>NC_134764.1:851975-10851975 GCF_050436995.1 Anticarsia gemmatalis | reverse complement strand
TCATTTAACGCAAATAGCTTGTCACATTAGATGAAAGGACTTGAAATATTAGTCTAACTTCGATTAAACGTGACATAGTCTAATGATAATGGTCATCTTCTGAAATGTGATAGTTGTAGAACTTTCTGTAAGGTTTCGACTTATTTTTAAACATAAGAATATTAAATTGTCTTTTGCTGTAACAACAAAAAAGCAATTGTGAAACAAAAAATCATGCATGACTTTTTTTAAAGTTTGAGTTCACCACGAGCTCTATAATAGAGACCTTACTTCCTTAAAAGGTACTAACCCCCGGTTTCTGAGGTACATAAAGCGGTAGTTTATCTATTCAATAGCGTTTAAACTTATACAAAACAAATCACAATTGAAATCGGGCCTCAGTCGTGCAAAGCAAAGGAAGTGACAATTGTTCCTAATACAAATGGAACTTCAAAAAGATATTGGTGCCTCGGTTTTAAATCCGCGATTAATACACTCGGTAATCAATTAATATCATAAATTAGCCCATAATATAATTATTGCGGTATGTAGGAAATCGCTCTACTGGTCTGCGTAGTTAATAATAAAGTAAAGTTGAGCCTATCGATTAATAAACGGTACAAAACCCTTAAAATAAGTTTATAAACTATTTACGAGAGTGAAGCGGTGCTTGAGTACGTGGAGTGTCGAGTACAGATTATTGGTTTAAGCGCTGTAGAGTACCGTAGAGCCGGCGTTGAGGGGCGTTAAAACTGAAGTAGTAGGTTATGAAACTGTGGTTGAACCGGGTATATGAGATTATTAAATAGTTTAAAAGGTGTATTATTTGAGGAGTGGCTTAGTTAACAACAGCCGCGCGGATCGATCTCTGAGGTTAAGCTACAATTGCCGTGGTTGTTCTATGGATGGGCGACCATCATAAACGATAGCGAGTTCCTCCGTGTTCTGGCACGTTAAATTGTAGGTCCTGGCTGTCATTTTCAAAGATCTTTGACAGTCGTTAACAGTAGTCAGAAGCTTGCCTCAAAGATCGATCCGCGTGGCTATTGTTTACTAAGCCACGAGCATAGTTTGATATAGATCTTAATTCAGTTATCGAGTAGTTTTTATTAGCTATTAAAAATATGGAGTGTGCGAAACGCAACGAAAAGAAAATATTTTTGACTGTTTCTAAATATTGATAGTACCACTCATTAACTTTACTTAAGAATGAATTTTTCGGAGAAAAATGATCGTATTTTATAAAGATTAGAATATCTTAAAATATTCATGAAAAAGTCTTAAAGATTAATAAAATTACACAAGATTTAAATTCAGACGCCTATCGCAAAGCCTCAAGTAAGAAAGTATGGAAATCGCAACCATTTCAGGAGATTTTCATCTACGCCCACCATTTATAACGTATCGAACCTTTCTGAGTTTAAGGCTTTTGCTTCATACTTATAAATATTTTGCCTATAAACTTAAATAGGCTGTAAAATTTATATGGTACTTGATTTTTTTTTACTTTTGTCACCTTTGTATAAAACATTTAACTTAGTAAAATTAAAAAACATTTCTTTTAATAATAAGTTTTAGTAAAATAGCCTTTGTAAAAAGATTTTCTAGTTGAAAAAGTGTTCTACAGCGCAATTCTGTACCACTATCGCCTGCCGAAAACCGTCTAGCTATAGAGAATTTTGTAAAAAAATCTGATCAGCACCAAGCGGGTGTCACGGGAACTATTTTTGCAGCAGATTTTAAATGTCAAACTCTCGATGCTCGATAGTACCAACTGTACAGAATTGCGCTACTGGTTTAAACAGTGCAGAAAAGACAAAGCAGTTATCCTCTGTAATAAGCTTCTATGATTATAAAATTATTAAGTGTAACTAAATTACTTTCATAAATTAAATTGTATTAGTGATACAGTAACAAATGGCTCAACAAAACTTACACACAATTTAATACAATTCTTTAAAAATTTACAGACATACATTCACATTTTAAACTGTTAGTAAGATTTCTTGAAACCAAACAGATATACAAAACATACTTATGAATATAAAAAAGCATTACCTCTACCCTAACAATCTCAAAAAAAGAAAAACAAAAAACATTTCGAGAAGATCCTCATGTAAATAAGAGTCGTGGTATAAATCTGAGCTACTAAATAATACATGTCGTAGTTTTGTTCCCCCGCCATCGCCCGTGGGTCGTAGTGCCGTGAATTTGCATCCACACATCTAACCCGCGGGAAATCATACTGTACTGTCTTGCTTGTAAGGAAGTACGTATTTTTTGCTAACTTTTTACTGTTCCACTGCTGGGCTAGGGTCTCCTACCAAACGAGGGAGGGGCTAGGCCTTGAGTCTTCAACGCCAAGTGCAAGTTGGGGACTTTGCATGAGAAGTGCATTCTTTCTAGTATTCAATTACCATTATTTTTTGCAGTCGGAAATATAGAACATTTAAAATGTACTGAAAAAATAGTTCCCACGGCACCCGATAGGGACGCTGTTCTGGTTTTAATACAAAAGTCAATAGCTCGCTGGGTATTGAGTTAAGTCGATGGTGGTAGAAAATCATGGCACAGAAATGTGTGTATGAACTGTTTGGAATTTGGGACTATGGTCACATGACGCGATTGAGATGGTCTCATCATAACCTAAAAAGATTATGATGTGCTTTAATCGTGACGGGCTACATTATGAGGGAGCTTTTCATGCTTATCTTGCTTATGCTTAAGAGTTATTTAGACTTATATTGGAAGATTGCAATGCCGCCATTTTGCCAGCCTGGTGAGACAAGCTTAATACATCCTTCGTTTGGAAAAATAAGCCCAGCAGTGAGACACGGGTATATTGAGGTAATTAATGGTGAAATAAAAGTATCTATAGTGATGTGTCTTTGGTTACTCCTTTTCAAATGACAGGGCGTAAGTCATAAAATAATTTATTTAATGCCAACTCTCCTTAACTAACAATGATAGGGCACTGTGCCCTACATAAATAATATATTTGTGTTTAAAACAGAATTCATTATGAGTCCTTGTTTGAAAAGGTACGTTTGTTTGACTAAGAACCGGTTTTAACGGTAAACAACGGTTTAGCGGTAAACTCCGGTTTTTGTCTCTAATCTGTTGGCCTGTTTAATTGGGGTATAAAATATGTACTTAAGTTTATCGTATAAATAATGTGAGCAATCATTCCTACTGACTTTAGGACAACGGGAAGCTATTGGTTTGCTGAACGTTTTGGCCGTCTATATACTGACGAAGCTCATTGGTTTTTTTCGGTTACTATCTATACTAATATTGTAAAGCTAAAGAGTTTGTTTGTTTGTTTGAACGCGCTAATCTCAGCAACGACCAGTAGTTCCTGAGATTAGCGCGTTCAAACAAACAAACAAACAAACTCTTCAGCTTTATAATATTAAAGTATAGATAAACATGCAACGTATGAGTTTAATGCATGGTATAAAACTTTTTAAAACTTTTATCAATATAATATACGCAATTACAAAGCTACGTCATAACAAAAACTTATGTCAATACTAAGAAAGACAAAGATACAATAATTATATTTCTATTACCGATTGTTCTATGACGCACGCACACGTTTGTAATTAAATACGAATTAAAGGCACATCATTATCGGTCCAGCCATTAGGTTTTTCCATTTCTATACGTTTAAATTATTAATTTCGTTATTACAGTGTCATTTTGTGTTTCAACATGGCGGCCCACGTATCGATGGTATGCATTTTTTATTTATTTTTCTTATTATTGTTTTTTGATTGATTGATTGATAATGTTTTTTTGGGGCAGTAGAATTATTATTAGAGTAATAGTATAGAATAATTTTCTGTATTATTTTGATTAGAGTGTTCGTGGTAGATATTATTCTTTGTTTTATAAAGACGTTTTCACCACTTCAGGGTAAGTAGCAGATAGTTTATCAGAAGAATTGTGAAACAATAAAAAAAAGATTTAGAACAAAATTTAGACAGATTTCGTTTTACATTTGCTGTCAATTTTGGCAGATTGTGTGTAAATTTTAACAGATTTTGTTTTATAAATAAGCTTCTTAGCTTATCCATAATCTAAGGGGCTAGCCCTGAATGTTTATATCTTACGTGCAATATTGTACATATTATTGGATTCCTTAAAGACAAAAGTTTACGTCGCTTAGTTTTAAATACTAGATTTCCTACCGTTATGCAAAGTTAAGCTTCTTTTATGTTTCTATTTAATGTTCTTTATTATAATTCGTGTCTATTTATCTGTGTCGGGTTTTGTAGTAATTTGTTAAACCACGATTTCTTACTCGTAATATATTATGCTAAGATTCACTTGAAACCACTTCAATTTAAAAGTGAAATAAATTTTCATACATTTTAAAATATAAGAAAGAGCGCTTAATATGTTAATATAACGGCATATCATGCATAAATATCATTTCTGCAACAGAATAATCTACTTGTCCAGCAAATTTTGGCGGAAGCATAAGATCTGTGCTATACTTATTTCTGTAAAATTTCAGGCGTAATTCTCTGTCTAACACAACTAAACATAATTTTTTTCAAAAACGACGATATGATCAAATTAATCATATTTATATACTTTACAGCGATTTACTCCTATCTACAGCTATTTATCGGCCTATAAAAAATGTCTAACATATTTCTACCGTTATAATGTCTCACTTAGATAATAAACACACCCTCACGATAGGGGAGGGTTAAGGGAGGGATAGGGGTGCTATATTTAACGGTGACATCCAACATCGATGCAACTAAGTGGCTCTTTATGTAATAACTGCGAACACACCTTTATTAAAGAAATTATATGAAATCGATTTACCTAATACAATTGAATTAGAGCTGTTAACGCTTATGCATAGACTACTTGATGGTTAAGAGGGTGGTAGTTTAATGGTTAAGATGTTAGGCTTACGATCGGGGGCCAGTACCTCGATTCTGTACCACTATCGACTACCGACAACCGGCTAGCTATCGAAATTTGACATTTAGAATGTACTGCCAAAATGTTTCCTACGACACCCGCTAGAGGCGCTGATCAGATTTTCATACAAAATTTTTCGATGACAGTTCGGTTGTCGGTAGTCGATAGTAGTAGAGAATCGAGGCACAGTGCCTCAATTCGATAGCTAGCCGGTTGTCGGTAGTCGATAATGGTAGAGAATCGAGGTACAGTTCGTACCTTGCACGTTGCACTACCGACGGGAATCCAATACTAATATAAGCCTTTCAAACTTTGCTGGAGTGCTAACAAGATTTTCCTTATTATGTAAATATGTAATCCACAAGGGGGTCTATCTGATAATTTTTTTGAAAGCATTGTCAATTTTGTGGTTTATTTTATTCGTCATTGGTCTTTCTTAAGCTAATGATCAATTAGTTTAATGACGGCTATTAAATATGTGGTTAGATAATATTGTAATTGTTTCTTAAGCGTTTCAAAGTAAATCACCAGTCTCTATTTAATTTCAGATATTGCTGCCTCTGCTCTACCTGGTTATAGCTGAGAGTCATATTCTAGACCCAAACAGGCGTTTTGGTCTCTCAGATTTTAAGCTGCCTCATTTTCCGAAGAAACCTCCTGGAGTTCATCATCATCCTTCAGACTCCGATGTGGAAATAAGAGGTCCGAGAGACAAGAGACCTGTAAACGGCGACATCTTCTCTTACAACGCTCAACACTCCTACAACCATTTCTACGATGATAACAATGGCTACAATCCCATGTTCCCATTCTTTGGCTTCAATGGACCTTATGGCGGTGGAAATTTCGACCATATGCCCATTCCCGGATTTCCATTCGGCGTTCCAAGCATCCAGAATAACTTCATGCCTCGCCCGGGAGTAAATCCTAGTAACAAACCTGTTGAAAGACCGAACTCCGGCGAAGACAGTTCATCTTCAGAACATAATGATGATAAGCATAAGAAATCAGAGGTACCAACATCAGTTGAAGATCAAAAATCTGGAGAAGAGGCGAAACCTATCACTGATCCTAAATTAGACGATATTCCACCAAAAACCAATGTAGACAAGAAAGAAAAACCTGTAGATGGTGATGACAAAAATGGCGTAAATCTAGACCCTAGCAAAGATTTCTTATTAGTCGGTACAGGTGGTAACGGCAATAATATCTACTTACTACACGAAAACCCTGCTAGTTCCCCCTCAGGTTATATAGTACAACCTAATCAGCCTGGCAGTAATGTCGTATACTTGCCTTATAATCCACAAGGTGGCCAAGTGTACCCGCAAGTTAATTCAAATATACCTCTGACTCACAATAAACAGGATTCAAACGGCGTTACCTCAAACCCGTCCCAAAACAATAACCCCGATAGCTACGTCTTAATCTACGCTAATGGACAACTGATAAAGATTCCAGGAGTTGTAATGAACCAGCAATCGGGTATCTTAGGATTGAATCAATTGCCAAATAGTGTCCCAAGTAACTCCCAAAATGTTCCTTTAGTGTCAAACCCTGGTGGAAATGTTGTTTACGCCAACGTCCCTAGTCAAGGTAATCCTGTGGTTGTTCAAGTACCTAGCAATGGAGGTTCCATTCAAGGTAATATCCCTAGTGGTAGTATCATTGTCCAAAACCCACCTGCATCAGGTAATGTACCTGGAAATACGGTTTCTGGTGGAGTAGTCATTCAAAATCCTCAACCATCAAATGTCCCAAGCAATGTTGTTTACGGATATCAGCCGAATGTACAACAGCCTATAAACGGATATATCCAGCCAAGTAATAATCAACAACCAATTAACGCATATGTCCAACCGAGTAGTGTCCAGCAGCCGATCAATGGATATGTCCAACCGAGCAATGTCCAGCAGCCAATCAATGGATACGTTCAGCCAAGTGTACAACAGCCTTTAAATGGATATGTCCAACCGAGTAATATACAACAACCTGTAAACGGGTACGTCCAGCCTTCAGTACCTAACCAAGGATATAACAATGGTTACAGTCCCGTGCAAATGATCGTTCAACCTACTTCTCCTGGTAATAATGTAGTGAGTAACCAACCAATAAATTATAATCCAGCGCCTATGAATGTACAACCAGTTGTTTCAAATCCTGATTACCAGCCAACAGCTCAACAGAAAGATGAAAATAACGCCCCGGTGACAGCTGTCACGCCTATTGGAAATGTCATAACTGACAGCTATCAACCAATCACTGAGGCTCCTATTCAACCTGCTAATAATGCTTTAGCTTCTGACGCGTATCTGTCAAGTACTTTGGGAGCAAGGCCTGCGATCATGGTGTCTGGGTTTAAAGAAACTGATGATAAGAAGACTGATGACAGTTCAGAAGATAAAAAAGAAGATGATGACAATGTTAAGACTAATGAGCCGGAAAAGAAAGATGAAGATGTTGAGAAAGAGGAATGATTCAGAAAAAATATATATTGAGGATGCTCTACTCTTTTTTATGATGTCTGGAAATGAATATATGAATAAAAATTATCCTTAAAACTAATTGTATTATTACAAATTACCTATTAGGTATGATCTAACTGTTGTTAATATTCTATTGTAAATTGGTATTATCATTATATTTTTTTATTATTACAATAGACTCTGTCCTACAGCACCGTTTTGTACTATAGTACGAAAGATTAGCATTTATTTACTCACCAATTTCGCAAATAAAATACTCCATAGTGATAGGAACATGATCGTAAGTTCTATCGGCATAGATATTTAAATTCTAACTCAGTTAACAAATGTTGAAAAAAAATGTATTTGCAAAACTCATAAATAAACATCATAATATCCTCATTCGAAGTCCATCAATCCTCAAAATCCTTTCCGACATAAAGTGTGTTCTAAATAATTTACAAAAATTTATGCCATTTCATGATCCCATTGCCACGTCACTCAATTCTTTGTTAAGTCAATATTAAAGGGAAAAATTGTATAAATGTTTGTAAGAGTCAGTCGTTTGTATTTAATTGGTTTCGTGGCAGTGACTGATCGGTTCCTGGTTAACACAATGATTTGGTTTTCATAAAAATCAGGTGGAAATAATAAAAAGATTAGGGGTTTTCAAATGGTTCGTGAAATTCTTTGTCAACATTATTGCATAAGTATGAGAACAAATTTTATACTTACATGTTGTTAAGGTAAGTGTGCGACCGTTTCTTGTTTGTGCTTTTTTCAAGTTAAAATAGTTGAAACGATTGCCTCACTTAAAAAGTGCGTCATTGCAGAAACCTTGATGCTGACACTTCAAATAAAATTTTCTTTTGCAATACAAAAATCCATGATTTATTGCAGTTAACGATCATCCAAGTCATAATTGTACATTATACGAACCAATACAATAACGATGACTTTAAAATAAAATTAAAACAGCAGCCAAAAATCGTCTAAATACCCATTCATTAGTGTCTTAATTACTAATAAGTGTTCGTATTCAATTTTACTATTACAGTACAGTTAAAAGGCTTTAACAGCATACACAATCAACATCCAGTTTCAAATCTCGGCCAGACAATCTTAAAATTCCTTCCAAAACTCACAATCTTGAGATTTCCTTTGACCTTATCTATTACACAAAGACAAGCGGGCCGTGCTCTCTTTGCGAAGTATTCGGATTAAATGAGGTGTCTTCTCCGTTGACCGTGTACAGTTGAGTGATCACACGGGAATCGATCGCGCACCCCTTCTGCATGCCACTATGTTGATGTAAAATTTATTGTAAGGCTTCGAATCATTTGCTGTAATTTGATTAGTTTACTTGATTTGAAAGTTTAAATAATAGATCGGGGAAAAAGTCTTTTCGCATTATAGTATGCATAAACTTGTTATAAAATATTTTGTCTACACAAAAAGCTCGATATTTGGGTACCTCACGAGCTCACTGAAAGACTTAATGAACCGTGTACTCATTTATGATTCTTGAAGCCAAAGAGACCTTATTACAAGTTCATCAAACTAATGCGAAAAGACTTTTTCCCCGACGTAATAGATGTAGGGTTGTAACTTTGGGTTACTATCAATATTACGTCGAAAATTACCCAATGATATAGTTACCGGAATTGGGTGTTAAACTTAAATGGGCGGTGCATACAGAGTGGAATAAATGCGGACAATGGTAGGGATCTTACCTAAAGAACCTTAAAAATAGAACACTAGCTTTTACCCGCGACTTCGTCCGCCACCTGAATTCCCATGGAAATGCGTCATTTTCCGGGGGTAAAAAGTAGCCTATGTCCTTTCTCGGGTATCAAAATATCTCCATACCAAATTTCATGCAAATTGGTTCAGTAGTTTAGGCGTGATTGAGTAACAGACAGACAGAGTTACTTTCGCATTTATAATATTAGTATGGATTGAGTATGTGACTGTCAAGCAAAGTGCTTTTTTGTATTTCTAATTTGAATATAAATAGTAGTCTCAAGTTTGGTTAAAGAATAATATACAATCGCCCCCTGTAATAGTGTAAATACTATGAAAAAAGTATGGCAAAACCTTTTCTAACCCTTATTTGAAAAATCTACTTCCTGAAATAAACTTTTAGTTAACGTTATTCGTAGAACTTTTCCCACACAAACCCAATTACACTGTGAGCCGGTTCAAGGTTTGACAACGTTTTAATTGGGTGCAATTGTTAATTAGAGAGTTCTCTTCTAAATGCCAATACGTTCAATATTCGTGGACATAAATTGGCCAATATTTGTTAAAACATGGTTTAGAAATTCGTAGAATTTTGCTACTCAATTACGTCAGGACGGATCACTATAATTTCCATAAGTATGGGTATTCTAAAATGTTAGTTTCGATATATTTATTAGGCCAGGAGAAGTAGGGGCGTCTCATGAATAATGTTACAAGATTTCGCTCGATATGCAACGCTTCATTCGTCGCGGACGTAAGATGCGATGTTGCTAGATACTTCAAGTTAAATCGCCTAGCTTCACTTGTCCTGTGTGAATTGTCCCAAAAATATTTATTATTTATTATTATTAAAAAAATATGCCAATGTTCATTTAGGTCTATCTCTTCCAAGCAACCAAATATTAAACATTATTTTGAAGTAGACAAAGAATGCCAACCGTCTCGTGTTTAATTCAATTTTTACAAAACTCATCATCTACCTAAAACGAAATGAAGCGTCTTCAGTGATGGCTAAACTAGGTTGTGAGAACTAAAAGATTATATTTTTTTCAAGGAATCCTTAGCAAGGAGTTTAGGCTTTTTACCATCACGCTACGACTAACATCAGCGGAATAATCACCAAAAACACAAGCAAAATTGCATGTCCAACATAGTACAAGCTTCTAAGACTTCATATCGCACAAGGTTGTTAATGCAAGTCCCGTCGCGGTCGGCATGCGATATTAAAGTGCAGGCGCTCGTTAGCCGCCGGCATTGATCAGTCGCATCGACGCGTGACACCGGTTATTAGTGGTCCTGCATTATGCGCTCCAGTTATACATGCGTCGCTTTGTCTAAGTAAAAATAGATTACTAGGGTGATTAAAGTTAGCTGTAGCCACTTTTGAACGCATAAATATGTTTCATCTTATATAATATCTTATAGTTACACTCATTTTTATATAAGGTGGTGTAATAATGTAAGGAGCTGCAGCCGCGAGTTTAGATAACAAGCTGAAAAAGATATGCAACCGGCTAATGCAGCAATAAGCCGCAGCACCGTCTATTGTAATAAAATTATTTGTAATGCTGGTGTTTCTCATGTCTCATATTGTTTTTATCTAAACTATAAAAAAAGAATGATTCTAAAATGAAGAGAAGATTACATTAATAAGTAATCTCTGGTATTTCTTAACATTCATTCTCAAAAATAATTTACTACGTAATATTTTACTATACACGTGTATTTGAAAGGTAAAGGTTAAAAGAAAACAAATAAATAATTTCCAAAGTGTTTTAATAATGTTGAGATATGAAACATAGTAAGAGCAACAGATGGCTATTGTTCAAAACTTTCGTGACGACTGCATTGTGCGATATTATCAAACTATTTTGAAGAAAATTTCAGATTTCAACGCTGCCATATATTTTTATTCAAAACAAAATAATATATACTGTGTTATCTACCAATAAACGTAAAAAGATCAGGTGTCTAGGACTCGTAACCAGTAGAGGTCTTGTATGACAAGATGTTTGGATGTGAAGAAAGTAAGGGTGGTTTGTAAGGATCGTACCAAGTGGTGTTCTCTGGCCTCTGCCTACTTTTATCAAAAAAGCTGTGATTTGTGTATGTATGTACCAATAAATGTTTTGTAAGTTTTGATTAGTTATACAGTGTTTTATCTTTTTCACTCATATACAGTTTCAACATTGATTGAAAGTGACAAAATACTGTATAACTAATCAGATCCCAAATGACGTTTATTAGAAAGACGAGGTCGGTGATTATTTCACTTGTTGCTGTCGTTTACTGAAATCAGGTTGAATTCCTTCAAAAACTGATTAATCACTTTTGTATGACTATGATTCGTGCAAATTATAACAACTTGAATAAATTTAATTCTGTCGCAGTTTTCGTTTGTTTTTTTTTGGAAACGAGTGGTGGTAAATATTATTTAATTACAATATCTAAAATAAATTGAAAATAAACATTTTGTTTGATTAAATTAGTAGACAAACATGACAGCGTTGGACATCTGTTACAGATTATTTAAATATAATTTATATTTGAGCTTGAGGGCTTTGTGTCACAAGTATTATTATAAAAAGGCTAATTTTGTGGTTAATATGGCAAGCTTAATAAAACGTCGTCATTCATGAACGATAAATCTGATCAAAAGATTTGTGCCCGCAAAAGTGTTCGTGTGTACCATACCTTAATTTTTCATAGATGTTGCCTGTTAAATGAAGAATAACCATTGCAGTAAAGTTAAGTTAAAAGTACAAGTTATTATAAAAAATAAATAATGTTTTTATCTTTTTTGACACAGCTTTGCGCACTTTTACATAAATCTGTTGAATCTTAATCAGTTGAAAACATCAGTTTTTCAGACAACATTTATTTTTAGACCAACCTGTATATTATTTTTATTTCAGCTTGCCATATCACCACCTAGCTATTGCAAATAACAAAAAACAACACGATATTAAAATCTACAGTTAAATCTTAAGATAAATTTTAAAAATTTCTCTTTAATAATATTTTTTGAATTTGAGAGACAATATTTTTTAAAATGTTTTAAAATTTTCTTATTTACATTAGTACTATGTATTAGAATATAAGCATACCTTTCTTCCTAGACTATCACAACATTCAAAGGCATTATAAGTTTGGACCATCGCTTGCAAAGGATAAAGGGTGTTCTCTGACTTGTAGAACTAAAACATAAGTAATTGTGTACACTAAGCAAGTTTTAATTGCGAAACGTTGAACAATTTTTTTATAGTCGGTTTCCTTATAAAGATATATTAAGAAACTTTTTTAACTAGGGAGTCAAACAATAAAGTTATTAAATGACATAATCAGATTAAAGTTTATGACGTTCGGAACAAAGCTAATGTAAGGACTTCATGTATATAAGACGGACGAATGTTGATCTACCCTCATATTTGTGTGTGCTGGTTGGAGAAACCAAAGCTAAAATAATTCTGAAGTTGCGTCATTAATCTTGTTCTATTAATATTTTATTATACAGTAAAGTAGTGTATTACATACACATCGGACCGATTTCAAAATTCAATAACAGTGAAACTAATAATAGGACTAGTCATCGTCAACCGCAACTTACTTAGTGTGCAAAAAGCTTAATTTATTCCCAAACATTGTTCAAGACAAATTATTAGAAATACTTGTACACTTCTATATTAAATAATATAACAATTCACCCCTAGTATTGCCATTAATCACTAAAGATATTTATAGCAATAATTTATGTAGTGTAATTAATAACTTGGCAACATTTTGTTACGGTTGTTAAAATGTTGCCAATTTATCAATTAAATTCATAAAAGATATAGGTTTTGATCATAATTTATCGGGGTTTTAGGCATAGACTAATAAAAAATAAAAGTTGTGTGCCATTCACAGTACGTAAATATTCGTTAAAATTAAATAAAATCTGTAAATAAAACGTATTTATAAAATAAATACAAATCTAAGTACTCAGAATTAAACATATACATGGTGTATATAAATAAATCTAAAAGTAATTATTTTGAAGGCGACTTCGTATTCATTTTTAAATTATATACTCGTAAATTCTTAAAATAAATACCCACTGCTGGGCAGGGGTCTCCTCCCTCCTCCAATGGAAAGTGGGAAAGGTTAGGCCCAGAGTTCACTATGCTAGCCAATTGCGGACTGGGGACTTTGAAGTTCTTTGGACACCAATTTTAGTTAACCAAAATTTGAACATTTGTCTTGGTTTTGACTCGTATTGATTCTAAATCTTTTCATTCTGATCATGACTTATGTTTTGATCATGCAGACTATAATTTATGAGACCTAGTTAGCTATTTTATTTCATATCGCCTGCTAAATAATTACTTTCAGATGTGAACGTCAGAGAACATTTTCAGCAAAACGTGGACAATAAAAATCCTCTCACCTAATATCTAAGCTTGGACAATCGTTAATTAAAAATATTAATAAAAATCTCATTTTTTTTACTTAATTTACGCAAAAATCGTAAGTACGGTGATCGGGACCCTGTACACTAACATGCACCTTATCTAGTTGTAGATTTTATAGTCTGTGCTTCGCTTTAGAGATCAATTTAGTGACAAAGACTCTCCAAAAGGCAATTCTTTAGGAGTGCCTTGTTTTTAGTTTGGCATATGTACGATAGTTAGCATGATTACTTGTCCTTAGTCTCATTACTATCGATTGTTTTAGTTTCGATAGTTTGACAGCTGCCAATTACTTAAAAATATTTGTTCGTAAAGAATACGCTATTGGCGCTCATCTACTCATACTATATCTACAGTAGTCAGTTAGATAGTAGTAGATCGACTTTCCAAAAGTCATCGACGCTGTTTCAATGTCTTGTCTGTTTTATAATTAATTTAAGCAAAGTTACATTGTAGGTATTAGTCGCGTCAAATGTAGCAAACCTTATTGATCGCTGAATGTATGGAGCTGTCTATTCATTGATGCAACATTACTTTTGTCTATCTCTTAGGCTTCATAAATATTCATTCGCTCACTACGCCTCATTGAACAGGTCTTCAGACATTCAAGAAATCTTGTAGAGAAAGGTTACATGTTAATAAATTAACTGGCAACATAGTATTGTGTAAACTCAAGGCAAATGAAAAATAGTAGACTATGTATTGTAAAATAAACGACGACAAAAAGATACATAATTAAAGTTAATGAATATTTAAAACCAATTATCCACTGCATTAAGGAAAATACCTGCATCCTAATTACAATCAATTATCCCTCGATTTCGCGCCATAAACCACTTGACAGCTGTCAAAACTGTCACCGCAACGCACAGACTATAAATACCGACGCTGACACCACGCTGGTCATTATTCGAAATAATTTGACAGTGAAAATTGGTCAATCTCTTAACGTAGCTGCTTGCTATTTACATACGCTTAAAACCTGTAGTCAGGGCAAAAATATCTAGAGGTCTAGGCAATAATCTATTAAGGAAAGTTAAATAAAGTTAGGTTTTAGTTTAGGTATATTTGAGCGACGTCTGCGATCTCATCCTTCTTAATTCAACAATATAATGAACGCGTTACCTCTATCTATCTTTGTGTTGCGCAATTGGGTACCTAATAAAGAAACAGTGTACTAATAATCGTTGTTTTAATTTTTTACTTAATCGGCAATGAAAAATTTAATTTCTGCGGTAAGATAAAAATAAATTTTAATTTTCGTGTAACGCATAAAAATATATTGTACGGAATATAAAATGCGTTTTAACGAAAATCTAAATAAATAAATTGCTGGAGTCGCGGCTCGGCGCATTTACAATTCGTATTTGCTTCCACCGTTACGAGGCCTTTTTAATAACACAATCATTTATTTTTCGAACGAAAATCTGCTCTGATTTATGCCCAACGACCTCTAGACTTACAATATTAATAAAAAATCAACGTTTCATAAAAATACTAAGAACTATTCAAGATGTTTTCGATATAATTCCGTTGTTTTTAGAATTCTTATGTTATATCTCGTGAGCGATTAGTAGACTATGTAATAGCTATATTGTGCATTTATCTGGATATACCTAATACATGAAATTACATTTGTGTTATTTTCAAAATCAACGAAACCCAACGGTTTTTGATATACCGAATATCTCTTCTAGTATTTTTACGAAACGCTGCAATAACCTAGAAGCTATATGTACATATAAAACAAGCATTGAGCAATCATTTATGAATAAGTATTAAAAATATGATAAAATATTTACAGTAAAAGTGGCCGTTGTAAAAATTTTGCTTTGATCGAAGCCGCCTCACGGGAACTATTAACACTAATTGGCTCTCAATTGAAGCTTACAAAGCGCGCGACCTGCAAGCGCTACATAAAATATATCTTTTTTCAAGCGCAGGTCAGCCGCTAAACGATAATTAATAAGCGATTCTTTACATTTTCGCTTGTAGCGCTTCCAGTCCGCACCGCTTAGCGCTCGCAATGCTTACCATTCGCGTAAAAACTGTTCATTTTTAAATTATTTCTTTTGTTGATTAATTTTGTGGCCCGTTAGTGTTATCGAGGTGGTTTAATATTTTGTGCAGCGCGAGGCAGCCCCTTTCGACCTAATTTAATATTATTAAATATATTTAAGTGCTTTTTAAGTCAAAGGAGTCAAATGTTAATATTAAAATATGTACAATAGTAAGTGAATACGACTAGCGGATGAATGAATTAGTAATATTAAGTGAAATATATTATATTCATTGCTGTTAGCGAAATTCGACGAAACCTATATCTTCTCTAAGGTTCATATTTAATAAAATTCTACGGGGTCACCATTTACCGTCGAATTTCGCCAACAGCGATGTGTTAAAATTATTAAAAAAATATCAATTCTTCACTACGAAAAAACTTTCACGCTGGCAACACTCCGTTATTTTTTCGAGTAACAACACTTGGATACTGTTACGTGATTGCCGATTGGCTAGTCGAATTCGAACACGATTTGTATGGTGACCAGCCATTTTTTGGCGGCGGGAGGAGCCGCGCGTGTGCTGTATCACCGCGCGGTACCCTCCGCGTCAGTCGCAGGGGTGGTGTCCTTCGGTGGAAGATCCTGGCTCTGGTCTCTGGTCTCCTGGACCGACTCGAGGCCGATGTCGAAGGAAGCCTGCCTGCTGAAGATAACACTAGTTAATAAGATAGTACGAAATGATGATGATACATGGGTCTATTTTTCATTTGACGATCAAAAAGTGATTTACTTTATTCATATATTCAAGGTGGTTGTTAATGTAACACAGCAATGTGCGACATATTTTAGATTTTTATTTAGAACAAATACATATTTAAATGACCCGCAATGACTTTATTATTATGGGTTTGGCTGTATCTGCTCTGTATCCTATGGGGCGTTAATTTTTTTTGTATGTTTCAGGTAATAAAAGATTGTCTTAGTGCGAGAATTATCCTATCTACCAAGATGAAAGAATAATACTACGCTTCTAAAGAGAGCGAAAGGTACATAAAATCGATGTTCCATTAACATTTCATTACATCGTAAATTGAAAGGCATAAAGAATAAAAGTACAGATGATCGAATTACCAATTCATAATCTAAATACAATTATATTTGACTCTTTTATACTTATTAAGATTAACAGTCTGGTTCAATTAATATTAACCTTTTGGCAAATTAATCGAGAGTAGAATTGCAAATGAGGGTAGTTGATGATTGGAAACGACGTATGTTAAAAGCGAGCTTTCTAAGAAATGCTTTCATCTAGATTCTTAGAAATGTATTAAAGAAAAAATTAAGATGGGATCATAAATAAAGATTTGGCATTTAGTTTTTAGTTTGTGTTCAATACCTTTAGAGTTCTTTATTTTTATAACACATGGAATAATTTCATGGTTAGTATTTTGTAGCTTAGTCGTGGGTAAAATAATTGTAAGTAAGTACTGTGAGCTGGCAAATACAGCCCGTGTAATCTGTATGTGAAACGTCAAACAGTCGAGGTTACTCTATATTGTATGAGTCCTGTACATGGTACCAAAAACTATCTAACCATTAATGGATCCCATCAAATTATTTGGACTTTTATAACCAAATGAACAACTGACCAATCAATATTATGCTTGAATATAGCAACAAACCGTAGCACTCCTTTCCTAATATGTATTTACTATGCTCGCGGATGACGAGACAGAAGGACTAGGTTCTTATCACGTCACCACATCACTCTTTATAAAGCTCTTTTCTGAACATTTATTAATTTAGGTGAAATTATTATTTATTAAGAATATTTACAAATTACTATTATATATACAAAATCTAAAACGGAAAAAAGGAAAAGAAAGGGAGAGTGCCCTATGCGTCATAGTACTCCTCCACATCGCTGTCTACGGGTAACGCTCCCAGAATGCTGGCAGCATTGCCATGTTGTATGGCCAAAAGCTCTTTTTTATTCTAAGCCTTTCATTCAGACTTACACATGCAACACATAAGTTTCAAAGCTTCAACATACCTGTCAGTTAAGTAGTTCCCAGGTGCGGACAGTGACCTCCCAGCTCTCGCTAGACCGGCCCTCTTAGTGCTCGCTGTGGGTTTCTCGCTAGCCTCCCCGCGAGAGCTCGTGGACTCGCGACGAGATGTACTGCCTTCTCGACTGCGTAGGAACGGGTTCTAAGGACAAAAGGTTACGGCTGGACAATTTTATATTGAAGAGGTTAGTAACTAGCGAGATGAGTAAGGTAGTTCCTTGTTTTATTTGTCAAAATTATGAGCGGAAGGAATTAATAGTGTTTATTGTAAACTATGAGAAAAATTGTACATGGTCGAAGAAAACGCGTGCTTTCTTTTTAGTGAATTAGAATTTTTAGTATCTTTATTCATCGATAGGAGCCTCAAACTATTATTTAAGGGCCTACGGATATACCAGTATTTAAGGGATTAAACTTTTTTGTCGCACATGCGGCATGTTTTCTAAAATATATATATACCTATATATATACGGGTTACGAAAAAATTTAAGAGCGTTTCGCTTTTTCGACGTGAAGTGTATTTTCTACAATTTCATATTGATGGTTCTCTGCGGAAGGTTTCAAAATAATCCTAATAAAATTTAAAAACACTCTATTACAAATTAACTTTGTTTTTCCATACAAATGAATTAATTGTAAAATCCAGTTTGTAAGCAGGATCAGCTTATAGTAAACAAGTGAACCGAACTGGCAGTTAATACGATTAAACGAGACGAGAGCAAGTGATTGCCGTCTGACCTCTGAACTTAATCCCTAATACTAAGGTTACCATACCATTGTACCTATTGTTTTATAACATTAGCCACTAATTAATTATTTAAGAAAATAAATAGTGTTGTGAATTGAAAGAAAGTATTCGTCCATTGTCTGAAACTTAAATTTTTGTACATGATTTTGCATATTATATTGATATTGTATGCCAAATCCCATTAATATTAGGTCGGGGAAAAAGTCTTTTCGCATTATAGTATGTATGAACTTGTAATAAAATCTTTTCTCTACACAAAAATCTCGATACTTGGGTACCTCACAAGCTCACTGAAAGAAACCTAATGAACCGTGTACTCATTTGTGATTCTTAAAGCCAAAGAGATTTTATTACAAGTTCATACATACTATAATGCGAAATGACTTTTTCCCCGACCTAATATACAACTGTTAAGGATTGAATATCCTTCCGGAATAAATGAGGGGTCGAGGTTTGTGTTTACTACGCTAACTAAAGACGGGAAGGACTATGCAGCTCATAAAAGATTGTTTTAATTATTAAATTATGTAAAACTACCTAACAATGTGTCCTACACCATGAAATCAATTCTAGTGGTCAAAATAGCAACTGAAATGGTTCAGTCGTTTCGCCGCGAGAGCGTTACAAACAGACAGACAATTAGGTACTTTAGTTTATAGTATCGATACGTAATAATATTATTTTTGACTAGCAATTTTTACATAAGCTAAAAGCTACTATGTCAGCATTTTTCCCGATGTCATTTTCCCACAATTAACTTATAAATGTCAAGTTATTTTAGGCTTACCCCTCAGGGCAGCAAAAACCAGAAGTTGGACATTTTTGCAAATGGTTCATACCTTTTTTAAATGGCAAAATGTTGAGATGTATATTTTGTTTCTCAAAAAAAGGTTACTGAAGCGAAGTTAAGGCATTTTAGTCGCAGGGTTTTATCGGATGGGTGATCGCTGTATGCAAACTGAACTTGTAACAACTTTTCTTTGTCTTAGCACTAACCTACTATTGACTGAGTAGAGTGAGTAATCATTTCTCTTATTGCATTATGTCAATTTGGGTAATTTTTAATCATTTGGGTTGATAAAGTTTATTTTAGTTTTGCAAACTTATATCAATTGTGTTGGTTTCATATGAAAAAATAATCGAAACTAGTTCAAATTTCCACTGTCAATGTTACTCAAATGATTCAAAGTTACCCAGGTTGACTGTAATCAAAATATTTTAAACTTCCTTCAAATATAGGCGTAAGTTCTTCAAAGCAAGATCGTTATCTTACCTGGAAGCTGTGTTTCTTCAGCATGGTCTTGATCAGTATGAGAGTGGAGAGGTTCGGTATGGAGGTGACGACTTGCGCCATATCCTCGTCCGTGACTTCCACCAGGCGGCAGTTCTCTTGCTCCGAGGGTAGAGGATCCTTGCCTCCTGCTGTTATCCATTCATGATCCTGGAAGACATAAGAGTTTTAATATCACAGTTACTACAAACTGGGCGATATATGAGGTCGGGGAAAAAGTCTTTTCACATTGTAGTATGTATGAACTTGTAATAAAATCTTTTCTCTACACAAAAAAGCTCGATATTTGGGTACCTCACGAGCTAACTGAAAAAAAACCTAAAGAACCGTGTACTCATTTGTGATTCTTGAATCCAAAGAGATTTTATAACAAGTTCATACATACTATAATGCGAAAAGACTTTTCCCCGACCTAATAGAATTGACAACAAAATCCAATAGTTAAGTAGACGCTTTTTAGCTGACAAGATGATAATGATAAGAATGAAGATTGAATGTATGAAATTGTGGTTGAGGAGTTACTGGGTGTAAGTCCTGGCCCAATTTTTTTGTTTGTTTGCAAAATTAACTTCACGTAGCATGGAACGAAACCTTTTTTGTTCTTGAAAACATTATTTCATTGGCATTTTCAAAGGGTCAAAACGTGGGAAATTCAAAAATGGAGGCGGCAGTAATTCCTTCTTACTTTTTCTTGTAATTTAATTTGTATATCATATTGAAGGTAAGCCTGAAAAATCTGCAAATGCTCAAAAAGAAAAACATTAAACCGTTTCAGTAAAATGTCAAGAGTTCAAATTCATCACCTGAAACGTTGCAAACTCTACGTTATATTTTTATTGAATTTTTCCATTTTTCTGTGAAAAACTCATGAAAATTTGTTTTCGCCGAATCAGTTTGGTAGCTGAAATTTTTATCTAACATGATCAAGGAACAATAAGAATAATGAAATAAAGCCATCGGAAACCAATTTGATTATGTTAAGAGTATGCGTCAGGTTTACACGAGATTCATGGAATCAAACCTGTGACCTTTCGAGTAAAATGAAAATAGCATCTTATAATTAATGAAATGTCAAATAATGTTTGACACAGCTAAAAATATTTTTTTTCTTGGAATAAAAGCCGGTAGACTAAATTTTTAAACAACTTGTTGATTTAGACAGTAATTTATATAATTGAAACCAAGTTTTAAAAATTGTGTATTTTTTACTTTGATTTTTCAAGAAACATTGTGCAAAAAACGGATCAGAAACATCCCGTTGTAAAAAAAAATAGATAATAAGATTAAAACAACAAAACTGCAACCATTTTCAAAATTAGCCTACCTTGATCTCCTGCATAGTAATCCTGGTCACAGGGTCCTTATCCAGCATCTTGCTGAGCAGGTCCCTCAGCTGCTTGGAAGGTTGGATCCTGCCAGGATACGTGAGGGGTTCGCTCAAGACCTTGCGTTGGAGTTCCACTGCTGAAGCCCCCACCCAGGGCACCTTGCCCGTCACCATCGCGTATAGAGTCACACCTAGAGACCAGATGTCTGCTGCCTGAGTACGAAATGCATAATTAGTAATAAAACGAGGTTTAGTTCTTCTTCTATTTGCGGCTGTTTATACAATTGGAATAAAATATTGCATTGTGTTGCGAGTGATGTGATGTAGTGCCATCCACTAATGAATATAATAATAATATTTGGTGATTCCTTGAGATAATTTTATTGTAAAAAGTAAATTTAATAAAATAGAAGAAAATCCGCTATGCACAGCTTAATATCTAAGAACGGAGGACTTTACCACAGAAAACCAATCCAGACTACTAGAAGATCCATAATATAATTAGTATAAATCAAAAAGACACCTACCTCTCCACTATACTTGTCAGCCGGCGCGGCCGCCTCAGGCGCTCTGAAGGCCGGAGTCCCCACAGTCCCGGAGACCCTCCCCGCCCCCGCCAGCTCTCCACAGGCTCCCAGATCAGCCACTTGCACTCTATCTTCACCAAGTAGTAGGTTGGCAGGCTTGATATCCCGATGGGCAATGCGTTGATAGTGTACTGCGAAAATAAACATAGTTGTAGCACTTTCGTAGCACTGCTACGAGCGTAGCCATCCGTAGCATCGTAGATCCTGCTACGGTAGAATAATATCATTGGATTTGATTTCGTTTTTAGATCTGTTATAGTGTGATATAGTAATTAAATCCTTGCTTGTTTAAAATGTATTTAAAGGTACCTTCACTTAATGCCAGAGCAATTTTGCTACTGAATAGCTGCTAAATACTCTTTGCATATTCTAAAGTACTTATAAGATAAACCTGTCAGAGTTGTTAAAAATATTCCGCGACCAAACAGTGCGACTACTCTATCGCTTCTTACGGCGTATTTCCACTAAAAAAAGCAACGCCAATAAACAGTTAATTAATATAACAAGTATTTCAATCTCCATAGAGATATATAAAATTAACTTATCTAAACTAATTCAAACAAAAGTGAACAGATCCATACAAATGTGTTTTCAGTATCTGAATATGTATGAAGTCGAGTATGAGTTTCCTCCGGCATTCTTACATGTAACAATAATATAGCGTTTGTCATGTTAATTGTGTGGTTATATAGAGAGAGAGTGAATCTATGCGTGTTTATTGAAGATATAGTGAAATATAATGTAAGTCGTGTGGAGTGGAGATGGCCGAGTGGTATAATCATTTGACTTGTAGTCAAGCAAGTAGTCTAAAGTTGGAGCCCGAAGTATAAGTTAGTGTTTGTAATGGGGCAATATTTTTTATCAAGCTGAATTCTTGATTGTCTTTGTGAGGGTGGGAAGCCCCCAACTTGCATATTGGTTTGTGTGATGGACTCGATTTCTACAGTATATTTTTTAAGCTTTGGGGAACCTTGCTGAGTAGTGGGAAAAGAAAGAGTTTAATTTATTTCCATAAAAAAAAAATATTTACAAAATTTTCTTTACCAAAATAATAACTTCTTTAGCTACCTAAAACATCTGAATGTATTTACTTGATACAGCAAAAACGCTAGACCTTTCAACTAAGGTTTTATTCAGCTCATGCGGCACCTAATCTCAGTAAAACAGGCCTTTTATTAAAATATAACATTTTTATGAGTGTACACAGTCGGGGTAATTTCCCCCAATCGGGGAGATTCACCCGCATTCATTAGTCCGACGCGGGACTAGAATATTAATGTCGTCGTAAATACGAATATAAAAAAATTAGGTTAATAGTATTGCTGAGATTTTCTATAAGTTTTTATAGGTTGAATTTAACTTAAACTGAGTTTATGTAATTGATTACATTGGCTGTTGAATTTTTTTAATTCAGAAATAGCAGTTACTCTTTCTTTAGATGACTTTGTTTCATTTCAAGCACTCTAAAAACGTATTAAAGAGAAAGAATTGTAGGTAGCGTATTATTTATCGCCTAACAATGGAGTCTTAATTAATTTAGATATGTTGAAGCGAAGCAAAGTTTTAAAAGGGAAGATGGATCAATTGTGTGCACATGTGAAAACGGCAGTACTTTTTTATTTACTAGCGTGTACCAAGAAACTTCTTTGCGTTGAATACTCTGTTATTATAACTATTTTCCAAAAATCTAGCCTTGACAGCGTTTATATTATCATCACTATTAAAACATTTACGGATCTGTAGCACGATTCTCTACAATTACTTATCGAGTGACGAGAGTTTGACATTTAAATTTTAATGTTCTTAAGAAAATTGTTCTTACGGCGCCCACTAGAGGCGCTGATCGAATTCCAAAACAAATTTCTTGATAGCTTGCCGGTTGTTGATAGTCGATAGCGGTAGAATAGCGCTACTGTTACACAGTACAGTATTTAAAAATTGTGCCCTAAAATTTCACATTTTATAGCCTTCTACAAAACATACTCACGGTATTCAACGCCGAGCAACGCGTCTCTGAAGTACTTCCTAGCGAGGTGTTCACTCAGAGGGTTCTCTGTCGGGATGTCGATGACTGGACCTCCTTCCAGCAGTTGAAACACCAGGTACAGGTGGTCCTCTGCAGGGTCGTCCAGGACCTGGGTGGAGAAGCTAGGAGTTAATTTTGAGAAACCAGTTTCATATTGATATTACTCTTTTCTTATTAGATTTTAATGTGATGATGGCTGTATGCCTTTGTCGTTTAAAGAAAGTGAGTGTTCAAAGAAATGAAGACAATGCTTTATTAGAAAGTTTATGCAATTTTCCGCAACCATTTTATTGCATAACATAGCACAATATATAGAGGAAAGTTGTTCAAATCCGTGCATTGCATGTTGCATTCAATTCGCGAAATACTCTATTCTACAAACCTAAAAACAATCTCTTAAATCTCATGACCAATTGTTATTGTATAATTTCCCGTTTCTAGTAATCATCATACCTATAACTATATTTCTACGTATCATTTACCCATTTACCTTGTTAACAACTAAAATACCTCTTCATACTTGAGAAATACCTGTAAAGTACTCAATGAAAACTAATCAGTAAGAGCTAATGTTATTCCAGTCATGTTCTCTTTGCCAACGTTCAGGTTATTACAATGTAATCAGGTAATGGCTTTGTTGTAAACTTTATTAGCTTCAAAT
This sequence comes from Anticarsia gemmatalis, assembly GCF_050436995.1. NCBI lineage: Eukaryota > Metazoa > Arthropoda > Insecta > Lepidoptera > Erebidae > Anticarsia > Anticarsia gemmatalis. The sequence continues at coordinate 10,827,684 of NC_134764.1, read as the reverse complement.
GTTTGGTAATTTGATGAACAATTAAATGAAACAAAAGGTACAGTTTTATTAGGATGGTTTTATTATTGTGGTATTTAGTAAATGGTGTGTAAGAGCTGGTTCAAATTGTATAAATATTTAAGAATATATATTGATAATAATAAATTATTATGTAGATAGAAATTTATGTTTAATTGTACTAGTTCGTCTACCGCAGTTATTTGAAGTTGTAATGACTATTTTTAAATAACTATGCATATTATGTCTTTTTGTATATCTTGGCAACAAATAGATGAATTTTCATGCAGTTTTCTTTAAGAAATTTATTAACTATAATACAATAAAATTTTGCGCGATAAAAACAATCTGGTGCGATTAGGTCGAATAAAGTTCGATAGTTTATTCAAACAAATATAGTTTTCTTGATAGAAAATCTACAAAGCTATTTTGTCAACATCAAAACTACGCAGTTTCTATTATTATAACAAAATCTCTCTTACAGTAATTATTTGCCGGACATTTCCGTTATCTTCATGTTAACCTTTACTTTCACGATGTATATTATTTTCTCTCCTGTTCTTATATTAATAAGAATGCTTATATTGTTCTTATTTATCATTATTTGTTATTTATTATGTGGAAGGACTTTGGCTATTCTTGGAGCAATTAACTGTAAGTTTTTTGGAATTACTTATTCACTTTCCGGTCTTTGGATTACTGTATCTCATATAGACTTAAAATGACATCAATTTATGAAAATGCTAAGGACTCCTGTAATTTATTTCGTAATATAAGTAATAAAAAAGAAAACAGTATAACAAGTTCTTTCATATAACGAATTTATAAAACATTTAAGTTACTAAGCAGAATAATTACTTATCGAGTCCTATCTGGTAATCAATTGCATTGATACTATAATACAGGCAGTGCCTAGTTATCAATGTTAAAAAATATATAACTTGAACTTAAAACTAATGTTTTTATATATTCATTTTCTACATGCCAATCGAGTCTCCTGCTTGCCGTACTGGATATAATAAGTAAACAGTAGCGCGATTCTGTATAGTATGTACTGTCGAGTATCGAGAGTTTGACATTTAAAATGTACTGCCAAAAAAGTTTCTACGACGCCCGCTAGAGGTGCTAATCAGATTGTCATACAAAATTTCTCGATAGCTAGCCGGTTGTCTGTAGTAGATAGTGGTAGAGATTCGAGCTACAGGCATTACAGTGTTAATTCTAATTGTCACCACAACAATAGAGAGAACTTATCAAATCAATTACTTGGTATATTAATCAAGTGTAATTAACTAAGCACTACTAAGCCCTACCTTAACCCTTCAGCTCGTAACATAAACTGTTATTACTCTGTGGTTGAAAATTTGTGCTAATATTTATCTAGATTAATATTAATTTAATGTACTATTTTGATGGTCTAATTTCAAATGGCTTTTACATAGATTCATAGAATATTGTGATATTTCTTCTATTCTCTGTGATTCTGTTATATTACCCAATGGCCATAGGAAGAAATTCTAATTGCAACAAGAATCATGTAATTACTGAGAAATTTTACTAACGCACGTTCAGCCTAGAATCGGCAAACAATTTTTCAAGTAATTAGTTTGAAAACTTATAATAAAGACAGCCTTTTTATCCGACTTCAAGAAAAGGAGGAAGTTTTCAATTCGACTGTATGTTTATTTTCGCAACTGTACAATACAGCTTACCTCAACTAGCTTCACGACATTCGGATGGTCTAGTTTCTTCAGCACTGCTATTTCTCTGTAGACCCTCTGTAGCGGGTCTGGTGGAGGCCCAGGACCTGGTCTTCTCGGAGGAGCTCTGCCGAATAGACCGGCTCTCCGCATCAGCTTGCGTTTGGAGAGGATCTTCATTGCCTGGGAGAAACAGAATAGTTTGAAATTTTGAACCACAAATCGGCAAAAATCTTGTTTATTTGCATTTGTTTTACAAACATGCTTCATTATAAGGACTGGTTATCAGGATTGCACCATTTTTTGTTCTTTATTTTTTATAAAATTCTTATACAAAAGTGTATAAAGGCGGACTAAATGCCAAAGGTAATTCTTGCCAGTCTACCTTGGGGTGATGCAGAGATTACAAAAGTACTTATGTTTTTTACGATTACTAAAGTATGTTATCATATTTATGTTTTTGTGGTACCCAGAAGTAATACTAGTTTTAGGATGTCTTGGTTATAATTGATGATGGACTTACATAATGCGTGTCATCCTCTTCATTGTAGGCTAACTTGACAATACCATAGGAACCCTGCAACAAAGATAGCGTATTATAATTATACACAGATATGGTACTAGTATATACACATAGATAACAAATAAAAAAAAAACTTCAATATGAATCAGTCTAAGGTGACCCTAGAAGAACCTTATAATAAGCTTTCTTAGCAAACTGAATAAGATCTTTAAAAGCCCATTTAAAAGTACAGCAAATCATTTGGTTCACCTGAGACTACAGGAAACACAGTTGTAAAGTAACATTTTGAAGCATAACAGCCATATATCATCATCATTATCATTATTCTCACCTGTCCAATCAAAGCATAAGTCACATATCTAGAAAAGAGCTGGTGGTCTTCATACCTGTCCAATCGGCTCCAGCAACCTGTACTGGTTAAGCTGAACATAACCAGAAGCCTGTGCGAGCGACACACGCCGAGACTCGCGCGGCGCTCGCCTCGGCCGCGGGGAGCCCTGCCCGCTGCACTCGGCCGACTTGGCCGCGTGCGACCGGAGGAGCGCTGATCGGTCCCCTGTTGCGGGGAATAACCTGGGAGGAAAGAAAACGTGTTAAAATAATGATACATCCTTCCTACATCCTTTTAAGGTCCAAAAGACTTAAAAGGTGTGAGAGATTTTGTGGTTCGCGGTTTTATTACTAGCAAGTGATGCTTGGTTAAGCTGTTGGTTGGACTTTTTTCTAACAGTAGGTAGCGTCGTAACGAAGTGATTTTGTTTATAATCATTACTGGCGTAGGTAGACAGGAATTACACATTATTTATATTATTTTATAATTCCTTAATAAATCGTAACAGACACTTTAATTTTAATAAAATAATAGTATATCAACGATTATTGTAAACTTAAAAAGGAATCATTTTGTAACTTTAAACAGTAAAAAGAAAAAACACGAATAAAATCGCTATAAATCATTGTAAAAGCAAACAAATGACTACAAAACACGATCTTTACAACACCTTATATTAAATTCAACAAAAAGTAGAATAATACATCATTTGAACATCAGATTAGAAACGTTTCAACACTGAATACAATAAACGTCTTTCTTTTCACACACGGCTATTAATCTTACAAGAGAAAAACACATAAAAATGTTATTTTAAATCTTGAGTACATTTACAAACGTTTTCAAATGTAGACATCTTTTATATTGTTAGTTGACAGTCGTAGTTATGATGCGAAAATTTCAATATTTTGACATCGGCGTGGGCTTCTGCTTTTCATACAATTAGACCATAACGGTCACGCCGTTGGGCTAGGGCTATCTCTCGGATTGAAGGCTAGCTTAGCCCCGATTTTATCGCACTGACCTAAACTGGTTAAAAATCTTTCCATTCATTTAAGAACAGTTTTAAATCACTCTCAGGCATCAACTTTGAAAAGGTTTTGTAGTCCAATCCTCGAACACTTGCCTTGAAGACGAATTATTCTTAGACCACCTAACTATCACTGCTCGAATAAATACTTACATTCACAAATCAACGGTACAGACAAGACAATAGCGCGCTCAGTCAGTTATAACTCATATACTCCCATTATGTCCTCATCATAAAGAATACAGCCGACTTACTCCCACCATATCTAGCTCATCAAATTAGTTCACAAACAAAGAGCCTGCTAACGAATGCAGTAATGTGTTAATTAATCAATTAGCTCGGCTGCACTGCGGCGGTGTAGTACAATGTTCCTGAGACGCTTTGTGTATTTTGTATGAGGATTGTGGGCTAGCCGGCTTTACTTATGTACGTACTAAGACGCTTGTCTGACTACTGCAGCCTTACGTGAGCTTATTTGTAGCTAATCCACAATTTAGAGCTGCGAAAATATAAAAATGAATGTTAAGTTGATGATTGCGAGAGTCTTTCTGTCTGGGTTACTTTTTCACAGCTAAATTACGGAAATTTCATGAAACATTGCATAGGGGTAGTTGAAAAATTTGGAATAAAACATGGGCTGTTTTTTCAGCAAAAATAAATTATATCATACTTCCCCTGAAAAGCTGGTTGAAAAAATAGCTACCATCTGTCTAACCCGAGAACCGATCCTGCGAATTTGAGGCTGAGCTCAACGACCGCTTACGTTACAGTTACTACCACAAACATAGTCTCATAAACAATCAAACATAAGACTATAAATATGAAAACAATTAGAGTCCGCGGAATAAAAACATAAACAGCAACCTATTTCTTCCATACTAACACAGCTACTATCTAAGGGTCCCCTAAACAAACACATAGTGATATTTACACAAGTAATCTCGGAGAGTTATCAGGACTTATATTCCACAAAGCCTCCTATCATTGAGGATCACGTATATCTCCGCTCTGTTATAGAACCTTCTTATTTTCAGAAAAACTATCGCTTTTTCTGGAAAAGATATTTCTTGTTAAAATACTGTTTTCAGTGATAAGATTGTATGTTTATGTTTTGTATTTTGTAATAAAAATTGCTTAAAACTCGTGTGTTTAGTTCATTACTATTTATAATATTTTTTAAATTATTCATTTATTTATAGATACAAATACAATTTAGAAAGTGTTTTTACTCGTTTGTACTTCATTAAGATAAAAAAAAATCATTATCCCGAGATTAATACGGTACTCTTTTCAGGCAAAGCCGCCAGCATAAACTACTACAATTACAAAGTAAAGGTGTTTGTTCGTCCTTTTGTGGATGAACCGCCTCCAATAAAATGCAGCTGTATGCAAAGAATATTATTTTACATTTTCCATTTTCAACAAAGAAAAAATAATGCCATGTGTGGATTCATATAAGACCACACGCTAGTAAAATAATTAATATTAAAGTATTTATTTGATAAAGTCATAAAACTATTAAAATACTATATCACAATTATGTAAAAGCCTTGTAAATAAACGTTAACACTTCAGCTTATACCGTGAGTAGCAAGTAGGCGTAGGCACTTAATGTATTTGACATTTAGTAGCGAAGCCGCGCTATATAGGGGGGATCTGGTGACTATTGAAGTTGATAATATTATACTGTTTTATTGGTTTATATTGTTGAAATTATGTAGAAGTGTTCAATGGTTTTAAACAGGTGGTGTGTGTAGGAATATCATGAATACGATTAATCTGAAGAGCGATTTTCTACTGCTATCGTCTTTCGACCGATTAGCGTACATTTTAAATGTCAAACTCTCGATACTCGACAGTACCGAGCATAGAAAATTTGCGAGGTAGTCCATCTAGAGCACGCGTTCAAATAGCACTAAGCCTTACTCGCCTATATTTGACAGTTTTTCTTAGTAGACTAGGCTAACTGCTATTCAAACGGGTGCTCTAGATGGACTACCTCAGAATTACGCTACAGAATTCAAGTTTAGATAAAAACGATTTAATTAGTACCTTATTATAGTGTATGACTATCACTGCTCTTTATAAACTAGTTGTTATTTACACATAATATGTCGTGGTCTCACCTGTCGCCATCTGGTGTCTGCCAGCGGTTACTACGCTCATGATCTCTGGAACTGCCGTTTGACACATCCACTGCCGAATGTCTGTGGACAATTGAAATAATATCGTTAGATATTGATGTTTTTATATAAATAACTAATATACACAACGGTAGTAAACTGTTATTTTAGATAAGGATGGCACCCTTATCCCATTTTATGAATTAACATGGCTTCCTTATAAGAGAACTATGTTCCTTCATAAAAATAGAATTCTGTGTTGTAAGTTTTTTTTTCAATTAAATAATCCATTTCGTACAATTCAAACCTGATAGCAGTCAGTGAAAATTCTCACGATTTATATCAGTAAGTGTTATATCACCAATAAAGGCTTCTTGAATTATTCATCTTTACAATAATAAATATTATTATTTACTTAAGATTAATATCTAATCTAAAAATAGAAAAAAACTACTCGTAAACCAAAAGACAATAAATTATTACATCCTAATAAAATGTCTTACACCACGGCCCTACATCTTACAACAATAATTTCATTCTAACCGTACATTTTTCTATGAAATCTCGGCGACATATTACATGGCCACGCAGGGCACGAGGGCACTAACATTCACTTACTTTCAACATAAAGCTGTATTACATAAAGGTGGAGCAGAGAGGTACGTGACTCACATAGAAGAGTGGACGTTGGGACAAAATGACAGAGGTTTTGTTTCATAGAGTCATAAGGAGTTTAGGGTGGTGTGGATATAAAACAAAGCGTTAATACCAAATCATCATTAAATATACTATTTTAGAAAGTACCATAAATATACCACGTTGCAACCATATAACTAAGTAAATAATAATGTAATAAACTCTTTTAATTTTACAAGGAGCTCTCCCAAAGAGAGAAAGAGAGAGTGTATGAGAGAGAGAGTGAGATAGAGAGAGAGAGAGAGAACCCAGTTTTCTGGTTTAAAACACGATATCCTGCGATAAGACTGGTCGTACACTTAAAAACTTCTGACTTCTGTTAACGACTGTCAAAGATATTTGTTTATTATTACAATTTAACGTACCTCTCGAAACACGGAAATCTATAAAATGTCGGAATATATAATTCAAGTCACCTTTCCACAGAGCTACCTCGGCAAGCGTAGCTTAACCTCACTGATTGATCTTCGCGACTGTTATTCTTGGTCTCAGTTATCCACATGTTATTCTGTATTACAGATATTAGCCAACTAATATAGACGTATCGTAGCACCAGAATATCTTCACCTACATTTAATAAAAGCTGGATTTCACGTCTTTCATAGTCATTAAGCTAGGATATTCTCATTAGTTTGTTAATAAACATCACGACTGTTTGACCACAGTCGCCCACGTAACATAATAATCGTAAACTCGAACGATAGGAATACAAATAATGAGCGATTTTCTTGGCTATTCTTATAGAAGTCTTGTATTATTTAGGTTACAAGATAATTGTGTATGTCTGAGATACAATATTAGGGCTATTTTTGGAAATATAGAACTTAATATAGAATTTAAATAAAATTGTAATCTTTCAGATACTTACAGATTACAGTTGGTATTATTAACTTGAATTACATATTCAAAATGTCGAAAAGAATTGAAATAAATTCAATATTCTCATTTTAAATTCATTTTTTTGAAATATATTTAAAAAGAATGGAAGAGCCTTTTGCCTATTACTGCGGGCGGTGCAGTAATTTCTATGCCCGCTTGTTTTAGACATAAATTCGATTCTCACACGAAACAGATATTTGTTTCAATCACAAATAGTCACAAATTTCATATCACTTGCTGTATTTTGTGTATGTTTGAATAGGGCCAGTTACACAAGATTTCTTCTTGATACAATCTACCTAAATATATGTATATAACTCAAAGGTGACTGACTGACATAGTCTTCTATCAACGCACAGCACAAACTACTGAACGGGTCGGGCTGAACTTATGACATAGGCATTCGCTAAGAAACGATTAAGATAAATTATATCCCCAAAAGGATAAAAAACTATGAAAGTTTGTATAAAAATTCCGTTTAAACGTACAAACCACGCGAACGAACACGCGGGCAAAAACTGGTAGATTATAAGTTTATAAACGATTGTTCCGTGAGAATATGCATACGATGACAAGCAACATTCCATAACTGTCCACATTACGCATTCTTTTTGCTATAAAGAGGCTATTTCTTTGTAGAAAGCTCATTCAGTTAACTAGATATTATATAGTTAACTCGTAGTATAATAAGGTATAAGTTGCGTGTTAAATATTAAATTATAAGTGTTAGTAATGAGCTGAGAATTGTGTAGAGGGCGTCACCTGTCTTTTATACTGAAAAGCATGTTCTTAGAAAACGTGTCAATATATCTACACTTTTCAAGCCTTACTGTTATTATGTGAACATGACTTATTGTATTAAAAAATGCACTAATCATCACCTTTTGAAATCGGCTAAAAAGCATATGTAAGTCTGTTACACTTTTACTAAAAAACGACTGAACTGATTTTAGTTAAAATATTAAGGGTTTCTAATCCGCTCGAAGAAACGCCGCGGGGAAATGCACTAAATTTAGTTATATAGTGCTTTTGTATATTTATCCATCTTTCTCTTAAAACGGCTGAATCGATTTATACGTGATTTGGCAGGACGATAGACTATATGACAGGTAAGGTCATTGTGTTGTTAGATTTTGTCTATACAAGCGGAGTGGCGAACAAAAGTTAGTATAATGTAAATATGAGTACGTAATTATTTTAGTACCTTCTGAAAATCTAGAACTTCGCGTAGGTAGATAAGCCTAGTTTGTATAATAGAGTCTAGATTCTAGACATTAAGCCTTAATTAACATTGAATAGTTCATAAGTTTGAGATAACGACTTGAATAATTACTGTTTCAAAGGTCTCGGGTTCAAATCCTGATCTTTGTTATATTGTGATAAGCCCACACATAGCTGTGTTAGGCTTATTTTATAGTTATGTATATATTTATGTAGGCACAATAACTTACTAACTTTAATTAACTAAATAATATGTTTAGATAATTCAAGAAACCACTTAAGACTGTGGTTCAAAGCACACAACTAGTGATCTCGAAGTCTTAGGTTTGGTACCCGTTTGCTCAATTGTGCCCTTGGGATAAGAGTCAAGTGACCGTGTGTACCCAGTGTACCCACACATGGCCATCTCTGCATCTGTCCAAAAATTTTAACACAAAAAAGTATGTAAATAGTAAATTGTAACACTTTATAGAGAAATAAAACAATAAACTGAGCCTTCATTCTAAATTTAGGATAAGCAGAGACTTATTGAACGCAGTGATCAATATCACATAAATATGTAATAGATATTTCAACTAAAAAATCTATCTCCGAAACCCTTATTCCGTAATCCGCGCCTCGTTCATTTTCCACGCAAGCAGGTTATAAACACGCCCGTCACCCAATACATTTAATTTATCTGTCAGTTAAATCTAAAGCCTCGGTTTAGTGCCGGTTTAGTGCCAGTTTAGTGGCGGTTTAGTGCCAATTTACGATCGTATGTTCACGCGTGTTGTTGATACAAGAGTTGTTTTACGAGTTAAATGTAAAATTTATACGATTTTACACTTTGTTGTGTTCATTCTTCAAGGCTTTAAGTATTAGCTGAGTTGCTCCTGTAAAGGTACGGTTTGTTTGAAGGAGGTAATATGTGAGGAGATTTATAGATAAGTAGTTTTCTTTAAACAAATTAGAGCTCCTTTTGGCCTGCTTTTGTGACCAACTGTTAAGCAAAGGCTCTTGCATTTCCAGTCCCTTTGGTCGCTTGCTGCGTAATTATTAAATTAGGGACATTTATTTTAGATGTTTAAGTATGATAAAAATGGTTTTGAGAAAAGTGGCTTGCCTTCAAACGTAATAAAACTTATTTCTAGTGAATTATCCAAACATCCTTAGATAAGAACTTATAAACAAATGACTGCTCTGTACAAGCATATAAACACATAATTCTAGCTCTAAAACTGAAATATCCGAAGTCAACATTGTGAATTTTACAAAAATATTACGAAATGAAAACTTCAAATGTGTGTGAGAAACTATTTATTTAGGTCTACTACTATTTAATTAGGTCTATTACAACTTAATTAGGTCTGTACTATTTAATTAGGTCTATGGTTAAAGATAACCTTCGCAATATTGAAAGTTTAGCCTCAAAGCTATACTACAGATACATATTTGGTCATTCCCTAAAACCACATGGCTACTGGCTCGCTACGTCAGCGTGACGCGGTGTAGCGTGGGATGCGTTTACGTAGGGAAGGTGTGACGACTGTTGCTAAGTCAACAGTGCACGCCGTATCATGGTGGTATGTCGAAAGTAATACCATTTATCAATGTAAGTAGAAAAAACTTCAATCTACTCTTAAATTTTTCAACAGCCTATTTTTAATTTATAAATAAGTATCAGATAACGTATTAGCTAAAGAAATAAATCGCCTTATTCATGAAACAGTACCGCGATTCTCTACCACTATTAAATAGTGACAACCGGCTAGATATCGAAAAAATGTATGGCAATCGGTTCAGCGCCACTATCGGGCGTCGTAGAAACTATTTTGGTAGTACATTTTAAATGACCAACTCTCGATACTAGATGGTTCCAGTTGTAGAAAATCGTGCTACAGAACTTCCTTTTACAAAGTGATATTGTTTTGTAATTTCTTAATATCAAGCCGGTAAAATACGACTGCTAATCAAGAGGTCTCGGATCATGCAATGTGCTATTAGTATTTTTTTATGTATTCTATATACCTCTATCTACACTTTCGAGTATAATAAGCGTGATGTACGTATGTACGTATGTTTCTATGCATTTCTTATTATTAAGAAATAGCAACATTTTCAATTCACACAAATTAGTATCAAAACAAGGAGTAAACACTGATAACGCACAGATGGTCAGTACAGTGACTCTTTGTGTTTGCACGTGTGGCTTACAAACACTTAGTACTATGACCTAATATAATGTCTAGAGATCTTTGATAATTAGGTTTACAACTAGTTAAATAAAGTGTAAATGTTTATTGTTTCTTAAAGATTACAATGACTACTATTTATATTTATAGATGGAAAAACAGTGATGTATTACAGTTATTTTTCGAAATATTTAAAAAAAATAATAGACTTGGAGCGCGTTACATTTGTGACTCAGAAATCAGTCGTCAAATACGATAAATTTTCTTATAATCACAGCTTTTCCCTAATTTTCATAATTTTCGAGACATATTTCGAGTATCAAAACCACTTATGATAAAACTAACGAACTCCCCACCAAATTGAAAAAAGATACAGCATTTAAAGAACTTTCTCCATTAAAATTACCTGTTTAATTTTCAAAGAAACCCATTCCAACAAGAAAGGTATATAAAACACTTAACCACCCACACGTCAAGCTACAAAATTAAACGCGTTTATTTATTCATCCTCCTCGCAGGAACAGGATGAATTATGAATTGTTTCATCCCGGTTTTTGCGGATGAATATCTTAAGAGATGAGCGAACGGTGATGGTTAAATAAATACGCTGTAGTGTCGAGAAGGTATTTTTTTGATTAGCTAGAGTGTAGACTTTGTAGAGTGCTATATTTATGTTGTATAAAAGAGTAAAAAGATGTACGAGCAAAAGTGTAGGAACCACTCTTGTGATTGTTAAAAAAAGGTATTTTTTTGTTCTAGTATACTTGATTTCCCACGCAATTGGTTGATGGTTCAAACCCGAGGCAAAACATCAATGACTTTAGTAGACAGTTGTGTGTTTATTAGAAATAATTATCACTTGTTCCAACGGTGATGATAAACATTATGATACAACTTTGTATGTCTGAGAGTTCTTTAGAATTTAAAGAAACCCTCACCTAGCGAGCGTGATGGATTCAAGGTATAAGGAGGCCCTTACTCAGCAGTGGGGCATGTTAATGGACAACATTTTATTGAATTATTTTAAGCATACCTTACAAAGTACAATGAATTCTTATACAATATACTTGCCAAAAGTTAAGCGAATCATAGTGTAAAGAATAATGTAAATTCCGTTAAATAAGTGTCAGATTCCACGACAGTTTAAAAGTTATTAAATATCGGTTTCTTCTTTCCTCTCTAATCTTATGTTAAGGCTATGGTTGTCGGTTGGTTGAAATCAAAATCGTTTTACAGACCTAATTGCGTTTCAGCACAGGTTAATCTTACGCCATAGGCTTTATACTAAGACAATATTCCTCACATTAAATTCAACATTAAAATAGATCTATTACTTTTAAGCACTACATATAACATACCTGCAAATTATCTGCAGTAATAACATTATACACTAGACAATTAGCCTTGACCTCACTACACCACTGCCTAGTACCTAGCCCACATGATAGTGCCGTGAATAATTGTTATATCTAGTAAACATGCTCCGTAATATATAGTCATTTCACTGGAGTTTTAAATAAGGTGCGCAAGCCAAATGTAAGCTAAGCAAAATATTTTCAACCGACTGCACAAAGAAGGAAGTTCAATTAGTCATCTTTTTCATGTATGTTTCCTAATAAACTCGAATTCTGAATTTCTTGTCTGTATTGCGCTTTCAAAGTTAAACCACTGAAGTAATTTTCATGAAATTTTGCATGAATATAATTAAAAAAAGCCGGTAAAATAAAGACGACATTATTTTTTTCGATAAATCTGTGAGGGCTGACAATAGGGAAGAAATTATAAAAAGTTAGATAAAATCCATTAAGACATAAAAATATATAAAATGTGTCAATATAGTGCAGAAATTACAAACAATGTCATTTTTAAAAAAAATCTTAAAGAATCAAATCAGGAATTAGACTAGTAGTTTATTTCGATACAATTAGATGAATAATATTCATCTCGGTTAAATATTCAGCCGGCGCGCGGCTAATTGTGATTGGATAAAGACACGATTACATTTAGTTGTAATTGGCCAATGTGGTTGTGTTTAGTTAGTACGTTTTATATAATTATATTGTGGGAATACCTGTGTAACGGCTTGGCTTTGTATGCAATTTGAATAAGAAAAAACACGTTAGTATGGTGTAGGGTGTAGGTAGCACTTTTCTGTTACTCATGGCTTAGCCTTTCTTCCAAACTATGTTGGAGTCGGCTTCCAGTCTCACCGGATGCAGCTGAATACCAGTGTTTTTACATGGAGCGACTGCCTATCTGACCTCCACAACCCAGTTACCTGGGTTATAACACGATACCCTTCAGTAAGACTGGTTGTCAGACTTTCAAGCTTCTGACTACTGTTAACGACTGTCAAAGATCTTCGAAATTGACAGCCGGGACCCACGATTTAACGTGCCTTCCGAAACACGGAGGAACTCGATATGTATGAGATGGTCACCCATCCACAGAAAAACCTCGGCAAGCGTGGCTTAACCTCAGAGATCGATCTGCGCGGCTATTGTTAACTAAGCCACGAGCTCCTCAGCACTTTTCTGTTACTACTATAATGAAAAACATGGGCTATAACTAGTCATCCTGATGGTCGAAGGACGCCATTACTAGTAGGTATGTCAGTGGGTCATAAATAGGTTAAAATCATTACATAAAACGAGACGAGAGAGTGGGGTTACAAATATTTATAAAATTTAGTCGCTTAATATGATAAATGCTAAGCCGAAAACATTGTCTGCTAACAAGACAATCCACCCTACACTCGCACTTATTTCCTCATAAAATATATACAGCTAGAGTATTAAGATAATTTGCATGAATATGTTCTATAATCATACACTTTAGAGGCTTGACGGAAGGCTATGATAATTTGCATTAGAAGTAGTTACGCTCAAACTGGCAGGAACTTTGTAAAAGCTACTGAAATTAAATACTTAGTATTATGATTATACTTATAATACAAGTGGTAGTGTGTGTAACTGATAACGAAGTCCCGGGTTTAGATCCCGGATTTGTATTACTTACGTAATATCACGCCTATTATACCCCAATGTGTAGGATATATATATACGACGCACCGACGTTTTGCCATAGACAATGTTAGTCCCATATAATAGGGAGAGCCTATTGCATGGAGTAAACTTTTGATTTCCCAATAGTGAGTTTAGTCGACAGTTTTTGTTTACCTTCGCCTGTTAGACTTCCAGGTCCAGTACAGTATGGTTTGCATAATATCACACTTGTTACATTCAAAGGTATTGGCAGGTGGATAAAAATTACACCCACATTACACCTTTTAAAATTTTAATCCCAATTAATCAGCGATTTACAGGGCGAGCGTATTGCCATAAAGAAATTATAGTTTACTATTTGTTATTTATTAGGCCAAAGCCCATAAAATAATTAATTACTGTGTCGGATTTGTTTTCATAAGAAACCATGCCCTAATTTTTGTGGCAAAAACAAGAATAAAAATAACCTTTTTTCCTCAGGTAATATTTCGGAAATACCTTTTATACGTTGTACAACAAGAAAACACGTTATTTCCTACTTGAGGTCGTTATTTGAGTAAATGCCACGGGCTGTAATATCCGCGAACAGACATTTTGTAAAGGGAATTACGGCCACAATTTCAAGCACCCTTGTGCTGCTTATTTATAGAAAAATTATCAACTTGAGGTTTTGAAGAGGAGGTAACGAAATTACATTCATAAGGTCAATGATATTTAAGCTTTGAATGATGAATAATTTTTAAACTAGCTGACCAGAGTAAACGTAGTGTTGGCAGGCCCCCCACAACATGGACCGACGACCTGGTAAGGGTCGCCGGAGTCCGATGGATGAGAGCGGCCCAGGACCGGTCCTATTGGCGCTCGATGGGGGAGGCCTTTGTCCAGCAGTGGACGATTCCCGGCTGAGATGATGACCAGAGTAACCTCTTGACCGTAATAGCAGCAGATAATTTGAAAATCAACTTGGTTTTCAGATTCACTTGTGGCAATTTTATATCAAAATCGGTTTAGTAGTTAAGCCGTTAAAGCGTAGAAGACTAATAAACTTTTAATGGCTTGAAGCCAACTTAGAAACTAGGTACTTTTTATTCAATTATTTTTTACCTAATACTTTGCGATCTGTTAGCAATCAATCATTAGAATCTCTAACATTTTAATTTTTTCTTTTATAAAGGCAACTCACGCACTAAGAATTGATCTTGTGCCGCGGGGACTTTTACAAACATACAAACAACGGGCAAAAAGTATAATTAGACGCGAAACAATTATTTGTGGATCGCACAAATAAATGTCCCGTGTGGGAATCGAGCCCACGACCTCCCGACGCAATGGTAGCGGCGTAGCGACCTAAAGCACTGCGCCACGAAGGCAATCAAAGTATGGCGGCCAAAATATTCAACTTCATATTGATATTTTATTTTTCATAAATGTCATATAACTACATCTATATAAAAAAGCTTTCCAAAAATCCATCACGCCACGGTAATTGCCCAAAATCGGCCGCGGAATGTCAAGCAGGCTGTATTCTTTCCCCTCCGAAACGATGGCGGCCAAAATAACTGTATACAAAGTGAATTTGTCTAAAAATAGATGTAAATCTTTGAAATAAAGCCTTAGGGAAACATTCTTGCTTTGTTTAATCAGTTCTTCATAAATATTGTGTTGTTGGGTTTTTCCAGTTTCCTTAAAATTTATAGTTATGTTTTCTTTTTATTGTCTTGGTTATTGCTATAGTACCGTGTTTGAATGATAAAAAATTTCTCCATAAAACTCATGGATTAATATTTTAGAAGTTTAAGGTTTTTCTGCTTCTTAGAGATTCTCCTGGCTAGAGGGGTACGCTTTTCTTCTTTTCTTTTTGAATTTCGTCCTATCACGGAAATCAGCATTAGAACGTTTTAGAAGTTGATCTTTGTAAAAGAAGTAGGTACTCTATAGGCCTTCACCTAACTTTATTTAAAATTTTATCAAAATCTGTTCAGAAGTTTAACGGTAAAAGTGTGACAGACAAACGTTCGTATTTTTTATATTTGTTTAACACCGAAAAGATTACCATATTTGAGTAGAAATAAAGCAAGATTAAAAGCCGTAAAATATTCGAAGGAACCCTCTAAACTCGGGTTTAGTAGTAACTTATTCGAGTTTTACGATTGTACAGAATATTACAAGGTTTTATTATGTTACTTATGTTTGACAATTGAAATATATCTGTACATTTAGACAATGCAGATAACATAATTCTACACGTGAAAATTTTGCCTTGCACCTAAACTTTTTTTCGGTTTTCATTTCTTAAATTATTTATAGCCTATTATTGACTATTACTGGAGTGTAGCGGCTAAAACGGTTGTCAGGTTCAGTATCTAGTTGAAACAAATTTAATATTGTTGTGATCTATAAATGGTTTTTGACCTTTATGTATGACTCCTGCATTTCGTCGTTTATAGTCAGTCCCATGAAATATGGAGCAAGCTTATAACCATATATATGTATAGTCTATGCTTAGCGCTTAGTCAAGCTCAGGGCATATAATTAAAAAACGCAATAGCACTTTGCTTAACGTGGAAGTCGAACCTGACACCGTATCAGTAGTCGTGTAAATTACCACCTACATTAAAGTGGCAAGCATATTTGTTCTAGTTCTTAGTACGAGAAATTTTTAAAAGAAACGACTATAGTTATGCAGGAATTTCTAGTGCATATTTGCAAATAAAGCCGCGGGAAGAAGCGAGTTATTGTTCGTGTACAAAGTTATTTGACTTGGTGATGTGCGACGGAGCTGAAATATTGCATACATAAATGTAAACCAGATAACAAACGTATTATACTTTGAGATCGTTCTTAAGAAATATGATACTGTCTACACTGAAAATAGGAGGTTTTAAATCAAAGGACATAAAACTCAAGGATTAATATTATAGAAGTTTAAGATTTTTCTGCTTCTTAGAGATTCTTCTGGCTAGCGCGGTACGCTTTTCTTCTTTTCTTTTTAAATTTCGTCCTATCACGGAAATCAGCATTAGAAGGTTTTAGAAGTTTACAACTCTTTCGATTCGACTGCCACCGTGGCGCAGTGGTTTAGGTCGCCACCCCGATATCATTGCGTCGGGAGGTCGTGGGTTCGATTCCCACACGGAGCAATTATTTGTGCGATCCACAAATAATTGTTTCGGGTCTGGTTGTGCTTTGTGCCCGTTGTTTGTATGTTTGTAAAAGTTTCTGCGACACAAGAGAAGTTCTTAGTGCGGGAGTTGTCTTTTTAAGAGAAAAGATTTTACTAGAAAAAAATCTGACGGTCTTATATAGAACTTGTGACAAGCTGTGGACGAGACTGTGTTATGATAAGAAGGGCTTCGGCTTTGATTGTACTTTGTATCCGTTGTAGGTATGTTAAATATGAAATCAACGAATTACCTATCATAAAAATATATAAAGTTAATAAAGGCTTATAAATAGTTTTGTTTCTTTCACTCGTTAGCGAAATGAAAAAGAGAACGATATTATAGTAGTTGTTTAACTAAAATAGGTTTATAGTGTGTTTATGATTAAGAGGGTTAATATTTAACGGCACGTTTGGCGCAGTGGTTAACGTGGTCGCTGCGCCGCCGCAATAACTGTAGCGCCGCGAGTAGCGGGGTCGAATCTCACCCGGGACAAATATTAGTGTGATGAGCATAATGTGAGATGAGTATTTGTTCTGAACCGGGCTGTGAATTTATCTATATAAGTATCTATGTATTTACTATAATTATGAGTATGTTTATCAGTCTTCCATTCATTAATTTGTCGTATGGTCAGTGGTCAACCTAGTGTCAAAGTTGTTCAAGCCGCTTGAAGGCCTTTGACATGGATTAACCACTGTTATCTTATTGATAACAACCGAGACCGACTTTTTACGTGCCCTCCGAAGCACGGAGACGCTCGGTTCAAATACCACTATGCGGCCACCCATTTATTGAACATCCGCGCCAATGTTGCTTAACCAATTGATCGTTTGCCACTGGTGAGTGCAACTAGCCACTCTAGCCTAGCCTCTGCCTAGGCTAGCCTAGCTCAGTTTGGAATCAGATGGCCTTGTGTGAGTTGTCTAATGATTTATTAATATTTAATTACACTTTTTTATAGCCTGTCTTTACACATAGTAAGAGTAAAATGTTCTAGAAGCTGTGGTTCTGGCATTTTTCTTTAATACTTGTATACCGTCTTATAATATTCACAACTGCCATTACGTCATCAGAACTGACTTACTCGTAAGATCTACTAACATATTACTAAGTCTCTACTTTGGACCACAGTAAATTTTTCCCTAAACTTAAATTTAGTTGAACACTAATACCAACAACTTAATTAATAATCAAATAATTAGCCTTGTTATATGAAACCGCACTCATCAGACCTACTCTATAATAAGTACCTCAATCCCACGTATTGTGGTGTACTCGAATTTGTAATAATTAACTACGCCCCGCGGTTCCGCTTGCGGTCTGTAAGCTTTCTATCACCGCGATAGTACTGCTGTCAAAATATTTACAAATTAGTGGTTTAGGTTAGTTAATTTTAAAATTACTGCTGCAAAATTGAGTGCTATATCAATACTGATTTAAAATCTTTCCACTGCTCTCTTTGTTTATTTAACCTACTCGAATAGTTGCAGAATACGCAGCAAACTATATAACACAGATTCAAAAAAGTTATGTAGCTTTATTGAATTCGGTTCTGAAAATTCAAACCGACTCAAAAATTGAGTTCCATACTTTTGACAGTCTTTTTTTTTGCAATATTTTTTTACGGCGACTTTAAAGTAACCGCGGTATTAGTCATTCGATACAAGTGATACAACAGACTCGTGTAAAAATTGCAATATATGTACGTATAACTGATGTTTAATATCTAAGGAATAGATCCCACATACCAATTACTTACTAAATATTTTTCCGACAAGTCTAGGGTACAAATCTCTACATTATATCTATGCTTTATATTTAACCAAAGTTGAAACTAGCCAAGACCATGTAAATCTACCATGTTAGTTAGTACTTAATACTTAATAACTTGTACATAAGTTAAAGCCTAGAGTCTTGTAACATAAGTTCATGTAGGATTACAGGTTAGTTGCTAAAGCTCTGTTTAAAACTTGGTTTAATTGTTGTCTTATGGGACTTAGAGGATTTGTGGTGAAAATTAAGCGTATGATCAATTGTTATCTTCCCAAATATTAAGTGTTTGGCTGCCTCTATGGTGTGGTCGGTAGTGCGCCTGACTGCTGTCCACGAGGTCCTGGTTTGATTCCCAAGTGGAACAGAACGCTATCCGTATTTTTGTAATTTAAATTGGATTCTTCTCAATAGTTGTTCGGAGTTTAGTAACGTGCTCGATGTATGAAAGTAGACGCGACCAAAAGCATGGGGCTAACATTGTAAATGGCGAAACGTGGTAATCTATACTAATATCTATACTAATATTATAAAGCTGAAGAGTTTGTTTGTTTGATTGTTTGTTTGAACGCGCTAACCTCAGGAACTACTAGCCCGATTTGAAAAATTCTTTCAGTGTTAGATAGTCCATTTATCGAGGAAGGTTATAGGCTATATACCATCACGCTACTACCAATTTAAACAGAGTACCAGCGAAAAATGTTACAAAAACGGGGAAAATTTTGACCCATTCTCTCTTATGTGACGCAAGCGAAGTTGCGCGGGTCGGCTATATTTCATAAAACAGGTAAAACAGGTGTGATATTATTATTATATACGTATGTAGGTACTTATGTGTTAGTAAAAATCAAAACACTATTATTAAAATCGTTTTCAAGTTAACCTATATACCCAATAACGTAATAATAAGGTACAAGTGAGGTACATATCTATTTCCATCAGAAACTGCTTAACGTATCAATTCTTATAACCGTTGATCTTCAGGGGTGGGGGGTGGGGGGTGAAAGCCAGGATTATCTCGATCTCATCTCAAATACGGGAAACTGTGACGTATAATAGTTTTTATCGGATTCGGAGAGGAACTTCAGATAAAACGGATTAAGGATCGAATTTTCTATCTTGAAATAATTTTGTTTAGCAAATAATTTTGATGATTGACAAATATTGTATAGGAAATTGGGGCTTGCGCTGCTTTACTCCAACAATAATTTTAGTTGCGTTGAGTTTTGAAAGTACATTGCCTTCCCAAGCCAAATTTAAACTAAATCGATTTTGTAATTTAATCATGAAAGCGAATCAGGCAGACAGACTGTCATTTTTGCTTTACAATATTGGTATTATACTGGAAAATCTATGGACCTCTGTAGAGTAAGTCTAACGTCAAGCTGTCTAATGCTAGAACTTCGAAGTAAACTAAATACATACTTGTGTTTTTTTAACCTTTACTTTCCCACTACTGGGCAAGAGTCTTCTCACAAGAGGGAGAGGTTAGTCCTTGTAACTACCAAAGGTTCAAAACCCCAATAGCCTTTAAACGTTGGTTTATGAAAACGAAATGTATCAATTTACATAAATAAAACTGACGAAGAGTAATTATTTTTGTAGAGTGCCTTTTACAGTAACAAATAATCGCATTGTATTTATTTCAACTTCCCATACGATGCTCACTCGTGGATTACTGCGCGCTCGATTGATTGCCGCTACCAATAACACGGCGGACAAAGCCTGTCATTGTAAAGTATGTATCACATAAAATAAGGGAGCGTTTCGGGGCGGTTTTAGAGCGTTATTTTCACTTCTCAATGC
This sequence comes from Anticarsia gemmatalis, assembly GCF_050436995.1. Classification (NCBI taxonomy): domain Eukaryota; kingdom Metazoa; phylum Arthropoda; class Insecta; order Lepidoptera; family Erebidae; genus Anticarsia; species Anticarsia gemmatalis. The sequence goes on along the minus strand of NC_134764.1, from coordinate 10,807,265 downwards.
TTTCAATCTTCATGCTCTATATGAGTGCGTGTCAAGTGCAGTATCAGTTACAGTGGTTGCTGTAGATTCTCAAAGCTTATAGACAGTTGTTAAACAGCGTGGTTCGTGTTTGCCGTGGCTGTTTCTTTTTTTTGTTGTCCATACAAGTGCAATTCGCGCCAAATAACATCAATTATCTCAATACAGCAGCAAAGCGCTTTAAGCAAATTACGTTATAAAAACGTAACATTAAGATTAAGATTGGAGTTCAGAAGATATGTCAATGATGGGTTAATCTGTTTCCTCTAATGAGTGACCTCTCTGAAATTTATTTGCTTGTTGCTATAAAAAGGCAAATAAAGTGAAAATTCGCATATCATACTTGGAACGCTTATGTATAAGACATGTATTACGCTCGCCTACGTGTATAGATCTAACGCACGTCGAAACCCCGTGGCCGCCACGCAACCGCGCCTTATCTTTGTTGCACTTTAACAATACAACACCTAGTTACAGTACAAAGCGCGCGACTGTAATTGGCTTGACCACTGTGTTACCTTTTGTACAGAATATTGTGTAAAATTACCTACGATCTGATGGATTATATCTGTATGATGGATGAGAGAATAAATAATGTGGATTGCTGATTGATGTGTTAAAAATTGGTTAGGTTTGAAATTCAGGCTGTAAATTCTATACTAGTGATATAAGCGTTAAAGTGTGATTTACCTTTTTGTCATACGCCATGGATAAAGATTATATCCCGGGACCTTTCTTGGCCTAAGTTGGTGATGAAAAATATACATATATGTAACACTTGCGAATCTAACAACCATTTTTGCACACACCTAATATCGACTGCGAATATGAAAGTTTATGACAAGTAAATAATAACGCTGTTTTGTACACTTTCATGCATCTATTTAAATAAAAACAACCTATTTGCAGCTTATATAGGGATGGAATTTGAAAAATTAGACACTTAAAGCTAGAGCAACTAAATACAGTTTTAAAGTAAAATACAATTCAATTTAATATATAAACTACAAGTTCAATTTTCTTTTGATCTGTTCTGTAATAAAGACGAGATAGATTCCGTTACAGATACCAATTTATATTTCATTCTGTTTCGGAATGTTCTAGAAATTCTCCAGAGATTTCCACTGTTTTATACTTATAGTTTGTATTGTTACTCTTTTTACTAGTTATAGATTTTTAAAACACGGTCGTTCAAGATTGTTAATACAATTTTATTAGTAACTAGCTGACCCGCGCAACTTCGCTTGCGTCACCTAAGAGAATGGATCAAAATTTTCCCCGTTTTTGTAACATTCTTCGTTGCTACTCCGCTCCCAATGACCGTAGCGTGATGTTATATAGCCTATAGCCTTCCTCGATAAATGGGCTATATAACACTGAATTTAGAATTTTTCAAATCGGACCAGTAGTTCCTGAGATTAGTGCGTTCAAACAAACAAACAAACAAACTCTTCAGCTTTATAATATTAGTATAGATAATTTAAGGTACACTTATGTTTTTATGACTGAAGTAAAACTTGGCTATTTGCAAAGTCAGCTTCAATGATAGGGACCGGGTCTACTGCCATGAATGTTTTTAAAATCCAGGCTACTGATCCGAACTATTGAGAATGATTAACTATCAATTAAAAATCAGAATAAAATACCAGATATTTTTCGGAGCGGGAATCGAACTCGAGACCTGATGATCTACAGCCAAATAGTCTACCACTCGGACGTCTGTGGCGATCAATTTAATTTTTGTGTAATAAATAGCCTTAAATAATATTATTGAGCAATCTATCGGTTTAAGATTGCTATTTATAAATATAGGTAGCTACCATATTCTCAAAAAAACTCAGGCCCGTGGTATTTTTCCTCAAATTATGAGACCCGTACACAAATAATCGAATAGTGATTCTCTTATTACAATAAGGTTATTTCGTCCTCCGTACAAAGGTAAGTACGTTATATTTGATCCTAGCAGTAAGAAGTGTCAATTTACGAGTATAAGTATTGACTGTCTTGTAGACGTTTATTTAGTTCTTGAGACTACTTTTAGATAGAATGAGTATTATTACAAAGGATTTTTGTAGTTTATTGCTAGTTTGCGTAGGAATAAAATGTGGATGGTGGAAAAATATACTAGGTACATAGGTATGTGTAAAAGGGTTAAGGCTACAAAGCATTTATGCTGTCAAGGTAATAATATATAATAATATGTCTACTGTTGGTGAACCAATAAATGAATAAAATAAATAAAGTTAACATCATAGTCTCGATATTGTACTTAAAAAGTCTCGTCACAAGGATTGCCTAAGACAAAAAATTACCTTAAAGTTTGATTTTCACAACCAAAATTTCTCATAAAGAATGTGCCTGCCTTAAATAGAAAACTTAATGACTTGCAAAATCTGTTAAATAATCAAACACGTATCTTTTGGATTGATTGACCGCGGCCGAAACGTCGAGTAGTAAATAATGTAATTAATTGAAATAACGTCTTGATAAAGGTTATAATACACCTTTACAATCGCATTATTTATGTATAAAACATTTAAATCTTTACAAACTCTTCAACTTGTTCAAAATATACTCAAAAATATCCTCTCCACTTTTTGCCATAATCGTTAGAGGCGGGCTCACAAAAATGACGTGAATCAATCATACTGATGCACTATCAATCTTTTTGACTGATAGTGAGATTTATATGCAAATCTACCGCGCTACTGTTGTTTTTTATTGTTTACTTGCCTCATATATGGACCCCTTTGAAATATTTTGTGGATTTATATTCTTATAGTGTGAAGTAGAAGAAAAAGGGTTAGAAAAAGAAATAGTCCTCGTAATAAAAAGAAAACGAGATACGTTTTTAAAATCAGATACCTCCATTAAGGCTCTTATCTTCATACTTTAATTTTAATGCACCATTTTTTGTTTACAATTGCGACAATTCGACATTTTCAATTTATTTGAGAAACTAATTCTTACAGGAAACGCTAGATTTGTCGATAGCTAGCGGTTTGTCATTAGTCGATAGTAGCTTTTAACTTGCCCTTCGGTACTTATGACTAGCCAGTATTTATTTGACATTTAATTTTATAATAATTTGAAGAAAATAGTTGTTGCAAAAGACGCTAGGGGCGCTGATAAATTTTTCGTACAAAATTTTCTTACTACCTACTCGGTTGTCGACAATCGATACTAGTAAAAAAAATATTAAAAAATCGCAGTTTCTTATCAACTTTAATTATAAAACTCAATAGTGAGTAACTAAGACGTGTTAACAGGTTGTCACTGCGATTAGTCTAGAGGAGGCGTTGTACCGTGTTGTAAAGTGTCGCCGTACACCGCAACGTGGCAGTAAGTAGGTGTTTGTGGTTAGTGTCCACTACCCTGTGTATTGGTTGATAATGGTGATAATGAAGGTATGTGGCGGCATTGTGAAGTATGGATATAAGGGACTTTATAGTAGTTGGAATAACGTTTGTGGATTAGGAAGGTTCAAGTTCGATTACTGGGTTAAGAAGTGTTTATTGGTATTTTCTGTTTAATGTTTCAATTGTAGCATTTGATTGCATTGCAGATTAATGATAGTTGGTGAGTACTATTACTTACTACATTATATTAAACTAGTATTCTATTAGTTATTTGTTGTTATTTCTGTTAGAAAAAAACAAACTGATTGGTCTCTTAAAAGAGTGGCCAAGAGTTCCTTGCCAGCTCTTCTCATTGGCCCTAAATTTAGAACTGGCAGTTTATTCGCTCTCTGTATCTTTGACTATCATAAGTGTAATTTTTTACTCATATAAATAAAATACTTGATTTTGATTTTAGATCTATTCTAGTGCTTTTGTTACACTTCTTACTGTCGAAAAAAATATGTCTAACAAATCTATATCACTTCTCAAATAGTAACACATACCTACATAAAACATTAGACGAGATAGAGTCACATTTTGTATTAAAACAAAACTTACAATTTCTCCACAAAACAAACAGAAACAAATAGAAACTGTACTACAAATTAGTAAGACGTCAGCACAAACGCAGCTTGTTCATCTCTTCTACGAACTAGAAATAATTCTATGAAAACTTGTTCAAGAACATTTTCATAGAACATTGTAATTCTAATACCAACTGAATTGGATTGGAAGCTTCTAAGATTCCTTGAATAAATAATTTAAAACGCATTTTTTATTGACAAGAATGAGCAATTTTTATTGTTTTGGTTTATTGAGAAGTTAATTTGTAATATCTTCAACTAATTTTAATTTAGCTTTGTTTTAATTATAGTTCAAGTGAATTTTAATACACAACAAAAAATACTAACACTTATGAAAACGAATAATTGTAAGGTAATAAATGTAATAATAATAATTCCTTGTCTTTGTAAAATATATGTTTTTCAAAATAATCTTTATAATAATAATAATATTTTTTGACCATTAATTGGCTGTAGATAGATATAAGACCCATCCTAAACTACTGTAGGAAAAAATGCACCTGGGTGTATGCTCTCCCACAGTTTTCAAATTGACTACAAGCTAGCGACATTTCGCTTGTACAATTCGGAGAAACTCAGTATTCCTCGGCTCTTTCTATTGACCTTATTTGATAACAGTAATGTTTAAAACGCAGCTATTAGTTCCAACGGTGGAGAATAATTGAAACATGTTAAAATGACACTTCTAAATACTAATCGACCAGTGAACAATCTCGAGCTTTTCTTTCCATAGAACACTTATCTTGCTGAAAACTCATGACATCAAAAGCGTTCATGAAACTCTAACCCTGTAACTCCCCTAATAAGTTGGGCGTGATGTAGACAAAGACAAACACGAAGGCCACGCGTGGACAAAAACTCGCCTCACATACACGCGGCGCAAACAAAGACAGATTAAATTTGCCCAACCGGCCGTTGGACAAGTAGTCGCAGAAGGTTTATTTTGTATTATTTAGTAGAAGTTTTTGTGATCTAGTTGGTTGTAGTAATGAAATTAGATTAGAAAAATGTGCTGTGCAGTTGTTTTTATAAGAAGTTGATTGTATTAGATTAAGTTTACAAGAAGACTGGAAAGCTTGACAAAGAGATCAAGAATATTTTTATAAAAGCACGCGTTCTTGGGTCTAATTTACTTTTATTTGTTTCCCAATCAGTCCCTAGTGGTAATGTCCGCGTAAGCTACATAACCTTTTCGTTAAATTAATTTCGTATACCATTGTTTAATCATTGGGCCAAACAAACACACTGAGTTGTTATCTAGACATCATACAAAAATAAAAAAAGCAAGAACGTAAATACTATTTATTCTATAATTCTTTCTATTAGCCCATAATTCAAAAATAATAGAAGCAAACTTTACTAGAATTTCACGATATTCGGACTAAAACTATTGTTTTAAGACAGTCATCACATCACATACGAACAAACTAAAATCCAACTCCACAACTTTAAACTACACACAATCCAAGATTTATCAGTCAGAAGCACAACAACTAACTTCTAAAAGATTAACGTAGTTACACTTCTGAGTTGGCTGCGTCGTGACGAGGGTAGGTCGCCACCCCTTCAAACAAAGACTGCCAGATAATTCTATTTTTGTTTTCACCCCTACTTTACAACTTGACTCGTTTAAATAGTTTTATACATAGTTTTGTTTTCAGTTGTAATTTAGAAAGAAATAGTTACAGAGAATTTTAAGAGAATTTTGGGTAAACAATTAAAAAATGAAGCTGATTTTTGTTTAGTAAAAACGTGTTTTAGACATCTCTTCATAAGATAAAGATTTCTTACCCCCTAGCGATAGTTTATCTATTCAATAGCGTTTAAACTCATATAAAAATGTTATTGAATAGATAAACTACTGCTAAATGTACTCAAAGACCGAGGATAAGTCAGTCAAAGTACTATTGAGTGTTTTTTTAGTTGAAATAGTCTCAATACAACGGCTCAAAATTATAAACTGCGAAACGTTGTAATTTCCATTATTTTTACCTAAACATTAGGTCGACAAGGTTGACATTAAAAATAATGTCTCAAATATATTTTTCAATTTATATTTTCTAGCTTTCAAACAGCTTTTCTCAATGTTACAAAAGTCTTTGACACAAAAAGCAGGTAATCTATAAAACCCTATAAAATCACACATTCAGGTCACGAGTGAAATCAAATAATATTTGAGAGACCTTCGCAAAAATTTCCACGTTAACCTACTTTTTCAGCAAATCGACGGGAAAAATTACTGTGAAGAACTTTTGTAGTATTCATATGGGTACGTTGAGATCACAGTGTAGGATTACAAGCAGCGTGAAAACTCGCTTTTTTACTATACTGTGGTGAGACAGTGGAAAAAATAAACAAAAATTAAATGATCTGCTATCCAAGCGCAGAACGCAGGCGTTAAAATTAAAAATTCAGCTCCAATTTCAGTTGAGATATGGTATTCTTCTTCGACTATCTCTATGCATAGTTGCATTATAATAGGTTCAGCGGTGGAACAGTGCGAGCGTAACAGATAAACGTTTTCATTTATATTACTGGCAAGGTTAATATATGTAGACCTATAAAGGGCATTATCAGAACATTAAAACTGTGAAATTGCATTATTTTTAATGCCAAATTATTATACGGGAATTTATACGATCATGCAATTTACCTTGATTTTCTCGTTATTTTGGCACTGGTTAAATAGCAACAATATAATGTTCAGTTCTATTCTCTGTCGTTGTTATTTTTTACACTGTGGTAGAGGTCGTAACTTCGGGAAGCCATGGAACCTCAAACTTGTGAAGTATTGTCGTCCAAAATAAATGAGAGTAAATTACATTTCAAACTTTGGCTTTTGACGCACGCTTTTGAGAGTTTTTGATTTATTTCTCTTTTGGGGAATTGTGATTTTGGTGGTATATACCTGAGAAGAATTTTTAATAGTAATAATAAATGTTTGCAAAACTCACACACGGTCGTCTGATTTCGGACTAATCAAAAACATACTTAATATTATATACTTTTAAATAAATATTTGTGTAAATAAATTAACAACCAGATTCAGAATAGATACTCGTGCTCATCACTCAAATTCATACATGTTTATCCTGGGTCGGATTTAAACCTACCATACGGCGCTACGATTATTGCGGTGAGGTGAAAATTTACTTAGTCCCTAGTACTAAGTAATTATCTGTCCATCTATTCTGCCCGTCCCATGCAAAGACAATAGGCGTGATATTATACCTATACAAATAAGGTTACACTTATTTCTGTCCATCTCTTCCGTACAACTAGCGTGATATACGTCATTATACAAATTAGTCGCTGTAAAAGCTTTACAAACATAAACACTAAACTGAAACAAAGTGTCCACATAAGGGCGAGTACATATGAACTCGATCCACTCAGTGGAGCGCGACAGTGTACACGCGCCTTTGATCCCGGGGTGAAATGTGGAGAATTAAACAACGAGTTTTATATGAATGGATAGGATTTTGTAAAAGATGTGTAACTTGCTGAAAAATATCATTTATTATTTAAAATTTTCTTTTATGCATAATACTAGCTGTTGGCCGCGACTTCGTCCGCCTGTTCTAGAGAATTAAAGCAGAATTTTATTTAAACATTTCCCTCTCCTAACCCCTTCATCTCCATTGCGATAAAAAGTAGCTTATGTTCTATGTATCTGAAGGATAATTTTATATCTATCCTCCATTTAATAAAATTGATTTAGTGATTTAAATGTGAAAGCATAGATACAGATTTTGAAGGAAGCAGGAGACGCCTTTGCTCAACAGTTGGACACTTAAAGGTGTAAAAAAAGACCAAGAAAAGTTGATCGGGTTGAAAGATTATTATAGCGAGAAACTATATAATTTAACCCGTTGACCGCTACAGTTGGCTATACTCGACAATCAGAAAGTGCTGACGACGCTTTCGTCGGCAAATGTTGACAAAAATATAACGTCCTGAGCACTTTCTGATTTGGCGAGTTTAGCCGACCGTGGCGGTCAAAGGGTTAAAAAAGTTCATTAATAGTCAAAGTCAAATAGTCGAATAATTTCCGAAGTAAAGTTTAAAAAGCGGACAAAATCGGCTTAAACCCTATATTTGGGATACACATTCATCAATCATAGAAATTAAATTAAATACGTGACGGGTTATTTGTGGCTGTACTATGAAATATAAACCACACTCACTGATCTGTTATTGCAATATTCATTGCTTATTCCCGGTAATAACAGTGGCTTTTCAAATGAAGACCAGATAAATTACGTTAAATTATTTACATAGGAATATTATATTTTCCGACGGCAAGGAAATTTACCGTGCCTAGATGAGAACTAGATTTTATAAAAATTATGCCTGCAAACTGTTCAATAAATACTAAGATTTTATTAAAAGTTTGAAGCATTTTGTCAGTCATTTAAAAAATGTCACCTTGTTTAAAATTGAACCAGTATAACCATAATCTTTGGTTGTGATTATCTTATAGGTAGTTATTGTAAAATTAATTAAGTTTTTAGAAAAAACGTTTTTAATTTTCGCTCACATCAAATCTGTTAGTATTCACCGAAAGAATGCAATTTAAAGATACTTTTCCCGCACAATACTATTGTTCTCATTTCATCTCGCGCGATGCAAGCTAAGAAAACCACGATATTAAATTTGAAAACGCCTACAAAAAATATCATAGCAACATTACACACGAACGCAAAAACGCGTTCTTAGAAATCCCGCAGGCGTTTGTTATAACGACGAAAAGAGGAATTCTCATAAAGATAAAGACTAGTATAAATAGGTAAAACGATGTTAATATGAAGGATATTTGCTTTGTGTGGGTTAATGTTATAAATATGATATGTTAATGAGAGAAGTGAGTCAGTAATGATCTAGGTAATTAAGGGATAGGGCTTTGTGCGTCTGAAATGTGCCGTATTATGTACGGTACATTAGTAAAGTACGTCTATTTGTGAGAGCACTTTAGTGTCGGTAGCAATTTCTGACGACAGTTAAAGAAAATGGCAAAGCTTTTAATTACGAAATGGAAGACTCGAGATGTTATTAGGCTTGGTGAATATTAGCTAGGTTGTTGACAGAGTTACAATTATTGCATAAAGTAGGTACATTTTGAAAATAAATAATTTGTTTGTTAATGTTTACTCGGAACGGGTAACATAGGACGAGCATAACGTATTGTCTTGCATACACAAATACATAAATACATAATATCTTGTCTTTTTCCTATTGGGTTAGATACCAAAGAACACCACTTGCTAGGATCCTTTTAAATTCCCTCCACTTCATTTACATCCATATACCTTATCATACAGACACATTTGAATCATTGTATGAGGGTAACCTACCAACTGACCGCTCAGGTAAATTCTTCAATCTCCATACGAAAAAGAATGCAAAAAAAAACGTTTTTCAGGTAAGTATACACGTGAAATATATGATATAACAAAATTCTATACAAAAAGCCTCCCTTAAAAACCTCCTCATCCTAACATTACATTGTAATCGAAAATAACGTTAATTTGCTTAAAAAAACATTCTGTTAAGTATTTAATTAATGGTACAAGAACAAAGAAGACGAGAGGGTCTAAGCTTGTATCATAATACGTAATAATACTGTTTCAACATCGTCTGTTGGTTTAACCGACTGTGGGAAGGGCGTATGCTGTGTTTGGGTTAGCCCGTTTGAAGTGACTTGTTATGAGTTGAGTAGATAGTTGAAAATTAGGTAGTGTCTATAGTATAGTTAGTTGTGCTGATAGTGTAAGCTTTGGTCTATACAATAGAAAAATATGTATTTATTCAAATAGAGCAGAGCTGTGATAGCTGAGTACCTACTTTATTCGTCTCAATTTTTTGTAGTCATAATAATATGTATTTCAAAAAAAATATTTTTTTTTATATCAAGCCTAATTATCTACAAGATACCCTAGACTTTACTGCTCTCTCATTCCGGAAGACCCATACCCAACAGTGGGACAATAATAGCATAAATCTTATGGGAAAATCACTAAACTAGCCATTACAACACCAAACAGTCAGTCACATGATGTTTTTCTCAAACAATTTCATTCTAAAAGCTTGTAGCTCATAAAATATGTACGTAACTGTTGCTAGTTTAGAAATAAACACGAATAATATTATTTAGTTAGTTCTTTCAACATCATCACCTGAAATATCCGTGCACAAACATACAAACATGATCGCGTGTTTGTTCAATAATTTCGTGTTGTTACTACATATTGTGCGCACGCGTCGACGTCACTGTGGAATTTTGTTAGGCTGAGTTTAGAACTACTTTCTTACTCGTCATACATTTGCTAATGGTTTGATTAGTTTGAGTTTTATTGCTATAAAAATAATTTGGCTATGCACTCGTGCACATGTTTGTATAATTTAGGTACTGAGATTTTTTTTAATGGTAACCTCAAAGGTCCATCTGGAGTTCAGTATTATATGTATTTTATGCTAAGCATTTACACTTATGCTCGATTTCTCAGGCACAATTAACGGTAGTTTATCTATTCAAACTGTAATTTTTAAATGACCTTAAACCCTAATGAATAGATAATCTACCGCTAAATGTACCTCAGAAATCGTACAGTAAAGTCGCATAGACCCTTTCGTGACTTTTCATCTAAATTTGTGTCTATCACTTCAGCTAATTTTGACTGTAAAATATGAACAACGTCCCACAAATATTTGACCATTGTAAGTCTGCACATAGCTTTAAACTCGTTCATTGTGTGGTGCAAATCCTGATATATGTGTGCCGAAATATTTAGAATACAATTGTACTAATCGAGTTGAGAACTGTTTGTTTGTTCAAGAAGAAAATTATCTGCTTTGAAATTAACATACGATCGTGATCTTGGCAACGATTTGAGTTAGATTACAAATATTTTTTTTGGTAAATATAACCTGGATTTTTAAACCAAATTAGACAAACAGACATAGAGATTAGATTAAGCTACTCTAGAATCTAATTTTAAGAGCCTGATGGTTCTGGTTGTAGTACGTCTGCTTGAAATAGTAAGGGCTAAAAACCTAAAAGCCTAATGACCTAGTCATCATGTATGGGTGGAATACCCTTACACAGGACATTTGTGCAATATCTTTTAGACAGTTCGTGAAGCAGTTTTTGAAGGTATGGAAATACTTCAACCAGCCCTTGGCTTAGGCTCTCATTCATTACGGAAAGAGTGAGCTGAAGACTCTTGACCAGCAAAGAAATAGTGATGAGTTAGATTTACTTTTCATACACTTTAAAAACTGGACCCATCACTGAATTCATAAAAACATCGGTCACCCATCAAAAAGCCAACCGTCCCAATAACCCTTTCTTTCTAATCAAACAAACAAAACATCAACAAAATACGCTATCTCAGATAGCTAAACAAAGTATGTTTTGTTAACATGTCTGCCTAGCCTGTAAGTGTAGAGCGTGTATATAAACATCTCGAGTCTATTTCCGTCCTGTGATCTTGCTGCTTCGTGTCTTCTGTGTTAGTGATACAATGCTTTTGTTATAAGCACACGAGCGATAGGTTGGCAACTTTTTGTTGAAGAAATTTAAGTGATAATAAAATTATTTTCGTAATGCCCATTTGCGTGATTCTGCAACCGTTTGGAAAGTTAAGTCTTTTTTAGTTCAGCCAAATATGGGATGATATTTAAAAATAGTGGTCAATGTTTGATGTAAGGTGTTCAGTTATTTCCATATTAAATGTCATGAAAGTCTGATTAGATCAAAAAATTCAAAGATTTAGAAAGACGTGTAAAGTGCACATTTTTGCATTCAAAATATTTGTAGAAGTATAGTGTGTTGCTTAAACTCAAAAAACTGTTTAAAAAATAATCGACAAGTAAGTCAATAGTGAAAAACACCCGCGTTACGATTTGAATTAAGTTAGTTACAAGTTTTGTATGAAAATATTCAAATTTCACATTAAAAAATGTACAACGTTATAAGAACATTTTTTTTTGTAGTAAAACTAATAAACATGCGCGGAGTCACGCTTTATCTAGCAACAAATACAACTTAGGGTCGCGTCAAAGTGGCTCTCCTATCGCCCGTCTGTTACCCATCTAATTCTCATGTATTAGGGCTGTTTACGTACAATTGTTTACTTCCTGAACGTGAATTAATGACATGTTAGGAGTTTATCTCGGCTGTACAAGCAACTATAAATAGACAGGCTTTCTTAGAACGCCATATTGGTTGCCGAGTAATGAAGTAACGTAGGTAATAACTGTGTAATATGTTTATTGTATTATGTCAGTTATGTGTAGGGGTGACGAACCTTTTTAACCGACTTTGAAAGGAGAGTTTTGCGTTTGTAAATGTGTCTGTATATTCAAAGAAATGGTGATAAAGATGGAAAACGATTGGCTTACCCTAATTTTAAATATCTCTTTTCATAATTTCCCTACGACGAGTTACAAAATGTATGTTTTTATGTCCGCAATTGTCTATAAACTACTGAACCGATTTTGATGATTCTTGCGCTAGTTGAATCTCCTTTAGGGATGGCTTTGTACATAATACTTAGGTAACACACGTACACACTCCGTATATTATAATAATATATTATGTATGTATATGTTACTGTAAAAGCCCGAACTGTGGTAAATCCTAAGATTTTCCGGTTAAACCTAAGATTTACCGGTAAAACCTAAGATTTACCAACTCTCAGTGGTAAAAGTCCGAACAAGCCAGAATTTAAAAACTATGTTACGATATATAAAAAAATCCTCCTTCATAACTATGTTTATAACTATTTCAGGGTATAATTATATACTGTGACATAGTTATAAATATTTTTTTTTTAACCACCCAGAAGGAGGAGCCCCGCGAAGCGGGGCTCCGGCGACATCTCGATATCATCAAGTGAATATAGGTAAAAGTTCGAAATAAAAGAATTATTCGGACTTTTACCATTGCGAGTTGGTAAATCTTAGGTTATACCGGAAAATCTTAGGATTTACCACCGTTCGGGCTTTTACAGTAACATATACATGCGATGTGAATACTTTTGTGATTTTAGTTAAGTTCCGCCGAGCATTAAAAATATCGTACTAGTCTTTTTTTTTCGATTATTTATGTACCTCCAGTAATCAAAATGCATGTAAAAGAACCAATACTGAATACTTAATTAATAATATAATTTGCTTACAGTAATTGTTTTCAGTAAACAGTAAGTGCGGGAGTTAAAAATCAAAAAAAAAAAATCAAAATCAATTGTACACGTCATGAACTCGAGTCAAAAGGTCTCATTTAATTGCGAATCAAGGTTTAAACACTACAAGCAAATTAAGGAAGCAGGAAGAAAGCAATATTTGATTAAGTATTTTTTTAAATTACATTTTACAATGTGTGACTGTCTCTATGGTTTTTTTTATCTACTTTATATACGTTTATACCCCGCTATTTGCAGCGTGATGTTAAAAAATCTAAATATAGTGTTTTTCATATAAAATGGTTTTGGATTCATAATTAATACGCCGTAATAGCTGAAACGATTTGGAAAAATTTTAGCATCCCGATAGATGACAAAGAGAAGAAGATAGATTTAGTTTAGACATGTTGTATTTAAGAAAATACAAAGCCTGTGAAGCCTTGGCTATAAACTAGCAAAGTAAAGCATTACAATATTTTTTCACAGCGACTTTTAGCTCCAAATATAAGCGTGTTTAAAAAAACCCCAACTTTATGTTAAAAGAATAAATAAATAAAAAGAAGAGTTTCAGTATTCTGTAATATTACATCTTTGATTTTCACCCATAGGTTGACAACCCCTGCGAGCAAAGTGACGTCAACCCGTGTTAGTTTGTGCGTTTCCTAGAATTTGTCGTCCACAGAGTCGAATAAAAGCCAGAGATTTGGAGACTTTGCAGCTCTGAAATATTCTGGAACACATCGCTTTTGGTAACGTGACGTCAGAGTTTACACGAATTAATAGAGTTTTTCAATAACAGGTATCGCCAGAGTAACCTAGTTTTTGAAAACGTTAATAGGAGAACGAGGCATTTTAATATTGAATGAATATTTGCTGCACTTCAGATTAGTATTTTTTTGCTGTTTTATAAAAATACGAGCAATGTCCACAAAGTACAACCAGACCCAAAGCTGCTTATTTCTAGCTCGCATAAATATTTTGTTTTGTTTGGGAATCGAACCCGCGACCCGACCATGCAATGGTAAAGCATTTTTAGACCAAACAATAAATGCTCCGTGCATCGAACCTAAGACCTCCCCATGAAATGATGTTGCTGTGGTGACCACTTTAACCACTGCGCCGCGATAGTTGTGTAATGCTATTCATATACCATTGTATAATAACACAGGTATATAGTAATTGTGTGTATTTCTTACCCAAAACATTAGTAGTAAACTCGTTGTGGGTTGTTTGAAAATACTGTACGTACCTGAAACAGAAAATATTATTGTTTAATGTAACTGCTTGTAACAATATACTTTTGCACTGGTAGGTTAATGGTCACCAGTCTGAACCAACTCGAACACTAGGTACTGATAGAATTTGTTCGAGGTACACGTAATGGTATATTCCCAATTGTCCCCTCTACGCTGTCATTCTAGGGTGACACTGGGAATTTTCTTCCTACTTTTATCCCCAGTTGTCACCCCGGGGGACAGTGTTAGAGGAAACAACTTGGAATATACCCACATAATTGCCTCTGTGGTCCAATTGGTAGTGTATGTACAGACCAGCTCTTGGTTTCAAAAATCGCTTAAAGTGCTAACAGGTTTTACAATATCTGCTGCGACTGGATCTAGAGTCCATTTTACAGTCGGGAAAATTCGGATTTTCCAACTCGTGGGCCACCAAAATAAGTTCGATTACGTAAGCGGTCTATTTTCGCAACAGGTTTTAATTCTTGGGATTAAATAATTGTAATAAGCGCAATGTAGATGTATTTTAAAATACAGGTTATTTTCCTTCGCAAAATATATACCTACACTCCAAAAGACTTTTTTCGCTGACTGTACCGAATTAGAAATAATTTTAAGTGTCGTGCGAGTTGACGACATGAAACAATTTAAATTATTTTGTGCCATCTCTAGCTCCCGATCGGGCGAGTTTTTTCCAGGCGAGTTTGATGAATAACTCTAAAATTCTGTTAACATCTTCAAGCACTGTTATAAAAGCAGCAAAGATTCTTAAATCCCAACCTACCCCAATAAGAAACGAATTTAAAGCACAAGTGCACTCGTGTCCTCAACTCATTGACAACAACCGGTTCTCGGTCAGAGCGACAAGCAACAATGTCAAGTGGATCTCCAGACTGGTTTGAGACGATGCTGTACCTGTCGTGTTGACTGTACCAGTGTATTTGGTAATCGGTTGGTAGGGGTCTGAAGGATTTGTAGGAAGGAAATTATGCCGTTGTTGGCGGTAGGGTACGACTACCCTGTACGAAAAAAAATAAAATTTGTAATTGGTATATAAAATCTGTAAAAGGTTTATCCCATATGCTTAAGTTTTTTAGTTTCTTTTCGCCAATAATGTTGAAATTAAAATTATTACTTTATTTAATGTATTCTAATTTTCCGAAATCATCCTAGTTTTCAAGAACTTTATCATTTTATTAAAACTACAGAGAAGCAATGATAACTACATCTACTTCAACATCAATATCATCTAAGTTTTCTACTAGAAGTCATGACCCGGTATCTGAACCCCGTCCCACGCAGTGCTATAATTACTGACGTCACAGTATATTATATATTTATATACAAGTGGGTCACGGAGACCTCGTGATTAGATATCACACTTAAATCTGAGCCATCGTTAGGTATTGATTTTGTTTTTGTTCGGGCGGGGGTGACATGACATGAATAATGTTTAGAAATTAGAATCGAAACTTCTAGTAATATATTAATGGCGGAAAATTTCATTGAAACTGACCAACTGTGCAGGAGTTTGTTTAACTCTTCATTTCTTCACTCTCATAATCGTCTCTCCGGTGGGAAGGCTAAACCGACATGACCGGAGAAACGATGAGCACATACTTAAGGTGCTTTTCGAGGCGAGGAGGTCTATGACCTCCTATCGTCAGGCAATTCCTGAAGAATTCTTAACCTAGGATTCGAACCCGAGACCTCTTGCGCCACAGAGGCAGTCGATTCGCACTGTTCATTAACCAACTGGTGAACGAAAATTGCTAGGATAACTCAGAATAATGTTTAACCAAAAATCGAGAAACAATTGTAAATAGAATTGCCTGAACAGTGTCAAAAACAAGAGCGGCCGTCACTCACGTGCCAACATTATCTAACTGGCGTCAAAAGTTTTGTGTAACGGTACACAAGTTTACATTACGTTACATGCCGCCTTAGGGTGGATTTCCACTGTGTAACGACGAGAGAGAGAGAGAGAGAGAGAGAGAGAGAGAGAGAGAGAGAGAGAGAGATAGAGAGAGAAAGAGAGAGAGAGAGAGAGAGTTCTTGAGTTTTTATTTTTTTTTACTTTAATGTAAGTAGTTACTTCTGTTAAACGAGGATCGATCACGTATATGAGCAATTTACTGAAAGTTTCAGAGCAGGATGCAATGGCCGTGGGTGCGTATACGTACATAAAATCAAGCCTTTTGCCCAATGGGGTAGGCAGAGATCCCGACTAAACTCTATTGCTTCATTTACACCTTCAAACATGACATCATACGATTGTAAAAGCGCTACAGTCTTTGCAAGGTGAAAAGACTTCATGTTACGCTATAGCGGGATAGCATCCTTACTTCCAAGTTGTAACATTTTTCCACCCTCCACTCGTAAGGGCTGCTAACTCTGTTACAGTTGCTCACATCCTTTGCCGTAGGGTTGACACTTGCCAGGAAAGGAAGTTTTAATTCTGTTTGCGTGATGGATCAGGGCTGTGTTTTTAAGATAAGGCAAAGTATTTTTATGTGAACGAAAATATATTAATAGAATGTGGTTTTTTATATTGATATTTTTGTTGTGTTTGTTTTTATAGCTACGTGCTTTATGGGATATGTAAATGTCAATAAAGATAATAAAAAAGGCCTTCAAAAAGAATTTCGGGTGACTTACGTTACTTTGGTATAAACTTAAGCCATGTATTGTATAAAAATATATATTTAAAGCTTTAACTTGTAACTATGTACCGAATATTAATCCTTTATTTAACCACAACATCCATTTCCCTTCAAAATAATATATTTATAGAAATATCACACAATTTTAGTCGCTAACATTTTGAACGCTAACCCAAAATAATCCAGACAGGGTTACCTATATTTGTCGCAAGCGTGACAACCCTTTATTTTTAACAGGATTGTCAAAAAAGTTTTATAAATACGTATAATTGTAGAGTGTTCCAAAGCATTTCAATTAAAAACAAATCCGGGAATAAAAATAATGTTTTTTAAAGTTGTATAAAAACAAGTTTGTTTTAATTAATGTATGGATATGTCTTTTTTGAACGTGGGATTCAAATGTCAACAGAGTTTGTTCGTGTCTGACATTTTATTTTGTTTGGAAAACACATTTTTTATTTCATGTTTATTTATTTGGGAATTTCACATAACACATGTGAAAATAACATGTGAAATTACTGTAAGACTCTCAAATTCATAATGGTCTCCGACGCATGGCTTATAGGACGTCGAAAAACTTTTTGACGTTTGTAGTTTTTGTAGTTGCTGTACTAGCTGAATTACAAATAATTATCATTTGTGAAGGAAAACACCGCACCGATAAAACTATGCACGCCTAAAAATTGTTTAACCATTTCTTGAGGACAATCATAGTCCACAACCCTTACTTGGCCAGCGTCGTGGGCATAAGGTCTAAGGCCAAATCCCATATTTCGGGAGAAGACTATAGCCCAACAGTGGGACAATAAGACATTAAAAATAATGCGTTATAATTTTAATTGCAACCAATTCTAAAGTGCCTCTGCTATTATATCAAGGGCCCCAGGTTCGATTCTCGTTCCGTTCTATGAATCGTGATTGATCGTGTTTATAATAGTGTACTGATATAGAGTCAGTGAATGGGATAATACATATCCCCTAAAAATATGTTTTTTAAACTAAATCTTATTCTAACCATATCGCTACATTTCTTAATAGAAGTAAACCAATCTTGTATTAGATATAATATAATATAATATAAATGTTATATGAGATATGAATACATGATTGGATGACCGTATTATACACGATACAGTTTGCCATATTTGATACAAGTTCGATGCAAGATTTTGAAAAACACAATGTAACTGTATTTTTTTATGAATAAAATTATAAACTGGCTACTATCTGCGGGATAATTCAATGGATATGAAAAAAGTCTAGTCTCAGTATCAGTTTCTGTAATTCAAGACCAATCAAATAAAAAAATGTCTCGCTCAAGAATTGATCTAAAATTCGAAATATTTATCGCCCATTCATTACATATTATCGTTACTTGCTTGAAAAAAGTCCTTACTGAAACCAGTGAAAGATAGATCATTTTTAAGTAAAAAATCTAAGATATCAGTCTATACGTAATCTTCGATAGAATATTGAAACTCGGCGTATCGTATCCATTTAAACCATCAATCCATTCCACAACAATTTATTTTATTACTGAGGAACTGAACGGAAACAGTCTAATTCAATGCTATAAAGAAACCATATAATATCAATACTATAAGTTGTAAACTTGTGGTGGATGCGTCAGATTGTCTGTGGGCTGCGAGAGGTCAATGACATTGTGTTAGAGATATTGTACATTAGGTATTAATCTGGTGTTATTAATTTTGGATCAGCCCTGTGGGTAGTATTATTGGAATGTCAGGAAGAGGTCTAGGGTTCGAATCCCAAGTGATAAAAAAATTAGATACTGAGTTTTTTTGTTTCATAAACAGGTAGTATAGCAGACTTCACGGAAGCCTAGGGTTCGAATCTTGGGTGGTAAAAAAGTTGTTTTTCTGTTTAATATAGGGGTTGTACGGGTTATTATAGTCTCGATGGTTTCAATTACGAAATAAGGCGATGGTAGATTTTGTATTTGTGGTCCGCCAATTTGATAGAGTAAGTCCATTTAAAACTTGAGTACCTACTAAGTCCATAACATAAGCAAATAATAAATACTGAGTGTTTCACATACACAATAATACCATAATAATATAGAGACTGAATAAACAGTTAATCACAAAATAGTAGTAAACTAAATCATGTGTATAAATTGTACAAATATTATGTACAAGGGTAAAAATAATAACACTTTACAATCAATATCGACTCAGCTGTTTTCGAGATTAATGCGCATGAAACATACGAAACAGCTGCTCACTTAAACATGTGTGTAATTCATCTGTAAGTAATTTAATAGTATCATAAAATTATTACATGTCTCAATATTTAATGTGTTCAAAAAGCGACAAAAATAAAAGTTAAAATTAATATCTCGCAAATTATTTTTGTGTGTTTGTTTGAGGAAATATTATGCGGAAACTACAGACCACATTTTATTTAAATTGATTTTGATGAAAGGTTAATTGATAACCTTTTAAGATAGTTTACACAAAAAATTGCAACATATATTATTTGTTTTCGACGCATTTGAAAAAGACTTTTAACTTGCCGCCGGTAGAGTAATTTTAAAGGAAAGAGGAGGAGCTTTGCCCAGCAGTGGGACTCCCAACTCTCACATTCTCAGAATAAAAATGTTTTCAAAATCAGATATTATTATGTCGGTGAAGGAACGAACCAACAAACTTATGTATCTATATTGTATAACTAGCTAATCCTGATTTTGTTATTATGCTAGCAATTAAAAATGTTGTCCTAAGAGGAGTTGAAGAAAAAATATCTTTCCAATCGAACCAGCAATTCCCGAGATTAGCAAATTCAATTTTTTTTTGTTTTTTTATATCAGCATACATTATCATAAGGATGTTTATAATAATGGGTAAACATTAATTACTTTGATGTTTTCTAAGACATTGTTTGTTTATGTCACGGTCAATCATTACGTGTGTGTGCTATTTTAAAAGATAACTAGTAGAAAGATGATTGGCGTGTTTGAAAGAGATCGATGCTCTTTAGTTTAAGGAAAACGAGAATTTGTTGAATATAACTAGTTTTTAAAGCGTATTTGTAAACATTTTGGTTAAATTTCAGGTATAATTCTAGAACTCTATACTAATATTATAAAACTGAAGAGTTTGTTTGTTTGTTTGAACGCGCTAATCTCAGGAACTTACTGGTCCGATTTGAAAAATTCTTTCAGTGTTAGATAGGTTATAGGCTATAATATATCATCACGCTACGACCAATAGGAGCGGAGTAGCAACGAAAAATGTTACGAAAACGGGGAAAATTTTGACCCATTCTCTCTTATGTGACGCAAGCGAAGTTGCGCGGGTCAGCTAGTTGTGTATATTTGTTTAAAATGTCACTTGCTTTTACTGTAAAGTCGATTTGTTTTTATACAGTTATGTTTATAAAACAGACAGCTAGGCCATTATACTTTTTTCTTTTGTATGTTTTGTGGACAATTTAGTCTCCCGAAGATATCTTTAGCTTTCTAAAATATATTTTTAACTTGTCCTCCGACTCCGAAATGCTTAATTATTATTCCCCATCTAAAGCATATCAGCGGCAAAGGCTATTGAATAACTATCATACTTTTCATAATTATTCTGCTAAGAATACGGAAAAGAGTTTTACGTTTAAAATTTTTACCTATACTGCGTAAATTGCTGTGTCGAAAATGAGCAATAAACAAGTATTCGATCACGTAATCATAGATGACATCATAAGTCCTTCCACACTTGTTTACTATGCAATATTGTACGTGTGCATCAAATAAACAATATTATGTTGACAATATTTATATTCAAGATTAAAGGTTAGATATATCTTCAACAATTAATAATAATATAATCATATGAGATAATTGTCTGTCATTTTTTATGCAAGTCACATTAATTACAGCCCTTCTAGCCAATAAGTTATTAGTGTTTTGATTCGAACCTACTAATATTTGATTGCAAACACGGCGTCATACAAAGTTGAACAGACACGGTCATAGAAAGTATTACTAGATCTGGAACAGTACATTTTGAATTACACATAATTTCTTGTAAGAATCGAACTCACGACCTCCCTTCTGACAGTGACACTCTTAACCATTGCGCTGTAAGCACCGCCTATAAATACTCTACTACTATTTCATTGGGGTAAAATAAAAATATATTTATTTTTAATCCGAACAGTGAACACGCTCCTTAACAAATATATTGGAATCTGTTTCTTGCAGGCAGGTCAAAATCTTCATACGCCATATCTGTGTTGTAGCATTTTTTGCTCAACTCAACACAAAGAGGTCAATGAGTTACACGTTTATTTTTGTACTAATGACGAACTGTCAATCATTGCTGCTATTTTTGACAGAGTAAAGACGCTGTCCTATTACAAGATATTTTAAAGCAAAGAACAATAAATGCCTTAAAGTTTTAGAATGCCTTTGTGGTCTGAAGGGTAGTGTATACAACCTTTGGTCACGAGGTTTCGGGTTCGACTGCTGGGTCGAGCATAGTGCTACTGGATGTTTTCTTAAATGTTTTCAACTGTAGTTCAGAGTTTAGTCACGTGTGTTCACTATATGGGAATAGGGTCGCCTTGTATTACATGGGGCCTATGTTATTTACGTGGGTGTATTTCTTACACCTCTGCCTATACTATCGTGTAAAGCAGGCGTGACAAAAACTACATAGTAAGCACGTATTAAAGAACGTCAAAGTCATGTACGACAAGATGTATAACTGTGAATAAAATAGAATAAGTTTGTAAAGATCGTACCAAGTGGTATGCCCTGGTCTCTGCTTACCCCTATAGAATAAGGATAAACCCCACGGAATAAGACGTGATTTTATGTATGTATGTTTGCAAAGACAGTCTTATCTATGGTTTAATACTATAATTTTTCATAGCATGTCGTTGTATAGAATCCTTATATTGAATAAAAATACAACTCATTGATCATACAGACGTATGCAAAAACTTTGTATAGATTTCTAAAAATAACATTATTCAATAATATTCATTGTTTAGTTTTTGTGTTAGTTTAATTTTCTTTGTAATAATTTTGAATGGGTATATTTATTTTTATACGCATTCTTGTGTAATAAAAGCATGTACATCAATATTTTTTTATGTATTTGTACTTGTTTCTAGGTCAAAACTTAGTTTAATATATTATTGGACATTTTTGGATAGATTGTATAATAAAAATGGACACCAAAAATGTATATTGGATAGGAACTACCTAGTTAAGACCATTAACCTAGCTTTGTTTTAGTTTATACTCTGGCGCCCAAAGCCCGTTGCGCTCACCGGCTGGGAAATGATCTGTGGGTTAAGCAACCTTTTGCGCGGTCATACCATAGATGGGTGACTGCTTCGGAGGGCAATTAAAAGTCGGTCCCGGTTCTTGTCAATTAAGATAACAGACGTTAAGCCACGTCAAAGGCCTTCGGGCTTGAACAACTTTGACACTAGGTTGACCACTATACGACAAACAAACAAAACATAATATAAACAGACATACAAATCAATTAAATATAATACATCTTACATACAAATTGCATAATGGCTAATACTTCAAAACCTTCCATTATTCTCTCAAGACATATGTAAGTTCACATTAGCCAGTAATTTGTTATACGTTACATGTTTTGTTATGTTCGCTAATCTATACTAATATTATAAAGCTGAAGAGTTTGTTTGTTTGTTTGTTTGTTTGAACGCGCTAATCTCAGGAACTACTGGTCCGATTTGAAAAATTCTTTCAGTGTAAGATAGCCCATTTATCGAGGAAGGCTATAGGCTATATAACATCACGCTAAGGTCATTAGGTGCTGATTAGCAACTAAAAATGTTACAAAAACGGGGAAATTTCTCTTATGTGACGCAAGCGAAGTTGCGCGGGTCAGCTAGTTAAAAATAATACATCTTACAAACAAATTGCATAATACTTAATACTTCAAAACCTTCCATTATCCTCTCAAGACATAAGTTCACATTAGCTAGTAATTTGTTATACGTTACATGTTATGTTATGTTCGCTAATGTTATGTTATTACGTTGTTATGTAATACGGGTATTGTTACAGTCTTGTGTATCATTGTGTGTAATATGCATGTGCATTTTATGAGATCGTTTTACTTAATTGTTTTAAGTGGTTTGGTTGGAAGGTTTCGGAAGATTCCAATTTGAACCTTATAGGTTCAAATTGGAATTAAGTATTAGAAATATTATATATTTTCCTAAAGATTCCTAAAGATCGGAGTCTGTAGGAGTCGTCAATTAAACACAAAAGAACGTAATTAATACTGTTTGTCAGTGTTTCTATCAAGCTTTTAGTTGTAAATTACTTAATTAATCTTAGATAAAAGATTAATAAGGGTTTATTTAACATCATCATAATTTATTTTACATCTTGGGAGAGTAGGCATAAGAATATCTCTGATTTGACTTTGTAAGTGGCTACAAACAATATTGAAAAATCTTTATAATCCTAGATATCTAGACTACTATGATTATAAAGATTATTCACTTACAGGACAAAAACTGCCAATAGTTTCATCAAAATCCCTTTTATAAAGACAAAATCAGTAATCCTAAGAATTTTTCAATTTCAAATTGCAATTCAATTCACTTTCTCATTCGTACAAGTTCCACAACTTGGACTTTATCTTTTATTTTTAAAACTTTATTTCTCAGGTGTAAAGGTCATCTGGACATTTGGAAGAATCCTCTTTTAGTGAGCATTCGAAGCAATTTGATTCAAACACCTACGCTTTCAAACTATCCGTGTAATGTCTATTCAAATGCTATCCAAACGCTATTCAATCACGGTTATTTTGAAGATAGATACAAGATTTCGGGATGTTTTCACTTTTAATAAAATATCGATAAGATCTTTTAAGTCCTGTCGAAGGACGTAAGGACGCAAAATATGCAATTGAAGCTGTTTAATTTGTTAAAATGTGTTCTTATTTCTGAACAATGTATCTAATGCATGAATTTTAAAATACTAAGACACTTGTTCGGCTTGTGTGATCAGGTAGTTACTTCAGGTTTAATCGTCACAATTCGGTTAAAACATTCAGACGCGGCGAAGTCAAGCGGCATTTTTTCCCTAACGTTCCCACATTTTTGGTTTTGCCGGCTAGGCCGATGAATGCCGAACCGAATAATATACGAGTATGTCTGTTTTGTGAGCGCAATTGATCTTAAACATAACTTAAACGGAAACAAATTTAGGGTTATAGTTTTTTTACAAAGTGTCGGCTAGATTGTA
This sequence comes from Anticarsia gemmatalis, assembly GCF_050436995.1. NCBI lineage: Eukaryota > Metazoa > Arthropoda > Insecta > Lepidoptera > Erebidae > Anticarsia > Anticarsia gemmatalis. The sequence continues at coordinate 10,782,918 of NC_134764.1, read as the reverse complement.
TATTATCATAGTAATATAGTTTGCGAAGACTGACATAATATCCCGCATAGCAACAAGTTGCAGACAAGGATTGCAGGTTTCGGAGACATCCTTCGACAAAAACTAAAATAACATCTCTTTATCAACAATCTAAGATAATCTAAGATGTGATATTCAAGGTGAACTAAAGAGTGCTCGGGTTTTTACCAGATATGAACTGGAATGCCAAAGTTCAAGTCTCGTAGGAGGTAAATACATATATTTTTGGATATTATGGTTCCAAAAAACCCACATTTTGGCCATAAGTGCCATGTTTAGTATTATGTTAATAAATTATGATTTTAAAGATTTCTAGACAGTCTGCTAATTAAATAAAAGGTGCTGAGTTCTAATCTTGTGGAGTAAAGTGATCTTAGGATTTTTTTCAGTATTTGCTAGTATTTTTCTAATATTTTGTGCAAATTGTAATCGAGCCCGGTATATGAAACAGGGATTGCACCATGAATCTGATACTTTTTTTTATGACTTGCTAAGACCAACAATTTCCAAATCAGTCTCATAGGGAAATTCGAAAGGCAGAAAGTATTATGCAATTAAATACTAAATATACTACTGGATTTTAAATTAAACTAGAGTATCGTAGCGTAAAGAAAAATATTAACGCGGAAGAAGTGGCGAGTAGAAATTAGTTCTCCATATTTATTTAAGTCTGACAACAAAAACAAACTAAGTTGTGACCGGAAAACGACGTCATCAGTCAAAACAGTGAATTTCACACTCTCCCCCATAATGTTTCACAATAGAAAATATGTATGAAAATGTATGAACGTCTTGTATGACACAGTGTATTTAATACCAGTGGGTAAACTAGTATTGTCCTGCTAAGTGACACATGTTGTTCAATGTGCCAATGTTCTCAATATATAAAATTTACTGAAACTAAAAAGAATTTTTCATTAAGCAAACGTTATTTCTTATTAGTGGTTTAAAATTGAATCAGTTTAATTGCTTTAAATTTGCAAACTATTTGTGTATTAGAAATTTCTATTAAATTTTGAATATTTTCTTAACATACAACTTTTCTTACATTCTGTACATTTCTACTAACCTATTACTTGTCATTCCGTCTGTTCCTAATAACCTTTAAAATGGGTGTATCAATTTAAACGCGAATCCTGGCAAGGAGCGTATATTATAAAGTCCCATACGTACAACCTATCTTTAAAAAAATACCAAACAAAACTGAACAAGTTCACAAGTCAGCTAAATATACTACAATATTACACAGCAAAATTTCACCTCAGATCCCAGACACTACATAGTAGACTTAACCCACTGTAAAACTTTATAGACTGTGTCAATTCAGGTGTGTTACCGATAACATACGCGCGGCCGTGACGAATTCCTCCACCGTGAAGATGCGATAAACAGTATGTATAAGAGTATATGAATGTAAGTGTATGAGTTTGTATGGGTTTGTATGAGTTTGTATGAGTGTGTACAGAATTGTGTGAGAACATTCACGGCTACTGTTGAATTATAAAGCGGTGCTTTGTGTAGTAGATGAGCTATTAGTAAAGACTTTGTTAGGTGTAGTTTACTTATGATGTTTTACTATTGGCTAGTTGTTGAGGCTGGTTTTGGCTGCAAGATCCTTTCAGGGCTTTAGGGATGGTTATTTAAAGCAATAGGAAACGGATCACCGTTTCCATGACATGATTGTCATGGGGTTTTCAACTATTTTTTATTATATGCGTAATAATTTCAATGTAAATTGAGTCTGTTATAGCAGACTGATAGACTGAGAGTCTATAAATAACGTAAAGTAGGCTACTAGTCTATACTCCATAATATTAAATAAATGCGGAAGTCTATTCGTTACGCTTTCATGGCTATACTATAAGTATATGGATATAGTAAAGGACCCAGAATCAGCAAGACTCCAGACTTTTTTCAATTTGAACTCCTACACCAAACTATACAAATGAAGCCGTGCGAGTCAACTATCTTTATATATATAATTCTTCTGTAAGTGTGTATGTCACTGAACTTCTCTTAAACGACTGGACCGATTTTGATGAAATTTTTTGTGTGTTCAAGGGGATCTGAGAATGGTTTAGATTCACAATTTTGTCCGCTGGACAATGTTGTTTTAATTAATTTTTCATTTATTAGACAGGACAACATCTGTCGGGTCCGCTAGTCTATTATAAAAAAAACATGAATGAAAGTAACATTGTACTAGTCAAGATGAATGAACATTGCCAAACAAAGACTTGATGACAAGTCACATAATATTCTCAATCATTGTGCACTAGAACGTCAAATATGAAGGAATGTGACTGGTTTCCGTGACCTTGAGGGCCTCTCAGTGTCTAAATAAATAGCTTAAAGTTCATTTGTACGGATTATTTAGAATATTTCGTAATTAGATGTGACAAACCAGTTGCACGTATACGCTGATAAAGGATCCCGGATATAAATATGTTTTGGCCTTCTCATGGATAAGTCATTTAGATTTTTGACGTGAATAAAATATATTTTTTGTTTTTTGAGACGCCATAGCTCTTTTTGTAATACCGAGAGTTCACAGTATCGACTACCGGATTTTTTTTTATAAAAAATTGATAAACTATTTCACAAAAACTGTTTCTTCACGCATGAATCGACGGCTTCCATATTCGCCAAGGCACGGAGTACGGGCTCATTGAGAGCCATTATTTTTTCAATTTTGATTTCAAAACTGAACTGTTACTTTTAGGCTCGAATTGGAACTCGAACTCTAGACCTTTTCTACATAGTCATATAAACTATCAGACGAAAACAAACAATATTTACATATAACATACTAACATGACACGGTAACAAAGATTTCTATTTGAAACAGTCTTATCCCGGCACAATACCCTAGCTTGTGTTCACCCACGTACAATTTCACAATGCAGGATAATACTCCTGCATTCTAAATGTATTCCTGTTTATTTTGTGAGAAACTTGTGCACCTGAGAATATAGGACATCTGAAGGTCTTAAATATATTTTTCTTTATAAAGTTTCTCCTATTTATTCATGTAAATAAAGGTGCAATACGTCTGAAAATAGAAATGTAAAAGTAAACTACTCGTATTTCGGGAGAAGACACTTGCCTTCTCGTAAAATAAAATGGTAAAGACTAGGCCTTGAATTTAAAACATAGGCATTTAGGCATATAAGTGTCATCACGATGTGTTCCTTTACCGTTAGAACAAGTGATAATTATTTCTAATACTTACACAAAACTTCACAGTAATTTTCATAGTTTTAAACCAACGTGCGTGGGAGGCAATTGCTTATACGCTGCTTTTTATTCGTCGAAAATAATTAATCCGGCGGCTTAATTACCCGGACATCAAACCGGCACACGTTTTACAGTCCAACGTTAACTTCCGCCCGACTGGTGACCCTCACCTTGACCCGTAAGCCGATCCGCAATGGCTTCGGGTTCGAACCCGTGCTCTGTGCACGCACCATTTGATTGATATTTCGGCTGTTTATGTAGTTTAAGTGAGAGAACTTATCAATATAAGGTAAGGAGTTTGATGTGCGGGTGATATCGTGACTTCATGTTTTGATGCATATATATTTTTTTAAGACAACTTCCGCACTAAGAATTGCTCTTGTGTCGCGGGGACTTTTACAAACATACAAACAACGGACACAAAGCACAGCTAGACCCGAAACAATTATTTGTGGATCGGACAAATAAATACTCCATGTGGGAATCGAACCTACGACCTCCCGACACAGTGGTATCACTGCCAAACCACTGCGCCACAGAGGCAGTCGTAATATAAAAATAAATTTAAATGAAACTTATTACCGTTTCTCTGTAATATGATTCCCACGGCGCTTAGTGCAGGCTAAATTCTTAGCATTCTTAATCAAGAACTGTTTCAAACAATTTAATTTTTTCTGTTTATTATAACATAAATTGCATTGCAATTATTGCTTACAAACACTCTTCACTAGCGCGTTGCCTTAGTCCACTTGTCTTAGGGATAAAAAAATATGCTTTAGCCACTATCGTTTTCCACAATTATTGTTGCTGTATTCATAAATAGTCGTGTATGAATCGTTAAGCAATTGTAATGCCTCACTGATTATCGGCTTACAAAAAAGCCGCGTTTGTTTTTCATATACATGAGTATAATTCCTTTCAAATTTTAAACAAAGCTAAACGTTATCATATCTCATGCCCTAATCTAACTTGGACCTTTGTCCAAGCCCTTTTGTTACGGAGACAATTGGGCAAACTTCACAATGAGCTTGTTTTAAATGAAGGAGCGTGTCAGTTTTGATCCTAGCGTGACAGTCTGTTGTGGATATGTTTGACAACTTTGTTTAACAAAATGCTTGTGTGGCTGATTCAATAAGTGCTATAGATATTCTCCTCTCTTTAAGTAGCGTGATAAATATTTGACATGTGTTGTTTATTAAATGAATAGTTGTGACTTATGTCCTTTTTTCATTAGCCTATGTCAGTATTCCGCTGCTGGGCAAAGGCTTTTCTCGCAAACTTCCAAACACCTAGGTCTCTTTGTTTTCCTCTAGCTATCCTTCGAAAACGACACATTTTGTTTTATTTGAACCTAAAACCTAGTATGGCAATACAAATAGAGATATTTGCATTGTCATTATTGTTGTCTCAAAGATGATGATTTTATTAGCATAAGGTCAGGGATTATCAAACGATTTGATTAACTAAAGTCAAATTATGACGCTTAATTAGTTGCTATAGCTCGCAAATTTCATTTCGCAATTCAGTACTTTGTTGATTATTAGTATTTTTTCCTGAGCCCGGTTGTGTTTCCCACTGCTGGACAAAGCCTCTCCCCTTACCCTTGAAACTAGTTAATTAATTTGTTGGTCAACTTTTAATTAGAAACACTCCCACCTTTATTTCCTTCATGCATGGACTGACATATTCACGTACTCCCTACAGAGTAAGAATGCTACTAGCGTGAAGGAACATTCTCTAACATAACCTGAATAATTTCTAATTCAATTTCTTTCTCCCGGAGGCGCAATCTAAATAATTTATAAAGTCAGGCTTCAGTGTATAAATAAACAACTAGGTGGTCTGAATTTTGCGTGTCCACTACAATAAATTCTTGGCCAAACGTTTATTTGCCTCGGTCACACAATTTTGACCCTCTAAGGTCAAATATTTGTGGTCATGCGATATACATTTTACGACGGTTCGTGTCATTATTTATTTAAACGGCTTAGGAAACGGCTTGGGGATTAAAAGGTATGAATAAATAAGTCAGCTATTGATTTATTAAAGTTGTACAGAAATATTTTTTTAACGAATTAAGCTCTAAGCTATTTGTGGTTGCCGGTTGGTAATCGATCAGTGGGTTAAGTAATCTTTTCACATTTAATTGCTAATTAGTATTTGAGCTGATATATCTATTCTAGACAGATCCATAGAAGTTTAAGAAAAGTTGGTACCAGTTGTTGTCAATTATGAAAAAAGTCGTCGAGCCATGTCGAAAATTGGTTAAATAACTTTGACTTTAGATTGTTCACTGTCCATACAAAAGGAATAAAAATTGAATTCAGTATTGGTATTTGGCTTTGAACCTTAAACCTGTTTTTAGTGTAAGTAACACCTTCTCGTATTATCCTTATAAAATATTTTAATATATTTTTTGTTCTCAAACAAGTTTCTAAGCAATAAATATTCAACTAAGTCATAAGATTGTCTTATTCAAATCCATTATTAATGTCCTATAAAATTATCTAGTGCTAAATTGAACATTCCTAAAGGTTTTTGTGGCACAGCAATCAGTGTGGGAGGACAAAAATACATACAAATTGATTAATTTCGTCATACAATACTCTTTGGCTTAGGATAACTAATCTCATATGTTTCACGGGCTGATTAAGATTAGATTTAGTGTGTGTCGCGTTTTCGTTGACAATATGTTGTGCAACTATTTAAACTTTCGTGTTGCGTGATTAAGAAACCAAACACAGTTTTGCCTACAATTTATCAAATCTATACAAATAAAAATTAACCACTGGACTGTATGTAGGCGCATAAGTTCTGAATAACCAAACCATATTGTATATATTTTTTTATATGTTTGTAACTGCCAGGACATGGTTTGTATGGGATAGACGGGATCAAAATCAACGGGATAAAATTATACTATACCAGGAGTCAGGACGAAGTCAGGCAAGGCTTAAAGAAATAATTATTTCTCCCAGGAGAATGACCACCTCACCAATTCCGGTCTGAACTGTATTTATGAAGATATTTGTAAACAGTTTTTAATGGAATATAATAACCCTTTCTTTGGTGTATATCTATCTCTATGGGAAAAAGGCGTAATATTAAGTATTTTTGTATGTAATATCCCTTACACGCATTAAGTCACATTGGTAGAACCAAATCTCTTTAAAATCAGACAAGTCTGAAAAAGCTAGCCAAATAACAAAAGTATACTGTTTACATTTTGTGTTATACATATATGTTACAGCTTATAACTAGTGCAAATGACGACACAATTTTAGTATAAGACTAGACAGGACGAAATAATTTACGAGTAATTTGTCACTTAAGTCTAATAAAAATGATCCTTCTAGTGAATTCACTCTATTGTCCTATTTTTGAAGAATGTATTTGAAATAAACTTCATGAAATATAGTGAATTTATTAGAGGGCTATTTTCATACCCCGAGCACTCTTCCAAACTTTACTCTACATGGAAATTGAACGCGGGAACGTGTGATACGTAGCTCTTCAGATTAAAGGGACCTTCATAAAACGTAAAAGCTTCTTTACACTAAGCCTATAAAATATATATGTATAAATAAATATAGATAAAACGCCCTCTTAAAATAATTGCAACATTTTTTAAACTCTATAATGTTTTAAATTTATTTGACAATAGTTGATTAATGATAACTATTGTGCAAATGGACGAAGGATCTCAAAAACAAGGCTCGACAATTTGTCTCGACTCGTCACGATCTTCGCATTACTGCTTAATCTTTGTCTGTAGTATAAAACCTTGATGAAGGTCGCAAAAAAATGTATTTTACTATTGTGTTTTAATGTTATTTAGCTTTGTAATAAGAGCAGGATGTCTTGGAAACTTAAAGCTGTATTTCTATCTGAAATGTGTGACGTAGTGAGACGGTTACAGCCGATTTCAATAAGCTTATCTTCAGTTAGGTTCAGACACATTTTGAAAGAAAGACATAACGAAATTCAATCGAAGAGAAGTCGATCTCTGGATAGTATATAATTATCGCCCGTTAGATGAACCATACTTGGGATCATGCATTTCTTTTAATTAATTAATTATATTTTGTCCAAATTAAACTAGAGTGGAGCCGCGAATGTTGGTTATAAATCTCTAGTGAAAATGTATTGTTTCTAACACTGATCAGTGTTATAGCATGCTATAAGATAGTTAAGTTTAATTACTTAACTGACATGCTATTTAGCAAACTTGTTTATAAAGACGTTGCTAACTCCAATACTTAGTAATGACCTTAGCAAAAGAGAATCTCAAATATTCCACTGATATATAAACCTTATCTAAGAAATCAACCGAACCATACAACTGTGCTGACCTTTCAATAGTTTCATTATAACAACTCAATATCCTGTTTTTTACGACCCACTTCAAGTAGAATACATCTTATTATGCGACCAAATTGCGAAAGTCTTTGTATAGTTTGTGTGTATCTGACGTTCGGTATTTTTTATTTGGTCGTGTTATAGGTACTGATAACCTATTGATAAACCAGTGACATCTGACGTGTGTGTTTGTGATTATAATGATATTTAAGTTATTTATTGTAGAACGAAAATATTTACTTGAAGTGTTTCTTATTATTTTTATGTACTTACTTCTTTTGTAATGCGATTATTCTTAGGTTCATGTTAATTTATCTTAGCTTGATTTTGTGTGTAACTTCGCATGCGTGGAATTTCATTTTTTGAAATATCCTTTTATCCCACATGAATATTGTTAATTTATTTTCAGTATTTGGTAATCACAAAGAGACAGACAGATACTCTTATAGATTATTTATTTTTGTTTACAGCTCGTCCACACCTTGTGTTAATAAATTAAATTTATTAATAAAATTTATCAACGCTTCTTCTTTTATTATATTTTTTTATTAAGTACAATTTTTTGACTATTTACAACACTTACTTATTTTAACCACGATACCTTCCCCAAAATGTCTATGCGCCATTCTCTAAGCTAACTTTTATTTAATAATACACAGCAACTACATTTTTTTTTATCAAAATATAACTTAATTCTTAAAAGGGTGTCCGTATCCAAGTACACTAACAGCCACATGATGGCCGGCATCTAAATATAATATCTATACCTATAAAATTAAGCCGCCGCGTCATTTGCTCATAATGACTTGACATTTGAAGTCATTAAGCCCTTGGACGGTATATTAATAATATTTTTTTCCTTTTAAAGGCTTCATTTAGATCGTTAAGGATATATAGTGATGATTAAGACATAAACGACTAATTGCAGGATAGAATGCATTCTTGAAAGATAATTAGTGAGTTGAACAAGAGTTAAATTAATTAAAAATATTTATAGTAGGTTAGAGAAGTGTTAAAAAAGACACATAAGATCTTTCTTATTGAAGCTTTTGATTGTAAAATAATTGCATCTAATTCTATAATAACTTAAATTACGTGCTAATAATTTTAAATAAAAACAAAACACATTGGTAGCGTCGTAAAATAATTCTTAGTGCGCGAACATATTAAAAATATTAAGTAATTAAGGTCAAACGAAACTTTCCGACAAATGTCATTAAATAATCGATTCTAATGTTACATTATTAGTATGTAATTGTTGCTTAATTAAAAATACAATTAATTTGTTAGGATTTTTGTGTCAACGCCCAAACGGATATTATTATGTTCAAGTTAGACTATTATCACTATTTTCAATAGTTATATGAATGAAATCAAGCTTATAGGAATTATTATTTTTTATAAAAGTAGGTCAAGGGTTTCCTAAAAAATGGTACCATACTTTACCGACTCTGAGTCTTGAACCATATTCATGCCAAATTTGATCATTTTACTATTTAAACTGTGAAAATTTACATACAATTTTATTCGATAAAACCATGAGTTTTACTTAAGTAGGTCGGTCAAGCAAAATACTTTTCACGTTTTGGGCTTATTAATCACTTAAGTTACAATACCATATGGGACTCATAGCATGGAAGAGAGAGAGAGAGAGAATCACTTAAGTTACAAGTTTTACTTGTAACGATAGTTCATACAAGCAAAATATTTTTAAATTTTGGGCTTAGCGGTCTTACTTGTGTTCCTATCACGCCATGCCTTATGTAAACACGAAGCAGACCAGAAAGACTCGCATAATTACACGTACTAGGGATGTTTTGCCAGAACATAAATGATTCTACCCCAATAAGGAAACAAGCATGGCTATCGCGAAAAAAATTAAAAACACAATTCGCGCGTAATGTTTTGACCTTATTGATACACTGATTGTATCTTGAGGGTCGTGGCTTCGATTTCCGCGTAGTTACGATGTAAATGTATCAATGAATGGTTCGGATATTGACTAAATCTTTTATGATATTTTTTTGTAATTCTTCCTGTTCTCCGACGATTGCTTTTGTAGTTGATGATAATAATATAACTATTGGAGTTTACAAATTGGACTAAATAATATATAGATATAACGGCGCAAAAATGCTTTTTATCTTCATTTATGAGAACATCAATTAAATCAATATATTAAGGTACTAATAAAAAAAAATCGAATAGTATTGGAAGCATGGTGGGAGCATCTACTTACATATTATGAGTATTGAAATCATAGGAGGCATTTCAAGAGCATACTATGGTATAGTCTGTACTAGAATTTGCTACTTAAAATGTCTGCCAAAATAGTTCTACGGAGCCCGCTAGAGGCGCTTAACAGATTTTAGTGTTAAATAACTCTATCTAGCCGGTTGTCGGTAGTCAATAGTAGTAGAGAATCAAGCTACAGTATTGTGTCTCTTTCACTCTAACACAGTTTCAAAATTGATTGAATGTGACAAAACACACTATAACCAATAAAAACTTATAGGTCGTTTATTATACGAGTAAGTTAGACAAGTACTAATGTGTAAAGGAACGGATTTTATTGAACAACTTTAACTTTATACTTTTTGAAAGTTTCCAGGGTTCCCAGTGACTCATACTAGCGACGGTGAGTAAGGTTCAAATCCCGCGGTGTGTAAAACTTTTGTTCGTAAGGTCACTTCTTAAGTTTTTAAACTGGTATGGATTTGGTATGATTTTTTTATATTGATTGCTTTTGATCAAGGATCGCAAAGGGTTGGATCCTATATAATAATATATAATAGGATACGGGAATTGCCTGAGTCGAAACGTTAGGCATTTTAAGGTAAAATGCGTGTTCGCGTTAATTCCCGTATCCTATTATATAAAACAAGCAACGCGAGAGTTTAAAAGTTAGTGTTGAATCCTTACTAATGTTTCAATGCATAAGTAGCTTTATCTGTATCTTTTTCATGAATTAACTACTGAAAAGATTTGGGGGCAAAACTTCCCTCGCTTCATTCACATCCTTCATACATCTTGTCATACAGTAGCGCCGGCTACGAATACTACGTACCTGACTCTTTTGCAAATTATTATAAATAAAGTAATCTTTTTAAAATAAATACAAGTAATAATAAAGAATATAATTTTTTCAAATAAGATTAAACAAAAACCTTTTTATTTTGAACAAGAAAGTCATTATTTTCAACTGTGTATCTATTTTTTACAACAACTAATAACATTTTTTGTTTCTATGAAATATGAACCAACGATATATTATTATATTTTTTACTATATTTAATGAGACTAATTTATAATGGTGTACTGGTAAAAAATAAGTTGGTACTTTGACCTCTTATAGATAGGAACGTCATCGACATACCATCAAGACGTATAGTTAGTTTTAAAACGACTTAAGTGGCTTAAATTACTTAAATTATAAATGTGGTCATATTAAGATTTTGATAAAAATTAGCGGGAATTGACGGATCGCTACACCACTACCATAGAGTCGAGGGTCGTGGGTTCGATTACCACTCAGGACAGTTATTTGTGCGATCCACAAATCGTTATTTCGGGTTTGGTTGTACTTTGTGTCAGTTGTTGATCGTTTGTAAAAGTGCATACGACAAAAGAACAATTTTTAGTGCAGGAGCTGTCTCTTTTTTTTATAACCCATTACTGTCCCACTGCAGAGCAAGGGTCTCCTCCCAAACGAGGGGGAGGGGTTAGGCCTTGAGTCCACCACGCTGGCCAAGTGCGCGTTGGGGACTTTGCATACCCTTAATAAATTTAGTAAGCAAATTTTAGGCATGCAAGGTTTCCTCTTAGAAATAATAAAAGATAGTTGAAGTTCCGGTCTTACCCAGGGACAAGCCTCCGTATTATAACCCAGGTAACTGGGTTGTGGAGGTAACTGGTATTCAGCTGCATCCGGTGAGACTGGCAGCCGACTCAAACTTAGACGGAAAAAGGCTAGGCTGATGATAGAGATAGTTGAAGTATTAGTTTTATGAATAAATAGAAAATCGTAGTAGTGATTTTTTTTAACTGTGGCACTTATACGACCACTGTAAATAAAATACTACAAAGTACAATGTGATTTTTGTTCCTTTATTTATCAATAACCTTCGATTTAGTAATAATATCATAAATGCTATTAAATACTACAGGAAATTTCCCACATTACATTTTCCATCCAAAAATAATAAAACATACGTATCCAAAATAAATAATTTTCCTCATATTTATATTATATAAACAATAAATACAAACAAAACACGAATATATCGAAAACAATAATTTATTATTACTATAGACGGTAAATACATATTTATATATTACTTTATATATTTATGAGCCGGATTTTCCGTTTGTATGAATCAATGAAACGTTTATACCTGTTTATAATATTTTTGAAATGAATGAATGTAACTATCCCAAAATTTTCGTTTTGGCTGTCTCTGTGGCGCCTTCAATTGTGTATTCTGGATCAGGCAAAAAGTCTTTTCTCAGTTTTTCTGTGAAAACATTCTCAAATTTTGGCCGGAGTTAGGAAGTTGATATTGTAGACCTTTTAGTCTCGTAGAGCCCGAGGTCATTCTTTTATCTGCCAAATGTGCGGTCGCGGTTATCACTCCCGCATAGTTCTTTTAAGCCACGGACGAAGATGTTCCTCATTATTAATATTCCTCTATCTGACGCCACCTGAATCATCTGCAATAGATGGACACAGGCCAATGAAACATTTTTCTCGGAGAGCACGTAAATCTGTCGTTCTGGCTGACTGGTTTTGTCGGTTTAGCCGTCCTACCGGGCACCGGTCTATGAAAGTTAGGAAATAGAGAATGTATCTGTGTATCGGTACAATTGGACACTATGAACAAAGTCCTGCAAAGTTGGGTAGTTTAAATTAAACTGGCCGTAGTTGTTTATTATACAAATTCTCAGCCCGATTTAGTTGCAGACATGAACCTCAAATGTTCCCAGGAAAAACATTTAATATTCCAATATTTCTAAAATAACACAAGTTTTAAATTGATCAAGGCAAGTGGTTTAAATCCGCCCGAAGGCTTTACTTTAACGAACTCGTTGTAATTGACAACCGGGATTTTAAAATAACTGCTTCGAAATATTATTCTATTTCATAATATTATTTATCAGTTAAATAAATTATTTCCTGTTACGATATAAATGAACTACATAGCGGAAGTATTAAAATTTTATACAGTAGTGCTGTTTATATTTAATTAAATCACTCGGTTCACAATAAAAACTTTGCTTTAGCTTTTGATTTTTTTAGTCCAATTTGTTACCTCAGAAGGAGAACTCTCAGGTATGCAATACCTGAGAGTTCTTTAAATCAGTTCTTGAAGGTATGCAAAGTCCCCAACTCGCAATTAGCCAGCGTGGTAGACTCAAAGCCTTACCCTCCTTCATTACTGGAGGAGAGTCTTGCCCAACGGTGGGTCCGTAATGGGTTAAATTTATTTTATTAAATTAGTCTATATAGTAGCTCGGAGTTAGGTAACGTGCCCGATGGAAATATGGCAATAAGCTCGCCCTCTATTGCATCACTGTGCATGCCCCGTTGCGTATTACTTTTACAAAAGATATGCGGTTATGCGGTCGATACATAAATACTCGTTTTCGCTAAATTATCAAGTTTGTTTTGTTTGTCGTATGGTTAGTGGTCAACCTAGTGTCAAAGTTGCTCAAACCACCCGAAAGGCCGTTGCCGTGGCTTTACGACTGTTATCTTAGTTGACAACAACCGAGACCGACTTTTTACGTGCCCTCCGAAGTATGGAGATGCCCAGTTCAAATACCACCATGCGGTCACCCATCTATAGAATGATGAAGGTTTGCTTAACCCACAGATCGTTTACCGACCGGTGAGCGCAATTATCGAGTAATAAATGTGTGTTTGGAGCAAAAGAGTATGGAGTAAAGTTTGATTAAGATTGATACAAGCGTCGCCTACAAGTTTATAGTGTTGTCGATGAGTACAAACTGGTTTATTTATCGTTAGCAACGATCAAACCATGTTGAAATCAGATTGAATGACAAGCTGTATACAAGATATAAGATTTATTATTTCGGCACGTTTTTTAGTTTTGTGAGATTAAATGAATGTTGTGTTACTAGATTTTTTTTAATATATACTAATGCTTTGATTTAAAGTTTGGGTATTTAGCATTGTTCTAAACCATGACTCCCTCATTACTGGGCAAGGGTCTTCTCCTGAATTGGAGGGATACGTAGCCCAATGAAATATTTAATTATTGTGTTAGAATAAGTATTTCTGTGGTTAAGTAATCATTTAGCTACATAATTAAAAACTGTTTTTTAAGGAAGTCTGTAAAACAAAGTTAAAATGTATTAAAGCACTAGCTGACCCGCGCAACTTCGCTTGCGTCACATAAGAGAGAATGGGTCAGAATTTTCCCCGTTTTTGTAACACTTTTTACTGTTACTCTGCTCCTATTAGTCATAGCGTGATGATATACAATATGATTTTTTTTCACGAAAAATATTCTCAAAATTATTTATATCTCATAATATAACGAAGTCGCGCTAAGGCATATCCGCCATTAAAACAGTTGCCATGACAACGGAATTTTGTTAATTCAATGTCATTATAATTTTGATCACTCGCGATTTCGTCCGCTACCTGAATTTTCCCGGGAAATGCGTAATTTTTCCGGGGTAAAAAGTAGCCTATGTCCTTTCTCGGGTATCAAAATATCTTCATACCAAATTTCATGCAAATTGGTTCAGTAGTTTAGGCGTGATTGAGTAGCAGACAGACAGAAAGACAGACAGACAGACAGACAGACAGACAGACAGACAGACAGACAGACAGACAGACAGACAGACAGACAGACAGACAGACAGACAGACAGACAGACAGACAGACAGACAGACAGACAGACAGACAGACAGAGTTACTTTCGCATTTATAATATTAGTATGGATTTTGCAGCTTCGTTCAGAGTTTAGAATATTATCGTTGTTGTTGATTTAAGTCCTAAATTAAGCTGTTCTGTAAGTTCTTAAGTTCATAGAGCTTATAAAAAATACTACACACAAAAGATGCGAATAATTAAAAACATGTTTGATAACCGAAGAATAATATGTAATTATATGCTGAGTTTTGGAACTAAACAAAATAACTATGTTTTTCTCTAAACACATAATTTATAGATATCAATTTTAATTCCCTCCTCACAGTTTGCGTAATAGCACAGATGATCAATCAAATATTTCTTACCTATAGTTTAATACTTAATTACACAATATTTTATTATTTACGTTCATGTATATAATTAACTTGGCTGACTTTTGACCTAATGACTGATGTTCTTACTCACATTATGACAGGTGATTTGTTATAAGAAATTTAAATTATTGGGAAATATTTTTGAATTTTTTTTGCTACTTTTTTAATGTTTATGTGTTTGATGCTTGTTGCTATCGTAAAATAAGTTTAAATTAGTTTTACAAGTTGATGAATCTATACTAATATTATAAAGCTGAAGAGTTTGTTTGTTCGAACGCGCTAATCTCGGGAACTACTGGTCCGATTTGAAAAATTCTTTCAGTGTTAGATAGCCCATTTATTGAGGAAGGCTATAGGCTATATAGCATCACGCTACTGTCATTAGGAGCGGAGTAGCAACGAGAAATGTTACAAAAACGGGGAAAATTTTGACCCATTCTCTTAGGTGACGCAAGCGAAGTTGCGCGGGTCAGCTAGTTGTCAAATAATTTGGGACTTTTTTCATTGACTCTGTATTTTGAACTGCCAGTTAAATCATTAATAATAAGTTTTAAAAAGCGTCAGTTTTTATTCAAAAATCGCAATTGATTTTATACTATGTAATTTATTTGTAAGTGAGCCGTCGTTTTTTAAATATTTTTAGCTGGTTTATATTTTCTGGTTGTAGGTTATAGAGAGCAATCAATTTTTGTGAGGGTTATTTTAATTCTAAGTCATTTGGAGTTAACTCCCGTAGACCATTTATTATTTTTTAAATGAATTACTTTGTGTTTATATTTCATTTTATGTTGTTGTTATTGTAACGGTAATATTATATTAAGTTAAAAATTATAACCGTCTCAAAAAATATACATCATAACTTAAAAATTACTTTTTTATTTTTGTAAACTGTAACAGTGATTGGCATATTATGCAGTTAATTAAAAAAAACTGCTTTTCTATTGCAATTGACTGTAATAACTTATTGAACATTGTTATACAAAAATAGGATGAATAAAAATATTTTCAAAATCCGATAAATCAATCAATATCGACCATAAATCAATCGCGAGATTCATCACCCTTGACCATTTAACTGTACATTAATTAAATCTTACCTTTCTGTAAGAGCAGCATCCTTCGCTACCTCAGGCTCTATCACTATCCCATTCATCTTACACTCATCACACACAATAAGGCACTCTATCACTTCAGTTAAAATCACATACAAAAATAAAAAAAGTTCGTCTCAAAGTTTGGTAGAGTTCGCGAAATATGCTAGAGACAGTTTGACACGTCTGGTAGAGACGAAAGTTTGCTGCGTACTGGCTACTACACCGACTGTTTGTAGGTAAAGCGTGGGCAAGGTACATAGAGCAAAATATACAGAGTAGAGTCGTTTTTCGTAAATTTGTTTTATGCCTACGAGCTTTGAATATCAAGGAGGGGAAACTATCGTGGGGTGAATTTTGCAGTTGTCACGTTTAAGGTAATTCAGTTTTGAAGGATCGTGAAGGTTTTTTGTCATATCAGTGTTTTGTGAATATAAAGGTAGAGTAAGTATGTTAGCTATTTACATAATTTGTGAGGTAAATTTATTTAGATCCAGATTGAATAAAGGTTTTTTGCGTGTTGATAAAATGTTTCAAATCAAAGTTTTTGGGTAACTTTAAAACTAATTCTGAATGTTTCAAATTTTTTACAATAAGAGCTTGCGAAATAGAGAACCGGCCAACTATTCAAATTAAATAAAAATACTTTTTAAATTCCTTACATTTTCCAACTCTATCTTTACTTACAACATAACTCTTTTTAGACTTTAAAGAACTATAACTTCATCAAAAACTCTACATAGAGTCGACTCTACCTGAACAATCCGGTTGTTCTATGTACAAAACCAGTTGCTCCGGTAGAGCGTGTTGCGCGCGCAATCTCTACACGTTGCTATGCCTCAACACGCTCATTCATGGGCTATTGCCCACATTTACTACTTAGTGTAGTTGTCTACGACTAAAATAGAGCAAAGTATTATGTAGAGTCGGTATTAAATCTGTTGTTTAGAGGTATTTTATTGGAAACATAATATGAAGAAGGAATTTTGCATAACTGACAGTTCTTTAAACAGTTTTTAATTTTTTTTAAGTCCCAAACTCGCTTAATTTAGAAAAAAAATTAAGAAACCAAAATATCTTTTTGGAAGAAGAACTAAAGCAAAAAATTGCATATTTTACACATTTTCCTATTTTTCTTAGTTCGAAGATTAACTGACATTCGAGCATCAAACTACATTAGCAGATTCATATTAATTAAAAATGTAAAGTTGCTTTAAATAAATCACTAAGTCACTCTAACAATTATTTAATCGCTCTGATTGTTCACTGATTATAAATTAAATGACTCTACATTACTCTACAATTAGTAAAGTTATTTATAAAAGGTCATGATCACGTACGTTAATTGCAAAATGATTATAGTTGATGCTTTGACTTTACCTTTAAGTGTTGATTTGATAGCTATGTTTAATTCAGTCTGGCTGTTATAATTATTATGTATTGAGTTTTTAAACACAAGCAGATTGGAGCACGTATAGGTTCTTGTATAAAATCATTGTTATGTTATGTTGGAATGCATGGGAGATGTTGCAATTTCTTATATCGCTCGGTTTTTACAGCTCCCAAAAAGGTTATTTATAAAGTCTTCAGAAATTGTACTAATTACGCTATTATTAATCTTAAAAATAGCTTTGATAACACTACTATCGAATCGCAGCAAATCTCTTTTAAATAATGCAGCAGTTTAGCTATAAAAGCGTAACCAACAGACAATTTATTTTGTAGTTATATTATAACTACAGGAAGGTTCTATGGATGTACGATAAAACACATTATAAGGAAATATATTAAGTAATGTATTACGTAAAATAATATCGCTGAATTAGTTCCCAAGGGTGTCGCGAAAGGTTAAAGACATTATCTAAAGTAGATTGTAAGTAAAAATAATAATAATATTATTATTTTGGGAACGGAAATTTCATGGAAAAATATAAACATAATTTGTTTATATTTTATATGGATACCCGAAAAATATTTTAAAGTTTTATGGTATCTTAGTCTTTAAATGAGTATACAAGAAAATACTGTAGTTTGATAAATTAACTATCATTAGTTTTATTCCTATCGAAAATACCAAAAATATTGACACTCATGGCTCTTTTTATTTATTTAATTTTCGCAATGCGAAATACATTTTTTTTTAACCCATTACTGTCCCAAACTAGGGAGGGGTTAGGTTTTGATTCCGCCACGCTGGCCAAGTGCGGGTAAAAAAAAAATTTTTAGTCAAACGAAATTCCTTTTTACTTTTAAACTTATGCGTTTTAACATTAGGCAAATATAAATACCTTATAATAGTCTAATATTTGTTATTATCTCTCAATTGCTTGTACTGTCTACATTTGAAAGTTGTAACTGAATAAATACAAACATTTAGACGTCAGACAAAGACTCTACATTTATATTTCTGCGCTATTCATGAGCTGACTTATGATAATGAAGTCTTTTATAAATAGAGTTTGAAGACGTCTTATGTGTATTAAGTAGAGGATGCATCAATTAACGATATAGCGGCTCTATGTAGAGTCTTAATAAGGTGTTTTACCATACTAGGTCTTTTAGATTTTCTAGAAAACACACATAACATAGATACCTACAGAAAATTCAAAAATACATCAATTTTGCAGACAAAGAATACAAAAGAATGTGCATTTGTTTTTCTGTCTTTCACGCCAAAACAACTAACTTATTTCGATTAAAATTTGCCATTTATAATTAACACCGAGGAGAGGTTTAGGCATAGTGGTTTTAAAAAGAGAATAATGCTTGCTTAAATCTAAATGTTTTTCTTTGCTTAATAAGTAGCCAATTCTTAAGTAGAACGTAATACATAGGTATTACGTTCTTAGTACAGTGATTATCAAAAGAAGACAAATAAATAACCATAAAAAAATTACGGCTAGTTTAATAAATAAAAAGCAATTTTAAATATCAACACCTACACGGCGCTATGTGGGCGTTATATACTTATCCCCTAAAGCACTATGTTTTATGTTACACCTCACACTACGGTATCTGTCAAATAAATCTGTGCCCACCCACTATGAAACAACAAGCTTGAATACTGGTACATTTGGACATTTGACCTTTTAGGTAGCAGAATGTGAGTATCTGTGAATAACAGTGGTGAACCGCAGTGTCGTGTATTCGATTCTTGTGTAGGACAAGTTATTGTGTGCTACAGAAATAGTCGTTTGAAGTTGTGCTTTGTGGATGATAGCTTTTTTGAAAGGTCAAATGTTATGCAAAATTTTGACAAGATTGATTTTTTTTTATTGTGCATTCTGGTCGAAACAACAATTACTGTCCTATTGATAAACGTGGTGTGAGCTCGTATAATAAGCTAATAAGTTGTACAGTGTTTTGTCTTTCTTTTATATACAGTTTTAATTGTAAGTGCACATGCATGCGCATTGAAAAGTACCAACAATTTCATTTCCTAATACAAATCCTTCTTAAAACAATAAATAGCACATCTCCCGTAAGTCGTACAGGTAAGTCCTGTACGACTTACGGGAGATGTGCTATATTGTTATTAAATAGCTAACACAATACATGCATGCATGTCGTACACAACGTCTGAATAAAATCCAACTCTACCTACAAAAATCTACACTTTCAAACAAACATACTCCACATTCTGTTATTCTTCGTATTAGTATTTAGGTATATAACATAGTCAGTAAGTCAAACGAAACCGCAAATCAATGACATTATTTACTACTATTGAGGTTAGCTAACCAAAATACCTAGTATATATTATTCATATGAACACACTATAGTCAAACTACTTAGTAGATAGACTTATATGCAAGGTTCGCGGTTAGCAAAGGTATATAAGTGACCGGTAGCCCGATTCTCTATAGTCGGTAATTCGACTATCGAGAGTTTGACATTTAAAATGTACGGCGAAAATAGTTTCTATGGCTCCCGCTAGAGGCGCTGATCACATTTTCATACAAAATTTGTCTATTGTCGGTAGACGGACGTAGTATCACCTTTCAGGAGCGAAATTCTTTTCTATTATCGAATACCGACTACCTGCTAGCTAACATGAAATATTGCATGAGGATTTGATTACTGTCCCTAGCGGGCCGGAGGTACTATTTTTGTAGTACATTTTAAATGTCAAACTTTGGAAAATCGATATTACCACCAGTAGAAAATCGAACGGTAGGTTTATGCAGCTAACGGTACCGTAAAACGGGGTGAATAGAATTCGCGGGGTGAATAGAAAAAAAATCAGGAAAGTTTTCAAGCCCAATGTTTGAGTACTCCTCGTTTAAGAATTTTGTTCAAATTTGAAATGATTACACGTCGATATTACTTCTCTGCGGTGTCATAATTGTTTAAATGTTTAAATTGATATTTATACCCAAAAAATTGCTTCAAAGTCAACCGTCCTCGAATGCCTTAATGGTCCATACATTTTTTTCAAAACTTTGGATTTAAAGTGGAATTTATTTTCTAATGAGTTGTTTGGAGTGTTTATCTCTTTAGGTGTATATTTATCTATAAAGATACAATATTGTTAACTGAAAAAACGTTTTAAAACACAATTTTTCCATTCACCCCTTTGGTCGTTTCGATTCACCCCTATCGCTGGGTGAATAGAAATTGACCATTTTTTTAATGAAATATCGTAAAACTATGCATATTTTTGGACAAATATGGTTTTAACTCTTTCTTCATGGCGACGGACATGATATAAAACAACCTGACAATAAAAATAACAAGTTATTCGCTACAAATTTTTAGGACAAAGTTGAAAATTGTTTCTATTCACCCCGTTTTACGGTAGCCTGTTTGGTATAGGGTTAGGGGTAGTTATAGGGTTCGCCCGGATTTTACCTAAATGTGAAGTGGTTTACCAGTTTGTCGCCAATTTTGCCCATGACTTTACCGAAAATCTGTTGATAAGCAGTTAACTGGACGTATTAACATAAGATAAATAGTTTTAAAATTCCATAAATATTTGCTATTGAGAACATAATTCAAGATCATTGTATTGGTATATTTATAACAAATGGCGATTATGTCATTATATCCATCGGAATGTAAAGTTTTTTTTAAAAAATGTACAACAATAGACATTCGTAACGGCATCTAAAGATGTCAAGAATACTAATATTTTGGATACGTTAATTTATTATTTGTAGATAAAAATGTGTTTTTTTCACTTAATAAATTTACATACAATAGTCGCCGAATACTTAGTTGTCGCTCAATTTAAAGTAATACTTAAATGTAAAAAAAATTATGCAATCCAAATTGCATTCAATATTCGGTTATTTTGTTATTTAGATAATCCATCTGCTAGATAAAATGCCAGCAAATCCATCTGATAATTACTATCTGTCTGTCTTGAACAACTTTAAAAGTGTGGCCGGTAAGAAAAAAAAATCTGTATCCCTCAGAAAGTAGTAAAATCACAGTAAATAGTTTAAAATCAAAGAGCTGTGAAAGAAATGTAAAGTTCGTACATTTTTAAAGTAGTTTCCAGTAGTTTGAAGCTGTCTCTGAGTTTCCCAGAGGACATTGATCTTCGAGGACCCAGCGCGAGGAAAGTGTTGAAACTTGCAACATTATAAATAAACTAAGATAAAATCTTTTACAAAGGAGTTTAATTTGATCTCAGTAGTTTGTTAAATTTATTTTTATTTTAGAAGACTATCTAAAACTGTCCCCGTGGCGTGGCTAATCACGAAGTCTTAGGTTAAATTCCTAGATCTTATTTATATTAGAATCTTTATAAATGGAGTTTGGTGACGTATCTATACTAATATTATAAAGCTGAAGAGTTTGTTTGTTTGTTTGAACGCGCTAATCCCAGGAACTACTGGTCCGATTTGAAAAATTATTGAGGAAGGCTCTAGGCTATATATCATCACGCTACGACCAATAGGAGCAGAGTAACAGTAAAAAGTGTTACAAAAACGGGAAAAATGATGACCCATTCTCTTTTATGTGACGCAAGCGAAGTTGCGCGGGTCAGCTATTCGGTATATGGCTAGCACCCAATTACATGGGACTTATCAATATGAATGGCAAAACGTTGGTGTATTTCATACGCTTCTGCCTACTATAACTTCAGGTATAACAGGCGTTATATTATGTACATATGTATGGTGAACTAAAACCACTTACATAAGTAATGAATATCGTTAACAGTATAGTAGAAACATATTTCTATGATTACAGATAAGTTGATATGCGGGTGATGCACTTTTCACAATCATAATACATGCAAGAATGCATTGTTACATTACATGTGTTGTCTACATAGCGGTGAAGCACGTGCCGTTTCACTGCCTTAACGTAGCTACGAGTATAAGTCGCTTGTTGCTACATTCAGACATACAAAGGTACACAGATCATATCGGTAAAGGCTTTTAAAAAAGTCAGGGGTATAGTACTCGTAATCGGCGGTCCTGTATAAAGCGATGAATGGATGTGAATGAAGCAAAGGAAGTTTGTTAAAATCATGGCGTTCTTTGGTCCCTGTTTACACCTATGGGAAAATTCAAGAAGATTCAATTCATTCAAACATTCAAATAAAACAAGTGGGATAGTATGTATGAATCTATAGTGGATGGGTAATGAAAAAAAAATGTTCACAAAATCCGTTTGTACATTAGAGTTTCGTAGTTGCTTTTACAAATATTATTGCAAAATTCGAGCTTAAATTTAATCATTTTCCAGTATCTATCTACTTGTAAATAATAAAGCAAAGCTTTCCATAGAATACATAAATACATGAACGTTGTATTTGTGGTTGCAATACACTCGTGTCCGAAGTGAATACGCATTAATTATTGATATTTGAATAGAGTTCTGTATTATCATATTTGATTCAAATTGTAACATATTAAGTTAAATTCAAATATTATTTTGAATGATGAGTCGTACTGGGGATGAGAGAACCGAGACAATATAAGAGTCGTACATTATATACACATAAGTTTAGTAGACTAAAGAATAGGTATATTCATATAGGACAAATGGGAAGAAAATTCCCAGTTGTCACCTCGGAGACATTGCTAGAAACTTCTAAATTCCGGGAATATACAAAAAAAAACACATCTATGGGCCAAAAATTAGCTGTTGTTCGTCAGGTTTTGAGTTTTGTACCGGGTGGGTTTTAAAATAGTTGCTATTGCTTAAATATGAATCTTAGCAACATGGATTTTAATTATGTGCTTGGTATAGGTAAGCATGAAGGTCGTGCCACCGATTTTCTTTGGAATATTTCAGTCGGTGTTGCATATTGGTATATAGTACATAGGGCTTATGGCGTTCTCTTGTCTCTGCCTATCTCTATGAGAAAAAGCGTGATTTTATGTGTATAAATATGGATGCATAAATTTAATAACTCGTTTCTGACGATAGCAAACGTAGCCAGCTGTGATTCATATACTCTGTCAACACCTTTAGGTATATCGTCATGATATAAAAAACATCACTTATTCTCATTCAAATTGTACGTTTTTATAAAAAAAAGGTGACACTTCAAATACATATTACTTTCCTAATATATTTGGACGTTGAAACTTGAATTGAAAGTCTGACAAATGATTTGATTGAATTATATTTCAATTCACTCGCCCCTGTCGAAGGCTTTACTGGACGAATATAAATTGATTTGGGTAGAAATATATTGCCTACATTAATTATTTTGAAGGTCAAAAGTGATTGATAAAAAGTTACAATCTCTACAACATAAATTCGGAATTTTGTACATAGTTAGTTAGTTTACTGTAACACAGGGCTACCCTAGTACAGGCTCCAAGTCTCTCTCGAAGGTTTATTTTCTATTGTGTATATTCATTGTAACACTAAAAAATTGTACTTACCTTTGGAGAGATTTTTTTTTTATAGTTACACCATTTAACGATGATAAGAGATTTAATGTTTCAGTAGTTCAAGTGGTACCGACCGAATGAAGAATTTCATAAGCCCTTTCTTTATTTTGTTGCTTGGGTATATAGTACAGATGAGATTTTTGATTGAAATGTTTTCTATAACGATCCGGAATTTGATAAAGTTTACATGTACGTACAGACATCTACCAGGACTGTAATGCTGTAAAATATATCACATGAATATAGGTAGTAGCACTGATTTCGTTCGAAATAGGGAAAAATATAGCAAAAGATACGGCCGTTTCGATCGTAAGATAGTATTTTTAATGTGATCAAAACCAAGGGTAGAAGCTAGTTTAGCATACATTGTAGTTTGATTTATTGAGTGATGGTCGTTGATGTAGTGTATCTGGTTTGATAAATGATGCTGCGATGCTGTGGAGAGCAAAATTCTATTATAATGTCAATATAGATAAAATTAATGAATAAAACAGAGACTGGAATATATACTACTAATATTATAATACAATATGTGCTTGGTTTTAAAAGTTAAACGTTCAGTGACGCTTTCAGGTAAACTGCTGACTCAATTTCGATGAAATATAGCTAATAGGTAATCAAAGTTGAGAGATCACTATTATTTTGACAATAGTAAAACAGTCAAATAATATTGTATTTTTTCTCTCATCAGTAATTTCCCGGAGTACTCTTAAATAACTAAAAAGCGATCCTTTACCACTATCGATTATCGATAACCGGCTAGCAATCGTCAAATTTTGGATGAAAAACTGCAGGCTTACTCCCTACAGTATTGAGACTAAAAACAAAATGGTACTATTCTAAATAAGAATCGGCGCCTGTAGCTTGATAATAAATTAATAAAGTATATTTTAAATGTCAAACTCTCGATACTCGATAGTATCGACTACAGAAAATCACGCTGGTTAATCGTTCATCAACATCAATTTGAAAACCTCAAAATCGAAGTTAAACTTTATCTCCTCTTCAAGCCACGTAACACCGTCATTTGGCACCACTCCTACCTAAGTGCCACTTATCCACCGATCAGAAGCGAAAGGTCTCAACTCACGCACTTTACGTTCCCCTCGCGGGTCATTCGTCACGTACTTAAGACTTATTGGAAATAAGACGCTTCGCATCGTATGTACGTACTGTTTGAGAGATTTTACTTTAAGTTTTCTAATACATAAAAAAAATGTTCTTGAATTGATTTGATTTGAAGTTTAATAGTGTATTGATTTGGATAAAATTAAGTAGAAGAATAATGTTAGAATTATGAGATAAGCCGAATTGACGGCCTCCATGACGCAGTGGTTAAAGTAACCGCGCCACTACCGTGTGTCGGAAGGTTCCCACACAGAACAAATATTTGTGTGATCCACAGATAGTGTTTCGAGTCTGGTTGTACTTTGTGTCCTTTGCAATATGTTCGTAAAACTCCCCGCGACCCCAAAGCAATTCTTAGAGCGGAAGTTGTCTTCTTAAGATAATAAAAACACCGCGAAAAGAGCAAAGTAAGCCATGCTTTTCAGTAAGACTAGTATAATCAAAATTGAGACCAAATATACTTAGTTTGACGATATCCGTGGCAAATTTAACTATCAGCGAGTTGCAATGCAAGGATATTCGAATTGTTTCTCAAAGAAAACAAATACAGCACTACACACAAATAGTTTATTTGGCCAGATTTTATTTTATGCACAATGATTTGTCTTTTCAACAGTCCCTGCGATACAAATATAATTCTTATGGAAGTCAAAAACACATATACACGTATATCTTTCAATACATATTATTTTCCGTGCTCAAAACAACTTAAAAAATACTAGTATATTTGTACCGGGCTCCTACTGGGAGTAGCGTGTAACTCGAGCATGTAACATGGTAGACATCCCTAAGGCGTTGTTTACGATGACGTCAGCAGTATATAAGTGAATTAATGACAGTGGTGAAGATTTGAACTCGTTTCTAATTGAACGTGATAATAATTATTGTAATTTGGTCAATAGATGTAATTAAAATGGCTGTAGTCCAATAGCTTGGACTTGTGTTCGAGCAGTTGAAGCTTAGTGCATCTTATTGCACTACATACAGTACATTTTAAGAACCTAGATACAGGGGTTAAAAAAATTGCAGGATATGAAGATGTTAAGAATCATTGGATTTCATCATTAAATTCAGTGTGATTTTTTATATTTAGCAAATTATAAATTGGTTTAACGAATAATGTTTTAAATATATAGATTATTGTATGTAGTGAATATAGATGAATATAGACATCTGCTAAAAGGTTGGTTAACCGATTGTACATTATAAGAAATACCATTTACGACATATTGATTAATTTATTTGCATATTATTATAAAGTATCGTCTTTGACTGCCTTAGGTTTAACTAAGAGAAGACCTACATACCTGCGCTAAATACTTTTTAAAGCGATCGAAAACCGAACTTTACTAAACAATGTCATAATTCCATCTATAAGATACTCCACACCAAATTAATATACATACCGACATAACACTCATATACATATGTGGGTACAAATTAAAACGTCTCCTGAAAGCCGAGTCGCAATTAATTTATAACTCAGTGATATCATCGTCTTGTTGTTTCATTATAACTGGGAATCTTGATTTATAACACATGACGTAATGGCTCTTTAATACCATGCTTTTGTCATTGTATCAGTTGGCTGTGGTTCCTGAAATTATTATAAACTTGGACGTCCGCGTTGTTTGGTAATATACTTGGTAATGCATTTAGTTGCAAGCTTTTCAGCGAATATTAGATTGTTTTATTTTTCTGTTTTTGCATGGTTATTGTTGTTTATTTTATGTAGCGGTCAGTTTAGAGTAAACCGTATTTAAATTAAGAAGGCTTTTGTACGTTTTAAAAACTGATATTTTAACTAACAATCATTTGTTACCTATCAGACGCTCAGTTCGAATAAAATTCGCAGCCGACAGAGGCATGTCAGACTGTCTTTACTTCAAACTCTGTTCTTATAAAATCTCCACTTTTGAAAAACATACTTGCTCTTTAAGCCCATTTCCCGTGGATAGGACCACGCTAGTTAGCCATACAAATTGCTGAAAAATACTGACTTTCTTACTTTCTTCCTAAGATTATTAAACGCCTAATGCCAAATCAAGTCATCCCGGGCGACTATAGAAAATCGCGTACATCAATATATAAAGAACTTAGATCACACATAACAGTCCATTAGTAAGCATTAATCCATTATTAATTAAGTCCATTAAGAAGGAAGTAATGGAGGCGCCCATAGCCAGTTGCGCTCACCGGTCGGTAAACGATCTGTGGGTTAAGCAACCATTGGCGCGGTCATTCCATAGATGGGTGACCGCATAGTGGTATTTGAACTGGGCGTCTCCGTGCTTCGGAGGGCACGTTAAAAGTCGGTCCCGGTTGTTGTTTACTAAGATAACAGTCGTTAAGCCAACAGGCTTGAACAACTTTGACACTAGGTTGACCACTGACCATACGACAAATAATAATAATAGTAAGCTATCTCAACTTCAGATCACATAGTCTTTATCATCTTACACGCTTACTCAGTTGCCGGCTTAACTAAGACAAATTATTCATTAATCTCACTTACTCTAATGGACGATTAATTGTCATAGATTAATAATGAACTACGCTTTGATCTGCTGTTTGTTTTGATAAGAAGACTTAGGGGATGAGTCTGCCTTTTTGGGATTTCGATTGTAGCAAAGGGAATGCCTTGAATCTTACTTTCAAAAGAAGGCTTTTTTACGTAAGCCTTATAGTCATACTAATTACTAGCTGACCCGCGCAACTTCGCTTGCGTCACGTAAGAGAGAATGACAATATTTTTGTAACATTTCTTACTGTAACTTGCTCCTATTGGTCGTAGCGTGATGATATATAGCCTGTAGCCTTCCTCGATAAATGGGCTATCTAAAACTGAAAGATTTTTTTCAAATCGGACCAGTAGTTCTTGAGATTAGCGCGTTCAAACAAACAAACAAACTCTTCAGCTTTATAATATTAGTATAGATGACAAAAGGAAATTGAGGCGAAATAAATATGTTCGAAAGAGTTTTTTTTGTCGTGCGAGACTTAAACCTAAGGCGTGTGTTATTAAGTAAAACAACTGTGACGTGTCCATAATACTACAGTCATAACAAATACACATTACAAATATTTAGTGAACAAATCACTGTTTTACTAAAATAAAAATAAAAAACTGGTTTAAAACACGGTTTTGAGCACGTGGTTTCGTAGCAAATATAATGCAGCTCACGCTTGCCCAAAAGAAATAGACGCCATTTTTTATTATCATTTAAAGAAGATCACATGATTTACAATTTTCCTGTATTGGTTATAGTTTCGTGATTTCCCATAAAACAATGTTATAATATACAGTGCAAATATAAGAATACCTCAACTACAATTACAAAGAAAGAATGAAAATTCTGTAAGTTTGTATTATGCAGCATTCATCTCCAAAACCACTGAAAAATAAATTATTTTAAAAGGTAGATTTTATTTTTTACTTAAATTTAACTTTATTTTTTAATACTGAAAGATACCCCTCGGTCCTAGCTTACAGGAGTTTTATATAAAAATCGGGTTAGCAATTCAGAGGTAAAACCGAAACAAACGGGCAAACCTTCGCATTTATAATTTCAGCATAGATTAGCTATAATTATGTATGTTTGTACAAATCAGCCGGACTTGGACAGAGCCAGGCTATGTAACCAGTTATATACAAACACAAGGTTCAATTTACATAGGTACAGTAAATAATGATGATTGTATGTCAACTTAGCGGTCATATGTGAAGTGCTCAGACATGGATATTTGTTCTTTGTTTTACTATTAAATAAGTGATTTTGCATACTTTGTTGTTGTCATGAGAAATTATACTTAAATTATCTTACAGGAAAACTTATTACTGTCCCACTGTTGAGCACGGGACTCCTTCTAAAAAGGAGATAGAAATTTGACGTTTAGTCATGCATTCGGATGCCTTAAAGAACTGTATCAAACACCGTTCAAGCAAGATTTTCTTCTAGTGTTTTCTTATATTGTTAAAACCAGTTATCATTGTTTTTAATACACACTACTTTCAAAATGTGGCTTGGGGTTTGAATCCTCTGTCACTTGCTTGGTAGACGAATGTTTTAACAAGTGTTGTAGCTGAGGATTGCGGGCGATTAGTCTTTTCTAATTTATGTTTGAAATAATCTCAATAGTAGTAGTTTGATAACATGCCCGGTGTATGGCACGCTCACTCACAATTACATGAAACTAACATTATAATTGTAAATAGTACAACGAGGGAGATTTCCCTTTGCCGTTCGAGTTTAACAGGTGTAACATTATAAATAAATATAAAACTACATTAAACGCCGTATAATAATATATATTGTTGGAATACATACGTTTCTTTTATTAATAAAAATGTATTATCAAGTAAAAGTTTTAACTTTGTCGACACAGAGAGACGGAAATAACTTTTAATGGTCATTTTAACAGTCGTATTGAAATGTACAAGTTTGTGAAAATACTTTGCTTTTTGATAAAAAGTTATTCTGCATTCAGAGTTCACAGGTTGAACGTTTAATGTTTAAAACGACAAGAATAAAAAAAGAGTGGCATTAAAAATATCTGCAAGTATTTTTAACTACCCCTATATTTTTATGAATTAAAACTAGTTAAAAATAATACTATTTTTAACTACTAACTATATTTGTTACTCATTCATATTTTTTGTACACATCTTTTTTAGGTTTTCGTTGTAAACAAGATATCTTAATAGTTTCGCCTCGTCAATTCATGAGGTTTTCGTCCATTGATTTAACAAAATGCACTTTTCATTATTACACAAATGCGTATAATATACCTGCAATAAACATCCTCTTTGCATCTGCAACTGAATTAACTCCATTCAAAACTTCAACTGCTTGCAACTTCATGAATAAGTAATGTTACAATTCTGCTTACCTACCGGCTGTTGGCAATAAGACTCCCCCCTTGTTACACCCCTTACTACAGTCCTGTAAGGTGTTTATGCAGATTTCAGGTAAGTAAATGCAGACTTTTATAATGTTTTCGATTTGGTTCATTCATCTACATTTATAAGTAATTAAAACTGTATGTTTGTCTCCTGCTGGCTGCTACAATTTTACTGCCAAATCTATTTAGATAAAGTTCTTGGTACTACGTCTAAGTTAAGGATACACAGTAAAAAATTGATAAACGTGTATGAAACCTATCAATCTTTCATGTCTAAAGTTCTTAACTGATTTACTGCCGGTTTCTGAGTACATTTAACGGTAGTTTATCTATTCAATAGCGTTAAAACTCATATAAACAAAAACGCTATTGAATAGATAAACTACCGTTAAATGTACTCAGAAACCGGGGGTCAGACGAGTTTTGTAAAAGAAAAGATAGTAGTGTTGCAATAAAAGTACAACATTATATGCTTTGAAAAATTCAGGCGATAAGATAATTACAGTTTTTAACAGCAGTAGTATTGACAAACAAAACCAAGTCTGCCTAGTACGTGTTTATGTCTAAATTACTACCCCTTTTAGCAAAAAAAACTGAGTAGATAGTAGATAGTAGATACATTCTAAATCTTGAAAAGGACATAAATTTCCTATTTCTTGAAATTGGAGAAAGTAAGACAATAAAGGAAGAAAAGCCTGGTAACAAATTAAATAAGCAATAGCACGTGTATCCCTTGTAAATAGTTTTTGTTCCCGTTAATTTCCAAGCTCGTTTTATTTGTTTACAGTTGTTTACAAACTAGTTACGAGTTGTGGTGAAAGATGAATGTCTTCATTAAACTTTGTTACTTGGAAACTGTTGATAGATTGGATTTTATTTATTTATTTACTAATTATAGAGTTTTATTGCGGTTGTTAAAGAAATTACGAGTAGTTTTTGTCTGCTTGTTACCTACGTCACTCTTTTGAAGTCGTGGTCGGAAATAATATGTTACTCACAATTTTTTTTACGACCCCTTTTCGTCTGATTTTTGATCTTTTTACGAAAAAGTCGATACTGAAAACTTGATTTTTATTTATTGAATCAATAAATAGTTTATCGTTTCATTTAGAATCTAAAATCACATCACATCCGCGATTACTTGTTAGTTCTGGAAAATGCCGAGAGATGGCGCTGCTCGTTGCTTTTTGTATATTTATATAGTTATAATATACTTACGAAAACCGCAATTAAATAGGTATTGTCATGTTTATAATTAAGTTTTTACCTACAAAACCACTCGTACATACCGCAGGCTAAAAAAGAAAGTAATTCGGCGTCGTAAAGGCACGTTCTGACAAAATATTATGTGCTCGCTCTTCATGTACTTCATAATAAAGTACTTTATGTATTATGTACTACATGGAGTAACATATGTATATTATAAAGGGATGTTGGAAAGAAAGGAGATTTTGTAGTATAGCAGAATGTTGCACTACATATTGAACATCATTATGACAATATGTTGGCACAGTTGTCTAATAATTATAATTAACTTATCTAAAACGCTCACGCTTTTCAATAAACATACAATTTGGTAATGTTTGTATCTTTTATCCCTAAACGAATTTAAAAACCGCATTTACGATGAACGAAAAGAGAGGCGTATAACTTAAAAAATAGAATAAAGCTGTGTTTCGAGGAGGAACTCGGAATGTATAATCTGGTCACCTGTCCACAGAACACCCCCGGCAAGCGTAACTTAACCTCAGAGATCGATCCGCTCGGCTATTGTTTACGAAGTACTAATAAAACGATTCTTATAGTCTATATTTTACTATATTAGGATATAACAGTAGTAATATTAGTACACCTGATGTGCGAATTCAGAGCCTTTAACGTGATTTTCGTACAACATATCCGTTTCCTGTAAACCTAAGCTGAAATACATTAACTAAGTCTACGAAGCATAAATCTCTCGTCGCCGACGGCTGATAGGATTGTGTTGGCCGAGCGAGCAGCGCCATCTAGCCGTGAAGTCGTTAACTAAGCTCATTCGATCACTCGGCCAAATTGTAACTTTATTAATCTAGATTTCAACTGCAGCGCAATTTTTGTAGTTAGTACTAGCGAGCATGTGAAATTGATTCCCAAAAAATAGTTCTTGCGGAATACGCTAGGAGCGCTAATCAGCTTTTTGGTTTTGATACTCAATAATTAGGATAAAGTCGCTACTTTTATTCTACTTATCCTGTCTCGATTGACTATGTTCTATTTAAATTTTATATTTGCTATTATGCTTTGTTTATTAATTTTAAATTGGGATAAGCGTAAAGCCATACACTGCGCATGTCACTTAGGACTACAATAAAAAAACATTCGAAAAATTAATAAATCCAATAGCACCTTGCTAGACTCGAGAATTGAACCCAAAACGTGGACACCAAAACAGCTCTATTTCTGAACTGTAAAATAACTTCAGCGGCACATTTGTTACTTTTTTACTAAATTTATCTACAGCGATATACAATTTCCCTTCACACAAAATACTTGCCCCTTGGTATTCAGTAAGCGTGGGAACAAATTGGTAACGAATTCACTCGGCGACATGTGTCGACGAGACGTCTTGTTTTATACCACGATACGGACAAACATATGGACATACTTATTTTTTATGTTTGTATTTTGTTAATGTAACTTTGGGATGGGGTTGTTGTTCTTTTCGTTTTTGTAATTATGAAATAACTAGCTGACCCGCACAACTTCGCTTGCGTCACATAAGAAAATCATAATTTTCCCCGTTCTTGTAACATTTCTTACTGGTACTCTGCTCCTATTAGTTGTAGCGTAATGATATATAGCCTTTAGCCGTCCTCGGTAAATGGGCTATCTAACAGTGAATCAATTTTTCAAATCGGACCAGTTAAGTTCTAGAGATTTGGGCGTACAAATAAACAAACAAACTAACTCTTCAGCTTTATAATATTAGTATAGATGCAGACAAACATATGGACCTACTTATTTTTTCATGTTTGTATTTTGTTAATGTAACTTTGGGATGGGGTTGTTGTTCTTTTCGTTTTTGTAATTATAAAAGAATGTGATGAAAGCCGAATGGCGTAACTATATGCATTTTTCTCTCACGGATGTAGTTGGGTGTTCAGAAGCTAAGCAATTCTTAGACTGTTAGAAGTAGAATATAACTTTTTATTTTAAAAGGAAGTGCTTAGTAACTTGCATGTCTGAAAGTTCTGTTTGCAATTCATGAAAGATTGCGAACTCCTGCTAGAAACTAGGCTAACATAGCATACTCGAGGTCTTTTCCGGTTTTCAATCTGGGAGGAGATTCACCAGTGAGACTGGTTTAGTTATTTGTAGCCATTTTTCCACTGGAGTCGCTAATACTAGCATGTAAAACAATTCTCTAAAGAATGCAATAGAAACTTCCCAAGAAGATATTTGCCAGCGTTCTACTCACACGGTTTTATTCGTCTTTGTTTCTAGGACGAGACCCATGCCTAGCAGAGAGACAGATTTCTTTCAAACCCTTACCTGCGGGCTTATCACGTATATCAGTTGACAGTTAGTGTACGTCAAATTGATGGTCATTATTCAGTACATTGCTGCTTTGACGTAACGTGCTAACCACAGCCTTCTAAGGGAGAAAACAATGTACAGGGTAGTGACTTTCAAATATTTGACAACTGAGATACGTGATAGCCCCCCTGATTGTGTAACAGCTTACAAAATATTTCTAAAAATATATACAAAAGAGTATAAATAATACATTTCAAAAATAATTCGTACGATACATTATATTTTTACACGATCCCTTTAGCCGCGGGCAGAAGTTATTAGCTAGTAATAACATATATTAATATTATGTTAGTTTAGGAGAATAACACACGATATACGTCGTAAGTTAACAGAGAATAAATTAAAATACCTTTATTGGCTGACGTATCATGTATAAAATATTATTAATTTTACTATGAAATACGGCGCTTGGAGAAAGTAGGTTATAGTAAATTGTATATTGCTTATTTTTTATTTAGGAATCAATTTTACGTGGTAATTAAATTCCTCAGTTTTGTTTTTCAATAACAATTTCGTGATTAGTTATTGTTATTACTTGGGTGGCTAGGATTTTAACAAACATACAAACAATGGGCATAAAGTACTTCTAGACGTCAAAATGATTGTTTGTGTTTTTTTTTTAAATTTTCCACCATCTTTGCTTCACGGAGGGCATTTTAATCAAAAAGCAAATACAAGAAATTTAGGACTAACCAGAAGGAAACCAAAGACATGTTTTGAAACTGCCTTAAAACACTCACAAAGCCTTCCTTTGTTTCTTTTACTCATCGGAATAAGTCACATCAAAACCTATTCTTTTTAAAGTAACCATAGTCAACAATAAACTGTAATACATAAATACAGTATCCCGATTCTGTACAGTCAGTACAGTCGAGTATCGAAAGTTTGACAAATAAAAGCTACTACAAAAATAGTTCCTACGACGCCCCCTAGAGGCGCTAATCAGATTTTCATACAAATTTCTCGATAACTAGTCGGTTGTCGAAAGTCGATAGTGGTAGAGAATCGAGCTACAGACATACAAATACATTTACATATACGTCGCCACCTGCCGTGTGCAGTCAAGCGTGAGCTGAAGATTTAGGTTGGCGATTAATCTGTTAACCAGTGAGGTCGGAGGACGCAGGTTCGAGCCCTGTGTAATGTAGTGTGTGACTTGAGGGATGAGTACGTTGATTTCTGTGGCTCTTGTTTTGGTATTTAGGTCTAATGTCGAGGTTTTGCATACAATTACATATACCCGACAGTAGGATAGTAGTTAGAAAGTATTTTAGGATGATATTTAAACAGTAATAACAACCATATTAAACTTTAAAAGGTGGCTTATTATTATTATTATTTGAAGTGTGGGGGATGGTTTCCTGGTACTATCAACGTTAGGGTAGTTGTTAAGCTTTGTATGAATAAGCGATCAACGCCCCTAGTGTGTTGCGAAGAAACTAATTTTTCAAGTAGATTTTAAATGTCAACGAGCACGTTTGAAGCCACGGGTAGTTAAATTATAAATACGCACTGAATCCCAATTTTTTACAGCTGAATCCAAATTTTATATTTAAAATCGTACATAAAAAAAATAGTTAGGTACTCTGAAATACGCTTAGGGCGCTGATCAGATATAAATGCAAAATTTGTCGATAGTTTCTCAATTGTCAAGAGCGCCAAGAATGCGTCCCTGCATACTTATTTTCTCCACTATTTTCCACAAACTTTCAAAGCGAGGAAATCTCTAGTAATCTTGTTACAAATATTTACATAGCACTTGTTGAAAGTTCAACGTAAGACCTAGTTCTAGCTCAGGATATAAACCTAGTATTACATAAGTTCTAACTTTACATATAGAGTGGCAATCTTTGTGCTGTCGTGTTAGAAGTTAAGTTAGTTTTGGTGGAATAGGGCACTTGAAAAAGACAAAGTTAAAGAGTATTGTTGAGGATTAATCTTAAATGGGTGGATGAAAATGTAAAGTTGTTTACGAAAAAAGTTAGGAGTAAGCATTTATTGGTATGTTTATTGCTTTATGCATATTACTAGCTGACCCGCGCAACTTCACTTGCGTCACATTTTTTACTGGTACTCTGTTCCTATTGGTCGTAGCGTAATGATATATAGCCTATAGCCTTCCTCGATAAATGGGCTATCTAACAATGAAAGAATTTTTCAAATCGGACCAGTAGTTCCTGAGATTAGCGTGTTCAAACAAACAAACAAACAATCAAACAAACAAACTCTTCAGCTTTATAATATTAGTATAGATAAGTAGGCATGTTTTTAGTGTTCTAATCAAAATAATTTGTGTATTTTCAGATTTTTTTACAAATTATATTTGCTTTATTTCATTAATTTTGTAATTACCTATGTTTATAAAACCGTCATATTATAAGAAACTCACTCACACGTTTAGTTTACATCTCCAGAAAGTATTATAATTATAAAAATGATCTTATTTCTGTTTAACCATTTATCAAAATATGATCCAGTCGAATCAAAAAACTCAAACAGAAAACAATCCTCATTTACTAAAACTATATTCAAATAATTTCCTACATATTACCCTTTAACAAAAAGCAAAACAAGCGGAACTTTCCCATCAATACATAAACCAGTTACAAAGGGAATGCTGTCCAATATCGAATGTTTCATACATAGCGAATAGTGATTGTACAAACGATTCGGTCCTCGCGCCGCTAAATAAATACACGGTACACGGAACGAGTGAATACGGGAAATATGACGTTGTATTTTGAAATATACGTAATATTCAAGTGTAGTAGAGACAGGAACATTTATTCTTTGATTGGCTTAATTTTAATTACGTTTTTGATAATATTTTCTTTTCAAAAACTGCTTCCATTTATGTGACAAAGTAAAAAAGAGCAAATAGTGAAACACAGAGGTTCTATTTTGGGTCAAAAGGAGCTTTAACCGACTGTATCCGATTCAGTCTTGTCTTAGTCTAAATATGATATTTTTTTTAAGATTTTCAGGTCTCTGTGGTAAGTTCTAAGCTCATTTAATAAATGATTTTCTCATAAAAACTTTTAATTACTTTCATAAACACTTCGAGCTTTATAGCAGCAAATACATACATATATAAGTACTTCAAATTCGTAATAGTATCGGACCATTATTTTCAAAAAACTCTATTTTACTTACAGTTTCCTGTAAATATTAAATACTAGCTGACCCGCGCAACTTCGCTTGCGTCACATTAGAGAGAATGCGTTATAATTTTCCCCGTTTTTGTTACATTTCTCGTTGCTAATCTGCTCCTATTAGTCGTAGCGTGATGATATATAGCCTATAGCCTTCCTCAATAAATAGGCTATCCAACAACGAAAGAATTTTTCAAATCAGATCAGTAGTTCCTGAGATTAGCGCGTTCCAACAAACAAACAAACAAACAAACAAACAAACAAACTCTCCAGGTTTATAATATTAGTATAGATAAAATCGATAGTGAATTACATTAGCTTGTACAAAAGGCAATATGTTAAAAGTTCATATGCATAGGGGTATAAGCTGAGTTTACTCGAGGGAAATAAACAATCGGCGTGTCGTCATTTTTGTTATTGAATTACTTTAAAGGTCGAAGTGGTTAAGGTATTTGAAGTTATTTTGTGATAGTGAATTTATATCGATACTTTGTATTTATCGTATGGTTAGTGATCAACCTAGTGTCAAAATTGTTCAAGCCACCCAAAAGACCTTTGACACGGCTTAACGGCTGTTTTAACGTACTCTTCAAAGCTCGTCTCAAAATTGCTGTCACCTATCTATGGAATGATCGAGCCAACAGTTGCTTAACCCACAGCTCGTTTACGGAATGTTGAGCAATTTTCAATATAGCAACAAAAGAGTGTGGTGATTTCTGGTTTAATTTTTGCAACCTTAAGTTGAAGGTTAACGTTTTGCAAAACCAAAAATATATCTTTGAAAATGAGTGGAGTTTGGTGGAGCTACTGTTTTAGAGATATTACATACAACAGAAGTTGCTATAACGCTGAAAGATTCAAGCAACTTAAACAAAATTTTCATTGTTGTATTACCTTGAAATTTACAAGCTCAACTTATCAAATTGATTGAGTCACTTTTCAGAAGCGAGGTGCCGTGAAGCAACATGTAAAATACTGGTATCCAACTCCGGTGAGACCGGAAGCCGACTCCAACATAGTTGTTGCTTGGAATATTTTATAACCCCGTATTTTGACAAGTACACTATGCACTTATCTATTCTTAGTCACTGATATAAGACGTTATTTTTTTCACTACCGCACAGCCTCGTTCTTATCATCTATATACACATATAGTCTTACCTGGGTATGTCTGCGAGGCGCGGCGGCCTCGCGCGGCGGATGCCCGGCAGCACACCCACCTGCAAACAAACAAACACACGTAAAGTACACATTGTTGTATTATATACTAGCTAATGGTTCCTCTGAGATTATATTCTAGACATGTATTTTGTTTTCTACCTCTTTTTTACAATAGTGGTTGGAAAAAGACGGAAGGCGTCTTTGGTGAACATTTTGTAAGAAGAATTAGGTAGGGTTAGAACTTGACGTAAATATGTTTTTACATTTGTTATTGTGGCTTATCTAAAAACAACGCTATTTAGGATGTCTGACTTTGGTAGAGTTTAAGGGAATATAATGATTTTAATCAGTTCAAAAAGTAGCCAAAGTTCGCTTAACTAACTAATAAAATAACATTCACCTCTTAATAATACGGCTTCCTCCGGAAAACTTTATCATGCGTGAGAAATCGCCGGCAAAACTAGTATTTAATAGTTCTTGTAGTAGCTAGATACATTCTGAAGTACCTAAGTAACCAAGTGCACCATATATTTCAGTTCAAACAATATATTCTGAACAAATAGTAGCTAGTAGCCGTACATTGTACATCTTGAACAGAACTCTCTGGAGAATACTCTCGTGACATTCCCATTTATTTCACATAACACAGTTTAAAATAACTTCAAATTAGTTTTATTTTCTTTGAAACAGTTCAGTGTGTTCTTTGTTAAATTGTTATTTTCTTAGAATGAGAAAGTAGAGAATGAGATTGTGTAGTATTGTTGTATTTGTTGTTTTGACGCTTTCATTGTGGAGGGTCGTATGTTCGATTTCCTTGTAAGTTAAATTGGTTGTTTGTTGATATATACGTTATATTCCAAATTTAGATTTTTCCATTCTAATTTTGTTATAATTTTCATATTTTAGTAACGCTGTGTTGATTCAAAAAAGTTAGGTGTGTGAAAAGGAAGTATATAAAAGAGAGGGAAGGTAAGTATATAAAATCTTACAATCCTAGTAAACTACATTTTCAGTTCTTTCACCAGGTGCTAAAAATTATGTATGCTTATATTTTCAAACCAAGTGGCGTAAGGTGTGATTTTATGTATATAAAGGCATTTTCATATAATAAAAGAAGCTCGTATCTGAAGCACAAAAGAGAGTAGTGAAATAAAAACAAAACATTTTGTATCACACTCACAGTTTCACACGTCTCCTGACTTTGTACTCAAACTTACATTGTAACTAGTTTTATTAACTTAACGCTATTTGTTTCAAAGTGCAGGTGCTAATGGCGACGGAGAGAAAGCTTTTAAAAGACATATTGAATTAAATATAGCTTTGAACTTTTATGTCAGGAAAAGACTTCTGCTTTGAGATATTTTGTCGTGATTTTTACAATAAAATAAAAACGGATTTCATTCTTTGTTTCGTGTGGTAATTGAACCCGACGATAAGTGATCATATTAACCACTACACTACAGATTTTGACAGCTTTAGGTCGAAGATACATATGGCCCAGTGTCAGCATATAGTCACTATCGCTATATCAATAACTCAGCTGTATATAGTGGGTTCGATTTCAGCCGGGAAATATATTTGTGTGCATCATTACTGATCTAGGCCGAAACCCTCCCTCGTTCGGGTAGAAACCCTTGCCCAGCAGTGGTATAGTTACGGTTTGAGAATAAAAAAATACTTACTGATCAATGTTCTGAGAAAAAGGTTTCTAATTCGCAAGTTTTTCACATAAATTTTGAAGACTAAACTAATCGTAGTAAAAACAGAGTAAAGCATTAGACAGTCATAACGACTTTTTACTACAGTGCACAGTTCACGCTTGACATATTTGAGAACATTGAAATCCTCTGGTGTCAGTTGCACTTGTAAGATGTTAGCAAATATAAAAACTAAAAGCTTTGTAAAGCTTTGGAGCTTTCAAAGTTTTTGGGTTCTGTAACTGAAATAAGGCTTTCCATTCCATTTTATTCAACTCCAAATATTTTTTTATCTAATGAATTCTTTTACAATATTTTCATACCTGAAAATTATTGCAGGTGGCGTGTATATGGATGCAACTAATATTTTTACAACCACGAAGATTTTATATACATACAAAGTATATCTTAACCCGGCGACCACTATTTATGGACCACAGAATATTCTTATTGATTCGTTTGTTTATACACAATTCAGTATATAAAAGTCTAGCTAAAGTAGCTCAGTATATAAAGCAGCTCTCGCGAGCTAATAGTGTCTATCAAGAAAAGCCTATCATAATATTACATTTGACTACACTTTAAATTCACGAAAAATACTACAGAACCTTTAACACAGTAGCAAAATTCGTAACGTTGTAAGAAAAACTGCCTGTCAGCTAAAAGGTTTGTTGCATTAACAATAAGGGCTCAGCTCTTAGAACCCCCTAATACGTCTAGACGTGCACATTTAATATAAATTCAATTTAATGTTGCACAGTTACATGACACTTCCATCACTGCTTTAAGTTAATTTATAGGAACATTTTCGTTAAAATGCTTTAGTTAATTAAATGAATAATTTCTGTACACTTTTACGGGCTTATAAAATGGAGTCAGTCTTATATCTAAGAACACTTTGTTATTTGTAAGCCTGAGTCTCTTGCCGTCACTTTTCGTGCTTTTCCGAAACGACTTGCTAGATTATACAACACTTAATAAAAAAACAATCGAAATCAGAGAAGCAGTTCCTAAGATTAACAAAAACAAACGAAAAACTCGCTTAAGACGCATAACCAATATCATTTTTTTAATAATTTAAGTCAAGTACAGACACGAATACAGTTCGTAAAATTACAGCAATTTGAAAAGTAGAGCCATTGAAAAGAGCTTGTTAAAGAAGACTGGGTATATCCTAATCATAATTAACAAAAATCATTAAAAACAATTTAATATCACGCCTTGTTCCCATTAGAATAATCAGTGACAAAAGAATTCCCCAGTCTCCGATCCTTGCATTCTCATTCCTCATAAATGTCTTCCTAACGTTCCTAATAAGATAAATCACACGAATGTTAAACATAATAGTTAATACGACAGCTGTCTTGCATACCAAATACCGATGCGTTCGACGTCACGTCACACGTAAGTTTGTGGGAATTGTGATTTACTGCCTTAGATACGAGATAATGTGAGTACATACATACACATACATACAAAATATGACTGGTATCCAGTATATAGAAGGTAGGGCTTGTGTCTAGCCTATTATCATTTACCGGGTACGCTTTTTGGAATCAAGCATGCGTTTAATATAAAACGCAACTGCACGTTTGGCGCAGTGGTTTAAGCGGTCACCTCGCCGCAACAAACGTAGCGCCGCGTGTGGTGGGTTCGAATCCCACCCGGGACAAATCTTTGTGTGATGAGCACGAGTATTTGTTCTGAGCCTGGATGTAAATTTATTTATATAAGTATGTATTTAGATGTATATAAGTATGTTTATCAGTTATTTGGTTACCATAGTACAAGCTCTGCTTAGTTTGGAATCAAATTACCGTGTGTGAATTGTCCAATAATTTTTTTTTTTTTTTTAATATCTCGAAAACTTCGGACCAGATTTTTAAAAACTTTTGCTTAAATGAAGTTATTTTGTTCTTTAGTGCTATAAGTAATATTTTGCCCAAGATAAAAGAGATAAATCAGAATTAGACACTAACGTAGAAAATCACACGTATGATAATTCGAACATGATAGTTAATACGACAGCTGTGCAAACCAAATACCGATGCGTTGCACGTGACGTCACACGTAAGCTTGTGGGAATTGTGATTTACTGCCTTAGACACGAGATAATATTCGTACATACACACATAATAATATAGACATACATACAGACATACATACAAAATATGACTGGTAACCTCGAAGGTAGGGCCTGGGCTAAGGAAGCCTATTGTCATTTACCGGGCACGCTTTTTGGAATTAAGCATGCGTTTTTCTCGTTTCTCGAAAACGACGGAATGGATTTAGGAATTTCTTTTGCTAAATTAAAGTTATGTTGTTTTTAAGTGCTATAAGTTATATCTTGTCCAAGATATCCGAGATTTGTCAGAATAAGACACTAAGGTAGAAAATCACACGTAATTCGAACATGATAGTTAATACGACAGCTATCTTGCATACCAAATACCGATGCGTTCGACGTCACGTCACACGTAAGCTTGTGGGAATTGTGATTTACTGCCTTTAACGTAGATAATATTAGTACATATACATACAGACATACAGACAAAATATGACTGGTATCCTCGAAGTTAGGGCTTGGGTTAAAAAATCCTATTGTCATGTACCGGACACGG
The DNA here is from genome assembly GCF_050436995.1 of Anticarsia gemmatalis. Lineage (NCBI taxonomy): Eukaryota > Metazoa > Arthropoda > Insecta > Lepidoptera > Erebidae > Anticarsia > Anticarsia gemmatalis. Next base: position 10,740,838 of record NC_134764.1, on the reverse strand, counting down.
TTTTTGGAAATAAGCGTTTTTGGAAATAAGCATGCGTTTCTCGATAACTTCGGACCAGATTTTTAAAAACTTTTGCTTAAATGAAGTTATTTTGTTCTTTAGTGCTATAAGTAATATTTTGTCCAAGATATAAGAGATAAATCAGAATTAGACACTAACGTAGAAAATCACACGTTGTTTGAACATGATAGTTAATACGACAGCTGTGCATACCAAATACCGATGCGTTGCACGTGACGTCACACGTAAGCTTGTGGGAATTGTTATTTACTGCGTGTTTAGAACCAGATAATGTTAGTATACTGTTTAATAATAATACAGGGTAGGTATAGTGTTGCTTTTGTAAATCTTAAAGGGTGTTATAAGACCTAAAGCCACCTTAATTTTAAACATACTTTTTTGATTATTTGCATCCCCTTATCTCGAAAACTGCGGGTCATATTTTAATCGTCCTTTTGTAAAAATAAAGTCACATTACTTTTGAATGCTGAAGGCTGAATACTTAGTCCAAGATTTAAAATGTAAGCTAGATATTAAGATATAAATCATTTGAAGCTCGAACATAATAGTTATTACGACAGCTGACTTGTACCAAATACCGATGCGTTCGACGTCACGTCACACGTAAGCTTGTGGGAATTGTGATTTACTGCGTGTTTAGACCGAGATAATGTGTTTGCAATGTTCAATGTATAAGTAAGTGGAAATTATATGCAATCTCAAAACATGGAGGTGGGGTTTAATAGTACCTATCCTATCGTGTACCCCACTACAATTATCTACAACTAGACCTGCAAAAATGAAGTTAGGAAATCTCTGCCTACCCCGAGAGAAAGAGATTTTATGTATGTAAGTATGTACCTATAAAATGTTCCTCAAAAAGTTTACTGCCAATTTAAACGTTACTTGCATCGAAACTGCCAAAAAAATATATTGCATAATATTACATTATATTATGCAAAACATAATATTGTGCAATACAATTCGATCGTCTAGGTGCGGCTTAAGGCTCAGGTTAGACCTGAGTAAAGACCTAAGTCAGACTTGTCTCACATAGTCCGTAGCGCGATTCTGTACAGTCAGTACTATCGAGAATCAACAGTTTGACATTTAACTGTACTGAACAATTAGTTCCAATGTCACCCGCTAGAGGCACTGATCAGGTTTCCATATAAATTATGTTGATAGTTAGTCGGTTGTCGACAGTCCAAAGTAGTAGGAAATAGGTCCTAAGGTCTGTCGTTTTCTTATCAGACGAGTTTGTCGATAAAACATTTGGCATTTTTTGAAGTCTGCATTCTTTTGTAAAAAATAGTCTTTCTTGAATCAGTCTATCCTATCCTTGGGCTATCCCTTATCTTCATACTTCATGAGCTAAAAGAATATTATTTTACAGGGAAAAGGGTTAATTTCGTGTTCTATTATTCAAATGATGCCATTGTTATTCTTTTTTAATTGTGACTAAGAAAAATTTGGGCAAAAAAGTTTTTTCGTATTGGATGTTTTTTTTGAGGTAAAATCAAGTCGTGAATATTTTTATTGCAGTAAAGCTTTTTGGACTTGATATAAGTACAGCTTGCCAGGTGTTTTAATTCCTTAATCAGACAAAAAATATGATTTTAAGTTACAACTGGTGAAAAGTAAATGTCTAATCATGACATGCAAATTACGAGTACAGCGAAGTTTTCTGGTTAATTTAAATTCGTCTTCACAACTTCTCAAACTTTCATTTAATTGACAATAGAAATTCACATTAGAAAAACAATCATTCAGAAAACCTGTCATAAAAGTATTCAGACCGGAATCCTTACAATTAGCAGCCACCCTATACACTAGTCTATAAAAGCCTTTGATCAAAATTACCCAATAAATATTATAAAAGAACACCCCCAAGGTCGAAAGGGTTGTAACCCTCTAAGTATCGGTAACTCGATCGAGAAATAATTTAGCACAACCCTTCATTAATATTGAACATAAATTGTGAATATAAAGATAACATTTACGTGATGTTATTTAATAATTATACATGTTTTAGAAATTGATTGAAAATAATTATAATTATACCTCTAGAGACGTTTTTTTATCTATATCACTAGGTTTTATGTCTCGTTTTAAGGTGTAAGCAGAGGTGTATGCAATATCTCGGCTCTATCTTTCGAACTGGGGGCAAAATCACTAACTGTAATTTCACCATCGAACCTAAATAAATAAAAGATTTTATTTTGATACAGGTTTATTCACTATCAAATACTATGGAACCAGTCTTTTGCGATATCATATAGTAACAGGGGGCGAGTTTGTAATTCTATCCAAGGCCCGTTATGAAACTCTAGGCTGCTACTAAAATATAAAAAAACAAATTATGCTTTGGCCCACTCGGGAACCAAACGCGAAACACTGTATTCAGTAGTCGGACACTATCACTAAGTCCGCAAAGACAGTAAAGACACAGAAACGCCAAAAACAATAATTCGTTGACCTACAGTCGCAAACAATACAGAAGTTATTATCGGCACACCTCTCTTTGTAACAAAGCCTTCAATTAATAGGTCAACATTTGACACAAACAGAGATATGGGGTTTGGAGTTCATTCACCTCAGGCAAACCCTGTAGTGTTAGTTAGGTAACGTGTTGAAATAGGAAATTTATTTCCTTACATAGGACTTTTCTTACAGACTGAAACACGCAATTTTTATCCTTATTTGAGTACTAACAATATTCTTCTATAAAAAGACAACTCCCGCACTAAGATTTGCTCTTGTGTCGCGGGGACTATAACACACGTATAAACAACGGACCTAAAGTACAACTAGACCCGAAGCGACTATTTGTGGATTGCACAAATAATTGGGAATCGAGCCCACGGCCTCCCGATGCACCGGTAGTAGCGTGGTGACCACCACAGCCAGTGCGCCACATAATTTGGTATTTGACTACCAGTCAAATCAACAACTCTTTATGAAATGAAAAAAACACATTTTATTTTATAAATACGGTATTGTGACGACACAGTTTCGTATTTTCGTTAGTATGAAATGAGTGCTTAAAAAGTTTCACGTTGTAATAATTACAATTTCAACCTTATCTCAAAAAAATAACTAAATATTTTCGTGTACAAGTTTAAGAAATTTCGTAAACCCGGTCAACTACCCAATTATTAGTTTTCAAAAGTAGTGCTCGCAATAAAACACACAATATAGTTACATTTACTGTTATTCTCGCCCTTCATACAAATAGTGACCTACAAACTAACAAAGGAAGATATTGATAAATCATAAAGCGGAGGTCAATCACCTTGTTTGTCAGCTCTAAGTATCAGATAGTGGGACAAACTATACCTACACGGCGAGAAAAAATATGAGCCGTAATACATACATATTTTATATCAGATAGTTTTTATCTTTTCTTCTAGACGTAGTTGAAATCTAGGGTAAACGGATTAGGCTGAAATATTATATATTTTCAGAGATAAATCGTAGGATATTGTTGTAATGCGATAGTTTATTCTTTACTTTTATTGTAAATGCAAAAGTTTGTGAAGATGTATGTCTGTATATTGAATACTCTATCATGCAAAAAATATTGCAGGGGCTTTGGTGAAATACTGCATTTAGATAGTTTGTAATCTAGTAAAGAAAAAAGTTTTTTAATTATACAAATTCATCCAATCACTTAGTGCCTATTTAACCCATAAAATATTTTTTTGCGGTTTTTTTTAACGAACAAGGGAGTCAAATCTTGAACCCGCACATTGCCAAACACACTTACTTAACATAAGCATAGAAATTGACAAAACTACAGCACACAAGAATCAAATCCATCCAAAACACAAAATCACAATTTGTACCTTCAATTTTACTATTCCTTCGAGAAATTAATAAAACAAGAACGAACAAAGACCGTTGGAAAACATAATTACAATGTTATTAACTTTTATATTTTGCCAAGAAATGAGAAGAAACCTTAATCTGTAAACAAGCGGCTTATTCTGATGAGAAATATGTCTCGTTTATTTCAGTATTTTATTTGGAGTCTGACTTTTGTCGGATAAACTACTTAGATTGTTTCCATTAAAATTTTCTTTTAGTAAGGTTTTTATGGTTCCCTACCCAAAGGGTACAAATGGAACATTACTAACCGTAATAACTAGGGAGCTGAAATGTTCTCAAATTATGTATTTCTGTTGCCGCTATAACAACAAATAACGTGTTTTTTATTCGTATTTTTGGTAGGTACGAAACCCTTCGTGCGCGAGTCCGACTCCCACTTGGCCGGTTTTTCCGTTCTATTAAGACTTTTAGCTTTTAGAGAGAAATGTGAACCTATTTCCAAGTAAAAGTACCTACTTGTTTATGAAATAATTTGGTCGACGATAAAAAATGTCACTTAACACTACAATACTGTTTTAACCTCCCAATGACACATTTTACTTTCATAAAACATACTGCCATTTCGACTATTTTTGGAAAACTCATTGGAAATACCTTTTAATAGAAAATGTCGAATGATTTTATACAACAAAACGCTTGTTTTATTGTGAGTTAATTAAAAACTGCCAAAAAACCTTCAGAATAGTAAAAGCTTTAAACAATTAACTTACCCCCCGAACTCGAAAAAACTTCCTTAATAAGCACCCATCTATAAAATGTCCGTACCAAACATCGCTTAACCTCCTCATCGTTTAACGTACCTAATTGCCTATATTCACAACGGAGAACTTTTCAAACAAATCACCTTACAAACTTGCATTGAACGAGTGTTAATTAACTGCATTCACCATCGCGTCCCGTAGGTGGCGTGGTGATCGAATTACTTCGCTACTCGTTAGCGACGATAGAAATTAATGAATAGGGCCGTTTTGTATGTTTGTTGCATTTTTTGCATGTTTGTGTTTAGTTAGATTTTGTTTTGAGTACAGATATTAGAATATGATTTCATAAGTACAGTATGATGATACAAAAACATTTTTTTACAAATGCGAAAATTCTTATTAGGGAAATAATAACGTGTGTATGGGAAGTTTTTCAACGATATCCATTGTTAATATTTGTCTGGTGTGCTTATATTATGTGAGAGGTGAAAAAGCTGGTTTTATATACAGACGTACATATAATCACACCTACATATATTTAATGGAGGTAGGTAGACAGCAAATAAGGTATTTGTATTTAAATTAAGAGTATCTGAACTTTATGGTTTTTGGTTTAATAGGAATTACTACCAGAAATAATATTCATACAGAAAAACTTTTATAATAAACACAAAATGAAATTTACTGTACGTTTCGTAATAAGATTAACTACGGCGAATGCAGTGTATTTTCAAACCAAACTACTCAACTACAGCATGATGTAATATTCCGCAAACCTATTTACCGAAACAACTAGATAATTCAGTACCAAGTTATTGCATTATTTGGTCATATTCCTAATAAAGCAACAGAGATGTTATTTGTGGATCGCGTGATTTGTTCGCGTGTCTACACCCTGTATATTATAGTACTGCCTTATTTACGATCAATCTTATTTTGCTTGAAAATTAGTCGATGTGATTTTTGAGTAGTTTTTGGCAGGCTTCCATGTATTTTTAAAGGTTAAATTGGTGGTTATTTATTGGTTTGGTGGAGTATACGAATGGGGGAAGATGGGAAGGTTAGCAGTGGCAACATAATGCAATCATGGATGTTAGATAATAAGGTCCTTGACGGAATACGTGCAAAAATAGAACAAAAACAATTTCGTCATTAAACGTATAATTATATACGCTTTTAATATGGTATTTTATTATTGTATTTAAATAGATTTAAGAAAGATTTCCGAGTACTAAATTCGTTGGTGTTGTTTTTTGTGTGCTACCAAATTACTCGAAGACGCGTCCACCGGTTAAGAAAATTTAAATTTTTAGCACACTGTTTTTTAATTAACCCTACAAAAGAGTAAGAATGTAGGTACTAATCAAAACACAAAAACACTGCTTCCTCAAAGATCAACACTTTTCTCATAACAATCTCGACCTTGACTCTCTAACTTTTTAAATATTCTACTCCAACACATAAAGCCACTTTCTATATACATATACATAAAATGTTACAACAACAAAACTTTTCAGCAAACACAACCTGAAAACTTTTTGACGACTCTCCCAATAGTTTCAAAGTATTTTTTCAGGGGTTAATCCGACTATATATAGCGCCCCCTCGTAGGGCGGATATTATATTATCGCTCGCCGGAAGTAAGTACCACAAGGTCAGGGCGCCGCCCTACTTCTTGGGCGGAGTGCGTGGAATAAGGCACAAGCGAAAGCGATTTATATAAATTAAGGTGCGTATGTATTTTCGGTGTAAATAGTAGATGGTTCGATTACAGAAAGTAGTGACTGAATATTATCACACATATAGTATTTACTGACTTTATTGTTTTCACATCTGATGAACTGGCTGTGTATTTGGTTTCCATGTCAAACAAGATTGAACAATTATTTCAACAGAACTCTATTGATTTCAAATATAAAGAACACATATTGTGTACATATAAAAAAAATCGAGTTTAAATATCGTAAATATTTTAAGGCATTGATATTTTTAGTCACAAGTATAAAATTTAAAATAAATTAAATCTGATAATTGCTATGGACTTCAGTTAAGGTTGAAAACCTACTTGGAGCACGCAGGAAATTAAATTAGACTTAATGAAGCTTAGATTTAGATCAGATAAAAGTAATTTAGATTGTACACTTGATTTACACTTAATTGAGTTTGTAATTAATGGTTTTACAGATAACCGTCAGGGTACTAAGATTTACCTGTTTTGGCTAAGTGCCAGATAACTTCTTTAATTAGCGGATTAGAACATGTAACGAAAGCTAAACGCTAGGAGAACTCAAGGTGTCCTAACATCGCCTAATTTAATCTAAGTGAACTTTTGAAGGGACGCCTATAGTCAACTTGTAGTCAACAGTGTGTAAAGGTAGGCTTAATAAGTAACAACTTACAGATTATTTTAATACATCTATTAATAAGACCACTTGCTCGCTTGCACATAAACAGATATATGCAGCTCGAGACATGTTTATAGTTAAAATCAATAATGATTTATCCCGCATCCGCCTGTACCATATACCACACTATCATCGTAGAGTTATATGTGACTGAAGTACCGGCTCTCGTGGTCTCGGCGGTATAACTGCTGACTGCTGAGCTACTCACACATCCAGATAACCGGCTTAACGTGTGAGCTTAACTAATACGTGATTGTTAACTGACAGATGACAGTTAAGTGTACATGGTTATGGGTTTTGGAATGTGATTTTACTCTGGTTTTTGTATGTTTGTTGTTTTCCATGACAATAGTAATTCTTAGTTTAAGTTATTTTTTGACGTAATCTGGTATTGCAATAAATCTGATTCAAAGAAAAAGTGAAAATAACTGTCGTCAAAGTCATTTGGGGAGACTAGATGATATCTTTGAAATTTTACATAATATTGATTGCCACTTTTCTTTAGTCTTTACTTACCCCTATGGGAAAAAGGCGTAATATTATATATACATGAAATTGCAACTGTCTATCAACAGTCAACACATAGACTATGCTGGTATTTCTGGCCACAGTTTCGGCCATAGCTTTAACATAATGAAATAAAATTCCGCAACTTTAACAATTGAGATACAGCTACTTAAGTATTCAAAACTGCAAGTAATATGTAGGTTAATTTCAGTAGTTGGTAGTTTCTGTAAGTATAATACGAGTTATACAAGTTACTATTCCGTCTAGAGGTTTCAGCTGAAAGACTTTATTAATTTCACTCACAAAGAACCTCAACTTTGGGTAGAATTTCAGTTATGAAGATAGTAGAATAAGGTAGTTTAAATACCTTTGTATATAATGGAAAAGTTAATTGTTTAGCTAATTTCATTTCGTGTAATTTTAGGATTGTAGTAAAAATATTTATCGTTATTTTAAGCTTGATTATCCCAATCGTAATAGAGGCGTATGCGACCGTTCGGACCGAAGATCACGAGTTCTCAGGTTCGATTATTTGGTTAAACAAAATGCTTTTTGATGTTTCAAATCTATTGAAATAAAAAACTGTATGGTAATGTACCCAGCATATAAGTATACGACAATTGTAATACCCTTTCCTCACCTAGTACTACCAAAAAGCACCTCTTTATCAAACACGACCATCCTTTCAAGTTACAACATTAAAATTGTTAAAAAGTTCGCAGGGGCCAGCCAATATTTAAAAAACGAGAACTTACAAATATTTTCTCTCTATTTTTCTATGTAAAACCACGTGTAACATTTACTTAAGAAAAATAAACGTTTGAACGTGAATGCAGTAATAATTTTCCGGCACGTCGGCTCTTATTCACAGGTGGCTGTGCACTGTGACGTCACACACGCTGAATTATGACCGGCTGACATGGTTCATAATAGGATACATTCATTTTGTTAGCTGTAATATATTTGAGCTAGTTTTGTAAATGCACTGTTGTACTGAAAATTAGTTTTTGCTAGCCAATGCGTAAATAAAAGGGTCATGTATTCTTGGCCGATATTAATTGGTCGTTATGGACGGTTTTATTAAAATTGGACCACTAAACCAGAGTGATAGTATTAGAGAGAGTTATAGTAGCAGTTGTAGTAGTAAATTTCATAACAGTATAAAAGAGCACTTATTTCCATTGGTCCATAGAGTATGTTGAGAATGGTACAGGATTTTTAAAATATTGGCAAATAAAGCTATCTGAAAATAAACTTATAGGTCCAAAAATAGTTGGCTTCAAAATAATCGGACCTAAATTGTAACGAAGTCCACTTTATATTCCTTTTATTTCTATTCCTTTGAATCAATTACCTTTAATAAAAGTTTCAAGCGTATTTGTTCTTTTTGATAAGTATTCTTTCATCCATGTACAGTTCAATACTTATAACATTATCTTTAAGAGGAACATCACAAACGAATCGTTTCTTTGTGATCAATCAGGCGTTCAAACTCCTGTCTTGTAATCAATTGACGTATAATACTAAAGGTTAGTCCGCATTTGAGTATCTAATCAATTGATCTTTGGTTTTAAGAGACATTTTATGCAATTATTTGAATACAAAATAAAAAATTTCAAAAGACCTGATTACGCAAAACAAACATTTATGCATATAGTTTCGTGTAGGAATCGAACAAAAAACCTCTCGACCTACCGAACCCTATTTGTTTTGTGATTAACCCTTAAAATATAGATATCTTATTGATCACAATTTTAAAAACATTACATAACGTTAAAACCTATTTTCTACGTATTTTTTTGCTATTTTACTTTAATTATGTTTTCTGCACAGAAGATATAGGCTATCCAAAAGAAATCCTGTTTGTATTAAGCCATGACTGAACAATGCAAATCAAATATTAGGTCGGGGAAAAAGTTTTTTCGCATTATAGTATGTATGAACTTGTAATAAAATCTCTTTGGCTTAAATAATCACAAATGAGTACACGATTCATTAGGTTTCTTTCAGTGAGCTCGTGAGGTACCAAAATATCGAGCTTTTTTGTGTAGAGAAAAGATTTTATTACAAGTTCATACATACTATAATGCGAAAAGACTTTTTCCCCGACCTAATATATCAAACAGCACTAAGAATCGCGTAGAGAGTAAAGTTACACGTAAATGCTCTTACAAGTAGCTACCTTAAATATTCTTTAGTACAAAATACACGGTAATACTCGAAGAGTTATCGACAAAGTTTTACGAAGGAAATGTGGCTAAATTGCCCTCTTAAATCATTGCGTTTGATGTCTGGTTTAATTAGTAACGGATGGGGTGAATGAACTCTATTGTAGTGTTGAGTTATAATGTTTAGGTGTTGTAAGAATGAAAAGCCTTAGTTTTTGGGAAGATTTTGAGTTACTTAGATGTAACAGTGATCAAGAACATTGGACCTCAGTTTTTGTGGGGTTCAAATTGGCAGCGAGCTTATACCTGGGATACCAGGTTTGATGCTCACGCAGAAAATACATGCATTAATTTGAAATTTCCTAATTGTGTACAGTCTTTTTATTATAGCAAGTTATTTGTAAAATTGTAATATTAAGATCTATTATTATGTTAATGACGCCTGTAATTTTATTTAAAAACCTCAAATATAGTCAAATCTAAAACCTTAGCAAAAAAGGCCTTCAAAATCACTTTCAAGCTCTTCTCTCATAATTTTCCAACAATAAACTATCACATCATAACCCCTATCTCAAAACCACCCCACTCTCACAAGCCCAACATCTGTAATATAAGACGTAACAAGTCAACAGTACCCTGTAACTACGTGCGCTACATGTCAAGTGCCTGTAATTGTTCAGGCAAGTCTCACGAGTTACAATGTACCGCCAGTTCTTGGTACTAAACGTTTTATGAAGAGGCTTGATGTTTAATTACATTTTAACTACAGATTTTTGGGACTAACTGCTCTTTATTACTAAGAAATAATTCTGCCTTATATTCGTCTTGTTCCTTTTTGTTAAATTGTTTAAAACAGAAAATAATTGTACGCATTGATAACTACATCCATATTTCCTTAAAGGTCTATATTGTTTTGATTTTCAGATCGGATAATATAAACGAACGTCTTTTCCAAAGGTAAGTAGAGACAAAAGAGATACGGTACTACGATTCTTGCATCACACAGAAACATAGAGATTATAGTCATTAAAATTAGTTTTCATAAGCTTAATTTTGACTGCAGCAATCATTAATGCGAAATTAGAACTACATAGTATATACGTCCACATATCCACAATTAAATGATATTTCATCATAAAAAAACGATAATAAGAGATTGTTTAGGTCTTTAGGCAAACTAACCTAACTAAACCATGTGCAGATTGGATATCACTTGTCTACTATAGAACTTAAACAAATCTCTTTCCCTCGTTATAAATCAAAAGATATTCGCACACAATCAAATCAGTACATAAAATAATTCTAAAAACCATATAAAAATAAAAAGCTCCATCAGCGAACCACACAGCGCCTCAACAATAAGCGAATGAACAGCATCTCTCATCTCTCGCCAGTAAGTACCTAGTAACAAAGGTGTATAATCCGCGCCGCTGCGTCGCTAGATACAAGTAATCCTATAAACCGACGCTGTGTACACGGTGGATGAGTCAGCTGTTTGTTCGTTATGAAGCTGCATTATTTATTGTTTTGAGTAATTAATATAATTAACTAGCTGACTCGTGCAACTTCGCTTGCGTCACAAAAGAGAGAATGGGTCATAATTTTTCCCATTTCTGTAACATTTTTTACTGATACTCTGCTCCTATTGGCTGTAGCGTGATGATATAAAGCTTATAGCCTTCCTCGATAAATAGGCTATTTTACACTGAAATATTTTTTCAAATCGGACCTGTAGTTCCTGAGATTAACGCGTCCAAACAAACAAACAAACTCTTCAGCTTTATAATATTAGTATAGATTACTTATTTGCCTATATGAAATAAATTGGACCTCTCAACAGTCACTCACGTTTTGTAAGTCAGAAAACATCCTCATACAAACATACACAATATAGTAAATAATTCTAAAAACCAACAATAAAAAGTTCCATCAACAAACACACACAGGCTCAACAACAAGTGACTGAACAGCGGTACTCTCATCTCTCGCCAGTAAGTAGTAACAGAGGTGTATAATCCGCGCCGCTGCGTCGCTAGATACAAGTAATCCTATAAACCGACGCTGTGTACACGGTGGATGGATCAGCTGTTTGTTTGTTATGAAGCTGCATTATTTATTGTTTTGATTAATTACTGGTAACTGCTTTAACTTATATTATTGTTTTGAGTAATTCCTGCAGCTCCATCCTTCAAAGCTGATGACTGAAGAAATTTGTTTTTTAGAATTGGTCTTATATACTAGAACTTATAACAAACTCTAATCTTACTATTCCAACACGAGAAAAACAAGACTTACGTCTTAAAACAAACGCAATTGCTATCTGTTGATTGAATATTACTGAAATACTAGAACTAAAATTCATCTCTCTCCACTCTCTCTTTTGGATTGAGTAAAAAATACTCATATAATACACACTGCATTAAATGCTTTAAATCATACAACAATAAAAAGTTCCATCAGTCAACCACACAGCGGCTCAACAATAAGTGAATGAACAGCATCTCTCGTCTCTCGCCAGTAAGTAGTAACAAAGGTGTATAATCCGCGCCGCTGCGTCGCTAGATACAAGTGATCCTATAAACCGACGCTGTGTTCACGGTGGATGGAGCAGCTGTTTGTTTGTTATGAAGCTGCATTATTTATTGTTTTGAGTAATTAATATAATTAACTAGCTGACCCGCGCAACTTCGCCTGCGTCACATAAGAGAGAATGGGTCATAATTTTCCCCGTTTTTGTAAAATTTCTTACTGGTACTCTGCTCCTATTGGTTGTAGCGTGATAATATATAGCCTATAACATTCCTCGATAAATGGGCTATCTAACACTGAAAGATTTTTTTAAATCGGACCAGTAGTTCCTGAGATTGGCACGTTCAAACAAACAAACAAATAAAAGTTCCATCACAGAACCACACAGCGGCTCAACAATAAGTGAATGAACAGCGGTACTCTCATCTCTCGCCAGTAAGTAGTAACAGAGGTGTATAATCCGCGCCGCTGCGTCGCTAGATACAAGTGATCCTATAAACCGACGCTGTGTTCACGGTGGATGGAGCAGCTGTTTGTTTGTTATGAAGCTGCATTACTTGTTTTGAGTCATTAATATAATTAACTAGCTGACCCGCGAAACTTCGCTTGCGTCATATAAGAGAGAATGAGTCATAATTTTCCCCGTTTTTGTTAATTTTTTACTGACGCTCTGCTCCTATTGGTCATAGCCTGATGATATATAGCCTATAGCCTTCCTCGATAAATGGACTTTCTAACACTGAAAGAATTTTTCAAATCGGACCAGTAGTTCCTGAGATTAGCGCATTCAAACAATCAAACAAACTCTTCAGCTTTATAATATTAGTATAGATTACTTAATTATTTGAAATAGAATGGACCTCTCGACAGTCACTCACGTGTTGTAAGTCAGAAAACATCCTCATACATGATACACAATTTATTTCATACTTCTGCAAACCAAACAATAATAAAAAGTTCCATCAACGAGCCACACAAGGCTCAACAATAAGTGAATGAACAGCGGTACTCTCATCTCTCGCCAGTAAGTAGTAACAGAGGTGTATAATCCGCGCCGCTGCGTCGCTAGATACAAGTGATCCTATAAACCGACGCTGTGTACACGGTGGATGGATCAGCTGTTTGTTTGTTATGAAGCTGCATTATTAATTGTTTCGAGTCATTTATATTATTAATTGTCTATATTATCTTCTTCTTTTTTATTATATAAAATCTAGCTGACCCTGAAAACGTTGTTTTGCTATATAAATAAAAAAAGTGTCACTTAGGGGTATGAAAAATAGATGTTCTATTTTTAGACCTACTGAATACGCCTACAAAGTTTTCTAAAAATTGGTAAAGCCGTTTCGAAGGAGAACGGTAACTAACATTGTGACATGAATATTTTATAAGTATATAAGATGAATCGCTAAATGTGTTCTTAATCACTGAACTCAGACCTACAACTTAAAAAATTTACTCGATCAAGCCATCAATACAGCAGGCTTACTCCCAATAGTATCGAGTTGAAAATCAAATTCGATTGGTTCGAACAAATGTCAAATCGTAGTTTTAACTTTCAAACTGATAATGATGTGGATGTCTTTATAGTGCGGGCACTTGAAATATAAAGTGACATCAGCAATAGTAATACATCAAAAGCTTTGGATGTATTTTCCATGTTCCAATAAAATTGAATCACAGTTAAATTGATGAGAAACTAAACGTATTTGACAGTACTTTCGCTTCTTTGTATTTCAGGAAAAAATAGGCGAAGCCGATTATCTCTGCGACCTGCCATGAAAAATTTACCGTAAAATCTTTTATATGGGATATTCAGGATGGCGCTGAAATCATAGTTTATTGTAATAAAAGAAAAAAAGTTATAGTTTTACATCCTAAGTATCTAAACATTAACAGGTTCAACGAACAAGCTAGGAGATTTATTTTATCTATCACTATTAATAATGAGCTAGAATCTCTGGAAATAGGAAGTGGTCAGATTCTGAGTCTATCACACTGGCCAAGATCCTATAGCAATCTTTAAGATCTATTTGAAATCTCAGGCAAGAAAAATTCTATCACGAGGTTTTCCTTACCCTACAATGGAAATTATTTCTAACACGCTACATTAAGTCATCAAAAATTTCCAGGAACCCTCATACCTATTATAATTCGTTCACCTTTAAAACAGTGATAATTATTTCAAGCACACATTCTCCAAAAATTTCCAGATGAGCACATACCCTATAATTTTCGACCTGTAAGTGATGTTTGAACAAACACACATCCTAAGTGAATCATTTGAACTCTGCCACAGTTACTGACTCTCTACCAGTCACTTCTCATTGTTGACGGCAAACACTCGGTCCTTGTTTATCCATACATTATGGAAACAACATCTTCCATTTGGAAAACGTCTGTATCAATAAGGTTTGTGTTTTAGTGGTTCTGTGGCTGTAACTATAAATAAGAGTTTCTATATGCATAAACTCAAGTATCGCTTCTATAGGACTGGCGATAAAAGGTCAATTGCTTCAATTCTTACAAATTTCTTTATTTACAGTTATACATTTTGTGATACTTACATGACCGCAACAGTATAGCAACGATTGTGTAAGTGTGTTAATTAGCCAAAAATAGTGTACTTATCACCTCACGGTTATAAAATTAATAACCCGTCAGACGAACAATAGATAAAATGTTAATCAATTTATTTTTCCCATTTCAAAATAAAATGTTAGTCAAATACTTCTCCTTTTCCAAATGAATATAATTATAAATGACTAATATAAATGACTGTAGTTTAATTCACTTATTAATTATTTGAACTGGAGGCCAAGCTTTACAAACAGACACAGGTGTTGTATGCGCTACAATCGTAGTTTATAGATTAAGCAAACTAGGTCGCGCCGTCCGATTGATTGATCACAAATACATACAACTGTTTCGGCTATCGGCTATCTGTAGCCTTTGTTCCAGTTAAGCTTTGGGAATACAAAAGAATAGTTCGGTTTTAAATTGATTGAGTTTTGGATATTTTTGTTTTGTAAAAGATGAAAATTGTTTGGATACTTTTAGGGTATAGAGTGTTCAGCGAAACAACTTTATTTATACATTCCTTTGCTTTTGCTTATATATCGATGATTTTTATCGGAATATAGTGAGATAACAATGTGGGCTAGATTTAAACAAAGAAATGTTTAAATCTAGCCCACATTTAGTGAACCTGCAGCAAGGTTTTTTTCTCACTCTGGGGGCTCGTATCCAGTAACCGGAGAGTAATCAGTTATCTTTTTAATATACAAAATAAATCAAGGGCAGAGATTAAGCAAAGGGTTTTTAATTTGTGCCAAAAACGATGTAGATTTTATCGATCAATGGTTCAAAAAAACAATGAATTACAAAGATTACATAGTACATTAAAACACAAATATGAGTATAAACATCAAATCTTTACACCTATAGCAATAGAGACACATCAATTAATAATTGTCAGGCACTACAAGCCTACAACCTCTAGACACGACCAAGCTTTGTCAAGCTAAAATTGTCAATTTTCTAGATAATAAGTTTTGAACCACGCAATATTGTCCAGTAATTACAGCGAGACGAGAGCGCGGCCGCGTCTAACTGAATTATAAACTGATGAACTGATCGACTGATCAAGCAAACATAGACTAATTGCAACCACTAGGTTAAATACATGATGTAAGGTTGGCCTCGGGGTGAAATATGATTTTGATTACTTTTGTTACAATAATAAACATTTAATTTAAAGTAGTGCGAAAATTGTTGCATATTTTGACAGAGAAAGGGATGACAACGTTGAAACATTTCTATTGTTTTGATTGATTAAAGAAGGCTAAATTGCTGAATTATTTCAGTTATAATTTTGGACATAGGCATAGGCCTTTTCAGCCGAAAGTGCACTGATTTTACCTGACGCCACCTTAATCAACTGCAATAGATGTATTCAAGCCAATGATGATACTTTCCTAATATAATAGAAACGTAAATGAAAAACGAATATTTTCAGACTTGTCTTTTACTTCCTAGAAATGTTTTTATGCTGCTTCTATCTATCTTTTCAATAATCTGTTAAAAAGACTCACATTTCAGGTACCTCGAAAGCTACAATAGTACAAAATATGTATAAACTAAACTAAATAAAAGCCTGCAATATCATCAGTAACTAGCGTGGTTCTCTAGTGACAAACGTTGACGGACGCGAGCCGCTAATTGTGCAAACACTCTGTAATTGCATCAAACGGACGCACGCACTGATTTCACAAGCACCGAATACTGTTTTGATGTTAGAATATTTATGTTTTGAGTTGTTTTGAAGTGTCTATTGAAATCTGGGAATCAAGATTTGAGTTTTTAAACTACCGCAGGTTGAATGACTAAACGTGTCTTAACTACAATTAAATGATAAATTTTAAAGTTATAGACCAGTTTGTCGATTTAGTATAACAATCAAGATTGTTTTATTATTGCGTAGGTAAAAACAAATATCAAATTGAGAGCCTTTAACCTCAAAACTCTTATTTGAAAACCAATCTATAAGGCGTCCACGGTAAAGCTTATTTAAACACAAACTAATTTTTACGAAATATTTTTCATGCTCGGTACTTGAAGCTGCGGCACTGATTGAGGCATTTATAATGATGTGATTATCATAACCGTTGCATTAAACAATCCATTTTTGTGTTAAAATTGCGCCGTCTGCTAAACACATACTGATATCTTTATTCCTTCTAATAAAACCAAAAGTAGGAAGTAGAAGTTTGTACTTCCAGAAAGTTCAATTACACTAGAATGTGTTCCTTTCCCAAAGTTTCCCATGTCATATAAAATATCTAAGATAGAACATAATCTGTGTCAGCACCTAACTTGCTATAAATGAGAAAAGTTCTCTCACGAAAATGTAATCATTATTACTTCGTGGTTTCAGGGTTCAATATCCTGGTGGAATTACCAGAATTTTGTATTACCTAAGTTTTACGTAGATAGCTTATTTCTGGGTATTTTCCAAAAGGACCATTATTTACCCATATATATTCTTTTTTCGATTTTTGGAGCTCGTGGCTTTAACAACAGCCGCGCGGATCGATCTCAGAGGTTAAGCTACGCTTGCCGAAGTTGCTTTGTGGATGGGTGATCATCTTATACAAGTGACGTCACACTCCGACGGCCTCTAGTTTGCTAAATTAAGGCACTATTCCAATAACTCATAACACAAAATTATATTTTTGATAAACATAAACTACCTACTATAGTAAAGAATAAACCGTCATGAGCAAAACCACACTCAAAACTAATTTAATATCTAGTTTTAAAACAAAGCCTTAAATAGAAGTAATCTCGAAACTAAAAGCTTTATGTCTGACTATAATAGGATGTATAAATTAAACAGATAACGGACAAGTCTGTCTCGATTAAGGTCGGATAAATTTGGAACCTAACTTTAGAAACAGGTCGAATTGATTTTTAAATCTAGATTTTTGGATAGATGCCTTTGGCCAGCTTGTATTAGATACTCTTATAATTTGACTGTCTCCGTAGAGCAGGTCTCCACGCCGCGACCATTGCGTAGGGAGGTCGTGGGTTCGATTCCCATACGGAACAATTATTTGTGCGATCAACATATAATTGTTTCGGGTCTGGTTGTACTTTGTGTCCGTCGTTTGTATGTTTGTAAAAGTCTCCACGACACAAGAGCATTCTCAGTGCGAGAGTTGTCTTCTAAAAAAGAAATAACAATATTATTCTGGAAATTTGTATGCTTACTGGTCGATGGAGGGTTACAGCTGTACGTTGGTTTCGTAGAGTCCCTGCATGAGCGAAAGACTCTATCATCAGCCTAACCTTACTTCCAACAATGTTAGAGACAGCTTCCAATCTCACCGGATACTAAATTGATATTAAGGTTATGTGAATCATTTCAGATTAGCCATGAAAGCTCAAAAAAAGCTGACTTTAAGAAATGTTGAATAATATAATATGTTTATTTATGTAGTCTTAGTTTGAGTAAAGTAAATAAATTACAGACTAACATTAACAGTGAATTCTTCAGAATAATTAGTTACATTTATAATTCTTGTAACAAGGCCTATTGTACGCGATATTACAATTTATTTGTATAATTTATGTTTAACTAAAGCTTACGTTGGAGAAAGCTTGAGAAATTGAAAGGATTAGGTATTTTTATTTATGCGTGTATAATGTTTTCAAATAATATAAGCCATTTAAATTATAGATAGTTGCATTTTTCAGTTAAAATCTAAATTTTTGTGAGCGACTGCCAACTACAAGGTCTCGGGTTTGACTATTATGTCTATGAAAGCCAATAAAACATGTGAATCGCTTCCGTTTAAATATGCCTCCGCTTAAAAAAAATGCAAAAATATGATTACACTGGATTAGGATAATTACTTGCACCTTTTCATATAGGACTATTCTTATAAGAGGCAAAAGTCGATGTAATATTATTCTCTTTCGCTCAAATCTTTGTTTACAAAAACAATTAATTGAGTTAGGCCAAGCTTACCTTCTACCAAAAAGTCAGTTTCACCTTTTCACACCATAAAACAAATGAACAAATCCATACATAAGCTACATTCACGGTTACAAGCCAACAAATGAGAAAACTTTCACCCCCAGCTTCACCCCCGGGGGTTAAAGTGGGGAGGGGGGTGTAAGGGATGATTATTGCGCACCCCACAAATCTCTTATTATTTGTTAACAAGTTATTAGTTACGCAACTTTATGAAATTATTGTTAGAATATTACTTTTATTATGAAATTGAAAAGGTTTTGTTTATTAAAGATTTTGGTTTGTTGTAGACTTTTTTGAGTAAACCGATATTGAGACAAAGATAGTTTTAGCTTTATTTTATTGTTATGATCAAAGTACCATTTTTAATTTACTACCTTTATAAACATAAAAGTTTGTATTTTACACGTATATTTTTATGTATTGTATATCTGCTATTATTAATGCGAAAGCCTGTCTTTTAAGTTTTACAGCTAAATGAATATACTGATTTCGAAGAAATCCGAATAATTAACCTTTTTATACCTTTTTTAAACCAACCCCCTACGCGGCTAAAACATGAAATGATAGCTAGTCTAAAATAAATAGAGAAAATACTGTCTCTTGACAAAATCGAATCTACAACAGTGAAGTTAAGACTAACAGTAATACTGGCATTTTAACCATTGAACTATCTTCACCATAACATATTAAATATTCCGCCCGTCAGTCCCCCCTTTCAACAGTTACCCGATATTAGCTTCAGATGATAAATGTAAGGATCTTATGGGAAAGCTTCATAGGCAGAAAATGAATGATCCTTATGAGATAAATGACGGTGCGTTTTGAAGATTTTCCCATAAACTGAAGTGAAAAGGACTGTCTATACTCCTTTAGGTGTTCTCAAAAACTTTCCTTTTGGAAAAAGGATCCAAAATCTGGAATTAATATGTAAGTATATTGTTTTTATCCCAAAACAGAGTCACATAACTCGCGAACGAAGTGGTAGGCATAAGCTAGTTAGTACATAACTATATGAGTGGGGTATTAATTTTGTATTTAACTTAATTTGATTGTTAAGTTATAATCTTATGCAAACCACTAAAATTCAATTCAACTCGAGAATAGAACCCAGGACTCGCGCGTCCGATAACTTAGATTACCAGTTATACGCCAAGTTAGACTTGAACTAAGCTGAGTTAAGTTGCTAAACCGATTGGGAACCGGTCTAAGATTACTGAAACTAGGTTCATATAAAGATTCATCACGTGGGAAGCTTATTCAGTTGCACACGTTGATAAGTATTCAGCAAAGCAAGCTAGGTAGGCGCGGTTTATGTTCGGATGAGTAGCCGGGTGTGGTGTGGTGTTAAAGTTTAGAGTATCTTTAGGATGATATATAATCTTGGGTCTGAACTGTTATTCATAGATCAACTGCGACTGTCAGCCATGGTGGTTTTAACGCGAGCCCCAAATAAATATAATACGTTTTGCCAGCAAGTATCCTACTAATATTATAATTGCGAAAGTTTGTAAGTATATTGTACCTATGGATGTTTGCGACTCTTTCACGCAAATACATCTCAACCGATTACCGAGTAGTTGAAGACCCCGAATAACACATATGCTACTTTTTATCCCGGAGTTGCCGAGGATCTGGATTTACACGGAAAGGGTTTCCACGCGGACGAAGTCGCGGGCGGCCTCTAGTAGTATAATATTTCCATATTTTTTACACACGTTACGATTAAGAAACAATTATAAAATCTTGATTCTCTGATTAATCTAATTGATTTTTACTATCACTTTATCGATATAAAAACCTTATACCTTTTTCTGTTTTATAAATTTTTACATTATAATATTCTATAATTATAATTTCACCGCAATTTTTATCAAAACTTATATTAAAATGATAATTTAAGTGACATAACGCAGAGAGGAGATAATCCTGAGCGCCGTCACTCACTCCATTGTGAACTCGTGCTAAAAACTTGACGCTCACTCACTGTGTTACTTACAGATGTCATTATACGTAGGGCTGCTGAAAATGAACATTAAATGTACTTTTTGGTTTATTAATTTTTATTTAATGATAGTGACATATTGAAGAAATAATTGTGGGTTATAAACTTTAATGAAGGACAAGTATACAATGAGTGTAATATAATTAAATTTACACGATTGAATGCTACGGTAAATTGAGCGTACGTTAATAGAGATATCTCTATAAAACAATGATGGAACACCTTAACACGAAAATGTAATGTATAGCTGACTCGAATATTGCTTTGCTGCACTACTGCAAATGCATTTTTTATGAAAAAAGTAAGTACAAATATAATTTAGTCAAAAATTATTAATATAAATATTATGCATTCAAGAAGATTATAAGACAAAATTTAAAAAAAGAATACATATGTAGATACTTGATAAACCTATTTGTACCAAGATATAGCAAGCATTTTATTACAACTCCCCCTTAAGTATTCTATATACATATAATATACCCATATTTAGTTACATTACAGAACTATTAACACCAGACGTATCAAAGAAACGTAAAACCACCAACTAAACCAGTAGCACAAAAAGCAAACCCACGCAACTACAAAACCGCTACCGTTGTAAAAACATTAACACAACAGTTTCCTTGTACTACAGGAAATTACTCGACATAACAATAAAAAACAGGCGGCAACCCTAACGACTGTGACGTCAGAGCGAGTACGAGACAAGGGTTGCGCGTGACTACTAAGATAACATTGTTTAAAGTATACGGGATAGGGATGTATGTGTAGTGTTTTGTGTGTGTTTGTGTGTGTGTGTGTGTGTGTGTTTGTGTGTGTGTGTGTGTGTGTGTGTGTGTGTGTTTGTGTGTGTGTACTTGCTATGTATTTTGGGACGCGGATGAAAAGTTTTTAGACGTGTTCAGGTTGTATTAAGAAAATGTGTGTTTTGATGAATATTTTTTTGCCTTATGGTTGCGTGTAAAAATAAAGGGGTTAGTGTTTCTTTTAGAATTAAGGCGTAAATATATTCCTTATAATTTGTGCTTATAAATAAATTATTGATGAATGTCCTTATTTGACCAAGCCGGAGCTGAAAACTTTTTACAAAGATCTAGATACAGTTTATTAAGACCTAGTTAAGGCCTAGTATTTTATAAAAACCATGAAAATTGTTTGGGCTATGACACAAACTTACTCTCGTAATTGAATACAATTTTTAAATGTTAATAGACCATTTTGAAAACTGCGGTAGAAAATAAAAGAAAACACGAGATATACTAGATATCTGTTAAAAAATATTTTTTGACACTGCACATAAACATAAAAAAAGTATTCACTCGCAAATTATTTCACTAAAATAATGACAGCAAGTTTTTGCTTATCACTACTACCGCATTAATTAAAACTCGAATCTCGCAGCCCTAATTAGCGGTCGACTGAAAAACAGACAGGGCTGTCAGATAACATCGTTTGGAGATGCGGGTGAAGAGTTCAACCTTTTTTTTTAAAGATTTCCTTTTGGAGACAACTCTTGCAATGGAGACTATTACAAACATACAAATAACGGACACAAAGTACAACCTGAAACTTGTAGATCGTATTAGGTCGGGAAAAGTCTTTTCGCATTATAGTATGTATGAACTTGTAATAAAATCTTTTCTCTACACAAAAAAACTCAATATTTGGGTACCTCACGAACTCACTGAAAGAAACCTAATGAGCCGTGTACTCATTTGTGATTCTTGAAGCCAAAGAGATTTTATCACAAGTTCATACATACTATAATGCGAAAAGACTTTTTCCCCGACCTAATATAAATATTTTTTGAGGACTATTGGTAAGATCCCTCCCTCTTTCCGAGAGGAGACTCTTGCCCAACAGTGGGACATTAATGGGTTATTTTTTGTTATTATTGATATGATGGGTCGACGGCATACATATTCGGTTCGGCATTAATCGGACTAGCCGAGCAGGAAAACCGAATATGTTCAGGAAAATGCCACTCGACATCGCCGATTATAATAATAATCTTTATTTGTACAAATATGAGTACAATACATTTGTATGATGTAAGATGTAATATGGGTATATTACATCTTGGACTTAGCAGTAAAATATAGTATTACAATTATATCTCTGGGCTCCGAACTAGGATTTCCTGTGTCGTGGGGTCCAGTCCCTTCCGTTAGTTGAAGACAATAGGAGTGACAAAAAGTGATTCGGTTTTGTTTTTTAATAAATAGTGCCGAATCGAACGTGGCGAACCGAATATGTGTGTATCAAGCCTAATTTAACATTAACCACTGCGGAGGCCGTCTCGTTTACTCTTTACACCAAGTTTTGCTTGCGTAGGTATTAAACAAGAAATTTCGCGATAGTAACACCCACTCGTATTTTATTTTAAAGGTTTGGTGTAAAAATAGAATAGCCCTTCTGTTCTTTGGGGGCGATAAAATTGAAGATAATATTATTATCGTTATCAGCTGTAAAAAGGGTAATGTCAAAGTATTGCTGAAACGATAGTTAGTTATAAGGCAAGTCTACCATATTGTACCTATTATAACTTTGAAATTTTGTATATTGAAGTTGGTACTAATCACACAATCTTCTTCAACCTAGAACTAGATATAATTTACTACCAAGTATCGAGATTTTGATATTTAATATGTATCAAAAATTAGTTCATTCGGCACCCGCTAGAGGCACTATCATACAATATCTGTTCATAGCTAGCCGGTTGTCGACAACAATAGGAAATCATCGCTCAGGACGACAAAAATATTTGGTACAAATGCATTTCTAATAAAATTTGAGAAATCTAGACTTTATCCAGGAGCTGCCAAGCTGCATTAGTTCTGTTGTATAAGAATGTATCTAACATAGTATATATTCTATCCATCTTGTCTCTACACTTTCTCCGTATCCGACCCTTTTGAAGGACATCACTGATAAGATCTATGTTAGACCGTCCCTTCCCATTTGCATTTACATCTGCGTTGTAAGTCCTTTATGTTTATTCTAACTTTTATTTTATTGTAGCTTCTAGACATTTTGTCTGCCTCTCCGAGCAGAAGTATATGTGACGAATAATCAGTTTTGATTCCTGGGTCAAGTAAAGATTTTTATTTTTAACCGCCTTGCATAATAAGTAGTAGGTTCTTAATAAGATCGTATTTTTTTGTTCGTTATTGGTTAACTTAGTATTAAAGTTGTTCAAGCCACCTAAAACGCGTTTGACGTGGCTACTGCTATTTTAATTGACAACTCTCAATACCGATTTTTTACGTGCCTTCTGAAACACGGAAACGATCAGTATTATCGGGTTTTCCTTTTTTCTAATCACGCGGGCGGACCTGTAGCCCGATTCTCTAATACTATCGACTACTGACAACCGGCTTATCATCGAGATATTTTGTATAAAAATCTAATCAGCGCCTCTAGCGGGTGTCGTTGGAACTATTGTGGCAATACATATTAAATGTTAAACTCTCGATACTCGACAGTACAGATTAAACAGAATTTCGCTACTGCGGGTTTAAGCTACTAGATTTATAAACAATTAACATTCAAATGCTCTTCAATTAAAATGACCACTGTCACACTCAGACCCAAGAGACGTATTCAAATCGCTACAGTACCTTAACAATTTGACGCATTAGTGAGGACTATCCTTGAGACCCTTTCTCGAAGGTTCCACGGTACAATGAGGCATCGAGAGAGGATCGCTTATATTGTGTGTAAAATGAGAGTCTATTGCCATTTACTTTCAGAATCAGTGCTCATAGTCAAGAGCTGTATAGCCCTTTCGACATACTAGCAGTTACTTTTATAGTCAAATAATATAATTAATCGGACTGTTTTGCTATTGAGTCAGTCAAGTCAAAAGATAGAATTATTATAAGCACTGAAATCATAAAAATTATTTTTATTGCGTGTAATAGACTGGTCATGTACCTTTACAAATTTTAAAAAATTTTGAAAATTTTTTAAAATTTGTTCTTTCGGAATTTCAAAATTTTCAACATTTTAAAAAAATTTGAAAATTTTGAAATTCAGAAATTTTGTATAATAATCTCATCAGCGCCTTTAACGGGGCGCCGTAGGAATTATTTTTTGAGTACATTTTAAAAGTCAAACTTTAGATACCTAAAAGCAACAATTGTAAAGAATCGCGCTACAGCAGTACCTTATGTTAGCAGAACCTTTCAAAAGGCGTATCCGTACAATAAGGCACATTAGTGAAGGCTCAATCCCTACGACCTTTTCCGAAGGCTTTACGATACAATAGCGAAGGAATTGAGCGAGAACCTTCACGTTATATTGTGATGAAACATCGTAATGTGTAGCACAAACGAGAGATGTTTTTTATGACTGTATCTTGTTAGAAATTATGTATTGGTATTTTAATTATCTTATAACTAGTTATGCTCTACAGTTTCATTTACTTTTGGTTTGTAATATTTTTGTATTAGATTGTTTTTTTTTAAATCCATTCCTGTCCAATTGCTGGGCGAGGGTCTCCTCCAGAACAAGGAAGGGGTTAAGCTTTGATCCAACAAGAGTTGGCCAAATGCGAGTTGTCACATAAAAATTGAATTTCAAAACCCGAATGATTTAATCGCGTTTGTAACAAAATTTTTTCAGTCCTAGGTTCTTCATATTTTATTTAGATTACCTATCTTTTTTTTAAACTACGACTAGTAGACTGGTTCAGTCCCGCTGAATATTTGTGTACTTCGGATAAATTATGAAACGGATGCCGTTTGGACGTTAAAGAAAAACAACAAATAAACTTATTTATTTCATAGACAGATAATATCGCTCCAATATTTTAGTACTAAACAACAATATAAATAGTCTTGATCAAATAGAAAGTATCTTCATTTCTGTATAATGATGAGTCGGCACTTGACCATCGCGGGTAGGCAGATACCTCGCGAGGTCACCACAAGGTCAGCACAAGGTCACGCCACCCCTCAACCTTCGAGACCTTATCAACACAATTTTAAAACGTTTTAGAAAAGTTTTGTTTTTGTTCGTGTAGCTTAAAGTTTTTTTAATTGAATGTAGTCAAATAGTCTAGTTGAAGGTAAAGTATTTTAATAAGCGAACTGTTTTGTGTTATTTTGTGGACTACGAAACATTTAAAAAATATGCTTTTTGCCCTTTAATGCTAAATTGAAG
This sequence comes from Anticarsia gemmatalis, assembly GCF_050436995.1. NCBI lineage: Eukaryota > Metazoa > Arthropoda > Insecta > Lepidoptera > Erebidae > Anticarsia > Anticarsia gemmatalis. The sequence goes on along the minus strand of NC_134764.1, from coordinate 10,714,925 downwards.
AACGTTTTAAAAGGTTATGGCTATTCGGAAAATATGTATGGCAGAAAAGACTATGTGCGACAATAAACATACGCTTTTTTGGGAAACCTTGCAGTGTTTTAAGCAGAAAGGCTTTAAATTAGTACCCAATATTAGGCTATTTGATAGTGATGTTACTCATTTCACTACGATGGATGTCAGAACACCAAATATACCGGAATCTAGTATTACATATTACTGACCCTAAAAAATAAATATGTTATTTATTAGTCTTATAGCTAATATGAGCTTGTATAAGTGTCAAAGCAACAAAGACACAACAAGTGTGCCCAAACCTAAATAATAACCTACCACTAAAGCATCTGTGATGACATTGGCAGAAGCCCAACACCGTCCATTGTGGCTGTATACAGGCCGTTTGTCTTACACGCTATTGTTTTAGTGGTCGTTTTTATTGAATTTGTGTATTTAATAATACAATTACAGCTCAGCAACTGGTTGAAAATAATCTATACTAAAATATTATAAAGCTGAAGAGTTTGTTTGTTTGATTGTTTGTTTGTTTAAACGCGCTAATCTAAGGAACTACTGGTCCGATTTGATAAATTCTTTCAGTGTTAGATAGCCCATTTATCGAGGAAGGTTATAGGCTATATATCATCACGCTACGACCAATAGGAGCAGAGTACCGGTAAAAAATGTTACAAAAACGGGGAAAATTTTAGCTCATCCTCTCTTATGTGACGCAAGAGAAGTTGCGCGGGTCAGCTAGTACCAAATAAAGTTATGGAATCCGGTGTTACATATAACTTAAAAATATAATCTTTAGTCTTATAGCTTTTATTAGCTTGTATAAGTGTCAAAGCAACAAAGACACAACAAGTGTGCTCAAACCTAAATAATAACCAACCACTAAAGCATCTGTGATGACATTGGCAGAAGTCCAACACCGTCCATTGTGGCTGTATTCAGGCCGTTTGTCTTACACGCTATTGTTTTAGTGGTCGTTTTTATTGAATTCGTGTATTTAATAATACTCTAGAATTTAGCAACTTGTTGAAAATAATTGAAGATATACTTTGGGCTAGAACATTAGTAAATAATGTAAATTCATAACTTTTAAACTCTCGCGTTGCATGTTTAAGGCTGACTGATGAATCAGCCTGCGATCACGGCGAGTGCAACCTGCGCCGAAACGTAAGGCATTTTAAGGTAGAATGCGTGTTCGCGTTAATTTTCGTATTCTATTATACATTAAATAATGTAAATTATAGTGTTAACAAGAATGTTGAGACAGCAAAGTGGGTATCGCCATTTGAAATTTGGAAAACGCAATTATTTTTTTCGCTTAATTCAAGAACATTTTAATAGAATAGTTTTTTATGTAATTGTGCTTGCATGCCAACTTTACACAGTTCTTTAAGGAATACATAGTAGTCGAGGTGCTGTCAGTACTAATCTAGCTAATCTCTAATCTATCAGCATTTGGCTAGCGAGGTAACTTAGATGAGGACTCTTGTCTAGTATAGAATTAAATAGTAATTAGTATTTTTTTACGTAAAATCTTTCTTTCCGCAGTGTTCTGAGTCAAAATTTCGATAATGAGTCACGGAACAAAGGTGTTCGTAAATAGTGTATACCTGTAATTTACTGGCAACCAATTTTACTCATGAAATTTATTATATTTCTTATTTACAGAAAAAATAAAAGAATCCATCGTTCAGTTATATCCAGCAGTTTAATTTCAATAAAGATATTTCATAGTAAAACGATCGCTCGTACTGCCTCGGGCAGTTTTCCTACCGGGAAACTAATGGAAATTTCTTTCCTACAAAACACGTAATAACCTTTTTTTTAATAGATTTTAATAAACGTAATATTATTTATTGCAGTAGTAGCCGAGTGGTATTAACATTCTTCTTCCGCGCAAGTTTTGGGGCTTAAAACCTAAAACACCTGTCATATTGTAATTATGTGTATCTATAAATTGTTTAATGAAGAACTTATCGCAGGACAAACATGTTTAACTGAGAGATTTTTTAAACAGTTCCTAAAGTTAGGTCAATCATATTCCGTTCTGTTCTTGGTCTGTGCGTGGTGTATTTTACGCCTAACCTGCTTTGCCAGAAAGAAACCGGGGTCGTTTTAGTGACAAACACAAACAGAACGGAATTTCGTGCGCTCCAAAGAACGGACATTATCAAATCAAATACTATTGAACAGATATCCACTTGCATAATTTGATAACTGAATTCCTAATTTCTAAAAGCCCTGTACTTGCACCCAATCTTTCCATTTTATTTATGAAAATCGGTAGAGTCGTTTTCCTGTAAAAGTAACAAACAGACATAATATAAACCCGCTACCCCATGCATGTCACGCTTCATCATGTAAGCATGCATGTAACCGTATGTGAATGTTTGTTTAAACACGTTAGCGCATGTTCACCCGCTACAAATGAGGAGCAGTCACGCGGGCAATACGACTACACTCAATTATTATATCGCTGTTTTGGGATTGTGAGTTATTGTTTTATAGATGCATCATTGGCATAAAATTATGTAGACGGAAGAAGAAATATTAAAACTAAATTAAATTGTTATTAAATATATCGCGATAATGTTAAAATTTACTAAACAGATGGTCATATGGTTTTTACCAGTAGATAGAGTGATTTTTGAGGCAGTTTTTGGTGTATAATTTAATAAGGTTTTGTATAAACTGTTAGGAAAATGCGCGGACGAAGTCATGGGCAATAATCAATAGAATGAAGTTAGTTAAAGTATATTATTATGTAGCCCAAAACAAAAAAATATTACGTGCGACGTCTATACATAGACTCGTTCCGCTAGTTTCATGACTGTGTTGAAACGTGCTAGCTACGTCTTGCTGTAGATTTTAACAAAACTTAACCCGCACCTTACTAACCCAGGTTCTCCCCATTTATCTTTGAAATAGCTCTCAAAATGTCTCCAACGTGGAAATAAAACGTCGGATAATCCTTAAAATTGCTTCCATTTTGTACCACGTACGATTGAACCCTTTTCTCAGCGATACGTGTAACGTGTTACAAATCGTAAATTACCCTCACTAGTAGTTATTGCTGTCTACGAATATTGTAGAAATGGGCGAAAAATTTGTCTGTTTGACAGTCGTATATTTTTTGGGACAAATCTTTACTGTATAATTCATTTTTTATGAATGTTTCTGTGTAGTGCTTTATTGATGAAATTAAAGATTATTTTTGCGATCATGGGTTATGGCCAGCTCAGAGCTGTCCGTCTTTCAAATATTTTGTCCTTAAGCGTCATGAAAACTGAGACAAATAGTGTATAGTGCAAGTGTTTAATCTGTAATCCTTATGTAAAACAAACAATAGTTAGGGTTTAAATATGTTTTAGCATTTTGTTAGTCTAAAAATGCTACAATAATATCGTGAGTTTCGCAAATTTAACATTGATTCAAGCGATCGAAGCGATGGAATAATAAACACCGAAGTCTTAAGAACTGTCACGATTCAAATTGCTCTACAGACAAGTCGAATTCGACTGTACTTGCTATTCAGACAAGCAATGTAACGTGTTCAAACTAGCTATAACTTACTAGAGCTATCTGAAAAGGGCGGAACGTTAAACTGAAGGATTACGCCTAAAGATATTGGAATTTGGGATATATTGAAGCGATTCGTATGTTAAAGGTTATAAGGTTAGCATAATATATAGTATTAAATTTTGAATTTACTGTTATCTTCCGTCGTTAATTCTGAATGTGATATTTATGGGGCTTTATTAGTTTGAGATTTGTTTAACTCTGATAATAAGAACGATGTTTAAGTAGATTGTAATATTATATGAAAGTGAATTTCAATTGTGTCATCGTATTCCAAAAAAATAATGCTGATGTGAACTAACTTCTAAGAAATCTATTTTTCTCGAGCTGTTTTTCAGCATGACTGAAATTAAGGTATCTGCAGTCGTCTCCTTCTAGTTTTATTTAACATTTTCAAACTGCCAATGCAAAGTCTATGTGTTCGTCTGCTACAGCCAAACTGCTGAGCAGATTTTGAATAAACGTTATATAGACATAATTGACCAAGGATCATACAAATCATTTATTTATTCAAAGTTACCCTAAGGGGTTGAAATAGAAGATAAAAGTTAATAGTATTCGTGCGAGACAGGAAGTAATAAGTATCACAAAATTATAAAAGTAGGTATTTACTGCCTACATCCCTGTATAAAACAGGAGTGTCTTTATATGCCTACTCCATAAAATATAACAAGAACTTTAACGGCATTACACAACAAAGTGTGCTTCGATATAATGTGGAGAACAGCTGGGTACGTTTACGAGTACTTAACGACTAGACCTATAAAAGTGTGGTAAAATCGGTCTAGACACTGATATGACTGCTTATCATTGTTCTGAGAACAGATTTAGAAAGTTAGCACATAACATTATGGTTGAGATAGAGACATTGATTTTTTATACTTTCAATGATTTTGGAGAAAACACGCTGCTTGATTGTAAAGAATATCAGTTCAGTTCGACTGTCTCCGTGCATTGCATTGAGAGGTCGTTCGATTCCCACACGGGACAATTATTTGTGCGATCCACAAATAATTGTTACAAGTTAGTCTACGGTAAAAGTACGGTAAGTGACTTATGTTATTTTTTTATGGCCTTAGTCATCCTCTCCTTTCTGTCTTTGACAGAAACCAAAAGCGCCAAAGTTTAAACTATAAACAGTATTTTTATCGTGCTTTTAAAAAAATATGCTGCCACATCTTTTATATAGCAAAGTTTCCCACCACGCCTACGCTATCCAACTTCCTCTAAACTAAAAAATAATTACCGACTTCCATCCACTTATAATAAGTTTGGCAGTTTGCCAGTGTTGCCCAACTTTACCCAATGAGGGGTAATTATTGCCACAGTTTAGGGTAAATTGCTACAAAGTTACCCTTGCCAATTAGACCGCGTTTTACTTCAGTTACAAGATTATCTGGGTTAAATACTGTTCTTAATTATAACCTTGCGTTCGTTTATTAAGAAAAGTTATTTACTTTTTGTAATAGAATTTGAAAATGCAAACAAATTATTTTGAGCAGTTGAATACCTAATCAATATGCACACATTAGTTTATCGTAGTTCGTGTAGTTATAAGCTCATGGTTAAAATAGTAACCGCACGGATCGATCTCCCAGGTCAAGCTACGATTACCCAGTTTGGTCTGCGGATGGGTGACCATATTATACATAACGACTTCTTCCGTGTTCTTCACCTTTAAAGCATGTTATAATTATTTCTAATACTTTGAAAATTCATTGGTGTATTGCCTTGATTTCGAACTGCGACCACTTGCGTGGGAGGTGCCAACTTATACTACTCGGCTATCACTGTTAAAAAACATACATTATAAGATAATATCTATTAAAAGCCAGCATAATATTTTTAATTGTAATAACAAACTGAAACACCCTCTGAAAATAATAAAATAAACAACCAACGCTTAAAACTAAAAAGCTTAGACCGCTTAAATTGCAAAACGCAGTGCAAAATTACGGAGCGGTTAAGGCTTTAGGGCGGATTCACATAGCGATCCGTGTTACAGATCCGTTATTTAAGAGCTTATAAATAATAATATAGGTATTGTAAAACACCGAAATCCTCTCGGGAATAGATAGCTAGTTAGATATGAATTGATTTTGAGGATTAGATAGCTAGCATCAAAAGGAGAGGCACCTATAGCCAGCTGGGCTCGCTGGTCGGTAAAGATCTCTGGGTTAAGAAAACCTTGGCGCGGTCATTCCATAGATGGGAGACCCCATAGTGGTATTTGAACTGGCCGTCAACCTCTTGCGTGGGAGGTACCAACTTATACCACTCGGCTGTCACTGCAATTTATTTTGTACAAACCAAATAAAGGCTTTTAAAAATGGACGTCCCATGTGAATACGCCCTAAACTAGTATGCAAAAATTTGTGTTTTGCATACAAAAACGACTTGAACCTCTGTAATTCATAAAAAGCTGCAAACTTTACACTTTTTGTTTGTTTTTGTTATGATACTTTTTAGGGTGGACGCTTAAAATAGATGCTGTGTATTTTGGGGTGGTTTAAATTTAGTTTGGGATGGTAATATTTTGTGGCTAGCAGGGTACATAGTTAGAGGCATTAGTGGTTAGGTAGCGGCTTATTAAAAGCGTTTATAAAACTTGCAGTGTGTGTTAGTTGGTTTAGGGCAAATCTTGCGAGTTTTTGAAGCATTAGTAATGTCGCTAAGATTTGTTTTTCCCATAGGGGTAGGCAGAGACTTTCCCGTAGCTAGTTGCGCTCACCGGTCAGTAAACGAACTGTGGGTGAAGCAAACCTTGGCGCGGTCATTCCATAGATGGGTGACCGCATAGTGGTATTTGAACTGGGCGTCTCCGTGCTTCGGAGGGCACGTTAAAAGTCAGTCTCGGTTGTTGTCAATTAAGATAACAGTCGTTAAGCCATGTCAAAGGCCTTTCGCGCGGCTTGAACAACTTTGACACTAGGTTGACCACTAACCATACGATTAGTAGCAGTAGTAGTATTCACATCCATACATCTTGCCATGTTGTTTGACTGTAATTTATTTAAAAGAAGCTTTATTTTGCAAGTTCAGATATATTTTGATTTTACTTAATATGCTTTCGAAGCTTACTAAACAACTACAAAAGCAATCGCCTCCTCTACGCTGTGAAAACGCTGTTCAACCTAGTGTGAACAATCTCTTACAGTATACAATTTCATGAAACAAACACCTCACCTGGCCTCGCGTGCCATTAAATCCAGGGGTACTTGTGACCTCAACCCTCTCAAGCAAAGGTCACAGCTTGACCTCTAGATGACCGATGCGATGGTTTGATACCCTTCATGGACGGTGTAGGGTTAAATTCAAGTTTACCAAAAGCTTGGTATTAAGTTGTTAGAGGGTTATGTTAATGCGAAGCTTTTGTGTAATCTACTTTTTTAAGGTCAGTGATGAAGTTTGATGTAACTGGAAGTTTTCGTGTTTGTTATTTTATTATTTAATATTTTTTAATATTGAAAGAACTCCGACTCCCGCACTAAGAATTGTTATGTGTAGCGGAGACTTTTACAAACATACAAACAACGGACACAAAGTACAACCAGACCCGAAACAATTATTTATGGATCGCACAAATAATTGTCCTATGTGGGACCCGAACACACGACCTCCCAACGCATTGGCAGCGGCATGGCGACCTAAACCACTGCGCCACAGAGGCCTCGTGTCAATTAATCAAGTATTCTGCTCACAAGAGTCCCGCGTACCTTGGAGAGATGACAGCCGGCTGTATTCACTGAATTAGGACGCCACGTGGACCACATGTAAATACAGCCTGTACACAAAGGTCATTTGGAATTGTAAACTGTTGTATACAGGTAGTGTTTGTGAATTCTAGGCTACTACTAAAGTTCCCTTTAAATAAATAAGATAAATAAAAACGTATCTTGGAGCTTGTGATAGCTGAATACTTCTAAGACCAGCTTAAGTTATTGTCGCTATAACGACCAGATATAACTGTGATAACAACATAATATATTATGCTGCTAAGTCTCCTAGCTACGTCTGTCTGTCTTACCCCCGGTTTCTGAGGTATATTTAGCGGTAGTTTATCTGTTTAATAGCGTATAAGTTCATATAGGCCTTTTGAGCCACGAACGAAAGTGCACTAATTCTATCTGACGCCACCTTAATCACATGATGAATCAATAGATGTTTACAGGCCAATGATGATGAAGCTCATAGAACATGATAGTTTGAGTAGATAAACTACCGCTAAAAGTGCCTCAGAAACCTGGCATAAATGCGTTAGGACATAATTACTGTTGAATGCTTTTACACTAACACATTGGTGATTTAGAATATACAACACTCAATATTTGGGTAAAAGAATCAATAGCTTGTAAAACCTATGAAAAAAATCACGTTGCTATTGCAATCTCCTTCCAGTTTTGAGTAGAAAAATATCAGCCGCTTCCACTACTAATACACGTATATTTTTTTTATAAAATCATTCTCTCAGCTGTTTAATAATAAAATTAAATTAACCCAACAAGCTCTAACTCAGGACAAACGACCCGAGCCAATCACCTCAAAGTTGAACATCAAAACTTAGGAACTACAAACTTTGATAATAAAACAACTTGCTTTAACCTTTCTAGCTCATAAACATGACTTGTATCTAAGTAAGGTTAGAGGTTAATGACCCTAACTTGTCGAGTCACGGATTTCAGACAAACATGAAATTGGGATAACGCCAAGGTGATGCTCCAGTTTTTGTAGTGAATGGAATTAAATAATACGGTTATTTTTGTTTGTTTGCCAAAGCTTAGTAAGCTGGAGAGTAAAGCTGCTATGTGGCCGAAACGTCAAGTAAACGAACGCAATAATAAGTTAATTATATTAGATTAAAGCAAAGCACACACAATTTTACAGTATTTGTTTTATGGATGTGCATGGTTTCCTGCGCCTGGTAAGTACTTATACTAAAACGATTTATAAAAACCTTATCAAAAGAAATCTTCTCTAAATATTAAATTACATACAAGTACATCTATTACTAGTTTCGGCCTGAGGTTTCGTCTGCGTCAAAAGTCTCCTCCGCATAAAAAGTTTTTAATATATTAATCCAAGCCATAAGCTGAGTACTAATTTTATCAAAATCCGTTACGTAGTTTTTCCTTGGTTGAGTAAATAACATACATCGAAAATCTAAACTTTTGCCTTCATAATACACGAACAAGATTTTATTCTTTATTTATATACCACATTTGCTATTAAATCAAATTAACAGTATGAAATATTTGCCGTGTTTGCAAGCACAGGCAGGAGGAGTAGCAGTCGCTACTTACTAATCCACTTATATTTAATTTCTAGTGAAGTGAATTAATTACGAACAAGCCTGCACTCGTTGGCAATGGAAGTAAGAACTGCTTTTTATTGCATGACTCAGCCACATCTGGGCTAATGGATAAGTGGATTAACTTAGGTTTATTTTTATGAAATACTACTATAGCCTGCGACTTTATCCACTTTCTTTAGTTTTCCCGTTTTCACCGGATTTTTCACTTCTGATATTTCATATAAAAGTTTTTCTCCCTTTTTACCCTCATCGGGTCGGAATTTTCAGAAATCCTCTCTTAGTGTTCATATATACTTCCTAAGGAGTCTTCATATCAAATTTTATCTTACTAAGTTCGGTAGTTTCGGCTGTGCGTTGTCCATCAATCAGTCAGTCACTCAGTAACGGAAGAGCTTTATATTTAAAGATTTTTATAGTACTACTAGACTTTTAATACATGTTCATTGTTTGTATGACTTAACTTGTGGCTTTCTTGTCAAAACCTAAAAATTATAGTTAGCTATCGTTATTTACATTGCTTTAAAGTTTGTTTAAAACTTGCTACATGACATGCTTTAGCATTTTTCACTAAACCAATTAAAATTTCATAAAAGTATACCTCAAAGCTCTATCAGAATAGATCTCAAAGAAACCGATTTATTCTTAGATAAGTTAATTGTTTCTGAATCTGAGAGCGATCTCATACCGGCGTCAAATTAAAATGAATGTTTGGACAGAGAAAATTAAGATCGTCCGTTTGGATAGCAGGTAATTGAGTTTTGATTGAATCTTTTGATTGCACTTCCTTGTTAGCTCTACTGTCTGTATTTTTCAAATTGGTTCATGAAATTAGCTGGAATAATTCAAGAATAGATTTAGAAGCCTCCGTTGCGCCATGATTCAGGTCGCCACGCCGCTACCTACGGGAGGTCAGGTTCAAATCCTACAAGGAACAATTATTTGTGTGACCTACAAATAATTGTTTCGTGTCTGGTTGCACTTTGCGGTCGTTGTTTGTATGTTTGTAAAAGTCGCCGCGCACTTTAAGCACTTATCTCACCATTTCTTAAAATAAGTTTTCTTTCAAAACCTAAAATAACATTATCAGAACATATCACATATGCAACCCTCATCCCTTAAAGCCGTCATCAGCCCCTTGATACAAGTGGCTGAAGAGAGCTGACTCTCGCAGACCTCACGACGGCTTGGCTTCAAGCCAACCGGCTTCAATGGCTTCGTACTATTGAAGGCCAAAGACTGCTGACCCAGTGAGATGTAAGCCGGTGTTATTAAATATTACGATGGTTTAAGTAGCTCTGTATTATTCTGAAGGAAAAAATATTCAGTGTTATACAGGAATGAATGTGCCAATGTGTTGGTTGCCTGAAACTGATTGAGATTGTGATGAGTCCGTGCCAAAATGTTAAGTAAACTAAGTTTAAATGTATAGTTGTGATGGTTTCGAAATACAATTCATAGTAATGGAAGGTGATCGACATTAAGGTAATCAAATATGTTTTACTTTTATGACTTTAGTTTTTTTTTTACAGTAACACACACGGTACGTAGTATATACTAATCAGTCTTAAAATATTGATCCCTTCGTAGAACGGCTATTATTTTTTTAGCCCAATTAGCCACAGAAACTATTCCTTCTGGTTTATGAAAAACATTAATGACTTTGCTGTGTTTTTCAGTTTTATATAAGCAGTAATTACTAAACAAACATTTTAATGAACAGCACAAAAGAAATATTCTTCATTCACCAAAACAATAAAACAAAAGAAAAGCAAAGATATTCGTAAAACTACTCGAGGTAAAAAGTCAACTAAACCCGGGTTTAAAAGCATTAAAAGAAAGACGTATTTCTTTTACTTTGTTTGGTTCTATTTTACATAATATGCGGGCTTCTTTGTACGAAAGTTGTTCGTCTTAATAAAGAAAGAATTTGCGGTGCGAATCTGATTAAGCTGTAGGAAATCTTTGAGGATTTTTTTGAAAGACTTTCGTATTGATATGTCGAACATGTTTGATGTTATTATGTAGCTGATTTGTATCAATGATTTAAATACCAACATATTAAGTTTTTCTTCTTTTTATGAAATAACTTTTTTTGTTAGAACTCACGCCTCTTTATTCCCAAGGGTATAGGCAGAGGTATATGGAACACACTTAAGTTTAGTTATTTATAAAAATTGATCACAGTCATCACAGTTATATGGATAAGTCTATTGCCATTATATCGGACACTATTGAAAATATTTCAATAAAATTTTACTTTTCATTATTTTACTCGACCCGGGATTCGAACCCCATCGTCTTTCACACTACCTATCAGACCAGAAAGTCTTTTTAAATACTTTTCTAGATACTCAATACATTAAATTTCATACTACTATTAACAGCAATAGCTTTACTGAATCAACAAACTTATAAAGCACTGTTACCCACATAAAACGGCTACAATATTTCAGACACATATTCGAAAAATCCTTCAAACATTCGGATATCTGCGGATATCCAATAAATATCCGTCTGACTGACAATTAGGAGTCTGGGTTGGCTCCGGTGAGTGTCACGCGCGCACCGAACACGATTTATGACGACCTTCAGAGCTCGATATTTGATTTATATGACCAGTGTATATGTGTTTCTTTTAAAACAGATTGTTTAATTTTCATTTGTTGATTTTTATAATATCCTTCTAATCATCAGCCTAGCCTTTCTTTCAACTATGTTGGAGACGGCGTCTAGTCTCACTGGATACAGCTGAATACCTGTATTTTACATGGAACGACTGCCTACAGCCTGAATCCAGGTATCTGGGTTATAACACATCACCCCTCGGTAAGACTGGCTGTCAGTCTTTCAAGTTTCTGATTGCTGGTAACGACTGTCAAAGATTTTTAATAATATCAGCCGGGATCCACAATTTAACGTGCCTTCCGAAACACGGAGGATATTCTTCTAAAAAGTCTGTACTCAATTTCAAGGTGTTAAGATTACTTAAAATTAAGTTTAGAGATAACCCAATGTCTTCAAAACATATGAATTACGGATAAATAAAACATACTCTTTTTAAAATATATAACAATAAAAAAGGTAAGGTTAGGAGACCACCTTATCATTAATATTATACTTAGTATCGCGAGCGTTTGCACGGCTATTTAATAACATTCCAGAAAATAATTTATAACGTCTTGAGTAAAGAAAACCTATAGTTGTATGCGTGGGATATTTAATATTCCTCGGTATTCTGATTGAAAACTAGCAGAACCTGACAGTATGGACGCCCACGCGCCACGGTGGGATTTTCTTAACAATTACAGTAGGTTTCATAAAAAAATTGCTGGAAAAGGTATACATAAGACGTCTTTTGCAAACCATAAAAAAAATATAAGTCATATAAGTCAAGTTATTTTTTTACTTATAAAATCAAATACTAAGATAATGTTTATTTTATAATTTTATATGATATTAATACAATTCGAAAGCTTTACTTCTACGTATCGTCACATAAGTTTATTTTGTGGTTATATCTGTACGTTTATAAAAAAATATGTTTATTTCCATAAGTAGCAAATAATTACTTCAAAGATTTTTTCTGTGCCCATTTAGCAATTGATTCAAACCTAGCTGTGTATAATATTTTCTGCAAACATCTAGTTTTCAAAGCTTTCCTATTTGGCATGAGAATTGCGAGTAGGCCCAAATCGACAAATCCATTAAGAAAAAAGCATAATAGCTATGGCTTGATGCCAGACAGGAATAGATAGATTGTAATACCGTTTAGTGAAGCTAAGTATCGTAAGTGAAAGCTATATCACTAGACTATCACTGCTTACAACTAAGTTATTATCGAGTAAAATAACAAACTCTAGGGCCTAAAAACAGACCATCTTACAATATCGTAGAGAGTAGCTTTTCAGGCGGAATCTTGACAGTTCTTTTTATAGATTTAGATGTAAGTTTGTCTTTTGGATGGGTTATAAATATTGGTTATTAAAGCTATTTCGTTATTGGTTGGTTAACCTGTTTGACAAAATCTATGGAGTAAGAGTAAGTTTGTAAGGATCGTGCAAGTCGCGTTTTATGTAGATTTTCATAAGTGTCAGATAACTTAAACCTAAAATTTAAATGAATTAAATCAGTCTGAAGTTATTTCTACATAAAAGACGCGATTTTGCACATATTTTCATGTCAAATACTAATCCAATATGATTGTCATTGTACAAAACTCACTTGTCCCTCGATGTTAAAAAAAAAATACAGAAAAACTAGAAAATTAAACACTTGCCGTTATAAAGTATTCACAACGACTAACCGTGGAATAGCTACCTTCTATCACAATATAAATTATGAACAAGCATGACGCGGCCGACGGTGACATCGCACGTCTCATCATACACTGCGCATTATGTATGAGTTATTGAAACGCCACTCGAGTGGAAAAGCGGCAATGTGTCCGCGAGATAGCGGTGACAACGTCACTACTATTGATTGCGGGGGTGGGTTTTCTAGTTTTCTATTGGAAGGTGTTTTATAGATTTTTTTATCGTAGGATATTTTTAAAGAATTTATTTTTCTCAAAGGAAAGGAACAACTATGATAGCTCATTCGTGCATATAATAAATTTACTGGCAACTACCACCAAAATGAAAATTTCAAAGCATTATTTCCAAGAATTTCACCTAGGTTCTTTGGGCCTAATCATCATCGGACACATGTAACAACTACCATCCATATAATAATATGTATGTTATTTAAACAAACATAATAATTTACTTCATACTATAGTCCTATAACATAGTAGAAGGCGAGAAGAAAAAGCTATTTTAATTCAGAAAAATTAAAGTAGCTGTATCAAGCAAGCCACCGTCATATCCCCAGAAATTCCATATTCTGAATTTTGTGTATCTCCGCTTGCCGCGAACCTCACATGCAAGGTTCTCTACTAAATTGCTGGACTATAACTTAGGCCGTAACTGTTCTACAGCAAGACTATTTACTAATTTTGAAACCTAGGATCTTAACTAAGATACTAAACTCCTAAACTAGCCTTACACCACACTCTGCTTATAGCTGTAGCCTGACAACTTATTAGAGAGCCTTGTATGCAATTATCGATCTTTACAAAAGTCGGAATTTAGAACATCCATGACCCTTAATTTAGATTATCCGAGGCGCAGTGGTTAAGGTCACCACGCCGCTACCATTGCGTCGGGAGGTCTGGAGTTTGATTCCAACATGGAAGAATTATTTATGCGATCTACAAATAGTTGTGCCGGGTCTGGCTGTACCTTGTGTCCGTTGTTTATATGTTTATAAAACGTCTCCACGACGCAAGAGCTATTCATAGAAAGGAAGTTGTCTTTTTAAAACAAATGTGAATAAAAAAATATGCTGCTACTTTATTTTGTAAATACACAGAATTCTGTACAATAATCTACATAAATTGTCTATGCCAAGATTCTCTACTAAGTTTTCACACTATAGCCTTCAACCATGCTATGCTTATAGCTAAAGACTTAGACTTGAAACTAGTTGTTTCACACATAATGTACACACACAAAGTGTTCCAAGTTGGGAGCGCAAACATAATCAGCTGGTGTCTAGGAATAGCCTGTAACTTTCAGGTTTATTAGGAAAAGTGGAAGATATACGTGCCTGATTTTCAGCAGTCACGTGTAAGAATATATAGGCATAGTAGAATTAAGTGAGGTTTCTGTGGATAGACTTTGAAGATAGGAATTTCGTGCCAACTTCTCTTGTAGGTAGCTAAGAGAGAAGCTGTTTCTTGCGCAAAGAGAAATATCTAGCAGTTGGAAAAATGTAGCTCTAGTAATAATTGTCGTAAAGACTCTTTGGTGCAGTTAAAGATTCGGATAATCATAGTACAAAATACAAGTAAGTATAGCCTGTAACTTTCAGGTTTATTAGGAAAAGTGGAAGATATACGTGCCTGATTTTCAGCAGTCACTTGTAAGAATATATAGGCATAGTAGAATAAAGTGAGGTTTTTAAATATAGCTGTTGAAGGTAAAAAATATAGTCTGATTTATGAGAAAACTTGCTTTTTCTGCAAAGAGAAATAGCAAGCAGCTGGAAAATTGTAGCTCTAATAATAATTGTCGTAAAGTTTTTATAGTGCAGTTTAAGACCCGTAGTATACAAGACTATTTCAAGACAGAAGAGAAAGTAATGCATTAAGCTTTTTCATTAGAACTGAAAGTTTACGTATTAAATAAAAAAGTATGACCTTTTGTCTGCATATTACATTTGAAAGGCCAAAATCAAAAATAATTATATTGATAGAACTACTAAGTATTAGTACTTTATACCTACTTTCACACAATTTAACAAAAATAGTTTATAATTTTACGAAGCCACGGACAAAAAAAAATGTTCTTGCATTAAAGAAGCTGAAAATTGTTTACATCAAACCAATTAGTCACATTTCCATAAAAATAAAAACACAATGGCGCCGACATTTTCCGAATTACACGGCGCTTAACGTAAATAGTCGTTGGAGAGTCAACAAAACAGATTACTTGTTTTGTGATGCACGGAGCACTCCCATGGGGGTGATGGGGGCGGTAGGGGGTGCTAGGGGGTGGTGGAATGGCCCGGATAAATAATGCTGAAAGACTTTGGATGAAGTGGCGGTTGAGTAATTTGATTTGATGATTGTATCGGTGTGATTTTGGTCAAGTGCTCTCAGGAAATGATTTACTGTTTTAAACTGTCAATATAAATTGATTAGAAGCTTTTAGGATCTAAAATGTTTCTTTAAAGTATATTATGTGTAAATATAATTTAAATGTAATCCCTTTTTAAGTAAGTCAAAACGTAAAAACATTGTTAAATTATATCCAATACAATATTCTAACCCAGTAAAACTATTTTTAATAACAGTGATGATTTTAGTTCCTCGTGTACTATGGGATGATGCAAGTGTGAAGTGATGACTTTTATATTAAAGAAGCATAGCTCAAATATTTTTACCATATTACTTGTCAATACCAATCAGAAACGAGTCCTTCACGTGTACCTATTTCTCAAATAATATATAATAATGCTCTTCCGTTGCTATTATCCGAATATCCGTTCTGACCCTGAATTGTATGAGAAAGGTCCTGAAAAACCTTCAATAACTCGTATGTAACTTTCATACATTCTCTAACATACAGTTTCTATTACCTACATGTACCTGACCGTGTCATATTTTCCCCGGCGTCGTCATAAACGTCAGAACCTCGTCCACTTGTCGTAAAGAGAATATTACGCGAGTTTGGCTCACGTGCTACTTTTCTTAGTAAAATATAACTTGGTAGATAGAGTACAATATAGGTTAGTTAAATAGTAATAAGTGTAATATTTGTAGTAGTTACTTAACAATACTTATGTTAATTAAGTCGGAAATCGAAATTAGCGGGATTAATCCCATATTTAAGAAATATTTGTAAATACTTAGCCACTGCTAAGTATTACAAATATTGCTAAGTATTACAATACACAAACATATTAGGTATAATTAATAACAAACTTATTCACAGAAATCGTGAAAAAAATTATTTACTTCGATTTATTTCACAAAAAAATCTTCACGTATTGGTATTAGGTACGTTATCATGAAGTGTTCATAAGAAACCTTTCGGTCACGTCAGTTTTTAAACAAAAAAAGCATTATAATGAATCCATTCGTTTATGAGCTACGATGCGACAGACTTATAACTTACTTATAACACTTCTCATTTTGCGTCAAAGGTTAGAGTAATTTAGATAACAATAGTATTTAATTTGCCAACTAAGAACAAAAGCACCTGTTTTCATTAAAGCAATTCGTCTTCATTTTCAAACGATCGTGGTTGACCAGACGGTGTCTGAAACCTTCACAAATTGATAGAGACGGATCACAACCCCTGAATATATCATGAAAACGACACAACTACAAGTAATTGGATACTTTTTTCATGGACACAAAGCAAAGGCGGAATTTTTAAAAATAGTCTTGAGGAAACATTCTACTCGTTTCTTCGCATTTTTATAGTGCTTTTGATAGATATCCTTTCGGATTTTAAAAAGACAATTCCCAGATTAAGTATTTCTTTTGTTCCGCGGGACTTTACAAACATACAAACAACGGACACAAAGCAGGACCAGACCCGAAACAATTATTTGTGGATCGCACAAATAATTTAATAGTTCCGTGTGGGAATCGAACCCACGACCTCCCGACGCAATGGTTTTCGCGTGGTGACCTAAACAACTGCGCCACGGAGGCAGTCTTTGGAATGGTTTAGAGTGTAATAAAAAATGGCCAGTGCCATAGACAGTGCATGGATTTGATTTTGTCAATATTGCACTATCCGTATGGTACTAGGTACCTACTTGTTTATTTCTAGGAGTTGTATGTGTTGGGTTTTAATATCAAAAATACGATAGAGTTACCCTAGATTTTACTCGAAATAACGTAGTAATACTGAAGAACGTGAGCCCGAAGGGAAGTTCCTGAGTGCCAATTGACATCATGAAATAGTCAGTGTAGTAGGAGCGGTATAGCGGAGCGGTTACGACACTGAAACTCTTTATAATTTACCAAAAACGTATTAGTGTCAAACTAAACAAGTACTTAAGTCCAACAGACTTTCGAAAATTTATTTAAAATACTACAGGCTACGGCACTTAATTCTGTACATAAAGCCTTCCAAAAGTCTTTTACGTGGCGTAAATATTTTTCATGAAATTTTAATAATCAGGGCCTCCCTGTTTTTGCTCGTGAAATTCAGTGTTTTCCTGCCCTTGACGTCCGAAATGTCTTGAGGATTATTTTGTAAAATTACGACGAATTTTCCATGTAAAATGGATGATGAAAGTACTGGAAAATGTTGGAAAATTGTAGCTTTCTGGGGAAATGTTGATTGAATCTAGTTTGCTGTGAAACTAGATGTTGAGGTTTATAAGAACTGAATCTTTACGGATATTATGTTTAATCGATATTCTTATTACGAGTGACTTTACAAATGCATGAACCAAAAAATACTAGGCCTTACATTAAAAAAATTCAAATGTAAATTTGTGAGGGTTAATAGAAGACAATCCAAGGAATCCAAATACCATAGGATTTTCAAACTTTATACTCAATCGGCGACAGCGTATCAACCGTCAATAATATTGTAACGCTGCCATTATAAAATGTATCTTCGGTTGATCTGGAAAATTCCAGAAAATATGTCGTTAACCTTCGGATGATAGAGACTCGTGTAGTCAAGGCTTTAATAAAAAATGCATGAAACATTTAGCGCTTTCGTATACCTTCCTAAATACTAACATGAAATTTTCATTCCCCCAGCAACAATAAATTGTAAGACCAAGTACACGACTGTAGAACAAAATTAAATTTGTAAACGGTTTGTATACCGAAATAGGTTGATATTGATTGTGTATGAACGTGTAAAGTTAGCTCCAAATTTCTGTGTATGTCAACTCAATGCTGAATAATTTATGTACTGCGGACAACTGGTATATATACTGTGTTATGTTTGTATTTATTTCTTTCTGTCTTCTCTCTATGTTCCGCTAGAAATATGTCTTGTTTTCCGCACGCGTGAGTTTAAATAAGAAAGGGGTATATTATATTCGAATCAAAACATCTATGTATGTGTTATTTTAATGTTCAGGCTACATTACTTCAAAGTTCATCTTAATTAGTTCAGTAGTTCTGGTTATAGGGTCGCAATACTTTTCACACTAAGGTATAATATTAGTAGGATAAAAGGCTCTCATTAGATGTTTAATACCTATGCTACTAATATTATAAATGCGAAAGTTTGTGAGTATGTATATATGTATGGATGTTACTCTATCACGCAAATACTACTGAATCGATTACGATGAAATTTGGTATGTAGGTAGCTACCCAAAATAACAAATAGGCTACTTTTTATCCCGGAGTTCCCGAGGGATCGGGATTTACATGGGAAGGGCTTCCACGCGGACGAAGTCGCGGACGGCCTCTAGTTCTTTATAATTCCGTAATATTTCGTAACAGGATCTTAAAGTTTATAATGAGTGACATTTAAAACTTTTATCGGAAGCTCAAAAAATAATTACTCCGCATAATTTTACTCCGGAAAATCATGATCATACACAAGTCAATTGAAACTGACACAGATTCTTTAAAAAAAAGCTTTAATTTTGTTAGGTATATATTTTTTTTCTTTTGAAGACAACTCCCGCTCTAAGAATTGCTCTTGTATCGCGGGGACTTTTACAAACATGCAAACAACGGACACAGAGTACAACCAAACCTGAACTATAAAAGGGTTTTCTTTATGTAAATTAATATTTTACCGAGAATTATTACATGTAGACATATTTATGACGTAACGCCATTTACCGAACTTAAAAAAAAGGTGCAGGTTCTCGATTCGCCGTAAATTTTACTAAAAAACTACACGATCGATGAAAACAGCAACCTGAATTCGTACACCAAACATCATTGCATTTGCCACGTCCTACACGAGGCTTGCCAAACATACTGGATCAAAACCTTTGAGCTGCCAGCTTTGATGTTCCCTCTTTTAACTCGCGTGCCCTAATTACGTACTAGCATTACCTATTCGTGTGGTTTTAGAACCGTTACTTACAGCATCTGCTATGTGAGGTTTTGACCAATTTTTGATCATTTTAATATAGATGTGAGACTTTTAAAAATAAGCACTTCTTTGCCTTTTAAGACCATACTAATTATTGTATTTATGCGAGAGTTTACGTTTTCATGGATATTAGCTAAGCTGATTTTGCTGCAATTTTCCATTGTTTAAGGTAAACTTTGAATGCAAGCACAACCGTTCAAGTCAGCTAGTAGGTAATAGATAATCCTTAAAAAAATAGGTATTAGGTAAAAATCACATTACGGATATCTTTGAATCAGTAAGATTATTTTCCTTTAACAGACACGCTACGCCCAGGCTTCTCTTAAAGCATTCCTCAAAAAAACTCTTTCCCAACCTGAAACGAATTTAATAAAAAACTGCTATAAATATCACTAAAAGTTTAAAGAGAACTACAGCAATAACTATAAGTTCGACATGATCGTATATTTGAGTTGGGACCTAGCGGTATAACTGAAAGCTATTACTTACCCGCTAGGCAGGGAGCCAGGGCACTAGTTATATACTTGCAGTTACTGTTTGACAATTTGCTTTGGTGCTACAAATGTAGTTATTGATATAACAATCAATGGGGTTTGCAATTTGTTTAAAAATTTTATAGAAGATAAAAAAATATTTTGTAAGATTCAATGCATATTTTCAGCTGGTTTTTCTTTCGACAGTGACGAGAAAGTAGATATTAGAACTGGTATCGTCGCTTTAGATTTAAGGCAAGAGATTTAATTACGAGAATTTTGAACATTCGCGGCGCAAGATTGCTTATTATATAATAGCATAAGGGAATTAACGCGTGTAACCTGCGTCGAAACGTCAGGCTTTCCAAGGTAAAATGCGTATTCTGATTGCATTTCAAAATTATTAATCCTGACTTCTAGCTTGCAATCTTGGCTGGTAAAACGTTACCGAAACGTCGAGGAAATGACTGTTTTAGCAGACGAATTAAAATGCTATATCAAAAGAAAACACACTCATCATCAGCCTAGTTTTTCTTCCAACTGTATTGGAGACAGCTTCCAGTCTGACCAGATGCAGCTAAATACCAGTATCGAAGAAAATAGACTAACATACAAATAGCATACTTTCAAATCTATTCTCAGTCCGACACACCCAGTATTTATTACAAACAGACACATTTTTAAACGTTTACATCGAAACACTTTATATAAACTCTAAATATAAACTGAACGGAAATAAATGGCAGCCCCTACTGAAATACAGCGAATCGATTATGAAACTGACATTAGGATTCTGCACAGACAGACTTTGAAAGAATACTCACATAGAAAACTATTGCGAGTTGGCATTTGTAATGTTATAGTTAAGAAGATGAGATGACAACCTTAATCGCACTGGAGTTAGGCTTGATTCCCACATGAAACAAATATTTGTGTGAAAAACTACCTACCGTTTGTGTGTACTTCGGATCTTTTGCTATGCTTAACTCGCTTTTAACTTTAAGTTTACTATGACTTGCTAGTAATATGGTACTTATCTCTTGGTAAACTAAGAGATTAACATCCTAGATACTTAGTTAACAAGCGTTTTGTATTCTATAAATTTTAATATATTTTAACTAACATGAAAATAATAGCAAGTTGCCTTTACAACACTTTTCAAACTCGTTCAAAAACTCTATCAGCATAAAAAACAACATAAAAAAACAACATAAAATAAATTCCTACAACCCCATAGACTGAATAATTTTGTGTAAAGCACTCGTTTTGACCGTGACTCAGTTCCATGGGACAGATTATAATTAAATTTTGAGTGTTCAGTAAATTGGGACATATTGACATTTCGGTTATATTATGAATAATGGATTGGAAAACTTCCTGACCTTATTGCTCTCTGGGGTATAGAGATTAATAACCTTGGGGAATGTATCTGTATGCTGGCAAAATTATCTAGGTTTGACTCCCTAAATAGGGGTAGTGTATTTTAACTTCAAAACATTTTTACGAACTTTAATACATAGGTAGGTAGTACAATGTTGGGCCAAAAGTGTATTCGAGTAGTGGTTGGATGGATAAGCTAGATTCGATTCCCATTTTGGGCAATTTTTGTTTCCAAAATTACAGAATCCATTTTTCTTCAGTCTGCATGAAAAAAACGTGTTGACCACAAGGTTTCCGATTCGATTATGGAACCATTAATAACAAAAAACTGTTTCTCAATCCCTCACACAGTCATTATTCTATAACTCCCTAAGAAAATCAATAACAATTTAATACAACACCCATCCAGTTTGCTTCGCCAAAGGTCGTTTACTTTGCCTTCTAAACAATAATTCACTGGCCAAATTTCTAAAAGCACTCTAAATACACACCAACTATGCATTCTAAGCTTGTGCAACTAATGTGTACACTGCGGGCCAAGTTTCCTTGCTTAATGGTGATTTACGGCCTGATACAGATGCTGCATCTAGTTAGTTATTTACTTGCATTGAGATTTACGACTAGTTTAGTACCAAAACTATCACAAATATTGTATATGCGATAGTCTTAGTATATTTTAAGCTTCCACGGCTAAACCTTAGAACGCTATTCGATAAAATCTTGCTTCAAGTCTCCAAGAAGACACAAGCTCCTTTTTTCGAAAATAAAAACTACCTGAGCTGCTACGGGGGATGTAATTTTGTAGCGAGCGGAGCCATACGGGTCTAGCCAAGGTTTGGTCCTTATTTTGGTTCTCTTGCTTTTCGACTATCTGTATGCAAAATTGGTTCAGTAGTTAAGCCTTAAAGACATAACAGACAAGCAGACAGACATGGTTTCGCAAAAAATATTAGTAAGTAGTATCTGTTTTATCTGCTAAGTCGAGTATAAAAAACAGTTTTTACTATAAAAGGTACAAGATACTCCCATTTCCATAAATTAACTTAGTATCGCTAAAACTTACTAGGCTATATTTTTAACAGGTTTTTCAATCTTAATGAGGATCAAGATTTAATGGCTATGAGTGACGGCTAAACTACCTTCCAGTAGCCGTAGCGCGAGGAAATCTTGATAGATACTTAAAGTTAAATTGTAAATCTCAAGTTTTGAAGTATTTTTATAATCGATAGTCGATTAGGTAAGGAAGACTTAAGTTATAACATTTTGAGTGACTTTGTAAATAAGGTTAGGTATAATTTCGAATATTTTTTTTTAAATTGACTTGATTTGTGATTTTCTAGAATTACTTTACGCATTGTTTTTGCATTAGTAATATAGTTAATAGGTAAGACAAAGCGTTTTAAGTACAAAAATAGTAGTACTCATAAATCAGCTTTTCTTAATACCACTTTTTAATTTAATCCAGCCTCAAAATATTTCATAAAATAATTTACTAAACAAAACAAAAACAAAGCCTCCAAATCTTAAAAAGTAAACCTCCATTACGCCTCCGCGCTATTTTAAACAGTTTAGCAAAACAAAAGGTCTGGAATACTCCATTCTTACAAAAGCCTTCGGTACCGGAAGTAGGACGGCCAAGGAAATAGAATATTTAATTCTATTTGGCTGTTGGGCTTAAGGCCTTGTCTCGTGATAAATAAATTATAGACCCTCGTGGACCCGACGATTGAATAAAATTGTGACGTCATAGGTATGCAAATTGTGATGGTGTCAAATGATCATAAATATGTTGACAGATTTTCATTATAATATGAATATTTATGGAGATATATATGGCGTTTGTATGACGCATTGCTTAAAGTATTATTAGTTAAAATAAAAGTAACCACAATAAAAATACTGTTGTGATAGATAGAAATTGTGTTGTTAATTTTCAAAAATATATATAACTTTATAAAATTAGAAGTAGAATACATTTTAAAACTCTTTTTTTTTACTTTAAGTTAAGGGCCCAAACGTCAAGAAAAATAGGAAAACATATTTAATTGGATAACCCAGTACACTTGTTATTAGCCACGAGCACCAATCATTGCATTTACAATTTCAAAAGCAATCACCTTACCACTACACAGTACAGCGTCTCTCAAAGAGAATCACTACCCTTGATCCACTCGGACGAAGCAGTGTTTCAGCGGGAAATGGAATCTTTAATCGTATTTGACTGTTCAGCTAAAGCCTTCGTGCTTCGATGATAAATAAATTAAGAGCCCTTGAGAATGTCGCCAGTCGTGAGAAGGTGAATAGTTTGAAAGAGCTTTTTGTGAAGACAGAGCATTTTCATGCTGCTATTGATAGAATTATTTTTTACAAAGACTGTGTAAATGCTAAATATTGTTAGCTGTTGTTATTTGGTTATAAAGTGGTTAAATGATGTAATAATCTGTATAGGTATATCTGTCACTAGCTGACCCGCGCAACTTCGCTTGCGTCACATAAAGAGAATGAAAATTTTCCCCGTTTTTGTAACATTTTTTACTGGTGCTCTGCTCCTATTAGTCGTAGCGTGATGATATATAGCCTATAGCCTTCCTCGATAAATGGGCTATCTAACACTGAAATAAATTTTCAAATCGGACCAGTAGTTCCTGAGATTAGCGCGTTCAAACAAACAAACAAACAAACAAACAAACAATCAAACAAACAAACTCTTCAGCTTTATAATATTAGTATAGATATTAAAAAAAAAATTGAAGATTCAGTAGGTACGACTTGATGGGGGTTTTTATTCGTGTCACTTATCACAAATAACAACTAATTAAATAGATTTAAATTTCTATTGAATGTCAAACAGAAAGCTATTGTTTTTATAGAGAATGACTATTAATTTAACTATTTAGTGAATAAACTGGCTTATTTAGTGATATACACATACATACAATAGGTAGGTACAGTTACGTTCGTATGCAAGTGCTGTGCAGTCCAAAGAATTTGGCCTAGACCTAAAAACGCTACTGATACACGTACTAACTTCTTTCACATAAATGCTATTTACGAACAAAAATACGAATACCGTTCTAAAAATAAACGTGAAAGAAACTTTCACCAAATAAGATCAAGTTTAATAACAATTACTAGCACATGTGCCACTACAATCTGTTAGCACCCTTACATATTCCTTCTCTTTCACTCACAGTACTATTCCAAAAGCGAGAACCATTCGCTGTCTCGCTCACACAACCGTGGGACGTCCACACAGGCTCAAAGTGGGCACATATTAAACAATAAATCAAATAAATTGATTGTCGTGTTGACTTAACGTTCATAAGTGAAATGAAAATGTATGTGAATTCACTATTTGTAGGCTTTTTTTATTTCGCTAGTTGAATAAATATACTCTATTTATATTAGTTTTAGTACTGTATATTGCTTCTGTGTTTTTGGTCAAAATAGTTATTATTTTGGAGTCGATGTTTATTAAATAAAAATGCTTTAACCGTCTGCATTTTTGTAGAAAGACAAATGGACTGCCAACTGATTGAGTTTCAAATCTGCTAGAGCTTAGGAGTGGAAAGTCAGTTAAGGTTTCCAATTCTAATTGGTATATTTTGGGAAGAAGCTAATATTATTAGGCAAAAAGACTAGGGCAGTGATGTAATTTAAATAACTCTTTTAAAACACAATAAAACTATTGACTGCGTTTTTGGGCCACGCAAAAAAATCTATTTAAACGTGTTTATTTCTTTGAATTACTAAAATTATATTTCCTCTCTTCTATAACTCATCTTTTTCACCAATGTGTCATGAAGTTGCCATCCCAATGAACAAGACTGTCGAATACACCAAATTCATGTTTAGAAAATCGCTGAATTTCGAAAGTTAGTAACAAAAACGTTTTACAATTTTCAAACGTTACATTTCTATCGTAATCTGCAAAAACTGCAACTTGGCGTAAATCCGCTCGAGCCGAGTTGAGAAGATTTCAATTAAGACTAGTTCCAGCGATATTTCACCGCTGGCTCTAGTTTCAACTTGATGTATTATTTATGAAGCGACTTTCTGTACCCACTGCGATGCTTTTAGTGAGAAATTTCCAGTTTGTTTCGTAATTGTGTGGAAGGTACTGAATTGAATGTAGTGCTAATTTAATTGATATTTTTGAAACATATAGATAACTGTTTTGTTGTAATACGATTACTAAACGTTCCAAAAAGTTAAGAAAAGGTTGAACTCAAAGAAATATTCATGTTACCAATCATACGTTTATTTAGGTATATGTCAATAATAATGACTTGCCAACACTGAGACTTTTACGAAAAATTCTATCTAAATTTATTATTGGACAACTCACACACGGTCATTAGATTCCAAACTAAGCAGAGCTTGTACTATGGTAACCAAATAACTGGTAAACATACTTACACACTTCTAAATACATTCAATACAGAAACATTAGCATCCAGGCTCAGAACAAATATTCGTGCTCATCACACAAAGATTTGTCCCGGGTGGAATTCTAACCCACCACACGCGGCGCTACGGTTGCTGCGGCGAGGTGACCGCTTAATCCTCTGCGCCGAACGAGCAATATGTACTCAACACGTGAACAAAATATCAAAAGATAGCCCAATCATAGACCGAATCAAAAAAACCAAACACGACCCCAATAAATTGCTCTCTCTTTCCAAAAACAACACAGACACTCTCAAAAGAGCTTGAACAAACGTTTGAGCGTAGAATTTAACTGAAGCATAGACAGCTTAGCCAATAAAAAATAGCGATGTAGTATAGGTGGTTCACTGAACGAAGTCTTGCGGTTTTTGGCGGTTAAACTATGTTCGGACACTATTGGAAAATTTATCGGGGAATTTTCTATTTTTAGGAAATGGATACTTCAGTTACATAGATAAGTATTAAACTTATATAACCTATACACTAAGTATTTAACTTATTCTTGGTACAAATAGTTAATCGTGTAGTTATGCGTCTATTAAGCGAATTTCCCAATAAATCATTTATTTTCTTGCAACGGTTATAATAAAAAATCAGAATGACGACGAACGACGAGTCAGAATAACGAAGGATTTTTTGTATAAACATTTGACAATAATATCATTCTAAGGGCACGCGTTAATAGAAAACTGGAACTTTCACAAAAATGTCGAGAAAATCACAAAATGAAAACAAACAAAGGCTCAAAAGAGCTCGCGGAACAAACGTTTGAGCGTAGAATTTAACTGAAGCATCGACAGCTTAGCCAATAAAAGATAGCAATGTAGTAGTGGTGGCTCACTGAACCAAGTCTTGCGGTTTTTAGCCGGTTAGACTATGTTCGGATACTATTGGAAAATTTATCGGGAAAGTTTCTAATTTTAGGAAATGGATACTTCAGTTACATAGATAAGTGTTAAACTTATATAATCGTTACACTAAGTGTTTAACTTATTCTTGGTACAAATAGTTAATTGTGTAGTTATGCGGCTATTGAGCGAATATCCCAATAAATCATTTATTTTCTTGCATCGGTTATAATCAATACTACTTTTTGATTATTGCGAAGGATTTTTTTGTATAATCGTTTGACAGTAATATTATTCTAAGTACACGCGTAAATAGAAAACTGGGATTTTCACAAAAATGTTGAGAAAATTACAAAATGAAAACAAACAAACACTCTCAAAAAAGCTTGAACTAACGTTTGAGCGTAGAATTTAACTGAAGCAACGACAGCTTACACAATAAAAGATAGCGATGTAGTAGTGGTGGTTCACTGAACCAAGTCTTGCGGTTTTTGGCGGTTAAACTATGTTCGGATGCTATTGGAAAATTTATCGGGGAATTTTCTATTTTTAGGAAATGGATACTTCAGTTACATAGATAAGTATTAAATCTATATAGCCTAAACACTAGGTATTGAACTTATTCTTTGATACAAATAGTTAATCGTGAAGTTCTGCGTCTATTAAGCGAATATTCCAATAAATCATTTATTTTCTTGCAACTGTTATAATCAATAACCAAAATATTACACATTCTGGTTTTTGATTATTACGAAGGATTTTTTTGTATAATCGTTTGACAGTAATATTATTCTAAGTACACGCGTAAATAGAAAACTGGGATTTTCACAAAAATGTTGAGAAAATCACAAAATGAAAACAAACAAACGCTCAAAAGAGCTCGCGGAACAAACGTTTGAGCGTAGAATTTAACTGAAGCATCGACAGCTTACACAATAAAAGATAGCGATGTAGTAGTGGTGGTTCACTGAACGATGTCTTGCGGTTTTTGGCCGGTTAAACTATGTTCGGAGACTATTGGAAAATTTATCGGAAAATTTTCTATTTTTAGAGTAGGTACTACTTAGATGTACAGGTATTAGTGGGGTGAGGTTTAAAGTAGACTCGTAGCACAAGAATTTTATTGTACTCTAGTGTATACCAGGCTTAAAGTGTGTGATTGATAATGCCCTAATACTAGCCTTAAGATGTGTGTAACTGTAGTATCGTAGCAGAAGTAACTGAACATTTTTGAAATACTTTTGTTAGCTTTCCCTGTTTTGAATAAAAGCTTGTCTAGGTTTACTTATTATGCAATAGAACAGACTACTGCAAATTTCTAGGAATGCTATTAAGCTGTAGCTTTACTCGGAAAAACAAAGTATTTGTAGCCATGCTGAGAATTGTATAATTAATCCAGGAAATGCGCCTTTTATGGTATTTAATAAACATCAGAAATGTGTAAACATCCATACTAGTTTTCTTATAATCATTTTTTGTCGCTCTACGGCTAAAACGCTGAATCGATTTCGATGAAATTTAGAATGGAGATATTTTAACTCCCGGAATAGTTTAAAACGCTTTAGTTTTTCGATAAGAATTCAATTCCTGAGGGGCTGAAATAGGGAGCACGGAGAAACTGTAAACCTCGGAATAATCATAGAATACATTATTTTTTTCAAAATCAATACTAAAGGAGCTGAAATAGGGTATAAATGTTTAAATCAAGTGAAACTAAACTAGTCTGTTAAAGATAAAAATATGTTTGTTTCTTTAGCTATTTCTTTCACAAATATTCGTGAACAAACGGGAGATAACACTATTCCTAATGTGCACTGTTCTTAACACATGCTATCGCTAAACGCTAGTAACCGGATATATCCGGATAATTGCCGGTACTTGTACCGAGCTGCCGGCTGTGTACGCTATTCTGTCTCGACAAAACGTTTGCTGCAAGTTTGTTTGTATGTTTTTATTGTCCAATATTATATTAGAGTTTTTCTTACGAGCTTTTTTGTTCGTTTTCTGTTTCTTTAAAGTTCCGCGTTTCAAAATTTAAAAAATATCTGGGTTTTAGCCACTATTGATTAGTAACGGACTCTAAGAATAACCTAAGTGACGCTTGCAAAGCAGTGGGACAATAGGGGTTAGAAAAAAGAACAATCTGAAATCTTAAAAATATTTGTAGGTAAAAATCGCTCCTGCATCGAATCTATGACCGTTCTCCGGAATCGAACCCACGACCTCCCGACGCAATGGTGTTGGCGTGGTGACCTAAACCACTGCGCCACGGAGGCAGTCTACATCATCATCATCAGGCAGATATACATCTACATTGAAAACATGTAATATAAACTAGTATATACTTAACAAAATTAGTAACTCAATTATTTTACAAGTGAGTTTTAATCTCAAGTAATATAATTCGTTCACTGTAAGCACTTACTCGCAATCTGCGTAATAGCTCATGAAACAAAACGAACATGTTCTTCATGAATATTCAGTGGCTTCCGGACTTGCGCGGTTGCCTTTGGTATTATTTGTGGTGGCATTTATGGGGGTTTTGAGAGGATTTTTAACATAGGTTTCTTTTTAGTTATTGTTAAGTCCTTGTCGAAATTTGTTCTTCTTGGTCAAAGTATCAGCTGCCGTCGGTTAAATAAGCTGCCGTGAAAGAGATGAGTAAAAACTTGCTCAGATTTAAGGCGAGGCTTTGGGCAACTTATTGTTCTTAAAATTTTGGAAACTCAAGAGAAGGAAGATAAAAAGTTTGCTCAATATAAAAAGATAATTTAGTTAAAAAGCTTCACCATCATGTAAAACATTCAGCTAAAAAGTCACATGACGTTATATAATTCAACCACTTTTTTAACCCAAACTTCCAAACCTAATTGGTTCTTTAAAAATCGTGTCAAATATTTTTTCTATATCGGATTGATGGACATATTAGAATATTTCTGTTATTTACCCCAAAAACATCCATATTATTGCATCTTTTACTCCTAGAAACACCAACAAATATTTTAAAGTACCCTTAAAAGCTACCCATATGTACCACAATTCCCTGTAAGTAAAAAGCTCATACATTGTGTTAACGTCGGCATCTGTCTTCCCTCGGTTAGTGGTTCAATTATTACGTTCCTTTGTGAACGAACTAATGCATTTTGTCCTCAAGGACAGCGCTTACAGCGTACGTACTGTGACGGAAATTTATAAGGAAGGTTTGTGAGTTGTAGATTGCTAAAGAAGTTGTATATTTAATGTGGTTTTGTTTATAAATATAAAACTTCTTTTTATCAGGCGTTGATGAATTCTAAAATAATAGTAAGACGGAATTAAGGTTGATATTTTTTTTCAGAAAAACTTTCAACTTAGTCGTTAATAGTCAAATTACACTATTGTTCGTTTAGAGTGATCAGAGTTTATAAAACCTGTTAAAATTACTGCGAGATTATTTTACTTTAATTATAACCTTTTCAGCTTTTTTGTTACATTAAATAACACGGGAATTAACGTGACCAGAATTTTGTCCTAAAATTCTTGACGTCTCGGCGCAGGTTGATGATAGACATTTTTGTATTTCTGAGATACTAAAACATTCTTAACAATTCTAAGAATTAAAACCTTAAACTTACCAAAAAGTGAGTTTCAAGTCATAATATAGGTACCAAAGATCAGCTAAAATGTCACACATCAAACAGTTTGATCTCCAAAACCAAAGCATCAAAACGCACAAAACCTTCACTACAGCACATTTCCTAAGAATTGCGTTCTTTCTCGAACACGCGTATACAAGTATTTATATACATGTAAGTATATGAGTTCCGTAAATAACAAGAATGTATGTCTTGTATATAGTGTTGTTAGAGGGAAGTAATGTTACAATATGTTTCTTTTAAACATGGGGAGCATTTATTACGACTACTGCAAGGAAAACTCTCTTTATTCAATTATATTGTTCTAGAAAGATCTTTTCAGTCTTCTTTTACTGTAATTTTAGATGGCACGATAAAAAATGGAAATTGTATTATGCTTATAATCCAATAGTCGTGGGTTCGAATCCTTATGTTTGAAACATTTACTTACAATTTTATTATTTTGTACTACTTCAATTGAAAAATATGATGAAATTAAGCCTTAAAAGCTTGAAAAAAAGGCTATCATAATTGATCAATGACCTATTAGTGCACATGGTTCGTGTATCTACTTGGTGTGTAGGTTCAATATAAATAAACTTACAGCTATGTACGATAGCTATGTATAATCCCCAGATCTTAACTAACTTTTAAAGCCAGCATAGCTATTCATCCGTGAAATGGTAAAGACAGAAATACTTTCAAATTAACAATAGAAATTTAATTACTTCGACCATGACCTAAGACAATTAGTCAAAACCCTGCAGCCCTAAAATAGTCTTTCAACAGTATGTAACAGAAAGGGGTGGTACAATAAATAGTCTAATTGAATCAGCGACTAAAGTTTCCATAAATAGAACCACCCTCCTCTGGGGTATTGTGGGGTACTGTCATGTGAATAAACGACGCTATTCTATGTACTATATAGTATATATTATACAGGGTGTGTTTTCCTGATGGTAGTGTGTTGTAGCATATTTTTTGTTGTTGTTTTGATTATGTTGTTGTGCAAGAGTTGTGTTTTATAGTGTCAACATTTAAAGTGTTTTCTGTTAATAGATAAACAAGACATTGTAGCTCTTTAGTCTTTTAGACTTGTTAGCTCATGAATATTAACTTTTTATTAATAGGATTTCTAAAAATTTTACAATACTAAGAAATTATCTTGTAATTTTTCATCCAGTAAATAACAGCCAATTACAGTAATTTTCCTATTTGACACAGAATAACTGGATTTAATGTCACTAATAATATTAAACCTATTTAAAGGGGTTTCAAATTACGCTGATGTAAAATTAAAAACAACATACCTATCTCTCCACGCAAGAAGGATCTTTATTCTCAAAATATCCATCCCTTGTCCAGCAGTGGAACAGTAACGGGTTAAAAAAATATCTAAACTACAGAAGAAAATTTTGCTACAAAAACTGGAAACCTTTTACAAACTAATTTCCCAATACACAACCACAAACATAACCCACTTATCTGTTACATAAACTATATAAACGAACGAACAATAATAAGTAAAGTTAACTAACTCGAGCCTATTGTGAACACTTGTATAATGGAACAAGTTGCCCCAACTTCCTCTCATTTGAATAAAGCTATTAGTATTGATAATATCTTCGTGGTTCAGTGGCTGTACTCTGTTGTGAAATCTGCTGTAGAACATGGCTTCATTGAAGACTTCTTGAGGCCGCAGCGTCAAATCGCTACTAATTAAGCTTTTTTTTTTGATAGAATTATCAAAATCATAATGAGTGAAAAAC
The DNA here is from genome assembly GCF_050436995.1 of Anticarsia gemmatalis. Lineage (NCBI taxonomy): Eukaryota > Metazoa > Arthropoda > Insecta > Lepidoptera > Erebidae > Anticarsia > Anticarsia gemmatalis. Next base: position 10,682,856 of record NC_134764.1, on the reverse strand, counting down.
ACATATCAACATTAAAATTGTAAATGTATATCTGTTTTTAAGGTTGCAACAAAACTTTGTTCCGTATCAATATAAATTGCGGAATTTTCTCAATAATTTACGCTTTAAGGTCCACAAAACTTAACGCAAATCGATGCGATGTTCTTTCTATGATCTAGATCTATAAATACTCTCGAAAGTCAAGCGTAAATCACTTAAATTACATAAGTCTAGTTTAAAGGATGTATTTAAAGGCAAATCGCATCTTCTTAATATATTATCAACGTCTAAAATTCTGATTTATATCCGATACACCTCCGTGACGACTCTAGTCTGTTTCTCCCATTTGTTATGTAAAAATTACCCTGAAATATTCTTTAATACATACCTATAAGTCAATAAGATTAATGCTAATAGTAACTTTTAATATTTTATTATTTTTCAAAAGCTTTCAACACTGTAGTATAAAACAGAAGCAGAAATGAATTACACATAAACAAAGTACACTTTTCCGCAAAACTTATATCCGTAACATTACATAACATGTACCTACAAATAAATACAAGCGTTCTAAATAAAGCATTTATAGAAGCACCGGTACAAACAGAAATAGCCGCCAGCCACCAAACATTTGTATGTATGTTTGTATGTCTGTGCTAAATGCAGCGTTCATTTACCTGTTGTGTAAACTTCAGCATTTTTCACAAGATTATCTCGGGAATAGTTATTTTAGTTGAGATTGAAAGTATTTAGAATGGTAGTGAAATGTCGATGGGTCTATTTTAACGACTTTTAAAAAAGAAGGTACTATGTTTGAATGATTGTTCTTTTTGATGTGTGTTCATGTCAGTTTTACAGAGATATCAATAAAAAAAATGTCTATACTAAAACAATTGTTTTGTCAGTCGCGAGTTCGATTCCTATAATTTTTTTTTTTTTTTTTTTTTTTTTTTTTTTTTTTTTTTTTTTTTTTTTTTAAAAAAGACAACTCCCGCACTAAGAATTGCTCTTGTGTCGCGGGGACTTTTACAAACATACAAACAACGGACACAAAGCACAACCAGACCCGAAACAATTATTTGTGGATCACACAAATAATTGTCCCGTGTGGGAATCGAACCCACGACCTCCCGTTGCAGTGGTATCGGCGTGGCGACCTAAACCACTGCGCCATAGAGGCAGGCATTTTTGTCGTCCTCTCAAAATTTCGGACTTCTATCATTTCTAAATGTCAAACCAAAACCTCTTTTTTGCTTTTCTCGTTTGTCAAAATAGTATACTTAAGGCTCAAGCCCTTTCTACATAAACACTTCCCTGTCGGCAAAATAATTATAAGCTAAAATTATTAGGTTTACTTATAGGTACATAATGGCAAAAATACCGTTGTTGTTTGTTGTTTGTCGTATGATTAGTGGTCAACCTAGTGTCAAAGTTGTTCAAGCCGCCCGAGAGGCCTTTGACATGGCTTAACGACTATTATCTTAGTAGACAACAACTGGGACCGACTTTTTACGTACCCTCTGAAGCACGGAGACGCCCAGTTCAAATACCACTATGCGGTCACCCATCTATGAAATGACCGCGCCAACGGTTGCTTAACCCGCAGATCGTTTACCGACCGGTGAGCGCAACTGGCTAAAAATAAAATAGGTAAATAAATAAAATACCGTAAAATGCGTAGTTAATCACTCCAGTTAGGTACGCAGTTAACCCTTATTTCCCATGGATACGCTTATCAGAGTGAAGGCAATTGATACGGCTATCAGCGTTATCAGTTATCTGTAGTGCCGATAAACTTTCACTACAAATCAAACGTACCACTATTTGTTGCGGATTTTCACAAGTTTTTTACGTTTAATTATAAATTTATCTTTAATACTTTAAAAGAGTAATTGTAATTATTATTATTCGTCAATATTCATTGACAGTTGTCAAAAAAAGAGTAAAATTGTATCGAGTAAATGCCAAAAATGATGACTAAGGTACCTTTGATAGGAATTGGGCACAGAAATCAAGTGATAGGGATGACTGAAAAAATGAGGGAGGCCTTTGCCCAGCAGTGGGACAGTTCCACTAACAAAAAAAAAGAAAAGATGACAAATAGTGAAAATCGAAGGATCTTGCAACACATTAATGATTTTTATCAGGCATATGGGAATGGAAAAAACGACGCTAAGAAAATGTTCTTTAAATGGTTCTTGAAGGAATGCAATATCTTCACGCTGGGCAGTGAAGAGAATTTAAAGTTACTCAGCAATGGAACTAGTGTGATAGGCTTCAGCTTGTTTCGAAATATCAATAATTTCCATGCGGAAAGAAAACATTTTTCTGAATATACAAATACAATAATAATAATAAGACAGACTGCGTCTATACTTATCTATATTATCAACTTCCTGACTGATAAATCAATAATGATAATTTACAAGTAATCGCTACTTACTTGCAGACTACAAGGTATTATATTACGAGATAATGTCATTAATTGCCAAGATAACAGATAAATTAGAAATTAGCTTCGCATTTCCTAGTAATATTACTGATTCATGATAGTTTATTTATTTTCAGTAAATCATAAAGTCTGGCCAGAATACGTCATGATCCTCATGAATGAAACTATCGTGCTTAAAAACCTCGTTCAAATTCAATTTCAAACAAGAATGGCCATGAGTTTCTTGCTAGCTCTTCTCATAAGGCTCTATCCCCTTTCCGAGTTAGTGGTAGATTCAGTAATTGTAACGACTATCATGAGTGTCAATATTTGACCTAAATGAATGATTTGATTTTGATTTTCAATTCGAGAAATTACCACAATCAAACAAATACATAAATATTACTACATGTATTTTTTTGTTATTTCATACAAATACCAAACCACTAAACAGATTTTAATGAAGCACTATAATTGCTTTATAAAACATTATAACCTCTGTCTTTATCGTACTCAAATCCATTTTATCCCAAATGTGATTTAATTTTATTTTTTCCCACAATCAGAATTGCATTCTCAACGAAATCGTATGTTGATTCATTCATTTCCATCGTATTCAAGTCGACAATTCATTCTCCCGGCCACAGCTGCATCTGTCACTAGTCGTTTCAAAGCAATTCTACCTCGATTTGCTTAATAACTTTCAACAGACACAAAAAACATGAGTGATTTTATCAAAAGCTATGAAATGGATTTTGAATAACGTTTGCATTTTAAAAGTGATTTACATATTCAGTTTTTCTGCAGTTATAACTACACGAATTTTCGCTCACTAGTTGGTAAATGTGTGGGTTATGCAACCTGTGCGCGGACATTTCGTAGATGGGTGGCCGCTTAGTACGATCTGAGTTGAATGTCTCCGTGATTTGGAGGGCACGTAAAAAGCGTTTCCAGTTGTTGTTAATTAAGATAACAGTCGTTATGCCATGTGAAATGCCTTTGATTGTCTTGAACAAGTGACACTCTATTGAGCACTAACTATAAGATAAATAAATAATATAAGTAATTATAAGATCAACTAACGATTTATACGCGGCCATCTGATATCAAACTAAGCGCAGCATCTACTATCTATCGTAACCAGAAAACTAACAAACGCTCAAACATACTTCTACATTTATTTATTCTTACATGTTATAATTATATTACAGTTATTTTACATCCATAATTTACACAAATACCTTCTTATGAACAGGTATGTTTTAAAATATATCTTTGGGTTTTCCCTAAAGACATTTAACAGGTAAATCTATATTTAAACTACCTTAACGCGATAATTAAACAATAACCTACTAAAATAATATGATGAACTGCACGTCTGCACTAAATGTAAATTGGATCATTTTACCTCAAATTCTTGCCTTTACGCTATGTACTTCACACAGACATAAGCTATTTTAAAGAGAGGGATGTAAGACTTTACACCATCAAGAGGGCACCTCGGTTCATCATTTTATAAGACACTAGTGGACCCGACAGACGTTGTCCTGTATACACGTCTTTAATTTGAAAATTTTAAACTTTTTTTAATAATCTAAACCATTCTCAGATCCCCTTGAACACACAAAAAAATTCATCAAAATCGGTCCAGTCGTTTAAGAGAAGTGCAGTGACATACACACTTACAGAAGAATTATATATATAAAGATTTGGACGGAAACCAAACATGTATAAACACAACACGTTATTTTACAGTCCTCAACCTCTTTGGTCATTGTAGTGGACTCATGTCTAATTCCTCCCTAAAATAAAAATACTTATAGCATTTTAAAGTTGAAGCCCTTTTTTAAAAACCTCGAACCCACAATCAAAATCCTGGATCCTTCACCGTACGTATACAAACTTCTGAACGAATAAGACGGAATACACACTAGTCATATTAAGGAAAGGAACACATTGCCGAACTCCAAACTGCTACAGAAAACGGCTCAAAGAAAAACCAATAACTCGCTCTGTCTCCCAATATCTCAATAACACTCTCGTCGACCCTGATCTCATAATCAACATATGTCAGTGTTGCCAACTTTAGGGTGTTTTTCGTAACGTCTGTTGGGAAAATTTGTTCAGGGAGTTTTCGGTGTTTAATCAGTGTTGCAATGTTGAGGGTATTTACCCTCAATTTAGGGAGGGATATTAATAAAGAGCGTTTTTTAGGGTCTATATTTTATAAAGTATTAAAATCAAAGGAAGTTGGCCATAAATGTTTTTTTTTTAGTTTTTTTCATGTCAATAAGAAATACTATATTCCTAACTCGCCTTTGGCCAACGTGGTGGACTTAAAGTCTAACCGCCCCCCTTCCCCCTCTTTGTTCGTAAAGATACTCTTGCCCAGCAGTGGGACATTCAGGTTGGTTATGAAAAAAACAAAAAAAGGATTATAGTGGTAAAAAGCTTGCTTCGTAAAAAAAGTGATATGTAGTTTTGAGATTTCACTACTACATTATGTACTAAAACTAGAGGCACATACAAAGATAACTTAGCTAATTATAATCACACACAAGCCTGTATTTACTTGCGGCTCAACTTGGTATTCGAGTGGCGCGACAACTTGAAAAGACTAAGTGTAAACTTCCGGCGCTAATTACATCGCCAGAAGAAAACTTGTTCAAACATTCTCGACGTAAATAAGGGTTGGGAGTTTACAAACTTGTACTATGGAATTTAGTTTGAGTGTAAAGTATAGTAGATAGTTTCTATTTACATGCAAATTATTTTAACGCGCTCTGATTGCAATAACATATTCTTTAGGAAGAGTTAAGCCTCCGATTGATTACTAAATACTACAGCAAATTGTATTTCCACCTATCTAAATTACTACCATTATTAATATCAAACCGTGGGTGCATTATATGTATTTCATACTACCTCTTTCTACACCTTTGGGTATAAAAAGCGTGATGTTATATATTTATGTAAACTAGTGGTTGCCCAGTAGTTGAAATTCGACTATAATTAATTGGAATTTTTATAAATTATTTAATATCAAGATTTATGACATAGAGGCAAGACAGGACCTCAGTAAACATGTAAGGCGGGCGGTACTTTATGTCTATGTCAGTGCCTATGCATATAGACAAAAGTCAAATCCGTGGTAGTGTGTGTAGTGTTTTATTTATTGATTGATTGATTAATGTACTATACAAGCATTATTATTAAAAAATATTAGCGTTCTCCACTCCTCCTAAAAATAAACTGTAAGTGTGCCAACTTCTGAGTCCGCACGTTTTTCGTAAAAAGAGATCCAAAATTTTTGCTTCACGTATTAATATAATGATAAGCTCACACTTCCACATATGTTATTTAAACACGACCAATTTAGGCTCAATACGAAATTACCAGGCCTGCAATCCAAAACAGTATCTAGAAGCAAACATTCCTTTCAACTGAAAACTGTAAAACCGAACGTGCGAACCCACCTGCCAGCCAATCAAATAAAGAGCCCTTCAAATGCTGAACAAGACATAAATATGTAATACATTGAAAACTATTCCAATTTGATTGGAACACATGTTTGCGAACATGTTCAATCAATTCCGTTCTCTATTTATCGACCCAAGTGAACTGAAATATGGAGTTTGGAGTTTTACAGTTTGTGGTTAGTTTTATTTCAATTGAAACACCAAATATACTTTCATTTGTATAGTAGCGCGATATTCAACTAGGTACTATTGAGGGTTGACAACCGGCTAACTATCGAAAAATTGTATATGAAAATCTGATCAGCGCCTCTAGCGGACGTCGTAGTAACTATTTTTGCAGTACATTTTAAATGTCAAGCTCTTGATACTCGATGGTTCCTATTGTACAGAATTGTGCTACAGATAGGTTTATTGAAATTAGCTTTTGTCAAGTTTGAAATTTCGCTAATTTTGGGGGCTACTTATTGATTAGAATTGAAGCTATTTTCTTCTACATTTTAAACTTTAATTAATAGTTTGTAGAAAGAACAACATAGCAAATTGCTTTAAACAAAAACTATGGAAATTATTTATTTATTTTAAATTTAAACAGAGCTGCTGTATAAAGGCGGACTTTATGGGAGGGGCACAAAATATAATGCCAATTTATACTATACTTATACCAGCGATTCCTGTCTTGTAACGACGTAGATGTTTTTTTAACTAAAATCGTTTTAATTTCACCGAAAAGAACTTATACTGCTTTCCCATTATTGATTTCAGGATCTCAACTTTCCCATTAATCTGAACTTAAGTTACAATAGTACCACCATCGTAATTCATTTGAGATAACCGAATTTCGACAGAAAACTTTTAAGTGAGTATTTATTAATAATTGATAACAGGTGCAAAATTGAGCACACATTGTGAAATAAATATTGAAAGCGTTTTAATTAAAACTGTTTCGATTAAATTTAATCGGTTTACGATAGCAAGCGGTTTTAGTTCCAACGGTAATGTATTTTTGTGGTCATTTAATTTTTGCATATAATTTTCCTTTTTGTAGCAACTTTAATTATAAATATATGGTTAAATCTTTAACATTAAGCCATAATTTCAAACCATTGCCATGATTCCGTTTTATTTCATTACTAGCTGACCCGCGCAACTTCGCTTGCGACACAAAAGAGAGAATAGGTCATCATTTTCCCCGTTTTTGTAACATTTTTCGTTACTACTCCGCTCCTAATGGTCGAAGCGTGATGATATATAGCCTATAGCCTTCCTCGATAAATGGGCTATCTAACAGTGAAAGAATTTTTCAAATCGGACCAGTAGTTCCTGAGATTAGCGCGTTCAAACAAACAAACAAACAAACAAACAAACTCTTCAGCTTTATAATATTACTAGCTGACCCGCGCAACTTCGCTTGCGTCACATAAGAGAATCATAATTTTCCCCATTTTTGTAACATTTTTCATTCACTGGTACTCTGCTTCTATTGGTCGTAGCGTGATGATATATAGCCTATAGCCTTCCTCGATGAATGGGCTATCTAACACTGAAATAATTTTTCAAATCGGACCAGTAGTTCCCGAGATTAGCGCGTTCAAACAAACAAACAAACAAACAAACAAACAAACAAACTCTTCAGCTTTATAATATAGTATAGTATTAGTATAGATAGATAAGTATAAGTATAAGTATATAGTATAGAAGTATAGATATGTCGCGGGTAAAAGCTAGTAACTAAATATATTTTTGATCATTCATGTTTAAATAAGCCGGGGCAGTCTAAAATCCCAGTGAGACTGTCTGTTACGGCTTACATTTATAAAAAGTTGACACCCCAATTAGGGAGGATTATCGTTACGGATACATGTACTAATTGGGTCGCCAGAGGTCATTCACATTTAGGTTTTTGTCTAAAATTATTATCGGATTTATGGCTGAAACAATGGCCTACTGAAATTGTTACTTACAATTGCTTAATATATGCAAAAATATTGATGTTTCGCCAAAACTGCTTACCGGATTTAGATGAAATTCGATATGCAGATAGCTAAATACCCTAGATTAACTCATAGCACTGTTTACCCCGGCAAATTTCTCAACGAAATTGCGATGTATGTTTGTTACTCAATAACGTTAAAATACCAAACCGATTTTAATGAAATTTAGTTCACATATAGTTTATAGTCCAGATTAAAAATAAGGGTTGCAAATATTAGAAATTATTCGAATTATTGGACTTTTTGTTGAGAATTTTCGAATATTAATTAATTATTGCAAGCTTTAATTAACGCACAGAACTCTTTACTTTGGGAAGCCTTTAACGCGGATGAAGTCACGGACAATTTAGTAGCATAATAATAATGAAAATAAATAAATATAAAACAAATCACAGACACTCATTAACAAAGAACAAAACGCACATATTCTTAGAAATTTTCTATACATTTACTGTAAATCACCTTTGATAAAATATTAATATCGATAGATTATTTCTTGGTACCGGCCGCCGAGGGGCTCAGCGGCTCGTGCCCTAATTACTGAGTTTGATTACCGACACGCCGTGCCGTAACATTGTGACTTGCTCCTGAGGGGATTGCAGAGATAGTTGTTATTGGTAGCTGTGATCTTTTGGACATTAGTTTGTTGTTTATTATGCTTGTGGGTTTTCTTAAAGGTTTGGTAAAAAAAGAAAGTTGTCAAAAAGATTTTGTGTTGTAACATATTTCTATCATATAAAAAATATTATTATTTGACTTCCAGACTCACCAGATGCAGATGCAACGAAATATCAGTGTTTTACGCAAAGCGACTACTTATCAGACCTCTACTATCTAGTAACTTAGGTTATAACTTATAACTATAACACGAGCGCTTGGTAAGACTAGGTGTCAGACTTTCAAGCTTCTGACTACGGTTAACGACTTTCAAAGATCTTTGAAAATGACAGCTAGTACTCAAAATTTAACGTGCCTTGCTAAACACGGAGATACTCGCTATGTATAAGATAGTCACCCATCCATTTCCCAACCTTGGCAAGCGTAGCTTAACCTCAGAGATCGATGCGTGTGGCTGTTGTTACTTAGCCAAAAGCTCCTGACAATGACTTATGTATAATAAAGGTATTAATAGTTATATAAAATAGTATAGTTTCGTTTTTATTATACCTGATGTGGGATTTTCCTCAGTATAATACCAGCTGTATGAAACTCAATCCACGTTTTACGTAAGACGTTCAACAATATCTTAAAGCACTTACTGGTTGTTTGCGGTACAGGTGTACAAGTTCTCAAGACTGCAACTTGCGAAACAATTTCAAATTACCTTTTGTTATTCTCTTCGATCTTTGGCTGAAGCTCGGCCAGTTTGTTCCTTATTGTTTGATTTATTGTCTTTTGTTGGCTGTCTTTGTCGTTATGTCGAATACGGCGCAAATATGATGGAAATGTAGTGACGAAGTCGAGAGCTCTTTTGTATCATTAACGAATTTTCTATGATTATGATTAGGTACTACAGGATTCAAGAGTAGAAAATAAAGCTAGCTTAAAGTATTTTATTATTGAAACCGACTAATTTAACCTTAAGAACCTTGCAGAATGAGTCTTCATAACAACGGTTATCCAATTTAAATGAGCGCTTAAACAAAAAGTACTATTTTTTCCGGCCCGAGAATCAAATCCCGAATACAATACTCACATTATTGTCGTAGATAGGGATATAGGTACTTTTCTTAAAACAACACTATAAGCCTTTTCTTAGAATTATTTTAAAGCATTTAAAATGTATTTTACTTCAACAAAAGCCTTCTTAAAACGCCCTTCTAAACCCACACTATATACAGATAATGTGAAAAGGGTAAGATGTTTGCTCACTAAACCCCTGTGGAGGTTTTCACGGCAGATACCCCGGATGGGTGTAAGTGATTCTTCCTGTGTTGACAGGCTTTATCAAATTATGTGGTTACCTTACGATGGACTAGGGAATATGCTTTGATGTCCAGGAAAATTGCCTTCACTTAGTGCTAGCTATGGCGTTGCAATTATGTTTAAAGTTATTATAGTAGCATGAAAATACATTACTAGGTGATTTTAATTTTGCTCTGAAATTATATACTGTGTGTAGTGTGTGACCTCGTAAATTGACTGACAGTAAAAGCATTACATTGATATTACGGCCTGTGCCGAAACTTCAAGAAAAACAAGATAAAATGCCTGATTCGGGGTATTGCCATCTCAGAGTTCTTCGTGAACCGAAATTTCGTAGTAATGGTTTATGGTTAATTAATATTATGCAAGTGATGGTTTTTGACAAGTTTCAGATTTATACTTCACTCAAATGTTCTGAAATTATTAAATCTTATTTTATTTCTTGAAATCGATGTTTTCGTTTATTGTATAATGCAAACACAACCCTGTTCATCATCTAGACTCTTCTCATCATCACGAAACTAGTCAAACACACATAAATAATTTGTCCCGTACCTTTCAGAAGTTATATAGATATACGTAGGTACAGTTTTAAAACACTTTTTAGGTTGAGGTTTCAGTGGGTATGCCGAGGCGGGGAAAAGTAATTCATTTAAAAGTTTCAGCATATCCACCAAATGGAATTACGCGGAGAAAATTGACATTCTGGACGTACTTTACATTTAAATATGTTTGGGGACACTGTCTATTATTTATTTGGTAAGCCGACTAAGCCGCTGACTTGAAGGCGGCATTCACAAAAATAAGGCAATTTTCATTAAAATTTGTTATATAGTTAGTAATTAAATTAGTAACAGAAAGGCAGAGGTGAAACGGTACTATCGTTTTCGTAGTGTTTTACATACATACATAATACCATGTGTGTTGAAGGTTTAGGCTGAGGTGTTAGAAATACACCCATAAAATAGGAAGTCTTTTGCCATATACCGCGCACACTTAACCAACCTCCGGACTACTATTTAGAATAATCTAATATAAAATATAAAAATACCAAGAACTTTGTCTGACCTGGGAGACGAACTCGGTACCGCGTGGATTATTTTATGGGCTTTGAAATCTAATGAACTAAAACAGACCTTTAATAATAATATTTATTGAACCTAGTAACAAGTAAACAAGTATATAAAAACGTACATTTCGGCTGTCTGTTTACGAACAGCATTGTAGACTTAGCGGTAAGACCACTGATTTAGGTCACGACCCTTCAAAATATTCTAATTAATGCCAGAATTAAGTATTCTTGTTTAATTATACTCATTTTGGGCAGAGTTCAATGTTCGTTAAATCATTTTTCTATGTAGGGTATTGAGATTGACTACCAAACTAATTATAAATGCCATAGTTAAAGGAATCGTTGGTTTCACAACCTCTGATAAGTATCAAAGATATCAAAAAAAATATTTTTTATACTTCTAGCCGAAACTTGAAAACCACTTGAAACCCAAGTGAAAAGATTTCACAAGGATAAAGATAAATCCTATGTATTAATCCAGACTATAAGCTATCAGTATATCAATTAAATTAAAACTCGTCTAGTAGTTTTTTCGTGAAAGAGTAAGAAACATTAATCCATCCTCACAAACATCTGCATTTAAAATTTTGGTAATAAATAAATTTAACCATTAATTTCCCACTGCTGGGCAAGGGTAATAAAGGATGGGTTAGGCCCTGAATTCAAACTTAAGTAAAACCATAATTATATTTATATAATTTTAATTTTTATATTTCTATTATATAAATTTTAGTAATAAACATTAATATTGTTAAAAAAATCTATATTTTATTAACAATAATAAATGAAATGATGCACAGTCGATCACGTGTACCGGTTGAGTGAAGGGGACATTGTAGTACGGTTTGTAGCGCGGATGTAAGGGAGGGCTGTTATCACCGATGTCCTTCTAAAGGTCAGGTGCGTAGTACGTCTGAGGATCGATGAATGACTCCAGTTAGAAGATGTTTTATAAGTGAATTATATTGTGATAGCATGCCTGTTGTAGACGAGTGTAGGTAGACGTGTTTAAATCTACAATACTATTATCAATAGTATTGTAGATTTAAATGTGAATGTTTGTTTGTTTGTTTGTTCTTTTTTTGGGTGAAAACTGCTGATTAGTTTTGGATATAATGTAAATTATATGGATTAGACTATGACCCCGATAAGTACATGATTTGTATTTTTCGACTGGCAGAGACGCATTCATTAGTTTGTTTTAAAAAAACAACATTTTTGCAATCAATATTGTTGGTCCGATTTAGAATTAGTCTTGCAACATCAGATATGTAGTAGTCATTTGCCTGACCGGATATCGAATCCCAGACCTTACAATCGGTAGTCGCATACTGACCCTACACACATGGCTGCATACGAGATTCGAATTCCAGCTACTTCGAAAGCCATGACTTTGAAGTTCCGTATATTATTCAAAGTAACTACAAAAAGAAACAAAATATAATATCCATAGAAGCCTACTTATTCATGTATCTATTTACATAGAACTATACACGTGAGAATGAAACCTAATACCACGCACGGTGAAATGTATTTGTATTCTGTTACTTCCTAATTCTACGCTCATAAGTGGATAGTTATGGATGGTCTTTATTGTATTATGGATCTACCCTCATAAGTGCTATAATATATTTAATTTGCTTTTCTTCAATGACGATTGATAAACAAAATTGACGCTTATGAGTAAGGTGAACGCTTGTAAGTTAGGTTTGATTAAATATGTGAAGAAATTGTTGTATAATAAAAATAAGTATTTGTTTAAATAAAGGACAATTTATTTTATATTTAGTTAGTTAGTATTTTTGTATAATAAACGACAGTTTATTCCATCTTCAGTCAGTTAATATACGTCACTTTTGATAGATCCATATCATCATCCATCAAAATAAATAATATTTGATCATTCGAATTAATTTATCAAAAGATTTCAAATGTGTCCATAATAGTAAAACACTTCTTCTTGTCCTATAAAAATTAAGTTCATACATACAAACACACATAAAATTACTTTTTCCATAGGGGTAGGCAGAGCCCTAAAAACGCCTACGTACTCTACAAACTTCCCTTACTTCATTCAAATTGTATTTCATGATGATATTATCTTTGCTCTTAACAATAATAACAAAATTACAAGAACATGTTTGTTAAAGGTTACAACACGTGTAAACTTTGTTTATGTTATTACAAAATTTACGTATCTATATATATATATATTTCCTTATAGCCGTCCTTCATGTTTTTCAGGATAAATTAATAATTAACAATATCAATCACATTGTTGTATTATTGAAAGATTTTAATAATTAATTATGTTTTAGTGGTCTCTAGAACACGCAAAAAGAAAAATGACTAGGTAATAATTACATTTTGATAAGTGGTATCTGAGTTTAAATTCATATAAAAAATAATAAATCATGCTAGTTTTCAAAAACACCTGTCTAAAAACGAAAGAGCATAGTATGCTAATAAATCTTTATCTCAAACAATTGAGGAATACGAAAAAGATCTTATTCCAAGCAAATTGAAACAAAACGCCTTTCCACTACAGAAAACACGTAGCTTACGCACATTATGAAAAAAAACCTTATTACTCACCGTACAGCCTCCGCACTTGACGTCGTCTGCCATTTCTTAAGCACTGGCATAACACACACCAATAACTAAACGTCAAAACAAATGTCAAAAATTTAATAATCGAACATACATTTTTGCCGACAATTTGGTGTTTATTTTCATTTGAAGCGACGCGACCAGTCGGGGTCGGAGCGTCGAAGGTACTGGGTGTGCGCGCGCTGCCACCGTTGCCATAGCAACGCAGGTTTGCGTACAGTACCTATATCGGGATGATAAGTAATGTCTGATGGAAACTTTGTACTGTTTGGAATGCATAAAGTGAGGGAATTTGGTTCTTATTTCGGAGACGACCTTGGTATTCTTTTCTGGGATGTTTTCACGAGATTCGTGTCGAACTATTCTAGGTGCTTGCTGTAGTATGAATGGCGAATTTCGTTGTCTCCATTCAGGGATTGTTATCTTTAAGAAATGCAACTTTTATCTTGCATAATAAGGATTAGGTATATGGAATTAAAATTGTCCAACACTGATAATTAATCCTTATATTAAAATTAAGTCGTCTGAAAAGTTCTTAGCAAAAGCAGATCTTGATTTTTTTTCAAAAACAGTTTCCAAAATGTTATTGTTAATCGTCCATGTTGTGCGATCAGTAAGGTTAATCAGCTGATCGTAAGGTCTCAGCTTTCTCTTATTTCTTGAAGAATATTTCTCAAATGCAGCCCTTAGTTCGATAACGTGCTCGATATATGGCAAATGTAGACCCCCTATAGGACTTTCATTGTTAAAGGCGAAACGGGAGTGTGTTTCATACACCTCTGCCTACACTTAAGGATATAACAGGCTTGGTATTATATATTAACGTTCCTAAACTTGTATTATGTATATTGTATGTATGTAAGTACCCAAAATCCATGCAAAAGTCGATTAAGTAACATAAAATTTCACGGAGTTGATGACCTAAAACATAACATTCAATTACATTTGTCTCGTGTATGTAATTTTTGTCATGACTTGTAATTGGGTCACCGGGTACGGGTCGCCGGCACAGCTGTATCAAATGACATTCATTTTATCAAAATTCCTGGAAAATACTTGGAAAAAACCAGGATAGAATTTAAAAAGTCGGTCTTTTTTAACCGTCTTCAAAAGAAGAAGAAGGTTCTCAATTCACTCATTCAATCTCAAAATCCTTTTTGAATAATCTCGCCTATTTTTCCTTTTTTATTTAGTGTTTTGGTGACCGGTTGTGTATGACAACTGCTTCCAGGTTGTTACTGTTTCGAAGGTTCAGGGTTTGATTCCCGGATCGGGTAAAATTATGTTGGGTGTTGGCAATTGCGGTTCAAATATTCTAGACAGCCGCTAGGTATTTGCCAAAGAACCTTCATTACAGCCATATACTTTGCTATTACGTGGTTTCTAAAATATCAGGCTAAAATTAGTATCCCTGCTTAATAGTAGGCCTCCATATACCCTTTGCAAGCTTTATTATTATTATTTGTTTTTGCATGTCAGCCTATATTGTCAGGTAAAACATGCGTGATGTTATAAAAAATAAAACAAGTATGTTTGTTCGTTCATATAATATGGAAACAGGGACTTTACTGGATTGGTTTGCTAGCTAGTATATTGGGGTCGGCTTTTAGTCTAAATGAATTCCAATAAACATTTCACTTTTTTCACTTCTACACTAGTACTACGATATAGTTGTTTTATTTTAGAAATGTTTTTATGCAGTGTGCTGGCAGACCCACCAGTGTAATTTAAATAAAAAAGTTGGAAAAAATATTTGAATGCGACCGCGAATATTGTAAAATGTATGGAAAAAATCAAGCATAGCAAGATAATTAAATATATCTGTTTTAATATCAATCCTTAAATCAATTTTTCAAACCTCAAAAACAAAATATTTTACCTTTGAAACTAGCTTTCCGCCCACGGCTTTACCCGCGCGGATTTTCATCCACTTCGAGGTGGTATTTCTAAAAAAACTCTCTTAGTGCTCCTCTACACTTCCTAAGTAATCTTCATACCAAATTTCAACTTTCTACGCTCAGCAATTTCGGCTGAGCGTTGTCCATCAGTCAGTCAGTAATGGAAGAGTTTAATATGCATAAGATGATGAAGGATATATAAGATGATTAGAATGCTTAATACACTCACAGCTACATACAAAACATAACAAACCTTTTCCTAGATCACAAGCAACATCAACAATACTTTATAACACCGTAGGTACATTCAGTCGGTACGTGTAAATAAGGTCAGCAAAAAAATAAAACATCCCTGTCTACGTCTCTGCGAGTGTTTGTGAACATTCTGCTGATTGTACAAACCTCCCCTTCTCTTTGGAGTACGAATTTCTTTAGGGTCGGGAGTTTTGAAGGTAAATGTACACATAGATATAAAAGTTCAAGGTTTTTGTGATTAGGTTTTGTGGCCAGTCTAATACAGTACGAATAAATTGTGTGTAAGCAACAATTGTGAAACAAACTACATGAGAAAATCACGTTATTTTTTCAAATAGATTTCATAATTCTTTTGTCTAAAGACAAGATTCACGTATAAGGGATGTATGTTGGGTAAAAAAGCTTTTTGTATTGCTTTATTTTTTAATCCAATGCATTTTTTTATCCAAAGACGACCAAAAATACAGGAGAAAATTACATAGGGATTATTATGAATTTTCAAAAAAAAAAACTCATGTCAAAAAACTATTTATTCATAATTCTGTATAATGTTTTTCCTATACGTAAAACAAGACTACATGGACTCCTACCTTTACCAAATCTTAGTTTCCGCAGTTCCGAAGCTCTAACTGTTGTTACCGGCGTTTGTCGACTTTTGCCTGTAATTTGCGACAAAAATGTGTTTTACGAGAAATTCTCTGGAAGATCGACTTATTGGAGGATAAATTGTCATTTCCATGCAATATTCGTTTGTTATTTGATTGTTTTCTTTTTGGCTATAACATTAGGACATAGTAAAACGAAATAGATCCAACCCACAATATGGCTGAAAATGAGTTTATTGAACTTCGCGTTTGGACTAGTGATGACATACTCGTAAGTTACAAAGAATATTTACGACCAGCTGGTTTATCACGTATCTCAGTTGACAGCTAGTATACGTCAAATCTATGGTCACTATTCAGTACATTGCTGCTTTGACGTAAAGTATTAATCACTATAATCTAAGGGAGAAAACAATGGACAGCATAGTGGCTGTCAACTGAGATACGTGATAGCCCCCCAGGAACCACTGTTTCTGGATCACACAAATAATTGTTCCGATTGGGATCGAACCCTCACGGTTCCAGCGACGTAGTGCCCGCCAATACCACGGCAACACAGACGTTGGTAATTTTATGATGACTATGATATAATGCTCATTATACTCGTATAAGTTGCGCCAGATTTCCGGGTTAGGTAAATTCGTAGCTGGTTTTTTTTTGCTAAAATATGTTAGGAATCCCCAAAAAAGATATGCTTGGTATTTTCCACGTCGTCATACAATATCGCAAATTTTACGCAAATATTCTGATAATGACTTATCTAATTAATGATTGATTATATCGCATGATTGTGATAGTGTATATTGCAGGCGTAATTTTTTGGCGCATCATGCAAAAACGTCAGTTTAACTATGAATGTAAGGAATTATGACCAGAAGCGCGATTTTGTTCCTCTCTGTATTATCCATAAGCGAGAGTTTATCATTTTATTTTCATCATTTTTATCAAAACTATTAGAAAATTGATCAATTTCATGATTTTTCATGAACAATTTTGTACATTTACATAGTCTGTTACCGAAAGTTGCTAGTAAATAAATCGAACCTAGGTACACAGTTACAACAGTACCTCGATTCTCTATCACTATCGACCACCGACAACCGGCTAGCTATCGAAATTTTGACATCAAGAATGTACTGCCAAAATGTTTCCTACGACACCCGTCAGAGGCGCTGGTCAGATTTTCATAAAAAAAATTCTCGATGACAGTTCGGTTGTCGGTAGTCGATAGTAGTAGAGAATCGAGGCACAGGTAAAGATATTTAGATGATCAAGAAGCGAAAAGAAATCAAGCGCAGGATTGTCCACAAGATTAAGATGACAAAGCGGCAAAAGACCAGGTACATGACTGAAGACTGACCATTAAGCTTTCGAGGCTTTAAAGCACAGATTTTACCTTATTTGCAAACCCATAAAAATAGTAAAAAAAAGTTATATAACTAGTATAGTTTTTTACAACAACTTTTTATTTTCGGCATCCAAATTCAAGACCGCTGTACAGTAGGTAGTTACTTCTATTCCAAGGAAGGAATCAAAACGTAATAATGTCTATCTGATAATTAAACTACTAGACTTGATAAGAAACTCATATCTCTCATTAAGTGTTCGACAGTGATTTACACTTTAGATAAGAATAACTATATCTTTTTTGATACGATCATAGATTGCAATAGTATTGTAACCTTGACGGGCAGACCGACTCATGTCAAGGCCGATGTAACTCGGCCAAAACGTCGAGTAATAAAAAAGTAGCCTTTCCGTTTTGTTACTAAGCAAGAACTATAAAAAGTTTATTTAAATTAGACTTCCTGATAAGAGTCTATATTATTATACGAAGTTAAGTTTTAAGTTAAAAAAATGTAAAGCGTCGTAATTTTAAATTCTTCAATCACAGAGTTTTTGGTTAATTCCTATATAAAAGAATATGCTATGGAATCTATATTTTTGGCAAACAGCTCTACTAACTCTATCATTAAATAATCAGTTACAAAATATACCAATATTGAACCATACTAAACTCTACAATCTAACTACCAATAATCGTAACCCTAGTAACCCAAAACCTACATCGCTATAATTTATGAACATTACAAAGTAAATCATGTCAATGCTTAGTAATATTGTATACAATATTGAAGACATTTTTGTTTGTTGCTAAACACTAACACATTTTATGACGAAGAGAGGCAGTGTCTTATTTACACGTAACGCTCAGTTCCTAACTTTAGCTCGAAGCTTTACATTATAGATTTTTACACAATAATACATTTACTTCTATATACTTTGGTTTACTACAAAGAAAAGAGAAAATGCATGCCTAGAGACTCGGATCAGAGATAACTGGCACAATTCCATTCCTGTTAGCTTTCGTGATAAACCATCAAAATGCGAATGAATTGTGGGACAACACTTGTTGTTCAATAATACAATCTATGGATTCAATATTCGAGTGAAACCGCATCAACCACTTGTATTGTAGTTACAAGCAGCAGCTATGTAGTCGAACAGTAATCGGCCAACACTTGCGTGGTTATCGCAGCTTACATCGACACGAACTACGGTGGGTTTTAGGGCCTCGAATTTAAATAAAAGTAGTTTTACAAACCTTTATTACACGAATTGTGTTGTAAGGCTGTAATTGTTTGCTTGTAAGACACGCAATGGTTCCTAGGTATAAAACAATTATTATAATATACAAAATAATAAAATATTTTTTTATATACCATCACGCCTGTTATACCCGAAGGTGTAGGCAGCACCCGCAAACCCGCGAATACATATATTGCCGTTGTTAATGTTAGTCCCATGTACTAGGGGGCGACCTAATTGTCTAACAATAAAATCATTTCAAGAATAAAATGTTCAATTTTCAAAGTAAGTAATTAATTTTGATATATTATTTTATAATGAAATAGGAAATTGCTTGTTCCCCTGTTTTCCCTGCATCAAAATGTCTACAGGCTACAATGAGGCGTAAAAAACAACAATTAGAACTTTTTATTTCAGAATTTATTCGATGAATGAAATTTGTTATAATACAGTCTGACTAACACTATGTCACACTTTATCAAAATCAGTATATGTTGTATAGCCATTAAAGCTGGACACATAGACCGGCGTACATACGTTTAAAGTTAAAGTATAGAATATAGCAACTGTCTTATTTCCCTCAAAAGTTTGCTACTAGAAAACTAACAAAAAGAAAGAAAGAAAGACTAACT
The DNA here is from genome assembly GCF_050436995.1 of Anticarsia gemmatalis. Lineage (NCBI taxonomy): Eukaryota > Metazoa > Arthropoda > Insecta > Lepidoptera > Erebidae > Anticarsia > Anticarsia gemmatalis. Next base: position 10,663,389 of record NC_134764.1, on the reverse strand, counting down.
AACTAAATGTTACTATACAAAGCCTCGTTTTTGAAACCAGCAAAATTATCTCGCACAGTAAACATAATACATAGTCCAATACAATTCCGTAATATCCACAATATCTCGTTCTAAATCCGTCAGTTATTGAAGCTCAGGACAAAGCCTTTGTGACGTCACAGTAGGTAATATAATTACCAACTTCCGCACAGTTACTGAATCAACTTCATATGTACTATCGAACAAACTGAATCATGACCCACCATGTGCTCATTTTCTAAAACACGTCTATATACGCGAAGGTCGAAATTGGCTTGCACCTACGTTTCCTTGGTAATGAATTTGTTATCTGTCATTATTGCGACAAATCTTTGTGCGCCAATACAATAATGCTTTGCTACCGTTTTCAACAGGCTCCGAGGCGTAGTGGGTTCATGTTACGACTACGACGCGTCAGGAGTGGGTTCGATACCCACTCAGGGCATGGTTTATTCAGCCATTATAGGAAATAATGTAACTATAAAAATTTAATAATATAGGGTAACCAGCATAGTTATTACCCGGTTAAGGAATTGATACACAATTTTGGTCAATAGTATCTTTATTTAGTAAAACACTGACATAAACTCTATTATAAACGCAACTTAAATATTCTTTCTAAAAGAACATCAATCCTTTGTTTCAATAACTTTATACTAATTCAATATAAAATACTTAAAAACCAGAAATACTAGCGAATACTATTAATTCAAATGTGTTATCCTTAACAAATATTGCTAACTTTTACTTTTTCTTTTCGAACTACACACCTGTCGCACAAACGTCGGACATGAGTTCTATAAATTAAAAATGTTACCAATATTCTAAAAGTGACATATATCGCAATTAATTTGAACTGGTTACTTTAGAAATTAAAATAAACGTATTATTCCTTAACATTGGCAATCACTGTATGATGGGCAATGACTATAATGGTTACCCTAATCGTTTCACAGATTTCTAAATGACGTGTTATTTGAAATTTGACACAAATATGTTTTTTCGTAGTGAAAAGAGTTTAGACTATTTACATTCTACATTCAAATTAAGAGTGATTTATTGTAAAACGTATCTACGCACTGTAATAACAAAGGTCAAAGTTGTATGTAGTCGTAGATACATCATAACACAGTCGTATTCATGTTTAAAATGTCCTAAGTGCAACTTTGACGATAGAGACGAAATTCTTACTGTTTTGACGGTGTCAAGCGAATTATCGGCAAAATGGGTCATGAATCAGTTGGTTCGATAGTACTTAAGAGTAAGTTGAACGGAGTGTAGAGTTATGTGGCTTAAATAAGAGAGGAATTTTAATGTTGTATCCAAATATATACAATCTAAAGTTGACTGATCTACTGACTGACTCACTGACATATTGATCTATCAACGCACGGCCCAAACCTCTGGACGGATCGGCCTGAAATTTGGGATGATGGTAGATGTTATTATAACGTAGGCATCCACTAAGAAAGGATCTTGATCAATTCTACTCGCCAATGGGATAAAATAGGGGATGAAAGTTAGTATGGAAATTCTGTCATAAGTCACGTGGTGGTGCTCTAAGTGGTGTTATCTAGCCTTTCCCTGCTTCCATGGAAAAAAAGGAGTGGTGTTATGTATTTGTGATACTGCCTCAATAAAACTCTTGAATTAAGCCCGCAATACAAACCTGCGCCATAATAATATCGAAAAGCCCAAATAATTTTCCAAAAGAAGAAATTCCTACCAAATTATTAAGTAACATTGTATACAAAATACTTCCCGCTACAAAAGGAGCTTAACTTCTGAGATCACTTGCCTCCTCATTTACAAAGCGTGAGTACGAAACAATTTTGATCTCAAAGCCGAAATTGTTTCCTCACTAAATGTATGTTAAGAGCGCCGTGCTAATTATGTTCTCAAAGAAAACAGGTCACGAACTCGAAAGGTCAAAAACCTCACACACACTTGAACAACTGTTGACTTCAAATTCTTTGCCTGAAAAGAATATCTATAAAATTCTATCAATGCAAGAGCAATGCCCTCTCTCTATAATTAAAGTCGTGACATCGAGATATTGCACTTCCCTTTGAAGCCGTCTTTTCTGATAAAATGTACAAAAGCTCTCCATCAGCACAGCGATGTGGAAAAAGAAAACTGAAGTTATTTTTCTCCAAGCGCCTGATATAAAGATGACAGCAATGCGCTTATATACTTTTATGAGGGAAAAGATATTGCTATCATTTTTATGGCAGGCGTTTTGTTAAAAACATTCCTTGTAAGAAACTTGTTAATTGTTAACATGATACACTTTAGAAAGAGTTCTTAAATAAGTAAATTATACCGATAGTCATATCAAACATAATCGAATTTACCCAAACAATGACACAAAAAAAATATTTCACGATCAAAGTGGCCTATTTTCCTTTACGTAATTCATATAACAATTGTAAATTGCCTTACATTTCAAATAAAATCCCATTCATACATGAAACGAGGTCGGTACTCTGAATAATTTCGACGTTTATTTAACTCCTTCACATTTCCTGACGGCGGGAGCACTTTTCAGCATTAATAGCGGTTGAGCGCCGACGAATAAAGGACGCTACACACATACACGAATCGGTAATTAATACTATTGGTTGTATCTTTTAAATGAATAAATTACGATTCCGGATAACGACATTCAGTTTAAATACGTAATAGTAGAGTAATGGTAAAATCGCCTACAAAATACGTATATTGAATTTTATTGCTCAATCTCGCTATAAAAAGAATGGTTTAATTTTTACTGAAAACACATTTAGGGGACAACATAATTAAAAGTCTCATTACTTGACACGGGACGAGGCAAGGCATTCAGGCTCATCGCGAATTTCCTGTCCTGTCTCATAACAACTTCTGAGTTAGCCCTATGAGACAGGAATAGTAGACAATCGTAGTATGTATCATAATATCAAAAAAATAATACTACGAATAATTTCAAAAAAAATAATAACACGACGTTTGAACTCGCAAATCTCCACAAAGTGACTTCACAATCGCAGTTATGTGTTTTCACCCTAACAGTGTCTCTACCCCGACATTTTGAAGACTTATACAGCTGTCGTGATAATATTTGTAAAGTAGACAGACTCGTAATGAGATGGAGATATGAAAGATTAATGCGAGAATGAATGACATTGAATGAAATTAATCTTGAATTATTGATTTTCCTTCGTTTTGAGAGGGAATTGTGTTGTAAAATTTTCTTCCGAGATTTTTTATGAAGATTGACATTTTAACAGTCGCGAGTCTATTGTAATTTGTATGCTTCGGACTATAAGATAATATAATTATGTTTACAGACGGAAATTATACTCATATTTCGTAATTTTTTAAGGTATTACAGAGCGACAATAATATTTAAACCATACTGCATCTGAAAATATTCTTACAAAATTCAACTCAACAACCCTTCCCGAGCGAGAAATTAAGCTCATGACCGTTTTTTAACAAAATAAAAAGTTATCTTATTTAACATACTTTCTAACATCTAAAAACTTATATAAGTATTATTGTGCTAAACCGCTAAAGCTCAACCTTCATATAACTATCTCTATATACAAAACGGTTAATGTTCTATATACCAAATAAACGTTTGTTACCTATTTACATAAACATCGACCTGGAGCAGTCTAGCTTTTCGCTCACAAATACGATCTAATTCTACAACACAACATGAATGTTTACTCGTTTGACACCGTTTTTGGGACAACCTGATTTAGTTCGTGCCTAGAAAATAGAGTGTGAAAAACAACTAGACTTAACTAAAAAAGGTTAAGCTGGAGCTGCTATAAGATATGTTGTTACATATAGTTTTGTAAATAAGTTACATTACTTATTTCTATAAACCAGCGACCAGTCGTAACAATTTACAACCTCAGTGACTTACGACTCACATCATCAACATTCAAATATTACACATAAAATATCTTATTTTACTTGAATCTAGACTACTCAAATTGAAGAGAATGTAATTTATTTCAAATAATCCTATTTCTCATCACCTGCATCTAAACAAATTAATCAAAGAGGTAATCAAACAGTTTTGAATTAGTTTCAAAAAGTCACAAGTACACCTTTGGTTAATTTCTCTCATGCATATAACGCTGGGGTATACCTAATATACCTGCTAACTCTCTAAACAATCTCCAGCCTACAGTGCGAGGTAATATCGTGCACAGACAGGTCGGCTGCAGGCTGCTGATAATGAAATAATAACAAACTGTCCGTGTGTCTGTTGCAATGAGCGCGGCCCACTGGGAGAGAACTGTTGTACACTGTACAGGTGAGGTTATAGCGGGATTGATTTATTAAAGTCTGTGAGGTTAGGATCAATATTTAGCTAAAATCATGCAGGTTATGATGGCATTGTGAAATTGTTGATTTTTGAAGCTTTAAAAAAAGCTTTAAACAAATCTATCAACGCACAGCCAAAAACCGCGGAATGAATCGGGCTGAATATGCACGAGAAAGGATTTTGGTCAATTCTATCTCAAAGGGGATAAAATAGGGGATGAAAATTCTGTCCTAAGTCACATACAACGTGGACGAAGTTGCAGGCAAAAACTAGAACTTTAATATATATTGAACAATATTTTTGTTTAACTGCTATCTAAATTTGTTATAGAAGAAGATATTAGTAGCAGAAAAATCTCAATTCAAGTCCATTCAGGTCCATTGTTTAGCCCAAGACCGTGATGATCTACTCTACAAAGCTGAAAATACTAACTTTTAATAAAAACGGTATTGTTCGAACCACTGTCAAAAACAAATTGCAACCAAAAATCCAATTTTGGAACTCCAATATACAGGTGCAAAAATCACTCTTTTACAAATCCCCTTTGATCCCCAATTAAAAAGCCTCAGCCAAGCTTCGAACTGGCTAACAACAGACCTTGTTACCACATTGTTAGTCGGCTAGTTAACGGGCGTACCACGTGGGCCCTTGTTAGTGTTGCCGACAATTTGCTTTGCTATTCGCAGGAACTGTGTCTGTCCAATGGATGTTCTATAGGAAGCTGGTATTATTGGAAGTATAAAGGTATGCTTTTCTGGTGTTATAAACTAGCTATCCCGTGCATATTATAATTAGCTGATCCGTGTAAGTAACATACCCTGTTTTGGTAGCATTCGTTGATGAAGTATTAATAAAAGTAGCATGTCTTTGATGGCTTACCTTCAATAATTATTTCCATGGAACTCGAAATTCTGCATTTACAGCCGTGGAAGTACGACAGATAAACAGACGGACAGTCAGATAGACATACATACGTACAGACAGACAAGCAGATAGACAGACAGACAGACAGACAGGGAAACAGGCACACAGACAAACAACTAGACTGATAGACTTTTGCAATTTATATTTAGCATCAATTTATTCGTTTAGAGCAGATATTCACACAAGCTATCTACACTCTTTAAGTTTACTATCAGTTAGTAATAAAAAGAGAAGAGAAGAACTATCAGGACACTCTAGATCGTCACTCTTAGTGCTAATAGTTGCCCATTTTCTTACAAACCGAAACGACCTTGCTTTTCACCTGACGATACTCTTCAAAACTGCGGTTCAATTACTCGATGTTTCACTACAGGAACCAAACAATGATTCATTGTTTCTACTTCCTAAATACACCACAAATACCTACCTACATACATGTCATCGGTATGTATGTTTGTCACGATTCTATGCGGAACTTGAGACAAAAAATAAGAGTGATTGTGGTTTAGAAATGTGATTAATGTTGACTGAAATTCTTTTAAACAGTGTTTTTAATCATAATTGAGCTGCTGTATGCTGAGTGGAAAACGATGGAAAATGAGGCAGTAGGTAATATACGTAAAGATTAATGCCACGTAACTCGAATCCTACTTTTAGCAATGACAAAAATGAAACTTGAAAAATACTGAGCATGAAATGAAGAAACAAAATTACTCGGGTAAGCTTTGATGACAAAAAACCTTAAGTCCAGATTCAAAATATTTCTCATATTAGTCATACTTTAAGGAAATGTCACGAAAATACCAAAGTAGAACCACAAACAAAAACAAAAGTACATCGGTTATTCACATCTTTATTGTATCGATCATAAAAATGCCCGCGAATTAATTAAACATATCGAAGGAATTTTGTTTAATGACAGGACAATCTTTTGAGGATTAATGAACTACTTGACCATGTGGCCGCACTTAATGTCCAAGTGCATTGAACAACCGAGGAAGGAAAAATGGCAACCAAAAAATAAAAAGCCATTTTATAAGTGGACACAAAGAAACAATTACTAGTCTCACAAATCTTATGTGATTTTTATGTACAATTCAGCAATTAGAGTGGTATAAACACGGTTAAAAACTAAACGAAACCAAGTATTGCGAAAATATTTGTACGTATACATATTTGCCTTTTGAAGCAAGAGCAACAAAACACGAAAAATGAACATCTTACCCCTGGTTTCTGGGTTACATTAAGCGGTAGTTTATCTTTTCAATAGGGTTCAAGGTCATATAAAAACTATATTGAATAGATAAACTACCGTTAAATGTACCCCAGAAACCGGGCATTAGACAAATATAACTCAAGTTAAATGTAACCTAACCTAATTGCAATTTTCACAGCTGATTTCATTGGATGATAGTCTCGTAACAACTTACAATTTCCATACATAAAATATCCCACATTTCAGCAGACAAATAAAAAAATACGACCAGCAACATAAAGCGACAAAGCAGTCTTTATCACAATCTTTTAATTCATTCATTGTACACTACTTTTCTTGTCTCTATTTATAAACTTACTAAGCTTTTTTATACAACTTTTTCAACTGTCAATAATAAAGATCGGTTGAAAAAACTTCAATGTAATTACAAGTAGTTTTTTCGAACACACTCAGGTAAAACGACCTTTTTATTTATTTCTTTTTGGCCATTTTTTAGGGTACCGTGTCCAAAACGCAAAAACGGAATCGTATCACTGAGACTGGAAGAGCTCGTGGCTGAACAACAACAGCCGCGCGAATCGACCCATGCGGTTAAGCTATGCTTGCCAAGGTTGTTCTTTGGATGGGTGATCATACTATATATTCCGAGCTCCTTCATATTTTCAGGAGGCACATTTAATTGTGGGTAACGGTTGTCATTTTCAAAGTTCTTTGATGTTCGTTACCTGTAGTCAGAAGTTTGAAAGTCTGACCAGTGTTCTTACCTGGGGTTACGATGTTACCCAGGTAACTGGGTTGTGGAAGTCCGATACACAGGCGCTCGATGTAAAATACTGGTATTCAGCTGCATCGGGTGAGACTGGAATCCGTCTCTAACATAGTTGGAAGGAACAGAACCCTTTAATGCACGAGACCAAATCACACTTGGTCAGTTTTTTCTTGTCATCATCTGTATCGAAAATGTTACTGTTTGTCGTGACTTTGAGTAGTATGAACGTTTAATTAATGATTAGTAATTGTGTCAAGTGTTTGTTTTTGTTGTTCAAGAGTTTTGTGCATAAACAGTGAAATATTGGAATAAAAAATATTGAGTTTTGTGAAGAAAGGCTTTTAAAGTTGACTGGAAGCGGTAAGTAAAGTGAAAAGATATTATTACTACCTATTTTAAGTGAATTATTAACTCATGGTACCGACCTACTCAGGTCTAGTTCCTCTTTAATTCTGGGACGAAACCCTTGCCCCACAGTGATGGCATAGAATTATTATTTGTGGTTTTTTCTTTGGAAAGTACGAATTTGGCTTTAGTCTCTTCACATTCCGTTATCGAATGAAGACACGTTAACATTCCTGCTTGTATTTATAATGTTTCAATTTTAATGACATCTTGCTTAAAAAATGTGTATGGAATTTAACTGCAATGTGCTGATATCAATTAGGGCAAGGTATATGAATAGAGGAAATTACAAAGAAATCTATCAAAGCAAAGAACTTTGTCCACCACATTGACGTGGCTTGACTTCACATACCTCTGAGAAATGTTTGTGGCCACAGTTCATAATAAAATACGTGAATAAAGAACCAAAACACAATTTGATACAATTGTCAGAATCCTACACATGAGTCAGAAACAACGCCGATATAAAAGCGAAAGTAAATCTGTATGTCTGTCTGTTATAGTTGAACTGCTGCGCCGATTTTAGTAAAATTTAGCTGCGTGATAGATTGTCTTGAGAAGTTTGTTTTTCTACTAAAACGTTTGCACACTTTCACAGTGCAGATGTGGAACCGATATAAGTGATAATTAGCAGAATGCTGAATTACTAAGCCGATTCAGGTATAATTAAGCAAGCATTGATAGATTTAAGAATAAAGATTTTCGGAAAAATCATTACTTATGTTATAAATGTAAAATTCTGTTTTTTAATTTGAATAAACCATTCTACCGATTTCTATGAAATATAGAATGGAAATAGGTGAAGACTTGCTACTAAACAAAGAGCATGTATTTTCCAAAATGATCCTGCTAAACTGTTAAAATAGAAGATAAAATTAGCTAGTCTAGCCATAGGAAATGAATATAGTATATAATAGAATACGGGAATTAACGCGAACACGCATTTTACCTTAAAATGCCTAACGTTTCGGCGCAGGTTGCACTCGCCGTGGTCCCAGGCTGACTCATCAGTCAGCCTGGGACCACGGCGAGTGCAACCTGACTCATCAGTCAGCCTGGGACCACGGCGAGTGCAACCTGCGCCGAAACGTTAGGCATTTTAAGGTAAAATGCGTGTTCGCGTTAATTCCCGTATTCTATTAAACATTAAACATGCAACGCGAGAGTTTAAAAGTTATGAATGAATATAGTATCTACGTGTAGACACCAGAGAAAACGAAAATGAAACAGCGCAGGATTTTTCAAATATCTCTTACCATATTTTATTTATTTTCAAGCTTCTTTCTTACGAAATTAGTTTAATATTTAAATCTACTAAGACTATTTTAACCCCTCTCTCGTTCAAAGTAAAACCCTTGTCCAGCAGTGAGACAGTCATGGATTAAAAAAACTTATTACATTCACGAAATTATGGACCAAAAATTGGTTAAGACAATGAGTAATCGAACATCAAAATGGTGTCAAACCCTAGTAGGCCTACATTTTCATGGTGTAATTTACGAGTCAGTATATTATAAAAACGACAAGAGTGTTTACGTACCGAAGTGAAATGTGTTAATTTATTGTGTTTCAGATAACAGCGGTTTATACAAAACCCGGGTTTTATCGCCAGTGCAGTTTAATTGAGTGTACAGTACTGTGGTGTTGTAAACATGGTGGCCAAATTGATCGCTGTTTTGGTAAGTTTCTGTTTCTTTTATTATTTTTACTAGTTATTTTTTATCACTGTGCTAATTCTGACTTAGTTATTTTGGCATAAATGTGCTTTAGAAGGATAGCTTTCCTACAGCACCATTTTGTTCAGCATCTATGTTTTTAGTACCTAGAGCTATAGGAAATATGGTTCTGAAACTATAAGTGCTATCCATTTAGAAAAATTGAGTTGATATTAAAAAACCAAGAGTTCTAACATTTCAAGGAACGTCAATAATTGAAATTTTGATTTACAAAGTTACAAAAAATTATGCAATACCTAATGCAATTTTATATAAGTAATCGTGTTATCTTAGCGGTTCTTAGTATTTATATAGTCTTCTATTTAGTGGTAAATTTAACAGATAAATAAGTAATACTACTCAGAGTTTTAATACAATTTGATGTTACTCTTTATTCAACTCACCGAAGTAGTTCTTAATGTTTTTATAAGCTTAGTGTACAATTTAAAAAATATATTGTAACAAGCTAAAGTACTTTAATTCAAACGTAGGCTTAAACCAGTGCTTTTATTAGATACGCCAAAATATAGTGACAAAGACCCGGAACTGTCTATGAATCATACAAATCTGTTTCTATCCAAAACGAGACAATACACAAAGCTAGTTTTATATTCAGTAAAAAATCAGGATCATGATACTAACGGCTCGTGAGTTATGGATAAGTGTCGGATAACTTAACTGAAAGATAAAGTGACTGCAAATGTGTTTAAAATTCTATCCTACCCTATTTCAAATACAAACATAATGAGTCACACCAGCACATCAAAATATGACTATTAAACATACTGCATTTAATTTGTGTACTTATGCTGATAATAATAGTTTTTGTTTTATCAAAATCGGGTCAAAATTACCGAAGTTACAGCGTTATAAAGTTTCACTGCTTTTTTAAATTTGCGTTGCTTCGCGCGCTATGCGCTGACGTCACGTCGTGACAGACACGCTTGTTCGACTGCGGGTGATGCGGAGTTTTGATTTAAAAAGTGATTTGCATTTAATATTTAAAGAGTCTGTGTATGTGTATGTGTTATAAATTTAATCATCGTGTTTTTTGTAAAATAAGCCTCCACTAAGATATCCTCGATCTCGATCGCCATGCACACAATCATCAACGAAACCCAGGTAAAGAAAGTTGAACTCGTATACTACTAATAATATTTTTGTGTGTAGTTAACAATAAAATTGAAAGTTTGTTACAACTGGCATTACAAATAATGAGTGTTACGTACCTACCAAGTGTAAATTTGGAAAACCTAGTTTCAAAATAATATTATAAAAAAAAAATTGTCACCCCTGCCTCTGACTTTCTCAGGTTGATGGCTATCATATGAACGCATGAATCTACTCTGTAGGTAGTCTTATATGATTGGGTGTGTAATGAGAACTTTTAATTAAACTAACATTTTAATTTTGATATTATTATATTTAATAAACATGAGTTCTTTTTTCAAAACAAAAAACCAACGCCAACTCAACCGCCGCGCTCGGCTCGCCGCCGCCTGTGAGGTCATTGAACTGCTCATTAAATAGTATCAACTGTTTAGTAGAAGTTCATTGCAAGGTAGGTATGAACATGATATGGCATCTTGATCTTGAGGAAGTGTTCAAAAGGCAATAAACTTCTATTTAACATTTGCGCTTGACAGTATCTGAACCGGCCTTTAAGTTTTAGATTAGGTGTCTTTTGCAAAAATATAAAACAATTTACCTACATGGTACAGAAAAAAACAATTTTTGGGGTGTTTTTTCACTTCTTCTTCTTGACGCGCCCATAGCCAGTTGCGCTCACCGGTCGGTAAACGATCTATGAGTTAAGCAACCCTTGGCGCGGTCACTCTATAGATGGGTGACCGCATAGTGGTATTTGAACTGGGCGTCTCCGTGCTTCGGAGGGCACGTAAAAAGTCGGTCCCGGCTGTTGTCTACTAAGATAACAGTCGTTAAGCCATGTCAAAGGCCTTCGGGCGGCTTGAACAACTTTGACACTAGGTTGACCACTAACCATACGATAAGAAGAAGTTTTTTCACTGGAGTTAGTACACATAGGAACAATACAATATTTTCTAACCATTTTGTTTGTCCACTATAAGCAAAACAAATTATTTAAAGCGAAACCGCGAGAGCGCAACGAGCCTATGTAGGTATCGGCAAGTACTGACGAAATAGCAATGTCACGAGATGACGTCACACGTCCGTGCGGCCGCTTCGCCGGAATTTGGCGCGAAGGCCTACTTTGACGTTTAATATCTCGGTCATTTTTGAAGATACGAAAAAAATAAAAACAGATTTTTTATCCTTGAAGTACCTAGATTTTAAATATGCTCATAACAAAAATCATTGGTGTGACTCATTGTGGGCTCAGCTTGTCTTAGCTCGAAGATCTTTGACAGTTGTTAATAGTAGTTGGAGCTTAAAAGTCGGGCCTTTTTCCCATAGGGGAAGGCAGAGACCAAAGAACACCACTTTGTAAGATCCTTACAACCTTTCCTTGCCACATCCATACATCTTGTCATACTGTATAACCGATATTAATTCGTAATTCTTAGAAAAATACTTAATTTAGGAAAATCCTGTTTTCCTTGTGCCTTCATTTCTAATTATGTTCAAGGGCTTATAATTAGAAGATAATTGAGGCATAATTGCAAAACAAAATTAAAGGCTTCGATATGAGACGTAATAAGTAGTTGTATGTAAACCTTACATGAAAACTGAAAGACAGAAAATATTATCTGATTTCATTTGTCTGGCAAATTAGGGAATAGCTTTCATTAAGGTCACGCAACTCACGCATGGCAAGATGTATGGATGTGAATCATGTAAGAAAAGTCTGTAGATATCTTAGTTATTATGTTAAAGATTTTCCATATATTTACAAAAAAGTGTAAAATATTACAAAATTATTCATTGAATAGAATAATCTGAAGAAGAACCAGCTCTAAGTCATAAATAGTAGTTTCATGATATTTTTCACACTGTAAACCTTATCTTTGTAGGTAATAGTGAAATAACCGGTAACTTGACAATATTCTCCCAAAATTAATACCTAAATTATCGAAATTTTAATTAAATTTCGCTCGTGCATGACGTCTAATTACGTATGAAAGTTACCGCATTGCTTCTGAAAGTTATAACGTAGTTCCCGTTGTGCTGAACAACTAATCTGAAACTTTAATCAGTTGGTTAACCCAAATGATTCTGACATGTCTTCAACAAATGTTATAGTTCCTTGGAATTATGGAAGTTATTCCATTGTTAGAACTATAGATATGATTTTGGTAACTTAATATTAAAGCTAACTTCATAATTTGTCAGATATGTAACTCTAGGTCATTCCGTTTCTTAACGCTCTTGCTATACTATGGGTTGTAAAGCAAAAACTCTCTTTCCTCTTCCAGTGGTTTTGTTTGCCTTGTTATGCGAAGGTGAAAACCGATGTTAAACCGTCTAAAATATTGAATTTAAGTAGTTTTCAAGTTAAAGGGTAACAGGCAGATTGATGTACTCGTAGCAGCATTATTAGTATAGGTACTACTTGTATAAAAGTTAGTCGAGATAGGATTCCAAAACTACGAACCGTGTTTTGATGAAATTTTGTACACAGATAGTTTACGTGAAATAACACAAAGGACATTCATTCCCTGAAATCCTTTTACACGGATGAAGTCACTTTCAGAATCTAGCATTTAGTATAAATCAAAAATTAATTATTAATTTTCATTAAACTTACTAAGTATCTTTAACCCTTGCTTACTATATTTTTTTGTTTAAAATATATTAATATTTGCGCTCGACTAAAAAGGTGTGATGATACTTTGTAAGCTTCTTAATAACTGCTTGAACCTTTAACAGTGTTACAAGTGTAGTTCAAAGGTCATTGAACTTAATCTTTGTGTAAACTTATAATCAAATCTTCTGATTCATGGCGTTTTAATAAAGATTTATGACATTTTTTGTGTAAAATGCGTGATTTTTTTGTTGATAGTCGAGTGAATTTTTATTAATTAAATTATTTGTTCTGTTAAACTGCATACGTGGTTTGAGTAGGATATGCGACTGTTGATCTAAAATTTAAGGTATATATACCCGGGTCGGATAAGATGCTATTGGATTTTTTATATGTCTTAATAGCAGTCCAGAGTTTGATAACGTACCCTTTAGTCCTTTCTTGTATTGTACCTAAATGGCTAATTGTTTATTAATTTTATACCCGAACAAAAGAAGCCAACATGCTTGAAAAGGCGTGATTTTTTGTATGTATGTATTGGTCCATACATTTCTGTTAAAATTTTCAATGCCTATAATTGAAATATCAAACATAAACTTTCCATTTAAAAACTTTTTACAAATGCCCCACAAAGAACTACAAAAGTATTACAATGAAAACACAAGGTACAATACCAGTATCACGGAGTATCATTGTATAGATCGGACGCTGGCGGCTCCCGCTTATAATTGAGTTCTTTTACAAAACAATACACGTCCAATCTTCTGTCCAATCATTGAAGGTATTAGTTTGAAATTGTCTTCTCTTCTCTTGTGTGACGCTTTGATTGTGCCCTATGGGTCTATATAGTTGTCATAAAGAAACGGGTATGGTTTCAATTCCATAATTGTTATTTCAATTAATTGATATTTATGACTGGTTTATTTTAAAGGTTTCCACATTCCTTGATCCTCATTGGAGTACTCTCTCCTCATTGTATTATCGGGGAAAATTTTAAACAGTCTTCGAAGTTATCTGGTGGTAGTAAAGAGATCGATTTATTTATGTAGCCGAAAATACATCATTTTACGGAAAGTTGTCAGAAATCACTTTTTCCGTTAGAATTACAACTCTGGTGAAATAAAGGCATTTAAAGGAATTGTAATACAGAATTAAAAGAATAACACTTTTATTTTAAATGCACTTATCCAAGTAATTATTATTACAAATGCATCTGAAAACCTAAAATATTTCAAACTCAACGTAATCGAACTCACTACCGCATCGGCACAAGGCCTTGACTCACAAGATCCGGTGTAAAAACTCAGTAGGCTTAATTGTCATAGCAGAGTTTTTGCCGCACCTATTAGTAATGACATTAAAATTTAATTAACCTAAATAAAATGGTAGGTACGTTTATTGTCAATATTACACATAATTTTACGAATAAAAGTTTTTTTTAATGTTCAATATAATTTTAATACATAAGTGTATAGTACTGTAGATTTAAATCTTAGGTTTAATTCCTGTGTCGGGAGAAGAGATAGTATTTTTTTTTAACTTCGGTGGGAAGGTTCTTAAGAAAAGCCCGGAGTTTGGTTTACATGTCATTATTTCGTATAAACCCTGGAGGAGCTCGTGGCTTAGTTTACAACAGCCGCACGGATCGATCTCTGAGGTTAAGCTACGCTTGCCGAGGTTGTTCCGTGGATGGGTGACCATCTAACACATATCGAGTTCCTCCGTGTTTCGGAAGGCACGTTAAATTGTGGGTCCCGGCTGTCATTTTCGAAGATCTTTGACAGTCGTTAACAGTAGTCAGAAGCTTGAAAGTCTGACAACCAGTCTTACCGAAGGGTATCGTGTTAATACCTAAGTAACTGGGTTGTGGAGGTCAGATAGGCAGTCGCTCCATGTAAAACACTGGTACTCAGCTGCATCTGGTGAGACTGGAAGCCGATCCAACATAGTTTGGAACAAAGGCTAAGCGAATATATATATAATATTTCGTATAAACCCTATTTCGTATGCTCATACAACATAGAACCGACATTTTAAATGACGAAAAGTGGGTGCAATTTAAATATACCTCTACTAAAAATCTTTTCGGTTTCCGTATAACAGCCGTAGACTTATAAAACAAGTAAAAAAAACAAATTATGCTTGTCGGCCTTCAACATCGGATCATAGATCTACTAAAATAATATTACAAATCGGGAATTAAAATCACTGAACCTATACAAATACCTTGCCGAACCATACACTTAATTGGACGTTCAAACTACATATATATAAATCAGAATACGATCTTACAACCTTCCAGGAATTGCCGGAACAAAACGTTTCGCAATAACTCTTAATATATTATTTAAACAGAAATTCAACTAATTAGGGAAACAATCATGTTGAAAACGAAATCATTTCACGCATCATTTATTATTTTAACGTTCCAATAAATAGGACAAGTTGTGATAATTGTTGATTGTGCTATTTTAAATGAAATGGCGAAGCACAAATTTCATTATTAAACGCTTTTATTTTTAACTATGTTTCGTTTAGCCATTGCAGGATCTTAGAATAGACTAACTGAGTTAAGATAACCACCTCTTTTAAAAGAATATACCTTCTGTTATGAACTAAGATTAATCTGGTGTCGTTGTGATGATTTTATCAAACATATGTACACAAAAACAGAAGAAACCGAATGCCAATAGAATAATATACTTCCGCGGATGTGGTTTTGTCAATATACTTGACTCTCAGATCGATCACAATAAAAGTATTAATTAAACTTAACTAAAAACTTATGACTGTATAAACTAACTATTTTTTACTTCTTTACAGGTACTTTTAACAACAGCACTAGCTGAAGAATCATCAACACTAGGCTACGAAAAATACAAAATAGATGCCACTAAAACTACACAAACAGAAGTAAAACAACCTAGAATATTAGTAGAAAACGACCCACAAAAAACGACCACAACAGAAACAAAACTACCAACAACTACCACTGCAAGCAATCTAAATGTTACCGACAAGGAAGACATGAAGACATCAAGCTCGCAAGTCTATTCAACATACAGTCGCCCTTCTTACCAAGTTACTGAAAATATTATAGACATTCCTGATGACCGAAGTCCTTCTGGACCAATTATAACTAATTATACAAAGAAACCACAGCTAAATACAGTAAACCCAGGTATAAATCCTACTACAGAAATACCTGAAACGACTACAAATATAAAAACTAAAAAGAATACATTTAATTTACTACATATTAAGGCAGAATATGATGATAAACACGAAACAGTAGAAACGAATAATTTGAACAAAGTGTCAAGTATTTTCAAAGGTATTAAAGATTCTTTTAGTGGTCTACACAAAGGTTTGTTGAATGGTATTCATTATTTCTTTAACAAACATGATCTACATGGGGAAAAGTTTAAAAGATCGGCTGATTACCAAATGGAAGAGAGAAAGAAGAATAATGATAAAAGTGACAGTGTTGATAAAACTGAGTATTATGTTAGACGTAAACATATTAGTTTGACTTAAGTGTATTAAAATTTTAGTTTAACTTTTAGAGTAGTTTTATTTTCTTTGTATTCCTTAGTTACGTTTTCTAAGGGATCTTTTGATTTTTATTTAATCTTTTATTTTCTGTATAATTTTTTATTATTTATACTTTCCTTGGACGATCCACTCACAATTTTATTATTGTAGTAAACTTATTTTTAGGATTAAGTAAGGTGTTTGCTGGATTTCTTTTCTTCAAAGAAATTCGTAATCCGTCTAGTTTCTGAAAAAAAATTATAGTAAGTGATAGTAAGATGATGATTTGTTTCGAATTGAAGCCGAATCAAATTGTAAAGTAGGTATAAAAATTCTTGTCCTTTGTTTTAGTCCTGATTTGAGTGCATAACAAGTTCTAGTACGCATAAAATTACAATAACTTTACTGAATATCTCAAAGTCCTTGAATTTCAATGCATGTAAATAAATTCGGCAACTAATTGTACAAAGACCTTTATCAGAAGTGCTCGTTTAATTTAAACTAAGTGCAGTTGTAGTGGGACTAATGAGAGAAATATATTTGGAGTTTTCTGATAAGATAGATTATAAAATATTTGACGAAAATGTCGCCTTGGGTTTGTTTTTATTGAGACTTATATATGTTATCTTAGTACCTATTCACTTTAAAAGGTAGACCGCTGTCATGTAATTTTGCTACCACCGTTTCTTTTAAAACTTATTAAATTAATAATTTGTCGATATTAGATCCTTGATGTCTAAGCATCCAGCAAAGGCAGTTTTTCGAAAATTAACGTGAGGAGTGGCTGCTAATGAGAAGGAAACCAACGGAACGGCGCGAGTCCTCTAATATAAGCGTAACTTTCTATAAATAATGAAACATATAAAAAGTAGACATTAAGCGATTGTACAAAAATACGAAACTTGCTGGTAAGTAACATAAAACCCATAAACAGGAAGAATCAAACCAATGTTTGTAGATAATAATATGTAAAATGGTGTCCCACATACGCACCATCAATATATTATGAACGTAATGAAAGAGCCCACCGCGGTAACAATTACGTGTTAATTTAAATAAACCAATCACTTTCTAATTACAACATCATTATTTTGTAACAGTGCGTATACAGATATACGGGTTCACACAATACAGGTGCGTAGATTGTAATGACTTTATTAATAGGTATAGTATTGTTTAATTAGACACGTGGAAATAAGGGCTATTGGGTAATTGTAGACTATTATTAGACCCACATCATTACTAGATGCTGTGCTTGACTTAATAAATAAATACCAAATTTTGTCTGCCTGTTCCGCTTCTGTGTCTGTGATAAAATGGCTTGATAATATTTGAATATGAGAAAAGACACAGGCTTTTTTAATTAACCCCTAATATGGGTAAAGTTTAAAAAAAATAGCCAGTTTATTTGTGCGGCGGGCCAACGAGTGGAAAAAAAGGGTAATGTTAAAAAAAATTGTAATAAAAAAAATTCTATAATACATGTATAAATACATAATGTTCTTTGCTCGCATTTGATTAATGAGAGAATAAAAAACATCACATATTTTCAATTTCTAGAAGGTACATATTTGCTTCATTCACATTTTTACATTTTGTCATCACGACTTACAAGGACAAAAAAATCTAGATTTATATTTCAACCTACACAATTTCACGCGTAAAATCTAGTGATAGATAAAACCGCGTTAAATGTAGCGATAAATCTAAGCAATTTTGCTTAGACATGATGTAATTTGCATGTCGCCTAGGAACGGTTTCTTCTCATACGAGCTAAATTAGATCAGGGATAGATTTCAGCACGTTTCTTGTGTAAGATAATACACGAACGTTTTAAAGTATTACACGAACTGTTTGCATAGATTCATGTTATTTTCTTGTTTTTATTCATTTTTTACAGCCAATGTTTTAATTAGAGAGTTTTATAGAGGCATAAAGCCTATTTGTTAAACAGTGAATAGATACTGGAGTAAATGAAAATTACATTTTCATACAGTTTAACAAATAAATATAAGGTGCCCGCAACTTCTGAAATATTTTGTCAGGGTAATGTATTACAAGTTAATCCAGGGATCTAAATAAAATAAATAATAAGTCAATTAAACAGTATTTTTTAAATATCCTGAAAGACGATAAATAGCTTCCAGATCTTTCTACCCTTAATATTTACCAAAATTATAAAGGTAAATAAATAAATAAAACTATCTTTGTTCTTCGAATAACCGCCGAACATAATTAAATTCCTATTTAAATGAGGTCACGATGAAACAATCAAGTTATTCATATTCCACGACACTAATCTAGGTTAATTGTTAATTAATCGTTCTACAAGTTTTGATAATATTACTACGTTTTGTTTATCCTAGTATAATAATATAGAGGGGGCAATAAAAATAACACACTTCGGACTTTTGGCTTCGTATGGAGATTGAAGTCTTGGGTTTGATTCTCGAGTCTAGTAAGTATTATTGGCTAATATTTTCAGAAGCAGTCTGGAGTTCATTAATATTAATTGTGATAAAATATTGTAAAAAAACATTCAGAATTACAGGTGCTTATTACTTGGCGTCTGGGAATTAAACCTATGTTTGATCCCTAGGCGTAGTGGTGGAGTAGTCACAACGCTAACGATTTTATTTTTATTTTCTACAGTCGATACTACCGAGTATTGATTGAGATTTAAAATGTACTGCAAAAATAGGTCACACGCTGCCCACCAGAGGCGCTAATCAAATTTTCATATAAACTGTCTTGATAGCTAGCCGATTGTCGGAGGAGAATCGCGCTACTGTCATAAACGTCCTCTGATTTTTAAGGTTTACATTTTGTTTTTTTATGCCCCACTGCTGAAAAAATGCCTTTCCCTTAAATTTACAGTCTCCGAAGTCTATACTTGTGTCTGGCCTTGCATCCAGGAACGTATCCAGGTTATCCAGACATATCCGTTTGGTCGCCCGTCGACGCCGACCATCTTGTGGCATTTTACCTTAATAATAATATTAAACTAAGTATTTTCCTCCTTCAGAATAAGGCTTTTACAACAGTCGCGGGGAAAGTCCAGTAGAAAATAAACTATTGTTAACTTTGTAAGTTGATTGTAGACCGCAGATGTTAGTTCGTTACTTTAACTTTGTGGTCTAAGGTCTAACTAAGGGCAAGAGTAATTCATTTAAAGCTTAGCTTTTTACAACTACTTTTACAAATAATGTGAAATCTTCTTTATGGGTAAAAATATCATAAAAAAATTAATAAACTGCCTCTATGGTATAAGGGTAAGTGTAAATTGTGATGACTGATCACAAGAGGGTTTGATTTCTGGTATAGGCAAAAATACTAGAGATTTTTTAAATTCCTGTTATTAGATTATTTTTGGTCTCATTTAAGAAAAGGATTTCAATTTCAACCGTTACCGATGTGGTCTTGGATTCAGTTCTCGGGTTACATAAAAATGCTATTGGGTTTTTATTTTTTCTTTGTAGATCATTCTCAATTAACTTTGCCTGATAACGTGCCCTGTATACCTTATTACATGGGACTAACATTGTAGATGGTGGAACGAGGGAGTATTTCATACACTTCTGTGGCGTGTTGGTATGTATGTATGTATGTAAGTTTTACTGCTTATAATTGCATATGTTAGAAGGTTTAAAGACGATGCATCTCCGTGTGTCTATTAAGTCAGTGTTCTAAGAAAGAAAGTGACTAGCTTGTTATTTTAAAGGAAGGAAAAGTTGTACATGGTTTAACAATTGTGTTTAAAAAATAATATATTTTTCAAATTACCTGCTTTGACGAGAAAATACAACAAAATTATTATTGCATTTTATGAATATATTTAAAAAGGTATTACCAATTTAAAAAAGATTTTTTGCGTTGGCCGGGGGATCATCGCTACCAAGAGCAGCTACAATTAGCAATTTTAATGCAATTTTGGAGTATAATTCTAACAAAGCAGATCCTATCGGAGGTCTGAGATTCGATTCTCGAGTCACAAAAAGTACAATTCGTATTTACGGAGGCAAGTATTACCTTTTTGAAACACGTTCTGAGCTACTCGCAATCACACCTTCTTAAAAAAAACTTTTTAAACAAAACACACCTACGCAAGCTTTATCCATAATATAGATAAGCTTCAACCGATGATCCCATACAAATACGTCACAATGACATATCAATATAATTCGCACTTGTGTGGAGTGAACAAAATTTACCTGCACGCTAATAGCTGGTCAACGAACTGCGCCAATGTTTAGGATGGATATACATAGAGATGATTATACCGCGATATAAAACTTATCGCTGCAGAATATTTATATTTGTGTTTTGTTTTTGATTTTGTATGCGAATTTACGAGGTGTTCGGGTTTAGGTATAAATTGCATGAATTGGTAAACAAACAACAATATTAGAGATTTGTTTATTTCCTGCTTGTCTTTCTGTTTAAAGCGTATTATCATTTATTTATTGATTATTGATAGGGCAAAAGGTTTAGTCGTAGAATTTTAAAACCTTGAATGGTTCCCCTAATCGCAAAAAATTGACTTAACTATATTTTAGACAGCTTTAATTACATATTGTTACTTGATCAAGTTTTCGAGGTAAATTGAAAAGCATATAAAGTAAACTTACAACACTATAATAATAATTGATATAATCTAGATAACATTAATAAAAGTTCCAATTCTGAAAAAGTTTTGGTTCTGCAAACTTGATATTGTAACGCATCATACAAAAGACATCATACACATCATGCATAAACATTATTTGAAATATGCAGGTAAACCGAACCATAAAAAAGTGCCCCGATTTTTCTTCCTCAAGCACCCGTAAATCATTACCAAAAAGACGATTGGTTACACAAAAGGATCAAAACAAAATCAATAAACCGGTACTATCAGCTCTGTATAGATATTCTCTTGGCCGCCGGGTCAGTTACCCAAAGATGCTGTAGTGTGGCGTTGCGCCCGCGCAAGACGAACGTCAACCGCGATTTATTATTTTTTCAAATTCAAATTTAAATATCGAGTGTTCTGTGTACGAGGTTTGTATTTTTATTTATTTTTTTATTTTGTTTTTTTTTATTAGCAGCCTGGATAGACTTCTTCTGGGTATATTTCTTTTTTTCAATTATTCCATTCCCATAGGATTTTTTATCCCATCCAAACTTTTTCCCGACGTTTAGTCATAGAATAATAATTGTACTTAACGACTATCATAAGTCTAAATAATGATTTGATTTCTTTACAAACATAATAATTTCGTTTAGTTGTTAAAAAGTTATGCGCGTATATATAATATATATATGTCAATGATATATTTTTAATATAATTAACAGATTAAGATATTTAAATGTGTTTCCATATTTGATTTATTGTTAGTGTATTTTTTTGTTAATCGTTTTGTTTTATAAATGCATTTCATTGTTCTCATAAATTTTCTTGACAGTAAATGTCAACAAACTTTAAATGTGTTAAGAAACAGAATTAAATGTTATTTTATTAACTGTTTATTTTGAAAGTAGATTAATATTTAAATTTAAAATTATGCTTAATAGAAAAATAAACAAGTTTCGCTAAGTGATATTTATTGGCATAAATAAACAACTTAATGAAAAATTATTTTATTTATAAGCTTAGCTATATTTTTCGTGATTCAATACATACATAATATCACGCTTGTTTTAATCGAAGATGTTTTCAGAAGTGTATGAAATTCAACCGTTTACCACTAACATAGTTGGTCCCTTGTAAGCGGACGAGCCTAATTTAACCTCCCAATGTCCCACTGCTGGGCAAGGGTCTCCTACCGTAATGAGGGAGGGGAAAGGCCTTGAGTCCACCACGCTGGACAAGTGCAGGTTGGGGACTTTGCATAGCTTCAAGAACTGTTCTAAAAAACTCTGATTCATGCAAGGTTGCATCGCGATGTTTTCCTTTACCGTTGTAACAAGTGATATTTATTTCTAATACACACAAAACTTCGAAAAGTCATTGGTTGCTGCTTTTGGTGTTGATAATTATTTCTAATATATTTGATAAAAAAATCGAATAACAATAGTAGTATTGGTATTTTTTTTTAATATAAACATAAAATAATTTTAAATATAAACTTTCATTATTTCAATCGCGCACTCACATCTATGAGATCACCTACCGTTATCCGGATAACAAACAGAATAAACAAACACTTTCGTATAATATTCTCGGCACATACTCTAAAATTGCTGTACGAATATTAAGCAAACTTTCGCTAATACACGGTGGATTAAGGATTTTTACTTTACTTTTGTTGTACAAAGGCTCTTTGTTTGCAATTCTTACGGTCTGTGTCACTGTTTTAAAAGAATTGCTTTACCGTTTTCGGTAGAGATTTGCTACTTTATACTTTATTTTTGACTTGACGGAGTATTTTTTTATGTATGAAAGTTGTGAAATTTACCTACAGTTGGTTTAAAAGACAAAAACAAATAATTAACAATATCTTCATTCTTTTTCTTATATAATAATTTAAAAAACTTTTAAGTGATAAAATACCTATCTTTAAAATATGTAATATTAATTAAATAAGTCTAGTATGAGGCTCACTCATAAAAAAACCACGAAAATCGAATCTCATAATATTTTACTAACGAAGCTAAATCAGAACATAATTTGAAACAAAAAAAGTGATTCCAAAACCCAATTTTAGTGCCGTAAAGTATTTATTTATTATCCAAATTAGCATATCACATTATAAAAGGGTCGCTAATAAACTAAAATCTAATTAACTTTTAATTAAAGAATCAAATTCCTTAAGGAAATGAACAGACAATTAAAATAAGATTGTAATCAAACGCATACATACATAACATCACGCCTGCTATGCCAGAAAGTTTAGTCAAAAGTGTATAAAATACGTCCACGTGTAGCCATAGACGATGTTAGTCCCATGTAATAGGGGACGAGCCTATTGCTATTTACCAGGCACGTTACCAGATCCCAGGCTACTATTTAGAAATATTCTAATCTATATTATAAAGTGCCCAACCCGCACTTGGCCAGCGTGGTGGACTTAAGGTCTAATCCCTTCCCCTCGTTTGGGAGGAGACCCTTGCCCTGCAGTGGGACAGAAATGAGAGAAAAAAATAGATATATTATAAAGACCTATTGCATTTTACCCGATCCAAGAGTCGAAGCCGAGACTTTGGGATTAGCAGTCGGATACACTACCGACTGCGCCAAAGTCATTAAGTCTAATTACCTTAAAATTAAAGGATCAAGTTCTTAAATGAAATAAACATACAATTAAAATAAGATTGGCATCGAACGCCATACATTTGCAAACAAAATTATCAGTGGCTGACATCAAATTAAGAGCGGAATGCGAAACGGCACTTTGTCGATTGAAAGATTGGAAATCAAGAGAAATATCCAAATGTTTTTACTTTTGTGTATAAATAAATGAAAGTGATGTTGTAATATAGAATCTTCATTAATTAACGAAATGTTTGTGTGTAAGGGTTATTCATACAGAAACATAAAATATACTTTTATGACACTGAACTGTATCTATTGTTCTTATATTAGTACTCTTTACCAAACTCCGAACTAATATCCATATTTAATCAACAGCAATTTTAAATACCAATAGATTTTTGCTTACTCGAAACCTTGCGATCGACCACGTGCCCACAAGTTCACTTCATAAAAAAAAAACATTTACTGTACTGATTAACTAACAATTAAGATAACTAACGGATCACCGATAGCTATTCAAAAGTGATGACATTTCGGCTCAAAAGAAGAAAGAAAATGAAGCCGCTACCTAATAAAGATTTGACCACAAACAACAATAAACTGCGGTCAAAATTAACCCTAAAAATATTCCAATTAAAACAAAATTGCATTGAACATTTCAACAGGAAAGGATTGATATTTATTTCGTTATAATTAAGAAGCCCTCGCTAATAGGTGTCGGGCTGTAACCGCCATTATTCGTCGGAATAATGTCCTTGTTGAAAACTGTCGGATTTGCAATTAGTTTAGCTAATCTTTGAAGGGATTAAAAGGGTTTTTTTAAGGCTCTTTAAGTGATTACGTCTGGGACGTTTTTATTTATGCGGCTGGATTTTCGGATAAGTAATTTCGTGAGATCTGAAATAATTTATTCAATGTGTTGTATTTTTTTAAAGTGACGATGCGCTTTACTTGGTTTTTTGTTATTTTTTTCAAGCCAGAGGTGATTAATGTTATTAAATCATGTCTCTACACAAAGCTTTCTGCTTTGTTACATATATAAGTTGCATTGAAACATTGAGCCTGAAGTTCCGGAGCATTCTTATATTATAATTTTAAAGATAAGTGTTGCTATAAAAAAACGTTTTATAAAATAATTCTATAATAACATTAATATTGGAATGAGATGAGATTCGTTTACGATTCTTTAAGTTATTTTGGCCACATGTAATTTGGAACCTCGTCACCAGTTTTCCTTAAGTAAACAAACTCTGGATCACTACGAAGCACTCACAATACATTCTTTTACTTGAGAACCAGATTAGTTGCATACCCAACTTGAACTACAGATTTAAGTTTAAAACACAAAACGAAACAACAAATATTGTCATATTTTCTATTATTCTAGACACATAAGAGACACCTATTATCTACAAAACTACTATTTAATAAATGTAATAGAAACACTATCACATTAAAACATCACACACTGCGTGGGTGTAATGTCAAGTAATCACTTTATCTCCAGACACCCACAAGTAGTAATTACACCGTTTATTAGTTTGATAGATTACAGAATCTAGGAAGTAAGGGAGCAGGGTAAGTTCTTAGTTAATTACTTAATTGTTTCTATAAATAAGTATTTGGGTAGTGTCTTTAAGCAGTAGATGCCTAAAAAAATCTGATTATCACATAACATCACAAGTATATAGTCTGGTCTATGCGTACCCATATTATATTCATAAGTAATGACGTCGTAAAGCTTGCCACATTTATATAATGACATAGCAAACGATTTGATCATACTAGATTCGTACGCAATTTTTTTCTCTTTCTATAATCCATAACTTAATGGATCGCATTTTAGTTCTTAAATAAATACAACTACTAAATATCTCATAGAACTCACTCTCCTGTGCCAGAAAAAGGGTTTTCTTATAATACAAAAATCGAACTACATAATAGCTAACTTTAGTTAAAAAAATACTTTTTAACCAGCGAGTTAATAGTCGGTCTTATTTGGATCTAGGAACATTTTTACTTATAAAATTTAAAAACACTATATTTACTTCCTATACACGCTTTCTTTATATGATTATATAAACGCATACACAAGCAACCTTACAACAGTTCAAACCCTAGTTTACATACAAACTATCGACACAACGCCGTATTCGCAGCTGATAACAATCTTAGTTTAGTATCTACGTTGTTAGACAGCATATCCGTACATAAGTAGACGGTAGATTGCAGGACAACAGCTATTACAACAAACTGAACGACATCACAACAGTTTTACAATTTCAATTATTTCTATAGATTGTGTAAACCCACGACTATTATAGAATGTATATAAATCTAATGACTTTAAAATAATAACTAATGCATAATAACATACGGGAATGTTTTACCAGCTTTTCTCGTTCCTTATGAAGCGCAAAAAATAGTAAACAAGATGTAAACTACTATACTAAACTACATTATGTCATTATGCAACAGGAAAAAAAACCTTTCAAAGTGATAGTGCAATTAATTAATTGTCTTTTTACAAACGTAATATCTCACGTCAATAGTTCAATCTTCTCACGCCATTAGTACTGCGTCAGGGGATCGTAGGTTTGATTCCACTTAGGAAGAATTAAAAAAAAAATAGAGTCATGGTGTCGAGTAACATTGGATTTGTATGTACTTCGTGTCCGTTGTTTGTATGATTATAAAACTTCTCGTGACACAAGAGCAGTCTTTCGAATGAGCTGGTTTTAAGAAAAAATATTTTAAGTTCATCTAACAATTAAAAAGAAAATTCTTACAATAATTATGTAAAGTATATTATTATCATTGCAACCATTAACACCTGTCTGAATATTTATTGCGAGGCAATAAAATGTTAATGCATTTATGGCTAGCTTTACTGCCGGCAATATTTATGCTTGTAGGTTAAATTATCCGGTTCTGACTTCTATTCCCGACTTATGAATTTATTGCACTTTGCTACTGGGGTAGGCAGAGATTAAAGTTGTTTGATATGCATGTCCTATATAAATATACTATTGACAGTAATTTTAGCCACCTGTCTGTTTACGAATATTTATCAAATCATAATATATCTTTATTGTACCGTACCATCCTACTAATATTATAAATGCGAAAGTTTGTGGGTATGTATGGATGTTTGTTACTCTTTCACGCAAATACTACATGTGGTATGTAGATAGCTGAAGACCCAGAATAACATTTAGGCTACTTTTACCGGAGTTCCCGAGGGATCAGGATTGACACGAGAAGGGTTTCCACGCGGACGAAGTCGGGGGCGACCTCTAGTTATTTATAAAAACAGCAAAAAATTATGTCAGATAAAGTTATTAGTTTGTTGCTTCGCGTTTTAATTGTCTACCATCAGAAGAAAATTAAATCTTTATAAACTACTTACGAAATAAGCCTACCAGTACCTACATAGTAAGTAATATCGGCACAAATCCGAATAGAATCACAATGTAAAGCCGTTCTCTTCGGAACCGGCTTGAAGTAACGGTGCGCCAGGAGGCTAGACACTGTCTTGTTATACATAACTTGTTTTGTTTGTTTGTATGTATGTACTGTGACCCAGAAGGAGATCGAACGGGATGTTTGTATCTGGATAGATTGGAGCCAAGAATTTGCTATATAAATCGGTTATTTACGTTCAAAATGCACATTTCGTTATTCTTTGCTCCAATGCGCCAATTTGAAAAACAATAACCAAAAAAACATTGATTCAAAAAGCTTTGTACTACATATTTTACGAGCACCCCGGAATTATTTAAAAATATAATATTACATAAAAATGCTTAATTTGATATGAGAGCTTTTTTTTCCTTTTTTTTACTATTGCTCAAAATATTATTCCAAAAGTAAAATACTCTTCATCGCTATACAAAACAGTGCCTTTTGTAAACATAGATACAAATCACATTCAAATTACTACATAACTAAAAATCAAACCCACTGTAGAGCAAAAACAGTAAATAAATGACGTCATTAACTCCTATTACATGGGTCTTTGACAACATCATTGATTTCAACTACAAATTATTCTTTGGAGTAAAAGAGAGAGAGAGCATGTATTTTTTATGGCCTTGTCAATCTGATTTACGATGTATAAAAATATCTGAATTGATGATGATTGGCAATCATAAACGATTATTAAACTATAAAGCTTTTAATATTTTTTATTTACAATCTTAAGAATGTTCTACCTCAATCTTTTTATTTTTTATGTACATACATTACGCCTGTTATATTCTAAATGGGTATAGTTTAATAAAATAGAATTACTTTTCGCTATTTACTTTGAAATTCCCATATAATATGGGGCGAGCCTATTGTCATATACCTGACACGATACCAAATTCCGAACCACTATTGAGAAATATTACGATATAAAATAGAAAAGACAAATAGCATTTTTATATAGTTCACCTGTGCCTATAAGATCGCCCCTTATTTCATGGGACCTTATTATTTTAAGTAAATAGCAAACAGCGGTAAAATTCACCTTTTATACATCTTCGGACATTATAACCGTGACTTTCAATTTAAAAAAATAGTTGCAGATTCTTAGGTTTAACAAAAGAATCGATGACCTAAATACATAATAGATCGTAAGCCGTATTTGAAAACCTAAAAATACCCATTCATGTTAAACCTTTTAGCTAAAAACATCTGTTTTTCTTCTACACTTTCACAAAACTAAATAGAGCACTTGTCTACCGGAAGCCATGCATCAGGGCTAAAACGTCGTAAGCGTACAACCTGTGAAGTAACATACGACGTTTTACTTCTCAGATAGAAGTACATTTGTACAACTGCTCGCGAATAAAATGAGTTTAATGTGTATTGTTCCATCACATTAGGATTCTTCGCTCGCGTAACAACTTGGGCGGTACCCACTCACATGGACCATCGTAAAATTACAAAATTAATTAAATCTGTTTACTGTTTCACTGCCGAGGAATGAGAGGGCTTAGGTTTTGAGTTCATCCACCATCATGCTATGCTTTAATTTTGCTACTTACAAAATTTAATCGAATTTTTTGTTCACTGTTAAAGCAAGTGATAATAAAATTATTTCTAATTCAAAAATGATTCAGCTCATGCTAAAATGCTAAAGACTGTTGTCTGTTACACTACGGCAAAAACACTGAACCAATTTTTATGAAATTAAAATTAAATTAATAAATTAACTAATTCAAAAAGTTTTCCATGCATTATTTTAAGTAGGTATTTTTTTTAACAATTGCCTAGGAGATCAATACGCCCGCGTGTCAAATATCACTGTTCTTTCATTTCCTTAATATGTTAGAATTAAAACTAATGCACTTTTAAACGTGAGCTGCATCCAATTATCAATCAAAAATTTTATAACTTCTCGATACGTTCTAAATATGCTAAAAATCGCTTATTTCATAATGAAAAATGCTCCATGTGAGTCCTCCTGCTCCAGAGAGACATTGTCTGGTTTTTACGTACGGAGCTTTACGAGATATAAAGTTTACGAGCCGAGGGTTACGATTCTTGTTCTTGTATGTATGTATGTATGTTTGTATGTATGTTTGTATGTATGTTTGTATGTATGTATGTATGTATGTACGTATGTATGTATGTGTGCTATGAGTAACAAGATGAGAGTAACTGATTAAGAGCAGGATGGTGTTATTGGTTTCCCTTTCCGTTTCTTTTTGGTAAAAATGGTTGTAGAAAATTTCATTGTGCTGTGGTTTCTGCAATGGAGTAATATATTAGGTCAGGGAAAAAGTCTTTTCGCATTATAGTATGTATGAACTTGTAACAAAATCTCTTTGATTTCAAGAATCACAAACGAGTTCACGGTTCTTTTAGTGAGCTCGTGAGGTACCCAAATATCGAGCTTTTTTGTGTAGAGAAAAGATTTTATTACAAGTTCATACATACTATAATGCGAAAAGATTTTTCAACGACCTAATATTTTGAAAAAAGGGAATATTGAGCTCAATTTTCAGTTAGGATGCTACAAAAATTTTGTATTTATAACTTTGAGTAATAAATAGCTCGGAGCTTAAGAAGGTGGCCGTGGTTTGGCATCAATTTCTTCCCTATTTACTATAGTGAACAATGCGACCTTAGTGTTTTTTAGACAACTCTGCCCACACTTTCAAATTTTATACGACAGGTGATTTTATACTATTAATTTTAATACTAATTATCTAATTTATCGCCATAAGATATCACTGGAGATGAAAATAAATCAATTGACATATTGCAAGTCGACTGGAACTAAAAGTCATTAATTTATAAGACAAGTGAAAGTGATAGTACTTTTCTTAGAAATAAGTAGTAAAGTTTCTAATTGTTTATAGGCTTTAAATCTTAAGTATCATTTCTATTTGTTCCAGGTAAAGCAACAATGATTCGGCACGCAGTTTTCCTTGTTATAGCGATATTTTCGCTGAGTCAGGTAAGTTATTTCAGTAATACGATAATAAGTGGTTGGCCAGGGTAGGTCGACCACAAAAATAATCTTAATTGTAACCAAAATCACCACCATTTTATAAGAAAATTGGTTTTACTTCTGCACGAAAATATGTATTACGTCACGGTCACTTTTGCAAAATTATGAGACCCTACCACCCTGATACAGTCATTGGTAGAATTTTACTCTGGGATACTAGATTTTTTGACACCTGTCAAAAATACGACAGATTCTTTTTATGTCTTATAATACTCGTAGATTAATTTATTATAGGGGACGTCATAACAGTACGGGTTATGGATACGATTCCGAAACGGTGCAAATGTTCAAAAAGTGTTACTTCATATTCATGCAAAATTTCTCGATAGCTAGTCGATTGTCGGTAGTGGTAGATAAATCTTATGATTTTATCATTGATTCAATTGTTTATAAAATCTCTAAATTAATTACTGAGATAAATTTTATTACTTTTTAGTTTTGAGGTTGTTTCCAAAAAATCAGATGAGAGAAAGAAAGTAGTTTTCAAAATGAACCAGCGATGAGGCTGTAATTTTCGCTACACCTGATGTATGGTATATCGGCGTGACTAACAAATTTGCGGAACTGTTGAATAATTCATGAATGTCACTTTCATTCACTATTACCTCTATTGTTACACACTTGATTTCACTTTACACGTTGACATACTTGTTTTTAAATTTGTGTGACAGTTTTTTTCTTGTGGTTTTTAAATTTATTAGTGTTTTGATGTCAAAGTCTATTTGCACTAGGCTTTGAAAGTCTTAGCTAGTCAGGTGTACATTTTAGGCTGAAATAAGCATATTTGATGATTTAGTCAGATTTAGTTAGACTAATCATTTTGTAAAGATCGTACGTACCCAGTGGCGTTCTCTGGTCTTGGTCTATCCTTATGGGAAGTAGACGTAATTTTGTATATGAATGTATGTATATAACATACAATTTGTTTCTTACACTATTGATCAGCTCGAACTCAAGGATAATTCTCTTCCTTATTCAAAAGGACTGACTTGCCTAGCAGTGGAACAGAAATTATTAACATTTTTTTTACTTAAAATCACGCCTTTCTTCCCATAGGGGTAGGTAGAGACCATAGAGGCACTTGGTATAATCTCTTCAATCTTCTCTTACTTCATTCCCATTGATTATTAATTACTATGTCAAAAAAATATTTCTTACAGGTTGATTCAGCGAAACAGCAAGTCCAACTATCAGATTCCTACCTACCAGTAGCCATGCAAGTGATAGCACACATCACCGACCAAATGGCTTACGAAGTGAAGGACACGACCCCCAAGCCGACTCCCAAGCCGACGACTCGACCGACTACTCGGCCGACCACTCGACCGACCACTCGCCCAACCACTAAGCCAACTTGGTCAACTTGGTCGACTTGGTCAACGACGCCAAGACCGTTAGTCACAAAACCTTGGTGGACGGGATTTACAACTACAAGGAGGTTATTTTTTATGCTTTGTAAAAATGCTGCTGAAGACCGACTTTGAAAATAAAAGACAATTTTAATTGTAGTATGATAACTTTTCGTAATTGTTGTGTGATCAAAGACTTGCCATTTCACCGAGATATCAGTAATTTTGCCACAAGTTTCTTGATTTTGTATAATTTAAAATAATGAGTTTATTAATTATTTATCTGGTTATAAGATTTCATAAACTTGGTCAGCGTGACGAATTCAAACCTTAAGCCCTAATTAATTTCGGGAGGTTCTCTTTTTACCCAATTGTGAAACAGTAATGAGTTAATTTATTTATTTTATTATAATTTACTAAACGTTATTCAAGTATATTATTTTCAAATGACAAGGCATTGTCTATATTTTTTCGAAGTCGGTCATCACTTAAGTTTAAGTGTGTACATAATATTTAAGTTGTATATATTTGGTTTATTGGAAGGCAGGTGATTGACCTCGAGGCCCAGCAACAAGGTAAATAAAACAAAAACACGCGGTTTTATCTAACTTTGTTCGGTGAAATTCCATTACAAACGATTTTTGCCTCGAGCAGTTATTTAGGGAGTAACTACATTTATTCTACGTTCGAGTCTTACGGGTCGATTTTTGGCACTTACCTTGTTATGTGTGTAAAAACTGAACAAACGTGGAAAGAGAGGAGATGCTCAATCGAACTGAATAAGTAAAATTGTTTCTTAAAGATTTTTCTTATATTAAAAGATGCAAGCCATGCACAGAAATTATTCAACCATCATTAAAAGTAGTTAACTGGTCTCATTATAGAATCGAGAAATTCCCGACCTACCCAAGCCACTGCAGCCTTTATTTACTCCTCCTCCACAGACACAGTTGTATTGTAGTTACTTTTCATCACGTCACATCACGTTACGTCAAAGTACTTTGCCGCTTTGACGTAACGTGTTCATCACTATAATTTAAGAGAGACAGCAATGTACAGCATAGAGTCTTTTAGTATTCTAATACTTATAAACTGAGATACATGGTAGCCCTCCAGGACATTATTCTATCAGATAAATAGTAATAGATTCCCATAATTGCATAAATTAGACGATATCTTTCTTGTGATCTCTGATGTAAAATATATTACGTATATCTTCATTCCCGTCAAAACTTATCTATACTAATATTATAAAGCTGAAGAGTTTGTTTGTTTGTTTGTTTGAACGCGCTAATCTTAGGAACTACTGATCCGATTTGAAAAATTCTTTCAGTGTTAGATAGCCCATTTATTGAGGAGGGCTATAGGCTATATATATCATCACGCTAAGACCAATAGGAGCAGAGTACCAGTAAAAAATGTTACAAAAAGGGGGATAATTATCTCTTATATGACGCAAGTGAAGTTGCGCGGGTCAGCTAGTTTTTCATAAGTAAAATACACCTACTGGTCAATTTGTGGTCAAAAATATGAAAATAATCGACTTAATTACTGCTCACTGATAATTTACAAGTCTATGTTCATTTACCCAAAGCCTGCTCCTATTGGTCGTTCACCAACCATTGAGTGCCACTAACCATAAACCCCTTTCTCCCATCGTATTTGATGTCTCCTTACCCCACATTTACTTAAGATTAATAAGTGACCCAGTTTGCTGAGCGAAAGTAACCAGTATATTTGTCTAACTAATGACATCATATACTATGTTGGTCTATTGGATTAATACCGTTACGACGGCCAATATTCGCGGCCAATAGATTGGGCAAACATTTGACAAACGTGTGCCCAAGGTTTATAGGATTTTAGTTTATCCTTTGATATGAAATGTGATACCTATAATACTGCTTACTGTAGGAAAGGAAAAGATTATTTTTAAAAGGTAGCTTAAAGATGGGTAACCGTTTTGTCTTCTGATCCTTTCTCGTAAAAAGAAAGTCGAATCATATCATTTCACGATACATTTCTGAGCCATATAACGTAATATCTGAAAGTTACTTAACCACAAGTTAAAAGAGTGACTGATCGTTTTAAGACTGGTCGTGGTAACGGTATTTGGTTTTGGACTTATAAATATCGAAAGTTTACTTG
Organism: Anticarsia gemmatalis; assembly: GCF_050436995.1. Classification (NCBI taxonomy): domain Eukaryota; kingdom Metazoa; phylum Arthropoda; class Insecta; order Lepidoptera; family Erebidae; genus Anticarsia; species Anticarsia gemmatalis. The sequence goes on along the minus strand of NC_134764.1, from coordinate 10,629,527 downwards.
ATTCACAATCCTCTGTTAAAAGCATATTTACTAGGTATATTTTTGCCAAAATTCAGTCATTAATCAATTTATTTTCGAATGTGTTTTAACAGACGATTGTGAACCAAGTTCTAAGTAATGTAAATATTTACGTAACTGTACATACATATACATAGTATACTTGAATTATGTTTAATGGTAACGTTAACACTTTTGTAAATATTTTAACAATAAGTTTCTGTATAAAGACTAATTAACACATTACTCTAAGAAAAGGCTGCTAAAAAATATGATAAACAGTTTTTATATCTGTCATAAAAGAGATATGGTCTAGCTCAATAGCCTGTTTATTGCGTATGTGACTGGATAGTATTATAACGTCTCAAGTTAGATTTCTGGACCAAATATTATATTAGATTTAACCAAAAAATAGGCAAATAAGGCAAAGGTTTAGATCCTTTTCTACAAGAGTCAATTAAACTATACATTATGTCAATGTACCAAAATTTAATCCTCACAGTAGTCACATACACTTCAAACAGATCACGGAGACAGACACAAACCCCCTATTTTCTTTACAGAACAGAGCTGACCACCCCCTACCACAAACCAGGCCTATACGCCCCCTTCTCCCCTCCCAAACCCACAAACAGGTACTTCTGGCAGCAGCAACCCTTCGTCCTGCTTCCGGTGGAACAAAACGTGCAGTATACCATCTTGGGTCCTAAGGAGACGAAGAGTGAGGAACCGCTGCTGTCCATCCATCATGAGACGATCAAACCACTGGTGGATAAGAGACCAGGATCTTCGCCATTGCTGCCGCCGAACTTTGGAACTTCCAGCAGGTCAAATGTGTAGGTGGTTTTTATTTTCATGAACTAAGAAGGGTAACTAATAGGGTACTTGCCTAGTAAATAAATAAGTGATAGTGAAATCCAAATGCAAGTTCCATGTAGCATCGAAGAAGGAAATTTATTACGTCTTATACCAAATAATAATTTCCTAGACCATGTTACTGGCAAAATATTAGAGCGTTGCATGTCTGAGAGTCTATGAAACAATTATTTGATAATTGAGTAGACACTCGGTACTAAAAGGCAAACTCGACGTTCTGTCTTTCAACACTTACCCTGGGAAATATTTTCGAATTATGGCCTATTCTCTTCGATGCTGAAAGGCGCACTGTATTAAAACAGTAATGGGCAAAATTTAAAGACAATTTATCTGAAGTTAATCTTCAAAAAATCATCCTTTCCACAGTTACGATGCCAATGAAATCACAGATGACAATCTAAACCACCTCTCCGAAGACATTCGGGAGATGATCAAGCTGGCCAACAATCCCCACGACGACAAGCTGGTGGACGTGTGGGACGGAGTCAGGATCGGCGAGCAGCCAGCTTCCACGAAGGCTAAACTGTCTGCTTCTAACTTGAGACTGTTGCTGCTGTATGATCTGCTGAGCAGGGACGCGAAGAGGCAGAGGCTTTCGGATTATAGCGTAAGTATTAATATTTTTCTTTATTTTGTCTCTCCGCTATGAATTACTCTTGTGACACGAGGACTTTTACAAACGTACAAACAACGGACACAAAGTACAACCAGCCCTGAAATATTTTTTTGTGGATTGCACGCAATTTAGGTGCTTTTTTTTGTTAAAGTCTTGTAGGTTAACATTTTATCCGTTTATGATGATTAATCGGTTTCCACATATCGTAGGGTGACGTTAATTCATTGAAAATTTTCTCTAAATTATGGCTATCATTCGAAAACATTATTTCCCGATTTGCGTAGTCGTTCCAGAGTTTATATACTACAAACATAAAAGATATTATATTGTGCGTCCAACAACAAATTAAAGAGATGGTATTCTTTTACAAACTCCCTTGTTTCTTTCAATGTTTTATTATATTAAGTAAAGTATCAAAAACTTCATAATAATAATATTTTAAGAATAAACGTTAAGGTAGTAAACAAACCGTCAGGTCGTTGATCTACATTTATTTTGATCGAATATTATAATTTATGTAGATACGACCCACAAAGTTACTAATAAAATTGTAATTTTGTTATTATGTAATACTAGTAAAATTACCTGACTTTGCTTGTTTTTCACCAAGACTTCATAGAAATCGAGTCAATTGCTTAGAATTATAGCAAACGTCGACTTTTATCTTTTCTTCGTATTTTTTATATAGCGTAAAAGTAAAATTATAGTATTAAATCATTTTCTCTTTTGACACAGCTTTTCTTTACCTATTTTCAAGTTTGAAAATCACGAAATTTGAGCCAGTATTTGACTTGTCATAAAATTAGATCAAAATCCAGACACAAAGAGAGCTCCAGACAGTCTTTATTTCATCACAATTCATACAAAACTAATAAAAAAGGTACATATTGTATGAAAACGTATGAAACATGTTACGTTTTATTAGATTCGTATCGCGCTGATTGCGACAAATTGTTCAGATTTCATTTACGTGCTCACATTGTCTGATTGAATGAGAATTTCTACATAAAATATACGTTTTAAGACTTCTATTATAAGTTTATAATGTAGCCTACTGCTCATGGCAGGGATCAAATGTAGCATAACTCGTTTTTCGGGATTAAATCTATTATTCTACCAAAGGTTATTCAATTCGGTTTAGCAGTCTGTAATCAAAAATACACTTGCTGTAAAAAAAAAATATTCAATCTTAAAACAATATTTAGTTGCATAAAGAATTTTCGTGGGTACTGTCAAGAACTAGACATTCAAATCAAAGCTACTATTTATTTAGGATACTCGTTGCACAGTTTCAATAACTAACCAACACAGGAGATTTATGTCAAGGCCAGTGGGTTTATCAAGTATATCATTTTACAACTATTTGAAAATCACTGCTGTACATTGCATTTTCCCTTAGATTATACTGATTAACATGTTACGTCAAAACAGCAATGTACTGGATAGTGACCATTAATTTGACGTACACTAGTTGTCAACTGAGATACGTTACACGCATACTTGTTTTTACTAGTCGATAAATAATTACCTAAATCCCCAAAAACACTTAAGTACCTCCCAAAACAAGAACATTATTTACTTCCAAAAACTCGGAGATTAAAATGCCAATACGGCTTTAACTTCAAACAAACTAAACTAAATCAATAACACGGAATTATTCCGAGGTCAATGAGACCCTTCGTATCTCAGCCTGCTGTAAATCTCCATTTTATTTTAGTAAATAAAGTGTTTAAGGTTTTATGAAGGAATGAGAATAAATTTGTGTCGGTCCTGGTTTGAAGGATGCCCTTGTTTTTTGATAGGTACTTCAGGCATCTTTATAGTAAACAACACCATAGAAATATATTTTTATCGGTACCCGTCACTGCTGCAAATGAGGCGTGCTTAGATATAGTCCACTCGCGTTCAAAATCCGTTGTTTATTTCAGCCGATTGTTATAAAATACAATCTTTGCCTAGTCTTCAGCTATTTTCATGTCAAATTAAATCCAAATCGGTTCTGTATTTAGTTTAGCTCTGAAAGCTTCAAAGACATACATACAGTGTTAAAAAAGTTTGTCATTGTATGGATACATAGGTCATCAATTATTTCTTAATACTACGGACCAGCGAATAGCTGTCAAGGAACTGTAATTGTTTAAACTGTTAAGATATTTTTTTTATCACCAGATTTTAAATGTCAAATTTTCGATACTCGATAGCACCGAATAAAGCAAGTGGTGTTATAAAAACAACCTACATTTTATCGTTGTTGTGGTACCCTAAAACCACGAATACATTAACCTCATAAAATTCGTAATATAATATAATAAATATCCCGAGACAGAATTAGGTCCAGATCTTAAAATATAGAAGACATTTTCCTCATAATCAAGTTGTTAGGTACTGAGGCTTGTTTTTCAACCATATAAGAAACATTTATGGGTATTTTATGGCTTAATCGTTGAGGATTTTTAAGGGCATTGGCGGGTGTAGTATCCAAATTTTCTTACGGTCATAAATTGTTTCATGTGGTAAAGTTTTATTGCCGTTTTAATTACCTTTCATGTTGATTACGAAATATCAAGACATTAAAATTAGCTTGTACCTACTTACCTTTGTATCTTTGAAAATTTTATGGGGTTTTGATAAGTATGTTTATATATTTGTCTTGATATATTCATGTTTGTTTGCCGGTCATTTACACCCAATGCATGAGTAAGCTAGACAAAGCGAAATTATTATAGAAGAAAACCCACGATCAAAAAACAGCCTTCAATATTAAAAATTATGTGCAATTCGTCTGTTCATATGTCTGTTAACTTTTTGGATGTATTTTAACGGGATCCAGGATGTTTTAAAATACAAATATTAGCGCTGGTAAATCGTGCTGCTATCAGCGTGTCACATTATTTACTTACAATACTATTCTTATTTCTAGGGTTTCTCCCCAGACGTGATGAAAGCCCTCGTAGAATCTTCAAGTGGAGGAGCTCGAGGCCAGCTCAAGATGGCGCTATCAAAGATGGTGGAACGTCACGACTGCGGGCACGAGTACGCGAACAACAGAGCGAGAGAAATGGTGGTGGAACTTGGCAAGGACGAGTCCGGCATGTCGAATGATCTGAGATACTTACAGCCTATTGTGTATCAGTATTAAGTGAGAACAAACGTAGTTTTGATGGTTAAATAAAGGCGGATCACACAAACAAAACTCTATATTGAGCAAACGCGAAAAGAAGCCTGCCAGGAAAAATATTCCCGTGTACTGCTGAGTTACACAACGAAGTGCTGATCTGCCTTTATAGAGGATAGTCAGATGCATCTATTTTTCGGTAAAGGATCAGATTGTTGAATTGCGTCTGCAACTTAAATAAGAAGTTTTATAAAAGAAGTTCGTTTTTTTTTCAGAATAATCCATGTCTTATAATTTTCCGACAAATATTGTTCAGTGGCTATTCTATGCGGCGTATGTGGCGTATGAGTAATTAAAACTACGTTTGTATAGAGTCATATTATCTAAAATCGTATAAGTAATAAGTCCATCTTTGTTAAATTATTATGAAATGTATACATAAAGATCGAAAATTATGTTCGTACTAGCATATGCTGGCAGCTCCACCCCATACAAAACTATATCTTTTCCCGGAGTATGATCTATCACCCTGTCAAATTTCATCCAAGTCGATGAAGCCGTTTTGACGTGAAAGAAAAAATACACACTATTCTCACATTTATAATGTTGTATAGATGGATACAAAATATGTAGCTTATAAACTTATATAAGTATAATCCGGCTAGGAATATAGGAAAGTAAATTAAATCAGCTCAGAATCTAGGCATTAGGCAAGTAAGGCAAGATATTGATGAAATTCAAATTGGATCAAAGTTTTGATGAATGAGCATCCTAATTCAATCTGAAACTTTATGCCTATCTACATGGATTACATAATATTACGCTTCTGTTTTCAGTACTAAGTAGAATTGTATTGATATTTTTAACCTTTTATTTGTAAGGAAAAAATCTTGGAAATTTTTAATTATTATTGCCAACTTAAAAATTTCTTTATTTACGACAAAGCTCCCCAAAAATGAGCACGGCAAATACATGCAACGTAACTGAATTATTATTTTTTCCCTACATTTTGGAAAAGTGCCCAGAATTTGGCAACACTCATGGATGCACAGCAGAGTCTGTGCTATTTAATCTTTTTTATGTAAAATTTTATATTTAGGTTGCCTATGGTCCAGACAGTAGCGTTTACGACTGCAGATTAACTGCAGTAAGGTTTCAGGTTCAAATCCCTTTATCTATATTTTACAGTTTTTTATAGTAAGTAACAAAGATGGACGCTAGGGCTGAATCCCATGAAACGCCATGAAAGTACATGTATAGTCAATCAATACTGATCAAATTGACTGACATATTGAAGGTGCATTTAATTAAAATATAGTATTTATCATAATTATTAATTAATTTAAGAAACTGTCCAATTTATTATTATTTCGAAAATAAAAGTCATAAAGTAAGTTTCATGCATTTATTATTTCTTAGGAAAGTCATATTTCAGTTTATAAATACTAAATAATTAATATTATTTTATTAATTGTGACCAACTATCTTATTTGTAGTAAAATACTCAAAAATATTATATATTTAGATATTAGTTTTACCAAATAAAACTTTTTATAAAAAATACTGTTTCATTAAAACTATATATTATGAAAATTAATTCACTCGACTGTGCAACTAACTGCTGTCCCAATGCTGCTATCGGCTGACAAGCTCCTAGACTAGCGCACAAAGGCACCCAGCAATATATGTACCTATTTGGCAGGTGCTATTCGAACGGGTGCTCTAGAGGTTACAGGTCTTAACTTATATAATACACTAGCTGACCCGCGCAACTTCGCTTGCGTCACATAAGAAAGAATGGGTAAATTTTTTCCCCGATTTTGTAACATTTATACTGGTACTCTGCTCCTATTGGTCGTAGCGTGATAATATATAGCCTATAACCTTCCTCGATAAATGGGCCAACTAACACTGAAATATTTTTTCAAATCGGACCAGTAGTTCCTGAGATTAGCGCGTTGAAACAAACAAACAAACAAACTCTTTAGCTTTATAATATTAGTATAGATAATATACCTGTGTTGTGTTTTACCCAAAAACATGTTACTAAAAAGTTAATGATCCTTCTTTTCAATTCTTTAGACCATTGATGACAAATAATCAATATATTTTAATGAAAAGTAATCCTACCCGTAACACCTCGGTCTGACTTCATCCACAAATAAGGAACAACTTCAATAGAATCTTGGCAAATAAAGAAAATGATTAAAATAATCCGGTTTGAATGAACCTCTGCTTAGGGTACGTTCAGGTAGACACAATAAATAAAGAATATTCGACTTTTTAAAACTCTTGATTAGTTTTAGTTCTATATTTTGGTATTTAAGATTTATTCATGACTAATTCATACCCTCCGAGACTCCGCTTACGTACAAAGTTTAATTTCTATATTCGCCCGTTTAAGGGTTTATATATTTTTATAATGTTTGATAATGTTTCTTTATCTATATCCGTATTGCATTTCATCAAATTGCCTCAGCGATTTAGCCATTATAAGTACTCGGCTAGGCCGCGTTAGTTTATTATCGTAAAGTCAAAAGTTGCGTATAATTCGTCAAAACACACACAGACAAAAAACATAGAATACAACACAAAAAAATGTACCATGACATGCAGGCGATGAGCGATTCAAGATATATCCTGAAAAAGAACTAGCGCTATCTACGGAATATACCTTTACTAACCTAAAAATTTGTATCGGAGGAAAGGAATAGAATATTGATACCAGTTTGTCGTGAAAATATTTGCGTGTACATAACCACACCTTAAGGGGTTCACTCCTAAATCCAATTAGGGGTGGCCAGTGAAACGTAAAACGTTTATAAGATTAAAATAAATTGATTTCTTTGTGACCGCGGGGTCCGGGGTTACAAGTCAATCATTGGGCTTTACTTGTTACTATGATAATATAAGCGGTATTAGGTAAATATAGAGTATGAATAATATTTGCGTAAATTCGTTTCGATTTTATAATTGAGTGACGTGAGAAGGCCATATAAATGTATTTATTTTCAAAATAAAAAAGTACTTAATTATTCCGGAAAGCGGATTTTGTTAAGCAATGAATATTTTAAATTAACAATAAAGATGAGCGATAAAAGATAGTTTGCCTTTCTGTAGATAGGCGTCGTTTATATAATAATCAAGTCAACCAAGCAATTTTAGTATCGGAACTTAATCGCAAAATAAAACTATTATAATTTCTTTAGAAAACGATTTAACAACAGAGAACCGAGAACACAGGCCGTATTATTTTTTCTTAAAAAATATCTAATAGACTTCAATAGTACTTCATATTCAAACAAACCGTGATTTCTCGAATCTACGCATATTATTCGTTGTTTCAAATTAAATACATCTTCAAATATTTAATTAAACTTAACAATCTTACATTAAATTCAAACTCCATCTGATGCCACGAATAATTACACAAACTTGTTTAAGGATTAAAACCGAAATATCTTATTTTATTTGAAGAGTCTTTAAAAAGAAAGACGTACTTATAATAGTTAACATATTGGGCACTGGCAAGGTGATCAATAGCTGTTATATAATTAAGCGGTCGTTATAGTCTGAATTGCTATTGCTATTTTACAGATTATGAAATATTAACTTTCATCCCCTACATCGGCGTACAGCTTCTATCCGCGTCTTTTGTGGGGCTGATTTATCAAATAGTAGCTTTGAATTGTGTCTTGGGTAAAAGTATGTCTGTTCGTTACGCTTTTACGGTTTAACAAATAACGCGATTTTGATATAGCGTGGAGATACTTAGTGATTCCTCATCGTCTGACTTAGGCTACTATAAAAATTATCTTTTGTTACAAGCAAGCGAATTGAGGAGATGCGGCAAGATAGTAATAAAAGCCTAAAACAAGACTATCTACTGTCGTAAAATCTTTATCGCCTTTCATATCGAAACGACAAACTCGTAGACGACAATCTCTTCATAAACGACTTTTCTACCGGCAAAAACAATACTTACTCTTCGCACATTCTCTTAAAATATCGATACTAAAACAATATCATACATTTCGACATTAACTTATCAAAGAATAAACGTCTAGAACAATTCCTATAAAAACATTACTAGCAATAGTCCTCAGAGAATATTGCTATTAAGCGAACGGCAGGCGCTTCACAATAAATATAATGTATTTATATTTTGTTTATTCTTTTGTACATGAGGCATAATTTTATTCGTTTTACGATACCTGAGGGAAATTGGGTTGACGTCGACGGCAAAAACGTTTTATTTTGTTGTGTCTGTGCCAATTTTTTGTTTGTTTCAACATGAAATAATATATTTTTCCTTGTAACTCCTGTGTGATTTATTGAAGAAGTGATCAATCATCGTCATGGGAAGAGCCAACGTCTTAAGCTTAAGTTTTCTTTACTCTTAAGGCTTGCAGCACACCATACGCACTCGGTATTGGATGGTTATAACAGTATACACTTCTGCTATACAGTACCTACTAATCGACGCCATTCCATCAGTTTGTCGACTGTTTTTTGATGCCAACAGTCATCCATTGGTTGGGTAAGCTATATCACTACGCTAAATTAGGTTCCGATTAGCATTTGTTTGAAAGTCATACCTACGATACACTTTTATTGAAAATAAAAAAAAACTTCACGGCAAAAATAGTTTTTTTTTACATCGCAAAGTGTAACTGTATTTGGTTATATCTGTCGAATATTCTTGCTCGTCGTATATCATTGAAACAAAATAATCCACTATACCTACTATATTTTACATTTTTATTCTTGTCCTAGTTTAAAGATGGCTGCTATTTCGAACAGTTTCCGTCGTAGACGGGCTGATGGCCGATTTGTAGTGATTCAGACGACGAGGCGAGACAGAAAAACATCTTATTTTATTACGAGTACCTATTGACGGTGTACTGAACAAATAAAGAGAAAATGAAGTTTTATTTTTGGATATGTTTCACGCTTTTCTACTCTAAGGTGTAGGTAAAGTTGTATATCTATGAATACCCAAGTCGTATTAATTTCACCGCATCTAAAGTTGGACAATTGTAAAATGTGTAGGGCCGAAATGGATGAGACTAGCCTATACTCAACAGTGGGTGGATACGGGCTGATTAGATAGATAGATAGATCTAAAGTTGGTCCCCTGTCCCATGTAATAGGCGGTGAACTTATTGCTAAATATCACGATATTTTACAAATTAAATTTTGTACCAAATTAAAAAAGGTATGTTCGACTCGGAAATCGAACCCAAGACCTCGAGATTTGCAGCAATATGCTCTACCACACAGATCTTAAATTGAAACAATGTAAACATAGAAGAAAATAAAATCACAAAAATAAGTATTGATTACTATGCAATAAAAAGCAACTAAAAAGAGGTAATTAAAATCGAATAAGATAAATTATTTTTATTCTGATTTATTAACATTTTACATAAATAAAATCTTAAAATCTACAAAAAATATATTAACACATAATACATAGTTTTTGACTATATTTCACACCATGGCACCTTTTTATCTCAAACCAATGAACAAATATAAAATAAAAACATACTTAAATAAATATAAAATCAATCACAAGTATTTTAATGTTAACAATAAAAATTGTGACCAATATACATAATTATACATTATTCTTATTTTTGTATAATGAAGGTAAACTGTCATAAGTCAAATTTATCTCAATAGAATCTGCATCGCGATTGTACCGATGTTATATAGTGACTGGATCTAAGTTGCATCGCATTTGAGTCGCGTCAAGCACAATACAGAATTGTAATACAATTACGATCGTATACAACTAACTTAGCAAAGGCACTAAATCGATAATGTATCGCATAGATTTATAACAGTAAATAAATCTCCATTATACGTATAAATTAATTAAATTAACTCAAGTTTTATAAACCTGTAGTACTTTCAATACTATTTTCTAAGTATAGCCTCTAAATTGTAGTTATTTATTACATTAGTCTGTTACACACATAGCACACATATATTATTATAGACCATTCGCTAGTGGTTTCCCAATTTAACAGTTAAAATATTCACGTTATACTTGTTATACGTCATATTAAGATTTGTATACATATAAGATGGACAACGGATAGGTCACCGCGCATTTTCACAGGGTACCAGATACGTAGCATTTTAATATTATGCATATAATATCTTCAAAAGAGTAACAAAAAAGTAGCATATTTTCAAAAATTCCCGACCAAACAAATTGAGCCAGAATTTTACTCGAACCACAGAATAGTTTTAAAATTTTCTCGTAAAAACGATCTCTTTATAAAGGTGCCCTAAAATTTTACGAACACAGACGATATAGATAAGTCACAACCTTTTAAAACACCAATATTAGAACGAGGTTAGAAATTTTAAGCTATCTACTTAAAATCTTTTTACTTTAGGCACGAACATAACATCTTATCGCAACGTAAAGCTTTTTAAAAATATTTTCCACACTAATTCGAAATTCCCACTCTGATGTAATCCATCGAAAAAAATATGTACCGCCGAAACGACAAAAACAATGGTGACCTTAAAAATTAAAAACTGTAACCGAACAAATAACTATATAGGTACTCTATTTCTTAAAATTTCAAAGCCAAAAAATCCCTTGAATTTTAAAGCTCACAATCACCTTTTTAACAATATTTAGCGAATTTAAATAGCACTTCAAGAATTCATTCAATTTACAACACACATATAAATCAAAAAACTTATCTACTTCCATTACTACCATTACTAGGTTTGAACAAAGCGAGAAAGCCTCCCCAGAGCAACTGTAGGATGCTTCCGAAGAATTCCAGTACATAAATGAAAGGTCCTTCCCTGGGTTTCTCAGGTTCGATGTCGTCTAATTCTAAGGAGTCCAGGTCATTGTCCACCTCGTTCTTTATGGTGTCGTTCTTTTCCAGTTTGGCTGGAAGGTACGAGGATAGGCTGGAGTACAGTGTGATCTTTTCTGGCTTCTTGTCTGATTTTGTTATGCCTGTGAAAGGATAGGATAATTTAGCTGCAGATCTACTTGTTTTCTGTTAAAATTAAATTGAAATCATATGGTGGTTGTTACAGAGGTTGAATGTATCATTCGTTTTAAAAATAGCTTTAAACTATTAAGTACCTATTAACTTTCCTTAATACATTCATGCAGCATATTAATGTAAAAGTATTGTTACTTCATCACCCCAATGCCACTGAACGGATTTTTATTTTCCTTGGTACTCAGATACTTTAAAACCTGGATTAACACACGTTATAATACTTTTTATCCTAGAAAATACTTTAACATAGACAAAGTCGCCGGCAGCAGCTAGTTTACCATACACTTTGACATTTATACGTAAAACCAAATTTATAGAGAAGTGGGAACTAACACTATGCAGATACAATTATTAGTGACATTTCGTACTCCTGCAGATTCCAGGAAACGGCATAATCTTGTTTTATCCCCGTCTAGCGACGTGAGCTCCCAGTCCTGGCAGCTACTAACGTATTCACTCAATGTATGTATATATTCCAAGAAGCTACTCGTACCTTAGAAGCTTGTGGCTAAGAATTAACAGCCGCGCAGATCGATCTCTCAAGTTTAGCTACGCTTGCCGAGGTTGATAAATGGATGGGTGATTAAACATTCCGAGTTCCTTCGTGTTTCGGGAGACAAGTTAAATTGTGTGTCCCGGCTGTCATTTTCAAAGATGACAATCGTTACCAGTAGTCAGAACCTTGAAAGTCTAATAACCAGTCTTACCTAAGGGTATTGTGTTACAACGCAGGTAACTGGGTTGTGGAGGTCATATAGGCAGTAGCCATGTAAGGTACTGGTATTTAGCTGCATCCAGTGAGACTAGAAGCCTACTCCAACATAGTTGGGTCTTTACCAGTAGTCAGCAACTTGAAAGTCTGATAACCAGTCTTACTGGAGGGTATCGTGTTATTCCCAAGTAATTGGGCTGTGGAACTCTGATAGGCAGTCGCTCCATATAAAAAACGGGTATTCAACTGCATTCGGTGAGACTGGAAGCCAACTCCAACATATTTGGGTCTCTACCAGTAGTCAGAAGCTTGAAAGTCTGATAACTAAGCTTACCGAAGGTAACTGGGTTGCGGAGGTCTGATAGGCAGTCGCTGCATGTAAAATGCTGATATTCTGCTGCATCCAGTGAGACTGGAATCCAAATTCATCATAGTTGGGTCTTTCCCAGCAGTCAGAAGCTTGAAAGTCTTACAGAGGGGTATCGTATTATAACTTAACTAACTGAGTTGTGGAGGCCCAATGAGGCGCTCTAAGTAAAATACTGCTACATAGCTGCATCCACTGCGACTGGAAGCCGACTACAACATAGTTGTAAGAAAAGCTAGGCTGACATTCCTCTTACCTGCGACGGACAGTTCCTCCACATCTCTCTCGTGTGCGATGTCGTTGTCAACCGGCTTCATGTCGTGGGTCTTCGTGAGGTCAGGATCGTCGAGCAGTTCTATTTTGTCCCAGGGTTGTTTTGTGGTCGTCTCTGCTGCAGCCGTAGTCGTGGTGTTGTAGCCGAGGAACCTGGAATTGAGATATGGAGCTTTCAGATTTTATGTGAAATGAATTCTCTTAAGATATTTCTTGATACTAAATTAAAAGCATAGAAAAGAAGATGCTGTCTGCAATGTTATTTTCAGTTGTACCACTAGCTTTCTTCCGCAGCTTTGTTTGTGTTAAGTTGTAAAATACTTTTTAAAATCCAAGTTCTTCCTTTTACTTTTAATTTAAAAGAATCTTCACCCAGCTACCTACACCTAACTTATTAAGTCAAATTTTCGTTGCGCAATATAATATGCCTGCAGAAACTAGTATCTGCTGTCAAAATTTTAAGTTTCCTCTTAGTGATTTGTCAATCACTCAGCTCCCATAAATAGCTTCACTTACCGATCCTCTTAGCATAATCTAATTATTCCTATCCAATCCCTTTCCTTTGTCTCTTAGTGTATAACTCCATGACAATAAAGAGCCCACCAAACATAGCGTCACTGGACTGAGGAAGTCCATTTATGTCACTACACAATACACTGTCTGTTTAGAATATGTGACGACAATCATATCTGTTTAGTTATATACAAGTATTATTTATAACTCTTTGTTGTACCGTGTTGCGCAATGGGAAAACTTTTTTGAATGTTTTTGAAAGAGAATCCAAATGTAAATTCATTTCGCATTATGCTTACTTTTGTTGCAAAGTTCATCGTGAATGGAAAAACTGCACTATTCTTCCATCGCCCTATGTAAATATAATTTTTGATGTCGTAATCTGTGCCTTGAACTGACTTAGCCTGTGTGGTAGCCTCAAGGCCGGCCTCAACTTCATTTTTATTTTGGGTTTATACTCCCAAAATGAAAATCTAATTTAGGACATTAATAGATTTTTTTAAATCATTAACCTCTGGCATGATCTTGATCAAAGTGGTGGTAAACATTAATAGTCTCAGCAGTGGGACTGCAAAGTGCTTTATCATTGTAGTCTAGTAGTCTAGTAATTAGTCTAGTTACCTGTATATCGGCGAAGTGATTCTCTCAGCGATGTTATTGGCTATCTGGTGGTAGACGTCGAGGGAAGGGCTGGTGCCGGCCGTGGTGGACTGCGTGGTGTACACCGACACCACGGAGTCCTCTACCGGCACGCCGCTGCATTGTGGGGACAACTGGAACGAAGATAATGAAGAATTGAGATGGAAAATGATTTAGATTTTTATTCCTAAACAAGTATCTACGAGCACTAATGGTCAGCATGCCTGACAGTTTTAAGGTAGTTCCTGAAGGGAGACAAAATCTCCAACCTGCACTTAATCATATTCCGGTAGGAGACCGGTGACCAGTGGCGAGGACATGAATATTTAATAACTTGTGGTCAAATATTTGTTTCCAGTGGCAATCGAACCTACGTCACTACTTATTTTATTCTACGTGATAAGACGTCATACATCAAAGGATACTTAGTTCATAATTAAATAATTCGTATTTAAATCACAACTATTATTAAGTACTTTCACCAAATAAGCACAAGTAATTTGTACTAAAATGAAACAATAAAATCAAAGTATTATCACGCCTTGTTCCCATGGCAGTAGGCAGACATTGAGACTCATTATTATGTTAATTACTACCCTCAATGTCTTATAGAGTTATATTACGTCAATAGTGATTCAGTAATGTTATTAAACTATTAATTGTTTCAGCTAAATTGCTTATGTTCACCTTAGTCGGTACAAGAAAGGATTCCGCGTGTAATGTTGGTGGCAATGCCATCTAGTAGTGAGTAGGGACACTCCAACAAAATGTCTTTGTTATTAATATGATTTTTGGAATAGTTTAACACATTGATAAAGTCATTGATAATTTGAAAATCATAAATTATTATTTCTAAAAAACTATATAGGTACACATTTGAACAAAATATTTTTCAGATACATAGTTTTGGTAAGTTACGACAATCGAAAATTGGTGAGTTTAGAATCCTACATTTTGCATTATCAATATGAATCGTTTCCAAAAACTAGCTCTTTATAGAAGCGTATACAGTAGTATTAAGTAATTAGCAAATTCAATGTAATAATATTTTTTAAATACCCTTTGCTATATACAAAAACAGAAATACTTACATATATTTTTGCTACGGCAAAACTAAGCATGAATATATGTCAAAAGAAACATTATCTCCACATTAAACAGACGATGTTCATCACTATTCAGCAAAGGTAGGAGACATCAAAAGAAATTTATTCGACGACACTAGCGCCACCTCACGTACTAACTATAAAACAAGTAAATCGACAACACTGAACGTGAATTTTAAATAGATAGTGTTGATCTTTTCATAGTTTTGTATGGTTTTTGTATTATTTTAGTAACATATGATTTAACTGATTTATAATAACAGGAATTCCTACACACAAAAAATCACGCCTTCTTCCCATAGGAGTTGCAGAGACCGAAGAACGCAATCATTTCATTCAAAAAGTGCCTGATTGCGGTATATGATTAATTTGCGTACCGTAACATAAAGGAGATTTATTTATCTTTACTGCAAGGTACAAGACATTTTTTTACAGTGGATATCCGTTTGACCAATAAATAAATAAAAAGACTTACAAACACTTAAAATTGTCCTATAGAAAAATTTGTGTAACTTTACAACACTTAAATTAGTGATAAATTAATTAGTGATAGGGATTTTTACTCGACACAAAATGATGAGTTTAATAGTTCACAAATAGTTTTTTACTGGGTTTTGTATATAAAATCGAGTAATACTGTCTGCGTGCCTATCTGCAAAGTTTTTCGAAATACTATATAATTTGCGTTTAAGTTTAAGAACATTCAGCTTCGCAAGCATTTTCAGCAGTTTACGAACATACAAATCTCACAACTTATGCCACCATTTAGCCTTTATCTAAACCAGCAATAACTGCTAAAATAACCAAGTAACACGCAATCTCTAGGAAGCACTAAACCCCTAAAGATTAAACTCGCATCAAACAATAGGTGAGGAACTGAATGGCATTGGCACGTGAGCTGCCTGCCAACTGCGCGCGGAGGTTATGTCGAGGACCAGCCTTGTGATGGTTACTGCGTTTATGTCATCGGGATGTGACTTGGTTTTGTGATGAGGATGGACTTAGGTATTAGGTGAATTGGGTAGTTGACTGGTTTAACGAAAAATTATTTAACTGGTATTATAAAACTACTCTGGTACTCTACGTGTACGGTGCAACCGTACATTGCACAATTATCATTCAGTCATGTCAGCATTTTCGCGACGACGCATTCGTAATTCATTAGTTTTATATAAAAATCAGTTCACTACCGGTCATCAACCGCGTCGCGTGTACTCTATCATTCTATCATTTATCATTACTATCAGTTTATACGTAGCATTAGAACTTTAGCAGTAATAAACATATTTTTCTTCTATCTAGCTTCTCGTATCATTTTATATCAGTATCTATATCAATCGAGAGGTGTTTGGTACAATACCACACATCTTTTTGGTCCTTCGAGAATAAAACGGACACTCAGTTACATTTCGCGTGTGAGACTGTTACATAGTGAAGTGTATAACCAGCAACATTCGTGAACTATTGTGTTTTGTGCGTCGGAACTATCAGCGGTGATCGTGAGCATCCAGCATTCGCGGTCAACTGGTAAACTATTCAGCGGAATATCAAGCAAGATCTTTCCCTTTTTCTTACTTTCATCTGAAAAGCAACGATGGAAGATCTTTTGTCCACGCAACAGCAAATTGTTTCTGCTATTGAGCAACTTTTTACCAATTTTAAGAAAGACGGAGCGGAGAGGAAGACCTCTTCCTACATCAAGCGTCGTCTCGAGACCTTAGACGGCTACAGTTACTGGCATGAGTTCCAAGCAAACCATGACAATTTGTGCCGTTTTGGAGTAACATCTCATGAATATTTTACCGCTAATCAGTATGATATTGTAAAGGATAGGTTCGGTAATATACGTCAGGCGATACAAAATTATCAGTATAGGGAGGAAAGCAGGCCAACTACACCTATGTTGAAGCCGGCTACACTTCTTTCCGGGGCTGGATCGAGCCTGCCTTCTCCTTCCGTGTCCAAGGGCATTAGTAGTAAAACAGACGAGATGTTGAGGAAACAGATGAGCAATTTTAGAGCATTTAAACGAACTGTATCAAACATTAATTTACATTCCGTAGCAGAGAAATGGGAGTTCGATGATTTACTTCATACCCTTCAAACGCGTTGGTCGGTCATCGACACCTTACATTGGGAGATAGATAGTGACTTGGAAGGTTCAAACAAAGAGTATGAGGATATGTATTCTTCCTATGAGCAGATTTACAATGACATGAAAAAGACAATCAACAAAAAATTATGGTCTACTTCGTTCACTAAGAAAACTACACCGCAAATGGAAATCCCTACTTTTAGTGGTAGTTATAGACAGTGGACATCCTTTAGGGACCTCTTTACAGAGACCATACACAAAAATCCGTCATTGTCGGGAGCTCAAAAAATGCAATTTTTGAAAGGAAAGGTCAAAGGAGAGGCCGAGCGTTTGATTCAACATCTTACGATTAGCACCGACAACTACACTGTATGCTGGGATATTCTAAATCAGCGATACAATAATAAAAAACTCTTATTTACATCTCAAGCGAGTATCCTGTTAAATATCCCCATAAGCGCTAAGTTATCAGTCAATCATATCAAAAGAGTTCATTCAACCACCAACGAGTGTTTGAATGCCATTAGGAATTTAGGTATTGATGTTACATCATGGGACCCTTTTCTAGTATACATATTGTCACAGAAATTAGATCCCGAAACTCATACAGAATACCTTCAATCACTTAAAGAACCAAGAGAACTACCAGTGTTGAAAGAGTTTCTTGATTTTCTTGAAAGTAAATTTATTACATTAGAGACGTCAGCTAGGAAGGCGGATGTAAAGACTATTCAGAATAGTTTTAGCAACAATCATATCATATCGTCGTTGAGAAGCAAACAGCAAAAACTGCATTATCAAAAATCATCTACGAGTAATCGAACTGAAGCAGTGTCAGACGGCAACACGTTTGGACATCAATCCAAATACAACTGCCCCATTTGTGAAACATACGATCATGGCATATTTTATTGCGAAAAGTTTTTAGGCATGTCCCCCGATGAGAAAAAAAGGGCTGTAAAGAAATACAGTTTATGCAGTAATTGTCTTTACAATCATCATAATAAGGCATGTATATCAGAAAAACGGTGTCGCACGTGCAATGGAAATCATAACACTGTCCTACATGAATCATACACGCGCGGCAACGTGACGCCCGCTGCATCGACATCAAAATCCGCGACCAACAACGAGTCACCTCGGGGTCATTGGAACTCGCATGTGTCTTTGCAGGGCCAAGCACAAGAAGTTTTATTACCTACCGCTATGATAATGGTGCAAAACGCAGATGGAATCTTTATCAAAATGCGCGCTCTGCTAGATCAAGGATCGCAAACGTCATTGATAACAGAGAACGCAGCGCGACTATTATGCCTTCCGAGACAAAAACTGAAAGGTGTGGTGTCCGGTGTAGGTTCCAAAAATAGTAATTGTACAGGAGCAATCACTATTAATTTCAAATCAATATATAGCAATATCATGTATCAATCGGATGTCTTTATCATGCAGTCGTTAGTGAATAATTTACCTAATGTTACCTTTAACAAGCCAGCATGGTCTTGTCTAGATAATATTCAACTTGCCGATACCGAGTTTTACGTCAGCCGTCCTGTCGATATACTCTTAGGTAGCGAAGTATATTCGGAAATCATTTTAGAGGGGATTTGCAAATCAGATTCCTTCCCGACTGCTCAGCAGACTAGCCTCGGTTGGATATTATGTGGCAAAACTATCAAACCATTACAATGCAACGTAGTTTTGAGAAACATGGAAGATATCAAAAGATTTTGGGAGATAGAGGACATAAGTCAGCATGACAATACTACGTATTCACAAGAGGATCAAAAATGCATAGATTTTTACAAAAATACGACTAAGCGACGCCAGGATGGCAGATATGAAGTTCGGTTGCCCTTAAAATCAATGTTCTATGAAAATTTAGGCAACTCAAAGTCCAAAGCAATTGCACAATTTAAACAGTTGGAAAGAAAATTTACTCAGCAAAAAGATATTGCACGTGAATATAAATCATTTATTCATGAATACCTATCACTCGGCCATATGACGTTAGCAAGCAAAAACTGTGAAATTGACAAAAGTTATTATTTACCTCATCATTGCGTTCATAAGGCTGATTCCACAACGACGAAATTACGCGTTGTTTTTAATGCGTCCTCAAAAACAACCTCTGGATATAGCTTGAATGATCTTATGTATCGAGGGCCAAACTTACAGCAAGATTTACAAAATTTGATCATTATATGGCGGCAGTTTAGATACGGATTTACAGCAGACATAGAGAAAATGTTTCGTATGATTTGGGTGAACGAATGTGATCAAGAGCTGCAGAAGATCGTTTGGAGAGATCATCCTGGAGACAGGGTACAAGAATTTCGTTTGACAACCGTGACATACGGAACAAAAGCAGCGCCTTTTCTTGCAATGATGACTTTACGTCAACTTGCTCAAGATGAAAAGCCAAATTATCCCAACAGCTGTGCTATTAATATTTTATTGAACTCGTTTTATATGGACGACGCCTTATACGGAGCACATCAAATTGAATCGGCTAAACGTATACAACATGAACTAATACAAATATTGCAATCAGGCGGTTTCAACTTGCGCAAGTGGAAGTCCAATACACCTGAGTTGTTACATAACGTTGATTCACTTGACAACAATCAATCTGGATATGATTTCAGACATATAGAATCAACAAAAACTTTAGGACTCAGCTGGAATCCGCATGAAGATACATTCCATTTTCAATACAACATAGAAAAAAATATATCAAAAACAACTAAGCGTACATTGCTATCAAACATATCAAAACTATTTGACCCGCTAGGTTGGCTTTCCCCGATCACAACTAAATTAAAAATCCTGTTTCAAAAGGTTTGGATTTCGAATCTTCAATGGGATGACGCTTTACCGGATGAAATTCTTAGAGAATGGATTAAAATTCGGGAAGATCTTGTCACCATTAATCAATATCGCGTCGAAAGGTGGATACAAACAGAGGAGCACGATCATATCGAACTACATGGCTTCTGCGATGCGTCTACTAAAGTTTATGCGTGTGTGGTGTATTGCAAGATAAATAAAACAAGCAGCACATCTATAACTTTGATGACTGGAAAAGCTAGATTAGTACCTACAAGCAAATGTATATCACTCCCTCGATTAGAACTTTGCGGAGCACTTCTTTTATCCAAATTAATGCTTAAACTTAAAGAGTGCTTACAAAATTATAAGATAAAGGAATACTGTTGGACAGATTCGATGGTAGTGTTGGGTTGGCTCAAGGGTGACGTCACTCGTTGGAATACCTTTGTCGCTAACCGAGTGTCTCATATCACACAAGCAGTGTCAGCAGAGCAGTGGTATTATGTCAAATCCGAGGATAACCCGGCAGATTGTGCTAGCAGGGGTTTGTCACCCTCTCAATTGTTGAATCACTCTCTTTGGTGGCGTGGACCTACTTGGCTAATGCAGTCAGAGATACCGAGCAGCAACAGGACATTACAATATACTACAGATCAAGAAGTAAAGAAGAATATCAAAGTAAACGTAGTCACAAAGCAAGAAAGGGAAAGTATTATATCACAACTTATAGAAAGGTGCAGTTCTTACATGAAGATTGTGCGTGCGTTAGCAATGGTTCTACGATTTATAAACAAAAATCAACAGAAAGGAACATTTTTATCATTACAAGAGTTACATAAAGCCAAGTTATTATTAATTAAACATGTACAGCAAACAGAATTTTTAGAAGAAATTTTAGCATTACAGAAAACTAACAAAATCAAAGCATCTAGCAGGATTGTAAACCTAAATCCCTATATTGACGGTGAAGGTATTTTGAGAGTCGGCGGTAGGCTTAGGAAAGCTTACATTAGCGAGGAGATGAAGCACCCCATAATTATGCCCAATAACAATCGATTAACAAATCTGATAATTGATTTTGGTCATGAATCTACGCTGCATGGAGGCCCGAAATTAACATCGGCATTTTTACGAAAGAAATTTTGGATTTTGGGCGGGAACAGAGCTATCAAGAAACAATTACGTTTGTGCGTTACTTGTAGGCGGCATAATCCCGACAAACACTACCAACTCATGGGTGACTTGCCGGAAGCTCGTTGTAATCGTTCAAGGCCTTTCTATAACACAGGCGTAGATTACACAGGATTTATTGACATCAAAACAAACAAAGGTCGCGGCGTCAAGACCACGAAGGGATACGTGGCCCTCTTTGTCTGTATGGCGACCAAAGCTGTACACTTAGAGTTGGTCTCGGATCTAACAACATCAGCATTTTTAGCAGCACTGCGGCGGATGGCTGCCAGAAGAGGTACACCACGTCACATATTTAGTGATAATGGCACCAACTTCTTAGGAGCGAACCACGTATTACAACAGCAATATCAAGATATTCAAGAGCAAGCCATTCCAGGAATAACAGCGATGGAAATTGAGTGGCATTTTAATGCCCCGTCATGGCCATCTGCAGGAGGACTCTGGGAAGCAGGCGTCAAGAGTCTGAAACACCACATGAGAAGGGTAATAGGCGATCAAAAACTCACCTACGAGGAGCTAGCCACCATACTAGCGCAAATAGAAGCTTGCTTAAACTCGAGTCCTCTTGGCCCTATGTCAGAGGACCCAGAAGATCTCGACGTATTGACACCTTCACATTTTCTAGCTAGTGGTCCAAACCTTACAATATATGATTCTGAAACAAATCTACCAATCAGATGGCAACTAGCACAAAAAATATATCATGACATTTGGGCAAGGTGGCAGTCAGAATACCTCACTCAACTCAACGCGAGAAGTAAGTGGAAACAAGCACAAAGTGAGATCAAAATTAACGACATAGTGCTAATAAATGACCAAAATACACCCCCCGGCAAATGGCCTATGGGAAGAGTTATGGCACTTCACCCAGGGCAGGATGGTCACGTACGAGTCGTTACTGTAAAAACAAAAAATGGACTCATAAAACGTCCCATTGTAAAACTATCCGTCTTACCAGTTCATCAACCTACAACACAAACAGACAATCAGCAACAAACAAATACAACAAGCAAATCATCGAAAAAACCTACTCGACAAAAATGTAACTTTACAACTATGGCTATCACATTTTTATTATTTTTTATGACGTTAATAACCTCGTCCCATACCTCATATAACTACATAACCTTTCCGAATAATCAATCACTATATTTTGATAAGATTAATAATATGCATCTGATTCGAGAAGATTGGAATTTAGTAGTTTATTTCGATATGAATCCATACTGGGCCGGTCTCAAAGCCTTATCAAAGAATATCGAGTACTTAGACAGACTATGTACAAAAATAAACACAGTGTCACATTGCGAGGGAATCCTCATACAATTACGTCACGGCTACCAAGAAATTCAACATTACAACCGTGTATTATCGAATCAGCAAATTGACGCCCGTGCGCGATACAAGCGCGGTATCATAAACGGTGTCGGATATCTAGCCAACACATTGTTCGGCGTGTTAGATGACCGCTTCGCAGAAAAGTATGAGCGAGACATTAATGCAATAAAAACAAATCAAAATCATATGGCTATGCTTTGGAAAAATCAAACCTCTATTGTTGAATCAGAATATAATTTGTTGAAGAGAACGGAATCTGTCATGGAAAAGCAACATAAAGCAATCAATCAAAAACTACTCAGTTTAGAAAATGCCATAAGTCATTTAAAATCTGCCGTACAAAATTGCACTATCATAACCGATTTTAATTTGTCGGCATTAATAGCTAACAATATATTGTTACAATTGAAAACCATTCAAGATGAGTTAATCGATACTGTTACCGATATATATCATGGCAAATTCAACTTGCACATGATATCACCCCAGCAATTAAAGCACGAGATTGATGTCATTTCGAGTCATCTCCCAAATGATCTTATGTCACCTGTAGATGGAATGCAGTTTACAGAGATCTATCATTTACTTAGAGTACGCACCAAAATGTCAGAACACTACCTTATCTTTGAAGTAAAAATACCACTGATTACCAGGGATATTTACGAAATTCTTAAAATCATTCCAGTGCCCCATAGAGTCGATCTGCAAATGCTCGAGATAGTGCCTGTATCAGAATACGTTGCCGTTAACTTAAAAAAGGACGCTCTATTATCATTAACCGAAAACGATATCAATTCGTGTACACAACACAATCCAGGCACTTTGTTATGTAGCTTACAAAAGCCTATATATAACATCAAAAATGATGAAAGCTACTGTTTGATTTCGCAAGCGACTGGAGCATGTAAAACAATAGCTAAGCCGTGTATAAATAAATTTATAGAAACAAATAAAATGAATCATTACTTATACACTTGCTGTGAATTATGTCGACTACGTTTGTTGTGCCCCGATCAAATTTCCGCATTACAATTGACCCATGCAGGCTTGTTTAACATAGGTCAAGGATGTGTTATAAAGACGGAAAACTTTAGTATTTATGGACACCGACAAGGTTCAAGCAAAACGATAGTCCTGCCGGAAATAAACACATTTGAGATGGCACCTATCAACAACATAGTTAACTTGACACCTGCACTCCATGAATCAGTTTTCAACCTTAGTGACATGAAATTACAACGACAAGAGTTGTCAAATATCAAGAACCAATTGGATGTAATCAAGCAGAGTACTCCAATAACAGAAAATGTGAGTTTCCATGATGTACATCACTATGTAGCGATCTACAGTATTCTCTGCATCGTGATACTGCTTGGAGCAGCAGTAGCATGGCGACGATTGCGAGGTCTCTTCGGATGTTCGCGGTGGTCGAGGGAGGCTCCCACCGCGCCGCGGGCGGAGGACCCTGCGGTGTTGCAGCCAGCAGTTAGTGTCACCAGTGTCAGTGTCCCAACTCAGTGCAATAATGAGTGCGCGTGTGCCAAGTGTCGTAAAAGTGTAAATTGTTCGCGTATAGACCTCAGTGACGGTAATAGTGACGAAATTCCCACTAAAAGTTACTTTAAAAAAGATTCGGCTACCTCACCAATGTGTAGATCAGTGTTTCATATGGACGAACAGGGACAATAAATTAATTTTATATTAATCATACTTTAAATATCAACCATTGTTTTTTCATCTTGTTATCATTACTATCACCCACCCACATCTCTCATCTCGCCCGGGAGCATGTACGGTGCAACCGTACATTGCACAATTATCATTCAGTCATGTCAGCATTTTCGCGACGACGCATTCGTAATTCATTAGTTTTATATAAAAATCAGTTCACTACCGGTCATCAACCGCGTCGCGTGTACTCTATCATTCTATCATTTATCATTACTATCAGTTTATACGTAGCATTAGAACTTTAGCAGTAATAAACATATTTTTCTTCTATCTAGCTTCTCGTATCATTTTATATCAGTATCTATATCAATCGAGAGGAGTTTGGTACAATACCACACACTACGGGTATTCTAGTAAAAGATTCATCTAAAATGCTCAGGCTATGTAATTGTTTTTAATTGATGTTGAAATTGTAATTATTGCAGACTGAAACATTGTTTAAGAAACTAGTTTGATACGAAACAGTGAAGCCACTACACCCTACTTATGTCTATACCAAAATATCTTTTTATTATGGCTACCAGTCAAATCAATTACTCTTTATGAAATTACCCTATTGATTTTTTTTTATGTTTTGGTTTTGTGAATAGGTGTGATAAGTAAGTGATTAATGTAGCAGTAACAACTGCTTTGTAAAGTCTCAGATTCGATTCCTAAGTAATGGGGAAATAATGTACTCATACGTTTCTGCCACCATAATAGTGGTGTTATTACTCCTTGAGTATCAGGTTCGATTACCTGGTTGGGCTATTTTATAAGTCAGATTTTCTGTCAAATTTTTAGAGCTTCAGAAATCTCAAATAGCCGTTAGGCCTAGGACTGACTTCGGCGTTTGTGCGGTGTCTACAATATTTGAGACTAATATATAGCTGTGGTCCAAGTAATAAGGCTACAACAATTATATTAACAATCTTAAATAATACTGAAATATCGTAATGTTATAAATATCGATAAAGAACAATTTTTAAATCAGGTATACCTATAATGTTGGTCACTTTATGTGCCGAATTACCAAGAGTACCGTTGAAACGAGTTTGATTCATCACGAGATGTGCGATACGAAATCAACTTTCGCATGGTTTTTATTAAATAACTGTCGTTATAACAGCAGATTTTATTAATATACGTTTTGTTCATATTTTGAGATAAGTAAGATATAGATTTTCAAACATTCGCGGTTTAATTACGTTAATTGAAGTAGATATTTTAATTACGGTACCGCCAATGTATAAGAAGAAGCACCTATTACCTAAGTAGTAATAGGTGCGCCTTCCATTTCATGGGACTAATATTGTTATAGCGAATAGTGGGTTCACTACACCTCTGCCTACACCTTCGGGTATAACGGCCGATATATTATGTTTATATACATATGTAAAAAAGTAAATAATTGCATAAAATCTGTTCTTTTTTAGATTTTATTTAACTGAATTCTAGATATAAAGTTTTTACCTCTTATTAAAACTAAAGATCAATTTAATATCCTTTATCGTAAAAACTAATTCCATTCGCTTACTCGCTTGTTAAATATAGGTACCTACTGACATAAATATAAATATTTTTAAACAACCGTTGAATAATATACAAAATTAAATAATAATAATATGATATTTAAAAAACATCTCTCTCTCTCCCATGGGAAGAAGAAACACAAATTAAGTGTATATAATAACATTTGTATTACAACTCATTATTCATTCAATACATTTAATTAAAACAAAGTTAATTAAACAATGTCCAGTGACAGTTTATATGAGTGCTGAAAACAATGATTCCTGACTTTTCTGAGACTTAATATCTTTTACCGACTGCAAAAAGAAAGAGGTACCTGTTAGAATGATTTTTGTGTATTTTCATCGAGTGCTCTGCCATCTATGGATGGATATTTTGAAAATATTTATTTATTTGATAAAGTAATATGAAGTAAGATTTTAAAAAATAGTCCCATACATAACGTCATTTGATTCTTAATTGTATCTTAAAAAACATTAGTAGTTGTTTATAACTCGTACCTAATACCTGCATAAAATAATCGAGATTTTATACACAGATTATGACATAATAATATGTAACTATACATCTGAAAAACCTCCCTATATAAAATAGAAAATACCAATACCATTCTGTTTGACCCGGTAATCACACTCGGGACCTCAGCGTAGCAGGAAGGGAAAACTTACTAGTATCAATCTAGGAAGTTAATGGCTACTTATTTGGAGATGTCCTGAAGGAAAACCCTGTGATAATTCCGATACGACCTCGATAAGGATCTAGCACAGAACCTTGGACGTCAATTTTTGATGTTTTCCCTTTAGAACATGGGTGAGGAAAAGTCTAAAGAATTTGGAAATCACTGCCTTGTATCGAAGTTTAAAAGTAAATTGCGTTACTTTTATACCGATTTAATTGTCAATTCCGGGTGTATTTTATGTTTTTATGGACTGTATTATAAAATAAAATATTTTAAAAGGAAGATACATATATAATATCACGCCAGTTAAGACCGAAGGTTTAGGCAGTGGTATATGAAATACACCTGCGTAATAATTCTTCGCTAGTAACAATGTTAGCCCAAAAATAATATCATATAGCAATGTCAGTATTTAAACATTTTTTTTTTCGAAATTTCTTATTTTTCTATATTAACATATACTGATTAAGTTCCAATAAAATGATGTTATAGTACTTAAATGTGTATTAAATACTTTTATGTTTTTATTTATCTAATAAATTCGAATATCTATTTTAAAGTCTAGTTTACTTATTGAACTAGTTTTAAGTAAACAAATCAGACTACAACTGCGGATAAAGGTTATTTTTTATATAACAAATATAATAGAATAATTGAATTTAAAGGTAAAAAGCCGGTTCAGTGAACTACATTAAAACTGGTTTGAAAATCGTAATATTTGCCGATTTTAATGTCATACTAATCACATAATTAAAAACAATAGATGATTGTTTTCCCAATTATCAAAATTGAACTATTCTGCATTTACTAACTTAATTATATTGTAAAAAGAGAGTTTTGGCACAAAAAAGTAAGACAAATAAATACGATTTATTATATTGTGAAATAAATAGCTTTAAAATTCCTAGAATATCATGAAAGTTTGGATATTCTGTTGATAATAAATAAGACAACAAGACACATTTATCAATTTAAATATATGCGCTTTTGTTTAACGAAACTAAATACTAAGAAATACATTTATTCATTTGTTTTCTCCTCATTAATTATCCACGAAGGATATACTTATGTATTTGTTAAATCAGTCGTTTATTTTATTATTATCTATGTATTTCTTACGGAAACATATATTTTTGTTTCTGTTTGGTTAATAGCTAAATTACTCTTTACAAGTATGTATATAGCTGCATTCCTTAAGTTATGTACTAAGAAAACCTTAAACTTAGGGGTAGGTAGTTATATTTAAACTTCACATTTACAAATCATTTAAATAACAGATAAGTATATTATCATGTATTCTTACGATACTACGAACTAATATAGAAGTAAGTAAATAAATTTAAATAATATCGTTGATTCATCTCGACAATGTCATTGACCGACATAATCGTAAAACGTGACTAAATGAACTGATCATTGATAAGTGATATAATAGTTGAATTATTAACTATTATATAACAACACGGTAATATACTGTTAAAGTGTCTGGAAAACGGTGCCTAAATGGGGTCAGGTTCGATACCTGGGTGGTGTTTTTAAGGTTATAAATAGATTGGAATATACATATATGGAAAGAGAGAGTATATTATAACGCTATTCATTATTATTCGTTCTTTATATCAAAATCAATTGCTTTATAATAATCATTTAATGATTACGATGTGCATAGCATAAACACTTTCAATATGAATCCAAAAGTCTGCTTTTCTGTGTACCAATTACGCTTTTATGCTCGCACATCAGGACTAAATTTTATATAGCATCAATATAGTTCAGTTTGGAAGAGACCTTTAGACAGCATACGTTAAGAAAAAAATATTTGGGGGATTTTTTTCAACTCCATATAACATTTTTTAATTTTATCCAAATTGAACGACAATGGAGGTCAGCTACATAGGTCAGCTAGTCTTTACATAATTTATCTAAATTTAAAAGGATAATTCAGTCTTTAAGTTTCTGTCTATAATTTATGATCATAATAAGGGCTGTCGCATCCGTGCTAATTGCGAAATTCCGACAACATTCTCTTTTAAAATTATAATCGTCTACTTTACTTCTAAGTAGCATTTAGGTAGCCCTGCATTCCTAGGAAGATTATAATTAGGAAACGTTAAGTGGAAACATAAATATAAATATAAGTGTTTTTTAGTATTTTTATTATTTATTTATGTAAATTACTATTAATGTGTGGTTTTTGGATCCTTCGACTTCGATATCTAAAGGTCTTAAGGTCGATTACTATGATAAGGACCATTTTGATCTGTAATAAGTAATTAGTCAACTAATTTTAAAAATCAGACGTATTGACTCTACCTTTACCACCCATGGGTAATAGTCTCCTTTTCAAATGAGAATAGGTCCGACCCCCTCCTCATATCAACCACCCTGGCCAAATGAGGGTTAGACATTTACCATCTTAAGACCTGTTTTAAAGAACTTTCAAGCGTGTAAATCTTTTC
Source organism: Anticarsia gemmatalis (assembly GCF_050436995.1). Lineage (NCBI taxonomy): Eukaryota > Metazoa > Arthropoda > Insecta > Lepidoptera > Erebidae > Anticarsia > Anticarsia gemmatalis. Next base: position 10,600,430 of record NC_134764.1, on the reverse strand, counting down.
TCATGGTGTTTTTCTACACTATTATTTTAAACGACAATTATTATTATCAGTCTGTAATGATCAGTGACTTTGCCTTTTTTACTCAAAAATAACACTTTCTTTTTGAATCAAAAAGGACTTTTAAATATTTTTTAAACTTTCAAGCCGCATTTAATATCATTGAAATGATATTATTGTATTTTAATTATCATCATATCAAGTAATTTGAGACCATAATTTTCAATTTACACACTGTATCACGATGTTCGACTTTTGAGCTGTACAACGGTATGCTTTTATCGTAATTGGAGCAGTCGTTTTCAATGTAGGACAAAAGAAAGCTCACATTATTTCGTACTTTATCACACGATATCTTTTTAATTAGTATTTGGGTAAGTTATTCAATTATTTCTTTAAACAAGATAAATAATGAGACTGTAAATATTTAAATATTTATATTAATTCTTATGTTATCGTACACACAGGGAGCAATGATGGCCTGTGGCAAAAGCTGTAACCTCCCACGCAAGTGGTTGCAGGTTCGAACCCGATGCAACACAGCAATGACTTTTCAAAACATTTGTATTAGAAATAATTATCACTTGTTCTAACGCTGAAGGAAAACACCGCGATGCAACCCTGCATGCCTGAAAGTTCTTGAAGGTATACAAAGTCTCCAACCCACATTTGGATAACGTGGTGGACTCAAGGCATAACCCCACTCACATTACGGAATATCCTTGCCCGGCAGTGGGAGGTTTTTTTAATTCATTACTGTCCCACTGCAGCGCAAGGGTCTCCTCCCAGACGAGGGGGAGGGGTTAGGCCTTGAGTCCACCACGCAGGCCAAGTGCGGGTTGGGGTTGAGTTAAATTTATTATTTATAGTAGTAATCGATTATCAAAAAGCCTCTATGCTATCTTGTAGCAAGGAACTCAGCAAGTTGCCTTAGAATCAAAAGAAAACTGCTTAAGATTTTTTAAAGGTCCTTTTGTTTCAAATGTTGAGCTGTCAATAAGTGATTAGTTTGGAATCACATGGCCGTAAGTTTAGTCCAATGATATATGTATTTATCACAAAATATTTTTTCATTTAAACTTTTAATATGGTATTTTTTTGCAATAACGTTATCAGAACCTATTTATATTACTTTATTATAATTAGACGATTTTAGCCAAATATTTAATGGGGCACACCACCCCTAAAGCCCCCTTAACAACAAACAAACAAACAAAACTCACCAGCACACACGCGAACAGAACCACAAACTTCATCATAATAATAATTAATAAATTATTTAATTTTAAATAACTTTCTGAGGAACGTCCACTTTTTACTGCGGCGGAGTCGAAAGAGGCGGTACAAGCGAGTGGCGCCCGCGCACATCGAACTGTGAGTGCTCAGCTGAGCGACGCCGGGACCATAACAGATGGACATGGTGACAAGACATTGGGAAAACATAGGACTTTACGAATAATTCTATATGTTATACTCGGCTTAGATAGATGTGTATGAAATACACACGTTTCATCATTAACATGATAGTTCCATGAAATAGGGGGCAAGCCATTTTCCGGTTGCGTTACCATACTCTGGGCTATTAGTAAGAAATATTTTAATATAAATTAGAAAATACCAATACCTTGCCCGATCTATGTTTCGAACCCGGGATTTTATGATCAGCAGTTGGTTTTACTACCGACCGTGCTACAAAGGCAGTAATTGAATTGGTAACGTGGTATAGAAAAAAACCTTGCCTCTTAATACATGGGACTAATATTGTAAATGGAGAAACTAAAATGTCAATAAATACATATGTAGTTTGAGATACATACATAACATCACGCTATTTACCCTTATATAAAGGCAAATGTATATGAAATACTCTCACGTTACGTCATTATCAAAAGTTCCTATCATTATAAGGCAAGCCTATTGACATAAGAATAAGTAAATTTAATAAAAACACTCACCACAGTCAAAATTATTCCGTAATAAATCACTTTCTTCATTTTAATTCCATTATTTATTTCTACCATTATTTTAAACTAAATACAAACTAATAAATAAGGAGTGATCATAATAAAAGTTATCAACCAACCCCACATTTTGGCTTTTAGTAGATCAACTGATTATTTCTATAATTTAATTCCTTCTTATATAATAATTGTAATTGCCTATGAAGTAAATAATAGTAATAGTATTCCATTCAGAATGTAATGTATTACAAAGGAATAATAGAATAAAGAAAATTCTTTAATATTACCTATTTATTGTAAGTTGTGGTACTTAATAGGGATGTTTTGCATATCATCGTTTAGTTTGACCGTTTTAATGATGTGTGTGAACGTTAGTAAAAATATCAAATTGAAATAGGTTTTAGAGTCATGATATTCTGGTTTTATTATTAGAATTTAAATTTGTGTTTTATATGTAGTATGAAAGTCTCTACCTAGCTATGTTGTAAGTACCTAAATGTTGTGTTAACGTTGCATTTGTGTACTGCAACGTGAAAAATTTAAATAAATGCATGCTATATGTACTTAAATTTTTATTAATGTAATAGTATGTCATAATTCTACAGTTAAACCATTATATAAACGCACAAAATTAATTTACTTAAACCTAATTGCAAGTACATACATAAAATCTTTTAAACTAAAACTATATCATTTCGACTTAAAACTAAACATTAACATAATGAATATCCGCATATATTCTTTATCATGGTCGCCCCAGCAGGCCGCCGCGACCCTGCGCAAGAGCATCGTGCGCAGCGAACCAACACCGACCATTGTGCATTGACGCACCGATCTGCTACGATTGTTATACTACTGAGAGATACCGGTGTCAACTGCAAATCGATTAAAATTAATGAATTATGTATTTAAAGAAATGGGCTAAATATTTTTTTATACAATCTACTCCCGCCCTAAGAATTGCTATTGTGCATTGGCTTTTACAAACGTATAAAACATCGGACACCAGGCATAACCAGACCCGGAACAAATTATTTGTGGATCGCACAAATTGCTCCGTGTGGGAATTGAACCCACGGCCTCCAGACGCAATGGTATTGGTGACCTAAACCACTGCGCCATTAATGCAATTAATATAATGAGGCAACTAATGCAAGTGAAAGATGTATCTGTTACTGTAAAAGCCCGGACTGTGGTAAATCCTAAGATTTTCCGGTATATCCTAAGATTTACCAACTCTCAATGGTAAAAGTCCGAACAATTCTTTTATTTCGAACTTTTACCCCTATTTACTTGGTAAATCTTAGGATATACCTCAAGGGCAGGTAAATGTAGCTAATATAAAATAATTTTACAGTTATAAAGAAGGAGTTTTGGGCAAACCGACATGGGTAGGTTAGGTTAGAAGGCTGAGGTGGGAGCGAGCGAAGCGAAGCTCCCACCTCAGCCTTCGTGGTTATTTTTTTTTAAACCACCCAGAAGGAGGAGCCCCGCGAAGCGGGGCTCCGGCGACATCTTCAAACTCTCATTATAACTATTTATTTCGGCATATGATTATATCCCTAGCAATATCTTTATATTACGGCTCAAACACATGATAATCAACTTTTACCGTTTCGTTATGTAAATCCTAAGATTTGCTAATTAAATGGTGGTAAAAGTTCGAAATAAAAGAACGTTCGGACTTTTACCATTGAGAGTTGGTAAATCTTAGGTTTTACTGGAAAATCTTAAGATATACCACAGTTCGGGCTTTTACAGTAACATATCGACCATTTTCAGTATTCTGTCTAGGATTACAGATTGATAGATAGATGGTTAACTTATACAAAATGATGTGTCATTAACTGATTGCGCTAGAAGGGGTCTATCCTACCAGTTCCATAGAGTAGTTCCGCGACGGGACAACTGACACTATTTTGGAATGATCTTTCGTCTATCCCATTCGCCCCATGATTTTGTCACTATCCCCACCACGGGACAGGTGGGATATAAAAGTACCAGTGGAAAGATGGGACTATCACCGGACATCTCAACAGGACTCTTAATGAGATAGACCCGGTAGAAGTATATCCATGAATAGATTATACTGAGTAATCGAAGTAACGAGAGACTAATAGATTATGCTTGCTTCTGGAGAATGAACAGTGGATAGATGGGGTACTGAAAACGAGTGTTACCGAATACAACTAACCGTATTATTGATATTTTGTAATGGAATTTATGTAGTTACTCACAAAAAAAGGTTCCTAACATCCTTCCTACATGGATTAAAAAAACTTTATCATTTAATTTTAAAACAAAATCTATTTAAATGTAATATTTAGATAACATAAATGTTATTTATGCTTTATCTAGATTATAATTTGTTGGCACTTGTTTAACATTAACATGTAAATCCTGCAGTTACCAGTTAGAATTATACAGTTGCTTTCTTCATGAGAATCGTACCTTATTATTGTTAACTTTATTGTATTCCATAACAGTCCTTGTTATTTTATATACTTCGATGTGCAAGTAAACCCACATTCTTATAATATATAAAATAAACAAATTCCTTCCTTCTATTTGTTTCAAAGAATGGATGTTTTTATTATGGACGCCTTTTCTTCCGTATTATAAAACGTGGGTAATTAATTATGTAATAATATTTATATTGAAAAGTATTACCTTCTGTATTTCATACACCCTGTATGAAATACACCCGGATTTGGCAACTTTCAATGTTAGTATCATGTGATACAGGGCCTATTGCCATATCACCATCATCAGCCTAGCATTTCTTCTAACTATGTTGGACTCGGCTTTCAGTTTCACCGGATGCAGCTGAATATCAGTATTTTACATAGAGTGACAGCCTATCGGACATCCAGAACCCAGTTACCTGGGTATTGCCTGGGTATTGAAATTATACCAATTAAACAAAAAAAAAAAGATTTGGCCAAGAGCTTATGAATAATAAAAGCCTGACAGCTTATTGCCTAATCTGGAAATCGAACCGGAGATCTCGCAATGATGAACACTACCCACCGCCCCATAGAGGCAGAAATAAGAACTAAACCAGCCAACAAAAAGCTTACCTCATCCGGGAAACGAACCCAGTAATTTAAAGCTGCTCCTGTTAAAACATCTTCTCATTAAGAGAGTAATTAAGATGTCTTTAAGATATTGCTTCATGTCTATTATTGCAATCAGAGCATGGGATAGTGCTTAGAACATCGTTAGTATTCAAATTGTGTTGTAAGCCATGGGATTTCAGTCCTCCCCGTAGGCTATGGTGTAATAATAGGTACTTGTGTGTAGCCTAAAGTTCTATGTACTAAGCTCATAGAAAAAAGGAGTAAATTTTATCTTCAAGATATGTTTGTATCACTGCCTGTGTAAAAAATGTAAAAATAGTAACGAAGTATTTTTATTGGGGAATCAAAATCGTATGTTGAAATATTTTCCCTTTTTTGTAACATTTTTCGTTCTGCTCCGCTCCTAATGGTCGTAGCGTAATGTTAAATAGCCTTCTTCAATAAGAAGGCTATCCCACAGCACAAAAAGTTCCTGAGATTAGCGCGTTCAACCAAATTTAATTTCATTATTTAGTATTTATTAATGGTTTGAATTATTAAGGAAACGTTTATCGGTATACTTTAAGTTTGTTCTTTCAGGAAAAACAATCACGAATTATTATGAAGGATATATTTGTAAGCTGCTTGACAAATTCTCTCTGTAAATCTGTCAATAGCATTGTTGCAGTAACGAATTGTTTTAGAGGTCGACAGACAGTGGGTGCGTGTAATCTGTAATCAAGCATAACTTAAAGAACACCTATGACAAGGTAATGAGATGATTACACGTTTGTTTTTTACAAATTGTATCGGCAAAAGTTACTTAATCTTTCACGCATATACGTTTTGTAACGAAAGTTTGGGAGAAAGGAAGTGTCTAATATATAATTTTATGGATTGGTATAGTAATTTTTAAATTGATTTAAATACCTTTTTAAATGGTCAAGAGAACGTTATATTGTACATCAAGATCTTAAAATATTTTTTATAGGAGCACAAGTCAATAAGCTTTCGGCCGGTGTAGTAGCATTTTAAAAGAAGATCCGAGCCTATCATATCCGTAATTCAATTGATTTAAAGCTTGAAATAATTATGAACCTATATTTCCCCTTTTTTTCCAATAGCCGCAAAAGTAAATTAAATACGGTCATCTGATTTCAAACTAAGCAGAGCTTGTAGTATCGTCGCAAGTTTAAGTCTAATAAAAATTAAACAATAACTTTTTTTAGGCAAAGGAGAATAGACAAAATGTATAAAGTACATTTAAACAATATCGTAGTTATTCAGTGTTATAAATGGCTGATATTACGAGTGAGAGGTCAAAAGAAACTTTTAACTGTACCCTCCAAGTTTTGACAAAGAAAATACGATTGTAACCCCCAGTAGGGTGGCCACGAGTTGAAAATAAAATCTTTACTTAGGTTATTAATAAATAACTCAACTTTATATAGCTTGCACAACAGTATTAATTTAGTGAGAAAGAGAGGTAAAATACAATATATATATTTACAACTAGCTGACCCGCGCAACTTCGCTTGCGTAACATAAGAGAGAATGGGTCAAAATTTTCCCCGTTGTTGTATCATTTATTGCTGCTACTCTGCTTCTATTAGTCGTAGCGTGATGATATATAGCCTATAGCCTTCCTCGACAAATGGACTATCTAAAACTGAAAGAATTATTCAAATCGGGCCAGTAGTTCCTGAGATTAGCGCGTTCAAACAAACAAACAAACAAACTCTTCAGCTTTATAATATTAAGTATAGATGTAGCAACCGGTGAAGCGTAAGTTGGTGATAGAACTTCAAGGCATGAAAAATGTTGTCTGAAAATATCTATCAATAGCATTTCTATTAAATACACTCAAAGCTTATGTGTGTGAAAGTCATTTATTTTACTGCCTTCCTGGTTATTCAAATGTCATAGAAAGGTACATGACCTTGTAGTCGAACCTGTATCTGTCTCAGATAAATAATATAATTAACTCTTGATATAATGAAAATGAATATTAAATTCACATTCAAATACACACAATCTTCCGATTCTACATTGCAGAGCAGAGCTTAACCTACTACAACTGCATGCATAAATTTACATAGATCCATTTTCATTCAAACTCTTAACAGATGGCGTTCATCACAAATATTTGTCCTGAGTGGGATTCGAATCCACCACAAGCGGCAGGGTAGGTATTGTAGCGAAGCGACCACGTTAACCGCTGCGCCAAACGTGCGGTCATATTTAAAGTAGGAAAATATTAGAAAAAGAAGACGACATTATAGAATAAACTCTAATGTGGTAATTGGATTATGCTCGCTGTTTTCTTGCCACTCTTTACTATCCGTCTGCTGGGTGTCCTCAAGAAAGATAAGAATAATAATAATGTTACAAAAATGGATCGCCTAGCATGGTCCCCCTACTCTAAGCGGTTGTCCAATAACAAAGTAGTTGTCAAACAATCTTCGCAGTCCAAACACTTTAACTTAGACCGTAGACACGAGTAACCACTCGAAAACATTTACTTTTTAACCCCTAATATTATAAAGTTACGAACGAATTACTTTTTGGTTGTAGTGTATTGTGTTGTTTACTAGAAAATGTTGTTTCTGCGTTCACATTATTAGTTATCATTTACACACTAATTATTACGTCTCTTTTATTATTAATATTATTTAAATAATGCGAACAATATAGTACCAAAATGTATATTATGAGAAAAAAATGTGACACATAACGCCATCTACATTACATTTATTCAGCTTTAAAATTCACCTAATACGGCTACTCACCGCTAGATGACGTTACAAGAGCGCACGCATATACCGCTTTGTTTTCTCTCTTACGAAATACTAATTACTCTAATTGCGTACTACAATTTGCATTTCCGACGTCAAACAAATTACGTATTTACTAAACGCAGCTAGATTTTAACCATAGCCTTACGCAACATAGAATTATCTATGGCCACTTTAAAAATAAAACATCATTGCTATAGCAACGGCTTGTACACATTGTAAGTACATTTTCGGCAAAATGTCGAACAATAAAAGCAGTACAAGTACATTTTATTCAAGAAGTACCAAAACATCTTCGAATAAAACAAATAAGTCTAAAAAACCACTACCAAAGAAAGTTATTCCTTCAAAGAAATTGGCATCAAACTGTTCTGAGAATAAGAGCTGTCCTACAAGCACTATTAGCAGCAAAAAGTACCCGGAAAGACCCAAAAAGACTACCAAATCCGATGCAAATGTCACTAAAAAGTACCAAGCAGTAAACTCTGGGGACTACTGCAAAAAGTGTGGCGATGTGAAAGAAAATGATGAAAAAGAAGACATCAACAAAATAGTAAGTGCTATGAACGTGAAAAGTGTCCGCCACGACAACATTGTCAAGAAAAAATCATCAAAACCAATACAACAGTACTTTAAAAACGAAAACTTTAATGTATCTGCTGAATCTCTAAATTTAAATGCACAAGATATACTGAAAAACTCTCTTGACACTATCAAAGAGGTCTCCGAACGACACAACGTTTCCGAAGAGTCTATATTCATGATTTATTCCGATTCTGATGAAGACATAACCTATTTAGACCCAGATGACGACGAAAACATAGAAAAACTAAAAGAATTCAGAAATAAAAACTATTTCGAATGCCATTCAGCAAAATCTAGAATCAAAACTCGAGCGAACGTGACCAGTTTGAGCGACCACAAATGCGTCTACCGATTCTATTTGAACGATCGACTATTTCCCGTTCCATTGAACACTGACTGCAACAACAAAGTGCGCTGTGTAGAATGTCACCTACCAATGGACATTAAACAGGATAATTCAGGCGATAAAATTAATGGGACTATACAAGCTAAAGTGAAACTTGGTAAGACTACTCAAGATATGGTTTTATTATTGCCTATAAAGGAATCTTTGATTATTAAAGAGAGGCGTAAGGAAGAGAGAGAGGTTAATAATGAATATGTTTACTTTGGAGTGGTTAAACTAAGTTGTGATGGTAATTCGTTGTTTAATAAGACTTTGCCCCATGATTCTTTAGCCCTGAGGTATCAGAAAGGGTATAAAGAGTTCCAGTATGATGATCGGTATAGGTATAAACATGTAGACGATGATGATGTTATTGTGATTTGAATTGACAATAAAGTAATTACGAAAGAATTTGGTTTGATTTTAAATTGATTTTGGGAGAAATAATAAATAATAGACTGTTATTGTTTCTTGCCAAAGCGGTTAAGGGAAGTTTTAGATACTCCATACATTAAATTTAAAATCATTTCTATGTTTGTAATGCCATAAAAAAGCTGAAAAAAGTCAAAATATAACTTTCCTTGAAAAAATAATTTTAGTTTACACGGCTGTTAAACAATAATAATAAATACGGTTGTATTCCAAAATTTTAGCTTCTTTGAATGTCCTACTGCTAACGATCCCACTCTTGTTCTTTACAAATGATTTGGAGCTTTTCTAGATTGCGTCCAGGTGATCCCACAATCTCCTTTAAGTCTTTCGCGTAACTTACCTTCACCCTAGGCAAAAATAATATTATTATTTGACTGCCTCCGTGGCGCAGTGGTTTAGGTCGCCACGCCGCTAACATTGCGTCGGGAAGTCGTAGGTTCGATTCCCACAAGTGGCATTTTATGATTTGTGCGGTGCACAAATAATTGTTTCGGGTCTGGTTATACTTTGTGTCCGTTGTCTGTATGATTGTAAAAGTCCCCGCAACACAAGATAAATTCTTAGTGCGGGAGTTGTCTTTTTTAAATAAATAAATTATCTGACCTTTATATAAATATAATATTTTATGTATACGTTTTTTGTATTTTGGTTTGCAAATAGCAAGTGACAATGACAATGACCTAGCCTCACTCTTTGTGCATTGTTCGCTTTAAATACTAGCGTATAAATGGTAGGGTACCATCTTTAGCACTACGTTTGTTAAAGAGGCTTTGTTTGTAACCCGTCAAGGAATCAAGGACGTTTAAATTTATATTTAACTTGCAGCAGTTGCACACAGTATTGAAAATATATAATATGGTCGTGTATACGACCGCCCAGACTAAAAGTACTAATGTTTTTATTGACTTTATTATTTACTAGCTTTTGCCCGCGACTTCATCCACATGGTTTGCAACTTAGGACAGAAATTTCATACAAACTTTCATCCCCTTTTTTATCCCCTTGGCGGTAGAATTGACCGAAATCCTTTCTTAGCGGATACTTACGTTATAACATCTACGTGCATGCCAAATTTCAGCCCCATCCGTCCAGTGGTTTGGGCTGCGCGTTAATAGATCACTATTTCCCGGTTTCTGAGGTACATTTAGCGGTAGTTTATCTATTCAATAGCGTTAAACTCATTTAAAAAAACCCTTTTGAATAGATAAACTACCGTTAAATGTACTCAGAAACCGGGGGTAAGTCAGTTAGTCAGTCACCTTTGCGTTATACATATTTAGATAGATAACCTAGAGCCATTTAAGTATCGTCAGATCTCGCAAATATGTCGTCACTTATATTTTCCTAACTTAACTGCAATGTGTGTAATCAAATTTTAATGTCATGTTAAGTTTTACGTCACTGTATTTACCTAATCCTTAATTTATATTCATAGCTTCCTAACTTGAATACTTTCTTAAAATAGCTTTAAAAATGCAATATTGATGTGCGATCAAAGCCAATTATCATTATTTTTTTATTCAAGAAATAAAATTAAAACAGAATAGGGGTAATTTTCACAAGTAATAAATAAGTGTCAGATAACCAATCTGCTAGATAAAGTGTCAGTAAATGTATGAAAAATACCATAAACTTCGATATGATACTTATCCGGAGGTGATGATAAGATATAAAATTAAAAAAAAATAATTATGTCAACTATGACCGTAAATGCGTAAATAGAATGCATTGTATCTCTACATTCTCTACCTACTGTCTTACTGAACATTTTAATGCCTAAGTTAATCCTTTCCCAATACAAAGCACGTGCTCAAAAACTATTAAAGAATCCATTAATATTTCAGATGACAATAACAATTGCCTACATTACTGCATCACCATGATTGCAAGCTTCAAATAATGACGATTTAAAACGTCCTCGACACATATTCCGTCTGCAACAGATTAAAACGGAACGATAAAACTTCGAATATCCAATTTCATTCTTTTATTTCATCCTCTATGGAAAATTACGTCAATTATACAGCAAAATTGAGAAGCAATCATTCGTTTCACAACCCTTCCCGCAGTTTTGGATAAAAATGGCGGCGGTCGCGCGCGCGCCTCAGTTGTGTACACTGCGCATGCGCGAGAACTGTCACTTTCGTTCTGAATCGCGAATGTGTTGAAGTGAAATTAAAATTTAAACATTTAAGATGTATAATTATTTAATTATTTTTGTTTGTTTTATGAGTTTCGTGGCAGCTGATAATAGTTTACGTAAGTATTTTATTTCTTCTTTTATTTTTATTGTTTCCGTGTTACTGAGTAGTACGACAACTTAGTAGAGAGTCTTGGCATGCATGATTTACCTAGATTTTACGAAACTAGCTTTCCGCCCGCGGCTTCAGTGACGTGGAATTTCCAAAAATCCTATCTTATTGCTCCTCTACACTTCCTAAAGAATTTTTATATTAAATTTCAAATTTCTTCGTTCAGTAGTTTCGGCTGTGCGTTGACCATCACTCAGTCACTCACACATTCACGGAAGAGTTTATATAGGTATATTGAAAATTCTTTATAATTCCAAAATAAAATAACTGTATCATACAGGCCACCTGCATAGGTCTGCGGGCCACTGATGTACTAAATTCTTAATTTTGTACACTCAATCCTTGCATAGAAGGCTCTATACAACCTTGTTGAACTATGTCATATGCATTTCCCGGTTTATTTCACAGACAGTTAAGTTTGTAAGCTCTAAGCTAAAGATAGGTATCTTGTTTGCGTAACATGTTGTCCGTTTTGTTCGTTATGTTGTAAAGACTTGAAATATTCCATTCATGAATCTGCGATATTTTTACATTAGGAGCGAAATTCGCTATTTTTTTTATTGATCAATAGATAATCTTAAATGTCCTAACCCATATTTTTGAGGTCAAGCACATGCATATTTTTAGTATACTATAATTATATTATTATTTTATTAATAGTATGGTGCATCCGACTGCTGATCATAAGGTTTTCGGTTCGATTCCCTGGTCGGGTACCTACATTGTTAATGATATTTTCTAATTTATATAAAAATATATATCCATGGTAGCCAATAGCATTAAGCTCGCTCCCTATTACACGGGACTAACATTGACTGCCTCCGTGGCGCAGTGGTTTAGGTCACCACGCCAACACTACTGCGTCGGGAGGTCGTGGGTTCGATTCCCACACGGAGCAATTATTTGTGCGATCCACAAATAATTGTTTCGGGTCTGGTTGTGCTTTGTGTCCGTTGTTTGTATGTTTGTAAAAGTCCCCGCGACACAAGAGCAATTCTTAGTGCGGGAGTTGTCTTTCAAAAGGATCAACATTGTTAATGTATTACCGGGGGTGTAGTTCATACACTTTAACCTACACCTCCGGGAATAATAGGCGTGATATTTTATATGGTATGGTAACCATGGCGTAGGGTCTGCATAGTGTTGATTAAGGCCTTGAGAAAGCGTTCAAAGATATTTCATTTCATCTCGATTTAAAGATTCATAGACCTTAATTGGAAAGTGAATCCCAAATGACCATTCTTACTATTCATTTAATGTCTAGACCACAGTTATTTAACACTACTCGATATAATGATCACGATTATATTTTTTTCATTTGTTACGAAACATTACTCTTAACTCGTGAACTGAATTAATATGGTCATTGATTAGAGTGACCTGGAAGATACTTCCTTAGACATAACAGCACCCCAGAATGGGATTATGCAAAGACTAGCCTCTGCTTGCGACTTCAATCGCGTAGATAGTTTTATCGGAGTAACAAGTATCTAAAATATGAATCATGGCATTAAACTATCTGTGAATTTACTTTCTTTAAAATCCATAAAGTGATATTTATTTGCCCAAAAGGATATTAAACATACTCACAAACTTTTGTATTTAAAATGCAAATAGAGTACGATTTAATAAAATACACCTATTTTTGTATTGTCTTGGTTAGAGGACAATGTTAAAGTTTTTAACGACATATTAGTATTTACTTAGAGTTCAAATGGTTTTTATTTTCGTTTGCATCTTATTCTGCCGAAATCACGGTAGCCGGTGAAACTGTAATGGTTATTCTGTGGTAATGGCAACTGTTAGTTTATTTAATGTGAAATATGATTCAAAACAGTCTGACTAGTATACTATACTAACACCAGTAAGAAATCAAAGAACATCATCCTTCCATTGCTGTCTTTGTAATGTCTTTTACTATTTATCGCTTTTCAAGAAGGCTAACAGCTTGGTATAAATAATCATCTTCAACGCATGACACCGGTCCACCTCCACAGAACTCTTCCTGGTTTTACATCAATTCAAGGATGGAAATAACTTACAAAATTAACGATGTAGCCTCTCTTTACCTGACACCATTCCAGCCTGAATATAAGTGAAGAATAAAATACATCATCATAATTAATTACATTGGCCAAACGCATACCAGAAGCCTGTCACTAAATACGATCCTTGCAAATAATTTTTGCATTTAATTTTGAGTTGTTTTTTTACTTACTTATTCTATCTATGCTTAAGAACATAGTTGATAGTAACAGTGTTTAAGTTATGAACAGGTGCCAGATGACTTATCTACTAAATAAAGTGACAGAAAATATGTATAAACAACTGTTGAAATTCCATCTTATAAGTTATCTGTTAGGTACTTATTAAATAAATAATATATGTGTTTGGATTAACGTTTGCACTCAATGACGGAATTTGATGAAACTTGGCAGTGTTGTAGCTTATGTACCAGAATTACACCTACAATTCAGAAGTACTAGCTTTTGCCTGTGGTTTTTGCCGTAAGATGTATGACTATAATCCACGCGGACAGAGTCGCGGACAAGAGCTAGTAAAAAATAGATGTGCCATCTATATAAAAAAAGCGATCACCGCCGTCGATCAACTTCGTAACCCCTGCACAACAGACGGCGCCAACCTAAAAAATCAACTTCCGAATTCAGCTTCAAATCACATAATAAATTAATGATGTGCATTATCTAACAGTCGCGTGTAAGCCGGAGTAAGCCGTAGTAAGCCGTAATGCTCGGTAATATAACGTAAGAGCCGTATTAAATTGTTTACACTTACATTTGAGATCATGTAATGAATATATTTCCGTGTTCGCTTTCACTGGCCCCTTGCTGTTTTGTGGTAAATTTGCAGCTTGTTTTGCTACTTTCTGATAATTATTGGGTTGTTTAATGTAGATAAAGTAAACAATTATGTCTGACTAGCTGACCCGCGCAACTTCGCTTGCGTCATAAGAGAATCTTAAATTTCCCCGTTTTTGTAAAATTTTTCATTGGTACTCTGCTCCTATTGGTCGTAGCGTGATGATATATAGCCTATAGCCTTCCTCGATAAATGGGCTATCTAACACTGAAACAATTATTCAAATCGGACCAGTAGTTCCCGAGATTAGCGCGTTCAAACAAACAAACAAACATACAAACAAACTCTTCAGCTTTATAATATTAGTATAGATAAAGTTCTTTTTTATCGAAAAACTAAAACTGAAGGTAATGAGTTAAATCATTCCAGTGTTATTGTGGCTTTAAACTCAGGTTCACAATTTATAATATTTTTATTGTAAAGTGCTTTTTTTTTAATGTCACTTAATTTATTACGGTCACTTATTTAGTAACATTATTTTGCTCAAAGACTTTAGGGTGTAGTATTCCATTACAGTAACCTAAAATTTCGATCATCAGAAAGTGCAGATACCTTGATAAGTTCATGCATAAACAAATCATTTTTTGGCGCAGTGGCTAACAGAGGCCTGTTATTATGTATAATGTCTCTCTATTTAATTAAGCGATATACAATCCCACAAGAGTCATATTCTTGATTTGCAAAAACAGGAACGAAGATGCAATAATATCAATCAAACTGAGATAAATAATGCATGCTCACGTTATTCTTCATTTAGAATTTATAAGATGTTTATTCATATTAATTCTATTAATATGAATAAACATCCGTGTCACAAACATACAAACAGTCTATATTTCTCAGTATTACATAATTTATTACCAAACCGGTTGTGAATAAATATTGAAACATAATTTATGACTGCTATCCTTCGTTAAGGTTAAGTATTGCAAATATGGAATACACGAGAAATTGCCCGAAGGTACTGTAAGTACATTGTGTGATATCCGGGGTCTTCTTATTATAATGATTCACAAGAAGCTTTGTCATTGTCAAATAGAGTTTTTATCGAACCAGAGAAATTTCTTTACAAACATGCCAAACGTGAAAAGGAGAAGAGTTTGTCTTTTGTTGACGATGCTTCAGTTGGTTGTTGGTGTTTGTGTTTACTATTTGTCAAATACTGCTTGGCCTGGCTTAGTTATAAAAAGAAATCGTACATCATGAGAAATATGAAAAAAATTATAACTAATTGACCACAAAATTTCACCATAATAGTCAAGCCGTAACACCAGACGTTTCTTTTTTTGATAATCGTTTTCAAATTGCTCCATATTCATACTCGAATATCTCGGACTATGTGGATTAATATGTTTATATGTGAATTGTTTTTACGAATATTTTCAATCATATGAATAAATAAACCTTTAAAATATTGTCAAACATGTCATCGTGTAGCTCAATAGACTAACTGGGCCTACCTTCAAGCGTGATTTTATAAATAAAATGTAAAAAATATATATTGTAGGATTTTGTATTGTTAATCATTTCTGACGATGACCATTGGTCATCTCGGCATGCTAAAAGTCGACCCAAATTAAATTCTCTTCAAGAGAAGAACAATACACAGATATGAGCCTTCGTGTGAGGTCACAGTCATTAACTAAATGCTTAAAACCATCACATTGGTCCAAGGCGTCATCCCGGGCCCTAAGTGTCTCTACGTGTGCTATTATACCACCAATAACCGTAGGGTCAGTATCGCATGCGCAAGGTCGGCGTGCGCGTGCGCATGTCAATGAGACGACGCAACTATTTACATGCGTCCGCTGTACGACCTTGACCCGTAGTGTTTGTTAGCGAATCTGTTTTACTTGATTTTCGAAGATTAGATTTGTCTAGATATTTCTAGATTTTTTGTTTATTTTTATTTGTATTTTGTAATAGGGTAGGTAGTTAACTGGGTCAACAGAAAAATTATAGGTAATTTCTGTTCACTAAAGTTGAAATTAAATAACGTTATAATCCGAGTCACTGATGTTCTAAAGATAGAATTTTGTAAACGTCCGAAAGCCACAAACATTGCGTACAAGTCTCACTTCTAAGTTGTCGGGCTATAATCAGGCACTAGTATCTACTTTTTGTTTGGTCGATTCAAAGTATTACCTTACCTGCGAGGACATTGCGAACATAAAATTAACTTGTCTTTCTTCAAAATGTGTATTTAGGTACGTTAATCATCTGCAAGACATGATATTTTATTATCCAGATTTTATCTAGAACTATTTACCTGCTTTTTGCCATATATTATTTACGTATACATAAAGGAACACAACACAATACTATTTATTATTACGAAGAAAAATTTCACATTTTATCAATTCAATTCGTATCAACAGAACACGATTAACAAATCATCTCAACCTTTGATCACCACTTCTCATATAGTTTATTGACTCAAAGAAAGATGCAATACATATCTATACGCAACATCTATATTTGTCTGTCTGTCTTGCACAAAGCTGAGTGCGAAACTACGAAGGTCGCCCGGCGTCGTTTCACAAGAGTAAAGATATGATGTGAAATAAACTTAAATATAATTGAGAAAGCAGGAAGGACGTTGTGAAAGTGATCGTGTCAGGGACTTTGAGATTCAGTTTAAGTGTTGATTAAAGTTTGAGCTTGGGTATGCGTTGAGATAAGACTTAAAAAATTGAGATGAGTTTTAAGAGATGTTGTTAAAAGACATATGTATAGCGGTAGATGGGATTGGTGTGCAGAGACTTCAGGTGCGATTTCTAACTCATTAAATGGGATTTTCTTTCAAGAAATGAATCAATACAAGTATTTCTAAGTTGAGATTGAGGAATTTTTATGCTCCGTTTATTGATGCATACTGTTATTTTTATGAATGGTGAAGGAAAGTATAACCACCAAACTGATACATTTAAAAAAACCTTTAAAACAAATGAACGTAAATATATAAACCAATCTAAAATAAATTATATTATAACAAACATTTGCATATAAAAAGTTCAATGACCTTTACGTATTCTGTACTTCAAAACCAAATCAAATAAAAAAAATATACCTAAAATCTTGTGCAAATTTTAACATTAACAAATATTTATTTACGAACTCTTAAACCTTTTACCAAACTCCCATTATTTTTAACACTTTTCGTAATAACAAGTGCACATTAAACATTGTTGACCGTGACCTTTCTTAGCGCCATCTATTTACGTAACCGTGTAAACTTTGATTACCGTTGTGTAACGAGACAACAGTGCGGATCGATCTTTGAAGTTAAGTTACGCTTGCCGAGGTTGTTCTGTGGACGTGGAATTATGGGTCCCGGCTGTCACTTTCAGAGACCTTTGGGATGGGTGACCATCTAATACATATCAAGTTCCTCCTTGAAATTGTGGGTCCCGGCTGTCATTTTCAGAGACCTTGAACAGTCGTTAACAGCAATTAGTTCGTAGAAGTTTAAAAGTCTGACAACTAGACTAACCGAAGGGTATCATGTTATAACCTGGATAGCGGAGGTACTGGTATCCAGGTACATGCGTCGAGACCAATATATGTAGTTTAGAAGAAAGGCTGGGCTGATGATGAACGAGAAGTCACTTTACTTGGTTGTTTAAACAATCTCGGGTTGTTTAAATTTTATGATCTTGTTAGATATAAAACTTCTTGCGCAAACTAAACGTTTACTTAGAATTATCTAGATGTTACTTAGAAAGTTCCAGCGTGTAACGTTTATTACGTTGTGTAACAGTAAAAGGGTAAGTTGACTGAGACCTACTCGTAAAGTAAGGTTACTTTCATCTAAGAGATAAAACCAAATTAATTGGGTAAATAAATTTTGTAAAATTAAGGAAACCTTAGGTATTCATTTAATTAATGAGTAATTCAATAAATGTAATTATGTCACTTGCGGAGTAGAGGATAATATGGTCGCTACAAGCTTCCACTACGCATAGAAATCATGATTTCGGATTTCACTCGGAGCAATTATTTATGGAATCTGCAAATGGTTCAGGATTAGTAGTAGTTAGTAGTTCATATGTGCAGATTTTTTAGTGTAGTTAAGGCCCGTTACAGGTGTTTAAGTGGGTGTTCATAAAAAAGGTCTTTTTTCAGTTTACAATATAATGTCTCTTGGAACTATTGCACGTGCAAATATGAACCCCTTATAAAAAAACTGTCCTATATTTGATCCCGGGTTTTCAACTATCTTCATACAAAATTTCAATAAAATTGGGCTACCAGTTTCGGATACAATAATAGTTTTTTTTTATTGGTTATTAAGGGTTTTCTTATTACCGATAAATAAAGTTATAGTGAGACGTCCTTGATCTTTCTGTTCGCAATATATTTGTAATGAATATTGATCTCAACTGTTACACCAATGTTACGTGCGAGTTACGTTACACCAGAGATAGTAGGGCTGGCACGAGATTCATTAAATTATTATAAATTCTCATCAACTTTTATACTTTTCACGGTTCATATATTTAAATTAATGCGACAATGTATATTGGTAGGCTCTCTTTGATTTCAGTGGTTATGTATACGAACACAAGTCACAAGTATCCTGGTTCGATTCTCGCGTTGCCCAAAGTGCTAATATGTTTTTAATGATAATTACTAATGTTTCGGTAATGTGCCCGCTATATGGCAATATGCCTGCCCCCTCTTACATGGGACAAATATTAATTATTGCGAAACGTGGGTGTTTTTTATACACGCGTATAACAGGCGTGAATTTATCATTATAGAAATAGGAACGATCATACAACACCAAACCCAGCTTTTATTTTGTTAATTATTTTTACATGTCTTTGTAAAATATCTGTAAAACTTAAGCCCTAAGTTTGTCACCCCTAGTCTAGTCTAGGCTTTACGTATACTGATGTAAGTATTGATATGCCAGACACGACGCAGCGAGGAAAACCTGGTGACTTAACTAGTTACGACATCGCTACTTTTAACTTTGTGTTTATAACTGTTCTTAGTTAACTTGTAAATAACTAACATAGAGTTTTAACTAAAGTTAAATTACTAATACAATAGAAACAAAAATTAACTAGGAATATGTTTATGGTGCTACAGAAAGTTAATGAGAAGAATTCAGGTAACAAAAGTTAAATATATTATGATTATGTCTCATTTTTTTTTACAAGTTTTTGAATTCGTCTTAGTATTTTTTATCTACCACAGTACCACCGTTTTGAAATTGCTGTTACTCTTGAGAAAAACCGGTAAGAAACTCACGTCTTGCTCGTTTTAATTAATTTCTCAATATTATACGATTCGCAAAAAAGATTTTGGGACACCATAACTACTAATATAAAGCAAATATGACTTGTTATCGATATCAATGCATGTAATATTAAAATTCACTTAACCCGCGACAAGATTGATGTAAGCCGGTCGAAACGTCGGGAAATAAAAAAAGAAAAGGACCCCAAATCACCGCCTATAAGATCTGTTGCGCCTTGTAGTATTTATTATGCGACAAGCTGTGATTGTTTACCGTTTAGTAGACCGTTAAACATAAATCAATATGCATAATATTATCTAACTAAAGGCTTGTGCGACGGAGAAATAATGTTCCGTATTTGTGCAAATAGGAACCACAGAGCGAGATATCAAAGGTTTTACAAAAACATGTCTATTCTATCAGTTGCAGTTGGTTGCTCACCTTTTTGTAAACCCTATTTTTAAGCGAAAATCGTGTCGTTCTTTTTTGTGTAAGGTTTTAAACTACTTTTATATTAGTATGCCGCAAAAGAGTAAAAATGTAAAAGAATGTGTGGTTCCATTCTGAGTAAATACTCATTGTAAAAATAATGATCGAACAAGACACTTACAGTCATCAAATTGATAAATCTGGAACTGTTAATATGCAAATAACACATGATTGAACATGATTGTTAGGAAAACTACTTTATGGCTATTGCTAAATTTAAATGCTTAAAAACGCTATAATAATCTTAATATAGAACCGGCTAGATATCTAGAAAAACAACCGTTTATAACTACTTTAAAGTTATCTAACGAAATACTGGAAAATTCCTAACAGGATGCTAGTTTTGACAGACAAATATAATAACCATAAAACTGACTATTATATTTTTAAACTTTGTCCAAATAGTCGTTAGTCGTTACTGACCAAGTTTGTTTAGAGTATAATAGCAAGAGTCGTTTAAAAAAAACAAATGTTTGAGTCTCGTATCCTCAAGTAATTTTTCGTAGAATTTAGGCTAATAACCTTTTTGCAAATATTAGCTACGAATGAGAATTGACGCGCAGACAGCGTGTACAAACTGGTAGCGTCGCCGGCGTGGTGACTTTCCGCCATGAATGTAGTCTTATTTCTTAAACAATTTTAACTTTT
This sequence comes from Anticarsia gemmatalis, assembly GCF_050436995.1. Lineage (NCBI taxonomy): Eukaryota > Metazoa > Arthropoda > Insecta > Lepidoptera > Erebidae > Anticarsia > Anticarsia gemmatalis. The sequence goes on along the minus strand of NC_134764.1, from coordinate 10,579,639 downwards.
TTATGTGTCTATCTGGTCCGTATTTAATTTAAAACGTATCTTACTGTAGAAAACTCAATCAAAACCTCTCATAATTTTATTATAGTGTACTTAATTGTTAAGAAGTGAGAATTTTGCTCACAGCCAGTGGAAGTAGTTAGGTATACAAAATTCAAAATTAAGTGGCTTATGCATCTGACGGTGATCTCTTTGATACAGTTATTTTATTTTGGAAATACATAGTATTGTTAATAAAAATGTACATAAATCGTACATACCAAGGCTCTTTATTAAATAGTCGAAGCAAAATTAATTTCAAAAATTGCAAATTTCGCTATTGCATTAAACGGAAACTGTTCACGGACATGATTATTTACAAACAAAGCCTCCAAAACTTCCGTTAGTTAATTATTATATATTTAGCTACTAATTTACATAAAGAACTATTTATATATAGTATATAATACTTGGCCAACGCCGGTATAATTCCGTCTGAGGTGTTTGGCAACTGCCCGGCCTTGTAACGAATAGCTAGCGTGTAGATGACAATATACGGTGTAATGCAAAAGTATCAGTTGGGAAACACATGTTTAAGTTAAGCAATGTGTGGGAAGGATTGGATTTGGATGGATAGCCGTTTTATAAAGAGAGATTTTACTTTTGAATCTTGAATGGTGATGGATACGTAAGAGACGATATGACTTTACAATGTCTGAGTGGGAATCGAACTGACCATCGGGCGATCGACTTTGGTCTCTATCGGGCGGTCAGTAGTGGATACGACTACAGCACTGAGGTCTGGGGTTCGAATGCCGAGGCGGGCCAATAAGTGGTATCTGTGTTTTTCTGTTAAGATTTTTTTAGTAATGGTCTTATGGAAGTTGAGGTTGAAGACCTCCGTTCCTCGGAGAGTACGTGAGACTTCGATCTTGCCCCTCTGGCCTCTAACTAATCTTGGCGGTTATCCGTCCAACCAGGCTACGAGAATGGGAACAGGGAGTGTACATTTGTATTGTGCACACACTCGGACACTTTAAACGAAGTCCTGTACCGTTGCAATGACACCAGCCACTGTAGCCAAATGTCGGCTAGACGGACATGATTATAATTTGTTAATGATACATGTACCTAACAGTTTAATTGTTCAATACTCGGGTACTACTGTATATCTTTTACGTATGCGAATTGTCGGATGACACGAATAACGTGCCTACCACGTAATTTGTGTCGTCCGTTGTTGATGCAGATGATGACGCAACTATGTGCAGTCTATGTAGTATGTAGTTTATGTACTATAATTCTGCAATCATGATATCGTACTGCACATTAGATTATTATAAACATATTAATCGAAAATTATCTCGATAAACAATATCTTATTTTGTAGCTGCGCGTGCAAAAATCGCTAGATGTCAAAGTTAGTTTTTCATCTTTGTTATTACGATACGATCCGTACTGTACAACAGATATGTGTTTTATTCACTGCTTAGTTGTTGCAGAAGTATGAAAGTCTGACATTACAGCGTTAGCAAGGGCTTTCGTGAACTATATCGACTATCAAGTACTGCGATTCTCTACCACTGTCGACTACTGACAACCGGCTAGCTATAAAAAAAAATGACAATTGGTTCAGCTCCTGTAGCGGGCGTCGTAAAACCTATTTTGGCAGTACATTCTAATAAATATCTAACTCTCTTTACTCGATGGCTCCAATTGTACGGAATCGTGCTACTGGTAACTATATAGGTCGTGGAGGTCCGATAGACAGTCGCTCCATGTAAAATACTGGTATCCAGCTGCATCCGGTAAGACTGGAAGCTTTCATAGTACGAAAAAGGCTAGGCTGATGACTACGATATAATATTCACGATAATTTCCGAACATTTTGATAATAGAATAATTGTATTGTTACAGCGGAAGATTTCACAAAATGCAGACAAAAGGATACGAAGCTAAACGAGTGTCTAAAAGCGGCTGTTCCTGATGCGTTAAGAAGGATGAAAAAAGGTAACATTGCTTTTAACCCAATACCTATTATATTTTATTTCACAATACATAGGTTTTTATTGCTGGGAAACTTCACTCGGGGAGGTTTTACCATCGAAAATCGATCGTTCAAGAAAAACAAAACTATTCATTTGAAATTTATTCAAGAATTAAGTGGCAAATGTTGCTCCTCTAAGTGCTTACTGTCCCAATGTTCCAGGTATCCCATCCCTGTCCGTGCCTCAGATGGAGCCGCTGCACGTGTCAGGCATCAACATCGAGTCAGGCGCTGGCCCGGTGGTTATCACACAAAACTATAGGAACATCGCTCTACATGGACTCACTGACTCTGTGCTTACTTCGTACAAGTAAGTATCAACATAATTATAATTATTTTAACGAAAAGTTTGTTTGAACTAATTGTCGGCCTAAGTTATGGAATTTAAATTTAAATTTCATGGTTTCCATCTTTTAGTAAAATTCATTATTATTACGTTTGAATGCGTAATTAACTTTTTGCCTGACAGGTTGTTTACCCTATCATACACAACCACTCAATGCATCTTGGTCGAATTTAACTCACAGATAATTACCAAATTCATACATACGATTTCTACGGAAAATCTTTTCAATCGAATCTGGTTATTCGAATATTTTAGTCAGTGTGGGAATCAAACCCACGGTACTTGACACCCTCTAACGTTTCTAACCGTACTTATACATTTTCCAGAGCGGATCTAAAGAACTACAGACTAAGAACAGACTCCATCACTCCTAAAATGGAATTCATAGCCGATTACGTGATGAAAGGAAGGATCTTAGTGTTGCCCATCCAGGGCAAAGGTCTCGCAAACATCACTATGGGTGAGTACAACGCCATCTAGTAGACAGTAGCGGTATTAATGATGAGTTAGAGAACTGTTTTTGTTTTTTAGCGGTCAGTCGTTTTTATCTCGCAATTCGCAAAACAATAACTAACAATTTACGTAATAAATATCATCTTTTGGCCGTACAATAAGGTATAATACTGTTTATTCATAGCCTTCTGTTATCGCGGCTCCCTACAATCTAAGAATAAGATCATTTTTGTAGAGATGGGCGATGGGGTAAGGATTTCTGTTAACAGTGATTAACTCACACACTTGACCGCAGACTAGTCGCGACGTTCATTAAGGTATCTTTATTTTTATATTTTCCAGTGAACTTAGTAGTAAAACACGACCTAATAGGCGAGCCAGTGCAACGTGACGGAGAGACATACATGCACATCCGCGACTACCGCGTCAAGTTTATACCTCAGAGGGTGTTGCTGCACTTCTCTAACCTCTTCAACGGAGACAAGAGACTTGGGGACCAGATGAACCTGTGAGTATATGATTAAATTTGTTTTAAAAAGTGGTCTCTTTCGACTTTTGTTGGAATCTTTGATGATAGTACAACTAGCGACATCTAGTGTGGAATAGCGTAACTTAATATTATCATGCTGTTGATAGCGCTATTGCTGTGTAGTGTATTCACTTACATTTCATTAATGTTATTTCTTTTATTCATGACTGTAATAATGTTTAATAAGAAAAAAATACACTAATAATATGTACCTTATTGCACAGAGACACAGAGGTATTATTAGTGGTTTCTTTTGCGAACTGAAAGCGTTTTTGTTATACCGCAACCGTGTATTTATCTAGCAATAAATGCAACCCTTTACATTATGTGCAACTGGGGTCATTATGTACAAAGCAGTATTTGTACTTCGTACATAATAATATTGAACTTATATTATCTACCACAGAGTAAGGATTGTATAAATAAAATAACCTTATTTTCTCTTTTCCAGTTTCCTAAACGAGAACTCCGACCTAGTGTTCAATGAGCTAAAGGAATCGTACGAGAAGTCTTTAAGCACGGTGTTTCAGGACGTCACCAACAAAATATTTGACAGTGTGCCGATGAACAAGATATTCTTAGAAGACTAAGTTAAAGCTAGCTGTCAGACTTTCGCGTTGCGTGATTATAATCTAATATTGCACGGGGAGTTATTGAAATTTAATCTTTTTAATACTAGCTGGTGACTGTGGCTTTACTCAAAAGCAAAAGGGAAGTAACTTTACGCATTAAGCAGCTCTCATACTATCTGATCACAAAAGTTGTGATAAGTAGTTGAAGTTTTCATGTAAAGGAAATACAATCAGACACGCGTTGAGGTTTATATGTTTAGTATGAATTCGTCTTGGTCAGATTGACAGTTCAGCGCAGCGGTACTGTTCTTGGACAATAATTATTATTATAGTCCATACCCAATTAAATTTGGACGAAACTTCAAGCAAACTAAGGTGCAATACCAAGTGCTTGGTCACATTAAGCCCGTGTAATATTGAATAATAAGTTAGGTTTCTAGATCGGTTTAGTAAAAGTAATTAAAATCTTTATAAAAAACCTAGTTAAGATATCTTCATGTGGTATTTATTGACCTGCTTTAATTAGACTGTATAGAAATAAAATAAGTTAATCATTTTTACTACAAAATTGAAGTTTTATTTATTACTATATTTGTACTTTTGAATTTACATTTACTTTGTTGCCGTGACATCTTAATTTATTAATTACAAATTTACAACCTAACTATTGAACTATTCAAAATTATATTTAGAATAACGCCATCTATCGACTAATAGTAAAACTACGTGCTAGTATTTGGACTGGTATCTAGCCGGCGCCATCTAGTGTGTTAGGCGGGTTCATTAAAGTAAGAGCGGTATGGTGCGTGTGGTGCATCGCCAGTGGCGTGGATGTATTTAGATGTGGGTCTGTTTGCGCGTGTGATGTTCAATTCGACGTCACTTGACTCCTCTACTTCTCGTTCATGCTGGATCTGTTGCGCGTTCTTGATGCAAGACGCTTTGCAGAACGTCTCGTTCAGTATTATCACTGAAATAAAAAGAGAATCAGATTATGAATAATTAATTTCTAAGCCTGAACAAACCTTAAATCGCGTTGATCCATCCAAAGAATTTATAATTTCATTTGACATGACTAATCTTCTCAAGTCTTTGTTTGCAAGAAATAATGCAAAATTTCTAAATGTGTCTGTTTCTGGACTCAAATCAGTGTCTGCGACAAAATTACTCGCGAGTAACAAGATGAACATGAATGAATGATTTCTTACTTATACTGTTCAGCCCATAGAGGTGCTCAAAGTAGTGCATGATCAAAAGAAAAAGTACTAACGAATCGCAACAAGGACCAAGTAGATCACAATTCCGAGGATCACGCTCTGGTAATCCATTACGGACATGGCTGAAACACACCATTATGATATTAGATTTGGGAAAAAGTCTTTTCGCATTATTGTATCTATGAACTTGTAATAAAATCTTTTCTCTACACAAAAAAGCTCGCACGAGCTCACTGAAAGAAACCTAATGAACCGTGTACTCATTTGTGATTCTTGAAGCCAAAAAGATTTTATTACAAGTTCATACATACTAGGTATAATGCGAAAAGACTTTTTCATCGACCTAACATACAGAGAACTTCTATATGTCTGTAGGTTAACAATTTTATAGAGAACAGTCAAAAGCTACTAATCTCCCTTTACAAGATCTTTATCACTAATATGCAAAGAATATAGGATTAAGAACATTAAAAGCAAAAAAAATATTTCTTACTTGTATAGTTGCAATCTGGTTGCATTGGAACGAAAAGTCAACTCAGCTGAGCAGTTTTACCTAGTACTGTGAACAAAATATCACATCAGTTTCAACACTAGGGTAAATAGCTATTTAGCCTTATATTTATTATTTAGCACATTAAGAAATTATCCCTTACACAACTTTAGTTTATTACAAAATGTTTGGATACTGTAGAGCTCATCTATAGGACTTCATGACTTCTTACGATTATCCACTTATCCTATAATATAGTGGCATTGAAGACCTTATTTAAGATAAATGGACTTACCAACAAGGAGCCCTAGGCCTGGTGACCCTGACCAGTTCTCTAATAAACAAGTACGTAGCGAACACCGCCAGGAGAAAGAACGCCGTCTCCCAGAAGTGGCTCACAATGAGCATGTGCAGCATCCTTCCTCGTGTGCCACTACACCAGGCTCCATCAGACTTAAGATTTGCATCATCACGGCATATTTCACTGACAGATGATTTGTGACTGACAGCTTTTCAGATGATACACTTGGCTTTTTTTGTTGGCTCGCGGCTCTGAAGACTGTTCGTGTGTGGCAAATTATTTTTGTGTAAAAAGGTTCTATGTATAATAAGCCAAAAAATCGTCAGAACAAAATGGTATTGGGCCAGACATGTTTACAAGAAGCAAGCGACCGAGGGCATTGTCCAAGGAAGACGTCTTTGCTTAGCAGTGGGATACAGGAACAGGTGAAATAAAAAAAAGAAAGATTTTAGGTTAGTCAAAACTGACTTCTGATGAGTAGTAAAGTTATAAGCAGAAAATAGAGCCTTCGGGATTCTTAAACAGCTTCGTTACAGGTTGACTCCTAACCTATTTCTAATTATGACTCTCAGTCACTTCATGGTGTATGGAAGAAGTTAGATTAGCTCAGCGATATGGCTTCTTACTATTTTAGGGAAGAAATAAAACCATTAAGTTTATTATATTTGTATTTTTATTGCCGTGACATTCTTTAACATACAATTATGAATGAAAAATAAAAAAGTGTTTGGACTTAAAATATTGAAAACTAAGCTTTGAAGACCAATGTAAGAGCACATTATCTATGTTATATGGTACATATTTTATTAGATCTTTAGTTACAATGAATATTAATGGTATTTTTTAAATAAATCAGACAGACAGTGAACAGATAGTACGAGAATCTCATCTTAATTTGATGAAAGTTTCATCTTATGTCAAGTAATATACTGAGGATATGTTTCTCCAGGCGTATATTGCACTTTGAAAGATTTTTGTGGCCATCTTTCATTTAGGTCGATGTCGCTGGATTCATTGAGTCCCAGCTGCCGTTGGATCTGTTGCGCTCTCTTGATGGACGATGCTTTAGCAAAGGCTCTGTATATTACGATGACTGAAAAACATAAAAATATCTTAACATGAAAATTGCAGTTAAAATCGACTTTAAAAGTATAAAAACACAAGCTAGACAGCAGTTATAACTCCTAGCAATAACACAAGAATTAAAATTGCTTGGTTTCTGGGGCACATTTGGCGATAGTTTATCTATTCAGACAGTCATTTTTATATGAGCTTACTCTATTGAAAAGATAAACTACCGTTAAATGCACCTCAGAAACTGGGGGCTAGTATAGAGCCAGTTACCCTAAATATTTTTGATAAAAAGTTCATTTTATAAATTATACTAACACACAAAGACCAGCACGAAGTATACTATTAGTCCCAGAAAACCGCTTTCGTATTTCATTTTGCTGCCTGAAAAACATCATATTCTTTAGAACTCTCCTATTTAACTCCATAATTAGAAAAACTTGTAAGCAACAATAAAAAAACATAAACTAGAATTTACAAAGGCATTTTGGTACCTAAAATTGTTCAAAACTGACTCTCCATTCACATTTCCTACCAGCAAAATTTTTTTTCTTACCTTAATAATCTCACATTTATTTCGCAAACACCAATCAGGACGCATTGCTGTAATAAAATAAAAGAAATAATTCAATAACTAATAATGGCATATACAGGAATACCCTCAATAGTTGAAGCAGTAGTACTAAGTAGATATCTTAGCAACTGCACGAATGTATTTTACTCGTAAAAACTATATTAGACTGGCTGAGCCCTGCTGGTTCTTTCGTGCTTATTCCGCTCCCGATAGTCTTCATTATGGCTAACAACAGTAACAACATTCCTACTACCTACGTCTGACAATATGACATACCTAGAAATTGTCAAATCTGACTGATAGAAGTTGCGTTGAAAGAAACTCTTCAGGTTTCCGTACTACAAGTAGCTTATTCTAAAATGATAGGGAAGGAAGATAATAAGATTAGCTACTCACCAGCAAGCCCTAGGCCTAGTGATCCTAATAAGCCCTCTAAGAGACATGTAAGCAGCGAACAGAATGAGTAGAAAAAACAGCGTCTCCCAGAAATGACTAACAATTAGCATACGAAGCATCCTTCCTGTTTTGTGAAGATTCTTGCTCCATTAGATTTCCAATTTTATTATTTTATAGTCACGGCATCTTTTGATAGTTGTTTTTGTAGTTTGACAGATCGTGACAGAAGATTTGTTTTTCAAGTCGATCTTCCAAAGAGTTTCATATGCTTAAGGAGACGTAAAGAGGTTGGTATTTCAGAGGTCTTTCAATTTCATTGACACAAGCCTTAAGCACATTACATTTTGATTAAAAGACCACATAATAGACCTTAATCAAGATAACGGATAGATTTAAAAATGTAATAATATTTTTTCTGTGAGTAATAACAGTATCCTTGCCTCATCTTTTAATGCACTAAAGAAATGGTTGCAATACTTTAGAAAACCCAAGCTTTTTTTTATGCTAAGACCACTGGCCGAGAAATAAAAGATTATCTTAAAGGGTAAAGTTATATTTTACCAGGTAAGTACATGATATTTTTGTAAACTATAAGACTGTTTATGTCAATGAGCAAAATAATATACAAGTCTCTGTAATTGAGAAAGATTCATTGTTTCTTTCATTATTATTGCTTTTCTTCGTACATTTTCTTTATATTTATTGCGGAATCCCGTTGTTTAACTGTTAGGACCGCTGTAATAAAATATAATTATTGTTAGGAATATTAATTTCATTAATATTTTAACTTAGCAGTAACTTATGTGTTTGTGTATGACATTTATTGCAGGCGCTCGTAAGCAAGTATGTATATGGGTAGCTTAAAAATAAAATCAAACTATTTGTTCATATAAGTCAAATCATGAGTATTTGACCTATATGAACAAATAGTTTGATTTTATTTTTAAGCTACCTATATACATACTTGCTTACATACGTTTCTAGTCAATGGTACGAAGAAAAAAAAATCTACGAGTTCGGATCGGAAGGCAGGTCTAATGAAAAGAGCTGGCAAAAACGTATTTTTTCTGAACAGGGGTATACAAAAAGTGACACCATTCTCTACAGGGATATATGCAGAGACCAAATAACGCCATTTGCTACGATCTCTACAAACTTTCCTTACTTCATTCACATGTATACATCTTATTATTCAGGACTGCTAGTTACAAGTAGTACTGGCCTTTTTGAAAAACATCATCTTTTTAACTAATACCTACATAAATACATACCACCACATCAAACATGCAGTACTATACAAAAATAAGGTATCTACTAACCCACACATTCCTCTAGGCCTAGTAATCCTGATCAGTGACCTTATAGACACATAAGCAGCAAACAATATGCACAGAAAGAATATGGTCTCAAATATGTTTCCTACTATGAGACTATTAAGCATTCTCCCGGTTTTGTTTCACTATTTATCCATGAGATTTGTAATTATTTTGTCATTGACCATTTTTTGTGGATTGATTAAACTGACAGGTTTGTGTCAAAGGTTTTGAAGGGGGCCGTTTTATTTTTATTTAGTTTAATGGCGATGCTGATGTTATGCTGATTCTATATAGTGATAATATCAAAGAGAACACCCTTTCCCCAGTGTGATATTACGATATTATATAATCTACATATAAGGTTACCCTACTTTTCAAATAAAGTTATCAATCTTGGAAAAAATCCCAACCTAGTAAGATTTATTAACTCTAAAAATAAAAACATGAAAGACATAAGGTTTAGTAGAGGTTTTACGGTCTATGCGAAATGATGGATTAACTACCAGACAGATATTGTAACCCATACTTATGTAGAAATGGTGACAACGGTCATAGGAGTACGTAGACGCTATTTTGAACTCTAGAATGTACTACTTTTTTGTCTGAACTCTTGTATTTTTTTTCCTTAACCTTTTTCCCTTCCTTTTCAAATGCGTCCCGGTCATCCATCGCCATCTCCGTTTAGGTCTCCTGCGTCTACGATGACCATCCCCTGGCACCCAGTTGGCAGATATGCGAACCCACTTTGTATTTTTCTAATATTGTAAGGTTGAATAATGTGTAAAATAAAATAACAATTTTAAGATAAACTTATCGTTTATTCTGTGAATAATAACAGATATCTATGGCATAGTCACTGGTAACATTACGTCGAAGTGAAATCATGCAAATTAATTTTAACTTAGCCTCTAGCTTCCTACATTGTTACACTAACTCAGAAGCTAGATTATCCAAAAAGCTAGAATTTTACGACAAAAGCTAGAAAAATCTAGCTTTTACAATTATTTTGTTAAGCTAATTTCTAGCTTTACTAATGATTTGTAACAATTTAGTGTAACAATGTTTTAACAGAAAAGTATTCATCTGGTTATACAGACATCCTTTTTGATAAAAAGCTTAAGTATATTCCAATAAGTAGGTATTATAAATAGAACGTCCATATTTTTTGTCATCTGCTCACATTTACAAACAAACAAATAAATACATTTTTTATTTTTATCATAATTTTTTGTTTCTCGATTTTTTTGTAGTTTTCTTGATTGTGAACAGATGACGTAGATGCCTTCGGGCTGAGCTTCATAAAATGGTAGGTGAAAAATTCAAAAGTGTCCACAAAATGATGTTAGATAGACAAATAATTATTTAAGACATAGAATTATAACATAGAAGTATTTGTGACATCTTAAAATTAAGGTCCGATTAGACCTACATTAAGATTAAGAACGCTATCGTTACTTATAATTACTTCAATCATTAATTTAATTATTATTAAATTATCCATAAGAATGATAGAAGTAATAATTTATTAGCAAAAGTACAATTAAGCCACTCTATTATTTACAATCACAGAGATTTCAGATTGATTTATAATTTAGTGGCTAAACTGACTTCACCGATGCCAATCTACAGCTATGTCTTTGCTACATTTTGTTACGGACGGCTTTATGGCAGCTAATGACATCTAATGATCTTCATAATTAATTAATTTTCGTAAAGTGTGTGCAAAAATATATCTTTTCTGATATACTAGAACGAGGTATGAAAATGGATGAATTGTCGTGTTGTTTTTTTCTCATATTTTTATGCCATATTACCATAGCTTTTCTAACAAAAATCTACGTGTATTCTATTTCAATTTTTCATTTAAAACACTACAGATTTTTATAAGCTCTACCCTTCACAACCTACAAAAATGAGATTACTTTTAAAATAAAAATTGCCAAAATCCCGGCTTTTTCATATTCGTATGGAATGATAAATCTAAATGCATATTTTTTCAAATGCCCAATAATTTGATAATTATAATTTTATTCATTAGTAAAGTTACCGGGAAATATATAAAAAAATAAAACTAGAACTTAAAAATAAACTTAATTAAACTTGTCATCTCAAAAATAAAGTACGCGAGTACTAGTCAAATAATTATTAAGAGTAACATAATTATTTCAAGTTACTTCTAATAAAGATATTTGAATTCGATTAGAGTCTTTAAAATAAAAGATGTTTGCGCCAAAGTTCACTAACATTTGAAAAAAAAACCTTTTATAATATAATTATTTTTGCAAAAAAAAACTTCGAATTCGTAAACTTTGGTGCAACGTGACAACTAAAGCTACATTGAGAAGCCAAGTTGTATCTTAATTAACTTATGACTATAAATTGTAAAAACGCTTTCTCTAGCATTTAGCCAAATAATTAAATTAACAATAACTAAACAACAGAAGCTTATATTTTCATTGCTTAGCACCATAAATAAATCAACTTTTATTGTGCCATTACATCCTTTAAAACGTGAATATTTTTTTGGAATAAAATACTGTTTTTATTCCAAAATTTCAGATACCATTTTCAATAGGTACTTATTCCAACAGCACATTAAACGTTGACTTGAAGCAAACAAGAGAATCCGGGAATAAACAGTTTTCGGTAATAAACCAAAAATATTGTTAAATTGGTTAGTACGAATTTTCTAATCGATCATTAGTACTAAAATTATGTTAAATCTTATAATCGTCATTTTAAGGTGAGTCACACCATTTTTGCTAACAAGGTGCAACTAGCAGTTACGCGGAGCAAAACTTAAAACTGTTGTAAAATGAACTTTAAGCCAACAAGCATAGAGTTTATTCTACACTAAACAAACACAGAGCCTAAAAAATTCAGCTCCATAGTTTGCTCCACGTAATTCGCCTGCTTTTACATTGATATTTGTGTCAAAGCCGTGTAATGCCAGTCTTTGCAATGTCTCCGAAAAGACCACAGTAATTCCAATTACTGGTTGCAAAAGACCTGTCAATATCTTCTCGTATAAAATTCTAACTTTGCTAACACAATTTCAGTGAAACACATTCCTTACACATTTTCTATATCACACCGTGCCATTTAGGCTACAATCCTTTCACTAAACCACCAATTTAATTTGACCTGTCCTCAGAAACTAATCACTAAAATTGATAGTTCAATTATCACTGGTAACCACGCTACCTTCAGACTCCTGTCATTGGAACTGTGACGTGGATGTGGACCTTCTGCAGCCAATGGACACTGGCGCCGGTATTCTGGATGAACCATTCCTTTGGTCTTTCCTAGGAGCAGCCAGCTGTCTTGTGCTGGTAGATCTTTCTAATTTTCCATCAGACATAACCCAGGCTGATGTAAAGTCAGCGTAGTCTGAGTCCTTTGAGCTAGTTCTAGATAAAGAGTCGTCTCCCTTTGAATAAGTCCTAATAATCTCCTTCATCTTCTCCAGAACCGCCATATCGTCTTTCGCAGTCTCCGCTGACCTTAAGATCTGTTCTAGTAAAGGGCTCAGAGCCTTGTTATTCGGTGGGGATCTAAGAGTAGCACTACTTGCTCTTAGAGGAGAATTTCTCTTGAAAGCCTCAGTCTGAGGAGCTTTAGGCTTCATTTTGGGAGATTTGTTGGGATTCTCGAAGGTATCAGCTCCGATCGTAGGCCTGGCTTTAGCTTTAGCCTGATTTGGAGCAGTTCTTCCTCCCCAAGTGTTCCTGGCAGTAGGTGGCAGCTTAGGAGTTAACTTCGGAGAGGTCTGGACTGGAGTAGCGGAGTGCTTAGGGCTCGGTGTGTTCCCTCGGCTTGGAGTCCTATTCCTGACTGGAGAGTGAGGGATTCGGCTAGCTTGTCGGCTTCTAATAGTCTTTGTGGGAGACTCTGAAGCTTCCCTCGTTGGTCTAAGACTCTTGCTGGGAGAATCGTTGCATTCGTTGACGACTACGCGGTCGGGACTGCCTCTGACTGACTTCTCGTCAATGGAGCTGGTCTTTCTTCCGCCGTAGAAGGTGTCGGAGAAGTCAGTCTTGCGGAGGCCGGTGTTGAGGCTCACGTAGTCGTCCACTCGTTCTGGCTTGTCCATGTGGCAGCCGTCGTCGTGATCGAGACGCTCTGGAAAAAGGAGAACATATATTTAGAATAGCTGTTTCCACTCTTATTTATGTCTTACTAGCTGACCCGCGCAACTTCGCTTGCGTCACGTAAGAGAGAATGGGAATTTTCCCCGTTTTTGTAACATTTTTCGTTACTACTCCGCTCCTAATGGTCGTAGCGTGATGATATATAGCCTATTGCCTTCCTCGATAAATGGGCTATCTAACAGTGAAAGAATTTTTCAAATCGGACCAGCAGTTCCTGAGATTAGTGCGTTCAAACAAACAAACAAACAAACAAACAAACTCTTCAGCTTTATAATATTAGTATAGATGGCTCACACTCTTTATAGAGTGTTATACAAAAACTACGAGCAAAATCAAACAACATCGTTATAAATACCAAATCGTTCAAACTAAAGCTTGCAATACTTAAAGTAATAGCCGCAAAGTAAAGCCACTTCTTTTCTTAATTATACATTTTAAACGAAACCCAATCAATTTTTGCCAAAACTGAAGTAACAAAACGCCTACCCACAAAAAATATAGCAACGTATCGCGTTTTAAATGATTGCCAATTTAGAAAATCCTTTCGCATTCATCGTCGTTTTCAATTCGTATTTTGTACAAGCTCTACAACAAATCACGCAATGTAATCGTGCCAATTCATTCCTAGTCAATGAAACCACATTCACTTAAGGTTACGCAAACAAGGTTCTAATCCTTCATATTAATAGTTGTAGTACAAAAACTAAGTAACAATTGCCATATTTGGGAGTAATAACTAGAGTTAAGGTAATAAGTAAGTACATTGAGTGATGCCGTGTAAGGGCATGGCTTGAGCACGGCGTTTACTTCCCTTTTCCGCAAGCCTCTGTGATTATACTGCGGAGGTATTTCAAAGGTGGTTTATCCGGTGTTTTGTAATCTAGTGAGAGACCTTTTTGAAAGAAGCTTTTTGCTAAATAAAAACGACTAACTTTAATTTTGTTAAGAAGTAGTGAATAAGGGACCTCGGGTCTAATGATTATGTTGTCTATTATAACTCTCAAATACTTCGAATCCCGCTAATTTGTTACTCTTTCACGTTAAACCTACCAAATGGAATTTGATGAAGTCTGGTACACAGATAGTATAAAGACTAAATTAACACATGAGATACTTTTTGTGGGAAATCTTTTAAGGCGTACGAAGTTGCAAACTAGCCATTATTATAAATGCGAGAGTTTGTTAAGATGGATAAACAATATACATATGTATGTTTACAACTCTTACACGTCAAAATTATCAAACGGATTTTGATGAAATCCAGTACACTATTAGTTAACAACCTAATCTAACATATATTACACTTTTACCCCGGAAAATCATCTCATTCGGACGAAGTCACGATCAAAAACTAGTTTACCCTTAAAGGAACATTTTCATCACGTCTTGCCTCACGTGTCATGCACGTGTGTGCTTCGTGACTGCCAGTTAACCGTCAGTTAACATCACAATTATATCAGTTAGAATGTAAGATACATAATTAATTACTTGGCGAGCGCACTGCCGTGTACCCTCGTGATAGAATTAGTGATGGGAATTAAGTTTGAAATTATTATGTTTAAATTGTGACAGTTGGCTCTGCCTAACTATGTTATTTTAATTTCGTAATATCGTGAATAAACACTGTGTTTGTTTTTTTTATTAATCATTTTCTGTTGAGTGGTAGAGCAGGTTAATCTTCAAAGTAACGTTTTACTGAAGTTAACTGTCCATAGTGATTACAATTACAAGATATTATTATGTTTAATTATTCAAAAATTATTGGTGAGATCTTTTTAAGTCATGTTAAAATATTAAAATGAAAATATTTTGACTAAGTTCAAAAATAACTACTGTTTTATGAAAAGTAAGTAAGTATATTTAAAAAAATCTAAAGCTTATCTTTGATATCTAGAAATGTACTCTAGATTACTCTGAAAAATTAAATTATCATTCCTATTTGTTTTCCAAAATTTCACCCATAAAAACGCTGGTCACTATTTGGTCAAGCCAGTCAGGTCATCAACATCACTACACACAATGGGTCCTTGGGCATCCAAATACACGGTGACAATGACGTACATATTGCACGTATCATCATTAATATTGAAATTGTTACGTCAATTGATTAAGTATTTGATTGTAATCATTATTAGTCATCATTGATAAACATCGTTCGAGGTTATTGGTGAAAAGTTCTTGAATCATATCCTGATGATAATACATAAGTACTAGTAACTTCTTTATTCACCCGGTTTAAATGGCCCATAGCCAGTAATTGCGCTCACCGATCGGTAAACGATCTGTGGGTTAATGTCCTCCTAGCCGATATACGGCTACGATGGTCAGTTTCATTGAAACTGTGAAGTCTGTGCAGGACTTTGTTTATAGTGTTCAAGCGTGTGCACAATACACAGGTACACTCTCTATTCCATCACTCTCATAGTTTGGTGGGACGGATAACCGACACGACCAGTGAGAGGTCAGGCGCAGGACCGACGGCTTTACGTGCCCTCCGAGGCACGGAGGTCTTTGACCTCAACTTCCTAACTCCGGGCAATCTCTAAGAAATTCTTAACAGAAAATCTCAGAAAAGACTTTTTGGCCCGACCCAGGATTCGAACCCGAGACCTCTCGCACCGCAGTCGCATATACTACCGACCGCGCCACAGAGGCAGTCAAAGATCTGTGTGTTAAGCAAACCATGGCGCGGTCATTCTATACATGAGTGACCGCATAGTGGTATTTGGACTGGGGGTCTCCGTGCTTCGGAGGGCACGTAAAAAGTCGGTCCCGGTTGTTGTCAACTAATTAAGAAATTGTCGTTAAGCCACGTCGAAGGCCTTTCGGGCGGCTTGAACAACTTTGACACTAGGTTGACCAGTAACCATACAATAAGAGAGAATGGTTACTTTTAAGTAAAACCTTAACAAATTATGCATCGAAACCTCCGAGGCGCAGATGGGTTTAGGGTCACCACGCCGCTACCATTACGTCGGGAGGTCGTGGGCTCGATTACTACACGGATCTTTTACTTATGCGATCCACAAAATATAAAATTGTTTCGAGTCTGTTTGTACTTTGTGTCCGTTGTTTGTATGTTTGTGAAAGTCCCCGCGACACAAGATCAATTCTTAGTGCAAGAGTTGTCTTTAAAAAAATAAAACCTTCCTTTGTAATTATTACTTACACAGTTAATCTTTCAGTTTAATCAGAAGATTTTAAATGTACAAGTATTTTCAATTAGTTTTATCAATCTAATAAACAAACAGCATTGATAAAACAAGGACGATACTTATCTTTCTAATGATTGCGTTTAGAAATTACGTTTTAAAGATAAATTAAACAATATCTTAATAATACTCGCTGGCTCGACTAACTATGATATCAAAATCAAATCATTTTTATTTCGGTCAAATGCTGACACTTATGATAGTCAATGATACAGAGAGTGAATTTACCGCCAGTTCGGAAGGTAGGGCCAATGAGAACAGCTGGCAAGTAACGCTAAATAATTTTTACTATATTTCTATTAAAATTCTTTGAAAAACACTATATATATTTAAACCCGTTATTTCGGACGCTAAGGCGTTCAACTCAATTATATTGATTATGCAATTCGGCCGTGAGAACTACGCTTAACTTTTAGCTATACAGGCTCATAAACGCTCAGACGGCTTTTTTTGTTTTTTTTTAGCCTATCCTACTGCTGGGACAAAGGCCTATCTCGTATTTATTTCTTTAAACATCAAAAATAGTAAAACAAAAGTCTAACCAATACATAAATAAATAGTTTTAACTCATTAATTAAAGTCCCACTGCACTTCTTTACTCACTCGGCTTAAAAAGTAACTATTAAGTGAAAAACTTAACCAATAACCGTCCTACTGCTGGGCAAGGGTCACCTTCCGTAATGAGGAAAGGTTTAAACCTCACCATAGTATGTTGAAAATAACAAAGCCAACCAACACCAGCTGCCATTGATATGACATTAATACGTTGTTTATAAATTCTTTAAGGTCTACTCATAATCTTATATGGAGAACTTGATCCCGTGTTATCTTATGTTTAATAACAGTTGCATAAGTAGTTGACATTACTTAGAACATTCCTGATATAATAGTATATTTATAGCACGGTAGTTGCTAGTTGTAAATGGATTTATTGCTTACGTGGACTTTATTTTTAAAGACAACTTCCGTACTAAGAATTACTCGTGTCTTGGGGACTTTTACAAACAAACAAACAACGAACACAAAGTACAACCAGACCCGAAACAACTGTTTGTGGTTAGCACAAATAATTGTTCGGCGTGGGAATCGAACTAACGACCTCCCGAGCTCCCTAGACTATGTTAAAACAGAAATATGTTATTATTGAAAACAATATTACTAAAACGGTAACAGTTATTCATGAGATGTGGACACACAGACAGAGCAATTTAACGGTGCTGCGCGGTGGCTTGCGAAAACTATTGTATAAAGAACACAATGCATAAGAGGTAGCGATCGCTTAAGTTTATAAATTAAATAATCTGTCATTATTTTTAGAGAATATTTTAAATATTGTAAACCCATAAAAAGCTTGCTGGAGCGACTTTTGGTTTTAGAGGTTGGCAACAAGCTCGCCCCTAATTACATGGGACTTTGTTCATGGCAAAATAAGGGTGTATTTCACACCTTCACTTACACCATCGGGCATAACAGGAGCTATATTATTAAAAGTTGTCGCTAAAACAATATTACGCAAGATTCAGTTTCTATAGATTTCTGTAAGTTACAATTACAGTAGCAAGTCTTTCTTAACTTAGACCAAAGACAACAAACAAAAAAGAATTCGTTCAGGTTGCACATCTGTTCTACAGTACATTTCAATAACGCGAATAATGATCCTTGTTGCTTTACACAAGCATACACTCACACATTCATATTATAATACTGAACATCATACTATTAGCTATCGGTACCTCAATTGTTATCTTGTTTTTCATCATAAAAATAAAATTAATTTTACCTTAAATCTAGTATTTCAAATTTTGAATCGTTGCACAATTAAGTACGTAAAGTAATTTTGTCATAGTATATTTTAGATAGGGTTAAAATGTCTATGTTTTACTGCTATAGGAAAGCATTCTGTCCTTATATTTGAGACCCAAATTGCACTTGCTCTTTTCATCTCAGGCCTAAGACTTATAATAAATATTATTACTTTGGACTGGTACGCTTCATGTACATCCGTCTCGCACTTGACCTTTTTGTTGTCTTAAAAGGCATACTTAAAATATTATACCGATCGAAAACAGTTAAATATTACCGAAGTTTCGCGACAAAACGGTAGATGTAAAATGTTAAAAATTGTCCAACACACATAACCTTCAATGCATATGTAAATAGTAGTAAGTACATAATGCACGTGTAATTATTTGCACACGTGTCGAAACTACGGTGAACGGATATTATCTGATGCAACGTACAATGTACATACACAGTATATAAACTTATGTATTTAGATGACAAGTGCAGTTTTGGAAAAAAACGATAATTTTGATGTTTCTTAGTGCAGGTGGTTTTTCAACCTTGGGGTGTGCAAAATATAGAAAATAATCTATTTTATAAATTGCTATTTTCCAGTTCCTATCATAAATCCGCTTTAAATTCCATATTGTTCCAACTGAAAGTTAAATAGAGGTAAGTATATTGTTTTAGTCGCTTTTATTGGCAATATGTGATAATCGTGCAGACTTTCAAATATGCGATTTTTTTAACATTTCTAGAAAGCTAAATGTGTTACATCATTTAACGACTTGATCACTTGGTAAAGAAAAAAAATACAAAAAATAACACTCACCATTAAATTCTGCATCTTCAATTGAATTCTGGCTGTGCAACGAGTATCTGTTCGTCGTTTTCGTTGAAGGAGACCCTTGTGTGGACCCTGCCACCACGCCTAGACTCCTGTACCCTTCATCAGAGACCTCAGACCCATTATCAGAGGCGCTTTCAGCTGCTGGAGCCGGCGACACAGGCCTGGGAGACTTATTCCTCATACCATGAGGAGTAGGCACCAAATGGTTGGAGACAACAATCTTAGTTCTTCGTTCAGGAGAGGTAGACTTCCTCTTAGGACTGTTAGCTCTTGGAGCCAAGTGCTTCCTATTCGGAGATACGGCTCTGTCCAAATCACCCAGGTAAGGGAGGCTGGTAGGAGCATCTAATCTGTGGTTTGACTGATAATGACCAGATTTCGGTTCCTCGTTATAAATCTTGGGATTGTACTGCAATGACATGGGTTCGTAGGTCTTTGGCTCTGGCTTGTAGGGTAGAGAAGTGGGTCCTGAAGGTCCAGTTGGTTCTGGGGTCCTTTCGTATGTGACGGTGGCTCCGGCCAGGTCGTGTTTGGGACGGGCCAGGCGGGCGGAGAGAGATGAGCGATGCTGGGCTCTGCAGCGGCAAGGGTCGTGTTTGTCGAGGTAGTGGGCGAGGGTGTCCCAGCCTCCTCCGACGCGGACCATGACGTGAGAGCGGAGGATCTGGAAGAAAAAGAGAAAAGATTAGTTATATGTTATGTCTTATTGACGCAGAAAATTCTTTGAAATTGGCTGGTGGGTTCCCAAATGTCTTATGTTTTATTAGAATAGAAAGAAAAGTGTATATTAAACGATTTTTATGAAACTGAACATGGAGATAGCAGGAGACCATCAAAACACATACACACATAGTCTAAATCAATCCCTTAACGGTTGAAACAGGGAATGAAACTTTGTACGCGAGCAAAACTACCCAGAATAGCTGGTTTTTACATAGTTCAAACTACACACGAATGACACGTCATGAATGTCACAATGACTCTCCAAAACTCATATTTTGGACAGTCATATGACCCTGAGCACACGAAGGTCACTGTCGATAAGATTCTACTATGGTATTGCCTCCAGCACATATCGATAAGTTCAATAGGTTTAAATACTCGTGATCTTTGATCGCTTACAATGTAAGCGGACAATAAAGAGCATTGGACCAATGTAGCTCAGCTTACACCAGCCACTACATCTCTTGTATAAAGACTAGTGTATCTTGAACCGTCTTATACTCGTTTATTAGAAATTCCAAATAAAGATTCGCTGATACCGTGAGAATGCCTTGATAGTCCCAATCAATACCAATGACCTCGATATACCTTCGTTTAGTAAACCTTGCATCCCTTAATATGGAGTACTAGTCCTACCAACTTGTACAGACCTCTCGCCTCTAACTTTTCATTTCTAATTGGAGGTCTTCCTAAATTTGGTAGTATAACCACCAGAATAAAATGACCGGTGGAGACATAGATGGTGCAGGTGTTGAAAGGTCAAGTGATATTGGTTGTTATAAGGTCGCTAGTCGTTTTCTAAGAGGCGTCCATTCGATTTGACCAAACAAGGAATCGATGAGAATGAATCATAGGACAGTCGTCAAAGGAATTGGAACGCTATTAGCGTAGCCATAAATGTCATGTTGGTGTATCAGAAATGAGTGTGTGTGTCTGTTTTTTTCATTAAAAGGCGCTTGAAGTCTATTTTTAGTACTAATACAGCAGTCGTTGTATTTGTAACTAGGTTTAATAGTTTGTTTTGCGATTTTGAGCTGCCTTTTGTAGATGGAAGATTTTGTTGATGTTTTGAAATGTGGATAGAATTTTGGCGCCGATTGACTAAGGCTATGAGAATTCAGAAGGTTGTCTTTTATAAGCTTAGAATGGACTTCAAATGTCTTTAGACCTGAACGATTTCAGCTATATTTGAGATATTTTAAGATCCCGATTCCTCATATTAACAGCCATAATAGGTGATATTTGAAATTGAAATTATTTGTGCGATCTACAAATAGTAGTTACGGGTCTCGTGCGAGAGTTGTCTTTAAAATTATTTTATTGATTGAGATTGTAAAATGTTGAAAAAATAAACTTAGTTATGAATAGACCATAAATGAATAGGTATAGCAATAATAATGGATAGATTAAGACAAGCAATATTTAGATATATGTTTCTTTCACAAAAAGTAAATGTTTTTAACCTATCAGAGTTTACACAATCTAATTAAAAGCAATCATAAAGTCCTCACATAAAGACACACCTACATCTCTTCAATATTTGCAAATCAATATAAGTGTATTTAGTATCCAGTAACCTTTAGCAGTACTTTCAACATGAACTAGCGGATCCTTACAGTGACAATGTTTATGTAAGTTGAGCAAGAGCTGACGACATGCCGCTTTGTTTGGACATCGCGTGGACAAACTGACGACGTGTTTGTGTTGTTTACTGAACAGTGTAGACTTTCAGAGTTATGGAGAAAATTTAAAGTTATTTATTAATACATACAGTTACGCCTTTTTTTATAGAAGTAGGCAGATACCAAATAATACCGTTTTTTTTAATATCAAACAAAAATGTTTCTTGTAAAACATTTTTGTTTTGTCAAAGTACGGGAGCAAACATTGTGACACGAGAATTTTATATAAAAGATGAAGGGGAACCTGAGATCAAGGAAAGCAGAATTAAATTTTTAATGAATTGTTGGACCATTGTAAAGTACGGATTTTTGAAGTAAACGTACTCGTTATTCACTTTATATTAAACCTTTTGAACTATGATTTATTTCTAGTATAAAATATAATTTAATGGAAGACCGATAGCATGGTCTTGACGTTATATAATCCTTCGATGATTGTAGGTGAATTAAAATGGCTACTGTTTGTCATATTATTTGAATGTCTGATAATCTGATAGCATCTCCCTCACGCAATACAAGACCACCCGGATATGTTCATTATACAATTATATTTTATTCCTGAATTCGTAATTTGGACATGTATAGCATTTTAAAGATATTCGCAGATTTTACTGATAGATATGAAACATGCATAGATTGTATGACAATGTGTAGACCACACACATAATGTATTTTCGTACATACTCGTATTATGTATAGCTCTATCTATCTGTGTACATGTAACATACATAAGACACACATTTTTGGAATTCTTAATCGAAAAAATGCCGACTTCTATCATAACGACTGGTGTTTTAAATTTACAAAGATTTTCTTTTACCTCCCACGGAAAGAGTCATAAGGAACAGTGATGAACATCTAAAACTAAACGTGCCTAAAGTTCATGTGACTACTACTCTAACTTATTATTTATCCATTAATAAGAACAAAAGCTATTTAAAAAAAATTATAAGCAAATCTAGTACTTCAACTAGTACAAAAAAATATTTTTGCCACATTGGCAATTAACTTTCTTTAATAAATTTGTACAAATGTTCATTCTTTGTTCTTTAAAACAGTGACAACGAATAATGAATGAATGTCTAGACAGGAACACCTATTTGAGAGCAGGAAAAAGTAATTGTCCCTCTATTCTCTACATTCATACTTTCATTCATGAAACTAAAACAGCAAGAGAATTAGACAGAGATAGCTATAGACCGACTACAAAATATCTTCTGCTAAGATATGTAGATATCTACTTAATTTTTGCAAATACAGGTAGTGTAGAAGAGCATTAAGAGATATTTTTTAGGAATCCCCCTCCCTAAAGGGATGAAATTCGCTGCGGGCAAAGACTGCAGACGTAGAGCTAGTACGAGATAAATCTAAAGCTTTCAGATAGCTGTAAAAAGATAATTTGGAAGCGGTTTTAATGGTTCTCAAAAGCAATATAAAGTAATATGCACCCATCAGTGTAATTATTTTAATTGAAATAAACCCATGTCTTGACTTCCGTGGCTCCAGACATCTGTCGCGCCTTAACTACCTTGAATACACAAGGATATAAACACCTATTTATACCATTTACGTGTAGTTTCACACCTAAGCCTTGTAAATAACACCTCTCAGACCAATAATGATAGCAATTGTAGCTATTTACATAATCGTTTCCATTGACAAGTTTGTAAATACTATTATAAATATTATAATAGGCGCGGCGAGTAATGGTCACGTCCATTCACAATTATATCGCTTTGTTTTATTCATAAAATGCCTTTTTGTTTTTTGCTGTAAATGGGTTGTTATGTTTGAACTGTGTAAGGAAACTTGTACGGCTGGGAATTGTCTAAAATGTACTTATATGAAGGAGTGAATGAGTGTTGAGTGTGCTTGCTGGTTCTTTGTTTTGTTTGATGAACGAAACGCTCATTTTCTTATAGCTAAAAGATTAGCTTAATCGTATGGGTGTAATTACTGATATATCAGCCAAAAAATTTCATGTTTTTGATAAATTTCTTCAAATATCTTGACTGAAATGTATTTTTGTAAAATTCCTGTCCTTGTGGAAGTAAGGTAATGCTCGTAAAGCATAGATCATAAAAAACCAGCGGACATGTAAAAAAAATCATGGAAAAAAAATATAAGTTGCAACTTACCCTAACAAAGATCAACATCCTGGTATCACCAATCCTGTATTTTCCCTCCGAAACCCTCACCATGGGGAACTGTGTGGGGCAGGAGCACCTCTCAACTAGATCCCTTACCCTCTCATCAAGACTCCTCAAGTCATTAGTGACCAACTGCGGCTGAGGACCAGAAGGCACCAAGCCAAGTACAGCCGAATCATCAGGTCTGATTTCTTCACCAGCCAACTCTCTTTCAATCTGCCTTTCCATCTGTACCAAGAGTGGAGCAGGCATGCCAAGAACGGCTCCTTTCCTAGCAACTTCCAGAAGACATAACACGACATGTTTCTCGTTCTTTCGGAGACATAAATCATCAGTTTCGAAGAGCAGACACTCCAGAATGCCTAAAGCTTTTCTGCACCAATCTATGAAGTTGGATAGATTGTCTCTGGCGAAGAATGTGCCTGCTTTAGCTGCTGGGAGCATGTTGACTGGTGGTCGTGTACGAAGGGCTTTGGCCAGGGTGAGGGCATCTTCTGATTCTGGTTGAGGGGAATCGAGGATCAAACGAGCTGAGTCTCGGACGGCGTTCGCGTGCTGCAACAAGAGAAAAGTGGAAATTAGCTTTTGATATAAATGGTATGTCAGTTAAGTTTTTTCATGTAGGTAGTTATGTTTTGTGTGTAGTTTTAGAGATGAATTCAGCGGCTTTGTATTGATTAATAAGATATGCGATCTAAGATTTGTAGGTTCAAAATGTTAGTTTTGTGGTGGGATCAAAAATAATATTTTTTCATAGATGGCTCAAATATTTACTTTAAGTTTAAAACCTTACTGATATTGAAGTCTCCACGTTTAAGATCTACGAAGAAGCTACTCATTACATAATAATTTAGTTTAGTTATAGTGGGTAGTTTATTTCCCAAACACATTATGAAGTAATCACGACCGAAGTAAAGTGCGTATAAGCTTCGCTAATTACCGTATTAAAGTAAAGGACTAACGCACAAGAGGCACGTAGAGTGATTGAATGCATAATATTGTGTTTGCACTTTACGCGTTAATGGCCCTCGTTTACAAGTTATATTATTATAAAAAGGATAAAGGTGCGTTTATACAGGCATTTTAATACATAATATACTATGTTTAAATGTCTTAATACTGAAGATATGCGGGGTTATTTGTAAAACACCAAAAATCTCGCAGGACTAGACAGCTAGCATCATGAGCAACAATTTTTATT
This sequence comes from Anticarsia gemmatalis, assembly GCF_050436995.1. NCBI lineage: Eukaryota > Metazoa > Arthropoda > Insecta > Lepidoptera > Erebidae > Anticarsia > Anticarsia gemmatalis. The sequence goes on along the minus strand of NC_134764.1, from coordinate 10,554,600 downwards.
CGTCAAGTTTTTATAATATCTGTGGTTTTAAATTAAACCCTGTTCAGCTAATAAAATTGGTACACGAATGTCATTGTATACTTCACTTTCTGGATGCCGACCCGCCTCTAAAAGTTCGTTAAAAGCTATTAAACATAATAATATACGTACTATTAGGTCGGGGAAAAAGTCTTTTCGCATTATAGTATGTATGAACTTGTAATACAAACAAGCTCGATATTTGGGTACCTCACGAGCTCACTGAAAGAAACCTAATGAACCGTGTATTCATTTGTGATTCTTGAAGTCTAAGAGATTTTACTACAAGTTCATACATATTCTAATGCGAAGAGACTTTTTCCCCGACCTCTATAATTTTTTTTAGATCGATAGGAGGCAGAAACCAAAAACAACTTACACTCCAACTTCCTTTGCTTTCACATCCATACATCTTATCATACAGGGCCCTTATCTTACGGGTACTTGAGAAAAGCTACCACATGAAATTTCCAAATATTTTTGTCATGATTTAACCAATTAAAAGGGAGCAATATGTCAATAAAATGGTCAATCATTATTCAAAAGCTTTAGTCTATTTCGTGTATAAAGAATTCTATCACGACATAAGACCGATATCAGATTGTATGTAGGTTACATGCTTGCATATTTAGGCGTGGCACTTTGCAATGCAAAAATTATGATTCACTTTCTACTGAGTGTACGAGTGTACTGACGAATGCATAGCAATGCATTGAGTCTTATTGCTAAATGGTACAGGAACATATGCCTACATAGACTTTACTTAAATATCGATAATTTAGGGCGTTAAAAGAAGACGGAAAGCGGAGAAAATAATATAATTAAGAAATAAGGTAGATATTTTCTAGATATAATTTTAATATTATGCTTTTTGTAAGAGTCTTTGGTAATAGGTCTATTTAAAAGCTGTTCTCTTATTAACTACCAATACTTTCGACTATAAATGCTATTCTATAATGATAATTTAACTGTGTGATTACGATTCTGGCTACGAATATCTTTACAAACAAAAAACCGTATAAAGAAATTTGCCGTATTTCTGATAAAAACAACTTGCAACTGGAACCATACTCAATCGTAAGTGGCATTCATCTTGTATTAACTTTGTCACACTGACGTATGTTATAGCGATCAAAATACTTTTGAACAGAACTTAAAATTGAACCACGTCTAAAATTAAATGGTCAATAATTTTCAGCAGATCATTTAAGTGTACAATAACCTTTACTGTATAGCTTTATGCGTATGCGCATAATTTGCATGCGTGTCTTTACCTGTCGCAACCGTTCAGCTATTACTCTGTGCATTAGTCTCTGCAACTATGTTTACTCTGTGCATTTACTATTGAGGTCCCACTAATTGGTTGTCAACGGGTAAACGCTTTTGACATAAATATTCTAGTATATTTGTAGTTTAGTAATAGATTTGTTGTCTCGCTCGTTTTCAAGTGATTAAAGAGAGATGGAACATCGTTTTGTTTGCTTAATTTTTTGATGAGTTTTATAAAGCCTTTGTAGAAATAAAAAGTTTTCTGATAGATATTTCTTAAAAACTGTGATATTCGTTTTCTAGGATATGATAATATTATTTTAACCAAAGAAATTAGTTTGTCGTTATTGTGATCCATGTGGGTTAAAACGCCGTAAATAAAACGTGCATTTGAACAAAATTCAGTTTGGAATATTTTTTAGTTTTTTGTTCTGGAAATCGAACCCGCTACACTCGGTACAATAGCAATGCCTAATTTTTATCACAACTTATTCCAACAAATGCTTTATAAATATATTTTATTGCCCTAGTTCAATTCCAAAACGACGTTACAACCACTGAACCATAAGCCCAAACCAGATACTACCATAGACTTATGCCGCGTCCGCACGTTTGGCACTTGCCGCAAACTCCAAACCTCTACAAACGTTTGGCTTGATTTAGGCAATCAAACATCGCTATCCACACGCTTGCGAGTGACTTAGTATGTTCTGAAGAGGCAAGCATAACGGACGTGATGGATATTGAGGTAATATCAGCCATAACATTTGATTTAAGTTAATTTTATTTAAAAGAAAAGAAAAAAACTACTAACGATCAATATTCTATAATATGCGATCATTTCAAATGCCCTCGGCGTCGGAAGATTGGCTCAATATAGAAAGAGAATTAAGTCTGCTGGCCTCCAGTACACAAACCAAACTGAGCGCGCACCAACATGTGGATGCGTCGCAAGCGCTTGCGACAAATTCCCTTTGATTTGTGTCAAAAAACCGACACTCGATCGGAACGGCTACAAACGCTTGCAAACCTTCACAAACCATGGCAAGCGCTCTCTCCACACGTTTGAATTTGTGGACGCTTGTTGAGGTTTGGCAAGCGTGCGGACGCGGCATACAAAATAAATCACGCACAGACCTGTCACAGTTAACTGTAATCTTTCAGAAGATTATTACAAGCTTAATAAATGTAAATTACTGTACAATTACACGTTGTTGCGACGTCTAGATATTTATCACGTCGTTATGTTATTATACTAGGTAATGCCCCCGGCTTCGGGTGTAAGGTCAATGATAATTAAAATGTTTAAAAAATCTGCAATGTGAGGATCTGTATGAGATGTACACGAAGTCCTAGATTCAATTCTCGGATAGATTATAGTGTTGTTGGTTTATATTCTTAATAATTGTAACTCAGTTATGTAGTTTTGGTTACAGGTTTCAGACTTAATTATATCTACAGTGAAACCTAGTATTTTTGATCAAGAGAAAAAAAAAAATTTTCTATTGCCAATTTTGCTAATTTTGTGATTTGGTACGCCATTTAAAAAATATATAAACAAGTATGTAACGTTCAAAATATCCTTCAATTACACAAATCTCACCAAACTGATGTAGTAATTTTGTAGTAACGCTTGAACAAACAGACGAACAGGTACGTCTATTTTGTACTACAGATTAATATTAGTATGAGTAATAGAGTAGACTTAAAACTATCTATCAAATTTTTTATTACCATAATTGGAGCAATCGATCTCCTTGGTGTTTTTTTGCGTAACGTTTTTGCAAGTTTTATGAGGGCTTACTTTTGATGATTACCTAATGTTACTAGAAATTAAGTTATTAATATGTAGTACATCATTAAAACTTATTAAGTCTACAGTCCTTTTGTTCGGAGGAGGAGGTTCGCAATTCGACTTTAGTTTATATTCATAAACAGCTTCAATTACTGTATGACTAGATGTACGGGATGTGAAAGAGGCAAGGGAAGTTTGTAGCAATCGTAGCCAGTGGTGTTCTTTGTTTTCTACTTACCCCTATGAGAAAAACTCGTAATTTTATGTAATCAAATCAAATCAAATAATTTATTTGCTCAAATATGGTGTAGTGTATATAGATGATAATACAAGGGAAAGAGCACATATTCTGCCACATGTGGCGTGCAAATATTAACAAAATTTTATAACAAAGTACTTGTTTATATATTTATTATATGTATTTTGTAAGTATTCAGTGCCTACATAACATTTATTAGTAAAGTAGTAGTATTGTAAGACCGTAAGCCGATAGCCACTCGCTAGTCGAATGGTCGATAGTAGTAGAAAATCGTCCTTGTTTAAGTCAAAATTCTGCAAAATATTGCTCGCTTATGCAACAGTAACAAAGTAAGTATATAAGTGATACTCATAAAACTCCTTATATGTAATACAAGAGATCTTAATAATACGTTGTCATGTGTTCCTTGCACGGCCATGTTTAAAATGTTATATTTTATGTTTATCCGAATGTTTATTGTTTTAAATGAATGCTTGTGCATTTTTATACGTTTTATACGTGCTCGATATTGAGTGGTTTGTTTCTTTTAGGTCTAAAAGTTATAAGTTTCTTGTATAATAGAATACGGGAATTAACGCGAACACCCATTTTACCTTAAAATGCCTAACGTTTCGGCGCAGGTTGCACTCGCCGTGGTCCCAGGCTGACTGTAACCACGACCACTGTGTCGAACATGCAACGCGAGAATTTAAAAGTTATGATGTAAGTTTCTTTTTCGCAGATCATTTTTCCGGTTCTGTATAATAAGATAACATGTATAGAAATGAATGAAGCAAGAAAAGTTTAGAAGGATCGCAACAAGTGGCGTTCTCTAGTCTCTGCCTACTTTTATCGGGAAAAGGTGTGATTTTATGTCGGTATGTTTGATATAGTTTGTTTTAAAACGATTTACAAAAAGTTTAAAATTGAGCTCTATAAAATATTTTCTTAACACAAAGTTATGTAATTTTAGTCTCTCGAAATCTTAAATATGGGAAGCAAAACCTTTCAAACAAACAAATCGTCATAGTCGGTCTAATCAGTGAAAAGATACGAAGTAAAAAAAATACAGACAATTTAAGAACCTCTTATTTTCCTAAGTCGGTTAAAACTATGTGTAATTTCGCTCGGAGCGCAAGTTTTGGCATACGATAAGTTATTAAATTCGTTAATTTTTTGCACCAATAATTACTTTAAAATTTTGCCAATATGGTTCCAATCGGAATCGACCACTGCTGGCTTTAATGAAGTAGTTAATACCAAGGCCTGCCTACCCACTGTCCAGTTAATAACCTCAATGGTACCTTTAAAAGCTTATGTAGGTGTAATGATATATGGAGGGTTTTTGCTTAATTAATTTTTTTCGATGTCGTCCAAAAATATTGTTGTGTAGGTGGGGCAGAAAGAGAGAGAATATGTTTACATTGTTTTTATCTGGTGTAAGTACTGTACTCATTTATTAATTAATTAATATAGCCTCCTAACCGATATTCGGCCAGAGTGCCTAGTTTCATTGAAACGAGCCATCGGTTTGGGACTTTGTTTATTTATTGTGTCCAATACACAGTTACTTTCTGTATCCTCACTCTCATAGCCCGATGGGACAGCTAACATACACGACAGTGAGAAGCCAGCTGCAGGACCGATGACTTCACATGCTTTCCTAAACATCGAATTTTACATACCTCAACTTACTCACTTTAGGCAATTGACTGGGCAGGAAAACTCAGAAATTTTTGGCCCGGCCCAGGATTTAAACCTAAGACCTCTGCCAGGCAGTTGCATTTACTACCTAGTCGCAGGGGCAGTCAAACAGACTTAGTATACAGTAAATTAAGTATTAAAATAAAGTGTTTTATCCTTTAAAAAGACAATAGGTCTACTGCAACTGTCAGTCTTCACAAGGCGTCCATATTGTCAATTATACACCGTATCATGTATTCGGAAGTAATTCGATATGTAATAACGTTTTTTGTTCAGTATTCGGTTGTGAGTCAGATTGTTCCTTAAATAGTTAGTAATTATGAAATATTGAGTCATTTGTCCATATATTTATCGACTACATTTATGTAATAAGGACTAATATAAACTCGCATGTCATCAGATTTATCAGATCCAATTATGTGTTTAAGATCTGCATTGATTAAGACCTAGTTTGCACTCTATTCTTAGGATTAGAAGCACCTTGGAAGTGCCTTGGAAGTCGTAGGTTCTATTCCAATACTAATAACAAATCTTTGTTTAATACATACGAAAATTTGGATGTCAGGATGTTTAAATATGTGTTTATCAAGCACGCCAAAGCTATTGAACAGACCTTAATAAAAGGTACACAGATAGTTTATAACCTAGATTAAAACACAATATAGAGCAAAAGTTACAAAACAAACAGGAGCTATCCCCAATTAATTCAAAACGTAAGTCCTACCACAGGTCACAGATACAAGCGCATGCTTCAGCCATGACACCTATCAGTCCCACGCCGTGACGTAACACAGCCAGCCCACCGGCACCACGAGTGAATCACCACACGTGGATGCCTCAACAATGTGTGATGAAAGTACTTGAAAGATGATCATTATAATCTTATTAAGTTTGTAGGAATTGGTGTGATAGGCTTTGCGGCAAGACTAGATTTTGATAATATCAAAATCCATGCTTTTATAAAATAACTAGCTGACCCGCGCAGCTCCGCTTACGCTTTCTTCTTTTTATTCACCTTTTACACCTTCTCTGGACTTCCACAAATAATTCACGACCAAAATTAGTCAAATCGGTCCAGCCGTTCACGAGTTTTAGCGAGACTAACGAACAGAAATTCATTTTTTTAAATATATATAGATAAAACCTAGTTTTTCATATTCTCGTCTTCAGTTTGTGTATTTTGCTTTTACAATTTGATCACTGGACCAGTTTTGATAGGATTCAGCAGAGTGCTTGATGGATGTTCTAGAGAGGCAGGATAAGTTCTTTCTAAGATATTCAAACCAGGTGGAACCAGGGGTAAGATCAAGAAAGCTCTACATTTGTACGAATATTTTAATGCAATATTCTGTCTGCAAGTCTGATACATATTTAATTATGAATTGCTTTAAGCCAATCTAATAAGATTTGACCACATAGTAATTTAAATTACGGAAAAAGAAATGCACAAATCACTTATTTATTTTAATTTCTTAACTGATTTAAGCACATTTCTCGCTCTAACACAAAACTTACTCACGAGTAATTAATTAAATACTTAATGATTTCGTAAGGCTCTATTGATTCGAGTCGTGTATTAATACTTATAGTTAATAATGTATTGTCAATATCGGTAATTAGTTCAAGGGTACACCTACTATCAATGACGAGTACAATCTCTACGCACTTTCTGTTCAGACAAGCAGGTACTTTATTAATTGTATAATTTTAATTTGTGGTGTTTGCATAGGGTTTTTACTGAGGAGAGAATTCCTCTAGACAGTGATGTAGTTTAATTTTACAGATAATTTATTATTTTATTATCTGTACCAATCATATTGAAATTATTTTGCTAATAGCTATAAAAATACATAAAAACAGTTGAAAACAATATTTAAGATAATATGTAATTTAATAATAAAATATGATAAAAATGATTATGATTTAGATGGCGCAAAAATATTAAACGGAAATCATTTTTATAATATTTTTCCAACATACTCTACCATTACTTCAGATTTTGCATCCAGTATTTAATAAAAATATAAATTATGCATTTCAATAAAAACACAGGGCCGTAATTGGATCGACACGGGTGCATGAATAATTTAATTTTAACTCGTCATTACAGCTCAAACATGGGTGTGTTGTTTAATATTTATATATTATTATTTTGTTTACTTTACCAATAAGTCTTGTTAAAGGTGATACGTTTTAGTAAGTAGTAAACACTGTTGTTTCAAATGATAAAGTATTTAAGTTTAAAAAAGTAATCAATGTGATGAAATTTGCGTGCTTTAAAATTGTTTTAATGCATTTGTCGAGGGCATGCAAAGTCCCAACCCGCATTTCGGAAGGAGGCCTTTGCCCAGTAGAAAAGAAATACAGTAATTGATTTTAAAAGAAAGTTTCAACAGCCTATAATATTTATGAGATTTTTTTTAACTGTTCGGACATATTTTTCAAATACGATCGAATCATCGATCGAACATACCTCTGAAAATGCAAGTCTGTTTTAAAAATACTTTTTAGCTTTCTACTAAGTGAATTATATTTTGATAGAGTAGTAAAATTGGATTTAAAAATTGCCTGATCAGTAGCAAAATACTGCGTAATATAGATACTAAAAGTAAAATCCAGTTATAATCCAGATAGCCCTTTATTTAAATAGTAATACAGTATCGTTAGTTATTATATTATCAGTTTAGATCTACAAGTTAATAATTGAAACTGCATAGATTATATTATAAGTTATGAATATTACTTTATTATAATAACAAACAGACAACTAATTTACTGAAGGCGCCTGTTACGTAATGGTTTGAAATATAATATTTTTATCTGTGCTGTGGTCGGCTAAGCTGATTATGAGGTTCGATTCCCTGGTCAGACAAAATGCTACTTTTCTAATTTAGAGGTACCTATGTTAGAATACTTTTCAATAATGGCCCTAAGTTTGGCAACTTGTCCGGTAATATGAAAATAGGCTCGCTCCCTATTACATGGGACTAATATTTTTAAATAGCGACACTTGTGTGTATTTTATACACCTCTGGCCCACACCTTCGGGTAAAACAGGCGTGATATTATGATTCTTATAATCACATCTCATTGTGACATCAAAAAGGGCCCCTTTTCAATTTCCATGTGAGATATCAACCCCACCCTATCTAACATATAAAACATACATATCTACAGTATTTTTTAAACCCATAATTTTTATTCACAACTAGACGATAATTAAAAACAATGTAAGTAATTTCGGAAGTTCAGAAGGGCCCGATGACTCAACCTTTAAAAGCCTTATAAAAACTGGCCGCAGTATATAAACAGCTGTAAAGGCACCAACGGCAACGTGCACTTGACTCAATTAAGGTTCGACAGTCCGGCCGCCAAACCGGAAAGATCGTGAGTTCAAGGCCGTCTGATGCGCTTTTCACTCTCGCGTGCGTTCGAGAAATTTCACTTTTACTTTTGTTCGTTGTTGCGTGTTGATTATATTGTTTTGTTGGTGTTGATAATTGAGCGGTTATGATTATTAGGTAGTTAATATGTTTTAGAGTTATTTAATTGAATATGGTTCAGGAAAATTACCATTTTAAATATTAGGTCGGGGAAAGAGTCTTTTCGCATTATAGTATGTATGAAGTTGTAATCAGTCAGTGAGCTCGTGAGGTACCCAAATATCGAGCTTTTTTGTGTAGAGAAAAGATTTGATTACAAATTCATACATACTATAATGCGAAAAGACTTTTTCCCCGACCTAATATATTGACGACATTACTGGCTCAGTGGGTCATGCGTTCACCATGCCACTACTACTGTGATGGCCTAGTTGTACTTTGTGTCCGTTGTTATTGTGTTTGTAAAAGAGCAATTCTTAGTGCGGGAGTGGTATTTTGTAAAAAAAATTGTACATATGCACATAATTATTTCTGCTAACAAACCCCCAATTTCCTTGATGAACGTAAGTTAACCCCTTTTTCATCTAAGTAGATGTCTATCACTCGCAGCCTCATTTGCCCTTACCCTACTCAATTCTTTGTGGGCCCTCTTCCAATGTACAACGAAAATGTACTAATTATAAACTTGGCTTACCATTTATCAACTTTAAAGAGAAATTATTCATTGTTTACGGAAACCATCTGAAGGTTTTAAAAAGCGATTTTTTGTTCCTGAATGACTAGTTTTTTCTAGGTATAAAGGTTTCTTGTTTTATATTAATAATATACATATGTAAGGAAATTGTCGCTTGCATCAGATACTTTTAGTCAATTAACGGACAATTCCGTTAAGTGGGTGCGAGTTGTAAATTGTTTCATGATTGTTACTCACTTGCTTTAAAACTTGAAGCATTGTGATTGTGATTTATGTTCGCTCGTATGCAAATATTGGACTTAATTTCTTGTGAATTTTAGTCATAATTTATAAATTTATTACCGTTGAGTCAGGCCTTTCAAGAAAGTAATAATTTCAGTATGTCATCATTTAAAGGAAGTTATGTGTGTATTAGAAATTATTATCACTTACTCTTGGGGAAGGAAAACATCATGATGAACCTTGCATACCTAAAAATTGTTTAACGCATTACTTAATGCAAATCCCTAACCCGAACTGGGCTTGCTTGGTTCTTTTCCCTCAATTCTAGAGGACACCTTTGCCCAACAGTGGGACAGTCATGGGTTAGAATTTTTTGAAGAATAATCCAGGGCTGTTAATTCGGATAGGGGTGAAAAAGAGATTGTTCCATATTGACCTTATTTAAGGGATAAAGGGGGATCTTTGTTAAACTGTGGGTTCGTACAAAATTGCAATTATAGTAAAGTATCCTGAGATATGGTAAAAATATTGGTTGATCTATTTAACTAAGCTAATTACTTATGCAACTTCAACGTCCATTCTATTCTCAAGTACTCCCAATATTGGCACACCTATAAACTTCTTTTGACATACCAAATCTTGACTTCCTAACGATAAGAGAGATCTAGAAGGCCATCGAACAGGCACCAATGGTACAAAACTATTGAATTAAACAAACAATCAATCATTAAAGATATTAACTTGAAGCTTATTCCTATTGTTTGAAGACATAACGCAATAGAAGAAAGAGATGCAGCTATATGACCTGTATAATGCTATCTCTTTCTATATTTGTTTGAGTATGGGCCCAGGTTTATAAGTCCCTAAGAAGGTCTTCGTGATAAATGAGTTTTGGTGAGCATTAAGACAAACGGTGGTGATGTTGGTAATATCGCGTAGGTTGTGCTTGGGAATGAAATTGTGTGAAGAGGAATCAGTAGTGTTGCTTAAAGATGAAATTGCAATTGATTTTGTTAGTAAGATTGTTGTTAATTTTACTATTATACTTTTTTTTTTAACCCATTACTGTCCCAGGGCAAGGGAAGTATTATAATATAACTAATATTACATATGTGAAAGGTTTCTTACTCAGTCACACGAATACCCCTGGGATATTGATAAAGGGATTTGATACACAAACATACATAATATCACGCCTGTTATACGCGAAGATGTAGAGAGAGATGTACATCCACGTTACGCCATTAACAATGTCAGTCCCATCATCCCATTAAAGGCAAGTCTTTTGCCATATACCGGGTTCGTTACCAAACTCCAGCATATTCTAATGGAGAAATATTCTAAAACATCGGGATTAATATTCTTCATAGAATTCTTACTCCAGCAAATCTTAGTCATGCAGGCGAAGTCGCGAGGAAAAGTTAATGTTTTCATATTGCAAATTGTAGTAATTGTATATTAATTATGGTATGGTACAAGGTGAGCTTAATGATTAAACGATTGAATGTATTACATTGACAAAGTCTATCAATCAGACATAATTATTGGTTTGAAATTACTATATTTAGAATGGCAATAATTCTTGTATTAACAAGAGATATACATAGATAACTATACAATTAGGGACTTTCATGATTTCAGATTTCAATTCTTAAGGTTGTTTTAGAAGACACGTAAAATTTGGTCACAATTGTTGTCTACTAAGATAACTGTTTTTAAAATAATATAATAATATGTCAAAGGCTTTTCGAGCGACTGGAGCAGCTTTGACACTAAGTTGGCCAGTGACTATACGATAAAATATATATTTTTTTAATTGCTTTTTTCGAGATATATTGTACAGGTGCCTAAAATACAGGCTTAGTTTGGGACCTATGTCCCTAATACCCTTCAGTCAGTCTGTGTAGTTTATTTTTTACTAAATTTCACAAAAACGTCAATTAACAGAACAAGCGATAACTTCGACCCAACATTCTTTAATCGAAACAATACATCGTCAATACGATGTTCAATTAAAAGCTACCGAGCATCGGAAGAAGACAATTAATATGTCAAATCGTAATAACTTCCTCGAGGAAGCTCCGTCACCTGTGGCAATGGACTCATATTAATTGTAAACACTTGACTCATCTCCTCCTCCTCAAGTCTTCCATCAATAAAAATAACAACATTTAAGGGTAGTTTAATATTGAAATACAATCAGTGACCAGAGAGAAATATTCAGTTCTGTGTGTTAAAAAAGCCGACCAAGATGGCGATCTGTTTGTGCAATCTTTAGATTCAGATCAATAGATAGGTGACTAAGTAATATTGGAATCTAACGTTATTTTAAATGTAGGACACAATAAACTTAACTCTTTCTACTTTCGCCTACAAATGCAGAACATTTATAACAATTTTTACATACCGATAACCAATTTTAAATACGAACTCTGAACAACTATTTTTTCGATCATTTATACAAATACTTGTTCCTTCTAGAAATTAACCCTTCATTTCTTTCTAGGTAGCCGTCAATATAAGCACCTCATCTATTGCACCACAGTTTCTATGCCAATATGGGACCCTTATTCTTCCTCATAAGTACCTAAACTTTAGCACTATAGTAAAGCAAAACACTACAAGCTATAATACTAATATTTCATGACTTTGAAACGTCAATTCATTTCAATTTCTTGGAAATAAAGCCGCATTAGTTTAATACCACTGTTGACAATATGGATATGCCCATAAAACATCAATCTAAATCATAATACTGGTCACCATATAAGAAAACCTCGATTTAAATCACAAAGAGCAATGTCAACATATAAATGAACTCTCAAAGCGATTCTATTATCGTGTTTGTCATCATAAAAATCACCTAGTTAGGCCAACTCTATGTAAATCATACTTATAATAAAGCTAAAGATTTTGTTTGCTTGTTTGTTTGTTTGTCTGAATGCGCAAGCCCTAGGAACTACTGGATCGATTTTTTTTATTTCATTGGACAGCTCGCACACGGTCATTTGATTTTAAGCAGAGCTTGTACTATGGTAACTAAATAACTGATAAATATACTTGTATACTTCTAAATATATACTTATATATAGAAGTATACTCTCGCTCGTGGCTTAGTTTACAATAGCCGCACGGACCGATCTCTGAGGTTAAGCTACGCTTGCCGAGGTTGTTTCGTGGATGGGTGACCATCTTATACATATCGAGTTCCTCCGTGTTTCGGAAGGCACGTTAAATTGTGGGTCCCGGCTGTCATTTTCGAAGATCTTTGACAGTCGTTAACAGTAGTCAGAAGCTTGAAAGTCTGACAACCAGTCTTACCGAAGGGTATCGTGTTAGTACCCAAGTAACTGGGTTGTGGAGGTCAGATAGGCAGTCGCTCCATGTAAAACACTGGTATCCAGCTGCATCCGGTGAGACTGGAAGCCGACTCCAACATAGTTTGGAACAAAGGCTAAGCGAATATATATATAGAAGTATACAAGTATATATTAACTACCATGTATACTTATAAATTAACTACCATGCTCAGATTAGATACTCGTGTTCATCACACAAATCTTTGTCCTGAATTCGACCACACTCCACGCGGCACTACAGTTATTGCGGCGAGGTGATGACGTTTACCACTACGCCAAACAAGCAATTCTTTTGGAGTATTTAAATAGTCCATTTATTTAAGAAAACTATAGACTTTGTAACATAATGCTAGGGCCAAATAGGAGTGGAGCAGTAATAAAGAATGATGTTAAGACGGGAAAATTTATTTTTATTTCGCGGACGAAGTTGCGAGCGGGCGCTAGTTCTCAATAAATTATTAATTTATACAATCGACCAGTTAATGTTTATTACAAACAAGTCCACAATACAATATGAATATTTTTACATAAATTATTATATCGGAAAGGTGTGTTCGGATTTGTTAATCTTGAGTTGCAGTTAAACAACATTTCTGAACTAAAAATAAAACGCTTTATACATACATAGGTAAAGATTTATGTAACACCTTGTACAACCCGCAACCTTAAGGCCTAACTTCGCCCCCATTCCAGGAGGAGACCCTTGCCTAGCAGTAGAACATTGATAGGCCAAATATACCTATTATGATTGCAAAATAAACCTGCTTGTACAACTTCGAATTGCCATATTTCAAAGGATTCATAAAATATTGTTAAATTTTAGATTCTTAAATTTTCGCTCACAATCTATTGTATACATTTTTAGAGTACCATAAAATCCATGACCATTCTAACACTTTCTAATGACTATCGAAAATCCTAAACAAACTCTGTTTCAACAAAACATAAAATAAATGATCCAATCTGTACACCAAATAATCAATAAGTCTATACCAAATCAATAAACCACAACAAAAGCTTTGATGAATCACTAAATAAGGCAAGTGATCAACTAATGATCACAATCTCAAGGCGGAGTGGACCGGCCCAGTCTGAGCATACATGGTGATAACTGCAAGGTACTGATTGTAGATATATGGCAATGTCAGGGTTATCATTTATATTTGTTTGTTGTAGCGTCGTTTTGATTTGGACAGATCTTATCATAGTCCGACATCGTCGTCTTCTACGAGAGCCTTGAATACACACGGTTCGCGACTGGCTTAGTTATGGAAAATTCAGAATTTAGAACGTTAGTAACTCGCAGAGTTAGGGACTTCGTAGCATATTCAGCGCCATACGCAGTGGATAGAATCGTTTTAGCAGAGATAACATGCTGTGACGCTTTTCTCATTCCCGCGACGCTGTACGCGGCTGGTAGAACTAGAGTTGTATAAGTGTGACCACAATCGTTCAGCGAAACGCAAATGGAGCTAAATAAATGAGTGATATGTGAGTAGTCCTTCATGCAGCTGGCGGTAACCTGTTCGATACAGCTCCTTTATTTTGGAAATACACAGAATTTTTAAGTATAATTTTGATAGAATCATGCATGGCGAGGCGCTATACTAAGTTAGAGTATAGTAATATTTTGGCGTCGTTATAGATTTAGATCTTTTGGGCGATGTCATGACCTCGTTTTGTATGCTTTTGAACTTGGGCAACATCTATCTGTAACAAATCTATGTGAATGACTATGACTATTCATGTATATTGTCATAGATTTAATTGGGTTTATTTTGGTCTTGAACTCCATTGTATTTTTACATTATTTTAGGTTTTTTACTCCTAGTTTATGAATTATTTTTTGCATCACAGTAAAGATTAGCTTAAGAATACTTCATTTTTGTAAAAGCAACATATTAATCAAATAGTTAGCTTTACGAGTATAGCTACTGTATTACAAGATGTATGCATGTGAATAAAGCAAGGGAAGTTTGTAAGGATCGATCCAAATGGCATTTTTTGTTTTTTCGTATGGGAAAAAGGCGTGATATTATGTATATATATTTTAACTACACTTTTTTTTAAAGACGTCTCCGGCACTACTACTTTACAAACATACAAACATCGGACACAAAGTACAACCAGACCCGAGACAATTATTTGTGGTTCGCACAAATATACATATGTTGCTTTCTTTAAGCTTTGAATGTTTAAGTAAATTTTATTCTCTGTCTATATTTTCACCGCGTACGCAACACGACATTTCGGTCATAAGCTAGCCGTGACCATATTGTTCAAATTAGTTGGTACGTGACTGGAGCTAACTTGAGCGTGTTGCGTGCTCTCGACCATGTAACAAGCAAGGCTTTACACGGAAGAAGTTCTCACCTAAGGTCGAAGAACTACTTATATACTAAGTTGGTACCTTCCCGCGAGGAAGCCGAGAGGTGCTGGAAAACTAGTCAACATTTTACACTAGCTGACCCCCGCAATGAGTCACTTAAGAGAGAATGGGTCAATATTTTCCCCGTTTTTGTAACATTTTTTCACAAGTTCTTTGCTCCTATTGGTTATGATGATATAGCCTATAGCTTTTCTCAATAAATAAATAAATTTGCACCAATAGTCCCTGAGATTAGCGCGTTCAACCAAACGAACAATCTTTACAATTTTGTAATATTAAAATAGATATCAGATGTTACGTATTTTTAGTTTCTTGTAAATAGACATAGTCATGTAGCACAGTAATGAAATTACTATGTATTGAGCATTTATGAGTACAAATAACAGCTGTTTGCCTGTCTGATAAACTTTAAGTAAACAAACAAAACCAGTCAAAGACCTCAGCAAGGATACACAAGATAAAAATAAAAACAATTTAATTTACGATTATTTCACTCTTTCCATCCATCAGCTGTAATGATCCTCATAGTGTCACATTAAAACATTTTTTCTTCCGTATTCACGCCTTTTAGGGTAATCAGAGTCGTAAATCTCACTTTATAGTGTGAATTTTTATATGAGTCAGTCACCCCTGTGTGGACCGCTTGTGGCCTTGCGTGTCGCGCTATCGGCCTCGACTGGCGCAGGGCGGCGCGGGCCAGCCCTTATATGGCACATCTACCGCCTTCGCACTCAACATGGCGCTTCCACGTCACGTGGCAATGCATCTAAATTTTCGCATTTATTAACGCCAAGTAGGAAATTGTTTACGCACTTTATATCACCTTGAGTTCCGAGTGAATTTTTACTATCTTATATTTTTACCCAAAATGGGGATGTAATAAATACTGATGATTTCCTGGCCCTTTTAGGGCTTAAATGTTATCTAAATGGTAATTTTTATTTGCAACAATGAAATAAAATAACAAAAATATTGTTTAAATGCGGCCCTGTACTACTAAGTAAAGGACAAAAGTTTTACAAAAATACTTTCAGAACTTGAAAACACTTCCCGGATTTGACAGATTTATTTAGGTCACATTTCAACTAAAAAACCTTAATTATAAAGACTAATACTTAATTCAAAAATATTTTCAAAAGCATAAAGAATATTTCAAATAGCACCCACCACTTCTTCTTATCGTATGGTTAGTGGTCAACTTAGTGTCAAAGTTGTTCAAACTACCCGAAGGCCTTTGACGTGGCTTAACGACTGCTATATTGATTGACAACAACCGGGACCGACTTTTTACGTGCCCTCCGAAGCACGGAGACACCCAGTTCAAATACCACTATGCGGTCACCCATCTATGGAATGACCGCGCTAAAGGTTGCTTAACCCACACACACTTAAGCATCGCAACTTCAATACCACCTGAATACATCTCGGTATACTAAACAAAAACCTTAACTATATAATTGTATTACTTGTTCTACTCATAGTCTCATAATCACCGCATTGTTCTATGCTGATGACCTCTTTGTATGTATGTTTGTAAAATATTTACATGACTACATTCTTTTATAGAGTTTTCGAATTTTTTTCGGTCACCGTGTTAATCTAGACTTGATGCTGATTCATTTTAGATTAACGTGAATTAAAGGATCTCTATATTTTGAAAATCCAGGTGCGTAATTAGGATTTTGAATAAAATTACACTGTCTGATTCGGGAATTGAATCTATAACTTCATAATCTACAAATAGTGTAGCGATTTTTTAAAAATAAAGTATCTTTGCTTGATAAAACTTTTGTAATATCTAGTATCCCAGTGCTGGGCAAGGGATTCTAGTTATATAAATGTGAAAGTTTGTGAGTTTATATGTTTTTAACTCCTTCACGCAAAAACTACGATACAGATTATAATGAAATGTACACAGATAGTTTATAACCTATATTAATACATGGAATACTGCTTGCCCGGGATATGTTGTCTTACGAACGAAGTCACGAGGAGAAACTAGTATATCTTAATTAGATTCTTAGGCACCAAAAAATCATACTAGAACATTGCACTAAAGATTTTATAGCTAATTAAAATTTGACCCCTTATCAGTTAATTATATAAATATATAACTTGTTTCTAAATAACGATAGAATTTAAATATTCTTGCTTAATTCATTCAAATTAATATATTCTAATGTTAGTATTTTGTTTACCAAACAGTAATAAAATGGCTAAAATACGATTTAAAAATGTAAAATAAGTAATTTTCTCAATAATACTGCAAAATTTTATGACCAAATATTGTTAAAAACTTAGAAAAATAAACAAAAACATCAAAAAGATCCTGCGATGGCCGGGAATCGAACCCGGATCAACTGCTTGGAAGGCAACTATGCTGACCATTACACCACCATCGCAGCTGATATAATGGTCCAAATAGTCGTATCATATCAAATACTAATAATGCAATATTACGTCACTAAATTACTTAATAGACAGATAATAACGCTCTTATCACTCAATTGGAAAGAATTGTATAAAATTTGCAAAGATAATAAATACTACTACTTAAAAATTAGACTATTACAGTAATAACGTAATCTTTGTAACTGTATAAAACTCTTCCGTTACTGACTGACTGACTGATGGACAACGCACAGCCGGAACTACTAAGCATAAAAAATTGAATTTCGCAATGAAGACTCTTTAGTATAAGTGTAGAGAAGCGCTAAGTAAGGATTTTTGGAGAAAAAGGAAATAAAACGGGAAAAAACTTTTAAATAAACCCTCCCTCATTGCAAGAGGAGACCTTTGCCCAGTAGTGGGACATTCATGTGTTAAGTTTAGTTTATTTATTACATCCAAAGGACGTACAAGGTGGACTTAACGAGGCAATTTATTTATTTATTTATTTATTGTTATGAATCTCCAACAAAGGATACATTACACATTTGAATACACATAATCAACATTTGTAACAAAATATTCCTTCAATTTATAGGAGATTACAGCATACTCAAAAAATATTACATAAATTTAATTTAATTTCTTCCAATTCTGATCTTCCTACACCAGGTCAAAAAGCAAGTAAACCCGTATGTAGTAACTAACACGTAAAGATGAGCGGCGCTATTGTCGCGCAATCACTTTGTAAATCGCCGCCGGCCGGAGCGCGACCTGGGATTTATAGGGACACCATGATGCTGTGATCTATGAGACGAGGACGGAATTTGTTTGTTTGCTTGTTTGGTGTTATCTTTGTCTGTATTTTAAAGAAAAGTGCTTCTAAATTTGATATAAGATTTATAGATTACTGAGTAAAGGGGTGTCTTTCAAATAAATTAAAACTAAACGCATTAGTTGACAGAGTTTTGAAACTTTCAGGGGTTGGCAACATATTTCTTAAATATACGGATGTCTTTTTGAACTATTCGTATGCCCAGAGAAACCCAATTAATATTAATTATAATTAGATATTAATCTCCTAACAAAAGTATTTTAAAATCTTTACTTCACCACATTTCATATTAAACGTATTTTCAAGGCACTTTTTAAAGTTATGGACACACAACAGGAACTACTTAACAAAACTTACCATACACTTAAAAAAGTCATAAACAAAATGAACCAATGAACACTTATCTGTCATCATCTACAAAATGAAGAGTTGCAATAAATTAATTAATTTAAATTTAAACATAGTTGTAAACATGAGATGCGCGGGCGCTACAATGTAGCTCTTTGTAAATCGCCGCCGATGAATCATGGATCTACGGTCTGTAGATCATTATTTTCATTTGCATATCATTGCAGATCTTTTAAAACAAAAATTAAGCGTGGCTAATAATTACATACACAAATTAACGTCTTTTTCCAATAGAGGTAGGCAGAGACCAGAGAGCGCCATTTAGTACGATCCTTACAAACTTTCTTTGCCTCTTTCACATTCATATAAGTTGTCATACAGGACCGCCAGTTACGAGTACTACGCACCTGACCTTTTTCCAAGACATCGCCAATGTTATATGTGTATACTGTATATCTAATAAATTTTAATTTAAGGTGCTTTATAATCAGAGTTTTTATGGTGTTAATATGTCACCTAGGTGTTTGTTTATAGGTTGTTTTTCTTAACCAGAGCCAAAAAATCTTTTTGTACCACAATGAAGTAGTAACTATTTTAAAAACCATCTTAACCTAAATACCCATTGTTAAATGACCCCATCTTCCATACTCTATCATCTAACCTCTTTTTTCATAGGAATTCCCCCTCGGTTTACTTGATGCAGGACCAATTTCATCCATTGTTTGTAGCCCTAAAAGTATGATGTCGTCATCTGAACCAACTTCGAGAAGGGGTCCTCAATATGTCTGTATTATATAAACGGTCTTTCCAATTTGATGCGATTTAAATCCTTAGAATACTCAACTTTAATATGATAATAATTATGGTCATGTTTGCTTCGTGGTGAATAAAATTACATAAAACTTTAAAGTGGCTATTTTTTTAATATTTTTAACCCTTTACTTTCTAAAATCTATCTACTTTCTTTTACAAAAAAAAACAGCTATTCTTTGTGTTTTATGGTCGCCACAGCGAGTGCGGCATCGTTTGTCGAGTGGCGATAAACCGCGGGCAGGCTACGACCTATGTGTTGCACGTAATTGGGCGCGGTGCGGCGCGGCACGACATCGTTCCGTTCCCACGACACAAATCCTACCCTACAGGATATGTCTTGTTAATATTGTATTGAAACAGTTAGGTTAAATAATTCTTACAAAAAAAAATCCACTTAAGAATATAGCTTTAGTTGAACCAAGAATAAATATCACCATTTTTACCATATTCAAAATGAAGATCTCTTAGGGATATATCAAAATATACTCATTAAATCAAGCTCAAATAATCAATGGGACTACTTCAGAGTCACCATCTTTCAAATAAAAAAATAATTATCAAAATCAGTGTACTCGGTAAAAAGTTATGATGCAACAAATATAGTAAGGTATCTATAGTAGACTATCCTCAACTGAGTGATATCCAGGGGTATGAAGTAGGCATTATATGTGTCAATCCAGGCTTTAAACTACCTGCTACCAAATTTCATAATCATCCATTCAGAATGAATTCATTTATATTCACAAACAAACATTTAAACATCCAATCTTTCGCATTTATAATAATACGATAAAGGAATTATATTATCATAGCCTATTCCTTTCTATATTAAAGTTAAGTATTACCAAATTGGAATGCAATGTAACTAAAATTAGCTTTCATTGACACTTTGCATAATGACCGGCCATTCCAGCCAATAAACTACAGTCATTCAGGTTTTACAGCTTATATCAAATTTCAAATATCTCCATTCATTTACTAGTTAATGTTTAGCTATGTTACTTAATAGTTTGTTAAAGGAATTTCGAATATTTCGTGAAAAACATGAGATTATTCGTATTAAAAATTTACTTTGATATAACGCTTTTAATATTTTGTCAAATAATACAATATTAAAATTTGCATTATAATTGTGGTTCATATGATTTATTTATTTATTAATTTAGGGCAAATATTGACATGTAAAATTACCCTAAACTCAGTCGCAAAAATCCTAGACTATTTTATAATCTTATAAGAAATAAGAAGACTACATGCATTTTCAATATTCATCACTGCTACGAAATTTAATACCAATTTAATTCTAAAACAATGATTCTTCTCCAAATTGATTTAACACATTTAAAAACTTGGTTCTAGCTAGTTCTGTAATTCATATTTCCTGCTCAACTCAGACAAATTCTCAGACAAGTTATGAGCCAATATTTCAGTATGACTTATAACAACTTCCACTGTCAGGAGACTTGAGCAATCCTTGGAAACTGGCTACCAAACCCATCGCCTACGAGCCCAGGACAATCTATTAAAACCGACTAACTACCATAAATATATCAAGTTTCTTAAAATGCCTCAGCCGGGCACCGAATGCCAGCCCACGCGTTGTTTAGTAAACAATTTTGCGTAATTTTCGCCTGTCTACTGGTTATAAGTAGGGGTGCCTATTTCAAAAATAGTCTAGTGTTAACAACTATTACATAATAATATCTACGAATACAAGTACAGTTTTGTTAAAAATATTCTGGCAACTGAAACACATTCTTATATTATTATTTCCCCTTAAAACAGGAAAGTGATAGTTAATATTTTGCTCGCTAAAAGGAAAAATACATACCGAATGGTATAATGAAGTTTTCCCTTTAGGTAAAAAATATGATTATTCCAGCCTATATTATATTACCTAAACTTTATAATTACTAGAGATTATTATAGTGATTTGTTTAATACATTATTAATTTGCCTTTTCATCCTGCGAAAATTGCAATAAATCTTAACAAAACCTAGCAGAATCACCCGCAGAAACAAATGCAAATTTATAAAATTATTTGGTGTTTTTCGACGCATAGTGTGCCAACCCTAATAAAGTGTTAGGGTGCGTCCACATCTGGCGAATGTGCCGCGAATGTGCAGCTCGCGAGCCGTTTGCGAGCTGCGCGCGTACAATTTTGTTCGAGCGCCGCTCCTGCGCTGCTCCTGCGCCGCCCGCGCGCAGTTCACGCGCAACATAAGCGCCGTACGCGATCAGCGCGCGGGCGGCGCGCTAGCGGCTCGCGTCTTCCTTCCACCCGCGTCTCAATCCCCGCACCCCTAACGCCGTTGTCTCTTTTTTTTCCTTTTTATCAGTAATATAATAGCTAATGATGCAGCAATTATATTAAAAGCACTAGTGTCGTCCGACATCTTCGAAAGTACTGAGCCAGTAAATGGAACTGTAAGCGCGAGGATTGAGTACGCGCAGATCGCGCGCCGCGCGCACGCCTTTATACGAGCCTTGTATGAGTTGCGCTAAAGAGGCGCACCAAACTATTGCCGTGACTGCACGCGCGCAGCTCGCCGGCAGCTCGCAAACGGCTTGCGAGCTGCACATTCGCGGCACGTTCGCCAGATGTGGACGCACCCTAATATTTCTATCCAGCTCATTAATAAAGTGAAAAACGAATGTTCTAATATTGCGTCGGTACTGAGTATTGAGTCATTTTGAAATATTGTCGTTACGAATTGTCAATGGAGTGAGCTGTGGTCCCACTGCAAGCGAGGAGCGACGCTGAAGCGGATTACTTATAAAACGCAAACTATCTCTTGTATATTGCAAATCCTGTGTATATTGTATCCATTCATAAAACATACGCTTATTTAAAGAAACGTAGGTATATTAAAGTTTACTTTGTGTATTTGACTTTTAAAAACAAGTTAGAATGAGAAAAATATATGCAAGATATATTTGAATTTTATTTATATGTAGGTGCTAGTTAAACATAAAACTATTCTACACATATTTTAAGCGCTTTGCGATCGTAGTGCCATGTTTTCAACACAACAGAAATTAATTTTTCGATGTAACACAACGCAAAAGTCCCCGTCGTCTAAGCAATTCGCTGCCCGCCCTCACAGCGACCTCGCCGTCACTCCTTGACCGGCGACCCAGTTGTGTATAAAGGAAGGAAGTGCTCCATTGTGTGCATCGTTCACAATGAGCACCCTGCGCGGATGATGGCGCAACTGTCAACCACAATGCGACTGCTTTGAGATATTACACGGGAACGAAACCCATAGACAAAAGTACGAGAATAGAACAAAGGAGTTACTTAAACGGTCTGCAATAAGCACGTAAATCTTAATAAAGTTTCTAAGTAATTTTAAAATTCAAAGTAAGGTCGTTATCAGGCAGGCGGCTGGCTGTTATAACATCAGTCAATCGCCTTTATAGCTAGTTTTAGAGAGAAAACATGAGTTATAACACATAGCCATAGTTTGTGTAGTGGTGTCAGTGTATATCTCTAAAAGATTGGTATTCAGTCACAAGATAGGTCAATGACCTAGTTTGTCGAAAAGACTAAAAAATATTTATCACTCAGGAACAAGAAAGATATGCTTAAACGGGACGTCAATTAAACCTACTAGTGAGTAACAAAAAGTTGAAAAACCTATTTTAAATACTCTCAAACGACACACAAGCCTCATATAACCTAAAACTACAATCTAATACATACATTACGACGGTCATAAACGTTTTAAACACAAAAACAAACGCATAAACAAAACTGTAATGCCTTTATAAGTAGTTAGAACACTGCTTACCCGCTAGTGGATAGCGGTAACGTCGCCTACACGTCCCTAGTGCCCTACTAAGTGACTCGTACACGTTTGACAGAGATCATGAGATTAACTTGACTAGAAAAGTAAATTCTATGACATGTGTAATGCTTCTTATTCGACCTGTTGGAAAACTAAAATGTGCTTTTTCGTTTAAATAAGTAGCCTTAGTGTGAGCTTATGTCTGAAACTATCTCCACACATCATTTCTTCAAAATTAGATCCAATTTTTAGCAATGGAATGAAAGTATAACGACCATACAATGACAGTGTGGATAATGGCTGCTTTTCAGCAATATCTGGGGATAAGAAATACAGGAAACAGCTGTTGAATTCGCGGACAGATTAAGCATTTAATCATATCAAGCTTAATCATACACATACAATCTTTACAAAATAATTTATCTTACATTGTGAGGACTTACATACAAGCAATACTCCCAGAATAACAAATAATTATCCCATAAATAACAATTTATCCCTCACATCATTTTTTATTCCCGCCTGTTCAAAAATCAGTCTAATTTCTCTCTCTCTCTTAACTCAATTTCTTATAGTAATCCTATGTTACTTGAACTTAAAGCCACTATTCAACAAGCTCACACTGTCCCTGCTCTTGACAGACATGAGTCATCCTCGTGTTCCGTCAACAAACACGGCAATCATTAATTATACCGGCGACCTTACTGCCTTCGTCTTCACAATTGTTCCGATACTACATAGTAGCTTGTGATAAAACTGTTTAAGCTATGAGTAGCTGAACGAGGGATTTATTGAACTGTCTCTTTGGTCTCTGTCTGCTGATCACGAGGTTTTGGGTTCGATATCTAAGTCCGGTAAGGTGCTATTAAGATTTTCTTATTTCTGATGAGATATTCTTAATAGTAGCTAGGAGTTTAGTACCCTGCTTGACCTATGACAATAGGCTCGCTTTCTGCCATATTACACGGGACGGATTACGAAAATTGTGAAACAATGGTGTATTTTGAACTTCTCTTCAGGTTTAAAGATTTAACCCATAAAAATTACTTACTAATAAAAAAAGTAAACAAAATTAACGATAAAAAAATGAACACATCACATTTTCTGATTTTCTGTTATCTAAATTGACCTCAAAATCAAGTTACGTTACTCTAATAAACCCATTTTAATCCGTCCCTCAGGCAAAAAATAGCCAAGTACTTATTTACCCGCCCACAATTACATAAAATCTGACAATTATACATAACCAGATGGACAGACATACATACGTATTCATTTAACGCGCCATTTACTGCCGAGGTCGTAAAAAGATAACTTGAAGCCTTCATTTTTTAATACACTTGTCAAAAATTATTACCACTGTACAAGTAAAAGACAGTAAGTTTACTTTGCACAAATATTAGAATATCATTGTTGATTTTATACTAGTGTTTGTTAGGGATGATAATTATCAACTTGTTCAAACCACTAAGGTCGTTTTTTAATTGTACTGACTGGTACCAAAAACAAAACATACAGCTAAATAAAGAAAATGTTTCTTTTAGCATAAACTGTATCTTTCATAGCATTCGTTTGCCTACATAACCATCAAAATAAATCATTTTTTCAGGCGAATCTAAAACCTCTCGTAGCAGTCTCATTAACTCGCTATGGATGTACTTTAGCATCCCGGTATTGATTATTTATTACCTGACTTGGGGTTTGAACCCACAACTGATGGAAATTCAAATTCAAAACATTGATTGCTTACTAAGTTATACATACAAAAATATCTAATATTAGGGTAGTGATAAACTTAAAAGCCTTTTTTAGGCATGCAATAAGGGAAAGGAAAGACCACGCGCCGCGCTCATCTGTCAAGCCCGCGAAGAAAATCGCGAGCGAAAAAGCGCTGCTTTCCCGCGCGGATTCCTGTACGCTCTTAAGAACGTGCGATAGAGTGTGTGTGTAAAGGCAGCTATTGTTAGCTAACCTACGACGGAGGCATATACTTAAATTAACAGCAAAACAGGTAGTTTAAACTAGCTCATCGTTCAACAAGGTTTTGAACATACGAATGACTCATAAGTTCAAGGTTTCTATATCCCGAGGGTCAAAGCAGGTCGCCTGTTCACAATACAATATTGTATAATAAAGTTAATTAAATTCCGCTTCTGTGATCCATCATTAATCAATATTTTATTCAGTATTAGATCATTTTCTTTGTGTAAAACTCCTTATATGTATTTAGAATGGTTCAGTACCTTTTGTGATAAGATGAATAAAATAATTTGCTTTTCAAAAGTAGATTAAATTTAATTCCTTATTGCGGCTTCCTTATGAGGCTTATGAAAAGGTTTTTTATAACATCATATCTAGTGTGGGTTAAGGAATATGAAATACACTAGCGTTATACCATTTATACTGTTAGATATTCCCATGTATTAGAGTGTAAACATATTGTCATATACCAGAAGCCGCGCTGCTATGTATTATGAATTTTGCAACAAAAAACCTGATAGCAGTTTCACCGATTCAAAAATCAAACCCTAGACCTCAAGATCAACAAATCCTACACTTGCGCCCAGACTACTGAGACAGTCGTGATTGTATGCTTATACATAAGAAATAACATTCAAACAACATTGGTAATTTCAGCCATTATACATACATGGATCTTATAAGAAAGTAAACTAATTGTACTACTGTTTTACACCTGTAAAGTGTCATGTCCACAGAAATTGCCTCTCATCACGACATCAGATACGATTGACGGAAAGTACTGTACTATGACGTCATCACTGACGTCACAGACCTTCATACAACAGATAACACTAATTGAATATTGTTTAAAATTGAAGCAGAATTAATGTAGTTGGTTTGTATGTAATTATGGTAGTTATTTTTGTAATTGTTTTTATTATTAACTAGCTGACCCGCGCAACTTCGCTTGCGTCCAATAAGAGAGAATGGGTGAAATTTTTCCCCGTTTTGTAACATTTTTTACTGCTACTCTGCTCCTTTTGGTCGTAGCGTGATGATATATAGCCTATGTCCTTTCTCGGGTATCAAAGTATCTCCTTACCAAATTTCATGCAAATTGGTTCAGTAGTTTAGGCGTGATTAAGTAGCAGACAGACAGACAGACAGACAGAGTTACTTTCGCATTTATAATATTAGTATAGATTGTACGGTTTACTTACTACGGAGGTTTCATACTTTGTGATGCGTAGTTTTCGTAGTGAAGGAATTGTTTGATCCAACTTACCTGTAAAGAAAGAAACATTCGTAAGTAAGCTGTTATTGTAACATACAAACATTAAGTTTTAAATAAGTTAAACGATTACTGAAAGTCATCTAGAGATTTATGAACTACAATACGAAATTACAAAAATATATATAATGAAAATTAAAATATGTATTAAATAAGGACTTCAAGGAATATAAAATACTTGAGGCCGCCCGCGACTTCGTCCGTGTGGAAACCTACCCGTGGAAATCCCGACCCCTCGGGAACTCCGAGATTAAAAGTAGCGATGTGTTATGCTGGGCCTCCAGCTATAATTTATACCAAATTTCATCGTAATCGGTTTAGTAGAATTTGCGTGAAGGAGTAACAAACAATCAAACATCCATACATACATATACATTCTCACAAACTTTCGCATTTATAATATTAATAGGATCTTGTACAAAAAGGGTATAGAATGAGCAATAAAATAAACTTTAATGGGAACTGAACCCTAGGCTTTGTAGATCGTACAGTAAGACGTCGTCTACAAGCATGTACATAATATATTGTATATCTCTCGTATACAAGTGTAAAACACCAATTCACGTTCTAAAACAATGGCTCTTCTCTTGTATCGTAAACAGATCGATATCTCGGTAATTGTAATCGATTCGCAATAGATCCTTAATCGATTAGAGGTCGACTGACTCATCGTCTGAATGTGTTTACAAACATGTGTGCCTTTTGAGAAAATATGGATTGGGTTCATGTTATTTGTTGAAACGAGAAACAAATATTGTAAACAATAAAAAAAATGTTCTTTTTCTAAATTATGTATTATACTATTATCATAAATGCCTGATGGACTCTATCATAATAGCCGAACAACGCTGAAGTCTAAAAGCTGTGCTTGTTTTATTTTTTCTTCTTGAGTAATGTAGAAAAAATAATATTTGTTACGCAGAGCTTATGCAGTCAAATGGACCCGAGAATCGGATTGATGCCATCGAACCCAGGTCTATGACGCTAGGGTAGAGGCGAGGTGACCACCTCAACCATTGCACTATGTAAACTTTCATACATTTTATCTAACCTTCACTATTACTTGTACACTTCCAAAACTTATCTTAGGCAATAGTTTTAAACGACCAAATAAACTCCAAATAAGGACCATTTTAACCCAAATTACATACTTCAAAATCTCAATTTCAAACCAAATCAAACTTAAGGTTTAGGTGTAATAAACACCCAATCTCAAAGTTGTCCAATTGACTTGGTACAAAAAACTATCGACTAAATAGTAGCCTGCGTAGCGGACGTGGAAGGCCACGCGTGGGCATGAGCGTGGGCGAAGACACTTGATACAGTTCTACTTAGTATGGTGGCAAGAATTTGTGGGATTTATGTGGATTTTATTGACTTTAGACGTTTAATAAATTGGTATTTTCCACCTCATATTAATCTGTTTATTTATTGTACATTTTTCAATAGGTTTATTTTTGCAACGGTATTTAAAGATATGTTATCTTTGAGACTTCAGGTTCCAGTGTGTTTCTTTTTCGGTTTGCTTTGATTTTCACAAATGACAGGGGAATTGTCCTTTTTTATTACATAGGCCACATGTTTTTGTATTTTAGAAACACAAATACATAATAATTATATAGTATAGCTAATAGCTAATTTTGATATAATAAGACTACAACATTGTTTTAATACTTAAGAACGAAATCATTATAAATATATTTGCTAATATTAAAAAAGCAATACATACTAAACAGTCTTAACACTATAATATACATTTATTGCCAAAAAGCCTAAATATTTGCGCGTTGGTATTTCGCGACTTACTCAATGCATAGACGTGCATTTGATTACATTAAAACGCGAGGTAATCCAAATTATAATGCTCAGTTACAAAACTCTTGATTGAGTGACCTTTACAACCTATTTGCGTATAAGGTTAGGACATTTTTTACATTATTTCAGTCTGCGTTTAAATATAAATAAATCTAAATTAAATTTATTTGGACCTACACTACAACTGAAAAAAGAATATACTCGGAATGCTAATTTTTTTTATAGGTATCTTAAGTAAGTTGTCATAAAACTTTATAATACTTAAATATCTCCCGTATATTTATATAATATTTCTTTTAAAATAAAATATCGCAGTATTTTGACCGTGTTACATGAAACCTAGCATGCAGATTTCTATGAAGTATTGGCAGGTGTTTTTCGCAACAAATATTTAAAAAATACTGTGTTCTTTAAAAAATACAATATTAATATACCAAAAATAACCCTTTGGCCTCTCTGTTACTTCCTCTTAAGAATCAAGACTAAACTCATAAGTCACAATACATAGTCACCCTACAATCTCCTAGCTTGGCGCCTTCCAGTAATAGTGGATTATTATCTCATATAAATTGATATTTAATAACCAATTACGTACCCAGTCAATAGCCTACATAGCGTCTAGATCACAGCTCTTATTGAATACCTAGGTTTAAACACATTATTGATTCGTCTCACTGACATTTAAAGGTCTATTTAGTGTGCTATGTTGTTTTTCCTTGTGTAAATAAGTATTTTTGTAACTTTATTGCTTATATTTAAAAAAACTTCCATTATTATTATTTTTAAGAAATCTGTATAATTTTTTTGGTAAATTACATATCTTTATGGTTAGAACAGATAAAATAAACTATATTAATAAAATATACAAATTGTATCTGTATCTAATGAGAGATGTTTTGTTACTTTAGGATCTCGATAATGACCAAGGTTGGTTTCTGAGTCGTG
This sequence comes from Anticarsia gemmatalis, assembly GCF_050436995.1. Classification (NCBI taxonomy): domain Eukaryota; kingdom Metazoa; phylum Arthropoda; class Insecta; order Lepidoptera; family Erebidae; genus Anticarsia; species Anticarsia gemmatalis. The sequence goes on along the minus strand of NC_134764.1, from coordinate 10,525,340 downwards.
CAATTTGATAAAAATGTGGTATTTTTTGCAAAGAATGTGCCTCATTGGGAGAAATTTTAGGTTGAAATTCCATCGTTGCAGTAATGAAAGCGTTTCATAGTAACTTTTGATTTTTTAATTCATATTTATTGCAAAATAAAAAAAATCTAATAATTTCTCACAATCGTGAGATTCCAATTAAAATCTATACTATACTATGTCAAATTACAACACAATCCTTATCTAGATCATATCTCTTTAAAAATTTCACATCGATCAATAAATAATAAATAAACAGATTCGTACATCGTGACTAAAAACTGCAAAACAAATTCCGATGAGGTTTCTATTACAAAACAGCTTGCACACGTTTAATTAAAGACTTGTGATAAAGTTAATTAAAAATATTTGGCAATATTTCGCCACTTTGCAATGATTTTATCACAACTAGTGTTTATAATTAGTATTAATTAATATCTACGTGTATTGTTTCATTAAAACCTCCTACTTTTGTAAGTGTTGAAAAGTATTAGCACTTGGTTTAGTTGTTTAGCGTATCAAGAGAAATATAGAGGAAAACTACTTTTTTTTAATCAAGTCGTATGACCTTCTTTGAAATATAAATTAAATTATCTCAATCACATTTAATTCAAATTATTTTAGTAGTTATGAGATGACAAAGTGTCTATATAATAACACTGTCTTTCATATTATTATTATATTAGTACGGATAATTATGTGACGTTTAGTAAATAGACCAAAAAAGAAACGTTATTTTTTTCTAAAACACCTAAAGGATTTTGTTGGTTTTAACTATTTCCTTGATTGGTACTTCTTTACTTTGATAACTTACTTTACGTACCTATAGAACTAATGTTAAGCGTTGAAAATTCAATAAAAAACCGAGTCGGGTCGAAAGAGTGCAAAAATTTGAAGTTAATGCAGATATTTATTTATGTTAACACGGCATATTGTGACCAATTACATTAACAAACAAAAATGTAGTATATCCTTAATACCTTTTAAATATTTACTTTTCAGTTTCTTTTTTCCAGTTCAATCAAGTATAGAATACAAAGAGCATCTGAAAGTGCATCAACAATGATTATTGTTCAACAAACTTTCTATCGTGTGAACTGTCGCATGTCTCTCACGAACACAATTGCTGTAATCAATCAATTATGTCTAATTATTCAATAATATTGACACGTAAGAAGGTAATTATAGACGCTATGAATAACTTTACAAAGAGATATAAGGCTGTGTGCAAACCTCAGTGAAGATTGACTTACATAATATATCCTGCTCCAAAAGTAATGTGTCTATGGATTTATCAAGCCGACGATAGCTACCCTTAACAACTGTAATTGTTTAATACATTTCTTGAGGGCATGCAAAGTCCCTAACCTGCGCTTGGCTTGCCTAGTAGACTCAAGGCCTAACCCCTTCCTCGTTCGGGAGGCCCTTGCTTAACGGTGGGATAGAATAGGGTTAAAAAATGTCTGTCTTTTTCTGTGTGGGAATCGAATCTGTGATCGTCTTCACCACTGTGCCACAGACATCGTCATTGTCTTCATAATATATAATATAATGAAAAATTAATATTTTTAAAGCAAAATGCTCACTATGACTACCACCATGGGAACTAGACTTAATGACGATTTATAATTTAATCAATCGATTAATCAACACGTAATACATCAATTAGTTACTTTTTATAAACAAATGTGAATATGTAGTCGATCATTGACTGATTATTGATTGACTTTATGATGTTTCATAGACATTGACATTATGGGCAATAGTTTGTTTTCTCACATGTGTCTTACCACTGTAGCTAAAATTATTTATTTTATCTGTTTCTATACATATTTACCTACCTACCTATTTAATAAAACAAATATTCGAGATAAACACAAAAAAAAGTTTTAGAACACATTTTACTGCTTCGAGACCAACCTTAACCACTACGCTTAAGGCACCTGTCTTGAACTTAATACTTGCTATCTTCAGCTGCCTTTACCGACGACCACTTTGATATATTTATATTTATTTATTTTATTTTATCGTATGGTGACCTAGTGTCATAGTCGTTCAAGCCGACCAAAAGCCTTTGATGTGGTGTAACGACTGTTATATTAGAAGACAACAACCGGGGCCGACTTTTTACATGCCGTCTGCCCAGTTCAAATAACACTAAGCGGTCACCCATCTATGGAATGACCGCGCCAATGGTTGCTTAACCCACAAATTGTTTACCGCCCGGTGAGCGCAATGGGCCATGGGCGCCTCTACTACGATCACTATAAATGTTCAAGAGTGGTAAAGCTCAGCCTAAAAAAAAAATAACTTTAGCCATGCCAAAGGTCACTTTCCTCACAGAGTTATCGATTAACGAGTGCAGTCACGTTAAAAACTTTCATCTATCTCACAATTACAAGACACAAACATGTAAAGAATCCACAATTACCGAGCGAAAGTGTCGACCGAATGAATCGATACTAAAAATCGATTCGTCTCGACTCGTTATACGATTACCGATAATCGAGATTTGTCTTCTGGCCATGAAAGTCGCTTCAGGCGGTTGCATTAATCGTTAACATATTTCCCGCGGTTCGATTATGTAATTTAATTAAATGATTTTTGTGATGTCATGTTTTTATTTAATAGATGAGAAAACTTTTACTTGCGCTTAGACATGGGAGAGAAAGATTGGATACGTTAATATCTATGCAAAGATTTCAGATGTGAGATGCGGTAATTTTCTGCAAGGAGGAACGATAAAAAATTATATATGATTGCCTCATTAGTCAATGCCATGTGAGAAGCCTATGTCCATAATGATGTCTGTCTAACTGCCGGCCACGGGTGTTCTTTTGAAAAAGGGCTATGCGCTTGAAGACGCGTCACCAAGCTAACCAAGTCCTGGTTTAGAACTTTACTTTGCTAGAATTGTTTATAACATTTTCCAACATGCAAGGTTTTTGCATCTGTTCGAAATCTTTAACGTACAGGCAAATTATATTGATACTGGTCCACTGGTAGATGCGAGATTACTCCCCTAATAAGAGAGGGGTTACGCCTTAAGTTTAAAATAAAACTTTTGCAAAAAGTAGCTTAAACTGACTATTTTAGTAATTTTAAAATAGTTTATCCCTAAAGGCATAAATATTGCCTCACAATTGTTTCGTGAGTGCAATAATTTGCGTGTAAAAATATCTTAACTTATTATTTTGCAAGTATAATGTATAACTATTTTTAAAGTTACGAAAACATTATCCTTCGCGCCCACCGCTCAAGCCTTCAGGCTATATCTTTCAATAGTGAACACTGCAGTTTTATATTGCAAAAAGTTTTGATGTATTGATTTTATAAATATGAGCAAGTATTTATTTTTAGTCGCGAATTTTCAGTTTTTACTTGTAAGTAAGTTTGAATGGGACTCATTTGTATCTAAACTTATTTTAGGGTTCCGTACCTAATGGGTTAAATGGGGACCCAATTATATTTCGTACGGAGCACAGATTTGATTGTTTTACCTCTGAAAACATGAGAGTAATAGTAAACAAATGGGACTTTCTCAAACATATAAATTGTAACAAAATAATAGTCACGGAAAATTACTATTTTTTTTTAAAGCCAAATAACAGAGGTAACCTTTATCAAAAATTTATCCACACAGACAAACCCGGGGATTAAGTTAGTCTACAAAAAACTATCTAAGATTGACTCCAGAGTGCCTCGAGGCAGTTATTCAATAACTCTATCAAAATAATCAAGGTTTTAACACCGAGCTTCCATTTACCGAATATTGAACTTTCAATACATTTTTGCATTCGAATGTGGGATGGTAACGTTTGAAACAACCTCGTGCAATGATTTATTGATTAGCTGATGCAATTTGCTAATTGTGGGAATAAATTATCAGGTTAAGAAACCTTAGTGCCGTCTGTTATTAGATGGGTTGGCGAAGAACATACAATATGTCATTATTTTTTTAATTTTAGCAAAGTACTGGTGCCTAACAGTGGGACACTCATACTTCTTCAGTTAAACCGCTTATAAGAATTTGATAAAATTTAGGTAATGCAAGTCCTAGGTCAATCCTAGACAATTATTCGCGCTTAAAGCCAAGCAACCTTTGACCGGACATTTCCATTAGATGGATGGCCGCGTAATAATTGAGATCTCCGCACTTCGGAGGGCACGTAAAAATCCCGGTTGTTGTCATGTCATAGGTCTTCGGGCGGCTTGAAACTCTTTGACACTAGGTTGACCACTAACCATACATACATAATTTTTAATGGCTTAAATTTATTTCATACGCTAATAACCATAACATACCACCTCATCTCTTCACAAAGCTGTTAATCAACTAGTAGTGAAACAATATAGCATGTTAACCACAGCTGACCTTGACCGGGCTGTGACCGAGCAATCAGTCACGGCGATCAGTGTGTCTCCACAATTAATTGATTACCTGTTACGCTCGTAAAATATAATGTCTGTTAACGACTGTCTAGTGGATATTATAAATTGAATCATCATGAAGAATTTATGTTATTAAATAGGTATTGTTTAAACTATGGAATTTTGGATTCGGATATAGATTTGGATGTGTTCATAATATTCGATTACGGATCCGAAATTGATAAAACTTTATTAATATACAGTTCCGAATTTGAATTAAGAATTATCCTAAAGTTATGAATAGGTATTTGATATCTTTGAAGAAATAGTAAAAGAAAAAAAAATACACTAAATTGTATCCGAAACTTTATGGGTATGAATAAAGTTTTTCATTCAGATATCCGATAGTTTTGGCTACAATTACGGGAGCCTACATGATAGTCCGTACGATGCCTTTTCAAGTGGTCTTTAAATAAAGGTTATCCATCTAAAACCCAACCTCAGCGACGTTGCTTAACCTGCTCTTCCCTAGAGTATACGTACGTGTTACGTAATTCCACGTGCATTGCTCCATAACTTTCAACTTACTACGACTGATGGTTATGGCACTAACCCCATAGGAGTTGCTGTAGAATGTGATGGAATGGCTTTGAATAGATTTTGTTTATATTAATATCTTTAAATACTTTTGAAAATGATAAACAAGATGTTTGCTTTGGAAAAATAGTTAACGAGATTTTCTTAAACAAAAGTCTAGTCAAAAAAATTCAATTGCTTGCACAAAATCACGCTCTTTTCCCATGGGGAAGTAAGCAGAAACTAAAGTCTAAGTCTAATTTTTAAAGTAGAAGAAATATATCAAAGCAAGTATATTAAACCAAAAGACCTAAGTAGTTATTATAACAGCTGAAATAGACCTCATAATAATTATACATCCTTAGCAGAATTAACTACTACATGATTACCAGAACTCACGAAATAACATTCTGAAATAATAAATATAAAGACTGCTCCCTCATAATTACTCAACGGTCATTACATTGCGTCCTTTCGGTCCTTTCAACAGAGGCGAACACAACAATACACGGCCGTTACAATAAACAATTATAATTAGCAATAATTATGTCCGTAATTACCAAAAACACAGATTCCACGGTAATGCTGGCCCATTTTTGGTAATATTTCAACACTTGGAATGGCCTCGTATCAAATATTTTTCGTATAGTCTTAATAATGGTAATGAATTGGCTACGGTAAGGTCGAGGTGAATGAAAACCGCAAGTCTTGTAATCATAATGAGATTGGATGATAATTTATTGTCGGGAAATAGTATTTTGTATGTCATCAAGCTTGTTGGTGTATAAATTATGATGGGGGATTCGTAACGGTGTGCCCTTTTGGTAAATTGGTAGGTACGAAGATGACAGAGTATGTTTCACTGGGTAATAAGTACAAACCATGAACGCCAGAAAGATTTTTAAACTTATCGGGTGCAAAGTCGCTAGCTTGGATAACTTAGCTTAGTTCGCGGAGAAGACCCCTAAGTTAAGATTTCAGACTAGGCATATTGAGCAAGAGGCGAGATTTATTTCTAGTATTTACTAATTAAGTTTTACATTAACGGAAAAAAATCTACTAACTTAGTCTATTCTAAACTTAGTTTATTCTAAACTTAGGAAATATGAAAACTGCTCTAAATCTTTTAATTACGACTTATTGCAACCAAAAGTAAATCCTTAATCTTAATTAAAACTTAGTATTTTTTTTTTACGCACATTGAAAAACTTTGTAAAAAATTTAAGGCACTAAATTTTAATGCTTGATGACATGTCAGAGGTGCCTTTGATTTACCAGTTCATTGGTCCCAGTTTTTGCTAACTAAATGGACCAGGTACTTAATTATGTATATCATTATATCACCCACGATCCATAGGTAATAAATAGATCTTACAAAAAAGGAGTAATAATTTGAAAAGCATTGACCTAAGATTCTAATGCCGTTATTTTATAATTAAACCACTGAACCCGAAATAAAGTCGACTATTGCAATTATTTTAGTATAAGAGGCCGCCCGCGACTTTGTTCGCCTGCCTTACGACAAAATTAATTAACGTTATTCCCTTGTAAATCCCGATCCCTCGAGAACTCCGGCATATAAAGTAGCCTATGTGTTATTTTAAGTCTTCAGCTACCTGCATACTAAATTTCATCGTAATCGGTTCAGTAGTATTGGCGTGAAAGAATAACAAATATAATAATATACTCACAAACTTTCGTTTTTAAAATATTAGTAGGATTTAGCTTCGATTCAGTAGTTTTCGAGAAATAACAAATACAATCATACATTTCGATTGATTGCATAAAACCACGTCACAGAATTACCGATTACAAATAGCCGTTAGTTAAATGCAACTGACCCTAAATTCTTGATGGTTCCGTAGTTAAAAATAGTATCGGAAGGTGAAAACCCTCATAAACGGCCTACTAAATCCGAATTTATACGAATGCAGCACGAAGGAAGCATTCGTAATTCCGATCACATATCGTTCGGGTGTTTCCGTAGAGGATTCGCGTGCGCTCGGGCCCGCTCGGTGAAATGGCACGCATGGCGCTTAGGGAATGCGCGCGAGTAACTTCTTAACGTTTTGATTTGATTGATACTTTGTTTTATGTCAACTGAACGAGTGTTTTACTAGGTTTATTCTGAGAAGAACTTTTGTATGTTTTATTGCATGTTCTCGTGTTTTATGACAGATAAAAATGTTCGAAATATAGCAAGGTTTGATATTTATGTCTGCAGCATCAAACTAAAGTGTTAAGCGATTTAGGACCGTAGTTATAGAATGGTATGGACTTGTGCATTATTTTAAGAACTTCTTCATAAAGAATATTCAGAACTGAGTTGGTGAAGAAACCCTGTTAGCTTTAAAAGCTAGTATAGCATTTATTATCGCGATGTTTTTACCCATTAAAGTCCCATTGCAGAGCAAGGGAGGGGGTCCCAAACGAGTGGGAGGGTTTAGACCTTGAGTCCACCACGCTGGCCAAGTGCGGGTTAGGGACTTTGCATGTCCTGAATAAATAAATTCAACAAATTTTCATGAATGCAAGGTTCCATCACGTTATTTTCGTTCACCGTTAGACCAAGTGATCATTATTTCTAATCCACGCATAACTTCGATAAGTCATAGGTGTGTTGCCTTAATATAATTCATATTATTATGTACAACAATGACAAAGCTAACTTGTTTGTACAAGATTATCATACTCATTGAACACCTGCCTATAAGAGCGTTGTGATGCAAAACTATTGTGAATATAAAAGGCTCGGGCACCCAATGTCAACCGTGCAATCTTTACGATACACAGTCGGACCAAATAAATCATTATCTTGATAACTTTTGATTATGATTGTAAAAAATATATTATATTGATGCAAAATGGCGCGTGGGTGACAGTTTATCGACCATCTTTGAATTTTATAATCGAGTTGTTGAGTTTTGGTATGATATAAGGTTTTTGTTTGTGATTTTATTATTGTCTGGCTATAGATATATATATATATATGTACATAAAGTCACACCTTCTTCCCGTAGGGTTAGGCAAAGACCAGATATATTATGTCTGGTTATATAATAAAAGTAATAAGTAGAAAATAAATGTTCTAACATTTATTTTCTACTTATTACTTTTATTAGCTAATTTTAGCTAGGTTTAAAGCTTTGATTGGCAAGTGCTTTTATAAAAAATATATTTTGGCGCAATATTTTAATGCAAAAAATCAGTACCCTGATTACGCATACAAAATCCGTATAGATTATTATTCTAGCTTAAAATGCAACTGTGGAGCCTAATTTTTGGTTCTGGTGAAGGCGGGACTAAATGTCAGTTCAAAAAATTGTCAGAAAAAAGTACCTCGGTATATTATATTATTTATTGAACTTATCTAAATGCTATGCATTTCAAATGCTTAGAGTCTACACGATAGTATTGATTGTGACAAATATTACACTCTCACGCTTATTTCAAAATAAACGCAACTAGTAAGAAAATTCTCAAGCAATAAATATAACTGAAAGTAAAAGCTTTTCCTAAGTTTATTAATGACAACTTTTACACCGACATTAATAATAAAAAACCGTCAAATAACAAGTATTACATGTTTGTTTAACTTTTACATTTTACGGTGATTTCAACACTAATGAGTTTGATTAAGATTTACTTAATGAGTCGAGACATTTTGATACAGTCATAAGCAGAAATAAGTATACAATATACCATTTTAGCGTTTAACATGGGACTAATATCGTGTATTGCAAACCGTGAGTGTATTTCATACGTTTCTGCCTAGTCACTCGAGTATTACAGGCGTGATGTTATATGTGTATACAATATCACATTTTTGCTTAGTAAATGGGGCTAAGATTGTGAATAGCGAACGCGGATGTATTTTATACTCTACTGTCTACAAACACGGGTATTACATGCTTGATGTTATATCAGTAAAGATGTAATACAAAATTTTCAACTATTTTATGAAAACGGCAATATATTTTTTGCTATGATAATATATCAATTTTAAAGCAATCAAAATGCAGTAATTTTTCAAAAGATAACCTTTCGTAAGTCTAAATGAGACTCAATACGCGATAGTGTACATATTTTTTGCTTATGACTGTACTAATATGAATTCTCACATAAATAATCTATGATAAATGTGTTTTCGAGTCATTAAATCTAATCATTAGTTCATTAAGAATTCAATTTAGTATTGTATTATGTATTACTAACTTGGGAATAAGACTGGCAGTAAAATGTGATTTTGTAAACATAGCCTTATATGTCACTTTGATGAGTCCGTATATAAAAAAGCGAAAGGTTAGGCTTGCTGTACACATATTTGGTTCGGCTTTAATCGGACTAGCCGGGCGGCAAAACCGATGAATCTGATCGGCACAAGCCGAACAAGTGAGTCGATACAGTTTTGTTTTTAGATAAATATTGCCGAACCAAACGAACCGAGTCGAATATGTTTGTAGCAAGCCTTACTCATTGACTCATTCACTCATCACAAAATCTAGAAAAAAATTAAGTGCTAGGAATTAAAATTATAAATGAGGGGTCTTTTTAGGACGTAGGTACTGACTAAGACGGGATTTTACGGAACTCAACCCCTAAGTCGTTGTTTTTGGGTTTGATAATTTGTATGAAACTTCGATACTACTAGTGCTAGGAAATTCAAATTTTGCAAAGGCATTCTTTTCAGGATGTGGTATACAAATCTTCATAAAGAAGCGGACGTAGCCGCGGGTTACAGCTAGTCTGAGATAGCATCAGCAGTCATGCAACTTATAATGTATTTAAGTGGTCATTTGAAACAATTAATTTCGTAATAAATGTGGGAAATTTGGACAATGGTGGAATATACTGAATCATCTAATGAATAAGTACTGCGTTGAAGAAATGTAGGGTGAAAGTACCAGTTGTCGTCCTGCCCACAAATATAATATATCTTGATTAAGTTCGGTAAAATAGGTGACAGCTACTTGCCACGTTCAATGATTTGTAGTAGAAAATTGTAAAAATAAAGTTGACGATTATAATAGTGGCCAAGAGTTTCTTGCCAGCTCTTCCTATTGGACTTCTTCCGAAACGGCGGTAAATTCACTTTTTGTATCATTTACTATAATTTGCGTCTGATTAGCAGTATTGGACCTATATGATAAAATGATTAGATTTTTATTTTACCGCAAACATTTATTATAATTCAATTTCGTATGTAACTTGTGTTTCATTTGTCAAAATACACTTACCTTTTCGCCTGAATGTGTTTTGCGGATAAATGTGTGATTTATGAAGATTTGAACTTACCTGTAAAGAAGAAAAATATAATTAATAAAAATATGTAACAAGAATTTATATAAATAATCAATTTATCGAAAGAAAGTTAGTTTTCATAACATCTAATTAATTAAGTAATAACAAATTATATTACACAGTTAATATTAATTATTTAATTACAAAAGGAAATCCTGTACAAACGAGAAATGATAATATCCTTTCCGTGACACGATCAATATACCTATTAATAATTTTATCTATACACTAAACATAATATCTTTACAAAGGTATCATAATAAAATGTCAAAAGACTATGTAATCTTTGACATATCACATTATTTTTTCACGTAATTATTCTGTCACGTCAAAATTATTGAATGAATTGGAAATAAAATTTATTACTAAGTACTAATAGTCTGTAACCTGAATAACCCATAGGATTGACCATGGAAAATCTTTTAACGCGGACAATGTCGCGAGCAAAAGCTTATACAACACATAATCTTTGCCAACAATAACTTGCTTAAAAAATATCGCAGAGCAAATGTGACCAGTTTTCGGTAGTGTCATATAATTTAAAAAAGCATTTTTATAACCAATCATCTCTTCATCGGTAGCCAAATCAATCATACTAATTGGAATTTTATTGCAATGACCGATTGATTTCCTAAATTAATATAACAAACATAATCAATAATTTGACACACTTTTTTTAAGTTATCCAATAAACCTCATTAAATTACTGTAAACAAAATATCTTAAAATGTTTGTGACCAACATTTTTCGCTTATCTTAAAAACATCTTAACGTAATCGCAAAAAAATAGCATTTTGATAAATAAGTAAAGCATAATAAACCTCCGTTATATCAAACATAAATATAGTTAACAAAAAACTGTTTGTTTGACATCAAACAAACCCAAAATCAGACAAGATATTTCAATATCTATAATGACATAACTTCAATTCATTTTCTGAAGTCAATAAATCTACATGTCAAATCGAGCAAAATAAAGTACCAACAACTGGTCGTATCACCCTACAAATAGATGTAAATCTTTGTGAAAACTATTACATTGTAAGATGTAAGATGGTAGCAGTACAAATGCTAATGGATTCGAAGCAGCGGTGTAAGTTTAATTGAACGTAACGTTACACAAGTTATGTAAGCAGAATTACAACAGTCAGTCTGTCGCGGAATTTGAGAAAAAGTATACTGTCATCTGGTTTAATTTTGCATAAAGTGAATGTAAATTTAGAATTTGATTGAGATCGTTTAGGTAATGATATTTGCTTTATAGTCCATCTATTTAAGTATCGGTAGCGAAATACGATGTCCTGCAAAAAGGTCAGGTGCGTAGTACTTGTAATTGGAGTTTCGAATAAAAAAGAAACTTTGTAAGCATTGTAGCAAATGTCCTCTTGTCCCTGTACCTGTACCTCTATGGGAAAAGCGACCATGTTTATGAATGTTTTTATTATCTGGTAACGGGAAAGTGAAGTTATAAAATACTCTAATGAATAAAAAAGTTACGAATGTTATTTAAAATGAGTATTTTTGTCGACATCTAATTATTTTAAGACGCTTTTGTTAAAGCCCTGGAAACTACAATCAGTCAGATTTTGCAACATTTTCCGCATTTGAAACTTACAATTACATATTATTCCACGTTATTTTAACGTGTCAAAATGAAACCATGTCTATAAATAGAACAGACATCACAAATATATTGACACTGGAATGTCCAGACAAATAACATGTACACAAATAATACAATACATTGATCTCATAGCGTTACAGGAAAAATATTAAGTTTGACATCAGAACAATGACGTTATGTGGTCAAACTGAGGTTACCTATGAGTTTAGTGTCCTGCTGAGACAATTATTAATATTTCTTGAAACATTTGTAAGTAATTTGTCAAAGCTAGGTGACTTTTGAGGTAAATTTTGCAGCAGGATAATCTATACTAATATTATAAAGCTGAAGAGTTTGTTTGTTTGTTTGTTTGATTGTTTGTTTGTTTGTTTGTTTGAACGCGCTAATCTCAGGAACTACTGGTCCGATTTGAAAAATTCTTTCAGTGTTAGATAGCCCATTTATCGAGGAAGGTTATAGGCTATATATCATCACATTGCGACAAATAGGAGCAGATCAGCAGTAAAAAATGTTACAAAAACGGGGAAAATTTTGACCCATTCTCTCTTATGTGTCGCAAGCGAAGTTGCGCGGGTCAGCTAGTTATTAATAAGTATATAATAATATGTATTAGGATGTTTGTTAGTGTTAAAGATGACGCGGGGTTACAGTATCTGTGTACCAAATCTCATCAAATTCGGTTCAACAGTTTTGGTACGATTGAGGTTCAAACATCCAAACTTTCCGTTATTGCACTTCATATTACAAAATTGCCCTTATAATCCGAAATGCTACAGTAAGTCCCGATTTCGGTACTGCCGGATAAGTATTAGATAGTTAATCAGGTGATTTTTAGACAGGAGTTTTCATAACTGTCACTTTTCCAGCAGATATCCAGTAGCTGTGAAAATAGTCCAAAGTTTTACTTAACTTCTGTCATAATGATTTCCCTTCACGTTGTTTACGACCTATTGTCTACACGTTTAGTAGCCAAGTGTCAACGATTAACCCTTATGCAAATGTTCATACAAACAATCATAAAAAACATATCATCTTCATAAGCCATAAGAAAGTAGGGTAACTGACACAATTATCGTCCGCACTCATTGTGGAGCAGACAATACAGGTAATAAATGCGAAAGTTTGTGAGTTGTGTTTGTTCATTACTCATTAATTTTAAACTACTGGATAGATTTAGATGAAACTTTAAAGTAGCTTATACATCAGTAAAGCACATAAGCAAGTCTATCAAAACAATTCGAAAATAATAGATATATTTCATTTTAACCAACTTTTTTGCGTGTAAAGCAGCACGGGTCAGCTAGGTAATACGACAATTTGTTATATATCCACTCAAAAAATACAGAACAGATTTTGATGAAATTTAGTTTAAAGAACATTGAGGACCAGAAGTTAATCTAGTTATTTTTTCCGAAAGACAACCCCTAAGCAATTAAAATAGGGGATGAAATGTTGAACTCGTGGAAATTGCGCAAGTCACTAGTACACCTTCATCTCAAGATAGTGCGTCAAATATTCCGCCTAAGGCAACGATATGCAATCACTTTCTTCTATTTATGAAAGTTTACTCAACTTGGGTACATCCGTTCTTAATTGTACACATTCAGTGTATTTGTGCTTGTAATAAAATTAACTTGGATTTTATGATCGTAATTATAAAACGTAATAAGGAAATTGAAGCGGCTTGTGTTTGTTCAAAGTTCTAATGTTAGTGTTTATTGTTTTATGTAGTAGGGAATCGTGGTTTTTTGAGACACCATGGGCTATGGTAATTTAAGAAGACCTAATGAAAAGTGTAGTGTGTAATAGTATTTGAAGAGAAACGAAATGCAAAGAAACATTTAAATATAGTTGAGCCGGAAGAGTTTCGAATTTCCTACGACTGGATAAAAATCTATAACCAAAAGTTTGAAATTAATCCCTTAGATAAGTAAATTTGGTATGTAGTTTGTAAATAACTATGTAATATTAACGCCTGAAGTTAAATCTCCAGTTGAAGACATGAGCTTACGCTACGAGTAATCAAAAACAAAATAAACATATTAATTTAGTATTACATCTTAATAATCACGGATTTTAAAGCCTCTATAAACAAATAAACCGAACCCCTTTTACTCTCGCCGACGATAACCACTAATTGGTGTTAAACCGCATCAAAAAAGGTTCAACAACATTCTCGAGTATTATAAGTGGATGCCATATAAAATTATTGTACAGTCGAGAGCAAAAATATGTAAACAATATCCCATTCACTGAGACAATTTATGTGTGAAATTAAATATTAGATGGACAATACAATTTTACTCAATAAACGTAGATAGTAGGAAATGTCGAGAAAAGACCCCTTAGAAAGAGAATCACAGATTGGTGGTGTCCGTCAAAAAGGTTAGATGCGTGGATCTGTGAACTGGTATTCAAGAATGAGGCAAAATTATTTTGATTGTAGTATGTGGTGTCTCTGTCTACCCAAATGGGAAAAAGTAGTGATTTTCAGCACACGTATAATATTTCATAGTACGTGGCGTTTTTTGATCTCTGTCTATAACTCTAAGAAAAATTCATTATTTTTAGTACACGTACTATACTGTCATATATTATGTATGTGTGTATTCTCTAACTCTAAAAACACTGTGATTTTAATTGACACAACTGATGTTGAAAAAACAATAGCGTGTAATAACATATTTTTGTTTCCGACTGTACAATCATCTTTACTTATAAGGTAATCGATATAACGAGGTGCCGTGCTTGAGTGTTTCCTGATCGACTGACAATTGGCGTTTTCACCCTATTGCTTCTTATAGCTAATAATAGATGAAAGTTTCTTTTTGTTTTTGTTGCATGCTTGTGTTGTTAGCTTAGAATATTGTTATGTTTTAAGTTCGCTGTGTGTATTTTTTGTATCAATTTAATTTGATTTCTTAGTTAATAGGATAGTATATTCATTTCTGAATGGTATAACTATTATAAAAAAAAATAATATTTAAAAAAAAAGTATTGGTGTTAAATTCACCTTAGTTGATGTTTGCGCTCAAAAATGTCATGCTCAAGAATCTCAAATGTATGGTACATAACACTTAAAATTTTAAAAGTAACTGTGGTAATCTATACATTTTTCAAATATATTAACATTACCAACTTACTAAAGGAATGCCTTATGCATTAAGTACATTCATATTTAAGAAAATTATTAATTTGTAGCAAATTATAAACTGTATTTACTTATTAAATAATATCAATTATAGACTTACAAGTTAATGACTGATAAATTGGCCCTTATTTAACAACTTGAACGATGCGGGTCACTAAAAGGCGGTTAAATTAACTGTAATTGAATCAATTAAGGCATTTCTTTTGGTGTCGTATAGGGGCCAGACAGACCCTAAACAAGCGATACAAAATGTTCAATAACTATTTTATTTTATCTGCAAATTATGAAAGTTATGTGATACTAGCTGACCCGCGCAACTTCGCTTGCGTCACATAAGAGAGAATGGGTCAGAATTGTCCACGTTTTTGTTACACTTATTTACTGTTACTCTGCTCCTATTAGTCGTAGCGTGATGATATAAAATAAGCTTATTTTTCACGAAAAATATTCTTAAAATTATTTATACCTCTTAATATAACGAAGCCGCGCTTTATCCGCCATTAAAACAGTTGCCATGACAACGGAATTTTGTTAATTTAATGTCATTATAATATTGATTATTCGCGATTTCGTTCGCCACCTGAATTTTCCCGGGAAATCATTTTCCCAGGGTAAAAAGTAGCCTATGTCCTTTCTCGGGTATCAAAATATCTCCATACCAAATTTCATGCAAATTGGTTCAGTAGTTTAGGCGTGATTGAGTAGCAGACAGACAGACAGACAGACAGACAGAGTTACTTTCGTATTTATAATATTAGTATGGATTACGATTATTTATTTACCTTTATAACGAAAACAAAACAAAATTTTGTTAGGCACTTTTAACACGTTTTTTGTAAACTTCAAAAGCCACAATCATCATAGTAATCATTAATAAACATCATGTAGCCGTCAATCAAGTATTCAACCATAATTCCTGGCGATACCACCACTGACAATATCTACATCGTCTTACATCACCCGTGAGATATATCTAATTCTTAAGTGACGGATAACTTGTGGAATATACCATCAAATGTACATATACTGAATTATAATTATAAAGACTTGTTCTTTTAGTGTTTCAGTTGAAACTCCAAGCCAACCAACTCAAATTGTTTTGTCAGCAGCTGACCAACAAGTCAGATATAGATTGAGTATGAAACTGCACGTTAAAGACTGAGAATGAAAAGATTAAGATTCCGTAACTAGAATCTAAAGACCAAAGAATGTCAATTGCTACAATCCTTACAAACATTCCCTCATCGCAAATCATTGAAATCTGTACATCTAAATATATAATACTAGCTGACCGGGCAAACGTTGCTTTTCCATATAAAAAAAAATGTGTCGCTTAGGTGTATGAAAAATAGATGTTGGCCGATTCTCAGACCTAGTCAATGTGCTCACAAAATTTAATGAGAATTGGTCAAGCCGTTTCGGAGGAGTATGGCAACGAAAACTGTGACGCGAGAATTTTATATATTAGATAATATGTCAAAAACAGCGGTGACCAAAAGGACATCTCGGACATAGTTTAATATAACAAGACGCTTGATTTATAGAGAAACATCACAGCATTGTCTAGTATATCACTGCTCCTATAATTCACACAAGACATTGTCTATGACACCGCTCTATGATTTATGGTAATATTGTAACAACATGGCGTGTAAACGTCAAACTGTCACTCGCTTCCTGATCACTTGTGACGGACGACAAGTGGAGTTTTTACCCTATGGGTTTTTATTTGATTACGTAACTAAGGGTAGACAAACAATGATTATATTATAGATCTTGTATTATAAGAAAGACATGAAGAATTGATTGTGCGAACATTGAATTGACATTGAAACTTTAGGGTTTAATTTTATTTCTTTGTTTCTTAGAAATCCTGAAAAGCACTGTTTGAATAAAAATATTATCACTGCATTATAATATGTAAGACACCATACGTAAAGAGCCGATCCCAAATTTACTTTTAATATACGAGAGGCAGCATATGGGCGAATAACAAAAACGTTCGTAGGTAAGACTACTAGAAAACTATCATGACTTGGCTCCAATATATTGGCTTTCAGACTTCCAAACCAAAAAGCTTGAGGACTTGAATACGGTGTGTATTTGAAATTTTTCTTGAGCATGAGAAACGCTAGTATGTTACATACCCATATTGGTAAGAACAGAATAACTTATCAATTAAAACCCCATCTATTGTTACTCATACTAATCTTTTACGGAAAGTGATTATTATGTTATAATAAATAAATAACTACCGCGATCATTTACTAAGAAAATCATGTTTCGTAACAAAGATTCACATAATTATTACAACGACAGAACATACGTATTTCTATTGTAAATACGAATGTACGTTTGTTTGTCATTTCACTTTGAAACAGCTTAACCGATTTAGAGAACAATTTGGGAGGGTCAGATAGATAGATTCTTCCCCAATTTTTTACTGGGTTTGTTTGAAATTTAGTCGCAATTATCACTGAACATTGTTTAAAGTTAACTAGTCCTTCAATGCATAGATTTAAAAGTAACTTCAATATTATATTTCCATCTCTAATGAAAAATAGAACAGGCAAAGCCGCAGGTAACTACTTGTAACCCCACATAAAGTCACAGTTATTATCTTCCATATTACTTATTCACTTATGTCGTAGCTGATTGTCGTTACAACGATTGTCACTTACAACTTGTGTAAGTAGTAACATGTGACGTTCACACGGGAATCGAACCCCACAATGGACGGAAGAATACAGTCTTTTTATAACGGGAAGTATCGTGTAGTTTTAAAACACAGTTTTTCAAACTAGATCATCGTTTTTACACTTACTATACCTGTGTAAGCCTACGAAGTTTAAACAATCATATAATTGACAAAGTATTTATTGAATTCAAGCACTTTTCCATTTTTACGAAGGTAATATAGGTACATTTTAAAAATAAACTTTAGCATTTATTTGGATCGATTGCCATATAAAACAGATATTTACGAGACCCAATACTTAATTTAATTCAAATGGTACTTTACTGTACTTTAGCCGTTTGAACATTTGTTAAAACCCCACACTAAAGGTACATTTTACAGCACAGAAAGTGAGCTTAGGAACCAAAACTCCACACTAATTACTTCAACTAAAAATCGCATCAATATCGATCTTACCATTTCAAACATTTACCCTTCAAATACGATCAAACTGTTCTAGAAAGTTCTAAACAACAAACAATAATCTTCCTTACTAAAGTCTCCACCCCAAACACAGGCGTATGACGTCACGGTTAACAATATAAATATGGCGGACCTACGTATATTATTATTATTCATTACTTGTATAATGTTATGACATAAGACAGGACGCAGGTCATAGACCATTTGGGTAGACTTGTCTCGTAGTCGAGAATGTTCTAGGACCATTTTGGTTATGCTCATGTGATGCATGTTAAATGTAATTGAATATGTTATTTAAAAAATAGTATTTGTAAATTGTAGGTAGGTCCCCTTTTATAGGACTAGGAATCGAACTATTGTTTGCTAGTTAGTTTGTTTGAGCGTTTTATTTATCATTTTGAATGTAGTCATATTTATTTTGATAAATAAAAGTTATTTCCTTTAAGTGAATTTCTTTTTTAAACAATATTTATCTAATATTTCTTTTTTTGGGATAACTTTAAGTTTAGGAATAAATTACTGAAGATGTAGTCACTCTTTAATTAAGTCTTCCACGTGTTCGACCCAAAACATGGGCCGTTTAATATTTACATGCATACACACCGAATACTTTTTACCATGGGAAAACCTTTAGTAAATTCTTATTCAATTTCAGCCAGCAGTAATATTACATACATTCATTTCCTTCCGTCAAAACTACAGCTAACCCAAAACTACACTCATAGAAATAGAAAAGCTATAAAAATTATTGTCCCTAACGGGGCAAGCACACTAAATATACACTCTCTGATCCTTTCATAATCTTTGAACTTTAGTATTCGGCTCGTGTTCTAAGCACATCCTGACTAACCAACACCAATGTAACCTGACCCCTTCTCATAGAACAAATAGAATCAAACTTTCACTGGATATGGATCAAGATAAACTGGACGGAACACGGAAGGATACTCCATATTTGGCAGAAAATAAAAGACATTTTATTCAATTTTAATCTTGAATCCTTTGAGTTAAGGTTTATTTTTTATTGTGGCTATTTAATAGGGTCCCGTTTGATGTCGTATTTTAAATTAGACAGGTTTTTAAGCTTTGATTTGTGATAGTGACTGGTTTTGCTAAGCATTGTATGCAAAATAAGTTAGCAGGTATATTTTTGGTGACCATTTCGTTGAAATTTTAGGTTAAAATAAACGATGTGAGTTTTAAACTGGACCACAAAACTTCAATTTTAGCCTTTATTATAGGAGTATCTTATAGGCTAAGTCCGAAGTTATGAGTGAGGTTTTTCCAAAGTCGCAAAAGACTCCTAAATAATAATATATCGCATGTACAAGTTTACTTTTCTTACAGTTCCTTCTTACAACTTTAATTATGCGGTTTATAAAATATGTTTAAGCTCCAACATTGTTATGAATTTTCAATGATAACAAGACAAATTAAAATTAGTCTTGTATTTATTTAAAAAACCAGACTGCACATCCACGACCCCAAAATCCAAAAATAACAACAAAGGGCCGCGAAAATTCCAATATTATTTCACAAACAAACAAAAAACCGTACAATTGACATCCATTCATCACTTGCAGCCAGCCTTCGAAGTTCAATTATACAGCCTAATGACCACACGATAAGGCATTAATTATCTGTTAAAAAAACATTTATTGTACCTCTAATTGTCGATGGTCAACCAATATGGCCGCCTGTCACATCTCCCTGTTATGTTGGTAGCCGTGATATTTTAATTCCGTTCAGGAATCCGTTAATTAAGTGAAAAAATATAATGAGTTGGTGTTTACTAAGTGGGAATTTGGACACGGTTATGTAGAGGTCTGGGATTCTGTTCTCGGGTTTAAATAAACTTTAATCATTATTTTGTGACGACAACTTACTGCTTCGAAGGCTAATTTATGTGATAGTCGATCACAAAACTTAAGTTTTATTTCCGGTTAGCATGTATTTTTTTTTCCTAGCCTGTTTAAGTGTCCCACTGCCGGGGAAAGGCCTCCCCCCTTCCCTACCAAATCACCCTATCGGTGGCAAGATCCAACCAGTTCTTTTCAAACGCGTCCAGGTCGTCCCGCCACTTCTGCATTTATTGAAATTCTTTTTTGGTCAGTCTACAGTCGCAGTTATTGTCAATCGATTAAAGTTAAAGAACTAAACGTTTTTAGACTGACTAGGCACCTGTTGGTGCCTAATGTTGACTGGTCAGACTAAAAACGTTTACAAAACCTAGCTCACAGAAGAGACAAAAAATGTCCTTACATTTCAAATAAGAATAACAAGCGTAGATGATTCTCGGTTTTAATTAATTAACTATTGTTTTTTGGAGGTCGTTTACTCTTCGTAATTTTGTGACTTAAAATACTAATTAATATACTCTACAATATTTTATAAATTGTTGATATGAGTGTAATCCAAATAATTATTTTAAAACCTCATAGTCTGTATGTTTGAAACGCGTTTATGATTTAACTGCTAAACCGATTTTGATTTGTTTTTTTTTTCATGAACTAATAATATCTTTTCAGCTACTTTGAAATAGAGACTAAATCTCTACATGAACAGAGCCGCTTGGGTCAGCTACTTAAATATAATCGCTCGTGTAAACAATACGATATTAAAAGAGAAAGACAAGCCATCAGAAAACCTTTTACGATTTTAAAAATTATTACAATTGTTATTGCTTTACAATTTGGAAATAATTACATTAAAATTATTTTTAATTTCAGTCATAATTGCTAGCCCAAAAAAATATTACATTATGATTTAAATTTTCATATTACATTCGTCATAATTACCGAGGCCGTGCGCTTTTAAATTGGCGGATTTTTACCAAAATGGTGATCGTTGAAAAGTATATAATTTTTAATTAATTAAAAAAGCTGAAGGGAATTGTTGTGATGCCGACAATGAAAAAGTTAAAACAAGGAATATGTAGTTGTGCCTGATTTAAGTATCAAGTAAAGATTAATTTAAATGTTTTAAAATAGTTGATATTTTCTTGATAACCATTAAAATGCTAGTAGTTTATAAATGACACTAAACACATAAAATATATATTTCTGTAAATATTAGTGCATATCATTAACCCCTGCCTCATTACGGGAGGAGACCGTTGCCCAGCAGTGGGAGATTAATTAGGGTTAATTTTATTTTTTATTAGTGTCTATAATTTTTTTCAAATGATATGTACATTATAATCAAACATGTTCCCTTAAATCATGAATTATTTTTAATCATTTTGTAACTGCTACTCAAAAGCAAACCAAACAAATTCTAACAAAACACCTCATTAACACATCAATCAACAAGTACAATAAAAAGGTTGCAAAACATTTAACTGAACGATTGTTGAACGAAAATGTAAATGTCAAAGTCAATTGACACTCCCGCCATTAAATGTCATTCGGTTATCTTAAGGCCGAGACACGTTGTCAACGGGAAATAGGGTGCTTTTGGAAATTAAGCACCTTTTCAAAAATGTCGGGGTGATTTATATAGGTTAAGTTTAATGAAACAAAAATAAATTTAAAGGCAATGTCAAAATAAAAAATGTTTTTTTCGATTTCAAGATGGCTGCTTTAAGTAGCAGTTGATAATAATATATTTATTTCTGTTTTGGTATCTATGCCGTTAATTTACGTGTTTTTAAAATAATATATCTGCCTTTAATAATAGCGGAACGAAAGTACTTGCTAATTAGTTTTTAAACTGTTCTCTTAAAATAACTTCCTCGAGGTTATAGCTACTGTACATTCTCAGCTTTTTATTTATAACTTGAAATTATCATATATTCATTTACTTTTTTCTTAAGTTGTGGTAACTATAAAAATATTTACATTATAACTATCTACTGGAAGCCCACCCCTACATATTTAGAAGAAAGGTATGGATTGATTTAGTAACTAATAATTCTTATATCAAACATTTTAATACCGACAGTCATAGAGTAAAAAAAGTGATACGTCGTAGAAATATCGATAACATAAAAACAAAGATATAAAATAAGATAAACACTAATCACACAATAAATGCGTAAAGAGATTAACAATGGCGCTTTAAACAAATAAGAAATTGACCATTGTCATCTGCTTTGTTTGTCTATTACAAAGAAACCAATACAGTAGCTCAATTCTCTAATACTATCGACTACCGACAACCGACCTGTCATCGAAAAATTTTGTATGAAAATCTGATCAGCGCCTCTGACGGGTGTCGTAGGAAACATTTTGGCAGTACATTCTAAATGTCAAAATTTCGATAGCTAGCCGGTTGTTGGTAATCGATAGTGGTACAGAATCGAGGTACAGAGCGAGCAATAGATTCTTTACAAATATAACCTGCTTTCTTCCCCCGGCTTTGACTGCCTGAAAAGGTTTATTGGTATGAACGCGCACCGCCTGGTATAAAAAGTTACTTTTACGGAAAATCTCATGAAACCTTATGAAAATCCGTTCAGTAGATTTTGAGTATATCGCGACCAGTCAGACAGTTGCGGTGAGGGGACTTCATTTTATAACATTTATAACGTAGTGATTAGTAAGAAGTAGATTGGTATAATGACAATGCCAGTTTTTCAATCTTCCCTCCCCTTGTTCTCTAATAGTATTTTAATTATATTTTATATAACTTTTCATACATATATTCGCTTATAACTATACATTTCTAGTTTGACCGTAACGAATGTTATCGTTTCGTTATGCGTAAGTTTTATAATTTTACCGGTATTAAGTTGTAACTTTTACTTTCATCGCACACCTGTCAGCGATTATTTATAACTTGCCCTTAATAACCAATCAATCATTGGACAACTTCATTTTGTATGATTTTATTCACGTCTTTATTTATTATTGTAGTAATATGACGACAGTAATATTTGTATGTGTAGGCAGATGAAACACATCTCATTTTACCGATATGTTTTAGTTTTTTGTAATTAAGGGGCAAGCTTGTATATCTTAATTTCAGGTTATGTTTGACAATAAGAAAAGAAGAATTCACACAACCGAAGAATTCGAGCTTTCATGGTTGGCAGTTGAGTTTACTTGTAAAATACATATCAGAACACAGAATCATTTAATAGTGTATCAATCTTGCAATCAAATAGATTACATTTTATAATTAATTTTACACAGACAAGTAAATTTATTTTCCATATATCGACAACAGTGGAAGTTGTTTCAGTAAATTTACACGGTTTCGCATTAAAACGTCAATTAAAATTTAACATCTCGTAATAATTAAAGCAATTCAGATCAGATACAGATAAAAGAGATTGATTAATTAAATATTTATACCTTGCAATTAGTCGAAAGTTAAACTTTAAAACTGAAGTGTTGAAAAATTACTTCCATTTTTTGGAGGTTAAACACTGGTTTTTGGGGATTGAAAACATTTATCATTTTGAAAATCGGTTATTATAAAGTAAATGAGTTATTTATCGCTCTACAATTTATTTTATTACTAGTATTATTTACTGAAAACAGGTAGCCTGTATCCTTAGTTTAATCTAAAATGGTACAGCAGTTTAATAGTAAAAGCGAAACAAACATATAAAATTGTGTTAGTAACTACATTTTGTCTCGAATTTTGCAAAGCTCCCATACAAAAAAATCCCTTGTGTTGCAGGGACTTTTACAAACAAACAAACACCGAACACTGTCTTTTACTAGACCCGAAACAACTACTTCTACACTATTGGAGGATCACACAAAATCAAATATAAGTAAAAATAAAATTATTTCAATTTGAAACACAATGCATTGTCAAATCAAAACGAACCAATCTTATTGAGTGCATCGCACGTGTAATGCATCAATAAATATTTCCAACAGGTGGAATATTCCCATATTCCCACAAATTCCTATAAAACCTTTATGTCAACGCTTCACACTGTTATCAATGATGCTGATCACGTTTGAGTCACAGTGGCTTGGCAAAGAGAGCACAGGCAGAATTTAGCGCTGTACGTCGAATATCGACGGCCGACGCGAACAGAATCCTAATTATGTAAATCGACTTTAAGAAATACCTGAGTGTTTTAGTAGGTTTGTACACTTGGAAACTTGCGCCGTGAGAGTACAATTCGGTGCCATTTATTTGTCTTATAACTTAGTATATAGAATAGACTAGCAATAATTGTGTGGTTTGATAATGACGGCAAACTGAAAAAGTTTTGGTGTCAGGTCGTATCAACGGTTGGTAGTTATTTCACATTATGTATTATGTATACAAACATAAGGTTTTCTAAGCCACATAATACTACTAAAAGGTTCCCGAAATTGTTACATTTTTGTCGTTTATAATGTCGATTCCATGCGTGTAATAAAGCTTACTGCCAAACTAAAAACCGCTATTTGAGAACATTCAACGCAAACGAATAGAATTTTGCCTTACTAGGGAGTCGAAACTGAAACCTTATGATCTGAAGTTTCCTACAAAACCACCCACAAAAAATAATTTTGGTAAAAACATCTTATTTACACCAACAATAATAATTGTACCAATGTGAAGTTCTCCTAACACCACTGAACATTGTAAAGCATTGTTTGGTATTGTCTCATATTGGTAATATCTGCGGTATGTGCGTGAACGTTTGTGTCGGATGGGTGAGCAGAGTACTAAGTAGCAAGTTCTGAAGTTGTAGAACAATAGGTAGACTGAGAATAGGGCTAAGTCAAGGGCATATTGACAGCAAGTTAGGTAATAACTGGACTTTGAGGATTGTTTTAAGTTTATTTTGCTTTAAATCCTAGGCTTAACTTTAGTTTATAGTTTCAGTGTTTCTCTTTAGGAAGCTTTTAGCAGCATAGCTACAGTAACGAACAATAATTATTTAAGCAATAATTACCAAAGGGGTCTGGAAAAAATACTGCTAATACTCGTATATCATAATCAAAAAATGTATTTTCGTTTATTTACGATAACACTCAAATAGAAAATAGTCACATTACTAAACCTTTGAGATAAGCTAAGATCCGGTATATTAATCTAATTTCCATTAAATGTACCTATTCAAATAACTAATCTATAGCTAATTAAGACGTAAACTCCCGAGTCCCGACCTTGTAATCGAACCTGGTAAACGCCAAAATTCGCTACATTAGACCGGTATAACAGAAAAAAATACAATATTCTTCTACATCCTATAGTTATTATACAATAGTAAATAATATATTCATAAAAGTAACTGTACACAAGGTCGTCGCCCACCACTCGAGTTGTTAACTTTACTTTACTCATTGTACATACAGACATACCTACATACATACATACATACATAACGTATTGTTAGTTAAAAAGAATATTTATGTAATAAACATAATAGATGAAGAAACAATAGTTATTTTTCTATTATAATGACTCTTTATACCAATTACAATGGTTGTTATTTTTTAAAGAAGATAGCATGGTTGTAAATGAGAATAAAAAATATCTATAAATAATTTGCAACCGCGTTTGTTCGTAAATTATTTTAAGCGTAAAGCATTAAAAAAAACGCAGCTTAGTATTTGTGAAAGAATGTTCAAAATCGAACTAGTAGTTCTTGAGATAAACTTATAACATAAAAAAACAAAAATTCTCTAAAGCTATATTCCGGCAAATGCCCACACTGCACACAGCACAAAATAATATGTAAGTTAGTAAGAATCTACACAGAAGCTGCGGATTTAATTGCTGAATCAAGCTTTTAAGTTATTCCTCAGTTTTTCTGTCAAGATTTTTTTTGTAAATGTTCAGAGTATGGAATTTAATGACATAGTCCTTCGTGCCTCGAAGAGCATGTAAAGCTGTCGACCCTGCACCTGACCTCTCCTTGGTTAGAATACTGTGCCACCGGGCTACAAGAGTAATAGAATACAAGTTTATACACTTGGCCACTACAAACAAAGGTCTGTATCGCGATTTTTGTAGGTACTATCGAGTATCAAGAGTCTGGTATTTAAAACGTATCTCAGTAGCCCGATTCTCTACTATAATTATTATCGACTACCGACAACCGGCTAGCTATCGAGAAAATTTGTATAACAATCGGATCAGCGCCTCTAGCGGACGTCGTAGAAACTATTTTGGCAGTACATTTTAAATGTCAAACTCTCGATTCTAGATGGTTCCAATTGTAGAGAATCGCGATACAGAATATGTAACAGAGCGCTAGAGGGGCTTATCTCATTCAATATTTATCGATAGCTTACCGGTTTTCCACACTTCATAGTAATAGTAACGCATAGCCAGTTTCAATGAAACTGACCATGGACATCAACTAAAGCTTAATAAACAATAAATAACTACAATAAATATCAAAACACCATACAATTATATGCAAATAACTTAATAAGTCGGAACAATAAGTGTAGCCGTGTGATTAGACCTGCGCGGGCGCAGGCGCCGCCGCCAACGATCAGCGATTACTCTGATCGTTGTCTATCGCAAGGACGTGATCGATCGGCTTTACTATTGTAAGTAATGTTTGTTTGTTTGTATGAATAATTGTGTGAGGTTCTTTGGTTGAGAAATGTATACGATTAATTTGAGCACGTCTCTATGTTGCAGAGATTGCATTAATTAGGATTTGAAGTTATTGATGTATTTAACATAAATATCAGATATTTGTTAAATGTCAACAAACGTATATCTATATTTTTATGTGAAAATGTCCCATTGCTAGGCGAGTCCCCCGAACGAGGGAGACGTGATATCTTGAGTACATAACTATTTAAATTACCTAACTTAATTTGTCATTTTATTAACAAGACACAATTATTCATTAAAATAACAATAAATTAATTCAGACCAGTGAGAATAATAAATAATCACTATAAAAACCAATGGTAACACACTTTAAACTCTTATAAACGAATTTTATTCCAAAGGTATAATCATTAACACTGATCACTTAATTTGACCGAACCTTAACACTTGTAATGCTGATAAAACCATGATCTTATGTCCCAAATCCTTGAATGATTCTGTCATAACTTTGTCCTGCGTTATTCGTAGAATGCGACCGTCACTTTTTGAGTAAATCATGGGAAAATTACATATAATAAAGAGGTTAACTTGTAAGTTGTGATTCAACCAATGTAAATACCGTAGTTGTAATAAGTTTATTTTATTAATGACTGTTGTTTTCAATGCAATGCATTTGTAAGTTAACTTAATATGATGTATAAGTTTGACTATTTTCAAAGATTCCAAATTATTATCTATCAATGTCCAACTTATGGCACGAAAGGAAGATATCTGGCGCATAAAAAATAGTTATAAATGTTACATTTACTCTGACAAATGTTTGTATCACTGACCAAATAGGAGTAACTAAGGGTGGGGGTACAAATATTTGTAATAAAGAATACTGTTTCAGATCTGTTTGTACTTTGTACCTACCGTTTGTATGTTTATGCAAATCTTGTCCGTACACACAGTTTGTATATTTTTAAAAATCCTGCCTCCTTGGACAAATTACGACTTACTCACAAATCAAGGAACTAATTTCACCTCATATTATATTACTACTTTACTTACTAACATATTAGCAATGCAATAAATTTCCCCACAATTGACTCAGTAACGGCTACATTCTCGGAATAGGAACAGGACAAAATAACCACAAATAGCCTAAGAATTTAGACATAATAATAGCCAACCCTTTATACAAAGACATTTCAACAAATTAAATTATCAACTGCACACTTATTGAGTATTTCAGTTAACAAACAGTATACGTCAATTTGATAGCCACCATGTCAAACTATGTCGAAGCTGCATTGTACTGCACTTTGCAGCTTTGACATAACATATTAATCTCTATCATTATAGAATGAAACAATATACAGAATAGTAGCTATCAAACGGTTGTCAACATATTTATAATCCCCGCTGCTTTTTCACATTGCAAGATTTCGGTTTTTCATTGATCATAAAGAAATTCATTAACATTATAAAGATGAAGAATTACAAGCATTATTTTAACCATATCCCATTTTTTTATACATTTCGACCAAGAATTCGAAGTCTCCTTTCTTTACTATTGACTCAGTATTTTTAAATTTCGACCAAGAAATTGAAGTCTCCTTTTCTCACTATTAAGTAAGTAACGGCTACATTCTCGGAATAAGAACAGGACAAAATAACCACAAATAGACTAAGAATTTAGACATTAAACCAATCTTGTGTGTTTCAAATATAATCAGTTACAAAATAACTATTAAAATGAGTTGTAAAACATGAATCACTTGAACAAGGAAAATGTGACGTTAATGGTTTATAACTATGGCTTTTAGCCTTTTATGGCTATAATATGCTGTAATAGGATATTTAGTACATTTAAATGAAACATATTATTTGGTAATGCTTTTTGAAAGTCCTTTTTTGTTTTGTGAAAATTTGGTTTTACGGTTACATGATGATTTCATTTCGGAAACTACGCTGTTCATTTTAAACGATTTTTTTTTAAAGTTTAAACTTTAAAAAAAAATAAGAAAGGCTACATTAATTTGCAAGTGTTTGACGTTTACAATTTATTTGAAAAGTTAGTTCTTGCGGTACCTATACGCCAGGGGCCGTGAGTTTCTCGCTAGCTCTTCTCATAAGGCTCTACCCCCTTTCCGAGCTAGTGGTAGATTCAGTAATTGTAACGACTATCATAAGAGTCAATATTTGACCTTAATGAATAAATGACATAGAAACACAATCTGTCAATTACTTAAATACTTTTTTACATGTGTATGTTACTATGTTATATATCCACAGTATGGACAGACCTTTAGCTAACCCGACCTTTAAACCACTTGCCATTTGTAAAGCATTCTAATTCAATCGTTAATCGTGTCCCAAGATGTTGAAGATAAACACTTTATAACGTTTTGAACAGTTTATACTAACGGAATAACTATCAGAGCTTTATGGCCTGTGACCACTTGAATGCCAGTTGATTGAATATTTTATTTATAGGTTAGGCTGAGAGCAAACTTAAGTGGAAACTGTTTTATGACTATTGAGTTACAAAATATATGAAGATGCGTATATATTAAGTGAAGGGCCCATTGTTATTTGATGACAATAGACAAAATAATATAAAATAGGCCGACGATTCGATTCCCAGGTCAGTCAGTCCAGTGCAATTTCTCCAATTGTTATAATTATTTTTTAAGTTTGGTGCATGTGTGTTAAATTAAGGACTAAGTAAAGTCTAGAATGATATGAGACATGATGGTTCCTATGTACTCAAAGAAAGAAGTAAGTAGCAATGTTCGCTACATATGCGGAATTTAAATGCATACAAGCTTTCAAATTTCTCGCAGGCCTGAAATTCTGGACGACTAGCAAAGCATGCCTTTAACCACACTTGTTTTAGCAGTGGGACAGTGAACGGAAAATATTGTAAAGACAATAATAGCTCCATGCAAAACCTTTTTTATTCATATAAAATATGCAGTGCACTTCAAGCATACTTAAACATTATTAATAATCAATAACCCATGTATTAAATGTGAAATAATACAACATTATGTTAATAAATGTCAGACGCACACAACAATGTTGTCAATTATATGTTACTTAAGAATATATTAAGAATGCAACAAATTATATATTACAGAACTATAGGAGTTTATGTTAATATGTATAAATATGCGTCTTCTTGGAACGAGACATTAAATTTGCATTAATACTGGAAATTTTCGGTCCAGAAATGTTTTAAAACGATTAAATGTTGTCGGGATAAAATTAACAGCATCAACCTTATATTTTCAGTTTCTTCCATGTTGTTATTTTTATGTTAAAAAGTCAAGGTCAACCCCGGGATATACATATATCTAAGTCGAAGTAAATTGAAACACACATACTGAAAAAATATCCTGAACGGTCTGAGTAATTAATACTGTGTAATAAAATGTAATATTTTAATTTTATTCTAGTGTTAATTGTCAAACCATTATTATTTTTAAAATATGATTACAAAATTGAGAAATAAGAAACCTAAAATTTAGTAATTTCGACGCAATCAAAATTAATTTTACAACTAGCTTTAGTAACCTACAAATTAATTACAACTAAATTATTTACTAATCAGTATTTAAGAAATCAAAAGACCGTAAAACCGTTTCAGTCACATTTACCTATGAACAGCACACTTCATTTTATAAACTACACTCTATTTTCTGGCACATAAGGTTCAAAATTAAATAACAAAAGGTCTAAACGCTGGTAAATCATTTTGAAACGCTTGGATGTTATCGGTTCGTCCTTCAAAAGCAGTGCGTAGTACTCGCAATCAGAATGCACGTAAAGAAATGTTGATAAAGAATAGATACGCATGCAATCTAATTGACGAAATGCGTTGTATGTTGCAATGATAGACTAAATGTAGGCTAGAATTATTCTAGAACTATTGATAGGAACCCGATACTAATACAAGGTTCTAAGCTTATTTATTTACATGTAACACAACTGGTATAGAATACATATAAATCAAAACAGACAATCAAAAAAGATCAAAACTTATTAAAAATAGTTTAGGTGGTTAGTGGAATTTTTGGTATCGTGTAACTAATCATGTAATATAAAAGTATCCTATTTCTGTCCTAATGCTGGGCATGGGTCTGTTATCAGAATGTTGGGGTGCTTAGGCCTTAGAGTCCATCATGTTGGTCAAGTGTAAGTTAGAAACTTACAATGTAATTAATATATAAAAATGTTGCTTATCCAGATTCTAATAGTGGTTAAAAGAATATAAAATTTTACTTCGAGTATTCTATAACAAACAGAAAAATGTCCTCAGATTCGAAACAGCAACCCATTACATTGTAATTACTACGTTATGTAGTAATTCAGGTTCTATCTCTGTTCTTCTTACGAGATTCAAATAAGAGAGAGAGAGTAAGACGAAACACATACCCAACTAAATGTCTTAGTCACATTTCCCGGTCTAGATATTTAAAGCTATCAACGTAGTGTCCAATTTCGCTATGACTAACATATTACTCAGTGTTTGTATGTATGTATGTTTGTATGTAAACAGAAATGAGTAAAGGAAGAGATAAACAGCTGTTCCGTCAACAGTCGTAAAGATATTGAAGTCGTAAAAATTGCAGTTCTAGTAGTTTTTATAGCAGGTATGTAGGAAATTGTTATTTTCTGTTGCACATTTTTTTTTCAAATTTTTACCTATGTAGAACTACATTTTCAAACTAACTAGAATTAACTAATAGACTAGAATTCTTAGTCTTTTTTAACCCGCGTTTATCAAAAGACCTTTTCGCATATTAAATTTTGTGACTTTGGCATTCTACCTTTGCTTAACCCAAACCTAGAACACGAGACGCTTTGACATCAAATTCCTTAATACTATTAATACTTTGGCAAAGTAAAACTATTACATTTTACTCAAGCGCAAAATCAAACTCTGAACTTCATTTGTATTTTCATTCTCAATTCTTACCTCAGAAATATCTAGAATAATAACAGCTTAATTTTCAAACTCAAAACTAACAACCAGTCCAAATATGGACACTAACCTCAGCCAAGCATCAAACCGACACTCGATCACTCAGTCATTGACCCAACATCAATTAAAATCCACTTGAACAGTTTTAAACCATGAATGAAGTCTGGAAGTGCTTACAAATTGTATGAGTTGTATGTATGAATAAGAAATACTAAGAAATTAGGGCGGCACGTGAATCACTGCGCTAATATTATTTACTTGATTTGTATGGAAAATGTTACAGATTTGCTTTGTGACTAATGTTTGTAAATTATTTTATGAAATATGGAGCAGAATAATTTAAAGGAATAAGTTAAAGTAACTTTAAATATACGCCTTTTATATCAACAACCCAATCTGTACTAATCTCATAAAAACAAGTGACTGTCTGTCATGCTTTTAAGGCTTAACTGCAGTGCTGGACCCATTTTCGTGTAATTTTTTATAGAGACATGTGAAACCCCGAGTCAAGTATATTATGCCAATTTTTAAAGTTGAATTCTTATGAAATCAAAACGGCTTATCACAGTTTCTCAATCACTTCGCCTTTACTGGTTCATCCCCAATTTCAGCAACTTAGCAATTACTTCTTCAAGTATCCTTTATTTGATCCGAACCCTTCAACTACGAAGTTTCATGGACTATTTGTCAATGAAACTTCGTTTCAGAGTTTACTTGTGAAATTGTTACAGACTGACGTACACACATCATAATATTGGTATAGATTTAACGCAAGGAGAGCCGCGAAGATCGACTAGTCATACTTAATCATAGAAGGCGTCACAATCGTAAACTAGAAGAGGCGACAAAACGTTATTTTTCTCACATATTTTGCGAAACGGTACAACATAGGCGTTGAGGGTCGAGTTACGACAAACGCAGCCAGATGTTATAACTTGCTAATGAGGTTGCGACACACTCAAGGTGACGTTTGAAAATATTTCACTTATTTGTTGCTATTTTTTGAAATTGTAGTAAATTACTTACTAGAATTAATTAGTATTGTAAAACTAACGCATATCCGTGATTTCACCCGTGGAAAATTGTAGCCTCTTTTTCCAGGATAAGATATAACACTTTGAACTTGTAGTTAATTAAGATAACTAGAATAAAATAGTATCAAAAATTAGCTCGTGAAAAAAAAGACATTATTTCCGGGATAGGTTGCAGGATCGTGATTATTTTATTAAAGTCTGTTTAGCTGGTTTCAGGTGATATCAGGATAAACAAACAAATACACTTTCACATTAATAATATTAGTAGCGTAGCTGTATTAATTTCTGTGTTAAAACTCTTAAAAAAATAATTACAACTAAAATAGAACAATCTAATTTTAGAATAACCTTCTTTGCTATAATATACAAATAAATAAAAATAAGTCACCGAAATGTATGTGCCCGTATAACATTTTAACAACTAAATTAAACTAGATATTTTTTTAATATGTATGTACCTAACTTTCGGGACAAGGTTTGTATGGGATCACAATTCCCATAGGAATGGAATCAACGGGATAAAATTGTACTATACCCGGACGAAGTCAGGCCAGTCCACTAGTGAATTTAATAAACAAAAATGCTTATAAACTATTAATCTAGTTTACAACTTTATTAATGATTATGTAAATGTTCTTATCTTGTTATCTTTATGGCACATTATATTTTATGTTAACGTTTGAAACCATATAATATCCCATATCCGTTGAGTTGACAGCTCCAATGCGGAAAACTTTATTTAATAATGCATATTTTTATTATTAAATAAATATATAAATACATAAATATAATATTATAAAATAAAACGCGGTAGTTGCGAAATTGCCGATCGTCGATGCTAAAAGAAGCTTGTCAGCTGTGGCCCTATGTAATAAATAAATAATATAAATTTTACACGTATAATTGGACAACTCATGCACGGTCTTTGATTCCAAACTTAGCAGAGCTTGTAAATAAAATCCGTACACATTTTTTAATAGATATTTCGTACTTTTATTCGGATTTTCCCTTTAAGTTTTTTGGCATAATGTAAATAATACATATAAGTTTAAAAAGCCTATTTAATATTAAAGTCAGTTTCCAAGTCTGCGTATTCGTTTAATCGGTTAATACAGAAGTAAAGTTTCTAAGGAAAGAAGGACCTCTCTCTATGAAGTTAAAACTTCAACATTTATTTATAAATATGAATAATAACAAATTACCCGAATCACTTAAAACACGATAAGTGTATACAAATACTACTCGCGCTATATTTAGAATGGCTACATGTTTTATCAATATCGATAACTTTATCTAAGTGTACAGGCAGACAACGTGACTTCATATTCATATCTATAAGAAAAACAACGTTTTTCCCCCAAAGGTGTGTAACATACCAAGTGAGTTAGTTTGTAGGAGGTCATCTCCATTACTGCGGGATCGATTTTCAACCACGCTTTTACTATCGTCTAGTAACATAAGACAATTACAATCTTACGCGAAAGAAGTAGTCTCAAGAAACAAAAGACGATTCTTTCCCAAATCGACAAGAATCGTATAAAACAATAATTTAGTAAACGATAAATCAGTCACGTAAATACATAAGGCTAAACTACCAACACTAATGCTCATAAAATGAAAATTATGAAGTTCGGAAAATGGGAATAACGAAATCTGTACGAGAAATAAAACTCTTTTATATGCATGAACTTATCGTCGCACTACTCATTGAAATCGTTCGCTCTTCTAAAAATATATCACTTTTTGTCTAATTTTATGAATAAAAGAAAAAAATATTTAAAATCTTTTCAAATCTTTCAACGGTAAACGCTACTGGGTAACAACGATTCATCTCACGTTTATCCTCAGATTCCAAATCTGCATATGCATTGATAAGCTTATCACTCACGAATGACACTGATACGATAAGGCCTTATCTAAATTATTCCTCCCCTTATCTAGATAAAAGAGATTTCGTTTCAAGTGAAGTTGCCGAATTTGAGTGAGAATGAAAACAAATATTATCGTATGTAGTACAATGACCTTCTAACTGGTCTTGGAGTGAAGTTTCAAGTTCGATTCTCAGGTCAAGTAAAGATAGAAAAATAAGGATTTTATATGATTACCGTACCATTACTACGTATAGTCATACAACTAAGTAGAGCCTTGTATGTAAGTTCCGCGGCTTGAGGTGCATATACAAAATTCAGAATTTAGGACATTTGTGACCCTCAGGTTTATGCAGCTGCCCTTTTTAATACAGACTTTTTCGTTAGAATATAGATAAATCGTGCATAGGCAAGTCCCAGGTTCTATAATTAGTGGTCCGACTGGTTAGGCAACCGTTGGCGCGGTCAATCCATAGATGGGTGACCGCTTAGTGTTATATGCGCTGGGTGTCTCCACGCTTCGGAGGGCACATAAATCCCGGTTGTTGTCAATCAACAACTTTGACTATTACTAGGTTGACATTGAAGACGGTCTGGCATTAAATGACAATTAAAATATTCCCCAATGACTCGGTTGACTATTATTTCGAAATATTAAAGGAAAATTTGAGGTATTAAACTTAACGGAAACTTAGCTAATTGGGTAACAAACAAACACTAAATTAATTAATATTATTAAAATTAAATTCGTGACTAATGTGTTTTTCTAATTAGTGTCGTAAGTCAGCCTTGATTTTAATTAAATGCGATAATTTTAGAAATATTGCAGTGATTCTACTATTATTTATCAACACGTATTTATGACACATAAACATGTACATTTTAAATTATTTGTTCTTTAATAAATACCGGAAAACTACGTGGCATATCACATACATAAAATATAACAAAATATATATGTATGTTCCTAATAGTTGCCCGGAGTTTGTTAACGTGACCGGTAATCAATAGACTCGCGCTCTATTACATGGGATTCACATTAATAATAACGAAACTTAGGTGTACCTTTGGGTATATAATAAGCACATAGTATAAAGCAAAATCGCTCCCCGCGTCTGTCCCTACATCTGTGTATGCTTAGATGTTTGAAACTAGGTAAGGAACGGAGGAAGATTTGTCAAGAAGAAGGTTTGTCTGTAAAAGATGTAAAGGTTTTTTGTAAAACAACTGTTTCAAAAAAATCCATTTCGGCCTCGTTTCATCACATGATCATTCAAAATCTTAGGCATGAACCTGTAATAATTGTAATATGACCAAAATATTTTTGTAAGTATATTTAATTAGCTAAACCATTAGCATGGTCAGTGATAAACAACTGTGGACCTACAATTACGTTGACAGCCCGTCAGTTTCAATAACGACTGCAACCGTCCGAATGTCCTTATCAAAACTGTTTCATAATTGAGTTTAGTATACATTAGAGCATTTAGTTAGTAATGTTACGTTCGATTCCTCGGCAGTACGAGAAGTTTTATACTTTTTTAAATAATACAGTGGAAGGCTGGCACTCTTTGCTATCTATAATATGTATATGTAGGGCACAATTCCCCTTACTGAGGAAGGATAGGATGATTCTTAAGCGTAGCCCGCTTTACATTTTTTTGCTGATAATGACGCTTTTTTTTTTAAACTAATAGTTTGATTTTTATTGGACTAAAGCAAAGTTTGTTTCACATATATGAAGAAGGCTATTAGTCATCCAATATCCAGCTACGAACTATGAAATCCAAGTTATCACCACAAACGAGATTGAAACTGCTGAACTTTCTTTACTTAGATTCGAAAATTAGTAAGATCAGGTACATCTTACATATGACTATTCCAAATGCTTTATACGAAGTTTACGAAATAAAGGATATTTAGAATTTGAATTTGAAAACTGTGCCCATTCATATTATTCGCGCTCAACTTTCCATAAGTCATATTAACACAGTAACTAAAAACTCGTAAATGCTCTTATATATACTAACCTCAATGCAACCGTTACTACACAGCATATTAATTCGACAAAACGTTTAATAAGCAATGTCGCAAGTATAATCTTGATTGACGTGCCGAGTTATTACTACGAAATACATGGCCACTATTGATGGACAATTTTATATTCATAGCTTTACGCCACTGGGTTTTTACTATAAACGATTACACAGGTACTGCGGCTACACATACGCACTATTTGTTCATTTATTTACTTCACAAATAATCATATATTTAAAAAGAAAATGTGACATTCACATTCACTCTTGACGTCTTTTTTATAGCTCCTGTACCTCCCACCATATCAGTCTATTCTTTATTGCAACTTAATTGTAGATCCCCCCTGTGTAATAAATAATATTAATCCCGCAAGTGTCTGAAGGACAAATATGATATTTATTTCACATATAAATCACATTTTGTAAAAAAAAATTAACTGAACCTCCCACCATCAGCCTAGCGATTATTCCAACTATATTGGAGATCCCCTGTGTAAAAAATGTCCGACTGCTGAACAAATACCTGTCTAAAAACCTTAATAAGAATGTAAATAAAAAAAAAACATAAATGTCTGGAACATTTTATTTCCCCTTAAAGAACCTGAGTCTTCATAATACGTATTATGTACTGCTCAAATAAAGTCATAACTTTATACATAACATCTATTTATTACATCCTATCACTCGTGACGCATTACCTCATCACTGGTTCAGTTAGTCGGTCAGTCAGTAATCTTATCAATACTGTTAAGATAACCACGTGTTTACCACTCGACCAACGCTAAGTGTCAATCAGTTTATATATTTATTGATCGGGTCTCCATCATTTAGATTTTTCAGTGATTTTCCGAGAGTCGCGATAAAAAGTATGACGAAGGTATGAAATAACTGTTGTTGACAAATAATAAATCAAACTCATGACTTCCAAGCCTAGGCAATGTCTTAGTGATTGAGCCACAAATGTCCTGAAATTAAATTTATACTTTTACAGGTATAACGATTTCATTGAAATTGTTAATTGTATTACTCCACTCTCTCATCCGAAGAGAACATCCTTGCCCATTCCTGGAACTCATTTTTGTAGTCATCCAATATTACTATAACAAATGATTTTTATTTACTATGAAACAATAATGCAATGGGCTAAGGTAACTTTTGTCTTTTTTTTCAATTATTTAATGCAATTATAAAGAAATAAATGTTTCCTCTTTATAACATTACTACAAAAACATATTTTATACATAATATTGGTATATCATTTAGCCAGTACTTAACTTTCCTTCCTCAATACATCTTCCTTAATTAACCGGAGCCGTTAAAGAACTTATTAACAAAAATCAATAAATTTACCGACCATGAACAAAAATACTTGCAGAAATAAATGTAAAACTAGAACCACATTCAACATTCAAGATATAAGTGGTTTTCCTTTGGAGTACGGTCGTTGACCCCACTGTGGCCGTAGCACATGAAAGTTCATTGTAAACTTATTGGTAATCGATATGTGTAATTAAAGTTATTTCCTTTTTAACTGATTGTTATTAAATTAAAGTTTTTATGCCTGAAATTGGTGTGGTTGTTAATATTAAGTTATTTTGTATCTGCTTACCCTGTTGGGAAAAAGGGAGTGTTTTTATGTATTTACATAAGTAAATCGAATGTTAAAACAAGAAAGTTAAGGATTGCCAATTATGCCAATTTAAAGATGATGATGTGTTTGTGACCTTATAATTTTCATTTACACTATATTCCAACTATTGGCAGTTAAAGGGTTATTTGTATACAGCTTACATAGCAGAATTTATAAATTATTTATTTGACCTGAATGTCCTAAATTAATAAATCATTTGATTTTAATTTTGACTTTATGGATAAATCATATTTTTTTAATAAAACTGACTACAAATAAAACTATAAAGCATTATATAAATTAACATATCCACTCAACCACACAAAGGTCGGAGTCCACTTCACTTATCAATACAACTTAATTCTCTAGGAATAACCGCAAGTAATTTCAGTCACATTCACAAGAATTTGCGCATGCGTAATGACTTCCTACAGTTTATCGAAACTCAAAGAGGCCAATAAAATATTATCAACGATAAATACTTGAGATTACGTGCTAATGTCATTATATCTTATTATTGTATTTGCATATACTATGAAAAACCCGATATCTTTGGATGAAATAACAAACAATTTACAATAAAAGCTACTACGGAAACAGTAGAAAAGATTTTAATATCAATTGTTTCAGGAATTTCATTCGATCTACCGAATAATTTACATTTACACGAGAGAAGGTCTATATGTGTATATATGTATGTTATTAAAATACGTATTGTATAAGCTTTCTAATAGTATTGTGCTAAAATAAGTACTTAGATCAAATAATCACGTAATAGATTATTTGAACTACAAAATTTATTTAAAATGATACTTTAATTTTAATTCTAGAAGCTTATAAGTTTCACAACATTTTTATAGGCACAAGAATTTCCTTTCCAAAACTAAACAAAACATTTTCAGTGAAACAATTTTGATATATTTTTGAAACATGTATTGTTCGTTCTCCATTTCTACTGCCTTTAATCATGAAACTATAACATACACTATCTTATTTCTACATCACATCTATTGTAAAGTGTTGTCACATAAGTTCATCATTATAAGCCTATACGGTAAATATAAGACCAGCTGTCAAATTATGTGTACTATCACTATGATAGAAAAAAAAGATCTTTGTACCTTCAGTAGCTTTACTGCTTACCACACGAAGGGATATCGTGTTATATTAAAAATACCAGTATTGATTAAATATATGTTTTCGTGATTTAACCTATTATTGCAATATTTTATGCGTAAATAGAAATTTATATCCTCTTCAAGAGTCCACGGTACATCAATGTAAAATTTTCATCAAAATTGGTGTTATAATTTTGATAAAATTGCTAGGTAGGGTGAAATGAAACTTTGAGCGGTTATTTTTAGCCTATATGTTTAAAATATACATTATAGCTTTAATCAATTATCTTAAGTACTAATTAGAATCACTAAAAATGGTGCGTACATCAGCTTGCATGAATTAGGTATAAATGTAAATGTAGCATAAAAATTAAGACAGTAGTCACTTTTCTTATAATTTCTGTCATATTCTTACGACAGTCTCATAATTATTTGTAATTATTATGTCTCCTTACTTATCTTTAATTATAATTGAGTATAAGGTCAAGGGAAGACGATATAAGAATAAACTCCACTACAGATGTCATTGTATTTTATTCTAAAAATAATAATTTTAAAGATTATGCACAATCTTGTCGAAAGAATATGAATGGCGCTACACAAATATGTTTGTTATCTTTCGTAAATATTTTTTTTAGGCTTAATAGGTATTTGGATAAAGGTAATTATGTATTTTTTGTGTTAAAAGTGTTTAATCATTTGTAATCCATTTTGATTATTTAAATAATTGTTATATTTATTACGACATCTGTTTTAAAAGTTCTAAAAATAAGTATATAATCATTGTCTGAAACATTTTCAAGCTGAAAATATTTATTAAAAATTTAAAACACTGTCCCACTGTCCCACATACGACCATGCTGGCCAAGTGTGGGTTAAAAACTGTGCATTCCTTCAAGAACTTTGTTAAAAAATTTTCATCAAACAATGCTTTCTTTCACAGTTGAAACAAGTGATAAAATGATGTCTATTACAAAATGTTTAGTACTTAAATGTGTTAATTGTTTATTGGAAATTTATTTATATTTTAAAATAAACTTTGTTTATATGCTATCCCTAGTAATGACGTCGTTTTAACCTAGTTGGAAAAACACCTAGTAGTTTTATTTTTCCATTTTATAGATATGCTTGACTACAATACTATAAAATACATTTTATTTATTTCAATTAGTCATAAGGTACGTCAGTTATTCATAACTATATACTTTATACCCAATATTATTAGAAATAAACTACGATTGACTATTGGCACTTATAGCTTGCACACACCAGTAATCGATTGATGGGTGAAGCAACCTTTGTCACGAACATTCCATAGATGGGTGACCGCTTATTTTCATTTGAACTGAGAGTCTACGTATTTGAAAAGGACGCGAAGGGTCTTCGAGCTTGAATAACTTTAATGCTAGATTGAACTCTAACCATTTATAACAAAAATAACCAAAGGTATTTAATAATACATACATAGTTACATACAAAGATACATAACCACTCCTGCACACATCTTGTCATACAAAAATACTGTTACTAAAGAACTAAAATGTCAACTTACCCTGCACAAAGCGACGCCCGTGTCCAATCTATCCAGGAAATTATCAGCATTGATCCTAAGTTCGGGGTACAGGACTGTCAGCCACTCAGCCAAGTCCTCCTTCATAGCATACAGGTATTCTTCCGAGGACTTGAAGGGCCTGAACGGCCTGGCCTCCAGAAGTACTGCGCCGGCACTCGCCATTGTGATGTTTCTTGTGGAGTTAGATGGACATTACTGGGTCTGGAAAAAAAGAAAGAACGTTAGATGGCATTGTTAATTAAAAATATTCTTAGAGGTTATTTATACTGAAATATTGTTGATTTTGTGCCGGGCTGCCGGCTAGTCATCGAAAAATTTTATATGAAAACTTGATCAGCGCCCCTAGTGAATGCAGTAGTAACTAATTTTGAAATTAATTTTTTGTAATGTCAATTTTTGTATTGTAAAAAATCGTGCTAATAAACAGCCATGTTTATGTACGAATTACTTAATTTTATATCACGGCAAAGAGTTATAGCTTATAACTTAGAAAACCTCCTATTTTAAAATAAGTTAACGTTCTTACGTCTAAACCGTCGAAACTTCTTTACGAAATGTAACCCTTAGATGACTGCAGATCCGAGATTTGAGATTGAGATTGTATAATAAATGTATGGTATAGTTATCCAAGTTATCTAGTTAAACACAAAACAAACTTTAATACTAACAAAACATAGTCCGCAAGATCATTCCATCTACCAGTCATCACTCCTAAAACCCATTTAAACAGACCCATACAAGCACCTAACAGCCTCACGTCTAGACATACAAAAAGCTTTATAATTCATTAATTGACATCAGTCGCCATCATAACTCATACACATTGCAGTTGTCACATCATTTAGTGTAATGGCGCCCAGATTGCCAACGATGGAACACTTGATTTATGAACTAATTGATCGTTTTGTTTAATTAGACATGTTTGGGTTTCTAGCAGTAAATACAGACAGAAAAACTCAGGAGTATGTTTTTGACCCTACATGGAATTCGAACCCGAGACCTCTGCGTGACAATCGCATCGCAAAACTTACTGAGGCGCCCATAGACAGTTGCGCTCACCGGTCGGTAAACGATCTGTGGGTTAAGCAACCATTGGCGCGGTCATTCCATAGATTAAACTTCATAATTTAGTGACGGTAATCGTAAGTTTACATTACATTTTATAGTTCCCAACAAAGAACAATTAGGTTATAATAATCGTATGTAACTAGTAGTTCTTTTTAATAGATCAATTCAAATAATCTTCAATTTCAGGAAATAAATCATAACTTTAAGGAAGCCATAAAATACATTAAAAACTACAGAAATTAGGAAACGAGTAATTAATTTGTTGCTACCTGTACCTTGATTTAGAAAATTATAAGGATAAAAACATCAATTTAATTATCTTTTATATTAATCGAAGAACTAGTCATAATCTTCTTATCGTTTTAGAAATGAATGAGTTTATAATCCTAGATTTATTTCTAATCAAATTGTTTTCTATTTCTAATACCGTTATCTATGACGACATTACGGCGAATTTTAAAAATATCCTATAAAATTAAAGAGCATTCAGTATACTTTGGGTTCACAATTTGTGTTATCAGAACTACTGCCAAGACAGAGATGGGTGACCGCTTACTGGTAGTTGTGACTTCTATAAACATACAAACAACTGACTCAGCGTTCAACAAGACCCAAAAGTGAAAACAACTGAATTACACAAACATTACCTTCTTGTAGGAATCGAATCTACACGACCCCAGCCCGCCCGATCATCGAGCAACTGTGCTCTTTGAAAATATTCATTTCATGCTCTTTTCTTTAATATTTTCATAGGTCCGCATTAAGCCAGCCTGGTGGACTCAGTCCTAATTCACTTTGCTCATGCTAGAAAGACACCCTTGCCATAACAAACTAACCATATAAACTAAACTAAATAATATATTTCCACGCCTGTTGCCTCCTATGTATCACATACATTGTTATAACAACATACATTATGTATGTATGCATATATGTAATACGGTACATCACACTTGTCATCGCGGCGACAGTTCATTTACCCCCACGGTCCGGCGAGCGACGCGGCTCACTGCGCGCTTTCGCGGGTACCACTCCCGGTTCGGTCTGTTATGACTATTTGTTCATTGATTGAACTACCCTTAGGTATTGTTTAGTAGGTTTGGTTGCCATTCATTGCAAAGTATTTTTTGTGGTCTGTAGGATCAATGCTGTAGTCCTTACGTACAGTCAAGTTTTCAAAAAACAATTATTTGAAAGAGCTTCCAGTAGCAAGAACCTAAAAGTAATTTTTACGTGATTTGGAGTGTTGATTATGCCTTTTAGATTACGTCACGTTTAATCAAGAAAGAAGAAACTTCAGGCCAGAAGACCCTCTATCAGAAATTTATAGCCATCAATAAAAAAGTAGATTTATTATCTCACTCATTAGTCCCACTGCGGAGCACAGGTCATTTCTCTAAGAGTTAAGGCATTTATGAGAATCATGACTAACCACCGTTTCTCTATTCAAACTGTCATGTTTATATCAACTTAAACGCTATTGAATGGAAAAACTACCGCTTAATGTGCCTCAGAAAACAGGCATAAGCTAATCTTCTGCTATCATAAAAAAAAACAAAATTTACTCCTTTATTCCCCACCAGAATTGTTCTACCAGGTACTACCAACATAACTACCATACTTTCTGCTCCATTCTTACGTGAGCATCATAACGATTACATATCTCACGTCTCATTGCGTCCGATGATG
Source organism: Anticarsia gemmatalis (assembly GCF_050436995.1). NCBI lineage: Eukaryota > Metazoa > Arthropoda > Insecta > Lepidoptera > Erebidae > Anticarsia > Anticarsia gemmatalis. The sequence goes on along the minus strand of NC_134764.1, from coordinate 10,481,676 downwards.
TATGGAAACGCCGCACTTGCCGTGAAACTGCCTGCTGTATGCTCACTCAAGCGATGGTCACTGGTTATAAGTGGTTATGCTCATGGTATGCTGTTGGGTAATGGGTAGTTTAGAAGATAGTATGGTTTAACTGTAGTAGGCTGGGCTATGTTTGTAGAAATTGGTGTCAGACAGTCGAGACTGAGTTAGTTCAGGGGGCTGTCACGTATCTCAGTTGTCAACTAATTGAAAGCCACTACACTGTATATTGTTTTCTTCCTTAGATTATAGCATTAGCTAGGAAGTTTAAAATGAAAATAAAGTATACATTTTTAGATTATTAAATTTTGTGATTGCGAAAGTAAATAATCGATGTCTCTATAAGTATCTGTTTAATAAAGTTTTGTCTCATTTAATATAAAGTAAGTAGATTATACAATATTATTACGAATACACGCAAACACAAATAAAGTTAAGTATTTTTTTTTAGCTTTGCTACTAAGCACGATCCTTATGATATTTTAGCAGTCTTTTAACTTCAAATTATCAAAATAGACTAAACAAACCTTACAGACAGTAACAGATAACTCGCTTTTGTACGGTATTCCCACAAAAATTTTACAATGCCTGTATAAACTTTGTAACTCTAATGACATTACAAAATATTCTAAGTGCCTAGGTCACGGCGAAATCTAGGTCGAATACGTTTGAACCGAATTGTCCGCATAACTTGTGCTCTTATCTCGGAAACTGGTAGGCTTATTTTGGTGAGAATTTTAAGAACTCGGATTATTGTTTCCGAGATTTTAATCTTTTGTGATAAAAGATTGATTTTTAGGTCGTTTGTTAGTTGTTTAGGAATTTAGTTTGGTGGAAGTGTGTAGGTGTGGTGTGTCATACTATGAGTGTACTAGTGGCGCTTGGTGTTCGATTCCCGGCTGGTAAATATATTTTTAGATTATTTTCTCGGTAGCTATATTTTTGTTTTGAATCTTTCGAGTTAGTCATTTTAAATGTATTTATATATGTAGACTTACTGATTCATTAAATTTAATATGATTTTGACTTGACATACTGACTACTAAAATTATACGTCGGTTTATTTTAATTTTCTATAATATTTTTTTAACATGACTACGCACGTCGTCCATATTAGACAGAAAACCAAAATTGTTTATCATGAGGACCTCTAAAAACAGATTGTTTTTTTTTTTAGTACAAGCTTAAATTAAGCTTTTGGGGTCACTGCCATAGTCCCACGGCCGCCATCTTGGAAAAAGGAGTCTTCTGATAAACGCAATACAAAGCCTAAGACTTAAAAAAAAATCTATGAACTAATACAGAAACAGTCAAATTACCATAAAATTCTTGAACACATACATCTTCAAGCAGCTACCGTGAAATAGTCACAGTCATAAGAGTCATAACACCGCACTAAGTACCCCAGTACCGTCAGCAACACAATGGTATAAATCTGACGTTACACAAGCGCACGCTTCGGTGACTTCCGTTGTCGTTGTACTGGTAGCAGAACAAGGAGGTTTTTGTTTAAGTAATTACGAGGTAAAGATGTTTGAAGTATGGATTTAATTGGAGATTATTTTTGGTTTGTTTTATTTTAATTTTGATATGTAAGACTCGTGAGAGATGGTTATTTACTTTACTAGTTATGTTTATTACATATTATTATATTCTTTGGTCACTGCCTACACTTATAGGAACAAGACGTAATTTTATGTATGTACTATTTATTATTTATTAAGGCGCTTTAGGTGCTCACAAAATTGAAATTTCACAAAATTAAAAAAGATGAATTTATTTAAAAAAAAATATATTGCATTCTAATGTGATACAATTTATTTTATTATACGTGTACTTAAATTTTTTGCTTGATTATTAATGTACTGCTTAAAACTATGAACGAAATGCTGCCCTATTTCTTATTCCTTACGAATTAGGTAAAATCTAGATGAGTAATAGCTTCAATAATATTTGTTATTAGTATAATAGAACGGCGTATCTGTTTACACAACAAAACAATGTGTAATTAAAAAGCCTAATGTTAGTAAACGTCGGCGGTAGGGTCAGCAACGACAACACAATGGCACGAGTTGCGCAAGCGCACGCTCCGGTGACTTCCGTTGTCGCCAGTGTACTGACTGCAGAAAAAACGAATATTTTAAAAAAAAACGTTTAGAGCTTATTTATATGATAAACTAGTGAATGAATTTAAATTTAATAATGTCATGTTAAGGTAACATATACAATTATTGTTAATATATAATTTAAAAAAGATACATTAGTTAACATACAAATACATGAAAAACATACTGAAAAAAAAAATTATTGATTTTAGAGTTTTTTTTATTATTTTATTGTTTCACTGCTTTGTTTATGGATAGATGTATCTAGTTAAAGTTTAGTATCTACTGCATAAAAAAAAACTTAAGTTCGTTATAAGAGTATTTTCATACGTTTGTCTGTCCTCAGTACAGATAGTAGGCTAATCTGTTTACAGCGCATCACCGTCGGCTGCGCGGGCGCATTTATTTTGAGTCGCCCATTACACACCGCGGTGTATGACTTATGAACGAGCTACCTCATAAAGGGTAGGTAGAGACGAAGCATTCAGTTAACTAGGAAAACACGTATAAAGTAAGGGTTTTAGTTATTGTTTTGGCGTTTAAAACTATGAATAAAAATGGTCTTTTGCTAAAAATGTATTGGTATGCTATCTAGAAGAATATAATATATTATCATATATGAATAATGGACGTTGGCTATTGGTGCAAGTAGCAATTATGATTTACAGGCTAGTTCTGAAATTCAGGGGATTGGATTCTGAAAAGGAAATGTTCGTACAGCATCAAGTTCTTAGGTTCTTGTTTTAGTAGCATAGGCTTAATTTCTAAAATACTTCTGTTACTACACAATAAATTACCTCGTTATGACACTATAACCCTAAATAAATCGTATGAATACCATTACAATACCACCTACATGTGGTAAAATTAATATTGGTCATAGATATTATCACAAACTTCTAACACTTCCTTATTTAATTTGACACCCTTTAGGGCAATCGTGAATATGACAACCTCCACGGAAATATACACACACACACACACACACAAACACATTTGAATACACGGTCGGGAAAAAATATATATTCATAGACACATTTTAATCGTAATTTTTGTATAAACATATTAATTTAATTATTACGCTGGGTAGTTAATATACAGGTAGCAATATTTGTATTTTCAATCATTCAAATGCGACAATACGTACACAGGCCGGTAGTAATTTTTCATTTTTCGTTGATAATAATGGAACAGTTTATACATTCATATATTATACATATATTTGCTTTTGACTATACCTATACAATACACATATCGATCTAGCACATAATGTCTGAGAATTTTGTGTGCGTGTGTGTGTGTGTGTATGTTTGTGTGTGTGTGTGTGTGTGTGTGTGCGACCTTCAGGCGTAATTGATAAATCGATAGTGACATTACGATAAATCGTTTATACGCGAATGTTACATTTCGTGGGAACATCTCCGAGTGATTTGTGAAGTTTCTGTAGTTCTTTGATGAGGCCACTGAGTCTAAAATTGTCTTGCAAGGTCTTTGGCATTTTTTGTGTAGGTACCTTATAAAGATTAATTAAAGAGTAAAACTATGTTTTTCCTAATAACGCAAAAAATATAAATTAGAAAAGTGAATAATATTTTTATTTATGAAAAACAAATTACCGACTTCAAAAAAGAAGGAGGCTTTCAATTCATCGCGATTCCCGATTACTCTAAAACTCGTGAACGGATTTGGAAGATATTTTATTTCATCTTAAATTATTTTTAAGTTTGCCATAGGTTTAAAAAGAGTGATATTTTTAAGAGGTGCATGTTTCCAGATAATTTTCTTTTATAATAAATACAATATTAAGGAATGTGTATTTTACATAACTAACAATACAATTTTTTATAGTTTTGATGCTGATTAGTTTCACATATTTGCTTTATCTCCGGCCACGGTAGAGAATATCAGGTATTTCATTGTTTGAGCTATTTTTATGTAAATGTTCGGTTCACATGATGATAGCGATCGATTGTTCGTTGGCTAGACTTATTTATGTGTTTTATATTGTATTACTTTGATTTGTCATAGGGAGATGGATAATTTTGTTATTAAACATCATGACAGCCCCATGCTCAGCAGCGGGACAGAAAAATTTAGCAGATACATAAAAAATACAACGAAAAGGGACATTTCTAACTTTGTAACTCAGATTTTTTTATATAGCTATGAAACTGCCTCCAGGATATTACTTTACATCCACGTCGTATTTCAACATTTGAACTTTTATTTAAGAAAAAGAAAAGGACATTTAACTGAAAACCGTAATAAACTGTTAATAATCAAACAATTTTATAAAATTCCAAATGAATAATTGAATTAGCGACCTAGTTTTTTCAGGTTAAGTAAAATTTACGACAATTTGAGCACATGAATGAAACAAATCTCTTATAAATCTAGAAATTATCATACAAATAACCGATTAAATAATTTAAGCCAAAAGCTAAAATATATCTCTATATATAATAACGGTTTGTACCACAAATAGGTACGGCTGGTAGGTAGGTAGGATTGTATACCAAACAGGAAATAGTTTGAACGAAATAATAATGATTGTGGTGATAATATCTGATATTACTATTGATAAAAGTGTATGTTTATCTATGGAATTTTGTTACAAAGTTCTATTTAGTCTATGGAAGTTCTCCCCTACCTAATTCATTCCTCAAATTATTTAGTTGAATATTGATTTACATGATAGCCGAGCGGTATAAGTTGACACCTCCCACTCAAGTGGTCGCAGGTTCGAACCCGAGGCAACACACAAATGACTTTTCGAAGTTAGGTGTGTATTAGAAATAATTATCACATGCTCCAACGGTGAAGGAAAACATCGTGAGGAAACCTTGCATGCCTAAAATTTGTTTAATACATTTATTGAGGGCATGCAAAGTCCCCAATCCGCACTTGGCCAGCGTGGTGGACTCGAGGCCTAACTCTCATTACGGGAGGAGACCCTTGCCCAGCAGTGGGACAGTAATGGGTTCAAATGTTGTGTTTTAATATTAGAATTTGAAATTGATTTTAAAACAATTATTTGATGATATAGGTACTTAGCTAAAACAAAAAAATCGTGAACTATAGATAAATTTGCCTGTTTTCTGTAAACCAGCTTAGACCATACTTAAGTCATTATAGTCAATGTGCTTCCACACATAACTGCAACATTCTTCAATAATGGCACATGACCCTACCTATGATGACGTCATGTACCTAAGTGACTTAAATTGCCTCAAAAGCCTTGACCTTATCGGAATTCTAGAAAATAGCTTAAACCTATAATTTTACTAAAATTCTCATACTACCACTCACGATTTAAGAATTTTAAAGATTTAATTGATAAACTCGTTAAAATAAATAAACTGAATTGATTTGATGTGTTATGAATTGATTTGAATTTCAGAAGCGTTTTGATTTGATAAAGGTAAATTTTTTAATAATAAATGTTGATTTACGGGCTATTTTTATTTTATAACACTTTTAGTTAGCTATAAATAAAACTATAAAATGTGGCATCGATTTTCAAGTTTCGTATTTATTTTTAGGTGTAAAACTAATAAATTACTATCGTATAATATTGTTAAATACCTACTTGTATAATATTTATACTGGAAATAACTATGTATTTTATTTTATACTAGCTGACCCACGCAACTTCGCTTGCGTCACATAAGAGAGAATGGGTCAAGATTTTCCCCGTTTTTGTAACATTTTTTACTGGTACTCTGCTCCTATTGGTCGTAGCGTGATAATATATAGCCTAAAGCCTTCCTCGATAAATGGACTATCTAACACTGAAAGAATTTTTCAAATCGGACCAGTAGTTCCGGAGATTAGCGCGTTCAAACAAACAATCAAACAAACAAACTCTTCAGCTTTATAATATTAGTATAGAAGTATAGATTTGTGTAATGTCAAGTCAGAATCAAAATAACTTCGACGGTTTAGTCAATGGGATGGATTTGTAATTATCCCTGCACCTCAAGGTTTGATTTCTTCAGTGACAAATAATTATAGTCCGAAAGGTATACCTTATTATTGTTTGTAAAGATCTTCACTATAAAAAATGTATTAAGAGTTATTTCCCAAAAGTGTACTGAATTTCAAAAACAATAAAAACGTCTTTTATATAATAGATTACGGGAATTAACGCGAACACGCATTTTACCTTAAAATACACGTATTTTATTATACATTAAACATGCAACGCGAGAGTTTAAAAGTTATGAATAAAAACGTCTTTGTTTCATACATTTCCTAGTTCTAAAAACAATGCCTAAACAAGCCTCAACACACTGCCTAGACCTTAGAAACACAATACTTCTGTCTTCTAATAAAACAAAAAGTGTGTTTACCTCAATTATAATTGGCTTGTCTAATTGAAGCCGTAACCGCGGGCGATCAAGCGAAACTAAAAACAAAATACTAATTAAGATTTACAAAGAAATCGGTAATACTGCTAAAGTTCTTATGAACTAAGTTCACGCTTGTTTCTCCTTGAAGGATAGAGCTGAATCGTATAACTTAATCTTGACTACATTTGGCAAGTTTTAATTTAACTATAACTTTTGCAGGGCAAGGAATATGCGCAAAATCGACGTAAGAATCAATATTACACGGTCACATTTTAATCAAACCAGTCAATCTTTGTACCTATGCAAACAAGAATTGTTGCTATCACTTATTTTTCATCACCTGTACGTCAGTCTCAGCGCTTTTACGCTAGCATAATATAAATTCAAATGATAGATTATTGCGTATATTAAACACTCAAGCAAAAAAATACTGTCAAATTTCGCCCTAAAATGTATACTAAAATAATATCTCCCGCTTAGCCACAAGAAAGTAAGGTAAAACGAACTAAATATGTCTCGCGGCGGAGTCCGTCGCCTCCCGAAATAACCTCACTCTTGCTCCATTTGGAATGCCTCGTCTCACGTATTTACAGATCATTCTGATACTTGAACTTGTTATACTTAACACCTTTATTTATATAAAGAATTATGTAGAAGAACAAGCTAGTATTTTTTTGGTTTATTGCATTTAATTATGTAGCGATGTTCCCGAGTATGACTTTTAGACTCGGTTTGAAAATATTGGTAAACTTGCGGTTCCTTGTTGGGTAGTAAGTTTTGAGTTTAAAACTTTGGCTAAATAGTTGTTCCTATTAAATATCAAAATTTCGATTTAATTTTAGGTAATGTAAACTTCAACCAATTCCTTATCCCTCTGCATTCTTTAAGTCAATACCCGCACTGGGAATAAATCGCGTCTCCTGTATGTTAATATAATATAATACAATGTGAAACTATAAGTTCAAAACTTATCATCAGCCTAATCTTTCCACCAAGAATATTGGAGTCGGCTCCTAGTCACAACGGATTCCAGTATTTATCATTGAACGACTGCCTATCGAATCACTAAAATACATTTACCTGGGTACATGATAAGACACGGTAAAACTTTAAAACTCATACACAATATACAACATATTTAATCGCTAGACTATGTATGAGAAAAAAAATCTAAGCAATTAATTTTTAGATCTATATCAATTATCGATCTCCACTAATGAATGGAAGTCTTACATAAACTACAAACTATTAAAATGTAAGAATATCCACGTAATATGTTCGGCGGAATTCTCACGATACAAACACTAATCGTATTCGTTCATCTGATCACTTTTATGAGTTTACAAACGGACATGTCATAGCGTGGCGCCGGTTCCTGCCCAATTTGTAAATATAAAATGACTTCTTTTAAAAGATACGAGGTAAATATAAAATGACTTCTTTTAATATATAGTACTTGTATAACCGTACTAAATTCAATAAAAAATACACACTATCGCGCTGACCATTCTGCGCCAATTACTGGTTAAAGAATTTCCGATGTTGTTAAACTGATTTTTAGTCGTTCTATAGTGGTCAACTTGTTGGTTAATTTGAAAGAGTTTTGCTACTTATCGGCAACAATTCTTTACTCCCAGGCGCTATTGCTGAATTAGAAATATATACATATAATGAAGAATAATTTCCAGGCAAATAATATTCAATAAACCGTTTTATTCAACCTATATTTCATTGATTAAATAAAGAGTTTCAGTCAACTTGATAATCATAACCGGAACTTTTACAATTTGAACTTTTACACTATAAAAAATATCACAATTTTTTTGCAAGTTCCCTAAATTCTAATAACACTTTCAGAGCAATCATACAAATAGCAAACTATCCTTTTGAAATCCATTCTACACCACATCGGCATCAAACCTGCTATAATTGTACACGTTTTTAAATTTCACGCTCGATAGTCCATGTAATAAGAACACATGTGTTACAAACATACAAACATGAGACATAGAATAAACAGCATAGAATCTAGATCATTCTTCCCGGGAGAGTAATGACTAAGGCCTATCGTGACCTATTTACAACACATGATATTTATAAGTAAAACAATTAACTATCTGAGTTAATTACAGTTGATATTTTCAGTCTTAATTGCGTTAAATATTATATGATCATGAGTCATGTAAATTAGTTGACGACAAAAAACTAATAAATGTTTTTTGGTTAAAAAAATAAATATCACACGAGAACGGCTGCTCTGAATTGAGTAAAATTTGCAATGTAAGAAATTACATTAGGCTTTACTGACTTCAAAATACAGCCGAGGTTTTTAATTAATAGGGCAGACAAAAACGCAGGCGTAATCTATACTAATATTATAAAGCTGTAGAGTTTGTTTGTTTGTTTGAACGCGCTAATCTCAGGAACTACTGGTCCGATTTGAAAAATTCTTTTAGTGTTAGATAGTCTATTTATCGAGGAAGGCTATAGGCTATATTTCATCACGCTACGACTAATAGGACCGGAGTAGCAACGAAAAATATTACAAAAACGGGGAAAATTTTGACCCATTCTCTCTTATGTGACGCAAGCGAAGTTGCGCGGGTCAGCTAGTCTAGTAAATTATAATTAAAATGCTTCTAACGATAAAAAGTTATTTACATTGACAATCTTAATTATAATATTAGAGTCAAAAACTTGTACAAAAAACCTGCCATTTTGTGCTATCTACAGTCAATTCAGATAAAACTAATAATTCAATTTATTTTCGCCGTTCCAAGACGTTATTTTACTACCAGTACGGTTAGCAAAATAAGTTGAAACGCAAAAAGTTTTTCATTTAAAGATATTTTACTCGCTTCTGCCCGCGACTGCGTCCGCGTGAAAAGATTGATGGTGGTAAAAAAAACCTTTGTGAAAATATAGGTTATGTTATAAACTATCTATGGTTAAATTTTTATTGGTATCCGTTTTGCAGTTTTTTCGTGAAAGAGTAACAAACAATCATACGTTTATCCCAACAAACTTTCGCGTTTATAATTTTATTAGGATTGATTTATTTGTTTTCCGTCGGCTAGTAATTTGAAACACAATTATATATTTAGGTATTGTTTTGAAATAATAAACAAGGAAAATTCATTATAAAATCATCTAGTTTTAGTCATTTCATATGCAATTGCAAACAAGTTATTTATTCACGTAAAATGGCCACTGCACTAAGAACTGATATATTAATAGTACTACGTCCATATGTAATAAATGAATTATATTATATACATGACAGTTCTTTGTGTAGCAGTATTATTAAACTAGCCGACCGACGCAACTTCGCTTGCGTCACATAAAGAGAATTAAAATTTTCCCGGTTTTTGTATCATTTTTTACTGGTGCTCTGCTCCTATTGGTCGTTGCGTGATGATATATAGCCTATAGCCTTCCTCGATAAATGGGCTATCTAACACTGAAAGAATTTTTCAAATCGGACCAGTAGTTCCTGAGATTAGCGCGTTCAAACAAACAAACAAACAAACAAACTCTTCAGCTTTATAATATTAAGTATAGATTAATCTGTATGTATAAAACTGTTCCGTGATTGGCTGCGACAGACATCGTAAACCGCTGAACATTGGAACTCGGAAGATACGTTTCTTAGTATCTGTGTTTTAAATGTGTATTTTCTGTATTATAATAGTGTAATGAAACTGAAGTATTTAAAAGTATATGTTATACAGATTTTGATTATACAATCAAATTCATAATTATTATATGCACCCTAGCATATAATAATTATGAATTTGATTGTAATATATTTTTATCATATAAATTTACAAGCTAACGTTATGAAAGACTAAAGCAAAATAAGGAACATTATTATACTCAAATGAAACTGCCCTGTTCTTTTTGTGTATCTAAAAGAAGGATTTTAACGTAAATATAAGCAAGAAGTCATAAGTATTTATTAGTATTGAAAAAAGGATTTAACATGAGCAATAAATAATAATCATTTATAAAATAAAGCAAATAATGTATTAAAATATTTGCATATCAATTCAAATTCTTATTTCTGTTATAATTTTAAAACACATATTGGGTTATAGGTACTTCTATATTGAATGCACTATCTTAACAAGCAAGAAACTCTCGTCTTATAAACATCTAACCAACCCAATTTACGATCTTATTTACGATTGACATTTATAAAAAAAGTCTGCCCCTATATTGACACAAACAATAGCCCTTTTTTCATGCATTTCTGGTTCAAAATAGACCACCCACAGGCTACCAGCTTCCCATGAGTATCAAAGAGATGATACGAGATACATCTATGGTGGTTAGGCACCATTCGACCATACAAATTGACATGTACCAAACATCTGTGGACCATATTATGGTCATGTAACTCAGTACGATCGTGAACTGCATTTAAGGTCTCACACCATATTTAAGTTAACAATTATGGTATGAATATAATTGACGTGTGGTAGACATTTTTATTTCCGTTTGTTTAATTTTTTTATTGTTTTTTAGTCTTTTGTTTTTAAGAATTATCCTTTGGTGACACTTAACGAATACGATGGCATAACATTAAAAAACATTTTTTATTGTGTTTGTTTTTTGATCATAACTTAAAAAATACTGGTCAGATTATTATAAAATTGATATTGTGTAAAAGCTTATAAAATTACCTATAAGCTGCTATATTTCATATAAAAATTAAATAACAAAAAATGAAGATATTATAAGTTTTCAAACGGGCAAAAATCGCGTATAGATTATTATTATATCATAAAAAGTAGCTTGATTCAATTGACATTTTAAATAGTAAGAATCAACTGTCAGTAACGGATTATAATGCTGTTTGTACTGACAACCTGTCTCTATCGTATTGTCAACTATATACACTTTTTTATACGAATCTGTGTCTTCCGCGTTGCTTTGTATTTTTATTCCCATAAGCTTTTTCTATGTGGGCTTCGTACTGTTTTCTTTATTGGAATCAAATACTGAAAACTAACTGCATTCTTGTTTTTTTACCCTAAATTATCACAAATAGATCGAAATTTCATAGAATTTAGCCATGAAAGGCCTACTGATAAATCACTTATTGTATTATACAGATGAAGTGTAAATTAACTATTCACTTAAGTGTAAAAAGCATTTATGGTAGGTATATACCTAAATGCTTTTTTTCCTGGGTTGGAGTGTAGCAAAGAGAGCAAAGAGAGTCCAAAAATTTCATAGATTATCTTTCTTTTCTTTTATCGTATAGGTATAGTGGCTTAGAATAATATTTTTGTGCATCGTGATTTTTTAATGCGATTCACCGTTTACAGACAAAATGGTTTTGAAGCTCTTTCATTACTATTCGAATATTTTCTTGTAAGTAGGTATTGTAACTAATGACTAATGAGATATTACAAGTACGTTTGTTTTAATATCTAAGTTACGTGTTATTTCCTTCAGATAAGCGAGTACTACAATAAACCTGTCCAATTGTATATAAGTAGATTATCGGTTTAAAGATACAATCATGACGTCATCGATAAAAATATGACAAACGTCTTCAATGTGTGGTGCATCGACGCATCGAACCGGACCTGAGATACTGTTTTATTGTTTTAATCTTTATTATGCAGCAATGCATAGCAAAAAACTGTTTTAGAACATTGCATCATTTTAACTAATACTCATAACTTGCAAATGAAATAAAAGCACACAGCTTTATTACGCCGAACAATCTATAACAACCATAAAAAGCTAATAAAATCACTTTTTTACATAACTAAAAATTGATATTCAATCGAAAAAAAATCAATTAATCCGTTTTTTTGCTAACGCTCCGTGCGATACGGATATGCTGTTCCTTTAATAAAATAATTGTATAATTACAGGATCCTAAAAAAGCCGTTACAACTAATTCTAAAAAAACGCACCTTAAAGAAAAAAAATTCTCGCCTCTCCAACTGGTCACACCACTATTTTTTTAAAACAAAATCCTTTTTTTCGCCAAAAAACAACACTACACAGGTTTTTATCGAAATGATCGCGAGCTGCGCTTTTCTATCGACCGTTTCGATAGTCGCGAGCGACTGCGTGCGTGCTCCACGACGGCGGCGGGTTGACTGACGGACAGCCGCGCGGGAGTTGCGCTCGCGCATGTACCGACAACAAAACAACCTTGAATGCATTTCGAGATTTATCTTAAATTGTTCCTTTTTGGAATTTCGCAATTCAGTATTTAGATGATGATGTTTCTTGTTACGAATATGGTGCGTACTTCATGCTAATATGAAGCGGAAAGATTTATTTGTCTGTTAGAGGTTAACTCCAAAACGGCTTGGCCTATTGAAGTGGAATATTAGCGTTCTTATCTTGTTAGTTTTTTTTAGAGTGCCGCGGGAACGGAAGCTGGGAATGGTTTGGATATCATTAATATATTTAATTAATGAATGAATGTCTCATTAGCAACTATTAGCACATGTGGCCCGTTGTAATTGAGTGCTTGTCACACGTACCATCAATTTATTAGATTTTTGCTTTTTTATGTGTCTTTAAATATATAGTTATTTATTACCGGAGACTCTTAACACTTAAACTGGGACACAATACCGTTTATTAGGAAACTCTCAATGCAGGAGCTGATTTATTTTATATTTTAATTTTAGGCGAACGAACCTACTACCTACCACAAAACTTTGATTAAATTAAATTGATTCCTTTCCAAATAGTAATGTGTATTGTATATTAACGGACATATTTTTCAAAATTTTGAAATAATATCAAAACTTTTATAACAACACTAGCTGACACGCGCAACTTCGCTTGCGTCACTGAAGAGAATGGGTCAAAATTTTCTCCGTTTTCGTAACATTTTTCGTTGCTACTCCGCTCCTAATGACCGTAGCGTGATGTTATATAGCCTATAGCCTTCCTCGATAAATAGGCTATCTAACACTGAAAGAATTTTTCAAATCGGACCAGTAGTTCCTGAGATTAGCGCGTTCAAACAAACAAACAAACAAGTATAGATTTTATTCTAATTTTTTGTACGAAACTTAAGTCACTTGCAACGTGAAATACAAAATTCTACTTTAAAATGCAGCATACACTTGACACTCGTATCATGACATCTCCCCCTAACACAAGAGATAAGAGGTCATTACCCCCTGATACACATCGCTGACAGATTTCAATCTGGTGCATTCAACTGCTCTTAATTATGTTGAAATTTGTCCTGTCTGGAGTTTGATACACGAAAACAAATGTATAATTGATTTACCCCCGGTTTCTGAGGTACATTAAGCGGTAGTTTATCTATTCAATAGCGTTTTTTTATTTGAGTATAAACGCTATTGAATAGATAAACTACCAGGGGTTAATGAGTACTTAATTTGATGCGTTTTTCCGATAGTTTCTTAAGGAATTCTTCTTTTTTAGGGAAATCGAACTAGACATTCAACCAAAGACCAAGACTTCTGGCCATGAATGTACCAAATTTCAGTTCTAAAAAAATTACCAATAAATTGTTTGCATTAATGATTTTATTGACTTTTAAAATACTCAATAAGAACTAAAGAATGTAATATAAAATCTTAAAAACAAATCACCTGTCTAAATACTTAACCTCCCAATTCATTGATTTACAAATGATAATTAGATTTCTGACTGGGATTATTTTTCTTATTGCACAAAAAGAAAAACCAGAAGCTAATGAAATTTATGCATTTGTTCTTTCTAACTTAGTAACTGCACTTGACAATTCTACCTGTCATAGTAATGTTAAACTCATACAATTTCTACAGTGTAGTCAGTCACAGTGCGATTTCCTTTCCCATCGGTTTTCCACTGCAATATGTAAACAATAACGACTTTCCATCACACGACGCCAGGTGGCATTGCTAGCGATAAATATCTACTACAATAGGTCGTGCTAGTGCCCATTATTGTCCCACGGATGGGCAAGGGTTTTCTACCGGAGAAAGAGATATTATTAGGTCTTAAGTCCACTAAGTTGGCTTTAGGTGACTTCACTATGAAAAGTCAGTCAAGGATTGGTGAGAAATGTGAAGCGCAGATCGCAACCGGCAGTAGCTATACAGTCAGTGCGTTAAGCAAACTTTGATTTTATATTGTGTTTTTGCGCGGCTAGCTGTTGATTTGTTATTTGAATAAGAAGCGTTTAAACCAACAATACCTATGTAGTTTAAACAACAAGGTTAACTAATTAATAAAGTATGTTTGTTTGTTTCCACCAAAAACGCTTTCAATGAGACAATACCTCAACGGATCATCGTAACCAACGATTACATGAAGCTAACAAGCTTTTACCATTGTAACTATTAGAAAACATAACTAATGTGAGAAAACAACGAACAAAATACTATGTTTTATGACCATATGCATGTAATAAGTGAAAATTGTGTTCACGGGGTAAAAGTAATTGGTAATAATGGTGTAATAATCTATGGTTAGGCTGACTCTTTATCGATAATATTGAAATATTTATTACCAGATTGATTACAAGCTTGTTTGTTATTTTGTAAAAATAACATAAATGATGAATGTAAAGATTTCGTTTTTCTTACTGGCTATGTCCTTAATGTTTCATTTTGTGTTTTTAGTGTACAAAAGCTTGTCCTTTGTGTGTTAAACACGATTCATTGGAATAAGGTTAAAAGTCCGAGGAATATAAAAATATCCCGGGATTCTGTAAAAGTATTCCGTGTCTAATTAAAACTGCTATACAATGTGCTGTGACTGTAATACCTATTTCCTTATAATTAACACAAAAATCGTTAGACTTTACGAGAAAATAACATATGGTAGAACCTATCACTTCTTTCCTTCATAGAATGGTTTTGCTCCAGAAATCGAGGCGTTATCCGACATTGCAAGTAGTAGTAAGTTATAGTTTAGTGGAATTTGACCTACGTTTTATACACTACATTATTCACGTATTCTTTCAGTCACCAACTAACTAAATAGACACTCATTCAAGTTTACACAAAACTAAGCTTACAATTTATATAATTATAGCTACAACAGTCACTATTTAACCGCAACAAACCGCGAGCACATATACCCATATAAGGGTATTCTGCTATGAAAATATCATTGAATGTCGCACAGATAATTTTCCGCATTACTATCTTATATTTCAACATCTTGTTCCTAGTGTATATGGTTAACATAATTGCCCTTGCGACAGATAAAAATATGCGTTTCTTCCGACTATTGCAAATTTATGAGACTTCGGTTGCTAGGAGTGATTAAAAAGAATAACTCTCTTATTTGTCTCTGGTCTCTGCAAACCCCTAAGGGACGATGGCGTGATTTGTGTACGCATGTATTAAAATAACATCCAGATATAATGAAAAGATGTGAGTGCCCATAGCCAGTTGCGCTCACCGGTCTGATAACGATCTGTGGGTGAAGCAACCGTTGGCGCGGTCATTATATAGATGGGTGACCGCATAGTAGTATTTGAGCTGGGCGTCTCCGTACTTCGGAGGACACGTAAAATTTCGGTCCCGCTATAACAGCCGTTAAGCCATGCCAAAGGCCTTTCAGGCGGCTTGAACAACTTTGAAACTAGGTTGACCACTAACCATACCATAAGAAGAAGAAGAAGAAGAATAAAAAGATGACCTGTTTTTTTACCGCTGGTTGTCCCACTATAGGACAGAGGTCTACTTCCAAATTGAGGCCTTGAGTCCACCATGCTGGCCAAGTGTGGGCTGGAGACTTTACGAGTAGATGCCCTCAATAAATATTTTAACTTTTAGGCAAGCAAGGATTCATCACGATGTTTTCTGACACCGTTGTTGGAGCAAGTGATAATTATTTCTAAATTCTACTATTAATTCTGTATCAGTGAGTTTTTAACAAAGTCATTCATATTAATTTTACCGTATTACTAATTAAATTTATAGGAAAGTGACAATGTGTGACCTTGCTCCACATCACGTAAAATATTCTATTTGTCAACATATAAGACATTGTAAGATTTCCCCTAACTGTGAAGGTTACAAGATCACCTGACTCATCAAGGATTCTTCAGAAATTACCGCAATAACAGGATAAATTTAGAGCATTACTAAACAGTTATATACTTAACGGTCTACAAATAGTTATTGGAGTCTGGTTATACTTTGTGCCTGTTGTTAATATAAATAATGATATAATATGTTCGTAAAAGTCCCCTTGACGCAAGAGAGATTGTATATTTGAAATACGTTTTTCTGAAATTGGTCCACGCGTTACCGAATAATTGGGAAACTAAAATAAAAATAAGATTTCGCGTCGAATTAAAAACCTTTATTTTTTTGAGTCGGTGGGAAGAAAGAAAGTAGTAGTAGTAAAGCTTCAGTCGCTACTGCAATCCTTCAAAACCGCATCTCAGAAACGTTAACAGTCCCCCAATAATGCCATCAAACCAACGGTCACTTGTGTCTTTACGTCAAAATACTTGTATTATTTTAATTTAGATCGTGATATAACACTACAACTGTAGTACGTATGACCATATTTAGTTATAAAGTTAGAAGAATGCATGATTGATTGTTCTCCTTGACGTTGATGTGTAGGAATTTCTGACTAAATGTTTGATTTCCAAGTTTCCACCTCGGTACAACTATTTTGAATGGTGTCATGCTGTTCTTCGAAGGGCTAAGACGTTTGAAAAAGCGTATCTATTAACCGGTACTTTTGTTGCAATATTTATTTTTACTTTTGTGTGTTCTGGTTTTTAATTTGCAGTCTCAGGAGCGCCCAATGCCGAAGAGTGTCAAAATGGTCTTAAATGTCCATCATTCCTAGGTTCGCTTTCCTGAACAAGCAAGTGGCATTGAAATCTAAAAAACACGGATACTAAGTAACTAATACTTATGGTAGATACTTCTTACACCGTTTGTAAAGCAATATTTGCAAAAGTCCCGTGATAAAAATTAAATCCTAATTTGAAAAGTAGTTTTCTTAGTCAAATGTTTAATGAATATAAATATAGCCGTAACTTAAAACAAAAATTATATCTCAACTTGCTGGTTATGGAAAAATCACCCTTTAATATTAAATAGGCCAATGATATCACCCGGAAAGTTGTAGGCAAGAGCGGGAACAAAATTACACTCAAACATTCACAGTCAGTATATCATTGAAATTCGTTATCACATGCAGTTCGTGTTATCAGTACAGTTCCTGTTTATCGCCGACCCTTCTGACGCGCTGATAACATGTCATAATGTAACCCTCTAGGTTATCGCTGTGGTATAATCACGGGATGTAGGGTTATGATTGATTAAAGTTTGGTGTGCAGGTTTGATTCCTAGGAAGGATTGGAATCAATTTAGTAAGTTATTTGGCTTTAAATACCTTTATGATTTAGATCTAGATTTATCACAGGGAGGTTATGCGCATCTATGAAGCCCTGCTTATCTTTAAAATATATGTTGTGGCGTGTTTTTTTGAATTGTTATTGGTTCAAACTGAAAAACGTAAAAGTTTAATTCTTATAGCGAGAGATTAGCTTACCTACAGGCTTGTTTTTTAATACAACTTCCGCACTAATATTTTTGTTTTGCGGGAACTTTTACAAACATATAAACAAAGGGTACAAAGTACAACCAGTATACATCTATTTGTAGATCACCCAAACATTTCATCCGTGACAGAAGCGAACCAACGAACTTCAGGCACAGTTTAAACGGTAAGAAGACCATCTTAACCACGCACATCTACAAACTAATTGTCGACATTTTTAAACCAACTCCTGCACACATTACCCATCCTTTAAACAACAAAACGATCGATTTACTAACATTAATATACCAATTCAAAGAATTCAGCCACATACCATTATGTATATTAGTTTCAGTACCTGGTATTACCTGCGAGTATTTAGGGCAATCGCCGCCCGCCCAGTGAGAGCTTGGGCGGGCGGAAATGCGACGCGCTGATGCCAACGCGAGGAAGAAAATAACCGAAATATTTCGTACTATATGCACCTGTGTAGAAATGGGAATATGCACTAGTTGAGAGTTTCATTTTGTCTGTATCTTTTTGTTTCTAAAGTAAGGCAGCTCTTACACTATAATTTGGAATTCATTTATGTATATTATAACCAATTGCACGTTTTTGTATGAAATCGCACCTACTTCTTTCATAATACATAGTGACAAAGTCATGAGTTGATGTCATATAAACTCGGTTGGGATAAAATGAGTAAGGTTTTTTTTAATTGTTTATTTGCGTTAAAAGTGATACAAATAGGTTTTAACAACCTTATCGCGAAGGCACAGAAGGGTGGCCGCTTCATGATATTCGCACAAATATCAGTATGCTTTTGAAGAGGCAGCTCAGAGAAGCATTAGTTTAAGTTTACTAGATAAATAAGTGATAATGCCTTATATATTTCTTCTTTAGCACACAATATAAAATATGACATATTTCCTTTCATTTGAATCACTTCCACAACAAACATTACACACAATATTTTCATTGAAACGGAAATGAAACTCACATCTATTGAAATGTAAAACGTCACAATGTCTTTCGTATTTATACATTCTTTTATTCGGATAATATAATGATTTCAAAGAAACATTCTTTTTTATTGTTTCACTTGTATGTTGATGTTTGTTGTGCATTACTCAAAAACAACTACACCGATTAAGATGCCAATTTTCAGTAATACTACTAAAGGCTGAAATCAAAATAGGTTTGACTTGATACGCAGTCTATACCTTTTAGACCTTCATACTAATAATGCAAACATGAATTTTGTTTTGGTGGATGAAAAGCTGTTCGTATATCGCTGAAACATACAAGATATTTTTTGCATGCATACAAAAAATCACGCTTCCTTCGTAGGGGTAGGCAAATAACACGTAGGTTATATTTACCTCGGGAAATCTAGTCAAAAAACCGGGAATTGAAGCTAATACATTTTTCTTGCACAGAATTCTACGTAAATACCGAAATACCATAAAATTTGAAGCTTCTTGGATTAAACAATTTTAATTGCACGGAATTCTACATAAATACCAAAATATCAAACATAACGAATACTTGCATGGTCTGGCCTATTACAGTGGAAGTAATGCAATCAATGCGGGCAAACTAAATCATGTAAAGCATAATTTCAGTGAACATTCCGTTTGAAACACGCACACTGAGTCAGTCTTGTATGTTACGTGTTTCCCCATTGTTATCTTCGATTACTATCTAGTTAATGGGGCCACTAAATAACTAATACATTAGGTGATTAGATAGGAAATTATAGGAAGTATTGGGAAAAGTTAAGGTGTGTTGTAGAGGTATGGAATTGGATAGGTGACCATTAATAAGGCCAACCCAACTAGCACACAAGCTGCTTATACAGTCGTTATACAGCCTGATAGTTGCATAAGAGTCGTTCAAATGCTGTACAATTCTCTATAAGTTGTATACTAGCTATTTAAAAAACCCTTTAACAGCTAGGCGGGACAGTAGCCGTTTAGTAGGAAACGAATGACTTATAGTGATATATGAGCATGTAATTGCATCGCTAGACAGCCTAGGGAAGTATAACTGAGTTAATGGAATCTTCTATAACACCGTTAACTGTATAAGGGGACTTTAGGAGATAAAGGAGTTTAAACGGAGTTATGCGTTGCGCTTATAGCGCTCAAGAGCGTAAATAAGCTTTTTGTAATGCCTTAGGTTCTATAACAGATTTTTTTAGGGCTAGTGTATTACTCATCTATAAAAGAGTTGCGTAGGTCTTTAATAGCGCCTTGAGCGTTATATCAGATATTTATATGGCTTCTGTACGGCAAATAGATGTATAAGGTATCATTCGAAACATTTTTACAGCCATGGGGATTACAGAATTATGTTAAGCATCTAAAGCGCTATAACCGAGTAATATACCTTTATACTAAAGCTTAAAATTATTATCATAATATATTTACATAGGTGCAGTGGTGGTTCAGTCTGTAAACTGTTTTTAAAGAATAAATAAAATAAAATAAAATAAAATAAAATAAAATAAAATAAAATAAAATAAAATAAAATAAAATAAAATAAAATAAAATAAAATAAAATAAAATAAAATAAAATAAAATAAAATAAAATAAAATAAAATAAAATAAAATAAAATAAAATAAAATAAAATAAAATAAAATAAAATAAAATAAAATAAAATAAAATAAAATAAAATAAAATAAAATAAAATAAAATAAAATAAAATAAAATAAAATAAAATAAAATAAAATAAAATAAAATAAAATAAAATAAAATAAAATAAAATAAAATAAAATAAAATAAAATAAAATAAAATAAAATAAAATAAAATAAAATAAAATAAAATAAAATAAAATAAAATAAAATAAAATAAAATAAAATAAAATAAATAAAAAAAATAAAAAAAGATTTTCAAACTATTTTGATATTCAACGACTGACCCCTAAAAGTACGAGTAAAATGCTGGTGTGCGACCAAAACAGTTATATTGAAGCACTCCTATGCCACAACTGCAAAACCTTGAGGTCTACAACAGCAAACACTAGAGCCTTTGTACAGCTTAAGGCGCTAGAGCAGATGTAACCAACTCTGAGAGCTGCTTGATCGAGACGCCATTATAGCATTTGGTAAACAAATTTTTTGAGGTTATTACGATCTTTTGAAGATCATATAAATCTATAGCCTGGTAACGTTAACATAATTAAAATCATTTTTTATTACCTATAACCCTAATTAAATTATCTGTAACCCTCAAAGTCTTATTTATGTTCAAAATACAATTTCCAAATCCACATATCTATATATTTTTTGCATTTAAAACTGAATATTTTGAGGGCGCATGAAAATATTGACGATAATATACATATATATTGACAGCAAACTGGAACTCGCACTTTCATATCACGTACACAAAGAAATAAAAGCGATAGACTACTTGTTATTTTAATAATGCAATCCGTAAAAATAAAATGTCTCCTCATTTGTCACTGATGATTCATTTTAAAAAAATATATTTAGTTTACACCATAATAAACCGACCATATTACTAATTTAGAGCGTTAGCATTTATAACCGTTACACAGTAGCGCTAAAATAAGGTAAAGGTGGTATAATCGCGCTGCAAGAGCTTTTTCGAACGCTCGTGGCGCTAACCACCTCTGTACAACAGCTGGTAAGCGCCACGAAGCTGCGAAAAAGCTCTTGTAGCGCGATTATACCACCTTCATCTTATTTTAGCGCTCCTGTATTACTACTATACTACGTACTATTATAATTACTATTTACGACCACTGTAGATCCAATTTAGAGCTATAAGCTGGACAGTATGGGCCTATTTGACGCTACAAGAGATCTGTAGCCGCTTATAGAACCACTATACTTCTTACTAAGGAGCCTAAGGCGTTATAAAAATCCTTTAACCGGCCATTGTGCAGCTTGTTATAGCGCTTGTGTGCTAGTTGGGAAGGCATAGGATAGTTTGCGATGTCAATGTCTCTTATTATTCTTATAAATTATCTTCAAGAAAAAAAAAAATATTAATACATAGAGAGGCTTAAATTTAGCAAGTGCTACAAGCTCATTTGTTGAAAAAATGTAGTTGGAGTAGAAGTAATACTCAATATTATAACTAGGAGTTAATATATAGTCAATCATCTGTTTTTAGTTTATTATAATTATAGTATAGATTAAGAATAGGTTTGGTTTCTAAAGAAAATCTTCTTAGTACCATATTTAAATACTACAGTATAAATTAAAAACATAGTTATTCATGGAAGAGACCCACGTTCGAATTCATAACACGTGCTCGACTTTTTCGAATTGATGTGCGTATTACGAATGAATAAGCGCGCCTTAACGGTGATGGAAAATATAGGGGAAACCTTATGACTCAGAGGATTATAATTATTTGATGAATTTATTAGGCAATGTAAAATTGACTGCTTAATAAACTACTTAGCTACAATGGTCTGCTAAGTTAAGTTAGTATAACACTTATACAATTGCGTATTTCCCTAAGCTATTTTGTAACTTGTGAATGTCCCACTCCTGGGCAAGGGTTAGGCCATGATTCCACCACGCTGGCCAAATAAGGGTTTCTGTTTTCGTCTTCTGAGGCATGGAACCCTAAAAAAGTTTTATTGAACATTTTTATCACTTTCAAGATAATATTTGTAATTACTCTAAACATAAAAATACAAAAAATGGTCATGCTGTCAAAAAATTTAAACAAAACCCAAAAGTATATTTTTTGCCTTATTTAAACTTTAAAAGCTATAACTCTTCATAGACTCCGATATCAGATTAGAGTCGACTGAACTTAAAAAGAAGGGCCTGTCACGATTTTCTATTTCTCTACAATTGGAACCATCGGGTATCGAGAGAATTTGACATTTAAAATGTACTGCCAAAAATAGTTTCTACGACGTCCGCTAGAGGCGCTGATTAAATTATCATACAAAATTTTCAATCTAGCCTGTTGCTGGTAGTCGATGGTGGTAGAGAATTGCGCTACAGGACCTAAAATATAAGTATTCACAGCTACTTATATAACCCTCAAATTATACTAATTTCCTTAAACCCACCTTCCATCTACCTCCTAAATCTACGAGGTAACACATGGCACGTATACATCACGCTAGATCCTGGCATGGTTCCAGTACTGAACTATGTGATGTATGCTAACGTGCATGCTTGCACATTAACTGGCCAATGACTCTTCACCCAGGTCAGTTCTTGTCTGAAAGGTCTCTGAGACCTATGTGAAGAGCATGGCTCTGCCTACGCTTCTGATTTAATTAATTTGAATTGCACTTGCTCTTGACCACCGCGGTGGATTCAAAAAAAAATCTATACCTGGGTATGACCCTTTCCCGGCAGGGAAATAGGGGTTAAAAAATTGATTAAACGGCTAAATATTCAAACGTGACTCGATTTTAAGCTACAACGCCATAATATTGAAGCAACACTAACAGTACTAGAAGTTTAACTTCAAATTGAGTGTCGTTTAAGAGTAATCCGCCTTTAATTTTACAAGCATGTATTTTCGAAGAGTTTCTTTTTTATTATGATGAGTCGTGAATTAATTTACTACTCAAACAGACCTAATCTCTTAATTATTATATCACAATGTGTAAGAAACGAGACAGTCCGCGTCTTTAAAGAGTCTTCCGAGACTCTCAGCTGTCATTGTTGAATGGCTACTACCCGTCTATTAAGTCATAGTGCATAACTTCAAATTTCAATCCGGTAGACCGACTAGGCAAAAGAGAGAAAACCTAAAAGAAAATAATTTATCTCAATTTAAATCAATTGCGATTATCTTGAAATATTGTATGGTATATTGAGTAAAAATATAATATTAGCTACTTTTAAGGACAATTTATCCTTAAAACCTTAATTTCAGGATCCATTCCCAAAATTTATTCATACTTTCAAACTCCGAAGCACTTCAATAATTCTAAATAGAGTTCGCACCTCATTAAAATGGTTCTATAACGAATGCGCCAGGTATTCGCCTGGCAGTCAGCCAATGAACATGTTTTACAGGACATAATATCCTATGTATGTGTGTATGCGCATTACTCCTAAACGCATGGGCCAACGACCGCCAGTTATGCAATTAAAGTGACACCTATTTCGCCAGTTAAATTGCAAGATTGTAGTGCTTTAATATAGAGAGATAAATAACTGATTTTATGGTCGGAGAGTGGTCTATGTGATTACTTGATCGGCAATGAAGCGGAAGATGGAAGTCCTAGGTTTAGGTCCCGGACCACAAAGCTCTGAAAGGATATCTGTGTGAAAATTTTTAATTATATCCTGGTATCGATTGTTGATATCGTTATACAGTAAATAGGCTTGCCTGAATTGACACCGGTTTTTCATAATATTCCTGGCGTATAATTAATAACTGGTGTATAATTAGCTTTGTGGACAAACATAGACGTAAAATGTGTCTCTTTTACTCAATAAATAGGGTCATTTCAGCAACGTGCAATATTAAAATTACTTCAAATGGTCCTTGTGTATTAATGTTCACCTGTTCATGGTCAATTTTCATGGTCACATTTAATCAGATTACATATTTTACAACCCTAAATCACTAAGAAGATAATGATGAATTATTCAACTACAGTATGTACCAACATTAAAATATTTATTTCACAATTTATTGATATATCTAAATAAACGATATGATCAATCAAACGGTCATTTCTCGTAATGACCGCCCGCGGCGACCGCTTTTACTTGACCGTTATTGATAGAACTCTAGTCAAAACATCATTATTGAGTGAGATTTTGCAAAGTGCCCGAGGTGAAGCGAAGCGCAAAAACGTTTGAATTAAACATGACTTAACAGTTTCAGAAGATTTGCAATGATTAGAGGTTATTCCCATGGGTTTTTTAAAGTTCGATTTAATTGTCATTTCTACGTAATTGTTAAGTTTTTAGTGATTGTATCATAATGACGTGATTAATTCAATAAAAATAAAAATGGCAATCCTTATTATAATATTTATTATAATGAGGATTTGCTACTTGCTACGATCCATGGCCATTTTTGCTTATACAAGCATAATGTCCATGGATAGTCCGTAGCAAGTGGCGTTTGTTGGTCTCTGCCTGCCCCTGTGGAAAAATGTGATTTTATCTATGGATGTGATTTTATATATCCATAAACACAAGTATCTTAGTCAATATAAATATTTTTAAGAATAATTGAACGGATTATAATGAATTTTGGTATACAAACAGTTTACAATTTAGATGAACACTTAGCATACTTTTTACCCCAGAAGATCTTATGCAGACAAAGTCGCGAGCAAAACTAGTACCTTAAATATTTATTTATATAATTATCTACTTAAACAAATGTTCAATCAATGATTAATGTACAATATCGTCTTTAAATAGGATCATTAGAATGATTGCGCGGTTTCCCACGGGTCAGGTAACACTGGTCGTTGAAGCAAATACGCAATAATTAATTTATTTGCTGACCCGCGAATCTATTGATACTGACCTGACCAATACTTGGTTGTATTACGTGTTGGATAAAGACTCGTAAGCAATGCTTATGGCATATTTGAACTTTAATGGGTATAAAACTGTTTTGATGTTTTACTATATTTGGAAGGATTTGATACTTTAAAAATCCCTAGAAATTAGGCAAGGGCAAGATACAAAATTTTCTAATGTTTCTTTTGACATCGGATTTCGATAACACAAAGGGTTTCTCGCTATGAAAATAAAGACATCCTCAAAACTAAAATTTCTAATAAAAATTATCAATAAAATGTGATTTAAAAAATACCCAATTTCTTACCCAATCCATCCCTAACGCTTTCAATCAAAAGTCAAAGACTTAACAATAAGCTGAACTAAAAAGCACTACACTTCCTGCAAAAACTACAAAATCATTAAAAACGCAGTACATTAAAAAACCTTTTCCTAAAATCAATACCTTTAAACACTGTATCTATGACAATCATAGCAATAGCAACCAGTCGCTATATCATCACGTAACAATTCGTTCGAGCACTCATCCATCACGGGCGCTCGATGCACGTTGGAAAGTGAGACATTATCAATACTCCATACATTGTCGCAACCGCTGACCTATGACTTTCTTTATTCGCAACCGTTCAGCGATGGATCTGCGACTGTCGTTTAAATCTGTTGTGTAATCGTTTTGTTAGAGCTTTTTGTGATATTTGCAATAGTGTGGAGAAATGTCATCTGCCGAAAATATATATTTTTTTATGAATCCTAAGACTATTTAATATAATAAATGCGAATGTTTGTGAGGATGAATGTTTGTTTGTTACTCTTTCACGCCAAAAGTACTGGACAAATTTTAATGAGGTTTTGAACACAGGTACCTCATAACCTGGATTAACACACAAGATTCGAAACTTACCTACAGCGAAGTAGGCATTGGGTTAATTTTAAAATATTACACAAACTGCGTCTCAAAGAAGAGAAATAGAAGCGTAGTGAACTAAAAACGCCACGTTTTAAGTAAAGTTCTAAGGAAATAAAGGTTGTATTAACCCATTACTGCCACACTACCGATGACGGACACCCCTCCTAGGCTTAGGACCTTGAGGACACTAAGAAACATGCAATTTCGGGACCTGGCATTTCTTCAAGAACTACTTACTCGAGCTCTCAGGAATGCAAAGTTTTCTTACGATGTTTTCCTCCACCATTAAAACAAGTGATAATTAAACCTACATACTCATCACATAAGTAGTTCAAAAACATGTTTTTACCTACTAACGAATTATCCATTAGACAAATGAATATCCTGTGTTGAATTCTTCTAGTAACGTTGTGTTAGCGTGTACTTAGCCCAGTTGACTTGTTTAAACCAAGCTACTGAGTGGGTAACGGTGTAAGGATAGAGGCGAGGTCGCATTGTTAGCGATTAGCGGGTGAAAAAACGCGATTCTCTGGTTCGATGTGGTTGCTTGTTAGTTAGCACGCGACCTTATTGACGGGGTAAAATAATAAAATAGGGGAGGTTCTTTGGCATTGAAGATTTTTTACTGTTGTTATTTAGTAATATAACTGTGTGCGTTGGTTTTTATTTCGCTTAAGGATTATACATTTTTACTGGTCGATCTATACCAAGGTATAAACCCTGCTCGGTTTTAAACCTGCTTTTTAAAAGTGGTTGAATATCTCTCATCATATTTATCATTAAGTATGTCATATACCCAATACATAGCAGTAGGTCTAACGTGTGCAATTATTGGTTAATGTTAAAAATTACCCTACAAACGTCTATTTTCTGTCTTATTATTTTTCCTGTACTACAACAAGCTAAAGCAACCAACAAATCCAGTTCACGCATTATACCAAGGACGAATGTCGCCCCGCTCTCCGCTCTCAGTAGTACCGATACTTCAAACAAACAGTTCCGTGCCACTTGTCGCTAACGCCGCCAATTCGCGACTAACTGTCAACCTGACATATTGTCTTAAATACATACCGTTCTACGATAATCGAGACTTAATTGTGTGTACATAGGAAACTATTTATGTCTTAATATATACTAATATAAAAATACTTAATTCTGTCTGTCTGTTACACATTTACGGCTAAACTAGTGCACCGAATGTGATATTAATCTGAATGATGGATAATGTTGTACGAAATGAGACTGATCGTACAAAATTCCTAATTGAAGTAACGTGTCGTTCTATTACGTTTGTAAGGCTAAAACTGCTGAACCGATTTTAATTAAATTTTAAATTTTAAAACTTGAGATAGAACATACTACAGCTACTTAACTTCTTCAAGTATTTGGAAATATATATTTAGTCGGGATTAATTCACCGTTGGAACAAGTGATAATTATTTCTAATACACACATAACTTCGATAAGTCATTGATGTGTTGCCTCGGGTACGAATTCTCGACCACTTGCGTGGGAGACGCATGTTTAAACCACTCGGCTATCACTGCTCTTACTGTGTAATATATTGCAATTATATAGGTCAATAGGTCTAGGTCACACTTTATGGCATTTTTATTATATTTTGGTATTTTTATTGCACCGGATTATGCAAAATTTATGACTTATTTGTGCCCTTTCTTTACCTTCTTAACTGTTTTTATTGTCAGATTAAAATATAATATTTTGATAACTTCATGTTATTCACAAAGGTGTAGGCAGAGGGTCACACTTTATTCTGTAGAACAGTTGCCCGCGACTTTATCTACGTGGTTTGTGACTTAGGACAGAATTTTCAATGCTAACTTTCATTCCCTATTTGATCCCCTTGGGGGTAGGATTGATCAAAATCCTTTCTAAGCAGATGCCTACGTCATAAATTGCCAAATTCCAGCCCGATCCGTCCAGTGGTCTGGGCTGTGCGCTAATAGATCACTATGTCAGTCACCTTTAGTTACACATAATATATTTAGATGCCAGCCTGTAGTATATGACTGACAAGGATTGCAGCGATGGTTCCTGCTACTAAAAGACTCAAAACTCAATAGCCCGACCGGAGAATCGAACCCAATCCATATGATCAAAAGTCATGAACACTAACTACGGTCGCGACGGTTCTAAGGCCACAGTTGTTGACAATTTATTTTAAAACCCTTAATTGAAATCTTAATAATAATAAGTTGAAAGAATTACTTAGTTCATTCACCTCGCTAATATTTAATTTTTTATTTATTTTCCTAACACTTCCTTACTGGTATACGTCAGAATCAATATTATATGAATCATCAACAACACGATTTTTTACCTTATTTGACTTTTGATCTTACATCAAACGTCGTGTAAGTAATATTATTTGAAGTTTTATTAAACCGATAGTTACAAAAAAACGTTTGAACAGTCCTTGAACTTACAATGAAACTTTCAAAGCTTACAAAGCTTTTAATAAGGCAAAGTAAAAACGATTACTTTAAAGAGGCGAAAATCCGTTTTAAAAAAAGAACCTAGTCACGAAATTAGTTCTATTCAGTCAGTATTTATTGTTGTAGTATATTATAGTACTCGAAGTCATCATTTTAATAAGATTATTTAAATCTTGAAAAAAACAACATTTCCGAGTTCCCTGTTCTGAAATACACTTCTTTTCGGATTATTTTAAGTTACAAGACATATTAATTTTTATCAACTTAATTAAGAGCTGCATATTCGGAAGTTAGTTTTTCAAAATATTTATTCATTTAGGTAAAATGCAGACACTTATGATAGTCAATGATACAAAGAGCGTATTTACCGTCAGCTCGGAAGGTAGGTCCAATGAGAAGAGCTGGCAAGAAACTCTTGGCTTTTAATCCCAAAGCACTGTTTAGGTTTTACACAACAGATATATAATTTAAGGAAGCCTTTTCTACTATGCACAATATGACTCATCTTAATACAAATCTTCCTTCAACATATAATATTATGTTAATAAA
Organism: Anticarsia gemmatalis; assembly: GCF_050436995.1. Taxonomy (NCBI): domain Eukaryota; kingdom Metazoa; phylum Arthropoda; class Insecta; order Lepidoptera; family Erebidae; genus Anticarsia; species Anticarsia gemmatalis. The sequence goes on along the minus strand of NC_134764.1, from coordinate 10,452,269 downwards.
GCATATAAAACATACAAACACAATGATGTAATATAATGATGACACCTCCAACAAAAAACTATCTATATTTCTCACAGAGGTCATAAGGTCATTGTCGGATCTATATTATAAGCAATTTGTATGTCTGTCCGTAGCAAATCGGAGAATTGATAGAGCGAAATGTAAGTAGGTGATTTATTCCATACTAATATGATGTGACTGGAATAGAATGGAATTAATTGGAATGTCTAGAACGTTGGTCTAGAATCTAGGTCTGTCATTGAACTAGAAATAGCTAGGCTTAAATTGAGAGATATTTATAATGTCGAGCTTTGATAAAGGTTAATAATTATACAAAACTCGAATTTTAAAAATTTATTGGAGCTTTATAACATATATATATTTAAATTCTTTAACAAAACTTACTTTTATTGTTTCTTTTTCATTAAGAATGTTAGTAGCTAATATCAAAGTTTGGTCCTGGTGGCATTGGACTTGACATCTTTATTTTTCATTTAATATTATGCGAGAATTTGGAGACCGTGCGTTTCAGTTAGCTAGCCACCACTGCCAGTGCATCCTGCGCCAAAGCGTCAAGCATTCTAAGCCAATTCAAGGTAATATTCATGTTCGTATTAATTCCCTTACAATTAAAACATGCAACGCGAAATTATAAAAGTTATTTTTCAAGAAGTTTAGCCCGTTACAGAGAACTTTCAGATTTATAATCATTATAATTTCTTGGTTTGCATAAATTGAGTCTTGGGCGCGGACATTGTTCTTACTTTGTGCCAGAAAGACAGTGGACCCGCAGTGTCTTACTAGTGTTATTAAAAGCAAATAAACCCAGAAACCACACCTAGTCTTCACAGACAAGACTACAAAGATGTCTGATGTCATGGTACGTGTTATAAACTTTATAACACATTGTTATAAAAACTATCGAGCATTGTAACATGTGAGCAACAAAAAATACTATAGAAATATTGATTTTGTGAACCATGGGAGGTTAAATCAAGAGTTGGTATAAAGGATTTTGCGATACTGAACAGCAAACTCTATATAAAATCATCATAGGTTTTTATTACACATAAAATAGAATACGGTAAGTCCCTGCGCCGAAACGTCAGGCATTTTAGGGTAAAATGCGCGTCAATTCCCTGTATTCTATTATATAATATAATCATTACTATCCCAATGTTGGGTACAGATCATTTCCACTAATGAGGAAGTGATTTGGCGGATAGTCCTGATGACACACTGGTCACTACTGGTCAGTGTCAGTCAGTGGGGACATTAAATCCGTTCAAGAACTGTTCTAAAGAACTCTCAGGAACTCAAGGTTTCATCACGATGTTATCTTTTAATGTTAGAACAAGCGATCATTATTCCTAACCACCTTCTGCCAGCAATTTTGTCCGTGTCAAAAGATTTCCCAAAGTAAAAAGTATCCTATGTTATGCTAGTGTTAATACAAGTTATACACTCTACCACAAAAATCCCTTCAGTAGTTTTGGCAAAATTTAATAACAAACTTTTAAAAATATTTTTTCACACTATGCCCCTAATTTGCGTCGTTCCATGTAAACGTGTTTCCAGCTGCATCTGGTAAAATTGGAAGCCGACTGCCACATGGTTGAAAAATGCTAGATTGAGGTATGATGTGCCTATCATTTTGTATTTATTCAATGCTTCAATACAAGATGAATGATCCAAATATAGTAACTAGGTCATTGATCGGAAGTATTGACCCCTTGTACTTTAGACTGTCAGTCGTCCAGGTCCCTGGTCCGCGGCCACAGTGGCGTGTTGTACCAGTTGAGAGAGGATTAGTGTCAAGTATCAATGGCTTAATATGTAGTGTTGATGAACGTCGATACAGAGTAGATATGGTGGAGAAGGGTAAACCGATAAATGAAATATTTGTTTACGACAGGTTTGCCTGTGTTTTTTTTACTTGCCTATATCTTAGAGCTAGCTGACCCGCGCAACTTCGCTTGCGTAACATAAGAGAGAATGGATCAAAATTTTCCCCGTTTTTGTAAAAAAATTTACTGGTACTCTGCTCCTATTGGTCATAGCGTGATGATATATAGCCTATAGTCTTCCTCGATAAATGGGCTATATAACACTAAAAGAATTTTTCAAATCGGATCAGTAGTTCCTGAGATTAGCGCTTTCAAACAAACAAACAAACTCTTCAGCTTTATGATATTAGTATAGATGTAACCCTGTCATATTTTATCAAAATCGGTTAAGCCTTTTTGAGGCGACAGAATGAACAATGTTAGATTTTAAATTTTCAAAGTATAAACACAAGGCACTTTTTTCACAAAATAAGAATTAGATTTATGAATGACTTCAAGAACTGCTTTCAGATAACGTTTAACGTATTAATATTATGCTTTCAGATATTCAAAGTTTTATCACGATTTCGCCATCATGTGATCAATTACTTCTAATGTAAATCTTTACAACCACAAAAATGTAATTAAAACCACATAAAAAGCTACAAAGTTTGTACAAATAATTTCTCGTACAGAGAGAGCACGTAGCGACTAGGTTGTACGTGAGGCTTTCATCTCTTCCCTACAGTCGTTACTCTCGTTAGTGGGACGAATGAGGAATATTCATTAGTTGAGTCCTTGAGAGAAAAATTGTAGTAGCTTTCTTTTTAAGCAAATTGAAGATAGTATAACCTGACACACAGAAAATTGGAGATAAAATTGTTACTGCTAATGTTTTCTTAATTTAGAAGCAGATAACTATTACTCAAAATGAAGAACCGAATTTGACGCTGCAAATATATTTTTAGCGGCCATTGGTTACCGAACATCGTTATGATCAAAATTGAGAACCAGTTAGTCAAAAGTTAACTTAACTTATTATATCATTTCAATCGCTTTAGTTACCATGAGGTACAAGTTATTCATTTTTCTACCACAAATAGTTGTTAGTCTTGGAAACACCATAGATATCGCCGAATTCCACCATAGACAAGTTAAAAATCTATTTCACTTTACTTTGACCAATTTTTTTTAACCTCTAGGCTATACTTTTAATCCCTTCTTGCAATGTGTGTTTGACATTATTTCTAAAACCCTTAATATCAAACTTATTTTATCAACCAATCACCAAAACATCACCTATCTGTGCATATTTATCTATGCATCAGTATATAGGGCAGCGCTATCTAATCAGAGGTCAGTGACCGTTCAAGTGGCTCACTATGAGACCTAACTGTGTATGAAACCTTCCTGTTATTGTAATCCTGACCTAATTTATAAGATTTGAAGTGTAAATCTGTACAATCTGGGATGGAGTCTAGAATTTTCTGGTAGATTTAAAATTAGGACAATCAATTTAAGTTAGATAGAAGTTTGGTTTAGATATGTTCTGTGTGTCGTCTGACTGACACACAGACGACATATTTACCTGACTGCGCAACGTAATGGAGGATTTCTTGGGAGAAATGTTTATTAATCCATTTTTATGATTGGCTTATAAATACATTCCATGCCTATTATTGCCTATGTAAGAAATAAACATTACCAAAGTATTTTAACATATTATAAGTTTTGAAGTAAACTTTAGCCAGTCGACGGACTCACAAACGAAGTCCCTATCATTCAAACATGCGAACATATTTTCTTATTTACAAAAATAATGTACTAATGATCTAAACAACACCTGGTTAGATGGTTCCAAAATTCCAAAATTATGAACTAAATCTTCGACAAAATTAAAAAAATCTATTGTTTTATTTCATTACAATTAAACACAAAACAATTAGCTCTTGCAACACATTACAAACTTCATAAAACATTCATTATTATTAACTTTATATAACAATAAACAAGTTACACAATATTTTATCGAGAACTCTTCAAGATAAGGAGTGCATTATCAATAATAATACAATAACCCTTCAGACCTATGAGAACACCCTATATATGACACGTGTGCTTGAACTTGAACACATTTTAAACCTTATTCCTGAAACTGTAAAGATCATTTTCGCTAGAATATTTCAATATAAAGAAATGAATAAGTATGTTATTACGCAGTTTTGTCTGACAGTCAATTTTGAATTTTATGTTTGTTGAAATAAAGTTGGTGTTCGGTTAAATAGTAGTTAGAGTAATAAAATAATTATTGTATTAGAAAATTTAAAAAAGAATGGGCTTTTGAACTTATTTTGATTATTTTAGAAAGCATTTTGAACTTAATTTACTTAAGACTAAAGTTTCAATTTATAGGGCAGTTAAGCCCTTTATAGTGGTATGGTATTTTAAACCGTAATTCTATTGGAGTACGGTTTATATTTGTAAATTTTATGTCGGATGCGTATACGCACATGTTAAAGAAATCCCCCAAGAACATGTGTTTGTTTGTCACTAATTTTATAGCGATGCGGGCGATGCCCGGCTGCAAGCTTGTATGCTCGTGTACACAAGTGAAACACACAATTAAAAATAAAACTAACATACCACGTAAAACTTTTTCATTTCATTTTAATAATTTTAATTGTTTCTTTACTTTTGTATGACTGTATTTGAGTAATGAGATACATTATTTGTCATAAAAACAAATTATTATTGACTTATCTAAGACAATTAAAGGAAATTCAAACGAAAAATTAAAATTCTTTCAAAAAATCTTCAAACTCTTGTGGCGAACTATTATTATAAAGAAAAATCAATGAACACTGAAAAACTTGTATAAGAAACTAGCTGACCCGCGCAACTTCGCTTGCGTCACATAAGAGAGAATGGGTCAACTTTTTCCCCGTTTTTGTAACATTTTTTATACTGGTACTCTGCTCCTACTGGTCGTAGCGTGATGATATATAGCCTATAACCTTCCTCGATAAATGGGCTATCTAACACTGAAAGAATTTTTCAAATCGGATCAGTAGTTTCTGAGATTAGCGCGTTCAAACAAACAAACAAACAAACAAACAATCAAACAAACAAACAAACTCTTAAGCTTTATAATATTAGTATAGATTTAAAGTTCTACATTAAAATATCATACAGGTATAAAAAATAGCTAACTATAAGACATGCAAAATACAGCACTTTTTACATTAATATTGTATTTTCCTATACAAAGCGTTTTGCACTCGACTGTACACAGTACAGAGAGCAAGGGGTCGTGGTCTGTACGTAGTTAACAAAAACTTAATTGTATAGATGTGCTTTATTGCGTCATAAAAGTTTACCCCTTGTTTGATCTTATGAGAGCATGTGCTGTGTTTAACATGGAGGATGTAGGAAATAATAATATTATTACGTTATGTGTGTATTTTGTTACATTTTTACTGTTTTACTTTACTAAGGTTTTGCCTTTCCAAGGAAGTAGGTGTATATATCTGTTTGGGCTTGCTTATTATTCAAAAAACTAATTTAATCCATTATTGACTCGTAGCTGGGCTATCTCCTCTCGGAATGAGGGAGAAGTAAGGTTTGGAGTCCACCACGCTGGCTAAGTTCAGATTGCGAACTCCTTGTACTGGATTACAAGCAAATATCAAAGGTTAGTGGACAAACTAGTGTCAAAGTTATTCAAGTCGCCTCGCCTTTGACATGGCATAACGGCTATTAGTATTAGTATCAGTAGTAGATAACCGACTTTTTACGTGCCCTCCGAAGCACGGAGACGCCCAGTTCAAATACCACTATACGGTCACCCATCTATGGTATGACCGCGCCAAGATTTGCCCAAACCAGAGATCGTTTACCGACCGGCGAGCGCTACTGCCTATGGGCGCCTATCATCAGTCACGACTATTTATAATGTTCATTATCTAAGTGATACAAAGTGTGTTGTAAATGTCCCGAGTGTATTATAATAAAGGAAGTGTGTATCGGTTCATTAGTATTTACCTCAGTTATACATAGTTGACCCGGCGGCCACCGTGGCGCCGGACTGTATGGACACAACACACAAGATGTATACAGAAGTTTCACTTTACTATGTTATTTACAAACAAAAATGTTTTTTTTGGACAACGACTTCTTATTTTTGAAATTTGTATTGTAACTGAGACTTCAATTTTCAACCCTTATAAAGCCCAATTTGTTGCCTTATTAAGCCCTTATAAACTTTCTTCATCAGCATCTTTCTAAACTTCGAGTAACGATGTAATTTCCTAGCAATTAAACTAACAAGACTGAAGAAATCAGGAATATGAAAACTGGAGAAAATAGGAATCGAACCCACTGATTTCTTTTGTTTTTGTGCATATTTAGATTTTTTGTCGCTTGCATTTTATTTCCTTTATTTGTTTTAGAAATAAGCAGCTTTATTCTTGAATTAGGCAGCTCCGATAGTAAGATTACAACAATTTGTGGATTGAAGAAAAAAATTGTCCTATGAGAACCTACGTCCTCGAGGCCGAGAATAGCTAACAGCAGGGCTAAAAGTATCCAAAATACATTTAAACTTCTTCAATACCCCTATATACTGACATCCGCAGTGACCCACAAGTTGACACGCCTGTCCATATAAAGGCTCATTGGCGACTTATTTATAGCTCACGATTAAAACGACTAATCAACAAAAAATCTATTAATTGATACGTATTTAGTTTAATTAATGCCTTACACAGTTGTGGAGCCATTTATTAACGCTTGGATAACTATAAAAGGTTTGTAGTAGAAATATTGAATGTATTTTTGTTTTATATTGACGCATTTAGAGATATATGTACGGTTTGGTTGATGAGTCAAACTCACGATAATTGCGTATTAGTGATAATGGAAACATAGGTGTGTGATTCGCTGGATTATTTGTTTTCAACAAACTTTTCCACAACTTGTCAAGGGCCTCCCTACAGATTTTGACACATTTATTCCTTCTCCGTTAGAAAAACTGATAAAAGTATTTAATCTGTATTCCAAAATCTATGTTTTTTTCCTCTCTGGCTAGCAGTGATGGTTGACTGCTAGTATTCGTCTTTCACTTGGAACAGTTCGAAACTTTGAACCTAGGGCAACAGTACCATTAAGTTTTCAAAGAATTTCAATGTAAAACTTTCCTATAACACAATGTCTCGCATATTAAACCAAAATTCTCTAAATAATTTCTTCAGGCACGATTATCTAAATTGATCTCACTGTAACTTTTTTGTGTATTTTGTACTATTTTCTATTAAAATAAACGTTTACATATTTTTTTTTCAAAAAACATGTACCTAATAAAGCTTACCTACCTATACTTTAATGAAAAGGACTGACCACATATTTGCAATCCTCCTGACCCCGATTAAACGAAAGAATGTGTAACCTTACATATCAATCGATCACTGTGAAACGTACTCGATATAATAGCGAATATAATAATAATTATAATACTTAGTATATTAATGTATTGCTTCACACACATCCATCCATCACGCTTTCGGCAAGCGCCTCTATTTAATAACTGATATTAAATTTAAATTATCCTTTATAATTTTAAACTGGTTTGTGGTTGCGGTTTTATAAATGTTATTAGAAAGAAACTGTAGCTCGATTATTTACCACTATCGATAACCGGATGACTATCGAGAAATTTTGCATGAAAATCTGTTCAGCACCTCTAGTGGGCGTCTCGGGAACAATTTCTGCAGTAGATTTTAAATGTCATACTAGAGAATCGGGCTACAGATATTAACTTTTTTTATTAAAAGTAGTTAGAAGGAACGACTGCTGAGAAATAGCGTGCACAATATTGAAACGAAGTAGTTTCAGTATGATCAAATGCAGGTTGTAAACTTCATCTTATATCATGACGTGTTTCATCTTTCAAGAAAGAATGAAAGGTTCTGCTTCTAAAAGAAAATATGTATTTCTCACACAAATCGTTGATTAAAATGAAGTCTTGTAAGGCTCTGATGCCTTAGCAACAGCTTAAGCTACTACAGACCCTAGTCATAATACCCAAAATAAAAAATTGGAAATCCTTGTTTCGAAATTTTTCTCTTTACTCTAAACTTTCGAGTGCTAGATTCCATCGAACTCCAAAAATGCTATTTCGACAACATATTGGATGAGATCTCTGCTCACAAACTAGTAAAACTAAGTCCCTAAGCAACTCAAGTTATAGTAACATTAGAACTAAGTAAGTAAACCAAGTGAGAGAATGCATGAGTCACGGCTGTGTCAAGGTGATGTGCTGACCTCGCGGCCGCGGAGTGTCACTAACATATGTGACGTAGCTCTGTGGCCACTGACCAGTGACCAGTGTGATTTATGGGGGTTTTACACGTGTGCTCGTGTATTGTGAATGGGTTTAAATAGATGGTCGATTTGGTGTTGAAGATCAACTTGCCTAGTTAACTTTTCCACCTGGTTTATTGATTTAGCTACTTTTCACAGCGATTTAAAAAAATATGATTGAAGTCTTGAAAAAAGGTCAGGTGCGTAGTATTCGGAACCGGCGCTCCTGTACTACAAAATGTTTGGATGAGAATGAAGCAAGGGAAGTTTTTAAGGATCATACCAAGTGGCGTTCTTTGGTTCTACCCCTATGGGAAAAAGGCGTGATATTATGTATATAGCTACTGAAAAGTCTTCAGACATTTCTGGAAGGATGAGTAAGGAGTATTAATAAAAGTCAACCTAAGCTACATATTGCAAATTACATTATTGTCAAATCGCAAGTCCGTTCAATATTTTTACTAAAACATAAAACAAATGTTTCAGGGGACTTTAGTGATCTTATGAGACTTATTTAAATTAAAAGATACGTTTTTTATTTATATTACGACTACTTCACATCTAGAAATAAACTATTAATCCTTACAACAACTATTTATACCAAGTATCACATACGCCACTACAAAAAACAATTGATTCACAATACAACAAGTAACGCACGTCAATGAAATTCCTAAACCAATAATGATCAGTTTTAGCACAAGTGACGTTTGACACAATTACGTCGTTCGACCTTCACTTGTCCATATGGTGTTATTATGTCTCTGTCTATTTAGAAGTAATAGAATGCGACAGATATATTCATCTTTATGATGGAGTATGTTATAAGTGGTGCAAATTAATTAGTTAAAAGCATTTTAATTAATTAGGAGGAGTACAGCACGTGTAGAGACTCTATGATTTGGATGTAAGGTGTTCAATTGGTGATCGTATAGTCTCAGGTTCAGTTACCTAAATCTGTTTTTACATCATTAGTTAGTTTAATTATTTAAATCAATTTTTTTTTTTTTTATAAATTCATCCAGGATTCAAATAATGTGACGGTGGAAAGTCAGGGTTTGAACTGAATATTACTGATATATTTTTATAGTAAAAGAAAACTTTTCGGCATTAATATTGAATATTATGTAGAGTAGGATGAAAGATTAAACATGGAAATATCCGAAAAAACTTGTTGCGTATTACTAAACCTAATGCAATATGTTAATCTCAAAGATATTTAGCAGAGAACCTTTAAATTTGATCCCTTTCCCCTATATTTTTAGAATTCATACTATATGGAAGTAACAATAAAAAACAATGCAGCAAGTAGTACTACCCACAGTATTTTTTAAACAGCAATAATTGCTACAATAATGTGAATGTGTACCGACTAAGGCTAATGGGCACAGATTACTACACCACACTGTATAAAGTATATACACAGTTTGGTAAACATTATGTTTTAAATTGTTTCATCAGGGCTGTTCCAAAAATGCAACTTTTTTAACATTTCAAGATTTCTAATGTTTATTTTCCATCGTTATACTAGCTTATCTCATCATTATACACTACTAATACTACACAATGTAAGCAGCAGCTATGGAAAACCTAAAAGAAGATGCTGAAAAATCTGACGTAGGTATATAATTTATCAACTGTAATCCCATTCTTTGAAAACTTAAATTGAACGAGTCAGCTGTTAGTTAGTCGTCTACGGATGGTTAATTTTGATTGTCCATTTAAAATGGACAAATTATATAAAAATATATAAAACGCGACGTTTTACCCTCCTTGTTCGAAAAGCTTTATTTCCAAACGATTCTTAACAATTTTATTGAAATACATTTGCAAGACTTTCGTCTACCAAGCGGTATAATTTTATTCACAAAACACACCGCCAATTGGCAGCCCTACTTAGCTACCTACTGTGTGTTATCAGTAGATCGTATCAAGCCGGTCAAGCCAACGCCCACGCACGTCAACAAACTCCGCGCAGTTTGGTAGAATGAGGACATGAGGGGAAAATGGACACGACTACACTAAATTAGGAAACACACCAGGGAATTTACCAGGACCATATAGGGAGGTACTTGAATTTGAAATTGGTTGAAAAAGTACAGGAAGTTGGCAAAAGTTATTATCTTTCTATTCGTTTTAGATAAGAGCAAGGTTGTACTTTTTAGAGAGAAAATCTACGAATTTAATAAATAACCAATATAATATATACTAATTGCTAAATACATTATTTGGACGCATCAACCAAACAGAAACCATTCAGATAAAGAAAAAGTGAATTGTTTATTACCATAATCGGTTATGACCCGTCACTTTTTAAAGCGCCTTCAAAATACATAACTTAAGCTTCAGTTACTACAATGCTCACATTTTTCTTTGCAACGCAAAACACTAGTTTTTTTTTCTATTTTTCTATTATACATTAAACAAAACACTAGTTTGCAACTATACGGAAACATAAAAAATCAAATGGTAATAATGCAAGATCAATAAAAAACCTATCAAAATTAATTCTAATAGCGTGTCCTGATACCCCACTATCCCCTAATTACACAAAACACATTGGTACCGCGGAGTGTATCAGGTCTCAGTGAGTCAGTGTGACAGTTAGCAGTAATCAATCGGATTATGTACACCGGTATTTGGGCCGAGCCCGAGGACAAGCCCTACAAGGACGTATGTTGCTTTATTCATGATATTACTTATGACGTTTTGTAACTGTGTCGCTTTGGTGATGTGTGCAGATTTCTTTTTAATAAACTGCCATTCAATGCCACGTAAAAATATGAATTTATAGTTCTACAAAATTATATTTGTCAGCGTTGCAAAGCTTTTTCGTTTATGTAAACAATAGACTACTGGGAGATCAAAATACATGTGCCATATTATCAGATGTTCACTTTATCCAGCCTACGTCTGCCTGACAGAAATCAAATAATTCCTAGTTAAAAACAATGATCCTGAATTATTTTTGTCCTTTAATCGCGATATTTTTCTTTACATTAATAGTAATTTCTAATACACACAAAACTCCGTAAAGCTGATATCAAATTTCAATCCTTAAAGGCTAGTTAGAGAGATAAACCTTTGGCCAATTACTCCTTTTTTAACCCATCACTGTCACCCTCCTGGGCAAGGGTCTTTCAAACGAGGAAGGGGTTAGGCCTTCAGTTCACATCTAGCCAAGTACACTGTTAAACTCTACACATAAATACGGGGTGAGTGTCCTCAGACAACGTGCGACAGATTTGATATGATTCGCGACTTACTTCCACGAAACAACGGACAACAGACCGGTACATCTAATGAAAACGTACACGTATTGTTCACAAGTCATTGTTGCTGATGATTTTGTTGGTAAATTGAAAGATTAGTTGTAGAGTTATTTTTTTTATGAAACACGCCCATTGGAGCCCTATAGAACGTAAATGCTTTTTTTTATTCATTCACATTCATACATGTGCCTTGTCGTGTCAGCTTGTGGGACAGATAAAGTGATTAGAATCCTTTTTATTGGCTGCAAAATAAAGCTTACGGTGTTTATAACTCTTATTTGCCTGTGTAGCTATTCTGTTATGTCTACCAGCTACGGTACGTACTGAGCAACACTAGCTTAGAAAAGGGGTAGAGTCTTATAAGCATAGTTAGCAAGAAATAAATGTGTCTGTAGATACAAATGCAGCTTCGTGACTGCAAAAATGAATAAACTTCTGGACAAATTGTATTGAAATTTGATACACTGATGCCTGATTTATACTTAGGATAAGATACATACGTTTTAACTCGGAAAATCTTTCCACTAAGACAAAATCGCAGGCAGAAGTTTGACGCCAATAAAAATACAAAAAGAAAAATAAAAGAAACCGCAATAATGAATACAAACTAGTGACAGGTGTTCGTTATCCTTGTATTTGCATATTATAATAAACAGCTCGATACCTAACAGAGTGTTTTCGTGGAGAGCGCCATATAAGCGCACCCGGGCAGCGCAGGCGCCGCGCGTTGTGACTGTTATTTAGTTATTACTGGTTTGTTGCGTACTGGACCGAAGTATATAAGTTTGATTATTTATATAAGTATATGTTATAATGTAACGTGTCTTAAAAGCGATTGGAAATTAAAGGATATTTTAATTTTCGCCTAAATTAACAGTTCATAAATTACCTATGTATAAATAACTTATGTAACAACTATTTAAGATACTATTTTAAGACATTCATAGATGGTGTTTTAGGAAAGACAATAATTTTATGACCTAATCTTTAAATCTTTTGAAGCGTATAAGAAAACTGTCAATGCAAAGACAATATAAAAATTCAGAAGGTCTGGACAATATACCGGCTATGAGCAATTAATTAATAAGGTTATATTTTAGAATGATGATTAGATCAGAGCTTGTGCCCTGATAGAAGCAGAGGAGAGAATAAAATAGAAATCGTCGATAATAATTATTCGTATCTTACTTAGCCTTTAAAGTCCTGAATTTAATGACAGCGACATTATTCCTAATAAAACCACTTTGCAAAATTCTTAACCGATTTTCAAAAAAGGCAGTACTCACTCAGTCACATACGCAACTTACACACAGTTCATTGTCAAGTAGTATTCTCAAATATCGCGCGGAAGCACCTTGGCAAGGTCCCGACCCTTCGTTACTGCTCGACGATAACGCCATGTAGGGCTCAGCAGAGTGTCAAGTGATTCAACACTCAGGCATCTTGAGGAAATACTATGTTGAGATAAAGTTCCGTTTAATTAACCGACTTTAAAGAAGTAGGAGGTTCTTAATTTGTGATTTCTTTTCGTTACCTTTTGTTTTATTCAGTCAACCGATTTTGATAGCTCTCCTCTTTTTTTGAATGGATAAGTACTCGTAATTCTTTAAACAGTTTTTTTTTTAATATACTATAAGAAAAAAATCAGACTAAAAATTAGTTAAGTGCAACGAGGGCTTTGATAAGCCTACAAACAATGGACCTAAAGTCCATCTTCTATGTAATACAACCATTCGTGGACCATACTAATATGTTTGTTCAGTCTGAGAATCGAACCCACAAACTCACCGTAGTGGTTGTAGTCATTGTTCGTCGTAGATGGGATACTAGCAGGCAGTATTCATTAGAGCTCACAATGATAACACCATGTAGGGCTCAGCAGAGTGTCAAGTGATTCAACACTCAAGCATCTTGAGGAAATACTGTGTTGAGATAAAGTTCCGTTTAATTAACCGACTTCAAGAAGGAGTAGGCTTTCAATTTGTTAGATTTTTTGTATATTTGTTACCTCATAACCTGTCATTGGTCAAAGGATAAGTACTCTTAATCTTTTAAATAGTTTTTTCAAACAATTCTTAGACTAGGGATTAATTTAGCGTAACGAGGACTTTGGTAAGCCTAAAAATAACAGATTTAAGGTGCCAATGTTACCATTTGCGGATAACTAATATTTTTGTGGACAGGTAAGGCTATGGCCAGAGATTTTCTTGGCTTGTATAAGTAGACACAAGCTCAATAGAATTTTTTTTATGGAGAGATAACGAGTCAATTTGACTCCAAACTAGGTATACCATTGCAAACCTTTACACCTATACTCGAAACCGTATTATTTATAAATAACCAGACTCAACATATAGACATTTGAGTTCGTTATAGACGTTTTTGCAAATGGATTCAAACCCGCTAAACGCGGCAGAGCAGGTGCAGGGACGTAGTGCCCATACACATTAATACGGCAGTCAGCATCGCTCACCTATCCTAATCCAAACCTCACTACCATCCCTTACCAATAACATCAAAACAATATCTGAGGAATGTAAGGTCGCTATGAGTAAGATGAAGTAAGTTCAGATCTGAGATGGCTATGTTTGGTCATAGCACTCATGTATGAATCACACTATGCTGGGTGCAATTTGAGGGCTATACGGAACTCGCCTTGGACCTCTGAGTAATGTATTTACTATGTTATTTTGTTATGTACTAAATAATACTCTAGTTTTTTTTGAACTCCAAAAACGTGGCCTAATTGATTTTGTATGTGTGCATTAGAAAAGCGGTCATAACTAGTTGCGCTCATAGATCAGTAAACGATCAGTGTGTTAAGAACGATCATTTTATAGATGGGTGACCACATAGTGATATTTGAACTGAGGAACCTCGGGCCTTGGAAGGCACATCTAAATTCGGTCCCGGTTGTTGTCTACAAAGATAACAGTCGTATTGCCATGTCAAAGGCATTTGGGCGGCTTGAACAATTGTGACATTAGGTTGATCACAAACCACACTATAAAATAAGGAAGAAAATTTCAGGTGCGTAGTATTCGTAACCAGTGACAAGTTCTTGTAAGGTTGTAATTGTAAGTTAACATTTACAATATGATTATTATTAGATCATATTATACTCTCATTGTAGTGTAAAAATCTTTTTAATATCTTACAAAAAAGGAGCGTTGTTCTTCTATTCGTTGATTTCCACACGCATCAATTTGTCAATCTATACCATAAAAGATGTTTGCCATAAAGAGCCACAATTAAGTAAACATACAGAAAATTAACACAACAGTTCATATTTTATGATGTGACAAACCAAATCAAAGATTTCAACACTTTATGATTTTTATAGTCTTTTAACAATGTCGAAATATTTTGATTTCACACTACTAATATTGTTATATCGATTGATCAAAGTGTATGCGAATGTAGTTTTCGCCGTGCTAGATTCGATTTTTGGGTTGGATAGTGATAAATACGCTTGCTAGAAAATGTTTGTCTTCTGTTAAAACAGCATGGAAATTGGTTCTATAATATTTGTCATTTTTACAAATATATAGACGATGGAAGAAGGCGTGATCTATGTATTAATTTAGACAGTCTTGGCGGGAAACTTAGTTTTACAATAATTTTATGATGAACTAGCTGACCCGCGCAACTTCGCTTGCGTTACATAAGTTAAAAAATTTCCCCGTTTTTGTAACATTTTTCACTGGTATTCTGCTCCTATTGGTAGTAGCGTGATGATATATAGCCTATAACCTTCCTCGATAAATGGACTATCTAACACTGAAATACTTTTTCAAATCGGACCAGTAGTTCCTGAGATTAGCGCGTTCAAACAAACAAACAAACAAACAAACTCTTCAGCTTTATAATATTAGTATAGATTAGTATAGATTACAGTCTACTTTCACAGATTTGAAAACAAAAAAATGACAAAATTGCAAAAAAACAAAATGTCATCGTAAAAAAAATGGTCTAACTAATCAAAAGTCAGTAGTCTTGTTTGGCATAGTCTTGCACACGACACTAGTCGTGGTCACGTTTAGTCGTATAGTCGTATTTGTAAGGTTAGGTATATGGGCGCAGCAAGGATATTAGAGCGCCCACCAGGAGACTGATTTGGTCCGAGTTGATTGCCACTGTACAGCTAAACAACAGTAGGTGAAGTTGACAACTTGGCTAATGGACTACTGTGTATTTTTTTTACACTTTCATGGTATATTTTCTTGATTTTCCCTGTTAAACAGTAATCAAATACATCTATACTAATATTATAAAGCTGAAGAGTTTGTTTGTTTGTTTGTTTGTTTGTTTGTTTGAACGCGCTAATCTCAGGAACTACTGGTCCGATTTGAAAAATTCTTTCAGTGTTAGATAGCCCATTTATCGAGGAAGGCTATAGGCTATATAACATCACGCTACAGTCATTAGGAGCGGAGTAGCAACGAAAAATGTTACAAAAACGGGGAAAATTTTTGACTTATTCTCTTAAATGACGCAAGCGAAGTTGCGCGGGTCAGCTAGTCTCTAATAAGAAGAAGATGTAATATCAGAATGTTTAATATTTTTTTAAGTTTTAATTACAATCGGTTTTATCGTTGAAACCAATCATATAATATTACAATAAGGTATAATAAATGATTACGTAATACAATAAATTGCGTTGTTTCATAATTACCACTTCAACTAATGCTCGGCAAAAACCCTTACCTACGATAACAATTATTATACTACAATAACATAATACGTAATGCTAATATATAATATATTATTTTCACATTATATAAGAGTACCTAAAAGGATGGTCCTTGGAAAATCGATGACAAATAAGTTGATGTGTTTTACAAGAAAATAAAATTGCTTTCAGGTATATAGGCTATATCCCATGGCAGAAATTCGGAATTAGTACACAGTACTTTAAGTAATCTTAAGAAGGTTTTGATAAACTAGATTGTTTTACAATTCTCAAAATCACGGGCAAATTTGCTATTAATTTTAAATACTCTGTAAGACTGGTTAACAGACTTTCAAGCTTCAAGTAACCAAATCACTAAAGCTGAAGCTTAACTTAACCTACTGCCTCTCCGCTGTCTAACAGCACAAATCAGTGGGTGTCCAGATGACATTCTTAGCCGTGTCGCAAGCAGACCGGCCCGGACAAGATCAGATAGTGGTAATTGCTGAGGACGAGCCCTGGAGACTGCGGCACGTATTCCATCAGCAACGTCCTTTACGCACACCTACGACTATTCCTCATTTTTATAAGACTATGTTTGGTGGAGACTTGCCCTAGTTCACATCTTGCAAGGCGTTACCTTGCAGTAAAAGTTTTTGTGATTTCTTGCAGAGTAAGTTTTTAAGTCGCGCAATAAACTATTTGCCATTAACAAAGCATGGTAGCTTTAAGTTGCTACTAAGAAGTTTCTAAGATAAATATTGTAACTTAAGACCTTACCCAAACCGTATAATTATAGAACACTTATGGTTGGTATATCTACTTCTAAATAAGTATCGGATCGCTTATAAGGTAAAAATCTGACTGACATTTTCATATAATTTTATCACTTTATCTATCGGATAGATAATAATCCGACCCTTCTCCATAATTTATGAAACTGGCAATAAGACTTCTATATTTTCAGAATTGGCAGTCGATAAGTAAATAATTTACACAATAATTTCAAAAGGTGAAAACTAAAAACAAGATCAATTCTATTCAATCTTTTATATTGATTTTATCAA
Organism: Anticarsia gemmatalis; assembly: GCF_050436995.1. Taxonomy (NCBI): domain Eukaryota; kingdom Metazoa; phylum Arthropoda; class Insecta; order Lepidoptera; family Erebidae; genus Anticarsia; species Anticarsia gemmatalis. The sequence goes on along the minus strand of NC_134764.1, from coordinate 10,435,075 downwards.
CTAAATTTGTGCAGCTAACTAACGTACTTTTGTGCAAAAAACAATCGACCTACCAAATTGAACTTCGCAAACCAATTGAAAGTCCCACGTGCCCCGCGGAGCACGGGCACGCCTCAATACCGTCGGGCTCACGTTTCGCAGATCGTATCGATCGAGCCGTACACCTGACTAATAAACTCCTCTACATAATTACTTAACCTTGCTGATCGTCCACTGATTAACGACTACAAGTGCATACATGCCATACATGCATGATATCACGATGTATTTTAACAGGAACAGTTGACATCAGGATACAAATATTTTGCCTCAACTTTAATCATACTATTACTACTAGCATAAATATAGAAGCTTTCGGGATGTAAGATTTTTGTTTTATTAGAAGTATTATCGTTTTTCTATTCATTTATACGTCTGTTATTGGTATCTCCTACCAAGCAACGTTCGCTAGCTTTGTACAATCATAAAAAACATGTCTTCTGTTTTCTATGACATGTGTACAATGGTAGCTAATATCAGCCCTTGTAGGTAGATTTTGAAGGTTTGGACTAGTTTAGTTAGAGAATATGTATTAGAGATCAAACTACCAGCATTACTTGGACATATAAAAGGTTCATAAGGACGTATTTTATCGTATGGTTAGTGGTCAATCTAGTGTCAAAGTTGTTCAAGCCGTCCATAAAGCCTTTGGCTTAACGACTGTTATTTTTGTGGATAACAATCGAGACCGACTTTTAACGTGACATCCGAAGTGCGGAGACGCCCAGTTCGAATACTGCTAAGCGGTCATCCATCTACGGAATGACCGCGCCAAACGATGCTTATCCCACAAATCGTTAACAGACCGGGAGCGCAACTGGCAACTCCTAAATTATTCTTTAAGATATTATCTAACTATTAGGTCAGTCCCTTGACCTTCAGTAGCGTTATGACCTCTAACTGAAATAATTTCCTTATAATGATCTAATCTAAAGTAAATCCACTACAACCGCTTCCTTAGTAACAAGTACTTATATTAGTTGAACAAATAGGCGATTAAACAAAATCACTGCGAGACCCGCGCGTGTGTGGGTGCGATGCGCAAAAACTCACGAGTGGGCCTGCGCGTGCGACGATTGTAAGAGACGGACAGTGTTATGTGATGTGATACAGATGAGATAGGATTGATGATTTATTCTTAAGTAATTCTATGTTAATGTAAATTTTAAGTAATTTCGTAATGTACTGGTTGCTTCATAATACACTAGCGGCCTACGTCCGGATTACACCGGGTTAGCCTCTACAAAATATACTCTAAAGGCATCCTCGGGAAATGGTATCTATTTGTATCTTTTGGTAAAAACCGCATGAAAATCCGTTCGGTTCGGGTTTTAAAGTATATCGGGAGCAAACAGACAGACAGACAGATAGACAAACGCGGCGTGGTACTTAGATTTATAATATGTAATGACACATTAACAAAACACAAAAATTCTAACATAATTTGTAGAGTAAAATTGCCTTTCAGTGTACTAGTCTTAACATGGCCTATTTACTGCAGTGGTGATCCGTATGTATATAGCTTGCATTAAAGCTTGCAATGTTATTGGGTTAATGTTACAAGTGAAATAGATTCTTGACTCCATATTACATAAGCTCGTCAATATAGTTTATAATTAATGACCAGCGCAGACTGCGCACGCGTTTCTTGTAAACACTTCCTTATGTAATATTAACTAATTGTTTATTACTATTAGTATATAAAAACTTTATTGTTTTAAACCTCATGTCTGTCTATCAAACTGAAGTGTGTATTTATTAAACGTTTAATAAGGCGAAGATTTAACTAAGTAAATAGAAACAAAAAATACTGTCGAATTGAGAACCTCCTCCTTTTTTTAAGTCGGTAAAAAATATGTTGTGGCAAAAAATTGATTTGATCTATTATAACTGCCTCTGTTGTGTAATAAGCATATGAGTCTGGCATGCAGTGGTCTCGCGTTCAAATCCCGGGTCGGTCTAAGTGATTTCTGAGTTTTTCTGCCAATAAATGTACAGAGTTCTACGCAATTGGTTAGTGCCAATAGAATTGACTGGTGCCCAGATGAACATTGAACGTGTCTTTAATTTTTTGACAGAGAATCTAATAACATTTTGAGCAGTCGACCAATGCGAGAATCAATTAATAAATTCCGCTTTATTTGGCAATAAAAAAAAAATGGCCTTTTCAAACTACCAAAGCAGACAAAAATACATTTAAAAATATTGATGTTTACTCCACAGTGTTCCTGTGAGACAACTCCCCTTTATAAAGAGATAACGAGACGATAGCTCCATTGATCCGGCTGGCGCCATCCGTACATCCTCCGCGTACTTACACAGGGATAAACAACCTTTGACAATAAGGATTTTACATAGAATTACCCTTTACCGTCTCTATAATTCGTGCGATAGTGCCTGTGAATGCTGTAGCCCGATTCTCTACTACTATTGAATATCGACAACTGGCAAGCTATCGACAAAAAATGTATGAATATCTGATCAGCGCCTCAAGCGGCCATCGTAGGAACTGTTTTGCAGTACGTTTTAAATGTCAAACTCTCGATACTTGGTTTCATTGTAAAGAATTGCGCTACTGATCATGTAGTTTCATTTTGATTCAACGAAAATAGTATTGGATTTTTCAAATTTTTTTATTTTTGAACTCTCGTCTTTAAGTAGAACAAATTTCTAAAGTGCAGTGAATATAATTAAACTCCCATGTTAACAATCTAAAACTATGTACATAATAAATATATTACTTATGTGAAGTCTCACCTTCATCTTACTAATTGTAGTGGATATACATTGCAAGTTTTTTTTGGGTTTTCTCGCAAAAATCTTCGGGTGACATTATCAAACACACACAGGACGTTAGTAACTTAAAATGTATGGTCAATAAAATTGTGTATATCACGTGTCCACCTTTATGTTTAGCAGCCCTGTATCAGTGCATGTGCAATTGGCAAGCTGCGAACATGAGGTCACTTCATTAACATGTTGATACTGACCTTGCAGTTATGTCGCTCTTTACTTACAAGCTTGATGATACACGCACTTGTTATTTATATGAGCTTACTAATTAAATAACTGTAGATAAATTAGTAGTATAGTATAATAGCGACTGCACTCTAGATCTGTAGAATATTATAAGTTTTAAACTCTCGCGTTGCATGTTTAATGAATAATAGAATACGCTGCGATCACGGCAAGTGCAACCTGCGCCGAAACGTTAGGCATTTTAAGGTAAAATGCGTGTTCGCGTTAATTCCCGTCCTGTAAAATATAACTCTAAGTTTCAATTCGTTCAATAAAATTAATAAACTACCCAATTTATTAAAATATTGATGAGTGAGTGAGTAAAGGTAGTGTATAGTAAAATTTCTACAAGAAAATAAATCAAAAATATAAATTTCTGAATAAAAACGGTCATATCTCTTCGATAAATTGAGCGATCTATGATTAGGCCTTTTTTTATACCTCCATTACTTTTTCAATTTCATACATAAGAAATACACCTAAATAAGCAAGCTCTATATTCGATAGGTAGTTTCGCACATATTTTATATTTCAAACGTTGCAGTGATCTTCATGCCAATGTAACTCAATAACAGCTAACCCGACTGAAGCACCGAACCTCATAAAGCTTCATAAAACCAATTAATTGTTCACAATACCATATATCATAGCATTAATATTTCTAATGAACAATTAATCAACCTCGAACCTACTACCTATTAGGCACAAACGCTCACGTGCACAATTGCGCCCAAGTGACTTTTAATTAACACTAATTATATGACAGATTTATTGGTACAGTGGAACTCTTGTTAATTGATATTTGCATGTCTTAATTATAAAGTCTGTTTGTGTAAATACTGCGAAGTATGGAGGTACACTTGTGTTCTTAGAATAGGAATATTAATGGAAGTTGTCAATTCCTTTGTATAAGCTCTAAGATAAAATTCCCCGCTATTGAAGGACTTATTTTTTTATAACATCATATTTATAAATATTGTTTATTATACGCAATTGTAAGGTTACAATCCCGCTGTTTATATATTTTCTCGTGTCATATAAATAAATTAGTACTACTTTTTTTTATGTTATGATTTAGTCGTTTTTAATGTAATATTTTTTACTAATCAGTCCTTAAAGTCATATTGGGTGTATCCTGTTATGATGGAAGAATGTTTGTTGTAAATAATTTAAATTAAAGAAATATAATAATAATGTCCCATGTAATAGGGTTTACTATCTTATATCTACTATTGAGGATATTCCGACTGTTTGAATACTTAATAGCACCTGGCCTGACAAAAAAATCAAACAACGTTTATTCAGTAGTTGCTCACTTAAATACTAGCTCGCACGTGTATTATACACGTGCGAGCTAGTATTTACTTATTTATAGTGTTTATTTATTTATTTAGGTTCGACTTCCACCCACCTTACTATAATAGTAAGGTGGGTGGAAGTCGAACCTTTGGTGGTAAACAATAACATTAAATTATCATTTGTATAAAATATTTGATAAACCAGATGTCAACATTCCATGATCAAGAATGCCACTTGTCACCGACTGGTCGCCGGTACAACTGCTCAGTGCACGGTGCCACGCTTACAGAATGGCATTTCAGTTATATTATTATATATTATATTATTTACATAAGTCGCTTATCGGTGCTCTCATGACTGCTAATGGAATGTCGAGGTACTGATGGATACAGAACATTTGCGGTTATGATTATTCTATTTTATTTATTATCTTATTCTGGACTTTGGCAATGAGCCTATAGGATGCTATTATCACATAGAATATTGCATTTTCTTGTAAAAAAACTGAATACGTAAATATATTACAGAAATGTAATATATTGATGTTTTAACATAATATATGTACCAATTTCTAACAGATATGTAGTTCATAGTCGTTGCACACACACATGACTGTTGTGATTTCATAACGTTTACTTTCAGCTATCACAAATGTTCACTGTTACAGTTACTGTACAGAATACTTATAAAATCTTTATAAAATTACCCAGTTTTCATTGATTGTTAACTACTCTAAGCTGTGACCTGCACTGAAATTATGCCAATAAGAAACAATCAGGTTTAAAAAAAATATCCTCTTTCAGTGTATCCAGATTGTCACAATAACTTCTTATATAAAAGTTTTCCACGCACCTGTACCAGAGTACTTACATTAACATAGTTATTACAAGTAACTAGGTACAAAGATAAGCTATCAATCAGCCGGTCAGATGTATTTATAATTCATACCTGCGCTCTAACTGTGGTCCTCATTCATCTGGCATGATATCGAGTTATTAATAAAGTCTGTCAAGTATAATTATAAAGGTCTAGAATTTGCTGATAATTTTGCACGAGACAGTTCAATAGTTAGGTTTTGAGACAACAACCGAAAGGTAGTGAATTCGTAAACCATCTTTGCACCGATGTAAGCATAGTTCAATTAAAAATATTATCTTTTTTATTAAATTTGAAATTACATGACATGTAATACTTAAAAATATTGTTTTCATATCGTGATACTATAATTGTATAACTTAGACCGGTTTTCATTCATAATAAAAAAAAACAAATCAACATACACAAATCTTTGGGCATTTGAAAATCTTAGACAATAAACACGACAAAGAAAAATGCATCTAAGAAAACCTAAAAGTAATCATATAACAATACCCATAATTAACGCAATTATAAACTGTCAAACCATCTGTCCCAACATTCCCGTATTCTCAGAAACAAATATTTCCACGATGAACACCGATAGCTCAAATATTTGGATTCACAATGATTCACTATAACACTACACACTCATATACTACACAATGCACATTCCTGTGCACAGCGCGAAACAACGCGAGATGGAATTTAATAAACAAGAAGAAACAATGACTGTTATTACTATGAAAAATAGGTATTTGGGAGAAATTCTTCTGAGAAAACTTGTGTGTTGATAAAGATAATAGTAGTTTGTCATGACTGTGTCACAAAGATAGTGACTTCATTTAGATTATCATATAGCGAGAGTCATGTGCTAGTCATTATTTTAGGGTCCTTGAAACCTCTCAGGACCTACGGTATTACTCTTAAACCAATTTTTTTAAAGAATTAATTGAAATTGTGAGACGTGTTCTGAAAATAGCTATACATTTAGCCAAGATCTAAGTAGTATGATTAGAATTAAATAAAATGTCATAATCAATCAAGCAATAATTACGTCCATCAATTAGTAAAAATAGGAATGTAGACAACCAACTTCACAACAGCAAAAATTACTGTCACCATTTTTCAAAGAATCTATCTTATTAGAACTTTACTGATGTCATTTAATCAGAACACACTGCCACTCCCTTTTAAGACCTTATAAGGGACTTTATTACATATTATCCTTTACCTAACTATGACGAAAATGATGATGACATTTATGCAAAAACAACACTCTTCAGGGAAACAGAAATACGTCAACAATATAACAATCGGAATCAAAATCTTCCTTAATCCATATAAGTAGCCGGTGTCCATTTGTCTATCGTAACAGAATACTAATACACAATACTAAGAAACCACTACATCTTCCATACATCTATGGAAAATACCTTTTAATTACAATTTGTAATTCTCGTAGCAATAGATCGTTGGATTTCAATAGACTTTTGTCCTTAATTGTTAAAGATGTAATGATAAATGGATGTTATTTTGTTGTCTAGTTAAGGAAAACGTAGGTTATCGCTAAATAACTATTTGAAGTAAATTATCAGATTGGATTTAAAGGTTGATTACAATATTAATAGTGCTTGCGAAGTCATCAAACTAATGACAAAGTTAAAGTTTCAGACATCGTCTTAACAAGACAATCTTTATCTTTATATACTTATATAATTCTTCTGTAAGTGTGTATGTCACTGAACTTCTCTTAAACGACTGGACCGATTTTGATGTTTTTTTTTGTGTGTGTCCAAAGGGATCTGAGAATGGTTTAGATTCACAATTTTGTCCGCTGGACAAGGTTTTTTGACGTGTAGACAGGACAACGTATGTCGGGTCCGCTTGTATCTTATATTCCTGTTGCACGAAGTCCTCAAATTGTCAGGAGCCCATCCAAGCATTGGAATCATAAAATAGTAGCTTGACTGAATTTTCTTCTGAAGCTTTGAAACATGAGCAGTCAAAACGAATTTTAACATTACACAGTACACACTCGTCTAAGGGTTTTAAGATCCATTAAGACGGATTCTACGATTTCTACTCCCACCGACATTGACTAAACGATAACATCATTGCCAAATTTTTAAAACGCATCTAAGCGCTACTGGTATATTACTGTTTAGTTAATATTTACAGCCCGATTATACTTATACTGATGGCTAGGACTTGGACTAAACTAGTTTCAAAGTTCGTGTTAGGAACCTCACTTTCCTTCAACGACTGTCAAACATACCTCACGATGTTTCACCGTTAAATCACATGGCAATTGAAAATACCATTGAACTTGTCAACTTCCTAAGGTCAACGTACTTTCAGCAAAGTATTGACAGTAGGGGACATTTCCGACGTATATCACGCTGATTGATAAAAGCGCAGCGCACTGCCAGACCCGCCTTTTCATTGTAGTCGTAATGGTTAGGAATCTGTTATGTCATTGCCAATTAGATATGGCATGATGGTGATTTATGTGGGGCTTGAAATTAACTGGAAATTACGTCTTGTCAAAATGATACGAGAAGTTCAAGACACTAACGTTTTTTTCGTAGATTCACACGTATTAACTTTTCCTGAAGAAGCCTGCACTCGCTTTGAAAAAACTTCGTACCATTGCCTCGGGAGGTCGCGGCTTCGATTCCTACACGGGACAATTATTTGTGCGATTCACAAATAATTGTTTCGGGTCTGCCTGAACTTTGTGTCCGTTGTTTGGATATTTGTAACAGTGCCCGCGACACAAGAGTAATTCTTAGTACGGGAGTTGTCTTAAAAAAAGAAAAGAAATCCAATTATAAAATTAATCCATGTTATTCATGTTATCAACACACAGCTGAATCTGAAGGGCTCCCCCCTCCCTGATGTGTTGGTGGGGACGTGCATGTGTCTAATGCAGTGTACAGAAATATACAACGCCATCTGTCGGCCATAACATGTTACGTAATGTGATATTATGTCAGGGGTGACGGGAGTGTGTAAATATGATCAGATTCTTCTTTTTAGATTTGATTTTTAACGGGAGGTTTTGTTTTTCTTTTAACAATAGTATGCCTATGCCATACAAAGATGTGAGCAAAGGTTTTTGCAATTGACTCTAATAAGCGGCTTTTCTATTGCTATAAACTAGGCATAACATCGCAATTCGGACTTCGGAAGAAAATTATAGAATTGGAAAATTATAAATACTGCTCCGGCAGGTTGTCTTCTGCAAACAACATTTGACGAGTGCACGCTAGAGCACGCATGCAGATAAAAATATTATCACTGAGCTGATTTCAAAAAACAAATTAAATTGAACCCAGCTGGTGAACCAAGTGACTCCTCCCGCAATTAAGGAAAGGTAAGGTTAAATTAATTACTAAAAAATATAACAAAGTTTGCCAGCCCTGACATGGACATGTGCCTTTTAAGGCGTTCTAAACCGTCGGCGCATGAGAGCGTGATTCTTTTACCGCGACGGTTTTATGTACACGTTTATGTGCACTATGTGCCACATCCTGTTACTTGCGTTACGACATACTGCGCTGAAAATACTGAATATTTCAGTTATGGGATCCGTTTTTATAACTTACAGATTCCGTAATTAAATTTCGAGCTATATGGGTAAGTTTCAGTTAAGAACGTTGTTTTGTAAAAAACTGAAAAGCAAGACATAATATTATAGTTTCCTATATTATAGCTTTTTGGTTACACCTGCTGTATCAACTGAAAAACACAACTTATGTGGTTCTTATGCATCCAGTATTCAAAACTTAAAGAAACTATATGAATCTAATGTACTAAATCTTTTAAAGTAACCAAACAGGCAGGTAACGTTTCCATTAATTAAGAAAAAATAGAGATAAAATGAATTTACAGTCATATCTAAAAGTTTAATAAAGACAGCGAGGGGATCTTGCAAAGTTATTTTAAGAGCGGAGAATATAATATACTAACTAGTAAATCGAGAAGCAAAACGCTCATCATAATGTGAGATAATCACAAAGACCCACCATCACACGAATGCGGAAACCCAAAAACATCCCAGTTACATTTCCAACAAAAATAACAGACATTCATGAACAAACTTAGTTTATTTACCTCCAATAATGTTTCATAAACAACTGATACTAACACGTACACAAAACATTGTCTTCAACAATCAAATAAGGATTTATTGACCACCAAAATAGATCACACGATGCTTTTGAAAATCACACCTTATTTTAAAGTTATAGGGTTGATTTTCCAATGTTGTGTTTTGTTAGTTATAAATCTATGGGTTTGAGGAAAGGATCAAGGATGTAAACGGTCGTATTTCTTCGTTTTACGTGATTTATAATTAGATGCAGTTGGAGGGTGCAACTTGGAGGGCATGCCACCCAAATTGTGAAGAATAAACCACACACAAACAGAAACTTTAGACGTTTTCGTACTTCTTTGTTTTATAAAACAAATTACGTATAGTCTTTGTTGTAAAGTATTAAAATGTTCATTCAAAAAGTTCCTCCTATAGCACGGTTTTTTCGTTAATTATTGTAGAGTATAATTTCAGACTTACTTACCACAACCCTCACCTGGCCAGCCCGGTGGAGACAAGGTCTAACCGCTCACTCATTCGAAGGAGACCCTTGCCCAGTAGTGGGTTATAATAATCGGAAAGGTGTCTCAGTATTCAATAAATATATTATAAGTCTAGCATAATGCTCTCGCTTGAAATGTAGATCCACAAATAGGAAAAGCACGTAATTTCTTTATTACATATTGGTGTTTTTTTCGATAGCTAATTATCTACACAATATAATATAATCTAGACTTGACGCTGTAGTTTCGGAGAATTAGCCTCACACACGATCATAGTTTATCTCTTAATTAAATGACTGCAGATATAATGAAGTAATTAGTATAAATAGACTATGACAACTTGTTTTGTTGTTTTGTTCGGCATAGATGAAAGAAACCTTTAAGCCGCCTTTATAGTCAAATATGGCATTCTACGCACTATGTATTATAATATTAATGCTTATTAATTATCCCTTGTGTTACACGTGTCAAGGAATCGAATAATAATATAATTTAATTTGCATTCTATATCATGGGCATCTTACTATACAAACTTTAAAAAAGTATTTTTGTAGATACCTAAGAAAGTCACGATGACTTTACGCCACTTTTTAAACGCGATGTTTCAAAAACGACCTCACCATTTCATATATTAACCGGACCATACATACAGACAACATGTTTTGTACTATTTTATGAGCACCGCCTAAGCTTGTATTGTGCATTATGTAAAAAGAATCAACTTCTATAAAATTTTGTATAAATAAACAACTATATACCAAAACGAGGAGCACTATAAAACCTAATATATTTACACTACCAATATAAGCTAGACATACATTACTATCTACCCTATATTGACTGTCAGAAGAGCCAATAAAGCTGGGTACAGACATGTGATTCATCACGATGTAGTGTTAGACGCCCGCATCCCTCAGTGTACACAGCACAATCAATTAGGGATGGGGTAGTGAAAATATCGATATCGAAATAGCTTTTCAATAAAAATGCATCATGCTCTCAGTTGACTCATAAAATAATTTGAACACATATTTGCCCGCAACCCGTATTTAGCAAGCGCGGTAGACTCTGCTTCTAACTTACTCTAGTTTTATTAAAAGCAGAGTTAGTTAAAAGTAGTTATGGTATAACGGTAGGATACAGAAATCCAGCAGTGGGACAATAACGGGTTAAATGTATTTGTTTATTTATGGGAATAAAGCCCACGTATAAAAAAATTACAAGCATCAAACAACTATAGATTAACCAGATCTGACGAAATGTAGGTGTATTGTTACGCTGCCTACAATTTCAAAGAAAACAAACTTGTTCTTAATTTCTAAATCAACATCTAACCTTCGTTGTCTTTCAAAGCCTACACGAGAGTCGATATTACAATCAAAGAAAGATTTATCATTGCAATTATGTTTAAACGGATAAGATCGCAACCTTTGACTCCTAACTTGAAACCTAATTTAAAATGGCGAAATGTTATCAAATTGCAAAAGTTTACATCAACATAACACAAAAACTACTAAACATATTTTCATAAAACTCACACAATATAAAAGCTTAAAGTTTCATCTACAAAACAGTATAAATATTACCAAAATCGGTGCAGTAGTTTTTAAGTTGTGTATACAAATGTAAAGTGACGAAATAATCGTTCATTATTCTTTACCGATCCAATATAACAAGCATACGATTATCGATGTTATCGAGTCGATATCTCGCAATCGTATCGGATTCTTACCGATGATAGATTTGCATGCCACTTGCCTTGTGGGGTGATGAAATGTCAGTAAAATGTTAAGTGGACTGCACATTCCGTTCAATTGAGTGTTGACTTATATTGTAAGTTATCTTTCACTTGATTGAGTCAAGCTTTGAAGTGAGGTGACTCAATATTATTATGTTATGTCAGTTATTTTGTGCGCTGTCATTGCTCGTTTGAATTATTAAAATGTTATAGTAAACTAGCTGACCCGGCAAACGTTGTTTGGCCGATTCTCAGACCTACTCAATATGCTCACAAAATTTCATGAGAATTGGTCAAGCCGTTTCGGAGGAGTATGGCAACGAAAACTATGACGCGAGAATTTTATATATTAGATTTATGCCACTTTTGAAATCCGTTCCTGCCCCACTGTTAGGCGAGAGTCCCGAACGAGAGAGGGGTAAGGCCTTAAGTCCCATTCATAAATTATTTTAAGTCCGAAATTTTCAAAGACCATGTAAGTAAACGTCTAAAATTCTATATTTTTAGCATATTATTGGGTTATTTTTTTTGAAGAAATGAAATTTTCGTTTCATATTTTATTTACTCTTGATAGCTATCTTATATATCTTTTTATGTGCGCTTATTATGTTTATCTTGTGAATACTTATCAATGAAAAACTCACCGAATTCCCTTTCGATTTTAACCTCCACTTCAAACCACCAAATCCTGTAACAAAAAATACATAATCTATTCAACAAACTTTTAATAACATCAAAAAGTACCAACACAATAGAAAATATAACACAACATAAAACTCTACGTCTCTTTGATAGTCGTATCGGAATTTCGAGGACGGTAGCTAATGGGCCAGCTTTTATTGAAGATAATTTAAAATGTATTGTGACGAATTATCTTCGGGTTAAAAGGTTTGCGGTTGTGTAAGATGCTGTGTCAAATAAACAATGGTTTTAATCGTTTATATTGTTGGTTAATTGACTAATTATCTTAGGAAATAGAAGATATCTTGCAATGAATATGGTATGTTGAAAGTAAAAAGCGTAAACAAAAATTTGTTTAGATTAAATAATTTTACAGTGATAGCCGAGTGGTTTAAGTTGGTACGCAAGTGGTCGCAGGTTCGAATCCGAGGCAACACACCAATGACTTTTCGAAGTTATGTGTGTATTAGAAATAATTATCACTTGCTGTAACGGTGAAGGAAAACATCGTGAGGAAACCTTGCATGCCTAAAATTTGTTTAATACATTTATTGAGGGCATGCAAAGTCCCCAACCCGCACTTGGCCAGCGTGGTGGACTCAAGGCCTAACCCCTCCCCCTCGTTTGGGAGGAGACCCTTGCCCTGCAGTGGGACAGATATGGGTTATTAAAAAAAAAAAAAAAAAAAAAAAAAAAGAATAACGAAGAATTGGCGACATTTCTTTTCATTTAAGGTTGAAATGAATTTTTTATTGAAATGCTATATTTCTTAGGCCTTAACTTGCGTTTTTCAGGGGATGCAATATTTTTTTTAAGTGTTTATTAAATGAGGGCTAGTAGAAGCTTAAAAAACTTTTCAATTACCTAATCATTTTGTATTTCTTAAATTAACCATTTTGATAAATAATAAATGAAGAATGTCATTGATTATTTGTTAAAATGCTCAATTCATTTGTTTAATAAAGTTATCTAACCATTGCAAACTCGATCCTAAACTAAGGGTTTCAGTATTCGCTAACTAAACTTATAAAAAAAGAATGTTTACATTTTTTAACAATATATCATAATGGACAGCTCCAAACATTTTAAATGAGTTAGTTACAATACTTCAGTTAGAAAAGATGCAAAATATACTTAGTTATGTCATCTCTTAAAAGTAACCTTCTTAAGTAATTCCATGCAACCGTAATTTTACTATTACGGCAATGATTTATACGCCGTACACATCAACACGCTTGCAAAACAATTACTATAAGTTCTCACTTCACACACCCGAAACAATAAAAGGTTTAGTAAAACTTTATTTTTGTTGAAATGATCCTAATTCCCACACGTATCATAATTTTAATACTCTATTTCTTTAGTAATATAAATTAACGGTTTATTCATTCACAATGTCGCCACTTATGATACGGTGGGTTCGATTCCCATGTACAAAGGTTTGTATTCAAAATTCTGTGAAGAAATGGAACCTAGGAACTAAACTACAGTTCTTACATAGAGTGAAAATAAATAACTATTTACTCAAATACTGATCCGTTGGTGCTGTGTTTTTTAACAGACAACACCCGCACTAAGGATTGCTCTTGTGTCGCGGGGACTTTTACAAACATACAAAGAACTTACACAAAGTACCACTAGACCCGAAACAATTATTTGTGGATCGCACAAATAATTGCTCCGTGTGGGAATCGACCCAACGTCCTCTTGACGCAATGGTAGCGACGCGACGTGGCGACATAAACCACTGCGCCACGGAGGCTGTAAAAGTTTCGAACCCGGAATAAAAACACCTAGACATAAAAAAAACATATACATATAAATATCATATCAAACAAAACCTCATACAAAAGCTATCTACCACGATGTGCAAGTGACTTAACATTGACAGAAGTGGGCCGGTCGTAACGAGATGACAATGAAATAAAAATGTGCGTGGGTGTCCGCACTGTTGTACCACACCGGTGGGACCGCTACTTAATTGATTCTAATGTACCTGTTCTATTACAATGTTAATTGTATGTACGTACTATTTAAGTTGTTATGAATCAGTTTTGGGATTAGGTTACTTTGATATTTTTATTGATTCTCCGCAATGACATTAATAATTATACTCTTTAAAATATAGCTTGATTAGAATGACAGATGTCAAACTGTTTTGACTAGGGTTGTAGAAGTATTGATCAAAATCGATAGCAAAAAAATCGAATCTAAAATAATTATATTCGATTCAATTATTTTTGAATTTGCTTTTTACGAATTGTTGTTGTGAATCTTATTGTTTAAGCAAATTCGTATAGGACGACCAGCCCTACTTTTAACACCGAACGGAGACCTCTTCTAGTTTAGTATTAATTAGGATCAATTAAATAAAACAATAAAAACAGTTAATTAAAATTAATTTATTCAGTTAATGGTGCAATTCTGATGATAGGCTTGCGAGCTTGCGATTTTGAAATATGAATCTGATTTACTTCTTTATGAAAAATAACAATTATTGTTAATATTGTTTTAATCAATCGATTTACTCTCATCTATTGTGTCTCCTCACTAAAATTTTTGCAACATGACGTAGCCTTGTAGAGAGGTTGCAAATTATTAGGTTTATTTTTAAGACTACAGAAAATAGTACTGATTTTTAGTTTAAAGGCTGATTGTATTGAATTACTCTGATTTCTTATTGAGGATCTGTATTTAAAAAATAGTTATAATGCTAGACAAGACAGATTTTTCGTGTTTCAATTTGTAATACTCGTAAGACGTCACTACAAAGTTGTGTTCTCTGTTTTGCTTAGAACTGTCATTTTAATCAAGCTATATTTTAAAGAGTATAGGTAAAGTATTTTGCGTAGAATCGCTGTCACTGTCGTTTGAAATATAAAAATGGTTGAAAAATCGATTTTTCGTAAGGAAATCAAAAAGATACATGGTTGGCAAAAGGCAATACAGGTCGGAAATCGTGCTCTATTTAAAACAGTTACAGTTGACGAATCCGAAAAGCCTATTAGAGTTTTATAGATTATAATCAAACAATTAATAAATATTTTACCAATTGTATCGTTACTTATACTTTGACTTATACTTACATTGAACTAGCTATTTGTCCTTAGAGTCTTTGCAAGCAAACCCGCTAAAAATGTCTAGTTTAAAGCAGAATGATCTTTACGACTATCGATTTCAATTTCCCCGCATCGGGAACCCTTTGCGAATTCGTTCCTCAGTCACTATGAATACTAAAGTAGGATCGTATCAAAGTACAGGATCAGTTTTATTTCTATCGAAACAAAATTCATTTCCTTAATACAAGATTTGGGTAGAAATCAGCAAAACCCTGAAAACCAGCATAATTATAATATATTTTATGCCTCCTGTCACCTTCACTGTTATCTATCTTGTTTGAAAAAGTCGATTGCAATTTAAATACTTTATACTTTTATACTTTATGGATACTATTTTATGTATACTCGTTTATAATTTACATCATTTGACTATATACTTACATTGGAAAAGCTCTTTGTCGTAAGTTTTGCTAGCAGAATAGCTAGAAAATAGAATGATCTTTACTGCTATCGATTTCAATTTCTCTTATTGGGAATGCTTTTGCGAATTAATTTTCTGCCCTTCTTCAATTGACCAGCAGTGGGACAGTAATGGATTAAAAATATGAATGCTATGAGCCCTATTAAAATGAAATATTATTATCTCCATACTAACACTTCTTCTAAAACTAGTATTTACGTACCTTTTAAAGTATTGACGCACGAATCTCTCAAAAATCTGACCGCGCTTTAGTTAACCTCGCCTTTTAAGCCTTAAACGACTACTTAATACATAATTAATTATATACAAATTAAGTAGCTTAATTCTCTCCAAACTATTATGCAAATGACATTAGACATACAAGCCGGCCTCCCGGCGGCACTCGTTTAACGAATAACATTAACATTGATAAAAAACCGGGTAGTTCACTTCCGGATCCGAGTTCCGTGTCCGGTGTTAATATAATATAATAATTATGATAAAGGACATTCTTTTTGCTCTAGGAAAGTTAATTACAACTATATTTTTAAGTTTTTCAAAATAATTATGTTCTTAAAATATAAGGTAGGTATACTTAAAAAATTTCACGCTGTAGACTAAAATAAGTATATTATAAATTACAAACTGGCCCAGAAAACAAGATTAATTAGTTGGAAAAAAAATGCGTTTTCAGCGAGAAACTGTATCGAATATCTGACATTTTATTGGTATTAAAAAATGTCTTAAATACATACATACATAATATCACTGTTATACCCAAAAGTGTAGGCAGAGGTGTAATATAATACCGAAGTTTCGGCATTAATATTGTTAATCGAGTGTTACAGCGGGCGAGCAAACTATTTTTCCACTAGAACACAATAAATGAGAAATACAATCTATCGATACATCTTCAAGTCTACGTCCCATCACTAATTATACGGACGTTAATGAACTTGGCGCGTCAAAATAGAACGGTGCGCATGCGCATGCAGTGCACACGCACTTTGTACATCAATGAATTAATAACTTATGATATTAAGTAATAACATTTCTATTTTGGGAACAACAGTATTTCAAATATTAAGATATATTTCATTTATAGAAAAATGGGTACTGTAAAAATAATTTCAGGGGATGCTGAAATGTTTCTATCTTCCATTTGGATATGGACGTTTTGTTTTAAGGTCGCGGGAGCAGATCCTACTGTTACATCTAATAAATAAATAACTATACAAACTTTTAACATCTTATTATGAGTGAATGAGGATCCAGTGCTGACTACAGCAATGGTTTAAAATCCTGATAATTACTATAAGAAATAAGATACATTAGAATGCCGACCGAAGAAAAGACTTTGGAAAATTGTATTAAAAATGATGTTAAAAAAGTTAGTAACCCGGTCAATATCGGATTGCGGTACATTGTAATTAACATTATTATGGATACATAGCTGACCCGCGCAACTTCGCTATCCCGCAGTAAAATTATTTTTCAATTCGCACCAGTAGTTCCTGAGATTAGCGCGTTCAAACAAACGAACTCTTCAGCTTTATAATATTAGTATAGATTCATATGCCTATTTGAGTCAAATTACTTTAAAGTCACTATCACAGCATCTTCAACTGGTAACTGAACATCTTCAACTGCAACTACTTATATAATATTTTAAGATATTGTAAGATATAGGTAAGTCATGCTTATCGACAAACCCACAATCAACTTTTAAGTAAGAAATTGTAATACAATATTCTGCCAAAACTTTGTTCAATATTATTTAATTATTGGTTGATAAGATAACGTTTGATATGTTAGTCTCTCGTAGATAAAAGAAGCAATATACATATTTGTGATAACGAAATCAAATTCCCGAGTGACGTAGGAATATATACTATCATAAACAAACGAATTATAGCTTAACCTTTGATACATTGAAGTATTGATCTTTACGCGATGTAGTTGGGTTTCTTTTGTGCCTGATACCGCAGCACTCAAAAGGATGAAAGTGAATTTCATATGGAAACTTAGTTTGTTACAGAAATCTTTGATAATGAATGTGCCTGTGGGCAATGTTGTGCCGAGCTACACTTTCGAAATAAAACGATGTTTAATCTTATTTGTTGATCCTCAATATATTATGTTTTTCTAGAATAATTGGCCATAGTTAAACGGAAAGGATCCAACCCACACTATGGGTAAAATGAGTTATGTATACCAAAACACTCCTTGAAGTTAAAATTTTAATATCACGAAAACAATCCAAGTAAAATTCAAACCCACCATGAAGTTATAGTCCTGAGTTAGTCCCCAAAGTTAGTGATCTGAACTTAAAAGTTAAATATCTCGAAACTACGTCTGTGTGGGTTGGATCGTTTCCGTTTAACTATGGCCAATTTAGGTGCTAAAGTCAGAAAAGCAATGTTTTAAAACCAATAAAATCATACAAAACTACATACTTTGTCAAGAAATTAAAATCAAACTTTTCTTTTTCTCGTAATAAACACTACTATAATCTAACAACTTAGTAGAGAGCCTTGTGTGCAAAGTTCGCGGCTGTCGTAAGTATACAAAATTCAAAATTTTAAACTCTAGCTACCTGCAATTTTATCTAGCTGACAATGACCTGTTTGAAAATAGACAGAATGTTTATAATCTAGATAAATGCATGCAAATGCTCTCTAAGTTTAGGTTTACACTCGTTGGCAACTCGATAACGAAAGGAATTGTGTGATAATTCCTCACTTTACGAACCAATCACTATCAATTGCACAGAATGCAAGAACACATAATTTCATGCATTTCTTCAATCACTCGTTGTAAATAATGATATACAGACGACATTAACAGACTAATTTATTATTATTTTATTAACAAATGTAAAGCTTTCAATTGAAGGAATGTTGTTTCATTAAACAATGATTAACGGGAAACTGGTCGTTAAAGTTTTAGTTATTGAGTTAAGTAACCTTTTGGTATTGCATTATTTCCATTGAATGGACTTTAAAGTTGAAATCATCTTTACAATTTTCAAAGTTACAATTACCGTTGTGTATTCACCGACAGTTGGGAAGCCAGAGCCAATAAGAGCCCCTGAAAAAGCTCTCATATACGAATGATCATAAATAATCTAGGACAGAATGGAACCTTTTTACTATTTCAAGAAATTTGTAAATAGCATAAAAATTTAACAAGAAACCAATTTCTGAATACCCATGTGAAGTATAAAATTCTTAATCATATCTAAGAAAAAAATATGAAGGCTCAGAAATAACGAGAAAATGTATACTAAACAACGTTTATTATACTGTACTATAGTAATAAACCACACAATACATTCAATAACAATCTCTACAATACAATTCTCATGAGAAATCAAAACAAAAAACCATTCGAGCAAATAAAATAAAAATATTAATCCACAAAAGATGGCTGCCGTCCCAGTGGATTTTCGCGCGCAAATAAAACGACGAGAATTCTTCTCTGCAAGCTTTGATGGCAGTTCATTAAAACTGCAAGCAGAACTAGACTAATTACTTAATTAAGACTGAAAATAAACGTCAGAATGGTCTGAAGCGGGAATTCTGCGACGTCGAGGGAAGTTACAAACATGAACTGCATTAGCTGAGTGGCAAAATGAAAAGTTCTTTCTGGAAAATATGAGTGTAAGCTGAAAGTTAATTTTTCGTCGCGTGCGAGAATATTTTCATGAATTTGGACATTTATTTAATGAAAATGTTCACAGTTTCGGCACCAAATCAAATGGTAATGTGTAAGATATTTTTTATTTTGCTGGGACATATCTAAGTAGAGAAACAATAGAATATTCCCTTTTCTATTCTCACCTAGTTCTGGCAGAAAGTTGAAAAACAATTTAAAATTTTCTCCAGAAGTGGTTTAGTGCCAGCTATTGTCTTATGTAATAGGCAAAATAAGTATTAAACATCCAGCTAAAACAAACATTGATAAAAATAATCCCAAACATAAATACTTAGTAGCAAAATTTACAACTTAAGATTAATAAAAAAGCAACAGAAGCCCGAAACGACAATCTTTTAACAAAACTATTCCCTAGGAACTTACAACCACAAAACAGAAAAAAGTACCTACCCACCAAAAACACTGGCTAACAACAATAAAAAAACAACTAATCTATGGCTTGATTTTCCCGCGTAAACACGTGTCATGTCATATGTGACAGCCGGCACGTACACACATTTACCGACGATAATGACGAACACTTTTACAATTCGACACTTAATTTAGCAACTCTTATCTACAAGATAGTATACTATATCCGTCTGATACATGAATCAATTACTGATAATAATTAGGCGCCTCTTCGGAGTAAAAAAATGGGTAAAACCGTAAACACGTAGCGTAGATTCTGTACAATGGGTACTTTTGTGTTTCGAAAGTTTGACATTTAAAATGTACCGCATTAAAAAATTTAATTAAAAATTTAAACATCCCCCGACATAAGAACTTAATTTTCCTTTAAAAAGTAAAAAATAATAAAAGAAACTTAATCTTAGAGCAGCTAAGAATGTATTCTTAATTCTGAAAAAAATACTTCGAATTGGGGGACCTTGCTTGTGTAATAAGACTATTTGTATTTAAATTGTTAGTTTAGGAACGGTCCCTTTCTTCTACTGTTCTGCTTTCAGGAGTACAAAGATTCATACAAAGTTCTTCTTATATTAATGAAGCCTTTCTCCTGAAAAACATAGTATTTATTATACCTTAAAGGTATAAAATCCTTCTTATAAAGTCATTTTCTAGCAACTATTATTAGGTAATATATTTCCGGCCATTTCTATCTACTGCTTATACGATAGTAATTATTATTTATCAGACATACGATAAATTAGTGCAAAGTAGCGTCACACCAAAACAAAGGTTTATGATACTCACATATTTTATTGATTACTTATCAAACGATTACTGTTGTAAAAAGAAAGTAATTCTTGATAAGAGATTAACTATTTATTTAAAGTTTGAGGAATTGTTGTCATGAAAACTTTATTCACTTAATTAATTAATACGTACCAAGTGATGATCTTTGGTCTTTGCTTACCTTTATGGGAAAATGATTTTATGTATGAATGTAAATACCTATACACTTTAAAGATACTGATTTCATTTGATACTGATGACGCTTATATCATACACAATACCTAATTACGAGACACCTTAGCAAAACATCGATATTTACCCTCAATGATATTTTTTTGCGAATCAAAAATATTGTTACCTATGTTCTGTTTATTTTTTTTTACATTTATTTATTCCAAAATAATAAAATTGCTAAAAATTACCCTCGAAATTATTGAAAATATAAGTCTTAATTTAATACCAACATTATTGAAAGCAATCAAAGCTTAAAAGCTTGCTCCATGATAAAAAGAATTAACCACCAACTATTCTGAAATATTGATGAATCAGCTTCTAATTCAGTAAAATAACACAATCTTGTAAAAACAAATGTTTTTATCATACACCATCGTGTTTACTCGGAAAAACAATATCGTTATTGGAAAAGGGTGTGACTTGTAACAAATACGTCCATATTGCTATCAACTACAATCTATGTATATTCATAATAACCTAGATAAGGTTTTATAGCACCTGTAAAATACAGTAAACGACCACTAGCTTTGTCACAATGTATTGATCTTTCTTTCTCGTAAACATTATTCTAGCGATATTTCCTTAGCAGACTTGTAAAGAATTCTCACAGGCGCGGTTTTTTTCTATATGTTACGATTACTCAAAAACGCATGGATAGATTTATAGTAATGTGTGTGTAAAGTCCCCAACCCGCAGTCGATCAGCGCGGTGGACTCAAAGCCTAACCCCTCCCTCATTACGGGAGGCGACCCTTGCTCAGCAGTGGGACATTAATGGGTTATATTTATTTATTCTTCGAAATTGGTCACATAGTCCGCAGAAAAAAGCTCTTTGGTCTGCCTACCCCGTGGGGCAGTAGCGGTTTTCTGTTTGTATTTACAAAAGCTCTCACTCACTTTAAGATAACTCTTTTTTTCCTTCCACTATTAATTTTAAACACCTACTTCATTTAATCTCTGCATGACCCCAAGGTAGACTGGCAGAAAACACCTTTGGTATTAAGTAAATAGTTAGTTTGGTACTAAGTAAAGTAGTAAATAAAATAAAAAATCCATGCTACCAACATAATCAGACAAAAACAATATCCACAGGAAAGATTAGTTAACCCAATCAGTGCCACCCTAAGTTGAAGTAAATAAACTGTTGATCGTATGTGGTGCATGACCCTCCCTCGTGAACACCACTTGAGCTGCTGACCCCTTCTCATGAATTAGCTGCTTCCGATAGTGATGGGGGTACACTATCGATAGTCAGCGGTTCACTGACCTCGGAATTGTGTCAATAATAGATTTTAAAGTTATTTTTTAAGTAGGTCAGAGTTTTGAATCAACACCAGTTGTAAGATTTTTTTCGTAAGACGTGAGGACTTTTATAGTTCTTTACATTCGAGACTTATTTAAGGTTTGTGTGCTAAAATTAATTTATTATAAGTAGCTAAAAAGCTTTCTGTCGGTTGTAGTAAAATAGGAAATAAATGTTACACATTTACGTCTAACTAACTATCTGTTAATTTGCAGTCGTTTTTAACTTGCATATCAGACAAATTATTCAATGAGCATTCATTTTTAATCTTTTTAAACAACACAAAATTGTCCAAAAATGTATTAAGTACCTAATTAGTCTGATTCCAATTTCATTTTATTGACTTTACATAACTCATAATTTGCCTTTAAAAATTGCTATTTATGACCCCAACAAGTATGCTATACCAACTAACTCAAGACCACGTTTCTATCGCAACATTCATCGACATCGATATATCAAAGCTACAACACTATGAATGAGTGATGCTGGGTGCAACGGAAACGCGCACATGAATGCATTAACATTCACTACAAACTGAACTGTTCTAACAGTGATGAATGACTTATAACTTACTACGTGTGGCCGACGACTTACATTAATATTAGTATGTCTGTCTGTTACGATGTTGTGACTAAACTGCTGAATCCTGCCAATATTATAAAATTGAGAAAGTTTATGAGTATGTATGTATGTTTGTTACTCTTTCACGCAAATACTATTGAACTGATTACGTTGATATTTGGTATATACGTAGCTCAAGATTCAAAATAACACATAGGCTACTTTTTATCCCGGAGTTCCCGATGGATATCACGCTCTAGTCAGTTATAGTGATAAATAGCAGAACTTTTTTTTTAAAGCAATAAAGAAGATTATCTCCCTCATTTCGAGACTCTACAAGTGAAGTGACAGTAGCTCAATTGTTAAACAAGTCGGACTTGTCTTGGAAAGTCGTTGGTTTGAATCCGACTCACTGCACTAATGACATAAGATGTTTTTAACACAAACCTAAGAGATAAGATGTACTGAAGACGTTTACAAAATGAACTTTAATAGTAAAACTCATAATTAATTGAATAAAAACTAGAAAAAACAAACATTAATTTATAGGAACAGCTGTGCTTTATCTTATATAATAACTTACAGTGGAGGATAAAATGATTTATACATTTGAAAATCGATGCAGATAAAGTCACAAACTAAAACTAGTATAGTGTTTAGTCTAGACTTAATATTAGACTTCCTGTTTAGACCTCCCAACGTGGACTGTTTTTAAACTGTCGCAACATGTAAGCACAGTTTAAGTACCTAGTATTGCCCTATAGGTACATAATAATATGCATTTAAAATATTCTCGGTACAAAAACCACCTTTCCAGTTTAAAAAGATAATATATGTTAATAAGTATTTTGGCTTATAGTAAGTATTATAAATCAATATTCTATGTCATTCATATTGTACTCGTTCTGTTTTAGGTTGAACTAAGCTATTCTTGAAAAATAGGCTTAACGCAATTTAAATAAATAAAAATGTATCATCCAATTGCATTCATGTTGAACTACTAACTAAACTAAATTAGATAATTCCATCTTTTATATTTTTGTGACTGTCCGAGTTTGTAAAAGGTTTGTATGTAGTATAAATCAATAAGATAAAATTGTGCTATACACGGACGAAGTCGGGTCGGAAGCTGAAAAGTTTGTTTGTTTCAAAGCGCTAATATCAGGAACTACGGGTGTAAAATGAAAAATGATGTTACTGTTGTATAGCCTATTCATTAAGGAAGGCTAAAGGTTATACAACATCACGCTACGAGCAACAGGAGCAGAGTACTAGTAAAAATCTTACAAAAACGGGGGAAAATTATGACCATTCTCTCTTATATTATGCAAGCGAAGTTGCGCGGGTCAGCTAGTAAAATATATTTCTCTTGTTATTATCTCTATTATAAGAGCTTACAATCCAGCGTTTACAATTAAGAAAAGCTGGCTTTGTTATCATTGCAATTATTGCAAACAAGCTCCCGAAATACATCTCAAAACAAGCAAACAACTCCTCACATATCTCTAAATATCCCAGTAAAGTGAATGACCAGCGTCTGAAACCGTGTGTTTATGCAAATGTCCCTGCTCCCTCACTTCTTGGAAGGGCTAACATTAAGTCTGTTCTGACAACTTGGCCGCTACATGGAAACATTGTTTATTTATAGAGTGAAAATACTTTGAAATTCCGGAAGGGGATTTACTGAAGTTTAAGGGAATACCTAAAAACCTAAATAGTGATATTTCGATATTTATTATGTAAAAGTAACTAAGTATGGCTTACTAAACACTAGGTTACAGAGTCGGGTTTTTATCTTTCTGCGATAGGCTAAAAACTGCTGAACGGAATTTCGTGTGATTTTCACCAATAGGCAGATTAATTCCTGAAAAGTAAAAAATTACGAAGGCTACGGAAGAAGTGTAAAAACATACTTTATTTTTATTTAAGCTTATTATAATAGCATTTTAAATTGATTTAGTGTCTAAAGTACACTACAGGGTTTAATTGATTCACTATATAAAACTTACTAACCAATAATATTACTAAGTATACCATTACGCTGTCACTTAACAACTGAAAAGCACTTTATATACACACAAAATCGTAACATTTTAATACACCCATTAGTTTATAATAAGACATAATATTAAATATAATGAGTGAATAATATCTAGCGCCATTAAAGAACGGATGTCGGTTAGTAATTAGTGTCACAACGCCATCTAGGGGCACCATTAACAACTAACTAGTGATCAGCGCCGGCGCAATACGACCTTCGTAGATATTTGTAATTTTCAATAACGTGTCATTAGTTTTGGTATTTGTAAAATAAATATAAATAATTTATTGATAAATAAAATGTATATTATGTGTGACAGGTGACAACCATTTGATAGCCACTACTGTGTCCATTGGTTCCTTCCTAAAGTGGTGGTGATAGATACATCTCGATGAAGCAGCAATGTACTTTAAAGTGGATATCAAATTGACGTACACTAGCTATTAACTGAGATACACAATGCATACAGGACAAGTTCCGAGAAGAATGGCCTGAAAAAACAAGCAACAGAAACGTCTGAAAGGTAACGGGCAAGACCTTTGCCTAGCAGTGGGACACTGTAAATTTTTTGTGAGATATTTCACACACCATTCGAACAGGGCGACTTCTTAATAAAATTATATGTTAATGAAACCACTATGTAGCCAATAAAAATATCTACTTTATGATATGTACACAAATTAAATAGTCATGAAATACCCACACAAAACCAACCTTTTCTCTACTCAAGGAAACTTTTCCACGGAAAGGTACTCAACATCAAATAGCCTACCAGTCAAGTGAGCTAACAATCACTACAATACGCGTCCTCTCTCGTCTATTCGCGTCAGTCTTTGTCAGTCCGCGTCAGTCGACGTCTAGCCGCATACAATCGTTTCCGCCCCAGTCTGCCGCCCGCCCACCGCGGTATCGATTCCAATTCAATGGAAAATCCTTTCAGCATATTTTATGCTTTTATATTACAGTCGATTGGATATAATTTCCTTCTCAGAATAGGTTCTGAAGCAGCGAATGGCGTGACGACTTTTATTAGTCACTATTGCGCTAGTCTTTTTGTCAAAATGTTTACATAGGTTCATTCAGGTGAATTAAAGTCAGATATTTTTAACCGAATTCAAAAAAAAGAGGAGGTTCTCAATTCGTCGCGATATTTTTTTTTTATGTATGTTCAGCGATCATTTCTAAACGGCTGGACTAATTTGCAAAATTCTTTTTTTATTTGAAAGAGTAAGCGTCAGGATCTGATGATGGCATCCTGGTGAAATCGAGGGCATTCCTGAAAAAATGTATGTAAGCACAGAGTTTTTCTTGACTTTTTATCAATTGAGAGGGATTTTATTAAACTTTCGCGTTACATGTTCATAATATACATTGAGTCTTAAGTAATTACAAAAATGTACATTTAATCTATCTTTAAAATCATGACTGTCTCTACATTTCTTACTTGCAAAGCTTTTGTATTTTGATCAAGTAAAAGCTTTTATACAATAAAACATAACGGAATTTCGTCACCCACGAGACTTTATTGCGAACTTTTTCTTCACAAAAATTAAACTGAGACGGAAAAGATATTTAAAAGATCCTAAATAAGATTTTTTATTATGTATTATTGTAATACCTGCGACAGGTAAGGTACTAACTTGTATTACAGGTCGGGTAATAAAAACACAGAAGAATCCATCTTAACAGTACAGTCATATCCTCGGTAATATTTTCTCAAAAATCTACATTTAAAACCATCCAAACTCAATAACTCACACCCTGAAAAACACCATAAAAAGTGACTCACACAATCGTAGTAATAAAAGTTTGAGCTCATGACTCAGTGACAATAAGTGCATGTTATAACGTATGACTAAGCCCTTCACACTAAATTATAAACAAAGCCAAGTGGCTTAGCCCTCGGTCTAGACAAGGAGTAAATTAAAATGTCTGGACCGTAATATATTTTTATTATAAGTGCTACTTTTAAATGGTTAAGTGATACTTTTAATGTATGGCTGTATGGAGAGCTTTTTTATGATGTTTTAAAATAGAGTTTTCTATTTATAATAAAGTCCGTTTGTAAGATATGTGCAGTGTTTTATTACATTTGACTGCCTCCGTGGCGCAACGGTTAAAGTCGCCGCACTGTTACCACGCTTTTTGTGTCGGGAGGTCGTGGGTTCGATTGACACACGGGACAATTATTTGTGTGATCCACAAATAATTGTCTTAGATCTGGTTGTACTTTGTGTCTGTTGCTTGCAAAAGTCCCCACGACACAAGAGCAATTCTTAGTGCGAGAGTTGTCTCTAAAAAAACATATTATTATCTAGGATAGCTGACCCGCGCAACTTCGCTTGCGTCACATAAGAGAATCATAATTTTTCCCGTTTTTGTAACGTTTTTCACTGGTACTCTGCTCCTATTGGTCGTAGCGTGATGATATATAGTCTATAACCTTCCTCGATAAATGGACTATCTAACAGTGAAAGAATTTTTCAAATCGGACCAGTAGTTCCGGAGATTAGCGCGTTCAAACAAACAAACAAACAAACTCTTCAGCTTTATAATATTAGTATACTTAGATGTTTTGAGGCACTTGTATCGGAGTTAAATCCATGTTGTAATACTAAACTTAATTCTGCCAGCCAAAGGATGTCTAGACTTCTATTCAATCAATCCCAGTCCTTACTAAGGAATAACATCTGCATGCTGTGCTAATAAGAATTTCCTTAAAGAAGTACCAAAATCTCGGCCTAACCGTGTCGATCTCAGATTTAGAAGTTTTACTTTTATTAAAAACATATTTATTATGTAGCCAAACTCAGATATTCTTACCCCTAAAGTGTTAAGTTAAAGTGAAGTTTCCTTGCCTCATTACATTGAAGTACACGATAGCAAAGCAAAGCAAGACAAGAACAGGAAAGCAACTTTCAGAAAGCTCGAATATACGAAATTCAAGAGATATATTCTGATAAAGAAATCGTTACTATAAGTAATTAATGAGAATAATACAATGATCTCCAATGCACTAACGTAGGTACCCTAGGCAATACAGTATCAAAGTAATTTTCAGTGTAGATCGTTAACCGTTTAATGTATATGCTCCGGTCTGCCGCCCGCCCTCTGCATTGCGCTGCTTTCAAATTGCTATTTGTATTAAAATACCAACATAACAGCATAGTACTGGCAATTTTACATATTTTCGTAATAGAATTTAACTAGACTAGAATTTAATATTTTAGTCTACATTTTTGAAATGCTCGTTATAAAATAGCATGATAAAATATTTTGAATTTAGTTTTACAAAGTATGTATTCAGTATTTTAGAATATTCTAGCGGCTCAACTATGAATTACATACATTTACGTTATAGGTACATTTCATTCATAAAATTACGTATTTTTCCCATACGGGTAGGCTGAGACCAGAGAGCGCCACTTGATGTGATCCTTACAAACTTCCTTTGCGTCGTCGACATCCATACATCTTTTCATACAAGACTGCCAAATTCGAATACCTACTACACAGATCATATTATCGGTGACATCTTGCAAAAGGTAAAAAACTACAGTAGTTACCATTTATTTAATTTATTTTACTATTTATTTGAGGCTTACATCAAAACACAATCTCATTTTGCCTATCCAAAACTACGATGGTTTGTACGAAATATAATGTAAGTCTATATACAAACCACAAGACATTAATTAGTGAAGAACCCATTAACCACAGACCACGGAATCTTCGGCGATAATCGAAACCCTAACCACCGACACCGACAATTTATTGATCAATCTATTCTGACCACAAACTTCGATGAAGGTAGTGTACGTTGAATACATGGGGAAAAAGTTTTTTCGCATTATAGTATGTATGAACTTGTAATAAAATCTCTTTGACTTCAAGAGTACACGGTTCATTAGGTTTCTTTCAGTGAGCTCGGGCTCGTGAAGTACCCAAATATCGAGCTTTTTTGTGTAGAGACAAGATTTTATTACAAGTTCATACATACTACAACGCGAAAAGACTTTTTCCCCGAACTAATAGAATGTTTTCAATTAGATGTCTTACTTATGAAGCTATTAAGACACCACCGTTTACAAAAAAATTCA
Source organism: Anticarsia gemmatalis (assembly GCF_050436995.1). Classification (NCBI taxonomy): domain Eukaryota; kingdom Metazoa; phylum Arthropoda; class Insecta; order Lepidoptera; family Erebidae; genus Anticarsia; species Anticarsia gemmatalis. The sequence continues at coordinate 10,406,190 of NC_134764.1, read as the reverse complement.
TCAAAGATCATTATTATCAAAGATAGTCACGTAGTTTTGATACAGACTGACAACTTAGTAGAGTGCTATGTATGCAAACCGCGTGAGATACGGAGGCACACAAAATCTAGAATTTTGAAAATTATTCATCCATATTCTCATGCAGCGGCCGGTTGTCTACTGTTTTAAGGACAAACACCTCAATCTCCCGATCATATACTTTAGATAATAGTGCATTACAAAGCCCTCTACTAAGTTATCGAACTATAGTTAATGGTCATACACATCACACATGTCCATGACTGAGCAAAGTGAGCAAGGACGGATTATAGATATTACTTATGTAACTCGTATGCTAAAAAGCAGCCCTATTAGACTACATAGACCAAAAATTTGCTTACAACAGTCTGTACGGATTTAACCGTCTCAAAGTCAATTTCAATATCCTATTAGCATACACGAATAATATCTCACGTGTTTCTTCAAAACTAGGGTATCTAGGTCACAACGTAGCGATGACCTAACTTTCAATATTCATGCAGTGATATTTTTCGATGAATTTTTTTAATATGTTCGGAGCGCGGATTATCCAGGTCAGATATTTGAGTAAATCTTCCCAGCATGCATGGCTTATGAAGCGTAGTGAAGTATATGACAGAATTTATTTATTTTTTAGATATTTATCAGGGAAGTCTTAAATAATCTGTTATTGATATTTACCTGATGTGGATAATAACATGTTGTCATCTTCTTAGAGGTAAACTAGACTTTAAGGTAGCCTTTTTTTTACGGAGGGGTGAAAATTCCTTCGGAAGCCCATCTTCCCTGAGGGAAGAAAGACTGGGTTATGTGGTGTAACAACTAGGAAAAGCTTACAGCGAACTCATTTCTTTTGCTTTCTTTGTTTCAAAAACTTTCATGAAGCCTACAGTCCACAGCTTACAGCAAGCTTATTATGCTTTCTTTGTTTCAAAGTGTTCCTTAAATTTCCAGCTCAAAACTGAAACGTGTTAAAAGCTAGGTCTCGGTGAGCTCTCGAGACAACAACATATACATTACTCGCAGTTGCTGAGTGGTTATGTCTGGCACACCACGTAACAGCAACGGACCGATTGTCTACTTTTTACGTGATCATTAGCTTGCTTATTTTTCTGTTTTATTATAATCGTGTTACGGTGATTTCCTTATTCTTTTTTTTTAGACGACTCCCACTCTTGTGTTGGGGAGACTTACAAACATACAAACAACGGACACAAAGCACAACCAGACCCGAAACAATTATTCGTGGATTACAGAAAAAATTGTTGTCCCGTGTGGGAATCGAGCCCACGACCTCCTGACGCAAAGGTAGCGGCGTGGTGACCTTAACCACTACGCCACGGAACCAGTCAATGAGTCGAAATTAGTTCTTATATTTGTGAGTGTTTGTTAAATCATTGTTTCATTTGCTAAATCACTACAGTACAGTGATACATCTACAGTATTCCTTACATCCGATATATTATTCATCCCTTATTTAAATTCCTAAGTGTCTACCAAAATTTATTGTCAGTAAAAATGTACCTATCTATAAACATTACACTTAAACAAGTTTTTAAAACAAGTTTAAGCAATTACAAACATTAAACATTTATTCAACAGAAGCTGAAAGTTCAACAGAAAACTTCTCAAACAGTCGCAAAACTTTCAATTCTTGATTCGTAACAACATGGGAGTATAAAACCAAATCACAGTTGGCATCTAAACTTTTTAAATAAAAGAGTACAATTCTCAAGAGGCTGTCTAGTCGCCGCCCTAACCCGTCTGTCGCGGGTCTACCGCCCGCCCTCGCAGCTACGTCAGGACTACTTGCCGTACATTTTATATTTTATTTTAAATTTATTTGTTGTTACTGTTTTTGACTTTTTGTAATGTGATAGTAATGTTTTGTTGTAATTATTGTGTGCAGTTTTCCTCCAATCGTTATATGGTAGTATTTTAAGTAACAGTCTAACTTAAAAATAAGGTTTATTTTAGTATGAACTTGATTGGAAAAATAAGGGATACCTATAAGAATTGTCAATACTAATTTTGAGTTAGCTATTTTCGTAGAAGTAATTCAATTTTTTAATATTCAAATAGTATTTGTTTGTACAACCAGATCAAAAATTCTAAAACCAATGTTTTCGGAACTTAATTAAAAAAGCCAAAATCCAATTACTTATTCCAATTAACAAATACCTTGAACCAATGAATAGTACAAACAAAACTTAACTAGTAAAGTATTATGTGTAAGTGTATGCTCGCGTGCCGCCCAGCCGCCCAGCCGCCTATGTCTGCCGCCCGCCCTACGATCGATGTTGTGAAATGTCGCCAACGTTAATTACTACTGTTGAAGGTTTTTTTCCCTACTTTGTTATTTATTTTAATTAGTTTTGAAGAATCTATTCGTTTTTTTTTCGAGTGCCTATTTCAGTTACAGTAGGTATTATGAGACTGGGAAGGTAACATATTTTTTGTATTTCATTTATATTTTTTAATGACTCTTTAGTAGACCAATGTATAGTTATGTGCCATCAGCAAAAGCCGATAACCTAATGTCGTGGGATTTAAAAACTAATTTAACAAATTGAGAGTGTGGGACTTCAGCTTATACTTTTCATTTAAATAGCCGTGAAAATAAAAATAAATCTGATGTAAAAAAATGATTATACCTACTTAATTTTTGTATTTTTTACTTAACATAATAATATCGTAAGTTTGGTTCAAACTTAATATAAATATTATTAGCACATACATGAATAAAAAAATAATATAAAAGGCAGGACATGTTTAATTCATAACCTAATAATAAAAGATGTCATGACGTCACATGACCTCACAAAAAAAAATTCAAGGTAATCTAGTAGTACTCAGAATTTAATTAGCTATTTTGACCAATGTGATAACTGGCCCTGTGGCGCAACGGATAACGCGTCTGACTACGGATCAGAAGATTCCAGGTTCGAATCCTGGCAGGGTCGCTGGCCTATTTTTATTTTTATTATGCTATCATTTTTGTTTTTTTTTTCAATATTGGTGTTAAGTGCTTTGCTATTTAAAAAAATAAGGCGCCCTAAATTATGAGTAAAACACTTCAATATACAATTTCTTAAAGGAAAGACTTAACATAATTTTGTTCATCGGAGCGCTGTATTATGCACCTATATTCATTATTATATAAAAAAATGCGATTCTAAGCTAATTATCTTAATGCAGATGTTTATCTGTTTGTCCGGCTTTCACGGCTAAGGCGCAGCACCGGCCTTAAAAAAATCACATGGCAATAGTAGAAAAATAGGGATAATTGTTTTTTTAAAACAACCACATAGTTACCCTTTCTTTACTTTAACCAAATTACACGCAAGCCCTACAGGCGAGTCCGCAGAATAAAATATATTTGTCCCAACATTAAAACACCCACAATACAAGCCAAAAGGCCAATCACAATAAATAAAGACATTTTGTATTATAAAAAGCCGTAAGCCGCCCCTAAACAAATAAGCCACATAAAAGGTCGGCTTACCCCGTGGTACATTAATATAATCCCATGATTCCCATGCTTTTGCCAAATAACGATATAACTTCCACGACATTAACGGATTAAACTGAGTTATGGCTTATGATTGTGAACTTTGATTTGAGTAGAGAAACTATAAGAATTAAATATAGGTATATTTTCTAAGTTTTACTTACTTTCAGAGTAATTTAAGTAATTTAACGCATATACTCGTAGCTGGGCTTACGGCTTAACAATTAGTTTGTTAAGTAAACTTTTGCGCGGGCAATACTTAGATCGATGGCCGTTTATTGGTATCTGAGCTAAGAGTCTGCGTGCTTTTAGGATCGCACCAAGTTGTTCTGGTTGATTACAGTAGTTAAACTTTTTGTAAGGGCTTCAAGCGGCTTGAACAATTATTGTGATAACAGATCTTGGACAGGACACAAGGCATTTTGACCACCATACGATCAATAATAATTAAAAAACTATGTTTCTTTAACGGCTTTAAGTTGCTAAAAGAAATAAGTCACTACATTTATTAAAATGAAATAGAAAATATTCATACCTAGTACGTAGTTAATTATTTTGCAGTGTTAAAGAAACAATGAACACAAAAGGTCACAAAGAAAGGTGACCTCATAATACTAGAAATGCTTGGAAAAACGCGAACGACATAAAAACTATGGTATTAATCACGAATGGAAACGACCTAAATGTTGCCAGCGTCTGGGGTGAATAAAAAAGGTAATTAACCGTTATTACCTAGAATAGGGCCTTGATAGATAAAAATACGACTTAGGTCATTCGAATTTACCTAAATCATTAGAACCTAGAATAAATTTAGTTCTTAGTCCTAGTACTAAATAGCTACTGACTAAAAGTGAGCTTGTTGTCAAACTCCTGATCCTTAATTACTTTCCAAAACAATTCCAGAAATTAAAACTACATAATTCCATTTTGCCCGACTCGGAAATCGTAATCGAGACATTTCCTTAAAGACCATTCTTGGACCATCAGACAGTTATTAATATCGTCAATTTGATAAACTTAGAAGTTTTGATAACTATTTCAAAAAAGGGGCAACAAATAGCCAACATTAAAGTCAACTCGACGTTTCAAATATACAAAAACTAATATGCAGCGTAAAAGTAAACTTTATTTTACTTAGTAAGAAATTACTTAGGACTAATACTACTACATAAATGCTTAGATAAAACAGTATTCTTAAAATCATCGAAACAAGCCGAGACAAGGTACATATCTGTTGCAATATAGCACGAGAGCACGTCGGAGCAGCGCGGAGTGAACAATGACGACGAAGGTTATACCTGCCCGGGAATACTACCTGAGGTAGAGGTAAGAGGGAGTTTTGTAGGCTAGTTTGTGGTTCTGTAGATAGGTTAGATGAGGGAGTGGTAAGTTTGAAAGAAGTAGCAGTTCTGATTACGTATTGGTAGCTTAGTATGGAGTATGGTCTGACTTTCTTACATTTGCCGTAATTTTATCTCTCAGATATAGGTACTATATGATACTGTTATGTAGACAAGTCGTGAAACTGGACCTTACTGTACCAATAAATATTATAATTCTGGATGAAATGCGACCCACGAGCAACGATTCTGGTACTGACCTACAGCTGAAATGAGATTTGTGTACTATGATTCACAATCTGAGCTACGAGCAAATAATTATGACAAATCAAGACACTTTTCAGTTGGTTCTATAGAACTCCAGAATCGAATAATAGACAAAAATAACCTATCAATTCCAGGGCCCACCTCTCACAAACTTTATTTCAAAAACAATTCGACTTATTTATCAAGTCTGTCAAAATGATTTCTCAAATGAAGTTATCTAAATTCTAATATGTCGGCCTTGTATTTTAAGAATCAAAGAGCGAACATCGTGTATCTATACTCTGTATACCATGACAAAAACCGTCTATTATAGTCACAAGATAAGGGTCCTTCTAACTAAAGAACCCTATAAACGTTCGCTAAGACAGGAACGTGCCATCTCGGCCGCGCATCGACTTAAAAACTACGCAAAAAACATGAATAATGCCCTCCGAGCCCGACGCGAGAATAAATCAAAGCTTTTTGTGTTTTGTTTCACTTTTATTTCATTTCACGAAACAACAACAAAGATTTTAGCAAGTCTTCAAGTTTAAATAGACAGTTGAAGAGCAAAATTATGATTTTTGATTGATTACTGAGCAAAGTAGCTGAATAGATATAAAATGATACTCACAGATGTGGAATGAGGGAGTATTTGGGCCTTGAGTCCACTACGCTGGCCAAATGCCGGTTGGGGTCTTTGCACCAAGAACTGTTCTGAAGATATGCAAGGTTGCATCACGATGTTTTCCTTCATAATTGGAACAAAGTGATAATCATTTCTAAACACACATAACTTCGAAAAGCTTTATATTTCTGGCTTCATTCTTTGATGTCAATTTACTTTAGTCTGTCCAGAATTCTATAATAGAAATAGGATAGATGGTATCATACAATTTAAGGTCACATTTATCTAACCATTAGCCATGCCTTTGACAAATTATACCTCTCCTATTACTTTCAAACTGCTATTAATTTTTTAAACTCAATTGGCCAGTGTGTGGCATTGACACCCCTGTCCAAAAATTCATCATTTTTATTATCATCCAAAGTGCTTCTGGGCGTATTAAAATCCATTAATAAATATTTTTTGCAATAATAATATATCGGCTCATAAATCTTATAACCAATGAGTTTGTTTTGTTTTCTGACACTTTTATGCGCCGTATGTTATTATTGCTATTAGATTTTCGTCAGGCGTTTGACATTAATATAATGCTGAATAACGTAATTAAAAAGCGATGTTTTCGTACCTACAATCTGAACTTCAGCTTCAATTTGTCCCTGTCTACCTCTCAAAGCCTCTGTAATAAACTTAATTAAAGCCAAATGTACTAAAAGTAAAGTTATTACATTTCCGATTCGTACCTCAAATGTTCATACATAATTTGTGTCCGTATTGGTTTCGTACTCCTAACGTTTGATCAAATTTCATGTTGTCTTCAATGTGTATTGTGCCAGAAATGGGTAGAACTGTGAATTTATTTATTTGTTTTGTTTTATTTATACAAATTCTAAGTGCACAGATAAACGGGTATTAAAATATCTAATCAAAGATATCTAGCCGTGATAAGAATGTTATTGATACAAATACTTTTCAATGCAGCCGTATTTCCTATATAAAAACATTAAAATATATCAAGTAAAAATAAATAATTAATACAATATGTTATAACAATACTCATAACAATTAAATCACAATACGAGTTAATCAAAACATCATTTCGTAAATCTAATTTTGTTGAATCTGAAATGTTTCTAAAACTAATCTCATAACAAGCAAAGGAATGTACAATACAGCCAATATCAAACTTACCACAGACAGCCGAAGACCTCTGCAGTCAAAACCTAGATTTCCTTTTTTGTCTAGCACTGAATCAAAGCACTGATAACACTTATAACTAAAAACTATCAAATAAACTTAAATATCACGATCTAAAATTGATTTTATACGATATTTATGTGAAATAAACAGTATATTTCTGTTATAACCTAAGTTTTTTCACTAAAACGTTGATTTATACGATGTAAATCGTCTCGATCGCGGCGGGTTTTGACAGCTGACTGGGTGAATTCGGGCGGTACGACCGCGCATGCGTAGTGCAAACAAGGGGGAACGAGGGAATATTTCGCGGATACGCTATCAGCTGATAGTGCGGTAGGCAGGGGGTGTGTTCGTGACGTAAAATATTTATACGCTAACGATAGTTTTGGCTGAAATTCTTGGACTTTTATCAAAAATGTAAGTAGGTGGAGGTTCAATATACTTGAATGCGACTGCAGGTCTCAAGGTTCTAGCTTTAACTATTGAGTCAGACAAAGTTTGAGTCTTCTTTTTAGAATGCAGCTAGAGAATGTTAAAAATTGCCGGGATTTTCAGGTTTCAGGTGGGGAAATTATAGGTATACATCTTAATTACCCCGTTACCTACATTTCCTATTGTTTACAACTATTAAAACCTGTTTAACGGTGAGCTATTGCTACATAATTACCCACTGATTTATTTCAGTTCGCTATACTTACAAATTCATCAAAAACAAATTCATAAAATCCTTTAATACCAGTTTACTGAATAAACAAATTCCACGGTATTAACCCGGGATTCCCTGTGCAACCCCAATCAGTTGAAACGTTCATGTCAATCAGTGATAACCTGAAAAACACGACATTTAATAACACAGGTAGGTATAATTGATCCCTTCCCCTGCGGAAATTCCCAAAGGGTAAAGGGAACGACCTATTAAACTAATAAGTACATTTTTATTGCGTGTTTGGTAAACAGTAACGCCTAGTCTGTTATTAAAAATTATCATAAAGTTAAATACGTTTAAAGTGAAGTCTTAGAAAAAAAAAATACAAGTCTAGAATGTCTAACTAACTACACATTATGATTAACCATTGACATTTAACTAAGGTTGTTATTACGTCCCAAAATGGCTGTATGCTTAGATCCATACACAAATTAGCGTAAGAGAATCCTCTGTACATTTCCCGATAGTCTAATTCTACCACACTGACCCTCATTTACGTATTTTGGACATCAAATCCTTTGGAGAATTCTTTACAGAGAGCTCCCAAATTGATAAAGATTTTTCTTCACCGTAAAAAGTATGCGACCTACCGTGGACGATACCTATCTATCAAACAAAAAAAACAACAAAGATAAACGACGTGTCTATGGTATCATTTTCCGCCATATTTTTCTATCGCGTGACAGCGCGTCATTTTTCCGTGACGTCACATAATTGGAAATTCCCAGGGGAGTGGAATCAAGGACGAAAATGTTTGATCCTTTATACAAGATGTCTGATCTTGTTAGCTAATCTGTTTCCACTCCGTTGAGTGAGAAACTCATGAATTATGACCCCGCCGCCCTTTCGAATAAGTTTACACGTAATTTTGTTAAAGCTTTCAAAATGTAATTCAGTTATGTTAGGAATATTTTAATCTTTCTTGACTGAGATGACGATAAGTTGATTATATGAATTGAGTTGTTAAAATTGAATATTATACTTTCTAGGTATTGCGGATATTCATCTAAAATCGTCACAACATATCTCTTTTTGCTTTGAAACTTTTAAATGGTTAATAGAGTTTATCAGCCTTTAAATGCAAGTCTTTGTCAATAGACTTAACCATCATACAAAGAATGACAAAGTACGATATTATTTTAGTACCTACTTACTATTTCCCGAACGCAACTTCATCCGCGTGAGAAGATTTGCCGTAATAAGAAGTACCTATCCTATGTTTTAATCTAGGTTATAAAATAGCTATGTACCCTATACCTATCAAGTTTCAGTCAAATCTGTTCAGTAGTTTTTCCTGAAATAGTAACAAACATACATACATCCACCACAAGCTTTCACAATCCATACTAATATTATAAATGCGAAAGTAACTCTGTCTGTCTGTCTGTCTGTCTGTCTGTCTGTCTGTCTGTCTGTCTGTCTGTCTGTCTGTCTGTCTGCTACTCAATCACGTCGAAACTACTGAACCAATTTGCATGAAATTTGGTATGGAGATACTTTGATACCCGAGAAAGGACATAGGCTACTTTTTACCCCGGGAAAATGATGCATTTCCCGGGAAAATTCAGAAAATTCAACGAAGTCGCATAAAATCAATATTATAATGACATTGAATTAACAAAATTCCGTTTCCATGGCAACTGTTTTAATGGCGGATATGCCTTAGCGCGACTTCGTTATACTAAGAGGTATCTATAAATAATTTTGAGGATATTTTTCGTGAAAAAAAAGCATATTTTATATCATCACGCTACAACCAATAGGAGCAGAGTCGGTAACAGTAAAAAGTGTTGCAAAAACATGGAAAATTCTGACCCATTCTCTCTTATGTGACGCAAGCGAAGTTGCGCGGGTCAGCTAGTTTATAATATTAGTGATTTAAGATAAGACTTACTTAAAAACCGGCCTGAAAAACTGAATAACTTTTCTGAAACTGCAAAACAAAACACTGTAACCTTACACAATAGTAAAAGCGTAAAATTACTAAACACCATTATTAACCTCACTACAGTCGCTACGTCAACTAATTCTTTTAATTTTCTAGTCCAAAAGTTGGGCAAAGTCATCCTTTAAAGTGCCTCAAAGACTGTTTTTTTTCTTCAATTTATTTATTAGTAAACATGATAAAATATATAAAAATGAAAAATACTAGTATTCAGCTGCATCCGGTGAGACTGAAAGCCGACTCCAACAACGAAGACAAATCAAATCAAATAATTTATTAATTTAGCTCAAACATGGACAGTCGTTACAATAACTGAATCTACCACTAACTCGGAAAGAGGGTAGAGCCTTATAAGAAGAGCTAGCAAGAAACCCAAGGCCACTCTTTTCAATCGCCAAAAGATTTACAATGTGGTTGATACAATAATTTGATCATGCGAAGTCCCAACAATCAGCGATATAGACTAAACGTCAATTATGTGGTAAGGAAAAATCTTATATAGTAAATATGAGAAGGGAGGGGCTAGATTTATTGTGAATAAATACCCACCCTTAACGTATAAAACCACTCTCATACATATGGCATTTTTATGACACATATTTTATTAGATTTATAGTGCGTGGAATTTCGACGGCGTTTTCCTTTGTATAAATGGTTATATTTACTTAGTAATGTTAAACGTCGTTGTGTGGTAGTAGGCTGTTTGCAAAGAAATTACAGGACATTTATTAAGGACGAAACTATCTGGATACTTGTTTAAAAAAAACTTAGAAGTTTTCCACTAATAGAGTTAAACTATATTCGCCCTGCGGAATACGGCTCAGGTATGTAAAATACACTAATGTTTTGTCGACCATATTTTTGGATGCAAGTAACAATAACAGCTAGTTTTTATATCAATTTAACCTAACTTACCAACCCGGGAATCGTACACAAGACCTCGATTGGCAGACGCATACACTAACTACCTACTTAGACCGCAAAAGCTTACTATATTGTTTAGACTTATCGCACCGGCACAAAGAACAAAATAAAATGTTACCTCAAAAGTACCTTTATTCAGTCAGTGTGGCCAGTAAATAAAATACCTTTTATGTGAGAGGCACTGCGAGTGAAAAGGTAATGAAGTGTGGAGATTAGCGACCTCTGTCGGTACACGTCGTTAATTATGTACACCCGTTTTGTACGAATAACGTTTTTGTTTAAACGTAGGAATAAAATGGAGCGCTTTTTTCAGTTGGATTTCACGTTGCGAATAAAGACTTTTAAAGGTAAATAAGTTGTTTTTTTTTATTTGAACTACATCGGGTCAAAATGTATGAATATACTTTATCTTGAAAATTCATACATACATAATATCACGCCTGTTATAACCGAAGGTGCAGGCAGAGGTATGTAGTATGTACGATATTTACCCGGGTTTCGCCATTTACAATTTTAGTCCCATATAGTTCCTAAAGGGTGAGCCTTAATACCTCAAGAGCGAGCACGTTGCAATTTACCGGGCACACTACTGTATTCACATATAAATAGAAAATTCCTTACATCACTTTACTCAACTCGGGAACCCGGAGACGGTTTCAGTAGACCAGTACACTACCGCGTACTACAGATTTCTTTAAAGTAACTTCAAAAATTTACTATTATTATCGTATAAATAACTGATGACTGATTAGCATTGCTGGCACGCGTACAGTTGACCCGGATTGAGGTCACGTCACTACTCTGCCTACCCCACGCGTGACAATCGACAATAACGTTTGACATCCATATGTACCGCCGCTGGGAAAGACTTGGTTTTACTGCTAGCGAGAATGTTAAAACGCTACTAAACTACTAGTTCAAAAAGTTACATAAGCTAAGTATGTCTTTGGATTGAATTGACATTTACCGGATTACTATAAAATTTTAATGTCCCACTGCTGCGCAAAGGTCTTCTCCTAAAGTGAGTGTGAGGTTTAGGCCTTAATCCACCACGCTGGCCTGTTGCGGGTTGGGATTTGGCTAGATATTAATCCACATTCATATGAATATTACGAATGTTATTAATACGAAACTTAGCCTGTGTATCTGGTATATTTTACACTCCTGAAGCTGCTGAACCGATTTTTCAACAAAACTGGAGACAAAAAATTAATCGACAATTTTTCTAGTAATTTTTTGCTGTACCCAGCTTTCAAAAATATTGATCAGCTCAGCTTATATCTTATACCGTACCCAAAACTTACTTGTTCTAGGTAAATTCCTTATACCTACCCATTTCAGTAATCCTTTAAAAACGCCTGCATTCCCGCTCCCAATGCGCCCATACATCGTTGTCACAGCCGACGTCGTTCGTGACGCGTCCGGCACGTTTCCGGCACGTCACGACACCGACACGACATGTTTTGTTCAACGTGCTCTATTGACAGGCCTATGAATATAATGCACCTATTTATAGAATAATGGAAGTATGTTTGTGTTTCGATTTTTTTGTCACGATATTATTATGACACCAATTTAAATGCATAATAAATGGTCGGGTCAGGTTTGATTCCTGAGCAGGACAATGTGTGCTACTGCTGTCCTCTTAAGACATTTCCAATGCCCAGCATTGGAATAACAAAAATGTAATTACTTAGCTTTACTAAAAAGTGCATTCTTCCCTACTTCCTTTTTGGATTTTCTACCAGAATAAAACTAATAAACATAGATAACATTTAATTCAAATAAATAAGTTAACTTACATAAAAATACTGAACTATGTTACAATATTTCACAGTAAAAGTTTAGCTTTTTGAACCATACTTCGAAGTTCTAATCACATTAGATTCTTGTCTAAATTTAAAAATAATATATGTCTGAAGCCAGGTATTCAGTAGAGAACAAATGTCCAATGAAGAATCAAGTTCCGGCAACGTGTTGGGCGACTTTAAGTCTATAGCGACGAATGAAACGCAGTATGTCGAGTAAGGTTCGGCAACGCCGCACTACTACACCAGACATGACTGGTGATACATTTCGCTAGACATTTGGGGTGTAAATATATGTATTCTATGGTTCTCCAATAACGAGGTAGCCATCTTCATCGGCAGCGATACGATGAGTCCGCGGTATACGACGCTCCACTGATAAGATCTTCCTGTTGATAGTACAAACGATTTAAATTACGCTAGTCGTCGATAAGTTATTTATTCTTTCTTCTGACTTTCACGATTGTAATAAACAACCATGATGCGTGTGGGAATCGAACCCAGTACATCCGAGCTAAATACTCACAAGCAATTTATTGTCAGTTATGAAGGAATAGAAAAGGTAGTAGGGAAATATTTTTTCGTTAACAAAAAATACAAACTACATAATCAACGATACATTTTATTATAACAAAAGTGTAATCTTAACTACACTATGTACAATATATTTACATACTCTCGTACAAACTATACCGTTACTATACATTTAGTCACACACATCAACATTTATCAGAACTCTATCTAATACTCGCGACTCTAAAGGCGCCCGTAGCCAGTTGCACTCACCGGTCGGTAAACGATCTCTGGGTTAAGCAAACCTTAGCGCGGTCATTCCATAGATGGGTGACCGCATAGTGGTATTTGTACTGGGCGTCTCCGTGCTACGGAGGGCACCTAAAAAGTCGGTCCCGGTTGTTGTCAATTAAGATAACAGTCGATAAGCGTCGTCAAAGGCCTTCAGGCGGCTTGAACAACTTTGACACTAGGTTGACCACTAACCATACAACAAGAAGGCTCGCGACTTTACTTGGGTAGTAATTAGTTGTAAAAAAGGTAGCCCATGTCATTACTTAACTTTCAGATTGCATATTAATTAATAGAGTAGTTTTATAGTTAAAGCAAAAAAGATGAAATTATTTTTGTAGTATGCAGTTCACTGATGCACGTAACTGTACGTTTACCAATATATACGCACGTATCATACGTACATAAATGTGTACGCAACGAACTTTTAGTTTGTAGATGTTTTAAATCAATTTAATGATGATGTATAACGAGTGTGACTAAATTATTATAATATTACTTAATTATTAAAATAACATGATTCATGATGATTTAAGACACAATAAGTAAAGCTCAATCAAATTTATGCGACAATTTTTGAAAATAGTTTAGTGTACAATATTTAAGATATAGTTATAAGTACTATACATGTGTATATACATACATAAATATTTCAAAGGAAGCCCACTTACTAACTATTTATAAACTTCAAGTTAAACTACAAAAATAGAAAAATTAACAAACCTAAATGTACCTATACAATATTATTATTCCAGTACTTTTTTGGTTGTTTTAGAACAAAATTACCATTATTAAAAAGAGTTATACTAGTCAGAGCTTATATATTTTGGTACCTCATCAGACTTGCCGATGTCGAGATGCCAACAACAAAGTAATTTAAACAATAGCTAAAGTTACAGACTTACAGTAAAGTAATTAATCGTAGACAATATTCTCTCAAGCAGGTCACACCGCGAAATACAACCATCGAATTCACGGTTTTTAACCAAATTCAAAAAACGAGGATCTCATTTTACCTGTGTTTTAACCAGCGCGTGTCTGTATCTCTTAGTTTTGGCTTTTCTTTTATTTAGCTTAGTGGCGATCTTGGCTATAATAATATGGCTAATTCCACCAATAACGCGGTATAAGTAAAATATATAAAAAGAAAACTTTTATGTCGTTTTTTTTTTCAACTGCTAAGCAACTGCTTTTTGTTCCAAAACAACCAAATAAAATTGAACTAACAAACTAAAAACAAGAACATCAGCTAGGCATGTTCGTCTCTCACGACCCACCGTTCGAACAGGTGCAGCAGCTCGAAGCACACCTCGGCCAGGATGAGCGCGATCACCATCCACTCCAGCCGCACGTGGTGCCGGTCCGCCGCCCACGACGATAGCAGCTCCAGGAGCTCCACGCAGTGGGCCAGGCGCTCGTTCAATACCTGAGAGTAGAAGATATGTTAAGTATTTATGAAAGGAAGGAGAGTATTTGTAAGACTTTTGTTATAGCTAGGTCAGCCGAAAATATTGCACAAGTTTTTATTGAGCAAATTTCTGGCAGTTTCCATACAAGGTGAAGTTAAATTTAGTTGTGCAATAATTTAGACTGTATACTAAATTATACTTGTATTGGTGCTAAACACTTTATGGGGGCGCTGAACAAGCCCATTAAAATATAGAGGAAAGATAGCGTAACTTTCTTAAATAAATTCTATGGCAAACAAAAATTCAATCTTGTTTTGCCAAGAGTTCATCAATCAGATACTAAGAGGATCAAATTATTTCTTGTTCGCTGTTACTAATCCATTCACACTAGCTGGTAGGAAGCCTTTCCTCAGAAATGGAACTAGAACGCCTTTCCTCAGCTGTGGGACTCTGGGATTAATACAATTTATCAGAAACGAAATACCGCTTTAACTAATACGTCACAATCATTGGACAGCAAAAGTAAAAAAAATCTCAAAAAGTTTTGTTAGTTGCAAGAAAAATACGTTGTATAATAGTTGTCAATTACCCTGGTCCGCCTGGATATGGTGAAGTAAGCGACAGTGCTGGAGTACAGTCGTTCTAGCTGCTCCTCCTCCCAGTAGAAGTCTGGCGTGTCCAGCAGATCTGACTCTATGGTCAGTCGGTGACGGAGGGAGAATATCTCGCCTAGCTTGCGGACCACCTAAGAAAGAAGGAATAGTTATTAAGATACTAGTTATTGTCTGATGACGTTAGAAAAGAGTAAACTGTATGAATGGGATGGAAGCTATTGTACTGCCATATTTTTCTAATATCATGAAGCTTAAGAATATTTTTTAAAGTGTAATGAATGTCAGGCATTGGCTTAGCATTCATAGGAATATATCTTACAAATAACATACTTATCACACGACCATATTTCCTTTAAAACGATTAACCCGATTGCTTATGAAAAACAGACTTCATAATTTTAGTATGAAAGCATATAAAGTGGGTGATTTTTTTGACCCCATTTCATTATATAATTTCATTATCTACTATGAAGGGAATTTGAAGTAAAGTAGTCTGGCTACCTCTTTCTTGTCGACATGCGCGGCTCCGTCGTGCTGCATGGCGGCGGCGTGCTCGCTCACGGCGGCCGCGAGTGCCTCCAGCCGCGCCTCCCACGCGCCCAGCCGCGCCGACTGCACCATGGCGTGACTACGAAACAGTTGCAACTTTAGCTTTAATAGTAGATACAAGAAACCACTTTCTACATAGTTACAGATCACATTTAGTTGTTAGAAAAATACTTTTGTGTTTTTGACAAATTCTCCCTACATTATCTATCAAAACACCAAAGTTAATGAGATAAATAAGATATTTCCTGGTCATTGTCTACATATGGGAAAAAAACGCGTTTTTATGTATGTATGTAAATAAGATATTCATTGAATATTGTAAGTGTATAAAAATATTATAATGGCTTACCTAAATGTATATCTCTCCAGTGAATTATCTCTGTTTGGTACTAACACAAATGATGATTCTTGCAGGTGGCACTTTTTGCTGTAAAACAACATTAAATATTACTAATCAGTTCATAAATAAAAACAAAAACAGACTGTACGGGAAGATACTTACGCATTAGGATGATAGACATAAGTCATAACTTCTCTTTCTCTCTCTACAACTTCTTTTGGATAACTCTCTACTTCATAACTGAAACAAAAAAATATTCAATATAAAAGAAAAGTTTCCAAGCTAATACAAAAAATAGTTAATGAAGACACACAGTTTTCACTTGGAGTCATTACATGCTAAGTGTTCTCTGTATTTTAAAGGTTGTAATTGAAATTTGTATGTTACATAATAATATGTGAGTTCATACATATATGTAAAAGTTATTTCTGATGAATTTGTTTAGAAAAATATCTTGGGAACCTTGTACAACACAATATGTACTTATGTATGTTGATGATTTTGTTTATAAAATATTTGTGTATACAATCTCATAACTAACTTATTAATTAAAAGTTATCAACACTATTTCAGTAATCTACAATACTCACGGTCTAACAAAGTCCAGTACATTGCTGGCCTCCAACTCGGTGCAGTTCCAGAACACAACACCACCTTCTCTGAAGAATATAATCTCTCTGGACTCATCTCCTACACTGTATACTGCATTAGCCACCACTACGTCACCTACTTCATGAGCTTTCAGTCTGTAAAGTAAAACATATTAATTATTATGACTTTAGAAGATATTTTAATATTAAATTAAGTTAAAGATTGCAATTAACAAATAGTGACAAGAGAAAAACAACTATAGGTAAATGAGTTAGTATTTTCGATAGGCTTAGTATATAAGAAAGAGGGAGTTTGTTTAAGTGCATTCATTTTTTTAGTTACAGTTACTTACTGGAATAATAAAATAATATTTCTCCGAAATGAATTTTAAATTAGTCTAAATAACTAACATACTTTGTAAATACAATTTTTCTGGATAACCTTTTCTAGATCAGGTGATAAGTACTTCTGTTTTTACCGAGGCTCCCCTTTAACCTTACAATTTATAAACATTACTACACCTTATCAAAGTATTGCATCATACAAACAACATTTTAACATAGAAATTTTACTTACTTTCCTGGCTCATACAGTTTCTGCTGCACTAAAGCCTCTTTCAAACCCTTCAGATCGTAAGAGTTAGCCGTAGCGTAAGCCATAGTCAAGTAATGCCCCTCTTTATTACTCAAATCCGATGGACTCGCTTTCTTGTGAACAACCTTCTTTTTCAAAGGTATTGTCGCATTTTCTAACGCAATAGTAGGATGAATGATATCACTGGAGTATGTTCTAACAGTCAACTGCCTTGCAAAGGAGAATAGATCAGTTTTCATTGATGAAAACCGAGAATTCGGCGTTACAAACTCCGACATAGAATTCATGGAAAAACATTTCTGTGTCGCACTCCGAATAGTGTTAAACGCAATTCTTGATAAATAAACCGTCATATTTAAGCCGTATAATGTATATAACTAGAGAATACTCAATATAATGAATAAAAATGCAAAATTAAATGCTTTCTAACTATTTGTATTACATAAATTTGAGGTTATGATTATTGTTTTGACGTTGAATGTCAAAATAATTTCCGTTCTAAAACAGTAATATTAATATTATTTTACCTTTTTACTAAGACTTAAACATAGGTAGGTACCCAGGCTATGTTGCCTCTGGTGTCCCACTATTTAAGGTACCAACATGCAAAAGCGGGTTGCCTTGTAAGTATTGGACGAAATAATAATAATAATTATCAACCCGATGCGGTTTCATATTTCATACGTAGACAGTTGAAAATGAAAATCCAACACATCCAATAAATTATTTAATTATGATCACAACCTATTATTAATCTTACAAGGAATAAAGTTTTATTACACTTAAGACAACACACAAATCTTTCATATTTTCATTATAAAGTGACAGCAAATGTATGAAAAGTTCGTATGAACTACCTTTATTAAGTTAATCGACGCTTATCTAGTAGTTATGCAACTAGGTTTCATTTTTACAATATACAATTAAGTCTTTAGCATGGATACAATCAGTCTACAAGAGTGTTGCCATCACTGGCCGTGAACAAAATCTTCAATTTGCGCGCAAACTCCGGTCCGACGCGCCTTGCTTTAGAACCGGGGACTGCCGCGCGGGAGACACCTATGTCTGCTACTTCTTTTACACTATCAGGTGCTTGTAGCGCCTGAAAAATGAACTGTTTTTAAAGCACGAGTAAAGAGAATCACAAGAAGTCTTCAAGCTTAGCAAAGAATTGGGGCTGTTAGATATCTTTTAAGCATACTCAATTACAAGATAGTGAGAGCTCACGATACATTTTTTTAAATATATTATGGGTCTAAGCACCTGGACAATTAATATTTGATTAGTTGATAATAATAGAATATCAGTTACCTCAAACAAAGCCAGTGGTGATTTGTACTGGGCACAGAGCGCGCGCGATGTTTCTAAACTGGAGTGTGGTAGAATTGCTATCATTTGCTGCCACAACTTGCCTACAGCTATACCTATATAAATAAGAAATAACATTTATTTAATAACAATTTAACGCCAATTCTGAAATGACAGTATCATCAGTATTTACTATTATGTTACATAATAATAAAAAGGTAGTATTACCATCTTTATCAACAGCGATACATTTCTTACTGTCGCCTCTCATATAAAACTCCGCTTGTTCGTCACACGCACGCTTCGCTTTCCTGTAAAACGTAGTTTTAATATAATTATTAATCAGCCTAGAGTGCTGAGTGTGGAGTGTGGAATTTGAAATGTCTGTAATAAGGTGTGCTCCTTACTTATTATATCTATACTAGCTGACCCGCGCAACTTCGCTTGCGTCGCATAATTATAAAATTTTCCCTGTTTTTGTAACATTTTTTACTGGTACTCTGCTCCTATCGGTCGTAGTGTGATGATATATATCCTATAGCCTTCCTCGGTAAATGGGCTATCTAATACTGAAATATTTTTTCAAATCGGACCAGTAGATCCTGAGATTAGCGCGTTCAAACAAACAAACAAAAAAACTCTTCAGCTTCATCAATCATAGCCGTCTGTTCCGCGTTTTATATTTCACTAGTCTTTTCGTTTATACGCTCCACCGTGCTATGAGAGCAAGAGAATAGTGTCCGTGTATTTATACCTGCCCAGCTGCCCATGCATTAACAAACTCCTGCACAGTTAAATATTGCAAGACAATGCAATTAATACTGATGGGTAAATCATTTGTGTTAATGCCATTTACTTACTTATAAGGTGCTTCGGCTATGGCTTTAGTGAACTGCACAATAAGTAGTGCCAGTTCATTCGGCGTGTTAACTCGCACAGTATCGCAGCCTGTAGATACTAATAGATCTGAAATCATTTATGATCATGATACAAAAAACTTAAAATTACAGCCATTAAAGTACTTTATTTTTTAGAAAAATATTTTTTTTAGTAATGTTAAATGAGCATAACGAAAATGGTCATGTTTGCTTATAAAATTATGCAGTTACCTGTGATAGCTAGTTCCAAATCAATCTCACTCATCGCCATCCTATTACTGTTTGATGTTTTGCGTCGGGAAGATCTGAAAAAAAAATTACGTTGGAATTTGACCAAAATTAAGAAAGTATTCCTTTTACCAATTCCTTTTAAAATTACCCAAATACCCATCATTGGAATTTATATGTCTGAATATATTTTTTCATATCACAAACGACTATTGCATTGTGTTTGACTATAGGATTAGAAAAGGAGATACAAATCAGCTTACAATTAATAATAATAATAATTTAAGGAATTCAATTATTATAATGAGCGAGAAACCGTTGCTCAAGAGGCACATAGACATCAGGGTAGGTGACTATTATTTGTTTCCTCATGTACAGCAACTTGCAGCTACTTTCACATACACAAACTTATCTGGAGTATTATAAACGTACTTGAAATAGTCTTTAGGGGCGAATATAACGAGTGTGACGTCACACTGCGACAGCGTGCATATCTCCGCGAGGTGGGAGGGCAGAGTGCGGGCGCTCACGTGCTCCGAGATGTCCTCCGCGCTCGTCACGTATAGCGCGTGGTTGCATGACTGCACTTCTGGAGAGAGTTTTACCTGAAAATAATGCACTAGGACCATTATTATAGGGTACAAATGCAAGCTAAATAATAACTCTTCGCATTTTCGACTCGAAGCTTGATGTCATGTTAATAAATAATAATCTTAAATGTTGTAACATCAAATTTCCTTATAACTTGACAAAAAATTCCAAAGCAAAGCATTACCAGGCAACATCCTGACCAAAACTGTATAATCACTCCTTTTAAATAATATCAAATAAAAGAACATCATCATACTTGGGCGGATTTTTTAAAACGTGTACCATCGATTTTTGCTATGTCCTACGACTTTACATTTTTTTTAAACGATAACCATGATAGTATTTTATTTATTTTATATGTCCTCAGTAAAAACATATACTTACTTAACTATATTTTTCTACTAAAATTGTCCTAATTACTTAACTATTTCAATATTTTTTTCATGAATATTGTTTTGCAGATGTCGATATTTACCCTGTCCTACCGATGTTTTGTCACCAACAAATTAAAATTACGAGATAATTACAAATATTTTGATAGCGAAACTCCTATCATTTGATAGCTTAGTAATTATATTATCTATATTCAAAATACTATAAGTACAAAACAACTCAGTGAATTATAATATTTTTTTAAATGAAAGTCTTAATTTTTGACTTGGGTGGAATTCCACTGAGAAACTGCTTCATAAAAGCGATATATTAAAAATCTACTACACCAGTAGTCTTTCTAATATATGCCAACATTATTGTGCACTCCCTGGAATACTTTTCGTCATTGTTTCGTGGATCATTCTCAAAAGAAATATCAATGAAAATGGGCGGTTTGTCAAGTGCTAAAAATATTTCCATTGATCAACGGCGGATTTTGGGTAAATGAACTATATTTCAAGTAATTTGCACTTAATATACGATAAACTAATTAATATTTTACTAATTTGTATCAAAGTTTCGTTGCTTTTAATGTGAAATTATGTAAAAAAATAAAAAACTAATGTCGTTGGTGCGAAATCGTAACGTTCCACTGATAAACTTTTTGAAAAACGTTAGTCATCGGAATCAATAGTAACTCAGTGGAACGCTAAAACTGCATGCACAATGAATATTTTGTCAATCACACGAAACCGTTATTTTTAATAATTTATTTTATTTATTTTATCTTCCAAATTAATTTGATTGTATTTCGATAGTACGAGGGAGTATTGCGAACATCCCGCGCGAGGTAATAATACAAGCAATAACTAGGAGGCTTACGATATAGTCTGTGATTTAATCTCTAGGTTATTAATATTATTAAAACATAAACATTTGAACAATTTCAAATTTGTTTTTTTTCTATTAAGTATGCCTTTTCGAAAAGCCTCCTTTTCCCTTTTTCCAAATTATATTTTTTTTAAACCGGGTTGAGTTATTTTCCCTAACCTATTGAGTCTATTGATTTTTCGAATTCTATAGAATTTGCCAAAAAAAGTGCCCATATTAATCAGAGCCTTACTTTTCCACTGAGTAATTTTTGCATTCCACTGATGTGAGTGTCCATTACTTTGAGAATACAAAAAAAGGTTTAATTACTCATTTATATTAGTTAGGTACTAATATCATTTATTATAATAAAACTAAATTTGTTGGTCGTTTTAATATGGACTTATTAAAGATAAACAGTTGAAATAAAAATAGTTACAAAGAAAAATAGGTTATCACTTTGTCACAATGTTAGTCAGGGGAGACAATAGGTCGATTACAATAATTAATCATTCTTGTAGATGATATTAGTGCACTTTTTTAAATTCATTGGCCTTCATGTAAGTGAATAAAAGTGTGATTATTCAGTAAATTATGTTATGTATTTCATAGGAAGGTTTTGAATATGTTACTCAGTGGAACTGAAAATCGTCTACAAGAATATTTAATCGCTTATATTTCATTAACTAAATAATATTTGTAAAAACTATTAGTTATTCAATAAAGTTTATTTATTAAACAATAACATTTTCGAAAGAAATATTTAAAAATGTAACAAAAAAATTAAACTGCTAGTTTTAAAAAGGGTACACGTTTTAAAAAATCCGCCCACTTACAATATATTATTGTGACTATAAAGAAAATATCAAGCAAAATAACATCATATCTCTTACTTACTTGTCCATTCTCAGACTCAAAAGTCCTAGGTAGTCGTCTAGTCCACACCACAAGGGCAGGATGACAAAGACTAGGTGTGCCTAACACAGACGCGCCGGCCGCGGACACCTCGCGCGCTACATCCGCACACCACCAGCAGTCCCACAGAGATGGGTGGCCTTCTACCTTCATGTACTAGGGAAAAAACAAATTATTACTGGTCATTGATTGTTGGCAGCGCCTCGCATGATCAATTATTGTATCAACCACATTGTAAAACTTTTGGCGATTGAAAAGAGTGGCCGTGAGTTTTTTGCTAGCTCTTCTCGTAAGGCTCTATCCCTTTCCAAGCTAGTGGTAGATTCAGTAATTGTAACGACTATCATAAGTGCCAATGTTTGACCTTAAGGAATAAATGATTTGATTTTGATTATAATATTTTAGAACTTAGCACAAGCTGTGATCATTACTCTGCAGATTGGTGTTTGAGATCTGATTATGATTCAATAAGATATGAGTCTATGGTCTTATGTGTAGCATTCATGACTGCTAATCACACAATCTGGAAATTTGACGTCAGAAAAGTGCTAAAGGTCTTTTACATGTAATTTAGAATACTCGCAATAGCCCAGAGTTTAGTTTAGAGCAGGGGTTCCCAACCTTTTCTTAGTCCAGGACCACTTTTATATTATTCTTGTTAGCAGGGACCACTATGTAAGTATATTAGGAATAAAGTGTAATAATCATACTTCAAATTTTAAATTTTAAAATCATTCACAGACCATATTTTGACTTCCATGGACCACTAGTGGTCCGCAGACCACTGGTTATACACAGTACACAGTACGCATAGAACTAGAGAAAAATTACCTAAACCTTTAGATATCACAGAAACAATATAATGGAACTCAGTCCTATAAAATTGGATGGGACTAGATTAAGTATTTCAAAAACTTATGTTCTTTGGCTATAACAATAGTTAACAATAGATACCTTCATACATTCTCCAGGTTTATAGATCTTGTTCATATCATTAGCAGTCTTCTTGGCCGCCTTCTCTTCTGCTAACTTCAGCTTCTTAGCTTCTCTTTGTGCTGCTGCACTTGTTTTCTTTATGCCTTTACCATCTGCAATAAATATAGCAGATACCAGTGTGTAAGTACCATTCCAATAAAATAATTACAAAACTATGAATCTAGCAGAAGAAAACAGTTAAATGAGAGAAACCATTGCAGTGTAGTCACAGAACTGATTTTTTTATCTTTGCAGTTTATTTATATACTCACATTTCTTTCTTTTAACTTAATTTAACTTTATTATAAACGAAATAAATACATATTTTTTCTATACAACTACTTTTGATTTGAGAGATAAATATTTATCTTACCAACACTTTTTCTTTTAGGTCTACCAGCTTTACCAATACCTTAAAATAACGATTAAAACATTTGTTAAGCGGATATTAAAAGTGTTTCAGATACATAATTATAACCAGCTATGTACTTACTAACTACTTTTCTCTTAATTTATTTTAATATTCATTATCTACTAACCTGAAGGTCCCGCTTGCGGTTCGACGGTATCATTTGAATTCTGTGTATTTATTGCTAAAACATAGAAACATAAAATTGAACAACTAGCGAAACCAATAATTTTAAGATTTAAATTCAGACCAGAAATCCGCACCTGGTAAGTCTATGTCACTATTATCTGATAATACTGCATCACTATCGTTAACCATTGTTAAATACAAGTATTAAGTCAGAAAACGAAGCGAAATTAATAAATAAAGAGAACAGTGTTTATATTTTTACAAAACCAGCCGACCGGCACCATAGAATCAAAATCAACATCAACATTGACGTTTTTGACAGCAGTATAATTGAAGATGACGTTTTACTCTTCGTTCAACAATCTGACGAAAATTGTATGTTTTTAAAGAAAAAGATGCATTTAATTTCATACTGACATAAGGTTAAAGATAGATATCAAGCATTAATACAAGTGATCAGTATTTAAAATTCTCTGATAATTTAGAAAGGTAATTGTGCCGCCCTGGGTACCCCTCGTCCACGTCCGCGTGATTTGAATGCTTAACCACTCGAACCACTTACAACTCACAGCTCCACATTTTTGATGATTATTGATGTAGACTAATGATATAACTATTTTCTATAAATTTCCAAAATAGACCACTGTCCTCTTCATAAGCCCACGGGTCACTGATGTTCTAAATTCTAAAATTTGTTTTATTCCATTGTCAGAACCTAGCCTACTAGGCTCAGACTATAGTTGGGCTCACGCCACCGCACCGGCCGCGCGCAACGGTCAACAAACGATCATTGGGTTAAGCAACACTTACCGTGGACATTCTATAGATGGATGGCATCATAGTGGTATTTAAGCTAAGCGTCTGCGTGCAGTTGGACTGTTCGAGAACAGTGGCAGGTTGTTGACATGGCTTCAACTTTAGCCACGGTAATCGAACTTCGTGATTGACACGCAGTCGGATTGAACCACCTGATTCTTGAGCCATGTATGATTTTTAAGATTTTGTTGAAGTCCTCTATGATAACCACCAATATTCAATAAACGGTATCAATTCCAACTACAAAAATAATTAAACTAAACAATTTGTGTTCTAATTGTAGCGCAAAACTTATGTACCCTATGTGTTAGGCTGCTGATAATACTCGCAGCTATACGATCCGCTTCAATAAATTTTAATTATCACACAATCCTTAAATTCTTGATAGCCATGCTTCAGAACCGACACTTATCGAACCCAAAACGACCACAAACAACCCATAAAATACCCTAAAACACATAAAACATAACTTCCATAAATTGCCCATTTGTTCCTGAACTTTTCCAATAGCATAAAAAATGGGAAAAACGCGGGAACGACGTACACAGATTAAATATGGCTGATTTGACAGCTCGACAAAAGCCAGACAGCTCTGCGCTACTATTGATTTCCCATAAAACGGTCATATAAATCATTCGGAGGATCTTTCAGCGCTTTTTATTGGTTTAGCGCTGTTATGCGTTAGACGCCGGGAAATTTTATATCGCTATAAAAATAAAAGTTTTTTTTTACTTCCCGGCGAAACAATTCATAGGAAGGTACTAAAGCATGTGCGAAATGCTACAGTCAAACTTATTTCGCCAAACATAAGAGTATAACGTTATTGTGCAATAGATTTTAATACCTTCGCAATAAACAATTATTCTTATTTAGGTATACCTACATTTACTTAATTACTGTAATATTTTACTGGTAAAATATTTTCAAAGCCTTAATTAGCGAGTATTAATTAGTGAAGGTAATATAAAAGGAGAGAGAGTCATTTTGTTTTGCGCAGTAGCTATTTGTTGGGACGTGAAAGGTTGTATCTTCCAGTAATTATAATATTTAGTTCGCAAGAGAGACATTTTTCATCGCAATTTTCCGCTTCTTTCGTTTCACGTTTGTATTTCTTTAAAGGTATTTTGTAATTGTTTCCTTATTCCTTGTCCGTGTTTTAGCAGCGTACCTACGTATTTGACTTTTAAATGAATACAATTAATGGATTTTCATTTTTTCGAACAAAATTATACATGTCAAGTCTCTATTTTCCTGAAGCTATTATTTATTCTAATTGAAGCTAAAGCACTTATGTACTTAAAACAATAGAGAAGAAATGATAATCTTTACTAATCTATTCTAATCTATACTAATCTATACTTCTATACTAATATTATAAAGCTGAAGATTGATTCGATTTGAAAAATTCTTTCAGTGTTAGATAGCCCATTTATCGAGGAAGGCTATAGGCTATATAATATCATCACGCTACGACCAATAGGAGCAGAGCAACAATAAAAAATGTTACCAAAACGGGGAAAATTTTGACCCATTCTCTCTTATGTGACGCAAGCGAAGTTGCGCGGGTCTGCTAGTAATAATATAATATGGTAATGATAACATGTACCTACAATCATATTCTGTGCTAGTACAACTAGTGCTATATTTATGGTCGATATTCGATTACGGCGGCCAGTTATATTGAAACAAACCAACTTCTTTATAAATACCGTAGTGAAGAGACAACACTTTAAAAGGTCGATTTCTTACTACGAATTTAGTGAAGGAAAATGCACTAGCTACAGATGTCTTTCTAAACGAACATGTAAAAAGCGCTTCATAGTTTCTCCATGCAGGCGCCATATACGCGGTTCTATCTGATGGTGGATGTTGGTAGTCAAAACAAATAAATTGCACACGCGTGCATGTTGCAAGGCACTAAAGCGCTCTATTTATTAATTCTAGCGTTTGTTTATAAATAACACGTCTTTATTAAAACACTTAGAGATAAATAAACAAACTATATGTGGGTAGATCTAGATTTGAGTACTTAGTTATAGCCGGTATAAGCATTTGCCCCCACGCAAGTATACTAAGGTTTGAAGAAGGTCTAACCCGAGGCAACACACCAATGACTTTTAAAAGTCATATTTGTGTTAGAAATAATTACTACTTTTTTCAACGGTGAAGGAATGAATCGTGATTAAATCTTGCTGAAAATTCTCAAAAATGTAAAACCTAAATGAAATAGATGCTACACGCTTGCATGGATATTAATTTGAACAGTTTTCTAGAAGCAATACAAGTGGGCCAAAAAGTTTATAAGCTTCGAGTAAGCATATAAGTCTTTTAGATATGAAATGGTTGTGAATTTTGCAAGGCTTTTTGTTTATTATACTTTGGGCAATATAATTTAATGGATAGCCGAGTGGTATAAGTTTATACGTCCCATGCAAGTGGTCGCAGGTTCGAACCCGAGGCAACACACCAATGACTTTTCGAAGTTATGTGTGTATTAGAAATAATTATCACATGCTCCATCGGTGAAGGAAAACATCGTGACGAAACCTTGCATGCCTATTGTTTAATATACATTTTTTGAGAGTATGCAAAGTCCCCAACCCGCTCTTGCCCAGCGTGGTGGACTCAAGGCCTAACCCCTCCCTCATTACGCGAGGAGACCCTTGCCCAGCAGTGGGACATTAATGGGTTAATTAAAAAAAATATATAGATAGTTTTGAGTACGTGCCGTACGTAATCAGTGAGGCTTATGGACATCATAAAAGTTGATCTTGAAGTCAATGGCGAAGTGGTTATGGGGATCACCAAACTACTGCCACTATACGAGGTTCATCGGTTTCTTCCTGACATAAAACAAAGTTAGTGTAAACTCCAAATCATTTTCCGGTAGTGGGGTTTTAAGTGACCGTCTTTTTGGATATACATATATTGTGAGAAGCCGCATTCAACTTACTCCGTCAAGAACTGCTAGAAAGCCATCCTTATAAGACAGCCCTTATTTAACTCTTCTTGTTAATAGCGCAATTGATTTTTAATAAACATATCACTGGATGGTATAAATCTGGATATTTTTTAATGGATGATGTAAGTTATTTAGATGATGTAGTAGATCCGTCTTGCGTTATTTTATAAATAAACAATTTCGTACAGTAGAATTGTTATTTTTTAAACTAACTATTGTCAAATGTCGGCAGTAAATAAATAATATGATTTATCAGTGATGGCGGAAGATGACGCCACAGAAAACGTTTACTAGTAAATACATATTAATATTATGTATACTTAATGCATTTAATTTGCTTCCAAAATTAACTACGTAATAATCTCGTAGTTGAAAATATGTGTCAATTTTATAAAAGATATTCTATTCAACCTCAAAAGCTGACCTTTGTTAAAAAAATCGCGATCGAACGTTAGAACCTAACAACGATTTTCTATTTTTGGGCACTAGGTCACGTCGACGTCGCCGCGTCGCTCGGTCAGGCTGTTTAATAATTCTGTTCGATGCAGGACCATACTTAGCTTGATAGCTTGATGTTTTAAATTATTTGAATAGGTAACTATAATTATTTCTGTTCCATCACTTTTTATAACACGGGTAAACATCAAGTGCAAAAATTACCTACGTCTTTAATTTCCCTTTCGACTCAAACTTAAAACGCAAACTTTTATTTTAATTCCCTTTGCTAAATATTTTCTGAAAATATGAGCAGTAGTTTTTACTTTCCCGGAGTAAGTTTTAAAAGCCGTCGTTTAAGTTTTTACACAAACGCCCGCGCCGGCTCAGTCAAAAGCAAAGCAAAACAAAACTTAGCCCGCAGACAGCCACGTTAATTAGATTGAAACTTAACGCTCGATTGTAACACACTACTCAGGAACGGAAACGAGCACTAATCCACCATTTTGTCTACCATTTTGGTTCAAACAAATGAAGCGTCGACGTATTTACATTCAAATAAGGCAAATATGAGCCAAGCTTTTTTGATCTCACGTGTCTGTGTATTCTTAAATGTTTGCTCTATGTCTGAGGCACGGACGACTCCCTCTTCCCTCCGTCACTCCCGTCCTTCAGTCTGGCTTTGTTTACGAGGGCGAACGGCCGTTGCACCTCGCCGCCCGCCAACGCGCGCGTGACTAATTTAAAAATAAAACTTATATTCGCCGCTGCACATCCTGTCTGCCATAACTAATGTGTTTAAAAAGTTACTTTTAATAACTTATCTGTAGCATTCCTCATTTCATACGATTGTTAAGAACAAAAAAGTTTGATTCGCATTCCTTTCGCGTTGAAGTTGCGCAAATATTTTTGGTTTATTGCTCGGTTGTAATAAATCTAAATTTATATCGAGTGCAAATAAATAAATATTTTACAAACAAGCGCAGAATATAAACAAACTTTTTTTTTAACTCGTGCAGAAATTGATGTGTGTTCGAAATATAAAATCATAGACGAAATAAAGATGGATTGGCGCGAAAAACTGTTTGGAAAAGTGTTGGTGAAATGTGAATCTGGGACCCAAAATGGCCAGTTTGAGAACATATCGACGCTCGAGGCATTGTCTGACTGTGTGGAAGAGGGCGAGGGGGCCGTGTGCGGGATATATTTCTCTTTCGCGAACATAAGCGATACGAGTGACGATTTCGGAGTTCGTTTGGAAGAGGTTTATAAACGAGTGCATCCTCGTTTGAAAGTAGTTCAAGTGGTGTTGTGGGCTCATGTAGGCACGCCTGAAGGTCCTGTGGAGAGAGAGGCCGGCTTCAGAAGGAGTTTGACCGGGAAGCCGTGGTTTGCTGTGCCCTTCCATGATGTTGATACTAAGGCAAGAATTACTACTTATAAATATTTAATTTTGTTTTCTTATGCTGACGATATAATATTTGTATATGCGTAGTTTTACTTAGTTTTAGTTAGACTGATATTCTAATTCTGATATTAAGTAAAGAAACGCATGACCTTTCGTTGAAAAAAATCTGTCTGGAGGAAGACGTAACAAAAATCTTTCTTTTCTTTGCGTGACGCTAACGCAAAAAGTCGCCAGCCGGAGCTAATAATACAGCAAATAACTCAATTTAATCGAAGCCTGGTGTAACATACATTGGCAATTTATATACCTACCTAAATAAATACGATATATTTAAGCTTTGCCTGCTTAAATTCCTTACATAGAGGTAATGAATAATTCACGCGCAATAAACTGACAAGCGTCACCAAATGTTAATGCAATGACCGAATGTGGCTAAATTATTACTAATGCTCAGATATATCTATAACTATCTGTATAAGTGTATGCCGCAGTTTCTCTTACATTTATAGTTCAAAATATCTCTTAGTTCAACATTTAAATTACAGTGATTAAAATTTTGATTTTGCAAGCCGTAGCGTGAAAATAGGTAGCCTTGGTCATGAACGTGGTGAAAAAGCGCATTTTTTCTAATTAGTATTTCTAGACAAAGAAAGTTACGGCGAGTACCTGACCCAAAAATCAGATTTGTGTAAAAATAAATTAAGATACGGAGCCAAGTAGTTCTGGGTGAAACATTCAATAGTCCTTGCTTCAGAAAACCAAAATCCTGGAATCGTAAATGGTTCGAACATTCGCGATTCAGAACAACCCTTTCATGTTTATTATATTAAGAAGATAGGTTTCCAAGTGTATTTGTATTCTTGCTTATTTCTGTCTACTTATATTGAGGCCGACCTTACTTAGTATGATAGATTAGGCTGAATAATCCATTGCCTTAGACCCAAGTTTATTTGGGTCGACGTCTAACTGAGTATTGCTGAGTATTACATTAGATTCGGAGCGACTGTCATTAATCAAACGTTCCCAACCTAAAGGTATCGATATACTTATCATTTTTTTTCCTTTTACGTTATCGTATGGTTAGTGGTCAACCTAGTGTCAAAGTTGTTCTAACCTTCGACATAGCGTAATGACAGATATCTTAATTGACAACAATCACTACCAATTTTTTGGGTGTCCTCCAAAGCACGGAGACGCTCAGCTCTAGTATCACTATGCGGTCACCATCAATGGAATGACCAATTACCGGTAACGCAACTACCTTTAAACTTCTAATGATCAGAATAATTATTACGATATTTAAAGATAATTTAATGGAGAACAACTGACATAAAAGTATAGAAGAGAACAGCCCGTATTCAATAATTGTATACCTGTTAAGAACTTGCAAACCTCTCGAACTAGCTCATTACTTAACCTGCGCAGTCATTCCTACAATTCACAAAACAAAAGCAACCACAAAAAACTTTTGAACTTACCAATCGGTTGGAATGAAACCCCATTTCAGTAGAAAACTAATTAAACACGAACATTCAGTACAAATTCCCACATTTCCAATTACTTAAAACAAAAACCAAGGGTTTATTTCAAAGAAAAACGAAAATTCGAGGGAATTTCTTGTGTTCCTCGCCATGATTCATTTAATTTTGTATCGCTATTTTCAACCATGATACAAGATTATTTTATTCCGACAACATAGTATAAATCCTTTAGCATTTATGTAGCTAGATTATAATTTAAAATCCTGTGTTTATCCAAAAAAAAAATCTTTGTGTCACACCGGCTTCTGTCAGCTACACCGTCACGGTCACTAATGTACTTAATTCTGGATTTTGGATACTTCTACCAGCCGCGAACCTTGAATATAAGGCTCTCTTAAGTTATTAGGCTGTAGGTAAGCTGCTAACTGTAACAAAATGAAATAGCCTAAGGTCCTATATCAATTTAAATAGGTAGGCACTATATGTACATTAAATGTGTTACCAGCTATATATGTTATATAAGAGCATCAAATTCAACGAACGTCTCTCTTATCTCTACAGATTTCTTTTGCATCATTATTTATTTATTTTTGTTAGCCCTTAATATGTCCCACTGCTGGGCAAAGACCTCCCCTCTTTCCTTCCTAATCTATCGTTCCTGTGCTATATCATGATAGACCCGCAAATGCCACTATACATTCACGCCATGTTTCTATTATATACTTTTACATATTTACTTATTCATATACGAATAATAATTCCATATCATAGAACGAAAGTAGCAAAGCGAGCTCAATCCTTAATCTACGAAGTAAAAAGCAAATTGGAAAGCTTTCAAGCAAATTAAACAAATCATAAGAAAACGAAATAAACTAAATGAATGAGGCACTTTACATCAAACGGTGAAACTTTACTTGAACATTTCTCTTTAATTACTTTTCGTTTTGTTTCGATTGCTTACTTTGAGTAAAGGAGGCTGTTTCTGTGGTAATTTGTGGTTTAGCTATAAAACGTGATTATGGGAGTTTTAAAATTAATTTAAAATACAATCATCCGAAGATGGAGCCAAATTTTGTTTCATTTTAGGAGTTTTTCTTGAACTTATTTTTATAGTGGACTTTCGTGGGTACTGTATAAGAGTAGTCTATAGCTGCTAGAAACAGGATGGTAATCCACCTTTAAACTACTACTTTTTACGGCTTGGTTAAAAGCCATTAGTGACAGTCTTTTAACAAGCCTCTCAAAAGCCTTTGACTTGGTTTCATTGACAAAAACTGGGAGGAGTGCATGTATACGGAGACTTTCAGTTTACTAAGCCTGTCCATGTTACGACATCGACAAAGGTAGTTTAATATTACTGCCTCTGTGGCGCGGTCGGTAGTATATGCGACTGCGGTGCGAGAGGTCTCGGGTTCGAATCCTGGGTCGGGCCAAAAAGTCTTTTCTGAGATTTTCTGTTAAGAATTTCTTAGAGATTGCCCGAAGTTAGGAAGTTGAGGTCGAAGACCTCCGTGCCTCAGCACGTAAAGCCGTCGGTCCTGCGCCTGACCTCTCACTGGTCGTGTCGGTTATCCGTCCCACCAAACTATGAGAGTGATGGAATAGAGAGTGTACCTGTGTATTGTGCACACACTTGGACACTATAAACAAAGTCCTGCACAGATGGCAAGTTTCAATGAAACTGACCGCCGTAGCCGTATATCGGCTAGGAGGACATTAATATTGACACTAACTGCAAAGTACAGTCGCCTAAGAGCAGCTTATGCCCATAAAACCTAAGTTAAAGTATCTATACTACAAACAACGTACTTCTGATCAACACTAACCCCTGGTTTCTGAGTACATTTAGCGGTAATTTATCTATTCGAAGGCGATTTTTTTATATGAGTTTTAAAGCTATCGAATAGATAAACTACCGCTAAATGTACCTCGGAAACCGGGGGTAAGTAACCAGTTGAGCACAAGAATACTTATTAGTATATTCGATGACTGAAACAAATTTACGAGTATCAGAACAGGAACAATTCATTTGTAACCTGTCACGAGGTCACGGCACGCGAGAAACGAGTATTTTGTAACCAAGTAATCTCTTTTGTGAAACAAGACTATTTTTGGTGGCAGATTATTTGATTTGACATGTAATTTGGTTACTTGAGGATAAAAAGAAGCCTTATGAAGCTTAGGAGAGTATTTAAGACAGGTGTTGACAACATCGCAACTATTTGAACTTCGATAAAAAAGTATACTGTAGCGCGATTTTATCACACTATTACATCATCGATTTATCGACAACCTTGCCAAAAATATTTATGAAAATCTGATCAGCGCCTCTAGCTGGCACCGTAGGAATTATTTTTACAGTACATTTTAAACGTCAAGCTGTCTATACTCGATAACACCGCCTGAACAGAATCTAAATTCTCATCAATCGAATTTTTATTCGGTCACTGATATGGTGATGTCAGTACATTGATATGTTACCTAATAATGTTTATAAATAGCAGCCTAAGATGACACAAAGAAACATAACAGTAGGTATGTGTAATTCAGTAGCTCTCAATTCGGGTATCAGTCTGTGTATCATTGGAGTTCCCGCTAGCTGCCATAATGCAAGAAAATCCATTATTAGTCGACCAACTATCCTCCCATCTCCATTTATAAAACAAACTTAAATGTACTTATCAATAATAGTCACCGCAAAGAATGGTATTCCTCTATGCTATGTCAAAATTGTATGTGATATAATGACGACGCACTCGTGGTTGCATCAGATCAGCAGTGTAACTACGAAGAATTTTGCCTCGTTACGAAAAGCTTCTAGCAATCCGGATCCAATTTATTGAAAAGATAAAGCGTTAAGTAAAAATATAGTGATTAAAACAATGACTCATATATAAACATCTTATAGACATTATCAGCAAACAACTCTAACCTAAAAATAATCAAATTCGCAATTCTATAAACACAAATAACATCCTTTATTACAGTAGTTGTATGCAAAGCATCCACAGTAACAATATTACAATATACTGTACAATATTGAGAATTAAACCGACTCTTTGTCGGTTACTTTACACCGGCAGTGAACATACGCGTACGGAATACGTATTATATGTAATGTATAGGGGAGTCTGTAACGGTTAGTTGTAGTAAATATCGATTGGTTAGGAAATTTACAAGTTAAATGACTTTTAAAGACTTGCATAGAGCTCTATGATATATAAAAACGAATATTATCACAGTTTGCTATCATCAGATCCTAACCTCATAATTTGACGACAAAGTTTAGGTACTATTACAAACAGACAAAAACCTTTTTGTATTCGACACGTCTTCGAAAAACATACCTAATAAAAAACCGCGGCGCATTAAGAACTTCCACTTTGAATCAGCTAAAAATGGATTATCCGTTACTTATATCAAAATATTTATAGTTATTTTTTCATTGTCATTGAATAATCTTTAGAAGGATCAGATTTAACGCGAACAAGTATTTTACAAAATTGTAAAATGCGTGATCGCGTTAACTCCCGTAGCATACCTATACTAACTAATATTACTATTAACTAATACTAATATTAGTTAATAGTAATATTAGTTTAGTAAGTTTGTTTGAACGCGCTAATCTCAGGAACCACTGATCCGATTTGAAAAATTCTTTCAGTGTTAGATAGCCCATTTATTGAGGAAGGCTATATATCATCACACTACGACCAATAGGAGCAGAGTACCAGTAAAAAATGTTACAAAAACGGGGAAAAATTTAACCCATTCTCTCTTATGTGACGCAAGCGAAGTTGCGCGGGTCAGCTAGTATACATGTATATTTTGCATCGGTTTGTTAATCATGTAGAAATTTAACGGTTATTTTCATACATTAGCTGTCACATTATTTATCGGATTGGTTATCCGACCGTAATCCATTACCTGTGGCTAAGTCCATGAGTGAGGTAATCTCGTGAAACAGCAAATCCTAATGGAACTTGCCTTATATGACTGGCACACTATCTTATTAAGGATCTTTAGAGGAGGAAAACATCCATTAATTCCTACGACTTTACATGCTCGAAGCAAGGAGGTCTACAACCTTAACTTCCTAATTTCGAGCAATTTTTAAGAAATTCTTAACAGAAATGACTTTTTATCCTGATTCAGGATTCGAACCCTAGACCTTGTAATTACAGATACACTTTGCGCCACAGGGGCAGTCAAATCTCTATATAATACTAGCTGAACGTTGTTTTGCCATATGGATTAAAAAAAAGTGTCACTTAGGGGTATGGAAAATAGATGTTGACCGAATCACAGACCTACTCAATATGCTCACAAAAATACTTAAGAATCGGTCAAGCCGTTTCGGAAGAGTACGTTAACTAACATTGTGATGTGGAAACTTTGTATATAAGACTAGCTGACTCGCGCAACTTCGCTTGCGTCACGTATGAGAGAATGGGTCATAATTTTCCATGTTCTTGTAACATTTTTCGTTGCTACAAGGTCGGTAATGGTCGTAGCGTGATGTTATTAGCCTATAGACTTCCTCAATAAATAGGCTATCCAATAGTAAAATATTTTTTGAATTCGCACCTGTAGTTCCTGAGATTAGCGCGTTCTAACAAACAAAAGAACTCTTCAGCTTTATAATATTAGTATAGATTAGTATAGATAGATATAGCATACAAAACATGAAGCAAAACGTTGAGTAGCACAAGAAGCGAACTGCCCTACCTGCTCGTAAGCTATTAATCACAGCTGTCTTCCGTGTTACACTTATACATAGAGAGTACAGGCCGACCCACGCAGATTGTACTATCGAAGATGATCGAACAACGGGACGAAGAGTCTGTTTGCAGATAGTTATGTTTGTAGGTTTATTATTAAAACGATTAATTATCAGATTTTACTTGAATAAAAATACTATGCACTTTTCAAGCTTGTAAAGGAGTAATTTTGATTCTTTAGGAATGTAAAGAGGTGCTTTAGATAACAACCCTTTTAAAAAATCACATCAATTAATGAAATTCATAATTAACTAAACAATAAATAAAATATGTCATAATAACGGAATAACAAATTCAATACAAAGATATATCAGAATGGGATGCCATTATTTTTACTAAAACATTTTTTATCAAAACAAGAGTAAGAGTTACAATTGGTTTAATTTAGCTACAACCGCAGTTTAAATCGCTATCATTTTTAAACCACCCAACGCGACCCTTATAAACAACATACGAAATGCTAACTATCCAAACAGCCCATTAAGTGAACCCTACATAAAATGCAGGAGCATTCCGAACCGCACACGAATACGCAAGGAATGCAAAACGCAAAGTGGGTAGTCAAAGATTCCGACGACTGTAAAATTTGCATGTCACCGCATAGTGTGCTAAGAAAGTTCCTAGGTTCATTGAAACTGAGGGTACTACCACCCCTAGTAATTACGGGTGAAAGCGAGGGCTGCATCAATACCATGTATCACCCTAAATTACTTTCTACCCCACACTTTCGCCGAGAGGGGCTTTTTTACTGACACAGGTGCGTTTTGATACATTAATGTCCTGTTCGCCTCATTTGTTTATACTAGCCCCTACCTGCGTCGAAATAGAGACGAATTACACGAAAAACTACACCCTATTTTATGTAAAAAAGACCCTTAAGTAGGTAGGAATAAGGACTCTTTTGTACCCCTTAGCATAACAAGATTATCTTTTACAAAACATTCATATTTGTTAAGATGAATTCTCTCTAAGTGCTAGCTCCGTAATGGTTACTTATTATTCCCACTATGGAGATAAAAAGTAATTTCTCCGTCTGAAAGCCAATTTCTAAAACGAATGGTATTAGCTTGGATTTTCCGATTCAATAGTCAGAATAGCTACTTTAGTTTTATTGGTATTACTTGTGGAATCACTCCTTTCCATCCAATCTAAGCGCTGGTTTATGAACGCGAGCTTTATCGAGCGGATTTTTATAGCTTTACATAAGTCTCTGAAGATATTACGGATTTTCTGTGATTAGCAATTTACTATACCTGCAAATACCTTATTATCCGACTTACTACTTCTGCCCCTAATCTCGTTCGCAAGAGATGATTTTTCGGAGGGAAAACCCTGTATTTTGTTATCCATGTGTCATCAAAATCCATTAAGTAATGTTTGTGTTAAAGAGGAACAAACACCATAAAATCTATATAAACAAACTTTCGCTTCAGTAAGAACGTGCACAATAAACATTTTACGCAAAAATCTAGCGTTTCATTATCAAAAACATTCGTAATACAGAATTGGGGCGCCATAAAAGGCCCTCGAAATAATTTGGGACGGTTGTTTTACCAAATTCCAGTCAGGCCTGTAATTTGGACCTTGCATAATAAAAGCTCATGTATTTAGATCCAAAGATTTCGCTCGGGCTTCGTCCATTTGCCGCGAGCACCCATTAAGGAGGGAATGAACGGAATTCAGTGGAAGAGGGTGAAAATGACACTGACCCAGCAGTTACTTCCTTCATTGAAAGTCACAAATAATACTAGTAAAAGCTCCGTTGAATTTCCAGACATTTCGAGCGTTATGAAAATGGCGATTTCTCGGAAGTAAGAAGTTTTATTTTCTGTAAAATTTAAAAGAATAAGAATCTAAGTTACTCAGATTTATTAAAATAAAGAGAGTCTTTATTACAAACGTTTAGAATCATTTTTTTCAAAACGAGTTTCTACGAAATAGCAATCTAAAGAATACTTAGCCAAATAATATAGATACGCAATTATGTAACGTTTTTAAAGATAATGGTTATAATGGAGTTGAGATTTATAAAACGGTGGGTCATTACAATAAGCCATTAGGCCCCAATTTAACCACCTTTGAATAATTGGAGTTGAATTTCGACTACTGTTTTGTCACAGTAAATGTGACAAAACAATTACTTTATTTGTCGGATATAAGATAAGCGACACTTATTCATAACCTATGAAACTAGCCCTAATAGCATATCTCAGAATCGCATAGAAATGAGTATGTAAAGTCTTGGTTTGGTTCGAGTTTTCCTCTATCAAAATTCTCTTTTAAAACCAAAAAACTTTTGCACACAACTATTATAAAGTCATCATTAGTCCAAGTAATATTAAGTTTCTTAAACCAATGCAAATTGTATGCAATCTCGAGAGTTTCAACACAACTCTTTTATTTTCAAAAGCTGACGTCTAATGCGATTACTTACACATTTTCAATGTTATATCTTGTATAGCAGAAAGTGCCCCTAGACCGGTCGAACACACACACACTCGCACACACACATATTATGCTCACACATAATTTCGCACACACTTTAGCAAACGGTAACGATTAAAGTTTTAAAGAGAACATGTGTTTCTTTCCTACATCTATACTAATATTATAAAGCTGAAGAGTTTGTTTGTTTGATTGTTTGTTTGTTTGTTTGTTTGAACGCGCTAATCTCAGGAACTACTGGTCCGATTTGAAAAATTCTTTCAGTGTTAGATAGCCCATTTATCGAGGAAGGCTATAGGCTATAAAACATCACGCTACGGTCATTAGGAGCGGAGTAGCAACGAAAAATGTTACAAAAACGGGGAAAAATTTGACTCATTCTCTTAGGTGACGCAAGCGAAGTTGCGCGGGTCAGCTAGTTATACATACATTAGGTAGAGATGTTATAGAAATGCGGTTTAGAATCCGAAAACGGATATGTGAGTAACATTATATCGGTTTCGAATTCAGTTATTATCGAGTGTCATCCGATAAATATAACGTAAAAAGATACGAATATTAAACTGTTAGGTAATGAAGGAATATAATATAGATAAAGTTCTAGCCTTCTGTCCCTATCCAAAATATGCAAAACTTTAAAATCGGTTACGGGTTCTGGCCGAAATTAATTTCGCGTATTCGATAGTTAAGAAACCCCTAGTGTGTATGTGTTTGTGTGCATATGTAAGTGTGTGTGAGAGCATGTGTGTGTGCATATGTGTTCGTATAGATGTGTATTTGTGTGTGTGCGTGTGTGTGTGTTGCAGGGGAGCTAACAAAGTTTATGACGTAATTTGATATGAGATTTATGAAGGGATAGGATGCGGTAGCCGATAAAACTGACTGATTGGATCATGTTGGGGCTTGGTGACATGTTTGAGGTTTCACATTTTGGTTATTGTGGTCGATAGAAGCTCATGTCTGGTTGGCTTGTAGTTTAGAATCGAACCTACACACATATTATATTGTTGGATTTTATTTAGTCAAAAGATTCTTGCAGTATGCCCTTATATTGAATTAGGTGCTCTAAGTACTTACTTATAAATCAGTATTTAGAATCAATTGATACGATTTCGATTTATGAAAACCATTAAAAAAATATAAATGGTAAAAGTGCCAAGAATTGCTAAAAAGAAAACATTTTCTAAATCTAATTAGAAAAATCATGAGATTAAACGCTGAATGTAATAAAACCGTTTTCAGCAAACAAACCCGCCTGTACCAATTTCAGTAAAGAACATTAGTATAACGAAAACCTTCTACTACCTTACAATTTACCTTTCACAAACATTTCTCTCAAACATAACAGCTGTTGGAAACACTAGTTGTGTTCACAAAGAAGTAAAGTAAAGCGAGTAAAACCGAGGGGAAACAATAGCTACGTCCGACATTGTTATTATTCATTGTCACAATTTCATTTGGAAACATGCAGACACTCGTACAAAATATTGGCTCCGGCCAGGGCTGGCAGCAGAATGGAATGTGAGAATTTTTATTTATTATCTTATATGCATGTCTACGGAAAATTATTAAGAGAGAGAGGCAGGCTTTTGTTTTTTCAGTAAAAAAGGGTTTTGAAGCGAAAAGAGAGGCTTTTAACTAGTAGGCGGTACTTCAAATGGTTCGAAAAATTATGAAAAAATGATTATTAAAATATTTTTAATCCCAAATGTCCCGTTGACTGAAATGTATTTCGTTGTGAATATGAAACATTAGGCTTTATTCTAAAGCCTAGGTTGTTAAGTGCGAATAAGGGCTGCTTTCCTCAAAATTTGCTTAATTGAGTTCAAGGCATGCATCATTTTCTGCATTTTCATATGATGTTGTAGTAAATATATATTCATTTTTAATGCCTTATGAGTTTTGTTGATAGGGGTGAGGGGCAAAAGCTACTTCAAAAGTCAGAGGTACCTTAGTTGCTTGACCTTCTGTGACCTTCCGTGGGAGGCGACTGTTTTTACCCCTTAGTTATCACGACTGTAGACGAAATAAAAACGTACATCGCTATTATTTTTTGTTATAAATCCTTCTATGTATCTACATACATATGTGTGTACATAAAACCTAATCCATATTTCCCTTGGTCACGGCATCAGCCGTGAATGGTTGGACCGATTTAGCAAATTTTTTAAATGTTTAAATAAGGTTGTCATGAAGAGGACACGCGAGCAGAGCCATGCGGGTCAGCTTGTTTAGATACAAACAATATATTGATTGCTTCTTAAAATAAAAAACAATACAATGGTTTTTGCTGCATACTTACATACTTTTTGGTCCATATTTCAAGTATAATAGGTAATTCGCCAGTACCAGTCTACCTATATATTTTTACGAGGTATTGTACAAAAGTACAGTATCAGTAGAGCATTGTTTCACAGTGTGTAGGTGCAATGAGACAATAGTTATCACTTTTATGTGGCACATGGCTGCCCAAATGGCAGACATATTCGAAGTTATGACCGAATAATTTATGAGTCTGGTGTAGTATAGAGAAAAGAATATGTTTTAAGTATTTAGAGTATTTTATAGCCAACATCATTAAAAGAGGATTTTGAGTTTTAGGCATAAGACGGATATGCAATAGTTGTAGCCAGTTTCACGCCGAAACTATTGCATATCAGTAAGCAGACATTTAGAATAGAATATGACAGTATGCAGCAAGATGTCTCTGAAAGATATCATCTAAAATCTGGTCGTGAAACTGGCCGCCCTTACCATCGTTTTATATACCAGAAGATAAGCTATTCGTTTCTTATATTTAATCCGTGAGGTGCTTTACCTCAAACAGGTACGAAATGAACGCTTTCTAAGTACAATTCATATCTAATGAAATTTCTCAGAAGTCCCACAAATAAAGTCTTCATTGTACGTCACAGTATATAGCAAGGAGTTCGTGAATTATTTCACACTGGCCAGCTGCCTCGATGGAGAGGGTGCTAAATATTCAGGAGTTTTGCTCCAATCTCTAGGTACTGTAGTCACACCAAAAGTTAAAGGGTACGAGAATTAAGTAACGTCTTGTTTGCAGTTTAACAGTTCGTGTATTAAGCAAAGTCATTAAAAGATGCTGCCTTTTTAAGACCTGATTTCCGTCTTTCGGAAGGTTGGTGGTCATGGCCATTTTATGTCAAAGTTATTAAGCCACCTAACGACCTCTTTCAACTTGTCTTAACAACATTTAATTTTTTTATTGCTGCTGAAACTAATTGTAAACCTTTCAAACCAAAAATCTTTGATTGCCAGCTGCGTTAGTTTTTGTAAAATAATTACTTAAGATTTTAATCATAAACTTGATTTCGAACCTTAGTCCAAATAAGAAGATTTTAAACATTTTGAAATGTTAAAGAAATTTTCGATTGGAACACTATAAATTCGTTGATTTGTCGTGACACACAAATAAACAAAAAAATAAAAACTAAAATGCAAGTTTAATCACAATATACTTATAAAAACTCGTACAACCCTAACCAGTGTTGTGTACACAGGTTTACAAAGAGCAGGGTTGTGACGTCACAGTAGTATTGTTCCACCGGGGTTATCTCCGCGGGGTGGAGGGTTCGCATCCGTATCCTGTTGTAATACTAATTATATTATATCTATAGTGGTATAGTATAAGGGCTATGGAATTGACACTATGCAAATATTGCAGGTTTAAAAAAAGGGGACTATAATGTATATGGTATTAACTTCTGAATAAGTACCGATTAGTTTATCAGGGCATTTATGGCAGTTGTATACATTTGCTGTCACTTTATCCAGCAGATAGGTTATCTAACACTTATTCATTGGTTGCTTAATTAGCTCTTATTCCTTATTCATATACCTAATTATAAAAACTGTTAAGGCAACATTGACATATACGTACAAATACATAGTAAAAGGTAGCTAAAAGTTTCTTGCCAGCTATTCTCTTTGGCTCTACTTTTCAAACTAGCTGTAACTGTTACTATGACAACCATTTGACCTAAACATATGAAAATATAATAATAAAATATTATTTTTAAAACTTCGTGAACACGTCACGAAGGTATCAATATCCAACAAACACATTTATCTGGAAATAATACCGTTACACAGCCATTATACAAAATACTTCCGATAACATAACGACTTTAACTATTTAGACAAAGATAAAGATTTATTTTTATAACTAACTTTACTTCGAAACTAGATTTTGACGAAGCATCACTGCAGCACTATCCAGTCAGTCATTAATTATGCATCTTTTTCTGACTAATATTATTAAATTAAATGCTAAAGTTGTCTTGTTTGGATATTATATGTTCGTTTCTCTATCAAGCCAAAACTACTGAACAGATTGTGATGTTTGGTACATAGTTCATGACTTGTAATCACACATATGACACTTGTTTTACGGAAAATCTCTTTTATCGTACAAAAACGGGACCGGAAGAGAAAATAAAAGAAAAATAATATAAAATATTGTAATAAACGGAATTGTACAGTCTGTATTCTCTAGTTACTTACTTACTCCATTTATTCCCATAAGAATATCGTTTATTATGTATGAATAAAAGCTGGATAAAAAACAGACGTATATTATCAAGTTCTTGGAACTGTGCAAAACGAATGACTCATGAAAAATACGAAATCAACTTTTATCTTTCGTGTTGTTGATCTACCAAATATGAGACAGGAGTGCTCAGATTTTACTTATCTATACTAATATTATAAAGCTGAAGAGTTTGTTTAAACGCGCTAATCTCAGGAACTAGTGGGCCGATTTGAAAAATTATCAGTGTTAGATATCCCATTTATCGACGAAGGCTATAGGCTATAATAAGAATATATCATCACGCTACGGCCAATAGGAGCAGAATACCAGTAAAAAATGTTACAAAAACAGGGAAAATTATGACCCATTTTGTCTTATGTGACGCAAGCGAAGTTGCGCGGGTCAGCTAGTCTGAGAAATATTATTTGACATATGTACTGTCTAACTAGTGACCTCTCTGAATAAATGGATAATCTTATATTTGTTTTACTCAAATATTTAAAAGTTTACTTGCCGATTGGGCACAGGTTATATACTGGCCT
Organism: Anticarsia gemmatalis; assembly: GCF_050436995.1. Lineage (NCBI taxonomy): Eukaryota > Metazoa > Arthropoda > Insecta > Lepidoptera > Erebidae > Anticarsia > Anticarsia gemmatalis. Next base: position 10,362,866 of record NC_134764.1, on the reverse strand, counting down.
GATGCCAGGTTTCTGAATACATTTATCGGTAGTTCGTTTATTCAATAGCGTTCTTTTTGTATGAGTTTAAGCGCTATTGAATAGATTAACTACCGCAAAATATACCTCAGAAACCGGGGGTTAATCACAAGTGTCTATCTCACGAAAATTATCATTTCCAATTATAACCATTTGGGAGTTCCGCGTATCAAAAGATCTATATCTATTTAAATTTATTTCTAGGTAGAGTCCTTCCCATTAATAGCACTTCCTAATCCTGGATTATAACGATAAATTAAATATAATCCCCGGGAAATGTGCCCAAGCAAAGAAGGTTTTATTCCTACAATAGCTTACGAAATTGCGAACAATTTTTGATACAATGGGCAGCATAATGACGAAGTATTTCTGAATTGAGATCTCTTTTGGCCGTTTTATTGTGACAATAAAAATATTGATGAGTGTCTTTTGAATACCTTTTTGCAAAAATGGCTACTTGTTTGGGATAAAAAACATTTTTGGTAAGTGCGTTCTACTATTACACGTGGATATGTGTTAAAAATAACTTTTTATCTTAAACATAATAATATAAAGCTGAAGAGATTTTTGTTTGTATCCGCTCATCTTAGAAATTACTGGTCCGAATTGAAATGAAATAGCATAATTGTATTGATAGCCATACATTAGAAAAGGGTCAACATCACTCTATGACTAATACATACCTATTTGTAAGTAAATATTACTGAAACTGAAATGTCGCTGGCAGCCGTTAGCGGTTAGTGTTTTATATTCAAGCTTTTCATAATATATATTATTTAGTCAGGATTTTTTTATAGGATTACCTACTTATTTTTTTATAGAAATAACAAGTCAATTACATTAAAACTACGTTCGTTTTATAAAGAAACTATATTTTCTTCTTTCCTTTATGGATGGCGTGTCGTCTTACGTCTAGCTTTAGAGAAAGGTGACCTCTTCATTCGATATTCTCTCGTCTTGAATGGACGGCAGTACGAAAGCGCAAACTGCCTTTAGCTGTTCATTTGTCTTTCTACTTGATTTGACGGTGTTTTGCTTATTGTTCTTAGCATTTAAACAATAGCGATCTCTCTTAGACTAACACTACGCGATTAGAAATTAGAAATTTCAAATTACTTGTCTAGAAACTTAAGGTTGACTTTGGGAAGACTTTTTGTGACTTTATAAAAACGATATTTAAACTACTTAAAATCTTTAACTAAACATAACATTTAAATCAATTACACTGTCTAAGTTCACCAAGTAATAAACAGCGAAAACATAAAAACAAAAATCCTTTTACCGCGTAAACTTCCAACGAACGTCGCCACTAAACATCTGCAGTGGTTTCAGAACGTTTTTGTTCCTAACTTGAACGACTCTAACATTAAAAAACTACATTTTTCATTTCGAAATGTGAAATGAAAATAGTTTTTTAACACGTGGAATGCGGGGTAATGCAGCTTGGCTGTTTAATTACATACCTGTGCGCGGTTTTTTTCTATGACAGCTCTTGTTTTTTTTTCTGTGGCTGTTGGAAATGTCAAGTTGACAGTTGAGCTGTCAGTTTTGTTTTACGAGGGTAGAGTGCGAAAAACATTTTGAAGTACTAATTTACTGGTGTAGTTTAGAATTAAAAATAAGCAAAGTTTAATCACTGTCCCCCTATTGAGCAAGGGTCTCCTCCCATGAGGGAAGTGTTAGACCTTGAGTCCACCATGCTGACCAAATGCGGGTTGGTGCCACGTAGAATTACCTATAAGATAATTTTTGCTATTACTTCAAAACAATCTTTGCGTAAAGGAAACTTGATTTAAGGCAATGATTTCGGCACACGTATATCTATGTATTAAAAGTAGGTAGATATTTTTACAAAGATTTAGCTTCAGAAATATTATAAATAGAGTAGGTAAAGTATACAAGATACTACATTCAGCGTCAGTTAGTAGGTGTACATTCTAAGAAGCCAGATAACTATCCTCCTGCTTACCTTTGAGACTGCTACACAGAATTGATTCCCTTCCCCGAAGAGCTCGCCAGACGAAGCTTTAATAAGAAAGGTATGAATGTAGATACTTTATTACAAGTAGATATCTACTGAAAGCCCTATTGAGCGAGATTACTACTATTTTACTTGAGAATTAATATTAATCTTAAAGTTGCACCAAAGAAATGTATCACAGGAAAAACGTTATTAGTTTTCCACAATTTTAGATAGCAAATTGATACTTGCAACTTGCTGTTTCTTTTTATCTTTCTTTCTTGCAAAAAGGAACGTGTTGGCTTTATTTTTGTTGCGTAAGTTTCGAAATCTTCCTTATAAAATAAAGAACATTTAAAATTAATATCGTTGATGATCGTAGCTTGCACAACTTTGAGATTACGTTTGCAAGTAATCATAGAAATAAATCCTACCTAACCCAAGAACTAAACCTGCGACTAGATCACCAATGCAAACTGCAAGACAATCAAAAGAACTTACATAAAAAAATAATATTAAAAGCAAAACAATTGCATTTTGTATCAAACAAGAGGTGCAAAAATCACAGCCGCGAATCTACAGATTACCGCATAGCCTCACCAAGTAGCGCTTACCCCTTCATATAAAAGTAGCCCTTATTATTTTGCGAATAAGGGTGATATTTCCGTGCCCAAAAATAACAATGGCTATTAATGTAAGCCGTGTTCGGCATTGTTCTTAATACTATTGTGAAGTTGACACCCTGCTGACTTGCGAAATGTTTGGGGTGAATAGAAACTTTAATAATGCCTTCATAACTGCATGTGAGGATTACTTAAGGCTACCCCTTAAGTTTATTAAAATCTTGACTTTACTTTTCGATGACTTTTCGCAAAGACTGATTACTAATATCTCGATTAAAAGACGATAATCGGTGAGTTGTTCTATAGATAAACCCATTAAATACACTGATGGATCCAGTATTTTAATTTTTCCGAACTATTAATTGTGGGGAATGCGTTGACATCAAACAAATGGGGATGGTCTACCCTGGGGTTGCTAGGTAAATCATATCCCCTCACTGAAACTGAGTACTTTATCAGAAATTCGCAATATCTTACAGCCGAATTCCGTTCCAAAGTTCCGACTAATTACGTCATCTCCATTGCACTTGCTATTCGTAGCCTGCTGTGTGCCTGTCTGTTTTAATAAAAAGTAAAGCTAGTCTCATGTCATAGAGATGTTTCAATGAAATAGATCATAATTTTGCTGTCACGACATATTGTGAATATCTAGGACAAACAAATTATAAACAATTGACTCCTGAATTTGCATTATAGAGGCTGTGAGTTACGTTCCCGTGAGACTAATTACAAGCTAAGAACAGGACTTGGGATACAAATTGAGTGACATTAAATTAAATATATTAAGACAAACTTTAAAAACAAATAGTTAGAATTGAAAATGTTGAAAAGACGACCTTCAGAACTATTGATATGAAAAGGCGAAAAAAGGGGTAAAAAAACGCTACGAAAACATGATAAAAATCCTTTAACAAATAAATATTAACTTGTGAAGCATGAAAGCAAAATGGAAACGAGTAGTTTTACATTTCGAAGTTAAAAAAATAAAAAATAAAAAAATTTAACCCATTACTGTCCCACTGCTGGGCAAGGATCTCCCCCCGTAATGAGGGAGGGGTTAGGCCTTAAGTCCACCACGCTGGCCAAGTGCGGGTTGGGGACTTTGCATGCCCTCAATAAATGTATTAAACAATTTTTTAGGCATGCAAGGTTTCCTCACGATGTTTTCCTTCACCGTTGGAGCATATGATAATTATTTCTAATACACACATAACTTCGAAAAGTCATTGGTGTGTTGCCTCGGATTCGAACCTGCGACCACTGGCGTAGGAGGTGACAATAGGTACACTCGGCTAGATTTCGAAGTTATTCGACATTTATAGCAAAGAATAAAAAAAACAGCTAGCTTTTCTACGGCTTTTGAAAAATATAGTAAGTGTTGTTAACCGAAAGGATTAACAATGCAGATCTTTATTACTAAACTTGGTTTCCGCAGTCATTTATTATTAACTAGCTGACCCACGCAACTTCGCTTGCATCACATAAGAGAAAATTAATCAAAATTTTCCCCGTTTTTGTAACATTTTTTATTGCTGCTCTGCTCCTATTGGTCGTAGCGTGATGATATATAGCCTATAACCTTCCTCGGTAAATGAGCTATCTAACACTGAAAGAATTTTTCAAATCGGACCAGTAGTTCCTGAGATTAGCGCGTTCAAACAAACAAACTAATAAAACAAACAAACAAACTCTTCAGCTTTATAATATTAGTATAGATACTTAATCTCAAAAATTCACAAATTGACCTCAAACTTTTCATAATTACATTCTTAACTGGCAAAATTTTGAAACTCAGAGCTTCTTCGGACTGCTATACATTTTTCATCGCGTATGGCACAAGGTTTTACATATCTTTTTTAAAGTAAAATTAAAACTTTGCAAAATATAAGTAGCCTGAACAAACATGACTATCATCAATGTATAAGTGACGCAATAATAATGATTTCTCAAAAACTGCTCTTCCAATCTTAACCAAAGTTATAAAGAGAAGTACCAAAGTGCTAATAAATAGTACCAATAAAATTAAAAAGCTATAAAGGATCAGAAATAAAAAATACAGACGTATCGAGAACCACCCTCTTTTATTAAAGTCGGTTAAAAATATCTTTAAAATTTAACTAAGTTCCAATTTCAACTTCAACATTTCACATTAGACTGTTACAGTGTCAACGTCGTCGAGTGCTGAATATTTCAGTGAAACAAACAAACTTCGCTCATTATATTCACAAAGCTTTGACGTAAGATATACATTTATACTTCAAACATGTATAAAGTAGTTAAAGTTAGTTTAAGATATTTTATTGCAGATGTAAATATTAGACTGCCTCTGTGAAGGTCGTTAGTTTGTCAGACTGTTCACTGCAAGGTCTCGGGTTAGAATCCAAAGTCGGACACAGTGCTATCGACCTTTTTCTAAGACCGTCACTACTAGGTATATTGGATTATTCTCAACAGTAGCCAGGATTTTGGTCACGTGCCTGGTATAATATGGCAATAGGCTCGCCCCCTGTTACATAGGATTAACATTTTTAATGGGGTAACGCGGATGTATTTCACAAACCTTGTGGTTTTACAGACGTGATAAAAAAGCGTTTCAAAATTTTTACACTTCTCTTTAGCCAAAAATAACATCAAATTCACTCCAATAACCACAAACCAAATAATTCACCGTATAACGCAAATATCCGCTTTAACAAACATACAAACAAAAGAACAGAGAGACATACAAACATTGCAGTTTGAATCGGCCGCGAGCCGCGAGCCGTGCCCGCGACGTACTCCACGAGTTCATTGTTGTTATACATAGACGACTGACGCCGACATTTTTATTGTTAGTAGAGTATGAGTGAAGGGCTACTAATTTGTATTTGAAACAGAATATTATATACTGTCTATTATCCAAGAAAGTCATCGATATAATTTTTAAAAATAACTAAGAACAAAAATATAATATATGTGCAACATTTTGACTTCTAAGTGATTGTTGATATAATAATACCTATTAAAGAAATTGCCATGTAATCGATTTACTCTTTTAGTTAACATTAATTTATAGTAGGTATCATAATTAAATTTTAACTAATTTTAAAAAGCATATTTACAATAAGACACTGAAACTAAGTAATTCTTCTAGGCTTTGCAGAATACGTACGCAAAGCTGTCCATCGAAAATGTGCCCAGAAGGCTCTTAATCGTTATTCTGATGTTTATAATTTTTTTAACCCGTTGCTGTCCCACTGCTGGGCAAGGTTCTCCCCCCGAACGAGTGAGAGGTTACACCTTGAGTCCACCACACTGGCCAAAGCCTAAGTTTATATACGAGTATGAGTACGCTTTCGTCTGCAAATGTCGACAAAAATACAGCGCCGTGAGCACTTTCCGATTGGTCGAGTATAGCCGACCGTGGTGGTCAAAGGGTTAAACTATATTTTGATAATAATTTCTATGCCATAAATACAAAACACTAAAATGTTCTTCCATACCATAGTCCATACAGCTGCTAACAATATTTCTTAGAAATCTCCACAATTATACTTAAACGTAGAAAGTTAGAAACTCATAATAACATAGAACTGACGTTTAACTATCAAGATTGTTATCACATTCCATCTTTATCTTACTCTATGAAACACCCAGTGTCTATGGCATAAAATAATTAACATAGCTCAGTTATCGGAGCATCGAACCCGGTAACGGTCGGAGATCACGACACAGTTCACTGAACTATGGGGGAAAATCAATAGCAACCCCCCGAATAGGCATTTTAGTGGAAAATAATACTATTGTGGGCTATAAGACGATTGTTGAAAAAGGTTTTTGGGAGTAACCCTCGATTTTGTGTTTGACATAATATAACTTATCGGGTTAGCTAGATTACTATATTAAAAAAAAACATTTTAAGAATGTCCTATTATAGTAATAAAATAATTTAAACGGTCCAATGTACCTAAATCTTTTTGTTGCTGGACCGGCTGAACGTTAGAGCTGATGTGAAATTATGTATATTCGACCAGTAGTAGGGCCTCTAGTCTTCGGACTTATGATACCCAAGCCTTATTTATACAGAAAGAAATAACTACTTAAAATGTAACCTTACATCTATTTAAGTCTGTATTAAGAATTGTAAAGCATATTTTTCAGTTATCTGATTACCATAGTACAAGTTCTACTTAGTTTGCAATTGGGTGACTGTGTGTAAGTTGTCCATTGATAGTTATTTATTTACATATGGATTTAGTAGAGACACAATAAAAAAATATGTTGATTCTTTAATTGGTTACAAGAAACAAACATCTATACAAAACTCAGCAAAATTGCCAACATAAAAAAATAAATAACCAGTCCCATACACATAGGTAAGGTATCCCCATAGAAATACATTTCAGAAAGCAAGGCGACACTTGTACCGCGTAGGTTGTCGTCTCGCTAAGAGCCCTTCAAGCCCTTCAATGCCGCCCTAGAGCACTTTCCAGAGACATTTACACTGCTTTCAACCGCTACACCCGGTTTAAACACACTTTTATACTCTGTGGTGAAGAAAGGGCGCCATCTTTTTAAATCCACCATCTTGGAAAACGCTTTTTTATAATGGTAATTAGTTTGGCGGGAATTTTTAATTTAGACTTTTGTTTTTAATTATTATAAGAGTTGTGGTTGGTTTTGCTGTAGAAAAATATAAAAACAGAGAAATTAATGTTTTTTAATATAGAACGTCATGACTTTTGTTTTGCCTGGTTATTGTTAGGATACAGGAACTAACATGAACACAGATTTTAGCTTGGAATGCCTGACGTTTCGGCGCAGGTTACATTTGCCGTGGTCGCAGGCTGACTGGTATCCTAAATGACATTAACTATACAAACATATGCTTATTCAATGAATTAATATAAATACATTTAATATGGCGTATTCTTTAGATAAAATAACAAATTAAAGTTCTCTTTTGATAATCATCTGCTATCATATAAAACGTTATCTTATAAAAATACGCTATCAAAAGCGTTTCTGTTCGTTTTCGTTGTACATAAAATAATATTTAAAGGTTTTGTTCGCTTGGTAATATTTATTCACGTTCAAGTAAAACATCGCAAGATATAATTTCCTTATTCTACTCCTAATAAACTAAAAGAAGAAGTGAAATAAACTTCAAAATGTTATATTTCTAAAAGCCCAGAACAGTCGTAAAACAGGGGCCGTATTATGACATGCTGAAGCGAGTTACGCCGTCAGAAAAGAATAGAAAAAGACATTTCACATACTAGATAGCTCTAACTCTTTCTTATAGATCGCTTTAGTAAAGTTTATGTTCGTATAAATCTTAAATTAAATTAAAAAGGCGTTTAAAAACGATCGACCATCACATTCACCTAGATGCATACGTCAATGGCAGAAACATAGATCATAACAGGCATCGTAATGTTATCAGCTATTTTTGTTCATAATAAAAATTGGTATCTCGTTTCGAAGCTGCTTGCAATATCAAACAACATACTAGCTTTTTACAAACGCATAATTTTGTTGATGCAATAAATTGTCTATGGCCTCATCATGATATAGAATAAAATATACATATGTACGTAAATATATAATTCTATAAAATTGAATTTTTATCGCTTTTTACATTAAAATGGAACATATTTTTGACTTTTTTAATACTACAGTTTTAATATGTATAACAAAATGCGGCCCTTTTTCCCCAGATGTGAATTAAGTAACCTAATCTACTTCGTTGTAATCGGGAGTAATTCTGTGTCCATCAGACCGTAACATCGGACCCCTGCGATCTGAAGCACTGGAGCGAGCACTCCTTAATCTTTGTTATTTCTACCAGTTAATTAGGGCCCTTCAGACCTGAGGGTCCAACAGACTATTTGTTGGTTAAATTACTTTTGATAAATGTGTTGATTGTGTAATATAATAACATGATTAGAGGAATGTGATTTTTTTTCTTAAAGGCTTAAGTACGATTTTTATCGGGTAAAAATTGTTGGTACCCTTGGTCTTAGCCAAAATTTTTGATTTTCTCAATTCTAAATTGAATGAAAATCGGTTCAGCCCTTCCGTCGTAAAATTGGTATGGACTATATACAAAATTGCAAAAAGTCTTTGTTAATGGTAGGTAGGAGAGTGTTCAATTACAAAAAGTAAATAGGGAGAAAAAAGGAAATGACAACGTTATCTTTAATTAAAAGGTATAACCTTTCCTTGGTAGAATGTTAATTAACAGCCTGGGTCTAAATAATAGAGTAACATTAAGGTTCTTTCACAAATCATTTTCAATTAACTGTGAATTCAAAATGACTACTAGAATTCTAAAATTTTTTTTTTATTCCCTACCTTTTTCTTATTTCTATACCTTGTGATAATCAAGGATACATTCATTGTGGTCTTAACAACAGAAAGCCCATTTTCATTAATACTATAATTTGAGTCATTACCAATCGTAGTTCGATTGAAAATCACTCAAACTATCCTCTAAAAGTTGAAGATATAATAGAATACGGGTATTAACGCGAACACGCATTTTACCTAGCGTTGCACTCGTCGTGGTCGCATTCAGCCTGCGACCACGGCGAGTGCAACCTACGCCGAAACGTTAGGCATTTTAAGTTAAATTCCGCGTTCGCGTTAATTCCCGTATTCTATTATTCATTAAACATGCAACGCGAGAGTTTAAAAGTTATGAAAGTTGAAGATAACTTATTGAAACCTGTAAAACTACTCACCTTACTCTACCTCTATAAAGCAGAAAACCCGATACAACCAATATCAGCACTCTACATAAACAAGTTACCTTACGTCTAAACAAAGCTTCAGGTGCTAAACTACCTGTAATACACGACTACACGCCACACTTAAGTGAAAAGGGTCAGCCTTGACATGTAATATATCATTGTGCCCTAGTACCCACCCTTTCTGTCAGGATGTCATGCGAACTCCTTGAATTAAATGATACAATATTCAAAGCGCGGGAAATTTGATGTGCGAATTTCAAGATTTGTTTTTCTTACCGAGAATTTTAGTAATGTTGTTTAAAAAATTGATTTTAAATTTTTATGATTGTTATCAATTTTTTTTTCATTTAAATGCCGGTACTGTTCCACTTCTGGGTCGAGCAAGGGCAAGGGCTTCCTCCCGTAATGAGGGAGGGGTTAGGCATTAAGTCCATTTCATTTAATAAATTATAATTAATGTTTACTTATATCGTAATTATAAATATGTACTGTATTATACCATATTCATTATCCTTAAGTTTTCATCTTAGGTACCGGTTTTCTTCTACAATGATGTTTTCTTTAGTCTGTTAAGCAAAAACATGCTTAAAAGACATCCTTTTATTAACTATGGCTGCCTCCAAGTCCGTAGCAAAGAGAACATAAGGATTGTGAAATCAGGCAGGAATTCCAATATCTTCAATAAAACTTTCATAACCTGGGCACTTTTCCTAGTCTAGCACAAACATAAGTAAACAAAACAAAGCTATGAATAAAATACATTTATTTCCAATACTAAAGAAACAACAACTGCCAACTCCAGCGTCCTTTTATTAAACTCCTATATTCTTACGAACTAGAATGTTTTCATTCCATGTTTTCTTATTGCACGAACGGAATAGAAATAAGTTCCTTAATATCGAATCCGAAGAAACCCAATTTTGTGCCAAGAGACTAAGTTTCGCAGCCAACAATGAAATCTCCTATAAAATTCGTTTCGTTGCTTACGTGACGTGAAAACTAACAAGAATGAACTCAGAATTGTGTTATTATTATGTAGTGAGGGTAGTGACCCGTGGAAGTAGGAATAAATGGTGACGACCTGTGCCTGTCTGTTGCTGAAAACACTACGATTCATCCATTAATTGTCTATAAAATAACAGTAATAAAATTAGATTTCCTACATATTTTTAAAACATAATTTGATGAATAGGTAACCAAATGGTCGGAAAACTTTTTGACGATAAATTCAATCAAATTAAAAAACATCTTACAATCATGGACGATAAAATAGCGATCGTTCATTATTCATGGAAAACGAACGGAGGTAATTAGATACTAAGAATTTCAATGATTTTGACCACTTTAACTTTAATAAAGGAACGGAAATTAAGTAAAAATCTTTCTAAATTCTACTACCCATTTAAGGGAAATTAGTGATAAAACAGACGGCATCATAAAACATAATGCACAACAGGAATCACGGTAAATAATCAGATTCCAATAAGTCGACCGGCATAAAATCGCACAAACGAAATGCGGGCACAGCTCATAAGCGCGTGACAGCCCATATCATAGAGTAGTAGAGAGGAGCTTTTAGCGTGATTGCCTCGTCCTGCCGCCATTGTCGGCTCAACGAGTCGACGTGACGCCGAGAGCACGCGAGACTTCTGCCTCATGGAGTGTAAATGTACTGGCAAACACGTCCGATAGTTTTTTGGATTTTTCTTACTAATGCTGAAGAATTTATTTGGTATACAATTTGAATGTTTAAAAACTAGTAAATATTTATTTAATCTTTACTTTGACAGTTGACTAGCAGTTAATTATTTGGCCGGTCGTATTTTTGTTTAAGTCATTAATTAGTAAAGTCCCGGTCCTCAGAATATCCAACAATTTTCATCATGCTATTTTTACGCGAAAAATATTCTTTCTCTAAATAAAAAACAAACAAATTATTCTATACCGGTGAGTAGGTATGCACCGAAGCTAAAACAACCTGTCGTGTTTGTCTCACTGATTCAGTATTTCAGCAATTTTTTTATAAAAAATATTTTAAAAATATGGCTAACATTTTGTTTTACATCCCGTTAGTTTCCTGAAAACAGTTAAATTACAAACTACGGTTTCATTTGCGTTGCTGTGCATTTCCGCGCCAATGGGTTTAGATATGGCGCGAAATCGGGCTCAAATAGTAATGTGCGTGCATTGAACATTCAGTCAGGCATTAGTTTGTTTCTATGTGTTGTGTCTATGGCTTTAATAACTTTATGGCTTCCGTTGATAAATTACAAATAAATATGTACAAACATTAAAATTTTGATTTTTAAGTGTACCCTACATACAGTATTAGTCTTTGTCGTTATAACATACAGTTACCGAAAAAAAGCACTCGTGAAATTTAAGAATCGTCAATCTAAATTAAGTTCCGTAGAAATTCACTTAAAAACACTCTGAATCTCAGTACTAACAATCTTTCAAATTTGCAGCATGGAGATATTTTTCAGATAGCGCATACATGTCGAACCGTTCCCCCATAAAGCTTTTCGACATTTTAGTTGATTGAGAGAGACTTTTAGCTTTGCTTCTGAATTTCAAGAACTGTGCCTATATTTGTTTCCGCATATTTCGGCAGTAACCGACAACATTCCGCTTTAAACTGAATTAAAAATAACTCGTTTATACGCAAGTTTAATAAGAAAACCCCGCCATTAAGCTTTTTTTATATAAATAAATAAATTTAACGCATTAATGTCTCACTGCTGGGCAAGCTAGGTCTCTACCCATAATGAGTGAGGGATTAGGCCGTGTGTCCACCACGCTGGCCAATTGCGGGTCGGGGACTTTGCATACATTCAAGAACTGTTGTAAAGAACTCTGAGGCATGCAAGTTGCATCGCAGTGTTTTTCTTCACCGTTGGAACAAGTGAAAATTATTTCTAATACACACATAACTTCTAAGTCATTGGTGTGTTGCCTCAGGTTGGAACCTGCAACCATCGTATCAACTTATACCATTCGACTATCACTACCTACTCTTAAGCTATTTTTTTAAATCTCCAAATCCAAATGTGTTCGAAATTTGAAACTTAAAATCACAAATATTCTCGACATGCTCACTGACGATAATCAGAGCACCTCACGTGAAGCGAAAATAAATAAACATTGAGTGAGGCAGGTCAGTGTCAACCACCGTCAACTAGGAATAACGAACGTTTTCCTGTGCCTGCTATATTTAGATCAACTAATTTAAGAAGAGTTCACACTCTGGTTTGTGTTGATGGATAATTCGTAAACTTTGTCGGTTTACAAGAAGATAGTTTTGTCATAAATATTAATTCATGATTAAGCGCGTTTGAATAGGAGTTATTTCGTAGATTCTTCGATAAATAAAGGACAAAATGTTGATTTGATATTGCTGCTTTAAAGGTAAGGAGTCATTTTGACATTAATGATCAGACATGGTTTAATTTTTACGTTTGCGAGGTCAAATTACTTAGGGATAATGGAAAAATGAATTCGGAATATTTCCCTTTTTTAATTTCAAGTTCGTTGGGGAGTAAATGCTTGAATTACGTCAGTTAACAACATTGAAAAGGGTTTAACCATTGCGGTGGAAATGGACGAAACGTGTCTACTGTTTCAATTTTATTTTTAATAGAAATTTAGGCGTTTTCGAACACGGTTATCGATTTCGTGCCCAAAGACTCGTGACTGTGACCGCAGGGCATAAAGTTTTAAAACTTTCAAGAGTTTCAGGTATTCAGTACATGCTTAAGTTCATTAATTTATGCTTATATTTCTAACCGAATAAAGTTTGTCTATTAGTTCACGCGGACAATTTATTTATTATGATTCAGAAATTCAGAATACCAACTTTAAATTTTATTGTAATTTATTGGTATTGGAACAATTTTAATTTTTACTATCTATCTATTGTAATTTCCAAGCAAAATAGAAATCACATAAAGCATTAACTTATAAATTAAAGTATTAACAATAAAACCAAAACCATTCATTCACCGATTCGCGCCAAAAAACCACAGAATATTAATATAACAAAGTGTGAACCGTCAAACTCTATGGTACATCAATCGATTCGCTACTCGATTCAACATGTCGTATCAGATCACGAATACATCACGGTACGTATCAGGTTAATGGAGATAATATGTCTACATTGATTCACTGCTCATTATTCAGCCGCGCTGAGTAAACCTTGTTTATTACTGAATGTGAAAGTTGCGTATTTGTCTATAATTGAATGATATTCTTCTTAGTAGCTTCTAACATTTTAGCTTTAATGCTTTTTGCACATTATTAGAAATAAGAATTGAAGCAAGTGCTACCTTGGTCCCTCTGCTTTCATCTAAAAAAAAACGTTTTTTAAATAAATAAAAAAACCGAATTAAATATTGATTTTTTGAATTTTTCGCCTGAAATCAGATTTCAATAATCCACAAATCTCAAACCGGGCAAACTACATTTATTCCTAAGGGGAAAAATAAATGGCTCGTATTGTGGTGTTTAAGCTATCTAACACACGGAATACATCGATGGTATCCAATAATGGTAGTATTCGGCTCACGTCGGCCGCGGCGGGCGCGGTGAGGAATATTAAGTGTTGTATGTTTGTATGTACCACTTGTTTGATATGAGTTGCTCTTTTTGGAGTTACCGCGAGTTTAGTTTATATGTATGTCGTCAAAATTTGTTTAAATTACTATAATCCTTTGCTCATTACAATCGTGGTCTCTGGTCATATTAGTCTCTGCCTACCCCTTAGAGAAAGAGGCGTGGTTTGATGTATGTATTGTATGTATTTGAATTATAATTAATAACCACATATTGGTATTCACTTACCTCAAAATGGCCACTACAACGTCTTTAATGATAATAGGAAGCGTTTACTGAAATTACTTTGATTGCGGCATGCACATAGCAAATCTTAAACCCTATTCAGTCAAATAACTGATTAAGTAACAAAGAAACGAGAAGGCACGCCGCTTTATCTTACATCCAGCCACTCAAAAAGAAAAATACCTCTTCCCTAGACAGTGAAACAAGCTAAAACTAAAAATAACCAGTTTACTCCACTCATCAATCTAACACCACCTTTTCCTCCACAGCGTCGTCTAACCCAGAAGTACAGCATAGCGGTCGGTGTCCCAACCCTGGTGGTCCGCGGCCGCCACGTACGTGACCAGCTGCTCGACGATCCATCAGGAGACAGGTTCCCGTGGCCAGCTCCTCCACTCCACGAGGTCTTGAGAGGAGTACAGCTGCAGGGTGATGGGGAGAACAGGCTGTATGAAGAGCTCCCAGCTGATGCCGTCAGGGTGTTCTATTTTGCAGCACATTGGGTGAGTAAAACAATCTACTATTGTTCTATTTCTATTAATGGATGGTTATCAGTAAGTTTTGAAATTACTTGATCAGTACCGCGATTCTCTAGTACTATCCACTACCGACAACTGGCTAGTTATCGAAAAATTTTGCATGACAATCTGTTCAGCGCCTCTAGCGGGCGTCGTAGAAACTATTTTGGCAGCAAATTTTAAATGTCAAACTCTTGATACTCGATTATTCCAACTGTAGAGAACCGTGCAACCGGTCTCTTACAAATTAATGGTTATGGGTCTAAAATTTCGTGTTAGATGTCAACTTGAAAGCGAATCTTTATGCCAATTTTCTTTACGCGCCTAAAATGAAATGTCCGAAGTACTAGAAATTGTGCGCTAAAGTATATATACTTACATTAGCTACCATGAATAACAAAATAATTTGAAGTCCCCTATAAGATAATAAAAGGTTTATTAAAGTTGTAAAACTTTCGAATCAATAACGTTAATATCTTGTGACCGGATGGTACAATTTAGAACAATTAGGTCAATTGTACATGAACTGATCTTATGCAATTAGAAGAGGATGTATGCACAATGGATGAATGAAACAAGCTAGTAGCGAGCACAAATAAACTTTTGCATTTTGACAGGGCATCGAGATTGTTGATTCCTTATTGATACCTTCTCATACTGTCATATCATCTCTTGTAAAACGAATTAAAATATTATTCCTCAGTCTTCAGCCATCATCGTAAACTATTTTCGTTAGACCAGTGCCTAGAATCATACTTGAAATACGAGAACCCAATCTTACGTAAAACTAAACTTAAATAAGACAACTAACTTCCATTATAAAAGCAAGTTTCTAACTTCAGGCAAAATATCACATTCATTATTATAATTTGCTGATAATATTAATGTAATTTGTTTAATTCTTGTCCAGTGTCCCCCATGTCGGTCGTTTTCGCCGGGGCTGTGCGCGGCGCTGTCAGCTGTGCGCAAGCGCAGGGCCAAGTACGCCAACACGCAGCTTATACTCGTCTCCAGTGACAGGTAAGACAATAAACATTTGTATACAGATACATAGTTTCTTATACACAACACTCAGGATCATAATATAATTATTGTGTACGTGTCTAAAGTTTTGGCTACAGAAAAAGCGTTAGAAAAGTAAGTGTGATCCACTTCGGCGCTACGAATTTTCTTTCAGAATATTCTACTCAAAATAATCTAAAAAAAACTATTAAAAGATCGTAAAAAAATAATATATAAAAACAGTTTTTTTGACAAAGCACAAAATGTTACTTTTAAGAATAATCTATCTATTGAAAACAAAATTGCAACAGTCAACAAATGTGGCACTAACGTGTTTCAAAAGTAAAGCATTGACTTAATTAATCACCACGACACTAAAATTAAACGATACCTAGAAAATCATATCTACACTAACAATACCGAGTACTACCAACAGGAACTATTACAGACTTCAGATAGACTTCATTTAGTATACGATGATTGATGAGGCGTCTCTGGTCGTAAACCTAAATAATTTAACTGGCACATCGCGGTCCTTTAGTACAATTGAGATAGTCCCATGATAATGACGTCATTGATGGAGATGATAAAGTGGAGTTTAAGAACTAATGATGGTTGGGTGTCTGTAAAGACTAGTTTGATGTCCAGGTTGTATAAATAAATAGTAATGGACAACTCATACACGGTCATCTGATTCCAAACTGAGTAGAGCTTGTACTATGGTATTATGGTTACAAAATAATTGAAAAAGATACTTAAAAATATTTTTTTTTACTAATTTACGTGTAGTTTTAGTAAAGTCGCCTTTTGAACCCAGGTCTTTAATTATCTCAAAGTTAATAAGGACGCCCAACGTGTAGAACTTTCATTCCCTGATTTAGATTACGTTTCATTTTTTTAAGGTTTTTAAAAAAATGAAACGTAATCTAAATATGCTATTGTTTGTGCTAAGGTATTCTGCTATCGCCACTTAATCAGTACTTTTGACTTCCACGCATAAAAATTTGAGCTATATCGGTCTAGCCATTCCCGATTTTAAGAGAGACGACCATCAAATAACTTCGTTTAGAACACCATTTACCCAAAGATAAAGGGAAATATTACTTAAAATAACCAATTAATCTTATAAAAGATAGAAACGCCACGTGCAGATCTTTTCTTTCAAACCAAAGTTAAAGTAAACTTTATCCTTTGTATCAAATGTAAATGATTTAATTAAATTACCCAGCTTCCGTAATGAGAGAATACTTATTAATTTAAATAATTATAACGTTTTCCTTCAGTTAAACGGAATCGGCTTATAAAATACGGAAATGTGGTATTTTGAGAGATTTTTTTTTTTAAGTCGTGGTTATAAGGAGCTTTTGAAATGAGATAATTTAAATTATTTTTGGTTTTACTGTCTTATTTTGTTTTGATATATTTGATATTAGTATAAATAACAAATGTAAATTAAAATCTCTTTCTTTCATTATTAGCTTATTCTACTTTGTTCCAACCATAGAACAACAAAACTATAGCGTTTCTAGATGAATACAAACCCATATTCTTGTTGTTTTTTTCTTAGAAATAACTTTCACCTAGTTGCTTATTTTTACTGTAACAGCCCCGTACAACTCTTGTCGTAGTAATCACAAAATCATTGGTTTGTCTATACCAAAGGCATTAAAGCACTCTTAGTCATTAACCTTTAAGGAAAGCATTTTCGCATTCCTATATTATATTATCTATGAATAATTTCTTCTATCTTTAATCTCGAAATAATCTCAAACGACTTTTACTAATCAGAAGCTTGTAAAACACACATTCCATACCTCTTAATTAGGTACATCATACAGTGTATGGCAAAATATCTCTTAATAGCTGACCCGCGCAACTTCGCTTGCGTCACATAAGAGAGAATGGATCAAAAAAAATCCCCGTTTTTGTAATTTTTTTACTGGTACTCTGCTCCTAATGGTCGTAGCGTGATGATATAGCCTATAGCCTTCCTCGATAAATGGACTATCTAACACTGAAAGAATTTTTCAAATCGGACCAGTAGTTCCTGAGATTAGCGCGTTCAAACAAACTTAAACAAGGTTTAATTATCCTGTACAAAAAAAGAGAGATTATTGAGGTTTTCGCAATAAATATTTTTTTCATTTGCAAGAGCATATTAGCATTCTTACATAGCCTTATTTCTACTTACTTCAATTACGAAATAAACTCAAACGCTTGCTAATCAGGAGCTTGTAAAACACACACAACATACCTCCTAATTAAGTACAACCTCATCACACAGTGTATAAAACAAGTAATGATCCCATCTCATTGAGCGGGCGTAGGCAGGGATATCATGGCGATGTCTAGACGACTCACAATCGATACCACTGATACATATCATATCTATAACAACGTTTTATGATGAACGCACAAAACTCGGACACAATACATTTTGAATAATTTGCGCGATTGGTTTTTTGTCTCATTTTGTAGACAATTTGGGTATTCTATACTAATATTATAAAGCTTAAGAGTTTGTTTGTTTGAACGCGCTAATCTCAGGAACTAGTAGGCCGATTTGCAGTGCTTTCAGTGTTAGATAGACCATTTATTGATGCGCTACGGCCATTACGAGCGGAGTAAGCAACGAAAAATGTTACAAAAACTGTTATGACCCACTCTCTCTAAAGTCTAATGTGACGCAAGCGAAGTTGCGGGGGTTAGCTAGTTTTGTATATAATTTGGATGGACATGCGTGGTACAAACTGAACACAATCAAAGTTTGTTTTGTAATTAAGTATGTTTGATAGGAACTAATAACAAACTAACTAATTTTGTCTTCGATAAATTACTTGTACCATTTGTTTTAAATCAACCGAAAACGGAAGTCTCACGCGAATTATATACAAAACTTTTATTCTTAAATCCTATGTTTAACAGTGAAAAGTACCTAAGTATAAAATATCGTTATATCTTGTGCTTATGAAAGATAGACAATAGAAATGTCTTAGTTTATAGCGATTAAATCTAGCAAACTCAAATTATTATCATAATAAAACACACAAATAGCGTTGACTTAGTAGAGATCACTAGAGCTAGACTGTAAATTTCATAATCCTGTTTTCTAATTTTATACAAATATCTCCCAATTATCGCTGGTTTGTATAAAAATTCAACATCTAACAAAATGCGACATTTTGTAAACAAATAAGACGTTTTGCATGTTGAATATTAAATAAAGATGGCACGGCTGCTCTCGACTTAGACACTGTGGCAGGGCTGCCAGATGCCCACACCAATATTTTTCAGCTACGGCACAGACAGACTATAAGTGACTTTTATAGACAGTTTTTTTGCTTCAATAGAGTTACAACAATTTGGACACTTTTTTAATATCGAAATAATAATATCACCTCACTTACTCTATTATCTGATCGAAAATGTTAAGTTTAAAATATATCTTTTTTTTTCCGTAAGGAACAATCGACTTAATTTTTTTTTATTTTAGACACACAAAATAGAATATACAATCATTAAGTGAATTATTATTAACTTTAACTTTTTGATTAAAATTTTTAATCATTAGAATGTTTACGAAACAAAAATTTTTAACAAGAAAATTTACGGAAATTTCGAAACAAACGTCAAGCGAAGGCATCCCTGCGAGGTGCAGTATTCATAGTGAAGACAGTGTCGTTACAGCAAATTGAATTCATTTCCTCAAACGTCTCGGCGCGCGGTGAATGTCGATCGATTCCACAATTTTTACACTAACTTGTGCCAAACTCGACACAAATTGATTAAGTTGCCAACTTCACTGAATGTTTTAACACTTATTACTTTTTTTACGGAACGTATAAAAGACGGAACTTGGATGTGTAAGCAAAATTTTAATCAATCTCTTTGCAAGGGAGTTTCTTTTGGAGTTGATTAAAATTTTGACGTAAGAAATTCTTGTGCCATCTGCATCAAATGCTTTTTTTATTTGAACATCTCAATATTTTAATCAAGGGGAACGTAAGAGATTCATCTTTTACCTTTTCTTTTCTTTTTTTTAGCAAAAATGATCAAATATCTTTTAACCGCCGTGTAATGTTGCCATGATTGTTTAAACACGGTGCTACACACGACCTGTCTTGCCAATCACGTTGAAAATTAGTCAGGCTTAGGTCGTCCTAGTCCTTTCGTTAATAATACTGGGAGCTGCGTGAAATGTTTTGACTAAACGGGTAAAATGAAGGACATGTAAGTGATACAATTATAATTACAGAAGTAATTTGTAAGGGAGTAATTTGCAGAAAAAAAATACGGATTGAATAAATAGCGATATATAAAAGAAAGTTCAACAATGGAAAATAATGATTTTATACCTTTTTCTTTTAGAAATTAACTTCGTCACAAAAAAAATCGATGATGTATTATTCTATACAAAGAAAACAAAGATTGTCCGCATTGTTTAAAAATTGGACTTCATGACATAAAATTGCGATCATATAATATTATCTTTTAAGAAAATGTACGTAAAGATTGTACCTCCTCTATCTCTGCGAAGAAAAAGCGTAATATAGTATTTGAATAATGATTACTATTTAATACAAATTATTAGTATAAATAAATAAAATAATTACTGTCCCACTGCTGGGCAAGGGTCTCCTCCCGTAATGAGGGAGGGGTTAGGCCTTGAGTCCACCACGCTGGCCAAGTGCGGGTTGGGGACTTTGCATGCCCTCAATAAATGTATTAAACAAATTTTAGGCATGCAAGGTTTCCTCACGATGTTTTCCTTCACCGTTGGAGCATGTGATAATTATTTCTAATACACACATAACTTCGAAAAGTCATTGGTGTGTTGCCTCGGGTTCGAACCTGCGACCACTTGCGTGGGAGGTGTCAACTTATACCACTCGGCTATCACTGCATTAGTATATAACGTAATAAAGTTAAATAACATAACAATATGCAGAACAGCAGCCGATAACAGAACCCCAATAACTATTGATAAACTGAAACAGTTTTAATCAGTTTCGGTAGGGTCATAGGAGTTTGGACATTAACATTCAGCCTCTGTAGCGCTTGTACTGAATTGTTCATACCCTTGGCTTATGTTAATTTGATTATTTTGAAACAACGTATTCTATATGTACATGAAAATAGTTTTGTTCGAAATATTATTAGCTCGCTCAAAACCTGTTTGGAGTTTCGAAATTGACTGCATAAAAAAATTGTTTTATGATTTTTAGTAAGTTCAAACAATGAAAGACCCTAAAATTTAATGTTATTGGCTCTTAGAATTGATTAAATAAAAATTAAACCCGCAATTGGTCAACGTGGTGGACCTTTTTTCGTTCGGGGGGAGAGCTTTGCCCAATAATGAAAAATAGTCGCGGGTCAAAAAAAAGATAGGCGTTTTACAGTTTTATAAAGCTTCATAAACACCATTGTTTGTTCTTTAAACCATCAACTGAGTAAATGGTCTGGCAAGAGTTCAAAACTGTCGTTGTTAGAACGTTCACAAAGTAACTTACTTTAACTATGTTGGACAGTTTTGTCGCAGTGCATTAACGCACAAAGTTTACACTATCGCAACATTCTTGCCAACTAAAAAGACAGTATAACTTCACAACATATTATGTCAAAAAAATCCTCTTTTTTTTCTTATCGTATAGTTAGTGGACAACCTAGTGTAAAAATTTGTGAATGGCTAAAACAATTCGAGTTTTGTTTTTGAAAATAGTCTTTCAGTCACGGGATAGGTTTTAAAAAAAAATACAAAGAAAATTCGTGAGCTTAACTGTGTAGGTCAGCTAGTTACGAATAAAACTGAACTATGACATGCTTATAAAAAGATGTCGAATACTTTTTTGGAAAGTTTAGTTCCATTCGAATATTTTCTACGCTTTTCAGCATTTTATTCCGTCCCCCGAATCATCAATCGCCTATTAAAATCAAAAAGACTCGACACGCAGATCCACGACGCTCAAAACAAAGCTCCCTTCCAATTTAGGATTCCGCGCCATCATTACAAAAGAATCCCTCTTGAAATACGCCATTACAAAAGCGGTATAGAACGAGAAATTAATATCAAAGCTTTCTGATTGAAGGCAGCTGCGTCAAATAAAATTTTACGTGCATATGAAAGGTAAAACTATCGAAAGTCTCATTAATAAGTTCAAAGGAGTTCGCTCGCGTCTTGATTGCACCGCATTCATACTTTGATCTTGTACTATGAATACTGCACGATATGACACGTCGTTATCTATGTCTGGATTACTTTTTTTTCAGGCAACGGCACGGAAGATGAACTTTTTTTTTCTAATGGCGGCCATTTTGCCACTTATAGAAGGTTTAGTTTCACTTTTAATTATAATCGTTCAATGTAAATAAAAATGAATTATCAAAATGTATGTACCTACTACGCGCATAACTTTTGTACAATTCGATTTTTTTTTTTGTGTTTGTATCTGTCGGGACAAGGTTAGCATAGGATCAATGGGGTCAAACTTACCGCAAGAATGGAACCAACGGGATCAAATTAGCCAGTCTGCTAGTATTTAATCAAAACATGTTAGCAATAAACGTTGACGTTTTTCTTAACTTATTTACCTAAGTAATTTGAAGTCAACACAGCAACTAATTACCATCAAACATCTTCACACTATTTCCCCTAAATTATATGTATGTAGGTATAATTAGAAAATAAATTAGTACCGCCAAGATGGCGACTTTAAACCCTACCTACGACGCCTAGATGTCTAGATCTCATTAATAGTTCAAAGAGTGTCAGAGAGGATATTCTCGCGTGCTCCGCTGAGTTAATACATAGAGCGGTTCAACATTCCTTTGATCTTACTCTCGACACTCGCCCGTGAAGTGTCAACGTGTCACGACACTTTTTTTCCTTGAAGGTGTAAAAAAAAAGATGTAGGCAAAGTTGTACATTATGGTATATAACTTTAAACTGAAATAGAGAAATAGTTTTTGATTAATTTACTTCTGTATGATTGATAGAAGTTATTTCACGAATCATTATGTTTAGTATTTATTTAGCATAGTTTTAAAGGAAATTATGTGATTGGTAAATAAATAATATTTCATTTTAATATGAAAGCAAGTAAATGCTCTGCTAATTGAGATCCTATAATGGGAAAGAGCTTTTCTTCTATTCTTAAATTGAAAAAATCTAAACTTTTTCTGTATAGAATATGTAAGGAATACTTAGACTAATCAGCATCCGCATATACTTTAGACCAAACAACAAAAAGCAAACCCTTTTACATTCATTTCACCAGACCTCTTTCAAAACTTTTCAATTAAAATGTTCCAACAAAACCTTTTATAAAAACCTCTTTGGCAGCTTCGCAATATTACCTCCCTAATGTACAGCCTACGCACTAGAATCAATAATTGTAGCCCATCTAATCAAACATTCGGTACGAAAACACCCCCATTTATATATGGAGTGGGGGGAGTGACGTCACAGTCGCGACAGGTAGCCGTCTGGCTAATGCAGGGGTGAGAATAGGGCTGCGATCGATAGCATATCGCAACAAAGGATTTTTGCACAACGTACCAGTGCCAAAGTTTTGGTTCGTATTAAAAAGTTTGTTTTGTGTGTACTTTTTTTTTTCTTTTTTTCCCACGAGGAACAAGTACTGCCAACCTTACGAGGTGTTTTTTTCTTTTATTTTACAACATTTGTCATTGTTATGTTACGAATGGGAAATTGGGGACTGACGTTTACTGTTTCTACTGAGTGTTAGAGCTTTTACACATATAATTACTAACTTTTTGTAAAGCGGGCAAGAAGTATATTGCAACATTTCACTTATATAATAAATACTCAGAATAATACAAAATTATGCTAATTGAAATGGTAAAAATAATAATGGTAAAATTAATAATTTTAAGTCAAGATAACACTTTTTACGTGATTAACAAAAAATGATTACCAATATTTGTAAACAATTAAATTAATTAAAAAGAGAATTTGTATTGAGTGAAAGTGTCCACAGTAAACAAAAAGATTACAAAACTGCGAACACACAGCACTCAAGTCGTTTAAATTAATCACTTTTTTTGTGACACGTGCCAACCCTAATTAATAGGGGTGTCCCTCGGTGCGTGCGTCGCGTCGGTTATTACCCGTGCTGCAAGGAAATGCACAGTACGGATGTCATTTTGAGCCAGTGACGTAATTGTTCACTTAAAGCTTTATGAAAAAGAAAGTAATTATACTTTTCATTCCACCTTGTTGCAGATAATTGAAGAGAGGATTAAATACTTAATGATTTAAAGTTGAATGTGCTTTGTAGTTTGTGGAGTAATTTACATATTAAACTTTTGAGTGAACACTTTTCAATTAATGCAACGTAATTTTGTAATTTTGTCTGTGTTTTCATATTAATAAGTAAATGTGCTGGCGTAAACTTAATAAGTGTGGACTCAAGTTTTATTATAAATATAAACTTTTACTGCATCAATAGACGATTAGCGCCTTTATTGGTAAATTTAAAAAAAAAATAGTTTAAGTTACATTGTCGTGAAAAACGTAAGTCGTCTACTGATTAAGTAGTCAATTAACATTATTCACATATCTCATAGTTAGTACATAATAATATGTAGTACATATACATGTCGGAAACCACAAAAATACAATTAAAAAACATACTCCATTACCCCATTGGCAAATAAAGTCCGCCATAATGTTTTTTTTTCGGACAGAATACAAAATTGGCGGGAATCGTTTTTTTTTTAATCTTATTTGCCTATGGAACGACCGTGTCGGCCAATAAATGGGGGGAAATTGGCAAATGCGACATCAGTTTACTGCCAATTCAGCTTTGGTAAAATGAGTCGCCATAAAATTTGAATTAATGCATTTTGGCAAGAACTTTGTGGATTTTTTTAAAATGGTTTCATTAGGTTTAGCATTTTTCTTGAACACGCTCCACTTTTGTGGAGGGGACTTTATGCTTTAGTTAGTTGTAAGGTCTATCTCTGGATTCTCCTTTCGAAATCTCTTGCGTTGAAGATTTTCCCATTTCCCGTACGTATTTCTATGGTATCTATACTATATAATATTATAAAGCTGAAGAGTTTGTTTGTTTGTTTGTTTGAACGCGCTAATCTCAGGATCTACAGGTCCGATTTGAAAAATTCTTTCAGTGTTAGATTGCCCATTTATCCGGGAAGGCTATAGGCTATATATCATCACGCTACGATCAATGGGAGCAGAGTACCAGTATTTTTTTTTACAAAAACGGGAAAACATTTCACCCATTCTCTCTAATGTGACGCAAGCGAAGTTGCGCGGGTCAGCTAGTTAATTTATATCAGTATGCTATTTATTAGTATTTGCATAAAATATCAAAAATAACTTCCTTTATTTAATAAAGCTGTATAGTCTTCGTCTCAATTTACATATTTTTAGTACTTTCCCTTGTCTCAGAACACGTTATCTTTTTTCCAGTAAAGCCATTTTTATAGCGTACCTTGCGTTATATTACGTAAAGGTAACACGAAGCAGAAATTGTTCAGTGAAATGTGAAACAATACGGATATTTTTGTATCTACGTATTGCCATCTTTTCTCTCTAGTGAACAGCTAAACAAAATGTATCGCTGACTTATTCGTACGATATATTCACGTTGGCAATAGAACAATGTCTGGCTGAAAGTATTGCCAACATAATATAAGTACTAGCTGACCCGCGCAACTTCGCTTGCGTCACATAAGAGAGAATGGGTCAAAATTTTCCCCGTTTTTGTAACATTTTTCGTTGCTACTCCGCTCCTATTGGATGTAGCGTGATGAAATATAGCCTATAACCTTCCTCGATAAATGGACTATCTAACACTGAAAGAATTTTTCAAATCGGACCAGTAGTTCCTGAGATTAGCGCGTTCAAACAAACAAACAAACAAACAAACTCTTCAGCTTTATAATATTAGTATAGACTAGCTGACCCGCGCAACTTCGCTTGCGTCACATAAGAGAGAATTTTCCCCGTTTTTGTAACATTTTTCGTTGCTACTCCGCTCCTAATGACCGTAGCGTGATGTTATATAGCCTATAGCCTTCCTCGATAAATGGGCTATCTAACACCGAAAGAATTTTTCAAATCGAACCAGTAGTTCCTGAGATTAGCGCGTTCAAACAAACAAACAAACAAACAAACAAACAAACAAACTCTTCAGCTTTATTATATTAGTATAGATAAGTAATGCTTATGGTAGAAGATATAGGTCCCGAGCTTAGATATAATGAGCTTATAATATATTATTTCAATAATAGTTTAAGCTATTTATTTACCTAGCTGACTCGCAGAACTTTGCTTGCGTCACATAAGAGAGAATGGGTCGTAATTTTCCCCGTTTTTTGTAAGATCATTTACTGGTACCCTGTTCATGTTGGTCGTAGCGTGATGATATATAGCCTTCCTCAATAAACAGCAGATCCTGAGATTATCGCGTTCAACCATATACACAAACAAACTCTACAATTGTATCATATTTGTATGATTGTCAGGTACAAAAACTGCAGCAAGTGCTATAATTTCTAATTTTCTTATCCTAAATCTCCATCCTGTTCTACTAAGTTAAACACAATTAACTTTGCGTCCCTTAACCATCAGTTAAGCTCGCGACAACATTGCATTTACAATCGTTTTCATTATAACCCCGGTCACGGCGGTGACCCTTGCCAACCGCGACACGACATCCCCCGGGAAAACAAATAACTAAAACCTTTTCTATTTGTTTGACTATCTTCTCAAATCACAGAAACATCCATCTTGAATGCCTATTCTTAAAATGATTACCCACATAAAAACCTCTTTTATCAGACGGGACCAACACAAACTTTATACAGCCTTTTCGTTCAGAAAAGATAATTTTCGCATAAAAGTGAATGCTTGTAATAAACTCTGAGGGCTTTCGAGGGTCCCGGCCTACCCGGCATTTTTGTAACTTTTCGAGTGTTCTAGATGTTTCCAAGTAAAAATTTAATTAAAAACTCCGGCTATTTATGATTAAAAATACGCAGCGCGCCATTTGTATTTCGATACAGGGATGAAATACTTCTGCGGGAGTTA
This sequence comes from Anticarsia gemmatalis, assembly GCF_050436995.1. Classification (NCBI taxonomy): domain Eukaryota; kingdom Metazoa; phylum Arthropoda; class Insecta; order Lepidoptera; family Erebidae; genus Anticarsia; species Anticarsia gemmatalis. The sequence goes on along the minus strand of NC_134764.1, from coordinate 10,336,095 downwards.
TGATTTGTTTTAGGCGAGGCATTTTATCTGATTTTTAAACAATTTTAAAACTTTTTTTCCCTCTGAAATAATTTTTGCATATTTATCACACTGTATTTTTTTTCTCTGCCCGAATAAATACTGGCTTACATGTTCTATAAACAGTAAAAGTAGACAATGGCTTTTTAGTAAATAAAACAAAGTATATAGCATGAATATTATTTGTAAATAAGTAATCCATCCCAAAAGCCTTCTTTGCACAGAAATTCCATATCTCATTCACTCAGTAAAACATTCACACAGGTCTTAAATTCACCTCAATTATACTCATTCAGTTCATTGGCATAATAGACTTACGGTCTGCTGCCTGCATGCATTGAAAAAAATAAAACGCATCGAATCCAGGTAGAACGTAATGCGCGCTGAGATTTCCATACAATTTGTTTTGTTTTTCTTTGTTAATTTATAATTAACTGAGCACGAGTTAAATAAATAAAAGAAATATGAGTACAAGTTAATTCTTTTAATTTAATAAGCATTGATATAAACTTATAGTAGAGCTTGCCTAAAGTTAAGGTACTATTATTATTATTGGTGTTGTTATCTACTCGCAAAATTAAAAAAAATATTATAAGTGAATTAGTAGTAACTATCGAACTTTATCATCGCATTGTACAAAACAATGTTGCTTTCCGGTGTCGAGACATAGGGACCTATGTATAGATAATATACCTATGCAACTTTAAAACTAAACAATGGTTTTTGATGCGGTTAGATAGATAGAGTCATTCAAGAGAAAGGTTAATGTATTAAAATTGTAAAAGGTTTCGGATTTTTAAAACTACACAATGTATGTTAATCCAGTTTAATAGATAGAGTAATTTAAGAGGAAGATTTATAATTATAAATCGTGATTTTTTGTAAAATAACTTTTTAAACCGGGCGAAGCCAGAGCGTGACGCTAGTCGAAATATAACATGAACATCGAACAGGCTTTTAAAATCTCACCACCGAGTACCATAATGAAACTGAAGTCTGTACCCTAATAAACGTCAACAGAGGGCGGGAATTTTGCGCGGGAAACGCAGCAAAAGCAACATGGCGTCCCTACAGTTATCGGCTTAATTTAATTGCGTAGACCGGTGCCATTCTGAATAGCTTCCTACCACTTCACTTGTTTGTATTGTAAATGGAAGATGTAAATATGTATTTATAAATAGAACGAAATTCAATAGATGCTTAAAGATATAATTAATGGTTGTGTTTCGTTAACGGTAAGGAACCATAGAGTTGGAGGAGTGAGGTAATTGGTTTTTTACACGCTTTGTTTTATCAGTTCGGAAAAAATATTTTATATTCCAATTTACAGAGTTATTTATCTTCAAATTACATTAATTCGTACTCGATATACGTTCTAATATTCGCAAGAATAATATAGCCGAGGCCAGGTTCTTTAAAACGGTAACAATAACTTCGTAAAAAATCCTTTCACGAAAACTGAAAACCTAACGAAATCAGCTAACAAACTACTGTATTGGAAAACCCTATTAGTTACTTTCGAGCTAGAATAACACAAATTCTCAATAATATTCGCTATAACTAAGGCACTCTTTTCCAATTCGCCGAGTTTCCTGCATGTTTCGAATCCATTTAGCCGGTCCATTGCATCCACACTGGCTGAAAGAAAAAAGTTGGATCAGCTGCCTAACGTCCTGAATAAACTCGGAAAAACTATTGGAAAAACTCATACGTAACTTTTTACGATATATTTTGATCTAAACGCGAGAATCGTTATGTTTGCGATATTCGGATATATTTGCTTAGTTTCAGATTTAGGTTTGAAGCAGATCGACCTATGAGATTTAGAGAGTGAGAATCTATGCATTTATCCGAGAAGGGGCTACGGATACTGTGGATATTTCATCATAATCTGCCTGCATACATAACTTACAGATTATTCGCGTCATCAGGGTGACTTAAGATAAAATATATTTTTTTTAATTGGATCTTTTACTAATTTAGGTAGTCGCTGGATTGCATAATTTTTTTGCTACTTGTGTAGCGCGTAGAGGCAACCGTTCGTTTATTATATGGTTAATAGGTACGTATTTATAATTCGTATGATTTTTTTTGTAAATAAAGTCTTTAACACAGTTTTTCATAGTCAAGTCTTAAAGAGCGTTTATCAATTTAATTTTATAGCAACTCTTGTTCTTTGTATCTATAACTTATGGAGGTTACCTAAACTTCCTGAACAAAACTCAACAATACTCAAAATCCAATTAGTGATCGCACAAATAACATTGTTAATGTATTAACACAAGTTCAATTCTCGCTTTAATTAAACCGGGATTGGTTGAACAAACTACGTTTAAATTATAAGCGTACTCGAGAGAGTATCGTACCCTTTGCAGAGGTATTTATTACAGACGATTTGAACTTTAATGGCGGTTTTAGACGTGACTGTAATGAGACTTTATTGTCGATTTACTGCCACTATCGACTTATCGAAAACCGAGTAATTTCCTAATTTTGTGTGTTGACCAATTAATTACTAGTATGAGTAGGTACTGCTTAACCTTACTCCTCATAGCTACACCAAGTTGGTAACAGTGATAGCTACTAACTTTTCGTTTAAATATTATACAAGCTTAGCGTTTCGAACTGTTATAGAAAAATGCGGCATATTTTGATTTGTGATTTAACATAAATATTACGTCTGATGAAATTTTGTTCTAAAATTTATTACAGACGATTTGAACTTTAATGGCGGTTTTAGAGGTGACTGTAATGGGACTTTTATCCAACTGATTTTCGAATACTGTGGACATCAGACAACAGATTAGTTATCGTAAAATTATAGTATGGTAAACTGAAGGACAATTTTCTATTTCTACCGAGAAGCCATAAAAAAAATACGGGTTCATTTCCTAACACTACTCACTGTCATCTACGACAACCGACCAGCTTTTAGAAACGACTTGTTTTACAGACATTTTGTTTGAATAATTTATTAGCGCCCCTAGCGTATTTCAAAATAACTACTTTTTCAGGTAATTAATTTTAAGGCTCCAACGCTCGCTACACGCCAATATGGAGTACGTAATATACCAGTATCTCACTTGTCATTTTAAACCAAATTGTATTTCATCACTTGCATAATAAGCCAGTCTTTCCCAAAAAAAACGTAAAAAGTTATTTCCAAAAACATCTCATCAAGTCGACTTAGCAGCACAAACGGTACTTATGGAAAGTGCCACACTCCCATAGACACTAGACGACCATAAAGAAAGCAGCAGTATAGAGCAAGTGCACAGATAACAAAACTTGGACGTTATGAGAGAAACGCGCCAACTTAAGTGTTATCTCTATGGCAGACGGAGTGGCGACGACGTGTTCAAATTTTAACGCTTTATTTTTGTGTAGAAATTGAATTGAACTGTATATGAGAACAACGTGACAAGGTAATGGTTTAAAAAAACTGAAAAGCTGTGTTATATTTATCACTCGGGTTTCTTACTGACCTTCCCAAGACACTAAACTATGATTTCGAAACTGCTTTTTCCTAACACTAAGTGTTCAATTTAAAATGGTTGGTAGTTAGTAATCGATAATTATTAGGTAACAATGAAATGATTTTCTTGAAAAAACTATTTTAAGGAATATGGAAGAAACGTTAGATTTCTCAAAAGCTTTACGGTTGACTTTAGTTAGGAAATCGCCTATTTGTTCTATACATAATATATTTTTATCTACGACAAACTTACTTCCCAATATAGCAACCACCAATTTGGTGCGGTTACTATCAAAATGCTTTTAAATTCAATCAAATAGCTATCACTATGCATGTAGATATCTATGAAAAGTTAATTATGTCCAGCTAAATTCAAATCACTGAACATAAACAACACCACAATCGAATCACTATTGCGCTTTGTATTAGGTATTAGTTGCCATCAATTGGTTTAATCAGGGGTATAATTCCATTGAACAGATATCAATGGTCAAACAATGTGGCCAGTGTTGCCACACTCAAATAGTTTCGATTAATTAATTTTGTACGTCAATGAATTTCGCTTATTTGTGGGAGAGTTTCGAATAATGCAGCATTATTGGTTTTTGTTAGTTTGAAATTATCAATTATGGCTGAATGATTCTATTTGTTTATACCTGGAATGATCGGTCGGCTATCCTATAGTTTGAAACTAAGAAGTACAATTAAATCGTTAAGAATCTATGCAATTAATTAAGCTTCTTTCACTTATACGAAAAAAACCTTGAGGATGTCATAGCAGTTTTTCCCGGGTAAAAGTAATAAAAAAATCGTTTGTCTCTACATAAGCGTAACTTTGGTTATTTTCTTCAGTTTTCTTTCAAGCTAAGAAAATTTCACAACAATCTTAATTTCCCAAATATTGTCAAAACACTGGCCATTGAAATTCACCCCCTTCTATAGGATTACAGCCATGAAGCGAGCGTTCACCCTGGGGGTTAAACAACCCCATGGAAGTGCGATAAAGTTCAAAGTAAAGGTTTATCGGCGCCCACAGGCGAAGTAATCGGCGGTTTACGACGCTGCCTGAATCTGCCGAGTTAAAGGGAACTTGCGCCGTGCTCAGTCATTTTGTAATGGTTAGGTCAGAAGGCACAGAAGACCAACTGATTGCGGCTAACTTTCGGCCAAACAATGGCTAAAAGTGAGCCTCACATAGCCATTAAAGCAAGTGATACGGTAAAATCATCTGTGAATTGGCACCAGATTGTAAATATCTGTTATTTAACCACAGCCTGCTTACTCATTTTTGTTTGGTCATCCTCACGCTTCGAACAGTGCCCAATAGTTAATTCCTATAAAAGTATCTAAGATTAATTTAACAAATTAACCATTTTGTCCAGGTACAAACACTTTCTTCGTGTAAATACTACGACATCACAGAATAACTTACATAAATAGTCAAAATATTTGTAAAGCAGCAAGAGCAAACTACTTGCCACAATCACTAGGTCAGTTAGCCACCGTCTTTACGTATCGTAATAAAGGTCCAAGCTTTATTAGGTAACTGTATCGGCTATAAATCTCAACGGTGCAGTACACGGTCGTTTAGATTGTTTCGTTTCGTGATAAAGGTTCGATTAACGTCGGTTATCGACACGTGGTGCCGATTAATTGGTGCTTAAGCCTGTTTGGATCGTTTACGGTTACCTGAAAAAGGTTTTTGTCTTTGCCCATAATAGCTGAAAACACTGTTTTGTAGGGTTTTTCTCTTTAATGTTTATATGTTAGTGAAATCTCAGAACGGGATAGATATTCTCTTTGAAGAACATTCTGTTTCAAGTAAGTGCATATCTTGCACCTATTTAGTTGCCGAGACTCGTAAAATGACGTTACAGATGTTTTGCACCTGTTTCTTATTTTCTGGAAGAAGCTTTTGTTCTATACCAGTAACATCAGCTTACTTTGTAAATTACAAACCCCCTCCCGTCATGATTGAAATACAAAAAAAAGTTCATTCAATTTCCCGCTGTTTTCCAACACAATCCATTCCTTAGAAAATGTCTTCCCATCCAAAATTTAATCAAAAAGCACCCATGGATATGCTAATCTTCTTTTATTACGAAAAAGAAGTGGAATAATACACAATACGTTATTTTGTTATGCTTATTTCTTGCAACTGTCATGGCGGAACGCGGGTAATGGCGCGCGAGTGAATTATGGCGGGAAAATATTGCTGGCGTTGTCTGACGGCTTATTCAACTCGATAGATACGGAAACTAAACAAATTCAATTTGAAAAACGCATTGTTTAAGAACGGGATAGATTACATTGCCTTTGCATTTCCTTGTAAAGTGCTCTTTGATGCAATTGTAGAGTAAACAATATTTGAATTTATGCGCAGGTTTATGAAATGTTGCCTTTTCATACGTGTGAAGGCTGTGATTATGTTACCGCATTAATTGCTATAAGAGTAATTTTGAAATGGATCATATAATATAATAAATACAATTTGTGCCATCCATAGTTTTTTATGAAACTTGATACGTTTCAAGTCCTCACAACCGTCGCAATTAAAATAAAGTTCTCTTAATTTATTATAAAATCACAATATTTTGCGGCCGCGTGAAAAGGTTTTCCGGAGAATAAAGTATCCTATTTGTAAATCGGTTACATTCAGTTCAGTCCGTAGAAAATCTAAATAGATTTTTGTGACGACTTCCACATGTAATCTACTAGAAAAATTCTACCATTTAACGTCCACATCACGAAATCGACCCGGAAAATTCTACCATGTTACGTCATCGACATGCATGTTACCTGGAAAATTCTACCATGTGACGTCATCAACAATAAATCTATCTAGAAAATTCTACCATGTGACGTCTACATCATGAAACCTACCAGGATAATTCTACCATGTGACGTCTTCGTCATGAAATCTACCTGGAAAATTCTACAGGAAAATTCTACCAGGAGACGTCATTTACATGAAATCGAGCTGGAAAATTCTACCATGTGACGTCGTCGTCATGAAATCCACCTGGAAAATTCTACCACGTGACGACTTCGTCATGAAGCCTGGATGCCAAATTTCAGTGATTCGTCCTGTGGATTGGACTGTGCGTTAATAGATCACAATGTCAGTCAGTCACCTTTGAGTTTTATATTTAAATATAAAAGGCCTGGAGGGACACTGAGTATTAAAAATACTGTAATACGCAAAAGACTAACCCTATTCATAAAAATATATGAATTTATGAAAGGCTTAGAAAGTGTTTTGTTTCTTTCACTCCTTTGCGAAATTAAAAAGAGAAAACATATTATAGTACCTTTTCAACTAAAATAGGTTTATAGTGTGTTTATGAATAAGAAGGTAAGTATTAAGTATCTAATAAAAATATCATGGCGGCGAGTATATTTTTTCGGTGAAATAACTAGACAGAAAGAACGTAAATAATTCAGCCAAGTCGAGCACTTGAACGGAAGCATTCGCTTGTAAATGATAAATACCTGCAACAGAAAAGAATAGGTAAACGAAGCAAAAGCTGCTTCAGAGTTGAATCATCTAAATTCTTAAAATATTTTTGTAAGTGTTCTCCATTATCTTGCTCTTTATTTTACTACTATTTATTACTGTGCTGGTAAACTATCCGTATTCTAAATTAGGTACATCAAATTTAGTACATAGCTTTTATGTACAGCAAAATCCTTAAAAAAAAATAAAACCATAAATATAATCTGCCTCTATTAAAGGGTTTCCCAATAAAGGCATGATTTGCTAACATGGTCGGGCCACAATTATACTCGCGTCGATTTTTTAATAGTAAGATTTCATCAAAAAGGAGATTATACATAGTGCTTCATAGAAATTGAAAATCTTTATCTCTCTTTGTCTTTAAAAAGCGCTATAATGAAAAACTTCTTCATATCATTTGCTAAATAACAAAAATGTTCACGCCTTAACCAACTTACCATATCGTCACCTACATACCTACTACATACGTTTAACGCAATGTCGCTATAATTATAATCCAAGTAACTCTTAGCAGACATGTTTAACTTATCCCCTTGCAAATTCAACAAATCTCAAACTCAAATATCGAGATAAAGTTAAGTCGCGTCGTCGAATATGGCAGGAAACCATTTGTCTCTGCCTAACAATAATAGTTCCGCAAAGTTTTCACATTAAACTTAGCGATACACGGACTAAAGTCATCGAGTATTCAGCCAACCGCTCTAATAAATGTGTTCTGTAAAATACACGAGAAATGTTGCCAGTACAAATAATGGTGAAATGTTTCGACTTGTTTTTTACTACTTTCAACATTGACTGATGGCGTTAAAAAACTGCGAGTGGTTAACTTTTATTTCAGACAGACATTGCTTGTTTCGCGTTTTCGTGTTGTCTGACTGTAATTTCCGTTCTTTGTTTATTCATCGGTCTATGAATGATTTTGGAAAATAAATAAGTAAGACAAAGTTTGCATTAAATGTTTTACTTTGACCTCGTAAAAGTTGTCATATTGTTATGTTAAATAAAACAAACATAAATAACTTTTTTATGTTACTGTATTTTTCATAGTGTAGTACCATATAATAAAATAACTCCGGGATACTTTCCCGGACTTTAACTTAGAAAGTACGAACAGTTCAGTAACATTGTAAAAAGCAATTTGTTGGCGAAAACACCGCGGCTCTCGTGAACGTAAAGTATTGAATTTATTACCTCACTTACTGCTGAACACAATTTGTATGAAACTACCAGTAGTTGAGAAATTTTGACGTTTTTTACAAAGTATATTGTACTTTTTACATACTTAATTATTGAGCAATGTCAGTTTTGCTGTAGTTTTATGTAGCTGTATGTTTTATGTAGTTCTCTATTTCTTAAAGTATCATAAATTGTATTTTTTATCGTTTAAGTAGTTTAGTTTTAGTTTAGTAAGTATTTTCTTTTTTTTTAAATAAGTTTAGTAAGTTAGTTAGAAATATACACCGTTCTCTATTAAAAACTAAAGTTTAAAGTTTTGTGGTCTATTGTGTTTAGTCACGCGCTACGTGTCCATACTAAACTAGTTTTCTTATTTTTATCTTATATATTTTTAAGTTTAGATGATAAACTCAAAAATAAATTAAATTACAATTGGGTAACTGAATGGATAATTGGCTTTACGTTATACACTCAAACTTATTGTCAAATTAAATTAAGCTGTTGGACCTTCATGAATAAATAAATATTATTAGATGTATTATATATTTTAATAGAAAAACAATTTCTCTAATATAATAACATATTAAACATATGTTTTTGACCTTTCATGTCCATGTTCTAATCCCTTGTCTATTTAAACGCACGTTTTTACTAGCTATTCCACTAATGGCGCCCAACTGGGATTAATTTCGTTTATGGATGCATGAACACACACATTACTTATCATATAAAGGCAATATTTTCACTGTTTTAGAAGCTGTATAAAATTTTTTTTTTTCCATTTTAATGTATCTTTAATTTATTTACAAGCCATATCACTTAATCAAAGCTTAGTTCAAGAAACTATCTCTAAAATAGCCTCTCAAAATAATCCCTAATTATATCCTAAAATCTCATAATCCCCTATCCCGCCCCGGTCCCATTATCCCGGGACTATCGCATCCCTAGCGCCATAACCTGCAAAGTTGCGTCGTAAAAAAGCAATTTGACGGCAGCCATGGCTGACAACGGGCGCGCGTTATTTATTACAGTGCTGCCAACTTGCCGGTGAATGGTGATACACATCGCGTGAATCGCACGTTTTATATGCTGTTGATTTATACAGTTGCTTGCACGAATTCGCTTGGTAGTGCGGTTTTGGCGGCCTATATAAAAATATTAGGTCGTGTTTATTGAGTCATAGTCCTGACAGACGCGTCTGGCGTTTGCGTTTCGATCTCTAAATTGCCCCTGCTACTTAGGTACAATACTTTATGAAAACTGTTCTCATATCTGAATACTTAATTTTTAACGAACAGTAAAATGAAGAAATTACCGTTCAAACATTCTATTTCGCGTGCAAACCGTCCAATGATTCCATAGCACACATCATGGCAAATACACTTGTTAAATAAATAAATAAGTAAACATAATCTGCTCAAGATACGTGTTTCTAAACGCCTTAAAACATCATCCGATTAGCATGCTTCATGCTTCCCGCTAAGCTCCGTTCTAAGCTGCGTTCTCTCCGATCACAGCCTTATATTTCAAAACAAAATTTGGCATCGTGTTTGAAACCATGCAATTTACAGAACAGCAAAACTGAGCCAGCATATTTGTATCGATTTGAAAAACTTAAGTTGTTCACCGTCGTGCCGTAGCTTTTCGTAGGCAAAATATGTCATGTCTATTTGGTTTATGACTTATACAATATGTATAAAAAAATGTTTCTTTATAACAGGAGTATTAAAAATAAGTCGCTTCAGACATAGAGTTACTATGAAAATCATATTATTATGTTTAGGTTTGAAAATCACCAAAATCTAATAGTCTCTTTTAAAACATAACATTAAAGTTTATATAAAACTAGCTGACCCGCGCTACATCGCTTGCGTCACATTAGAGAGAATGGGTCATAATTTTCCCCGTTTTTGTAACATTTTTCGTTGCTACTCCGCTCCTAATTGTCATAGCGTGATGATATATAGCCTATAGCCTTCCTCGATAAATGGGCTATCTAACACTGAAAGAATTTTTCAAATCAGACCAGTAGATCCTGAGATTAGCGCGTTCAAACAAACAAACAAACAAACTCTTCAGCTTTATAATATTAGTATAGATCACGTCTTTTCCCCTTAGGGGTAGGCAGACACCATAAAACGCCACTTGGTGCGATCCTTACAAATTACCCTTGCTTCATTCACATCCATATGTTTATGTTGTCATACAGGCTCGGCGGTTACGAGTACTACGCACCTGAACTATGTTTCTTTCTTTAAAAACATCTTTTAGCAGTAGGTCTAAATATTGTAAAATATGGGCAATTAATGATGCAAATAGGTGATGTAACGTACAACTTGATGTTAATCATAAAACTGACACTTTTTTCTTTTATAATGTTCACAACCAATGTGCTCACTTGCTGCCCATATTCTTATTATCACATGCTAGTAGGTGCTCCCAACATACGGTATAATCAGAGACTAATAAATAACCTAGCTATATTCATTTTCCTTAATTGACGTTTAGTCTATATCGCTGATTGTTGGCAGCTCCTCGCATGATCAATTATTGTATCAACCACATTGTGTGAGTTTCTTGCTAGCTCTTCTCATAAGGCTCTACCCCCTTTCCGAGCTAGTGGTAGATTCAGTACTTAATTGTAACGACTATCGCATAAGTGTCAATATTTGACCTAAATGAATAAATGATTTGATTTTTGACTTTATTTTAGTCTCGTGAAACTGCAGCATTTCAAACCTTTAGCATAATAAAGTATCTAAGAACAATAGACTGTTCTCAGTTTTAAAGTCATTCCAAGGTGATCACTTGCATATTAATTTGGCCTAAGCCCGAATTTAAGCCATCACCACGAAGGACTTAGGAGTTAAGCTAATTACCCTGCCTCATCGTTCAGTGGTTCAACTAATTGTGGAGGAGTGACGTTTGATCCCTGCTATAACCATTAAACTTTGATGGGGTCATTGCAAGACTGTATTCAACAAATATACATACAGATATATGGAGTAAACATCATGTAATAGCTACTATTTTATACCCACTAACGTTTATACATACAACTCTATGAATAAGGCATTTATATTATACTAGCTGACCCGCGCAACTTCGCTTGCGTCACTTAAGAGAGAATGGTGAAATTTTTCCCCGTTTTTGTAACATTTTTTACTCGTACTCTGCTCCTATTGGTCGTAGCGTGATGATATATAGCCTATAACCTTCCTCGATAAATGGGCTATCTAACACTGAAAGAATTTTTCAAATCGGACCAGTAGTTCCCGAGATTAGCGCGTTCAAACACACAAACAAACAAACTCTTCAGCTTTATAATATTAGTATAGTATAGATTATATTAGAACGCAACTATGTCCGCGTGAAAAGATTTCCCAGGATTAAAAGAATATAATATGATTAGCCAAGCTATAAACTATATCTGTAGGTATATCAAATTTCATAAAAAAACCGTTATTGTTTTAGGCGTAATTATTATCATGCTAAGCATCGATTAAAGACCCATTTTTCCTTCGTAAAACACAAAGGTTCACAAAGGAATATTTTAGACCTTTTTTTAAGATTCTCCATGTCGTCGTAGTTCTATCACCACGTAAGTCATTTTTAGCAACTTTTCAGAAAAGACAAATTTCAATTTCGTCTTTCGATTCTCTAGTCAATAACATCAAAATTTCAAAACTGCCAAAAAATTACTTATATGGCGATAGAACTTAAAGGACGATATGTTTGCACGTAGGTGTTCGTATGTAGGTGTGCGGAAAATCCTTGATCCCAACCGATTACGGGATTGTAGAAATGCCATGGTGTCTCTAAAGTCTAAAAGATTATGGGGATCGAGATCGTTTCGATTGTCGGGTCGGACGAAGGGGAATGTCAGGAGAGGCCGCCAGTATTGTACTGCGGCCGATTTATATAAGCTTCTATATAAACTCATCTAGAATGTCTTTACAGTAAAAAAAACGACTCATTACAAAATTATTATTATTGGAACTTCTTTTGGCATGAATAACTTTTAAAAGCAGCTTAGACTACGACCTGTGAAAACCGTTTCAAAACGAGTAAACAACGTATAAAATGATGCATCACGTCAATTTATTTTACTTCATTCAAAAAAACTGCGAATGCTTTTTACAATCTAACCTTTCCTATTCAAGAATATTGAAACAAAATTAGCTACACAGTAACCCTATGCAACATTGAATGAACTGATTTAAAATGCAATCTGGCGTAATCCGTTTTCATTCGTTCCAATTTAGTCCCGGAGTCCGGGATCACGATCACGTATTCACGTCACTAGTCCGGGGTCAACGGTGCTTCTTATTTATGTTTAAGCCACCCCCTTGTGGATATGGGGTCGTATTTCAGCGTTTATAATAATGGGAAATAGTGGGGCAATAGTGCTTCAGGATATATTGTTATTATCAATAAATTACGACTAACTACATAAATGGAAACCTGGGTTATAACACGATACCCTTCGGTAAGACTGGTTGTCAGACGTTCATGCTTCTGACTAAATGTTAACGACTGTAAAAGATCTTTGAAAATGACAGCCGGGACCCACAATATTTAAAGTGCCTTCCGAAACACGGAGGAACTCGTCATAAATAATATGGTCACCCGTCTATAGAACAACCTCGGTAAACACAGCTTAACCTCAGAAATCGATCCGCACGGCCCCTGTTTATCTAAGCCACACACAGAGACACACACAGGTGGCAGTTAGTAAAAGTACCATACCAAAAACCTTAAAATTAAATTCATCGAAAGATTTTATCGTATACCTAAGCTTAAGAAACGCGCAATAGACTTTTAAAACAAAAGAAACACGCAAAAGACTTTTCAAAAGTCAAAAATGCATTTCTTTTTCTCCTATGCGGGGATCGGAGTTTTTACCGTCTATATAAGAGCCAATATACCCGTTATTAAATTAATAATATAATTTTCCTTTCAATACTAACCAAATGAAATCATCCAATACTAAACTCATAACCCAAAATAGCGGTCATAAATAACGATATATTTATTGTATTGGCACGTTATAAATCAACTGCTATTTTATTAGAAAAAGTTTTCAAGAGGAGTACGAATAGGTTTCGAAAAGTACCACTTATAATTTATGAAACAATTTTTGGTAAAGTGCTGTTCCGTTCGGAAATGCGAATATTGAACTTTCAACTTGGTAATGTTGGTAACAAATTCTTTACATTATAATGAATAATAGAGCTATTTATTTTATGGAGCCGTCGTCTTAGGTGCCTTACTTTTAGATTGAAAGTTATAAAATGTAAATTTTTAAGTGACACGAAATTAAGTATGTCGTTAAGGTCTACACCAAAAAAACATTTGAGGTCTCTAATAGAAAATTGTGGCATGTGGTTTCATTTCTTACAACATTTTGTAAATATGTGCTAATATTTTAATTATGTAAGTCCATACATACACAGTATTAGAATTCATGTCTACTGTACTACCTTATAGTCAAGCCTATATAGATCATGTGACTGCGATAACGAGGTTTCGGGTTCAACTCCCGGGTCGCGCTAAGTGCTATTCGAGTTCTCAACAGAAATTCAAATTTTATTAACATCGTATGCTTAGACATCTCTACCCATAAGTTTAAAGTAAAACATGTGCTACTTCTAAAATTATGCCCATAAAACGAGATCTAAGCACTCATAAGTTTGTCTTAATTCAACCAAACCTTAATCTAAACCAACAAACTTCTATCTTCTCCTTACCAAACACTTATTTCAACGCTTTCTCTCTTCCAGGAGTGAGCAGTCCTACAACCGTACAGCACAGTCAGTATCATCGGTAGGAGCGCTCTCCGTGCCCTGGTCGGCCGTGGACGCTCGCCTCGCCATGCCGGCCGCGCTCGGCGTCGCAGGGATACCAGCTCTCGTCATTACCGATGGCAATGGAAAAGTCCTCACTGCTAATGGGAGGAACCATTTAGCTGCTGATCCACTGGGCTTTGTAAGTATTTTAGATATTGTATATATAACTAGCTGACGCTCCGCTCGCGGCATCTTTCTTGTAGCGTATTTCATCCTGTTTTTTTATCCCATAGGTTTAAGAACTCTGATTTGAGTGGTTTACCCCTTCTATACTTTTGAAAATGGCTAATGACGACGTCTTTTACTATCTTCATGCAACGTTTCTTTACAATCCATTCGTTATTGTACATTTATTAGCACTGAAAGCGTCACAGACAGGCAGTATTTACGAGAATTAGTTAGATTTAAATAATAAAAAGAGAGCATAGTAGCGCCATCTAGCACTTAAAATATTCAACTCTAATCTCAGCTTAGAATCCTGCATTGCAAAATAATTTGCACGACAATTACCAGTTAAACCATAGAATAACTAATAATATAAGTCACAAAGTTCACATGATCGCTCGAGCCATGATCTCTCGCCTGGAAATCGATGGAAGATATTCCCTTTAGTATCACTAGTCTCTCTAAAGCCGTATCACTCGCATTTATACTGAGCTAAGCTCTTGCTAGCTGTATCGTAGAGGCATAACTTATACACGCAACTGTATAAGAGGCTTTAGACCATTGAGTTTGAAACATATCGTGTCTCGTATGGATCTGTGACGAGACTTATGATTGTTACAGCATTGTGCTTTAAACCAATTTTATCTAGTTTATTTCCGGGTGATGGAAAAATAATACGACAGTAGTTACTTATATTATATACTTTTATAACAAAATTGCTTACGGGTCTTAAATGCTACTCGAATTTTAAGGTTTACGATACCTTAGGTATTTTGGTAATGCCGAACGTATCGATCGAATTCGCACATAAAACAAGTAACAAAAAAGGGTACACTTTTGACATTTTATAAGTTGTTATTATAATAGACGTTCTTACACTAAATCACTATTTTTTTAAATAAGCAATGGCAATGCATAATAATTGCGTAAAATCAAATACACTTTCATCAAAACAAATGATGCAAATTATACTCTAAATACCTGTTCAAACCCTCAAAATAACGCAACATTTGGCCACCCTAAACTTCGGCAACGCCAGCGGGGTCATTAATAATAATGTAACGGGATAGTGTAATTAATAAAGTAATACTATACTGAGAGCTATTAACCGTAATTGTTAGTAGGCGTTCATTGGCGACGGCCTTGAACACAAGTCATTTAAACTTACTGAAACTGAAATTAAGTCTGTAATGTTCTTCTTTACGCATTTGCTTACCAAATTTGATATAAAAGCTATAAAACTGGGTTTAGACCACTGTAGTACCCATATTTTTTTGTGTTTTTTTAGGTGTTGAAATTTCGAATACCCCCTAAAAAGTACAGTTTATTTCGTTTTAGTAGTTTATACACGACCCAGGATTTGTTATTGATAGGAAAGAGATCTTTTCGTGTATCGTTGTTTATTTCTTATGAGAATGTATCTTGTTGCAGAACTTCCCGTGGGCCCAGAGACCAGTGTCAGTGCTGACTGAACAAGCGCTGCTCAAAATGGCGCGTCACCCAGCCGTCGTACTATTTATTGGTAAGCACTTTACATACCTACCCATCCTTAGTCAAATACTTTTTATCCTCCAAAGTCTGATTCCTCCGATTGTACCGTCCGATAAATCACATTCATGAAATATCTATCTTTAAAAAAATATTTTTTCCAAAAAAAATATGGTGACGGTATAGTAGTATTGGTATGATGGTCGTCACTTCCTAGTACTTTGTATATATGTATACACTAGCTGACCCGCGCAACTTCGCTTGCGTCACCTAAGAGAATGGGTCAAAATTATCCCCGTTTTTGTAACATTTTTCGTTGCTACTCCGCTCCTAATGACCGTAGCGTGATGTTATATAGCCTATAGCCTTCCTCGATAAATGGGCTATCTAACACTGAAAGAATTTTTCAAATCGGACCAGTAGTTCCTGAGATTAGCGCGTTCAAACAAACAAACAAACAAACAAACAAACAAACTCTTCAGCTTTATTATATTAGTATAGATAGAAAAAATGATATTTCGAGTTTGACGTAAAATTAAAATATACTTATCTATTTCTCCTTTTCCAGATGACGAAGACTCAGAAATAGAATTCGCCGAATCAGTAATCACACCATCAGCGGAATCCTACTACGAAGAATGTAGCATCCAGTACCCAGGGTTCTGTCCTTACCAGAATTCATCTGACGACGAAACCATGGACTTCGACTACCCAACATCGAGGCATTCAAGAATGAAGAAGAAACCCTTCAAACACGTCATGTTTTACATTGGTATTGATGGCACAGATAGTGCAGACATGCTCAGAGAACATATAGGTCTCGATGATGCAGTACCTCTCCTAACTTCGATAGATTTTCCCAAACAGAAGCTGGTCACAATGAAGTACGGTGATGAGATAACGACGGACTCCGTGCAGAATTTTGTCGATGCTTATTTAAGTGGTAATGCGGATTTTAAGCCGTTGAAACCGTATAGTGAGAAATGTTAGTTACCGTAGTGTTTGAGGGTTGAAGCTGTAGACTGTTTTCACCATTTGATTGAGTGATTAATTCCACAGATTTGTATGAAAAAAAATCTATCAAACGTAAGACTAAATGAACTTGTCTTAAGATGGTAGAACGAGCTGAAAGATTGGTAGAGAATTTTTGTTTTTTTGAGTTGATCATGTTATGAAGAATTGAGAAATTTTTGCAGATAATAATAATGTCCTCCTAGCCGATATACGGCTACGGCGGTCAGTTTCATTGAAACTGGCCATCTGTGCAGGACTTTGTTTATAGTGTCCAAGTGTGTGCACAATACACAGGTACACTCTCTATTCCATCCCTCTCATAGTTTGGTAATTTTTACAGAATACAATTCTTGTCAAACTAAAACCCAAGACTGTTTTCGTGGAACAGGATTCATTTTTAAGATCCAATTATTGCGAGTTACGATACCATGAGTTCGATTCTCGGTTCATGAACCACCTGAAGTTTAAAGTTCTTTAAAATTGGCTTTGGAAGCAGTTGCTCTACCGGTCATTGGCTAAAACCAATGTTATTTAGTATGAATTAACCTTATATGCCAGTATTATTTCAATACATTATAGTAGTTCTCCTCTAATGGCCGGTCTCTGAGGCACATTTAGCAGTAGTTTATTTATTCAAACTGTCATGTCTATATCAGCTTGAACGCTATTGAATAAATAAACTACCGTTAAAATATGTCCCTCAGAAACCGGGGGTAAACAAAATAGGCCTAAAAGCCTAATTTCATTCGTGAATTTTGATAAATACGTTTATGTATTATTATTCATTTAGGAACCTTTGTAAAAAATGTTCTCTTATAGTAAGTTTGCTAGTACATAGCTCGTAGAATAATTCCGTAGCATTTGATTTATTAAATAATGATTAATTATTATTAATAATAGTCTAAGGAACAAAATGATGTTGATATTTAGCAATATGTTTCGGCAAATCTCATTAACGTATTATTTATGATGTAGAATTTGAATATTAAATAAAAAATAAAATATCACATCGAAATTTCGTTGAAAATTTTAAATTGTAAATTGAATCGTGTGTCTTGTCATAGATTTGTGCATACAAAATTGTATTACGAATAAAAAAAGAAGATTTTTAACGCGTGATTAGCCAATTATTTGCCGCAAAACCGTTACTTTTAACACTGGCAACATTCGATAATCCGGGGTGCCAGTTGGATTTAATTTTCCATCGTTTTTTTAAACTGCTCCTGCTAAGACTATTAATATGTCTGATCTATTTCTTCTGAACAGGAGTGTTTGAATATAAAACATATAGTTTCTGTCTACCTATCTAGTATTATTACATTTTTATCTTTTGTAAACTATACCTAACCTTCATATTATATTCAGAGAAACCATCAGTATTTTTGCGAATTAAATAGTTTTGTGTCCTACCATTTTTTCAGGTCAAGCGTCATAATGTTAAAAATGTAACACTTTCATCTTATGAAATAAGTTTTGATGTCATAAAATAGCATAAAATATATCATATTGAAATATTATAATGTTTTATTTTAATTTCCCTTCCACAATACCTGCCTTTCTAATAACCCAATTTCGCTTAAACGTAACCAGTGGCGTAACTATACCGTTCGAGCCCGGTGGCAAATAAGCTGGACCACTGCTTTTTACAAATTCTTTGAATTTTTAACACATTAACTTGTTTATGCAACAGAGTATGTAACAAAAATAAATCAAACACAGAACTTTTTTTACTAAACATGTATGTCTGGTCAAGGGCCCCTTCCGGCTGGGGGCCCGTGGCATTTTGCCGACTTGCCACCCTGTAGTTACGCCACTGAACGTAACCTTTTCCAAGTTTGTCCGTCATCAGTATCGCTTGCAACTCTACTACCATAATAATAATATCACCCTTGTGAATAGGTGATGCCTAGATTCTGGGTTCGATTCCCAGGTTATAAAACGTATCCCATGTATTTTTAATGGAAAGGTTAGATTCCTTCTCATACGACAGTAATTAGCAACCGGCAGTTTGTAACTATTGATTAAACAAACTATGTCTATACATCAGATCAGCGAAGGTAATTTACGAGTCATGGTCACCATTACTCAATATACTCAATGTTTTACAAAATATGATTAATTATTGAATTACTCAACATGCTACTTCTCTCCACACTAAGATCCCGATTGCAACCGACCGAGTTCAACCGACCGAATGCATGGAAATTCAAATCATTTGAGATGTATCACCAATGAGATTTTCTCTGTTAAAGTTGAGTTACATAATAAGATTAATTTAATTACCTATATTACACTTTGAAAGATGCGATCTTCCTTCAACAGGGACCTGATCAGCGAGCATTTCGATATTTTACTTACTGGCAACATTTAATTTAATGTCATCGATTAGCTGAAAAGACTGATGTTCAGATTATTGTGTGAATCAGCTAGCCGTTGAAAAAAAAAGTAAAAATTGACGCCAAATCAGCCGCCATTATTGTACAATAGAATTTTCAAAATAAATTTCACGTGCTCCTAAAGAGTACGGCTTTAATTACATTATAAAAATAGAATAAATCCAACAAATCATGGCTGACAACGACGATCTTCTCGACTACGAAGACGAAGAACAGGCAGATCAGCAGACTGCCGACGGAGCAACTGAGGCGGCGCCAAAGAAAGAGGTTAAGGGATCCTACGTATCTATTCACAGCTCCGGCTTTAGAGATTTCTTGTTGAAGCCTGAAATACTACGCGCTATCGTAGACTGCGGCTTCGAACATCCCTCAGAAGTACAACATGAATGTATTCCGCAAGCCGTACTCGGTATGGATATTCTATGCCAAGCCAAATCCGGTATGGGCAAAACAGCCGTGTTTGTTTTGGCGACGCTACAGCAGTTGGAGCCCTCGGAAAACCATGTCTACGTCCTCGTAATGTGCCACACTAGGGAATTGGCGTTCCAAATTAGCAAGGAGTACGAGCGTTTCTCTAAATACATGGCCGGCGTCAAGGTGTCCGTGTTTTTCGGTGGAATGCCCATTCAGAAAGACGAAGAAGTACTGAAGACAGCTTGCCCACACATCGTCGTGGGTACTCCCGGCAGAATCTTGGCATTAGTAAACAGTAAGAAGCTGAATCTAAAACACTTGAAGCATTTCATATTGGACGAGTGTGACAAGATGCTTGAATCTCTGGACATGAGGCGCGACGTGCAGGAGATCTTCAGGAACACTCCCCACGGTAAGCAAGTGATGATGTTCTCAGCTACACTGAGCAAGGAGATCAGACCAGTGTGCAAGAAGTTCATGCAGGACCCCATGGAAGTGTATGTGGATGATGAAGCCAAGCTGACATTGCACGGACTGCAGCAACATTATGTCAAACTGAAGGAGAATGAGAAGAATAAGAAGCTGTTTGAACTACTAGATGTGTTGGAGTTCAACCAAGTAGTGATATTTGTGAAGTCTGTACAACGTTGTATAGCTCTAGCACAATTGCTGACTGACCAGAACTTCCCTGCTATTGGCATTCACCGGAACATGACTCAGGACGAGCGTCTTTCCCGTTACCAGCAGTTCAAGGAGTTCCAGAAGAGAATCCTGGTTGCTACCAACCTGTTTGGAAGAGGAATGGATATTGAACGAGTCAACATTGTCTTCAACTACGATATGCCTGAGGATTCTGACACATACTTGCATCGTGTGGCTCGTGCTGGTCGTTTTGGTACCAAAGGTCTAGCTATTACTATGGTATCTGACGAAGGTGATGCTAAGATCCTGAATGAAGTGCAAGACCGCTTCGATGTGAACATCACAGAGCTGCCTGAAGAAATAGAGCTATCAACATACATAGAAGGGCGATAAGCCACTCACCATTCCTTTTGTATTGTGCATACCTTTTGAATGTCTAGCTATTAACAGTGACTTAAGAGTATAGAGCAGTTGATTTATAAGAATAATGAATGATTAATTTGGAAATATTTTGACAAATAAGACATTCAAAAAGTACCATTAGTCTTATACTTGTGTGGTTAAGAGTATGACTAAGTAAAAGTTCTTTTCTTGGGTGTGTCTTGTGTGCTGTTGTCAAGTGCACTCTAGCTCATATCCGATACAAAGTAACACTAGGTTTAATGATTAATTAAAACAACCTTTGATATTGTGATATTTTTGCTTTTTATTTTCTTCCTCTACATAAAAATACAGTAATAATAGGAATGCAGCCAATAAAATACTACTTTCACAAGTAAATGTTAAATAATCAAAATTTAAAACTTGGCTATAATTAGTTCTAGTTTATTACATACAGTTTCAATCATGGTTGACTATTTAACGATTCTGATAGCTAATCTTCTTTTATTGATTTACGTAAATTATGTTTGTGAAAAAACCATAGCGACGATCTTTTTCTATGACATTAATAATTCGTAACGCATTTAGTTGTAATATTTTTATATTATGAGATAGAATTTGAGAAATACGTAACTAGGTAGCGGATAGGCGTACGCAACGCAACGTTCCGCACGGGAATCAAACCGGCAACATACTGATAAAATCTCCTTAGGTTAGTACTTAGTAGGTATCTATAGTCGTATAACTCAAAAATAGTTTAGAATAAAAAACAAAGATGATGTATAAAAATATTTATTTCGATATGTACTTAAGTCAACAACAATCAAGTATGCAAATTAATAGGGTACACATAGAGGTAACATTGTTTACACAGCCAGTTACAATGGTTTCGAGTTCATTTGAAATGACGTAATACGGGACTAACTATTATTACCAATATGCAGCACATTCTTAAACAATATATCTTTATGTAACATGAGTATGTACTTTGTCATGCAAGAATAACACTATTTTACACAAACTATATTCGTATTATCATTTAAAAAGAGGTAGGTAGGTACCCATACTTTTTAACTTTAGGCAGTCTGTCTACAAAAATTGCTTTGATTTTAAACAACTTAATTATTAAAATTACAACCGGTATTACACATTATTAAGTATA
This sequence comes from Anticarsia gemmatalis, assembly GCF_050436995.1. Classification (NCBI taxonomy): domain Eukaryota; kingdom Metazoa; phylum Arthropoda; class Insecta; order Lepidoptera; family Erebidae; genus Anticarsia; species Anticarsia gemmatalis. Next base: position 10,314,398 of record NC_134764.1, on the reverse strand, counting down.
TCTGGACCTAGGTATTTACATAATTGTTCCAAGCAAAACAGGAAAATACATAAAACTTAACAGTTAGTTGTTTTGAACAAATGTTAGACAAATATAGATTAACATTTAGCATTCAAATAAAAAGTACAAAAATAACCTGACACCCAACTGGATTTTTAACATATAAAAATAAAAAAAGATTGAATTTCCATCTTACATACTACTTATGATGTTTTGACTTTTTAGGTCCAAAGAATGTCTTTTCATGAGTAAACCTGGTAATGAGGTCTAAGGCCCATTTAGGCTGGTCTCCTGGTACCATGTGACCTGCATTCCTCACCATAATTTCAACAAGTTTTCCTGCTTGTTTGACATACCCTGCCACTTCTCCATCTACCTTCCAAATATACCTTTTGGCTGTTTTATACTCCTCCGCACCAGAAAATTTCAAATTTCTGAGATAATTTACAGTTAATGGGTAAGCCACAATAATATCTAACTGGCCATTGTATATCACAATATAATAATGATCTAACAGTTCAGATATCCATGGTGCCACAGACTTCATAACATCCTGTTTCAAATGATTTTCAACCTCTTTTCCTGTGTTAAATGGTAAGTTTCCTACATGTATGGCTTTACGGACAGCAGATTTCTGTAGCATTGGACCAAAATCTTCATACTGGGTGTAGTCTTTCGTGTGTAAATAGTTGAAATAGAAATCAAATCCAGTCATGTTAGCAAATATACTCTTTCCATTGATCAAGTCTCCATTCAACAATGTATCAAAAGTATTGAAGGCATCTAAAAACTTATTTTGCTTGATATAATCAATAGTTTTGTTTTCATATTCTTGAAATACCTTTGCTTGGTTAAAGTCTATGAGACCGATCTGGTTCAAATACTTTCCATAGACAAGTTGATGTTCAGGATCACTGAGACCATTGCCAATGGCTATTCCTTTCATGTTGATCTTCACCTTAGCAGAAGGATTATTTTTGTGAATTGCGTATGCAAGAGCTGGCACATATTTTCCTCCATATGACTCACCAGTGACAAAGAACTTGTTTTGCTGCAGCTCTGGGAACAGTTGGAAGAACTGTGTCAAGGTAGAGTACAGTTGTGCTCCAACTTGAGTTTCATCAGTACAATAGCCTTTGGTATCATTAGTGAAGCTGAACCCAGTCCCAACAGGGTTATCTATATAGATAATGTGGTGACTTAAAGCCCAATTATATTTCCTTCTTTCAAATTTGTCTTTACGCACTCTAAGAGGGCCATTTTCGGTAAATAAACCATACAGGGAAGTAGCACCAGGACCTCCTTGCAGCCACACGATGACCGGCGCGTTCTTACTATCGGGTATCATCGCAGGGAAATACCAAAAGAATTGATTGGAGTCATATTTCTTGTTCACGGTGAAGTACCCTGCGTAACTCTTGATGCGGAGACTCTCTGTGAATGGAACACGCGCGAGCCTTCTGCCCTCTTCGATATTTCCGCTCTCCACGTACGGCGTGAGGAATAAAGGCTCTCCTGGATCTCCATCGTCACGTTCACCCAAATTCAATTTAGGATATCGATGAAAGAAACACTCTGCATTATAAAATATTTGTAATAACAGCAATACCCACAATAAGCGCGACATCGTGTCGACGCGGTAACTCGAACAGTCTACGGTGACCTAAGTCGCTTTAACCTTTTTATCATGCTCAGAGAACCGCGGAATAATAATATTTTGTTGTTTAGCCGGCTTATCACTACCTATTCTGATTCTTTCGTCTGCAAAACATTGTACAAATCACCAACAAAATAGTACAAACGAACATTCGGAACATTTGAAAAGGAAGTAATATAGAGAAAATGTCAACAAATATCGAATTTATTGAAATGAATTTTAATAAGAATATATTTTATATTTTCTTTTGACCCATTTCAGATTATTTTACGATAAATACTTTTTGTGTTAACATCAGTGCCGCATGAAGATATTTTGTTTGTCTGGAAAAATATAGTTTCCGAACGTACCTTCCGAAATGACTTTGATGTAGGTCATTGACATATTGTCAAAAGTTCAAAATAAACAAGACGCTTGTCATTTTCGTTAAAAACTGAGTGTTACGCGATATTTTTCACAAGTAAATGTGGTTAATTCAACTCAAAATGAAGGCTCCAAATCGTTATCTCCAGTCATCGATATGTTTGTTATTATTTATGAATGTTATTTCTATGGCGACTGCTGTATATTTTCCGTACCCGCGGCTTAAACTGAGTGCAGTATATTCGGGCGATGCCGGTAACCCTCTTATTATAACGCCGTATCTACAGAAAAATGAAGCAGCCCTCGCTCGGAATTTGTCTCGTGTATCAATAACCGACAAGATAGGATTCATGAGTCATGCAGGATTCTTTACGGTTGATGAAAAGTACAATTCCAATTTATATTTCTGGTACTTTCCACCGATGTCGAAGGTAGAGTCGGCGCCGGTGATACTGTGGCTTCAAGGTGGACCGGGAGGCAGCTCGCTCTTCGGATTGTTTACAGAATTAGGTCCTCTCATAGCTAAGAAGGAAGGATTCGCCCTGAGGAAATACCACTGGGCTTTGGACTATCATTTAATATTCATTGACAACCCAGTTGGTACAGGATTCAGTTTCACAGAAAACAACCAAGGTTTCTGCAACAATGAAGCATGTGTTGCTCACGGCTTGTATCACGCCATGCTACAATTCTTCCAACTGTTCCCTAATCTACAGAACAATGATTTCTACATCTCTGGAGAGTCTTACGCTGGGAAATATATACCGTCTCTAGCAATGAGGATACATCAAGAGAATGATAATAGAAAACAGAAAATCAATCTGAAAGGTCTTGCAATGGGTAATGCATACTGTGATCCTATACATCAGTTAGATTATGGCAACTACTTGTATCAACATGGCTTGATAGATGACCTTCAGTTGAAGATTTTTCTGAAATATCAAGGAGAAATTGCAAATCAGATAAAGGCTCAGAACTGGGAACAAGCTGATGTGCTAATGGACAGACTGATGGATGGACAACTAACCAACTTTTCATACTTCCATGAATTCACTGGTTATGAGTACTTTTACAACTTTTTGCAAACAAGATCTATTGAAGACATGTCAATATTCACCAACATACTTCAAAATGACAATGTGAGACGCAGTGTTCATGTCGGAGGGCTACCGTTTAACGATGGAACAAGTGTACAACTACATTTGGCATTAGACATGATGCAGTCAGTCGCACCTGCTATTTCTGAGTTATTGTCACACTATCGTATCATGTTTTATAACGGGCAACTAGATATTGTCGTGGCTTATCCATTGACTGAAAATTTCTTGCGTAATTTGGAATTTTCAGGTGCTGATGAGTATAAAAAGGCTTCGAGAGCCATTTGGCGAGTAGATAAGGAGATAGCAGGGTATGTGAAGCAAGCAGGAAATTTGACTGATGTGTTGGTGCGAAATTCTGGTCATATGGTACCACATGATCAACCAAAATGGGCTCTAGATATGATTAGAAAGTTTATAAATAATAAGTTTGATTTGCAGTAAACAAATGGGTGCAGGGACGGATCATGGCAATCAAAATCTTTGTAAAACGCATAATGAATTTTTCTTTAATTTGATATCTTACTTCATTAATTTCATAATAGATCTGTATGAGATGTATATTGTGAATGAGGCAAACAAAGTTTGTAAGGATCATACCAAGTGGTGTTTCTGTGGTCTCTGCCTACTCCTATGGGAAGGTGTGCTTTTATGTATGTATGTTGTGATCTCATCTCATGTGGTGTTATTAGGTATATGAATCAGGGAGTTTGTCATTTTATGTTTATTTTTTTATCGTCTATAGTCTACAGAATAGAAATTGTTTAAAACTTAGAGATTAATAATAAAATATCTGTTGTAATTTTGTAGTTAGTAAATAAAAATATTTTTATACAAATTAATTATTTTATTTCATACAGCAACTAAGTTATCTATAAATAAATATTAACAGATAGCTTACAATTATAAACACAGTCAATTTAATTAATACAAATTAGTTAAGGAACAGTAATTAATAATATCAGTAGAATAGAGGACACAAGAACTATAAGTAAATTAAAAAATGCTACTATGAATTTTTGAAAAAAATATATAAAGACTTAGTTTAATGACCTTTCTACCTCCATGCCTCTGATGGCACGTAAAATGTCGGTTGCGGTTGTTTTCAATTAAGATAACAGTCGGTTAGCCACGTCAAAGGCCTTCTGGCGGCTTGAACAACTTTGACACGAGGTTGACCACTAACCATACAATAACGAAGAAAGAAATGATCTTTGTTTTAGAGGCTGGGACAATGATAAACTACCTTATTCTAATATTTTACAATCTGGGAAATGGTTGCCACGAAAAGCTTTTAATTTGTCATTATAAAACTACTGCACCTTAGCTAAATAAACTAATTAACTATCAGAAAGTAATGTAATTGAATCTAATCAAATATTAAATTATTTGAACACAATTCATGAAATATAGACAAAATTATTTGTGATTATTGTTTCATTATTATTTATAATTAATATTGAGTAAGAGAGCTAGACTATTATAATTCGGTTTTGCGAAATTAACGGGTTTTATGGAAATAACAAATAACAGTAAAATGTACAATTTACCCTACTTATTATAACAATCAATAATAAAAATAATTCATGAAACAAGGCTCCGCCATTGTGATTGAAATAACTGGGATTTAATTACATGGATTAAAAATCGTAATATTTATAATTAATTATAAATCAAAAAAAAATGTACAGTATTTTTATTGGAAATTATTATTATTTATGGATATTTACAGCAATCAGAATTTTTAAATGATTTTGAGTGACTATTATGTAATATTAGGCCAGTTTGTGACCTAACCTTGTTTCTATTGTGTATTTCTGGGGCAAATCTGTGATCTTAAAGTAATCATAAGCAATAAAATTTAATCACTGGGGAACTTTTTTGATCTTGATCTAGATACGCTGTTATACTAAACAGATATTTAAACCATTAAAGTTTAAATCACTGGTTTCTGCGAGCGACTGCGTCCGCGTTAACAGTTTTCCCTGGGTAAAAAGTAACTAACGTCTTAATCCAGGTTAGAACCTATCTGTGCACTAAATTTTATCAAAATCCGGTCAGTAGTATTAGAGCGGTTGTGTAACAAATGTCTAAACTGTCGCATGTATAATTTTTACTGTAATATTAAGTGAAAATTGGTGTTGTATGGCAGGTTACGTAGTATGTATGTATCAGGCGAGTAGTGCGGTGAGCGCGTCGAGGAACTGCGCTCGTTGAGAGATAGGTAGCGTGATGATGGAGGAGTCCACGTGCTCCAGGGACACTGAGGCGCCGCACTTCGTGGCCGCGTTCTCGAACGCCGCGCCGAATAGACTGAAATAATATACGAATTGTAAGCTATACATTTAAAATAATAATAATAGCTAGTGTTACTGAAGTCAAGTGGTTACACAATAGAAACATTTTCTATTTCGCGATTCACAGCCCGGACGTGACGGGCAACCGAAACGAACGATAGGTCGAAAGCAGGACTAGGTTGATGGTTGATTTGAACTCAAAATCTTTACTTTGGGCAACCACTGAAGATTCTCTATTATTCTCTAACAAGATAAACTTAAGAATAACTTTTTGTTCCGATATTTAACCCAAATTTAAATTTAATCTTTACGAGGCAGCCGCCATAACTACCGACTTGCCATATCTATGAATAAAGCATTTGCATACTTACTTCCTAGGCTCATGTTGGTACCGTGGCGGAATGCCGAGCAGTAGACAGTTGTGTTCGTCAATAGCGGTGCTGGCGACCACGGCGCGGGTCCCGCCACTCGCCGCCGCCGCCCAGCGAGCCGCCACGCCCAGCCACAGGGGACCTTTGACGAGACGAGCCTCGGGAGTACCCTGCAATTGTTATTGTAGATTTTATTCATTGATTTTGTTCGCGTTCAGAGAATTGCCACAAATTATAATAATATTATTCATGACATGGTAGTTACAGATACTCTGTAGGACGGTAAACAGACATGATTGATGTGAATAAGGTGTAGAACGAGACCTTCAAAGCATGTTGATTTGTTGAATCAAAGTTGATATTTATCGTAAGGCACCATATATTATACTCTACAAAGATTAGGCCAATTTTGGACAAACATTGAGAAATGCTTGACAAACTTTAAGCCTGATGTGGATAGGAATTTGAGATGTTTACGTAAAGCCGCAGGTTTTCTTATCCTACCTCCTGCACAATAAAGTAACTAAAGGGTCCGGCCAGCAGCAGCTTCCTGGCACTGAGCGTGGCATGTACGAGGCGGGCCACGCCGCGCAGCGCCGCCTGCGCCGACTCGCAGCCCGCGCGCCGGCTGTCGTTCTCTCCGCTGTCGATGTCCAGCGCCGACAGCGCCAGCTGGAAACCTTCGCCTTTGGGAGTCGTCTCCTGGAATGCGGAAGATTTGTTTGAATGAAGAGTTAGATTTGATAAACAAAAGTCTCGAATTGTATTTGTTGTTGCTAATACAGACCCTTGTATTAACAACAATTATTCTTTACAAGTATTACTTACACGCCATTTTAATTAGCCATGCAGAAGATGAAAAATAAAAACAAGATCTATGAGGTGAAGGCCATATTTTCTTGGGGTTAGAAAATATTACTTGAGGTATCCAGATTTGACAGGTGAAGTTCACCCAGGTGAAAAATAAAAAAGCTCCAGTATAAGAGAGCCATGCTATAAATATGTAGAAGCCTAGTGAACATATAAGATGAGCACCTCTGTACATTGTAGGGCACATAGTAAAAAAAGTCGGTCCTGGATGATAAACTAAAATAACAGTTGTTAAACCCTATCTAACCTTCGCATTACTTGACCAACTTTGACACTAGGTTAAGCACTAACCATAAGATGAAAGTTCAACTCACATGTTCAATTAGCCCCATAATGGCATACACATCGTCTATAGCGGCGAGCGCGGGTGAGTGAGGCCGGTGCAGCAGGAACGTGGTGTGTGTGGGCGCCGGCAGCTTGTGCCTGGGCGCGGCTGTCTCCAGTGCAGTGAGCAGCGAGCGACGGAGCTCCACGTCCATGGAGCGGTACGCCTGGCGGGCTTGTTGGAGGGGGATGCTGGAATGAGAAGTAATTATTGTTAGAGCTTCATTTTAAGATAAATTGTTATTGGAATATATTCTTTCGTTTGGGTGGAGATTCCCCAGCAGTGGTCCAGTAATGGGTGAAAAATAAAAATCAAAAGCCATATGTGTCTGTGGGCAAGAGTGACAGCTTCGATCACTGGGAAACAGCAGGATGAGTTGATGGTAAAGAATTTTTGATTAATTACTTATTTGCTAAATTATATTATACCAAGATTGTTCTATAAAATTATATCTAAATTTCACATAATTTGCCACATGGTGTTGATGATGTTTGAAGTCATAAAAATATAAATTAGAATGTAATAGATTAAGTTATCAAAGGTCAAAGGTATCTATTTAGGATTTACATTATTCATAAACATTAAGTTTAATGACCCCAATAGTAAAATGAGTTTAAAATAGCGATAAGAACTATTTATGACGCAGTTACGTGGATAAAACGGTCCATGACCGATTCAAACTAAGATTGGACTTTTGGTACATATAACCCAGCAGTTTTTAGGAGATATTTACATCACGTCAGTTAATTCTTGAAATGTTAGCAGACGAGTTTAAGATACACTGTACTATATAGCACTAGTTTGCTATAATACATTTTATCCACTTTTTATCGAGTACTATTTTAAGGAAATACAAACAGAAATTGGTGTAAGGTAAACAAAGAACACATATTCCAAATAAAAGTTGAAGTATTATAAATAACACAATGTTTTAATTCTACAATCTAACCTGCACCCTGGTGTATAACAGCCACATATACACTTATACCACAGAGTGAGTACTCAGTAAACAAGTAATTAAACATATAATACGGACCCGCAGTCGGCCAGCAGTTGTCTGAGGCGCGCGTGTCCGGCCAGCGTGTGCAGCTTGAGGCTGGGCGCCAGCGCGGGCGCGTGCTGCAGCGCCGCCTCCAGCGACCAGCGCCGGTACAGCGGCAGGCACGCGTCCTTCTCCAGCGACACACGCGCACCCTGCAGTGAGGAGCATGTGCTGTTTAATATTCATATAACATATTATATCTCAGTATTATGAGATATAATTACAAGTTAAATATGTTAGGACAACTCACACACAGTTATCTGATTCCAAACTAAGCAGAACTTGAACTATGGTAATCAGATATACTTCTAAATATATTCTTATAAAGATTAATTAACAACCAGGCTCAGAACAAATACTTGTGCTTATCACACAAATATTTGTCCCGTGTGGGATTCGAATCCGCCTGCCGAATGCGGATGTCTACGATGTCATAACATCTACCTTCATGCCAACTTTTAAACCGATCTGTTTAGTGATTTAGGTTGTGCGTTGATAGATGACTATGTCTGTCAGTCAGTTACTTAAGAGATATACATATTTAGATGTTGCACTCACAGTGTGTGAGTGTTCAGGCGGCAGGTGTCGGTGCAGACAGTCAGCATCGAGCAGTGCCGCAGCAGGGGTCCTCGTGTGTAGCGCGTGCTGCGCGGCGGCGGCCACGGCCCCCGCCCACACGGCGGCCCAGCCGCAGCGAGACACGCGCCACGCTAGCTCTACCGCCACACACGCACTCTGTACACAACATGATGAAATTATACAATTAATAGAGTGGACACCACACGATGGACATCGTTGTCGAGGCCGACCACGACGAAGGTAGCATGATGATTTAACGGCATTTGCGGGTCCATCGTGGCGGAGCTTGGCACAGGACAGACAGATTTGGAAGGAAAGAGGGGAGGCCTTTGCCCAGCAGTGGGACACATAAGGGGCTAACAAAAAAAAAAATACTAAACCTATTACTATCTGACTACCAGTCACAGAAAGATAATGGGAATGGGATTCAAATCAACCAATCTGGCAAGTGAGTGCCTAACAGTTAATTACCAGTCAGCATTCATTTGAAATTGTTCTTATATTTTTGAACAAATACTAGTATTATAAAGAAAGATGGTCTTGAGCTGGTCTTGAGCTGCTAAGCTCATTAATGAATAGACAACAGTCATAACTGCCTTAGAGACCATATCTATTGTCAAAAATGTCCCCAACTTATGTTACTACTGCTTTCTTTATTAGCTCAATAACTATTGAAATCTAAACTCACAGGTTTCCCATAGTAAGAGAACTGTGTATAGTTAAACATAAGTGTGTTCCTCCTGTCCTCCCAAGCCCTCCTCTCGCGTCGTCGCTCCACCATCGCCTCCAGACCCTCGCGCCCTCCCTCTGACTCCTCATTCTATAAACAACAAATTAAGCACATAATAATCAATTTGGATAAGTCCTGTCAAATAATATTATAGGAAAAAACAAATTGTACTATTTTGTCTTGGTAAACAAAAGTGATTATTATAAAGATACTTGTCAATCTAAAAGATTTAATTTGGCAAGATCGGAGAGAACACAGTTTCTAAATATTTACATCTATATATTATTTTAAATTGACTAAATAACTCTTTTCAAGAATATTTATGGTATGAATAGCTCTCAGGCACCACTCTCCCTACAGCCATAGTGCTCAGCTATCAGGATATAAATGTCTATTTAACTTACCTCATCCTCGTCTTCATCGTCTCTAAATATATCATCAAAGTTAGGAATGTTTTCTTCATCATCTTTGTACACAAGCCTCACCTGATGAAACCAAAATTAAATAATGGATTTTAGGTAGAATTAACTACAATATTTATAAGTTTGAATAAAAAAAACTTCATTACAGACACAGTTAGAGGGTCATGAACCCAAATCTAGTTAGAATATCAAGTCATATCACTTAGTTGCAAGTTCACAAGTGGTCCAAAAATATAAAAATAGAATAATAAACAATTGATAAGGTAGCAATCGGATTCTATTATTTAAATCGTATTAGAATATTAAATACACAACTTTACCTGGCCATCACTATACACATTACAAACATCGGTAGGTTTGTGAGCGTCCAGCACAAAGAACACTACATCCTCCTCGGGCTGCAGGATGTCCACCAAGTCTATGGTCCCGCCACAGTTTATCAACACTACATACTTCACTTCCTCATTGTTTTCTTCGTACGCTTGCTTTAACTCCGATATACCCCCCACTGGTACCAGCGTATACGACACATTATCACATTTAAACAAGCCCTGCAGTATCTTACAAGTGCATATAGCGTCCACGTCGTAATGAACTAATAATAACACTCTCTGAAAACAAAAATGATCAACATTTTATCAACATGAACGTGTTTTTTACAAGTCAACGGTGCACCGAAACTTACGTTGCCCAAAAGTACGTTGTAAAAATCATTCTTTATGTCTTCTATGAACATCTTGGATCATCACAGACATGAGACAATTAACTTAAAATCAGGAAAACATTGTTTCTTTTGTTTAAAAGTTCGAAATAAGCACGCTAACACAACCGTAAACAGAAATCACCTGCAAATTCTGTCAGTTCCGAACTGTCAAACTAACTCGGCTTCGCGCCAAATTATTGGGGTGCGTTCGAAACTGTTAGTTAATACTATCTGTGCTGATAGAAGGTATTTCCTCCTAAATACAAGGAAATATTCGTGTCTATCCGTTATATAATATTACGATAAAACACACAATTACTAATTCTTTAAAATCGTTTACGGATGGAAATATTTTGCTCATATCGTATAAATAGTAGGTATATGGGTCATTTCGTCAGTGTCGCTTTTACCTACTTTAACTTTAATTTCGAAATACTATTTTTCACAGTTTTCATATCCGTTAGGTCTCCGTTTTATTCACAATAAATTGAATGCAGCATGTGTCTCCCACGACTTTTGATTGCGGGCTCGATATTATAACACTCGTGTGAGCTACACGACTGTAATAGTGGGACGGTGGTAATAAAATAAATTGATTATTTAATTGCTATCATTATGATAAATGACTAGCCTGTTCTTCTACTTAAGGAAGCGAAAAAAAAGATACAAAATTGGTTAAACAGTTTATTACATACTTATACACATTTCTATGTAGAAATTCGTTTCTTATAACATTCTACGTGATGGGATGCTATTTTGTGCACTATAGTATCTGGTCGCAACAAATTGCTAGACAGGGCACGTAAATAAGACTTAATGACAGACTCATCTGTTTCTTCCGGGTATAAATAATCGTTCATATCATAACAAAGCATGTTTTCTGGACAATCGAGAGCTCTTAAACATCCTGCGTACTCCGACCAGAGAAGTTTCCTCCATTTTACATTGTGCTTCTGGGCTAACGGCACTAAAACACACGCGGCGAACGTATGGTCCCCGTAACTCACAGCCTGGAACTGTTCCAAGAACTGTGTGTAAAAGTCCTGGAAGTTATGTAAACCGACTAACGGTTTATCGAAATTAAACTTCGATTTCCTTTTGAATAAGGCTTCTGTGCATTTCTGCAATAAGACTTTAATCCTCGCGTCCAAGAATAGCGAGTTGTCACAAAGGAATACACACATAATTCGACAGAATCTGTCCGTTACATCTATGTCTTTTAAAAGTTCCGGGAAACAAATTTCATTGAACAAAATCCATTCCAGACTGCTGATGATGATAAACTCTCGTTCAGCAGCGGCCCTTTCAGCAATCTTCTTCGCGTGTCTACCAACCATCTTTGGATAATTCCCTGCTTCTTGATGCCAACTGTATAATGTCAATATCGGCATATAAATCCAGTCTCTAGGCAGTATTGGTTCTCTCCAAGACTTCAACAGAATATTGGGACCAGTTTCTCTATAATTCATATTCACTACTTTGCGGTAACACATTTTAATGTTTTCTATTGAAGTCAATGCTTTTGAGAAGCTGTCGGGATCTGACACGTTTACTAAGTTCAAGAGTCTCTCGGCTGTGAACCAATGCTTGTTGAATACCACGTTATTGAACAGGAAATATAAGTCATGTTTCTTGTCCGTCCTTAGAATGTAGCACAGTTTGTTCGCCACGGAATAAAGCAGATCCTTGCTCCCTTCCGAAACATTGAATCGCGTAGACAACTTTATAATGTTAATAACCAAGTTAGTTTCCATCCTAGTGAACCAGTTATCACAAAGACTTGGTACTCTTTTACTCAATTCGCTCAAGTAAAACAACATATGACGTAAGAACGATTCCGATATCTCTTTCTCATTCATATAAGTTAGGAGACTAGACAAAGACGCCAAAAACGGCACAGGCGACAAAATATTCAAAACTGGAAGCACTTTTTGTGATGTATCGATGGCTGCTCCTCCCAAACTCATCAAGTTCTTAATCAAGTGTAAATCGGAGCTATCCAAGCCTGAGAGTAAATTAGAACTTGGAATTAAATTCTTAACTAATCTCTCGAAACCTTGAGATTGGAACAGCAGCATCAAGGATTCGTTTAAAACTTTCATTGGCAAGCATTCAATCATTATCACAGTCTTGCATAAGTCTAGAGCGGAACAGAGCAGTCTCAAATGTCCGCAAGTGTAGTCATCTGCGTGGCACAACTGCCTCACCCATTTCTGAACACCATCTTTGACTAAGGGATACATCTGTGTCTTGTGGGAATGGAACCCTTGCAAGTTGCAGTGCAATAACCTGCTCAAAAGCTGTAAGACGACAGCAGCGTGAGTCGCTGACAAAATAGAAGAGTTTGTAAATATACTCGTAGATTCTACGTGATTGTAGAATGTCGTCATTATGACCGGACTCAAAGATATCGCAGTTTCAATCCCGAGACCGAAGTGAAGGAAGTTTGAGAGAATACAATAAGCTTCAATCTGTATTTTCAACCCATAAGCGCGATCGACTTTAGAGCTTATGTACTCTGACACAGGTTTCAAAATCTCATATTTATGGAGTAATACATGAGTGATGTCTCCAGTCTGCAGTGACAAGATCCTAAACAACTTCAAAGCAGCCAAAATAGGCTTCCTCTTATAAACAATACTTGCATCAAACACGAAATTGACAGGTGTAACTGGGAGAAAGTTTTTAATAATAGTGGTCATCAAGTTTTCCATTTCAACCATTTTTTGTGATGTTTCGAACGAATCTCTTGCTAATCGCGTTAATATTTGTAAGCAGTACTGTACACAGTTAAAACTAGGTCTGACTGCATCCAAAATATAGTACAGCCTTTGTAGTATATCTGTTCTTAGTAAAGCTGTGATAATATCAATCTCAGCCAAATGGTAATCATTGAATTCCGACTCCTTAGATTCCAATTCTTCAATTTCAGACTTATCATTTTCAAGGCACGGTTGCAGAGTGCCTTCTTCGAAACCTATTAACGCATCAAGGCTGGCTTCATCAATCCTATTATACAACAAGTTTCTCATTGCTTTCAAAGCAGGTTCTAATACAATCACTTTGTTCTCGTCTATGGCTATTCTGACGATGAAGAACAACTTGCTTAAAGGTATGTCTATGATGTTTTTGTATGTGCCAGCACTGTGGTATTCCAAAATACCAGCAATTGTGTTCAAAGCCAAAACTCTCTGCTGAGTTACAGTTGACCGAGTTAGTTCAATCAACTCTGTGATAGAATATCCTGGTCTATGCGGTTCATCTCCATGATGAAATAATGTCTTTGTTTTCTCTGTATACTCAATTGTGTACGGTAGAAGATAACCGTTGAAGTCAAACCTTGCTTCGTAAGGTTCATCAGCCTTAATTTTCTTACTTTCCTCTATTCCTTTTATCCATTCTAATTTGTCTTTTTCTAATGAATCAAAGTGTAGCCATTTATTGACCTCAGGATGTGAGAGTATGTCATTGTCCCATAGACTATCATTGTCTGGAATAGGATCTGTGTCCATAGAGTCCTCTGTTGTTTTTATTTCAGTTTCCTGTGGTTCAAATCTTACTTCTTTTTTAACAATATCTTGTTTATTTGCTTGTCTTCTTGATTTTATGAATTCGACAATCTGTGGGTCTAAGTTTGAAAGTAATTTCTTTTGTTCTTCCAAAATATCTCTCTCTGACATTTCACTGAGTAGTTTTACATTTTCTTTGTGTATTTCTGAAGCTTCTTTTGATGAAACTATAAAACTTTTAGACGGCAAGTTCACATTGATATCAACATCCATTTTGATACTTTCATTTACATTGACATCTTGTCTTACACTTTTTCTACTTGTGCTCGGTTCAAACTTAGTTACTTCAGGGAAGCCCTGAGAAGGCATTGCTTTAGGTTCGAAATCAACGAAATCTGACACATTTTTCTCTACAATATTACCGAGAACGGAAGGTAACACTACGGGAAAGTATACTTTATCATCATCAGGCTCTGGTTTCCTTTGTTGTGAGTCTTCTATATTTTTTTCCAATATGTCTCCCATGACGGAACTTGTGCTGGCTTGCGCGTCTGAACCCTTGAGGCCTTTAGATCGTGCATATTTCGACGGTTTTCTGTTCCCTGGCTCTGTACTAGGACGTTTATTTATCTCTGGATGTAAATTCGTAACTGCTGCAGCTGGCTGTATATTTTGCGTCTCTCTGTCTCTGAAGAATTCTTCTTGCAACTGCAGAAGATCGTCATTCGACGACGGTCTTTTGATTGACATGATTGTGTGGTTACTTAAATTAAATATTACGCCTAAATTATAATATAAATAACAGTAAACAAGTGTTTCCTCAAGAGGTTACTTTTTGATTGACGTCTATGTAAAACCGTTTGTAGAGAAGGTTATGATTCTATGGACGTTATGTGTTAAATCATAAAATCATATTATTTTATTAATAATTTCACCGACTAGTTGATGAACCTAAATAAATTAAAATTTTAACATCAAATCAAATTCACACAGTTTGTCGGTATCTATCTCAAAAGTGGTTAAAGAAACCATAAAGTATGAATGCCAAACTAGCTTCGTAAAAATTCGTCTTAATTCACATTTTTATTGACATTGACAATTTTGACAGTGACATTTCCATGTTGTGGTTGTGCGCTAAACACGTGAGAAAATCAACTTAACCAAAACAAACTACAAAATTTATCAAAATGCCTAAAGTTAAGCACAGTATCGACAAACTGAAACACCCAAACAGTAGAAAAACGTTAAAAGTCATAAGTAAAATGAAGAGGAACGAAAAGAAGGATCAAAATAAGGTCGGTACACATATTAAACAAAACCTCATTGGTGAGAAGATTTTGTGGTTCAAAGAGAGGATACCGGAAGGATGTGTAGTTTTGAATAAAGAGCAGACATTGGAATTGATAGAAGAGTATTTGGCGCGCTTTGACGAAGAGTTAGAACAGATCGCTATTAAAAACTCAGTTGGGCAAAGGAAAAACCGCCAACATGCCAGTCGCGAAGACATTATAAATATAACTAAAAAACAAGAGTTAGAAGAATTTGAAACTTGTGGTATAGAGATGCCAGACCTCTTGGACCATCAGCAAATGGAAGTCTTAAGAAACTGGAATGGAGAACTGAGGTTTCTACAACACTTCAAGTTACGAAGAATAGCTAGAAAACATTTAATATAGTTTAACAGAAACATATTTGTTTTATTTACACAATACTATACGGATTTCTGTAATTTCATTGCAAGACTAACAGCTGATTCATGTTTTGTGTGGGTATTGAACTTACTGTTATCACTCAGCAATGCGGCAGTGCCATGACAACTAGATACCCTTATTATTCTGCACCTAGCTTTTATATAATCTTCATCAGCAATAAATATTTACATACACAAATAATTACATACTTTAAATCATGCTGTCTTACCATAGGGGTAGGCAGAGACCAGAGAACACCATTTGGTACAATCCTATCAAAGTTCCCTTGTTTCATTCACATCCATACATCTTGCAATATAGGAAATGTTATTACTCCTTAATCTTCCTATCCATCCAGATAGGAACCATCTTAATACTGGCTGAATTGCAAGGCCTGTGGCTATGATACAGGCTGTTTACTTCAAGGTTCTTAAATCAATAAAGAAAAGAATAAAAATTAAATAATAGTCATTCTTGTATGTCACCTACTATTTATCCTATCACTTTGGACCCCCATTTTCTACTACATTCATTAATTGCAAGCCGGCTAACTAATAAATTGCTCCATAAGGTAATAAATATTTAATAACACATCATGATGTTCGTGTCTAACGCGAATTATAAAATAATTGGTGTTAAAAACGCATTGGCTTTCTATTCCATATGCATCAACGTAAGTCGTCAACGTTATTGGAGTTTGATGTGAATCTTCCATCTACGTCAATTGTAAAATAATTATTATCCTGACGTTATTGCGCGCTATCTAGTAAAAAGTGGGCTATAGGTGATGACAACCTGATACAGCAAAAGTAGGTACTACTTTATTTACCTCTAGACCGCATTAGCGCAGTAGCTGAGTTGGTCAGCACGTCACTACCATTGCGTCGAGAAGTCGTGGTTTCGATTCCCACAGGTAAACGTTTAATTATCCTTAAAACTTCTACTTCCCTTTTTTGTTTGCAGCTGGAGATAAAACTGTAATGAAGTAGCCACACGTACCCTACTGGTTTTTCCGGGACAATAGATATCAATTAAGACAATTCCCGGGTCCCGACAGTATTTCTGCAATCCTCTGCATGAAAAGCCTACGAGTATACCAAACATCTATGTAGGTATGAAAACCTTGTACCTTATCTATGTATACAAGACAATAGAAAAAATAAAACCAATTGCAGCGTCTGTACAATAGGTGAATGTCAAGGCTAGAGTTCAAATTACCTGCTCAGCAAGATTATATTTTGCAATAAATTACCGAAGCGTAAGTAATTCTCGTGCGACATTGCGACGTCATTGGTAGTTACGTTGTATTATTAATGTTTGTTTATGTCATTGCGGTAGTGCACGCAAGTTTAGGTAATTAGAACAGCTACCCGGTGCAGGAAAACGGCAATAATTAATTAATAATAGTCATAGTACATAGGTCGAAAAATAGGTAACGAGACATTTTCATTTATTTTAGAATAGTGACTTAATAAGTGCGTGGATGATTGAAAACCATACTATACAGCTTCAGGACGAATATAGTGACTACGATTCTCAATGGGACTTCATGATTGTCTGCAAATAAATAGTTGTTTTTTGTCTAAGTGTGCTTGTAGGTACGCAATAAAAATAATAATTGAATTACATAAGGATCGGTTCATATTTAAATGAAACTTCCTCACGTAACTCTAGAACAAAGGAAGAGATATGGTCAACCTTACACATTTAAATGATAATGCTTTGAGGCGAAGACCATACTTAGTAACCTACGCCCGTGTAGAGCGTGGAGCGTGGAGAGTGGGAGCGAGAATAATTCATGTCCGCCTGTAGGGCAAGGGTCTCCTCCCATGAATGAGATAGGGTCTAGGCCTTGAGTTCACCACGCTGGCCAAGTGCGGGTTGGGGACTTAGCATACCTTCAGGAACTGTAGTGAATAACTCTCAGACATAGGTACAAGATTGCATCACTTCTCTTCCTTCGCCGTTCACACGAAGACCCACATAAAATCACGACTGTCTTCCACGGAAAAGATAAAAGACCGCCCTCCGGAACTACCTGCTTCATTAGCGTCCATACATTGTAAATAAAAATACAGTGTGAAGAAATGACTAATTTATTAAATTAATAACTATTTACAACTTTAATATGTATACAGATAGGACAGGAGTCGAAAACCAGCTTGAACACAACCTAAGGAACATTACAATATGCAAATATACAATACAACAGCTCAGACGCGATTCAGAAACCTTATGACGGACTGCGGCTATTTTTAAATATGTTATCAACTCCTTACTCATTGCTTATGGTAATTCGAATGAAAAAGCAAATGTGTCATTCGAGTATTGTCTTTTGTTTAAGACCGGTCTGTATCAACTTTTTCCTGATTCAGATCGTTTCAAATATTTCGATTACCTCCTACCTTTTGAAATTTTGCTTATAAACTTATACTTTCATCAGACTTTACTTGCAAATCGTCAGGCTTACGAATTTGTGATCTCATAAAAACAAGTTTCACTTTCATTTTCTGAATCGCGTCATCACAAAATCATACTGATATGTCATACAAAATCAGTCACAATATCACATGCGCACCTTAAATTAGAATGTGGTTATATTATGGTCACACAATAATATTTCGAGCTATGTTTAAAATATAATATCTTTAAAAAAATCGTACATTGGCCGAAAGTTATTTCATACAAATCGTGTTTTACCTCTTAACCTGTCAATCGGTTAGTTTATCAAAGTCCTCCTGATAAATTAACCGATACTTCTCTCGAGACGATGAACGTCCTAAGCCTAAATTTTGCGACATTTTCAGTTACTTTGCGTACATGTTAAAGCGATCCAAGTTCTAGCGAGTTAAGGACAGAGTTACACGGTACTTGCATAGCTTTAGCATGTTTCACCTCCGATCAGTATTAAGCACTCTTTTAATAAAACTAATAAATACATTTACAAACTCATTATACAATAGCACACAAAAGTTTTTAAACTCATTTAGAAAATACACTCTTTCCGTATCATACTTGTTGTTGGCGTAACCAATTGACGATTAACTACTAAACCCATGTAATTAACCTTTTGACAGCTAGATTGACAGACCAAAAAGTATACAATTAGGTACATTTTGAGGCTAGTCGGTCAATATTTAAAAATAACGGTCTTTTTACGAATCAATGAATCTGGCTGCTGAGATTTTTATAGCGTAGCATTCAAGTTTTTAAACAGGTCTGACAGACAATAATGTTATTAAAACTCATTTTTCTTAAAAGTATCGATTTGCTATGGCCCGATGCAGACTATCGGAGGTGTAGCGAAGATACTGATAAATAAACCAATTTAAAATAAACCTTAACTACTATAGCATTTGGTTTAAAACTTGGCAGATTCTACGCATTTAACCGCCATGCATTTGGTTGTATATTAAACTGTACAGCGGTTAGCCGCTCCCGCGGTTAACTGCTTCTGCGTTAGAAGGCTAATTATCACTGTCGTTTTAATTCACATGTTATAGGAGTAAAGGTTTATTATAAATCAATTTATTTTCAGCATCTTCGCCGCGCCTCAGTCTTCCGTAGGGCCATTTGAAATATACTTGAAGTGCACTATACCTTTCGTAAAAGCACGTAAATTTATAGCCGTCTGTCCCGTAACGGTCAAAAGGTTAAAACCAAAACCTCAATAAAAAAAAGACATAAAATGCGTCGGATAATATTGCAAATAATTGCACAATATATGATATCATGTTTTAAAACAATTTATTGCAAAATGTTAATGTCGAAACCGATATTAGATGGGCTGCGAGCGACCTTGTCGGTATAGATTCTTAATAAACACGTTTCTTTTGCCCGCAGGTTTATATACGTTTAAAAATAAACTATTAAAAAGTAATCTCACTCGAATTTAGACTGACAGTTCACTTAAAAGCGGACATTTTTAAACAAACGTCAATTTTTTTTTTTCGCGTATTTGCCGAAACAGTTAGCTGCTATGATTTTGTTTATAGTTAATTATCTTATAATGTGGTTCTTCTTGATATTCTATACACAGAATACCAGAGATTTTATGACTGGCAGTCGAAAAGAAAACGTTTTGTTAAGGCAAAGCATAAAATTAATATGAATTCTAGCTTTGCGTCATATAGGTCAAAAACAATTTATTATACGATGAGCGTCACTAATGAATATGACGTCGCCATTATAGGATATTAATAATTAGTTACCAATAATATATAGAATACCAAGGAAATACCAACAATAAATAGCTATAATATGTTGTATTATATTATGTGGTTTCAATTACCAATTACCTATACGTTTTCCTTCCGAATGTAGTACGGTAAATATTTTTTAATTGAAGTGTTAATTTAAGTCAGAAACATTATAGATCTGAACTAATGGTCGTATTTAAAATAAGTCGCTCGCAAACACATTCATAATTTTATTCGTTGAGTGAAAAAAATAGTGTCCTGTTATGAAAACAAATATTGCACTTTAGTCGACCCGTTCAAAATTATAGCTCCAAGCTGTTTCTTATACGCGAGAGAACAGCTGTTACATAACGAATGATAAAGCATTATGTGAAACGGGTTGTATCAACTTGTATAAAAACATTCAGGATTCTTATCAAAATACCAGCTTTGTTTGAATCCAATACAAAAATATAAAGGTAACTAAAACGTTATTTTATAAAAAAACAAAACAGTAGAAAGTTATGCTGAACACACACACCTATAGAAGATGTAGCATAGACTAGAATGACGACTTTCGCTGGCAGACATTTTAATCACTCTTGATAAGGCGGGAAAAAGAAGACAATTCGTAAATTATGTTTGGCTAAAATCTAACGTTATTATAAAAAGATAATTTCTCGACACGATTTTTATTAATTTTAGTTGTCAAATTAGATCGTAAGGCGCTCGCGCTCGCCTGAAACACAAAACATGCGATTTTCTTTTAACATACGAAGCAATAATTTAATCGCCCATGTGTCGATGGCCGTTTATTAAAAAAAAAAAAAAACTTTCACTATTGGTGGACCAATGCGAGTTTAAAAATACATTATTATTCTATTTTAAAAAGTAAGAGTTGCTATTTTTGTTATTGAAAAGCAGACTTACTGACTCGGCGTATATTGTTGAAACATTCTTAATCTTAGCTATTGACTATAAATCTTAGTTAAGTTTGTTATTATGTAAAAACCAGTATGCGACAAAAATTAATTTATGTCCAGGCCAACTTTTTAATAAGTTCATTCATGAAATCAGTCACAACATTTTGACGGAAAATGGTCCACAATTATCCGTAGTGAATTGGTTAATTGTATTTTTAATTACATTCCTTAATTACTCTTAGTCTTTAGTGTCTTAATAAACTCGCATGTTCGGATCACATGATAGGGCGCGCACGAATTTTTTGAGACCAACGCGTAGTTACTAGTTAGTTTAGTTCATATGACGCACATAATATGACATAGATACGGCCGATACGGGATCTCCCGTGGACATTTCCCGCCAAAATTCCAGCTGCCCCCGAAATAAAATCTTACAAATTTGCTACATAATTTAAATTTCTACGTATCTATGCAACTAGGCACTTCGATAGTCTATTATAATTATGTTTAAATTATCACTAGATATTTAATTATCAAACGTTTAAGTTGGTTGAAGAAAATATTTTTTAAATTTTCAACTGTTTTAATACATTTTTTTAACTGTAACAGTCACTTTTTAACGGTAGTTTTTATCTTACATAGTTAATTCTGAAATATTTTATTGGACATTATTCGTTAAAGTCGATCTACGTAACACGCTAACGGTTTTTAAATTTAGTTTCTTTTTAATAAATAGTGTATCAATTTTATTCAACATCGTAACGTATATAAGAGAAGCATCTTCGATTTTTTTTATAATATTTTAGATTTCACGTAACAAGAGAAGCTTTCGAAGGCCTTACTCTTATCATCTACATTACAACTTATAAATTTGACTTCAATAGAGAGCAAAATAAATCGCGAACAGACATCTCCAGACATGATATTCGTACTCCTCGTATAATTTACACTCATTTTACAAGCTTACACAAACTTAAATAGTAAAATAAATCAGGTAAATAACGGGAGATGGTAAAAGTCGTAGCCACGTTGGCCTCGGGCGGCGAGCCATATGTAGACTACGTGGTAAGCGCCAGGGACGAAGCAGATCATACCAGCGACGAAGAATACTGCACCTTGTAGGCCGTTTTCAGGTTCGGCCACGGCGAAAGCTCCCATACCGAGGAGCCCTACGCCGACTAGAAGTAAAACGACTGCTGCACATACTGTTTTCCAGTTTTCTCTGACTTTGGGATGATTCCAGCAGTACATGGACTGTGTGGCTTCTACATATTCGTGGATCAACGAGTCGGAGTCCCGAGATGTGGTGTCTTCTGTGCATTTGTAAGTTTTGCTGCAAACAAAGGGGAGGAATTACTAAATATACTAGCACTACTAAGTAAATAAAGGTCACGCGTATGGGCGACCTTTACGAAAGGGGTTACGATCTGAATATCGCATAATTATATACAGCAAATTGTGTCCTACAAATATACACAATGCCTCTTGACGAACACAGTTCTAATAGAATTATAGCACATTGTTGTGGTGAGAAGTATAATGTATAAACAAATATTATTTATATTTTTCTAAGTACCTAAAACTAGTTATTGTTTTCCTTGTTTAAATACAAACAAGTCTATTATGGCTGTCTAAAGTAGGTAGAATGTTATGACAAATAAGGGGCAAGTAATCTATAAAATCACTTCACAACTATAATTATCAAGTAATACTATCCTAAAAACAATATTTAAACAAATATTTTTATGTAGAAAAACCAGATTTACAACAAGCAACCAATAAGGATGTAAAAAAGTAATACCTGTTTTCTGTCAATGAAACACTAACAAAAACCACATCAGAACTCTTTTCACTAGACTTCATGTTTATAAATTTAATAACACAGTATATTTCTTAATAAAACAAGTCACTGGCATGAAACAGCGCATGCAACTGAGTTGAACAAGCCAAGAGATCAAGAGGAAGATGTTTGTAATAGCATTACTCATCTCATTAAATGTTGAGTGTACCATTTATTTGTTAGAACTTGTGTGCCAAGAGGCTATGGAACCGAGTTACAATATAAACCCATTTTTATTGAGACCACATCAATTAGCATGATCTTGTATGATAAGTTATCCCATAAATGATTCATAAGAGCATGTTTTCAGTCATGTAATGTGTTTTGAATTAAAAAGGTTTTAGTTGCTGATAAAAAGAGTAATGTTGACATATTTATCATACTGGCTAGTTTTTTGTTCTGATTATTATTGTGTAAAGAGATTTACATATCACTTTGATAAGTGTAGAAAGTTTTGTAATAGCTGTAATAAATATAGAATCTAATTATGTAAATGACTACACAAATTATATTATAAATTAAATAAAAATGCCTAGTCCATTTCCTGTTTACTCCAACACAACATTGTTTACTTTTTTTTTACTCTGTATAAGGCACAGTCAAGGTGGTACAGTTTAGTTCCTATACTACCTTCTTTGTTTTGCATGTCTCAATCGATAAAGAAAACTGATACAATGTCTTTTACTGCATTATGATTCATTTTACAGAACATTAAAATTAGCTTTCACTGTATGTATAATTTATTATTGTGCATTGTCTGTATGATGCAGCACTTTAGTTAACACCGAAAATATACGAATTATTCAATCAAATATAATATGTTGTACTACAGAATGACCTAGGAGCAGTTAATTGCAATTTAATTATGCTTATAGCAGCAGATACATATTTATCAACGGCATAAACATGAGTAGTTTATCTGCGGCATAATACAGCGTTCTAATTCTTCCGCGTTATCTTAACGAGGCTAATAAACGAGTGCAAACATCACAGTATGGGTCAGTGTACATCATTTAGCGAACGTTAACGACTAATTAGCGCCACAACAGTCTGAACTATGTCTGTAAAACAAGTAACGGCTTAGGAGTTCAACTGCCTTTGCCCCAGTGAGGAAATATGACTCACTGAAAGGTCACGAACATTCTGACATTATAACACAAAGAAACACTTCTTCAACGGCAAGATATCTCCTATAATTATATTGAGTTATATAGGCAACATAATAAAGTTATTTTACCTGGCCATATATTCACTTCCATTTTTATATTTGTTCTGTAAAGGCGATCTGTCTCCAGTAGCACCGTAAACTTTAATGGCTTCATCAGTCTCCTCCTCGAACGCGTCGTCAATAGAAAATCGCTTGTCGCTATTGCCCAGAGGCCTCGTCATGGTTAAATATTTCTGTTATCTGTCTGGAGATGTAAAATAAACATCACAACTATTGGTACAGGACAAAACACAGCTGTCAATTTGTCATATCAACATGCGCCATATTGATTGTTTTATGATCAGAAACTAAGATTAGATTTTGAATATAAACGTTTGTTTTTTGTACAAGATAACGATTTTTTTTTCGTTTTATAACTCATTATGATTGTAATATTTAAAACTCATTAAACCGGTGCTCTATTTCACGTGTGTTGTAAATGGTGTACTCAGCTTAATTCAACTTATTTGGTACATAAAGTAAAGTTAAAGAATGGACGACTTAGGTTTTCGAATGTATCTTTTCTTTTTTTTCGGATATATATGTGGCGAAAGTAAATAATAAAACTTTCACTCAGAAATAAAAAAAATAATAAAATAGATCTCTATTTTTATCTTTCTGTAATTCTGAGCTCTATGAAACGTGCAACTAAAAGTTTCATTCGACGTTGCAGTAACTATTGTTAGTGAGTGTTCTTGTTGTCATTGTTATGCGATAGTGCCTACCTATGAAGTAACATAAAGAGCTATATAAATTGGGCATAGGTCATTTAACCAGAAATGACTCGCAGATCTATATCATTCTATTCTACCTGCGAGCTGCGGTGGGTACTTAGGTAGGTTAGGTTTAATTATTTGATTTCTATGTCATTTCCATTCACGAGCTGGACCACTAACAATTTTCTTTTCAATATGGCAGCACTGTTCTAAATGTCAAGATCAAAATAAACAAGTGTGACGTTAAACGTCATAACCACGCATGGCACTCGCGTGTTGTTTTGGTAATATTTAGGCAAGAAATATAAAGAAATAAATATGGTTAACAAAGACTGGGCGAAAATATCGCCTGGTTTATCCAAGCCGGTGATATCATGTGTCAATAAGCAAGGGTTTAAGGCTATGACGCCGATACAGGCTGCGGTGATACCTTTAATCTTATCGTGCAAGGATGTGGTTGCTGAAGCAGTCACGGGGTCTGGTAAGACCCTGGCTTTCGTCGTACCGATGTTAGAGATGCTGCTGAAGAAGCAAAAAGATACACCACTGAGGAAAGACTTTGTTTACGCTGTTATTATTTCCCCGACGAGGGAACTAGCTACTCAGATTCATAGGGTATGTTATTTATTCATTTGTTCATAGTTATTACTTGTTTACTGCGTTAGGACTCTGTACTCAGCCTAATTTAGATGACACTAGTCTTATTACACCCAAGCTACAGTGACAACCTACTTTGTTAACAGTACTCACATACAATACAAAAATATTGACTTGATAAGTCCTTATGTTTCAGTAACTTGACTAAATGTCCAATCTACTACTACATTATCTTTAAAGATTTTTTAATTTTATTGTACTAAAAGAACTATTTTCTTGATATCCAGGTCATAGAACAATTTCTCCAAGAGCCAGAGCTGTCTCACATAACATTAGCAGTCTTGGTCGGAGGTCGAGCAGTTGATGGAGATGTGGAGACTATACAGAAAGGAGCTCAGATAGTAGTGTGTACTCCGGGCAGGCTGGAGGACTTGCTGGCTGAGAGGAAACAGCTCAACCTGGCTGGGAGGATGAGGGAATTGGTAAGAACAGATATACTGTTTTAAAGTTGTTCTAGCTGACATGACCATGAAGGAAGTTGGGTAGTTGGGGAGATTTCATATTCATGTCTTGCCACAAGTGTGACACTTACTCTGGGTAGAGCTTCAGTTACTTTACCATATCATTATAAATTATAGGAAATTAATAGAGAACATTGTCTCTCAAAGAAACTGCTCTGCATATTGTTCAAAGTATCTATAATGTATATAAATACTTGAATCCCAGTTAGTAAAGCACCTGGGATTCAAGTATTTTAATTGCATTATTACAGAACACTATATCCTAATTTGTTTATTAACAATACACTACATGTAGCATCTATGCAGGGAATTTGTTCCATACTATACAATAAAATTTATCTTTTTCAGGAAATTCTAGTTCTCGACGAAGCTGATCGTCTACTTGACTTAGGTTTCAGTGCTACTCTAACAACAATCCTACAGTACCTACCAAGACAACGTCGTACTGGACTCTTCTCAGCCACACAGACCAAAGAACTACAGGACTTAGTCCGAGCTGGCTTGAGGAACCCAGTTGTTGTGAGCGTTAAAGAAAAATCCACCATCAGTACACCAATACTGTTAGAAAACTACTATGTAATTGTAGAGCCTCAGGACAAGTTTCTATTTTTATTAAATTTCTTAAGAAATAGAAAAATAACAAAAGGTTTGTTCTTTCTACCAACGTGTGCGTGTGTCGACTACTGGGCGGATGTGTTGCCAGTGTTCTTGCCTGATATGAAAGTTTATGCAATACATGGCAAGATGAAGCTGAAGAGAAGTAAAATTCTAGAGAAGTTCCGTGCAGCTGATAATACTATACTGTTGTGCACTGATCTATTAGCAAGGTGAGTACTCAACAACTATTCCTATATTTCAATCTCTCACTTTGTCCTGTTCTGGCTGTTTTGTTAGGTGATATTTCTTAAAAGTTTATTTGTAACAGCCCATTTCGACGATATAAGCTCATTGTGTCTTAGATCCCGATAGTTAAGAAGTTAATTTTAAAACTGACCCTTAAAATATGTCACCTGAATGATAGTAACAGTCAATAGGCACCTACAGCAACTAATCAAGAATCAGTGATCCTTAAAATATATCTTTTGAATGATACCTACAATCAATCGACAGCGTAAATACTTTTATAGTAACTAATCAAGAATCAATACTTGCAATACTACCTTCACTTTACACCTTTTTATCCCACAGAGGTCTAGACATCCCGGAGGTAGAGTGGGTCCTGCAGTGGGAGCCCCCCACCAACCCCTCCTCGCTCGTGCACCGCGTGGGCCGCACGGCGCGGGGCGGCGCCGCGGGATGCTCGCTGTTACCTCTACTGCCGTCTGAAGACACCTACGTACCCTTCATCAAGACTAATCAGATGGTGGAGCTGAAAGACTGGAGAAACTCAAAAGAAGAGATCAAGATTAGTGATAAATTGAGGGAGAAGGTTTGTGAGATTCAAGTGTTATGCTTCGTGCTGTGTACTCTGTGTAGTGTCTCAGAGTTAGTCCCTAAGTAACTTGTACAGATTGCTACCATTCGCTCCTGCGATGCTCCTCCTCTAGAATAAAATGTTGATGGTTTTGCGCACCGACTAACTACCTCACGTAAATAATCACATTTAGAGCTTATAAACATTAGTTTTTAAGGTTTTTGGAAACTAAAAAAATACATTTTTCTATTAAAATGACATAAAAAATTTCTTCGTTCATAGAAACATTTCAGAACCCATTCATAAAATTCTTACTTTAAACTTATTTCTTTCCCAGGTGCTCACAATGATCCACGACCTCCAAAAGCAAGACAGATCGGTCCTAGACAAGGGTCAGCGCGCCTTCGTGTCTCACATGCGGGCCTACACCAAACACGAATGTAACCTACTACTGCAGTTCAAAGAACTACCTCTAGGCCACATAGCAACCAGCTACGGCCTCCTCAAACTACCCCTCATGCCAGAAATTAAACAGGAACATAAAGACCAGTTCATTGGCTCTAAAGACCAGATAGATTTTAATAGTATACCGTACAAAGATAAACAGAAGGAAACGAGTAGACTGCAAAAGTTGCAAGAGTATAAAAAGACTGGAGTTTGGCCGTCTAAGAAGAAAAAGAAAATGGTGAGAATAATATTTTTTTGAGCTTATTTTTAGTTGTGTGCGTTTGATAATAAGATACCTTGATACTATCAATGAATGATGTAGAATCAAAATTTCCACTTGGCAAAGAAAATATTTTATCGTTGGTTACTAGTTTGCCTCACGTAAATTATTTTTTATACCACTCATTATCTTTAAGCGCTTATTGAGCTTAATCAGGCATTTAACTAGAATTCAAACCTTCTGGCTAAAAATACCTAAAATATAAGCTCCGGAAATTTAATCTAGGACCGCATGAACAGATCATTCAATTTAACATTTTGTTATTTTTATTTTCAGATGCAATCTCAACCCTGGGAACAAGCAAAGCAGAACAAAGAAGACCGCAAACAGAAGAGAAAGAAGCGTAAAGAGTTAAAAGCACAGAACGGCACAGAAGGAAGCAAGAAGAAGAAACGCAAGGCCGTCACTGAGGCAGAACTGAATGAGTTGGCCGCTGATATCGCGCTCATGAAGAAATTGAAGAAGAGGAAGATTACTGAAGACCAGTTTGATAAGGAGTTCGAAGTGTAGTAAAAGGTTGTCGACGACTAAAAAACTGATCGTAAAGGTGACGATTTGCAAGCGAGACATAAAGTTTTATTAAATGTTATACATTCTTAAGTCTTAGGTCGGGGAAAAAGTCTTTTCGCATTATAGTATGTATAGGGTGTCCGGTGGCAGAATTTGGATTTCAAAATCAGATAATAAGAAAACTACAAAATATTTATTTTTATTTCAATGATAATAATAAAGCAGGGAAGTGCGGGTTTTATTTCTTAAAAATTATGTCGTCCAAATGTTGACCGTTACGACGGACACACTCTTGGAATCGTGCTTCAGTATTCCGCGCCACTCGCTAGAGAAGAGACGTCGGGATGCCATTCGCCTCGCGAACGATATTTTCTTTTAATGCTGAGATGGTCGGCGGGGCTGACCTTTACTTTTGAGGTACCCCCACAGAAAAAAGTCCATCGGAGTAAGATCTGGCGACCTGGTGGGGGGTGGGGTGGGGGTACCTCAAAAGTAAAGTTTATGAAACAGCCGCGACCATCTCAGCATTAAAAGAAAATATCGTTCGCGAGGTGAATGGCATCCCGACGTCTCTTCTCCAGCGAGTGGCGCGGAATACTGAAGCACGATTCCAAGAGTGTGTCCGTCGTAACGGTCAACATTTGGACGACATAATTTTTAAGAAATAAAACCCGCACTTCCCTGCTTTATTATTGTCATTGAAATAAAAATAAATATTTTGTAGTTTTCTTATTATCTGATTTTGAAATCCAAATTCTGCCACCGGACACCCTATATGAACTTGTAATCGACACAGAAACTCTCGATATTTGGGTACCTCACGAGCTCACTAAAAGAAACCTAATGAACCGTGTACTGTACTGTACAAAGAGATTTTATTACAATTTCATACATTCTATAATGCGAAAAGACTTTTCCCCAACCTAATATAAGTAAATAAATATAAATATATTTAATACAATTTGTGTAGTTATTTTAACTTTGTAAGGGCCGATAAACGCTAGATGGGTCGAACACGAACGGTGTATAAATTCTACTAGCGTGGACTGACTTACAAGTTTTGAGAGCGCATTTAAAAATGTGTTCTTCGTTTCTCTAGCGTAGACCCTCCTTTCCTTCCTTTCCCTGAGCCCAGTAATGTGTCAATATCAGTAATGTATCATCAATTTAGTAGTTGGAAAACCATTGCTTTGATAAATGATATAAAATTTACATTGATACTATTCTATGGGAATTCTTTGCTACGCCTAGCGCCTATGTGACTGTTTTGCTGAAACTATATAAAAGGAGGTAATCAAAATAATACGACCAATGAAAATAGTAAAATAAATATATATTCTGTTCAACTTTCGTAGCAACATATGATCTGAGTATTACTTATTAAAACACAACAAGGCACTTACACCTATCTACATAATATTGTCAAAATTTCATGTAAATATACAAACGTTATATAATGTAAGCATTTTGGCACTCGTTTAGCACCTTACATATCTTAGATTGTATAAAAATGGATTGGTAATTGAGCTTAGGTATTAAATATAGATATAATAACAATTATTGTATATTATATAAAGTGTAATTCGCGTTTATTCCCGTATCTTATTATATAATAACCATACACAAACTTTAAGTTGTAATTTTAGAATTTGAGTGCGTAATCAACAAGTAATCTTCTATCATGTTTCATAAGGCTGTTTTAAAAAATTCATTATTTTTCGAGAATATACTTCGAGTTGAAACTCTCACGACAATGAATACATCATCTTACAGTTGTATTATACCAAGCTTTCTGTGTTTGTATATTCGTCATATCATATGAGTAAATGAGATAGGTTATACTCATGACAGAGATGAAACTATACAATTTGAAACACAAATAACAGAGTATACTTTCTTTATAATACTATTTAGAATACATTCAGTTTTACAATATCATTAACATGAATACATAAGTTTCGTGTATAAACAATACCTTTCTAGACGTCACTCAAAGTACATCTATGGATTGGATACTGATCATAATCATAATATTTCATCTCTATATGTAGGCAAATACTATACAGCTTACAGCCCTAGTGTCAAAGTTGTTCAAGCCGCCCGAAAGGCCTTTGACGGGGCTTAACGACTGTTATCTTAATTGACTACAACCGGGACCGCCTTTTTACGTGCCCTCCGAAGCACGGAGACGCTCAGTTCAAACACCACTATGCGGTCACCCATCTATAGAATGACCGCGCCAACGGTTGCTTAACCGACAGATCGTTTACCTACCGGTGAGCACAACTGGCTATGAGCGCCTTACGATTTCAACATTCGAGTGACATTTGAAAGTATAAAGCCCGGTTTCAACTTATCAATATCTTTTAAACAGTTTATCAGACGTAACTTAGTAGATTTTCATACATTTTTATTCAGCAGATAGTATATCTGACACTTATTAAGTGAAACTGGCTCTTAGTATACAATAAATTGACAAAAAGTTATAATCAAAACTATTTTAGCACCAATTTATTTAATTCTATATACTTCTTATATGGGTAATAAATATGTAAAAAGTGAATCTGAAAGCATTTTGTCTCTTATTATTTACTTTTATATATAACAGACAGTGATATAATAATATGCAATTTTAAAAGGGCATGACGCCTTTTTAACGAAGGGGTAGGCAGAGTCATGTCTTTTTAAAATTACATATTTATTTAGAAGTATCTACCCAGTCTTTATACACTCTAAGATAACGTTATATAATAATTATTTTTATACATAATATATTGTGCGTTTCAAGTAAAATATTTTACTATTTTCAGTTTTCGCTTGTCACATTTTTCTAATAAAAAAGGAGTAGATACTATTTACATTAACGTGAATATTGCAATTTTATTGTGATACGTTTGTTTCAATATTGTTTTAGTAGAAATATATTAAGTTAAATATAAGTTTTTTTTTAAATTCGTTAAAGAAATTAGGTTTTTAAATTAGTTATCAATTATAATTGATCATAATACCTGTTATAATTATTTGACTCAGATATATTATTAAAATAAAATAATAATAATCCGAGACTAAACTATGACGCCAAAAAATATGGCCGAATTGAGAACCTCCTCCTTTGGAGGTCGGTTAAAATAGAATGTAATTTTTAAAATATCATCCAAGACTCCAATCCATTAGATTATTTAAAAAAAAACTTTTTTTTGTGCCGAGTTCAGGTGAATTTAAATATTTTATGAAAATTAATAATAATATTAAAACAAACGCACCACATTTATTATTACACATGAAATACATTATTAATTAGGGAAGCGTCTAAAGCGGTGGTAAAAGAAAAAAAACACAATTACAAATTATTTAACGTCAAAATATTAACAGTCGAAATCTTTACAGTGAGGCGACAGTCCGATTTACGTACTTTTATATACAAAACATAAAAACTAGAAGAAGATTTTTAGAGATATTTCCGAAAATTGTGACGTAAAAACCTTGCCAAATATGGTTGATTTTGGCAAACTTTGGCACATTTTAGAGTTCCGTATCCGAATGGTAGCAACAGCCCTTATAATTTTTTAAGTATCCATTTTAGAATATTCAAAAACCTATTTATTCTCAGTAAAATATTCTCCGGTATTTTCTCTTTTTGTATTGAAAGTACCACAGATCGGACTCCCAGCCTCATTGTCGATTATAAAGTTTACACTAAGTACATTAAAATAGCGCGTATTTTACACAATAGGTTAAAAAATGCTAAGAAAAACTCGAAAATGAAAAATACAAAAAACGCCACGTACAAATTGGAGAACGTCAGTTGAAAAAGTACCAATTTTTACGATTATTATTAAATATTAAACTTGCTACACACATATTCGGTTCGGCTATATTTATCTAACAACAAAACCGACTCGACTCATTTGTTCGGCTTATGCCGATTAGATTTATCTACACATTCGGTTTTGCCGCCCGCTAGGCCGATTAATCCCGAATCGAATAAGTGTATAGCAAGCCTTATATGACATTTCCGCGAATATTATATGTTAAAATATGCGACACCATAATTTATACAAAATATATTCATACAGGTAAAAAAACAAGCATTTTTTCATACAAATTCATACATTGCCTTGTCATGATACTAAAAACTCGAACATCTAAGTTTACGCCATCATAAATTAGAATATGAAAAAAATAATAATCGTCGTAATAATACTAATAAAATTTATACTATAATACTAACTGTCAAAGTGACAGTGGGACCTAACCTGTCACATGTCAAATTTCATAAGTGACATGACTAGCTGCGGAGGACTGCGCATCCAAATCATATGAAAGTAATACTTTAAATTGTGTTCAAAGACAATTTACGTCCTTACGACAATATATAAAAGAAAAAAAAATACTTAGAAAGCGAGATGACGCTGACGTTTAATTCAAGATGGCGGAATTTGGCGCCAAGAATCAGAAAAAAGAAACTTACAATGATATAATAAAACAGCAAACTTATACTAGAGTAGAATAATAGTAGAAAATAATTATTAATAATGCATTGAGCCAGCAATTTTTAGAAGCGATGCGTCTTATCGTTATTTTGAAAATAAAAATGATATAGAAAAGCACCAACTTACTGGACTCTTAAAACTAGTATGTTATATTTAGTTAGACCACGGAATAACTAATACAAGAGGAAGGGGCATGTCATACTATTTCAATGAAGATGACTGTCGGCAAACTCAGCCGATGACATTTAACGCACACTGAAGTATGAAAAGGAATAAACGACTATTACAAATTAAAATGTCTAACCATATTTCAATGACATTAGAGTCGAATTTTGCACTAATATTTTGTGCTTTATATTGGAATTCTATATACGTGGTTTTAGTGTCATCTCTTAGGGTAGTACTAGGGTATGTATCATACCCCTTCCTCTAGTGTTAGTTATTCCGTAAGTTAGACAATTGTAACAGCCGTTATTATTGACTAAATAACTTGATAACGGTATAACGGTTATCGTAACGGTTTCGTTGAAAAACGTCAACTGTTTAACTAAATATAACAAGGCTTATACACACGGTTTCTCTCATAAATATAATTGCTATTACGGTGTTTTGTTTTGAAACAATCTGTGTGTTCTAGGGTTAATTTCATAACATACGAATGTGTGACCATTATCTAACCACCTACCCACCATAAGTGAGAAAACATTTTTTTCAAAATCAAAAATAATTTCATTTTTGATTATGACGAATCTTTTAATTAAGCTATTATGTTTATCGAATCCAAAAATAATTTTAACGTTCAGTAGCTCAATGGTAGGACTTATGATCGAGAGGTCGTAGGTTTGCGTCCCAGTCATTGCACGACTATTAATCCACTCCTAACACAAGCCTTTAAGCTTAGCTGGAGGGGTCAGTAGGATTGTGTAACACACAATACTCAACATTATAAAAAACTACCTTAAGACTGATTAAGTTAGCTAGAGACCACGATTCAACCTGCGCCGGGACGTCAAGAAATCAAGGATCAAATACATGTTCGAGTTAATTTCCAATATTTAAGATATGTGGTCTATTATGTTTTAATAAGGTCACTGGCCACACGTAAGTATGGTATGTAACAAAAAATAAATAATATTAGCTTACTTGTATAGCGACATGTAAGTGTGCCTATAATTACCTAGTAATTGATTCCTTCCTATTATATTTATTTAGATATATTCTTTTATTTTATAGATTATTTATATTTATTTATGCGTTTCTGAATTGTTATTTAATTAAGAATAGAAAACATTTAAAAACTCATACGTCGTACTTTGCAAAATTATTTGACTTTAGTTTTTGTTGCTGAATTTTTACAAAATTGAATGTTGTATATACTTAATTATAAGTCTCCAAACCGCACTTGGCCAGTGTAGTGGATTGAAATCCTTAAAAGACTTTTGCCCAGCAGTGAGACAGACATGAAGTTTAAAGAAAATATAATTATTATATACTAAGCACCATTTGCCCTGTTTGGGGGTATTTTAAACACTTTTAGGGTTGAACGTTGAGTTTGTATGCGTATGTATACGTACACGCTCGCGGCCAAGAATTTGTACGTAAGTAGGCTATACCATATTGAAACTTTTATAAACTAAGAACATTGGTGATGAAAGCAATTAGTTCATACAACGGGACGGAGAAATAGTTTATCTAACAAATAAATAACTATTCAGAAACGTATATACTTTAGCATACTGAGAGAATTATTTATAGCCGTTACTAAGGAACAATGACATAATATTATCTTCATATCTTTTCTTATAGTAAATTATTGTCAAATAACATTTTTTAACTAGTATATATTTTGCAGCAAAATCACTTTTTAACGTAAAAAATATGTTAAGTTTTCGAAGCTATTGTATAACTTTTATCATTGTTCCCTTAGCATATAGGCTAGACTACAAGTTTATGCTATCGCGCTATTATTGTCGAGGCACGCATAAAATTTACATCACCAATTAATACCAACATTATATAAATGACTTGTGACTGTGTAACTATGGACGCTGCTGAAACAACCAAATTATCGACCACGTAACGCCAAATAATAAGGATTTTTATAAAGGTATTATTTTTAAAACCATTTCTTGCAAATATTTGTTTGTTCTTTAAGATCTCTTTTAAAGCACTTTTTCTACATTTATAGTTTCTTAGTTAATGTTCTGTAGTCCAACAGCTTAGTAGATAAATCGAGCCAAAACTCCTACTAAGTTGTCATACTATAGTAACACTTGAGATCGCGGGTTACTTAAGCCCGCATTCTTAAATTATTTCTTTAATTTCGCCCCAGCAACGTCCATCATAGTAAATAATATAATTATATGAAATAAGGCACATAATTTTATTTCGCGTATTATCACTTCGTCTAAACTTACTATTTACAGAATTATTTATATAAATAAATAAACGAATTACACTGACGTATAGAAAATACGCAAAAACATGTGCTTTACAATATTCAATACAGATTTCGTTCAAGCGATATTTATAAAAAACCTTAATTTCTAATACGCCAGTATATTTCTATTAAAAACGAATGAAAAATCGAAAAATATTAAATAAATCTTGACTTTTAATAATGATCAAAATCTATAATAATATTGTGAAGATTTTCCATTTATTATATTTCGTCGATAAAAATTCCAGTGTTCTGTCAATAGATGGCGTTTTACACAAATAGAATTAATATCGTCACGTCGGCTTTGTGTACTCTGGTGGTGGGTTTCATTTTCAAAAAGGCGTATCTCACATTAAAACGACATGGGACTTGTACCCTTTTTGAGATTGTATCAAACATTTTATAGTTGTAAATAAAGTATCTGAATAAGTCGATGGTAAATTAATATTAACGTCAAAGTTCCACTGTATCGTTTAATATTAAGACAATAAGATATCACTTAAATTAATCAATTCCTGTAAATTTATCTCAAATACAACATACTGTCACTGTCACAATTTAAACGACCAGTGTCAAAAAACTAATGAAAACATATCATAATGTGTACAACTCATAGTTTAATACGTGGATTTAATCTGTGGCTGAGAGCGCAAAAGTGTCCTAAAGCACAATTTTTCATATGCAGATTTTTTTATTCACTGCTACTGATTGTAACCTTGCCTATGTACATGAATAGATGACATTTCAAAAGATATTGCATTATTAGTTTTATTTGCTAATAATCTGTATAAAACAGCTAAATCCATTTTTGTCTGCGTACTTCAAATAAATACACTTTGGTGCTCACGGCCTGATATAAATAAGTTTAAAAACCCGGTCATAAGTATCTCATATTCAGTATTTTGTCAACAACAGTCGGTCTTAATAGCCCATTATACCCACCAGAGTCAGCCGTGTTATGTACCTGTGCTCAGACTTCATCGGGCGCCATGGCGTCGTCGTCGTGGTTGTGCGTGGGCGAGGCGGCGGGCGCGGGCGACGCGGGCGCGGGGGACGGGGCCGGCGCCGGCGCGGGGGCCGGGGGGGCCTTCACCGTCGCCTCCAGCGCGCGGATGCGGTTCTCCTGCTTCACTATCACGGACTTCAGCTTGCGGATTTCGTCCACTAAATCCGACAGCTGCTTTTCCTGCAAAAGTATAAATATGTGGTTGGAGCTTCGTAGGAAATATTGTAGTGCGGTATACAAAAAAGATGCATAAAAACAGCGTAATTTGGTGCTACAAAGAAGTTGCTGTCCTTGGTGGCGGGGGTGGGGGAGCGGTCCTTGTCGCGCTCCTTGTAATGTAACAGGCGGTACATACCACAGCGGCGCTGACGGCGGGCGGCGGCGTGGCGGAGGCGGGGGTGCTGTCCTTGGTGGCGGGGGTGGGGGAGCGGTCCTTGTCGCGCTCCTTGGCCCCGGCCAGGGCGTTGGCCTTCTTGGTGACGTGCAGCTGCTGCGCCGCGCGCCCGGACACGTACCCGCCCTGCACAACGAGCGCACGCTCCTGTAGTTTGGTTAGGGGGGGCCTACCTCATAGCATCTGTTTTGAACACAACTGTTGGCTGAGAGGACTTCGATTGGGACTTTAGCTTTAATACCGTGTGTGTTTGTAAATTTTTATCACTGCTTCTATACCCAGAAGACAATTTCGTCTTAGGCTATTTTTGCCACTAAATAATCATGTAATCGTACTCGTGTGATATATTCTAATCTAAGGATATACGAATACTTTATAAACATTCGTATAGTATTCGTAATGTACCATTTGACACATCAAGATACTAGCTAACAGCACTAATACAAGCTTGTCTAAGAGCATGCGTACGTGTACGTGCACGTATACGTTACACGTACACGTGTATGCGTTGTAGTACTTGCGGCACGATATACCCATTGTGTAAACTTTCTAATTCTGACTACATGAAAAAAAATAATGATATGAAAACATCATCGTCTAATAAGGTACCATTAAGTAAACCTTATATTCGACAAAAATGGTACACCAGGTGTTAGGTACAATATTAATAAATATTTCTAATTCATTTTGAAATAATAAATGTTATTTTCCTTACATTTATTGTGGAAAGGAAAAAGACCCCGAAATAGTATATTTAAACACAATTTTATCAAGAAAATACACAACCCGGAAATAAAAATAAATCAATGTTAGTAGCACGTCAAAAAAATCGCACACACGATTATAAATCGTGGTTATTGATACAACACACAAGACAATATGAACGCAAGATCGTTTAATCGTTAGAGATCATTAGAGACAAGCCAACAGTCACATTCAAGGAGGATGCTTAGCACCGGAGCTTCTCAAAGATATTCTACAACATAATATAGTATTAGCCAAAATATTACTAGTAGTCTTGATTATAACTTATTGAAATGTGATCTGAGTTTGCAATGTACGATTTGTCGTAAGTTCGAATTTGACTCAATTATCTAATTTGATCCTGTCGACAGTAAGCCACCAGGTTTAGATTAGATCACATCAGATTAAAATAAGTTATAAGCAAGACTTCTAATGTATTTTCACTAATATTATGCATGTGTTTCAAACTATTGAGTTTTTGTAAAATAAATAATGCAATGCATTTTAATTCTTCAGATTTACTTTTTTTTTCTATTTTAATTAAACACTTTGAGAAACTCTTGTACTGAATCACTTAATAATTAGGTAACCAAAAACGATAATCAGCTATTTGATACTTTTGATCTTGAATAAGTTAGGTAAAGGTCAAAAGTATCAAAATTACATGTTCAACAAACAATTCTAGATTTTAAACTCACAGAACACAGTATAAAATGTCCATAATTATTATATTTGCGTATCAAATACAATTAAATTATTTTTGTTTCACATATTCAACGAAGGATTCTTAGAGAAATCCCTCAGAATTTTGATGTTCCCAGAAGTAATGTTCCCATAGAATAAGAATATTGATCCATTTGAAAGAAACATCAATAAAAGATCTAGAGGCCAGTCATTTGGCTTTCATAGTTAATAAAATATCCAAGCACTTACCTTCCTCATAGTTTGTGTACTGCATAGAAAACAACACTTATTTTCACACAATATCATGCCTAAATACAATACAATGTCATAATATAATAATATAACTTAGAATTTTTGTTATCTAATATTTTTTTATTATATCCTAATTTAAGAAGTTACAAAAATTATGAAGAATTAGTTGATTCGTGTATGACAGAAATTTTGTTTTGTGGGAGAATCAATAATACGATTTCTATAAAATAAATTTTCAAATGGACACAGTTCTATAGCAAGTCATCAATTCATTCTACTTAACTGTGATCAAAGATAGCTTAACTGATCAATATTTGATTAATAAACGCAACTGGCTATCATCATCGCCGTTGCGTATGGCATTACTCCCGCATGGACCAAACTAGCCAGGATATGCAAATTTAATCCTTGCAGAAGTCTTTTCATCAGCCAGTCGCTTCAGCCGTGTACTTATACAGCTCACTCATATTCATTGTATAGGGTACAATGTACCCGTAACTCATATATCTGCTCGGTTGGGTCGCAGTACCGCGGGCGAGGTGGTTACCTTGAGCGACATGGTGCAGGGCTCAGCATCCTCGCCCGCCAGCCACTCGGTGGCCGTGAGCGAGGCCTCGTCGCTGAGCGTGTCGGGGTACAGGTCCTCCTGGAACAGCTCCGACTTGCGCGGGACCGTCATCGACACCACCTGCGCGCGCACAACACGAGGGTTAACGATACAATACGCAACAATAACCACTTACTCTAACGGTAAACCTAACAATATAAGGAAATTCAAAAATTTGCTAAAATGCACAGCCGCATAGACCACCTGCCTGCATCACACGAGTTCACGGTATGAATAAAAAAATATAAAGGAACCAATATTTGCCGGCCTACGTGGTTCGAAATCCACACTGTATGGATTATAGGGTTAAGCCCTGTCTCATTTCGTGAATACGTTTTTCGCTAAAATAAAGATTTATAAAAGAGAATGGGGTACAAAATTAATTAGGTACCAAATTCACTAATCATTCATTTTTTGTTGCTAAAATATAGCTTTATAAAACAAGGTAATTAATATCCTACAGTTTCTTTAGCTATGTATTACTATGATATATGTTACCTGACAGAGTCCTGAGTTGTTCAGCCTGTAGAACTTCGCGATTTCACACGTCGCCACGTCGCAACCTCGCTTTGGCATCATGCCGATACCTGGACAACAAACAAGGATATATTGTTAAGGACACATATTATGATTATCAAAACTATCAAATCATTTTACAACCGTATTCTTTTTTGCATCACGAGAAATAGTCGAAATATATTCTTAAACCTTACAACGACGAAAAGCAAAAGATTGTGTTTAAAAAATTATATTAAAAAATACGTACCTCTCTGTGGGTCTGGCGTTTGGAAGGTGTTGATGTAATGGACAAATGGTGGCTCTGGTGTCACCTGAAACCAAAATAGAATACATTATATTGAATTTTTGACATATTTGACAGGACTTACTTGTAGTATGTGCATGCACAAAGTACGGGTAGACACAAAACTCCGTCTGAACTTAACACGTTGTTTAAGATGCAATTATCTACGTGTAAGAATTACAAATCTATGGCCAGTATAAAATCAACTAACACGACTAATTAGTTCCTAAACGAGACTAGACAAGACCTCTAAACTAATCTGGCCGCCTAGGCCATATATGCGAGCTGCCGTTTCTTTTCACCAGTTACCGGCTTTTCCAGTGGTAAACTTAAAATGCTATGGTGATGTTAAACACTCAAACTGTTATGACGATTCATAACACTTGTCGAAATTTCAGGAATTGTTTGTTTTAATTTTATTGGAGTGGTCTATGGTATGCAGTGATAGGTACCTCAAAGTATCGTATGACGGAGTCGCCCTTGCCGCAGAGGTAGATGAGGTTGGTGTCGGGGTCGTAGAGCGGGAACATGACGCCGTTGCTGGTGTCGATCTCCACCGTGACGATGGGCTCGCTCAGCGCGTCCGGCGTGCGCAGCGTGTACTGCCGCTCCGACATGCGGCTGAACCTGCCACACGACGCGGAAACAAGCAACGATCAAGCTTAGGGGACAGATTATAGATCGTGAGGAAACCTTGCATGCCTCAAATTTGTTTAATATATTTATTGAGGGCATGAAAAGTCCCCAACCCGCACTTGGCCAGCGTGGTGGTCTCAAGGCCTAACCCCTCCCCCTCGATTGGGTGGAGACCCTTGCCCTGCAGTGGGACAGTAATGGGTTAAAAAAAACAGATTCTAAATTACTAAACGGCAGTCATTTTTGTTTTAAGTGTACACTCCGAAGCAAATTTAACGCATTGAAGCGAGCAATAGCTTAACTTCGATATCATAACTTGCGGGCACCTAAAAGTTATGAACAGCAGCTTTTCGTTCAATGTAAGTATGGGTTAAAATGAATAATATTACTAACTAAAAAGTTAACGTTTATCAAAAGTAGCCGAGCGAATAAAATGAAGATAAATACAGGAAGATTCTGAGTTATAAAGAAGTTTTTCTAACCCTTGTCTTTTATTTTACCCCCTATAATCTCTAGGTTAATATCTTCGACGATCGATATGAATCCTTACCCGGTAGTGAACACAAGTCCATGTTTAAGGAAGATAGCTCGGGACGCCTTGCTCCCCTCGTGCGCTATCGCTTCAGACTCCACCTCGCCCTTGCGCGGGTCGATGATCCTGTGAACAAGTAAAAATATTGCAAAATCTTCAAAATGTACCCTTTCACTGGCTTTTAGCATTCATCTATACTTATATTATAATCTATACTTATATTATAAAGCTGAAGAGTTTGTTTGTTTGTTTGTTTGTTTGAACGCGTTAATCTCAGAAACTACTGGTCTGATTTGAAAAATTCTTTCAGTGTTAGATAGTCCATTTATCGAGGAAGGTTATAGGCTATATATCATCACGCTATGACCAATAGGAGCAGAGTATCAGTGAAAAATGATACAAAAACGGGGAAAATTTTGACCCATTCTCTCTTATGTGACGCAAGCGAAGTTGCGCGGGTCAGCTAGTTTTAAATAAGACTAAAATTGCTTCCATTTGGTACTTTAAACGCATGACGATATGCTTAGATGTTTGTGTTTAGTTTTTTGAGCACCGGCTAAGTTCGATACAATTCGGATCTACATCGATGTATTTACCGAGTTATTAGTTCGTGTTATAATTAGTTCCATTTCATGACAATGTACTTTTTATCAAGACACTATATTATTTAAATAAATTTAGTGCTATTACAAAGGACTAATTTACTGTTTCTTTGACTGGTGAATATGTGTTACCTGATCTTCTTGTCCCTGCAGGTGGTGAGCAGCTTGGAGCCGGTCCAGTTCCAGCAGGCGGAGTAGATGAGGTCGGGGTGACAGTCCAGGCTCAGCAGCACCTCGCCCGTGCCCACGTTCCATATCGCTATCTGTAACGTAAGTAGGGCTTTATTGCTTCATACTTTTTAGCTTAGGCAGGGGTATCAGGATATGGGGTACCCACTAAGTTGCTGAATAAATTTATACTTAATATTATAAAGCTGAAGAGTTTGTTTGTTTGTTTGAACGCGCTAATCTCAGGAACTACTGGTCCGATTTGAAAAATTCTTTCAATGTTAGATAGCCCACTTATCGAGGAAGGCTATAGGCTAGGTATATATCATCACGCTACGCCTAATAGAAGCAGAGTACCAGTAAGAAATGTTACAAAATCGGGGAAAATTATGACCCATTCTCTCTTATATGACGCAAGCGAAGTTGCGTGGGTCAGCTAGTAATTAATAGTTTTTGTCTAATTTTTTTTAGGAAATACTTATTTACTTTTAGGATTTATTGTAGACTAGCTGACCCGCGCAACTTCGCTTGCGTCACCTAAGAGAATGGGTCAAAATTTTCCCCGTTTTTGCAACATTTTTCGTTGTTACTCCGCTCCTTATGACCGTAGTGTGA
This sequence comes from Anticarsia gemmatalis, assembly GCF_050436995.1. Classification (NCBI taxonomy): domain Eukaryota; kingdom Metazoa; phylum Arthropoda; class Insecta; order Lepidoptera; family Erebidae; genus Anticarsia; species Anticarsia gemmatalis. The sequence continues at coordinate 10,272,134 of NC_134764.1, read as the reverse complement.
TGTTATATAGCCTATAGCCTTCCTCGATAAATGGGCTATCTAACACTGAAAGAATTTTTTAAATCGGACCAGTAGTTCCTGAGATTAGCGCGTTCAAACAAAAAAACAAACAAACAAACTCTTCAGCTTTATTATATTAAGTATAGATAGGATACTGGATATATTCATTGTATAGTCATGTGGAGCAGCGGCACAAAAGCATACGTAGCCAGACAGTTCGATCTATGATACTAATAGGAACCGAAAATACAAATTTCTCCAAATTTACAAGCCAACAAAACATCCACCTGTTCGAAACACAAGTAATTCTGCATTGTAATGTTACCTGATTATCAGATCCAGCGGTGAGCAGCACGTTCTGCGCGGTGGGGTGCCACAGTACGAGCCCCACGCGTCGCTGATGGTACACCAGGTCCACCACCGGCTCCGTGAGCGTGCGCGACAGACCACCGTCCGGGATCTGCCATACCTGAACAACAACATACACGACAAGTGTTAGAAACTGTAATGAAGACCACAGGCAAATGAAAAATAAGAACTACCTTTACTTTTGGTTGATATGCCAAGTTACTGCTATCACACCTATAAACTCGTCTTTATAGGATAAATCTAGTACGGTAATCATTTATTTGGTACGGTATAACTATCATTCTCTTCGAAAATAAATAGTGTATAGTTTTCTTATACCAAGAAACCCAGTGTTTTATTCCACAGACCGACACGAGAAAATTGTATTTTCTCTACATCGCAAATGCTACGTTGTTTGGGTTTCAACCCAAGCGGTATGTACCCTTTTTCGTGAAAGTTAGTTTTTCTTTAAATTTTGATAATTTAATCTACTGATAAATAATAGGTGTGTTACCTTAACAACGCAGTCTTCAGATCCACTGGCGATGACATTGTCGTTGTGCGGACACCAGGCGATGTCCAGCACCGGGCCCTTGTGTCCGCCCACTAGCGGGTGATCCGCCGGTATGCGACCGACCTGCAAACAAACAAACACACGTTACATACATACAGTAGCTCTAGGATATACGGAAGCTGATCAAGGACATGAACTGTCCAGGTAACAAGTGGAAGTTAATAAGCTACACTTTGATACTCTTTGATGAGTCTGATGTTGTATGTTGAAGGGTGGTAAATTATGTAATTCTACACAATTCAACCAAAAAGCAAGGAGCTGTAGGTTAAACAACATCATAAAGCAAACTCTGTCTACCTCTCCAGTCAAAAAAGGCGTGACGTAGTAAATTAAACAAATTAATTTGCAAAGTGAATAACAAGTCAAATCACAAGTCTCGCTCGCGCACGCATCCGAGTACGACGCGTTATGTGTGTGTCACAAGTGCTAAAAAGTCCCGATACGTTACAAAATGTCGGATACGTTAAAGTGTAGCAGCTGTAACATTGTTATAGACGAACTGCTGGCGTACGTGCAGAATAAGATATCTTTGTGTGACGAAGAAAGTCTGGTCAGATTGTGTGTGGCGACATTTAGTAGTGATGAAATTGAAAAATCGAAATCGTTACTATTTGAATCGCTACCGGCGGACAAAAGAAAACCAGTTCGAAAAGGGCAAGGCAAGGAAAACCGTGCACTCAGTGACATTATCAGTGCCTTCAAGTCCTATCCAGATTTGATGCCAGTGTTTGTGGCCCGAAATCTGGAGAAGCTCCCGCCCATCACGTTTGATCACCTGGATGTGTCAGACGTTCTTAAAAGGCTAGTGGTATTGCAAGAGGAAGTCAGGAACATCAAAGACTCGTACGCTTCACTTGAGCAGCTTGCAGCTGTAAAGAAAGCGGTCCTGAGTACGAATGACAAAGTGAGAACAGCAAGTAATACGGAGGAAGTAAGCTTTTGTATTAATACAAAAAGAGGTGCGCATATAGGTGACGAAGATGGGAGTATGTCACCTTTAAAGTGTACCGGTTGGCTTTCATCTAAATCTAACTCGCCACTACCTCAGCTCAAACCGAAGAAGCTGAGTCATGATCAGGCGCACAATTTGTTACATGAGGGTAGATCGATACCGCAGCAAGCTAGCGTAGCGCACGGAGCGATGTCGTCGTTATCGTCTGCTTGTGGGAACGAGACGGCGATACAACCGGTTTCCCCGATTGCCCCCGAGCGTGCGACCGCGGCGAGTGAACAGCTGATCGGTGCGCCGCCGCTGATAATAGAATGTAAACAAAGCGCTAAAAGAAATCAAGTGGATTGTTCTACGAAGCAATCCGATGAGGGATCGTGGCATACGGTCACGTATAAGAAGCTAAGTGTTAAAAAGCGTGTTAGAGGAGAATTTGGCTTAGCAAGCGAGTCCGTGGGCAATTTTAAGGCGGCGGAGAAGAAAGTTCCGATTTTTATCTCCAACATTAGCGTCGAGACTAGCGAGAAGGATATAACAGATTACATTCTGGCAAAAACTAAGCTGACTGTCAAGTTACAAAGAATACACTCTCAAAAGCATTTAACGCACAAGTCGTTTAAGTTCTTTGTGCCACAATCAGGGGAAAAAACGTTCTTGAATGGCAACCTATGGCCAAAGGATATAATCTTTAGGCGGTTCGTACACTATAAAAGTCCACATGCGTCCGGGAATTCTAGTACCGAGTACGGCCCTGTATCGATTAACAATAGATAAGCAGATATACAAGATGGTGAGCTTTAATTGTAAAAGTATAAAGAGGTCTATTGAGAGTATTCGTGAACATTGTTCTAGCTATGATATAATAGCTCTTCAAGAAACCTGGCTGTTACCCGAGGAACTTGGATACCTACATAATATAAGTGAGGATTTCGGCTGTACGGGCACTTCGGCTGTAGATACAACGGCGGGAATCCTGCGAGGCCGACCATTTGGAGGTCTGGCGATATTATGGAGGAAAAGTGTTTTTAGTAATGTGTCGGTGGTTCCGTGTAACAACTCGCGAGTGTGCGCTATCGAACTAGCGTTTAATAAAAGGTCAGTGATAGTGTTCAACGTGTACATGCCCACGGACGAGGCAAGTAACCTAGTGGAATTCACGGATTGCCTGAGCGCGGTGAGTGCTATAATAGACTCGTATAATATTGAAAGCTGCTATATTTTAGGAGACTTTAATGCACACCCATCATGTCGATTTTTCTATGAACTAAGTGATTTCTGTGAGGAACTTGAATGGAGCTGTGTTGATACAGATTTGTTAGGGCTAAACTCAGACACTTATACCTTTATAAGCGATGCGCACGGTTCACGCAGGTGGCTGGACCATTGTGTAGTAACAAAGGCGGCGCGTGACTCAGTAGTCGCAGCGCGTGTTATTTATGATGTAATGTGGTCAGATCACTATCCACTAGTTATTGAATGTGTGTTCGATAAAATATGTCAAAAACAAAGTACCTATAGTTTTGTAGAAAATTGTGTGTTATGGGGGGAAAGAAGTCCTGATCAAATAAAGTCTTATACCATGGCTTGTCATGAAAGACTTAGGCTTATTGATTTCCCTGATGACTTAAGGAATTGTTGTGATAAGATCTGTGTACAACATTGTCATCACAACATAATAGACACTATGTATAATAGTATTGTGCGTGCCTTATCGGAATCCGCTGCGGTGGGTCGAGGGCGCAACAGACGTGTGAACAAGAAGGCTGTGATAGGCTGGAATCGACATGTTGGCGATGCGTACGGGGACGCCAGGCTCAAATTCCGTTTGTGGGAAGATTGTGGTAAACCATATAGTGGCCCTACATTTTATGCTATGTGTGAGGCAAAGAAGATATTTAAGTCTCGTTTGAAATGGTGTCAAACACACCAAGAGCAAATAAGAATGGACATTTTGGCCTCACATCATTCGAATAATGATTTTAAGTCTTTTTGGAAGCACACTAACAGGTTGAGCGGAAGGCCTGGCCTCCCTGTATCTGTCGGTGGCGTGAGCGATCCTGTAAGCATTGCTGACCTCTTTAAGGAACATTTTAGGATAAGATCACCACTGGGCCCCGGTTCTTGTGGGCTCGGTGCTGGTGGTTGTCATGACCTTGGAATTAGGTTTACAGCCAAGGAGGTCAAAGGTGTCCTCAACACCATGTCCAGAGGCAAGTCTCCGGGTCATGACAGTCTGAGCATCGAGCATCTCAAGTTCGCGGGTCCTCATTTACCAAGAGTGTTGGCAATGTTCTTTAATTTCTGTATAAGTCATGCGTATGTGCCTAGTCAGATGACTAAAACTATTGTGGTTCCTATAGTTAAAAATAAAACAGCTGATATGGCGGACTTAAAAAACTATAGACCTATTTCTCTGGCAACGGTGATAGCGAAAGTGCTTGACAGCCTCTTTAATAAGTGTCTCAATAAACACATAAAACTGCACGATAATCAATTTGGTTTTCGACCCGGATTATCAACCGAGAGTGCCATCTTGTCCTTGAAGTGGGCTGTCAAGTACTACACAGACCGGAAAACACCTACGTATGCCTGCTTCCTCGACCTCTCCAAAGCTTTTGATCTGGTCTCCTACAGTATTCTCTGGAAGAAGTTGGAGACTGCTGGAGTTCCTCATGAGCTTATAAATACTTTAAAGTACTGGTACGGAGGCCAGATCAATCAGGTGCGCTGGGCTGGGGCATTGTCGGGGCCGTATGGATTGGAGTGCGGAGTGAGGCAGGGAGGGCTAAGCTCGCCTACGCTCTTCAATCTATACGTCAACGAGCTGATCGAGGTGCTCAGCAGGGAGCGTGCCGGCTGTTACATTGACGGGGTATGTGTTAATAACATCAGCTACGCCGACGACATGGCCCTTCTGAGTGCCTCGCCCTGTGGCCTAAGACGGTTGGTGACCATCTGTGAAGACTATGCTAGACTTCACGGATTGGTCTACAACACTTCAAAAAGTGAAATCATGGTCTTTGCTGCCCGGGGAAGGGGCCCTGAATTTGTACCTCCCATAAACCTAAATGGAGCACTGCTTAGAAGAGTGTACAAATTCAAATACCTAGGCCATCTTTTAACCTCCGACATCAAGGACAATGAGGACATTGAGAGAGAGCGAAGGGCGTTGTCGGTCCGAGCTAATATGATAGCTCGCAGGTTCGCACGTTGTTCAGTACAGGTCAAAAAAACCTTGTTTCGTGCATATTGCACATCTTTTTACACGTGCAGCCTGTGGGCAGATTATTCGCAAAGATCGTACAACGCCCTTCGCGTACAATACAACAATGCGTACAGGGTGCTGGTGGGGCTGCCTCGATTCTGCAGTGCATCAGGGATGTTTGCAGAAGCTCGCATCGACTGTTTTTACGCTACGATGCGAAAAAGATGTGCTTCCCTGGTGCGTCGCGTGCGGGCAAGCCCCAACAGTATCCTGTGCTGTATTGCGAGCAGACTTGACTGCACTTTTATTAATCGCTGCTGCAGGCTCTCCACCTCGGTGATGAGCGTGCAGCAGTGATTACATGTATAGTAAGTAGGTAATTTAGAATAGGAATACTAACATTGATGTAAGAAATACTGTTACTAACACGATATGAGTCTTGTTACTTGGAATAAAAATAAATAATAATAATAATAAATTAACTCGCAATTAGACTTTATTTCAGTGGCCGGATCCTAAAAAGTAACTGTACTCGTATACCAATATTCAACATCATAAATTGTCTTAAAAAGAGCAAACAAGAAAGTTACCACCGCAAAAATTAAGATTTAATTATCTATAAACTTGCGCGGGAACTAATTAAAAACGTAGGTGGCCGGTGGTCGTTGTCTCTGAAAATTGGCGCGAAAACTTTCACGTTCGGCCGACCTCACTCCCCCGGCTGAGTGAAAGTCGGCCATAATGTATGAAAACACGTAATTAAACATTTTTGGCGCCACAACTAGAGTATAAATCGTTAATGTGGGGCACCGGCGACACGCGAAATTTAATACAAACACATTTTATCTAATGTATAGCGAGTATTCTTGAATAACATTCAGAATAAACTGTCTCGTGCAATTTTGTAGGAGGAATGAAAATGGATGCACATGCCACTACACTAGCATCGGCGACGTCATAACCTAATAATCTAAAAAACAACGTAACATAAATTTAAGCTTACAGCCTTACGCCTAACCTTCAAAGCTAAGTATTTTACGTATGTTTCGCATATTCCAGAAGATCAAAAAATAAAGCAAATTAATCAAAAGAATAAAACATTGCTCCCTTCAGTACATAAATTTATCTACAAATGTTAAAAACTCTTTAATATTCATTCTAGTCTGCTAGTACGGTTAGATAGATCGCCACGTGCCGGTTACCTCACAATACCAAGCCTAAGTACTAACCTAGGCAACTAATTCTATTTAGCTTAGACGACAACACATTCTGCCTAGAAATACTAGTACTCTATCCACGCAATTATTGTATTTTTATCTGATCAGCGTGGAAACACATATGAATGAATTTATATAAGACGACGAAATTCTTGAATCGCGAAAGCACTTCTGTGAAAACATCTTATTTATAGAGATGGCTGACAAAATACTAGAATAAATATAGGTTACGAACTGTTCATATTTTTAGGTTAATTCTTGTTCGAACCAGAACAGGTCGAGTGTTAGATAATGTTATGTTTAAAGAACTAGTTCTGCGTTTATGTACCAAACTGTTTGATGGTAAAATGTTCTTGAAGAAGAAAACTGTCTAGTATAGATTAACAAGATAAGTATTCAAATATGCAAGTAATTACACACTGTGTGATTTTCAGAATGTTCGTGTCGTTTGAAAAGTAAATGGAGACCGTATTAAGATACTACAAAATCAGCAGAGATTGGTTTCGATATAACTGACTAATCGTTTCGATATTCACGGTCTAATGAAAAAGAGTTTCTGGTACAGGCATATTGTATGATCGTGCGAAGTAACACAACACAACGGTGACTAGTGTAAATTAAATATAACAGAATGATAAAATATTAAATTAGTGAGATGTATTCATCACTTCTTGGCAAGCAGGGAGACCTAATGAGTAATGACTTATCGACAAATGATTGACTGAAACTCAATCCCCAAACTAAAACTTGCAATGACTAATCCAAGAAACTGAACACGCGAACAAAATCCTGAAGCCCAGGTATACTGATTACATCATACAGATTTGATCAAACGTTTGTCCGAATATTTATGCATTTTCGTGTGCCGATGGCAGTTGGCCAAACGACCAACATTATAACGGTGCGAATTCCCGAATGTTACGGAGACCGTGTCACATATTCTAAGTTTACAAGTGTCGCTAATGGCCAACTGAATGGCCGTTGGCATAAACTTGGTGATCATTCAAAAGTGTGTCAATTTCATTGTGCCTCTCATGTATTTGTATGTAAACATGTCAACGGATTCGCATCACAATATTGGCGGTTATAAATCTTGCGTTTGTTTGTGTTTGAATTTGACGAAACTGCTGAGCTGTTTTACGAGAGATTTGGCAAAGAGAAAGCTTTGTAGGGAGGGGAATGAAAACATGGGATATTTTTACGCCGACGCAATTCTCTTACTACGTACTAGCATCATGTCTGTAACATTCGTATGCTTACCTACTCTTAATCTGGACATAATCAGGGTTCATATTAGCTAACCGGTTCTATTAATTTGAAGTTCTTCATACCTCAAATTTTTGGTCGTCTATGAAAGAAAAACATTAACTCCAGGTTTACTCCGAGTAACTATTCTGTCTCTCTTCGTGTGTCTATTGGTTCATACAAAGGCAGTTCAATAGCTTTCAACACTTCAATAGATGACCCGACTATTCCACCAGCTAAAGTGCTTACTACTTGACAGTATTATTTCTACATCAAATAATTGCTATATAAGTCGATGATGCGTATAAATACACGATGCGCAAAACGATCAGTTGATTTATGTTCAGTGAGACGCCAAGCTTGCAGGTGAGATTGACATGCTCAGATAAACGAGTAGGAAGGGACCGTGGCAGATTCTTCGAGTTCTAGCAATATGATTAAATGTCTTCTGATGGATTGTAGAATACTTTTGAAACGTGTTCGCTGCGAATTAAATAGGATTTAAAGGTATTTCTTATCTCTAGGTCAGAGCAACGTGGTTAACCAGACGAAAGGTCACTATGCTAGAAAGTTCTTTATTTCGTTTATTTAAGTTGGCATTGCAAAAAAATCATAGGAACAAGATATTATAAGAATCTTAGTAGGTTAGTATTGGAAGAAAAAACACCAAGAGGAGGATATCGTTTAAGAGTGAAGACTTTATTCCCGATAGTAGTTATGTACATGAATATTATTAACACAGTACATCATTTTTAGGATTTGATTGCCATGGAATAAAATGTGCTTGGAGCGAAGTTATCACTGCATTTAGATATTTTTGGGGCAGAACTCCCTGAACCACAAGAAGTAACTAGCAACTATTAGCCCGTGTTGTAGCCCAGAGTCAAATATTTCATAGTCTTCCGACCCCCAAGATCCTCTACCATAGTTTCACACGTGCCGTGTAAACTGCGTCGAGCATGCATTAAAGCATCTCTAATGATCGTTCATTGCACACGTCGCTACGCTTTTCTCGTCGTGCGTGGGAGGGCCCTCGATTTCCGTCCGAATTATTACCCAATACACAAACACACATAAATAGATTCCTTAAATAATAACGTCTAATTATAGCTGCGCCGACATTGTTTTGTATCGAGTAACGCGATTATAAGTAATCGATTCTGTCTAGATATTTGTAATACAAAATTAACACTAATGCATCATTAAAATTGAACATACTGAAAGAATTTGTTCTCTAGTCTTTACTTTCTGCTTACGCCTTACATAAACCATCTTGTCAGATTATTCTATAGCTTGATTCAATACATTCTGGCAGATTTACTTTTTCTGGTCAAGACTACTAGCTAGATATATTTTAGCGTCTACGGCTATGCGCGTGCGGATGAACAGTTAAAAATTGCAGTAGAAGTTGATTTTGCGGGTTCCTATTGCGAAATCTTATGTGTTTTGTAGTAATTAGTAAAGTACACGTCCAAACTATTTGATGTATTGTAGGATAAATAAGGTATCATTAACAATTAAACGGAAATATACTTCCTTAGTTTCTCGGAAACCGATCGACTATTGAGCAAATATTTTTTGTCAGTAATTTCAGCCAACATTGGTCAATTGAGCGTCGCATAAATAATTCGACTAAAAATAAGTCGTTCGTATATCATTGCGCTAAATATAGGGTGTAGTCATAAGTGTAAATGTGTGTGATAGCCAAAAAATGAGTTTTATTAGTCACAGTACGGTCTCAACGACACATTTCTAAGTAAGGATAAAACTGAATCACCCTTGCGTTGGTACGTGGCGATATTTTTAACATATCACAAGTGGCGAGTAAATGAGTTTTGCGAAAGAAATAAGTGTTATTCATGAAGTATTGTAGCAACTAATTAACATTTTACTTGAACGAAAACTAGTAACGCATTAAAATTGACGAATAATAATATTTTTTTTGATCAGAAGTTCAGTTCATCTAAGATTGACCACATACACATTAATTTTCTACATAAACATTCTAGACAATAAATGCATCTCTTTTCTGAATGTCTTCAAAGCCTAGCCCCTCGATCCCTCATTACAGGAGGCGACCCTTTCCAAGCAGTGGGACATTAATCGGTCAAATTTGTAATGAATAACCATTTTAATTTCGTAATTTCTTATCAATAAACCCGGACACACTAAAATAGGAGTCCAAGCTTATCACGAAAATTCCATTCCGTTCCATTGTAACACCCACAGTTTCCGTACTCTATCACCAAGCGGAAGCATCGTGACACAGCAGACATCTCTGGTTAGTCCGCTGGTTACACAACGGAACCAGCAATCAGCGCCAGTGATCCCGACCTTGGAGCCGAGGATGAGCGAGAGATATAAATAGAACTGTAAGTAATACAAGTTTATGGTCCAGATGTGGGTCATCGAATGAAGGAAGGTTTAGAAGTAATGAGAACATTTGCTGCCCTATGAGTTCCCTACCAAGAAATTTTAAGTCTGAAAGTTTGTGTATTTGTAAGTTAATCAAACGTAAGCGATTCTAAACATTTGGAAACATATATTGGTAGTGTGTAAATCTCGAAGTAGATGTTTTCCACACTGACAGCGACCACGGCAAGTGCGATCTGCGCCGAAACGTCCGGCATTCTTAAATAAAATGGCTTTATTCTAATAAAAAAAAAATGAAAAGCGAAAATTAAAAAGTTTTTTACAAATGAGCATGCTGGATTAAACACTTTTTCAAAGTAATATCCACTGCTGCTCGGGTTGTAATAGCTTGCACTTCCTCTTTTAGGTCAGAGAAGAATGCAATAGGACCATGTCATTTGCAAGGCAGCTCGTGATTTTTAATATGCCAGTCATAGGTATTTAGACAATTGTAATTGCAGCTCAAGCAAACCCAAGTAAATAACGTTGTAAGTGTCCGCAAATAAACATATTGTTATGTAATACATGTAAAGAGCTTACATCATGTTATTTACTCAATTAGCATAGCACTACAAGGTAAAATAGAGTTGTATATTGTTTTAATAATAATAACACGTACAGGCTATTTATTTACAGGCGACAAATTATTTTACACGATAAGTATCGACATCATCATCAGCCTAGCCTTTAGACCTATGTTGGAGTCGGTTTCCAGTCTTACCAGATGCAGCTGGATACCAGTTTTTTACATGGAGCGACTGCCTATCGGACCTCCACAACCAAGTTACCTGGGTTATAACACGATACCCGGTCGATAAGTATCGACATGGCCCTATTAAGAGGAAGGAGAACTAAGCATAGTTCAAAATTCTTTGTATAGAATTCTTGTAGCCCAATGTAGAGATTAAAGTTGTCTAGGCAACCGCAGTCTCCTTGACTTAGTTTAAAGAGTATAGCTCTTCCGTTACTGAGTGAGAATGATGGACACACAGGCGAAACTGCTGAACGTAGAAACTTGAAATTTGGTATGAAGATTCCTTAGGTAGTAGCAGTGGCAGTGGTGGAAGAGCAATCACAGGCTTTTTACATAGCCGCTGGATCCCTGAGACAGAAAAAACTGTAGGTAGCAGAATCAGACAGAATACCGAAAATAACTTACAGATCATGAAAACCAATTTATTAGAATACCGATTTTCTATCGCCGAAGTCCGATCTCAAATCGCTTCGAAGCAAAGGTCTTATACAATAAAATATGAAACTTACTACAGCATATTAGAATTTATATTTTTTATATTTTTTCCAATATACTTAATTCATTTCTAAACTTTACTTATGAAGATATTATTACTTAAACTCTGACTACCAAAAAAGAATCTCACGCTGCGCCGTGTGAAACTGCGTCGAATCTATTTTCTTATATGTGGGGCGTGTTAATTTTACGCACTGCTATGTACATGTAGTATACGTAATACATAGGTATTGCGAACTTGACACGGTGAACTAACGACGCGATGTATCGGTAACAACGTAGTTTGGTCTTAATTTGTATGTACCTTTTATGTGGTAGTTAATTTTGGCTAGATTTAGGTAATTTGAATGGCTTGGATATCAGAAAGGAAAAGTTACTCTTGCTGTTTAAAAGTTAAGATAATCTTGTGCAGTGCATTAAATTGTGTTACGATTTCTTATAGCTGCAGGGACTGTATCCTAGTATGTAATTTTAAATGCGAATGTTTGTGAGGATGGATGTTCGTTTGTTACTCTCACGACAAAACTACCGAACAGATATTAATGAAATTTGATATACAGATAGTTTATAACCTAAATTGACATACAGGATTCTTTTTACTTCGGGAAATCTTCATGCGGACAAATTGGCTGGTGTGTGTTAATGTTTCTTATTATGAAAGATATGGCCAAAGGCCTCTATTCTGGAATTTTAATTACGTTGGTTTGTCATTGTACGATAGCACTAGATATCAGTATGATCTGGATGCACATTTAGGTAGCTAAAGATAACGATCAGTATAGTCATCAGATAAAAAAGTACGTATACCAAAATAAAGGCAATATTATATTTCACAAGATTGCACTTGAGTTTGAGCTGTCCTCATGTTAGACCTTTATCGCGTTAGCGAGATACTCGGCGCTTATACATCGCGGGTACAACCTTCGCGCAATTTCAAAATACGCGCAAAGCTCACGCTTCTCGAATCGCAGAGAATTCGCCCTTTTTGGACACGGTCTTATAGAACGGACAAATAAATAACAGACCTGTGTAGTCCTGTCGCCCAAGAAGGGTACAACAAGGAGATATACTATTTTAGCTAGCTTTACTTCCGCAGTGGGCCTTCAAGTTTGAAATAAACTTGCATTCACACCTCCTAACCCTCCACACCCCAGACAGTGTGTCGTAGTCATCACAACTTATAAACTTACGAAGGTCACGTTATCAGATAACAGCAAGCATCATGTAATAACTCTTAGTATTTATAGATAGCGTTACTTTTACTGATAATTATTGCGCACGCCTCGCTACGTCATGTGCAAACAGGATTCCCTATTGAGCGTTATCGATGAAGAATTTCATAATGACACTTGCATTTTCTAAGAAGTGATATTTTATAGATTTCCGTTGGATATGGAACTAATTTATTTGTAGGAAGGTAATAAAGATTTTTAGTTTTCTTGCCTTTATTGGATTTGCTATAATTTTGTTACCTCAAGAAACATTTTTCAGCTATGACATCATACCGAAAAAAAATATATCTACCCGATAAATGCGTAAAAAAATGCATTCTTTAAAATGTATTCTACATTGTCTGCTACTTTCAAAGCAAAGACAAATTCCGTCGCAATATATATGATATGCTTTTGAATCTATTCGTTCAGGCTTTGCGCCTGTATATAATTAATGCATAATTTCTAGCTTCAAAATAGCCTTGACCGCCGCTTTGTATTAACGCAAATAACTTGTATCAAGAACGCAGGAAAACATCGGAAAGCACTTGGATAGCGAGGTAGATTCAAGGCTTAACCTCTTCTTTACAATGGAAATAGAACCTCGGGTATATTCCCAGTTGTCCCCTCCAATACTGTCTCCCGGAGTGACAACTGGGAATAAGGGTCGGAAAAAAATTCCCACTTGTCACCGACCTGACCGATTTATTAACGTAAATCAATAGTAATACAAAGCTACGAGGATCATATCACGTAAACAGACGCTACTTGGCTATCAGTTGAAGGTGAGGCGATACAAAGACGATACTCGGTGACACACGACACGGCTGCGACGTGTTAGTAAACATTATACAATGCGATACACCGACTATTGTTCCTACTTATGGTAACGTTCGATTACTTGTATATGTTATAAAATAAGTCTGTCTATCAGGAATAATTATCACTTGTTCCAAGCGTGAAGGAAAACCTTGCACGCCTGAAAGTTCCTTAGAATAGTTTTTGAAGTTATGCTAAGTCCGCACAGTCTGTATGCGTATTGATAAAGTACTGAATTGATTTCTGGGCCGATTTTCAAACAGAAAGATGAAATAGATTTCAGTGTATTTTAGTTAGATTTTGTGTAAATTAGTCAAATTTCAAAAATGTAAAAAAATTTAAACGTCCTTTGAGTATATTTAACGCATCACACAATATAATTAATACGCATAGAAAATTAACAGTTCAAAATTAAGGCCTGATGTTTCGGGTTAATGTCTATTTATCAACTTTAAAAGCTGAAAGATTTCGGGCTACTTGAATAATTTCAAATTTTAAGTAACTAAGATGCACACTTGAAGCGCAGATACACAGCACATTTCATTACCAAGGTTACAAAACGGGATAAAACTAGAATTTTATTCATTTAATCTAAAATTATTACACATTTAGACAGTCTTGTTTAAAGTTTTAATTAAGTAGTTATAATTTTTTTGTTGGCGTCTTCATAATTTGTTGTGCATCAGAAAATTTGAAGGAAAAAAGTGATTATTTTAGCGTGCGGACGTCGAACCGGGTCTCGACACCAAACGGTGCACATTCTGTTGATGACTCACTTAGCCAGTTGATAAGGAACATTCCAACGATGTAATAAGAATAAAAGTATTTAATGAGTTTTAAAAATGTTAGAAGGCTGATGTTGTTGACTTCTCGTCTGTGTAGGACCTTCTATAAGGTCACCGTGCAATTTTGAAGAAAAGGAAATGCCTTTGCCCCGCAAAAGTATGCCAAAAAGAACTAATAAAAAATAAGTAAAGAAAAGAACTGCAACTACCTAATATTCATTTTCAAATCTATGGCTTACTTACATATTACGGAATTTAAAAACGACAAATTCGCACAGGAAAGGCTTTTTGGAAATGACAAAAAGCGTTCTCATTAGCAGGCCCGATTTTGGCGATGTATCATGTAAGTTGCGATCGATACATTTTGGCAATCCAGTTCCATGTGGAAATTGGTAAACTCTGTTAACGTCGCTTAGGACGAAAAAACTTAAATAAATAAATATACGTTAAGAAAGTTAGGCTCTTACGGCTTAAACCTCATGCTTTGTTTATGCTCTTCATCTAGTGAAACAAAGAATTAAGTATAGGGCAAGAGTACACTTTTGAATATGTTCAGCTTCTGGTTTGGTACTTTCTTTGCTGTACATAAATTAATTGTATCTACTATCTACGATCATATACGCATTACATAAACAATTTCTTTACAATCATTACACCATAACATCATGTTCCCATGCGACGGCGGGTAGTTTTTATGCATACGCGCTTGTACGCCATTGTGAGCCGTATATTGCACAATGAGTCCTATCTGTTGTCGCTTCAACGCATTGTATCGATAAAAACATAAGCTACTGTGTTTAACTGAATTATTGCGAAGAGATACGAATGTTTTATTGTTACTTTAGGTGTTGTAAATTGTAATCGATAATATTTTCTTATTAGAAGCCTGTATGATTCATTTCTTCCTGACCGGTCTAGGTAATACGATACTCATAAGTTTTAAACTCTCGCGTTGCATGTTTAATACGATACTGTTATCATTTGTTTCCTTAAATGTATCCCATTCCCATCCCCTTATTGTATGCACACTATGTTAAGTAAATTGAATCATCAAAATTGTAATGAGATCTACGATTTCTGTTATAAGTACAAAGGTGTTATAAGTTAACTTAAGGCCAAAATTTTTATTCTTCTATAATTTTTTTTTTACAATTTGAGCTGTCTATTCCAAAATTACGGTTTAAATAAAAGCATGTTATGATGGAGAGTCAACAAATATTTTCTTTGAGATTAAGATAGGAAAAGACCTTGTAGAATCCTACATATGAGTTTATTTAGCAATAACAACAGTATAGCTTCTCATTCTAGACTTTCATAAAATTTTGGCACACAAAGGAGACAATCCTTGTAAGCCAAATATATTAATGTCATGAGAGTATGTCATTAACCTACTGGCTAAAAATATATAAACGAATTTAGTATTTCAGTAAAGAGGTGACATTTTCTTTTATCTGATTATGAGAGTTTTATCAGATATTACCACATTTTATTTAGTTATCATAGTGATATTTTTAAGTCGGATTTTACGGTTCTGATGATCTGGGGTCAATGTCATTAATTGAAAAAACCCATACTTGTTTGGACACTTAGGGTAGAATTTTTTTTAAATCATTACTGTCCCACTGCTGGGCAATGGTTTCCTCCCAAACAAGGGAAGGGGTTAGGCCTTAATGTAGAATATACCATACAAAAATAGATGTAAAATCATGCAAAATACTTTTTTTTTGCATTTTTCTACATCATCTAAGAGAGAGAGAGAGGAGATTTTACCAAAAAAAATTACAAATGAGATGTACTGACAAAATGCGCGGACAAATTTTAAAATTGGGACTCGTAACCCTGTAGGATAAGAAGAATGTGAATAAGGCAAGGGAAGTTTGTAAAGATTGTACCATGTGTCATTAATTGGTCTCTGCCTACCCCAATGGGGAAAAAGGCATTGTACTATTAGCAAATCATACTTTACTTAATATGTAACATAGTGCTAGTAATAAAATAAAAGACAGAGGAAAAATCCTAGTATCTATTACACCAGTCTAATGTTTGTAATATGATATGACAATACTACATAGTTGAGATAGTAAATGTTAAACAATTAGAAGAATGACCTTTGCTACTGATAACACAGTCGTATAATACATTATTAAATGAAATTTGTAGAAACTACTAGAGAATTATTTCTTTAGTAATCTTTTTTTATAGGTAAAGAGTATTTTAATGGTTTTGACTGTAGTCTTTTGTTTAATAGAATATGCTTAGTAACAAAAGGTACACTCTAAAAAAATATGGCACTTAATTTACAAGTAAAAGAAGCTTATTATATATTTTGATTATTGGCAATCTTAATAAGGTATCAAATCAATTATATTATCATAATATTGCAAGAAATAGCGAAATACAGCAATACCTATTACATTTCGTAATATAAACCTGTCCAGAAAATACACATTATCTGCAATATTTGCAAAACAAAAGGCCATTGAAAAGACCTTTCCCAATTACTTAAAGTACAACCATAAAGAATAACTGTTCTAAACTACTTTTAAAAGGGACAAAACTAAAGTAATACCTCTTAAATTCTTTTATGCCCGGTTTCTGAAGCATATTTAGCGATAGTTTATCTATTCAAACTGTTTTGTTCCTTGAACCTTAAACACTTTTGAATAAATAAACTACTGCTAAATGTATCTCAGGAACCGGTGGTTAATGAGGCTCATCTAACAAGTGCTTAGTACAACAATATCACTTGTCTGTCAGTACGTTGTATATTTTGTACACTTATCATGTCAATAGGGAGTTGTAAGCTCATTTCCATTGAGCTGATAAGGATGAGTCATGTGCCAAACATTTCCCTTAAGTGACCATGATGTCATCAGACTGGCCAGAAATGAGTCTGGCTTGTATGTGATTTTTCATAATTTTTTAAAACAGTTCTAGAAGGGTGTACAGTATACAATGTTTTTTTTTTTAAAGTTCTTTGTCAGAATCAAAGTCCTCAACTTCATACTTGGCTGGCGACTATAGTCTTTTAACCTTAGTTTTTTCCTATTTTAAGAGGAGACCATTGCCAGCAGTAGGACAGTTATGAAATAATAAATTTCTATAATTTTGTTATTTTTGCTGTCTACTCATTTTTGTTGTTTATGGGATGCTTTGTACTTATAAAGGGATAAATTCATAATAAGGAATAGAAAGGTAATTTTACTCATCTTATTATAGATGATAAATAATAACTGTTGTTGCTTTAAATATGTTTATAATAGTATTTTGAGGTACTACAGAACACTTATAAATAGAATCCCCATAACAAATGAAACAAAAGAATTTTCAACATAATTACAAATTAAAATTCTTACAAATTGACTTGGAAATTAACAAAGCAAATGTACACCTGTTCTTTATTTAAATTCAAATTCTCAAGGACTTGAGATAGTGATGCAAAGGAATTCAGTCATCAGCCTTTGTCACCTACTTGATAAAAATTCAATGACTTTAAAAAAAATAGCTAGGTAACTTTATTTTTAATGTTGTAATTGTAAAAAAAATACAATATTTTTAATGAATAGAATGATTTCTAATGAATATCTTGTTATTAAAGTGTATTTAATTTTCTGTATCAGGTAATTAAATATTTGAGGAAAGTTCATGGGAGTACAGTGGAAAATTTATTTATAAATTCAATGTCCTAGTTTATTGTTTCCTTTTAATATTGTAATTGTTTCCTTTGCCTCATAACAATATAATTTATAATGATGTTAGTTTATTTATTATCAATGTTTAAGTTTGATTTCATGCATTGTTTTCCTGTTGTATTGAACAAAGTTAAATTTGTGCTTTATAGGTTTTGTAGAACATTTTAGAACTTGTAAATATAATAAATGAGTTTTTATTCTTCTTTTAATGTTATATCATAGTCACATAACAAATTATAGACTAGGACTTTTAAGTCAATTTAATTTCTAGTAATAGTTAAAAGTTCATTATACCAAATTACCTCCTATAATTTACTACAGAACTGTAAAATTCCAAATATTTGAAACAGTTAATCTTACATTTTATCCAGAAGTAGTTATTTATAAATCAGTATAGCATGACTAAGCGTCCTAATATAATATATTCAATGGTAAATTAGAGGCAGACAATCAAGGGGAATTATGTTACAGCCTGTGAGAAATATGCACTTTGTTCAATGAAATCAACTCACCTTATTGTGTGGCAGTACTATGAAGGCACCTCCACCGGCGGACTCGACGATTATAGCCAGAAACTTAGGATTCACCGCACAGAACGTCGAATCCCAGGAACTTTTTGACACTCTTATATTATCATAACATTGCTCACGTTTCAGGGCCTGCCCGTAAACGTGGCGGAATTTAGAACTGCGCACCACCCTAAACGACATCTGTAACGCGAAAAGTAGCCCGTTAACAACAATACAAACAACAACTATCCGATTATTTCACTTATAACATAACCTATACGCCACTGTGACCTATATTTTGACACTACGAATTAAATACTAAACTCCAACTCACGTTTGATTATAAAGAAGAAATAATTAATATTACGCTAGAAAATGCAATGAAAACATTTGAATTTAACACAATTATTTTAAAAGAAAATAAAACTGAGAGCTACTAAGGATCGAAGGGAGGACGGTTGGGAAAACGAGCGAACTCCATATTTGGTAATGCCTGCAGCCACTACTTTTAGTGATGATAATCTCAATTCGAAAGTAATAAATAAAGATCAGAAACCTTTCAATATATT
Source organism: Anticarsia gemmatalis (assembly GCF_050436995.1). Lineage (NCBI taxonomy): Eukaryota > Metazoa > Arthropoda > Insecta > Lepidoptera > Erebidae > Anticarsia > Anticarsia gemmatalis. The sequence goes on along the minus strand of NC_134764.1, from coordinate 10,253,350 downwards.
TAAAAATAGCTGATTATATGTTTAATGATTTTAAAATATTTATTTAACTGCATTTAGAGGAGTTTTTACGTTAAAAATAAACAACTAATACGTTAATTTTGAACGCATCGTACAGATGTCAGAATACTGTCAAAATGAAGGAATAAGTGGTGCATTCAGAATTTGTAATTTATTCAAGTCCAACAACGTTTTATTTGTAAAAAAATCGTTTTTAATGAAAATTTATCATATTGACTACAATAACTCACCTTTGGTATATCTAGGCGTTTTTCAGAGCATTTTGATGCTTTTGGCGTTTGGGCGTGGTAACTATGACATCGTTCTCTGCCTGCCCGTTTAGCTACTGGAGCCCTTTTTATATTAGGGCTGGTAAAACTGTTGTGTCTTTTCACTTCCTTAAAAAAACCTTTGATTTTTAGAAAAAAATTACACTTATTAATAACTATTGGACTACAAGTTTAATGCTACTAAGCTGCTTACTATTTCTGGTGGATCCACTTCCATGGTAGATTTAGGCTTCTTAATAAAGTCAGCAAAGAATCACTTCTCAAAATGTTTGATGTAGTAGGAAAAACTCAACTGAAACTACTCAAATAATTTTTGCAACTAAGTTTTACCCATTTATGAAAGATTTTTTCGACGTACCCTCAAGTCTAATTATATAGATTTAGATTTAGAAGCCTTTGATTTTAATTACGAATATTCTTTTTTTATAAAACTTACAATACCATACAAATAAAAAGATAATATTTTTTGTACATTTCGTGTAATTTAAAAATTATTAATTTCACAGTTTAAAAACCGTTCAAATTCTTACCCGAATTGGACCGCACCTTTGCGCAATAGTGACATTTTAGTTTGTCTGTGGTAGTTCTAGTAAATAGAAGAATCGTGGAATTTGTCGAATGCCGAAAATTTGTGATTTTTATTATATTTTTGTCGGAGTTTCAAAACGCACACTTACAATGTTTTAATTAATTTTCATTATGTATGCTGATGTGTTGAACCAAATCATGGAGCCGGCCGTTTCAAAGGTAAGGACATTGTCTTCAAATAATTTCTCGTATCTATTTGAAAATATTTCAGTCTAAAAAATATCTGAAGTTGGTACTTGCCTGGAATGGAATCTGTCGATCTAACTAATATTTTCTTAGCCCAAAGTTTTCGTATTCTTTCATACTTCGGCACTATTGAACGGAATTAGCGAAACATAGATTTGGAATTTTGGTAATCAAAATTAAAATAATAGTCCGAATGAAAGAAACATATTTTCTGCAAGGAAACACAGTATTCAGCCTCTATATTTACATTCAGTATTCAGCCAGGCTTAAAAATAAATACGTAAATTGTTTTTAATATGAGTGTTATTTTCTTATTAGCATGTAACTTAAAGCTAATCAATCACCTTCATGGTGTAACTGGTTAGTGATGTCATCTGATGATCAATTATTGCAATAAACACCAGTAATATAATCTGTGAAGGTAAATTATCTGATTGTGTACTTAGAAAAAAAAATGTTGTCTCTTGTCACTTCATTAAAAATTAAGATTTTTGGTTTGTTATGGCTAGCAATGTTTGGGGAAAAGTTTGGAATTTAAAATGGCCTGAAACAGATAAATTTTCTGAGAATCATGAACTTTTTTAAAGGATGAATCAAGTTCCTGTCACTCGCTGTAAAATGTCTTGATTAATAATGGTTTCATTACTAAGTCGCTGTACTGATTTGAGTAAAATTTGCCACTGAGAATTTTATTAATGAATTTGTTGTAGGCAAACTTATATTTTAGTTATTGCTTTCAGTATAATATATCACATACAATAGTTTTTTAGTATATTTTTTTCCTGTTTTGTTAAAACTTTAACTCAGTACAGTTATTATATTCAATTATTTATCACAATTGAGTAAAATACTTGAAAATTGTATTAATCTAATTGTATTTAATTATGTTGTTTGATTGTAAGAACTCTTGTTTTGAAGTGCTTGTTCTTTTTATAGATTTTCACTTGGAAACTCTAAATGTTTATGTAACAAACTTTATTGACACACACAGTCGCTTGCAAGTCATTTAAATAAAATTTAAAAAGTTTTAGCATGTTTTTTTACGTGTATTTTAAAAATAATAATAATCTGTATATTGGTCAAGGATAAAAAATAAATTATGTGTTTGTTTATAAATAAAAATGAATATTTGATATCTGACCTACAATCTTTATTTTTTAATGATCATTGTAGTAAAGCTTATCAAAATTGGCTCAGTATTTTTGCTATAAAAACGTAACAGACTTTTTAAGTATATTTCAATAATATGTCAAATGATAAAGAATCTGTTTTGTAAATAACATCTTAAGTAATATGTTAAAAACATATATTTTAATGTAAACTCATTAATTTGTATATGATTATAAGGTGATATAACAAGATGATTCAAACATCAGATGTATGATGAAATGAATGCATGTTGATGAATAAGAAATATGCAGATATTTTAACTGTCGCACTATGTTGGAGTCAGCTACCAGTTCCACCAGATGACAGATGAATATCAGTATTTTATATGGAGTGACTGCCTGTCAGACTTCCACAACTCAGTTAACTAGGTAACAACATTTTTTGTGCCACTACTTGGCAAGTATATTTTTTTTATGCCCAGGACTTGCTCTGTGCATAATGGAGCCTATTCCTCCAAGAACAGTTTTAAAAAAATCTCTGGCTAGCATTAAGAGTTTTCTGGGATAAAATTGAGAATAATAATCTATACTATTATCATAAAGCTGAAGAGTTTGTTTGTTTGTTTGAACGCGCTAATCTCAGAAATTACCGGTCCGATTTGAAAAATTCTTTCAGGGTTAGATAGATCATTTATCGAGGAAGGCTTTAGGCTATATAACATCACGCTACAGCCATTAGGAGTGGAGTAGCAACGAAAAATGTTACAAAAACGGAGAAAATTATGTCCCATTCTCTCTTATGTGACGCAAGCGAAGTTGCGCGGGTCAGCTAGTATGTTAATATTTAAAATAATATACAGTTATGCATAGCATTTAATATTTTATAGGTGTCTTATTTCAAAACTTTTTGCTTTGTTTTTACTAGAAAAACTTGATAACAAAAAAATATTTACTCATCTACATGTATACCAGTTATAGAATAATTTATTCAGATACAAAGTGCAAAGTCAGAGGTCAAAAGTAATTAAATACTGTTGTACTAAGTCATTTGTATAATTATATAATAAGATATAATTAGTGGGATTTATATAGACCTGTATTATATTGCATTGCTCACAAGGGGTAAATAGAAAAGTACTCAATTTGCATATATTATTATCATTGTATTATTTGCTATACAATATTTTTACTCATTCGTATCGTCGCTGGTTATGAGTGTTTTGCAACGTTTTCAAAAAATATCCCAGTATATTATTTACAAGTTGCCCGTGACTTCGACTGTGTAAACAAATTTCCCGAAGCAAGAAGGCATATGTGTGAATTCATATTATAAGTTGTCCGTACATATAATTTTAATAAAATTCGTTTAATAGTATATCGTGAAGGACTAACAAACACGCATACAGACATACGTCCATCCTCACAATCTTTCTCATTAATAACATTAGTAGGATACGATATATTTCTTTCCTAGGCCCTTTTTCGTTATTTCCGATAACAAAGACAGTAAGGCGCTGTCTCCACGAGCGAGAGAATCGCGGCGATATTATCGTCGTGCCACGTATTTCTATACACTCTCTATGGAACCGTCTCCACACGGCGATAATATCGCCGCGATACGACGAGTGGCAACGAGAGTGCGAAACGTCAATACATCGGCGCTAGTCGGCCGCGACAAGCAGCGGATCCGCCGCGCGATCGCGACGAGCGCGCAGCGAGCGCGCTGTCAAATGCGTCGTCATTTATTTTCAATGTTGCCTCTTGTTTCGATAAGCTTTTTAAACAAGGAAAACGCGGGGATACCGTTACGAGTCGCCGCGGAATCTCTGCGATTCCGTTACGACTCGCGACGATACGCGGCGGAATTATCGCTCGCTCGTGGAGATTGTCCGACGATACAAGGGCGGACTCGTCGCGATTCTCTCGCCCGTGGAGACAGCGCCTAAAAATCGAGAGTACTTCTCTGTTCCTATTTCTCGAGTGTATTACGTCACGATGACGTCATAGTGTTACAGCTAAACCGACCAATTAGCGCTGTTTACCGCAGAGGCTGGTCTTAGTAAAGAAAGACGAAGAACGCAAGTGACGTATGTACAGTCAGTTTCAAAAATAAGTATACACCGTTACATTTTCAATCGCACTTTTTGTTTGAATACAAACAGACATAACACCATCATTTACCATAGGGGGAGGCAGAGACTATTTGGTACGATCTTCACAAACTTCCCTTGCCTCATTCACATCCATACATCTTGTATGGACATATCAATTTAATTATTGTTATTGGTCAAGATCAATGCTCAATGATTGTAAAATTACTTTAAAGTTAATATACAGTAGTAATTTCACTATTTTCATTCTCAAGAATGCTTTTTAACGTGTGTCAGTGTACATATTTTCTGATACTGCATCCAATTGTAACATACTGTAATTATAAAGTAAATAAATCGATAAGTCTGCGATGTGCGTGCTAGAGGGCGGATTTAGAGTACAGTTTTTTGGGTACATGGTCAACACAAGATCTGTTCGTTTGTGTCCTGGGGCCGTCAGTGTATGTACAACGCGTACCTGTGTTTCGATGATCTCGTTGTCTTTATATAATAGACTAGAGAGAATATACATACGTACCAAAAATAAGTTAGACTTTAAAATACTGTACTGACACCAGACACGGTTTGTCATGAATAGATCAATTAATTATCCATGTCGTATGCGATTTTATTAGGTTAATAAAAAATAATATAAAATATACTTTTCTACCTATATGAGCATATTATACGTTCTAGTTATGGTTACAGTCCATACGTTCATGTCACTAGCAGAGAAGCCAGTGCTTGTCAAAAAAAAATCTTAGCTGTGATCATTAAAAAAAGGTTGAAAATTCTTTAAAGATTTCCTTTGCATGTGGACATTTCTCTACCCTAGGAAGTAACTATTCGTACTCCAATATGCGTAGTCCATCTTCAATTAACTGTATTTATAATTACAATTTTCAACGCAATGTAAACACTTGAAATTGATGATACAATATTCAAGGTTTTGGTATCAATGTAAAGTATAATCATTGATAAACGTTTTGTAATAACCCTGCTTTATATTGATTTATCTATGATAGCCGCTATTATAATAATATTTACTAAATATCTGATTCTGTGACTGATATGGGAAATTAGTGTTTAAATATCTAGAAAATAGGCCTTAAAAAACGTTGAACAATATGTGTAATACACTATGCAAATCTTTCCGATTGCTGTGTATGATAAACATTGAAGATCTGCCGCCGATAGGGGGATTTGGAAGGAAAGAGGGGGGCTTTGCCCAACAGTGGGATACTCAATCAGGCTAAGAAAAAAAAACATCATAGTATCACGAATGAAACCTTAACACCATAACCTTCTTCGGCAACTTCATAACACCATAATACTTGAATACAAATACTTTAACCCTAATATTTAATACTTGAAGACAAATCCGTCTGTCAGTTTGTCTGTTACTATCTAAAGGTTACCCAACTGAACCGATTTTGATAAAATTTGCCATGAACGTATTTTATTTTTCGATAAATCCCTGATCAGTTGAAATAGCGAATAAAATTCCGCACGCACTGGACAGTTAATAAATTGTAAATAAGCCTAACAATTATGTTCATTGAACTATGAGTCAAGCATATACGATAAATTGACAAAAACAACAGTACTTTATTCAAATATAACGCTTTATGTATCGAGGAAGTCTTGTTTGGTTCAATACCTCTGCCTTCTAAGTACGCATGCACTAAACAAGCACTCAGTTTGACCTCGGACAATATTATAATTATTGACGTAATATACTGCCTAACTTGTACAATACATTGTAACCTATTCACCTCAAAAACGTTCGTTTTATGATAAGCAGTTATTGTAGTGCACAGTGTATTTAGAGGGAACTAACTCTACTCATGTCATTTGCTGTAAGCAGCCCAGCTTGTTGTTTTTTTAGCTGTAACGCAGACAAATTAAGATATATTGCAGTTTTTTGTCCGTAGGGAGGTTTGGATGATAGAGGCATAGCTAGATGGGCTAGTCGGTCGGTAAACGACCAGTAAAAATTAGCGAAAACTCTCCATATTTCGGTGTTCCGTATTCAAGTACTGGCGATGCTTTATAAAGGGTTCTTAAAAGTTTGTTCCATTCCAATTGTTAAAAATAACAGTCGCTATGCCATGTCAAAGGCCCCGGGTGGTTTGAATTTATTTGACACTAGCTTTTACAACTTCGTCCGCCACCTGAATTTTCCCATAGGAATGCGTCATTTTCCCGGGGTAAAAAGTAGCCTATGTCCTTTCTCGAGTATCAAAATATCTCCATACCAAATTTCATGCAAATTGGCTCAGTAGTTTAGGCGTGATTGAGTAACAGACAGACAGACAGAGTTACTTTCGCATTTATAATATTAGTATGGATATTAGTATGGATAAGGTTGACGGAACTTTACGAAGAAGGAAGAAAGGTAAAGACAAGAAATGAACGTAATACGTACAAACACATTGTTTACTGTGTCTTTGTGCACTGTGGTCGATAGTTCCTTATCAAACTGGTTATTAATTCACTCTCGGGCACATTGGTTTGTTATCAACAGTGAAATAGCACACTTGTGAGTGTTATCTAAAACGGGATGCTATTGAGTATTTTTGCATAATTTTATCCAAATATTTATCTATGCAAAAATAGATTTTATCTCCTCGAAGTACCAGATATAAGGCAAGTCCTCCCAAAATCTTCAATCATGGTGATGAGTGGTGATTCATCTTTATAACGATACAAGCGGGGATAAGCCCCATTCCTAATTACAACCAACCTAAACATTTCAGAAGGATATCTTCTCTTCTCTCTCATTCAATAACTAAGTACTGAATTAGATGAAATTCGGCATACTCTATTTCAAATCTGTCTGTCTTTTCCGACAGTTATTTCTCCAACGTCGTTAAGACTGAAGAGTACTGTCGTATGATCATGTTTTGCAAACAAAAGATAGTTTCAAAGCATTTGCATAAAACAATGACTTATTTGCTGATAGTAAAGTTCATCGAGTATGAAACCGCGATTGCATATAAAACTGTAGGCATTGTGGCCACAATAAGTCGTTTATGTCCTGCAAAATTTATTATTTGCGTAGGCTGTTCATGCTAATGTTGTTGCTTGATAATAGAATCATTGTCTATGATTTATATTTGACGTTTTGTAACTGGCTTGGGAGACGGTGATAATATGTAAGACGGGATATAAGAGATTGGTTATGACTTCATGAGGTTCTCTTTGGGAATAGGCCTAACGATATTGCTATGAGGATGAGGAAAATCTGGATTTCTCTAAGCCTGGGAACATGTGTCTCTTGTGTTTCAAAGGTCAATGTCAAAAAGTATAACGTAACCCAAACCAATAATTAACAAAATTATGAGCATTTGACTCATTACTGTGTCACTGCTGGGAGGAGACCCAGTCTCCTCAGAAACAACGAAAAGATTAGATAAGCCTTCGGTCTAATTCTTTAGTAAAGGATCTAATTCCTCTCCTAGCAGGAGTAGTAACACAAAACCTTCACTATTACGTCACGAATCCGATCAATAAACCTCCCAACTTTCCTAACAGCCAAGATAATATTATGCATATCGTATCGTCAGTGCTTCACGGTGACGTCAGCGGAAACTGACCACGCCATACATAAATGAATAAAATTAACAGCTATGTAAATATTTTGAATGTTATTTACACAAAACAATGATGAACTGTGACACTGGTTATTTATGTATGTATGTTTGTATGTATGTAGTTTAATGTAAAGACCTTGGGCTGATGAACTATTGACATGGATACCGTAATCGTAGCTTTATCGAGAGTGTGAGTGAGTGACTCTTTTTGAGAACTTTTCTGTGTTCATTTTTACACTGCTTTGTTAGTAGTATTTTTTGGGTATTCTTGCTTGATTTGCTGTTGTAGGAAGTTTGATACAAATGACTATAGTCGGACGATGTAGTAGACAGAGATAAAAATGAAAATTTCTGTGTATTTCTAAAATACAATAGTTGTATCAAACAGGCGCTCATCAGCTGTGTAAGTCTGCGGGTCACTAAAATTCAGTTCATTCATTCTTAATTCAGAATGTTGTGTAGGTACCTCCTTCAGCCTCGAACCAAAGTTCTTTACTAAGTTAATGGACTTACGTTTTGTGATTCAGAATCCTCAATGTTCTAGCATCTTCAAGTCCGATCGATCTTCAGCAAGGTTCAATTTGAAGCTTTCGTTTTATTTGCTCTCAACAGTCGATAAACGATCTGGGAATTAATTACTTATAGCGCAGAAAATCTATACTCGTAGGTGTATTGGCTGCTTAATTGCAATTGAGTTGAAGGTTTCTGTGCTTCAGAAGACAAATTCTGTTAGTTTTTAACCTAGGCTTTATGTCTTCAGAAGGTGTCCAAGGTAGTTATATCATTAAAAGCTGGTGTTAAGTTTTGGTAACCTTCATAACAATAATTTAATACCTATAAACTATAATAAAACTACTTAGAGCTAGAGACCTTGATTAGTTATTATTGGCCAATATTATAAATCAAATGAGAACTGGCGTCGCGTGACCTCCAACAGAATTTATCGTTGCGTAATATTAGCAGGACCGACACCTAGGAATATATAGCCCTTTGAAAACATACATAGAGGTTTAAGTCCAACCAAACGTGGAATATTGCGTGGCACGGAAGCACGCGCTCTGCCAAAAGCATCTGATTTGAAAACTTTGCTACGGTACCTGGATAAAACTCAAGCATTTACTAGTTAGTTCCTCTTTAAAATGTCAGTGTTCCTTAAACCAAAATGGTAGATTCGAGAATGCTGTTCCTTATCGAATCGAACACTTTGGTTTAATTATAGACACATATCGACAGTCTGTCCGTTACGCTTTCACTAAGAACTACTGAACCGTTTGATTGGCAATTAGGTATGATACATTATATCACGGGAAAGAAGATGAGCAAATTTTTTTTACTACATCTGGGGACAAATTCTATGGTTTTAAACACGTATGACTTATAATAGTTTTTGCTCTTAAGACTTAAGTTATCCTTGTACAGTGTACGTAATAGTAATCGGAAGTTACTATTTCCGTTCTAAGATTATTCACAACATTTAGAGACGTACAAGGTTTCCTCACTATGTTATCCTTGATTCATTCACTGTTAGTATTTGTTGATTCAATTGATAACTGTTTGAACTCGCACGCTCTTTTGTATAATATTATATTAACTTTGTTTAGTCTAATACATAAGTAGGTGTATCAAAATGAACCTGCTTGACAAGTATCATAATACGCTGTTAGTGAGTGTAGGTGTGCAGTCCACAATGATAGTGCGATCACCGTCCAATATAGACGGTTAAGGTGACGAGACATTACAGCATTAAGTCAGCAAATATCACATGAATAGCGCTAAATATGACAATTCAATGAGTTCAAATTAAATTTCTATGGAGTGTCTGAAGTTCTATATTCATATGAGCTGTAAGTAAGTACTCGTTCGGGTCTGTTAACGAAAAACGAATCCAAGCGCTTGGCTCGAATAAGCAAATCGTTTGATCAATCCTTTGGTCGCTGATTCATCTGAGTACTTGTGAGGCTTTGCAAATAACTGTCCAAGATCCAATCGCCTTCGAAATTCGCCTTTGAAATAGAAGCACAAGAACTTATAGCGAATACATTAATTCTTGATGCCGGAAAGTCAGAGACTCACACCTGCTTATGTTGTTTCTGATGCTCATACACTTTGATCACGTCATAAACATTCGCAATTAAATTCGCACTCGGTTACAAGTAAATGTACAGTCACCTTTACATTCACGTGAGTCACTGATCATTGTCACACTTTACACTTTATACCTACTATACTGTTCACTACAGTCCTTGTGGTTATTGGCCAGAGGTCAATATTTTTGCTTAGCTTCTTTATTATACGATTGACACATAACGCGTTTTTGTTGTGATTATGTAAGGATGAGTAAGCGGGTACAGTTTATAGACTGAATAGCTGATGACCCGCGCAACTCATATTCATATCATTTCAAGGTCATATTTTCCCCGTTTTGGTAATTTTTTTTACTGGTACTCTGCTCCTGTTGCTCGTAGCGTGATGTTATAAGGCTATAGCCTTGGGGGTTGGTTAGGCTATCCAACAGTATTTTTATTTTAGTAGTTCCTGAGATAAGCGCGTTCAAACAAACCACCTCTTCAGCTTTATAATATTAGTATAGATTAGTGGTTGGGTAAAGAAATATGAGGTGGTAGCCACTCAGTATTTCAATACAGTCCAACAACTTAGTATAGAGCCTTGGCATGCAAGATTAATCCAAATTATTCCTTCAGGTTACGGGTCATTACTGTTCTTAATTTTGTATGCAGTCGACCGCTGCGAGCCTTGTATACAAGAATCTCTACTAATTTTTTAGTCTATTGTTGTTAAGAACTAACAAAAGTGTAGGGCGAAGCTTTCTGAAGAAGAAATACACCAAACAATCATGTTTAGCTTAAAGCACTTCCCAATTTTATGATGCTACAAACTTCTTTCTTCTTCTTTCTTCTTCTTCTTATAAATTAATACTATAATCCTGTAGCGGCGAACGCTATTTTTACATGAAACAAACATTTGATTACTGCAAATCACCCGGGTGGTTTGGCGACACTAAAGTAATTACATTTATACTCCAAGCTTCATCAATATCAATTCCTCTAACCGGAGTTTTACTACTTATTGAATTTTCTTTTGCCACGTGTATCTATAAGAACTAGCTAAAGCTAAAAGCTAGAAAACGTACCCTTTGTATTAATCCAGGTTATAAGCTATCAGTGTTTATCAAAAACAGTTTTTCGTAAGAGATATAAAAAAACATCCATTTTCAAATTTATAATATTAGGTCGGGGAAAAAGCCTTTTCGCATTATAGTATGAATGAACTTGTGATAAAATCTCTTTAGCTTGCACAAATGAGTACATTTGTACATTAGGTTTATTTCAGTGAGCTCGTGAGGTATCCAAATATGGAGCTTTTTTGTGTAGAGAAAAGATTTTATTACAAGTTCATACATTACTTATTATAATGCGAAAAGACTTTTTCCCCGACCTGATATTAGTAGGATCTTAGGAAGTGGATCAGTAGGTCTTCAGATTACCTTGTTTGAACAACATTACCTCTTTATTATGCTAGTACAGATTAATTACTCACTATCTTGTCATGATGACAGATAATAATGATGCGCCAGCTCCACTTGAATTATCTTGATAAGTGACTACGCGAAATACCTTCATGCTAGAGTATTTGACAGATAGATATTTAAATAAGGCATTTGGCCGTGTGCAATGCAGATTTCTAAGTACAAAGATTATCTTTACGATAATGGAATCGACGAAATGATCCTGTTTTCAGCACCAGTTTTTTCAGCAGCATTAATCATGTTATTATCAAAAATTATTTAGACGTTAACATATGTATAGTAGAATTAAATCAGAGCATCTATATCAGAGACCTACTTGTAAAGTTTCTAGGGAATATTGAAGCTTTTTATCTCTTATAGGTTTTCTTATCAGACCAACTTTTTAATGAGATTAGCACTTTTAGGACAAACAATGTCTTCTTTTCGTATAATGTACTTATAATGACGTGATATAAATAATTGTGATACTTAATAGTATATTGTTATTGTTTCAGACTAAAAATCGCACTGCGATGTTGTTCCTGGGCGCGTGCAACGCGAGCGCACTGTTCGCTGCCACCAACCTTGCCATCGCGCTCAACCCAGAGGACAAGTAAATAACACAATCACTATAATATAGTATTCTATAGAAGAATAAACATATGTATAATGCCTATTAAAGTTTAACAAATTATATTACTACATAGTACCTACAGGGGCCGAAACAGGTCAGTAAAGTCAGTAAAAGTCAGTATTTTTGGACCTGGTCAGTAAAAGTCAGTTTTTTCGAAAATTGGTCAGTATTGTCAGTATTTTTCCAAATTCAATAATATTTTGGTTTTCCTCTGCTGTTGGCCAATCTTACATTCTCGATTTGCCCAGTGATGATATCAGAGGGCTGCTGTGGATGCTCTATATTATGTGGATGATCTACGTATATATTGAAGCATCACATGACTTCAATAGAATAGCAGATTAAAATTTACTATTTTTTGAAATCAGTATTTTTGAAGTGAAAATTCTTTAGCGCCGCTGCGCACTTTTTCTGGAATGGGTAAAAACTTCTAAACTCGCGTGAAGACACGTCACCTGACAAAAATTCGTAAAACCTGATTGAAAATTTGTAAGACGGGATGTTTATTAGAGTTTTTGGTGTTCATTAGAGTTTATTGAAGTTTAGTGGAGTTTATTAGCGTTTCTGGAGTTTTTTGGAGTACGTCAATTTTGCATGAATGCGTATTACTCACTTGCAATATGATCTATTTATCTATCGTATGGTTAGTTGTCAACCTAGAGTCAAAGTTGTCCAAGCCGACTGAAAGGCCTTTGACATGGCTTAACGTCTCTTATCTTAATCGACAACAACCGGGACCGACTTTATACGTGCCCTCCGAAGCACGGAGACGCTCAGTACAAATACCACTATGCGGTCATCCATCTTGCTTAACCCAGAGATCGTTTACCGACCGGTGAGCACAAATGGCTATGAGCGCATTGTAATAATAATACAATAACAATTAATAACAATATAAAAAGCTTTTTAATACAATAAAAAGGTGGTGCTTGTTGACTATTGGGATTGTGGAGACCAATAACCGAAAATAGGCTTTTTAACTGACTTCAAAAAAGGATTTTGACTTCTCAATTCGACTGTATTTTATTTTTATTTCACACCATTCACCCGAAAAACGGTTTAGAAATGGTCAGTATTTGGTCAGTATTTTTGAATTTTTGGTCAGTAAAATCAGTATTTTCGACCTTAGAATTTGTTTCGGCCCCTGTACCTATAAAGCAAAGTCGCTTCCCGCGTCTGTCCCTATGTCTGTATATAGGTATGTATCCTTAGATGTTTACAACTACACAACACAATGGATTTTAATGCGGTAGTAAGTAGGTTTTTTTAATAGATAGGGTGATTTATAAGGAATGTTTATTTGTAAAAGTTGTAAAGGTTCTGTTTAAACCTGGCGAAGCCGGGGCGGTCGCTATTAACATCATATAGCATAAACTCTTGCTATTTTAGCAGAAACTATGAACGACCTTGAAGTCCTCAATACCTAGATTTCGTATAGTTACTTATTGGCTCGATTCCAAAGCAAGTTAAACAAGCACCGTCTTTTGAAGTAGTTTGAAGTCATACGATATAGGTATAAACTAGTGAAAACAAAGACAGCTCTCTAAGGTCGTAGTCGTAGTGTGATCATATGAGCTAGTGCACTGAATCCAAATTCCGTTTTGTAAAAACGCTGTGCGCAGACTCTATTCTGATCAAATTACATACACGTTTGAAAACATTTTAGGGCAAACAAGAAAGTTTATACTTCAGACCTGCTTACTCCCGTCTTTCGAATACGATTCCAATCGTGACAGATTCGAGTTTATGTCAAAATCTTTTAGATTTCAAAATAGCGCGTGATAGGACGCTTTTTTAAAATAAAGACAATCTAAATCAAACAGTCCTATTAGTTTCACTTTAAACCAGCGTTCAATCATGCGCTAGTTTGGAATTTAAGAGCACGATTTGACTTTATGCCGAATCCGATTCAATCGAAATCGAATTCGATTTTGTCAAGAGTAAGCCGGCCGGTAATATCGATATCAGTCATTGTTTTTTGATGACAAGAAACGGGCAAAACAGCCTATACAGATAATCAATATTAAAGTGGAAGCATTTCGCTATCTTCGACTCCACATAAAAAGGTGATACAACCTCCATAATGGTTTCCCAATAGCCCGTTTTACACACACACTCTATCACGCAAGAAACAACAATCGCGTGTGTAAAGGGAAAGGAAAGACTACGCGCCGCGCTCTTCTGTCCGCACCCGCGAAGAAAATCGCGAGCGAAGACCGCGCTGCTTTCCCGCGTGTGATCCTGTACGCTCCTAAGAACGTGCGATAGAGTGTGTGTAAAGGCGGCTAATGAGTATTACATGACATACTCCAATAGTCTTCCAGTCCACTGATATCGTAATTGTGTTGTTATCAAACTGCCATGCAAGGACACACACACACATTCAATATTCAACTCTTTTACTTAGACTATATGGTCGTGTTTTGTATGGAAGTGATTTACAGTAAATATTTAACGTAATTTAGGTAAAGAAGTTTATGAGTGTGTAATTTTTGGAAGGTGAATGAATATAGATAGGTTTGCGGATGTCTGTCTACATTTTTTCACGTTACTATTTTGATATGTAAACTAGACAATCCATATTTTCTAAAGCTAAAAAATTCAGAACGCTTTTTGGTTGTGGTATTAATGTACTGAGTTTTAGATTTTTGAAAACGGGTCGGGTATGTTGACATATGGCTGTTATGTTGCATTCAGGCGGGACTGAAATACTGTCAAACTGAAATACTACAAATAGTGTGGCTAGGACTAACATTATAAATGGCAAAGCTTGGGTGTATTTCATACACCCTCGTTTGAAACAGTCGTAGCAGTGCAGCAGTCAAGAAAATGCTCAGAGTAACATAGTTATCATTTATCATTAATCCACCCTTATTCACACCGGTTTTCGCACATTACAGCCGTAACATAAAAAGCATATAAAGGTGTGAATCACTTAAACACTCCCCTACAAATCTGCTACGAACAGGTGTCAAAAACGCCAGGTGAGTAGTGACCCGTCCTTGACACACACTTGTTGACAACACTGAAGGTTTACGATCGCATTACATGATAGTACATGATACAACGTAGTCAGGCTATTTCGAGCTCGTCATTATCTGGGATTATTGATGGAGACGACTTTTAATGATGGATAATGGCCACGTGGATCATCTACCTGTCTTATAAACACACGTATCATAAAGTTGTTTTATGTCTTTCATTAGACTTTGTCCAGAAGAGGCGATTCCAACGCGCGTATTTTTGCGAACGTTCTGTCCATAAGAAGCGTGAGCTTCGCACGTACATATTTAGAACTCGTGCGAAGCTATGGGCGCCTAGTGTCTCGGTAACGCACGAACGAATTCGCCTATTATGGATACGGTCTCAATAATAATGAATTTTGTGCTAGAGGAGCTTTGTGAGTTTATAATTACAATGTAACTTATGTATATGCATTTGCAAGCATAATAGTATTCGTAATACGTTTCGTACGTATACGTGCACGTATACGTACGTGCGTGTGACCTGTTGCTAGATCATATCGAGAAGCTTTAGTTAACAGTAATTTTAACCTTAATGGTTTAACAATAAAATCGTTAGCTTACAGGGATTTACAGCAAAAGCACGCCCTAAGTTGCTCCATATAATAATATATAATTCCTATATTGTTTCAGGATCTCAGTGAAGCGCGGCGGCGTGCTGACCGCGCTGGGGTTCGTGTACTTCATGACGTTGTTCGAGCTGCTGAACGCGCTGGCGTTGTTCACCGGCGCCGGCGCACGGTTCAGGCACAAGTACCGGCTCAGCTGCGGCGATGTACTCGATATTACTAACAAGTGAGTACAAATAGTACAATAGATCATCAAAGATGAAAAGATAATTTGAGGATCTCTGAGGAAGTGTTTTGATAAATTATTGCGATTTTTTTTAAAGACTGCATTGTGATATCTCCTACATACATATTTTGAAATGCAGCATAACACAGAGTGTTATGTGAGCGCACTTAAACAAACTACAGCTGTACGACAAATATTTGTCTATCGACTTTTTTAAGATAAAGGAAGGGTCCCTGTCAGGCCCCTGATTTTACAAGAAGCACTGTTCAAAACTTAAGCTAAATTTCAAGATTTCAGACGTTCACAAGTCTAAAAAATAGGGACTACTTCTTTTAATCTCTGTTTTTCTCCCACCTGCAGAAAAAAATAACTGACATCTGATATTCCCCTTACCACTATCATATTTTGTTTCCTACAAGGTTCGTAAGCGCAGTACAAGCGGCACTGTCGTGCGTGACGGGCGCCATCGTGTGCCTGTGGTCGTGCACGCGCGACTTCATGCGCACGAGGCACTATATGTCTGAGGCCTACGCGTGGTTCGGCGCTGCCTACTTCTTCTATGACATATGGAGCATGTATATGGTGAGTTGCAGTAGCTCTAGATGAGAATATGGTGTTAAAACATCTTCTGCTTGATAGATATGTGCTGCAGTAATAAAATTGAGGAAATGTCTTGTTGGGTACATTGTGAAGTTATCATAGGCCGCCTTTATTCTGTAGGGAGACCCAGCAATGGAATAATAATCCATTAAATTGATTTGGAATAATTATTATTATAGTCGCGATACCGTATTCTGATCTGTGAAAGCGACACACGTATCGACAGATTTCATCTTCGTATTTGCAGATCTTGGGATTATTTTAGCATGTTAAATTAAGATACCTGCTTCTGAGGTCAAGATATAATTTACACACTATTTTTCTAGCAATTGCTTTGAGTCAAAAGAAAAATCTAAGTTTAGTTGAAATAGAATCGATATTCCTTTGTAGAAAGGTTCTTCTACTCTTAATTTCGAAGAATTTATGTGTCTTCTTTTTAATTCCAGGTCCACGTCCAAATGAATACAAACAGCGAGCCCAAGCGTCGTCCGTCGAAGAACGGCTCAGCGCCGCTGTCGTCCGGCGACAGCGCCGTGGTCAAGAAGAGCAGTACTTCGTTCTTCGCGTACTGCAGGCACGAGCCCGTCATCCTGATGCACCACCTGTTCATAGGCGGCTTCGGCTTCCTCGTCATCGTGGTGAGTCGCGAACATAGCCGATGTCGCTCGAACTGTGCCGATGTGTCTCTTGTGTAGCGCCACTGAACTGTCTCTTTTTTGTTTTTGTGTAATAGTCCTGAAACCAGAAGAGTTAAAGTCAAGTCAAAGTCAAATATGCTTTATTTCATAAACTTTAACAAGTATTTGAGATCGTCAAAATATTTTTTATCTACCACCGTTTCGGAAAAGCTGTTGCTTGTGAGAAGAAACGGCAAGAAACTCACGGCTTGCTCTTTTTAAATGTCAATATTTCCAAATTAAAAACAGCGTTAGCGTGGGATCTTTGATTGAAATAGAGACATGTTTGTGTGTAGTACCTGCGCGGCGAGCTGGGCGACTGCACGTTCGGGTTCGTGTACCTGATGGAGCTGTCGACGCCGTTCGTGTCGCTGCGCGGCATCCTGTCGCGCCTGCGCCTCAAGGCGTCGCGCGCCTACGTGTACAACGGCGTGTGCATGCTGCTCACGTTCTTCGTGTGCCGCGTGCTCAGCCTGCCCTACGTGTGCCTGCTGTACAGCCGCGTGCGCGGCCTGCCCTACCTGGAGGTGCGTATACGTGCACGTGTGAGCATGTGTACGTGAGCACGTGCCCACAGTCTTGCAGGTCGTCTACCGCAGTGTCCCGGTGCGCTCTCATCTCTGCGCTTCGCACTGTTATATCCGAAATTAGTTAATAAGTTTTGCTGTGCAAGCAATACATAATTATTATAAAAGCGTCACCGCCACGCGGCCAGTAGTCAGTTGTTGTTAGCAGTTAGCATCACTCAGTAATTCCATTAACATCTCCCGGGTGCAACGGTTTGAGTTCGTGTAGTAGTGTAATTTTGGGTCTCTTAATAAATATATTTCGGGTTTTAATAAATAGTTTTTTTTTAAAAACTCGCTAAGGACTTCGCGCAAAACATTTGGTGTCAGAAGTGGGATGCTGTTGGCTTTCTGGACCCGTGTTCAGACCACAGCATTCGGACAGTTCTTAGTGAGTGTGTACTAGCAGCGCAAGGTCGACGGTAAGCCTCCGCTCTTGCAGCGTGAGCCCGCATCACGTCAGATCGACGATAAGTCTCCGCCCCACGCAGCGTGAGCCCGCATCAGACACGCAAGTACACCCCTTAGCCGACTGTCAGCCTCCGCTTTGTAGCGTGAGCCAGCGCTAGCCCGTCAACCAAATTCTAGTCTTGACCTTGACTAGACTGCAGTCGACCTTCAGCCTCCGCTAGTAAGCGTGAGCCGGCGCCGCAGCAATCGAGACCAATTACCTACGTCTTCAATCTGAAATTTTTATACTCAAATTCTACTGAGCCTATAAAACCCTCTGGGTGTAGAGCAGCTCCGTGTTGTCAACGTCTTCAACTGTTGCCAGTTCCCATGATGCAGCTAACTCACCTGATCCTCTTCGCCTTCATCTGGAACACGAAATCATCATCAACGTAAGTCTTAACTTTCTGTGTTGTGTGTGCAGTGAAATTTTGTGATAAAAGTATTCGAAATAATTTGTGCATCGTTCTGCAACCCTGAAAAGAAAATCTTATTATAAAACTTCATTTTAAATTAGCCGTGTAACAACAAATAATCTGTATATCTAAATCTTATAATCTAATTATTATATTAGAAATTTATATCTACTAAATCTCAAGGTTATCTAAACATATACCTATTATTATTATTGTTGATTATCAATGACGGATTCCGAACTTTCAGTAAAATCTGAAAAGGAAAATAAAAATCCTACAAAAATGTCCAATGCTATAACTCTTAATTTCCTTACCAAATTTATTAAACCATATGATGGTAAAAGGGAAACGCTCCCCGCTTTTCTTACAAACTGTGACAATGCCATTTCACTTGCCTCCGTTGAACAACAAACTATCTTATGTAAATTTATTATTTCCCAATTGGAAGGTAAGGCACAAGTAGCATGTTCTTTAAAAACTTTTAGTAAGTGGTCAGAACTCAAGGATTTCTTAAAACAGAACTTTAGTGAGAAGAAACATTCATCACATCTTTTGTCCGACTTACAAAATTGCAAACAAAACTTGCCGTCGGAGACAGTCACGCAATTTTCCTTGAGAATAGAATCATGTCTTACGCGGTTGTTAGCAGATGTGCATTTCTCATGTGATAAAAAGGACGAATTAGTCGGTAGAGTCGCCGGTATTGAAGATTTAGCACTCAATACCTTCCTTATGGGTCTAAATCCGAGTTTTTCGCATATAGTTCGATGTCGTAACCCTAAAACACTAAACGAGGCGGTCACACATGCTATCGAAGAAGAAAAATTATTTAACGCTACCAAACTTTCTTCTAAATCACCGAAGACATGTTCGACGTGTAACAAACAAGGTCACTTGTCTTCAGAATGCTATCGAAATAAGAACAAAAATGTAAAATCTTATAATACAAATTTTTCTAATTCAAATCTTTCAAATCAAAATCGTTTTCCCATGCAAATTCAATCGTCACAAATTCCTAATAATTTCCCACGTAAAAGTTGCGCATATTGCAAAAGACCCGGTCATTTGATAACCGAGTGTCGCAAGCGGCAGTACAATAATCAACACCGTAATAATACTCATGCACAGAGTAGTGATGTACATAGAGGCAACGCAAATGTAAATTTTTGCCATACGAATGATACGGCCATGAACCATTCAAGCGTTAATGAAACATTAATTCCCGAACCTTTAAACTAAATCGGATTCCGAAGGCGTGTCGATCGGAATCCATGGGATTCAAAAATGACACAATTATTTCTAAATCTTATACAAAATCATATGATAATCCTAAATCTTATACTAAATCGTATGATAATTCTAAATCTTATACTAAATCGTATGATAATCCTAAATCTTATACTAAATCGTATGATAATCCTAAATCTTATACTAAATCGTATGATAATTCTAAATCTTATACTAAATCGTATGATAATCCTAAATCTTATACTAAATCTTATAATGATACTAAATCTTATACTACATCTTATGATTATCTTAAATCCTATACTAAATCTTACGATAATTCTAAATCTTATGATAATACTAAATCTTATGATAAATCTAAACCTTATAATAACTCTCTTAAGTACTACACAAACGACTTACCTTGTAAAGAAAATGATGATAATTCAGCAGGCAAACTTACCTCTTTTCCGTCGGATGATTTGTCCCAGTCCTTAAAATGTCCCAAATCTCATCAAAATAATATACCAGTTTACGAAACGAGTTCGTTTAATAAAAAGGTAACACTTCCGCATGTTTTCTTATTAACTAAGCATACTAACCGGTCACTCGTTCTACTAATCGACACCGGATCTAGCGTTTCTTTAGTAAAAGAAGAAAGTCTTTATCAAAAACCTAATCTATCTCCAGAAATAGTGAGACTTAAAGGAATCAATGATAGCGGTACATATTGCCAAACATTAGGTACTTTTCAAATGCAATTCTATTTATCTTCAGACGTGTTTTCTTATAAGTTTCATGTTGTTAATAATGTTCATCTTGAATATGATGGCATAATCGGTACTGATTGTCTAGGTTATCTTAAAGCTGTCATAGATTATGATAAGCAATGTTTAATAATGCAAAATCATACTTTACCTTTACGTTTCAAACTGCCAATTTATAAAATCCCTGCTCGTTCCGAAGCTGTAATCGAATGTGGAGTGTCAAACAGTGCAGATGAGTTACCTCTTCTTAAAGAAGCCTTAGTTCTTGATCATAAAATATCTGAAGGAGTATATGTCGCGAATTGTGTTGTCACCTTAAAGCCAAATCGTAGAGTAAATGTTTCAATTCTAAATACAACTGAATCTGAAATTGAAGTTAATAATTATTCCGTTAATCTCACACCTGTGGATAATAGCCTCACAGAGTGTCTGCCAATTTCAAATATCGAAACTGTAAATAAAACTTCTCTTTCTCTTACTGATAGACAAAATCTAGTTCTAAATCAAATACGAACCTCTCACTTAAATCCTGAAGAAAAAGCAGCTTTGTTAGACTGTTGTTCTCAATTCACAGATATTTTCCATCTCGAAGGTGAACCCCTCACCTATACAAGCACTATCGATCATTCTATAAATACGGGAAATGCCGCTCCAATTCACGTAAAATCTTACCGCTTCCCGGAATGCCACAAGGAAGAAGTGGACAATCAAATAACTAAAATGCTGAAACAAAATATCATACGCCCCTCTCAATCACCATGGAGTGCCCCTGTATGGGTGGTCCCAAAGAAGGCAGATGCCTCAGGTAAACGTAAATGGCGTATCGTCATAGATTATCGTCGTCTTAACGATGTCACGGTGTCCGAAATTTATCCTATACCTCTGATAACAGATATTCTTGACCAATTAGGACATTCTAAATATTTTACAACCTTAGACCTTGTAAGTGGATTTCACCAAATTTTATTAAATCCTGCTGACGCAGCAAAAACAGGATTCACAATTGTTGGCACAAACGAAACATCTGGTCACTATGAGTTCAACAGAATGCCTTTTGGGCTTAAAAATGCCCCTAGCACCTTTCAGCGTCTTATGAATACAGTACTATCTGGTCTTCAAGGATTACACTGTTACGTCTACTTAGATGACTGTATTTTGTACTCTCCAGATCTTCCTAGTCACCTCGATAAGCTAAAATTAGTCCTTGAAAGATTTCGGCAACATAATTTAAAACTACAACCAGACAAGTGCGAGTTCTTACGCCGAGAAGTGACTTATCTCGGTCACGTAATCACTGATAAAGGTGTCTCGCCTAATCCCGACAAAATAAAAGCCATCGAAGGTCTTCCATCTCCCAAAAACGCCAAGGATATAAAATCATTTCTAGGCTTAGTCGGATACTACCGCAGATTTATCGAAAACTTTTCAAAGATTACTAAACCTCTTACTTCTCTTTTAAAGAAGGACGTTAATTTCCATTGGACGCAAGAACAAGAACTTGCTTTCCAAACGTTAAAAAATAAATTAGTCTCAGCACCTTTGTTACAATATCCTGATTATTCAAAGCCATTCATTCTTACCACTGACGCATCTAATTATGCCATTGGAGCCATTCTTTCCCAAGGTGAAATCGGCAAGGATAAACCGATAGCCTATGCGTCAAGGACCTTGAACAAAGCAGAAGGAAACTATTCCACAACGGAAAAAGAACTTCTAGCTATTCTTTTCGGTGTGAAAACGTTCCGCCCCTATTTATATGGCTACCAATTCAAAATCGTTACGGATCACAGACCTTTAGTTTGGTTGTTCAATGTCAAAGATCCAGGTAGTCGTCTTATACGATGGCGACTTAAACTAGAGGAATATAATTACGAAATCGTCTATAAACAAGGTAGACTAAATTCTAATGTCGATACTTTATCTAGATATCCCGTAAACGCCTTAACTTCTAACTCAAATTTAAATAAATCAACTTATGAACAATACTTCAAAAAGCAATTTTTAAAAACCGCATCAAACAACGATACTGTCATAGAAGAGCATAGTCAATCCCTTCATTTAGCCAAACAAAAATGTATAGCATGCCCGATGTCTCTGGACCTTGATTACTCTATGCCACATTGTGAGCAGTTGTTATCACTCGTAGAAAATGCTGACGAGTTACGCGCTCGTGAACGTGAACTTGAAACCGTTCACACTGTAGATTCTAATAATAGAATGTTAAAATTTATAATATGATATCGTATATTTTCCATGGCACTCAAATTAAAGTGCATATCTATAAAAATAAAATCATATATCCTACTCCCGCTGAGGTCCCGAATATTTTAAAAGAAAATCATGGTACCACTATTGCTGGTCACCCAGGCGTAAAAAGGATGTACAATAGGATAAAAGCATCCTATTACTGGAAATCTATGCGTTCAGATATTGAACGATTTGTAAAAGATTGTAGGCTATGTCAAATAAACAAACCTATGCGCTCTTCAAACAAAGCACCAATGGTCATTACCTCCTCCAGTACCAAACCGTTTGAGAGATTAGCTCTCGACATTGTCGGTACTCTGCCCGAAGCTGGCCTTCAAAAATTCAGGTATATACTAACGCTTCAGGACGATTTGACCAAGTTTTCTTCCGCTTATCCTATGATAACATGTTCGACTGACGAAGTAGCACGAAATCTAATTCATTTCTTTTCTCTATTCGGTTTTCCAAAAATGATTCTTACTGATCAAGGTACCTGTTTTACCTCCGATCTCTTCAAACAATTAACAGAAATTCTTAAAATTAAAAATCTATTTTCAACCCCGTATCACCCTCAAACTAATGGCGCTCTAGAAAGGAGCCACGCCACTCTCAAGGAGTATCTAAAGTCGTTCGTAAACGAAAATCACGACGACTGGCATTGCTATTTAGCGACTGCCATCTTGTCCTATAATACAACGCCTCATTGTACAACAGAATATACTCCCTTTGAGTTATTATTTGGCCACAAACCTTCCATACCCAGTAGTTTATATGAATCAAATGATAGCACTACCTATCACGACTATATTCGCGCCTTACAATACAGGATGCGTTTTGCTCGCGAAAGGGCCTTAGAAAATATAACTAAAAGTAAAGAAGCATCAAAGAAATATTATGATACAAATTCCTCATCTAAAACTTACAAAGTCGGCGATATGGTCTATTTAAAACATCATCATAGGTTAAGGAAAGCCTTATCTCCAATTTGGAAAGGTCCCTATAAAATAGTAAAAATTCATGGTAAAAACAATGTTTCTTTAAGCATAAATAGAAAACATGTCAAATATCATGTTAACGAAATTAAACCAGCGTGATTTGCCATTGTTACAGATTGGTTTTGGCTGACCCCATCGAATATATCTCTCATAGTCCGGGTATATACTTTGACCCGACATCAATTGCATATTTTTACAACGACTTCTGGAATGTGATTACTCACGTCGAAGTCGCCCCTATCAAACCTTATTTAGATAAAATCCAAAAATCTATTTTAAGTGTATCTGCTTTCTGTGAAAAAGCAAAGAATTTAGCTATAATTTCGTTAGATTGTAAAAATGCGATTGACCCTTTAGAAATATTAATTAATGCTAATTTTCTTAAGTATAACTCTTTATCTCACCTTATCTCTGAAAGATTCAATGATCGTTCTAAAAGGTCACTCGAATTAGGTGGCGAAATATTAAAGTTCTTTTTCGGTACTCTAGACGCAGATGACGCTAGAAAATACGATCAAGCTATTACATCTTGTCAAGAAAATGAAAATCAAATATTTTCCCTCATGAAGGACAACATACACGTTGTTCAGTCCACCATCAGTAACTTTAATATTTCCATACACAAATTAAATGAAAATGAAATTAAATTAGATAAGCAAATACAAAAACTTAATTACATATTTACTGAAAATCATAAAACAAATACTAATTTAATGAATATTGAGAAAATTAATTCCCTATTTAATGTTTTAGAAGGATCATTATTGTCAATCTCTAATATTCTTGATACAATTTTAAATTCTATTTTATTTGCAAAGGCAAATATTTTACATCCCTATGTCCTATCTCCTACAAAATTATATAACGAACTTTCAAATAGTAAACAATTTAAATCGAATGTTGAATTTCCTGTAACCTTATCTTTACAAAATATACATAATATTATAGATCTGTCACAATTAATTGCGTATTATTATAATAATAAGATTATGTTTGTAATCCAAATTCCTCTGATTAACCCTATGAGGTTCAATGTGTACAAAAACCTACCGTTACCTACTCCTCAAGAAGGTAATAACTTTTTAACATATGTATTGATTCACCCATCTAAACTCTATATAGCAATAACTGATGATAGATTAAACTACGCAATGTTAGATGATATAACTAGTTGTAAGAGTGTCAATACAAATTATATGATATGTCCTTTACCTTCTATTTTGTCAACGATCAATAATCCTTCCTGTGAGTCAAAACTGTTAACGGAAGTAACCTTGTCACTTCCTGATATTTGTCACAATAAGCTTATTTATGGTAACATTAATATTTGGCAAAAATTAAATAATGGAAAATACATATTTGTCCAATCCAAACCTAATAAGTTAACATTAAAATGTAATCATAATATTAAAGATTATTCTCTGCAAGGCACTGGCCTGTTATCTTTGGAAAATGATTGTATTGCGTATTTCCAAACCTTGCAATTCTATCCATCACATACTTATAAAAGAATTTTACCGAGTCAATTGTCAATCAATTATGACATAACAGAAGATGATTGTTGCAAATTTAATATACTAAATGACAGTTTACACGAAATTTCTCCTATTTCATTGACAAACATAGATTTAGAATCATTTAAATTAGCTTCGCATAAATTAGACAGTTTAGAAAACCAGATAAATAATGTAAAGAATCAATCTCACATTATTAAATATGGTCATTACTATTCAACATTAACTTATGTAATAGTTGGTATAATTGTCATTTACTCACTATATAAATTATATAAAAAATGTTTTGCTAACTGCATTAACCCATCCTGTTGTATACAGATATATAACCATTGTTATAATGATAGTAAAAGTAGTAATGAAACTTCAATAAATCACTCTATGGAATTAACTAATGTATCCGAAAACTCTGAAGGATTTGACAGAAGGTCAATTCAAAGCTTACCTGAAATTGAAATAAATAAAATGAATAAGAATGTAAAATTTAGACCTTTTGAAAAATCTAATCGCAACCTAAGCATTTATTAGGTAACTACTTATAATTACTATCTCTAATCTATATTCTAGAAGTAAAATTTACTTTTCTATTTTGTTTCATGATTTATCTTAAGTTTTATTATATAAAGTGATCTTTTATATATATCACTATGATTTTAATATAAAACTAATGTTTTCTATTTCTTAGTAATAACTAAAATGTTTATATGATTGTAAAACTCAAGCTCTTGCACGCTGTTTAGTTTTTAAAACTTCGCGTTCTTCTTATTTAAGATGAAGCTCCGTTTTCAAGGGGGGACGTGTTATATCCGAAATTAGTTAATAAGTTTTGCTGTGCAAGCAATACATAATTATTATAAAAGCGTCACCGCCACGCGGCCAGTAGTCAGTTGTTGTTAGCAGTTAGCATCACTCAGTAATTCCATTAACATCTCCCGGGTGCAACGGTTTGAGTTCGTGTAGTAGTGTAATTTTGGGTCTCTTAATAAATATATTTCGGGTTTTAATAAATAGTTTTTTTTTAAAAACTCGCTAAGGACTTCGCGCAAAACAGCACGCGCGCTGCTGATAGCGTGCAGGAATGGTTGCTCTGCTCACGATCAGAGGTGCAGAGTTTAAACCCCAGTTATTCATTATTAACGATTCACCATCATGGATCACGGTTTCTGAAATCGCCGATTCAAATTGAGTTAAGTACCTAAATAAACGGTCGTATCGGCTGCTATTGGGATGGTATGGGTCATCGTACAACACAAAGAAATAGGACAGTTATTGTTAAATTTGAAGTACAATATTTAATTAAATGGTGTTAATTATTTGGAAATCAGAAATGATTTATGTACACTGATGCAATTGTCTCGATCGCCAACCACACTAGCGACACCTATTGGGAGCAAAATCGAACTTTCTTTCCATTGTTTTTGGCTTTGGATTTCTTGTACAGCTAAAAGTTAAGAAATGTGTATGTTTATTGCAGGCCATTCAGTCGCTGCCGACGGGCTGCAAGATCTCGATCTGCATCCTGCTGCTGCCGCAGCTGTACTGGTTCTACCTGATGTCGATGGGCGCGCTGAAGATGCTCCTGGGCGGGTCGACCTCCCCGCCCACGCCGGCGTCCCCGCCCGCCCAAGCGCCAGCGTGGGGCGGCGACACGCGCAAGCGCAGCTGATGGCGCCGCCGCCGCCCCGCGCCGCGCCCCCGGGCCCCGCGCACATAGCTGCCGGGACACAGGACTACACCGGTACCCCCAGGAACATACTACTTCAATTTATTGAGCTTTTCTATTGATTCTGTATGTTGTAAGGTCTTAAACCAAAGTAGATTGGTAATAGATCTAATTTGACATATACGGTGGTTATACATAATCGTACAATGTAGTCTCTGCATATGGCAGCCGTTGCGCTAAATGTCGTATATTTTATTCAACTAATTTTCTGTCTACATTTGAATCACTAATCGATATAACTAACTCTTTAGAAATGTCCTTAGAACATACAAATTCAATAACAAAACTCCAAATGAATATATTATTGTAACAAACGTGCTACACGTACATTTGACGTATAACAAATAATTGACGAAATAGTCATATATTGTAGATATCTAGTGGGTATTGCTCATTAGGCTTTATTTAACCCACTAAATAACGTCGCTTTGAAGAAAAGTCTTCAATTTATATGCAAAACACAGGCCGGTGTAAGTGAGAAATGCGAACACACTTCGTATGTTCGATATAAAATAATGTTATAATATACAGAGCTTGATGGCCAGTAGACCCGTTATAATATAAATGAATTTCGCTTAGAAATTATAATCTAGAAATTGGCTGACAAATAAATACTAAAATTTAACATACTAGTGTCTCCATCTATCAGTTACAGTCGTAGTTAATGTTGTTTGTAAACGACAACAGATGGCGCTGTACTCAATTTTATGTACGAAATTGTAGTACAGAGCCATCTATTGTCAAATAGATGAACTGTTTATAAATGGCCACTAAATTAAATGGTTGCTAGCATTTTAATATTTAACTAAGTCATTAAATTCTATAGATGTATTAAATGTCGAATAATAATATATTAGACGCAGCGAATAGGAGGAATCTCCATTTTAAAAATATTTTTGTGCTTTGATATATTTTCGTAAAATGTTACCTTAAGTATGTTTTTAGAGATTTTTGAAAACGTCCAGTTTTAAGCATTTTTCTGTTATCTGCTTCGTATTGATTGTCTTAGCACAACAATTATCGTCGTATAATTCCCTCTTGATTCAAAACTGAAGGAAATATTTTGACCGGGGCTAATAATTAACTAGAAATTTCAGGAATTGTAGTCTGTTCGTGTATTTTATGCGTTTTAAAAGTGACATTATTAACAAATATAGTCACTAATTACCAGCCATGTATCGTTATTTAATATTACACGGTGATTAATATTTATTGTTAATCTTGGTTTCTTTGACGTTTTGGCAGAATATACATGTTTTACAACTGCATTAACTTAAACTATGCATATTGTTGTAAACCATGTCTAAAGTTCAGTTAAAATTACACTTGTATTTACCATTTCAATGTATTAATGAGAGTTACGGTATATCAAAATTAACAATGTTTAATCATTTATCGTTAATTCCCATATAATATTAACTAACAATACAAAGCGACGAAAAACTATTTTTTTACAGGTGTATAACTTTTGTGTGATAAATCGCACAAAAATAACCTTCTCTTGTAAATATACTTTCTTAACTTAAATGTTACATTTATATATTTTTTCTTATATTATTTACTTGTCGATTTGGTGAACCAAATCTTACAACAGTCTTACCGAATGGTATCGTGTTATAACCTAGGTAACTGGGTTGTGGAGGTCAGATAGGCAGTCGCTCCATGTAAAACACTGGTATTCAGCTGCATCCGGTGAGACTGGAAGCCGACTCCAACATAGTTGGAAGAAAGGCTAGGCTGATATATAGTCGATTTGATGAACCAAGTCGTGCTGTCCTTGTCTATTTACTATAGAGAGACAGAGATAGCGTTATTGCGTATGCAATTGTCTGTAATGACATTGTTGTATTTATTTTGTCGTGTGATTATTAATACTTTAGTTTTTATAACAAAGATGAAGATTATTTTGTATATTTATATTTTTCTTTTTAACTTTTACTGCGAGAATTGGACAGGAGTGAAGTCGTTTTTAAGAGGTGGTATTAAGACCTTGCCTTGTTCCTTTGAGGGTAGGCAGGGACTTTAAAAGTTACTTTTTACTTGCACTTTGCGTATATACACAGTGTCTGTAGATATTATGATTTTAACCAACCATTTTGATAGTTTAAAAGTTATTTCTTTTATTCGTACTTATGAGTTACCGAAAGATGTTATATCTGATTAGTATAATTGAAAAAATAA
The DNA here is from genome assembly GCF_050436995.1 of Anticarsia gemmatalis. Taxonomy (NCBI): domain Eukaryota; kingdom Metazoa; phylum Arthropoda; class Insecta; order Lepidoptera; family Erebidae; genus Anticarsia; species Anticarsia gemmatalis. The sequence goes on along the minus strand of NC_134764.1, from coordinate 10,224,153 downwards.
ATAAATTCCAAGCAAAAATACTAAATTAAATAAGTACTAAATTATTACAAAATTTATTGTTCTTTGCTTTCGAAAAGTATTAACAAATAAATGAAGGACAATATTTTGACTTTCAACCAAGGTTGATATCTATTATTAAACCTTCATGGGCCTTTTCCAAATCTTTATCATATGATAACAATAACAATCACTGATAAATAACGCTGGTATTTTATCTGCATCATCTAATCTTATCTTATTAATAGCATGTGCAATAATTTCAACAAAATTCCATTTGATAATAATTGCTACTGTCTAATTCTCGTGGTTGTACGTCGCATTTAAAACTACACGTCATTGTCATTTACCTATGTACGTATTCTGAAATAAATTAATTTTACCCATTACTTCCCCGCTGTTGGTCAAAGTTCACCTCCTGTAATGAGGGAGGAGTTAGGCCTTGAGTCTACCACGCAAGGTTGCATTATGCGTAAAGCGGGTTGACGATTTTGCATACTACCATCAAGAACAAACATTTAAAATTATTATATTTGTTGAGTTAGTGTCTTCTTTGATGTGCAGTTTTAAATAAATACGTACTAATATTGTTATCGCGCAAATATTTCGTTGTCAAAATTAAACAGAATCTCTTATAAATTGTTACTCTCCACTATTAAAAGTTTAACAGAGGCTACGTTTGACGTGTGTTGCAAAATTTAATTATTAATATATTATATTATTGGTTTTTATTTCAAAATTATCGGAGAGTTTACTTCTATGGCGCGGAGAAGCTAGGAACATACTTATTGAATGCGATTTACAGCAGATTTGAAACAGCATTAAATTTCTTTTGTATTATATTCTCACGATTGTAATCATTCAAGTTTCTCCTAAACTAACGAATCTTCGTGGCCAATAAATATGTTTCGAGCTTTAGCTTCATTAATTATCTAGCGTTAGTTTAATTGTTAATTAATTTATTTTTGTACGAGTGTGAATGTGTATTCGATATCTTCCGACATTATCTTTACTTCCGGATTGCCAAATTCATTCCATTTTACATAAAAACAAGCATTTTATGACGATTTTTAAGCATTTTGTTCTTATTCTTTATAGTAAATTACTGTTTTCAAATGTAGTTTTATCTCTTTTATAAACAAGTCGAAAGAAAGAGACGAGAATAACTTTAGTCATTGTCTGTTATTTAGTTTAACTAAATGCTGATTTATAACGTAGTTCAATTCGTAATATTATAAAGCAGCGGGTCCTTAGAGCGAATGAAAATTTAAGGTAACGATATTTTATTTTATTCTCTGGGAAACCTATCTCACGGTCACGGGCTTCCCTTAGGTATTGTAACTTTTAATTTTCAATCGCGTTTAAGACCCGTTGCATTATAATATTATGTGTACAAGTCGCGAGAGTTAACCGTTAATTCAGTTTTTATTTGAGCATTTAATATAAATGTGTGTTAATATATAAAATGTCAGAGTTTAGGACTTAGTCATGACTCGAGTCTGTATGTAAATGATTCTTAGAACGTTTTACTTATTAGATTATGTATTTTATATTGTATGATAAATGAGCTTACATAGAGATTTATCTGTATAACGACATAGAAGAACATTTTGTTCGACATTGAATTAATATTATTTTAAAGGACAGATTGCTGATTGTTCTTAATTGTAAAATTAAGTGTTTATTCTTCAAAATGCTCTATAAAAAAATGGCATTTAATCCCCTATAATTGAGTTGATCTACTTATAAATAAAATATTTTTTTTATAGCTTGGATATTTTGACAGATTCTCTACACATTTTGTCAGTCAAAAATATATTTCCAATAATCATTTCGGGCGTTGGAAAATTAGCCCTCAAATAAAGCCTCAAATGGTCCTCATTTCAATACAATTATTTTTTTAAATGTATGTGAAATTAAATTACAATGTCATTCTTAATGTTCTTCAATTACACAAGTCGTAAGGGTTAATACCTACGATTCACACACAAACAATATTAAGTAAACCTACTACGCGACGTATGCAATTAACACAATGTCTTACCATACATGCATTCTACCAAGGACATTCTATTATTTACCTTATGGGGAATACATAAGGTCCAAAGTCACCGATCCGCTAACATATAATATATTTTGACTTGCTATCCGGGAGTTTACTTCAAAGACGGTCTACAAGTCGTTGATATGATTTCTTTATGATGAAGTTTTGCCGACATCAAGTAGTTGAAATATGTAGGTTTGGAGTTCCTTGTGTGTTGACTGTTTAACGTTGTATCGCATTGCATCGTATACGTTGCTCACGTCAGACAGAACGAGATGCAACATACATATTCTACCACTATTATACATAGATCTTCCATTTTGCTTTACATAGTTAATGAAAAGTTGATTAGTCTTTTGAACATCCTTGCATCTCTTTCTGTCTTACCGTCTTCTCCCAAGTGGGAGTGAGACGGATATACTTTTGTGTGTGTCTCGTAACCCAATAAAAATGTATGCACATAGTGAAATATTTGACGTTTTGCAAAGAGTTTTGACGCATTGAGTCTGAGTTCCTATAGGGGCCTATCAAATAGGTGGTCGGGCCTAATTTTTTAGAGAAAATATGTTTTTTTTTTATTGTATTAGTTTGTCGATGTACATACTGTGATCTGTTGCATTGATACTTAAGTAATACGAGGTACTAAAATATGTATTATTGATTTCTAATTTATGTAACTTGTCTGGTTCATTCTATCTCTTATTGTTAACTAAGGCCTATTATAAAATATTCACTATATTTGATTACAAAGGATCATGAATGTGGGGTGAATTATTAAAGTTTTTTTACCTATTATTGTCCCACTGCTGGGCAATGGTCTACTCCCGAACGAATAAGGGCTAAGGCTTTGCGTCCACCATGCGGGCCATGATATGTATTCGCACTTTCGGCGTCCAAGTCAGTTAACACATTAAATTTGAACTTACCAATTGAGTTGTTGGCAGCAGAAGTGTTAAATAGTTTTTGGTCAAGGGTTTATCACGATGTTTTTCCCAAAGTAAAATTGTTTTTAAAGGTATTTTTGTAGTTTTCTCAAGTATTGATGCAACAGATCCTAATAGCTTTTAATTATAAATATAAAGCAGCTAAATAAATGTAAACAAATAATTAAAACTATTTCAAATTGTTTCGTTCAATCAGAATAATGTACAATGTACGAAACTAGTGTTACCAGAGTTAAAAATATGTAAATGTAGTTTATTATTTAGGCTGGCAATGGGCGAGTGATTACTGGTTTTTGGGATAGATTTAAAAACGGTGTTAAAGTGATATTTAGAATATCAATGTTGGTTTTTTAAAGGTTAAACTTGGTTATTTGTTTTTAAGTACCTATAGCACGCAGAATGTTTTTTTTCTGGGTGGGTTTGATTTCCACATATTTGTGCGGTCCACAAATACTTGTTTTGGGTCTACACATCGCATTGTCTCCGTTGTTTGTTTACGCGTCATCGCGACGCAAGAGCAATTCTTAGCGCGGGAGTTATTTTTTTTTAAAGGAACAAATAACCAAGTGTATCGCCATTAGTATAATTGCAAGGAATGTGGACGCTAAAAGCCCCATAATTATACAATATTTAACAAAAAATATTGGTACAAATATACATTTGAGATTTGAGGAATGGTTTTAAACTTATTCCTTTTGTTATGTATAATATTATAATTTATATTTTCATACAGAAAAATACTTATTTTTTTAATATTGTAACATTTTAGCTTCTCTGTTTGTTCAGGTGGCTTTCTTCCCATAGAATCGAATTTCAATACTCAGGTTCGAGGTTTCGTCAAATAGTACTCTTAAATTACGAACTAGCGCATGTTTGTATACTGATTTTAAGTGAAAATAATGTGAATCAAACATTGGTTCCCTTTTAAATCAGCATTCAATTATGCACTAGATTGTATTAAGAATACGAATTGACATTCTCTCGATTGCATTCGAATTCGATCCCGTAGAGAATACGCCACCAGTTCATAATAAAATAAAAGCTGTGTTTAATTCGAAACCAGTCTTCCTTTTAACAAGACGTTGTTTGTGGTAAGAAAATAGCGAGTTATCGTCAACAATCGTGAAACTAAGCGTTTATTTTTGACATTATAAGTCGCGTACCGGCAATATCTCGGTCCCGTTCATTTCGATCTGAAAGAAAAGAGACCTAGATATTGCCTCACGAGGCTACTCGGTTTTTGCTAGTGTTCGAGGCTCACTCTTTTCTTACCTACTTTCTACTTACGATTTTCATTACATAAAGGTTCTGTAATATTTTTTTACTAATGTATGTATGTATGTGGAGTGGTCACCGCCCTGAGAGCCGAGTCATCGTGACGGTACCCAGCACTTGTGATACGTTGTTGCAATGACTGTTTTATATTATATGTATCATTATATTGCACATGAGTTTTATTTGTATACCCTCACTAATAGGTAATAGGTAAATATCGATACTGAGCGTTACATGAAACGTTCGCAGTGCCGTCCACACGTAGAATTCACGCTACATTACAAGGTGGATTACATTACACGCTATACTCGTCTGGACCCGGCTTTAAAAGGTAACATTATCCTAGAGAATAGCATAAGCAGGAAAAGGTCGATTCAAAATAGGTGTATCTAGCGTCATAACTACTTACCTATTATAATTATTCATTAGATCTATTGAAAAAAAAACGGAATTTGATATCCATCAAAACTATGAAGATTATCGTCTAAAATCTATAGATAACTTTCTAATAAATTAGATCTAAGTATCGCAACGTTTGATGTGTCACAATATGGCGAATAATTCTAGGATAATAGTCAATTAATAGATAAATAATAGCAGACTGATAGCGGTACTATTATATTTTAATCACTTAGCACGTAATTGTCAGAGTTAAGATCGCATTATGATTGATGAGTGTTGATTGTTAGACGTTCGTTATTGTTTAGAGCAACTGAGTAGCAGCTAAATTTCAGAGATTTGTGATAAATAAGATTGGCGGTCGATATCACTGACCTACGGGCTTTAAACAAAAATCCAAAGCTGAAGTTCTTAAATTTACTAAAATCCGACATCATAGTGGCAATTTTATTTTAAGAATATCAGGGATCCGTTCAAATTGTAAAGATATTAGTCCAATAAAAAATCCGCTCTTACCTAATGGTTTACACTAAAATAATTATTTGCACACATTAATAAGAAGAGAGTGGAGTATAACACAAAATAAATAGTTGGTAACCCCTTCTGTTTTTATGAATAAAGCCATAAAACGCCATTCTTGACCAAAACAAGGAATGGAGGATATGAACAGAAGAATGGTAGATATAAGTAGATGTATTTAAGTAGAAACACTTAATAAATCTCTATCCGACAGAAAATATTATTGTGTTATTACAAGATTTCTAAGACTATTCGTCAAAATATTATTAAGGAAATATTAAGTTAATCAATTATTAACCTCCCGATGGAATCTAATTGTATTTCCGTAGAAATTAATCACCCGTATTAAATTGGAAAATCCTTCCAAATATTTGATATCTACTCACTAAAGATTGATACGTAACTATTGTTCTACCGATAATAGTAGGTATAAGTAATTACTACATATTCATGGTGAAGAATACGGACAATCCTTTTTCAGGGGATTAACACAAAACTGAAAAACCAATAGCCTAATTGAAGTAGTCCAACAACTTAGTAGAGAGTGTCGTAATGCACAATTTGTTTGGAGTATAAATGCGATTTTGGTGTATTTAAAAGAAAAAAGAGGTTGCAAGCAGGCAACCGTTCGATCCATAAGTAAGTATGTGGGAGATACTTACTTATGGATGGAACGGTTGCCTGCTTGCAACCTCTTTTTTCTTTTAGCGTTCTAAATATTATATTTAGTACACCTCCCCCACCCCGACCATGCATACAGGGCTCTCTAATAAATGGTTAGACTACAAATGACATAGGCAACCAGTAGCACAATGCGTACACACTCCGGCCGGAAACTATCTGGGGTTCTAAGCACAGACACTGTAGGAACTCTATACAGGTGTTAGAGCTGAGCGTCTACGTGCTTCAAGTACGTTTATAACAATTTAAGGCTTGGTTGTTACCTATTATGGTAAGTGCGTGATAGCCGTTTTAGATGGCTTAAGTAACGCTTGGATTCCTTCACTGGGTTGATCACTAACCGTACAAAAGAGGAAAAGTGCAATGACCTGTGGTAAACTAAGTTAAATCCGGTAATGAAACCAAAATCTATTAATCCTGCTATGTAAGGAGATGTATAAATGTGAATGAAACAGGGGAAGTTCTTAGGGACCGTATCAAATGCCGTCCTTTGGTCTCTACCGGCCTCTATGGGAACAAGGCGTTATTTTATTAAATACAATGACATGAATGTTTGTCTGAAACCAAAATCATGGTAACACTACACATGATTATGATAAACCCATGTTTTGCATCAAACGCAATGTGAAGTAAGCTCACGAAATTAGCGGAATATCAATTATAATATCTAATCACTTAATTAAATCTTTTAAATCTTAGATGTGTTGAGAGATTGGGGGCGGTAATCTCATTGTAAGTTAATATGGTAGCCGACAGACGGCTGACAATCAGTAGCGTTTACAATGTTAATGAAAACAGGTTTAATTGTGCTACTCGCTGCTGTTCTTCAGGTGAGAAACATTTCAGGGTTACTAGATAAGAAATTATTCGGTATTTTATGAGTTATTTACTTAGTGCTTTCGCTAAACTTCGAATTATTTTGCCTGAGACCACATTAATCTATCATAGTTGAATTCTGAGGTCTATTTTCGTTTTGTTCCTCTTACTGAAAACAAATTCAGAACGCAAGGCTTCAGTCAATGTAATAACTTAAAAAACATTACAGGTTTCAACCGAACTTGTTGAGCCTGAGTTCATCGAAGATGTAATGAAAAGAGGTAAGTTGACGCTCAAACAACTTTTCCTTATTATTAGATGAGAATGACTGGTAAGAAACGTCTGTGAGGAATCTTGGGCAGCTACAAAATCTTAGAGACCTTGAAAGAACAACCTGCTTGAAGAAGTATTAGGTACAGTTTAAATATTTCTTTTAAACAATATTATAGTGGACAAGCAATATTATTGAAACAATCCACCACTTTGTGGCTTAGCTATGGCCCCAGACGCTCGTAGTCATTTTGGCATTATGTATTATAGTATACTTATCAGGATCCCGTGGCTCTCCCAGGACAGTGACCCTGTAGTTAACGTCCCCTTACTTTACCAGAGGCAGAGTCGAGTTCCACTCGCATAGTGTCAGGATGGGAGGCGCTCCCCGGCCAGCACCCGCACCAGGCCGCACTGCGCATGGTGGCGGCTGACGGTGGCGTCAGCGCCTGCGGAGGCTCCTTCGTGCACCGCAACTGGCTTCTCACCTCCGCTCACTGTACTGCTCAGTAAGTGTACAAAATGTGCAAAATTAAATGTGTATAATAGCTTGTATAAATAGGTTGTAGTAGGAACTTTGTAAGAAAAATATTTGGCTTAATTACCTACCTCTTACCGGAGTAGCTCAGAGTTAACGACAATTCTTTCCTATCCTTGTCGATAAAACTCCTAATCTTTTCTTAACTTTATTTAGCCAAACTTACCCTAGCTGGGATGCTTAGTCTAGGCTTACTTCATACTTCCTAGAAGTTGGGTCTTGAAATTGTAATAAAATAGAAGGCAAATAAACCCTTAAAGCAAATAAGTAGGTAATTTACTAGTAATATCAAGGAGTCAGTCGTTTATTATCTGTCAACTATTTCACCTTCAGTTGTACTTGTACTTATAATATATGTTTTAAAAAGTGTCATATCTCCCCAGGCGCGTTACCCTGGTGGTCCGCGGCGGCGTGGTGTCCCTCACCACTCCGGAGTACATCTACGAGACGACCGAGTGGTGGAACTACCCTACATACGACGACAACGACGTCGGCACGGTCCAGCCTGATGACATCTCCATTGTTAAACTGCAGCGCCCCGTTACTTATACCAGTAAGTTATTTTATAAGTTTTATTAAAGACGATCAGTGAGCTAATCGAACATCATTTTAAAATGTCGTTAGTGCAAAATAAACTCGCACTAGGCATTCTGGTTTAAGAACTTGTTCATAGCTTCATAGACAGTACTTAAAGGAACTTATATGAATATCAGCGATGAAATTGTACAAAAAACATTTGTTAAATGGCTACGATAAAGTAAAGGTGTGAACTCGAAATGTGGGTAGGTAGGTATATAAAAAACCTAAATTCCTATAATAAAAGATAGGTGTTTGATAAAAGATATTTCAAACGACTTTAAAATCTTCTTTGTGATCTTCAAACTTATTATTTCAAGGTTCTTTGTTATAAAATCACCACTCGCAGGTATTTTACCTTATAAGGAAGTGACACACGTAATAAAGATTATAAAATTGCAAAGCACGTAGCTGGTTGCTTTGTTTTGTTCCTTAAATATTATTTGGTAGCTAATGTAATTTGGAACTATGTTACTGTTCATGAATAAAAGGTTCGATTACCGAAGGTTTACTAATAGTTTAAGTACTAATTACTTTTACGTACCTACTTAATCTAAGCTGCATGGACTCTTGGCTCAACTCCTCCCTCGGGATGAAACCTTTGCCCTGCAAAGGGTAATAAAACTGCATTATGATATGAGTATTATACAGCACGAATCTTCTTCTTTGCAGGATATTTAAAAGCCATCCGTATCCAGCCCTCGGCAGACGCTTTCAGAAACTACGACGGTGAAGTTGTTCATGCTAGTGGCCACGGAAGAACATGGACTGGTGGTAAGAAACCATTTATTACATACTGAACTTAATTATAGGGGAAGTAAAGCTAACTTAGAACAGCTTGAAAATATCACGAGTATGGTTATTTAGGCGTAACTACAAAAATTCAAGCTTTAGTTTCGAGCTTTTGGTTTCAAGGCGCAAAATAATTTTGTAATTTCATTTCTACTTCATATTTGGATTGTGATAAATAATGGTGAAAGATCGCCTCTCAAAAGTTTTGAAATACCTGCATATATTATTTTCAAAAATTTCATAAATACTTTCTTGTTTTTGAAAGTCAGATAAATAATCTTAAGAAGTAAAAATAAAAATGTTGTATCATGAAAAATGGCGCCATGCCGCGCCATAAAAATATGTATTTGCAATTAATACGTTCAATGATTAACATCTAATCGTGCAAGCATTTACCTACCTGCATGCTGATCTGTCATTGATTAAATAACGATTTTTATTGCGAATTTCATTGATAACAATCTAATGACAAAAAAAACGTGCAAGTAAAAAACTTATTATTTTTAAATTGTCGAATGTAACCTCGGAGAAATGATTTTCTTCTAAGAATACATTTTACTTCACAAAACTATTAATACACTAGGTTATATGCATAATGGAATAAGTTTACATAATCTATACTTCTATACTAATATTATAAAGCTGAAGACTTTGTTTGTTTGTTTGAACGCGCTAATCTCAGGAACTACTGGTCCGATTTGAAAAATTCTTTCAGTGTTAGATAGACCATTTATCGAGGAAGGCTTTAGGCTATATAACATCACGCTACGGCCATTAGGAGCGGAGTAGCAACGAAAAATGTTACAAAAACGGGGAAATTTTTTCATTCTTTCTTATGTGACGCAAGCGAAGTTGCGCGGGTCAGCTAGTTTTTTTTTTTTTTTTTTTTTTTTTTTTTTTAAAAAAAAAGACAACTCCCGCACTAAGAATTGCTCTTGTGTCGCGGGGACTTTTACAAACATACAAACAACGGACACAAAGCACAACCAGACCCGAAGCAATTATTTGTGGATCGCACAAATAATTGCTCCGTGTGGGAATCGAACCCACGACCTCCCGTTGCAGTGGTATCGGCGTGGTGACCTAAACCACTGCGCCACGGAGGCAGTCAGTTATAAATAAAACGAAGTTTGGGAAAAACGGTGGTTAAATAGATACAGTGTTGCAGTACTGTTGCTATTATATCATATAGACGATTTCTTTACTATAGTTATTTCATAAAATATTGCATGCAATATACAAAAAGTTACGAATTATGTCGCAACGTTGAATAATCAGTCCGGAGATACAATTAGAATTGAGATAGCTTTTTTTTCTAGACAAATAAATAATATTTTTTGCAATAACTATACATTTTGTCTTTCTTACCAGGATCATCACCCGAGAACCTGAGATGGGTGTTCCTCCGCGCGGTCGCGAACCCTACGTGCGCGCAGACCTTCGGCTCTGCCCTCATCACAGCCAACGCCATCTGTGCCCGCTGGTTCAATGTTACTTCGCAGTCTACTTGCCAGGTAAACTTACATTTTCAGTATTGTTGCAGAGGTTATATAATATTACATTTTGAAAATTTAAATTAAACATTACATTACATGGAGAGAATGAAGGTCTAAGTGGTATGGTAATGCAATCAATACAGGGCCCAGGCTTCGTAAAAACTATGTTTTTTTTTTCAAATCTTTCTTTTAGAAATCCAAAGTGGTAAAAAGGGTTAAAAATGCTGGGTACTTTTTTGGTGCCTCACTGAGCAAAATTTAACTAAGTCTTGATGATAAGCTACATATCGACACTTGAAATACAAAAATACCGGGTAATTTTCACCTTTTAAGCATCGCTTCGGTAATAATTAGATACTATTCAATTGTTTGTGCTACAGGTAAACTGAAAACTAGCTAAAATGTAGACGAGATCGTTTAGGTATTTACCCAGCCCTGCAATATAAATGTAAATAGTGTAACTGTCTATCTGCGTGTCCCAATGACCGGTCACATGAAAGGACGTCTCGTCAAGTGCGTCTCACGGTCACGGCTAGACTTAGATTAAGATAACCTTAGGGTGAAATGTAAATTGTTTGGAGTTGTCCGACATATTTCATTGATATTTTACACTGATTTCATTTATAATCATTCAATTCATAATAGGATATAAAGGGAATATTCCTCACACGGCAAGAAAGGGGTGACTTTTATGCAAAACCGACACGTGCCAGACAGGACTTTAACCAGTTATTTGTATACAAGTTTTTTATGAACAAAAATATGCCAATTTTAGCAGAATGTTCGTATGACATATTGTTATAAATCGAACCCGGTACCGTTCAACGATTGTGTGTACAGTATTTATTTACAAATTATATTATTAACTTTTTTTTCGCCAGGGTGACAGTGGTGGTCCACTTGTTCATGTGAGTGATGGCGTTGAAACTCTGATCGGAGTAACCTCCTTCGTCGCCGGCGGCAACTTCGGATGCCACTCAGGACTTCCTGCTGGTAATGAACTATAATAATTTGCTACGCTTTTTCCCGGAATAGCTGAATGGCCAATTTAATAAATCTATTGATAGTAGTCGCTAGATACATTAATGCCTTTAATGTATTTAGTGTTAGTTACAGGCAGTTTACTATATCATTCTACTTAAGTATGATTCTTCACTATCATGACTTATTCATTTTTGAGTGCAAACGAAACAAATCCCCCTTTTCAGTTACTAATATCCAACATGAATCACTATTTCCAACGCATTCAGAGAAAATAGTCCTTAACATGATAATATGATAGTAATGACGAGTGTCGCAGTATGACTCACCATTCCTACTCAGAGATCGATGACATATTTTCTTCTAACTTGAAGAAACATCCAAGGAGCATTGAACTTTCATCCAGACGAAAATAAACTTGTACATTAATGTGTCTGCTGAAATTGATACACTTGCAAACTTTTTTATGCCTCAGGTTTCATCCGTCCTGGACCGTTCCTACCCTGGTTCAAAGAAATCACTGGTATTGACTTTGAGAACTTCGATGAGGATGACGACGAGCCTACTGAGCCAACACCTCCAGAAGACGACAGCGAAGAAGAAGATGAGACCAGTGAGGAGGACACCAGTGAGGAAGACAGCAGTGCTGAAGACGATGACAGTGATGATGATATCTCGCAAATCATGAAGCGCCTTCAAGTTAAAGTTAAAGTCAAGGTCGCTATCAACAAGTTCAAGGTTAAGAAAGAAGTCGAAAAGGAGAAAATCAAGAAGCATAATCACTAATAATAAATCTAATTAAGTCACCAATGCACTTAAAATAATGCATATTTGAAGAAATACCCGTTATATTTTGGAACAATTTAATAAATCAATGTGTTGTTTTGAATCGTGTTTCATTTTCTATGCGATACCTATTATTTTCTAAGCATGAAGTTAGCAACACTAATCCGTTGTGTCATTCGTATGTCGTCTTTTACGTCATTCTCAAGTATTGGAATCTCAGGCATGTAACTTAGTGCGATTTATCACAGAATTAAATGAATAAACATTTATTTTTGAAATGAAATGGAGGGACCGAATACTAAAGGTAAGTTCCACTGCTCAATTTAATTCGTATTAAAGTGAATTAGTGCAATATTTAGTCATGTTTTGAGCAAAGTACCTGTCAGTAAAGTGTGTGGGCGATTCTTCTAATATCATGAATTATCTTTTGTTTGCTTGTGCCTCGCCTAATGTAACTTGAAGCATAAGTTACCTGGAGTTTTGGACAATATCTATAGACATTATAAATCCTCCGCATTGTTGTTAGACGATGTTTTAGAGTAATTAATTAGTTTAGAATAGAGATGTTTACTTCCGCGTAAGTTCTAACTTGAAGGATGTTTTGCGAATTTTTAACACGCTCCACAGTATTCAATATATTAGAAAGGCATTTGACATTCAACAACTACCATTTCTGGAAAAAAGCAATAATTAATGGGTTATTTTGTCAAGAAACATAATTATTTATTGAAAAATAATAACAAATATTATATGTAGCTATTGAAATAAATAACTGTCGTAAACAAAGCCAATTAAAAACTCCTGTGCTATTAACATAATTGTGCTATAAAAATCAAATTAAGCATCTACTGATGAATATTCTTAATTAATTTTAATTATTATAATAATACTCCAGTGTTTATTAAAATATACCTACCTAATCAAGGTCTTATATCAATCCATAGGTATGACAAGTTTTATCAAATTTTTCACCCACAGCAATAAAAAATATTCTTTTTAAGTATTTATTTTATTTTAATTTCTATCAGGACTTCCTGATTTGCCATAAACTTTAATCATATTTCCAACTGGACATTGTAGCAATAACATGAAAGGAGATATGATAACCATCTAACATAATTCAAATATAACATGTTAAAATGTATTATTGATAACAGTATCACATATAGCACAGTGAGTAAGATAATCTGTATACTGTTTCTACTTATTGAAGTATTGCGGGTTTGATTTCCTAAATGTAACATCTTTACACAACTTTAGTTAACAAATGTCAAGTAGGTATAAGTTTCTTTTTATATGTGTTGTGGAAGTCATGGTAATAGCATTTACAACTATCACTTGACTTCAAATGGTTTGTGTAAATTTACCCATGACAATCTTGACAGATCTTTCTGAACTTTGGTTTGACAAACTACCTTGTGTTTACATACTTTGGATCACTAGAACCCAAAATTATTCGTTGTTTTAGTAGTTCACAAAATGAAAAAAAAATTAAGCCATTAATTTCCCTCTACTGGGCAAGGGTCTCCTGTATCGATGGAGGGTCCACAGTAAAAAAAAATTAAAATATTAATAAAACATAGGTACCTAATTAAAATATTAATAAAAAATATATTAATGATGGTCAACATTATGATTTTATGCTATGTTCTAGTGGCATAGAAACAGGATAGTATAATTATTTACATAAAATAAGCATTGAACCTACAGGAAAATTAGTATGTTAATATGTCATTGTCAAGTAGCTGTTTATGTTATTGTTATTTTGTTCAAATACATAGATTTGTGTAGTAAATCTGTATGTGTGTGCTGTAACTAGCGGTCCTGTATGACAAGATGTATGGATGAGAATGAGGCAAGGGAAGTTTGTAAGGATTGTACCAAGAAGAGTTCTTTGAAAGACCCCTATGGAAAAAGGTGTGATAATTATGTATGTATGTATGTGCTGTGGAGTACATAAAGAAATAAATTCCATTCCACTTACAAATATGAGTAAAAGATTTCTGTGGTATTTTGTCTGAATGGTATGACTAAACAACTGAATGATTTTAAAGAAAAGCTGTTTGTTCCTTGTACCTAAAAGTTACATGTGTAGAAACTGTTAGTGTAAATGGTAATAAATAATGTTGATTACCTGACAAAATGAATTGGCTCTTATTATTAACTAAACCTCTTCAGCATAGCAGAAGACAATACCAGTAACTTATGTCAATAAATAATGGTATTAAATTAAAAGTTCTTTGATAATCATAAGAGTCTATTATGTATTAGAATATGGGAATTATAACTTTTAAACTCTCGCGTTGCATGTTTAATGTATAATAGAATATGAGAATTAACGCGAACACGCGTGCGACCCCGGCGAGTGCAACCTGCGCCGAAACGTTAGGCATTTTAAGGTTTAATGCGTGTTCGCGTTAATTCCCGTATTCTATTATACATTAAATATGGGAATTAACATGTAAACGCATTTTACCTTGGAATGCCTAACATTTTGGCGCAGGTTACACTGGCTAAACAGATTAATTTACATTTTATATTGTGTACAATTTTATAAGGAAAACCTATATATTTCAGAGTCCCTCAGTTGTGCAGGGTGCTTGAATGACATAGGTGAAGATGACTATGTCTCCGCACTCAACCAGGACTGGCATCAAGACTGTTTCAGGTAACTATTATACAATATTTCACTTCGTAATGCGACATTTAAGACACTATATAGTACTATAAACTAAATAATACTATACTTGTGTATGAAACACAAGTATAGAATTTTCGTTATGATGTTCTGTGTGATGATCGTATGTTGTTCCTGTCTGTAAGCATTTAGGGTGAATAGTTGATCAACACAAGCTTAAATATTTCTTTTGTTTACCCTGTTTAATACCTTTTGTCTACCTTCGTATTTACTATCTTTATAGGAAAAGTGGAAACCAGCATTCCTAACAGAGTTTTACATACATATTTTTACTCCTTACTTACATATTGATGCGATAATTTTGTAGTGTCCTGGGGGGCAAAGTTGTCAGTTACATAATTTAGATTTGATTTCACTACTTCTAAATATCTATCAGATAACTTATTAGATGGAATTTTACAGTAGTTTTCATATATTTGCTGTCACTTTAATTAAGTGAAACCGGCCCTTAATATCCTGTTTAGTCACCTAGGGGCAAAGTTGACAAAACTGCCTTAATTTAAATCAATTATAGTAAAATATAAAATAAACATAATTGTAAAAGTTGTGATTTTTCATCAACCTAAATGAAATGGTAGTAGTTAAATTGTCTTATCAGTAATCATAGGTTACCTACAGTGTCTAAGAGTGCTATGGGAAACTAGGATCACTACTTGTGAAGCTTAAAACATTCATTTCAGTAATATTATAACAAACATCTTAGGCAAATATTATCCGTTCCGATGAATAAGCCGGTTTCTTGGCGCCGCGCCACGCGTCTTGAGTGGTCTCATGCGTAACTAGATGGCGTTGGGATCGAATTAGATCGCGCTATCAAAGTTTTCACACCGCTGGTATAAGTAGTCGCGGTTTTGGCGGCAACTTTAACTTTGCGCAGAGGCAATATCGTAACCAATGAGGTTTATCCGAGGTGCGATTATTGCTAGTTGAAAACTTTACCAATACCCCGCCTTGTGGACGTGAAATACCGTCCGCTATGGCAATTTTTGAACGGCCGTAATTGGCCTGATAAATTGTTAAAAATACTAAGAAAGCAATTAGTTGATTACATTTATTACATTGTGATTTATTATAGTAAAATTACACTGTAATTCTTTTAATTGACTTGCTGGTTACTTTGAGAGACCTTACTTTGAGAGATCTTATTAATATGAAACATTTTAGATATAATAAGAAGAAAATTACTGTTGCAGTACTTATTTAATTAATTAATTATTGTCAGTTTAATTTTATTGTTACATTCATACGTTTGGGGAGAGTCCCGTATAGACACATTACGAAATGTGAAAAGAATGCGACCACAATATTATGCTTGCTTTATTAATCAACATAATGTAAATCTAAAAATAAAAGTCACTTATTCAGGATACTCCTACTGAGAATTTTATTATATCAGCAGATTTTTGAGTAATTACATTATATACATTGCGTTAATTTTAATTATAAGCTATATAAAGTTTAGTTATTTTGGTTGGTCAGGTCAAACTGAGGTCAAAAGCAGTTCAAACGATAAACAAACCCTTTGAAATCTAAATCAATATGTAATTAACCAGTACTTAATAGCAATTAAATTACCAATAATGGACTAGAACATTAAAGCAATTAAAGTTCCTACCTGTTAATAGATTTCCAACTTATAATAATTAATAATTCATTAAGAATGTGGGTCAAAAATGCAATTTGACAAAACGTTCAAGCATATGGTTACGTAACTTTTTATTCTCGAAAGGACTTTTGGAGTACCCCTCGTTCACAATAGACCCTTTTTACGATTTGGTTTGTACTTGCTATGCAATGCTTTGCACCCTTATAATACCGAGACAAAGTTGTGGTACTTTTGTAAAGTAAAAGGGTTTTTTTTTAAGATGTAGTGGAGTTAGGAGGGGAAGGGGTCTATAATGTCTACAGTGAAAGCATTTTAGCGCGTTATTCACACGAGGTATCACAGTGAACATATTTTTAATTTGATTCCATATTTTTCTTGCTGCGAATAGTTTTGATTATATAGATTCGTATGTTATAAGGAAATCCGTAAAAATATTGCCTCGACTAAAGTTATAATATGAAGATGTAAATAAAATTGGTCTAATGGAGGTAAAACGTAAACTTATAATTCAAATCATGACTTTTTATTCCTTATTACGTAATACTGTATATATTATATATGATTATCATTTAATCTATATCTATACTTCTATACTATACTTACTATACTAATATTATAAAGCTGAAGAGTTTGTTTGTTTGTTTGTTTGTTTGAACGCGCTAATCTCAGGAACTACTGGTCCGATTTGAAAAATTATTTCAGTGTTAGATAGTCCATTTATCGAGGAAGGTTATAGGTTATATATCATCACGCTACTACCAATAGGAGCAGAGTACCAGTGAAATATGTTACAAAAACGGGGAAAATTTTTAACGCTTATGTAACGCAAGCAAAGTTGCGCGGGTCAGCTAGTATACTATATGCAACAGGAAAATAGCTAGCCGTAACTCATACACTTATCATATAGGTAAAACGTGATGTATGATATAACCACATATCATATAGTTAAACATAATATATGTTAGTAACATCCCACCGGTGTGGACTTATAACACTTTCCTTATTCCAGGAAGAGACCCTTACCCTTTTAAGACAGTACCTAATTAATATAGTCAATATATTAGGTCAGGGAAAAAGTTTTTTCGCATTATAGTATGTATGAACTTGTAATAAAATCTCTTTGGCTTCAAGAATCACAAATGAGTACACGGTTCATTAGGTTTCTTTCAGTGAGCTCGTGAGGTAACCAAATATCGAGCTTTTTTGTAGAGATTTTTTTTTTGATTTGATGTATATAAAATTATTCCGTTACTGACTGACTGATAAACAACACATAGACAAAACTATTAAGCGCAGAAAGTAAAAACTGGTATGAAGATTCCTTAGAAAGTGTAAAGTACCAAGAGAGTATTTTTGGAAGGGGGTGATATTGCACACGGGCGAAAAGCTAGTTTAATATATACAAGTACTATTACTTATTCTGTGATATAATGTAATATTTTATAATAATGTGTGACAAGATGTCTGTAAATAAAACTAGAGAAGTTTTTTAAGGATCGTAGCAAGTGTCAATCTACCCTCATTTATGTGTTGTAATATATTAGGTCGGGGAAAAAGTCTTTTCGTATTATGGTATGTGCATATAAACTTGTAATTAAATCTCTTTGGCCTCAAGAATCACAAATGAGTACACGGTTCATTAGGTTTCTTTCAGTGAGCTCGTGAGCTACCCAAATATCTAGCTTTTTTGTGTAGAGAAAAGATTTTATTACAAGTTCATATATTACCTATTCTAATGTGAAAAGACTTTTTCCCCGACCTAATATGTATATGTTTGTGTCAGGTGCTCGGTGTGCGACGCGCAACTGTCTCTATGGTACTTCGAGAAGGGTGGCTTGTTATTCTGTCAGAACGATTACTGGACCAGATACGGAGAGAGCTGTCAGCAATGTGCACAGGTAAATATAACATTATAAAAAGTCAAGTCAAACTAATTTATAACAAATTTAACCCATCACTGCTAGGTCTCCTGTAATGAGGGAGGGCTTGGGCCTTGAGTCCACCACGCTGGCTAAATGCGGGTTGGAGGTTCCTTCAAGACAATCTAAAGAACTGTCAGATATGCAAAGTTGCATCACGATGTTTTCCTTCACCGTTGGATAAATTGATAATTATTTCTTATACATACGTAACTTTGAAAGTCATTGGTGTGTTGCCTCAAGTACGAACCCTTGACTACTGGCTTGGGAGGCGCAACTTAAGCCACCACCTGAGAGTTCTTTAGAACAGTTCTTGAAGGCATGCAATGTTCCCGCACTCGGCCAGCGTGGTAGTCTCAAGGCCTAACCCTTCCCTCATTACGGAGGAGAGACCCTTACCCAGCAGTTAGGCATTAATAGGTTGAATCTATTCTAAATTTATTTGGGTTTAGTATGCTGATATCCGAATGAAGGCATTTGAGGTCACGGAAGACGACGTCAAGGATAGGGCGAAGTGGAGGGAGAGTGTGAGGAAGGCTGACCCCACCACCATATGAGACAAATAGCCAGGAAGAGAGAGAGAGTATGTTGATATTCATTGTGTTGCACGTTCGCAGGTGATAACCGGCCCGGTGATGACGGCGGGCGAGCACCGCTTCCACCCGGAGTGCTTCGCGTGCGTGGCGTGTGCCGCACACATTGAAGATGGGGAGCCGTACGCGCTCGTCGAGAGATCTAACCTGTATTGGTACGTTGGAATAAACATATTACTAGGACAAATCTTTGGCTTGACTGAATAGTTAAAGGCTAAAGGTCACTCCAAACACCAATTTTTATCTAATTTAATAAATCTGTACGTAGTTAATTAACACCACTACAAAATGAAGATCAGTGTAAATCAAATCAGTGTACTAACAATAAAAGCAGTGCACAAAAAAGTCTACTACAGTAGTTTAATTCATGAGTGACACGAGTGACACGGTGCTCTAAGTCTACCAAAATGCATTATTATTGCATATCTTGTCGCGGGTTCGAGACCCACTTGGGACTTTTCTTTTAATCAATGAGCCAGTAGTGAGTCCTTTACATTTCCGCCTGTGAACGAGCAATGACGCGAGATGACGTGTGACGGGTTGACGGGATAGGATGACGACACCACGCTTATCCTCGTCAAACGCATGAGCACATCGTGTGATTAATTACATTCTCGACTGTTACTATTTAATTAACCAACATAAAGTTTAATTAAGCATTGTTTCATTCACTTAAGTTAAACTATTCTATTTAAATTAACACGTCCCTAGTGTGCGGCACGTCACGGCACGTGCACGTAATTCACGTATACAATCTCTAATACGTAATGTATGAATGTAGGAATGTATGTAGACCAATATATCGATCCAGGACCTGGAAATATTTTGAGGTTGTCCTGGGTATTGTGTGACAATAATAGGTATACAACTTTCTCTTTCTCTTGTTCTTTGGTCTTACCGGTGATTACCGTTTTGGTAAAATAGCGCGATATTATGTATGTATATGTGAATAATGTATGCGTATGTCCCCAGTGGGCGGTGTTACGGCACGGTGCGGTCGGTGTCGCACGCCATCCGCGTGGTGGAGGTGCCGCCCGCCGCCGTGCGGGTCGCGCAGCCCGCGCCCGCCACGCTCACCGTCACCGAGTGAGTTATATCACTTTATACTTGTTAACTGTCACTAATGGTGAAGGAAAACATGAGGAGGGAATCTTGCATGCAAAGAACGAATTTAAGTAATTATTTCAGGCATTTATGCCGTAAAATTGTAAATCATGGGATCTTTTTTTATCGATAGTCAATTTTCAAGTTACGATTTTGACTTCTTCGCGTATTATGGTTGACTGTTAAAATGTCGAAGTTATTCCACAACTAAATTTATCAGAAGTTGGAAAAGCTAGCCTAAGTTAAGCCTCGCTCTTCTAAAGCAAAGAAGAGGGCTTGTAGAATTAAACAGTATTGAAGAATTAACGGCAGACTTAGGTAAAATTGAGTTGACAAGAACTTTTTCGATCGTCGTACCTCCGTTTTGTTTAATAACAGATAATACCCTCCTATGTATATAACCATATATTATCTAAGTCATATATTATTTGTATATACTACTAACACTATTCCGTGGTGTGGGTTAGTTCCCGCTGCGGCGGCAAGGTGTCGTCAGCCGCCCGGGCGCTGCTCCGCGCCGCGCTGTCCGTCTGCATACAACTCACTTGTCATAGGTACTGCCACTTGAAGGACTTGTGCGTTTGTTTGTTTGTATGCTTGCAATATAGCGTCACTTCTATTTTAATGTTATTTTGTTTCAGTTTCACGTTTGGTAAAGTTGAATGTATCACTCGTTTGAGTTGATGATCATTGCTTGTTTATATGCAGATTGTTTAGCATGAAATATACCAATCAAATTGTTTTAGTTTCTATCTTTCTAATAAACGTCGTCTAAGCTGTGTTTTTACAAACAACCGTCACAAAGTACATGCAGACCCGAAACAACTATTTGTAGATTGCACAAATATTTCTTCCGTGTGCGAATCGAACCCACGACCCCCCGACGCAATGGCAGCGGCGTGGCGTCCTCAATCACTAACACACATAATAATATAACTAATCAGAACTTATACGACGATTATTAGTAACACACTAATATTTTTCGCGCACAAAAATTATTGCCTAGCGTTTGGCTTTCGATAGTTATCGCCAGATGGCGTTTGTGTTTCGATGTGTATTCCTTTAAGAAGTTCTATAATTCTTCTGTAGTACATATATTTTTCTCTGAGCATGCGAATGCATATGAATTGTTTTTTTTACAAATATCAAAAGAGAGTATGGCAATAATATTAAGCTCTTTCATTACTAAAATATGTGTAGTGTGTACACATAATTGACTAATAAACACTTATGTCATATAGTACAGGAAACTTAACAGACTACTAACTGTGTGATTCATTCAGTTATAAATAATAACATTATGATAACAAAGTCACGTATATAAATATACTTTAGTTTTATAGAAATTTTATACTTAATGCGTGTGTTCCTAGTAATAATGCCTACTGTCGAGGATCAGGTCCCGGGCTCGATTCCCGAGTTGAGTATTACGACTAATATTAATGGAATACTAAAATATTATAACTATATTAAAAGACAAGCCAGGTGAAAAAAAATAAATTTTTTTCGAGTTATAAATTTTAATTGAAGATATTTTTAACACTAGATGGCAGTAGTGAGAAATTACAATAATAAATATATTGGGACAACTCACACACGGTCATCTGATACCAAACTAAGCAGAGCTTGTACTATGGTAACCACATAACTGATAAACATACTTACCTATACACTTATAAATACATACTTTTTTTGGTAATTCACAACTAGGTACAAAATAGATACTCGTGCTCATCACACAAATATTTGGGTGGATATCAAGCCCGCCACATGCGGCGCTACGGTAATTGCGGCGAGGTGACCACGTTAACCTCTACGTCAAACGTGCAGTTCAATTAATATTTAAATACTATAGAAGTTAGGTTTCCTTTCAGGAAAAACACGGGTATATATTTAGGTATATACTTAGACTGTTAGTTGCCACCTTAACCGATGTTTGACTTCGGTGGACAATTAATTACTGCAAACGTATAACCCAGTGACGTTAGACCCTTTTTACGTTGACTCTGAGACACGAAGATCGACCACAAATTCTAAACACGACTATACAGTTACTAAGAAAATGTTGACAAAAAACAAAAACAGCAAACCTTTTTAGTAGCAGTCTCACTATTATTGTATCATGAAACTTAGAAGCCTCAACTGTAAATACCCTCCACGACGCCTGAAGTCCCCCCCCCCCCCACTAAATCTTATTCCTGGGTTCACCAAGAAATCCATCCAAAAGGCCTAACAAAATTTTGTCGATTGTAAAGAGTGGCCGTAAGTTTCTTGCTAGCTCTTCTCATAAGGCTTCTCATAAGACCCCTTTCCCGAGCTTGCGGTAGATTCAGTAATAGTAACGACTATCATAACCGTTTGACCTATATTAATAAATGCATTCTTTGAATAGAGCCTACAACGGTATAAAGCACAATCTGTGCTCTACAGTAGCGAGTTAGGTACCTATATTAGTCCGATGTATCGATAATACAATTACTCATTACACAAATATCGGTATTGTTCGTTACAAAGCGGGTACAGTGTGGCGCGTCTGTGGTTATAATTGTGTTTATATAGCAAATAATATAATAATGTTTTCACTATTATTATAATATACTAGCGGCTAGACCCGGCTTCGCCCGAGTTAAATAGTTATTTAACAGAAAAAACCTTCCTATTAAAAACGTCTTCAAAATCCGTTGCGTAGTTTTAGAGATCTATGCATACATAGAGACAGACGGCGGAAAGCGACTTTGATATATACTATGTACTGATGTGTTGTGTATTTGAAATATACACTAGATATAGGTATATCTGTGACTAGATTTTACTGTAGCTTCGTCCGCGAGAAAAAAAATACTGGGCAAAAAGTGTCTTGTTTGTTGATTCAAGATATAAGCTATCAGTGTACTAAATGACATTAAAGTACGTTTAGTAGTTTTTTTGTGAAAGAGTAACAATAATTAAAATTACTTAATTTGTACTGGTGTTTTGTTAGAAAGGATTGTTTTATTAAAGTGTGAATAAGTGATATTTACCGTTATTCTGTATTGGATTTTCATAAATGGGATTAGTTATAAGGTAAAGTACAATTATTTGTATAATGTTTATTAGATCAGGCATACATATTTTAGCAAATACTTGCTATTTTCCGACTATTTATTCTAGCCTTAACCCATAGAAAATAATTACAACCATGCATTGTTTGAATAAAGCAACAAATAGATACCGAGAACTTAGCATGCAAGGTTTTCAGATGGCGGAGGTACACATAATTCAGAATTTAAAATATCAGTGATCCGGAGGCTTATGTAGATGACGGTGGCCTGTTTGATACAGGTGCTTTATATAGAAAATACATAGAACTATCAATTATAATCTAGGTAAACCGGGCATGCGAAGGCTCTCAATTAAGTTGTTGGATTATAATATAAGCGTGATAAAATAATAAAAAGCATTCTATAGATGCTTTTTTAAGAGTTCGCAGCCCGATGGAGCCACTTCGGTCTGTATATATCTACCTATTTTCCCTCTAGGAAAGAGACCGCTCAAATTTGTTATTACTGGTAATTAGTTAATTTCCTGCTCAGTAGTAACCAGGTCATTATTTAGTAGAATAATAATAAAAATAAATACATAATAAGTAAATGTTTTGAGAAGTGATAGCCAAGTGGTATAAGTTGGTACCTCCCACGCAACTGATTGACGGTGCGAACCCGAGGCAGCACACCGATCACTTTTAGATGTTATGTGTGTATTACAAATTATTGTCACTTGTTCTAACAGTGAAGGAAAGACTGGTGCCCTCAAGGCCTAAATCCTTCCTCATTACGAAAGAAGACTTGCCCAGCAGTGGGAGATTAACGGGTTTAATTTATTTATATAATTTTAATTGCAAAGAGGGCGGTTAATCCACTAAATATTAGTAATTAATATTCTAGAAGAATCACGAAATGATGAGAAATTCCTGCCCCGGTTTTACCCGCGTTCAGTCACCTTTCACGTAGACGTTTACGTATCATTATGACGAACGTACAGTTTGCACACGCTCCCGTCATCGCGTGGTGGTGTTTTCCTTAATTAGTTTGTGCATATATTAGAGTATAATAGTTTATTTGTTATGTACTAGAGTGTGTGAGTGAATAAGATGTGTGTAAAAAGTTTGAGTAAGTTATGCTTTCTGTCTCGTTTCCGCATTTTTGTGTTGGCTTGAGTTAGTATGTTTTTAGTAATAGATGTTTTATGCTGAGTAGAATTATTTATAGTTTCTGCAAGTTACATTTCTTTTTTTAAGCACTTACGGTGAAGATACGTAGATTTTGTATGAATAGCAGGTGCCTATTTTTGTCTTATTGCACATTTGAAAAAAAATATTATGATTTATGCGTCAAACGTTTTATCCTTATTCATATAAGAGTTTGAACGAAAGACGTTTTCTGCATCGTGTAGCACACTTTGAAATTAATTGATAATGATTTGTGCAACAAATGGTTAGTATTTTCATGCTTTTATCCTTATACATTTAAAAGTGTGCCATGCTATCATAACACAGCAGACTTGACTGAGTGGCTGAATGAATGCTTTGTCGCTCGCGAGCGCATTCGTAGTTTTTCTTCTCTTACTTTTCTATAAAGATTATATTATTTTAGTTTTCGTGTTCTGCAGGTATTATATTCAGTTACAGTTACATAACGAGTACTAAACGGTACAAATCAAGTCGTATTATACAGAAGCTTGCTATCTTTTACGTCACTCGAGTATTTTACGTAGAAAAGGAGTGCTTTGCCAAGCCAAACTTGATGTGTGCGCATGAAGAACAACGACGACGTAAAAACTGTTATTTTCCGAGTTGATTCTCAAAAAAAATTGTAAAGGATGAAATTATTTGCTATATTTTGTTTTGTTATTGTTATTTTACGTCGATCTGTAGGTTCTAAAAAAGTACATACAGATTTGGTAAGCGCACCAATGTTAATTGTTTTTTTTTTATGTTTTACGTTTTATTCTTTAGCGCTACTATATTCACAATATAACGCTTACTATATTCTTTAAATGAAGCAGTATTTTAACAGTCTTGTCATCTCAGGATTGACTCATCATGCGGCCTGCTGACGCTGCACATCGGAGACAAGATCCTGGAGATCAACGGCACTCCGGTCAGGAACAGACCTCTCGATGAAATTGAACGAGCACTCGCTAGGAGGGATGCTGTTATTCAGGTAAGATAACAATATCTTTCCTTTTTTCACTCTGTCCCTCTGTTAGGCAAAGGTCTCCTTCCGGCAAACGAAGAAGTGGTTAGGTTTTGAGTTCAGCATGCTAGCCAAGTGCGAGTTGGAGACTGTTAAA
The DNA here is from genome assembly GCF_050436995.1 of Anticarsia gemmatalis. NCBI lineage: Eukaryota > Metazoa > Arthropoda > Insecta > Lepidoptera > Erebidae > Anticarsia > Anticarsia gemmatalis. Next base: position 10,198,788 of record NC_134764.1, on the reverse strand, counting down.
TACATGAAAATATGTTTACCTGTAATATACATTTGTAATATTAAAGGCTCGTTTCACAGCTGACATTACCTATTTTCTAGTTAAGGTGACTGTATAAAAACAACTGTTAAAATTATATCCGTCTAACTAACTGGTAATTATCCAGAAGCGATGCAATCAGACGTAAATATGTGTGCTTGTGTCCGGACAAAGCATTCATAGAGGTAGTCATTCACTTTGACGACGATTTTCTGAATAATTCTAAATATTTGAAAAACCTTAAACTTTGTTAACGTTCAAAGTATGTAAGTATATTGATAAAATTGCATTGCAGTTTAAGGAAAAACAATTTATAAGCTTAGAATTACAGAATGCATATTTAATAAATAAGGAGTGAATGCGATCATGTCTAGAACTGAATATTTTTGTATTTATGACTACATAGTATAAAGCAAAGTCGCTTACCACGTCTGTCTCTATGTCTGTATGTATTTATACGCTAAGTTACTATTGTGTATTCGACTATAAATAACAGTATTCCCTCATTCCGGAAGGAGGCCTTAAATTATATATTTATAATGAAACAATACATAACAATATGTTTCATTTGCAGCTAACAATAGAACACAATCCGGACACAAACTCGAAGCGCCCCTCCACAGTGTTACATACAAACTCACACACACAACCGAACAAAGCACACACACACATGCACACACAAACAAACATACACAAGAACACACACACAGACGACACGACCAAACACGACTTATCACCGGTTGAAAGAAAAATATTCAGTACCAAAGACGAATTAAAACTGACCAAGTGTTGTGAGAAAGAGACGAATAGAGAGAGAAGGGAGGTGGAAGGGAGAAAGGAGAGGTTGTTTAAGAGGAAGGGGGAGGATGGGGGGAAGTGGGTGAACAAGAGGAGGCAGACCCCGTCGTCGCCGCTGCTGGGTGATAAAGAGAGAAGCAGCAGTATGTCGAAGTTGTTGGACGTGTGAGTAGAATTTATATTATTTATTAGATAATAGTTATTGTAAGTGATTAAATTGTTTAGTTGGTTTGTTGTTTATTTATGTAAAGTTGTCAAATACAAACTTAAAAACGTTTTTATAAGTTCAAGCTGTATAACAAACTAAGTAACCATGTAAGATAATAAAATTGGATATTTTGCAAACGACCAATTGCAAAAATATTGCGTAACATATAAAAGCGAGTAATTAAGTTTTTCTTCTTGAAAAACGGCGTTATTTAGTAAGCACCTTCAATTTGCGACATACTCGTATGCGACGTAATCTACCTAGATTTTCATGTAGAAAAATAACATAAAATGGTAAAATGTTTGTTGTAGTGTGGACGGCGAGGAGGAGCCGAGCGGCGTGCTCTGTGACCTGAGCCGCGCGCGGTCTTTCCGCGTGGAGCCCGCGCCCGGACAGAAGGTGTTCCGCGCCAGTGACTTACTGCAGGTATGACTTATCATCTGATTGTGATACCATTACTTCTTGTGTGTCTCTGTGCTGGTTTTACTAAATAATCTGTTTTCTTTCTTTCTATCTTCTACTTTCCAACTGGTAGGTTTCAGATTAGCTTTAATGCGAAACAAAGAAACTCATTTAGAATTACTACAGAATTAAATAGCGACATTTTAATGAAAATAGGTCATTATTATGCGCTGATAATACTGCGTTGCACAATTTATCGTGAACATCCGTACAAAAGAATAGAGCTTGTTTATAACATCTATAAACTACATTGTTTATAGTGTCCAAGTATGTGCACAATACAGAGGTACACTCTCTATTCCTTAACTTAACCCGGTGGGACGGATAAGGAGAGGTCAGGCGTAGAACCGACGGCTTTACATGCTCTCCGAGGCACCTACAACCTCAACTTCCTAACTCTGAGCAATCTCTGACAAATTCTTAACAGAAAAATGCCCGGTTTCTAAGGCACACTTAGCGGTAAATTAACGATTTTAAACTGTCGCGACTTGTACACATAATATTATAATGTAACGGGTCTTAATCGCGATCCAAAATTAAATAATTTTGAATTGAATTTGAATTGAATTGAATTGAAAAGGTTAGAATACCTTATATGTTCACCCGACGTTTCGATCGCATTACAACGACCGTGGTCACGAGCTGACTGATGTGGCTGCTAAGCGTCGTCTTCTTGCGGCGCGAGTTTCGACGCCTACCCTCACTTGGTTTTCACTTAGTGTACATTGTTCGGAATTGTCGGTACTTCGACACACAACACTAACGACGTCTTTACACTGGCGCGTTACTATTACGGTATTCTAACCTTTAATTTTCAATCGCGATTAAGACCCGTTACATTATAATATTACATTTAGCGGTAGTTTATCCATTCAAACTTTCGCTAAATGTGCTTCAGTTTGAATGTTTATACCAGCTTAAACGCTATCGAATAGATAAACTACCGCTAAATGTACCCCAAAAACCGGGCATAACAAGATATGTTTTGGCCCAAACATTACTTATGTGTTATTTTTTGTTATTTATTCACCCAGGGTGAGCTGCTAGGGTCGGGTTTCTTCGGCGAGGTGTACAAGGTGACCCACCGGGACACGAACGAGGTGATGGTGCTCAAACAACTGTACAGGGTCGACGAAGACGCGCAGAGGAACTTCCTTAAAGAGGTACCACTATAACAGCTTTTCCTTATGGCCCAAATTAAATAATTTTTATTTTCAGAAAGTATTACATATTTTGTCATTAAGCTAACATGCAAATATTAGGCATACAATAAATATAAGTAAATCTTAAACTAAAATTAATATATTCTATTATTCCTACCTATATACCTGAAGTAGTTTTTAACGCATAACACCTTCACAACTCGAGGGTATAATACGTTCCGTCATTAACAATGTTAATCACATGTAACAGCGAGCACCATAACCGGGAAGGTTCAGAACTCCGGGCTACTATGGATAAATAATATCTAAAATACCAATAGCACGATGTCCGATCCGGGAATCGAACCCCAGACCTCATTAATCGGCAGTCGAACACAACCTTGAGTCGAATCATGCTGGCTAAGTTTTAGGGCTAAGTTTTCCTTCAAACTCTCACCTATATCTTTTGAAATATTGAGCCTTCAAGCGCAAAACAATAATAATGTAGTAAAATGGTGTAATTATTTTCAGGTGGCAGTACTTCGATCACTAAAACATCCGAATGTACTGCGTTTCGTGGGCGTGTTGTACAAAGACAAGCGATTACACCTCGTCACTGAATACGTCGCCGGCGGGACGTTACATCAACTGATACAGGTAAATATGATTGTTACTGGTACATAAAGAGTAGTGGTTGATACAGGTACTAACAGGTCCAGGACAGAGCGAAGTGGAGGAAAAAACCAGGTTGGCTGACTATACTACCATATGGGATTCATATTATGGAAGAGAGAGAGAGTTAGTACAAGGTACTATGTTAAAAATTGACAACATTTAAAAATGAATAGTAATGTCCATGCCGATATGGTGGCCAATTTTTATATTTTTATTAATACCAGCCACCTGTGCAGGACTTTGTTTTTAGTGTTCCAAGTGTGTGCACAATACATAGGTATACTCTATGCCGTTACTCTCATAGCCCGGTGGTACGGCTAAACTGATACGACCAGGGAGAGGTCAGGCGCAGTACCGATGGCTTTACGTGCTCTCCGAGGCACGGAGATCTACAACCTCAACTTTTTAACTCGGGGCAATCTCTGAGAAAATCTCAGGAAATACTTTTTAGCTCTACCCAGGATTGGAATCCAAGCTCTCTTGCGCGGCAGGCGCCTGGAGTACCGACGGCGCCACAGAGACACTCTTACTATAATAAATCCTTTGTATATACATACTAGCTGACCCGCGCAACTTCGCTTGCGTCATATAAGAGAAAATGGGTCATATTTTTCCCCGTTTTTGTTACATTTTTCGTTGCTACTCCGGTCCTAATAGCCATATATATGTTATATAGCCTATAGTCTTCCTCGATAAATGGGCTATCTAACACTGAAAGATTTTTTCAAATCGGACCAGTAGTTCCTGAGATTAGCGCGTTCAAACAAACAAACAAACAAGCTCTTCAGCTTTATAATATTGTTCAGTAGCTAAGTACAGTGTTGTTACTGCAGGACAGCTCGGTGTGTCTGTCGTGGCGGGACCGCGCGCGCCTGGCGCGGGACGTGTCGGCCGGGGTGGGCTACCTGCACCGCATGAACGTCATCCACCGCGACCTCAACTCACACAACTGTCTCGTCAGAGAGGTACCTACTGTTCTGTCTACCATGCGACGTCTTCATCCTTAAATCTACCAGGAAAAGTCTACCATGTCACGTCTTCTACATGAAATCTACCAGAAAATTTCTACCATGTGACGTCTTCATCCTTAAATCTACATTCAGACATTTTTGACATAACTTTGCTTACACAACAGGAACGGTAACTAAGGGTAACCATGACGGAGTGACGTCATAACATGGCGGTCACCGTTTTGCTTTACATTAGAACAGATAAAGAAAGTAAAATTTTGAAATGATACTTAAAATGTATTTGATCATTTTATTAACTGAAACGAATACTTTCCTATTGTTTTAAATGATCTTATTCGTCTATTTGTTTATTTTTTCTAGCAAAGAGTAAAATACCGTATTGTTGTGTGTGTTGCAGGACAAGACAGTGATCGTGGCGGACTTCGGTCTGGCGCGCATCGTGCAGCGCACGGCCAGCAGCTCGCTCGAGCGCCGCGCGCATAACACGCTGCGACGGAAACGATACACCGTACGTATACTAGCACTAGTTAGAAATCTATACTAATATTATAAAGCTGAAGAGTTTGTTTGTTTGTTTGTTTGTTTGAACGCGCTAATCTCAGGAACTACTGGTCCGATTTGAAAAATTCTTTCAGTGTTAGATAGCCCAGTTATTAAGGAAGGCTATAGGCTTTATAACATCACGCTACAGTCATTAGCAGCGGAGTAGCAACGAAAAATGTTACAAAAACGTGGAAAATTTTGACTCATTCTCTTAAGTGACGCAAGCGAAGTTGCGCGGGTCAGCTATCTATTATAAAACAATATAATTTTACAAATATTAAAGCTAATAGAAAAATAAACACTGAGTAGATTTGGAGCGGAGCCAGAGTTCCTCCTTGTAGAGCTCCAACTTTTTAGCACTGCTTGAATACATAAAAAAAAAAGACAACTCCCGCACTAAGAATTGCTCTTGTGTCGCGGGGACTTTTTACAAACATACAAACAACGGACACAAAGCACAACCAGACCCGAAACAATTAGTTGTGGATCGCACAAATAATTGTCCCGTGTGGGAATCGAACCCACGACCTCCCGTTGCAGTGGTATCGGCGTGGCGACCTAAACCACTGCGCCACGGACTTTGCGCTACATTCATTTTCATATTTTAAGTGGAGATTATATCATGTTACAATCGGCTTTCAAATAGTGATTAATGATGAAATTGGAACACATTAAGTATAAACTTAATTATATTAATACTAGCTGACCCGCGCAACTTCGCTTGCGTCACAAAAGAGAGAATGGGTCAGAATTTTCCACGTTTTTGTAACACTTTTTACTGTTACTCTGCTCCTATTGGTCGTAGCGTGATGATACAAAATATGTTTTTTTCACGAAAAATATTCTCATAATTATTTATATCTCTTAATATAACGAAGTCGCGATAAGGCAGATCCGACATTAAAACAGTTGCCATGACAACGGAATTTTGTTAAGTCAGTGTCATTATAATATTAATTATTCGCGACTTCGTTCGACACCTGAAATTTCCCGGGGAATGCGTCATTTTCCCGGGGTAAAAAGTAGCCTATGTCCTTTCTCGGGTATCAAAATATCTCCATACCAAATTTCATGCAAATTGGTTCAGTAGTATAGGCGTGATTGAGTAGCAGACAGACAGACAGACAGACAGACAGACAGACAGACAGACAGACAGACAGACAGACAGACAGAGTTACTTTCGCATTTATAATATTAGTATGGATTGTGATGTTGTGTGCAGGTTGTAGGTAACCCGTACTGGATGGCGCCGGAGATGATGAACGGTAACGTGTACGATGAGAAGGTAGACGTGTTCTCCTTCGGCATTATACTGTGTGAGGTGAGATACAATTATTTATTATAAAATATGTGACAAAATATGCTTAGGCTAAACGTTTCAGGCTTACTTCGGTCAAGGCTTTTGGTCAAAATTCTTTGACATGTCAATCGAAATCAAACAAAAACGGAAAAAGTACAAGTATTCAGTAGTAGAAGGTTAAACGTCAAACCTAAGGCATGTTACTATCGATTAAACACCAATGACTCCTCGAAGTTATATACAGAGTTCTATAAGTTATTGAAAGAATTGAAAATTCCTAACCCACATTTGTCTCAACGCTTTCCTTTTCAACATCCTTGTAAGCCTAAATAATTGTATTATAAAAGTTAAATTTATAAGATGTAATATAATGTGTTAAATGTAACTATTACTTTCCTCAGATAATAGGTCGCGTGTCCGCGGACCCGGACTTCCTCCCCCGGCGCTCGGACTTCGGTCTGAACGAGGCGCAGTTCGTGGACAAGTTCTGCCGCGCCGCCGCCTGCCCCGAGCCCTTCTACCGCATCGCCTTCCTCGCCTGCCACCTCGAGCCCGACGCACGGTAACATGCATACAAACTTTCATTTCATTAGTCTTTCTTTTATTATGTACTAGTTTTCTGCGAATTTCACCCACTTCGGGATCTTGTTCACAAAAATCCTTTCTTAGTGCTCCTCTACTCTTCTTAAGGAATCTTCATATCAAATTTCTATTAGTTATTCCGTAATAGAAGAGTTTTATATATGTTAAGCTCTTTCATTTTTTCTCTTCATTCTTTTTTCTTTCTCTTTTTCTTATCATCCTTTCTTCTTTCTTTACCTCAACCCTAACCTTATGGATATGAAGCTAATATAACTATTTTCAGCAATATTTCTTTGGTACCCACAGGCCGCCATTCGAAGTGATAGAGATCTGGCTAGAAAGCCTAGTGATGCACCTGTCCCGTCCCGGCCCCGTGCCGGCGCCGCTGCTGGCCGACATCGTGCAGTACGCGCGCGGCGAGCCCGACTGTGCCGACTGTCGCTGCGACCGGCTCAGCAAGGCCGACAGTGTGGAGCTCAATGTGCCTGATGCTGGCGTTATTAAGGTACGTGGGACCTTGACACGGCTGTGATATTATTTTGTGTGTTCGTTGCGTTGCGATTATGGTTCGAATATCATATGAACTTAACGTATATTCTGTGAAAATTTGTTGAAATGTAATTAAAGCAAGTTATAATTAAGAAAATAACGAATAGAGCATAATACAAATTGTTATATTTTACATGATGACTAAGAACGTCTAGCCACCATTAGAGTAGACCCATGTTGATAATCATGATGGACCCCCGAACACTGGAACAGTTTCCGCGCGCGCCATGAGCGCGCAGTTGATATGGTTTAAAATAATGAAGCGCTTTCCGCGGAGCGCAGTTTGGCGCGGGGGTTCATGGCGCGCGCGCCAGGAGCGCGAAGTAAACCTAGACCTAGCTTTAAACACTCGTTTTAATTTTTTTTTTATTGTCCTCAGTCGAGTTCGAACGCGGCGCTGTCAGTGCCGGAGCGGCGCTGGCGGTCACTGAGCAAGTGTGTGTCGGCCACACACATCGGCTCGCGGCCCCTCGTCACCGTCACCAACCTCAGTCGCAGCCAGCACGCGCTGCACACGGCCGGCTACATACTGCGAGCACATGGCAACACTATCAATATCACTAAGGTGAGATACAAGCTCAGTCTCAGTCTCAGTCTCAGTCGCAGCCAGCACGCGCTGCACACGGCCGGCTACATACTGCGAGCACATGGCAACACTATCAATATCACTAAGGTGAGGTACAAGCTCAGTCTCAGTCTCAGTCTCAGTCGCAGCCAGCACGCGCTGCACACGGCCGGCTACATACTGCGAGCACATGGCAACACTATCAATATCACTAAGGTGAGATACAAGCTCAGTCTCAGTCTCAGTCTCAGTCGCAGCCAGCACGCGCTGCACACGGCCGGCTACATACTGCGAGCACATGGCAACACTATCAATATCACTAAGGTGAGGTACAAGCTCAGTCTCAGTCTCAGTCTCAGTCGCAGCCAGCACGCGCTGCACACGGCCGGCTACATACTGCGAGCACATGGCAACACTATCAATATCACTAAGGTGAGATACAAGCTCAGTCTCAGTCTCAGTCTCAGTCGCAGCCAGCACGCGCTGCACACGGCCGGCTACATACTGCGGGCACATGGCAACACTATCAATATCACTAAGGTGAGATACAAGCTCAGTCTCAGTCTCAGTCTCAGTCTCAGTCGCAGCCAGCACGCGCTGCACACGGCCGGCTACATACTGCGGGCACATGGCAACACTATCAATATCACTAAGGTGAGATACAAGCTCAGTCTCAGTCTCAGTCTCAGTCGCAGCCAGCACGCGCTGCACACGGCCGGCTACATACTGCGGGCACATGGCAACACTATCAATATCACTAAGGTGAGATACAAGCTCAGTCTCAGTCTCAGTCTCAGTCGCAGCCAGCACGCGCTGCACACGGCCGGCTACATACTGCGAGCACATGGCAACACTATCAATATCACTAAGGTGAGATACAAGCTCAGTCTCAGTCTCAGTCTCAGTCGCAGCCAGCACGCGCTGCACACGGCCGGCTATATACTGCGGGCACATGGCAACACCATCAATATCACTAAGGTAGGCCTAGATCTTATTTGCTCGGGATTCGAACCTGGAACTTCTGAGAACCAGTTTATCTCGGGCAGCGATATTTTTATTTGTTGCCTGGACTGCATGGTTGAAAAATTGACACCACAAACCACGCACACTAACTAAAACGAATACTTACTTTAACATTGCAGGTTGACGACATATCGGAATGGCTAGACCCTCCGCCCCTCAAACGTACAAGCCCCGACTCTCACCTCAACAAGCTACAAGAACACACCACAAAGTCCCGCAAGGTGGAGTCTCCCGACGAGTACGACGGCACTCTGCCCTCCTTCCTCCGCAACCAGTCCGTGGAGGGGCTCGAGAGTGAGTACAAGCACGACGTGGACCCTCCCCTCCCGTTCTGCAGGCATATCAGCATTCCAGACAGTACGGCAGTCCCTCCCGAAGAACACGAAGACACTGACTCCTCAGACGATGAACTCCCACCGACTTGGCCCAAAAACAAAATGGACGTCGATCCAAAACATTTACTTAATACCATAGTCAAAAAAACTGAAAATTTTCTACCAAACAGATCGAGTTATGACGTCACTGATGTTGTGTTACGAAACGCGAATGTAAATGAACGAAAGATCAATGATGTTGACAGTAGGCGGTTTAATATCGACCATTTGACCAGCCAGAGTGCTTTCATGGCTGAGGGAGTCAAAAACATTGTCAAAAATATCGAAAAGGAAAAAGCTCAAGAAAAATCTGGATTCTTCCCTAAGAAATTACTATCACCGAAACTGAGTAGATTATTTAAACCTAATACTACAGAAGTAGTTAGAAACAAAGAAGACGATAAGGAAAAATCTAGAAGTAAATTCTTCGTACAAAGACCTGCTTCACCGAGTAACATAAGATCTTATAGAATACGACCTTCGGACACTGACAAACCAGTTTTAAACAACGAAGTTTTGAAATCAGATATAAAACTAGCCAACATGGGTAAGCCTATGACGCCTACTTTCCGGCGACATTTAGACAGGAACGATTTTGCCGACGGTAGATTTAGTTACAGGGACCGACGATCGAAACCGGACGATACGAAATTTATCGACATTGGCCGGAATAGGATAAAAACACCGGTCAATTCTGTAGAAAAGACTACTAAATTGGAGAGAGGGGTGCCTGTTAGTAGAAATAATGCGACTTTAGCCACAGTGCCGGAGAAAAAAGGAGATAAGGGTAAGTTAAGTGATGTTGCGAAGAGAAGGGAGCCGGGTATTTCGCGCAGTAACTATGTGAGTCTGGCCAGTCTGAAGATCAATGGGAAAGGCAAGGACGTGAGTGAGGAGTCACCTGTTGAACGTGTTATATAAATGTATAATGACTGACTGGGTGATGTTAGGTTAGGTTATGTTTTAGAGTTGTGAGTTTTGGTACTGGACGCTATCAATCAGTTTAGTCTTTCTTCAAATTTTAAACTCGACTTGCTGTCCTACCGGATGTAGGATACAGTATTTCACATGTAGCGACTGCCTATCGGACCTCCACAACCCAATTACCTAGGTTATAACACGATAATTGTCAGACTTAGCTTCTGACTATTGGTAACGACTGTCTAATATCTTCAGAAATGATAAGACATTACCAACAATTTAATGATCACCCATCGACAGAACAACCTCGGCTAGAGTAGCTTTACCTCAGAGATCGATCCGTGCGGCTATTGTTATTTGCCACGAGCTCTTCACAAAAGAAATTATAGTCATAAAATAATATTACTAAGTCCAAATGTCAAAATCTCGATACGACACATCGACCTCACATGACTCAGTCAGTCCTTACAAATAGTGCAGTTAGTCTTGCCATGTTGTACCTAGTTGTTATACAAATGTTGATCCTTGTACTTACTATCTTAACTTAAGCTTGGCCGACAGATACGTGAGAAAAGTTTACCTTATGAGGTTTGGAATAAGGTTCAAATTTGAGGCGGATCTGGGACTTTGGGGGAGGTGATGGGGTCTTTAACACGTTCGGGGTCTTAAATACATAGATGGGACATACATAGGGGGAGAGTTAAGCTGTTTAGAGGTGTCTTGAGATGTTAAGGGTGGATTGTTTGTCTAAGCTAAGGGATTCGGTAAGGGGTAAACTTCTGCTTGTTTTGCACCTAACCCGGGTATTATGTAAAATTACTAAACTTATTTGATTTGGGAGAAATTGTATGCCTTGTTTCCCATGAAGGGTAGACGTCAGGCGACTGATTGTAAAAATATCAGCCAAATCTCTTGATAGAATGTTTTTTTGGGGGGATAAGATCATATAGAGAAAATAGAGTATTCCTTGTTCCACCCTCCCCTCCTAGATCCGCTAGTGGTTGAAATTGTTTGTAAAACACATTGTTACTTATGTTACAATTTGATATAAGGCTTGTTTATGAATCTCGCTTTAATCAGTACATATGGGTGATGTTTTCTACTGAAATGTGCGTCTGTGTGAAATTCTTATGACCATTTTGTTTAAAACTATTTATATAGATTCTGACTATCAATATCAATTCTAAACTGTACTGCTTATTTATGTTTCCATACAAAGAAGTAATATCATCAACTCCAATTTAGTAATTCAGATGTATCCCATTCTGGCAGTGCCTTGATAAAAGACTGCACTGTAGAACTTTTGTAAAATTTGTACCTATACTCGGGATATTATAAACGTTCGAATTACGTCAGACTTCTCGCTCGCACTTTGTCTTATGAAACTGGAACAGTGTTGCCATTAAAATAAAATCTCTGCTCTTCTGCAGTGGTTCATTTGATGAGTATATTTGGGAAGCTTGGCTCTGCGTCAATACATGGACAGTATTGGGCAGCGTAATGGATTACATTTAAATACCACATTTAAGTACGAAATATATCTGCTAATTAAAAAATGTCAGCGTAAAAACAATCTATATAATATTAATCAATTATTTTGATGTAGTATGTATGTATGTATAAAATACTCGTCTCAATGTGGTCACGCGGCAGTGCGAGTTCTTTAGCTTTCAAATAGTGTCAATTAGAAAATATAAATATGTATGGCGCTATAACACAGTAAACTAACCTTACAAGCAGTGTGGAAACTACGAATAAACGTTTCGATGCATCAACAGCTCAAAGTGGATATCAATCTTAACTTTTAAACTCTCATTGCGTCTTTATTATATAATAATATATGGTTAAATATGGTATGTACCGCAAATATGTCTAGTTCGGACTGCTTCACGTTTCGGCGCATGTTACACTGGCTGTTGTCGCAAAATGAAATCGTTGTAGATTGACTTCACGTAAACTAAGCTGAATTGCATTTTCGCGTTAATTTTCGCGTAATTTTAAATAATGGGTATCTGTCACCGTGAAATCTAATTTGCGCCAATGTCAATCTATGTATAAAACTTGATATTTAAAAGTGTTCGGGTTTCCACACTGCTTGCAAGCTATTATACTGTGGCAATACTTTATAAATTATAATAATTATAGTATTGTTGATATTTCGGTGCCACTGTTTGGTGTGCACTTTTATAGTCGTCTGTCAAACGCGACTGTTATGAGTGAATTAAATTAAATTGATGATATATAGTATACTATAACAGTCTATATAGACTGAATTTCGACCACGGGGTGTTATATTTTGCCCTTAAATGTTAGCATATATTTGCGAATTCTACATCTTGAACACTTCTGCCTCCTTTCTTAAGAAGAAAACACATTTAAATCGAAGTTTGATCTTAAAAAAATGTGGGACTAAGCATTTTTTTGCAAGCACCCACACTTGGCTAGCGTGATGGACTTAAAACCTAACCCCTCTCTCGTAAAGAAGACCTTTGCTAAGCAGTGGGTTCAATTTATAATTATATGATTAAAAAATCTATAAATATGAATATTAAAAATATCTTTGTTAATAAACGATCAGTATTTGCTTGCACCCCAGAGTAATTTGAACTCTAGCTACGAGTCTATAAGATTCAAATTTCGCTTGAACATTTGTTATGATAGTGTCTTAACGGTTATACGCAAATATACACACGTTGATTTCTATTGTAGTTGAATTTGTGTAATGTTTTGTAATTACATAGAAAATAGTAGTTAGAACTGGTGTTTGGGAATGGACGCACTTATTCTAGATAATTCTTGCGGATATGTAGACTGTCTAAGTAACGATTAGCTTATCCAACACGACAGTTGTTTTCATACATTTCGAGTCGCCCATAGTCAGTTGCGCTCACCAATCGGTTAACAATGCGGGTTAAGCAAACCTTGATGCAGTCCTTCTATAGATGGGTGACCGCATAGTGGTAGTTGAACTAGGCGTCTACGTGCTTCGGAGGGCACGTGAGAAGTCGGTCCCCGTCGTTGTCAATTAGAACGGCCTGAACAACTTTGACACTAAGTTGACCACTAACCATACGATAAGAAGATACATTTGCTGTCATTATCTATTGGATAGGCTATCCGGAACTTATTCACAAGTGAAACTGATACACAATAGGGCTATCGAGTGAGTTTTGACAAAAATGTACAAACAATTTTGCACTTTGATACAATTTGTAAAATCATAATTCTATCAATTTTATAGAAAGTTCGAGACAATTTTTTACCAACATGAGATACCTCAATTAAATTCCAACTTCTTCTCTTTTTAACTAAGCATATTTACTTGTTTATAAATATATAAAAAATTAATATAACTTGGCTTAAAACATTCAAATTCCGTTCCGTTTTCCATTCCCATTAGAAACTTAAGTCCCATACATTCTGTCCATCAGATTGACATATGAACAACAAAAGTAAATAAAATCATTAATAGTTATTTACCTGTAGATTTGATTCTGTGCCATTTATATAATACATAATATATATTATGATGTACAGTTACAATATACTTACTGTTGTCTGTACTTTGAAATATGGATGGTTTGATAGATTCTACGTATATATTAATAAAAAAGACTTTTTGATAAGCCACCACGCTAGACTTTGTAATGTCGAAATTGTTTTTATTACAAACTGAAACATTTTATTAGGCACTCATTTCATACCAACGAAAATACGAAACTGACGTCACCGTATTTATATACTAAAATGTGTTATTGATATTGCATAAAGAGTATCCGATTGGGCTATAGTCAAGTTGTCTCATTGAATTGTGAATACATGAAATAATCTATCGACCCATCCATAGGCAAGTCGTTACCTAAGAGTTAAATGTGAAAACAAACCACAACACTAGAAATAAGCCCGGTTTCACTTCTTATGTAAAACTGTCAGATAGCTTATCAGCCGGCTTACTTTTGACAGAATAAGGTTCGTTTGGAATTGAAAAGTACGATTTGACATAAGTTCGAAACTGAGTCAATCCCATTCGATTATTTTGCGATTAAGCCCACAGATGTCACTTTAACTAGCAAATAGTGTATCTGACAGTTGCGACATGTGAAACTGGCCCTTAGTTATATGACAATACTTTAACTGAATTAATTTATTAACATTTAGTATGACTAGTTGATAAGTCTTTATTATTATTGTTTTGCTCTTAAGTCTGATTTGTGCTGACGCTGGGTGCCATGTTATGTTTGTAATACAGAGATTTTTTATTATTCTATGACTGATATTAAAAGAAAATAATGGTCATTTTTTAAACTCAATGCAAAAATCTTTAGAACAGTGCTTGAAGGTATGCTAAGTCCCCAACCCCCACTTCGCTAGCGTGGTGGTCTCAAGACCTAACTCCTCTCTCGTTCGGGAGGAGATCTTAGTCCAGCAGTGGGTAGGTCATGGGTTAAAGAAACATTAAAACTATATATTACAATTGTAAGTTTCGCGTTGCATATTTTAAATCTTAATACTACACAGTTATAGACCATATATTTTTTCATTAATTCATTGTTTCAGTTTAAATTCTAAATATAATGTTTTCTTTTAGTTTCAATCATAGTATAATTGAAAAATCTGTACAAAAATCATTTTTGAATTAACTCTTAATATTTTACGTTGGACTGTATGTCGCGCTCATGTTTTACCTTATCTGTGATACGTTTCGTTTAAAACGCTGCAATAACAAGTATTATAGGTCTTTTAGTTTTTAACTCGAATATTCTAGACTTTTGGTTTAAGCACTTGAACGCCAGTGACGTTTACAAGAACACTGTCTTACTAATAAACGTAGTTCTGATTTAGTTAGTGTTTTGTCTTGTTCACTCTTAAACTGTTTTCAAATTGATTGAAAGTGACAAAACACTATGTCACTAATCAAACCTTGCAACGTTTATTATTATGACAAATGCTAAAATTATGTATTACGTTTATGACTTATGGACCATCCTTTGTATTGATAAATAGCTCTATCAAGATGTATTTTTAACGTTTGACATAATATAATTTTTTATTCCTAGATTATCTGTGAAAAACGTCAAATATATCCCTGAAAACATAGTATGACAGCTAACACTGAGTTATCCGTCTGGCAACATTGAAATTGGCGGAATCATCGCCATTGTAAAAAAAAAATAGTTTGACAGAAGATTCTAAAATTAAATTCTTAATTAAATATTCATACTTAACTATACTTAGTTTGATCATTAATTAAATATTTATCAAGTGTTTGATAAACTTAAGTCATATAAACGTATACGTTTAGTAAACGCTTGGCGTTCAATCAGAGATATAATATAACAAACATTAACAAGCGTAACAACGATTATTCCGTCTCCTGCATTCCGAGCGGTTTGAATAGTTTTTTTGTATCTGTTTCTAAGTACAAATGAATAAAGGAATATATTCAGTATGTGTATTTTTATTTTTAAAACCTAAAAAACCTTTTATTGGCCAGGAACTAGTTATAGCAAAAGACAATCTCAACAATCTTAATTGTCATAAATAATTCAGCTACTGCACGACAGATGTCGCTACAACTAACAAAACTTAAAGTTTGTCTACGACCTGAACATTCTAATTTCAAAAGATCTATGCAAGCCTGGTACTTATTCTGAATCTGTATAAGAAATCGCTTAACTTGTGAGCGGCTCAGAACATGTAGACAACACCACCAAGTAGTTATGGTCTCCTGGTAGGTGTGGATCGTTTTCCGATCAGAATGAAGGGTAAATAAAACAAAGGACTTATATTGCTTTTGTAAAATTGTATTTAAGACACAAGAAATAAGTATTATTATGGAAAAACAAAAAGCGGGAGCGGAGCTGCTAGTTAAATTTAAAAAGAAAACCAAAGTCAACCGTAAAATATTCTTTATTTGTAAACAAATTCGAAATTGGGTATTTAAATACATCGTAACGTAGAACATAGAAAATATATGGCGTTTCCAAACAATATGATACAAGGACTAATCTAGAGAATACAACACAATTTATCGACAAAACATTATCGACTTTATAAACATAGATGTAAAGTCTATAATTGGTTGCAACCGTTTAAATCACAGAAACCGCTTATTAGATTTTATTATGAAAACAATATTTGTGTGGTATTTAGACAGCTACTTGCTTTCCGAGGTCTATTTGGTAGGACAATATGAAACCGACTCTTATTTCTATTGAGACTAATTTAATTTGGTTAAAATCATAATAAAAGGATACTGACAAACAATATCATTGAATTTTTTTGATAGACAAACAACTTAGAGAAAATGCAATAGCTAAAATATTTAAACGCAAATGAAATTGAATGTCTTATTTCGAAAAGGACACAATGACATATCTTATAAGGTTACTTAAGTCCTTTTCGAAATAGAACCATACCATAAAGTACTAAAATTAATATACTTATGTGAAAGGGTCTCTGTGATTGAAATAATTGTGGTAAATATATAAAAAGTAACTACACAGTAGATAGGAATAGTAAAGTGTGATGTAATATTGTCATACATTGGACATCCAAGGTTCTCGAATGTTCTCAGTGGTAGTTGATGGAAAGACCGTTATCATCTGTTGTATTCGTTTTGTATTGAAAATGGATAATAAATTATAGTTTTTAAAGTTGTGCGTTGATAATAAGCGTATTTTTGAAACCATGCACAGGTATTTTATAATTGAGTAAGATTCAGTTTCACTAAGTCTACTTCTGAATAAGTATCGTTTATGTTATCAGATAGATTTTACACAACTGTCTTCGTCTTATTATCTACCGGATAGGCTATCCAACACTTATCAATAAGCCATGAAACTGGACCTTTATAGAGTACTTAATTATTAAAAATCGTTACAGTTTATTTAGAGATGCACTGGCATCTTCATTCATACATACATATACATACTTAGAAAGATATTATATTATTAACACAATAATATTAGACAAACTTCTTTACTTTATAACACGTATTCGTATCGAGCGCATACGTACACGTATGTACCCGTACACGTATACGCACACAATATCGTGAAAACTTCCAGTAAAACGATTTTCAAGATAAATAATACTTCTATTTTCAATATAAAACGAATTGACAATACGGTTTTAAGTAATAATAACTTATATTTGAGAACAAAACTTATATTAATCATTATTAAGAATCACAACGCGACATTGTAGGAATACAGTAAGTGCTATTACAACATATGGACGTGCTCAGTTAAGAGATAAAGTACTAAGTTATCGAAAAATAACCGATATTGTCTTAACGAGACAATTCTATATGTAACTATTTGTGTGCATTTTATTTTGAGTAACGGATGTCGTAAAAGCTCGATTACGAGAAACAGCAAATTAAGGCCCAACGCAAATCAGAGGTGCGTGGAAGATACGAAGAATACATCAATTAAAATACACCTTAGCTTCTATGATATGTGGTTTAAAACTTAGCTTTAGGACGCGTCGCGTGCCGCGTTACGTTCTATCTTTGGTATGCCGTCGAACACTTTCGCTGCTAACAACGATTGGTGTTCAGATTCAATGTGTTAACTTGGGCACTGAAAGTGTTCATCCCATTTCATATAAGTTAAGGTATATTTTATTCTTAGTACCATCGCCGCGCCTCTGCTGATTTGCATTGGCCCTAAGGCCACTTCGAGGCGACGAGTAATTTTGCACAAAGTATTGACTGTTTTGAGTTTCTATTGTGCAATATTATTGATCTTTTATAATTATACAAGGTATATTGAGTTTTTGTAAATCTAGGGGTGGTGTTAAATATACTATTGCATTCGTATATGTTGATTGGCTATCGATTCATATTTCATCTCAGCTATTTCATCACCGATCGCAAAGGAGTGTAATGTGTCTAAAGTTATACTTATTTAAAGCTAATACATCTTCAGTTTATCCATGTAAAGGTATAGGCATCTAAACAAACTACTATCAAACACAACCAAGAATAAAACTGTGTCAGTCACACAAAACATTTTTCATACATACACATAAGCGTCCCTCAGATTCCCGCCGAGATAGATCGAAAACCAATCCTTACCGCATTTTGATATCATATTTATACCAAGAGGAAACATACATACGAAATAAACAACACGACGAACAAAAATAACTCACACAATACTCGAATAAATTTCGCTGTTTCTCATAATCGAGTTTTCAAGAAATATTCTTTGAACAAATCATGCGAGACATCTAGCAGTGACAATTTCGTCCACAACACCGAGACTGAACGAATGTAACTAAATATTTATCTAATCAACAACTAAACTAACATGAATCGCACTAATATCGACAACTCCTTGATTTATCCGACAACAATACGACTTGAACTTGTGTTGATGGATAAACATTTATATACAAATAGATAATTTATATTATAGTTAAGCATCAGTCCCCGGTATATAGCAATAAACGTGTTGTAAATGTGGATATATTTCATATAACTCTGATACCCCCCGCGTTATAACAAGCATAACGATACATACGTTAGTTGCTAGTCTACCTCCAGAAAAGTAATTATAAAATAAATCGAGATAATAGCTCATGTGTTCATACACAACTTACATTATTTTTTTGCTTCTGGCAAGCTATGCCTTCATGTCAAAATATCTAACTGGCAAACGGCGCTACTAAGAAGAGATTTAAATCGTATATCATAAGTAATATCACGACTTTTATCCCAAAGGGATATGCAGAGACAAAAGAACACCACTTGGTACAATCCATTATTAGTTTATTGCCTTTGGTAAATAATGAATAAGACATCTTCAGATATATTAACGGAGTTAATAAGTTCAATTAATAACAAACGCTAGATAACAGTATTGCCACAATAAATATCAATCTATCAACACAATCAATTTCGTAACTCCACCGTCTAGTGTAAAACTATATCAAAAACCCATACAAGTGGTCTATAGTCTAAGTAGTCTATAGTCTAATAAATCAGGTATACGTCGTTACACGTTACTTACACATAGTTTCAGACATGTCTTTACTTACGCTACGCAACTAGGACTCGCGACTAACGTTTTAAGTGAGCTATGCGCTTAGATAAGATGACAGCTTATAAATACTTTTTGAGCAATTTTTATTTGTGCGAAGTGGAATTTAATAAGTTTAGAGGTTATATAATGATTTTTTGACATTTGGAAAGGAAGTAGTGCTGTATGGATGTTTTCGTTACTTTAAAATCAATGAATAAATATCATTGGACAAGGCAAACACGGTCTTTGATTCCAAACTAAGCTGTGCTTGTATTATAATCTGACCTTTTTTCTCCCTTTACAAGTAATGGACACAAAGTACAACCAGACCCGAAACAACTATTTGTGGATACCGCAAATAACTGTTCCGTGTGGTTATCAAACCCACGACCTCTTGATGTAATGGTATCGGCGTGGGGACCTTAGCCACTGCGCCACGGAGACAGTAAAAAAATGAATGTCAAATATTGAGAAAATTAATTAAAAATTATACTTAACTATAAAAATAAAGATTTGTCTGACTTTAAAAAGCTGTCATCTTAAAAAAGCACAGAAAACTAACACTCGCAAGGAATTTCGAAAAATAATTTTGGAAATTTCTTCCGAATGTTTTATTATTTATTTATATAATCTAACGTTTTTAATTATTAAACGTGTACCGATATAAACATGCATGTGCGTGATATGTGCTATAAATTTACTAAGTGAATTTTACCTTATAATTATCAACAACGTAAAATAAAAGACGAACACAGTCTTATTTGGGGCAAAGAGTTAGGTATTGTTCGTTGACATACAAGTACATACGTATTTAAATAAGCAAAAATACTATAAGAATCAGAAGCTTTTATATGTTACAAAATGTAATTTCGTTAACCTAATTGTACGTCCCAACCCGCACTTGGCCAGCGTGGTGGACTCAAGGCCTAACCCCTCCCTCATTACGGAAGAAGATCCTTGCCCAGCACTTGGGACATTAATGTGTTAAATTTATAATCGTATGTTTAAAACTCTATTCTAGTTTAATTTATAAGCGATTAAACAGTATCGAATACGCATACCTTTTATTCTTGTACCACAATGATAAATAAATTTCGGAACGAAAAGCAAGAAAAGCAGAATCAAATCAATCATTGAATATACCTTATTCTTTGATATAAAACATCTAAAATACATTATTTTTCACATACCATCTTCTGCTTACATCATTTTTCATATGCCTTAAAATTTCGAGTGGCGCTTTCGTTTAAAATACGGCACATAAATATAAAAGGAATGAAACTACTTCATCCTCTACAAATGTTTGAAGAACCCGCAAATAATTGTTCTTCATACTTTGTGTTAGTGTTTAAATAGCACTCGCAATACATCCCGTGTTCGTAACTTTCGCACAACGATCACCTAAAACTGACCTTTTGAACTGCTTATTTAGGCTTCACTGTCTAAAAATAACCATTGGTTATCATAAACGAAGGAATTTCGAAAGTCTTTGAATCATTCATTTTTTAAAAGAAACCAACACAATTGATAAATGTTTATTTTAGTTTTGCAAACTTTTATCAATTGTGTTGGTTTCTTTTGAAAAAATAATCGAAACTAGTTCATATTCCCACTGTCAATGTTACCCAAATGATTCAAAGTTACCCAAATTTACCTTACTTAATTCACGTTTAAAATTTTCAGCAACTGATTCTTATAGTCAAAAACATAACAATATTTGTAACTTCTGGCTCTATCGGTAAAAGCATTATTGGCAAGCGCGAAATATCTAAAAAGCGGACATTGCTGCCATAACATTGTAAGATATATAGCAGTGCCATCTGGCGGCGAGTGCCACTAACGCTCAAGCAGTAAATAGTGCTTTAGTGCTCAACAAAACTTGCTTTATTACCTTTAAAGTTGGCAACACATAAACTGCAGTAGTGGCAACACTTATGGACATATTTTGATTAAAGTTTTCAATTGTTAGAATAAATAAAATGTCTGCCTGCGATTTAAAAAAAAAAATGTTATAGTTTGGTATAAAAAGTTATTTTTATACCAAACTAAGTCATGACAGAGATCTTTTATCGGTACGTTTATTAACCAACTAAATAACGAAACGAGTTGTCCTGTTGTTTGTTAGTTACGAATACTTCTAGAAACAATAAATTGAATAAACTACCAAATATTTTTGCCAATACCGCGTGTTTTGACTGGCAGAAAGCATAAATGCATAACTGCGTCTGGTGTTATATTTTGCTACATATTTTTGCCATTGCTGCATATTATAACGCTATTAAGTAATTTGGCACAGACACTTCCAAACAACGGCAACGATATCCTTCAAGCAATAGAAAAGCATAAATAGACACATATACAATACATACATAGTTATGTATCTATATGTTCTAAAACAACGCTATTTAATATTCATAGAGTGTACGAAACAAAAGCTTCCTTGATTAAATCTATTATATTCAGCGCATGCCGATAGAGCCATATTATATTATAATACAAAAAATATTACATACGCATACGTTTTGGTAAAATCTTTCGGTAATATAGTCCCTAAGGCTTTCCCTTCCTATGCCGAATCGGTCGCGTAAACCGTCATGCCGCATAAAGGGCTTGTACACAA
This sequence comes from Anticarsia gemmatalis, assembly GCF_050436995.1. NCBI lineage: Eukaryota > Metazoa > Arthropoda > Insecta > Lepidoptera > Erebidae > Anticarsia > Anticarsia gemmatalis. Next base: position 10,177,005 of record NC_134764.1, on the reverse strand, counting down.
AACTGCGATGCGACGCGACGCGAATTCGCAACGCAGAAAATTACGACACGAATTGCTGCGATGCGATTTCGTGCGGCAAGGCGTCTCCCACGGTGATCACTCAGGGTGAGGGGAATGCGCGTGCGAATCAATTCGCAAGTTATTGCGATGCGTTGTGCGAGCTCGTAGATTTTTACGATGCGATGTCGCATCGCAGTATTGTGTACAAGCCCTAAGGCGGTTTGTTCGCGCCGCGACTGAGTTGTTTGAGACTGAGACTGTAACTTTACTTTAGGCTTCGTTACGGTCTGTCTCCTGTCTCTATCTTGCTTGTGAGCTGTTTCATATGCATGACCTAAAGTCAAGTAAAGATCACAGTCTCCGGTCGTGGTTTCCTGGCGCTGACTGTACGTCACCAAATGTCAGCGTACGAAAAAACTATGCCTTAGTGTCTTTCCAACGTATATAAATCTTTTGTATTATAATATCATTAATTTGTATTTACGTATAAAAAATTGCACAAATAAATAATAAGTAAGCGACGAATATTCGGTTACTATCTGATTATTATTACTAATATCCGATATACGATAGAATAGTAGATATTCAATCATACGAAAGGAATAAAAAATATCACAACTATTAAAAAAGGTTAATTTTATGAAAGAATAGGCACCGAATACCGTCGCTTTGTCAAATATTTAAAAATATATCAATAGGTGATTGTTTGAAGAGTGAAAGAGATACAAATATAATGTATTCTAAGGTATATTCAGTGGGTATAACAACATCTAAACGAGTAACTAAAAATCGCACATTAGCTATGAAAGATATCACAAAATTTTCTTGCGACGACAAGCTTTACGTACATTTTTGTGTCGTGATATCCTAAAGTCACAAATACACTATGGGACGAATGTCGCACAACATTTTGTGCTGCCAGCGACGTCAAATGCAGTTGTGTGAAATTATGAAACGCGAAATAACCCGGTTTCGCTTGACATGTAGCAGAACATGCCCCTAGTGTATCCGCGGCTTAATACTTCTAAGTTACTGTATTTAATCATTTCGGAAATAAAACATTCAGAACTTGAGTATAACATAATCCCCGAAAGAGTTGTTTCATCTTAAAACAGTAACTTTGACGATTTCAACTTTGCGAAATGAGTTCATAAAGTTCATATTTTCGGTCATTTTATTCCGCCATTTTTTCTTGTGGCTACTTCATAGCTAATATGCGACGTACCTAGACAGTAAGTCGAGGCAAAGCATAAAAAAATATCTAAATAAATGACTAAAAAGTTCGACTACGTTTTATTATCATTATTCGTTTAGCACACGTAAGTAAATTCGTTCCAGCTCTTCCGATTGTTTGACCTTGTTATTTCATTTGAGGTCAATTAAGACAGTGCTTGGACCAACGTTTTGCACAATTTTGCTATTTTTTGCTCCCCAACTTGCATAGACACTATCAATCTTCGACAGAAACCTTTAATGTCGAAAATTTGGCTAGAGTTTAAATGCTCCCTACATTGTTACAAGGATACCTTTAATTGTAAACTAGTTCCATCGTCACATTGACAATCATGTCGTATGACAAAAGAATTATAAGATTTAAAAACTTTTTGGAACATTTTACATTCATATTATTCAGAATCGACATGTAAAGAATGGGTCTTTGTAAATTTAGGCATAGATTTTAAACCGAGAATGAATGTAAAATCTGAAAACGTAGTAAAGATGCCGCGTGCACGCAATACGTACGAAGGGTGCACGTAACATACGTACGCAAGGTACGTACGAACGTATAGGTGCCGCCAAACAACTTGAACAATTTCGCTACATCTTAGTGAACGATTTTTAGGTCAGTTTAGGTATAATAGTTTTGCGCAAAGGCGAGGACGTTTCAGCTTCGACCACCCGACTGGTATAACAGCCAACCAAGTGACCACTGCACTGGGTCTACATTCTGTTTACTTTCTAATACAGCAAATTATGTTCAAGTTGTTTGGCGACGTCTATACAAACTTTTACAATTACCTAGGTATCTTGTAACAATGTATTTTCCTTTCTTAAACCATTTCCTTTCATTCCACCTCTCTTTCCATTTAGCACCGACTTACTATAAGAGGAGCTGCTATCGCTCTAACAAACGGTTAGTATTGGACTAGTGGTGCGAGGCGCGGACGACTCTTACACTGTATGAAATATTACTTCCATACAAATTTAGAATAATTAAAAGTTTTTCTTGAAATTTTGGGGATGAAAATTCGGATGAAATAACTTTACATTACAAATGTATGAAATTATTAGTTTCATACAAATTTGTATGGAATTTTAAATTATTTATCTATTTTTTTGTCAGTGTGTATGAGTTTAGTCGTAGCCTCGATGAGATCAAGACTATGTTAGGTGTTTGTGCTTATATTATAGATATTGCTAACACTTGGCACATTGTTACACGTCTATAGTTCAACTTTCTAACGATAGAGGGCGACTATACGAGCAACATTGACACTGGGAGTGTGTTGCCATGTCGCGACATATTACGCTTCATTTTATTTACTCATTTGTTCGTGCCATGTATTTTTTTCGGCTACTGGCTTTACATATTTATGTAATGTTGCTCACATAGAAACCCCCCCATTTAGGGCACTAGTGACAGTAAGTATTTAGAATTTAATTTTTAAACCCTCTCATGTCTTAGAAACATTTTAATACAATTTTTAGAATATTTTTTCTTCATAATTTCAAAGTTTTCTATCTAATATATTAATTATATTTTAAAGAATATAGCTAATCTCTTTACACAAATGATTGCACGTTATAAATGATTAGGCCCTAATACCTATATTCGAATACATTGTTAAAATTTAAAACATTATTATTGAGCAGTTTAAACATACGATTGTACAAACTCAACAATTTGAAAACCAACGATGTAAAAGTAGATTTCATTCTTTGAACGAAATCGAGAATAAATAATTTCTATAAGAATTTCACTAAACAGTTCTAAAGTTTGATAACACTAGGCGTATCATGTAATGTATCTGTATAACTGAAATTTCAGCAGAATATTTCTAATACTTTCGCACTTGTACAACCAACTTTATTCTTTAGACACATTACACGATACACCTAATTGTATACCCACCTTAAAAGTCCCCACCCTTTATACAGGATGTTTAGAAAGTCCAACACAATAAGTCCAATATCACTTGTCAAGACATGAGAGGTAGTTGCTTGTGCGTTCAGCGCGGAGGCGAGGCGGCGGCGAGGCGTTGGCGGAGCCTCGCGAACTTGCCGTGGACGAGGCGGAGCTGCGCGCGGAGCCGGGAGGACAGCTCCCTCTGCAAAGCTTGCACTTCTACGAGCTCTCGCCTCAGCTGCTGGTAGTCCGAGCGAACCTGGGAACACTCGTGTTGTATGATAAACGTATGGGTGTATGTCAGCTCCGGCTAACAGCAAGGTTTGACGTCACAATATACAGGCTGTTTGTTTTTTTTCTGACGTTTATTTTAAGATATATCGTGAATTTTGTTTATGTTTATTATCAAACGATTGTCTGTTGTTTATGTGAGTAGATATGTAGTACTTTTTAATAGGAAAGTTAGTAGTTAGTTTAACAAGTTAGTCGGAGTTGACTTATTCTTCATTGTAATTGACACACACAAAAATAATCTAAATATTTTCTTAATTCTTTACTCAGACAACGAGTAACCAAATATAATATCAAAAGATTCTGAAACGTTACTCAAATTAAAGTAACACTTAAATCACTTCGACCTGTATTGACAGATTTTTTTCTAAAAGCAACTCAAAATTGAGTGACATTTGAAATATTATACTTTAAAATGATTATTAATTAGTTTGCACGTGTCAATTACTTTATAAGGATAGATATAAACAATGTAATGGCATGAATATGGTCGCCCATACTGAAGTATCCACTGATGGCGTTGTGAACATACGAGTATATGAACATAATATATTGACAAGCTGGACACTCGACACAAATACTGTATCATTTATTTAGATAATACGGAATTTTTGAAGATTTCGTAACTGCAAACCATAGCACCTAACCGCCGTGGCTAGGAACCGTACTCTTAAATGAATATATGAATCCAATAGCGATCTATATGTTACTATTAGAAAGAGATAGACAATATTGTGCCATCTCTTTCTCAGCATGGAACTTGAATCGCTTTAGATTGACACAGTGCGATGCAATCCTTGATCTCAGAATGGAATATTTGACGACGTAATACGTATAACTATTTCATTAAAATACAAAGTTTTATAATAAACTATTGCAGAATTAACGTAGTGAGAGTTACTGTAGGACTGTGAAGCGAGTATAGCTACCTATTCTAACTAGTACTCCTTCCATCTTGAAATAAACAGTCATGTATTTTAGTGAGATTTCTTATTTATCATTTGCGAGTCTTAGCTAGTAATTTGTACCAGTCAAATACGTCTAAAAGAGTATTTTATTTGTCAAAGCTGAGGCACAATATGTCACCTTGCTGAATAATAAACGTGAAAGCAACTGTCAGTCTGTCATGAAAGTTCATTTCATTATGTCTAGGACAAAAGGGCATAATACGAGACTATAGACATTTATTTACTAAACTAGCGTCTAGCTTTAACATCGTGTAGATAACTTTTTGAATTTGTACATACATACAAAAATTGTTATCAGTCAGCCCGTGACCACGGTCGATGAAATTTGATCGAAACATCGGGCAATAAATAAGGTATCCTTACCTATAAATATTCTTCGCGCATAAGACCCGTTGTAGATCTTAATAATATACAAGAAGATGTTTAAAAGCTCCTAAATTGGCAAACACAATAAAAATAAATTAATAAGTATACACCTTGTATAATAATTACAAAAATATCGACCCAAAAATTAAACTAAGCTTTAACATAAAAGACATAAGGTGGAACAGATTTGCAGTTACGAAATCATTGATTCAATTATTTTTTTAAACCGAGTAAGTATCGCTTATTATAACAGCACACAGCACTACTAGCTTACTAAGACTCATGGTCCCTTTCATGAGTTTTATGATCTAATGGGTAATGTATGGGGGAACTGACAAAAAGACTTTCAAATAATGCTATCTCACAATGGAAAAATCAGCCACCAATGGGCTGTTAGTATTTCTTTATCTGTCTTGTAAATAATTATAAAAAAACCTAGAAAATACCAATGACATCACAACGTGTAGCATTTTAACGCAAAGTACGACGCAATTACTCTATACTCTTTAATTTCAAAGTCCCTTTGGAGATGCAAAAATATGCGTTTTACTTAAATATTTTTTATAATTTTGTAATAACGAAAACGTACCTATAGACAAAACCTCCTCTAACGAGTACCATTTCAGAGAAATTTTCAAAACACCCTTCAAAAGCAGTGTGCTGTTATAATAATCGTAATGTTAGCCGATGGTCTAACAGACCGACATGTCCAAGCGAGTGAGGTCACGACAAGCGGCCTCGACTGCAGAGGCTTTGCAGGCTTGCACCCGGTACTGCGGACAAGCCTGTGCCAGCTATATACCGAGAAGCATGAGGTTCTGACTTGTTGGCTCCCTTGCTGCACAAACTAGACGATATTCGTTGTTGCACTGATGGAAAAACGGGAAAACTCTTGGTCGGTCCACTGATGAAATACTGTAGGAATTTTGGTATAAAATTGTTGGTAAGTTATCAAAAAGATTCGGACGGTTCATACGTTTATACTGGCTTGTTGTATTCTTAAGTACTAAAGTTACGAAATTGTTGTACAAATTCAATGGTTCCCAACCAGTGGTCCGCGGACCACCAGTGGTCCGTGGAAGTCAAAATACAGTCCGCGTATGATTTTAAATTTTTAAGTATGACTATTACACTTTATTTTTAATATACTTACATAGTGGTCCCTGCTAACAAGAATAATATAATAGAGGTCCTGGATTAAGAAAAGGTTGGGAAACCCCGTACTAATTAATGACACTGCAATGTACAATGAACGAGTAAACATATCTGAATATGTTTTTTTTAAATCTGTCTAAACACTCCATATCCAAAACAACCTACCCGTTACACGTCCTAGCCTGGTGCGTCACTACTCCGAAACTAATATTTTAATTGGAAAACAAGCCTTTCAAATATCAAATCACTTTTATACTCTACTCAAAATACTCAGCTTGAAAAACTACAAGAGCTATCCAATCTGCTTCTGCTACGAAATGGGATCTGGAAATAAAATGTCCTACTTCCTTTACTATATCTGTGTGAGTTAAAGGCAATCTCAAATTGGTAGCGGTTTGATTTCCCCGAAGGCATCCTCGACAACTCTATAGTAGAATGTTTGTCAAATGCATTTAGAAATATAACTGCTACGATGACTAATGTTTTATCAACGTTAGCATCGGCGAGTCTAAAAAGGAAGATTATTTATTATCTGAGTGTCAATACAATTATTCGGAAACACACGTTTGGGCAAGGGCTTAACTAAATATATCTAAGTAGAGTATTCAACGGGAAAAAAAAGGTCTTATTCTAGGCCAGTTATCTATTCGCTGGCTGCGTCAAAGATCAACTTATCATGTTGTAGGCTTGCATTTGTTTCGGCACTAATCGGCATAGCCGGGCGGAAACCGCAAATATGTAGACGAATGGTCGAAAAAGATGCTTCGCGACATCGCCACGCCTGAAGGTTTAACGATAGGACCCGAAGAAACTATCCCATTGACATAAGCCGAACAAATGAAGTAATTACTTCGAGTCGGTTTTGTTGCTCGATAAATACTGCCTAACAAAGTAGCTACTCTAGATCTACGAGTAAATAGCTACCAATTTCATTACATTTCAGTTGAATTCCTCATCACAGAATACCATTCAAGCTTGGCTCGCTATTCAGCGCAGGTAATTCCGCGCTCAAACGAACAAGTGCAATAAACATATGAAAATAGCCGTCTACCCTCACTCCACGAGATTTAGGTCGACGGCCCACGAGCTTCTTTTGTTAATATTTTAGTTCAAAGAATATTATGTTTCAGAGAATTTACTTTAAAAATTCAGTAGGTATGAGATCAAACATATCAGGAGGGATTACTGTTTATACAATTTTTGGTACAAATGTATTATGTGTTGTTCAAGGAGCGCGAAATCCAAAATGTTTTGTTAAACAATTTTGATGTTCATTTTTCATTCTCGACTGTATTCACAATAACGGTTTTATGTCTGACACCGTTTATTTCCTGGGTGCTAAAACTTTTACGATCCAGACTTAATGACTAGAGTTATTTCACTGAAGTACTAATTCCAGAAGTTTATTTTTTAGTTAAAAGCTAAATTAACCGCATTAAATACGTCTACCTTAAGGTAAAATAGCATGTGGGGTATTTTGACATCATCCTGTCTTATTAGAACAGTATTTTTCTTATAGAGTTAGATAATATTTAAAGAGGTTACGTTCCTTGGAGGATCTGAATCTTTCCCTTACAGAAATAGGGAGCCTGGATAAAATATACCTATTACAGGAAAACGCGGCAAAATTCCAAAAAATATTCCACAAAACTCCAGTATTTACATAAGCGTTAACAATAACAATGAGTAAAACTGGCTTTGAGCAAAATTTCTTAATACATAAATATATTTATACATTTCTTATTTACGTATCCCGCGTCTGAAGGAAATGTACAAAAATTCGTGGAAGCCATTTTACGACCCACTGTCTCGGCATGTTATTAAATAAGGATATAGAAAATTGGTACTTGCAGCTCTCTAGAAGGGGAACGAAGGCATTCGCCCTACAGTATCATAATTTAGTCTCGTAAAAAAATCTCTGCCGACGTCGTAAGGAGCAAGGAAGACATTTTTGCGAAGGAATTTCCGACGAAGATTTGAATTGGTTCTTATTATGGGTATTTGTATTAAAGACTGTATGATTAAAACATATATTTGGAATCCTTTATTTTATTTGGTATTGGTCAGTCAATTCAGTCATACAATAAACAAAAAATAAATTTATATCATTGGATAACTCACTCACGGTCATTTGATTCCAAACTAAGCAGAGCTTGCAGGTAACCGAAACTGATAAACAATTTAGATCCCATTTTAATGGGATTTCCTTAAAAATATCAAGTAAATCGGTTGTTTTGCAAGAATTATCGAGAGTCCATCCATCAGTGCAACATTTTACCAAAAATATTTGTTAATTTAAATACAAAATATTGATAAAATGTGTGAAAACCAACAAGCCATAGCGACATGACTGTATAATCATAGATCTGACCTGCAGGCGACATTATCGCATCGCTGAAAAAGTAAATATATAGTTTATACATAAATATCTATACGTTACATAAGTACCTGATATATTGTGGTGCTGTACATTATATTATATATTATGTTATTCATTCTATGTTTTGTGGACATTGTACAGGAAGAAAATAGCAGCAGGAACACCTACGTTAATTTAATTAAATGTGGTTTTTTGTTGCAGAACTTTTCGAATTATGTTTTCATATTTTTGTAATCTAGAACTTTGTTTTATGTCACATTTTATTCCTTACCGATTAACAATTACTTACTTAAATCTTATGTTATGTGTTGTACTCATACAAGCAGGCAAATATGCAAGAAACACAAGGAAGAGATATTTGCTCGATGCCTAGCAAATGGCGTTTGGCGGTCTCTGCGGAGAGCAAAGCGAGATTTTAGCAAGACACACGATATTCAGCCCGAAAGTAAATCTTTCAAAGTAAGATCTCCTTGCTACCTTGCTACGTTGGTAGTGGTAGAGGCAAGTGACTAGAACTTTACAAGTTTGTAGATATGTCACGGTTTTTATCTATACTAATATAATTACGAATATTATAATATACTATATATAATATATCTATACTAATATTATAAAGCTGAAGAGTTTGTTTGTTTTGTTTGTTTGAACGCGCTAATCTCAGGAACTACTGGTCCAATTTTAAGAATTATTTCAATGTTAGATAGCCCATTTACCGAGGAAGGTTATAGGCTATATATCATCACGCTACGACCAATAGGAGCAGAGTACCAGTAGAAAATGTTAGAAAAACGGGGAAAATCTTGATTCTCTCTTATGTGACGCAAGCGAAGTTGCGCGGGTCAGCTAGTAATATTATAAAGCCGAAGAGTTTGTTTGTTTGAACGCGCTAATCTCAGGAACTACTGGTCCGATTTGCAAAATTCTTTCAGTGTTAGATAGCCCATTTATCGAGGAAGGTTATAGGCTATATATCATCACGCTACGACCAAAAGGAGCAGAGTACCGGTAAAAAATGTTTCAAAAGCGGGGAAAATTTCACCCATTCTCTCTTATGTGACGCAAGCGAAGTTGCGCGGGTCATAAATAATATATTTGAATACAACAAACTGCCACTTACAAACATAGAAGAGCTCTATTACCAGTGAGTAGTGATTAATAATTCAGTATCCGAGCGCAGACGTTCCTAGGAACAGTTGGTATAATGTTCTAAATACGTCTGTACTGTGTATCGATCGTGGCGGTGCACTAAAACGGGAACTAGAGATAACTTGCAAATTGAATTGTTGTACACTTGTACCGGATTGGGTAACAAATTACATTGTTTTGCCAACATTGTATGATATACTAGCTGACCCGCGCAACTTCGCTTGCATCACATAAGAGACAATGGGTGAAATCTTTCCCCTTTTTGTAACATTTTTTACTGGTGCTATGCTCCTATTGGTCGTAGCGTGATGATATATAGCCTATAGCCTTCCTCAATAAATGGGCTATCTAACACTGAAAGAATTTTTCAAATCGGACTAGTAGTTCCTGAGATTAGCGCGTTCAAACAAACAATAAACAAACTCTTCAGCTTTATAATATTAGTATAGATTAGTATAGATTGGCTATACATCTGTAAATTTGTGGCATAACTTTAGTAGCGAATACTTTTGTAAAACGTTATATTGTGGTCTGTGTTTCAAGCTGTTTCGAGCGGGTTTCATGAATGATTTTGGGATGTAGCATTGAAAGGACGCTTAAGACCTTAGGAGGGCTTGAAATTTTAAATTCTTGGAGGACTCAATGACCGTTTCTTGATTTTCTAGCTACAGCGATCAGCTAGTGTAGGATTGGGATCGATTAAAAAGTTCAATTGGAATATTTTTAGCAGCAATTCGAAAGATGTGGCTTTGGCCAGAATATAAGGGTAGCCCCTTACTAGCTGACCCGCGCTACTTCGCTTGCGTCACATAAGAGAGAATGGGTCAAATTTTCCCCGTTTTTGTAACATTTTTTACTGGTACTCTGCTCCTATTGGTCGTAGCGTGATGATATACAATCTATAGCCTTCCTCGATAAATGGGCTATCTAATACTGAAAAATTTTTTCAAATCGCACCCGTAGTTTCTGAGATTAGCACGTTCAAACAAACAAATAAACTCTTCAGCTTTATAATATTAGTATAGATATGACATCGACAATATAAACGCTAACGATAACGTATTTAATATATTTCTGCCTTGCCTGAAATGTAGGTAATTCCCGGGCCGGTGTTTCAAATTTTCGGTTCACTTAATTGTAATTGAATTTTTCGGTTACAAAATTCTCAGTAGCGTAATTTTGTAATGTACGCTGTAAACGGCAATAAGCTTAACCCTTTTAACTTGTGATCAGATTATATTCCGTGGTATGTGGGGTTAATACAAACCCTTCCTTTGCGTATCCACTTTTGCGACGAAGGGCAATGTTGAAATAATGATTTACGAAGTGATTTTTTGCGACGAAAATTATTCAATGGCAAAGACAATAATATTTTTAGTACGTAGTTTCTACTTAGCGCCCAATACTAACTTGATAAAGACGTGATTTTATTTGTTTATAACTATCAAAATATACTAAAACAGACATCTTTATCAACGTTGTCATTGACAATACTGAAACAAGTACCTAGTTATGTGTATTAAAACTAATGTTGATAGTCTATGAACGCTGAATCGTACAAAACAAATGTTTGTGACCAAACACGTTGTTTTAGGACAAAACTATAGTTTTAGAGCCCAAACAAACCCTTTGTGATTGTGTGGTAAAACAATATGTTTAGCGGAAACCTTGAGGTTTCATTTGAGTTAAGATGCGCCACTATAATATAAAAAATCTACGAGTTAATTATCGTTAATAAACTGTATTTTTTATACTACGCTAATTAGCATAATAAATACGGGCGTATGAAAAGAACAAGCCTTGAATTGATTGCGGTTAATTCTCACCAGTGTCTTTTAAACAGTAGCAGTAGTTTTGAGTAGTTTTTATTACTCGTAATTTTTTTCTTGAATTGAAGCATTTTTTTTTTAATTTGAAAAGTGTATGCGACGTTCTATATTGGGCTTAAATTTTCTATTTAAGAGATACTATTGCATTAATTTTCCTACTACGGGAATAAAACGTGTCATAATATGCTGTTTACCTACAGTACATACTGTGATTTTCCTGCACAATGTCCATATAAAGCTACTATTAGGAAGCATCAACATGCCTGAGCACCGAATATGTTATAAATCAGTACGTTACAATGTTACATTGTTAGCTGTCAGCGTGACGTCATTATATAGACGTGACTCAGTGCATCTGGTATTCTGTTTACTGGTTGAGATCTCCTTGCTGTTACATTAGTATGTTGAATACCTTACAAACATATTGAAGCCCTAAAATTTTAAAAGATTTTTAAGGCTTTTACTTTTTTCCTGGTTAGGTTATATGTATTCTTTATAAAAATTCTTCAATTCTTAATCAATAAAGATTTAAAAAAATAAGCATAAGTCTTGGAATTTAATTATGTTGGAAAAAGACAACACTTTTAATAACCATACAATATTCTTCAATCTATAAACATCTTATGAGTATTTAAATAATTATTTGATAGTTACAGTCAACTAAAAATATATTATAATCTTTAATTTACACATAACAATAAATTAATCAATTCAAAAGTTATCAAGGAGACCTCAACAGTGCTAAATACATAAGATTCAACCACAAGGCTGTTCCCACTGACCTCCGAGACAGATTTGAGCAGATTCATGAGGCACATGTCCTGTGTATCGATGGGCTCCACCAGCTCCTTCTCCACATTGTCCATCTTCCACTCCATCAGGTCCAGCTGCTCGTCGGTGCGCTTCACCTGACACATGCTAGATAATCAGTCTACTACTCTATCAAGAGTTGGAGGCAAAATCTTCTGAATTTTACTGAAAATGTAAATTCTTCTGACTAAGGGTAGGACTAAATATTTGAGAGATATACAAGTTTGTGCATGGCTTTTGTAATGAAATGGATAGACAAGGGCAGGACCGTATAAAGTGGTGTGCAGTGGGGGAGGCCTATACTCAACAGTGAGTGGAAACTGACTGATTAGATAGATAGATACAAGTTTCTAATGTTTTAAATTCAAATTCAAAATATCCTTTAATTTGTTAACTTTGTAAGTTTATGTGAAGTTTGGATTTAATACAAAGATTTTAGACATAAACACAGTTGTGATCTTCATGGTCAAGTCAGAAGTTGCCAGTGTGTCGATGATCTTAGGATGATTTAGCAGACTACTAATATATAACTAGTGAAAAACTTTGGGAATTACCATAGTTTAAATTTTTAGTTTCAAAGAATAAGATGTATGTAAATAATACCTATGTAGTTCTGTCTTACTGACTAATCTTAACAATAATATCAGTGATATGACATATTCATATGATTCATTAAAATTTTTGTGAAGTAATTATTTCCAAGAAAAGAAACTGTTAGTCAACATCACACATAACATCTCTTTTATAGATAGTGTTTGTATCAATTTTATGCATAAATTAGTCTAATAAGATACTTGGCATGGTTGACCACCCTCCAAATTTGGAGTGCAATGAAAACTATATTAGAGCACTGTCCAAAATGAGAGTAGAAGGCTGTCTAATCAATGTTACACATAATTATGAAATATACCTCCCGAAATAGATAACATTTACGTAATTATTCTACTGTACTATAAATAATTTTAGCAGTTCAGTAAATACTTGTTTAGCTTGGTACTTATTAGTATAATTGCTCTCACAATCTATGTTATACAATGTTAACAACTTAAGCGATAATATTGACCTTTCAACTCGGAAAGTAAACAAAAATACACCCCTTTTTTCCCTCCCACTAAATAAACACGAGTAAAAAATATTACGGAATATTCTCTTTCCTGAATGAACGCCACACATGAGCGCCAATTATAACACTTACATACTAATATTCTGTTATGAAAGTGTAAAAGGAAACGCAGTTATGCCCTCTTCACACAAAATTAAACAAATACTTAAATATTCTTGCGAGCCTAAGTAAACAAAGTATTACATACAAAAACAACGGTACCATTGCATACATGATTCATCGCGCTATTTTTAAGTGACATTTAAGTCATGAACACATGATCCAGACAGCCCTGCGCCTATAAACTCCAGCAGTTTATTATTTATAGGGAAGATGCGGCTCTGTGACCTACATTTTGATTCCGCTATTTAACTGTACATCATAAACAAAATTACAGTAAAACCTAATTGATTACTCACCGTCTCCTCGAGCTCCTCCACAGAAATCTCTTTTTCAGTCATTTTTGTGATACACTTGTAAATTTTCTAGTCAAAATCTAAACGAAAACAACAATAGTCTTGAGCAAACCGACCATTTTCATCTGTGAAAATGACATTTATTGGAAATGTCAAATGATCACGATACGAAACGTTGCTAAACGTCACACCGCCATTAATTTTTATACCGAAGGCATGCGTAGAAACGAAACGTTTTACGGCGGGAAAATTTAAAAAAATATTAGTGACATTATGGCAGTGTCTTTGTAACACTGCTATTTTATTGATCTCTAGCTAAATAATTTACCAATATTCAAAGTGCGTTGCGTATTGACTGTTTCACTACCTAGAAAAATGTAAATGCTAGTTCAACAAATAAGACCTTTCGTATTATCTGACGAATAGGGTATCCCGGTAATGTAATGTCCGTAAGTTTTTAAACCGGCCTTTAGCTCATTCTCTTGGTTTCTCATATTACGGTGATACATATATATTATAGTAACGTATTTTCGCCAGTATACTACAATATGTCCGTAATCACATCGATTACCCAAGCGTCAAGAGTATCATGAAGCATTGAGCAAGTGAGTCAAATTTAATTATACTAACATTGTATTTAATTACCTTCTTACTGCTTATTACCAATAATTCCTGTAATAACTTACAAGCAGCGGAAAGCTACATACCTACTACATGTATAATTACTTACCTACATACTTACACAAACAATTTACACATATCCATGTGCAAATCACTCGGAGAGACGTTCTATAACCATGCTAACGAAGTAGGTACACAGTAAAACAAACATATTAAATTATATACATTTATTTTTGTCTTTATTTTACACATTAAGAAATATGTAGACGAGATTTAGTGACAATGTACCATTTGGTCATCAGCATCCCGATATTACCCTTTATACAAACCTACAATTGCGTGATAGCAATAGGTAAATTCACGTGTCATTTCATTATATTAATATCCACTTAACTTTACAAAACCGTGAAAATACTACATTATATACATAGTCAATTGATAGTTTGTTAAAACATAGTATTCTCACAGTAAAACATATTTTTGTTTTGACACTCTAACTGGAACATTAATAATAAGCCGTACAAATTAATTGAGAGTAAAGTAACATCTAGGTACAGAATATCTTTGAGTAATTTGATTTTGAAACATATTAAATGTATAAACAGATCGACACAATACAAAGGTTACTTTGGCATAAACGCGCTATACATCGTATTTATTTGAACGGGAACAACGCAATTTAGTATCTCTTAAGCATTTGGGAATGTAAATAGAAATGCAACATCTGTATTGTGTCTAATCTTGTTAGATTTTACAGACTAGCAATTCGATTATAATTTATGATCATAAGAGACATGTCTGTCTATGTATCAACAACTTTTTTTTTGTCCCGCCTAATGACGGCGCTTCGTAATTTTATTTGAAGAATGGTGGGAACGTAGAATACGATATTGCACGTGCATTCGATACAAATAGTATGCTAACATCAGATAAACATACAATAATTAGTATTATACTATAACTATGTTACATCCTCGGTTTGTCTGCGACAAGTCAGCGAAAAACAACAAGAAAAGTAAAAAGAACTATAACATCGAACAATTAAATAAAACACTAGGATATTTGTACAAAAAAAAATTAAAATTCCATTTAATTCGTATACAAGAATGTACCGTGATTGACTTGGTCATTGCGTTTGAAACATTAAAAAAAAAATAATCGCTCTATAGGCTTGTGACGTTCACGGTCATTATATTGTATCGTAAGTAAAAATACGTAAAGTACTTAAAGTGAATCTTATGCGCGTGCGCATGTAGATCATTCTCACTAGACTCGAGCTAATGACGTCACGGCATACGTCACGAGCGACGGTCATCCGCCCGATACTTTATATTGGCAAGATCATGTTGAATAGCAATAATAATCAAATTGACTTCGTTATATTAAAGCTTTACTTATAGTCAAGCACTTTGGCAGAGGTCCTAAATTATATTAATTACATATTATTATGTATCGCTGTGAGTATTATCGTGGCATATAAAAATAGTTTGATAACACTATGTCGTTATTGTCATGAATGAACTATGTTGATATGATTCGATAAACAATGAGGCGATATCGCCTACTTATTAATGAAATTATGACAAAGTTACACATGTAACACGACGCGTTACGAAGATGACTACAAAAATAAGTCAATTACCATTCCGTACATTTAGAAACGTTCGAATACGTAGTTCGAAGTAGTTCGGGTCATAATGAGTGTCGTAGCGAGGTCACATACCAGTACATCGCTACACGTCGATGGCAGTCACCTAGAGCACCATGAGACTGTGACGCGTGCAGCCGCGTGACGTATACCGCGCGCACAACAGCGCCACCTACCCGCGCCGCCCACCGACCCGACGCCGACCCTTCGAGCGTCGCTCGCTCTCGTCCGATCGTGCACTATGTGTGTATGCGAACGGAGGTTTTACACTTATAATACTCGAAAAATAAAATTACAATATTCACCATCGCGAATATCTCGAACACCTACACGCCTACGCGGGTAATAGACAAACAGACTACTTACGATTAGTCGACCGTCGAGCGCGTCGGGCGGCCCGGGCCGGCGCGGACACAAATAAATATTAGGCCTTACGCTAGGAAAGATCAAGAAACGACGCGACAGACGCGTACTTATCCCACGAGTCGCACGCTCACTTGGCGTCGTCGAACTTCTGCTCGCTGACGGACACGGCGTCGGCGGCCAGCGCCTCGCGCAGCGGCTCCACGCAGTTCTTGGGGATGAGCGTGCCCACGATCTTGAGCCCGTCGTCCGCCTTGATGCGCACCACCTGCATCTTGTTGAGGTGCGCGCGCGCCGCCAGCACGTGCTCCACGCGCGCCCACACGGCCAGCACCGAGCCCGCCAGCACGTGGTGCGTGCGCACGCGCAGCCCCACCTGCGCGCGAATATTGTGATATCATACACTAAAACCTATATACGCGAACAAAATTGCATCTACAACCTTACAAGTGATCATATTTATAATCAATTGTCATATAAAAGCTTAAGTGTTTACCTCACAATCGCTCGCATTCCTGCACACTGACCGCCAGTAGGCGTGCGAGCACACTCTCTGTGACGCGGTGTACTGCGCACGCCACCACGACTCCGCGTCTTTACTCTCCACCTTGCGGTATTTCTTCTCTATTTCTGCTAATGATTCCAGACGAATCTGGAGCCCTGTGTTTGGTCTGAAAATATGATAAAGTTGCATACAAATCAAATAACGTCTATGCAGTTCGTCGATTTTACTTCGCTAGTCTGAATAACGGTACAAATCATAGAGAGAAGGCGTTTGTGTTTCAACAAAATGAACCTTAATGTTACGATAGCAAAATCGTGTGTAAAAATAATATTTTAGTAACAAAAAGTCTTAAGGTTACGAAAGTAATTTCAGGACTAACTTCAAAATATACTTTAACACTAAGAAAATTTTCAATCGTTTTTATGCCACTATTTCGCTAGAAGTGCCGTCGTTAAAACACTTTACACAAGCGACGCGATAGAAGTTCGATTCAATATAAGGTAAAGAACGCACATACCTATATATTTGGAACATGAGATCCTTCTTGGTGAGCTTCTCCTTCTTGGTGCTGGAGTGCACGGCGGCGCACAGCACGGCCGTGTACTTGTTGTTGCGCGCCTGCTGCGACAGGTAGAACCCCTCCTTGGCGCCCGTGAGCTCCGACCACTTGTCCAGCGCCTCGGCCCAGTCCATGCCGCGCTGGGGGGGTACAGTGGTGGGTTAGTGCTGGTCGTGTGTGGCACCGGGTGCAGCAGCAGACACTCACCTCCGAGTGCACGGTGTGCAGCTCGACGGGCGCGCGGCCCGTGGCGTGGCGGCGCACGAAGCGCACGCAGCGCACGCGGCGCACGCGCTCGCCCGTGCTGCCCAGGTCCAGGATGCCCAGGTCGAAGCGCCCCGAGCGACGCGCTGGGGACAGTACATACTTCACTATAGTGTCGGTCAAAGACGACGCTTAATTGTCGCGAAACTGTATTGAGGTGATTATTCACGAGAGGCCCATACGGCCTTCGCGTATACTATACGCGCTCGATAGATGTCGCACCGAGCCAAATTCACACGAAACGCAATTTAATACGAAATTTCGTTTAGTATCACTAGAAGCGTGATACTTTCACATTAAGATTTTTCAATTAAAACAAAAAAATGCGTGCTTCAGTATTTTAAAAAATTCGTCACCCAAATATTTATATAGAGAATGAACGAGTAAAATGGAGTTATTTATTTTTTATCATAATAACTGATATTTTGGAAGGTGATGATTATAATGGCATTATGAGAATACCCTGTATAACTCATAAAGATCTATTATAAGTGCTAGATCAATACTCAGAAACTACAATTATTTCATTAAAGCTATGACTACTCATATAAAGTAGAGTACATACCTTGCTCCATGACCGCAGCAAGTGTGTCTGTAAAGTACTTGAACAGTCTGTTCTGCAGCTCCACGGGCATGCCCAGTATCCTGTTCAAGAACTTCGACATATTGTTGTAGTCCTGTAACATAACATTATAAATATTAGCCATAAATGATAGCGATATAAAAAAACAGTGATAGTCGAGTGGTATAAGTCGGTATCTTTCACGCAAGTTGAAGTTCGAACCCGCGGCAACACACCAATGACTTTTCGAAGTTATGTGTGTGTCGCAGTAAGATAGATAAAGCCGTAACATAGTTATATCCCTAGGGATATAATTATATACCGTAATATAGTTATAAAGAAGAAGTTTTGGGCAAACCGACATGGGTAGGTTAGGTTAGATATAGGTAGTTGGTTATTTTTTTTCAAACCACCCAGAAGGAGGAGTATTAGAAATAAATATCATTTGTTCCAAAAGTGAAGGAAAACGTCGTGATGCAATTTTGTATGCTTGAGAGTTCTTTAGAACAGTTCTTGAAGGTATGCGTCCCCAACCCGCAATCAGCCAGCGTAGTGAGAATGTCCTCTTCTTATTGTATAGTTAGTGGTCAACCTAGTGTCAAAGTCGTTCAAGACGCCCGAATGCTTTGACATGGCTTAACGACTGTTATTTTAATCGACAACACCCGGGCCCGACATTTTACGTGCAGTCCGAAGCACGGAGACGCCCAGTTCAAATACGACTATGAGGTCTTTACCCACAGATCGTTTACCGACCGGTGAGCGCAACTCACGTATCGAGCAGGGGTAAAGGTGGTAGGCGTACCTTGTCGAGCGAGAGCACGCCGGGCGAGGACTCGCTGTTGACGATGAGCCCCACGCCCACGAGCGCGCCCGCCACGTCCGTGAAGAAGTCGCCCGAGTAGTCGGCGGGCGGCGGGACCAGCGGGCTCTCGTACTTCATGATTGCGCGCATCACCGCCTCCAGCGCCGACCGGCCTGAGGAACGGCGGAGTCACATTATTCACTTGACAGACAAATTAATGAATATATCCGACATAAGGTGAACTATTAATGTTGACTCTGTAGCGGCTCGCTACATACAGCGACATCTACTGGGACCAGCGCGCAACCGACCACCACGCGCAGTGTGACTGACGTCACAAGTCCTAGATCGCGCTATCGAAGTTTGCTATGCAACTGACTATATATACAAGTTCCCGACTACAACAGTTGGGCAGCCTAGGCCCACCGGGCATGATCACCTCGCCTGGTCGGAGGATCCTCCCTTTGTGTTGGGGGAACATGATCACCTCGTTCCTCCACAACTCCATGGTAAATGGATGTATCAGTCATAAGACGAACGAAGGTTAGCTCTATAGTTACAAACGTGTGCGTATACGTGTCGGTTTCCATCGGATCAAAACCTTACACGTGTATACGCACTTAACTAACCAAACTTATTTGCATGGACAATCGAATCACGCCTCGAGTCACGCACATTAATCATTGGGTCACTCTCATAATTGTACTGTAAGTAGTATCACATAACAAAACTCAAGAATATTAAACAAATACAAACATTTATTTATACAACAGCATCTCTTTAAAATCTATAACAGACCTGTCTTTCGCAACTTAAGGATTTTGCTCTGATGATGAAAATTTCTACAACTTCAGCATAGCGAAGTATACTCACCATACTTATTATCAATATTAAACTGGCTAAGGTCCCTGGTCTCGGTGGCCCTGCGGTCGCCGTGGGTCAGCGCGCCCAGCGACTCGAGCCGCTTGGCCACGGTGGAGGCGAAGCGCCGCTCGCCCGCCAGGTCCGAGATCAGGAATATGTACTCCGGCGCATTCACTTGATTCGACCGGTGAGTACGACCTGACAGCATACAAGACATAAATGAGAATCATTACTGAGATTATCGCCTATCTCGTCATAAATCTCTATACTTCCGAACTTGGCCGAATTGGCAGTTAAAAATTGAATTAAATAGAAAATATAATCAGCAAAGGCGTAATGGATAAAGGTCTCGAATCAAGACCACATTTGGCACTTTGTTGATAATGGGCAATTGGTTTGTCCAAATGGAAGAAAGCCCTATATTTCGGTGATCATATAGTGCCGGAATATAATAAATGTACATTATTTTTGAAAAACAACAAATGTAAATGTAACCAAGAAGGTAAACAAAGTTACACAAATTACTCCAGTACTTGTTTTTCTCACATTGTTATTCTATAATTTATTATACGACATTCATTTCTTCCATTTTAAATCCTGCAACTTGTCTTTAAACTCTGGCATTTTGCACAAGACTCACCGAACTGTTGTATAGCTCTGTCGGCGGACCAGGGCAGCTCTAGCGTAATGTGAACCCGCCGCCTCTGGTTCCGCGCTCTGCGAACATTACACATTTACACTACAACTGTAACAACGAACCAACATTCAAATACATAAGTTTATACATATTTGACATAAGTAGTCAAATCAAATTTTAATGAAACTTCTTTCGCGACCAAAACGATTAAACCGATTTAGACACAATTTTGCATGAAGACACATTATATTAAGTCTGGGGAAAAGTCTTTTCGCAATACAGTATGTATGAACTTGTAATAAAATCTTTTTTCTACACAAAAAAAAACTCGATATTTGGGTACCTCACGAGCTCACTGAAAGAAACCTAATGAACAGTGTCATGTCAACAACTCATTTGTGATTCTTGAAGCCAAAGAAATTTTATTACAAGTTCATACATACTATAATGCGAAAATAATTTTCCCCGACCTTAATATAATGGCGAAGGCTATAAGTAGACAAGATTTAAACCCTCAGACATCGTGTCAAGTTCAACTTAGCTGAGCAAAAAGAAGTGCTAAAGTGTCTCTATCAAATGATAAGTGAATGTTACCTCCTATCGCTCTGCAGTGAGATACCACTGGAGGCCGCCTCAGAGATGATGGCGACGTCCTTCTCCCCGTCCATGAAGCGCTGCTTCTCCGTCAGGTTGAGGGTCTCGAGCGGCACGTCCGCCTCTGACCGGCTCTCGTATAGGATCTGACCGTCCTCAGTCTGTACCACGCGACCTTTGCGACCTGTCATCTGGAGGAAATAGGGGTTTTTGGTTAACTTTTTGAAAATTATTGATGGGGAGATGAGCTTGCCTGGTTTGAAGATACCCAGAATGGAAACAGCCCGCCGGAGAAAGCCTATATTGGAAAGCTACGAGGGAGGCCTTTTCCCTGCTGTGGGACGATACTGGTTTATAAATAAATAAAAATAAAGATGATTTGTTAAATTTATTACTATGTTGGCATTTAAAACTGAAAAATCTATCAGGTTACTTCATGTTTGCCACACAGGTTAACGTTCGCCTTCAAAAAGTTTAAATCCCAAACATATTTTTGTTCGTATTGAGAAGAACAAGCAAGTGATGTTTTAAGAGAGAGCTTGAAACGGGCGTGGTGTTTCATGTGAGTAGACAAGCCGGTCACCTCGGCCACGTTCTCGGTGCCGCCCAGCTCGTCCACGAGCTGGTCCAGCGTGTTGGGCGGCAGGCGGCGGCCCAGGCGCTCGATGGCGGCCAGCAGCTCCTCCTTCATGCTGCAGGCGCGCTCGATGGCCGAGCGCGGCGGCGCCTGGTTGCGGGCCGGGCCTGCGCACAGGGAAACGACACGTATACAATATCACTTATCTTCCTATATAAAAAAAAATAATCGACAAATATGTTGTTAAACGCTAAACTCGAGAACTGCTAAAACCGGTTTCACATTTTTTTACTTATGACATTCCTTGAAGTACGAGGATTATTAGGGCGGAGTTATTAGGGAGAGATTTAAAAAAAAATTCAAAAAAAACATAATTAAATTAAAGAATCAACCGTTACGTGGTACGAAGTTCGCCGGTAAACTGTGGGTCCCGGCTGTCATTTTCGAAGATCTTCGACAGTCGCTACCAGTAGTCGGAAGCTTAAAATTTTGACCAATTTCACTGAAGGATATCATGTTACCCAGGTAACTGGGTTATAGGAGTCCGATAGACAACTAATGTAAAACACTAAAATTCAGCTGCATCCGGTGAAACTGGAAACCAACTCCAACATAGTTGGAAAAAAGCCTAGGCTGATAATGGCTATTTTTCCATAAACCGTACCTAGATACAGTCCGTTAGTGCCGACGGGAGTGCCGGTGAGGCTCTGTCCGGCGGGCGTGGTGACGGTGACGGTGGCGGCGCTGGCCGCACTGTTCTTACGCTCGAACATCGTCTCGATCTTGTCCTGTGTCGTCGACGCCTTCTTCTTCGGTGACGCCGCCTTCTTCTTCTTCACCGGCTTCTTTTTACGACCTAGCCATGGTTCTGGAAAATAAAGTGAATTTTGAGGTTAATATCTTGACTCTTTTTGTCCAATCCCAATGTTCCACTGCTGGGCAAGAATCTCCTCCCGTAAAGAGGGAGGGGGTTAGGCCGTGAGGCTATCACGCTCTGCCAAGTGCAGGCCGGGGTGCTTGCATTCCTTCAAGAATTGTATTAACTAAGGTACTCTCTAGCATGCAAGGTTCCATTACAATGTTTTCCTTCACTGTTGTAACAAGCTATGTCAAAGACATTTTGAACAAATTTGACACTATAAGCACACGATTTTTGTATGCACTTACTATTTTTTATTGGGACTGGAAGAGAATGTCTAGTCCGCCTTATACATTCTATATGTACAAAGTTTAAAATAAATAAAGTAGCGATGAAACAATACCGTCGTCGCTGTCACTGCCGCCGCGGAAGGGGTTGAAGTCGGACAGGTCGGAGTCGGAGGCGGGCGGGCGCTGCTCGTCGTCCGACTCCGCCTCCAGCTCGTCGTCCGAGCCGCGCACGAACTCGTCCGACGACGAGCCGCCGCGCATGCGCTTCGCCGCCTGGTTCGCTTGCTGCCGGGACGTTACTGAACATAAAAAAGAAGAAAAATATTACTTATAAGTTACACAGAGGTGTACCCAAATATATAGATTTTGAATACTTATATAACTAATTGTTGTCCCCGAAGGTTTAAGCAAGGTGTTTGAAGTACACTACATTACGGGCGAGTCTATGTTTTTAGTACCACAATAAATAAATACTTTGTTGTCGTGTACTTAGCCCGACCCTTTGCGGTAATTGAACCGGAAATAGCATGATTAGCAGTCGGATATACTACCGACAGCGCCACAAGGGCATATAATCTATACTAATCTATACTAATATTATAAAGCTGAAGAGTTTGTTTGTTTTTTTGTTTGTTGGTTTGTTTGAACGCGCTAATCTCAGGATCTATTGGTCCGATTTGAAAAATTCTTTCAATGTTAGATAGTCCATTTATCGAGGAAGGCTATAGGCTATATAACATCACGCTAGGGCCATTAGGAGCGGAGTAGCAACGAGAAATGTTACAAAAACGGGGAAAAATTTCACCCATTCTCTCTTAGGTGACGCAAGCGAAGTAGCGCGGGTCAGCTAGTCAACAACAAGTACGTACATTTCCTCTTGGAGGTGTTGGCGTCGTCGTCCAGCCCGTTGCTCTTGCCGCCGTTGTGCTGCTTGTGCGGCGCGGGCGCGGGCTTGGCGCGCGCCGGCTCCAGCCCCAGCAGCCGGTTGATGCGGTTGCGGTCCGGCGCCGGGAAGTGCTTCTCCACTAGCGTTTGGAACACGCCCCTGTATATAATTATGAGTTGTTAATAAGGTGTACTTGTAATAAGGAAAGGATTATTTTGTAGTAATAGAACAAAATAAAAACATTTTTATTGACCAAATTATAGTACTTACACACTGCGTGTAAGTTCTACAATTTACGGTAGGAATTATTTTAGACAGCTTCCCAAAGGTAAAGTTTCGATATCAAATATATGCATTTTACATGTATTTATGATTAACGCGTGATTAAATCACAAACCCTCATCTAGCTAGAGATGTGTGTTCTTTCTCTGTGAAACAATGTCCTAGCCTATTAAGTGTTGTGTATTGAGTACTAACTTGGCGGTGGAGACGAAGTCGGACAGCTCCCCGTCGTCGCGCTCCAGCTGGTCCAGGGTCCTGGCCTCGCCGGTGCTCTGCAGGCCGATGACCACGCACTTGCCGCACTTGACCGCCTCGCGCGCCGTCACCACGGCGTGGTTCACCTGCACGGGGAGACACACTGTATAACAAATCGGCCTTGGTGGCGCAGTTCTCTATAGCTAGCCTAGTGGTCGATAGTCGATAGCAGTAGAGAACCGCGCAACTGAAATTACACAACGTTTATTAGTCAATTTGTGTACAGGATAGTTTTGAAAACTTGCACGAAACGAATACAGGTCGGTTCGGTATCAGACAGTTTATCATCTATATCAATCAGCTTAGCCTTTCTTCCAGTTATGTTGAAGTCGGACACTTCCAACCTCACCGGACCCAGCTCAATACCAGTATTTTATATGGAGCTACTGCTTACCACGGACGGAAACCACCACTGACCTCCACAACCCGATTATCTATAGTACAATCCCTCGGTATGACTAGTTCTCAGACTTTCAAACTTCTGACTACTGGTAACGTCTGTCAAAAATCTTTGAAAATCACAACCAGGACCCACAATTTAACGTGTTTGCCCTTCAAAACATAGAGGAACTCGATACGTAGAATTTGGTCACCCATCCACAGTACTACCTCGGCAAACATAGCTTAACCTCAGAGATAGATCCGTGCGGAAGTTGTTGCTGAGCTTCGAGCTCTTCAAAATTATACAAATATATAAAGCATATAACGCTTATAAATATACCTTAGCGGCGATACACAGGTACTTGAAGAACCGTTGATGCGCAGACCAGAACTGTCCCCACATGGTGGTCTTCATTCGAGACTCCGCGTTGATCAGCTCCGCGGCCTCCGTGAAACGCTGCATGGCTTCTACCCACTAAGATGACATAAAATATAGCAGATTAATAAATTAGAAATGAGTTCATTATTAGGGCCATATATTCCTGTTGGTGGAGGAGGAGGGATAATGAGATAAAATAAAACAGTCATGAATGTTTATTTCTGCATCTAAGTAGATACGGAGAATATTGAAAAGCCTTTCTTTTTAATTCTTAAAAGATCATATAAAAATAAATCTTTTGCATAACTGTACAATTGGTGTTGTATCAGCAGTTTATTCTTAGCGGATGTACATTTTTTACAACTTAAAGCTATTCCTAATTAAGTATTTATATTTGGTAATAAAAGCAATATAAAGTACTGACCACACTGACGGCCTTGTCGTAGGTCTCCCTGAAGGAGTCGGAGAGCGGCACCTCCTCGATCTTGAAGGACACGCCGTGGAACGACAGCTGGCGCGCGATGTACATGCCGCGGAGCTTCATGTCCATCGCCACGATCTCCATGGCGCCCACGCCCCTGGACAAACACACACGTATTTATACCACTCATATTAAAAACTACACGTGGCGACAGTGCGGCAACGTGACATTTTAATATTGTTTGGATACTGCTTGGATACGTAGCCGGCGATGCCGCCATGGTGGCCTAGTGAGGCAGGGCTCTAAGATAGAAAATAGAATATTACAAACCTCTTCTCCACAGCGTTAATAAAGTCCATGAAAGTGGGGAAAGGTGTTCCGTCGCCCCATATACCGAGTCTGACCATATAGGCCATGTTCCTGGGCTCGCTGGCGCCCGTGGCCGACGCGTACACCACCCGCGCCTTGGGGAGCTTGTTCTGTAGCTCGAGCGCGGTCAGACCCGTCTTAGTGGCCTTGCCGGAACCCACGGGACACAGGTTCTTGGCTTTGTGACACTCGTCGAATACGATCTAGAGTCTGTTCAGGATATTATTACATGTTTGTGTAGAATATTTATTTGTTAATATGTATGTTTTTAGAAGTATGTTTATCAGTTATGTAGTTACAATACATGCTCTGGTTAGTTTCTTAATGTGTCTACATTAAGAAACTTAGGTTACTAGATCTTCTGATGTTAGATATAAGATCTTATTTCTATTATATCTTATAGTAATTTTCCTTACAAAATGTTGTAGCATTACGACGTTATAATATCGTTAGTGTCAGCCTTCATGGTTATAATTTGAGAAAGTAAGGTAAAATCCCTACTAATATTATAAATGCAAAAGAATTGTCTGTCTGTCAGTAACATTTATACGTCTGAAACAATGAACCGATTTTACAGAGATGGAGCTGTCCTTGAAAAAAAAAAGCTACTTTTTATCGCGAAGAAAGGGTTAGAAGGGATGAATGTTCGTATGGAAATTCTGTCCAAAATGAGTTAACCACGCGAGGGTAGTGTACAACACAAAGGATACGACGCCGTCGAAGTCGTCCCCGCACCACTGCAGCAGCTGCTTGAGGCGCGTGCGGTACTTGGTGGCGGAGGCCTGCGTCTCGCCGATGAGCGCCGAGTACGTGCTGAAGATCACCCCCTTCTTCACGTTGCCGTTCACCGCCGACGAGATCTTCGCGTACTTGAACTGCGCAACCAACGAATGCATGTTTTAAGGTTTTTCCTTTTTTCTAAAGGGTAGGCGAAGACCAAAGATAATAAGATAATAATAACCATATTACAATATATTAAATAAATAAAGAATTGTTTTCATATTTTGTGGAGCAGTGAAAAAGTGGAACACCCAGATATTCTAACTCGAGTCGTAATTCAAAAAAATGTAGATCATCTACTTGTAAAAATTATCTCACTAACAATATATTTTATTATAACGTCTATTTACCTTATTGAGCGGGTGTACGTCAATCTTGGAAGCGCCGATATCCCTGAGGTCTCGTTCAGCGTCGTACTTGAGATCATTGGACACGGACACCCAGATGGCTCGCTTGCGGCCCTTCAGGTAGTTCTCGAAGATGATGCCGGCGATCGTCCGACCTTTACCCACGCCCGCACCGTCACCTGCACAGTACAAATAATCATGTATTTTACATTATTGAGGCGCTCGTGGCTAGTTGCGCTCATTGGTCGGTAAACGATCAGTTCGTAAAGCAACCTTGGCGCGGAAGTTTCATAGATGGGGGGCCGCATAGTGGTGTTTAAACAGAGCGTCTCCCGTCAGTCCCGAATGTTGTCAACAAGATATCAGTCGTTAAGCCATGTCGAAGGCCTTCGGGCGATTTTAACAAAACGCGCGGGCACCCTTCTCTGGAAGTACCGGTGCCCGCCTCCTTGCTACGGAGGCCCGTGCGGTCCTAGGCCATGAACTAGTACCGTAGTAATACAATCCCCGCGACGGTTGCATGGAAACCGTCCGCGTGCACGTACGGGTGCACGTCACGTTCACGACACGGGTGCACGTCACGGGCGTTCACTTGATGCAGTTCCGTGGCTACGTGGATTTGAATAAATGTCTGACCAATAAGGAAGCCGGCCCTGGTGTTGTCGGGCAGCAGGTGCTCGTGGCTACATGCAGTAAGTGAACAATGCGCACCAATAAGGAAGCCGGCCCTGGTGTTGTCGGGCAGCAGGTGCTCGTGGCTACATGCAGTAAGTGAACAATGCGCACCAATAAGGAAGCCGGCCCTGGTGTTGTCGGGCAGCAGGTGCTCGTGGCTACATGCAGTAAGTGAACAATGCGCACCAATAAGGAAGCCGGCCCTGGTGTTGTCGGGCAGCAGGTGCTCGTGGCTACATGCAGTAAGTGAACAATGCGCACCAATAAGGAAGCCGGCCCTGGTGTTGTCGGGCAGCAGGTGCTCGTGGCTACATGCAGTAAGTGAACAATGCGCACCAATAAGGAAGCCGGCCCTGGTGTTGTCGGGCAGCAGGTGCTCGTGGCTACATGCAGTAAGTGAACAATGCGCACCAATAAGGAAGCCGGCCCTGGTGTTGTCGGGCAGCAGGTGCTCGTGGCTACATGCAGTAAGTGAACAATGCGCACCAATAAGGAAGCCGGCCCTGGTGTTGTCGGGCAGCAGGTGCTCGTGGCTACATGCAGTAAGTGAACAATGCGCACCAATAAGGAAGCCGGCCCTGGTGTTGTCGGGCAGCAGGTGCTCGTGGCTACATGCAGTAAGTGAACAATGCGCACCAATAAGGAAGCCGGCCCTGGTGTTGTCGGGCAGCAGGTGCTCGTGGCTACATGCAGTAAGTGAACAATGCGCACCAATAAGGAAGCCGGCCCTGGTGTTGTCGGGCAGCAGGTGCTCGTGGCTACATGCAGTAAGTGAACAATGCGCACCAATAAGGAAGCCGGCCCTGGTGTTGTCGGGCAGCAGGTGCTCGTGGCTACATGCAGTAAGTGAACAATGCGCACCAATAAGGAAGCCGGCCCTGGTGTTGTCGGGCAGCAGGTGCTCGTGGCTACATGCAGTAAGTGAACAATGCGCACCAATAAGGAAGCCGGCCCTGGTGTTGTCGGGCAGCAGGTGCTCGTGGCTACATGCAGTAAGTGAACAATGCGCACCAATAAGGAAGCCGGCCCTGGTGTTGTCGGGCAGCAGGTGCTCGTGGCTACATGCAGTAAGTGAACAATGCGCACCAATAAGGAAGCCGGCCCTGGTGTTGTCGGGCAGCAGGTGCTCGTGGCTACATGCAGTAAGTGAACAATGCGCACCAATAAGGAAGCCGGCCCTGGTGTTGTCGGGCAGCAGGTGCTCGTGGCTACATGCAGTAAGTGAACAATGCGCACCAATAAGGAAGCCGGCCCTGGTGTTGTCGGGCAGCAGGTGCTCGTGGCTACATGCAGTAAGTGAACAATGCGCACCAATAAGGAAGCCGGCCCTGGTGTTGTCGGGCAGCAGGTGCTCGTGGCTACATGCAGTAAGTGAACAATGCGCACCAATAAGGAAGCCGGCCCTGGTGTTGTCGGGCAGCAGGTGCTCGTGGCTACATGCAGTAAGTGAACAATGCGCACCAATAAGGAAGCCGGCCCTGGTGTTGTCGGGCAGCAGGTGCTCGTGGCTACATGCAGTAAGTGAACAATGCGCACCAATAAGGAAGCCGGCCCTGGTGTTGTCGGGCAGCAGGTGCTCGTGGCTACATGCAGTAAGTGAACAATGCGCACCAATAAGGAAGCCGGCCCTGGTGTTGTCGGGCAGCAGGTGCTCGTGCGCCTGGGACGCGTACACCACGGCCTCCAGCTGCAGCGCCGACAGCAGGCCGCCGCGCACCGTGTCGTCGGGCAGGCTGAGCTTGTACGTCACGTCCACCGGCTCCACGGACGACAGCGACGCCGTCTCCACCACGGGGTCCGGGTGCTTGCGACCTAGTTTCACTGGAACATAAACAAAATATCAGTCTAAGGTCAGCTTGTAAGTCATTGAGTAGCGCAATTCTCTACAATCAGTACTGTCGAATAACAAAATTTCGATATTTAAAACGCACCGCCAGAGAAGTTCCTACGACACCCGATAGAGGCGCTAATCAGATTTTCATATAAAATTTCTCGATGACTAACCGATTGTCGGTTAGGTAGGTAGTAGGAGAGAATCGAGCTACAGAGTTTCAGACATTTCGAAAAGTTCAAACTTGACCTTAAGCAATATTTGATTATGTAATTTCATCCATACATACACAAAATGACGTGTTTTCCACATAGGGGAAGGGGAAACAAAGACCAAAGACCACCACTTTGCACAATCCTTACAAACTTCTTGTCTCACATCGACAGTCCTAGTTACGACTACGCAGCTGACCTTTTTTCAAGACATCACCGATATGATCTATGTCTTTCTAGGGCGTGCCCTCCCTTCCCTTCACTTACATTTTGGAGGCATGTAGTCTGCGTATGTCTCTGCTACTCCCATTTCTTCGTCATCAACCTCTTCCTCGTCACCTGGCATCTGAAACACATCACCATTCTAAATTAATCCAAAAGATAAGCTTCAATAAGTAGTAATTCATACCATCTATTCTACCATCAATCGACAAGTAATCGATTAGTAGTAAAACGCAACTGTCTATTAAGTTTAATTTCCACACAAATTACGTTCTGCCTTCAAAATTGTCTCAAAAACATAGCTTTAAAAAGTTTAAAATACTCAGAAATGTTTTTAACTATAATTCATAACAAAAAATTCTAAGCTTTGTATATCTGTTGCTACCCACGCAAGGTGCGCTACTAAGTTGTTCTCCTATATCATGTTATCATACCTTTTCCTGCTGCTGCCACATATTGCCGGGCTTGCCCTGCCCCCATACGGGGCCGACTTGTGCGAATTGCCCGATCATCCCGGCCAATGGCCCGCCCATCCCGGACGCCAGGATCTGATTCAAGTTCTGCAGAAGGTACGAGTTCATGCCCGTCATGCCCACCATTTCCACTGTTGGGCAAAAAATTCATTTTATAAAAATGTGTTCTATTATATTATGTACCTTCATTCATAAAGGTATTTTTCGAAGCTGCCACGATATCAATAAATTAATATAGTCTACTCAAAACTAGATATTTTATTAATAAAAACAGTAATACTAAAATAAATAGTATGTTACAATAAATATAAGAGAACTACGTATTAAAAATCATAAAATTATTTTCAAAATTTACAAAAGCATTAGCAATCCAAAGCAATACTTTTAAAATTCCTTATCACTACATATATTTTTTAAAAATTACGAAAAGAAAAAGAGGTGACCTTTAGCATATTATGCTACGCACATATTCGGTTCGGCATTAATCGTCCTAGCAGGGCGGCAAAACCGCTTGTGTGTAAACCCAATCGGCACAAGCCGAAAAAGTGAGTCCCGTCGGTTTTGAGGTTCGATAAATATTGCTGAACCGAATATGTGTGTAGCAACACTAACAACGTTTCACATGTGGTTACGGACAGAAAGAAGAAGACAGACTTGTTAACCGTAACCGGTTTCGCTTGTCGTCTCCTACGCTTGGAGTTTGGACATTCGTATGCCATGGCCGTGGGACACTAGTGTCCTAAAGTATCCCTGGCTTTAGTTCGGTCATAGCAAATCCTGTGACCCGCTAATAGCGATCCAAGTTCTACCGTGAGATAAAGATGGCACTACAAGAACTGCATTGTGATATCTCTTTGCAGCGTATATTGGATCGTAATGTCTGAGTGCGAGCACTAATACACTGGCTGCAAATCAAATCACTTATTCATTTAGGTCAAATGCTGACACTTATGATAGTCAATCACTAATCAGCTCAGCTCACTTTCAGCTCATACTTATGAGCAGATTTTACCATCGTTTTAGTAAAGTTTAGTTTTACAATTTGAAATTATCTACTCACAAATTTTATAACGTAACAAAAGTTATAATATTATAATGTAACGGGTCTTAATCGCGATTGAAAATTAAAGGTTAAAATACCTTATTTGTTCACCCGACGTTTCGATCGAATATAATTATCGATGATAGAAATAAGGTATTCTAACCTTTAATTTTCAATCGCGATTAAGACCCGTTACATTATAATATTATGTGTTCAAGTCGCGACAGTTTAAAGTAACAAAAGTTACAACTGAACCGCTGAGATATAGGTCGAATTAACTAATATTCACGACCCAAATTCTACTCAAGAATCTAATAAAATCATGCGGAAAAATTAGGTAAGCTGACACAACTATCGCTAGATACCAATCATTAAAAGCATCTCCGAATTATTCAATGTGTAAATCTTTAAAGCGGTCCGCGCTACGACAGAGACAGGAGACCGAGACATGAGACCGCAACTCGAGACTGCGACTGTTTAATAAAATAATTATTAAAAAATACAACTCCCGCACTAAGAATTGCTCTTGTGTCGCGGGGATTTTTACAAACATACAAACAATGGACACAATGCTCAACCAGGCCCGAAGCAATTATTTGTGGATCGCACAAATAATTAATTGCTCCCTGTGGGAATCGAACCCACGACCTCCCGACGCAATAGGCTCGGCGTGGCGACCTAAACCACTGGTTAACGGAGGCTTATTACTACTGCTACTTAACTTTAGGTAATGCTAGTTTTATTTTTTATTTTTTAAAAGACAACTCCCGCACTAAGAATTGCTCTTGTGTCGCGGGGACTCTTAC
The DNA here is from genome assembly GCF_050436995.1 of Anticarsia gemmatalis. Classification (NCBI taxonomy): domain Eukaryota; kingdom Metazoa; phylum Arthropoda; class Insecta; order Lepidoptera; family Erebidae; genus Anticarsia; species Anticarsia gemmatalis. The sequence goes on along the minus strand of NC_134764.1, from coordinate 10,144,906 downwards.
AAACATACAAACAACGGACACAAAGCACAACCAGACCCGAAACAATTATTTGTGGATCGCACAAATAATTGCTCCGTGTGGGAATCGAACCCACGACCTCCCGTTGCAGTGGTATCGGCGTGGCGACCTAAACCACTGCGCCACGGAGGCAGTCAAAGTTATATTTGTTAAGTTGCATATGAAACAATTCGCGAGAATTAAACAGGAAAGGTGTCCCGTAATTTTACTTTGCTGTCCCGAAATGAAAATTATTATACTTGGTTTTACTAGGCTACAATGCTACGACGTTATTTTTTTTAGTGCTTCCTACTTAATGTAGTCTTGGAGCCGTAGACCATTGGTGGCCCCAGAAATGACCCGGAAATGATCAGCCTGGATCTGGCAACCCTAAGACACGTCGTGAGTAAAGTTACGGTCGCAGTCTCATGTCTCGGTCCCTACATCAGTCTAACTTGCGAACCACCACCTTTACTATTAAAAATATCAAAGTGTAAAGTCCAAAAATATTAGTCTAGATAATCTAGGTCGTCTAAGTATACTGGACAAAGCATAAAACCGGAGCAGTCTCGTGAATAACTTATAAGGAAATCAGTCGGACACAGCCATCGATCGGTTAACTTGCATACCGTTTAGCAACTACGAAATTGTTAGACCACCATACAACAAGCTAGAATAAAATGTCTAGCTACTAAATTTTATATGATAGGGTATATTTGTGGCTTTGCAGTCATGTTGTATAATAATATTAACAATTGTGTACTGTCATAAAAATGTAATTTTCTAACCGATTTCAAAAAAGGAGGAAGTTCTCAATTCGACAGTATGTTTCTTTATCTGTTTGTTATTCCATAACTTTTTATTTTCAAAACTTTCTCGGTGAAATTATAACGATACTATAAATACTAAGCTTATAAAAAGCTATTGTAGTATTTACAGTATAATCGGCGGACAGTAATGTACGAATATGAAGGAAAAGAAGTATGGGTCGTAGCAAGTGCCATAAGTAACGAAAATAAGGTATACATAGACTATTCATTTTGTTATACGGAAACTGTCTCTATGTATGTTTAGAGCTTTAAAAGTACGCAACGGATCAGGCTTCTTTAAATAGACTACCCAAAATGAGGGTTTATGTGTTAAAATTGTGAAGTTTTTTTAAATAACTTTTTAAACCGGGTAACGCCTATGCGAAGCCGGTGTAAAAAGAAAGTGTATGTCACTAAGGGACTTACACCTCTTAAACTTTTTAAAACATGACTGCAACCACAAAGAAAATCTGTACAAAAAGTAGTTTGTAATGTAAATAGCGTTGTATTTGTTTGTATAAAGTGCCACACGACAGTCGTACTCACTCTGCGCGAGCAGCGAGGCGGCGCTGTAGGCCGCGGAGGAGCCGGCCGCGAACGGCGACGGTGGCGCCGCGCTCGCCGCTGAACAACACCACACCGTCAGTGCGCCCGCGCTATTGTAGGACCGACTACCCACAGTACCCACCCCCCGCACAGACACAGCCAGGAGGCATAATGGACTGCTTGTAATTGTATTCAAGCTAAAGGCAATTATGACAAACACGCACTAAATTGTGAACGATCATTAGATAAAGCGACCTTAGCGTTGCCATTCCATACGTGGCCGCATAGTGATTTTTCAGCGAGCGTCTCCGACCTTCGTAGGGCACGTAAAATGACAGTCCCGGTTACAATTAAGATAACAGTCGATATACCATGTCAAAGGCCTTCAGTTTGAACGACTTTGACTAAAGTTTGACTACTAACTTATACGGTGAATAAAATCTTGTACAAATACAGTGTAAGACACGAAAAAACCATGTTACTATACTCCACGCGAACAGAGTAGCGAGTAAGAGCTAGTCGTTTCTAAGGCCTGAAACTCGCGATTTTCTTCGCGGGCTTGACAGACGAGCGCGGCGCGTGGTCTTTCCTTTCTCCTTACACGCGCGCTCTTTCACGCGCGAAAGAGCATTTGTGTGAAGAGAGCTAAGGGCGGGGCGCGGCTTCCGCACGGGCACGCGCACATACGTGTTCAAGTAACGAGTGCATGTAGCGGGCGTCCATTTAAAACAGTTTCTAATGTTAAACTAAATCACTAACTCAATGTACATAATATGCCTTTGTTTCACTCACACCTCCTCACTGATCTTTGCGTCACTCAAACAGTCCTTATTCCGCGTTGGCTTAAGCTATGCTTGATGTCTTACATTTATGACAAAGGCAACAAAAAATCGCACTCATCTGTCTATAACGGCAATTGGCAAATTCCCATAATATCATAAAGCTATGAAGCTTGCATATTTGTATTAAAATAATATACTACACAGTAGTTCACAAAAGATTTGCCGATGGGATTCCTTCCCCTCGCCGCGGATCAAAGCATTATGTCCTGTAATCATCGGCAAACCCTTTACGAACGGTTTTAGGTCATAAATATATGACATCGGTATTTTTGAAAGCTATATATTTATAGACATACCTCCGCCTCGGCCTAGGCCGGCTATGTTGATGGGTTTTGTGAGAGAGCTGGCCGATATTTTGATTGGTTTCACGTTACTGGCCTGTCCGAACGCGATGCCTGAAGGTGCTGTAGAAAATAAATAAAATGTAACTATTTGTAATAAAAAAACAGGCAACTCCCGCATTAAGAATTGCTAATGTGTCGCGGGGACTTTTACAAACATACAAACAAAGGACACAAAGTACAAACAGACCCGAAACCATAGAATCGAATGGAATCGAACCCGACCTTCCGACGCAATGGTAGCGGCATAGTGACCTTAACCACAGCGTCACTGAGGCCGTAAAATAATTTTCTCAGAAAAAAAAAAAACAATTTAAACAATGTATACTCGTCAGATTTAAATCAATCTTAAATGAAAGCACCAGGTTTCAAGCTCACCTGCAAGTGGGTTTGTGGTCGGTTTGACGGTGACTTGTGGCATAACTGTGACTTTCTTGTCAGCCATGCGAGCTGCAGCGGCCAGCGTTTTACCTCCACCTGCACAAACGTTATTATTTACACACATACATACATCTATACTAATATTATAAAGCTGAAGTGTTTGTTTGTTTGATTGTTTGTTTGTTTGAATCTCAGGAACTACTGGTCCGATTTGAAAAATTCTTTCACTGTTAGATAGCCCATTTATCGAGGAAGGCTATAGGCTATATATCTCACGCTACGACCAATAGGAGCAGAGTACCAGTAAAAAATGTTACAAAAACGTGGAAAATTAAGACCCGTTCTCTCTTATGTGACGCAAGCGAAGTTGCGCGGGTCAGCTAGTTACATTATATACATTCCCAGTTGTCTCCTCTAACACTGTCCCCCGAGGTTACAACTGTAAATAAAAGTAGGAAGTAAATTCCCAGTTGCCACCCTGGGGTGACGGCATAGAGAGGACATATGGGAATATACCCATTAAATCACCCCTTTCTATATATCGGTAGGCAGAGACCGAAGAACGCCACTCGGTTCGATCCTTAAACAGTTTAAGGTTCGAAACTTTCTTTGCTTCACTCACATCCATCTAGTTATACAGGACCGCGGATTACTAGTACTACGCACCTAACCTTTTAGCAAGATATCACCGATGTATTTTGTGTACCTATGTCTTTTTAAAGCGTTTCCCCTCCCGGCGTTTATTTACGTCCACACAATTACTGTTTTACGTAATTCTAGATTCATTTATTCTCTCTACAACCATCTAAGCAGATTTATTATTTATCTATACTATAATATTATAAAGCTGAAGAGTTTGTTTGTTTGTTTGTTTGTTTGTTTGTTTGTTTGAACGCGCTAATCTCAGGAACTACTGGTCCGATTTGGAAAATTCTTTCAGTGTTAGATAGCCCATTTTCCGAGGAAGGTTATAGGCTATATATCATTACGCTACTACCAATAGGAGCAGAGTAGCAGTAAAAAATGTTACAAAAACGGGGAAAATTTTGACCCATTTTCTCTTAAGTGACGCAAGCGAAGCTGCGCGGGTCAGCTAGTCATAGATATAAGAGCCAACAAGGATTGAAACTCCATTTCTGCCTTCCCCCATGGTGGCAGTGCAGCGCACTGGGCTCCTTGAGCTCTGATCGACATATAATTTTTTTGTGTATTGTAATTTAGGTGTAGAGGGTCCTACTTTTTACTAACTGACCCGCGCATCTTCGCTGGCGTCACATAAGAGAGAATGGGTTAAAATTTTGCCCGCTTTTGTAATATTTTATATTGGTACTCTGCTCCTATTGGTCGTAGCGTGATGATATATAGCTTATAGCCTTCCTCGATAAATGGACTATCTAACACTGAAAGATTTTTTGTAATCGGACCCGCAGCTCCTGAGATTAGCGCGTTCAAACAAACAAACCAGGGCCCCTACTAGGGTCTCAAGCTACTTCTTTTGAGACATCGCTATATATCTCGTATTTAAATATATTTTAAAACCTCACTCGTGTTACTTTAAAATCTAAGATAAAATCTTTCCAATACATATTTAGATCTACGCAGTAAAGAATTAAAGGATTGCACAACTTTAACGCTTTTTGCTCCGACCTGACCTCACATAATGTAGTAGGAACTATACCATAGTTATGTTTACAATGTTACACGATTGTAACAATATATATCAGTGCTGCAGATCTTTTACAATATTTATGAGAGTCTAACACAATTGATTTGTTTTCATGGTATTCTAAAATGGGATTATTTTCGTTATATCTCCCATCTTAAGGTGAAAATGTCGAGAAATATGACAACTAGTAGTTTATTACTTTGTATCGTATTGTAATTATATTTTCTAACATCGCTTATCATATTTCATCCAAATTACACAATATGTATTACTCACTTTATAGGTAAAAAAGGTGATGTCTACAGTTACTCATGTTAATTGAAAACCAGCCACTGTGTATTTCCAGGCTCAATTTGAAAACCAAAATCATCAATCGTAATCAAATCTATCATACATCAATACGCCGTTCTATAAGGGGTGGGTAGGCAGAAACCAAAGAACGTAAGTTACTACGATCTCTCCAAACACCTTGTCCAGCACCGGCGGTTATGAATACTACGGATACCATTCTCTTATCTATAATCAATTTAGATTTATTGAGGAAAGCTATAGGCTATGTTACATTACTGTATGACTAGTAAGGGTTGATCAGCAATAAAATCTTATGTACAAGGGATTTCTGACATTATCAAAATGTTTCAGTAGCCAGATTTCGAGGAAACAAAATTAAAAACAAAGCAAACCCTTTCCTTGTCACATTTTAGGGATACCTTTAAACGTCAAAAGATCACGTTTTCATTCAGGAAAAACATTTTCTTTGCAACTCAAATTGTAAAATGTACCTACTGCGCAATTCGTCGTCCGAACACAACATTATACAAGTTCATCTCATATTTATGAACGTGACCGTTATTGTACCCGATCCTGAAAGATTATTAAAATCCTGAGGCGCCTATAGCCAGTTGCGCTCACCGGTCGGTAAACGATCTGTGGGTTAAACAAACCTCGGCGCGGTCACTCCAAGGATGGGTCTCCGCGTAGTGGTATTTGAACTGGGCGTCTCCATGCTTCGGAAGGCACGTTATTAAAGCCGGTCCCGGTTTTTGTCAATTCAGATAACAGTCGTTAAGCCATGTCAAAGGTCTTTGGACGGCTTGAACAACTTTGACACTAGGATGACCACTAACCATACGATAACGACAATTAAAACCCTTGCTGTCGTCAAGACGTAAAGAAGACGATAGCTCTATATCTAAGATATAAACTGCACTTTTGGCGCAGCGATTAATGTGGTTACATCGTCTCAATAACCGTTGTGCCGCATTGCCGCGTGTGGTGGGTTCGAATCTCACCCGGGACAAATATTTGTATGATGAGCACGAGTATCTGTTCTGAGCCTGGTTGACAATTTATCTATAAAAAATGTATTTAGAAGTATAATTAAGTATGTTTATCAGTTGTTTGGTTACCATAGTACACGCTCTGCTCAGTTTGGAATCAGTCGACCATGTGTGAGTTGTGCAATGCTATTGATTATTAATTTATTTTATTATTAAATAATCAATCTGGGATATTAAAGAACTCTAACCGAAACTACACGAATATCCAAAAAAAATATACCATATAAAAAAAAGAAAGAAAGAAAAGAACAAAATAAATATTTAGAAATCCCATACAAGGTAGGTATTTCTTTTCCTAATTGTTAAAGCCCTGCGTGCGTGAGGCTGACTCGCACTTGGCCGGCTTTTTGTTGTTATCGGATGGCAGAAACAACGTTAGTTAGCACTAGCTGATCCCCGCAACTTCGCTTGCGTCACATAAGAGAGAATAGGTTATAATTTTCCCCGTTTTTGTAATATTTTTTACTGGTACTCTGCACCTATTGGTCGTAAAGTGATGATATTATAGCCCATAGCCTTCCTCAATAAATAGTCTATCCAACAATAAAATAATTCTTCAATTCGCACCAGTAGTTCTTGAGATTTGCGCGTTCAAACAAACTAACAATGAAACGAACTCTTCAGCTTTATAATATTAGTATAGATTAGGTAAAAACCCACTGAGATAAGTGAGTCACCGATCTTATTACGTCGGGAACCGAATAGTTATCAAATCATTGTAGTGTTATTCACACTGATGTAAAAAATCCCACTTGCCCCTTCACCCCCACTTTTATTTCCTTCTGATTATCGACATTTTTATAATCTTTCGTTTTATTAGTAAGAGATTTTTTAACTATTAGTGGATTGTAACAATAATAATATGTACGGCGGCCATGTAAAACAAGATTCATGGCCGTGAGTGAGGGAAGGGAAGTTAGAAAGTACGTTTCCATGACGTTCTCTGGTCTTTGCATACCCCTATGGGAAAAAGGCGTGACTTTACGTATGTACGCATTGCAGAAATCATCATGGCTTAGCCTTTCTTCCAATCTATGTTGGAGCCGGCTTCCAGTCTCACCGGATGCAGCTGAATATCAGTGTTTTACATGGAGCGACTGCCTATCTGACCTCCGCAACCCAGTTACCTGGGATAACACGATACCCTTCGGTAAGACTGGTTGTCAGACTAGACTAATAAAATTGGAGATGAAAATCAGAGTGAGCGCTAGTTTATAAAGTTTGACGAAATTTATACACTGTCATATTTCTCTCAATAATTATACATTTTTGGTATGTTTGATTTTCCTCTCCCAGTTATAAAAGGACAAATTGAAAATTATAATTTACCTGGCACTTCCAAATTATCTGGATCCTCATCATCATCAAAGTCTGAATCGTCTGAAGGTGTGGGCGGATTGTCCTCATCGTCATATGCTGACCGTTTAGACTGAAACATTAAAAACGTATCAACTAGTATCTATCTACTATCCCTTACTCATTCTTGAAGAGGACCCTTGTCCAGCAGTGGGACCATAATGAGTTAAAAAAAACTGGTGAATACACACAGACATCACCTTGAAGATTCATATGGAATACACCCTTGTTTAACTACTCACAATGTTCGTCCTATGTAATATGGTATTCAGTTTCTGAGTATGTTTAGTAACAGGTGATGGTTAGGTTAGGTTAGGTTGTCTGGGCTTTTTCCGCAGTTAGCCTCCTAATTGGGCCTTTGTGCGTGTAGCTACCCTCTTACATAGATTCACCCTCACTCCAGCCATCCTAGTTCCTCCCAGTAACAGGTGATAGAATATGTAAAAACCGAGAAGAATAAGTAGACGTGAGGCCGACCAATTCTAATAATATCAATCTAATTTAAAGCTTGTTTGTAAGAAGTAAAAACTTCTTAGTAAAAATAAGAAAACAAAAGACTATACACAATTTGTTGACTGAAATGATTATTTTGTGTATTGTCCACACATGGTTACTACTACTACGGACCACAAGACATAACTTCAAAATCTTATAGATGACAATATCAATGTATGTCATAGTAGAGATGCATAGTTCATAAAGAGATCACCTTGGAAACAAAGAAATTGAGAGAGTTCATTGACCTTGACTTTTATAAATATTTGTAAACACAAATTATAGTTAACATTACTTGTTTCCTTCTTAATAAACAAAACTAGTATTCTGATTGTTTCCAGTGTCATACAAATACAGTTTGTTTTAAAACTTTTGTGAGCCTCACTGAAATATATTATATTGTCATTATACCTTGAAAATTGGTGTTACTTTATTCATAGAAAACTAATATTCATTAAAATCTTGTTTATCTGTTATTAAATGTCTGTTGAACTACGGTACGAGAATATAAGGCATGCTTATTGATACTGTCTACTCCGTGTCAAAATAAAATAGAGAAATATCATAAACAAACACCTTTAAAATTTTACAAAGCTTTATTTTCTCTAACTATAGTAGTTAACTATCTGTTCAATTCATTTATATTATTATTATATTATATCATCAACTAATGAGTTATTGATATACGACAAATATTAACACCATGAAAGTCAACTTAAAACGGTAACAGCATTATTCATAGAATAAAAGGGTTATAAAAAATTTACTATTCATATGGTGATCATTATTATTTTCTTAGAATAACCAACAGTTTCCTAGGTTTCACTATACTGGTCATGTGTGGATAGAAGGTTTTTTTTTTCAAGAACATTCAAATCCCATATTTAAAATGACTAAAAAAATATATTATGGTCCAATATGTATAGACAATAAATGCATATGTAATTTAGTCATATGATTTATATATTTTTTTTAAATGTTGTTTAAAACCTAACCCCTCTGAGGGGAGAGAAGAGACCCTAGCTGTGGGACAATAATGGGTTAAATTAATTTATTTACATACATGTTTATGCCAGTGAATCTAATAATGTATATTTCTAATTATCAAAATTGCCAGGGACAATATCTAAATTATCTAAATGAATGTCCTTCTATGCCATTTTTTTTTTGTTATCTATGTTGCACCAATGATTATGTCTATGGTGACATGTAGTTCAAATAAAATATATACATTAATGAGCTATATTTGAGGAGCTCGTGGCTTAGTTTACAACAGCCGCACGGATCGATCTCTGAGGTTAAGCTATGCTTGCCGAGGTTGTTCCGTGGATGGGTGACCATCTTATACATATCGAGTTCCTCCGTGTTTCGGAAGGCACGTTAAATTGTGGGTCCCGGCTGTCATTTTCGAAGATCTTTGACAGTCGTTAACAGTAGTCAGAAGCTTGAAAGTCTGACAACCAGTCTTACCGAAGGGTATCGTGTTAATACCCAAGTAATTGGGTTGTGGAGGTCAGATAGGCAGTCGCTCCATGTAAAACACTGGTATCCAGCTGCATCCGGTGAGACTGGAAGCCGACTCCAACATAGTTTGGAACAAAGGCTAAGCGAATATATATATTAATGAGCTATATTTCTAATATCTAATATCTTATAATCCATAAAAGTTATTGTTTTATCATTACTAACACTTTTCCTTTCAATGTCTCTAGTTGAGACCAATGACAGCTAATAATAAAAACATTCAAAATTTATTGAGTTTAGTTAGCAAATAATTTCAACTTTTTATATTAAGGGATGTTTTTAAAATGCTGTAAATATATTAAACTAACTCAAAAACTTCATAACATTATCCAAAAAGGACATTAATGTTGATCATAGACAATTATTAGTGACTAACTAGAAATAACACAAAAAGTCTTGGCACACTCAATATCTACATTACCTATAGTTGGCAAAAGCACCAAAATACAGTAAAAAGCCTTACATAACTGATAACACAAATTTATAATGCACGTTTTATAGCTATTTTACTTTCCACCATGATAAGTAACTACAAGTATTGAGCAATTCTAAGAAATTCATAAAACAACATTACAATGCATAATTCTACACATTTCTTGTTCTCTAATAAGAATAGCAGGCAGTAACAGGCTAATGAGACGGTATTCAGGACTAACACTCATAATAACATCGATCTCAATGCGTTAACTCCGCATTGTACAAGTGTGCTAGACATAGGCACAGTGCAGTACTTCAAGACGTATTCTAACACTATACCTAGAACCTTCCAAGAAAATCAATACAGCCACACCCAGCTTGAATAATTAACTCCCCAGGAACACAATCAAATACCAAATCAGATCATCAAACATTGAAATAATATCACATGTGAGATCGACAACACCTCCTGACACTTTTTTTGGTTAGAAAAATTGAAAACAAAGAAAAAATAGGAAAAAATCGTGTTTTTGTGACCTTCATTTCTATTTGGATAGAATTAACGGTCTTTCTGCACATGAATTCATGATATTAGACATGTTAAATAAGAAAAACACATTTTTCAACTAAGTAAAGTTAGTAAAAAAGTATCAAAACAAAAAACTATCATTACCATTTTTTTTAGATGAACGGGTCGATTTCAAGCACTTTAGAATCTGAATTATTATATAAAATGACGCACAATTCAACAAATTCACTAATGTTTCACACACTTGAGAAATATTATCGAAAACTTCTTATTTCGTGATGGAAAAAAATGCAGACGTCCGAACGGCGGTCACTGCTTCCGCCATATTAAAAAAAAGCAAAGAGAAAAGAATTCTGTGTTCGGATACACCTATCAAGTTATAAAATCATTTTGACAGTTTTCCGATTTCATCGATCCTTTGGATTTTCATACTGACTATCGTCTCTACTCTATCTGTAGCAAACATTAAAATGCATTTATAAAATCATTTTATTTTCAGTTTTAATAAGTAGTATTGAGATGTCTTCGGAATCAACGTTTATACGGTTGTGATGTGTATCCAAACAACAATCTACAACTTGTATAAATTATGGAATTTCTACTACGACATTTTTTTTTAAAAAGATAACAATATGTTATAATTACTTTTTCATACATGATATAGGTACAAAACATTTTACTAACAAATAATACGTACTCTTCGTCACGACAAAGTGCAATTCATGTTCATGACATGGCAACACCAATACTAATTCAAAATTGCAGTTTTAAATTTAAGCATTTTTCACGGTTTCAGTATTCAAAATTAACCTAGTAGGTAGCTGTACTCTGTAGACGCGATAGGATCGGTGCAGATTGTACAGAACGGTCAACAGATGCGATTGTAAATTTACTGTTACTTTATTATTCAACAACAGTCTTAAGTAGTAAAACCCGGTCGCGCGGGTATAGCGATATCGCTAACCCCTGCCCTGAACAAAGAAAAATGTATAACTTAAATCAATTACCTACATTATTAAAACTATTCAGTTCGAATGATCATGGGCTCACACAGTTCATTATTCTTTTAAGAATCTACCTATCCTATTTTAGAATTAGAAAACGAAGACATGTGTTTATAGCGCAATTTTTCTAGCTTTATGGCACTATATCATCTGTCAATGTATTTTTTTTTAAAGTTAATACGAATACATATGAATAGTAATTATTCTTCCTGCAAAATTCTAATTAAAATGCTGGAACATCAACAATTTTCATATTATTGTATATCATTTATGGGTTATGTACTCTTTGGTTAAGCTTAAAACAACAAATCACAATGAAAAGAAAATAATTATTCTTGTCTATGGTTGGGTATTTTCCATACGTGGTCACTCTAGTGATGTAAACTCATGTTGATCAGTGAATATCGAGAAATTAAAACAATCATTTTAATTATTCTCTTTATCAAATAGTTATTATAAAGGGCGTCGAACAAAGTCGTACCGAAAACAAAAATATTACTCGTATAAAAGAGATAAAATAGAGTATACTTGGTTACTTGTACCTATATAGGCTATACATATATACATAAGTAAAATCACGCTTTCTTCTCATCGGCGTAGGCAGAGACCGTAGAACGCCCCTTGGCACAAATCACATCGTACTACGCACCTGACCTGTGTGACATTGTATGGATGTCAATAATGCAAGGGAATTTCGTAAGGATCGTACTAAGTGTCATTCTTTCTGTACTATATCGCCATACCCATATGGGAAAAAGGCGTGATATTATGCATGTAGTTATGTATGTTTATTGTTTAATATTTTTTACTCGATAAACACGATGACATCACTAAAGTCAGTTTGTCTATAAGCACGGGACGCAAAGGCAAGAGTATAGTGCTTTATGGTTATAAATAGATTTTTTGTTATCGCCAGTTCAGTCAAGTAGTCGACGCACATATTTGAAGTCCCAGATTAACTTGCATATAAAAAAGCGACGCTATTGCGTTCGGTGTTCATTCAGCCGACTTTTGTGGTACAACAATAAGCTTGAAAGTGCAACTAAAACTTATTACAGTTTAACAAGTTTAATTGTGGTTTATTTGTGAATCCAAGATGGGCAACGAAAATTCTAGTCCGTGAGTATATGTACTTAAGTACTACCTATTACTTTTATGGATTGCGACTATCTAGCGTTAAAGAGTTCTTTTTTAAAAGTAATACGAAGAAATTATGACACATAATGCTTGATAAAATTACTTTGTGTTGTATTTTTCCATTGAAATCTTTTTAACTACATTGTTCATTGTTCTATCTGAAACTCGACCACATGTTAGCTCTATTCAAATAAAGTTAAAATTAAGTATAATGAAATCTAAATTAACTTTTAGGACACATTTGTGACTCATTCTCATAATCTTCAACTATTATCATTATGTTCACAATCTATTCAGTAGTTTTGCATTAAAACAAACACGCATCCATGATCACTGATAATTCAATTTATAATATTCATAAAACGAATAATAGTAAATAATTATAATATAATTGGAAACTCACACACAGTCATTTGTTTCCAAACTAAGCAAACCTTGTACTATGGTAACCAAATAACTGATAAACATACTTATATACTTCTATATACATAGGTACTAACTAATATTCTATATACATTATAGGTACATTGACAACAAGGCCTAGAACTAAACTCATGCTCATCAAACAAATATAATATGTCTGGATTTAGAATTTTACCAAATTATTCAAGTGTATAGTTTATGTAATACCTATCTAACTTTAGGATTTTTAATTTTTTTTATATACCTACCTAGTAGTCTTAATAATCATAATCATATATTTGCTAGAAATGTGGTAATAACAAATTAAAAAAATAAATAATAGGAATAGGTAGTTAAGTAAATAATAATAAATTTAACCCATTAATGTCCCACTGCTGGGCAAGGGACATTAATGGGTTAATCCCCCCGTAATGAGGGAAGGGTTAGGCCTTGAGTCCACCACACTGGCCAAGGGCAGGTTGGGGACTTTGCATGCCCTCAATAATGTTTTAAACAAATTTTTAGGCATGCAAGGTTTCCTCACGATGTTTACCTTCACCGTTGGAGCATGTGATAATTATTTCTAATACACACATAACTTCGAAAAGTCATTGCTGTGTTGCCTCGTGTGTGTGGAGTAGTATGTATAATAGAATACGGCGCAGGTTGCACTCGCCGTGGTCGCAGGCTGACTTTGAGAGTCAGCCAAACGTTAGGCATTTTAAGGTAAAATGCGTGTTCGCGTTAATTCCCGTATTCTATTATACATTAAACATGCAATGCGTGAGTTTAAAAGTTTTGACAACGATACATTAGCCCCCTTTACACACACACACACACTATCGCGCATGAAACAACAATTAATGAACACTGTAATTGTAATGTTTATTTGTACAAAAAAATAATAATTATACATTAATGTATCGTTGTGTTCTCAGGCCGAAGCTTACTCAAGAGCAAGTGAATGCGATGCTGGACGCTCAGCGCAGAGAATATGAGGAGAAGTGTCGTCAGTACATGAGACAGGCAGAGAATGCTACCGCTACTCACGCACAGATCGCTGCTAATGCTGCTACCATCGCCGTTGAAACCACAAGGTATTATACCGCATGTATATCATAATTAAATATACAGCTCTCGAACTAAGAATTCCTCTCGGGTACTTAAACAAAAATACAAACAACGGACACAAGTCAGACGCGAAATACTTATCTGTGGACCATATTATTATTTGTTCCAAATTGCCATATCCGTCAGCGAAGTACAATTTAACTAGATAGTTTGCGAAAATAAGGTTCAACTTGCTCTCTCAATGGTAAATCTATGCTTTAATCTTAAAATTACGTTGGCGCTAATATAATTTATGTGTGATAGATAAAATAGCTTTTGTAAAATTCATAAATACTTTTCTTGCAGTCAAGGGCGGGAACGTGAGCCGCCGAATTACTTGCGGGCTGACCGGCAGCAGGTTCAAAGGGAAAGCAGTCCAGGCTTGTACCCTAACTTGCCAACTGCCGCTCCCACGACCTATCACTTTAACTCAATGGACCCAAGACCGCAGACGCAAGAATCCATGTTTGTCAATAGTAGCCGATATGCTGGAGGGTAAGACATTTTCTAAACAGTACCTCTAAACTTGCCTTTATCTAAACATTTAAACAAAAACCGTACCAAAAATTAGTGCACAGTTTCTCTCTATGGGCCATTTTTGTTCACAATAAGACCAAAAATGAAGACCACAATAAGACCACCAGGAGAAATGACCACAATAAGACCGTATGAAACAGAACTGTTCTATGTATAAATCTTTTTGACTTCGTTACTGGGTGACTGACTAATGCACAATGCATAGCCGAAACTACTGAGCGTAGAAAATTGAACTATGTTATATAGATACCTTACGAAGTGTAGAGTAAATTAGCAAAATTCCCAACCAGCACTAGACCAGCGTGGTGCCGTCAAGGTTTTACCCCTCCTACCCTTGCTCAGCAGCGTCCAACATTACAGAGCCACCTAGAATATTTGTAACTCATTTAATTCATGCTGCTACTTTTATAATACTTACAAAGAACAGGAAAATCATTCACAATGTTGTAGATCGCTCTTTTTATTTAAGTTTTTTTCATAAAGTAATATTATCTTGTTTGATACACAGAAGCCGACCATCTGCACCGCCGCACCCCAGGAATCGCTCGGTGAGCAGGTATGTGTTGCATTTTACTGTCCTTTTTTGAAACAGTTTCACTATTTTGGTTTGAAGAACCATTGAAAATGCTTTATTAGAATCCTCGCTCTCTCAAACCGGGAAACTTCCTCTTTTTTTGCACTTTAAAAATTAAAATTCAAAATATCCTTTATTTCGTAAACTTCGTACAAAGTATTTGAAATAGTCATATATTGTGTTTTTTGTCCGTTTCGGAAAAGCTGGTTCCTCGTGAAACGGCAAGAAACTCACGTCTTGCTCTTTTAAAATGGCAAAATGAAAAAACAATTAAGTTGTCTACATAAATAACAGCATTGACTTTTGACACAGGCAACGCACCAACAACACAGACGATGAGGTCGGCTGCCCCACGTGTCACGGGATGTTTGGACTACGAATATACCAGTGTAACCAAGGTCACAGCTCCTGCGAGACCTGCAGGGAGTACCGCAGACCATGCGGCATATGTGGCAATGAGATCACCAGCATGAGGAACTTCACCATAGAGGGCTTCGTCGCCGAAAAGAAAGTCCCCTGCCCTCACGCCGACGACGGCTGCACGCTAGTCTTTAAAACGGCAGAGATGGAATACCACGCCAAAGAGTGCCCTTTCAAACCATTAACATGTCCTCTAGGGTGCCAATGGCGTGGCAAGTTGAGGCAATTGTCTGCACATTGTGATAACTCACACCCTGCCTCTCGTGAAGCGGATGTCGGCACTGAAATGCGTCTACTGAACATCTCTAACAGTATCCAGACCGCTTACCTCATTCTCATTGGAACATACAACTTTTTATTCCACATCAAAGTAAGCGACGGTAAGATTTATATGGCAGCTCAACTTATTGGTACCGCGGTGAGCGCGGCCAAGTGGTCGTACGAAATCCAGGTGTACAATAAGAGTGAGAGTCGTAGGAAGTATACTTATACAGAGCAGTGCAGTTCATACGTGGAGCCCGTAGCCGATGTGTTTAATGAGGGAAAGTGCTCTATAATGCCCCACTCACATGCTTCGACTTTTTACAGCAATGGTCAGATGACCTTCAAGTTTTTTATTAAAAAATCTTTTGAGCCAAAGGAGCTGGGTGCCAGGCCTAAGAGCAACTTTAGACCCCGCGGAAGAGGTCGCCAGTAGTTCATCTAAATATGACAAACGATATCCTATGGCTGGTTTCACCACTTCTTGTCAAATGGAATATCCACAAGGTTTATTTCATAAATTTTCTATGATTTTGTATCTAATAATTAGGATATCCTAAACCTGTTCACAAGCTGAAGTGAAACTGGTCCTTACTTTATTAATATCTACATGCATTCGAATGTAGGTACATATTACATACCTACTTGTAATCGAAGTTACATAATTATGCAGATGCATGCGTCACTGTAGGCACTCTCATATAATCGTAGTAGGTCCTTGTCATCAAGTGTCCTTAGTGCTTGCTAGTCATAAACATACCTATACCTAGTTTTTATAAATTCAATTTGCCTGTAAAGGTGTTATTTGCATGAACTAATTTCATTGCAAATCAATGTGTTATCTACGGACGTCGTCTTTAATAGCGACACCGACTTCGTAAATTAACTAATGGCTTCTTACAATTATTGTGAGTTAGGCTTGCTCTTGCTACACACATATTCGGTTTGATACTAATTAGCCTAGCTGGGCGACAGAACCGAATATGTGTAGATGAACCCGACCGGTACAAGTAAAACAAGTGAGTCGAGTCCGAAATATAAATATCCGAACCGAATCCGTGTGTAGCAAGTCCTATAAGAATTTATTATAGACAGTTTTAGAATTGAAATTATCTAGATGTCGTTAAAACGAATGTTATTGTATGACTTAACACTTCGGAAAGTGTTGCCAGTTCCTGGGTTTACCGCTGGCATTACAATTTTAAAAGTTGTTGTAAGACATCATGGCGAAGCAATTAATTAGTTTATAAGGAATAAATATCGACAGACCTGAGGAGAGATGTGTTATTGTAATAGATATAAGCGTTGGATTATTATAACAAGAACAGGAGAGTTAACCAACAAATGATTTATAAATATAAATAATTCAAATATTTATAATTCAGTTGTTGGTTAGTGTATGGAACAGTTGTGAATTGACAGCCGGGCTCCATGCCCGAATATAAATATAGTTAAGGTAGACTTTTATCTTTTTGACGGCCTCTATGGCGCAGTAGTTAATGTGGTCGCAACGCCACTACCATTACCTCGGGAGGTCATGGTTTCGATTTCCATACTGGATAATTATTTGTGCGATCCACAAATAATTGTTTCGGTTCTGATTGAACTTTGTCTCCGTTAGTTTGTTTTGTTAAAGTACCCGCGATACAAGAGCAATTCTTAGTGCGGGAGTTGTCTTGAAAATAAAGAAATAAGAACTCTTTATGGCGATTATTACACTGCCTCGCACCACGTTGGATGTTGCGTGTTAAAGCACATACGCGTGTACATACGCGAGTGCATATTTGAGAGCCCACTATGGTTCGTAAAGTCGAAATTTCCTCAAATAGGTACTGAAAGTTTTTGATTACAACCTTTTCCTATTCTATATGATACGGTTTAGGCAGTATTGGATAAGCATACCTTATATTTATTTAAATAAATAAATAAACTTAATAAAAATATCTTATATTCTTGTAGCGTAGATAGAAATGAGATGGAAACAAATTTAATTTGCCGAAAATTTGTTTTTGTTGATAATACTTCGCTTCTGCACCACATTGCGGATTTTTTTGCGTAATGCCTTCATTTAATTTGCAGATATGTTATCTAACAGTCATTTAAACTGTGAATACTTAAGTATTTTGCATTTTACTGTACAACAATGACATATAAATGAAAAGTGTAATGATTATCAAATCGTAAGTATTTTTAGCAGTTTTACTTTTTATGATAATAATATTTTGTGTTATTAAATGTATTGAATTTATCAATAAATATTGTAATCGAAGTGCTCTTTTTTTATTTATAAATTACTTATCTTCTTCTTGTATATCTTATAAACTTATCAACTACTAGCTGACCCGCGCAACTTCGCTTGCGTCACGTAAGAGAGAATGGGTCAACATTTTCCCCGTTTTTGTAACATTTTCACTGGTACTCTACTCTTATTAGTCGTAGCGTGATGATATATAGCCTATCATTCCTCGATAAATGGACTATGTAACACTGAAAGAGGTTTACAAATCGGACCAGTAGTTCCTGAGATTAGCGCGTTCAAACAAACAAACAAACAAGTATGAACTTATCTTCTTCTTGTATATCTTATAAACTTATCAACTATTAATAGATAACAATCACTTGCATTATGTTGAAAGCATCATTATCAAAGGTATGTTCGTATCAAAGAAAAATAAAAGACTTGATGCAAACATCCATGTACCCATACAGTAATGTTTTAAATGAAAAGATCATATACATATATTAAATCACGCTTTTATCGTATAGGTACGGGCTACGGGTAAGCAGAGATCAAAGAACGCCACTTATTACAACCCCTACAAACTTTCCCTATCATATTTATTTATTTCAAAGTTGTTACAATTAGACATTGTAATGTATACAGCGGTCCCTGCACTAAGCTCGTGGCTTGTATTGCAGGGGCCAAGACATTTGTACTTAATTAACAATATGCGAATTCCGGTTGAAAAAATTACTAAAATTACATATAGATAAGTCAGAAGCTTGAAAGTCTGACAACCAGTCATTATAGTAATGTACTGATATGATCACAGGCAACCTTGATTTTATCACGAACTGTAAAATTATCTACAAGTATCAGGGAATCCCCACAGCCTTTGTTGCCATTTCTTAAAATTCAAACACCTGACAATCAATTTAAAATTATTTTATTATATTCATATCGTTTACATCACATTTTCCCTCTACTAAGCACCAACATCAAGCGGACAGTTTATTTTAAACTAATTAAATGAAAAATATTTTAAATTGACATAACATAATAGACAGTGTTGCCAGGTTCGAAAATTGCAGTGACTTGGATATACAGCAGTCTATGAATTTTTAAGGATTTCAGGAATGTGCAGGTTTTTTTTATTATTTTTAAAGTGCTCTTTACAACATTGACCTATTACTGTGATTTATAATTTTAAAATTGAGAATAAATATTGTTTAAAATGTTCTAAGACGACGTTTGACTAAACAAGAAATGTTGGTAGTTTACTAAACATTAAATTATAAAAATACATAATTATTATAAATTGTTTAAACCCCTACTCGTTACTCCTAAATATTTTATTCATAAGGTCAAAATGACTATTTGATTAATAATAATATAGTCTATATTATAGTTTGGATAACTTTCCTTAATATTTTGAGATAAAACTACAACTTTATATCTATACTGTACTTTTTTGTGACATACTACAAGTATTTTTAACTGTCAATATTTGTATAATGATACAGATTATTGCTGACAAAAAGTCAGAGAAATACAATCCTGTTTTATTTCAAAATATTAAAATTACATAGACACTTTAAAGTGAGGCCAATAGATGGCGCTAGTCACTATAACACAACATTCACTTATATTTTCAATCTCTAAAATTTTGCTCGGAAAAGAAAATAATTCTTTACTATGAACGCAGACTTCAAAAGTGGTTACCAAACATTCCTGGCATAGGCATGTTTAGAGGGCCCATGGGGTATGGCACGTTCGGAGCAGTTTGTGGAGGTCCATAGTTAGGATAAGGCAGGTATGGCTTAGCATATCCATTACCAAATGAGGATTGATTACCAGATCTGAGTAATTCAGCCATTTTGTCCGCTTTGAATTTCCTTAGGTGCATGTTTTTACGTGCTGGTTCAAATTCTTCAAGGAATTTCTCTACGGGTATCTTGCCTGAGAGGAAGTCCTGTGCGAGACTCTCTGATTTTTCCTCTGACTCCGCTGCTGCTGTCTGGAGTAAGGCTTGAGTTGTGTCCGGTGAGATACCCGCAGATTTCGTTTCTGTAGAATACAAAAGAATTTAATTGTATAGGAGGTTTAAAAAACAGTGCTTCTAGTTCAAGAGATTTCACTTGATTTCAGACATTATATAAAATCTCGTAAGATAATATAGAATAACATGTAACAAGTACATTTAAAATGTATGCAATACACACATTATTGATGATGATTTTTATCATAAAAAAAATATTTAAATATTTTGCCTGTAGCCTCTCACTGCTGGGCAAAGGCATCAGTCATATTTTCCAGTCATCTCTATCACTTGATTGCTGTATCCATAAAATGTTATGTAAACATAACTTACTATATTCTTCAAGGAGCTCCTGTATGCGTGAGCACAGCTGTTCTCCTGTCTCTGACTTCTCCAGGACCTGTGCCTTCAGCTCCTCAAGGTCGGGCTCCTTGCTCAAGTTGAATTCCGCTAGTGATCTGTTGCTGGCTATTGTCATCTCCCTCTCCGTCTCCCAGTCTTTGACCTGAAGAGATACATGTATGTAATCTAGAATGTCTAGGTGTATCTACAGTTTCTTCTTCCTACTACATAAGTTTCTTAACATTAATGTTTTAGAGCATTCATCTAGGAATACTCAGAAATAGATGCACCAAGTACTTTAATTAAAACATTTTAGATTCAGCAACGAAACTATTAGCAATCTTAAAAGTGTACTCAATCCCGCTGTAGAGCGACACACAATGTAACTACAATAGTTAATTGATTCAACAATGACTCATTCTACGGAAGCAATTTTTGCTATTTTTTACTCTAAATTGTTGCAATTTTTAAAACGTAACCGCAAAATACATATTATATGACACTAATAAAGCAATTTAACAATAAAATATTAGTTATTTCATCCTTATTACCTGTTTTACATCCTTTAGAACTGTGTCGAATTTGGTGTCGTCATTTAGCATCTCTTTCAACTCGTCTGAATTCAAATGAGCTAACAAGCCCATGGCGGATGGATAGTCCGGCTGTATCATCTTAAATCACACCAAGTAACACAGTGAATAATCCTAAATAATTAAAGTAAATTGAGAATTCCGTCCGAAATAGAAATAAACCAACAACAATAAAAATATGACGTTTGACGGTTTGACGTTCAATTTGACAGTATGGCAGTCCGTTCAAAAACAAGAATGTAGCTCTTTAAAAAAAATCCCTAATTTCTGAACGGTATGAATAAACTTAACAAATGGCAAGTTTCAACAATAAATGTCAAAATGACGGTACCAGATAGTACAATTTAGAATTTCCAAAATTCTTATTAAAATAGGTATTCATTAATTAAAATCATCTAGAACCCATGATAATACCTATCATCTAACGTAACGACCAAAAGTTCCAGTAGTTCTAGTCAGAAATGTTACTAAGTAACTCGCCATATGATATAGAAGTTTTCTACAATTTTTATGTGAAGTTCGTGGCGGAAACGTTGTTATACTTTAGGAATTTCGCGTTATATATAAGCTTATGGGTGTTAGGATATTTGTTGGTGTGTTGTGTGGTGTATCGTCGGTATGCCCGTCGGCTACCGACGCGGACGAGAGGCGCTTTGGGCGCAAAGAGAGTGTTAGTGGTGGTGGCCCACCCGGATGACGAGTGCATGTTCTTTGGGCCCACGATCTTCAGATTGTGCGAACAGGGTGCTGACGTACACATACTGTGCTTATCTAATGGTACGTGTTTTGGAATTGTCTATAAAAATCTCCTGGAATCTGATTCTTATTGATAAATTGACTTCTGTCCTCATACAAAAGGTCAAATTAAAATTATTTACTTCATAAACAAATTCGAAAAGTTCTACTATATAAAATGCTAAAGGCAACTTTTTTTTACATTTTAGGTAACTATGAAGGTAAAGGCCGCATTCGACGCACAGAACTATGGGCTGCTTGTCACGAGTTGGGTGTTCCGGACGAGAATATATGTATAATAATGGATACAAGACTAAAAGATGACCCTAAGGTCCACTGGCCAGTGCCTGTAATAGCTAAAATAATTCATCACCGCTTGGAGTCGCTAGATATAGATACATTAGTTACGTTTGACCGTGGAGGAGTCTCGTCACATCCGAACCACTCTGCGGTGTTCTATGCTGTAGCTTATATGTTTGTGGAGAAGTTAATACCTAGAAGTGAGTATATTTAACATAAATTTCAACAGTATTACTTTAAATGTTAGCTTGAAAAATGTTATAACGGATTGTTGTGGTTTGAAAGAAGATGTAGTCACAATAAGTGAGAAAGAGATGCTCAAAGTTTGATTATGTAGACAAAATGAATACAGAGTGACGATAAAAAATACTGTATGGACAAGTACTGAATAAACACCCCAGAAAGACATACACATATTATATTGGTACTGTCTTGCAAAAAGATCAGCGCCTTAGCCCCTGTCAACTACAGTCCTGTATGCTCAGATGTATGGATGTGAATGAAGCAAGTAGTATTCTTTGTTCTCTGCCAACCCCTTAGGGCACAATCTAAGTTTTTGAAACTAGCTTTGAAAAAAAAGAGTGGCCAGGAGTTTGTTGCCAGCTCTTCTCATTGGCCCTACCTTCCGAACTGGCGGTAAATTCACTCTCTGTATCATTGACTATCATAAGTGTCAGCACTTGACCTAAATAAATAAATGATTAGATTTTGATTTTGGGTCTCCAAATGGTTTAAATATTATTTTACTTCTAAAATGTGTTTTATTTTGTTTTCAGGATGTACAGTGTACACATTAGACTCTGTAAATATATTGAGGAAGTACATGGGCTTTCTAGATCTGCCACTCAGTTTTGTACTGTCTTCCAAAAGGTAAGGACATTTTGATTAAAATACTGCATTGCTAATGTCAATTAACTACTAATGATTCATTAATTAAATGCATCTTTGGCGCGTTAATTAAGGTCGCCTTGCCCGCAATAGTGGGTGGGTTCAAACCCCATTCGGGACAAATATTTATGTGATAAGCACAAGTATCTGTTCCATGCGTGGTTACATAATATTTAGAAGTATATAAGAAGCTCTGCTTAGTTTAGGATCAAATGACCGCGTGTCAGTTGTCCAATGATAAAAAAATCAAATATTTTGATTAAATTGAATTAATGACGATTCTGTAAAAATTTGCTATAAAATATTCAGATTTACTTATTGCTTGATTTTGTTGCAAAGGCTATTGTGTTTAAATAAATAATAAGGCCTTAACTAGGCCTTAAAACACCTACACCTGATAATTTAACCAATACTTATACAAAGCTTTTATCCACCAGATATTTCCTCCGCTGGACGGAGAGTCGCCGAGTGGTGCGCGCGATGAAACGCCACCGCTCTCAAATGCTATGGTTCCGTTACTTGTACGTCGCCGTGTCTCGATACATGGTCATCAACACGCTCAGACGAATCAGCCTCGCTGACATTGAGCTAGAACTTGAGGTCGATGACTGAGACCATATGACTATAAGGTACCTTTTAAACTGTCGTGTTGCATGTTTATTATCTGTTACTATAAGGGAATTAACACGAACTGTTGCTACCTCCGTATCGCAGTGGTTTAGGTCGCCACGCCGCTACCATGCATCGGGAGGTGGTTCATGGAACAATTATTTGTGTGATCTACAAATAGTTGTTTCAGGTCTGTTTGTACTCTGTGTCCGTTGTTTGTATGTTTGTAAAAGTCCCCGCGACACAAGAGCAAGTCTTAGTGCGGGAGATGCCATTTAAAAAAAGAAAAAAAAAGCTGCCTCTTGGCCAGAGTGACCTGCGCCGAAACGTCAAGCCGTAAAATGCATGTTTGCGTTAATTCCCATAAACTGTCTTACTTATAACCGTCATGGAAGCTCTGATTAGTTACAACGTTTTGTCTTTTTACATTCTTATTTCTTTAACCCGTTACTGCCCCACTGCTGGGCAAGTGTCTCCTTCCTAACGAGGGAGGCTTAGGCCTTGAGTCTGTCACCCTGGCCAAATGCAAGTTGTGGACTCATATACAGTTTCAAAATTTATTGAAATTAACAAAACGCTTTGTAATCAAGACTTACACGATGTTTTTCGGGTAAGGCAGACAGTATTTAGATAATAAACATGTAGGTATGCTGTAATTTTTGTAATGTGGACATTTTAGAATTGAAGAAAGTCGATTGTGTACATCTGGTAAATTTATTATAATGTATTGAGTGTGAATGAGTATTGTGATTTTCTAGTTAATTAACAAAAAGCATTTTGCAACACTTAGTTATAATATTAGCAACGCGTCTAAGACTACTGCAAAACTAAATTTAGGTGTTTAAATATTTACGAAATCAGACAACGTTTTTAAGAAAATGAGGAAGTATATTAAAAAATAAAGTTTATAGGCTAGAAAATCACAATGCTGTGTAAAAACTTTTTAAAAGACAGTATTTAATTGTACAATTTTTAAAGTCTAACTTATCATCAAGAAAACAAGCATTTGCTATTTTCATTTATTTTGTATAAAAAACATTTTATGGATTCTCAGGCAGTCACTTCTAACATTAAAGAAAGTTTAGTCTGTAAAGTAAATGTTATAAACAAATTAATAATTTATTTGTAAATACAAATGTTTGGGATATAAAATTATGTCATAAGTTGACATGACCTAATGAAATTATTTGTTGTGTAAGTATTTGTTTTCGCAAAAGTTGAGAATCGCAAGGAAAACAGGGATTCCGTGATAGCCCACAAGAGCAATGGAGACTGGGGAGAGAATCCTTCCAGGACTGTCTTTTAGACTATAATGGATTATTTATCCTCTAGGGTTATGAAATTTCCCAAAAACCAAATTTTTTAAGATTCGAATCACTTGTGTTTATCATTTAACGGTGGCGCAATGGTTATAACTAACGCTATATCGTTAACAATGCCGATAAGAACATGAATTCATTTCCTATTCGAGTAAAGTGCGCTAACATCGTATAGTGTTCTCAACTTTTACGACAAAAATGTGAAAAGAAGGAGGTGGTAGTATGTTAATGAGCTTATGAATTCACGTGTACAATCTAGTGTCGCTTGACGCATGACACATCATGCACTCTACGCTGACCGCTGAAACATAGTATTAGTAAACAATGTTCAATAGGTTCGATACATTTCCGTGGTTGACTTTCTTGACGCATAAGCCTATATAAATATATGTTGAAGTGTTTCGGAAGGCACGTTACTTACGTTACAACGTGGGTCCCCGTCTGTCAATTTCGAACATCTCTGTCAGTCGTTAACAAGCAGAAGCTTGAAAGTCTGACAACCAGTCTTACCAAAGGGTATCGGGTTATAATCCAAGTAACTGGGTTGTGGAGGTCAGATAGGCAGTCGCTCCATGTAAAACACAAGTATTCAGCTGCATCCGGTGAGACTGGAAGTTCTTCAACATAGTTTGGAAGAAAGGCTAAGCCATGATGATGATCAGATATCTTCTCTATTGTGATGTTTTTTAAAATTAGTTTTTTTTATAAATTCGCATCTCCCTTTAGCCAAATACTTGCCGATTGCTTCCGCAGTTTCGAATTCATAAATTCATTGGAAAAGTTCAAAATAGTGCTAAGTATGAACAACAGGCAGGTTCAGAAGACGATTTTATTATAATACGGTTTATCGCAGAAGACCAACACCAGCCTGGTAATGGTGTAATGTTATCCACCGTGTATTGCCCAGCAGTGGGACACTCAAACAGGCTAAGTAAAAAAAATATAACGTGAATTCTTGTGGACGACACTGCGAGCGTTTCATGTGACGTTTGCAATCCGTCCACACGTAAAACTTATGTTTCATTACACGTTCCGCCCATAAGCCAGTTGCGCTCACCGGTCGGCAAACGATCTGTTGGTTAAGTAACCGTTGGCGCGGTCATTCTATATCGTTAAGCCATAACAAAGGCCTTTCGGGCGGCTTGAACAACTTTGACACTACCAACCACTAACCATACGATAAGATGATTACACAATAGTACACAAACATAGGAGACGTGTTAATAAAAATCATATCTGTGTGAAATAATTGTCCGTCTCCTGAATCCTGCGGTAAATAAAAGTATTGTTGTAAGTCAGAGACTTGAATAAATTATGTCGTATTATAGTCCGACAACCTGGTGGAGAGCTTTGCATGCAACGTCATTCACCCTCAGACATAAGCACCGGCCGGTTGAAGTGAGAATACTTTTTTTTAGAAATACAACATTTCAATAAAATTATACTTTATATAAATTGTTCGTTCCAAGGTTCTTTACTAAGTTGTCAGACTACAGTTATCTGGAGATTATTGTAAAATGATGTGCAATTTGAAGCTAATGCGTTGATACAAGTTGATAGAGATAATGCTAGAGTAACAATGTTGAAATGGTCACAATAAGAGTATGTCCGAGGCCGTAGCCAGGTGTGTGTGTATCTAAATGTGGTAGACGAAGGAATGAGTGCCATTAAAAGTCAATCATAAGTACTGATTTTAAACCATATCACTTTCATTGGCAGTTAAATTGGGACTGTAATAAAGAGCTCTTCCTTTTTTACAAAACCTGACGTGTCCACATTGTGCGATTCACAAATAGTTTAATAGTTTCGGGTTTCGTTGTACTTTGTGCCCGTTGTTTCTATGTTTGTAAAGTCCCCGCGACCCAAGAGCAATTATTGGTTTTTTCTTCTCGTCTCTCTTTAATGAGGGGTTGTCTTTTACCCTTTGACCGCCACGGACGGCTATACCTACTCGACAAATCAGAACATGCTCAGGACGCTATTGTTTTGTCGACATTTGCCGAAGAAAACGTCGTGAGCATGTTCTGATTTGTCGAGTAAAGCCGACCGCGGTCGAAGGGTTAAAAAAGAAAAGAGTTAACACTACTTACGTAACTTTGTTGTCACCCAATCAGAGCCTGGCTGCGTCCTCGAATCATTGTATGTATGTATGTTTGTAAATCGTACGCTAGTTTGTTATATAGTGTAGGTTTTATATTAAGTCGAGATTCGCTGTTGACGCTTCTGAAGTTGGATTTTATTATGAATTTTACACTCGATTACTTAGGGAAAGGTCATCATATCTGACGGAAGATGCGGCGGGCGTAACTTAATTTGTATGGGCTTCGCACCGTCGCATCATCGGTTGCGTATGAACTGTCGAGTGTTTTTCTATACATTTGTCTTCTGGCGTTGCGCGACCGATAATACGCGACGTATGTTCGGTCAGATATGAACCTTCCCTTATAACTAATATTATTGTTGTGCTAACTGATCGAGGTTTTAGTCACAAATGCTGTTTTATATCGAACAAAATAAGAATCGCCAGTTAGCATTCCAATGAAGAGCATTCTTGTTGAGTAACAATTTTGAAATACGGAGGAATTCGGAATGTATGATAAAATGAAATTAAAGGTTAAGAATACGAGGTGGACATATAATATCTACCTTTAATTTTCAATCGCGATTAAGACCTGTTACATTATAATATTATGTATGATATGGTCACCAATCCACTGGACAACCTCGCCAATGGTTGCTTAACCTCAGAGATTAAAACGTGCGGTTGTTGTTACCTAGCCACGAGTTCCTCAATAATTTATAATTCTATGTAGATATTTCAATATTGTTAATTCAACATAAATGTTTTATATTGTCAAAAGTATTGTGTATCCTGTGATATTTGGTTCTTACGCTACGGCAGACATGACACTTTATTTTTTACTTTAATCGTTTTCAATGTGAACATTTTTGTATTTTATTTGATTTCCAATAAACGATCGAAATGATCTTAAGTTATTTACGGAGTTTCACTTACCTACTGATTGTCAATTGAGTACTTGATTACCACTTTATGAAATACCCAAATACTCTATAACATTATTATAATATTGATTCAGGTTCGAAACAATGAAATAGAGGTCCGTTCAGGAGTTTCGGCATGTATATCTTGTGTTACAGCTATCAATTTAAACAGTCTGTCTATTTGATAAATTTGATTTTGCTGAAGGTTTCGTCATGGGAATAAGTTATGTAGTAGAAAAGTACTTGTGTGTAATACAATAGAAACAAACCACAACAGATTAAATTATTTTATTTGTGTTGGCCTCAAAATATTCATAGTACATTTTACAACAAATGTTATTTCATTACATTATACTTAGTCAATGCGAGAACTTTCAAAACTTTTTAATTAGCTAAACATTTAAAAATTGACAATTTATAGCGACTATAGATAATATGCATCGATCAAACTTTTCATTTATCTACCGAGAGATGGCGCTAGCTACCGGAAAGGAGTCACAAACATGCAGGACCAGAGGTAACAAAATAAAATAAAATCAATTGTGTACTTAACTTTATTTGGTAACTGCAACAAATAAGCTTTAACAACATCTAAGCAAAGCTTGTATATATTACAGATCGACCGCTGAGCTCCCTCACGCGACCTCGCGCTACCTCGCGCTACCACACCTCTATATATTCATAATGGAAGTTCAAGAACACCAGTTAAGTACTCTCTATGTTCAAACACAAGCACTAGGCGACGCTAAAAGCGGGTTGGCAACAATTTTAACTAATCACTACAAAAAAAAACACTACTCGCAAATATATTATCACGCTGTATTTGATGTAAAACTTATTACAACATAAGTAAAAAAAACTTAATTAAAAAGTGCAATATTAAGCAGAAGTGTCGAGGCCGCGGGCCCGCACATCTCTCTCGGAGCTTGTAAAGAGCTCGACGCGGGAGGTGGCGGCGAGCGCGGCCGACACACACAAATTATACATGGCTACATCGAATTGGTTAAAACAGGAACATTTATACTCCATTATTAACTTCAAGATTCACATAAAATTTCATATTGTACTGATTCAATAATTCCATTTTCACTGATCCCATACATCGTGTTTACATGAGAGAGCGAACAGATTAAGTAGCGAACGACACTAAACAACGTCACCGTCGGTAGAAACTGGAATGTCACACAATTATTAAAAATACTGATTTGTTAAACAACAAAAAACTTATTCATAAAATATATTTGAAAAATCACTATGCGAGGATGTTGCAACCTGAACCCGTTCCCAATAAATAAGTTAACGAAGTTACCATAATAAAAAATAATATCCCTTGCCACCGCACCGTTATAACATTCACCTTGCAACACCCTCTGAGTAACCCGACTGCCGTGAGAGGGTTGCCACCGATATCATCGTAATCATCTTGTTAAAATATATTGCACCGATATAATTTATGAACGTGCCAGAACTAACATGGTACTATTGCGCTGAATTAATTTATAATATAATTAGACAACAGAGTTGAACAGCCGAGCGCTGGGGCGGGCTCTAGCAACACAACTTACAACATTATATATAACTCTTAGCCGCACTCCGGTCTCGTTGCAATGTCAAATTGAATTACATATTTTTATTTATTATTTAATTAATTAGGTAACGACAACACTACCTGTTAACCACTGACTACATCGACTTATTAGTTATTAAATATTATCTATACCATATATCATTTTTTCTAATGGTAATCTATGCCCTGCGCACGCCGAGTTCGCGCGCTATGTGGGATAAAAATACAATTTTCTAGGATGTAAATAAATTTATTTATTATGAATTTATTAAGGAATACAGAGCAATTAAAAAAATACATAGATCCCACAGTGTTACCAACAACTGCCAGCAGTCGTATTGGTTCAGTGTTACTAGGAAAATATCTATTATTTTATGGAACAGTTTGGATGTGGAATTTTTCGGTTTCTGTGGTACAACGTACGATAGAATTTTTCTATTAGGAAGTTTTGTAGTTTAGTTCCAATTCAAACGCAATGTTCCTAGTAACACTGTAAGGTGCGCGAGCTCAGGTGTCCGGGCAGTGAGCGAGTAAACGCCGAGCGCGGTTTATTGCTTACAAATCAGAAACAACCATTATTATGGCATATATACGTACAATATACTGTCTGACAACTATAACTTTACATCATTCGTGTGGGATGACTATTGTTCAATATTACTAGAAATAAACTAAGCATTATTCCTTGGTTTGCCTGGTTTTTTTCGACACTTTTCACGAGCTGTGGTCGCTAACACGCGACTTATAAACAGAGTAATAATAAACAACAGTCATACTCGTATTTGAAATTCTTTTTTTATAAATCATTAGTCTCGTTTCTATAGATTTTAAATTATCTCTAAATAAGTTAATGCATTCATATTTTTGGTTCCAAAGGCTCTTTAACAGCAAAAAAATAACCAAATTTTTTATACATTTTACGTTAATTTCTCTCAAAACTTTCTTTATATTTCTTGTTATTCATTATCAAGTTATAGTTGTCAGAATAAATCACGCAAATCGACTCATAAAATCTCAAATAAACTGAGCTATAATCCAATAACACTAAATGGACAAAAGTTTTATTGTTTTACGCGTGAAACCCCATTAGAACGCATCTAAACATTTATTATAATAATTCTAATACCGAAGTGAATTTTTAATTCAAGTAGCTTTCGTTCTTGGGGGCTTGACAACTCTGCTACTAACGTGATATTAAACAACTGACATACAAACAGGAATGATGATAAAATAATTAATTTAATAAACTTTAATTAGTCCATCAAACAGATAATGAAAAAATATTTGACACGTATTTTTGCATTTTCCAAATAAATAAATAGATGACTTAGTAACGCATAAAAATTTGAGAGTACTTGTTACTTCTGAAGTCATATTAACTGCTCTAAGCCATGACGTTCAAGTTACTTGTTATCTTTTAGTTAAGGTAGAAAAACGCATCAAATATATGTTCACTACTGTACGAGACAGACAAAAGAATTTAAGATTATCATTCCGAAGATTTTTTTTTTCACTTGAAACAAATATTCTCTTGGCAGTTAAAAGAAAGATATTCGGCAGTAGTAATGTATTGTCAGTAGTTTAATTCCACGCTAGGGCTACGCTCCCTGATCCGCCTGGTGTTAGCCGCGCCCGACATTTCACGTACAGTGCACGCGATACTAGTACGTATACGTACGAACGTGCACGTGTTCGTATATAGATGGTACGATTTGACAGTTGATTCGCGCTTATATACGCTATATTAATGATGGTGGAAGTAATCCACGTAATCGGTAATATTGATATTGAGAACAGTACGTATTTAAGTGAGACAGTACCGCGTGCCCTTGAACGCAAGGTACGTACTTAGCTCGATGGTATCGCGTGCACTGTACGTAAGTATAGGATGTGAGGAACGTACGCGCTGCTGGCGGGTCCCGGGCGGGTCCCGGGCGGGTCCCGGCCTGGCCCGGGTCCCGGCCCGGTGGTACAGCACACAGTTACTCGTTGTCGGCGCGCATGCCGCGCACCTCCCCCTCGCGGCGCAGACGCTCGAGCTCCTCCTTGGTGCGGTCCTCGATGGCGCGGATGTCCGCCATCGTCATGCCGAACCAGTCGTCCATCGAGCAGAACACTTGTCTGTGGACACACACATATATATTAGTACTAGCTGACCCGCGCAACTTCGCTTGCGTCACGTAAGAGACTCATAATTTTCGCCGTTTTTGTAACATTTTTCACTGGTACTCTGCTCCTTTTGGTCGTAGCGTGATGATATATAGCCTATAGCCTTCCTCGATAAATGGGCTATCTAACACTGAAAGAATTTTTCAAATCGGACCAGTAGTTTCTGAGATTAGCGCGTTCAAACAAACAAACAAACTCTTCAGCTTTATAATATTAGTATAGATTAATATTTATGTCATGAAACGAGAAGAAAAGAAATATTATATTTTTCTTTATAAAAATAAAACTTTCACGATCTAAAATTACTGTTACTGACCTGTGGAATATGGTAAACAACCGTCGTTCTGATTTCTGGATCACATTTTCTACTTTACTCTGAAAATAGAGAAAAAAATGACAATTAATTTCACATAAATTAAGACATAGTTTTTCTTTCACATACTTTAATAATACATATAAATTATCACATTAAAGAACATCTTAAACTACTGTCGGTCGGATACATCATCATCACCATCAATATGAATTCGTGAAAAATAGCTTTTCCTTCAAGACTATAGTAGTATAATATATAGTATATTAATATTTTTACATATTTACTTAAATCGCAATAAATTGAAGAACTCTGACTATATATTTTTCTATCTTACTTAGATATATTTTTTTTTTATATTTCGAAACTAACGCAACTACACGTGAACAGTAACCATTAACAACATACCTGTAGTCCAAACCACTTGAACTCAGCAGTGACGAGCTTATAGCAAGTCATGACGGGGTTCACATCGTTCTTCCAGTTGGCGCCGACGAGGGGTCCGCGGCCGGTCTTCTTCGACTTGAACTTGGTCGGGTCCGTCTCCGCCTTGTAGTCGGCCGACGAGAGAGGATCGTTCGCGATGTCGATCTGGACCACTTCGCGGTTCTTTAGCTTCTCCGGGGGCAGCTCGTGCACCTGGAAATAATGAATAATAATTTATAATTTGAAACAAATGATAACTATTCCTAGTAAGTCAAAGTGAAATATGCTTTATTTCATAAACTTAAAAAAGTATTTGAAATCGTCATTTTTTATCTACCACCGTTTTGAAAGAGCTGTTACTCGAGAGCAGAAACGGCAAGAAACTTGCTCTTTTTACATAGTACATACGTAACTTCGAAAAGTCATTGGTATGTTGCTTAAGGTAAGGACCCTCAATCACTTGCGAGGGAGGCACAACTTAAACCACACGGCTATATTAGTAGAAGATTTTTTCAAAGACAACTCCCGCACTAATAGTAGCTCTTGTGTTTAGCAAACATACAAACAACGGACACAGAGTACAAACAGACCGGAAACAACTATTTGTGGATCGCACAAATAATTGCTCCATGTGGGAATCGAGCCCACGACCTTCCAACGCAATGGTAGCGGCGTGGCGACCACCTTAACCGATTTGTAAAGACCGATAGTACTTTGCTCGACCTGGGATCGAAGAGACCTCACGATCAGCCTCACGTTTACCGACCGCGTTATAAAACTACTAGGGGCCGCCCGCGACTTCGTCCGCGTGGAAACCCTTCCTGTGTAAATCCCAATCCCTCGGAAACTCCAGGATAAAAATTAACCGTGTTAATCTGAGTCTTCAGTCATAGGTGCCGCCAAACAACTTGAACAATTTCGCTACATCTTAGTGAACGATTTTTAGGTCAGTTTAAGTATAATAGTTTTGCGCAAAGGCGAGGACGTTTCAGCTTCGACCACCCGACTGGTATAACAGCTAACCAAGTGTCCACTGCACTGGGTCTACATTCTGTTTACTTTCTAATACAGAAAATTATGTTCAAGTTGTTTGGCGACGTCTATACCTACATACCAAATTTCATCGTAATAGGTTCAATAGTATTTGCGTGAAAGAGTAACAAACATCCATACATACTGAACTTTAGCATTTATAATATTAGGATTTATGAAGTAAATGAAATGAAAATAGTTAATATTCAGTGTGTAGTGTCGTGAAGGTCTCTCAGGTATAAAGTACGAACATTAATTACATACTATTATCGTCTCACGGTTCACGTAATTATATTACACGCTGTCTTAGCATCGTGTCGTTTTGAATTATTTATGACTAGCTGACCCGCGCAACTTCGCTTGCGTCACCTAAGAGAATGGGTCAAAATTTTCCCCGTTTTTTGTAACATTTTTCGTTGCTACTCCGCTCCTAATGACCGTAGCGTGATGTTATATAGCCTATAGCCTTCCTCGATAAATGGGCTATCTACCACTGAAAGATTTTTTCAAATCGGACCAGTTCCTGAGATTAGCGCGTTCAAACAAACAAACAAACAAACAAACAATCAAACAAACAAACTCTTCAGCTTTATAATATTAGTTTAGATATAGCTATACTTTTCTTCTTCTTTATACGAACATAAAATCATGCCTTCTTCCCATGAGAGGAAGCAGATACCATATTTCTTGTGTGAAAGCGTTTGAAAATTAAATAAATTGAACGGTCAGAAACTGGGGTAAAATCTACTTTTGCGTATCAATAAGGGTTTAATATTTATCAAAATAATTTTAATGGTCTTTTCTTGAAAGAAAATCAAGTCCTAAGATAAAGAACTACCAGAGTCAAGCACGATAAATGCAGTGAAATCAGGATACGAACCTAGGACCTTCGATCGCAAGTCTCAATCATAGCTTCGTGCTACAGTTATATAAGTTTCACTTATCATTTCAAAATGAACATTAAAACATAAAGAGTTCCCATCAAACTAATATCCAGAAAAGTTCATAGTTTTTTAACCTTTAACCTAAAACTTTTTCATCAATAAATAATCATTAGTACCACACACTGGCCATACACTCAGTAGAAAATTATCAAAGTTTTAGGTTTAAAAGCATTGACGATTATTATACTATAACAATTTTCTAGAATAATAAGCGATGTTACATTCTTTCAGGTACCTATTAGTAATAAATATCTTTCCCCGTATTAATAGATATAAGTTATAATATTTCATAAATAAGTACTAAACAGGACATAGTAGAGGAAAATAATTTTAAACAATGCCAACGAGGTCCTAGGCACATAGCTAGGTTTCAGCATATTATAATATTTTTTCAGAACAAAAATTTTACCCATTAATGTCCCACTGGGCAAGGGCCTCCTCCCGAAATGAGGGAGTGGTTAGGTCTTGAGTCCACAACGCTGGCCAAGTGCTGGTTGGGGACTTTTAACAAGTACATATAAATAGACTAAAACCAAATTCTTCAACACAGACAATTTTTTACAACAGCTTACTAACAATCTATCGTTAAAGGTGTATGAGTTTTCGAGTTGTCATCACACAGACAGTGCGACGCGTGGCACGTGTTTCAAGTGGCCGTGTCGTACGAGGGTCTTGTATGACATAATGTACAGTAATAAGTGTTTTTTCAATGTCAACTAAAACCTGTATGATTCGAACTTTGTACCGCGAGTTGTCAGGCTGCACTTGAAATAATATTTCATATGATAAAAATAGTACAGGTAGTCGTATTTTAATCTTTTTCTGTATGGAGGTACGTTTTTTTGAAAACTAGTTACTGCCAGCGACTTTCGTCCGCGTTTTCATGATTTCCAGGGGCAAAAATTTGTGATAATCCTTATAAACTCTATTTAGTAGTTTTAAGGCCAGTCCAAGTTATTTTTTAAAATTTCTAATCCCGGTCGGGTGCATAGTGAGGTTTAATTAATTTAACATTTTAAATTATCGCACTTGTACACATAATACCAAATGCGCGCAGATCTTACGCACGGGTAAAAAAATTTCAAAGATACCTTTTTTATTATCCCGACGTTTCGATCGAGCTACATCGATTGTGGTCACTCACGGGCTGACTGACGTAAATTTTACTATTATCTGCTGTTTATACTTTTGTGTTTTTCTCTTTTCTTTAACTTTTATATTATTATGTTTTATGACATGGGGTCTTCTCTCTTATCGTATGGTTAGTGGTCAACCTAGTGTCAAAGTTGTTCAAGCCGCCCGAAACCTTAACGCCTCCGTGCCTCCGAAGCACGGAGACGCCCAGTTCAAATACCACTATGTGGTCACCCATCTATAGAATGACTGCGCCAACGGTTGCTTAACCCATAGATCGTTTACCGACCGGTGAGCGCAACTGGCTATGGGCGCCATGACATGGGGTGATAATCGGTTTAGTGTATACTCACATTGTATTGGTCGCCCGCATCAGGTACGTGCAACGATTCTATACAGATGACGAAGTTTTCCTTCATGTAGCCAGGATTCTGAAAATACATACATTTGTGTGTTAAAATTAAATTCATTTAAAAGTTTCAAGACATTATAAATGTGTTCTACGTAATGGCAGGATTCGAACCCACGTTAGGAATTGAACCAACGACCTCCCGACGCAATATTAACGGAGAGGCGACTTAAACCACTGCGCCACAGAGGCATTCTGACAGTAGTTTTCATACATCTGCTGTCACATTACCTATGTTAGTATATCCAATACTTATTCTTAAGCTGTCCTAATAAACCTTTCTAACCCCCGGTTTTTGAAGTACATTTAGCGGTAGTTTATCTATTCAATAGCGTTTAAACTCATATAAAAAACGCTATTGAATAGATAAACTACCGTTAAATTTACTCAGAAACCGGGGGTAAGAAAGGTTTATTAGGACAGCTTATAGTTAAGTGTCGGATACCCTATCCGAAAGGTAAAATGTTCCTCAGAAACCGGGGGTTAGAAATTCTTAGTAACGATATCAAACGACGCTTATCAATGCAACGTTTCGTAACATACATACATACTACATTCCGCGTATAATCTAATCTACGCGAAATGTCTATGTACTTCCCTATTGATAACTGTTTATTGCTTTCAAATTATTATATTTAAACGTGTGTTTTTCCCGACAGAGTGGGCATAATCATAAATCATACCAATTGCAACACACCCATTTCCTGATAAATATTTTTTACTAGTGGACGCCCGCGACTTCGCCCGCGTGGTAGTTTTCCCGTTCTTCGAAATTAATTGTAACCTATATGTTCCCTAGACCTAGTAGCTATAGCAAAAAAAGTTTCATTCAAAATTGTCCAGTAGTTCCGGAGATTAACGCGTATAAACAGACATACAGACATTTTTTTGTCGATTTGTATTTTACTACTGTTCCTAAACCCGCCCTCATTGATTATTTTGTAAATATATTACATGTACAGACACGCCAGTTTTACTGTTTTATTATATTGTTTAGATAGATTTCAAGTATTGACATAGATGTATAGTTGCTATTATCTTTATATATATAATTCTTCCGTAAGTGTGTATGTCACTGAACTTCTCTTAAACGACTGGACCGATTTTGATGAAAATGTTTGTGTGTATTCAAGGGGATCTGAGAATGGTTTAGATTCACAATTTTGTCTGCTGGACAATGGTTTTTTAATAAATTTTTAATTTATTAGTAACGTGTAGACAGGACAACGTCCGTCGGGTCCGCTAGTTTTATGTATAGATATCTCTATATCTCGCAGGTGGTCGATGGTTCAAAATCAAATCATTACAGAGACTCGTGCCCACAGAGGGATAGTATTGGGTTAATTGTATTATTGTTTCATAACGATGCGTCGGTACATTCAGTATCAGTACACACGGTTTATAAGGTATTACACATAAACGCATAATATTACATACATATTAAGGACTTCTGATAAGATAACGGTATCGTAAAACGTGTTGTATTATTATCGCGGGAACTGCCGAAAATTGTTATTCTTAACTTCTATAACTGTAAGGAAAATTAAACATGGATTCCCCGCCAGTTATTTTTGAATAATTGATTGTTTTCTGGATTAGTAGTTTATGAGTCATCGACATAAATACAAATGTGTTTTAAAAACTGTTTTAGGTTTTTACGTTGCAAAATTTACTCTGGTATTAACCAGATTGAAATAATAAAAATGTAACACACGTTTGTTGTACGGGAGCTCCCTTAAATATTTATTTTGTTTTTCAGTTGTGAATACATCATCTGTAAAAATGTCAAGTTTCGAATTCGAACCGTCACCGGTCACGGATAGCAGCCTGGTGACAAATAGATTGACAGCGTAGTTTCAGTAAGTCCCGTTTTTACCCTTAACAACTGTGCAGGACTTTGTTTATAGTGTCCAAGTGTGTGCACAATACGCAGGTACACTCTCTATTCCCTCACTCTCCTAACCCGGTGGGACAGATAACAGACACGACCAGAGGTCAGGCACAGGACCGACGGCTTTACGTGCTCTCCGAGGCACGGAAATAGAGATTAGAGAAATGCATGGTACCCACCGTGAGCACAGTCCGGCAGTAAGGGTACGCGTTCCACGCCTCCTCGTGGACCTCGAGCGAGCCCTTGGGCGCCAGCAGTCTGATGAACGCGGGCACCTTGGACGCCAAGTGGTAGATCTTGTATGTGTACTGTCCTGATGAGTATTTGCCGCCTGTTGAACACACAAGTAAATAAATAAACATATATTATATCATATTTATTTATTTATTTTATTTATATATTTGTTTTACATCATCTCGCCTGTAATATTCGAAGATATGCGTACGTAACAAATGAAATACACCCTTGTTTCGGTCGTTAGTCTCATTCGATAGGAAGCAAGTCTATTGCCATTCTCCGGGCACGTTACCGCATTCCGGGGTTTTATTGGGAAATGGGAATAATGTAATACAGGTAAATTAGAAAACATAGCGTTTTTACCGACCAGACTTATGTGAACCCGACAGCTTGTTACCGCCTACCTAGCACAAGCCTAGCTGAAGGTCTTCAAAATATCCCTTATTTGTATCTTATTTTCATACTCCCTCGCTCGCATTTATACAATTCCTTTCTATGATTATTTCATTATGACGTAGTTCGCACTTATTGCAATATTTTTAATGGCCTAGTATAGTATTAACTATTAAGCCCCTCTTGAATTAGGATCACAAGCATGATTTAACACGAATTACTCGTTGTAAAAAGTAACACGACGTTATAACATCCGTTAGCAAGATACATTAAGTATTGCTGTCTCATCATGATTCAATTTGTAGCTTGAAGCTTATAAATGCATTTTTATATGTCTTTATGTCAAAATACTTGGAAATCATAAGTATGTTTATCAGTTATTTGGTTACCAATTCACTTCAGTACAAGTTCTGCTAAGTTTGGAGTCAAATTATAGTGTGTCAGTTGTCCAATCATATTTATTATTAGTATTTATATAAATCACATTGGTCGTCAGTATATAATAATAATTTCGTATTTTTATGAAATAATCAACCCAAGAGTGGAAGTAGTTTTACAAAAACAAAGAAAAAAAAGTAAAAAACACAAATCAAGTTTAATATTACGTACATCAATGACATTTATTGCGTGATTATAATTGTATGGTAATTACTTTGCGCTTGACAATAAAGTATATGTGAAGGACACAATCTTGAGACATCTTTATAAACGTCTTTATAAAATAACATTAAAAACACTAGTATCATTTCTTGGGGGGATAAAGCCCCCCCCCCTCACACCCAAAGCATGTCAATTGC
The DNA here is from genome assembly GCF_050436995.1 of Anticarsia gemmatalis. NCBI lineage: Eukaryota > Metazoa > Arthropoda > Insecta > Lepidoptera > Erebidae > Anticarsia > Anticarsia gemmatalis. The sequence continues at coordinate 10,105,861 of NC_134764.1, read as the reverse complement.
AACGTTTCTATTTCTTAAATAATAAAAAATGGTCCTTTGAACCAAAAGTGCAGCAGTTTAAAAAGTATATACAATTCAAAGTTAAATCTTCACGAAAGCATAATTAAATCGAAGAAAAACTTGCAGCTATCGTAACCAAATCCTTAAATCATCACGCTATAAATAAAACAGCCGTTCAAATCGCGATACTACCTATAGCAGATCCTAGGCAAAAAACATCGTCTTCATTTCTTCAGACTGGTTTCAATGGTTCTTTTTATAGTAGGTACAAACATATTATTTGATATTCTATACGACCAACTGTAAGTGGCTTAGTACCGCGATTGTCGCGTATTGAAGTAAACGCGTTTGACCTCTGAAGAAAATATTAGTGCATATTTTTTTACAAGGCAGCTTTAACCACATGAAAGGCAAACTTTATCATTTATTACACGTTATATTGCTATTCGAGTATCACCTTACTGCAATCTATACTCATCATAGAACATTCCGGGCAGAATTCGACATTTCGGCATTACAAAAATTTAAGTAAGTTATTAGTATTCAACCATGCACTTCTTCTAAAACGTAGGACAGTCTTGAAATACTATTCTACGTTCTACAAATCTATTGACATTCATCTATTGTTAATACACAATACAAATCCAATAAGCCTGTTGTAAAGAACCAGTTCGAACGCAGAACTTTCCAGTGTCATCCCCGTGCCACAATAGACGTATTTATAGAGGCTATGTGGCGATGCAACAAAGGAGGTCGCGAGTTTCCGACCCTGAAATAAAAACTCTAAGGCCGAACTTCAGTGGCGATTACGTAACTATTACGATACAAAATAGCTTTTTAGTTACATTTTTTTTAAACAACTCCCGCACTAATAATTGCTCTTGTCGCAGGGATTTTTACAAACATACAAACAACAGACTCAAAGTAAAACCAGACCCGAAACAATTATTAGTGGATCGCACAAATAATTGTTATGTGTGGGTATCGAGCCCACGACCTTCCGACGGGCCTCCGCACCACAGAGGCAGTCAGGAAAGTCAAGGATGCATTAGGGAACATATATCTATCTCAATATATCTAACAATATAACATGTGCCGAAGTCGGGCGAAGTCTTGACATATAAACATCGAGCGACATCACGCGACTCATGTCCATAGCAACAAACGAATCGTAACTTGTCGCGAGACTTTCAAGGGCGTCACACTTCACCAGACGTCGCTAGCGACACATGTTGTGGGACATTTGTCCCCTAGTGCCACCCTATTACTGCGAGAAAATCAGCTACTTGTTATAGCGAGGTCACTTTGATACTCCCGTTGCATAATACATATTAAATTCAGAACAATTTAGGAACAAAGCTAAGAAAAAAATTCTTTAACTTTTTCTAAAATACTGTTTATTTTAGAAAAAGTTAAAGAATTTTCTTTTTCTTTCTTAGTGCCATAACCTTTATTACTTCCAGAACTATGAGTTTCTTGCACCAAATTGCGACAACAAACAACACCAATAGAAATTGTAGTGTGAAACATGAAATTTTATCGGTATATTAGTTTTTCGCTGTAGAGCAGATCCCCAGAGCTCTCAGAAGCAAGGTCGAGGGCGTCAGCTAGCTGGAATATGCTCGGTATAATTTAGAGAATCAATAGCAGTTAAGAGCGGTGCCAATAGCAATTTAGATAAAGGTTTTGTTTGTTTTTCAACGGTGCAAAATAGTCTTTATGTGCTTGTTTTGGTAACTTTTTTGTTGGCTTTAGAAGGTCAACAAATAATATTACGCTGTTTTGGCTTTATGGAGTATTTTTACTAAACAATATTGTACGACGAAAAACGAAAATCCGTATAAATGTGATGGGAAGTTTCTCCAGACTGGACCATAAAGAATATGTAGACGATATAAATGCGAAAGTTCTTTATGATGTATGTCCTGTTTTAATGCCAAAATGACTGAATCAATACGCATGACCTTTTTCAGGGTGATAGATTCCATCCCAGCAAGGGATATACATTTCAATAAATGTAAAAATGCAGTCAAAGCCACGGGGAAAAATACAAGTAACTAGATGATATATTATACTCATAGCACAGTGCAGCCCAGCTCAATGTTATTCAGTTTCCCTTACACTTGTCGTAAGGTATTACGTCATGGTATAATTCTATTACAGGAAGGAAAATAAACCAAGTAAGTGGTTTCAAAATACGCTATTTATATTGTTAATACTTTGTAGTGACGCGTAGCGTTTGGAAGTGGGGCGACATTTGCAAAACTGATGCAAAGCGGACGTCAATCACAGGATTCATTCACCTTTCCTGCTTACATACAATTTTGAAATAATGTTGGTTACATTTTCAACGAAAAAAAAATGGTACAGTTTCTGATGGGTAAGTTTTCTTCACAAGGAAATAAAACAAATTACCAATACCACATTAGTTTCTATAAACATATTAATTTCTGCAAGGGATATAATAACTGCAAAGGTAGAATTTCATCTAAACATAACTTCATTTCAGAAAAGCGATAAAGTATAATTGACAATGTTTTTTACGAAAAATCTGTCAAAAGATTCCTAGAATTTATACAACGTTGAGAATATAGGTCTCAACGGAATAGTAGTTCAAAATAAACGCGGAAAGAAGTCATAAGCAAAGAATAGGAATCGCAAAAAACAAACGACCGATACGTTCGTATATTGAAACAATCAATCAATTAAAACATACTATAATTGTCCTCTGTACACAACAATGGACAATGAAAAACTGTTCAAAGATTACCATCAGTTGGTACAAGATCCTTGAAGGAACCTGTTCTCTGGATAACTAAGATATAGGATCATAGGCATAGACTAAATTTTCTTCCATATATTGATATGGTCAGTGGCAATAACGTTTTCCCTTAACTTATACTGCTATATTGTTGCCAAAAATCTCCCGAAACAGCTAAATGCAAGATAAAACTAGAGATTAATTAATAAACATGAGAAATAACTTTTTTCAAAGCTCGATTTTCCTAAAATACAAATAAGATTCGTTTATGAAGATACGAATAATAATATATAAAGGCCAAATATCAAGTTTTTGTCATAGGCAGATACTATTTTGGTGTGTTATTGGCATCAAGTGCAATGGTAAACCAGAAGATCAGACCATGAATTACTAGGAGTCTGTTAGTTCAACACTCCAGGTGCTTTACACTTAACATATAAAAGTAATTTTTCCAGTAAAGTAGATAGTACTATCAAATGTCTTTAGAATTTTCAGCCAGTCTTCTGCATAACATAGCTAATAGTAAGTGGTGCAGCAGCTAAAAGTAGCGCATTCAATAAACGAGCTATGTTAGGCATGTCACTTGCGGACCGATTTAGAAATACTCAAGTCTGCAGACTGCGGGGGAACAAAACGATCAAGATGTTACTGCTGTTAGGTAACCGGGTACAATCTTAGACGAGATTAGATCTGTTGGGAAGAAAGGAAGAAAGTATTATTGTTAAGAAGGAAAAAAAGGAAATTAGATTATTGTTAAACTCACTCCTGGAACTAAAATAGATGCTGCAAGAATTGTAGACGTTAAAATATAAAAAAACTTGAATGTAGCTTAGGGAGATTTTTTTTTTGAAAATATCATCCCTAGGGAAAATATGACGGGAGATAGCCACGTAACCTTAACGATCTTTCCCTATTCATTGCATTGATGATGGTAAAGCATTTATGCTAAGAATTTTACCTTAAGGTAAAAACCAGCCTATGCAACGTAATTGTGAAAGTTCCAAAGAACAATTCAAGACCTTTTTGTCATTTCGTCACTGTCTCTAAAAGGTACCAAGCAACAATTAAGAACTGGTTGCTATTGGGGACGTAAGATTCGGATACCAAGGAGATTGCGTGTTAAAATTCACCTTGAGGACAGAGTTCTTCAGAAAAATGCCTAGGAGACAGTTGGAGGGCAAAATAGACGTGTAGATAAAAACAAAAGAACAACTGTGTTAGCATTCTTGTGACGTCAGTGGTTAACAATAAAAACATGTCAATATTTGCTTAGCATGGAATTGAGTTATGGTATCTTTTGCAATTTTGCTGTTTCTGCAGTAATTTATTTGCGTTAAATAAGCAAAATTTCATTTCAAAAGGCTATCTACTAGTGCCTCATCATAACTATCATGGTAATAGATGGCCTGTATGTAAGTAACCATGTATGTAATTTTCATAGTAAAATTATTATCTACTTTGTAAATATGTTTGTAGACCTTAAAACTGCCTACTACAAATATTTGAACACATTCAGATAAATCTATTTTAAACATCACGTTTCGTTTGAGATAATATTATAGTTTATATTTATGACAGATTCGTTAGCAATAGCATACTTTGCTTTTTTTTGGAGGTCATAGAACTTTTGTTTCTGTACATATATAATACCACGCGTTTTCCCCATAGGGTGGGGTTAGGCAAAGACCAAATAATGCCACTTGGTGCGATCCTTACAAACTTCCCTTGCCTCATTCACATACATACATCTTGTGATACAGGACCACCAGTTGGTTTGAAACAAAAAACACAACATAATAAAGTAAAAGTTAAAGTATAAAGTAAATTAAATAAAAATACTTAAAATAAAATAAATACTTAAATAAAATAGTAAATTAAAATGGAGTAAATACGATGTGTTTCAATAGCGCTATGACTAATGACAGAACGATTCAATTTTCTAAATACGATCACAATTTATATAATTAGTACGTACTTGATTCTTACTTATCAAGTTCATATAAAGGACAAGCTTATTTATACACCTTCGAAATACAATAGAAAATAGCTGTAGAAAATAATGTATTTATTTGTTGTCATAGCAACTGGTTTTGTCGTTAGGCAATCGTATTAAACTAAGGTCAATGAACTATATGTTCTGTACTAACAACTTTGTCTACCTACAGATTGCCATTCGAAATAAATATTTTGACCACATTAAATGACAGTCTAGATCAGTGTTGCCAGTGTAATTAAAGTACACATCGGAATTTTTACGCATATTTCTTAATAGTGGGCCAAAATATAGGTACATAACTTGGAAAAGTTATATTACTTACTTTTTGTATAACAAAGTACCTGTTTAGACATTGTAAACCTTTTTAAGGGCATTTAAGGCACAATAAAACTCTGAAAAGCGAGTTAAACAGTGGCACGGGACGTTAAAATTTGAGCTGAAAAATCGTATTATCTCGCCAAAATAGAAAAGTCTGCCAACATCAGTCTACATGAATATTACAGCTACATGAAAATTAAACTATCTGATTCAAATGAGTGTTAGCTCTAGCCACAGAATACCGGATTCATTGCAAGGGGCGCAGAAATTACACTCGGACGAGGTCTGGCCGCTGGTAGCTTTGGACGATTTGTTCGCCGGCTTCTCTTTATCCACTAAAATATAATAGAAAATGATGAAGAAGAAATAAATATGAACTGAAAGAAATATTAAAAGAAGATGATGGCTTGTTAGTGTTGTTGTGAAGATCTTATAAATTCCTTAGAAGATAGATAATGATAGACAAGAGATAGTGGTTATAAGAAAAAGGTGAGTTTCCTATTTTTATCATAGAACACCAAAGAACAGATTATAAAAGTTTTAACTAGCTTCGCAGTATTCATCTAGTTGATCTAGCTAAAAAAAAGTTATTAAAAGCTTGTGCTTTAAACATAAAAAAAGTAAATTAAATAAGGCAAATAAAAATAAGTACAATTAACAAAAAGTTACAATTTTATACAACAAATGCACCAATTTAATATTAACTTAACTCAGGCAGATAAAAAGATATCGTAAATTTAAGACCATTAGACGTATGCAATCGCAAATGGTGCAATTTCGATCCAATATCAATGATTAAACGCGATCGATATCATCAAAAATAATCGAAAGATTTATCGAACATAATTACTAAAACGTTTTAACTTATGATTACGAATGCTAATTTTAATTAAAGAGTTAACTCCTACCTCAATTTGAGAGGCCACGCTTGCCCAGCAGTGGGACAGTCATGGGTTAAAATGGTGGTTATTCATTTGCCTATTCTTGTAGTTCAGTTTACTCCATTATATCATAATACTGACACGTGCCGCTTGTACGTGCCAAAGTGGTAAAGTGTACGCTATCAAATGCACTGACTATACCAATCACAATTCTGTGTTATGTGCAGATAATATGTGTGACATCATTGTAACGAGTAACTAACCGATTCTAAAACTAATTTACGATAATATCACGCCTATTTACCCGACAGTTTCTGCAGAAGTGTATAAAGTATACCCACGTTTCACCAGTTCCAATGTTAGTCCAATGTAATGGAGGGCTTATTGCCTAGACGGACACAAATAAACATAGGCAAATTCATGCATGTATGTATTTTTTTAACCCATGATGGCAAGGGTCACCTCTCTCCCGTATTTTGTGGGAGGGGTTAGGCCTCAAGTCCACCACGTTGATCGAGTGGGGGACTTTTTATACCTTCAAGAAATGCGTTAAATGTTAAATACAAAATAAAGTGCACAATACTTGTGACCCAGTTATATCGGTGCATCAGAAACTACCCCCAAACGTTCTCAACACCAGAGGATAAGCGGAAGATAAACGTTGGCTAAAGGAGAATTCGGCAAGAGAATCATAAAAAACATACATTTCGTTATGCGGTTAATAAAAAGGTATTTAACACAAATTTAAGGTCATATACCAAACCAATGCATGCTTCATAAATTTAGATATCCTCTAAAAGAACTGTCACAAAAAATCAAACCGTTTCAACCAGCTATACGAAACAAAAAAAAACTATAATTATGACCAGAAACCAAAACTGTATACGGGAAACGGTCGTCAAAACAACAATAGAACATCATGATGCGTGACGTCAATTATATTATATACAATGACGTCATTATATCGTAAAACATTATCTGAACACGTTATATTGATACTATGCGCGCAGTGGAACGATTTCAACGTCAATGGTCTACCGATTCAATTAATTTCGATCAGAGATATCGCGCCTGTAACAAAACGACGCGGTTAAGCATTGTTGCTGATGTGTAGATCTAGATGGGTGACCGTTTTTAAGTCATTTGCATTATTGCATTTTTAGTTAGTGTACTTTTAGTTATAAACACACTGATTTTGATTTGTCTTTCACCAGACCGTAAATGATGTGAGTCAATAACCTCAAAAACATATTTCAATACCTGATATTTTATCAGAAGGACCTTCTACGGTCATACACAAAATATTCGTCTAATAAAAGACATACATACTTGTAATGTAGCAACTAGGTAGTATTAAAATATATGAAATAAACAAAATAATTACAACGATTATTCTCAGAAGCCTATTATATTATAATTTGGTATATTTTCAATGACACGCATTATTCTATTCTGATTTTACGTAATTTTAAAACTAGTTTGGCCAAAGGTGCATGCACGCTAAAAAAGCTAATTTAGAAACTAGAATCACAAACTTGTTATGGTTATTAGGAAGAATATACGGGTCGAAATATTGATTGAATTTTGAACAGACGCATAAAAGATATTAAAGGTAAGCCACACAACACTTTTTTTGAAAACATTCATGTAACATTAATCCTATATTGGTAATTTCCAAGTATCAACAATAACATTAGGTGTATTTTCAACCTTTTCTTTAAGAAAATGAAGACTGATCTAAAGCCAAATTGGAACCTCTAGCTAACCTCTGGCCAATTCACTGCGATTTTAGGCACTCGAAATTATGACAAGATTTTTCAACTTTTATCTTACGAGTGTAATCTCTTAAAGCAGAAGAAATAAAATTTTGGGCCACACGGACCACAGGATACATGTTGCTTAGGTTCAATTTACGACGCTAGTCAAATAAATATCTGGAGACCTCAGAAGTCAAGTAAATGTACAATTTACCAGTTAGAAATTACAATTTGGATCAGTATTTTTTCGTTTATTTCCAAACCTCGTCTCCCCTACCTACGCTATAACACGCGTGAACACACGCTTCAAGTTTTCAATTACAGTACCAATAGCTGATAAAGGTTAATTGGACTAAACTGTGTATATTGGTGTGGGAGTATTGTGAGTTGAGAGTGTGTTTTTAAATAATGCTACGTATTGAAGCCAGCGGCCTTTTGCGGTACCAGACGTGGTCATGGACCTCTTATTGCGGGTGTTTGATGCTGTAAATGATCGTATTTGACCCATCTCTGAGTTGGTATATGACGTAGTAAATAGAAATCGAATAATTTTGTTTTTCGCTACTATGCGGGTAAGCTGACTTTTAAAATCATCATCATGTATACCTTGTTTCTGTCTACTATAACTATGTATACTCAGGCTACAGTAGTTATGGATAGACTTAATATTCTAAGGCCCTAAAGAAATGTGTAATCCGAGTTTTCAGGTGTTTGTTCATAGCAGGCAGATGACATACGTAAAATTGACTTACCGAGGAGTGGGAAATCTTTGAAGGGCTCATTCTTTATAACCTCAATTCCTTCGCCGCCGCCGGTTTCGTTTTTGGACACCTCAGCCACGCAGTACAACTGGGCCACTTGGTACTACGACAAAGAAACAATACATTAATATAATTTTATATCAGTCAGTACCTAGTAGAGAAAGATTCGAAGCCTGTTACCGAAATCGGCAAGAAAAAGTATCTTTTGATATCCTAAAAAGCAAGTGCACAGGGATGTCGACTAATGCTAAGGTATCGATTATTGTCAAAATCAAAATCAAATCATTTATTCATTTAGGTCAAATATTGACACTTATGATAGTCGTTACAATTACTGAATCTACCACTACCTCGGAAAGGGGGTAGAGCCTTATGAGAAGAGCTAGCGAGAAACTCACGGCCATTGTTTTCAATCGCCAAAAGTTTTACAATGTGGTTGATGTCTTATCATAAGTACTCATTCGAACCAACCAATATAGATTATTAAGTTACTTGAAAAACTCGACGACTAATCACACGAGAAGCAAAACGCTTTAGTTGGCCTAACGAGTGCTATCTTAAAATGCCCAGTTGAAATAGTAGAAACAGGCCGTTAAGCTATGGACTAGCTAGAAGCCTCGCTTTAAAGTTTAAAGGCTTTTGAGGGCAAGTGTTTAAAACTACTTCTTCTAAATATTAGTTCTCTGGCATCACTGTTTTAATAAATGCAAAATATTTTATCATCTTGTTAAATGTTCCACTCAGCTGACTTCAATAAATATTGCCGTTTTGCAAGCTTAAAAAATGTTACAAAAACGGGAAAAATATGACCCATTCTCTCTTCTGTTACGCAAGCGAAGTTGCGCGGGTCAGCTGGTAACTTATAAGCGCCAGTCCTACGTCTAATTACACTGAAGGAAGACGTAACTAGGTAATAGGGGCAAGACTAGAACATATAATTGGCACAATGCCAGAATTCAAGCTGTTACTTGAACAGAATACCATAGTAATGTGGTCTAATGGGGAATACAACTTGAAATATGCCTTTCGCCAGTCAAAAAATGAGATATTTATAAGATCACTAGCTGTTGCCAAGGGTATAAAGCTGTAATAAAATTTTTAAATGCATCTTTACAATGATACTACTCTTTACCTGCCAATTTTTCGTGGAAATTGCTGTATAGTGTGAAAATATTCTTATTTTATACATAAGGGGAGGGGTTCAAGAATTGTTTGATGGCAGCGTTAAAAAAGAGAGCTGCCTTTGCATTTCGGGCGCCCGCGACTTCGTCCGCGTGGAAAACCTTCACATGTAAATCCCGATCCCTCGGGAACTCCGGGATAAAAAGTAGCCTGTGTTATTTTAGGTCTCCAGCAGCCTATATTATACACCAACCATTTCATCGTAATCGGTTCAGTAGTATTCCCGTGAAAGAGTAACAAACATCCATACACACTTACAAACTTTCGCATTTATAATATTAGTAGGATAATACTTATTAGAAAGTAATAAAAAATTTCTTGACTATGGTGAGAAAAATTCCAGATTAAAAGTTGGATAGAACTACGCCAATAAAGGAATACCTACTTAAGTTATTTGAGACAAAAAATAAAATAAATTGTTTGGACGTTGCCAAGAAAGGTTTAGTTTTCAGTTAACTTTAAGGCCGTTCGTACACGAGGCTACACAAAGATCCGATACTAAGCAATTTTATAATCCATTAAAATTCGTAGATTTGCCTTGTCAATGGATTTGTATGACGGTAGTCGCTTGAAGACCAAAACCGTTTAGTATTGGACACTTGCGTAGGCTTGTACGAACGGCTTATAGTGGAAAATATACAAACAATTTTAAGTTGACTTGAATGATTGACTGACCCCCGGTTTCTGAGGTATATTTAGCGGTAGTTTATCTATTCAATAGCGTTTAAACTCATATAAAAAACGCTATTGAATACATAAACTACCGCTAAATGTACTCAGAAACCGGGGATGAATGACGGACAAGGCACAGCCGTAACCACTGAGCGTAGAAAGGAGAGAATCCTCAGGAAGTGTAGAGGAGCACTAAGAGAGGGTTTTCGGAATTACGGGCAAAGCTGTGGGCGGAAAGCTAGCGCTAAATTATATTTCAAACAACATTTTTATGCATCTCGCAAATTATTACATTCGTTTTATAACTTTCTCATTTGTTTACATAATAATGTTTGTTTATATCAACGTGTTAAACATCAACCAACCTTCAAATTTATTCAGAAACAAACCATTTGCATACGTTACATTACGACTCGATCCCATAGTGGTCTTCTTCTTATCGTATGGTTAGTAGTCAACCCAGTGTCAAAGTTGTTCAAGCCGCCCGAAGACCTTTGACGTGGCTTATCTTAATTGACAACATCGGGACCGGCTTTTTACGTGCCCTCCGAAGCACGGAGACGCCCAGTTCAAATACCACTATGCGGTCACCCATCTATGGAATGACCGCGCTAAGGTTTGCTTAAGCCACAGATCGTTTTCCGACCGGTGAGCGCATATGGCTATGGGCGCCTCCCATAGGGGTAAGGTGAGACGCGATTAATCATAACCCGTGCATACATTTACTTTTCACTACATTTATTCCGAATGTTAAAATGTGCTTCTTACATTAAATTTACATAATGTTATGGCACCATTGGGTAAAGATTTCTGTGATTTAAGAACATATGTATTTAGAAATATATAAGTATGTTTATCAGTTGTCTGATTACCATATTGTCTGTGGCAGGTTCAAATCCCACCCGGGGAAATATTAGTGTGATGACTACGAGTATTTATTCTGAACCTGGTTTGTAATTTTTCTATATAAGTATGTATTTAGAAGTATATAAGTGTGTTAATCAGTTTTCTGGTTACCATAGCTCTGCTTAATTTGGATTCAGTTAACCAGGAGTGAGTTGTCCAAAAATATTTATTTATTATTATTTATTTGGTTAACAGATCAATTTCTTAGTTTACGACCGTGTCACTATTTAATAATAAGAATAACTAATTAGATACGATATATCGAAAGAAATTATTCCTTACGGGGAGAATATACACCGCGTACCATACAGATACATTTCATATTATATCAGAACAAGAATTGTCTTATTAACAACATTTTTAACAGAATCTGTTGGAAATCATGATCATAGAATCTGATGCTATGCGCAAACGCATCACGTGTCACAAACATATAATTATAAATATTATAAACATCAATATTTCTTATTGTTAACAGTGACATTAATAAACCATTTATAATATGCAACGAGGTTATTATTTAATAAATAGCTATGAATAAATTAACAGAACTGTAAGCTGATGAGATGCTTTGTCTTTATCTTGATCGATTCTCTTTTCTTACGTCGATCGACTAGATAAAAGAAAAATACCGGGGGATAAGCTGCAAAACGATTATTACGTGAGACACATATACCTAAACAATTTTTTATAGATAGTTACTTTTATAAATTCAATTTTCATTCCTTTTTTGCAGGCAGACTGGTAGAAAATGTGACAAAAATGGCATTAAGTTCGCCAGTATATAGTTTAAAATAAATAAATAAATAACTGAGAAAAATCTAGGACCATATCCTAGGTCAATGATAGTTATTAAGTCATCTATAATTCATTGCAATAAATAAGAAAAACATTCTTATTAAAATAAACGGTAACATATTATTAACATACTAGATTATATAGGCAGAAGAGTATGAAATATACATATGTATATTATGTTTCGCCATTTACAAGCATAGTTTAAAGACGGAGGGGGACTAGCCTAATACCTCATACGGGGCACGTTGTGGATGTGGAGTCTTCTGATATAAACCAGAAAAAACCCTATATCACTTTGAGCGAACCGTAAATCGATCAATCTCGCGATCAGCTGTCGCACACTTTACCAAACATATCTAAAAGGCGCCATAGCCAGTTGCGCTCACCTGTCGATAAACAATCTGTTAGTTAAGCAACCCTTGGCGCGGTCATTCCATAGAAGGGTGACCGTATAGTGGTATTTGAACTGGGCGTCTCCGTACTTCGGAGGGCACGTAAAAAGTCGGTCCCGGCTGTTGTCTACTAAGATAACAGACGTTAAGCCATGTCAAAGGCCTCTCGGGCTCAGCTTTGACAATAGGTTGACCACTAACCATACGACGAAAAAACAAACACCTCAAAGGCAGTTGACATTAGAGGCAGTTGATTTTTAAAAAAAAGCTATAAAATAAACTAATCTGTGGTCATCATTACAAAACTACATCGTTTAGTTATAGAAAGTCAGTGGTTTGTTTAAACTCGTAGCGGCGTTACGATTGTACGAACACTCACGAATGTCCACGACTATTGCCGAAGGACGCGGGTCAAGGACGTCTCGGAAACTTTCAACGTTTCAGCAACCGCTGACGATTTCTGAACGTAAATATTAGAAAGTGTGACCGTGGTGTAGGGGTTTTATTGCGTTAAGTGTCGTATAACGCGCAGCCGAGTGGTTTAAGTTGATACCTCCCACGCAAGTGGTTAAAGGTTAGAACCCGACGCAACACACCAATAATTTTTCAAAGTATTGTTGTGTATTTCAAATAATTATCACTTGCTCTAACGGTGAAGGGAAACACCAGAAACCTTGCATGCCTAAAAATTTGTTTCATGCATTTATTGAGGGCATGCAAAGTCCCAACCCGCAAAGGGTCTCATGGACTCGAGGCCTAGCCCCTCCCGCTCGTTTAGGAGGAGCCCCTTGCCCTCCACTGGGACAGTAATGGGTTAAAAAAAAAGAAGAGCTGATATTTATTTATTATGGTTAAGTTAATGCTACTTCATTGCGATTGAACAGCGTTTTTTGAAGATCGTCATCGATATAATTGGAAGTCTGAAATAAAGACGATCACGTCATTATTTGTCTGCCTGTTAGAATATCCAAAGGTTTAGACAAATATTTACGCAATTAGTCAGTTGAAATAACTTTATGACAGAGGGTACTGAACAACGTAAGACAAATTAAACCCTGAATATGCTTGAAAAATACATATTTTATGTTTTTGTAATATGAAATGTATGTGCAGTTTTTTAAATTGTTTTTATTGTGTATTATTTCGATAAGCATATTATATATCTTACTAAAACTTGACTTACGAGAATTTGGATGTTTGGAATTCATTCAAGCCAATACTTTTTAACAATATCTTTTTACTATCTTTCATACATAGATAGTTTTTAATCTGGATTAACACATACGATACTTTTTACCCTGGTAAATTTATAACGCGGACGAAGTCGCAAGAAGGAGTAATCTCTAGGATTTAATCATCAGCTGAGTCGGTCGCCATATCGGTCGGGAAATATTTCATATAAAACAGATACGTTCAAGCATACTTTTAACACGTGTAATCATAACAGCAGTACTGGTAGCAAAGCCATGACTTTTACAAGGTTAACTTAATTAAGACAGATTTGTTTGTAACACACGTCATCTAGTTCAAGGTGGGTACTAGTATCAAACTAAATGTATACGCTTACGTGTCATTCACGTAACGTTAACTGCGATACTAGGTGCAGTTGTGAAGTTTTTCTGATCTTTTTTCGTAAGGATTGAGGTTGACTAAGAAAGGGTAAGTAAAAAGGTCTAGTACTGTTTTTATGAACTTGTGAATGTATGGAAAGCGAACGTAGTTCTGTTGTAAGACTTTTCATAGTTAAACCACTGCAGCAATTTTGGTAAAATTTTGCATGAAGACAAAGTTGAAGGAACGTCATCAAATGTAGGCCACTTCTTGTCACAATAAACACCCATAAATGAATAATAAATTTAACCCATTATTGTTCTACTGTTGGGCAAGGGTCCCCTATCGGAATGAGGGAGGGGTTAGGCCTTGAGTCCAGAATGCTGGCCATGTGCTAGTTGGGGACTTTGCAAACCAAGAACTGTTCTAAAGAACTCTCAGGCATGCAAGGTTGCATCACGATGTATTCATTCACCGTTGGATCAAGTGATATTTATTTCTAATACACACATAACTCCAAAAAGCTATTGGTGTGTTGCTTTGGATACGAAATCTCAACTACTTGCGTGGGAGACGCAAATTAAACCACTCGGTTATCACTGTTTAAAACTTGAAGGCTTGAAAAGGGGCGAACGTCACTACGTGTGCGGAGTTACGCGGGTCAGCTAGTATCAAATACAACTCATTTTTTTTGGGTTGCTGCAGTTAAACACTGAATTCAAAACAGAGTAACTGACGTAATTCTAAGTATAGCTAGACAGTTTCGCAGGTCGATAAGATGTTGTCAACATTACACGAGTTCATAGCTAGCTCATGAATATGCACATGTGTTGTTCCCATACATTAGCTCCAGCTGTTTTGGAATACAGTCCAAAGTGATCACGATCAATGCTTGACATTCAAATGTATCGTTAATTGTAAGACTTATTTTGACTTACTTATAAATGCGATTTTTTTTATGTGTTACAGAATGTTTGTTATTCAATCACGTCAAAACTGCTGAATGAATTTTGGTTTGCATATAGCTTGTAACCTGGATTTTTTATCTTGGGAAATATTTTCATCTATACGAAGTCGAGGGCAGAAGTTAGTTTATTATACACCTGTTTTGATATGACATAAATACTGAAAATATATCAATGGTAAGCAACTCCCTAAAGAATGTATATTCGTTTCTGTAAAATAATCTATCAACCAGCAAAATTCAATCCAAATTAGTTTCAGACGTTTTTACGTAAACGAAGGACAAACACACTTTAACGTTTATTGTGTTAGCAATAGCATAGATTTATATTATATTCCCGGATTGAGGATAATTTCGAAGTTTTGAACTGTCTTATTGCCCGTCTTTGCCAAAAGGTCGAGGAAAAGTCAAGATATCTAACACAAAATACAAAAAGTAAATGATGTATGTACGTCCCTGGCATAATCCCTGTACACACGTGCCGTTTCAAGGGCGAGGTCACACGCCATTCGCGTAAAGCCTAACTTAAAATATGTAATTAGCTGTTCCCTTCCAAATTCTTAGGCTTTGGTTATGAATTATGTAATGTTAGAGGGCACGGAGGTCGATTTTCAAAGGTACCCAAAGTTAATCAAACACTACCATGGCTTAATCTCTCTTTCGTACAGAATTAACTATTTTTGTCGCCCTAGCGACAGCTAGGTCTGCGTGGAAATATTGTACAGGTAAAAAAGTATCCTGTATGTTACTGCCTGTCTTTAAAATTTCATCAATACGTTTTTTTTTTAAAGACATCTTCCGCTCTAACACATGCTCTTGTCAAGGCTCTCCACTAAGTTGTTGGACTATAGCAGTAGATGAGATTGTTTAAACACTACATAACACGGAACAGAGACATTGCATGATCATGTTATATTATTGTTTATTAAGTAAATTAACATCTGCAAGTTCAAAGCGACCTCTGCCCTAAGTGCTTGTTACGCAAGCAATTGTTTATCTGTGGAGATATCATAGACAATGTAATAGTTATAAATACTACCATAAATTAAAAATGAATGATATAAATGGAGACTCACACTTTTTGCCCGACCTTGAGTTTTATTTGCTAATATTTATGTGAGTAAGCCTATTAACACGTTTATTGTTGAGCAATAATGTAATAAATAAGTACCTAATTTAAACTTTAAAAATTAACGAAATTAAATAGGTAAATTGTCTTAATTTATGATAGAGAACAAGCCTTTGAGGCTACAGTATTATTTTTTTGTTTTAATACTCCATACTAACATGGCTATTTTTTCCTAAATATCACTTACTTTGAATAATATAAAAACCTCAAAAAAATGTAATGAAATCCATCAGATAGGTAGCAGGGAATATAAAATTTATTAAAGCCACCCGTAAACTTCTATGTTATTTAAGGAAAATTAACATACATATTTTGAACCTAGGAAACTTTGATACCAACATGTATAAGGGAACATATGCTGTATAACATCACGCTATAATATACAGGGGTGTAGTTCATTCATTCATCGTATGGTTAGTGCCGTTAGTGGTGAACCTAGGGTCAAAGTTGTTCAAGTCGTCACCCTAAGGCTTATCATTATGGCTTAATGGCTGTTATATTAATTGAAAACATACGTGCCCTTCAAAGCATGGAGATGCTCAGCTCAAATAGAACTCTACGACCACCCATCTATAGAATGTAAAAAGTTTGCTTAACTAGTCGCTACCTACGGTGGAGCTCAACTAGCTAATAGCAGAGTAAAAATTATAAACGCGATTGAACTACGGGTAACAAATTAGTGTAAATGTCAAAAATTGTCAAGCACAACAAAGTAACATTTTTTTTAAAGACAAGTCCCGCACTTTTATGTTTCTTTTGTGTCGCGGGGACTTTTACGAACATACCAACAACGGTTACAAAGTATAACTAGACCTGAAACAACTACCTGTGGATCGCACAAATAATTGTTCCGCGTGGGAATCGAACCCACAACCTCCCGACACAATGGTTGCGACTCGGCGGCTCTAACCACTGCGCCACGGAGGCAGTCTCAATAAATAAACAATAAAAATGAATATATCAGTTAGTGAACATATATCAATTAAGTAACTTTTTACAATCAACAGGTTTTAATAGCGAAGCGAGGTTGATTTTTTATGTCAAAACGCGTCAACACACGAGGTCTTCGCGTGCATAATGTTTTAAAATATACCTAAATGTTTAATTTATGAAAATATTCTGTAATACGATTTAAATAATTATGTTTCTTGACTATAGTTATATCTTATTTAAGACGATCAACGACAGTCAGGCATACAAACAAAAAAATAAGCAGGTTAAGCAATATTTGCAGCGGCCTGTATGTAGATGGGTAGCCGAAGCTGAGCGTGTCCCGAAACCAAACGTATACAGAAGCACTGGCTAACTTTTAAGATGTTTTCTTTTTATTTGTTTACGCAAGTTCGAAAAGGGCTTTAGTCACACGAGATAGCATATTTAATTTACGTCAAACTTATACAGTAATCAAGTTAAGGAACTTGGTACCAATACAATCATTGTGATGTCACGTCAATTCTTGCTCAAAGAATCCATGAATCGCGCCAATAACTTTACAGAATTTCTTTACGAAAAATCTACGACTTTTTGTCACAACAGTCAATCAATCCATCATCTCTACATAATAATAGAGTGAGAAAAAGCATGATTGAACATTGAAGATAAATAAATAAAATATAACCCACTAAGTTCCACTGCTGGGCAAGGGTCACCTCCCGTAACGAAGGAGGTGTTAGGCCTTGAGGTTTTTAGATATTTACAAAAAAAAAAATATTAAGCGGCAGTAGGCATCCCTACCAATATAAATGCGAAAGTAGCGCTTGTCTGTCTGTCTCTTCTTCACACCTACACCACTGAACCGATTCGGATGAAATTTTGTGTAGTCTTTCTACGCTTAGTTGTTTCGGCTGTGCGTTGTCCATCAGTCAGTAACTTAGTAACGGGAAGGAGTGAAAGGGGTTAAAACGGGAAAGCTAAAGTCCATGCAAGCAAAGTCGCGGGCGGTCGCTAGTCAACATTAAAGTTTAAAATGCGACCATGAAAAGCAGCAGTATTATCTTAAATTACTTAAAATAATTATATTCATAATTATTCTGTAACACTTACGTTTTAATTAAACATGTTAATAATATTCAGCTCTGGTCTTGTTACCCACTGCTTGATATAGTAGAAACAGATTATTTTTTGTTTTACTTCATTTCATGTTCATTTATTTATAACTTTTCTAGACCTTATATTAATATTATTTCCGCTTGAAATCATCCTAACTTTTAAACTTTCGCGTTATATGGTGACACTGGTCGTGGTCGCAGGCTGTGCCTGCGCCGAAACGTCCGGTATTGTAAGGTAAAATTCGTGTTCGAGTTAACAGGCGTCATATAATTATTTAAATATGCATGCATATGCAATTATGCACGCATGAATGCTTAGATCTTATCACACGATTTTTTATGCATGAAAATTATTTAAATTTAAATTTAGGTATAATGTTATCACCAAAATCTATAATTAATTAATGAATTTGCATGTGTTATGTCTACGACGTAAATTAGGTATTAATTATATTAATTAAAATCAAATTATTAATTCATTCAGGTCACACATTGACACATATTATTATCAATTACAGTTATGTTTTAACGTGAGTTTCGGAAAAGGGAAAACCCAATAAACAAGTTACATTAACCTGTTAATGTCCCACAGCTGGGCTTTTTCCTGATGAAAGAGGTCAAACACTTTAAATCCCGAGATACATCTATACTAATATTATAAAGCTGAAGAGTTTGTTTGTTTGTTTGTTTGAACGCGCTAATCTCGGGAACTACTGGTCCGATTTGAAAAATTCTTTCAGTGTTAGATAGCCCATTTATCAAGGAAGGTTATAGGCTATATATCATCACGCTACGACCAATAGGAGCAGAGTAACAGTGAAAAATGTTACAAAAACGGGGAAAATTATGATTATCTTAAGTGACGCAAGCGAAGTTGCGCGGGTCAGCTAGTTTAAAATATAACGATCACATATCTATCATTCTCTGGTTTCTGGCTACCTTTAATGGAAAAAAAACATGATTTCATGCATGAGGCACATATAAAAATCGTGTTTTTTTTAATATCATTCTAAAAAGAACCATAAACAATCCAAAATACATAGCTATGAGGTTACATGCTTAAAAATAATGCTGTAGACTTTATAATCTGTTCTTTCTTTTGAAGTGGGTTTATAAACTAAACCTACCATTATTAGTGACAATTATAAGCAATGTTTCTTTATAACATAACAAATATGTATACTGTAAGTTTCTAACATAAACACATCACATAATATCACTTCTTTTTCCCATAGGCAGATACCAAAGAATGCCACTTGCAACCATCCTTAAACTTTCCTTGCCTCATTCACATCCATACACCCTGTCAAAAACACAATAAGATTCTTATAAGATGACCTACTAAACTCTGTTTGTATTTAGCAATACAAATTGCAAGAGTGCACATTTAGTGCATAAGTCATTGCATCATTAATTCTGAGAAAAAAAAACAACCCACAGACAATTGCTTTACATAACATTAGAAGTTAGTGAAAGAGGTTTTATTACTTTGCCTTTGTTTACTTTCACGCAAAAGAGTAATAGTACAATGCCTAGTTTTACCACTACTGGGTAAGTATTAGACAGCTAAACAGACACTTTTGACACTTCTTTTCATATAATTACTGTTAATTTATCTGGTTGGTTAGAAACTATCTGTATATCAAATTTCATTAAAAACATTCAGTAGTTTGGAGTGACATCCATCCATTCTCACAATCTGAAACATTTATAATATTAGTAGGATATATATAATTGCTATGATACATGATCATATAACTTTTAAAAAGTCACCATGAATTGGAAAAACATTGTCAAATTCAATAAAATAAATATTATATTAGCACAGATAATATTTGACATTGATAGACATGACTAATAGAAGATAAATTATAACCCTATTTCAATATACTGTTGTTATCTCTTATCTATAATATTAACTGAAATCAACTTGACAATCATAATAATTTGATACTGCTGAAAAATATTACCTACATAGACTTGCTGTGACATGTGGGATTTTTTTATTAGAAACATGGTGTTGTGGCATTGATAAGTAGCTGTTCAGTCTATTAAAAAAAACTGTGTTTTCTTTTTTTTTCTATATGGGTTCTTATGTTTTGATCTTGTTGGATTATTATTTATAATAATATTCTTTGTTTTATTCATGTAATGAGGAGAGCTAACTTCACAATAATTCTATGAGATGTAACAAATTGATGGTTACCTATATCTATTATTGCAATGAGAGTTAATCACATAATATCAATGTTCATAGTATCTTCAAGTTTATCACAGATTATTCTAATTGGATTCAGATAAAAAATGTATAATGGCACTTGGTAACAACAGCTCTTGGTGTAGGCACAGACAATCTAACATTTCCTTCTTCAGGTTAACAAGAGATTACTTGATAACACCTACTAAACTTAGTTTCCCCACAATGCTTGTAACTGGCCACTTGCACCAAAGATTTTCACAACAAGTTCTCATAATCATAAAACTACAATACATCTACTTGTCCTTGAACATTGCAATTTGAAATTAGAATTCTTACCTCTTCTACTGTTAGGGGGAGCGTGACGCGGCTGCAAACAAAGAAAATTGCGTTTAATTTTTATTGTACGTTTTTTCCCACACTAACATCTGTTAATATTATTCGCGGAAATTCACAACTTCCACGGACAAACCTTGACCTGAAGATCTGTCACTGTCAGTACCTTTTACATATTTCGACATGACTGAACCGATTAGTAAATGTTTAACGTTGATATTTCACTTTAAAAATCACTACTACTGATAAGATCAAACGTATAGGCAGTCCGTGGCAGATTTTCAAGTAGACTTCCCGAAAATCGATTTGTATTCGCAAACTTGTATAACCTTAACAAAATATACTTACTATTCTTTGATAATCATGTTGTATATTTACTTTCAGTCACTTAAATGCACATTAGACTGTCCACTACCACCTTTTATGAAGACTTATCACAGAACGAGGCTTGAGCGATGGCCCGATTATTGGTAGATGATTTTAATTTTAATCTATGACCAACCAATGAAAATGACAAGGCGCATGCTTCGTTATGACGCAACGGATATTACGTCAACGTTATCAGATACGTTTCGTCTCTTTTGACAGTTGGTTAAGCAAATACTGTGCGTAAAGTACTCCATTAATTATTATATTTTAAGCCATTCAAATATAGGCAAATCTATATCAGATAAATTCTAACAGAAATTGAAATTATCAAATTTAGAATGTAAATAATAATAAAACAAAGAACTTATGACATTCATTTTACGTCCTGGAGAATGTTGTGTAAAGGAAAATCCAACCGGAAACGACGACGTTTCATGCTACGCAAGTCAAGTTGATTCTACCACGCAAGCGAAATTTGAAAAAGAAAACAATACAAGTGGATTAGGAAGACAAAGTGAGATAAATAATCAAAAATAATAATTACTGCTGCGTCAGATATAGATTTTCAGTTGTTGTAAGATTTTAGAAACATCAATACCAAAAAACACGACATTAATGTTAAATAAAATAAATTTTTACTCATATATATATTTCAATCTCACAAATTAAATGAAAAAATTAAACTAAGTTACAAAGGGAATCAAACATATTAAGTTTTATTAAGCAAATAAAGAAATAATTTAAAACTTTTCTTAAAACATATTCTCAGTAAGTTTAAAATTCCGAACGAATATTACTTTGCTTTTACTTCTAGTTGGTTGACGTGAGAGACAAACATTACATTAGGCGAATGAATTTTTCATTCCTTTAATTTCTACAAAATGCACTAAAAATGCTTTGATACATTATTTAAATCCTCTAAATTTCAATCGTGCCTATATTTTTGAGATTACTTACTTTTCTGCTACGGGTTTAAAGTCCCAATTTGAAAATGAGTCTCGTCGGAAAAAAGTGTGAATCAATATCGTTACTGGAAACTAATAAAGACGACGTAATATTGAGTGAAATAACTCCTGAGGATGTTTTGAGGTTGGACCGCATCACGGACACATATTTATGTAGTCCTGAAGCGAATGTATACGATATAGATTTCACAAGATTTAAAATTCGTGATTTGGAAACTGGGACTGTGTTGTTTGAGATCGCTAAGCCTCCGACGGACTTCGGTGTGGACAATGAAGGTGCTGAAGACGCTCCTGAGGAGCCACTGGATCCTAACGCCGGCAGATTCGTCCGTTACCAGTTTACGCCTCAATTCTTAAAACTAAAGACTGTTGGAGCCACGTAAGTGAAAATAGTTTCCTTTATTTTGCCTTATATTCAATATATCACTATCCAGTAGTAGAATTGAGTTTTTATAGTTATACAATATTATATAGTTTGGTAGTCAAACTATTGTTAGGTAGCATATTGGAGGTCAACAACCTTGTTTGATCCAAATTGGCTACTTAGTTGTATTAAACACTTTTCTTTGACCTTTCAGCCTAGGTATCAATTTGTTCTGTTTTTTCAAAGTGAGAAAAGAGCTAATAATAATATAATTGTCTTTTAAAATAAAAATAAAAATATACCCTTTATGGTTTCAAACTAATCTGGGTACAACTCCAAAATCTTATTCAAACTTATTATTATTATATTTTCAATTTTGGGAACCATTACTCTCACACTGCTGTGCAATAATAATTTAAAATTTTTGTAATGGAAAGGTTATTGTTAGAAAACCTAACGCTTAATAGTTAGAATAAATAACAATTATTTACTAGAAAGTCAGTGTGATGGCTTTGGTTTACTTAAACCTTCATCTACTTGTCTGGTAGGCAAATACTTATACGACTTGACTAACACTCCTCTTATAATAATATTTCATACACATTTACATAATGTTTTATATTCCAGTGTGGAGTTTACAGTAGGTGCTCGTCCTGTGAACCACTTCAGGATGATAGAGAAGCATTTTTTCAGGGATACTCTACTCAAGACCTTTGATTTTGAGTTTGGCTTCTGCATTCCGTTCTCAAGAAACACGTGTGAACACATATATGAGTTTCCTTCACTGCCTCCAGACCTAGGTTAGTAGCAATGCATGCAATACACTAGCTGATACGCAACTTTGCTTATGTCACATAATAGGTCATAATTTTCATTTTTAGATATGTGTACATTATATTAAGCTGGCCTAGGTGTAGTTCAAGTTAGTTCTGCATTTCAATTCTAATATTTAAAAGCTTTTATATATTTTTTAAATGAAATATCTGAATAAAAATATATCTATTGATTAGGACAATGTCAAGTTTTAACCTTATCATTAAGGGTTGGCGCAAACGGGCCACCGACCACAGCCACTGGTGGCCAGCGACACCCACTTAACACGTTTTTCCATATATTTTGTATCCTGTAGCGAGTGGCCGCCACCGACTACGCCACCGAAAAACGTGTTAAGTGGGTGTCACTGGCCACCAGTGGCTGTGGTCGGTGGCCCGTTTGCGCAGACCCTAAGTGTTTTATTTTCCACATTCAGTTTAAGCTAAATAATTTTTAATACATTTCAGTTGATGAGATGATCGCTGCTCCGTTCGAGACGTGCTCCGACAGCTTCTACTTCGTTGACAATCACCTGGTGATGCACAACAAAGCTGACTACGCGTACAACGGCGGCATCAACAACTAAACACACCGTTTACCTTCTTATTGGCACGATTCAGCATTATTTGTGGTTTTACAAAATTAACACTACACAAAAAAAGGTTTTTATATGTAGTCCCATTTGTTAAGTGTGCTAAAGTTGTTGATTAGTGTCTCTCTTCAAAATTGAGCGATTCTGGAATCTCACCGACCGATTTCTGGTCTTCACCGACCGTTTTTCGACCTTTTTCGACCGAGTTCCGGTGCTTGTCGACCGATTGCTTGGGAAAATCGGTCGGTTATTCGGTTGCAGTTGGTTTTGGTCTTTCACTGACCGGTTTACGGAACGTGCTACGAATCTTACAGATTATCTTTGATTTATCGGTCGGTCAAGTCAATGTTGGTCTTGCTAGGGGAAAATAAAGGGAAAAAAAAATTCGACTGTGTTAAAAATGGGCACTAATCTTTTCGACACTTAAAATAAAGCTAAAGTCACATCACAGATGTTTGTTCCAACTTTAGACAATTATCATTACCATTTGCGATCTCTGGTCGGTAAACTATCCGTGGGTTGAGTAAAGCCTTGGCGCGGTCATTAATGGGTGACCACAAAGTGATATTTGAACTGAGCGTCTCCGTGCTTCGGACACGCTTAAAGTGGGTCCCGGGTGTTGTCTTTTAAGATAACAGTCGTTGACCACTCATCATACGAAAAAATTAAATAATAACTCGCCTCTTTCCCAAAGGAAAAATATAATATCTAAGGAATATCATCACTTTCAAATGTGATGTTATTATGCATGTCAGTGATGTGACTTCAGCCACATTTCTTCGTTCCTAACGAATTAAAGCTTTGTTCGTTTTCGTGACACCCTATTAGAAAATAATTGTGATGTTATTGATTGTGATTTTTTACACCTATTTAAATAATTATCAAAAAAATGTATGTATGTACTGAAAATTTTAAATAAGGGTACTCACTCAATTCGGCTGTTGTGTAATTTTTTACGTTTGTGTGTTTGTGTGCCCTTGATTATGTTTAACTTTGGAAATTAATTGATGGTGTGTAGAAACTCCATATCTGTGCGAATGCAAATATCGATCATATAAGTGACAGCAACGAGTCGCAAACTTAATTTATTGAAGGGAGAATCTTCAACTATCTATTGCCTGAACCTTGCAAGATAATCTTTATAGTTCTTTAGGTGCATAAATAAGCACTTTAAGAGTAAAAAAGGCAAATATTTTAGACTCAAAACAAAGGTTTTCAAGAGCCATTTTCAGTCGGTATTCGCGTTCGCCTAGTACGTGGAGGCAACAGGCAGCTAAAAATTAAATTGTACGGTTCGTGTGATAAAGAGTACGGAAAACAGGGCAACATACGAATGTTGATGAATGCGTTTATATAAAATAATATTAATTGATGCATTTCTCAAATTGATCTCGATTTAATTAATATGAATGACATTCCAAAAATGTTTACTAGTTTTATTTGTGAGGGTGTTATCAGACCCATCTTTGAATAAGTAATTTATAATTTTAGTGATGATTCCATTAGAATTCTTGTTAAATTTTGAAAATTAATTTAGTTTTTTTGCTTAACAATATCACATGTTCTACTTATTTTTAGTAAAGATTCGTTCGCTAACTACGTTCCTATAAGTCTGGTAATGCCCTTTATGTATTATTTTAAAACAGACAAAGAAAAAAAGACGAAGTTTTGACTGAAAATAATTATCTCTTATTTTGATCTCTTGTTGAAAATCTCAAAAAAAAAACTTAAAAATGTAATAAAAAAAAGAGTTTGTTATTTCAAAGTTTGTAACAGCATGGTTTTTTGTGAACATTGACACCTAGATGACACGAAGCACTATGTTCACAATATTTTCAGTGTGCAACACTCGTTCTTAGTATATAAGTGGTGCTTTTTAATTCAAAATTATCTAGTCATTTTTTGTAAGCTATCGATAATTTAAAACGTTTATATTGTCACCGAAATTGTTCATGTTTGCAACAAAAGGGTAATAACATTTTGAATAAACAACTTAACTGTTAAAATAATAATCAACGTGTAAATTCTTTTTAAATCTTAAAATAATACTCTTAAATTTCTTATAAGTTATAACAGGTTTGATGTTCGGCAACTACAATGGAAGGATATTACAGGGAGTCGAAACGGAATGATAATAATTTATTTTTATTTCAATTTCTGAACGTAACAGTTTCGTCCTATGCGAACTCTACGGATGGTGTTGCCATCGCTGTGAAATACTGCCGAAAAAAAGTACTATAATAACTACTTACTTACATTCCATAATAATAATTCTATTATTTGAAATATATTTTTGATGTAAAATCGTAGATGAAATTAGATATTGATGTTTTGACATCCGCTAGAACTTTGTCCATAACATTATTATTTAATGTGTAAACTACGACGATTGTCCTTCATTAAATTCTATATTTCGGAACTTAAAACTGTAGAGTAGATGAAAAATATCTAAAAAAAAAATAAAAAATAGGGTGTTTGTTTATGATAATGTCGTCGTGGTCACATACAGTAGAATCTATAGATGTTCTAGATCTGGTGAATGTCGCTATCTTCCACGGAGTACGGTCGTAGAAGTGACTTGGGAAGGGAATGAACTGTATCCACGCGGCCCGTTCGTGTAATATTCACCAGATTTTTAGAGACTAAATAATAATACGCTTGGTTCAGATGACGATACGACTAATTAACGCAAACACGCATTTTACTTGAGAATGCCTGACGTTTCGCCGCAGGTTGCACTGCCGTGGTCGCAGACTGACTGAAATCCAGCCTGTTTGCGTTTAAATCAAACATGCAATCCCGTATTCTAATATTAGACATGCTAAGCGAAAGTTTATAAGTCCAACGCGACTTGAATCTGCTCCACAGGAGCGTTTGATATTGATGTATTGGCAGCCAAAGTGCACAGATGAAGCGAGGGATATATACGATCCTGGATCACGATCGAGATCTCCTATCCATTGAACCGTTTCGATCCTGCTATTGTTAGCAGGTAGTGAGTTAGTAACGCGGTAAATCTTTCGTTCACCAATCTGAACTACTAAGAGAAGATTGTACTTATGTAGTTATACCTAATAGAGCCATTTGAAACTGCGTCTGTGTTTCGTCATCTGAACTGAACCACAGATTAACATGTCAGCAACCTCTATGGTTGATTACTGTAAACTAAGGTCCCTGTTAATAGAATTTGTTATGCTCTTTCTACGTCTTCGTCCAAACTTCTTTATATGGAGAGGTAGTTAGTGCATGTTAGTCTTTTGATCGATCGATTTGGGCCTTATTGGACGAAAGTGTGTTTGACAAAATTCTATTGACGACGAAATTACCTTTAGGCTATCTTCACATGTTGGTCCCAACGCTCGTACCAAAGTTGGACTGCAAACTCGGTGAGGCGTACAGGCATTGGCTAAAAAACTAGTTCTGTCCCGTCAGATCGCGAGCGTTGGCGCAGATTCCTTTGATGAAACCGACACGAGCCGGCCAACTATCAACGCTTGCCCTAACGTTGGGACCAATGCCGTTTTCTAGATCCACACGTTGGACGAGTAGCATTGAGGCCAATATTGGGGCCAACCCGGGAGCCGGCGTCAATCGTATTAAAAAATGGCGGCAAAACCAAAATGTGGTTTAATAATCAGCTTTAAAACATTTAAGTGTAAAATGGTATCCCAGTATTCCCATTTCGTGCCGTCCATCCTTACTTTCATCAAGTGACCTTTTTTAAAATGTAATTTTAAAATTACGAACTGAATGTGTTCACTATATGAATTTTCCTTTTTACGTAAATATTTATTTCTTGGTATATAATGTACACTCTATGCGAAGCCTGTGTAGCTTTTAAATGTGTGATAATGATGAAGTACTAAGCTGCAGCTGTCTTATTAAACTTGAGAAGATTGTAAATTGAATTCTTGATAGTAGTATTTATAAAGAGATAATAGGTAACTACGCAACTCAATTTTGTTTTTATTTCACTGAATCAAAGATGTTATAATGTATTAGTATTTCATCGTTATCACACAATAAATGTATAAACAAAATATACTATACCGATATCTGTACCTAGCCGTTCATTTACATAAGATTTGTAAGAACTATGTAATGAAAATATCGCTTATAACCTCAACCTCTTCCTAACTATGTGTGAAAAAGATGGTCCTAAAATTAAAAAAATATTGGGTAAGCACACGTAAAATGTACTGAGTAAGGGATCATCACCGTTTTGCATACCGCTAATAGACAATCAATCGTATTGTGCAGTACATCTGTACCTACCATATCATTTATCGTCTCAAGTAAGAAAATCAGCAATTGATTTAATGATGCCGGCCGCCGGTTGACGTCTAGTCGTTAACAAGTAGTCGGAAACATCACTGCTCTTGCATCTTGCACGTTATTTCATAAAAATAATAAGTAGGAAGGTACCTAACTACCTACTAAACGCCTCGAAGTGATTCGGTGTTGATCCTTTTTCGAGTAAATTGACAACTGTGTTAGAAACTTTAATCTTAATTAAACGATCGTCTATTGAATTTTACGTATAAAAAGCATTCCAGAAAAGTATCGTAGGGCAGTCGTGCCATGCCTTCAGATTTTTTAGCATGTCTTGGCAACCTAGACACGTAAATCATTGTCTTCAAGATTTAAAAATCTAAGAGTCATATAAAAATATATTTCTGAACTAGGTACGTATCTGTTTTATTAATTTTTAATGCTACGCTAGTGTGTAAACGATTTATTTTATAGCATTTGACCTTAAAATCCGACTGAATAATACTATCGATATCAAACATAAATAATTTGGCGCGCTCGCCATATTGGTTGTATTTTTTTTTTATTTAGACGTAGATAATGCCCCAATTAGGTGTTGCATTCCGATATTTTTATATGGGGCCTAATGCTAATGTCAAATTGATTGTATCATTAATGTAGCAAGAATAAAATATATCCTGAATTCCTCACATTTGTAGGGTACTATACTAAATTGTCCTATTTTTGTGACGCTTTCAAAAATTACAAAGGTATTAAGACTAAAAAATCCTTAAATTTTCGTTCAAAATTCCAATACGCAGTGGGTGACAAAATAATGTCGTGTAATGTCCCTAATACAAGAATTCTCCTCCATTTAAATGTAATTTGAAATAATAATATTTGTAACAGAGTGCATTATTTTTACCAGCTTTCTTAGCAATGAGTTATGCATAGTTTGTGATAAATGTGTGTTTTTAAATTGTTTATTGTTACTGAGTGGGGGTACAGACTGTTAACACACTGGTATATTTTAACTGCAGTGAAATGGACGGAAACATAGTCGTTAAAAAGTATACTAAAACTCAGGTTTCACTACTCCTTGAATAAGTATCGGTTTAGCTAAACAAAAGTATTTTGACAGTTATTTTCATACAGTCACTTTATCTCCCTGATAGGTTACCTGACACTAATCTATAAGCTGTTAAACATGGCTTTATAAGTAACACTAACTGAAGCTAACGGTTATTTTTCAAAGCGTTTTGATATTTTAAAAAGTATCGTGACGTTATTCTCGAGTACCGCGGTTCTACATAAATAAAAGTGAAACAAAATATTTGTACGAATCATAGATATTTTACAAGAAAAACTATAATCGCCTCTTTTGAATAAACAATGTAGAGTTATTTTGGATCAATTGTAAACAGCATGCGATGAACGGTTGCAGATAGACTATGAATAGCTATTGACGTGTTAAAATTCGATGAAGAAATCGATTTGATACTATCTTGCTACAGTATTTTAGAGATACATAGGTACATAAAATCACGCCTTTTAACCGGTAGGCAAAGACTAATGAATGCCACTTGGTTCTAAACTTATAAATTTCTATTGCTTCATTCACATACATAATAATGTATGAAGATACAAGATGTACCTACATCTAGTCATACAGAAGCGCCATAATGTCTTATTTTACCAACGATAAAATGTTTCAGAAGGTGGGTCTTATCACAAAGCGACCAATAGGGGCTGGGCTGATATGTTTGTTAAACATATAAAGGTTTAGTTATGAAGTCAATGATTACATCTGAATTATGATGCCATTATAAATAAAGTGTTTCGTGGCAGTCTGTTCCCTCACTCGATACCACTATGTCACAGATCACATACACTAGTTTTGTCGATGAAATAAAGTTGATAAATACATATGTGTTTTATTTTTCATACCTTTTTGTGGTCATGGACCTAAATCTATATATATAAAAATGAATTCCTATTTCCCTTGGTCACGCCATCACGCGTGATCGGCTGGACCGATTTCCCTAATTCTTTTTTTTAATATACTCCTTGAAGTACGAAGATGGCTTATACGGAGAAAAAAAAATTACTATTAAGCGGAGCGACTACAAATACTCGTACATTTTTTCATGCGTCTGGTTCGTGAAGTATGTATCAAACGTGACCTTTTAACTGTTTTCTTATAGATACATTATCTGTACCCTTTGTACTCGAGTCGTATTTGGCACTACGATACGAAACAACACAGATTAACACTAAAGTAATGCTCGGACAATTATTATAGATAGATTCTCAGAATCTTTTATCTTCCTTTTTTTTAAAGACAAATCCCGCACTATGCTTTTGTGTCGCGGGGACTTTTACATACATACAAACAACGAACATAAAGTACAACCAGACCCGAAACAACTATTTGAGGATCGATATCTTTAACTTAAGGAAACTTCTTCATTGTTTGGCATAACACTACAATTTAACTACATAATAAAAACCAAAGATATTTCAATATATTTTATTGACCTTCAGTCTAAGTATAAAATCGATAAATAGAAGCTTAGTTTTAAATAAATAATTTGCTTACAAATAATAGTAACTGCCGTAGATTTGACGACTTGATGTTTTTAACCAAACAGGGCATGGAAAGTGGTGCCCTTGAATCCAACATTACCAGTGGGATTGTCTTCAAATGTGATGTACATTCTGAAATAAAATATATAAATATTAAAAGCCTCCCTCTGTGGTCTAGCCTGTAGCGTATACGACTGCTGTTCGTAAGTTCGATTCGCAGGTCGGGCAGTGCTAGTAGTCTTTTCAATTTTTTATTAGAATTATGTAATAGTGGCCCGGAGTTACATTATGTGTGTCCGATATAAAATAGGACACGGGAATTGTCGCAAACACGCATTTTACCCTGATGCCTGACAACGACCGCGGATGTTACATTGAGCATCCCCTATCCATTAGATGTAATGCTCTAATGCCTAAGCAATGCCAAATTTGCATAAAGACACTAAATACAACTCTAACCCTCTTATTCATAAACACACTATAAACCTATTTTAGTTAAAACACCACTATAATATGTTTTCTCTTTTTCATTTCGCTAAGGAGTGAAAGAATCAAATCTCTTATAAGCCTTTCATAACTTCATATATTTTTATGAATGTTAGGGTAACAATCAGGTGTAACATAAAGTTAAATAAGCGAGTCACTTGACACTTTGTTATCAGAAATCATTCAACATGGGTACATGAAACAATGGATCATTTGTTCATAATTTTATAAACATCAGTCCACCTGTACTGTGGTTGATATACAGTTCTTCATACCTATATACCGATACTAGCTTCTGTTTGGAACTCTAATGGGTGAAAAGATTTCCTCGGGTAAAAAGTATCCTATGGGTTAATTTAGATTATAAGCTATAGGTGTACCAAATTTCATTAAAATCTGTCTAGTAGTAGCCCCATCCCGCAATTGGCCAGCGTGGTGGACTCAAGGCCTAACCCCTCCCTCATTAGGGGAGGAGACCCTTGTCCTGCTGAAGGACATTAATGGGTTAAATTTACAATACATACATCCATCCTCACAAACTTTCCCATTTATAATATTAGTAGGATTAAAATCGTACAAGTCTGTTACAGTTGAACAGCCAAATGTCTGCATTGATTTTAATCAAATTAAGCATGATGACTGTTAAAGTGGTATTAAGCTAAATTATAAAATCAACCCTTAGCAGTTAGAAGTAGGGAATTAAGTCAATTATCCTTAGTATTTGAGACTAAGGCCAATTTGGACAATGTAAATGTGGATTTTTTGGAACAATAATATATTATTTTACTATACCTGTCATTCTTGATGCCCAACTCCTGCTCTACAAGTTCAAACAGCACTTTAGCATGTTTCTTGTTTTGTTCCACTCCTAGGGCTCCGATGGACATCAAGTTGGCTATGGCACAGGGATCTGTGGTGCCTCCGAAACTCATTGCCACATTAGGGATAACGGAAACCACACAATACTGAAAAATAAAACGTTTTTAATCACATACTTTATTATTTATCTGTAATTTATATCTGTATTAATCTGTCATTATACAATTTATATGTAACATATTTTGTGCCCGTATTAAATGCAAAATTAAATATTATCTTATCTTATCTTCTGACTGCCTGTGTTCTACGTAAAAAATTTTTTTATAAAAAATATCTCTAACCATTTTATAAATATTATTCTTCATTTAGAGTTACATTGTATGTAAAACTGTATCACTCGAGTGCATATTGTACATTGTTCTTCAATAATATAGACTACATTCAAATAATTTAACTATAAATAAAAGTGCATAGAGATAGTTGTTTTTTATTTACCTGTTCCGGTTTCCCAAGAGCCTTGGCCAATACCGGCACCGCTTTTAGCACGAAATCCTTGGGGATTTTATCGCTGGGAATGTTAGTTTCGATTCTGAAGTGGGGCATCGTGAGGTTAAACTAATTGTTATTTGAACAGAAAATCAATTAATATTATTAGTTCTACCGGGTGCCTCGACAGACCGCAAAAGCCGCAACTCAAACTAATACTCAAAGTCAAACAATGTCATGTCAAATGTCATTAGCGCTGTTGACTGAATGCAGTTCGTGCGGAAATGGAAAATATCAAATGATGCATTTCTTTCGGTTGCTTCGAAATGATAATATTGTATTTATTTACCAATCATATTATTATGCGCTACATTATAAAATTGATATATAGTAAAAAGTTGTAAAGATAATTGTATACTCCCTCGACCGTTTAAAGGTACTGGAGATCACAGAGATGAAAATGCCAAATCTGCAATTATTGTTTATGCTAGGGGCTAAATAAGAAAAAAAAACAAATTTAATATAATACTTTACTTCTGTATTTTTTAAATAATATTTTATCTTGTTATTTAACAGGTCATAGATAAAAACTTCAACAAAAAACCTTTCAACATTTCTTTTATAAGGCTTCACAATCATAGTACCTACACATTCACTTTATTGCACATAAAACTGTTGTGTCAAACACAGAGTTCAAACTTTTTATTGTTAACAATTTTCCATCATACAATAGCCAGCTTTACACACACTCTATCACGCGTTCTTAAGAGCGTACAGGATAGCGCGCGGGAAAGCCAGTGCGCTCTTCGCTCGCAATTTTCTTGGTGCGTACCACTGACGAGCGTGGCGCGCGGTCTTTCCTTTCCACTTGCACATCCTTTATACGCGCGGTCTTTCAAGCGCGATAGTGTGTGTAAAGGTGGCTAATTCGTCAATATATTGTAAAATACGGTCATTTTAAAGCGTAACATCTTGTAATGTCTCCTTCTATCCCTACTAAAGGGTCTATTTACACTTAAAACACATCGGTGTCCCAGTTCCATTCCAAACTTTTACTAAGTAAATTTTACTAACTTCTACAATCCAAAAGAGAGTCTTCTATGTTGAATAATCTCTCCAATTATTTTCCACATCATTATTTTTGTCAAATTTAGTTTTTGAGCAACTGTGTTTCATGGAAGACATGTAAAGTCGTTGCTCCTGGGCCCGAATGAACACCATGTCGATATACTATTGGCTTGAAGTAAAGAAATACTGTGTACCAATGTTCACTTAGCTGCTAAACTCTAGCACAGTTGATTACTTTCAATGACACTGGCTGCAATTATGTTATCGATCAGTTCGACTATCAACACTACTCATAATACTCTCTGAGTGCAGCAGCAGTGTCTGAAATTCTTCACATCAAATCCAGGCATAGATTCTCAGTCTACACCAAACAATTTCAAAAAAATTACCAACAATTTCTACATCGTATTGTGGTGTTGTTCTAAAATAAGCTCTGCCAAGTCAGCTTTTGCTTTCGCTTCTCTAATATGTTCTTTCATCAATTCTTTTGCTAAAATATGTAGTTCCTCAGCTCGTCTTTGCCGATTATAATATTCTACTTGCAGAATATTTGTCTTAGTTCTTTCCATATTTTTGTTGAGTGTTTTGAAGCAAGTGGAAGGCATTTCGTCGCTAATATTGTTGTACGACCCGTCTATTAGTGGCACTGACAGGGGATTTGGAGAAATTGAACATGAATTAGTTATAGGAGGACTGTCGTGATTCGGGAGTCCTTTCTCTGTTTTCATTGCATCGATGTCTAGTGGCAAGTCTGGAAAAAATGTGAGAGCATTTTATAAAGATATGCAAAAATATTGTTTAACATGTTAAATACCCTCTTCACTTTTACCCAAGTAAGTGTGTGGCACGTAGCCCCTCATGGAGTTTAACAAGTTAAAAGGAAATTATATGAGCAGATTTACACAGACTAAATAAACCTGCTATGGCAGAAATATACCTAGTATGTTTCTATGTAATTTAATGAAATTGTAATATACCTGAAGAGGCATCAGTGTCATTAGCATGATCAACACTGACACTGACGAAGAGAGCTGAACTCAGGTCCGTTGTGTCCGAGTCTGTAACCGAATCAGCAATAGACGGTTCTCCTCGAATTACCAATGCGTTACGTTGCTGACGTTCTTTAATTAACTTTTCTCTCTGTCTTTGTTTCATGTTCATCCAGAGACGACGCAACTGCTTTATTGTCACCTGCAAGACGTTAATTATTCATAAAATGATACAGATGGTTAGGAAAACTGAAAACGATTTTTTTATAGACTATAAACAGATACAAGCTAGTTCAATTTAATGGCTATAGTCCTCAAGATGATTCCTCATACCCTTATCTACCAAAATGACACCTACATGACATTATTAATAGTTCAGAGCCATCGGACAGTTAAATGTTTACAAGTGGTTCTTCACTTAGTATAAGGTTAAGTATTGTTGAGTACTTGGTTTAAATGTTTATTCTCCAGGTTTAGACTTTAAAAGTAAAGGAAATACTCACTTGACGGCCCGAATGCGGACTCGTATTGTACTCGCAAGTAATTCTATTCCATACAATTTTTTTTTGTTGCAAAGTTCGGCCATCGGTCTTCTTATTTTCCACGATAGTTCGATACTTATTGTAAATTTCCACAAACAGCTTTTTCTCCAATTCGCTAAATTTTTCGCATCGCTTTCTAGTTTGCATTTCAATCGAGAAAATGACAAGGTTCGAGTTTAAAATATTATCTTTAGATCAATAAACATCCACTCAGAATACTACTAGACGTTGACAGCTGTTGATTTGACGCTGACTGAAATCAAAAAGCAGAACGCTTGATTGAATGAAAGTTTTGACACTGATGTTATTGTTTTTGTTTACAAAACTTTGCGTTTTGTTACCGAAGCCCAGATTTTTTTTTTTAGATTTATCACTTTAAATGTTCTTTTAATTATGTTCAATAAGAATAAAGTTTTATGTCGTTTTTATCTGATGGTTGGTTTTTTTAGACACTTAAATTACACTAATGGTAAATCTTTGATTTAAATACTTGTGAATATCGAAACGTTTACTGTTGCTTTCATTCGATTTTTATCTGTGCACTATGGCATGCTTGTCGTTCACTCATCATCATTCAAGTGCTTGTGAAACATCACAGACAGAATTTCGGAATTTATTCTAGAAATGCCAGTTTTGTATGGGATGGATGCTAATTATAAAAATAGCAGCTTACATGTGATTTAAACGTTTAAGTGTGTAATTATTTTATGCAGTAAAGCAGAAACTAAGTATTTAGAGTAAGATATTGTGTGAATTCGTCAAGATGGATGATAACAGTGTGGAAAACACGCCTGCCTCTCAGAGGCTTACAAATGAGGACTTCAGGAAGTTGCTCATGACTCCCAGGGCTACGCCCTCTGGGGGCGCACACCCTGCAGGCTCGGTGAGGGAGGCCATGGCCAATGCTGGGTAAGACTGCACATTTATTATTCAATCATTAGTAGTTTGTTTACTGTTGATGATATTGATAAAACATAGTTGTTGAGGCAATTTACACTAGGTTTTTGATTACTAAATGTCTAAAATCTATCAATTTGATACACCAATTCATTCTTTATCTGGTGTTTGATATCTTTTTCAAAGTACAATTTTCTGACTGCTGTCTTACAAATAGTAACCAATTTTATTCAAAAAGCTTAAGTACCAGCAGCAATGAAAGTAACCATAACATCATTAATAGACAAAACAATAACTATAGACACATTAAAATTTTGTCAAACGATATAACTTTATGATCAACAAATCAATTTTTTTCAGTTCTATGCCGCCACCAGCGGAGAACAAAGGCGAGCTCCGTAGAAAGAAGAAGTCATATTATGCTGCACTTAAGAAACAGGAGGACAATAAGTTAGCCGAATTAGCTGAAAAGTACAGAGACAGGGCGAGGGAGAGACGAGATGGACTGAATGAATTAGGACCTGCTGACCCTACTAGCAACACTAGTAGTGCTTACAGGTACAAAAATACATAAAATCACCCCTGATTGCTGATTATGGTTAGTGAAAATGAAATTTTGTTAAATATTAAAGGTATTTGTTTATAGTTAACTCCATTCTACTCTAACATATGCTCGTGGTATTGTATTAGCATGTCTTATATTCTTGTACCACAGTATGTCATTTAATAACAGGTAGATCTGCATGCGATAAAAAGCGATCTTGAGGCATTGGACTTGCTGTTTAATATTCATGTTTAGTGATTGTATGTAATAACTTATTTTATCTACAAACAGGGCTGTAGCTCCAGATCTGAAGTCAGGAATGGATGCCAAAGAAAGAAGAAGACAAATGATTCAGGTAATTTCATATTTAGATATAAAAGTTACTTATTATTTCTACTAAGCAGTGATTGCAAAAGGGTCTAAGCACCTTCTTCATAAGTGGTTGAATGGGTATCATTTCATTATGTAGATTTGTAAATGAATAATATGTATTAACGAATATTATTTAAGAGATTTCTAGCTTTATGTGACACAATATTAGCAACAGCTAAGTTTTCTAAGCTTGAGTTATAGCTGGGTTTATTGGTAACGCATTGCATTTAAACCCACAACCTTTGAGATTTGAAGAGCCTGGAGCCTGGAGGAATTTAAACTATATGAATATACTTTGTTGCAGGAATCCAAATATCTCGGTGGTGACATGGAACACACCCACTTGGTGAAAGGTCTCGATTACGCGCTTTTACAAAAGGTAAGTAGATAGTCAACCTAGTGTCAAATTTGTTCAAGGCGCCCGAAAGGCCTTTGATATGGCTTAACGACTGTTATCTTAATTGACAATAACCGCGACCGATAATATTATTTATTTATTTTTTATTTATTTT
This sequence comes from Anticarsia gemmatalis, assembly GCF_050436995.1. Taxonomy (NCBI): domain Eukaryota; kingdom Metazoa; phylum Arthropoda; class Insecta; order Lepidoptera; family Erebidae; genus Anticarsia; species Anticarsia gemmatalis. The sequence goes on along the minus strand of NC_134764.1, from coordinate 10,068,557 downwards.
TTTTATTTATTTATTTATTATAATGCAATGTGTCTTTAACGCGATTGAAAATTAAAGGTCAGGATAGTTACCTTATTTGATGACCCGACGTTTCGATCGAATTACATCGACCGTGGTCAATCAACCCGTGAGTTTAAGACCCGTTGCATTATAAGAATATATTAAGTGCACAAGTCGCGAGAGTTTAAAAACGTTAACCACGACCGACTTTTTACGTGCCCTCCGAAACACGGAGACGCCCAGTTCATATACCCATCTATGGAAAGACCGCGCCAAGGTTTGCTTCACACACAGATCTTCTACTGAGGGGTGAGCGCAACTGGCTATGGGCGCTTATGACTTTACAAGGAGCGATAAATTAAATGTTTCTGTGTTCTAGGTTCGGTCAGAGATTCAGACGCGAGAGCAGGAGCAAGAAGCAGAGATGGAGCGGCTGGTGGCTCTGCCAGAAGAGACCGTGCCGGCACCACCACCGCCTGTCAAGGAGAAGAAAGAGGCACCCGTTGTAAGTACTCTTCTTAACCAACCTAGAAAAGGAGGATGTTCTCAATTAGTTTTGTTTTCTTTTCTATGGTTTGTATTCATAATATTACACCCGTTATAACGGAAGGGTGTATGATATATTGAGTTCTCGCGTTTCGCGATTAACCATGTTAGTACCATGCAATTGGCGGCGAGTTAATCAAACTTCGGGATACTGTTGAGAAATATAATATATTATAATTATTATGATTTCGAGATTTCTTAGAATATTGGAAACAAGTATTTTTTTGGCAAAATGGATAAAGACACATTATTTATAAAAAGTCAACTTGAATGACTTATCAAAAGTGACACTCTTTCTAACAACCTTAAAAAAATATGTTTAGTAGTTTTAAAAATTCGGTATTTTTCGGCAGGAAGAAGAAATGCAGTTCGAGACAACCATGGCAAAGAATATATACAACATGATACAAGAACAAAAGTGAGTATTTATATTATAAACATGTTATTACGAATGGCGATGTTCGAATATTTATACTATTATTATTTATGTTTATGTATCTATATAAGCATGTATTTATGTATTTAGGAGTATATAAGTATGTTTATCAGTTATTTGGTTACCATAGTACAAGCTCTGCTTAGTTTGGAATCAAATGACCGTGTGTGAGTTGTCCCAAAAATATTTATTTATTATTTTTTCCTAGCTGACCCGCGCACCTTCGCTTGCGTCACATAAGAGAGAATGGGTCAGAATTTTCCACGTTCTTGTAACACTTTTTACTGTTACTCTGCTCCTATTGGTCGTAGCGTGATGATATAAAATATGTTTTTTTTTCACGAAAAATATTCTCAAAATTATTTATATCTCTTAATATAACGAAATCGCGCTAAGGCATATCCGCCATTAAAACAGTTGCCATGACAACGGAATTTTGTTAATTCAGTGTCATTATAATATTGAATATTCGCGACTTCGTTCGCAACCTGAATTTTCCCGGGAAATGCGTCATTTTCCCGGGGTAAAAAGTAGCCTATGTCCTTTCTCGGGTATCAAAATATCTCCATACCAAATTTCATGCAAATTGGTTCAGTAGTTTAGGCGTGATTAAGTAGCAGACAGACAGACAGACAGACAGACAGACAGACAGACAGAGTTACTTTCGCATTTATAATATTAGTATGGATTTAATATATTCTTTTAAATAAAAAATAATTATTCGTGGAATGAACAAATTTGATGTAGGAAGTGGCCGTAAGTGGTGCATACAGTACTTTCAACGAAAATTTATTTGTTTTTAGGAGCAAGCGTATAGTCCGCAACGAGATGTTCGGTCCGGGCCGCATGGCGTACGTGGTCGAGTTGGAGGAGGAGGCGGGCGCGGACAGCGACATCCCCACCACGCTCACCCGCAGCAAGGCCGACGTGCCCGAGCACGACGAGCGCCGCCTGCCCAACAACGACACCGGCGCCACGCTCGACAAACTGGCGCAGATATTCTCTTATTTAAGGCATGGACGACATAGGAAGCTTAAGAAAACTAAGGTAAATATAGTAGTATAACATGTTAAGACATGCTATGGCATGCTAATGTCTTATAAAGACGTGTTACGGTGGGCCGAGATATGTCATGACATATAAAGGCATGCTAAGACTATCTCGTACACTGCTGAATGCTGTTTTTTATATTTGTTGTTGAAGCGGCATTTAGGGTATTTTTTCGATAAACTGATTTTTTTCGAGATTATTTAGCAAACTTTATAAATGTGTGCTAAATAATCTGTGTTAATTTAGCACACATTTATAAAGTTAACTTACTGAAGGTGTTTTTGAAACGTATGCATTTGTTGTCAGGACAAGCCGACGGAGAAGGGTCGCGCGGACGACTCGATCTACGGCGACATCGGCGAGTACACGGCGGGCGAGCGCCGCGAGCGACGCGACGAGCGACAGCGGAGCGCCGCCGGATACTTCGACAAGCCGGCTGATGCTGACAAGGATGACTGTACGTATTTATGTATTTTGTAACCTTATAGATGTGACTTTCGGGTCTTGCTTCACGAAAATAAAGTTGTTAAATCTCCTTCACCCGAGAAGAACAGATTAACAAAAAATATTAATATCTACTGATTTATTAAAACCTCGTGAATTTTCCAAAAAAACAATGTTTCGTAAATTTTTAATTAAACCCAAGTCCTAGCCCCTTCCTCGTTTTGGAAAAGATCGTAGCTTAGCAGTGGAACAATCTTGGATTTGAAAAAAAAAATGGTTATCAACTGTTTGTGCCGAATTCTTTAAAATTCATTCAGTATTCTTAAATTAAAGAATAAAAACAAACGGACCCTCACAATTTTTTACATTGCAAATAAGTCATAACATAATTTTAAAATCAAATCAAAACTTTGACAATTTCTGCAGTGGAAATCTCCGGTCCCCGTCGGCCGGAGGATCGAACGCGTCGCTCTGCTGCACTGCTGTCACGTCTGGCGGCTGAGCCACAGGGGTACGCGGAGTGTTACCCCGGCCTGAGGGAGATGGACGATGCTATTGATGACTCTGATGATGAAGTGGATTACACCAAGATGGACGCCGGCAATAAGAAAGGACCTATAGGTAATATATGCTTTTACTATTTGTCTATACCTACATACCTGTTGCCTAAGTTTAGGCTTAATTTCAAAGAATTGTCCACAGACAGATATCTCTGAATTCCGGTAGCAAATTAAGATGTCTTAATATCTTCTTAGTCTCATAATTTTGGCTATTGGGTGCTGCTTTAATTGCATATAGTTCTGCTATGATAGTTAGAAAAACATAATTATTTAATGTATTCATCATGCATTGCAATATAGTAATTATAGAAACAGAGCATCAAATAAAATAGGATACGTTTCTGACTGAGAACTGGAACCAATAACCTAGTAAGGAATATTTTCCATTATATATTATTATATTATAACCAGTTTTAGATGCCCTATTCCATATTCTACATGGATTCAAAACCACATATCTTTATAACTTCTCTACTACAGAGAATTTTTATAAATTAATCTATGTCTTAATTTACATAGGTCGTTGGGACTTCGACACCCAAGAAGAGTATTCAGCATACATGAGCAGTAAGGAGGCTCTGCCGAAGGCCGCGTTCCAGTACGGCGTGAAGACGCAGGACGGACGCAAGACAAGGAAGACCAAGGATAAGAGCGAGAAGGCTGAACTAGACAGAGAGTGGCAACAGGTGAGTAACAAAACAATATTTATTTTAATTTCTAGCTGACCCGCGCAACTTCGCTTACGTCACATAAGAGAGAATGGGTCAACATTTTCCTCGTTTTTGTAACATTTTCTGTTGTTACTCCGCTTGGGCCTAGCGTAATGTTTTATAGCCTAGGCAGGCCTCAATAAATAGACTATCCAACAGTCAAGTGGTCGATGGTTCGAACCCGAGGCAACACACCAATGACTTTTCGGAGTTATGTGTGTATTAGAAATAAATTGTCACTTGTTCGGTGAAGGAAAACATCGTGATGCAACTTCATATGCCTGAGATTTCTTTAACACAGTTCGTGAAGGTACGCAAAGACTCAAGGCCTAATCCCTTCCTCAATCCGTAAGAATACCCTTGCCCAGTAGTGATACAGTCATTAGTTAATTTTATTTTGCAGATTCAAAACATAATTCAGAAGCGCAAAGCACCGGCTAACCCCGACGAGCCTATATACAAAACACCCAAGAAATATAATGTTCCGTGAGTACCAGCTCCTTGAGGACGCAGCTTCGATCCCGTACAGCGATGTACATAGATTTGTGTAAATAAATATTATGAAAAATATTCGTTTTTATTTTATACGACCGACCCCTCGTCTAAATCCATACTTCCATACTTAATATTATAAATGCGAAAGTAACTCTGTTTGTCTGTATGTTACTCAATCACGCCTAAACTACTGAACCGATTTGCATGAAATTTGGTATGGAGGTAATTTGATACCCGAGAAAGAACATAGGCTACTTTTTACCCCGAGAAAATGACGCATTCCCAAGGCAAAATGGCGGACGAAGCCGCGGGTAACAGCTAGTATTTTATAACCTTTTTTCTCGTGCTAGTTTCATTTAATCGAGCAGCGATATAATCGAATAGACTAAGCTTACACCTTCAAATAAATACTTTTCGAAGTTTTATGTGTATTAGAAATATAAATAACTATTTTTTACCCGCGACTTAGTCCGCCACCTGAATATTCTTATGGGAATGCGTCATTTTCCCGAGATTAGTGCGTTCAAACAAACGAACTCTTCAGCTTTATAATATTAGTATAGATAGATACACAGCAGACGGTGCGTGAGACCATAACAGGTACTCGACTCAACTTAGCACGAAGGGAAACCTATGGGGTCGATTTCGAAAACTATTGATATTAAGTTCAGTCAACAATCTTCAGTCTCGATGCTAAATATTTTAATTGAAATTGGTTTAGTGATTTAACAAGGAAAGCGTGACAGACATACAGGCAGTCTTTCGCGCTTATAATATTGGGACATGAAAATTGCCGTGAATGTAGCCACATCGCATTGGTCGTGGGTTCGATTCCCATATCGACACAAGTATGGTGAACTACGAACAGTTTAGTCTTGTTGAACTTTAGTACTTTGTGTGTTTGTAAATTTACGATACATGAGCAAGCATGAGCTGGTGGTTTTTTAATAGCAAAAAGACGTGTGTTCTAGCTGGTCTATTTAATAGAAAAAAAAACGATGTGTTTTAGCCGTTATAAAATAATTAAAACTTATTTGTAGCGCAGTAGATGTCGCGCCTCAATCACTGCGGTGGCCGTGGATTCGATTCCCAAACGTAATATTCGTCGCAGACAAAATATGCGAGTATTCTGATTGTACAGTTTGTAAATTCCGATACAAGATTGATGCGAAATAAAAAGCAGATGTGCCGTGGTTACTAATGATCAAATGTGGCACAAGGTAGAATGGTGTGTTTTGATGACGATTGCTAAGTTCTATCGGCAAAATATACGCTGGAAGAACTTAGAAGAATTACGACCTAACTTTACAATTAACTTAAGAAGAATTGGTCAGAAGTAGCTCACGTTTCTCTTTCGAGTAATCTGAAAAGCCATAAGAAGGTTCTAGATATAAAACCTGCTGCCCTTCAATGGCGAAGAAAATTAATTTATGTTCCTCCAAAACTAGTTTCTTAAATACTGCCGCAACATCTGTACCCGTGACCTTTGCCATAAAATAGACTTCACACAAAAAAGTCATATGAAACAGAAAAGAATTTAAATAACCGCGTGCGATGTTAATTGTGACCGTCGTAAAAAGATAAGGCATTGTTCGAGCGAGCAGCGCCTCCGTACAATTACCATCACCTACAGAATCGTTCACACACGACTTAGTCAAGTGTAGACTATGTAATAAGCCCGCAGGACCGACACTACCCTCATTAAGTTCGTTGGAAAACTGCAAATTGTTATTCACGCGTGAACGGACGTCCATATAGAACGTATCCGCTGGGGAAATATCTCAATCGATCGACCTTCAGATTTCACTGCAACAGGACAAAAGTAATACATTCCGTCACGTCGGCGGTGACGCGGCGAGAGAAACGCGGCCGAATTCGCGACCATACGTTTGACACAATGCCGGTTCATCGGCACCGCCGCCGGTACCCACTGCGCCGCCCGGCCCCGGCGCGGAGGCGTCTTCGCAGGTGCGTGCGCGCAGGTATCCCCCTCCCCCTCCCCGACCGCGCCCCCCGCGCCCCTCGCGGCCCCCGCCCGCACCCCGCAACCCGCCGCGCTCCGCCATCTTGAATTCCGCTCACTCAGAGGCGCGCGCTACTCGCGGACAGCGCACGTACCGCTCCGCGTCACGCTCCGCGACATATTTGTGTTCTGTGTTCAGTGTCATGTTGTGATAGTGCAGTGACGAAATGGAGTCGACGCCGATCTGTCGGTGCCGCGTGCTCTACCTCGGCTCCGCGGTTCCGCAGCAGAGCAAGGACGGTCTGCAGGGCATCCAGGAGCCCCTGCGCGAACTGTACCCGGACAAGGGCGCGACGAGCGGCGGCATCGACTCGTGGCTCTCGGTGTGGTCCAACGGTATCCTACTGGAGAACATAGACGAGAGCGGGTCGCGAGTCGCGCGTTTCTTCCCGATCTCGAGCCTTCACTACTGCGCGGCGGTGCGGCGCGTCACGGTGGAGGGTGCGCCGCGGTTCCTGCCGCTGGACTCGCCGTTCGCGCGCGCCCCCGCCCCGCGCCGCCCGCCGCTGTTCGCGGCCGTGCTGCGCCGCACGCACGGCATCAAGGTGCTGGAGTGTCACGCCTTCATCTGCCGCCGCGAGGCTGCCGCCAACGCGCTCGTGCGCTGCTGCTTCCACGCGTACGCGGACAGCTCGTACGCCAAGCGCCTGGAGGCCGAGCGCGCCCCGCCACAGCTGCCGCCCGACCAGGACGAGGAGCTGGAGGTGTACGACGGCGACGAGAACCACAAGGTGTGGGTCGGCGAGACCGAGCGAGACGACGCCAGCGACGAGATCCCGCACCCCGCGCGAGCGCCGCGCCCGCGACAGATAGCTCGCCCGGCGTCCGTGCCGCCTCCGCCGCCGCCGCCCGAGGAGCCAAAGAAGAAGGCTGCTACTACCAAGAAGACAAAGAAGAAGTCCTCGGCGTCCGCTGACGAGTTGTACGCGGGGCCGGCGGGGGCGATGAACGGCCGCTCGCTAGGGCGAGCACCACCTGCGTGGGCGGGAGGACATCATCCCCTCGTCCTAGTGGCGCATCCGGCTGCTACTCTGCCACACGCTCGTCACGCCACTCTAGGACACCGAGGTCGCGTACCGGCTGCGCTGGCGGCGGGACCATTCCCTCCAGGGCCGCCTGGTCCGCCAGGTCCCCCGGGTCCTGGGCGCGGCCGACTGCAGTACGCGACCGTAGACCCGCGGCGCTCCAAGCCACCGCCAGCTGCGCTGAAGGCCGCTCAAAGCATGACAGGGCTTGAGGCGGCAGACGACGCGGGCGGCATCTATCGGAAGAAGGGGCACCTCAATGAGCGCGCGTTCTCCTACAGCATCAGGCAGGAGCACCGCAGTCGGTCGCACGGCTCGCTCGCCAACCTGAAGTTCGCGGCTCCACCCGAGGTAAGACCCTCAAACTCTATTCAATCAAGTTCTATGGACCATAGGAATAAAATTTTAGATAGTCGCAGCGTCAATGGAAGCCGGAAGGCCTCTAAAAGCGAATTCCGACTCCGCCTCAAGTCACATTCCGTTATGAAATATGTAGGTAGTTAGGTACCGATGAATATTCATGGTTCGATCGAGTCCGCGTAAATAGTAGGGTCAAGCTAATAAAATGAGCGACGGCTGCTTTCTCCATATAATTAAGCAGGTTCGCTACCGACAAAGGGTCTGCTGATCTTCGACATATTACGTGGTTGTTGCGTTTGTGTGCGTGTGTACGTACACACTGGTTCATATGTATACGTGTGAATATTGCAATCGACTGCTTTTAAAGATTGCTGGAGATATTCGTTCTTTACGACTGGTATTTTTTTCATAGGTACGTAACTGATTTTGTTGAAACATAACCGTCCCGTTAGGATGACTTGTGGAAATGAGGATTTTGATTATTATATTACCTGCGTTTTTGTTTTCAGTTTTTTATTAAGAAATTCACTTTTAATGCACTTGAGAATCTCAATTATCTTTTTTATTATATCATCTGTTGGAATTACGGATGGTTCATACGTATGTCATTTTTTGCCAATATAATTCAATGAATCAATAATCTGGCTTTTGTCCTACCTTTATTATGAGAAACATTTAAATGATCGTGATTCGTGATGAAACTTCTGAAGATTTTGCCTCACCCGGGATTTTATGACCTCGTGATCAGCAGACATATACGCACTCGGACCAGTAAGGAGTATTAGTATACATAAATTCTACAATCCTACTAATATTATAAATGTAACAGTTTGTCCGTGTATGGACTGATTTTAAATTTAACACATATTTTTTACCCAGGGAAATCTTTTCACGCGGACAAAGTAGTGGGTAGTTAGTAATCAATAACTACGTCAGTGATTGCATTGAGCAACAGACATTTATTTAAATACTTTACAAGAACGGACATACTAATTATATTTTTTTGCATAATCTTCAAGTTAAACGATGTCATTGAAACGACCTCTAGTAACAACTTGAACGTGTTCAATTGGTCCTTACATAAATCAGCCTAGCCTTTCTTCCAACTATGTTGGAGTCGGCTTCCAGTCTCACCGGATGCAGCTGAATACCTGTATTTTACATAGAGCGGCTGCCTATCAGACCTCCACAACCCAGTTACCTGGGTTATAACAAGACACCCTTTAGTAAGACTGGTTGTCATACTGTCTGGCATCTGACGGCTGGTAACGACTATCAGAGATCTTTGAAAATGACAACCGGTACCCATAATTTAACGTGCTTTCCGAAACTGCCATTAGTTAAAGTTATTTCGTTTATCCATTTTATTTCGCTACAGGAGAGAAAAAGAAACGTTTATTTTAAAACTTTGCATACATTTATACATACATACAAACATATTTATGTATAATTGATAACCAAGCCCCCAAATTAAAGATTCTACAAAGATTTTTTCTCTCACGAACAATTACATAGTTTGGAAGTCAATCGGTCAAGTACAACTGAGTGATGTTACAGACATATGTACAAATACACATACACACACGCACATAAGTAAAATTATATTACATTATGTATTACACAAGACACAGACACGGATCATCACGTGCAAAGGTCTCGGCTCATCACGAATAAAAATGCCACTTTAAAAGTTGTATAAACTGAAAGATTATTATATTGCTTAAAGATAAACTAGACATGACTTAGAAGAGGCAGAACTTAGTTAAACTTAGTTTTAAGATACTGAAATCATTTTGTAACATACGATATATGACGTTTCTTAATAATGTATCTATCTATGTGTACAATTTATCCATGTATACAATATTTTTCTGCTTAATTCATAAAAATTACTGGCGTGATGTTATTAATCTAGGAAAAGTATCTTAAAGAATGTACGGGAATTAATACGAACACGCATATTACCTTGAAATGCCCGACGTTTCATCGCAGGTTACACTGACAAGTTTTAAAGTTATGAGTATTACATTTTGTTATTTTGTCCATTTGGGAAACCCCAGACAAATTAATTAACATAAAATCTAGTTTTTATATTATTAGGCAGTTATCTAAAAACAACTTTGGGATTTACATATTTGTTAAATATTTTTGCATAGCAATCAAATCTACGTTCCAGTTCCCATATCCATCTGAACTCAGACAAACAATTTTGTTTTTAAAATATTTTTTAAAAAGAACTCTCAGGTATGCAATGCCGCTTCACGATGTTTTCCTTCACCGTTGGAACAAGTGATAATTATTTCTAATACACACATAACTTCGAAAAATCATTGGTATGTTGCCTTGAGTTCGAACCCTCGACCACGTGCGTGGGAGGCGTGCTATAACCACTGGACTATCGCTCCTCTTTAACATTTTTAAACCCAATACTGCCTTACTGCTGGGCAAGGGTCTCCTCCCAAATTGAAGGAGAGGTTAGGCCTCGAGTCAACTACGCTGCCCAAGTGTAGATAGGGGAATTTGGATACTCTCAAGAACTGACATACACATGTATCTTTCCCCTTTTATAATAAAAAGAAACTACATATGTTTAATTCCAAGTCTTAAACTATCTTTTTTCCAAATTTCAATAAAATCAACTCACTAGTTTTGTTCTAAAAGCAAAACAGACAGACAGACAATCACATTCTTATTATCGACTTGAATTTCATATAACATTCATAGAATTCTCTGTAATATTCAGTCAGCGATTAAATAACGCTTATAAATATAAACATGATGATATATTGTGAATCGTGAACATTTTCACACGTTTGTACAAACGTGAGCATTTGATGTACTACGTGGTTAGTTATTAGTCCTTCGCTGGCATATTATAGAATTATAGTTATTATATCTTTGATGATTATTAGCATTACGTTTCATAATGCATCAGTTTCTGCTCGCAACTTTGTTTTAGTCAAAACTCCTTTTGACTGATCATGTTGGTCAAAAGTAGTTTTGATTGATTTTGCTAGTCAATAGTAGTTTTGACTGCTACATATAGATTTCTCGAGGTAAAGTTATCCTAAGAAAGGATACTTTTACAATTCAGATAATAAATCTCCAATAAAATCCAGTCCGACTCTTTCATCGTAAATAATGTTTAATTGGAAGAATTATTAAAATCATAGACATTGACACTCTTGGAAAATTCTACATAATTCTACATAAACGGGAATGAACTGTTACACCGATTTATAAGCAATTCTAACCAGATAACACCTTCGTAAAACGTCAGCGTTTTATCGTACATGTTTAAGGTAAACTTATGTCAAATTTTGCACTGTAACTAGCGTTGCACTATGCCCATAGCTAGTTGTGCTCACCGGTCAGTAAACGATCTATGGGATAAGCAACCCTTGGCGCGGTCATTCCATAGATGGGTGACCGCATACTGGTATTTGAACTGAGCGTCTTCGTGCTTCGGAGGGCACGTAAAAAGTCGGTCCCGGTTGTTGTCAATTAAGATAACAGTCGTTAAGCCACGTCAAAGGCCTTCGGGCTTGAACAACTTTGACAGTTGGTTAACCATACGATAAGAAGAAGAATCAGCTTTATTCTCTTACACAGTTTCCTGCCCGCCTCTAAGCACGTTACAAGCTATACACAATGATGTTAAACGAACACCGAGTGTCCGTGCGGTAACAGCGATTAGTCCACTCAAACCAGTTAGAAAATGTCGCCCTGATGCAACTCTAGTTTGTTGAACCAAGGGAATAACATACTACTGACATGTACCTTTATATAAGTCGTATTTCTACTCATTACTTTGATATTTAGATCTCTGGTCTCTGCCTACCTCTATGGGAAGTAAGCGTGATTTTGTGAAATTATGTTTGTTTGTATGTATGTCTGTATCTAAAAGTGCGTAGATTTGACATGCTTAGTAAAATCGTGTTGTTCTTCAAAAATAATTCAGCTTTATGTTAACTTACTGTTTGGTTATATATTGTACAATAAATCCAAATTAAAAAAGTAATTTCAACATGATCCTTGTATCAGAAAAAATATAATAAAATTAAATTTATAAATACACAGCGTAATTGTTGTACAAATTGCATGAAATCGACCTTCAGTAATCTATTAATGCTTAGTCATAGATTACAGTAGTTAGTCGGAACAAAAACACAGAAAAATTTGCTATTTTTTAGAAACATAATTCCATAGTACAAAATTATTTTAAACGCAATTTTGTGTGAACGCGTCGATGTCTTTTATATGAGAACATGTGTTTTTTGATGTTGTGTATATTCAGTGGAAGAAGAGCTTATCTTCCATGAATGTATTGTCTTCCTATGACTTTTTTCTTTTGTAGATCTTATTCCAAGTTTGAACTTTATTCATAAATCACCCAAAATCTACATCTGACAGAGCAATTCCCGAGGAAGAAAGTTTGAGATTTTTATTTGTTAAGTTTTTGTGAAAATATCTCCTTGGGCTAGTTACGTATCAAAGAATGTCTGCGATTGGCTCGTAAAGCCTTTTTTTTAATATACTCAAACGTTTTATCACTAATTTATACCTGTTTTATGAAGCATAAATAAAAATATAATTAAATACTGAACTGTAGATATAACATTCCGTGTATTTCAATCGTAAAGCAATTAACGCGAGCGAGTTTTAATTGTTTATAAATTAATTAACTAATTGCAATGACACGCACTTAGACAAACAACTAGCAATTAACAGTCTTAAGTGAATTTTAATATTAATTATTTTTCTACTTTATTTAAAATGACAAGATGTATGGATGTGAATGAAGGAAAAAAAGGTTTTAGAGATCCAAGAAAGTGGCGAATTCTAGTCTCACTCTACCTTTCAATCATTCTCTAGTCTCTGCTACTCTGCCTGCCCCCATGGGTAAAATACTTAATTTTATTAAAAAAGTTCGAGGCGCCCATAGCCAGTTGTGCTCACCGGTCGGTAAACGATCGGTGGGTTAAGCAACCGTTGGCGCGGTCATTCCATAGATGGGTGACCGCATAGTGGTATTTAAGCTGGGCGTCTCCGTGCTTCGGAGGTCACGTAAAAAGTCGGTCCCGGCTGTTATATACTAAGGTAACAGTCGTTAAGCCATGTCAAAGGCCTTCGGGCGGCTTGAACAACTTTGACACTAGGTTGACTACTAACCATACGATAAGAAGAAGAAGAAGAAGAAGATTAAAAAAGTTTTCACTGCTGGGAAAGGGTCTCCTCCCGGAATAAGGGAGTAATTTGGCCTTAAAACCCAATCACCATGTCTTTTTTTTTTTTTTTTATATAATTTTATTTATTTAAAAGTAGCTTAAAACTAAATACATATTAAACTCGCCAAACATATGTTTAACGGCGAGATTCGCTCTTATCATATACATATGCTACATCTATTACAAAACAATTTGAAATTACAGTCTAAAACTACGTATACTCAACTTAAATACAAATATAATATCCAAAGCATCAACAAACAGATAATTTACCTTACATCCATAACAATAATATTTTATATGTATATATTTTTACTCTAAAAGGACATCTTTTAGTTTCTTCTTAAGACTATTATAACTAACTTTAGGAACTTCTCTCAGTAAGGGAACTATTTTATAGAATTTTCAAGCAATATAATCAATCAAATACTTATGCTGTTGACAATTATTTAAGCAAATCCTACTAATATTATAAATGCGAATGTTTGTGAGTATGTATGTATGGATGTTTGTTACTCTTTCACGCAAATACATCTGAACCGATTAAGATGAAATTTGGTATATAGGTAGCTGAAGACCCAGAATAACACATAGGCTACTTTTTATCCCGGAGTTCCCGAGGGATCAGGATTTTCATGGAAAGGGTTTACAATATTATATTAACCTATCTGCTTATACCTTTATATAAAACCGTGAAGATTTGAAACAATTCAATCATTTCAATCTCACAGTTACACTGAACTACTTTACCTGAACGTGAGACGTTCTATTGTCATCTTTAAAGCCTTAAATACAACCTTTTGCAAGTGAAATTGAACCTTAACACAATTGCAATAAGGACGAAATCAAAACAAAATAAGTTACAACTTTATTTATAATAATAGTCAAGCGAAAATCAATCTTATTACTGATTACATAAGGTATAAGGTACCCGCGGGTATTAAGGCCTAGCTAAGGGAGATTTGTAATAAAATGAAGAATATCCAATATAATCAACCAGTTTTTATAATAATCAGTCATGTACTTATATTACTACCGAGTTTAAACAAAAAATAGCTTCTAAAGCTTAAAACTAAAACATTATATCACTTTTAAAAAAACGCTGTCTTTAGGCCTTATTATAATAGGGTAGGGTAAAAAGGCCTATACTATATACTATTCAAAAATCAACTTAAACTAAGTAAATTAGTATTCTTGACATCAATAATCATTAACATAAGGCAATAGAAAGCATAGTAGTCTTAATAAATTAAAAAAATGTCCTTATTCGCATCCATCAGGACATTGAAAATCATCAGTATATTCTGCAGTCAAACCGACACATTCTTCGTGGTACCATCTAGAGCATCGCGAACATTGCCTCATAGCATCATCCATTCTATCTTATTTGCAGGCATGACAGTACCGATCATTTTTTTTTTGTGATTTATTTTTGTCAGATCGCCTTCTGACCACAATGCTCGTTTGGGAGGCATCGTGACTGTAAGCACTAAAAACAATAATAATATAAATTGAAAATATAAACTACGTACAGCCTTGGCCAAAAGTATTAGGCACCCTATAAATTACTGCATATTTCAAGATTCCAGAGAAATAAAACTAATTGTAATGATTAAAGTACTTTATTTCTATTAGAACATTATAAAAACACCAATACTTTGTTGAGTCACCCTTTGATTTTATGACAGCAGCATCTCTGTGGTCATACTACGTACAAGTTTCGTACAATCCTTTGTTGAAAATGCATCCCATTTTTGCACTAACGCGTTTTTTGAAGCAGTTTTTGATGTTTTCGAGTGTTCTGTTACTTTTTCTTCTTAAAATACATCACAAATGCTTAATGGGGCTTAGGTCCAGGGACTGGACAAGCCATTCCAACGGATCAATAAAATTATCAGTAAACCAGCGCAGCGTGGTGGCTGACTTGTGACACAAAGCATTGCCTTGATGGAATTTCACCATTTAGGTTAGTGTCACAAAAAAAACACGGAAACAAAGGTACGAGTGCAGTTTCCAGCACATTAATGTACTTTTCACTTTTTATGCGAGTTTTGCAATTTAACATTTGGCCGACTCCATCAGCAGCCATTCAACCCCAAATCATTACACTGTCTGCGCCGTGTTTTATGCGTGGGACTACGCAATTTAGGTGATAATCTTCACCTCTGCGTCGCCTCACGAACGCCACACCTGGTGTTTAAAATACCTGTAAATTAGAAAAAAAATCACACATTACAAACCCTTATAACATTTAAGATTGCAGACTAGCATTTCATTGATCGTTGATATTGTGTTATAGACTGAATTAGTAAAACTAACCTCAAGTTGGAATTCATCACACCACAGCACATTAGACCAATCCTCCTCCGTGAAATGTTGGTGTCTCAGAGCACACTCAAGTCGTTTTCTTGGGTCGCCTCCTGCAAGCCACGGCTGCTTCCTGGCTTTACAACCTTTTAAGCCTTCTTCTACCAGCCTCTGTCTTGCAGTTCGAGTGCTTATCGGGTTTCCAATCTCTTCAGTTAAAGCCGTAGCGAGCTTCAAAGAAGTTTTTTTTCTGTATTTTACCGACCCACAGATAAGTTTCCTATTCTGACGGCTAGTAGGCACTCGTTTTCTGCCTGTTCTTGGTTTATTTGTGTGAATGCTAGTCTCAGCGAATCGTTTAATAGCTGATTGCACTGAACACCACGAACATTTCACCAACTGCGCGATATCGTTCTGATTCTTACCTTGCTCATGGAAAAGTTCGAAATTAACACGATTTTTAAAAGTAATTTCGTTTGTTTTTGGCATTTTCAAATAGATTTCTTCTCGCTTTAATCACAAAACCACAAATGTTCTAGCTTTAAGCTTAGACTTTCAAATGCAGACTGACAAAACATCAAAAACAAAGTTGCAAGAAATTATGATATTTGGTCATTGATGCACCAGTTGTTAATCGACCACTAAAATTTGCCACTAATTGTTTTTAATAGTGATTCAAGACACCAAGATCAATTTTCAATAGATTATTTATTCATTATTCAAATAGCACGAGTGTGTAGTAACTTTATTGGGGGTGCCTAATACTTCTGGCCAAGGCTGTATATACTACCACTAAAAAACATTTTAAAAACACGCTCCTACTTATATAGCAGTTAAAAAAATAGGAGTATAATAAGGCCTATTGTAAAATTTTATAGGCCTTAATATCCGCCAACCACCTATTTACAGAAAAGAATAATAATATAATTTTTATAACTACAAGTCTCTTAAAACGGTAATTTACAGACAAGCATACATTAATTAATAAGCGGACAGTCAATACAGGTTTGTAAATATGATATTTTCTAAACAACTTACGTTTTACTAGAGTCAATTTTTATAATTCTTGCTGCTGAACCGCACTTCTGAATGACTTCGACGATATTTGCGGGAGGAGAAGTGCTAGAGTGCGTCCGCCACTTTGCAGCGACTTGTATACGCTCTGAGCTTGTGTGACAGTAATCTTGATCGTCAACTACTGTATTTCGTACGTTTTTTGTGATTTAGGCCTTATTACCCGTCAGGCCTTAATACCCGCAGGTACCTTATATAAAATGTAAATTTATAGTGGTGCTATAGCACTCGGCAAGGAATATTTTGCCTGAACTCCGAGTCATCAAGTGATATATATTTTTTTCTACATCTTCAGTAACGATTATAGTTATGTATTTTAGCTTATTAATATAATTCCTTAATGAATTTAAATCAATACCCTTTATCATTATAATTTTGTTTGTTGTTCACATAAACGTCGTTCATCATTTATCGCAGACATGAAAGGGATTTTTATAATAGTAGTGATATCCACATAAAGAGAAAAGCCTTGGCAGGAACGATTTATCTAGGCAATAAATAACAATTCTATGTATTTCTAAAATAAAATTACCGTAATAAACAGCATACCATCACCTGAATAAGCCTCATGTTCTTAGAATGTTGTATAACTCCGATAGTCGAGAGTACTGCATACGAGGCTCTCTACTAAGTTGTTGGACTATAGTAGCGAGTTGTTTGTTTGTCGTATGATTAGTGGTCAACCTAGTGTCAAAGTTGTTCAAGCCGCCCGAGAGGCCTTTGACGTGGCTTAACGACTGTTATCTTAGTAGACAACCGGGACCGACTTTTAACGTGCCCTCCGAAGCACGGAGACGCCCAGTTCAAAAACCACTATGCGGTCACCCATCTATGGAATGACCGCGCCAATGGTTGCTTAACCCACAGATCGTTTACCGACCGGTGAGCGCAACTGGCTATGGGCGAGTGTAAAACTGATACATTGTTATGTTACTCACCTGAGAGGTGACCTGATATCTATTGTTGATAACATCTGTGTAAATGATACTAATATATGTATACGGCTTTGTTTAGATTCTGACCTAATTCTAGTTATAAATTCTTGTAAGTCACTTGGTAAATATTTTTATTTTTAAATGTAATTAGCGTGATAATAACCCCCTCCTCGTTCAAAAGGAGACTCTTGCCCAGTGGGACTGTCTTGGGAAATTAAAGCGATGAGTGTTTGCAATTGCAGTTTAATTAAAAGTATTTTTTACTTTTTAGATACATGATTTTGTGTTTTTACATAAGATTCTAGGTTTTTCTATACTATTTAATTTGTTTAACTTTTTCAAGATTTTTGGAGATGTATAACTTTAATATTTCCGAAAATTATGTTTTACCAGCGGACCCGACAGACGTTGTCTACACGTCTTTAATTTGAAAATTTTAAACTTTTTTTAATAATCTAAACAATTCTCAAATCCCCTTGAACACACTCAAAAAAATTCATCAAAATCGGTCCAGTCGTTTAAGAGAAGTTCAGTGACATACCTACACACTTACAGAAGAATTACACCTGGTACATAACAATAAACTACTCAACGCCCAAGTTTCAATACTTCTGAATAAGTATCGGTTAGTTTATCAGAAAGAATTTCGACAGTGGTTTTCATACATTTGCTGTCATTTATTCTACCAGATTGGTTATCCGACACTTATTAAATTACAACAGGCTTGTCGGTAAAATAAATATTAACACAACTACGCATACTTAAAACAGCACCTCCCTTTACATAGTCGGTTAATACGTGAGCAAAGACAGATTTCCATACAGTACTTTAGAAAACCTTTTCTATTTGTAGTACAAATACACAGTTCAAATAAAAATTATTATGAATTGTGAAAGTGAATTCACTTGTCCGTACCGTCTTATCTGCTAAATTGCTGTGTCGATTTCAATGGGAATACGAATATGTAGATGTTCGAAGTATTGTTGTTATTTAATTGTTTTTACTTCTGGTATTTTTTGACCAGCTTTTCTTTTCATCTAGTTTAAAGAAGTTTGTTAGCAAAGTACACCGCCTATTTCCTGTTCCGTGGCGTAATGGTACAGTATTCCGCCAGACTGGCGAGTGGTCAGAGGTCGGAGGTCAAAACGTAAGACTTCTCTCCCAATTTTTATACTCTGGACATAGATTTTTTATTAACAAAACGCATATAAACTTTTCACCCAACCCGGGCATATTTGCGCCTGGATTCCTTTGAATAAGCTAGTCAAAGTCAAAAGGAAAAAATGTAGATATTGAATGGACAACTCGCTATAAATATTCCACACCATAGTTATTTATTGAGCAATTACTATGCAACTAGAATTATCCTCGTTTTTTTACTCTTCAGTAATAAGTATTTATTCGCATGGAACGGCGTCAATTATCGCCTGCGCTTGTTCGTGTATTAATCAGAATATCTTGATGCTAGGAACATCTAACTGATGGTTTAGCGAAAGTGTTTTAATACTTCACTGACTATTGTTTCAACATATAATGCTAGAGTATGAACGTAAATAACTTGACTTCGCATATGTTCAATGTTTTATCTCCCATTTCAGACAGTATTTCTTTTTCAATACAAAGTAGTCAATCTTTTAACCCGAGTCTTCAGCTGTCTTCGTGCTTAACGTAATTGAAATCCTGTTGGCGTGAAAGAGTCGCAGTCGGACAGATTTTCGTGCGGACGTATAGTTTAACCTCTACTCCCTCATTTCAAGAGAAAAACTTTACTCAGAATAGAAACAGTAATGAGTTTAATTTATTGAATACCAGCTTCTGTTGTGACTTTGACCACGTGACAAGATTTCCCGAGTTAAATAGTATCCACATTATAAACTATCTATAGAATATACCTGCCTCAAAATTCGTTACATCAAGCATCCAAACTTTCGCATTTATAATATCAGTATGATTACTGAAAAATAATATGGATGGCCATTTTGAGCCCCGCAAGTGTAACCTAATATTGAAAAGATAAATAAAACAAACACTAGGTCATTGTAGTTGCGTGATCTCGAAAGGTATTAGGTATTTAACAAGCTATTGTTTCTCCCGCGGCTCCGCTCGGCTGACTACCGACACGATAATAACACTTCACAATGGCGGCTTGTTTTGTAAATATCAAGACATTAATAACATTGTTTATTTTTAAAAACGTAGATTAGAAGTTGTTATGAAAAAGGTTAAGAGACCAGTTGATAGGAATTATTTGAAATTTATTGCTAACGTTCTTGTGTGATGTGTGTTTTATTTGTTCAATATGGGTACTAGACCATTTGTAAAAATGTTCCAGTACCTAATACTGGACAATGTGGCACACATGTCTCGGGTTAGCAAAATGAGTTGTCAAGTATTTTATTAAGGCTTTATTATTTTTGTGGTCTTAGCATAAGAGTATGCTAGTTTGAAATAGTGCTGATTTCAAATACCACAATTATTAGGACAAATATACATATATTTACGATAAATTTTGCAGCTGGAAAATTGCTCTGTCAATACCCCTTATTACATGAAACCAACAAGCTTTCTTGGTGAAATTTAGCCTGAAAATAATCTATACTAATATTATAAAGCTGAAGAGTTTGTTTGTTTGTTTGAACGCGCTAATCTCAGGAACTACTGGTCCGATTTGAAAAATTATTTCAGTGTAAGATAGCCCATTTATCGAGGAAGGCTATAGGCTATATATCATCACGATACGGTCATTAGGAGCGGAGTAGCAACGAAAAATGTTACAAAAACGGGGAAAATTTTGACCCATTCTCTTAGGTGACGCAAGCGAAGTTGCGCGGGTCAGCTAGTGCCTAATAAAGTACATTTTCAAGCTTTAACTTAACACGTTACTAAAATATGTCCTATTACTTTCCTAGTCAAACGACTTGTTAGTTTTTCTCTAGCGGAACTTACGTACTAATTCCGCATTTTATAGCAAGAAAACTGCCGGATTCTTAAATACTTATGAGACGGATAAGATTAAGATAAGTTGACGGAATTTATTAGTAAAACATACATATGCACATAACATCACGTGTGTACCTAATAGGTATAGGCAGAGGTGTATGAAATAAACCCACGTTTCGCTGTTAACAATGTTAGTTCCATGTAATAAGGGGCGAGGCTATTGCTATATATCCGGCACGTTATCAAACTCCAGGTTACTATTGAGTAATAATCTAATACAATATTAAAAACTAATAACATGACTCGGGAATCGAACTGGTCTCCTCGAAACGGAACTTTTTAGTATTTTTCTTTCCCCATGGGAGAATGGCGTAATTTCTTGCCTTGAGTTTTTAATCATTACGCTTGCCAGAGTGTAAAGGAGTATATTTCTAAGATATAGTTAGAATCGCAGCATTAATACCCCCATAACGAGTAGGTAGTGACAATTTATGTAAACCACTAGTTGTTGACTAGTCAAGAATGTTGGGGCAACCAGTTTGTGTGCTCCGCGAAGGCCTCGCTCAGATCCAATTGGTAACTGCTAGTTATCAGCTAAATAACAAGCGGATTTTATAAATAAATAATATTATATTTGTTCACAGTACAATGATATGATATAAATGTTATAATACCTGTTCAAAATTTGACGCGTTTAGTGTAAAAAGCGAAGTGACAAAGGTGTCAGAAATAAGACCACGTTTCGCCATTATTCTTGTATTGCCCGTTGCCTCAAATTGTCACAATTATTGGGCTTTGCCTGACTTAAAAGTTTAAACCTTATGATCATCAGTCGTATTGCTGGAGATGGATTTAAATAGCAAAATAGACGAATTGATATTAACCACTTAACTGCTTAATAATTGACGGCCATGACAGTTACTAATTAAATAGGTACTTTTATTACATAGGATCATATTTATTTATTTATGAGAAGAGGCTCTTATGGTGGTCATAAAAACGCCTCGTTAATATATTTTTATATCATATTTACATTTACTAGCCGTTAAGAAAATGTTTACGATCTCATTTCAATAAATTAAAAAACTTGTAGTTTCGTTGTTTTCTATTACTTAGTACAGAGTAGAAACTACTATTTGCCGAACATTTAAAAAAAAGGCTAATTATATTAATATTAAATGCAAATTCATAACGGTGATGTCTCGAAGAAAAGGTCAGGAGGGTTGTACGCGTAACCAGCGGTCGTGTTTGACAAGAAGTTTGTGAGGATCATACCAAGTGGTCTATGCCTACTCATATGGGATAAATTACTTACGTATACTATGTATTAAATGCAATTGTTTGTTACTCTTTTACGCCAAAACTACGTAATGGATTTTAATAAAATTCCATAGTTCCGTACCAGTAGCCAAAGTTGTTGAAATCTTTGCTTTAATTTAGCGATTATTATTTCTTTGACAATAACCGGGACGAAGCACGCTCGCTTCAAATACCACTAACCTCCGATGTCTGAGGTACATTCAGTGGTAGTTTATATATTCAAACTGTAATTTTTGAATGAGAACTCAGAAACCGCGGGTTAGGCATCCATCGAGGGAATGTCCGCGCAAAGGCTGCTTAACCCGCAGTAAACAAGCCGGTGAGTGCAACTGAGCGCCTCATTTAACGATTAAACCACAGTCTATTGTCACAGTAACTGTTTAAACATGGCGCTAACACAGTGATTATATTAAGACATACTTTAGGCGTTCTATAAAACTAGACGCGCGTAGCAGCGGACAATTAGTGGTAACGGGACGTCTGTGTCAACGGATAGGGCTGCTTTGACAATGAAAAAATATGTTAATGTGCTTATGTTATTTGCTATCATTCCTCGCATTTCGATTAGAGATAAATTTCCAGCAGAGGAACAGCAATTCTTTGTGAATTTGTTTTCTGCTTTATGAGAAGACACTGTTTGTTGCTTGTATTTGGTTGAGTGGCTACACGATATTGAAGCTAGTTTTTTGGTAATTTTGATATATTTTTATAACGTGGACTTAACTATATTGAGAAGTCGATTCTTTCCTTACATATGTCTTAAATTAATATCAGAATAAAATCAACAAGTCACGAAAGAAAAACTTCATTACTTACATTATTTTAAGAGTAGGTAGAGACATAATGCCATTTGGTACGACCCCCTACTCTCTTCCCTTACTTCATTAATATTTGCACAAGACAGTTTTTCTATACATTTCAACACAATTGAAATATTAGGTCGGGGAAAAGTCTTTTCGCATTATAGTATGTATGAACTTGTAAAAAAATATTTTCTCTACATAAAAAAGCTCGATATTTGGGTGCCTCACGAGCTCACTGAAAGAAACCTAATGAACCGTGTACTCATTTGTGATTCTTGAAACCAAAGACATTTTATTACAAGTTTATACATACTATAATGCGAAAAGACTTTATCCCGGCCTAATATGTCACATTATTGTCGCGACAGCCCTACAGTCGCATCCAATCAATCTAGCGGTGTGGTGGTACACTTTGAACGGCATTGTCCCACAGCTGACTAGACAATGTATTACGAGCCGAGTTTTTGTGCCGCCACGCTGTGTCAATGCCTTGTTTGACGTCATTACGAATATTGCACTGGTATTAGCTAAAGAAGAGCTCGTGATTAAACAAAAGTACGGATCGATCTATGATGTATGCTTGCTGAGGTTGGTCTGTGGATGGGTGACTATTTGATGTTGTCCATCTAGAACACCCGTTCGAACAGCACGTATCCTTACTCACCTATATTTGACAGATTCTCTTCGTGGACTAGACTAGGTGCTATTCGCACGGGTGCTCTAGATGTATAACTTCGAATTTATACATATCTAATTCCTCCCTGTTTCGGTAGGCACGTTAAATTGTGGGTCCCGGCTGTCATTTTCGAAAATCATTGCTAGTCGTTAACAGTAGTCAGAAGCTTGAGAGTCTGACAACCTTACCGAGGGTTATCATGGCATAATGCTTATGTTGGAGCAGAAATCAAATAAAAAATAACTCAGATAAGTACTTGTGTTTTACTCAATAGTATAGAGAAATGCCTTTGAGATAGGACTGTTTAACCGATTCTCAGTAATTCAAAGCCATGTCAAAGGCCTTTCGGGCGGCTTTAACAACTTTGACACTAGGTTGACCACTAACCATACGATAGATAGTACATTATCTATCGAAAAGTCAAAATTATTCTTTAAACAAAACTCGAGGTTATAAAATCAATGTCATTTTCATATTCTACGTCGCATTTAGAATATATTTAACAACTCATTGTATAATATCCACGTAAAACGGTTGATAATATTATAATTCGCGACAATAATGTCTTAAGAATGTGGGTGATCGTATAATAGAGTGTAATGATGTAATACGTATGCAATTCTCGTCCTTGATCACATACTTGACTTTGACCTGACGTTTTGATATAATTCAGATATTTTTTACTTATTTGAAAGGTCAATTTTGTGTCATGAATTCTGTTTAAAGTTTGACATTCAAGATTTGCTATTCGATCAATTTTGGCGCTTGAGTCAAGTTGTGCGATAGTCCGCCAGGTATAACGAGTGTGGAAAGAGTTGGGGCACGACATACCCTTGAAAACTCTGTAAGGAATTAAATGAAAATGTAATCCTTATAATCGAAAGTGATAACAATATCACTTTCGGATAAGTGAAGCAATCCTTTTAATGCAAGAACAACTGCTATAATTTTATCAGAAATACTTCCCAGATTTAGCTTAAAGGTATCAAACTCATAGGTTCTTTCATCCCTATATACGGTTATTGTTTAACATTGTTTTTAACTTCTAACATAAATGTTACTACATGATTACTACTCGTACTATTATTTACTCTGTGCTCTTTTCTATCGCTACCGTATTTAAACCTCCAACCTTTGTACCCTACATATTTTAACCACACCAACATCAAATCTGTACATAAATATTTCACAAAAAAGTATTGCTACGTTTCGCAATTCACATATAAGAAATGCCAATAATTTAAGGTGTGTGAACACAACTTTCATTGGAATGTGAAGCCGCTACTATAATTATAAAACACCGATAAATCTGCGAGAGCCTCTCTCGAATATTGTACCACAGGGGCTCTCAACACTTTTTTAGTTAAAAGTATTTTTAAAACAAGTTTTTTTTTATATGGGCTTACATACTGAAAAGCAGGGTTAGCAGACATTAATGTACAATTGATGATTATTTTGGCAGTTATTATGTTTTTAAAAGAGAGAGCTCAAAGAATATTTACTTAAGGTTGAATAATAAATATAAGCAGTATTATTTGAGTTTAACACATCTCCTGAAGGCGAATCTCATGCGAAGTCCCAAATGTACATGAGATCTTTGCCTAGAAGAAGGATACATTAGTTTATAAGTTACCTTTTGGCTCCTATATTTATGGGTGAGGTATTTGCAGCTATACTGTGTCTACAATACACAGTTTTTTTAAAAGCACAGATTATAAACCACTGTAACAGCAAAATATAGCCTATCAACAGATATAATTGTCCAAATATTCGAAAGCGTGGCTAGAGACCATGACGAGAAGACTTTAGCACATTAAATAATGACATAACTGACTTCAACGTGGACGGACCTACAGTTTTATTTATTATTTATGTATGTATGTTTGCTGTGTGAAAGTTAAAATGCATGTTTTCGTGTAAAAGTGGTTCTTGAAATGTTTAACCTTCATTTTTGTGTTTTCTTTTTACTACGATTTTCTTTTGACGTACATTGATGAACATCTATTTAAAATTCTACTAATATCGTCAAGTAAGACAAAGAAATACTATGAATTTTAATCCTTTTGTGTATAGTATACATAAATATATATATGTTTGAGCACGAAAAGGGTTCAGGAAAAACCTAAAATTAAAACATACCCTTTGAAATCGTTTTGGAAACTGCTTAAGTATACTTTTACATTCTTCATAGTACATAGCATATAGCAGAATGAATGATGATAATGATGTCAAAAGTGACACTTGATTGTCATATTTACTGAATTAAAGAACGGATAAAACTCGTGTAAATTCGATTTTAAGAATAAAGTAAAGCGTTAAATATCCTCGTCTTCATAACATAGTCTTTTGAATAAAATAACTTAACTTACCAACACATCTCTGCCTATCCACATAAAAGGCGTGATGGTACAAAACAAGAATCAACTGCTGCACAGATACGATGATAAGGAAACAGCGGGCACATTCCGTCACTTTCACACTAACGGGACTCGAACCCCGGTACCTGCGCGTTGCGAAAACCACAACCAGTTACGTGCGACCGCCGGTTTTTACTCCTATAACGTTTAAGTGTTGACTCATTTTAGTTCAAGTAAAAGTCTGAAATCAGACAAGTTATGAAAAACTTGTTTTGTTATTATGAAGCTAGCTTCTACCCAGGACTTTACCATCATTCTCCAGCCTCCTACAATACAATTTATAAAGTATCTGTATGCCAAATTTTACCAAACATGGTTATTGAGCGGAAAAGTAACAAACAAACATAAATACTTCCAATCTTTTACTATTAAAAATATTAAAAGGATAAGTAGCATTGAAACTAGGTAATCTTACACTACATTTAAAGTGTCTAAATCCATTTGATTTATATATTATTAATATTAAAAAAATATTATGACAATAATTGTCGTCATCTATTTGAGGTTGGTAAAATGTTATGTGTTTTTGAAATAATGCATTATTGTTTGGTGAAAGACTTTTGAGAAGCGGTGAAATAGTTGTGTAGATTACAAAACAGTCATCTTTTTTCAATTAACAATTACATCAATTCATAGATCGTCGTATTTAATTCTTTTGCAACGATACGCAAAATAATAAAATCTTGATTGAATGATAATTCAACAGAACTAATTCATTCGGTCATTCATAACTTTCATTCATGACTATTTATATTTTAAGATTGTAATGATTATGAAATACGTTCCCACGGTCTGACTAATAAATAACAAAAAACCGTTATATGTTGCATCGTAATCCATAGTTGCTATATCAATGTTATAAATGCGAAAGTTTAATATAATCTGTGGTCATCGTTTTTCTTTTTATTTCTTCTAGCATTTACTGCTATTTATTAACTAGTTGCTTTAAAACTTTTTTTTTCAGTAGACCTGCTTTGAAAAAAACTCTTTTACGATGTCTTTTCACGCGAAACTTAAAACTACTGAACACACGTAAAACTACTCAACAGCCTGAGAGACATGTAAATTGACTAAAAT
Organism: Anticarsia gemmatalis; assembly: GCF_050436995.1. Classification (NCBI taxonomy): domain Eukaryota; kingdom Metazoa; phylum Arthropoda; class Insecta; order Lepidoptera; family Erebidae; genus Anticarsia; species Anticarsia gemmatalis. The sequence goes on along the minus strand of NC_134764.1, from coordinate 10,042,131 downwards.
AATTTAAATATTGATTGTTTCAGTAGTTGACAAATCCATCAGGCTTTAGTTTCAGGCATATTAACGTCTGCTATAATGCTTTTATACTATTTTTTACTATTTTTGCCATAACGTAATATGGCGTTATGACAAAAATAGTATAATATCTAAAACGTACCTATCAGTTTTTTTAACTTGTCTTAGGTGCAGCGCAGACGACAGACTATCCTTGACGCACTTTTTAGTCTGTGAAAATAGAACTTACGCAAATATATGTAGTAACGCGCCGGACTTTTTGCGCGTTGTGTGCGTTACTGTTATTGTTGGGCAAAGGTCTTCCCTAAAACCTTCATATTGTCTGTCATTTGCTGAGTCTCGTCAACCCTCCAGATAGTTGCCACAAACATATTAAAAACCTACCTCGATATCTACTAGACATAGGCAACTAAAATATCGCAACTTAACACTATCAAAACCACTTTCATTGATGCCAAACAATGATCAACCTTAACGTCTCTCTATAGACTTGATTTTCCAATGTTATGTTTATAATCTTTACGGTCGTAAGCACATATGAGTTGTTACGTAATAACATGGCATGCCACAGTTGTTGCAAATCTATGAGGAAAGTATACAGTGTTCTATGTTCTAGTTGAATGAATGAGAGGTTTTTTCAATTGGGACTAATTGGGAGTTGATAGCGTTAACAATCGTTTTTGTTATTCAGGTTTTTTAAAAAGTGTGTGTTTTTTTCCAATCTTGTGTTTAAAGCAGAGTTTTTTTTAACTTTTTTGTTGCGAACCCTTAGGAAATCGAGCATAATTTCAACAATAAAGATTCGCGATAAAGTCACAATTTACTGAAATGGTTAGCATGTGGCATTGACCAATACATAGAGCGTTTTCCGAGGCAAATTTTTGTGCATAATTTGTTAAAGTTAACTAAAGTAAAACAAGTGCAGGAGGCTAGTATTAAATAGAACTAAAATGTGTGTTAAAAGTAATTATGCCAAAAAAAAGTATAGGAACTTATCATTTTGTTAACATTATGAAGGGAAATCGTTCCTGTGTTATTATAAATGATTTAGGAAACGGATAGTCGGTAATTAATGAAACTTGAAATTTTTTCGATGAAAACCTTTGGCGGAAATAATTTGGGTTTTAGAAAACATGATTTTATGACCTTATTACATTAGCTTATCAGAGAAGGGATTTCCTACTAATATCAATTTACTATCGAGAACAACAACTGTTTAGGTATCGAAAAAAAATGTATGAAAATCTGATTAGCGCCTCTGGCGTATTTCGTAAGAACTATTTTTCTAAGTACTTTTCAGTAGTACCGAGTGTAGGAAATCTACAGTGCGAAAAGGAATGTGAATTATCTTTCTGTCAGCCTCTATGGCGCAGTGTTTAAGGTGGTCATCACACCCCGACCATGTAAGGTCGGTCGTACCTTCGATTCCCATGCTAGACAAATATTTGTCTGATCCAGAAATTGATTCGGGTCTGGCTTTACTTTGTTATTTGCATGTATGTTAAAGTTCTCGCGACGAAGGAAAAAGAAGAAAAAAAAAAAGAATTATTAGTAAAAAGTTTTGTGTTAAACCCATGTATATAATCCCGTATGTACCATTATGTATAATTAAATAAAATTAAATCAAGATGCACGGCATGAGACTCCTTGCTCAATAACTACTCATATCCGTTTCGCATCATATTACCCAGTGCTTTGCGTTTAAAGACTTGTAATCTGAACCTGGTGTTAATAGAAGTTATTATTATAAATACTTGTTGCTTCTGCCAACATTTTTTCTTGTAAATTTTAGTATAATCTATAATATTATATTTATAATATAAAGCTGAAAAGTTTGTTTAATTTTTTGAAGGCTTATCTCAAGAACTACTGGTGTGAATTGAAAAATATGTTCGTAGACCTGACTAATTGCAATTAAAATCAACACTCACTCTCGATCACTACACTTAGTGCTAAATGGTATTTGAGCTAAGAGTCTCCTACTTTAGAGGGCATGTGAAAAGTTTACGTGCCATCTGAAGCCCTTTCAAACCACAGTGACGTTAAGTGTCCTGGCGTTTGGTTGGCTATAAGATAAATAAATGTTCAGTTACTACCTACTACCTTCATGCACCCTAAAAGGCATAATTCGACTGCCTCAGTGGCGCAGTGGTTTAGGTCACCACGCCGCTACCATTGCGTCGGTCGTGGGCTCGATTCCCACACGGGACAATAATTTGTATGATCCACAAATAATTGTTTCGGGTCTGGTTGTACTTTGTGACCGTTGTTTGTATGTTTGTAAAAGTCCCCGCGGCACAAGAGCAATTCTTAGTGCGGGAGTTGTCTTTTTAAGAAAAACTAGAATAATCATAGTTATCAGAAGCCTTGAAACAAAAATATGAGAACGTATGACGATAATGCAAATGCGACGCAATATCCAGGAATGCGGGACAAGCCGTGCTGAATAACTTTGAAACACAAGCGATTATCAACTCTATATGTAAGTCGATAAAGATCATGTCATATCATTAAGTTTTGTGCAAGCTTTGACGTTTTCTGTCAAAGTAATATCGCCCTTATTTAAAGGTAGATAAAGTTAATGCCAGATATGATGTTTGTTAGGTAAAATACGTTCGTATTGGTAGTGCATTAAGGTTTATGTAAAGCCTTTTATATTGCAGAGGCTTCGCTGAAATGAGTTTAAGATATTCATCATTATTTTATGTACTGTCAAAGTGCGATATTGTAATGTCGTTTTTTTATGTAGTTTGATGATACATAACTCATGATTGCTTACAATCATAGTTCTGTGAACATTTGGTTTTGCTATACTATTATTTCTAAAGAAGTTATGATAAATTAAGCTTTGCTCTGCTCATCTAGCCTAAGCTTGAAATTACTGTTTCGGTCTTCATAATCATGACCAAAGAAGAAGTTCATTGTTACATTATTTATTTTCGATTATCCGTTTCACCGGGCTATGAGAGTCACCTTAATATGCCACGCTGTAAAGCCGAATCTGCGAAACTCAAAATAAAATTTTAAAAATAACTTATTGATATTTTGACTCCATCTTCATTCATTCATCTCGTTAAATATCTAGTGACAGTGATCAAACAATTGCAAGCTTAACCTTTACTTAACTTCTTTCATAATGTTAGTTGAGGTTTCAAAAATCTAGTTTCGGTTAATTGGTACGTTTGTCAATCGTTTACTACGAAACAGTCTGATGTAATGCTTTGAACTAGCTTTGAGTTTGTTTTCGTGAATTTTGAATTATTTGTAGACGATCTTATTATGTGTTTTGTATAGCTATACTTTATGCTTTGTACAGCTCAGGAGGTAACCTGAAGTTTGATACTATGGACGGCAATATGTATATGGTAGTTAGAGATGTACACAGCGGTACTAAGCCCGGTAATATATGGCAATGGTAGTTACATGGGACCATCAATATAAACAGTGGCATGTGGGCGTATTTCATACACTACAGCTTATACCATTGGGTGTCAGAGGCTTCTCTCCCTCTTCCATGCTCGGAATTCCATATGGTAGTGGGTTAGCCTTCGATTTTTTCCTACACACAATTTTTTTTTCTTTTATTCGGCACTAGCTGACCCGCGCAACTTCGCTTGCGTCACATAAGAGACAATGGGTAAATTTTTTCCCGTTTTTGTAACATTTTTTACTGGTACTCTGCTCCTATTGGTCGTAGCGTGATGAATAGCCTATAGCCTTCCTCGATAAATGGACTATCTAACATTAAATAATTTTTCAAATCAGACCCGTAGTTCCTGAGATTAGCGCGTTCAAACAAACAAACAAACTCTTCAGCTTTATAATATTATAAGTAATATAAGTAATAAGTATACTATAAGTATAGATAAATGAGTATCATTTATGCCGAATTAAAAAGAACAAATTGACTCGATACTTTCTATCTATTATCGGAAGTTGCCTTTGCTCCAAGTTTGAAATCGTAGCAGTAAGTAAATAATATACTTAGTAAATCTATATATTATATCTTAAAACTACAGTATGAAGTATGTACCTAGTTTATATTATTATGAAGTAATAACAAAACAAACTATCTGAAACAAAAGATGAGGTCATAGTTTGTAGTCCATTGAGCGAGAGTGTTCTTTGTATGTTTGTTAGTTCTTTGTTTGTACAATGACTAAATTGTGCAAACCTTTTGTTTCATCTATTGTTTTATTATACAGCATAATTAGACGTTTAAGACTGCAAGTGAGGGGTTTTGGTTAAATATAATCACCTGATTCTAAAGTCCATACCAAACGAAGTTGGATCATTGTAGTTCGACCACTGATATATTCTATGAATTATTTTATAAGACAACTCCCGCACTAAAAGTTGCTCTTGTGTCGAGGAAACTTTTATAAAGATACAAACAACGGACATTAAGGAGGTACAACCAGACCGAAAACTATTATACTACATGTGGATCGCACAAATATTTGTTCCGTGTGGGAATCAAATTTTAATGATCTCTTGATGCAATTTTAGCGGCGTTAACCACTGTGCCGCGGAGGCAATCAAATAAACATAAATACTTCTGTCGCATAACTACTGAATAATAATCGTCTGGCAGACTTGGTGTACCACCCGAAACTAACTCATTCTAATAAAACTTAATATTTTCATAAGATATTTTGATATTTTAAATGGACAGACAGATAGACAAACTTTAATAACTATAATAATAGGTTAAATAAGTGTTGTGACTACGATCTCTTGACTTTAATTTCGTGGTTAATGTCAATTTGATTAACAAAATGGCGTCAATATGTTGACATAACTATTTAGGTTAGAAATCCGTTTAATTGCTCTTAATTATATGCTAGTACATTCTTTAGTTTGTTTTAACGTGTTAATTATGAAATTAATGGCGTTTAATGACTTTTTTATAGAGTCATTAATGATTTATGTACTTTTGTATGTAATTTGTTGTTTACAAATGCTCTTTACGAAGTTTTTGAATAAGGTGTTTCAACTTTCTAGTTTTTGCAATACTGAACAAATGTTATGATTTTATTTTAGAAATAAAATAAGTGGATCAAATGAATGAAAATTTCAGGCCAACAAATAACTATTTATCATTTTTAATTGGGATTTATTTTTGTAATGTTACGTAAATAGTACGAAATGATTTTGAAATTAGATTTTAAAACACGCAGTTTTTAAAAATATACCTAAATCTATCCACGTAACTAACATACGTAAAAAAATATTAATTTCTGAAATGTTGAAAAAGTGTTGACGTGATATATTACAGAGGAATTTATAAAAAAAGTTGTAATATTTCACTGACTTGGTTATATGTATATACTTGAATTTCGAACCTAATTTTGCATCAATGGAATACGTAAGTCATTTCCAATGACGATACAATAAACTATTTATTTTCTATATAGCATTATACTTATACCTATATAATCACGCCGAATTCCCACGGAGATAAGAAGTGTAGAATATAAGTCGTTACGATCTGTGCAAACTCCCTCTGTTAAACCATCTATTATTCTCTCTATTACGTACATTTCTTAATAAAAAGTTTCCGAGTAAACTCAGTAGTGTTCAAGACTCCATAAAAACAACCATAAATGTATCATCATATTGTAAATCCTGTCGTTTTTTTTAATAAGACCAAGAGTTATTGCATTCAGTCATGTTTGTGAACTACCGAGAATATCCGTACACAAGATTTTTTTTTAACTTTTTTTCACTTTTTTTTCTGAAGTCAGGTATGTTACCTGTGCTTGAATGAATAATTGTTAAAATATTTTACCTGTTTCGTGTAGTTGTGTTGTGTTTGGATGGGGAGGTGTTGGGTTTGGTTCCCGTTTAGTGACGTTTTATTCAAAGTTTGAAGTACGTAATTGGTAATTGAATTATTGATGATCAAGACTATTCAAGTTCAGTGATAACTGTAAGTAGAAATTATATGTATAGTAAGTTTTCTACGAAATGTACCTTGGCCAATTCGAGTTGTCTCCAGAACCACCAGAACTGTTGACATATTAGGATACAAATAATGTTAACAGCAGATGTTTTAAATAATTTTTAATAATTGATTTTACTAGTTTTTTGTTTGTTTGTCGTATGGTTAGTGGTCAACCTAGTGTCAAAATTGTTCAAGCCGCTGAGAGGCCTTTGACATGGCTTAATGACTGTTATCTTAGTAGACAACAGCCGGGACCGATATTTTTCGTGGCCTTCGAAGCACGGAGACGCCCAGCTCAAATACCACTACGTGGTCACCCGTCTATGGAATGACCGCGCCAAGGGTTGCTTAACCCATAGATCGTTTAACGACCGGTAAGCGCAACTAGCTATGGGCGCCTCACGTAAAGTAACTTCACGACTCCTATACCTGAAACCTGAAAGTGCAAATACCGAAATATTATCACTTTTCGACGTTTGTTGTACAGTTCTGCTTATATCTTTAGCAGATAACAATTGTAGTAATAAATGCAAAATGAGTACATTACGCACCTTACGGAAGGCAATAAATGAAATAACTGCTTTCATTTAAATAAACATTTAAATATCTTATGTCATAATGAGATATTTTAGCATAAACTTGTATTAAAACATATTTAGCTTAGATAGAGTTTTATAAAGACTTTAAAAGTAGGTTACACGTGGTGTTGTTTTCAACACTTTTATAACATTACGCCTGTGTTTACGAAAGGTTTAAGTAAATTTTATTTTTACGGAATTTTAGTAATACGCTATTCATGTTTTCTTCATACTACGTTTTAAATTTTCGACGCTCAGTAGTTTTGGCTGTGCGTTGTCCATCAGTCAGACTCGTAACGGAAGAGTTAGGTATATAATATGTATAGATTATTTATTCCCTTACTGTTATCGAAAGGAAAATAAATCTTAATAACCACAGTAAATAATTCAAGGCAGTTAAAATATAACAAAGAGCTGTATATTTAAATCATAATAAAACTTTCTATTATAAAGTTATCTTCATATATTACTTTGTATTAATCGTTCGTCCGGCTACAATCGTGTGAAACTTAGTTATAGTCACGGGGAATATTGATGAGAGACATAACCTGTGTATAGGTGACATAGGTGTATTATAATAATAGTATTAATATATTTCACTTGAGACGCTCATATTGAACCACTTGCGCTGTGTCGGTAAAATATGAGCAAAATAGGAGGATATATACAGCAAAAAATGTTTGTAGAGATCGTAACAAGTGGCATTATTATCCATCATATATAATACTTATATTATAATAATAATAATAATATTATAAAGCTGAAGAGTTTGTTTGTTTGTCTGTTTGTTTGTTTGTTTGAACGCGCTAATCTCGGGAACCACTGGTCCAATTTGAAAAAATATTTCAGTGTTAGATAGCCCATTTATCGACGAAGGCTATAGGCTAATATATCAGCACGCTACGACCAATAGGAGCAAAGTACCAGTGAAAAATGTTACAAAAACGGGGAAAATTATGATTCTCTTATGTGACGCAAGTGAAGTTGCGCGGGTCAGCTAGTCCATCATATCGAAAAAACCAAAATCAAAATCAATTATGTATGTATGTACGTCTTATAAAACGCGCTATTTTACGTAATGTCTGAATAACTGAACAACCAGACCCGAAATAACTATTAATGGATTGCAAAAATACTTATTTACCACCTTAACCACTACGCCACGGAGGGGAAGAACATTACATTAGTGGGGATCGAATTCCTCATTATGATGATAGATAGCATTGTAACCAATACTTACTGTGCCTTATATGATGCAGTTTACCTTGAAGTATAGGCTCAAACAGTGTCGGAACATGTTTGATGAAAGGTTACCTGTCAGTCAAATCTAAATACGGAAATAGATCTCTATTATATTTGGTTTATTCCAATATGGGATTTGTTTTATTATTAATTTATTGTTAGAACAAAACAAAATGATTTTCTTGAAGATATCGCCCACGTTTGGTCAGATATTTGGAAAAAAAAGTGTAGCTATGTTTGGTCCAGGATTTCAGGATCTCCCAATCTTATTTGTTTAAAACAGTTCAGTATATAGTTTAACCTCTTGTCTCCAAGCTAGCCGCAGCGAGACGAAAACGTGAAAAGATAGTCAACAAACTTAACAATTTAGAACTAGGCTCAATTATCATTAGACTTATTATCAAAATATCAGCATCTCTTGTGAAACCTCTTCAGAAAACCCAAAGTTTAATATAAAACCTACATAAACGAAGGCTGTATGCGCCGTGCCCTAGAGTGTGTTTTTATAAAGTCATGCGATAGGCTCGTGGACCGGTTGTTCACGTCACATCCGAATTCCACACCGTTACTGCCTCACCCGCTATAAGCAACGATACCACAGATTATACAGGGTGTTAGGCAGACCGTTGTGCAAACGATAAAGGCATCTGGATTGGTCTGTTTAAAGTCCTTTTTTATTTTTTTTTATTTTTACTTTATTTAGGGGTTTTTATCTTGTAAGATATGCCAATCCATTATAGCTTATTAAGTAATAGATGCATATTTACTTGTCTATGAAACACAATTATTTAAATCAGGCGAGTCACCGCTGAACCCATGACACGTAATTGACGTTTAAAGTCTTAAGATTGCACTTTTATGTACTAGTCAGGGTTCAATTAAAGGCACGTCTTAGGACGTTGGGCAGATATTATAGGCTCAGCCCGTATACACAAATACACTCACATTACGAATGTCTATATAATAATGTGAGTGTATTTCATATTCCCTTGTTTCGTATGTTAAATATTGTATTATTATATCGATTTTCGATAACTGGTCTTTGAATATGTAATTAACAATTTATTTGTACACACAGAAGGACCTCTGATTTTGATCATGACACACATAAGTACTAAACTAATGAATGGCTAATATTAATAAGACAAACATACAAACACTTTATACATTAAATTAGACTTTGAGTTCCGCGTTCCAATCATACTATTTGTATTGTCTTTTTTATGTTAAAAATAATAAAAAATACGGTCGAATTGAAAACCTTCTTTTTTAAAGTTGGTTAGAAACAGGGAAACGAGCTGGCAACATTGAAAGTTTTATAAGGATGCCAATAATTACGTCAATTACTGTATTGATTGATTGACCGTTTGTACGGTATTAGTAGCCTTTTAAGAAGTTTCCTCACTGAATAATTGTTACATTAATCGCATACTTTTGTAACTACTCGTTCATATTATTGCCTACTGACTGCCTCTGTCGTGCAGTGGCTAAGTTAGCCACACCGCTAACATTAGCGTCGGGGGCTCATAGGTTTGATTCCCACACGATTACTTTGCGTACGTTGTTTGTATGTAAATGTAAAAGTCCCCGCAACCCAAGAGCAATTTTTAGTACGGGATTTCTTCAAATATATATATATATATAATCACATCTTCAATCTTATCACCAGCCTTCAGCTCAAGTTGGTGGGGTTATGAAGAATGCAACAAACAACAAGTTTTATATAAACTATAAATTATGATTATTTCTTTGAAGAAAAGCTAAGGGGATTTTTAGTACGGATGTCATAAATAGTAAAACTCTGTACTACTTTGCCTCAACTAGAAGTCGAACCAAGGATATCACGGACAACCGCCGCTTTTACATCCGTTATACCAAGGTATTATCAATTAACAGACATTTTTTTATTACGTAATTACAAAAAAATATCGGATAAAAAGACTAATACTACAATTATCCGGCTGAATGATCTTTGTCCGTTGCCTGCAGTTGTTACATAAACGATTAAATACACTGAACAACTTTATGGTTTTAAAGAAATATTTATTTTTATCTTTCGACCAGTTTTAAACAATTACGCTTACTTTCTGTTTTCGATTTATGATATAAGAACTTGTGAGATTTTGTGAAATGTTTATTGAGAAATTATGTTTGTTTTATAATTTGACCAACTTATGCCCGCGAGTTCGTCCGCGTTAAAAGATTTCCTTGGGTAAAAAGTCCTATCTTATGTGGTTAGCCAGGTGTATGGCCAGTCCAGGTTATAAGCTCTCAGTGTACCAAATTTCATAAAAATCTGTCCAGTAGTTTCTTCGTTACAGAGTAACAAACATTCATCCATCCTCACAACTCTTGCATTTATAATATTATCAGACGTGAGAGCCGCACGATTAAACCTCGGCTACGCTACCCTTTCATAATTACGTGTTTTTTCAATACGATATAAATAGCGAAATATTCTTAAATGATTCACAAGTTTTTTCATCGCCTTCCCATACATATGTAGTGATAAATACTCATATAATAATATGTAAATTTATCAAACCATTGAAATCAAAGAACCGGTCATTAGTGGCACAGATAATAAATATCTTGTTGGCAGTATGTTATGCCTCACCCAGGTGGCCTGGCAGACATAAATAAAAAATACCCGTATTCTCTATAGTATTTTTATCGATAAATAAAATTTTTGATTACATTTATAAATTAAAAGACTGAGAAATTGACGGAATACTTAAATAGTGTGTTTGTAATTAATTAATTTATAAACTTAATATAAGTCGATTAATTTTGTACAAGATTATTGTTTACGAAATATTGTGAAATATTCAATTTACTTTTACTATATTAATGGATTTCAAGCTATGAAGAGGACTAATGCCCAATTTCTGAGGTACATTTAGCAGTAGTTTATCTATTCAATAGCGTTTAAATTTATATAAACATGACAGTTTGCGTAGATAAACTACCGCTAAAAGTGCATCAGAAACCGGGCACCACAGTTACCATGGAAAATATAACCTATACCTACTCAAGAAAATATCAACACCTAAAAGGTAGTTTTGTAGTCCAAACGAAATGAAACAACGGTCAGTGTTTATCTTACGCAGTCGTGACCAGATTGAGGGAAAGAGGTTACTATTGCAACCTAGTAAACTTGTTACTAAGGCACATAAGTCTCCTTTGTTCTGTAAATAATATAATTCATAATTTTCACGTTATGTCATATAGAATTTGAAAGTTTTTAGGCTTAAGCTTGCGTTACGCTATTTTATTTTTGTATTTGTGTGACAATACAGGCTTAAGTTCAAGTATATAAAGCTGCCCTTGTTCCCCGGCCGCCATCTTGGAAAAGGAGGTCGGAGGACAAGGGTGGCGACCCCACAAACTTGAACTTAAGTTTCTACTGGTCCCTCTTATACACAGAAGAAAATTGAGTTCCGAAAATTCCTTAATGTAACTTTTCAATGGACTATATCCATTGTCGATGTTTAGGCGTGTCTATCGAATGTCAATCGGTCGTTGACCTCCGTTTTGGCGGGAGAAACTCGCCTGTCAAGTTTTTTTTGGCCATTTACTTTCTCGCCGCACACAAGTTTTGGGTGTAGCGGCCAATGTCGCAGAATGAAATAAAGCAACGAAACGTGTCAATTTGATTTGATTCAGTACATTCGCTTTTGATTTTCACCAGATGTCTCAATTTCAAATTGTTTTGATGCTAGTTTGTGGTAGTTCCGACAGCGTGTTTTCGTTGAAAGAAATAGCATGTGCTTCCTTCTGCAAATTTCGAGAAATATGGTTCTGTTGTTAAGTTTAGCAGGCGTTGCAGACAGACAGACAACATTTCGCTATATATAATTTCTTGGAAAAATTTACAAATCGTACGCCTAAGTTTGCCATTTTGCATCGCCATATCATTGCATATCAGATATTCATGGTTATAATTACACTTACATACATAAATACATAATACACCTTGCTCCCATGGGGTAGGCAGAGACCAGAGAACGCCGCTTGGTACGATCCACGTGGTAATTATACTCACGTAAGCATAAAGTAAGTCGTTTCCCACGCCTTGTCATAGGATACCGAGCACTACGATATAATTCCTGTAATTTAGCTCACTTTTACTTATTCTGCGAAAGGTTTCAATTATTTTCCTCATTTTAATTGTACATAGTTCAACGAAACCGTTTACTCTCAATAATATAGTCTAACGACTTAGTAGAGAGTCTTGTATGCTAGGCACTCACCCCTGGAAGTATACAAAATTAATTATCATTGACATCACCCGTAGGTCTGTACAGCTGACATCGGCTGGTTTAATATAGCTCACTTTATTTTGGCAATACGCAGAATTATTTGTTACTCGTGCTAGCCAAGGCTTTTTACTAAGTTGTCGGACTATAGTAGACCGGATTTTTTTGAAGGACTATTGCTTAAAAATACCTTAAAATATACAAAATAATGTGTAAATATTCAGAAAAACGGCATTCTTTGTCGATAATAACATAATTTACGCTGTCAACGACTATTATAGAGGCCAGGGGCAGATATTCCGCCAGTTTTTGTGTATTCTATGAGAATCTCTTGTAAAACCGCTTAACCGGTGCTACAAGGGCGTAAGTACGAATATGTGTTTTTTGCAGTTTTAAATAGAACAAATATGCTGTATAAATACGGTATATTTAATCGTTAATTTCTAGGGAAAAATTAATGTAAAAAAATATTCGTGGTGTTACATAAGTTTAATATTTTATTAATTAAATCAGTCGATAAAGTAACATACGCACATGAAATGTAGAAATAGATAAAGTATAAAACATAATAACTATTTTTTAAATACTTTCTCATAGAATTATAAGTTCCCGAGAGCTCATAGGTTTGATTCCCACTCGGAACAAATATTTCTGCGATCTACAAATAGTTGTTTCGGGTCTGGTTGTACCTACTTTGTATCCGTTGTTTGTATGTTTGAAAAAGTCCCCGCGACACATGAGCCAATTTTATTACGAGCATTGCCTTAAAACAAAAAATAAATAAAATAATAAAATAGGTATACTATATACCTGGTTAAACAGTTTCTTAGTTGTCTTATAAAATGAGTTGATTCCACTTACGCCTTTACCTCCCTGGGTCTGTGAACGTAAGTTTGTATGAACGTTGTTTGAAACTAGGTCATTCTCACAGCCAGACGTTTTGGCGGCAGAGTGTAACAGTATTCTATTATAATATAATAGATGATTATAACATTATATTAGGAGGTACAATTTTTATTACAGTTTTTTGGATTTATGTAGCGTTTTTGTTTTGCCGCTGTATAATTATTGTTTTCTTTACAACTGTCGTGGAAGTAAATTAATCTTGTGTCGCCAACTCTCGTGAAGAATTAATTTTGTGTCGCGGAGACTGTTATTTAATATACAAGAATCGAACAAAATAATACAGAATAATCACAAATTTGACAATACATAATTTGTTTCATATGAGCATCAAACTCACGACCTCACGACCCTGGGTTGATCAGTGACCAACATCAAATATGGTAATTGTCATGGAGTTCATTTCTATCAATATTATTTATTATTTCTATAACAACTGTCAAACTCAAAATTCTGATACATCAAACAGCTAACTGCATACCTACAAAAAAACATATATTATTTATGCGATCTGATGTACAAATTCATCTCTGATTGTATTTTATTGTCTACAGTTCGTATACAAGATTAATTTATTAAATACATTAAAAAAGTTATAAGGAAGTGAAAAACTCATTCATAACTGGTAAAATATTGTGACAAGCATGTTGATTAAGTGTTTTTACAAGTTAATGATTACAAAGATTTATTATAATCGATACAGAATATTTATGAGTTTAGAGATGTTTTTTAAATTGCCTGTTTAATTCTGAAAATTCTGCTTTTTTCTTTTAAAAACACAGGTGTGATTTTACGTAATAGTGGTACTCTGTTTAAAGAAATTATTTTAAGTTCATGGCTAACTTTGGATTGTGTGAGGAAAAATCTCTGGTGTAGAGATATTCTAGTCAATTTTAAGAAAAAAAAAACACAGATTTCATTGACAGATTTATGACGTACAACAAATTTTATTAAGGAAAATGAGATTAAAACTTGAAGATTGATGAAATTAAACGAACGTCCGATAAAACGAAAAACGACCGTGGTCGAGTCTAAAGAGGTTGTTAGATTTTTTTAAGTTAAGAAATTGTGGTAACAGTTCAGTTTGGTAATAAATATTGTACTAAAGATGATTTGAGATTTTTTCTTATATTACATAGGACTAAAAAAAAACAAATACCCAATCAATAAAACACACTAGTTGTATGTACACACTATGTTAAAACAATAATTAATCTGTGCATTAATAAATACGATTAATTTTACTTTTAAAAAACAATAAATCGTTTTCAAAATGGCCGATACTTCCAAATTTGACTTGAATGAGCGGGAACGCAAGCAGCTGATTGTGTGAAAGCTGTCACCTTGTGCCTGTGAGCGGGCAGCGTGGCCTAGAAACGTCATTGTCGAATTGCCGATAGGTCTAGCGGTGAATATTAGCCTCTACGCATTATGACTTATATATCATTTGAGGTATAAAGAATAAAGGCATATAGTTAAGAGAAAAAAGGTAATTTCGGGGGTTTACTTTTTTTACTGGTGGAGACATTTTTTGTATGTAAAAAGAAGAACGACCCATATTTATGTGGGTGTTAGTTTTCACTAGTTTTGGCGTCCAAAATGACAAATTATGGCTTAACCAAAATGACAAAAAATATATATAGGTAGTATCGGACTTTTACAGGCACAAGTATTTAAGTTGACAAAATAAGAGGGCCGTAGTTTCTCCAAAAAGATTTGCTATGATTGAGAAGTTACAAAGTTGTAGTAAATAATATGTCCAAGTTTCATAGAGTCTGAAATATTTTTCTTAGTATTCTTCTAGTTGTTACCTATTGTTTAATTAAATATTATATCATATCTCTCTGATTTGTGGTTGAAATATGTCTGTCCGTTACTCGATCAGTCACGCAAAGACCTGTTTTATAAATAAAAAAGATAAGAATCAATTTATCTAAATCTTATTCAAGGAAGACTCGGTAATTAATAACACTCATAATACCCAACCAAAGTCCTTTACTCAATCAATTAACATAAAATAAATGCTTAAAATAACGTAATCAACAATCGTGTATAATTAAAACCGGTTGAACCATCCATAGACAACATACCGAACTCCATACACGACCCCTCATTCCTTTCTCAAGCCATAGACAATGTATTCGGCGGCCATGACAGTATCGTGACAGTCGGACGTAAATATGAAGTCGTGCCGTTTTCATTGTAATAAGTAATCGATTTGGATTTATGACATACATTTAAAACAATTAGACTGGATAGCAATAAAAGTAGCTATTTGTATCGATTTGTAAGGCTATATTTTATGGGTTAAGGTTTTAATATTTATTGAAAGAAAACTTCATATTTTTAAGGCTTAAATGCTGTTAATGGACATAATTAATAGATTTGAGTAACTGAGCAATTTGAAATGGATAATGCTATTTATCTTTCTCCTCTTCGTTACCTATACTTACTTTGATCTATTGAAGTCTGAAGAATATAATTGTGTTAAGTAAAATCACATTGCCACTAAAAACAATACTCCTTATGACAATACGTAGTTGAATAGCTATTAAAGGCAATTTTGCTCAAATTATAGGTTTTTTATTAATACGAAACAAAATATTTCGTTTCTCTTGTCTCAGCTTACCCTATGAGCAAGAGACATGATTTTATAAATTTCACACATTTATTCATTTCTTTGTAACGTTATGCATGTAAATTGTAAGAGTTTGTTTTTTCGCATAGATATGTGTGTAAGGTACGTCAATAAGAGCTTCCATACACGCTTTTCAGCCATCCATCAAAGCACTATCTGTCAAATAAATATACTAGCAATAGTGTGGTATTTCCATACACGTGACTCCTGTGGAATGCCAAGGTTTGTGCTTAATAAGTAGGTACAGTGCAAAAGACAATAATTTACGACCCACTATCGTGATTGTATGCAATCTTTGAACTAAAGTTTTAGTTTTATTTCAGAGCTTCTGGAAATAACAGCGGTTGTACTTTTCTGACTACTGCTTTTTTCTAGCTGCTTAATGCTTCTTTAACTACTGGATAAGTAGTATTTAGTCGTCTTTTGCTGTTAACTTATCACTCGGATAGTTTAATCGCAATAGTTAAAGACAAGCAAACCAAGGAATCATCGTTTATTGCAGTTATCCCGTGCTTTTATAGTCGGACAACTGAGTAGAGAGCCTTGTCATGCACGATAAAGCTCGATTATAATAATTAATAATTCCGGGTATACACAAAATGAAGCTGTATTAAACAGGCCACTGTCGGTAGCATAAGCCTGCGGGTCACTGTTGTTCTAACTTTAATATTTTGTATACCCCAGCTAGCCACGAACCTTGCATACCTACCCGGCTTTCAGACAATAGTCGTTAACGTAGCTTGTAATTTTAGTAAGGAAGTAGTAAACGTATGTCAAGAGAATGTCGTGTCACGGGCGACAAGACAACAGGTACAATATTTCCTTTTTCCAAAATTACCATGTTGTTAGAAGTTGTCTACTTATTAGTATATATGTTAAGGAAAATAGTTTGTACGTTGTAAACATACAAATGACTGCTAAAGTTTATGTATTTTACCTAGAAGACGTTGTATAATAGTATAATGTAGAATATGCGTGCATCAGAAAACCCTTCGGCGCTATATCTCATACTAGCTGACCCGCGCAACTTCGCTTGCGTCACCTAAGAGAATTGGTAAAAATGTTCCCCGTTTTTGTAACATTTCTCGTTGCTACTCCGCTCCTAATGACCGTAGCGTGATGTTATATAAGCCTTCCTCGATAAATGGGCTATCTAACACTGAAAGAATTTTTCAAATCGAACCAGTGCTTCCTGAGAATAGCGCGTTCAAACAAACAAACAAACAAACAAACTCTTCAGCTTTATAATATTAGTATAGATTACTCTCACTCGGAAATACCATATTAAATGGGTAGGGTATATTATACTAATACATTATTGTGTATTCCGAACTATCTAACGAATCGCCTATAGTATTAGTAAAAAGCCTTTGGTAAAAGAAAGGTGATCTAAGTCCTTTTTAAGAATATTATATATCCATATCAATATCTATCATCTTGTCGTAAAACATTACATTAATTTTTTAAGTTTAAGATTTTGACCCTAAAAATGTTCGATCCTTATCCCTTCCCACCTAACCTAAAAACTCCTAGGACCTATTTTCAATGGACATCGTCTACAATCGAATAAGGCTCGCTAACTATCTACAAAGTACATATAAAGTGTCTGACTAAAGTGGTCAAGTACGTGCGCGTACGCAAATGTCAGTGCGCATGTGTTGCATTGCAAATACCTGCATTGCTTTGTGTAGAAAGTATTTAGGTGGATTTGTAGATGTGAATAGTTTCGTAGTGTTGGATAGAAGATGATTGGTCTATCTATTGTATAGTTAGTGGTCAACCTGGAGTCAAAGTTGTTCAAGCCGGCCGAAAGGCCTTTGACATGGCTTAACGACTGTTATCTTAATTGACAACAACTGGGACTGCTTCACGGGGATGCTCAGTGCAAATACCACTATGCGGTCATCCATTTATAGAATAACCGCGCCAAGTGTTGCTTAACCCACAGATCGTTTACCGACCGGTGAGCACAACTGGCTATAAGCGCCTCGAAGAGGAAGGGTAGGCAGATATATGGAGATAGGAAATAACGCATTTATTAGATTAACTATCGAACAACTCTAACTACTGCATGAGTATTTCTTCATTTCTTTTGACACCCCTCCCGCGAGCCAATGGATTTAGCAAATTTGAGGCCCCCTTAAAATTCTTAAATCTAGAGGCCTCTCGTTTAATTGCTTTTTAAAGTCCTTTAAAGTAAACTACAGTCACTATGGGAAACGGTTTATAGATGGTAGAACGAGCTTACTAGTTTCTAAAACATTTGGGACAATCTTGTCTCAATTCTTGTACCTGATGGTCATAATGTATTTTAGCAATAGAAAGAACCAAAATCTTGCAGTGTTTTCACTATCTAATTGTATCAAAAATAACCCACGATGCTATAAGTATAGGTATTTTAATTCACGTTATTCAAATGTATCAAAAAATAATGTCACATCGCCACATGGGTGTATTGCGAAATGTGACATTAACATAACTTTATGATGACACCGTGAGAATATAGCCGCTTCGATTACCGGTGCATGTGCACTTTTGTATACTTGCATTGAGGTATGTGCACACGATACTGATACTGAAGCTTAAAACTAAACTTGAGACAGTTCTAGAGAATTTTTATGTGGAAAGTTGGTCATGCCCCTAGCGAATTTTGGAAGAACTAGCAATTATAAACGCCAAATTCTTGACATGAAGGCAATACTTTATAAAAAATACAAAATGACTTAATAGTACCCATTACGGTCCCACTGCTGGACAAGGGTATGCGTTATAAATCCCTCTAAAAAGTGTTCTAAAAATCTTTTGATAGGCAAGACTTCTTCACCATTTGGTTAAGAAGTAATTTCTAATACTCACGTAATATCGTCCACTAAGTCTGGCCGGCAAAACTAAGTAACTACCACATTTTTGAACTTGCTCTTTGTACAAAACTACAACTTAAACAATTTTGGCGGCTTGTATATTTAACATACTAATATTATAAATGCGAAAGTAACTCTGTATGTCTGTCTGTCTGTCTGTCTGTTACTCAATCACGCCTAAACTACTGAACTAATTTACATGAAATTTGGTATGGAGATATTTTGATACC
The DNA here is from genome assembly GCF_050436995.1 of Anticarsia gemmatalis. Lineage (NCBI taxonomy): Eukaryota > Metazoa > Arthropoda > Insecta > Lepidoptera > Erebidae > Anticarsia > Anticarsia gemmatalis. The sequence goes on along the minus strand of NC_134764.1, from coordinate 10,023,458 downwards.
CGAGAAAGGACATAGGCTATATATCATCACGCTATGACCAAAAGGAGCAGAGTACCAGTAAAAAATGGAACAAAAACGGGGAAAAATTTCACACATTCTCTTATTGGACGCAAGCGAAGTTGCGCGGGTCAGCTAGTATTTTATAAAAAGAAAAGCAGTTAGTATTCAAAGTAAAAAATAAAATCATAACGAAGTCTTTTTTGTCCACATTGTACATACAACACTATAACCACAACTATTATTTTCTTCGTAAATAACAAACTATTTCTTCCTTTACTACTAAAATTAAATCCACAATACATTTCCCAGGGTTGTTAGCAAAAGTGTTTGTATGAAAGAAAAACAAGCCCATACTTAGTGGTTACTCATATGTGACGCCACTCGTCTGTACCTCCCCTTACACGAAGGTCTGCAAATCGACATTGAATTACTTTTCTATTTTACTTGATAGACATTACTGTTGAAGAAATATGTCGTTCAGTTTTGTGATAGGTTTTAAATTTGCTAGTTGGTAGATAATCCAATCTGTTTACTAGTTTGTGTTAAAGTAACTTTTGAGTTTTGAGCATCAATTTCGCAATTTCAAATTTTTATTTTTTATACTTTAGTCTATTTGCCCGCAGTGTTATTTAAGTCACAGCTTGGCGCTGAGTATTCTGCAGGTGTGACGTTAAACTTAAATATACATTTTAATAATTATATATAGGACGATGAAGAAGCAGAGATGCAAACACACTCGTTTCGACTTTTAAAAAGTTTGATATGAGGCGAGCAAGTTCTTAATGATAGATACACTATCAAATTGGAGAATATTATAATAAGAATTATCAAATCCCAGTACCATTTTCCTCTCCTGAGAATTCAAGCCGAGACCTCATGTCGCATACACTACGATCAATACTTGCCTAAATAAATCAAAACTTCGCATTAATTTATAAGCGTATTAAACGCTTACCGTTTGATTTAACACGTGTGTTAGTCTATAAACATTCTGTGTTGATGTATATCAGCTAATTAATGGTATTTATGTCACACTGTGCGATAAATAATCCACTAACACGCGCAAGTTGGTTTCTAATCTTTTTTTTTCAACGAAGAGCTAGAATAGTTTGCTGACAAATTAAGAATACGCTGCATTGAAAAGACATTGGTGAGGCAAAGAATCAACTTATTTCTTAAGATTTAATTTATTTTCAATAGTCTATTAGTTGAAAAATCACGTTCTCTTCATAAAATATATTTACTATTTAGTATAGAAATACATACGATACAATAATTAACGTCATCATCTCGTCCTTTCGTTGCGATCAAACACGTCTTTAATATATTAGTTTCACACTGCAATCATTATAATTTCAACGCTATTTACGAAAAATATGACATAGTATTTAGAAATAAACTTTTTACGAGTACAAGTTTAATAATTTTTCGTTAACTCAGTGAAATACTACCAATATTTTACAGTTCTTTTTGTCATAGAAATAGACTATACATCTTCCATGGTGCAAATTCTTGTATATCTGGGACCAAAATTGTATATCCCTCTAAAGTTAACATTTTAACTATAAAACTTCATTACCTTTAAAAATGAATAGGCGTGCTTATTTATTGGAAGTTATGTTTACCTAAAAATACAGATTAAAATTTCAGTTTAATCCGTGAAACTTATATCCATAAGTGTCGCAATAACCCATATTCTAATAACCTAATCCCCTTCAAACCACTCACAATCTTGTGTGAATGATACAAATTATAGATTACATCAGAATCGGTTCAGTAGTTCACAGACAATCGCACGATCGTTGTCACGCGAACCTTTTGTTCTAAATAAGATACAAATATTTTATAATCGTACTCTCGACTTCTGTTGGGAAAGAATTTCGACATTTCTATAGTAATGTCCTTGGTTTTGTAAAGATTTTGTTTCCCGCTTCTTATTGAAGTTAACGTAGTTTCTTACTATTTGTGAATTGCCAAAATGGAGAAGGGTTTAAGTGCAATATTTACGTATTTCTCACTATTTCAAATAAATAATACTAAACGGTTTCAAACGAAATTCTATACACAGACAGTTTATAACCGTGATTCACATATAGGATACTTTTTATCTCTGCAAACCTTTTCAGAGGTCTGGGGCAGAATCTAGTCTATCTGTATTAGAGAAACAGTTAAGCAGTATGAATCTCTATAAGCAGTAATATGACATTTCAAATGTACCGCAAAAATAGTTCCTACAACGCCCGCTAGAGGTGCTGATAAGATTTTCATACAACATTTCTCGACAGCTAACCGTTTGTCGATAGTCGATAGTGGAAAAGAATCGCTCTATAGTTCATCTATTTAAAACATTCAACATTTAACACAACATTTAAATAAGTGGAGACATTTAGCGCATGCGTGCGCGCAACTATCCCAAGTACGGTAATAAGGAAATGTATGCGTTTAACTATTGCGCCTGTAGTTACGTAACGTGTTACGTTCACGTCTACGTTATCCAATCGACGGACGCGGTGACATGTATGTAATGATATAATCGATACTTATGTACCTTTATGTACAGTATTAAGACGATTTAAGGTTTTGAAATCGATGGTAAGCAAATTAGTTACGTGCTGGCCTAAAAAAGTTTCCGATTGATCAGTGAATTATGATTCTATCCCTATATAATATAATTTCTTCATCAGCCTAGCCTTTCTTCCAACTACATACATATGCTGAAGTTGGCTTCCAATATCACTGGATGCAGCGGATAAACTGTCTATTTTCTTGCCTGCTTGGGTGGAAGTTATTAGGTTTTTATGTCGAGGACTGGCTTAAAATACAAAAATTCAATTCGAAAAGATTAAGTTACGTTTACAGTATTTAACATTGAGTCAAAGTGTATAGCCAAAATAGCTTAAAAGTTTTAAAACTATCGTTTTATACGACAAAATTACGATGAAAAACGTTTTAGGAGACCCCACACTACTCAACGACTGTATCTAACGAATGAAATGATCGAAACTCCACACAAGTGTGGTAATGAAAGCAAAAGAAGATACATCTGAAGTGAACGATGTAGTCAAAATATAACGTAAGTGTTTATCACGTTCGTAAACGGAGAGAGGTGTGAATTACTTGCTGACGTTCTAGTTACTCCTACGTGGATACAATTGAATGAAACTGTTTTCTTTCTTATGAAATAGTTGTAATTTGACATTTCTATAGAAATGTAACCCTATTCGAGGAGAACTTTTACATTTGTAATCATGCTTGGGTATCCATATCGACAGAAAAATATTTTTAACAAGTTAAGACACTTTTGACAGTTAATGTCAATAAGTATGTCGAAAAAATAAAAAAAACAACCGAACAAATGAAAGATAACATACTTACAGCAGTTCACTTATAGATTAAGATTTGTAGTAAGCTAAAGCATACTAAAAGCAATTTGTGCGAATTATAAGGTTTTCTTTTTTGTATAATATGTGAGAACATATTGGGTTGATTAATTATTTTTGCAGCAATTACACTGAGTTGACATTGTCATGTCCTATAACAACCGAAACCGAAATTCGATCTTGCCCCTCGCGCTATTTGAAACAATATATTTTACAATACTTCAATGAGTGTAAAAGGCATGGTTTTTCTGTAGTTACATTCAATACAAACAAGTAGATATTATGTTTCTAAGGGGCCTCGTCTCACGGGTAGCTGTTAGGTTGACCCCTAACAGTAACCCGTGAGATTGTAGAGGTCTATTCGTCAAAACAATACACTTAATAAACACATTTATTGCGTATGTGAAAGTCGAAAACTTCTTCATATGAACCCAAGACAAGAGTACGCGAGTAGTCATAAATGTTTTTAATATCTCTTAATCAATTCATTATTATTTGTTCTCTTGCTTTTTGATGATATAGACAATCTACGTATGGTGTTAAGTCATAGCCGTATATTTCGTATTGTGACTTATCAAGAACGTATATTGTGTATAGTGACTTATAGAAAGAAAAACATTTATAAACTTTTTAATCCATTATAAATACTTTAGCATCTTATTTATCTGTTAAACTTAAATTCTGTTATCTACCATCCACTGGCCTGTAATATGGAGTGAAGATCGTTTTTATTGAAATTAGGATTGCTTGAAATATTACTTAGACATCGTAAGAAATTAATAAACCTTGTGCTTTTGTGAAATTTTAAAATGGTTGTCTCAAAATTGATTATATTATGTTACTACATAGTACGTACCAAACATATAATTTGTCAAACATATGAGCTATGTTGTTAAATGCTAGTAGCATTGACCGTCCCATAGTTTAGCACTAAGTTAATAACCTTAAGTTTGCTAGTATAACATGAAAATCCGATACTTCCTACACAGACGACAATAGGCTTTTACTGAAGTTGTTAAAAGGTCGTGAACCTTACGACTACTGCGGTAAACCCATGATTTAACTAGTTAAGCTTTCTAAGAATTTACTGCCAAAGAAAATGTATGAATGACTACTTGTGTTAAGGTATAAATTATATTTTATAAAGCTGATGTCATGGCCTGGGATATGACTCTACCAAATTTCAGCTTGATTGTTTCAGTAGTTTAGTCGTGAAAGTATGACAGACTGACAACCAAACACATAGAGTTATTGTATTTGTTTTATAGTAAGGGTATCGTTATTAATATTTTTTATTGATCGCTTTTTACTTTCGCTATTTTAACATACGTAAGAGAATAAATAAGTTAAAATTCTCACTTGCTACGCATATGTGGAATTAAGATATTGTACAGCTATTATATTTCCCTTTAAGAATAATTTTATTTTATTTTTTCCAATTATAAGCAAACTATTTTATTGAACTTGGACTCTTTTATGTTTCAAATATACTACAGCTAGAATTTAATCATTGTTATGACCTTCTGTGATATTAACCCATGAATCTTCGTGTTGCAGGTGGAGTCAGGTCGTGAGGAACTGAAGAAGGAGCGCGAGATCATGCAGCTGGTGGCGGGGCTGCAGCTCAACGACGAGCCCGACAGACGGGAGCCGCATGCCATGCGACAGAGGCACGCACCCAGGTAACAACCGACATCATAACTTTTAAACTCTCGCGTTGCATGTTTAATCTATACTAATATAATAAAGCTGAAGAGTTTGTTTGTTTGTTTGTTTGAACGCGCTAATCTCAGAAACTACTGGTCCTATTTGAAAAATTCTTTCAGTGTTAGTTAGCCCATTTATCGAGGAAGATTAACATCACGCTACGGCCATTAGGAGCGGAGTAGTAACGAAAAATGTTACAAAAACGGGGGAAATTTTGACCCAGTCTCTCTTAAGTGACGCAAGCGAAGTTGCGCGGGTCAGCTATGTAAATATAATAGGATACGGGAATTAACGCGAATTACCTAAAAATGCCTAACGTTTCGGCGCAGGTTGCACTCGCCGTGGTCGCAGGCCACCTGCGCCGAAACGTTAGGCATTTTAGGGTTAAATGCGTGTTCGCGTTAATTCCCGTATTCTATTATACATTAACACTCGACATATTTATATCATACTAGTAAAAAAATATACCGAGAAATAGTGGTTATTTTTGCTAAAAATTTAGCCTACGTCCATCCCCGGGTCGCGATTTATGAGCCTGCTAGATTTTATTTAAATCGGTTTAGCCAATTTCCAGAAATATGAACTAACAAAATGCAAATGCACTTTTGTATTGATCTTATTGGTCTATTATTCGAGCAGTCGTGCAGACCACATGGTTCGATACCTGATCAGCCAAATGGCTATAAAGTAATTCCATTAGTAGGCTGGTGATTTCGGAGATTCGCCCCCTATTAAATGAATCCCACATGACAAATAATAAAATGTAGTACTTTTTAGTACACCTCTGCATACACCGCTATGAATACTATAACAAGCAGGAGTTAATTCTCGACGGTTAGTATGTTATGTACTAACTAAATCTTTAGCATGTATCTTTAAGATATCTTATAGGGACAGGTTTTTAGTTCCCTGTTTTACCACTTATTCACCGTCGAAGATATGCCACCGTATCCATCTACCGTACCCATCTTTCAATAATGCGGCCCTCGTCAGTCACATATAGCAATCCACCAATACATGAAGCAATACATAAAGTAATTGGCACGCATTGGCATATTGTACATTTGCATTATACGCAATAACTACAGTAGTACACTACCTTCATAGAAGTGTACGATTGTGGGCCGATTTCCTACTACTATCGACTATCGATAACCGGCTAGCTATGGATATTTTTTTATGGAAAACTGATCGGCGCTCTCAATGGACTGAATATCCTTCACAATAATGGCAATTTAATTTGACTGTGCTCGTGGAAAGTTCTATTCCCGGGTTAAGCAAAGTACTATTGGCCTTTTCTATAGAATATTTGTCAATAGTAGTTCGGTATTGTTAACTTGCCTATTACATAGGATTAACATTGTTAATGGCGAAACGTGGGTGTATTAATTCATACACCTACCTACATGTTCAGGTATATTATTGCGGCAATATTATGTATGTATGAATAATTTTAAATGTCCATAGACTGTAGAAAATTGCTATTTGTAAAAACAGTTTATTTCTACTACTTTAAAACAGACGTTATTATCAGCACGACAGCATAAATTACTGGCTTTATTTTGATATTTTTTGCTGTTTTTCAAGTTGAGTGACGCTTTAAAAGATGTTTTAATGAAACTACGTAGAAAAGACAAAGAAGAGTGTTAATAATTGTAGTATTTATCTCTCTTTCTGACTACTGACTAGAGTAGACCGAACTTTGTAAATAAATAATAATGCTAGGTAGGAGAGCCTTGGCATGCATATTTTATCTAGATTATAAGAGCTAATTTTGTTTATTTCTAAAATAAATATACACAAGCCACCATCAGCTACACAAGGCTGCGGGTCACCCTGTCTTAAATCCTCAATTTTGTATACCTACACCATCTGTGAATCTTGCATACAAGGCTTTCTACTATATTTTTAGACTTTATAGTTTTCTATTGAATTTCCCGTGTTCCATCTACGTGAATAAGGCAGGGGCCGCTTATTTACCATATCACTTATTTACTCGTATAAACTATAGACGATCATCCAACTACTTCACAAAGAAAAAGATTTATAAACGTTTTACTAAACTCGTGACTTCAATGTTTCAGATAACACAACGCCTCAGCTTCGAGGGCGACATCTGCCGGCTGAAAACGTAAGCGCAGCCAATCGGAAGCAAACAGCTCACCTCGATTATGATCGAACGAACACAACCAAATAAACGCAGTCGCTAAACAAACAAGTATTAAAAAAACAATAAAATATATTCAACTGCAAACACATCTCGAATCGGGGTCTCGATTTTCAAGAATCGAGTTTGTATTCGATTAATTACTGTTGATAATCGTACCTATGATGAACAGGGTACTTAAAGAACTATAGTTTAATATTTATAGTTATATCGATACACGCATCGATCGCGTGAGTTTCAACGATTAGTTGCGAGTTTTAATCGCAGTCGCAACTGTTCCGATTTAAGTTTAGGTTATGTTGTTAATGTCATTTGTATATTTCATTTTAGTGATGAATACACGTTTTATAATAGCCTTTTACAGACGAATATTTCGAGGAATTTTTAAGTACTAACCTACCTACCTTACATAGTCTTTGAAAAGGGAGAGGAATGATTTGTCCCTCGCGGCGTCTTTTAACAATTCGATTTAATAATTGATTTGAGACGATAATACACCTTTTTGTTTATCTAATTTACCTATTCATAGGTTTTAAGTCAAGACAAACATTTAACAATACAGCAGAATAAGTATCGATAATATCCAATAATAATAAGTAATAATTTTAACCGTTTTTTAATATCTGTCAATTTAAACTGGCTTATAGGTTACCTGCTGTTTTTTTATTAAGTTTGGGTTTCAGTTCGACTCCCAAATCAGGCAGTTTTTAAATCTTACAGTAGGCATGTAATAGCAGTCATGTCTTATGAAGGAAATTCTTTAATTAAATTAACATATTGCTGCCCAAATACCTTTTCCTAGAGAGAGAGTTTTGCCTTGAGCTCATGTTGTTCAAGCGCCGATTGGGAACTTTTTAAGAACTCCAGAATAAAAATAAATGTTTATTAAGGCTATTATAAGTCCTGTGTTCGTAAATAATTGTATGCGTTTAGTATAAGAGCTATATAGTCATTTATAAAACCTATTTAATTGTGCCTTAGTAACCGAACGGATAAGTGTAGCGTGTATTTCAATCAAAAAACATTTGTAAGTCAAAGTGTATTCCTTCATTTATATAAAAATTGTATTTTTCTATAGATTTTTTTCTTTTGTTAATTATTTTTGTAAATTGGTATTTTAATTAGTGATGTTTGTCACTGTGATTGGGGATTTTTTAAATAAATAAAATGTATTTTAGATAGTCAGTTGTAGATAAATAATAACGATTTTAAAATGTATGTTAAATGGTCGTTTCTGCTTTCTTCCATTTTGAAACGGCGTGATAATATTTTGCTCACATTACAACTGATTATAGTTACAACGAAAATAATATCAAAATTGTCTTCCTGTATTTGTATATTAAATTATAATATTTTTATATTGTCAAAGATTAGTTTTACAGTTTAGTATGCCTTTTCTAAAGTTTTCTATAGACCTATTTTACAATAATATTCAATTATGCAGGCGGCTTCGTTTGGGTGAAATTGTTTTCCATAAAACTAGTACTCACTAATAGAAGCTATCTATCTATGTGCCAAAATTCACACAAATAATTTTAGCTGTTTCACACATACACCTAAGAAGCATCATATAGGATCATCATATTATGATACATTTATTTCTGTCTTACAAACTTCTTAAACTATTCGTTCTGCTTATTAATATAATACAGTGTTTTGTCTTTTTCATTCATATACAGTTTCAAATTAGATTGAAAGTGACAAAACACTGTATTAAGTACTTATCAAAGCTTACACAACGATGTCATTTTCACATGTAAAACTGAAAATGGTCATATAAACTGTAAAATTAATCTATTATACTATGTATTTTGTATTTTTATTAAACATATGTACCTATGAATTAACTGAGGTTGATAAAACGTGTGTACAAAACAGATAAATTAGTCAAGTATATGGGAACATTGTAAGAAGGTAGAAGTAAGAAGAAAAAACAGTTCTTGGCTATGGAACTAATTGTCTATGAATTACGAACTATATATTTAAGTATGGGGCAATGTCTTTCAGAATAAAAAATAACTTTACGACTAAATAGTAATGTCTATTACGTGCTTAAATTACGAAATAGTGTACATTTTGATCTATTTGAAATATTTTTATAAGAAAGATAAGAGAGTTATCTTTGGAGGGGTTTTTTAAGTTGGACAATAACTGTTTTTTCATGATTTGTTGTTGTTACAAGCATTTGTTATATTTCAAAACAACGACATAATATACTATTTTTTACTTACATTTAATAAATGTTCATAAAAAAAAATATTTTTGTAATTATTTTAGTAGAACTTGTATGAAACACTAAATGAAAGCAACGCCATCTATTGAAATTGGAACGAACTAGCAAGTAAAAAGTGCATCAAGTTTAAAAAATAAACTAAAATAAATGAAAAAAATGTAAATAGTTTTAGAAAAGTTTTGCAAAAAAAAAAATGTCATCGAAATATTATAGGCTTTGAGTGCCATTAAAGTTATAATCATGTCTAGTTTATTTTTTAATATTTAATATGTTATCAACGCAATGCAAAAGGTATGGAAATTGTACAATATTCTTGTAGATACACGTATTGTTTATAGAATGGTGATTTATCAACGAACAGACAACGATGTATTCAATTTTATTATAGTTATTCTATTAAAGGTAGACTGTAACATATAGGAATGTGTTTTATTAACCTGACGGACGAGCATGACAAGATGTATTTAAGCATATCATATTAACCATAGCTTGCAATTATAGTTAACAATGGCTTAGACGGCTAGTGCCTTATAAAGTCGCTATTTAGGCTTTATTTTTAAAGTACCGTAAATAAATATTCTAATTTAAGTGTCACCCATTTTGGGAGATGACACTCGTTGAATGAAAGACTTGAAAACCATCTGGATTTTGTATTGCCACAATTTTAGATCAAATAAAAAAAAACTTAGCTGATAGCGCCATCTAGCGATTCAACTTTAGACTAGTTAAATTGGAAAGGTGTCGATAAAGCGTCGATATCTCAAGCTTGTTCTATTGTAGCACATAGATGTCGTGCTAAATCACATACTACCATTTAACTAGAGTTTAGTACTCAAGGAGTAATAGTAGAGATTCTTTAAGATAAGATTACTAAGAATACGCTAGCCTTCTGTCTATCACCATCCCCCCCCCTTTCCCGCGTTTCCTTTTAAAATGAAGTCAAAATGATTTCTAGGGGGTAGTTGACTGAGTGATGAAAAGAATATTAAACTTGTACTTGTAAAAGTTTCGCCAAAATGCTCATGTTATGTAACATTTTCCGTAAATAATAGTGAAATTAAAATAATTATATACAGAATAAAACATTAAATAAGGCACTCATTTGATCCCAAGGAAAATAAGAAATTGGGAAGTCACTGTCGTTATTTTTTAATTAAATATGATTTTGACATTTTGTAAAAAGTAGCTAATTTGACTGGTAGTCAACTTAAGTCAACTACCCTATTCATTGTTATAAAACAAAGTTCTTGTAATAACAGTTTTAAATACAGTAATGTTCTAGTTACTTGTTAGTCTCTGAGTTCACAAACTATTCTAGGAATCAGTGATAACATCGTGGCAACTGATAAACATCTGTAGATACAAATCAGGTAAGTAAGGTACGATTCAGACCAACCGGCTAGCGTCGCGCCGCCTCGGAACGGAGCCGTACGCGTGCCGCGGCAGCCGAACGTGTGCCGCGGCAGACGAACGCGTCCGTCGGAGCTGTACCGCTACTGCGGTATGCGTACGGCTGCCGCGGTAGCCGCACGCGTGCCGCGGCAGCCGACAGCGTCCGCTGGAATCCAATCATATGTCTGGACTAAAGAAATTAGTTTATCTTCCGTATCCATTTTTGAATTTAATATGTTAACTGTCGCTTGAAGAACACAACTTCAATGATTCGCTAGTTGCTGCACCGTAATCTCCGTTCGTATTTCACGACGCACAGCTGACCGGCTCCGAACGGACCCGACGGCAGCCGATTGGATGCCGACGGCGCCGTTCGGAGCCGGTCGGAGCCGGTCGGCCGTCGCGACAGCCGAACGCATTCTGCGACAGGTCGCGACAGGTCGCGACGCGTCGCGGGATGCCGACGGAGATAGCTATGCGTAAGTTGCTTGCAAATATGAACTGTATTTACTGTTGATACATTTCAGTGTTCTTTACCGCATTGTAAAATGCCGCCCGGTCCGGCCCGACGCGAGCCGGTTGGTCTGAATCGTACCTAACTCGGAAAATTTTAAGTTTTTTATATGATTTCTTGTTGCTAACGGGTAAAGCGTTCCATCTTCATTATTTTTTGGGGAAAAAGGGTACAATTTGGTTGGTTGACTATATTTTTGGGATAAACATTGGCTATCTTTTCATAACATCACTCTTTTTATACCTAAGGACGTAAGTAGAGGCGTATGAATCACACCTACATTTCGCAATTAGTAATAATAGTCTCATGTTATAGGAGGCGAGCATATCACGATACCACCATGACAAATGCTTCAAGGTACGGAGTCCCGGCTACTATTGAGAAATATTATAATATAAATAAGAAAAGATCAATAGCACTCGAACCGGACACCTAGTGATCAGCAGTCGTATACTCTGCTGCCTAGACCACAGAGGTAAGTAAAAAAACACAAAAGGTAGTACATTAGGCCCTTGACCCCCACTATAATCAACGAAAAAGAATATGCGTTGAAATTTTGTTTCTTCTTGTCACAATTCTAATCGTTATAAAGTGTCAGTTGAAGTTAGGTGCAATATAAGGCAGGTTTACCTGATGCAGGCTACTCTCTGTCAAAATAGAATAGGTCTTAAACAAACACCTGCTTTATCTGGCGAAATTTCGTTTTCACGGATCACGTTACCATACCATGACCATAGGAGTTTCTTGCCAGCTCTTCTCATTGGCCCTACCTTCCGAACTGGCGGTAAATTCACTCTCTGTATCATTCGTTAATTCGCTATCATATGTTTCAGCACTTGACCTAAATGAATAAATGATTTGATTTTGATTAAGTAGTAGTAGCAGTAGTATTTTACCCTTAAATATAGTTACATAACCTTATATGTATATAAAAATGAATCGTTAAATGTGTTCCTAAGCGCAAATCTCAAGAGCAGCTGAACAGATGTTCCTGATTCGTTTTTATAATATTACTCGAAATACGAGGATGGTTCTTACGGAGAAAAAATAACAAAAACAAAGAAAATTTCTAGCGTGGACTGTAAGGCGGTACGAAGTTTGCTGGATCAGCTAAATATTTATAAAAGTCAAAACTTGCATGCAAATAAATCAATCAAGTAATAAATAATATGTAATTTATAATCGCATGTGTTCATTAGGCGGTTACACAGTCGTATGGCATAATTGTTAATGACACGTGTTAAGTCGAGCGGCGACTTAATATGTGCTGTATGCAATTAATAACTGTATTGCGCTTGCGTATGGGCCAAGATTAATGCGTAGAGGCGATGGTTGAAGGAAAAATCGTTTTGGTTTTCTACCTAATCGTGTTGAGAATACTAAAAGTGAATGTTAAAGTTACGTAAAATCATGTAGCAAACTTATTTATGATTTTAAACAGAAATGTGGATCAATTATGATTTGGTCAGTCGACTGTAGAAGTTCGTTTTTGTGTGATATAGTAGCCAGAAGCTGGGTAGTAATCTTTGAGATTGTCTCTACTATCCAGGCATGGCTTCAGCAAAAAAATAAACCATACTATGCAAAAATGGTATTACTCATTGTCTGCCGAAAATTGTTTTAATTCTGTAGGCACCTTATGGCTGTAGTGTCGTGTGTACAAGTTATTCTTTGGCACATATTCTTGACACGGTGTGCGGCTACTCGCAACGGATATTTGCGGAGATAGCGGCTCGCTTTCTGACCGCCGCCGTCAGCCGTCGTCAGCCACCGCTGTGACGGCTGTCTCCTGCGCTGCTGCCAAACTGACGGCAAATTCACTGGCTCTTAAACTTAACTAACTTTAAGTTTGGGTATTGCGTGATTAACATTTAGAGCTTAATAATAATATCTGGGGACCTTAATAAGTACATAAGTATCTACGGCTAGATGACATTTGTTTTGCTCTTGTGAATTAACTACTAGCATACGTACATCTAAGAACTATGTGCCTTGTTTAAACTTGTTTTCAAGTGGAAGATAGAGCACAAATAACTATGAATTTTCTTACTTTTGAATCGTTCTTTCATCCACAGCTATACACAGTCCCCCGGTTATGATTACAACCTTTTTAAATATTGTCATCGACTTGTCTATGTATACACATATGAGTTTTACGGGTATCAAAGTAATGTAATATCGTAATCTATTCCGTTAACAAAAATATTTATTTTCAACATTTGTTCATCATTGTTATCCATATATTTGAGAACCGCAGGATTACCAGTCTATCGGTCTCTTGACTAGTCAGTCTGATATTCTGGTCAGTAATCTAATCGACTAGTGCTCTAGTCGATGAGATAGTTGCATTATCTCTGAGACGTTTGTGGGCTAAGCCGGGGGGCTTTTCAGCGCTTGTCAACGTTTGAGAAGCGTTTTCCTTTTAATTTGTGGCAGTGTTATAGAGCAGATTGAGTTTGTATGCCTAGAGGGAAGCTAGGTATGGTTTATAATTCAAATATTGGGAGTAGAAAGACTAATCCGTTTATTTAACAAAAATCTTATCATCAATATTTTAGCCTAGCATTACGAGTGTGGAAAATTGTCTTAAAAATATTAAAGGACAAATTCGGGAAACATCTATAGGTATTTCTAAGTGCGATGATTTTTTAAAATTATATCACATTGTTCAGCGAGAGAATTGAACCTTCTATTCGTGCAATGGAAACTGAAATCTGAACTACAAGTGACGTTTAAATTGGGAATATATTAGAAATCTAAACACTTACATACAAACATAATATCACGCCTTATTCCTATAGGGGTAGGCAGTAAATCTAAACACATTTTGGATTAATAGAGAACTAAATTATTATTACCAGCCAGAGACAATAAAATTACCGCGAATTACACTTTAAAACTTACTTTATTATTCTATTGAACAGTATTTATATTGCTTCTGTTACTCTTCAGTTATATGCAAGCAATAAACGTAATTCCAGCTTCTATGTAACTCTCCAACTTTTGTTCAAATAGTTTTATGTATCTTCTACACAATTGGCAATCTGAATTTATAGGCCTTTTATAGTTTTGACTTATAGTTTCCTAAGAATTGACTATTCATAGATTTTAAGAGCCTTTTGCTGAGTAACTGCTACCGCGCGGATCGATTTCGTTTAAGTTTAGCTACGCTTGCCGAGGTGGGTCAGTGGATGGGTGACCATATTATACATACCAAGATTACCAAGTCCTTCCGTGTTCCTGAAGGCACGTTAAATTGTAGGTCGCGGCTGTCCTTTTTAAAGATCTTTGACTGTTATTGCCAGTAGTCAGAAGGTTGAAAGTCTGACAACCAGACTTACCGATGGGTACCGTGTTTCAGCCCAGGTTACTGGGTTGTCTAGGTCCAATAGCCAGTAGTACTAAGTAAAATACTGGTATTCAGTTGCACCCGGTGAGACTGGAAGCCGAATCCGACATAGTTGAGAGACCGGCTAGACTGATATTACTATTAATAGATTTTAAATTGTTTCCTGAAAATTGAGTCTTAACTCCTTTCACAACTAACCACGAAATACAATTAATAGTATAATATCAATAACAAAGTTAATCTCCAATTAGTTATCAAGTTAATAAACGTTTTCTCTATATTACTATTACGTCAATGTAAGAAAGCAACATTTTTGTTAGTAATTAAAAAACATTGTCAAAATTGTTGAGTGAAAGTTTTTAATAACCTCCTTAAATTTTGTTTGAAAATATAGGCATAAACGTAATGTCATGAGACAAAAAAGAAAACAAAAATTCAAATTCAGAACATTCCATAAAATTAAGAAGAAAATTATCAGAAAAAAAGAATTTTGCTTTCTGTCAAAATTCTTGAATTTTTCCTGCATGGATTTCATGAAATATGGTGGGCATAATTTACCCTTTGCCCTATTAAATGTAAAAACAATAATATAATTTTAAAATAGTTTAATAAGCAGCTAAATTTCACTTGTTTTGAGATGTGAATCGTCTGTGCATCGCCTCGGCAGTTGACCACTGGCCGGCAAGAACGCCGCACGCATGACACACTTTCTTACACCGATAAAAAATAAACGTCTATGGTATAAGCGCGCGCAAATTGAACAATTTTTAATCTGTGATGTGTAGTGTACTATAATATATTTTAGTTTCATGTTTTGTTATTAAGTTATAAACAATTTGGATTTTTGTGTACCTTCCGGACTTAATTATGGTGAGTTTTATACTTTTGAAGTAATAAGAATTATAATAAGAATTGTAGAGAATTTCCTTTTCAGGATTGAAAACTATTCCGAGTTGGAGTCTTATTTTTTAGTGATTACGAAATTAATGATTTACTTAACTGTCTTTAAAGTTCCTATTTTATTCATTAGCTTTATTTTATGAAGTTAAGTGCAATATTAAAAATAAAAAAGTCATTCCATCATATTTTTTCGTCTTTGGAAATGTTTCTTGATTTTCCTTTACATGCAACTGTACCGATAAATTCTAAAGTTAACATAAAATCGGGTACAAGCAATAGTATGTTAAACGTCAATAAAACGTTAAACTAAACGTAAAATGTTTTGTTCTGCGTATGAACGAGCACATTGCCCATAACTCGAAAGTTTTCGTCAAGTAAAAGTTGCGAAGATCATAGCCCCTGAGTTACGAGTATATACCCAAATACAAACACCAATCAACTTTATACCTTATCGCTTATATATTAAAGTTTATAATACAATGTTTTATTTTTGTCAATTTAAGCAGTCATGGCTGATAAATATTAAATTACAGTAACATGCTTAGATCATAGAGCATGAAGAATTGCAAAAATGAAAGATGGTGTGTAGAGAGATTGTCTGTGGTTTGTCCTGCTTCACTGGAACCGTTGAGATGAGTTAACTTACATACATTATACATCATAATATATTCATGGTATATGTGCGTAAGTAACACTCGATACGTTCCGCTTTACAAAACTTAGTTTATCAGGAAACTATATGAAGTGAACCTCTGGAACTCGCTAATCCCGGATTTATTTGCGTTCTCAGAAATACATCTTGTAAGGGTGTTTAAAAGTTTATATTTAACCCGTTACTATACCACTCTTGGGCAAGGGTCTCCACCCGAACGAGGGTGGGGTTAGGCCTTGAGTCCAACACGCTGAACAATGGCGGGTTAGGGACTTTGCATACCCTTCAGAAATGTATTAAACTATTATTTATGAGTAGAAAACTTATTCATATTTGAACAGTATTATTTAAGACATGACATGATTAAACGTTCAATCCTTATGGCTGGATAATTCCGTGGATCTATTAAAAAGGTAAAAATGGGGTCGAAAATGTTGCATGTTTCTTTATCGTAGTCTTTAATTTACGCAGTAATTTAATAATATTACGTATATCCATTATAATATGTCATAATTATGTAATTTTGCTGACGGAAAGCATAACGGTGTGGGAGACGAGTGTGTGAAATCATGAGCTAGCTTTGTTCGTGACGATTGTTTAAGTCACTAGATAACAGAAATACTTAGAGTATGTTGTCCGGCCTTATTGCAAATTCCTGCCTTTTTTAGGTCAGTTATGAAGCAATAACTATCGTAGAAAGATATTTAATGACGAAAAAAGTATAGAAAAAATGTATAGGCTTACAATAATAAAGACTATCCATCATATCTTGTCTTATGAAGTAAATACTATATCCAGTATGGGAGTGTAATTATAATAAAGCAGGGTAGGGTCCTGGAATAGTTTAAAAATGGAACTTTATTCCACTATTCGATTTGGAAAATGAAGACAAAAGATGAGTCTATAGTGTTTAATACATTTCTTAAGGACATGCAACAAAGTCCCTAATCTGACTTTGCCAGCGAGATGGACTCAAGGTCTAATTCCTTCCTCTTTTGGGAGGAGACCCCTGCCCAGCAGTGGGCCAGTTACCAGGTTAAAAAAATCTGTTTATTATATACTTTACGAGCACTTACGGCATTTCGAACACTTCATTTGACAAGGTAGTTCATGAAATTAAACATTTTTTAATTTCTTATTTTCTTATCAATGACCATACATACTACACCCCTTTAAACTTTATCTACATAAATTTAATATAATTATATACTTACTGAGTACGATGATTTTATATAAAACTCACGTCATATTATTGCCACACCGTTGCGTGACGTCATCGACCAATTTCTCTATAATATGTTCAGTATGGTCAGTCTGAGATAACTAACTGTTTTAGCGGTAGATCGTAGTTATGTAGACGTATTTGTACATAGCGGTGCTTATGTATAAGGAGATGGGTGAATAGGTGCTTTGAAAATAGATTTTGTGTCTTTTGTTATTAAATACGGACCCAACAGGTGTATGAAATACATTAACCATATAAGACCCATTTAACCATTTGACCGGGCACGGTACCAAACTCCGGGCTACTGTTGAGAGAATATTCTAATATAAAAATATAAACACACATAAAACAGTTAAAGCACACGAATTGAGAACCACCTTCATTTGAAGTCAGTAAAAAATTGGCCTATGTCCTCATAGCAGGAGAAATAACGTAGACATTTAATAAGAAATTTCAATGAGTCTTTTCATCAGAGCAAAATTCTTTACCATAACGTTTAAATAGCTCATACTTTAGTAATACTTTTCTATGAACATAATAGCTATAAAAGAACGGATTCCACAGGAAGTCGGGGATGTACATGTACTAATGTAGAGCAACTTTCTCAAATAATCACCATATCTGGTGCCGTTGAGCGATCATTCACTTTGTTTTCCTGACAGCGTTTAACACTCACTCGTAATTCACTGTAATTATTTATATAGACTGCCTCCGTGGCGCAGTGGTTTAGGCCACCACGCCGCTACCGTTGCGTCGGGAGGTTTTGGATTCTATTCCCACACGGAACAATTATTTGTGCGGTCCACAGATAATTGTTTCGGATCTGATTATACTTTGTGTCCGTTGTTTGTATGTTTGTAAAAGTCCCCGCGACGCAAGAGCAATTCTTAGTGCGGGGGTAGCCTTTTGAAATTAAAAAAAGGGAAAAAAAAATCCTAGATTTTTGTCTCTCGACTTCCGAGAAAAACGAACACTTTAACCATTCGGTAGATTATATTATTATTCTCACAATGCATAAAACTCACACCTATATAACTATACGGAAGATGTTCATATAAAACTACAGATTTTCCTCTCATTAAACAGTTTTTCTAATTACATATAGCTAGGCACGCGTCCCGGTTTCGCTCTAGTGCTATTAGTCAGTTTTTGCTTGATCACTTCGCACTCGTAGCGGGTAACCGTGTTCAGACGACTATCAATAAAGTGCTGTAATTATATGTTGCAAATGAATGTACATAAGATTTTCTATGGAGTGTATAGAGTCATTCGCGTGAAATATTTTTTCTTGATTTTCTAATCGTAATAGGTTATTTGATTAAGATTGTTCTTCGGCTAAAATGTATATTGTAAATGGTTGTGCTCTGTTAAAATCTTTCTTTCTTTATGATGAAATCAATAATCAGTCGGTTTCATAAAAAGCAGCTGATTTACTTGTATTCATGTATACCCTAAGGTCAATTTGGGTAACTTTGAATCATACCCAAATGATTCAAAGTTACCCAGGTTGACAGTACTGTATTTTTTAGTTTTTGTACTTATGTATGTATACTATGTATAAACAAGTAACACGTTAATATAGGCAGTTTAAAAAAAAGTTCTTATATCTGAATTTTAACACTGATTAAGCAAGAGGTAACAGAATTTTCAAGGTGCATTGATGTAATTCAGTCAAAATCAAAATGTCAAATTACAAAATTTGTGATAATTTATTTACTTACTGCTAAATAATAATGCGTAAATCCCACTTTATTATAATATTAATCATACAACAGGAAAGTTTAAAAGTTATAGATTTGATTTAAGATCCAAATTTCAATGCATACTTTTAGTGGCTTGTTATTAATCTAACAACCATTTTTGTCTTACGAACTTTTCTTAAGTTTATTTGTTGATTGTGAAATCTATTTAATTACAAACATAATTTCTCTCTATCTCTGTCATACCTTATCTTTTTTCTTAATACATAAAGGAAAATAAATATCCACTGTCTGACGGACAAAACTATTAGACTTTACACTTTTAGATATTTTCTGTCCTAAATTTTACTTATAAATGTTTATGAGAGGTTATTAAAACATATCCTTAAAACTTGTAAGTACTTAAAACACAAACGTATCAAAAACTAGTCTAATAAAAATACATTTCAGAAGGCGCTCCAGGAAGCTGTATAATAAGATGCATATCAAGTTAACACCTCACTGAGTGCCTTCCTATATCAATCTTCATCTGCGTCCGTCAATCATACGTCAAATTATATGGCCCCTGTGGCGCTGATCGTGTGCCCGTTATTTGTCTTGTACTTCCTAAATATATGGCACTTTGAATATATATCAAATTCTTTTGGTACTTGATTTATTTTATAATTGTTCTCTGGGATAATACTGGTTTATGTTTATACACATAGTTAGTTAAATGTTATTATGCCAGCTTCTGCCTGCGAATTCGTCTGCGTGAAACTATTTCTCGAGGTAAAAAGTATTATATTTGTTAATGTCGGTTATAAGCTTTTTTAAAATTGGTTTATTAAAATATGTTTTGTAGTTTTTGGGTGAAAGAGTAACAAACAAACATACATAAATCTTCTCATAATTTCTCACTTATACACTATCCTATAGTTTCTAGGATACAGAACTTCATAACGATGAATTTTATGCAAAAGGTAAGTAGTTAGGTTTAGTTACGATTTTTATGGTTTTAGCAATGCCCTTCATTCCTCCTTCTTCTGTCAAGATAATTGTTAAAGTTTTACTTATATTTTAAGTGTCTATCTTGAGAAATAATTTAGAGTGTTAGGAGTTGAGTTATTCTGTCATCACAGTACGGCTATCATGCAAAAAGTTTGTTGATCAATTAATTCAATTAAAATTCGTAATAAACTTCTCATAGTAAATTGCATATCCTGCAATATACTAGTTAAAAAACCAGACATAACTAGATCTAACAGAAGCGGTTTCATGAATATTAGCAAGAATTTGGAGTGTTATAATTGGTAAGCGTGGGCAGCGACCAGTTTTTTATATAACAGTCGTTGAGAGACGTGGCGAAATTGGTGAATTTCTTTCTAATGACGATCCTTTTGAAGAGATACTGATTGCGTGGTTCAAATTGGAGCTGTTTTGGTAGTGTTATATTGAGAATCTATATAGTTTTGATGTAATGATAAATGTACCTTTATTCTTTGTAATATATTAATGTGATTGGGTCCTTAATTAATGGTACCATAGATTACCTGTTTGGTGGTGTTGTGCGAGGTCCTTAATTAATGGTACCATAGATTACCTGTTTGGTGGTGTTGTGCGAGGAGAAATTACATTATAATTGAGCATTTTTTATTCCTATTAAATCCTCCTCTCCTATTACTGGACTAGGTTTAAAAATTGACGCACTCTGTGTGTTTCTTTTTCTACTGGAAAGATAAACCTGTGATTATTGCCATACCCGCAACTGCTTTTGAAACCTATGATTGGGTCGGGAATAGTTCTCTTCAATTGATTTGTCTAATAATTTGACCATGACAGTCCCAATCTCTAAGTAACTAAGGCTAAGTTATTAAAAACAGCATTAAATAATGTTCAATCAAACCATATCTTCGTAATAAGCAGTTAGCTCCGTAGTTATAAAGTACTTTGCATTTTCACAGCATAAAATGTATTTAACATTTTCTTTCCAAACCTGTATTTGATACTTAAATCGTTTAGAAAATATAGTCATAAATACTAATGGCGATCGTTTGCCTTGTTAATTATGAAGTCGTTAAATATTACAGCCAGTTTGAGGGTCGTTCTTGCGACATTTTAAACGTAGTTTTAGACTATGTGTATGATAGAATGATCTAGAAATCTAGATAGACTCATATCTAGCTTCTGACTAAAAGGTCAGTCAATATTATTGGACTTACTCACACACGGTCATTTGATTCCAAAATAAGCAGAGCTTGTACTATGGTAACCAAATAACTGATAAACATACTTATATACTTCTAAATACATACTTATATAGATACATTAACATCCAGGCTCAGAACAAATACTTGTGCTGATCACACAAAGATTTGTCTCGGGTGGGATTCGAACCCACCACACGCGGCGCTTTGGTATTGGCGGCGAGGTGACCACTTTAACCACTGCGCCAAACGTGCAGTTTGGCAGTCAATCAGAGATGAATAAACTACCGTGCAATTTAATTTGAAATATCATTTAATATAGAGACATGATTTTTTTTTTAATTTGGGTAATATTTAATTCTCAAGTATCAAAAGTAATAATTTTGTAACTGTGAACATAAAAACGTACGTATTATATTTCAGTAACTCTAATTATTCTAGTAGAGAGAGTTTGTTATTTGTCTATCGTTGTTCTCCTTTCAGACACTGACGGTTAGTTTTCAATTTAAATGTTTAATTTAGTTAAATTAATTATTATTACTAAATTTTGTTAAAAATAGTCTTAGTGTTAAAATTAGATACACATGTATTTAGGTTCGAAGTCCAAAGTAGAATTTAGATTCATATTTTGTAATTAACGTATAGATTTCGATTAATTTTAATTATCCAGTTCTTATTATAACTTATCATTTTTATATTAATATAGTGTATATAAATAGGATTATAGTGATTAATCATAAAATAAATTTACATTTGCACGAAAACAAACCATTTCTAATTTAATTTTTAACTTGAATCAGTGACTGCGTTGACGTCAGTATAAAATAAATGAAATCTTTTTTAAGAAATATGTTCAAAGTTCATTACTTTACAATTAATCACATACTTAACAATATTTATTATATTTTGAGAAAAAATATACTTTCACATTTATTTTCAATAAAATATGATAAGACTATTAACTACTGATTAACACTTACTTGAGCATTCAACTCTTCTTGGGTTATGATATAATTGACTAAAATTATTATCCTATCGGCCAAAGGACCTCTTCTACGGGTGATAGACCTTCCCCATAGAATTCCATGACGCCAAATCATGGGTTCTCCTAGTCCAATGGGCTCTAGCAACCTCTACCAAGTTATGAGTACCTACATCTTGTTGGATTTGTCCACACTTTGTTTTTTCGTTCGGGGTAGCCATTCCAGATCTTTTAAATATACGACTATTGGTTATCACTGACTACAATACGTAATTTCGAGCTATTCGTGTAATAAATTGTAAATAAAAAACTATCATCTTTTTGACTTAATCTTTATAATAGCAGCAAATAACTTTATGTAACTAAGAAAATAAACATTAACAATCAAGCTTTCTTTAATAACAATAAACAATTAAATAATACGTATTATTAAAACAATAATTGGTTAAAATCATCAAAAATCTCTGCTTATACCCAAGGATTAAGCGTTGAAATTATTTAACACGTTATGTGAAAGTAGATTTCTCTCATTTAGAAGATTACATATAAGAAATTCAAATTTTATGCTGTTTTGAAGGCCGCTCAGTATTCGTATTATTTCATAATAATATGTTGATTGAATTGTATTAATAACTATATCGTTTAAATAGTTATTCGATATAGCTGCTTAATTGTGAAACTGTTGCAATAACTCGCATTTGCATTTGATGTTAGATCGTTGAAAGTGTTTACAGCGTCGTTGAATTTAATGTACATTTTTTTTATTCAGATTTTAGTAGATATATAAATAATGTTGCATTGATCCTAGACATCTAACTTTTATTAGACATGCGATATAAAATGGTGTGTCGCTTTTAACCCTGCTCGTAAAAGGCGGTATCGTAATGAAGTTGACAGCGGTTCAAGATTTTATTGAAATGAATAAAATGATAGTGATTTGTTAAGGAATATTATGTCGTAATCTTTAAATTTTCTTCCACTAGGAGATACTCTACTACACTCAGATAGAAATTATTTATTGTAGTTTAGTTATTTGTAGATAAACTTATATACACTAATATAGATTTAAGGTTAACATGAAAATGAAATTATATATTATTGAAATTAAGTCTCCCACAATTTATCCCGTATTGTTTTTATATGTCATCTTTTAGAACGTAAAACAAACAAAACCTAACAAAGCTAAAATCTTCTTAGAAATAGACGTAAAGTTATGTTACGATGTCCAGTTGTACAGTTAGTTATGGAGTCTAGTAACGCATGCTTGCGAATCGCGCCCTAGTTCCTACACTTTCGTGTAAGATAGCTTAGTTAACTTATTTGTATATTGTGACTTAGTTTTTGAATCGTTTTATCGAAAACCAATCCATTTTACGTACCTATATAGGATGTAATCTAATTGACGTTCATGATGAAACATTTTAGTCATTAATAAAAAGCTTTATTCAATTAACAATAAACCTACGCTCAGGTTTAGATAACTTGTACATACATATATAGTAGTACTTACAATGTAATACATGTTACTCTTTCATTAGTCAGCTTTTCTATAACGGGGAAATCTTTACTATTCTAAATATATTTGTCTTTCTTTTACGTGTAAACAGCTAACAACTTACTGCACGGAAAGGGCGTGATAACCTACTGTTTCTTCAAAAGTCAATCCTCCCTGAAATAAGAGATCACATTAAGAAAGATTTGTTATAAACTTAACTTGATCTAACGTACAAAATTGTCACTCGTACTTTTCCATAGTCATATTATATTATCATAGTACTGATCTAGCCGTAAGCTTAGATCCTATCAACGTCATCTTACCGTAGGATTTCAAGCATAATTCATTATCAGATCTCAAACTTGAGAGCTTATTAATTCAGGTCTTACACTTAATTAATCTTCTACACAGAAACAGTGAGTTTGACTTCTGAAAGTGCTCTAAAAACCCGTTTGCGTTTCTCCTATTTGTGTATTGAATAAATTGTCGTTTTCTCCATAGCTTTGACATAATCGATTAAATTAGTCATTGTTCGGACGTGGCTATCTTATTTAGTCATCTTGGGTTATAAATTGTCCTATTGCTAGTTGGGATTGCTGAATTAAACTTAAAAGCGAGATGAAAGACATTGTTTTGTGTATTCGAAGAATAGAGACTGTTTAAGTGACAACGACATAAGAAGATACGTTAAGCATTTTTTTTATTTACTTGCTTCAATGAGCCGTGAGTTCCGGAAAAAATGGAACATTATTATCAATTTTTATTTTACCTACTCTTGCGATACTTACTTATGTAATTGATCAGGGGATTATGTTAAAACAGCATGGCCGTCACGGACATTTCGTCGATAAATGTTGATATTCTAGTTGCAAAGAGGTTTACAGTAACTAATTCGCCCATATGACAAAGATTTGTATATCTTAATGCACTTGGTAAGTCAAAAATCTTTGCATTACTAAATGACTCAACCATTTTAAGATTTTCCTTATTGACTTAATTCACTATGTGCGCTATGATTGTTCCAATTATACCGCATACCAGTTTATACGTACAAGTAAAGATTAGACTAGCCTAGTTGAAACTCGAATCAAGTTTTCATCCCGTTATTTTATAACGAACGTTATTTTATAATGGCTTATACCCGCGGCATAGCCAGTTTGGATATTTTTTTAACTACTTGACGGAGAGACCAATTTGCGACCACGGTTTAGTGCAACCTGTGCCGAAACTTCAAGAAAATACAGCTTAATAATGTGTTAATTTTAGTATACCATATCACTTGCCGCAATAATGAGGCAATCCAGAAATCACAATCTCGCCCTGACAATATAATACGTTGGATTTTAAGTATGTGTGTTTGTATCTCTTTATCTTTATCTCGCAAATGCTACTGAACAGATTCTGATTTAATTAGGTACTCAGATAGTTCATAGCTTGAGAAATCTTTCTAGGTGAAGGAAGACTCTAGTATTTATGTAGTTTCAGTAGATTAATCGTAAAAGTGAAACATACAGACAGATATCTTCACTTCTATATTATTAATATGAATATATTGATAGTAAAGACTATTTCAGGATATTAGTCATTACTTTTTATTTTAAAGTGGATGCGCAGTTTTGACCACAAAAAAAGAAAGTAATGAGCAAGCGATTTGCAATCTATTAAATATATTTTAGTGTTTTTTTACGCAATACGGTACTTATTTGTAATACTAATGATTGATCTGTTTTGAAACGGTTTACAGCTAAATTATAGATTAGAAGTTGGAAAAATACTTTTAGAATTACTAAACTTAAAGTTTTGCGTGTAGTTAGGTATCTCTCAAATTTGTTATTTTTTAGTCTGTAGTAACATTATGCTTTCAATGTTTGATAAACACGATAATGTATAAATTAAGTCAGATAGCGTAGTTTCCGGTTTCAGATGTACAGTATCATTTTGTACTTAAATACTTATGGCTTTTTGATCATAGGTATAAACTAAATTTGTGCAATGAGAACATGACGTTTGTTGGTACACCACCATATATTCTTTCTGATGAAATCAAAAGCATATTTTTGTTGTTTTTTTCTGCAGTAAAGACTATTTTCAAGTAAACAGAAACGTACTATTTAAAAGGTTCGTTATACGAAGCTTGGTTTAGGATATAATTGGCAAATTAAAATAAATATGTTGCCGATTCGTTGCCATAAATAATGACAGTAAAAGTGTGTCCGTGAACTTAAATAAACCCGCAATACAAAGCTCTTTGAATCGGCCTGCCTTCGTCCACCTACGCACTATGAAAGCTAGTTTCACTACTTACTCGATATTCCGTTTAGTTAGCTCTATTAAATAGGAATATATAAATGTACAATACTATTCTTAAAGAATATAGCTATAATTTAAGAGATTGGTAAGCAATTGCTTCCCACGCAAGACGTCGAGGATTCAGTCACACACCAAAGTCTTTCCAAAGTTGCCGAAGTGCCGAAATCGTGAAGGCAACCATTGCATTCAAGGAATACGAATATGAAGTCGCCATTGCGGGCCGCGGCAGACTGAATACTTACTCCTTTATCAATCCGGGAGAAGACCCGTGCCCAACACATGTGAGACAGCAATAAACTAGAATTATTTATGAATACAACTAAGCAGATAAAGTTTAGATTCCCATTCAATTTAGTATACTTTTTCTTGTATCCTATTGTACTTATAATGATTTTGGAAATGAGAATTCATTCACCAACATTTATTGCTGACTGTTCAACAATCATAAATCTTTAAACCCATAATTTTAATTAAAATTCCGTCAATGAGCTTCATTACAAATGAGAGTGCATGACGAGTCAAATTGTTTGACCCTACAACCCATTGTGTTTTTAACCTTCACATGATTTCAAATCAATTGTTCGTAGTTCCAGATTTCTTTGACACATCAGCAAGATTGGAAGTGAAATGCCGTCAATACACTATATGAGTGACAATAAAAGTAGGTGTTAGAGGTTTTGATTTCAATGATATTGATTGTAGTCATACTGTTGGTAGTGACCGAGAGACAGATATATAGAGATACGTTTCTATAGTAATAATAAAAAAGTTAGCTTTAGAAAACTGCATAGCCGTGACAATAATGAGTTACGTTTATTTATTACTTTGATCTTCGACTATAGACGTCTTTCGCGATAAAAAGGGATTCACGTGTTAAAAAGTATCAAAGTAAAGTCCGTCATCTTTATTTGTCCAGTAAATAATTATGAAAGGGTAGTAAAACACACACAAATGCATCTTTGTACGTTTTATATTAATAATATTCAGCAGCATTCTTGGAGTTAACAAACGGTCTAAAATTAATGTTACTTTTTATATCGTGAAATAGTCAAAGTTGTTAATTCCAACGAGCTGTTTGTAGAGGAATAATAAACGCAATTTGTAGATAACTGTTTTTAAATCTTAATAGGTATTAAAATGTAACCCATTAATAATGTCCCACTGATGGGCAAGCGTCTCCTCCCGTAATGAGGGAAGGTTTAGGCCTAGAGTCTAGGTATTAAGCTCACCCTAAATACTTTACACACCGTAATATCCCTAAAAAGTCTTACTATATCATGCTTTTTTATTTTTAATCATCCGTCTGTAAGCTAGAATTACATATGCAACTGTTTTTGGTGTCAAGTCGATTTCGATGGCCGCTGTACAAAAACTCATACATCTCTAGTACTATACATTCGGTACGTTAGCATACTTTCTGTATGACTTGTACTTCGCTACTGGGTCGTGCGACAGGTTATTAGAGTAATGAGAATATTGAGACGGTATTGGGTATTAGTTGGACCGCTTTGGAAATTAAATCTTCATTTCGGTGTAGATATAGTTAAGTGTATTTCTAGGAAGTGACCAAGTGAAGATCGAACTTTAAAGTAGTTTTGAAGAAAAATATGACAAAAAGAACATTTGTCATAGCTTGGTATGATAACATTATGAGTAAATAAAAATGTAACATCACAAGTAAACTTTGTTTCTATAAAAACTTTTAAGTTATAAACCATCACATTTACTTTGTTTGTTTTTGTATGGTTGGTGTGAATCCAAAAGTTAAGTATCTAGACAACAAATCAAACCAAAATATTGGTGGGTACCGTGGGTTTCTTTTTGGAAGTACATATTTCTATTTGGCAAAGACAGTATTATATCCCATCGTTTCGTTTTGTATTTGAAAATTAGACATGAAAATTAAGGTTACCAAAAGAAAAATATAAATCCTCTTAAGCGTGTACCAACTAATAAAGTAATTCGTGTTAACAATTTACGGGAAAGTCAAATTAACAATGTAGGTACAAGTGAAAGTACAATAATTATAATATTAACTGTGGACACAAACAACGTGGCTCTAGCTACAATATTTTACGTGCAATGTAAACAATTAGTGTCGAATCATGGAAGTAAATTGCGCAAACAATTTCTTAGAATATCAAGTAATTGGGAAACGGTTTTCCTTGAGCTTTTTGTATAAGTACTTAGTTTTGTTATGACGCCAGAATTTTTAGACGCGGTTCCGCTCGCGCGTTTTGCGTAAATAAAGCCTATGTTTGAGTCCAGGTCTTGAATGCCTACCTTCATGTCAAGTATCATGATAATCGGTTCAGTTTAGCCGTTTAGTTTGACACTTATGTTTGTCTTTACAATGGCTGAATCTACCACTAGCTCGGAAAGGGTGTCAACTGTGTAAAGCCTTATGAGAAGAGCTAGCAAGAAACTCACGGCCTCTCTTTTCAATCGCCAAAAATGTACTATGTGGTTGATTCAATGATTGATCATGCGAGGAGCTGCCAACAATCAGCGATATAGACTAAACGTCAATTATGTAGCCGCAAACCGTGAAACTAGCCCTTATTCTAACAAACGAATCAGTAAAAATCAAAACTATCGTAATAAATATACTTCTGTAGCAATACTTTCCATTTTAACGTAGTTTCAGTTACATTTACCGGTGCATGTGTGGAATCAAATTTGTACAAAGTGGGTCATCGCGTGCGAACTTACAATGTCATGATCAACGGTTATCTGCGAACGGTACTGTTTTCATACCTTTATTGAGCTTCTGATGAATATATTGGAACTTTTGTTAAGGGGAGGAGGGGTCTAAAGAGCCTTTTTAACTTTTGATATGTATTACCTGATATTGTTTGATCTTACGGGGGAGGTTACACTATCCCGCTTAGATAATATAATTAGTCATTTATTTAATACAAGGACGCACTGAGCAGAATTTTAAACTAATCAAAATTATATAATAAATTATTATTCTATACTTGACAAACCGGGAACAGCCGTAATCAGGAGTTAACTGTTTCGCCGATGACACGTAATATTAAGTAGTCTGTAGTGATTTTGTGTTTATATTATGCATCAGCTTTTTAATGTCAATTGAATATTCACTACGAAGAATATTAGTGTATACAAAATAGAAGGTATCGAAAGCACATAATAACGTAATCAAATCTGAAATATTTGGCAGATTATAGTTAGTTAACAGCACAGGTATTCTTTAATAAGCTTAAAAGTTAAAGGCGTAGAATCAATAAAAGTTAACAGTAAATCCTTATTTGGATCTTAATTGTAGTACCTATAAGAAACAAAATGATGATAGATGATAGTTTATAAAACCAACTTCTCCAATAATTAATTGTATGATTAATCCATATATTTATGGAGTGATGAATTATTTGTTTTAGTAATAACTACGCCCGCCGCTGTTTATTATAAGTTTTATTTATGATGGGTACCTACCCAGTAATGCTTTTTGTTCTATTTTATAATTGAAATGTAATGTAATTTTGAAAGCAGCTTGTTGAATTGAAGATATTTTTTATTATGTTCTTAACTGTATTTGACTGTACTATAGTTTTTATTTGATAGTTTTAATTTTACGGTTATGACAAGATGAATGAATACGAATGAGGGAAGGGAAGTTTGTAAGGATCATACCGAGTGGCGTTCTCTGGTCTTTGCCTACCCCTATGCGTGATTTTATGTAAGTATATTGTATTTATTTTAAGTTTTCAAAAATTTTGGGTAAGTTTTAGTGCCAATTTACAGATTTAATATTGTTTGTACTAAGATTGTTGTCTTGACAGAAAAGGTTTACATTTTTCACATTACAGTTCTACTCACTTCTAAATCTTTATTTATTTAGAAGAGTTTGATTACTTAACATTTCGTAAAGCTTGTAAAAGTAAATTGAGTAGAACGGGTTACCATAATAAATAAATCATGGGCCATTATTGCCGACGTAATACATTAGTACCGCCATCTGTAATAGTAATAACATACATAATTTCTAATCATATGCACGATTTATAAGCTAGAATAACTCCTTTCCGCAACAGACTTTATTCGTAAAGAAGAAACTTGTTTACTCGTGTTCTTCTACCATATTTGCTGGTAAAGGGCCTCCTTCCGCAATGAGAGAAGGGGACTCCAGCGCGAGTTAGGGTCGACTTAGGTCTTCAAAAATATTAACAATTTTTTTAACTCGTTATTGTCACACTGGGGACGGGTTAGGCCCTGAGTCTACTACACTGCCCATCTTAACAATATTTATTTACCGCGAATTGGTTCAAATGATTGAAATGAATCCATTGTTTCAACTAAACCAGATTTCAACATGACAGTTGACACAAGTCGCCATATTGTTCCACGCATGTCAATGTCAGTTTTGGCGCGAGCGGGCAAGGATCAGAGGCGTTCAGCCTCTTTATTTATTTCAAGTTCACGATGACTTCGCGGAAGTGTTATTGTTATTTTTAAGCGAAAGTTAAGGCCGAAGGTCGAAGTTATTTGAACCTACTCGTACCACACAATGGACAGTCATTACAAAACGCAATTTGTCTGTTTAATTTCTCCGTAAGTTAAAAATACTTTCGTTGAATTTTTGTTATCGATAACTTTCCGTGACTTTTCCCGCGTGGAATTTCACCCATTTGGGGTAGAATTTCCCAAAAATTTCTCTTAGCGCTCTCTTACACTCTTTAAGGAATATACATGCAAGATTTCAGCTTCTTGCGTTCAGTAGTTTACTTCGGCTGTACATTGCCTGTCAGTTAGTCACTCAGTAACAGAAAAGTTTTATACGCTTAAGTTTTGAACGATTGAACGAAGTATCTTTTTTGTCGCGACAAGATTTTGATGAGATCAATGGGCTCAAAAATTCCCTCGGGAATGGAATCAACGGGACAAAATTGTACTAAACCCGGACGAAATCGGGCCAGTCCGCTAGTACATAAATATAGAAGACTTTATAAAAATGTCTTAGTTTTTAATTTTAACGGTATAATATATATTTGTGAGGAAACTTTCTATACGGTCGGAAATTAATACTCTCCGTCGGATCTCCCCGTCGGTGTACGAGATAAAGATTACGTGAAACTCGGGCGTAATGCTAGGAAATTGCGAGAATACACATAAACACATTAGTTCTTGTTCAAATTACAAATGATCATAGCCTTAAGGTACAAATGGCTGATGTAACTGGCGTAATACACGATTTGAATTGCCATTTGTGAAACAATTGAAACGGTTACAAAAATGGTCGTTTTAAATGTGCCTGAGCCTAATATCTTCATCCGATTTCATAGGCATAACATAAAATACATGATATTTTATTGGCCCACTAAATGGCAAAGGTCTTCTCCCGAATTGAGGGTGGGGCTAGGCCTTGAGAGGCTAAGTGCTGGTTGGGGACTTTGCATGTCCTCACGTTCTTTCTTGAAATGAAAAGAAATACAGTTCAAAAATCATCAATAATACACTTGCCTATGTTCTTGCTTCTGCAACAAAGAAGAAAATCATTTCAACACTACAAAGTATATCTCTTGGAAACAAAAATTCTAAAGGAGTGAAAATTATGAATATTAAATTGCTTAACGCGTCTTAAATGTGATGAGAATGTTAAAAGATTACGACTTACTACCCTATACTTAGCTTATTTGTTACCCGACGTTTCGACCGACTTCTAAAATTCTGAAAAGACCCGCTTAGCTTTTATTATCATGTGAAAAAACTGCGATTATTTAAAAACTCTAAAGAATGTCAGTAAATACACCAACAAGGATTCAATTTAAAGTGACGTATCAATCTTAAGTAACTGTCAGAGTAGCGGGTAACTTTCACCTTTCTACAGCTCTTTGTGATCAGCGCACATGCGTGAAGATTATCATCACACGCGATGGTCAATAGGCCTATAGTAACGGTCAAGTACTACTACAGTTAGTTATTATTGCTTGGTTTCTTCTAGATATTTCGATAAGTGAAAGATTAACCCCCGATTTCGGAGGTACATTTAGCATTTAAACTCATGTAAAGAAACGCTATTGAATAGATAAACTACTGATAAATGAAACAGCCGAATTTAAAGCATGAATAAAATATATCTATAAAAGTATTTCCGAATATATTATGGTGATATTTTTAGTTAACTTAATGATACTGATACTGCTATAAATTTCTAATCTACATTTAACATGGCACATAACTTTTCTATTCATAGTAGAGTTATATAACATTATTTAACTATTAAAATAGATCGAAAATGATCAAATCCGGATTGAATTATAATTTCTTAAACTTTAAACTTTATGAATATACTCAACATTAAAAATGTTAATTATCTACCTACTGTTCTTTCTTTCTATATTTTTAATAACAAGTTATACTATGTAATCTAATATAACTTTTAACCTAGTAAAGAATTTTTAGGAAAATTCTTAAAAACCGTGGTCCTTGTGGTATCGTCACAAACATATTTCTGCTGCCTTTTAGTTACGGGGAATAAATAATCTTGGAATAGTTAGGAAGTAGTTTTTCTCACTGACAGACAATTTCAAACTTTAACTCCTATAGCACAAACAAAAGCCTTCCTCAAGCACTTTTCTTAAGAATTGTCTATATTCAGTATAAAATAATTCGTACTGACTATTCGATTCGATAACTTGTCAAAAAGGTAATTTAACTTTAGGCTTAATAATAAAATGAGATAGTAAATCTTAGAGCAAAATTATTATATTGCGCTATATCTTTTTGTCTTTATATTTAAAACAAACTTGTTCTAACTGCGCATCTATTGGTCTTTGATTTCAACACTTCTGAGTATAATAGTGAAAGTATATTATAATGCAGTTCTATTTTAGTGATCGATTCTTCGGAATTGTGACTCAGAACATCATAATGCCATTGAATTTATTGTTGAGCACTCTAAATGCAGATTTATAGGCGGATGCTGCTAAATATTTTGTAAAACAAAAGTTTAAAGGAAAAATAACGTCTTATTTTACATTATGTTGGATTTTAATATAGTCAATATAGTTTTGGAAAGTAAAAAATTGATCATTATCTTTTAACTAACTGATAGGCGTGTCTTTGCTCATGCTCCAATCTGTTTTCATCACTTAGTAAATGATTTTGAAAAAACGTAGCCTAGATTTGGTGCCACATCATTCCCTATGTACACGCATAATTTTGTCAAAATTAGTTCCATAGTTTAGCCATGAAAACATCCATTTATAATATTAGTATGGATTGTATAAATACTGTATTTAAAGCTTCTTTAAGCATAAGCTTCAAGCGTTAGTCAACTACATAGGCCAAGTAAGGTTTGATGTCTTTGCAATTTGTAAATTATTTGTAGGAGCGCTTGAATTGATTACTACATATTCAGCGATCAAGCAAATAATGAATTGCAATAAAAAAAACAAAATATTATTTCTTAACAGGAAAATATCGAAAAATCGTTTTGCAGAAACTGTGCATACTGTTTTGAATATGCAGTGTTTTTATGTAGAATACGTATCTAAATGCTTAAGCTTTAATCTGAAGGTTATCATTTGAAAGTAGGTTACCCTTTTGCTGCCATCTGCCATCTGCCTTGGGAAACGAGCGGGTGAATTTTAACGACGCATTTACTTTACTGAATAAACAAACTTTGCGTATATTTGATGATAACACTAGAAATATAATTAGTTACCATTTTTTTGATAATAACACTAGAAATATAATTTGTTACCATTTTTAGCCCGATATTGTCCCACTGCTGATCAAGGGTCTCTAAGAATTGAGGTCGGAATAAGGACTTTGTATGCCGACAAGAATCTCTCTTTTGATCATTAAAGTAGCTTCATATTGGGATTTATCCTGGTTTTGTTATGGATTCGTCGTTATTTTGTCATCATGTGCCTACGGACTTATTATATGCTCAAAGAATAGTGAGAATTAAAATTGTATTTATCTGTGTATACATATCAGATTTAATTGCTATCATTTGAAAACAGATAGTATTTATCGCCTTTTAGATGTTAAAAACATTAACGTTATGCTGATATAATACATCACACAGCAAGAAACAAAGCTACTTTTTACAAAAGACCGAAAGACATATTAATAAGTAATATTTAAAGTGATTCTTAGCATAGTTTAACTTGTCAAAGAAATACTTTCATAAAATTACTAGCTTATATAAATTGGGGCCAGCAATTACAAAGTATTATACCAAAGTAATGAAGTAGAAAATATAATTATCACGGTTTAAACGAGCGATTATTTCCAAGGCAAAGGTGTTAAACGTCCGTCACTGGCATGTAACGGTATTAGTTGGTTCAGTTCCTTGTAGGAAGTCGGATTCTATGCCTCAGCAAATGTACTGGTGAACACAGTATATGGTTACACGTATGGTTGCTTTTATATGCCTAATATCAAGTATATGGTAATATGTATGGTCTATTTATATGCAGAAGAACATTTCTAATGGCCTAATAGACGAAATTATGCTTTTGAAACTTCCTTCGGAGATTAAACTTCCGAAAAAAACGTATGTTTGTGTGATACATGTTCGGAGGTTCGGTGTTCGTAGTTGGTAGGTCTATAAAACTTCTCGTGCGACAAGACTAATAATATAATTGTCTTATGAAAAATACTTGTGCACTTGTATTAAGTACCTACACAAGTACACTTTGATTTGGTAAAAATATT
Source organism: Anticarsia gemmatalis (assembly GCF_050436995.1). NCBI lineage: Eukaryota > Metazoa > Arthropoda > Insecta > Lepidoptera > Erebidae > Anticarsia > Anticarsia gemmatalis. The sequence continues at coordinate 9,988,575 of NC_134764.1, read as the reverse complement.
TTTTTCACAGTTTGTCAGCTTCAATGTCACTGTTCAACGTGGCCAAATATCGGTTACGAGGAGTATATTAAATAGTAAGCATAACATATTATTTTCCTTTCTACATCATATTTTTCAAACTCTGTTTCATCGCTACATTTAACTCTTAAATCGTTTAATAGATAAATGCTTACTACACTGATTTTGTGCCTGATTGTACGTATATCGTAACCACAGTACTACATCGATCAGTGCATCGACACACGCACTCACCCATGTGTCGATTGCGTATAATCGTCGCGATTGCAATACATCACTTCAATTGCTCTTAATTCTACATAATTGACTGTCAACTATTGTAATGACTGTCATTAAGTTGTTTCAAATCAATTAGTTGATTTTACAAGTTTTTATGTTGGTAAAGGAATGAGTGTATGTGTTTGAAAGTGAATCTTTCTATTACAAGTTTCGGGTTTCTGAAAACGATTAGAATTTTGACAGTTTTAGAAATCTCTGTCTCTTTTATTGTTATCTCTGGCTATTTGTCGCATGTGGTGCCTTCTACATACAGTACAATACTTTACACAGTTTTAGAAATTATTAATAAGTCTTTTATCCCCTTACCTAGAGTCTAAAATTATGCACATTGTGAGCAAATATTTAACCATTATTATGTTTTAGGTCGAAATATCTACGTCAGTAGCATTGTTTTTCCATTAGTAGTAAATTCTATTTTAGTTAAATTGATGTTTTAAGAACTCAGCAATAAGGTAGACGCATAGTTATATTGATGTAAAATTGCTACTGTTGCAGTACTATACTATAAAATATAATAGTTATGACTATATCTACTTTCTTTATCACACTTCAAGAGTAACTTCCATATAACAATTTCAAATACCATCGATAACTTTTGAGTTTTATTTGTACCTAAAGCCGTTTGACCTTTATAGAGAGAATATAAACATTGGCATGAATTAAATGATGCTGCATTAGATAAAAATGTGAATTGGCTGTAAAACAGTTGTTTTACAGCCAATTCACATTTTTATGCAAGAATTGACATATTTATGAAATTTTCCTCATATTTATTTATCTTTCTAATATTTCGTAAACTTAAAACTTGAAGAGTAAGTTTTAGGATCTTAGGATTGCCTTTAAATGACAAGTCCCATAGCACGATTCTGTACAACTATCGAGTATCGAGAACCGGCTAGCTATCGAAACATTTTGTAATCGGCCCCTCTTGGGGACGATGTAGGATCTATTTTTGCAGTACAGATAAACTAACGCTAAATGTACATGAGAGACCGGGGGAAAGTATTGTAATTTGAGCACACACTAATTCAGATTAAATAAGTAAATCACGGCAACTAGTCACTCAGTCTGATAGTATGTAATTAGTCGGCAGGACTGAAGTCAAGATTATTCATCAGTGACATTGTAAAATTTGAGATAAATATCTAAGTTAATTGTTATTTTCTGAAGCGTAAAATCGTGAAATTCAAATAGATTTTAATCATGTGAATTATCGTGATCAGATAATCATGCACTGAACGGTGGACAGTGTTTCATCAAGCTCATAATTTATTACCGCTGAGATACTGCAGCATACAATTATTGTGTCTTTCTACAAGGATAATAGACGGATTTATTGTATACTAGCTTCTGCCCACGACCACGGCAACTTGTAAAAACTTCCCAGGGAAAAATTATCCTATGTAATAATTCAGGTTATATACTATCAGCGTTCTAAATGTCATTGAAATTCAAGTAAAATCAAATTGGATGAAAGTTTGTTGACGTTGAAGCGGACTCGCGCGTGTCAGGAAGGTTAATAATGTAATTTCAGAACCGATAAATTCTATATACATAATATATATAGGTTGTGAGCCATTAAACTGCACTTGCTTGAAAACATGAATACCAATATAAATGCCGGTAAAAATCTTAAAGCGCCATGATTAAGTACGAAGAAAGTTTTTACTGTAATTTTTCAATACATTTTGGGATTATAGCTTTCTTTAGCAAGGGAAGTAAACGGTGTGATTTTCATTATTTAAAATTAAGTATTTCTCTACATTCTCCACACTCTAGGAAATTATGGTGTTCTGGCGTCGCCTAAAACTGAATGTAACAAAAGATGAGGGTTTAAGAAAAGTAGTAGAAATACTACTGACCGCAGATTCGTTTAGGAATTTACAAAATACTCCAAATAGACAGCCAGATTAAAACACTATACTACAAAAAACCTTGAAATTTATTCCATTGATTAATTCAACAAAATATATATAATCAGACGAACACAGACTTAATACTTGTCAATCTATATTTTGTCACTATCATTCAAGTTTATAAACATCTGAAAGAGAAAAGGATGTAACATTGACATACTTACCAAGCTTATCAATTCAATATACAAATAACCATCCTTTCTGTCGTTTTATTACAAAATATAATCCGAGCTTACGCAGCTAGTAGCAGGCTGTGAGCAATAAGCTACAAATCAAAAGTACATCCGTAAATCCAAATGCAACTTGCAAACTTTCATCCACACTTTCATCCTCTATAAATTCAGCTATCAATTAATCAAAGAATTTATTGCAATACATACGCTCTTACGCGGAAACTAAATTATGTTAGACATTTAAATAAAATTAACATATGCCGATAAAAGGACTGATTTAGAAAGCATTCACTATATTACGATTATATGAAACCAAAGCAATGCATTCGTTTCATCTACATATTTAATGTACTAAGACATCTTGAAAAATTATTTCGGTATTCTCAATTACCTTTAATTTGGTCTAGTTCGTGACAAAGTAGTTTTGAAGATGATTAAAATTAGTCTGATTTGAGTGTGGTTCTAATAATCATTAGAAACCATTTACCAAATTTCAGTAAATGATTAATTTCGGCACCGCATTTTAATTCTTACTCATTTAAATTGAATTAAATTGCAGTAGGACAGTAGAAAGTTTAAAATTAATTATGTTATGTCAATTAATTAATCAGGCGATAATACAGTAGCAAAATTCCAACTTGTTTTTTTTATATTTGGATCTTTATGTCAATTGAAGATCACAACTAAATTTTATGCCAGTTAATAATATAATTAATAACATAATCGATAATACAGTTTATGAGCGATTAATAATTTATTGCACCTCCTATTTCAAATGATTGGCAGGTTAAGTAGAATACACAATATACCCTTTCATTTAACCAATACTCACCGTGAATTAATTAAAAACCAGTAAAACCTCCTTTGCCTAACCACAAAACTTTCGTCATTAAAAAGTGAAATAACACAGATAATAAATAATAAAAACCGAACTTTTTCCCAATAATGTTACGGTATAACGAAATGGAAACTGAATTAATAATAGTGATGTAAGGTTTTACCTAAATTTGCATAAACACCGGTTTCTATGGTATCGGAGAGTACCGGTTATCGTGAATTATGCGGTATTCGATATTGTAACTATTAAATAATTTGATGTAAGAGGCGCAGATGGAATTAGAAATTTAAAAGTATAATCAAACTGCCTAATGCCTTCGGTAAAAGTGTTATGTGGTCCTTTGCTGGAATTATAACTTCATACTATAGAATAAAGTCTCCTCCTGTATTTGTGTATCTATCTGTCTGTTCGTGATAAACTCAAATCCTAATGAACGAATTCTTCCTAATCATACTGTTTTAGCGATAGATAAAATTATTTAAGAAGAAAACTTAAGTTTATTATTTGCTCCGTTTAATCTGATATAAGCCGGACTAGCAATTTCCATGCAACGGCGGACAATCCGTCGGAAAATTGACTGGCGGAATAACCGTAAAAAGTTCGATTTTTATTGTTCCGTTGATATAATTCATTTTCCACATTAAAAACTATAATTATTATCTTCGCGCCAATCAATGCGGATAAGTAATCGTAATATTGTCGTAAAATTTGATATAAGGAAGTTTTTTGTAACTAAATAGCAATTAGTAATGCTTATGTTACGCTATTTATGTTCGTTATTTATTGTTTAAACGACGACCGCAATATATTATCGTACTACGCAATATTTACAATTTATTTACAACCATTTTTAAATAACAAATGAATGAAAAATTCCTTAATCGTTTGATGATATTTCAGTTTATGCTTTCAAAATTTTTTTGTCAATTGATAATAAACGAAATACCAAGACTTCAAAGACTCTTCTCGAGATATCTAACAAATTTTAAGAAACGCTTATTTGAGTGGTTAATAAAGACAATATTTATATATTCTTGCTTCAGATATATTTCTGGCCTAGAATGTATAGTGTGCGATAGATAACTTCATCAGAAGAATGAATACTTTAAAAATCTGTCAAGAGATTATGTGTGAACACTGAACAGCCTAAAATCTGAAACATTTCTCCTCTCAAAGGAGACCCTTAGTAAAAATAATATTTATCCAAACCTAACAACATTAGGTATATTGCTTGTTTACGTCGTAAAAATAACTAGATAATAACCATCTAAAATTCAGATATTAGTTCGAAATATCTAGTCGATAGGCTAAACGATTAGTCACAGAACTAATCGGTGAGTTTCTCTTTTTATTCAGACTACAGCCTTATATAGGCAATAGGCATGTAAAATAGATAAATAACTAAATATTGTATAACCTAGACGTTTTAAGTAACAAGCCATTAAATTACGTTAAGTGATCGGAACGTTGAGGCAGGATTTATTTTGCATACTGAATATATTACTTAGAAGTTGTTATGATGTTTTTGAAAAGATGAAAGTTTTATTTCGGTAGTGTTATGATGAATATCAGACTATGGTTTTGTTTGAACACATTACTACTTTTGTTGTAAGTTAAGTAAACATTAATTACACAAACTATTGCAACAGATTTGCTAAAATTTGTAATCGCAAGAGCAAAGAAAAGTAATTTATTTAATTAGATCTTTGTATTTGAATTCCAATCCCATCATTTGGAAAATAATAAAAATAATATTTTATATTATTATTCGTGACAAGATGTATGGATGAGGCAGGGGCATTTTGTAAGGATCCAACTAACCTAGAGGCGTTCTTTGGTCTCTGCCTACCCGAAAAATGCGTGATGTTACGTACGTATGTATGATATTTTATATTCCATTACATTATTATATTTCAGTAAACAGGGAAGAAAGTATCTAAACTCTAAAGTAACAAAAGCAGCTTATCAAACTTTCTCTGTCACATAACTTAGTGTCTAGATGTCATATCTAGATAATAATAACGTGATATTTCTAGACCAAACTGGTTTATTGAGTTATACCGTGAAATATTTTATTTTAAAATAAATATTTGATTATTTTTAGTCTTTCAAGGTTAGATAATGTTTATTTTTGTCTAGATTTAACACCTGCCATTCAAGCGAAAGTATTTATGTTTTGAATTATTTAGATTGATGGGTTGAGTTAATCATCGCAACAGTTACATTAAAGTTTCAGTAGTACAGTCTCAAGTCATAATTTAAAAGAATAAAATGTATCTTTTGACAGTCAACCTAATGATAGCTTTTTATGAGTACTTATTCGATTTTATTTAATCCAAAAATGTTATTAATGGAAACGAATAATTTTGACTAAGAAAACAATGAATCTTAGAAAAATACTAAAGACATGATAGTCAAAGAAGTACTTAGTCCAGGAAAGTCTTTAAATAAAACCCGTGACCTTATGATGAGGTGAACTGAATCGACATTTCGACAGTCTCCATAATTTTAATAATTCGTTGACGTAAATTCCCATTTATTATTAAACCATAAAAATAAAATATCTTACTTAAGTTGCTCCATAAATACGGCACGCGGTGTGGCCCGACGAGTCCGTTATTTTATAATAACGCTACACAGTACTGTAATGTGGGCAGTGGGTTTATGTGCTATCGCAGGTATACAGGTTCTGTACCCGTTTAAGTATTATGGTAGTCCAATGGTACAGTTGATAGATTTTTTTTTATGTATGTTTAGATCTTTAAAACTACGCAACGGATTTGGTTCTGTTTTTTCATGGACAGAGTAATTCAAGAGGAAGGGTTATGTGTAAAAATTATATTTTTTTTTATTAACTTTAGAAACGAGGCGTAACAGGGGCGAGTCTTTTGTGCAGTAGAAAACAAAATTATAATCTGCTTTTTATTACTTTTTCTGGTTCATACAGTCTAGTATGGCGTCAGAAGGCACCTAGGTTGAGTTGTCATAGTCATATTTAGTAAAATATTGTACTTCTGAAGTAGTAATAAATGTTTGTGATTTGAAGTACCTACGTTATTTGCCCAAAGATATAGAAACGGCCTAGAAAACCTTTCGGTCATACTAATTTCTACGAAAATCCCGTAAAAACTGCCAAACGACTAAACCAAATGCATGAATTATCTACAAAACATCACAAAAACTGCTTTGAAAAACACCAGACCTCAATATCCCCATTTGTAATTTCTTTCTTAGAAAACAAACGGCTACAAGTACGCATTACCATTGAATGGCTCGTCCTGGCAAGATTATTCCGTTTTCTACATGAAGACTTAGCTGTTTGAAACCAGGTTTGTCTAGTGAAATCACGATTACCAAGTTGCTGGATAAAACAGTTATTTGGCACTTTTAAGGAAACATGAAGTCCCGTTGGTATGGTAATTTAGAATTTGGTTCAAAACATGAAATCGTAATTGAACAATGAATACTTAATCGCTTATTAAATCCATACTAATTAAGCGTCTGTCTCTCATACTGCCCTGGCTTATTGGTTGAACCAATTTTGATGTTAAGCGTAAAGATAGTTAAACACCTGAAGTCGACTATAGGCTACGATTTTCCAAAAGCTATTAAAACAACATTTTGTTTAGTTTAGTTCTATTTATGAAGTTCTAGCACTACAAGGCTAGTTTATTGTAGCACTGCACGGAAAGTTTTCAAGCTCCTGGCTAATATAAATAATTTTGCAAAAGTCATCGCAAAAATCCACAAGCATTTTGCGATTTTTCCATTTTTATATTTTCTGTTTCTTGTCGGATTAAGCTATCCGGCTTTTATTCGTAATTCGTAAAACTGACAATTATAGTTTTAAATAATTTTTGTCGGTACTTAAAATTAATCCGCGTTTCTTTTCTACATAATGATCTTGTTTTGAAAAACACGATACTCATTATCATAGAAAAAGTAGTTCTATAAAGAGTAAGAGGCCCTAAATAATTTTCTCTTTAGATTAAAACGTATTAATTTCCGTAACTGCAAAACGTTTTTTTAAAGACCGTTCTTAAAGACTTTCTCGCTCATACCGTTATCATTTCAATTTATCTCAGCACATTGATCCAATTGCATTTATGACTTCACTACATGGTCCAAGCGGCCGACTACAGTTCATATGAATATAAACCCTTTTTAATATACTTTATGAGCAATGAAGGTGTTTTTCTACATATATTATTAACTTGTTTACCTTAAAATATTTCTAATGGTAAGAGTATCTGATGTGAAATTCCTATGTGTACAATATTAAATATACTTAGTTCATAATCGTAGTACTAACTACTACTTACTTTCAGTCGCAATTTTTTCGACAAATTACTGTACTATATTGTTAAGAACCTACTTTGTTACACACCATTTTCTAAACCCAGGGCGAAATTATCTTCTCTAAATCCATATTTCGCTTGTATTTCTTTCTATTACAAGTGTTTACAAGACAGTATGGTTACGAACATAGTACATTCATTAATGGTTTCAAGAATTTTTATATAATAACTAGCGGACCCGACAGACGTTGTCCTGTCTACACGTCTTCAATTTGTAAAAATTAATTGAAAAAACATTGTCCAGCGGACAAAATTGTGAATCTAAACCATTCTCAGATCCCCTTGAACACACACAAAAAATTTCATCAATATCGGTCCAGTCGTTTAAGAGAAGTTCAGTGACATACACACTTACAGAAGAATTATATATATAAAGATATAGTCCAGTGTATAAAGCCACAAGCGAATCCAGAATTTGGAAACTTCGAGATATGCAAATGCAATGAAAATTATACCTGTCATTTTTTTTAACACGAACCTCCGTACTTTCTATAGATCCTCATATCGATAGGGCAGTCTTGGTAAAAGAAACTTAGTATAATCAAGTCTCAACACATCCTTAGGGATAACCACTCTATATAACAATGATAATAAATAGATTTCTTATACATATTAGTACTAGAAAAGTAAGCCGTGACTCGAATGTGAAAGTGTTCGATACTGTGAAAATATGTAAATCACTGAGTGACATCTGACTGGTAGATGATCGGTGCGTGCAGTCTGATACGGCCTTGGTATATTAAAATTGTAGAAAATATTTGCATTATTTGTTTGAAAATAACTTTCGCTAAACTACGATAAGATTTAGTTAATTAGAAGCAGTTTATTTTAAGCAAAATTTACGAAAATTCTTTGAGAATCTTAACACAGTGCACCATTAGGTTCATCAAAAGCAGTTTTATTTAAGTTACGTTTTTGGGAATTCTCTGAGCAAAATTACAAAGTGTTATCGTCCTTCAGAGCACTGAAAAGATGAACGACGATGATGACAACTATGATTCAAGAATAATTAGAACCTTTTTAAACATACATAGTTCCATACGCACATACATAATATAATGCGTTTGTCTGGCTGTGTATTACCTCTACATGGCTAAACCGCAGAACTAATTTTGATGAAAATAAATCCGGACATATTTGAAAATTGAAATCAACCGTAGGCTACTCTTTTATGATTTGATAAAATAGGGTCTAAACAGCGAAGCCGCGCGTGCCAGCTAGTTATAATAAAACTAAAGCCAGAAGTATAACAACTTAATTAAAATTTACGACTCCACCGTGTCGAGTTAGAAACTACGCGTTAAACTAAGTGCGTGTAATAATCTCTAGTGGGGACTCGAACCTGTGTTTACTTTGCAGAGTCAGGCTTAAGACTAGTTTAATAACTGTTGTTAAGTCTCGGCTTAAAGTAATGTAGATGAAAGTTGAGTTTAGGTTATGAAGCCTCAATTTTTACGTATTCTCTATACTCTTTCTTAACAAAAATGCTTTAGAATAAAGTAACGTAAAAATAACCCCAATGTGAAGTGTGATGTCCCGATGCCTTATACTCATGTTCTTTTCCAAAACAACACGCCAATTTAAGGCGCACTTGGTAGCATATTTAAAATTGTTGAAGATAACTGGTTTGAAAGAAAACAAAACATTAATGGGAATGGTTCCTGAATATTAAAAAAAAGGGGCCCAGACAACCTAGTTTTACGAAACTACCCATAACAGCCATGGAAAACTCCAATACGCCATAATGAAGTCTCTATATCGTAAGAAAAAATAACACTTTACACATTTTTTAATTTACCACAATCAAGTTCACGCATTCTTTATGTAAATACCATCACTTAACTTGAAGATCATTACCACCAAACATATCTTTCAAAAGGGCAATAAATTCTCTAGAAAGTCAATATATCACATTATTATGTATAGTTATATAACTGTACTATAAACGTTAACGCGATAAATTTCACTTTTACAACGTTCTATACTGTTAGTCTTATAAATGTTCGTGAGCCTAAAAGTTATAAATAGCAAAACTGGTTTTTTATTTCGCTGTTTCTATTGCCTATACTTTTGTTTAAGTTTTCGTTATTGTTTAATGGTTCGTGTAAAAGTTTCATTAAAAAAAATATAATATAATATTTTTAATGGTAATTCAGTAGTACTTGTAAGCGACAGTCTTGTATGACAAGTTGTATGGATGTGAATGCTCTTAGGGAGGTTTGTAAGGATCATAGCAAGTGGCGTTCTATGGTCTTTGGCAACCCCTATGAGAAAAAGGCGTGATGTTTTGTATGTAAGTAGTAAATATTTTTTTGATTCAATGAATATACCCATAGGATAGTTTGTAGGGATCGTACCAAGTGGCGTTCTCCGGTTCTTGCCTCCCCCAATCGGAAGAATTACTATAAATGGAAAATGCTAAACTAACTTCACAGACAGTATTTAACATTAAATTTACGCTCCCAGCTCTCAAAGTATTTTAAACACTAATGAAACAAAACAAACCGTCTCTCAATCATCGAGTGTTCATTTCTACGTTATGACGATAATAAACCTAGTTTACGGAATTATTCATCTTTATATACTGTCCCATTGTCTACTGTTATGTAGTTTTATGATTATGCTTTTTGTAGCAAATGTACCGATTCAGTTTACTGCTGTGTTTAGTAGACATGCTTATTGCTTGCCAATGTTATAAGTCTTAGCCGTTGAAATAGAATTTGAGGCAGTTTTTAAGGACTAATTTTAATTTTCAAAGTTTAAAATTAACATCTGTTATGTTTAGTTTAAGAAAGTATTCCTTTTTTTTCAAACGAAATCATCAATTGGCAGTGACTAAAATAAGTTTATCAACGAATTCTCAATATTTAAAGAAGTTTTCATGTTCTTTTGTATAAAGAGAGTGTCGAGAAATCCATTACTTACATTAATATTACATAAAAGTCCTGTCAAAGAAGAATGGCTTGATTTACAAGTAACTGTTGAAATCTTGTCACAACTTCACCAAGAACTTTAAAAACGCCACGGAAACCATTTTGTAATCCTATTAAATAATCAATTTCCCTACTTTTCCTTGTCAACATTTATAAGGTGACCGTATTCCGAATGCACCATACGCATAAATAAAACATATATAGCTAATGAAATCACTTCCACGTTTCATCAGTGCATCTTGCGAGAACACACCATAATTATGTAAACTATTACAACAGCTATCGGAAGATAAACAAGGAACACATTTAACATGTAACGTAATATCACGAAGAAAGCCATCCTATCCTACTAATTGTTGTTTGTCGTATGGTTAGTGGTCAACCTAGTGTCAAAGTTGTTCAAGCCGCCCGAGAGGCCTTTGACGTGACTTAACGACTGTTATCTTAGTAGACAACAACCGGGACCGACTTTTAACGTGCCCTCCGAAGCACGGAGACGCCCAGTTCAATTACCACTATGCGGTCACCCATCTATGGAATAAATCCTACTAATATTAGGCGAGGATGTATGTTTGTTACTATTTCACGAAAAAACTACTAGACGGGTTGTAATCAAATTATGTGCACTGATAGCTTATAACCTTGATTAACACATAGGATACTTTTGATCCCGGAAAATTGATTCAGAAAATAGTTTCAGTGACTACTGTGACTAGTCCATATCAGAATACGGAAGTTGAGGTCGCATAATACAATAAGCCAGTTCTGTGCCTTGCGGAGCATGTAAAACAGTCAGTCTAGCGCTTTACCTAAGTTAAGTAGTTTGCTCGTATCACCACACGGTGAGAATGATGGGACAGAGAGCGTACTTGCGTATTATGCATGCATGCATGTACAATAGGATATTATAAACATACTCATGCACTATTGGTATGTTTCAATAACAGGCTGCTATAGTGGAACATTGTCTAAAAGAGCAATGAAACTTAACATTATGTTTAATCGTTATGTACAAAAATATGTAATTAAATACTTAATGGTCATTTCCCGACAAAGTTTCTATTAAGGATCCAAGTATTTGTTTAAGTAAATTCGTAATAGGTTTCGTGCAGTTAACAAGTTGGTTAATCGCTGTTTGATTGTGATTGGTTTGTTAAAATGGTGTTAATAATTGCTTTATGTGTCTTATTGTTAACTGTGTACATTGGGGGTGGTGAATAACGTAGAAGAAAAAAATTATAATAGGTTAAGTTAAAAAGCCTAAAAGTTTAATGAAACAATACTGTTTATTATTGAAAGTCTGTATTATTTATTGTATTCAGGGAAGACCCTCAGTAGTGACACACGCAAATAGGCTACAGAAAAAAAAAACAACAAAAAAGAGTAATAGTCAAGTGTGGGTTGGGACTTTAACCTCTAGTATAAGACAAGTTAAAGTTTAGACATGCAAGATTTCACCTTGGTGCTTTTCTTCATTGTGAAAATAACAGATAGGAATTATTTCTAATACACACATAACTTAGAACAGTCATTTTCGTGCTGTCTTGGGATCCAATTCTTGGTCATTTTCGTGAAAGGTGGCATGCTTCAACAACTCGGCTATAACTGATCTATTTACCATGTAATTTATAAATTGATTAAGTTCAAGTGTAAATCGATATTATTTATGACTAAGAAAGTTATATTTTAACTTTATTATACAAGATTAAAACTGTATGCAATTAATTCAAGAGCAAGTTTTATTACACGTAGAAATAGATTGGAAAGTAATAAATATTGAATGCACTTCGAAAGTGGGGGCAAAGTTGATTTATTAGTTTTGTTTTGGTACGTATTAATAAGTAAGTACCTGAATAATTGATATTTTCTTCGGATTAAAAACTAGACTTCCGTTGTCTGGCGTACTACTACTACGAATGAATAAATAATAATAAATGTTTTAACCGAAACGAGTTCATGTTTTCAGATTACTTACTTAGGCGCTGTCTCCACGGGCGAGAGAATCGCGACGAGTCCGCCCTTGTATCGTCGGACAATCTCCACGAACGAGCGATAATTCCGCCGCGTATCGTCGCGAGTCGCCGCGGAATCTCTGCGATTCCGCGGCGACTCGTAACCCGCGTTTTCCTTGTTTAAAAAGCTTCTCGAAACAAGAGGCAACATTGAAAACAAATGACGCTGCATTTGACAGCGCGCTCGTCGCGATCGCGCGGCGGACTCGCTGCTTGTCGCGGCCGACTAGCGACGATGTATTGACGTTTCGCACGCTCGTTGACACTCGTCGTATCGCGGCGATATTATCGCCGTGTGGAGACGGTTCCATAGAGAGTGTATAGAAATACGTGGCACGACGATAATATCGCCGCGATTCTCTCGCTCGTGGAGACAGCGCCTTAGACTTAACTTTTCTTTGAATTAGCTAATTTTATTTGAAGTAGCTGCATAAATCGGATTTTTTTTAAGTAATTAATTTAGTAAGTTAGCTCTGTAACGGAAAAAAAAGTCATCCAGCCTCTTTACAGGTCATTAAATTGATTACGAAACTGTTTTCGGCTCAATTTTTCAAAAACGCATGATAGTTTGATACAGCTACTTTATTTTGGCAATAGGTACACAAAATTACTAATTATAATCTAGATAAATTGTGCATGCGAAGGCTTTCTACTAAGTTAAATCATATTTCAGAACTAGCTGACCCGCGCAACTTCGCTTGCGTCACCTAAGAGAATGGCTCAAAATTTTCCCCGTTTTTGTAACATATTTCGTTGCTACTCCGCTCCTAATGACCGTAGCGCGATGTTATATAGCCTATAGGCTTCCTCGATAAATGGGCTATCTAACACTGAAAGAATTTTTCAAATCGGACCAGTAGTTGCTAAGATTAGCGCGTTCAAACAAACAAACAAACAAACAAACAAAAAAACTCTTCAGCTTTATTATATTAGTATAGATTACCAGCTAAGGTGAGTTGTCTGTTGATCCGCATCGCCACTACATAACATCGAATGTAATAAAATACAAAACTAGATCACGATTTTGATTTTTTAAAAACGTCACACGATTTTGAATGTACGACTTTCGTTTTATGAGACCAGTTTGCAAGGATGTTCATTTGCATAGACATAAATGTTGCTTGTTTTAGTCGCGAAATTGACTAGGTTATATAAACTTATATAGTTTATATTCTACTTCCTTCTTGCCTTAAGATTCGAGACAATCTAGTTAAATATTAGGCAAATTTCCTGTGACTAAGTCGAACCATAATTGGTTGAAATGTCAAGTAGACTGCATTAAGTAATATTGGACAACAAACAATAAAAGAGACTTTCAGAGTTGTATAAAGGCATTTCTAAAAAAAAGTTTTGCTTGAAATATTGACGCTCATAATCTTTAGACTTACTAAGAATTTTACTTTTTTGTTGTTACGAAAATAGCTTATTTTTCAGGCATATTTTACTAACGATATTATTGGTACTCATTTTTGATGTCCTCAAAAGCAAAAGCATAAATAGAATAGGATAGTATATTCCTGTAAACAAAAAAACAAGTAAGGTAAAGATATCTGTTCGGAAAAAGTTTTAAGTACTTATAATTTCATAAACCTCATCTGAAAATATTCAGATGAGGTTTATGAAAATTTATAAAAAAATATTTATATTAAAACAATAGTTTTGATACACAAACATTACGTATGAGAGCTAGATGTTAATTAAACTAATACCTAGTTATAATAACTAATAAGATTTATGTTTCATACCATATTCGGAGGTGTGGCGCCATTACAATTTATTACACGTTTGGCAACTAGTTATGATACCAATTTTCTATATAAGGATTAGTTTGTAAATGGTTATGAGAGGTGTATAATTAATAAGATATTTTTTTATTAGGATATATTGCAATTGCAGCACCACGCATGGTTAAATATGTCATGGTCTATATCAAGTAAAATCTCGTAAAAGGATGCTAGAGTGTTAGTGGCTTTGATAGAGTTGCCTTGATTGACTTAGCCGCAAATATTGGCAGAATGAGAGACCCTTGTCCAGCTGTGGGTCAGTAATGGGTTAAAAGAATGAGAACACATTGTTGATTTATGTATTTTTTAAATGTTATTTATATTAAGGAGCTAATCCAATGTGCCTTAGATTTCATAACACAGCTGAGTCACATCTTAGAAAGCGTAGCCTATACCTATAGGTAGTACTAATAGTCTGGTTGTAGGTAAGTAGGGTAGACATAACTGTGCCCGGGGTGGCGTAGCTGTTAGCGGTCCATCCCGTTACAATCCGAGTGATTAAATACGCACCTATCTGTGTAGCGGAGTACTGTAATGTGAGGGAATTTGTCATATGTTGTATGAATGAGTATGGATGTATGGATGAGTGTGATAACAAATGATTTTGTTGGACTGTTTTTCGAAATTTTAGGGATGTTCTTGGCCAATAAGTGTATTCAAAAAGTTGTATTTTGATAAAAGTTTGTGTTAAAAGTGGAGTGTTTAGCTATCTCCATGCTAAAGTTAATGAAAATCGTTTTAATTTGTGTAAAACACACCTCCAGTTTCAATTTACAGTCCCACACACTTCTATAATATAACCTATCAGTTATCACCCTGCCAAATTGCATCGGATGATCCGTTTTAACATGAGAGAGTTAGACAATCTTCTTCTAATCTTATAGTAAAAACCAAACTAATACTATACTAGAGATTATTTTTAAGACCTTGAACAGACATAAATTTGGTCTAATATATGTAGATTGTAGATATAAATAAAAGAGACGTTTATAGACATAATTAATGTCTAAATTTACTTGCGTGTAATTACTTATAGAAAGGCGTGTATTTCTGAATAATGATTAACTTTGAAATATATTAGGTAAATTGCGTAACCGCTGAGATTCAACGTAAACTTTCGACGCACGTTTATTTAATTATCGTAATTTATTAACGAGGTTTCTAGTTTTAACTTGTCTCAGAAGGTGTCGACAAATCTTTTCAAGAATGGACTTATTCCTGATATAACGGGTGCGTGAATTTGGCTGTTCTTAGGGATGCAATGATCTATCACTTCTACCAGTATTTTCTTTCTTTCATTATTGAATATTATTGTTGACTTGGCTTGTTATTTTGAAACTTTTATAATAATCTATACGACAATTAACGTAGCGTATTGCGCATTATTGTACTTGGACTTAGGTTACATTGATAATGATGGCAAGTAGACCAGTCTACCTTCCGTTGAAAAATCAAGAAAACCAATGAACGAATGGAGGATGTTATTGTTTGGTTATTAAATACCATCTGTTAATTTGATCATTATTGAAGTACTGAGAACCGGCTCCAAAATGTATTGAGGTGCCGATGGTAAAGTGTGGTATTATTCTCCCAAAAAATCTGTCTAACAGGCAAACATAGTATAGCAGATAGTGCCTTAAACTGTATATTTGCAATTGTCATAATCTCTTTACTTTTTAGTGCCGAAACTAGCTAAGTAGTGCGGTAATTGCCAAAATAAATATTAGTACAACATTTTGCATATACTAAAACCGTTATTTACTGTTCCAAATGTCTCGGCCGGTTCGAAATGAAAATATTTTAGAGTTATTTGCAATTTAAATGTGTGGTCAAAGACTAAGATGGTAGAGACTGTTTTACTTTTGTCTCATTTTGAGAAAATGTGGTCATTAGTGCCTAATCTATAAATAGAGAGAGGTTGTTCTTGATGAAAGTACTGTCGAACTTCAAAGTTAGAGAAGTATTACTCTGTCTTCCAATTTTTGCCTCAATCAGAAACAACAATTAATGAAATCAAATGGAAACAAATAATCCACGTTTGCTTTCGTTCTCTATATTTTTTACATAATTCTGGACCTGTTGATGTTCAGTCTATCTTAGATGACAACTATTTTATAGTCACTATGAATTACATTTTTGTTTTCCTAAAATTAAGGTGTTTAACACGTTACGGCAATGCAGCAATGTCAGTTTTGGCTATCAAATTGACGCACACTATTTGTCAACTGAGATACGCGTCTTACTAGTAGAGAATTCAACCAACAATATATTTAAAGCTACCCATGGAAATATAACAGTATTTCTGCAAGTTCGTTATTGAACAAAAGAAAGTAAAACTATGTTTTCTTGTTACAAGTAGTAAAGTTACACAAAGCCAGTAGAAGTCGTTTCCTAGAAGAAAACTCGACAGTTTTGTATCGCTGTAACAAATTCGTTACACTACCTCTAGAATATATTCTAAAACTGTTTCCCTCTAAAGATTTGTGCGTTAAAGATGTAAGAGTCTATTTAGAAATAGTATTTAGATGTTCATAACTTGTGAAAATATAGATGTTTACGTAAAAAAAATATGAATACCACCAATTTTATTATAAGATCACAAACGCAGACACAAACCATTTTTAATATAGGTACACTCATTAATAACAGACTTAAATCACGTTTTTCCATTGGGGTAGACAGAGACCAGAGAACTTCACTCAATACGATCCTAACAAACTTCCCTTGCTTCATTCACATCCATACATTTTGTCATACAGGAATATTAATAACATACCTAAGAACTTCACACTTAATTAGCATTTAAATCAAACCGCTTTACGTCATATCCAGCCAATATTGCAAGACGAAAAAACTAACCTTTCAAAATTGATCTATTTTAGTAATAGCCACACCCAGTGAATAAATCAACGCTTCTTTTTAATTGAGTTCTAGATTGATATTGATCGATTTAATTAGGGTTAGCAAACGTTTGGTTTTTAGGTTTATTCTACTTTTTGTGATATACGGTAATTACAGCGCAATGTGTGTTTTTCAGAATTTTTGCTAACAAACATTGCCTGTGCCTACTATACTCGTTTAAACGAGCGAACTAAGTCATGTATCTGAGTCTCTCGCTCGCACTTACACTTACACTCACATTCTTATGATTCTTGAGTATAAAAAAATAAATAAATAAATTTAACCCATTAATGTCCCACTGCTGGGCAAGGGTCTCCTCCCGTAATGAGGTAGGGGTTAGGCCTTGAGTCCACCACGCTGGCCAAGTGCGGGTTGGGAGTATAGAAATAATTTAATAATATTATTTTATTGATTTTTGCGCTATAATGGGAACGTGGTATTTTTTTCTTATTAGTGTTAAAATTGACTTTTTGTATTCAGAAAATAGTATTTTTAGCAGTGAATCAGTTTCTGATGCGAGTAATAAGTATAAACTTAGCTTAATACAGTTTCTTATCTAGTACACAAATATAACATGAAAGTAATAAAGAAAGGTACCAATAAATACGAATAAATCAAAAGTGGCATTTTGGTCTCCTATTAAGAGGAAAAAGTGTGACTTTCTGTATGTAAACTCTTATATACACATGAACAAAGAGGTATTATATTTGTCGCAATAACTTTAAAACGTTCTACTAAATCACCACCGGATCACGGCCGGACGTCGCCGCGTCGTAGTCGTGTGAAACGGTCAATAGAGCGCTATTGTGTAGTATCCGCTTCCCTTGGCTTATCCGCCGACAAATATTAATATTCTATGAACTTATTTCTAATATAATATATTGTTATTGTATTAAAACGAGCTAGTTTTAAAAGTGCTTGTACCAGCAGTACTTGAATGAGGCAATGACTTAACCCTATTTTATCAGATAACAAGTAATATTGTTATATAAAATTTTAAAATGAAAAGTACGCGATGCAATGGTAAAACGAGAGTATCGAGTGTATGAAATTGTGTTTCTCATTAATGACTTCGGTTAAGACTCAAATCCTCCTTACGGGAGAGAGCAGTGAGGCAGCCAAGGGTTTAAAATAAATTGAGCAATATTTTGTTTTTTAAATTGTTTTGGAAAGGTGAATCTGTCAAAGTCAAACAGGGAGAATATAATTTGTTTTAAGTAAATCCTAAAATTTGTATATTTGTTCACTCAACCACAGAATTTGGATACGAAATCGTCAGCTAAGCATCATGATACAATAACAATAAATAACATCATTCTATAACAATATGTAACAGCCCTAGATCATCTTCATCTCAGTTAACACTTAGCCTTGATATTAAAATCGGATATTAAATAACAAAAATAAAATAGATTGTAACAATTAACACATTTTTGAGAACTAATACACACCCAACTAAACACTCCCAGATTGATTTCAAATTGACAAGTGGCATTTGACTCAAGGCCATCTAGATGATCTTCATTAGATTGTTACTGTGAATGCAGTTAATTTTTATTAGGTATTAATTAGGTTTTGAAATATTAAGTTGTAAATTATATTATTATTTTTTGTTTAAATGTATGTAGAGGCTGCATTATGCATTTTGGCGGGTGTTTTTATAAGATGGAATCCTATTATTTCCCATTATTTGTTTTTTTTTGGCGTTACTACCGCATGGAGTAGTACACCTGTAATAGTCGTTGTGAGCTGTGAGAAAAAAAATTTAAACATCTATTTTAGTTAGAATTTGTGCTCGATGAGACGCTTTTATAATTTTATATACTTATTGCAATACTTGTTGAGGTTAAAAGAGCATCAATTGAGATAGCGTTTTTATGTTGTTAATGGTTCTGCCGGCAGGAAGTCGCATACTGTATGCGGTAGCCGGATTCGAAGTGATTGATTGACTATATTACAATAATCATACACAGTGCCAATGATTATTATTAATCATGTTATCGGTTCAAATTAATGACTATCTTTGACGAACATGTATAAATATGATATAAATTTCAACAACTGACTGTCAGTCTTACCGAAGGGTATCGTGTTATAACTCAGGCAATAGGATTGTAGAGGTCCGATGGGTAGTCGCTCCATGTGAAATACTGTTATTCAGATGCATCCGATAAGACTGGAAGCCGACTCTAAAATAGTTGGAAGAAAGGCTAAGATGATGATGATATTACATTTTTAAAAGGGAGCATGTTTATAGTTTTTTGAACCATATTAAAAGAGAAAGACATGACGTATTATTTCATAAATGACGTATTAAAAGCATAATCAGTCGGAGAGCCTCGGTTTATCGAATCTATATGTAAATGATATTAACAATATAAGTCTGTGTGTGTCCGTTGTGTACGGCGCTTTCGCTTTCTCGTCTCATTTGCATAGTTAAGTAAATAGTCTGTTAGCCAGTTTTGTGGGTTGTTCACCCCTGATTTTATGGTGTTTTTGTACACTTCCGTCGTTTTATTAACTAACACAATAATAATAACAACTGTATGTTTTCGTATACTCTTGAAAGAGATGCAAGTTTTAAGTTCTAGCTATTTTAAAACGCAGGCCTGTATTCCGTGTAATCTTACTAAAATAGGTTCTTAATACGTGCTTCCAGGTTGATTGATATCAGTCTATTAATACTGGGCCAAAATTAGACCCTGCCTGGTTTTTAGTCAGGTAATAAGAAAATATTTTATCGTCTTACTCGTTTGGTTAGGTATTTCTTGAGTCTATTACTTTTTTAATTTAAAGCAAAGGGTTTTAAGTAATAGATAATAATCCATCCATCTATCCGTGGTTATGTTCTTGCCTGTAATAGTCTGACAAGTGAGAACCTCTATCATATTATTATGTCCTGGACAATCTGTGGTCGTTACAGGATTACGACGTCGTTTCCTGTCGGTTACTTAAATTATGTGGTTAAGCAAGCAATGTCCTTGCTTAGAAAACATGTTTTGTAAAGGACTTATTTCATAGATATAACATAGGCCATACATGTAGGTAAAATATACTACGTATAATCAATGGTTAAGCTGAAAAATAACTACAGTGCCTGCACATATATTATTTGTCTCTTCAAGAAAGTAATAAAATAGGTTCCAGTAGTGACATGTTACAAATAAATTCATTGAAGGTTCTTTAGATAATGACCGCTTGTATTACAATAAAAAGTATTTTGTGTAATTCTACATGAATAAATGATTTGATTTCGTTTCATAATAGTGCATTGATATATTTTTATTATTTACATTATTAATGATTATTATAACATTATTATCTAATAACGATTTGATAATTAACTGTTAATTTAATTATATAACGTTAAATGCATTTTTATGATAATTTTGTGAATTTTGAATTTTGTTGTTTTTGGATTTTAGAAGACGTCTGTGACGTAGAAATAATAAATTCCAATGATTTTTAATTAATTAATAATTTCTTTGGATTACCTTTAAAAAACTATATAAATGTATCAAACCTCGTACTTATCCTTAACAAAAACAATGCTATAACATTTTCATTCTTAATGCCATGCAAAGGTACCTGTAATTTGTATAATTTTTTGCGTTTATCTAAAATGTTATCATGTACACAACATCATGTAATTATGCACTTAATAAAATAAAATACATGAAAAAAAATAAAATTATTTTATGTATGTTTGTTTCAGGTGCTCCGGTCAGGTGTTGAGGGTGTGTCAAAATGCTGATATATATTGGGCCCAAGGCCCACCGACCTGAGACGATGTGAGTACACCTTAGAATTCTTTATTTACCTTAAAGTTTATCATAACTTCGATAAGAATATTGTACAATATATTTACTTAAATTACAAATAAACATATTTAAATAACATCTTAATCCATACAGATTTTTTACGATTTCCTCTCTTCAAATAATTCTTCATTAAATCTTTAATTACTATTTAACTCTCCCTATTTTTTAAAATCAAAACCCGATTTTAAACATACGCTAAGTCAAATTTCAAAAATTTCGAAAACCAACTCATATCAATTCAAAATTACAACTCATTTGGATAATAACTATTAATTATAATAATTACTATAACATCCGAAATGCCAGCTAAATACTAAAGATACTATAATATAAATGTTTAGTTTCCTATGTATGGAAAGTGTTGTAAGATATAATATGTAGATTTTTGCCAATAAAATCTGTTTAATGCTTAACTTATCTAAGAGAGGTGAAATCACTCCGTCGGAGATCTGGCTTTGAGTATGCTATACACGAGATACGGTAGCACTCATCTTAAGATACAACAAACTTGCTTTGTAATGATTCTCATATAAATTGTGGATAACGTAGTGAGTAACACACTCACACATACTATTTTGTGGCCTTTTACTGTTTTATAATTAGTGTGTTGTTATAATTAATATCTTTGAGCTTGTTTATCTAAACAAATAAGCATAGGGGTTTTCTAATTACCGTGAAACAAAGGGCAAGTTTATTGTCATGTTCTTATTTAAATATACATATATATATTTATGATGAGTATGATGCCAAAACTGACAACTAAGTTGATTTTTAGTATTTACGATTTATCTAAATTATAATTATAAATTCTTTATACATCCAAAATAAAGTAACTTTATCAGACTTTATCCGATTGATAGATTTGTCATAGAAGTTCTTAATCCTAAATTATGTTTACCCTTGCCAAATAAACAAAATTGATTATATTATTCTATTATATACTTAAGTTGATAAAATATTAAAAAACGTTACCTATTTTAAAGTCCTGCAAACTGAAAAATAATTAGTTGTCATCAACTTATATTATGATAGTCCAATGTAAACAGCGATATATAATAAATATTTAGTAATAAATATTTTTATCTTTATCTTTTTATATATCTCAAGATTAATGCTACAGTAGCTCTACCGTGTGTATCTCGCTTTAGTGGAGCTGACTAATTGGATTACGAAACATAATATATACTGGTTTTTATGCAAATTTATTGTTTGAATGCTTTTATCTATGTTGGTATTTTTCTCTTATAAAACAGTTCAGATCGGAATTAGTGTGAAATATGTGTGAATACTTTATTAAGGGCTTGTTTAGTTGTGTAATATTTACTTAGTTTTACTATTACTGTTAATCAATGTATAGCCACCACAGCCAGTTGCGCTCATCGTTCGGTATACGACCTGTGGGTTAAGCATACCTTGGCGCGGTCATTCTATAGATGGGTGACCGTATAGTGGTATTTGAACTGGGCGTCTCCGTACTTCGGAGGGCACGTAAAAAATCGGCCCCGGTTGTTGTCATTTAGGAGAACAGTCGTTAAGCCACGTCAAAGCCCTTCGGGCGGCTTGAACAACTTTGACACTAGGTTGACCACTAACCATACGATGAGAGAGAGTTCTTGAAGAATGTAAAGACCCCAACCCGCACTTAGCCAACATGGTTGAATCATGGCCTAACTCCATTCTCATGACAGGAGAGACCTTTGCCCAGCAGTGGGGTAGTAATGGGTAATAAACGATGGTAATACTTACAAGTACTCCTTTATCATACGAAACCCTTTTAATAAAGGGACACAAGCCGACTATTTTAAAGATTTCCCACAAAAAAAGCGTATCAATTGACGCCGTGAAAATGAGAAAATCACCCTATTTTCACTTTCATGTATTTATTAATATCAACAAACATGATTTTAGTCGGAATTTCTTAAAGAAAAATATAGTAAGTACACCAAATAAAGCCATTAATTTGTCTGTCAAACTCGGCGCTGGTTAAAAACGATTGCTATTAAAAATACAAGCATATAGCCTACATTACAAAACTTTGCCAACATTCAGTTGACCGGTTGCAAACCGTCAGTTTTCGTGTATAACCGAATGGCCTGGTTGTGTACTTATGTACTTTGTTAACTACTATTTGGATATAACGATAATTTTAGTTAAAAATACTATATTATAGTTATTTTTACGTACTCCCTAAAGTGCTTACCCCTATAACGGATTGAAATAGTGTCGTAGTAGTTAAGTGGAATAGTCACGGGTTGAAAAAGCAAAAAGTTGTGTTATTTAATTCTCTTAATTCATGTTTCCTATTTTTATTATTTACGTATAAAAATGAGTAGAAGAATTCGTTTCTTCAGTGTTTAATAATGTGCTAAATTATTTCAAGTTTGATCTATAGTACTAGGTTGTTATAAAAGTTTGTGGTGTCATTTAGTTGGAAGTGGCTATGAAGTGAATAGTCTAAGTTATAAATAAGTTCTTAAAAGTGATTAACTCATGATTAGTTAGCAATTAGTGTTTAAAAAGTGGAAAACTATATTTATGATCCTGCATTCTCCAAGTAATAAATTGTAAGTGATTACTTTTCTTATATTAATTGTTTCAATTGTACTTATTCTTAAGTATTGTACAAATGAAATACTTCATCAATCTTAGCTGCAGTTTTAAAATATATAGTCTGTTTACACGAGAGGGGTTCTTTCTTACTTTCATTGAAACGCATAGTCGAAACTACTGGGTGGTACTACTACTAGGTGTACGAAGACGAAATTTGTCATGTATATTTTTAGCAAGTACATGGGACCACTCCCTCATTACGGGCGGAGACCCTTTACCCTGGTGGGACACTAATGGGTTAAATTATTTATTTACCAATCAAGACTTACTGTCTTACTAATAAACGGCTTGTAAGCCCTGATTTGTTATAGAGTGTTTTGGTTGTTTCTCTTATATACGGTTTTAAAATTGATTGAACGGGACAAAAAAACATTAAAACTAATCAGAGCTTACATGACGTTTAAAACCTTTAAAACCATTGCAACCTTTAAAACAGGCATGCGCCTGAGAGTTCTTTAGAACAGTTCTTAAACTTGCATAAGTTTTCATCACAATGTTTTCCTTCACCGTTGGAACAAGTGATGATTATTTCTAATACACACATAAATTCGAAAAGTCACAGGTATGTTTCCTCGGGTGCGAACCCTCTACCACTTGCGTGGGAGGTACCAACTTATACCACTCGGCTATCATTGATTAATACATCAAAATATTGAAATTAACCGTAAAACAGCGTGTAATTATTACATGTCAGTTTAACTGTTAGATAAAGCCGGATACCGGTAGATAACGTGAGTTATGTTCGCAAAAACACATTACGAACCCATCCATCAAAGTGTATGTTATGTTGTATGAAAACGTAACTTGAGTTAATTCCTTGTATAAAAAAGGATTATCTGTTTAGCGGTGTATGGCTTCGTTGTTCCTATACGTAAAGCATTTGTATATTAATGTATGTTATTTTGTAGCTCCGAAACTGATGGGTCTATTTTGACTACGTTTTTCTAGTTTAAAGTTTATTCAAGCCATCGTACTATGCAAAAATATGTAGTAAGGCATTTTTGACTGTAATTTTGTAGTTTCGAAAGTAATGGGTCTTCTTCGACGCGGTTTTTTTGATAAAAGGATATTTTCATTATGCTATGTATTTATTTTTGTGTTCTTAACGTATCCTTTTTTAATACGAGGTGCTAAAATATATAAACCAACGTATACACGATCTACCAAAACAGCACTGCTTAATTCTTGTATATAAAATACTAGCTGACTCTCTTATGTGAGAGAATGGGTCAAAAAAATTCCCCGTTTTTGTTACATTTTTTACTGGTACGCTGCTCCTATTACTGGATTACTGTCGAGTTTTAATCAATTTAGCGCAGCCTTTTTGACCAAAACGCACTTCTTCATTGACACTTAATATTAACAGTAGGCTTAAAAATTCCTTAACATTATTCCAAGAGTAATAAAATAATTCTAATATTATCTTCATTGTTACAGATGGTGACTTGCGAGAACGGTAGCGCAAGCCTGGGCGGGTTCCGGCTAGGGCGCGAGGATGAGCCGCGGCGGGCGCGCGCCCCCTCCGTCTCCTCTCTGTCGTACAAGCAGAAGATCGACGCGCTGTTCGACGACACGCGGTCTGTCACCAGCCAGTACGCGCCCAGCTTCAACCACGACCTTGATAGGAGAGATAAGGTCATTATTTACTAATATTCAAAACCAAAATCAAATCATTTATTCATTTAGGTGAAATATTGACACTTATGATAGTCGTTACAATTACTGAATCTACCACTACATCGGAAAGGGGGTAAAGCCTTATGAGAAGAGCTAGCAACAAAATCACGACCACTATTTTCAATCGCCAAAAGTTTTACAATGTGGTTGATACAATAATTAATCATGCGAGGAGCTGCCAACAATCAGCGATATAGACTAAACGTCAATTAAGGAAAATGAATATAGCTAGGTTATTTATTAGTCTCTGATCATACCGTATGTTGGGAGCACCTACTAGCATGTGATATGATGAATATGGAATATGGGCAGCAAGTGACAGTTCTATGATTAACATCAAGTTTACAATATTTAGCCCTACTGCTACTGCTATTAAGTTTTACTATAAATATGGAAGGTCGGGGGTGCAACGAGGCTAATAATTCATAGTTCTGCATGCTTATTGTGGTCTCAGTTGACAACTAGTGATCGTAAAATTGATGATAGTGATCATCAATTTTACGTACACTAGTACATTGCTGCTTTGACGTAACGTGTTAATCAATATAATTTAAGGGACAAACAATGTACAGCGTAGTGGCTTTTGAATAGTTGTCTACTGAGACACGTAATAGTGCTCCCTGTGTGATTATTAGAAAATTACTTTCAGTAGCCTTTGATACGTCTATGATTAGGTATTATTAATTCCCCTAACGATCTTCTTGATTGATCATAAAAATACATTATTTAATTTCTAAACAATTCAGTATAATCAATGCGGTAATATAAATATAATTTAAGGAAAAAAAGTCTTATTTTTACGTAAGTTTGTGCTGCAAAATAAACTAGTATATTTTACAATACCATTGACCCTTTATTTACCAACTTAAAGCATAAATAATATCATAATAACCAGTGGAGTTGTTGTGTAAAATTGCAAGGTACAACGGATATTGCTCTTACTTGAAGGTTTTACATAAATCTGTTGCCAATTCCTACCTAAAGTAGTTTACGTAGACTTTCGGATCATTTTATTCCCTTTTCAGTTATTTGGTAAATGACGAACGTTAACGGATTATTTGAATTAAGTGATTATTTATCATATCCACATTTCAGCATTTCTTTATGGGTATGGGTATGTATTGTATGGGTATGTATTTATTATAATTTCCATTGTTGCTAAGACATATAATACTAATATTAGTATTTAGCAATAAGCAGTCTTAAGGGGCGATTCGTTACTCTATCGAGTGTAAACAACCGGCTAGCTATCGATAAATTATGTATGAATATCTGATCAGCGCCCAGATCAGATCCCGATTTAAATTGTAATCACTCGATACTCAATAGTACCGACTGTAAAGAACTACTAATATTAGAAATTCATGACATACCTTTAAGCATTTGCTACACTTATTGTAAACACCAAACATACAACAACACATTCCCAGCATGTACCTACACAATTAAACAACTTAAAGCGTAATAACAATTAAAGCATTTCATCAGCGCAGGCCTCATTTTGTAACGATTTGTAACAATTACAATTGGTTACAACTACTTTATGTTTAAGGTTTTGAACTAATAACTTGTGTAATGTATGTTGTAGGTACTTAGATTACTTAATACTTACACTAGCTTCTGATGCGACTTCGTCTGCTTAAAAATATTTACTGTCTTATTAATAAACGTGAAATCTCTGATCTATACTAATATTATAAAGCTGAAGAGTTTGTTTGTTTGTTTGAACGCGCTAATCTCAGGAACTACTGATCCGATTTGAAAAATTCTTTCAGTGTTAGATAGTCCATTTATCGAGGAAGGCTATAGGCTATATATCATCACGCTAAGACCAATAGGAGCAGAGTAGCAATAAGAAATGTTACAAAAACGGGCAAAATTTTGACCCATTCTCTCTTATGTGACGCAAGCGAAGTTGCGCGGGTCAGCTAGTTGGTTATACAGTTATAAGTCTTTTTCACTCAAAAGCAAGTTTCAAAATTGATTGAAAAGTGTCAAAAACTGAGTTACTAGTCAGAGCTTACGCGACTTTTATTTGTGAGTCATTTTTCTTAGCCAATGCAAATGATTAAAAACCAGCCTAAACGTAAAGCAAAACTTGCATATTTATTATTCCAAATAAGTTATTATTGATAAGCAAAAGAAAGCATTACTAAAGTTTTATTTTTAAGCATCAAAAGGAAGGTTTTTTATATATGTACACCAATTGCGCCGAGATTTCTCATCCCATTTACGGGACGCTTATCTTGTTCGATGGAGAATAGGAGCCATCTGTACCTCGATTCTCTACCACTATCGACTACCGACCACCGACCTGTCATCGAGAAATTTTGTATGAAAATCTAATCAGCGCCTCTGACGGCCGTCGTAGGAAACATCTTGGCAGTACATTCTAAATGTCAAAATTCGATAGCTAGCCGGTTGTCGGTAGTCGATAGTAGTAGAGAATCGGGGTACTGGTCCCATATAAATATAATTCAGTTTGGCTAAGTACTTTTTATTAATGGAGCATCTTTCTTAACCGCAGTTAGAAATTTGCGTAGTAAACAAATAATTTACTGCATGCCTACCTACTTCAGTACCCCGATTCTCTACTACTATCGACTACCGACAACCGACTAGCTATCGAAATTTTGACATTCAGAATGTACTGCTAAAATATTTCCTACGACACCCGTCAGAGGCACTGATCAGATTTTCATACAAAATTTCTCGATGACAGGTCGGTTGTCGGGAGTCGATAATAGTAGAGAATCGAGCTACTGGTCCCATATAAATATAATCAGTTTGGCTAAGTACTTTTTATTAATTGAGCCTCTGGAGTTACACATTTGCGTTATAGACAAATAATTTATTGCATGCCTACCTACTTCAGATTTAGGTTACTTGTGCAGCCTTATAATCGAGTAGTAAATAAAGGGGCGTCAATTAACGATAAATATCGGATGTGATAGTTCTCATAACGTTCCGGTCGTTAAGTATTGCGGCTCAACTGACAAACACATCGGTGCACACGTCGGAACCATGCTTATTTCTTCATCAATTAATAGGTAATACTGTAGGAAAACAGGCTATTTACCAAGAACAGAATAACTAGTTATTTGGCTTTTATATTTGTATACGAAGGTAAGTTTAGCCATTCGGTTAGAGGAATTATTTTTGGAGTAAGTTATGCAAATAACTTGAATATTTTTTCGAAGAATCTTGTTCCTTAGATATTGATTTAGATATATTGGCCTAGTGATTTGCAGTAAAAGCTTGATATACTGAAAATATAAATAGAAGAAAGATTAGTACTAGTATGGTTCAGGTGTACAAAATCGGTAATGGTGGTGAACATAATGATACGTGTAAATAACAAGCGAAAATTAAAGTAGTTTATAATGGAATAGATTATGATAATAACTCACTTTGTACGTGATACACGCGATCTTTTCATCATATCATATTAACGCGTAGCAAAGTACAATCATAATGCATTCATATATTCATTAACTTACCGAAGTGCTCTTGTTCACAGATTGATTCGACGCACGAAGGCAAAGTAACGATATACGAAGATGACGACGGCTACTGTCAGAGTAAGATCAACACGATTAACAACACAGTGCAGGACAGGATAGAGCGCATGTTTGCAGACATGGCCGGCGAGTCCAAGCAGAACGTCGAGAGCATAGGGGTCCACATATTCAACGTACACTACCTTGGATCCACCCCCCTACAAAGCAAAGTCACAAGCCTCTCAGGACTCCAAACCCCCCTCAAAGACCTGTACTTCACGTACAGAAGAAATTACCGCCATAAAAATGCCCTCAACGGCAGATTAGAAATCTCAAAAAGCGGCCTCAAAGTCCGATATAAAGGGGACAAAGGCGACCTAGAACAACTCAACCCCTTCCCCACGATAGCAGTATGGTCAGCTGTAAAATTCGTCGTTCAACCCTCAGAGATGAACGACCACGAAATTTGCTACGCCTTCCTGCCTCTTATCACAGATCCCGATAACATTGATCGACAAGCCCTATTTAAAACTTTAGAGTCAGCAGACAAAAAGTACATCCTCTCCCACAACGAAAACTCGCATTCACCCCTTTTCGCTGTTGTGATGAGGAAGATCGGCGTCGCGAAGCAGTTGGAGTGTCATGGGTTTGTATGTCAGACGACAGAGGACGCTATCGTGATAGCGGCCACGTTATACAAATCGCTGATGGCGCACATGAGCCGGCAGGGTCACAATGATCAGAAGAAGCTGAAGAATCGAAACGGTGTGAGCTGCATGAGCGTCGGCAGCAGCATGTCCCCGCACGAGATCCCTATTAGGCCGCCACGCAAGAAGAGAAGCACGTCTTCTCTGAGCGGCGACAGTGATAGAGCAGACGGTTTCTCCGCCTGTGAATCGTTTTGCGAAAAACCTAAGCTAGAAAGATCAAAAAGACTTTCTTCTGAGAGCCTGCCGCTCCCGCCCCCACCTCCGTCGATCCCTCCCGCCGATGTAAAGAGAATCACGGTTGAAGAAGTTAAAGCTAAACTAGATTCTATTAAGCATAACGACACTAGTGGCAGCGACACTCATGACTCCAAGAAGTCCTCGAAGAAATCACAAGGTCCGAGCGTTCGTCAGATAGCTAATCTTAAGAAGGTCCAAAGCAGCAGCGAATCTTCCGTACGAAGTAAAGTTTCGGAGAAAATCGAACTGTTTAGAGAATTAGAGAGACGGAAAAGCATACAGAGACCACCGACCTTGCCACCTCCCATACCTATGAAGCCGCCGTCGGAAGCGCCCCCGGACCCGCCGAAAGAGCCTTTGAGAAGAAGTCAAAGCGGCCGCAAGTCGATAACGGAGTCCGGTGACATATTAACGAAAGTGGCCATTCCTCGCTCTGGCAGCTTCTTAAATGCCGGTGGACTAACTAGGTACAAGTCGATTGGACACAGGTATGTAATGTTTCTAAAGTTTTCTAACGTAATAAATCATCTGTTAAGATTTCGTTTGAAGCAATTTCATAGTCACGCGTGAGCGGTGTTATTTCCTTTTACCCAATACGTGCGCTGACATCTCATTCCCGTGTAGTTTTTCACATGATCAATATGATCGTTTGAAATAGCTGTGTAACGAGACTGGAATGGAGCGTGCTTAGTGGAGTGTTTCGACAACTCGCATGCGAGTAATTGTGGCAACGCAACCGCGTCCGCTGCATTCCTCTGCTCCAATACACGGCGAGCTATTTTTAACAATCATTATACTTACAACATCCTTACTGAGAAAGCCAACGCACTACTTGCTTTAACATATAAGAAATTAATTAATCTCTCTGTTCTAATGATAATTACTCCGTGGTATTTCCACACTTGAATTTTTACGAAGTAATTAAGAGTTTGGTTTTAAAATCAATTAAGATGTAACTTTATGGACGCAATATTAAGATATCGTTTACTTTATTTCAGAAACAACGGTAAAAAGGGAGGCGGCTCACCGTTAGGGTTCAATGAACTTTTTAATGAATTCAAAGTTCAGGAGAACTTGCATTCGATGGACGAGATCCTAAACGCCATAATAGATGCTGAAGGGATGTCCTTCAATGATTTGAAGCCGATATACAAAGAGTTTCTACTGAAACTAGCTGTGACGTTGACAAAAGATGAAATATTTCAGCACAGCAAAGCGATAATGAAGAAGCAGAAGAAGAAGATATTAAGAAGAAACAGTATGTTTCAGAACAAGAGAAGAAAAATCTTAAAAGGAGCGAATGGTCTGCGCATGGTCTTTCGAATGCCATTCGGAAAAGACCTGCAGAATAAAGAGAGCAAAGGCAATTCGGATTTGCCGAAAGACCCTGTATCAGAGAGTTCTGTATCAACATCTAGTTACGACATGAGACAATTCCGTCCTAAGGAGCCAATGTTACCACCACCGAAGCGTCAAGCGACTCGTCCAAGGCATTCGAAACGGTCCGACAAGATTGTTCACGTATCGAAACGAACAGGGAAGCCGAGACAAGGAGAAAGAACATCAACATCGGAAGACTCGGACTTTTTGACGCTAAGCAATCGCCTTGGTTGTCAGAACAGAAACAGTTCTAGTGGCTATGTGTCGTGTTCTGAATGCGAGTCTGAAAGCTGCATGGATAGATGTTACTGCTCTCTCAAAGGCGATTGTAAGAACAAGTGCTATTGTTCTGCGGTTGAAAAAGATTCGGCCAAGTCCAAGCTCATTACTAAAAGCAAAAGCTGTAAGGATTGTTCTAAGTAAGTACCTTTTAATTACTTAAATGTTATACACTAAAAATGAAAAAATCTTGTGATAGTGCGCGCGAAAGTCGGTGAAATTACAATAACGATTTTAATTGTAGGGCTGGTTAATTACTATGACGGCAGTAACTTCACAAAATTGTTTATATTGTCGACATGATGCATGAAATTTGTTCGATGGTAATACATACATAATATCACACCTTTTTCTATAGGAGTAGGAAGAGAAAAAAGAACGCCACTTGGTATGATCCAAAAAAACTTCCCTTGCCTCATTTACATCCATACATCTTGTATTACATAGTCGATATTTACTTCACAAAAATGCTTAGTAGCAGTTCAGACTTTGATTATAGTCCTGAAAATGCACACATAACATTGTACTAAAATAAATCTTTACCAAAATTTGGTAAGTTTTGATGCATCTAAGGAAACTCGATATAATGGAATACAAAAATCTCTTGCACTGAAAAACAGTAGCTTGCAGTAAAAATAAGCATAATTCAATATGACGTAATTACTTGCATTATGTCAATACTACTCAAGTCTAGTTATACGTAGTTAGCAAGTAAACATATGTTATTGCTGAGATTATAGGCTGTTATGTACCGACTGATTATATGTGCTTATCAATTAGTTTGTCGTGTAGTTCCATAAGTGTAGTCATTTTAGTATTCTAGTGTACAATTTGAACTCAAGTTTTACTTAAGTCGCGGTGGTATTATGAAGCTTTATTCCTATATCCAAACAGGATTACGGATCTTTTTCGACTTGCATATAATAATATGCGATGTCGAATATCGGTAGATGAATTCAATGATATCGAAATAGTTTTTCAGTCTTTTATTTTTTTATTGTTACTATTTTGTTTATGCAATGGTGATGGTTGGCTATGATACATATACAAAATCCTAAATTGTAGATTCAGAAACTGCGAAACAGGTCAGTTTCCCAAAATCATTTTCTTTCATACATGACTTGGATGAGGCCTCTTGTATTTAAAATTACGCACCTCATTTTGTCATTCCAAGCCAAGATAAACCAAAGATCACCCCTCAAAATTTCCTACTTAATATTTAGCGTCATTATATTTGCGTAGTCTCTTGTACTTTAACATAGACTGTCTCAACTTCAACACAACTTCGAAACGTGAAAGTCTTAAACACCTATTTGTAATAATATCTTATCTGATTCACCGTCGACCGGAGATTGCACATCAAAGAATTAACCAATAAGAGGAAATCGTATACAAAATTGATAATATCTTGCAAATCCGTGATATTTCACAAATACATATCAAATACTATTATTATTGCAGTTAGAAGCACTTTGTCGGCAATATTGTCAGACATATAACCATAGTTCGGTAACTTGCTAGAGAGCCTTGGAACGCACGATTTATCCGAATTCTCATTAATAAAATATCAATCAGTTTTCTTTCAACTATGTCCAAGTCGGCTTCCAATTTCACCAAATGCAGCCAGTTATCGGAAGCTTGTAAGTTTGACAACCATTCTTACCGAGGGGTAAGATAGGCAGTCGCTTCTTGTAAAAATAGTAGATTATAACACATTAATCATTGTTCCCAAAATACAGAAGTTTTATCAAACATAGCTGACCCGTGCAACTTCGCTTGCGTCACATAAGAGAGAATGGGTCAAAATTTTCCCCGTTATTGTAACAATTTTTACTGCTGCTCTGCTCCTATTGGGCGTAGCGTGATGATATATAACATATAGCCTTCCTCGATAAATGGGCTATCTAACTTTGAAAAAACTTTCCAAGTCCAACCAGTAGTTCCTGAGACGCGCGTTCAAACAAACAAACAAACAAACTCTTCAGCTTAATAATATTAGTATAGATGTCACTGTACGCTGCATAAGCCTGTCACTGATGTCCTAATGTCGAGATTTTGTACACCTCGAACAAATTGTATTTTCCTATATTCTCTAGCCTCGAACCTTGCATACAAGACTCTCTACTAAGTTGTTGGCCTATAATACTGCTAGCTATTACGATAATTGTCTATAATAATACTAAAAGCTAAGTTAGGTGTTATTTTCGCAATGGATTGTGACTATCATTGACATTTAGTGGGAGGCCATCTCGATGTTACTTGATTACGTAGAATATTCTGAACAGATTTTTTATTGTTGTTAATACTAGTAGTTAAATTTGTTTCGTTTCCTTGTTATAAAGATTAAAGGATCAGAATGAATGTTCTATTTCTTATAAGAACTCTCTCCCTCTATTCCATGCTATGAATCCCATAAGGTGGTGAGGCCAGTCTTCCTAATCTTTCTCCCTCATTTCGCTTTCTGTGTCTTTTTCATATAAAAACGAGAATCGAAATGTTGGATTTTAGTCTTTTAATAAATGCATTAAAATGCTTAATTTGAATAAGCATGCAATTTACAAAAGTAGGGTTTCGTAATATTTTCTGTTTCGAGATATTTCCTAATCACAGATACATAAAATCACGTCCTCTTCATATAGCGGTAGGCAGAGCCAACGCGACTTTGTACAATATTAAAAAACTTAATTTGCTTCATTCACACCCATACTTATAGTCATATCAAATCACAGAAATTCAAAATTCAAAATTTTATTCAAAAAACAAACTTAATAACCAATTTACAATATCACACAAAATCACAACGATTATTAAAACAAGCCAAAACAAATTATTAAGAGACGAACAAACAATACAATATATTCATCAAAATTCACATACATTAAGTTAGGTGTTTACCAAAATTTCTACTTTCGACCGTTCGTTCACCAATATATCGCGTCAAAGAGAGTGTAGTATTAATTACATTAAATCTTAAACCTTTCAAACAAAAATAAACCTTATATTTTCACTATAGAGTCTATATTTCTCTGTCGTTTGTGTAGTAGAAATGAAATGTGTGTAATCAGAGCGTGGTGCGCGAGCGCAAGCCACTTGGTGAATTACTGAACAGAATTAACTATATAGAGTACATTTTATAATTAGTTTCACTAAATATTTAGTTTGTAATTATTGTTTTACGCTTTAATTGTGAGGTAGTGAATTGAACTATGGTTAAGTCACACAGTTGACTTAAAATGGCGTTCTTATAGGTAAATAGAATCATAAAATTTTACCAATAATGTTTAATAAATCGTTGATTTTGAGACTTTTACGTCCTATCTGCCTATAAGCTTCGTAGGATTTTACCCATATTGATAAGTTAAATGTTACCAAAAGTACCGTTTATTTTATTTGTATTTCCCTATTCGGAACAATTATTTTTACCCTCTATCTACCTTACCATACCTTCAGACCTATTATTACTTATAACTTTTTCGAGTAATTTGAAATGTGGAGTGCCCGATTCAAAGTAGCACTATGATACGATTATAAACATCATTTAATTAAAGTCTAGTCCTTACAAACTAAGGTTAGTTTGTAAGGACTAGACTTTGGAGATGAAGAATATGGCGCTGGTAGGTACCAGCGCCATATTCTTCATCTAATATCAAACTTATCATTATTTTAAACTAAAATATATCTTTCCACTTTTCAGAGAATACTACGACGGCGACTTCAGCTACTGTTCGTGTGATTCAGAGAGCTGTGCCGACAGCAACAAGTGTTACTGCACTGGCCCCAGGCGGTTGCAGGCCTCTCACAGCATGGAGTACCTCCGGAGTCCCTCTAAAGCCTACTCCGATAGGATGAAGAGGGCTTTCGATGATGACAAGAGTGGGAGAGGAAGGTAAGTTATTTTAATTTTCTGTAGAGCACCTGGTAGCTCGATTCTCTATCACTATCGACTGGCTAGCTATCGAGAAATGTTGTATAAAAACTTGATCAGCGCCTCTAACGGGCGTTGTAGGAACTATTTTGACAGTACATTTTAAATGTCAAACTTTCGATACTCGTCAGTACCGACTGTAGAGAATCGCGCTACTGAAATATTATCTTTTTTTTAAATTTGTTAGACAGCCAGCCTCTATTAAATTCCACTTAATAAATCTAATTTTGAGAATGAGAATTATCTTAAGGGAATTATTTCGATATCACTAGAAGGGAAGCCTCTAAATAAATAATTAATTTTATGTTCTGTTAACTTACAATCACATCCTTGTTTCATCGCAATTTCGAAATAAAAACTATGAATAAGCAATTTAAAGTTATCTAAGTTCAAAATTCTAATTTAAATATTTGTAGGCTTGGCCTTACCGTACGAATTTGAATTCTTATCAATATGATTGCAACACTTTTTAAAAAGAGAGATTTTTACAATTTGTTGAATTCTAATGTATCCAGACTTAGTCAGCGTGATGTACTCGCTTTCTCCACTCTATAAAGATCCCCTAGCCCGGTAATGGGATAGGAATTAGTTAAACGGAGATACCGTTCTCCTAGTTGGAACTGGTGTCTGTTGTCGTGGAACTGGTATCGTGTGGGGTATCGTGGCGTATCGTGGCCTATCGTGGCCTATCGTGGCGTATCGTGGGGTATCGTGTGGGGTATCGTGTGGGGTCCTGGCCTATCGTGGCGTATCGTGGGGTATCGTGTGGGGTCGTGGGGTATCGTGTGGGATCGTGGGAGATCGTGGGCGTCATAAGGGGTCTTGGCGGCCTCGAGGGGATCATGTGGGTCGTTGGGGTCATTGGAGTCGTAGGGGTCATGATATTCGTGAGGGGTTGGATACTTGATGCAATGTGATCGGAGGCCTTTGATCTATCTAAAACTAACCTTATCTTTATTCCACTTGCAGTCGCTGGGGCGGTGGTCGTCGTCGCTCGGAGCGTGGTCGTCGTGCTCGCAGCTCGGACAGCGTGACCCTGGACTACGAGCTGCTGCTGCAGAACAAGCCGCGGCTTAGAAACATGCAGCGGCTCACCGGTGAGTGTTAGTATCATTGCTCTTCTTTGTTTAGACGTCTTAAGGCTTGCTTCTATGGTGTCCACTGGCTTTTAATTTTAGTAAAGTTCATTGGTAATTATAATTTGATATTTGGGGATACTCAGCTTTTTTTGTGATGGGTCTTCTAATGCGAAGTTATGCTTGATTACCTTAAACATCTGACTTTCTTTAATTATAAACTAGTGTTGCAATATGTTTAGCGCCTGTATTACTAATCATAGCAACCGGCTTATAAAGTTTTGCTATAAGTTTAAGGTATGGTTTTTTTTCATTATTGGTCTTTATTTGAATGATTTTTATTGACTTTTATGTTTTCTTTGATAAAGTTTGTTGATATTAATAAATTATTTTAATATGATGTTAGACTGACACTAGGTTGATCACTAACTATACAAAAAATATACAGCTCGAATAAATCTAAATTATCATTCTGTATGGAAGATACCGAAGGAATACATAAGTCTCTAACACACTCTTAACTATCAAGGTGGTTTTAAAACACGACCCTTCTTTCTTATTCAAGACCTTTAGACAGCCTAGCAGTGAGACAGTTAAAAATAAAA
Organism: Anticarsia gemmatalis; assembly: GCF_050436995.1. Taxonomy (NCBI): domain Eukaryota; kingdom Metazoa; phylum Arthropoda; class Insecta; order Lepidoptera; family Erebidae; genus Anticarsia; species Anticarsia gemmatalis. The sequence continues at coordinate 9,951,543 of NC_134764.1, read as the reverse complement.
TCTACTCTCCAACAGTCCGCAGCACGGGCGCAGGCTCTCAAGAAGCGCTGAGCGTGAAGAAGTCGGCGGAGATGGCGGCTCTGTTCGCGGACGTGCGCCTGTCGCAGCGCACCGACGTGCGCGCACTGTGCGGCCGCGCGGCGCCGCTCGGGTTCGCGCACGCGCCGCTCAGCAGGAACGCCAGCCTCGAGGACACGCTCGGGTATTTACCCTAGATTACTGTTTTTGAAGGTGTTTTAAATGTATTTTTGGAGGTGCTATTCGGCTTAATGTGCAGTTAGATTCGACTTGAAATTTAAGTGTCTGAAATTTAAAAATGTCTTGAAAACCTATTAAGCCGGAAGACAAAATGTTTGAAATTTGCTATTTTGTCTGAATATAAAATGTTTGGCATGTGCAATTCAGCCCGAAAATTAAGTGGTAGAAATGTGCTATTGGGCCTTAAAATGACATATTTGAATTGAGTATTCGGCTTTCAAGTAACCTGAAAGAAATTACTCTCAAAATTCTATTCGACCTGAATGTGAAATCTTGTTAAATGCTATTCGGCCTTTAGATGCTCGGCGTGAATATAAACAGCCCTTAATCAGCCTTAAAATAAAATACCTTAGTCAAACAACAAAACGAATATGTAGATAATATCAGATTAAATCAAATTTTGCAGTTGAAAAAGAAGCACAAAGTCAAATAGTATTCTCAATAAATACTTTTAAAATACCTTCCTTGCTATTTTATACAGTCAACACGATTATTTTATAAGAAATATATAATATGAATGAATTGTAAATGCATGCATGAATGTATATTATATCAAGCAAAGGAAATATACTATATGAAAAATACTTGCAAATATTTTGCTCAACGACGGATTTTTCTATATTATTTTAACGATATACGAAGATCGCGATTATTTTTTTGAATCTACGAGAATGAGGCATGAACATTATAAATTGCCTGAAAAGTTAAGTGAAGTGCAATATTTTTTATTTTTAATGATATATTTGAACTGTGCAATAATTATAACAAAGAATATTTTCGTGCAATATTAATATGGAGTGTGCAATATTTTTTTATAACTTTAAGAAAAACTAAATTGTTTCGACATGACGCTAATTTTAATCGGCGTAGACGTCTTTTGACGTCAAAATACGTTAACCGGAAGAAAATATTTTTTTTGAGAACATTAAATGCTTTACTGTAGTAGCTCATTGATTTGCTAAATATATTTTAATTGCAGCTTATAATTAAGTTTGTTATAACAAGTCATATAAACTCCAATATGCTACTATGGTTTAGCTTCCAATCCAATCGTGCCAATCGCTAACGGGCGAGCCGTTTCGGAGATGTCCAGTGACAAACACACATTGTATATTCATATTTATAAGTTTATATTTCGCGTATACCACCTTATTTTAATATAAGGATTTAAAGTATATCGTATGTCATGTATAACTATGTATGTTTTTATTTATTTATTAAAATAATTTTATATACATAGGTGCAATAGTTAGGCGATAATATATTTAGAATAGCAATCGACTAGTCTGTCGTAATTCGGTCGTTCTTTTTTGGTTTTGAACAGATATTTTTACTTAATATACGTCCTACTTGAGTGCCAAACATCGCCTCACAAAATATACTATTGGTATATCCTAAGAAAAAATATATTAAGATGAAACTACATGTCTGACAAGAATGGGTAGACTTAAGGCCGAAAGCCGGATACTAATTTTGCAATTCGCAAATATGGACTTATATGAAGTAAATGTGTTCATTTCCAAAAACGACTTTACCTATAAATATTTGTCTATAAGCCTATATTTTATTTGCTATGAGACTGGTTTAACATTGTTTATATAATTAGGCGTATATACACGCCTGAACACTCGTGTTTCGTAGTAAACAGGCGCCTGTCTCACCAACCGGGGAATCAAACTCCCTACTATACGGCTAAAACATCGCCATTTTGTAAAATGCGTTAAGCTCGTCTCGTCGAAATATTTAAGGTTATTTATTTTGACATAAGCTTGTATAAAGACGCTCGGTAGTGTTACAGCCAAGTTATACTTTCATAATTTAAGCTATTAAGTGTTTTATTACTCCTGGTGAGACAAGTGCTTTCAAAATGTATTATTTTTATCATTTATGTACTTTATACTATAAAATTGTACTATATTTTAGTCTACATGGATAGATTATCATGTTCATATAATCACGTTTATTTCTTTAAGAAATATTGTTGAAAATAAATTACTTTTGGGAATTATTTGTTTGAAGGATAATGTTGTTTATGATGTCTAATAATTTTGACTATATTTTTTATCTACCTGATTTTTTGTTACGATTACAATTATGTAATTAAGTAAAAAATTGTAAAAGTGAATTTTTAACAACAAAATTTTCTATTTTAAAAATAATTTACTACTTGGCTTAATTTCACAAAACACATTAGTTTAAAGGATAATTCTCTAAACTTAGTTTTATTTCAACAATGTGTATTTTAATTATTTATTGTATGTATAACTGTCGATTCGTAACGTGTGCAATCTTAGTGCAATATCATAATTACGCGCTGTCTCGGTGCGATAATATTGTAAATAAATAAATAAATATGATATAATAATTACTTGGATTAGTTTATTTTATTAACCCTGTCATCATCAGCCTTTTTTTCAACTATGTATGTTGGATTCGACTTTCATTCTCACTAGATGCAGTGGAATATCACTTTTTACATAAAGCGACCTCCTACTCTCCCGGACCTCCACAACCTAGTTACCTGGGTTAATACGATACCCTCGGTAAGACTGATTTTTAGACTTTCAAGCTACTGACTACTGGTAACGACTGTCGAAGGTCTTTGGCAAGACCTACAGTTTAACGTGCCTTCCGAAAGACGAAGGAACTCGTTAGGTCACCCATCCACTGACCAACCTCGAGAAGCGTAGATTAATTTGAGAGATCGATCTGCGCTTTTGTAGTTAGCCACGAGCTTTATTCACCTTTTTGCTGAGTTTATATTATCTATACTAATATTATAAAGCTGAAGAGTTTGTTTGTTTATTTGTTTGTTTGTTTGTTTGTTTGTTTGTTTGTTTGAACGCGCTAATCTCAAGAACTACTGGTCCGATTTGAAAAATTCGTTCACTGTTAGATAGCCCATTTATCGAGGAAGGCTATTAGCTATATATCATCACGCTACGACCATTAGGAGCGGAGTAGTAACGAAAAATGTTACAAAAACGGGGAAAATTATGAGTCATTCTCTCTTACGTGATGCAAGCGAAGTTGCGCGGGTCAGCTAGTTATAGATAAAAACCTATATTTTGTTTACTTTTTATATGTAAAAATAATTTCAACGAAGTGGAATAAAATTTTCCTAAATTCCCCTTAGATTGGCTAATCTTTATTACATATACTTAAAATAAACTTCGGAAATTAACGCGTTTTATCTTGTGAAGCGTAAAATTTCGGCGCGGGCAACACTGGCTGCCGCAGGCTAACTGAATCAACGATGACACTTGATGACAGGACTTAACTTCATATGAAGCGGACAAATGTTCATCCACCCTCATATATTATTTTGATTTCTCCAACTACCGTCACATACTACAACAACTGTCACCCTGTTCAGTGAGAGACATTAGTCACAAGTTTCCACGTCGCGGATACCTTGAAGTCGCTTTTTCTATTGAAATTTCTTGTCTCTACTGAAATTTCTGTGTTTTGATTTGCTTCACAAACAATTATTAAGTAGAAGTGTTGTTGAGTGAAAAGGACTTAAGGATGGTGAAAAGGATTTGTGGTTAGTGGTTTGCCCTTCGAGTAGATGCTCTGCAATGGACTGCAACTATGGCCTGTGTAACCTGCACCGGCGTACATCATGCATTACGAGGTAAATAATTATGTTTAAGTTAATTCCCGTTTTCTATTATATGTATGCGTAATAAACATGCAACGCGAACATTACAAATTCTTTGATAGTCTAATCTTGACTAATCATAAGCACTTTAAATTTTCTGAAAATATGGTATTTTGAAAAGATCTAGTTCTTGAGTGGATTTAGTATTCATTCAGCTGCAAACATGAAGCTAGAATTTTAACAAATAGAGTAGTTGACGAGGTTAACGTAAAATTATGAAACTTGTATTCGTTAAAGGTTCATCAAAGATGCTCACGCTATGTTATTTGGTTTCGTAAATAACGTACGATAACTAGGGGTTACATATGTACATTTTACGAGACACTCCTTTGATCACAACGAAAAGATATCAATATGTTGTATTTCTATACTAAAATAGGTTTTTTTATATTCGTAAAGAGTAGCTGATTTGACTGGAAGCCAACTACCCTAATAAATATAGACATTAAAATGGTTCCAGTTTTCTATAAACGAGCTACTTAAATACTTATACACGCTAAATACCTTACTAGCCTGCTCTTCCAAATAGGGCTTATAAAAATGCAGTAAATGACAGGAAGTCTATAGGAAGTCTATGGATCTATTTAGTTAGAGTCAGTCGGCATTTTGGTCGAGACGCCGAGTTAATGAAGTGTATTTGAAGTGCTATTTGTATTTTAGTCGATAAAAATATGCTTGTAGGTAAATTGTATAAGATTCACAAAATAAATTAATTTAAGTCATGAAACGAATTACAAAAACAAATAAATTTTGCTTAACATTTCTTACTCTACTACTTATTTTGTCTATAGATGTAGATATGTATTGTGGTAAGCATAGTTAGTTATTAATTAATCATTTTTGTACTTTTATTTACTGAATAGTCTAACATAAGTCAGCTCTCGTTGTCGTCATACATTATTAATATGTACCATTATTATTTAGATCTATAATTGAAGTCGAAACAAATAAACAGGCATTAGTCGAGAAATAGAAGGACGTAACCAACTTCAACGTCCTAGATGGGCAGTTATTTAGACTTGTGTAATTCTTACTACATTCCTAATTAGTATATTGTTTGTACATACAAGTAAATATGTAGGCGCCAGTGCACACAAAAACTCTTCTTGCACATATGGCCAATTCCAAATAAACTAGTTACTAAATATCGGCCAAAAAACTAAACGGTAAATTGTGTCTTTAACGTATAAACATACATTACACACACATACATAATATCACGCTTGTTATACCCGACGGAGTAGGTAGAGATATATAAAAACCTGCGTTTCATCATTTACAATGTTCTTCCTATGTAATAGGGTGCGAGTTTATTACGATGCCGAACATGTTACCAAACTCCGGACTTCTATTGAAAATAATCTAATATTAATAAGAAAAAGACCAATAGTACTTTATCAGGGTCCTGGGAATCGAACCCGGGGCCCTATGTCAGCAGTCGGATACAATACCTCAATAGTCTCAGTCGTTGAAGATCTAAATATGTTTAACGCAAAGGTGACTGACTGACATAGCGATCTATAAACGCGCAGCCTAACCACTGAACAAATCGGGCTGAAATTTGGCACGCAGGTAGATGTAAGAATGTAGAAATTCGCTATGGAAGGACTTTGATCAATTCTACCACCAAGGGTATAAAATAGGGATGAAAGTTTGTATGAAAATTCTGACTTAAGTAACAAACCACGCGGACAAAGTTGCGGGCAAAAGCTAGTCTATTATAAATAAGCAACAAATATAAACAAACCCACAATCCGTAAGCGATGTATGTAATTGTAGCAGTACTTTTTAATGAGTCGATTTAGACGCCATATTGCGAGACATTGCAAAACGTAAGCATTTAGTCTCGTACGTGAGATTCCACTGAGCTGCTGCAATATATAAGTAGTTCTAGTTCGCTTTGAGAATATTTAACTTGAGGATAATAACTAGTGATTTTGTATAAGAGTAGACTAATGGTGCATGTACTAGTACTTATATTAAAGAGATATTTCTTAATAATTGGGATTTGTAAACTCGACTGTTCTTCACCGGGATTTAAACCCAACTGTTGGTACGTTTGGAAAATAGTTTGAAAACCATCCTGGACTTTCATTAGTCTATAAAAAAAAATATTTTTCTACTACAGAGTAATAGGGTAGTTGCCTACCAGTCAAATCAGCTACTCTTTATGAAATGACAAAACATTTTAGTTTAGAAATATGACATAGAGACGGCACCAGCTCTATGCCATATTTTCGTTGGTATCAAATGAGTGTCTAATAAAATGTTTCAATCTGTAATAATTACAATTTCAACATTATTTACAAAAAAAGCTACATATTCAGTTTGAGCATTTTAGACGAACCTTTTACGAGTACAAGTTTACCAGAGTACGAAAGTACCCAGGCAACTACCCCATCTCCTTGGCTCGGTGCTGTAGTATCGATAGTTTGACATCAAAAAATGATTACTTCGCCACATGCCAGGGGCGCTTATCAAATTTTAATTCTGAATTGTTCAATTGCTATTTGATTCTATGTAGAGGTAGGAAATGGCTCATCTAGTGTCATTTATAAAGATTATTCTCATTCCATAAAAAAGTATTTAAGTATTCTAAGCTCAATATTGTGTTAGTGTTAAATAATAAACAAACATAAGTTTTAAAATTTTATTGTTGAAAATTCTTTCGTAAAACATGATATTATATTCATTTACATTCTATATTAACTTACAAATAAATTACAAATAGATTGTTTAGCTGAGAATAACAACTTTTAAAGGTCTTCTTTGTTTTGTCCTTATCCCACGTAAGATTTCACTACAGTATGTTTTCTTTCTCAAAAACATGCTGCTAAAGGATTTGGCTGATGTTTTTACAACCAGCTGCCTGCCTGAAATTGACCCTTCTTCTTGGTCGTCTTGATTGATTTGATGTTAAATAGCTTTTATACGTGAAGGTTATATGTTTTTACTGTCATTACTCAGCGTAGTAGAAGAATAGATACCCAGTATTTAATTTTAGTAAATTATGTCGTAATATCTGATTACTTTGTTAAAAAAGTATGTTCTGTTTATAGCTGCTATTTTATTCCATAGTCATTTTAAGGTAATGATGGCATAGATACAAGAGTTGATTACTTAGTAAACTCATCTACGTACTCAACTATGCAGGTATTTACTTGACTTTAAGTATAAAGTGGCAGTTAAGATATTGATATAACTATTTCAACTGGTTCTGCAGTAAAATAAGTACAAAACGATTTTATGAGATTTTTTAAGCATTCGAAGAATTCTGTTTGCAGGTACCATGCATGGTTTCGGAACTACGCAGTATATTAAATAAATTTACTGTTATAATTCTCAGTTAAACAATCTCAAACTAAATTGTAATAAAAAATAATTTCCGAAAAAGAGTAACGTAAATTTTGAATTTAAATAAACATCCAATTTAACAATCACGGAGTGTTTGCGTCTAAATATTGATATTTTTTGATAAAAAATAACATTTTATAACAAATTGTATAATAATAACAATGTTCGCGTGTTTGTCTCCTATCTAATAACAAAGGTACTTCATTTATATTTACAAATACATTTATCTGTGACATATATTTCACTTGTGAGTATTAAATACATTACTATTTGTGTAGATGCTACATTATTACCTCTAACCTGCACCGATTTATACGACAGGTAACTTACACTCTTATTCATATGGAGCGTACGCTGCATGCTCTGGCCTTTTTATTCAATATCGAATGTACTAAGAAGAAATGAGACAGAAAATACAGACTTATCGGAGAGTGATCACGAATAAGGGTGTAAGTCTTCAATCTACCAACGCAGGTAGTAAACATGTCCAGAGGTATGTTAATTACATTTATTTGTGTCCACTAATATATTAAATTTAACGAATAAATCAGGTATTGTCAATCCGAGGCTGGGCCTCATCGTACAACTTCTGTCCGTGTGTGATTTTTGGTTCCTCGAAGTTTATTATATCCCATTACATCTATGTATCTATTATGGCATTCAGTAAGGTCTGACGGTGCCGAGGCGGCCCCGGGGGATCGGCTCCGCGTAGCTGTGGCGGAACTTGGACTGCTGTCGGTCGGCCAGGTCGCGGAAGTCCCTGTAGTCGCGGTCGTAGTACCTGTCTCTGTCGCCTTCCACATACGACTGGCGCTGATCGTCCAGCAGACGAGAGCGGCTGAACGCTCTCTGTCTGTCGTTCCAATCCCTCCTCCGGTCCTCGATCACCGGCTCGATGATCTCGTCCTCATCGATACGTCTGTCCAGTTCCCTCCGCTCCCTCCTGTCGTATCTTTCGAAGTCATCCCTGTGAGGTTTCGGCTCGATTCTGTTCAAGTACTCCTCAGCGCCGTACTCGAAACGTTTGACATCGTCACGTTTCCTGCCGATGCGCGGGAGCCTCTCCATCTCCCTGTGAGGTAGAGGCTCGACGTCGCGCATCCTGTCGGAGTCTTTGCGTCGCTCGGGCTCGCGGTGGCGCTCCATGTCGCGATGAGAGCGTTCTGGCTCTCTCCGGGAGCTGTGGTCTCTGTGCCGGTCAGGTCGCTCGTCCCTCCTTTCTTCCTCGGGGGAAGAAGTCGAGCGACTGTTCCTCTCGAGCATGCTCCTCCTCATGGCCATGTGCTGTTCGAGCTCTCTGTTGAATCTTTCGCGTTCTAGGTTCATGAACTTTTCTTTAGCAACGTTGAATCTGTCTTTCGGGGATGCTTCTGCGAGTTTGAGGCTGCCCTCGCTGGCTCCTCGCTGGAGTTTGCCGAACCTTCGGTCCTCGACTCTGTCGATGCTTCTGTTGGAAGGTTTGGTCTCCGCGACGTACCGTCTCCTGTAGTTGACTGCTTCATCCTGGAACTTTTCCTTTTCCGGGAACTTGTCTTTGCTGACACGTTCTAAGGATTCGTGACGGAATCTTCGCTCGAAGGTGTTTTGATCACGGAAGGGTGCAAGCTGGTCGCGGTACTGATCGTAGTCATCTGGGTAGGAGCGCTCGTAGTTGCGGGGCGAGAGGGCGCGGCGCGGGGGTGAGGTGCGACGCGGGGAGGCGGCGCGGCGTGGTGGCGATGCGTCGAAAGCTTCGTGCATCATGTACGCCGTGCTTTCTGCCCAGTCCTCCTCTGAAACGAGAGTAACATATTGGTTAATATTATGATTCATAAAACATACAATCACAGGAGTCGAGTCTATTTCTGAAAAGAGTAGGTCATAACAAAAGCCTATTCGTCACATGAAAAGTTGAATGCAAAATTGCATTGTGAATGTACAAAGTGATACATAAAGTGTCATCAAACACACCTACACAAACAACTCATCTACATTTCAATTCCATTGTGCACGAAACTAGGCACGTTTTATTTAAACGCAAGTAATTGAGAGTGCAGTTTTTGGCTCAAGTAACTGCATTCAGTTGAATGTAAATGCGAATTACTGGTTAAAAAGTAAATACCGATACACTGAACTACTTAGATAGTACACTCAGATAATACTTAAACGTGGATTTTATTGATGTTGAACTTTTTAGTGGTCAGTAATAAAAGAAAATTTCAATTTCGAAATCATATGGCATGGGGATGAAAATTGGTTTCTGACCCACTTATGTACCAACTGAGCACGGACCTATCCTTAAAAGCCCTATCATTAACCACGCTGGTTAAATGCCGACAATATATGTTTTAATTATTTCTACTATGATTAGTAGCAATGTTGACAATAAAATAAAAATGATTTTTTAAAACTAATCGTGTGCTAGATTAAGAGAATGATTATCAAATGGTTTGCAACACTTTTGCAATTTAGCTTCTTTTTGTAATTTGCAGACTAAAAAACAAAAAACTTTGTTTGAAATTTGAAAGACAATTTTAGGTTGATAAAAACTAGACGGCTATCACGATTGAACTGTATTATTTTAAAGCAGCAAAATACTACCGACCACACCACAGAGACAGTTTAGTTCGCGCTACATCTGATAAAATTACAAAATACATCTAACCTACTAGTCTAACAAGACTATTCACATAAAAAGCTCTCTGGAATGTAACAAACATACAAAAATACGAAAACAACCCATCAATTCACAGCCACCTGTTCCTAATAATTAAGACTTATACATGTATTTAGGTTCCAATACACGTTTATGCTCATAAAAATATTTCAACCCGCCCTGTTGGCCTACTTAGTAAGGTAAGGTCGCCACGTTCGGTTCGGCAATATTTATATTGTACAACAAAACCGAATAGAAGCAATAGGATAGTTGACGACCAGTCAAATCAGCTACTTTTTATGAAATGTCAAAAACACATTTTAGTTTAGAAATACGGCGTAGAGATCACTAGTATCGTATTTTCGTTGATATCAAATGTGTGCATAATAAAATGTTTAAATCTGTAATAATTTCAATTTCAATATTGTTAATGATAAAAATTACGCAGCCTGAGCATTTTAGATTAATCTTTTATAAGCTTTAGTTTAATATTTTTTCCTTAACTACCCAAATACGGCACTTGTTAGGCTTGTGCCGATCTAGTAGTTACTTCGGGTCCTATTATCACAATTCGTTTTAAACATTCAGGTGAGGCGATATCGAGCAGCATTTCCCGAACAATCATTTACAAATATTCGGTTTGCCTAGAACATGCGAAACGAATATGTGTGTAGCAAGCCTAACGTTAAACACCCGGCAAATTCTTCTAACATCGCTTTTACACATAACGGGACTCGAATCTTGGACACTGACTTGTTTTTTAATAAGAATTGACATAGAAACAAACCTGTCATGATAGGGCTGTCAAAAATTGTTATGGGTATTTTTTGTATTAATTTTTAATATGTAATGACTTTGAATGGGATGATGACTAATGTTTGCCCGCGATTTTATCTGTGTTTGGAGGTTCTTGAATACATAACGAAATCAAAAATAATGATAGATTAAGATAGAAATATTCGTGGAACGAAGCTAGAAATGTTTTGTGTGGGATTATGATGTGTTTAAAGCTTTTGGTTAAGTAAAAAGTTGGGTTCGTTTTATACAGGACATTTTAGATTTGCACTCGTGTTTAAAACAATCTCGTATACTACTGCTGTGACAAGAGAAAAAGAAAATTCTTCGTGTTATAATAAGTAGGAATTAGTTTTTATTTTATAAACTTTAATAAGTATTCAGTAGTCCCATAACCATTTTATTTATTTACATATTTTCGAAATTCTTTAAGATCTTTCAAAGTTCTTTCTAACACTCCCTAAAACTAAATCAAACTGTAACCTGTCTGTCCATCACGGAACCATTTTCTATATAATTAATATGAAGGCCTCAGGTTATGTTTTTATACTCTATTTTATGTGTTGCCAGTCATATGAGTGATGTATTCAGTTCATCGATGTACCGTTGAAAATTTAATAGTAATTATAGATCGAATTTATTTGGCAGTTTGTCTTAATCAAGGCGTTATTGTGGAAGCTTTTGAGATAAGTGAGGCTAAGGTCACGCGGATATGTGTTTGTTACAATTTATATTGATTGCAAAAAACGGACATTATTTTAAATTTACTACTACTTAAAATAAGTTTGTTTACCGTTATTTCGTAGTTTATATAAATATGCATAAATACACCCATATTTAAAGATAGATTGTGTATTATCAATAATTCTAAGTAATTATATAGTCACTTAAAATAAGGTTGCTGTTTTAAATAAAATTTACACGAAATTCTGATTATTTAGATAATTTTTAAAAATTTTATTCAAACTATTGCAAATAAAGCTAATTTATAAATAAAATTATTGAACATCGACAACCTTATGTCATTCCCACGCAGCCATATTGTCAATCATCGCCATCTTGTTTTAAAAGCGCGCGCAAATTGCATGTGACGTTTGTTCAGTCTAATCTTCATTGTCTATGAGTTATTGCTCCCATTCTGTGCTTTATGAGAAAAAAACACTGGCATTTTCATTCACATTGTTTAATCTAAATAAAGTTTTGCGAAACAATTTGCGAAATGATTTTTATGATTGCAATATTTGTTCTACCATAGATTAAAGTTTGTTGTAATTTTTTTATTGCTTCTTTAGTCTATGATTAAACATGGCGGTTACTTTTGTAATTAATTTGCTGTAGTAATATTAATGTATGTAATTAAAGTTTATAATGAAGAGCTAATTATTTTTTGTTTGAAATATTTTCTAACTGTATTATGGACTATTTATTATATGTCAGGTCAAGCTAGGCTAAAGTTAATAGTAGCTTGAGGCTTAAAGGCTGTAACATGGCTTAATAACTGCTTCCTCTAGTGTCAATTTTACACATTGAGTTGCAGATAGACCTATCTTCCTAATTAGAAATATATACCAGATTGTAACCACATTTGGTCGCCTATAATTTTTTGTTTATATTTACTAAATAATGGAGCTATTTCGGTTCACAGAAATTAATCTCTGTCTCTATCTGAAGAATAAGACTTATTTAACAGCAGGTATATGACGGCAAACAGGATAAAAATAACATAGAGTTTACTCTTAACTTGTCCTTTATCTTTTGAGCCTAGAAATTACGACATTTTTAAAAATTTCAAATGTCTTTTGTAGCCGAAATTCTTTTGGTTGTCTTTATTTCTTTGTAAATAATGGCAATACGTGATACTTAAGCAATTATCTTTAAATATATGTCAGTGGGTCTAATGACTTATTCATTAAGTTCACAGACCTCAGAGTAATCTCTGAACGTATCATGAGAAGCCTACACTTAATTACGATCAAAAGTGAAATTGTTAGAAAGTATTGTGAATCTTATTGTTCGAGGTCGTAAGTTCAAATCCTATTTGTAGTTTTAATAGTTTTGTGTTATAATGAAGGTCAAGTTAGTGTTAATTGTTTGCATCTTTTAAAGAGCAAGTTGATTATTTATTTAGTTTTTTTTAATAGTTATTAGTAAGTATGCCCCATTTTATATCAAACTTGTAACTACCTAATAAAAAATAAAATTCCCTTCGCCACGTTTGTCTACTCGCGGCAAACTCAAAATCTTCTGAACGGATATATCTTTGGTTTTCACTTTTAGATAGAATAATTTTCAAAGAAGGTTTGAGTTGATAATTGGCCAGGGTAACCCGGTGTTACCCGGGCGAAACTGGGGCGGGCCGCTGGTAATGATATTAAGCGTTTTTCTTTTAAAATAAACCCACCTAAGGTGAAGGTGTATGAGTAATGCATCCTACGTTAGAAAAATAAACATGCAGTCGATTTGAGAACCTCCTCCTTTTTTTTGCGTGCGGGTCAACTATTAAAATAAACCCCCTTTTTAACCAGTCGTCACCACATTTCCAGCTTGCAACAAATCTACGATGCGTGTCACTAGCAGCGTCGTTCTTAATGAATAATTAATTGCTTGCCCTTAATGACTGCACTTGACACATCACGTCCGGGCTAAGCCCTCAATCGTAACGGAAACGCCTCGATATGCAAACTTTTCAAGGCTTTGGTATGTCAGAATTTAGCTCGCGAATAAATAATGTTCGATTGGGTAGAATCTAGTTTGTTTACCACTAGTTGACCCGTGAGGTTTCATTATCGTCGCTTGTAATTTGGAAAAAATAAAGAAAAATAGAATAATTCTATTTTTAACCTCGGGTGGTGGAAGTACGTTATCAAAATGTCAAAAAAAATAAGCTTTTGCTGTATTGTTTCATTTCTTTAGATACTAATTTCAGATAGCTAAAACACAGAAAGAACGGCTATAACCTAGTTTCACAAAGTTTATTTATTAGAATTAGTTGAAGTTAAAGTCCATTTATTTAAGGTTAAAACGACAACATTTAATTTTCATCTTGTTTCAACATTAACTAAATGAAGAGCTACAAGTCTTGAAAGCATATACCGTCGTTATCATAAAATGTGTGAGGTCAAAGAGATGTAAAAGGGCTAATGAGGCACTTTAAAATCTTTATTAGTTTTATTTGAAGGTAAGCAAATATATTACTTAAATAGATTGATAAATATAATCAAATTAATTTGTCTACTCTCTGTAAATACACCCAAATTTATCTCTAGGAACATTATTAAGTGTTCAAGTAATTAAATTTGAATGTTACCAATAAATCAGCCATATATTATTTGAGAAAATAAATTATTTGATTTGATGTATTTTTATGGGAACTTTCAATTATCGAGTATTGTTATATTCATTCATTGGTCTGTGTCTATTTATTGCAGGTGATTTAGGTGGCGTTAGACAAAGGAATATCTGTAACGAAGGAACATATTCTTTCGTGGCCTAAAATACCTATATTATACATACATTTTATATGAGGGGAAACCTGTCTACAATATTACTTTTAACCTCAAAGAAAAATAGAATAATATTCATAATCAAGAAGTATTAAGCTTTATTATAGCTTTTTAATAAAATAGTTTTTATCCGGAACCATAGTACATGGCCGGAAGAACGAAACAAAAAAACAGCAACAAATTGCATTGAACCATTGTATTTCGGTACACAGACCTACAGTTTTTCTATACAATATCTAGGTACATCGCATTTAATTAAATACCATAAACAAAGGAACATACAAAAAGGAAGGTCGAAGCTAATCTTTTTCCAGACAATCGTCATTTTTTCCACTTTGGGAAAACTTAATGGAAAACACGGTGTTCTGTCTCGCTCGCACAGTATTGTTTTTAATGGGTGACGCGTGAGAAGGGGCCCAAAGTGCCATTTGACGGCATGTGAAAAACTCACTCATTCTTTACTTTTGAGGTTAGTTAGTTGTGTTTAAGGTACTTTTTATGTGATTGTGTGAAATCTTTGCTGTCATTAAACTATAGGTAACGTATTTGAATAATGATGAAATGTTGAATACTTCAGAGTTCTGTAACACAGTTGATGGAATGCAAAGTCCCCAACATATACTTAACCAGCTTGGTAGGTCGGGAATGAGAGAGGGATTAAGCCCGAGCTAAAAATAAAATACAACTTATTAAACTTCAGATAACTCAGTCTGAAAAATAATTTTCATTGCCCCTATTCCTCTATGTATAGCGTAAAATTAACTCTCCCCGAGTGATTAAGTTCAAATCAGCATACTGTTATAAAAAATGATACCAATATATCTTTCAAACAAAATTTATCAAACACCAAGATAATAACCCTACCAAATGTACCAAATTACACTGCATATCCAACCCTATTACATTACACTTGTAGTTCGAATTCTATTAACTGTAACAACAGTTATTGAGCTAAGTGCTAAATGTTGGGATATTTCTCAAACGGTTCAATGTAACCTTGACAGTGTGGTCTTGAACTATATGTAAAACAGTATGTACATTTTGAATGATATGTTTTATGAACTAAGAATTATATAGTGTTATTGTGTTTCGATCTTGGCATAAAGTATGGCGCTGTGGATAAAGAAGTATGCTCTATTTTTAGGTATTGGCACTCTTATAATGAAAGGTTTTATTTGCATAAGGCTGTGTGCAAGGATTGTTTTGTTTATATATCATTGTAATGGCACGATCACTACAAACTTCCTTTTTTCTTCATTCTCATTCATATGAATTTTCATACAGGACCGCCAGTACTACGCACCTAACCTTATTCAACTAGCTATAGTCAGTTACGAGTACTACGCACCTAACCTAATTTAACTAGCTATAATAATTTGTGGTTCATAAAGTCGATAATGGGGAAAATATAGCTTTGTTCTTAAACATGAATGGTCCTTTGTTTTAGAGCCTATTCATTAATAATTTTAAAACATACCATCCTTAATTCCAGTACCTAGTATTTACTATTACTAGTAGTACTATTTTAAACAGTACCTAAGATGTTATCACCGCTAAACCACGAGGAAATAAACACCTAATAATAATTACTTCAGTACAAGTGTATAATTATTTCTCACTAAGAATGATGAGAGCACACACTCACACACTATACGTAGGAAATACAAGAGATGTATGTACAAGAGCTGATTAACTAAATTACAGCACGTAGTACATTTCCTTTTGAAATAACAATTTAACAAGACTTTTGTTTAACACAAAAAGGGAAGAGACTATTATTTATTTAGTTTATCGTATGGTTAGGAGTCAATCTAGTGTCAAAGTTGTACAAGCTCCAAAGAACTGTCATTTAGCATATAATTTGACAACAACTGTAGCTTGATTCTCTACTTCCATCGACTACCGACAACCGACCTGTAACTAGATTCCGTACAACTATCGAGTATCGACTACCGACTAGCTATCGAAAAATTTTGTATGAAAAATTTATCAGCGCCTGTGACGGGTGTCGCATGTCGTAGGAAATATTTTGGCAGTACATTCTAAATGTCAAACTTTCGATACTCGACAGTACCGACTGTACAGAATCGCGCTCCTGAAACCAACTTTTAATGTGATCTTTGTAACATTGAAACTCTCAGTTTAAATACTTTTAAACGGCAACCTTTCTATGCAGACGGAATCGCAGGGCAAACGATGTGGTGCAATAAAAGCCATAATATTAATATTTTATGATGGTGTTTGTTCGAAGGTTTTCTTAAACTGTTTATGGCGTTGAATTCGTAATTACCAGTTATGTAGCTGTCAAGGTTATTTACGTAACTTTATGTATATTTTATCAATAATTGTATCAAATTATACGTTAAGATATGGTTCGCGTGAGAAGATATTTTGTAAAGTAGGTGTCGATCTTTTTTGAATAAAAATATCTACTATAATTGACCGGATTTACATCAGAATCCTTGTAACGGTAGGAGGTTGAGTTTCTCATTATAATTCGTATATTTCTTTATGTATCTAAAAATACCACTTTATGGTCACGTAAACATCCTAATTTTTAAAGACCCGCGCAACTTCGCTTGCGTCACATAAGAGAGAATGGGTCATATTTTTCCCATTTTTGTAACATTCCTCACAGGTACTCTGCTCCTATTGGTCGTAGCGAGATGGTATATAGCCTTCCGCAATAAATAGACTATCCAACAATAATATTTTTTCAATTCGCACCAGTAATTCTTGATATTAGCGTGGTCAAACAAACAAACTCTACAATTTTATATTATTAGTACAGATTAGATACTTCATAAGTAAGGGCGTTTTGAAAGAAAATCTGACAAAACTGAATGAACAAATTCAGTTAAGTTTCTTGAGTTGTTAATCTAATTTTTTAAAATTATTACGATAGTCTCATTATTATCTTAATAATACTTTATTTACCTAAATTCATAATAATATTAGCCTCATCTATGAATAATAAATCACTTAGGTGACAATCGACTTAACTACAACAACATAAGTAGGACACAGGTGTAACCGGCCTACATTCCGACTTTAACCTCTAACCTCAAAATTAAACAACAAAAACGTTTTATTAAATCAAATATTTTAATAAAAATTAAGGAAGTTTTGGTTAAGAAATGTAATACATAATAGTATGTTGCAAGTGAATACGTAATTATTGCGAATGTTACATTATGTATTATGTATGTTGATTAAAAATTGGCATTATTCGCAATATGAAGCCTACATAATTACAAGATCTTGCATTTTTTGAAGACCTGTTCAAAGGAAATTGTTTTTATGCGTATTATTATAAATGCCCCTCCCTCATTACGGGAGGAGACCCTTGCCCAGCAGTGGGACAGTAATGGGTTAAATTTATTTATTTATTATTATATTATAAATGCGTAAGACTGTCCAGTTAGCTTTCACAGTTAAACTACAAAACCTTTTTTAGATAAAATTTGCATGGATATAATATATGAAGATAAGAATTACACTTAATCCTTTTCGAAATGATGAACTAAATCTGTAATGAACAACTTAACCTCGATAAAGTCGCTACTTATTTCTGTGTTTTACGTACATTTATACCGCCCTACATTTTTTTAGGATAAATAAAACCAACATAGTACGCTTGACTGCTCCTGCGGCGCGGTCGGTAGTGTGACCGGCTGCTGATCATGAGGTCCCTGGTTTGATACCGGGGTCGGTAAGGTACTTATACTTTATAATACTTTTCTTATTTACATTTTAGATTATTTATCAATAGTAGACTGGAGTTAGGTGAAGTGCTCGGTAAATGGCAGCAGGCTCGCTCCCTATTAGATGGAACTATCATTATAATTTAATACAGCTCTTTTTAATTCTTTGTGTATATAATAGGCGTGATGTTATGTATGTAGTATGCTATAATTAATCACTAGTATACATACATATAACTAACATTTTTGTGTCGATTAAATTAATATTGCAAAAAATATTTAGGAAGTCATTGTGAATTATTTTTTATTGAATTATGATTGAGGCCCTGACCTTTGAGGATGCAGAAAAAAGTTCTTAACATATTGTATGATTGTGATCTTGTATGTGTAAATTATATCATAGTTATTATTATAGGGGATAGGCAGACTTAAGTAAAGAACTCTACGCTAGGCTACTCTTATGGAAAAGGCGTGACTTTGTGTGTAATATGTTACATACATTATATACTTTCTAATTGAATATATCACTACCCCATATTAAAATAATTTCCTGTAACAAACTGTAATATACTGAAACGATTTTCATGAGGTTTCTACCACGCATCTATTCAGACATTTAGATAAAAATATCATTTAATCTTCGCTATAGGAAAGTACTGAGTTTGATTACAAGTCAAGATTTTTTTTTATAAACCAGTAATTATTTTAAATTTATATACCTATTTTGTCCTTAGTTACAGTTACAACACAGTAAAAACCCCAATAACACCCTACCCGAAAATCAGACCCATGACATCACAATGTACCCAGAATCAATTACATCACTTGTAAGCAAAACCGCATGACAAACTAACATCACGACTATGACATCACCCGTCGTGACCTGTACAATTTACATCAACTATGTGTATACTTAAATATTATGTATTTACATGTATTTTGTTCGGTATTTTAATTAATTAAATTCTATGATCAAATTGATAGTAATTATGTTTAGATTGGATAATTAAGTGATTAATTGGTTGTCGATTGAAAATTGTGGTTGGGTTTGATTCCTAGCTAGAGGCAAGTGTTTGTAAGTCTGTCGATAGTCAACAAAATTGTAGGTCAAATCTTAACCCAACACCACTGGGTTTTAAACTTGGTCCATTTTTCGATAAAAATATGAAATTTTTAACGAAATTTAAATTTATTCAAAATTTCCTACGTACATTTTGAATAAAGATAATATAGTATTACGGTAGAATAATTTATATATCAGCATACATATAGCTGCAACTGTAAAGACTTATTTAACAAATAAACTAAATATATTAATTTTTGTAATTTTTTTTTTTCATATTTCTGGAACCGTTTCGTGATCTCACACAAGCCAAATCCTTGTCATAGAATTCGTATATAAAGCCCTATTATTTTTGGTGTTAAGACAAAACACCTATTTATCAAACGATATGGCACTAAAAACCTGAATAGGCGTACTTCAAAACATTCCTATTCACAAGTTTTTTTATACGGAAATAACATTTTTTATCCCGTCATAATGGAATCATCTCGGTTGAAAAATACTATTTTTTTAGATAATGACACACGCAATGATGTTATTTACGAGCCTCTTGATTTCTTTGAATAATAAGTTATTAAAAAGATGATTTTAGAGGGTTTTTTAGATATGACGCAAACTGTTTTCGAAAATACATTCCTATTTAAAACTTGTATATTTTGGCAATCCAGTACCGTACTACATAAGAAGGATGGCATAGCTTTATTTAGAAACAAGAGTAGTTTATTTACTGCCTTTTGGTACATAGCAATATTATTAAAGACATGTTGCGAAGGTCCTTTGAATTTTAACGAAAGTCAAATATTGATTAAAGTAAAATCAGTAAATTTCTTTGATGATAAGTGCATAATAAGAGAGAGAAATAATAATTTTGTAGAATTTTATCTATCAGCTGCTCTATTCAAAAACTGCAGTTTGAAAACCCTATTTTTAATAAAGTTTGGTACATGAAAATACACATACATTCAACTAGGATATCTATCTAATCAGCCCATTTCCACCCACTGTTAGGTATAGGCCTCAGGATAAGTATTCTTTTATTAATTACAACATCATCTACATCGACATAATCTAATTCTAATCTATTAACAATAAAAAAAATACTCACCACTAGTACTATGATTATCATGTTGCCTCGTGTACTCATTCCTCTCGGGCGACGGCGCCAAATCGCTGCCAATCCCAGAACTACCTCCCGAAGACTCCAGCTTCCTCCGGGCATTGACCCCGACGATATTCTGGTTCAGACACCTCCGTGTGTCGATGTTGTTCAAGTTGCCTTTCTGACGGTGTACTGTGTCGTAGTCGCGGGGCGGCAGGAGAATCGGGCTCTTACCTGCGAATTGTATTTCAGTTGGTTTTGGATTGATTTGGGGCTGAAGCGAAAGCTTTGTTAAGTTGTGTAATTTATGCAGCACACTTTAACAATATAATGCAATTTTTTGTAGTCAAATTTCGCGTCAAATGTTCTATGAACCGATTGGATGATGTCATATTTTTTATTTCTTATAGCAATGCCTTTTCAGCAAAGCTTGAAGGTTTGACTTTACTAGTGCAATGGGTGGGATATGAACCCACCACTGGATAATAATATTGATGATAAGTTATTGGAATGTCATCGTTTTAAAATTAAAATCTTGATAGGTAAGGTTCAGCGTTATTTTACATTTGATGTTACGTTATCTAAATGTGCGACAGCCCTAACATGTCGAAAAACTATTATTTTGAATAATGTTACTAATTTTGATAGTCAACATTTTTTTATTAAACGACTAATAAATTACTTTAAAATTGTTGTAACAAGAAAAAATATGACGTCAATATTATAATGAAAACTTTGCTTTAGCAACAGCGAAACTAAAATCTATTTGCAGAAAGCTTCGTGAATACATTAAAAGATAAATATTGCATAAAATAATATAAATAAAATATTCTTAAACTAAATGATTTCGGTGCGTTTCTCAATGATTGCTGAAACCAATTTGATTATACAATATGAAATAACAGGGTTAGTGTATTATGTGTATCGACCTGTGATAACAGTCTTGAGTCATGTAGCATCATCGTTATATAAGGTTATATAACATCTGAAACATCGGATCGAATAATTGCTACATAGTACTGTTTTACATATATTAAAGATATTATAATAATAATATATTTGGTTGAATGAGGGATATATTGTAAAGAGGTTTTTATGAAAAATACCTAACATTGACTATACCTATATACTTTTGTGAACTTTAATAGTAATTGTGGTTAATTTATTTAGCTTATCTAAGGGGGACTTTCTGATTTTGTTATGAAATTGTTTTAAAATTCTTTTTTATGTGACCTTAACTTTTTGATAACCCGAACGGCATATAAGATTGATACATCCCTCATTTAACCTAATATACTTGTTTAATACACGTAAATGAATCTGCTGTGAATGAAAATCTGTCTGTATGTAATATATTAATCTTCAATAAGCCATAATTATACTTAAATAAATAAAAACCCATCACTGTCAAACTGCTGGGTAACCCTCTTCCATACCTGGGGCTAAGCTTCAAGCCCTCCACAATGATAAAGTGACTTATAATAACATAATTAATGATTTAATGCATTAATAAATGTTCTACTTCTGGGAACGGTCTCCTCCCGGAATAAAATTAAGGCTGTGTGTTCACCACGCTGACAAAACGCGGGTTGGGGTCCTTGGACTTATAATAATAATATTAAAAATATAGCACAAACTACATACCAAAACCTGTGCACGGTAAGCGGGTACTACCTACGAAAATATAAAGATTTGACTGACCTAATCCTTTTTTACCTGTAGACAACTTTTGCTTCAATTCTGCAGCTAAACTATCATACAAGTTTGCCACGCAGCGTTCCTCGTTGCTCCCGGAGTCTGACTCCCTCGACACTTCACTCCCTAGGGAGGAGTCTGGAGGTTTCTTGGACGATGGGAGGGCTCCCCTCATTTGCAGTTTGCGTTCAATGTCGGCGAATTTCTTCTGGTTTTCTGGCCTCTCTATTAATGCTTGGAGATGTGTGTACAGCATCTCTGCTGTGTGATCTGAGTCACATCTGTGGACAAGAAATTAGATGTTAGTTTGGTTTTGATAGTCAGGTTGATTTTTATAGTTTTTTTTTAATTTAGTTGATGAGGTATGTAGCATAGAATAATCAGCCAGATTAAAAAACGATATTTACTCAACCTTATATGTAATTTTTATTAAGATTTTAATGGTGCGCTCGATAGGAGTTAAAAAAATTTTTATTTACAGAATTTATTTAAATTTTGGGTCACTTCTTCTACATCAAAAAGTTGTATTTATTGCACAAGCAAATACAAGACTACAGTTTTCTAAAAATATAGCTGCATTTTTATTCGTGATTCAATTAAATTAAGAAACATATTTTTATGGAATAATTGTCAAGGTGGTTCATTACAAAGTTCCTGTATCTATCTATGTAAGGTATAAATGTTTTTATTGCAGTTCCGTTTCAAATGATTCAATGTTAAAACTATTAATTTACGCAGGCAATTAATGGCAGTGTTACTAACACTTAACCACACTTAACACTTACATGGTCAATGTCAAAAAACATTCATAAGTGTTATCGATTTACCATAAGTGTCAGTTTCGTATCCTTACTAATATTATAAGTGTGTGTGTGTCTGTTTGTCCTTCTATGTGAAAACAACCTTTTTGGAAAAAAAAATTGCTTGGTGATAGATTATATCCCGGAAAAGGACACATTATATATTTTTACCGTGGGCATAAGCTAGAGATGTCTCTTATCAGCGCAATGACAGACCAGTTTTTTTTTAATACGTATTTCGTCTATTTCACTACCATTAAATCCGTTCCCATTCACTAACTTCAGGTTTCTGATGTACATTTAGCGGTAGTTTATTTATTTAATAGCGATTAAGCTCATATAAAAATGACAGTTTGAACAGATAAACTGCCGCTAAATGCGCTTCAGAAACCGGGCATTAGAAGATATTATTTCTCGGTTTAAAGAAAACAAAAGTGTACCATCCTACACATTTCTTTAACGATTATGACATCTGGACATTAAGCTATCAAGCAGTGAAAGTTCCATATCAATTGGATAAGCTATTTGTGTGGGAACCCTTGACAGACAAACAAACAAACTTTCCTTTTTATTTTATTGTCATTTGTAATAGCGTTATGGGGTATCAAAGAGAGGTACTTTAAATAAAGCACAGTATAATGTGCTAGATGTGGAACTGTACGAAAAGATAGCTTAACTAAATGTATAATATTTATTTTGTTTTACAGGCAAGATTAAGTTTTCTTCACAGGGTGTAGATGAAGGTTTTTGTATGTATGTTGTTATACAGCTACTTGACCAAGCAACGAGTGAAATAACTTTGTTTTTGTGTATTACACAAAAACGAAAAAATTAATTAAATTAACTAAGGTATGGAAGAGGTATGACCGGCCCCAAAAAATTAAAATTTTATAAAATCATACGTCCCCAAACGCATTTATAAATATTTTCACTTTCAAACTAGAAATAAATAGGATGTGCCATTTAAATATTTAACTCATTTTTTATTTCAATTACAATTAAGTTCACGCGCGACGTATTCTTTCCGAAAGTGATATTAAATCATGCTTCGCCACTCTATGTTTGAAAAATATATGTATTGAAATAAATAAAATCAATCAATTTTGCCTTTCCACACACAGCAAAATATATTAACTTAATATATCTCAGTTAAAATATGCAATCTTCTATTAAGATCAGCATATAACATAAACAAACATCACCCTTGCATCGTAGGACGGATATGTCGTAAGTGCCGCGGGCGGCCCTTTAACATAACACGTTTGTATATTGCGTCATTGTCGCAGGCTTATATAATATTATGCATAGAGTTATTAGTACCTACTGGTTGGGAAAGGGGCGGAGTTTGAACGCGATAGAATATATTCAAATACATAGTTTAAAGTACTCATACTATAATATTTGACGACCTCTGTGGTGCAGTGGTTAAGGTGGTCGCCACACCACTACCATTGTGTTGGAAGACCGTGGGTTACATTGCCTCCCTCTATGGGAAAAGATGTTTTTTATGTATGTATGTGTATGTATAAATATTTTTTGGTATTACTAGTCACTGATGTACGTATTGTTTATCAAGAAGAGTCTGGTCAAAAATAATTTTGGGAAACAAACGGGAATACAGTTATTTAAATGTTGTAAAAAAGGGCAATATTGTAAGTCGAGCATAACTTACACAAAAATTGATTACTTAACTTAATAATGATAGAAATTAGTAATGCGTTCGATCAGGACGATTCCATTTCAATTGATATACACAATCATTATTAAAAGCATTAATATAAAATATTTAATCACCAAAGCATTTATTGATTAAATATTTTATATTTTCATTAAAAATAATATAATAAATTGCAGCTTCAACATTATAAACGACAGCTATACAAACACCTCCATTTATAAAATTCAAAATAGAAAAAAGTGTTACGTCACGACATCGAACCCCATACAACCCACAAGATAAATAGTCATTTTAATATTATTCAAGCCATCTCCGGTGGTCTATAATACTTGAGTATTTATTACATCATATTTAAATGTCAAAGTATTTGAATTTATAATCTGTGCTTGTGTCATGTGTGCAAGTAACCCTTTAATGTATGGGTGAAACGAGTTGATAGACCGCTTTAGTGCTTGGTTGTTGGGAAAGAGTGTGACTGATAGTATTAGGATGGATATCTGGTTTAGGCAGGGTTGATTGGGTGAAACACTCGAAGGTCAATGTGCAAACAAATGGGTGTTATCTAGCCCCATTTTAGGTGCATTAATTAGTATTAGTATCTTTATAACACTTTAGGGAGTCATCAAATCAAAATTTCATAAAATTCATTTATTTTAAAACGTAAATAATAATTTTAGCATAGTAAACTATTTCTGGGTACTACACATCGTTACTTCTAAAGTGAAATAAATTTGACTGTGTTATATACACATGTTATTTGCCAAAAGCAAAATAAAAAATCCAAAACGTTTCCCATAAAAATGCTGTCACAAAGAAAGAAGCAATTTAATATGTAACACAAATAGATCGACAAAAACATTGACATTTCCAATAGAAATATCAAAATACTTGCCAGTTCAGTTCATCACACGATATTGCATTCCAAACAACATTTATATTAATAAGGTCACATTCTTAACTATCACCTGTTTTAAAATTGAGGCGCTCATAGCTAGTTGCGAACACCGGTCTGTAAACGATCTGTGGGTTAAACAACGCTTGGCTCGGCCATTCTATAGATGGGCGACCGCATAGTGGTGTTTGTTTGAACTGAGCCCCTCCGTGCTTCGGAGGGTACGTAAGAAGAAAACTGTCTTCAAGCCGCTTGTAGCTCTAGCGGCTTGAATAACTTTGCACTAGGTTGACTATTAACCACACGAAAAAGAAAATAATCGTTTTAAAAACTATTATCGAGTAGCTATCGAGAACTCATCGAGTACAGCGCCTCTAGTGAACGTTACGGGAACTAGTTTAATGAATTTGACATTTTGTTCTTAGAATATCGACTATTCGTCTGAAATACCTACATAAACTATGATGGTATTAAAACTGTTACGGGTTTGAGGGAGAGCAGAAAAACTTTTCTATCCTTAAGAAAACTCTTGCCCTTAATACTTCTTATACAGATGTTGAATAAGAAATTGCATTTTACATCGATGTAGAAATATTAGTCCTTTGTGTATGGATGTCGATGCGAACTATGTATGTGTACATGTATCGATGTGTCGTTTAATTGAAAAATATGCAGTCATATAACGCACTCGACAACGGAAAACAATAATTATACGCTCCAATGATAATTGTCGAGAAATTCAGCTAGCGTGATCGACTTGATTGAGAATGAACGTGATTGGATGACTGTTACACCGTTCTGTCGTTTTTGAAAGAATGTCGAACGAAAATCGTAAGTTTTATTGCAGAATTAGTGATCTATGTAATTACTGTGATTAAGTTAATTGGAATTTCTTAGTAATAGATATTTTTTGCTCTCCACTTCATTTTACACTAGCACATAAAATCACTGTATTTCTGTCTATCTGTGCTGTTACATGTCTGTACCGGTATGTTGTTATAGCTACAAACAGATACAGAAAGAGGATTTTGATACATTATTGACGATATCAAGAAATAAAAAATCGAGCAGCGCTCCTAACCTGTTCTAAAGGAACTATTTTTTAACAGTCAAACTAAAGAACGATGCTACAAAACGGGTACAGAGAAGCTACTTCCAACCACTATTGGCGGTAAATTATACTTATTCTAAGAAACATTTATCAGCGCCCCTGGTGGAGTTTAAAGGAACTATATTTTAAATTGTCAAACTAACAATACATTAAAACGGATAAATGTGTTTAGACGTAACAATAATAGCGTCCATCCGTTCCTTCACCTGCACTCCTCTCTCTAATCCCGCGTTTTTATATCTTCTCTTCCCCACAGCAGCTTGCAGCTACATTCAGGCACACAAACTAATTTGGCGCGTGAAGTAGAAAATTGCGCTACACTTGGGTGTGTGTGTCGGTACAGTCGGCCACAAAAAGAGCAGCTACACTACAATGTTCGGCTCAAGTGAAGAATGCTGACATTTGAATGTCAAGGATGTTAGTGCATTCCTGTTTATTGTGAGCATCGCGGATTATACGTAGTTTTGTTAATAAGACTGTTTTATTACTATTTAGCTTCACTATATCTTTCAATATTATGTATTTTTCTTGTGGTTTAAGGAACCTTTTCATATTGTTTGTTAGTTAGAGTAGTTAATTTCATAACTTTAAACTGTACTGTTTTCTACATGGCGATCTTTACAAATAGTTATTTTCTGAATAAAAACCATAATGAATTTAATTTAAAAAAATATTTGATAAGCCCGTTTTTTCCAGGTTATTTAGATATTTGTTCACTAGAAAATACCAGCTTGATATTTGTTTCAGTAAAAGTTTTTTATTAAATTGCCCATCTGTTATACTCTAACATGATCTTAATGTATCTAGAATAGAATATTAAGGGTAAATAATTTTAGTGCGCTCACGATACATTTTGGATAATGCATTTGCAAGTTAAATACGTTTTGAAACCGGATTAAAAAATAAACAAAGTCTAACCTCTTTAAAATTTACCTCAAAGATGCAACAACGACCTTTGGTACAAAACATAAGATTTATGTGTACATTTCAGTTGCAAGCGTTACAATTGGCCAATGTGTATTCAATGGAGCTTTGGTATCGCAATATTTACAATCTCCAGCAAGAATGTGGAATTATTTACATTATTTTATATACTGTTTGTGTGGTTTTGTTTGTTTGTTTGTCTTTTGCTTAAGAATTTGATTATATGAGTTTTTTATAGGATGGTAATGGAAGTTACTTGTTATTTGATTTTTATTATCTTCAGGTAATTTTTTTCATTGATGCTCAAAAAAATACTATTTCTGGCGATATAATACTTCGCCAGAAATAGTATTTTTTTATGGTACTGAAGTACTTCATTTTCGTGTTTTCTTTCGCTCTTTTCTTGTCTTTACATTTAAAAAGTACCTAACTATCTTTAAATTCCTAGGAAATAAAAGTTTTCTATAGAATATTTTCAGAAATCTTTTGAGCTACATTTTAGGCACTAAACACCACAAGATTTTGGATCTCAATGTTAAAAATAACATCAACACAAACAACATCTCCCTACTATCATAGCATCAGTGAAAGACAAAAAGCCAGTAAACTACAAGTAAAACCACGCACAACAGCTATCGTACCCACACAAAGAATGCGTGCTGTTGACAACGGGCGCGAACGGCGAAGGTTGGCCCTCTCGTAGGCGATGAGATAACCTGTCACTCTGATGCACTGCACCTCAAGGCTGGCAACATACTGTACATTCTTAGCTTTTAATATCATATACTAACTCTTGTCTACGTCTCTGTCTGCATGAACTAGGGTCACAGTCCGTAGGGTATTTGACTACCAGTCAAATAAGCTTCTTTTTATAAAACGTCAAAAACACTGTATAGAAATACGGTGTAGTGACGTCACAGTTTCGTTTTTTCGTTGGTATAAAATGAGTGTCTGATAAACTGTTTCTGTCTGTAATAATTTCAGTTTTAACATTGTTTACGAAAAAAGTTATGTAGTCTGGGCGTTTCAGATGAACCTTTTACAAGTGCAAGATTAAGAATTTTTCGTTAACCCAGTCATCTACCCAGTTTTATTTCTTTATTTTAATGATCTCGGACCAAATCATGGCCAAAAGATAGTATTTCTATAGGTAAGTCTTATTTTGGTATATAAACTACAACACTACGAAGTTTCATGCAAATTTGTTCAATAGTTTTGGAGTGATTGAGTAACAAACATCCATCTAAATATTCAAATTTTCCCTTGAGAAAAGTTGCAATGTGAGGTAAAATTGATGATAAGGTGTTTCACAAGAATCAATTTTAGGTCCATACTAAACTTACAGCGTTGTGCACGGACCCGTTATAGGTTCACACCAAACTCTCTCTCTCTCTTTCATGCTATGAATCCCATATGGTAGTGGCGTCCACTCAATCATTAAGCCACGTCAAGGGCTTCGGGCGGCTTGAGCAACTTTGACACTAGGTTGACCACTAACCATACGATAAGAAGAAGAAATCATTAAAATTATAATACCACGTAATAAAAAAGCCTCTTCTCCAGTTACTAGTGAGTAAATAAGATGCAAATCAATTAAGTATCTGATGATGTTGTAATTATATTATTATCCTGTTGCGATCTGACCTCAGAGACGAATCTGTCTGTGAATCACGATCCACCTGGCATTCTAATTACGAATGTCAAGGACAAGTGATCTTAAATGAAATATTTATTTAAATAGAAGAAATAAAGCCAGGAATTAATTGTGTTGTGAAGGACTTGACTGACATAGAAATTACGAAAACAAAATATAGAGTTAAAGAGATATTACTAGGTAACTATAGAGAGATGAAAAGAGATACTTTATACTAATGTGGTGCTATTTAATGTTAAACTAAATTGTGTTTGAAGTGTTGAAAAAGGTGTAGCAATATTGGTTGATGACGTAATAACGTTTATTAAATCGCACAAAACGATAATTTGTGTAAACCAGAGGAGATATATAAAAGCGGCGTATATAGGAATAGGTGACAAAGATTGATAATATAGTATAACTAGCGGCCGTCCGCGACTCCGTCTGCGTGGACTTGAGAGAACTATCTCTCTCTCTCTTCCATGCTATGAGTCCCATATGGTAGTGGGGTCAGCCTTCCTGGTCTTTCTCCTCCACTTCGCTCTATCCTGGACATTGTCTTCGGTAACCTCACACTCACACACTTGAGAGAACTATACAATAGATAATTTAATCAGTTGAAAATCTAAGAAGATTTATAAAAACTTTCAGCCGGATGAAATTTATCACAATCCTTTCTTACGGGATAGACACAGGTACAGATTAGACGCCTATTTCTAACACTAAATAACTTGAAAGTGCAAATACCAAAGACATAACATAAAAATAAATAGCCTGCACACAAATATTGTGTAAGTTTTAACAGTTCCGGCACACAAGTTCAAAATGTTTGTCATGATGATATCATATGCTGAGATGAATTATAACCTCTGATATAACTGACTACAGTAGTACTCGCTATGTCATGGAGTTTAACGATATTATTTTGAAAAAAGTAATAAACATATTTTGATACGAGATGGATGTTAGATAGATTGAACT
Organism: Anticarsia gemmatalis; assembly: GCF_050436995.1. Classification (NCBI taxonomy): domain Eukaryota; kingdom Metazoa; phylum Arthropoda; class Insecta; order Lepidoptera; family Erebidae; genus Anticarsia; species Anticarsia gemmatalis. Next base: position 9,921,754 of record NC_134764.1, on the reverse strand, counting down.
GTACTAACTTAGATTGTAAAGTGTAGATAATAATGTATATTGGGAATAGGATGGCGAAGGTAGATACACAGGCCTACTAGTAATTAATTTATGATACTCTTTTACTCAAAAAGTCCTGATAAAATTAAAAAAAAATTGACGATCTAACAAATAGATAGTTTTGCCCCAAAACATTTTCCCGCGCGGTTGAAGCCGCAAGGAGAATCTTGTAACTTATGAATCTGATCTTATGAAATACAATTAAGTATTATAAAAGTCCTATGGCATGAATGTCTTGGGAAGAACCTCTGCCTATGAAATATGACGTAACTTATAAACAAGTCAGTCAAGAATCACCAACAAAAGGCAGATCTTTGACTCGTACCCAAAAAAAGAATCGTCGACAATTTTAATTTTCTCTTCACGCTTTAATAACAAACTATCCATTTAACACCCAAACGTGTTCCATTGTTAACGTAAAACTTATTTGAACACAAAGTGAAAGTCATTTTTTATCTGTGCGCCCGCCATTTTCAAACAGCTGTCAAAAGTCGCGCGCTGTCATACCGCGTGAATTACTTGTACGGACGTGACCATTGACGCGGTGAAAGGATTTTATAAAAACATTTGACGTAGTAAAACGTCGATGTATGTGTTAGTTATATATTTAGAGAAATAATAGGTTTCTATGTCTTTGCTACAGAGGTCGTCCTATTCACCTTTGCGCTAGAAAATGATCATATTTGTATTTATTAGAAAGTAAACTATCCTTGGTTTTTATATGAGGTAGGTATATTGTGGTTTGGTTACACCTTGTCTTGACTGATTAATCAATAAATGTTAAATCGTTTAGAGATATTAGGTGTTGATTAATGAAAGTATTTGTATAGATTAGAAAATTTGGTCTTAAATATAAGAGGTTAATCCCTAGATCATTTAAATAATTTTCACTTGCTGATGAATTCATTTTGTTCGCATTTTTTGTTGCATGTAACAATTTAAAATATTTACAAAGTTTAGCTTTTCCTTTTTATTGAGTTGGTTCAAACTTATTAAAACCCAGTCTTATGGCCAATTAGAAGACTTTTGAATAATTATCAGATAGCTATCTTACCTAGAGGAATTTTTAATTAGTATTTTGAATCTTCAAACATTAGCAGAGACTAAATTCATTCGATACATTATTAGACACTTAACACAAGCCGAGTAACTAACCAATAGGTAGGTAGTAGTAGGTAGGCAGTAACTCGCGCTGATTAGCGGTCAATAACCTAGCCCATCTTTCAAACTCATAGCCTAGCAGTAGGAGAGTAATAGGATAAATTATAGTAATATTCCAATTAATATCTCTCATGTGCTCTATACATACTAGTTTAATTTAGACGTCCATAGCCAGTTGCGCTCACCGCTCGTTAAACGATCTGTGGGTTAAGCAAACGTTGGTGCGGTCATTCTATAGATGGGTGACCGCATAGTGGTATTTGAACTGGGCGTCTCCCTGCTTCCGAGGGCACGTAAAAAATCGGTACCGGTTGTTGTCAATTAAGATAACAGTCGTTAAGCCACGTCAAAGGCCTTTCGGGCGGCTTGAACAACTTTGACACTAGGTTGACCACTAACCATACGATGAGAGAGAGACTAGTTAAATCAAGTTTCTTTGCCCTCAAACCCTCCAACAGGGACCCTAATACAACGTTTATCTGACCACTTTGTATGCATCTACAGGATTGCTTACAAAGTATTTTTATGTGGATATTAAGCTGGTTTCATTAGAATTCTAATCAAATCTGTGACTATTATATACGGGTCGTTCTAACGCTCGTTAGGATGTAACTGGTTGTGTGAGTTTTGTAGGGCTGGCTAGTGTGTATAGGCCATGTTCTTTCTTTAGTCTTATTCCTACGAATGTGGTGAAAGATTATGATTCAGGTAGTACCTTGCATGCCTAAAATTTGTTTAATACATTTATTGAGAGCATGCAAAGTCCCCAACCCGCACTTGGCCAGCGTGGTGGACTCAAGGCCTAACCCCTCCGTCGTTACGGGAGGAGACCCTTGCCCAGCAGTGGGACAGTAATGGGTTAAATTTATTTATTTAGTAGTATTATCAAAGAAAGAGGCATGACGGAGCTCAGCAGTGCGACATTCCATACTCTGTTTTTGAAAATTAATAATGAATGTTCCTTATGGGTTCTAGCAAAGAATAATCATAAATCGATGCAGTTATTAATTAAGTGTTATAGGATTGAATGGGTTGTGTAAAAGGTGTAGAATTTCATTAAATATTTGTAGAAATTTGGTTTTAAGGCCGATTTCCGTAGCCGACGTTTAATAAAATTATTGTTTACAGCAAAATATTTAATGAAATTCTTAATTTATTTAATTTATTTTAGTACCTCTGCCAATGTCTGAAGTGGAGGGACTTGTAGTGAAATGAGGCAGAGATACTTTACAGTCGGATAATGTTGCATTTTCAGGTATTGACACTGTATAAAATCTAACAAAAATAGTCATCTTCAAGTAAAGTATGCTGAAAAAATTAAATTAATAATGTTCCTAAGGTTTTCTAAGGCTAGTTATCAGCCCTACACTCTCAGGTTATTGACAGGGACTACCGGTTTGAACCTTTTTGCGTCTATTACTAGCGCAGCGGTTTAATTTACTATCTCAGTATCAGAGCTTAGATTATTCCTAGGTCTAGATTACAGGCTTGATAAGTGGGCGTTTACATACACTTAGAGCTTAGTGTTTTATATTTGTAAAGGTCGATAACCTGTTGAAGATGGTAAATACAATATTTTAGTGGAATTTTAACTTCAAATTATTTATTTGTTAAACGGGATAATATCTATCGATATAGAAACGTTTATTACTCTTTCAAGCAAAAACTACTAAATGGATTCTGATGGAATTTTGCACGAATATAGATAGTAAGTACTCGATTAACATGCACTTTTTCCAAAAACTTTATCTTCAAAAATGGAAGAGCTACATAAAAATTCAAAGGAAATATATATATTTTTTATTTTTTGAAAATGTATCTCATAGAAACCGCCTAATGGCCTTAAAAAATAAAAAAAAATAGTTGCCGACTTAAAATAGTGGTTAAAAGTTTCTTGTACTTCTTCTCATTAGCCCTACCTTTATATGTAGGTGCGGTATCCACTCTTTGTACTATTGACTATCATAAGTGTTAGTACTTGACCTATATGAATCAATTATTTGATTTTAACAATGAAAAATGAAGTTAAAGATGTAAGCACGCGAAAAAAGCCGCAAGCAAAAGCTAGTATATACCTACATAGATATAATAAAGAGTCTACGCCTACCACATTCCTATAAAATTAATCAATCAATACCTCATAACACAATAGTTTACCATATAGGATTGAACTCACCACCATTGAGCTGTCAATCAATCACACCACACCACTGAACCATTGTGGTATCAATTATAAACGTACTAATTGACAGTTCGGTACTTTGTCTTGTGAGGTTCGATTCTCGGATGATTAATATTAAAGTTCTGAGAAGAATAATTGGTTTAACGGTTTAAGAATTAATTACTACACGTATTATTATATGTTAAGTTAACAATACAATAATGGATGCTATTGACAACTTTTGATATGTAAATGATCTGAATATTTGTACAGTATGGGAATCAAATTCACGTCTTATCCATACTTCCATACTAATATTACAAACGCGAAAGTAACTGTGTCTGTCTGTCTGTTACTCAATCACGCCTAAACTACTGAACCAATTTGCATGAAATTTGGTATGGAGATATTTTGATACCCGAGAAAGGAGATAGGCTACTTTTTACCCCGGGAAAATGACGCATTCCCATGGAAAAAATAGGTGATGGACGAAGTCGCGAGTAAGAGCTAGTGTTGTAATAAAATCCGGAAGAATAATTTTGGGAAACACAAAATTTTATTTCACCTGGGAATCAAATCCCTGATTCTCTTGCAATCATAAAGTCTGCTTATGTCGGCCTCTTGTCTATGTCGTTCCGAGCTGTTATCACTGCTAAGTTACGTTAAAAGTTATTTTAAAAGTTTGAACAACTTTGACACAAACACAAAATATAAAGAAAGTCTTATCTACATATTAGCAAAGACCGTTATTTACCAATTCTCAAAAGCACTTAAGACGTTCTAAAACTATGAAGCAAGTTGACATATCACGTTTGAGCTCATCTTGAGGTCATAACGCCATCTATTGGCGGGAATGTGTTACGAGACACAGTTACTATGTCCTTATGAGTTCAAAGCGTATCCGGATGTGTTAGAAATTATTATTGAGAAAGAAAATTAAATAAGAACTCTAGTCTTTATACCAGTTTACGATTAAACATAAAGTGGTTATACTGGGAGATTTAAATTTTTGGGTAAGTATTTTACATATTTGATAGGAAACGAATGCATATTATTGGCCCAACTGAACACAGTATCCACACAAAATGTGATAGGTTAATTGGACATAGAAAATAGTAATTTTCCAAAAGGTTATTTCAATGATCTATTGGAAAACGCTACCTCTATATTAGTCTATATCCTTCAGAGAGTCCGAATGAAGTTACTTTTACCGTTACTAAGATAGCCAACGGAAGGACATAAACATGATTTTATGCACTGTGATGATAACAATTTTCCTAGGGACCATTTCCATGCGGACGAAGTACAACAATTATCCAAACCACTATTTCCACCAAAGAAGTCGCGTGAAGAATCTAGCTAATAGCACAAAGAAACCTCTGCACTTATGAGAACTGATGTATAATATTTTGCAACAACAAACCGGCAAAGACTTTCAAAGATTTACAATATTCGTTCCCAAGTTAAAATATTATAATAAATTAAAAGGTATTTTCATTTAAAATAAACACAAAACACTGTAATATTTCAAAGGTTGTTTAAACAAAGCGTACAAAGGTTTGAGGCATCTTCACCTGACATTTACGATGTTGCAATGTGCTGCCATCTATGTACAGAGTTGCGCAAACTCTTGCGGAATTTAGTGCTTATTGAGTTGTACGGATATTGGTGTTGTAGATTATAATATAAGGATGAAATAAATAAACTTTAGCAATTATTTTAAAATATTACAAAATAACCTTTTTTTTAGTATTTGAGTTGCATGATTAGTGTTCTTAATTTTCTTAATCTATTAATTTTCAAAATAACTAGCTTGAGATTTAAATTTTTTTTGAGTCTGTGTTCTGAATATTTTTCAAAATACGATTATATGTTTTTTATTTTTCGGTTTCTATTAAGTTTACTGTAAAAAAATCTTTATCAAAACCTAGTTAAGTACTGCTTTAGGTTAAAGGTCCATTTAGCAAGGTTACATTAGCAAATCTTACCAGGACTTTTTTTTATAAAATTCTATTGGTTAAAGTAAATACTAACAAAGTAACTAAGTACAATATCGCACTTAAAGTTTTGGCAGGATGACAATATTCATTCAAACATTTTCAAGCAAAAAATCTTACATTTCGTCAATAATGTTTATCAAAATCCAGTTTTATTTGAGAACTTATTCCGTCATTGAACGTGTAAAGTCAAACAGATATTTAGACGTCTGACATTAAGGCCTGACCCCACTGTGTGCTAAATGTCATTCATTTCCTGATGCGCAAGTCACTTACATTATTAGATCTGTTTAGTAGTTTTGTAGATTTGTGCGACGAATGTAATTTGTATTCAAGATTTTTTTTGTTAGGGAAGTTGTTTTTTTTTATGGGTACCTTATTTTTACGGTACTGTATGATTCAAATCTCAAATTTACTTCAAAATGTTTACGGAAATTAGTTTATTAGTAAAAAAATATGAACTTTGATGATTGACTATGCAAAGATCACCTATTATCTTTACTTAGTTTGCATTCGTTTTTCAATATTTTCTTGAAAGATAATTACATATTCACGAAGAAAAGGTAAATTTTCGCCTCTAGAATTACAGCCGATATTTGTACCAATTCCGTTACAAACTATTTTGCTATCAAATTCAAGCAGTAACTAACAATTTTTAAATGTCAATATATATATGACAATCAAAAATTGATGATATACATCTTCATTTATACATAAATAATCATGACACAAATTGCATTAACAGTATGATAAATACAAATTCCCTACTGACCTGTAAGCATGCACATGAACAGGACAGCCAGTGAGTGGGTTGTAGAGCAGCAGCACGCAGGCCACGACGTCTGCCTGCACCACGGCGCTGGTGATGCTGCCGTGAGGGATGAAGTGCTTGATCGTCTGCTGCTTGCCCTTAGCCGTCACATTCTGGATTATTTTCAGACCTTTGTGGGACACCTGCGAAAGGAAGAAAGTATTAGAGGTGAAAGAATTTCTTAAAGGCAATGTAAATAAATCATATAATATAATATGTATTAATTGTTTTTAGTTTTGTCAGGTCGGGGGTAAGTCTAGATTTCCTCTAGATATTTTGTTTATCATGTTATTTTGTTTATTTATTATTTAACTTTATTTCGATTATCAAGTATTCAATAGATGTTATGTGAAAAATAAAATGGCGTCTCTTTCAGAGCTCTCTAACTGTTATCAAGTGTAGTACCTGGAACTTGAACCTGTGACTTTGGCTCTATAGTCTTGTCCCTCGAGGACTTTTGCAAACATACAAATAATGCACGCATAGTAATAGTGAATCACACAAATATTTGTGCCGCACCGGAGTCGAACCTACAACATCCAAGAGCAGCGGCAACAGCAGTGGTAACCATTCTTATCTTGGGTTACAAATCGCCGGTCCCAAAAACTTACCCAACATACATTTTTTGCTAATTAGCGACGTACAAAGCTCTCACATCATTAAGGTCATATCACCGGAAAAATACCTTCGCCAATGATGTAAGCCAATAACAGCTGACAGGAAGGTATGTGTTATATAACCACAACAAAGAATAAGGTCCGAACAAATAAATCAATTAGTGTCGAACTTTCACTGGAGGAAACAAGAATTTATAACAATGATACGTAAGGTGTGTTGGTTTGTGTAGATCGCGTTGAAGACTGGATAAGGATGATAGATACAAACTTGGATAAAAATAATAACAATACTTTTTTAAAGACAACTCCCGCGCTAAGCATTGATTTTGCGCCAGGTGATTTTTCCAAATATACAAACAACTGAAATAAAATAAACCTATCTTGTGGATTATACGAATATTTGCTCCGTGTGGGAATCGAACCTCCTGACGCACTGGTAGTGGGGAAGCGACCACCTTAATCGTTGCACCACTTCGGCAAATGACAGCAGAATTTTGATGTTAATCTACTCAAACTCTTGCATCACCTAATTAAGCTACCTAAATAGTGCATTTTCATAAATAAATAATAAGGAGACAATCTTCAATTCTCACGGATAAAGGTTTCTGCTTAACCTTTACTTTCAAAACAGGATTGTGGTAGGATCCCGCAATAAAAATCTAGTCAATCGAACATTATTGTCAATTATTATCTTCGATTGTCAATTATCCTGTTTAACCATAAATTACTGTCTTTATGTACTGAACAATAACAATCACCGTCATTATAATTAAACTCTGACATGCAAAGAGAGAAGCCTTCAAGTGATTCATATCCTGTGAGAGAGACAGCACTATTCACCTCTCTTTCACACTCATACAGTCTTAAAATTAATATAATATATTGCAATATTTTTATCAGATTTTGGCAATTTCGCACGGTTTTCGCAAGCAAGGTGTGGTTTGTATTTAACCGTGTTGAGGATAATTTCGCTGAATGTGACGGCACACCCAAGTTCTTTTGAATTATTCGACATACATACCGACTGTTACTGCCTTTTTATGGCCTGTTCTTGGCGGGAAATCGTATGACAGTTTGTTAAATGAAGGGATGTAATTTTTTGCCAATAAAACGGATATTTGTAATATATTTTCATTTATTTTTCAAATAAATATTATTCATGAAGGACTAAACTGCTAATGGAACGTTTGATAGAATACTTCATAAGTACATGATATTTTCTTCCAACTTATTTACGATTTTATTCGAAATTCCGTTTCTATTTACTGTACGACTTTTATGAAATAATTTTAGTTGTCGTATGTCTAAGAATTGTTCAAATATTTTTAACCACTACTGTACCTCTGCTGGGTAAAGGTCTCCTCCCGATTTGAGGGAGGAGTTAGACCTTGAGTCCACCAAGAGTTTTAGGCAAGGTTTCACCTCGATGTTATCCATCACCGTTGGAGCAAGTGATAATTTAATTATTACTAATACACACATAACTTACAGAAATCATCGGTGTTTGGATAAAATATGATATAAAAATTATAAGATGATAAATTTTACCAACCTGCAATGTAACCTTAAAAGGCTCTAGATCCCTCGCCCTCTCCTCCAAGATACGTATGGCTGGTAGCGCGAACTCCTCGCCCCTCAGGCCGCGGGACTCCTGCGCGCCCAGGAACCACACGTAGTAGGACGCCTTCTTTATGTCTTTCTTTAATCTTAGCGCCATTGTGAGGGTTAGGACATTGTTGGCTTACTGTGGACAAAAGAAAAACTCATATTAGTTTTTTTGTAACTTAATAAATGCACAAAATTTATAGATTTACGTGAATAAATGGGAAACAGGTGCAGTAGTCACACATAATTTTATGAAAAGACAGGCAATCATTTTTTTTCTTTCTTTCAACCATATTTCTTTGCTATGATGGTTTGAGTAAAAACTTAGTCATGGGGTTTTAAGTTTTATTTCTAGATATTTATTGAGCGTATTTTGTCGATCAAATTCGAGTGGCGAAACTTCAAAAATATCTACTGTAACTGCACTTAGTTTAAATTTAAATTAAACTAAACAAAAACAATGTAAAGTACAGAATTAACGAAGATACAAATCAAAAGATTATTCAGACAATAATAGGTGGCATTGACTCAACTATCGAATCTCGGATACTGATGGACGATCGAACTCAAATAAAATTCTATGTAAGTAACAGTTGTTCTGTCAGTTCGACAACAGCCGTTATAATTGAGATGCGTTTTGATGCTCTGTTTTAAAATAGAGATTGATGGATTGTTCGAGAAGTTTAGAGGTTTGTAGAATAAATTTACAAAAGAAAATTGCGTAGACTTTTTTATTTATTTGGCGTATTTATCAAAAAACACATTGGCTGTTATAAGGTCAGCTACGAAAATCGCTTAGCAATTTAATATTTTTAAAAGCTTTTTATTATAAGACTTTAATAAGTAGCTGGACAAAATCACGTAGAAGTTCAAAATAAACATTTTAATTAATGTGATTTGTTCTTATGACATATTGGTATGCATGCTTTTGAATATAAGGTTCTGAGAGAGTTCTTTTAATCATCACTATCAATCAATTGAAATCTTACTCAAAATCTTTACAGCTTTCTTGTTCGTCATTCTTTACTTCAAATAAAAAAAAGCAGTTATGTTAAACGTCATATACCGTAATAATAACAATATTATGTCGTGACGCACTCGTGTAATAATCGTAACACCTTACTGTAACATAATTCACACGACTTCTTGTATTTAACTGTTTGTTACAAAGTTTTAGTAATTTGTGGTAGCCCTCCATTACGAAAAGTTTTAAAAAAAGTTCGTGTTGCTTGTTGCAGAGTATTTGAAAATGGAATCAAATAAATTCGCGCGTTTTTAAATGTCAAATTAAAGTTTATTCCAAGTTTCTTCATTTTATTTAAAATTATTCTTATTTAAGCCGGATTAGGCCAAATTTAACAATTACTACAGAATCCTAAAAAAAAAGATGTTGACTGGATTAAAAAAAACAATTTACTTATTTTTATGAGTATTCTTATTGATTCATATTATTATGAGTATCTGTAATAGATAAGTGTATATTTTTTATATGTACTAAATTAATTCTAGCTTTGTTAACTCCAATCTTTATCATCATAGATATTGCGTACTTTAAGAAATCTCAAATCATTTACTCATTAATCCCTCCTAAAACACATACAAAAAATTACAAAATGACCTAACTTATTCATTAACTTATTTCATACAATTTGCTCAAACAATGCGTTGCTCAAGCAAATGTCAAATACCTGTGATACAATTAAAAACAAACCCAAGGTTGTATGAAGTAATCGTGAGATATAATTTTAATAGTTTTACTTTTCTTTTAGTTTTAGGCCTTTATTGAGAGCAGGTTTCGTGTTAATTATTATATGTTGCTGCTAACCAGAGAGAAAAGAATTGTTCATGAGAAACCTGAGAGTGCAGGAGCTCGTGGCTTAGTTAACAACAGCCGCGATCGATCTCTGAGGTTAAGCTACGCTTGCCGAGGTTGTTCTGTGTTTCGGAAGACACGTTAAATTGTGGGTCCCAGTTGCATTTTCAAAGATCTTTGACAGTTAACAGTAGTCAGAAGCTTGAAAGTCTGGCAACCAGTCTTACCGAAGGGTGTCGTGTTATAACCCAGGTAACTGATTACTTTTAACTAAATACTTTTAATTACTATGGATATCATTGAACTACGAAACTTTAAAACTTTTCTACATGCAAGAAAACCAAGCTTTGGATATATTAAACCCCATAAAATTACTATTAATAACACTATCAAATAGGTACATCAAAACCTTAACTCAAATAAGGCTTTATAATTCCCATCATTTCGTAACAAGTTACCTGCACAGAATAAAACCAGTGTATTTGTCAAGTGCCCAACTTCTGTACCGAAACAGAATGCTAATGCATACAAACATACAAATATTGCAATATGTTAGTAGTTGGAAACTGGTACGTTGTGTGAATTGAATTATAAATAGATATTGTATATGGGGATTGATCGTGAAGGCATTTTACCATGGATTACGATAAGTGGTTTAAATGTTGAATAAATGTATGGTATCGTGACAAAATTACATAACACTTAGAAACAAGCTGCTTTTAGTGCAACAATGTTCCCTGGTAAAACATAAATAATGGCATTTTAAAGGCTTAGTATCAAAATAAATTGTCTGTTAGTCGAATTCCTTGAATTCATTCATTTGACTAGACGTGAAGACGGAAGGTGGACCAAAGCAATCACTGAATGGCGGCCATGGAATGGGCGAAGGTCTCAAGGGAGGCCTGCAACTAGATGGTCGGACGACATTGTTAAATGTGTAGGGCCGAAATGGATGAGACAAGCGGAGGACCGTATAAAGTGGCGAGCTGAGGGGGAGGCCTATACTCAACAGTGGGTGGATACGGGCTGATTAGCTCATTTGGCAGCTGTAATGAGACCTATGAGTGGTCTCTGAGCCGCATAAATGAGCTAGAGACAAGCCTGCATGAAGCCCACACTAAGATCATCTCATTGGAACGGTCAATACAATCATTTGACAGTAGTGCAACTCATCATTTGTATTCTGAGCTTATAGGCTTTAAATCTTTATTAACTAGAGTTAGAACAAATAAAAAGTTTAGGAAATTCAGTAGAACTAGTAAGATAATTAAAAAATTAGAATTAAAACTCAAGAAATTTAACAAACTTAGTTTATTGGTTAAATCAAATAAAGATTTGATTGAGGAACGTAGGGAACTAGTTTTAGAAGTCAATAGTTGTAGTGAAGAACTCATCTCCAGTAGGCTATTGTATGACAGACACACTCTTGACCTTAAGTCACAAATCTCACACCTACAATCTAAATTAACAAAAATTACCTTAGATTATGAACGTGAAACTCACGATTACATACTAAAATACGATGAGATTGCTAAAGTTGGCAGGGAAAATTTAGAGCGTGTTAGGGCCTTAGCTAATAGCACTCCATGCACTAGGTGTTCTCAGTCTCAGGGACCCCCTTGTGACTTAGAACAGTTAGAGCCCTCTCAAATTAGTTTAGGTACTGAGACTTCACTGACCGACTCATCTGACTGTATTCCCTCTTCCTTCATAGATCTTAACACAAAAAACAGAGTAGCTATGTTCTCAGATAAGTTAGGCATTAACTTAGGACCTATAATAAACAACAACTTACATTGTAGTTTTAAAAATAACTGTTACCATAACCTCAATTTAAATCAAATAGTAGATAGAATTAGGAACACTCACTTAGATATAAATACAACAGTAGTTTTACTGATAGGTGATAGTTTAGGTTTAGATAAAACTGATATTATTGATAGTATTAGCAGTTTATTGCAATTAGATTTAGGTAAATTAATTATCTGCGCATTCCCATACTCACAATCTCTTACAGAAAGGGAAAATAAGCGTATACATAGGTTGAATAATCAATTACATTTAATGACGTCTTATCATAGTGATAAGTTATTGTTTTTTGACACTAATAAGTTTATTAGTAGTTTTATTTATACTCAAGAAACTATGTTTCTTAATAGTTCGGACAAACGACAAATTGCTACATTGTTAGCTTATAATATTAACACAGTTATAGGTGCTATAACGCAGTTTAGGTTAAGGGACGACCCAGTATTGTGTAGTTATTCTAACAATACTGTGATTAAATGTATAGATAGTGTAGTTAGCGACAAGGTTACGAATAATGTATCCGATTCTTTAAACTGACAGTTAGGACAATGGATAAACAACTAGGCTCATTAAATTTAGTACATCAAAACATACAAGGTTTATCCAGCAAGGAATTAGAAGTAGAATTGTTTTTACAAAAACATAATGTAGGTATTTTCTGTGTAACTGAGCATTGGCTACACACGGAACAAATAGCAATAAACAATGAGTTTTATACAATTATTAGTGCGTATATTAGGAACAAAGCTAGACATGGTGGTTCACTGATTATGGTAGCTAACAGTATTAAATGTAAAGAACGTAGGGACATAGTCAATTTGTCAATAGAACGCACTGCTGAGGTTTCCTGTGTCGAGCTAGAGCGACACATAGTAGTTTGTATATATAGACCACCAAATAGTGAGTTTACTTTATTTGAGTCGATAATGGAGGATATATTAAAACGTTTAACTATAAGCAACAAGTATGTAGTAGTGTGTGGTGATTTTAATGTAAATTTACTTGAGCAATCTTCGACTAGTACGAGACTTAAGTCATTATTTAAATCATTTAATTTAGTTTTTTTATTTAATGAGCCCACTAGAATCACTGCACATTCTGCTACATGCTTGGACAATATATTCTGCAACTGCGAATGCTTAGGTAGGGAAATGTTAAGTGAATTAACATCGGACCATTGTGGACAGAAGGTTATATTTCCTGTTAGGATAGATAATAGGTTAAAGAAAATTACTTGTAGGCCTATTACTAGGGATCGTTTAGTGTTATTTAATAGTGAGATAGCTAGTGCTATGACGAAGTTAGACGACACCGAAGAACACCCGGATAACCTTTACACATCGTTGTTCAACATTATTGAATCCAAGTTCAAAACTATCTTCAAAGAGAAAACCATACTAGATAACAATAGGAATAGGAAACTCAAATTTTGTGATTGGGCGACAGTAGGTATTTATAAAAGTAGAGCTAGGCTGTATGAGCTTTATTCCATGAAACAGTTCAATTTTAATCCTAAATTTCTTCAATACGTTAGGAACTATTCAAAAGTTTTTAAGAGAACTTGTGTTACTGCTAAATCCTTACACTTAAGCAACAAAATTAAAAGCTCAGACAATACGATCAAAACCACATGGAATATCATTAACAACGAAACAGGTCGTGCTATCCAGCGCGAAAATGATTTTGAACTGAAAGTTAATGACACGATTATCACCAACAACTTAGAGGTTGCTCAGACGTTCAATACTTTCTTCGCTGATATTCCCACAGCTACAACTAGCTCCTTGAACTCCTGTCCTGCCAAGGCAGAATGTCTACTTCGAAATAGCGTAAAAGAGTGTGGTAGTGTTTTTTTCTTCAAACATATCAACTCTAATGATGTAGTTAAGGCTTTTAGGTCGCTCAACTCCAAAAAAACACCTGACCTCTGGGGCATCTCTGTTAAATTAGTAGAAAGTATCATCTTGGAAATAGCCCCCCATTTGGCTTTAATATTTAATAGGTGCGTAGATGCTGGTGTGTTTCCGGACTTAATGAAACACAGTAAAGTAGTACCACTCTTTAAGAAGGGATCTAAGAGTGAGCCCAGCAATTTCAGGCCCATTTCCATCTTGCCTGCGGTTAGCAAAATCTTCGAAAAGGTCATCTTAGAGCAGCTCGAAAGTCACTTTAACTCGAATCAGCTATTTCATGGTAAACAGTATGGTTTCACAAAGGGTAGGTCAACTATCGATGCAGGTATTTCGCTCGTCAAGCATATCTATGATGCTTGGGAGACATCCCAGGACGCCATTGGGGTGTTCTGCGATCTCTCCAAAGCATTTGACTGTGTCCAACATAATACGCTCCTTAGGAAGCTCCACCACTATGGAATTAGGGATACAGCACTCAATTTACTTGCGTCATATTTGAGTAATAGGATTCAACGAGTAGATATCAATGGTGTTAGGTCTTCAGGTTCAGCTGTTTCTCTCGGCGTGCCTCAGGGTTCGATACTCGGTCCGTTTCTTTTTCTCGTATATATAAACGATCTCCCCTTTCAGGTGCAGGATTTATGTGATATTATATTATTCGCAGATGACACTTCTCTCATTTTTAAAGTAGATCGTTCGAAGTCCTGTTTTGTCGATATCAATAGTATTCTTGAACAGGTCCACAACTGGTTCACTTGTAATAATCTGTTATTGAATTCTAACAAAACTAAGTGCATTAGGTTCACTATGCCCAACGCGAGGAATTTAGGTACTAACATAGTCGTAAATAGGCAAACTATCGATTTGGTAGATTCGGCAACTTTTTTAGGTATCAGTCTGGATAGCAAGCTCCAATGGGGCACTCAGATAGCGCATCTCTCGGGGAGACTCAGCTCCGCCGCGTACGCAATCAGAAAAGTAAGACAGTTTGCTGGTGTGGATGCGGCAAGACTGGTTTACTTTAGTTATTTTCACAGCGTCATGTCTTACGCTATATTACTGTGGGGTAAGGCTGCTGATATAGATGTTATTTTTGTCCTTCAAAAAAGAGCTATTCGTGCAATATATAGTTTAGGAGCGCGAGACTCCTTGAGAGAGCTTTTTGGGCAGATAGGGATATTGACGGTGTCATCACAGTATGTCCTTGCAAACTTGTTGTATATAAAACAAAATTTAGGGACTTTCACAACAAATAGCGATAGACACAATTATAACACTAGAAACAGACACAAATTAGTAGGTCCCCATCATCGTTTACACAAGGTGCACAATTCGTTTGTAGGTCTCGGCATTCGTTTCTTCAACAAGCTTCCCAAGCACATCATTGATTTACCCCTGCCTAAATTCAAAGTTGCTGTTAAGGAACATCTCGTTAGGAAAGCTTATTACAGAATTGATGAGTTTCTAAACGACAATAGCTCTTGGGATTAGTCGCTCGCTTGATTAGGATTCTTTGAAATTAGGGAACTTTGCTATAAATTGTATAAACTCAGTAGAAGTAGGTCTAAATATTGTAAAATATGGGCAATTAATGATGCAAATAGGTGATGTTACGTACAACTTGATTTTAATCATAAAACTGTCACTTTTTTCTTCTATAATGTTACAACCAATGTGCTCACTTGCTGCCCATATTCTTATTATCACATGCTAGTAGGTGCTCCCAACATACGGTATGATCAGAGACTAATTAATAACCTAGCTATATTCATTTTCCTTAATAATTGACGTTTAGTCTATATCGCTGATTGTTGGCAGCTCCTCGCATGATCAATTATTGTATCAACCACATTGTAAAACTTTTGGCGATTGAAAAGAGTGGCCGTGAGTTTCTCGCTAGCTCTTCTCATAAGGCTCTACCCCCTTTCCGAGCTAGTGGTAGATTCAGTAATTGTAACGACTATCATAAGTGTCAATATTTGACCTAAATGAATAAATGATTTGATTTTGATTTTGATTTTGATTTTGATTAGATAGATAGATAGATAGTCGAATTCCTTAAAACTGTAAAATTACAAACAATTTATTTTGAATGCGAAAACAATTTTGCCCGCTATTTCAATGGTTTTTTAGTGATAAAAATATCGGTATTAAAAAAACTGCAAGAGAAAATTTGCCTAAGTATAATTTAACTGAAATAAACCTAAATCACACAAATAATTTGTACCCAAGTTAAAACGTCGTATTTTAAAAAAATGTACTACTGTATTCATGGAACATACAAACTGAGGCAGCATTTTTAGTATTAATAAGTGTAAACAATAATATAGTTTCAAATGACATTTGACAACAATGGCAAGTTTATTCTAAGTATTGTGACAAGTGTAGCTGATATTTACATGTATGTACAGTAACGAGCAAAAATATAAACAAATGAAAGAAAACCGATTAGATGTCGCAGGGGCTTGAACTTAAGTCCACTACGCTAGTCAAATACGGGTTCGGGATTTTGTATACCATTTCAAACAAATCATTTATTAATTTAGGGCAAATGTTGACACTTATGATACTCGTTACAATTCAGTTAGTAAGACATCGTAAGCATGCAAATTTCCGTCACAATGTTTTAATTCGCCGTTAAAACAAGTGATAATTAATTCTAATACACACATAACTTTAACTAGTTAAAAACTATACATACATATTTTTGCCCATGACTGTATGTATGTATGTATGACGCAAACATTGTATTGTATAAATATCAGTTATATTGAAGTAATGTGAGTTGTTTGAGAGCAGCTTGAAGGTTAATGTTTACATGTGACGAAACTACTGAGCCAGATTTAGTAAAAAAAATGCAATATAATAGGTAACTCTGGCTAATTAATACAATAAATAAAGTCCATCAATGATCTAATTCAGAGGAACTCTACTCCCGGAATAAGAGGAAAAGTAAAAAAAAACTTTTGATTTCTATCTTCTTCTGGGTCAAGATAAAATTTTGACACTATGAAAATGTCGAAAAAATTTAAGTATGTGATATGTATACTATATTTATATATATCAATTGTTATCCTGGAGCTGTTTATGTAACAAAAGCCTTTAGAGAAATAAAGAAACAGAAAAATATCGCATTCCAATATCTTTTTTCAGTGTCAGATTTTTACATGCGTTTTGTATGTATACGAATCATATTTCCTAATTACAAACTACATCTCTAAACACATAAAATAAATAGTAAACACATAGAAGCTTATATAAATATTATCTACTATCAATCACTACAAAGTCGATACGATAACATCAGTTCGTAACCGCTCGTAATAAGCTCATCGAACATTCCTATAACAAAACGACACAGAACGTGGTCAGTTAATCAACAGTTATATAACAAGCCCTATTCATTGTGTAATTAACCGACTGCAAAAAATAGAGTAATCTACTTTCACAGATCCCGCTGTGTCTTTGTGGGGCTTTGTTTTTGTTGTCTAAGTTTCATCATTAAGTTGTCCATCTGTTGGGTTAATAGCAGAAGTTGACTTAAATAGTATGACATTTTGGTTCTATAATAGTTCAACTATAAAGAATTATAAGACAGCTGCTTTTAACCACAACCGTGCAATTAGAAAATATTTCATAATTGAAACTGTAAACCCATACCATACATACCTACTATTACATATTACCCCGTATGTTATACTAAAAGGCGTAAGCATAAGTGTAAGTAATATGGGACAAACATAGCCACTTACTGGACATATTACGAAAATCCGGTCTATTATTGAGACATATTTGAATTTAAATTAAAATAAACATTATTTACGAAAAATAAATTGGCATAGCATAATTCTTTTGGATGAACCTTTTACGAGTACAAATTTAATTATTTTTCGTCAACCCAGATATCTACCCTATTGTCTACAGCCAAGAAAACCCTACAAATAGCAGAGGTTCAAAACAATGTGTTCACATAGTACGAACATGTAGGCAACCCGGTTATTTGATTCTCAGTGGTTTCTGTCGCCTTATTGCAAGTGAAAATAATCTACTATTGTAGAACGATTTCGTGATTGTGTTCTCTTGAAAAGGTAGACAACATTTTGATACATGTTTAATATATGTGTCAAATGTAATATTCATAATAATACAATTTGGAAATATTGACATTTAAAAAGAGCAAGCCGTGAGTTTCTTGCCGTTTCCTCTTACGAGCAACAGCTTTTCCGAAACGGTGGTAGATAAAAAATATTTCGACGATATCAAATACTTGTTAAAGTTTATGAAATAAAGAATATTTGACTTTGACTTAATATGTAATATATGTAAAGAAAGTGCTGTAACTCGATTCTCTACAATTATCGACTATCGATAACCGGCTAGCTATCGACAAATTATACACGTAAAACAGTTCAGCGCCTAAGAACTATTTTGGCAGTACGTTTTAAATGTCTAACTCTAGACAGTATCGACTGTAGAGAATTGTTTTTAACTTACATAATTTTACTAATAAAGAAACGATCAAAACACGTTACACATTTATCTATAAAGCCGGCCAAATACGAATTCGACTCGCACACAAAGTTCCCGTACCATAATGATTAAAAACAGCAAAAAATGCATATGTATTGTATAAAAGCCCCCTTCAAAGTTTATTTTATTTTAGTTTATAGTATTTGTTTTGTTAAAGCGGCAACAGGAATACATCAGTAACAATTTGAACTATATAACAGCTATCACGAGTCACGAAATATAACCTGCGGGCTTATCACATATCTCAGTTGACAATTAGTATACGTCAAATCTATGGTCACTATTCAGTACATTGCTGCTTTGACATAAAGTATTAATCACTATAATCTAAGGGAGAAAACAATGCACAGCATAGTGGCTTTCAAAATGTTGTCAACTGAGATACGTGATAGCCCCCCTGGTGATAGACAGACGGACAGTGGAATCTTAGCAATAGGGACCAGATTTTTTGAGAAAAGAAAAGCGCGATTTCCTTCTCTCATTCGCCTAACATTTAACATTGGTACCAATAGTTAACAAACTACTTTCTACATCTAAATTTAATGTTACATATAGCTTATAAAATGCACATTTCTATAATGATATAGAATAACAAATGGTTATATGTAACAGCCGCTCGATACATTTCAAGTGAGAGTTTTTACACAACGTCTGCGGTCAAGCGTGTGCCGTGATCTAACTATATTACATTGTGTTACGTCATAACTATACTAAATTATACTGATATGATAGTGAACTAACTGTAGTTACTATTTTACTAGTACTTACTAGTTACTTTGTCCACGACTTCGCTTGTGGGCATTTATTTTGAGAATATATAGGCTTTGCCCTGCTATTATTATCATGTTTCCACTTTCAATCGTAACAAATTGATGTGATTGCAAAAAATTACATTGTTTGACTGTCTATTTGCTACACTTGCGAAACAAAACTGCTAGATCAATTTAAATGAAACTTTGCAGTACAGTATATTATTATAATTTACAAAAAGATACACACATGCTCTTATTATTAGTCAGTTTAGGCGTTAATGCAAGTTCTCGTTTACATTATCGCTCGTGATACCCTAAGGCGTAGGATGAGATATTTGATAAGTACTTTAGTCCCAAGTATTCACGAGCTTATTGGCTACCGAGAATAACTGCAGAAATGAAAAAAATCCGCTAAAATAAATAAATGTAGCTGGACAACTCACACACAGTTAAATTCTAAATTAAGCTGAGCTTATACTTCGATTACCAGATAACTGATTTTATGTCTGTTCTACATAGCAAAATTCTCTACCACTATCAACTATCGACAGCCGGTTGACTATCGATAAATTTGAATGAAATTTAAATCAACCCCTGGCGGGGGCCTTAGGAACTAATTGTTCAGTACATTTTAAATGTCACATTCAATAGTACCGACTGTAAAGAAACACGCTACTGTTCACCTTCCCGGTCACATAACACAAAGATTAAAAGTTATATCATTAGTACCGCATAGTACTTCCAGCCTAATTCTTCGGATAATTGTGTGTTAATCTAATAGTGACAGGCGGCCATGTTGTTACGTCACCGTTACAACTGTGTAACGGAAAGTAATAGACGGTTACCGCTTCATGTGCGTGGTACTTACATTGTTGGGTGAATTGGAGTGACAGGGTTTGATGATATTTGAAAGGTTCAAATAATTTATTCATTTAGGTCAAATGCTGAAACTTATGATAGTCAATGATACAGAGAGTGAATTTACCGCCAGTTCGAAAGGTAGGGCCAATGAGAAGAGCTGGCAAGAAACTTCTGGCCACTCTTTTGAATCGCCAAATGGTTTTAACAATATTTATGCTTGGTATAAATTATTGAAGATGTAAGTAGCTGCTACCTACCAACTTCAGAATTTGTATTTGGAAGTGAGGGCTTTTGAATTGCTGGATGATAGTCAAAATTGAAATGGCTATCGTAGGTCTCAAAATCTGATCTAAATTAATTGATTTGATTTGATTTGCCTCCTAAGAGAGGGTGACGGTGTTTTGAAGTTTGGGGGTCCTAAATGCCTTAAGCTGAAACCGGGTAATTAAGTGATTACATTATCAAATATTCACTTTATATTCATTTCTTGTTATTTGTTGGACGTTTTTTTTTTGACAAACCAAATGGGTATCGATATACAAATTTTCAAAGGGTTTAAGCTTTTCGATGAGAAGGTAATTACAAAGACCACATATATTAATCCAATATCAATGCGCTAATAACAATTTTAATACAGTAAAATTTATTATCATCTTATGTAAAAGAAAATCTCATAAGAACTTTATAAATCAAGCAATGGCGTATAACTACAAAACTCTGGCAGATGCAGCTTATTATACCTTCAAAAAATATTTCCAATAATTCAACAAAAAATATTTATTCTTACACGTAGAATTTCATCAGAAACGTTCGAAGTGTCACGAGGTGGTTTTTATTTGATTTTGTTATAACAATAGACGGTTACAGGTTAAGTCGTGATTTTGCATTAATACCACTACTTTTCATCGTACGTTTGACTTTTAAAATCTTATTTATTTAGTTTGGTTTAGGCTTGAATCTGGAAAAAGAATCGGTTATTGTGTTAGTATAAATAAAACTAGGTAAAGTTTTTAAAGGTAGTAGTGGCACAGGGGTTTAGGTCGCCACACCGCTACTATTGCCTCGGGAGGTCGTCGATTCCCACACCGAACGATTATTTGTGCAATCCACAATAATTGTTTCGGTTCTAATTTTGCTTTGTGTCCGTTGTTTTAAAGTCCCCGCGACACAAGAGGAATTCGTAATGCGAGTGTTGTCTTTATTAAAAAAAGAATAGCCTTGTTGTATTGCTTGCTTTAACGCGTAAAACACAAAATTACTAGGCCAATTCAGAAATCATCTTTAAATCTACTCCATACTAGTACACCAGCAAATCCATATTTCTATAACTTCTATACTTAAGAATAAAACAATACGATAATCTTCAATACGAATGGGGTCAAACATCGCACTCATAGCTGTAGTACACACTAGCGTATGCATTCACGACAAACAATAGACTATTAACAGCGCTCGACGGAAGACAAACCGGGCTTTTACACTCACTATAACGTGTATATGGCTTTATTATAGTTTTTATAATAGAACGTTCGTTGTTCTTGAAGGTGGCAAAGGATAGAAAATTATATGTTATATTATATCCGTCTATCTATCGTATGGTTAGTAGACGATCTAGTGTCAAAGTTGTTCAAGCCGCCTGAAAGGCCTTTGACGTGACTTAACGACTCAACAACAACTCAACTCTTTACGTGCCCTGGGAAGCACGGAGACGCTCAGTTCAAATTATGCTGTCACCCATCTGTAGAACGACTGCGCCTATGGTTGCTTAACCCACAGATCGTTTACCAATTGGTGAGCACATCCGTCTATTGTTATAGTCGTTTAGGCGGTAATGTACTCGTGTTCTTGGGATCGATTCCCAGGTCGGACAAACTGCGTTTGGGTATCAGCGACGTTAGTAAGGTTAAAGAAATGAATCATTCAACATGTGAATCATGAAACAGTCTGGTATACCTACTTTATTTTATTTACGAATTCGACTAGTGTTTTCTGTAATTAGCAATTTCAAACAATCATTCTTAACAGTTTCAAAATTTTACTTTATACTTTCGCGTTGCATGTTTATAAGTCACTTGCCAATGTAAGTTGCATGTTCGCGATAATGTCCTTCTAATTTTAGATAATCAATTTTTATATATTAGCATTTTTAACATTGGTATGCAAGTAACGCATGCAGCATTTATCAAAGATTCAGATAATCGTGACAACATGATCAATTAATTACTATGTCATAATATTTTGGTCACGAGTTCACGACCCTCCATCATGTTGGTGGTCAACCTTGTGGTTCAAGCCCTTTGATTAGGATAATGACTGTTGTCTTAATTACAAACTAGTTTGGAGATTCTAATCGATGGATTTGGTAACTATTTATAAAGGCAAGATTGGTAGGTAATGGCAGAGGTAAAATTTTGATCTTTTGACTTTTAATATGCACATAGATTAAATTGATTCAAAGAGCACGATAATGCAGCTATAGTAGCGAAAAAACATCAACAGGCTACAAATGTTTCAGATAACTGAAAACCGACTGGATAAATATCGATATTTGTTAACAAAAACACCCAAAAAAAAATTTTTGGAATGACCTGGAAATCGAACTAGAGGCCTATACGCGTTACTCGGCAACCTAGTGTCATAGTTGTTTAAGACGCCCGACGCCATTTGTCATGCATTAACGACTGGTATCTAAATTGTAAGGAAGACTTTTACATGCCCTCTGAAGCAAAAAGAAGCTCAGCCGAAATAAGCAACAACCCATCTATAAAATATCCGCGGTAAGATTGCTTAACCCGAATAGAATACAACATTTCTGTTCATTGGAAATACTCTTACTTATCTCTAAACACATCTCTTAAAGTATATAATCTACAATCATGAATAATTCTATTCAATCATGCATCAAAGACTGGAACGTTTTTCATGCATTTATTGTTAAATGAAAGTCGGAAACGGCGGAAAACTCACGTTAATTATACGCTAGACTTTACTCGTTAGTTTTTGTTGCGTTAATTGATGTATCCATCTTTACTGTCACTAGTTCTACACCCGGGTTTGCTCGTAAAATTGTGATTTAACTTTGTGCTTGACCTCTTCCGCTCCGGTTAATTGGATAGGAACTTAAACCACTCTGCTTTCATTATTATAGAAATACATTATGATAAAATAATGTCCTCCAAAGCCTGCGTCTGTTTGTTCCCGGTTAACTCGAAAACTACAAAAAGCATTTTCATGTGGTGTTTACTAATAGTTATTTTTTGAGAAAGGTCGCATTTCGTGTCTCAGCAAATATTATCGAAACGAACTAGATGCGATTAAAACACATTTCTTTGAACATACATATATATTATATATAAGCCATTATAGACAAGACTTTAATTGCAACATAGACTGAAAGCTTTCCTATTAGCCACTCTATTGGTGACAATCGTAAGAAAATTTTTAAAAATATATAAAAATGTAAAAATAAATGAAAAATTTACAAAAGTTAGTTATATTAAAAGAGTTAGTTAAGTAAAAGTTAGTTAAATTAATATATTTTCTGTAGCTTTAAAAACCATGAACAAACCGACAGACAGACAGTTCTAACATGTGATAATATGTCGTTATGATACAAACACAGTGATTTTAATCGCTCAGCTATAATTACCGCGATGGGATAAAGTAGAACGCAATTTGTCTCGAAACTGCGTCCGTTAATTGTTGTCAGATATTTTATAATTCGTTACATTGGTATGACACATGACTGTCTATCACGACATGATGGGTTCGATGCCCGACTCGGGTAAACGTTTAATTGCAAGGTTTGATGCTTATGTGGGACATTTTTTGTGAATTGTGTTTTTCGTGATTTATATGTATATTATGTATGTAAACGCTTTAAACAATAATTAGTCAAGGACCTATCTACACTTATAATACCAAAGTTCCGTCTGTTTCTTTTTTTGTTTTCGTGACTAAGTTGCTGAACAAATTTTGATAAACTTTGAAATATAGATAGTAGAAGACTTAGGATAACAACTAGGCTGTGTTTTCAAAATCATTTTGATTTTCCATGAAAAGTACAAGGGTGTTTAGCAAGGCGATTTAGTAATTATTTTTACAAAGGAGCTTTTTGAACAAAACAATTATGACTTCATACCAAATAACTTATAACAATAAAAAACTATAAATCTAATAACAATATATCACACTAATAATAAACCAAACGTCAACTTATTATATAAGCTTTATTCTACAAGATGGCGCAACTTCCGGTGTTGACGTCACTCCCATAGAGCTTTCGATTGTCTATGACAACAGGTTTGTTAGTTACTTCCGGTAAGTTAAAGTTTTGTTATTACTTTGTTGCGGTTGTAAGTTTGTTATGACGTTTTTTTTAGTTAAATTAAACGTAGTACTTAGTAATTTTCGGACATCAAACCCAGGAACGCTTGCCATAACTGGGTATTGAACTCTGTATATAGCATTTAACATATAAGCGTCAGCAGGTCTATTTAATAAATAAATAAAGTATATAAAACGTTTGTATTTACCTTTAAAATAAATATCGAAGTCTTATTAGAATATCTGTAACAAAACAAAATAAAACATTAGTATTGCACGATTATTTAATAACAATAAAATATTATAACTATTATAACCTAGACCTAAATAAATGTTATAATTGAAAATAACGGTGGTACTACGGCTGTCGAGAAGCGATACCTTGAGAAAGTAAGCAGAGAGTAAGTTGGTGAGTATGTCTACCATATAAAATGTCTCTGAAGTGTTACAATAAATTTATTTTTAAGATTATAACGCACATGGGAATCGTACCTGTGAACTATAAATCCCGACTAAACTTTACTATTTACTTTAAGAACTCATGTTTTATAATTTGATATTTCGACAACAAGTAAGCGTTTGTAACCAAAAAGCTGCATTTAAGTGTACATTGGACCTATTTTTTACTGTGTTATGGTAAACGTTTCATTACTTTACAACATATTAACACAGTTTTTAATAAGTATAAACTATTTAGGCCCTTATTCACATATTCTTTATATCTATCAGATAGCATACCAGGTGGAATTGTGACAGTTATTTTCATACATTAAAAAAAAACTAAACTAAAAGATCTCATATCTCATACATTTACTGTCACTTTATTTAACAGGACTGACACTTAAATATATCAAGTAAAACTGGCGTTTAATTCTACAAACAAACTAATTTACTATTTACTTCCTATAGTGTATTTTATAGTAAACAAATTGTAGTGTAGATTAACATTCACTTAGGTAGCAGTAAGCGGTCCCTTATCTCGAGGTCGATGACCGTAGATAACGACTATTAGCATATAAACACACTCAAGAACTGGCAGTAAGGATGCGACGAGGTTAGTTTAAGTTTCGACTAGTTTTGAACATTTTCTAAGTAGTTAATTAATTATTACTAATAATTATTATTAATAAGTTGTAATAATTTAATTGATGTTCTACCTAGTTTAGTATTATTTATTGTATTAAGTTTTTAGTAAGAATTACTCCTTTAGTTTGCAATTAAATTTTGTTACGTTTTACACCAAAACGGCTTGACACATTTGGATAAAAAAATTGACGAGATGGTAGATTCTACTCAGGAGTTCTTTGCAAGTTATTTAACAAAACACGCGGTTAAATCATCTGGTATAAGCACGTTATCAAAAAGAGATTTGAGAATTTTGCTAAGACATATTTAATCTTAAGCTTAAAAACGAAATCTACTCAAACTGCAAACGCAATTTTCTAACGAAATGTACAATTTCTACAAACTATTAAAATCAATGACAAATTCTTGGTAATATCGCAAAAACTCGGAACTAAACGCAGGCGGTGAGTTAAATCGATTGCCACAATGTCAGTTAGTTTAGACGATCAAAGTCAGTTGCAGTCACGGTTAACTATCAGTAAGGTAAGCCATTATCATCGAGGCCTGCCTTTTGATGGGTGATTATTTCAAGTGATTTTGAGAAGTTTAAATACACATAAAGAAAATTAAATAAGAAGATTCTCAATTTGACTGTATTTTTAGTCATATAAAGCCGGAGTTGTAAAGTCAAATTCCTTGACCACTAAACCACACAAAAGGAAGCCTTTAAAAGAAGTTTGAAAAACCAACATGGCGGACATTAAAATATTGTTTTTTTTTTCTGGAAATGGCTTTTTATTGTTCACGTATTCTTGTGGTTTAAGATTACTTGTGACCGCGAAGATGGGTGTCTAATATTACAGGCAAAAACTGTTGTTTGATTATAAAAGATGACGTAATTTTAAGAACTTAGGTATTGCGGAGCCTTGAATGAAAAATGGAAGAAAATACAATAGGTATTATAAATTATTTTTAAATTCTCCTGCATATTTCTGAAGGGGTATTTTATTGTCTCTACTGAAATAACACATATGACAGTTCAGTATCGCTTTGAAATATAGGATCTCGTTTTTGAATCCTATCGCATTAGATATTTGTTAGATTCACAAATATTATAAATTGAAAATATAAAGCGATAAAATCCGAAATCTGTGTTTAATTTCAAATGTGTAGTATTTAAGTTAATAATATCTGCTTGTATTCTTGATATCTGTTATTAAAAAATGGCAAAATGTATTTTATTGAAATTCAGTTCATCATCATCATCATCATCATCTCAGCCGGGAATCGTCCACTGCTGGACAAAGGCCTCCCCCATCGAGCGCCAATAGGACCGGTACTGGGCCGCCCTCATCCATCGGACTCCGGCAACTCAGTTACCACAAACTAAATAGCTATTATAATACTACTATATTTAAAACGAAAAATCATTTCTCCACTCAAAGAAAGTCACCGGCAGAACCAGTATTTCGATATTAAACTGATACACATAAAATTGTTATTCAAAGCCCTTCAATTAGATACCGCCGTTACATCAACCGGTACATAACTCGACTAATACAAAATCGACTAACGTACTAATCACATAGCACATCACTATTTCAGCCGGAGGCGCTAAAAAGCTTCGTACTCGAGGTCATTGACCGCTAGACCGTTGATCTTATATTTTAGTATATGTGCTATAATTGTGGTCCAATTATCCATTGAGGGAATATATTTTTCTAATTGGCAACATCGTGATAGATAAGACACGCCCCTTTTGTTACAAGTTAATAGTTAAGTTTAATCTCACGACTTTATGTATAAGAGTTTCAGTTGAAATTATATTAAATAGCTTTCCGGGCGCACGCGTATCCGCGTGAAATTTACCACAATCGGAAGGGATTTTACAAAAATCCTCTCTTAGCTCTCGAAACTTCCTAAAGAATCCTCATACCAGATTGATGTATTTCTACGTGTCTCCGTACTTCGGAAGGTGCATTTTATGAGTATAAAAAGTATAAAGCTGGCAGCTCTTCATAACATCAATAATTTGTAATGTAAAGTTGCAAAAGAAACATTTAGCAATTAAAAAGAGTGGCCACGAATTTCTTGCCAGCTTTTTTTATTGACTCTACCTTCCGAACTAGCGGTAAAAAACACTTTAGTTTTGACAGTCATAAGTGTCAACATTTTGCCAAAATGGTTTGATTTTGATTAGAGAGTAGTCTTTTGTTAAATTTAGTTAAACGTTTTAAAGTGAAATACTTCGATACTAGGTTAACTAATAAAAATTAAACTAAAGTTTAAGTTCCGACCTTTTTTGTCGTTAAATATTCTACTTAAAATTAAATTTTCTACCACTTTCATTCTCAAAATTATTCCATAGTAACAAAAACCATGAAAAAACCCTCTATATAAAAATAGCAATACGAATTATTACATAAAAAGTTGACATAGATACCGCGAGCTGTGAAAGCAACAGTGCTGCGAGATTTTACGACTACACCAGATTGGTATCCATTGCGGCGTTATAACTGCACATGTTTAAACTGTGTGATGAAAACGAGATATGTATTGCGTGCGTTGGTATTCTCGCGTGATGTGTTTATTGGTAGAGGCCGGGGAAAGTTTGGACGATAATGTTTTTTGTTGAATTCGATAGCGAATATTTTCCTTGTGAGTGTATCAGGTGGTTTTTAAATGATATTTAATCATGTATTTTGCATACATGTGTTACAGTTATTATTATTATAACTGTGTCTTTGGTTTAATTTCTAATTTCTATCTACCTTTTAAATCCTTATTGTAATGAGCATATTAAAATTGTGTTAAAAATTATTTTCTTACTGATGGGCACAGGTATTGGCACTCTTTCCGGAATAGTGTAGTTTGACTGGATTAACGAAAAATGATTAATTTCTCGCAAAAAGGATCATCCAAAATACCATGCTGCGTGATTTTCTTTCGTAACTAATGTTGAAAATAAAATGACTACGAACTGAAAACTAGCAAAAACCTATTTTTTTTTTATTAGGCACAATAAAAAAAAATTAGGTTTTTTTATTATTTTTTATTAGGTTCAATTAACTGATCCCAACGAAAAAACTGAACTGTGACGTCACTACATCGTAGTCCTGCCTCGTTTTGTTGTACTAGCTGATTTGACTGCTAGTCAACTACCTTATCAAGAGCTAATTATTAAAAAAATCAAGCGAACGTCACATGATGCTTAATGTCCCAAACATTTTACAGAATTCCCAGGGTTCGATTCCCACGTAAATAACCGTTGTATTTGATTTATAGATATTGATTCTGATCGTTATTTTAATTTAATGTTTTTCTTTATATTAAAAAGATTTCTAGCAAACGACACGTCTAATATATTAAACAATCATTTGCGGTGTTTTAAAAGCTCTTAGTACTTAAGAATTAAATGTTATTTAATTAGTCAGTAATCCGTATTGAGGTTAATCTGTTCTTCATAAGATGGTGATCGTATACCCATTAGTGTTGGATAATAAATGTATGTAAGTACTAATGATGTTTTAACTTATATAACTGGGATGAAATCTGTTTGAGAAAACTGTTGGCCGAAGACACTAAGCTTATTGATCACTAGTTACATTTTTTTAAAGACTACTCCCGCACTAAGAATTGCTCATGTGTCGCGGGGACAAACATAATAATATAAACAACGGACACAAAGTGCAACCAGATCCGAAACAATTTTATTTGTGGATATACCCACAAATAAAATTGTCCCGTGTGGGAATCGAACCCACGACTTCCCGACGCAATGATAGCGGCGTAGCAACCTAAACCACTGCGCTACGGAGGCACTCAATTGAAGTATGTATATCTTTTTTACTATGCAGTAAAATGTTATTATCAATGTAGCCTTTCTTCCAACTATGTTGGAGTCGGCTTCCGTTCTGACCGGGTGCAGCTCAATACCAGTATTTTACATAGAGTGACTGCATATCAGACCTCCACAACTTAGGTGACTGGGTTTTAAAACGATAACCCTCGGTAAGACTGGTTGTTAGACTTTCAAGCTTCTTACTACTAGTAACGACAGCCATAAATTAAAAAAAAACTGTTCTAAAGCACAACAGTTATCCTTAAACTAATAAAATAAAACCTTTTCGTTCGTAGCCTGAATAAAAGATGTCCTTTGCCGTGACATTCTTAAAAAAAAAACAAATTTAAAAACCAACGAACGTATGAATTCAAATCGTAAAAAAAAACGTCTTTAAGTACATTTGAAAAAAGAACAGTATTTTTTTCATAAATCTTTGTTATGATTGATCAGATAAGACAAAAATAATGGCCGTTTTTTTTAAAAATATATGAAATTGTACGAATAATAAGTTTATCTGCTATCTTGTAAGCTTTCAAAGTAAATGGTTAGTAAGCTTGGAAGAAAGTTAGTGAAATTATGCGTATTGCGCAACCTGGCCGAGAGATTTGCATTCTTTGTCTGGGTGTTGTAATTTATGCGAATTATACAATAACAGATTGGAATTTAGTCTATTAAGATTTTTAGGATTCCGGTATTACAATTAAATATTTAATTGAACTATCTAACTGCTAACAATTTGAATATTTAAAATACTTTATGTATGCTCTAAGAATAAAACAGTAAACCTTTTAATTTAGTCTCAGAAGGTACTCGGAAAATTTCTTATCTTTCACATATAATTTTACTCAAGCTCCCGACATTTTCATAATAGACCGACAACTAAGTAGAGAATCTTGGACTGTACGATAAATCCACAACATAATGGATCAGTTTTGTTTGTCTCAAATAAAGAAACAGACAGATAATCGAGGTATTAGCCTGGCGCCGTATCATTTATGTTAAAATTTAAACATTTTGGATACCTTTGTCAGCTGCAAACCTTTATAAAGGCTCTGTTCTAAGTTGTTGGACTTTAAGTCAGACCAGATAGACTAAAATTTAAAAAAAATACGATGAAAGATACGAGTTACTACCTGTGTACCTATTTAAGTATCTAATACAAAACCATATCCTTCTTCTAGGCAATCAAACTTGAATACTATCCAGCGAACGAATAGTACAGCGCACTAGACCGTCCTATGCTCACCCAACCAAAACAAGACCGTAACCGAGTTACTTAACATCATTCTTCAAAACATAACAGACATCAAACAACTAGAGTGGGTTTCCAAAACGAGTTTGTATATTTCAACATTTTATAACCTAAAAATTGCCTACAAATCACAAAAGTCACGCACGTACATTATATTTAAAAATTTACGTAAAACTTTTAAAGAAACGAACGCATTAAAACCTTGTCTAATTCAAGGTTTTTGTCAACCACTTCCCGGTGTAAAAACTAGTCAAACGACGCCATTTTTTGCGACAATCAAGTGTCAATTAATAGTTTATGATAGTGTTATTGATCGTTTGTGTTGACATGTTAATTTTGCTTTTAATAGCGATGATTATCTTTGCAACCGGATAAAAATATATATGTGACATTTTCACGCTACATTTAAGACACCATCCTCGGCAGGCAAAGCATAGTTCTTTTCTGATTTCAGGAGGTGGCTCTTACCGGGAATTTTCTATTATTTACAGGGAACAAAATGCCAGTGTGGATGGATCAAATATAACATTTTATTTAGTTCCACGTGAAAATCGACATTACGTCATTACACTATTTAATTCATGTTTATACCATGTAACTTTAACATACTTTGTAACCTCCTATTGGCATTGCTGCTTGATTGTACAGTTCATAATAAGGTCTCAGGTTCGATTTCGTAGGCATTCATTCAATAACGTTTTTTAATCTTAATACCAAAATTCTAACTAATACCTAAATAACCAATAAATGCATCATTAAAGGCTTTTAAAAAATACACGCATTATAATGCACTGAATGTTAAATTTATCGTCCTCATTAATCGTCCATCTTTCTAAGCATATGTGCTGTTTATCTCGTACCCTAGAACTGCGGTCAGGAGTCAAGCACGAGAGGCAATTAATAAGATTAACTGCATTTGTAATTATACGAGTAATTCTAATAGGTTAGGTACAGTTTTGTACCGTTAGATGGCGTATTGATTGAATTAATGAGGCGACCTAGGGTCCTTACCTCGTATTAGTAGTTTCTATAAGAAAGAATTGAAATCATTCTAATTAAGAATGGTTTGTTATATATTTTCTGTTGTAAGTTTTTGAGGGTCCTAATTAAAAAGCTTGTTATACTATAAAAAGTACTTGAATAACATTATCATCTTATGAAATTCTGTATTCTCGCGATAAACTCAAAATACATGTGCTGTATACAGGTGCTGAACGATTTTTGATGCTGTTTTCACTAATTGATAAAGTGATTCTTGAAGAAGGTCTTGTTTCATTTGTCAAAGCTAACCCGGGTGGGTCCTTAATTAATATTAAATAAAATAAACTTTATCAAAATTTAGGCACCTTTTGACACACACTTTGCTTAATAGGGAATCGAAATAATTTGGAATTAAACTGTTATTTTACAATCTACATCATACTCAAACACGCCTGAAATATTTAATGAAATAGATTTTTTGACTTATTAAACAAACATTTCTTTTAAATCAATTATTCTATCAGTAAAATTCGTTAAAAGGGTAATTCCGTCACAGTGAAAATAAAAAGGGCGCAAGTCTAACTGTGAACAGTACGATCTAGACAGCCTAGGTATAAACAAGTTGAGCTAGACCTAACGGGACCTAACACTTAGCGCGCCGTGTGGGCAGCGCGGCTACATCTATAATGCCTAGGTTTGTTGTTAAAGTACTAGCATTCCTTCACATCTTAACTTTTAATGTGCATTTCCGTCTTTAGATAATATGGTAAAATGTTGTTAGAAAATAACTATAATAGTATTATAAATAAGCTAGTTTGAATGTCTCTTAATCACACTAGTACTACTTAAAGGATTTTGATTAAATTTGGTACCCAAATAGTTTATGGATAAGTTCATGCGATACTTTTAGAATTTGTAACGCGGACGAAGTTGTACGCAATAGTATCAATGCAACCCATTACTCTCTCACTAGATAAGGGTCTTCCCCCGAAATGAGAAAAAGATTAGTCCTAGATTCCAACACGCTGACCAAGAGCGGGTTAGAGACTCTTTATCCCTCGAAAAACTGTTACAAGAATGTCTCAAAGTCAAGAGTCAATTTTAAAAGGGACTATAAAAAAAATAGTTTTCAGATAAAAAAAAACATTATTAAAAGCGATTCAACCAACAAAAATAACCTTTTCATATATTTGAAGTCACTTAAAAATATTGTTTTACAAACGCAAGCACTCTTCATACACAAAACTAGCAACCGCACATTAAATTTAGCTTCCATATATCAACCGTAACAAAAAACATAGTTTTTGTGCCCCTCTACTCACAGTACACAGTTTTTTAACCCATCTTCTTTACATTGTCCATCTTTTAGTACTATAGTAAGTCCATTAGGAAGGCATTTTTTGCTAATTTGTTAGATGCAGTATCTACAAACGTTTTTATTCGAGAATGTTTGAAAGCACTTAACTGATATGTTACATCATTTAGTATTTTTTGGTTTTTTAAAGATGTAATGTAGGTACGTAATAGTTGGGTCATTGGTGTTTTTTTTGTGCAATTGGTTTAAACGAGTTTCGTCTTTATGCACTAGCTCTTTCTATTCTTAAGAACTCCCGCTTGAATCATGCTCTTGTGTTTTGACTTAAACAAATAAGCCACAAACACAGTACAAACAAACAAACATGGGACTAGAATCTACGACCTGGTAGTAGCGTTGCTACCTTTTTTAACCACTGTGCCATAGAGGCTGTTAAATACATTTATGGAACACATTGCCAAGGATGCCCCAACAATTTTAATAAAAAAACAAACAAAAAAAGAGGTTTTATTTCATTTCAAAATCAAAATTCACATAAAATACTACAATTTTATTCTGAAGAAAGCTTTGAAGCCAAACTCAGAAAGTGTGAGCCTTCATAACGAAAAGTTATACTTAAAAATACTTAAAATAATATAATTTATAAAGTAGCCAACAGAATAATAAAATCCAACTCTATTTCTACAAGGCAGTGTAGGTCGGGTGCGCGTGCGCCGGCCGACGGTCGTTGACGCGGCGCGTCGCCCGCGCGTGCCTCTAGCGTTTTATTTAGTAATCGTTGCGCGAGCTTTTGTTCACCTATTGTTATATACCTCTTGAAATATTACTTACTGTTTATACTTTTGTAAAGGAAATATTCTGCTTAAATACAAAGTTAAGTTGAGTTTCATAAAAACGTTGTTTTTCGGTAAAAGTCACGTTAATCTCTACCACTTTGACTATTTCAAAGATATTTCGGATATTTTATTTAGTTTGTATTTTACTCTAGAACTAAGACCTTGCTATAAGGCTTGCAATTACATGAAACTATTAGATTGTGAATGGCGAAATGTGGGTCCATTTCAATCACCTCTACCGACGCCTTCGAGTACAACAGGTGTGATGTTATGTAGGTATGTCACTAAAAAACAAAAGTAATGCAATACTTTTTGGTAGGCATTTTACTACTCTATCTAAACTGGCATCTACATTCAATAATCAACTTTAGGACTATTAAAATTAAATTCATATCTCAAAGTTCAATCACAGCTATCGACGGAAAATTATCGTGAACTTTATGCCCTTGAAATAAGGGCTATTTTCGCCAAATAAATCGTTTGTTCCGTACTATTAGAACGAAATCACGTACATCTCGCTATTACCATAAATAAGGTAGGCTGTGGTGTTATCACAGTCGGTAAGTTCAAAGCGTTTCTGTGTTAATTAGAAAATAGCCTTATTAAGTAGTTGAATCGAATTAATAATTGATAAGCAAAGTTAGGGATATTTATTGCGGCCTGATTATAGATGGGTGACCGTATATGGTGTTGGAGTTTAGCATCTGTTATCTATTAAAGGTAAGAAGTACCTACTTAATAGTTAGTCGTTAAAATACTTAATTTATTACGTTTTCATTCAGGTTTATAGTTAGTAAAGTAGGTATTTCATTGTGATATACCTACATTTTTCGTATAATTATTGCGAATATCCTTTATATGATTTATTTACTAATTAGAACTATAAATACAGGATTGATAGCTTTACAAATTTGTCATTTCATGCAATAATAATTACTTGCAGACTTATTAATTACGAATATAATGAATATATTTGTTTCAGGAATCGAACTTCAAACCTTAGCGAACAAACTCATTGCTTGCACAACACATGCATTCTTTTCTAATACGTACACAAGCCGTAAATCTTTCAAAAAGCTTATCTTTATTTATCTTTAAAGATAAAACTCTTAAAGATCACATTAGCCCATTTCTCCCAATACTTCCTATATCTATCGCAACAAGATAACTTTGGAATTTTAACTATTTACACAACACACTTATCAGCCAATGATAAAGAAAGATATTTACTTTCAAATACGTTTTTACCGTATATACTTTTCTGAAACTATTGATACGCATTATTCTTTATGTTTTAAACATACAACTTCTGCCTGATTAGGAATACCAGGAAATGTTTGTTAATATACATAATATTATGTAAAGATTATTATATTAGACAACTTTGGATTTGTTCCTCCTTCAGAACACAAAAAACTATTTCCCTGACAAATTTTATCAAAATCGGTGCAGCCGTTTAGGCGTAGATGTTGAACATACATGCACACCTAAAAACTAGGTAGTAAGAATTTGCGAGTAGTCCTAAAGTTCTAAATATTTTAAGTGAATAAAACGCTTGTTATCCAATGACTGTGCAAATCCGGCTTTATATTTTGGCGTTACGGAAGTCAAACGATATTGGCATTGATTTTAACGCTATCTATGCGTATAAAAAACACATATACATGTACTATTTTCTTGTATTCTTGAACGACACATTAAAAGCATTATTTTTCCTAAAATTTTAGAAGCCATCGGTAGCAGGCTACATTTACATCGGTAGCTTCGTAGTCACCATCGCTAGCATCTGAGTCATTATTCATAACAACTAAATACCTATAATTATAGATGGAGATCCCTACAGGCTTAAATTAGCATATTTCGTCATGGGGTCAAGGGTACTCCTACGCAAGTTGAACCTAATCCACACGCGACCTTTACGAAGGACATCGATCATATTAACAATAAATAATTAGTCACAGACCACACCCATGTGTTAAGTGTGTTATGTAATAGAATATAGTATTTTTAGGCCATCCAGATTTTCACGTATTAAGGCTTGAAATTTTGTTTTAAATTGGCTCAATAGTAACTGCTTCAAATTAGGCGACCTTGTGCAAATAAATCTTATTAATTATCCGATATAGACCCACTACTATGCATCAGGCTCCCAAATAACAGCTTTTAAACTGCCACTATTCTGGCTAAGTACTTAGGTACTACGTGGTCTAAGTTAGTTTTGCAATATATCTATAGGCAATCTATTTGTTGGGCATAACCTAAGATGTTTTGTTAATTATTAATAATCTATGTATTAGTCACATAAAAGTGCTGAGTATTACTCGATAGTAGCCTGGAGTTTGGCCAGTGAATAGCAAAAAGCTAACTGCGTATTACATGGGACTTGTACAAACGTTGGGTTTTCAATACACTTTTGAGTATAACAGGAATGATTTTATGTATGTACACAATAATGTTTACCTCTTTATAATAGTAGCAAAAGTATGCCTACAAAAACCTCTTTCTTACACTTCGATCGTAGTAGAGAAGTAGTATATAGACAAAGCTAACCTTCTAATACACAAAAAGGAATGCGTGATTGGTGCTAAACAAAGAAATCGACAAGGAACAGCGCGGTGATAGTGCTTGAATTGATTAAGACGTCGGCCTCGGACCACGACGTAGGCGCGCAGGTACACTTAGTTGTTACTTATTGATATAATATCTAACATTCTAGTGAAACATACTTGATTCCTTATTAAGTTGCTCTCTGTTTATTAACTAGGTGTAGTGAATTGAAAGAGGCAAGATCTCCCGGAATGAGAAAGGGCCATAGGCTTTACTCTAACAAGCTAGCAAAGTGCCGATTTGGGGGCCTAATTGGATATTTGTATATGTATGTGTATACTTAAAAGCCTGTCTAGGTTTGTAAAAATAATAAAAAATAGCAATAAATTACAATGTAAATAATCTGTCCATTATTAAAATTGCAATTTTTAAATTTCAGATGATGCTTTTATTTAAAAATTTTGAATGAAAATTCCATGTGTACCTTATTCCTCAACATTCACTGAAATTAGAAAATATTTTTTCCAAAATATGGTATTTATATGCCTGTCTGACTCAGAAATGAAACACGCCACCCACCTATACAATTAACAAAATGATTTATTCCATCAATATTCAGTCACATAATCCATCGTGCACATAATAAATAGTTTAATTTCTTCTTAATTGACAACCAATATGGGAGGTTTCCTTTACAGTTCGACATGTAGGTTGTATAAATCATTTGTAAAATATATAAGTGTTTAATTGTCTTCACAGTACTTTTATAGGAGTGCAATTTGGATGACTTTTTTGGTAGCCTTTGTGAATATTAGTAAATATACGACCACTACCATAATAGTTCTTAATTAATAAATAAATACTATGGTAGTTTTTGTGGATTTGAGTATTTTTAATACATCTTGTAGGCTACACAAAAGATGTAGGTACCGACGTATAAAAAATACAGTATGGTGGCATATTTGTTGCTAACTTAAATATTTGGATGTCAAACGATAGTTAAAATGTACTTATTATAAAGGAACTGAATAAAGGTTGTCGCTTTACCACCATTATTGTGATAGGGGTTAAAGTTTCTATTACCAGGTTATACAAAATGGTAATTTTATATCGTATTTAACTTCAAAGTTAATGTTTACACAATGAAAAAAAATCCTGGTGAGAGATTTAGTTTTTCAAATCAATATTAAAATTAAAGCTATTTTAAATTTATTTAATTTTAATATTCAAAAATGAGGTCTAAAATACAAGGTTATACGCAGTCAAAATACAGTTTTGTTTATAGTCTAGTATCAGTCTAGAATCGAACCCACGTTTATAGGTTAATGTGACGCGAAATATTTGTTCGTAACCGTTATGATGTGGCTAACGAATAACTTAATAATATAACGGTTCATTGACCCCGCACTGACCGTCGTTTAATAGAAGACAGTTTTATACTTCTGCTATGTAAATTATAAACTATGCAGGAATTGCTATAAAATTCATACTCTTATCGATAAGTAGGAATGCAAAGAAAACTATGTTTAGCTTAACTGATAAACTGCTGTATAAAATTTAGTAAAAATAGATTCTAGAGAAGTGTTTTTTTATTTTTTTTGTTAATAAAATGCGCCAACTCACAATAATATTAGTCAGAAGAAAAAGAAACTCTATTTAACATACATTGAAAACTAATTGGTTGTAAATTAATGTTTATAAATAAGTTTATCAGTTACCTGGTTACCATAGTACAATTTCTGCTTGATTTGGAATCAAATGACCAAATGCAATACATATGTATTTATTTTCTGCTTAAAAAATCGCCTGCTCAAGACAATGCATAATTTTGGCGTAATTTACTATTCATCTCAAAGTTAAATGTTATTTGCTTCAGAATTTTAATTTCAACAACTTCAATTACCGACTCGATAATCGAAAGTCCGTATTCCTTGCATCGTTAACCTTTCGAAGGACATCAGTGATAAGTGCCGCGTATATTTAATATTTCTTATAATAAGTACATTAACCCACTTCCCTGCTTATTATGTTTGCACGTAAACACACTTATAATAAATATTTGTCCTTCTTGTTTCTTATTTACTTTACTATGAGTGTGAGTGTGCTTGTTTAGTAGGGTTTTTACAGAAATTACTGTATTCAAGGAGAAATGGTTTAAAATGCTTAATGGTTTAAATTATCGCGGTTTGTACACATAATACTTAATTGGTCTTAAATGGGACGAGAATTTTGGGGTTAC
This sequence comes from Anticarsia gemmatalis, assembly GCF_050436995.1. NCBI lineage: Eukaryota > Metazoa > Arthropoda > Insecta > Lepidoptera > Erebidae > Anticarsia > Anticarsia gemmatalis. Next base: position 9,883,280 of record NC_134764.1, on the reverse strand, counting down.
GATACCCTATTTCTTGCCTGGCGTTTAGATCGACCTTAAAATTCTTACCGCGTTAAAGATCACCAAGATTTTTTTTAGACATTTCTATGATTTATTTTAGACTTTATTATAAATTTTCAGTAGTGGAACAATTTCTAAAACAGATTTCATAGTTTAGAGATGGTCTGTGAGTTTATAATAAAATCTGCTCTACACATCAATAATTCCTAAATTCCCATATCCTTGGGGATCAATATTAGCCTAAAATCAAAGCAATATCACGTCAAAAAACTAGTTTCATTAACAATGTACTATGCAATTACTTTTTCCTTGAGTTTTATTATCCAATAAAAACTATAGCAATGTGATTGAACGAGCTGTGACGAATTGTTCCGACGGCAACTTGTCTATAAATGCAATAAATACTTTATATTTAAAATTCGCTTACAAACTACAAAATTAACTAGCTATTTTCAGAGATAATAGTGTAAAACGGAACGTTACTTGGAAAAGAAATAAATACCGAAACTGTACAAGCGAAGATACATCAGAGATTATTTTTAAAACGACATCTATTTGAAAAGAGAACCAATTTACTCAGAACATTTATTTTATTGTTTTATGCTTCGAATAAAAAAAAGAAACAAAATGAAGTATGTAACTACTTTACCTACAATATTTATGAGTAAAATTCTGTCAGTATTTTTTATACAAAGATAGGTATTTTTACATCAAAAATGTTATCTTTCATTTTGAAAATATTGACATTATTCACCTATTGTTAGACTGATTGACAGCTGTCACTGAGACGTTTCATGTCAATCAAAATAATAATAGAACCTTCAGATTTTTTATATTCGTGTATTTCTATTCATTTCTTAACTTTATTTCTTTGATAAACCCATCAAACTAGAAAATTATTTCAAAGGTAAGGATTTTGAAATAATTTTCGTAGTATGTTTGCTTTTGTTATAATTATTTATTATGAGTCTATTTAATTTTCTTCGTGACCTGTCAAGATAAAAAGTCTCACATTACACAAGACTAGTTTTACCCTTTTTGGATAAGTATTAGATAGCGTATCAGATGGAAATTTAGCAGTTGTTTCCGTATATTTGCCGTCACTTAATTTAGAAGCTGGGTTTTCTGACCATTATTTACTTTGAATTAATCCTAATTTAAGATAACACTCTATCATACTTCAAGGCATAGGTCTTCTCCCAAAATCAGATTGAAATGCACCTTAAAACTTTAAAATTTATTCTGTTTTCACCGTTAGCCTTTAGCTCTTTAAATAAACTTTTGTTTAATTAAAATATTTATAAATAATACCACAATCATTTTAATTAAGTAAACCATATAAGCAATACAAACAGGCCTACTCACTCAAGTACACAACCCACGTCACTACTGACCTCTGCCGGTCGTGAGGGGAAACTGCACTTAGCACCATTACATGCGTTACACAGATCTATGTGTTTATATGGACATAAGAAACTATACTATTATGTCTTGTATAGTTGCACTATTAACCTGTTTTAGTTATACACTAGTGGCCCGCCTTAGTTTTGCCCGCTTTTCAAACTTACTTTATCAATTAGCAATAATCGCACCTCGGATAAAACTCATTGGTTACGATATTGCATCTGCGCAAAGTTAAGCTTAATTTATCAACCCTATTACCTTACTATAACTAAACTCAATATACCCTAAACTTTTCTCGAGAATTGCTTTATTTATTGGTGAAAAACACAAGAAAATCCATTCAGTAAAATTTGAGTTTATCGCAATCAGTCAGACTACACGAAGGGACTTTAATTTATTATTTGTAGTGATACTAATGACACATAATATCACGCCTGCTAAAAACAGAATATGTTTAATATCACGCTTGTTACACACAGAGGTGTAAGCAGACTCAACATTCATATCCCATGTAATAGGGTGTGAGCCTTTTGTCATTTACGCCACATTGTGAAACTCAGAGGTACTCAAAATATTCTTATATAAATTAAACAAGTCGATAGTTTGGCCGACTTGGGAATCGAACGCGAGACCTCATAACTGTCTTCTTGTGTTCGTGAGTGGAAACTACACTTAACACAATTACAGCGACACGTGCTACTGATCTATGTGTTCATTACTGAGACATAAGAAACTATGCTATTAGGAATTATACCTATTGTTGTTTTGTCTTTATTGAGGAATTTCTAAACGAACTATAATCCATGTTTATTGGTAACTATGCTATTAAGGATATTGTTGTTTTGTTTTTGTCGAAGAATTTCTAAACGAATTAAACTATAATCCATGTTTATTGGTACTTTTAAATCAATTATATTTATTTTGGAATTACAATAATGCGTGGCATTTACGTATGCTCACTTATAAACTCATTGCAAGAAAGAGATTAAAGTCTGTTGTATTTACATACATACATCACACCTGTTATCCCTTTGTATTGAAGAATTTCCAAATGAACTAAACTATTTATAATCCTTGCTTATTCATACTTTTAAGTGAATTGTAATTATATTAGAATTACAATATTGCGTGGGATAACTGTATGCTTAACTTTTATTGATAAACTCATCGCAAAAAAGACCTTAAAGTCTGTTGTATTTACATACATACATCACGCCAAAATACTCACACAACACCACGTTGAGAAAAATATCAATAGCATATTGTTCAACCCAGAAATCAGCAAATAAAATTACAATATTTACAGAACAAAAATTTGAATGATATGTATCTAAAAATAAGATTATTCATCGTCACGTAATGATTTTTACCGGTTTTTCAAAAATACGGATATTATATTCAAAACTTCTACATTTCTATTTTTACAAAATATCGGCCATTTTGAATGCATAACGTTTACATGCTGATATGTTGTTTAACACGTGAATGCAAATACACGGACTTTTACTTAGCAACCGCTCGCTAAACCATTTCGTAAGAGATTTCTCTAATATTAATATAAGTTATTTTAAGTTTTGTAAAATACATGTTATCAATTGTGGAAACTTTAGTTACGAGATTGTTCTAATGCTTCAAAGCGATTAGAATTGATTTTCTGCTCAGACAAAGTTCTATGATAATTAATAGATTTAAGCCATTACCGATCCCCTGCTAAGATGGTGCCTTTTTCTGGAAATTAAGGGAGTGATTATTTGGCGTTAAGTGCAAGATGAAAACTTTGCATTCCTTCAAGAACTGTTAAAAACTTTCAAGCAAGCATTTCCTAACGATGTTTTTGTTCACCGATAAACAAAGCAATAATTATTTCAAAACAAATATAACTTGAAGAAAAGCTACTACTTTGCTGCCTGCCACGGTTTTCGAACCCTTAAATATTTGGAAGCAAAAGACACTACGTACTATCACCTCTAGATTTTGAACCTATTAGTAACTGCCTATATGATTAAACTATCATTTTTTCCCTTCGCTTCATAACAATATTATGATAAAATATCCAGCTTCACCGAACGCCATCGTTCGATGACCATGAAGCTAGAAGTGATGCAAGCGAGTGACGTAACGACGCTCACAATACAGCCTCTTACAACTGTTTACTATCCGTTCGTGAAATAAGCCTTCTTGTTATCAAATGAGAATGAACTTTTGTTATTTTGAAACACTTATTATTGCTTGCTATGAAAGAGCTATGATTGATTTGGGGCCTTTTTAAAATTCTTTGGTAGTAACGATGCAGGGAACTTGAAAAAACATAGACAAAAATCAAATATTTTCGTAGGTAGAGCATTGAAATTGTAAGGGAGAAGAAGGTAAGTTCAAGTTTCCTATACTTCTAAGACTACTTTTTTAGGACGACAATAACAAATAATGCAAAACCGGAACATAATTTACCCAAAGCCTACTAACAAACCAGAATACGAGTATAACGTCAATATCTCTTTTAGCGTTTGCATTAAACTATTTACTAACTCTGATATAAAATGGAAAGATACAAGTGAACCATTAACCTCGGTTTCCGAGGTACATTTAGCGATAGTTTATCTATTCAATAGCGTTTAAGTTCATATAAAAAAAAACTATTGAATAGATAAACTATCGCTTAATGTGCATCAGAAACCGGGCATAAGTCGAGTTACATTACGAAATAAATACACCAACGAAATCATATAAAAATCTCAAAAATCACTAAAAATCCCAGCAACATTTGTATAAACGTTATACAGTCATAGTATTACCGCGACATTGTGCGGCTAGTTGCCCTCTAACCGAGGCGAGCGGACCGGTCGCATTCCTCGACCACTAGCCACTAGCCAGCACCGGACACCGTGTCGCACACGATAGATGGAAAACGTTACGACTACAAGTGCTGTGATTGTTTTCAATGAGTGTATGAATGAGGTTTGCTTTTTATCACTTTAAATTTATATTAATCCTACTACCAACTAAGTCGAAATTATTTGAGGTTCTACCTATGTATGTTACTCTTTCACGCAAAAAATATTAAAAGGATTTGGATGTAACTTGGTAAAAATAAATAGTTTATAGCTTGGATTAACAAAGGCGCGAATAGATTTCCTAGGATAAAAAGTATTATATTAATCCACGTATTAAACTTCATCAAAATCAGTCTCGTTTTGTCTCGTGATTTATTTACAGAGTTGTCAAAACATCTAAGCTTTTGCATTAACATTCGATACATGTAGGTATCACGCCTCTTTACCACATGAGTAGGCGAACACCAAAGAACGCCAACGAACTGGGTACGATCCTTACAAACTTCCCTTGCCTCATTAATTTCTACACATCTTATCATACAGGACCGCTGAGCAGGCTGATTATTTACATGTACTAAACTAGATAATTGAATAGAATAGAACAAAATGATTTATAGATACGACACCATACCAATTTTCAACAGCAGAAAATTCAATTTTCATTAAAACATGACCATAAATTGTCCCTAACAAAACCTTTTACAAGATAACCACGATCACAGATAGATCACCTCGACCTTGCAGACTTTCCCCTGAGGTCAGCACAGACGTACAACATTACTTGTACCGAGTTAGACATTTCACTAAGGCTTTCTGTGAACTTGCGATTATTTTGTCGTTAGGTTCATTAGTTGTTAATGGGAAGATTTTAAAGACGTTTAGTCGTTTTTTGTACGTTGAAGTGAATGTTAAAACGTTTATACATATGTTTCTATGCTAGATTTCAGATATAATATTACGGCTGTTAAACCTGAAGGTGCAGACAAAGATGTATGGAAAACACCCACGTATCGCCATTGACAATGTCAGTCCCATGTAATAGAGGGCGCTATGCCTGGTTGGACTTGATAAAATTAGATTATAATAGCAATTAAAAGTTTCTAATCTGATAAACTTTTTCTTCAAAACAATGGGAGAATTTACTCAGAAGCGACTAAAGCTACAAAAAGCCGAATGAAATTCTTAAAATTTTAATGAATCTTTTAAACAGTAGTTCGAGTAATAATCGCAAGTGTGCATCAAGCCTAAAGTAATCTACCACATGTGGTTGAAAAGGTCATAGGCCTGTTATTACTTCAATACAGTATTCAATGAAAATAATGTATTTTGTAGTTCTTACATATTATTTTTCTATTAAATAAATAGGGAATATGCGTGTATTTTTTTTATTTTTTTAAATGATAATTTACATCATTATATGAACGTAAAAAAAAAACAGCTATAAAAAAAACGAAATTTAGCTCGAAATAAATAGTTTTAAAATAGTAGGCTGATTTCATCATTTTAAACGACCGCCATTTTGGCGCGCTTGACGTGACGTCAAAGTCTATAATAGCAATCAACTAGTGAATAGCTACAAACGTGTTTCGGCCTCTATTTTATGAAATTATTTTGTTTTATTTCAATTACACAATGCAGGAGTGCAGTAAACCAACTTTCAAGTACTGTATCGTGCCCTTATGTAAAAATACAAATAAAAATGCACCAAATAAAGTGCTTTTTCTTGTACCAAGAGGTGCTGCAGTAAGGAAACAATGGTGTAGAATCATGAAAAGAGACATGATATCTCCATGAACTTGTTTATATTGTTGTGAAGACCATTTCGACGTAAGTATTCATTCCATTTTATGTACAAATTGTTTATTTATCTGCTAAACTTTGCTAGTGCCCACATTATAACCTCTTGCATTTACAACCTTGCTTGAAAAAGGCCCTATGTTCAAAGGTTTGGTACAATTACGACCACTTGACTGACTGAAACCCAATGACACTGAACAGAATTCTAGAATTTCAATATATTTGGGCACAAGAATGCCTATTGCAAACTAATATTATTTTAAAAACTCTTATATGCACTATTTATCCGTTTCACATTTAATTTCATGTTTTATTTTTTGTTTTTCAGTTAGAAGAGGATACAGCTAATTATATTGAGTACAAAATAATGAATTTGCAAGAAAAACACAAAACTGTATTAAGATTGAAGAAAGGTATCCTACCTCACAAATTCCAATGTCAAAAGGATACTGAAACCCAGCCATCGTTGGAGAGAAAAGCTTACAAAAAGAGAAAACATAAAGAAATAATTGAAGAAGCTTTATCCGCACCACCCGCTAAACAAAGTGTTAGCACTACAAAGCTAACTGATTTGTCACAAATTGATCATGGAAGCAAGTACAAGTGCATCTTCATCTCAGGTGAACATAGAAGATATAGAAATGAAAAACCTCTGTGAAGCTGGTTGCAGCACTTCATTATCTACTGAGAAGATGTATGTTGACAAAGCTGTTAAAGTGAATAGTAAAATTCACCCCTTTTATTTCAGTAGACGTAAAATCCAGGTTTGATGCAAAAAACGTGGTCATCATAAACACATCAATTTTCGGGAGATTGTCCGATTGTGCTTTGACGAAACCAATATCTGTCATTTTTCTGTAAGTCTTTTGACTTTATTTTTACGAAAAAAATGTAATATAACTTCAATATTTACTTCAAATCACAATAAAACGGAATTAAATCGTTAACAGCACAGAACTGAGAACAGGATTATTTGTTATTATAGACTTTGACGTCACAACTCGTTCCGACCAATAGCGTTGCGTTTCAGCTCATTTGAATTTTTCTCGTATTTTTTGCACTTTTTATTTCATAATTTCTAATTCAAAACGTAATTATATTAAAAAATATTAACGTGTACGCAATTCCTAGGCAATAAACTTTAGGAAAAAAAATATTTGAGCGTTATTTGAATCTTACGCATATTCCCTATACACTTACTTTTCTTTTTCAAAGGACGACTATCTCATTATTATGTTAAATAGAGAAGTAAAAAATAATTAAATCAATGTTTTTTTTCCGCAGTAAGCAAGGTATTTTCCAAATTTGTTTGTACAATATACACTTTGCAACAATATACTGAACTAATTGATAGACTTATACTATGTAATATAAATAATAACGTTAGTGCCTAAAAACCCTTCAAACGTCGTCGCTACTTGACACCTTACCATCACTTTAACCAAACAAAAATTCGCATCTAAACTACTTTAATAAATATTACGCAAGCGACTATAGTTTACTGACCATTAACTATCTCTCTCTCTCTTTCTCTCTCTCTTCCTAGCTATTCGCCCCATATGGTGATAAAGTCAGCCTTTTTTACACTCTCAATATATAAGTATTATCCCCTTGCATGTTTCAAAAACCTTTTAAACATCGTTGGTACTTGACACCTTACCATCACTGTAACCAAACAAAAAATCGCATCAAAATTACTTTAATAAATATTACGCAAGCGACTCCATCAATTTTCCGGGTGAGTCTATCGTGAGTAATTGGCGAGTAGCTCCCGCAATGGGGCCAAGTGCAATAGCCTAACAAATCGGACAACTTTGCCGGTCGCCAACCGATTCGGTACAACTTTGCCAGCCTTTGTTTAGCTATTAAACTAACTCTACATTGTTTTTTTTTGGAGGCTTCTGTAAAAAGGTAATTGTTTTATTACGGTATTATGGAATGACTTGGCTAGGTGCTAGGTAAAGTATTGATATCTCAAGCAAAATAAAGATTGGTGCCCAGTGTCCAAATATTTTATCTGCATCATCTCTTTAGTACATACATAATATCACGACTGTTATTCCCAAAGGTGTAGGCAGAAGTGTATGAAATAAATTCCTATTTCGTCATTTACAGAGTTAGTCTCTTGTTATATTAGCCTATTGCAATAAACCGGGCATGTTGACTTCACGCTATTCTAAGGTGGAAAGTATTCTAATGTGAACATTTCAATGTCAAAAATATACTTTCAGAAAGTAATCTTAGAACAAGCAAACAACTTTAAATAAAAGTGACAAAGATTACACGTAAAAGCCTTGAAAATAACAGGAAAAACACGTTCAGGCATTGTAAAAAGTCTATATACAAAGAGTATATAGCTATTATGTATGACGTCACTGATTACGTCATCGTCTTTAGCTGTATCTCGATACAAACATCTTGAAGATTACTAGTTAAACACTGTTTTAATCTTTAAACTAAGATAATCTATGGATTAAGAGTTACAGCGCAGGTATTTACTACTTCGATACCTCGAGTTTTTATCGAACAAATGAATGCGCTAATCTCAGGAACTACTGGTCCGATTTGAAATATTATTTAATTGTTAGATAGTCCATTTATCGAGGAAGGCTATAGGTTTTATATCATCACGCGACGACCAATAGGAGCAGAGTAGCAATAAAATATGTTACAAAAACGGGGAAAATGTTGACCCATTCTCTCTTATGTGACGCAAGCGAAGTTGCGCGGGTCAGCTAGTCAACATATACACCTTCTCACGCTCTCTGTGAGATCTGTGGTGTACTATAAAATTAACCTCTAGCGTGATTTCCTTAACTCAATAAAACTTTTTTTACCTTTGCAAAATATCTATATTGTATTTTTTTTGTAAAATATATTTGACATCAAAATTACTTGAAAACGATAGCCCTTTCGACACATAGTAGAAGTTCATAAGTTTTCTATACATATAATTAGATAGTAATTCGATAGTATTAGAAAATCGTCACTTAGAACTTTATGACCTGTCTCGTGGTCTACAACTACATAGTCCAATATTCGATACCCGGTTCATTACATAAAAACCTTACCTAAAATATACTAATTCTTAACAATATCTATATTAAACTCTCAAAAACTAACCGCTCACTTATAAACTTCACACGCGTATAACACTAAACTGTTAAACAAAAGCGTATGGGCAGAGTTCACACGATCTCTGTACATGAACCAGTTTGACTGCTTTCTGTGTATTGTTCTTAATTATTATTCAATAACTTACTTCTTTATACTAATTAGAGCTTTTGTGTGAAACGGACATTTAACTATCCTGTCTAAATCAGTCTTACCGATAGGTATCGTGTTATAACCTAGGAACTGGGTTGTGGGGGTCCGATAGGCAGACGCTCTATGCAGAATACTGGTATTCAGCTGCATCAAGAGAAACTAGAAGCTGACTTCAATATAGTTGGAAGAAAAGCTTGGTTGATAATGCAGATGATAAGCCTTGCTTAATATTTTCTGGTGACGTTTATGGACCACTTAGGGAATAGTTTCTCTGCCACAGTGTCATACATACATAAATAAAATCATGGTACGCAGAGACCAGGGATCAGTGTAATTGACTGTAAATACCTTTTAGTAGTAAGGAAAATGATATTCTGGCAATAATGACATTTCGTGTTAGGATTATTTTTAGATACTTATAAATTTATGGCTGAAATTAAAGCTGATGGCCTTAAAATTCTTGAGAAGGTATTTTAAGAACCTCATGGTAATAATAAGGATTATAACTTAGAAATTCAGGTATCACACCATAAAATAAGTATAAAACTTTATATCCCATAAAATCCTTTTTCAAAACTTCCTAATTTGAACATAAATTCAATACCAAAAAATGTTAATCACTTAACACCCAAACGGAGCACGATCACCCAAAATAACAAAACGAAAAAATCACATTTTAAAATAAAACTAAACCTTAAAAATCCGGTCGAAAAACTTGTAAAAAAACCATCAACAAAAGGTATTAAAATACCAAAACATGGGCACGCGATCGGGAATCAAACCTGCTCTATTAACGCGCCGGGCACGCCCTGGGTACTCGAAAAAAAGTGAAAAGTATCATCGAGGATACAAGTGGATTGACTGCTTGTAAATGTATCGAAATTTTTCCTGGAAGTTTGTTGAATGAGTTCAGAATATTGGGCGCTTGTGTTAGTTACTGGAATGATGTTTGTTTAAAAAATCACTAAATAAGGTAAGTATTCTAACGAAACTGTTAAACATTCATACCGAATTTGTTGTTTTTTATGTAGTATTCAAATTTATATTATTTATATGAAAATAACATTCTGCTTAGTCTTTTCAATTCCTTTACATTTATTCTTAAATCTATACTAATATTATAAAGCTGAAGAGTTTGTTTGTTTGTTTGATTGTTTGTTTGTTTGTTTGTTTGTTTGTTTGTTTGAACGCACTAATCTCGGGAACTACAGGTCCGATTTGAAAAAATCTTTCAGTGTTAGATAGCTTATTTATCGAGGAAGGCTATAGGCTATATATCATCACGCTACGGTCATTGGGAGCGGAGTAGCAACGAAAAATGTTACAAAAACGGGGAAAATTTTGACTTATTCTCTTAGGTGACGCAAGCGAAGTTGCGCGGGTCAGCTAGTAGTAACTAAATTTACTTTATCAAAATTACGATAACAGCAGATATTACAAAATTCTAGTAAATATTTATAGCAATTGCTAAAAGATATGCTCATGATTAAAACAATAAAATCTTTCATTTTGGACACAATGACACAATTTTTATTCTTCAAAACTTTACATATCCAAACCTAAATCTACCAAACCATGCCACGACTGACCACATCTGTACCAAAACAGAACTCAAAACGTGTTTGGAGGCCACGGGCACAGCGGGCCACAGCGGGCCCAATGGGTCGAATTTGTAAAATAAAACACGAACAACCCACGCAAATCATACGCACTTGGGACCAATCTCGAGTTCTCAATGTATTAACATACCAACACGATTGAACCGAGGGCTGAATTGGGAGCACACTCACTTTTTAAAATACATTTTGTTTTATTTTTTAAGACAATTGTCGATTTAAATTGACTTGGATAATTTACGTTTGTTTTTTTATGATATATCCAAAGGTGTAGGCAGAAATGTTTAAAGTACACCAGTGTTTCGACATTAACTGTGTTACCCCCGGTTTCTGAGTACACTTAGCGCTAGTTTATCTATTCCATAGCGTTTTTTAATGAGCTTTGACGCTATGGAATAGATAAACTACCGTTAAATGTACCTCAGGAACCGGGGGTTAGTCCCATGTAGTAAGGGAGCGTATTGTTATCTACCGACTAAAGACATTTGTTATATCATTTTTAGCGAAGATGTTATTCTGTACAATATTTCTGTAGTTGTGTTCATCGATGAAAATAATGCATTAAAGTTTGTAGGGATTGTAGCAAAGGCGTTCTTTGATAACTCCCTAAAGACTTTTTAGCTCTACATTTCAATACTTTTTAATTTTCTTAGTATAGGTTAAGGTTACGATCAACAACTAAAATTAAATCGACGACATTGGAGTGAGGACTTAGGGCGATATTTCACAATGAGATATCAATTACAATATCAAATAGCTCTTCAAACAGGTATGCAAAGATGTTACCAAATCCATAGAGTTTCAAGTGGTTTTTTTCTCACAATCCAACATGGTTGAACAGTCACGATCTGTCAGTGACCTTATGCCAACCTTGTGAATGTGTCAGACAGTTGACATTAGTCAAAACATGGCGCGACCTTTACAATCAATAATAAAAACTGTGATAAAACACATTCACTTGTGAGAATTAGTGCTAGTTTCACAGCTCATGAATAAGTTGGATAATCTAGTCAATGGATAAACTGACAGTAAATGTATGAACACAACAGACTGAGAAAATTCCTTTTAATAACTTATCCGATACTTACATTCTGAAGTGGTGAAACAGGCCTTTATAGGTTTAACTGTTGAGGCAATAAAGTACCTACTCGTAGGTATTTAGTAGTAGTATTCGAGCGTAGTAGTTTTTCTACACTCGATAGTATCGTATCGACTTCGTATCGAATATTTGTCATTTAATATGGACTTTTTCTGTATGTTACTGTTTTTGTTTCTCGTCTGAGTTTAATTAAATTTTATTTATTTTCCGATGGAGTTTGGGGGAGACCTTTGTTCACCAGCTGTTGTATGGTAGGTTAAATATAAAAAAAGCAATTTCACCATAAAGAAAACTAAAGAAATATGTAACTAAAAAAGGCTTTACTTTTAGCATTTATTTCTAACTTGGGCGTATACAAAAATTCTTATAGCTTTATACCGGAGAATGTATTTAAAAGGTACCCAATATTTTTTGCGTGCCTACACAGGTAGTTTGAGTCAAAAATATTTGTTGATACGTAAATGGAAGGCTAAGTCAATGACCCAAGACAACACCTACAGAATACTAATGTTATGTACACACGTATGTCTCTTTATTAATATTTATATTTACTGGTTTATTCCGTTATGAATACAAATAAAACCTTACAATAATAGAAATAAGATACTGTCGTTTACCTGCCTGTTTTTGTCCTAACAGAAGAATACATGAATACGCTTGAAGATTGTACGAAAGTATCTTGAAAACGTATAAGTACAAATTGTTGAACATTTTGATTCTTCAGCCAGTACTCTAATAGTTAACTACTTGAAACTAACTTTTATTTTATAGAACTCTGTTGCCCACGTCATGTCAATCAATGGGAAAATTATCGACGGAGCAAGCTATTGGAGATTTGTATGTAACATTACAATTTGTAAAGCGGTCAGCTTAATTCTATTGTCAGAGTTAGATACAATCTTTAAGAACAACGGTTAACTCCGATTTCTGATTTAAGTAGCTAAATGCAAATATCTGAATGTCAACTACAATAGATTTATTTGTCATTCTAGAGTAGTTTAAAGTTACGAGTTGTATCAGTGATGAACATTTGTAAATTACGAAGAGATTGAGTTTCAATACAAGTAACTGATCACTTTCTTAGGTATTCTGGTTTTAATTGGTAAGTGTGGCGGTAAAGGTTACTTCACTAATATATCACCGATGTTTATGTATATGTTCTCAAGTAAAATCGAAAGAGAAACCTTCAACAAGCGAGTCACAGCAGGATTTTGACAGCGGGTCAAGAATGCACTGACAGAAAGTAAATACATTATACATTATACATGTACAATTGTTTTCACTGCGCACCTAGCATGCTGATTGTTTAGTAAAAGTGATTTTGTATCGAGTGTTGTGTAGCATTAGATGTTTAATGATTACGGAACTAAAACTATTGTGGTTTAGGGCTACAGTTTGATACCCTAGTTGAGCCAAGTTTGAAGATTTGAGCAGCATTCTTAATTATGGTATTGTACTTAATAATGAGACATGCTATAGCAATTAATATAAATACTTTAAAATTGATAAGTCTTTTTGTTAACGCTTGATTTCGCCTAAACGAGTTATTTTCAAAAAAACCTCCCTAATATGAAATAGGAATTGAAACTTCGAACGCGACAGAATTTAGAGACAAAATGGGAAAATTTGTTTTGAAATAACTTCGTCACATATTACATTGCTAGGTGTTAAAATAGTTTCAGAGGTTTGTATAGGTATACTTACTTATTCAATTTTCGTCAAACAGGAGTTATTTACTATTATTATTTCGTCCATATTAATCACTCGAACTGTATTTGTAAACATAAAAGGTTACGAAACGATAATGTTCTAAAATTGGTAACATGACCTCACTCTCACTGCGACAAACGAAATAATTGTATTTATCCGGTGCTATACCTAACGCTTTATCAATTTGTGTGTTTGTATGAATCACTTTCCAAATATTTCATTTGGTTGTAACAATGTTTAGGTACTTCAGGTTAAGGTACTGTGTTTATAAACATATTGTGAACTAACTTAACCCACTACTGTCCCACAGCTGGGCAAGGGTCTCCTCCTTGAATGAGACATAAGTACTTGAGTTCCCCACACTGTGCTAGTGTGGGTTGGGAAACACATTTTAAAAACATGTGAAACATTTTGTTGTATTCAATGTAGATATCAAAATTCACTTTATATCTTCATATTTAATTTTATTCTCGTATTTCTTTTGAGTTTACAAATCATATAATAAAATACAATATACACCATCTACGTATTAAAATTGCGAATGAAATCTTAAACCTATTTACATTTCTCAACGCACGTTGCAAATGGCGTTGTTATTTACATTGATTAAACGATAAGTCGTTTCGATATAAACTTTATGAGCCGGCACAAGCAGCCCATACGCAAAATACCTCTGCTTTTTCTTAAGAATGACTGAATAAAATAAATTTAACCCATTAGTGTCCCACTGCTGGGCAAGGATCTCCTCCCAATCAAGGGAAGTATAAGGGCCTTGAGTCCACCATGCTGGTCAAGTGCGGACTGGGGACTTCGCATTATTAAATGTTTTAAACAAATCCTAAGCATGAAAAGTTTCATAAAGATGTTTTCCTTTACCGTCGTTCTTTGAATAAAGTTGTTAAATCGACCAATGAACAAATAAACATGTTTATTTACCTCTTATAATGTACATATACTTATAGATTATACTGATAAGGCAAAGGAGGTTAGTTTCTCAGTCTCGCTATCAAGATCTCACTTTACTCCAGTTAAATATTAATCTGCTTATCTTCTACACTGTTTGTACATAAAACTGTTTTATTAACTTTATAACTACTTTATTATGCACAGATTGTAGAGTTAATTTAGTTCTTGCAACATTTTGTGATATTTGGATTACGAGTTTGCATGTATTGTGACGGCGAAAGGTTATTTAAGAATGAAAATACTTATTATATCTAGAGTATAATTCCGCGTGGTGGATACGGGTTTAGAAGTTCAGATCAAACCATGAAATTTATTGGCTATTTAATTTTTTTAAATAGCGGCTGTAGGAAAGTGATAAATAAATTATATTAACTGTCAAATGAAGTCCGATACCTACTTAATCTAAATTGACAGTATGTTATTAAAACTGTAACCTAAAAATTAAGGTTTTTTATTCTTTAATTAGATTTTTTCTGTAACCTATTTCTTAAAGACTTTTAACTAACCTTCATGAATATAACTGCCAGAACAAGATGGTCAAAATGAGTCAAGCAAATCAAAGTAAAAAAAAATATACACAAATAATAATCATACTATGTCAAACACACCAAAATAAATAAATTATATACTGAACAAGGCATAATAAAAACATTAATCCCTATGTTATATTAAATAAGTAATCATAAATAAAAATACTAATTAAGTAATTATTCAAATCCACAGTGTAAAGGTAAGTGATACGCGCTAAGTGTACAGTTGTAATTGTTCTATGAATATACATACATACATACATACAAATAGACACGTAATTATGTATGTAGATGTTATTGTTTACATTACATAAGTGTTTGTTTGTAAACAATGGAAATTTTGTTGTAAAAATAGAATCTTGACAATTATAAATTAATTGTGAATAGCATTATTATTAATTACAATATTCATTTTATGGAATGTTTCTTGACGTTTCGGCGCAGTTTAGACTAAGTAGGATGTAACTTACTCTTCGTCCCATACATTGCTGGTTCTATATGGACCCAAAATGATATTATCATTGTTGATTTTATGGTATTGAAATATAGTACCTATGTAGTTTTTTTTATAAATAATAGGATGCAAGCTAATTGCAATTCTCTCGGTTGATTACCAATTTTTAAGATACTGTTACTAATAATATAATAAAAACAACAAATGATTTTTGCCTGACTTGGGAATTGAACCCCGGATTTAGACAAGGGCAATGTGAACTATACACTAAAGTTAACTACACACGGCCCAAAGAGGCATTAAGTTAATTTATTTATATACAGTTAATGTTATTTAACTGTAACCATAAACATGAGTTTTTATCAGGGTAACCTAAATTCCTATCAATCTTGTAGTTAAGTTTAATACCATTGAGATCGTATACCAAACACCTGTCATAAGAATGTCAATAAAAACATGTTTCACTTGACGTCTTGAACCGTAAGGATAAGGTGTCATTGCGAGATGAGCTAAGCTGATAGCAAGGACTTCGAAAACCCATCTTAGAAACCATAAAGCCTGTTTTACCGTTAAAAGATAAGTGTCAAATAACCATTCTGATACATATCGTGACAGTAAATGTAACAAAAAGACTATAAAAATCCACTTGCTAAGCTAACGGATAGTTGTTTAAGAGTGGTGAAACAGGGGCTTTAATTAGTTGTCTTAATATGTTTTTAATAAAGTCCTGAACCTGGACACATTTGGGAAGGACTTTTGCCCATCAGTGGGACTCATATAGGCTAAGAAAAAAAACACTTTAGTCCAACCATTTTAAGGAGAGTCGACTTTGCATTTGCCGGCCAGCGGAGGAGTACAAAATTCAGAATTTTGAACATTATTGACCCTTGGCTCGTGCAGTTAATGGTTTGATACAGTGACATTATTTTGAAAATACTTTAAATTGTAATCCAGATAAATCTTGCATGACGGCAGAATATTAGTATTATTATTGCGTACATTACAAAACGCAGCCTAACAAACACATCTCCGCTCCGCTCGTCTCGTAATGAGAACAAAGCCTTAGAAGTATTGATGTCAAGAGCAATTAGGACGATGATCTAACGCGTCCTTTTAACTTGAGATTAACTGTGCTAACAGATTTATCTCAGATAAAAACATACGTACTCTCTGGTATATATCACTGGTGGTATTGTCATTTCTTTGTTTCGAATAAAAAAAGTTGTAATATTTTTGACTGTCTTTGTTTTCTCTTATAGGATTTTAAAATAGTTTTATCGGCTTAGACTGCTTTTGTGGCGCGATAGGAAGTGTTTCCGACTCCTGTGTTGAAGTTCCCGGGTTTGAATGCCAGGTCAGACAAAGTGCTATTGCTCTTTTTTTTATATAATTATCAATACAAATCACATTTTGACAATCAGAGTCTGTAACCAAGTCAAAATCTAAGACTCAAATAAGGTACAATATTACCTAATTTTGAAGCTTTTTGAGAAATTCTTATGTTATGTCTATTTGGATCTAAAACTATTATTACGTGCGTTTCTTACAACACAAGTAGGTAAATGTATGTATGATAAAATTAAATCTAAGTAAAATGAGCGGAAGTAATTATCTTCAAACTAGTCAAATAATTCCAGTCATGCACATTATACACACGCAATTGAAATGAAACTGAATTTTAAATTAACCTCATACGGAAACAGTAAGTAAATATCACAATTTTGTAGGTCACTAGGACCAGTTTTTGCATAGCAACAGAAATAAGACAACACCCAAATTACTTTCTCAAAAAACTACAAATAAAGAAAAAGATATAATTGAAAACAGCTGTCAAAATGTGCGCCAAAATGTGCCCCGTCAGAAAATGAAAGTTCAGTTTTACATGTAAAACTATTTGTTGGCGTCGCACGAATGGCCGGCCAGCTTTCACGAATATATGTTTCACACGTTTTCGAACGTAACCGTGTATATTTGCAAGGTGATATAATAAAATGTGTGAGAACCTTTTTGCGTGTTGCTGAAGGAACTAAGCACTTACACCTGCCATTTGTTATAATAAATACAAAGTATATTTTACCAAATATGTGCTTGTTAAGTTATAACAAAACAAAAGGTGCTCGTAGCCAGTTGCGCTCACCGGCCGGTAAACGATCTGTGGGTTAAGCAACCGTTGGCGCGGTCAATCTATAGATGGGTGACCGCATAGTCGTATTTGAACTGAGTATCTCTGTGCTTCGGAGAGCACGTAAAAAGTCGGTCCCTGTTGTTGTCAATTGATAGAACACTCGTTAAGCCCATGGCCCAAAGGCCTTTCGGGCAGCTTGTACAACTTTGACACTAGGATGACCACTAACCATACGGTAGATAGATAGAACAAAACAAAATGGCCTCTCAAAAAATATTTTAATCGTTTGCGTGTTTTCAACACATTTAGAAAAATGTAAGATTAACACACCGATAAAAATACTTGAGGCTTTCTATTGCGAAAAATTATCATAGAGAAGCTTGCGTCATACATTTAGACCATAAAGAGAAATGGCAGAACCAAATAAGTTACACATCACGTTATAAAACTTAACACTCTTAAACTTCCAATAAAAAAGAAAGTAAAAAATACATGTATTCTTGCTTTATATTTTAATTTAATATATCTCTATAGTAGTAATTTAGTAACGTGCTCGGTAAATGGCAGGCTCGCTAACATTTTTAATGGCGAAAACAAGATGTATTTGATATACCTTTGCCTAAGATTTCAGGTAAAAAAGGCGCACACTATGTATTTTTAATTTAATTTTGAGTAATTTTATGTTTTCGTTGATGGGCTAATAATGTAATTTTGCATTAAATTATGTATGAATACTACAATCTTGTAATTATGTAATAATAGTCGTAAATTGAATAACGTGTAAGATACATTATCCGGGTTATTTGACATAAATTGTAGTATAGTTAATATTCACAAGAGGTCAGCGATGTAATTATTGAAATTGTAATTAGCCCTTACACTGTGACCTAGTCGATTACATAATATTATTGACCATGATCTCTGTATCCTTAGGTATTTACATGTTAATTATACAATATTATAGAGTAAAGCCAATGTAAATTTTAATTATAACTGAAAGACAAAAAATAAGTTCATGCGTTAATTTAATTTGTAATCTATACTAATATTATAAAGCTGAAGAGTTTGTTTGTTTGCACGCGCTAATCTCAGGAACTAGTGATTCGAATTGAAAAAATAATCTTGTGTTAAATGAACCATTTATCGACGAAGGCCTAAGGCTATATAACATCACGCTACGGCCATAAGAGCGGAGTAGCAACGAAAAATTTAATGTTACAAAAACGGGGAAAAATATGACCCATTCTCTCTTATGTGACGCAAGCGAAATTGCGAGTACATAATAATCATAGTATTCGCATTTAAGGACTGTCAAAGCAACCATTTGTTTGTAAACAGCCTACATTTACTTCTTAGTTATCAAGATGAGCAATTAATGTGTAGCAAACCTATCTGTAATTACCGATAGAATATTAAAAACGACAATAAACCGGGCATTATTCTACAAGAAAACAAAAGTCAATCGCTTTATGTTTACGTTTTCATTAACTAGTCGTCGAACCATAGACAGTGAGTTCTAATAAAAACTCGTGTAACTGAACGTAACGATGTATTGTTGAGTGATTGAACGAATGATAGATGTATTGTCTGTGGACGATTAGTCTCGTTCTCTCGGAGTTCTTTTTTCAAACAAGTGAATGCTTTGAATGATAATTACTGACTTGTTTTTACTCAATTTAAAACTGTAAAATGTAACTAGATGTAAATATTTTGTCCTGTCTTCTATGTATATCTAAAGATTTTTATTTAAAGTCTAGATTTTCTAATCCTTCTTTATAATGTCTAAAAATAAATTAGAATATAATATGGTCGTTTATTTCTATCTAATATCTAAAAACTTTCGCAAAATATTAAATCAAATTTTAGTTTTTAAATAACAATAAACAAGGATATAACTTTTACAGCAAACAACAAAAATAATCAATGAATAAATTACGCTTATGATAATAAAAAAAATACTTACAATAAGACTCGTAAAAGTGTATCCAATCTGAAAACAAAATAAAAATGATATTAATATCACATTTTGTTACACGGAAAGTACAAAGAACGGGCGTCAACCACTGATAACCATACTCATTAAATCTCTTCAAGAACTACCTATGTATATAAAACACAGGAGTTCTTTGAGAGGCCAATGTGTAAAACTATCAAAGATATCTTTAGCAAACAAAATTATTTATTTTCGCTATACTCGGACCATTGCAAACGTGCAAACTACATCATAATCAAAAGAATCAAAGAAATGAGTAAGTGCAAGAGAGTCCGATAAAATGACATTTCGTTATTCGCAGGTTTGTAAATGTCCCAAATATAATAAAAAAGTTATCATTACCAAACCCACATAGGAACATTTTAAAAAAGTTTTTTTTTGCAAACATTATATTCGCATATATAATGACAATGACACCTGTCAATGTCAAATTCTCTGCCGACGATAGTCGTTTGTCATTAGAAAGTAGTCCCACTTTCGGTCAAGTTTAGGCCTAATTTATTAATTCTATTCAACATTCTTACATATTATTATATTGCTAATATTATGCTAATGTATCAGAGTGACCATTTACCGGACATTGTCAACCTTGGGTCTGACATTTTGATTTTTTAGTTAATTAAGATGGCTGAATTAAATGCAAAACGCGATTTGTGACTATACAATTTTTGTAATCAAAATTGTTGTTTCTATAAATAATGTATGGGTTCGCTATCTTTAACAAACATACAAAAACCCAATAAAAACAAAATGTCTTTAAAAATACTATAACAATAACATAAGTAAGTTGCCAATTATCACATAACGCAGCGCAGTAATGTAGAGTGTGTTTGGTTTCTTCTAGGTCTTAGATTCGATGTTGAGGTCAGGTATAGTATTATTAGACTTATAGAACTATCGCAGTAAGAACTGTAGAGCTACAGTGACTGCACACATACATACAAACAACGAATACAAAGTACAAGCAGTCCCGCAACAATTATTTGTATAATTCAAAATGTTCTTAATTAGAATCGAACGTACTTCTTTTCGTAAAATACTATGAACAAATTAACCACTGAGCCAAATGAAACTACAAATACTTAAGTCAACCAAATTGTCTAACAAGATAATACAGTGAAAAGCATACAAATTTACATACAAAAGATTTAAAGTGTGTTACTCATATCTTAAGGTGTGATTCAAAAGTTTAATTGTCTATTGTATTAGATGTATTACAATTAAATCTATACTGTAATTATTTCTTTGAAACTATGATGTGTCAATAGAATATTAAAATGTGTATTCATCATCGTATAAATTCGATTGTTTTCTTTTAAATAGGTAAATTGTATCGAAATTGGTTTAGTTTATATGTTCATCAGCTGTTTTCAGTAGATTTATAACCACTTTTATAGTCTGTAAGGGGACGATTTCCTACCCCTTTCGTTTGTCAAGTAACTATCAAATATTGTATTAAAAACTGATCACCGCCTCTATCGTAGCCTACAAGAACTATCCTTCAAGTATTTTTAATATAATGTGTAACAATATTCGATAGTGTCGTCTTGCAGACAATTTTTTACTTAATATGCCCCCAAACCGCACTTTACTAGACTCAAAACCTAACCCCTCTCTCATTTCAGAAGTAGACCCTTGTCCAGCAGTGGGACGGTAATGGATTAAATTAATTTATTACAAATACGAAAAGCACGGTTAGCCGGACGCAGCAGGCGACCGAGGGGACTGAAAGTCTAGAGGAAAGGTCTTTGCTCAGCAGTGGGACACAGAAAGGCTAGATAAAAAAAAATTTAAGGCACGTAGCATAAATAACATAAAAATAAACAAATGTTTTCAGCAAAGCGTACTCAATCACAGAAATGCAAGTGATACATTACTATTCCTAAAATAGCCTACAGCTCAACAAATAGTTAACTGGTATCGTTTTCACAGAATAGCCTGAAGCATAGAGAGTACAATAGTCTGAACAAGTATGGCCGACTTTTGTCCGAGGTGCGTCGCGTGAGAGCATTGTACTACATTTATTTATAATTATAGTTTAGTAATAAGTACCTAAGTGTTTGTTTTACTAACCTTTAGTTTAGAAATTTCAGTAATTTATTAAAATGCGTGGATTATTAGTTATTTTTATTGTAAAATATGGGTCAGAAACGCCCGTTTGGGTTGCGTGAAATGTAATTGACAAATTGAATGTTAATTGAAACTTGCAATGAGAATTAAATTTTTTAAGTTTTCGTTGCAAGAAAGCAGCTGATTTAGGACAAGAAATGCGAAAATTACCATTTTTTGATCATGAATTAAAAACTCTGTGAGAATCGAATCCAAGACTCTCACGCGCAACATAAACGGCGCGATGATCACACAGTTAACAACTGCGGCATGGATTGAATTTAAAATTAAATTGGAATAAAGAATTGTATAATAATACTAAAGCCTAACACCTCCCTCATTTCGAGAGGAGACTTACCCAGGAATGTGACAAAATAATACGAAACAAGCAACTACTCCTACCCTTTATTACAAAACAAACCTTTTATCAATCAATCTAATAATTAATTCATCAAAATCCAGTTCAATAACCTATCTCAAACCGATTCTCGCTGCTTACCTCATCGTCGCGAGGTGGTCACGAATGTACAAAGCATCGGCCAAACAGGTGAAAGTGCCTGCCTTGTTCAACGCCTTAGGCTTACGAGAGTATGTCGAAATGTAAGTTTTAAAACAGGTACATAAAGCTTCTACTGAATGGGTTAAGGTTTAAAAGATTAGTGGTATTATGCGATATTTATGCTGGTTTCTACCCGTGACTGCGTTCACGATAGATTCTAAGTTGTACAGAGAGAGAGAGCGAGAGAGAGAGATAAAAACGGAAAGATTTCAAGTGATAAAAATAATGTAATTTTTAAATCAATTCATACAACCTTTCGTCCCTTTTTAACCCATTTATGGTACATTTTGAAGTACCTATATCTGACCTGGGTCCTTTTCGATATCTGCATGAAAATCGGTTCAGCTGTTTAGGCTACAAACAAGCATATAAATAGAGTTATATGCGTTTTTATTCTAAAGATATATTTTGTGCATAGGAATAATTATTAAATAAAAAATTTACCGTGAAGTACATCGGATGCAATATAAACTACTCGAATAGTTTATACAGCATCCGAATTCATTGTTCATAGGAAAGATCAGCACATCATTATTTTGAAAATTGCAAAAAAAATAAGTCATATTTTTATAAAATTGCATTAAAAATGCAACATTCATCTAACTAGAACAAATTATGCAAGTACCACTAACCCAATTCACATGAAACTTAAAACGTATTTAGCAAAAAGCACAAAAAATAATCATAAAATAAGTCTAAATTTAAACATTACACGATGTCAAAGGAATGCTGTCTTAAAGGACATTGTGCATAAACTCGTTTCAATGCTAAGATATAAAGACAACTCCCGCACTGAGATATTTTGATGACTTTTACAAACATACAAACAACGGACACAGAGTTTAACCAAAAATATTTTTGATAATCTTAAAAAGAAATGTTAGTATCCATGGCCTACGTCATAGCTAATTACGTAGTCTCAAGTGCGATTCCCAAGTTGCACCAAGTGCTAAATAAAGTATTTTTAATTTTCGGGTCAGGTTACCTTAATTCTGTTTTTCCGATGTAAATGTCAACTGTTGGTTATAGGTGCTAGGTGGCAATAGACTCACTCCCAATTATTAACAATACAAAAGGCAAAAAACGGGTCTACATTATGAAGGTATTTCTGGCTAGAACAAAGGGTGTGATGTAGTAAAAAAATAAATAGGTATCAAACCGGTGCATTAGTAATCACATAGTGTCCATCTTAACTACTGCGCTAAAGTCATCTTCAAACCACACTTGACCACTCTCGGCCATATTTCGACCGCATGTGGGTGTTCAACTTTCTTTCTTTAATATGTTTTAAATGGCCGATGAAAGTAAGATTTGAGATAAAAAATTGTCACATGACATGAGTTTATTTATAAAACGATTTTCAAGCCGACAAAAGTATTAAGGTAATGTAGTATGTATGTAATTCGTTCAAGACTTTCGTATGACCTCTTGCAAAGGAATTGTTTAATTATTTTCAAGATATATTCGGTCTTATAGTTATAAAGCGACTCCAAAAAAAAGAGCTTATGAATTCAACTGTTGATTTTTTCGGGTAACTTACTTAAAGGGAAAATGTGGGACCTTTTTGACAATAAATATCATTGAGGCTTATTTCAGGAGATAATTACAAGAACCTAAAATGGTTAACTAAGTATAGATACAGAGCTAACCTTAAGAAAATAGATTAATATAGATATACACAGTAACATACATAGGTACTTAATTAAAACAATATTAAGTGTTAATAACACACTCCTTTAACACCAAAACATAAAAACTGAAGTCACGGCCGGTACGTTTTAACTCAATGTTTCAGCCTAATTCTCTCAGAAATAAGATAAAATTATATAAAACATCGTCGTGCTCAGCCACTACTGCATCTTCACGGTAGTTTGGTTAGGGGATCAGTAGGTCTGCTAAATTACGTTAGAATTGTCGCTATGTACACTTTAAAGTGGATGAGTTTAAAAACGTGGAACAAATATTTTGAACTAAGATTTTCCTCTTTTCTAAAATCTTTTTCCCGGTTGTGTGCCAGCCATTTATTTATTTACTAGCTGACCCGCGCAACTTCGCTTGCGTCACATAAGAGAGAATGGGTCAAAACTTTCCCTATTTTTGTAACATTTTTCACTGGTACTCTGCTCCTATTGGTAGTAGCGTAATGATGTATAGCCTATAACCTTCCTCGATGAATGGACTATCTAACACTGAAAGAATTTTTCAAATCGGTCCAGTAGTTCCTGAGATTAGCGCGTTCAAACAAACAAACATTAAAACTCTTTAGCTTTATAATATTGGTATAGATTAAGAAATAATTATATTATCATTAAGTATTAACTATTAATAATTATCTAAGTACATACGGCAATTTTCAAGTCAGAAACATTACAATTTTAAATTTTTTAGGGTCTGGTCGACTTTTATATCCGCAGTTTACATGTTTTTAAAGGAGAAAGAAAGCTTATTCAGCCACATTTAACTCTATGGTACATTTACAATAATGTATTTATAATATGACTAATAATTAAATTATTAGTAAGATTCGGAAATCATAAAAAGTTACTATTTTAGTAGACACGTAAAAAAACTGGTTGTAATCAATCAATACTACATTAAAAATTCAAAACAAACTGGTACCCAAATTAATCAAATATAACTATCACTATAACGTTTCAATTACTAATAACCAATAAGTATTTCCGTATAAAAAACTTATATAAACTTTCACCCGCATTTCTTCCCCTTAGGGGTGAAATTTCTAAAAGTAATTAGCGAACGGAAGTCTTTATTAAAATACAAGTCTATAATGTATTTATTTGTAGGCTTTATTACGTACTAGCTGATCCGCGCAACTTCGCTTGCGTCACATTAGAGAGAATAGGTAAAATTTTTCCCCGTTTTTGCAACATTTTTTACTGGTACTCTGCTCCTATTGGTCGATAAATGGGCTATCTAACACTGAAAAACTTTTACAAATCGGAGCGCGTTCAAACAAACAAACAAACAAACTCTTCAGCTTTATAATATTAGTATATACATATGTGTAGTGTGAGTCAGTGATGAATTTTGATTACAAGTTCTTAAGGAAAGATGAAATAACATAACTACTAATTAGGTGTAGGTAAAGCGTTTGAGAATAAATTATGATGTAGTTTTAAATATATTGTTTTTAAAAATAAAAGGTCGAAGCAAATTATGAGTCAGATCATTTGATTAAAAAAGAGTTTTTGAAGAAGTTCAGGTCGCATCTTTGAAAAGAAAAAAAAATAAAAAGACTTGACAGGATCTTGCCGCCGATAGGGGGATTTCGAACTGAAGGGGGAAGCCTTTGCCCAGCAGTAGGACACTCAAACAGGCAAAGGAAAAAAACTTAATGACTTTTTGAGACACTTTTTAGGATTACATATCTCATAATAATTTAATTTTAGCATAATATTTTTTACCGGCTAAATAAATCATCTAATGAACTCAAAGAGCAAGCCGTGAGTTTCTTGCAGTTTCTTCTCACGAACAACAGCTTTTCCGAAACGGTGGTAGATAAAAAATATTTTGACGATTTCAAATACTTGTTAAAGTTTATGAAATAAAGAATATTTGACTTTGACTTTTACAAAGTTATTTTTTTTAGTTAAACTATTAAGTGTAGTATTATTTCCTAAATTGATAATGATACTCATAATTTCAAGTTTTCTCAACGCCAATGAAAGTTGTAATACCTAGTTTATTGCTAATAACTTTTACTTAAAACCTAATCATTCAAACGCAAGCTTGATTTATCTTACTTCTATTAATATTCATCATAAGTATTTTTAAACGTTTATTATATTCACTTTAAAAACGGACGTTAAGACGATACAGGAAGCTAAAGCACATTTACTTGGATACAGCCTATTAATATGTCTGTCTGTCTGTGTGTCTGTCCGTTTATGTGTGTGTATTTGCGTTTGTAAATTGTGTTGTGTGTCTGTGCGTAAATATGTGTGTGCATTTGTGTATTCATATGTGTGTGTGTGTGTGTGTGTGTAAAGTCTACGTGATTTCCTGTAACCAAATTTAAAGAGTCATGTTTTTAGTATATTTTTACCGTATTTGCAATATTTTTACAGTTAATCTATAAGGTGTTTTAGTAAAACTGTACATTTACGAGTGCATGCGGTACTCTCACGATAGTATGCCGAAAGGCTCTAACGAAGTAGGTCATTTTTTATACATTTTATTTAAAAAAAATGGAAATATCATTTTTTTAAATAAAATATATAAAATTGTCTACTTTATTATAATAAAGAAAGTGCTCGCTCATATTGTTAATTTATTAAATGTAACTTTCGGCCCTCCGACCTGAAGTAAGAAGGCAGCTTACAAAACACAAAGTAATATAGATTTGGGCAGTCACTGCAAAATGTATGAAGTTTAAACAATGAATTTTTTGGCATTAATTTAAAATGAATATGAATATAAAAAAATCGGAAACGTTCTAACCTAGAAATCGAACTCCCAACCTTTATCACTGAAACCGGCTGTACCATTACATAACAAACAAGTGTACAAACACATCCAGTCTTATTGTGAACATCTCATGCGATACACTAACAAAAGCGATGACGTAACAACATGGCGGACTTTCCAATACCACGTGTTGATTACATTGCACGGTTTAATTTGATTGGTTGAGAACATTTTTCAAAGTGTATAGAGCTTGTATCTTAAGTGAGACGTCATGAAAATCCGTTTATTCCTTTTTGACATAGACAGACGATAAAGCTTTTCTGTGTATATAGTTAGATGTAAAAAAAAAATATTGAAGTACCTGTTTGCTATATAATACAGAACTATATTATTGCTATGAAGGCACGAAGTGGTAACCAGAAACGATTGCTAAAATTGTTGCCTATCCGTTCGCAGTCTCGAAGAAATCTTTGAAAAGACTCAAACAAATTTTGACAGGACTTTTTTTAGCGAATTGCTGATAGCGTAAAGAGTAACGTAGGCATAATTTCATAAAGAATCATCCTTATTTAACTGTTATTAATGATAAATGTTTAAATTTTCCCAAAATAATACGCCATTTATACATCTTATTACACAAGTAATCACAATAACACACAATTAGCATTCTTGCAATACAAATGCGCTAAACAAAAGAATCCAAACCTCTTCAAATTTCCAACAAATATCACTTACACAGCAATTATAGTAATGAAATATACACTTTCTGTTTAAGACACGTGAACGACATAAACCGAAAGAATTCTAAAAACGTATCAACATACGACACGACACGGCACGTCACGGCACGGCACGTCAAAATTGCTGAAGTTATGACCAACTTCTCGTGAGCACACGCAAATGTCACACTTTCTAAGAGTAGAATACTGTTTTTTTTGTTATTGACAATAAAAGTCTAATTACTATATAAATCCATTAATGTAAGAAATACTTATGATTGTCTATAACCTTGTTAAAAAAATATTATTTTCAGTGATATGGTAAACTAGTTATTTATTCCGTGGCAACGAAAAGTCACCATAATGTTACTGTCTCTATCTTCTCTACTTATTTTAAACACGGCCTATTATATTCGAGTTAATCCCACACTTGATATTTTTTTTGCGCAGCATATGGAATCAAAACAATATATAATTGATCGAAGGCATATTTAACATTATAAAACACAGCACATAGACTGAATATAACTGCCCAAGCAGAAGGCAATAACCTAATTTTACCAAAAAAAATGGTTTAAAAAAAACCAATGTCTTGGACATCCTTTAATGAAATTCTTACATTTCAAACATAAAATCAAAATCAAAATCAAATCATTTATTCATTTAGGTCAAATATTGACACTTATGATAGTCGTTACAATTACTGAATCTACCACTAGCTCGGAAAGGGGGTAGAGCCTTATGAGAAGAGCTAGCGAGAAACTCACGGCCACTCTTTTCAATCGCCAAAAGTTTTACAATGTGGTTGATACAATAATTGACCATGCGAGGAGCTGCCAACAATCAGCGATATAGACTAAACGTCAATTAAGTTAAATTAATATAGCTAGGTTATTTATTAGTCTCTGATCGTACCGTATGTTGGGAGCACCTACTAGCATGTGATAATAAGAATATGGGCAGCAAGTGAGCACACTGGTTGTGAACATTATAAAAGAAAAAAAGTGACAGTTTTATGAATAACATCAAATTGTACGTAACATCACCTAATTGCATCATTAATTGCCCATATTTTACAATATTAGACCTACTGCTACTGAGTTTATACAATTTATAGCAAAGTTCCCTAATGTCAAAGAATCCTAATCAAGCGAGCGACTAATCCCAAGAGCTATTGTCGTTTAGATACTCATCAACTCTGTAATAAGCCTTCCTAACGAGATGTTCCTTAACAGCAACTTTGAATTTTGGCAGGGGTAAATCCATGATGTGCTTGGGAAGCTTGTTGAAGAAACGAATGCCGAGACCTACAAACGAATTGTGCACCTTGTGTAAACGATGATGGGGACCTACTAATTTGTGTCTGTTTCTAGTGTTATAATTGTGTCTATCGCTATTTGTTGCGAAAGTCCCTAAATTTTGTTTTATATACAACAAGTTTGCAAGCACATACTGTGATGACACCGTCAGTATCCCTATCTGCCCAAAAAGCTCTCTCAAGGAGTCTCGCGCTCCTAAACTATAAATTGCACGGATAGCTCTTTTTTGAAGGACAAAAATAACATCTATATCAGCAGCCTTACCCCACAGTAATATACCGTAAGACATGACGCTGTGAAAATAACTAAAGTAAACCAGTCTTGCCGCATCCACACCAGCAAACTGTCTTACTTTTCTGATTGCGTACGCGGCGGAGCTGAGTCTCCCCGAGAGATGCGCTATCTGAGTGCCCCATTGGAGCTTGCTATCCAGACTGATACCTAAAAAAGTTGCCGAATCTACCAAATCGATAGTTTGCCCATTTACGACTATGTTAGTACCTGAATTCCTCGCGTTGGGCATAGTGAACCTAATGCACTTAGTTTTGTTAGAATTTAATAACAGATTATTACAAGTGAACCAGTTGTGGACCTGTTCAAGAATACTATTGATATCAATAAAACAAGACTTCGAACGATCTACTTTAAAAATGAGTGAAGTGTCATCTGCAAATAATATAATATCACATAAGTCCTGCACCTGAAAGGGGAGATCGTTTATATATACGAGAAAAAGAAACGGACCGAGTATCGAACCCTGAGGCACGCCGAGAGAAACAGCTGAACCTGAAGACCTTACACCATTGATATCTACTCGTTGAATCCTATTACTCAAATATGACGCAAGTAAATCGAGCGCTGTATCCCTAATTCCATAGTGGTTTAGTTTCCTAAGGAGCGTATTATGTTGGACACAGTCAAATGCTTTGGAGAGATCGCAGAACACCCCAATGGCGTCCTGGGATGTCTCCCAAGCATCATAGATATGCTTGACGAGCGAAATACCTGCATCGATCGTTGACCTACCCTTTGTGAAACCATACTGTTTACCATGAAATAGCTGATTCGAGTTAAAGTGACTTTCGAGCTGCTCTAAGATGACCTTTTCGAAGATTTTGCTAACCGCAGGCAAGATGGAAATGGGCCTGAAATTGCTGGGCTCACTCTTAGATCCCTTCTTAAAGAGTGGTACTACTTTGCTGTGTTTCATTAAGTCAGGAAACACACCAGTATCTACGCACCTGTTAAATATTAAAGCCAAATGGGGGGCTATTTCCAGGATGATACTTTCTACTAATTTAACAGAGATGCCCCAGAGGTCAGGTGTTTTTTTGGAGTTGAGCGACCTAAAAGCCTTAATTACATCATTGGAGTTGATATGTTTGAAGAAAAAAACACTACCACACTCTTCTACACTATTTCGAAGTAAACATTCTGCCTTGGCAGGACAGGAATTCAAGGAGCTAGTTGTAGCTGTGGGAATATCAGCGAAGAAAGTATTGAACGCCTGAGCAACCTCTAAGTTATTGGTGATAATCATGTCATTTACTTTCAGTTCAAAATTATTTTCGCGCTGGATAGCACGACCTGTTTCGTTGTTAATGATATTCCATGTGGTTTTGATCGTATTGTCTGAGCTTTTAATTTTGTTGCTTAAGTGTAAGGATTTAGCAGCAACACAAGTTCTCTTAAAAATTTTTGAATAGTTCCTAACGTATTCAAGAAATTTAGGATTAAAATTGAACTGTTTCATGGAATAAAGCTCATACAACCTAGCTCTACTTTTATAAATACCTGCTGTCGCCCAATCGCAAAATTTGAGTTTCCTATTGTTATCTAGTATGGTTTTCTCTTTGAAGATAGTTTTGAACTTGGATTCAATAATGTTGAATAACGATGTGTAAAGGTTATCCGGGTGTTCTTCGGTGTCGTCTAACTTTGTCATAGCACTAGCTATCTCACTATTAAATAAAACTAAACGATCCCTAGTAATAGGCCTACAAGTAAT
Organism: Anticarsia gemmatalis; assembly: GCF_050436995.1. NCBI lineage: Eukaryota > Metazoa > Arthropoda > Insecta > Lepidoptera > Erebidae > Anticarsia > Anticarsia gemmatalis. The sequence continues at coordinate 9,852,346 of NC_134764.1, read as the reverse complement.
TTTCTTTAACCTATTATCTATCCTAACAGGAAATATAGCCTTCTGTCCACAATGGTCCGATGTTAGTTCACTTAAGATTTCCCTACCTAAGCATTCGCAGTTGCAGAATATATTGTCCAAGCATGTAGCAGAATGTGCAGTGATTCTAGTGGGCTCATTAAATAAAAAAACTAAATTAAAAGATTTAAATAATGACTTAAGTCTCGTACTAGTCGAAGATTGCTCAAGTAAATTTACATTAAAATCACCACACACTACCACATACTTGTTGCTTATACTTAAACGTTTTAATATGTCCTCCATTATCGACTCAAATAAAGTAAACTCACTATTTGGTGGTCTATATATACAAACTACTATGTGTCGCTCTAGCTCGACACAGGAAACCTCAGCAGTGCGTTCTATTGACAAATTAACTATGTCCCTACGTTCTTTACATTTAATACTGTTAGCTACCATAATCAGTGAACCACCATGTCTAGCTTTGTTCCTAATATACGCACTAATAATTGTATAAAACTCATTGTTTATTGCGATTTGTTCCGTGTGTAGCCAATGCTCAGTCACACAGAAAATACCTACATTATGTTTTTGTAAGAACAATTCTACTTCTAATTCCTTGCTGGATAAACCTTGTATGTTTTGATGTACTAAATTTAATGAGCCTAGCTGTTTATCCATTGTCCTACCTGTCAGTTTAAAGAATCGGATACATTATTCGTAACCTTGTCGCTAACTACACTACCTATACATTTAATCACAGTATTGTTAGAATAACTACACAATACTGGGTCGTCCCTTAACCTAAACTGCGTTATAGCACCTATAACTGTGTTAATATTATAAGCTAACAATGTAGCAATTTGTCGTTTGTCCGAACTATTAAGAAACATAGTTTCTTGAGTATAAATAAAACTACTAATAAACTTATTAGTGTCAAAAAACAATAACTTATCACTATGATAAGATGTCATTAAATGTAGTTGATTATTCAACCTATGTATACGCTTATTTTCCCTTTCTGTAAGAGATTGTGAGTATGGGAATGCGCAGATAATTAATTTACCTAAATCTAATTGCAATAAACTGCTAATACTATCAATAATATCAGTTTTATCTAAACCTAAACTATCACCTATCAGTAAAACTACTGTTGTATTTATATCTAAGTGAGTGTTCCTAATTCTATCTACTATTTGATTTAATTTGAGGTTAGGGTAACAGTTATTTTTAAAACTACAATGTAAGTTGTTGTTTATTATAGGTCCTAAGTTAATGCCTAACTTATCTGAGAACATAGCTACTCTGTTCTTTGTGTTAAGATCTATGAAGGAAGAGGGAATACTGTCAGATGAGTCGGTCAGTGAAGTCTCAGTACCTAAACTAATTTGAGAGGGTTCTAACTGTTCTAAGTCACAAGGGGGTCCCTGAGACTGAGAACACCTAGTGCATGGAGTGCTATTAGCTAAGGCCCTAACACACTCTAAATTTTCCCTGCCAACTTTAGCAATCTCATCGTATTTTAGTATGTAATCGTGAGTTTCACGTTCATAATCTAAGGTAATTTTTGTTAATTTAGATTGTAGGTGTGAGATTTGTGACTTAAGGTCAAGAGTGTGTCTGTCATACAATAGCCTACTGGAGATGAGTTCTTCACTACAACTATTGACTTCTAAAACTAGTTCCCTACGTTCCTCAATCAAATCTTTATTTGAATTAACTAATAATCTAAGTTTGTTAAATTTCTTGAGTTTTAATTCTAATTTTTTAATTATCTTACTAATTCTAGTGTATTTCCTAAACTTTTTATTGCTTTTAACTCTAGTTAATAAAGATTTACAGCCTATAAGCTCAGAATACAAATGATGAGTTGCACTACTGTCAAATGATTGTATTGACCGTTCCAATGAGATGATCTTAGTGTGGGCTTCATGCAGGCTTGTCTCTAGCTCATTTATGCGGCTCAGAGACCACTCATAGGTCTCATTACAGCTGCCAAATGAGCTAACTTCTTGTTGTAGCCTGTCCCGCTGATCCAGTAAGTCCATATTTTCAATATGGAGCTCAGCAAGTTCCCCCTTCAGTGATACAACCTTGTGGTTAACCTCCTTGATCTCTTCTTCACAGTCAACACGCTCCCTCAACAGCAGGCTGTTCTCATCTTTGCACTTCTTGAGCTCGTATATCCTTAAATGCAAATCCTGACGTCACCGATGCTATCCAAAGCTTTCCTCAACAGATGTCACCGCGATAAATAGCCTTCAACATCCGGGTGTAAGTTTCTCTTAAAGAAAACTCGTAAGGCATTAATGTACTAGTGTTTACATATTAACGTCTTGAAGGCTTGATGAGCATGTTAAGATAGTCATCTTTTATTGAGAAGATTTAAATTGTTTCTTGTTAAACGGACATAGTTAATTATAGATAAGTTAATTATTTATTTATTTATTTACAGCAGGGCAAAGGCCTCATTTGCATTCTTCCTTGCACTTCCTGAACTAATCTGAACCTAAACTAAACCTGAACGTCTTTAGCAGATATTCCGCGTGATTTGTTCGTCTCGTTATTATCGTATTATTCTACGACAATGTAGATCCATTTCAAAGGAATTATTAGATATAGCCCGGAATGTAGTAATTTCACTAAAATACGAAATAAGTATCATTTTAGCTTCTAATCTTTGAAATTACCATTCTGATACTAAAAATAATTTTAGAGAACACAACAGATTCATTACAAAATAACTTTTAATGAATCTGTTATATGTTATTTATTTTTAAAGAAACAAATTCACAAAATACATACGCTTAAACTAAATTAAAGAAACAATTTTGATTAAATCTAACATAAAAAAATTTTTTACAGCATTTTTCTTGGTAGAGATAAGTCAAAATTTCTCTAGACTTAACATAATATTTCTAGTGTTTGTGAATTTCTCTACATAGAGATGCTCTATCGTTGACCTCGGTAGAGACTGGTATACGAGTCGCCCACGCAACGCTTTCATTCATGTGCGTCATTTGACTGCAATATAGAGTCCACTATTTCTCTATTATTTTATTTTACATATTGTTTAACTAGAGATTACTAATATAAATAAAATAAAACATTTAGTAATATATTGATGAATGTTTGTAAAGTTTGGAATATTGCAATATATAGAAACAGAACTCGTGTTATCGCAATTATAATTTTGGTAACTTTACCACCATTTTCAGTTGAATAAGAGCCGATAAATTGGCTTCTTTTTTCAGTAATATACCAATTAAAAAATTTCTTCAAAAAAACCGGGCATCAAACCTTGGTCTTCATCAACATCCCTTTTCACTCACTATCATTTCTCTTTTATCCACTAAACACAGCATACAATAACCTCTAATTATTCCATACAAACATATAAAACAAAGCCTTTCAGAGTCAATATTGGAAGAAACTCTTAACACTTTTCACTCGCCTGTGGTTAATGTTGAACTAATAATTACATAACTGACTAATGAAGACGAAAGTGCCGATAACAGTTGAATTTATTCGAGGCACAAGTTTTACTTGATTCATTTATCTATAAACTAACACACAGGGACACATAATTTGATCAAAATAAAAAATGATTTTTGAAAAAAAAGCCCATACGTAAACGAAACGAATTAAAAAAGACATATCCGTGCATTCCTAGTCCACATGATTTTTACAGCCTGCCAGTCAACATCATTTCTTCAGCAGTGTTACAAAGACAACGTAATATGTATACTACTACTGTTGCATCAGTAAAAAAAAATAGCTAATTTCATAAAAAGATAATAATAAAATATTACCCAGTAAAATAACTAGTTCAATATTCTTTATTAGCAATCATATTATTATATATCCGTAGTAATTAAAGGAGTGCTACCAACAATAGTTTAAATAAATATAACTCTATGTTTAATTTATTCTCTACATCGTTCGAACAGAAACAGTTCGTGTCCAAGTTGTCACGAGTTACACGTTTTTACTGAACTCACTATTGAGATATTACATCGTTAGAGTTTTACAATAATATTGGAATAATATTGGATCACATATTGTGCATTATAGTCTCATTGTCTAAAAGTATAGATTTTATATTAATTGCTGCCCGCGACTTCGTCTGCATGAAAAGATTTCCCGAGAAGTAATTGAGTATAATTCTATGTGTGTGTTAATGCGGGTTATAAAATATCTATGTGTATAGTTTCATCTAAATCTGTACGGTATTTTTAAGGTGAACGAGTGAAAACAATTCTTCTAACAATCCTAACATCTAAACTTGTGCATTTATCGGATATTATACAATGAAAGCAAAAAGCCATTTCTTATCACCGTAAACAGAAAAGATTCCAATCATTGTTTTATATGCATATACGATGCTAAAAAGTTTTAAATAAATTAATGTCTAAAAACCACACTTACCTAACAAAGATCAGCAATAATCTCAATAAAAAAATATTTATTTAAAATAACTTTAAATAAAACGTCCAACTTTAGGAAAATACTGTATTGCAATGAAACTAAATTAATTGCATTAATTTAATTACCAACACAAAACACAAGCACCCGTTGATGTCTTTTGTTCGCGACAACAAAATAACTCATCGACTGTGTTTTACAATACAAAGTATGCAAAAATATCTTTGTTTACAATAAAAAACTGATCCATTGTTGACAGACAAACAAACAAACATTGCATTCCTCGTTTGTTGTTGTTTATGTGTGAACAATGAGAGACCTTTGTATGCTAATGGCAATATTTAGGGTTGAAGGCAGTGTTTTTCTTCAATGGATTGGAGGTGATACGAAGGTTGCACGTTTTTTGAAGTGAAACGTTTTATAAACAGCTTACAGTATTTACCATATTTATTCGTTTCATTTGGTTGAGCGTGATAGAATAGAGAATTGTAATATCCTATTTGGCAATTATACTAGTACATTTAAGTAAAGTTATTTTTCAAAGAAAGTATTTACTTCTTAATACCTATTGTCACTATATTTTTATATCGAAATTTAGAGAAAGTTACTTCTTGTAGCAAATAAATTTGAACACATACAAAACTATAGCAACGTGCCTATTTTTAGAACAACCAAGCCGATTTACTTCTTACTAGAAACCCAATTATACCTTAATCTACCTAGCATGGTAATCGAAACTAAGTCAGGAGTTCCACAACTCTACGAGTTTACAAAGACATTTTGACAGAGACTGTACCGCTAATAATATAACATTATAATTTATGTTTGTATGCACATAACTTTTAATAATTAATAATAATTGATACATAACCTCGTCGTACTTGAACTGTGCGACATTTAGCGACAACTTGATTGACTATTGTAGCAACTCTAATGAATGGGTTCAAGATCGTGTGGGTATCTGTGAGGAAAGGTCGACAATTAAAATATATCTTAATTATTGTGAATAATATTAAAATTTTGGACGAAGGAGTAAGTGAGGTGCTTTTTGAGTTACTTTAAAAGCTGTAACATTGACAAGGGACGTAAGGTCAGAGATGCAGAGATCTAAATTGTACTTGAAAATAAAGTTTTAGTTTACTGTGTTGTTTTGATAAGCATACTTTCTATTTATGATATTCGCTGTTTGGCATAGCTATAACTCTGAGCTCTAGCGATTATTTTTAAAAGTCCAAATTAATAGATAACTAAGAGAGACCCGGAATACCCCCTAAAATACCGTAAAGTGAATAAACATTTAAAAAATACTACAATCTTCAATCATACAAAATTGTCCATATTTCTAAATAGCACATGTCAATATTATCCTCAACGGTAACCAGTCATACGGTTCACGTTAAAACTACGGTTAGTTCGCTAACTGTCGGTTATATGCTGATTAAACTGTGTAATCACGTTAGCAACTCATTCGACACGACCATTGTGAATGATTAAATCATTAAAGAATTTTGTTTGTTTTAAATGTATAAAAAACTGCGACTGTGTGTAGTGGAAGTATTATATGTGACTGCTGAATACCGAGGTCCCAAGTTCGAATATGGTTGAGAAAAGTATCATTTTGTGACTGTTTGTAGTGGTAGTATTATATGCTGATACCGAGGTCCCAAGTTCGATTGTTTGTTGAGAAAAGTATAATTGGAATGGATTTTCCATTTCAGTTTGGTTTACCGGAAAACCGACTGCAAGAAATAGGTTATTTTCTTTATAAGAGCACTATTTATCGTCATTTACAGAAAATAACCGTGGTGGTAATTTCGTTAAACTAAATTAAAATCCTAGTTAGAATTTTTTAGTTAAATAATTTTACTTCCATATAATAAAAATAATTTTGCAGTAATCTTATCAAATTTTTAGCTACAACATAATAGAAAACGAGCGCAGTGTTAACGTGTAATATATTCAAAAAGAAAATGCTAGATCGATCTAAATGCAACTTTCACTATCGCAATACTTAGTTCGAAGAGCGATTTGATTGGAAGTTAACACGCTATGACTAAATGCTTAGTAATAATGTTATAATATCATATGTACGGAGTGAAAATCTGTAAGGTAAGTAACCTTTGAAGAGGACCGCCTATTGATGGGTGGCAAATGTAAACAAAACGTTTTGCCATCATCATTAACTTAGCCTTTCTTTCAACTATGTTTGAGTCAGCTTCCAGGCTCGCCGTATGCAGCGGAATACCTAGTATTGTACATGGAGCGATTGTCTATCGGCCCTCCACAACCCAGTTACCTGGGTTATATCACGATACCCTTATTAAGACTGCTTTTTATATTAGTTAAAGCTAAGTTCGATATACGTAAAATCATTGCTGATTTTAACTCCAGTCTTATGCTTGAAGAAGTTGATATCACGTCAGGTATGTTAAGACACAAATATGTATATTTGCAATTTTAATTGAATTCATAGCACTTAGTTACTATATTCTCTCAAGTTGTTCACAGATGTTATTCGACTTTTTCCACACAGGAATCAAACCTACGACATTAAAACAACGTTAAAATTATGACTAAGACAAAATACTCAATTTTATAAAACACGTTCACAAACACTTCAGCAATTAAACATTATTTGAACAAACTAATTACTTCATTTTAGCAATTAAAATCTATTTTCTAACATCGTTAATAACTTCTAATTAAAGAATATTACACTGTATACAATTTGTATCGAAAAGTCCCGTTACTTGCGACCCAGTTGTTTCGTCTCTATCACTTCCTTTAGGTGCGATAAGGACAGGGATAATGAAAACCTCGTGATAAGAAAGTACTGCTTGAAATAGGCAATTTTGTTGAACAAATGCAATTTAGATACTAAGGAAATAGTCTAGTTTTGTGAAAGCTTTCAAAACATACATACATCGGATACATAGTGCAACTATACTTAAAACAACTATTTGTAGATAACACAAATGTTTGTATCGTATAGGAATCGAACCCACGATGCTTACGTTTAGTACCTGAACACTTTAATCACTTTGCTACAGATGTGTAATAAAAATGAAATGTAGAAAAAATAATGAGCAGCATATGGCATTTAAAATAATTCTAAACAGTTCTTGATAAAATAAAAAATTCAAGACATATTTGGACTCAATGTAAGCATTAGATCCGACTTTATGATCAGCAGTAAAAGTCAAGCCCAGAATTACCCTGTTCGAGATTAGAACCTAAGACTATCACATATTCTGCCTCTAAGAAATCAAGAAACCGTACATTGAGAAACCATGTAGGTTGTAAATGATGCAGTAAGTTTACAACAAAATTATTGGTTACCTTTACGTGTGGGAGTTTAATAATATGAGTTTTGTGGCTTTCTATCACATATTAGAAATTGATTAAATGTTAGGCCGTATGGATATAGGTAAATTCTGTGAGATTGCGCAAAATTCTATAGATTTTTTGATTTTGCCTGACTCCTAGTCTACTAGCTATCACGGCAGACTAGAAGTCGAGGCTGTCTCAGTAAACTGCACACTTAATTCCCGAGTAATCCCGCTAATATTATATATATATAGATGGATGTGTGTTTGTAACTCTCTGACTAAAAAACCACTAGACCGATCATAATGAAATTTGGTACACAGATAGCTCATACTTTGAAATAACACATGATATACTTTTTATCCTCAGAAATATACTCATGCGAACGCATTTGCGGACAGAAACTAATATTAAATAATTACCAAAACAATAATAACTTTAACATTTTATAAAGTAACTAGCTGACCCGCGCAACTTCGCTTGCGTCACATAAGAGAGAATGGGTCAAAATTTTTCCAGTCTTTGTAACATTTTTTACTGATACTCTGCCCCTATTGGTCGTCGCGTGATGATATATAGCCTAAAGCCTTCCTCGATAAATGGGCTATCTAATACTGAAAGAATTTTTCAAATCGAGCCAGTAGTTCCTGAGATTAGCGCGTTCAAACAAACAAACAAACAAACTCTTCAGCTTTATAATATTAGTATAGATTAGTATAGATAAAGTTATTTATAGTTTAAACCATGACGAACTGCAGTTGAAGACAGCGTCATTACAAGCTCTATTGACAAATCAGATTATATCTAGCTTGCGAAATTGTTCACAATTTACACTTGACGATAGCACCTTGCTCAGATCGTTTGTGGCCTATTATCGTTGCTCAACTAAATAGCTACTGTGTAATGTATTAAGAATATTGTACATTATGTTTTGTAGGAGTAGGTTTTTTTGTAGGACATAATCTGTGGAATATTTTGACCAGTTATGCAAATTCTTTATTATATTTTCTACTTACTTCTGTCTACATTCATACATCGAAAATTTCATCCACATGGGTAGATTTGCAGGATTAAAAAGGCTTATGTACAACAGTCATTTCAGATTATAACGTGCCAAACTTAATCAAAATGTATTTAATAGTTTTTCGTAAGATACCATACCTTCGTCCAAAGAAAGTTTTGTGTTTATCAGACTTATAGGAACATTTTAATACTGTTGTTAGATTAGTATCTTATGAGTCTTGTTACTACATGTTTGTAAATGTTACCTCAGTACAAAATTAATTGCGGTAATAGTCCCTCTAAACTCAAATAAATAACAATACTAATTTCTACATTTAGCAGGTGCATTTATATTTCTAACTTTTAATCACAGTTTATAACTGATTCCTATTTCATTGAACTTTAACATTGCAAGTTGCGTGATTGTCTCCTTGATTTTTTGTTTTTCTTAAGATAACTTGCGTCACAAGACGTCTCTAAGAGTTTGTTACAATACAACAACATGGCGAAACATCCATATTTTGTTGAAAATCGTAACAAGTAGCATTACTTAGAATATTTTAGTTTCTACCCACATTTTGGAGAATAAGGCTTGATTTTATGTTTCTATTTCTCAAATGAAAGATTCTCTGTCTTTATGGACGTAAAAAGTTGATCCCGGTTGTTATCAATTAAGATATAAGTCATTCACCTACGTCTTATGTCTTAGGGCGAACAGCTTTCACACTAGGTTAACCTCTAACTATAGATAAATGATAAAATACTATGTTTGCTACTGAGTTTAGATATGAAATCGTATGCCACTTTTTTGCTACCAAGCAGAAGACCTCTAACTTAACATCTTGAAATTCCTGTTTGCGACATCTACCCGGTCTCCACGCTACGCTAACTTATGCGGTGTCAAGACCTTGACTCTTATGGTCACCCATCCGATTCCTGACCGCGGTAAAATTACTTAACTTTGCAGAAAACAGTATGTTCCTTAATTTATTTCGTTCCAAGTGGGTCCACTTGTCCAAGCTTCGCCATATACGAACGTCCTCATTACGAACAACGACAATTTCTTTACTTTTACTCGTGTGAAAGTTAAAAATCTTGCGGCAATTAAAACATGCCCCAGTTTCCGTCCATTATCCTTGAGAAACTTATATTCCGTGTCTGTGCAAATTTGTCTCGCGTTCCGTTCAAAAACAAGACAATTATCTTAATAGTTGTAGTAACATTTCGGTTACCAAATCTCTTAATACACGAACTTTTTGTTTAATACACGAACTTACTTCATTTAATACACGAACCAAAAGTCATATGACGATTGCTTTCAAACGACAATGAATACAATTCCTTTCCAATATTGTTCACAAGCGAAGAGAAAAGAGGTACACATACTAACTTAAGTTGCGTCTAAGCACACTGACTCCGACATAACTGTACTAAGTTCACAGCTTGTAACTTAAGACTTAACATAGTAACAAAAAACACATTCAACTAACCTTTATATCCACAATAGCAATCCCGGAATAAAACAGAAATATTACAAAAAAAAAACACTGAATTCGACACACTGTCCTTGAAAAACAAGACTTTTCTCCACAACTACTGAAAAGTAATTTTTCCTGAACTATATCGTTTTATAGAACAAAACACAGTTTTATGCGACACCAATTGGTTAAAAAAAATGTTGGTTATTTCGATAGCGATGTCTCGCGCACGTCCGTACCGCGCGGCCGCTCGCGGTAAACTGAGGGACTAGCTCTAAGAAGACACGTCACTGAATGCGTCTGAGCACCTTTACTTCACTCAAGACAAACTTAACCGTCTTGATACTTTCGTATTGATGTACTGTTTTCTTCTGAACCACAATAGCAAACACATACAGTTATATACAATAAATTCATTTGTTATAGAAATTAAATGGGAATGACGTCATGTTTTATATAATAATGGATAATAAGTAATTTCTAGCATTTTTATGTGGTGATTAATTGTCGTGCCTACAAAGGAGAGATTGACAAAGAAAGCAGGCACAGCAGAAGAATTCCAAGATTATCTCGTAAAAGACTGGATGACCTAGACTTATCCCAAAACATTGAGCTCGAAACCCTGAGAGGTGGAAAGAAGGATGAAGACAAAGTTTGGCTATAAAAGTTATTTCGAGAAGATGTATTCTTGAGTTAGCTTGAAAACCGGAAAGCGAAAGAATCGAAATAGCAGCCATAACGAGTCAAAGGTTTAAGATTGGTTAAAAGGCTGGAATGTCAGGAATTAGTAAAGATACTCTATTTTTTAATTATTCTTACAAGTGGCATACAATTTGTGTTATAGTTCAAAGTAAATTGCTATTTCTACGGCTATGGCACATGATGACGATAATTTGATAAAAAAAACACGGTTTGGATATAAACACTTAAAACCGATACCATCCTGCTATATATTTATTTAATAAAATGCACTCATAATTCTATTACAAAGTTACGTCTTCAACCAATTACAAATAATTCATTCACATAATTATCTCATCCTGAATCTTAAATTATTCAAAGCAAATAAAGAAAAAATCTTCGACAAAAAACAAGTGATAAATGCTTTGAAATATTCTTTGTATATAAAGGAAACGCTAGTTATTTTATAAATAATGTAAATATGTACATAAGTTAATTAATTAAGGAAATTATGAACTTCTTTGTTTAATTTTCTCCTTGAACTTGTGTTATTTATTTAACGTTACGCCTGTTATAACAAAAGGTGTAGGCAGAGTTTTATGACATCCGAATTATGTTCTAGCTTCAAAACCTACCTACATACCTAAATTACCAAACAAAAGAAAAAACCTCTTTTTAAATATCGGAATATTATTAACCGTTTGTTACATCTAAACAGGTTTTGTATACTTGTTGTGACTTTATCTCTCAGATAGTTCATCCAGCAGTTATCTATAAATCTTGATGCCGGCCCTAAAAGTGTTTTAACAAAATTTGAAAAACATAAACTATATAGCAAATAGATAGATAGATACAGAGAAGATGTATCAAATTCGAAGCCTATCCGTCGAGAAACGCATTCACTTCATTCCATTAACTCGAGCTACTGAATCACATACTAATTGTTATTAAACAATACAATTATATACAATACAAAGCTATTTCTTTACAATAGTATAAAATATGTATCAATTACTATTCTTCAATGAGTTAGAAATGAATAACGTAGCTTTCATAGTAGATTAATAATGTCATTGAGAAACTGATGCATACATACATATTTAAAGAATTCTCCTATTTCGAATAATATAGGTGTCAATTGAGGTTATAAACGATATATATGAAGATTTCTAGCGCAGAAGTTAAAGGTGGTCAATCAATATGTATAAAAAATTGTATAATCCACAAATAGTTATTTATAGGATAGTTTAACTTAGAGTCAGTTGTTTGTAAAAGTTCCCGAAGACACCTGTTTCCCCTTGGTTTGCATGTTTGTTAGTCTTACACAAGATTAAGTTAAAGTGCAGATATTGTGTTATACAAAATTAATAAAACAACGCAAAACAGCCGTTTGAAAATATGCATATATTATTTAGCTTAAGCAGTGTTACATGATTCAGTAACCCTTCATCTAAACTAACATCAAAAAATGCTAACTACACTTCATTCTCGAGCTACAAAACCTACTCACACAAAATAGTACATTTTAATCTCACAGCATCTCAAAGTATCAACCACCATCACTCCCACTACACATCTCTTGTCCTCGATATTCGGACACCTCTCCACGCTCCGCCTAGCTATTTCACATTCATGCGTGCCGAGCGTTTGCCAAACAAGCACCCAAATATGTGCCCACCTTACTTACAGGAGGTAGGCAGAAGACTTGAACGACAGGTTTTCATGTTGAGTAACTGTCATAGTTAAACGACACTAATTTGGAAGCCGTATGATTTGAATGCCTCTGTGATCCTGGTTGTATGCGTTCTGGGTTTCGGTTTTTATTATTTATTTTAAATTTTCAATAGTCATAAGTAATACCGAAATGCGGTAATAGATTCGTCCCCTTTTATATTGGCACATGATTATAAATTTTATTGTCAAACGAGCAAGTCGCGTATTGCTAGTTTAAAGGACAAATAACATTTAATAGGCTTTTTAAAGGGTGTACTCACGTTAACAAGTCCATTTAATTTTTTTATTGGTAAAAAAAATCGAATTGAATAGTGTTATTCCTTCAACTATATCAATTATTATTAACTAATACAAGCGTCTAATTGACGTGTTGTGACGACAACAAACGACTGTCTAAATGTCAATTTACTGTTAATTTAACAAACGAGTCCCTTGTTATTTATGTGTACATAATTATAGTTATATTTCATATGCTGCACTTGCAGTAATTATTGTGTCAATTATGACAAAACTACAATTTGAAGACACGACAAATAACCAGACTCATAACTTAGTCTTCCTAACTTATGTATTTTATAACAGAGCCACTACTTTGATGATATTAAAATCACTTAAATTGCATAGCACAGCACAGATTTTCAGCCTTTCTGCCATTGACAATACTTTGTGCTATTACTAATAGTAATACATTATTTAACTACAACGGTTTCTTCACCACAAATTTGAAAAGCTGGCTACTCAAATGACCTTTAGTATTCAAACAGCTGCCAAATTAAAGTGAAACTGTATTGGCACTACATAAACCTTTCCAACCGCAAATTAATCGTATTCAGTTAACGCTAGCGAAAATCATCGGCTCCATTAAAATCGCAGTGAAATCTTTAATTGATGCCAATAAAAATATTTCAAAGCGAAATCATCGGTTTAGAGGAAAATTGTGATCATAATATACTTGTTTTCGAGGCCTACTCGTGCAAAAAAAAAACCTATGGCTTATTATGGATTCCGTGGTAATAACTTCCTACGCTTATAGTTTTAAGAATAGGCAAAGTTCGTTTAAAATTGAATAATATAGTGTAACAAAAAATGACATGATTCAGACTTTAAAATATCTATCACTATGTACATTTCGAAAAACCTGTTCTTTTAGAAAATACAAACTACAAAATCCTCATTATTCTCATTTAGTGTGCTATTTTTTTCGTTAAGTAGTCCTGCATAGCTAGTAAATAATATGATCCGCACCTTCTAGACATTTTTATGAACCACCAAAGCTAAGGTTTTATTGAGTAAAATTTAAGTTACTACTGGACAACGTACAGCAATTACCTATGCATGGTAGGTACTTAGTTAAATTCCGTGAGGTTGGGTTATAGTCAGTGTTGGGTCAATCAACTAATTTTTTCAATCAATTGATTAGTCATGACTAATTTAGTCATGAATTATTTAGTCATGATTGAATTAATCATGAGTAAAAATAATAATCATAATCATGATTAAATAAATTAGTCATCAATCATTTAATGATTAAATGACTGATGACTAATTTATTGTATTTTTGTATGATGATTAAACTAAAAAAAATAATTCAGGTGACATAATTTTAGTTTAATTGAACACATCTATAAAACTATAACTGATCACCACCTTAAGTTGACTGAAAGAAGATAATTCCATTATTTACAAAATTTGATTTTCAAAACGCGTAGTTTTAAAAAGCAATTTAAGTTATTTTAAACTAAATTAGCCCGAACTTATTTTTGCAAATGTGTACCTGTGTAAATTAAAAAAAAAATTAACTGATTCTGTTGTAAAACTAGCTTTAATTAAAAACCTGTGATTAACAAATCAACAGTCATGGAACGTAGACTTGAAAAGCTTAGTTTTATTTAACTATTATTTTTAGTCATTAAAATTTTAGTCATGATTGAATAACTAACACTAACACTAATTAATCATCAATCACGACTCATGATTGAATTTTTTTAGTCATTAGTCATTAGTCATGAATAAATAATTTAATCTTAATCATCAATCATCAATCAAACTAAATTTTGCCCAACACTGGTTATAGTAGTATTAACTACTATAACCCAAGCAAAATACCCAAACCTTGCCACCGCAAGGCGATAGAAAAACTATAATAATAATAATTAACCTTCAAAAACTTCGGCCTTAATTATAAGTATGTGTGTCACTGCGACCAGTGGCCAGTGTCACGCGGGCCACGCCGCGGGCCAAACTATGCTGAATAACTGTTATACACTGTATTACATAAATTAGATATAAATTATAACTTTATAGCTTTGCGTATAGGAATATTTGAGGCTGTATTTTTATAGGTTTTGATTAAGATGCTGTGAAAAGAATTTTAGATAGTTAAGCTGTGTTACTAGGCAGAAGTATTGAGTTTTGATATTTTGATTTACACATGCAATAAATACATGATTATTTGTGTTATTTACTGGATGTATTTTGTTTCAATACAACCAAAACTGAGGCAATACTGATTTTAACCGTCAGTAGTTTGTATGTTTCATAGATATTAATAGATATTAAAATGAAATAGTCATAATATATGTTAAATAAAGTAGTTTTTGGAGTTAATTATAATGGCTTCGTCTTGGTCGGTAGTCTGTTAAAAATCGGCAGATTAACAATTGCGAAGATGTTTGACCGTAGCAAAAAAGTATACAAGCATTATCAAAGATACATTAATTATGCTATTAACAAGTCCAGCTCAATAACCTAATGCCATGGTAGACGAGATCAAATCTGAGACCTTTACAGCAGTTGCATACACTTCCTTAGCAATCAAATATACTTTGAGATATGTAAGTATATAGTACTTATGTGGTACAGTTCACGACATCTTCCGTTCCCACAATCACAGCACACACTAGTTACTATAGTACCACAACTTCGCAGAGACCCTTGGCATGCATGCATTTATCTTATGTATCTTAATCATAGCAATTGATTCTGAGTATTTCCAAACCAAACATCTGTGTCAAAAAGAAGAAATTTAGCTGCCAAAACCTGTATATTTTAATTCTGAATTTCGTATACCTTCACCAGCCGTAAACCTTGCTTGCAGGGCTCTGTACTTAGTTGTCGCATTATAGTTAGTACACGCAACTTGTAAATACATTCCGGTTTATGCTTCACTATTACATATTATTTCCTCTCGTAGGTTACATAATGTAATTACAGTGGTTACAGGGTTAAATGTTCGTAATGGTGTATAATTTGTGCAATATTAAGTAAAGGGTTCAATTCTAGGTTGTTATTCCCGCTTTGCATGTTTTGCGGGATTGCCTGCGATTGGCAGTTTTCTTATGAAGAGTACTTGTAAATACTTTATTCACTTCTTAGTCCGATTACAGACAAAGAGAAGTTGTAAAATATGGTAAAAATAATCATAATATGCCTAAATATTGAAAACAAAAGATAAAAAAGTCATAACAAATCTGTTTCCTATTTGCTTACAGCAATCGAGAACTTTTTTCTTAGGCTGTGAAAATCCCATCGCTGGGCAAAAGACCTGTTCATATTTCTTTGCAAATCTCCTACGTAACCTAAACTATACTAATAGAATAATACGTGAAGTGTAGACAGAGACCGAACCCACGACTGCCAGTTTCATATTCAAAAGATTCGCGAATTAAACCGATACGTTCATTAGCGGTCAAAGGCACCTGTAATCAAAGGCTCAATTAGTTTGAAATAAAGCCGCCGCGCATCAACGCTCGACGCTCAGCGACTGAGGCTGCCGTATCGAGGCCGATCGGACCTTCTTTTTATATATTAAGGTTAGTTTTACTTTCGCGTTTATCTCACGATGTGTTGATAAATTTTCGGAAGTTTTGGTTGAGTAAAGTTGATATGAAACCAAAACTTTAACTTTAAAATTTACAAGAAACTTATTTAGCTTTCCTATGGTTAGTGTTACAAAAAGCAAAACGTAAGTAAATAATTGAAGCAATTTTGGAAAATCTGGGATAAAACATAAAAACTACATATGTACAATACCTACACTATTGAAAATGTCTTCAGATTTTTTGAGTCAGGCAATAATGGGATTGTGGTCAAAAGTTATTTTTATATTATCGTTAGCCTCTTTGCTCCACTTTTTCTAGGCCATTATATTTCTCGAGCTCTTCCAGCCTCGTTCAAACATTGCTGCTTTATACCCGGTAGACATAGGGTCTGTATTCATTACGCAGACACCAACGGAGGTGGCGGGATGACCTGGACGCATTTGAAAAGGACTGGTCGGATCTTGTCGCCGATAGGGGTATTTGTAGAGGAAGTGGGAAGGCCTTAACCAGCAGTGGAACACTCAAGCAAGCTATGAAAAAAAAGGTAAGTCGAGCAAAACCGGGCGAAACCGATACATTATAATATTCTAGTTAATTTCAGTTAACATCCATTAACCAACGTCAATTTTAATTGTAAGTTTATACCTGCTTGTCTATTTTAAGTAACATGGAAGAGGAACCTACATATAATAAGTAAGTAATATTCAATAATGATTAGAACTATTAAAAGTAAGAAACACCATCATAAAGTGGACAGCAATTACCGCGCTTCAAGTAAACCGGATAAATAAATTCATTGCTAAGTACAGATTCCGATATAAGTGCTTGTTCAATTAAAATTTATGCTTCTTCATGTTTGACGGTATTAGGTAAATTGGCTATTTTAAACTAGTTTCTGTGATCAGAAAAATCTTAAAGAAACATTTTGCTATTTTAATTTTAAACTACGCTTCAAGGTTGCTCTGTGGATGGGGGGCCATCTTAGACATATAGATTTCCTCCGTATTTCGGAAGGCACGTTAAACCGTGGGTCCCGGCGGTTATTTTCAAAGATCTTTGACAGTCGTTAACAGTAGTTAGAAGCCTGAAAGTCTGATAGCCAGTCTTACCAAAGGTAAGGAAAAACGTGGGTTGTGGAGGTCCGATAGGCAATCACTTCATGTAAAATACTGGTATTCAGCTGCATCCGGTGAGACTGACTCCAACATAGTTGGAAGAAAGGCTAGGCTGATATACCCTTTCTTAAAGACATTGATAATTCATGATCCATATAAATATACACTTTGATCCGCAAAACCGAAATCAAAATATTTTTTATACATACCTCTCCGCTACCTACTTATAGTATTTATATTGCATTGATAGTCATTTAATTACCTGAAACTTGTTTCAATTAACTACACGGACCAACCATTAATAACTACTTAAAACCACATAATTCGCAAATTGCTTTTTAAACCCCATAACATCAACTTTAATATACCCATTAAAAGACAACCTACTTCCAATATACCTAAATATGAGTAAAAATAAAGATTTTTAACTGAAACTTATATATATTATTATTAAAACGACTCTTAAATGTAATAAAAATAAAGATTTCGATAAATTCCTTCTTTTATTTCTTGACTTTTCGGCACCTTTACTTGATTTTGGTCTCGGCCTATTGAGGCCAAATCGTAAAAAGAGGTATAAACATACATACATAAAATCACGCCTTTTTCCTATAGGGGGAGGCAGAGACTAAGGAAAAATTTAGAGTAATTAAAAAAAAAAACGATGTTTCATTTACCATTAAGTGGCACTATTTATTTATTTACACATATAACTTCAGAAAGTCATAGGTGTGTTGCCTGAACCGTCAACTATTTCGTACCCTAAATCACTTTCATACGAAAAAAATACTTAAACCGAAACCTAACCAAGTAATTCCATTACATTCGCACCCAAAAAAATATCACACAATAATCAAAAAGTGTCACCATCAACCGAATTTCTTGCAAAGAAAGTCTTATTTTGTGTGTCAGAACCTGTTCGAACCGGTTATTAGTAAAAGCTGACATACCACATATAGTCGAATTGTCTGACACACTAATGTAATCGATTTGGGAGCGATAAGTGATAATTAAGATAATACGAGACGTGTTTTAACGGTAACTTTAGTTTTTGTAAGTGATGGGAACAAACGGGTCTTAATGTATTGTTAAATGCAATTATTATGCGCGTCGGTTAACTTTCAGTGTGGGTGACAGAAAGAAGAGACGTTGTTACGTCTTCTCTATCTTTCTTCTAGTTTATAAAAGTGACTTTATGACTTCTAAAAAAGCCAAGCTTAGTCTGACCCGGAATCAAACCTGAGCCCTCGTAAATAGGAGTTGCGTACACTACCGCTCATACAGGCCGTTAAAAAATTACTACATTACATTAATGTCAAACTGCTGGCCAAAAATATCCTCCCAGAGTGAGGGAGAAGTTAGGCCTTGAGTCCACCACGCTGGCCAAATACGTATTGGGGTCTTATTCCCACACACTAAACTAAACTCAGCTGCTCCCAAATTTTGTATCGCCATATTTGAACAATTTCGGATTAATGGTGGCTTGTCGATTAAAATAAGCAACGACCGTCATTTTAACTACATATGTGTCAATTTAATATATACTTTGATTATTATTTTGTAACAAAGTTTATTGCATGTGAACACACACCATGAGCCTTGGAACCAATGGGGCAGTCACCCATTAAAGCAATGCCATCCATCAAGTCGAATTATACTCTAGAGTCAGCCATATAGTACGTCACATGTAGGACTCACAGAAATAGTGGCAATTTCTTTCTTTAATGGAGTTCGTAGTTAATCTATTGTTCAAGTTTTTCAAGCGGTTTGAAGATTTCGATATATCTTAGCAACTGTTATCTTAATACTTAGTTATCAACTGAGACCTAATGGGTAAGTTTTAACGTGCCTTACGAAGCACTGAAACTCACAGCTTGGTTGAATAACGGCCACCAATCTTAAGAATGTCTATTTTAAAAATCTTAAAAAGCGAAAAATCAACAATGCAACAATTATAAACACCTGGTTAAAAACGATGAAATCAGTGATCTGCTCTATAAATACTAATTGGGAAGCATGTGGTCTGAAAATCTCATTATTACGCTTGCCATAGTTTATGGCTAGCCCCTTAGATAGTAGATTTTCTCTAGAATGTCTCAGTGACGGTCAGAGTAACAAATTGCAGGTTCTAACCAACAATTGTCATGCCAGTGTTATTACATGGAGAGCAAACGTGTTTCAAACATACTAGTTACTAGTCGATGTTAGTACTGTGTTTAGTTCAGTAGTTTCAAGTGCTAATCATACTGAGATACAAGATAGTTTGACTTAGATTTATATGTAGTTGTTGGCATAGAAACCTTTTACACGGATGTAAATAGAACCTGAAAATTATATTAAATCACATATCTATTTAGGTCAAATGCTAACTCTTAGCTTGGTAGATAGCTCGTCATAGGTTTTTCTCTAGATGCAGGAAGTGGCGTTCTCTGGTCTCTACTCTGTGCCTATTCCTATGGGATTTTTCTTCGATAAAGAAGTGTGATTTTTGTTTTGTAGGTACTTATTTTCTAAATATGGCAAATACAAAACAAAAAAGAACTGTTCGAGCAAATCTCGTGTAGACGTCAATTTCATAAGAAAAAGATGTTGGAGCCAATATTGGACAAAAGTCAGATCTCTCAAAACAAACAAAATTTAAAGTGAATAATCTTGCAAGTGCATTAAAACATAATATTTTCAGGTACAAATCTTGCAAGTACATTGTGTACTTACCTTCACGGATGAGTAACGATGACATCTAACCAACAGATAGACTTGTAAGGTGTCTGATGAATTAATCAGTAGTAAACAAACAATCAATAAAACTATCAATTATTATGTGACGTCGCGTGGGCTAAGGATTACAGCACGTAGGCGAAACATTCATATGTACTTGCTACTCTCTGATTTAGTGTTGATGTAGGCATTGTATTTTGCATTTATCAGGTTTATATGAAGAAAAACTTTAGTTTAACTAAAGCTTAAAAATACATAGTGTTAGTTCCCGTATCTAAATAGTAATTGCTAGCAGCTCTATCTACACTAATATTATAAGGCTGAAGAGTTTGTTTGTTTGTTTGTTTGAACGCGTATCGAACGCGTATCCCAAGAACTACAGGTCCGATTTGAAAAACTCAGTTTCACTTTAACTTTCAGTGTTGGATAGCCTATTTATTGAGCAAGGCTATAGGCTATATATCATCACGCTACGACCAATAGGAGCTGAGTAGCAACGAGAAATGATACAAAAATGGGGAAAATTATGACCCATTCTCTCTTATGTGCCGCAAGCGAAGTTGCACGGGTCAACTAGTTCACTATAGCCTTCCTCGGTAACAACATTATCTGTTGGTGAAAATTGCATGAAAATCCGTTCAGTCGATTTCGAGTTTATCACGAACAGACAGATAGATGCGGTGTAGCGGTGATTAAAAATACATGATGATATCTACTTAAACGTCAACTCACCACTGTTTCTCTAAAAAAGTCTAAAATAAGAATTTGAAAACATTTTACTAAAGTTAGGGTATTTTTTCATATCACAGCCGAATCTGTGCATTAAAGCTACACCCTACTTTTTTTTGCTTGAAAGATGAAGAAAAACATCATGAGAAACACTGCATGTTTACTTCGCTTGTAGTATGAAGTCAAAAGGCCTCAAACATCTTGATAAACAAACCTACATAGGTAAGCAATGTGTATGATCAATCAGCAAGCTAATAACAATACTTAATACCATCTAGCAGGTAATATATGACTTGTTATAATAAAAGATTTTATCTGACATACTCCACAGTGGATGAAAGCACAGAGTATCAGGTATTTGATTAAGAAAATGTATTATTTTATGATCCACAATACTCAATGATATTACCTCTCTTAGGGTCTTAGGTTTGATTCCCATACATAACATCACGCCTGCTACAAATTATACCCAAAGTTGAAGGCAGAGATAAATGAAATACACCCAAGAAACGATTTTTAGAATTTAACATTTGACGTATTCTATAACATTTATTTTATATTTATAATATTTATACAACGTGTCCCAAAACTCAACGTCAAAACGAAAACCTGAGCTAGGCCGAGTTGTGTTGGCTCTCAAAAAATAATTAAAAAAAATCTATCTCGTGTAGTTTAAAAATGACAATCATTTTTGTAAAATTGCCACCCTCTGATGAGTTTAGTCTACTGTGGCAACAAATGACTTCTTTTCTAGTTCTTTTTTTATGTGGAGTATTCTTAAGTAACGCTCCTACAAAATTCAATTCATTATTTGCACCCAACTTCATTGGAATATCAGAAAATATCCCTTTTATGGCGAATTATGCCGTGAAAATAATTTCATCACTCAACTTTGACAGTCTGTCCTGAAAAATAATTGTACTACGCTTTTTCGGCATGTACCTTAAAAAGTTGGCGCATTTAATGAGCTTTTGAAAATGGTATAACACTTACTAAATTATTTCATAGACGATGAGAGAATAAAAAAAATCTTAAGATAGTCGGTATTTAACGTATTATTAGTTCGTCATAAAACTTTCTCAAAATTATTCTAATGTCATCTAAGTGTTCTGTGATGATGTTGTCCTGGTAGATTTCGGATACGGTGGTCAGTTTCATTGAAACCAGCCAACAGTTCAGATTTTTGTTTATAGTGGCCAAGTGTGTGCACAGGTACACTCTCATAGTCTGGTGGGACGGCTAAACCGTCACGACCAGAGAGAGGTCAGGCGCAGGACCGACGGCTTTACGTGCTCTCCGAGGCACGGAAGTCCCTTACCTCAACTTCCTACCTGCGGGCAATCTCTGAGAATTTTTTAACAGAAAATCTCTAAAATTGCTTTTTGGCTCGACCCAGGATTCGAACCCGAGACCTCTTGGGCGGCAGTCACATAAAGCGACGAAGAAATTTAAGAGTGGGACGGATAGGGACGCTACATTCATGGTGTTAGTGACATTTATTGTATTTGGGATTGTTTAAATAAAGATCAATTATTATTAAAAATCTAATGATTATTTAAATGAACTTTTTCTTAATCGTCAATAATTAAACATTACTTCTCTTTAATTACACCTCACAGAACGCTTAGATGACATTGGAATAATTTTGAGAAAGTTTTATGACGAACTAATAATACGTTAAATACCGACTATCTTAAGATTTTTTTTATTCTCTCATCGTCTATGAAATAATTTAGTAAGTGTTATACCATTTTCAAAAGCTCATTAAATGCGCCAACTTTTTAAGGTACATGCCGAAAAAGCGTAGTACAATTATTTTTCAGGACAGACTGTCAAAGTTGAGTGATGAAATTATTTTCACGGCATAATTCGCCATAAAAGGGATATTTTCTGATATTCCAATGAAGTTGGGTGCAAATAATGAATTATATTTTGTAGGAGCGTTACTTAAGAATACTCCACATAAAAAAAGAACTAGAAAAGAAGTCATTTGTTGCCACAGTAGACTAAACTCATCAGAGGGTGGCAATTTTACAAAAATGGTTGTCATTTTTAAACTACACGAGATAGATTTTTTTTAATTAGTTTTTGAGAGCCAACACAACTCGGCCTAGCTCAGGTTTTCGTTTTGACGTTGAGTTTTGGGACACGTTGTATAATTCCCGTATTCTATTATAAATTAAACATAAACTCGAATCTGATTCAATCAAATTCGAATATGATTTCGTCAGGAGCAAGGCTGCCAGGCGGCAGAATCGAATATGTGTGGATGAAAGTTCGGGAAAAAATGACGCCTTAGCCAGCAGACCATAGAGGCGGACAAAAATATAGGTAACAAGTGTGCTGTATGTACTGTGTTCGTTCAGGTTGTGTAGGTTCAACAACACAGGTCGTGTAGAGCGTATTTAAACGCATGCCTGCTACATGATGTAATGTTTATTATCAACTGACTGTTAGACAAACATCTACTGGAATATCTGCAGTTTGACTAGTTAGCTCATAGTTTGTTTTGTAGATTTTTATTGCACAGTTTTATACCTGAAATATGTTTGTTAGTACGTATTATTTTCTGTACTACTGTCCTGTTCTATCTAGGTAACAATAATTAAATCAATTATGTATTTTTTTAAAGTTTTTTACTACGAATGTTACAGATTTTAAGATTGTTTCAAACATTTTCTGTCTTACTTTATCGAACGGATAGCTTAATAAATCTAAAGTTGAAATTGGTACTAAATAACATTAAACCTTACAAATATCTAAAACGTTACATTTTCTATTTTATGCATGAATGCATACTTTGTTTCAGCCGAAATGTTTCCCGTATTTTCTGATTTAAAGTACCTTGTTACTAGTAGCATAGCTTAGTTCAGTCTTTTAGTAAAAATAAAGAAAAGATTCTCATCTCATATTAATAGTTCATAGATAAGATAGACAATAAATAAACAACATATTTTGACCTTAAATTCCAGCACAGAATCCCAGAAACCAACTAATTCCGCCCACACACAACCACTGGGTTACCCTCATTCAATTCCGCGGAAAGCGAAAATAATTTATACAATTTTTTTAGCACAATAGTACAACATGTCAAGAGCTCTTAAAATCAACTTGATTTAAAAGTATACCGGTAATAAATCACTCTGTCCGAGAACCGAACCGGTAACTTACTGGTTACCGTTATTGAAGATGGTTGACATTTTGACAAATGGCCGCACTTAATGACAAGATGTACACAATGGTTGATTTTTAGGTCATTTTCATGTGATATCGTATAAATAAATATTAAGTTTTAATCAGATTCGAGATCTACTTCTTTTATGTGGGTTATAGACTAATAAATTTTTGTTCAAATTATTCAATCAATATTACCTAAATATATTATTAAAGACGAATTATTAAGCAATGACAATGACTCAGCGAGCAAAAGGCTTTTATGCTACTTAACTAAAATAACTTAGGTAAATCAAAATTCTAGTCATCAAGCGTAGAAGACATTTATTTTCATCGATGAATCATGAATCCTTATCTATCCTAATGTATTCTCATCGAACCTACTATTTCTGTAAACACATGGAAAAATAAAGCCTTAATTCCGGTAGTTACATAAAACTATCAAGTAAGACTTTTATTTCATTAACCCCCGGTTTCTGAGGTACATTTAGCGGTAAAATTCAATTATTGTTTTCTTTGTATGAGTTTTGACGCTATTGAATAGATAAACTACCGTTAAATGTACCTTAGAAACCGAGGGTTAGATATGCAGAAAAAAGTTTTTGGAAGTGATTAATTGGACCAGGTACTTGTACCCTGCTTTTAAGCCCAAAGACCGTCTAGGGGTTTGTACGCTTAACAAATAACCCTCCATAACTATTTTTCTATACTATTAATATTTATCGCCTACCATAGCTCAAAGGAGAGATAATCAGCATTCTAACTACAGGTACTTATCTAAGATATTAGTTATAACTTCTCGTCCGGTTTCATTTTTGTTTGAATTTTATTGCGTGTGCCTTTGAAATGAGCGGGTAAGTTAAGTTGAATATATCAACTACCGTGAAGCGCGATTCTCTACTACTATCGACTATCGATAACCGGCTAGCTATCGAGATATTTTGTATGAAAATCTGGCCAGTGCAATTAGGGAACGCCGTAGGGACTATTTTTGCAGAAGGTACATATCAAATGTCATTATTTCGATACTCGATAGAACAGACTGCACAGAATCGCGTAACTATCTGACAATCGTATGTTGTTTAAAGGATTGTATAGCTATTACGAGACGTCGAATATTTAAGACGTCATTTTACAACTTAAATAAGAATAGATACCAAATGTTTGTATATATTTATATAAGACATAAAAACAACACTTATTCTATACGAATCTGAAATGCGATGAGAAATTTTAAAGGTTACAGTACCTTAGGTATTTGTTGCCCGACGTCTCGATCTAGTTACACCAACCATGGTCACAGAATGACTGATGTAACTGTCAAGCGCCGTCTTCTCGTGACGAGAGTTTCTACGCCTACCCTCGCTTAGTCTTCACTATTTTCAAATTGTCGGTAGTTCGACACACCACACTAACGACATCTTTCACATGTGTGTATAAACCGCGATAGTTTAAAAACTTTAGGCACTGAATAATTTTAATATTGATCTGAAATAAATAGTCCAGTTACTTTACTTAACTGTACTTCTTTCCTCACTTGTTTAATTAAAAATAATAGGTAACCTAACTACCTACATTACTCACACTACGATGTATTAAAATTTAACGTAACAGGTACGAGTCACGCCGCGAATAATGGGATTAGATCTTAAGTCTACCACTCAGATTAAACGCGTCTTCAGAACCTAATACTGACGCATAATCGCATACTTTGCAACGTCTCTGAATAATCGCTAGTTCTATGGCCGTAAATATGACAAATGAAGCAAGCAGAGCGCAATGGCTAAAATGACAGCTCGAACCTCAAGCGTCCGGTACATGTCATTAATTTAAATAAGTACAAATCAATTATGTTTGAAACATTACACCGATCAACTTACTCGCTGTTTGAGAGTTCCGGCTTCGATGTCTCGACAATTATTTAACTAGCCTTTACCCGCGATATCGCCCGCCACCTGAATTTTCCCTTGGTAATGCATCATTTTCTCGGGGTAAAAAATAGCGTGTCTTTTCTCGGGTATCAAAATATCTCCGTACCAAATTTCATGCAAATTGGTTCAGTAGTTTCGAAGTGATTGAGTAACAGACAGGCAGACAGACAGAGTTACTTTCGCATTTATAATATTAGTATGGATGGATTTTAGCAGTTAACCTAATGTGTTACAAAGAAACAAATTACGAACATGTAGGAACACTGGCTAGTGTTTTATGTCTCAGGGCCAGTTACAGTTTAAAAATAACTGTCACCTATCTTATAGATAAAGTTACTGCCATTTGCCTGAAACTTACCACGTATTATCACCGGTTTCACCGATTCAGGAAGTACATTTAGCGGCCGTTTATCTATTCAATGACGTTAAAACTCTTCCAAAAAAATGCTATTGAATAGATAAACTACCGCTATATGTACTCAGAAACCGGGGGTTAGTAAGGCAATTTATAGGTCTTTGGGGTAGGAAAGATTTTGGTTAAGAAGAACTTAATTTATGGGATTTAAATATTTTTTTACATTCTTACCACTATTCACTTAACTTTTGGTATTAGTAGTAAGTACTGATTAGCGATTACCTGCCAATTTCCTGTTATCGACGGATCATTTCACAACGTAATCATTAATGCTTGAAGTTTCCCTTTCGGAAATGCTCATTAGATTATGTTGAGTTATGCGGCGATGTAAGCCTAAGCGTTAAGTAGGCACTGGTGTTCATAATACTGATTGATTATCGTTTAAATACAATGTTGAAATAATTTTTTTGGAGAGATTAACCCCCGGTTTCTGAGGTAAATTTAGTGGCAGTTTATCTTTTCAATAGTGTTTAAGCTCATATAGAAATGACTGTTTGAATAGATTTAGGTACCGCTAAATGTATCTCAAAAACCGGGGGTAAGACCACTTGAAAGTCAGCTATTATTATTTTATATTTAAGAAAAAGAACTTACTTTAATCAAGGAATTAATCGCGAATCCTTATTTTGAAATCCATGATTAAAGCTTATTGAAATTTGTTAACCATTACTTGAAATTAAATATATATTATTTGAAAAACTGCTTGCTATTCGTTTCTTTACCGAAATTAGTAGCGAATTCGCAATAAGACTTCGTGAAAGAACAGATTTTTTTTTTTTTTTTTATTAGTTTATTGTAGGGATGTAATAAAACACTTAATACAATATAAACAGATGATATAATTATTTTGACACTGTCAACTTATAAATATTACATATATTAGGTACCAATGTCTTATCAACACGAAATAATCACTACGTGATACTATTTAGTACGAAAATTAGTCAGAGTAGGCAATGGTATCCAACTAAAGTGCCTAGTGATCCCGATAACCCATTGGAATTGTGTTTCCGAAATATGAGGGTATTTGGTAAAATTGCAATTTTTCTATACAAAATATTCGTTAAATTATAATCACACAACTTTGTAGAGCCTTCGCATGATCGATTTATCTAGATTATAACCAATAATGGCGTTTATTTTCGTTATAAAATAGCTGTATTAAACAGTCTACCGTCAGCAGCATATGAAAGTCACTGATGTTCAGTCAATGACGATGAGAAATTCTGTATATTATCCACGCCAACCGCGAACCTTGCACACAGGGCTCTCTAGTAAGTTGTTGGACTATAACATCTAAATTAATAACGAATAATACTCACACAGCACGAAATCTTTAAATGTATTTAAGATTTCAAACGTGAACGTTAATACTTAAGCATAATAATAAAAATATATAAACAATATAATAAAATTAATTCTAAAACAATTGTTGCAATTTTTCCAAAAACACCCCCATCTACCCCTAACTCTAGCATCCAGTATAACTGTGACTAGAAATAAATAAGAAAAATAAAACAGCTTAACATTACGGAATGGATATTCTACAATTATAATGTCGGACATAAAAACTTGCCCGCAGTATATTATGTACAGATGTATGCAAAGTAACATGAAACATTTGACAAATTATTCCCAGTTATAGTACGTGTCATTCAACTTTGTGTATCTGAAGATAGCAACAAACGACGGCGTAACAACTACTGTGAAGTTTTGTTTTTCCCGTCCCGCCTTACTTCAAGTCTTTTATACTTTATGTATCATCTTCTAAACAACGGTCTGATGCTATATCCAAACGAAGTAAAATATCGCGTATTATAGGACGAGTCTATAAGTTCTCTGTGCAAACCGAATAATACCGCACATGACTAGTTAAAGACTTGGATGCCTGAAAGTTCTTCAAAAGTTTTTTGCCAGCGTGGTAGACTTAAGGTCTAATCCTTCTCTAATTTAGGTAGAGCTTTGTCCAGGAGTGGGACAATACTGAGTTTTTAATAAGACTTATGATGCTTGAAGCATGCACGTTTGACGCTTGTGTACGTAGACCGTCTAAACTGGACGTAATCTGTTAAATTTATCTCTCATATTACATTGCATGTATCGTGTACACGTTTTACAAATGATAGCACAATACAACGACACACGAAGTGTATCGGCTTTCTATAAATTACTTAACTAAGGGTCGTTTCAGTGATGTTTGTGGAGGTACTCGAGTGATGGAACAATTCGATAGTCTATACTGGGTTGTATCGATTGTTTTGTTGAATGATTAAAGAGTGTTGTTGGTTTTAGATGTCAAGGCGTGAGAATGTTGAATACGCTTTTAATTTATGAAAAAAGGAAATAGTTAATATATTGTTTTTTATTGAATAGGTGTTAATATAATTTATTGAATGGTTAGTATGTTAAACGTTAACGATACTAATTAAGCATTAATGGTGCGATATTTTGAACACCAGATAGAAGATAGTTATATTGAATGAAGTATACCTATTATATATTTTGACTTATTGTGTTTTTTTAGGTACGTTACAAAAAGCATTTATTAAAAAACACCGAAAGGAGGAATAGATTCTGCAAACACAACATACATATTTATGTGGAATTAAAAATAATTTTGACTAAAAAGATGTCATACTTTACAATTCCTTCAAAATTAAAAACGTAACCACTTCCCACGCCGACAATCCAAACCTCCAATACCCTAGTGCAAATAATGAGCGTATGATAAAAAGCATTTATACATTAGCTTCGAGCACCTCCACTAAATATCGCTCAAACTAATTATTACATGGAGAAAACAGCTATATTACGTAACGACCGGCAGGACTGATGCTGGCAACATCGATACGGTCGGGAGTCGGTATTATGTTTATTTTTTAACTGGCAAGACTTTTATTTTACATAAGTATTTTTACTGTGATATAAGAGTGATGAAAATAGAGTAGCGAGTATTTTAACAGCTTTGAAAATAACAGGTATTATTTTACTTAAAAAGTAAAAAGAAACTATTTTTGGGACCTGTATTGCAAGACAAAAACCGCATACTTATTTAATTTTTGACGTCAAAGGTTATTGTCTTAGTTATCTGTCACTGGTCTTTGCCTACCCCTATAAGAAGAAGGGGTGATTGCATGTATGTAATAGTAAAGTAAATAAGCCAAATATACGAACTGTTTAGAATTTAATACTGTAGAAATATACAAGTAATTATTAAGGTTGTTTAAATTAACTTTTAGTCTTAAACATAATACCGACATATTCTATAGAAAAGTGAAAGAGTATTCTATTTTGTAGAGTGGAATATTTTCTTAACAATACAAACGTACTGGTTTATACTAAACTATCTGTTTCACTATCCCGTCAAAACGTCTAATTGTGGTACTGCTAACTAATCTTTGATCAAACATAGTCTATTGGGTCTATCCCACTAGTCCCGTTGAGTTGTCCCGTGACGGGACAACTGGCACTATTTTGTCCCAGTTGTCCCGTGGCGGGACAAGTGACACTGTTTTAGTGCCAGTTGTCCCGTTGCAGAAAAATCACGGGACTAATGGGACAGACGGAAAGGTCAAAACAACTGGTTCCATTGAGTTGTTGTGTGACAACAAGTATTTGGTACTTGCAGACGTTATACGTTGTGTTGTAGTAGATTTTTACTTAATTTCTAGTAGATAAGTTGAAATTACATTAGGTACATGTTGAATTGACTTGAGTGCTTGAGCTGCTCCAGGGGCCTGTTAACAATATATTTTTAGTTTCCTTCCATTATGTTTTTTCAGGTAGGGAATTTCGGATAAGCATTTTACATTTATGGTATGGAAGGTCATAGATATAGACACTCTTGTCAATTTAATTATAAAGTGAAAAGCTCAAATGGTAAAAAAACTTCTTGTGAATTTAAAGTTTCAAATGGTAAAAAAACTTCTTGTGAATTTAAAGTTTTCATAGTGTAGCGTACAATTTATCATCTGCTATCTTACCGAAGTACCAAGTACCTGTTGTCACACAACAACTCAATGGAACCAGTTGTTTTGACCCTTCCGTCTGTCCCATTAGTCCCGTGATTTTTCTGCAACGGGACAACTGGCACCAAAACAGTGTCACTTGTCCCGCCACGGGACAGCTGGGACAAAATAGTGCCAGTTGTCCCGTCACGGGACAACTCAACGGGACTAGTGGGATAGACCCAGTCTATTGTGTGATCAACTTGATCAAACATTAGACCAAAATAGTATTTTACTTTGATCTGGTCGACTGATCGATTCGCTTTTTACGATCAAATCTGTGTTTATAATTTTTCATCAGTATCTGATCAAATAAGTGATCACACACTGAACAATATTTAAATAAATTATACCATAGCCTGATCAAATTTTAGATCAATTGCGTGAATCTCGTTTACGATCAAAACTACTGTAATTACTTTCATTCATTCAGTTTTCTGTTTTATACAGTTTTTATATGAATTTGATCAAATATTAGTTAAATGCAGTACCATTCTATGTTATATGCTAGAATTCATCCTAAGTATCCCCAACTTGTGTTCCAAAACATGTCTTATTGTCGATGTGCTAGATTGTTGTAATATCTAATGAAATAAATATTTGAGATTTACGTTTTCAAGGAAACAGTTTTGAATGAAAAATTTGATCAGAAATAATTTGTTTTAATTATATTTTATTTTAAAGGTGTTGTTTTGGGTCTAAAATGGTTTTACTAATATGGCGGTTGAAACCAAGATAGATTGAACTAGTCGATTCTTTTTTAAATGTATTCTGTCATATTTTAAACGGTTACATGTAAACAGACGAAAAATACCACTAAAGGATTTTTTTTCTATCAAATCACTTTTTTTTTGAGGCAAATTGTAATTTTTGACAGATTTTCCATACATTTACTGGTCAAGTGGCGCACTGTGGCGTCTCTGCCTTCCTCTGTGGGAAGAACGCGTGATTATATGTTTGTTTGTATGTATTATCTTGTCAAAATTAAACAGTAATCTGATAGAAAAAAAAACCCTTTAGTGATATAAATATATTTTTTCATTCATACTGTTTTCTTCAAAACGTATCTCTTATGAAGTTTAGGCTATTATTATTTGGTAACTTAATACTTTTAAATGAAAGGATTTAACTAATATTAATATCAACCGAGTCAGTTTTATTTATATATTATATTTAGGCCATTAGCGTACTGAAATACTGATGGTCCACAAATATCATATCTTTTAAATGGTTCCAATTTTAATGGCCTGAAGTGTATTGTGTGGCCAGAGTTTAGTGGTGTGGTTAAAGTTTATAACATACAGTTAAGAGCATAAAATGCTTTTACCGATGCAGTTTTTTATGAACATATTATACACATATGAGTATGTTAAAATGTTGATTATTAGCCAAAGGTGTCATATTTTGTTTTTATATCAAGCAATTTAACATTCAAGCATATGTCCCTTTGTAACGCGTGTTCATTTCGCTTATCATTTAAGCCATTTTCTTGCCCAATTTGCGTAATTTCTTACAAGATTTTCGAAGATATTTTTTTCACTCACTCTTTTTAAATCTCACCTGAGATTTGAACTGGAATCAATGACATTTTCCTGTATTTCAGCTTACACTTATGTATTTAACCACCAATATTGTAACATTTGTAACTTTTCTCTGATATATTATAGACCTCAACCACATCACGTATATATCAAAACAAGCGAATACAAAATGTTCGTAACCTACCGAGACCAATCAGATATGTTATATGACCAGTGACCACTGATCTAATGGCACTCACACTGACGAACAAACTGTATGTACAATACGTCTTAGACTCTACAATTCATATTTGAACTAATGACAAAACTTCGTAAGACTTGTTCAATGTTAGGTGACTTACGTCCTTTTGTGACTGCGTAACTTATTAATGTAAACCGACGAATGCCTCATGTTTTTCAATGGAATAAAGACGTAAGTTTCAATTTACTTTAGCTTTTCTTTCATTGAAAGCGCTTGTTCGGTAGTAATTAGTAAAATATGTTATGTCAAACGTGAATTGTAAAATCTTTCAAGTAAAGAATGTTTACTTGTTTTCAGTGGAAAATATTTAGAACTGGTTTTAAGTTTGACACTTTCGATCAGAATCGCCATCATAACATCTAATTTATCCAGACCAAAGTGTTTGTGAGCACGTAAAGTCTACGCCCGTTCTCTTACTGATCGTGACGGTTTATCCGTCCCATATATGATATGAGGGTGAAGGAATAAAGAGTGTACTTATGTATTGTGCACAGACTTGGACACTATAAATAAACTCCTGCACAATTGGCCAGTCTCTATAAAACTGACCGCCGTCTGTGCCCATCGGTTTGCGAACACATTATTCTTACCCGACTGTGCAACGCAAAGGATTTGTTTGTAGGTTGTTGTAGTTTTATATCAGAATATTTTCCACAGAAAACAGGTAAAATTTCAATATAAGTATTTCTAATGAAACTTAAATACTTAAAGAATACATCAACTATACAATGTGATGATTATGTATACAAGTACATTAGTACGTAACTCACGCAGTCCAGTAATAAAATGTTCGCAGATTATTTTACAAAACTAAACATTTTAGGTTTTTAGTTTTGTAAAATAACTACTGGTTTTTGGAGAACATCATTTGAGGGTAGATTGATAAAATAAATTTGTTGTCTCTATCTTGTGATCTTTTTATGAAAAATAAAGAGTCCCAATATTACACTTTCATGATTTTTTTTATAAGATAACTCCCGCACTAAGAATTGCTCTTGTGTCGCGGGAACTTTTACAAACATACAAACAACGGACACAAAGCACAACCAGACCCGAAATAATTATTGGTGGATCGCACAAATAATTGCTCCGTGTGGGAATCGAACTCACGACCTCCCGATGCAGTGGTATCGGCGTGGTGACCTTAACCACTGCGCCACGGAGGCAGTCATTTATTTATTTCAACCTTTTAATAGGGACTGGTAAAAATAAAGTTTGACAAAAAATGTCTCTTGGTAATTATCACTTTTAAATACCTTATTCTTGCCTAGATCTTCAAATTAAGCTTTGTACCCAAAGGTGTAGGCAGTAACCTCAAATAATATTCTCCAAAACACAAGATTCAATACAATAGTCATAGAAAATTGACACGAATATAATATCGATGAAATATAAGGCGCTAACATTCATCCGACAATTTAATCATAATACTTTATTTCTAATTATAATATTGTTGAAAAACATCGCTACTCATTTAAAATATAGATTAAGAAATTATATTTTTTTATACAAAAGAAATCACAGTCATAATAAATTTGCCTGCTTGTTTCGTAGAGATTTTTTAGTACTTTATGTTATAGGTATTCGATCAAAAGTGAGTTATCATGGCATGAATGGTAAATTTTATCGCTACTAATAGATACAACTCTGGTCATTACAAACGCGCGAACTACGTCATATATTATGTCAAATACATTTGACGTACGATATATTTCGCCCGTTTTCAATGACCCCGATAACTACTCTCTTCGCAAATAATCTGTCACCTTATCTATCGAATAGCCTATCCGAAGACTTTATTCATAGGAGATAAAACTGACCATTAATGACGAATATATTTGTATGGTTAACATCATCGTTCGTTAACGACCTTTTCTCAGAATTCCATAATCTTTTGATCGAATACCCAATCGCCTTAGATTTTTTTCTACGTTAAAGAAAAGATGTTTTCAATCTCATACGACAAACAGGCCACCTAATAAAGAAAGCTTCCAAAATATGTGAACATCGAACAACACTACAACATATTTTAAACCTAAGCCTTTATTGCATAACATCATCCAAGGCGAAAATTAACTTCTGAGATACATTAGCGGTAGTTTATCTATTCAAACTGTCAAGTTTAAACATTATTGAATAGATAAACTACCGCTAAATGTTTCTCAGAAACTGGAGTTATAGATTTTTGGATGGTATTATGTACTAATTGTGATCAAGATGTCTCAACCACAGACCAAGCATCAACTTCAATATATGCATAAAACAGTTGTACATTTCATTCTCATTCAAATTGTTATTCTCATCGAAGTACTTCCGTCCATATTCTCTACAAGTCAAGATTTTAACAAACAACTTAGCAACAGCGCTCCTTACATAACTTGTCTTATAACCCTCGTTACATATCCGACAATCACAATTTCTACTAATTTCTACACTGGAAGGGTTAGATTTGGCAACAGTGCTGCGTAAATCATTTTCAACGTGAGATATGATAATTTTCGGCACCATTAGTGTGGTATCGCCGTTGACATTGTGTAACTTTTCAAAGTTTTGTCTTATTGTATAGCTGCCTTTGATAAGCCCTTTAGAAGTCGACTCGATGTGTTCAAGCGACGGACGCCTTTCAAGGTTTTCGCAGCTCTTGTCCTGCTTCAATACTCCCCTCCTTAGACTGTCTTCCCTCCGGGCTTGGAGGCCGGTCCTCCTGGGCCTCTTGTCTCCATCCCCGTTACTACACTCGACCGAGATACTACTAATAGTTCTGTAGAACGGCTCCCGAATTTCTAGACCTTCGTCATCGTCGTCTAAAATGTATGACGACACGAAATCTTCAGCTGAGTTTCTAAAACTGAAGTTTCTAAGTCTCTGTATGTCTGGTGAGACAGGACAGCTACTGGTGTTCGCATCAGGTATCATGACTCTGAGCCTCATTCGCTTTTTCACCTTGGATTCCCCTTCAACCATTTGCATAGCATCCGTATCTTCTTTTACATTGTCAAAGCTCCCAGAAAACGTAAAACATCGTTGCAACTTCTTTATCTGCGGAGAGACACTCCCGCTAGTGGCTTCTAAGCCTTTATAACTATCCTTCAGTACCGTCAAAGCTATATTACGCTCGGAGTAAGCGTTCCCAACACCGGTAGATGCTCGCCTACTTCTCGTTTTGTGCGGAGAAGTTGGGATATCCTCGAAACTCCTATATCTTTCATTCATGAGACCTTCTTCAGATTCTTCCGTTCTGTTCGTCCATATGGAACGTTCGCTTCGAGACCAATCGGAGCCGATGTTCTGCAAATGGTTGAAGATGTCGACACCTCGGTCTAAAGAAATAGATCTTTGTAAAGGTATGTCATGTACGAATCTGCTATCCTGCTCATATTCCTCATTTTCGTCGAATTTATCTCCAATCCAACTATCAAATTCTTGAGTTCCGAGATTAAGGTTTAGTAATTCTTGTCTTAGGTCAAGTTTGGAGACTATGGGGTTCCTAATATCTGAGTATCGTCGGTGTTTGGTCGGTGTATTTGTTTGTGTGTGAGGGGGGATGGAGTGCCTACGCGGGAGGGGTGGGGGCCGCGGCGGCAGAGGGAGGGGGGGTGCCCCGCGCCAGGGATGATAGCGAGCGCCGCTGGAACCCGCCCACGGCGATATCAGACTCAGCAAAGAGCTTGCGAAAACTGAAACACAAGACAAACGTGGTAGACATCTTGTTTTAAGTAAATCGAAAATGTGAACTTGAGTCGTCAATGGCCAAAAAAAGAAAACAGTATAATTATGTAAGTAATTTACAATATTTTTAATAAAGATATAATGCCTCTTTGAAATTGTTTACAAAAGTGTACACGAAATTGATGAGCCAAGTTCACTTATAAAATATTGTTGAGTTTTTGTAGTATATTTATGTAATCATCTTCTAAATATTCCTATATTTAAAACATAAATAATAAATATCTATCTAACTACTGTGTCTCGTGTTTGTGAAAGCCAAACAGTGTAAACATTGGATGCATTCTGTAATAAATATCATGTCATTTTGAAAAGCACTCAAAAGTGTTAGTGCTATTCAAAATACTTGTTAAGAACGACGCATTGAAATAATTAAGTGCTGACGATTGATAAATTATAAAAACATAAAATATATGAACAATAATATCTACGATCTACAAATAATAATATGAAAAGCATTGGGCCAACAAAGATACGCAATTTAATTGTTGGTATTTTTATTATATTTGGTTAACCATTTATAACAATAATTGTGCACATTACTATACTTCCCTTTTTAGCTAAAGTATCCATTGAAATTTCATTGTTTTAGAAACGTTCAACAAGGCATGCAATTAATTTTATTCATCGATTCAATACCAATAACATTAATTGCAAACATTTTAATCCCAAAATTAGTTATTGAATAGCAATTTTCAAACCCTCGATCTTTTCAACTTTTATTCGCAGTTGTTTGAAAGCATTCTTCCTATTGGTTAGTTCACATCATGCGAATCTTCAGAACATATTTCCAATCCGATTCAATTCCATTTATTTTCTTCCACATCTAATCCATGCTTTCCCATTTTCATACATTTTTATTCCCGCCTGTACAATCCCATGCTTCCCCATCATTTTCCATACCGCAACCGTCAGCACTTAACCTCCAAGTCGTCGTGAACATACCGAACGTAATCTTCAATACCACGGGCCGAAAGAGATTCGTGGCGGCGGCGAGCGGCGGCCGGCCGCGCGTGACGTCAGCGCCAGGCCGAACCTACCCGGACATACACTCGGTAAGGAAGGCGGGACAAAACAAAAAAATTGGGGAAACAATAATATAATTTGTTAATTTTTGACTGTAACTTGGGTGGTGCACTGCCGTGCGACCTGATTTTTATTAAAATAAAAATTGGGTAAAAGTATGTTTCAAGTATATTTCTGTGACTTGGTTGGATGCACTGTCGTGCGTCCCAATTTCGAAGTATTGAAAAACATGTTTGTTTTATTGTGGATCTTGCTTATTTAATTAATATTTAGAAATAATAACAGTATTTATAATACTCTTTTCGAGTATATTTTAAAGGTAAAAAAATAATATTCACAAAATCAAAGGTAAGTACATATTTTCTTTTAGCAAAATCTACAGCACACTGAAAAAAATATCATATGAAACATGTGCGTCATAGAATCCACATATTAGCAATGTATTGTCAATAAATGAAATAAAAAACAAAAATAAATGAATAAAAAAACGTGCTGGACATAAAATAGTGAAATGGTTAAACAAAAACAGGATGGGAGAGGGGAGTGGTCAAGCGTGAAGCGGTCATGAAACGTGTAATATTTTAATACATGCAACACCGTGCGGCGTGCTTAGTCTTCCGTGCGCCATCTCTTTCGGCCCTGGTGGCATTTTCCAAACAAATAATCAAAAATACTAACCTAAAAAAACAAGAGAAATTTTGAATGATACACCCAAAAGATTTTGAAAATATCCTTACAGCTAATTTTCATGCTCTCATAGGAAATAAAACATGAAAACAATGTACCAGAACCAAAATAAAAGCCCGGAGTGAAGTTAGGAACGGACGTCACAGTATGAAGTAGTGCTATATTAATGATGAAAAAATCGTGATATTATAAAACCACCCAACTTATTAATTAGTTCTTTCACCATAGATAACATTCTTGTACTATTTCAATAAATGCAGTTACACTATATAAAGCAGTAATAGCCGAGTGGTACAAGTTGACATCTCCAACGCCAGTGGTTGCAAGTTAGAACCCGAGGCAACACACCAATGACTTTTCGAAGTTGTGTGTATTAGAAATCATTATCACTTGCTCTAACGGTGAAGGAAAACATCGTGAGGAAATCTTGCAAGCCTAAAAAATTTTTAATACATTTATTGGGGGCATGCAATGTCCGTAATAAATGTGTAGCAGTAAAGTGTTACAAATAAACTCGATGCGCTTGTATACACACGCTGATTTTCGACCAACGTATACGAGTGCATACGTACATAAATGAACGAATACACGTATAAACGAGCTTTAATATCTATGCAAATGGACACACACAAGTCAAATGAGCAAAATACGTCCAGTATATAAATTATAGTATTGAAACATTTTAAAGCTCTAAATGTATAGAAAAGTATGTTTTAAAACCAAAATCCCAAGCAAATACAAGAAAGTCGGTCGAGTACAAGCATACTTTTTGCAGATGAGTTATTAATTTAGAGTTGTCAAAAAGTCCTTATATTGAATTATGCAACTGTATTATTCTGCTGAGGTATTTTTGTACTCAATATCACATTATTATAAGAAGAACATGCAATTCAAACACCAAAAGAAATTTCATTTTATATTCCAAATCATGCATAGTCCAGATTTCCGAAATTTAACCTATCTCTGCCTCCCTATAAATATATCCAATTCAAAAGTAAATTTTCAAGCTTACAAATAACTACGTCAATCTACAGAACCCAAAAATAACTACTTTTAACCTCAAAATAATCCACGATGACACGCAAAATATTCACCCAATATCCCGAGCACCTCAGTAACTAAACGTCTTAAGTGTCACAAGTTATAGTACTTACAACTTCCTGATTCCGCTGTTTCTCTTCCAAGGCGCGTCGTCGGGCTCGGCCGGCAGCGGGCCCTGTACCGGCGCGTCGTCGTCCACTGGTGCCGTGCTCGCTGACGGCGATGTGTCTGACCCACTGGAATAAAGAGCAGATTTTTATTATATGGTCCAATATTTGGTGAATCGTAAAGAATTTAACAAAATGTACTTGTTTTACATGTGGTGACATCTGACGTTGCAGAATTAAAAAAATATATAACGCTGGTGACATCACGCAGCAGTCAGGTAAAATGTACTATTTCTCATTGATCTCTCAGCAAACTTCTTCATCCAAAACAATAGTAAAGTGATGCCTAAGAAACAAACTAGAAACGGCACGTCGCAAAAGATGCAACACATTTACATTCATACACAAACTGCCTCATTTCAAATACATTTCAGATTTAAAACACGTCACATATTTCTTTTTGTCTTCTCCTCCTCAGACCTCAGATAAACAAACACATACATATTTCAAACAAATTCAGGTATATCTCTTACCATTTCCACGTATTGATTCTTGCAAACGATGTATGTACGATATCTACAGGCAAATCTTCCACTTTGCCGACCAAAATCATGACTGGATCGTCAAAGTAAAAGATCGCCCTTCGATTCGATAACCGAAGAAAGATGATGAACCTTCTTGAATGAAGACTTCTTGATGTTTCTTGATTGAAGACTTAATATTAGCATTTATTAACTTAAGATCAGACACAAAGCATCGCAACTTATTGTAAGTATACAATGAGTTGCGAAGCCGAAGTACATTGTCGAGTTACAAACAACGGACACAAAGTACAACCAGACCTGAAATTATTATTTGTAGATCGTACAAATAATTGTTCCGTGTGTGAATCGAAACCACGACCTCCCGACGCATTGATAGCGGCGTGGTGACCTAAATCACTGCGCCACAGAGGCAGTCGAACGATTCCCTTTCATCCATAGAAAGATCTTAAGAGCCAATACACCTTACATGTTACAAGTACACATAAATTACTAACCGAAATTTCAGCTATAATCGTCGGAAAAATGTAACTGTAAAAATTATATCGCAGTTTATTTCTCCTTCCAATATTAATAGACGAGTGGCGGTCGTTTAAAAGTCTAGATTTTAAAAAATACGGTCGCTTAAATATAATAAGGATTAACTCCTAAAACCGATCGAAAATCAAATCAGCCGGCAAAATGTCAATAAAAATCTCATTCTGACCTGTCATGTTGGTTGTCAACTTGCAGCGCGCTGAGCTGCTCCTCAGCCCGGCTGAGCTTGAGCTTGAGCTCGTTGCGCTCGTGCAGTATGGCGCGCAGCTCCCTCACGCTGAACGTGGGCCGCGATGACTGGTCGTCGTCCTCGCCGCCGTCCCCGCCGTCTGGAGTCGCCGCGCCGCATGATGGGCATTTCTGGAAGATTACGAACTGTGTGAGGATTGCAGATGGAGTAAAATTATTGTAGGTTCTGTAATTTCTTCTCTTGTTTTCCCCCTATCAGTTGTAGCCAATACCTACAATACTACATCCTTCAGTCGGAAAAAAAGGAATCATAGTTTCAATAAGAAACTTTACGAAGTAGGTAGAAGAAGGTAGTATCAGACCTTAAGTTATTCTTCTCATAACCGCTGCGTGTTGTTCGTGATATTCGTCTCATAAGCGTGTGATATCCGAACACGTTGCAGACACAGGAAAAATACTTTAAAGAAATTCCAAACAATTAAAAGTTGGAAAACCAAGACTACAGCCTTAGAAAGAAACTTTACCACCATCTCATACTTGCGTATTACAAAAGAGCAATTTATAAGGCGCTGATGCACAATATTGATAGGCGTGGGCACACCAGCATGTAAGAAGAGATCCAAAGGCGTAGAGAGATGAAGACTAACTAAAGATGTTAATTGATAAGACAGTACCTTGTTCTGTGCGCTGTCTTGCTGTAGCGCGGTGATGTCCCTCTGTTGTGACTGTACTATGGCCGTCAGCTCCGAGCGCTCCTCGCACACCAGTCGCATCTGGAATACACAAAGAATAACTTAAGCATACACAAGAAAGAATAGCTTTACGACTTAAGATTAAGACTTGATGATTATTTAAACCAAAAGAATGAATGACCCAAAAATCTGTTGTACTGTTTCCAC
Source organism: Anticarsia gemmatalis (assembly GCF_050436995.1). NCBI lineage: Eukaryota > Metazoa > Arthropoda > Insecta > Lepidoptera > Erebidae > Anticarsia > Anticarsia gemmatalis. The sequence continues at coordinate 9,811,253 of NC_134764.1, read as the reverse complement.
TGCTAGGCAGAGGCATTCCTAAGACCCTATCTTTACTATTATAAATACTAATACTAACATCTAGTAAATTTTTTTGCAGCTTTGTACCACATTGATAGATTCGACAATCTTTAAAACTCTTATTACTTCACATCCACGTCCGAAGACCTATTGCCTTTGCGGTAAACTAATAAAGGAGAATACAAGAGATATATCATCGTTAACTAATAGCCATTTGCAATCTGCAACACGGTAACGCCCTAGATTTATCTAGGTCTATACCTAGAAATACAGACAGCAAAATGGCGTGAGAACAAAGGAACTCATATTGAATACGCCCTTTACTATTACTACAAAAATCCTAGTTATAACAGCGAATCTGTATCGTTTATTACCAGTCTATGAAAGAATGCAACTCAGACAGTCAATTTCTAAAGGGGTAATGCAAATATTACATGTCAAAACTGACCACTCCCTACGACCATTGTTAGGTATTGAAATCTCCGACGACAAAGCAAGCCAAAACGCAATAAATCACACTAATGGCGAAAACCTTATCACATTAAGAAAAGCTATACAAATCTATCAAAATTACTTCATATAAAACTTAATCTCAAACACTTTATATAAAAAAAATCATCGCACAAACGCAATTTGTATACAAAAAAACGCATTTTTATATAAAAGCATACTCACACATGATCAGAGATGTTCGAAATACCCTCAAAATGTATAATTTCACACTAAAATCTTAGTTTAAAGGTATTTTATCAAGCCAGCTCCGATTCCCTCTTCCCGTCGAATGAAAATGGCTACCGAAGGCTGTATCGATCCGTTTCAGGGGTGGCTGAAGGTTTGTACGTCATATACGTTTCGTTACACGGGATAAAAACGTTTTGTAGTAGAAAAACAATTTTGTTGGATGTGAATTATATTTGATTTATGAACTTAATTATTTTTTGGCCGTTAATAGTATTTTATTGTAACTATGTGGTGTTATTTAATGATTTGATATACCAAAATTATGAATACGAGTATAGATTTATTAGTCATATTTTTTTTTCAGAATATAAGCTCAGACATGACACGAGTACTGTCTTTATAAGAATGCTCCTTCTCTTTTAAATTATATTCTCCTAACAACTGTTGTGGAATAGCAACCTGGATATAGCCTGATACCAAATCCAGATCTCGTAATCAACAAGCAGGTGTATATATTATTATTAATATGTACTTTTTTTCATGAATTCATGAAGTCGCTGCATTGTTTTTTGTTAGTCCTGACGTCGTTTTCATTTCTCAAACAATACTAGTTAACGAATATAGAGGTTGAAAGTCTATTAAAAATGTTTTCAAACAAAAATGTATTGTTTCATAAATAAAAAAAAATATTTCAAGGCCAGTACTATGCATAACATTGTAGTAATTTACGTAATCATTTTAATTATGTAGTTACTATAATAGTATATTTAAAATATTTTTTAGTTATATTCAGCCTATGTCTACTTGTCTTATTAATTCGAAAAGTAGTAGTAGTAGTATCAATTTAAGGCTGTCCATAAAGTCAAAAGTCAAAAAAGTATTTCTTTGTTTTTATTTCAAGTCACATCGCTGGGAAAACTAGTTGTTACATAAATAATAAATATGTTTTCTATAAAGCGTTTAGTACATAAAAACGGCACACTAACACTGATTAACATGACACGCGGGATAAGGACAGCATGTATAATTTATTTAGATAGGAAGAGAGACAAACGATAAAAGTAGTACAAGATCGCTTATTTTTAAACCTTTAACATCTTATAACCGAACTCTAGTATGAAATATTGCTATATAAAAGTACATAATATAAAAAAAAATTGGATCTTGAAATCTGAAATAATGAAGTTATTTACGATACCATGATTCAAATGAGTGATACCTTCGAGAAACCTTTAAATCTGTTAAAAATAAATTAAATAATAAGATCTATCACGTAATTGTATAAAAAATCAAATTACTCGCGACTTAACCATGCAAGAAACATCCCTATTTCTTGTTAATAAAGATTAATTTTCACCCGAACTTGTTATAAGCATGCTTATCCCCTTCGTCACATGACAAAACGTAAAGTTAGGTACATACCTCAGGCTTGGGGTCAGGTAAAAAGCTTTCAAACATATACCCCGACAATAGCCGTTCTGTACCTTTTGGCAGATGCTGGAACATACAGACACACATACTAAACATAAGGGTTGTAATTTTGATGCGTAACGCAGTTCCAAATAGTTTGAGACCTATTGTAATTGATACAATTTAAAAATGAATATTATTTTAAACTTGGAGTAAAATCTGGATGGTAAGCAGGAGATAGCCGATGATCCCGGCCGCTGGACGGTTTTGGGTAAAATCTTCGGCCAAAAATGGGATTAGGAAAAAATATATTCAAAAGCAAAAATTGATTTGATGACCATTTTACGCTTTGTCATGCGGAAGTAGTGCCTATTCATTTGAAAGTTGTCACCCCGTTAGTGTTTAGAGTAATTAAATTTTTTCAAGGAATACATTCCTTCCCTACACTACCGCATCTCCTACTGTATAGTTTTGTGTATATTACTATGTAAAATATGTTTAAGTAATAAAAAAAAAACAAGAAGAAAAACATAAAAATCACATTTAACACTGTTACTTACAGTCTAGTCAAAAATATTGAAGAGATATTATAAAACTTCGCACTCACTTAGAAGCTTGACTATAAACAAATAACTCTCCTATCGAAAAAAAGTACGACGTTTTCAGTTCGACACTAACTCACACACACTTAGTATGAACATCTGGGGGCACGGAAGTGCCCCCGCAAGTCGAGCAAAAAAAAAGCGGCACGGCCGTAACATCCTTTTCTCGAAGCAATTCGGGCTATTTTTGACACCCCTATAATTTCGTTGTGGATAAAACAAGAAGCCTGGATTTTCAGCAACTAATCAGTCATTGTATAAACACGGTATATTTAAAATTTCAGTCAATTTGAACCAGTAGTTTAAGAATGACAACTTGTTAAAATTTTGAATTTTGTCACTCACTGATTCACTGACTCACTGACTCACCGATCATCAAAAGTCTAAGGTACTTCTAGCAGACTTAGAAGCTTAAAATTTAGAATACAAATAGGGTTTAGTGTCTTAATCATGGAAAAAATTTAATATTTTCTAATTTCGGTCCAGTTTTCTAAATACACCAACTGCAACGATAACTTTGTAATCCTATATAAATGTATAGCATTACAAGGTTACATTTGCAGTTAATGAATTTATTATTACTGTAGAAAATAAAATAAATAGGTGTAAATAGGTACCTACTATATGAGGCATAACGGGAGGGGGTATAGGGTGGGTAAGGGTGTTTAGCCCATGAAACTGAACAACATTCCCATAAGAAAATATGTTGAATTATGAAAAAAAAACGTCTTTTCATACAAATTGGACTTATGTTCGCTCTACAAAAAGAAGTGAGATGCCATCAAAAACATTCTGTAAAAACCTCAAGTCTCGCCGTAAAAAGTTGTGAGATCTATATAATACCAAGTCGATTAATCTATTTAGTCTCTACTTAAAAGACCTTCTGTCTTAAGTTATTACGTATGTTATTATCATGCCAATTTAAAAAAAAATACCTTTAAAATAAATAGATCGACTTGGTCATCGCAAGAAAACACAAATTCGCCATTAACATTTCAGGAGCATTAACTTCTCGTCGTGCTGTGTAGTGTGATACATACTAATAATCAAATCATGCGATGGCCAGGTCGGTCTATTTGTTTTAGAGGTATTTATTTTTAAATTGGCATGATAATAACATACGTAATAACTTAAGACAGAAGGTCTTTTAAGTAGAGACTAAATAGATTAATCGACTTGGTATTATATAGATCTCACAACTTTTTACGGCGAGACTTGAGGTTTTTACAGAATGTTTTTGATGGCATTAGAACTAATACGAACGTTGTGTGTACACAGACATTACCCTCATTCTACGCGCGTCTAAGTTTGGTAATAACTCGACCAATAGCTACTATGATATGTGAAATATAAGTATTGTAATATTGAAATATTGCACAAATGGCTTTACACTAAGATTCACTTAAGGTAAATTGCGTTAATTCCGGTATTCTATTATTCATTAAAAATGCAACGAGAGTTTAAAAGTTAAGATTGACTAACTATCATAAGTCTTACTTAGGTTTTGATAATGACCGAACTATGAAGTTTTCTCTAGAATTACGCTTAAGAGAGCTCTTTTAAGATTTTTCGGAGATTATTACTTTAAAGCTGGTTTTTCGATTTCCTGGGAAACTCATATGAGCTCCTAACGACGGAACACCGTTTAACAGCGAAGCAGAAAGGTACTTATGTGACTCTCTGGGTAGATACGGGTCTTCTGGATAGCAATGCAACCAGCCTAAGGTCTTAAATTGTGCTATGTTTTCGGCTCCATTCATTTTCAGGCACGAAACTGACTGAAGAATCATTAATCGGGCACTAGACAAGCCTGCATGAAGAATCGTTTTGTGCAAGCGTGCTTGAGAGTCTATGTAAATTTTATGCAAGCATGAACGAACGGTTGAATCGATACATTTTTTTATACGATACGGTGGTTCGGGTTGAACGTGTTGTTTTAAGGACTTTATAATATCGAACTTTTAAGAACGCGACGTTAGAATTTTTTACACGTTTTTAATACTTTATATATAAGTTTATCTTTATACATTTGGATGAAGAACAGAAAATGGTTTCCTAGCATTGTTTACGCTATATAAGAAGGTTCAAAGTTGAGCCAGTTAGTTCTACATTCAGCTGCATAAACAGCTGTTCAATAGTACCAACAAATAAATTATTATATTCCAAACGAAGCAGAGCTTGTACTAAGGTAACCAAACAACTGATTAACATAATTATATACTTCTAAATACATACTTATATAGATAATGTGACAACCAGACTCAGAACAAATACTCGTGCTCATCACACGAAGGTTTGTCCTGGGTGGGCCCAGAACGTTTAAATCAAGTAAATGTTTCTTTCACGTATCTTGGTCAGTACATTCCGTCAAACTGCTAGCTCCGCTGTTCAAGTAATTACTGTAACTACTAGTAGTAATGTAGCTCATTGTTTACGTTCACGCATCACTTCCGTTCGCTTCTTTGCAACGAAAACTAATGTTAATAGTGATATTGGCTGGTAAATTATACGTAGTGTATTGTGATGTTATTCCACGTGTAATTTTCTTTTTAACAAAGATAACTCCAGTACTAAGAATAATTGCTCTTGTGTCGCGGGGAAAACAAACAAACAACGGACACAAAGTACTACCAGACCCGAAATAAATATTTGTGGATCGCAAAAATATTTGTTCCTTATGGGTATCGAACCCACGGCCTCCCAACGCACTGTTAGTGGCGTAGCGACCTCCTTAACCACTGTGCAACGGAGTCCGTCAAGTACGTGCTACTACTAACAAATGGTTATTCAGATTTGTAACTAATGAATACAATTTTAACCTTAATTTAAGCATTCTTTTAAACGCTGATTATCACGTATAATCCATAGTACGATTATAAAAACGAAGATCTGTCTGTCGACTATTCAATCTTAAAATATTTTTTTGATGAACCAGTTCTTCCTTATTAGCGCATTGAAACAAATAAACTAACTCTAGCTTTATATAAATCCGTAAGTGCATATTTCAATGTGCTTTAAAAAGTAGTAAGAACTACACTCACCTGATTCTGTAGCGACTTGTGTTTCCGCCGAAGATCGCGGCTGACCTGTGCCAACTTCTCCACTTGGTTCGTCAACTGCGAAGTATCCAAAATTGCCATATTTAATTCACCACACAATATTTCAACGTCTCTTATTATAACACTATCGTTAAATCGTTTAACAATTTTGTTCCTATTGTTTACACTGATATGCTAATACGTCACTAAACAAAATTCACTTTTTGACACTAAAGGTCACTTGAAATGACATTTGACCTTGACCTTTTATATAAAAAAGGTGACAAATGCCTAATAGTGACACAATAATATACCAAAAAAATTGTCTCAACAACACTTTTAGCTCAAAAAAGTATCGAGAAACTTTAGAAGTATATAACTGCGTATTTTTCAAACAAAATTGATTTATTTTTCTACAAAACACGTGATGCCTATAGGTAATATATAGTATACAATATATGGTTAACATAGAGTTCTGATATCTGGTGACATGATAACATGGCGGTCTTTGATTCGATAAGATACTGTCAATAATTTGATGGAATATTCGCGGGGTACGGCCAATTTTAAGAGTGATAGAAATAAACATGTGATTTGTTCATATGATATTTATATAAATTTTTGGAAATAAAATAAGCAATCTGGAAATTCTCTCTAATTATGAAATGGGTAGGTTATGATCTGCGAGAGTAAAACGTATGATGGATACACAACTTGATACAGCCAGGGTCGCACTAAGTGGCGTATTGAAGGGGTACTCGGCCGTGGGTACTGCATAGGGAGTACTGAAACTTCAGAAAAATCATAGCCACATATTAACATCGTCTAAAACCTCATCATGATTTGTTTGACGAAAAGGCTTTTTGAAAGATTCTTCATTATTGTTTCGCTAGTTTCTATCCAAACAAACAGGGATCTTATCTCAATCTTTTATCTGAAATCTATTCAGCAAGCACAGATACCAGTATAATCTGCGCCGAAACGTCAAGCAATCAAAGGTAAAATGTATGCTAGGCTTGATTCCCCTATAAGAAACATGCAAAGCGACATTTTACCTGTTTTTCTAGCTAATAAAAAACACAGACAATTAAATATCAGTCTACTAAAACCGTCTCAAGAATTGACAATTACTATGATAAAGTAATACTTAATCAAGATAGGTGACTATTAAAGTCAAACTTATTAACTACGTCCTATAATAAATAACTTCTCAGACATTATCTCATAGCAATATAAGTGCAGTCGACCGTTACAAATAATAAAAGGTTCGTTTTAAAACTTAATTTCCGCAGTAGCATTCATAATGTTATATCTATCTATAGTTAAATCAATATTTGTTGCGTCATCAGAATTTATTATGACTAAATAATAGACTTTACCAGTGACAAATCATCTACGAATTATTGGAGGAAGTCTTTTCCTAAGTGACCCATGGATTTAGTTAAGCAACCCACAAAGCAAGGTTCAGTTGTTGTTTTGTATGAACAGCTGGAATAAAATCGTGTTTAGGGTAGCTCCAGATTCCTTTAGCACCAAATGTTCAGTATGTGTGTCACTATTTGCTTTCAATATCCCGGACTAGCTGCCTCTACAGTTAGGGGTATATAGTGTAACTATAGAACATAAGGTATATGATTACATTTCCGAGTCAACAAAAGCATATAATGAACTCACAAGAGAGAAATTATACAATGATAATTGCAAAAAAAAATCGAAAATGTTGGATACAAGATCGACATTTATAATACAAGCCCCAATAAATCGTGAAGTTTTCGATCATTTTTCACAAATAATCATTTCACAAACTAATTTGAAAAATAAATAAGCAGCAACAAAAACAAGTTAAAAATAGACCGGAATGATAAAGATCTGTTTTCGTTTCACTTCGTTATTCATAAACCTTCAACGTCGCCTTACAGCCTACGCCCACGCAACAGACGCGACGCGACGGTATTTCTTTCTTCTTCTTATCGTATGGTTAGTGGTCAACCTAGTGTCAAAGTTGTTCAAGCCGCCCGAAGGCCTTTGACATGACTTAACGACTGTTATCTATATCGACAACAACCGGGACCGACTTTTTACGTGCCCTCCGAAGCACGGAGACGCCCAGTTCAAATACCACTATGCGGTCACCCATCTATGGAATGACCGCGCCAACGGTTGCTTCACCCACAGATCGTTTACCGACCGGTGAGCGCAACTGGCTGTGGCCTTCTTTGAAACTTTATCTTACAAAGGTAGCTGATGAGAATTTTTATTGGTAGTTATCTATTTTGTTGATATAAAAGTAGGAAAAGTTACACGTGCGCACTCAATATTTTCAGGAACGATTTTGGACCTTAAATTGAAATGATATTTTGAACGGCTTCAATAACTGGAATCACTTGCATGCATCAGCCCGAGAGATCTTAATTAAAGATCAAAATGCTGATAAGACAGCAGACGTTCTAAGCTTGTAAATATAATATGCTAATAACCACAATTGTGTTTAAGGAAGATAGCTTATATAAAATAGTAAAAGTTGGTTTATAAGAAATGGCATTCGTTGGTAATATAGTCCTTATTTCATCTTCAGTTGACAACGAGGAATAAAAGTAAAAAAAGAGGAGTAAACCTGGAGAATAAAAATTCAATAAAGACCAAAATCACATGATGTAACAACCAAAAACAAAAAACATCTAACTGCACCAAACATAAAAGCAAACATTCAAAAAGTCAAACTTTCCGCAAAACGTGCCAAGCCAATCCTTACACCAGACATACATTCCCAAAATTTAAAATTAAAGAGACCGTTTGGCAAGCGCCTGCTCCCTACGAGAATGCATTAAGCGATATTTAAAAGGAAAGACGTGTTGGTAGGTATCATAAATAGAGGCTGAATAAAGCAGGCGTGTAATTTAATTGTCTTTTGTCAGACACCCTAATGGGCGGAGCAAGCCAAGTATAACGTTGTTGGTAGTGGGTGGAAATAGGCTCGATTCACGTGAAGAAAAGTTTTGGGAGAATAAAATTATCTTTTCAGGAAAAACCAAAATAACTCTTTTTTTTTTTTTTTTTTTTTTAATAACCCATATCTGTCCCACTGCAGGGCAAGGGTCTCCTCCCAAACGAGGGGGAGGGGTTAGGCCTTGAGTCCACCACGCTGGCCAAGTGCGGGTTGGGGACTTTGCATGCCCTCAATAAATGTATTTAACAAATTTTAGGCATGCAAGGTTTCCTCACGATGTTTTCCTTCACCGTTAGAGCAAGTGATAATTATTTCTAATACACACATAACTTCGAAAAGTCATTGGTGTGTTGCCTCGGATTCGAACCTGCGACCACTTGCGTGGGAGGTGCCAACTTAAACCACTCGGCTATCACTGCTTCATGCATCATTGCTGCTCGGCTATAAATAACTCTTATAATCTTAAAAAATTGACTAACGTATAACACAGACGGTCAGACAATATCAACAGATACTTACCAATAAGTTTAGAAATCCTATACTTAAAGCCAACTCGCAACTATACTTTTAAATCATTAAGCGATAGAGCACTTTTAAATACAGTGATAATCGTGATATAGGATCCTCCCCACAAAATTGTTGCTACTGAACCTTTTGAGGTTTTATCAACTCAAACGTTTATACACCACTAAGGGCGTGCCCAAAACGCTTTCGCTACACAATATTTTCTAAGCCATCACTCAACACAAAGTAGGTGCTTCCTAATTACTGTCATACTTTACTAAGGCAATATTTGTGTATACTATTACATAGGCAAGCAAGTTTACACAGCAGTGAAGGCTATTGCGTACAGGGGTGGTATAAAACTGTAGGGAACAAGGTTCTGCGTCATCCCCAGACAGTCGTTAGGTACAGACATTACGGAGCAACCTTGTATTGTTCTAGATCTGCAAGACATTGGAAGAAAAATGTTTGTGACATATTTCTTATTTTGTTCTGGACAAATAACGGTTTATTGTATTACGTATAGGTATTGAGTAACAAACTAAACTTGTGAATTTTCATACTCTTTACATAACGGTATTAGAATTTGTACAATTCTGGAAAGCTTTTTCACTCACTGGCTGATTTCTTCAAGGGAAAATTGCATGCTGCCTACAAAATTGTTTCTTAAACCATTCATAGTCTACCCTCCTCACAAACCCCACAATTTTTGTTTTGACTTACCAACGTTACTCAATAAACAAAATTGTTCCGACCAGAAATAACAAGCATTTGTTTCACAAACAACTATAAAAATCGCCTAAAAAGCTTCCCCTCATTTAACTGCCTACTTTCCTCGGACTAGAGGGGGGGTAATCTGACCGTAAACGTACATACGTCACGAGCAGACACGTCGGCCATTAAAGATAGTGATTGCTTAAGCCTAATACAATTTAAGCTCACGAACATTTGGGAAATAAACTAAATGGACTCAGCTTTATTTTCTGTAGGTATACTTTGCTGGCTAAGTTAATTCCGGCACAATGAAACATGTTTTAATTTGTGAACTTTATCGAGGATATTTTACATAGATATAACATGAGGCAGATTTATTATTACCAGTTGAATTTGTGTCCGTGAAAAACCTACAACACCAGATTTGATGACGACCCATGTGCCATTACTATCTTTTTTAATATGATGTACACACTGTCAAACTTGTACATAACGGCAGCTAAAAAATATTCGTATCCAATAGTGAAACAATATGTCAAGGAACGGTAGCAAACCTAGGCTAATGGCGTTCTGGGGTAATCGACACATCGAATATGACAAACTTTACTGAAAACTAAAGTTTGAACAAAATCAAACACAACCACATTAAAACTACCCTGTATTGGTATTCATATTTGCGGCAACTAGCGTGGACTCGAAAACAAAATAAAAGAAACGTGGGCAGACGCGTGGGTTTTTAAATACGCCTCTGCCCACTTGGGATACGAGAAAAACATACAAGTTCTTTTAAACCGACGGTTTTTACATTTTCCAGTACAATTTCACTCTCGGTTAGTTAAAGTATACAATGATACTCTCTCAACATAATCTCTTAAGCGCTTTGCATTCGTATTTACATTTTCCACGGAGGTTTCTGCGAGAGATTGAATATTCCGTTTTTCATTTGAATTTGTATAAATGTTTGCGATAAGGTCTGGTCGAGAGGTCTTGTTTCTTGCTCACACCCTTGGAGTAAGAAAGGGAGATGACGCACCATTTGGGTTTTGTATCAAATAGGTATTTTTGGCACCTCGCTGGCTGCAGAGATGGATAATACAATGAGTAACACGATATTGTTCCGATGTTTGTTTTGTAAGAATATCGGCGGCGAACAAAAACTCACGCCCTGTACCTTTGAGGGTAGGCAGACCAAAGAATGTCAATATAATGTCTATACTAATATTATAAAGCTGAAAAGTTTGTTTGTTTGTTTGAACGCGCTAATCAGGAACTACTGGTCCGATTTGAAAAATTATTTCAGTGTTAGATAGCCCAGTTATCGAGGAAGGCTTTAGGCTATATATCATCACGCTACGACTAATAGAAGCAGAGTGCCATTAATTTTTTTTACAAAAACGGGGAAAATTTTAACCATTCTCTCTTATGTGGCGCAAGCGAAGTTGCGTGGGTCAGCTAGTTTTAGCCATAAACAGCAATAGGCATAAGTTGTAAGGTTAATTTCTTTACATCGATTTATTAAGACCACAAAACTTACGTGTATACATACGTGTAAACATACTCTACGTTCCCAAATAAACAAAGGCAGGCAATCTCTATCAAATTCCTATGGGGCACAGAATCCGACGTCCAATTACGACATAAGAAAGAATTCATGAGCAAAGCCAAAAACGGAAAAGTTAGGTGAAAAACTAAAAGAAATTGCTTTTTGTATATAAAAAGGCCAAAGTAAGCCTTGTAGTGATTGCCAAGACTAATAAAGTTTTATAGGGTTGTTTCAGAAATGTTCGGGATGTAGAATAATCCTTAACTATGTCTTTACATTTAGAGATATGACGTTGTACAGATAGTGTTTGGTGTTTTGGGGTTACGATTACGGTTATAATATGACACTCGAGAGTATAATGAAGAGAAACACGACCAAAATGATGACAATTCGGTGCTATGTATTAGACATTGACTGAGCTAAACAATTTTTGACTTATTTGACCATAGCTTATCGTCGTCAATAAATTCAATCTCTTGGTAAGGTAATAGTAAAAATAATAATATAAGTTTATAAAATCTTCATCTACCTAAAGATTGAAAAAAAAACCAGGAACTATTGACCTAGTGACAACACCGCAAGATCCTGAAGAACATAAGTAATAACAGGTACTCCCACATTTATAGTAAAAGATAATCATTAGCTCAAAAGTTTATTCTTAAAATATTTCCGTATCAAAAGAAAACCGTAACCTTTTCAAGCTAAAAATAAAACATCGACATTTCAGACTCGCAACATCGTAGCTACAGATTTAATTCCAAGAGCCTAATTATATGAGACTTACGTTCAAAGGCTTTATAGAGGCAGTATATTTTTTAATAGACTCTTATAAATATCAGCAAGAATTTTCTGTTTAATATCAAGAATTACTTGAAGAGTATATCAACGTTAAAGGATAAAAGATAACCTATATTCGAACGGAAATAGAAGGAAAAGATTGTATGGTTGCTCATTCAGAGAAAAATAGCGATGACAGCTAATAAATACCATCAATAATACTTTGGAACGCTCTTTAAGGTGAGTTCACGCTAGAGAATCAGAGCGCGGAGGAGCACGAAACAATCACAAATTCTATATAGGCTGATTTACAATCTCCGATCAAGCGTGCTTATAAAATAAATTTGTGTTCAGCTCGTGCTCCGTTCGTGCCTTTACTATCTGACCTTAGTCCAAGCTCCTTTAAAAATGTCTTTAGAACCATTTTGGACCCAGGCGACATCAAAACATCTTCAAAAATACTTGGATAACTCCATAAAGTTCCCTCAAATTTCCTCAAAATCATGTCAGAACTCAGACACAGGCAAATTCTGTTCCATGCAGAGTATTGGCATATTCAACCACCACATGCTTGAAAGATCATCTTCAGAATACAGTTCGAAAACTTGTAAACTCTATACAAAATATCCAACTAATATTAGCAAACTATGAAACCTCATACTGTATTAAACTAGCCTAAAAGTTCGCCATATAGTATACAATATTCAGTAGCTGCATTCAACTATGTACATAACTTGGGCGTAAGCTACAAGCACTACATTAACCTATTTTAAGCACTCGACCTCAAAACTTTCGCGGAATGGATAGCTGAAACCGATGTACAGCGATTTGAATTCTAGAGGGACGCCATGTTGCAGAGGTTTTGTTATGCAAATATTTACTTTACACTTATATATTATTTAAAAATCGCTCATAGTTTCTAGTTGATTAAACGATTTGTGTTAAAACATTATGGGTTTTCCACGATACTTAGAAACGTGAATAAGATGTAAGTAACGCGAAAGTTAAGTCTTTTGGTCTCTTTAAAACAGAATAATTTCACAGTGTCACTGTGAAATTATTCTGTTTTTTCTTTTGCTTACATAATATGTAAGAGTCACTTAAATTTAAGTAACGCTTCTAAGCTCGGCCCTTCATCGTTTTCTTTGAATCCCAAAGATTAAGACAGTTTTTTGTATAAAAAAAATTTAAACTTGACATCTAGAACAACAATACGAAATTGAGGAATTAAACAAGCTAAATATTCTAAAGAATTAAAATATAAATTACGAAAGAAAGGAAAGGTATTCTAAAAGGTAGTTAAACAAATTGAGGTAAGTTTGCCGCTGGACAAAGCCTATGCAAATTAGTACAAAAACAAAGACGGGCTTTAGCGTACTATTTAAAAGATCAAAGAAATTGAATAGAACTAACAGCCTTTGTAAAGAATCAGTGAATAAGCAGCCTTTAACTTTAGTGAATGAACATTGGTGTTTAGTGGAATTCTGCATCTATCTGCTTCAGATTGCCTGTGCAGTACGCAATGGCACAGGTGCAAAACTACTGCGTATAAGCGATTGTCGAAAATGTAATGATAGAATCTGTTTCTTTTACGTGTCTGCCACGATGAGTTTCTGGGTAAAAACGTAGTTCTCATTACAGCTAATCAAAGGCCTTTGAGTGGTAGTACATTTGACACGTGTAGTAGTGGTAGTACATTTTCAAGTAGACGTACGCTTGTAAGTCTTTAGAATTAACTGATGCTGGGTAACAGATATTTATTAATTAAGCAGCAAACACATCATCGAATTTATATATTATTATAACGGAAATTCGTTTAAAAAAGTCGACAATCTACTGAAACAAACTAAAACATGCTCCCGTTTCATTTCAAAATATTTTTGCATATTTCTGCAAACTCGAACTAACCGTATCCATCCATCTATCATGTTAAAATTGCCCTGAAAATGGCCTCTGAAAAACTTAGTTTTATTAACGTTTTCCATCGATCGGCTGTTAAAATAAAACTGCACATTCGCCACAGTTCCATGTCGAATGCTTTTAGAAACTAACTAGAGATGACCCACATTTTAAATTCAATTATAGCTGCACTGTGCATTGTCTGAGTTTCTACTGAGTGGAGCTGTACAAGCTAGATGGATAAGGCGGAATGAACCGAGTGCACTGATTTGTCGGCAAAAGCTAAGCAATTTTTATTAAATTCAGGATTTTATTTTATTTCATACGACATGCCAATGGCGCTTGCTCAAAACGCGGACAAAGTTTTACTGTTTCGGCACAGTTATACGACAAGTGTAAACATTTTTAAACTATTGCGGTTTGTTCAGATAATACGAATTTGTTAAACGGATTTCAAACACGATAAGAATTGTAAGGTGTTATTATGGGTATCGATAGCCTTAAAATTCTAATCGCATTTAAGATCCGTTTAACCAATTTTTATTATTTGTTACTATGTAAACAAATCCAAACGCATTGTAGTTGTTAGGTATAATTATCTTCTTTATATTTCCTTGAGAATACAACGGCCTGTGTGTGTGTTTTGAAATAGCCGCTTAGATTATTTGAAATGAGTGTCTCATCCGCTGCAAGGCATGGAAAGTCATCAAGACGGCTATGGACGAACTATGTCATGAGCCTTTAGGCAGTCTCTTGAACTACTTGGTCAAAGGTCGGTATTTTTCCAGTTGTCCCCTATAACACTGTCCCCCTGGGTGACAAACTGGGAATACAAGTGGGAAGAAAATTCCCACGCAAAGGTCACCCACGAGCTTATGGTACCCTGGTTTCGTAATCAGAAACAATACATCAGTATTTCGCGAAGTTGATTTTTTTTAACCCATTACTGTCCCACTGGTGGGCAAGGACTCCTCCCATTAGAGAGAGGGGTAAGGCCTTGAGACCATCATGCTGGCCAAGCACGGGTTGGGGTCTTTGCAAGCCCTCAATAAATGTATTGAACATATTTTTAGGCATGCAAGGTTTTATCACGATATTTTCCTTCACCGTTAGAGCAAAGTAGGGTTCATAGTAACCCGATAAAAATGTTGACCCTTTTCTCAACGCGGAAATCGATCCTGATGTAAGTCGCATTTGTATACTCTTTCGAGGGCATCGAATCGAAACAAATAAAAATTGACCCACATCGATAAAATAATATATCAATTGATTGTCAGCTTAGTTATTATCTTTGATAAATGTAATCAATTATGCAGTCACTTTTACACGTCAGCGTAAAATATTGAGAAAAGTTTTAATATTAGCACGTGTAATTGTCTAGCAAATAAGTAGCAAGAAACCAGACGATGATGTAACAATTTTTTCTAAGGTCAAAAAATTTAAGATTTTTGAGTTAAGAGCAGAATTCGACCCTGAATCGGCTCTTAACTATAAAATCTACAATTTTGGCTAATAATCATTTACTAAATAATTAAATTTTTTACAAAGGCTTTCAATCACCTAACAAAGGCGTTGTATAATAATTTAAAATAACTAAATTTCATTCTCACAACATAATTTCTAGACTTACTAACTTTAATATCTTTTCAATGAGATAATCAAACTGTCAATCAAGAAACTGAACCGCGTAATAAAGTCATTTAAACGCAAAAACTACGAAGCAACTTTTACGATCAAATTATTTAGGCACAGACCATATTATCAGACATATTAAGAGAAAATGTAACAAAACTCTGTAAATGATTTACTCCAAAAATCTTTAATTAACATTTACGAACTCCTACGGCAGACACCCAAAATATCCTACCTAAGGGCGCGTTCCCACTATGTCGTGACGACAGATAATCATGTAGTTTTAAGTGTCGTGGCTTATATATTCAAATGTAGGTGTTCACGTATAGAACGACACGGCTTACTGTCGTCTACGACATTTTTTTGGCTAGATACGACAAACAATCGTTATAATGTGAACAGCTAGAGACGACAGTAGTCCAACGATAAGTAAATCGTTGCGACATAGTAGGAACGCGCCCTTAGATCTCATTAAATAGAATGAACAAAACACCCACATCTCTCATTAACTTTTTAAACAGTAGGTACCAACCTTTCATCACAAAAGAGGTTTAAATATACAAAGGTGGCACGACTTTCATAATGTTATTAAATTTTTCATTACAGCACAGGGCTTAGGTAACCTGACCTTTGGCTAGCACTTTCAGATGAAATTATAATTGCGAAGCGGATTTGCAATGGAGGAAAAAATGGTGAATTTTTGCCTCTGAAATGTCGAGTGAATAGTCTTTTTGATATTAAAATATCCGGAGCTTTAATATTTCATAGTAACAGGTCAAAGTAACGCTGGGTTATAGAATATTTTACGAGTATTTAGCATATAAAGTGATTTTTGTATGTCTGTTGAGCTTATCCAGGTTTTGACACACGTTTTTTCGCCGTAAAACGGTATGGAGAGGTAGTATAATAATATGGTTTTGACGGCTTGTCAGTCAAATTCCCGTGCGTAATAGAGAGTATAAAAAAAATATATGACTTTTGTCATTATATTCCTAGAAGCGTGAATGAACTGAAGACTTTTTTCACTCACGCTAAATGTACTGGGGTCACCGTGTTGCTGAAATGGCTCATTTGAGACTCATTAATTGCCTAAAAACTTCACATTTCTATAACTTGACCAACGTATGGCAGCAAAGCTGGCTTACAAAATGTTTTTATGTATACTCTCGTAAGCATCATATAATAGGTTTACAAAATCAGTTTATTTCTCCTAATTAATAGAAACAGTAGCATTGTGACACTCAATAATAGTCCAATTTCAAAGATTTCCCTCAGCTTCCTTTGTCTTTGAGATTCGACACTAAAACAAACATTTTCAATTTGTTCTGTAATTAAAGAAAACACAACAAGTCTTAAACAAGAGCCTTTCAAAGTAATTCGAGACTTATGTAGCGAAGACAGTAAGCTCATTACGGAAGTTCTAAACAATGTAATAAGTCGCATTGGGAATTTAGTCTTAAGACCAAATATTGTAGGCCTCTTAGAAATGTTTCAGGGAAAAGTCACACTTTGTGATTGACGGCTGTACCAAAGTTTTTAAAGTAGGTGGTTTTGCATCTAACAAGAAATAAGCTAGTCACCACGCCGCCGCTACTACTAAGTGCGAGTGTCGTGAGTTCGATTGTCAAACAAAACAAATATTTATGTCACATAGAAATTGTTGTTTCCTGGTCTGATTGTACATTTTGTTCGTTCATACATTTTAAACTTTCGCGTTTCATGGTTATTATGTAATAGGATATGGGAATTAACGCGTACACGCTTTTTACCTTTGAAAGCTTGACGTTTCAGCCCAGGCCTGACGTTTTGTTCTTTATTAAGTAATATTAATGACAGAAGATTCTTAGTACGTGTAGTAGTTGACCTTTAAAATGAATACCTAAATTCTAACATTAGTAACGTTGTCTACTAAAGAAGTTAATTATTCATTTGTTCTTTACATGTCAGTCTCGTCTGACGTTGAAAAGGGTTGAGGCCACATTTCTATACAGTTTACGTGGGGGTAGATTAGACAGTTTAAAGTCAACACACCTGTTAACTCGTCACTAGCAAATGTGTCCTTTTTCTTTCATGAGGCAGAAAAAGAAATAAACCAACTCTTTGTCAACGTAGATTCTATCAATGGAACATAAAACTTCAGCTTAAATTTTCCAAACGCTAATAATGTAGACAAAAGACCACACAGCAGTGGGATATTTGAACCCATGCTACGTAGTAGGGAGCGATCGTTATTGCATAATAAATAATAATAAGCCACGTGTAATAAACTATTTGCTTGTAACATGGTGCTAATAATATTGTTCCGTACACCATCCGTTGTTTGTGCAATAACTTTGATTTTCATTCGATTAGCATTCATAACGTCTGTGTTCAGTGCATCGAGACCACTTATGTAATAATTGGTTTATGTATATAACCGGATTAGTATCAGAATATAGGAGAATTTAGACAATATATTATATAGAGATGGGTGGAAATTCAAGATCTAACTGTATTATTATTGTTGAGTTACAAGATATTAGTATAGATAATATTATTGTATGAATTATTGTATTAACATACATCCATTATATCCCGCCTGTTATGCCCGAAAGTGTGGGCACAGCTGTACGATTTACATTCGCGTTTCGCCATTAATAATGTTAGTCCCGTTTAATAGGGAGCGAGCCTATCCTAGCGGGCGAGCCTATTGCCATATACCGAGCAAGTTTGCAAACTCCGAGCTGCTATTGAGAGATATTCAAATACTAGAAAAAACAAAAATAAAAAGACAATAGTACTTTGCCCGACCCGGCAATCGAACCCGTATACACTACCGACCGCGCCACAGAGATCATTTAATAACGCCTGCGACAAATAAGTTTAAAGGGCCCCCTTGCCCTATTTACAACCATGTATGATGTGATAGTATGGCACCGTGTATATCACAACAGGAACAAATCTTTATGTCACTAGGTAATTGCTACATTATAATGAAAACATTTACACGAGGGCTAGTTAGGAATATTTTGCCTGTAATTTAATATTATTAGGAACTAGTGAAATTGAGCACAAGTGTACATTAAAAATTCTTTGCCAAGGTCTTCGTTCGACAAATAAAAGAAAACTTATCGTAACCTTTGAATATAGTGCCTAAGGTCACAGAAATTCAATTACGCCCAATAAACACTATTTAAAGATTCCAAGCACTTTTGTTATCGGAAACATAAAAGTCGGCAACGCAATTTTATTAGTACAACACGACTTTCGACCTTATCTATATAGACATAGGGACCTCGTAAACTAGATAATGTTTACTGTTTCGCTTCATTGCGACCTTTTATGGAAGAATGCGATTTATGGCTTCGTTGAAGTTAGGCCGAATTTGTAATGAGAAAATTCTGGAAGAATGAGATGGGTAAAGTTCATGCGATGATTTTGTATAGGATATGAGACTAAAGCTACAAAAATCTATACTAATATTATAAAGCTGAAAGGTTTGTTTGTTTGTTTGTTTGTTTGTATGAACGCGCTGATCTCAGGAACTACTGGTCCGATTTGAAAAATTCTGTCAGTGTTAGATAGTCCATTTATCGAGGAAGGCTTAAGGCTATATATCATCACGCTACGGCCAATAGGAGCAGAGTAGCAATAAAAAATGTTACAAAAACGGGGAAAATGTTGACCCATTCTCTCCTATGTGACGCAAGCGAAGTTGCGCGGGTCAGCTAGTACAGATATAAAATCATGTTTTACTCCCATATTAACAGGCATAGACCTAAGATTGTCCATCTGCTGCTATCCAAGTAAACTACTTATTGTGCCGTCCTCATTCTTAAATCCTCATATACAATCATATCTGCAGATGTTAGAGCATCCTACAAATTATCTAAAAAATTATATATTTTTTAATAAATAATATATTATTATATGATGCACTGCAGAGCACCGAACAAAATTAAGTTCGCAAAAGTTACGAAAATTGCCCAGAGGAGTTAGCTATGAAAGCCTAGACACAACTCTTTTTATAACTTTCATAGTTTGAAACGAAGAACTTTTATCGCTTTTGTAGCGAAAAAGAGAGCGCAATTTATTGTATTATGCGTCTTAAAGACCTTGGTTGATAAACGCTTGCATTATTAATGCGAATAACTTCTGTGTAAATAATAGACCACGTCGTATGAATGATATTTCAATATTACGATCGATCTATTATTATTTACATGACTGAGAACCAAAGGATCAAAATGGTCAACATAATATGTGGCTTAGACTGCCCATAGCCTTTTGTTTTTAGTACGTAGAAGTTATAAGTTTCCGCGCCAAAGGTTGCTTGCCTCACCTACTGACGAGGGATGATTTCGACCAGTTTTAAGTTTGCCCATCATTTAGTTCAGTAGCAAAATCTATTATCAAAGTCTAGTACGTATGTCCATTGTACATCGTGTACCCATCATAACCGAGTATGTTCTACCGTAAACGTAAAACGTTCAAAAGTTTATTATCTGATCAACATTGGACAGAATTCATAGCAAGAGATTTTACCTATAAATTCCACCGAAAAGTTTAACCAAATTACAAGCGTATCTGTAATACCGAAGCGCCACAAATGTCACGTAGCCGTACATTTCGCTACCAGAATTTGCACCACAATGAATGCTAATTGTATACGAATCGGCGACATATTCTCCAACTGCTACGCCCTGTCCATTTGTGTATTGAATTTCGTATTCAAAACACGATTTAATACCAAATTCATGAATACAGTTATTTAATTTATTGACAATAAAATATTGCAACACTTAAAATGCATGGAGTTTTATTGCATTTGAGCAGTTTTTCCTCTATACAATTTCATGAAGTTTGTTAACAGTCTAGCAAGTTATTTATATTCGTTTCATAAATATATTGGTAATTCACATCTCTCATCGGATGTCTGTTTTAGTTAACACATTTTGATTGGAAATTTGATAAGCTGGTTAATAAACGAAATATGTTTTACTGTGGATTCGTGATCGGAAATTATTGACAGTAACAATTTGCATGTTTTTTTACGAAAAACATTTTAAACTTAGATAAACATGCTAGTTGTGCTTGTACACTATAGGAAATTACGAGTATTTTACTTCCAGCTGTATCCAGATGTGCAAAACACTAATTACTAGAAGAGAACTTATTAACCGACCAAAGACGAACAGACTACATAGGTCATAAGTAGACCGTTTAAAGGTCACTTTTCCACATAGCCGATTTATGGTTGTAGTTTTTCTCGCACATAACCATTACGAACAGACCACATAGGTCATAAGTAGACCGTTTAAAGGTCACTTTTCCACATAACCGATATTAGGTTGTAGTTTTTCTCGGACATAGCCAGACTACCCCATTAATCTTTTTGGAAGGAACATTATAATAATGAGATGTACTCACGCTATCAATAAGCTGCTGCTTCTCCTGAAGCTGTAACTCCTGGTGGCGGAGTGTGGCGCGTTGTTTCTCTGCTGTGCTGCTCAGACGTGACAGGACTTCCTGGTCGTGTTCTCTGGCCGGTGATGGTGGGGCGCTTGTACCTGGGGGATGAAAGGTAAAGTTATTATATACAACATTACTAAACTACTGTCATCTAAACTGTAGATAAGGGGAAAAAACGCAATTTTTCTTTTTTATAATCTGAATTGTTGCTCGGGGCTGAAAAAGAATTTGGACCATGAAAGTAAAATGTGGACGGAGATTACGGAGATTATGAGGAAATGTGTTTGCCCCGCTGTAGGTTGCAATGGGTTAGCAGTGAATATATTGAATCCTTGGTATAATGCTATGAATATTTTTCTGAAAGAGTGATATTTAATGACCAAGTCGATCTATTTGTTTTAAAGGTATTTTTTTAAAATTGGCATGATAATAACATACGTAATAACTTAAGACAGAAGGTCCTTTAAGTAGAGACTAAATAGATTAATCGACTTGGTATTATATAGATCTCACAACTTTTTACGGCGAGACTTGAGGTTTTTACAGAATGTTTTTGATGGCATCTCACTTCTTTTTGTAGAGCGAACATAAGTCCAATTTGTATGGAAAGACGATTTTTTTTCATAATTCAACATATTTTCTTATGGGAATGTTGTTCAGTTTCATGGGCTAAACACCCTTACCCACCTTTTTCCCCCTCCCGTTATGCCTCATATAGTAGGTACCTATTTACACCTATTTATTTTATTTTCTACAGTAATAATAATTCATTAACTGCAAATGTAACCTTGTAATCTTATACATTGATATGGGATTACAAAGTTATTGTTGCAGTTGGTGTATTTAGAAAACTGGACCGAAATTAGAAAATATTAAATTTTTCCCATGATTAAGACACTAAACCCTATTTGTATTCTAAATTTTAAGCTTCTAAGTCTGCTAGAAGTACCTTAGACTTTTGATGATCGGTGAGTCAGTGAGTCAGTGAATCAGTGAGTGACAAAATTCAAAATTTTAACAAGTTGTCATTCTTAAACTACTGGTTCAAATTGACTGAAATTTTAAATATATCGTGTTTATACAATGACTGATTAGTTGCTGAAAATCCAGGCTTCTTGTTTTATCCACAACGAAATTATAGGGGTGTCAAAAATAGCCCGAATTGCTTCGAGAAAAGGATGTTACGGCCGTGCCGCTTTTTTTTATGCTCGACTTGCGGGGGCACTTCCGTGCCCCCAGATAATATCGTTTTGAATTAATTTTATTTCAGAGTGTTAAGTGTAGCAAAAGATATATCAGTCAATGTTATTATCATTAAGATTTAGTACAGCGACAAAATCTAATTTTGATTTAGATTCTTGTAGAAAAATGTCTTAAATAGCTTATCTAGTTGAATTTTGACAGTTATTTTCGTACGTTAGCCGTCACTTTGTGAATCTGACAGATAGCCTGCCCGACATTTATACATAAGCCGTGAAATTGGCGGTTAGTAGATAGACATTTTATAGCAATGATATAAATAAATTCGATTGTGGAGAGCCTTGAAATATCCTGCAGATCTTGTATGAAGAAAAACGTCTTTACGTCTATGCTTTTTTTTCATGATTTATACTCAGTGATAAATACTCCAGACCTGTTATGGTAAATTCCTTAAGTTCAGCCAGTCGTGAATACTATCATTGAATATTTTCTTTTAATCGACATCCCATTGGATATAGTAAGGAGGTAGAATATATCATTTACAATAATCGAGAAATAAATAGCTTTGTTATGCTACAAGAAAATACTTAAAGAACTTTCATCACGGATTGATAATATCTAACTATGGCTTGCATTTCCACCAATCGTCCCTTAGTCATTCACTTTTCCTTATCTTTCCAGGCTCATACACTCTATCCCACTCGTTATCAACTGATGTTACTACGAAATAACTTCCTTACGCTTCCGTCAAATCATTTCATCTTCTATCCTTATCCTTCCTAAAAACTTCACTATCTTATTAACCCATCTTTCTTATCTTAAAGATGATTTTTTTTTTTCAATACTTATGCATACATAACATCACGCCTGTTTTACCCGAAGGATAAGACTGAGGTGAGGTAAGGAGGAGACGAAATACCCCCACGTTTTACCATTAACAGTTCTAGTCTCATGTAATAGGGGATCTTAAAGCCATTTTGCGAACACGTAACCAAACTGAATAAACCTACTACTATAATAGTACTTTGCCGGACCTGGAAATCAAACCCGAGACCTCGTGCAGCACGCATAGCCGTCAAATACAATAGGTACCGACTGCGCTAAAGAAGCAGTTAATCCTCACTATCTTATTAACCCGTCTTAGTTATCCTAAGGGCGAAACTTTCACCTACCAAATTAAATCAAAACAGCCCATCCTATACCAACAAGGAGACTTGTATTAGCATATATCCGATAGATTTAGGTGAAGCCATCAATCAGGGTAATGCGGGTATAGATTAGCAAGATAAGATCTTTGTCATGTGTGATATAATTGCAGTCACCTATTATAACGAACAGATAACTAATGGAACTTGGATGTTAGGCGTTAAGGAAAATTATAAACGCTTTAGGTATTTCCAAAAGCTCCAAATTTTTATCGACTAGAGGAAATTTTATTATTCACTGTAGATTTTTTATGCTGAGGCTGATCTTGAAAGCGATGGTAGGATATCTTATTTAAGGCAAGGAAGAAATAAGAGTACGATGGCAAAAGATAGCGAAGATTGGAAGTCCTTCGCCCAGCAATGGAGCGACGTTGGCCGAGTATCAATTGGTACATAGCAAATGTATGTGCAAACATGCTTTATACCTACTATTATATAAAAGTTTTAAGTTTAGGTTCTTACATATAGGTAAAATAAACTCTAGATATGAACTCCATAGAGCTTTATCGGGCCGAAGAAAAATCGCAATCTTTTGTTGTAGCCACAAAAAAACATTAATGACATTAGAACTATAAGAAAGTCCATAACCTAACCTTTATATTCTGAGCAAAAGATAAAAATACGATCTTTTTATAGTCACACACGTGCAGCCCTCATCCATTGGTTACAACCTGATTTTCCTTATTAAACTTGAGCTTTTTATAACTTAGTAATAAAGGTGCACGTGAAACTTATTGTGATCTGATGTACTTATTGTAGTAAAAGCTTTAAGTACAAGATTTTTTTTATTTTATATGTCTGGAGCAAAAACAAGGCTCTGGGCGGAAGTTGAAATACAAACTAAACTCTTACAGCCAAACAGAAACATAATTCAATTTAGGTGATGCTAAAAAAAATATCTGTCGCTACAATACAAGTCCAAATGACAAAAACAATATGATACTTAAGAGTTACTTATAGTTTAAGTACGTTTTTGCATTCGACACTCAAAGTTAAATGGCTTATGTTATACGCAAAAAATACTTAAATCAATCAGACACTTACGCAAAATGTTTTATTACAACAACATTTATCAATATCCGTCAAACAAAATTCATTTCCTTACATAACACCGTGAGAAGGTACAAAAGAAAAAATAATATTTCTATCGGTCAAACAGGAAAGTGTATTGGATAAACGCGTATTTTTCTTTGTACCGATCTAAATACCTCTAATGACACGGTACTCAGTTACGGCGATCGTAACAATCGTTGAATGCCCCATTAAAAAGTGCTCAGCAGTTTCCGAGACAAAAAGAAATGATATTTGATTTGATTTATTTGTTTTGTTTACGTAACATTGTATTGTAATGACATCAGTTGTTTAGTCATATAGAGGTAATATGGTAAGATGAATCATTTTGCAATATTTTTTGTACTGATTCATAACGTTCTTAGCATAGGTCATTATAAAAATGTCGTTTATGTCTGCATTATTGTTAACTGGTTTCTAACCGTGGTTTTATTTGCATGGAAGGATAACGGAGCAAGAAAATGAAGGCAGTTATCCCACCATAATCTTTTCAGTGGTTCATACAAACTTGTGTATGTCAGTTTGTTACGTTTTCACAGCTAAACAATTTAGCCAAATTTTATGAAATGCGACGAGAACAAAGTTGAAGATCCCGGGATTAAACTAAGGCGCCTTTTTAAAAGCAAACCTAAATGACTTAAATAGTGAATAAGCTTTTTGTGCCGGTGAGCTAGTAATATAGCAAAATAATAATAATAATGTTAATAAAGCAAAAAGCTTCTTTAACTTGGCAAGCAATAAATGCCACCCTCCGCTTCATACTCAAAATTCATCTATGAATAAAGGTCTGCCCGTGAAGGTGTCGCAAACATCGTTTCAATAGCTTGAGCGCTTTTCATGAGCGCATGACGTTGAATAACGTTCAAAACTTCACTTCAATTTTATGCATCCGAGATGAAAATGTTTGGAAGATGAAAGGATGATAGCAGCTATTTCTGGAGTTCTATTATTCTTGTATTTTATAAGTATGCATTTGGAATATAAAAATGCTGGATCTTAGACACTTTATCTTGAAGAATAAGAGTTAAGTTAATGTCATAATTTTAAGCAAGAAAAAGCTCGTTCAATAAAGATCTACTACACCTCAAAAAATATATTATATTTAATTTTTTTGCATAACAAGGTTAGTTAGTAATCTTAACTTTATTTATTTACTAGTTACATGCGCTGCTTTTCTTGCGAAAAAAGTTATCATTCCCTATGTCAGTCGCATTTTTTCAAAAGTAGCCTAAGCCTATGGTCTATATCCGCGCCTAATATTAACACAAATTAGTTCAACGATATAACCGTAAAAGCGTGACAAACAAACAGATTTTCACATTTATAATATTAGTAAGAAATAATATGCATCAAGGAAATCCTATACAAATAAAACAGTACAACAAAGTAATTTGCAAAACGTCACCATAATTACTTTATATTGTCACATAACTTACATAGTCGCGTTACTTCATATAAGACCATGTCATCGCAATAAGTACAAGTATACCATTGTTACTACATTTGATATTATCGCATTAAGAAACCATGTTTTCTAAATACACAGTTGCAAAATTAGTATGAAAGGTAGTGTTTGAGATTAAGCCATTAACTTGAGTGAAGTGCAAATGTGATTATGATTCATGTTCGTGGCTATGCGTTTTACATATTATTAATCTTTACTTCGCACATCTTTACATGTTTCATTTGAGAGTATATTGGCGTTCTTGGAGTTAGCAAATACCTAAAGATTTTAAAGGAGGCGACGCTTAGCACTAACATCCGTCAGTCAGTAACCACGATCGGTGGAACTGGATCGAAACGTAGATTAAACAAATAAGGTATCGTAATTTTTAATTTTCAATGACCCGTTGCAATATTAAAAGAAATCAATGTTAATACCGTGAAAGTTAAATACAACAAAGTTAAATTACGATGGGTGACCATCGTAATTTAACTTGATTGTAATATAACGCATAATACATAAAGGCATCCGGTCATTCTAAGTAAGATCGTTAACGAATTAAATGACAATAATATGACGCAAACATATATGGAACTTTATAACCATATATCCACTGAGCTCGCCACTATTATCTGGACGAAAAACGAATAAGCGATCTGGAGTTTGGTAATGTACCCAGCGGAAGGCTGGCCCTGTATTACATGTAATTAAAATTGTAAATGGCGAAACGGGGCTGTATTATATACGCCTGTCTCTTTGGGTATAAGAGGCGTGATATTATGTATGTATGCTATCCACCGAGCAATTACTCATTAGAAAAAAAACGAAATCCTAAGTTTTCTCATAAATAATAAGTCTGACAAAAACATGACATTTTATACAGCCTAAAATTAATTCACAAAAATGGGCCTGAGAATTATAGAGACGTCTGGGTTAAAATTAAAACGTTCTACCTTCATAAGCGAAAAGGAAACTAAGTAATTTGCAATCCCCAGCGGTAATTAATCAAATCATGAGGACGGATTTACTCGAGCGAAGCCGGGAGCTAAGCCACCTGTAAGTTGAGATTTATGATGTTCATGTTTCAAAGTATTGGTACATTGGGAATTATATTAATTGCTTTAATATTTACCATGGCAGATATGGGGCAATTTTAGGAAAACTTACCTGCTTAGCTTGTGACAGAGTGTTTGTGCCAAAATGTCAAGCAAAAACAAAGTACTTGATCACCCTAATTTTTTGTGTCAAAAACTAACAATTTGTATATGACTTTTTCCATAGATTCTCTGTCAAAATGATGCCGTAAAAAATATCGGGTAACTAAAAGTCGGCCGAAAAACTTGAAGCCATGCCAATCTATAAAATTACAAAATTAAACGGAAAATAATGAAGTAAAGTAGTCTTTTAATATATTCAGATTTCAACAGACATGTCATTCCACGGCTCTTTGTGTAACACATCGTGACAATGACAGTAATAGGATTAACGCGAATCTGTTAGCACGTCATCCTTTATCCAATATAATTTATCCCTTAGATAGAGGTCCGGTCACAATCCACACAAAAACTAACATCTAACATTCAACAAATTTGTTTATATTGTTGACCCCAAAATACGGATACGAAACAGCAAAAGAATCCGTATGTAACCCTCCAAAAGATAAAATGTTCTTTCAAGGAAATTCTTCATCATACGAAATTCCAAAGAAAATCTCAAAGGAACGACCTACTACTTTCTTAAGTGAAATAATTGAAATATAAGAGTAAAAGCATTCTGGAGAAAGGCACGCTTTTAGACATCTTTGCAACGCTTTACAAAGTGCTATTACATTAAAACGTTTCGCGGTATCTAAAGAAATACTCTTTCATTTTAGACCTTCGTTATTTCTTAAGATAAATGTGTCAAGAGTTTTCCCGTTATAGAAAAGTTTCAAAGAAAATATTTGACACTCGCAAGTAGGGTGTTTTGACGCCTTCAGACCGCTGATATTACCGCTGTATTTTCTGTGACGTATTTATCAAAGTATTCTTGTCATGTCTCTTTTATGTGAGTTCAACTGACAACACACACAATCGAGATTATTGTAGACTTTGCAATGGACATGAAGCAACGATCAGATTACTTATATAAAAATATGCCTATTTCCTTTAACGTGTCTACTGGTCTGGTTTTTAATTTATTCTAATTTCTTTTACATATGAGTATATTTATTGCGCTTTTGAATAAAAGAGTATATCCCTTTGTTCAAAAGCGCAATAAATATTATTAAATTCTAATTTGCATGATCGTCAAAAGACAAATAACGCCTAACACTTTTTATTTAAGCAGCAATTCTGCAAAGACCCTCCTGTACCACAAGACCCTTACAAACATAATCACCAACATCGCAAAGTTCATTAAGACCCTGAAGCAACAGTTTGCAGTTCCCACAAATATTTACTTTAATATAAGTTGAGAAAAGCTTTACGTAAGGGAGACAATTTTAACCACAGATGGGGTCGTACTAAGATGGTAAACGATCCAAGTTCTATCGAGAGAAAGAGATAGAGCTAAACGGTTTGTGTAACATTGTCCTTTTCTAACAGTGAAAATTGAAGCGCTTTAGCTAGTTATAGTGCAGCCTCTGAATTTCATGCTTGTTGTTCCTGAACTAGCAAGTCACGTAAAAAAAATATCAAAAAATACATTTTTTATGTTTTACAGTGAAAGTGAAACTTAAAAGTTTTATGAGCATTTTGTGTAGCAATAGTGTAGTAAAAGTTGTAGGATTTGATATATGAAATCTGAATCTCTCACACTCACAAATCACATTACTGGGATATCTTACTCAAATACTAATAAAAATATAATAAACTAGTTGCCAAAGAGTCTTTCTCCTTACTAGCCGGTAACCGACCTGTGAGTATAACAGGCTACGAGCGGCGAGCGCTTCATTTTTCTATTGAAAAGCAATAATAAAGAATCTAGTACATAAAAGCTGACTCTCGAGTTTCTATAGAAGCCCTTTCACTAAGATTTCTATAAGAAAGGTTCATACATGATGGTAAATAAGAGAGTCGATTTATTTTATACTTGTGTAGCAACAAATAATTGATTTAATAAATCGACTCCAAACTTCACTCGCGTTCAAAAAAAAATTATCTCGTAGTTTTCTTATCCATGCCTAAATTATAAATGTTTTTTTTTTTTTTTTGTTATAAATGTGAAAGTCTGTTACGTTTTTTCGCCTGAACCGCTTAACCAAATTTGATGAAACTCATCATGAGAATAGACATAGTAGTTGTGTTTAAGTTAAATATTTTTAATCACCATTTCTTAAGATTGTCCATAAAACGAAATCATAAAAAATAAGGTTGGCAACATTATATCGCGTCCATGATTTTAAAATGAAATACCCTGTAGCACATTTTCATGCCGCACAGAGGCTTAACGAAATGAAAATGTTAAACTCATAAAAATGCTGATGAAATAAATCCGCGAGAACAATTTTTGACTGGCACTGATTAATGGTCGTATTTCAGCTATTCTTTAATAAAAAATACTTGGAGTCGTGACGTAGTTCATCGGAAATAACTCATTTCATACTATTAGTTATGTAACGTAGTGTTTATGCTGTATTGCACTTGTTTATCCAGTTTTATACATTTAAACATTTTGCACTGACAGTAGGTACTGTTAGTTAAAGTCAAGCATGCATGAAATATTAGTATTATGCACTATTATCATAGTATTCAAAACACAAAATGTCTGTATATGATCCAAAGAGAAGACGTTGTAACAAACGAAATATAAATTTAGCGATTTAGTCGTGTAATACAAAAATGTTACATGAAATGGATGCATATTAGTAGTTCCGTTAAGTTGAAAACAATATGAGAGAAAATGTAAACTGCTAAAATCTGGGTCACACTTATTTTTTGAAGAATTTACATAATAAAGTAAAACACACAAAACTTTAAGAAGTAATCATTGAAATCTCAAATAAAAAGATTATAATCTTGAACAAACATCCAACTACAATTTGTTTGTTTTAACAAACAATTTATCTGATAGTCACGCAATCTTTATCGTTTGTACACAACCCAGATTATCGCAAAAAAATACCTTACAAAACAACTATTCATACATTGGTATACTTTATCATAGAAAACCGAACAAAGCTATGTATGTAACGACCAAGTACTAATTTCTTTATTAAATGGGTAAGTTTGTGAGCATCTCTTTAGCTTTTTAACGCAAAAACTTACTACTAACTATTTTTTAAAAAGGAGTTTTTGGAAACCGTCGCAAGTGTTGTTCTTGGGTGATTAAGTAAGATGTTTTTTTGTAAATTTACCTACTTTTATTCAAACGAAATTTCACTTTTCTAGAGCTATCATATAAAACTAAAACTATCTTATAAACAGCAAAAATACCCAAGCCAAAAATATATATATTTTTAGACACAAGACATAGCTATGAAGTTCAGGCTATCCGTAGGGAGTCACTCGAGCCAAAACATTTATCAGCAAAAGACGTTGCCGGCAGAAAATAATGTCCTTCCTTCTTTCTTTATAGAGCAAGAGACGAGAAGTAATGGGGAGAAAACAGTATTTATTTGAGGGTTTTTGTTTATCTAGTTAGAACAGATTTTTTGATATATACATGGTGACGCAAGAAATCAAAATGATATTGAATATTGGCAACAAAAATTAGTAAACAGCTCATAAGACAACATTTATTAAAAAAACACGGGTTGGTATTTAAGAGGTTATTGTTAATTCCATACAAACATTAAATTGTAGAACATACAAAATGAGTTAAGTCGGATTTACGAAAAAATATGTACCAGATACCAGAGCTCTAATTAAACTCGCAGCTTAAAATATAACGGCACCATTGGCTTACAAAATGAAATAAGTACTCATAGATACAGATACAAACAAAAATACTTACAGTCTAAATACTTGCTAACCACATAAATAAATAAAGTTCCATAAAATAGAAAACGTATAAGTCTTCGGAATATTCGGAATATCGGATTTTTTATTTAATTAATTATATTAATTTAATTTATCATCAAAATCATCTATTGCAGTATTTTAGTACCCAGAGAAAACATGTTCGTGTATTAAAATTATATATGTAGAACTTTAGTGGTTACTCACCATCTGCCGGTGCATTGATAGTCCGCCGCAAGCGTTTGTTCTCATCCTGAAGCCGAGCGACTGCGGTCACCAGTTCTGCTGACTCTGTCCGCCATTGTTCCTCGATCGCTTCTATTTCCTATACAAATTAAACGGAAAATGTTAGTCAGCTGTTTGCATAGAAAATTAAAACCATAACTTAGTCTTTTATACATTCAGAAATGAGAAGGGACTTGGTATTAAGGTGTCCATTTTTCAAACATTTTATGTGTTAAGAGTTTTCTGAAACAACTTGTGAGAGTACCACTGATTTTCTTATTGTTTATCATATTGTATATGGCATATGGCAACTGGCCACTTAATAACGACATAATGTAAACAAATTGATTACTAATTGTCTGCACTTTAATTCATTTTAGATACAAGAAATCCCCAAAATATTAATCGGTGCAGAAAGCATTAAAAACGATTGCAAGATTAGTTATGTATGTTAATAATTATATTCCCCTAGTTTTACTTTGTATTTTTTTTACTTACTATAATCTTCAAATTCTAAAATACATGCACGACGAAATACATTTTCCTTTATTCAGTTCAAAAGCGTCGTTAACCCCTTTCAGCGTCTAGGCTTAAAACTGCATAAATCACATATTTAGGGGTCCTCAACCCAGCAGAAATTCCCCTCAAGAATGCAAAGCAGCCCATAGTATGCGGTATCACGTCATTCAACCTTGCCTACGAAAGCAGTCATTATGCAAACAACCCGGCTTCCTCTATCATAAATTCTACATTCACCGGAATCGGTATTCTGATAGGAGACCTGCATATTTTGGTCGTTAAACGAATGGTGATAAATCGACGGTCAATGTCGAATACATTGAAAAGGATTTTGAATAATATCACCCGTATTCACAAAACTTGTCAGCATGAGAGGACTGTTGTAGTTTGATAGGTGCAGTATTTCCTAAAAAAAAATGTGACAAGTCAAATACATAAGGTCTATTCTACTAATTATTGTCACAGACACACATAAATTGCATATTGCATGTTAACGTTGGATTCCCTTACAATATTAGATAACATACTAATTATATTATTAATCGTCACGAAGCAATATTTGTACTAAAAGTTGTGTGCATTAGCAAAACAGCAACATTATATTATGTAAGAGAGACTTCAGAGACGTGTACCGCATTAAATTTCCGGTCTAGACAGTATCTGGAGTGATCAACAACCCCGTGTGACACCTTACAAAATAAAGTTTGGTAATGTCTTTTCGTATTTAGGAAAACCTTATTACTTTACTAATATCTTTTCCTTATTCTGGTTGAGTTTCCAAGTTTCTCACTGTAGGGCAAAAGCCTCTCTCCTTTCCTTCCAAATCACTCCATGCATCGACGGCGAGTTCCAAGTTATTATTCGAATTTAAAATTATAAATAAGAAATATTTGCGTTTCCACGAATAAACTGTTAAACGTGTCAAGCAAAATAAAGGAGAAGCAGGGGTATTTTCTTTTAAAAATAATCCATGCAAGCGGTTCCGCCGGCAAAAGAAAATATATTTCAATTTATCTTCAAAGCAAATTCAGTATAAACGCTGTAGGCGTCGTTTTATAACTACAAAATGTTTTACACAAAGGCTTCAAATAAAATGCTTATAAGAATTCTTCAGCGATTCATATTGAAAAGACCTTGTGCGTTTGGATATCGACTGAAACTTTCCGATACAATATTGCTTGGTATGATTCCTTTATGTAACGGTATTAGATCATGTATGTTGCGTCACAGTAGGACATGAGGACAGATTTATTTGAACTTAGTACTGCTAATGTTATTACGTGATATGACAATTGTTTGTAGATTTTATTTTTGATCCCAATGATTTTCTGCTTGAGAATTAGGGGAAATCTCTGGCTCTAGCGTAAACAAATATGGTATAGGCTTACAAAATTAATTGATATCAAACTGGAGTAACCGAATTTCTGTTGCTCACATTTTTCAAATCTTTTTGATGGTGTCACGCATTCTTTTTACTCTTTAATTTCTCATTACCCAAAATAGATCATTCTAATGTACCAAGTCTTTCCGACAAACTTAACGAAGCAATATAACCTAGATAAAACTCAAACATAAGCTGGAATCATAAGTAATTCAATAAACAACGCTCTCCCAGCCTCAGAGGAGGCCTCTAATAGACAAGTGGACAGACCGTGGTGAATAATGGAGTAACTAAGGCTAGACACGATTAGGGCGTAACGGCCTAGCCCACCCGAAGCCAGACAAATCTATTGATGACGTCACTCTTAAGGACATGCCAAGTCTTAGGAATCTTATTGCTAATTTTACGCCAGTGATTGCTGTATTGTAAACTGCTTGCTGTATTGACAAAATATAACAATTTTTTTACATAAAATGAGATTCTAGCTGACAGTTAGTCTAACTGTCAGTTAGAATGTTCCTTTTTATGTAAAAAAATATGTATAAGAATAACTATTACTTACTATGTTTAGTCACGGGTACAAATCTGTGGGTACTAAATACACCATACATATTTCAGTCGTACTTTTGTACGAACATATCAATTAAATCACTGATTTAATTGGTCAACAATAAATACGCAGTGATTGTAAAATTTGCAGCAGTAATAAAAATGCTGTAGAAAATGTCAGGTTACACATATTTATACTTCAAGCTGTGACAATAAAATTACAATTTAAATAAACAAATCTTTTTTTGTCATGTCGTATGTACGCGATTTGTATTCGTCTACCCATTACTTTTGTGGAGCCTGTCGTAGTTTGGATAACGGAACCAACAGTTGTGTGATTCACACACAGTTGTTACATACGTCCTGCTAGTGTCATACAATCTCCTTCAAAACTTCCATACACGTCTTTTGTCCAGGTACATAAACATAAAAGAACATTACTGTAAAAAGCCTTTCGGGCTGCCCGACAATACACAACGTTTCTATCATTATTTGTCGTTAAATAGAACTTGTGCGAAAATATCGTATATTACTATATTTCCCCGGAGAGCGACACATGAAACACCATACGAATATAGCCGCGAGGAAAAAAACTTTTTTTAGTACAAATACAAAAACCCACAAAAAAGGAAACAAATATCGCATAAAGTCCAAGCTTATAACTTCTGGGTGCTCGTCTTTAACCCATACTGGTTTATTTTTACGTGTCCGTTAGGTTTGATGGTGTCACTTACGATAGTAGGACTTTGTATGAAATACAACATATTTGAGTCTGATTGTCATTTAAACATACTCAATCATTTCTCTAAGGCTTCTCTTTCTACTATGCTAATTCGATCGCAGTCAGCTGCATATTTTACAGAAAGATTACGAGCGCACGTCAATGTGTTGTACTGTATTCGACGTCAAAGTCATAGGAAGGATAGCAAAAAGCTGCATTTTTGAGAGAAGTTTATTATCTGTTTTAAATTAAATTCTTGATGGATATAAGATAGACTGGACGACGCAAGCCGTACCACAGGAAGATCGAAATTCTGTTTGGCTCAAAAAATGTTTTCATGTAAGCATCATTTCAGTCGCTAGAGTAATACATGAAAGGAAAAGAACATGATGTAACGGAAGTCAGATTTGTTGCTATGATTATAACTTCGGAAAGGCTAAACGCTAAACAAAACTACGCACTTCGCGTGTAAGATAATAACAATACGATGCGCTTATTATATTTGTGATGTATTTAACAAATTAAAGACACGTAACGCAAATAACTACTGGTTTGGAACTATCGATTTGATATTAGAAATCTATGTAAGTATAGTATAGTCATGTCATAATTCCATACGTACTTATATAAAATTGCAAATACCAATACCACTACTTAATAATATGATAAAATAAACCACATATACACAATTATACATACACCCATATGTACATATACATAATTATTTGATTTGATTATTTGAACCTTAAAATGTAATGAACTGCTATCATCAAATTTTAAGTATACATATAAATATAATGCGCCAATTTTGTGTTTCGGAAGAAGTGGAAAATATTACTTCCGAATTACTAGGAACTCAATAAACACGCAAATCACAAACAAAAATTTAACTCAAACTAAAAGTATACCTATCAGATCCACCCACTGACGTCTCGAGAAATGAAAATCATGAACATGCGTTTGTACTGGTGATTTGAATCAATATTCCTAACGATCAAAGAAAACATCGTGATGCAACTTGCATTTTAGAGTTCTTTAACACAGTTCTTGAAGGAGTGCAAAGTACTCAAAACTTGCACCTGTCTGCACGTGGTGGACTCAAGGCCTAACCCCACCTCATAACGGGTGGGGACCCTTGCCCAGCTGAAAGACGGTTATGGGTTTTATATTTTTGTTTAATATTCTCTTACCGCAAACATGCTAAGCTTGCCCTCGGTACGCAATTCGTTCGTACATAGGGAACAAACACAAATATTCTGTTTGTGACAAAATCGATACCGTCCCTTGTGATGCGGGCGTCCCATTGTTAACATTTAATACAATTATGTACTGAAAATTAACTTCCATGGAAGCGAACTGGAAATTTTCGCTACGAATTAGATCAAGTTAACACTTTGGAAACATTTCATTATGTTTCACTGACTTGGGTAAATTAATTTTACCCCAATTAGGATTTTGCCATAGAACAAACGCTTTTCACATTAAATGATATAATTTAAAATATGTCTGCAAAACGTCTGATAGTTTTAGGTTTTGCTTCAATAGTATCAAATGATCCATAAGACGATGACTTGGAACAACACTTAAACCTCAAAGAACACTGAAGTGCCTGAAAACCACTACCACTAAATTAAATCGAATAACAAACCAATCGACGATTAATCCACCACTCCCACGACATCACTATGACAACCTTTCTCGTGATCCAAAGTAATCTTCAAACAAAAAATCTCATTTATCGAAATGTTTCATCTTATGACAGAAAATTCCGTCTCAGAAAATAATTAAGGCGGTGTTTTTCCTCTCAGGACTGAGGAGGCCACACAATTACGGGATGTATCAATTGATTGATAGAGCCATTGTACGTGGCCCTCCCAAGAGTACAATATAAATCTATCTGCGACGTCTGGGTTCGTTACATTTTATTTTCTTTATCAATAAAGTAAGGTAAAGGTTTCGTCTAGTATATTGAAACAAAAAACCTAAATATAAATGAATTATTTTACCGTAATCGGTCCACTTTTGTATCGTCTACTTGACATTCATTTATGCTTTGCATGTCTATAAATAGTACCCGGTGACATTTAACAAATAGCACTTAAATTGGAAATGTTTAATCTTTTGTTGGTGGCAATACTTTACGCGATCACTTAATAAAACTTGTAATTTAATAATCATAAATTACTTAGTGATTAGCATGATACTGCCTACTACTTCTAACAGCATTTTTTAATTGTTCTACAATTCACAAATACCAATATTTTTACCACGACGGAAATAGCGAGCATCTAATTTAGTTTTGCGAAGAAACAAAAAGTTCTATTTCGACAACAAATGGACCAACAGTCAGAATTCAATAAACGCCATAAACAATATCCCATTACTTCCAATTCTTTATCGACAACATTCAATTTGACGCAGTCGTAAACCCCAAAATACATTCAGAGAAGCAAACTACCCTCTTTTTCGATTTGTCCACTTCGTTAAACGTACAAATCGTTCGGGTAAATTCGGACAACATCGTGGACCGCAAACCGATCGAGATAAACCAATGGCAATGTGCAAGGCTGGCGACCCATTTGCAGAATTCATTCATGCATATTCAATTCCTGCCGGCTGGTTAATAGATAGATGGCTCAACGCGCATATCGCTTTCGGCACGTAGCGGCTATAACTAACTAAGACTATTGTGATGGACAGACTGTGTGGTATTCATAGTAGATGAAAAGTCGATTATTCGAGGTGTATCTTGCTTAAGTACTACTTCCTTCCTGTTGAAAAAGTAATACATTTTTTTACTACTGAAAGATAGTTACTAACATCTATCAAAAGGACAAGTTTAACAAAATACAGAAAATTGGTAACGACTACCGAGATTTCACAGCGATGAAATATAATAAAATTATGTTAGAAAAGTCGGAAGGGCATAAATTCAAACTATAATATCAAACTTCGACTGGCATAAAATATAAGAATTGTGCTCTTTCGTGAGCAGAATAATTTTCTAGGTGTCAACAAACTTGAAATTTTGTAGTTCACTCGCTGAATAAACAGCAAAATCCTTGAGGTAAACGTACCTGTGTATATTAAAACCAAGAAATACAGTTCACTAGAATAATTTAAGAGGGTTCAACATGAACTCACGACCTTTGTACCGGCCATTGTCGCTTTAAAATACAACTTTGTTTCTTGCTCCTTAGAACCTTGCGCTTGCTAAATATAGTACTACCGCATTTCTTTTGGCAGTTGTCAAACGGGAAACATTATCAAGGATTTTGAGAAGCCCCCAAGCTCTTTCTTAGCTTACAGTGAGAGTGAATCTGCTTGAAAGCGTGGTAATTATGGCATCGGTCCCTTGGGAGAGAGTACAGCTGCGACCTAGTTCAGCTAATGGCCGGGGGAGTAAACAGCGGATAAATGGCAATCAAATCAACTCCATCCGTATAACGGGCGGAAAATTTAAATCTTGATTGGCCTAGTATTTGTATTTCCGATTAAAAGCCACGTTCGTTTCCAGGTCGCTTTTTTTGAGTCCTTTTTACGGCAACACATTTTTCGCGTTCACGGAAATTGTGTTTGCGTGTGCCCGCACTACTAAAATATCACATGACGAAAATTCAGGAAAAAAGCCGCAGAACGAACACGCTAGTGGAGTAGAAAATCAAACTTAAAACAACAACGTGAAATAAGCTAAAGTACAAATAAAAAGAATCGTTGTTGAGGGGTTGAAAGTATTTGCTAGTGACATGCTCCTTCGGACACGAAAGAATGCTGCTGGCGTGTAACTGACGGCACGGAAGAAAAGGTATTTATAAACTTTAAATGCAAAAAAGCAATACAACGTTCGAGATAATTTAAACAAAACATTGTTATCGTAGTTGACGTAAACGACATCTTTGACACATTTTGTAACAGCAGAGCAAAACAACCAACTTTTTATAGTAGATATCATTTTTATTTACACTCATATTACTCATTTTCATGTGTATGCAACAAATTTGCATATTCGTAAAGAAATCATTTCTTTAGAACGGAATTTGTTTAGCGAATACTTATTCATTATTATAATCAGAAACATAAAATGCCATTGGGGTCAAGGCCTCGATTATCGCGCGGTATTATACAAAAACAACAATTTCCAAACAGACTTTATCTGATGAACTATTACATAATTTAGTTAATTTGCGTAAAGAAAATATTCAAGAGCCTAATGTATTTGAATAAGTATCTGACTACCGTAACTTTTAGTTTTACAACTGTGCTATAGAGGATTACTTACTATGTAAAGCAGTGAGTTTTATTAAATCTATGTCTGAGCAGTAGTGAAAAATGACATGAAAATCTGAGTGAACGCATTTCGAATGGAGATTTTTCAGAATTTGTAATTTTGTGTCATTAATCAAACACGATTACGAACGTCGTAATACAAATTAAACGACAGTTAAATTGTGTTTTTCTTTCTATGATCATTAGTTACAAATAAATCTTCGTCAATGACAGAAGCTGTAAACTTCAGATAAGTGATTTTAATGGCCCTTAATTTTTTCGTGTACACACCTTAGCTTAATGACTTTGACAAACATGACTATTACAAACCGCAATTTGATATTTTTAAGCAGTCTCAGTTCCATACCTTATTGCTGATATCCTTTTGTGAATACAGAACTTGGATCATCAAACTGATTAAAGGACTAACATCACAGCTTTATTACTACGATTTAAAAAAAGCAAGCGATTTCCGAAAATCATGTGATTTACTTGACGTTTCGGCACATAATTTACTGGGTACCATTACAAGACAGAGTCTAAGTTCGTTAATTCCCTTGTAACATTAGATAACAGCACAAAAACTCTGGATTAACTTTTTACGAGCCCTACCAATTTCCCATATAAACCAAGCGTGACGGATAGACACAAAACGGTAACCACAAAGCGATTGCGATCATCTTACGTAAAGCACATTAAATACAGTGTAATGGAGTGGTCTTAAATGTGTAATGTCTTACACAAAATGGTGGCCTTGTCACTAATCATAATAGTTATGACCGAATGTTGAGGA
Organism: Anticarsia gemmatalis; assembly: GCF_050436995.1. Lineage (NCBI taxonomy): Eukaryota > Metazoa > Arthropoda > Insecta > Lepidoptera > Erebidae > Anticarsia > Anticarsia gemmatalis. The sequence continues at coordinate 9,771,741 of NC_134764.1, read as the reverse complement.
TTGCCGGTGGTCTTAAGCGATCGTTTTGTAATTATTGCAGAAGGCACGTGTTTATTTTTCCTGGTTAGAGACTAATGTGGTAAAAAAATACCGCATTAATTGTTTTGTATAAAGGGCTTAGCAGGAAAAATGCTGGAATAATTGAATATTATGACTCCGTCGCAAATGATGTTTTACTTGAATAATATGCAGTAAAGATCGACGATTACGCGTGAAGGTATGGGTCAGTTGTGTTAGAATTCCAGCTAGGAGGTTTAGATACCAACAGCTAAAGGCTTTTGAAATATCGAAATTTACAGATTTTTTGTGCAATAGTTAGTACATTTATGTTTTTAAAGCTTTATCTGTTTCGGATTTTATAGGAAACACATCAATTCTCATCCCAGCCAGTACCATTAATACTGTACAAATATAGGTATCTACCTAAGAAATATAGGTAAATCAGAGAAATGGCGAAAAACCCAAATCTAGCACAATGTCGTTTTAAATTAGCAACGTCTGGCACCAACTAAAATAAATTACTTATTGGATTGTCCAAATTCGTTATCTAGAATGGAATCAGCCGTGTCGGACTGCCAGGGAGACTAATTTAACGAAAAACGAAGATTCGGTGGAATTTCATGTTTTTTTATCACAATTGTGTACATACATTAAATCACGCCTTCTTTCCATAGGGGTAGACAGAGACCTGATAACGCCACTTGGGATTCTAAGAAACTTCCTTTGCTTTATTCGAATCCATACATCTTGCCATACATGACCGCTGGTTACGAGTACTGTGACAATATAGGTATTTAAATATATTAATAACTAGGGTACAAGAATGTAATGTATGTGTGCTCATTCGATACAGCCCGCCCCATGTGTATGTGATAATAAAATAGAGTAAGCAACAAGTAACAAGCAATTTCGTACGTTTACGCAATTTCATTTCGAAGAACGAAACTACAAAGTAAACCTTATTGAGAGATCTATTGTTTTTCCGAGTTTATTGACATCGTATGAGGTAAATTTACTTGTTTATTTAAAGTGCGTATACAGTAATGGTACATAGACAGATTTTATGCCTCAAAACAATCTCTACCAGTCAAAATTTGTGTTAAATTATCTAAGTTGTAGGTGTACAAATAAATACATAATAATTAAAACATAACTAACTTAATACAACTTGATTAATTGATTTCTGTTAGACAAGATGAAATAAAAAGGGTTTTTGAAATATCTCGTGGTCTGAATATTTTTGATTGGTCGTAAATTCAATGTTCGCAAGTTTACCAATTGATAGTGTAAATATTGTAACTGAATGAATAAGATATTTCAATTTGATTGGTTTTCATTTAGCACCAACAGATTGAATCAAACGTTATTCGTGCGTAAATGAATTATGAAACAATCATTAAGGAGGGAAAATCAATTAAAATTGTTTAAGACATCCGAAGGACGTTGCAAGTAGAAGTAAGTATCATAAACAACAATAACAGTTTTAACTAACCAGACCCTTTTATTGTACACTTTACCTTGTTGTACTACGCATATGATTTGGTAACAGCATAAATGTACATTAGAATATGGCGACGCTTATAGCCTTAATTTTATTCTATAAGATGTTTATTATTTAAATACGGGTTCTGTTAGGTCTCCCTTTGTCCCCAAATTCTCAAAAAAAGTTGAATTTAGTTTATTTTTCTTTTATCTATTTGCATGTCGGGTAAAGGGCCACTAATATAAATTATTTTCCAATTAGAAGGAAAACAATAACAAAACTTTCTTCACCCACCACTTAACTGTTCTTATATTGGTAAATGATTTTATCGCAAATGAAAACTACACACACATAACTCGTCCTTAGAGGAAGAACAATCAAAACTAAGGTAACTCAATCAATAAAAGTAGATAAATGAGTTACACTTATTACGGTTACCTACTCTTGATTCAATATTTCCCATCAAAATACGAGTTTATGGGGATGGAAGGCAGGTTTGTTACTCAATCACGCAATAAGATTTTAACAAAATTTGGCCCATAAATAGCAGTTTATAATCACTTTTTTAATATCAGGAATCTTTACACAAGGATAAAATTACGGACAGAAGTTAATAAACCCATAAAAATCGAACAAAAATTCCTTTATTACGCAACACATGAAGTTGTCAAATAACATGTTCGGGTAGATCGCAACAGTATCGCAACGATCTGCTCCCATTAACAAGTGGGCCCAGAGACAATTTCAACGAGATATGTATGGAGTAAATCAGCCTTCACTTCTACAAGGTCGTGCGAAAGTACTTTGAATATTTTAATGATAATGCTTTTGCACGCACTCGGCTTGATGATAATGGATTCAAAAGAAACTACAAAACTAATATTGCTGGGATAAAGAAATTGCAGTTATTACTTCATCGTACAATAGTATTTACTAACGGCGAACCGCGGTCTCGCTCGTGTTGAAAGGTATTTTACACAAAACCTAAACAAATTACACACTAAAACGTTCCTCGGGATCGCTACACTATTGTTAAAAACCACATGTCATTCTGTTCAGTAGATTTTGAATTAATTGCGAACAGACAGACAGTTGCAGCCAGAGGATGTTGTTTTATTATATGCAGTGGTATAGTGTCAAAACAACCTTACCGCATTTGTCTGTTGGTAAGTCTGATATACGCCATACTCTTAAAACAAGCAGTTTTTCTACTGGTTTTTATCAATGGACGGCGTGAATCTTGAGAAAGGTTTGTTAGTTGTTTTATAATAAAGTAAAGGGCTATTTATAGCCAGTTGCTGTCACGGATCGGTAAACAGTACGTGAGGTAAGTTTTAGCCGGCATTCTGGTTCTACCGGCTTTTATAAATTCAAAGAGCAATAGTCCAAAGTGCATTGGTCAAAATACGTCGAAGACATTATTTGTTTGACTTTGACTTTTCATTCAAGGTTGAGCACTAATTACACTAAAAAAGGTATCACTATGTTTAGGTAGAAATTATAAAGCGTGTATTACGAAGGACTTTGAAGTCAAGATGGGATGTAAGTAATATCAGCTTCCCGCGTCGGTATCGAAGGCGATAGATAATTGGATACGTATTTCAGTAGCTCGGTGACTGTACATATCTGAACAGGCTTTTACGTAGACATCAATTATGTAGGCAGAGACCAAAGAACGCCAGTTGCTACGATCCCTACAAATTTCCCTTGCTTCGTTCACAGGAAAGACTTATGAGTACTACCCACCTGACTTTCTTGCAATGAATGCTCTATGAGAAAATGGCGTGATTATATGTATAAATAATGTATGTTAAAGTTGAAACTGGAAGCAGCTCAGGTACGTGAGAAACAAAATATAATTGTTTCTTATGAGACTAACGAGAGTAGGCACTTCCGGGCTTCATTTATCTTTGATCTTACAAATTATACTACTTATAGAATATTGTTACGCAACTTTTTTTTTGTACCTCATTATTGTGTTCATCATAGAAGTATGTTTACTTATTGTGTTTCCATATTATTAAAAACTGTTGACGCATATAACCGACCAATTATTGAATACGTGATTTCATGTAGATAGAACTCGTCTCAACTGTATATTTCCTTACATACTATTCTTTTTTTAACGAATTAGTGTCCCAATGCAGGGGAAGGGTCTTTTCATAAACGAGGTTAGGTTAGGAGTTAGGTCTTGAGTCCACCACGCTGATCAAGTGCGGGTTAGGGACTTTGCATGCCCTCAATAAATGTATTGTACAAATTTTAGGCATGCAAGGTTTGATTACGGTGTTTTTATTTACCGTTAGAGTAAAATTGACTAAGACTTTTCATGTATTATCCAAATTTAAGTTACAACATAAATAGCTTATAATGTTAAGAAAAGACACCTATTCGGGGTTCCAAAAAGCCGTACAGTATATGGAAGGTATAGCAGTAATAAAATAGCTAAAACAATAGCGAATATCAGACATAACCTTTGAAGACATAACAGGTGAGTGTTATTATATTACGAGCACTATCGAAGCCTCACAAAACCCTTTTAGAGGGTCGCCGTCATAATATCATAGTAAATGTCAAAACCTGAACAAGGGTCTGTTATAATGTATAAAATGATGATCTAATATTTGAAGTGTTTATTATGCTTAAAACGTCTTCAATATAGCATTGGATCGATAATTTTAAGATGGTAAATATCTATACCTTTGGAAAAAGACACTATATTCCCCGCCATGAATACTGATGTCACTGGGACTTTTAAAAACATGCATGCAGTAGATTTTAAAGACCAAAAATATTTGTGAGTTAAACGAATATTTGTGAGTTAAACGAATATTTGTTCCGACTGTACATATTGGTACATATTGGCAGCTGCGATGTGACCAAGTAATCGCTACGACAACGACACACATTTGGCGCAGTGGTTTATGTGGTCACATAGCCGCTGCGATAACTCAGCAAGTTATTTATTCGAACCTCGTCCAAAAAATACTGCACAATATGAAATTCTACTTTATATTATAAATACGAAAGTTTGTAAGGTATCCTATTTAAAATATGGATGAAATGTTTGTTAATCTTTTAAGAAAAATCTATAAGGCGGTCCTGGATTAACACAAAGAATACTTTTTACCCCAAGAAATCTTTTCACGTAGACGAATTCGCGGGTAGAAGCTAGCCATTATAAATTGAGAAAAAAGGAGAATGCGCATTAAGTATATATATTCACTGAACCATGCATCAAAGCATTGTCAGTTTCGATTCCTGTACCAAACAAAATAAAAAAAGACCCAGTGGAATTTGGAGTCCGTACACACGGGTCTGTGATTTCAATGTTAGTAAAACCTTCCAATAACGAGATTGATTACTCCCCTGCTGTCGCCATTTTTAATTAAAAAAGGGATGCCGTGTAAATATATATTGTTTTGTACTTTATTGAATATGATACTTACTTGATTTGCTCTTAAATATTCAACCATAGTAATATTCTGTCGGAGAATGTTTGTGTTTGTTAGTCCTTCTTTCAGGTCAAAACAGAGCGACTAGTAAATGGGATGCTTCTTGTAGATATAGTTGGAGTAGTCGAGAGTAATATTGGCTCCATTTACCGCAGAAAATCAACTTCTTCTCGCAGAAAAACACGTTATAAAACTGACAACATTAATACCACCATGTACAGTTTTCCAGCCAAGTATAGGCAATGCAAAAGACGCTACAAAAACGGGTAGTCCAGAAATTTCGACTAAAACAAACAGTAAGTACCTACTTGTATAGATGACATCAATAATAATCGTATTTCGTTCAGAAACATCGATCATAACAGACAGACAGTTTGTTATGATATCCCTCTCATTTATCTACTGTTAGAGCCGTGATGTATTGCAAATGGAAAATACTCCTCAAATATGATAAGGTTCATAGACAGTTTGGACAATACTTCAGACACTCTTTATCTGTGAAAGTGGAAAGCGATGTAGAAAGAAATGTATTTTTTTTTTGATATCTATGTGACATAAAAGGGAGACAGGACCTAGTAAATTGCTTGTTTTCTATATTAACTGCTGAAATGTACCACAGTAAGCCTCGGTTTCATAACTTCTGAATATCTACCAGCTAACTTATCAGGAAGAATTTAGGCAGTTGCTTTCATACAACAATATTGCTGCCGCATTATTGTCGTCTGATCTTCATACTATACACACCTTTATTAGTTTAACTACAGGGCAGTAACCTACAGTTTTAAAGCATTTACAATACAACTATAACAATTTGTCCTCCAGCAAACGACTAACTTCTTCCACAACGTACCGGGTCCCAGCAGTGTTTTTTTTATCTCTACTTGTATAGGCCCCCTAAAGACTCATAATATCATCTCCTATCTTATTGCGTAAACTTACTGATACAAGTGATCCCATGGTCTGATCAAAGTGTGTATTGAAGTAGATGTAATGAAGTGCGTGATAAGAGCTCAAAGTTTATCGCAGATAGTAATATTGATAGATATTTCGGCATCAAAGGAAACCGATAGATTAGATCTTTGATGTTTTGTGGCGCCAGAAAATAAATAATATTATTGTTGCTATCTATGTACTTCTATCTCCCAAGTAAAATGGATAGGACCAATAACATAAAAATAGCATCAAGATGTAAAAAAAATACAAGCAAAGTTTTACATAAATAAGTATTTTTTTCTGTCTTAAAAATACTTGAGATATTCCCTAAGTTTTCCTATCGTTTACACACCCAAGAATATTTTAACAATATCAGTTGCATTAACAAATATCCTCACCAAGAAACATTTAAAGGGGATGGTCAATTCTAGACATTTTCCCATCTACCTCGATATTCAAAGTCGCACAAACCACCTAAGCAGTAAATTCTCTATCAAAATTCAGCGTTAAAATATATCATAATATATGCATAGTTGCGGAACTAGACGAGAGCAGAGCAAATTAGACTGTAGGCAATTACTCGGTCGGATAGGAACCCCTCTGGTGTAAATAAGATGCGCCTCGTGTCATGCGAATATTGCTCACCTGCTGCTTAACTACTTGATTACCTTGTGCATATTTATATATATAGAGTAGGTACTTGCCTTGTTAGTTGACAGGATGAAATTGAGAGTCAGTCATGGATATCAAAAAAGGTTATCTTTTTGTGCGTGCACGTACTTACTTGCACTAGGAGTTTGGCTACAAAATGAGTTAGTTTTGAGTAAAGCAACTTGAGTAATCTGTGACTTATGGTGACCATACGGCATACATTATGAAGTTGATCTTCCGTAAAGGTGGACCAGTACAAAAGTATCAAAGAGATCGGAGCACACATTTTCACACATTTTTGAAGACCACAGGCGTTGATTTCAGTGATTATTGGACACTAATTGAATTGAAACAGTCAATAAATATCTGAAGCTTTAAATTAATTATGATTATGCAATAATCGTCCGATTAACATACCACATATCTTTATCTTCATTCATAAACTTAAGTTTGATATTCATAATCATATCATTATTACTAGTAAGTTGTCACTTTGCATAGAGTATATTACTTAGCCGTTATTTTAAATAATGATAGGTAACATACAATTTAAATAAAAAGCTCATATTTAATATCAAATTAAATCCGATCATCGAGTTCAGGGTCATCAGTTGAATACACAATACTTTGTTAATGAGTCATGCGAGTTTACGTGCAATTTTGTAAGATAATAACCATTTTTTACAATGAATGGTTCTTAATAGTCTTGAGAGACGAATAGGATTGCGTATTATCTAAATGTTTTACTGAGGAGCGAAATATTCATAGTATGGCGCGATGCACTCACCGTTCGTAAAACGGTTAGAGCATAATATGTATACATAAGTTTGGTCTGATAGTTACTAAAGAAACCAGCCCGGAGTAAAGCTAAGTAATTCTATAAATTAATGGTGCAGACTGTAAATATATTTTCGGGTATGTTTGAAGAAGAAAATCAGTTTTCCTTTATACTCGGTCTTATAGACCAAGACCGTTACTAATCAGTGGGACAGTAGAGGGTTAAAAGATTTAAACGGCAACAACTCTCAGCTTCCTACTTAGTAATAAAACCAACTTTAAAACATTTAAAGATATTTTTGGAATAGCAACTATTGTACATACTTTGATCTAAATTTCACGTAAAAGCAACGATCAAACATTAATAATAATAATTTTTCGTTGCATCCACTAGCATCATGAGTAATTCCCTATGTACTTTACATATTTACTATAGTTTATCCTTGAACAAAGTAACCTTATATAACTACATGCACGCTAATCTAACGTCACAATTGCATATGCGTATTAAGTAAATAAACATAATGTAATTACCATAACATATGGTAAACGTAGACTGTGTTATGTAAAAGATATTGAAATTTACACTAGAAGGGATATAATGAACTCAAGTTTCGTAGCTTTCGTCAGCCAAATACTTAAACGCCACTCATATTAGTCGTGCTACTGGTAGTCACAAAAATATTTACGTGTACTGTATAGAATTTGGGTATTTAAGTATTCGGTTTCAAATTAACCTAAAAAAAACTATTTTTTAAAAACTCGGACACCTTCTTCTCATGTTAAGTAGACAACTAGAAGCTATTATGTCTACAATAAGGCCAGGGGCTACCTACTATAGACTAACTTTGATAATAACGAATAATAATGCGGTTAATTAAAGCGCTTTAATCACTCAAATATGTGACACTATCGAAACATATAGAAACATTTAAAACAATATACAGGTACTATATACCTACAAAGGTGTACTTCACTTGACTCAGCACGCTGCCCTTTGCGTTAACGATCGCCAAAGGAATTCCATGCTAAAGTTCAGACTTATCACAGTAAGTTCATGTTATCGGGGCACTTTCACTCATTTACTTATCAGTTTGAAGTTTCGGCTTGATATTTCACTATGCAGCGGACGTTTCTGATGCATAGTTAGATATTGTTATCCAACTATAGTTATAGTATATTAGGAATAGATAATTTTTAGTAAAGCATTGCTCTCTTGGTAGGAGTAATATACCTTGCACGATACAGCAATTACCGAGGATCAGTTGCACATCTTCGAAAAAATATTATAGCGGCGTTAAAACTGTAGTTTATTTTATTTAATCTTCGAGTTATGATTAAGTTAAATCCAGTTCACTCATTCTATGGCGCTGTCTCCACGAGCGAGAGAATCGCGGCGATATTATCGTCGTGCCACGTACTTTTCTATACACTCTCTATGGAACCGTCTCCACACGGCGATAATATCGCCGCGATACGACGAGTGGCAACGAGCGTGCGAAACGTCAATACATCGGCGCTAGTCGGCCGCGACAAGCAGCGGGTCCGCCGCGCGATCGCGACGAGCGCGCAGCGAGCGCGCTGTCAAATGCATCGTCATTTATTTTCAATGTTGCCTCTTGTTTCGAGAAGCTTTTACAAGGAAAACGCGGGGATACCGTTACGAGTCGCCGCGGAATCTCTGCGATTCCGTTACGACTCGCGACGATACGCGGCGGAATTATCGCTCGCTCGTGGAGATTGTCCGACGATACAAGGGCGGACTCGTCGCGATTCTCTCGCCCGTGGAGACAGCGCCTATGTGGTTTTGCCGTGAAACTTATGAATCTAAATTTTATACTTGATAAAAGTTTCCTTTAGTAGACCCAAACTTACATTATTACAAGTAACTGCATATTGAGTAACTAAATAAGCCTTTTCACATACTTAGTGACACGCCTTACTGAGCATTTAAATAGAGAACAGGGCACTTCTAAACTTACATGACACTAACATCTAATTAAATCTGTGTTACCTCCTAAAAAACACTTTCAAACAACTCTCATTTTCAACCGCATGACAACAGCATGGGAAAAAAATATAATGAAAAAAATATGCAAATTTTAACAATAAATTATCTAACACTGTTTTATCAGGCAATCAAAATATTATGACGCAACGATTTATGTTAGTAGATAATGTTAGTTAAAATAGCTGTGGTGGTGAAAGGCGAGCTTCAGTGAAAGCTCACGTCAGGTGACGGAGTAAAAGTATTCGAGCTTATTGCCCTTTCTTTAAGATAGTCGATGAGCGCTGATTGCTAATGTGAGAAATATACACGTAATTTTTAGAGTCAATACTGCAGACATTTTGTCGCTGCGACGTTAGTGGCTTCAGCAAACAGCATTATGAGTGTTTTTATAGTGCAATACTGCAGATATAGCAGACGGTTTGTCGCCACGATATACGTGGCTTCGTAAAGATTTATTGCAAGACGTAAGGGCGTTATAGAAGCCTATTTCTAATTGGGGAAGATATAATGAAACATATTAAAGAACAGTTATTAGCTGTATCCGGTGAGACTGGAAGCCGACTGGCGACTCCAACATAATTGAAAGAAAGGCTAGGTTAATGATGATTTAAGGATGCCAGTTTCGATACTCTATTCTATGTTAAAACTCACGTGGAAGGGCTACGTGACATAATAATAGAATAATTGAAAAACCTGTATGTCAGGTTGTAGATCTTGATTGTTTATTTTATTATATAGGTATAGTAATTTGATACTTTCTGCATAAACTCTGCATAAAAAGGTCGTTACACTCTCGTTTTATTTTGTGAATCCATCTCTCAAAAGTAAGTACGTATTTATTGATGTTCTAAAAACTCATTACTGATAGCATTTATTAAAATTTAATTGATGTCATTTTATTTATTGATGTTATGCTCAATCGAAATTTGGCTCTATCAAAGCTAAGGGCGGATGGTGGATTTTTGTCGCATATTATCTTGCTGCCCTTCATGTCTGGTGGACCATGCTGCACAAATAAAAAAAAACAGAAAACCTTTTAAGCCTGCAGGGCTTGTTTTATTAATATCTATCTAGTGCCAGTTCAGTCCTCTACAAGCAAAAGAGGGTTATATTCTCCCTACAGAAAAACAAAAATTCGTTGAGTACTATTGATTTTCTGCCTACCGTATTCATTTTGCATTTTGTTGGCCACCCCACATCCGAAATGAGCCGAATGCATTCGCACCCCTTCGGAAAAACCCCGAAGCTTGTAGGCAAAATACGATGGTGATACGTGGACACGCATATTAATTAGTTGTACGAGGAATTAAGGGCTAAGTCTGGTATGGGCTTATGATGCAAAGAGGATTAGGGTCGGGTTAGAAAAACGATGTTTAGGCACGAACGTGGGTAGGTGACTTTATTGGTGTAAAAGTTAATGTTATAACTAAAAGAATACTTAATGAGGAGCGTGAATAAAATACTTAGTGTAAGTATAAATTAAACAAGAATACCTACGTAGTTTTTGGATCAAATTCTGTTAGATCACAACAACTAGTCTGTTATACACTAAGGAACACTCACGATTCAAGACTTATATTGGTCTCATGTAAAAGAGGGCCAGCCCATTGCAATGCACCTGACACGCTTTGTAACTTCGGGCTACTTACTATTAAGCATATTCTTATATTCATTGGAAAAGATCAATAGCACTGCTCGACCCTAGAATCGAAGCCAAGACATCGAAATCAGCAGCCGTATACACTGCCGCTCGGACCACAGAGGCAGTCTCCTTGATATCACAAGATGAGGATCAAACATACGAAAACGGAGAATGCGTAGATACATAATACATTACTGTTGTTACAGAATGCGTAACCGGCAAAGCATGTGTAATACACGCACTTATTGCCAACTTTTTGTTACGCTGCGTTCCCGCAAAATATCTGAGGTAGCGGAGAAAATCCAACAGGATTATTTCATTGCTTCTTATGGCACAAGTAATCCTATGGAATTTACCTTGTACAAGGCCCAGATACTGGTAGCTTGCACATTCTTGGTGGAAAGCTTATCAAAAAACGTAGGGGGCAAAAAGTACGTGGTGAACACTTAAAACGTCTTTCATTTTAATACGTGAACACTTGTATCGTCTATACCTTTCTAACCTTGTATTTTTAAGATTAAATGACGATGTGCATTGTGATTAGCTCGAAGATTTTCGGACTTCCGACGACTATATATCCACATTAATTAATTTAAAAAAAATTCAGTTCCCGTTTGATCTGGGAAATTTTTATATTAAAGTATCGAGTCTCGCGCTTTTATCTAAAAGGGGATGTGAACTGGAGTCATTATGATAACAAAACTGCAGCATACATGCCGTTATAGTTCGCTAATTAGTCCAAGATGACAATAGTCGATTAATTAATATTAACTCGCGTCGTGTGAAGCTATAATGTATTCAATCAGTTCATCAATTAATACTTCATAGTAATTTACTTTCGCTAATTGTTACTTAGGTTAATGACTTAGGAGTATGGGTATGAATAATTATTGAATATGAGAAATTGTCTATATTACTCATATTCTATGCATAAAGCAATGCACATTTCTGTCCCACTGCTGGGCATGGGTCTACTCCAGGATTGAGGAAGTGGTTAGACCTCGAGTTCACCACGCTGGGTAAGTGTTAGCTGAGCAATCTGGGTACTCAACTACTAGGTACCTACTTTGAAAAGGTTAGAGTCGTAAATAATATTAGAGCACAATGAAGATGGGCTACGTACGTACCTAGTCGTGAACTGTAGTCTTAACTTTGACACTATTGAATCATTTTATTTATTCCTTCGCTAAAATACCTGAATTATTCCAGATTAAGATGCAAATGTATGTACACATCCTGAGAAAAAGTCGGAAGTTCAAATAGTAATTGTTTCCGCAATGACCGGCGGACGATAGAAACTTGGCGGTACTCCGTCAGTATTATAAGAGTGGGTTAACCATGTCTTAAGATTTTAGGCAGTTTGCACATTTACTCTGGGTTCACCAGTTAAACCAAAGCAATACTATAAAACGGTAAAAAGGGTATCTAGCTTACATAAAACAGACATGCGATTAATTCGGAAAGGACTTACAAAGAACCATGACTAGAATTTAAGAGTACTTAAAGCCAATAAATATATAAAAAATATAATTTCAAAAACTATAAGTACGTAGAAGCTCCAGTTATCTAGAATTAACTTTTTAATCAACCACAACCCGGTCAGTAATTCTGATCAGAAACTTATAACAAGAAACATTATCATTAAAAGAAAAAGAACCAATTTCTACTCCGTTACCAACCTACATGTTCTTGTGGTTTAGGCTACCGTTACAACAATTGATCTGAATTGTGACCTTCTATATTTTTAAACAAATGACGAGCAACAAATACAATGATTCACTCTAGTACGTTGGTAGTATTTGAACTTGCAGATAAGTAAATAAACAGATTTGTAATTAATTTTGATAGCCAGACCATTTGGTCAATAATTGATTAAGTTGCTTACACATATCTAATTAAATGTATATACATATTAATCATAAAGGTAGGTCAGATTTGTAGTATTCGTAACCGCCGTTCATTTATGACGCGATTTATGGATTCGAATGAAGCATGGGAATTTTGTAAAGATCCTGTTAAATGGCATTCTATGGTCTCTGCCTCTTTGGAAAGAAAGCATGATTTCATGTTCATTTTAGGCATATAGGCACTAAATCCATAATAGGTACCTATGTCAAAGTTTGTATACATGTAAATGATGCATAATCTATTAAGTAGAAGTGATACAAGAAAAGGGAATTATTTTGTATGTAGCTTGGCACTGTATAGACTACGTCAACGTATTTCCGGCGGGGGCATGCGCCGGCCGGCTTGCCGCAAAGGCCGGTCGGCAATTAATAACATGATTATGTTAGTTGGTATGTGACAGACATCTATAACGTGCCGGTATTATTGCCTATATAATCTATAGGAGCCATCACTTGGCAGCTAGGAGGAAGCATTTAACAACATTTTACTTAGTTCTAATAGTAAATACTTGAGTGCTAAATGTTTTGTTTAATATTAAACTTTTCTAGATAAAAATTTTTGTTTTTATTTGGAAAATGTATGAATAACATATTTTCTTAAGAAAGCTAGCTAAGAATCTATGAGAAACCTGAAAACAATGTCATTGTTCCTACACAAGGAATATTTTGAATTAGCTACTAGATATTTTAGATTATATATTTAAAGTAGGCCTTTGACTCTGCCTAGATTATTATGATTTACTATCATGATAGTATAGATAAGAAACAAAATAAGAATTTTGAGATAAGGCATGAATATGCATGTTATTTTTTTTCATCTGATTTATAGATAATGCAAAGTATTCATGTTTGAAGCAAAGAACTATGAAGTTTGTACTGTATGGTATGTAATGAAATAAAATCTGAATTATTGTTTTAATCTTATTGTTAGATAACCATACAAAATAATTGTCATGTGATTTATTGATTGTATATTTAGAATATGTATCACTACAAATGTAAATTCTATAAAAATATTAATAGATAGGACAAGATAATTATGACTAACTTACAAGATAATCTATTAGGCTTATAGGTTTAAAAATAGTAGTTCAATGTCTAATAAACCTTTTTTATTTGTCTTTTGATACAACCCTGTTTAATGAAGGTGTAAGCATATAATACTTAGCCATCAAAAATGTTTGTATTGGGGGGGTGATTATAGGGGGTGAGAGTAGTGCTGTATATCGAGCATGTTACCGAACTCCAGACTACTATTGCCTTTTAATACATATTAACATGTTGATGTGACTGCAAAAAATATTTCTACAGTAGTCATAGGAATAATGACTATGAATGCCAACTATTGATCATTAAACATGAATAAGTGCATAAAAATGACTCATTCTTGTAAAAAGTAAACACAAATTCCATAAAGTAGTTATTTTAATGTGCCTCTATTACCATTGAGATGTAAAATTAGCATATTAATTTATTTAAATAACTAATGAAAGCAGATCTCAGTAAGAGGCAGTTACATCACAACAATTATCACTACAACACAATGTCTAGTGTCCGAACATTCTCACCGATCAACCAAGATATTGAACCTTTTTATTCAATACTTTTTGTACCATTACTTAACACCGAGACAAACAAGGTTTAGATACAAATCAAAGATTAAAAATAAAAAATGTTCGTTTTTAAACATTCTACGATCACAACTCACATTCCGATGAGATTTATAACACTATTCGAATTTTAAAACAGTGTGTACTCACAAAAAACGGGTATAATAGACACCAATTACAGTTGAGACGTGAACGGCTACACCGAAGTATAGTTTGTCGCGCAATACCATCGTTTGTTCGCGGCTGTATTGCAACAGCAGCCGATGCATTTGCAGTGTCGAAATACCGAACATTTCGTGTGTTCGGTGCACAACACGCACTCCACGGCAACAAATAACACCTATTTGCCTAACAATGACCTCTACCACCTACCTTTTCGAAGCGCTGCCTGTATTCAGCCTTCTCAATCTTATCGTTTTCCAACTGTGAAATCTTCGCCGTCAGCTCCTGCAGCGCCTGGTTTTCTTTCTCGTTCCTCACCGCTAGGTTTTCGAGCAACTCTAGCGCGTTAATCACCTTCGGCAGGAGCGCTGTAACGGCGTCAGGGCCGTATTTTTCGATAATTATCTCGCATTCCTTGCCAATATCCGACGCCAAATCGTAAACATCGACGACAGTGACTTCGTCGTCGAAATCCGGCATCTTGGCTGAGAAGCGCCTGCGGTACGGCATTTAATATCACTTGGTTTTCACTTCACGACACAACATAAAAATAAATGTTACAGCAAACTAAACACCTTTCGCAAGTGCGCCATCATTACTGAAAAAGTGAAATGTCAAATTTACTAGAGTAGGGATGTACACGTTAAGACGAACTGTCAAAGTATCTGCTATCTGCTATACCAAATTATAGCAATGTCGATAACGTTAAAACTGCTATATTAAAACGTTATTTTTATAAATATGCAGTGTTCACGTGATTGTCACAAACATATAATTTTTGTACAGTCGGTCTGAATTTATAGAAAGGATAATGAAAATTACAAAATCTAGGTAAGTGCATTGCAGTTACTAGAAATTTGTAAGAAAAAAATCGTTAATCATTTTTTCTTAGTATATTATTGGTATGTAGGTGAATCTGTCATTAAATTGATGAGTTAATAACTGAAAAACAATAATAATCAAGTAATCATACCAATGACATCACTCAATAATGGAAAAGTTATTATCGCAAAATAACTTCAAATTGAAATAGCTGACCCGTTGCGAATTATTATGCACAACACTATCTTGCTGAATGAAAGAGACAGGAGATCACTGCCTTTCACTTTGCGATCGGATACACTGTCAAAATAAGAACTATCTGCAACACGTAATTACAACTTAGTTTTGTAGGAACTTTCAAACTAGATTATGAATATTTATCAAACTTATTGTACTTATACCTTGTAAGGTAACGATACAAGATACGTGGGTGAGTTGTGATGCCTCAAAAACCAATGAAGAATATGAACAATGATTAGGCGCGTATCCGATTAGTTTCTAACGTCATCTCCGGATCTGTCAACTTTGGATTTCAAAATTGGCGCATATTTATGAGAAAGCGGAAAATGTAGGGTTTTCCATGTTATGCGTGCATTGAAATCAAATATTTTGCTTTATTTGTATTGCTCACTCTATGTATAAACATTAAGCAACACAAAGAGGCCCCTTTAAAATTAATTAAAAGCATTATAACTTAAATGTAAGACTTCTGTCGCAAAATGTTCAGAAACTCATTTTCATAAACATCATTTTCTACCAAAAACAACAGGCAAGCCTACATGAGTATGTTTATCTTACTGATAATGATAAAGGGATGTCGTCCGTGTTCGCAACATATTGTTAGTTTTCAAGAGCGTTGTTAAAATATCGATTATTAGATGCCGCCACGCACGAAGCAACAGTTGGACGGAATCAACAGGCGCGAACGCGCGCGACGCGCCATTTTCCCGCGTTTACAAATATTTTTAAATATTTTTCTTTTATTTTTTTATTTGGTGCAATGAATTATCAAAGTAAAGCCAACAAATATGTGTGTCCGAATGACCGCCAGCTGTCGCTTCGGGCCAAGTAAGTATTTCATAAAGTTTTCAATCAGCTGTGTTTTTGTTTATATTTTGGAGTTGTCTTTGATCATAGTTGATAAAATTAATACGATTATTTCCAAAAGATTTAAGACTTCTATTCTTCCCTTGATAAATAATTATTTTATTTGAGTTTAAAATTAATACTGACTCAAAAATTCTGAAAACTTACAGAGTATCGCGCTTTGAAAAGTGTACGCGGAAGTCAGAATTAAACGACTTCTTTTTTATTCATCTAGAGTTTATTATAAATAAAATCTAATAATTACCAACCAACGGAAAGGGAAATATAAATACAGTCAAATTAAGCATTATACAGTGAGAGATTAATATCTAATTCCTTTTGGTACAAAGTTGAAAGAGGATATTAAAATAGAAGCCAGAGTAATTAAGCTACAGTACAGACATTTTATTTAGCTGATGCTTCCGCTTTTGATTTGATTTATTTAAAGACTTGCTTCGTGTTCCTTTGAATGTTATAGTAGGCAATTAGCATATACTTAGGTATTTAATTTACTTATCTCTTTAAAATTTAATAAGCTTACTTAATAAAGTTAGTATGCTTATTAACTCGGAGTTGAGACTCCTTCAATGAGGACGGTCGGCGCAAGTAAGGTTTAGGCTTTGAGTCCATCACATAGGCTACGTGCGGGGGTCTTTCCTTCCCTTCACGAACTATTACAAAGAACTCCCAGGTACATTAGGTTCAATTCATCAGGATGTCTTAAATTATTTAGCTAAGGAGTAACTATTATCAGTATTTTGTTAAATGTATGTATTCAAACGGGTTTTGATCATCCACTTTTTTTCCATTTTTAAGCAAAGAAATTCAACAACCCTGTTTATTGTCCTGTAAAGCGTCCAATTATTTCCGCCCGTTTCTATATAACGCGTGAGTGGAAAAAAGGCATAAAGGGGCATGCCTTTGCCTGGCTTTGCCTTTTGATAGACGTTATAAAATGGTTACGTACTTATCTTTAAGCGCTTAATATCATGAATGCAAAAATTTGTGAGGATGTATAGAAATGTATACCTCTTTTAAGCAAAAACTACAAATCTCTCCGAATTTTTTTAACGGACAGAAACAGGCATAAGCTAGTCTTACTTACTTACTTAGTAACTTTTATATTTACATTCTTGAATGGCAGCTAGACTATAAATTAAAAGGATATCTACTTCAATACTTTTTATCACGATTTCGATTGAACTCCAAGGAATCCTAAGATTTTTCTTAAAAGAGGAAAGTCGGGGAAGTAATAAAGGAGTAGGATCGTCTTCAACACCCACGAAAATAGTCGAGCTTGTGCGTGACTCTATTATTAGAGAGTATTTCACATTTATTAAAATACGAGCAGCCAATAAAGTTCTCTCTGCATTGGAAGCTAAGTATTAAAAACATTTTTGAAGCTACAAAGGGATACTTTGAGGACTTGCGAATAAGTGTCGGATAGCACTGATAAATAAAGACAAATGTATGAAAAAACCTGCAAAAATCAAAATTCTTCCTGACAAGCTAAACGATACATATTCAGAAGTTTTGAAATCGGGGCTGATCTTTAAGAAGTTGAGGTAAGTACTTTTTCAACTACGGGTATGGACTCACTCGATAATGACTATTTGAGTGGTTGATTAAATACTCTTTGATAGCTATCATCGATGTCAGTGATAGTCAGATATCTAACGGCTAGTTTCACCGCTTCTGAATATGTATTGGCTATGTTATCAGGTATATTATTTACAGTTGTTTAATTACTTTATCTATTGGATAGTTTATCCGACACTCATTCCTTTGCTGGGAAATTTTATCTTAGTCTAAGAATACGGCTAAATGTTCACCCATCTGAGTCTCGTCCCCGACTGTGTTTAACCTTACTAATTACACGGTCTGCGGTTTTGCCGCTTCTAACAAAAATGACAAGATAAATAGGAGTTTTTTTGAAAGGGACGGTATAACACGCTCCAACTTTTTAAGGAGAGCAAGTTTAATTGACTAACTTGTGTTCGTGGACTAAGTTTACTTAAGTGTAATTAACAAAGTTCTAAGTGATACAATGGGTATTATACCTAGTAATTATTACTAACATAAAACGTTGTAATTGTTATAGTTTTATGTGGACTTTTTAAAACCTTTTACGAAAGATTGGGTTTGAAGGTACGTAAATTGGACAATTAATTAAACAATACCTTTTTTTGCATTTTTTTTTGGTTGATATTTTGACAAATAAATGTACGCAAACTTTGCGAAAATGTGAGTTTTTTATCCATTAGCTAAAGTAAAGAGATTGTTTTTGAAATTATCTTTTGGTGTTTACGAGTATGTTAGCTAGCTATAGCTATTGATTATGAATATCTATCTGTCAAACAACTTTTCATATTGCTTACCTACTATCAAAATGACTGTATGGTGTAGAAATAACTATCCTCTCTATTTTTTTATAAAAAAAACAAAACCTTCATCAAGTAAACAGACATTTAAATTTAAAAAAACCCTCTTCAACTTTGAACCCGAAAAACATTATCAAAACAAAAAATCCGCCTCAAATTATAAAACTGTTTAAAATTCATTACATGTACTAAAAATTATACCAGCGTAGAAATTATTGATAGCAGAACGTCGTAAAATCAAAGGCAGGGCGGGTGACTTACGTCGTTTTGTTGTTGAGGGGGTTTGAAGGCACATTTACATGTATATGAGGGTAGATGGAGTCAAATATTAGTTACGGGTCATTTGCCAGGCCAGTGTACGATAACCTAGATAATATGGAAAGTATGGAGAATATTATACATATTATTATCTCTAAGGAATGTCGTCTAGTCGCTTTTTTATTGGACGTCGATGGGTGTCATCGGAAAAATCCTGTATAGCTCTTAACACATGACTCAGCCCGGCTGTTCTTTTTTATATAAGCTTAATTCCTTCGCCGAATCGTAATCTATTACTATTTTTTTTCTTTATTGTTTCAGCCATTTAACTAACTGCATATGCATTACAAACAATCGGTCTGACAAAGTTACTTCCACTCAGTTTTTTTAACAACAAATAAAAAAATATCTCACTTTTTCATACGTTTCATTGAGGTGCATGTAACGTTTAACGTTATACAATTACTAGCCATAGGTAACAAAGATTCATTTAATAGAGTTTTCGAGGGCTTTTGTCGTCAGTGATCAACAAAAATCAACATGATCTTTATAAACAACTAGCTGACCCGCGCAACTTCGCTTGCGTTACATAAGAGAATCATAATTTTCCCCGTTTTGGTAACATTTTTCACTGGTACTCTGCTTCTATTGGTCGTAGCGTGATGATATATAGCCTATAACCTTCCTCGATAAATGGGCTATCTAACATTGAAAGAATTTTTCAAATCGGACCAGTAGTTCCCGAGATAAGCGCGTTCAAACAAACAAACAAACAATCAAACAAACAAACTCTTCAGCATTATAATATTAGTATAGATTACCTCCAAGTTCCAACAGTTTGTTCCAAAATAGCATATTATAATTAGCACCTTAATATACAAGCAACCTCACAATCCATGGGATTCGTGGGTGTGCCGATATTCAGAGCATGAACCTGACTGATTACATAATCTGTGATAATCCCCGTTAACTATTAATAAACTTACTGAACTATGTGTTATACATTGCTGCCACATAATGTATGGGTATTACAATTCAATTCAATACACTTCATATTCAAACATGAGAATAAAGGGAAAGTAGGTAAAAATTGAAGACTATGAATATGAAGTATTTTAGTCTCTTAAGAAGACATGAAAAATATAGAAACTAGCTCTATTTTCCAACAAATACAAAGCCTTCAAATTACAACAAACCGCAAAATATTCTCCGAAAATGTTATCGCAATAGGTATTTTTCTTTATTACTTTTTTGTTCTTTTCCACCATGCATCTAAAGTATACCAGCCCTCTTTAACCACATTTGAAAATAGGTCTTTCTCATCGCCGTCCGCTCAAAGCAGCTCTAAAAATTGTACCTTGTCTTCTGCCTTGCCTATGGCCTAGCCTGTGATCTTCGTCCTTTCTTTACTCGCCAGTCAAAAACATTCGTCTACTTCTAGCCAATTTTCCTGCCAACCAACCCTGTACCTAAATTTTGACAAAATTATTATGTTAATAAAAAAAATGGCGATAGGCTCGCCTCTTATTACGTGAAACTCACTTTGTTGATGGTGCAACGTGTGTAACAGACTTGATATTATATATGTATGTATAATTGCGAAGGTTGTCATTCCCTGTGGACCACAACAGCGTATCTACAAAACAAACACTTGGTTTATCTTACATTTAATGTCATCCCACACATAAAACAAACGTTTACTCACGTTACTTACAGAAAAGTTAATCTCAAGCTTCAATATCTTAGACGAGACGAGGAAAATCCATACTTCAATGCTATTGTAATAAAAGTCTGTCTGCCTGTCTGTGTTGCTTTTAGGCAAAATCGAAAAACTGATTTTGTTCTTATAACATATGACTAACGCAGTTAATAGCAAAGAATTCACACAAAAAATGGAGAGAAAAAAGAATAGAACATTTTTTTTTGAGCGCAGTTAAAAGTAAAACAAAGCGAGACTAATAGACGTAAATTAAGGTTTTATACTTATCTCCAATATTCAAAGTAGTTCCCTCCCTAATCCATTTTTTTTTCATCCTTGTATAAATAAAATAAATTTCCATGGAGCCATTATGGAGCTATCAAAATAAGCTAAATCGTATTTCAAACATCAGCGGCAAAAGGGCCAAAAATTGAGGATGAAAATTTCAAACTCAAGCAAACACACGCAGATCTGCTAGCAAGTATAATAATAGGTATATCAGATATTTATAATTCATAACAGATTGTATTTGTTCCAATACATCTGAAGCGGTTATATTCGGAGATCAGTTGTTATTCCCTCAAGTTATAAGTCGAGCACATATCTTGTTAACGGCGCGGCTACGTAAAGAATAAGTAAATAGTTTGC
This sequence comes from Anticarsia gemmatalis, assembly GCF_050436995.1. NCBI lineage: Eukaryota > Metazoa > Arthropoda > Insecta > Lepidoptera > Erebidae > Anticarsia > Anticarsia gemmatalis. The sequence continues at coordinate 9,750,216 of NC_134764.1, read as the reverse complement.
TTTTCGGATTGTGTGGGTGATACGTATTACTTTTGTAAACTTGAGGGACATTGAGGTCAATTAATCAGTAATTATAGGCTTTTTATTAAGGGCGTTACCCTTAACATCCTTTAGAGTGTGTATATTTATGTTACCATCACAATGACATGGTTACAGCAAGAGTGTTTCAGAAACAGTTACAAAAGACTCTAGAGTGGACGAATCCTAATAAAAAAAAGTTATGTACAACTCGTATAAATCAATTGTTAATATTCTTATGTAATTAATATAATTTTTTACAAAAAAACGATCCTACTAACTTAGTTTTAGAAAACTCACACAAGCATCAATTAAAATTGCTCAGAAAAATAGAGCTTATAGGAACTCTGGTGACCACAGTACGGCACTGATTCTACTCGAATTGCCACCGTGATTATTTGCAATAGACCTTCCGTTACACACTGAGAACAGGGCTTAATAAGTGCTAAAACAAACAGTCCCTTGAGGCGTCAGTCCCTTCAAGCGTCTGGAGTTTGGACAAGCTCCACCCACATCCCACAATTCCTTTAATAAACAGCCTAAGAATCTTAGAGGATTCTCAGTACACTTCGTATTGAATACATTCAAATGTAATGATATTTCTTTAGAACAAATTCGTGGAACATACTACACGTGTAACTTTCATACAATTTCAAATAAGTCAACAGGGAAATTATTGGAATTGTAAATGTAAATCAACATTATACTTACATCTATGTAAAGAAGCCTTTGCATATTAAGGAAAAGAGAATCAGAGCAATATTTCGTAAAGCAATAGCTTGTAAAGTAAAAATAAAATAAACATATACCTACAAGTATCCGTTAGTAAACCAGACTGGCACTAGAAGACCGTAGAAAAACAACGAGTCAAATCAGTACTACGAATATCACCAGTATTTTATTAATTTTCGAGTACTGTCTTTCATAAATACGGCCACATTTCTTTTCCTGTCAAAGGTTACTTACATAACATTGCGGGTCACCGACCTCTGAAAAGCAAATTATCTTTTTCGTTATCCCATATTAAATTACAGAGGTAAAACACCTTAACCAAAAACTTCATGGATACGAAGCTAACTTTAGTTAAAAAAATAATAATTTGTTCCTCGCCAGATTTCCCGTTCCCAGTATTCACGACGTGTCTTTTACGTTACAACCCTTTCTCCATTCGCTATACCTATTAATTTATTATAATACGTCCCATAGAAAGCCCTTCAACAAACCAATAGGGCTATACCTGTCAATACATAGCGTAAAGTACCAACATAATCAATGTCGACCTTGCGACGCTATCGCCTGTCGCATCCGCTTCCTACAACGACGCAACCTAATTTATTTATAGATTCCTTTGTTTACATGCCGATAGCTTATCGTTTCACATCATGTGTCTTTGACATCGTCATGGGATGAGACTAGTTGCAAATAATTTAGAAGATACAATTAGGATGATTGTCAAACGAGAACTTAAAGAGTAGTGAATAGAGCGCACTTGCATAAATCTTTTATATCAAGTAGAAACTTTCATCGTCATAGCATTGATCAGTCAGAGATTCTATTCTACAGAAATCAGACAATGAAAACCTATTGCAACAGGGATCACTTGATTCATATGAATGTTTAAAAGAAAGATCTTTCAAGAGCATACACATATTTCACAGCCGTGGATTTACAATTGCATCTTCTTAAAGTAAAGCAAGTAACAAGTTCCTTAACTCCCTTTTCTAAAAACTATCCAGTCTATCCATGTAACATTCAACCTGTACCAACCATTTGTCTAATTTATGAACGCTATATTTAAGTATATAAATGTTTCATAACCTACAAGAGCATTTACGTAACGCAACCATATATAAAAGGAGATACATTTCTTAAGTCCAAAGAAAAACTATCAAATGCAAGCAAGATGTGCACAATAAACTACAAGCTTTGTTTCAACAAGGAAACAGCGGCTGAACTTGAACCCGCTATGAATCACAGATAACGCACACACATACATACATAGAACATATGTAGGTACATTGTACGTATCATGTGGGTGGTACATCAAGTGATTCACTTGCGTAACACTCATGTAATAATATGACGCTTTGCAGGAAACTGGTGAGTATTGTTTTGATAAGTTTTGCAATTAAACGAGTAAGCCCCGGTTTCTGAGGTACATTTAGCGGTAGTTTCAATAGCGTTTTTTTTGTAAGAGTTTAAACGATATTGAATAGATAAACTACCGCTAAGTGTACCTCAGAAACCGACGGTAAGACTTTTTATGAAGATATCACATATTATTATGTATTTCAGTTTTTGTCAGATAAGACTTAGAAGAATCATAATGATGACCGCCTCTGTGGCGTGGTGTAGGAGTCGTGGGCTCGATTTCCACACGGAACAGTTATTTGAGTTATCCACAAATAGTTATTTCTGGTCTGGTTGTGCTTTGTGTCCGTTGTTTGTATGTTTGTAAAAGTCCCCGTCACACAAGAGCAAGTCTCAAAGCAGGACTTGTCTTTTTTAAAGGAGAAAGTAGATGAACTACATAAATACAGATCTCTTAGGTTATAATCTTCATAATTATCACGTAAAGCTTTTCTTTATCAATTGAAGGACGTAAGTCGGGCAAAACGCACACTTTATATCACGGGTTTTGAGGCAGTCTTGTGCACACCTTCTCAAACAAAAATATGAGGTATTTCGACATAAAAGTTCCCACTCTGGGACACCAATACCTACCTACTATTTGTTGCATTTGTATGGTAACGTAAATATAAACTAACACGACGCCTCCTACACACCATGTTTTATTGCATGTAAGGACTTAAAGTCATAATAGAGAACACTCCTCAACCAATAAAATCCATTAAGCGTTTGCAACTTTACGAGCGAATAAAGAATGCTATTTCTCACTTATGTATGTACGAGTTCAATTCTAAGAAAAATTTAACATTTTACAAAAAAGTAAATTTCACCATTATAAGTTTTTTTTTATTATTCAATAGGCATTAATTTAATAAGTAATGAATTGAGCGCAAATTTTTGCACATTCTTGTGAGTCTTCGATTTGAAGAGTCTCTTTTTTATTTATTTGTTAAGCTTTACATCCATACATTACGAAGATGTAGGCAGAGGTGTAATAAATAAACCCACGTCTGCACGTAATAGAAAGTACTTTGCCTGTCAATGAAATCAAGCCCAAGACCTTATGATTACGAGCCGGATACACTAACAACTGCGCCACAGAGTTGCTCAGTCCTTAAACTACGGAAAATCGTTAATGTAAATGTCAGTATTCATGATCCCTTATACCGAAAATTTGGAACAAATATTTCAACTAGCTCTTTACTACCTTACGCCCACGCATTCAAACTATCTTTATATCGAACTAGCTGACCCGCGCAACTTCGCTTGCGTCACTTAAGAGAGACTGGGTCAAAATTTTCACCGTTTTTGTAACATTTTTCGTTACTACTCCGCTCCTAATGGCCGTAGCGTGATGTTATATAGCCTATAGCCTTCCTCGATAAATGGCCTATCTAACACCGAAACAATTTTTCAAATCGGACCAGTAATTCCTGAGATTAGCGCGTTCAAACAAACAAACAAACAAACTCTTCAGCTTTATAATATTAGTATAGATTTCATTAAAATCCGTTCGGCGGTTTAACCCTTGAAACTTTACGGTCTGATAGAATCATGGAACGCCAAAACGTCGTTTAGTAAACTATCATCGCAGCAAGTAACCGTTGTATTGTGTAGATAACGACTTATAAGCCTCGTGACGGCATTAAAGCAAGTTTGACACTAAGTTGACTATTAACGGATACCAATTAATATACAATGTAGAACTCTTCCGTTACTAAGTGACGACTAGGCAACGTACAGCCGAAATTCCTGAACGTAGAAGAAATTTGGTATGATAATTCCTTAGGGAGTGTAGAGGAGCACTAAGAGTAGATTTTTGGAAATTTCCTCCCGAATAGGGGTGAAATTCAAAGCGTGAAAGCGGAAAGCTAGTAATAAACATAGTTAATCTATCTTTAAATAGCTGACCCGGCCCGCTCGTGTACTTCTCATCCCCTCTTACAGCTGATATAAAAATATACGTGCCTAATAATATGTATACTAACTATCCCCATGTTCAATGTCAACAAAATGAGTGTAGACGTTTAGCCGTAAAAGTGTAACAAACAGATTTCGCATTTACATTATTTGCAAAGATAATAAAAATGGATAATGTTAGTTTGGTAATGATTGTTGGGTTAGGCAACATTTATTATTAAACTAAACCCGAATTTCCTGTAGACTTTTTTCCAGTACAATTACTCATGCGGAGATTTCAGACATACCATTTTATCGTATTTCAAGACATTTCCAATACCGCATGAAATATCGAGTGAGTATCAAATGGCGAGGTCAGTTGCTTGTGGTCGACACTGTGAAATATATCAGACACAGGATACTCTCGAATCTCGAAATTCATCGATAGAAAGCAAACATTTCAGTTAAGACTAGCAAAAACATTGTGTACTACGCTATAAAATATAAATCACTTTATGATGAAAAGAGTATCAAATGTGTAAGGACGGAATTGGGAAAATCATGAAACAAATTTAGGAAAATCTCTAGATTATGAATAAGTAATGAACATTGTTGATCTCATTATAATCTCGTAAATTTACACATATGTACATTCGGAAAGGAATGGTAACATTAAAAGCGAAATATCTACATCATATATGGCAAACACGTAACAACACAGATTCAGGAAAATATAATTTGCACACTTACTACGTTTGTATGCAAAAATACTAGCTTTTAGAAAGCAAACTGAACATGGGCCAGGGGCCTACGTTCAGTTTGCCTACTACAGCACAATACAGCAGAGCTCGTGGGTAAGTAAGAACAGCTGCGCAAAACGACCTGTTTCGGAAGGCATGATAATTGAGGGTCCCGACTGATCTTTGACAATCGTTACCTGTAGCCAGAAGCTTGAAAGTCTGACAACCAGTTTTACCGAATATTTTCGTGTTATAACCCAGGTTGAGGAGGTCCGATAGACAGTTGCTCCATGACAAAAACTCTCTCTAATAATACGGAAGCCGAGACTCAATACAGAGGACTCTAAGTATTCTGTTTAAGTAGAACAGCCCACCGAGAATGCACTTTCTTTCTAAATGGATCTAAAATTTATTCATTAAGATGTAGCAAAATTACTTCAGTCCTTTGGCTTTCGCCTACGAACTTGCTAAGCTTAATACTCTCACAGAATGCACCAATACCACAGACAATCTACACCACACGTACAGATCTCTAGTCGTTCTCGTTACATTACATTTCCCCACACAATACCGTATAAGCCAGCACTTAGGTAATGCACCGTGGAGGCATTGTGTTGGAAAATTGCTATGCAACAGGCTTTCTGTACCACCTAGTTCTAGCTAGAAGTAACTACTGAATATTGTGCAATAGTGAAGTAATCTTGTAGAAATGAGGTGGTGGGATTTTTATTCATATAAGGCTAACGTCAACCAGTATATTCCTTTTAACGAAGTCAGAATGTTATTTTAAAGGAAAATGGTTCGGTTTAGTAATATGTGTTTGTATTGGTAATATTATGCGGAAGTCGATACGGGTATGAGTACTAGCGTTATAAACGTTTTCGTATGTGATTTTGGATATTATGAAAATCGTATGGAGTAAAGAAAATAATATATTACAGGGATTAAAATTAATTGTTGAACATTATGCATTGCTTTTTATGTAAAGGTTATGCTAAGGGACTCTTTATTGCAAGGCGAAGATGGAAAGATAAAATATAAACAGAAATAATTTTTAACATCTTTTTTAATAAATACGTCAATCGAGAAAAGTTAATACGCTTAACGACACACACTACAAAATACCATCAATACTTTTATTCATCTAATATAACCTATAGATTCAGAAGCTAAATGTACATTCCAATATTAAATTAAAAAATAGCTTCCCCTCACACAACACACAACCAATCTACCCTATAATAACCAAACACATTTATACTATAAATCATAACATGTCTCTCGAATCCCTGGAGGCTAAAATCACAGCTCTCACCGAATGACAACACAAAAAAAGGAACCACGAATAATAAACAAAAGAGATATTACACACTTTTTTTATTATATAACTAGCTTTTCCCGTGACTTCATCTGCATGGTTTTTACTGAAAAAGTACCCTGGCTAGATTTTCCTTCCTGTGGTAGAATCTACATATTATAGCCAAAAGGTACTAAAGTCAGATTAATATGATCTCAATCGGTTAATCCGATTTTACGTGATAGAAGGACAGGCAGACTTTTCATACTAATAAATAATTAAAAATTCACAATGTCACAGAACCGATTACCTTGACATTAAAATTAATTGCAAATTTTATAGGAATTAATACAACGGCCAGCGTAACCCGTGCGCCGAAACATCAAGCAATCCGATGCAAAATGCATATTATTATATTCGCTACAATATTAGTTAATAAAATCACACAAAGTGGAATATTCCAAGTTTTCAATACAAACGGAATATTACAAAGAATAAACATTACCTTAATTAAATGCAATCCTGATAATATTATCCTCCGCACAAAGGTTTTAGTGAAATGAGTTCTGGTCAGTTACAATTGTTTTAATTGTACCTTTAATTAATTGGTATAGCGATTTAATTGCTTTTTACTTTAGCTTGTTATGACGTCTTTTTTTGAACTGAAAAATAATTTTATCTTAAAAAAGTTAATATCAAAATGCAACGGGTCTTATGCGCGATAAATTTAAATGTCACGATACCTTATTTATTTATCCGACGTTTCGATCGAGTTACACCAACCATGGTAACGGGCTGACGCGTATCAAAAAATGATGTTCTGAAACAAAGTCTATGTATGCCTGTCTCTAAATCTTTATTTCATACTATGTATGTGTGTTGTGTACACACTCGGACAGTATAAACAACATCCCGCATAGACTGGCTACAATAAAGTGGTGGTCGAAGCCGAATATTAGCTAGAAGGGCATTAATATATTTACACTCTTGTAGATTTGTAATCAAGAAAACAGACTTATAACATCGCTATTAAAAAACCAGATAAGTAAATTTATTAAGGGCCTGTTTTACAGTTAAAGAATAACTACCTATGTATTATATTAAGTATAAAAGCAACTGTCAAAATGACATTTGAATAACTATCCGTAATCCGATAGTTTTCCAGCAGTCTTGAACACGGACCTAAGAATTTAGTTTTAAATATCACCAATAAATGTCTCAGGAAGCACGCAAACGACACGGTTGTTCGCAAGAACAAATCACGAATGGCAACATAGGTATTCAAGGCTAAACTTTTCCATAGGTTATAATGTAGATCGTGTAATAAAAAAGCTTTGATGTGGCACCGCTTTTAATGTCCCGTTTCGCGGTAGACCTCGTTCCCTTGAAACAGGGAATAGCTGCGAGGCTACGGGCGAAGTCGATATAAAATAAATCACATTATTTTGTTGTTATTATAGGGCTTTTATGGTGTTTCGTGATTGAATAGCATCAGTTCTGTAGAGTAATTTTGTACTATCGTATCGCTTTTGGGTATTTGTCATTTGAAAATACTTGATTAAAACATTGCGACCCCACCGTACCTCTGGCTACACACCCCCAATGAAAACGATTATATTCAATAAACGCAATGAGCTTATTATTTTTTGTAAAAAAATATTTTTTCAATAGCCCACACTTGTAAGAATCGCCTTTTAGTTTGAAAAGGTAGATCATTTCAGAAAAAAAGAGTTTCAAATGGCTGATATCTAAAAATTTATTCTCTAATGAGCCATTTTATAAAATATTGCAATGATTAGTCACACTTCAAAAGTATAGTATTAAATAAGGTATCGTATGTAAATTGGTTACTAAAAGAGCTATAGTAATACCTTAAATTTATTTTTTCATTTAAATGTTATGGTACTAGAAAAGAGATTTTTTTACTTAAAATAAATCTTATAAGCAACCTCAAGTTATTACAAGCATGTATTTCGCTAGCAGCGGTGGGATGCTGCAGTTTAATCTCAGTTATCTCGCGTTTCTACTTGACTTGCTAAATTAATGTCTTGAAAGTTATCTTGACTTGGTATTACTAAGCTGTTTTTAAGACTTTTTTACTGCAGATATAAAGTAAAAGTAGTTAACGTAAATTGAAATTTAGTTTCGCTTAATGCTAAAATATTAATTTGATAGAAGTATTTTTCAGTTACTTTAATAAATTTACCATGCTAACTAACATGTGCGGCTCCGCTCGTGTAATTTAGATTAACCAAATTAAAAAAAAGATGCAAAGCGGGTCCGAATTGTAGTCTATGTTTGTTCTTGGAGATTAAACATTATAGTTACAGTGATAAAGTATAACTCATTACTTAGTTGTCTTAATAATTTAATAAAATTTATTCAATCTACTTACGTCAGTTATTATTTTGACAAAACAATACGTTCTTGATCAACAATAAAAGTAATGGCGCAAGTGACTTCACAAAAATGTCGATTTGCGCAAACAAAACCACACAACCCACATAACACAATCCCATTCTCAACAAATGTACATTACAAAGGGCCAATTACACTAATTATAATCCTAAATAACCATGTCTTTTGATCCTTGCGGTCGTAGCCGCGGGGTGACGTCACTTTACATAAGCCTTCCCGCTTCCCACTCATGTCGTGTCTCATTTTGATATACAAATGTGTATTTGCGTTTATAATTAAGTAGTTTCTGGCTTTACGTGTGGAAATATATTCGGTTTAAAAAGCTTAGTGAGAAGTGTTAATAAAGCCTTAATCTGTCAAAAAACTATTTTTGAGTCTATTCTGTAGTGCTTGTGAAAATTCTTTAGGCGTAGACATCTACTACGTAGAGGGTCTACGGTGCTACGAGTCTACGGAATTGTAGTAAGATTCGAATTAGTGTATGTATGTAATAAGGTATGATGCTTTAAAACGATACAGTCTTTTTATTCAGCAAATATGTAAAAATATACCGTAATTAATATTTCAGCCAATATTTTTGTATTCATCCCAAATTAGTTCAAGGCTGTTCCGCGTTACAGCTGATTGATTGACCCACTTTTTTCAAACTTTCATGATCTGATAACTTTTCCTTTTTAAAAGCAAAATTGATCAAAGAACTCATTTGAATACACACTTATTACCTATGTAACTCAGACTTTAGTACTCCTGGATAAGTATCAAATAGCTTACCAGATGGAATCTTGACGATTCTTTATCATTTCACTTTATATTCTAGCAGATAGGTTATCTGACATGTATTACTGACCCTTAACCTTCCTCACGTGAATTGCTTATAAGGTAACTGTTTATTCCCATGTTACCGAGAAAAAGGGCTTATGTCCGGTACTCTTCCATAGAAATACACGTGCATGTCACAATAATTCCGACATACGGATTAACTTCCAATAACGAACAAACAAACCTTTTGACAACACAAATCGCTTCTAACGAACTGCGGGAAATTGGACCAATATTGTTTGTACTAAATATTTGACAAACAATCTGAATATACGAATGACAAACTGTACAACTAATAATAATTTTATTCCGAGTAACCATAACTAGCAGTGGATATGTTTACGGTATCGGGTTCGACTGACGGGATGGGCAAATTTACATAGGGTTTTTCTAATTTGTATAATATAAGATATATAAGCGGCATAGTCAGTTGCAGCTAGCGGTCAGTAAACGACCTGTGGGTTAAGTAACCTTTAGCACGGTCATTCTGCTAGAACCAGAACTATTAAGATAACAGTCGCTAAACCGCGTCTAAGGCCTTCGGGCAGCTTGAACAACTTTGACCCTAAGTTGACCTTACTATTCGATAAAATAAGGAGAGAATTTGTATAAGAAAAGTATTCTCAATAGTAGCCCGGAGTTTAGTAACATGCCCAGTATAAACTCGGGCCCTATTTTTGCTTCTAACGTTAACTGCGAAGACATGTGTTAGCAAAAGACAAAAACAACGAGCAAAATAACTCCATTCGACATTATTCTACACAATAAAACAGCTACGTCCATCTTGTCAAATCTTTCTACATCCAAATGACGTATACCGTGACGTCACAGTACTTGATTGTCAATAACAAGGCGCCTTGAACTGTCGCGTTATGAAGAAAGTGATGTTGCGGAGATCAACTTGTGATCCCTTCCAATTGAAGTGTATGAAATGAGAAATTGTTTGGTGTAAATATTGTTTCGATTGGTAGCTTAGAGAGATATTGGTGGAGGGGAGTGTTGTATTTTTTATACTAGTGTGCAAATGAATTTATATCTATTGTTTTTCTCCACATAAAATAACGAAATGTGGTTGGTTTTTGCACGTCAAAACGGAAGAATAGGTTTAATGATAGAGTGATAAGGAATTCCTAGGAAGATTGTAGGTTGTTCGTTTTAATTCCCGTATTCTATTACGTAATAAAAATACAACGCAAGAGTTTGAAAGTTAAGATTCCGGCATAATTTCTGCAGAAAATGATCTATGACTCTGTCAAACACACACACCCGCACATAAAATATTAAACACAGAAATCAAATCCTAGACACTTTGTTTCATAAATCGCTTCTGATATACATTAAAAAAAACCTTTTCTATAATAACTAAGTAAACACAATGTCATGATCAGGGATCAGTGATCCGATAATGCATACAACTAATATTTGACTTGTTCTCCCTTGTATCAGATAACAGGCATTATGTCATGAGCTTTGTGCGCCGAAATATGTATCACATGCGGGAACTTGCGGGTTTAGGGAAAAGGTTCGAAAGTATATACTTTTTGTTTGTTTGTTATGGAACGTTACATTATTTGTATTCGACGTTACATGGCAAATAAGTAAACCAAAAACTAAGTAAAATGAAAACAATAGATATAGTGGGAAATGTGTAATTTTTTTTTGATCTTATAAAGTGTAACTAGTTACTAGTTTTAATATAGGTTGGAAAAAGTATTTTATCAGTCTTACATTCTTCCAAATTAGGAAACTGGACTGAGATCAACATAACACGTCGCCAGAGTCACAAATATACCAAAGCAAACTGTTGGTCCAAACTTTATCCTGCGCATTTCTTAAGAAACGTTCTTCAAAGGCACGCAAATTCTATGTATTCATGTCATCTGTATAATGTACTTTGAGGCTTATACCTATAAGACACTAAACACAACTTCAATCTAAATAAAAAAACAGTTTTAAAAAATATATTTCTAAATTCTCTTTAAATTTTACACGTGGGTCTTATTTAAATGTAAACCTTCTGTACCCTTGCTGAAATATTACCCCTACTTGAGCCCTCCTTAAATAATATAATTATGTCTGAGTCCAATTACTAAGCTAATTACTCATTATTCGCTTGATTAAGCAATTACACGGGAACACTAATTAACTGTATTACGTAAATATGTGCTGACTTATATTATTCATAAAATTATTATTAACGAGCACTGAAAAAGAGTGAATTTATCTTTATAAAGTCGCTATAAACTAACTTTTCTTGTTTACAGAAAACTTTCTAATCTATAGTAATCTATAAATTCTAATAACCGTTTGGCTGACAATAAATCGGTCCCGGTTATTGTCAACTAAGATACCGGTCGTATAGTTAAAGAGCGCTGAAATTCTTTCAAGCAGAACGAGTCACTGTCAAGAGCATAGTCTATCGAGTCCTAATAAATTACTTAAAAGTTGTACCTATTACAGACTCCGTACGGGCTGGAGTGCAGCCAGGAGCGAGCCTCCTCTCACTCCGAGCGAGAGGGAAGCCATAGCAGCCGTGGTCAAGAGAGCTGAGAAGATTGATGAGGTGGAAGCTAAGAGGGTCGGCCGACTGGTGGCAAGATTGGAAGGTGAGATGAACCAAGATAAAATACGAGTATATAGAGTACATTGCTAATAGCAAGATTCACCGGAACACAAAGTGTGGTTATCCGTTTATAAACTTCATCAATATGCCAAACATCAAATCTATTAAGTAATTTTTGCTTCAAAGACTAGCTACATCCAGACAATCAAAGTTTCGAATCTCTTAGGTGTTTACCAGTCCGAATGGCGAATACAATATTCTGTCTTGTACATGTTTGTAACAGACTGGCATGCGATATGGATAAAGCAAAGGAAGTTCATCTGTAGAGAGCAAAGGTATTATATTCAGTCATGTTATTGGAGATCTATATTCTCTTCCTCACATGAAAACAGGCTGTAGTGTTCTATATTTATTGTATTTCGTTGGTACAGAATATTTGGTTGAGGGAAGCGACAAAAACAAATAAAACTTTCAAACTCAATATTGACCGGCGCCCGCTTGTTAAACGTTTCGAAACCACGAATAGTAAATACGCAATGTGTAGTCAAAGTAAATAACAATGGATTCGTTGACCACACCAACTGATTCTAATCTTTTTTTCGCCCAACTTTGTTATTTGTAAAGCTCTTAATTTATTCCAGATTAGATAGAAAATAAGTTTTTCCACAGAATGAGACGTATAATAAGAATAAGATGTCAGAAGACGGAACAAACTTAGGAATAAATCAGTTGCTTTTAAATTAACCTTTTAATTAGCTCATACTCTTAGCTGATAATATTTTTCTTACCCTGAAAAATTAATAATCCGTCTTTTTGATAAATTGTGTCGATTTAAATGTGTTCTTAAGCGAATTTAGAGAACATGATAAGTTTCTGCCTATATAAAAACCAGACATTTGCATAATAATTTTAATCTCTGCATCATCCTAAGGTAAAGTGGCAGAAAATGCCTTTGGCATTAAGTTCACCTTTATACACTTTTGTATAAGAAGTTTAAAATAAATAAATATATTATGTTTGCCAAAAAAGGGCTATACCCAAATACCAGTTAGAACAAATACCATCCCTACTGCAGTATAGTACCGAGAAACTCGCTTAATCAAATTCCCGTGCCATACAAAATTCGGCGAAAAAAACTTCACTCCGAGAATCGTTCACGGTTGATGTCATTCTCTCAACTTTTTTATTATTTTGTTCCTCGAAATACGGAGATTTTCAGACGTTAGGGATAATTGTACTAATTAATGATCAAAACAATCGTCTTTGTTAATGACTTGACGTAAATCTGAAGTGATGTTGACTGTCTTGGAAGAAAATTGTGATTTTCAACTTCAGAAGGTGATCATTTGTAATGAAGTTAATCTGATTGAAAGAGGTGACTTATACTATTTAAAAAAATCAACTTCCCGTGTTATTTTGCTTGTTGTAATTCCATACAATACTCGAAACCGAATAATATTTTTAAATAAATAAGAACATAAACAAAGAGCTTTAAATGATGATATAAATCAAACTAAACATTTCGAACTATACAATCACCAGATTAACCATAGGTTAAGCAACCAAGGGCGACATAATATAAAACACTGGACCTACCCTTAGCCTCTCGCCTACCACCCCCTGGGAAGGGGTGGCTCTATTTATAGCACAAAGTACCCAACGATGTCCTTTTTTAACTTACTACAAAACAATTTGCATGTTGACGTTGTTATGAGAAAGCTGAAGATGTTTTGCAGTTAAATACAGAATTCAAAGAAATATGTAGCTATTAAAAGCATTGAATAACTTACTCAGGGTAACTCAGGTTTCTGAGTACGTTTAGAGGTAGTTTATCTATTCAATAGCGTTTAAATTCATTTAAAAATTACAGTTTGAAAAGATAAACCGCTAATTTGGCTCAGAAACTAGGCATTATTAGTATTTGAGTTAAGCGTGCTTCACAACTGAAGCGTTAAAATCTGTTCTGGTTAGTGGTTGTTGTCAATAAAGATAACAATTATTACGCCATGTCAAAGGTCTTTCGGGATTGAGCAAATTAGACATTAAGTTCATAACTTTTAAACTCTCGCGTTGCATGTTTAATGTTTAATAGAATACGGGAATATACGCTAACACGCATTTTACCTTAAAATGCCTAACGTTTCGGCGCAGGTTGCACTCGCCGTGGTCGCAGGCTGACTCAGCCACGTTAGGCATTTTAAGGTAAAATGCGTGTTCGCGTTAATTCCCGTATTCTATTATACATTAGACATTAAGTTGCCCAAAAACTGTAAGCGAATAATAATTTATTATAAGATAAATAACACCGAGATAGTATCTTAATATTGAATGTTGAAGTGAAATTGACACGAGAACGGAAGTAGGGATGAAAAAGGGTTTTTCAAGTATCACTAGCAGACCCATCAATTATAAACGAAATCTATGAATATCTTATAATATTAAACTTAAATAATCTGCTTTCTTGGTTAAGACAAGCTCATTTATTCATTTTCTTTCACAAAATTGATAATATATGAAAAGTTACACTCCATTTAAGTTTCGTTTCATTGTTCTTCACTGGCTCAAAATGAGAAAATATCTATACTTTAAATTTAAGTTTTGTTTTGTTAAAGATATCTTGAATTAGTCCTCCCAAACGTGGCTCTAATATACTTCCTACATTTGTCCAGGTATGCGTCGTTCAGCGCAAGGTCCAGCGCCCCGAGCTTGCCTGCTCTGCGGAGAAACGGCACGACTGCTGGCTCCACTCAGGACCTGTTCCATCTGCAGACACACAGCCTGCTCCAAGTGCGTCATAGACAACCCTCCACATAGGTAAGAGAAAACGCACTTTTGTCTCGCTATTTTTACGGCCAGTTGCTAGATCAAAAGTAACAGCCAAAGTATAGGGGGAAAAATAAAAATTACAAGAAGAAAATGGCCGTAAGACTAGTTAACGTTAGAAGCTTCTACAGAAATTGTATTTTGAACGATAATAGAATTATCGGGGTTCATCGTTCTTGTAACTGTTTAAAAAAATGTACAATTAAACTGTTTAAAAAACTTAAAAATAATGGATGAATTAATTGAGAATATAATTTTCTGTACGGAAGTAATTGGGTATGGTAATTTTATGTGTGTACATACTTATTACTTAGATTAATGAAACTGAGTTAATTGATCTATCAATTAACAATGTTTGTCCTTTGTATTATGGAATGCTTATGATGCAATATATCATACAAAATATTTAGTTGGACAAATAAACCTGGACTAATAGATAGTCTGTGACTGGATACTTCGGATAAGCGTATAACGATGATTGACGGTGCGTGAAGGCAAGGCGCCGCTGACAAGACGTAGTTCACAGCTATAGTTAGATACTTAACTATGTAACACAATATAGGACATATTATCTACCCTGAGATAATGATACAAGTGCCATGCCATGTTTGATATAAAGAATTAAAATCATTCTAAAATATAATGCTCTTTAGATCTGCAAGTGCAATAACAATTACTTTTTTCCGCTTTGCGCTTATAAGTCTCGTGTTAGAGTGGGCAAGCCCTTTGCAATATACTATTCATGTTACCAAACTCCGGGCGGGAAAATACAAAAATCAAGAAATACTGCTCGATGGGGCAATCTAACAAGACCTTGTGGTACTGGTGGTGGACTAGATACGTAGATAGTTTTTAACTATCTACCGTTCATAACATCCTCGTTTACGTAATAAAGAGTATATTTCAGTTAACCACAATGTGATTTATTATGAAAGCAATTAACTAGTAGGTTAACAGTCTGACAGGTGACTTCTAAATCCCAACGGATTTTATAATTCAAGAGGACTCTTACAGGGAACGATACGGGACCGATTGTAGGACACGATCTGCCACAAATTATTGAAGATATTGACTAATTAATATAAGGCTCTAACACCTATTAAATATTTGTGTTATCTGTAACCAAATAAGATACCTAATAGCCGAAGAAAACCACTAATGCAACACGCACAAGAAAAGTGAAAATTCTACTTAGAAAGGTTTTTAGTTTGGACATCCAATTTTTTTTTTTTGAAATGCTCTTTTGAGCATTATACAGTGTGAGCACTACAAGTCTACAATTTACATAGGCATTTATTTAATAATACTCCTTGTACTGCTGTATGATCGCGAACTTAATATAATCATAAGAAAAAAGAACAAAGTAAAGCTTTTTCTTTGTATACAGATCTCCCCTCTACTCAAGAGAAGCCTACATGTGCAACCTATGCGCGGAGACCAGGGAGATGTGGAAGAAGTCAGGAGCTTGGTTCTTCAAGTCTTTGCCTAAATACATCCTCCCTGATAGAAGAACCACTGGACGGTACAACGATACAGAGCTGGCGAGATCTTTGCAGGTAAACTTATGAAGTAATTATTATGTCACTTGAAAATATTCTCGAAAGTGAGGTATAAATATTTGTTTCCAGAAATACGATTGAATACTGAAGTCCATATTTTACTCTTTGAATTGCGCCAAAGTAGAAAACAATCAATTTATTCTCTTTCTACATAATATTGAAGTAAAAATATGAAGTTAAAGATTTTTCTAGTTGTTTCTTTTTCCTCGTTTCATACCTCGGGATCTTTAGAAATCTTTTAAATCTGAAGACGTCAAAATACTAAAATTATTAAAAATCTAAATAAAATTATACATTGCGTTGTTTGATAACTTTTCAGGGCTTTTTCGCTTAATACTTCACATTTTATCATTATTTTCTCCAAAACAATGTAAAAACGTAACGTCCTGCGGCTTGACATGTACTCAAGCCGTGTTAAGCCGCGGGGCAGGCCATTTGCGCTGTTAGAACATTTAATGGTTTGCATACTTCCGACTACATCGGCTTATTTATGTTTGCAGTATCCCTGTTATGGGTCCGATGACGTAATAAATGTTTTATATACTTTTTAAAGACAAGGAAAAATATTGTCTATTTTGTCGTGTGGTAGTGTAAGCGACTGCCCGTGGCGACAGCAGGTCACGAAGTCTTGGGGTGACTTAAAGTACTATTGAGTTTTTCCCAATTCATCTTGAAAAATTCACAAAAGTAGCCCGGAGTTTGGTAATATGGTGTATGACAATAGACTTGCCCCCTATAACATGGGACTAAAATTGGTAATGGCGAAACGTGAGTGTTGTTGATACACTTCTGTCTATACTTTTGGGCATTACAGACGGGATATTAGAAATAAAAAAATATTAGGAAAATGATTTTCTTTTTTCCCCATCATTCATCTTTAATTTATGTCACTTAATTTTATGACACGCAAATTGAGAAAGATAGGGACGAAAGGAATAGTATCAGAATTTCCAAAGACATTAAGATCTAAAAGATGCTTGAAAAAATTAAGGCTTTCATCTCTCTTGTAAGGTGATTCGGAGTAAATTATACTTAATACGGGTTCTCATTAAGTTCCTGAGATTCAGCAAATCCCCGTGGGATAGATATACCTATTGTATTATATGTATATTAATGGTTGTAATGTATTAATATCCCATATACATATTTTATATCAAACTCCAATAGATTTTACGTAGTTACACTTTAGAAAAACGAATAAGTTTGGTATTTATTTATTTTGAAAACAATTAATGATATTAATCTATTTCTTGCAAGTTTATGTTCGACGGTTTAGCGGACTTTAGTTATAGCCGGCATAAATCTTTAATTTCATACTAATCAACATTTAAAAGTCTTTCATTCACTTGATAGCGATTGTACCAAAAAATGGAAGACAATTCAAAAAAATGTGTAGCCGGTGTAATCCAGCTAGTTGTTATTTCATTTAAAAACTTCCTTCAGTAACATTTAATATGGACTCTAAACTCACATCGTGTGATATAAAGGTCCCACTAGCAACCACGATTGATCTGATTCAGTGTAAATATTAGCACAGTCTGCACATAATTAACTGGTCTGCGTGAAACGTTCGCGTACCAAATGAAAATTCTGCGGTGCGCCTGCATCATTAAATACAGATTAATTGCTTATGGATAATTAAGTTATATTATTAGAGGAAATTGAAATACGGCACTATATAAAAAGTTATAAGCATTAATAGGTTGTTTTTACAGTTCCTAGAATCACCCACTGACAGACATGGGACCTATTTTTTTCCCAAATACTCTGCCTAGTTCCTTCTATCTAACGTAACCCAGCCAATGTCCAGAAAAGACAACCACATAATTTTTATGTCACGGATGGTTTTTCTATCACTTATTCCAATCAGTTTCATATATATCAAGATCCAAGATGCATGCCTGGAAGTGCAATATCCGTTCTGTCTTAGTTTTTATAAAAAAAAAACCAAAGTTTCTTTTTTTTTCTTAATCACACTGGGGAGGCATAAAAAACTCGCCAATTGCTAGAATTTCAGTCATTTTATAAAATATCCTTTGAATATTAACTAAAAACACAACATCAACACAACACACAACATGAGAATTTCCCTCTATTTCATCTACCGAGCTGCCTATCCGGTGTCTATCAATATCAGAAACAATCCGATACTATTAGTCTATTACTCGATTAGCTACGAGCGGCTCAATCGAGCTAAATGCAAACGGATTATCTGTTAATACCAACTGATTGTATTGGAATGTGAATTGTCGATTTAATAGTGAGGTAGATTTGTAGATAGAATAAAGAAGCAGGTTATTTTAATATTATAATGAAACGGGCTTTATCGGCGGGCATCTGTTTCAAAAATACTACCAGTATAAATAAGAATTCTGCTATGAAACTACATTTCTGCTACATCACGTAAATCGGTTCAGCGATTTACCCGAGAAAACTTTAGGTCAAAGTTTATTGTATAAGTGCAGTTTATTCTATTTTACATATGTTTATCGACGTACGGATTTCCATACACTACCTACAAGCATTTACGTAACATTACTTCTTTATTTTATTTTATTTTATTTTTATTTATTTATTTTATTGTACACAGGACGCCGGCAACAGCAGTAACGAAGGCAAGACAGACTCAGAGCCAGGCTCTCCTCTAAGCATACATGCACCTGCCTTCTCCAGGCAAGCCAGCAACACTGATAGCAGGAAATCTATCGCTTCACCTTTGGTAAGTTCACTTTCTTATTATAATTAGGGGTAAGAAATACTTTTGTAACATGTATCTAGAAATAATTAGTTTTTAGGTGGTAATACATCAATCGGTCGATTAATAAGTTACACAATACGGTAATTTTCTCTCAATTTAAGTCAATGGAAATGAATGTAAGTGAACAGCGCAAGGTCTGTAGTCTGCTATGAACTTTGAGATGGTATTATCTGCAAAAACTATATTTTTAATAGAATGCAAATATTGTTTTTACTTAAATCAACAAAAATATTGAAAGAACTTTAGTTTATTCAAGATCTAAAATGACTCTGAAAAAATTAAAAATGATCTCATCCTATTTTCCAAACCACTTGAACAAGCCTAATTTATCAGAAATGCAGCTAATCAGTGACATCACCGCTGACGTCACTAAGCTGATTAACGTGTTCTTTGAAGCACGGAGCGGCTTCCGTACGATATATAGGGTGTTGGCCGTTCGCAAATATATTGGGTTACCTAGACTGATACGATTACTGTTTGAAGGCTCTTCGGAGACTAATAGGCTAGTCATATATTTCACAGACACAAAGTAAATCTGATTAAATTATGGTATTCTGTATGAGAGAAAAAAACTGTGCTATGACTGTATATCATCATCAACCTAGCTTTCCAATTATACTGGAGTCGGCTTCCATTCTTGCATGCAGCTAAATACCAGTATTTTACATGGAGCAACTGCCTATCTTTCGATAAGACTGGTTGTCAGACTTTAAAGCTTTTGACTACCAGTGATAGCTGTGACAGTGACTGCTAGTCACGACTGCTAAAGATCTTTTAAAATGACAACAGGGGCCCACAATCAAACGTGCCTTCAGAAAGACGGAGAAGTATTTATGATATGGTCACCCATTCACAGACCAACCTCGGTAAGCGTAGCTTAACATTAGGGATCCGCGCCAGCTGTTGTTGCCATGAGATCCTCAGTTCACTACAACAGTATTAAATACTAAAAAAGAAAACATATTATCCCACATTCCCTCTCTTATCTAATCAGAGTGACGTCAGTTTTGTTTACCTCGCTAAGTCCCTCTTGCAGCAACTCGATACAGGAAGCTTTGCAAATGAATTAAAGAGTATCGATTAGACAATGCGTTTGTTTCATTTAGTTCTTTCTACTTCTTGTAGTGTGCAGTTACGAAGTTTGTAAAACTTAGGCTGTATTTAACTATTTAAGTATAAACGACTACCGGCAACCCGCGTCTTCGTTCACGTGGACTTTAGTTTTTCCGTGTTCACGAAAAACATATTGCTGTATAGCCTCAATTTATTTTATTTATGTTGAGTGGCGCTATATACTCTACTATATAGTCAATAGGCTTTCTCAATAAATGGAAATAATACTCAAAGTTATTCAAACCTAATCTGTAGTTCCTGATATTAGCGCGTTCAAACAAATAAACTGCTCAATTTTAACAAAATTATGGATGTCGCGTTAGCTACTTTCATCGCGTCTGTGCCCATTTTCAATACACGTGATTTTTTAATGATTACATAAAAAGAGAAGCAAACACAAATAAATAAAATACTTATATTTTTGATACCTATTATGAGCAGTGGGCTTGGTATGTAACCGAGAAATTTGTTAGTACATTGCGTAAATGCTTGTAGCAAATAAACGAATATCGAAACTCGATAATTTAATAATATTCATATCAAATTTAATATAGTAAAAGTTGAACATTTAACAAATAAATACGATATAACATTTACATTCTCTACGCCATTTCAATTTCATGCAAGCGTAAACATTTAATATTATATGAACGAATACTTGTACATACACAATATATTTTAAAATAGAAAATACATTTTCTATCTCGTTTCAGGAGCGGAGAAGGAAAATATTTCAATGTTTTCCTTTATCGGTTTATCTTGAGGTCTTGAAAAATGCAATATTGTAGATACTTCGACCACTTTATTTGAGAAAACGATATTTATTTTATTTTAGAAACAATATAGCCGAAGGAAACGATATACTAAGGAAAATATTACAACGCATAGCGCACTCATGTTTGTTTATTAATTGTTGTAACTTAATTTTAGAATTAAGTTTAGACATTATTTATGAAAATTTTTAAAGTTGTTATATTCATGAATAAGTTCAGCGTATATCTTCATTCCTTAGTTTGTTTTTTTTAAATCTGTTCAGTAATGGACGTTACTCTACACGTACACAAACCGTCGTCCTCGCTTTATAATAATAGCATTGGCAGCAATATAGCTGTATTTATTGCAATATGAAAACTGGACAGCTTTGCCAATTACGAGGAGATTACGAGTATCGATTTAATAGAATTCAAAGGGACTAATTGGACGCCAACTGAAATATACTTACATAGAATTTTACTACAAAATTGTCATGATTTGGAACCACGAAACAATATTTTTTTAAATAAATTTCTATACAAAAGTTTCTATAGAAATGAATGAATTGGATGGATTACATATAGTGAATAATAAAATAATTTCTCTCTCTTTAGACAGCCAGTAAAACTTGCACCGATACGTCAAGCAAACTAACATAAAATTGAATGTTGAAGAAAGAAAAAAACGATTAAAAAAAGGGGAGGGTTTAGACCTTGAGTCCACCACGCTGAAAAGTGTGGGTTGGGGACTTTACATACCCTCAAGAAATGTATAAAACAAATTAAGACATGCAGGGTTTTCTCACGAAGTCCTTCACAGTTAGACCAAGTGATTATTATTAGAAATAATTTCATTTCACACTTAACTGCGAAAAATCATTGGCGTGTTGCCTCTAGTTCGAAGCCACGACCACTTGCGTGGCAGATGCCAATCTATACAAGCTATCGCTACTATAAATATATACATAATAAAGATACGGCACAATAGTCTCCCAACAAAATCTACGAAAAGGCTAAAAAATAAGTGCGAATAACGACTGGAAAAGTTGCAAAATCCGTACAGACGTTTCAAAGGGTGTCCTTGAGCGTAATTACGATTATTATTTATATCGTAGCGGTCGAAATGTAAGTAACAATGTACAGTGCGTTACTATGTAGTGTAAGTAACGTAATGGAATCGGAATTATTGCTGAGTGCTTTAGTAAGTAGTGCTGTTCTCTTAAGTGTTTTATTTGTCACGTCGATTGAGTGAAAGTTTTAGTTTGAAATGTTAGTTTGGTATATAGAAGTATAGGTATAACTGAACAAAAGATTTTTAAACTCTCGCGTTGCATGTTTAATGTATAATAGAATACGGGAGTATGCGCAGGTTGCACTCGCCGAAACCTTAGGCATTTTAAGGTAAAATGCGTGTTCGCGTTAATTCCCGTATTCTATTATACATTAAACAAAAGATTGCTGATTAATAAAGAGCAATTAGAAAAGGGGACGATTGGCAAAAACGTGTTTTTCGGTAAGACATTTTTGGAAGCGAGGTAAAAATATGGCTTTTTTAAAAGGGGACTATTTTGGAAAAGGGAATTTTGGTAGAGATACCTGCCAAGTAAGGAAATTCTTGCATTCTCTTTGAACTTTGAAAAACAGATCGGATTTAATTATCAAATAAAAACCATTTTATTTAAATGCTGTCCTGGAATATAAAATCCTTATCGCAACTAAACTCGTTAGTAACAGAATCAAAGTAGCATTGATAACACAATTACACCAAAATGGGTGAAATTGTGTGTGTTTAATTGGGCAGCAGTTATAGGTCAATTAATTAAATTATTAATACACAATTAAAACGAATCATTTGAGCAGCTTTTCCGTCAAGTTCCGTTCAATTATTATGTTACGTATTTTTTTGAAAATAATTTTATCTGAGTGATAGTTTTGACTTTTCTGGGAGATTAAATCCCGGATACACCACTTCTGAATAACTATTGGTTACCATATCAGGATAAATTTTACATACATACATAAAATTACGCCATCTTTCCAAAGGGGTACGCAGATTTGGTATCAGAACGCTACTTGCTACGCTCCCTATTTAACTTTCCTTGCCTCATTCGCATCCATACATCTGTCTTCTCATACAGGACCGTCTTAGGACCGGTTACGAGTACTACGCACCTGACTTTTTAGTAATACATCACCGTTATTCACGATTTTGTTTCTTGCAAATGTTATTCGACGCTCATTCATACAACACTTCAAAATCATTATTTTTCAAATGCGAAATTCGCCTATAAATCTAAGAATTTGTCACTACCTCTTCTCCTTGCCCTCAACCGGTCATTTCAGATTTATTTACAAGACCACCGTTTTGTTTAGCTGTTCCCGTTTACGATAATCTACTTACCTTTAATCGAAGCAAAACACGGACGTTTCTAAGAGGCTTAGAATATTATCATAAATATTTTTATTGAAAGGGTCTTGATAAGTACACTTTAGGTCAAAGAAACGGTTGAACTAAGCTGTACTTACATCTTGTATCCTCAATACTATAGATATTAAGTGTCTTAAAGCATAATTGTAATACATTATATATTAATATTGTATTTTCTAATCGTAACTTCAACGCAAATGAGAAATATTCGTCTGACTTAAAGATATTTTATCCATATGCAAGGCTGTTTTGTTGTGGTATGTAGTTGGATGCCTGGGTTAGAGTTAAATCTTTTTGCTTCGCTTTTGTTAATATTTAGTACTTGGAGCATTTATAAACCTGTTTTTTTACTGGCAGGGTTTAACTTTAAACGCGCAAAAAGTTGTTGGCACAAGTTCAGACCATCTATAATATGACACTGTCTCACTACTGGACAAAATGTCCCCGGTAATATCTTAGAAGACTAAATTTCTATTTCAGTAGGTACTACACAAACTAACTAATTTAATCTAAACTACACAGTTTCAATGTAAAGTTAGTTGCATAAGTAGCGTTACTAGGTAAAGTTAGTGTTAGAACTAAGAGACTTTATTGTCTGAACATACAACTTGAGTTCTACGAGATACTACTATGTACTGTCGCTTTAATGTATGCAGAACTTTGCAGACACTTATAAAATAGAGAAAATCATAGAACAATGGATGTAAAACCTTCTTAATAAGCACTTTTAATCTAGTTCTATGATTGGTGTCTGGTTAGTAAGTTAGGCAACCGTGCTGTGAGAATTTCATAGATTGGTGGTCGCTTCAGCTGGGCGTGTATGTACCTTGGTGCGCAAAAGTTGTTGTAAATTTAATTATAAGTCTTTCTTTCAAATGCAGACGCAGTCCTCAATTTTAAACAACGCTTAAGTAACATGCTATCTTTGTCACTGATGTGTAAAGTAGCGACAGGAATAATTTCAATAAACTTGAAATTGAATGATGATACAATGATGATTGATACGACCGAGAGCCATATCAAAAGCCGGACACACGAATCCGGGCACTTGAAGCACCTAAAAGACAGTACTTTATTTTTTAATCCTAATCTTAACCTAGAACAAAGCCAAAAACAAATATCAGCTATGAAGCTGATCACCGAATTTCTATTTTAAACTGGCGATAACATCTTCACGATATATCGTTTAAACATCATTGTCCTCATTAGCTCGTGTCAAGGAAGCACGTTCAGCAAGGTCTCGTTACTCGATGTTTTCGAGCTATATATATCTACTTAAGGTTCAAGGGAAATTGTTTATTTTGTTCAATATAGCCTGCGACTTTCGGTCGTTGATTTTCTTTGATGTGAAAGTTCGCGCGTCGAAAGCATGTTGATTTTTTTTCTTGTTGGTTTTTGATAAGATGTTTTTGTAAAAAACGAGAGTTTATTTTGAATAAGAAAAATAATGCATCGCTCATTATGAATAAAATAACGAAAATCGAGTAAATTAGTAAAAAAAAGGCAATTTTTTTTTATTGACTATAGTTTGATCGTAATTCAATTTTTAGGCGTTATAAACACAACTCCCACGTTAAAATATAGTATTATTTTATTCCGTATTTAACAAACAAACATGAGAACAAACACAAATGACAATCAATATAAAAACATTTTTTGGATAAAAATAAGTGCAACATGAGGGAATCGAAACCACGACCTCCAAAACCAGTAGTAGCAACACGCTGACTATCTCTCCACAAACTATATGAATAATTATTCACTTTATTATTTACAATAGATTGTAAGTTTCGGAAGCCATCTTTGTCAACGAAGTAGATCCACCGATTGTTACCGAGTAGTAAGAAAAGCTTCAATTCATTTGTGATGCAGAACACGGAGTGCGAACGAGAATCTTTTGATAAAAGAGAGTAACGATTGTTCTTCCCTATCTGAACTGACGGACTTAATGAAGTATTCAAAGGAATGAAAGGGATGGACGTTGGAAGACTTATACGAAGCTTCTTTGTATTTACTTTGATGGTGAAGATTAGAAGAAATAGAGCAAAATGCTCGAGAAATTGTGAACATGTCGGTAAAATATAATCTTATAGAAAGGCTTTTTAACAGTCGGCAAAATAGGAAGAGTTAAATTTTATGTTACTTGATAATTTTGCTTAATAAATATAATCAAACCCTGGACAATAGTTTCCTTCATCATATTGCCCAGGTTTTGATTATATATTTTAATTGTTTTTAATTAAAATTTGTGGATAATATACAAAAAAAAATGTTTCATAGGAAAATTTCCACATCATTACAGCCTGATTTCCTTACAAAAATCAAACCAAACCTATACAAAAAATCACACAATATGTCCAAAGCAATAATTTTAACGAGGGATTTTGTCATTTCGTGGAAACACCCACTTGGCACCGTCCACAACAGATGAAATAAAACTCAAATTTATAAGTCGTTCAAAGCCAAGCCTTCGGGCTTACAAACTTTTGTTACGATTTCTACAATTCACCCATTGTGGAGCGTTGCTAATTAAAAAAAGGTTTTTACAATTCAAAAACCTTTTTTACGTGGATAATTAGGACAAACACGGAAATGTATGAGATCTGTTGTTTTACCTTATTTTTACTGTTTGGGTTTCAAGTTAAAGATTTCTGCCATATAAGATATTACCGGAGAAATGAGGGCCTCACAACCGGTATGTATACATTTACGAAACAAGGTATTTGTTCCGAAAATACGAATCCTTTTACAAAAACTCACCACACTCACAACTCGGTGCCAATCTTATAGATATTACTCGATTGAGCAACCACGTCGGAAATCTGTAAGGATCGTATCAAGTAGCCTGCTTTGGTCTCTGCCTACCCCAATGGGAAAAAGGCGAGATTTTATGTAAGTTTGTAAGCATGTAACAATAACGCCTTCATCCAGTAAAATTTCATTTTCAGAATATATTTATTTGGACAAATTCATCACACGTTAGAGTAAACATGAATTTGTCTCTCCTTTTACATCACGAAAGTATGTTTTAGTACAACGGACACGTAAACCATTTTGAGAAACGTCTCAGTTTCCTAATTGTTCTCATAATACCTAGGCTGACACGTAATTGTCGTTCTAGTTAGATTGAATACAGAGCTGTCCTTTCCTATTAATTACTACTAAATTGTCATATGAATGAGAACTCCGCTTTGAATTCAGCTTTGATTATCAGGTCTATTATGTCTTTGTGGCCTAGTCTAAGGCGTAATTGCTATCGTAGTATGTTCTAGAACAATTAGTAGAGCTACATAGAGATCTATTTCACTTCATTTTAATATTGTATTCACTCTGCGTTAAATCACTTTTACGTTCAAAGCTATACCATATGTATTAAAAATACCTCTAAAATTGTTAAACATATGTATTTCTTTATCAGCCCCAACTTATTTTTCTTCAATAGGTAAATAAATAAGTATAAGTGCATATTATGTTGTATTTTTATAGAAAACGTGTTGTTTCACTGAAAATCAAATTGTGCTTAAATATAATTGCTTAACACAACATTAGTGTAACAAACTAATGTTTTCGAGAAATCGCAAATTATTCGGACAGTAAGCTAAGTAATTAAATTGTAATAAAAGTTCCCAAATTACATTTTGTATACATCATAGTGATAAACTCTCGCATTGCCCCCTTACAAAACTTCCCACAATCCGATGGAAAACACCTGTAAGTATACCTGAATAAAAGCTGTATAATAAAAACAATACATTACCTGCAGGCATTCATCTTGCGCATCATGGCGGATCATTAATCTCACCGATAGATTACCGCAATACCTTAACTCGATTAATTAACTCTCTTTACACTAATGGCTATCGACACCCACTTAGCTAACGGCCTGGCATTTCTTTCATCACTAGGATATTCTTGATTGCTAACAATATATAACGCTTATAAATATATAGTTTTATTTATTATTTTCACGCCAGTAATACCCAAAACTATATAAATAATATTTAAGACTAGCTGACCCGCGCAACTTCGCTTGCGTCACATAAGAGAATGGGTCAAAATTTTCCCCGTTTTGTAACATTCTTTACCGGTACTCTGCTCCTATTGGTCATAGCGTGATGATATATAGCCTATAGCCTTCCTCGATTCAAATCGGTCCAGTAGTTCCTGAGATTAGCGCGTTCAAACAAACAAACAAACTCTTCAGGTTTATAATATTTGTATAGATATTTATTATCAAAAACGTGTTCTCCTTCATAAACGTATTTTGTTTTTAATATGTGGTCACTCAAAAAATAACTCTACATTCCTTCTTGTGTATACTAATATGTTAATCTAAATACAATGATCTGAAAAAATATATAGGTACTATGTTCCCTACCTCTAATTATGTTTATTTTCTTTGGTTTTGTACGAAAAAGGATTTTGCCTTAAAATTACTTTTTCCTGTGATTGTTATATAGATACTCATATTTATGTATATTATATTCCAAGTATGAATGTGGAACCACGTAAAAATAATAAGGTACTAATATTTTTCTTTTCCGTAAGCCGGTATATTATCGCCTTTGAGCAATTTTTGAACAGATTTCTAAAAGAAAATGTATTAAGAATATTAATAAACCCGGAGATACTAAGAAAAATACTAGACATTTTTATAAAATAAATCTTTTCACGAAGCCTACAAAGATTGACGTAAATAAAACATGAATCTGTCAACACAATCTCTTCTTAAATAATATAATAACTATTTGTTGATCAAAGATAAAGGCTAAAAGCACTATAAATATAAAAAATAACTTTACTTTAGTATTCATGACTTAATCTCAGCAGAATGTAAAATAAGAAGTAAATATAATTTGTCAAACATTGAACAACGTCTCTACGGATTTCAAGTTTAAATCAGAGATGCTACGAAGCTCCATAACCGAAACTATCGGATATCCAAAACAAAATACAAATAAAATTTTCGGATAATTTCGGATAAGGGGCTGAGCACGAATTAACAAACTATTCGTTATTCACTTTAACAACGAAACTATGTGAACCTAATAGATATAACTTAATAATATAATATCCGAAACCATATCCGAAAACGGTATAACATTATTAATATATCCGCATCTAAAGCTTCATATCAATAACATCCCCAGTATAAATATAAGAAGGGTAATACGAGTGTTTACACACATAATAATGTGTGTAATATGCCCACGGTTCAACCCACTCGAATACTTGAATACCTTCATCAAAACGTTGTCTTTCACTGATTTGTATGTTTTATAAAGTCCCCCGTGGATTCTGTACACTGTGAGACTCTTTTCAAACGGAAAATAACGTGGTAGAGAAACATTTTTTCATGATAGTTAGCTATTCGCATTGAAAATCATATTTTATTTTATGTACTAGTTCATTAGTAGACCATTGAAATGGTATTCATTGATTTGCTATCTACATAAAAGAAAAAAATACAAACTATTTTCTGAATCTATTTTATATACTTTCTCTATATCAGTGGTTCCCAACCAGTGGTCCGTGGAAGCCAAAATATGGTCCGCGAAAGACTTTAAAATTTACATTTTTCAGGACGATTATTACACTTTATTTTTAATATACTTACATAGTGGTCCCTGCTAACCAGAATAATATAAAAGTGGTCCCGGACTAAGAAAAGGTTGGGAACCCTTGCTCTATAATATATGAAGACAAAATATGATTTGCATTGTTAGTACTTCTAGCATGATAAGCCTGTAGCGCGATTTTCTCCAGACGTTACTATCGACAGACGAGCGTTTAACATCTTAAATTACTTGAAAATAATTGGTAAGGCGTATACGCTAGGGGCGTTGATGAGTTTTTTCATGTAAACTATCGATAGTGTTAGAAAATCACCCGAATTTAATATTCTGCATAAGAATACACGATAGTTGACGTGATAAATATGCTAGCAATATTGCACTGAACGGTACTGGGGTAATGTACAATCGCAGCTATGCGTCATGTGCTAGTCTCGTTCAAACCGTTGTGAATGTCTGATTACAACGTATTTAGTAAACGTTCTAGTCATGAAGTGCAATGGTATATAGGGTAACAGATAAGTAACAAATGATAAATACTATTTAATAGTAACTAGCTGACCCGCGCAACTTCGCTTGCGTCACATAAGAGAATCATAATTATCCCCGTTTTGTAAGATTTTTCACTGGTACTCTGCTCCTATTGGTCGTAGCGTGATGATATGTAGCCTATAACCTTCCTCAATAAATGGGCTATCTAACACTGAAATATTTTTTCAAATAGGACCAGTAGTTCCTGAGATTAGCGCGTTCAAACAAACAAACAAACAAACTCTTCAGCTTTATAATATTAGTATAGATATTAGTATAGATAAGCACCGAAAGTAATTCCGAATTAACACCGGAACATGGCATCTTATGCTCACCAGTCGCATACCGGTAAATCTTATAAGGGCCTAACCTACAGCTATTTTCATGACTACAAATATTCCCAAGCTATATTTATTTTATCCAAATTTTTATGAAGGTTAGTTACGCAAAACCTACGCATTGAATATATTTTTATAATTAATCTATAAAAGTGTTGGAAGAAAGCAAATAATTTAATGGCATAATATTAATTGATCTCCCACGCAGAAGATTTCAAAAGAAGCCCACGTGAAACCACCTTTGACCTCTCCAAATTATAATATTGTATGTAATAATGAAATAACTTAACAAATACAGTAAGTGAACACTTACGCAAGTATTTATTTTGAATTCTCGCGACTTGCACATTTAAACTTAAACATTCAATCGCCAAGATCGTGTAAGACTCGTTACATTATAATATTGAGCTAGCAATTGCTTTAATGTTATGCTCAAACTGTCAATTTCATACTCATTAAACTTCAGAACCAGTGCTCATGAAAACCCTAATTTAACGAAATGAAAGCTATGTAATTTTTTTTATTGTGTTGAATTTGAAATTATTACTTTGATAAAAAAAAGAATTTCATATAGGTACAGTACCTACAAGCTGATTCGATCTCAAGAATCCTACTCTTTCATAATACTCTGAAAGCTTCCAGGCTGTTCTAGAACACTCTCCCTAAATCAATTGAAACGAGATACGTCCAAATGTTTGGTCCAGTGACATGAGACGTTTGTCTCGCCACTACGTCATCATTACGTCACGATTGTTAGAGGGTGGGCAGACAGTACTTGTTGCTAAGCTCCAATAAAAGTTGCGGTAGTTAATTGATCATTGAATTGGAAGTAAAAGCCCGCTTAAAAAAAACTTTTATCTAAAACTAAATGAAAGACTTTGGTAAATGAAGACGTCCAAAAGTTTTGCCTGATTGTTATTAAGAATATAAAAGCCATTTTTTTTAAAGATGTCTGTAATTTTAAGGCAATACCCCGACATAACATATTTTTTTAACCCGTGACTTTTCTCAATGTTGGGTCTCCAAAAACGTGGGAAGGGTTAAACCTTCAGTCTCTAATACATACGTGAGGTAGCTTCATATCTATAGATAATTCTGCTCCTATTACAATCTGTCTACGAAAAAAATTTTGAGTTTTTTTGTAATTCCTTATTTTTTTAAACCTTAAGTAGGTTCTAACCAACTATGGTACTTTATCATCCACTCATCCGCATGGGGTATGCAGTCATACAACAGTATGGGGTATAAATTACGTCACAATTACAGCGGATCTTAGGGTGACTCGGACACGAACAGTTTTTATTGATTGAGCATTAATTGAGGCCGCTTGTTTGCAAAGGACGGTAAATAAATGTGCTCCTGATGGGAAATAAATTGATTTGTGATCATTTGTACTAAGTTTTAATGACTTTTGTAAAGTGAAACGTTGAAATTACTAGTGTGGATTTATTTGTTTGTGGTTTGTATGAACATTGTTAGTTTAACCAAATATTGGTTTAACATTGAACATAGTTTAAACTATTGAAAAATCTGATACGGAAGTTAAGCAATTTCTATTTTTTCTAGAGGATATAAAAAAATACGAATAGAAAAGTTAATAAAGTGTCGCATAAACGATAACTTACTTAGCCTAGGAGATTGAGATAGATTAAAAAAAAATATTTTGGAACCACAACGAAAGCCGAAGAACCTAGGAATCGGGCAATTCCAGAGAGAGCTAAAATCCCTATGTCCATGCAATTAAAGCAATGGAGAGTGTATAAGTAGCTAATCGTAATTACAGAAATTATAGACATGTATAGATAAATAACAGCTTACCCTCGGTTTCTGAGGTAGGTACATTAAGCGGTAGTTTATCTATTCAATAGCGCTAAAACTCATACAAAAAAAAACGCTATCGAATAGATAAACTATCACTAAATGTGCCTCAGAAACCGGGGGTTAGTAACGTAAAACAATAATTGTAGGTACTAAAGGTTATCAAAACAGCTGTCAGTTCTATCTACGTTAGAACGGAAACGAGATAAGGAGCTTACTCAGCTTACAGCTTGTACAATATGGAGGATATTTCTATACATACGAGGAAAACAGGTGGTATTTTCTTGTAAAATGTAAACGCATTTTGATGACAAAAATTTGGAAATTTCGTGTTTGAAGTTGTTTTCGAACTACCCACTATAATTAGGTCCGTTTATGCACAGTGTGTTCTGGATTAAATTATCATCTAAACCTTTCTTCTGAAACACGTATGAAATGTTGAGTGGTAACTTTTTTGTGAAGTTCATGTATAATGAACTTCACAATCTACATCCTATTGAAAAGATTGTATTATTTCATTTCCTCGACATTAGTACATGTAACAGAATTTTCGAA
Source organism: Anticarsia gemmatalis (assembly GCF_050436995.1). Taxonomy (NCBI): domain Eukaryota; kingdom Metazoa; phylum Arthropoda; class Insecta; order Lepidoptera; family Erebidae; genus Anticarsia; species Anticarsia gemmatalis. The sequence continues at coordinate 9,718,084 of NC_134764.1, read as the reverse complement.
AGCAAAACGTACCGGGAAAAAAAAATAAGGGTTAGAAAAGAGTTTACGTGTCGAAAATCATTTTTGTAGTTCTTTCTCCCCTATTCCGAAAAGCGTTAAGAAACATTTTAAATTCGTATGTCCACCACACTCTATACAAAGGATAAAAACTCACTAATATAGTCCGGTCAAATTAGACCAAAAAATCAGTAAACCCACGACAAATTCAGGGGAAGCTGAAAATTCTTAAAATTGTTTAAATTATAATTATAAACATTGTCTTAAAAGTCCCAACCGATCCCATGTAAGGAAAAAATTTTAGCGGGGTAATAAGGTCCAAAAAATGAGTATTTCGCGATTTTCTTGAAAACGGTAAGTTTTATCGCAAAATTACCCCAGACATAATTTGTAGATCAGGGAATTTCCTATAAAAAAGGTATCAATAATTTTTTTCCCTAAAAGCCACCGCTTCTGAGATATAACGATGCAAAAAATTGCGAGCGTCATAATACACTCATACACTACTTCAACTTGCTTTAGCAATTATAATATTAAAAGAAGTTGAAATCGATGACATCATGGATGCTGATTTAATAATTAATATCGAAAATATAGTAGATAAAAATTTTTCATACAATGATATTGAAAATGATGAAATATCTGGAGCTTTACTTAATAAACTGAATCAAAAACTTAAGGATTATGAGGAACGAGGACCAACAGCGAAACTTTGGATTCAATATTTTTATATGGTTTCAATTCTTAAAGAGTTTTTAAGAGCTGAACGTATGGGGGATTGGAAAGCTCATTTAAACTGCGTCAAAGAAATGCTTCCTTACTTTCACGCGTCTGGACATTTTCCGTATGCTAAGTCTGCACACCTATACTTGCAGGATATGCTACAATTAGAGAATTTCATAGATCCTGAAGTCTATAAAAAATTTTCAGAAGGATTCTTCACTGTGAGACGTTCAGACAAATTAAGCTGTGGCACTTCAACGGACATGGTAATTGAGCAGTCTATGATGAAAGCTATGAAGACAGATGGAGGTATTGCTCGAGGAAGAAGCACAAAACAGAGTGTCATAAGTAAATGGGTTTATAGTATGCATGCAATGAATACAGTTTGTGAAAAATTAGAAGATCTGGCTAATGTTAGGATGGATACGACCGAGGAGCATGTTGATGCAAGTGATTCACGAGTAAAAAAAGATGCTAAAGACTTACGAAAACTTTTGGAATGGTTCTCAATACATAATCCTTTTCCAGAGGTTTTGCATCGTTATATCTCAGAAGCGGTGGCTTTTAGGGAAAAAATTATTGATACCTTTTTTATAGGAAATTCCCTGATCTACAAATTATGTCTGGGGTAATTTTGCGATAAAACTTACAGTTTTCAAGAAAATCGCGAAAAACTAATTTTTTGGACCTTATTACCCCGCTAAAATTTTTTCCTTACATGGGATCGGTTGGGACTTTTAAGACAATGTTTATAATTATAATTTAAACAATTTTAAGAATTTTCAGCTTCTCCTGAATTTGTCGTGGGTCAAATGTTTAAATTGACCGGAGTAATAATAGCTATAGAATCTCATATTAAATGTCGATTGTGAGACATGACTGCCATTGATCGGTTACCAAGTAACGGAGCTGTGATAATCTGCGGGACTCGGTTGTCATGACAAAGTAGTCACGAATCTTCACTCGATACCAATATCGATCGGCTATCAATAGAAAATACTCTTCTCCTATATTTAGTTCTAAAAATACTACGACATTTTCTATGAAATTAGCGACAGTATGCTCATGGTCTGTTCATCTTAATCTTCCGACACATACTCGTAAGTAACTGGGCAACTTATGTATCGAACTTAAGATGAACAGGCCGTGGCTTCGGATCCCACTTATTTCACTGCCAATGTAAGTAAACCCAAAGCAAAACCCAAACCAAACAAAATTTAATCTCTGCATCACCCCAAGGTAGACTGGCAGAAAATGCCTTTGGCATTAAGTCCGCCTTTATACAATTTTTGTATAAGAAGTTTAAATAAATAAATAAATAAATAAAACTTTGGTAGTGGTTCATAGGATCACTATTATTGTAAAACCAAAAAAAAATTGAAACAACATCGCTTTTACTGCAATTCCCTATTTCAACATTTCATTAAAAACATATTTAAAAGATTAAAGACTTATCTATTCACTAAAATGTCTGATTTTCCAAGCTTATAAGCAGAAACATTTCCTAATACCTACTTAAAAAAAATATCTTGAAAAACAATAATTTTCTCTTCTTCAAGATATTGATCTTAAAGAAGAGAAACTTAGATTATTTATTACATTTAGATTCTAAACTATTGAGTTAAGATTCTAAATGTAATACAAAAATATACCTAAAAATTCTTCAGTATTTTTCTTAAAACAAAATTAGCTTCTCAAATAACAGCTCTGTCGAAAAGTGAGACAGAAACGTTATATTAAAATTGGAAATTCTATGAACAGTAACAAAATACTACAAGAATAATTCAAGGTCTGTTTGAAATAGACGAATCTCAACACTTTATTTTAATGAAAAAATCATTATAAAAGCAAATGAAATTTAGTACCGAAATTCGCTGTACGGTGTTTTTCTTATTTGCATGATAATAACTTTCTTAGTACTAAGCGTGATTGAAACTCTTACAATATAATCGGAGCTTGAACTACGTTGATTAGTTAGCCAGTAACTACACCGCTATTGATTTCTTAATCAAGCAATCAAATTTTAAGAGTTACAGTAAACCAAAAATACGTTATCAAATCAATCCCCTCTTTCAACGATGTAGAAAAACACAAAACCTTATATGTTTTCACTCGTAAAGATATAATAACAATCTCGCAGAACATTTTATTTTCAAAGGAATAAAAATATCAAGCGCTGAACGTTACAATAAAAGGGGCTATATAAAAATAAACATGTACCTCTTTGTACGGTCATACAATGAACGATTTCATCGAGAAGTATCGACGAAAGTACCCAATGTTATTGTGGAATCTTTTATTGTTAATTTTTGAGGATATTTCCGTCGTTATTAGTTATATCGTCTACTCAATAGTGATAAAAATACGTAACTGGGATATGAAAAGCTTAGTACAATCTTAGCAATTCGCTTTTACATCATTAAAATTAAGAAGTTTTTCACTTGATGAGCTAGCCAATTAGCATTTGTATGGACTAAAGTTAAGCATAATGTATTAATTTTGAAGGCTCTCATGTCAATAAAAACCATAGGGTTAGGGAAATCTGTTTCAAAGCATATTGAGGACTTCTATCACACATCAATCGACGATTTTTGCAAAAATGGACTGTGCTTAATAAGAACAAATCATAGCACGAACATTTCAAGAAGTAGACAAGGTACTCTAATTTGAATATGACATCTATTTCCCATGAAGGTATGAGCAGAGTCGGACAGACACTTTAACCAACAAGTATTAGGTCGGGGAAAAAGTATTTTCGCATTATAGCATGTATGAACTTGTAATGTAAAAAACTTTTTCCCCGACCTAATATGTTAACATTTCGTCCACTACATCAATACATAGGTACCTACTTGTACTTAACATCATACTACTTATCATCATTTGTGGCATATACTTTTGCCCTTTTGAATTGTCCAGACAGCTATACTAGTCATAAAGGGCATTGACCCTACAACCAATTCATCTGTAGAAAGTTGTGTTATTTGCTCAAGTGCAATTACTTTGAGAGTACTTTAGAAAAATCTATGAATACGATCACAGGCACTCGAGGGACGGTCAACTCCAATTACATTAAACCCATGTGACCTTACTAAAGAATTTAAACATTTATTTGTACAGCGCCAATCCTGTTATACCAAAGGCTGAATGCAGAGATGAATCGAAATACACCCTTCTTTCGTCGAACAGATTTGTCACCATTTATACTAAATTGGGCCTCTGGCTTGTTCGGACTTTTACCATTGCGAGTTGGTTAATCTTAGGTTATACCGGAAAATCTTAGGATTTACCACCGTTCGGGCTTTTACAGTAACATATATAATACCACGCCCGTTATACCCGAAAGTGCAGGCAAGAGATGCATGAAATACATCCACGTTTTACCATTAACAATGTTAGTCCTATGTAATAGGAGGCGAGTCTATTGCCATCTACCGGTTACCAAACTCCGGGCTACTATTGAGAAATTACTATTACCATAAAATATTAATAAATAATTAGCACTTGCTCTAACGGAAAAGAAAAACATCGTGAGGAAACCTTGCATGTCTATTTGTTTAATACATTTATTGAGGGCATGCAAAGTCCCCAACCCGCACTTGCCCCCCCCCCCCTCCTCGTTTGGGAGGAGACCCTTGCCCTGCAGTGGGACAGAAAAGGGTTAAGTATTAAAAAAGAAATTAATAAATACAACAATACAATAATACATACATAAAATCACGCCTTATTACCATAGGGATAGGCACCAAAGAAGGCCACTTAATACGATCCCTACAAACTTTCCTTGGTTCATTCATAATACACCGGTTGTAGGATATCAAACAATGTATTAACCGGTGCGCGGTGTAAAGTTGTGTTCTTTGTGCTCTCAGTGAATGGGATTATGAATGGAAAACTGATACAGTCCCGAAGTTTAAGCTTTCGATAGTCTATAAATAAACTCAAGGTCTATTCAATAAGTTCAATCCATGAAGATGTAACCAACTTTTGCCTGCGAATTTGTCCGCGTGGGAAAGATTTTCCGGAGCAAAATGCGTGTTTTTAAAGTTTACACGATACCTACGGGTGAATCTTGTTATAAACTATCTATATGCCAAATATCAAATTGCGTTAACAGGTTTTTGTAAATGTTTCTTTAGTTATTTGATTACTATTCGATACAAGTTAAATTAAGTCTCTTATCTAAATGTATTTTTGTTTTATTTTCTATCATTACTGAAGTGTTCATTTGACACAGTCCAATAGATACATTGACCAGATTTATTTAGTCTTTTTCACTCAAATACATTTTTAAAAGTACATTAAGTGCAAAATATTTTTTTAGCGTACACGACATTTTTTAGTAAGACTGTTCAAGCTTTAAAAATCTATACAAACTCAGAGTAAAGTAAGTATATATTATCCCATATATTTACTTAAACTCCGGAAAATAGCCAAAAGATTACGGAATCACGGAATCTTTCCACTAGTTTAAAACAAATTAGTTAATTGTAAAGAGAAAAGTTTCGTTTACAGTTTGTTTTAAATTTAAACATTGTTTAACAGCTTTTAGCGCGAAATACTTTGAGTTTGATACCAAAACTTTGTTGGCAAGTTACACAAAGATGAAACTGAGGTAGAATATAATTCGAATTAAACAGATTACTGTTCAAACAATTCATTTATATCTGAGTGAGTAATTGATAGTTCCTTTATATTATTTGTTGCCTTGATAAATACTTATTCCGTAGACAGATTTCTCAGTTTTGAGAGAGAAACAAATCTGTACCTATCTATTTCAAAATATCTGTTGTTTCATGGATAAACTTCTGAATCGTTCTTATTAAAAAATAAATCTTAAAAATATATAGTTTTGGATTCGAAAAACTTATAATAAATAAAAAAATTAATAATTATTTATTTCCCTAAATTACAACCATTCCCGACATGCATTTGGCCAGCGTAATGGACTCAAGGCCTAACACCTCTCTCAATTCGGGAGGAGACCCTTGCCAGTGGGTCAGTATTCGGTACAATAAAAATTAGACATGGTTCTGCTAATAATACAATAAAATTAAATAGAATTCTTTAGAAACTTTTGTTATTTTAAATCTTCGAATAATATAGTCCAAAGAGTACTCTCGTGTTATCGTAACCTCGCTTCACAAGGTTTTCCTTTGAGAGCTTTAAGCAATGCAGTATATTTCCCAGAATCCAGCGTTTACTTAGCTCTTAGAACTAACTAAAGTCCTTAAAGAGAATTTGACTTTAGTGTGGTACAGCTATGAGCATACTATATATTGAGATTTTTTAAGTAAGTAAGTAACATTACGGGTGTTTTAAATAGCCTTCTTTAGTAACGTATATGTTCCAAGATAAAAAATGCGATTTTCAAATGCATTAGCCAAGATTCTTTACTGTGAAAGACTGTTGAGAATAAGAACCTATTTCCCTTCCTATTTAAATAAGTATAAAACTTAAAATTTACTTCTAACAGTAGTCGGTCGTAAACTATAAGTAGCAAATACAGAAAAGTCATTTCAATTACAGCAAGATCCAATCTCCGGTACGGTCAGTCTGTAGATAGCTGCTCAACAGTTTAACTAACAAAAGTCATATCTTAATGCTTTGGACAGTTGACAACAGAATAAAGTATACAAATTTATCTTCATTGTGTATAAATCCTGGACTTTCTTACAGTCACAAACATGTAAATAATAGTTTCTTCTTAGAAATAAACTTTTAAGCATCCTTTGTTCACTGAAAAGAACTGTTGAAATGAAAATAATTCATGGGAAGTTTTCTGGAAGTTTGCTGACTAACATTTAGTTCACAGAATTCTTACCGAACAATGTGTGTGTGTGCAACTGGGGATGAACGTCTTTTACTTTCAGTTGAACAGTTATTCCTCGAATAAATTAAAAACGTAGTAATTTGTATCCGACATTAGAGCTCCTTGCTTTTGTTTTAACCCTTGGAGCTCACAAAAAAGTCATTTTTAAACAAATCAGCTAACTCTAGGCCAAAGCTTCAGCGAGCAGAAAAGTGATCTACCACTAACCTCATAAATAAATATATATATTCATAACTAGCTGACCCGCGCAACTTCGCTTGCGTCACTATAGAGAATGGGTCAAAATTTTCCCCGTTTTCGTAACAGTTTTCGTTGCTACTCCGCTCCTAATGACCGTAGCGTGATGTTATATAGCCTATAGCCTTCCTCGATAAATGGCCTATCTAACACCGAAAGAATTTTTCAAATCGGACCAGTAGTTCCTGAGATTAGCGCGTTCAAACAAACAAACAAACAAACAAACAAACTCTTCAGCTTTATAATATTAGTATAGATTATCATTGTTTCAGGATACCCACTACGAATGGAGCGAAACCGACATCCTATCCCACGGATTCAGCGGCCTAAGCCTCCACCGAGCTGACAGCTTAACCCAACGTCCTCTCGGAGCGTTAAAACGTACCGGCTCCAAAGGCAGTGCCTACAGCCTTCGTAGCATAAGAAAAGAGCAAAAACCAGCTCCAGAAAGACCCCCGGCTATCCCTGACGCAGGTTTTGGGACTTTAGAAGTGAAACTGGCTTATGATAATGCCACGTCTTCGTTAGCAGTGACTGTGTTGAGAGCCAGAGGCCTAATCGGCATGGATATGACGGGATTATCTGATCCTTTCTGCAGACTAGAAGTGTTGCCAAAAGGTGAGTATTTTCGGATTTCATTTTACTGCACCCATTAGACAAATCAAATTAATCAAGTTGATGAAACACGGTAACTCACCGCCGGTTTCTGAAGTACTTTTAGCGGTAGTTTATCTATTCAATAACGTTTAAACTCATATAAAAATGACAGTTTGAAAAGATAGACTATCGCTAAATGTATCTCAGAAACTTGGCATTAAAGCAATATATCGGTGTGTGAATAAGGCAAGGAAAGTTTATAAGGATCGTACCAAATGGCGGTCTTTGGTCTTTATATCCTTATGGAAAAATAGTCGTGATATAATGTACTATCGAACCAACTGATTCATGACCCATTTTGCCGATAATTCGCTTGACACCGTCAAAACAGTAAGAATTTCGTCTCTATCGTCAAAGTTGCACTTAGGACATTTTAAACATGCATACGACTGTGTTATGATGTATCTACGACGACATACAACTTTGACCTTTGTTATTACAGTGCGTAGATACGTTTTCGATAAATCACTCTTAATTTGAATGTAGAATGTAAGTAGTCTAAACTCTTTTCACTACGAAAAAACCTATTTGTGTCAAATATCAAATAGCACGTCATTTAGAAATCTGTGAAACGATTAGGGTAACCATTACAGTCATTGCCCATCATACAGTGATTGCCAATGTTAAGGAATAATACTTTTATTTTAATTTCTAAAGTAACCAGTTCAAATTAATTGCGGTATATGTCATTTTTAGAATATTGGTAACATTTTTAATTTATAGAACTCATGTCTGACGTTTGTGCGACAGGCGTGTAGTTCGAAAAGAAAAAGTAAAAGTTTGTTGCAATATTTGTTAAGGATAACACATTTGAATTAACAGTATTCGCTAGTATTTATAGTTTTTAAGTGTTTTATATTGAATTAGTATAAAGTTACTGAAACAAAGGACTGATGTTCTTTTAGAAAGAATATTTAAGTTGCGTTTATAATACTTAGAGTTTATGTCAATGTTTTACTAAATAAAGACACTATTGACCAAAATTGTGTATCAATTCCTTAACCGGGTAATAACTATGCTGGTTACCCTATATTATTTAATTTTTATAGTTACATTATTTCCTATAATGGCCGAATAAACCATGCCCTGAGTGGGTATCAAACCCACTCCTGACGCGTCGCAGTCGTAACATCAACCCACTACGCCACGGAGCCTGTTGAAAACGGTAGCAAAGCATTATTGTATTGGCGCACAAAGATTTGTCGCAATAATGACAGATAACAAATTCATTACCAAGGAAACGAAAGGTTCAAGCCAATTTCGACCTACGCGTATATAGACGCGTTTTAGAAAATGAGCACATGGTGGGTCATGATTCAGTTTGTTCGATAGTACATATGTACACATTTTAAGCCACATTTTCGTTTTCAGAAGGGACGTATTCCAACCGTCTAAGGACTAAGACAGTGCACAAAACAAAAAATCCGGAGTTCAACGAGACACTACACTTTTTCGGCATCACGGAGTCAGACCTCGCCGTAAAATCACTTGAAATATTCATATTTGATGACGACAGGTCAGTATTTTGATAAGAATGACACGCCTGTTATATTACGAAGGTGTAGGCAGGAGTGTGTGATATCCGCGTTTTGCTATTCATAATAATAGTAACAATAGGCGGCAAAACTATTGCCATATACCGGGCACGTTACCAAACTTCAGACTACTGTTGAGAATCAGCTTATATTAATAAGAAAAGAACTCAATAGATCTCCGACAGATCTGGGAATCTAACCCTAGTAGTAAGCAGTCGATTACACAACCGACCACCCCATAAAGGTATTTAGTATCAGATTGAGATTTAACTTCACTAAATAGTGGTTAGATAATTTTAACGCATTAATCCACTTGCGTCTACAAAACCTTTAGTAATTTCGTTGTATTTAGCCACCTTCAAGGTTCCAAACGTTTGATAGAGCAGGTAAAACCTATCAGAATGCAGATAGGCAAATTGCACCGATAATAGCATTAACTTCCATTGTAAAAGGATTGACCTTGTCGCTATAAATTGATAGTTCACGCGACTAGGCTTCCATATTTTATAGTGTTTATTATTTGGAATATGTAGATATTTGATCGAAAAGCAACGTTTAACCCTAAGATTTTTTTCTACACCTTGTATGATAAGTAAAAATCAACAATTCGCTCGCTTAAACTTAAACGTCGCTTAAACTTCGCTTAAACTATGCCTAACGGCTCTTCTTTTTAGAAAGGCAACAAAAGGCAGTGCTCCAATATTGCCAAAGTAATAACTAAGTTGTTAATAAACTTTTCTTGATTTCCGATATACTAATAATGACTTCACCCACTTCTGGACAAAGACAATTACATTCGTATGAATCTTTTGCCATCCTGATCCATACTACTACTATTAAATAAAAATCCCTTAACTCCAATGTAAAACTTATCCAGCGCCCTATTACCTACATAAAAATACAAATTCCAATACAATTTTAAAAATGATTTGCATGGTAATCATTATCAGATGCGCCTCTCGGACCCTCTTCAATCAAATGATCGTTTATAAAATAACTCAGCTGCAAAAGTTTTGGCGTTGTCATTCGCATGTTTTTCCTGCTTATTGATTAATTGTATGCAAACGGAAATATAATTTAAGTACATGTAAAGTGTTTATTTCGCTTTAAATTCGTTGATGACTTTTAGTTACAACAGGCAAATAATTTATATTGCAATAGTTGCAATCGTTAATAATCTAAGTTAGGCTCGCCTAGATCAATAAAAATGTAAAAAACGTAATAACTATAGAACTGATTTCAACATGGGCGCACAGAGGCGTAGTTTAGGATATAAACTTTTATCTTTATATATTTTCAAACTTGACGCTAGTTGCTAAGTTTACTTACTTGAAACATGCATTTAAAATATAAGTATCATTGTTCTGCCTTACCTTACAAAAATGTAATTTCTGAAAACTCTTCAACAGATACGGCTGCGACGAAATGGGTTCCGCGACGGTAGCATTACGTGAATGTGCTAAGTCTCCAGCACAGCTACGCCTGGCTCTTTCAGGGTCTAACGGTTCAGAGCCGACCGGTCCCAGGATACTGCTGGCACTGTGTTACAGTACCAAGAGACGGGCTCTCGTGGTGACTGTGTGCCGAGGAGCTGAGCTTCCACCGCAAGACAGTAATGGGTACTCGGATCCGTTTGTTAAACTGTAAGTACTATTACAAATTACGACTTGTACATAAAGCGTTATATTCAATTTCGGTATGAAAGAGCAAAAGTGTAAAACAAGTAGGTAATAGGTATGTCGAAATTTGGTAAAATTGTATTAATTCCTAATTAAATACCCGAAGGTGCAGGCTGAGTTGTATGAAACACCCACGTTCCTTAGATAGCAACGTCCCTTTTACACGGGAAGTGGCTATGCCGTGTAATAGGGAACAAACCTATTGCTCAGTGGCGTAACTATACCGTTCGAGGCCCGTGGCAAATTCATTGGATGGGCGCCTTCCCTCCAATATGAAAAACTTAAATGTATGATAAATAAAAAATTGGGAGTGGGGATTCTCCTCTGATCGGGGCCCCATTCCGGTTGGGGGCCCGTGGCATTTTGCCGACTTGCCACCCTGTAGTTACGCCACTGCTATTGCTATACCTATACCGGGACGGTTAACAAATTAAGGACTAGTAATGAGATACCTATATTGTAGTATAAATTCATTTCCCTCCCTCGTTCGGGAGGAAGCCCCAGCTCAGCAGTGGGACTGTTACGGATAAAAAAAAATGAGAACAAACCAACAGTGCTTTGTCCAACTCGGGAATCGAACTCGAAACCTTATTACGAGCAGTGAAATAAACTATCGACAGCGCACAGAGGCAGTTTTTACAAAGTTAGAGTTTATTTTAAAGTGTTAAAATTAACATACTCACTTAACTGTAAAATATTGTTCACAGTCATTTAGACCCAGACCCATACCACAAGAAGCACAAAACATCGATAAAATGGCGAAATCTAAATCCAGTTTGGAACGAAGAATTTCTTTTCGAAACCCGACCCACTGAACTTTCCCGCCAAAATTTGACACTGACAGTTTGGGACAAAGACTATGGCAAGCCCAACGACTTTTTAGGCAGCCTAGTATTGGGAGCCAGTAGCAAAGGAAGAAGGTTAAAACACTGGATGGACTGCATTAAATTCCCTGATCACCGTCACGAATCGTGGCATTCTTTGACGGACACACAACATCTTTAGTCGATTTCATTTGATTTAGTTTTAATTTTGTAATTAAGTTTAAGTAACATGTAGGTAGGTAGTTGTAGCCACTGAAATCAGATTAGGTAGTCTAGTTCCTAGATACTGATATCTGTTAATACCTATCTATCTATATTAATACATTGTTAATCCAGCGTTTTGTGTGCTAGATAACGATGTCAATAGTGACTGCGATAGTGTTAAATGGCTGCATAAATATCGAAAATCTCAATTGTGATTCTGACTTTCTCTTGGGGATAAATAAGTATTTTGCCAAAGATTATTCATACAAAACATATTATGGTATTTAAAACGTTCAACGTAGATTGTTATACATATTTTAAATATTTTATTAAGAGAGCTTCAAAGCAGTAAAGTGCTGGAGATTGTACTTAGAAATGTTATTACGTATAAAACAGTAGAAATTGTTGTTTATTGAATCAAAAGTAATATTTATGGATAACAAACACATATAATTACCTATGTCTTAAAAATCTTACATAAATTAAACCACAGTAGATATTTATTCTATTTGTTTGAAAAATCTAATCAATGAAATGTGCTAAATTGTTTGTTTAACAACTCACCATTTCACGTTATAAAATATCAAAGTTGACGCTGTATAGTCACAACTAATATTTAAATATGTAGGTAGATGAAAATATTTTAAGAAGTTGTTTTGTCAGTTGTCAATGACAAATCTAAAGTTATTGTTTGAATAAATTATATGTGTAAAGATATACGATTATTGACTATTCATATAGTTATCGTGTGCTTAGTTAAGTTTTAAAATATCTGTAAAAGTACCTAATTGTTGTTAAAATATTAATCTGCATGTATTTTTGTACTTTGCTGTTCCAGTTACTAATTATTTTGTGCCAAATGTATCTATGAAGTTTAGTATGTAAGTTGACGACTGCCTTTATATCGTGTACCTACGTAATACTGTGAATAAACAATTTTCAATAATACTGATGTTTTTCTCGAGTATACACAATCATATTTCGCAGGGTTATTTGATGATAAACCTTTTAGGTTTATTACGACACCAAAAATATTGGTCAACATCTTGGTTATCGCAATAAGTACCTACTATTTTTCTAATAAAAATGGTAAAAGCGCGCTTGTGTAGGTATAGTCTAAATATTAAATGTAAACAACGACTACAAAAAGGTGTAAAATACGTTTTCAATTCATTTCATTTCATTTACAACTCTTAAGTTCTTATAATGAAAAATCAGTAATTTTATGACAACATTCTATAATCATTAGAACAAACAACATTTATTTTTATAGGTATATTATGATCCAAGATCCAAGCGTAAACGCGATGCAGAAAACGAAACGTAAAGTCGTTGACTTCGCCCCAAGCAGTAACGAAACGTTTTAAAAAAAAGTTGTTTTGTGAACTTTTTTGACATGTAGGAAATCGTGAGAAAATCGTATTTTATTACCGAAGTGGTAAGAATAAGTTAATGAAATTAACTTTATTTTAGCTAGTGCTAATGTAAGTTTATCACATCATGGCGTTTCTGTGTCCAGTGAGGATTAGAAGGGGGAAGAAAAAGAAATGTAAGTGGAGCTTTCATTGGGAACTTTTCATGTCAATGACCTCAGACTTTCTATATAATTATAAATATATAAAACTAGTAATTTCATCCTGTTTCACCTGACAACCTGTATGCCCAATACCCTTGACCGTGAGAACACTAATATACGCGCTACTACCACTCAGTTTGTGCAAAGTTTTGACAATTACCATTGTTGCAAACTTTCGACAAAGTTCGTATCGTCGTTCGAAACTTTTCGTAAAATTTAATTTTTAGATCTAAACATGTTAAACCAACGTAGTCTTTAGAGAATATTAATTAAATTCAGTTTACAAAAGATTTTGATTCAGGTCAGTAATATCAAGCTTTTTAATGACTAATCAATGGCCTCAGACTTTTTTTTAATACCTAATATGCAGCAACGAATTTAATAACTTCCGAAAAGATCCCTCATTGAGAATTTAGTGGTATAGGTATGTATAAAATATTCAAACATGCTTTTATAAAATCAAAAGCTCCTTAAGCTCTATATAACAAGTCTTCTCTTCATTACTAAGTAACAAAATAATGGTAATTGGTATGTTATTTTAATCATAATAATTTGAGCCCTGTAGAAACTCACATGAGCGAAGTAATGAGACAAACTATTACTATTAACTCCTAATATAAAACTTAATTGTCTATTCTTTTACAATAGTATGGTAATTAATGACACTTTATTTCCATTGTCTATGTTCAAAACTAAAAAAAAGTATAATTTCATATGGAAATTTAAAAAAAACTAGAAAGTATAAATTATACCTTATTTATGCATATGGCATTGATAGAATTAGTTTCAAACTAGTTTCTTAGGCATAATATACTAGTTTTTGTTTAGAATGTCTTAATTTTAAATATATACAGAATATTTGAAATAACTGTCTTTTGAATAAAATATTGATCTTTACTGAGATCATAAAGAAGTGTGCTTTGTTTGTATGATGGCGATTATTTACAAAACTAGTGATCTAATTTTAACATTTAAAAAAAAAACTCTTTCTTCTCATTTTACACTGTACTACAAACTATTGGGAGACTTGTAATAAATACCTCTTATTTAAAGTATGCCAATATGTAGCAAAATTGAGACTAGACTTGCTAGTTACTAGACTATGCTATTTACACATACTTAATAACATAACAGGCATATCTCTATATTTTTGTTCTAAAACTAAAATTATCATCATTAGAATATCACAACAGCTTATGTTATCATTTTAATATCAAATCATACAATTGGCTTAAATATTATGTACATAGATCAATGCAATATAAAATGTACCATCATCAATGTAATTTACTACAAGACTAACTATCAAACCACAATTCACCAACATTTATTTCCCATCTCTGACAGCAAGCAGTGGGGATTCAGACAAGGATCTCTCACGTCCCGGCTCAGGGCTCAGTCCGGGCATGGGTCGGATCACAGGCTCGGCGAGTATAGAGACACTGGTGAGGGTGGGCATTGAGAAGGAGCATGGCCTCAGTCCTGACTCCAAGATGGTGGTGCTTCATGACTTTGCTCCTTGTGTTGATGATGAGTTAGAGGTAAGATGACTTGAAAAACTAGTGGTTTCCTTAATAATGTAGCTGTTTGATGGCAAAATATCCACACTACTCGCTTATTCTCCTACTTATTGGGGTTAATTCAGTTTTCGCATTTCTTTCTAATAAAGTATAGTTCATGCAAGATGTCTTCGTACTGAACTAGACTGCATTATTGGTGTTTCAAATGTTTTTACTGTGGAGAGAAAGTGCATGTTAAAAAACTTGTCTAAACATTATGTAAATCAGACTCACCAAAAGAAAATTACTATTTTAGAAATGTGACAATATTTTAACCCTATTTTATGTGCTATAGTATTACAAATACTTCAACTTATTTTACAATATTTGCAGGTAAAACGTGGTCAGATAGTAAACGTGCTATACCGCGAGAATGACTGGGTGTATGTCATAGTGGCGGAGTCCCGTCGCGAAGGGTTCATCCCGCACTCGTACTGTGCGCCGTGTGAACATGACTTGAAGAAGAAACTGCCGAGGAGTCGATCACCGACTGATCTAGCACATAGAGATGTTTCACAGTGAGTACACAAGTTTAAATTAAAGACTAGCTAAATACGGTCATGTTGTCTTTGCTAATCAAATTTACTCAAACCCAGTAAACAAGCAAAAATACCTTTTTATTTTCTTGCACTATTTATAATTGCTTTCTTCCTAAAGGTCATTTGTTAACAATTTGTCCCATCACTTCACAGATTGTCAGTATCGGATGGGGTAACAAACGACGGTCACTCGGAGTTAGGCAGTGAAGGCGAGGCGTGTCCGTTCAGCAAGGACCCGTCCGGCCGCTACGTAGTGCTGTACACCTTCACTGCCAGAGATGAGAACGACGTAGATGTGGAACGAGGAGAGTTTGTCACTGGTTAGTATTCAGTTCCACTAAATCCGACGAAATTCGGAATTCTTACATAAGATCGAAACTAAAACGTTTTCTTTGTGCACCACAGCGTCGTAGCTGAAATTCTTTTTTACTTTCTTTTAAAATTTTGACTTATAGCACAGGATAATAGCGCAAGTTTCTCTTCAAGGAGTAAGGGAGTGAGAGCTTTCAGTCTACTAGTCGACTTATGACTCGTTTAAAACTGGAGAGATTTAAAAACCCTTTCTGTGTTATGCTATCACCTCATTTATAGCAATTGGTATTCAAGTCTTCATTATTTATTTTCAGTTCTGAACAGAGAAGACCCCGACTGGTACTGGATCGTGCGCAGCGATGGACAGGAAGGGTTCATACCTTCTGGCTTCGTCTATCCCGCCGTCGTTCAAGGTATGAGTGGTTTGAAAAGTATTTTAGCTTTCATTGCTCACAAAATAAGAATCTGTGTTAGTATGGCAATCACCACATATTCTTGCGTTTGATATATTTGAATATTATTTATTTGTTTTGTATGTGCTATAGCAACTCCACAAGACAACACACAGCCCCTGCTATCACCGCCGCCGCCCGCCAACAACTTGATCAACAACAACATGAACAACGCGCAACAACTCGACAGCGACGGCCGGTACCACGGCACCGAGCTAGTCATGCTTTATGATTATAAGGTAAATTATATAATGCGATGAAATTTAATATAAGGGGGTAGACATTCATGGCGAAAAAGAACTAAACTACTTCGGCAGTCAAAAAATACACCAAAAATAATTAGCTCAAATTACCCGTTCATGTCCCGCCCAGACATTATGTGTACTGGACCTTTCAGTCTTTTCAAACACTAAAATTAGCGTAACAGATTTCACATCTAAAAATGTTGAGAAGACAACTGGAAATGATCTTAATAAAGTTGATTCTAATTTTATGCAGTGTCTGGAGATGCGCTGTTTTATAACGCTTTAAAATATTTAACAAATATCATTTCGATAAAATAAACAACTTAATATGTAATGCATTTGTTTACTTCCAGGCGCAAGCACCAGACGATCTATCAGTGAAGCGCGGCGAGTGGGTGTACGCGGACCTGACGCAGCAGACGGTGGAGGGCTGGCTGTGGGCGCACGCGCCCAAGTCGCGCCGCTCCGGCTTCATCCCCACCGCCTACGCGCGCGCCCCGCACACCACCAGTCTCTAGCTCCTAACTGTCGTAACACACTCTCCCTCATGTGCCAACCTGTACTACTCTGTTAACTGGACTGATAAATGCTGTATTTGGTCATCATTTATCGAAATGTCAGGACACTTTTAAATTAGACAACATTTTTTCGACATTTTAGTAACTGCTGAACATGCTTACCTTACTAAGTAAGAGGTACTGTATCTTGTGTGCTACACAATTTGACAGAAAAACCTTTTTTTTTATTTTTGTCACAATATTGTTCAAAAGTGTAACGAAAAAGCATTGAAATCATCCTGTTAACAGACTACTACATAACATGCTCAATTGTTATTTCAAGTCAAATACTAACAAGTCAATGAGTAACTTAAATTCCTTCTTGCCAATAAAGTAGAAAAAATAACAAATAACAATTTTAAAATTATGACTAAAACTATTCAACTAACATTAAATTGGTAAACATTTGTATGAACTGGCTTGTAAAATACTACATAAGGTAAACCTAATTATTGTCTTCCTAATAAACGTTGCGAAGCTCAGATTATTTTCAATATTTTGTCTTTTTCTCTCATATACAGTTTCAAATTTGATTGAAAGTGACAAAACCCTGTATCCGGAGCTTACACAATTCTTATTAGTAAGTCAGTAAGTAGTCACTAATCGTCTTGGTCCTAGCCTACAGCCATATTTTATGTAAATTATAGTTAATAAGTCTCGTCTTCCTTAATATTAAGTATTCCATTCAATTTTATTATTATATTCGCTTATAATGTTATGTAAAATGTCAACGTTTCATGTAAAATAAATCTCCGTCCAAAATTCGACTGATTTTGACAATACGCTTTATATTTTTTTATTATGAATATTTTTAAGATTTGTATGTAATTTTGTACTTATTAATAAAATGGTTCAAAACTATGTTGTGTTTTATTAAAAATCTACACCAGAGGCAACTCAAAACCAAATGTAAGTTATAATAATATCTATAAGCATTAATCTATAATAAAATTGTAATGTATAAGTATGTTTGTCTACTTTCCATGTGAAAACAGCTAAACCAATGAGGATTAAATTTGACAAAACAACAGGTTACATCCCAGAGGATGTAATAGGCTACCCTACTCTTACTCATAACAATCTAATCAAATAATACAAATCAATAGCTTAGCTAGAGTCAGAATTTTGAGAACTCGCGACACACAACCTCAAGAAAATTTGTTAGTATTTCTACAGGAAATAATAAAATCTATTTACCAATAAAAGTATAATTTATTTAACTACAAACCTACAAACAAAACTCAATTTAAATCGATAATAATGTTCTTTTTCCTCTTCTTAGCCTGTTGTTTGATCTCATCCTTGATGGTCCATTCTTCAAGCATTTTCTCTACTTTCTTAATATCTTGTTCAGTCACAGTCACAGGCATTTGTAGGTCTATCTGTTCACTTCGAATAAAGTTTAACGCTTCGAGCTTTTGCTTTAAATATGGGCCTTGCTGGCTTTCTAGTAAGTTTCTATAGTCATCCAACTTTTTGTTGCGTATGTCATCACAGTGCATTTCCGTTAGTTTGCGTAGTGATTCCTTGCGAGATAGCTTATGGAAGGATCTGTGAAAATAAAGAAAAGCTATGATTTACTTTGTTTCCCATAATATATATATATTACTAGCGCCGAAACGTTAGGCATTCCAAGGTAAAATGCGTGTTTGTATATTGTATAATTTTCTGTATTCTATTTGCTATAAGACGATTTAAGCAAATTAACACCATACCTTGTCCTCACTATGAAATTATGAGCAAGGTCTAAGTTTTACTTACTCAGGATGTGCTTTGTATTCGATGTTGAGTTTCTCCAAGAGCCACTCAAATTTCTTGTAGTCATACTGACGGAGAAACTTCAACAACTTCTTCCTTCTGTCGATGCGCTCTTGAACATATTGCTGTAAGAAAAACAGATATTTTCATTTGATAGTCATATAACTTACAAACAGTCATAGTTGTAAAAGTGAAATTAACTCCTCACTCAAGTACATAACTCATTAGTCAACCACAATACTCAAGTGTTGATTGTGATTTTTTAAGAAAGAACTCTCACGACATGCAAGATTTTGTTTCCATGTTTACCTTAATTGTTTTATCAAAATGTAATCATTGGTATACACATCGCTTGTAAAAGTCATTGTGTGTTGCTGAGTAAATGCTAAACTAAGCAAACTCTGGTTTATCAAATAATTAATCAAATAATATTACCTTCATTTTAGAATTTCTGGGGAATTTATCCATATTGTCTTGTAAGTAGCGAATCTGTGCAGTGAGGAATGCAACTGGAACAAAAGATATTAAACATATATTCATCACAAAATTGTGTTGAAGATTAAACATCTATTTGGTTTGTGTTATTACTAGCTTCTGGTTGTTACTTTGTGGGCACCAAAAAATATACCAGATAAAAATATCTTATGCGTTAAATCAAGCTTAAAGTATTAAGTAATATCCACATAAGCAATAAATAAATATCCATTCTTGCTTACAAACTTCACCCATTTATAATATTAACAGGCTAAAACTAAATACTTATTCCACACACTAATAATAATATTAAATAAAAATGAATAATAAGCATACTTTTAGACTCAGCAGAATCCTCATCATACTGGTGTCTCTTGACCCTCTCTTTGAGCTCCTTTTTCACCAATATGTTGTATTCTTTGCGGCCAAGGTGTCCTACTGAGAATAATTTCTGCACCAATTCTGGGGCTCTGCAACATTTAAATACAAATTGTGAGAAGTTTGTTTATTCTAACACAACTTTTAGGTTTTTATTGCAGTTTTTGGGAATTTGATCTCATCGTAGGCACGTATCATATGATATTTGGACTGTTCCATAGGAGCAGCAAAAGCAGGATTTGTTATATTATTGTCAACAAACATACTCATGTATTAATAAACGTATATATTATTCGTAAGACCTGAAAATGGTTACTTACTCTTTGATTTCTTCCGTCAAGGAATAATCCAAGCCAATAGCACTCTCAGGAATTGGTGGTAAACCTTCTAAGTCACCGGACTTCTCTGGTTTGTATGCAGGCACATAGTCCGGCCTTACCCATTTAATATTTACTGTTTTCTTTATACCTCGGGACTGAATAACCGTGCACGCCAAACGTCGCAACATTTTCAATAATAAATTGTTATTTTTCTCCTCAAAATTATAACATCGACCTAACCTCAAATAAAATGTCAATTTGACATTTCACGTTCCATTCGTTTCAGATCTCGCGCGGTGGTTATATAGTTCATATTTGTTGCGTAGAATGGAAAACATTATATCGTCGAACAGCACGTCTATAATTTCCAGATCGATTTATTCTAACTGTTCTACATTACCTGACATATTAAGCTATATCGAACTTCGTCAAATTGGAATGATAGCATCAAACACACAAGTTTGAATGACATGTTCCATGCAATCTGAATTAATTAAAAAAAACTTTTGCACTAGACCTAACGAGTACACTGCAGTCTGAGTCTATCATATTATATTACTCCAATTGTTGCAATGGGGACTTGGTCTACTCGGCAATTTCATCTATACTAATACTAATCTATACTAATTCTATACTAATATTATAAAGCCGGAGTCCGATGGATGAGGGCGGCCCAGGATCGGTCCTATTGGCACTCGATGGGGGAGGCCTTTGTCCAGCAGTGGACGATTCCCGGCTGAGATGATGATGATGATGATGATTATAAAGCTGCAGAGTTTGTTTGTTTGTTTGAACGCGCTAATCTCAGAAACTACTGGTCCGATTTGGAAAATTCTTTCAGTTTTAGATAGCTCATTTTTCGAGGAAGGCTATATAGGCTATATAACATCACGCTACGGCCATTAGGAGCGGAGTAGCAACGAAAAATGTTACAAAAACGGGGAAAATTACGACGTATTCTCTCTTATGTAACGCAAGCGAAGTTGCGCGGGTCAGCTAGTCTTTACTAATATTATAAAGCTGAAGAGTTTGTTTGTTTGTTTGAACGCGCTAATCTCAGGAACTACTGGTCCAATTTGAAGAATTCTTTCAGTGTTAGATAGTCCATTTATCGAGGAAGGCTATAGGCTATATATCATCACGCTACGGCCAATAGGAGCAGAGTAACGTTAAAAAATGTTACAAAAACGGGGAAAATTTTTAATCCATTCTCTCTTATGTGACGCAAACGAAGTTGCGCGCGTCAGCTAGTCTTTAATACATCATAATCCATATTATTTACCTTGCATGATTGAGTCGCGAAGTTCTAGAATATATCGTCGAAAATAAAACAACACCCTCCGTGAACATTCATTTATTGCTTTGTGAGTGAAACCTCAAACTTACAAAAAAATTAAGCAATATTTTGTACTAATGTACCACTCCACATGACTGTACATACTAACGTGTATATTATAGAATAACATTTGCATTATATACAATTTAAGATGAGAAAAAACAATAAAAAATAATTGAAAACATTCCGAGTATTTATAAATAAATAAAAAAAACAGAATATATTAATATTTCTTGTGTAACTATCGGTCGAAATTACCAAACAGTACCCAGCATCATTAATGATTATCAATTTCAATAATGATATTGATTTACAAAAATGACTTCTATATTTAGAAATACGATAGTATTTAAGTGTTTTGGAAATAAGACGCGATAGTTACACATAATTTTTCAGCGCCAATACTTTAAACTCAAGACACAAAGTCCAAAAAAGAAAATCAGTTTTTAATTGGCTCTTTAGCCTACCCTGTTTCAAGCCGAAACATCTATCGTTCAAACAGGAGCCGTGCACTAAAACTTGACACAAAAACAAATAATTTAAATACTACATATTACGTGGAATGTAGCAATAAGCACACTTTTTAAAGTAGAATTAGAAAATATAGTTCTGTAGACAGAATTTTCAAGCAAGACTTATAAAACGCGTGTTATATTTTATATTTTCAGTTGTATGGTGGGTCTCAGCTGTCATTTACAAAAATCTTTGACAAGCGTCACTAGTAGTAAGAAACTGGGCAGTCTGACCACTTGTCTTATCGAGAGGTATAACCCAGGTAAAGTGGGTCTTGGAGGTCAGATAGGCAGTCGATCCATGTAAATGGTATTCAGCTGCATCTAGTGAGACTGGAAGCTGACTTCAACATTGTAGGAAGAAAGGTTACGCTGAATGATTGCTATACACGGTATATAACACATACGCATGGTTAGCTATCATACAAAGACACTTACTTCAATTACAATAAGAACGTTGAGATGACTTAAGAAAAGGTCACTACTAAATGTTCATGAATCGCTTGAAAATTCTGCACAGAATAATACATAATAATTATTTTAAATGAATGTCACTATAGTTTATTATATGTCCAAATTGTGCTAAACTTTGTGTGAAATTCAACATAAGCTGAATTATTTTGGCACCATTCATATTGGTTACTACTATAAAAAGCATCATAATTAGTTGTTAATAAACTAGTGAAGTGAAACAAAATCTAGCAGAATTTGGTACTTATACAATACTCTAATCACGAAACTACAGTTACTATATAGATTTGCACACTGCTATTTTTATTTTAGACGTAAAATTACCCACATTATAATTAAAGTTATTGTGAAACACGAATTATTTTCAAACAAGACATATTTTTTATATTATTCTTAATTTGCATTTCACAAAAACAATATATTAACTATAATTTTTAAAATCCAAATATTTTTATTACATCAATCTGTCTACATAATGAAGGAATGCTAATCACTGAAAACCTTAACACAATGTATCATTCCTATTTTATTTAAAAAAATCCTTAATGTAATACTGGACTTCATTTATCTACTTAAAATTATTTCACTTTTACTATTTTACAAGAGATACAAAAATGTCTTTCATCCGTAAATACTTAATTACTAGACATAATTAACTAGACAATTGAAGAAATAATAAATAATGCCTACTATTTGATCAATATGACATTTTCTTTCATTCATCAGAGCTGTAATTTTTGTTAATCTATTACATAAAATTCCAGTTTACATATACTAACAATAGTTTAAATTTTAAAATTGTCTAGTTAATTAAGTTACCGGCTAAATACAAAGCATAATAAAAATTGAAATAAAAATAAATAATAAACATTATCTACCTCGGACTAGGTAAAACTGAACTTATTACAAAATAACATGTGATATTTTCAAAATAATGTTAGGAACAGCACCAAAAAGTATTATTTATTTGGAATTTGTTAATCACATCAAATAAATTTGGTATTTTTTTTATAATTTTAATGTTTTTTTTTGTGTCTTATTTTGTATTTTTGAACCTTATTCATAAGCTCTTTACATGAATGACGTTAATTTAACTTTTTAAATTGTCTTTGATGGAGTATTTCTTATATAATTTTATGATTAAGCAACATTATTTTAACAGCATTGTTTTTTTAATTGTCAGGCTGTTTAGTGCAGCTGTATATACCATTAAGCTTAATTGTAAAATACATATTATCTTTTGTTTAATGCCCTTTCTGACACTTTTTAAATTCTATGACCAAAGTTTATATTTGATTAGCTACATTTTAATTATGTTACTAATAAACGTCGTATACGCTCTGATTAGTTATAGTGTTTGGTCACTTTTAAGCAATTTTGAATATGTATATGAGTTTAAAAGACAAAGCACTGTATAACTAATCAGACCTTACACAAGATTTATAAGTAAGACTGTATTTTGCTATTATTTTCATCAACCAAACAAGTAAAGGAGTCTACAATTTTGTTGCTATAGTTCTATCCACACAGAATCAATTTAAAATAAAATAAACTAAATACCCTCACTCCATATTACTTGTTACCAAAGACATTACGGATTATTGAGCACCTAACTAAATCTACTCACTCATTAAACTATAGTCGACTATTAGCACACTTTAGTCGACTAATTTATACTATGATCGACTAATCGTCGTTATGCACTCACTGTGCGATGTTATAAACTATTTTATGTACATTATCTTAAGGCAAGATACATTTGGTCGGGCGATAGCTGTTTTTAAACGACTGTTAGACATGTAGATGAAAAGTTAATTTTATATACTATTTTTTTGAGATTTTAGATATCTTAGTAACGCCCTTCTGCCTTTCGACATAAAGATGATTTTACTAACTATTCGTAACTGCCTGACCATAATTATTACATAATCAAAAATTCAATAATTTATAGCATTTTTACATACAAGTTTCACAATTTCTAAATTCTCAGATATTTTTCGAGATAATTACAATACAGCTAGTTATTGCGAACTACGTTTACTTACCATTTTCATTGATCTTTGGTAAGGTCTATTTTTTAGAAATGCGTTTCGACCAAGTAAAATTTAAACGACTTTCGCTAGAGATGTGACTCGCCATAGCGAATATCGCTTAGATTTTAATATAGTTTTTAGAGGGTATTTTCTGGTAGACAATTAGCTATAATTGGAAAGATAATTATAGGGGTGCCTAACACGATTTGTTAAAGTTATATATAACGATTGAAACAGCATTATATTTTTGTATTTGTTGCTAATATACATAGCAGATAGATATAACTAGTGCTATATTATATAAGTTGTTTATTCACCCCTATATGAACTATATAAGTGCATGTTTAATGTTCTATTTTGTAATTATCACTTTAAGGAGTCCATTGGCTCACACGCCGGGCGTTGATGTTCGCAGCACAAAATAACGATGATTGTTTCAACTTGCTTGAATTTCATGACAATAGAAACGTATTCATAAAGTATTTTACTTTCAATCGGTAATTTAAATGAAAGTAAATAAAGTCTTATTAATAAAAGTGTTGAAAGCTCGAATAATTAATTCATGTGTTCTTCAATCGAGGTTTGAATTCGTGAGTGTGAAAAACCAAACATGGATTAACTACTCCGAGCCTATATCACGTTTATCAACAGACAGAAAGTGACTTTAATGGACAGTTTCACGGCTCATAGGCAAGTGCTAGATAACCTATTTGATAGATAAATTACCAATTGTTAAAATTCCACCTAATATGTTTATCTGTACTTACTTAGTAGCAGTAAAACTGGTTCGTAAAGTAATACTTGTTTAATGAATACGTTCCTAGAGCCACGCGAGTCCCGCAGCTCGGTTACTTGTAGTGCAGCAGACACAGCGCGGAGTGCGGGGCGCTGCGCGGCGCCGCGCGCTACCGCCGCCCGCGACCGCGCTCCGACCCGCGCCGCCGGGCTGAGGGGAACAGTCACGTGTTAAAACTTCCTTCCTCATTAAAAAATAGTAAAATATCACAAAATCAAGCTATGTATAAACATGACACAACTGAAAATTGCCTATGAATTTTCAAAGTTACGAGTGTATTTTAAATTAAAAAAACAATACACTATAACGGTAAAAGGAAACGTACTACATTGTATAATGCGCCGTTCAAGTACGGATTGTGAACTTAGTGTTCTCTCTAGAAATCCGTACTTGAACGGCGCAGTGACTACAAATCCTAAACACAAGATTAGGCAAAGGTCTCTTCTCAGAATGTGGGAGTCATTCTGGGAGGAGATCTTTGCCCAGCAGTGAGACAATAATGGGATCAGTTTGTATTGAAAAAACTAGCTTAATTATACATACCTAGAGCACCAATAGCGTCGGCCGGCGATCTTAGTCCCTATTCGCGCTTTTTGCCCTTCTTCTTACCGACGCGCTTGCTGTAATTCTGCGCCAGCGCATTCACGATCGACACTACGAAGTACACCACCATGGCGAGAACGAATTTCTCTAATAAACTGGATAATACAGAGCCTTGATTCTCTGTAGGAGCGGCCGAGTCGTTTTTGTGTAAACGCGCCTTTTGATTGCGAAGGAATTCTAGTAGCGGCGCTTCTAGCTTCGGCCCGATGTACGGTATCCTTTCTACCCACGAAAGGACTTGGCTGGAATTGAGAAATTGTTTGTTTTATTATAAAAATATTGTTATATTTAAAACACTTTTAACAGACATACGGCACTAAAGATGTCTACTGGTATTTGGTTTAATTTTAACTGTTATTTTTTAAAGTGATAACACTCATAATGTCAACTTCATGAAGTTCCTGAATAAATCCACTATGTTCATCGTTATGCAAGGGTTTACTTTTTTGACTGATGATAAAAATCTTTCAAAAATTTCAAAACTACTCGAATAAAGTTATTCAGTCTAGCACATTTTTATACGGTAAATCAGTCGAATTTTTTTCACTCCAATGGCAACAAAATAAATGCCTATTTGTCTCTATATAGTAAAAAGTATTAATACGTATACTAACCCGACAAGCGTCTCATTGAACGCGATAATAACAAACATCTTCTGTATATGCATCTTAATCACCGCCTTCCCCAGCACAGTGGCGCCGAAGAACGTCCAGAAAGGCACGAGGAAGTGGCCACAAGTCAGACCCGCCAGGTCAAACAGAGGGTTCGGTACCGAAGCACATGCTAGGATGCCGGCGAAACCGACGCGCTGAACTAGCTTTTGGACCATTTGTTTCATTCTGTAATTAGAAATTCTGGGGTTATATTTTGTAAAAGATGTCTTTTAGTTACAACTATTGTATTACTAATATTGCATCAAGCAATCGAGGCTTTAAGTTAGCTAATCAGTATTTTTTTTTTGTTAGTTAAGTGTAGAGTAAGTTATGTTTTTGCTCATGAGGACACAAACGCAGAAAAAATAAGTAAGTACAAGAATTAATCAACTTTAAACTAATTTATTTTTTTATTACTAGTATTAAAAGTAAACTAAGACAATATTTTCTCAATATCATCGTGCAATAATAAAATATGAAAACTGGTTTAATTGTACATTTCAAAAGTTTTTTTTAAACCTTTTACGTACACATCCGTATACGTATACGCATAAATTATGTGTATAAATTCTATACCAAATCATCAGAGAATTTTTTGAGTATTAGAGTTTATCACATACCTGCCGGTCCTCGAGTCATCTTTCTCAGCGAGTTCAGCGACCCCTCCGCCCGACAATCTGGCGGCCCTCGCCATGAAGTATGGCGGCAACTCTCCCAGGGCCGTACCGATACCCCACATCATAGACTCGATGCGAACCTTTGACATTATGTTCCAGATAGACACCGTGTTGTTAGGGTCTATCTCTGCTGGACATATTATGCTGAAATTAGAGAGAATATTGTTATTTTGGGATTTCGAAACTGTAGCAGTAAATTCTCCTACTTAGTTTGACGATAACAAGTGTATGTACTATCGAACAAACTGAATCATGACCCACCATGTGCTCATTTTCTAAAATACGTCCATATACACGTAGGTCGAAATTCGCTTGAACCTACGTTTCCTTGGTAATGAATTTGTTATCTGTCATTAATGCGTCAAATCTTTGTGCGTCCATTATAGGAAATAATGTAACTATAAAAATTAAAATAATATAGGGTAACCAATAGTTATTACCCGGTTAAGGAATTTATACACAATTATGGTCAATAGTATTCTAGTAGTACTCTATTATAAACGCAACTTAAATATTCTTTCTGAAGGATCATCAGTCATTTGTTTCAATAACTTTGGAAACATATACTTAAATAAATTACTAATAAAAAAAAACGACTTCTAAAAACACAGTAATTGTCCACCTAATTTTAAAACTTAACGAAAGAAGTAACCAGTATTCTAAAAGTGACATAGGTGTATTGCAATTAATTTGAACTGGTTACTTTAGAAATTAAAATAAACGTATTATTGCTTAACGTTGGCAATCACTGTATGCTGGGCAATGACTATAGTGGTTACCCTAATCGAAACGTTTCACAGATTTGTAAATGATTGCTGACGTGCTATTTGACATTTGACACAAATAGATTTTTTCGTCGTGAAAAGAGTTTAGACTATTTACATTCTACATTCAAATTAAGAGTGATTTATCGAAAACGTATCTACATACTGTAATAACAAAGGTCAAAGTTGTATGTAGTCGTAGATACTAGAGATGAAACGGATAGCAGTTTGGCCGGATACCGGATACCGGATATTCGGCCTACCACCTGGCCGGATAGCCGGATATCCGGCCGCCGAATATTCGGCGGACCTTAGCCGTTTGGTGCAGCGCACACACACTTGGCGTAGGCGACGTGCGAACGACCGGGTGGCCTCGGTTTGATTCGGGTCTTTTCGTTGATGAGCGAAGTTAACAATTCTTTCATTCATTGACTTATTGTGTCGATTGCAGTGCAGACACGTGCGTGACTTTAGGTTATTTTTTCATTGTGCTATTGTTATTTGAAAATTTCAAGTTCTTAAGTCTTACTAAATAAAGTAAATAATTACTAAACAATTTTTTTTATCCAGACCTTTTTTTATTTCGGCCGGATGTCTATCCGGCCGAATAGTAGTTATCCGGTATTCGGCCGGATAGTATTAAAGCCGCCGGATAGGCCGGATACCGGATAGTTACCGGATATCCGTTTCATCTCTAGTAGATACATCATAACACAGTCGTATGCATGTTTAAAATGTCCTAAGTGCAACTTTGACGATAGAGACGAAATTCTTACTGTTTTGACGGTGTCAAGCGAATTATCGGCAAAATGGGTCATGATTCAGTTGGTTCGATAGTACTTAACCTAAATAAATGATTTGATTTTGATATTACTGTAGTGGAAATTGGTAATTTTGACATGTGTCAAATGTGTCAAACAAGAAGTCGACAAATTCTAAAGATATGATTTCTAAAACAGCAAATTTTGTCATATGTCAAAATGCCGCTACATTTTGACATATGACAAAATTTGCTGTTTTAGAAATCATATCTTTAGAATTTGTCGACTTCTTGTTTATTTGTTGTGTATTTAAAATATGCTACCATAGGTAAAACTAAAAAAAAATCAAGAGTTTCCTGTGCACTTTTAAAATTTATGTTTTTATATTATTGAATTGGCTTATTCACAGATATCCAGTTTACTTTTTTTGTTTTGGTTTATAAAATATTTACATTCTTAGTCACCACCGTATTCGTATTTAAAGGATATAAATTCTCAAGTTGACATTTTATAAAGTAAATGACAATCAATGTAATGTACTGACTCATTAGGGTAGGGCGGCTCGGGGAAGTTGAGCGCGCCGCACTCGTAGGCGGCGAGCGTGACGCGCGCGATGTGCGGGCCCAGGTACAGCAGGAACGTGTGCAGCCCCGTGCCCAGCCCCACCGAGCTGCACACGCCCAGCACCACCCACCAGCCCCACCACGCCAGCGTCGCCACCACCACCTGAGAACACAACACAAGATTATTTAGAAAAGTCACAACAAGATATTTAAAAATCTGTGGATAATCATGGTAAATAAATATAATTTGAAAACAACAAACCGAAAATCTAGATGTGAAATCTTAAAATACACTACGTTTATTCAAAAACGTTTGTTTTTTTTAAATCTCGCATAAGAATAGCTTTTGTGTCGCGGGGACTTTTAGAAACATACAAACAACGGACACAAAGTACAACCAGACCCGAAACAATTTTAGTGGATCACCCAAATAATTATTCCGTGTGGGAATCAAATCCATGACCTCCTGGCGCAATGGTAGCGGCGTAGCGTCCTTTACCACTGCGTCACAGAGGCAAAGTATGTTTGGTATCTTAAATGTTAAAAGTAGTTTCCCTCCCAACAGAAAGGATAAACAATGTATTAGTTGATAGATTTTGTGTTTACATACCTGTACATATGGTTGGTGTGGCCCACTGACGTAGTATGATACGACTGTGCTTAATATCGCTACAGTTATTGATAACGCTAGCAGCTTATACGCTAATAACCTGCAACAAAAACACAAATAAAATTAAATATATTATTGTTATTCACAGAAATTACAAGAGACACCTTTAAATCATCTACTTGGATGATATTTGTTTTTATGAATACAATTTAGGATTTTTCTGTGTTCTCTGAAACATTGTTTTCTTTAGAGACCCACAGGCACTTTAGTAGCCTAGTGAAACTCTTATAGCGGAGTCTTAATATAACATTATATTACATGGCTCAATGTCTAAGGGCCAGACCACAACAGTGCGTTTCGTCAAGCACCGTTTACGTCTACGACACTTGTCTATGAATCTTGCTTGCGATGAGACCTCACAACGCAGTGTTTTAGTTTCCTAACACGTTTTCTCTCTTCGGAAAGAGATCCTCTCTCAGCAATAGACCAGTTATTAATTATGTGCTTACCTCTGTAGTCCTGTAGAGATGAGTATGAACAGTTCCCTGAAGAAGTACTCGAGCGTGGTGAGCGGCCGCCGCCATAGCACCAGACTGTCCGTGTCCATTGGTATCACTTTACTCCTGCTGCAAATAATAACATAAAATATTATTACATGTCTGTTTATTTAAACTTATACACGGCTGCTTTTTGAGATTTCTTTTGGCAGTCAGTATCATGTCGCAGTTTTAAAGTCAGTTAGCCCGTAACCATGATCGGTGTAACTCGATCGAAACGTCGGGCAACAAATAAGGTACTTATCGTAACGTAATTAGGAATTTAGTATTATGTGTAGGTACTGTATATGTAATAGTCCCAGACATTTAAGAATAAATGATAAACCTTATAAATTCTATAAAAAATGCTCATCCAACTTAATCGACTTTTCAAGTCAGTCTAAACTTGGCTGAACACCACTTTTCTAAATGCCATCAGATTCCGAACAAAGTGATTATTCATTGCGATCAGACATCGATGATCATAAATAAATACTATCTAACTTTCACGATACCATCTATCTACGGCGCGCGGTTGTCAACGTTCATTACGGAGTTAAAAAACACATTTTACTTTATTGCTTAGCAGATTGGTCGATTAATAGAAAAAGTTGTGAGAAAATGTTATATATTGATGATAAAAAAGATCTTAAAAGTATGAGAGGGGTATTTTCTACTTTCAGGCTTGATTCACACATCGGTTTGACAATATTTATCGGATAACAAAACCGACTCGACTCACTTGTTCGGCTTGTGCCGATCGGGTTCATCTACACAAATTCGGTTTTGCTGCTCGGCTTAGCCGTTTAATGCCGAACCGAATAAGTGTGTTTTAAGGCTCAGTGGTTTTTTAAAGTCATATAAAAAAAACAATTTTCCTAGAGTGTGTTGTGTAGACCATACAAAGATAGGTAGTATCGTTTGAGACCGAACCTATTACACCGTGTGCAAAGATAATTGTATGGCGTAGAGGTTATTTACACTACACGCAACATAATTACTAAACAATGGAAGAAGACGTTACATACACATTTTACACATCAAACACCCATGCTCAAGTACAGTCAGCGTCAAAAATATGTATACAATGTCTCATTTTTAAAAGCATTATTCTCAATGAAAATAGTGAAATTATAAGTGTATATGAACTGCAAAGTAACTTTACAGTCATTAAGTACTGTGTGCCGACTAATAACATAAAATAAATTGATGGTTTTATACAAAAAAAGTACAACAGTTGAAACATAGTTTTGACGATGACTGTATCTACATGGTTTCTTTTTAGAAAGTTCCAAGATGGCCACTTAATCTCAAAATGCAGTACTTTCTATTATAATTACTGTATGTAATTTTAACTAGGTTAGATTAAGATCTTTGCTGGTTTTTTATCTAGATTTAAGTCCATCGTTGGTCTTAGGTTAATCTTAGAACTAGTTCTGAACCGGTTTGACTGGTTTTTATGTTAATTATGATAAAGAATCAATCAGTTTTAATCTCGGTATGTAAAATTTTATAAAATATTACTAAAAGATTATACATTGAATGACAGACTAAACTAATACGATAGATCGATACTCTTGAGGTCCTATTTTTAAGAAGTCTTTGATTGTGAAATAATATTGAAACTCGTATTAGAAAGGCGGGTATTCGGCGTACCCTAGTCCATTCTTAGGAGGTATTATATGCTAAGGCAAGTAAAGTTAATTCAGACCTAAGTCGTACAAGTATTTTTAAAACGCTAGTCAGGTACTCTTCCACTTAATTTTAAGTAACTCTATCTATCAAAATCTCCCTAAAATTATTTATTAGACATGTTACCTGATCTCTTTAGGATGTGGATGGTGCAATCCGTTGCGCGTGCGCTGCTCGGTATCGGCCTGTACCGCGGCCGCCAGCTTGTAGTACCCGAGACGGGCTAACTGCACACAAACAAACATACATTATATTAATATACATGTAAATAATAATAACATCAGTGCTTATAGTGCTAAAACGTATTTGAACGAATTTTGTCGTAGTAAAGTTGCTGTAAATAAAGTTAAAGTAGGTAACGTAAAAAGTCTAAATAACTTGCTAATAATCTAACGCTGCGTGTTTTACGTTCGGTTTAAAGTTTTAAACCCTAAATATCTATCAGATATAGAATATTGCTAGTTTATTCATACATTAGCTGTCAGTATATTTAGCTGATAAGTTATCTGACACCTATGTACTTACACTGTGAAACTGGGCTTACATCTCGGGTTAGTGACATAAAGTTTTCACTCCTTTAAAGTTTCTAAATCTATGCTAAGACAGTCTTTGTCTATTAATAAGGCATAAATTGTGCGTAGAGACCGTTCTTTAAACGCTCATAAACTAAATCTAATTAGGTGACACGTGTGTTGTCTAACACCGAGGAAATTCGCAAATACCATCTAATATTAAACGCGTAGGTGGGTTGTTTATTAAAACATATACGCACTTTATTTACGACATCATTACAAATACTCGTGCGTACTACGACTCAATTCGTACAAATACACATTCAATATAACTGGCCTACAACACAGAAATAAAGGTGCACAGCGAAAGTAAAAAAATAAATAATGAGGTTTTTTTTTAAATGAGGTACCTATTGCCATGTGAGGTTTTGGAGAGTACCCAGGGCTAGAGTTACGTACTCTACTAAAATGGAATAATCTCTCTCAGAATTTAAATCGATATTCTATTGGGATCTAGAGTGGTGTTTTGACATTTCTAGGTGATCTTAGGTTAATATTCAGTGAAAAATGGTGTATTTAGCTAGCATATTCGCTTAAAATTTCTGTACTCAACAAATCAAATACGACGAGTTTCTTGTCACAACTTTCACTGAAGATTAGTAGGTATGAGTGGTACCCATTTAGTCCCTTTCAAATTGTCTGTAAAGTCCAAAATAAGTCAGATCATATCTTCGGGTTTGGTAACCAGCTGACATGTAATTATTACAATAGTCACATTATAAAATATATTATTAGATCGCCCTTATTACCCGTCTGGCACAAGACACGGAACATAATATGCATGTGTTGTCTATTTCATAACTGATGTCATCTGCAATGATCAACTCGCTATAGAAGGAAATAATCCTTATAAACCGGTTTACTATTTTGCAAACTTTGATGATGTTTCCTAAGTTGATGATTGTTTGTACCCTATGGCTATAGAAGATACTAATTAAAAATGTATCCAGTCTTTCTTCGCATTCAAGTTACGAGCGTTTAAAATGTTTTAATAGTACGTTTTCCTCAATTGACACATATTGTCGAATGAACAGGTGAATTTCTTTATGAATGGGGACTTTTCCCGTAAATTGAGTAGAGGCAACGTCATATTATTATCTTTCGTGGTGGGGTTTTCACCGAACGATAAGCGGTACTAGTTTTCCAAACTTAGATTTTTACGTGGTACCCTACTGATAATCACGCCATATTTGTCTGTAAGTTTATTAACAACAAAACCCCAATTTATTTAAGAGAAGGATAGTTTATTTCCGAAGAAGGACTTAGGTAGGTATAAGAAAAAACTTAAAGTTTTCCTATTGAAATCGCACATCGACGAAGCGACGCAGATGACCAAGATTTTAATATAAGTTCTTTCGATGAAATAAAGTACACCATTTTATATTGGTCACAGAAGGGCTACAAAGAATAAAACGTACAATTTCGTGGTTGTAACTATTCAAGGGGCTTTTCTTAAACCTTTTGATTTTCCCTTTCGGGAATCCCGGTCATAACAATAGCGATAAATGATGATGGCAAGTCCGACCCTATTACAAGGGATCTCAAATAGCGAAATATAGGCAACAGTATATTTCTGACACTGAAATAATGAACATTTTTATATGGAATGGCTTTTGTAGATAGTCATGATCAGAGAAACTGCATACACGGGTATTGTACGAGGATGGTGATTTTAGGTTCTTTTTTTAGCATGACTTAAGGGGAAGGACAATAGAAAATACGCTTTCTCTCATGGGACGACCTCCGTCCCTAAGATCTGCTACTATTGGGTAGCAGGAGTAAAAGTTGGGTAGTTAAAGTTTATCTAAACAAGTACAGACAGTGGTTGAATCCAAAATAATTTACCGCTTTTTCCTTTCATTTAACTTAACTACCCTTCATTGTTATGTCTTGTTGATGACCGATACAATTTGGGCTGAGCACGAGTGATATTACTAACCTAATTTTAAACACGTGACATTAAACCAAATATGTTATCATATGTTTTTGAAATAGACATAGAATAGAGTATGTAAATATTTACGCACAACACGCTTGTTGATCAAAGAATTGGTAAACTAAATGACGTCTACTGTCTGAGAAACGAGGTGTTTAGTAAACAGACCATTAGCTAAATAGCTGCCTATATTACTAATGTGCTTACAGACTTTTTTACTACTTCCACAACGATATTGTCGGCTTAGAATAACGTAATTATTTCACAAAAAACACGTAAATCGTAGTCGTTTGGAAAACGTATGGGTTACGAAAAGTCGGATACAGGTATTTGCTTTACACGATATAAATCATGATGTATGAACTTCATTTAATAAGCATTAACAGTAAACTATACAAAATTAGCCCGGAATCAGTAAAACAAAACCGAAACTTGGAACATTTTACTGAATTTTAAAGATATTTTTGAGAAAACCCTCTATTACCCACGTAAAACTTCCCGAAGTAAAACAAAATTAGTCATTTTCTTCTTAATAAAGTTGAAACATCCGAACATTTACGATGTAATCTCATACATAACCAAAAAGTATTGCATTTAAATACGAATCGTGAGTAAAACATGTGCAAAGCTATTAAATTATTATGATTTATACTTAAAACCGGTTCAGTCTCGACTTGTGCAGCGATGCGGCGTATCATAGACATAATTAATATTTATTTCGTTTTTTATAAGACAATGTTATTGTGGACATTCAATCTTCATGTTAGATGCGACAATACGGTAAATTGCAGTAAGAAAATACAGACATACATTTTTAAAACGTCTTCTTTAACCCTAAAATACTATGGAAAAATGATACGTTATGTGTATCCGAAGCTTACAAATCTTTCAATTACTAAATATGATTATCACATCTAATCGGTATATTCCTAGTTCTCCCCTCTAGCAGTCCCCCGGGTGACAAATACCTACTCAGATCTGTTCCATCGCCTGATTAGCCCCTAATAATACTTATCATTTAAGTTTTGAGCTCAGCGTTTCATTTGTAAGTAACAATAAAGAGCTCAATTTATTTAAAAACAATGTATTTGGCTCAACGCCTTCCTAATCATTCTAATAATCCATTCCCTTTAATTCAAACATTACTCGTTCAGTATTAAAAATACCGGGAGTTCAAGACATATATTTGTTTAAATTCTTTCTCGCAGACATAATAATCTTCCGCGTTACGAGAAAAGCAACCTTATTACACGCATTACCGATCTGTAGACATTTTTTTATCGTCTGTTTCCCGAAGATGTGAAAGATGATTTTTTTTATAACTTTTACGGTGGCATTTTTAACTAGCATTTTTTAGCATATTAATATTGTAGTTTAGACATTTAAACGTACCTGCAACTCAATTATCTCTATTTTGAACCAAAAATTAAAAGTTTTAACGTCAAAAGAATTAGGTATATCAAAATTCGATTGAACCAAGTTCGATCTATTGAAAAGTGGATCTCTGTTCTTAGTCTTTTCGTCTAAGTTTTCGTTATTATCTGTCCGTAATAAGACAGCTACACTCGGATATTACCTACCTTTTAAGAATATTCTAAAATAAAAACCCGAGAATCAGAGTCAAAAGTCGTCATCAGATGTTTCTGCTTGGACTATTTGTTGTAGCGTTCATTCTGTCATGTTTATTCAACGCAATGAGATACAATACGCAAATAAGATAAGAATAGAACGTAAAATTGTAGACACGTGCTTCTGCTTTATCAAATAAAATCTAAATATTTGAGAACTTCAATAAAAATGTAGAGACACGTGTATAAACAAAATTAAGTTTTATTAGTTTTCCGCTGGAGTAAAAGACGCCCGGGATTTTTTTTATGAAGCGGAAGAACTTTGGAAAAAGTGGTGGAGAAAAATGAAAATTAGTACCGACCGCTTTAGTTAACGCAGTTCAAAAATGTAGAAGCTAGAAAGTTTTCGTATTTTAGGAAATTACTTTTCTTTTAATCCACAACAGTCCCAATACTCGTCAAGGCTCTACTCCCGAACGAGGTAGGGGTTAGCCCTAAGTATAAGTAAGTACAGCTACACCATGCTCTGACCAAGTGCGGGCAGGATAGACCATTAAAATGTGAAAAATTCGAGTGCCGACGCTGCTCCTCATAATCTAAACTTTAGTTAGCTACACGGATCTGTGTCTATATACTTTTTTTATTTTCTCGGTACATATTAATTAATTATAAAATATAGACACCAAAAGAACATCAACGCAGCTAAATTATCAATGCTATTTAAAATAAAAGACTAGTCATACCGAGTCGTAACTTTATAATTACACGACAATTTAAACATCAACCAGCGATTAAAGAGAACAAAGACTGTCTGCTTTTTTTTCTTAAAATAAAATCTTTATGAGTACAAGCGTTGGCATACGGAACTCATGCGCCCTTCAAGTCAATCAAAGTGATAACACAGTTACAATAAATGGTTCAAACAGACTAGATAATCAATGTTATATATGTACGTACCTATTTAAAATCCGCTGTTTAAAACACAATATTAAACCAAAAACCAATAAAAAAATCACATAAAAACTTATTTTATATAACTACAGCTGTGGATAACTTGTTTATTACGAAGTCGTGAGTGAAATGGCTGACATCACGGCAACGAAACGAATTTCACTTTCAACGGACACTCTCTCTCATTTCACTATCGTTTACACGGACATTGAAAGAACACAGACGAACAAATAAATTTAAACTCACGTAGCAACAAAACTATTTGGCACTAAGAGTTCATCATTATTTAAAATGTTACTTCGAATAATTTATCACGATTTACGAAAAAAAAATGTCAAATTTACGCGGTATTGCGCGAACACGTCTTCCGAATTTAAAAACTTTTTTTAATTTGAGTATGTGCGATCGCTGTGCCAGCTATGAAGAGACTGATTCAGCCTGATTGTAAACAATGGATCCTAATCTTTGTTACAAATTAGCAGTTATTTTAGTACATGGCAATAAAGTGAAGTGTTAAGATAAACATATTATTATGATGCGAAATAATTAATATTAATTTACTGGTATATAAAAGTAACTAATTAATTTCTTCTAAATTTTGCGTTCGTTTCAGAGATTAATGAACAGCTGACAAGTCCGTTGCCATAAGACAATCATATGGCGCGACTCCAAGTGTAATTTGCAAGCCAAATTGCGCTCTACCCTTTCGGCATAAACTCTTTGATTCCCAATCAGATAATATTACACTTCAACTTTTAATAACAAAGAAGGAGCACTTTACATTGAAAATAGTAATCAATGTAGGTATTAGCAATAATGGACTTTATACTGTGCAGGTTAAGGTTTAAAACAATGTAGTGGTATAATTTCCGGAAATAAATGCGGTGGCGTGATCATCGTACGCGCATATACGCGCTACTAGGCGCTTGCGCAGGTCCACTGACCCGTATTCGTGTATCGTTGATTATGATGATTGTTGTCACTCATACCGGTTTCACAATATCTAAGTCGGTCAAACGTGTACAATGTCAAATTGTGCATAAAAGTGTTGATTAGGTTTTTTTTACACGTTTCTGTTTATTCCGTACTTACTTTGCGTGTTTAATCGAACATTTAATAAAGTGCTTATTCATTTAGTTCAATTGCTATGTTTACGAAACTGCATTTTTGTTGTCAATTACATAGACAAGTTGATCGTCCGGAATAACTTACGTTTTAAAACACTAATATTTTTCGTCGTTCATGCATGACTCAATGAATTCACTCTCTAATATTTTAAAAACTATTTCCCCGTTTATTTCGGTTGTAGTACAATGTGTTTTATTGTTTCCGTCGTCAATTCAGTCATCAATTGAATAACTGACGTGGACTGCTCAGTACGAGGTCGCACTGTATCGCCTCTATGAATATTTAAATACAAGCTACGAAGCTGATTCAATCTTTAGTGAATATTACTAATCTCACTACAATGTTTTTATTGCACATCAAAACCAATACAGATTGTCTTGTGATCTCATTAGTTTTCCAATTTTTTTTAAAACAAGATTATAGCTTTTTCTTTGAAATTAGTATTTAAAACACCGGGCTGGTAGCTTCTTGAACTATTTCAATTAATTTCGCCAGGGACATTCAACTTTTAAAAATAAGAACGGGATCACTTTCAAGCCGTTCTAAAACCACAATTTTTATACAGAATTCAAGTCTATAAATTGTGGGTTAGAGGAATAACTATAGGGTGGAATAAGACACATCCGATATCAGCTAAATGTACAGCAGGACACAGAAATTCTGCCCTAGTCCTACGATTTGTCACAGGTCGTACGTAGTTATACCACAATTTTGAATAAGGAAATCTCATAGTGTATTTAAAAAAGAAGAAATCTTTAAAATCTCGCATACCTGAGAAGTCTTTAAGCGACATGAAGTCTGGCATCATGCAGAAGACCAGCTCAACTAACTTCTGTATCCAACCATATCGAGA
This sequence comes from Anticarsia gemmatalis, assembly GCF_050436995.1. Taxonomy (NCBI): domain Eukaryota; kingdom Metazoa; phylum Arthropoda; class Insecta; order Lepidoptera; family Erebidae; genus Anticarsia; species Anticarsia gemmatalis. The sequence goes on along the minus strand of NC_134764.1, from coordinate 9,679,210 downwards.
CCCGCGCTCTTCAGCTGGTTAAGTAAGACTATGACGAACCAACAAGCAATCAACGAAGGCGTGTTTAATTAGCTTATAATTTTAGATCAGGGACTCAGGTATACCGTGAAAAAGGCAGCTGGACTGTGAAACGATGAGGCTTGAATGTCACGGAGCATCGGTATGATGGATCATACAGATGAATAAATAGAACGAGTATAGCTCCCCTAAGCACAGATTATAAAATCTTTTTCTTTTTTCTGTCTTATGGTCAGTGGTCAACCTAGTGTCAAAAATGTTTAAGCCGCCGGAAGGTCTGACGTGGCTTAACGACTGTTATCATAGTACCTAGATAACAAACGGGACCGAGTTTTACGTGCACCCGAAGCACGGAGACGCCCTGTTCAAGTACCACTAATCGGTCACCCATCTATAGAATGACTGCGCCAAGATTTGCTTTACTCTCAGATCGTTTACCGGCCGGTAAGCGCAACTGGCTATGGGCGCCTCCAACCCGCCGCCTACCGGTACTCTCTTAATTCTATCGTAAAAGAGCGATAACTTAAGATACTCCATAATTATTATTTTTAACCGATAACTTGCATCGTTTAGACTCTCATATAAATCAATATAAAAGTTAAAAAAAACTACGATATCATCTATACTTATAATAAATCTGTAGAGAGGTCAATTCTGTACATTGAATATATTTAAAAAAAAACCAATGGGGGATGTTTAGTAACGGATACTGATACCGAATCTGCAATTTATAATTTTCTTTTCTGTCTGTCTGTCTGTCTGTCCTCCGTCTGTATGTGACGCTATCACGTAAAAACTACCGGATAGAATGCACTGAAATTTGGTATATGCATAGATTAAGTAGTGGAGCAGTTTCTAGGATACTTTTTATAGCATAAAATTTCAAAAAAATTTAGAAAATTGAAAAATATACGTAGAAATCGTTTGAACCTGCGTTTCCCTATAGAGACCATAGATGGCGTTACAATCCATTTCACAACATTCGCATAAAGTTAACGCGGCGCCTGCCGTATCGATACCTGTTGTTCGCACCAACCAATAGATGGCGTTATAGCTCGCAACAAAGCATGTTTTTTCTAATTAATTTGTTTTGATGGCTTTATTGTAAAAAAATACCTTTGAAACATGCTATACATTTATAAGATTTTTAAACATAAATGTTGTATGATATATTACACAAAAATGTTGGTTTACGTGGGTCCGGTGCGGTCGGGATATCCTAGATGGCAACCGAGTAATTTCGTTTGTTGTTCGCCGCAACTAACAGATGGCGTTGTTGTTCGAAACACATGACCAAATTAATTGGTTGCATTAAGGAAATAAATTGTATAGCTATGAAACAGACTACTTGGTAAGTTTTAAAAAATAAACAACGGATGATATATAAAAAATAATTACGGGTTACGCGGTTTCGGACGTATCATCGCAAGTAAACATTATTACGCGTGTGAAGAGCTCCGGCGCAGATAGATCTGTCTGTACCTATTATAATATTCTGAATCCAGACGGGTAAGCAATGGTCAGTCTATAATAAGGTATTATATTTTACACTGTAAACTGGTACGGATACAGACGAGAGCGGAAAAGAAGGTAACCACAGGAAATCAGGCCTGCCTGAGCCTGTGTCACATTGTGTGCCCTTCGGGTCCCTTTCGTATATAACCATTAGATGACAAAAGAGTTGTTAGCATTTTTATGTGTATCGAGTGCTTCGCAATTCGCGTGCTCAAACGAATAAGCAACAGTACGAAATTCACGCGAGCGGAGCCGCACGGGTCAGCTAGTATTAAATAAATAGCTTTGTAAATCCCAGACAGATTAAATCATAATCACGGTGTTCTTGACCTCAGCAAAACACCGTATCTGGTCTTTGAACTCTATTCATTATCTTTCATCGTGATTTTACTGACAGTTTTTATTTAATGATTGCCAGAAGTAGATTTAAAACATTATATATTTTAGTTTTTTTTTATAAATAATTACCAGTGAAGTAATTTCTGGCCTGAAATTATTATTTTTTATCTCTCAGTACCTACAGCAAATAATTTTAGCATTTAATTATATAATTGGCAACATCGATGCCTTCTTTGCACCATAAAGCATCGTAGTGGAATAAAGAATATACATGAAAAGAGGAACAATAACCGCTTTTTTACCTTAAATCTATCTCATATCAATAAAAATGAATCTTTGAAACGTATGTACGCACATAACTTTAGAACAACTTCACTAAGTTCGATAATTCTTTTTTAATATGTTTGTAACTATCAGGACAAGATTTGTATGGGATCGCCGGTTTAATAGTCCCTCGGTAATTAAATCAATCGTATAACATTTTGCTATAATACTCGGACGAAGACGGGTTGCGCCTCTAGTAAGTAATAATTTTGGATATAACATAACTTTGGACACAAATATTTAAAATCTTTAGTCAACAATCAATACCTAAGCATCATATTTCCCTCCAGTGTCGGTTAATCCAGACCTTCTATTAATAGGTCATTCAGACATTCAAAGTGTTTCAAGTCAATAACTTCGAAACCAATCAATTTTGAGTAAACAGTGTGTTTAGGACGTTTGTTCGTAATTACTTGAGCGATATTAGGTCATTAAGATTGTGGTATCACTGTTGTATTCATCAATGAATCACGTATTAGTAAGCTGATTACTAAGTAACGATTCTTCGTAAATGACTTTTGTTTAATGTATTTATCTAACACATACGTGGCTCAAAGTTGAGGTTAACTAGTAACTGATCCTCTAATAAATTGGAATTGGGTATTTAAGAATTTAAATCTTATTCAATTACCATGAAATGTTGCATGAAGATAGATTAAGATTCGGAAGATATTAATTTTCATAAATTATTGTTTGGATTTATCCAAAACTTTACGCGACCCGAGGCACGCGGGTCAGGTCAAATGAAAATTATTTCTTGAGCAGTCTAAATAAGTGTTGATCCCTAGGGAAGTAAGCTTTAAAAACTCTGGTTACTGGCCCAGAGAATACCAATTTTAAGGTCCTTTTGCCCTAGACTAGACAATCAGGTCCGACTTAATTGAAAACCAACGCTGGGGACTCGCCTAGCGAATGGTGAACTAGATTCTCATTTATGCAGTTGAGAGAAACATGTCCCATTTAAAGGTAACTACTTAGTTATTTTTATTATTATGGGTAATCATCACCATGGTTGGCACACTTCTCGAAAACGAGGCCTAATTTATTACACGCTTGTCAAAAAAACTGGAGCAAAACGTTATGGATATCTTGGCATAGACAAGTACTGCTGTCACTCAAAATTATTTTACGCGGGAAAACTAACACCAACGTAACATCAAACGTTCTATTTTCAAACAACTAATCGACCGCTATAAATTCGTATCGTATCGAATCGAAATAACATCACTTACGATCGATAAAAACGCCTGAAATGTGTTTACGTTTTTTAAATGAGACGGGATTACAGCAATATAAAGTGAATTGAGTAGCGGAAATGATTTGATCGATTTGAACACTTATTTAAATATTATTGAAAAAGATTTATAGTTTTATTAACTGTCGGGAATGTAGACCGTAGTGTTAGATTATTGGAAGACGCAATACCACGTAATAACATGAAAGATAACATTGAATCGGCTAAGCAGACGGGTTAAAAAAAATAACACATTTGTGGGGCTTTGCAACCAGGCCTTTCAGACACCTTTTAAATACTTAAATCATTATTACTAGTCTTTTAGGACCACTTTAAAAAAGACGTTTTAGAAGGTACGACAAACAGAACTTTTACGAAGGCAACGCTCTAAGCTATCGAAGTCTTTCTAAAAATAGTTGCACTATCAATCAACATAATCTCTAATTTAATCGCAAGAACCCTTTAACCTAAGTATCGTTCGAAACAATAAAACAATAGTAAATTAAATTACTTTCACGGTCAGTCGATGTTTGATGCTATACATATAATCACGTGATTGCATAAGGTCATCCGAACCCGAGCACGAACAAACGATCATAACGATTGTTTATCGATGCATCGTTTACTCGTGTATCGATGGTATCGAGTATTCGCTGTATCGATTCATCGATTGTGTTTATGTTAAATGTTTATCAGCGTAAGAAATTGGCGTTGTTGCTACTTGGTAATATGCAACGCGATTAAATTCAATTTGAAAGTTATTTAGTACTGTTTTTTACTAAGTACCTACCTACCAATTTAATTAAAATATTAAGTAGGTATGCCCTTCAGCTTCGCGAATCGCGATTCGGCTTAATTGTTCATAGTCATAGTGTCCTAGTAAATCCCTGTAGCCCAGTTTTATTGAGTAGGTATAGGTAGGTACAGTCAGCGTCTTATATAAAGTGACAGATAACATATCCAGTTATAAAGGGACTCCTAAAGTGATCAATAATAATAATACAACCTAAGTCATCTAATTATGTAAGTCATTCATCTTGCACAATGATATCGGAACATGGACATCGTCAAATATATGAGTTCGTTCAAAGTGCCATAATCATAGTAACAAACACGGCGCCAATGGTTTCTAAGCATCCAAAGTATTCAAAAATATGGAACACTACATGAAAATGAACTCTATCGCTGAATATTTAAGGTACCTTTTGAAATTTAAAAACAAAATGAATGAGATAAAGCATTGGTTGTTCCTTTCATTATGAACGTGACGTCATTGGCATGTGTTTTGTTTATTCTATCCTCAATTTTATCATATTTTCATGATTTATAATTCGCGTTAGATATCAAAGAGTAATTAATACTAATTTGCATAAATACTCGAAAGATTTCATAGATAATGTACATCATTGTTTACATATCAATGTCATGTGTCATTCATATAAATGCAAATAAATTAATATAATAAAGTAATTATTACAATTTAATTGGAAAAACATGGCCTCATTTCGAATTAATGATGGAATGAAACACAAAATCATTCACTTGCAACAAGAAGGTGTTTCTGTAACAGACATTGCGAACGAACTTGGAATATCCGTAAGTTGACTTCTCTTTATATTGTATGTTATTTTATTTTTTTGTATTTTGTACTGCATAAATTCTTTCATGTTATAATAATTCAGTTTCTTTCTTACAGAGGAACACAGTTTATCGATGGACGGATAGATGGAATACAGAGGGTGTTCTCCGTTACCATGTAACAACTGGTCGTCCACGCCGGACAAACACTGATCAAGATACGCGAATAGTGCAGAAAGCTCGAAGCGATCGTTTTTTAAACACGCGTAATTTGGCATTTGAGTTTCAAGTATCACAGACCACATTAAGGAGACGATTACACGAGAAAGGTTTACATAATAGAATACCCGCCAAGAAACCTGCACTTACGCCGAGGCACAAAGCACAAAGATTAGAGTTCGCACGACGTTATTTAGATTTTAATTTTGAAAATGTCGTTTTTGTAGACGAAAAAGTATTTTGTTCTACTGCTCGTGGTCGTCTATCTTTATGGAGGTTAAACAACACCAGATACGAAGAAAGAAATGTGTTACCTGGTAACAGGAGTGGACGTATCACACTCGGATTCTGGGGTTGGATGTCCCAAAGCGGTCCGGGAGAATTAGTCGAGGTTGGCGGCAGACTTAATGGCCAAAGATATAAAGATATCCTTAATGATGTTTTGTTGCCCACGGCCCGAGTATTTTATCCAAACGAAAGAATCCGTTTCATACAGGACAACAGTTCTGTTCATAATTCCAGGGTAGTATCAAATTATTTAAATGAAACAAGAGATTTGGAACGAATAATTTTTCCTGCACGTAGTCCTGACTTAAACCCAATAGAAAACTTGTGGGGTAAAATGATTCAACTATGGGATAATACTACGATAAGAAGTACGGAAAACTTGAGGAGACACGTTGAAAATGTATGGGAGTCGTTAAGGGGAGACAGATTTTGTTTTAACGCAGTGCAATCCATGCGTCAGCGACTTAGCGATGTTATTATTGCTGAAGGTGGATATACACGTTTTTGATATTTTTTTGTTATATATTTTAAGATAATAAACAACCATTTCAATTGAAGTAAAACCTTGTTATTTTACGAGTTATTATTTTGACCTGGAATTATGTGATGATACGTAGAATGCAGGAAGAGTTTAAATCACATACATTTAGAAGAAGGCTGTTTAGGTCTCATCGAATCGAATTATGTGATTGATACGTAGAGTGCAGGAAGAGTTCAAATCACTTAGGTACATTTTTAGAAGGTTGTTTAGGTCTCATCTCTTATTTTAGGATCGTGGGTAATTGGCGAGCATAATTTAGCTTTTAAGTCAAATAGACATTAAAAAAAATACTTATTAAACAAGTAAGATTCCCGGGATACGACCCGGTGACCTTACGTACGGCGGACACTCTAATGCCCAGACACCAATCAGACATGCATAGTGACATAGTTCATTTTCATGTACCTAATGTTTGTTCCATATTTTTGAATACTTTGGATGCTTAGAAACCATTGGCGCCGTGTTTGTTACTATGATTATGGCACTTTGAACGAACTCATATATTTGACGATGTCCATGTTCTGATATCATTGTGCAAGATGAATGACTTACATAATTAGATGACTTTGGTTGTATTATTATTATTGATCACTTTAGGAGTCCCTTTATAACTGGATATGTTATCTGTCACTTTATATAAGAAGCTGACTGTACATACAATGACCCTCTCAAATTAAGTATAAAGATATTTTACACAGGTACACAAATAAACTAAATCCGCGCTCTTTTTATCAACAAGAGCCGGCAAAAAACAACCATATTTGTTACACGTTCACTTAAAAAAGCATACAAAAGTTCCCTAATTGAATCGTATAAAAGTCGTGATTGTGTACAAATTGCATGTATAAAATCATTTATCTGTCGACATAGCAACAGGATACAGAGGGACACAGGGATTACGCATATCAATGTAGCGGCAATCGCGAATCGCATGACAACCGGAATGGCGGCTCAACGACTCAATTTAAAACTGACTCCGATTCATGTTATAATAATACGAAACACTACATATTAAAAAAGAAATTCCACCGCGTAAATCTGTCTGTCTGATTGCAATAAACTCAAAAACTATTGAACAGATTGTCGTATGGTTTTCACTGCAGATTCTTAAGAATGGTGAAATAGATTATTTGATTATTTGAAATGTAACTAATGAAAGTTTTGTGTTACTAAAATAGGCTAAAATATGATGATGATTTAAGTTGAAGATGTCGAAAAAATAATAACCTGATAGGGCTTAGATTTCGAGTAAAATAATGTCTACCGAATACGCTATTATCTGAAATACCTACTTAACTTTAAGTTAGTACTTATTACACTTACTTTATTTAGTTGCCTAGTAATCATTTTATTATAGAACGGATGACTAGAATGTGTTTTTAAATGTCAGAGCGTGTAATAAATGTCAATATACTCTTTTGGTTGACCTATGAATCTTATGATTAATGATGCTATTATAGTTGCTGTAGACTGCGTATTATGATTAAGAACTTTAGTTTTTAGAAGTACGTAGTGTACAAGATGTAGTGATTGCCCAATAAATATTTATCGAGAGACAACTTTGACGGTAATCGTAGGAAAAGAATCGATCAAATCTTTAGTTAGAAAATGGATTACATTTGTAACTATTTTACAGACAATTATATTGGTGATTAATTAGTTTAGCATATTATCGATATAATTAAGATACAAGATGATAAATTAATGTAAACATTGTAAGGAACTAATCTACCTATTTCTAAAGTATCGATAGTGCCGCGGTTGCCAATGGTAGCTAGCCAACGAATCAGCTGTTGTCTTATTTACATCAAAACAATAGTGATTATTCCGGTATCCGGGTACCTACTCACAAGCGTAAACGAACGGATTAATATCGAAGTACAAAGTTTGTGTAAAACTTGTAGTAATATTTTGATATTTTCATCTTACGGAAGTACGCACGGTCCCTTCGTAAGAATGTGTATGGTCGGTATAGCTGACGGTACTGGATTGTGACGTCATATTAGAGTCCGATTTTTTTCCCAAGCTATGGATCCTTCCTTAACTAAGTCATACAGGTTTATATTTTTTTCTTCCGTAATTTCTTATGAGTTCTCGATTTTGTAAAATAAAAGAATTTTATTCAGTGAGACAAATATTGACAAATTATTAAGGACATACAAAAATGCATGCCTCAATTAACCTTAAGTAAAAACTTGTTATCACAGTTATGATGAATGATTAAAAATATTTATATCAATAAAATCTGTAAACTTATTTAAATCAAAATGTTGTTCAACTTAAATTATAACATAAATTGTGATGTGCTATTCACGTTACAACATTGAATTATTAAAACAAAATACACACTAGCCGTGAAAAGAGTGCAACATAAATTTGTAAAACGCTCAAATAAACTTGAAAGCAACATAATGATGCAATAATTAAAATTGTTACTAATTTATTATATATATTCACAACTATCATACATAATTAGTGCAGTAATATTTTGAAATCAACTTCGAGAGCAAAACACTGATCACATCACTATTCAACTACAAAAAAAAAAATAAAGCATCACAGTACGGCCGGCGAAAAAAAAAGTAAAATAAAGCACAGACACAAACTCAAACAGCTTTATACCAGCTCGTTTTTGTTGCCAGTAGCCCGTTGACCCCGTTTCCTGCATTCTGCTCGAAGCTGTTCCTTACTCATGGCCGCTAATGCCTCAGGGCTAAGGTTCTGACGTGTTCTTCCATTGTCAGAGACTGAATTCTGACGCGGTATTACCACAGAGTTGGCATTATTGCGGGCACGTCTTGTACCCGCCATTTTCAATAATTACAAATATCCTTGTCTAATTATATTTTTGTGTTGTGTCTTCTATATTTAAATGTTATCCTTTGTCTTCTTGCCTTGCAGAATTGTGGAAAATTGTTGATGTAATAAATACATGTTGTATCGTAAATATATATAATAAATTAGTTATACTGTTACACATGTAAATAAGAAAATGTATATTTCATACTACCAAGAGACATTATAAATAATAAATTAAACATCAATTAGATACAGAAAAATATTTCATAAATTCATTTGAAATAAATTTAAACACCATAAACAAATGAAAGAATGTATAAAAATAAATTAAAGCTAGACCATGTAAAGCTGACTTTGAACCGTGACACAATTACCTAATTAATTTATTCCATTCATGAGGAAGATGTAATTAAATGATAAGATAACAGATGCACTATGTTTGATTGCACTATTAATAGTTTATTTCAAATTATACATAATTTTATGAAATAAAAAGTATAGTAAAGTATGAAATGAATGTGAAAACGCAAATGTCACCAATTAAATTCAAATGTATGATAAATTTCCGCGTAAATATTTGCATGAGATCGCGAAAATTACCCTCCTCACATTGTTATTGATTATTTAAGTTCACTCAAGCGTATCATATTTGTATCATGAAACACATTGATTCCGTACATGGAGGTTCCTAGCGTTATAAAAATAAAAAAGCCACTTTCAGCCCCTAATAAATAAAGCATAAATTTTAACATAGGTATCGGAAAAATGATTAGGAATAGTCAGCAGAAATTATAGGTAACATCTAACCTAACATAACATTTAAAATTGTAAACAAAAAAAATACTCACATTCGTTATAATTCAAGAACAGTTCAGGGAATAATCCTCAGTCTTTATTTCATTTATTTTATGTTTATTCAATTGGAATTAAATTATTTTAGCGCACAATACCTATCCGTGAAAAGCAAATTGTTGAAGTTTGAAAAATTGTTGCCTGTTTTTGAACTTGGGCCGCTACTAAATGATGTGGAAACCTTTAGCAATATACGGTGTTTTGTCGATTTAGTTTTAAATTGTAGGGTTTATTCGATGTAGAGACAAACATTGAGTTTTAATATTTAAGTGAGTACCTTTTCCTTCTGTTAGAAATACTGTTGAATTCAGGTTATCAAATATCTACTACAAAGGCACAATATTTAGTGTAATAGCAACACAGTTTTAAGCACTGACGTGTGTTTGCCTTGGAGAGGGTTTTCAAAGACAATAAAAAGTGTAAAACTTTGAAATCGCCTATTTTAAATCGTAGAATATTTGCAACGATCAAATATTAATTTCTTTTAGTACATTTCACTCAATTTTATTAGTGAGTGTCTTTTTTGGATGTATATTAAAACTTTTAAAATAACAGCGAAATCAATTACAGTTTATAGAATTATTTTAGTTATAAATAGGGCCTAGCTAAGCTTTGTTTTTAGTTGGTATAGAGGATAATTTGTCACAATAAAATTCAAATCCATCGTAAATGTGAATTTATTTGTAGGATTAATCTACTACAGAATCATATGCGGGCTATGATGCATGTCAAATAAAACTGCAGCTCTTTACTATCTGACTTAATCTGACATTGAATGTCAGACTGTCATATTTGCTTGCACTGGATAGCGTAAATAAATATTTTGTTTTGGATTCAAGAGTAATTTTCAAGCAAATTGCTTTGGAATGGAAAATGAATGATGATGATGACATTAATGCGTTCTTGCCGTCATTGTTAAACCCTAGAGCAGTGAGAAAAAATACTGGCGAATTATCTTTAACGCAGGTGAGCGCTAACTTTAAAAAGTTTTCATCGTTATAGTTTACTGTAAAAATAACATACGTGAGTATAACAGTCAGCAAGGATCCCATTTTCATTAGTCAATCATTAAAATAACTACATGTTTTTGTTGTTCTAGAACTATTATTCTGACTAACAAGTATCGTCAGGTACACATTGTAGTTTATAACACGAGATGTTACCTAACAGTTAACAAGTTCATGATTACGTTATAATTGTTTACAGAATTCGTTCGTAAGCCGATCTTCTTTGTCGTTAAGGCGTTCTAATGGCTTAAGATTGAAGGCAAAGCCCAAGGTGAGTGGCCATTTTTTGCTTTAAGTACATTATCCAGATTTCTATTAAAAAATATAACAGTAACTCTATTGTTTGGCTCCATGAACCACGTCTTTTGTTTCATGTTTGTTGGGATGAGTGGGACAATGGTGGATTTGTGTTTAAATAATTTTAGCAGTTAGTCAAGTCTCAACAAAGTTAGGTGTTTTTTAGAATGCTATTTATTACTGTAATTATTAGGCATTAATTTATTATACACTACAATAACAAGATGTTTAGATTTAGGAACGAATGAGAAACCAATGTGCATACTTATTTAAATTATTTCAAAATACAACTGTTTTGCTGATAGTTACATTTTTATTAATTATCTAAGCCTCAGGGCTCAAGCTTTATTTTTAGTAACAACCCAACATCTTATACATACATGAAATTAAATTCTCTCGATTTGACCACCTTAATCACTGCATTTGTAAAGCTAACCTTATCAGATCCAGCTGTATTGTATAAATCAATACAATGTAGATAAGGTTTATCTTGTATTGCTATACCATTTTGAGAATAAAGATAGGCATTTTGGAGATAAGAACATTGTAAATATTAAGATTTTTTTGATTTGCATAACAGCATGAATTAGGATTGGTATGACTAGAGAAAAGTGCCAAAAAACTAATTATGTAATGAGGCCATACATTTATGTGCTGACTGTAACGATTTTTCAGAATCGTTTATCTACCTTGTAACCCAAAACAGGCCTTTAAACATGGCAAGTCTTTAAAAAATTGTTTCATGATCAAATAAGTAGGTACCATTTTGATTCCAATTTGTAAATTTCAGGTCATTCCCTTTGATAAGGAAAACTCTCAAAATGTTCGAAACTTAATAAATAAACCTAAAACTCCCGCAAAACCACCTTCTCGTCGAAAGACAATAGATGGAGACAGTCTAGGCTTCTCAGCTATTGATGACCTTCATAGTGTAGCTAATAACTTTGACTCCGCCTCCATCGGCGCGGGCGATGGAGACACACCAATAGAACTTAAACCAAAAAACGACTGTGAAATTATAGAACCTCATGTTCCTTTAGTATCAGTATCGTCTAATACAGAGTTAGACAAAACCGTAAGCGGTCAGAGCGACACCACAATTATGTACAATGTAGACGACAGACCTATCATCTCAGTGTCTTTCGGCGTCAACCATTGCAGCAGCCTCGATATCAATTCCAAAAGCAGCAACATCAAAAGACTCTGTTTCACCCAAAAAGATGACGACACATTAGTCGATTGTGAATTATTAGAATCTTCTAAACTGAGCTCGGAAAGCGACCTCGACGAAAACATGAACGAACCTCAAACACCAAACTCACTAAAGAGGTCCGCCGTAACTGTTAATCTAGAAATTAAAAAGAAGAAATTGTCACCAGACACATCAGACAACTCAAAAGTTCTAATTTTAAACACAAGTGCCGTCGAGAAGATATCCCATGTCATCGTTCAACCACCAAATTATAAATTAGTGAAGGGAAATTTTTCGGACCAACAGGCTAAAATTAAAAGCGTTGGTAATAGGAAAAAAGTGTTTGGCTCTGACGTCAAAAATGGGCATGTGAGTGGTGTTCTGCGGCAGAAGTCGATTGACAGTTTTTTCAGTAAACGTTCGAAGGTATCTGAAGGTGGTGCGGGTGGGTCGGAGTTGGTGAGAGTCGGGTTTAAAAATGGTGATGAGGAGGCGATGAGCAGAAATTCAGGTGTCGCTGAGAAGAGTGGTCGCAAGTCGCCATTTTTGAAGCGGACAGATAACGATGGGTCGTTGGGACCGCTTAGAATGTCGTCCCCTAGAAAGGCGGGGTCGCCGAGACCCGAGACGTCGTGTTCGTCTCCGCGTGGCCGGATGGAGAGTCCCAGCGCTCTGGCGCGTAAGAACGTAGACTCGTTGCAGTTCAGTATACCCTCGAAGTCTGTCTCCACGAAGAAGGGGGTTTCTTCGAAGACCGTTGTTCCCCATCACAAAATTGTGGCAGGTATGTTGAATGTTCTATGCCTCAATTTGACTTGTGTTAAATGTTATCGTCACGACTATCTGATAGCTGTCAGTCATTGACTAATAGAACTTAAATTTGCGTTACAGGCTTTGCAGGTTTCACTTCTTTTCTTTAGAAGATTTTGAGATATAGAAATTGCAGTTCTCCCGAATTTACGTTAAATAAAGTTTATACATTTTGCCTAGATATTACTGGGTATTGAAGTACATTTGTTTTTCTAACTACAGGTACACATTTCGCGGTGGACGCATTCTCTTACGGCGAGATCGCGAACGTGAAACATTACTTCCTCACCCACTTCCATTCGGACCACTACTCCGGACTCAAGAAGAGCTTCAACAAACTTCTTTATTGTTCCAAAATTACCGGTAAGATGCACCGTATGTATTTGCCTTTACATGAATAAATATCTCTTAGCCCGGCACTGCAGGGCGGCAGTAAGGCTAAATAAAGTAAAATGGGTTGGGAGCAGATCAGGGCTTAACTGAGGAGTGCTAAGCAAGTGAATTCTTCTGAAATGAGAGAGTTTAGGCCTTGATTCTATCATGCCGGTCAAGTGAGGTTTAGAGGACGTATTCTTTTGGAAACTAAATATTTTGTTTCTCTTTGTAGCGGACCTTTGCATATCAAGACTAGGCGTCAGTCCTAAATACATTCACGTGATAGAAATTGATCAGACCACTAGAATCGACGGCGTCGAAGTCACCGCTGTAGAAGCTAACCAGTGAGTATTCTGCTAACATTTACAACTCAAACCTTAAATTAAATTATTTTGCTATTCATTCTCCGTTACGAAAGAAAATTTCGTGCATGCATTTTTTTACGTATACGTGTTCTTTGGTGCACTTATAACATGGCTAATAATTTATATTCACAATCGATTGATTATTTTGATATTCTTGACTTGTGTGAAAAAGAGATATTTATAACTTTTTTTTACTATAGTTAAACGAGCTATAGCTAACATTAAGATCTTATTTTAATCAAAATCTTAATGCTTTTTCGTGGTAGTTGTCCCGGCGCAGTAATGCTAGTGTTCACGCTGCCGAACGGCAAGACGTTGCTTCACACGGGTGACTTTCGCGCCTCCCCCGTCATGGAGTCCTACCCTATATTCTGGAATAAGGACATACACACCATATACTTGGATACCACGTGAGTTGTGATATTATTCGTTGGTAAATAAGGTTGGAAATTTTCGTTATCGTATCTGAACGAATGAGATTCAACAATAGCCAGTATGAATTATGTATGGAAAAACGACCAAAAATACTTTTCATTATCAAAAGACGTTTTACTTTTTCTTTTATACGTGGGTCTCTGTATGCAGGCTTGTATGCTGTAGCTATTTAAAATGTTATGAAAAAAATATAATCAGGTTAAAATGGACACCTTTCATATAAAAGAAAAGAATATACGTATCCTGACTACAATTCAATTGGTTCATTTTGTAAAATAGCTACAAATATTTTTTTTTTGGTAGATATTGCAACCCCCGCTACGACTTCCCCACACAAGAGCAGAGCCTCGAGATGGCGCTGTACATCCTGCGTCAGAAGAAAATGGCGCTCGAGAAGGTCGGCAAGAAGTTCTCTAGCGTGCTCATCGTGTGCGGGACTTATACCATCGGTGAGTATAACAAACAATTTAACTGCCTCTTTGGCGCAGTGGTTTAGGTCACCACGCCGATACCACTGTGTCGGGAGGTCGTGGGTTTGATTTCCACACGGGACAATTATTTGTTCGATCCACAAATAATAGTTTTGGGTCTGGTTGTGCTTTGTGTCCCTTGTTTGTATGTTTGTAAAAGTCCCCGCGACACAAGAGCAATTCTTAGTGCAGGAGTTGTCTTTAAAAAAAAATGATAAATGAATCTTGTCATTGACTTATCCCCTTGCTTTTGCGTAAGGGGGCTTATTATCAGATACCTAGATGCTTACTAACACCATGTTTTGCTAGTTAAATGAGAGTTGGAGATTTTGTATCCTCGCAAGACGACTGAAGAATACCTGGTGGCTCATTTATTATGCTTTTCATTTAATTTATTTCTGATTTAGGATATCGTTCTCGAGTTTGCGACAGACGAGAAAATTAATAGGTCAAGGTTAAGGTCGATAGTTTACATTAAGTGTCGACGCGACGTGACTCTTTGCGTTACTGTGAGGGCAGCACGAAACGTGCGGTTACGCGTAAAAGCGTATTTTGCGCGACTATTGACCTTAAATTTGTATTCGTTTGTATAGCTGAGTATTGCAGATAGTGGGCTATAGTCGGCTAGTCGTATTGCGTTTCGGTTCACATGAGTGACTCTTAATGTCGTGTTGTAATCTGGCAGGCAAGGAGAAGTTCTTCCTGGGCATGTCGCGGCGCGTGGGCTGCTCGGTGTGGGCGTGCGCGGAGAAGGAGCGCGTGCTGGCCGCCGTGGAGGGGAGGGCGAGCCCGCGGGCCCCGCCCCACGCCGCGCAGCTGCACGTCGTGCCCATGCGGGACCTCACGCACGAGGTACACATACACATACACACTATAATACACATACACGATACTTCGCTCACTTTACAGTTTTAATCCTAGTAGAAGGCGAGGCGCCCATAGCCAGTTGCGCTCACCGGTCGGTAAACGATCTTTGGGTTAAGCAACCATTGGCGCGGTCATTCCATAGATGGGTGACCGCATAGTGGTATTTGAGCTGGGCGTCTCCGTGCTTCGGAGGGCACGTTAAAAGTCGGTCCCGGCTGTTGTCTACTAAGATAAGTCGTTAAGCCATGTCAAAGGTCTCTCGGGCGGCTTGAACGACTTTGACACTAGGTTGACCACTAACCATACGACAAACAAACAACCCTAGTAGATGAAGACGTTTGTCATTCTTTACTTACAGCCGTGTAGTAATGGGCTCTCGTGCCCGCTCCCCTCGGAAGCACGCTTATACGGCGCTGGGACGGCTCGCATCCATCATCACTTACGACTTCGAAAATCACGTTCGATTTAGAATATTATTTACTTCCAAAATAAAAAAGACTAAATTTTTTATCAAAACCTTTATTTTGACCTTAAACACTACACCGATTTATGAGAACGTTTATTTCGTATGTGTAGAAACTCCGCGCGTACCTGGACAGTCTGAAGGGCGCGTTCAGCGAGATCGTGGCGTTCAAGCCCAGCGGCTGGGAGAATGGCAAGCAACCCAGCGTCGAGAAGGACATGGTCACCATACACGGTAATATTTAAATATTTGATCATCTTTAACTAGACCTATAATATAATACAAAACAAATCTGTTTTTTCTACTTTGGCACGCAATTATGTGTACGTAGTAGCACGTGTACGCTGAGTACGGTATAAGTAATGCGCAAAATAATAAATTGTCCTAATAATGTATGTAGAAAATCAACTGTTACTAAAATTTGAAATTTCAAAATTGTAATCAACAGTTTAGGAGATTGGACACCGCCATGTGTTCGAGATGTTTCTCAAATATTTTGATTTATGTCATAATATTATTTAATTTTATTGTCAACAGGTATACCATACAGTGAGCACTCGAGTTTCTCTGAGCTGATTCGTTTCGTCAAGTTCTTGAAGCCGAAGCAAGTGGTGCCCACTGTTGATATATCGGGCGGAGTCAGGGCTGTGCAGGTAACTTAAACTTATTATTTACCTTTATATGTCCCAGTTTTTGCCAGCCAATTGGTTTGCTTAAAAAATATTGCTTATGTGTAAAAGACCTTGAGGTCGGTCTGGTCATCATGTCAGCTCAATTAGCATTTAAAACGAAGATTTTTTTTTATGAGTACTTGCCACCTTAATTCGTAGCCTTTCCTAACATTATCTACCTACCTGTATTTCTGCCCATATGTTTGTATCGATTGTTACAAAGGTATTTTGCGTGAATAAAAGAATTTTTATTCATTTATTGTAATTGATGTTCCAGAGAATTTTAAACAGAACTTAGCTTAAAGTCCTCAAATTACCTATAATCTATTGCTTTACCAAGTGTCACCTTATTTGGTTTAGCAGTTGATAATGTCAGCCCTACAAAATATCTTTACTACAGTATATACATATCAGACAGTAATTGTGTTGTTTCAGAAATACTTCCCATGTCCATTGGTGCACAAGGAGGAGCTGCACACTCAGAGTAAGGTGACGGACTTCTTCAGCATACAGAACCAACAACAAGTGCCGGCCGTCACCTGAACTAACAGGTACCACTACAGCTTCTATGTAGCGTGTGTCAGGTCTTTGTGGCACGGTCGGTAATGTATGCGACTGCCGCGCATAGGTCTCGGGTTGCAATCCTGGGTCGGACCATAGTTTTTTTGGGGTTTCTCTATTGAGAATTTCTCAGAGATTGTCCGAAGATAGGAATTTGAGGTCGTAGACCTTCGTGTCGAGCGCTATTTGACATTGTGTGCTTGAGACTGCCGGTCAAGCTACGGTCTCGGGTTTGATTTACTGTTGAGACAAACTTCTGAAAGGTTTTCCCAATCTCTGATGGTATTTTCAAATACCCTGGTAACGATGGTATGGGAATAACCTTTACAGCCAAACATAGATCACTATGGACGTTTTCAATACTTTCCACAACATAAAATAAAAAACGTGGTGTTATATTTTATTTCCTTGTACTAAAGATATTGTTTGTTTGTTTCAGATGCGTTCAAGCTGATAAACTAAGTTGCCATTTACTATACCAGTCTGTGATTTTTTGATATGTTGTATACTAGGGTAATATTTATAAAAGTTGGTTGATTTGTAATAAAACGTATTTTTAATAGTCTTGTATTTGTTATCTCTATACATACATATTATTAGTGGTATACCTTCTTTCTTTTTGTAGTTAGTTACCTTGGTTCGAAAGTCATCATTTTATGCGTTAGGTGCAGCGCAGACGACAGACTATCCGTGACGCACTTTTTAGTCTGTGAAAATAGAACTTATGCTATAGAGTAAGATCCCAGAGCTGCCAGACCTACGTCATTTTAGCAAAGCTGAAACTTTGAGGATTGTTAGTATAAAGGGTCTGTTAAGAGGTATGCACATCCACTACCTTGAAAGCGGGGCCGTTTCCGAGGTAGCGCGGAGTGAAGGTGCGTAAAAAACGACCCAACCTACGTTATAGTAGCAAAGTTGGTTTTCAGATATGTTATTAATGATATTATGTAGAATTAAAATTGACTATTGCCAGACCGTTTCCCGGGGCCATAGTTTTTTTGGGGTTTCTCTATTGAGAATTTCTCAGAGATTGTCCGAAGATAGGAATTTGAGTTCGTAGACCTTCGTGTCGAGCACTAGTTGACATTGTGTGCTTGAGACTGCCGGTCAAGCTACGGTCTCGGGTTTGATTTACTGTTGAGACAAACTTCTGAAAGGTTTTCCCAATCTCTGATGGTATTTTCAAATACCCTGGTAACGATGGTATGGGAATAACCTTTACAGCCAAACATAGATCACTTTGGACATTTTCAATACTTTCGACAACATAAAATAAAAAACGTGGTGTTATATTTTATTTCCTTGTACTAAAGATATTGTTTGTTTGTTTCAGATGCGCTCAAGCTGATAAACTAAGTTGCCATTTACTATACCAGTCTGTGATTTTTTGATATGTTGTATACTAGGGTAATATTTATAAAAGTTGGTTGATTTGTAATAAAACGTATTTTTAATAGTCTTGTATTTGTTATCTCTATACATACATATTATTAGTGGCATACCTTCTTTCTTTTTGTAGTTAGTTACCTTGGTTCAAAAGTCATCATTTTATGCGTTATAGTGATTTCAAGTATAGACGTTTTTAGGTCCAAATAGGCTTTTCATGCTCAAAGACTACGAAAGCAGAAAAAAGCGCTTAATTATTAAAACTACAGTCAAAAGCAATGCCGAGTTTCCTGTGTAATCTGCATTTGCTCAGCTTCCAGTGTAATCTCAGCTCCACTTAAAACGGCTGACCTAAGATACATTTGGCAGACCGATAAATTAGGTACTTTTTTGAAAAAGGACAAATTACATTTCCGTAAGTGTGATTGCAACTACCGTAAAACGGGGTGAATAGAAACAATTTTCAACTTTGTCCTAAAAATTTTTAGCGAATAACTTGTTATTTTTATTGTCAGGTTGTTTTATATCATGTCCGGCGCCATGAAGAAAGAGTTAAAACCATATTTGTCCAAAAATATGCATAGTTTTACGATATTTCATTAAAAAAATGGTCAATTTCTATTCACCCAGCGATAGGGGTGAATCGAAACGACCAAAGGGGTGAATGGAAAAATTGTGTTTTAAAACGTTTTTTCAGTTAACAATATTGTATCTTTATAGATAAATATACACCTAAAGAGATAAACACTCCAAACAACTCATTAGAAAAGAAATTCCACTTTAAATCCAAAGTTTTGAAAAAAATGTATGGACCATTAAGGCATTCGAGGACGGTTGACTTTGAAGCAATTTTTTGGGTATAAATATCAATTTAAACATTTAAACAATTATGACACCGCAGAGAAGTAATATCGACGTGTAATCATTTCAAATTTGAACAAAATTCTTAAACGAGGAGTACTCAAACATTGGGCTTGAAAACTTTCCTGATTTTTTTTCTATTCACCCCGCGAATTCTATTCACCCCGTTTTACGGTACCTCGCCTCTAAATTTGATAAAGTTACTGTAAAAATAATGGGCAGCGTGGTGGACTCTAGGCCTAGCCCCTCCGTCTTTCGGGAGGAGATCCTTGCCAAGCAGTAGGACAGTTGAGGTGCAACGCAGACGACAGACTATCCTTGACGCACTTTTTAGTCTGTGAAAATAGAACTTACGCAATTATATGTAGTAACGCGCCGGACTTTTTGCGCGTTGTGTGCGTTATTGCATATAATTGCATAAGTTCTATATTCACAGACTAAAAACGGATAGTCTGTCGTCTGCGCTGCACCTAAAAAGGGTTAAAAATAGAATGTACTGTACTGATATTTACTTTATTCTCATAAACGATATCCGTCTACGTACTTACACAAAATAAATCACATTTCAAATATATACAGATATTTAGATTGTTCACAATAATTTCTATCTAACTAAAAGATAACTTTGTTCACATTTATTATGCACTGGATGGACAGTACTTACTAATTTGTAAGGAGAAATTACTAAAATTAATTTTATTCCTAGAATGCAATATCATAATTATTTATAAGTCTAGACAAAAAGTCCGCCTATTTCAAAGTTGCCAAACGACGATTTATCGTAGGTACTAAAAGTTAAAATATGTAGACTTTATAATAGTTTACAACAAATATTTATTATTATTTTGTATCTCCTTTTACGGAGCAGCAAAAACTAAATATTTAGCAGATATAATTAATTTTTTTGTAAATCACATCTCTCCATATTACCTCTGCACTATAAACACATGCATTTGTACAACATAGTAATATACTTCTCCAACTAATATAAATGTAATCTTTCATAGTCTACATATTCTACAACACAAAAGGATCGTTGCAGCTGTTGGCGCCGACGCAGCCGAGCAGCCGTGTGAGTGCGAGCTTGTACCAGTGCTTCACCGCTGGGAATATGTCGTTCACGTCGTTGATCAACTCGTACGGGTCCGAGATTAGATCGTAGAATTCCACGAATTTCTAGAAAAAAATATTAGATCTTAATAAGTAATTAATTATATTACAGTAATTTAACAAAAACAAATCAACAGCTTTTACACGTAGACCTTCCTCAAAAAATTAAAAATACGCATCAAAATCCGTTGCGAAGTTTTAAAGATCTAAACATACAGACATAGATACAGACGCGGGAAGCGACTGCTTTATGCTATCTAGTGATATAATTTGTGTAAACGGACTCTAATGTGGATTATACAAATGTTTCTTGTGTATAGAAACGAAACTGGGGCAATGTTTTAATTTTGTATTAGGTAAAATGCGACAGTAATTTTTTTTTTTATTTACAAATATTTTTGCGATCCACAAATAATTGTGTCTGTATAGTCTAGTCTGTACTTCTGTGTCCGTTGTTTGTATGTTTGTAAAAGTTCCCGCGGCACAAGAGAAATTCTTAGTGCGAGAGTTGTTTTTTTTTAAAGAAAAAAGAAAGCTTCCCGCTAGTGCCGCCCGAACCTTCGGCTGGACACACTAACCGGTACATTAAAAAAAAATTAAGTTAACCTTACACAAAAAGGACGCTTATTCAATGTTTTAGTTTTTAGTGTTATTAAATATTATTGGTCACTGTGTGTAGTAAAGACATTTAAATAATAAGGTTTAAGTGTTTACCTAATGCAATGAGAAAGCCATAGTGTTATTGTTGGTTTAACATTATGAGGTAGTGAGAGTTTGTGTTGTTTTCATGGTGCCTAACACACCGTCCGTCCGTTATCCGTCGAGATGGCGATCACATTTTGCACGTCTAAGTTTAAACATTGTGCATCGCTTTTCCAAAACAAACGCTCGAAGTGATCAGTGAGGATTAATAAGCAACAAAACTTAAGTGATAATAACTCGTAAGTGGGTAGGTAACGCATTCGCCGCACGAAGTGTCAGTGTCGTGACAGGATCGAGACGCGCCGGCGCCAACCCCGCGAGCCTTTCTTCGTGGCCGCTGTTGCTCCAGCGTACACGTAAGTAATCATTTGTAGTTATGAGCGTGATACGTATGAATGAATGTTTGTACAGAGTGATACTGTTTGGTTTACATCATTTTATTACTTCATAAAGATTTATTAATTGCATAATTCTGTATTTACGGTGTTACAATTGATTTTGTATCAACAGTTTGTCCATAGCGGATGTGCCATTTTTTACAACATAAACGATCATAATTATTTATATCTATTATTAGTAACTTAGTAAGACACATGGATGAGAATTTAGTACAACTATGTGTGTACCTATGTATGTATACTAAGATTTTTACCACTACGCAACAGAATTTGTTGCGGTATTTTTATAAATAGGATGATTCAAAAGAAAATTTATTTGTAAAAGTTGTAGAGGTTTTTTTTGTAAAATAACTGTTAAAACCGGGAGAAGCCGGGGCGGGCCGCTAGTTTATAATTGATAATTCACTAATCAATATTCAATAATAATAATACAAATGGTTGTTTTTCACATGACTATTGACCTCTAGCTCTGCCCATACAAGCCATGGTAGCGGCACGTTGTATAAGGTTCAAAATACCTTACAAAGATGTAGTTACAATGAGTAATGAGTACTTACTTCTTGATCAGCGAACTCGCAGTATTTCCTATGTATCCGCGGCGCGAAGTGCTGTACACACGCGAACGTGTTGTTGCGAGAGTCCTGACACTTGCACCCGTATGCTGGGTAACACTCCTGTGTACATAAAAAGAAATAGTTAATCAATGTTATAGTAAGGGATTCCCTATATTTATAAGTCTGGTGGCACCACTCCTTATTAACTAGCAGATACCTTATCAGATGGAACTGTGACGGTCTTCTTCTTCTTTATCGTATGGTTAGTGGTCAACCTAGTGTCAAAGTTGTTCAAGCCGCCCGAAGGCCTTTGACATGGCTTAACGACTGTTATCGTAGTAGATAACAGCCGGGACCGACTTTTTACGTGCTCTCCGAAGCACAGAGACGCACAGTTCAAACACCACTATGCGGTCACCCATCTATGGAATGACCGCGCCAAGGGTTGCTTAACCCACAGATCATTTACCGACTGGTGAGCGCAACGGGCTGTGGGCGCCTCAACTGTGAATGAACTGTGACAGTTATTTTGTTACATTTCGCTGCTTTAAAACAAAAGGACCACAAGTTAGCGTTTTTTCGGGGATATTCTAATATTTTAAAAAGACTCGCATCAATTTCACACTATAAGCAGCGAAAAAAATTACGTAAGTCTGTTCTGTAAACGCGATAAAATTACATTTTTTATAATGAAAAGGCTTTTTAATAATCATTTGGTGTCAGTAAGTCAGTAACTAATTGCTCGGAAACAAGGAAACAATGCTGTTTAATTGAGCAAAACATTTTTTGACTTAAGAATATCGCACAATATCACTTTACTAAATACTCACATCTAAATCATCACCATCGAACTTCCACGGGCATGTGTTGTCAACGGTTCTCGTACTACCCATGCCATTGTACTCTACCAACATGTATCTGTAAAAAAAAACATTTTTTTATCATTTCATGTGTAGTTACTTTATACTGATCTTTCGCTAACAATCTTTATATATATAATTCTTCTGTAAGTCACTGTTTAGTCTGGTTTGGGTTATTTACCCCCGGTTTCTGAGTACATTTAGCGGTAGTTTATCCATTAAATAGCGTTTTTTTTTGTATGAGTTATGACGCTATTGAATAGATAAACTACCGTTAAATGTACCTCAGAAACCGGGAGTAAATAACCCGAACCCAGAATAGTGAACACACTGAATGCACACAAGTGTTAGGCTTGCGTGTGTACATATTAGGTTCGGCATTAATGGCCTATCCGGGCAGCCGATTATGTGTAGATGAACCCGATTGGCACGAGCCGAACATTTGAGTCGTCATCTACTGGGACCAGCGCACAACCAATCACCACGCGCAGTGTGACTGACGTCACAAGTCCTGAATCGCGCTATCGAAGTTTGCACTGCAATTGACTATATATACAAGTTCCCGACTACAACAGTCGGGCAGCCTAGGCCCACCAGGCATGATCACCTCGCCTGGTCGGAGGATCCTCCCTTTGTGTTGGAGGGACACGATCACCCCGTTCCACCACATCCGTTTTCAAGTCTTCTTAAAATAGAAAATCCAAACATAATAATAAATACCTTTCAAGACTGCCATCTTCTTCCAAACTAATAGGTCGTCCGTCCATTTTCTCAGGAGTTAACCCTGCTAGTTGTACGATGGTCGGTCCTATATCTATATTGAGTACTGGCGAGGAGTACGTAGTGTTAGGTTTGATGCCCGGCCCTTTGATGAGCAGCGGGACTTTGATGTCTGACTCGTATGGCTGGCGTTTGTCGTATACTTGGGAGAATTGACCTGCAAGATTTATTTTTGGAATAAATCATTTTGATGACAGAAAAATAAATAATTGTAAGTCAATAAATTCGTCGTTAGCGGTTGTTTCGACACAAAGTTGCTTATGATTTGATGATATTTTTGTTGATTTTTCATATGAGTAATATTCATAAGTTCAATTTACTGCTTAGCACTTAGGCTTTATAGAGTTGTTACCAAACGTACTAGACTAACGTGCACGTGCACGAACACGCCCGCATTGTAAGTATTATAATAAGCGAGCAATATTTTTACAACTAAGACAGCTTACGCTTTTAGGAGGATACTTTTTATTATTTGTTCATTAGTGCTTGGGTACTGAAATATCTCTCAATACGAAATGTGTCAAATAAGAATACTTTACAAATGGTACACTATAACATTGAGTGGTGTATCAGTACTCGGCCTTAACGTACGTAGAAATAGGCTTTGTTTCGAAAAGCCGCCCACATTATTCCTTTGAAAAAATAAGAGTTGCATCTTGTCGTCGGCTGGTTGACGACATTGGTATGTCTCGATTAGTGACATAAAAAAATGATTACTTACCAATATGATATCCATTATCCGACGTATATATAACATATGTATTTTCCATGAATCCTCTCGTCTCCAACGTGTCTATTACATCAGCGACCAGTTCGTCTACCGCGAGGAGGGCCTCCCAGCGCGAGCGGTATGCGCGGTCTAGTTCTGGGAGGAGGGAGGCTGGGAGAGGGGAGGGCGGCATGCGGAGGAGCCAGTGTTTGTCCTGGAGATAAAATGATTTAGATATTGAGTGATTAGGAGTCAATTGTTTATGTAAATTGGACCCATTTTTGCAAACAAGAACCAACCCACATTTTTGACGATTTACTAAACTTTTTAACTTTATAAAATACATCAATCTGATATTTCTAGATAGGCTAAGGTATCTCATATAAGGTTAACAAGAATTCATTCATTAATATACTATGTATGCATTTTGCACACTCAGTTTACAAAAGTCGCGTTTTCTCGAAACCTACCTGCTGTGGGTTGGATCTTGTTTGCAAAAATGGGTCCGTTTATGATTAGAATGGTCAGTTGTTAAATAAAAAGCGACATTAGTCGTTGTACCCAGATACTAGAAAATGTAGACATGGCCGAAGTTCATTCGGTGAAGTAAATGCATAAAATAGGCGCGGAGTTACCGTAAAATTATTTATTTATCGATACAAACTTTTAGAGTCTGAAGGCTACGCATTTTACGAAGTCTAACAAAATGTTTTGTCGGTATTTTGGCGTTTAGCATAATATTTTTAAATGTTTAAATAAGAGTCATGGTTATTTTGAAAAGCATATTAAATATTATCTTGGGTTGGGGTTGCCATTAGAGCATTAAAAAGTCAGTCATTTAACGTTTTTAAACTCTCGCGACTAGTACACATTATTATAATGCAACGGGCCTGACTACTCA
Organism: Anticarsia gemmatalis; assembly: GCF_050436995.1. Lineage (NCBI taxonomy): Eukaryota > Metazoa > Arthropoda > Insecta > Lepidoptera > Erebidae > Anticarsia > Anticarsia gemmatalis. The sequence continues at coordinate 9,653,729 of NC_134764.1, read as the reverse complement.
GTAGAGTCAGCTCGTGACCACGGTCGATGTAATTCGATCGAAACGTCGGGCAGCAAATAAGGTATCCCAACCTTTGAATTTTCGCGTATATGACCCGTTGCATTATAATATTAAGTCAGTTACTTTTCATCGTCGCGGTTACTATATATTATTTAGATGTAAGTACAAACCTCAACAGCAATATTAAAGTTAGGGTGTCTGACAGCGGAGACATTGTTGAACTTGCCCTCGTGCCTCGGCGCGGGGGTGAAGGGCTGGTGCGGCGCGGGGGGAGCCAGCACCATCAGGAACGGGCTGGATTCCGTCTGGTTCTCTATGTAGCTTACTGCTAGGTCGCGCTAAAATAAAAAAAAACCTATTCAATAATAATTTAGAACTTCTATTTTAACTAAAGGTCGTAGGTACATACCACATACCCACAGTATTAATATAGAAGAATAAATTCAAGATATATAACTTAAAACAAATTTAAAAGCGGATATTATGTTAGTCTTTGAAACTGATTTCTTTGTTACTTCGGAAATTCCTATATTGCGATACTCATTTTAAAACACCATTTTTTATTCTCAAAATTGCATATTCTTACCCAATCATACTAATAGATACGGGACCTAACATTGGATCGCAAAGTCAACAAAGTCCCAAATCCACTTGACATAAAAATAAACTAGATTCCAAGTAAATCACCCATACTTACGATAACATCAGTAAGATACTGGTCAGTGGAATGCGTAGGGACGCCATTGTTTGATATAGTGTAGTTGTAATACACAGAGTTGCCGACAAGGCCGTGCCACTCGCTCCACCCGGGCGGGACCAACTCCGGGCCACCGGCAGAATGCGCACCGTACTGTAAAGAGAAATAGTCAAATCTTTATAATTCTTCTGTAAGTGTGTATGTCACTGAACTTCTCTTAAACGACTGGACCGATTTTGATGAAATTTTTTGTGTGTGTTCAAGGGGATCTGAGAATGGTTTAGATTATTAAAAAAATATTAAAATTTTCAAATTAAAGACGTGTAGACAGGACAATGTCTGTCGGGTCCGCTAGTTATTTGTATAAAACTTCTTATTTACACGAAGGTGTATGTAATACATCCACGTTTCGCCATTAACAATGTTATTACAATAGGGGGCGAGCCATTGCCATAACATTTTGCCTGACCCGGGAATCAAACGCAAGATTAGTAAAATCAAAGCTTAACTTGCGCAATTTAGGATCGTTAAACATCTACTGTTTAGTATAAGGTGTCGCCAAACAACTTGAACACAAGTAGTTATTTTAGAAAGCAAACTAAACGTAGACCCAGTGCAGAGGACTCTCGGTTGACTGTTCTACCAAACAAGCGATCGAAGCGCTGTAGCCCTAGCCGTCGCGCTCTGCTATTATTTCAATGCGGACCTAAAAATCGTTCCTTAAGATAAAGCGAATTTGTTCAAGTTATTTGGCGCCAACTGTACTTACTGGTAAAATCCCCTAGATGGCTGTGGATATCCATGTGGATACTGACAATATTCTGCATACCGGAGGATGTGTTCAACATCTACTGAATTATTTATTTTGTATAACGTACGTTTTTCAGTTGTCTGATTACCATAGTGCAAGCTATGCTTTGTTTGGAATCAGATGACCAAGAGCGAGTTGGCCAAAGGCATTATTTTATTACAAAGAATCCTTAGTAAAAAACAGAATACTGAATTACCCATTACTGATAATCAGCTTGACAAGGTTTTATTCTCAGAAAAGGAAGGGGTTTACTTCCCTAATTTTAACTTGTTTTGCAAGTGTTTGTATCAGTAAATATATTCTTACCTCATTCAAATATTTCCCAGCATAAAACGTCTCATATCCAGTATCATGTAGCATGGTGGCAAAGGTGTGCTTCTCAAGGGTGTTCCTCCACTGGTCGCCATAGCAACCGCCGGTGAGCGAGTTGTTGACTGTCTTGTGATTGTGCACGTACAAGCCTGTGAGCAGGCTCGCGCGGCTTGGACAGCAGATTGGAGAGCTTACGTACTGTGGAACGAGTGGTAATTCTTAGGGCGAACTTAGCTTTTATAGTTTGTTTGATGAATCATTTTGACGTTTTGAAATACATATTTAAATGATTATCACGGTTGTTATACCAGAATGTGTAGGCAAAGGTGTATGAAATACATCAACGTTTCGCCATTACAATGCTAGTTCGATGTAATACAGGGCGAGCCTATTGCTATGCCTTGGGTGTGTTACCAAATTCCGGAGACTACGAATGGGAATAATCTAACATAAATTATGACCGACCTGGGAATCAAACACGGGCCCTCGTGTTAATCAAGTCGGATATACTACAGACAGTCATAGGGGCTGTCACATATATCATGCTCTTATAATATTTATTTCCTCAAAAACGATAAGCTGATTTTTCATTTTGTTTTGTGTAAATTGTCAACAGTAAACACTTTTTGATCGCTGAATTTTTTTAAGGGTGGGAATCAAACCCACACTCTCATAAGCAGCAATAGCAACACGATAACTACTACATCGTACGTTAATTTGTTCCGTGTAGAAATCGAACCGCCAGTCATAGATCATTAATTTGCCTGAGAAGCGTAATAAGTCATTGAACCTATCTATATGTCACCTTTACAAACATTCTTATTATTATATCGCATCGGTATTTACAGAAATAATTGTAGAGAACATTATTCCTTTGATTTTAAATGCTTTCGTCGTATCAGTGACTAAGTCCGTGTAACACCAACACTGTATAAGTATTGGTTAAATATGAGGTGGCATTCAGATACTTGCTTTCATACATTTACTACCAGTTTTTCTATTCTACACTTATCTATAAACATAGAATCTGGTCCTAAGTATCCAGAACTTTAATTTAACAGCACGTGCTGTTAACTTCGGTTTTTGAATTGTCTTTTATAATTAAATTTATTATTGAAAAATAAGATAGGTATTAAGTGCCAATAGTTATGACATAAGCAGATCTTTCTCGTAAGATGGAGTCACTGAACTTATTACTGATAACAGATTAATCACCTTTAGAAATGAAGACACTCAAGTCTAAAACCAATACATTATATGAAGCTTCTCTATCTATAGTTATATATTCAACTATTTTATAGACAAGACAATATATTGTATAACAATAATAGGTCATATATTGTATTATTGTTTTAATAGATTTGTATAAGTATTGTCTTTAATATAAAGAAAACGTTGAAGTAGGTATACATAATAGGTAGGCTAAGTAATATATATATTTTATGACTGTTTCATAAATATAAACACTCACCGAATTAGTAAAAGTAACGCCTTCATTTCCAATGAAACGTCGTACATTCTTCATGGGTGTCTGAAATAAAAATAAAATAAAACAACAAACTTGTAACTAAATCATTTATTTCACAATTTCAACTGTACTAACCATACCACCTAGGATTTCATCCTGATCATCGGTCAAAACCAAGACTATGTTCGGCCTTTTTTCTTCACAAACGGTCACTCCGACGAGGAAAAATAACATAAAATAATTTAACATGTTGTTTTGGCTTATAATAACTTATGTAGATAGTTCTGAGTGATTTACTGTGGCATTGCGGGCATTATCTCTAGGCCTGAGCATTCGCTCGCGATTACAACGCCGACAGCGAATATACCTACGCTCTTAACAAGTGACCTGAAACAAAAAATATCATATAATTTGTTTATAAATACGTGTGACGGTTTTGAGTTACATTTACGTCTGTTTGAAAGGATGTGTATTTATAAACACAGATGTACTTTTAATATAATAATTTTTTTTTCTTCCCTTTTTTGGGAGGAGACCCCTGAGAGCCCAACTGTGGGACAATGGGTTTAAAAAAAGCATTATTTTGTTTCAATTTCTGTAATTAGCAGACACATTTTAAAAAAATATTGTTGCTGTAAGTATGTTGTGTGACAACTACAATTAAGTGAAAGACTATTATTATGCTACAGTTCACTGAACTAATATTATAAACGAGAGTCTGCATATCACACTTTCACTGCAAAACAGATGAAATATTTAAATTGCAGCTCAATATTGGTTGTTATTTTGTGCTCTATTCTGTTACTATATTTAAACTATCGTGATGGTCCATTCAGATGAGACTAGCGCAGGATCATAAAAAATGGTGTACTCAAGGGGAGATCTATATTCAACAGTGAGCAAAAATGGGCTGAATACATAGATAGAATGGTCAGTTTCATATATTCTGAATAAATGATTGATAACCTATCAGCAAAATATCTGAATTACATAATAACTGTCAAATTCTACCTGATTGGATTGGATTCTATCTGATAGATATAATTATGTTGTGAAGCTTTGAAGTTGTCAAATATTTAGAATTAGTGATACACATTTAAGTATTTGTACTGTTAAGTTTTTTAGCTTGGGTATGAATAAGAGGAGTGGTAAATAAATATAAAAAGTGTATGTTGTTGTACATATTTGCTATTAATAACTGACCGATAAGGCAGAAGATAAGTTCTGTTTGTTTTAATAAACATTGCCAATATGTAACATTATTGAGACCTATCGTAATATTTTTTTCATCTTTCTTTTTTTTCTATATACGTAATATTTATTTAAATTGCACTAGATCTTTATACTTTAAGTTGATGTTTGATTTGCTGATTGTTTACTAAATCTGACAATTCAACAAATATGAAAAAAACATTTTTTTCTATTTATTCATACATAATAGATATACAATTTATTTATCTTATTGAATTTGGTTTCAAAATACTAAATGTAATGGACAAAGTATAGTGAGAATAAGATCTTTATTACACTTAGGCAAACTGTAACCAGTCATAAAAAAGACAAAAGATTAAATATATTAAGGTTCTTAATTTATTCTAGAACTTTATGAAGAGCAGTTAGAACACAAACAAGCTACTTTTTTAACAATATAATTAATTGAGCTAGGTATGTAATGATCTAAGCAATAAAAGGTGTAAAGAATATTTATTGTAAGTCTACTATTGTTTTAAAAAGAATGCAATTATTCTATAGACTATAGTATTCTTTAATTTACCTTTTAATTTGTTGTATTCACGTTAAAAGAGCACAAAACTTTACAACTATCAAACTGACTAACTAGCACTGCATTGATACAAATAATGACACTGTATTGTGTTTGTCTCACAGATATGATACCCGTAGTAATCTTCGCAGCAAACTGACATACAGCATTGTTACATACGAGTTATGATGTGTGTGTAGTGAGCACACACATGAAATAATGTGCTTGCAATTACGAAAATTTCAATCATATAATTACTCTTAGAAAGTCAAAATTTCGGAAATAATTCTTTATTCTTTTGTGAGTACATAGTAATAGGTAGGCTTAAGTCGTTTCCTAAGCTTATATCAGAAAACTAGGAACGAAAATCACATTTTAAATTTGAGGTTATGTCTTACTTACCACTTGAAAGGATCGTAGTAGAAATCCTTGACGAATGAAACAACACCCTTTTTGCCCATTATATGTTTTGAAAGTAAGGTATATGGTATAAAACTTAACGTAGGTAACGTTAAATTTATAGGAAAATCAATATTCTCTTTGACGCTTACAAAACAATCCAATATTGACAAGTGAGTGATGTATTGCCACAAGAAAATTATCTGTATTGATATTCTCGTGATCGTTATTTCTTATCTATGTTGCTAGTTAGGATTTTAAACAATTAAACCTACCTATTTTACGTATATCTATGTTTGTTTACGACGCAAAGGACAAATCGCAAATTTAATTTGAGTGTCCTTAGATACCTATCAATGTTAAAAAAGGATTAATGCTATCCATATTATTCTATACAGACTCAAACTAAACAAACCATGACACATTATAGATATAGTCTAAGGGATAGAAAAAAACAAACTTACAAAAACACTTCATTTATTATTATTTACAGTATTAACTACCCAACTGGTATAATGTGAAATCTTTGTATAAACACCGGGAAAGTATCGATGGCCGCAGGAATAACCGAAAGAGACGAGACCGACCACAAGGCCTTTGTAAATTAGGGGACCTCCGGAGTCCCCGAAGCATCCATCGGGCCCCGCCATGTCTAATAATCCGGCACACATCATGGAATCTTGAATAACTGCTCCGATTGTACTGTAGCGGTATTTGCAGATCTTGTGGTCTATGGTTCTTAAAGTTGTGTCTTGTAGTTGTTCGGGTTGTGGACCGTCAGGCTGTTAAAACAAAAATAAATTATTTAAAGCAAATACTTTGGTCCACTTTGCCCTTATTCAAAAGGTTCAATGACTCATTTTTATGATGACCTCTCTAATTTGACCGGAGCGTTTGATCTATATTTGTTTTCAATACCAAACAACTGGATCCCACTACAGTGGTATCGTAGGGGCTTACGAGCTTACAATATGTCGCAAAGGTCATTGCCTCCAAACAAATATAAGCATTAAGCACTAATGACTAATTGAAAACAAAAACCACACTTATTCAGGTTTTAACGATAGATATGAGTAAGATACGTACCTCCAAAACGCCCCAGCCGACCAGTTGGCAAAGAGAATCGGGTTTTATTTCAACTCCCTGTTTAATTATAGTGCTTTGTTTAACATTGTTATTAAAAGTAAACTGTTTCGACACTACAACGATGGCAATATCATTTGTATAATAATATTTATCGAATTCGTTATGCGGAATTATTGTTTTCAAATTATGCATCGCGCCGCCCCTAGTGCGGTACGACGATCCAACGCGAATCTTCCAATATTTTGGTTGAGTATAACTGAAACAAAGGTAGTTATTATTGATTGGACCAACACATTCAAAAGAATAATTTTATGTATGACTCTTGACCGAATTTAAAACATTGCCATGACAAAAGATATGCTACGATGTCAACATTTATAACTCTCAATAGGTAGATTACCTACAATGTCCAGCTCAGTTTGTCAGCGTCTTTATTGCAAGAAAGCTAGAATTTATAGACTTAGCAGAGCTGTTTATGACATCGAAAGTTCCTATGCTACTTTTGCTATTATAAACAATTATTTATTTATTATACTACGTGCGACAACTGGCTACTGGATGCTTTCCAAAGTTTACGATTGCATGAGAAAGTATACGGCGCCTGTGGCGCAGTAGAAGAAGTCGCCAATTGCCACCGATTTCCACTGCGACTGGTGTCATAGATTCAATTCCAAAGTCGCAAGCCTTAAGCATAATATTATTACCCATCTATTGTCACGGGGACTTTACACCTAATCTAACATACAAAATGTTACCAGAACAGAATCACTGATTATGGATCACAGATATTATTTTTTGGTTTATGTGGGAGTCGAACCCACGACAGCCACCACTTACATGTTGCAGTCGCTTAAGACTTATGACTCTACCACTCTACCATAGCCACAACACCATCGATCATCAAATAATAATAATACCTACTTATTCTTAAGCATACATTGATCTATAATAATTTATAAGTTAAAATAAAGTTCCCACTTACTTCCTCCTAGTATTAGAGTTGTACTGAAAACAATGCGCGGCAGACAACACATGTCGTGACGTCAATATAATCCCGGCACAATGCTGCACATACTCCTGGGTGCCCCACGCGTCTAGCAGCAGCTGAGCAAGGACTGGGTACTTCGAGATTATCGTCGGAGACCCCTGGATCACGCGGTCGAAGTACAGCTCACTGTGTACTGAAAAATAATGTAGGTATAATAGCTGAAGAAATCTTGAAGGGTGGTTTGCTGATTGAGCTATAAATTAGTATGTTAGTTAGGCCCGTAGCCAGTTGCGCTCACCGGTCGGTAAACGATCTGTCGGTTAAGCAAACTTTGGCGCGGTTATTCCATAGATGGGTGACCGCATGATGGTATTTGAACTGGGCGTCTTCGTGCCTCGAAGGGCACGTAAAAAGTCGATACAACTTTGACACTAGGTTGACCACTAACCATACGATAAGAACAAGAAGAAGAAGTTCAAACAGTGGCTGCTAGGCTTCTGGTCTGCTATTTATGTTTTTTCTGTAGAATCAATAATGTTTTTGCGACTCGGGAATTTAATACCTTGACAAATCAACGACGGTTAAGCTAACTTAATTCCCACCAAAAAGTTCGCTGTAGGTACAATACGATAACTAATGAAATAAATAGATACTGCTTAAGGGTGAGATTCCAGTTTTGTGTTCCTCACCCGTACGGGGACAAACTATTTTCAATATTGCAAGCGATGTCGGTAATATGTCTTTCCGGTAATTTATAATGTTTTTAAAACCCGAAACGTCTATCGAAATATCATGGAATTTTCTACTTCAAAATCATTAACCAAGTTTTTCATCAATTGTTTCTCTATCCCCATAATAACATTACCACTTAATTCTTGATTTATGCGAAATCATATTCATACTTACCATGAACTAAGCACAGGATAGCAAACACCGCTACACACTTCCACATGTCGGCAAAGTTACGAGCACTGCAGGCACATACAACCTTCAACGACCAACACTCCACTGATATGTCGTACTTTCTTCAAAGAACATCGTAGCATCGTAGTGCCTGTGCTTCGTATTCATAGCGCGATTTGAATATCTTGATACTTGAGAAAGCTCGTATTTTTAACTGCTTTAGTATAATTATGAATACGTTGTAGGTAAACAACTTTTTCTCTAGCTTCGAAGTGCAGAATAAATATTTTACACGTATTTCTTCATCTAATTTGTAATCTAATATCCTGTTGCAACCTATTGCTTGCTGTAGTTCTACACTTATCCAAAACGTAATCTTTTGGTGTTCATTGTACCTATAATAAGTATCTTAATTTACGGTTTTAGAGATACTCAACGTTAGTATTTAGTGTGTAGTGACACACTAGACAGCAGCATACAAACTTAATAACCCACTCCTGTAATCAAAACCTCTATCCCATAAATCGTTCAACGTACGTAGGTACGTAGGAGTGGACCTACTTACTTTTATAAAGTAAATAATTCTATTTTGACATCCTGACATGTAGTTAACCATGCATATATTTTAACTTCTACTTATGTTTACTTCACATGTGTTAGAAGAACTGCTTAAATTTATATTTTAAGAGCTTTATTATGTTGATATATCGCAGTAACTAAATAAATACGCCGAGCAAGTATCAAGAACTCTTGCCGGTGAAATGCAAATACACAGTTAAAGCCCATCAATCATAGCGAGAGTGGCTCATAGAAACCTCTATTAATAGAAACTCATTTATTAACACTGATCCCAATTGTAGCAAAAAATAAACTACCATTATTTTTTACTTAAATCGGTAAATAATAGTGAGTAACGGAAGTTTTTGTTGTACAAGTAATTAAAGTAAATGTTTGTCATCAATCATTCATTTGGTGTTATTGTTTTGTGCTATTGATAGTGAGATAGCCGGAGGTGTGTTGCTAACTAACTTTTTGTTTAGGCTTGAGATCATTTAAATTATTATTGTAAGTCGAAACTCGTGCGCAGCTTAAGGCTGACTTCTTCTTTATCTGATAGGTAATTTTAATTACAATTTTTTTTTTAAATATTTTGTAGCTCCCCAGTCGCATTACATCTGTTAAAAACATCAAAACTACATAGTAAATTCTATAAAAAAAAAAAATACTTTTCTTCTAGGATTCGTTTCTTTTCTTCACCACTAGATGGCACGGAATGTCGTTATTCCTTCGACAAAATAGTGCGAATTATACAGTATGAATTATGATTAGGTACAAGTATAAGTGCTTTTGCTTTCTAATTTTGACATATTATGTTGTCTAACTATTAATGGTTAAGGTAACAATAGCGCCTAATTATTTCTAGAATTATGCACCGGACTTTTCGGCCCGTTCAAATTATTGAAAATGTAATTAAGGTTTGATTCGTGTACCTACGTAAATATGCAACGAATGCTTAGTGTTTACCATAATTAATCTGAGATAAAAATACTTAACAAAATCCTGGCTATATGTAATTAAACTAACTGGCCTAACCTGGATATATTTAACTAGATTGTGTGTCATGACATGTGTGGTAGTAACATGATGCTGAGTTCATGGGGTGTTAATTGAAACATAATAAAAACTGCAATAATTATATATTTCACAAAACTATTGTCTAACAAAAACAATAATTATAAAACAAATAAACAAGATTCTAAGTAACACTTACGTCTGGAACTAGTTGTGCAATCTCATATTCAGAAATGATAACTTTAAAGGCTTTTGTTTGGCAAAAAAGGCAGGCTATGATTTTTACAAACATACAAACAATAGATACTTACAAAGTACAAATAGACACTAAATGAGTACCAATTTGTTTAACACAAAAAAAATTGTTTGTGGTATTTACATGGTGGACTATCGTAACTACTACATTACTGCCATAAAAAGTTTATAGTTTTTAAAACTTGCTTGCCCTATTTTAAACCAAGAAAAGCCATTACAAAACAAGGACTTATCGTATAATACCTTTGCTTCTTATAGAAGCTTGTATCTGATTGTCTATGCTAGTATAATATTTCATGACACCTAAAAATTTTATAACCCTCTTCATATCACCATCAAAGAAGGCAGTTGAGACTTGTTTTTGTAAATCTTTCATTAAAGCTTTGTTTTCTTGATTTAATTCCATAATTTCTTCTTTGGATTTTGCGTTTTCCACTTCTTCATTCTTTTCCATGATTTTCATGAGGAATTGTTGGTCTACTTCTGTGTTTTCTGGGATCTCTTTACCTCTGAGGCGGAGCATGTAGACTCCTGTAATAATATACAAAAATCTCGCATTATAATTGTAAAATATGAGCCAAGTCTTTCTTCCAACTATGTTGTAGTCGCTTTCCAGTCTCGCTGGAACCACCCAATGTACAGCTCGAATTATATAAAATTATTGAAAAGCCAAGCCTTTGATAACAATACAGCAGATTCAGTGACCAGGAGAGGAACACTGTTTTATAAGATTACTTGGGGATAGAGACAATAAGTAATATTATTATCACAAACAATAGGTATAACTTACCTCTAGCTAAAGGTTCTAATAATGTTTTGTAGGCTTCATTTACAAGCGAAGAGTATTGTGCTGATATTTCTTGTTCTTTCTGCTCTCTGAAAACAAAAACCATAAAGAAACTTTAGTTTTAATCATAATGATAATTATGTCAGTGTAAGGTGTAGTTAAGTTCACCTCATTTTTCTATTTAAAAGCTTGCTTATCAATGTAGTTGACAGAGTTAATAATATATATGTAATAGAAATTTAAGAGATTTTTAAGATAATAATCACTACTTTTAAACGATTTCCTATGGAAAATGTCAACAAGTATGATTGTGAACATTTTATGACATCATTTCTTCATTATGAATTATTGTTAATAGTTAATACTAGTGGGGTACTATTTACCTGTTAGCAAACTTATCAGGATGCAAATACTTCTGTAATTCCTTATATTTCTTTGCCAATTCAGTTTCGTCCAAATCGTAAGTTTCTTTCACACCCATAATATTGAAGTAATTGTTTTTCTTATCTGGTTCTTGTAATACTTTACAATTACCACAAAAAAGGTGCGATTCCGTATTTTTCACATCTTTTCCACAAGACCAACATGCTAAACGAATTTGATGTTTATATGCGTTTTTTATTACGTGGTTAAGTATAAGATTTCTGAGACTCATAATTTTGATATGTTTGCCCAATGTTTGAATGACGGCCCACTTGAAACAAGTGTGATAACTTATGAAATATTCAGCAAGGTCACGGTAAGTACACAATACATCAGTTACTATGGATATTGGTATCTTTATTAGCTAATTGAATAACTTCTCGTAATTTCGCACTATTCAAGTCGGTAAGGGTTATTATGACATTTGACAATCAGCTGATGGAAAACGTTTAGTTTTCTATATTTTTGTTACATAAGAATAAGATAGCATCCATAATTGAATAAGTTGGAATTAAACCCAGCACGTTCCAAAAACTATTTTTCGCTGCGTCAGTGTATCATTATAATAATTATAAGTATTATAAGGTAATTATTTTTATAGTGAATACGTCGAATGATCTCTTAATTTTATCGAGATACTAAACGCGCAATCTTGTGTCAAAACTGTCAATGGCAATGTGTGAATTTGACGTTTGCTCAAGTTTGTTTGGGAGGACAGTTTGGCAATTCTTTGTGTTTTTCTGAGGAAAAGCTTAATTAAAATGGTGTCCTATTTTGCATTGGACGCCACAGGCGAAGTTACCAACTTTCAAAAGGAAATTTCAAACATGATGCACGGGTTTGGCGACAATCCTAATCCAAATGCGGCCACCGTAGTCTTGGTGGAGTTTATTGTTCATCAGCAGCTCAAAACTATGATACAAGAAGCCTATCAATGTTCCATACTCCGAGGAAGTAAAGCAATAACCAATTTCGATGTCATTTTTCAATTGAGAAAGAATGTGTTGAAATTAAAACGATTACATGACTACCAGATAAAACTCGATATGATAGAAAAAAGGACGTCGCAACTAAACATCTCTACTCCTACATCTGAGCCAATAATGTCTGGTATTATTCTCGAAGAAGGAAAAGACCCTGTAGTGAAAAAACGTAGAACACACATAGACTGTATCAGAGAAATAGATGAATGGGATGAGGTTAGCTCACTAAAGTATGATGCCATAGACTATTTAAGAAAAATAAGAGCAGCAAAGATTACCGAGTCTATGTCTTTTGAAAAGTATGAGGCGTACCATAAAGCCAGATGTGCATCTTTTCGCTCTGGTTATGGTCTTGGCAAAGGTTTTATTAAACTTGAACGCTGGATCAATCCAACCAAAGAATTTAAACTTACAAATGCTGCTTTAGAAGTACTTTGTTTTGTTGCTTATGAAACGGTTGCAGAGATTGTAGAAGCAGTATTTTTGATTCGTCAAGATGCTAAGAAGAAAAGTGGTGATCCTTTTAGTAAGTTCGAAGGAGGGTATTTCTGTAATCCCGTTAGTTTGAACAATGCAGTTTATATCAAGTCTGGTTATGAAGGAGTATCGGCTATCACTGTGGCAGAAGTAAGAGAAGTGCTGAGAAGATATTTTTCTCCAAGGACCGGAATGAACGGACTGTTTTATAGGAATATGGGAATGGATCTACCTATTCGGTTTCTATCAACTTAGGAACATATGAACTATAAGAATATAGATTTACATATGAGTATTAATTTGATGATCTAAAGTTATCAGTAATTTAACATAATTTGGCTGATAGTAAATAATAGATTTGTAAAGTACAGTCACAAGTATAAAAATGTGTTTGTTTAGTTTGAACATGTATTTGGAAATCTTGTTCAAACTGTGTTGTACATCTTCATCTGACTGTACTAATGAGAAAACAAAAACTGGGTATGTTTTAAAGAATTCTGTTGTTATATTAACAATTTAATTCTTCAAAATGTTAGATTAGTATACCTAGACATTATAAATGTCATGACTTGAATAATTTAAGAATAGCCAGTACTAAGATAGTTAAAGTAATACTCTTAAATTAATTTTTGTCTGGTGTAATTAATATTAAACAATATAAGTATAACTTATTTAGTTCGAATCTGTTCATGCTCATTGTTGAATTTAAGTATCAGTATAAAAAGGTTCCCATTATTCATCTTATTCTTTATGGCCTTAGTATAGAACAAAATTTCAATAAAAAATGTAAGTACTTAATCCCTCTGTTTTAATTAACTTACGCCTTGTTAAAAATACATGATTATATCATTCTTCTCAACAATTAATTATTTAAATACTACAATAGAACCATTGCATCTAAAATAGATAAGATTGTTCTTGTTTGCCTTTTTTTTCTTGTTGGTCTATAATGTTAAATAACGTCGAATCACTAATCTATTTTGAAGACAAATAATTATCTAGGTTAATAGAACAAATACGAGTTCCTACTCCTTTTAATTTAGACACAAAGAGGACAGTTTAGACAGGACGTGCTGCAGGCTTACTCCTGTCAGTATCTAGTCGAAAATCATATTTGATTGATTCGAATAAATGTCAAATCGAAATGTTACACTTCTAACTAGATCGTGATCAAACACGAGTTTAAAATGAAAATAATCTACATTAAATAATAATAATATTAGTTAGTAGAAGCCTGCTGCTCAAAATTGTGATTCCAATTAGTTGTCGACAACAGCTCCCTAACTCGCGCTCCTAATTGATAACTATTTAATGCACTTGCTGATTACCTACTAAATTAATTTGTTGTCTATTCGCGTGTATGAATAACAATAGCTATTTCCCGCCACTTTAGCACACGTTAATAGAATTTATAATGACATTTCGCGTAATGGCCACGTTCAATGCTGTTTAATTGCACAGTATTTGACTCAAGGTTGGGTATATTGAAGGGTGGAAGGGTTTAATTCATTGTTTTGGTAAAGCAATTTTGTGTTTAGTAAATTATGTTGCCGATATTAATGCAAGACAATGCTGTTTAGAGCTATATTAAATTTAAAACTTTACGTAAACAAAAATACGTAAAAAAAGGTTTCTCTTCATATGTACACGCCTGCTTCAATTTAAATCCATTTCGCTATTATTAATAATGTTAGATCCTTGTACTAGGGGGCGAGCCTATTGCCATATACCAGGCCCGTTACCGGACTTATTGTGTCCGTCATTTGTATGTTTGTAAAAGTCCCCGCGACACAAGAGCAATCCTTAGTAGTTGTTTTTTTAAACAAAAAAAGATTGAGAATAATAATAATTAGAAAAATACCAACCACGCCACCTTGTGGCCAGCAGTTGTTTACACGTAAAAAAGGCTCGTATTTTTACTCGTCACTACACTGACCAATGATACCGGTTAGTTCCACAAGTTCTGGATAAGTACCAGTTAGTTAACGAGTAAAGTTTGTACAGAAATTTTTATAACATTTCCTGTTACATTATCTATCGTACCTACTGGTTATCCGACGCTTATTTTTAAGCATTGAAACCAGCCGTCTATATACCTAATAGCCCCTAAAATACTATCATTAACTAAACGGTTTTTTCTAAATCTCGCTTGATCAATAATATTAAGCTTTATTTCTTTCCATTTCAAACCTAATTTAGAAAAAAAGTAACGAAATGCAATTCAATTTCATTGAAGTTTTCGACAGATTTCGTTTGGAAACCAATATTGTATTGATAGACATTTTTTTTTATTATGTGATTGCATCAGGCCATCTTATTATTCCTACGATTTAACCGCAGCGGGGAATCTCATTTTGATTTAAATGTCGTCGCAGGTGCTTTGATGTATAAAATATATTTGTACGTCTAAGAAAGGTTTCAACGTATTTTGTGTCGAAATAGTCGCGTTAAAAGTAAAATAAGTATTCACGTCTTATAGCAAACGTATTTTGAGAATTTTATAGGAAGAGCTAGTTACCATATTATTCTCTAAGTTGAAATAAAAAATAAGGTACAGAGTTTATACGTTCTTAGCAAATAGCTATGACGCAGGCGTTATAAGGCTGTAGAGAAAGAGTTACTTCTTAGCCAGATATTTTATTACCTACCTACATATTATTATGTATTCTCGTAATTCCCGGGAGTTATCATATCCTTATATGTAAGTAGGTAGTGTAGGTACTTAGTTCAGATATACAAAGAAGAAAGAAATAATATCTCAAATGACTTTCTTGACTTTGGATCTAATCCACGAAACTTAACTATTAATTAAGTGTTTCGGTACATATCTATTTTACAAATAAACCAACTAATTTAAACTTTGAAAACTTTAATCTAGAATCACATTCAAATCCTATCGTCCAATGTCATAGACAACATAAACACTTGATTGCTTCACAGCGAAGATTTTATTCATTTTATAGCCTGTGCAATAGGCTGAAGGATAAAATACTAAAGTCTTGTAGGTGCTCGGGAGATTAAAAGTAAATACTACACTCGAGATTAATGGCGTCTTGTGAACTTTTAAGGCCTAGTTGTTGAACACTTGTCTTGTTTTATAGCGTACTTTAATTGTTTATGGTTGGCTAGGTCTATATTTTATTAGTGTAGCTAGCTAGGTTTGTCAAAAAGGATTTTGCTTGCGTATTCAATCCTTAATTTCTTCAGAGAAATACACGGGTATCGGCTGTATCAGCCAGTCAAAAGTTAAGTCCAACTTTTGATAAATTAATTATTCCAAAAGACAATTTTAAAAACAATAACTTAACATTACGATAAGCGTAATGTTAAGTTATTGTTTTTAAAATTTTCTTTGATTAAAATTAAAATACAATAGCGCAGTAAACAAAGTTATTATTATTTTCTCTCAGTTAAAACACGTTTTACTTATTATTTATCCAAATTAATTAAATCCAACTAAGAAGCCCTAACAACAAACACAGCTTGAAGCCTCAAAACTAGACAATGCATCCCACAATTATTACACGAACTTTCGTCTCAGCTTTTTGAGAATGGTTGCTTGCAAATTTAATTTTGTCTAGCTGAGTTATAGCTTGCCTTATTGGATGGGGCCCCGAGACTCCCTGAATTAATAATGGGCTCCGTATGCGAGGAAGCATTTCCTTCGAGTCAATACTTGGAGGTTATGTTGTCAATGTAAATATAGATTGTAAAAGAACTTGCACTTTGAAAATAAGGCGGACATTTTGTACGGTAAAGCTTTTTAGATTCAATATTGCATTTTGAAATTGTGAATTCTTTTTAGTAAAATGGAGGGTCTATTTTATACTCTTTAAGTAGCGTAGAGATTTTATTTTGCCAAAAATACAGTGCGTTTACTTCGTAATGCCTATGCCTAAAGTTGAGTCTATGGGTTAATTATTACATTCAAAATTTGGTTAGTTCAATTTTAGTCAGAAGATAAATCAAAATCTGAAGAACTGGCTGCGAAATTTGGTAGGTACTATTGGTAATATGCACACACATGCTTCAAACAGATTTCATAGTAAAAAGATTCTTGCCGCTTTTTCAAGCTAAAAAGACTACCTTATCGGCTGTACAGAAAGTAGTTCACGCCATTCATGTACTAACATTTCCATGCAGTTTCAATGCACCTTGCCTTCAATGTGACCCATGTGACCCATGTGACCGTTGACCGCTGACCGGTCACCGGGTCATGTTTACTCATTGCTCGTGCTTCCGAATACTGTTCGTCACTGTTCGTGTAACATCTTTGACAGTCCACAAACTTGGTTATCGGTTTACTTGACGTTGAGTTTGGGATTGAAAATATTGGCTTAAAGTTGCAGTGTTTGTTGGTTTTTTGGTGATTATCGGAAAAGCACACGCAATAATTTCAACCAATACTAGTTAAATGTGAGAATCTGTCAGTCTTTTAGGTTTTCACAGCTTAACCGCTAAACTAATTTATGAAAAGATCATAGAAAAACTATTTTCAATAAAAATTTCGCACCGGCTCAGTCGAGAGCATAAATTAGTTTCGTTTTGTTTTCCATTCTAAGTATATGGTCATATACCTATGTGCGCAGATGTTCTCTGATACTATCTTCGGACCTCTATAAGTTTTTATCATATAGTGGCGTTTATAAACAAGATACCTAAGAATTAATAAAAAATAACCGTAACTTAGTCTATCTAATTGGCAACAATACACCTTTTTCATAAAAGCGTTGCCGAAAAGAAACAAAACATCTTCAAATACATTAGCAGCAATTTGAAATGCAAAAGTAAATATTAATTTGTTTAATTATTAACAAACAGTGTTAGTAAATTCAGCAGCACAATGAATTATTTGTTAAATAAACGCAAGAGCCGGTCATTATCACGTCACGCTAATAAACTACGCCTGAAAGTCATTCAGACATCCTTCGTTCACTCGTTCATTCGTTCATTGCTATGGGGTGTAGGGCTGCCGTGCAATTGTGTTTTGGCACAGGAAATTCTGTCCCATTTAGATTAGAACACCATGAAATGGTTTATAAAATTGTATGTTTTTTTTAACATAAATATGTTATTATTGTTTAGGGAAAGGTGAGGATTGGCGGAATGGCTGTATATGGAGGTATTATGGGGATTCTTTGCTTAACAATGGAACAGTAAAGTAGTGGTTGCAAATGGGAGAAAAAGTTTAAAATTAAATATGCATTTTTAACGAAGACATTATCGGGTTTGCTGTTCTTAAATATTATTATTTCTTGGTACCTACTAGTACCTTATCGCAAGTAAAAATGGCATTCATTCATTTGGTAAAACGTTATATAGAATTTTATTAGTGAAAAGTATTTTTAAGACGCCACGGTTTCTTTCATGTGTCTGAGTGGTTAAATAAAATTTTAGAGTATGCTTCGGAAAACTGTCTCATGGATGACATCTAGGATAACTTTCCTACTTGTCCTAAATATACCATTTCCCAAAAAGGTTTCAGATATTTCCTCGATTCCTTCAAGATAATGCATTGATACGTTTTTTCCAATAGCAACCCTAGTGGAGAGGCTGCAAGGGTTATTTATTTTGGATTAGCAGATGAGGATGCGAGGATACGACTATTATTACGAAAAACCGCCTGTTAGCTTTCGTAATAAGGATAGAGGTATGTAAAAAGTAGGTTCTACGTAATGCTATATGTGCGTGATTAGTTTTTGTTTACCGTTGACGAGTGTTCTAGGTCAGTTTTCTTCTTCCAGACAAGTTTTGGTAACAAATGGTGTATTGAATCAACTGTTTAGCTATTTTGTCGATATGAGAGTTCTAAAACTATTATTTTTTATTTCAGTTTTCAGGTGGCGATTTAAGGTATAAAGTAATATACTAAAAAGGATTAGTTTAGTCTCTTCTTTATCTAAATACTCTAAAAGCTTTTTTTAAAGGTTTTCAACGCATACTATCTATGGAGTATCTATCCAGCCAGTCTACATTAAAAATGAAGTGATAAGTTGTAAAGATACCGTTTGCCATATATAGCTAAAGCCTATTATACAATGACCTGATAAATTAATACTAACTTCTACCATAAAAAATGTATTATTCACAGTTATTTACCCTTCCATCCATCCGTACTACAAGCTGTAGGGGTCAAGAAGCAATTGTGTGAGTTTTGCGCGCCACTCAATTAATCGCAAGATGGCGGCCGCCACGAGAGGCACAAGAACACTCGTGTTATGCCACGGGTAATGAAAGATAACGCATTGCATTTTTATATGTTTCGGTTTGAGGTTTATGGGCTTTTGGTAATAGATTGTTAATTTTTGTAGCGATGTTTTTTGAAGATGACGATTTCGGTTTTTTTCTTCTTATGAAAGATGTTCTAGATTTTTAAAAGAAGGCACTTACGATAATAACGTAATAATTGGTAAAAATATGATTAATAATTTAATTTGAGCAATTCTTAAGATGGTAGCTAAATACTTAATTTATTTTGTTAAATCCAAGACGACAATGTTTGGCAAATGGTTGTAAGTTGATATAATTAATTTTAATTTTCAAAAGAGTTTTTTATGGAAATCGTCGAAAGAAAAAGAGTTTTCGACATGAAACACATTCCAATATAATATAAACCTAAATCATATTATCCCCATAGTTTTCCATTGACACTGTTATTTTGAAAGTGCATTGCCAGTTTTTCCTGTTTTTCTCAGAGAAAAATAGCAACAATCCGTGGTCTTTTAATCCACCCACGTGAAAACACCATAATAGATTTTCCTCAATCATATTTGTGATAAAAGATTTTACAAATATTATATATTTTCTTTGTTATTCTTGTTTATAAATAGACGCGTAGGCTTGTCGTTCCAAAGTTATTAGAGCAACTGAAACCTTATACGCAACTAAAAGTTTTACGAAACAGATAATTCTAGGTCAGCCTTGAAAGTGCTGTAAAACTTTAGCTAGTGTTCCCGAAGTAAGGAAACCTTATAAAATAGGCGTCTAGACAGAGAAAGATTAATAAAATTTAAGGTATTAATAGTTATGAATGATGTTATTTATAAGTATTGCTTAACTTCGCTCAAGAACTCCCCAGTTTGTACTGGTAGTTCTTCTTTTGCTTAACAGATGGCGTTACTGACTATACGCGGCACAATTTGGTGAGAGCAATTTCACCTCTGGCTGAGTGAACGAACTTATATCCTTTGTAATCGAAGTGATAATAATATAGAGATTTTGAGTACTTTGACACTACCTTAAACCCCCATTGAATAGAATAGTTTATAAAAAAAACATAGTATGCATAACTAAATAAATAGTTTCCATAGTAGATACTAGGCATAGTATTTTCTTATCATGACAAAATTAATCCATACTTAAAGATAGTTAATCGGGGTAAGTAGTAACTTAAGTAAGCAAGAGTTCAAAAACTCTACTTAATAATTTCCTCCACCCTCAAACAAGTCACATTTTCTAATTACTTAAATCCACTCCGGCTTGCACAGCCCGAACTTTCCCGAACTCCAATCGGGTGACTTCGGACACTTCATATAAAGTTTACCCTCTCGAAAAACGCAAGGCGTTGGAATGTTATTGCTACCATTATGACAAGCGTGACCCCTTGTTATTGGTAGCCCTGCTGACCCAAGCTGGGAAGTATAAGCATGATAAATAAAACAATATGGCCACGGTTTGTGTTGCGACGATTTGTGGTGAAATACTTGCATTGCTGACCTTTTTGGAGGGATAATTTGGCAGCCATGTTTCAGAAAAGGTATGCAGGTTGTAGGTACGAATGTTGAGGTAAATATGTGAGCTTGGCAAAGAATCGTGCTAAGTTTGTTTATGTTGTGTAGGAAATAGAAAAAGAAAAAAGAGGTATTATGTTATAAAAATAGGTTATTTTCCGAGGTCTACTTTATTCAAAATGTGTTTAAGGCTTCAAGACTATGTTCCTAACTTTATTTTATGTTGCTTTATAAATTACGTCATACGACATAACACATAGAATACAGTTCTTTGTACGTTCCTGCTTAGAAATAATTTTTTATGCGTTATAAAAACAATCTAATTGAAAGTTAGACAATTATATGCCTACCTCTATGGGAAAAGGCGTGAAATTATATATGTATGGAAGATTAGAAACTTTTAGCAAGATAACAAAAAAAAAAAAGTGTTACCTAGTTCATTGTGTTCGAACAAGGTCATATTTTTTCAACAATAAATATTAGCAAGCCAAAGCATAATATATGCAGAGATAGAGTGTAAGACAAATCACCTCTCAAGCCGCCGCGATATATAACTCATTCTTATGAACAGTGAACAGTAACCGGCTGCCACAATTTACGCCACGATGACAAAACAGCTGATATTTCCGTGTTTTTCCTACGATATAGAGGCCTACTATTTGACGATATTCGATAGTATATACTCAAAAATGTTGTGAGTATTTCGATCGAGAGTATGTGAGGATTATTTCGATAGTGGTTTAAATGTGAAATTATGTTTATAGTCGTGCATTCGGTGCATTCAATATGCGTTAGTATGCATTAAAGGGAATTTGGTAGGATGATAATAAAATTGTGAATTATGAACAAACTTACTCAGTAAATATATTATAAAAATGGGAATCTTTGTTATGTATTGTATTATTCGAAGATACTGAAAGGTGGGTTTTCTGGATCACCATTTCGTAGAGAGCCTTTGCATGCACGACTTATCTAGATTGTTGTATCAAATAGTTCACCGTTAGCTGGATGAGTCTACGAGTCTCTTATGTGCTAAATTCTAAATTTTGTTTCCATTGTTCAGTCGAACCTTACACACAAGTCTCTCTGCTAAGTTTTCGGTGTACAGAAGCACTTTGAAAATAGATCTATCATCTCGATCAAGACATTCGTATCAGGTTTGTCTAAATATCTAATCTTGTTATTAATATTGCAAACATCGTTTTCAGTTATTTAGCCTAGCTAGCCTAGATAAGCATGGCAAAAGCAATACCGTAATAGAATTCTCGAGAACCACAAGTAACCGTCCAAACAGGGCGATAATATTTTATGCATTATCCTCTCGGTAGGAACGGCGTTAGAGGCGAAAATAAAAACACTCTTAGCCATCGCTATGATATATGTGATGACTGGCTCACTTCATGTCGTAGACCGAGCTATGAGGATGTTTTGTGGTTATTGCTGCAAGGTCGGAGACGTTGACCTGATAAGAAGTAGTAGTTCAAAAGACTGTTTTCTTTTTGAAAGTGAACTAAAATAATAATATGGTGTGTAGTAAACTAGTGCTATCAAAGTCATATTAAATAGTGACTCTGACCACCAAAGGATTGTGCGATCACTGGTTTAAGAACTTTTATTTGCTTGCCTATACCCTACTGTCCCTTTGCTGTATAATATTCTTCTTACACTATGAAAAATCCACCAAATTGTACACGTTCATGTAGCAACTCTGCTGTATCTTTGCAGCGCTTTAGGAATTGTATTAAAACGTTTATCTATAGTATTAAAGCTTATATAGATCTTTAAATAAAAAGCAACTCCTGCACTAAGCATTACCGTTGTGTTGCTTGGACTTTTACAAACACACAATGTTATACAAATAACGGACACGGAGAGCAAACCGAAATAAAAAAGTAACTTTACGAAATCCATATAAAATACGAAATAAAACCTTTCAGCTATCACGTATCTCAGTTGTCAAACATTTGAAAGCCACTATGCTGTACATTGTGTACACTATGCTCTTAGAATGTAGTGATTAACACGTTACATCAAAGCAGCAATGTACTGAATAGTGACCATCAATTTGACGTACACTAGCTGTGAACTGAGAGACGTGATAAGCCCGCTGATTTTTTAAAATTTTGATCATGCAATATTGTCAGGTTATCACTGCACCAGAAGATGTCAGATTAGTCAAATCTTAATGGCAATAACGTAAGGTCTAAAATAATAGCACAGCATTACAGATATTTCCATATGCATGCAGAATTTCATCTCGATTGAATATCGGAACGGACTAGTAAGATTACCATATTATTGCATTGTTATCGACATTACATATGCATATAACTTAGTCCATAACTTTGTCTGTGTAACTTTAACTGTGAATATTCGAACTGCGTTATATTTGATCGGTTTGAATGTTACTTCTATTGTTATTGTTTGTTTATAACTACTTAAAAAAGTAGGAGATATACTATCGTTGAATGATTGTGATTTCTTATAATAATATGTATTTTATTGTTGCCTAATTTTATTTTATATTTAGACCCTCCATGCTACGTTTTGTGATAACAGATTTGGATAGTCATTGGTTCTAGTTCTATTTTATATAAGAAAATAAAGTTTGTTACAGTTTTTATTGATGTGATCGCTAAAAATTTAAATATGATACAAATTACAATTTATATTAATAAAAATGCATATTTGTCTGTTTAAAATACCAAGGTTAATACGGTTATTTATAAAAAAAAAAAAAAATCTTCCATATTTTACTGTATTATCTACATTTTTTGTGCCGTGACGACTAATTTATATGAACATCTGTGTAGCCATGGACATAAGTTGGTTAAAAAGCTCACCTATTTCGACCTTTTTTCTATATACTAACCCATCTATAAATTAACCACACCAAACATCACCTTACCGTCACTATCTCTTATTATTCACATTCGAATTCAGAATTTTTATAGCCAAAATGGTAAAAGTCTCTAAAAACATTTTCACACAGCCATCGTTTGCATGTCTCTTACGTCACGAGGTGAGTGGAAAATAGCAGAAATCCACCACGTGCCTTTATGAGACGTGGTCTACATAAATTATATACGTTGATGTGATATGAGGTATACATTATTATTACCCTTATGTATTTTGTTTGATGGACTATAAATAGTATTTGAGAGACAAAGATTTGGATTGTTGAGGAGTTTTGTTTGTATATTAAATCAATATTTTTAAAAATCATTATTATGTTCTGTTTCATAAATTGTCATTTTCATATTCTGTGATTTCAAGATTATTTCTTAGAACCTAAGTTAGTAGCACATTTATTTAAAAAATATTAGGTTAATTATAAGATTGGTAAGTAGCTGTAATACCTTAAAGCATAAGTTACATGGTTTTAGAAATTTCAACATCAGTCGTTTCTAGGAAAATTCACAGTCGACTCAAATACAGTTTTCGTGCGAGCTAAATTACAGGATAAACGAGAGTATACTATAACACTAAATACGTGCAGATACAGAGAAATTAAATATTCTAGTTAACCGAGGAAGTAATTTAAAAAAATATTTATTTAAAACTGACCCATTAACTAGCTTAAAAGTCGTCAAATAACCGAATCAAGTAGCTATCTCTCATGAGAAAACTTAACCAAAGCGTGTTAGGCGCTTAACACACTGCCCCGCACCACGCAGCGTAGCGCGTGAATGCGTGTTCGAACGTTGCTTGTAAGTATCTCCGTTTGTATGGAAAACACGCACAGTCTAACACACAGAAAATGCATCCACGCGCGTTCATGCGGATCACGCGCATACACGCGTGTTTCCATACAAACGGAGATACTTACAAGCAACGTTCGAACACGCATTCACGCGCTACGCTGCGTGGTGCGGGGCAGTGTGTTAATCGCCTTAGTAATAAAAAAGTGTGAGTGCAAATGTGTGCAACAGTGCTGCCACCTGCGAGTCACTTTGTACCGGTATATTGGAGTCTCAGAGGAATGTGGGTATACGAGTATTTAGCTCGGCTACAGCTCTGTGTGTAATATTTGACTCTCATGGCGCAGTGGTGGAGGTAGTTAGACGGTTATATTAGTATGGAGATGGTGTGTGGTTGGTTCTAATTTCAGAACTATGTATACCATATGTTATTGTGAACTAATACTGCTTGTTATATCAAAAATAAATGGGGTAGAACTAAATCTAAGCATAGAGTAAATTATATAATTAGAGTAAACTTTATTTATTTCATGAAAAAGTCATCAAATAACCGAATCAAGCAATTATCTCTTAAGAGAAAACTAAATCAAAGCGTGTGAATGATAAAAAGTGTGAGTGCAAATGTGTGCAACAGTGCTGCCACCTGCGAGTCACTTTGTACCGGTATATTGGAGTCTCAGAGGAATGTGGGTATACGAGTATTTAGCTCGGCTACAGCTCTGTGTCTAATATTTAACTCTCATGGCGCAGTGGTGGAGGTAGTTAGAGGGTTATACGTAGACGATGTATGGTTCTAATTCTAAATGTAGTCTTGGACTTGCTTATTTTGCTGAAAATAAATGGAGTAGAACTAAAATGGCATCAAGTAATGTAGGTATAATGTAAACGCCAATTATTTTTTAAGACGTAGTTATTTTCGAAAAAAACATTAATCTTTAAATAATATAAACTACTTCCTTTTATTCCGGAAAATCCGAAATCGTAATAAATAATAGTAAGGTATTTAAAAAGCCATAGAAAAGTATAGAAAATATCACGCAAACCACTTTACTTCGGAAAGTATAGGTGTCTTCCTACTCATGATAACAGCATAGACTAAAAATAAAAACAAATCCAATCTCTTTGAGGGAAAACGTCGAAGTTCTGAGAAAATTGTTAAAGCATAGACAAGAAAAATGCTAGAGTTATATGCACATTATTTTTAAGTAACTTAACATGTAAGAGGATTATTTAAATCGACTTCACTTTGATTTAACTGTACGTTTGGTCAATCGACTTAATTTTAGGTGGAGTAGATTTTACTCTACTGATAGCTACATACTTTTTACATCTTAAGATGACCGTAGAAGTTATGTCAAAACCATCTCTTATTCCACCTCAGGGGGGCTATCACGTATCTGAGTTGACAACCATTTGACAGCCACTATGCTGTCCATTGTTTTCTTCCTTAGATGATAGTGATTAATACGTTACGTCAAAGCATCAATGTACTGAATAGTGACCATAGATTTGACGTATACTACCTCTCAACTGAGATACGTGATAAGCCCGCAGGACATTGTTTAACTCGCAATCTACCTATAAACTATCATAACGATAATACTAATAAACCTTCAAAAACATTAAAGCTATATTTAAAGTCCCTAGAGATCACAGATCGTCTAAACAGATGCAAATTCACATTGAACGTCTTTTACTTGAGTGATTAAGAATGTCTATAACACTCCCTAGAGGGCTCTATGTAGAGTTTTCAAATGATTTGAAGAAAAAGCTGTTGTTTATTTGTTTTTTGTTTATTAAAATGGACGTATTTGTTGCTGTTGGGGATTAGTGTGAAAACAATACAATATTATTGTTTTGACCGTCTATTTATAGATTGGTAGGGACTGTTTCGTTTGGAAATAAAATTAGTGGGCTAGCAAATTAAGTGTCGTAAATAAATTATATATCATACGTGGGCGTGAACTACGGTATTTTCATCCGGCTTTGGAAAATCTAAATTCTCTTGGTATCACTCACGTTTCTGATACGTAATAATAATTTTGTTAAATAACTTGATTTTAGAATTAATTTAATTGAGTTTAAAATAAGCCGTTTTAATAATTAGCCGTAATTAAACTTACATCTTTTATTAATTGTAAATATTCTTGTGTAATTAATGATATTCACTTTATTGTAAGAATACATCCTTTGACTGTTATGCTTTTGTTCTTAGCAGTATAATACTACTATAATACTTTGTGACACAAAATAATACTTCTCCATTATTGTTTTATGATTACCTAAACAACTCTACATGTCCTTCAATAGATACCACTGGACTTTGCTTGCGTCGCCTTCTCAGAACACATATGCGAGGAGCCAATACACCGTATCATGACAAACTTAGGCCATTATATATTGAGTTTGGCTTCGATTCCAGGAAAAACGGACGAATCGTTCGCAGTCTAGCGAGCTGACCCTATATAAACAGAAAAAATAATGGAAAATATATATAAGAAGGGATAAAACCTTAACAAGGTGAAAATGATGACAAAGTAAAAGGACACTAAAATAGATTTATTAAATATACTACAGAATTGCTGTACCCTTTCTTATGTATATTTTACCACATATAAATAAGGCTCGGTAAGGGTATAAAAAAGGGTAAAATATCGGTGGAAGTTTTAAAACTCTTGCTGTCACTATATGTATCAGACAAGTTATCCGAAACTCATTAATAAGTAAAGAAACTGGCCCTAAGTTTTCATTATCAAACAATATGTTTTTGCCAAATAAAGTGTGCTTTCCGAAACAAGGTAACTTCTAAATGACCTAAAGACTATTTGCACCAAAACTTACTTAGCCCATAATTCGTTTATCGAACAGTTTCAGTTATTCCAGCTCTACAAACAAACACTCTACAACACGAGTCTAATAAATTAAATGCATGTTTAATCAGAACATTCCACAAAAGGAAAGCGAACGATTCGACAACAGCCTTACTCTACTATTAAAAAAACAAACGTAGAGTCGCGCCTCGTATCTCTATGTAGCACATTTTCACCCGTCGTTTTATCGCTACGTCATATAATCGTGTTTATTAACGATTTTTAATTGCGAAATTCTTCAACCCGTAGAGTTCCTTCGCGCGGGAAAGGGACGAATATAGTTTGTCTGTCGCCAAACTTCGTGGTGTTCACCCAGTGTACTGCCTTTAGGCTCGGTGTTCGGACGTGTCGTGTGCCGCGTTTCATTAAAGAATACTTTCGTAAACTGACGTGCCAGTGTGTGTATCGTGAATGTAGGAGTGTAC
Source organism: Anticarsia gemmatalis (assembly GCF_050436995.1). Taxonomy (NCBI): domain Eukaryota; kingdom Metazoa; phylum Arthropoda; class Insecta; order Lepidoptera; family Erebidae; genus Anticarsia; species Anticarsia gemmatalis. The sequence goes on along the minus strand of NC_134764.1, from coordinate 9,626,080 downwards.
AGAATAAAGTGGTTGTGAATGATTTAAACTTTTTAAACTACGGTGTTTAGATACTTAGTAATTAGACATTTTTGTGGTTTAAATATTATTTTTGTAAGATTTGTGTGTGATAGTGTTGTGTAGCAGGTAAGGACGTCTTTATAGTAATGTTATGATAGTGCTGTCAGGTATTTTGTAGCTCTTTATAATGTAGGGTTGTGTTATTTCACAAAACTCGGTGTCTTCGTTATTTTGGAATATTTTTCCAAGGAAATTTGTTTTCAATGTCATGCTTATTACACTACAAGAGAATGAAAATATATTTTGAATAAGTGTCATTAAATAGTTTGCATTCTTTTAATTATAAATATTAAAAGTAGCATTTGACTTTGACTGACTTTTTACTAAATTAAAACAGTTTCTTCAAAAGAACTCTAGCAAACAAAAAAATAACTTACATTCAAATACATCAACGAAATAGACTACAATGAGGCTTTTAAAACATTTTAAAACGTAAATACTAAAGAGCACTTTGATTAAAAACTTAGCTCTACATAGAGACTGGTGAAAAAGAGAAAAAGGTTTTTCTTTATCGCGAAAAGTAATTAATAGGATGTGTCAAGTGATGACTAGCGTTTTGCGAAATAGCGAGCGAAGCCTCTCTACGATTAAGGCTCTATCTAGACCAAATTGGGGGCATGTTTCATAACGACCTAGGATATTACTTTGCGCTCGGATAATATTATTTTTGCTGAATAAATGATGTGTTCGTTAATATTTGAATAGTTTTGCTAGCATATGCTTTTATTCATACCATAAGGAGTAATGTATTTATTTATGATAACAATATTATTACAAAATGGAAATGATAATGAAAACCTGCTCAAGGTAGGGTTCTAAGAACCAAATAACATTTAGTAAATACCTTTCCCATATTAATTAATTTCCTATTTACCAAAAACCCAAGTAAAAAACATTGAACTCAAGTAAACTCTACCGCTCTACCTCTATGAAGGCAAGTAGTATATTTTGACGAGTAGGTACAATTATTTCCTTGGAAACGAGGTCGGCTGTTGTGCATTATGTTTAAAATTTTCTTCGGCCGGAACCCTGCTCCGATTCACTAGGCTCGGTAGGCTCTACCATTGACATATTTTTTACACAACTCTACTTGTACAGACGTGGGATGTAAATGCATTTGCGTGTTATTTCTTTGATCGTGTTTGATGGATGATAAATGGAAATTAATGTTCCGATCCGAGATGTTTATTTAAAATCATTTTAGTGTGTTCAATTCAAAAGTGAAATAAAAATAAGTAGAATAAGAAATTACCGCATCTTCAGTTTTTTTTAATAATATTTCATTTTGATATATCATGATAAAATTTAGTTTTTAGTCGTAAAGTGAAACGAAATGATCACCTAACTACTCACCGTCATAATAAGTCAATACAAAAAACTTTTATCAAATTAATATACAAGTATTAATGAAGGAAGCGGTACTATAGATAGAATCTATAACCCGAAAATGTAGAGCACACAATAAGACCGATAAATACTTCGAAGCTGGAGTTCGTAGCGCGTCTACGATAGCGCTACGCCGTAGCACTTTACTTACTGCAACTAATTGAGAAAATAATTTAATTTTCAATTCCTGAATTGATATTAATTGTATCGATTTTGGAGGAGTTAAACACCTCTTTTCTAGATTTGTTGTTTCTTTTGAATTTCAGTATGGTTGCAAATCTTGTGCAATAGTGAAGCGATTAATTTGAAATCAACTAAACTTTGTCTTCATTTGATAATTACACACGCACGGATTCACTAACGCCTCCCAATTAGTTAACTTCTTAATGTAAAGTAAAAGGTGATTTAAATAATGTGAACATCAACTTGACCAAGGAAGACACACAAAATAAGGTTAAATCCACAATAAAACACATTTTTATTTAAAAAATGCCCTACTAGGTCTTTAGTAATATTAGCATCGCAAAACCCAACGTTTCTATTAAGCCAAAGTGGGTATTTAAGTTGCACCACCTCCATGTGTGAATTAGGCCCTAACGGTCGTATTATAGAAAGCACATTGAATAGTACAACAATTTTTAATCTCCAATACACATTCAAAGATCCCACGAGACCGAGGACAGTGTAATTACTAGCGCTTACCTCTGCATGCCGTGAGCTGCGATACAAATTAAGATTAATTCTCCGATATCTGCTATCATCCCTGAGGGCTTCCCTATATGTGTGGGTGTACAAGTTTATCGTATCGCTGTGTTGTACCGTGTCGAAGAGCTTGTTCGTTTAAGGGCTAAGAATCATTTTACTGTCGCTTGAATGCGGTAATTGTTTTATGGTAGATCTGACTATAGTATACGTTATCATATATAAATTTTCTACAATTTTCTGAATATTCGGTATTGTAAATATCGTTGCTTGGGGACAATGTAGTGTACATTATAAAAGAACTATTGAAATTGGTTCAGTAGTTTTGAACTAATTATATTTTACTCATTACGATCTGTACAAAATGGTTCTCTTATTAAAGTAAGAATATTTCCCAATAAAGTACGGTTGATAACGTTACGTAAGGTAAGAAACTAAAAAAAAATAAACACCAAATCTTACTAATACCTGTAAGTACTTTACATAAACGCAAATGTTTCTTGCACTATTTGTCTATAATACTTTGACCTACCTCCCAGGACAGGGTCATTTAGCAACGCCACAATTTAAATTCTTTACAACTAAAAAATACCAACGCAAAAAATTCGCGAACTAGAGCTATAAATATAAATTCAATCAAAATATCCCTAATCTTTAAAACCGCACGTATCTGAAAGCCTTCCCACACAAAACACAAGACGGATATTAGAAGCCTCGAGAAACAATTAAAAATCTCCTCAAGATAGGCCGGGTAATTAATTACCCCCATGGTAAGCTCATGGGAGACGGTGAATTAATGGCAGCGAGTTATTGTGGAGAATATATTAGCACATCATTTTGTGGTGCGTTGATATGTTCTATAAGCCAGTAATGTTTCACGCAATGAGTAATGCATATTTTTCAGTCAAATTTACTTATATTGCCTCTGTGTGTTGAATTCAATAGTATATAATAATATGCGATCTTCTAGTGAATCTAGTCATTTCCACATATTCTGTAATAAGTTAAGTAAATTTCTAAAACATCAATTATCGAATTTAGCAGAATATAAGATACCTTATTATCTCTATACATGTATTATGTAATGAAAGAAGATCATACAGTACACATACTTTTATACTTGACATCTGTTGTGTTTTCAATTAGAGATCGATCTTATGACACACAGCGCTCTTTTGTGTCTAGATGACCCTTTTATCAGTGCTCTGAACTTATCGTGAAATTATATCTTTATGAACAAATTTTTGTAATAAGACATTACCGTTCAATTAGTGGATATAGATTTTTTTTAATCTAAAAGAATTAGGCTTTACATCAATCATGCTGGCTAAATGTTAATTAGATTTTTTGTAGAACTAAACCACACATGATTGTACTCATTTTATAAATTATTTAATTCAAATATGCACTTTAGAAATATTTTAAATCCATATTTCAAATGTAAAACCTTATTCCTATAATTTCATCATTTTCCTATGATTTATTTGCATGGAAAATGTTTAGGTTGGTCTAGTTTATTAAGTTGTTACCTATAACTACAAGTTTAACCTTTCATATACCAAGAACACCTAACCTAAATTCCCAAACAATTCTCCACTTTATAATATCATAAATACATAAATGTCTCGTTTGAAGATCAATACAAGACAAATATTGTGTCTGCCCGCAGTTATTTGTTCGCAGTTCTAACGATACCGATGTAGAGTCCTTTGAGATAGAGCCTTTGAATTTGTGTAGCTCTACTGTTTGATACGTATTTTAGGTTGATTATTATTTACGATAATACACTTAGATGTTAGTAATATGTCTGTTTCGAATGAAATCTAGGTATGGTTCTCTCGGTCTTCGAAAATTAATTTTGTAAACTAAGAATATTTTTTTCAATACATTGTCGTAGAGACTTTAATCTTTTGTTGCACTTGAATTTTGATTACCTGATATTACATGATTATGTAAGACAAGGCTAGCCTTGTCTCACCATGGTCGCAGTGGTCATAGTCTTATTGATTCATAACTACATCAGCGATGACAGGATTTTGGTATTTCCATGAACCGCACCTGTCAGTTAATCCCTGTATAATAAAAAATGACTGACCCGCGCAACTTCGCTTGCGTCACGTAAGAGAGAATGAGTCAAAATTTTCCCCGTTTTTGTAACATTTTTCACTGGTACTTTGCTCCTATTGATCGTAGCGTGATGATATATAGCCTAAACCCTTCCTCGATAAATGGACTATCCACACTGAAAGGTTTTTTCAAATCGGACCAGGAGTTCCTGATATTAGCGCGTTCAGCCAAACAAACAAACTCTTCAACTTTATAATATTAGTATAGATAAAAATTGTGCAAGTGAAAGTTCCAAGCTGAAGCTTTAAACGTTAAATGCCATTAAACTGCAATCTATAAACAGAATGAACCTATATTCACTAAGTTGAACACTACGTTATACTGCTACAGAGTGCTACAATATGTTGTAGCACCTCTACGAATATTAACTGGAACGTAGTGCGAGGTCAATTGATAAACTAATATACTGTAACGTGGGATATTGTTTTATATTACTTCTTATAAACAATTGTTTAAAGCATTTGCATGATTTTAGTACAATATATCAGTATGATCTACAATAGTATATTTTTCTTGGAAAAGAAAAACAAATTAGTATTAGATTTCTTTAAGTATGAGTAGGTAAATGTAGGCTTCGGTACTTAATAATTTTACGGTTAAATACTGAATCATGACTTAAATATGTGATACCAGAACTAACAATATCTAACACTTTAACTTGTATTTCACGCATAGATACTGTTGGGACAGAAAATAAAAAATATGTTTTTTAATAGGGTAATAGAAATAGTTTCCCGTATTCAGTAAACCGGTGTTTTTTATTCTATAAAGACAAATATAAGGGTGCAGATAAGCTTATAATAATCCTAGGTATTTCTTTGACTCAAAATGGGAAAAAAATGTAAACCCTATTATTTCAAATAATATAAAATTTTCAATCAATTATGTGTTTCATATTGAAATCAATTGACTTTTTCCAGTATAGTACTTTAACGTCAGTCACATGGATGCAATCATTATATAATATACTAGCTGACCCGGCAAACGTTGTTTTGCCATAAAGATTAAATAAAAAACCTTTGTCCAGCGGATAAAATTGTTAATCTAAACCATTCTCAGATCCCCTTGAACACACACAAAAAAACTCATCAAAATCGGTCCAGTCGTTTATGAGAAGTTAAGTGACAAACACACTTACAGAAGAATTATATATATAAAGATTATGATTGGTAATATGTATGTATCAGTAACATAGTTCTAGTATAGTATCTTACTATTCAATATATGAGAGTAACTAAATATTATCTCAAGTTTAATTAAAGTTCGCTACAACATAACCCTACGTTAATATCCTGTAAACGTGTCGGTTAATAGTGCTCTAGTATAACACGACTAATTTAAGAAGCGCGCTGTCGAAGCGCTTCCGAAGCGTTGTCTTTAAACATGTTATTACTATCGAGTTTCATGTAAATTGCTAGGTTATAATTACGCGTGAATATGACACTTATGTAGTGCTTAATTATTTGTTGCTTGGTAAAAATTGTTTTACATACATATATTAATATTTTTAAAGACTCCCTTCGTGGTCTGAGCGGTAGTGTATATGGTTTCTGATGACGAAATCTTGTGTTCGATTCCCAGATAAAATGCTATTAGACTTTTCTAGAAGATTCTCAATAGTGACTTGGATTCAATAAACTTGCTCTGTATGGTTATAGACTAAATTATGTGTCAATATAATAAATCAATCACTATCAATGTAATAAAGGGAAATTTGGGTATATTTTATAAGATTTTGCCTTTACCCTTGCTCATTACAGATGTGATGACATATAAAAAAATATTAATTAGAGCAATATTAATAAATATTACTATGCATCTCGAGCGTATAAATGAAAGAACGCTTATTCCACTCAGTGATCAATGCTTTTAACACAATATTACTAATTACTTAACTCATTATTATAGAACTATTGTCACAATTATTAATTAAATACTATACTAAAATGACTTTCAACACACAAACGAACATATATTCGTACTCATTTTGCTGATATTAATCAAAACATATCGGTTCTAAACACTAATTAGAATTATAATCCCAAAATGGCTACAACTAATCGTAGTATAAACAAATTTATCCAAATGCGAGTTATTTCGAACATTAGTTTTAACTAAAATATGGAAGCTTGCTCGTAAATTGTTTTTAGGTCAAATGTGAAATCTATTATTATGTTATTAATAGTATATTATCGTTGCGTTTGTTTAGCTATTATATAAAAACAGAGTCGATTTATGGAAGTGCTAATGGACTGGACCTACTAAAGCCCGGTATAGTACAGTTTTATTTTGAAAATTTTTATTCCTATGCTATGGTTCCATACAAACCTTGTCACGTTAGTTACCAACATATCTATAATCTATGTTAATATTATAAAGCTGAAGAGTTTGTTTGTTCGAACGCACTAATCTCAGAAACGACTGGCCCGATTAGATTTTTTTTTTCAATATATATAGGCTATATATCATCACGCCTCGAGCAATAGGAGCAGAGTACCAGTAAAAATGATTACAAAAACGCGGAATTTTTTTACCCATTCTCTCTTATGTGTCGCAAGCGAACAGTTACAGTTATTTTAAATTTATGTGCGCGGTACGGGGCTTCATTTTTATTTATATAGATTTACTGTGTATAATTGACTGCAACTCTGGGCAGCATTGTATGCGACTTCCAAAAACAAAGTCTTGGATCCGTCTATTGGATTGGGCAAAAAGCTATTTGGCATTTTTAATAGTAGCCGTTTGGTATTTCAAGTAAATGTTATCTGCTCGCCCCCTATTACATGGGATTGACCTTGTTAAGAGCAATACATGGGTGTGTTTGGTACACACCCATGCCTATATAAAAGTCGTAACATCACGAAATAAAATAAAAAAATAAAAATACTTTGATATACTTATTGACCTTATCTTGACATTCGTAATATACAAATAACATTTCGTAATAAATAAGGTATTGTAACGTAAGTAATTCCACATAATTAATGGTAAAAGCATATCATTATTTATTATTTCGAATATCCATTTCGTTTTAAAGTTATTTTATTTACACTTATAAATAGAAAATGATGAATGGGTCTGAGAATTTTTAGTGTCAGTAATTTATGTTTTATTAGGATTAAAATAAGGCTGTTGCAATTTTAATATTAGAGTGTGTAGATAAATCACGCTAATGTAATTTGTATTGATATTGATAGTAATAATATTTTATACGTTTGGAATAATGCGAACCTTTTTTAAATCAGTTCGAAGTGATATTTAGTTGCAAAACAAAAATGATAGAACTGATACATATTATGGAACATATGTATATGTATATGTAAAACAAGTTATTTAGCAATTGTGATTACAAATGGCCTCTTTATCACACAAGATTAGTTGAAGTAAAAGTAAATCTATACTAATATTATAAAGCTGAAGAGTTTGTTTGTTTGATTGTTTGTTTGTTAGAACGCGCTAATCTCAGGAACTCCTGGTCCGATTTGAAAAATTCTTTCAGTGTTAGATAGCCCAGTTATCGAGGAAGGCAATAAGCTGTATAACATTACGCTAAAGTCATTAGGAGCGGAGTAGCAACGAAAAATGTTACAAAAACGGGGAAAATTTTGACTCATTCTCTTAAGTGACGCAAGCGAAGTTGCGCGGGTCAGCTGGTATAAAATAAAGATCTTTAGTTATGGTTAAGCCAGTTCAAAGTAGAAAATATATTTTACATACTTAAATCAATTAAAAACAGAATATCATGCATACACCGTAAAATTTATTAAACACCAAGTTCACTACTGAATGTAAGATTATAATATACTTATGCCCAGTTTCTGAGGCACATTTAGCGGTTGTTTATCTATAGATTCAAACAGTCTTGTCTATATGAGTTTAAATGCTATTGAATAGATAAACTACCGCTTAACCTCAGAAACCAGTAGTTAATAACACATGGCAACCATGGTAAAAAAATCTATGTCTGTAAACGAGAGGTACCTAAACAAAACCACCTTCGTTTTTCATCTCATCATATATACAATTCCCTAGATAATATAGTTGGAAGGTTTCAAGGAAACTAACGTAACGTATATTCTTACCACTTGGGAATATATAGGCGAAAGTAAAAGTTAGTTATCAAGGTCGACCTCTACGAGCAGTTAATTCAATTAATTGTGCTAGTATTTATTTCTGTTGAGTTCTTTTTTGTACTTTACTATAATGTATTGATGTATGTTTGTTTACTTTGATGGCGAAACGGCTGCACTAATTTAGATTGAATAAGTCAAACTGATAGGTAGAGGATCCTAGGAAGGAAAGAAACAGTCCTAGTCTATCAAAGATAGTATTTGAACACAAATCATGTAAGCATAACCGTATACTATGTATCTCTAAGTTTATTTTGCTGTATTAAATTCTGCTTATTGTAATTGATTACTTAACAAAAAAACAATAATGCTATGCTCGACTGGGAATCAAACACGAGACCTTATGAATGACGAATATGCAGCAAACAAATTACCGCTTAAATAATACAGACAGTCAGGTTTTGCCGAACAAATATAATAAAATAGGTAAATAACATTCGCACCTACGTATTAAAATTATTAAAATATTTTCAATAGAGTTATATCTGTATGTGACAGAAACATTTATAGAGCAATAATTATTAATTATTTCATATAAAATTTAATTAATAATTTAATTACATTTATTAACAGATGACCAACTCCATAATTTAGTTAATGATAGAATTCACAAATTATCTGATTAATTTTAAGTTTCATTAAATATAAGCTAAATATATACACATAACATACTATAAAACATAGTTTATTGAAAATTAAATGGCCTTAGGAGCGCAGCAGTTAAGGAGGCAGATTCGCCACTAGCATAAGGTTAAGTGGCTCTCGTTTCGACTCTCACACCAAACTTATTTTATTATTTGTGTGACCCATAAAGATTTTGTTATGATAAGTACTAGGTACTACTGAAAATTTTTACAATTTTCTCGTTGTGAAAATCAAATCATATTAGCTTCATAATCTTTAGTTCGAACGCATAAACTCTTTAGATAGTTGACGTCATTTCGAATAAATATAATATAAATATATATATCACATTTGGCGTTTACTGAAAATAGCGTTTTTATTAATGCGTCACGGTCGTGTACTTCCGAAAAGGTCCTGGAAAGGATACAGGATAGATATAAATATAGAACTACCTTAATTCTCGTGTCGGGATTATGTACCTGTGCTAAATATAATACCAGACACGTTTTTATATTGTACCTATACTAGCTTCTGCCCGCGACTTCGTCCGCTTGAAAAGATTTCTTGGAGTAAAAAATATTGTCAGTCCAGCAGAACGTTAATTTGATAGCTACTGTCAGTACATTGCAGCTTTCATATAATATATCAATAAACATCACTTACAGAAGAAAAAATATGTACAATAGTTTAATCTATTAAGCGGTTGTCAACTGAGATACTATATTATAATAGTTAGGTATAATAAACTATTTGTGTATTTTAATAAATCTTTATACAAAAATCCAAACTTTCGAATTTATAATATTAGTACAGACTAGTTAAATCTGCCGATCTGTCATATAGAAACTTTATGTAAAATGTTTTCCAAGCTCTGTGTTCGACAAAAATGTTCACGTTTGAACATATTTAAAGAAAAATTTCGTGATATTTTTTTCTGCACTTTACCGTTGAAAGCTTAACAAGCGTTTCATCAGTGTAAAATGTTACTTAAAGCAAAGCAGACACACTTAGATAATTACGGAATTATAATATCAATTAGCTCTGCTTACTTATAAAGGAAACTTACGACGATGGATACTTTTTAAATTATTATTATTCTATTTTTAGGCGCCCTTCATAAAGTAACATAGTGTCCTCACTGTTCGATGGTAAAAGGCCAATGACACGTAATCAAGTCACGAAACTGTCCCTAACTTGTAAAGGTTGCCATGGAATACATTACTGTAGCTATATTTAGAAACTGATTACTTTGTACACATCGTAGGAGTTGAAGTATGTGGTTACGGGTTGGACGATAATGTTAAATCTATAGCTATATAAACGCTTGTATCTGTTCGTACATTATGCTGTAACGGCTAAATAGCTGAACAGATTTTGATGTTTAGTATAGAGATAGTATCAAGTAATTCTTAGTGCAGGAATTGTCTTTTAAATGTCAATTTGAATAAGATTTTTTTCTTAACTTCAACAAAGAACAGTACTGTTATCATCAACCCAGCCTTTCTTCCAACTAAGTTGGAATCGGCTTCCAGTCTCATTGTATGCAGCTAAATACTAGTACTATATGGAGTGACTGCCTTTCCGACGTTCACAACCCAGTTACTTCGATCTTCTTCTTCTTATCTTACGGTTAGTGGTCAACCTAGTGTCAAAGTTGTTCAAGCCGCCCGAAGGCCTTTGACGTGGCTTAACGACTGTTAGTTACTTCGATAATAACACGATAACCCTAGGTAAGACTGGTTGTCAGACATTCAAGCTTGTGTCTGGTAACGACTGTCTGTGATCTTAAAAAGTAACAGCCGGGATCCACAATTTAATGCTGCTTCCGTAACACGGAGGAACTCGGCATATATAATATGGTCACCCATCCATTGACTAACCTTGGCAAGCGTAGCTTAACCTGAGAGAACCTCGTGGTTATTATTACTCAACTACGAGAAAAAAAACAGTAGTGTGTAAATCCAATACTCGTAGTCGCCACACGTGTTCCTTATTTGTACGAGCTCAAGGTTGGAAAGTGAAACTTTAGCTCTCGACTTCTTATGTATGAAATCAGCTGAGTCTTTCTTCTAACTAAAGAGTCCGCTTCCAGCCTCACCGGATGCAGCTGAATGCCAGTATTTTATATGGAGCGACCTCCACAACCCACCTAGGTTATAACACGATACCCCTCGGTAAGACTGGTTGTCAGACTTTCTAGCTTCTGACTACTGGTAACCACTAACAAACATTTATAAAAATTCCGCCGGCCTGTACCTACAATTTAACGTACCTTCCGAAACACAGCATAATATGGTCACCCATCCATTGACAAACCCCGACAAGCGTGGCTTAACGTGACAGATCGCCTCACAAAAACAGTAGTGTGTAAATCCAATACTCGTAGTCGCCACACGTGTTCCTTATTTGTACGAGCTCAAGGTTGGAGGGAAACTTTAGCTCTCGACTTCTTATAACACAAGTTTATTCATTACTTATAAATAATCCACTATTTAGTACAGCTATCTTATAAGAAATGAGCTGTTAGAGAATATGGGTAATTTATAGTTGCTAAGAATGTTACCGGCCGGTTTCAATAATTCTGGGTAATTATAGGTTTTTCTTGACAGTATTTTAAAGGTCTAGCTTGTCTTAAATGACTATTTATATACCTTTGAATTGAGTTACAAGGTTATATCAAAAGTGAAATAATAACTATAATCCAACAACTTGGTAGAGTGCTGTGGACTGTTAGTAGTTGCGGGTATTTCCAAAAACACCCCAGCAGCATTAGCCTTTTGATCATTAATGTTCTAAATGCATAATTTTATATACATCCACCAGCCGCGAACTTTGTATACAAAGACTCTGAATTAAGTTGTTGATCTATAAGTAACGCATTAAGCGTTCAGTTATCATATAATTTTTTTTAAAAGACAACTTTTCGCGGCTTCTTTTACAAACATACAAACAACGGACACAAAGTACAACCATCTCTAATGTATTGGTAAGTAGGTACATAAAAGACTAAACCACTTGTAATGAGTTTGTAAGTAAATCTAACTCATGTAAGATGTGTTTGTGTCGATAAGTCTTAGAGGCTTTACACTTTGTTTGTTTTTCAGTTATCCTGAAGGAAAACTTTGGGTTCAAGGACTGAAGTTTCAGAAGATAGGTGATATTAGTGTTACTTATAACTAAACTAACCTATGTTAGTTGCAGATAGTGTACTTTTTGTCAGTAGTTTAACTATTCTCAAAAAAACATACAAATTACAGATATGTGTATTATAGTTTTAGTGGATTACTGTTACTGTCCCACTGCTGGGCAAGGGTCTCCTCCCAAACGAGGGGGAGGGATTAGGCCTTGAGTCCACCACGCTGGCAAAGTGTTGGTTAGTTTAAAATAGTACTAGGTAATAAATACTACAATGTAGTGTAAACAGGGATAATCACCGGTTTGTGTCACCATACATTTTTGAAAGATTAAAGTCTTTAAAAAGACCTCTTGTGTTGGCTTCGACCGACGAGATAAGAATCAGCGGTACAAGTAATAATTATGGCATATTGTCATAGTTTTTTGTATCGTTATTTAACCTGTACTGTCCCATTTATAGACTCAAATGATCATGATTTTAGGCATTTCTTGAATGAACGTAATGACTCCTTTAAAAAAAAGAACACATTTTTTTTATTTAACTGCTCTTTCAATATTTCTTTTTCTATCTAACCAGTAATTAGTGACAGGCCGTCAATTCACAAACGACGCCATTTCAACATTCAAAAATAGAACAAAAGAATAATCAAGAGTTCAAAAGAGTTGAATTTTCGTTTTGTTTCTAATCTCAAATAAAAAAAATATTAATCTTTATTTTAAAATATCAAAGAAAATGTAAAAATTCATGTTTTAAATGTACTTTAGTGGTCGTTGCGGTCACCTTAAACGGTTTCGTAACCTCTAAAATAAATGTTTTTATGTATGTTAAATTAATAGTAATTAAAAAGTAATGTAGAACAAAATAATTATGTATGTAATTGTATAAAATTATTATATAAGACTTGATTAAAAAACAGTAATTATTAAAACAAAATTAAAAAAAATGGGATTTGTACACTTGTTTTTACTCTTTGAAATACAGAGCGTAAAATCTACAAATGATTACATAGCAGTCATAATAAAAACGCTTTCAAATATTGAGACACAGGGCTCGAAACTAAGGAAAACCGCCAGAATTAACATCTAGACATAAGAGAACGAAGATTTTACTTGTAACTGAAAATACTGATTACCTATTACTTAACTCGATACAATGATTGAAAACATACGTAGGTGAAATATTATATAAAAGACAGTAGATACTACTAATAATATGTTTATGTATTTATAATCCCTATCTACCCAATGAGCGACGCTCAACATTTCCCATTCGCTAAAAATAACTTAAAAACCTCAACATTACAACATCTTAACCCACATTTTCTTACACAACAATATTATAAAGACACGTACAATATAAAGTTTCAGTTGAAAACCAACGCGTTTGTCACTTCCCAGCACTTTGTACGGCTTGCAGATTAAATATCAAGCATTATACTCCTTTCTTTTGCAAGTAGGGCAACTTGAAATGTGGTTTATCGTGTTTTTAAAAATCTGCTTGAATACTCTTTCAAAGTTTGTGGTCAAGTTTTGTATAAAAGAGGCAGTAATTAGTTTAACTGTTGCTGTTTTAATGAGAACGAGGTTTTTTAGAATAGTTGGTGTTAAATATCATTTTTATGGATTTACAATTTTGTATGTGATTTTTATCAGACTTCGATAAGAAATAGGTCATCAATTCGAATGTTTGCTTGAATGTTTATTATACATTATAATGCAATCGAAACGATTTTGGATCTTAACTTTGTATAGTTTTAAACAATCAAATTGTACGTTGAATCATTTCAAGCTTTATATGTTCTCTTAGACAAAAAGGCATAAATTTGAATACGGTCTCTTAATTTTTATCATCGAGAACCCAAGCATGTACTAGTGCAAGCACTCCTAAACACCTATTACCATAGATCTGGAGTTGGTTTCCTAAGAAACTAGTCTATTTTGAAGATCTCATCAACAAAATATCTGTTTATATTATGTCTATAAATCAATTCCAATTATATTATTTTTACACCACCGTGAACAGAAATAGCCTGCTCTTCTTTTATCATATGAAGACAGAGTTCGTTAGCAGCGCTCATTGAGTTTGTACTCAATAAGTGCTCCAGCGCATACCGGGTGTACGCCGAGAGAACATAATGTAATTGATTAAACGATGCTACGATACATGGCCTTGAATTTTTTCTTATACAGGGTGTCCCAAAACTCAACGATAATCCGAGACAGGATGAAAGGCCAAGTCATACCGGTTATAGGAAAAATAAAAAAAAAATTCCATATCACTTAGTTCAGCAATAATAGACACTTTTCAAAAAAGTTGAAATTCCACACCCTTGGTCGCATTTTCAGGTCCTGTGATCACCAATGTCACAATTTCGCTGTGTTTTTTTGAATTTCGTGATCTTAATTAAATATGCTATTAATCGTATAACAAATTAATGCACAAAACATTGTTAATTCAATAAAAAAAGTTAAGTTTTAGTGAGTCATCTTTATCAAAAATATCGTTAGTCAACTTTGACGCTTCATACTGAAAAAAAAATGTACTACACTACCCTTGGCAAGTTATTTCAAAAGTTGGCGCATTTAATCAAGATTTCGAAATGGTATAACACTTGCCACTTTTCTTGCCATTAAAAATGTTATTTTTATTTGAACGAAGAGTATCCTCGCAAATGGATCGGACGCAGTGGTACAATTTTATGGCCTCCTCGTTCCCCCGATCTAAATCCAGTAGATATTTTTTACTGGGAATGCATAAAAGAAAAAGTTTATTCGAAATCAATACAAAATCTATCGGAACTTTGCCAGAAAATTGACACAGCGTCAGAAGAAATAGATGCAAGGAATTTTGCTTGACTGGTGAAAAAATCTTTTGTATGCCGTTGCAGAGCCTGTATTCGTGCCAGAGGAAAGCAATTATTTTTAGGAAAGAGGTAATTGAGTCAGTCCATAACAAATATTTAATGTAATAAACATAATAGGTTATAATAATTAAAAAAAAAAAACAATGAACGAACCATCGATCTTATTTAATTATTCTCCTTAAACTAAAGTAATTCCGAATTGTTTTCCTCTAGCATGAATTCAAGCTCTGCAACGCCTTACAAAAGACCTTTGCACCAGTCAATCAAAATTCATTGCATTTATTTCCTCTGACGCTGTGTCAATTTTCTGGCTAAGTTCTGATAGATTTTGTATTGATTTCGAATAAACTTTTTCTTTTATGCATTCCCAGTAAAAAATATCTACTGGATTTAGATCGGGGGAACGAGGAGGCCATAAAATTGTACCACTGCGTCCGATCCATTTGCGAGGATACTCTTCGTTCAAATAAAAATAACATTTTTAATGGCAAGAAAAGTGGCAAGTGTTATACCATTTCGAAATCTTGATTAAATGCGCCAACTTTTGAAATAACTTGCCAAGGGTAGTGTAGTACATTTTTTTTTCAGTATGAAGCGCCAAAGTTGACTAACGATATTTTTGAGAAAGATGACTCACTAAAACTTAACTTTTTTTATTAAATTAACAATGTTTTGTGCATTAATTTGTTATACGATTAATAGCATATTTAATTAAGATCACGAAATTAAAAAAAACACAGCGAAATTGTGACATTCGTGATCACAGGACTTGAAAATGCGACCAAGGGTGTGGAATTTCAACTTTTTTGAAAAGTGTCTATTATTGCTGAACTTAGCGATATGGATTTTTTTTTTATTTTTCCTATAACCGGTATGACTTGGCCTTTCATCCTGTCTCGGATTATCGTTGAGTTTTGGGACACCCTGTATAATGTTGTAACTTAAATATGTAATGTTTGAAAATATACTGTAACATTCACTGGTTAACATATATGATGGTAGACGCTTTTCTATATTCATTGTATAATTGGAAATATTTTATATTGTTATAGATAAGTTTGTTAATGTACATTCTATATGATTTTGAATTTATTGCGATGAAACGACATGAATGGTTTAAATCCTGATTATAAAAGTCATAGTATTGACAATGATTGTGATGCAAGCCTGAACATTTTTTCATGAAACTTGCCTGAAATTAACTATTGTAAAAATCCACTGTTGACTTCAATAATCGGTGCATATAGATATCAACATTTCGCTTTTAGAGCCAAAATTCATGTACGTAGTCAAACATTTTACCAACCGAATTAATTTTAGTAATTCTACTCTACTGAAAAGTAGGTAAAACACGCTTTCATTCAAGCTGAGACTAGCATTCAACATACTAAAGAGTACAAACTTATTAGTAAATACAAACTATTTATACTAACATGTATTCATCTATCTACTTAAAATAAAAGACCCTAACGTTTACCATTTAGTTAATAGATATTAGGTATACAACCTGAGATTGGCCGGTAGCCAGGCGGCTTACGCAAAATCACTCACTTATCGTAAACGTGATGTCAGCTAGTTTTCAAACTTACGGTAATGTATATGTTTACGTTGGTCGCTAGTATTAGTGCGAAAGCTTAGTGTGAACTGTTCGTTGACCGGGGAAACGTATTGGTTGGGTTGTCGGAGTAAGTAAAAATGGTATCTTGATTGTTGTTTTTGATAGTTTTTAGATGGTAACGTAAATTAATTATGTTAGTTTTATAAACACGAAGTTTATTGCTTTGTTTGATGGATTGTTAAAAATCTAACTGGCTGAATCACACAATCTTGCCCGCGACGCTGTCTGCGTGGACTTATATAGTTTTAATGGGTAACACGGATTAAACTGCGGGAAAAATCGGATTTATCGGATTTTATAATATATTATGACGAGTATAGAAGGGGGGAAAGAGGTATACGATGGGATTTCCCTTTGACAAATGAAATTTAAAGTTCTGAATAACATGTTAGTAGTAGTAATCTTTTAAAGCCAATAAGTCACACGTTTTAGCCATGCAATTAACGTTAAAATGTAACAAAAAAGGAATATTCCTAGAATAAGGTTAGTCATACAAATCATATTCGTGCAGTTATAAATTTGTAGTAGATGTTAACTATCTAAAGCTTGCCAAACGTGCCGACGCAGACAGTAATGGTGCTAATTTATTCATTGGACTTCTTCCTTTTTGTAATTTAGTACCGGTTTTTAAAGTTGGGACCTTTTTTTGATGAAAAGTGATTTAAGATTCACTTACATGCTGAAATGTGATTTAAAAGTTACTTAGAGCTGATTTTTCTTTCGTTACGTCGTGAGTTTGCTTCTCGAACGGAAATAAATATTTGTGTAATCAACAAGTATCTAATGTATCGGGTCAAGGATTTTTAATAGTTCCTCTGCTGTACATTGATTTTTTGCTTAAATAATGAAAATTTAAAACGTTCCATCAAAGCAGCAATGTACTGCACACTGACAATCAAATTGATGTACTGAAATAGTTTTTTTTATATCTGTTGTTTCTATAAGTCCCCGCTATGTAAAATTTAGATCATGTAATATTTAACGCACAGATTATTCAAAAAAATAAATATAAATTCAAGCATGCCATGTTCTTTATTTGCATCATGCTAACTAACAACAAAATTCTTGCCATTAAACTTTCTAGAACATTCTTTACCACATCAAAAGCAACTACAGAATACAATTAATATATTCTATTGTTATGCTAACCGTACAGCGAGTTAGTTCCAGTAGCAAGCACTTGCGCAGTCTTTGGATACAGTTTTCAAGAGCTGTGCCATTTGTGCAATTAATATTTGAGTATTAACTTGATTCTGCCGTCTTGGCAGAATGAAGTAACTGTTTATTACTTACGCAAATTCACCATATTACGTCTGTAGAAATTGTACGCCATTTCCGGGAAACTACTATCGAGTATCGAGAGTTTGATATTTGAAAGATACTTCAAAATAAGTTCTAGATGGTAAATTCGGTTAACATAAAGACAAACTGATCAATCTATTTATATAAAATTTACGGTTACTGAGAGAATGACTGACTGGACAGCGCACAGTCGAAACTACTGAGGGTATGAAGATTCCTTAGGAAGTATAGAGGAACACTAAAAGAGGCAAAAGAGGATTTTGGAAATTCCCGTACGAAGATGCTGAAAATCAACGCGGGCAAAGGCGCGGGTGGAAAGCTAGTTATGGTAATAATACAGTAATTAATAAACTTATACAAAAAAACAATATTTACATAACAGATATTTGTATAAAAATATCAAGATGGTCTATTTGTAGGTAGGAATATGCCAATATTTGTGAGCTCGCCGTCTAGTATATCATAACAAGTTTACAAGCGTGTTACTGACAATACATTAGCATATAAATCGTTTTATATATAACACTATCAATATTACGTATAAGCTTTACGTACAGGCTGTTTTTGGAACAAAATATGTAACTTATATGGCCGGATTCGGATGAAAACCAAAGCGGAACGCAATAAATTTTAAAGGAATATCAATAGAGTAAGATTTTGTAACTCGGAGGCCCGGTATCACTTCTTTTGGATAAGTATCAAATAGCTTATCAGCTGAATTTTGAAATCCTTCATTTACTATCACCACTTTTTACCACAGCTTACCAATTTTCATACGCTCTCAAATGGCTCTCAATTTTGTATAAAAAAACCAATGTTGTTGAAAGTTTCAATAAGATTCAGTTGTGATGATAACAGCTTTAGATGCATATAAGGTTGAAATATATAAAAGTAATGTAAATGTTATCGCATTTATAAGCATACCTTACAGTAAGTGAACATGCCATTCAATCATGAATTTATGTATTTGATTTTAAAAAAGCCTATTTATTCGTAAGTTATACAACATCCAAAATACAATCCATAAACTATCATCATATTATTTCATCCATACTAATATTATAAATGCGAAAGTAACTCTGTCTGTCTGTCTGTCTGTCTGTCTGTCTGTCTGTCTGTCTGTCTGTCTGTCTGTCTGTCTGTCTGTCTGTCTGTCTGTCTGTCTGTCTGTCTGTCTGTCTGTCTGTCTGTCTGTCTGTCTGTCTGTCTGTCTGTCTGTCTGTCTGTCTGTCTGTCTGTCTGTCTGTCTGTCTGTCTGTCTGTCTGTCTGTCTGTCTGTCTGTCTGTCTGTCTGTCTGTCTGTCTGTCTGTCTGTCTGTCTGTCTGTCTGTCTGTCTGTCTGTCTGTCTGTCTGTCTGTCTGTCTGTCTGTCTGTCTGTCTGTCTGTCTGTCTGTCTGTCTGTCTGTCTGTCTGTCTGTCTGTCTGTCTGTCTGTCTGTCTGTCTGTCTGTCTGTCTGTCTGTCTGTCTGTCTGTCTGTCTGTCTGTCTGTCTGTCTGTCTGTCTGTCTGTCTGTCTGTCTGTCTGTCTGTCTGTCTGTCTGTCTGTCTGTCTGTCTGTCTGTCTGTCTGTCTGTCTGTCTGTCTGTCTGTCTGTCTGTCTGTCTGTCTGTCTGTCTGTCTGTCTGTCTGTCTGTCTGTCTGTCTGTCTGTCTGTCTGTCTGTCTGTCTGTCTGTCTGTCTGTCTGTCTGTCTGTCTGTCTGTCTGTCTGTCTGTCTGTCTGTCTGTCTGTCTGTCTGTCTGTCTGTCTGTCTGTCTGTCTGTCTGTCTGTCTGTCTGTCTGTCTGTCTGTCTGTCTGTCTGTCTGTCTGTCTGTCTGTCTGTCTGTCTGTCTGTCTGTCTGTCTGTCTGTCTGTCTGTCTGTCTGTCTGTCTGTCTGTCTGTCTGTCTGTCTGTCTGTCTGTCTGTCTGTCTGTCTGTCTGTCTGTCTGTCTGTCTGTCTGTCTGTCTGTCTGTCTGTCTGTCTGTCTGTCTGTCTGTCTGTCTGTCTGTCTGTCTGTCTGTCTGTCTGTCTGTCTGTCTGTCTGTCTGTCTGTCTGTCTGTCTGTCTGTCTGTCTGTCTGTCTGTCTGTCTGTCTGTCTGTCTGTCTGTCTGTCTGTCTGTCTGTCTGTCTGTCTGTCTGTCTGTCTGTCTGTCTGTCTGTCTGTCTGTCTGTCTGTCTGTCTGTCTGTCTGTCTGTCTGTCTGTCTGTCTGTCTGTCTGTCTGTCTGTCTGTCTGTCTGTCTGTCTGTCTGTCTGTCTGTCTGTCTGTCTGTCTGTCTGTCTGTCTGTCTGTCTGTCTGTCTGTCTGTCTGTCTGTCTGTCTGTCTGTCTGTCTGTCTGTCTGTCTGTCTGTCTGTCTGTCTGTCTGTCTGTCTGTCTGTCTGTCTGTCTGTCTGTCTGTCTGTCTGTCTGTCTGTCTGTCTGTCTGTCTGTCTGTCTGTCTGTCTGTCTGTCTGTCTGTCTGTCTGTCTGTCTGTCTGTCTGTCTGTCTGTCTGTCTGTCTGTCTGTCTGTCTGTCTGTCTGTCTGTCTGTCTGTCTGTCTGTCTGTCTGTCTGTCTGTCTGTCTGTCTGTCTGTCTGTCTGTCTGTCTGTCTGTCTGTCTGTCTGTCTGTCTGTCTGTCTGTCTGTCTGTCTGTCTGTCTGTCTGTCTGTCTGTCTGTCTGTCTGTCTGTCTGTCTGTCTGTCTGTCTGTCTGTCTGTCTGTCTGTCTGTCTGTCTGTCTGTCTGTCTGTCTGTCTGTCTGTCTGTCTGTCTGTCTGTCTGTCTGTCTGTCTGTCTGTCTGTCTGTCTGTCTGTCTGTCTGTCTGTCTGTCTGTCTGTCTGTCTGTCTGTCTGTCTGTCTGTCTGTCTGTCTGTCTGTCTGTCTGTCTGTCTGTCTGTCTGTCTGTCTGTCTGTCTGTCTGTCTGTCTGTCTGTCTGTCTGTCTGTCTGTCTGTCTGTCTGTCTGTCTGTCTGTCTGTCTGTCTGTCTGTCTGTCTGTCTGTCTGTCTGTCTGTCTGTCTGTCTGTCTGTCTGTCTGTCTGTCTGTCTGTCTGTCTGTCTGTCTGTCTGTCTGTCTGTCTGTCTGTCTGTCTGTCTGTCTGTCTGTCTGTCTGTCTGTCTGTCTGTCTGTCTGTCTGTCTGTCTGTCTGTCTGTCTGTCTGTCTGTCTGTCTGTCTGTCTGTCTGTCTGTCTGTCTGTCTGTCTGTCTGTCTGTCTGTCTGTCTGTCTGTCTGTCTGTCTGTCTGTCTGTCTGTCTGTCTGTCTGTCTGTCTGTCTGTCTGTCTGTCTGTCTGTCTGTCTGTCTGTCTGTCTGTCTGTCTGTCTGTCTGTCTGTCTGTCTGTCTGTCTGTCTGTCTGTCTGTCTGTCTGTCTGTCTGTCTGTCTGTCTGTCTGTCTGTCTGTCTGTCTGTCTGTCTGTCTGTCTGTCTGTCTGTCTGTCTGTCTGTCTGTCTGTCTGTCTGTCTGTCTGTCTGTCTGTCTGTCTGTCTGTCTGTCTGTCTGTCTGTCTGTCTGTCTGTCTGTCTGTCTGTCTGTCTGTCTGTCTGTCTGTCTGTCTGTCTGTCTGTCTGTCTGTCTGTCTGTCTGTCTGTCTGTCTGTCTGTCTGTCTGTCTGTCTGTCTGTCTGTCTGTCTGTCTGTCTGTCTGTCTGTCTGTCTGTCTGTCTGTCTGTCTGTCTGTCTGTCTGTCTGTCTGTCTGTCTGTCTGTCTGTCTGTCTGTCTGTCTGTCTGTCTGTCTGTCTGTCTGTCTGTCTGTCTGTCTGTCTGTCTGTCTGTCTGTCTGTCTGTCTGTCTGTCTGTCTGTCTGTCTGTCTGTCTGTCTGTCTGTCTGTCTGTCTGTCTGTCTGTCTGTCTGTCTGTCTGTCTGTCTGTCTGTCTGTCTGTCTGTCTGTCTGTCTGTCTGTCTGTCTGTCTGTCTGTCTGTCTGTCTGTCTGTCTGTCTGTCTGTCTGTCTGTCTGTCTGTCTGTCTGTCTGTCTGTCTGTCTGTCTGTCTGTCTGTCTGTCTGTCTGTCTGTCTGTCTGTCTGTCTGTCTGTCTGTCTGTCTGTCTGTCTGTCTGTCTGTCTGTCTGTCTGTCTGTCTGTCTGTCTGTCTGTCTGTCTGTCTGTCTGTCTGTCTGTCTGTCTGTCTGTCTGTCTGTCTGTCTGTCTGTCTGTCTGTCTGTCTGTCTGTCTGTCTGTCTGTCTGTCTGTCTGTCTGTCTGTCTGTCTGTCTGTCTGTCTGTCTGTCTGTCTGTCTGTCTGTCTGTCTGTCTGTCTGTCTGTCTGTCTGTCTGTCTGTCTGTCTGTCTGTCTGTCTGTCTGTCTGTCTGTCTGTCTGTCTGTCTGTCTGTCTGTCTGTCTGTCTGTCTGTCTGTCTGTCTGTCTGTCTGTCTGTCTGTCTGTCTGTCTGTCTGTCTGTCTGTCTGTCTGTCTGTCTGTCTGTCTGTCTGTCTGTCTGTCTGTCTGTCTGTCTGTCTGTCTGTCTGTCTGTCTGTCTGTCTGTCTGTCTGTCTGTCTGTCTGTCTGTCTGTCTGTCTGTCTGTCTGTCTGTCTGTCTGTCTGTCTGTCTGTCTGTCTGTCTGTCTGTCTGTCTGTCTGTCTGTCTGTCTGTCTGTCTGTCTGTCTGTCTGTCTGTCTGTCTGTCTGTCTGTCTGTCTGTCTGTCTGTCTGTCTGTCTGTCTGTCTGTCTGTCTGTCTGTCTGTCTGTCTGTCTGTCTGTCTGTCTGTCTGTCTGTCTGTCTGTCTGTCTGTCTGTCTGTCTGTCTGTCTGTCTGTCTGTCTGTCTGTCTGTCTGTCTGTCTGTCTGTCTGTCTGTCTGTCTGTCTGTCTGTCTGTCTGTCTGTCTGTCTGTCTGTCTGTCTGTCTGTCTGTCTGTCTGTCTGTCTGTCTGTCTGTCTGTCTGTCTGTCTGTCTGTCTGTCTGTCTGTCTGTCTGTCTGTCTGTCTGTCTGTCTGTCTGTCTGTCTGTCTGCTACTCAATCACGCCTAAACTACTGAACCGATTTGCATGAAATTTGGTATGGAGATATTTTGATACTCGAGAATGGACATAGGCTACTTTTTATCCCGGGAAAATGACGCATTTCCCGGGAAAATTCAGGTGGCGAACGAAGTCCCGAATAATCCATATTATAATGACATTGAATTAACAAAATTGCGTTGTCATGGCAACTGTTTGACGATGAAATCTCTGAAATGACGTCTGAAATCTGTGAAATGACGGATATGCCTTAGCGCAACTTCGTTACATATATTAAGAGATATAAATAATTTTGAGGATGTTTTTCGTAAAAAAAAGGATGTTTTGTATCATCACGCTATGATCAATAGGAGCAGAGTAATGGTAAAAAGTGTTACAAAAACGTGGAAAATTCTGACCCATTCTCTCTTATGAAACGCAAGCGAAGTTGCGCGGGTCAGCTAGTAATTTATAATTTAACACATATAGTCATCTCGCAACAGGAGCTCGTGGCTTAGTGAGGAGCTCGTGGCTTAGTGAGGAGCTCGTGGCTTAGTTTACAACAGCCGCACGGATCGATCTCTGAGGTTAAGCTACGCTTGCCGAGGTTGTTCCGCGGATGGGTGACCATCTTATACATATCGAGTTCCTCCGTGTTTCGGAAGGCACGTTAAATTGTGGGTCCCGGCTGTCATTTTCGAAGATCTTTGACAGTCGTTAACAGTAGTCAGAAGCTTGAAAGTCTGACAACCAGTCTTACCGAAGGGTATCGTGTTAATACCCAAGTAACTGGGTTGTGGAGGTCAGATAGGCAGTCGCTCCATGTAAAACACTGGTATCCAGCTGCATCCGGTGAGACTGGAAGCCGACTCCAACATAGTTTGGAACAAAAGGCTAAGCGAATATATATATATACTAGCTGACCCGCGCAACTTCGCTTGCGTCACATAAGAGAGAATGGGTCAGAATTTTCCATGTTTTTGTAACACTTTTTACTGTTACCTACCCTGCTCCTATTGGTCGTAGCGTGATGATATAAGATATGCTTTTTTTTCACGAAAAATATTCTCAAAATAATTATATCTCTTAGTTTAACGAAGTCGCGCTAAGGCATCTGCCATTAAAACAGTTGCCATGGCAACGGAATTTTGTTTATTCAATGTCATTATAATGTTGATTTTTCGCGACTTCGTTGAATTTTCTGAATTTTCCCGGGAAATGCGTAGTTTTCCCGGGGTAAAAAGTAGCCTATGTCCTTTCTCGGGTATCAAAATATCTCCATACCAAATTTCATGCAAATTGGTTCAGTAGTTTAGACGTGATTGAGTAGCAGACAGACAGACAGACAGACAGACAGACAGAGTTACTTTCGCATTTATAATACTAGCTGACCCGCGCAACTTCGCTTGCGTCACATAAGAGAGAATGGGTCAGAATTTTCTACGTTTTTGTAACACTTTTACTGTTACTCTGCTCCTATTGGTCGTAGCGTGATGATATAAAATATGCTTTTTTTTCACGAAAAATATCCTCAAAATTATTTATATATCTTAATATAATGGAGTCGCGCTAACGCATATCCGCCATTAAAACAGTTGCCATGACAACGGAATGTTGTTAATTCAATGTCATTATAATATTGGTTATTCGTTACTTCGTTCGCAACCTGAATTTTCCCGGGAAATGCGCATTTTTCCGGGGTAAAAAGTAGCCTATGTCCTTTCTCGGGTATCAAAATATCTCCATACCAAATTTCATGCAAAGTGGTTCAATAGTTTAGGCGTGATTGAGTAGCAGACAGACAGACAGACAGACAGACAGACAGACAGACAGACAGACAGACAGACAGACAGAGTTACTTTCGCATTTATAATATTAGTATGGATATAGTCATCTCGCAACACCCTGTACAACTATCAATTTTCTACCTAAGCCTTAATATATAATACTTAGAGGCGCCGAGGCAGATTACATGGGATCCGCTAAATTAAAATTATTTACGTACATACATCAATTTGATGTCGCGTTCATAGTTTTAACACTAATTAATTTCAGTTTACCGAAATACCTTTTAACATTCGATGGTAAATTTTATGAGGTTCATCTTTTGAGGTTAGGTATTCAAGGTTCAATATTAGTTATTACAGTTATAGGTAGTATATATGAGAGTGTATGCTAATTCTTAGGTTCAGACTTAAGTTTTCATACAAGAATGTATTTTGTCTTGGTATCAAACCTCCATGGTATTTTTTACATTTAGTGGGTTAGAAATATTCAGTAGTACCACAAAATTTGGTGTCTAAAGTAAGTCAATGTGAAATGTAAAAACGTATTAAACTAAATAAGGGTAAAGACTTATATATTTTAACATATATTATAGAAAATATCTTAGTAATATAGTATGAAAGACAAGCTACGAGCTTGCTTCGAAGAAAAAAACTAGAACCACTTTGAAAAAAAAATAAACAATTCTTATTTGTTCTAAGGGTATATCCTAAGGGAGGATACAGTGTCTTAGGGAGGGATTTTATAAATCGAATCGCGATTGGACTTGATGCTACAGATTTGCTTACAGTACATTGACCCCGGGATGAAGCTAAGCAGATAAAGCCTTGTGTTTTGTTCATTTTATGTTTTAATTTAATGCAGAGATTGTTCTCCCAAACTTGTAGCATGAAAGCAGTATCATATTCGTAATTTTTGAAAAATTATCGCTACAATTTTAGCTTAACCTAACAAACATTATTTGCTTAAGTTTACCCTAAGTTTTTGATAGTTTCTAATTTACACAAAATCTTTTTAATTAAAACCAAACCTTTTTCCTGAATTATCTTGTCTATTGACGAATACCGCACAAAAATCAATTTAGCCGCTAGTATCAAGGATAAACCAAAGTAACTTTGGAAAATTAAATATTATAACATATATTGTTTTAATAATTCAAGTAAGGAAATAGGGTGAATTTAATCAAATTCAGTAAGTAAAGTAAAATATCAAGGAGGAAAGCTAGGCATAGGATGTAGGAATGTAGGAATGAAACTAAGTGTAAATGTATTTCCAGATTTAATAGCATTAATAAATAATAATGTTGGACTTCTGCCCATACCAAACAAATAACTCTTAGATAAAATATCTCAACGGTAGCCAACGTTCAGAAACGAGAATCCAATGAGCTAAATGCTTTCCATTCTAAATTCGAATTCTAAATTTTGAAGTACGAATTTTAAAATAGTAACCGTTATTTTAGTTTTTATTTTTACTGCCAGTCCGATTTATGATGTATTATTATGATTGGTTGAATGTTTTAGTTTTAAAGTTAAGTTAAATAACTTATGTGGTATGTCAGCGTTTTCTTGAGGGAATAAGTAAAAAGGTAGTATAAGAATCTTTGCTAACTATTAAAATATATATATAATACAACAAACCAAATAATTTTCAAAAAATATTTTAGAACATAGTTTACAATCTAAGGAAATCAATAAAAACACCTAGATATGTGCTTCTATATATTCTATTGATAAATTTTTAGCCTAAATGAGCATTAATTAACACTTATGTAGTTTCATACTGATCCAAGAAATTTAAAAAAATCCAAAGGCCTACCAACCTAATTCGGTTATACACGAACTGTCCCTAATATTCCCAAAGAAAAATCTCATTTCGTGAACTGAAATTCAGCAGATCTATGAAAACGACAACGGCTATAAAAGCCATACGTTATAGATTTAAGACGTCACTCAAACGATTCCAATTTCAAATAGATTCAAACATAAACCGATTCGTTCGTTCACAAGAATTTGAATTCGGAACGAACGCTTTGTACCGTTGGAAAGTTTTTCGTTCAAAAATATTGATAGTCGTGTTCTAAATTCAAATTGTGAGGTGCATTTGTGTTCATTGTTTTATAGAATTTTGTTTGTGTATTTTCCTTGTCATAGAAAATGTTACTTTAGAGGTTAGTGCATGTGTTTATTTATAAGACATTTTACAAACATACAAACAATATCTTATCAATGGTGTGTTTTAAGTGTATTGTGCATCTGTGAATTATAAAGTTCCCGGATTGAAACCTAAGCGGGTAAAGTATAAATTTTTGTTAATATGAACTGATTTTTTAGGTTAGCAAACGGTACATATTTCGTAAATAATCAGTTTGAAAACAAAATAGTAATATATGGATGTGAATGAAACAAGGACAGTTTGTAACGATTGTACCAAGTGGCATTCTATGGTCTCTGAATACCCCCTATAGGGAAGAGACGTGATTTTGTTGTATGTACCTATGCATTTTATAATAAATATAGAACATAAAACCATAAAAGTTATAATATCACTTATAAAATAATTACTTCTAAATAATTGTTTCGCTAATTACAAATTGTATTTAGTAACCAAATTACATATAAAGCTACCCACAAGCCACTAATACCGAGGGCCCACTAATTTAATCGTGTTATCAGTGCAGATGTTATCAGTTATCTTTACGACGGCTCTTCTAATCGACCGGCTGTTAATCCCCGACCCGTATGTCGTAACCACTGACTTATACATACTTGTGTTCTACGGCTTTACCCGCATTGATTTTCCATGATTTTGCAAGTGTTTGCACGATTTTGGGAAGAATTAATCTTTTTTTTAGCAAAATATATTTTATAAAGTTCTGAAAATAAAAATCTTAAGGATTTTTATTGTAATTGACAATGGTAAATTTCAACATGCTTTCCGAAGCACGGAGTTGCTCATACTATGAATTGACCACCCATCTTTAAAACATCCGCGTCTATGGCAGCTTGATTCATTTATCATACCTATTCTTATATGTATAATCGTGTTATCAGTGCAGATGTTATCAGTTATTTCTACGACGGTTCTTCTAATCCAGGGGCTCCCAACCTTTTCTTAGTCCGGGACCACTTTCATATTATTCTTGCTAGCAGGAACCACTTCATAAGTATATTAAAAATAAAGTGTAATAATTATCCTGAAAATGTTAATCCTAAATTCACTAGCGGACCGTATTTTGACTTCCACGGACCACTGGTGGTCCGCGGACCACTGGTTGGGAACCATTGTTCTAATCGATCAGGTGGTTAATCGCCGACCCGCATGTCGTAACCACTGACTTACATACTTGTGTTCTACGGCTTTACCCGCATTTTCCATGACTTTGCAGGTTAGATGTAATGCTACGTTGCTAAATGGATTTTAAACGTGATTAGAATTTTAACTTTCATTTGCAGGTAACATTTCGACATGTGACATTTTGAAACTTTTTTAATTTGAGACAGTTAGTTGATGCTTGAGGTTCCGTTTTAAGTAATAAGGATTATATTATTTTACAATCTAGTTTTTTACTTATGTTGAAAAAAAACTTGTTAGAGTTCAAACGTTGAGATGTAAAAGACGAAAAACACTGCTTTTTTCATGTTTCTACAAATTTCGTAACGTTTTCATTATTTTCATGTTTCTACGAATATGTAACCCAAATATTGTTAAAGCATGTGTAAGTAGGTCAAATGAGTTATTATATAGACACGAGTTTCTGGCTAAATTCTTCTTCAAAACAAATGCATGATGTGGTTCTAAAAAGTGCCTTGTGAAGAATATAAATAACCATTTGAATTCGTGTGTGTAACGACTATAAACATTGTTGAAAGACATTATAAAATCAATGGCCTCTGTAGCGCGGTCGGCGATCGCGAGGTCTCTGATTCGATGCCCTGGTCGGGCAGGATATTATTGGTAGATTCTCATTTATACTAGAATATTTCTTAATAGAAGCCCGGAGTTTGGTATGCGCCCGTTCCATGGTAAAAGGCTTCGCCCCCTATTACTCGGGATAACATTGTTAATGGCGTAACGTGGGTGTATTTTATACACCTCTGCCTACACCTTCGGATACATACAAAACCTATAAAACCCTATCGTGATATCGTATTATAACCGAGGTAACTAGATAATGAAGGTCTGATAGGCTACATTTAAAATACTAGTATTCTTCTACATCCAGTAAGACTGGACGACTCCAATATAGTTTGAAGAAAGGCTAAGCTGATATTTTGTACAAATCCTACTACATCCCTTATTATATAGGCGCCCATAGCCAGTTGCGCTCAAGGGTCGGTAAACGATCTGTGGGTTAAGCAACCATTGGCGCGGTCATTCCATAGATGGGTGACCGCATAGTGGTATTTGAACTGGGCGTCTCCGTGCTTCGGAGGGCACGTTAAGAGTCGGTCCCGGTTGTTGTCTACTAAGATAACAGTCGTTAAGCCACGTCAAAGGCCTCTCGGGCGGCTTGAACAACTTTGACGCTAGGTTGACCACTAACCAAACGACAAACAAAACAAACGAACCTTATTATATAACCAAAAAAGCAAAAATAAACTAGCACCCATACATAAGCGACATAAATATATCGACACACTTAGTCTACCGCTTCGGTTCATTTCTATCATTCATCTCGGAAACATTGTATATTGTACACACTACTGATTTATAACAGCCTAAAAGCATTTTGTATACAGGTAACATTACTTTCTAATGGTTGGGAAAAACAACTTGGTATGTATAAAAAAACTTGTAAATGTGGCTGTGTATTACTTTAGTATATAATCTACTGTTTAAATAACTTAGCTGTAATTTTAAAGGAATAAGGTGAAAATATTTATGTACATTTTTATTGTATAGTACTCGTCTTAAATTGTTTTTCACGTATAATTTGTGACTACTCGTATAGTAAATTTCATGTTATTTTTTGTTGTTTTATAGTCTGTTGGTAACTCATATTTAATATTTTTATATCTTTATAGATCTATGAAGTGTGTTTTCCATGTTTTTACACGCGACTGTCAAATTGTTTGGTTGTTTATTTTATGTAGTAACTAGTATTGCGTATTTTAACTATACTCGGGACATTACAAACGTGCGAAATACGTCACACGTTGACCCTCTTTCTCGCACTTGTAGTTCTTATGAGCAATTTACATAGTAACATTCTTTAGACTATGACGTAGTTCGCACGTTTATAATGATTCGAGTATAGTGCTAAACGAGTTCAACCTAGTGGTATTGGCAAATGTTGTTTCTGTTTTACCAGAAGCATGATTCTCTACAGTGGGTACTGTCGAGTATCGAGATTTTGACATTTAAAATGTAATGCAAAAATAGTTCTTACGACGCTCGTTAGAGGCGCTGATCAGATTTTTTCACAAAAATATCGCGAGAGCTAGCCGGTAGTCGATAGTAGTAGACAATCTCGGTAAAAATCTCCTCCTTTAGATTACAGGCATATCCTGGAGGTACTAATATTTCAGCTTACAGACAGGTAAAACCTACTTCATATCAAAGATATAATAATAAATTGTTATACCTACATCATGGAGAGAGCCTATAATAAATTATGTTACATCACAAATCGTACTCGATCCGTAGATATATAGTGCTGACATAAATAAAAAGACTACATTTATTATATAGAGTACTTTAACGTAGGCCCAGTTTCACCATTTCTGGATATCTATCAAATAAATTTTGTATAGGTTGGTACCTCCCACGCAAGTGGTTGCAGGTTCGAACCCGAGGCAGCACACCAATGACTTTTCGAAGTTATGTATTAGAATTGGAACGAGTCTTGTTTCAACAGTGAAGAAACACATCGTGATGCAATCTTGCATACATTTCATCCAAATCGGTGCAGTGTTATAGGTATGAAGAGAAAATCAGACTTTGCATGCGGTCTATGAGTAGTAATTTCAAAATGAACTAGGTATTTTTTTCTTACGTACAATAAATTTTTATCATGGGTGACTTAGTCCATGTATTTTGTTTATACCAGCATAAAGTATTCTTACTGTACAATCAAAATAATCTAGAAGGTTCCAAACACTCTACAAAAATAAACAAACAAAAAACAGTCGTCCGTCTGTTTGTATCAAATTTAAGATTGCAATAGCAAAGTTAGGAGAATAACGAACATTATGAAGTACCGTGTAACTGCACATAAAAACAACATTAGTGCTGAAACAACCCCAAGTTGTGCACTTTACACTTTTATTCAACAACTTGGATGATTTAGTGAGGCACAATCAACTTTTTGTTTACTCTAAGTGTAATTTATTGGTGTATCTCTGACGACTTGTTGGAAATTTGGCCGCAGAATACCTTTTGGGTACTTGTTTTCTTCATTTTTGTAATGTGTTTTTTTATTATTGTTAAATTGCTTTTAATTGTTAGTATTAAGGCCAGTTCAATATGTAAATGTTTTCGATAGGAACTATCACAAGACTCATCCAAAAAAAAATATTTTCTAAGTAATTTTTTAAAATAGAATGTATTAAATTATTATTTCTTATTTCATTCGATGCATGCTCGGCAGTGGGAAAATAATAAGTTACATTGAAATATTATTTCAAGTTCCGGAATTACATAACTAAAACCACTTACATACGCAAAAACACTAGAATCCTTGCACCATTAAATCCCAAAAAATCTTATTCCTTTAAGAAATCAAACGCACTACCTTCCAGTTCTGTAGTACTATCCTTTTTAACTCAACTCAACTCAAAATAACGACTCCAAAATCTGTCAAGAAAACTATCAAAAAATTTCAACAAAAGACAAATCAATTGCCTTATTGCTAGTATCAACGTAAGGGGGAGCAACAGTGAGCAGCACGAACAATACTCGTCCCCTACGGAAATGAGGCCAGTAGGAAAGTGTAAGGACGGCGAAAATTGCCACTACGTGACGCTCTAGCTATGAACGGACACTTACATAAATATATGTATATGTATAGATGTATGACAAGATGTAGGGGTGTGTGAGGCATAAGAAGCTTGTAAGGATTGTTAGGATTGTACCAAGTGATGTTCGTTGGTCTCTGCCGACTCGTATGAGAGAAAAGCGTGATATTATGTATGTATATTGTATATGTATAGATATTGGTAATAAAAAGGAAAAATAATGAGGAGGTCTCTCGGAGTCTGAGGTGTTTCAATAGTTATTAACCTGTGTGTGTGTGTGGGTGAAGCTAAAACCACTGCTTCTTTTTTATCTTAAGAAGGGAAAAGAAGGCTGTACAATGGGTGTCTAAGAGACGAAAATTGATTGGACTGAAAGAGTAGATTGGATGAATTAAGTACGTTTTAGGGTACCACTATTTGCAATTTACAAGTAAATACCATGTGATAGAGGGTGAACCTGAGAACAAAAATACTTTTCCCCTCTCGCAAAATCGAATCCTAGACCGTATAGCAGCCGCATACACCGCTTAGACTATAGAGGTCCAACAAATACCATTTATAACGAAAGGCAAGAAGGATCATCATAAGCACACATTACTCCAACACGTCAAATTCTAGAATTACCCTCAAAGATTGAGCTCGGTACAAATGAGTTGCATCAAATATTTAGCCTTTAAACCGACGCGGGGAAGAAAAAAATTACAAAAAAGTTATTATATTCCGCTGTTGTTGCTTTCTACAAAAACTCTTCATGAATTTTAATGCGGACAATGTTATCGTATGCAAGGCGTACTGTCGCGGTACTTGTACACTACTTTTGGAAATGCCGGTCCGGTTTTGACAGCTGACGGCATCTGCTTTTTCTTCTGTTTATTGGTAAAGTGAGCTGCAGGGAACAATCCCAGAGAATTTTCACCAACAAGTGAATGAGTACTTCTTTTCTCATCTTCATAGTCTTCTTCTTTTATTAACGTACCAATTGGTAGTGGTAGCCTAGAAAACAAGAACGATTATGTTACACGATTTTTGGTGGTTTGTAGTTTTCTAGCTGCCCAAAGGCTTTTAACATAAATGTCATGTAACATAGTTGACAACAACTGAGACAACATTATTGTCTTTTTCATGTTAAAGCTTGGATCGCTAATATAATATATGATAAATTTCAGTACAAATTCCCAAAAACTTAAACCGTATTACAACCGGTCGGGTTAAAAGTTCCAAGCGCAAATACTCCTTTATTCCTCTAGTACTTTATTTCCGGGATCCTTCCAACTATTGTTTGGGCGTTATTAAGATCGTGACGTTCCCATGCTAAACAGGTGATTAGAGAGTCAACAGCCTTGTGACGTCATAGTTGTGTATTCTCCAACTATACCTCTATTTACAACAAAAGAACTTCTTGTTGATATTTTTGAAGTAGATCGTTAGAATTGATGATCCGGGAAGGATGTTTGAAGTGTATTATGAAAGAAGTTTTGAATAAAAATGTAGTTGGGCTGTGTTATGGAAGGGAACAACTACTTTTTGACAAAGAAAATTTGGGTTATAACCCTATTTTCGGGTGCTTTAGCCACTTACGAGTGATGTAAAAATAAAATAACTTAATTTTTCGCCTTAAACTAGTTGCTGCGTATTTTTATTTATTGGTTCCATATCTCACTCCGATGTAAATCCCAAATATACACAATTTGAAACAATAATATATGATTGCAGATCACGCGTTCCCGCGTACGAATTTTCGACAGGGCAATGTATAAATAGGTGTATTTCTATGTTGTTGGAATATTCTTTGTAACAGCTCCGAACCCATATTCAAATAGACAAAAATATCTTTTAAAAGCATCCCAGAAGCAAACGGAAAAAATCTCTTCAATATTTCTTGACCACATGATCGAGTGTCACATACTATTTTTAAAACCTTCAAAAACCGTCAAAAAATATTTCCAAAACAATACATCGACTCAAAACTCTTGCCTAATGTGATAAGTTAATGTCCAAGAGAGTCGTTGGAGCAGTTTGTTTGAACATGTGCTTCAAGAAGACACCTCATAGGCCCCCAGGCGCCAGTTATACGACGTATTAAAATTACTTATCTTTGTATCTCTAGGGTCGTTAGACTCGTTAGGAAGTATTTTTTAAACTATTTTTAGAGTAATTTTTGAGGTTATGTTTCTAATGCTCTTTACGCGTCTCAAAAATAATGTGGTTAATTTGAGAAACATCTTGACAACAACAACATCTTGATCTTATCCCGCACTATGTAGGTGTCGCACAACGTGTTTTCTTTTGACACTCAGACGTCAAAATCAGATGATTTAGGTATTAATCTAAGGTCAAATACTGACATTTGCGATTGTCAAAGATACGGCTAGTCCAACTACCACTTGATAAGGTAGAGTCAATGAAAAGTGGGGGTAAAAAACTCTTCGGCATTTTAATCGTCATGTAGACACTATATCTGCTTGGCGATTTTGTGTCTATATCCTTTTATACACAATCCATCCATACCCTTAACGGTCTTCCTCTACTCTCATGACCGCCTACATTCATATTAATTATGGTGTTAAACAGGGAATCAAATTCGATAAACAAATTGAAAGCCCCGAGTAGCTAAAAGTTTTTTATTAGCCCTACCTTCCGAACAGGTGGCAAATTCACGATTAGCATCTTTCAAATTTAAAATACTTAGTGCGGAAGATGTCTTTTTCAAAAATATAATAGTTGACTTGAAATGACTAGCGTGAAGTTGTCTTCTTAAAAAACATTCTCAAAATTCTAACATTTTAGCCCCAGTTTGCGGACTAAACAGTAAAAACGCCTGCAACCAGTGCTTAGTTAAACGGGCATTAGGGAAGCAAACATGGCCATTCACATCAACTCAAAGCCTGGCCGAGTTGCCTGCAGTCTTGCTATTCAGCTTTAAAACCTGGGTTTATGGGTTATTGCTTTTATTATGTTCTTGTATGTTTGTTTATGAATGGTTTGTAGACAAATGAGTTAATGGACTGCGATGATGAATTTTGAAAGAAAAATGTAGAAGAGAAAAAAATCTATAGTGAATGTGTTTAGAAGACAATGTAGGTTTAATATGTTTGTTAGTAGTCTGGTTACTATAGTGCAAGCTTTGCTTAGTTTAGGTATCATGATTTAAGACGTCATGCATAGATGACCGTGTGTGAGTTGTCGAAATTCAAATGAGATTAAAAAACAAAAAACATATTTTTAAATATATCTGGGCACGTTACCCGAGGACGGCGATGCGGAGATATTTTATGATACCTTATTTCAATTATATTTTAATATTTTTATTTTTCTTTTCGTTACATTGTAAATGGATATTTTTTTAATTAACCAATGATTTTATTAGTTCTCATTAACCCAAAAACACATTACATACTATTAAATGTTTTGTATGAAAAGTACTAGTAATAAATGACCATCGATCTATCGACCACCGATCAAAATCTAAACCTTGGCAAAATCCCTTAACTTCACTTAAGTACACAACTCATAAATAACACAGAACTATCATGTGTCACATAAATAAAACAAAGACCTGCAGTCCATACAAGTAGTGTGTACAAATGAATGCACGATGATGCTCACATAACTGCTACATGCTTGCATGTTCGAGATTCCTTTTAAGAATGTATGAGTGTTTGTTTACTGTGTGTGTGTGTGTATGTGGTTGTGTGTGTGTGCGAGCTTGAAGTTTAGTTGCAAGGAATTTGTGAAATGAGAGGGAATTTGTGATTTTGTTTAAGGTCGTCGATGTTATGGTAGGTATAGGAATTCTATGGTATAGTGCCAAAGTATGAAGCCAAAATATGGTTCAGTTCCAGATTACTTTGATATGATTAATAGGTACCTAGGTTTGCAGTTTCAATTACTTTAATATGATGGTTAAGTTATGACTTGATTGTTCTCAAAAATATGCTCATAATTTTTAATAACAATAATTATTGTGACCGCCATTCTAATATAGGCAATATATTAAACCTTAGACTTACCTACAAAAAAACCCGAATTATCCATAACGATATTCTTTATTAGTTATAATAAACATACTACCTTATTCCCAAATTAAAAACAAGCTGCTATCACTATTTCCTTTTACATCACACACATTTTTCACTTACTTCTCGTTTCCTACGTCCTAAATATCGCATTTCCCAAAAATCATTCGTACGTTACATGTAGCGATGTAGTGTCATCACGACGTTCTTTTGTGAAGACAATGGCACCTCGTCTCTTTGACGACAGTAATCAAACGGGACGGACGTACTCTCTGTCTCTTTCTTATAGGGATTATAAGAAAGAGACAGAAAACATAGATTTTTAACAGTTTTGTAGTGTTTAATGATTTTTTCGTGCGCTGTACGTTATGGCAGTGTTACGAAGTCATAAAGCATAAATGAGTTACGATTCCGGAAAAACATTTGGTTTTGTTTGTTTAGAGTAATAATATCTAACATAACTGAAACTAACTTGAAATGATTGCCGGGTGCTGCCGGATACTGGGGTTTCTACTTATTCATTTTTTACATTCATGCCCATTTTCATTTTAGCAAGGTCTCTGTTTTATTGCCAAACGTACAGTAATTAAATTCGAATCTACCGAGAAGATGATATTAGTACTCTAAAATAATATGAATATGCATGCATGCATAGCTAAAACTACTTATAAATACACAATACGTACTTTCTGAAAATAGAAGTTACTAAATTGTATCAAAACTATAGCTTTACGTATAGGCTTTCCAAACTAAGTAGTCCCCGTACCCATGACCTTGTTTACCCAAGACCGTTCCCAAGTCAAGTAAGCTGCAAGTCTTCAGTATTATATTGCAGTAATTTGAGCAGCTATCTATTATGGCTGCTAATTGATGTTCTGTTGCGTAACCTTTGTAAATACACGGGTAATGTTACCAGGGGTATGTTATCTTGGGCTGGAATTATGTATGCCTATAATGACATATCTTTAGTTCAGAATTTGAATATTATTTCGCTATTAAGATAGTAAAAATAGGGGAATAACAATCATTGGCTTTTTTTTGCAGAACATTCGTACCAAATTGTATCATAATTCCTTTTCGTATTTGGTAGTGAATGCGTGAAAAAGTAACTAACACGAACATGTATTAAAGTTATATCGAGGAAGAATCATTTTTGGTTTATTTTAGCAAAAGCTGTGTGTGAAAATTTCATGACAATTCGTTCAGTAGTTCGTTTAACAGTAACACATACACACACACACACTCATGTGCCATAGGTGTTCTTTTGTAGAAGCTACCATCAACTTTTTTCATGTACTTCTATAACTTAAATTCGTTTTAAAATGCCCTTCTTATATTTAAACAGGCAATTACTTTACCTTCACGCCGTACGATAAGTCATATACTCATGATTATCTATACAATAGCCCATAAGAGTTATAAGTACAATCTATCAATCGTATAACTCTCCAGTCGTTGACACAAATCTCTACCTATCCCTCGACGACAAACGATTGGAACAAACCACAATACGAACGCGA
The DNA here is from genome assembly GCF_050436995.1 of Anticarsia gemmatalis. NCBI lineage: Eukaryota > Metazoa > Arthropoda > Insecta > Lepidoptera > Erebidae > Anticarsia > Anticarsia gemmatalis. The sequence goes on along the minus strand of NC_134764.1, from coordinate 9,588,950 downwards.
CCATCTATTTTTAATTCACTCACTCCTCTCAGCTAATTAACGTCATTCATAAACGGAATCTATAATTGTTCACGTTATATTCCAGCTTTGTTCCCATTCTGTTCCCGTTTTGTTCCCGCTCTGTTCCCGTTTTGTTGCCGCGTTATTCCCGTTATGTTCCACAAAACATACTCAAACATGTTCTGTGTCAATAAGTCGTTTCAATTTTCATATTTGACTGTACCTTGTTTGGTTCACATCTTCTCATTCAACATTTGACATTATATTCAGTTTTTGTATTGATTTAACGTTTAAAATGTATTTGGTTGAGAACAATCTCAAAGTTAAATATTTGGGGGCTTTGAACAAAATGGGAAAATGATTAGGCTGTTTTATAATCCTGGCCGGTGAAAGGATTTTGTATTTAGAGGAGTGTATACTTCTCATTGTGTGTGCGACTGTCCACTTACTGTTTACGAAACAATTATTGTACTTATTTGTTTTGATCTCGAACATGGCTGATTGTTGCTATATTTTGTAGTTAATAAATAGGGTAGTAGTAACGAATTTAATTGGCAACTGATTGGGTTAAATAGCGATAAAATTTGAGTAAAAGAATAAGTGTTTTTGTTAAATTTAGCATCTCATAAATAGAAAATATATCTATAATATTGGATAATTATGCAATGAATGACTTTGAAAGTTATAATTTTTTGAAAAATATTTATGCGATTTATTTCTGTTTATTTTCTCAAAAGAAAAGCCCTTCATATACTGAAATGTATTGAACAATATTAAGCCATATTTTTTTGCCGTATTCAAGTAAACCTAACACGTAGTAATTTTATGCTATACGCTCCTTAGGTAGTCTTGGGAACTAATCTATCAACGTCGGAACAAGTAATAGTTTCATATGACTAGTCTCTTTCAAGAGTTTTATATTACTCTAGGAACAATATTCTGGTGTGAAGGACCTTTACCAACACATACGAAATAGGCACAAAGTAATAATGTGACTTCACAAAGAGGTGTCTTGTCTAAGATCCGAACCCCGTTTACCGAAAACAGATTAGTTGTAGAGAATGTGCATTAATTTATTTGAGTTTTACAAATTTTAATATACATATACAACAAGTGTGTGTATTGTGTATTTAAGATGACAACTAGAGTTCATTGGTTTGATAGCCACTATTCAGTACATTGTCACTTTGACGTAACGTTATCACCATCATTTTAGCAAACACACTAATCTTAGACAACTAGACAAATATTCGCTCTTTATAAGGATCGAAACACTCTATATTATAGCAGTAATACGTCGACGACGTCAAACACGCCACGTGCCATAATACGCACATATTAAAATTTCACTCAGTTTTCACTTACACATAACCACAGGAAGCGCTCCTCAAAATCTACACGTTGTAACGAAAGTGCCCGAAACTTTGGGCGAGAATTTAATCCGGGTGATGCCTACAAAAAGCCCATTATACAGGAGTCCCTCTTTATCTTGTTATGGGCGTTCCTTTTAACTTTCACTAAATCCGAGCACTTTTTTTTTATTGATAAATGGATACCGGTTCCAAAGGATCACTCAATGTCGGCTGAACGTTTATACGAATATATTATTGGGTGTAATTCGAATGGGGACTGTTTTTCTTCTTGTCACGGCTCTTTGGAGATTTCTTGACGGATTTACCTGGAGATAATGTTATTTTGATATCGATTTTAGTGGTTTGGGAGTGAACTGCAAGCTGCTGCATCGTGTTGTTTGTTCTTCAGTTGCATAATGGCTTCGCAGATGTATCACAGTGTAGGTAGCAATAATGTTGCGCTTTGAAATAGGTATTTTAATAGATATTTGAATCTGACCCCAAATTGTTACTTTTGCGGTTGGCGATAGTACCTAGCTTGGTGTTGCGCGATTCTCTGTAGTCGGCACTGTCGAGTATCGAAAGATTGACATTTGAAATGTACCGCCAAAATAGTTCCTACGACGCCCGTTAGAGGCGTTGATCAGTTTTGCATGTAAGATTTCTCGATAGCTAGCCGGTTATCGATAGTCTATAGTGGTGGAGAATTGAGCTACTGTTGATAGTCTATAAGTGGTACCTTCAATGTATATAAAAGTATACACATTAAATCAGGAACCTACTAAGACTAATCTACGAACAAAATATCTTTCATTACGGTCCAGCCTACTATTATTATCAAACAAAAATGTACACTTTAAAGAATGTTCCGTTATTTACAAAACAGTGACGTCATCTGATAGGTCTTTAACATCATTATAAAGTTGACGATACCATTTAGCAGCTTTTAGTCAAGTTTGTGAAATGTACAGCAACAAAGTTACAATCAATATCAGAGTGATTGATTTCCGATAAATTTGTTTTGTGATACTTTGTTGTATAGTGATGACTGTATTTCCTTGAGGTACGAAATAGGTAGTGATATATCCTTAAAGGCTGTTCAACTGCAAGGCTTATGTAAACCTGTTTAAGATATTAAATTGAATGTATAATGTATATTTATATATGTAAGTATAATGAATGAAAATTAAATGTATAAGAGATTCTGAATTGAAAATACATATTTAAACTTATTTTTAATTTACTGTTTTAAATTTTATGCATGTAACACCCACCTACTACCTATATTTTTCGGGGATAAAAAATTACTTATCCCTTTAGCCCTACACGAGAGTCAAACAAGGGTTTTTGTAGTAAATATGGCGGTTTTGCATCGGTTTTGTTGAGCTAACCATCGAAATCACAAGTGACATTTTTTATTTGGTTAAACGTACACGTTAAAAAATTCTTTTTTGGTATCTTGAAGTGTTGACGTTCGTGTTTCGACATTATTATTATAAATAGAAGTCCACCATGAAATAGAAGTGTTTAAATTCGTTAGTAAAAAACAGTTCACGTAACAGTATGTGAGTCGTTTGCCAGCCTTCAGTGTCGGGTCTCGGGTTGGATTCTCTCTAAAATGGTTCGTCCCACATACAACATGTTAGACGGTGTCCCGGAATGTGCTTGATGTTACCGCATGTACGGGATTCCTGAAAACCTCCAGCGCTTACCATATGGTGTGTAGCTTCCTTGTAACGATATTGTAGGGCATAAATACTTCCCCGGTTTAAACTATGTTATTTTTCTCGGTATATGCATTTTATCTTTACACATTTAAAAGTCAATTGTTAGTAGGGCCCGTGTTAAAAGACTGAAAAAAAAGGGGTTAAGAATCCGTTAATCATACTACTATTACTATATGTCCATTTTGATTCTAGTTTCACGAAGCTAAGTTACTTTATGATAGTTTTAAAGCTAACAAATCATCTTTGATCTATAAGAAAACCATAAAAAAGACCGGACATAACAGACGATTATACCGCAGATATTTAGAAACTTGTTAATTACTAATATCAGTTCTATATGTATACTAAAGATGCTACCCAATTAGTATCGTCAAATTAATCTACAACCGCGAAACATATTTCAGGAAGTTACAAATTACAATACACAAACATTAATAGTAATTTCCAATTAAGAAACTTCGAGAACCATACATTTTCAATCCATCACACCCTGAAGCGTCCACTGGAATTAAGGGTGGCCCTCATTCATCGAATTCACTTGAGGCGATTTCGAGGGGCTGCAATTCTGAGGAGGGTTCAATTAAACCCGGCTTGTCTTACTCCCACTAAACGTTTGTGTAAATTAAGAAGTTTGCTCTCGAACCCTGCTCAAATTTATAAAGCCAGGTGATGTTCCCCTACCCATAAACCTATATTCAAAATTCAACTTTATGTACATAACTTAAGGTTCCTTTTTCCTTGATCTCGGCTCGGGTTTTAAGCTCGTTATAGAATTTTATTTTGCGAAATGAATTATTGGAATTATCACCTTGTGTAATTGGTTTTAGGTATTAATTTCTTTGGCTTCGTAATGTTATTGGACTGTGTGATTGGCTCTTAGTATTCCAGGCTCTGTTTATTGGTATTTCACCGAATCCTATTTGGCTCGTGCTGAAGTGGAGGACTACTCTTCTGAGAATACTGGACACTTGAATTGGGATCAGGTTCTTATTATCTTCCATTTTAGCTTCAAGAGTGTCTTCCAGGTATTTTCTTTCCTGTTTTTAAATAGACTTTATTCCAATCAAATGTTTAATTAACGGTTTTAATCTATTCATTGATGAGGCTTGTTTGTTCGGACCCAAACATTTTCGAAAGTTCAAAATTATGGGCCAATTCTCGTCTAATCTTTTCCTCATACAAATAGATTACCGTAGGCTAATTTTATTAATTCTATTTATATAACAGGCTATTAAATGTTATCTTGTTCGAAATAATTCGTAATAAGTAGTCTAAAAACAGACTACTTATTTGTTTTGTTTTAAGTAAATGAATTTGAAGTTATAGTCTATTTTTGAACGTTATATAAATACTTGTACTATATATTATACATATTATCTATTAACATACCTCAGTACACTGATTCATAAAATTATGCCTTTTTCTCACGGGGGGTAGAGGCTAAAGATCGCCTCTTGCTACGATCCAATAAAGCTTCTTTGTTTCTTTCATGTTGGCCTATTACATGACCTTCTGTGTCTACACACTATGCTGTTTTTGTATTAAATAATTTTAAACAGTTAACGTTATGTACATCCGGACTTTTAAATAGATATTTGTATTAATTAAATAAAAATTGTATCCCAATACGGACAATAAACTTCGACCAGCTGTTTTTGGTTATTAAACTTGTCTTAAAATAGTTCTACATAAAATTCATTTATTATTTCACTTATTCATACCAATAATCAGTATATTCGCAAAAATCTCACATCTAATCCCGAGTCAGTAATAATTAAACGACAAGAAAGCAGAGATACGACGTAGTGTTATAAATAAGTAATAGCTATTGGCTTTGTTTTCGATTCCACCAGAGAATTTGTTGCTCCGATAAATGATTCAAATGGTTACGTTATGTAGGGTTAACGAAAACGTAGGCTTTGTGTACTAGGTTTTAGTTTGACTTTGGGTTTTAGCAGCGCTTTGCTGCGCTTGAATGCATCAACATAGTAGGGAATTGTATTCTATACAATATCTTTGTGGCGTTGTCGGTATTGTGTGTGACTGTTGATCAAGATGTTTCGGGTTTGATTCCCGAGTCGGTTAAAGTGCTATTGGTCTTTTCCCATTTATACTAGAAAGGTAATAGTAGTAGTAGTAGTAATACTGTAATTGTATGACGTTGTTCGTCTGCAATCAAACCTCTTTTTCGTTTACTAAATGATATTATTTTCGGTAAGTTCATCAAATTTGGCTAAGTCATGGTTTCAATGGGCGAGAGAAGACGATCTATTTAACATAACAATAATAAAATAACTGTCTCTAAAGTAATATGTATGCTTGTTAAAAACACGCCATTTCGCAAAACGTCGGCATTAATTAAAAATCATGCAAATTGCATATTCCAGACGTAATTTATTCCCTCAAGAATCTTCGTTTATCTACAAGTTAATTAATACCCACAAAAGGGAGATTAATTACCTGTCAAGAAAAACATCGTAAAGAAAAGAGCACACCTTAGAATACTCTGTTTTATAAATATTTAAAAGTATCGTTAGATCAGGTTTACTTTAAGTGTCGAGTAATATATTCGTTCGTTTGCTATAGACTGTTTTTTGTCCATCATTTGAAGAATCGATTCTAAAAGAACAGCGAGTTTGTATGTTCTGCTTTTACTTAAAAACTACTGTACCGATTTGGATGTAATTTAAGTAATTTTTAGGTGATAAATTTTATAGCCAAAAGGGAAACCGGCTACTACTTTTAATGTAAATATTGTTGACGACTACAAATATCATCTATTAATTACTACAATCGAATTACTGGTGGAATCCATAATTAGGCAATCCTACAGCTTGCTTAACCTGCTTGTATTAAGTAACACAATAGTATATTTTACTGTGGTTTACTAAAAGTTTAGGCCTACTACGTGACCCTGAACTCAAGTTAAACCTTAATAAACTTAACTCTTTATCCACGTAAATCTGATATCTTAATCTTCAATACCAAAAGTATTAGCACTTTGCTAATACTTTTCGATACCATAATTATGTTTCTTTAGCCGCGTACTAAAATTACAGGATAGCTCGAAGCTGTAATTACTTGAGATCGGTATCGGCTTACTAATTGAATTCACTCATTGCCTGTATCTTTTATCAGATATCGATTTTATGAGAAAGTAAGAAAGGTTTACGGTATTCTGATATTGTTTTAAATGATGGTAGAATGGATGTTATGTCTGGTGGTTTGATTACATGCTGATTCATATAGGTTAAGTTTCATGACTTTAATGCAAAATATGACCATATTATTGATTTTGAAATTGCGCTTATAAAAACGAATTCAGATTTTAATCAAATTTCTATATGACCACGTAAAAGATTCAGCTTTCAATTAAAGTAATATAATTAATATCTGTTCACTCAAAGAGTGATTTAGCATCTGTAAACATGCAGAAAAGCTATGAAAATCAGCGCCTCTAGTTGACGCTGTAGGAACAACATTTTAAATGTTAAATAATATATTTATATCATAAGTAAACGTCAAAGAAATTTCTACATAAAGTTATTAAAATAATAGTTTAAAAGTCTAGTTCTAGTTTTAAAGTTTTAAAAACTGCATATCCAGTCCTTTCTTGATAACCAACAAAGCGCAAACGTACTCCAAATAAAATAGAATTGATATTTGCATCGCAATATTTCATGGAAATAGCCATTTAGTATCTAATTGATCTTCCCGTCGTTCGGAGCACAAAGTACTTTCTACTTCAATATTGATTCGACGTTGAAAAGAATTTGTTCGGACGATCGTTATTAAATTTGTGAATAACTCTCGTCTCGGGTATTTGATGGGAAATTTGTTTTATTACGTGTATAAGAGATACCTATCTTTATTGTCTATGAAGATGACTATACTAAAACTATGCGAAATTTGGATGTTTGGCCATTGGACTACATATATGGCAGACGGTTGTCGAAACAGTAAGTACTAAGCAGACGATTGTCCAAATGAAAAAGGCATCTAATCAGAAGTCTTGGCGACACGTTGACATGTGATATGAATTTAAATTCATGAATTTGATTTTTTAGTTTTAGACCGGGAGGAGTAATTACTTACCCTATTAATCTGCCACTGCTTGGCCAGTGTCTCCTAACCTGATGAGGTTAGGCTTGAGTCCACCACGCTAGCCTTGCGGGTTGGATTTTTATATATTCACTTCAAATTTTTAAATGCATTACGCACATCATTTCAAAGGGTATATAACTGAAAAAGTCTTTATGGAAGTAGATGAGTTCTATCACAACAAAAATGTATTATTATTCGGCAAAATTATTAAAATTGTTTCAGATTGTCAGAAGTGAAAGCATGACCAACGAAAAGTATTACGTAAAAAATAGTATGAATTACAAAAAATCTGTGGTAACATAAGTTCCATAAGACAAATCTACTTAGAATACAACCGCAAAAGCTGCAACAGTTCTAAACCGTACGACCCGGTGGCAATGTCTACGTAATTGTGGCAATAGCTGCCAACAACAGGACTCAATTAGCGACGCAATCCCAACACGATACGATCCTGGTTATTTTTATTTCATGTATAAGCCTTGTTAGAGCAGTGAGCAGTGATAGCCGAGTGGTGTAAGTTGGTACCTCCCATGCAGTTGCAGGTTCGAACCCGAGGCAACACACCGATGACTTTTCGAAGTTATGTGTATATTAGAAATAATTATCACTCGTTCCAACCGTGAAGAAAAACATCGTGAGGAACCTTGCATGCCTAAAATTTGTTTAATACATTTATTGAGGGCATGAAAAGTCACCAACCCGAACTTGGCTAGCATGGCCGACTTAAGGCCTTATCCCTCCCTCCGCATGGGAGGAGACCCTTGCCCAGCAGTGGGATATTAATGGGTTACATTTATTTCATTTATTTATAAGCCTTATTACAAGCTAACCAAGTCGTTATCAATAACCTACTGGCAGTAAGGGACAGGCTTACTATGGTAACATGGCCACAAGAGTATGTTTCATTTATCCTACCTTGACTACCACTGTGCTCTGGGCAGTGGGTATAACAAGATTCAAGAGGTCTCAGGTTCTATTTCCGAGTCGAACAAATTGCTAAAATAATAATTAGCACTGGCTTTCATTTACTTATGTAGAACATCGTTAGGTAATCTTGCCCAACTAAAATAATATTTTTTTGTTAAGGATTTATAAAAAGACTTCAAATTCAATTAGACCTCAGGCATCTAAAACCTGAATATCAGATAACCTATTTTCTTAGTATTTGTGAAAATCTAGGCATGATTTAATATAATATAAATAAACAAGAAATATTCTTGGAAAATATAACCGCACAATTTTAAATGATTTTCTATGAAGTTATAAAACGTGAGACATTATCATAACATGATCGCAGTTCTAGGAAGGACTATTTGCTCTCTTTCTAAGCCATTGTTCTAAGAAAACTAATTTTCATTATGATTTAATATGCATGGCATAGAAGTAGTTGCGTAGTTTGTAGAAATTTTATCTTTATAAGTTGAAAATAACGTTAACTTTATTTATTTTTTGTATTGCTATATTACTTTCTTCGGCCCGCGACTTCGTCTACGTGAAAGTACAAACTAGGTAAGTAACTTAGGTAAGGGTAGGTTCATATTTAGGTTACATTCCGACGTCAAATAAAATGTTATTACTTATTAAGTCCCCAACCCGCAATTGGCCAGCGTGGTGGGCTCAAAGCCTAATTCCTTCCTCCGATAACTTGCCCTACAGTGGGATACAAATAAAATAAATAAATTTAACCCATTAACGTCCCACTGCTGGGCAAGGGTCTCCTCCCGTAATGAGGAGGGGTTTGGGGTTTGAGGGGGTTTGAGGGGTTAGGCCTTGAGTCCACCACGCTGGCTAAGGCTTGGGGACTTTGCATGCCGTCAATAAAGTTATGAAACAAATTTTAGGCATGCAAGGTTTCCTCACGATGTTTTTTCTCACCGTTGGAGCATGTATTATACCTTTTATTTACTACTTACTACTTATACTCCAAACGACAAAATATTTTCAACCACATTTCAATACTTTACCGGTCCTTAAACCACAAACGAAACAGCTTCGTATCCAGTATTTATCTAAATCTCCTTAAAGTTAAACAAACTCTCTTCTGGACATCTCATTCACGCCTTCTTAGTGTTCTTATCTCCGTTTACTTAAGCTATCTAAAGTACTACTGGAGATAGCAGGCTACTATTGAAAAGTTAGACCATTTATATTTATTTGTCGTTATTGTTATGTTATCTGTGATAGCAGCTTTTGAGGTTTTGTTAATGTATACATTGTCAATCTTTATACCTCTATATAAAATAAATATAAAGGTTTATAGTATAATAATAATATTTATTGACATTAAACACCGATTTGTCTATAAACAAAAAACTTCATTGGTAAAAAAAAAAACAAAACATCATCTGTCAAAATGGCTCCTAGACTTTGATTTGTCGAAGCTTAAAAGATGGAAATCAAACCCATGATTTGATCGTGAATATACTTTTCAGTCGTTCGTTAAGTTTTAGTTTTGATACTAAACCATCAGTAGAATACCTGGCCACTAATTCACACCAGCCACGAAACTCCAGTTAAATTTTATCTAAAATACCAATGACGTATTTTCATTGGTTGATAGAAGCACCAATAGTCCAATAAGGTTTCCTTATCCCAAAAACCTTCAATGCCTACATAAAAACTAGCTGAACCCATTTACGTGACCCTCAGGGAAATCATACACAGTCGAACACACACAAAATGAAATATTAATCCCTAGTAAATCGACAAACTAACACTTAATACGTACTTAACAAGCATGTCTATAGGAACTATATGGTTTACTAGCTGACCCGCGCAACTTTGCTTGCGTCACATAAGAGAGAACAGGTCATAATTTTCCTCGTTTTTGTAACATTTTACTAGTACTCCGCTCCTATTGATCGTAGCGTGATGATATATAGCCTGCAGCCTTCTTCGATAAATGGGCTATCTAAAACTGAAATAATTTTTCAAGTCGGACAAGTAGTTTCTAAGATTAGCGCGTTTTAATTAATTTTTACGTAATAAATAAAGGTGTTGCATTTGATAGGTGAATTAATTTAATTTGACTGTTAGCTGACATTGATGAAACAAATAATTCGCTATCCCATATTAATTTTCTATCAATAGTAACCCGTTCTTATACCTAAAATCCGAACTTCTGTTGAAAATTTTCTAACAGGAATTAGAAAATCTCGATAGCCCTTAGTTCGACTAGGAAACCATCTAGAAACTTGCGTCTTTAGCTTCAAGCGTTAGGAAGCGTTTAAAAACAAAATGAGAATTCACACATCTTCTTCAAAGAAAACAAAACCATGTAAAAAAAAAATCTTCAAGCAACATTTAATCCTTAACAAACATTTCGATCGAAATCGATGGTTTATTTCGTTCAAAACCTCTCAGGGCCACTAAAGACCTTTCTACCGTTCTTTTACGATAATAAGACAGGACAGATTGTGTGCCATCCCTAAGGTATAACCCGGACCGTTTTTTATACGCAATTACCTGCTTAGTTGATGATCCGAGTGGAATAGGGTTGTCGTGATAACGTTATTTTTGCAATGTTATTTTGATGGAGAAACGGTTTTTTGGCAAAGAACCTGCATTTTTGTGGGGAGAATGTTTTCATATAATTCTAAATTTTTGCATTATAGGATTGGTTAAGGAACAACAGCCGCGCGGATAACCAGTCTCTGTGGCAAAGCTACGCTTGCCGAGGTTGTTCTGTGGATGGGTGACCATATTAATCATACCGAATTCCTCCGCGTTTCGGAAGGCACGTTAGTCCCGGCTGTCTTTAATCTTTGACAGTCGTTACCAGTAGTTAGAAGCTTTCAACGTATATTTTAGAGGAATTTACGCTGTTAAAATGATTAAATAATTGTACATTTTCACTACGAATTAAATGGTAAAACATACGGTAATGAGATAATTAATTAATTCATCTCTATGTAAATAAATATCATAGCGATATCAGTTTCCTAATACATGCGTAATAATTATTAATTACTGAATCCATACTTCCGTACTAATATTATATAGGCGAAAGTCTATTCATCTGTCTGTTACGCTTTCGCAACTAAACCACAGAACTAATTTGGATGAAATATAGCATAGAGATAGTTGAAAATTAGGGTCATTTTTTAAATTTAATCTTTATACAATAGGGAATGTACCGCGATTTCACTACGTATTATACATAAATACAAACATACATACATAATATTACGCCCTTTTCCCATAGGGTTTGGCAAAGACCAAAAAACTCTAAGATCTACTCCCTTTCCGAGCTAGCGGTAGATTCAGTAATTGTAACGACTATCATAAGTGTCAATATTTGACCTAAATGATTTGATTTTGTACGCCACTTGGTCTGATACTTACAAACTTCCCTTGCCTTATTCACTTCCATACATTTTGTAATACAGGATCGCCTTTATAATTCCAATTAATTGTATCAACGCCGCCATTTTGTACCATAAATAATAAACGATCAACCATAGAGTACCGTTCGATTTACTTAAATTAGACAGCAGGATTGACATGTGAGCGTTATTTTCGTTCGTTCAAATTAATCATTCATTCGGTCCCGGTCAGTTATTTCTCTTGGGTGATTTTTTTATTATTTATGAATGTTTTTGTGATCAGGTAGTGTCAATATTTGATTGAATGTAATAGGGTTTTGAGATATTTGAAGTATCGTATAAAAAGCAGTTATATATTTTCATATCTTTACTAATTAAATAGGGCGTATTTGGTACTAATGATTTAAGAATATGTGGAGGGTGTTTCAGTAATTTTTGTAGCGTAAGGCTCAAATATAAGATTATATTCAATAACAAGATTTAGAAAACCGAAAGGTGGAAGCCCACGTTACAGAGTGCCTAGTGTGTAATGTATAATTTTTAATTATAATAATGTTTTGATTTCCCAAATATAGATACAATATAAACAACACAATGTGACCTACACAGCACTGCACAGTTACTATTAGACAAGTATTATGCTTATTTCAAAATTTCAATTTAGTAATTGTTACAACATATTTAACAAAAACTTCTTACAAACTAAACATATCGTTTAATTTACTTACAGTTCGTTAGCAGGTATAAATATCAAATAGAAACATCGCAACATGCATGAAATAAACATTCATAACAGGAACCCCACCAATATTCTATATTATACTCCTCTTTTATTTACCGTAGCCATTGGAAGCCAAAACAACACTTCTTTTTAACTAATCCCCCTCTTTCCGTAAGCCAAAAAGCCAAAAATACGCAAATAAGTAAAAAGTAAAGCTAAAGCCGGCGAAAACAATGTCTGTACATTTGAAATAACAACATAGTATACAATATTTTTGTTATTCGATCTCCTTTGTGATAAGGCGCCGCGACAAGGGGATAATCTAATTGAATTTTTGATTACCTCCACGGGTTATTATTGGTGGCAAAAAGTAGGACAGAATTATAGTGCCTTTTGCAAAGAATTTTAGAGCTGTTTTATTTGTTTTTTCGTATGTGGTAGTGGTCAACGTAGTGTCAAAGTTGTTCAAGCCGTCAGGAAGGCCTTTGACACGGCTCAACAACTTTGACACTACAGATCTTAGTAGACAACAATTGGGACGGACATTTTTCCCTCCGAAGCACGGAGACGCTCTGTTTAAATACGTTGAATTATCGTTTACTCACAGTTGAGTGCAACTGGCTATGAAAAGTTGTAATTTTTTTGTAGACTAATTTTTAAAGTTGCTAATAATTGCATTTCAATACACCTTCGAGTATACAGACGTGATATCATGTACAATAATACATATATGTATCTAAAGTCAATATCTTTTAGTGAGTCCGTTTAATAATACAATGACTAAGCTTTCATCTCTAATGTATTAAACCGATTTTGTAAGTTACGAAATATTATGAAACGCAGTGGTGCTAAACCAACGAAAGTGGGCTTGCTGGCTAAAAGCTAGTGCATTTATTATACCTGAATAACAGGAAAGGATTAGAGATTGCCTATATCCAACATTGGCTCAATACAATCTGTGCTAGGCTCATAAACTTGCATCAAACCTCAATGGCTGGATACCAGTATTTTAAACAAAGTGACTGTTTATCAGACCTCTACAACCCAGTTACCTGGATTATAACAAAATTCCTCTCGGCAAGACTGGTTGTCAGACTTTTTGAAGCTTCTGACTATTGGTACCGACTGTCAAAGATCTTTGAAAATGATAGCCGGGATCCACAATTTAAAGTGCTTTCCGAAACATGTAGGAACTCGGCACTTATGACATGGTCACCCATCCACAGATCAACCTCGGCAAGCGTTGCTTAACCTGAGAGATCGATCCGTGCGGCTGTTGTTATTTAGCCACGAGCTCGTGCAGAAAAAAAAACCAAATCTGTTTAATTTCTATTCAAATGAGATCCAATTTTCGTAGCATTCGATCCTTCTTTTGTGTACGTCATGTAAAAGAGGCGTTCACTCGTTCATTCTTTTGATCCATGCGTATCGGTAGCGGGTAGGGTTAAGTGTCGTTACTGACTTTTATAAGCGACGTTGATGGGTTAAATTGACGGGGCTTATGTATAGGAATAAAATAAAATAATGATGAGAGATTTTAAAAACTAAAATTTTAGCGTACGCGTTGTTGCATATTTTATGCTCTATAACCAAATAAATATTTTTAGTTATTTGATTAGGTGAATATTTACAATGACGTATATATTATTTACAGCAACAATAAACTAAATTTACGCTATATATACTAATAGATATAAAAAAAAAATTAAACCAGTCTCCCCATCATATGTCCTTTATTCCATCACTATTGGATATCTGGACTATAGTCATCTAACTAAATGCTATTTCTTATCAAGGTAAGGCTTTTAAGAGACACATAGGTTACATTTAAAACCTTTAAAGATATGTAAGTCTGTAAATCTTAGCTGTCGTGAGTGCCAATAAAGATATGGACTCGAAAAACTATTGAACGTGAGATATTGGCTAGTGCTTCTCTTTGGCATTAAAAATTATAATAAAATCTTTTGTAACTGTCTGTTTTAAAGAATAAAATACAGATTCGAAATTCAATCATAATTATTAGTTAAAATTGTGATTGAATTTCGAAACTGTTTTTTCAATAGTTTGAAACACAGAACGTCAGCGTTTTTTTTAAAATAATACTTATTTTTTATTTTCTTTGTTTTAAAAACATAACTCTCGCAATGTTACTTACGGATCCAGAGCGCTGATTGTTTATCAGTATTGACGATCGACAACCGAGTAGCTATCAAAAAATCAAGAAAGACGTATCAGCGCCGTTAGTGCACTCTTTAGGAACTATTTAAATTTTTACAGGGCGTCTCCGTGCTTCGGAGGGCACGTAAAAAGTCGGTCCCGGTTGTTGTCAATTAAGATAACAGTCGTTAAGCCACGTCAAAGCCCTTTGGGCGGCTCGAACAACTTTGACACTAGGTTGACCACTAACCATACGACAAGAAGAAGAAGATTTAAATTTTTCAAGAATTTTAAACTTTCACTATTCCATGTTACATGTAATTAAGTATAGGTAATCGCTCTACAGATCACGACCAATACTTTATGTGTAGTACTGGCTAAAACAGTATATACAGTTACATAGTATATTTAACAACTTTACATAAACTTACCGATATTTACATATAAGACTACAAAGTGTGTAACATTGTGTCGAGTTGTAGACAGTAGCGACACTAATGTCAGACACAATGTGTTGTTTACAACTTGTAATAAGTGTCTGACACAATGATGGCGTATGTAAAATGTAAGCGGGTGTGTTTTTTTATAGGTATGAATGAAGGTTAAAGAAATTAGGAAAATGCGTCAAATTTATATCAATAGAAACTAGTATAATATGGAGAAATTTAATGCAGTTCTTGAAGGGCTGCTATCGAGATATTACTAATTTCAAGTGGAATACTTTCAATAGCAGCGAATATAGTAAAAAACTTAAACTTAAGCAACAAAAATCAATTAACTAACAGTTATAATCTTATTTTAAATACATGCAATGTATGTTTGTATGTCGTTGCTTGATACACACAGACACACATCCATCGCACGCATTTTCCTGAATCGGGAAAGCAATTTAGTCATGCTAGTCCCTATAAAAGGTAGAGTTAAATTAGTATTAAGTACATATGAATTTAGAAATGTCATTGTAAACATCTAGATACCAGCAATTATAATATCTGACCACAGACGTTCGAATTCACATGACCCTCAACACACTAAAATTAGTTCTAACCTAATTTGCCTAAATAATTGAGTCCTAGTTTCATCCTAGGCTCTATTTTAAGCCCTACTTGTACAACTTTACCACAATATGGTTTAAATATACACTAGTTGAACTATTATATCAACATTAGTAAAGTGAGATATTGATACGGTTCAAACTGAGTTTAGGCTTAAAAATTGGTGTACTTTAGGTAGTCCTGTTTTAGGGGAATTTTATTATGTATTGTCCCTTTCCATCTAGCGTTATATGTGCTGTGAGTGAATAGGACAGGCACAGTAGATGTAATGATGATTTTACTTAATTGATTCTTGATTTTGAAAAATACCAATTTATACAATTAACATTTTAGGTCCTATATTATTCAAGGCAAACTATTGGAAAACTCTAAACTACTATAGAGAGCATTCCAACAAAAATTTGAAAAACGAAATCGAACTCGAATTTTATGAACAGTATCGCGATTCTCTAGAGTCGGTACTATCGGCTATCGAGGGTTTGACATTCAAATTGATTTCCTACGGCGCTCGCAAGAGGCGCTGATTTATTTTTTGTACTAAATCTATAGATAGCTAGCCGGTTGTCGATAGCCGATGGCAGTAGAAATCGCCCCTCAGTACTCACTTCCTACTATTTTT
Source organism: Anticarsia gemmatalis (assembly GCF_050436995.1). Lineage (NCBI taxonomy): Eukaryota > Metazoa > Arthropoda > Insecta > Lepidoptera > Erebidae > Anticarsia > Anticarsia gemmatalis. The sequence goes on along the minus strand of NC_134764.1, from coordinate 9,572,890 downwards.
ATAAGATATCCTTTACTTGATGACTTTATCAGAAATAACTCGTGATAATCCATTTGTAGGCAATAAACAGTTAAACAGTACAATAATCGAAAACAGTGGTCGTTTGAAATCAATGCTGTACAGTTTCAGTTACAGCGATTATAGTTGAATGCAAGTGTCTCCGGGCGGTTTAATTCAGCTAACTGAGCTCGCTTTGTGATATTGTAGTGGATGTAAAGTGATTATTGCGTTTGTAGGCTCGATGCAAATAACCTTTTATAAACTGGCTCTTATATTTGTTATGTTTGCAAAATTGAGCTAAATTAAGATCAGTATATTTAAATTGATGGTGTAAACAATGTTTACAGGACTAAGATCGGTCTTTAAAAGTATATTTAGTACTTTAAAAGTATTTTATTGTTTATTTATATGTATCTATCGTCTGTTCGTGATATCGTGTTCTTAGATAGTAGGTAATCTAGATCATTCTTAGGCTATCTTTCACCCCGCCTTTTATTCAGTAAGTTTGTATTTATCATGTATTTTACAAATAGACGAAAGTTGAATAAGTAAAATATGTTATTCCAAAGGAAAGACCATCAAACAGAATTTCATACTTATAGAAATTGCAATGGATTTAATTTGCCATCTTAAATATTTTTCAGGTAACTCAGAAAAAATCTTATATAATATTAAAAATAGCTAACAATCTGATAGTTATGTTAATATTCCGGATATTTCATCAACAAATCAATCTTATTTCCTAAACAGAAACCCTCATATTTGCTAAACAAATAAAAAACAATATTGTGTTCACGGTTATTTTCCTTCCCACATGAAGACGTCCTCAAGTATATTAAAGCTTGTATCTTTGAAGGTCAAGCCAAGGACATAGGTTGCTTATTATTTGTGAACGTTAGCGAAATATATTAGTTAGGAGGGTCTTAAGTAGGTATTGTTGAGCTGTATATTGTACTGTTAGAAGTCCTTTTTAATTATATCGTACGGTAGATTGGTAGTATGTATGACAAATATTGATCTGCCTAAACTTCGAGCGAGATTGCCTGCAGATTTTTCGTTTTGATAATAATATAAAGACGTAAAATGCAAGTTAAAGGAAATGCAGTTTATCGTATATAGAAAGTACTAAAACATATGTATTGATTTATATCGGTCCTATGGTGAAAATTTCATCAAACTTTTGTTTATTAGATTTTGAGTATAACGTGCCGAGAAAGATAGTCGCATCAGGTAGCTTCAATTTACAAGGTTTTTTTAATTAAGTATACAATATTCAAACTTCAGAGGATGTTTGTAAGGATTGTTCCAAGTGGCATTTTTTGGTCTCTACCTACCTCTATGGGAAAAAGGCAACCATGTTAGGCAATCAATAGGACAATAATGTGTTCAATTTTAAATTTGAAGTAAATTTATGACCTGAAAACCGAAACTCTCATCAATCAAAACAATCATCATCATCAAAACAATCATTTTCGTTATACTCAGCCCACCATAACTAACAACCTTTGTCTTAGCCCTATAACTATCGGGTACAAACAACTAACACTAACTCATTCTAGTAAACCCATGTACACAACACTTTTGCTTACCAACCGTATGGAGTGCAAACAGTGTGCGCACAGCTTTACTTTATTAATATATTTGTTTGTTTGGTATATCGAGAGTACTAAGGGTTAACTATTGTAGTTATAGTGTGAGATGTCCTAAGTTTGTTTCCTTGGTCAAGCAAAGAATTGCTGATATTTTGAATTTGTTTGAATATTTTTAACTAGCTGGCACACCTGACTTCGCTCGCATAGTTTCACCTCCCAATTGGAGTTATGATAAAAGTAGAATCAATGCAAAAAGTCTGCCCGGCTGTCTGTTACGCCTTCAAGGCGTTCAAACAACAAATTTTAATTAAATTTAGTTCAGCAGTAGTTAATAGACATATTTTCAAAAACATCGATAATTTGTTATTCTTCCTTAACTGCACGCAATAATCGGGTAACTGTTTTTACGTACCCATCTTTGAAATAACCCATTTAACAACAACCACGATACACTTTTTTGATATACGTAACCTTACCCATCTATAAAATAACCATACGAGGTTAGCTGACTCCACTAGTCATTTACGTGACTACAACTGTTTATATCGTAGTAGGGGTGTCACTTGTATCATAAGTAGTGTGGTATAGTGACATTATTGGTAGAGGTCGTTACGGCGGATCGCGGGGGCGGTTGAGTTATCACACCCCTAGCTCTATGTTTGTTTCACTTGTCGTTTTGTTATAAGTATTGGTTTGAAATGTGTTAAATAAACTATTGTAAAGAATAATTTTGCGACGTACAAAATGCTTTTTGATTAATGATAGTGGAGTGTTTGTATGTAGATGTCAATTATTTAATCAATCAAGGTAAATAAACACTTGAAAACTCCTGAAAAATTGGTTTTGAGTGAGAGCTACGTATAAGCATAATTATTTTATTTATACGTGTTTGGATTTCATGTTAAAAATGTAGAATTGATAAGATCAATAAATAATCAAACTACCATTTTTATTTAAAAAAAAAAAAATTGTTATGACACAGAAAATACCTAACCAGCCTCGCCTAGAAACTGAATAATTACAAAATAATCATCATCATCATCATCATCATCTCAGCCGGGAATCGTCCACTGCTGGACAAAGGCCTCCCCCATCGAGTGCCAATAGGACCGATCCTGGGCCGCCCTCATCCATCGGACTAATAATATATCATAATAATTCATAACCAAAATATTTTTCACCCGAGAATCATACACATTACACAATACCTTTACTAAATATGTAAATAAGGAGCTATAAATATAAATTAACGAAACATTAAAAACTGAATTCCATTCGTACATTACAACAAAAGACCATAAATCTAAACGCACCAAGGTCTGTTATGAATTATTAAAAAAAAACTAAACATTATGACAAATGTCTCTATGGCACGAGAAACTTTTTTATAAACAGGTCACTGGCTGTATTTAACGATTTTGTTTTGGTACTTTCTAAGACTAGAAAAACTGTCTTATTTAATAAGTTGGATACTAACTTTTGGCGTGGCTTCACTTGCATAGATTTGTTGTCAATAAAGCATACATCATAAACTGTATAACCTTTTACATTTTGCATATATAAATAATTTCGGAAGGTCAAAAAAATTACCTGTTGGTAGAAATTTGAAAGCCACATTCGTATAGGTCAAGTCATAGAAAACAAAAGTATTTTCTAAGGGCCAATTAATGTGATTCAGAAGAACAAGTTACAAGACCTTATTTGTGTTCAGTACGCCTCTTGTTTATGAAATAATGTAGGTACAAAAGTATAATTATATCAGCTGGTAATTATCGGGCCATTTATAAAACGTGCCTCGATTTGAATTTAATTTGGTGTTAAAGTACCCTAATTATATCCATTTTCACTTCGACACATTCCACATGTCGATTTAAAAATAAGTATTAAGATTCGTTACAATCTTTTAAGAAGTAAATAATACGTATCTACTACGGGAATACAATACTTTTCCATTCCAATAGAGGTATATAAGTTTAAAAACTGGTTATTCTATTACAATTCCGTCACTTTCGCATAATTATTATTTTCTGTTCTATCCAAATTACTTCTATATTATATCCAAATGTGGGATAAGGGTATGTGAAGAAACGAAATAAGGCTTAGGCATTGAGACTTCCATGCGGGCCAAATGCGAGTTAGGAGACTTTAAATTCCTTAAAAACCCGTTAAAATGTTTCCTCACGATGTTTTCTTACATCGTTAAGGCAAAAGATAGAATAAAAACAATATAGCTATCTCAATTGCTGAAATTGGACCCGCCTACACACTATTATACAAAAAAATGTCTACAACAGACTAAACAACGGAAAGAAGGCATAAAAGAGATAATATAAATTATCGAGCAGAGACAGCGAGGGTCATCGCCGACTGTGTGGGCGGCACTTGACTTATTACGACTTGGACTTACGAGGTAGATATGAAGTAAATACTCGAAATAATTGTACTGACTTCTTGCTCGCGGCTTTCTCCACGTGCTAAGGTTTGCGAGGTAAAAAGTATGTTACGCTTTAATCCAGTTAATAAACTATCTCAACCAAATTTGATCGAAATCCGTTTAATATTTTATTGGGTAAAAGAGTCTCTAACAAACATATTATTACATATGTACATATATTTTCACAAACTTGACCATTTACAATATAAGTAGCACTAGCCGATTTTCGCGGCCACACTCGGCTTCCAACTGGTTACGATTTAAAAAATAACTATCAATAAAATCGGTTTAATGTTAAGTCGTTAGATTAAAATTTTTATAGTAGTTCTACGTCACTATCAGGAACTTTGTTCTATTAAAAATTGCTACTCCAATCCGTTTTAACCTGTCGAAAGAAAACTGTATTGCGACATTTTTTCCTAACATTTGTAAGTTGCGCTTGACATTATGGTATAGTGCTTACTTCAGGCTCACAGGGATGTCCTGAAGAGCTTGTTTCCGTAGTATTTGCTTTCACTTATTAGACTATTCTACTATACTTAGGCCGTTACAAACGTGCCAACTACGTCATAGTCAATAAATTATAGGAATGTGACAATGTGTAAGCGAGAGAGTCCGATAAAATGACATGTCTTAGTTCGCATGTTTGAAATCGCCCCAGTATATCTGTCTATATTATACAACATGCCGCTGCAATGGCTTATTTCCTTGAACGTACGTACATCCATTCTAAAACTCGTGAACGGCTGGACTGATTTGGCTAATTTTGGTCTTGAATTATTTGTGGAAGTCCAGAGAAGGTGTACAAGGTGAATAAATTTGAAAATGTGCGGTATTAAATAAACAAGAAAGCGTGAGCGGAGCTGCGCGGGTCAGCTAGTACCGAATAAATGGGAAAAGGTCAAATCATTTCTTGTATACTGTGTCTATTACGATTAATAAATATTTGTATTGTAACTGAGGAGTTATCTAGTTATTTAATTATTTAGCTCCCACGCTTAACCCCTAGGGTTCATATTGTGTATTTAATAATATAATTAGAAAGATATTTGATTTGAATATTTGTTTACCTATTTAGTATTTAGCCAATATTGTGATTGAAAGTAAAGGCTATAATTATTAACTAACTGTTTTAGTTTAATGAGCAGCATAGACACAATAGACAGCATTGTATGTCGACAATTATACATATAATTAAAATTAAAAGTTCGTATTGCTCGACTTTTGGTTCAAAGTTCAGTTAAACTGACAAAAGTTTTCGATTTAAAGGTAAATAAAATGAGTGCTACCGAAATAAGGGCACTTTATTAGATTCCCGTACAAAATAGTATCAAGTTCGATATGAACATTATTTCATAATTTGTCGTTTCAAACAACTACAAGCTAGTTAAGAGCTTAGTTACCTCCTAACTCAATATGAAGAACGCTCGTTGAGAATGCGAATCTTGGTAAAATTGCAGCAGTTGGGTTATGTTCTTTTATCATTATTCCAAAACACAATCTACGAATACACCATTGTTACTTTACAAAATTAAACCACTTATTCCTGTTTACAATAACACGAGCGAACAAATTGTAGCCAACTACATAAAACTTTTATCGCGACAACTTTTAACACGAACTCAAAACAAAAACTATTCAAGATTCTTGCGTTTTCATTATCGCTGTGTGGGGAAAAATTTCCGAGGTGTGTTGATGTTCTTGCCGATTACGATTGGAGTACTGCCAACAAGTAAATGTCTGTCTTTTAGACTCGGAGAGCATTGGGAAATGCGTTCTTTTGATAAGAGTCCTTTTAGATATGTGTGGAATATAGTTTTTATGGTTTGAATTTATCTTTGAACTTTAATTACATGTGTAGTGTCTATTATATTGAAATAATATAAACGTGTAACGTGGGTGTATTTCATGCACATTTGCCCACACCATTGGAAATAACAGGTGTAATTAATGCAAATGTTTGTCTCTCTATCTGTTACGCTATCATTGCTAAACTGCTGAATTTGGTACGAAGATAGTTAAAGGATGACACATAGGCTACTTTTTTCAGATATCAACCACTTTTCAGCAACAACTCACTCGCACTCAGCAGATATTAACTTAACTACCTAACTTTAGCTACAAAAATAGTGAAATGTAAATAGGAAAGATAGGGATGCTATTATATACATAAGATATACAACAGCAGAATAAAATCTATGTGAATGGTTCCTAACAGCACCACTACTACATTTAGGTATATACAAATATTCTCGTAAGTAGGAAAACAGCTTTTCCTTTGGCTCAAAGACCGGACATAGCCTCAGCCGGGTTTTGAATGTGTGACTGTTTGTACATAGAAATAGTATTGGAAATAGTGAGCTTTGATAGTAATGTAAATGTTTGTGGTGAATATGTTTGTCTGTCTATTTATAAGTTGATTCAGATAGATCAAAATACGATTCAGATGATTATGGATAATAATATTATATACTTACATAGTAATATGTATTTTAGTGGGATCTCCGGTGATTACATAAATTTTGTATGACTTTTATGCTAGTTTCTTTGAAATATTTTTATCGTTTTGTTTTATACTATAATTGAATAAAATAGGTACTATGTTAGAAGTTCTATGTAGTTGTCCATATATAAAAAGTTGGTCTAACATAGACACTACTTTGCATTTCTGAATATAGCAATAAGCTGCTACTTTAATAAGTGGTTTAAGATATATTAGTGAATGTGTATTGCGGCGTGATCAGCAACTATACTTAAATGTTTGCCTACATTTTAATGTCAGTCAGACAGTCACAAACAATAAATTGACGCGTTTTAACATCTTCTTTAGAAAGGTATTGATTGATTTTGTCATATGACTGTCAATAATTAACATGTTCACCCTGAAAAATCTTTTTTCGCAAACTCAACGGGGGCTATCACGTATCTCAGTTGTCAAACATTTGACAGCCACTATGCTGTATATTGTTTTCTCTCTTAGAATATAGTGATTAACACGTAACATTAAAGCAGCAATGTATTGTATAGTGACCATCAATTTGACGTACACTAGCTGTCAGCTGATATACGTGATTAGCCCGCAGAAGCTAGAAATTATATAATATTTCCTATATAAAATAGAGTACAAATCTCCCGATAGCACACGGTCAAGCGACTGCATTTTCCAGCTAACCTACTTCGTACAATTTAACACGTTAAACAAGCTTGTTTCATGCATCAATGCACTTTGATACTATCTCTGTTTTATACCTAATTACGTGTTTGTGGTAATCTGTGGATAGAGCTGTTATTTTAACCTTTTAATACATAATTGTGGTACTAAGTGTCCCACTGCGTCTGTGTGTTTGTTCGTGGTGTACTCAAAAACTACTGACTTGATTTGAAACAGAGTTTACTGATAGGCGAAGTAATTTTCTAGGAACGTTTTTGTTTTAGATCCAAATCTACAAGGTGTAAAATATATAGTTTTTAAAATGGATTAGAGTATTTAAGAAAAACATTTTTTCGATTAATTCACTAAGATGCTAAGGTTTGGTTTAACTAAAGTTTGGGTAAAAGGGGGCGAGCTTAGTACTAAATAAACACATAACCGTACTCTGGAGGACTATTTGAGGATGTTCCAACAAAAAATTCAACAATAGATTTTTCATATTTCTTACCGGTGAATTATACGTGAAATCTTATGATCAGTCGTATACACTGCCAGTCTGAAGCAGTCACTATAATCATATGGTATGTAAGTAACCTATCATGTTTATTCCTAATCGCTGGCAGGGAATCCCGCGGGAAATTATAAGCTTGTCGACATCAAATAGACGTCACGGGTACAGCAGTAGACATTACTGTTTGTACTTGTATCTCTTGTATTATCTATGATGTTATAAATATATTTTTGTTAGTCACACTTACTTTTACAACACGACTAAGGCGATTTGGATAAGGTTTATATCCCGAGGTCGAAAGGAGGTTTAAGATTATTGAAAAAAAAACATGAGTCGAGCCGATGGCATGTTAGTAAATATATAGCTATTTTAATTGTGATCTTTACAACTGTCAGCCCTTTTCTGATATTTTCTTTATTGTCTCGCCACTAAAAGATTAATTGGAAAAAAAATAGTCTTATAGATCTTTGTCTGATTTTTAAATAAACCAGTTTAAATTATGACATTATTGTGAAACTTTTGATTCCGACCGGAAACATTTTAAAAACGCCGAACTCGCGAACAAATCCCAATGCAATATTATTTCGTTAACTACCATAGCATATTACTCCCAATACTATTATTTAACACTATAAAAGCACAACACTGCAAAAAATAAACATGTAACTATCTGGAACGTTATACAAAGGATGATGTCAAAAGTGTCGTAAATAGGTGACTAAGTCAGTCGTCTGTTCCATTGTGTGACGACGTGAATACAGCCCTGTAGGGTGACCATGAGTTATTGGGATGTTTCGCAGGGGACTGATGGATGGAGCTTTTTGACTAGTATGTGATGAATTGAGGTGAAATTCTTTAAATAGAAGAATTTATAATGTGTCAATTTAATAAATCTCAAGTTTTTTTTGGAGAAAAGACGGTTAACTTAATATAATAAGAATCTGCCATTATCTTTAGAGTGACGATTTTGTGCCACTTACTACCTCCGAGAAGCCACCAAAATGCATCACTAGGGATGATGTATTTGTACCAAAAGTGTAACCTAAAAAATATTCGGACTCGTTTCAGTGTACTCTACAAAATATTTGGACTTGTTTTAATGTATGTTCATATACTACAACTATTTTAACTATTTTAGCAACGCATATTATTATGTTAATACACAAAAGAAAATGATATAGTTTCTAATTCAGAGTTACGTGATATTAATATTTGTAACTATTTGTAAAAGTACAGGTGCGATTTCGATAAAAACATTCATATATAATGATTTGCCCAATATATTCGTATAACCGAACCTAAAACATTCAGAATTTAATAGAAAATTTACGAGAACGTATATTTTATGATTGTTATAAAGCTAATGTGGGGTAATTGATTTTATAAAATGTTACTTACTAGCCAACCCACGTGACTTTGCTCATTTGTATTATTTTTACTAGTTTATTTCTGCGTGCGATTTTTTTTTAAATATCGATTCGTTTTTGTGCTTTGCGCTAAGCAAATAATATTATATGTATAATATTATTAAGCAATTCATTTTTAGGGTTCCGTACCAGAAGAGTAAAAACGGGACCCTATTAGTAAGACGTCGTTGTCTGTCTGTCACCAGGCTGTATCTCGAAATCGTGGTATGGAACCCTTCATGTGCGAGTCCAACTAACACTTGGCCGGTTTTTATTTCAAAAAATAACCTATTATAATAAAATATTGACCACTATTTTCTAAGATTCGTTTAAAATTTATTGTAAACTTAGACGCGATATGAATAAAAATGTATTGCTTAGCAAACAATAAGAATACAATCTTTTCTGAGCTGAAATTAGCATTTTCTATTAATAAAATTGTTTTTATTAAATGTTTCATGAATATAGGATTTACTACAGCTGGTCACTGCTAAGGTACTTGCCCACTTTACCGTGGTAAATCATATTTGCTCTACAAACGTGAAGATGGTTCACTACTATTAAATTCAACTATGAGTCTGTCAACTCATAACAAATGCCTAACGGATTGTGTCAATTTTTCAATGGGTTTTGTCTAACTCATCATGTCATCTCATGTCATTTTTTCTCATAGTAATCGAATTAATATTTCGTGTTCATTAAATGTGATTCTGTCCTGTCGTTATTTTTAGGATTTTTTTTTCAATTGAGGCTGTATTGTATGTAGTTGATGATGTTAATGAATGAATGCCTTTAGTTTTGAATTTGAATCTGTATTTAATAAAATTTGTCTTCTTTCATTTAATCAGTTTTTTCCGGGAATTAATTCTTTTAATCTTGGCGCGTTATTTTTTCATTTCTGTGTAATACCGTTTGGGATGAAATTATAAAAATATATCTGCAGGCACAAATTAAAAGTCATGTATGCCCAGAGCAATATGGAATCATGAGAGCTATGATTTCGTTTCTTGGAAAGGAGAGAGCGTTATTGAATTGTTATGTTTGGAAATTCTTAGTAACAGTGTGGAATTTTGTTATTATAGAGTAATTTGTTTTTGGCCAGTCAAATTTTGATATCGTTATCACATTCAGCATGGTGGTCGAATAAGGTACAAAAAATAAACATTTAAAATAGATTTTTTGGTTTCTTCACAAGTGCTGAAATAAACTTCTTTCCCTGATCAGCATAGAGACACCAATCCGTAATAATAAAACGACTAAAGAGATTTTAAATAATTTTTAAACAGCGGTAACTAACATCTCGATATTATGCTGTTTTAAAATTTGAATCAGAACCTAGTAAAGCCGTGTGGGCTCAAGGCATAAAATTATGAGTATCAATATCAATCAGTAATTATTTTAAACTTAAAGTTTAAACATAAAAACGTCTCCATCATGTGTTTTCGTTCGACGCGTGAATAATTGTGAATAGAAAGAGTGACAACGTACGAGAGAGGTCTCTAGGGAAATATAAACTATTCTGTTTGCCAACGCCTCTCGTTTCCTCTCCAATATCTTTACAATACAAATATGTGGAAATAATTGTATCTATACAGATGGTGAGGGTCCGTTCGTGGAATAGGATTTTCCATCGTCCATAGTGATACTAGCTGATACGCGTAGCTTCACTCTCATGCATGCCCTATAGTACGATAAAAGGGGACTTTTGAAATAAAAAAAAAGTAGCAGTCTTCAGTAACGATTTTCATACAAAATCCCATCGAAACCGGTTCAGCAAATTATCGTTGAAAGTGCAACATACAAATAAACAGGCTGTTTGTGCCCAAAACTGCTTTCGCGTGAAATAATCCTGTTTGAACTTTAGTAGAGACTGCCTCCGTGGCGCAGTGGTTTAGGTCGCCACGCCGATACCACTGAAACGGGAGGTCGTGGGTTCGATTCCCACACGGGACAATTATTTGTGCGATCCACAAATAATTGTTTCGGGTCTGGTTGTGCTTTGTGTCCGTTGTTTGTATGTTTGTAAAAGTCCCCGCGACACAAGAGCAATTCTTAGTGCGGGAGTTGTCTTTTTAAAACAAAAAAAAAGAGTTGTCTTTTTAAAACAAAAAGAATCAGTAAAGATAAAAAATAGTATGGCACTACAGCTGTTCCTCCCAGTCGTAGATCTAGAAGCCGGCTCAAAACAAGATGGGAAACTGTAGTACAAAAAGACATGTGAGTGTGAGATTACCGTAGAGATGTCCAGGATAGAGCGAAGTGGAATAGAAAGATTAGGAAGGCTGATGCCACTACCATATGGAATTCATAGTATATATAAGAGAGAGAGTAAGGGTAGTATCGGTATAAAGCCTTCAGTGAGATCAACTGTACAATTGAATATTCAAAAGAATAAAAAACATTGCAACAGTAGTCCGATTGCAAACAAAGCAGGCGAACATAATCTATGATAAAACTCACCCCCCCTCCTTTAGACCTCCCCCACCGTGGACCTTCCTGTGGTGATTCCACTAAGCCAAAGTGAAAATATTTTTACTCATTTCGGATTTACGGGAAGCACTTACGACGAGTAATAGGATTTAAAATTACAATTACCTGAGGTTTTTCAACAAAAGGTGGGCTCTAATTTAAAAGAATAGCGAAGAAAATTGTAATTATTTTTCTTTATGCGTCACCGTCTGTGGTGCTGTTAAGTTTTAATTTAGTTATGACTTATTTATAAGCTTTGATTTCAAGGAAATAGCTTAAGATCGTTAGTGTGGTGATGGAATATGATCCTTATTACTGTTTCTCAAATATAGACATTAATATTCACATACTCATAATACAACTTCAAATTTAATGTAAGAAGGAAAAGTAACGAGTAGTTAACGAGGTCTCAAGTTCGATTTCAGCATGGGGCAAACATTTTAAGGCATTTTTACTCACTCCGGAATACATTTTGATACTCCTTAATCATGTCCCATCTAGAGTGATTACACGTTTCCAATGCATTTATAGTTCAGATAGAAGAAAAACATTTTTCATAAGCTGAACTAAAAAATAAGTTATTTGCTCGCGTCTCCTTTCTCCTGTTTTTAAACCAATAAACCAATTCAAACTATACGTATTCTTAAGAGAAATACCAAACACAGCATTCCCATTTACGTGCGTACAGATGCAAGTTTAGAATAACATACAAACGCTATTAATGAAGGAGATAAATTGCCCCCAGCGCATGTACCATATGTGGACCACGGGGAGGCCATCGCAGTTTGAACGACTGTTAATAAAACGGGACTAGTAATAGCTGCATTTAAATGTTCTGTATCGTTCTGAATCTATGTCAAAGTTGTTTAAACTAGAGGCATAAACTGCAAGGAATAATTTGTTTTTATTATTGCTAATGCGTAAATACCTTTGTCTGTTTTAACTAAGTATACAGATGAATAAATTTTGAATAACATTTAATTTCTTCAATAATCTACCCATAAGATTCGTAGAGTTATGGGTTAAAGAACGAAATAGAATGCTTTGCTTTGCTTTGCTTTTTAAAAAAGACAACTCCCGCACTAAGAATTGCTCTTGTGTCGCGGGGACTTTTACAAACATACAAACAACGGACACAAAGCACAACCAGACCCGAAACAATTATTTGTGGATCGCACAAATAATTTTCCCGTGTGGGAATCGAACCCACGACCTCCCGTTGCAGTGGTATCGGTGTGGCGACCTAAACCACTGCGCCACGGAGGTAGGAGGTATTTGTTTCTATGCTTGTCCATCTTTTGCGTCAGAATAACTGAACCAATTTAGACAAGATTTTGCAGAGTGATAGATGATTATATTAAGGAGTAGAGTGGCTAATAGTGTGCTTATTTTAACAAATCGCAATAACAGCACACCCACAGGCATAAACCAGTCTGTAAATAGATTTCATCGTCATTTAGACAAACTAAATTAGATTTTATTTGTCCATTAAATTACATCCAATCAACACTAATCCCCGGCAGGACAAAGCACAAAAACAATTAAATTCTAAACAAAACCACAAATCACTTGTTTTATTGAAACTAGTTAAAACATGTTCTATTTCATTTAATGCTGTTGGTGACACATTAAATAAGAGGTCTTGTGGACGCTATTGTAGCGCGATTTTCTACTTTCTAGTCGGTACTGTCGAGTATCGATAGTTTGACATTTAAAATGTACTGCCAAAATAGTTCCTACGACCGCGACGCCCGTTAGAAGCGCTGATCAGATTTTCATACAAAAGTTATCGATAGCTAGCCGATGGTGGTAGAGAATCGAGCTGTTGTTTAAGACACGCACAGACTATGCCATAACAAACGCAATATTACAAATAGATTAGCCTGATATGGTCACTCTTATCAAAATTTCGTATCAAACGCAATATGGTAAAAAGATTAGCCTGATACCGACACTCGTAGCTTTATTTTGAACAGTCGGCACTGTCAAGTATTAATAATTTGCCATTTAAAATGTACTGCGAGAATTACGTTTCTGATTCGAAAATGATTGCTCAGAACCAAAGAGCGGAGGGATCTTGATAGCAGGTAAAATGACATAACACCTTTATTGACATTTACAGGATGAAGAACATAAATGAGAAAACACAAGATGAAAAATATAAATTTAAACAATAGAAATGGTTGCATGAAAACTGTGGGCGTACTTACGTTTGAGATTAAGGTCATCCATGTCAATGTCTCAGCTAAACAGCATACATACATACATACATACATAATATTACATAATATCACTGCTCTTACAGCCGAAGTTGTAGGCTGAAATGTATGAAATGCACCAAAGTATGTTTCGCCGTTAACAATGTTAATCATGTAATAGGGGCTGAGCCTATTGTGATATTGTTAAGAAGCAACAAAATCAAAATAGTATTTTCAGTTACATGGGACAACATAAAAGTCCGCGTATGCGTATACAAAGTTTATGTACACTTGCCTTTACAAAAACAAGAAAAGAAAAGCCGTAAGGAAATAAAATTATTAGCACATATTATATGATTTCTACGAAAAGTTTCGTCTGGTATAATAGAATTGTATTATTTTGTGGTTATTTTCGTTCTGTGGTAAACAGATTTCGTGGTTTGTTTTATATTAGTTTGGTGGTTATTGTGACGTGTTGTTAATTATGTATTTAAAACCGCATCGGTTTTGTAGTCCCTAGTGGTCAAATACTGGTTGAGGTTGACTATTTTAATGCGCATTTTTGACAATAGGCATTTCCATTCTGATATGTTAGAGGTAAAAGAGAATTTTGTATGTTAAATATCTACTTTTTACTAGTTTGAGGCAGAGTTTAGTGTTAGTTATTAAATAGATTAAAAGCTGACACAAAACTCATTTTTATTTCCCTAAAATAAAAAACGGTTTTTTCGTTTCAAAACCTTTTTTCATAAATTTAGGTAAAGTATATTCTATTTAATTACAATAAGCAATCAAAGGTTGACATATACATGAACTTCCTTTCCTTCCAAAAACCTGATCAAAGTTATTGAATGTAGGTATTTTTCCGCCGCCTCTAAAGTCTGTTGTCGTTAGCTTTTAGCTAATTTTCGATTATAAGGGACGTTCCTGAAAGATTTAGTTATCGTGGACTCGATAATTTTGTTGGGAGTTAATGTTTTATAAACATACATAGATGAAATCACGTCTTTTTCCCATAAGGGTATGCAATGACCCGATAGTCCGTAAGCCAGGCGCTAATTTTCGTCAGTCATTTCCTCTCAGTCGATAATTCGTAAAATGCCTCAGAGAGTCGCATTATGACGCGTTGTAAACGTCAGCTGCGGCTCCGAAGGTGGGTTGAGCTTATAACTTTATGTACGTCATTTCCTCCCGAAAAGAAATAGTTGTACTAATTGTTGACATGATCCTGTAAGTAATAAAAACAATCAGCTGGCAGTATGTTGGGGGAAAACACGTCAGCTGATACATTTACTTTGCTCCTACGTTACACCTTAAGGTCATCAGCTGACAAACATTCCACCTACATACAGCCAGCTGACTAATTTATTTATTAAAAACAATACATAAACTATCATCTGATAAATTTTCGTTTGAGAGGAAATCACTAAACTTTTTTTTTTTTTTACATCTTTGCGTGACCAGCTGACGTATAATCCACCATTGTATAACCAGCTGACGATTTTATTTCTTCAAAATATTGGTTTAACTTTAATTTGATCAAGTTTTTAATCGGGAGGAAATGACTAAAAATTTTTATTTTTTTTACGTGTTTGGGCGGCTGCCACTGCTCAACCCACCCTCGGAGCCGCAGCTGACGTTTACAACGCGTCATAATGCGACTCTCTGAGGCATTTTACGAATTATCGACTGAGAGGAAATTGGTCGTGAAAATCTGTCACTGGCTTACGGACTACGAGTCCTTGGCTTCATTCACAACCATGCGTCGCTTCATACAGATATTTCGTGACCAAAGTACAAGTTCTGCTTAATTTCGAATCAAATGACCGTTTGCGAGTTGCCAAATGATATTTATTTATTTGTTTGTTTCATACGTAAAATATTTTTAATATTGGCATGATAATTATGTAATAACTGAAGAGAAGGTCCTTTAAGTAGAGACTAAATAGATAAATCGACTTGGTATTATATAGATCTCACCACTTTTTACGACAGAAAGACTGAGCTGCGAGACTTGGGTTTTTTTACAGAATGTTTTTGATGGCATTTATTTATTTAAAAGCTATAGGGATAGGCTTGATGTTATGGTAAAATCAATTTGTAATTAACTATTAAATAAATAAATAAATAAATATAAATATTAATGGACAACTCACACACGGTCATTTGATTCCAAACTAAGCAGAGCTTGTACTATGGTAACCAAATAACTGATAAACATACTTATATACTTCTAAATACATACTTATATAGATACATTAACATCCAGGCTCGGAACAAATACTCGTGCTCATCACACAAAGATTTGTCCCGGGTGGGATTCGAACTTTATTATTACTTTATTTAACTTTACTTTATTACTCTTCTTACTTATTGTCACTGAATATTATTACAAGTAGTTTAACTAACTAACATCCATTCAATTTCATAGTAACTGATAGTTTGTAACGCAGGTACTGTATGACATCTGAGCTTGCCGTATCTTCCAAGAAGGCACCAGAGAAGATATATTGCAGTACTAGGTATTGGTTAATGAGGAGTTCTGCTTTGCGTACTATATTGACATGCAAGTTCAATGAACCTGTTTCTCTTGGGTTCATTTGAAATAATTTGGTATTTGCTTTAGAAAGATGAGGAAGGAAACTATAATGCTGAGACTTATTTATATGTACAGTTATTAAAAATAAACTTACTTTAGATATATAATGCAAGTTGGGCGTATAATCTATTCCAATATCATAAATGGGAAAGTTAGCCTAGCATGGTTTTTTATTCCTAATCACTGAACAGAACATTTTGACGGAATTCAACATAGAGAAAGTTAAAGACCCTACATTTTAGAAGATATTCTTCCAAAAGTCACCTTTTTACGGGTTAAGAAAGGATGAAAATTTATCATCAGCCTGTTGTGGAAATTGTATCTTGAAATTAATAAAATTTCGATGCTTTCATGTGTGAAAATTTTAAACATAAAAAGTAAACATTTCTCGAAATACAAGTAAGATAAGTGCAGGAAGATGCGCCTATAAATATTATTTTATGATGTTGTAACAGGTTATCGGTGAACACGAACTATAAAGTGCTTGAGGTGATAAAATATAGTTCCCTTATCACTCGTATTTATAGCAATATGTAGGCAATAATATTTACGGTACTAACATGTACTTAGTATTATTGGTATACTAGTAGCTCACTTCGGTTTCGCCCAGATTATAGGTACCTACCAGGTAAACCTTAACAATTTATAGATTCAAACTTTTTTCTTGAATTACTCTGTATATTGGTGAAAAGTTCTTAAAAATTAGTTCGGTAGAATCTAAGTTTATCGCGAACAGACTGACAGACAGACTACAGAATTACTATTCAGAATACTGTAATATAAATTAGAAATAGACGTATAAAGTACCGACCTGGCAATCAAACCCGGGACCTCGTGCTCAGCAATCGTATACGAAAGTTATGTTAATTTGTTTTTTTTTTAAATAACTCGAACGTTTTTAATACGCAACCGAGTGTTTACTTATCCTTAAAAAAACCCGCATGTTTTGTTACAACCTCAAAAAAACAACATTTACTATATTATCAAAACAGGAAAATATATTAAAGCTTTCTTTTTTTGTCCACAGATTTCATCTTAGAAGAAAATTGGCTAAGGTAAATAGAGAAATAAGATTATTTTTAATGGGACTTTCCGCTTGTAAAATTACATTTAACATTGCAAATTACATAGAAAATTGTTTTGTAATTTGACTTGTGTGATGTTTTGATGTATGTGATTCTATTTTTGTGTTTGATGTTAGAAATAAATTGGCTATATTTTTGACATATTTTTGTAGCGCGACTTTATACGCTCGGTAACTTCATATCGAACAAATACTTAAAATATATTCTACGAATATTAACTCAACTAGAATACGCTTGAAGTATAGGAAATTACGCGACTGAGGGGCGATTCGCTCCTATTTTCGACTATCGACAACCGACTAGCTATCTAGAAACATAGTATTGAACCTGATCAGCGCCCCAAGCGGTTACCATAGGAACTAATTGTTTAGTTCATTTTAAATGTCAATACTCGATACTGATGGTTGATTTCCTACCACTTTCATCAACCGACAATCGATCAAATATTTTTTAAATGAAGTTCTAACTGCTAATCCGGTTGCGCTGAATATGAAAAATCACACTTTACTTTTGTATTACTTTACATACGAAGCTGTGACAAACTCGGAACTAAAAATAGAGACATTTATGACTGAAACAGATATTCTATGATAAATAGTATTAAGAAATCATTTATTTTCAATTATGGTACAATTATGAGATCAATATTTATAAATTATTAATATTAAAGAAAATATTTACAATTACATTTTAAATTAACAACAATAAACTTACTATTTATATATACAAATAGATAAAAAATAAATAAAAGAAACAAGTATTAAATAGTATTTAATTCTACTAGTACATATTACTATACAAAAAACCCCTTCAACGCAAAATGCAATATGTATTTATTTATCTGTGTTGTTAGTTTATGAATATTATAAAGTCTTCCAGTAAGATAATCTCTTGAGGTGCAAGCCATGTCGGGTCTATTTAAAAGACGTTCATTACTTAAGGTTAACTTTGAAGCTAAGTATTCAGGTCAACTATTCACGTTTATACAAAACTGCGTAGATGTATGAAATATTATGTGTTAATATTTTATTTTTAGTTATTTTATATGATATGTCTTGTATTCGTGTTTTATAGGGTATTTTTTATTGATAGTAGATTAAACAAAATTTAATTTTGCGATTGTCTCTGTGGTTGGGTCAGTAGTGTATCCGACTGGTAACCATGAGGCCGTGGGTTCAATTCCCAGGTGGGACAAAGTACTATTGGTTTTATCTCAAATTTACATTAAATTTGAGATATTCGAGTTCTTCCGTGTAGAATACTTACTGTTATAAAGGTTTTCTTTGGTTCTTTCTAATAAAG
This sequence comes from Anticarsia gemmatalis, assembly GCF_050436995.1. Taxonomy (NCBI): domain Eukaryota; kingdom Metazoa; phylum Arthropoda; class Insecta; order Lepidoptera; family Erebidae; genus Anticarsia; species Anticarsia gemmatalis. Next base: position 9,554,143 of record NC_134764.1, on the reverse strand, counting down.
GTGAGTTTTCTGCTGCTGAATGTGTCTGCCAAAGCTTAGCTCTTAAAAAAACATAAAATATTTGATTTACCTAATGATAAAGAAACAGAACTACCGTAATATTACTATTATGCAATCCAAAGTTACGTTGCAGTAGTGTAATCGATTTCACAACGTTCTAGCTGGCTGACTTTTAACCTTTCAAAATATAGTAAGCTAAAGTAAAATATTAACCCTTATGATGATTCTTGATTATAATCATATTAAAATACGCATTTAAGGACTTTTTGACCAACTCTAGATCTCTTTCTCTTCTTCTATTTATTGTGAGTTTAAAGTAAATTGTAAAGTACTTGATACTTTATTATTTACAAGCGCAGTAGCCCGACTTTGTCTGTGTATAGTACAATTTGATCCCGTTGATTCCATTCCCGTGGGAATTAATGTCGATCCCATTGATCCCATACGAATCTTGTCCCGATAGTTACAAACATATTAAAAAAAGAATTACCCAATTTAGTTAAGTTGTCTAAAAGTTATACGCATGTACATTTCGGTGATTAATTTTTTATAGATTTCGTCCAGTACATTTTAAAACTATTTTTATTTTCTAGTATGTTTAAGAAAAAAATCTAGGATATGTATGTATATTTCTAACAATATATATGATAAGAGTCAGACTTGTGTCAATCACTGGCTTTATAAAGCCGAGAAGTCATCATCTATCAATAGTTTCTTAAGCCATATTATCAATTTGAGTGGCTATGTTTGACGCTAACCGCATTAGATTAGTAGCCAGTGGTTTCGGTAATATAACCACCTTGGAGTTAATTAATAGCATTACTGAGCTAATTATAGAAGCTGAGGTAGGGAACGTGCAACTTGAGTTGTAGGTAAGGAAAACTATACTATTTACTATATACCTATAAAGCAAACTTTACAGTTTTGTGGACTACAGCAAGAAGAAGAAAAAGATCGGAATAATGAGACGTTTTTTTTCTTTTACTATTCGGTAAATTACGTTTTAATCACACTTTCAAAAGATTGATGGCCTCTGTGGATTGAGCGGTATTGTATTGACTGCTGATCATGGTCTGGGCGAAGTGTCAAGATCATCTCTCGGGCTAGGCAAAATGCTATTGTTTTACTAATTTCTATTATCTATTAGATTACTATCAAAGGCCCGAGTAAGGAAATGTGTCCGGTAAACGCTTTTTGGCACAATGTAAGCATTATAGGTAGATAAACGTTTATGTTTTTCATGCACTTCTGCCTATACCTTCTTGTAAAACAGGTTGGATGTTATATATTAGCGAATTATAAAAAAAATTAAAGTTTAGTAAATGTTATCCCTATTTTCTTCAAAAACCAACTATAATATTCCATATTTCTTTGACTCTACCCCACCTCTTAGGTGCGGTGGTTGAGTGTGCGACGTAGCCTAATTATACCGTACAAATGTTGCTAATTATACAAACATGCTTGTTACAAGGCCAATGAACTCATGGAGCCGTGAGCTTCAACATTCTGACTTTAATATTATGAGTTGATTTGGGGATTTTTCTTTCATTTTTGTAGTATGTTTATACCTGAAAGTGAAAATATAGGTGTATGACATTCAGTTCATGTTTTGTAACCCTATCCCGAAAACGTTGCCAGTTTTGAGATTGCTATTGATAAATTTATAATAGAAATTAATTATACGCAATATCATCAAAAAGAAAGATTTGGATATTTACTTCGAAAAAAAGGAGTAGGGACGGTTTACTTAATTATTTTTTCTATTTCCCTGTTATATTACTTCTTTCGAAACTTTGATTGATATAAATGATACAGAATACTAACGTTTTTAAACTCTCACGACTTGTACACATAATATTATAATATTATGGATACAAAATACGACTGAAAGTTACCTTTGACATATTGTATGCTTACAAAAATTACAATAGCTATTTGCTACTAAGTATACAGAAAAATAACAACAATTTATACGGAGCTTGCATTGTGTGTACTAAACAGCAGGCTTTATTTTAATTACTCTTATGCTAATATAGTGTGTTGGACTATAATTAACTGAGTGGTCTAATTAACTTCGAGTAGCCAAGTTAATACCTGGCTACTGGAATTAATTCAATATCTTGTAGGAAGGTATATTAATAAACTATCTTAGGAAAGAAAAGAGAAACGCTCAGTAAAGTTGTAATAAAGCTCCAGGTTCGATTTTAGATTACACATGTTATGTTAGTGGTTCATAAGGCTGCTGATCACGAGGCCTTGGGTTCGATTCATGGGTCAGGTTTATGATTTTTCTTAGAACATTTTCAATGCTAGCAAAAAGCTTGGTGAATAACAGATATATTGCAATAGGCTAGCCCTCTATTATATGGAAATTATTCAAAAACTGTATTAGAAACTTTCGAGCATGCAGTCTTTTTTCATGAAATCATGTATTTAAGACAAATAATTTGAATAAAGTAACTAAAACATAAAACAATAAACTACCACTTCATTTTCTATTTTTACTGACATTACTATTAATAAAAAATACATCACCATAACATTGACCTATTCCAAGTAATATGAAGCTAAAGAATATTATTATTAAGTTTAGTCGTATCTCCGTCGGTGATATTATCAATGAAAACTGAGTTACGCAGCGCTTTACGCTGCAGACTTCGTACAAACACGATTATCATCAACCTGAGATGTTTTTTCAGTACGTATTTAGAAAGGTCGGTGTATAAATAGTTAAGATTAAGGTATATTAAAATATATGCAGTGGGACACTTAACTAGGCTAAGGGAAAAATAGTTGTTGTGTTTGTTAAGTTAGTTTTTACTTGAAGCAGGTAGGTGAATGAATAAATGTAATTTTATGGTAATTTCCTATAACTATCGAGCAGCTATCCAGAAATGTAATACAGCATTGCATCTATGACCTTTCGAAGTTATGTAGTATCGTTGTAGGATAACATCGTGAATGATAATTCTTGTTAAAACCAGCATATTTGAGATAAACCAACTTTTTTGCCTTTTTTGCTAATACAATATATTATATTATACTTTTAATATAAAATACGTACTAAAAAAACATCTCAAATATCTAAAGAAGATGTTATATTATATTTTCTTTCACTTTTACTAAAATATTCTTCCCGTAGGTACCAGGACAGCATATACGAAAGGAAGTATAAACTGTATACTCTCAGTTGCTCGTCGGCTCATTTCAATTTGCAACGTTCGTCTTCGGTAATTTGACCGGCATACTTACCGTGATAAAATATACGGAGTACTGTAGACTAGAAGTGGCTGCGAGAGCGTGCTTGTAAATTTTGGCGTATTATAATAGTACTAGGAATCGTGCAGAAGGTATTTTATGTAACGTTACTTTTATACGAAAGTATTTTAAAGACAGCTTCTATAGGAATACAAAAGATTTTTTTTGAATTGCAAAAACCTTCACAAGAATGCTAATGCTATGAACGATGCTCATATTCCAAGTGGGAATCGAACACACGAATTTCACATTGAGTTCACCATTGAGTCACGGAAATCATCAATGACTTATTGCATAGCTATCGATTTTTGTATATTTTTCGATTTTGGTGTACTTAGATAGATCTTTTATGATTTTTCGACTAAAAAGGAACTCCATTCGAGAAATAACATAAATTTATTGCAGAAACTACTTCTTCAAATCTGAAATTACAATATTTCTGGCTATATTTATACAAGCGTTACTGGTCTTTCTTAAACAAAAAGGTCACATGAACAACAAATTGTGGTGCTAACATCTTTTCAAAATCATATACATATAACAGTAATAGCACATCGCTCGTCCACTATCACTCCCTACCATCAAACACTTTAACTTAAGCTTACCAACTCCGTCCTACATACTCAACATAGAAGCCTAAAAACGGAATATGTGCTTAAATTATGAAAACAAGCCATCAGTAGTTGGCAACTTATAATTACATTCGGGAACAACATGGCTACTCCTAGTTTAATCACGCCACTGCGTTTCATGTTGTTATATAAAATTTCCACGGTTTCACACTTTTTGGGGAGATAGAGGTTTTTTTGTGGGAGAACAGCTGGTCTCTTTGGTGGATAGTAGTAGTAGTAGAGTAAACTCAAATTTGTAAGCTACAATCATAAAGAATGTAGTGTAGTAGTAAAATTTATAAAAGCTGAAAGAATTTACGGACCTTGGTTAAGTTAGATAAGCCGTGGCTCCGATTTCTCATCATGTTGTATGATGAACGAATGACTTTTTAAGCTACAGTCTTCGTTATTTATCATTCGATAGCTCAATCAACAACCTGACAAAAATCCAAAATGAGTTTGCCAATTATATTTGAAAGAAAGGGTTTTGAGATCACCAAATACAATTTTCTTTTACTCGTACATACCTATGAAGACACCTAACAAAATTTCTTCGAAATATGAAAACGTTCTACTACGCAATAGACAATAATAAGCTTTACCAACTAGTAATCAAAGGTACATACCGAACAATTGCCAAATATAATTCTCATACAATCAAGCATTATGAACTAGAATGTTATAATTAATTAATATGTATTCCAATATACGATTTGATTAATTAGTTTAGTAGGTATTTTAATTATGACGGCTGATATGCGTACAAGCTCTAACATTTAATTATTGGAATATGATCTAGTCATGTTAGTTTTGGTTCGTAATTAATATTACAAAGTGGGAATCAATTTTGGTATTTCCTTTATTGGATCTGTTTATAGACAGTACTTGTACTTGTGATGAAATGTCATCATCAACTCTTCACATTACAGTTCCTCCATTCTCTACCACTATCGACTGCCAATAACCGGCTAGCTGTTAAAAAAAATTGTATGACAATCGGTTCAGTGCCTCTAGCGGGCGTCGTAGAAACTATTTTGTCAGTATATTTTAAATGTCAAACTCTCGATACACGATGGTTCCAATTGTAGAGAATCGTGATACAGGTGTGGCTTAAAACTACAAATGTGCAAAAAAAATATCTTCTCTTTTAAAGGTTTGTCAAAACTTTGATAGTGTTTGTCATCACCATCAACATCATTAGTTACAGCTTTTTCTCCGGTAACCTCTTCAGCCCTGCGGCATTAAGACCCTTAGTTGTGATCTAAAAATCGGCGTCGTAAATTCCGTCTAACACTTTTGTGGTGTTATTTAAGTCACCTTAGACATAACAGCCAAAATTTCGTTGCTTCGATTGTAGCATCAAACCTTCCACGGCGAAAGTTTCTGCAGGTGAAACGCTACGTCTACCTTGTCTTATTGCTTTGTTAGATAATGACTTCTGTCCATAATACTCATTTTACTCAGACTACTGTTTCCCCGGTGCGATTTATCTCACTCAAATCGTATTATAAATATTGTTACTTATTATTTTCAACAGAAATGTTCCACCAAATGGTCAATATCTCAACAAGATTAATACACAAGACAAATGTGCCTTTGAAATATCAAATAAGGTCACTATTTTCTCAAGCCCAAGTCCAGAAAGGCAAATAAATTGTAACCGACACATCTATTAGTGATATTTGTCTAAGCGTCTGGATTCAACACAAATATTGGTCGCATTTGTCCCGTTCCAGACGGCTGGAATAAATCTGGAATAGCTTTTGTTATTGTACTGATTTCGATTTGTGTTTGGTGTTGCGGATGGGAGGGATTGTTATCTTTTTGGCTCTTATTTAAATTGGTTGTAAGGGAAATATTTGTGAGAAAATTAGCAAAGCTTTGTCACCGCCTAAATATCTACTATTTCTTTTAATAAAATGTAGCTACTATGCTAAATATTATAATTGTGCCAAATGTTTGTTAGAAATATCTAAATTAAGGTCTTAAACCTTGAAGGTTAATTTGGCAGAATTTTTTTATTCGGCTGATTTTCAAGTCATAGTAAAAAGTCTTCAAATTACCGAAACACCATTTTATCCAAAGTAATTTTGCGTGTCCGAATTCTTTACATTTATAATTAATCATTACCAGCACGGCAAGTATTTCTAAAACAAACATAATAATATGATCTTCTATCAAAAGTCACATCCAGTACTTTTCATCTTTGCTTCGCCGCTCCCGCGATAAAATTCTTTATGCATCTCTCGCGGAATCGCCTGAGATCCAGTTTCATTACGGTAACGAAATAATTCAATTACGCCGCCGCTCGACACTGCCACCCTACACAATGCGCACTGATTATTTTTTATTGCTTTACAATTTTAGGGTTGATGTTTTGGTGTTTGGATGTTGCATATAGAGAATAATATTTCTATAGAACTTTTTTAGAGGGTGTATATTATTTGTTAAGCACGATTTGTAATAGCACTTGTATATGACATCTATTAAGACCATCTATGGGAAAAAGGCATGATTTCATGTGTCATGCACACATGAAAACATTCTTTTTTTCAATAGACGATCGTATCATATATAATATGCACGATCCCATAGTTTTTTACCACATTTGGGATCATTTTACTACGTATAAATATATTCAAGAACCAATAAAAAAGATATTCAATTCAAGTCTTAAAGGTATCCTGAAATCGAGTTTTATATAAATGAAAATTAAAATACCAGTGCAAATATTAATTGCGTTGTAAAATAACGGCACAAAAAAGACGTCTACTTTTTGCAGAATTCACCAACCTTTCCTGGAAGCTTCCAGACCTTTAATAAAAAGATAGCGTCAAAAAACCCAAGCAAACCTGCAAGCAAAGCAAGTTTAAATAATATAATATCTTAACGAAATTATTCAATTATGCATTTGCATCGCAACTCGCTATCTCACAGATCTCGCCTTCCATTCATTTGAATTTTCTTCTGAATTACTTTTAAATATTTCTTAAGAGGCGTACTTTGCAGATTTTACTTTTTATTTGGCTAAAATAATTGTATACCCTTCTTTCAGGGGTCGGTTTCACTTGAACTGTTATTGCAGGTGGAGGTTTTTGCAGAGATATTTCAGGAGAAAACTAGAGAACTGCGTCACAAACTTTGTAGTTAGAAGCAATTTTTTAAAATTCTCAAATAGTTGGACATTTAGTTATACCTATAATTTTCTGATACTTATAGGATATCGAGCCAAAGTTAACTTGTGAACATAGTACTATTTTGTTAGTAATACCATATTGCTAATATGATAACATATAATTCTAGCAAATGTTGCTGAAGCTTTTCATTTAAACAGCTCCCAAACTTTATTTTATCATTTATTATCTTAAGTACATAAACGTGTTGTAACCTAGTCGACCTGAGATTCTCTTGTGTCACGAACGGCTCTAAATAACATTGAAAAGCGACAACGAAGATAAATGTCTTTTTCAAACCTTAAAAAAGAACCAGCAAAAGAAAAACACAGAAAACAGAATAATCCACTTTGAAATAAAAACCGAACTTAACTATATTGAATCGAACCGTAACGAAACGTAAAACCGTATCAGTCAGTAAACACGGAATGAGTTTTGGAAACATTCTCAATCGGTTTAAATACGGTATTACGGTTTTATTACGTTTACGGTTTTTCTCTGATTTTTCTACATTCGTTACGGATTTTGGATTTGTGTGTAACGATTCGATGCGGAGATATCTTAGCTGAGGTTTCTAAGAAATCAGTATATTACTTTGAATTTGAAAGATTATTGAATTCAAATAAATCTATTTTTATACGACGTTAAATAGTTTTTCAGTACAAGTATAAAAATATGCTTTTCAAATCAATTTTATGCAATCCACCTCAAGCAGTACTTTTGTTTTCCAAAACACATTTCTTGTCTTAGAAAGAATTAAACCCGGAACCTTGCAAGACACAAGCAATCCGTGCAATATTCATCTAAGATTAGTTTGACGAAGATTGTTTTTTTCATAAACGCATTTATTTATTTCTGTCCGCATTTTATTCTTACTATGATTAACTCCTTTAAAAATATACTGCCTTGACCTCAAGAAAGCCCAAAGCTTGGGCTTTGAAATAAATCTATTTCCATTGCTATCCAATAATATTCTCCAAAGAACATATAATAAGAACAGACATAAACCCAATCTAAAACAGACTTAGGTATACGTATCTTGTTTTAGTGCACATAACATATCTAGTGCCCATAAATGTATTATGAATATCGTAAAGGAAGGCCGACTGGACGAGGGACAAATAAAATACAAGGCGGAAATGTCTATAAAACATTATACGTCATCAAAGTTATATTTAGATGGTGTTCCAGTTTGTTATATGGGTATTGTGTTAGGTATTAGATGGAAAGACTGCAACAAGAATGATGCTCGGCGTGATTTCATGACTTTTCTATCACCTGTAGTTAATAGGACTACAAGTGATAGAAAACTTTGAAAATTTAATTTATCATTGGTTTAGCTATAGGTCCAATGTAATTTTGTAAAAAAAAAATACGTTAGAATATGATGTTTTGGTCACGGTAACCGTATTGCTATTTACCAACTACAGTTACTGCTGTTCATAATCAGAAAGAATAGCGACGATTCGCGTCAATTCGTCAGCATTGGTTTCGCTTTTCTTTCTTCCCTAAAATTTTCATAATTTTCTGTATTCCATTATTATAATAATTATACAACGCGAAAGTTTAAGTTATCTTCCGCGAAGCATTGATAGCCTCTTCCTTTTTTGCAGTGGGTTTAATTTATTAAATCGTTAGAATTTTTTGTTATAGAATCAAAGTAATAATATAAATGTAGCATTACGTAGTAAAGGTAAAAACGTGCAATCGTATGTAGGGTAGTATTATTGAAGTATCGATTTGACTGGGGGTGATTCTTTGCAGTGTCGTGACTGAACGACGTTCAAAGTCGCGCGGGTCACGGTGAGGGCGCAGGGCTGACACAAAACACAAAAAAAAACTAAAAATGTATTATATTATTTTATCCTTGATCATTGACAATTGGTATAACTATTTGCCTCTGCCTCGTATGTAAGTTGTTGATAGTTCTAACACAAGACAGCACATTAATGACTTTTCGAAGTTAAGCTTATGAAAACAACTATCATTTGCTGTTACGATGAATGAAAAAATCATGATGAAATTTTGCATGCTTAAGAGTTCTTTAACACGGTTCTAGAAAGGTTGCAATGTCCCGCGCTTGGCAATATGATGGGCTTGAAGCAACCTCTCAATGAAATCATTACTAATTCTTAGTTAAAGTTATTAATTTTAAGTACCGCCTAATACTCACTCATATAACACACTTGATAGATTCAATAAATACACGTCATAATTTATTTATATCTTCGCATCTGAAGTACAGATGTACTAACAATTTCGAAGACCACTTAACCTAATTCCTTAACTAGTTATCACTGAGAGTGCAATGACTATGAATAGTTTGATGTAGATTAAACGTGCTAGGTTTAGTTTTGAGTTGCTACTTAACTTAGGTTAAAATTAGGATATTTTGGATTGGATAGCTGAGATTAAGAAAGTCTTATAAAAGAATATGTAGCTATATTTTTGTGAATGAATCGGTTAAGTAGTTTCAGATGATATTAACTTAAGTGATACATCATAAAATCATGTCTCCTTCACATAGACGCAAGCAGAGAATAGGGAACGCCAAAACTATAATAAAAAAAAATCTTTCACCTTATTATTTTAACAAAGTATCCCACAAATTACGTTTTAGATGCGGAAACTGTTGAACGAATTTCCATGCAATTTTCGTTAATATACGGATTGAAAACGATTTGGTGTTAGTGTGGGTTTTTAAGTTTCGGAATAATTGATTGACAAACTAAATTAGTAAAAGAACAAAAACATTCAAAATTCTAAATATTCTCTGAAATAGGAGTTATAAACGTAGTTGTAATATTTGCAATGTAAATATAAGACGTAAACATCAAAAGTAAGTTTATTTACATAACACTGTTTACATAAGGAAAGTTCAACATATTTGCAAAAGAAAAACAACGTTTATACTGTTTCTGTGGTCTTTTGAGGAGTGTGGAGACCGACTGCTGATCGTAAGGGCTCAGGATCGATTCCCAAGTGAAAAGTAGCCCAGAGTTTAGTTACAAACGAAGTATTTGCTTACAGGCTTGCTCAATACATTTACCCAACAACGTGGCAAGGTATACTTTAAAATTAATTAATGTATATTTATCTTTACTTCTTAAACTTTCAGGCTTAAAACAATTTGAAAATATCACTGTTTCACTGCTGTGTCCGGGTCTCTCTGGGACTGAGAGAAAAGTTAGGCGTTAGTCCACTTTGTGAAGAATTTGAAAAAACCTCGGATATACCATGATGCTCATTGCTAAATCATCCATTAATGTAAAGTGATTTCCAAAATGCACTGCTTCTGAGTTGGTGTTTTTCTATAAATCTAAACTCTTGCCCATTTGCGTGAGAGGCTAATGCTTACACGACTCGGCTAAGTCTAGTACTTTCTAAAATAAAAGTGACAAAAAAGTAAAAAATACCAGATATTTTCTTCAAATCGACGTCACAATTTATCAGACGTCAAACACTATATGTGAAGGTAAGAAATACGAATACAATGTATTGTTCCCGACTGTACAGAGTACAGTGATGAATAGTATCACGTGCTGTGATGACAGGGGGACAAAAAGCTTTTCTTTACGACTGTACTGTGAGTAACAGAAGTAATCGGCTGAAAAATGTAGTGATTGATTTCTTGCATCGAAATTGTGGAGTAAAATTTATTGGGGGGTTGATTTTTTCACTTAGTTTGTGGGGGCCTTATTATTCTAAGAGATAGATCATTAACTTACCGTCCAGATAGGAAGATTGTAGGACGAAAGAAAACTTTTCAAAAATCTTTTCTATGAATGAAATCGGGTATTGATTAGGCTTTCCTTTTGGACATTATAAAAAGGATATTTAAAAAAAAGATTCTGCATAAACGTTTTCAGCATAGAAACAACAAAAAAATGTTTTTTTTACTACCTACATTCCTGTCACAGTTAGGCAAAGACTTTAAATTTCCAATTTCCGTTATTACAAACAAATCAATAATATCCAAAAAACGTTCAAACTGGCTATACCTATCTGAAACAGTTTTTTTTACCCAAATAAAAAAAAAGTACAATTCCACAACACACTTATACATAAAATAAAAAATATTTTTTTTTACCAATATTTTTTTCACCTGTCAGCCCTAACTCGCTTGACCTAGTTGCGTGCATTGACTTCACCTGCCAGCGTTTGTACCGTGAAGGCGTTTCTCGAGCAGCTCAGTTTGAGCAGTCCTTTGTTGAGCTCGACAATGTTTAGCTCAAATGTAGACGATGTTTACATGTCAGGCGTTTTTTGATGCGAGGGAAAATTATTGTTGTGAAAAAAAAGGGTATATATTTCCGGTAAGGTCTCGGGCTGTCACACTATACTATTGCAATGTGTATCGTGTTTTTGATTTCTAGAAAGAACTGATTGTTCACTGACAAAGTTTTGTTTAACAAATTCTAATAATGCGAAAGTATTTTGAAAAATTAGTTTTTTATGCATATATTATTTTATTTGTCTAACACAATGCTTGTTACATAATGACTACATCATCATTATAATGGCGAACGGTCCAGAAGTTACCCTCCTGTAATAAGGCGAGTCCATTGCCATACAGTTACGAAGCTAGTAACCAAATCCAGGCCGTCATTTAAATTATACATAGATGCATACATAAAATCACGAATTCTTTCCATAGACATAGGCACAGAACATAATTTGGTGTGATCCTAACAAAATACATTTGCTTCATTCACATCCATAAATCTTGTCATACAGGACAATAGGAATATTATTTCAACACTAATTTAAATAAAAACACTTTACAGAGATAGGTTCAAAAATAAACTCCTCAAGTCATTTCACCGCACACAAGAAACGCAACACATCGATTTAGTATAAAATATACAGTATCTCATTATATTGTACCGTAAAGTTTCATATCTTAGATTTATTACCGGGATCATACTAAAACATGGTTACGTTAATACATGTAAAGTGACTCCAGTTCATTATGTATTTTATAAGAAAACAGAGTTCGCGATGAACTGGATATGGACATGTATTTTTTACTATGGAAATAACTTACTATTGATAATCTGGATCTGAATTCCAGCTTTCACCCGGTCATCTTGAGTAATATAGGAATGAGTGACGGAAACGGGCAGAGACTTATATGCTGGAGTAAGTAAATAAAAAGCTTTAAATAATGATAAGATGTCTCTTTATTTTTAGTTTTAGGGAAATGGTAATAAATTGTCTTTTTTTGGGATGTAAGGATGATGAAGTTCATTGTATTATTATACTTCAAATAAAGTTTACCTTTTTATGAAACTATACTTACTATATTATTTTTAACAATTAAGTCATCTCATTTATTGATCTCGATATAATTTAAGTCAAACGGAAGGCACACCTATTCTTAGTGCTATCAGATTTCAATAAAAACTGACCGACTTGGAAACTATAATTTAGTTATTTTATCATCAATATCAATAATTAAAACCTGTAAAATAAAACGTTGTTCAAGGTAAATTACCTTCAATCAATTACTTTGATTGTGTATTTACAAATATTGGACAGTGAAGTTTACACCAAATATGAGTGGTCAACAGAATTCATTCTGATTTACAATAATTGGTTTTTATACAATTATGAATGTATTTACTTTTGTATTTTGATTTCAATTTCATATTAAAATTTAAGAGTTGGTAAAGCCAATGAACCAAAATACAGAAAGTTAATTGTTTTTAAGGACTTTTAATCCTCATATTTCAATTTGTAATGTTTTAAAATGTTGGTCATGTTATTCGCGCTACCAATTTTTTCTGCAGAAATTACCAGTTGAAAAAGGTCCTCAAATTGATGTCTAAGCATAATTTTAAATGACACGTTCCTCCTAGTCGCCTAGCTTGTGAGTACTATGTTATAAAGCTGGAGCCGATTGCCATTCTAGGTATGTAACTAAACTTTGAGTAACTATGGAGAAATATTATTAAAGACTAATAGTAATTTGCCAGACTCGCGAATATAGCCCGAAAGCTTGTCATCTGAGCGGCGATTCCCTGCCACTATCGAAAACCGGCTAGCTATCAATACATTTTAATCTTTAATCCAATCAGTGCCTCTAGCGGGCGCTGGGAGAACTTTTTTGCAGTACATTTTAAACGTCAAATTGTCGATATTAGTTACTACCAACTGTAGAGAATGACGCTACAGCACTCACATGCACTTCCATCTAGAGCACGGAGGCAGTTACTTACTAAAATTGTAATAAAAAAGCCTCATTTCCAGAATGTCGCAGACATTTATAGTACTTACACAGTACTATAATAAACCATTTCATTTCAGTTCTTAGTTTTTATAAGGACTCATTTAGAAGAGGAAACTGGAGTACAATTCTTTATATACATTCTCTTTTTACGCCATTAGTTGCAGTTATGTTTTATAGTTTGTTTTATGTAAGTATCAAAGACGATGTCGGTGTTGCCTTGCCTTTTTTTGTAAGATAATAGTATTTTAGTCACTAAAGACATGCAAACTTAAGAAGTCAATTTCCATAAATCGATTATAAGTACACACTAAAGTGATGTCTAAACAAAGCGCAACCAACGAAGCTAAACGTAATTTTTTAATCTGTTAGGTGTAGGATTACCTAAGGTCATAATATTCTGTGTACGTAATGTGACTTTGTAAATAAATAAATAAATAAATAAATAATTTTCGGTCACTTTTTATGTGATAAATATTTTTCATACAAAATCTCTACCCCTTGGCCTTTGATACTTATATTTAAAATTAATTGAAATTGTCATAATTTATAATTATTTTCTAATCACACGATGATTAACGTCATCTAATCGCTGACACAGTAAGTTTATCAGCTAAATGCCCTGCTTACATCTCCAGTTATAACAAGCATTATACTAAAAACAGCTACTGAACTATCACTGTTTCAAAATACATTTCATTACAATATCATCTCGATACAACTCGATTGAAACTCGAAGCACGTTCAAAAGAAAAAGAACCAAAGATTTGCATAAAGTTTATAAAAGTTTAGTAGGCCGCGAGATATTCTTGGACTGGTGCAAGTTTCAAAGTATTTTGTTTTGAATGTGGGGAAGTGTGAGCTGAATATAAAATGTTTGACTGGTTTTGATTTCAAAGAAAACTTTGATAGTTTAATAAACATTCAAATGTTTACAATATTTTGAGTATAATTTACTTTTTTTCAGCCGCTAGTGGGCGTAATGAGATGATGTGTCGTGCGGGTGTTCAAATGGGTTCCTAAGTTCATATTAAGCAATATTCATTGTATGGGGCTAAGATAAAAAAAAAATACCTAATATTTACTGGATTCTCCCGCCGGCTAGTCGTTCCGGCTTTAAATTTGGGCTTACCGACTAAAAACCTGACGGTGTTCCTTCAACAGTCACCATAAAGACAAGTGGCCAGGACGCGGTGCCTCCAATTGGATATATCTATACGACCTAACTAAATGACTGCCGGAAGACCACCGCTGCGCTGAACTATAGCAGGCCTGCGTCTGAGTATGTCGAACTAAAGCGTCAGTAGCGTAGCGTAGTAGACTTACATTACTCACCCCTTTAATCCAGTAGAACAGTACCTAAATGCTAAAGAAATTGGTATTTTAGACTATTTTCCACAACGCTATAAAATTGATCGCTATAAAATTCTTACAAACATACATAAAATTCTAAATAAATTTTATAAACTAAACAATCATAAATATACACAACTAAAACCCAATTTGCACAAAAAGTTACATTTTCATTTGTTTCGGGATTATCCATAACGAGTATTCTACTCAAAAATGCACAAACGATATCATAATTCTAGTTTTTTAGAATTTCTGACGTAGATTTAGCAATAAAAAGTGTATTTTTATATCACACAATGATTGTTATTTAGCTTTTCTCTTTAATCATAACTACCTTTGGGAGTCGTTTCTGTGCATGTAATTTGAAGATTATTTCTATGATATGATAGTGTTGGTCTGTGGGGATTCTATTCTGGAAAATTAACAAGATTTTAGTATTATATTCGGTTTATCACTACTAACTATTACTTTTCTCGTTATGAGGAGAAGGAGGGGTTGAGTTCACCACGCTGGCCAAGTATGTGTTGAAGACTACGTGTATGTTTTAAAACCATTTTAAAGAACTTTTAAGCATGCAAGGTTTTATCGATATTTTTCTCGCGCCGTTAGAGTAGGTGATAATGATTATTTCTAATACACACAAAACTTTGAAAAGTCATTGATGTATGATGTGTTGTGTTAGTAATTTGAACCTGAGTGTGTCTGAATAGTAGTAAGGTAAATCGAGACTGTTTTTCCAGCTCCAAATATGTTTAAAAGGTTTTTACTATATACAGAAAGAGCACATTACATAAAAACAGAGCCCGGGCAATGCCACTTAGTACGATCCTAAGAAACGTCCCTTGCTTCATTTTTAACCATACATCTTGTCATATAGGATTTAAAACATATTTTAATATCACTTACTTAACTAAAATTAAACTAATGCAGTAATTCTCACAAACAAAACACGATTACAGGCACATTTGAATGTGCTCAACCTTGGCTGTTCGCGTGGATTCCTTTGTTAGCCAAAATGGCCGACAGCTGTCAATAGCAATGGCGCGATTTCGATTCATTACTAAAACAGGAAAATCACAGCTAACTCATTGTACTATTACGAAATGGTTTCAAAACAATTTACTTTGAATTAAATTTATTGTGGGTTAGAATTAATTAATTTGCTGTCATTGGATGAATGTTTATTATAAGTTGGGACGATTATCGATAAAGCGGCTAAGGTTGGTAATTTAAAAAAATGTATTATGTAGTAGATACAATAATAGATGAAACAATGGCGTTAAGTAGGTATGTAACGCCATTGTTTCATCTTTTATTCCAATGTAATAAAATGTTGTGGGAGATCTTGTGACTGACGTACGTGTGAACCATACCTGTACGTAAATTTTCAGTAGGTTGGACTGTAAGTATTTATTTTAAAAATGTTTTATTATGTACTGGTGGGACCAGTAGAAACCTAGGACGCGACTAACTAAAGGAATAGAAAAATGTATCGATAAAAAAACAAACTCCCTAATGGCCAAAAATATCAATACCAAAACCTAAAAACTATTTATCAATTTTGCTAACTTTCATTATAAGCCAATAGGTCTAGAAAAAATCTCCACCTAATCCAAAGATTTACTATTCCCAAGACACCGATCAATATCAACAAACCTATCCACGCGCGAACTTTTAACAAATTGGTGCTCCTTTCAAATTTAATTTGGCGACAAACAACTAACACGTATTCTGTCAAAAAAGCCAATTATAACTTTTAATTGGTTTGTGAAGTGATCTTTCCGCAAATGGGGATTAAGCAATCCAGAAATATTCCTTTGAGAACGTCAGTGTAAGTGTCTATAGTCCGACAACGTCTTAGAGAGACTGTTGTACCCGATTATGTAGGAAGAGGTCTATGAAATACACCCCGAAACCCTTTAACAATGTTAGTCCCATGTTATAGGGGTCGTGATACGCTGGGCACGTTACTGTGGACTAGTAATATAAATTAGAAAAATACAAATAGCACTGTTCGAGAGGGAACTTCGGCATGCATTCTGGTAAGCTTTCACGTATCTCAGTTGACAACTATTAGAAAGCCATTATGCTGTACATTGTTTTCTCCCTTCGAATATAGTGATTAATACATTACGCCAAAGTTGCAATGTTTTGCATAGTGATATGATAGCAATTTGACTTACTGCAGTTGGCATCTAAGATACGTGATATGAAGCGCGATTCTTTACAATGATCGACTTCAGACAACCAGCTAGCTATCGAGAAATTTTGTATCAAAATCTGATTAGCGCCTCTGACGGGCGTCGTAGGAACTAGTCTGGCAGTACATTTTAAATGTCAAACTCTCGATACTCGATGGTTCCGATTGTACAGAATCGAACTAATGCTTGCAGAATATTGTATACGACGAGCCGCGAACCTTACAAGGTCTTCTACTAAGTTGTTGTACTACAGTGTGAAGTTAAATTGTCGCGTTAAGGGTTTGTAATTTGAAGCGAATGGTCCGAGCGTGTGTTGCCAGTCGGAATAATTGTGCTCATTGCTGTTTCGTGTTTGTGGCGTGTTTGTTTGTATATTACTTTATTATATGATAGTATTTGTCGTTTTGTGACCAATATGTTTATTGGACCGGCGATAGCTTAATCGAGGCTTGCGATGAGAGGCATACACGCATTGTAATGCTAATGTGAATTTGACGTTAGCCTAAAATATAGGATTGCTAGTTTGAGTAACTAAAATGAATGCCATACGTATAGGTCTTTAAGTAAAGTACACGACGTAGCTGTAAGACCGGGCTTTGTAGTTATAGGGAAGTCAAGGACAAAAACAAGACATCGTGATCAATTCAATATGTGTATTAAATGGTTTCTCATAAGATTCCTGTGTATTACATAGTCCAGTCCTACATCTACACCGGATTTCTTTTGACCCGTTACTGTCCCACTACTGGGCAACGGTTTTCTTCCAAAAGAGGGAGGGGTTAGACCTTGAGTCCACAACGCTGACCAAGTGCAGATTACTCTGCAGGGCCTCAAGAAAATAACAAAAAAAAATACAACGAAAATTTAAGCAACTCGGCAAATGGTTCACAGCTTTGGGCATTTAGGACTTTATTCGTAATGTTCAAAAGCTAAATAAATTCAATTTAAAAACTACCCTGGCTATTCCGAGCATGGCTACATTGCAGAAGAATACATGAATATTACACAGAAAATACCATGTGAAGTTGATAGAAAATATTCAAGCCTCAGGGGCTCAGTCGCGGGAACGCATTGCTATTCTAACTTTGATACCACTGCTGTAAGAGCAGCCGTGCGGAAAATATTGACTGCTATTGTAGTAATATGACTAGTATGATGTATGATTTAGATTCTACAACATAGTACATATCAAATGTGAATATCACATGACAAATTGTTACATTTGTGGTCATTGAAAAATGAGATTGCATTTTTCAAAAGATTTTTTTTTGTGGAGATTGGTATGAAATACACACAGCACGAATGAAATTGTTTTGGCCATTTGATTCCAATACATAGACGTGGTCGTAAGCTTACAGTTGGCTTGCGATTACGCCCTCTGCGATATAAGTCGAACCATTAAGCATATTAAGGTGAAATGCATGTTTGTGTTAATTCCAGTAAAAAATATATGGTCAACTTATTCATGAACAGAAAGACATGCCTTTGTTTTAGATATATGTAGAAAAAAATGTATTTCTGCTGTCACAACTTGAATAGACCAACACAGACCTTTCCCAGAAACTCATTGTCGAATAGTCCCAACATTTTTGCTTGTAGCTTATCTCAATGCTAGCTAAGGCTATTGGTCCGAAGTGACGTACGCTTGTATCGTCACGTTTGTAGGCGATCGTGTGATAAATGTCTAGCGTCCCAAATATTGGGACTGGGATCAAATCTGATCTAGTTATAGGGAGTGTCTTTGTACAGTCAGAAGGTAAGAGGTTTATTTTGATTATGTTATTTCAGTTTAAAGATTATGCCTAGTATAATATTTCTTCTTGAACAAAATTAAATGTAAAATTAAAATGTAGGTTTTGTTAAAATTATAATTACACGAATTATTCCTATAATGATTTTAAACCCTCGCGACTAATAAGATATTATAACCTTTAATTTTACATCGTACTTTAGACCCGTTGCATTATTATGTTGCGTATCCTTATAATCTGATTGTAGTATTTTTTGATCTCCATAGAATTTTGGTCAGTATTTGCTTTCAATTGTGATGATTTTGAGTTGACTGTTCATTGTTCAATTTAAAATCAGACAAAATATCACCCTACGCATTAGTTGTGACGGGTTTAGAAAACTGTCAAGATTTCTTCATCATCAAACCAAATAATTTTCATTGGAGCTCAAATTTTTAATGACAAATAAATATCCGCTTCAATTACCTTAAAAGCCCTTAGAAGTTACGATCAGAAATATAATCTAAAAAAATCTTACAATTATTTTTTACTCGCCTATTATAATAGTCAGCAAAACTGGCCTTCTTAACTTTTCCTTCTTCGGACCCTTAGGAAGTTAATTTTAAACGAAATTATTCAATTAGATACTTGAACTCTCTATTTGAGATTAATTTACCCTTTTTTTTTCATTTACATTATCCTTGGGGTCAAATTGATATGGACTAGAAAATTCTATACAGAATTTCTTTGTATGGTTTTGTTGCTGTTTGGGTAAAATGGTCAACATTAATTTGGAAAACAAAATTAATGTTCTATTCAAAAAGATTTTCGAAATTTCCGTTATTATGGAAAACTCTAGTTTAATATATAATCACTATCAATCTATTGCTTATTTAACGTGTCAAACTATTCTATGATTAAAGTGACCGAACACCTTTGCTTGTGGCTAAAAAGTTCTATGCTCTATATATTAGAAGCTCAAAATGGAATCTAATATTATTGCTCAAGCAAAGACACGGGCCAGTAAAAATTCGTAGGTTGTTTTTGTAAAACTTTGAACAGCAACATATTTTAACAATAATTCTTTGTTTGTGAAACGCTTTCAAAATCCCACGACGACATAAATGTACAACCACTAATAACCATAATGCTCCTATAAATAACACTAAATAAGCGTTTCTTAAACTTAAAGTTTGGTAATAAAATGTATTTTGTTTCTTAAAGCCTTAAGGCCCATTTAGACGGGGAGAGTTTCTCGTACGGTTCCGAGCGAGAAACTATGCGCTACTATCACAAGCAATAATAGCCATAACACAATCGTATCAAAATGTTTAGATACAGGCAAGAATTAAAATCTCGCCTACGATTATGTCATACGAGATTCGCTTATGACTTATCGCTAGGCGATAATTGCCTATGTCTGTTTACACAACGAAGGTATAGTAAGCAGATTGTTGCTTACGAGAATCTTAACTTGTATTAACACGATCTCGTGTGACATATTTTCAAGTTGATACGAGTATCGTACAAATCAGTTTGAATCGTTTTTAGTGCGAGATTTGTCATTCGAGTTTAGTGATCCGATGAACTCCGATGCCCGATTCTCCATTGTCGAGAACTGATAGCGACACACAGTGGTGGAATTCAAGCATGCAAGATGATTTTCCAAATGATTCAACCAATGCACAATAATATTTTTTTTCCAAATATCTCTATATTAAGTTGATTTATTATAAGCTAATTGGCATTTATTTGTTTTGTAATCTACCTTATTAGAGCAAGACTGATTTTGAATATATACTTAGGTAATCTTTTTTTTTCTCTTTATTTTTGATCTTTTGATGGTACTCTAAATATTTCTGATAATGTTTGAAATGAATCTCCTGTAGCCAAATATTTTAAAGTTATTTCCAATTTTGTACGAGCGGGTATAGCTTGACGCATATTTGTGTTACTTTTTTGTATAGATGGTCCAATTTCTTGAACTAAATATATGAGTTGAATTTTCGTAAGCCGAAACATATTTTTGAATGTCTCTTCATCTTCCAATTGTAATTCAAGGTACAACGTGTTAGATGCTCCCAAATCATTTCTTCTACCTATCCATTTTTAACCCAACACGTTTTCTTCTTTTTCCGTTTAACTAATTCTTGCCTTAGAAGAGCAGATATAATTAAACACCCTCGCGCACTGCACTCATGGTAGCAACTGGCATAAAATCTCGAAATACGATTATTGCTTTGAAATTATGTTTACACGGACATAACAATATTCCATTGCAAGGCAATTCTCGCCCAAAGCAACGAGCGAGGAGAGCGAATGTTTAGACGAAAAAATGATTTATATTCTTTCGATAATCGTATCTTCGAGACGAGAAACTCTCCCCGTCTAAATGGGCCTTTATTCGCATTAGCTCTAAAAGAAACGCTAGCGCTGCGTTTGTTACAGCCAGGCAAAAGAATTACGCATTCACTATCATATTTTCAATCGTACCTTTTGTATGAAAATAGTAATTGAATGGTTGCTATTGATCAACAAACAATGCGCATGGTTGTAAAAGTACTTTTAAGTCTATATCCGGTAATAATGTCACTATATTTATTGATAAAATTGCTTATTAAAGTGCGACCGTGTGTACATAAATAAAAATTTAACCGATTAATGTCCCACTGCTGGGTCTCCTCCCGTAATGAGGGAGGGGTTAGGCCTTGAGTCCACCACGCTGGCCAAGTGCGGGTTGGGGACTTTGCATGCCCTCAATAAATGTATTAAACAAATTTTAGGCATGCAAGGTTTCCTCACGATGTTTTCCTTCACTGTTGGAGCACGTGACAATTATTTCTAATACACACATAACTTCGAAAAGTCATTGGTGTGTTGCCTTGGGTTCGAACCTGCGACCACTTGCGTAGGAGGTGTCAACTTATACCACTCGGCTATCACTGCTTTTTTGTTCGTTTGTACATATTTTATGTTATTGACTGTCGACAACCGGCTAGCTGTTGCAATTGTGTGAAAATCTGATCAACGCTCAGCGCCTATAGTGGGCGTCTTATGAACTATTTCTGAAGTAAAAGTTTTAAATGTCAAATTCTCGATACTCGCTTGTACCGACTGAAGAGAATGGCGCTACTAATGCTTATGTTTTTTTAGCGCTCGTGCGAATAGAGCCTAAGATAGTTTTCTTTACTGCAGTAATTTGTTCACGTTAAGTTCGCTCAAACAATTTTGAGACATAAACTCAAATGCTATTAACAAAATTTATTATTTTTTCTCTAGCAAAATGTTCACACGTATTTTTTGATATTTTCATTAAACTACGCAAAACTTCATTTAAAATTATTTTTATTTTCTTAGTAAAGCACTTAGAGCGTAAATATTTATTTACTTTTTAAATTATTATATAGTCGTGGCTTAAGTCTTCATAAACTTTAGCAAAACTTGAAATAAGCTCTTTTAAGTACGTAAAAGTTATTAAACTGTAGAAATATAAAAATACTAGCTGACCACTGCGGCTCTACTCGCAAACAAAATTTCACTACCAGTCACTTAAGGACTGGTTTTAAAAGGAAACAAAAGCTCACGTTGAAATTGGGTTTTCAACTACCTTCACGCAAAATTCAAAATCGAAGGTATAATCAGAACACACATTACACGCTACTAATATAAATAGCGACCGGTAGTACTTTGTACGACTCGGAAAACGAACCCCAGACCTTATCAGCAGTCTAATCTACCGTCCGGGCCACAACGACTGTCGCATTTATGATATTAGGATTACAAAAAAAATAAAATAATATTTCTATACAATATCATCATTCACACTTTTTCAATTATTCCTTTCACTTTAAAGTCACGAATCTTTTCAATTCTCAGAGCATAATAACTGAACCTGATCTAGCAACAAATAAAGAAAATATCTCAATACTTTTGAAAGAAAATTCATTTCAAAGTGACCATTGTTCACCTTTTAATTTACTTCGAAACTAAAAAGAAATATCAGAAAAACAACTTGATACTTTACTTAAATTACAAAAATTTTGTCAACATATATTTGCACTTTATTTGTAACTAGTTTTGGTCTGTGACTCCGTTCGTTTTGACTATAGTTTGACGGCTTTTTACACGTATAGTATCTGTTCTCAGCCTGGTTGTCAAGTTGTCAATACATAATAACAGGGTTTAGAAGTATATAAGCATATTTATCAGTCACATGGTTACCATATTATAAGCTCTACTTTCCTTGGAATAAGATGAATGTGTTTGAGTTCTCCATACATTATATTTTTAAAAATTTTTTTCGTCAAAAACTATTTTATGTCCTTCCTCGAGTCTTACACTATCTTCGCGTCAAAATTTTATGGAAATTGGTTCGGTGGTTTAGGCGCGAAGAAGAGACAGACAGAGTTACTTTTATATTTATATTATTATAGATTTATTTACACGAATGCACATAATAACGTCTACAAACTTTTGATTGAAGATATTTAAAAGTTTTCATATAACATTTCTTATGAATCGAGTTTATCTTTATGAGCTTAAAGTATCAACTACGTTATATGGTCTGCGCTATGAATAAGAAACGGCTCCTTTTGGGTGCCGTTTATAACTTAGAGATTAAGCGAAGTACACACCTGTGTATTCATAGGATTATACTTATTAAAGTTTGCCAATTGTGGAAGGTAATGAACCCTTTTGAGGCAAAGAGAGTGCTTGGTGTAAAAGGCACTCAAGATTTGAAGCTAACGACGCACTTAGGACGTATTGAAAATGAAATGAGAACGTTTATTAACGTGTGTTATATTCTTAAAGAGTACTTGTGAGTGTCTAAATATAGGTAATTGCTTTTAAAATGTCAGATTTAAGAAGTACTCATTCAGTATTCAATTTAGTAACAAATGTTTGAATTTAAAAAATCGGTCTATTTTGTGAGACCTCTCTACCATAAAAGTAATCATAACCATTATAAGGCTTATTTCTGATTGTAATTAAATGTTTAATCGTAATGAAAGTAGTAAATGTTATATCCTAGACCTTCACTACTACCATTCACCGATTGCACCCATTTATCAAAATCAGTTCAGAGGTTTAGCTGCAAAAACTGTACAGGCAAACAGGCAGACTTTCACATTTATTGACATAACTGTCGGAATGGATAGAAGGAAGAACTTTAAAAATATGTTTTTTAAAAAGTTATAAAAATATTATTAAAACACTTTAAGCTGTAAATTTAGAAAAATATATTTCTAAACCACATTCTTCGGAAATTAAATTTAGGCTCGTAAAAGACTTTCTCGTTTTATTATAACAAAATTAATTTTAGAAACTTAAAAAGTTAAAGTTGCCCATTAAATATTCCCTAGACTCGGGTGTCGAACAAAAGGCTCTTTATTGTCTTTCATATTTTAAAGAGCTAGGACCCCTTTACTGCCAGTCTCAAAGGCATTAGGTAGGTATTTTTCACAAATCTGAACGTTTACATCGTTCATGCTGTTTCTTTAAATAGGAATACACAACAGTTTTTTTTTTAACAAAATATTTTGTATCTGTCTGTTTGTTACGCTTTTGTGAGTAAACCGTTGAACCGATTCTTATGAAATTTGACATAAAAATGATTAATATGGAATTCAGGGAAGGCTATGTCTTGAGTCCATCACGCTGGTCAACTGCGGGTCAAGAACTTTGCTGTGTTGATGCACAGGGCTGAAACGCTTTATAGGCGGACAACTTAGTAGAGAGCCTTGGCGTACACGTATACTTGAATTATAATTACTGATTCTGAGTTTTCCAAAACAAAGTAGCTGTATCAAAAGGACAGTCAGCTGCGTAAACCTACGGGTTACTAAAGTTTTTAATTCTGAATTTAGTATACCTCCGCCAGCCGTAAACCTTGCATATAAAGCTCTACCAAATTGTTGGACTATAGTTTAAAGGTTGATAATTTAAAAGCATGTAGGACCGCGTGAATTATCCAGTCTACAATTAAACGCTCCAAGAAGTAGGTATTGTTATATGTATTAGTGCTATAAATATTAATTTTAGTCTTGATATTAATTGTTGTTTTAATTGGGCTAGTCTTTTATCGTAATGTCTTTCAATACTTTGTTGTTCCTTTGAAGATCGTTCTGTTAACGGGTTTTGTAACCAATGTCACCTTCAATTGTAGAGGTCAAAGTAATTGTTAACAATTTCTATAGCATTATGCATGATTGAATAGGAATCTTTTGACCTTTTGATATTGTTGTTTGTATATCGCGAATTTGACTTTCAAAAGTTGATGCTTTTAGTTTTTTTATTTGAAAAATGATTAAATTTAGATTACAATAATCAACAACAGCTATTAAAGACTAATAAAGCATTTTTCATTGTGTTGGTTTTGACATAAAAATATCACTACACATATAAAATAAGATATTACACGCTCATAGCCAGTTGAGCTAATCGGTCGGTAAACAATTTGTGGGTTAACACCTCTTGGTGTGGTAATTTCAAAGATGGGTGTCCGCATAGTGATAGTTGAGCTGAGTGTTGTTGTCAATTAAGATAACAGTTGTTAAGTCATGTCAAAGAATTTAGGGGCGCCTAACAACTTTGACACTAGGCTGGCCACTAACCATAGGACGATATATAATTAATTATAAAAATTACTATGTTTAAATATATCCTTTAACTATTAAACATCAAACAATTCTTAAAACAGAATCTTCTAACACTATAACATTTGAAATACCAGATCAAAGTAACAAACTTTATTTCAGCTCACCAAATAATCTTTCAACTAAAACATTTAACTCGTAAAAGGTATAAAGCTCTATAATTAAAACAAGGTGAATCCACTGTCTGTCGTATCTAGGTTGAGCCATTGTGGACCATTGTTCAACAAATAGATTGAATCAAAGTCACTTTGAAAAATGAGGGCACAAAGGACCCGATAGACAATAAGCCTCAGCTCGGAGGAAATCTTTTAAAGGATCAGACTGTGTCATAGTACTGATAAGTCAGGTGATAATGCGATTTAGATTTAGGAAAAGGTGGTGTTTGCTGTAAATAATGGTTTGATCGTATTTTTAGAAGGTTTGTTTGGGAACGCTATTTTTTGTATGCAATTTGTCGTGGTTTGAAGCACTTTGTAAGGTTGATTTGCTCTTCGACAATTCTAAAAATTTAAAAGTAGTGTGAATGCAGAATTGTCAGGGCATTGACATGAGACCCTGTTGCACATGGGTATTGTAAACGAACATTTATAATAAATAATAAATAAATTTAACCCATTAATGTCTCACTGCTGGGCAAGGGTCTTCTCCCGTAATGAGGAAGGGGTATCGAACATTTGTTTTTGAAAAATTGACTATCGCAGCTACCCACCATTTAGGATTTTTTTTTTACGAAATTATTATTTTTGCCCGCATAAAATCTTTCTTCGGGATTAAAGGTGGCCTGTGTAACCAGGTTAGAAACTATCTTTGTACCAAAGTTTGACGTGTTCAAAGTTAACAGATATTCACCCAAACCAACAACATTTTGTTGCCAGAACAGAAACAATACCAGTATATAATGTGTTTTGCCTTACGCAAAAGCTTCAGTTACAGCTGTTTCAAAAACCATACAAAAACCAAACCCACGTATCTGGGCTCCCGAATTCACACGTTTCGGTTATGAATAGCAGAACGCAGTGCAACCACTTCGCATATAAATCAAAAGTTGCACTACGGTGTGACAACTTCCTACCAATCCACTTATGTGTGACGTAGTGTCTTTCAGTCACACGGATTTTATTACGACAGGAGTGAAAATGCAAAAGGTTTTGGGAGGTAACTTTATTGGTATAGTCTTCAAAACGTAAAATACGTGAAATTTGAAGAAGAATATTCTCATAAGTTTTAGGTTCTGCGTAATAAATAAAATATACAATGTTGGCAAAATACAGAAACCGCAAATCATTTTCTTTTAAAGAGGGAACTAATCATGTCCCTCATTTTGATCACCGTGTTCAAAAACCTTTCGTTTTAATAAAAGATGTAAGACATTTAAAGTAAAACATAAATCGGTGTATAATATCATTACAATATTTACAAGTATATTTAACTTCGCTACTAGAAAATATGTGTTCGAAACAGTGAACATTTCAACACTAACCGGCGACTAACTTAATTCCTTTAAACGTCTGCACCACAAATCCAAAAAAACATATTCCACGAAAAGCTCAACCAGGAAAGAGCAGAAAGCAACAAGAATAGTGCCATTACATCCTTAAGAAATCCAATTACATACAAAAGAATAGGATAAATTAAAACCTTTTAAGTTTCCTTTTGTTCGCGCGACATATCTTTGGATGGTATCCAGTTGCTAGATCTACATTAAAGAGGATTGCGCAAATCCGAACGTGGGTACCTCTCGTGCTGTTTTCTTAGAAGTAAAATGGTTATAGCGACTGGTTTTAGGAAGTGAATATCTTTGGAAGATAAGAAGAAAACTGGGATTCGAAAACATTTTAAAATTCTAACTGTGATGCCAGCAATTCCGACTGATTCGGTTACATTTCTGGTATTCAATAACATACTCGTCTATTACGTTTAATTCAACTTCATTCTATCAATTACGCTTGTTTTACTAAAAAGCGTAGGCAGTGCAATACCATTATATTCCCCTTTATCATTATAGATAGCGAAAAGGAAGATATTCCAATATAGCACCGTCTATAAAATAATATGTACTACAAAGATAATCATCGTAGACAGGTATAATAAACAATGATATCAAAATATAAAGGATCAAATATTTTTCTTGCAACACATTGTTCTGACTATAGGCAATACCAATATACACCAACACTATAATACCATCCAAAACATCATTAAAAACACGAAATAGAAAGAAATATTCATAAAGAACACACCCACGTGCTTCATTCACAATTCTCAATTTATTATTTTTATTCATCTGTAATCTTATTTGAGAAAGGCAGACTTGCAATTTTTCAGCCGAAAAAGAGCCTTTATCGGCCCGAAGGAGGGAAAGAGGGAGGTAAGGGAGGACCGGGAGGGCAATCCATGTGAGGATTTCCTCAGACGATATGCGCCGTGCTTTACGCAATAAGTGTTGATAAGAGAGCTTGGAGAAATTTGGGTTTTGTGGCACGAACGCTTTCGACGGAATAGAATTAAGATTGCTTAGGAAATTCAATAGAGCCTAGCAAAATATGTTCGTAATACACTTGTTTGTGTAAGATGATCGGGATTTTGTGTAGCGATACGATACGAGACTGCGCCGAGGTTCAGTGAGGAAGTGTGTTAATAATACGACATAGCGATTTTGATCCAATGTTTTATTTATTTTAGCTCTATTTTGACGGCATAATGCAGTAATTATGCTAATATTTTGACTGCAATCTGTTACAATAAGTGAATTAAGGCCTTGTACTTTAATACCTGTATGTGTAAATAAGTTTAAAAGTATGATTAAGTATTTATCCAGAAAATGGCAGAAAAACCTCACATCGGCCGTGGTCATAAAGGTTGTACGCTTCTAAGCCTGACAACAAAATACAAGGTATCACACTTCGAAATACCAACCACAGTTAATAAGAAATTTTTGTCAGGAAAACCCAATAGCTCTTTGTTGCCATATCGTATTACAAAAAGATCGCCAGTCAAAAGACTAAATGAAAGCATTTAACCTCTCCATTCAGCTGGACTATCGTTGAACCGAAAAGCAAAACAAACGAGTTTAGAATACCGTGCTATAAATTGACACTTTTCAATAAAAAGTTTAGGCATCCAGCCGTTTGAAACGCTCATAGCCAGTTGCGTTCGATTGGTACGGGTGGAGTAAAATCTAATCTGCGACGTGGTTTGTTTATTGTGGGAGTAAATTTGTTGCTTTTAAAATTCTTGTATCAGTGGTGCAGCGATAATGAATGATTGGTTTTAAATTGCTTAGAGTTTAAAGTCGAGCGAGTTAATGCTTCGAAGATTGTGAAATCACATGATGTCCGATGGATGCGATATAAATGACAATTGAGTATTACAGCTACATAAATGGCAAGGCATTGCAACAGTTTTCAAGTTCGTTGGTATTTCAGTAGCCATCATCACCTTGCAAGGTCTAAGCGAGCAATAATGTCTTTTTAAAAACGGCGCCTTCTAGCTCCTTCTGCACATAATAAAATTAAATAAAAACACGTTTAAAGTTCGTTTATCAAGTGGAATCACCCTTAAACGTTTTTTAAGGAGACAAATATTGGTTAACATAACTAAGACTTAGTTAGACATATGTAATATATTCACACAAGGTATGTCACTTTATCCATCACATAAGGTATCTGACAGTTATTCATTACCCTTAAAACGAACTCCAGTATATTTTAAACTCATTATTACAGTTTATCAACACTATTTCGAGACGAAACAGAAAAATGCCTTTACAAATACAATCCCCAACTCAGTACAGCAAAGTTAACACTTAAATCATTCTTTTGAAAACAGTTATTGGGCGACGAATCGATAGAAAACTAGCCAACTTTTGTAATAAGCTAGTTATAATGTTCTGTTCAGTTTACTTGCTTTCTGATAGCTTGTAAATAGTTTGTTGAACTGGTTAGAAACGCGCTACATATTTTCATACGAACTTTATACTGTAAGAAATGCAAAGGTTTGACTATCTGTTACGCTCGGCTAAAAGGCTGCGCTGATTTTGATAGAATTTAGCATGGATGTATATGTATATTTATAGAGAGTCACATAAGAGAGAATGGGTCAGAATTTTCCACGTTTTTGTAACACTTTTTACTGTTACTCTGCTCCTATTGGTCGTAGCGTGATGATACAAAATATGCTTTTTTTCACGAAAAAAATTCTCAAAATTATTTATATCTCTTAATATATGTAACGAAGTTGCGCTAAGGCATATCCGTCATTAAAACAGTTGCCATGACAACGGAATTTTGTTAATTCAATGTCATTATAATATTGATTATTCACGACTTCGTTCGCCAACTGAATTTTCCCGGGAAATGCGTCATTTTCTCGTGTATCAAAATATCTCCATACCAAATTTCATGCAAATTGGTTCAGTAGTTCAGGCGTGATTGAGTAGCAGACAGACAGACAGACAGACAGAGTTACTTTCGCATTTATAATATTAGTATGGATTTGCTAGGGGTGGATGTTGAAAATCATTGATTTTTAGTCTTAAAGTATCTTAATGCTTAAGTAAAAGATCTGTTAAGGGTGTAGTTGTAACAGCGCGAAATAATATAATTTTGCATTTTAATATTAGTAATTAGGAGATACACATAGAGTAATATAGATAATAATATGAAAATTACCATGCATAATCTAGTGAAAAGTTAGCAAAAATCGACACAATTATTTCTAATCTCATAAGTTTCAGTCATGAAGCTAAAAATTATATTTAATGAGACATAAGACATTAGACAATGTTGGAGCTTAATTAAATAATGGTAAAATAATGAAATCTCATTAAGCTTTATAGACTTTTATTTTTATATAATGATAATAGATGAATGTCTTTCAGAATTTGAAAAAGATGTGAATTTTCTTTTAGCAGAAGATTTAGAAATGACTTGAGGGTTTCATTTTAACTTAAGTCCTAATGTTTAAGTTTGCATTGTAAAATTATTATAAGAAAAGATTCAGGTTACAATAAAGTACCAAATTACTATTACTGCTAACCTGTGCCTTTACTGCTGGGCTGAGGCTTCTCTCTAAAACTTCATTTTTCTCGTTTTTTTACCATTTTTGTTTAATCTATTCTGTTCTAGTTGTACCGCTTTCTAAGTTTGACAGAAAAAATACAACAAAAGAATAACGAATTCCTTAAAACATGAAATTACGGTCCTAGCTGAAATGCAAAAATCAAGCACAGACATTCATGTAATAAGGAACAAAAGCAGAAACTTTCAATAACAAAATAACATTGATCTTACTCAGTCACCTGTAAATTCTGAAACAAAAGACATATCGAATGAATAAACAATAAAACGGTCTATTAACCCAAGTCAAGAAGGAACTTCAATAATAAATTTATTCTTTAAAAGTTCATTATTTTAAAACTCAAACGTTTAAACAAAGGACTGGTCGCTCATTTCTCATTTACGCAAAAGGCTTTTAAGGCTGGCTGTACATTTTCGTTTTAATCCGATCTCCGGTACGACTTTTTTGGAAAGGTTTAGTAGAATCTGTTATGACGTTATCGGTTTTGGACCTGATATATAATTCTAAAAATAGAAATATGTTCTCCCCCTATTTCCATGGGATGAACAGAGTTAACGACGAATCGTGGGCGTATTCCCTACACCTTTTCTTAATAGGCGTGAAATTATGTTAAGAAATACAAACATTCCCAATAACCTCAATTAATAACATACTTTAAGTATACAATACATTTTGTAGATGATTGTCGCAATTATTTAAAAAATTATGTCACCATTTCGTCTATTTTGCTGAATAAAATCTATTTAATATTGTATCTGCGTTAAATAAATATATTACAAACACACCTGAATTCCAAAAAACTCAACACAGGGTTGCAAAAGCCTAAGACCGGATTAAAACCAGCAAATCTGCAGCCGCCCTAAAACTGCGCAGAATTTTCAAATATTTTTTATTAAATTGATGGCAGTTCTCTTGTTGAGCGTTTTGCTTATCTTTATTAATCATTTTGCTCCGATGGCTGCATACAAAGAGAGAGCTTTAGAAAAACAGTCCCTAAGGGCAAATGACCGTGACCTTGAAAAAAATATTTTTCCATGCAACTTGGTTTTATAGTGTCCTTCGTACATGAAAGAAAATAGCGTGTGGGTTATCTCGATAGCTTTAGAGTCAATTGAGGGATGGGAATTATGGGCAATGTGATTTGATTTCTTAACTGGTTGACTAAGGAAAGTGCGTAGTTGCGTCCGTTTTTTAACCGACTGCGTGGCATAAAAGAGGGCAATGGTTTATCGTTGCCTGTTGGTACTTTTCAATATACGTGTTTATGATGCCAGTTTATTAAAAGTAAAGTGTTTTATATTAGTGATTAACAAATAACTGGGGCGAACCTTTTACTTGTCCTCCGAAGCACGGAGACGCCCAGCTTAAATACCACCATCTACAGGTTGGCCGCGCCACGAGTTGCTTAACCCACAATTTGTTTGCCGAACAGTCAGCGCATCTGGCTTTGGACAATCCTATAAAGTACAGCACGCAGATATAGCTAAAGTTTATTCCATTGTAAACAAAACCCGATTCTCCCAACCCAATAACAGTCACCACCATAGTCAATCTAAGCCAACAAAAGCTAAACCTATATAAAATTCTATCACACGTTCCATCAAGATAAACTACACGTTCGCATTCAAAACAAATGGCTCGGAACTATGGGACTGCCGGACATGTTTACCGCTAGATGTCGCTTCTAACTCCTATAGCAAATGACACGTGAACTAACAAGGATAAGGCTGTTGAGTAAAAACTAATTGGTTATCTTGTTTATATTGATGATGTTCTTGGATTTTCAAAGAGTGCAGTTCTCCATTGAGTGAGGAGCTCATGGCAAGTTATCAAAAGAAGCGCGGGTCGATCTTTAAGGTTAAGCTACGCTTGCCGAGGTTGATCTGTGGATGGGTGACCATCTTATACATATCGAGTTCGTCCGTGTTTCGGAAGGCACGTTAAATCGTGGGCCCCGGGTGTCAATTTAGAAGATCTTTGACAGTCGTTAACAGTAGGCAGAAGCTTGAAATTCTGACAACCAGTCTTACCGAAGGGTATCGTGTTATATCCCAGGTAACTGGGTTGTTCAGCTGCATCCGGTGAGACAAAGTTTGGAAGAAAAGCTAAGCCATGATGATGTAGTTCTCCATTGAGTGAATTGTCAGAAGTGAGTATATACAGTGTGTTTATATTGATGATGTTATTTGCTTTTGAAAGAGTTTAGTTCTCCGTTGGGTGAATTGAGAGAAGTGATAATGTACAGTGTGTTTATATTGATGATGTTCTTGGATTTTCAAAGAGTGTAGTTCTCTATTGAGTGAATTGTTAAGGTTTTATTAAGACTGTCGAGAGTGGTGATAATATTGTCGTTTTCTGCAAAGAATAAGGTCCTTTTTTAGGTAAATAAGAGAGAAGAGATTTCACAAGAGTTAATAGCATGTAGTGTTTATATTGATGATTTGTTGTTTTTGAAGATTTAGGTTCTTTATTTGGTGAATTGAAAAATAGAATAGAAAGGCAAGTTGGTAGCATGGGAGGTTCTTTAGTCTATTTTTAGCTCAATGGCAGCAGAATGTAACTTTATGTCGATGCGCATCTCTTTAAAGAAACATGTGACAATAACCTAAAGTGCAATAGAATAATATTTTATATCTGGAACGCATAAGAAAACTGTTCTTATCTGGAATGGAAGGTAAACTAAAACTTTGAATAACACTTAGTTTTACTCAGGTAGAGACAAAATACAATTATTTACTAGAACTATAAATACCGTTAAAATTAGCGAAACAATTATTGCAAATGCTA
This sequence comes from Anticarsia gemmatalis, assembly GCF_050436995.1. NCBI lineage: Eukaryota > Metazoa > Arthropoda > Insecta > Lepidoptera > Erebidae > Anticarsia > Anticarsia gemmatalis. The sequence continues at coordinate 9,521,066 of NC_134764.1, read as the reverse complement.
ATGTAAAGCATTATAATATCCAATTTGAATCAATGCAAATCCATCCAAACTACAAAACATCATCTAAATAAACCAGGTCACCGATTCCAATTAAATTTTATTTCGTACTCGTTATCTATTGCAGTTCTCGGCTTATTTGGTAAAGGTTTTAGGAGTAAGGTGATAAATAAAAATAAAAAATAATAATGGGATTAATACACAGGTTAAACTAATGCAAATCATATTGTGACTTTAACAAGTTTGAAGAGCTAAAGTCTCTATTTCGCACTTGATCTTATCGGTGAAAGTTGTAATCTCTGAAAGTTTCTCTCAGTATGTAATAGAAACTAACAACTGTTTAACTATATAAACCCAAAAAAGACTCGTAGTCAAAATTTGTCATCCATCGAAAATCACTTACTTTCTAATATTTACTTTATTTTAGCGTTAATTTTGACGCTTTATCACGTTAATGTATAAAAATCTGTTATAAAGCTTAACGAAGTAATTTGCCGATACAGCATTCCCAAGAAAATAATCTTATTAGTTCAATCACTTTTATGTTCACAAACATTCCAAGTAATTAATAACACTAATACATTCACACCGAACTATATCATTCAGTTAGCTGTCATTATAGTTATTATCCTCATTCATTCATCATTCATTGTTCGGTCGTTCACTCGACATCTCTTAGCGGTGAGCCAACAATCGAGAGCGAAGAGCGCTTGTAGTGTTATACTGTGAAGGAGAAAACTTGTGATACCTTTGTTTCGATCTAGTTATATGAGAATTATGTTCTAAAACGAGTATTAATAATTGGAAATTAACATATAAATGTAGCAAAATTTTGCTAATTACAGTATTTTGCATGTATTTTTCAGTCTCCATAAATGACGCTGATATAACATTCCCTAACCCAATAATCTTATAACTTCAATCGGTTTTATCTTAAGAAACACTAAGTGATTAATACCACTAATAATAAATTCATACCGAACTATATCATTCAGTTAGCTGTCATTATAGTTATTATCCTCATTCATTCATCATTCATTGTTCGGTCGTTCACTCGTCTCTTAGCGGTGAGCCAACAATCGAGAGCTAAGAGCGCTTGTAGTGTTATACTGTGAAGGAGAAAACTTGTGATACCTTTGTCTCGATCTAGTTAATGCTGTATGAGAATTTTGTCTGAAACGAGAGTTAATAATTGTAAATTCGGTAATAAATGTAGCTGGATTTTGTTAATTCCAGTTTTTTGCATATATTTTTTAGTCTATATAAGTGCAAATGAAGTTTCAAAATGAATAAATTATACTAAATAACTTTGTTGTGATTGTCAGGACTAGGTTTCTACGGTATTTACGGGATCCAAATTCCCACAAGAATGAGATCAAGGTTCGCGTAATTGTAATCAGATGCTTGGACAGTATCGCCTCCCAAAATATCACCAGCTATTTTGAGAAGACCCTGTATACCAGAACAAAATCGGGCCGGGCCGCCAGTAATTTAACAAGATTGTTTACATTTTTATCTCGTAGTAAAATACGAGATGTCAGTAATTTATTAAATAGATGTCAGTTTCTTTGATGAAATGTGACGTATAAAGTACAATGCTTATCTTATAGTTATTTATTAAACATAAATCTTAAATCCAGTTAAGATTAGCCTCCAAAATAATGCATAGTCAATACACAAACACAATTTATAAGAAGGCAAAATGTATGAAACTGAATACTAACTGAATACTAAACGTCGTCACAAATCAAATCGACAATTCGCGCTGAAAACCGTGGTTTGAATTAAAAATCATAACTCCACTAAACCGAACTTAGCCCATTAAAGCGTCGATCGAAAAAAAGTTGATATAGATTTGCACGCCGCTTCTATATCACATAGGGTTGTCCAAAGACCATTTCAGTATTTCTAAAGCCAGTGTATCGGCTTGTGTCGGATACTCTATTGGATAGATAAATAATTTAAAAGAATTCGTCAAAAATCTTACTGCTTGCTTAAAAAAACTGGGTCTAAGGTTTTTGGTTTCTGAATTCTATTTTGTGAGAATAATTAATCGAATCAGTAACTTTTTCTAAATTACTATAATTATTATTTTAGTGTAAAACTTTTTTGGAGGCTGACCCCACAACCATATGGGACGAATAGCCAGGAAGGGAGAGAGAATGTAAAACTTTTTTGCTCTTAATAATTTTCATTACAATACATTCTACCTAAATCGATTGCTAGGCGCTCAGTTAGCTCGAGGTCATAAACTTGAGACTATGCAACTCTAGAGGTACCGCAAACGACGGCAAAACCTGTCAATCTCTGTTTAATATTATAATAAAGGCTCACCTAATGATAAGCAGAAAAAGGCAGATTCCACCACATAAGTTAAAAACCCCTACCATCCTTTAACCGACAACCCTAACAGCACGGGCTCTTTATCAAGTCGACACCGAGAAAGCATGTCTCCCCGACAGTTATCGATTCAACTAGATATCGGACGTCGATTACGTTTTGTACGAGTATTCGATTTAACTCGAGTATTCGGGTCAGGGTTGGGGTCTGCTTCTACGTCAAGTGTGTGGACAAATATTTTGACTGTTTGATGATGGTTTCGTTGAGTTTATAGGTATTCTATTTTAAAAGATCTGTCCTCTGTACGAGTCTGTATATATTCTGTTTAAAAAATGTAAGAAGAATTTACGACCAAACAAATTCTTAAGTCTTAAATTTTATTTAGAAACAGTATAAGCTTACTGGCCAAAAAAGTCTTTGATTTTATTTTAAAACATTATGAGCCCCTTCTACGTATCAAATGTGAGTACATAGTTTGTTTCGCATTTGTAGTTATTATTGTCCTAGTACGGATTATTGATAATATCCTTTTGTGTAGACAAATGTATTACTTACTACAATTGTTGTGGTCGTGTTAATTCGTGTAGTTGTGTGTTCCCAAATCAGATATAAACAAATCTAAGGTTTATTTTATAAAAACAAAACGTCGTAGAGCGGATATTTTCATCAAAAAAATATAAAAAATGTAACATATAGGTAATATGGTTCATTATGTATGTAAAATAATATAATTATAAACAATTAGTTTGCTAATCAGGCAGTCAACTGAATCATTATGATTGTTGTAGTTAATATAAGTGCGCTTGTTGATAATTAAAAGTTTCGACCTACTTATAAATAATACTGCCTTCAATAAAAAGCACCTCCAATTACACGACCCACAATGAAAGATTGCCAAAATATTTCACGGCCCCACTAATTGGAGTATCAATAAAACAGATCTTCATGAAATATGCATCTCACCTTTGACCTTAAACATTTGACATATGAAAAACCAATCCGATTAAAATAAGTCGAAAATCGTTGACAACCTGGTCAAGGTTTCACTGACCTTTCGGCCCGTGAAAATATTTAACTTTTTATAGGTAACCTTAGTTTGGAATATTAAATACGTTTGTAGTAAGGTCGTCGATACACGAGGAGTGTTGCAGAATATGGATATAAAGTCGGTTACACGGCTGAGTGTCAGATAATCTATCCAATTGATTAGGTTTAAAAAAATATATGAAAATAGATATGATAATACAACCTCACAGGTTAAGCAATACTCTATCAAAGAGACTTCATCAAAGAGAGATCTTATAAAATTTCTATCGGTGAAAACGTTTTTTGTAGCTGTAGCACTATTCCATATCACATTGTTTATAAACAACCGGCTAGCTATCGATAAATTTTGTATGAAAATTCGATCAGCGCCTCTAGCGGGCGTCGTAGGAACAATTTTGGCAGTACATATTAAACGTCAAACTCTTGATAATCAATAGTACAGGCAGTAGAGAACTACGCTTCTTTATCGAGATATTTTCTTATTGTAGTAATGTGGGTACAAGTTTTGTTACCAAGCTGTCTCCACTACTCAGTTTACCAGCTTGTATCGAGAATTGTAGTTACTTCAATGCAATGAGATTTGAATTCGCTACAGGTCAATGAGTCTGCCATCTTACCTTCGGAATACTAGGTCAAGATAACAAGAAACGTAGTTGATACTGACACGTTGATGTTGTCTTGCCAATTTCATCGGTATAAAGGTCTGTCGATCGTACTGTGTATTTCTGAGAGCTGTGTAACGTAAACAATCTTTGACGTGGTTCTACAGTTATTTCGGAAAGTAGTAGGTACTTCCCTTATCCCTACTAATATCATTATAATTAGCCGTTCTCGGAAAGTACTTCAACTATTGATCTTAATATTATAATTGCGAAAGTGACTCAGACAGTCTCTCCTCTTCGTGCCTAAAACATTGAACGATTTGGATGAAATTTGGTATGAAGATAGTTTAAGACTTGAAAAAGGACTTAGTGTAGTTCTTTATCCCAGGAATACCACGGGAACGGAAACTATACGTTATAGTACTCATGACTATAGTACACTAGGAATTAGGACGAAGTCTTCAGCTAGTCTTTTATAAAAGCGCTGCTCGGAATTAAGGCTGCAGACGTACCTACGTCAAATAGTCGACCTTGTGGTGCCTTGAACTATTTTATTGCACATTTTCTTCCAACAAAATAAATATATCTGGCATTATTATCTAGATTGTCCTCATGTCTCGCTCCAGTAGACCCTAGCCCTTACATTGAAGTGCGGGCCGCATACCAAGTGAGGTCAAATTTCGATTTTCATATTAGTTAGTTTACATTAATTGGTGTTAGCTGTTCAAACGAAGCTGATAACGCTCGAGTGGACCGTGGGTTTGTTATAATGAAGGAGCATTTTTAAATTAATTTTGAAGTTTTTTTTTTATTGTTCATGGGAGGATAGGTTGTTTACTGCAGTGTTCTTTGTGCATATTACTAAAATGTTGGTTGCAGATTGTTCCCTTAAATTTGAATAAGCCTATAATTTAAGCATTTGTTAGTGTTATTGCTTTTTAGTTATAAACACATTACAATCAATAAGCAATAAATATTGGTAAACTTAATGTACCATAAAATTTGAGGTAAAACAGGCAGTTTCGATGTTGTTACAGTAACGCAGCTGCCAATTACTTATTTTAAAATTATACTTTCATGCTTTGATAATAACCTTTATAGCATCAGTTCATATCTAACTGTTAAAATGTTCCACGTAATACATAGAAGGTGGAAAATTCAAGTAAATTGTGTCACAGGTGGACTTAGTCGCCACCCTGATCCTTTAATCCTCTTTGTGTGACACCCACCTAGATATGATTTTATAGTTTACACAGGGTTGCTGCTGATGCATTACTGAATTTCAGGATTTTATCACTTTTTCTAGGAGCCTGGATATGGTTTTGTAGGTGCGAGTTCCTATGTTGAAGTTAAGTGAAGTTGTTAGGGTCTAAATTTGGATGGGTGACCAAAAACACAAAATTATATGTGTGTAATTCTTTTCATTAAATCTTTGGATAATTCACAGTCAGGTTCAGGCGACGACCGTATAATTCAGAGAGAGTGGGCGCCCCGCAGGTACGAAATACTTATACCATACCATTTAGACGCATGGGAAAATATATTTGACACACATTATAATGAGTAATTAGTTTTGGTAATCTTGACTACTTCATCATTCCTTCGAGTAATGTCATTCTCTTTGCATTAGCAACTAACAGCAGAATTCCCTAAATCCAATTTTGGGTCATCGTGAATCTTAGCCAGGATATTAGCTGCTGAGGCTATTAGCATCAGCCCTGGATCTCAGGAGTTAAGTTGAGCAAGTTGCAAGTAGGCAAGTATAAAGTGCCTATGTATAACTTAGTAAAATACATACACGTACCAAGTTGCTGACTTGCCGGCTTATAGTTGGGACTGTTTAGGTGGTTAAGTTTGCTGCAGCAAAGACAAAGTTATTGATGTTAGATTGGATTCGGGGTCTGGCTTTGGAACTTTTGCATCATTGCACCTTGCAGCTTCTTGGGCATTAGGTAAAGACTAAATTCTCGTTAAGTTAATTAGGTTATAAAGGTATGGCCATGACAGACTTATAATATTCCGTAAATGAATAACGTTAAATTTCTGCTATCTTATTCAAATTTTATTTTTTATTTCGTAAAGCCTCAATTTATTTTATCAAACTCCTGGCTGATTCCTCCAAATTTATGTATTTAAATTACAAGCCAACACTTATTTATTATACTGCAACCTGTGGGCTGCTATTAAAACTAAAGTGCTTTTCTCGACACCCGGGATTCGTCTCCTAAACCTCATAATCAGCAGTTATATAAACCACCACCAGGCCACAGAGGCAATTTAAATGATACATGTTAAACAAAATCAACATCAGCTCATTGGCAAAATATCCAATATTTTTTCCCAAGTTTACACTCAACAATGAACTATCATATCCATCGAAATCGACGTCAATCACAAATGAGACCGCCAATTCAAATGGATTTTCCACGAATTCGGGACAAAATAATTGCCCTGTCATATTGGCTACTCTCATTACCGGTATTTTCGTGGCCATCTCCAAAAATTACGGTCGCACTCCACTTTTAATTGCTCGATTTGATTATTAGACTAAAGTTGTTAATTGGACTCGTACCTTTGAAGTCCCTTCGAAATTAAACTAGGATTTCAAGCGGTTTTACTCGGTTTTAATAGAAATTGTTTATCGGCTTTTGGGCATTGGAATTTTAGAGCAGGGATTAGAAGAGATTTTTGATTAATGAAAGAATATTAATTTAAACGTGTAAATAAATTAAATTGCCTATTTGATACATAAACAGTCAAGTTTTAAGTAATTGCTGTCTCAATGCTGTCTATCCTCAGTAGGAAAGACCGGCTCGACCTTGAGTCTACTACGCTGGCCGGGAGCGCACTTTGTAATTTGCATTTGCTTTAGAACTGTTCGAAGTACTCTTATAGGTGCAAGGTTATTAAAAACCTACTATCTACCTATTTTCGTGAAATTTATTATGTTGGACTAATATTGTTAATAAAGTTATAAGTAAAAAAAATATTGTTATTGTATGTATTTTATACATCTCTGCCAAAGCCTTCGGGTATAACAGGCGTAACATTACGTAAGGATGTTTGTATATAGTTTTATTCTTCACACGAACAGTATTGTTAGAACAACAATAAATTGCCTCATGATCTCAAAAGTCACCCATATACTAATATATCTTAAGACCTACAACTAAAACCACGTATATTACATAACGTATTTACGTGAGACGCAATATCTGTGCACATCTGCGCTCCCCATTTATCAACATCAAAACTTTTGTCAAACTTCATACGCCATCTATGAATCTACCGTCTATAGTTGAAGCCCCGATATTGTAAAAGTTATCGTGCACTTCAGAGAAAGGAACGATCACAACGCTTCCGTCCTGAGGTTCTATTCTTTCTGTTAAGTGGTCAAGCTAGTGTCAAAGTTTTTAAAGCAACTTTCCTACTGTCGAGGGACGATTTCCTACTACTATTGAGCTATCGAGAGTTGTAGGAAGAATTTATCAGCACCTCAAGTGCATTTTGTAGAAACTTAAACTTAAATGGAAGTCACGATTTGGTAAGTACTCGTATATAACAAGTGTACAACCTCTATTGAGCTACCTATCGATAAAAGTTCATGTAAAATTATCGGCATCCTTAACGTAATTTAAAGGGACTCATTTTATTCATTTTAAGTGATTGGTACTAAGAAGATGATACAACAGTACTGACTGTTAACAATGGTGGTTCGTATTTAAAATGTGTTGTTTCTCTGTGAATGTTCACAATAGTGCCTTGGCCTTTTGTTGTTCGTCTGCTATAATGCATGGGACCGAATGAGATAGGATATTAATGGCCAAACCTAGGTGTATGTCAGTGTGGTGCATTCAAAGAGGAAGGCAGAGTTTATGGAACAACTCAGCATATATCTTCGAGTATAGCTTTGAAAATATTGCAATTATTGAATAAACATTGGATTTCAAACGTATAATAATTATTAAAGCCCTAAATATAAGTGAAATCAATTAATTTGAGTAAACGTTGTAATTTTGTTGGTGTAATTGAGTTTATATCGCTTTTGATCTAAACTTTCGGGGTATAGGGTTTATGAAATTTCGAAGTTAGGTTTCAGTCTGTTATCTATGTTTACAGATTATCAAACTTTGGTAATGTTTAGGTGTCTACGAGATCGAGATATAATGTATGATGTTTAGATATAGCTAACTTTGGTAGGTCGTTTATCTTTCTTTTGTGGTAAGTGGTCAAGTGCGATACGAAGTTTTTAATGAATATACTAATTACTTTTTAGTTAATACAACAAAGAATTTTTATCTTTATTTTTATTGCGCTATTAGCTTACCATTAAGTGTCAACTGGCGGTTGTCAAGCTGTTATGCTAGTCATGATAGTGTATGTTATAGTAGTCAAGCCATTTGAAGCGTGATTTTCTAAAGTCGGTTCTGTCAACAACCGGCTAGCTTTGGACTATGAATAACTGATTATCATCATTAGAGTCGGAAGAAGAACTGTTTTTTTTTCAACCCATTACTGTCCAACTGTAGGGCAAGGGTCTCCTCCCAAACTACTACTACTATATATAGGTTATCCTAAATCATTTAAAATGTCAAACGTCCACTAGTCGATAGTAAGTATCGACTGTAGGAAATCGAGCTAGAGGTCCACTTCTGTTAGGTGCTTGTAACTACGGCAACTGCTTATATTGGGTTGACTCCTAATTGACAGCAAGTCAAAAGACAGTTTCCAAAAGGCTATCTGTGTATTTTAAAACCAGTCCATCAAGTACATTCTTTTCATTATTTTATTGCCTACGAAATTCTATCCAAAATTACCCCAAATACTTTGCAACTCCGCAATAAATAACATTCATAATGAAACTGGAGTCATTCAAGTACCCTTTTCAACGATTTCGGTAAGTGCCCATACTGAAATGTAATTTCGCTACTATTTGTATGAGTTTTCAAGCATTTCCGCACATAAGTATCTTTCTGTGGCTTATAGAATTTCGGTATTAGTAGCCAAAAATGTATCGTATATTTTGGTAAAATAATTACTTGATTTTCAGATTGCGGACAAGACTTTCCTCTATTCTATTAGGGTATTTTGTAATGACAATAGTTGGAATAAAAATCCACTTTTTGTGATACATGAAATGTATAATGATTAATTTTAGTTTATTGTGTGGCTTGAGAGATGACAGTATCTGTGGCTTAAAGCTATATTAAAACTACATCTGTCGCACTAGTATGCGGCTGCTGTTGGGTTCGGGTTGATTTTGGGTTATATACATACCTATCAAGAATATAAGGCTTTTATATTTTCTTATTTCTTTAATTACCTCTCACCCAATACCAAAATTGACCGTCGTGAGCCATCCTGAACAAATTATTCCCAACATGGGAATGACAAGAGCCGATTCCCATATTGGGAATAATTGCATAACAGTGCTACTTCAATAATTTGAACGAGACTTGTTGATATCAATACTGTCCAAACAGGTAGTGGAAACATTGTTATCCAGTGTTTATTAGTAAACGAGGTTAACGTTCCATTATTCTATTCTCTATTCTGTAGCATGCACAATTTTAATCTGCCAACCTACAGTTTACGGCTGCATGCGGATTCATGTGGCATTTCTTTATGGCTCGTAAAACTTCTGGGATGCCGTCGTAAAAGTGTTTGCATGACTTTGTATCTTGCAAATGTGAATGTTTCAATTTTTAACTGTACCGGCACTAGAGTATAAAAATTGTATGGGATTTTTGGATGATTATTGAAAGTAGATTAGCTATTTTAGAAAGTGAAAATACTAATATATACCCTTATTCTAGTAAAAAAATGATAACAATGTGATGTAGGTACAAATAACTTACCAATATGAAATCGTCAACATAGTTGAATGCCGTTTAAGAGACACATACATTGACACCCTTGTTTTAACCATATTCAAAGGACTCTCCATTAAACAGATTTTCATTGATATTTTCCACAATGATACCTAAAACTCATACAATTCCCAATAAATAACACCATCGTCAATTGTTTTGTACGTCTGAGAATTATAATTACAGTTAAATGGAATTGAAACAACAACAAAAATTACATCATCCACAAAAAAACACCCCATTTTAAAACAGCAATTCCCAAAAAAGTCCGAAGCTAAAAGCCACCAGCAAAAAATCGAAACGGCATCAATTTTTCATGTGATCTGCTGTCACCCATTCCAATACCTGGATTGAACGAAAATCGTAGAATTGTATGCACACCGCGCTGCTCGCTATTTTGTGGGAAAAAGCTCGGTACAAAATGACTGATCGTATTCTATGGATCACTGTGAAATTTACGTGGTCACAATGTCAAATGACGTATGGTTATGGCAGCTGTCTCTTCGTATGTAAAGCTGAAAATACTGAAACAAAAATGAAATTTTCAGGTGGTTTCGTGAGTATGAGAGTAGAAACTACTCATGAATATCTATTTGAAGGTCATTTTTATAATGAAATTCAAGTTCATAGGAGACATTGAGTGTTAATTCAGGGCCCTAGTTTTTTTGCTGATTTCTTTCGCGTATCACATCACTCTGTATTTCCAAAAGCTGAGTATTTGTATCAGTTTTTTCACTTACGTACGTTACAAGTATTTACAGTTTTTGAATTTACTTAATTATTTTACACAATATTTATTAACCCTGTGAATTTTACTCATAGTTGATACCCAATAACTTATTCTGTTGCTATGGCAACGAAGTGTTCTTAAGAACTTCCTTATAATCTCCATACTCAAATAACACACTTAAGTTTATAATCCCTTTAAGCTTCAACTTACTTCGACTTATAATTCAAGCCTTAACCAAACACAAACCAACGAATAAAACATATATTATTATTCACAAAAATCACGTCACATAATCTCTCAATACATCTAATCGATATACCAATAAGTGTATAAGCAAAACATCTCGTATTACGGATTCCAAGCTGCGATTATTATGCCTACTCAATACTTACAATAAGTACCTATGTATGTATGTATAATTCATGATAAGAATTCGTATTCTCAATGCGCTTATTCCTCAAGCCACTCTTATTTATGTCTGTGTGAGTGTGAAGTGTTAAGAGGTTTTACGCAGCTTCGATTGCGATTTATTTGACAGCGATGAGGCTTTATGTCTGATACTACTATTTAAACTAATTTATGATGTATTTAGTTCCCGGTTGTTAAATCATCAAAATATTATGGACGCTTATTTTTTAAGTATAGGTCCTAGCGGCTCGGCCCTTCGGTAAATAGTACGATTTAATCTTGTAGACCTCACTCCCATAGATGTTTGGATCCTGTCGATATAAACCTTATTCCTACATTTACAAACACATTAATAAAATAATGTTTTGAAGTTATTTCAAAGTTAAGCGCGAACACACATTTCGATTATTCATTTTTATTAAGTTAGCAAGAAACTTAAGGTGATAAATTAATTTGAATGATCATAACACATTACAGTTTTGTAGAGTTTATACAGCATTCTGACGTCTCAAAACTCCAATGCGTTTTTATACTTAATTTATACGTATTATTATTTAGGAATCTGTTATTTATTCGGAATAAAACTAAACGAGTATTTTTTATCATCTGACTACGACTATGATTACAATATTATACAATATTATATTGTCGACAGTCTGCGTTAAACCTTAAACACGTTACACCTGTGTGAGTAAACGTGTGAATTGAAAGAAGTCATGTGGCAACACACACACGTAAAGACTCGAAACTTTTACAAGTGTGGGTGCGTATTGATAGATAGATTTGAATGTGTCTGTGTGTGTGAAGGTAAATCGCTTTAAAATTTATGTATTAAAAGTTATCATCGGTGTGAGGTAAAACTGGTTTAGTTTGGGACTCATGGGGATGAATAAAATTATTACTGTGAAGTTTTCAATTGGGAATCTTGGAGTCTTTTCCTCTCCTTGTACCTTATAAAGGCTATCCCTATTTTTAAAGAACGTGTAGAAGTGAAAATTAAATCTTTTTTTTAGTTTATGACGATGGATGTATTTATATTCGTTACTATTTTAGGCAAAAATGTTATAATTTTTGAAAGAATTTACTCAGATAGTTTATAATCTGGATTGTAACATAGGACATCGTTTACACAGGAAAAGCTACTTACAAGAGCAGACTAGCATTTTATCAATAACAACAAACAAAAACAAACATCGATAATGATTTACCTCTGCATCAGCGTAAAGTGTCAGGTGTCGCAAACATTTTCAACATTTCCAAACTAATTTACTTCCTTCAAAATATCCGGTTTCTTTCTTGTTATCGAAATGCTTTACACTAAATAGATAAAAGAACGAAGTTTCTGAGAAATTCTCAATCAATTGGTATCAATTTTCATTATGTTTTGATGGTTTTTGTTATGATCAGAATTGATACTTCTTATGGGGAACTGGTAATGGGGAGGAAACGAACCTGGGAACTTACGTTTTCTACGAACTTATAAAATAAATAAGAACGAGATGTCCCATACCTGAAATAAAAAAAAACATAATTTTCATCAAAGAAGTTGGTAAATTGTTTACGGGTAAAAGCACCTGCATTTTTCTAATTAATTAAACACGATTTTTTATTTATATCTGTTTAATAAATCTTATTACAATATAATAGATTAATATTTATTAGAAATATTTTCTTTTAGTTGACATTGTAGTTTCTCCTAGTAAAAAATCTTTGTCTGTTCAACTTAGGAATCAAACCTTGTATCGTCTAGTCTATAGTTTTATACCACTTTTTCATTTATACAGTTAATTTAATCAAAGAATCAAATCTAAAAATAAAAACATGCAATTACCAGTTGCCTTAACGGGAGACTTAATAAAACTCATTATCGTATCGGAGTTATCCTATTGAAACCGATCAGCTTCGTTCTGTAAACCACAATTGAGTGCAAATTAAATCAGCAACTTAACGAATTAAACGCACGCACAGCCAATCAAACAGAATTGCAACTCATTACGAATAAAATAATTGTCTCTAGAGTATTGCGTTCATTTATTTATGTTATTTTGGAATGGAGGGCTAATAAATACTTTTTAATAATTTGTAGAATACATTTTATTTTATTTAATCACTACATAGTATAAAACAAAGTCGCCCATTTTGTCTGTAGTCCCTTCGTATGCATAAAACTTTAAAACTACGCAACGGATTTTGATGCGGTTTCCACTAATAGAAAGAGTATTTTCTCCGACAGGTTTTTATATATAATTGAAATACATTGAAACTATATTAGCTGAGTTATAGCGATTTATGTCCAAGAAGTCAGAAAAAAAATCTAATTGAAGATTGCATTTGTGCGTGCGCCGCTTATACCGTTGGATACAAGTAAGAACAATGTATAGCAAAAACATTGGTCTTTATTAGTTCTACAAAAAAGTCCGCGATGACATATATCCAGCTTTTTTATTTAAGTCACAAAAACTACTTTTCTGTATTAAAAAAAACATTTAATTCGTTGGGTGATGTTTAACTGGTGATATAACCAATAATACATATATCCTTATCAAAATAAGTAAGTTCATCATCACGAGCATTTAATTTAGATTATTTTTGCAGTTTACAGTGTGTTATTTAGACATATAGTTTAGGAGATATCACGATATTAGTATTGCGGCACGGTACGGGCCGGCCGCGGCGGCGGGGGCAGTGGAAATATGAATGCGGGTGATGTATATTTTGGGGTAGCTTAAAATGCTGTTTGGTTTTAATGTAGCGGTTTTGTGAGATTGACATGTTTCTGCCAATTACATATTAATTAATTTTATAACATTTTCGGTACGGGTTGCTTTTAAATCTCCATATAAAAATCCGAAAAGTAAGTCGATAGTATGCTCTCTCTACTGTACTCTCTAGATAACTGTTTAAAGTGATCTTTGTTGATATTTTAGTGGCCTATGTTTCGATAGTATTTTTTTCCTTTTTGTTTAAGTGTTTTCTTTTGCAGCTGATAGACGCAAATGTCAATTCATCGACATTTACAACTACTTATCAAGGTGCATTAAAATAACGGTATGATTCATAAAGTCACAGTAAACTTTTATTTCGGGTTTCACCCATTTTGTGTTATTTAGATTACTTTTATTATAGTGGCTATAAAGTAATAACGTACAGGAATATGTAACACTCACATATTATTAGACTTTTTCAATGTTCGTTCCGATTCCTCCTAAGATAATGAGTCAACTGACATTATAGTAATTTTACAGGAGAGCGATTTGAAGGCAAATTGTTCCTCTTCCTTTAGTATAAAATTATTTGAATTTTGCTATTATTACTCGGTTATTATTATTCTTTAAAAAAAAATCATTATAATCATGGTTTATTATGTACGTTTATATCTATACTATAAAATATTATAAAGCTGAAGAGTTTGTTGGTTTGTTTGTTTGTTTGAACGCGCTAATCTCAGGAACTACTGGTCCGATTAGAAAAATTCTTTCAGTGTTAGATAGACCATTTATCAAGGAAGGCTATAGGCTGTATATCATCACGCTACGACCAATAGTAGCAGAGTATCAGTTAAAAAAATTACAAAAACGGGCATAATTGTGACCCATTCTCTCTTATGTGACGCAAGCGAAGTTGCGCGGGTCAGCTAGTTAAATAATAAATTTAACCTAATCTTCTACTGCTGGGCAAGGGTCTCCTCCTGTAATGAGGGAGGGGTTTGGTCTTGAGTCCACCACGTACCACCTTAACTTTCTGCCAGTTTCCGATTATAGAAAAAATAAACTTGTTGTTCCTTAATTGGTGCATTATCTCCACAGAAAGCTATATCGAAGGCGATTCAGCAGTAAAGACATCAAAGCGTAGTCAAACCTTAACATTTTTTAAATATTTATAAAGTGAAAAAATTATGTGATTTTCTTGTGTTCTTCAAGCACTTTCTGTAGCAATAAGTACAATTTTTAAAAACTTCTATGTAGCGAATATTTAATGGTCTGCGTTGATGTATATTATATTATCTGTATATATATTATATATATACAGATAATATAATATACATCGTATATGTATAGTATATTATCCCTTATAAAGCCTTTATTAAGAATAGTCCTATTATTAATCTAGTAAACACCCAATAACGACGGTATTCTCATGAAACAAAGGTGTGAAATTGCGTGGCTGCATGCTTGATCGGGCTCCTTTACATCCGAGCATTCAATGACGTCCATTCAATGTATTCGAGGAACTGTACTGCGAAGTCCTTTGATATGAAGACGGTGTTTAGTGCCGATTGATCAGGAACCACTTGCTACTGTTATTGAGTGGCTATTGACAATTACTCTGTATAGATTATCATTCACTGCTTTCTGAATTATATTATTGGACAAAAACATTTTCATGTAAAATGTTTCCAAAATAACACTATAATATACAACAAGAGGCGCCTATAGCTAGTCGTGCTCACCGGTAAACAATCTGTGGGTTAAGCAAACCTTGGCGCGGTCATTCCATAGATGGGTGGCCGCATAGTGGTATTTGATCTGGGCGTTTCCGTGCTTCGGAGGTCACGTAAAAAGTCGGTCCCTGTTGTTATTAATTAAGATAACAGTCGTTAAGCCACGTCAAAGGCCTTCAGGCGGATTGAACAACTTTGACACTAGGTTGACACCACACAATCACCAAATCTATAATCCTTAATTTTACACGTAACCCTCATTTAAGTCTCCCCCTATTATATGTTAAATATAGTTAACGATGAAACGTGGGTGGTTTTCATATACTTCTGTCAGTAGGTTCGGGTATCACAGGTTTGATATTATGTATGTATGTCCTAATGACACAGAGTGTAAATACGTGGGCTATGAAATATTTACAAGCGATACTAAAATAAATCATATTCATAACAATATGAACGAAAATATTGCAACGAAATCTTTTAAAAACTCGTCGAGTCACACCAGAACCATATTTTCATAAAAAATAAACTCATCATTTTAAATTTAAACACGTACAGTTGATACGATAAATATGAATCCATTTGGAATATGATTCGTTTCCACTTTACTTTATCGGTAAAGCTGGATACACACTGTATGCTTAATAAGCTTGCATTGTAAAAAAAATACCACACTTATTGGCCACTTTTGCAAAGAAATACTTGTAATACACATAATATTATAATAGAACGGGTTGAGAATTAAAGGTTAGAATGCCTTACTTGTGACATTATAATATTATGTGAACAAGTCACGAGAGTTTAAAATCGTTAATTTATTTGTAATACATATGAAAGAATAGAACTACATACATTTTTAACTCTTGCTGGCGCAGTGATGGATTTCATTAATGTGCATAAATATCGGTCTACGTCGAGAAAGCTCAGATTAGTGGAGCGA
This sequence comes from Anticarsia gemmatalis, assembly GCF_050436995.1. NCBI lineage: Eukaryota > Metazoa > Arthropoda > Insecta > Lepidoptera > Erebidae > Anticarsia > Anticarsia gemmatalis. Next base: position 9,504,691 of record NC_134764.1, on the reverse strand, counting down.
CAATAGTTTTTCTTTTTCCCTGATAAACTGTTTCAAAACTGATTTATTGAGTATTAAAACACTATTTATCTTACCAGAATTACACTAGTTCATCAATAAATATTTTAGTACACAATTATAATACATATTTGAGTTTGATTACTATACATATTTGATTACTGGTTAAAATGACAACAACGAATGTTTTGACTAAAATTATGTTTACGTAAGTACTGCTCTTTTCATGCCGCTAAATAGGAAAAACTTGTTACTCTTAACAAGTACCCAAGAAATACAAAATCTACACTTAGACAAACACTATTTCACAAGATGATTGCTGCAACAAATAATACAATACGTTCAGTCTGTTCACAGCTTAACACTCGATATGCATATTAAATTCAGGAAAGCATTGACAAATACATATTAAGTGGATTTTCTGATGACGTTTTCAGAAGCAGTAATGTATTTAACTTGGTTAATCTTTATTTATTCACACCGATGTGAGTACTTGTGAAGGAAAAGTGGCCTTTTGTTCTTGATGATTCATTTTTAAGTTGGTGACTATAATTTATTTGGTTAAAAAGGTGATATACTTAGTTATAATTTTCAGATATTTATGTTCAAAGAATATAATTTTGAACATGACATAAAATCACGCCTTCTTTCCATAGGGGTGGGCAGAGATCAGAGAACGCCACTTGGTACGATCCACCATGTTACCATGTTTTATAACCGAAGATCCAATTTATTCATAACCAAGAAAAGATTTAAAGTACTTTCATCCAATGTTCATTTGAAGTCATCCAATGACATACAGACATAAAAACTTGAGATCTTTTAGACTAGACTACGTTATTGAACGCTCGTAAAACTGTGAAGTAATTTATAACTATCACTTGCGTATTGAGAATAATTGACAGATAAATCTTTGATTCAGATTTGAATACAGCTATTATTTTCTTGAAATGGTTTTAAAAAAGATTTTATTGAGTGTAATGACGACTTTTATCGTATTTTTATAACTGCGGCTATAGTTTTAGTGAATGAGAATGCGACTGCTTGAGGTTTCGGTCGCGATTCCAATGATGAATAAAGGTGTTAGACTTTCTAATGTCTAGAAAATAATATTTCTAATAATAGCTTATAGTACAGCAACGCTTTTATGGAAATAGGCTTTCTTCCTTTTAAATCGGACTGGCATATAACACTTCCAAAACTTTCGAGTAGCATAGATGATATTTTAAACCCTACCCGAAAATAGCTCGTCTTCTGCATCTTACACAAAAATCTTTAAATAAAATATTGTAGGTGTAAAGAAATCACACCTTAATTTTCCAAATTCTCTTAACTAAAAACGAAAATAGCTACACGTCTTAAAACTAGCATCCATTAAACTTAAGCAATCAGTCATAATGTCTTAACGAATGTTCTTCTAATCCGTACAGTCGGACACAGATAGTAGTGGAGCGTCTAAGGGATTAGTTCTAGCTACGGATTTTTCATCCTTACTCTCTGTTTTACAGATGCTGACTTGAACAAAATCTAGTGGGAATGTTAGACAGGGGAGGTACAGAAGTTAAGTTTTAGTCTGATTGGCGTCTAACATTTAAAAACTGTCGTGAATTGTATTTATTTTTTTATATTATTATTAGTTTTTATACGGTCATGTAATGACGTTACGACTATTCATGTAACAATCAAAGCTAGAAAATGTAGTCATTCGCGTTTAATAGTTGCATAACGGTCGTAATTTCTTTAGATTAAAATAACAGCCATAAAGATGAAGATAAGATATTTAAATAGTTAAGAGAGGGAGAGAATTGGTAAAATAAATAATAAAACTTTTGTAAGAGCTCTGTAACTTATGAATTTCTGGGCAATTTCGATAAAACAAAAATCATGACTATCTTCATGAATACACGCATTAAACGCGTTAACTTGTAATATTTAGATGTGATTGTGTGACTTATTACTATTTAAAGGTTCAACTTGTAATCTTGTACTCCCACTTTTTAAATTGTAACGAAGTGAACCAAATCATAACACAATTTGGAACTTAGACACTGGAGTATTAATTTTGTGCAGCAAAGTAGTTCACCCAAAAAAAATCCTCTCAATGAAACTTCTGTATTCCTTGCCGTACAGTCCTTGACCCTTAGCCCGTAAGTTTGGGGCCGCAGTTCGCAGTACTCCGGAGCTCAGACACGCATAAATCTTAGTTACGTGACGGTCCGAGGTGCGGCCCAATTACATCCTGCAATGCCTCCAGAGATATCCATGAGAGTTGTTTAGACTTGTAGAGAGGTGAAGTTATATTGATTTTTCTAGAAACAAATGTGGTGAAGAACTTTATTTTGTACGATATTTTCCAGTTTAGTTATAAATCATTGTGATTCTTTGTCAATTCTTGTAATTTCATTATTGGTATGTATATGAGATATTAAATTCTGTTAATTCAATAAATATTATTTTTGTGTAAATGTAAGCTTCAGAAGTCTTTGGTGAAAGAGTGAAACACATAAGTACTACCAATAATTATACCAATTTACTTCTTTATTAAAAAGCATATGAACTAACGCAAATTATATTTCATTGCTTAGCTATCGTAATCTTCAAAACATTTAAAGAAATAGTACATAAGAATCTATTAGCATTTAAACTATTATACATCTAGCTCAAAGTTCTTCAAAGAATTTCATACTAGTCCTCTCAATGATGACAATAAAATGTTAGGACTTAAGTATTAGTTTTACGAGATTTCTTTACTATCTTTTATATGAGCTAACAACTTTTATAGACTGTGTGTGGTTTATAAAGAAAATTATGTCAGACTGAATATAAAATTTTAATATTATCGTTAGTTTTATTCGAAAAATGTTATTGACGACTTTTTTCTTTGATTGGATTTCTGAATGTAAACTTTTACATGGTTATTTGGTATTAGGGTACAGTCGTCTACATAAGTACGTGAACACGCGTTTGTATTGTACGTGTACACGTATTCATACCTGTATGTGTTTGTTTAATGTATGCTGTATTTTTTTTGTTTTGTTATTTTTTTAATTAACCCTAGAAAGATAACCATATTTTGACTGCCACAAAAGATAACCATGCGCTTTAGAGGCGTACGATATATTAATATATTTTTTTTAATGAACTAACTTAACTACTACTAACTAAAAAGCTAACTAAAAAGGACAGGTAGATACGCGCGCTCATTAGAAAGAGACAGCAATTTCAAACGGACGCGGGCGCCTCTGAGGCGCAGGTTATCTTTCTAGGGTTAAAGACAAGTTTATTTTTTTAAAGGGCACTTCGATACCCTTTAAAAAATCTCGTAAAAGTCGGTACTTCTTTAAGAGTTTAGTGCGATTAAATACCGATGTTTCCAAATTGACACATTTTCATTGTTTATTCGAAAGTAGTGCAAAATAGCAAATAAGGCATCATGCAACATAGTAGAATTAGCTATAGGTACCAATATCCTCAAGAAACCATACCAGCTAGATTAAAGCAATATCTAGATAAAGCGTAAATAAAGATTCTAATCTTCCCAATTTAGGTTACGTAACCTAAACTAATCTGGAAGTAAAATCGGGCCATAAATCTTCTAAATCTGAACTAAAATTCTTAATTTAGAACGTTATTAATGAATCTCTACAAGATGAGTTTGAAAAATTTCAAATACCGTATTTGGTAGCCGTAGCCGTTGTTTGGAATTTCAATCCCTCTTCGGTTTCGGAATGCCGATCGTTCACGAGCATTCACGAATATTCACGAACCATACAAGGAATTTCCAAGCACTGATCTTATTTGTTCGAAGGTTCTGGTAGTACAAATTGTACGAATATTATGAATAGTTTTGGTTTCCTTGTAATATTTTGATGTTGTTTTTATTGGGATTATATTGAAGTGAAAGTATGTAGAAAATATAATACACAATGTTATATTTTTATATTGAAACATAGTCGTAAACTGTGTTAGTAACACGATTTACCTACATATCGGAAATGGCTGGACCGACCTGCTGGTTTTGTACATTAAACGTACCTTCGAGAGGTTTAGGCTTAAGCTCATGGAGCGAAGCGTAAAGTGTTTTGCTCTCACAAAAATATATGTACATAGAAAATTTCAATCAATTACAATACTATGTTATTTTTTTTCAGGTACGCAAATTCTTCTATTTAATCTTTATGGCATAAGGTAAGCTTAGAATTTAATTTTTAACATCCATTTTTTTACAAATATCGACCAATTTGACAAACATAAAAATTACCACCGTTAAAATAACACCAATCTAAATCCAAACCTCACCACCACCACTTAACTTTTTAAACTTGCAGCATAAATAAAACGTCGTCGAAAACCGAGTTCTCAGTTTGAATTTACCATCGAGTGCTTGTAAATTAAGTTAGACGTAGTAAATTTATAGGGCGAGCGAAACTAACGAGTAAAGTGATCGTGCGTACTGCTCTTTAAACTTCCTCTAGAGGTCACTTGTGTATAGTAAATTGTGCTCATAGTTGCACTCTAAGGTTGGTAAATGATTCGTGGAATATGCAAGCTTTAGCAACAATTTATTTATTATTTTATCTTACGACTAGTAGGAAAATTAGTGTCAAAGTTGTTTAAGCTGTCCGTAAGGATTTTAGCATGGCTTTACGCTTGTTACTATAGTCATTTACTGGAGTCGACTTTTACGTACCTCTCGAAGAACTGAGACGCTCAGTTTAATTCCCATTATGCGGTTACCAATCTATAGAATGAAGGTGTCAAGGGTAGCTTAACGACATATCACATTTTACAGGTGTGTGATCCATAAATGATTAGTAAAGTTAAATACATGTTTAAATTCTGCCATTCATACATTTTTTCTAACCCGTTGCTGTCCCACTGCTGGGCAAGGGTCTCCTACCGAACAAGGGAGGGATTAGGCCTTGAAGGTTTATTAAAATTTCACCCAAGTGTACCGTATTTCTAATTTAAAAAAAATACGAGTATTCCACAACAATTATCGTTAGGTGATAATTATTGAATACTCGTAAAAATCTACACATCGAAACAGACATATGAAGCAGGTGGTTCAATTCCCAACGTCATTATCGCGGGTACAGTTAACCGAAGGATTCAGAGAACAAAATTTTAAAGGTCTATACAGTGAACATTTCTGAGAAGGTATAGAACTGACTAGCTGATCCGCGCAACTTCGCTTGCGTCACATAAGAGAGAATCATATTTTTTTTTTGTAACGTTGCTACTCCGCTCCTAATGGTCGTAGCGTGATGTTATATACCCTAAAGCCTTCCTCGATAAATGGGCTATCTAACACTGAATTTTTCAAATCGGACTCGTAGTTCCTGAGATTAGTGCGTTCAAACAAACAAACAAACAAACTCTTTAGCTTTATAATATTAGTATAGATTAATAAGAGTATTTGTAATTGTTTTTGTATACACGTGCGTACATTGTGTGTACAACTTTTTGGAAGTAAATATTTACGCGAGTATTTTGTAGTAAACAAAGTAATATGTATTTTGAGATTGCCTGTGGCGTAGTAGTTCAAGTGTGGGTGGCAATCTTTCGCTTCTTTGTGTTGTAAGTTTGTAAAAAATCGCACATAACAAATAATTGAAATAAAATAATTGGTGCAAAGAATTAAAAAATAAGTACCCATTTAATAAAAAACTTTTATGAGGTATTTTAATTTTTATTAAAGATTCAGGCCCTTACCGATTCCGGCTGGGACTTGACTGAGATTGGAGGTACCGCGTTTTGGCCACTTTATGGTGACTGTTGAAGGAACACCGTCATGTTTTTAGTCGCTATGCCCAAATTTAGGAACGCCTAGCCGGCGGGAGAGCCCGACGGACTCCCGCTTCCTCTTTAGAGCGGGACATGCAGTAATGCACGCATTATGCATGCATTCCTGACGAAAAAAAAGGCCTTTGCCGATTACTTCTTTAGTGTCCTACTCACATGAATTAAAAACTTCAGTAGTGATACCTCCAGCCCAAGATCATGACTGATGATAAGAGCTCGTATCTCTGAAATTACATTTTTAAATTATACATTTTTTGTAAGTGCGCTATCAGAGTTAATAATTTACATTATTCAGAATGTCCATCTATTTACAAGCGACCCTTGTACATACTCCATCTAAGAATTTTTTATATTTTCCCAACCATCAAAGGGAAACCGCACACGACATTCAGAGTCTGAGTGCGTTTCACAAGCAGGCGATGGTTTATTAAAAAAATGAGTAAAGTGCATTCAAAACCACTCGTTCCGTGTAATTAAAATAGACGGCCATTAACGAAAGACTTACTTGATAGTGAATTTCATTTCAGATTTCGTTTGTGATTTATGTATATTTTTGATGAATTAATTGTTTATTTTTTAAGTAAAACTTTAAAAGCTGTATGCGCTATGCTTTCCAAATGAAAATAAAGTCAAATATTAACACTTTTTACTGTCAATGATACATAGAGTGAATGTATCGTTAATTCTTGATCGAGTCTTCAGTCATTCATCTGGCTGGTATAGCTCCAATAATTTCTTACTTGTGCCGAACCGTCAGGCAAACGACAGTAAAACATACATGGCCCTTTTTTAGCATGAAATTAGTTTATAATCCTACAATACAATGCAATTTGAAAAAATAAGTAACTGTCAATTTTTGTCAATGTCTGTTACGCGTCCGTGATAAAAATTCAAAACATTTTTAGTTGAAACTTATTATCACTAAATTATGTCCTAGTAAAGGCTATTTATACGTATTTACTTTTTCATGAAACCACATGACCAAAGTTCAAGTTTCATACTCAACATTTTAAACAGTACTTCTCATTTAAATATTTCTTCATAAAGAGGAAATGCAAGTGTCTTTTCACTCTCATTTTACTCTTTTAGACGCTAATCCTCAACGTGTGAGCCTCGAAGCTTAAGATCTGACTGTGTTTTTTAGCTTTTTAAGCCGCGGCTTTGCACGGCTTAGCGTTCCATTATAACGTGAAGGTTTAAAACATACTGATGCTCTAGGTTTCAGATTTGTTTGGTAGAAGAGAAAGAGAAAAAGTGAGATGTTTTGATAGTTTAATTTTGGTACATAGACAGATAGACAGACTGTTGCATTTTAAAATATTATTGGTATAGATTTTGCTACTTGAGAAATGGCCTAAGAATAAGTGTCGCTTAGCTCTTAAATACTTATGTAGTTATATCATTAACAAATAAAAACATGATTACAAAATAATTTATGATGTTCTGTGAAATTTATAATGCTGAAATATCAAAAACTCTTCAAACGATCAAGACCACCCAACCACTCTACACTAAAGTATCAAGACTATTTCCACCACATCCTTCTAAATTACCAATCAACCACAAAAACCACAATCAAATAAAACGGGAGACAACACAAAATCGATTCGATTCCAACTAATTTCTCGAATAGAACAAATTACTCGATTTCAATTTGAAACAGTATGCATGCCGCAAATGAGTGATTAACAATTAACTTTTGAAAGCTTTCAAGAGCTATTAAACTATTGCTTTATCATTTTGTTAATGGGATATGCAGTACACTATGAATAAAGTACTAATATGCTGAGTGATTTATTGATTTAATATTACTTATTTGCTCTTTAATTGATAACATTGCTACTATTTATTGTGCTGACATCAAATCGAGATTGTGATTGGTAACTGTCAAATATTGACAGTAATAAATAATATTTGTTACAATAACTGAATCTACCACTAGCTTAAAGAGCCGTCGAGCCTCATGATCTACTAGGCAATATGTTCGGACCTGAGTTATATCTTTTTCTTGCTTAACGGAATCCCTACGCAAAATTGACAAGGTCTATTTAAGTTTTCTTTGGTTTCTTGCCTGTACTTCTAATAATATATTCTAGAGGCAAATTCACATGTTGTTATTAACAACAGTCTTATCCTTTAAACAATCGATTCGTATAAACGCGGTTACCCGCATATGTGACATTTTGACCTAAATAATAAATAAAGATTACATTATTTTCCGGCAGATGTCAACGTTCCTTACACGGGTTAAAAACAAACCTAAAGGTGAGAAGACCCGTGGGTGTACTGTCGTACTTCTGCCTATTCCTTAGAGGTTTACAGGCGTGATGTTATCCAACATTTTTAGGTAACTTTCCATGATTTTCGCCGCCTCGTGAAACGACACATCCAATTATTTTCTCCGAACATTTCGTAACTTTGGCCCCATTCGTATATCTTAGGCTTGTTACTCACTGTGAGTGTGACGTTTAAGTCTTGTTTGGAATTATCATTGTTCATAATAACAGACACAAACTATTTCGAAATAGGCGATTTTCTCTCATTTCCTAGCCAGCTACTACAAGTAGCTATCGAGAGATATGAAGAAAATTGGTTTGCCTAGCATAGCAAATATAGAACTAATCTTTGCAAAATATTTGTGAATTCAAATACTCTTTACGCTGACATTAAATAGCGAATGCATCTTGAGTAGGATTCTAAGATACAGCGCTTTGCCGAGTCAAACAGAATGTCTACTTTTTTGGCTTGTCATTCCATGCTTGTAAAAGACATCTAAGACATAGTTAGACAGCCTCGATGTAGATCCATTCTTGCGTTCTCATAAATCTCTTCACAAAATATTGTAACATTCTCATACCCCATCTCACTCTGTCCCAATGTATCGAGGTCCTACCGTCCAAAAATCCGGAGCTAATCTCAATGCACAGGATCACAAACATAAGCTTCTTATAAACACAACGCCTGACGCCTAAACACTGCGCAATCCCTACTGATCCCTTAATGACATGATTCCGAAATTAGGACCCGAAGTTTTTACATTCAAATGAGTTCAAATGATATTGTACGGAATGAAATATTGCTTGTATTTTAAAAGAATGTGACGTATTTATGTTTGTTCTGAGTTAGGTCTTGTTTTGTTTTTTGTGTTAGAAATAGCGAGATTGGACTGGGTTTGTACTTGACTTTTATTCCTTATGTATTTTAGCAAAGCAGATAAGGCTGTTAATAAACATCCTTTGTGCCTTACTTCAATTTCCATGGGAATCAAACCATTTATGTTCAAAAGAGTAATGACATAATTGTTTGCTCAAAATCATGAATTAATTTAAAAAAAACATATGAGTAAATGCTTGTAACTTGTAACAAGTTCTAGAATACACTCACCCAAATGACCCTACAAGATAATATGGTGACTATTATTTTTAAGTTACAAGGGCAGTCATTCAGATAAAATACTGGATATAAAAAAATATAAACACAAAAAACAAAAGTCTGTCTATCTGTCTATGTACCAAAAACCTTTTTCTTTGCGTGTTTCCGCATAACATCTTATTTAATTTGTCCTCAAATTACACGTGAGCATGTTGGTCAGTGAGTATTCTATAAAGTGCTTATGGAATATACCTACGACTAGGCACACGTATAAAGTAAACGAGCAGATCCTTTCCACTGGTTTGAAACAAAAATTTCAAAAGTAGCCCGGAGTTAATTCCAGAGATATGCACAATATGTAGAGGACGGATTAAATGAAATTCCGCGCGGAAGGAGCTGACACTGAAATATGTATATTACAGACCTTTTATTGAAGTTCACTTGAATTTTGTACTCCCTTCAAGAATTTGATATACCTACTCACGTTTATGTGTTTACAAACCCGTATTGATTGAAGGGAAAACCAGCCGTATAGATATTTTTTTAACAAGAAGAAATACAAAAATCGTCATTGCTGAATGTAGGTACTGCACCAAATAGTATTAAAAATCAGCTTCAGATTAGAAAATCCTTTTATTATCTAACATTTCATGTTAACTCCCGCAAAGCTATCATTTATAATGTGTACCTAATGAAAACAGGGACCAAAATTTACTAGGTTTAAATATTAAAACTAATATAAGTCATTACGTCATACGGATTAGGAAGCAAAGCTCCGTCACTATAGATGTTATGTTGTATTTGCAAAGTAATAACCAGTTCCACAATGTAACAACAAAATAACATAAATCTATAAAATGTATCATATAACTCATAGCATAAGATTCACATTTGTACAAACATAAATCACTTATTACACATTCCAACATCAATAAATCACTCGATCTCAACTGTTCCAAATTCAAAATGCGTTTATGTGTAAGTGAACTTTCGAAACGCAATCCGTAAACATGTGCTTTCTCTTTTCGTCTTATTGAAATTGGAATGCGTGAAAGAGAGTGAAGTTGTTGACTGTCAAAATGAAGGAAAACATATTACTGGCACGATTGGGGTAGCATTTATATATATTTTTATTGGTAATAGAGTGTAACTTGTCTTTGTCAGATAGTATTTACTAGAATAAGATAGAAAGGGTGTTTTTATACTTTTGACAAAACAGATGGACAGAATTTTATGAAAGCCATTTAATACAATTTTTAAAAACTTTATATTTTGTACCCATGACTGTTTATTAACTCTCCTCGATAATAGCATATATGTATCTCTACAGCTTTTCTATCAATCAGCTATCTAATCACATCCATATAATGTAGCTCTGACGTCAAAACAAACAAATAAACACCATCATATTTTTAATAGTAGGTTACCTTTCAAATTACATAGTCACATGAAAAGCGCGAGAATAATAGAAGATTCATTTATTAACGTCGCTTCGCAAAAACATTTACATAAAACTAAAGGAAAATAACTAAATACTAAATATTTCTGTAACAGGAATAAACATATTAGTTAGTTGGACAAATCACACGTCCAAACTTGTTGGATTGTGTAGTTCCTAACTTGCAACGGCTACAATGTACAGACAGCGGCAAAAGTGGTTTATAGTTTGTATGTAAAATATGCAAAATAAAAGTAATTGGACAATTTGAGGATAAATAAATATGTTTGGATAAATTTAACACGGTCATTTGATCTAAGCCTTAGCAGATCCTGTGATGCAGATCCTCTACAGCTGATAGAAATATTTTTATGTATCCTACTGCTGGGCAAAGGCCTCCCCTCTTTCCTTCCAAACCTGTCTGGCCTGTGCCATGCTCCGCCAAGACGGACCCGCAAATGCCACATTCCAGACGTAATACTAAACTCAGGTTATCATGGACCTTTCTACGAAAACGAAAAAATACAGCAAAAATGTTTAGTGACGCAATTAAAGCTCGGGTAGTCAGAACAGTCGAATACACCACCCGGATAAATAATCTACTTTAAAAAAAAATAACCACGAAATAATTGAAATCGGTTATATTTAAAATCGAACAAAAATATTTTGCTATGCAACGAAATTTTATTGATCTGCATTGTATAAATGACTTTTGTTGCTAACTGTCCATGGAACACAAATTTCAGAATCATCCGTACAGATAGTTCTCGAATTTCGAATGGAAAATGAAAATAGTTTATGTATTTTTAGTTTTTAGTTCTGTAGCAATATACGAACAATACGCTTTGTTTTGCCAATATTTATTAGAAACTTTTTACTGTTACTTTTATTTGAATAATAATGGGACACGAGAGTACTAAAAAGGATCAAAAAGTTTATTATCGCTTAATAGTTCTTTGTGATGTTTGGGTATACGAATAAGTGAAGTTTTTCCGAATAAAGTAATAAGAGTTATCGATTTTCGATCTCCGTCAAACCAAACTGATAGCGATGTGGAAGAGTTCTACGACGCGTAGTGCGCTTCCCACGTTAAGTTATTATAATATTCGTTTCTTTTATTTATTTATTTTTTAACTATTTGTATATTCAGTGTTAATTTAATAGTATAAAATGTAATTCTTAAGCAGGTATTAAACAATTATTGATAGTACATATATAATATATATCATATAACATAGTGATAGTAGACGCATTGTGTGTTTTGTTCAGCTATCATCGTCATGATTCAGATGGCGACAGGCAGAGAAGTATTAAAATGAATTTGGCGTACAAAATGACTAAACTAGGCCCTATGTTCCCTCTCATTATGGCGCGAGTATGGTGTACAGAGGAACCTTGATAGGTAAAATTGTCTTCTTAGTTTTGAGACATAAAACTTACCAAAAACATAACCTAGAAATTAAAACAGCACCTAAACAAAGTCACGAAAACGCTTTAATTATATTCTTAGTAGAATTTTCTTAAGCCTAACACTCTTATTTTGCAAGAAAACATTTTAATAGTCATCCCACCGAACATTATACCATGGTAAGAGTGAAAAAAATGCTTGTTTTGCGGAAAAAATGTAAATGTCGGTACTTAAGCGAGCTTTTAGTTTTTTTCACAAGTGGACTCGGTCGTAAACTAGAGATTTTCAGGATTTTTTCTTACAGTTGTTTTGTATTTTTAGAGATTAAGACAAGTAATCTTTGAATTAGAGGATATTGTAGGCATCACTGGCAAATCATACATTTCTTATAGTTGGTAATTGATTGTAAGCAGTTATCATCATTATCAGCCTAGCCTTTTTTCTAACTATGTTGTAGCCAGTCTCAAGCAACTGGATACCAGTAGAAATAGTTTTAGATAAAAGCATGCACACATACATGACGTGGGATGCGACTTTGCTTTATACTATGTAGTGATTTAATCTTATATTACAGAGTTGCAGGCTTGCTGTCTTTTAAGATGCATTGTGCCAAATCTTATTTCACTTATTAATTTATGAAATGTGTAAATGGCGCAATGCTGTTGTTTTTCACAAAGGTCGGTTGGTAAACTAAGGAGTCATTTACCAAGTAGACAATTGATTCTCATTATATCGAAAGCTTCTAAGTGTAATGAGTCAACTGAAATTATAGTAGGTAAAAAAAAACATTAACATTAAGATCATGGTTAATTATGTACGTTTATTTAAAAATAATAGAATACCTTAATTGTTAAATGACTCAATATACTTAGGAGGAATCGAATATTGGCCGACTTTGAAACTGAGTATCGCAGCGATATAATAATGTAACAGTCTTACAATAATATCTAGCACGAAATCTAGGTCGAGGTAATCAGGTCACAGAATAAATATTATTTCATACCATCTTAGTTTCAACTGTTTAAATATTCATACAGACAATTGAAGCAACTGGTTTATTTTCAGTCTGAATTCAAGTTCGTTTAAATATAGCACAAGTTGAACATTTTGATATGAAAATTAATGTTTTTGGATGTTCGTGACTTGCATATGTCTTACAAAACTAATATTTGCTAAGAAATTTCACCTGGGGTGAAGGATTTTAGCATTTAGTGTGATACAACCGAATAGTGTTAGCATTCGTCTTTGAAATAGAGAAAAGAAACACTAATGGTTTAAAAGAGACAGTATATTTACATTTTATAACTTTTCTATGTTATGTGCACATAACCTAATGGTGAAAGAAAGCATAATAAAAACAGGAAACTACATATGTCTGAGAGTGCTATAAATGCTATATGAAAGAATTGACTGTCACTAATTCGATTTAGCCAGCGTGGACTCAAAGCCTTTCGGTCTAGGAGAATCCCATGGTCAGTAATGGATGCTACTGCTAATGCATTGAACTACATAAATAGCAATATAGGGTCATATAAATAGCTAAAAACTGCCGAGAATAGTTTATAAATTAAAGCATGAAAATTGTAACACATTGATCTATAATATTGAAATTCTATTCAATATTCAGATATTTAATATGCAATTACATATTTTACCGCTAGATTAATAACAATATTACAAAATTCCTGACCTTTTTGAGCTTTCACCGGCCATATTGGAAAGCGTATTTTATGTTAAAATCAGTTATTGTTTGTATTATAATATTGCAATCGCAAAATATAATAACGTATTGCAAAATAATTACTTTCTTTTTTTATTAAATATAGTTTTTGAGTTTTGTTGCAAGTAATACCGGTTTTTTCTATAATTACCTATCATGGGTATTGTGTCATAATTTTATTTTGATTCTTGCTTGCTGAATTTGCTTTTATATCAAATTTTATAAAAGGTCGGTCGACATGAATTAATCGTCAATTATAATGGTGGACCGACAGATGCTCCATAATATATAACTTTACCTAACTAACTGAAAATTGCGAAATTATTTGATTTTTACTCATTACTTATTTTGATATTAAAATCAATTCATCAAGAATCATGAAAATTAGTTTAGTCATTCGGGAGTTACACTTGGAAATGTTGAAACTAACGTCTTTAGTTACATAGATATTTTGTACATGAAACCAATATCTCAACCACAAAACTAACCAATATTAAGATGGAGCCAAGTTTCCTCGCAGAAATTCAAAGCACACAGTCGTATCAAGTTGCCTACGAATCAAGGAGCTTCCAAGTTAATTCTGTTCAGTAAACACCGGACAGTTCTGCTAGTAGGTAATTAAGTTGAAATCTTGATTCAATTCAATCCTTTTAATTATAACAACTCTAGCGTTCCTCTGCGCTCCTGGTACTTGAAATTCATTTTATGATGAAGTTGGCAAAGTAATTTTAGTTTTCTGTAATTTTTGTTTTGAATAAGCTTGATTTATTTATACGAGTACATCTACTAGCGCGATTTTCTCTCTAGTCGGTAACGTCGAGTATCAAGATTTTGACGTTTAAAATGTACTGCCAAAATAGTTCCTGCAATACCCGCTAGAGGCGCTTATCAGATTTTCATACAAAATTTCTCGATAGCTAGCCGGTTGTCGGTAGTTGATAGTGGTAGAGCATCGAGCTACTGATATTTGAATTACCTCTTTGTCATTGTTTAGATATAAACAACTCGATGCCTAGTAGTTAAAATTACTAATTGTTACCGTTTTACCCCTACTTCTAAAAACAGATATATTGTATTAAAAAGTGAATATTATTTTCTGTGTTTGTATGTAAGTACAAGTAATATGCTTTGGGCATCTGAAACACTAAAAAAAATCACTTTAAAATATGACAAACCTTTTTATCCATAAAGTGCACAACTCAAAATCAAGTAGTGCCGCGGGACAAAATGAAATGTAATATTATCGAGTGTATCGGGTTAAGGGGTACTTATTTTTTAATAAACTGATTCGGAATGCGGAAAAATACTCAACTTTTTAATAACATCTTCGTATAACCTTTAAAAACCAATAACGGGGTAATAATATACTTTATACGTTTTTTTTGTTGGAGAAGGACAAAACGTTTTGATGATATAAACATTTTCTGGCTTTCCAAAGGTCAAACGAAGGCTTGATTTTTCAAAATGCCATCCAAATTGCTGTAACTGGAATTATGTTTTTTTCATTTATTTACATAACTGACGACTATTGCTACAGGCAGCTGCCTTATCTAGTAGCCTAGTCACAATATTACAAAATAATTAATTACTACTTGTTAAAACAAGGATCTAGACTATAATAATGGACCTAGAGATTCTTGGGTCAACTAGCATACAAGAAAGTTGTGCTTATCAATTATATTAAATCACACTTAAACATACATAACTTTGTCTACATTCATGAAGTTTTAGTCATATCCTTTCCGTTTTCCTAATAAGGTGACAAAGTACTGGATGGGCTTCAGTTTCGAGAAAAACATAGCACTGGAGACATTTTTTAAACAGTTTTATATAATGATACTATACAGTCCTGAAACAGTATTTCTTATTGTAATGCCACATACCTTACATTACAAATGACATCCCAGTACCAAAAAGGTCACAGACAGATCTACTGCTCACACTAAAACATACTGACGTAGATTAATGACAAGAGTGCTCACTGAAAGTATAAGAACCTCTCTGTGTTATATAATATATATTATGTATATATATTTTCAAGTGTATGCTTTTGAATGAATAGTTTTGATGGATTCTGATACGTACATATATTTTTTAAAATAAAGTGGTCTATTGAGAACCTTACTGCTTTCTCTACTTACCTTTCCCATTTACCTTAAAAATATATTGTTGTACTTTCTTTATTTAGCTGTGAAAGCGTCACAGACGGACTGACTGACATATGTATTTATGTTATCATTTTGGTTACAAATATAAAATTGCGTCTTGTTCCCATGAGGTCAGGCAGAGACCAAAGAACGCCACTTGTTACGATCCTTACAAACTTTCCTTATGTAAACATGACTTTACAAAATAAAATTGAAAGCCTAGACTTTCTAAAATAGGGGTCATATCATTTGGCCTTCATTGTCCAACGCTAGCTACCATTTTGAGATAAAACTCTGAGCCTAAAAATAAGAAACTGAAAAATACTTGTATAAAATATTCGTGAAGTATTTTACTCCTTCCGTTTTCTTAACGTAACCATCCATAACATTGTGACGTTGTTACACTAACAATTTAGTTTCAGTTTGTAATATTGAATACAGAATACTAGTTCAATTTATAATGTACAGCCGTTATATGTGGAGCATGTAAGCCGAAAGCGACGTATAATCACGTAGTAATTTGCTACGAGCGCGTAGTAATCAATTGCTACGTCGTAGCAGATCATAGGTGACGTGCGGTTGACTTACGATCGAAGCTACGAAATCCGTAGATAGCTACGGATTATAGTTTCAGAAAATTATTTTAGTAATTTAACACTTGGACTTTGATCAATAATTTAGAAATTTAGTTTGATGGTCGGCTTAAGATAATATTTTAAAACGTCTTTTTAAAAACTGTGTACTTTATAGAACGAAAATAAAAAAGTCTACACTACAACATGGAAAATATCTTCTTATTTAAAATGGAATGTCGACAGCAAAAGGGTAATTTCTACGCTCCGCATGATTCTTGTCATAGGAGACTTTACAAACATACAAAACAGAAACCCTTCGGGGAAAAGCATCATATTAAAATTTCATATACAACTCTAACAAGATTTATATCAAATGAAATAGAAACTGTCTGAACGTTATGTTATTATTTTTCTAAATTCAACATCTTTTGCAATAGCAGCTTGCACTGACATTCTAAATTCAAGAAAATCTTATATTTTCTGAGTTAAACGTATGATATATCCGTTGTCTTCAGAGATATTATATCAAAAATCTAATAACGTCGCTAGGCGTATATGAAGGTGACAAAGTCTGTCATCAAAAACGCGTATATATGTCTCAAGGCTCCCAAATAATGTCTGTTCTCATTGCCATCTCTTTACTAGGTGTACATTCGGTTTTTATAATAAAACAGGATAATAATTTTACATTATCTAAGTAGTACAGGCTAAAAAAAATGTATTGTCTCGAGGTCAAGGTCATGGTCACATAAAATTTACCTTGGAGTTTGAAAAGGTCATAAATACCGGTAGTTTTAATGCGCCCCATACTTTAAAAAGCTATACAATTACTCGGGAATGCAATATTAAATTCTTCAATGTTTTGTTTTTTTGACAAAGTCATTGTGAAGTTAAGCCTTTTTCTGGTTTATAGTAGACTCTTATTTAATAGGAAGGTAACAAAGACTGTCTTTTTTATGATCTTTACTATATTTATATATAAAATACATGTGTCTTAAGGCTTAAAACAATATCGCCATCTGGATACTTAGTTATTCATGTGACTGTTATTATGCTACAGGAAAACAATATAAGAGTTGTGATACCATGGGAATAAAAAAACATAAATTCCTAAAGTTCAAGGTCAAGGTCATGCGAGGTTCTTGACCTTGAAGGTCATTGAACTTTGTAAGACTCGATGAGTATGATTATGCTATAAAGTGAACTTAATCTGTTTGTTTAGTGTCAAGGTCATTTAACTCTCAATGAGTCAAGAACAGCTAACTGCATAATATGACCTAAAATTATTAGGAATTAAGTGTTTGAAACGACTAGACTTGAAAATTCGTGGTAAAAAATAGCAATTATTTAAGAAATAGCGGTTATTTATAGAGTCAATTACGACTTTTTACAAATCTACCGTTGTCAATTAAAAATTGAGTAGATATGTTCTTTAAAAATACTGTTTTTTCTACCAAACATCACAAAATATACGAATCAACTGGATCGAAATTGCTGTAAGCATTTTACTCTACAGACGAATTGAAGCTCAAAATAAACCATTTGCATCTATCTTTAAAACAGTTCCTTCACAGAGAATAAAACGTTCAAATTAAACAGACAGACAGACACTTCACAAAGGTTCGCACTTACGTCACTACTATAAATATGACGTCACAACCCATCGCAAATTGATGACTTGTCTCCCTGTAATAAAGTGCTTTTTTGTTTGTCACCTTTTGACAAGAGTACAAAAGATTGATGGTTTCTGAGTTTATACTTTTCTAGATGTTTCGATTGCAAGTTGTTTAATTCAATGGATCTGGGTTGAGTGTAGGATACTTTCAATACGTTTTTAGGGATACGTTTCTAAAAGGTGGATAAAGAAACTCTTTTATTTAGACTTCTCTAGTCATTTTGACACAAAGGTTTACTAATACGTTTCGAAATCGTAATCAATAACTATTTCTGTTTCAATAACCATAAAATTTCTGCTTCGAAGTAGTACAAAAGGATTTGAAATGTACGGTCAAGGCTATTTTGGCTAGTGCCGAAATGTCAAGCAAAATAAATATTGATATTATTTACAGTTTTGATGTTGGTATCGTGTCTATAGTTTAATAACGCGCTTTATAATGTGGAGATCTTTATAAAATGTGTTTTACTCAAGATGTTCTTAAATAAAGCTCTGTAGCTGTAATATTGTACGGAACCCTTCGTGTGGAAATTTAAGTCGTGTTTTAGCAGTTTTTTTTATGTATGTTTTATTGGGCCGTATCTTTGTTTAAAGGGTTAACTGTTACGGCGTCGATTCTTCAGTGAAATGGGTGTTCTAAAAAGAAGGTTTGTGATTTAACTGCTGTGAATAATATATGGGAATAAACCTTGACCTGAAAGAAGGGAAATATAAATTGGGTTAGCCTTCGTACTGGTCGGTAGTAAATTAAGTAATTGGTAGAAAATTATTTATTTGACGATAAATTGTTTGTTTTTGATAGAAAAATGCATAGTTTAACTTTGAATATACCGTTAATTGGCATCTTCGTGCTTCGGAGGGCACGTAAAAAGTCAGTCCCGGTTGTTTTAATTTAAGATAATATTCGTAAAGCCATGTCAAAGGCCTTCGGGTGACTTGAACAACTTTGACACTAGGTTGACTTCTCAGCATAAGATAAGAAGAAGACTATTTATATTCTCCTTGTCTCCTTAACTATAACGTCAAAAATCTGTAACATGTTCGTGAGTGAAAAATTTCCCAGAATCAAAAGAATCAAAACTGTTCTGAACTAGAAGTGTAGGATAATTCATCAAAATACGTGTAATTAGTATATAATCATAAATCAAATACTATTATTTGATTGAATAGGATGAAAACATATCACTATTAAAGTCAAATGAAATACAGCGATGTCAATAGTCGCCCACTATGTGACGTCTAATAAAGCGTATATAACGCCGGGAATTCTTCCGGCGAGTGATTTCGGTCCGGGATTCAATTAAATGTGTTATACTGGAGATAGGAATGTGTAGATTCATCTGTTTTGTGTTTCATATGTGTTTATTCTGATCTGCTGGGGTAGATATTATGTATATCTTCATACGGTTTAGTATGAATTAGCCATTTTTTTATTTGTTAGGATATTAGTATGATAATGGGTCGAGAATTTTAACCAGAGTCAACACATCAATAACTATTAGCAGGTGTGTGCTTTAGCAAAGCAGCAGTTAGTGTCAATTGTTTGACTTGAATGAATTGTTATCAATGAAGGAATTTTCCTGATGAAACCTTACATACCTGAGAGTTTTTCGAATAGTTCTTAAATGCATGCTGACCCTTCTTTTCTCTCAATCTAGGAAGAAAATCTGTTTCGGCTCGGTCGTAGTGGTACCTAATGGTTAATAATGCCTTTTCAAAATTACTAATAGCCCATACTGTTTATACGATCACTCATCTTAACTTTGACTCAACACCATTCCAATCAATAAACAACATTGATTTACAGAACATTTTTTTCTTTGATTCTTAACTCTTCCTCAAAATTCAATTCCAAACGTCAACTGCAAGGATAAACGATAAACAAAGAAACATTGCGTTTATTTCATGCTTTGTTCCTGCACACAAGATTAGATGCTCAATGGAGTGACGCTCGTTACGCAGTGTTAACTTCGAATAGCTTCTAGCTGTGGTACTTTGATCATCAAATGACTTTCAACGTGATCATTTTTGGATAAGATTTGTAAGTGATGAAGTAAGGAGACTTTAAGCAGGCTTATTTCCAAATCTGGAGCACTATTTGGAAGTCCAAAAATATACAAAACGAATTTGAAGATAAATTTGGCAGAGTGATTACGGTGATGATAACTTTACTACTTTAAACACAGTGTTATATTGATAAACGTGACGCACTTGCGCCGACAAAGAGTCAAGAAAAATTAGAAACCTAAGTTTTGATTCTTCTTCGATTTTTGGAATCAAAATTAAAGTCTCTTATAGTTTCATGGTCTCAAACGACCATCTTACCTGACCGTACTTTTTAAATTATCAAGTCTAGTACCCTTGGTTATTCAAAATACTGCCTCAGGAATCAAACCTATGACCTTCTTGCTCATCAACTCATTCTAAATACTTACATACAATATACAAAATGAAATATAGTTTTGTCATTTGTATCGGAAATCACAAGTTCAATTAGTAACCCGAGGGTATGCCGAATACAAGTTCCTCGTTCAAACTCCACAACTATACATACAAATCTGTTATATGTATGTATGTTTGTATTTACTGTCTGTAGCGATCGATGTTCCGTGGTTAAACTTCTGATTGAAAGTAACTCTATGTTTGTAACGGTTTTATCTGTGAATTGCTGTAACCTTTTTGATGAATTATAGTGATGGATTTAGGAGCTTAAATCACGATTTATGTAGGCTAAGGCGTAGATTGATAATTTAAGACACTAC
Source organism: Anticarsia gemmatalis (assembly GCF_050436995.1). Classification (NCBI taxonomy): domain Eukaryota; kingdom Metazoa; phylum Arthropoda; class Insecta; order Lepidoptera; family Erebidae; genus Anticarsia; species Anticarsia gemmatalis. Next base: position 9,483,792 of record NC_134764.1, on the reverse strand, counting down.
CTTGCGGCACACTTCATTTTTCTCTATTAGGTACATTTTCATAAGAGAGCAATTTCAGTAGTATTTTGCAATGCAGTAGTCTAATTAGTGTAAAGCAGGAAGGTACTGTCTATTTCATGCTATATTCAAGGCAAACTTAATAATGATTTAAGAGTAGTTAAATTGGTCTCAGTTATATTCCCAAAACCTGCTTATACCATGCGTTTAATAGCCTTTATCAAAATGCCATTAATTAGAAATTACACGTGTGTTTTCGAATAAACTGACACGTGTACAGCCCAATAAAAACATCATCAGTACAAAACAACACGGGAATTTAACACTCCGCATTCCAATAAATCCTTAACTTAAATCGCATCACAGTGCCACCCGTCTGAATTAATTTCCCATGAAAGCCTTTTCGCTACGTATATTAAGGCTCAAGCTGTGTAATTTTCTCATTGAAATGTCAAATAAATGGTTGAAATGCGACGTCAAAGATTACACTTATTTAGAAAATTAATGGCTAAATACGAATTATGTTACAAATTGCCACTTAAGAATATAAAAGACATTATTTTGTTTCATTCTAAATTGATGATTTGGTTGTTATCTTAGATTTCTTATTCAAAATAATAATTGGTTGCGATTTTTTTTAAATAACAGGTATCTCAGAGCCGGCCGTTGTATTACAAGACGTTAAATTATCTATGCATAGGTGAAATAATATTTAATAGTAAGAAAAACTAAAGCTTTGTTTGTAGTGGTAGTGTTCTTGGCTCACACAGAATATTTTTTGTTACAGGTATGAACTGCACTAACTACGCCCTGTACAATATGGTGAAGTGACTATCATTAAGGTATAATTCCACGACTGACTGTCGACTACCATTATGAAAAAAAAAATAGCTATACATTCGCGGCACACGTACAGAATCGCGCTACTGTAGCGCTACTGTAGCGCGATTCTCTAATTGTATCCATCTCTCCGGCACTGATCAGATTTTCATACAAAATTTCTCTATGACTATGCCTGGTTGTTGGTAGTCGATGGTAGTAGAAAATCGAACTACATATATAATTATGATATCATTTCCATACAGCGAATTAGAATAGAATTAGTTTTCGCAGCATCACAACACTACTTGCAGAACATCCTTTATTATAAAACTTATGCAGGAATAAGAGACTTCGGCTAGAAATTCTGCATTTTACAATGTCAGTTAAGAATTACACGTGCTCTCATTACTTCCAAATCTACGTTCAGTTTTGTTACTTCCGTATAAACACAGAATACCGCAGCACCTCAGAACATGACAGTGTACTAATGAGTTGTATCGCTCGTGATATGTAATTAATATGTTTGATAACTCTTGTTATTGCGTGCGTTCGTGAGACATGCGAGATTTTTGTTCAACATCATTTTAATTGAATGTGTTGCTAAGGAAACTTAGACGAATGTATTAGGTAATTGTTTTTTTTTGGTATTAAGTAATATGTAACTGTTACATAGTTATCATGTTAGTAGTTATCATGTTTTTTGTTACCGATTATTGTTCTACTGCTAAACAAGGCACTCCTGCCCTGTATGCCCGCAAAAAAAATTGAATTTTAGACACCTCTCGTTTTATTCTGTAAATCTTTCCATTTAAGTACGAAATTTCAGTTAGGTGTAGGGTTACGTTGGTGAGCCTAACGTCAATATTAGCCTGAAAACTTTTCAATTGTTACTTCAAAAAGCTGGTGCCAAATAATTTGGCAATACATGTTCACATTACTACGCACCCCTATTACAGTTGAGTACTATTATTACAGACCTTTTTATAAATCTAAGCTTTAAAACTGAGATAATTACTATAAGATACAATGCATCCATTAGGTACTGAACTGAAAATTACATCACTAACATATGTGTGAATTACATTTAGGCTTTTAAGTCCTAAATAGATCACTTATCTACCAAAAAATGAAGAAAATCTAATGTATTTAAATGCAAAAATAAGCAAAATAACTAAAAATATTCTCCCAATTATAGTCTTTACCATTTCTTCAAAAGCAATTTGGGCACATTTGCTTTATTAATAATTGTGAGTACGTTTACTTAAGCCTGTGATAAATGATTACACATCGTGTTAGTATAATAGATTGTGTGACAGTTTGATTGTCTCGCCGTGACAGCGTGTTTCGAGCTACGAGACTGTGTAGTAGGAATTTAAATTCTTAATAACGTGTTTGTGAAATTTTGGATGCTGAGAAATTTGTTTAAGTGTTTTGAAGGACACAATTAAGCGGGTAGCTTTTAGTCTATAGATTACTTTTGTTTGGTCCCTACAGAAGAGAGGTCATGCTTTTTAGATAAACCCATCCATAATGATTTGCCATCTATTTGATTTTATTTGTATGATTTTTTTTGGAGCGATCATAGACAAAGACAGTCTTTTTATAGAGCTGAATAGAATTAGGTTAATTACAATAATCAATGACTTATTTCTTATTATTTGTGATGAAAATTACAAACAAAATATTTCTTTAAAAAGACAACATATCTCGGTTATTTGGCCACAACTGCAATTAACTAGTAAAGTAAAAAGTACACAACACACACTGTAACTGCAAGTATTTACAATTTTGCGCAAAAATCCTCTCCATACTAATTTCATTTCGGAAAGCCACACCATTCATAACAATTTCATGACGAATTCAGCACCAAACACTGAATACGTGACGAAACCACCACAAAAATAAATAAACCTTCCCGACTGTACGAACAAAAAAAAATATCTCCCTACATTTTTCCCCTTTAATTTTTGAGCCGGAATTTCATAAAAAATAAACTGCGTGCGACACAGTTAGGGTAAATAAATTGAATTTACCATACTTCCCATAACAACCTCCCATCTATATGTAAGGTGAAGTTTAGTGTCGCCTCCAAGCGACGTTTGAATAACATTATGTATATGTGATCCAATATAAACATAAATTCTGCTTTCCTATTTTGTATTGGATATTGAAAAGAATAGATGGTTGCGACTGCCTCTCGTCCGGGTAGTGAATGCTACTGATCACGAAATCGAGATTTCGACTTCGGCCTAGCAAAGTGCTATTAGGTAGTTCTTTCTAATTTGTATCTGGGGGCACGGAAGTGCCCCCGCAAGTCGAGCAAAAAAAAAGCGGCACGGCCGTAACATCCTTTTCTCGAAGCAATTCGGGCTATTTTTGACACCCCTATAATTTCGTTGTGGATAAAACAAGAAGCCTGAATTTTCAGCAACTAATCAGTGATTGTATAAACAAGGTATATTTAAAATTTCAGTCAATTTGATCCAGTAGTTTAAGAATGACAACTTGTTAAAATTTTGAATTTTGTCACTCACTGATTCACTGACTCACTGACTCACTGACTCACCGATCATCAAAAGTCTAAGGTACTTCTAGCAGACTTAGAACCTTAAAATTTAGAATACAAATAGGGTTTAGTGTCTTAATCATGGGAAAAATTTAATATTTTCTAATTTCGGTCCAGTTTTCTAAATACACAAACTGCAACAATAACTTTGTAATCCCATATAAATGTATAAGATTACAAGGTTACATTTGCAGTTAATGAATTAAATTATTATTTCTGTAGAAAATAAAATAAATAGGTGTAAATAGGTACCTACTATATGAGGCAAAACGGGAGGGGGTAAAGGGTGAGTAAGGGTGTTTAGCCCATGAAACTGAACAACATTCCCATAAGAAAATATGTTGAATTATGAAAAAAAAACGCCTTTCCATACAAATTGGACTTATGTTCGCTCTACAAAAAGAAGTGAGATGCCATCAAAAACATTCTGTAAAAACCTCAAGTCTCGCCGTAAAAAGTTGTGAGATCTATATAATACCAAGTCGATTAATCTATTTAGTCTCTACTTAAAGGACCTTCTGTCTTAAGTTATTACGTATGTTATTATCATGCCATTTTAAAAAAAAATACCTTTAAAACAAATAGATCGACTTGGTCATCGCAAGAAAACACAAATTCGCCATTATTAACATTTCAGGAGCATTAACTTCTTGTCGTGCTGTGTAGTGTGATACATACTAATAATCAAATCATGCGATGGCCAGGTCGGTCTATTTGTTTAAGAGGTATTTCTTTTTAAATTGGCATGATAATAACATACGTAATAACTTAAGACAGAAGGTCCTTTAAGTAGAGACTAAATAGATTAATCGACTTGGTATTATATAGATCTCACAACTTTTTACGGCGAGACTTGAGGTTTTTACAGAATGTTTTTGATGGCATAAGATTATTCTTATTATACTCAGTCCGTTAAAAACGTGCAAACTACGTCATAATTAAAATAATTATAGGAATTTGACAATGCGTAAGTGTGAGCGGGAATTACATAAAAATACACTTTGTTTGATTCTTATGTCTTCAACGAGCTCTAACTTAAAAAAGGCCAAACAATATTTCCCAACCATCGATCTTTTTCTCAACTTCTATTTCAATCTAATATTAAAAGACCCTCTATTGAAGTTCCAGTCATTTTTCAGATAACTTTCTATGATAAATTTCATGTAAAGTGATATTACAGTTTTAAAGTAAATTTACGTTACAAACTTGAAACTCTCGCGTTATGGAGTGTGGCCACTTTCTAACCGATCTATTTGAGACAGTTCGTGTATTACCTTGTTGATCTAAAGCTTCTTTTGACGTAAAACATTAAAAGCTGTACCTATTTGAACTACTTTTTGCTGTTTTCGATGCATTACTGTTATTATTTTTGTTTTGTAATATTAGTTTTTTAATTTTCTTTATTGAACTGAACTACAATACATTTTTTTTGAAGAAAAGCTTTACTTAAGAAGTGAACTATCTAAATAAGTACTACAGTATCTTCATTAGAATTATTCAAATCGCATTTTTTATAACCTGACCTGCGGGCTTATCACGTATCTTCTTTGACAGCTAGTGTACGTCGAATTGAAGGTCTCTATTCAGTGCCTCGATTCTCTTCTACTATCGACTACCGACAACCGAACTGTCATCGAGAAATGTTGTATGAAAATCTGATCAGCGCCTCTGACGGGTGTCGTAGGAAACATTTTGGCAGTACATTCTAAATGTCAAAATTCGATAGTTAGCCGGTTGTCGGTAGTCGATAGTGGTAGAGAATCGAGGTACAGTTCATTGATGCTTTTTCGTACCGTGTTGATCATTTTATTCTAAGGAAGTAAGCAATGTCCAGCATTTTTGTTTTCAAATCCCCCCTGGGAATCGAATTCGACCTTTCACAGTAGTCATGAAGAGAATGACGCTCTACTTTGTACGTAAATAAGCTTATTCACTAAAAAGTATGCTCTTCGCACTTTTTTCAAAGTATTTTTTAAAACAATCAGATATACCAAACAAATTTTAACTTTACAATAATAATTACAGCAAGGCAACTCTTTGACAATTTAATTGTTTACGTACAAGACCGATGGGCAAACAATGTCACAATTTTAACATGACATTTATGACTGAAAATCTCTTTTATTTTAGTCACATTAATTAAATTTTAATGTACAAATATTTACATCAAATTTTTGACGTTTTATTTTAGTTATTTTAGACTCAGGCATTTCAGATTTTCAGGTTTTTTATGACAAGTACGTCTGGAGGTTATTATTTAGTTTTTGAATAGTCCAGGTTTTGAAAGTGCAAAGTTATGAACACTTTTAACAAGATTTTTATTTCAGTTAAAAAGTTAAAGTAGTTTATGAATTTGTTTTTTGGGAAATATTTTTATTTATGAACGTTAAATATATTTAAAAATAAGTATTATTTTGACAGTTCTGCTGTGTACTTTATACTTTCAAAATTTTTCTATATCATGGCACCTTAATGTAATCAAATAAAAAAGGGTTAAGCAATTAAAATGATTTCAAAACATAGATTTTATTTATTTTTTTAAACTTCATTATGAATAGCTCTTTTCATTCTTTTTTAGGATGTAGGCAATTTCACTTGCTTAATATATTCAATGCAGTTTATTAAAGAACAAATAATCAAACAGTCAAATTATTTTTACAGTCATAATATGTAGCAGTGATAGCCGAGTAGTATAAGTTGACAACATCGTGAGGAATCTTGTATGCCTAAAATTTGTTTAATACATTTATTAAGGGCATGCAAAGTCCCCAACCCGCACTTGGCCAGCGTGGTGGACTCAAGGCCTAACTCCTCCCTCATTACGGGAGGAGTTAGGCCCAGCAGTGGGACAGTAATGGGTTAAATTTATTTATTTATTCATAATATAAACATCCCTATGGGTAAAACGCGTGATTTTACGTAACATTAAAAATACTCTGAATTTGTAATTAATTTCTTGCAATACATTTGTATAAAATGCTATCACACCTTTATTACTTCACAGCTGTTCATTAAATCGACTGTATTATTCATAGAACGGCTGATTCAAAAATATTATTTTAACGAGAATTTGTTTTATCGGCTCCAAATATTTGTATAACCCCAATGTTTGTTCACAATCTGTGTTTGTGTGCATAATATACGGAATACTAATAGTGGGATTCGTAGTATACTTTCACAGGTATGCAATGTAAAACTTCAGTTCGGTGCGTAAAAGCTGTTTTTTGTATAAAAAGTCAAATGCATAACCCAATGCTAAATAAAATTATACAATACTAGCAGACCGCCCCGGCTTTGCTCGATTTAAGCAGTTATTTTACAAAAAAATCTTTACCATTTTTACATATAAACATTGTTCTTGAATCACCCTATCTATTAAAAAAACTGCATCACAATCCGTAGCGTAGTTTTAAAGATCTAACTATACATACAGACATAGGGATAAACGCGGGAATATATATATGTAGTGATATAGCTCTTAAAACAGGAGTAACATACATATACATATACATTATACACGGTCTCTATGCATTCACCGTGCACTTAACTACACAAAAAACACCTCAAATTCAAAAAAAATAACCGTCTATTTGCCTTTTCAAAGGTCTTAAAACGCCGATACATGTTGTGGCTCTTCAGTAATCAAGATAAGTGAAACCTCCGGGACCTCTAAACCTTCTCTTTGAACACTTTAATTTGTTTCTTGTAATAAACTTTATGGTACTCCTTTAATTTGGATTTTGACTTTTACTGTTGATTGAGTGGTATTTTTTTGTTGGTCATAAAATGTTTGATATCTAGATTTGTTCTTGAAATGATCTCATTAAAAGGATTTTTTGTTTGACAGTCTTTGCTAAATTCAATATCTGCAAATACTACTCTCGACATTATACAGGGTGTCCCAAAACTCAACGATAATCCGAGACAGGATGAAAGGCCAAGTCATACCGGTTCTAGGAAAAATAAAAAAAAAATTCTATATCACTTGGTTCAGCAATAATAGACACTTTTCAAAAAAGTTGAAATTCCACACCCTTGGTCGCATTTTCAAGTCCTGTGATCACCAATGTCACAATTTCGCTGTGTTTTTTTCAATTTCGTGATCTTCATTAAATATGCTATTAATCGTAAAACAAATTAATGCACAAAACATTGTTAATTTAATAAAAAAAGTTAAGTTTTAGTGAGTCATGGTTCACAAAAATATCGTTAGTTAACTTTGACGCTTCATATTGAAAAAAAAATGTACTACACTACCCTTGGCAAGTTATTTCAAAAGTTGGCGCATTTAATCAAGATTTCAAAATGGTGCAACACTTGCCACTTTTCTTGCCATTAAATTTGTTATTTTTATTTGAACGACGAGTGTCCCCGAAAATGGATCGGACGGAGTGGTACAATTGTATGGCCTCCTCGTTCCCCCGATCTAAATCCAGTAGATATTTTTACTGGGAATGCATAAAAGAAAAAGTCTATTCGAAATCAATACAAAATCTATCAAAACTTCGCCAGAAAATTGACACAGCGTCAGAAGAAATAAATGCAAGGAATTTTGCTTGACTCTTGCAAAGGTCTTTTGTAAGGCGTTGCAGAGCCTGTATTCGTGCCAGAGGAAAACAATTCGGAATTACATTAGTTTAAGGAGAATAATTAAATAAGAACGTTGGTTCGTTCATTCTTTTTTTTAAATTATTTGTACCTCTTATGTTTATTACATTAAATATTGGTTATGGACTGACTCAATTACCTTTTTACTAAAAATAATTGCTTTCCTCTGGCACGAATACAGGCTCTGCAACGGCGTACAAAAGATCTTTTTACCAATCAAGCAAAATTCCTTGCATTTATTTCTTCTGACGCTGTGTCAATTTTCTGGCGAAGTTCTGATAGATTTTGAATAGACTTTTTCTTTTATGCATTCCCAGTAAAAATATCTACTGGATTTAGATCGGGGGAACGAGGAGGCCATACAATTGTACCACTCCGTCCGATCCATTTTCGGGGACACTCGTCGTTCAAATAAAAATAACAAATTTAATGGCAAGAAAAGTGGCAAGTGTTGCACCATTTTGAAATCTTGATTAAATGCGCCAACTTTTGAAATAACTTGCCAAGGGTAGTGTAGTACATTTTTTTTTCAATATGAAGCGTCAAAGTTAACTAACGATATTTTTGTGAACCATGACTCACTAAAACTTAACTTTTTTTATTAAATTAACAATGTTTTGTGCATTAATTTGTTTTACGATTAATAGCATATTTAATGAAGATCACGAAATTGAAAAAAACACAGCGAAATTGTGACATTGGTGATCACAGGACTTGAAAATGCGACCAAGGGTGTGGAATTTCAACTTTTTTGAAAAGTGTCTATTATTGCTGAACCAAGTGATATAGAATTTTTTTTTTATTTTTCCTAGAACCGGTATGACTTGGCCTTTCATCCTGTCTCGGATTATCGTTGAGTTTTGGGACACCCTGTATATCATTTAGATAATAATGCACATTGTTTTTTTTGAGTTCCATAGAGTTTATGACGAAATTCATGCCTATATAATTACCTCATTTTAGGTACGGAACGCAAAGAAGTCAACTTTCTTAGGTCTTGGTCACCGTCTGCTATAATCAATACAAAAGCAAAATACCACGTACTGTACCGCATTTTACTTACGTGAAAAAATGAAACAGCTATATAAAATTATATCCTTAAGCCTTAGTTTTACATATGAAGAGTATCGTTAAATAAAGCATCAAATTGCATTAGCACTAAAATAAACTACAAAATGCGTACTGGAAAGAATTTTTACTAATAAAAATCGTTTTCAAAACACAGCTTAAATAAATCACTCAGTTTTTGCGACAACAATACCACGCAATGATTACATCCACATTCACACATAATCTCCATACAGACATTAAACGTGCAGTTCACAACATGTCATATCGCACCGCCCGAGGGAGCGATACATCGAGAACGATTGCTAACTAATGGAACTAATGTATTGAAATATGTTTACATTGTTACGTATACGCTATAAATATTGGGATAAAACAAAATTGTTGGCGATATCCATTGATACAACAATAAATATTTGGGAATTGTGCGCTTTAGTGAAAATGTTGCTACAACTGGATTTACTATAAGTTTAATCTTGAAATTAAAAGAGGACCCAACCTCAACAAACAGCTACTGTAGCGAAATTTTTTTCTGTCGATACTGACGAGTATCGAGAGTTTGACATTAAAAATGTACTGCCAAATTTGTTCTAACGGGGCCCATTAAAGGCGCTGATCAGGTTTGTGTGCAAAATTTCTCTATATCTTCTGGTTATCGGTAGTTCAAGGCTGACTTAACCTAGCTCATGCCACTGCTGCGTTCTATCACGCGGAGAAAATGCAGTAAAAAACAAATATTTTCTTGTAATGAGCGCAAGTGTTACATATTATATAGGTGTTAGTCTGGATACCATAGAGCTCTGTGTAGTTTAGAAGCATATGAATTTGTCATGAAACTGTTAAGAACGTTAGCAAAATAAACTCACGTTTTCCTGTCAGTAATATTTCCCCCTAAATATCTATAACATTGAATGAGATCGTTTTAAACATAACGATGTTAATAACATCTAACACATACGAATATCTGTAAGGTGTTCGACGAAAGATAAGTAAAATTGCTTTCATGAAATTAAATATCTTTGGAATCGACTCCGAACTTGTCAATGGCGTATCAGAAGTTTCGTGTTAAATTTTAATATTACATTTCGACAATGGTGTTGAACTTTGAATGGGGAGAAATTTCTATTGAAATTCACACGAGGGGAGTGTATTTACATTGGACGGTACGATATTGCGAAGCGTCTAGCGAAATAAACTGTAACGTTTCTTCCTAGTATGGAACGTAGTAGTAAAATATTGGACTTACGATCAAATATTTTAGTCTATAGCACTAAATAAGAACCTTTGATATTACAACAGTTGCAAGTGAGAGATGTCTTGCATTTTGTCGGTTTATAAAAAACAATATATGTATAGCGAATTAAACAGTTGATACTTTTGATTTATTTTTTTTCAAAATTAAGAAAAAATCTTACTCTCCTAAACGATCGACACTGTATGTTTCTCGTAATACTAGTAAATCTATTGGTTATTCCAAGGATTTATTTAGCCATCGTACTTTTGACCAGTCTTTGACAAACACCTTTCATTCTGCTTTTCAAAATAGACAGTACACTCAGCTGAAGCATCACTAAATTGCCATTCATTTGAACTTACTAAAGGTAGTTTATCTTTAGTCGTTAGAACCAGTGAATGCAACTTTCCAAAGCCTTATTTCAATACGTTATCAGTAATCCTGTACAGACGGTGTTATCGCATCGGACGATATAAAAAGCTGTAAAGGATTCATGTGTATATTCGCTAAAGCAGCTTTGCTTAGGTCAGACGGTCATTGACCTTCCCATGGACGGTTTGTTGACCGGCTTAGTAGTAAATAAAGTGTTTAGTATTTGGTAAAGTTTTCATTATTATCAACAAGTTAAAGTAATGAGTAGTTGGTAAATGTATTTGATCTGTGAAGCGTTAAATGTTTTAAAAGTTGTATCAGTGATTATGTTTTAGCGATAAGTGAGGTTCTCTATTATATTGTAGGCCTAATTAATGGAGATTATAAGCTGAATTTTTACGAGTAAATACAGCATCAAGAGACCAATGAAGTGATTGCAAGAAAATATTTATAAGGCCGTCCTTATAAGATCGTTAATGGTTTCAATCAATCAGCCTAGCCTATTTTTACGTTGAAGTCAGCTTCCAGTCTCACCGCATACAGCTGAATACCAGTATTCTACATGAAGCGCCTGCCTACCGGACCTCCACAACCCATTCATCTGGGTTATAACACGATACAACTAGGCAAAACTGTTTGTTAGACTATCATGCTTCTGACTACTGGTAGGAGTACGTAAGCTTAAATGCAGTAGATGTTGTGTGTTGACTGTTATTTAATTATTAATTTCATTTTGATTATATAATTCAGTAAGTATAAGCAAGCTGTGATAGCGGCGTCATGAGTACCACAAGCCGCCGAATGGCAAAAAAAAATCCCAATGTTGATTAACCAGTCGAAAGTTTTACAAAAAAATTAAAATGTTTTAAATTAATGAGGAAAAAGCTGGCTTGTATAATAGACTTCAAGCGAAAAGGCTAATGGTATCAAGTTGTTCCAGGAAAATCCCTGAGGTCTTATGTCAACATTTATAAAGGTTGTATTTTGATTGATCGTCAAAGGTTCTAAGTAATTAGGCGGTTCTAGAACTTCCCTGTATCTTTGCGGTTAAAAGGATACCTTTAAAATGTTTTATTCGTTCAGTGATTTTAGAGCCCTTGAGTCACATATCAAGCAAGTGTTTCTGAAAAATGTTGGAATCGGAATTCCAGACGTATTGGCGTTACTCTGGCCTTGGTCATAGACAAACTGGCTACGTCAAGTGTAACCTGCACTGAATTGTCAGACATTCTAAGGTAAAGTGCGTGCTCGCGTTCTTGTCTTCTATTCTATAATAAACTATAAAGTTGCTTTTTTCCACTGGGCAAAGCAATCTCTCCGTTCTTCTCGGTCTTTTGATTTTGTTGTACAATATCTTCAGAATCTGTCTAGATACCGCCATCGCTTTGGAAGTTTGGAGATGGGTTAACTAGAGTATTTCAATTTGTTGTTGCTACAGAAAAGTAACTTTTACGTCTGACTCCACATGAAAGCTCAATTTTAATGAAAATTATTTTCCGACGCAATTTCATTTCGTTCATTAAGTGAAGTAATGAACTGTAATTGTCATAACTTTGTAATGTTACGACTGAATTTACTGAGGAATCGGATCGTGCCTCATTTTGTTGGTTTGTTGCGTGCCAAATACATTTATTTGGTTTACATTTAATGGAAGTAATGAAGTTTACATATTCATTAAATAAAAAAAGGTAACTCTATGAAACGTGAACGAAATACACTTCTGCCTGCACCGGGTATAAAAGTGGCGATCTTATAGTACATATTATTTTTAAATTTTTATTTGCCACATGCCTGAGGTTCATAATTATATCCTTATCCAAATCCAAATCATCTCTTTATTTTTGCCTTTGTAAGGATATATGCCATGATATTTAATCATAATCCTAAACTGACTTTGGATATACCACAGAAAAAATCAAAAGCCTTCGAAATAAATAATTATAATAACGTGATCAATAGAGAAAATAAATATACTCTAAAAGTGAGGTTAGAAGTTGTGACCTTTCCATCGACTTTTAGACTATATGTAAGTAGGTTTGATCTCCTAAAAGATCCTATAGCACGTTTATGACCACTTCAAGATGTGATAACATTTTACGATTCACATGAAGTCATGGGATCTTTAACCGAGAGAAAACATCATCCATGTAAAATATAGCTTCAATGATATAAATCTCTATGTGGCGATAAAAAATATTCACTGATCTTTTTTTATTTATAGATTTTTAGTATTAAGCTATAGATTAGATAGATAATTGTGAACCTAAATCATGATTTGTTTGGCTTTAAACTTTGATGAATTGATATCTTAATTTGATAGAAGCTCTAGATTGAATCTATAATAGGAATCATGTCTATGTTATTTTGATAAACTATTAACCCTGCACGTAGGGGGTGTGGTGTAAAGTTCAAATCATCCTAAATTCCAAAAAAAACTATATCGTATAAAGTGTGAAGCAAAGCTTACTTTTATAGCGTATCACACGGATGATGACTCTAGATTAAAACTTGGTAATATAAAAAATATAAAACTTAAAGTTTAATAATTTATTACTTTAAATATTATTAATAATCAAATAGTGCAAGAATGGATAATTGGATACAGATACTATTTGTCTAGCAAATAACTTTATAAAATCTAACCTTTGTAGCTGGTTTTAAAGCATATACACGTTACTCCAGATTGTAAACATATTAGTACCAGCTAGTAAACTATAGTCACTAATTTATTAAACACTTATTTGGACGTAATTTCAATATTACTTACTAAACCATTAACTATCGCACTAGGCTCCAGTAGGTAATTAAGATTTACTGTCAGTTTATTGACATTAGTTGAGATTTGTATCGTCTAGACTTTAAACAAGACCCTTATTTTCCTTTTTTTTTCAAGATTTTTCTATCTAAGTGATCAATATTGCTTAGAAAAGAAATATCAAAACTGTTATCGGATTTACAATCAGAGATAGTACGTGTCTCATTATGAAAATATTGAATTATACGTTGTACTTTAGAGTAAAATGCTTGACCTTTTGAATTTGATTTGAATGTTAAGTAAGATGACCTTTCACTTGTTCTCCTTTGGACAGGTAAAGCGTTTGATCAACACAACCACATTTGGCTCACGTTAAATTTTGTTCGTAGTGTTATATCATATATTATATCTGTTTATTCATACATATTATTGACTATGAAATCCCCGAAATCCCCTAAATTAAGGATACTTCCCTAACTTAATTTTTTTTCTGCTCTGTGGTCAGAGAGCTCGTTTCAGACATCGTTTTTAAATATAATGACGAGGAATTTTTTTAATTTTATGCTACAAAAAGTAAAAAGCTACAAAGTGTTTAAGTATAACTTAATCAACACAAACGCCTAAATTAAGTAACAATAGTCGCAGTTACCTTAAAACCGGGTCAATAACCTTACCTAGTGAATCGTAACTCCAAGCGATGTCATCTGAATGACTTAAACACATTCACTACGTACACAAAGCTACAAATTTAACTGTTAATCCCGAAATTCACGTCCTCTATCCTTTTTTCACTTTGCTTTTTTGTATTGGAGTGAAAGAGATAGCATCGCTTAGAGAACAACGAAGGCTTTTCCTACTTCCCCATTTCGGGGCAGATTAAAATACAAATTTACTCATTGAAAACGTTTTACAGGGAGATTACCTTCGTATTTATTTCTCTGTATTTCAACGTGATGTTTCTAACCTTATGTTTTGTTATCTAAATAACGGTGGCAGATAATTTCGGAGATTTAAAACTGTTATTTTTTATATAAAATGTTTATTTTGGGGTTTTGTTTTTATTGGTATTAAGTTGTTGATTATTGAAAATTTTTATTTGTAAGAGTTTAAAAGTGATGAATATACTTAAAACCCATTTATTTATTTTCCATTTTATCAATTATAAAGTTGTTTCCTAGTTTTACTGTTGATAATTTCTAAGGAAATTGAGGCGGTAGACCTCCGTGCTTCGAAGAGCACGTAAAACTGTCAGTCTTACGTCTAATATCTCACTGGTCGTGTCGGTTAACCGTCTCACTGGACTATGAGAGTGAGGGAATAGAGAGTGCACCTGTGTACTGTGCACACACTTGGACACTACCAACAAAGTCCTGCACAGTCGGCTGGTTTTAATAAAACTGAACGCCGTAGCGTAATTCTTATATAAATTATTGAAAAGTACGTTTATATATTGATTTTTCTACCGTTTTTAATTCGCATAAGCGAAGTATGATAATCAATACTTATTGCAACTGCTTAAGTTGTAACTTTAACACAATTATAAATATTTAAGTCAATTTTGTTCTTGTTAGCGGGCTTATCACATATCATCTCAGTTGACAACTAGTCTACATCAAATTGATGGTCACTATTCAGTACATTGCTGTTTATCGTAACGTGTTAACCACTAAAATCTAAGGGAGAAAACAATGTAAGTGACTTTCGAAAAGTTGTCAACTGAAATACGTGATAGCCCCACAGATTTCCTTTATCAATCTCACTAAGTCCTTAGATTAGTATCATATCTACACAATTTATATTTCTATTTCTCGGTCACTATGCAACAATAGATTATTATACTGTTACTCAAGGGATAATATCTAAATCCCGACAGTCCCTAAAGCATCAACTACTATGAAAAGAGTAGAAATAAAAATATTATATCTAAGAAAATATTAAGATAGAAATAATATATCCCGTCTTTAATATAGTAGTATATGAAAGCATTATGTATAATAATGCTTTCATATACTTTGGAATTATTTATTTCGATACGTTATATTAGTAACTAGCTGACTCGCGCAACTTTGTTTGCATTACATAAGAGAGAATAGGTCAAAATTTTTCCGGTTTTTATATTTTTTTTACTGGTACTTTGCTCCTATTGGTCGTAGCGTGATGATATATAGCCTAGATAAATGGACTATCTAACAATGAAACAATATTTTAAATCGGACCAGTAGATCCTGAGATTAGCGCATTCAAACAAACAAACAAAGAAATAAACAAACTTTTTAGCTTTATAATATTAGTATAGATAAAATATATGAAAAAAATAATATCTTTGATCGGAAAATATTCGAACATAATAAATCCTAATTCAGTAAACATTTTAGTCGCAACAATATTTCAGAGCTCTTTAATATTTATTGTCAAATTTTTATCTAAGCTTTTACATAAGTTATTTGTGAAATTTAGTCATAATTTTATTCGCTGTGAACAATATTTTCCAATAATGTTGAACTTTTTTAGAATGTTAGTATAGTTTTTATATTTATTAACTTGGAAATGTGTAAAAAATAATACAAACGGTTATATAGAAACAAGTGTAACTAACTATAATATCCGAGAATGCGAAATTTTCACTCAACTATCGGACAGTACATGTTAACAGAATTAAGTGAATATACTACTAGCCCCGTCTTCAAGGCAAATAGGTTTCCAGTTTTCCTTATTTAATAACCATTCTATTGCAACAGCTGCAAGTCGGCACACTATGGATATTTTTTAATCAGTGATTTATTTATTTCTTACTTACAGTACCACAGTAACTATTATGAGTACTTTCTTACAAAAATATCTAAACCTACGCAAGCAAATTCACTGGCAAAGCTAGTGTTTGTACTTATATAATTATATTCTATATTTGCGACGACGCTTAGTCGTTCGTGTATTATATTATACTTCGTTCGTGTATTATTACAAGGGCGAAGGATTTATTATCATGATATTAGTAATAGAATACCGTAATGAAATCTTGTAATAAGTCAGTTTATGCGGAGTTACTGTAAATGTAATCTTTGGAAAATTATATAAGATAAAGTGGGTTGTAATTAAGGTATTTGGAGCTTCGAATTATTTAAGTTATGATTAGGCTTGTTAATTGTTAGAACAAAAGATTTGCCTTTTTAATGTAAATTGGATAGTATCCCTTTTTGTTGCTGACACTTAGTTTGGAGCGATGTTTTTCAGGTACATACTCGTACCCTTAGAGCCAGCGCGCACTCTTATCAAGTCTATAGAGGCAGTCTTATCAAGAGTGACAATAAGACCCGTGCCCAGCAGTTGGACAGTCATGGATTTGAAAAATAATGCTGTGTCTCAGAATCTTTCATACATAAAGAGTGACTGACTGCGGCGCTCGACGTGAATAGACATTTTTTTGTTCCTAAAGACAACTCCCGCACTAAGAATTGCTCGTGTGTCGCGGGGACTTTTACAAACATACAAACACGGACACAAAGTACAACCAAAGCCGAAACAATTATTTGTGGATCGCACAAATAATTGTTTCGTGTGGGAATCAAACCCACCTCCTGACGCTATGTATGATAGCAGCGTGGCGACCTAAACCACTGCGCCACGGAGGATTTGAAATGTAGTTCGCACACCGGGCAGTGTGTTCGACGCCTAATTTTTAACCATTACATAAAGAATTTTCCTTAGACGTTATTACAAACATTCCAGCACTTATTGCACTAAACCTAGCACTGGCAAGATAAATAGCACTTTAAAAGAAATAAAATTAGCACTTGTGCAACAATTGTTGCTTTTAACCCGTATATAGTGAGTTATTAGGTAATTGGAGTCATTCTCACGCCTCGTACTGTAGAAGAAATAAAAAATAGATGGAATTCAAACGTTCTTTGTTTCGAGGATTTAATTGTAAAAGTCAAAGCTGCTGAGTTTTGAATCGTTGGATAATATTTGTCTATTTTAATATACGGCCATTAAGGTATCTATGTTTTCTGAGTGTTTTTTCGCACCTTAAAAGTGTTATGCATAGCACGCATAAGAGTAGCACAAATATTACCAAATTATGCACCTACTTAATGCCTGCCTGGTGTCTGCACCACCCTACTGACTGGTACAGAATGCTTCTGGCATTAAGTCCGCCTTGTAAATAGATTTGCATCAATAGTGCAAGTGAAGTGTTCTACAGTAGTTTTTAATTATACGAAAGAATCATGACTTCATGACATGAAAATGATACCTTCGGCAAGGGTCATTAAGCTTGAATTGGCACCTTGTAAAGAATGATGGTCACAAATTATATTGCAAACGAAGATAAATATTTCATTATGTCTATAACTATCAGAAATCTACATATTATATCGAAAATGAAACTACGTACATCTAGGTTCTTCACTCACTCCTCGAAAAATTCAAAGAAAAACTCCCGAAAACTTGATTAAATTTAAGATTTTCATATCTTCATAAAAGAGTGAACTGTTCCTTATGATTAACCTGGCTACAGGGTGGAATTACTTGTATTTGCATATACCGCTGGATACACGCCAAAAGGGGAGGGATCAAGGTATTTCATATAATACAGATTTATAGATCCTATATAATCTTATTAGATCATGATTTGAGAGCTGGCAGCTTGAGGCACACTTTATTTTGATTGGGTATCCTTATTGATTGAATTTGATGGTATTATTGGTATTGAAGATTAAGTTATCAGTGCCATTCTAATAGGTATATTAACGTAGAAACGTTAATATACCTGTTAGAACCATTTGGTAACAGGTATCATTGTGCATCAGAATCGCTAGTCACTAAATATTTTCTTCAACGAAATCGTTTCAAAACTAATATTGTGTCTAAATGCTTCTATGCTTCTCATAGTCGATAGCTACTACGTTTCATTTAATTCACTACTTTTATGGTGACCAGCCATTTTGGTACTAGGCCTAGGTAGGTGACTATAATTTCATACGAAATAAATATTGCTGTGATCGCCATAGTCATGTTATATCCGGGTGTATTTTTTGTATTTAAAAGACAGTATTAAATATTTTAACGACAGTTAATATTCTGAAGAAGGAAAACAGTGTATAATTCGAACCGTCCTTTTAACTAGTTGAAAGAAGTTCACAATTTCAACCTTTTTCAATCATCCTAATAACAAAATTTGTTTCAAAAGCCAATCCGTGCACAATTTCAATTTGTTACAAGAAAAATCTAAATAAAAATAGATTTCCAATATAAAAAGTAATGAGCAACTTTGATTTTAGGCTCTATTCGACTTGGTAAAAGTGTTCAACAAATTTTCTTCGCTCGGTTTGAATCCAATATTTTTGTTAGGGGTAGAACATATGCGATACCTTGGACATTGACTCCTGCCTGCGCGGTATTTATTTTAAATATAATACACATTATTATGTACAACAGGAACAACATGACTAAACATATTTAGTTATATGCTTACTTTACTGCTGATCATGAGGGTTCGATTCCCGAAACGGGCAAAGTTTAAAGGATTTTTTTAATTTATATAAGAGCATTTTTCAAAAGTTGTCTGACGTTTGGTAACGTGTCTGATATAGTGCGAAAGGCTCGTTCCCTTTTACAAATAAACAAACAAATAAATATTACGCTTGCATGACCAATTTCAATTCGTTGCAAGTCACTGCATGATTCTGGTGAGTTTTGCATAGACTGCTATAAAAACGTATATTAGGTTTAGACTAAGTTTGTTGGCAACAGTCAGATAGTATGCAAAAACTTAGAAGTTAGCACAAATAACTAAAGAAGATCTGTCACAAAACTATGCGTCACTATAACATAGCTGAACCTTTGGTGCAATGGTTATAGTTGTCTCCTCACCACTGGAGAATTAAAATTTCCGAGTTGAATACGAGTATACGCCTGCCTGTTGTGGCTAGCTAAATGTACTTATAAGAGAATTTTCACAAGTATTTTAGATACACGTAATACGGATTCTGTCTGATTACTTATAGAAAGCACCAAGGAAAAAGTGTTTTGTAAAACCGTTTACATTTTAAAGCTCGTAACTACGCATAAAAAGTAATAATTACTAAACTAAAATAATTTGAATAACTGTACCTATCGGACCGATTAAAAAATGTTCGCTCTGTTAAAAAATATTTTGTATTTTGTTCCTCGATAAAGTGATCGTGTGTATTCTCACCTCAATATAAATAAGTCTGTTTTTCACAAACTTATGTTACCTCTGGATAATATTTTTCCACGGTAGCAAATATCTTCGTGTTCATTGTTTGTTCGTGTATTATCGATTTGGCCGTCAGAGGTCAATGTCCTCCGAAATTTTATATTTTCACCGTGAAAACTTTAATCTCATGTCGTAAATCAGCTGAAATAAAGTTCTTTCGAAATAGTGTAAGTGTGAAAATATTTTTACTTTTGCTAAAGAGCATATTTCACCGAAAATATTACCGCTGTTAAAATAAGTAGTCAAAAAGTTCTACCAAGAATTATAAATGGCATTGAGATATAAAAAGACATAAAAATAGATACTATTATTCCAATGCCTGAGGCAAAATTAACATGTGCTCTAAGTTCTTTTTGGTATTTTTTTTTATCCATGATAGTAACTGGACATACGTTTCTTTCTCTCTGGGAATTTATTTGAGACGTGGGACCGTAATGGAACGTAATACAAATTATGTATTTTTTTCTAAGGATAGGCACAGACCAAAGAACATCACTTCCTACGGTCCTTACAAACTTCCAACGTAGTGAGTAAAAATATTTTTTCATCTGTGACTGTCCCACTGCTAGGCAATGGTCTCCTCCTAAACGAGGGAGTAAGTTAGCTCTTGTGTCCGAGATACAAATCAATTACATAATAAAGATAAATAATCTGACAGTAAAAGACAAAGCAACTAAAAATGTAAAACATCAGTCAATTTCGAGTACTCTAATAAAAGTGCTAAACTAACATAGTAACCGTACAACATTCATGAAACTATAATTGAGCAACAAACATTCACACGTCCATTGAAACTTTTACATTACACTACTTAATACTTACTAGTTACAAACACGTATGCTATGATAAAACTGGGGACAATTTTGTCCGTCTGTCTGTTGAGATAGCGTGGAAAGATAACTTTAATACATACATACAAAGGGCGTGATTTTTTGTATGCAATATAAAATTACGTCTTTTTCCCATAGGGGTTGGCAGAAACCGAAGAACATGCTACGAACCTTACAAACTTCCCTTGCTGCATTCACCTCCGGACATTTTGTTACACAAGATCGCCGCTTACGAGTACCACGCATTTACTAACTTTAATATTTGGTTATTATACACCATTTTCTTCTCGTCCAGTTAAAAGTGTTTCTTATAATAAAAACGTGTATTTTCTGCGATACCTTTTTATGCCATTAGGACAAAATACTTTTATTAAAATTTGCGCAGTAATTTGGTCTAGGGATGCAAAAACCAGAAACGAATTCTTCTAACATTTTTGAAAATTACATTTAAATTAGGAGACTCGCAAAAACGTGCAATGGAATATAGTTGTAAGCTTCTCATGGTACAAATTAGTGCTGTGACTAATTTCAAATGAAAAACCCATAACAGAATTCGAAAGCTCGATCCGATGGCTTATCTTCTATAGACGAAAGCAAGCAAAACAAACAAAATAGTGATTTTATACAAACAGAACCGCGTTCAAAACTAGTTTACAAATAAAAGCACATCCACACCGAGCCCACAGATTAAAAACAGCTACAGTGTTACCAACAATCGTCCGACAGTGTTGCCAGAGTACATTTATATTTAATGCTCTTTAAAAGGGTCCGCCTCCAACTTAATTAGTTAGGGCTTATCTACAAGTTTCTCTTTGCATGTTAATTTACCCTACCTATTATGTATATATATTATTATATGTATTATTTGTATACAGGATGGAAAATATTGGGTAAAGTAGACAAAAATATTGAGTATCGATTTTTTGTTTAAATTTGCATTTATTTGCTGTACTCGTCAGATAAAATTATAATTTCTTAGGTAACTTAGGTTTGTTTTCACTGTATTAATTGAAATTTTATAGACATGGTCAAATAAAAATTTATATCAATTTGTATTATGAAATTTTCTGATTATAGAAGGATAGCTTGTTTGGTTTTTAATTGGAGACAGTAATGTTGATAAAATTTAATAACAATTTCAGCTTAATTGTGAATTTTACGATACATAGTATGTAGGGAAGACACAGAATAATATCATTCAAACATTTTTATAAATTTACCTAATTACTACATATTTTTTACCTGAAATATTAACTGTAGTTTTCCCACCACGGCCTTTTATTCCGACCTGTATACAAAACGCTGTACGTGTATACGTGACTTTTTAAGTATGCGGTTTTTAACTTGTGTTCGCAATGTTTTTGGGTCCGTTTGTTTATTGTTTTACATAGTTCTGTGTACAGAATTTTACAGCTCAATATAACAGTGGAATTACAGAGACAAATTAAATAGTTATGTGCGTCTCTGTTTAGATTTTATTGTGGTTTTACGGATTTTACTAGTATAATAGAGTTATAGACTGAAATCTTTGGTTCTCTAAATATAAATGGATGAAATTATTTTCTTGATTGTTAGTCGGCGAGATGTATGCGTTTGTGGCATACTAATTGAGGATGCCTGGTTACAGACCAGAGAGCACTTGCTTTAATCCCTACAAACTTTCCCCGCCACATTCACATCCATACATCTTGTCATACAGAATCGACGGTAACGAGAACAACGCACCTGACCTTTGCAAGACATCATCAATATGATGTGTGTATTTCTTTCTAAGACCTCCCCTTCTGGCTTTATATTAGGTCGGGGAAAAAGTCTTTTCGCATTATAGTATGTATGAACTTGTAATAAAATCTTTTCTCTAGACAAAAAAGCCTCTATATTTGGGTATCTCACGAGCTCACTGAATGAAACCTAAAGAACCGTGTACCGTAACCAATTTGTGATTCTTGAAGCCAAAGAGATTTTATTACAAGTTCATACATACTATAATGCGAAAAGACTTTTTCCCCGACCTAATATTTCCTGTACTGTACCTCGATTCTCCACCACTATCGACTACCGACAACCGGCTAGCTATCGACATTTGACATTTAGAATGCACTGCCAAAATGTTTCCTACGAGACCCATCAGAGGCGCTGATCAGATTTTCATACAAAATTTCTCGATGACAGTTTGGTTGTCGGTAGGCGATAGTAGTAGAGAATCGAGCTACGGCACAGTAAATTTCATTTCATTACTCTACATTCATTTATGTCATATAATCTTTAAGTAAACATAAAACATTCCCTAATTTCGTCTCTAGATAGCATTATGAGATAGTAACTGTATATTCGCAGTCACGACTGTACAATTACTTCGAAATAGTTCGTTTTATTAAATACCTTCCATCAATAACATTTCATGTACCTCAAATTAAACGTGTCTGTAGTAACTCAAGTTGCAATTCCGTTTCATATACGTACATGCCAGTTACTGTTACAATACCTAAGTACTAAGATATACGATTGTTCAATATACGCGAGAGAATATATTCAGAATTGTATGTTCATTATGAAACACTTGGTTGTGTAATTTATGCGATACGTTAAGCGATGGTGGTAAGGCTTAGAATATGATGGATTGATTAAAATTGAGAAAAATAGAAAATCGGAAGTTGTTCTTGAGTGTTTCAAAAGTTGAAAATTTTTTGTTTAAAATTAACGTAGCAAACAAGAGGGGAAAGAAAACTATCCTGTATTTATGACATCAAGTTTAGCCAATATAAGTTACAAAATTAAACATGTACAAAGAGTTAAGAAAATGTTTTTCGGTATCCCGATATTTTTTTAAATGCTTATGGCATAAATTTTTAATAGTAAAAGTACCTACTGTATTTGTAACTTCAATTCTTAATTCAAATATACGTGTAATACCAATTTAATTGGTATACTCACTTTATTTATCAGAAAAAGCAATTAAAAATTTCTAATAAAAGCTAGTTATATTCTTATGAAACAGTAAAATCTGTGCTACGTAGAAGTTCACACAAATTCTAAGCAACATAGTTTACAAAATCTATCGGACCTGCATATACACTTTACACAAGATTTACAATTTATGCATGTAGTTACATTGTATAATATTCCTTTGTGCACAATACAAGGGTATGCTCAATACATTCTAACTACATACTTACCCAGAGCTAAGTCATTTGCTACATGAAATTAAACCGTAAGTATACACTAACCACAGTATTTGCTGCTGCATTATGACTTGTTTGTAGCTAGCGGAAAGTTTGTAGCAAAGTTTTGTGTTAGTGTAGGAAGCTGGTTAAAAAGTTTGTAACAAATATTTCATTATATTTAATATTATATTATTTTATTAATATTTAATTATATTTGAATTTTTAGTTCGGTGATGAATAAAATGATAAGTAGAAGTTATTTCACTTTATATCTGCAGAAAGTTATTATTATTTTATTATAAAGTTATAACGAAGAGCAAGCCACAAAAAATATAAACTATTTTAATGATTGTGTCAAAAAAGCAACAGAAATTTAGGAAAACAAATAGCGAAAGTTCCTTAAAGTTATGAAACGTAAACAAAAGGTGCGGTCATTAAAAATCCGTCAACTTTGTCCTTCCGGCGTACAGTTTGTTCGTTCAGTGTGCAAACTCTCAGCCACAAACAATCCGCCTTACCCAGTTACACCCCACTTAAACCACAGTGTTCGTTACTGCATAACACAGGTTAAGAGAGACGAGAATTTATCTACCACGATTTAATTAAAGGCAAGGGCATAATTAGAAGGAATGGAAATGGCAGACGAAATTAAACTGGCGTGCATAGGTGGGACATTTAATTATTTATGTACGTGTTGACGGTATTAAGTATGGTTTGAAACGTGTTTTGCATTTAGGACACGGTTTATTGGCTGTAGGGCCTGGGACGGTCTCCGTGTGGGTGGTATTTTGGTACCCAAAAAAATATGTTAATTAATTTATACGGAGTTTTTTTCTTTAAGAAAAGATGTCACGAAAATTGACTAAGTAATTCTACTCTTTTGTTATAATTCCCATATTATCTCAGATTGTTTAGGATTTTCAAAACAAACTATACCTGAGATTTTAGCCTGAAGATACACAGATCTAGTATTATTGTATTACGAACATATAAAAAACGGACACAATGACTAACCAATGTGTGTTACTTAGTTTTTGATCTGATTGGGAATCCACACTTCAGTCAAAAGTAGTAGCAGTTTTGTTTCCACATTTTGACCCGTGATTTCAAAGAATTCAGTGATATGCAAAGTATAAAATTAAGACGGGTATTTTTGTTCCTTTACCTTACAAAATATAAGGCTTTATTAATAGTCATAAAGTGTATACAGTTCCAACACTCATATCAACAACACTATCATACAAATTCAACTAACATAACTAAGCACTCGTATACGAGATTATCCAAACTTTGATACTACCTCAAGTTGGAGTGGAGGAATTTAATTTACCTGTATAACCGGGTAATGTTAGAGGTTATGTTAGTTATCCGGATAATGGTGAGTGTTTGGGTGATGACACCCGGTATACCCGGGTGGATGGAGTTTTAGTGTGTTTGTAGTGACTTGGAGGTCTTTTGGATTTTGAGAGAGTTTATTTGTGGTATAGTTTTACTGCATAACGTCCGACGTAGGGTAGAAGAAAATGTACGTAGGTATAAAGGCAGTATACTAGTAAGATTATATATAATTATGTAATAGAAAATAACTAGAATATTCCTAGATGAGATTGGCAAATAAGGATATTTGGTTGACAATACGATAATTATTTTTTCAGTTCAAATCAAAATTAAGCAATTACTCCTTGTTCTATAATCTCTAATCGAGGAAAGAGTAATTGTTCTATTTGTTCTTTTCCGTAGAAAAACTTTACAGAAAATTGTTGATTTATTTAAAATTTATTCATTCGACACCATGTAGTTTAATTAAATTATATTTTTTTCAATCTGTACAGACTGAATGAACATTCTTCCTCAAATCATTATCATCAATTTATTTTCAACACAATATTTCCTTCACCTTTTAAATATTTCAAAACAGGCAACAAAGGCAATAAAAAACCTAAAACATTAAATAACATCGCAATAACCTTACTGAAGTTCAAAAAGTTGCCATGTTTATTACATTTAATGCTTTATAACAGCTAAAATGTTGCCAGTCATGGAAATAATAAAAATACGCAAGTACTAAGCTTAATGGAGTATAAAAAGTAATTCTCGACCAACGACTTGTCGTAACGATTTCAGCGATGAGGTTTTTTCTATTATTATTTTTATGTTAAAGTATAATTAAGCTTTAAGTTATTAATGAGACCAGTATGAATTTTGTTTTAAATATTGTTAGTTTGATTTAATATTTTGTATCATAAAATATTATGAACTATTGGCATGTTATAATTAAAAGGTATGATAAATATCAAATCACTTTTTTATCACTGGTTTAGTAATTTGTAAGGTTACTTGTTTTTATACTTGGTTGTTGATAAAATCACGGCTTTTTCGTATGAGGTTGCCATGGTTTCTTCTCTTTTCATATGTTTATACTTAGCAAAGTTTTGTAAAATATTTGAGACTAAAATAATAAATACTACCTTTGGTAGGTATATTATAATGTTAAACATACAAATGGATAAATTGTAATACTATTTTGTACCTAGCAAAAATAGAAATAAATTACATTGAAATGTTCTCATAACTCAATAATAGAAAGTATCTTATGTTACGCAAAGTTGTTGAAGTACTTTATTAGATTTATATTATTATATAGAATTAGTTGAGACATACAAAAGTAGTTCAAATATGACGTGAAATTATGAAAATTATAATTAATTTAATTAATTTTCTTGACGATTAAGGAGGATCTCACCTGCTATCTAAATATATACATTAAACTCAAAAGTGACTGATTGACTGACATAGTAATCTATCAACGCACAGCCCAAACCACGGGACGGATCGGGTAGTCCTGTATAATAAGATGTATGGATGTGAATGAATCGAGGGCAGTTTGTAAAGAAGAGGTCCCTACCCCTATGGGAATAAGGCTTGATTTTATTATGCATGCATATAGATCTCGTAGAGTAGTGTCATTAAGGCATTACATAATTTGGTACTATGTCCGTTATACAAAAGATTATAAGAATAACATTGATCAAAAATATTGCTCTCGATGTGAAGAAATAGACCACAGCTTTTGGGGAACAACTATTTTATACTAGCTTTTACCCGCGACTTCGTCCGCCATCTGAATTTTTCCATGAGAATGCGTCATTTTCCCGGGGTAAAAAGTAGCCTATGTCCTTTCTCGGGTATCAAAATATCTCCATACTAAATTTCATGCAAATTGGTTCAGTAGTTTAGGTGTGATTGAGTAACAGACAGACAGACCGAGTTACTTTCGCATTTATAATACTACTAGCTGACCCGCGCAACTTCGCTTGCGTCACATAAGAGAGAATGGGTCAGAATTTTCCACGTTTTTGTAACACTTTTTACTGTGACACTGCTCATATTTGTCGTAGCGTGATGATATAAAATATAATTTTTTTTTCACGAAAAATATTCTCAAAATTTGCGCTAAGGCATATCCGCCATTAAAACAGTTGCCATGACAACGGAGTTTTGTTAATTCAATGTCATTATAATATTGATTATTCGCGATTTCGTTCGCCACTTGAATTTTCCTGGGAAATGCGTCATTTTCCCGGGGTAAAAAGTAGCCTATGTCCTTTCTCGGGTATCAAAGTATCTTCATACCAAATTTAATGCAAATTGGTTCAGTAGTTTAGGCGTGATTGAGTAGCAGACAGACAGACAGTCAGACAGACAGACAGACAGAGTTACTTTCGCATTTATAATATTAGTATGGATAGTATGGATTACGGATTGTAAAAAATATTTTTGTTTGTATTTTGTGATTAAAAAGTGTTATATTTGAATATAATATTATGACCTATACCTGCTCGTTTTGTGTACCCCGCTCTTAATAATATTATTTAAATAAATTACATCATGCGTCTCTGTATTGATAAAACTTATTTAACTCACTCTGAAAGCTTGTTCAGTAAAAGGTATTTCGAATTTAATTTGCGGTTCAAATTCATATATTGAAGAAATTCTTTAATATAATTTATTTAATTTAGAAAAGGTTGAGTACCAATGGCTGACAGTGGTGCTCAACATTTAAATCAGTTTATTATTGTTTTAGTTTGAACAACAGTTTATTTATTTAAAATAGTTTGTTTCGGTAATTAAATTTAATTAGAAATAATTGTTATCGTGTCTCTATTAATTCTATGAAAGAAATTTTAATAATATTTTTGTTGTCAATTAGTTTATTTTAATAGCATATTTTAATTATGAGCTTCTATAAAAATACATTAGTAGTTAGTAAATAACATGTATTTTTAAGTAAATTTCTACATTATAGAATTATCCTTATCTCGCAGAAATATTTACAATTATACAAACAATCAACAAAAGTACATCGTGTACTTGAGACAGGTAATTACGCATCCCGTAGACATTTGCTTCATTTGGGAATCGAACCCACGTCAATCAAGTGCAGCGTGAAGAGCATGGTGGCTACATAAGCCACAACATAACAAAGAAATAAATATATAATTAAAGCATACCTACTATTTTTACTCCAATAAAAGATGCACAACGCCCTAAAAGCAAAAAGAAAAAATTCTAAATTTTAATCCAAGATTTAAAATTTTTATAACAAAATAGGACGACCAATATTAATGCCTTTAGTGAATTAAAACGGCTCCGTCACGGCACCGTCACGGGTAGGCTGGTGGAGTGGAAAAGCCTGTTAATGCCGTGGTTTGCGGCCGCAAAGCCTCCGATGTGTATATCGGAAAATCACCTCTTAGAAACTAAGTGCTTGGTTTTTGTAGTTATTTTTTATGTTGGTTGTTTATTGGGAGCTTGTGAGATTTTTTTTGTATGTTGAAAGATTGTATCTGGCTTTAAATAGCTATAGATACAGATATAAGAATAATGCCTCTGTCCTACAATAGGATATAACTCATAATTAGTAAGGTTTTGTAACAGAAATACTTATTAAAGTCGGAATTACGACGTGAGTAAAGGATAGGTACTCGTCACTACTCGTACTTAAAAATAAGATTTTGTATAATAAACATATGTTTCAAGCCTGATTGAAATTTATTTTTGTTGTTTATTTGTTTGTAAAGTTTTGAGCTATATAAGAATCAGTAAATGAGTGAACAATTTTTTTTTCTTGATTTATGTGCTAGTTTGTTAGTATTCAGCAAAAACCCAACCTCATTAATACAAAGTATGAATGAAAGACTATTAACATCGATCGTAGAGTGCGAGTAATAAAAACATGACCCAAATAACTCTCTATTCACAGGCGAAAACGTTTTGAAAATAAGTATAGTTAATATTGAGCTTAGGCTCAGCTGCGGGCTTTCACATTTGTTTGTCCACCATGACAGATCTGGTCATCCGTAACCATCTTACGTAATCAATTTGGCTACTCTGTCCTCGACAGCCGACCAGTCTAACATGACCTCTAAGACCTCACCCAAAATCCCCTCTTCGCTAACGAATTTAAGGCCAAGAGACAGCCAGGGAAGGTCAATATTAACCAGGCTATTTGCAGATTGACCGGACTGTACGTGTTTTTGGCTTCCTTCATTTTTGTAACGATGTTTGTTCAAGCTCTCTCCGATATTGGGTCGAGTACAAACAGATACGTGTGTCGAAACTAGCGATTTGACCAATCGAATTAGATGGACGGTGTTGCGGTGGAACAAGAATTTTGTAGGACACATTTTTCGAGAGATTTTAAAATTTCATAGTTCAAATATTGTTTTTGTTGTCAAATCACTAGCCCAGAGTGCACTACAAAACTCGGCTGAAAATGCAGTAGAAAAAAAAATATGAAGTGGCCAAGCGATTACCAATATGAGATGAGGCAGTCGTGCCATTTGCATTTAATAACTATCTAGTATTATATGTCCTGTTATTAAAAAAAGTATTAAGCTCACATCTCTATCGAAGTAAGTAATTAGTACAATCTGTTTAATATCACCTTTAAATGATTTATCATCACTGACTTCCTCCTCACACGAAAGTCACTTAATCAACTCAAGCACAACAAAACATTTTAACCTTCCCAAAATAATATTCCTGCTCCAACGTATCATTACATTTCTCTACATTTAAGGCCCATTTAGACGGGGAGAGTTTCTCGTCTCGAAGATACGATTATCGAAAGAATATAAAACATTTCTTTCGTCTAAACATTCGCTCTCCTCGCTCGTTGCTTTGGGCGAGAATTGCCTTGCAATGTAATATTGTTATGTCCGTGTAAACATAATTTCAAAGCAATAATCGTATTTCGAGATTTTATGCCAGTTGCTACTATGAATGCAGTGCGCGAGGGTGTTTTAATTATATCTGCTCTTCTGAGGCAAGAATAAGGTAAACGGAAAAAGAAGAAAAGGCGTTGGGTTAGAAAATGGATAGCTAGAAGAAATGATTTGGGAGCATCTAACATGTTGTGCCTTGAATTACAATTGAAAGATGAAGAGACATTCAAAAATATATTTCGGGTAACGAAAACTCAACTCATATATCTACTTCAAGAAATTGGACCATCTATACAAAAAAGTGATACAAATATGCGTCACGCTATACCCCGCTCGTACAAAATTGGAAATAACTTTAAAATATTTGGCTACAGAAGATTCATTTCAAACATTATCAGAAATATTTATAGTATATAGGTGTACCATAAGTTACTTTTCGGTAGAAGTTCTGCAAGCTATTTACATAGCATTGGAGTATTTCATTAAGGTATGAATGAAACACGATTAATTTCAAAATCACTTAACTATCAAAAGATTATCTAAGCATTTATTCAAAATCAGTCTTGCTTTAATAAGGTAGATTACAAAACAAATAAATGGCAATTAGCTTATAATAAATCAACTTGATATAGAGATATTTGGAAAAAAATAATTATTGTGCATTCGTTGAATCATTTGGAAAGTCATCTTGCATGCTTGAATTCCACCACTGTGTGTCGCTATCAGTTCTCGAAAATGCATCGGATCACTAAACTCGAATGACAAATCTCGCACTAAAAACGATTCAAACTGATTTGTACGATACTCGTATCAACTCGAAAATATGTCACACGAGATCGTGTTTATACAAGTTGAGATTCTCGTAAGCAACAATCTGCTTACTATACCTTCGTTGTGTAAACCAACATAGGCAATTATCGCCTAGCGATAAGTCATAAGCGAATCTCGTATGACATTATCGTAGGCGAGATTTTAGTTCTTGCCTGTATGTAAACATTTTGATACGATTGTGTTATGGCGATTATTGCTTGTGATAGTAGCGTATAGTTTCTCGCTCGGAACCGTACGAGAAACTCTCCCCGTCTAAATGGGCCTTTATTCTGTATGTCTCTTGACCGTCCTTTTCCGTATTTTTCTGGTCGCGTGACAACCCTGGTACATTATCTCTGCATCTGTTATCTCCGTCGTTTGAAGGGACAGGGTTGGCCGAAAAAAGTTTCGTGAACAAAATATATAGGGTGATGTAATCTAACGATGAATATAGATTGGGTCCGTTGTGATAATAATATAGTGATAGATCGCTATTTATTAAGTATTCTTTTGTATATAAAAATATTGTGGTGTAGGAAAAGATATTGGTTGAAAATGATGAATGATGATGTATGAATTTTTTGTCACTTTACATGTTGACAACAGCCTGTGTAATAAACATACATAAAGTGAAAATTCTCCATATAAATCAGTAAGGTAAATTTAAAAAAAGTTGGAATTTGATGGCATGAGTTCAAAAATTTGCATTAGGGTAGTCTATACTTCTATCTATACTAGATAATAATTTATTTATAGGAGATTTGATAACTTATTTATTATTTTTTATTCTTAGTTCAGGAATAAATATTCCTAAAGTTTTCAGTTAGAACATTCTCAATAGCCTAGACTTTAGTTACATAAACCAAATAATTTACTATCTGTAGGCATTACACACCGAAATAATTTGGCCTAAGATTTATGTCTTCATCTATTAAAGCTCACCCCTTCGGGAATAAACAGTCATGTTATTATATATACTTCTTCTTCTTATCGTATGGTTAGTGGTCAACCTAGTGTCAAAGTTGTTCAAGCCGCCCGAAGGCCTTTGACATGGCTTAACGACTGTTATCTTAGTAGACAACAGCCGGGACCGACTTTTTACGTGCCCTCCGAAGCACGGAGACGCCCAGTTCAAATACCACTATGCGGTCACCCATCTATAGAGTGACCGCGCCAAGGGTTGCTTAACCCACAGATCGTTTACCGACCGGTGAGCGCAACTGGCTATGGGCGCCTCAAATATATATAAGAAATACACTAGCATCTAGGCTAAGTGTTATTTGAGCTGAGCGTCGACGTACTTCAAACGGCACGTAAAAACGTCGTCCCAATTTTTTGTCATCTGTGACAGTCGTTAAGGCAGAGGTCTTTGGGCGGCTTAAATTATTATTTGTCCTTGAACTTAGACACGTGCCTTTATAAATATTTAGTCTAGTGTATAGAGAAACAAAAACAGATAAGCGTCTTTGTAAATATTTAGTGTAGTATAAATAAAAAATAAACATGAGAGCAGTGATAGCCGAGAGGTATAGATTGTCTTACGCAACGTCGTTGAAGGTTCGAACCACAGGCAACACACCAATGAATTTTCGAAGTATTGTGTGTTATAGAAATATTTATCTCGGCGAAGAAACACCTTGTGGTTCAACCTTACATGCCTGAGAGTTCTTTAGAACTGTTTTTGGAGGTATGCAAAGTCCCCATACTGCATTAGGCCCGCATGGTGGACCCAAGGCCTAACCCCTTCCCTCGTTATGGGTAGAGCAGTAAACCGTTGCCCAGCAGTGAAAATTCATTTAAATAAATAATATGCAGAGCATAACCTAGCAGTGAAATTATATAGGTTGAGACGAAACACTATCTTATAATTAGTTTTTCAAATACTTATAGGTCTCCAATCGTCAAAAACTGTACTGCAACTAAATAGTAAAGTTTGGTTTCAAACTAGTTTCAGATGCCAATCCAACGACCTTTACTAGTCATGTACACCACTGTGAATCGCAGGTGGATCCTGTACAGAGAATCGCAATAACTGGAAGTAAAACACTAATTATGCTTCGTATCTTTCGTACTTCCCAGAAACTATCCGAAACTCAGGTTAACCAATATATTGAAGTTTTTTTTTTTTTTTTTTTTTTTTTTTTTTTTTTTTTTTTTTTTTTTTTTTTTTTTTTTTTTTGTTAGCCTGTACTGTCCCACTGCTGGGCAAAGGCCTCCCCCATTTTCTTCCAGTCCCCTCTATCTCCTGCTATTCGTGTCCAATTAATATTAAAGGCATCTAGATCGTCACGCCAGCGCTTCTTGGGTCTGCCCCGACGGCGACGTCCCTCTGTAGGCACCCATTGCGTGCTGATCCGTGCCCATCTATCTGGGTGCATGCGGCTGACGTGACCCGCCCACTCCCATTTAAGCTTTGCTGTTTTTGTGCCCACATCAGTAATGCCAGTCCGTGAACGTATGTCCGAGTTTCGGATTTTATCTATTAATTTTATTCCAAGAACACTGCGTTCTATGGCTCTTTGGCAAACCTTGAGTTTGGACTTTTGAGACTCAGTCAGTGACCATGTTTGAGCTCCGTAAGTTAGGACGGGCAGAATACACATGTCGATGAGTTTACGCTTGAGAGACATTGGAAGGTCACCCTTCATTAGCGCTTTCATGGACCAGTAGCTCTTCCAGGCATTTTCAATCCGGCGATCGATTTCTTTGTCCTGCCTGTTCTCGAAGGAGACTAACTGGCCCAGGTAAACGTACTCATCGACATAGTGTAATTCCTGCCCGTCAACCTCGACCTTACGTTTTCTGCTGTTGGTCATTATCTTTGTCTTGGATTGATTCATCGTCAGTCCAACCTCAAGGCTTGCTGTGCTCAGGTCTTGGAGCATTTTTTCGATGCCCGTGGCAGATGGCGCGAAAAGGACGATATCGTCGGCGAATCTTAGGTTGGTAAGCCTATTTTCGCCGACCATAATGCCATTCTCCCTCCATCTAACAGCTAAAGATTTAAAAACTTCTTCTAGCGTGCTCGTAAATAATTTAGGAGAGAGCGGGTCACCTTGCTTTACTCCTTTTTCTATTGTAAAAGTGGGACCTAGAGAATTTAACTTAATATTTGCGGTGCTATTGTTGTATATGGTTTTTATTAGAGATATGTAAGTGCTATTTATTTCTTGGTTATGTAAAGCGGAGAAAATGTGTTGATGTTTGATACTGTCGAAGGCTTTTGTATAGTCAACGAAGGCTAAGTAGAGAGGTGTCTGATACTCTGTGTATTTTTCTATTACCTGATTTAGAGTTTGGAGGTGGTCTGTAGTGGAGAATCCAGGCCGGAATCCAGCTTGTTCGGGTGGCTGATGGGAATCTAATTTACTGTCAATGCGATTGAATATAATTTTGATATAAGCCTTGTACAAATGGGAGACTAAACTGATAGGTCGGTAGTTGTTGATGTCATTTTTTGGGCCTTTTTTATGTAAAAGAATAATATTGGAGTGGCACATCTTAACAGGAAACTTGCCGGTTTTTAGAATGGTGTTGAAAAGTTTGGTGATATGGGTGAGAAGTGTGGGAAGACCAATTTTGAGAGCCTCTGTGGTTACTCCGTCCTCTCCAGGACTTTTTCCATATGGCATGCTTTTAAGTACCTTATGTACCTCACTTTCTTGTATCGGAGGAATGTCTTCTGCGCATGTGTAGGGTGTTACAGTATCTATGGGTTTAGAGCTGTCCGAATATAAGTTTTTATAGTATTCTGTACAGATGTTAATAACTTTGTCTCTGCTGTGTTGTAATTTCCCCTCGTTGTCCTTTAAGCTACTGATCCATTGTTTTGTTCTAGATATACCTTCTTTTGCTACTCTTAAAGACTTTTGTTTTTCAAGTGCTACTTTCACTAGATGAGTATTTAAATTTCTGATGTCTTTTCTTATGTATCTTTTCACCTGTCTGTCTATTAATCTATATTGTGCGGTGCCGATTGTATATTGTTGTCTTTTTTCTATTAGGTTAATTGTTGTGCTTGTAAGTTTATTGGTTTTTATTCTATTGTTTTTTATTTTGTTACTGCTTATTTGTATACCCGTGATTATTTTGTTGTATTGATCTTCAACATCCTCTATATCTATTTCGAGGCTTCCAAAGTAGTTGGAGAGATCGAGGTTGAATTGGTCTGAGTTATTAAGAAGGTTACTCTTGGTGATCCTTTTAATTCGGGATGCAAACAATGCGGCTCTATGAATTCTAAAATTGAATTTAACTTTGGCACGGATTGGTCGATGATCGGAACTGAAATTGAATTTATTGATAACACCTACATCTGTTACTATTTTTTGATCGGACGTGAGTATAAAGTCGATCTCATTTTTTATGCTGCAGTTTGGAGAGACCCATGTCCAGCGACGTTGAGGTCTTTTTGGGAACATGCTGTTGGCAATGTGCATGTTTTGAGCAGAAGAAAATTGTATTAGCCTAGTACCTCGTTCATTACGGTACCCTAGGCCATGTGGACCAAGTGTGTGTCTATCATCATTTTCCTGTCTTGTTCCTATCTTTGCGTTGAAATCACCTATTACCATATTCCAAGTACCACGATTTTCATCACAAGCCGTGTTGAGGAGGTTGTAAAAATCTTCGATATCTTCATCGGGATGTGCTGATG
The DNA here is from genome assembly GCF_050436995.1 of Anticarsia gemmatalis. Classification (NCBI taxonomy): domain Eukaryota; kingdom Metazoa; phylum Arthropoda; class Insecta; order Lepidoptera; family Erebidae; genus Anticarsia; species Anticarsia gemmatalis. The sequence continues at coordinate 9,448,444 of NC_134764.1, read as the reverse complement.
TTGGTGCATATACTTGAATGATGGATAATGTAGTTTTATCGTTGAGGCGGAATTTAAGTACAGCTATACGTTCGGAATATCCTAGGAATTCTATAATATTGTTTCTCCATTTTTTCGCCACCATAAACCCTACACCATAGCGCCCACTAGTCTCTCCAATGTGATAGAAGACATAGTTTTCTCTCTCTTCTGTTATTTCTCCTTGTCTTCTGACTTCTGAGAGTCCTATAATGTCCCAGTTGATGTGGGTGAGAGCATTTTCAAATTCTATTATACGCTCATCTTTCATAAGGGTGCGAACATTGTATGTTATTATATTGAGAGTATCAGAGTCCATTATTATGTTTGCCGAAGTCGTCTGACGGTTGGTATTTCTCGCCCGGAGATTATCGCCCCTGGCTCCAGTGCCGCTTTGGCGCCCGTCAACGCCAGCACAGCCGCTGGAGTCGCCAGGCACTTGGGGACAGCTTGTATCTGTATTATTCATGTTTGTTTTGGGGGGGTTTGGACCATGATCCGCCACGCTGGTCCAGTGCGGGTTGGCGGGTGGCCAGAGCCTCGTTTGTTGTTCGGCAGGGTGTACCACGTGCAGGTGAGGTTGGCTTGGGATTAAAGTTGGTATGAAGTAGAGGTCGAAAATCAAAATACAAACATTTTCGTGGAAAATCTAAACTAGTTTACTCTATATATAGATATTAACCTACGTAATCAAATTAAAATCGTTCCTACCCACGGGACTTCCCATATCAAGCAACAATACCCAAATGTTTTCAGTTCGAAAATAGGACCCTTCAACCACAGAGTAATCACTAGAACAATGATGGCAATTCCATTCCACAAAACTTTGCCGATGGTTATGACGTCAAACTGCAGCACAAATATTGAGAACGGCAGCGTTTCACCGGCAAAGTTCAAACGACTGTAAAATTGTCGATTAATAAAGTTTAATTAAAATCATGTTTTGGTTTTGTGTTGATCCATTATCTTAGAGTTCCGGGTTTACAAGATTGTGTGTAAACAGAATCTCAAGTTTCAGCTGTAAAATGTAATGATAAAAGTTTAGTATTGCTTTTATCAAAGCAAACAGTTAACACTTGAAGATTACAATGATTTTGAAGTGTTTTGGGCTATTTATATTTACACCGAAATTGTTTGGATATCAAATTTTGAAACGATTATTGAAAGCCTTTTCAAGGTTCAATAAAGCTAAAAATAATTACTGTTGCTATACTACGGCTGTGTGTTTTCAGGGTAAATGAAAACTGTAAAACTTTTGAGTAAACGGCAATGAGAGAGTTATGATAATCTTAATACATTTATATTATCATTAGTCAAAGATAGATTAACCTTTTGTTAACAATAATAAAAATTTATAAATGTTTGCTCTGCCCTCAGTCTGAGTAATCTGGGCTGTAGTGTTTAATGACTGATGATTACGAAGTTCCAGGTTTATCGAACAATAACGTGTTATTGGATATTTATTTGACAAAAAATTCTAAAAATAGTCACGAATATGCCGTGACTATTTTTAGAATTTTTCACTAACAGAAGTAGATACTTTTCAAAAAATAAAAATATTGCTGTAAAGCGAAATAAAACCTGTCGCGCAACGAAATCACATCTAAATTAATTTAGTCGTTAAGCATACACATACCCAAAGTAGGACTTTTATAATTATAAGTACAGTAATAAGTATAAAATGAAATGTGTCATTAAATCGAGATTGTGTGAAACCGTCCAATTATAAAGTATGACGTCACTACACATATGTAATGTGTAATACGACACGAACAAAAGCGGTCATGCATTATTTACCTTTTGTTTGCTTGACGTTCTGACTTGTTGACACATATTGCATGATCGATATGATCATTGTGATGTTACAATGGAAACTATTGGAGATTTAGTTTGAAGAATAAGTAGTTATTTCGTAAACTAAGCTGTGATTTTATTCTGTACCGTAATTTACTACCAGTATCGTCTACCGAAAACCGGCTAGCTTACGAAAATTTTTGTACGACATCCGGTTCAGCGGTTCAGCTAACGGGCGTGGTTAGAACTATTTTGGCAGTACATTTTAAATGTCATACTTTCAATACTCGTCGGTATCGACTGTAGAGAATCTTGCTATTGTTTGCGTATTACGTATCTCGGTTGAGAACTGTACGTCAAATTGATAGTCACTATTCAGTACATTACTGCTTTGATGTGTTAAATAACTATAATCTAAGGGAGAAAACAATGTACAGCATAATAGTTTTCAAATAGTTATCAACTGAACTGAGATACGTGATATCCACCCTGAGTGGCAGAGTAAATTACTGTTGAACACGAGGTCTTAGGTTCGATTACAAGATGTGAAGCGGCAGACTGTTACTGGGGATTTCGAATTTCGGCTAACATATTCACGGGGCTTCGTAACGTATGTATGTACCTCGCATACTCAGTGCCAAGAACTAAAAATAGTGAAACGAGGATATATTTCGTACTCTTCTGTCTTTATTCCCGCGTATGACTTCCATGATATTCTTATTATACCGACCTATATTTGTTTTCACCAATTATGGCGTAGATAACTATTTATAAAATTGTACTTTTTAGTTTGTAAAGAACTTAGTTCGTATTTTTACAATACGAAACTAAACAGAAACTGCAAAAGCTAACTTATTAGATATTTCGTAGTGCAATTCACGAAATAACGTATTCAAAAACACTAGTTTTCATTAGTAGCATGCCGTTGACAACTGGAAGCTGAACAAAAAACTAAATGGAAATATTGAACGGGAACCTGTGACCCAATTAAGTGTAGCGTCAAAATGTTTCCAATTTAGACGATGAATACGAGTATCATCACCTTTGATACGACCGGACGTTTAAGTCCTATAGACATGTTAATTAGTTCTGTTGATGAATTGCAAAGGTTGTGTAAATTGAGGATTTGTGTGGGAGTGTATTTGTCGAAGGTGTTTATAGCCTTGCGCTCATCAGTCGATAAACGATAATTGGGTTGAGGAACCTTTTTAGGGGTAATTCTATAGATGGATGGCCGCCAAATAGTATTCAGACTTCACATTTCCTATGCTTTAGAAGGCTTGGTTATTTCCAAAAAAATAGCCTTTCTTCTTAAAAAAAGAAAACAGCCGGGACTCGTGAAGTCAACATTTTAAATGATGAAAAGCTCAGAAAGTAAAAATTTCAAAGACTGTTACGATCTCCTTACTTTAACATCAGTGATCTAAAAGTGTAATAATGGAATAATTGTTAAACATACAGACACTGATATAACCAAAATACATTCAGAATACAATAATTTTTAAAACCGTTTATAATACTTAACATAATGATAAAATATCAATGAGATAAAGCCACGATGATGATTTAGTTACGTTTTGCAAAAAGGTCAGGTATGTAGTAGATACTTCAAGATGTATAAATGTAAATGAAGGAAAAGAAAGTTTTTAAGGATCGTACCAAGTGGCGTTCCCTGGTCTCTGCCTACCCCTATGTGAAGAAAGCGTGATTGTAAGTATGTAGATAAAGTCATTACCATTTCCCATAGTCATAATCAACTTTAAGAGTACACCTAAAAAAGTATTACCAAAAGGGTTGATGATGATGACACTCAAACACTTTCTCTATAATGACACCTTCATTTTCACAAACACCAATATTCGTGCAATTCAAAAGTGTTTAACCGGCACTCAGGAAGATACACGTTCAATATAATATTTGTTAGCGAGTTAGGGCGCGTTCCCACTGTCGTGACGACAGATAGTCGTTAGTGTAGTTCAAATGTCGTCTCTAGCTGTTCCCGTTATAACGACTGTTTGTCGTCAAAAAATGTTATCGTGTAGTGACGACGACATTTTATCGTTTCACGGCAGTCACTGTATCGTTTGCACATCATTAGCAAGCTACAAATCTAACGATTTTTTATCGTTTTACGACTGTCGTGCTAGCAGTCCCCACTGTTACGATAATCTGTCGTCACTGTAAAAAATGTCGTAGACGACAGTAAGTCGTGTCGTTCTATATGTGAACACCTGCATTTAAACACATGAGCACGACACTTAAAACTACACGATTTTCTGTCGTCACGATCTAGTGGGAACGCGTCCTTAATGTAGAGGCCGCTCCCATAATTCGATTTTCATATTGAAACCCTCTTTGAAGTGGGGTCCTATGATAGGACGATGTTAACGAAGTAATGTTAGAGTACAGACAACGGTTAGAAGGGTAATTTAGTAAAAATAGGGCTGTTTCAAGGGTTGAATTGGTAGTGTTGAATTAATCGATATAACGTGTTAGGATTAGGTAATTGTAGTGATGTAGGAATCGGTTTAAATTATAAATATGTAGATTAAATAGGGATTTTCTGTGATTCAGGTAAAATACTATTTTAATAGTTGTGGCTAAGCCAATATAGGTAAAGAAACCACTAAAGTAAGGAATAAAATTGGATTATGTGTATATCGTAGCTTAACTATTGCACAAAAAAATATAGCAACAAGTACATATACATAAATATCCTGTTTGCGCACCAAAAAAAAAACAACAACTTTTGCAATAATAAAAAAAAGTTCGCGCTCTACATTGGAAACAATTTGAACTACATAAAGTTACATCGCCACAAAGAATAAGAGCATTGTAACAACATTCTAGTTTACAATTGCGTCTGGCAGCGGGTTGCACAATAAATCATACATTCCATTTCATCCAAACCACAACTTCTGCTGAATGCCTGCCTAGTAAAACTTTGTTTGCTATTATTAGAAGCCGATTAAATACCAGTAACACAATATCTGTAGTTTGTGTTCGACACAATAGAGAAAATGCCAAAGTTCAAAAGTTAACTCATTTCAACTCCCGTTCGTAATGCAATTGTTAGTTGGAAAGTTGGCAACACTGTTGAAAGGAACGGTAAATTAATAAATTTGTTGCTGAAATTATTAACAAGTGTTCGACCTTCCAACGAATTTGGGTAAATTGTGGTGTTCTTTATAATCATGCCAAATGGCTCGCAGACAGCCAAAGTTTTACTTGTATTGTTTTAATTTGTTTCACCATTTGTACCTCAAGCGCTTACTCATATATATCTATATCAAGGAGTTCTCTATAGGGGAAAGGCTTGAAATTATGTACGTAATAAATTAATTTTGGTCAGTCTGAGAACTATATGGGGAACAATATTGATTTGTTTTGCTAAGTGTACAATCAATAAATTCCAGCTCTACGATTTTCCAAACCCAGATTAACGAGTCCAGGTTTCTTAAATAAATTATATTATTCATTATAAGTTCCGTTATAGTTATCAAATAGCAGTATAGTTAGTTTTCAAATAGCACACAAGCTGAAATCACGAAGTTATCCCCAATATTTCTTAGTTGGCCGTTTCGAAAACAACAGTTAAGAAGTAATGTAGCGATAAACGAACCCTCATTAGTACAAGTAACAAGCAAATCTTCGGATAGTTACCGCTTTCCTTAAACGTTTCTTCCCTAAATTGGCTACAAGTGTTCCTAATTGGGTTTTTGCTGCAAAATCTCTACAAATCACATCTGTTACGATAGAAAAAATCTAGGCAATGTAAGGTAATTGAATTTAAAGTGCTAATAAGACTAATACTAAGTAAATTGCAAGATTAGATTATGGTAACGGATTTCGTCAAGTAAAATCCCCTTTGTTTCTTTAATCAAATAATTAAGGCTATTAATTTAGTATGTAATTTTTTTATAAGGCACTTTATTACTTTTAAAAAAGAAATAGCATCTTTCTGCTCATACTTTTATTTGTAAATCTATTTAGATGATTGTTCTATATTATTGTCATTGTACTAGCAGTAGCATGACTATGTTTTTTTAAATTACCACATTTTTATGCAAGCTTAATCTATACTAATATTATAAAGCTGAAGAGTTTGTTTGTTTGATTGTTTGTTTGAAAGCGCTAATCTCAGGAACTACTGGGCCGATTTGAAAAAGACTTTCAGTGCTAGATATACCATTTATCGAGGAGGGCTTTAGGCTATATAACATCACGCTACGGCTATTAGGAGCGGAGAAGCAACGAAAAATGTTACAAAAACGGGGAAAATTATGTTCCATTGTCTCTTATCTGACGCCGGTCAGCTAGTCTTTTATAATATTTAAGGCGTCGATCGTTCTTTAAAGATTTCTACTGATATTCTTAAAACGACCATAGATAAAATGTAGTAGAAAACATGCCTAAAAAATCACTTTTTTTTCTACTCTAAGCTACATTTACAACGACAAATAAACAAACAATGTCTTCGTAATTGATACTCGTCTATCATGTTACAAAATATTTTCTACCGTACCACTCCGTACATTAACGCCAGTCCAGATGATCCAAAAGGACGGAGAGCCGCGCAGGTATCAATCAGCGCTTTATTTTTTCCCTCTGCAAGGGAAATTTACACGCATTCATCATTCCGATGTCATGTATGTTTTTGTACGATAAGGGTTGTGTTTTACCCTTTTCGAAACTGCATAAGGCTTTCAGTCGGTGTACAGCGGAAAGATAAATTTGAAACCAATTTTTGCATGGTATTTGACGGGAGTTTTGGCATTTGAAATTCGTGTATCAGCTATTAAAATGGATACATTTGGCAAATTATTACTTGTGTGTTTTCTTTTTCAATTGTTTGTTAACTTAGTCATTGATTAAATCTCCAAGTTCAGTCTTAATAACTCCCTTTATCTTGACCTTCACAGGTAAATTGACCTTGCATTGAGTCAAGGTTATGGAGAAAATTACGCCAAGAATTTAATAAATATTTCCGAAATTTTTGACGGAATATTTTATCCAAAGAAGATACAACTTACAAGTAAATATTGACAATAGACAAGGTAAGAGGGAAATGCCTTCCGGGGGTGTGGTTGATAGGTATTAGGGTTACTCGGCTGTTGTGCCCCCCGGGATGTCTCGATGTCCCCGTTAATTATGAACCAATTAGGATTTCCCCGACACTTCCCCGAGGACTACAAATTTGTCCCGGCATTTTTTCTCAATATCCGCCTCTTCATATTTTATGAATTATTTTGCACGTTGATTGTCAAAAATATATCTCTAGAGCATTCCCGGAGTTATTTATACGGACGTCTGACAGTAATATGAAGTCCGTAGAATATTTTGTAATAATTATCTGAATCCATGTTATTGTTGTGTTCTTTTGTTGTCATTTTGTGAATGGCATTGTGCTTTTCAATCAGTTCGAATTACTCACATTTTACTGTACCATATTTATTATGAACGGATGATTTATTGATTTTTTTGCGACAAATATTATTAAGGATTCACGTTGAAATAACTTTTCCATCAACATTGTTTTATATTCTGTTTTATTTTATTTAAATGTTTAAATCATACCTTTATCAGCATTAGCGTTATTATACGAAATGAAATTTATATTTGTGATGAAATTGTCGAAAGAATAATATTAAGAAAATAACTCTACAAAAGAAAACAAAATCTAATCTCGAAGTAAAAAACGACGCATGCAATATCATTGTAGGAGCACAAATAACACAAATACCACCTGTATCGTAGAAGCAGAAGACGTTAGTCTGGAGTATAAATCTGAAGCGCAGGCGGCGCCGCATAAAAACCTAGTACAAAATAAAACAAAAGCAACATTTACAAAGTAAAATATGAGTATGTTTCTGCGAGTTGAGACAAGCTACCATTGTCACGTGCCAAATAGTAAAGTTTCAGCCAAGAAATGCGGACATTTTGTATACTGTATGTATGGGGAAAGATGGAAACGCGGCCGAGTGTGCTTGGTTAAATAATAATTTCATTTTGCTACTTATTATTAAGTTACTTTATACGTTGAGAGTTTTCCTTTGATGACCGTGATTGTGTTTTGAGTGGAATGTTATGTTTGGTGGGGTAGTAATTATTACGTTGGTATAAAGCTGTAATAAGTCACTGAACCATCTTACTACTACGATAATAGTTTCAAAACTTTGCGGGGCTCGTACTGGATACAAAAATTTTAAGTAAGTTTTATATAAGCCTGAATTTTTTTTCTTTACATGGCCATATGCAACGATTATATTTAGTAAAACTACCTCTCTAAAACCTAGGCTATGTAGTAGACTTTCTAGGTAAGTACCAACCATCTTTAAGTTACACAAGCTGAATTAATTTTAGTGGATGGATTTCAAGAGAAATTCGCTCTACAAAATGCACATAAGCAATAACAGAAGCATGACGATCAGCTCTACACGCCACGTGCCGTCGAGATTATTGAATTTACTTATTTGTAGAGCTGCTTAACGTATGCAAAACATTTTCGTGACTTGAATTTATTAACGTTAATATTAAGAGACTCACGCAACGAATGTCAAATAAAAGTCATACGAAAAATATTGTAATGGACATGCCGAAAATAGAAAGGTTATTTAAAAATAAAACATGCAGCAGGCAGCTACACTATTTGGAGAGGTATAGATAAAAGTATATCTGTCCTTTTCTTTTATATGGGTGTTCTGCACGTGTGACAAGGATAGGGATGGAAGCAGATGTCATTAAGTCACATCAGATAGATTGTCGTGTACTTTGTCGTGTCATGATTGATGATGGAGATGACGGGGACTTTCTTTTTACAAAGGGATGTGGCAAATTAAGTTTTGTGTGTGTTCGTGATCGAAAAAAAATCGTCAACTGCTATTGTTATTTTAGTATGGTCAAAGTAAAATGTGGAAAAGTGGAACTACATTAAAAAAAAAAAAATAACGAAACGGCCTAACTGTTGCGTCATTCCGTAACGAGGGCCTTGCCCAGCAGTGGGACATTATTGGGTCAAATTTATTAATATTTTTTTATTTAAAATGTTTTTAAATAGATTTTCCTACATTAGATTATTTTAAACTTTTTATCTCGAATTTAATTAGAATATTCTTTCATCTAGTGTCAAATAAAACATTTAAAAAAGTTTTCCTCTTCCCGAAACCATTACGTGAGATTTAACATAAACCCATTTTAGATTTTCATAGAAAACAAAATCCTCTTTTCCGAGCATCGAACTCTAAACAAAATACATTTCGCGACTTGGAACTCTGCCCACTCACTAAACTAACAGTATAAATAACGGGAGTATTCAAAAATTCGACTTCCAAAGAAAATAAGTTAGGTTGGTCAATGGCGCAAGGATGGAATTTAAATATGAAAGTTAATTTTCATAGCAACTTGTCTCAAGGGATCTTGGCATGGATAAAATTGTAGTTATATTTTCATGGAAAAAGCCTTTCACACCGGCTTTTCAGTACTAGTGTAATAATCAGTAAATTTTATGGTATGTGACGATTTTGATGAAAATGATTTTATGTATGTATGCATGTATGTATGTTTGTGTGGTATTATGCTTGGTTATTTGTGTATTTGTAGAATAATATAATTGCGAGTGATTGACATACCATGGTGAACAGCAATATCAACAATGTTATGATTATTTGTATAAGACAGGTCCGGCCAGACAATAAATTTATTTACTTGTGCTAATATATCTGCTTTTTCAATTAAATGTCACATTTTTAATCAACATTTTAATCAAGAACTACCGTTTCAATATATTCTTTGTTGCAATAAAATCTTGATATCTTTCATAGAAATAAAAGTAAAGAAAATTAAAACCGTTCCAAAGCTCAACTTCACAATTTTTTACCTCCAACAAGAACGAAAACAAACAAAAAGACAAACAAAGACTCAAGAAAGATTGCCAGTTCAATGATGCTCAAATACACTTTAAATATGAAACTGAAGTAACTCTTTATTGAACAAATATTTTCTTGTTTCAGGTACATTGGCAGGAGGCCAAGCGGGCACGCTTAATAAGCGACCGAGTTTATCATTGTGACGACTGGTATATAGTTCTACCCTCATTTATGTAAGAGAATAAGTCAGTTGGACGTTTACTGCTGCTTCCATGTGTATTTGAATATTGTGTTCTTGTTTCAAATATTTCGTTTTTATAGTTTATGTTTTATTTCTAACTTACGAGTATCTGACTAACTCTCTGTAAGGTGAAGTCTAAAAGAAATCTTTAAGAATTCAGGTGGTTTCTCATCATTACGACTATCGAATTAGGCTTCAATGTCATGTTTAAAACAAGCGTGTTAATCAACTACCAGACACAACTGCTTCTAGTGAGCTTGCTTTTTTTAAAAATAACCTAAATGGGTATGCCCCTTCCCTCGCGCTATAGGTTAATGCCTAGAATAACTTTACTCATTATTACCAATGTTTCAAAACACGTGCTACTGAGTATCAATTGCACAATAGTAGTGCGTAGCGTGCTTTCATGCTAGTATTGTAACTGTAGCTTGATTTTCTACAGTTGGTACTGTCGAGTATCGAAAGTTTGACATTTAAAATTTACTGCCAAATTAGTTCCTATGGCGCACATTGGAGGCGCTGATTAAATTTTCATAAAAAAATCTCGATGACTAGACGGTTGTCGGTAGTCGATAGTAGTAGAGAAACGAGCTACTTTCACTATTGTATGAGCGATTGATAGGAGTTTTATCTGTGAAACTCTCTGATAGTAAAAAACGTGTGAATGTTTAATGTTTTATTAGTTCAATTTTTACTTATAATATTCCTAAACAGAATCAACCAAAAATATTCCCATCAAATCAAATGAAACCACAAAATCCATTACACATTTAGAAAATCAATATAAATAATGATAAATGACCATTACTATAACTAAATGTAATGTCAGACTATCAATATACGGCTACGTGCCATTAATTCGTGAAATCCGATACAAAACCAGCTTCGTATATAATTCACCTGAGATCCTTTACCGTCTTAAGTTCCATTAGACGTACATTGCTGTGTCTTACACTATTCGTGTTTCGGTATCTGGAATTACGGGTATATTGTACTCCTCTGATAGTAGGTAGATATCTTACGACTAGCTGATCCGCGCAGCTTCGCTTGCGTCACTTATGAGAGAATGGGTCATGATTTTCCCCGTTTTTGTAACATTGTGCGTTGCTACTCGTTTTTCAAATCGGATCCTAAGATTAGCGCGTGCAAACAAACAAACAAACTCTTCAGCTTTATAATATTAGTATAGATACTTGGATGTTTAACTAATAAAAACAGTGTAAGTGCTACCAAATGAAATATGGCTAAACAGCAATGACTATATTATAATGAAAGGAGGGTCTTGTAATATGTTTTTTCTAATATTGAAGTAAAGCATGTAATAGAAATCGCATCAATTGTTCCATTCTATAATAGAACTATCAATGATTTATATCGACTTTTTAAACACAATCATCAATTAGTGCCGTATTTCTAATGAAATAATGTATGTTAAGTATTGAATTTACATTCAATACTTAACATACATTATAGATATAGATAGTACCCACTACTGTAGCGCGATTATGTTCAGTTGGTACTATCGAGTATCGAAAGTTTGACATTTCTACGACGCGCGTTAGAGGCGCTGATCAGATTTTCATAAAAAAATCTCGATGACAAGCCGTTTGTCGGTAGCCGATACTAGTTGAGAATCGAGCTATTGGTATAGTAATGTAAAATAGTACATAAAACGCGCTACATTTAGTACCTACTTTAATATTCAGAGCTGAGCAACAAAACAATTCATACTAAGCCTCCATCTTGTTTTTAAACGTCCAAAAACTCATTTCCAGAAGCCATGACCTCAAACCTTGTTTTCCCTATAATTAAACTAAAAAAAAACTTTTTTGTCTCCTCATAAAAATTCGCCAAACGTTGTATAAGCTTGTTTTTTGCTAGTTGGCACCATCTGGCACTTTTAAATGCCTTGTAGACGGAACGAAGACTTGTAATTTAATCTCCCTTGTTTCAGGCTTTTAATTATTTTATTTTGTCGAGTATCGTTGGTGGATTAAGGGGTGTTGTACCTTTGATGCTGTAATTAAATTGTTATTAATATTTAACGAGGTACTGTGGTTTGAAATACATACATGCATAACATAAAACTTATTGTATCCAAAAGTGAGTTTTAAAAAACATGTTGTATTTTCGATATGGTTATTTTTTGTTTTTATTTATATTAACAGTTGATTTCAATTACATTAAAATAAGATTATGACATCTTTTGTTCATGATTTGAAATTCAAAATGGTTCTTCTAAAATATTTTATTTTCTTCTAAGTGTAATGTAGACGGTGAAAGCTTAGTCAAGGTCAAGGCGTTGCGTTAGAGGTCATCTGTTTGGTTCCCACGTAGATCAATTATTTCGTGTTCTAAAAATTATTTCGGGTCGCTTAAAAGTATAGTCTAATAATAATATTGTAGAAGATACAAATTCAATACAAGTTTTAGCAGTTTCTTTTTAACTATGGTCAAAATAGAACATCCGCAAAATGTTAATTAAATACCACATTATATTATAAAAGAGTTAACCCTACGTTTAACAAGCTAATAGAGCTATATAGTCGAATAGAAAATGACTCTAGAGACTAAATAACACAACAAAACAAGCACCATATTACATTCCTATTTAGTTAGCACTTAAACACGTTAGCCAAATAACAATTAGAACAAATATTTGCGGCACACTAATTACTAATACACTCAAACATTCAAACCCTGGAGGAATAATCTGAAGGAACTCAGCAAAACTGAACTCGATCTAGCTACAATAATCTAATCTATGAGAAAGGTACACGGTCCGTTATTTAGAAGGTCAGCTCTACGCTTGGCGTAGCGCTAGCGTAGCGATGTCGTAGAATGCTCGTAGCCGTATAGACGTCGTAGCAAACGCGTAGCACAAGCGTTACTGAAATATTAGGGCGTAGAGCTAATGTAGAGCGAGCGTAGAGTATTTCTTGTTTAATGACGACGTTTACAAATTGTAACGCGTGTACTGCAGCGCTTTGAATGCCAACATTTTTGTTTGTCTTTAGTCATAGATTACTACGAGTAATAGTTACTAGTGTTAGACAAAAAGTATTTTATTTAGTATAACGATTGTTAAAAGTATTGATTAACCTATATACTCAATTAACTGAACATCGTTTTGTGTCTTCGAAAACGTGATATTTCTAGAGCCAAGCACTTGGAAGAGCTCACCAGAATACTATAAATACTTACTTTTATTATAGACCTGCTTCTTCTTTTTTCTGCATTATCCCAAAGTTGGCTTGTATAAAATTCCTTTTTGCATTAAGGCCACCTTTGTACAATTTTATTATAAGAAGGTTACCATAAGGGAATTTTAGTTACCATATAAATCTTTTACTTACCAATGTAAGTAAAAACAATAATATAAGTACAACATTTTATGATGAAATCGCTCCGCTCTCCGCTCCACTATTCCAAATGTTTTCTCTACCCAGTATTAGTAACCTAGTATAATTTTGTAGGGTGTAGTAATGCTTATTGTCCGGCCTTATTTTCACCTTTGAGGTTGCCAAAACCAATATGCGGAGTACATTTAGTTAATCATGTTAGGTGAAGGTGTTCATTAGTTACGTGAATTGTATTCTGCTTTTGTTTGGCTTATTGTAAAGGTTTTGAGGTTTTTTGTGATTTGTTTTGCTTTTCCTTTTGGGAGTTTTTTGTACTATATAATCGTTGTGTGTGAGTTAAGAAAAAACGAAGTTTAAGTTAAAAGTAGATTAATAGTTGAATATTGCTGATTTTTATCACGGTTTGAATTGTCGAAAAAAGAGATTTCATAATGGCGACGACTCGTAAAAATCATGATATGTTGTACGTTTTAATGAGCCAAAGTCTATGAGAGAAGATTGGAAGAAATATCGTAATGATAGTGACACGTCTGCCACTAATTAAATTCTGAAGAGAATCATTTTCTAAATATTTCTTTCTGATTACGTTTCCATGATTAATATTTATAGATGTCAAAAAAACCATTATATTTAATTAGACCCTTTTCCCATAAGGGTAAGCAGAGCAAAAGAGCAAGAAGAGAAGATTACATCTATACTAATAGTTTATAGAATAGTTAATAGTGTTTGTTTGTCTGATTGTTTGTTTGTTTAAACGCGCTAATCTCAGGAACTACTGGTTCATTCTTTCAGTGTTAGATAGTCCATTTATCGAAGAAGGCTATATATCATCACGCTACGACTAATAGGAGCAGAATACCAGCGAAAAAGGTTACTAAAACGGGGAAAATTTTGAGCCATTCTCTCTTATATGGCGCAAGCGAAGTTGCGCGGGTCAGCTAGTTTAATAATAAAATTATTCTACAATTGTTTTCAAATAAAACTTTAATGTTTGTGTACTTAGTACTCGAATTACCAGTATTCTAATTAACATTATTGATTAATAGTTTACCAGTCTTTACTTTTCAAGTAGGCATTGTATAAAGCCATTTATCTAGAACACGGTGCTGCGTGTAATTGAAACTCGGTCCCAGACACGTAACAAGACCTAAACGGGATTAACAGTGGCTGTCTTCCACCGTGTCAGGGGTGAACGGAATTTGGAGGAGAAATAACTGAATAGTGGATAATAGTATTGTTATTATGAATGTAGAGTTCAAAGTTTTTCAGTATCTAAGGGTTTCTATAAAAAATTAAGGCGAATTACCGAGTAGTTTCGATAAAAATTACAATCAATGTAATTTTTATCGAAACTACTCGGTAATTGGTAGTAATCGGTAATTGATATTAGTTTCGTTTCTTATATTTTAAGTAAATAATACCTCAGTCATTTATGTAACTTCACACATTTTTAATGATTGTGAATCAAAATGTTACACGTACTTTGTCAAAAATGAACTGTATTGTATTATAGTGATTTAACTTTATTTTTTATATATTAAATACACCAAAACAAAACGAATATAAATAACAGCCTCTATCATATTTCATACACAAACGCAAATGCAGCGTATAGTGTGTAATATAGTTTCAATTCTACCGTAGAACAATTAAGGTGCGTGTCGTGAAGGTCGTTGAAATAAGTGCTAAATGGAAGACGCTAATGAATGAGGTCTGTTGTGAAGAGTGGCCATAGGAAAACCTCTTTAGTTAAGAAATTACGGATATTAGTGCTTAGTATATTTTGCTTATGTTTTTTATTTAAATACCTGTTTTTTTACCGGTGATCCTGTATGACAAGATGTATGCATGTAAATGAGACAAGGGAAGTTTGTGAAAAAAATAACAATCAAGTAGAATAAGTTATTTCAAAATATTTTGCAAGTGTTTGTTCTAAACATAATGACATATGTGTAATATGGAAACACACCTGAATTTAAAAAGTTTCTGCTAATCATTTCAATAAAGGCAAACCCAATTTGGTTAAAATCTCTACTCTTATAAAATGGTACAAAAAAATCGGATTGCATTTACAAAATTCAATTTTGTTAATTCAATTCTACTAACATTGAATGAAACTAATCTAATCAAATAACCATTTCAATATTGTTGTATTCTTAATTTGGACAAAAGTTTGCTTTAATCCTCTCTGAATTACAAGAGGTCCGAATATCAAATGAAATAGAAAAACAAGATCTAGAATAGAATTGCACAGAAAGCTGGCTACTTCGTTAGGTTATTATTTTTCTGTGTTCGATTTTTTGATTTGCTGTTCAGTCCACTAATCACATTATTATAAAATTTTCCTGTGACCAAAATATACTATAAACATTTAATTTATTGATAGAACGTTTTTAAAGTAAGAGAATACTGTTTTTTTGCAGGGATATTCCTAGCTGAAAAAAAATATCTTATAAAGCGCCGTGGGTTGCCGATTGTGTTAAAGGTCCCATGTTTTAATTCCATTCAGGTAACCACAAACTAAGCAATTGACATTATTGTGACATGATAAAATATTATCTGGACTCGAGAATTGAACCCCATACCCAGTTATTAGCAGCTACACACAACAGAGGAAGTCAATATTTATTACTGTGATTTCAAACTTTTAATAACATACTACTTACTGCTCCGATACTTTAACTGCATCAATTTTTATCAAACTTAAATATGTCTTATAAACTTCAAATCCAATAACAGGCGGACTTCATTTTCCTATTAAACTTGGATGTATTCCGACGTTTCTTTCATTTGAAAAGTTTATCATACTTCCTTGGGCTTGAAGCACCTGAAATGAGCTCAACTTTTCTAATTTTCCAATAGAACTTATAAATTCCGATTGCGAGACGGAATGTGTCGATAATTAACGAACAGAATTGGAATATGAAATGTGTGAAAAATGTTACCGAGAGTTTTTTTTTTTGTAGAACTGAGAAAAAGTATTTTAGTTAAGTAATATAGAAATGTCGATTATATTACTCAGTTGGCCAGTTATACTCTTTTGCCAACTGTAGCGCGATTATTATTTAAAGTAAATTTTGCGCTTGCTTTAATCTCATTCTGGTTACCACTCTCGCAATTTCTTATTACTGTCAACGATTGACAGCTGGCTAGCTACTGAAAAAATGGTGTGTCAAGCTTATCTGTAGACAGGCGCTGACAGCGCCTCTGGCGGGGGCCATTGGTACTATTTCTGCAATAAATTTTAAATTTAAAATTTTCAATTACCGATAGTATAGACTGTAGTGAAACGCAATACGGTAGCATGATTCTCTACAGATATTATTAAATTTTAATACAACATTATTCAACAGCTCACTGGTTGCCGATAGACGATATTGGTATAAAATCGAGCTATTGTGTTTAGGTACTAAACAATATACTTACAATGTAACTACTAAATGTCGAACTACATAACATAATGTGGTTTTAATCGCGACATTAATCAGAGTAGTTGTCAATACATTCGATTAAGCGATATTAACATCATTTGATTTTATCACCCGAGCGCAGTTGGCGCACCGTAATGTGATAATTAATTGTTATTATTATTACACTTTAATTAGGTTATTAAAAATGTGTTTATTTACCAGTAATTGTGATATCATCGGTTGTGACTCCAATTATAGTAACGTGAAAAGTAAAAGTGAATTGAATATCGAAAAAAATGTACAAAAAACGATATTACAACAGTATTTTGTGAATGAAGGAAAACAGTTTGTAGGCAGCGCGTGAACTGGCATTATTTGGTTTCTGCCTTATTCCATGGGAAAAAGGCGTCATTTCGTGTTGAAGACAATCATTGTCATACATTTTGCAGTTACAAGTACTGCGTATCTGATTTCTTAAGATACGATAAAGACTCAAACAAAGCAACAAGCGAGAACAAAGTAAATAGTCTCACATTTGACTCCGAAGTCAGTGTTTTTTTTATTATGATCACTATTGGTTTCGCTTTTATAAATTAATAACTAAGAAATATTTTTAATTTGGTTCAATCAATTTTATCAATCAATTGACTAAGGGTCGAATTATGGTTTTCTATGATTTAAGTACGGTGTTTTTGAAATCATGAAATGTCATTAAGCAACGCAATGGTCTTTACTTAAGTTTTTAAAGTAATAAAATATTAGCAAGACTTGATTTACCTTCGAAATTAAGCTTCCTATCCACTCAATCTCTATTTAAACAACACGAACCAAATAGACACTACATTCTAGTCTACAGAGATACAAAAGGAATTTAACTTAGAACAAAATAAGTTCAGCTGAGCAGTACGTTACAATCACACAGGACGTTGTTAACTATGATTTGCTGAACACAAGTTAGAATCGGAATTTATAAAGAATTATTTGTTCGATTCTTCTGGGAGTTTAAAAGGAAGGAAGGTATTTTGCTGGAAGACTGGTTTGTAGGTATTTTAGTACAAAATTGCACATTGTTTCTGGTATTTATCTTGTGCAATTTTCTGACTAAAATATCTACACACTGTACACACAGTAGGTATTTAAGTTAAAGATTTTTTTTTTGTAGAATTACAATTCTTTTCAAAATATGCCTTGTTTTTTAAACATTTCAAAATATGTTTTTTAAACATTTCTTCTTCGATTCATAAAATGTCGCCTTGTGTCGTTGGAGATAGGCAAAGACTAAAGAACATACGATCCTCAATTATTTTTTGCTTTAAGAAATTTCATACAACTGTTACGCGTCCTACGCATATAGTAACTAATATTTTATTGTCAATAGTCGATAGTAGTAGGAAATTTTCTATAAGTATTACGGCACTATCCTCTTCAAAATATCCTATTTCTTTCTTTTCCAAAGACGTTGAATTGTTACGATGGGAAGCATTATACCTTTATTTATATACAAAAGGAGAAACATGATCTCATCTATTGAATTCAAAATTAATATTTTAGTAGCATCAACAAACTGTCACACCACAAAACTTGCCACTATAAACCAAAAAACGTTTGCACAAACTCCGAACCCCGATCATCAAAGAAGCACTTCACATCTTGCTAACTTCGACACGGACAGATGTCCGGTTTTTTACGGCCTACGTAAAAACTGTAACGGAAAATTTCTGGCCTTTATACAGGCTTTACTACGGCCAAGTATTAAATTAATACTGTAAAAGTTGGCAGCTAACTAAAGGGGAGTCTCGCGAAATAATGGCAACACCATGCATAGTAAATATATTTTAAGTTTTGGGTTTTTTTAAGGGATTTGAAGTCGGAGCTTGATTTAGTGTGAGTTTTTTTAAATAGGTCATTGATCCTTTTGGTTTTTCTATAACAATATTTAGTAAAAGTTGTGAGCGTTATTTGTCCCTTTCGTTTTATTTGTTTTACGATTGATGAATTTAAAGGGCCCAGGGGGGCTATCACGTATCTCAGTTGTCAAATATTTGAAAGTCACTACCCTGTACATTGTTTTCTCTCTTAGAGTACTGTGGATAGCACGTTACGTCAAAGCAGCAATGTACTGAATAGTGACCATAGATTTGACGTATACTAACTGTCAACTGAGATACGTGATAAGCCCGCTGATCATTTATAAATAATACACTTAGTTTGTTTCTCTGAAAATTTTATCACCGCTTATACATCGACAAGTATTGACTGATTTGAATTCGTTTTAATATTTAATTTGGTACTTTTAGTCTGGTCCTTGCCTTTCCAAATGGGAAAAGTCGTGATTTTATGTATGTATGCAATTAATTGTAATGAACTGGATTCGAATCCAACTCAAACCCAATGTCTTCTTTAGGAAATTTTCATCTGTACCTACTTACTTTACTCTTACTTTGTAAGTTGTAAACTAATTTAACAATATCTTTGTAGTATAACTGTGTAGTGTAACCAAAACTAAATCTTTTCATTTTTCTAATTAAAACGTTAGAATATAAATAGCCTTTAATTAAATATAAAAAGTAAAAAACTACTGCGTCATATTAATTGCTTAGTTAATTACTTAAGAAGTTTATCTCTTAAGAATTTGAATGAAAGTATCAAGATACTTCGCGGTAGACGCTGGCCTAGTTTCATGAATGTTTATGATTTAATTATATTCAAAGGTTTCTTTTGGTACTTTGTAGACGGCCTAGTTAAGATAGAAGACTAAGTACTTGATTCTTTAGTGATATTCTTCATCTGGAAATATATTTAGTGCTTTTTAGTGTTTACACTCTTATTGTATCTATATCACCATTCTTATATCGCCACAGAAATCAGTTTAAAGAAAAGAAAGTACTACCTTTTTATACGGGCTTTGTCTGCATTTTTCCGCATTGGACAACCACACCACATTGCATTACATCGCGTTGCGTTCGTCGTCTCCATACGATAACGAGATCTTAGAAGTTTAATTGCCCTTAGCTCTTCCATAGTTAGTTCTAGTAACTTATAGTATAGCAAATCAACTTACAATTTACTTTAATATTTGCTTTTATAACATCACGTCTTTTATACCTGAACATGCATTGATGAACAGTGATATAATATCCACATTACGCCGCAATTTCGATGGTCCCATGTATTAGGGAGCAAACCTACTGCCATAAACCGAACACGTTGCTAAACTCCAGATTAGTCTCAGGTATTGAGTTCAAAATTTCATATTCGGTAGTAGCATACTCTTCCGTATAAACCACTGAGGCACTGTTACCAAAAACATTAAAAAATAAATCTTTTCTACATACATTTTCCAAGGGCCACATCAAGTGCACTCCCCAACAATGTCGTCACAAAGTTAAACAAGCTTATGTTACAAGTTGCGACCGCACAAAGTCAAGTTAATAGGCCGCTTCCCTAACTCGTTGCGATTGTCACTGACTATTTGTATGGAAAAGTGTGTGTTGTTGTAAACGTGTAACAAAATTGTGACATTTTATCAAAAAGAAAGTAAAATTAAACATACTACTATTTATTTTACAAAGCTTTTAATATTTAACAATGGAGTTAGAAATATTGAAAATATATTCCTCATTCTTGATCATACTTTAAGAGCGAAAGTTACTCTGTCACGACTAACAGTTTTGATTTTGATGATATTTGGTGATAAGATAAAATTATACTTAAGGAAAACCTTTTTCAAGAAAATAGATATAAAACATGACCATTGGTATGAAGACATCCTAAAAAATATGTCCCTTAAGCGGGCTTAATCACTAAAAAGAAGCTGATTTTACATTCACAAAAGAATTCCTAATTACAAGCGTATAAGTTCGTGTATTAAAATTTCCCTACCACTAAAGATAAACAATAATAATTCAAAACCAAAACATGGTTGTGAGCGAAAGTTGTCGCTGATGCGAGGATACCCACTTGTGTTTAAACAATGGCTCAGCACCATTAATCAGCCTGTCAAATGCCATGATTAACGATCACCGGTCAATGTACAGTAGTGGACATTTAGGGTGAAATGATAATTAATTATCAACTGATGATGATTTTGGTCAAAATATTGAGGTTTTTTGATAACGATGATGATAGGTACGTAGATTTATTTGTAACATGTTGTCATGTTTAAGGTCCACGTGCGATACATTGATCAAGCAGTTCTTCACAGCTTGGAGTTTATTACTGCGCTTATTAAATGGCACACAACTTTGACTTTGCTGCAGAGCCTCGTATATGGCAATAAGTCCGTAGCGCCTACGATAGGACACCCATCACATAACAATGAGTGTCGATATCTTTATAACTCTTGTGGTACACACAATTTAGAATCCATATCACTGACCTACTTGAGTGGCAAATTTCTTTAGTTGATCAATTTATACTTCAAATGAAAAGAGTTATAAACTTATATCCTCACAAACTTTTGTATTTATAACAGTGGCCGGCACTTCACATTTATGCAAACAATTTAAAGAAAAACGCAATCAGCTTCACTCGATTGCACAGACGTGCAATGTTTACCTCTCGTCTCAGAGTTCCAATATAAAAAGAGCGCTACGAAAATTAATTAAAAAGATATTAATTGCACGTTTTCGATGCAATAAGTTCGCGTGATCGATTTAATGCGTTACGTAACGGTTGCTGCGAATTCTGATGCTGGATATTGGGGAAATGAGCTTTTGAATTTTCACGGTTCATGTGATGTTTTTTCTTGTATGAAAATACTGGATTTTTTGGCTGATTTAATTTAAAAATCATATATTATGAATTGGTTGAACTTCGTTTATTTAAAGCTTAGCTGTGGTTCGTAAGATTCAGTCACCTAATAAATTTTGCTATGATTCTTAGACATACAGACATACATACATATATTTGAATACCAAATAAATTATGATCATAGCCAGTAAAACATGACTCGTTTATAGTGACCATAAATACGAATTGGAGCTATAAGTAGCTACTAACATTTCAACATAGATAGAGTTTATTCAAATTGGTTCAGCAGTTTATTCGTAATAGTCAAACTGATTCGAGCATTAAGTATTACATGAATTGTTTTGGATGTTTTGATGCTTTACTTGAGTTTTTCATTTCTAAAAGCTGTTGCTTATTTACAAAATCAACAACAAATAATTTATGTACATACTCAACGTCTAAACCAATAACGTCCTATACCTAATATTTAGTAGTACCTGTCACATACCTGTTCCAATGTAACAGATACCTGCATGTTTGAAGCGTACCCCTCGGGATTCGAACGTGAGAACTTGTTAATTGCCCGCCCGGATCTCGTTGTGGTCAGGGACTTATTATGACTGATTGGAATTTGAGAGGATTGCTCGAAATTCCTCACAAATTTGTGATGTAATATTATCGAAGTTCGGGCCCAGTGGAATGTTATTTGTATGTATGTTATTTCAGATGAAGTTAATTTTTTAAAGTCTTGAATTATGGTGTAACAAATTCACGATTTAATTAAAAAGTCTATAATATTTAAGTAACGCAAGTTACGTATGTGTCAAGAGATCCGTAGGCGAAAGTAGTAAGTAGCTAGTGTTTCCGACAAGAAGTAATCAAAGACATAACCATTTGCACATACCACTGCACCGGTTAATAAATGAATAATGGATTCAGAAAACTATGGCGCGGACATTTCATAGTTGGGAATCATTTTGTGGTTTTTGAGCTTAGTTTTTCCAGGCACTGTCCACAAAAGAAGTTGAATCTGTATATGCATATCAAGTAGCTCTATTGAAAATTTGTCGTAACGTAAACACTAAGTATAATCTAAAAAAAAAAAATTTCGGCACTAGTCATAGAAATTGTAGTAATCATGCAGAAATTAAAATAAAAAAAACAGATCAGCCAATATAAGAAGTATTACTGCCAGTAGTTCAAAATACTAGTTACATTAGGTACAAGAACAGCTCTACAATATGTATCGTATGTAACATGAGCACGAGTGTCATATCTGCGGTGGTGTCAAGTGCTCGGGTTACGTTTCTGTTCAAGAGCCGCATGTACGTGGCTCGGCCTAGTATGTACTGTGTTACATTCTACATGTGTGGCTTGTTCTGAGGGTAGGCAACTATTTCAGCTATTTGTGCCAGTTTTAAAACAATCTTGCTTTTACTAATACTACAATTGTGAAAGCTTTGAAGGTTGGTATGTTTGGATAGATTTTATTATTTCATAACTCAATCACACAACAAAAATCTAAACAGATAGTTAATAACCTTGATTAACTCATAGGATACTTTTTACCCAGGGGAAATCTTTACACTCGCATAAAATCGTAGGCAGAAGCTATGAATGAAATAAGAATCACAAGAACAAACAAATATTAAAAGTATCACTACCAGTCCTTCTACCAGTAGTTCAAAATACTAGTTACATTTGTTACAAGAACAGCTCTACAATATGTATAGTATGTAACACGAGCACGAGTGTCATATCTGCGGTGTGTCAAGTGCTCGGGTTACGTTTGTGTTCAAGAGCCGCATGTACGTGGCTCGGCCTAGTATGTACTGTGTTACATTCTACATGTGAGGCGCGTTTTGAGGGATTGTAACTATTCTACCTCTAGCTATTTGTGCTAGGTTTTTTGTTTTGTTTCGAAATCTATCTTACTCTTACTAATACTACAATTGTGAAAATTTTATGTTTGTATATTGGGATGGATGTTATGCTAAATGGATTGCTTGTAAGTTGCATTGGTGCTGAGATGAAAAGTATGTCTCAATCTAACTAGATTCCATGGCAACCATTTCACGCGAACGATCAAATCAACAAATCTTGGACAGAAGCTAGAATTAAATTAAAATAATGGTAAACTGCCCATATTAGAAGTATCTCTACAAGTAATACATAATTCTTGTTACATTTGTTACAAGAACAGCTCTACAATATGTATCGTATGTAACATGAGCACGAGTGTCATATCTGCGGTGTGTCAAGTGCTCGGGTTACGTTTGTGTTCAAGAGCCGCATGTACGTGGCTCGGCCTAGTATGTACTGTGTTACATTCTACATGTGTGACGCGTTTTGAGGGATTGCTACTATTCTACCTCTAGCTATTTGTGCCAGTTTTAAACCAATCTTTCTCTTACTAATATTACAATTGTGGAAGCTTTGAAGGTTGGTATGTTTGGATGGATGTTACTATTCCATAACTCAATCACACAACAAAAATCTAAACAGATCGCTTTTAACCTGGATAAACACATAAGATACTTTTTACCCAGGGGAAATCTTTACTCTCGTATAAAGTCGTAGGCAGAAGCTATGAATGAAATAAGAATCACAAGAACCAGCTAATATTTAAAGTATCACTACTAGTCATTCTACCAATAGTTCAAAATACTAGTTACATTAGGTACAAGAACAGCTCTACAATATGTATCGTATGTAACATGAGCACGAGTGTCATATCTGCGGTGGTGTCAAGTGCTCGGGTTACGTTTCTGTTCAAGAGCCGCATGTACGTGGCTCGGCCTAGTATGTACTGTGTTACATTCTACATGTGTGGCGCGTTTTGAGGGATAGCTACTATTCTACCTCTAGCTATTTGTGCCAGTTTTAAACCAATCTCTTACTAATACCTACTACAATTGTGAAATTTTTGATGTTTGTATATAAGCATGGATTTTAGATACAAATTCACGCCCAAACAACGCTAAATGGATTGCTTCTAAGTTGCGTTGGTACTGGGATGAAAAGTATGTCTCCATCTTACTAGATTCGTCGGCAACCATTTCACGTGAACGAAATATTAGACAGAAGCTAGAATAAAGTATTATAGCTTATAAAAAAGTATTGCTACCAGTAGTTCAAAATACTTGTTACATTTGATACAAGAACAGCTCTACAATATGTATCGTATGTAACATGAGCACGAGTGTCATATCTGCGGTGTGTCAAGTGTCGGGTTACGTTTGTGTTCAAGAGCCGCATGTACGTGGCTCGGCCTAGTATGTACTGTGTTACATTCTACATGTGAGGCCGCGTTTTGAGGGATAGCTACTATTCTACCTCTAGCTATTTGTGCTAGTTTAAAACCAATCTTACTCTTACTGATACTACAATTGTGAAAATTTGATGTTTGTATATTTGGACGGATTTTAGATACAAATTCACTCCCAAACAACGCTAAATGGATCGCTTCTAAGTTGCGTTGGTACTGGGATAAAAAGTATGTTTCAATCTTACTAGATTCGTCGGCAACCATTTCACGCGAACGAAATATTAGACAGAAGCTAGAATATAATAAAAATCATAGCAACCTGCTAATATAAGAAGTATTTCTACAAGTAATCCAAAATACTTGTTACATTAGGTACAAGAACAGCTCTACAATATGTATCGTATGTAACACGAGCACGAGTGTCATATCTGCGGTGGTGTCAAGTGCTCGGGTTACGTTTCTGTTCAAGAGCCGCATGTACGTGGCTCGGCCTAGTATGTACTGTGTTACATTCTACATGTGTGCCGCGTTTTGAGGGATAGCAACTATTTTGCCTGCTTCCCTATACTTAAAAAACTTTAGATTCGATTCTATAGCGCGATTTAGTACACTAACATAGTGTACAAAATAGCTTTTTATATATAGCTGTTCCTGCAAGTTTATTTTTTAGCTGCAATTTTTATGTATTTATGAGATTAACAAACAATCGCAATTTTTACTCGATTTATGCTTTAAAAAAAATCACACTACAGTATGGTAAAACTTAAGTATTACTACATTATTATTAAATTTCTTATAACACCGCAAGCACAAAAATGGTAACATAAATTAAAAAAATAAGTTAATTACTAAACAATTAATTATTTCCTTACCTGTTTCAATCAGGTGAAATCCTGCTTCATAACCAATACCGGTAGTCAAGTAGTAGAAACGAAAGAAGAAAGGTCAAGGTGAAACGGATAAAGGTCAACCAAAAAAACACGTGTAACTTCCATAAAAATTCTATAAATAAGACCTTGTTATGAACAATTATGCTGTCTCAATTAG
This sequence comes from Anticarsia gemmatalis, assembly GCF_050436995.1. Taxonomy (NCBI): domain Eukaryota; kingdom Metazoa; phylum Arthropoda; class Insecta; order Lepidoptera; family Erebidae; genus Anticarsia; species Anticarsia gemmatalis. The sequence goes on along the minus strand of NC_134764.1, from coordinate 9,422,708 downwards.
AAAAGTCGAAATAATTAAATTCTATACTAAACTCTGCGTCATCAAATTGTACTTCAGAAATTCTAGGAAAATTAGAGCTTATTTTGTTCTTATAAAGCTGTATCTACATTTGAGAAACAATACACAAACATGCGTATTGGGTACGGTATGCACCTTGAATGACTGTGGTAATGTAATTAGGGGTACACACTGTGTGGACGTTGCATGTTGTGAATAACTTCCACGCAGTTTGAGTGTGTACGGCATATATTTGGCTAAGTATCATCACTATGTTCCAATTTTTAGGGTTGGTTACTAATAATATCGGTTTGTTCCCATTAGTTCTACTGAACAGTTCTACGATAGAATATCATTGCGTATGTTAAATTGACAGAAATATATATTATCTTGGGCAACACAAAACAAGATTATTACCCTTCTAAGTACATTTTACAAAAGGTCACGAGCACGAGTATTTGTTCTGAGCCTGGATGTTAATGTATCTATATAAGTATGTATTTAGAAGTATATAAGTATGTTTATCAGTTATTTTGTTACCATAGAACAAGCTCTACTTAGTTTGGAATTAAATGACCGTGTGTGAGTTGTCCAATCATATTTATTTATTACTAGCTGACCCGCGCAACTTCGCTTGCGTCCAATAAGAGAGAATGGGTGAAATTTTCCCCGTTTTGTAACATTAATTACTGGTACTCTGCTCCTTTTGGTTGTAGCGTGATGATATATAGCCTTCCTCAATAAATTGGCTATCTAACACTGAAATAATTTTTCAAATCGGACCGGTTGTTCCTGAAATTAGCGCGTTCAAACAAACAAACAAACTCTTCAGCTTTATAATATTAGTATAGACTTGGTTACCATAGAACAAGCTCTGCTTAGTTTGGAATCAAATGACCGTGTGTGAGTTGTTCAATCATATTTATTTATTACGTATTTAATTTTTTATGTGCACGTCTTAAATGCTTGAAGTGATATGCTACCTATTTGCTATTTAGGCATGTAGGTATGAACTACAATATACGCAATCAGGTTCGTGTTCGTGGATAAGTGTGGATACAGCTTTATATAAAATTATGTACAAATGGTGCGTCTCATATTTTATCTTTTCTTCTAAATACGTTTTTAATTACATCTTAATCTGTTACATCTCCGTCTCAGTGAAGTCACATTAATTTGTTTGATAATTACGCCTTGACGGGCGAACTTTGTACAGATAAATATTTATAAGTTTGTTTTTTAAAACGAGATAAATCTGGATGTTTAATTCTTACTAAAATATGTTAATTAATATCAAAACGATAATTTCGAATTGTGTTAATCAGACTGAAAAATATTAAATTTTTCAATTTAATTACATAATTTTTCTTTGAATTTCTTGTAATAAATGTTTATTTTATTTTCTGCGAAATATATTTAAATTTCTAGGGAAATCCAGTTTTGCTCTATCACCAGACACAACATAATTCATACTGACTACTGAGTTCTAAAATCTGTCTTTAAAGATTCAAATACGTTAGCATTGGATACTGATTCAATAGTCACTTTTTATGTTCCGTAATATTTAGGTCCCAATCCGCACTTGACAGCGTGGTGGCCTCAAGGCCTAACCCCTCCCTCGTTCGGGAGGAGACCCTTGCCCAGCACCATTACGTACCAGAATATAAACAACAATTTAACAATTGAAACATATAGCAATAATAAAAATATACTTTTATTAAACGCAACAAACCAATAAAAACTACGAATGAGAAATTAGAAGCGGCATTTATTTCACCTCAAAGCAACGGGCTAGGCATACTAATGCGACGGCAATCGTTACCCCAACTTGACTCGGTCCACTTTGACCCTCGGTCATGACTGGCAACCAAATGATTCTACAAATGGGTCACCATTTTCTAGGGTAATAGGATGCTGAGATCTGTGATTTAAATTTATGATACGAATTAAGGTGTTGAACGTTTTTATGATGATTGTCAAAGGTAAAGTACTTAAATAAGTATCGCTTTTTGTGAAAATGAATATAAAACTTAACGATTGAGACAATTTGTAAGGCAACTTCATTATAAGTATTGAACAGTTATCAGTTGAAGTTTACTAAAAAAATATTAATAAGATGACATTTTCTAATGAGTTACGAAATCGATAAAAATAGGTAGCGCAACATGTTACCAATGAAATTAACCAAAATATTTACTTTCATATAGTTTCTTGCAACGTAAACTATCGGTGGTATTTATTACTAATTTGAGCATGGACAATCGAGCGATCGACAAATTATGTCATAATTATTATGTTATTACTATTTTTAAGTCATTTTACGTTTTTTGATCGCTAGTCGATATGTTACGACAACTCAGTAAAGAGCCTAGGCTTACACGATTTATCTAGATTATAATTTAACAATTCTGCGTCTTTCCAAAATAAAGATGCTGCATCAAACAGGTCAACGTCAACTACATAAGGCTGCCGGTCACTGATATTCAAAATTCTAAGCATTGTATATTTCGGCCAGCCAACTTTGCATCCAAGACTGTCTACTACATTTTTAGACTATAATAGCGACTGTAGAAAATTGAGCTAATATATTTGTAAAATTAAAACACTACTCTTTTAATACACGTAAAACATTACGTGCTCTAACATATTGACTAATTTGAAAATAAATATGTTCATATTCTTAGCTGAAACAACAGACTACTAAGTCTCAAATTCTAATCCGAGCTGCGGCGAAGCAGTCACGTGCGGGAACTTCTTAAGGTTAATATGCATTAGAGCATTTACATAGTACAGAACCTCGTTGTATTTTAAAGTGTCTTTGAATGTACTGAAAATTGTGCGGTAAAGTCTGAGATGGTTGGCTTAAACTGACTAAGAATATATAATATTCTTATATAGCTTGTTATTTAACGCACAAACGATATTTAGTATAGTAAGATCAATGAATTTGTGTATCACAGAAATGTTTGTTTTGTTTGTTTGAAAATCGTAAAGTTAGTTACGTACTAAATTTCTAACTACTGTGCGAAAGACGTTGACGAAGATTGTTATCTGTTTTTTTAAACTAAGGCCCAGTTTCATCACTGCTGAATAAATAATGAATAGCGTACTAGGAGAATTGTGTTACTATTTCCACACATTTGCTACCACTTTATATAGGAGATATGTTAACTGACACTTATTCAAAAGCTGTGAAATTGGTCCATGTAATGCATTATTAATATTATTTTTACATTTTCAAGGAATATCACCAGTAAAACCGCTTAATACAGTAACGAGCATTCGCTATAACTTTACATTACACTCAAACGTATCCCACCTTTATCTACATGCCGCGACATCACGTACCGCCGACGTAGAACATTTGGACCTTTTCTTCAAACCCTATGATTGAAGGACAAGCTTTAATAGGATTAAAACTAAGCTCACTTGTGAGAGCGCCCTTGATGATAGAGGTTATGTACAGTTGGTTTTTAAGCCTTAACGAAAAAAGGGGTGAAATTATTTGATTTATTCGAAGGTGTAAAGATAGCACAAAATCATAGTTACAATGTTAGGCCAATGTAATAGGTTGGGTGCTTATTACCATACACCAGGTACGTTAGCAGACTCCAGGTTGACTATTGAAAATATTCTCACTGAAATAATAAAATCACACTTTTACCTGGGAATTGAACCCTCACCGGTCAGTAAACGATCTGCGCGTCAAGTAACCATTGGCGCGGTCATTCCATAGATGGGTGACCGCATAGTGGCATTTGAGCTGGGCGTCTCCGTGCTTCGGAGGGCACGCAAAGTTTTGGGCAGTAGTGATAAAGAGAATGTCGATTGCTTCAAAACATATGATTGAATTGATTTAAGGACAAGACTCAACAGGATTAGAACTAAGCTCAGATGTGAGAGTGCTCTTGATAATAGAGGTAATGTTAGAGTTCATTACAGTTTGGTTTCAACTGATATAACTTGCGGTTTGAAACCTGGTTACGTAGTTCCGACTTGCTTTGAATTAATTAGGTTTAATGCTGTAAACCGTTGTAGCTACTGGACTAGCGTAATTTCGTACACTTGGTACTATCAAAACTAACGACTAATTTAACATTTAAAATTTGTATACTCGGTATGATCGACTAACGACTACGACTAATTTGACATTTAAAAATTTCCTTCAAAATATAGTTCTAGCGGAATACGCTAGAGGCACTGATCACTTTGTAATACATTTTTTTTTAAAGTAAAACTAAATCAACAGATTTCATGATACATTTTTATACCAATTTATCTTATTCCGCGTAAGACACTACCTAATCTTTTGAAAACAAAGATAAAGGATAATTCAACAAAACAATCACAATATCCATCTATTTGTAAATTCCATGTCATGAGAATTGCTTGAATGAAAATAGAGAAACGCTCACGTTTGCAAAGACCATTGTTTTCAAACGGAACGATTGTAACAATAATTTCGTTTCCAATAAAGATCAGGAATAATACGGAACGGATGAAGCTACCAGCATTTCATAAGCATCGAACTACAGTTTGTATGTTAATATCGTCCGTATCGCGGAGCAAACTACTGGAGATAACGCGAAAAGTGCTGCTACAAGCTAAAAACTCACATTTTTATTGTTTCGAAACAATTTTGTTGGTGGATTATTTCAATTCGTGGAATGTTTGAAAAATGTAAAATTTTGTAGTTTACATTCGAAGCATTCTTTCGGTGGATTGCGGATTTCATCAAATACCGGTTATATTAAAATTGTATGAGTTCAATTTTTCTGAAAGAATCTATAGTCAAGCCAATTCGTTAAAACAGTTTTTATATTTAAAAAGAGCAATATCATACTACATTTACACTCAAAAACCAAGAAATATTCAATTTTAAATATCACAGTCATATTTTATTAATTCAATCTGTTTGCTAATAATACTAATTATACATGCTTCGTAACGTGCATGGCTTTCCTTACTAATTTAGGCTTGACGTTCTATAGTACAAAAAAAATCCAATAATTGGTTCTATGTGACTGAAGTAAGCAAATAATAAATAAATTATGATTATGAGTCATAATTTATTTATTATTTGCTTACATTATTCATACAAACGTTCTTTTGATATACATAGACTATAGTATTTCTCTTATGTAATTGTTGCATTCTCCACGCAACCAAAACCTCTATGTAAATGTATACTCTTTTAATGCAAGTATAAAATGTTCTATTATAATTATCAATTTTGTGAGTACGTGCTTTTCCTGGGTGGAAGTGATTATGAAGTCAATTGTGAGACTTTTGGTTAAAGCTTTGTTAATTTTCTCTTTGACTTCAAATGTTTGGACAGCGAGTATTTATGATCATTATAAGAGGCTCTGAAGTTTTGCGTACTTCGAAATACTATTTGACGTTCAGAATTAAATATAAATTATTTTAACTGGCAAGTTCCAAATACTGATTTTATTATAAAAACTTAAATAGAATGGAAATGTAATTACGGGAAAAATAATTAACATATTTTTTTTAAACTATACATTATCTATACTAATATTATAAAGCTGAAGAGTTTGTTTGTTTGATTGTTTGTTTGTTTGTTTGTTTGAACGCGCTAATCTCAGGAACTACGGGTCCGATTTGAAAGATTCTTTCAGTGTTAAATAGTCCATTTATCAAGGAAGGTTATAGGCTATATATCATCACGCTACTACCAATAGGAGCAGAGTACCAGTGAAAAATGTTACAAAAACGGGGAAAATTTAGACCCATTCTCTCTTATGTGCCGCAAGTGAAGTTGCGCGGGTCAGCTAGTTTTGCATAAAACTTTACGTGTAACTTTAGTTAAATAAATGATTATTGTATTAAGTCAATCATCACTTTATTTTATACGGCTTATTTTTTATCCAGTATTAAATTCCAACTTAATTGATTATACGATATTAAAGCTCTTACGATTAATCAAGTCACACAAAAACAATTGAAAGACTAAAAATAAATCTTATTGAAACCAAAATGAAGACAAATTAAATTGAGCTCAATCACTTATACGTGAAACTAAAAGAAAACGATTAAAACTAATCACATGCCACATTAACTTCTTGAAAAGAATGGTGAAACTAAAATCGGAAGAATTAAATAGACATTTTTACGTCCATTTTAACTCGAAAGAAAGAAAAATAGCGAGTATTTCAGCCAAGTCTAACAAGACGGCAAAGACTGGATTATCTAGCTAAGAAAACAGAACTTTGATACGGTGACCGGCAGTGCGATCCTTAAATTAATTTAGTGTACTTGCTAGTGTAGAATTTGAGTGCTTTGACTGCTAATGTGATGCATTGGAAGAGATTATTATTTTGTTCATTATTTTATACCACTAGTTAATAAAAATGAATCTTTCTCCTCTTCAGGATTTAAACAATTTTTCAATACAAATTCTACCATGTTTTTTTATCAAAATCAATTTATTAATAAAAAAAACTACAATGATAAATGTAATACACTCAAAGTTAGTATGTTTGTGTCATAATTATATATTATGTAAGTTACACTTGCTTACTCAGTATTTGATTTATATAACGGTAAACCGTACAAAGGTCGTACTTAAGACAGTCAGGAGAGACTGACACGAAAATAGTTTCTTGCTCCATCGCTTTGTTAGTGTTTAACGTAGCGTAATCCTCTATGCATGCACACATATTCATTACTATATAGATGACATACCTGAAAGCTTTGAACATCAAGCATCAAGAAACCCAACTAAGGAAGCTCAAGACACTCAAAGACATCTAGAATTCCTTTAGCTCAATATATAATCACAGTCGATTGGCCGCCCAGTTCAGAATAATCCCCTGTCGGTTTCCTAGCTCGCGTCTACGTAATAACTCCCTTGAGTGTACAACTTTTAGCGAAATTAGCAAAGTTGGAACCCCTCATTGCGGCCCGGGATCTCGGGCAACATAAATTGTGATGAAATTCGAAAATAAAAATAGGCTCAGGGAAAATTTAAAGCTTAACCGGTCTGGATTGTTTAAAGGCAGTTAGGTGCTCGATCAATTTAACGTTCGCTGTAATTTCGTGTGGGCTTTCTTTTTGTTTTATTTTACGTTTGAAAGTTCTGGTGTTTGTCAAATGTTTCGTCGGTTTGTTGCGTGGGCTTGCTCTGAATTGTTTCGTTGAAATTTTTCTGTTGTACTTACATATATGAAATATCGGTGTTGTCCAAAATTGGTAACTTGTGCTTCGTTGTCGTTGGTTTTTGATATGTGTTTTTTTTCATTCGTATTTGTATTGTATGCTCATGCAAAAATCTAATAGTTGTTATAACGATTTAATGTTTAATGATTTGAGACAAATTTAATTTTTGTTTACAATACATCAAGGCGTTTCAAAATATACGATAATTTTAAATATGTTATGAGGCGTCCGAGACCCCATCAATATTTGAATACAAACACACCAGAGGGCGCTGAATAGTTAAAGCAGTAACATTAATTGTTAACGCGGTAAATTAATTAAGATTCTACTTTAATAAGACAGTTCACTAACTTGTTACAAAACTTTCTATTTCTCGAGTTATTCGACCAATAAAAGTCTAAAGTTTGTTCAAATTAAATTTTCGCATCGTTTGTTATTCAGGGTCGTTTCGCTTAAGTATCATTGGGGTGTCCTTTGTGGATTCTGCAGGGTAACCAATAGACATTTCGGAAATGCACGCCACCATTATAGTAAATGTCGTGGAAGTGTTGGGATCTGGTTCCAATTTAATCTAGCAAAAACATTTGAGTTAGTTGAATTGCTTTGTTACTTTAATAAAATTATAAAGCCTGATATAGTTTTGTAATCAAATTACATAACTATATTATTTGTTCCGCCTATAGAGACATCCCGAATAGGTACGTTGTAATTGGGATATATACACTGGTATACTATCCAATAATGGTGACGCATACAGTCAAACCATAAAATTGTTTTGTAGGAATATGTAAATGTATGTACCAAAATGCTGAAAAATAAATAAATAATCCTAATAATACGATCTGAACATGAAATATCTACACTCCCAAACAAGTATGTTTCAACAGCAAGTTTTTTGTTGTAGAATGGGTTGTCAATGTTTTAAGAAATACATTTCACTTAGGTGTTAATATATCTAAATCCTTAACTAAAATTACTTTTTACTATTTTTGTTATTAAAAACATATTAAAAGTACACCAAACATTCAGTATAAAACTCATCATTCACTTTGTGAACTAAAGCATTCTGTTATTTATACCAAGACGGATCTTCCATTATAATATGTCCTTAATCAATTTGATGGTAAACGGATCTACAAGTTTACCGCAAGCATATTAGTTTGTGCCTTTGATGTTTTGGTTTAGAAGTTTTTCTATGGTACAAGTTTGTTTTATTACTAAATTGTATGGTTGGATTAAATTTTGATGTTATTTGTGGTGTTGCTGTGATGTATAATTTCCAAATTCCGGGGTTACCACATAAGTGCGGGTCGTTCACTCGTTGTCCCTGCTAGTCATCATTTTGATGTGCTGGTACTAATGATAACGCGTTTGTTTTGATTGCATCGGTATCACCTCATATCAAATTTAAAACACAAAAAGTTTCAGAAAGAATAGCGATTATACTCACGAACTTTTCTATTTTCTAATCTTTATCTGAGTTATTAAAATCAATGCAGTAAATACAGAGGAGATCAGAAAATTCAGACGCTTAAATTTTATTTCAAAGGACTAATTGTTAACGGCGATACACGGGTTTTTTTCGTACATATTTTCTTACACCTTCGGCTATGACAAGCGTGATATTATGTATGTACATACATAATATATAAACATATTAGTAAATTAATGTCAACCATAAATAAAAATAGGTCCTTAAAGACTCATATACAAGTAGTGAGTTAACATCATGTTCCCAAATGAACATAGTTTAAGACACTAACAGTGGGAGGTTTCTGTCCATTTTGGGCTGTAACTTCATATTCCTTTTAGGCAACCCGCTGACACTGTTATTAACTATATTAGTGCCCTAACTTGGGAAACTTTGGCCACTAAACTATGAGACTAGATACCGTAGAAGTGGGTTAGTTTTGCCTAGAGGGTTACTACAGTGCAAAGCTATGAAACCTCTCAGATGAAAGTTAAATATGATTATATTTCAAAGATTTTTCCTGGTTGTCGTTATTTTGGTCTAAGAGTGAAGAAGAGAGAGAAAAGCGTGAAGTGAAAATATCATGATGAGACAAGATTTTTACAAACAGCAACAGCAAACTGCTGGCTACCGAGAAATTTTGTATAAAAATCTGATCAGCGCCTCTAGCGGGCACTATAGAACCAATTTTTGAAGTACATTTAAATGTCAAATTCTCAATACCGAATGCTAACTGTTACACTTTGTTTAGGTTGAACTATTAATCTAACATGAAAATAAAATCTAAAACCTATTTTGTATACCTCGTGGTTTATTAATCAATAACAATATGGCCACAAACTGCCCATGAAGTGACTAAAAAGAGTTTTATAAACGTTGAACGCTTAAAAGCTTTGCTTAAGTAAAAATTTTAGGATAATTTTCTTTTATAGTGTGGCTAGTGGTCAAACTAATATTAAAATTGTTCAGGCTATTTGAATTGATGCGGCCAATCGACTCTATTTTTCAGCTGATTTCGATAGCCTACCTATACTTTGCTTTTTTACTAAAAGCGTTACATATCATTTTATTTTTACTGCGTTTTCAATAAACCATTAATTGATCTTTACACCCAATCTATAAATGGTCACTTACCTAACATTACCGTTGTCAGTTCATAACAATAGTTCTCAATCGTGAGTTCACCCAGAGAGCCTCATCATTTAACATGAATGATCAATTTGCATTTTGAAAGAAAAATGAAGCTGGATTTAATGACACTGTCACCATTCAATGCTTGGTCAGTGCTTGGGTCAGCGATTTCTTTTATCCTTTTTAAAGTGCCTTCGAAAAAACGTCGACTAGGTCACCTTTTGTACCTAGCAAATCTGAATGTCATTCATTTGACTCCATCAAATTTCGAAGAGAAAACATAAATCACTCAATGTACTGCAAAGAATACTAAACATATGCTAAAACAAAATTGATGATGTAGTTTCTATCCTTTGAAATAAATATTTGAAGCTCAAACAAAATTGAACTCTGCAAACGGTTTTAATTTTATGAAATCTGATATTCAATATTGAAAGTTATCAAAGCGGAATTTCTAATAAGGTTTTATATTTTAAGAGACCTTTGATAGATAATATTTTTGAAAAATACGAAATAATTGAGACGGTCCAGGCGGCAATTTATGCTTGTATTGAAACTGGTTTGTACTGAAACAAATATAAAGTCACGCCTGTTGTACCTGAGGGTGCAGACAGAGGTGTATGAAATGCACCCAAATTTCGCCATCGACAATGTTAGTTACCAATATTTAATATTTTTAATAGGTAAATATTTTTTAATTATTATTTACTGATTATGTGATGTATTCCCATTGGCATTAATATTATAACAATGTTATTTTTAATATAATTACGCGATAAGTTATTTTATATGTACTACTTTTGGTGATAGCAGCCGTGAAATTTTGCAACAGCGAGAAAAGCGTATTGCATATACATTACAAAATGCTCTTAAGAAAGTTCGAAATAATATAATCTAATTTACTAGAGAATATTCTTAATCACGTACTAATAAGCAAATATAATTCCAGAAATACTCAAAAAGGTATCTTCTCAGAATTTCTCACTTAAAAGGTATTTATAAAATAATAATTTGAAATTCAAGGATCTATAAAATATTTCCTCAGGGCTTAATTTCGTGACCTAAATACAGGCCTCCTGTCACTTTGTAATCTACGCTACGATCAAAATTGTTTTTTGTACGTTAAAAAAAAGTTTTATCACTAGGCATCAGTTTTGCACATGTAAAATTCCATTTTGATAAGGAGTTTCCTTTTGTCATTCATTATTTTATTGCAAATATTTTAATTGGTTCACCGTTTTCTTGTTAAGGTGTGATTTTATGTATGTTTGCAGTAATTTTCTTGTCATTGGTTTGGTCAACCATTTCATTATAATGCTGATTGTTCGGCTGGTGCAATTGCTTGCAACGTGTTAGTTCGAATAACTAGAGTAGATACTACTGAGATTTGTATGTATGTAAATACATTTCTTCACCATTCTTTCTCTAAAAAACAGCAGAAACTTCAAGATTCAAGATGTGTCTTAGCCTAAAATAATAATATAGCAAACATTCTTCTTCAAAGAAACTCTAGACCTTCCTCAGGGCTTTCATCAAGTTCCCATACACTATTAACTCAATACATCACACTGTTTACTCCTAAATGATAAACCGCTAGGTACAAATAGTGTAACTGATTGATTGATGGCGCTAGTTCCTCGTCCTATGTCCCAAAACTTTTTGTTTACCGGCCCAGTTGTGAGTTGCTCATTCTGACCTGATGGTTATTGATGATGTAATAAATAAATTCGACTTGTGTGGCTTTCTTGGATGAACATAAGTTTGTTAAAGTTTGGTTCTATGGGAAACTGAAATTTGATTAATAATTAGTTTGTTAACGCTAATTTTGAACAGATTTTCTCGTCTCGTCTCGATTCTAGATCTGAGGAGGTGTCGACTAGCTTGTTTTAATAAAGATTGTACACAATAATACACTTTTTTGTGAGTGTAATCTTGTAAGAATATTCAGCACGTGTGGATTGTACCCGCTTGACACTGTTAAGTATGGGCCACACCCTAAGTACGTCACTTGATACAGTGCTGCTCTTGCGTCTTCCATTGCAGTCCTACCTATTTAACAATGTAAAAAATGTTTACATACTTAATTATCATTCATTTTCAATCCACGGTCCTCCCATTATCGCTGCAATATTACGGCTATCACAACAAAAATTTACGAATCAGCTGTTACGACGTAACACCTAAAAATACTCCAAAGACTATTTGAAATATACAAAATTATTTTATCTGATAGTAGTACTATCGATCCTGTATATAAATGACCTCATTCACCCCTAAAACGCGACGAATCATTATTCGCCTTACATTTGCAGACAAAAGCACTCTGACATTCCCTACATAGGAAGTAACAAAAGAAAATATTTGTCACATATACGTTTTCGCTAACAGAAGGTCGTTTGAACAAAAAACATCAATCGTAAAGGGACGGTGCATACGTGACGTAAACGATACGGGTTAAGTCCAAAAACGGACGGTATTCCACAACTTTTATTTTGCTGAGATTCACTGTTTTTAGGGTTCCATATGTCTGATAGAAAAACGAAACCTTTAGATCTTTGTAGTGTCTATATTTAATTTAATAATTTATTGAAGGATCTCGTGTTACCGTTTTGGCAATGCAAAAGTTATTTGAAGATTACTTCTAAATTGTAAACGTCTGTTAATCAAATAAATTCTTTGTTCACTACCTAGCCCTATGGGAAAGAGGCGTGATAATATTATGTATGTATTTATGTATGGCTGTAAGTCGAACATTTCAATTTCACTGAATAGTTAACTTTTATTATGGTGCTGTCTTCACAACCATAAATCTTGGCAGTGTCAACCGAAATATCAAAATGAATTCTTTCATTCATGTAATTCACGGTATAGAGTAAAAACCGAGTAATGGTACAAAAAAATATAACTAAAAGAATCCCAAATTTCCAGTAATTACTTAGTCAAATAATTCTAGAGGAACCCTCTTTCGTGTTCAATTTCTACTGTCCAGTTTCACTATAAATCTCTCTCTCTTCATTTCGTAGAGTGAAAGAGACGGAGAGAGTTTTTTCTACACCGGGCACGTCCAAAATATCCGAGAGAAAAAGTTTTAGTTAACAAATACGTAGGTGCAGACACAAGTTTTTATGCACCTCTATTATATTGAAGTCATTCAATTTTGTTGTTATTAGTATTCGATATTTGGTTATCTTTTTTGGAATGTTTCATTTCGTCTTTTGTTTTGTAATCTGCGTTTGTTTTTTTATTATTATCTTTGGCAATTGAAAACGTATGCATGTTTGTAATAATTTCAGTGATGTGATTTGATTTTTGTATTCCATTCTGCTCTTGTGATTACAGTATAGTAGTAATACGCGCAAGGGATTGTTTGTCATTGAACAAAAAAAATTTTGTGTTTCACATTTTTTATTTAGCTTATTTCTGTGTCTCACTTCTGAGCAAAGACCCTTTGAATTTCCAGTCCTCTAGGCAAAGTTTAAAAATAAAGTTAATTTTGGGGTAGCGTTAATTTGATAGAATATATACATTTTGTTTGTCTGCAAAACTCTTAAAATTCTAGAAGCCGAATTGTTTGATGAAAATACCTGCAAAATCCTGCAAATTCCCTTCAGATCAGGAAATCAAATGTGTTACACCTTAAGTCAATAGTCCTACACTACCACACACGCGTATATTTGGAGGATATCCTATTTATTTCCCAGCGTACTTGAAATAGACACAGGTAGATAAAATAGCCACATTTCAGAATAAGACCGGTGTTTATTCCGCAGAGCTACTGAAACGATCATGAATTATGGAAGTAACCGTGAGCGAGTGCGATGACTCCTCTGTATCAAGGCTCATTAGCTTTATGTACCTGTGTTATATTTATAAAGCGTTTTAGTCTACGAATATTATATTTTAGATGACTTTTGTTTATAGTGTTCCAGTGTTTGTTGGTTTTAACGACTCTTATGAGGTTGTCGCTATTATTATACTGAATATTTTCTGAGTAAACTTTACATAAGTAATATTATATGACTAATTTCTTAATAAGCATTGATAAAGAAGCTTGAACTCCACTAAATTAGACTATAATATATGTGGGTGATTGTTTGAATAAACAATACAAAGAAGTATGACACACACAGAAGATGACGTCGTTGATTCAAATGCCAACTCCCAAGTCCATGCTCTATTAATGAAAACTGTGTAATGTGTACCGAATGCTAAACAATGGCTTTAAAAAAACCTACATTTTAAAGTTGATACGGCCGAATAATTTATATCCTGTGAAATGTTAAACCATCCCTTTAACGTAGGACTAAAATTGTTAAAAGTGGAACGTTAGTGTTACGGTGTTAGCAGAGGTGTATGACATATCATACACCTCTGTTAACACCTTCCGGTATAAGAGAAGTCATATTATGTACTTATTTATTTACATATTGTATGGGTATTAAACCAATGCGTCAATTGGCAGTATTATGACAACCGTCTCCACTGTTTCATTATACAATCAAATCAAATTTAATTGCTCAATTAATAGTATACATATATATGATATTTCGCCTCATATAAGTTCTGAGTAATAAAACTAAAACACAAGTAAACCCAGGTTACGAGTGTAACAATAATTACTCCGCTGTTTATATGTTATATTTAATGTAACATAAGAAGATTATTACACATTAAAGCCACGAATGGTGGGCTTAGATAACGTAAGCCTAACAAATGCTTTAATTAATTGCTCGCAAAACTTTACTATTATACTTATGTGTGTTTTTAAAGACGGCATTTTGAAGTAGGTAATTGTGATTAAGTTTGATGTTTGAAGATATAAGTGGAATTGTTTTAGTGATATGAAATTCTATTGAATGTCCGACTTGCACTCTTCAGGCTGTGGGTTGGCCAACTTATGGCGCATACTTTCTATAGATGTGTGTCGGTTTAGTGCAAGCTGATCGTTTTTATGCTTGGGGCATGTAATTTTTTGTAAGCTATCACGAAATATATCAATAGATAATCCATCGGGCGGCTTGATCCACTTTGTAGCGAATAAAAAGACCTAATTTAATATAATATATTATGCTAGTGTAATTTTTTGTTTTTTTTTTTAAGTATGTGCATTTACCCTGAAGACTTTATAATGTGCTAGCTATGACGTCATCATGAATATATTGACCTCAACCGTATGATTTGCTATCACATAAACTATCGACGTTTTTACTACAAAAGTCATTTATTTAAACCAAAACTTCCCTACAACATCTAACATAGTTAAAGCTAGAACAGAAATTCAACTGATTGTTATTTACATTAGAAAATGTAACTTTAGAAAAATACAACAAAAAAAATCGTTCGTACAACCTACTTTTTCTGTTTACCTCAAAAGCAATACATATTATATGAAAACAAAACCGGCGAAGTAAGTATGAGTTGCGTGCTTTTGGTTCCGTATCTTTTATGTTTAACTTTGTTTTGTTTGGTTTGCGAACCCGGTTAGACTACTTATCCTTTTTAAGATCAGACCCGTGACTATTGAGAAAGTAGAAATATTTGCGATTTCTGTTAGTTTTTTATTGTTTCCAATTTAGTCACATTTTTTATATTTGTTTATATTTGCATTATAATGCAAGCTTGCTCTATTATTTTAAGTATCCATTGTTTAGTACTACAATCATGACAGTAGATGTTAAATAATCTTAGTCAAAACAATTTATAATCGTCTTTCTATTAGCTACACCTACGATATATATATCCGCACTACCACTGTCAGAGAATAATAATATCTAAAGCATCAATTCCGCTTTATACTTTTGTACATAAGGTCAAATGAATAATTAAAAACTCCTTCATCCTTAAAGCAATTTTGATTCACTTATTATTAATATATTTCGAAACGTCACAGATGTTTTGTCTAAGATTAAAACCTTTGGGAAGTGAATACCTGTCTAAAAATACCTTGGCCCTAAATAAAAATAATTAAGCTCTACTGACCCTAAAATAAAGCGAAACTAATTTCTCAAAACCAGCATCCTTACTCATCGTCCAATTCTAATCTCGAGGTTTTCTCTCAAAGCTTACGGTACCCAGAAAATCTTAAAGACTTTATGAAATATGTACTCCCATACATCATAATTATTCGCAACGTTCCCGTTTACGTGGAAAATATTTATATCCAAGAGCCTTACGTTTACCCTAGTACCTTATTTAGTGGTGATTTATTGATGGCATTTATCAACGTGCTTCTACCTGCTGCCAGATTATGAATAAAACAAGAGCTTTATTAAACAGTTGTTATGTCTGCGTAATCGTGTTGAGATGAGTTGTGTGGGAGATAAAGAAATCTGAACAATATTGAGCGTATTGGATTTTATTGAAGAGTAGGCAGCTAAGTAGGTTGTGGTATGAAAGTGTGTAGGTTGTGGCATGTCGTAGCAGTAAGGCGAGAAAACACTGAGATGACTACTACAAAAGATCAAATCGTGATCAGATTTTGTATGGATTTAAAATAATACGAGATACCGGAAAAAGATTTTACCAAATCGTTGGATCTCAGTTGACTACTGATGTACATAAATTTGATGCGCTAAACATATATTGTATTATCTATCGGTTTATTGCTACACTTTCTATAACAAACTCATGAAAAGCAATTCCTAGCAAAATCGGTTAAAGTTTGATAATTCTGACGTAATAATCTAAGATAGCAATCTAGTCATCTTTGACAGAACATCGAAAATATCCGTAAGAGCCCAAAACCAATAGAAGCAGTCATAGCAACCAGAAAAACCAAAGTAAAATCGCAGATTTATAATACTTGATACTTCCTAGTCGTTGTTCATTTGAACCGTCGGCGTCGTTCTCAATGCGTATAATGGTATGTTTTTATTTATTACCTCGTAAATTATAAGCGATGATCCATGTGCGGTTCGCGTTTATTTATTTTGCTGATAATACCGTATCGGTGAATGGGGTGAGCTAAATCGAGAGTACTTTTGAGAGGAATTGGGCAAATCTATAAACGCTCCAGATGGAATTAAGAAATATTTTTTGCCAATTACTATAATAAGTCCTAAATGACTGAAATTTGAGGCGCCCATAGCCAGTTGCGCTCACCGGTCGGTAAAGGATCTGTGGGTGAAGCAGCTGTTGGCGCGGTCATTCCATAGATGGGTGACCGCATAGTGGTATTTGAACTGGGCGTCTCCGTGCTTCGGAGGGCACGTAAAAAGTCGGTCCCGGTTGTTGTCGATTAAGATAACAGTCGTTAAGCCATGTCAAAGGCCTTCGGGCGGCTTGAACAACTTTGACACTAGGTTGACCACTTACCATACGATAAGAAGAAGAAGAAGTCCTAAATACTTACCATATGAACTTTTTTCTTGTAATAAACAGCCTGCATGACTGCTTCTGCAGTTTGAACGGCCGGGTTTTGTGACTGCAGATCACAAAGTGTTTCCCGTGTCAGGTAAAGCCACTATCTGATAGCTCCATCTTTTGTGTGTAGGCCCTCAATTGCTTGGAACCAAGCACGGTCCCGTTACATAAGTTGCATTTGAACGGCAAATTGTGGGTTAATGTCATAATACAAATCTTTCTACGCTTCTATAAAAACACTTTATAATAGTTTTCCACAAATCTTTACCTACAATTTACCACAAGCTCTTTCCAAATACAAAACGTCTCGATCCAAATCTCCTATATTCTAAGAAAACAAATTTTACCGTAGTCCCATCAAACAAACCTTAGCAAAAACTGTGTGCTTTCTAGGCTCTGTTTATCTAATCTTCAATGCATGAAATCTGTTAGTGTAGGGATCCTCAACGATATTGTGTATAGCAAGCGCGACGCGTGTAATTGGGGATCAAGCGATTTAGGTAGCGTGCTAACTGGGCGAATTGTTTGCTGGTTACAGTTTGCTTGGTGATAGTTCGATGTGTATTTCTGTGATTCTGTCAATTCATTCAGTAACTCACTCAACTCAATTCGATAGAAAGCGAGCAAATAAATGTTGATTTAAATTATGTGCAGAGTATCTTTGCACATGAGACAGGACAAATAATATTCAAGCATATCGTCAAATACATAACGATATATACATAATAATATTATGTGGCATATTTAATGAAAATTCCGATTAGGTAGTCTTTATTTAACTTAGAAACATGTACAAAAATATTCTAAATTTTAAGTTATTCTTGAACGGGTCACTGCCGCGATATTTGTCGTCCACCACTGAGGCTAACGAGTGCTAACAATTTGCGACTGATAATTTGCTTAATAAGAATACGTCCTTAGGCATATTGTTATTTAGACCTAGGTGAAGCATAAACTGAATTGTATACAGCGTTATGACACGAACGCGCCTCGACACTTATTTGAATAAAAATAATACTTTTACTTATGAAAGCTCTCGAAATTTCAAGGTACAAATTGCTGACATAAATTCAGGTCTTTTGAAAGATCTAATAACGTGATAGCTAGATATTTTTGTAATGAATTTTGAGTTTATTACAACTTTGAAGTGCTAAATATTGTGAAACTTTGAATACATTTTATTATTAAACACGTGGCTATTATTTTTAATAGAAATATTAATGAGGTGTCAGGAGGAGTCAGGTGCCGAAAATTTATTGAAATTCCTTAGAATAAAACAGTTGTAGCAAACTAATTTGCAAATTGTGGAATGAACTCGCTATTATTTTTTTTATTCGAACTTAATTTGTAGTGATTAGGTACAATGATATTGAAAACCCGTTTTTATAATATTGTAAAAGTAGTATTACCTATTGACCTATAATTATGATGAAAAGATACAGCATGATTCGTTAGATGTATGGATGTGAATGAAGCTATAGAAGTTTGTTTGTAAGGGATCCTTATAACGGCATAACGTGTATCAGGTATTTCTATTGTCTTTATAAGAGACGTCCAAGCTTACGTAATTTAAATTAAATCTACTGTTTAAAGAACTCTCAAATCTACGCACATAAAGCCAACCAATATCCACTAATGAACGTCTTAATTCTGGAACAAAAAACTAAAGTCCCTAAGCATTTAAACGTTCGGAATCAGCATAATAGAATTCTAGATAGCCGTTTACACAAATACTTTATCCCCAGAGAAAGTATTCTCGGCTACTTTTTCAGTCTAATCCTGAATTATAGGCTGAAATCTAGGCTGGAACATCAATCTTAGGAAAGTGATTTATTATTTAACTGGCTACGAATGGAGATAAATTAACTGTTTATCTGATGTAATTGTTTAGGTCAAATCATTTGGCTTTCGTAATGAGTTGATTGTTGGTTATTGGTTGTACGTTTGGGAATTTTGTTTTGTGAAGATATATTTGCTGACGTGTTTTTTGGAAAGCTACATTATTAGTTATTTTTGATTAAATTTGGTATATGTTTATATAACATCATGACACGATATTGAAACATTGAATATGTTTGTAGCATGTGTAGTAATGGACTAATGGCATATATTGTGAAACCTACGGTATAATAATATTATTATGCCGTAGGTTTAAGACATATTATGTCTTACATGAAATAATAGAAGGCATTAAAGTTTTGATTCTGTAGAAAAAAGTGGTCTATATCTGCACTCATGTCAAATATTCAATGAAAAAAATACCACCAAGATCTTTTCTTTCTTTTTGATCTCCATAAAAGTCCTTTACTTTTACTTCTTTATGGTGTTCAATGCAGACGGAAGACCGTTTTTCCAGTATCCGCCAGTCTTTGACTTTAACATTTGGTCACTTAAAAAAAGGAACACCAATAAATTTTAAAATCCAACATCACAGAAAACTACGAAAAAAAATGTTTTAGAGAACCAAAAATGTTAAGGAAAAATTATTTAAAAAGACCAAAGAATTTCTTTTTTTTTTACCGTAAACAATTATTCAACATGCATACCTCAAAAGCCTAAACATATTTACTTAAAACTAAACTCAGTTGGACAACAAGTTCACCGATCGGTTGAGTCAAAAGTCGGAGAGCAGGCTTTGTCTGTATGCATCTGAAAGCTCAATGTATCCCATTACTGTGAGGTACCAGCTTACACTACGCGCTTATTGAATTAATGAGTACTATGTGTTGGGAGATCTGCGTTTGTCTTTGTAGAGTGTTCGTGTAATACCACCTATGGTTTGTTTTTGGGACTATTGATGAAATGAAATTTTACATTACGGTAAAAACAATTTATAATCCTGTGCGAAGTTCCACAATATTTTTATTAATATTAAACAAAATTATAACAAACCCCGAATCGATTTTTATAAAATAGAAAATTATCCTATGTTTATGTGTGCGCGTCTATTTATGATCAAACGTATAGAAAAGGTTTAAAATAAATGTATGGCAGTTATTTTTTTTTGTATTTGTTTTAAACGTACTAACATTATTATAAATACGAAAGTCCGTCGGTCGGTTTGTCGTTTGTTTTCTTTTACCAATTAACCTCTGATATAAACCAAATAGTATTTTAAACGATGTCATATAAAAAAAGTTCGTTAAAAAGCTATAGGTAAGTTCCCAAACTCTTATATGCTAGTATAAGTACATTAAACAGGTATAACAGGTGACAAAGAAGCTTTGTAGTCACGTATCAGATGAATTAGCAGCTTCCACCTGGTTACCCTCTACTTAATTCACTGATTAAACAGAGCAGGCCTTGTGAAAATCATTTTGATTATATTTAGAAAGTTTTATAAACCTACGGTACTAAATAAGGTAACAAATATTTAGGACCCTAAAAATAGACTTTAGTTGACCTAAAGAAGACTAGTGCACAACTACTGAACATGGAAGGGAAATTACGTGAAGTGTGTGATTACTAGCTTTCATAATATTATGATTTAATTTTAAACACGGTATAGTAATAAATATTATTGAAGCTATTCGAGGTCATAAGCATTTTTCTACACATATTTTCATCGTTATATGATAGCCGGTGAAAAGTAAAAAAGAGCAGTAATGACCATTAATTACAGATAAACTAATACAGCGTAATAATATTTTGAATAATATATATTTCCACAGTAATCTGTCTGGAGTCTGTTTTTAAAAAATATAATTTATCCCAAATCAATATAACAACCTCAAAAATTCTCACAATTCTTGTCCTCTAACTTGATATTCGTTCAAAAATAGATTTTTTTCGCCGTTTTATCACGACCCGAGCGTCGGCATCATCATTATTTCAATGAACGGGCCTTAGTTTCCCGCTTCACTTGTCAACGAGGGAGTCCGGGAGAGTCTAATGCTTCGGCGTGAAGATTTTTGTACTTAATTTATTGGACGGTTTCTCTTTAAGATATTGATAAGTCGTTTTTTGATGGGATTTTGAAGAACTTTTTTCAGATCGTTGTTTGCGGATGGGAATATTCTTGGTTGATGGAAGAGTAAATAATGATGTAGCAGACTTTTCTTTCTATGTTAAATTAGAGATACTTTTGCAATTGAGCGTCTCCAGTAGCCTATATTTCTTAGATATTGTATGTATAAATTATAAGAGTTGTTTAGCCAAATGAAACTGCTTAGAATTTTATAATTTATTTCTATTTGTTCTTCCAATTAATAATAGAAAGTTTTGATCATCATATTCCTATGATTTTCTCCAAGAAACAAAGAAAGCCTTAATGTTTTTGAAATTATATTGTAAAAAAAATCATAGGAATATTCACAAAATCGTTCACTTTAAAATCTTACCCCAACCTTTTTTTTCCAAGAAATCTTGTTCAGTCGTTCTCTCACTTTCTATAACCGTCAAAATTAAGTGCGAACTCCTCAAAAAAATCGCTCATCCTCATTATAGGTTCATAATAACTAATTAATTGATCATCATTACTCCTAAGTACCTACTATTCAAATATAATGAGATTTCCTCACGATTGCATTCTCCGTGATTGGGAAACTAATTAACCTTTTTATTAAGAACGGATTTTGGACATTTGATTGGTATAGATTTGTTGTTCTGTGCAATAATTGTTACCACGTAACTTATTATTACGTAGCAAAAAAGGTTTTTCTCGTTTTACAGATTCTATACGCATTGCAATAAACATTTCTAAGTTATTTTGGGAATAAAGTAGTACAATACTGACTTTTAGTAATCTTAGTGTAGTAGTACTTCTAGACTTAGAAAAAAGCAGCATAGTTCGTATTTTTTAAATTTTAACCGTTATATCATTCTCGTTTTAAAAATCATGTTAAAAAAGCTACAGCCATAGACAAGACAAACAAACCATAACTTATAGCACTTAATGGCAACACCACCATCTGTTACAGGTTTCAAGTTTAAAAATGGAACGTGCTTCGACGCGCAAACTTTTTGAAGCAATAAAGAAAACTTTTATAGAGCAAAATAAAAATACCAGTCAAGTATTTTAGTTGAAACTGGCGAATTTTATAAGAATTAAACAGGTATATTTTGTATAAAAACTGACTGAATTACTTTAACAAAGAACTCTTTTTTGATTTACATGAGAATATTTACAATTGATACAAATTATTTTGAATGAGAACTGAGCAACATTTTTTTAAGACAGTATACATAAAATATGTAATTTTTTTTCAAAGAACTCTATTGATAGCATTTTCGTATTTTTTTGCCTTAATTATTCGGTGCGAGCTAAGTTCTTCAAAAATACATAACAAAGGACAATCGGACTCGAAAAAACAAATGCTTAGCGCATAATGGAGGTGTCAACTTAACTTAAAACTACCAACTACTTACTTTGTGATCGCTGTGGCTTATGAATAATATATGTTTATTTGAAAAAAATAACATAACAATAGCCTTGTAGCGATTGTCGCAGGTAGAATGGACAGTCCCATAATGTGGCACTGGATGACGACCCACCGGTCGTCATTTCAGTATAGAAAATAAGTATTTTACCTATATATGTATAATTAGATTAATAATAATGTTCCACTTAGTTATTTGTTATAATATTAATATATGTATAATTATTGTATATTTATGGATGTAAAAACCTTATGGACCTGGTCTGAAAATAAAGCTTTATTATTATTATTATAATAGCTTCATTCCATGGTTACACAGCTTACGAACCAAAAATCTTCCACTTAAGAAACTGTAAAAACAATTACAATAACTAAAAACTAGCTAAAACAAAAACAAAAAAAAGTCTATCCACATTTTTCATACTACACTGAATATCCAACCAAACTTTATTCAGTAAAAAAAGATATACAAAACTCCACCAGTGCGTTCGAATACAAAAAGCAGAGCAGATATCTAGGGTTTAAAAGTGAGCAATCAAAATATATTGAGCCTCACAGTTTTCGTTTTAAATTGTATTTCCAACTAGCTTTCACCCGCGGTTCCGCTTCGCAAATGGAATTTTTGTTGCGAATTTTTAAGTTAAAACTTTTTGGGTAGGTTGAAGTATTTTTTGTTTTCTCTTTAGAGAAATATTTTTAATTACATAAAGGCTGTGTTTCTAAGCAATGCTGCTAAAAAAAATCACTTGTTAGTCAGAAATATGCTTTTATTATGGTTGATCTAGAATTGAACGATAAGATAGTTTTAAAAACTTTCACGTAGTATTTTTTTTTTGTAATAGAGTACCGCTCAGCCTGCGACCATAGTCAGTGCAACCTGTGCCGAAATGTCAAGCATTATATGGTAAACTTCAGTTAATTCCCATAGTCTATAATATTACAAGCTTA
Source organism: Anticarsia gemmatalis (assembly GCF_050436995.1). Taxonomy (NCBI): domain Eukaryota; kingdom Metazoa; phylum Arthropoda; class Insecta; order Lepidoptera; family Erebidae; genus Anticarsia; species Anticarsia gemmatalis. Next base: position 9,399,239 of record NC_134764.1, on the reverse strand, counting down.
AAGTATATTGCAATATTTTTCCAAAATAATCATTACACTCGTATAGTTACTTTCACAATACCAATTACTCAATATAGCCAAAACTAGTGTACTGTTTTCGATTAAATATTGCACACAGCTAATTTATATCCTGCATTATTACATAAGATTCTTTTTATCCCGGAAAGTCTTTTCACACATACATAACCGCGAGCAGTAGTTAGTATTAATATAATCCTTTAAACTACTTAAATGAGTGCAAATGACCTACACAGCTCGAGAGCTACAGCGAGAAATAGTGCGGTCTGTCATCCGCCAAGACTATTCCCCATGAAATATACCTCCGTGAGGAATGCTGGTAGATAATTAAATTAATTAATTACGCTAATCTAAATTAACTAGTTCATTAAACGGGCAAATTGTGAGATTAGTTCTCTACCGCTATTATTTTTGTTCGTTACATTTGGTTAATAGTTCTGTAGCGCTTTTCTACAGTCGGTACTATCGAGTACTTAGTTTGATATTGAAAATGTACTACGTTCCCGCTAGAGGCGCTGATAAGATTTTCTTAACTTTGTCGATAGCAAGTCGATTGTGGATAGTAGTAAAAAATTGCCCCTGGTTGTAAAAAAATCTTTTCGAAGTAATTAAATTAATTAATAGCGTAATGTTCTTAGGCGTCAATACTTCACACTAATGCCCCAATAAAAATGATTGAAAAACCAGATTTGCTAATTTTTACAGTATTTAAAGTAATTTTATTTCGTAGCTCATAAATTTCTGTTTTACAAATTTTTTCCTGCCTTAACCAACAAAAATCTTTTACTCACAGTCCATCACTTTTCAAAATCCTAGATCCAGCAGCGTATGATTGTCAATTTATCCAAGATGGCGCCCACACTAGATACAGAATCGTTTGAGCACGTTTGTGATTGTACCCGCCACTATTTGATGCACTATTTCCTTCCATTGTCCGTTATTCTTCAATTCACACAAAGGATTCTTTCTCATATTTTATTTCTTTGTGTTTTGTTAGTTTTGTCTGTAATGGGTCATATGGTCCTATTTATAGGGATGTGTTTTCTAATAGAGCTTAATGTTTACAAACTAAACTTAAAAACAATAGGAAGGCTGAACCTAGAACCATTTGGGATTCATAGTATGGAAGAGATGGTTTCACGGAAAAAATAATCATCATTGTTCCATTGCTGGATATGGGAGGATCTCCTATATTGAAGGAGGGCTTAGGCCTTGGTCGTGTAGTTTCGGTTACCTAACGGCAAAAAATATTTGCAAACAACTATATACTAAATATTCTAAATATTGGCTAGTATGTAAACTTTCAATACAAATTCAACTTCTAAATCATATACAGGAACATATTGAAAATATTTACAGTTTCAATTCAAATCAGTATCTATTACAGAATGATTGGTTTTAATCCAGGAAAAGTCGACCGTATTCTGAACTATAGCAAAAGGCTTATAGTCACCGAATGTACAACACACATTCAAAATCCCTCTGTATTTCTAATTCCTTGTATATTCTCCGTATATATCAAAACCACAGTTGCTTAATTAATGAATGGCCTTTAATTTGTGCATAATAATTGACCACAAATTAATTTGTCCTAAGCATAACGGCAGACGAGGAGTGAATAAATTATTAGCTGATGTAATCCTAATCTTATTTACGATCAGAGGTGATTATTAGTCATTAGAGGGTTAAATATTATGGCGTTTATGTTGCTAAAGATACATATTAGAGATCAGTTTTTTAGATTATATTTTATGCCTGGTAGACAAAGTGGCAGATAATGTTTAAAAACCATCGTTTTTAAACTGGCCACAAACTTATAGAATAATGAATTATGGTCATTGTGAGCCACTTCTTTTTAATGTCATCATAACATAGCATCACGTCACGGGACTGAAGCCACGTCAAAGGCCTTCTGGTGGCTTGAACAACTTTGACAACAGATTGACCACTAACCATACGATAAGAAGAAGAACGGGACTGATGATTCAATAGTAGATTTGATGTCTGTAGAGCTATTTGATAATCAGAGGTGGTCGAAAATTAGTGTTCTTACATTCTTTGTTTTCGTGATTTTTTGTTTAGTAAATAATACCGGCTTCTTAGCATGGATGCAGAAATGACATAACACAAGGTAGACGACAAATCCTTACTATAAAATTTTCTTACTTTACCTCCAGTTTGATACACTACAAAGTTTTAACAACAAACCACATTATTCCGTACTTACTCATTACTCTACCCAACACTTCTATATACACGAGTCTCATATACATCAAAATACCCACACGTCACAAGAAACATGTATTAAACTTCACAAAACTTGGGGTCTCCGGTGGACGATCACAAAAACAGTCGCAACAAGGCTTCCTTTCCACCTACGCTGATGTCAGTTGAGCGAATGTTTTAACATAATTATATATGGGACAATGCTGATGTAGGCGGCAGATGTACGTATAAACTATCACGACTGGTATACCCTAAGGTGTTCGAAATACTTTTGCGTTTGTGTTAGTTCTATGGAATAGGGAGCGATGTGTACCCGGCAATTTATCAAAGTCCAGGCTACTATTGACAATAATCTGATATATTAGATAAGACCAACAATCCTTGGAAGCCTTTGCTCAGCGGTGGGACACAGTCAAAAAGATTTCCAACGCTTTGTTTTTTTTATTTATTTATCATTTCAACAGAGAATAACAACAATTACTTAAAAATAGCAACAAAAAACCACTAAGGTTTAAACCTGTGCTATCCTGAGTCTATCTATTACTTAACGTAGCAAGTACAAAGTCTTATCAAAGTCTTAGTCTGCGCTTGCAATCAATCGCTAAAAAGCACGGCAAACATCTGTATAATACTAGCTGACCCGCGCAACTTCGCTTGCGTCACTTATGAGAATGGGTAAAATTTTCCCCGTTTTTGTAACTTTTTTATTGCTTCTCTGCTCCTGTTGGTCGTACCGTGATTATATATAGCCTATAGCCTTCCTCGATAAATGGTCTATATAACACTGAAAGAATTTTTCAAATCGGACCAGTAGTTCCTGAGATTAGCGCGTTCAAACAAACAAACAAACAAACAAACTCTTCAGCTTTCTCGACCGTCATACACGACCGAAATCAGCGTAAGAGTAAAGCAATCCTAACCCTGCAGACGCTAAATCACACATAACTACACACAATGTCTTCGGGTCGAAACGACCGGCTCCCGATTTAATTGTCCAACTTCCAAGCTTTATGCAGTTCCCTGTTTAATGGCAGTCGACGGGTTAAAATCTTGATCGTTAAGACCGAGTTACACTGGGTACGACAGTGGGTGTTAAAAAGGAATTATGATTTTAATACGTGTTTTTAATGAGCTTTTGATAGCTGTTAAGTAACTGATTAAGATTTAAGTGACATTTCAGGTAGTTTTATTTTTGTTTTATGTAGATATCTTTACTGTACTAATTGTGAATAAAATGTTATTGTTTTATGCATATTTTAAGTAAGTATCTAGTTTATATAGGTATATTTTTTCTAGTCTGTACATTCCTCTAAAATAAATATTTTTTGGGATCGGTAAAGAAATAAAGTCATGGTTCTTTGGTCACTAAAATTTACACATAATTTAAAGGTTCCATAAGAAATAATTGATTTTATAAACAAATTTCAATACACCATTATCTATATAAACATAATAAAGCAGCAATTTTGTTACTTCTTGCTAATATTTCCTCGACTAGTCTTCCGTTCTTTTCAAATTACAATTTTGCAACTAAAACCTAGTACCCAGTGTGTCCCTACAACTACCGTGTTCAAATAAGTGCTGGCATTAAGACAGGGGGTTAAAACTAGAAGTTTTACAGCGGTATTATTTTAATGAACTGGAGAAATTATACACATTGTAACCAAGATGTTCTCGTAAAGGCAATGATAAAACTCAGCATTCGCTTGTAATGAGCTTTTGAGCGAATGTTACATGATATTGTAATATTATAGATGCTAAATACTGTTTGTATTTTACAGTATCATGACACAATGGATGCTTGATGGCCGTTAAAAAAACATATAAGTATTACAATATGTTTTTTTTTTAATACGCGTTGCATTGGAAAATAATAGCGCATTTCAGTGATTGACAATTAATAATTACTTAGAAATTGATTTATTTTATGATATAAAGTTTATTTCTAGAGGTTACCTGAGCTTGTTTATCGGCCATCTTGTAGTTTTCTTTTAGTTTGGAATCGAAAGCGTAGGCTTTCCCTCAGCAGTGGGCTAGTGCGGAAGGATAGTAAACAAATATATGTATATTATTATTTCATCTTAGACGATTTAACTTATATTTTCCGAATGCTCGTTAGAATGTTCGCGAATGTTTAATTTTATGTTACAAGTACATGTATTTCCTTAGGTTTATGACCATAAGACAATATAAGTGTTTCAACGTTTAAGTTTGAATTACATTTTACTGCCTTTTTGACCTACATGCGGCATGAGAGGGTTAGGAACACGACGTTTTGTTATAGAAATATGGTTTTATACTCTACTTGTTAAGTTTTAGTGTTGTTTAAGTGTATTATGTTTCTGTCTGGCCGTAAATTAATAAAGGTGTTAAAGATATTTCACTAATTTAGATCAATCCCCGAGGTGTAGTTTCTTTATAAGTTAGATGATTGACAAACGGGTAGTTTTTTTTAAATTTTGTATGATTGACCAAAGCGCCTTTAGCGGGTGGGGTAGGAACTTAATTTTGAATACATTTTTAATGTCAAACTCTTGACTGTAGAAAATAACATAACCGTAGGTAATTTATTTGTGTGAAGACTTTAAACCTGCACTATAATTGTAATAAATGTTAAATTATTACGCTACAATAACTTTTTGTGAGATTAAGGTTCGTAGTGTCAATAAAAGAAAGCTACTAAACAGGCTTGACTAAACTTTTGATAAACTTTTTCAATATAATATTATTTATAGAATACTTTCTTACTTTAATAAATACTTTAGTTTGATATGTTTAATTTTAAGAATAAGACATCTTGTTAGATTATATTTATAAAGGCTTACATTACACGTGACGAAATTACGTTTTGTTACCTCTCTGACACAATATAAGCATGATTACTATGTTTTCTTTATCCACCAAAAAAATATGTCTCGAAAATATTTTTGACACAGAAAAAATTACAGAAGCCCCCAAAATTATAATATTAAAGTAATCTACAAACATTTATTTAAAAACCTCGTCGAAAGCGGCTTAAGAAACGCAAATACGTTGGCGTAAACAATATTAAAATAAAAAAATGTAAAAAAAAAAGATTTCATAATCGCGTCGCTGAAGAGATAAAAACGAATTTGTTTTAACGAAAAGTAGGTGATAATTTTGTCCAGTGTTTTTTTCGTTGGTAACACTGTGTTCTGTTGAACAGGGTTGGCGTTAGATTTAGTTGATTAAATGTCATGTTCACGTATTGTTGTTGATAGATTTCTTTTACTGTTTATTTCATTATATTTTTGAATAATTTTATCTTAACGCTTGGTAACCAAGCTTGTTTTTAATAACTATCAAATTAACTATCACGACTTCTAAACATAATATTGCATGACCACGGTTGATGTGACTCGGCTCAAACATTGAGTCGTTGTTATTAAAATATTGTCATACAGCCCACAATACTTTAAATATCACAAAACCAAATCTTATTTTAATCTATCAAAATCAAATACTTAAAAATCTATATTCCTAATCAAATTGAAAATCCATAACCCTATAGTAAGGGATTTCTAAACAGAACTATCATAGAAATACACTCACAACTATCAAATCACAACTACCAGCCGCATCTGCCTTCACTAGCAACCCTAAGACCAGCAGAATTATGAGGCGTAACGTGGTTACGTTGACAACAGCCTTAATCCTGTGTTTTATGAGCCACTGCAACACTGGTGTACACATGGGTTTAGTAATAACTTGCCAAACAGTGTATCGTAAACTTAATGCTCATATTTTTTGAGAATATCGATCGAATTTGATGTGATGATGTCAGGAACAAACAAATTTTTTTATACTTTTCAAAACTAGACTAACTTTGATTTTACCTTCTATGCAAACTTCCCGATATTTTCTTTTTATTTGGAACTAGAAACTTTGAATTTTTTCTCAAGATTCACTGTATCTATTGGTCAAAACCACATGAAAATCAGTTCAGTAAGTTTTGAGTTTATCGCAAACAGACCGACAGATATGTAGACGGGTATTACTTTTACCAACTTCATAAATTCCTATATAATGATTACATCCTTCATGTTTTTGGGATTTCTAAGTACCAAAATATACGACATTTCCAAAGCTTATTTCGTATATTTAGTACTAAAGCATATTTTATTCATAAATCTCTCACGGTCTAGGTTTAACGCGTTTGATACCGGCTATAAACTCAGTATTATTCCGAGGCTTTGTTTTTTAAAACTGTACCGCTTTTATTAAATTGCGGTAAATAAAATGTAAACGGTAAAGAGATTTTGTTGATGTCTGAGTTATGATGTTGAAAAAGTTTTTGAATTTTTAAATGGTTATCTTTTAAACGGATTAGTACTTAGAATTTGTTAAAATTGTAGAAGCAAAGTTATTATAATAACGTATTAGTCCTAAAGATAGGAGGAGTTATTAATTTTCTTTGTATGGAAATGTTAACACCATGTTTTTTTTGTTTTCAGGTAGTTTGAATGGATGGACTGCAATGCTTGAGAAGGTAATTACACACTTTTAAAATTTGGTGTATTTTTTTTATACACTACAAACATATCTTAATCTGAATTCTTCTTAGGTTTATAAATAATACAGATATTATAAATAAATAAACATTTTTGGACAACTCACACACGGTCATCTGATTCCAAACTAAGCGTTCTTGTACTATGGTAACCAGACAGCTGATAATCATACTTATATACTTCTAAATACATACTTATATAGATAAATTAACATCCAGGCTCAGAACAAATACTCGTGCTCATCACACAAATATTTGTCCCGGGTGGGATTCGAACCCGCCACACACGGCGCTAAGGTTATTGCGACGAGGTGACCGCTTAAACCACTGCGCCAAACGTGCAGTTAAGTTATATTAGATTATTAAATAGTTTTTGATCAGTGTTCCGCTAAAAATTGTATAACATTATTATTTTATTACCAATTGACTTTACCTACAGAAAGAAAACTACATACAAAACGAAACTACTTTCATCTTCAATAAAACATAGCAAAGCTGCTATTATGTTATGTAAATATTCTGTCAGAAAAAGCAGAAGAAATACGGGAACAAAATATAAATGTAACCTAGACTGTCGGACTACTCCTGTGGGAATCACTGAGAATTCTTCACAGGTCTTAGATAAAGGTCATACATTTATAGTTCTCAAAGGACAGCTGCTAAATATTTGCTGGATTGCTAGCTTTTTGAACTGTTTTTAGGCTTTTTAAGTAGTTAGCGACAAGTACAATGACACCTATTTTGTGTATTGCATGGAATCTAACGCGAAAATGCATTTTACTCGAGAATGCTTGAATTTTCCGAGAAGGTTACACTTGGTCGAAACTAACTTTAATTTGTAAAAATCAATTGGTGAAAGTTCAAAATTTGAATCGACAATATTTTAATCCCTTTTTTCTGTTCATGAAATTACTGCCGTGGTAGTCTAACTGAACACTCCACATCGGATGATGGCAAAATCTAGAGCAAAAAATGTTCAGATCAATATTTAGAGACAACAAGATCTCTTTATGTTTAAAAAAACTGCATAAAGTTGCTATACAGTGCGCAGTAAAGCTTTTCTACCAGCGAAGTATGTGCACAGTATACAGGAACACTCTCTATTTCATGACAGTCACAGTCCGGTAAGACGGTAGTCTGACACGACCAGCGAGAGGTCAGGCGCTAAACCAACGGCTTTATGTCCTTTCCCAAGCACGGTCTAGATTTATGAAAGTCTAGGAAGTGAAAGATTTAGTCATCTTTACTACAAGAGTACGCCGTTTAGACAAAAATCTGTTTGACTACCTTTGTGGCCTGGGTGATAGTGTATACGACTGTTAACCCTGAGGCCCCGGGCTCGATTCCCAGGTTGAAAAAAGTGCTATTGGTATTTTTTGTTATTTGAATTCTATTCTAATTTAGTTATTTATTGACAATAGTCTCGAGTTCGGTAACGTGCCCCGTACGGGCGCAATAAGCTTGCTCTATTGTTGTAGTGTAAAATGGCAAAATGCTGGTCTACTTAGTACTCCTTTATGCATAACAGGATAGTGTTATGTATGTATGTGTATCAAACGACTTTGTAGCTATTTAGTTAGCTACTCTTTATAGTACTTATCGTTTCCTTGGTTGCCAAAATGATAAAACTCAGCCATCTTAATAAAAAGAAATGATAAAACAAACAACGGAAGCAAATAACGAAGAAAATTTTATATTTAAATTCTAATTGCTTGGCAAAGAAGGGCTGTGGAGAGATATTAAAAAATGTTAAATGTTGCAATTATTATTTATTCTATGACGCTTTTTTTCTGAAGCAGTTAAGTTAGTAATTCAAATAAAGAGCTGTTAGTGGTACAGAATTGAGCTACTGTAAAAATACCCCAAGAAACTTTCGAATCTATACTTTATCTATACTAATATAATAAAGCTGAAGAGTTTGTTTGTTTGTTTGTTTGTTTGTTTGAACGCGCTAATCTCAAGAACTACTGGTCCGATTTGAAAAATTCTTTCAGTGTTAGATAGTCCATTTATCGAGGAAGGCTATAGGCTATATATCATCACGCTACGACCATTAGGAGCGGAGTAGTAACGAAAAATGTTACAAAAACGGGGAAAATTATGACACATTATAATTCTCTCTTACGTGACGCAAGCGAAGCTGCGCGGGTCAGCTAGTTTATAATATAAGTAAGATACCATCGTTACACTAATTACAAATCAAAAGCGATGTTCAATAAATAATTAATAAAATTCAAATAGAAACTGTTTATAACTTCAATTAACGAGTTCTGTACTTATTTGAGTTTGAGTTGTCTACTTATTTATTTAATGGAGAACTTTAAGTTATTCGACAGACTGGCTACGATGAAGTTTCGGACTGAGGTTTTTGTAATTATTTTGAATAATATTGCTTGATTGGGCAACACTAATTTGATTAATTAAATACGATTCATACACAGCTTTGATGATAAACTATATTTTATTACTGCTTGTTAATATATAAAAAATGGGATTAATTAAGTAAATTATGACAAGATTACAACAACTCATTGTTAACTGCACGTTTGGCGCAGTGGTTTAAGCGGTCACCTCGCCGCAACAACCGTCGCGCCGCGTGTGGTGGGTTCGAATCCCACCCGGGACAAATCTTTGTGTGATGAGCACGAGTATTTGTTCTGAGCCTGGTTGTGAATTATCTATATAAGTATGTATTTAGAAGTATATAAGTATGTTTATCAGTTATTTGGTTACCATAGTACAAGCTCTGCTTAGTTTGGAATCAAATGACCGTGTGTGAGTTGTCCAATGATATTTATTTATTTTATTTATTCCCGCAACAACATTTCATATATATGGCATAAAAGATATGGATATTGTTATCTTCTTGAATATTTTTTTTCTCAGTATCGCGTTTTCTATCCTTCCCGAAAATCGACAAGCTGGTTGTAAATTTTTGAGAGCGGTAGAAAATCGAGCTTTTGCGAATTTTGTGTAAGAACTATTTTTGCAGTACAATTTAAGTGTCAAAATCTGGACATTCATCTTATAATCATTAATTCTCTGCAGAATTTGTGTTTCGTCATTTTTTTTTGTTCTTCGTATTAACTCATGAGTGATAGCCTTCTTATTGAGGAGGTAAATAAATCCCACAAAAGGCTTTTTCTGATTCCCATGTACTGTTTCGCTTCATCCCCATATACAGTCAGAACCGCTAATGTCTTTCCCGTTGTTTTAAAAACGCTGTCACATTTACGTTTCCACTAATACGTTCAATATTGTTTTATCTTATTCTTTTATTTCTTTTCTACACGGAATGCTTTTATTTCTATATAAATGTTTATTTTTATATACAGATCAGAATTTTGATTGACACACATAAATTACTTTTACGAATACCTTTTTAGATTGTTTTCCATTTATCTTTTTTAGGGTTCCGTACCGAAAGAGTAAAACGGGAACCCTATGGCTACGAGTAAGTATTCGCTGCCTGTCTGTCAGTAGGCTGTACCTTATTAACCTTGATAGTTAGGAAGGACAGTTGAAATTTACACAGATGATGTATTTTATGTGCCGCTTTAACAACAAATACTAAAAAACAATAAAATAAATATTTAAAAGGGCTCCTGTTCAACAAACGGTATTATTTTGCTGTGGTTATAAATAATTGAATATCATTGACAACTGACGTACGTATATTACATCTTAAACTAAGTAGCGCTTGTACTATGGTACTTAAATATTTCTAAATACTCGTGACATACTAATATTTATTTTGTTTGGTAGGATTCGAACCCACCACGTGGTGCTACGGCTATAGCGGCGAGATGATCATGTTAACCACTGTATTAAACGCTACTATTATTCTCATTGCTGTAATGTAAATAATAGTACAGAACCCTTCGTGGGGCACCAACTCACGCATAGCCTTTCTTTGTTTCCTTTAATAAAATGCAGTGGTAAAAAAGATACGTCTTCTATAACATTTATTTGTGTTTCCTTCATATTCATTGTTTTAGCCCGCTTTGATAAGGCAAGGTGCTAGTATAAGCGTTTTCATAAAATATTTTAATACTTTTCTTTTTATGTGTACATGAAAATCGTAGGCCATTTTATGTATGAGAAGTATGATTGATATAAAGTTTTTATGTTTGTTAATATTGTATGAGGTATAACAAATTATTGTGCGGTTAGTTTTTCTTTTTATTTTATCTAAATTTATCTTTTATTCTATCTGTAAATATTTTTGTGCAATTCACTTAAATGAAACGCGTGATTCAAATGAATGACTAGAATTTTTGATAGTAATAGAAATGTGCAATAACATTTTTGTCGTTTAAAATTGACTATAATTTTCTCTCAGACAGTGCAGGCTGTGGTGCCTGCGCAACCTGTGCCGAAACGCCGAGCATTACGAAAATGATCAATATATCACATTTCACTTCATACACGTTAATGGTTATCAACCCACGGTATGGGCGAACATACATACATAACTGACACACACGCATAGATAATCTTAAAAACTTTACAGTTAAACTTTCATATTTAATTAATCTTGCATACAGATTAAAATTTTTCAAAATACCTTATAAATAACCTTTCAACATTTTAACATCAGAAATATCCAATATGCATATTTGTATAACAAATTTCACCGTTCAGTCACATTTCCTGCAGTTTAATTCGCCTCGAGCTGAATTAGATGCCGTCTAGACGGTAGTCGATACCTTACGGCACGACATTTATTTCCATAAATACGGTTATGCTTCAATTTTGAATTTGCTGTGAACATTTTTGTGCAACCTTCCGATTTCTGTTAAGGTGACTTTTGAACGAAATAGTAAGTTTGGTGTATTTACTTTTCACTGCAATTTTAAAAGAGACTTTGTAGAGAGTAAATTAAGATTTAGTGGATTCTGTCAGCGACTTCGTCTGTCTGAAATGATTTCTCACGATCGAAAAGAGCTTAGACCTTAATCTAGGATTTATAGTATGCGTATCCATACGTTCTTAAATTTTTCGTATTTATAGGTATACTTGTTTATTTTTCTATTTGAAACTAATCTAAAAGTCACAGGTTTGTAAATATCAAATAGGTACTTACTTCGTTCAGAACTTAAGGTGATACTATTTAGTGATGATCAACAATAATTACGCAATAATATCGCCTCAACAATCATGTGTCATGCAGATTATTCTATGGACTTTATTTCGATGATATATCTTTGCAATTTGATCCACCGATGTGCTTAAGTACACTTAATATACGAAAAACCGCATGCGTATCCCAAACCGCACAATTGAAACATAAAAGCCAACATGAATATCCAAAGCGTAAATCTTAGCAATATGCAACAGCAATTCATCCAGCAAATCACCACATTTCGTATGCCTTCTGCACTTTCAACCATTCAATAACCATTTCAATCCAATAAACGCTCTCCAAATCGCTTCCTATAGCACTTAGGCCTTAGTTTTATATAAATTTCACTTCGCCGTTTTATTACGACCCACACAAGGTACATATGTAGTGCGATGAATAATGGAAAGTCTTACACACATATTGGATTCGACGCACCTCAAATATTGAATTCGTAAAGGAATAGACGTAGTTTTGTCTTTCAATAACGTCTTGGTTTTTATTGGCTAGAAGAATTGTGGGGTCTTAAAAGAAATTGGATATTTTGACGATAAATAGGACCTGGCGGAAAAACTGATCAATTCAGGAGTAAGATTGACAGCTTTGCCGACGGTAACCTCTAAATGAGTAATCGTTTCTATAGGCTAATTTTCTTCCATCATTTTCTCCTAATGTTATGTATCATGACGACCAGTCCTGTAGATCTGTAGTCCCTGGAATATTAACGTTTCTACTTAATTGCAAAGTGCGCTTAAATAACATGTTTCGGCGTAATTTGTTTTTAAAATATTACATATAGAGTAATGCTATGAATCGTATAAGTTACCTCTATTTCGCTCGACGTTTCGGCACCGGTAGCACTGTACATGTTAGCGAGCCATAAAGTTATAGTTTTCTAGGAATTGAGCAATATTTTCCTTTTAATACTGATACTTAAATCACTAGGCTACTCTAAGGCACTGCAAGATTTAAAGATTTTTTCTATGAGAATGACAACCTAAAGAGATATGCCATGTTGGGTTCCATGCAGATCGTTTTATCATACGTCTAGAAGAAGTCAGAGCCAAAATCCGACGATTTGTAAAAGCATTTGCTGCAGCCGTGTCTGCGCAAAAAAGTGAATACGATTCTTTTTGTGGAATTGTTTTTGCAAGGACTAACGTTTTATTGAAATCAATATATTTAAAACTCTTCCGTTACTGAGTAAGTGACTGACTGATTGACTGCCTGACTGATGGACAAAGTACAGCCGAAACTACTGAGCGTGAAATTTGATGCGATGATTCCTTAGGAAGTGTAGACGAGCACTAAGAGAAAATTTTTGGAAGTTCCCCACCTTAAGAGGTGGAATCACGGGAGCAAAGCCGCAGGCGGAATGCTAGTCTCATATATATGTATCCAAAAGTATCCTTCGTTATTGTTATATTAATATACTATTCATAATAAATAATTAATTTTAAATGAAGTATTTGCTTGTAGTTAGAAGCAGTAGTAATGAGGGTACTTAGTGCTGTATTTTACTGAGAACATCTCTCATAATGATAATGCTTTATTCCTGAAAATTAACCTGAATTTCCATCTACAGTTCTCGAAACAAATCATTCAGAATCTAATGTAATATAATAATATGATAATTTACTGTAAGTTTTGTGGCTGGAACTCGACCAATTACCATAAATAATAATTTTGACGGCCTCCATGGCGCAGTGGTGTGGTCATCACGACACTACCAGTGCGTCGGGAGGTCGTGGGTTCAATTCCCACACGGAACAAATATTTGTGCGATCCACAAATAGTTGTTTCTGTACCTCGATTCTCTACCACTATCGACTACCGACAGCCGGCTAGCTATCGACATTTGACATTTAGAATGTACTGCCAAAATGTTTCCTACGACACCCGTCAGAGGCGCTGATCAGATTTTCATACAAAATTTCTCGATGACAGTTCGGTTGTCGGTAGTCGATAGTAGTAGAGAATCGAGCTACTGGCCTGGTTGTATTTTGTGTCCGTTGTTTGTATGTTTGCAAAAGATTTGCGACACAAGAGTAATTCTTAGTGCAGGAGTTGTCTTTAAAAAAGGAAAAAGGAAAGGAATAGTTAAAGGTCCAAGATAAAAATATTTTTTATAGACTGAATAATAAGATAAAAACGCAAGCAAAGTAGCGTGAGTCAACTACCATTACACAACTAAAATATTCACCCCCTAAACATATAACGGCACCAACAACTTAATAACCTACAACCCTTAATAGTTTTACTTAAAATTCTTTGCATAATCCCTAAATGTTTCCCCAAAGGTTTAGCCAACATTAATAATCTCGAATAGCTTTTAAGATTATACTAACTTTGGTAATGTTTAAGTACTAATAAAGGGAGTAATTTAACTAGTAGCGAATCTTCCAAGACTGTTTATTTTGTTAAGAACTTTATTTATCTTTGGGTTTTAAACGTTAATGCTTTATGGGTTTTGCTAAATTTGTACGAGCAGATTTATACAAATATACAGAGAACTAACAATTCAACTATTAAGTCAAATTCGAGTAATGAAGTTAGTTTTATGCGATATCATTCGATAATTTTATTCAAACATGCGTAATTTTTACCCGTGCAAGTAACGTTATGTAAAATCATAGATCATTCGTATAAAAAATCTATCAATATTGCCAATTTTATATGTCAATTAATAGGTTATTTTAATACGCTTTCTTTAGGGAGTATTCAGAATATCGTTTTTCTACTACTTTCGACAATATGGTATGATGTAGCTAACGACGTTGTTAGTACATATGTTACTGTAAAAGCCCGAACTGTGGTATATCCTAAGATTTTCCGGTAAAACCTAAGATTTACCATCTCTCAATGGTAAAAGTCCGAACGTTCTTTTATTTCGAACTTTTACCACCATTTCATTGGCAAATCTTAGGATTTACATAACGACACGGTAAAAGTTGATTATCATGTGTTTGAGCCGTAGTATAATGATATTGCTAGGGATATAATTATATGCCGTAATATAGTTATAATGAGAGTTGGAAGATGTCGCCGGAGCCCCGCTTCGCGGGGCTCCTCCTTCTGGGTGATTTAAAAAAAAATAACCACGAAGGCTGAGGTGGGAGCTTCGCTTCGCTCGCTCCCACCTCAGCCTTCTAACCTAACCTACCCATGTCGGTTTGCCCAAAACTTCTTCTTTATAACTATAAAATTATTTTATATTAGCTACATTTACCTGCCCTTGAGGTATATCCTAAGATTTACCAAGTGAATAGGGGTAAAAGTTCGAAATAAAAGAATTGTTCGGACTTTTACCATTGAGAGTTGGTAAATCTTAGGATATACCGGAAAGTCTTAGGATTTACCACAGTCCGGGCTTTTACAGTAACACATACATAAATCTAATCAGCGCCCTTGAAGTGTTCTTTAGGAACTACTTTTTTAAGCAGAATTTTCAATGTCACTCGTTCTACACTCGTAATACAATAGTATCGAATATAACAAATCGCGCTACTGATTACCTCAAAAATCTTTCCCAAAACGACGAAAGTATCTGAACCCTGTCTCTCGGAAACTGAACAGTATAATCAAATTTAGCACTCATTCTGTGAAACAGTGGAGGTTGGCACAAAAACGTTCAGCTCTTACGTCTAACCGCGGTTGTGGAACTACGCATGGAAATACTGACGAAGAACTAAAGTTTGTTGTTTAGATATATTTTATTGGTAGTCCTGTATAACAAGATTTTCTATATGTGAATGAAGTAGAATAAGTGAACTAGTCTATAATCTGTTGGTCGTAATCTCGTGATTGTTTAAGTTACTACATGCGTTGAAATAATACGAATTGCCCTTCTCTTGTAAACTCATCTTTACGCCAATAACTTGTAAAACCTTGTGTGCCAGATTCATGGCTGGCTAAGGTATATAAAATGCAGCTACTTTATCATTTGTAAATACCCAGAATTATTAAAAAAAAATGCATAGATCATACGTGCCAAATCTTTATTCTAAGCAGTCAGACTATAGCAGTAGCGTTAGAGCTAGGTAGCTAGTTCTAGGACCTTTAAAATCTTTAGTATTCTTCGAATTGTCATTTGGCTATTAAGTTTCACGAAACATTATATAGTTACAAATCCTAAACTGCCAATCAACTATCAACAACTACAAAACTAACTACTACTAGATACAACTAACAATGAAATCTACACCAACGTGAGTAGAATCTATCCAACCTTTAATTTTAAATCCTCGTATCTTTTGTTCCAATACAATGTCTCTTCCAGTAAAAATACATTGTTGTCAGAACAATCTGGTTCTAAATCTGCGACTACGTTTTACTGTTTCGTCCCACTTGTCCCGCTCGCCCCACTCGTCCCACCCCGCTGGGCCGAAATAAGTCTTTCAGTGTTAGTAGTTTGGGACAAAAGGAAATTATATATACTATGGTTGAGGTTCAAAGTTTCCGTCAACGGTGTTTTTGCCTGATTTAGGGGCACAGGTCCCCAAAGTTAGGTCTTTAGGAGGATTTAAAGATTAGATGATTTAATTAACGTGTTCTTGGAAGTAAATTGTGTTTGTAATAAGGAAACGGTGGCAGCATCGTATAAACGATGATGAAAGTGTGATACTTTACTTTTGTTTTAGTAACAGTTGTACAGTAAAATTACTAATTTTATCGAGAGTATGTAATTTTTTTTGACACACAAAGAATATTGAACATTGATTATGTTCAATACAGTTTGTGTTCTAATGTCTTTTCTAAATCCCTGAAACACCATTTAGAATATCACTAAGCCAATGCGCGCTGTGATTTTGTTCGTCGTATGATCGGTCTGATTGCTAATCATCTTCGAATACTGAAGAATTGCAACAAGTTTAAGACTACTGTAAAACCGCATCTTACTGTCTTTTTTTACATCATTGCCTATTACTTCTTCCAAAAATCCAAGGTTTTGGTACATTTTCAAATTTTTCCTCTTCCAATCCAATTTCTTAAAAACAATGTATAACAAATAGTGTTACATAAGCCACATTTTTTGATTTATCAGTAGCCATTTACGCCTGGGATTGCGTTGGAAGGCGTGAAACCAATCTGAGGATATGAAGTATTGCGTTTGGGGTCAATGATTGATCGTGGACCTTATCGGGGAAACTCTAAGATTTATTGGGCCTAGGCCGAATAATTATACGCTCGAACCCCCTTTATTTGACCTGTGAAAGTAAATTATTGAGTTACTCGTGTTAATTTGTGAAGATAAATAAATGAGATTTAGGTTTTAAAGGTATTAAATTAATGTTGTACTAATACTTTATGTTACGGGTTAAATATGATTATTCAAATACTATGTTACGTTTATTATTGCTTTTCTGACTTTTCTAAAATATGATTTAATTGTTTAGTAATCCACATCATCTTTAATAAAATAACATATTATTTAAGTTAAAATATACTTAATATCATGACGTTATATCCCCTAAACTACATAGCATTTTTTAAAGGTTCTTCATAAAACAGCTTCAAACTGTACATGACTTACAACTGCGTAGAAGTATTTTTAAAAAGACAGAGATCAGTCAATGATCTAATAATGTTAACTTTATTAACAGACTTTACTATTGCGTTACTCACTTCGAAACATATGCACTTACACACATTTACAATATGCAAAGAAGGATTAAGTCAAACAACATTCATGCAACAGAATCATGACATTAACATAATTTCAACAGTACATGAATCACACAAGCTGTCCCTTTCCCCACGAACCTTTGTGAAGAAATAAACCTAATTTATGTTAAAGTATGTCTAATGTATCCTAATTGATTCCAATTACATGCCTAGTTACGTTCACGTTACATACATTAGCAGTCGCCACATCAGATAGGAAGAAACACTTCCTTATATGGATGAGGCAGTTAGAAAGAATTTTGAGGAAGAAATTTTGTCGTACATTGAGGAAGTCTCCCACACTCATATTCTTGGGTTGTTTAGATTTTCTTTCTTTCCCTCGAAATTGTAAATGATAGTCTAGGTTTCTTGTCTTGTTTTTAATAACAAATCAATATTCTACTCAGTTAAATCACTGGATGGTAATCCATTATGTATGATTTTATTTACACTCTTTAGAACTTTGGATCTTGTGTTGCATTTGCTTATAGAAAAAAACTATAAATAGTCGAAGTCAACTATTCACGCCGATTATTTTTCTCTCAGCAACTATTTTAGAATCAACAAAACCAAACTGCTTCCAAATTAGCATTCTCTTACTATTGATCACACACAGCACATATCCGTCTTTTTTCTTAGCTAGCGGTTCTCACATATTGTATCGCACCCAATAATAAGTATCTGCATCTCATCACAAAATAGTAGCTCTTAGCATACTATTCTCCAAAATTACGTCCCAAAATCCAATATTTAGTCCAAGTATTTATCACAGATACACCGAAATCCGTTTTTTATCCAGCCAACGTATCTGCTGACATTTTAAGGCATTTATTTGATGTTGTTCGGGTCTCCTCTCTAATGGGACTAGCTTGCAAAGTGTAGGACTCGAAGCCTTACCCTAGTTTCTTTATTAGACAATAGGCTGGGGATAAAAAAGATGCATATGTAAAAATAGTTGGCTTTAGTTTAGGGTGTGATAAAAATATACAGGCTAGGTTAGCATACAAATGTTTGTTTTAAAATTTTGAATAGAAAAGAGTAGAAAATAGACTTTAAAATAATAAAAATTAATTCTAGCTAAAACTACTAGAATAACCAATAAAAGCCAAATGTTTAGAATAAAGAAAGTACGATAGCTCCAATAGTGCAGTAAAGTATGATGTAACAAGCATTATAATAGCAAAACTAGGAAAATTATGTTAGAAATGCTAAAAATAAAAATTATATTTGCTATACTTCGTGTTCTATAAGCGTAATATAAGAACAGTCTTTACATTTGTATCGCTATCGGGGTTGCAGTGATCTACAAAAGTAAAATCGCAAATATCAAGAAAACCAAAGCATAAAAAAATATGTCATTACTGCTCATATATCACCATGTCATAGAGCTACTAATCAAACAATCAACGTTGTACGTATATCATCTCTTCCCACTTCCAAAAACCAATATTTATTCGAATCAAAAAACACTCGATTCACATTGTTTTTCCAATCACCGACTTTAAACTGCGCATCCAAAATTTTGTAACTCTGTTCCACAAATCCTATTATGCAAATATGTCAAAGCTTGTATCGATCGTTGGCGATATTGGCTCTTGATTTGCAAATATTTGCCTTCTGTTTTTAAAGGGATCGAATGCTATTGTCATCTCTTTCTTTTATACTGAAATAGTGGGGGAGGAAATAAAGGAACGTGTCTGTAAAGCTGGGGCTTAATACTATGAATCTATTCGTTTCTTCATTTGCAAGGGTTCTGTTTGAGTCGCGAATTTTCTTTGGTAAAGTAGGTGGGCCGTTGTTTATATGACTGTGAAAAGGCGGATTTTGTTATAGGAAGCATGTAGAATGAAACTGAATTACGTAAGTATGTGTTGGAAAGCCTAGACCAGAGAATTTCAGTCGATTAATAACTTTGTCGCAGTAATTGTCAAAAGTCGTTCTAGATTATTCGAATTAAGTGGAAGTTGTCCTTTAACTTTTTAATTTTTTTATCATACACAACGATATTACTGATACATCAAGCACAAAATAATTAATTGTGGCTAATATTGTTAATGGCAAAATCGGAATTAATTTCATACACCTCTGCCTTCACCCCCGGGTATAACAGGCGTGCTAATATGTATTGTCAGTGACAGTGTATGTATGTCAAGCACATATTTAAGTATATGTTCAACATATAACAAAATATATGTCAAGTATTTATTACTCAAACGCTTTGTTCGTATATCTGCTGTGTCCTAAACAAAACTATTGAATAGTATTGACAAAGTTAAATCTATACTAATATTATAAAGCTGAAGAGTTTGTTTGTTTGATTGTTTGTTTGTTTGTTTGTTTGTTTGTTTGAACGCGCTAATCTCAGGAACTATCGGTCCGATTTGAAAAATTCTTTCAGGGTTAGATAGCCCATTTATCGAGGAAGGTTATAGGCTATATATCATCACGCTACGACCAATAGGAGCAGAGTACCAGTAAAAAATGTTACAAAAACGGGTGAAATGTTGACTCATTCTCTCTTATGTGACGCAAGCGAAGTTGCGCGGGTCAGCTAGTCTATAATATCTTCAAAACACAATACAATTTCATCATGACCTATAAATTATACATAAATAATTCTAACTCCATTTCAATGGCGGGAAGCAGCGGAAATAAAATGTCACTAGCAGTCGAGCCTTCGCGCGGTCACAATGAGACGATACAGTTTTTGCTATATAGCTGTTACTATACAAAGTTATAGTCCGACAACTCAGTAGAGAGCCTTGCACGATTCTAATGAGTGATTCTGAGTATTTCCAAAATAAACTAGTTGTACCTACCAAAAAGGTCATTGTCAGCTCTATTTACCTGTGGGTCAATCGTGTTCTAAATTCTGAGTTTTGTGTACGTCTACTACCGGTACCTTATTCAGAGAGAGTTACCACCTGGTAAATCTCTACCTACTAGAGTTGTTGGACTATAAAAGCAAAAGGCATTCTTTTTGGTCAGCAGTAGACTACCTCTGCAGCGCAGCCGGTAGTGTAAACGACTGCCGATTGTGAGGTCTCGATTCGATTCCCGGGTTGGGCGAAGTATCTATTACTGATATTTTCTTATATATATTAGAATGTTACTCAATGGTAGCCCGGAGTTTGGTAACGTGCCCAGTGAATGGTAAAAGGCTCGCCCCCTGTTATATAGGACTAACATTGTAAAAGGCAAAATTCGCCATTAACTGTGGAGGCAAAGGTACCTCTTACCAGTACCTTCGGCTACAACATCCAAGACAGGTATGTATGAAGACTGATAATATAATAATATAGAAAATATATGATTTCATTGAATGCCTCTCGCCTTTATCAACTGTGTACAACAGTTGTCACATAACTGTTATAACGTTGCTATAACGTTGTGGGTCAGCGGAACGGTGTCACCGTTCACTTATTGTGCTTTTAACGTTATTTTATGAATGTTGCTTTTTTGTTTGATGTTTTTTTTTGGTTTGTGTTTTTTTCAGTTTCGATGGCGAGTGTACTTACGTGTACGAAAGTGGTTTGTTTTATAGATTTTTAATTTTAGTTGTAGTCGCTTTATGATCCGACTAAAGTCTATCGATATGATTCAAGGTTTAAATCTATCAATAGTAAACTTACTCTAATGTTGGTAAAGCGAATATAATGCTGTCTATCTATTACGACTTTACAGTTCGCCTAAGTCAATTAAGAAGAAATTTGACAAGGTAGTAGATTATATCAGTTGCTCCATGTCAAATACTGGTATCTAGCTGCATCCGGTGGGGCTGGAAGCTGACTCCAACATAATTAGAAGAAACGCTAGGCAGATAATAGATTATAGCCCGGGAAAAGTCTAAATCTAAGCAAAAAACAAGTAATTGAAACTGTGTTAAATTGTTTGTTAAAAGTAGCACCAAATTATTTAACGGCTCAAAACATGCGTAACTTTATAGCACCACAAAGAAATAAATAACCTAGCCAGCTTATAAAATATGACTAACAAAGCGTCCAACATGCTCCCAACTATAATTTACAAGCTAAAAAACCTCTATAACTCTTAAAGAATATTCTAGAAAACTAATAAAATTAGCGAAAAACATGGCGATATAAGTCACGTTATTCCGGACCATTGATACTCACG
The DNA here is from genome assembly GCF_050436995.1 of Anticarsia gemmatalis. Lineage (NCBI taxonomy): Eukaryota > Metazoa > Arthropoda > Insecta > Lepidoptera > Erebidae > Anticarsia > Anticarsia gemmatalis. The sequence continues at coordinate 9,377,544 of NC_134764.1, read as the reverse complement.
TTAAGATGTTCGCAGCGAAAGCGTAACAAGGGGAAAATTCATGCCTCTATAAATTGTACGGATAGAAGAATTTTTATCATCACTATGATTTTAATGCGTTTTTTATTGTGTAGGACGGTTTATTAGTTGAGCTCTAAGTGGTTTCAAGGTTTATAGGTTAAGCTAAAAATAGAATGTGATGTTTGGTTGTTTTTAAAATAGTTTGTACTTTTTTGATACGAATATACGTGGAATGAAAACGGCGGTTTTATTTAGGACTCTTTGACCTTTGCACTAATGTACCCAACCCGCACTTGGCCAGCGTGGTGGCCTCGAGGTTTAATTCTTCCTTCATTACGGGAGGAGACCCTTGCCCAGCAGTGGGGCATTAATGGTTTAAATTTATGTTTAACCCTAGGATCTTAACTATTCCCATGACACAATTTTATCAAAATAGGTCCATCGCTTTACAGAATCATCAATGCCGTAGATCAATTTCTTAGCTTCGACCTTGAAAATAAGATCAATGACTCTTTTCTTAAACAATTCGCTTCAAACCTTCCCATCAATTTCCAAACCCCCATAGACACCCCCTAATTAACCGTCCAACATTTATTAACTTGTACCCCAGAATTAATAACAGAAGTAAAGTTATAAATGTATCAATGAATAAGTGGGGCCTTTTTGAAATTAATTGCTAATAAAATTAAGACACGGGTAGGTAATAACCCAATACTTTAGACGGTAAATAATGTTTTAGGGAACGTTTTGGAGAAGGTAGACTGTTTTATTGCTGCTGTGTGATTCTGGGATCAATGGTTTAAAATGTAATGTTACCTTGGAGTGGGAGTTATAAATGAAGTAAGAGACTGCGTAGTAACTGTATCGACAATATACTAACTGTATATTTATAAATAGTTGACTGCCTCCGTGGCGCAGTGGTTAAGGTCGCCACGCAAATACCATTGTGTGGGGAGGTCGAGGGTTCGATTCCCACACGGTGCAATTATTTGTGCGATCCACAAATAATTGTTTCAGGTCTGGTTGCGCATTATGTCCGTTGTTTGTATGCTTGTAAAATTCCCTGCAACACAAGAGCAATTCTTAGTGCGGAGTAGTCTTTTTAAAAAAGAAAAAAAGAGAAAGAGTGTGCCGGTATAGGTATTACCAGTTTATTAATTTTATTGTAGGCGGACTCTGCAGCGCAGTTATTGTAGCTCGATTCTCTACCAATATCTACTCAACTGACTGACTATCGAAAAGTTTTGCATCAGAATCTGACCAGCGCCTCTAGCGGGCTCCGTAGGAACTATTTTGGCAGCACATTTCAAATGTCAGTACCGACTTTAGAGAATTGCGCTACTGTTGTTAAGATGGTTGCCACGCCACTAATAGTGCGTTGGGAGATCGCGCGGTCGGCGTGAGATATATCCATAAATAGTTGGATACAACTGACACGATAGTGTTAGGTTGTACTTCGTATCCGTTGTTTGTATGTTTGTAAAAATCCCCGCGAGACAAGAGGCATTCTTAGAAGGAAAATTTTTGGGATCTTTGTAGCCGCAAGATTGCAAATATGACAGATAATAAAGAAAAATAATGTATTTATTAAAGATACCTGACCTTGTAGACTTGACCACTATGTTGTTTTGTGTCAAAAAAAAAAATTAAGGTGGTTTAAGTTTAAGGACCGAAACTTCGTAATGCTGAAATACCCATAGTCGCAAACAAGACCTTAATAAAGACAACAGTTCCTGTATGAAATAAACAAAAAACCTTTAAAATTCGAGGTTGCACGACAAAGAAGAGGCGAGTACGTCCACGTTGCAGCCTTATAAGAGCTCTTACATATTTATTCTAGAAAACTCTATGCAAACTGCGGTGAAATTAGGCCATCTCATTTTACTAAGTGTCTAAAATTTATGCTCTGCTTTATAGTAATAATGTTAGCGAAGTATACTTTAAAAACGACGCGACGTCTCAACATACTACTAATATGTGAAAATTTGTGCGGATAGATGTATGTATGTTTGTTACTCTTTCACGAAAAACTACTGGACGAATTAGATGAAATTTAATTCACAGATAGTTTATAACGTAGATTAACACTTCTGGTACTTTTTACACCGGATTTTTTTTTTACGTGGACGAATTTGTGGACAGTAACTTGTATTATAAACATGAAAGTTCGCGACAATGGATATATGTTTAGATTTATGTATGTTTGTTACTCTTCCACGAAAAAACCCAGGACCTATTTTAATTAAATTTGGTACACCGAAAGTATATAACCTATAGTATCATATAGGGTACTTTTACCCAAGCAAAATCTTTTCACGCAGACAAAGTCACAGGCTGAATGAAACTAGTAAAATATAAATGACGTTGTGGGGGTGCAAATTGAAAACTTTACACAACGGTTCCTCGATAGTTCTTGTTTCACTTTGTATATGCTCGTGTATGGTTAGAACTTGGTGTTTTCCAATATTCTTACAAAGATACGCTTCTTTTTACTCCTGTAGTGTTGAGAGTTTAGAAGCACTTGTGAACGGGAAGTAAGTTGCAACAATGTAGCGATATTAAAATAGATCACTCTTTTTGTTTGTCCATAAATATATTTACAGGTTGGTGTTGATTTGGCTCATTTTAATGTAGTCGTCCTTTTTGAAAATGTTTTGGTGATTAGTTAATTGTGCGTGCTATTTTACATAGATTTAAATCTATTTATAAGATAACATTCATCATTAAAGCTATAACAGACTAGCTAAGTACAGTAAGTGTAAGCATAGTGTTCAAAGTGTTTTTTTATAAGGCTAAGTATAAAGCTATTTCATGCTATATATTTTATTAAAATCATTCTGTAGTTTTTACATGACAAAAAAAAGGCAGTAACAGTATAATAATTTAACACACAAAGATAATAAACAACCCTCTACACCAATGTTTGCGAAAGCAAATTAATCAACAAAACAAAAGCTTTAAAAATACAACCCTAAATGTGTCTCCGAAAAGCTAAAAAAATAATCGCTTTATAAAGGAAAAAGGACTGTTTCATGTCAACAAGGTTTTATGTCCAAATTTAAATCCCACTGCTGGGCCTGGGGTTGAAAGTTGGGATTTGTTTGTAAAACTAATTAATTAGATAGATGCCGTAATTTGAAAGTGGGAGTTTTGGTTATTGTGCTTTCAACATTTTGTGGTTTTTGGATCTTTTCGTTGTATTATTGTTTAGAGCGTGATTAATGATCTTAAAGTTTTGGACGAAATCGTCATGTTCTTTTGGAGTCTAATCTCAAATCTCCTGATTGTTTAAAATTATTATTAGGAAAGTATATTTTTCGTCAGAACCGCTAAATCGATTTGGATAAAGTTTGACTATTCGCGCATTCGACTATTCTATAAGTGCAGACAATTTTTTTTTTAAAGCATACCGGGATCCTATTTGGTTTGAGGTTCTGTGGTCCAAAGCGCGGAGACGCTCAGTTCATATATCAAAGCGACCACCTATCAATGGAGTGACCGTGCCAGAGGTTGCTATGAGCGCCAACAAGGCCGTTAACCACACGTAAGTAAAAATACCACCAGCTCGAAGTTTGTACATTTATATACTGATAAAATTCCATCAATCTCCTATCTCCGGTTTGAGAACTTACGTTTTGTGGTAAAACGATTGACAGGTCATTATTCATATAACGAGGCCAAAGTGTTTGGAAGTATTAAGAAATATATTATATATTTTTAAAGAACATTAGTATAGAAAAATGAGAAACAAAAAGAGGTTTTTGAAAAATAAATCGAAGCCATAATTACGAAACGTTTATTTGGATTTATAGTTAACAATATATAAAATTGAAAAACACCTGCATTTATTCTAGTTAGAAAATTTTGTAAGCACCTAAGCTTTTCTTTCTACGACACTGAATCTTTTGCGTGCCTTGGCGAGCACCATTGGTTGCGTATTACATAGGAACATGTGTCATCGCGCGTCAGTGTCGCTGTTCTTTACCAAGTAAAACAATAGAATACACAACATTTTTGTATTTTAAGTCGGTCTTACCCTTCTCTCAAACTTTCACCATAGTAGTACAAGGCTTATGTACTCCGGAACCCTGGAATTGTCGAAGTTTACGAATTCAGATCGATAGCGAAACATTCGAACTATCGCAGTTAATTGATACGAACAATCGAGAACCGGTCTTAACTGGATTAAACATACCCTTTGTTAGTCGTTCGTTACTCGAATGTAATTTAGGTTGTTGTGAGTTGTGAGGTTCAGAATTTAAAACTAGACGCGTTTTTCTATACTCGTTTCATTCGACGTCGCTTTGTGTTCGCTCTATTTTACTATCGAGTTGTACACGTGTGATAGTTAAAATTACTTTATACAAAAAGTTCCCGCAGAACACGCTAGAGGCGCTGATAATAGGGGCCAATAATTGCCGTGATAATTGTATAAAAAGGATTAAAATCTAAAAATACGTATCCAACAAAATATCCTTTCAATCGAATCTCGATTGAAATCCTTTTGTACAAAGAAACTATATCCTTCGGACACCTAAAAGCGAACATTTCATTTTTTTCAAAAATAAAGGCTTCATTCAATCGCTTAAAATTCTGCTTCAAAGCGTTTTAATTAAGCTATTTTTTTAACTCGACGTTGAGTTTTTGAATCGTGTGGTTTAGCTTCGCGGAAGAGTGGAAAATGTTTTTTTCGTCGATCCGTTGCGAGGTTTTTTCGTAACGCCGACGCTTCAAAAATTGCAGGTTGTGATTCCAAAAGGACGCAAAAGACTATTTAGTTAAAATGGCCTATGTTGCCGTGAGTGGCGCAGTGGTTAAAGGCGCTAAAACTCCGCAGCAGCCGAGCATTGAACTTTAACGTTAAATATTTTGCATAGCAATTGCCTTTTTTCTCAGAATGCTTCACTTCTTAATATAAATCGATCAAAAATATTGATAAAGCTCTTCCGTTACTGAGTGTGAACTGAAATGAACGATAGAGTGCGCACAGCTGAACCTACTGAGCGTAGAAATAATCCTAAGAAAGTTTAAGAAGCATTAGAAAAACATTTTTGAAAATGCCTCCCGAGGGGGTGAAATTCAACGCGGGAAAAGCTGCGGTATGAAAACTAGTTAGTAAGATAAGAACTACAATTTAGTACCACTATCCACTATCAACAGCCAAGTAGCTAGTCGTGAGTTAGACACAGATTTTTGTGAGTTCTGATATTAATGAGTTGTAACTGTATTACGATCTTAGCTAACAAATAATATAATTAAGCTTTCTATCTTTACTCAAAAGATAAAATTTTAAATGAATTTTTACTTCATTTCACTTCTAATTAGAAATTAAATCTAAGCGTTTAAATCTAATTTCTTGGCTAGAAAATAAATTAAAATGAAAGTGTTTTTAGTCGTTAGTTTTATTTGTTTTTAATGGAATCCTTTAAGTTATCACTTACGTAATTAAAATGTTAAAAACCTAATTTAGTTTTTGCTAGAAGAAAATTTTGCATCTTTTAATTTTCAGATTGCGTCTTAATGCAAAATGTCTTGGAAAAATTATCTATACTTATAATAAATCTGTAGAGAGGTCAATTCTGTACATTGAATAAATTAAAAAAAAAACCAATGGGGGATGTTTAGTAACGGATACTGATACCGAATCTGCAATTTATAATTTTCTTTTCTGTCTGTCTGTCTGTCTGTCTGTCTGTCTGTCTGTCCTCCGTCTGTATGTTACGCTATCACGTAAAAACTACCGGATAGAATGCACTGAAATTTGGTATATGCATAGAATAAGTAGTGGAGCAAGTACTGGGATACTTTTTATCGCATAAAATTTCATAGATTTTTAGAAAATTGAAAAAAATACGTAGAATTCGTTTGAACCTGCGTTTCCCTAAAGAGACCATAGATGGCGTTGCAAGCCATTTCACAACATTCGCATATAGTTAACGCGGTGCCTGCCGTATCGATACCTGCTGTTCGCACCAACCAATAGATGGCAATATAGTCCGCAACACAGCATGTTTTTCCTAATTAATTTATTTTGATTGCTTTATTGTTAAAAAAAATACCTTTGAAACAGGCTATACATTTATAAGATTTTCAAACATAAATGTTGTATGATATAGTACTCAAAAATGTTGGTTTACGTGGTTCCGGTGCGATCGGGATATCCTAGATGGCAAATCGAGTAATTTCGTTTGTTGTCGTTGTTCGCCGCAACTAACAGATGGCGTTGTAGTTCGTAACACGTAACCAAATTAATTGGTTGCATCAAGGTGATAAATTGGATAGCTATGAAACAGACTATGTCGTAAGTTTTAAAAAATAAACAACGGATGATATATAAAAAATAATAACGGGTTACGCGGTTTCGGACGTATCATCGCAAGTATACCTACATTATTACGCGTGTGAAGAGCTCCGGCTCAGATAGGTCTGTCTGTACCTATAATAATATTCTGAATCCAGACGGGTAAGCAATGGTCAGTGTATAATAAAGTATTATATTTTACACTGTAAACTGGTACGGATACAGACGAGAGCGGAAAAGAAGGTAACCACAGGAAATCAGGCGCGCCTGAGCCTGTGTCACATTGTGTGCTCTTCGGGTCCCTTTCGTAAATAACCATTAGATGACAAAAGAGTTGTTAGCATTTTTATGTGAAGGTGTGTAGTGCTTCGCAATTCGCGTGCTCAAACGAATAAGCAACAGTACGAAATTCACGCGAGCAGAGCCGCACGGGTCAGCTAGTAGTAAATAAGTTAAGTGTCAACATATTTTACTCTCTACTATAAATTTAAAGGTTTAATAATTTCAATATTGACACGATACCATAGGGCTTGCTTGGATTAAATAATATTACACAAACACACTAAGAAACTGCTAGACTAATATCAAATACATATATTCAGTCTATTACGCTTTCACAACTGAGGCGGTTCAAGTAAAATAATATGGTGATAAATTATATCGTGCATATATATATCACGCTACTTCTTAAAAAATGTTCTCACTAAGCCAAGAGGAAAACAATTCTTTACACAGCCTGAGCAAACTCGACAAAGTAAGTCGGACCATCGATCAACTCCGACCCTAACAATATAACCATCACAAAAAAGTCTTATCTCTGCCTACATTTTGAAAACCTTACTCCATCTGTACCTAATCGGAATAGTGCCGTCACTGTGGGTAACGAGACGTGCCGATTTTTGCCGAACTTACCCGAAGGCTTGATTAAAACACGGAATAGGGACGGACACGCAGATGAATGTGCCTGAGAACACCCGAAAATGTATTAGACTACCCCCATTTTCTTGATTAGAAGGTACCTGAAATTTTCTTTTTCCAATTTTGTCTAGGAAACTTGTTTTTGGACCCTATTCATCATGTGCTGGGTTGGATTATGTGTTAATCTGTTGTGATTGATTGCTTGAAAGACTTGTCTAACCTTATACAGCGTGTAAATAAATAATTTGTTGTAGTATTTTACTAAATTGAAAAGCTATTTGCGCGCTTGGCCGTGAAAGGCAATTTTATTCGAGTCTTTAACAAAAGGAAATTTACTCGTCGTTATTTTACAAAACAGCCTACAAGTTCTAAGGATTTTCTTTTTATCAATATTATAGACGTTATTTGTATACAATATGAAAACCGAAAAAAGAACGATTAAACTTCATTTAAGTAATCAAAAATAGTTCTTTCCAGTCTGTGTCTTTTGTTTGTTAAACATCTACGTGACACAAAATTATTTGTGCATAAATTGTAGTGCTTTTCTTCACACAGAAAAAGCCCAACAAACGGAGACAAAGTCATGGACTCAAAACAATTACAAAATACTTGTTCATTTTTTCATCGTAAATACTCCTGCATCTTTTCAAATACCCTCATATTTCTTTTAAACTACACCAAACAAAAATATGCAATTTACCACAATCAAGCGAGCTTTATCTGCCATTTATTCATAGAAACATCCATGATCCCTTTTATGGCGTAGCCTTATAACGTAATTATTTTTCATTGTCGAAACCACACGGATAACATTTTACAGTCAAATTCTTATGGGGTATAAACATTGTGAGCCCCAAATTGTTTGGGGCTTCAAAATTTGCGGCCCTTAAATTTGCGGCACCTAAATTTGCGGTTTGATGTTGAAGGCTGTGTTGGATTATTGTACGTTATTATGGATGTATTGAAGCTTTATTGAGGGTTAGTTTGAGTTATTTGTAGCCTAGTGACTTGGGCTTTACACTAAACTGTGTGCACGTTTATCAAATTTAGTTCAGAGAGTCTGAATACTATGCCGACATTGGAAGTTGAAAGTGTTAGAAGCAAGTTGGAAGAAAATTTCGAGTAATCACCCCGGGAACTACTGGATATACATACATATCGATTAGACACTGAAAATGAAAACACGACACATTAATTATAATTTTATTGATATTATCAAAGATTTCTTGAGAGAAAGATTTTAGGTGCTTTGTTTAGAGTTTAAAGACTGCTTGCGTTCGTTTATTCACATCTGGACAAATACATAATTGGGTTAAATACTTGTAACGCTCCAATTTGTATAGCTAATTTGCACGTTATACAACGGTTCCAGAGATTATCCCTTACATAAATATTTGCACATTTTTCTTTATAATAGTATTGTTATAATTCTAGCTCTTCATATTCTCTTTTGGCATTTACAATATCTGTATTATTAATATAACTTTGTAAATATGTCGAACTAAAATAAAGCATTTTATCAGTATTAGTATGAGTTGAGTGGATAGCTTGTTTATGAAATTCCAATTCGAATATGAACGTTCATTACAGTGCTATCATTAGTGCAAGAGTAGTCTTTCAGTTTTATTTTGAATATTTGATTGCGTTCTACGTTTTCAGTAGTTTTCATATTTCAGTTTTAAACTGCAACTGTTTTATTAGGTCAATTAATGTTTGTATATTTTGAATAATTGACCAAAAATTCGTGGTGAACTGTAGTTTTTTGTTAAAAGTTTATTTTCAATTTTATATCATGAAATAATATGTGAAAATAGTAGTAATACGATATAACCTATACAAAACTGTTTTTAGTGATTTTTTTTTTATTATAACTGCAATAATGTGTATTTTATTGATCTCCAATATACAATTTTAAACTGTCGCGACTTGTACACATAATATTATAATTTAACGCGTCAGAATCACGATAAGACCCGTTACATTATAATATTATCTCTAATATACACTATTGACAATAACCAAAATCTATACTAATATTATAAAGCTGAAGAGTTTGTTTGTTTGTTTGTTTGTTTGAACGCGCTAATCTCAGGAACTACTGGTCAGATTTGAAAAATTATTTCAGTGTTAGATAGACCATTTATCGAGGAAGGCTTTAGGCTATATAACATCACGCTACGGCCAGTAGGAGCGGAGTAGCAACGAAAAATGTTACAAAAACGGGGATTTTTTTTTTCATTTTTTCTTAAAAAAAAAATCAAAAATCAAATCATTTATTCATTTAGGTCAAATATTGACACTTATGATAGTCGTTACAATTACTGAATCTACCACTAGCTCGGAAAGGGGGTAGAGCCTTATGAGAAGAGCTAGCGAGAAACTCACGGCCACTCTTTTCAATCGCCAAAAAGTTTAACAATGTGGTTGATACAATAATTGATCATGCGAGGAGCTGCCAACAATCAGCGATATAGACTAAACGTCAATTAAGTTAAATGAACATAGCTAGGTTATTTATTAGTCTCTGATCATACCGTATGTTGGGAGCACCTACTAGCATGTGATAATAAGAATATGGGCAGCAAGTGAGCACACTGGTTGTGAACATTATAAAAGAAAAAAGTGACAGTTTTATGAATAACATCAAATTGTACGTAACATCACCTATTTGCATCATTAATTGCCCATATTTTACAATATTTAGACCTACTGCTACTGAGTTTATACATTATATTATGTGACGCAAGCAAAGTTGCGCGGGTCAGCTAGTTAAAAATAATTTTATCCCATTTTTGTTATATATTTAAAACCGGCAGTACTATTTAGTTTCCTAAATGTGTCATTAATATCGTATAGTACATGTAATAAAGGCTTTTGGTATTAAACATTTAAAATCACAATATTTCATGTTCATCATTATAATAACCCTCTCACAGCTCTCAAACCCGTAAATGTTCAATGTCTATACAACTTAAATATAACCAATATAATCCAGCCATCCGTATCGGCCAACCGCTGGTCAATCGGACAATTTATAGGTCAAATTTCCAGAGATAACATACCGAATATCGTAAAACGGTTGACCAGACAAGACGACGGCTGATCTATAGAGCGACGCAATTGCAGGAAATTGTCCCGATAGGAAATGTACAGACCTAATAAGGTATTCTAGTTTTGATATAATAAAGCACGTGACAATTTTGAGTAGATATTTTGGATAAGATATTTTGTCAATTGTATAAAATACCCAGTATTTTTTAAGTCTTGTTAAAATACTTATAATATTTAAATTTGTTTTGTACTAACATAGAAAATATTCGTATAATAAAATTTAAAGGGTATTTTTCGTGTAGTTTCTAGAACAATTATCAAAGGGGACACTCAAAATTATATATTAATATCTATTTGGTGGTTTTGTAAAAGATAATTGCTTTTCTTCAGAATAGTTCTGATCACAATAAAATAGACCGACAATGTATTAAAATAAAAAAATATATAAGACGTTAATAAATTTGCTTTAAATAACGGCTAATTGGCTACCTAAGCAAACTGTAGCAGGTTCCATGCCCACCAAATCCCTAGAAAAAGTCTGTCCGAAAACCTTTCCGCGTACACCCTTACTAATTCAGTGCCGAGATCTCGATAAAGTACGCCAATAAAAAACCAACCAATTGTGCCAGTCCACCTAAAGACCTACATTTAATTATCAATGAAAAAAAAATCCTACATTTTTCCTAATAAAGTCGGATTGTATCGGTTGCCTAAAGTAAAACAAATGCTGGCTACCAGCCGGTACAAATTAACATTACGAAGTAGAGCGTGAAAATTAACGGCAGAATCAAGCCTTGGTTAGCTATCTTGTCTATTTTGATTATTTCGTTTCAGATACGTAGTATTATTTAAAAGAAACTTGTTGGAAAACGTATTTTTTTTAAGTGAGGTTCTTTATTATTATCATTAACTAAAACATTGTCTAAGTAAACAAATTAACATGATTATCATAATATTAATCATCTTACCTACCACCCAGAGAAATAATATATGTGCACACATATTTCGCTCCTTCAATACAAAAGGGCCACAACTCAAAAAAAAATGAAAATCGTTTTATTGCAAAAATGACACCTGAACCACTTATATTTTATAGTAAAAAAAAAACCCCCATCATTTTTGCTTATATTATGGCTGAACTGACTTACTGCCCTTTTTGCATTAGCTCACTTTGACAGGTAATGTCAGTGCAAAACAGCCGCTTTATGAGTTACGCCCGAAAATTTTACGCAAACGCACGTCAGTTGCATGAAAAAGTGCCTCAATCCAAAATATGTCTGTGTTGGATGCAAAATATCAGGTAAGTGTGATTATATTTTACAATACAAAACTGCCATATTTTGGAAAACGTCCTTTTTGCATTCAAACATTAGTATTTGTAATTTTTTATTTTGTAATACAAAATTGCCATATTTGAAATACGTCCTTTTTGCAATCCAATATTAGTTAAGTATAGTTATATTTTATAATATATCAGTAGCATATTTTGAAATACGTCCCTTTTACATTAAATTATTGTGGAATAAATAATCATTTTTAGCGTGCTAGAATGGGAAGGCCAGAAATATGACCGTTTGGCATGATTATAATTTTAGTTTTCGTTACAATTTTAAAAATAAAATAATACATTTTGATGCAGGCAAAGGCAAGAGGCACCCTTTCCTTTCAAATTCCTCTTTCAGGGGCAAGATCCGACCAGTCCTTTTCAAATGCGTCTATGTCATCCCGCCATCTCCATTTAAGTCTCCCGCGTCTGCTATTACCATCTTCTGGCATCCAGTTGGTAGATATGCGGGCCCACCTTTCCGAATGCATGTGGATAATGTGGCCGGCTTAGTTCCATTTCAGCCAGGCGGTCTTCTCCCCTACATCGGCTATGCGAGTTTGGGAGCGCAGTATAGAAATTCGGACGTGATTTGTTCTTTTGACGCATAATATACTACGCTCCATCGCCCTCTGGCTCTTTCTGGTTTTCCGTAAGGGACCATGTTTGGGCAGCGTAGGTAAGGACGGGTAGTAGGTATAAACATGTCGACGAACTTTCGCTTCAGTGACAGTGGAAGGTTACCCTTCATTAGCTCTTTCCTGGACCAGGATCTCTTTCAGGCACTTGTGACACGTTTGTCCAACTCTTTGTCCCGTCGGTTGTTAAAAGAGGTTATCTGCCCCTAGCAAGCATACTCGTCGACATAGTCTATGACGTGCCCGTCTACCTCGACCCTACGTTTTGTGTTGTTGGTCATAACCTGGGTTTTTGTACGGTTCTTACTTAGTCCAATCTGAAGGCTTGCCGTGCTCAGATCTTTGAGCATTGATTCGAGTTCCGATGCCGAAAAAGAGAAGAGGACTATGTCGTCTACAAAACAAAGGTTTGTTAACTGTTTACCACTAACAACTATGCTTTTGATTGCCATAACACCGCCAGGCTCGTGTACGCAGTGCTGGTAAATAATTTGAGAGATAGCGGGTCTCCCTGTTTCACGCTTCTTTGGATTTGGAATGATATTGTTGTCTATTGCTTTGATGAGTTTGATGAATGAAGGTTCGATTCTACATAGTATTTTTAAGTAGGACTTGGATAGAGTGATGATTCTATGGCCGAATGAGTAATGCTGTCAAAAGCTTTGGAATAATCCACGAATGCTAAATATAAAGGCTTATAAAACTCAAAAACCTTTTCTATTATCTTATTTCTTTAATACTCCTGCTGCACTCAGTCTACTCGTCACGTTACCCATTGATTGATAATGATGATTGATGTTTAATTTTACTTAATAATAAAAGTTACGCACAAAGTTGATCTCAATAATTTTACTTACTTAATAAAAAGTTAAGATTTTTTAATTTTGATTGTTTAATACAATGTTTTCCTGGTCCATTCAGTTATGGTTTTACTTAGTAATTATTATTAAACTTTTTGATACGGTTTTTTTACCAAAAAAGTACAATTAACCATTTTTATTTGTAAAACTGTGTTTAAATTTTGACATATTTTTCATAATACTGGTTCAAATTTTGAATGCAAAAGGGACTTATATGCTTTTTTCTCTTAATAGGTAACATCTATTACAAAGTTTATTTTGTAGATAGATAGAGCTAAAAAATACGCATCTAATGATATATTAACATCTTATATTTAATAAATAAATATATGAAATATTATAAAAAAAACAGTTTCAAAAATTTGTTTTGGCTCTCCTGTAAAATTTATAGATTTCGATTTGTGGCCCTTTTGTATTGAAGGAGCGATTTATGTTACTACAAGCGCGCTCGAAGTTTGCTCAAAAAGTTTATAGATTTTTTTTATAGTGTGTTTCTTTATTAATTCTGTTAAGTAAAACATCGTCTAAATATACTGTTGTTTCAATTGCACTAATATAAAAATGTTACTGTGTAGGACCTGAAGGAAATCTGACACACAGACTAGATGTAAACGCACAGATGTTTTTGTACATATATTATACACGACTATTGTACTATGGATACTGTCTTTTGTGTCAATGTGATTATAAGCAAAACATGGTAGTATCTATTACGTAACGTAACTATTACGCACTAAAAACAATTGACACTTGACAAAAGTCAAATCAGCTACTCTTTAAGAAATGACAAAAGCACATTTTAGTATCGAAATAAGGTGTATTGACGTCACAGTTTTGTATTTTTGTTGGTATGAAATGAGTGCCTAATACAATTATAGTTTGTAATAATTACAATTTTAACATTATTTATGAAAAAAAAATATAGCCTGAGCATTTTAGATGAACCTTTTACGAGTACAAGTTTCATAATTTTTCATTAACCCAGTCAACTACCCAATTTTTATGACACTACTTTCCTTTTTTTACGACAAAGCCACTCAATGCAGGCAATCTAGGTAGTAGTCAATAAATTCTACATAATATTAACTGAATAGTGGTTCGAAGAGAACACGTACCCTCTATGCACTCAGGTGCTCCCGCAGTAAATAAAAGATTATGTGACGTCGAACTTCCTGAAGTATCCAGTTATGGCTTCAGAAAGGCTTTTGGAAAGCTTGAATATATTTAGAATAGAATATTTAATTTTGTTCCGTTAGCAGATTTATAATGTAATAGTATTATAGGAGGAGATAATGATAATGTGTTTTTTTGTACTATGGTTAGTGGTCAACGAAGTCTCAAAGTGGTTGCCCGAATAGCCTTTGACATGACCTAACGCCTGTTATTTTACTCGACGTCAACCTAAACCGACGTTTCACATGTGTTTCGAAGCACGAACGACAATCGGTCCAAAAACCAAAAGCGGTCACCCATCTATGGAATGACCTCGAAAAGTGTTGCTTTACCCATAGATTGTTGGCCGACCGATGAGTGCAGCTGTATTTCCTCGTCTCATTAGGTGCTTATAGTATTCGAAGAGATAACGTACATAGATTAATTCTTTAGACAGGTACTCAGTCAAGCGATTGGTAAATAGATTATAAGATACATTATCATCATCCATCATACAGTTTAGTCTAGTTTTCCAGCCACTATTAGCAGAGTTGAATGGATATACATATATCATATTTACCACAACTTATATACAGGAATATGTCGAGTTTTCTAAGTAATTTGGTCAAAATATACTGCTCCAAAAATATCCATGTGTGGGATTAACAACCTACATTCTCGAAAATAGACAATAATATATTTTTTTCCTCAAATATCATATTAAACTCGTGTTGCCAAATTTGTACTAATGCTACAAAGAATTCTACTTTTAGATGAGAGTTCGAAACTGGTGAAAGTATTTAAAATCATTAAAAATTACATTTTGTATGTATTTCATTATGATTTTTTAACCCATAGCTGGGCAAGTTCTAATCTAAGGAAGGGGTTAGGCTTTGAGTCCACCACGCTAGCCAAGTGCGGGTTGGGGACTTTGCGAGAAAAAAAAATGTGATATGACATTATTTATTTATTTATTCCTTTATTTCAGGCAACTGAGGCCCAAACATATTACAATAAACAAGATACAACTTAAAAATATAAATATACTAATATATGCAAAGTATAACTTTATATAAAACTATATATTTTTTAAGCAAATTAAGTCACAGGCAGAAATTAGCGTATAATTTTAAAATACCGGCTGCCTCTCTGTTATAAACAAACTCTTGTACAAACAACAATTCAGGTCCAAGAACGCTTCCTTGCAAAACTCCTTTTAACCAGATATTCAACACTGTATGCCTTCTTTATTAGCCCATTCACTACAAGTATTTAGCACTACAAAACGGTGCTTACAGCGGCCATACAAGAAACTTTCCCGTTTTAATAGTTCTCTACTATCTAAGTTAAGAGAACTTATAGCAGAGATAGGGTCTTTACATTGTTTAATCATTGTTAATTTTACAGATTGTGTTTCTAGTTTGCTAGAAGAAAAGTTTTGCAATTTGCTTTGTTTGTGTGTTGTTAATGTTGATCCTTGTTATAATGTTATTTTAGATTTGTTTAATAGCGTTTTTAGTACAAAAATGAAATTACGTAAAGTAACATAATAAAAGAAGTTGTTGATAAAATAAACAAAAAACTTTGTGGAAACAATTTTACAATTGATATAAGTCCGGTCATTGAAACTTAATTTCTTATGCAATATGTTTTAACACTGATGCAACCCCATTACAGGTAACTCCTGAATTTAAGAAAAAAAATGCTAGAAAATATAGTAATATTACACAATTTTTTTCCAAACATACATAAATCACGCCTTTTTCTTATAAGAGATGGCTGATTGCGAATAATGCTACTTCCCCTTTATTCTCTTCCAAACACCAAACATCTTATACAGTTACACATGAGCAAAAAAATTGTTAAATAAACCTATAATGTTATTATTGGTGCGTTAAAGAATTAATAACACCAACTAAGGACCTTTTCGTATAAACTTCGTTGCAAGTAATTAGTGTATCTGAAATACGAGTAACCGCTGCATTCGCTATAGTCGTTAACTTTTTCTGCGGCGAGCTTTGAAGTATGCGTATTTTTCAACGAGTTGCCAGTACCTGTGGGAAAATAATTATCTTTAGTTTTGTTTGTTCCTTTAACAAATATAGCGGGTTCCCTTATTAAAATTTTAAGGGCTTGTGTATTTGCGCGATACAGACTTGATATAATATATTATGATTTGTTAGAATGAATAAATATGTGAATGTTATTGTACATGTACCCATCTTAAAGGTGTCCTTTCTGAATGAAAGGGGTTATCGCTAGCTACATTAAGTGATTTCCTTTTTTTTACGGTTGTAAGAAAATATATTTTTTATTCATCGATCATCCAAAAACCTCTGCCACAATTTTGTATGGTCTTATAATTTACAAATTCTTCATCAATCTTGCCTTGCATATATTATCTTCTTTGTTTTACTTGGCGTGTAAACACGCCTTATTATTATGGACGAAGGCACAAATAAATAATTTATTTCTCTACAAAACTACAATACTCTTTACTTCCATTATAACATATTAAAATAACAACATTATTAACATGTTTAAAGTCATCGGCTTCCTCATTATTCAACTAAAAGTAGCGATGGACTTAACGCAGTACCACAAGTTCCCAAACAATTTCGCTCACCCCATTGTACAAAGTTTCCGCGAAATAATCTTTAACTCAACACATGAAGTTTTGGAATTTATAATTTTAGACAAAGTTCGTTCGCCCGGCTTTGGACTAAATATTTTACCTGCTCAACCTTTATAACGTTAGGGCCCTTAAAATTTGCATCAATTACGCATTAGAATTTAGAATGACATAATTAAGTTGGAGACAGACCGGCGGGTTTTGGTCTAGGCTTAGAACTTGATATTGTCACCTGTAAAGCGTTACATCCTTATGCACGCTGTACAGCTGATGACATTCTGTACAACTGACTCAGCAAAACATAAAGCAAAAACATAGTCTGTGTCAAATCTGCGCCAAAACATCAAGAACTCCGAAGTGACATTTTTTTACCTTTAATATTAGGTAAAAGTAGGTATTTAATAGTTTATAAGATCTTGTTAGAAAGACGCATAAACTTTCTCGTTTATATTTATTTAAAGATTAAGATAATTTGTTCTAAAATAAGCTTCGTTTCGCCTACACAGGATACTTCATGATACGTGGGATGACATACTGATATTTACGCGTTCTCAAGTCAATACCTATTTATTTTGATGGTTACAAAAATATTTTGACTGCTTCTTTGCTTTGAGAAGTAGTGTATATGTTACTGTAAAAGCCCGAACTGTGGTATATCCTAAGATTTTCCGGTAAAACCTAAGATTTACCAACTCTCAATGGTAAAAGTCCGAACGTTCTTTTATTTCGAACTTTTACCACCATTTAATTGGCAAATCTTAGGATTTACATAACGACACGGTAAAAGTTGATTATCATGTGTTTGAGCCGTAATATAATGATATTGCTAGGGATATAATTATATGCCGTAATACAGTTATAATGAGAGTTTGAAGATGTCGCCGGAGCCCCGCTTCGCGGGGCTCCTCCTTCTGGGTGGTTTAAAAAAAAATAACCACGAAGGCTGAGGTGGGAGCTTCGCTTCGCTCGCTCCCACCTCAGCCTTCTAACCTAACCTACCCATGTCGGTTTGCCCAAAACTCCTTCTTTATAACTATAAAATTATTTTATATTAGCTACATTTACCTGCCCTTAAGGTATATCCTAAGATTTACCAAGTGAATAGGGGTAAAAGTTCGAAATAAAAGAATTGTTCGGACTTTTACCATTGAGAGTTGGTAAATCTTAGGATATACCGGAAAATCTTAGGATTTACCACAGTCCGGGCTTTTACAGTAACATATACAACTGATTACTAAGTCCCGGGTTCATCTCATATGTATGTATATGTAGGAATAATTTCATAACAGCCCAGTTTGTTAACGTGCCGAACATGGAAAAAGGCTGGCTCACATTTACACTACACCAAAAATATTAACCAACAAACGAAATTGCATATATCTCTGCACGTATACACGTTTAGGTATATAAGTAGGCGTGGTGTTATAAAGTGAAGAAAAAGAGCATTCTGCTTTATAGTCACTTAATGTCCAATCATGTTCTGAAATATGTTACAAGGACATATTTTACGTAAAAATATATTCTGCACTTACTGATCGACGAACACATGCATTTTATAGCCAGCGTTAAAAATTGGAGACAGTAACCTATATACAACTTCGGCCCATTAAACTATAATAACCCACATGCATCCGAGAATATTGCATACTAAATCAAGTGCAAGTTCGGTGCAAATTTAGTGCAAGCTGAGTGCAAAACCGCGGCGTCCCGACCGCTGAACTGCAACTGCTATAATTACAAGGTTAAGGAAATTTAGCGTGGGTCACGCCGTTACGTGGAGCTTGGAAATTAAGCGGGCGACACCATGTGTTATCGACTGTGTTTTGATGATGTTGCTGTCTTAAGTTTGTAGTCAGCTGAATGATCAAAGGGTTGACATCGTAGGCTGTTTGACTTTTAGACTTGAAGGTTGGTTTTTAGCTTGTGTTGCCTGTTTTGTGTCATCGTGTTATTAATGAACTGGCCCATGTAGAGAATTAAATATATTTTTAACGTGAATTGGTTTGAAATATACCTGTGTAATGTAATTTTCTAACCGATGCAGAAAAAGAGAAAGAAGAAGAAACTTTTTAAATTGTAATTTTAATCAAATAATATGACGTTGAAATAAAATTCAAAGTCAATATTTTAATATCACAACAAAGATCAAAGATCATCAATCGATTTGATTCCTTCGCCTTTTTATTTTAAATTTTGCTTTTGCAACACATAATTTGTCAAAGGAGCCAATTTTGGCATACTTCTGCCATGTACCTAACCTTCATATTTGTTCTTCTAAACAAATGCGCCGTCACATTTCACAAAACACGTCCCACTCATTTACGTTCAAAACAAACAAACCGAACGTTGAACACGGAAACATTTGAAAAAAATGACGTCAGCATAACATACTCCCTTTTAAACGTGACACACTGGCAACGAGAGCATGTTGGACCTTTTTCAAGATTTAAATCACGTAGCTGGCAAGTTCGGTCGAGGGGCCTATCATATATCTCAGTTGACAACTATTTGAAAGCCACTGCTGTCCTTTTCTCTTCGATTGCTGTGATTGACACGTCAAAGCCGCTATGTACTACTGACGTGACACTAGTGGTCAACTGAGATGAGTTTGGCATTTAAAATGTACTGTAAAAATGGTTTCTACGACAGTTACAGGCGTTCAACCGATAGTTATACAAAATTTCTCGATATCTGGCCGGTTGTTGATACTCAATAGTTGTACACAAAGGCTGTTGTGTATCTCACTTGACAAATACTTGATAATGATGTACATTGCTTTTTTCCTTAGATTAGTGACGGTACACGAATTAGAGTCGCCAAACTCCCGCATCCGCGCTGTATGTGTGTAGTGTTTTACGTGAATGTATACATTTCCCGTTAAAAGGACCATTTGTCACGTGGCATGGAAAAAGCTAAGTTGCTACAGCACTCTAGGGGTCGATGTTTGTAAATATTTGGTGTAAAAATCTTTTTTGTGGTTCAAATCTTGTTATTGCCTCGTTATGTGAGTGGAATCATTTAAGTGAAAGTTTTATGAGAGCGCTTAGAAGAGAATGATACATGTGTTCTAGCTTTTGTTGACTTTAAACTTTTATAGGAAACTAGCTGACCCGCGCAACTTCGCTTGCGATTGAATTTCTTTTCTGAATTGAATTGAAATTCTTCCCCGTTTTGGTAACAATTTTTATTGGTACTCTGCTCCTATTGGTCCGTAGCGATAAATGGGCTATCTAACACTGAAAGAATTTTTAAAATCAGACCAGTAGTTCCTGAGATTAGCGCGTTCAAACAAACAAATAAACAAACTCTTCAGCTTTATAATATTAGTAAGTATAGATTATTTATAGGAAATAACAGAAATATTATGAGGAAAACCAGCACAACATGTGTTTTGATCAAGATACATTTTGCAATGCGTATTTATTGCATTTTTATTTTAAAGGTTACTAGCATTCAAAATAAACCCTTCAGCTAAACGTAGGTAGTTTTTTTGACATTCGTGGAATCGGAACACAGTTGGTATAACATTGTTTAGAAAAATAAAGGAAGTAATAGATATAATGAAGTCAAATCCTCACTATTAAAAATAAAGTTCCCTCTTTCATTAGAGTAGGAGATCTTTGCCCGGCAGTGGGACAGTAATAAGTTATATTTATTTATGCATATTAAAATCATAACATATTTGGTACTGAATAATTACAATGACCGATATTTTACCCATATTTTTAACAAAGTAGATTTTGAGCTGGATTTGCCATGACCATTATTTTACTGGTATACTAACAAAATAGACACAGACCTATTTCAATCCCATACAGAGCTACCAAAATATCTCGCATATCACTACAAAATATGTACTGTCATAACTTATTGGGAAATTTGGGCTCGTTTTTTTCCTACAGATTTTTATTGCAAGCCATTTTGGACGCTGGAATCATTCACAGCAAACTGTCGGCTTTATAGGTTTAATATTTTCATTTTTATTGCGTCAAAATGGTACTTTGATTTGTGGGTGTTTGGTAATCTATTTTCAGACGTTCTGTAATACAAATCATTGGATAAATAACTTTTTAAAAAGGCTAATATTTTTATTTATAAACAAAAGTAATGTATGAAGAATACATTTTAAGTTGTGAGGAATTTATTGAACAAATAAAAATGTATGAAATGCTCTCGAGCTCGGAACCACTATTTTTGTGATACACCTAAATAATAATTTGTTTCGTAAGAACGAAACGAACCTGCAAATACTAATAAAACAATAAATTAAATAGATCTGCTAAAATATTTTAATCTTTAGATAGATATTTTATACAGACTCAAACTGAAATTCATAATCTTTTCACTGCAAAACGTACATACATTAATAACATCCCAAAATGAAAAAATACAGGCTTCAAAAAAAGTTCAAAATTTTACTCCTAAAAAATCACTGGTACCTTAAAAACAAACTACATATACGGGCAAAATAACATTTTTCTAGAAATAAATCGAACGAAGCTCTATTGAAATCATGCATGACTCGCGTGGCGCGATGATCGGCGTCCGAAATTCAAAAATAAAAACTGACTGGCATATTCTAAATTGCTCACAACATCAGCTGCCGTTAGATTAAAAAAAGTTTGGTATCTAACGATTGCATTCAGTGTATTCGGCTTTTATGTAATAAAAAAACTGTATACATTTATTGATTTTATTTTATCGTATAGTTAGTGGTCATTTTTCAAAGTTGTTCAAGTCGCCCGAAAGGCCTTTGACTTGGCTTAACGTCTGTTATCTTAATGAACAACAATCGGGACCGACCTAATAAATCAGTCCCAATTGATTGATAAATTATGTCGTATGCATAAAAAAAAAGTTGTAAGTTTTATTTAAACAGCCTACATTTGTTTTTATATTATGTGATATAATGTGTAATTTAGGGCTATTTCTCGTTTTTATTAATCATTATTTTACTTGACTGTAATTTGCAAAGGATATAGCGTAAAAAAATTGCGTCAGAAGTACAATATTTCTTCCTTGAAATACTAAAGAAGTAGCATAATGCAGTTCTGTATTTCAGATTTAAGCAAACTCTTGCGACAATCTTCAAACAAATCTCACAAAATATTACTTCTCAAGCGAAATTGAATTAAATAACAACAAACAAACATGTTAGGATAAATAGAATGCTATGAAAACAAATAAGTATAACCCGTTGCACTTTGTTGATTGTTCTTGACATACGAAACAGACGAGACTTTATTCTATTCTCTTAGAGCAAGTAAATACGCGGTCTGTCGGATTACTTGATGCAATTTTGTTTCTTATAAAAGCGAGACAAATAAACGAATGAATGTAAGAATACTGTGATTTGTTTACAAGAATGAGGGATGGTTAGGCAGTCGTGGTCTATTTTTCGAGGTATTCACAGTTAGATGTTGGATTTAATGGATGAATTCGTTAAAAAAGCAGGAATTTTATTTGCTTTAAAACTTTCTTTTAATGTTAAAAAAATATGACATGACGTGAAGTATAAACAGGCGGATGAGTCGGTTAAAATTAGTTTGAAAACATCATATCATGGCCGATTTCAAAACTAAAAAACTTTTACCGTCGCAATGTTTCACGGTTTAAAAACGCCTCATAGATTTTCTGTCAAGAATGTCAATAAATGATTTTGGCATTCTAAAGTAGCCCATTAATAAAATACTAAACTTAAGTCAAGTTTTCATATTACGCTATAAAAACAATAAAAAATAACAAATATTAAAAGAAAATACATCATTTACTGAACTAACTTTAAACCTCGCTCGAATAATTTACTTAACTCAACTGAACCGTGTGTCCAAACGCTAAAGTTAATGACTACCAATATCAAGTCCTGTCATGCGTCCTTAATTTAATTCAAACTAATATATTCTGCAAGAGAAAATACCTTCAGCAAAATGGAAATATAATTGAAACTTTCAGTATTAAGCTGACCACGCACGAGAGTGCTCGTGTCAACCACCCACCGCAGAGGTCGATGAACTTTTAAGCTGCAACAATTTTTGTGAAGGGGTATTTTTTATGATTGAGTCCAGAAAAAGTTAGAACCTAAAATTTTTGGTCAGTAAAGTTAAAAAATGCTTTCTAATTAGAATAGAAGAAGAATAAAATTTAGAGGTGATGGTTATAATTGAAAAAAACTTGGTTGTTTTTGCGATATCCAAGAGTATTAGTGTGTGTAAAACAGATAAGCACCTACAGCGTATTTGGAAAAACAAATTTATATAAGTCGCAAAAGAAGTTTAAGTATTACAACGATATTTTGATGCTGCAGAGGAAAAAATAAGCAAATGGGTACCTTTTACTTTAAAAGGCTTGCTTTGTATGCACAAAAAACTTTTGTATTTTTATTGTTTGCCGCGTTAATGCACTCACTCTTTTTTTTTACATTCATTAATTTCGACGGCCTTAAAAAGAAGTATTGATGTAGCAAAAAACACTTTTATATTTGAATAACTGTCACTATAGTTATTTAAATATTATATTAAATCTTACCTCAAATTATCCACTCCAGGCTTGCACTAGACTACTATTGATTCGTGGTTTCTCTCAGAATTGGGAATCGTGGAAATCCTAAAACAAATTACATTATAAAGCAAATGAACGGCTCGAACTGACCAATACCCTTTAAGGGTCCAATAGACCTCTATAAATATTTCTATTACTGGCCGTTCCCTTCAGTTTATGTATGAATGATTGATCAAACATATGCTAGGTATTATTGGCTCCAAGTTTCAAACTTTAGCTCAATTTGTACTAAATGTTTGCAGCTGAATTTGATATTATGATGACTTAGAATTTGTTGACAGAGTATAAAGGTCGTTGAACTGCCACCTCAGCGGCTTTGAGCTTAAGTCTCGGATGATTTAATTTATTTCTAATTGTAGAAGTTATTAATGATCTCATAATAATATGTACTTAAATACACGAAGTTTATAATACAACATTTATGCAGTATTTTTAGCTACAGGTCTTCGGATCAAAAAATTACATTTGAGATGATATTTAATGCTCAGATGGATGCATACGACTAAGAAAAATGTTAGCAAGATAGACAGTTGGTGCTGTTAACATTGTTTAAAAACTTAAATCAGGAAGCATGGATTTATATCAAATTTATCATAATATTATTGTATCACAAATTCTAAAAATTCGTTTGGTCTTGAACAACAACTAAAAAACACGTCTTATTTAACTTAAAACCACATTTAAAACAGCCATTAAGCTAACCATAGATTTTTTATTCGAACAGCCCGATTCTAAAACAACTGGCAAGATTGGTTAGCTCAGGAATAAATTGCCACCAGCGATTTAGTTGGCCTCATTCGTTACGATACAATATATGTAGTGTACTATTATGTGTATCTAATTGTTGTGTTGGTAATTAGAATTTTCCCTGAGCTAGCGATCTGTGCAGACTGGATACTGAGGAAAGATGCAGCAAATATTTAAAGTATGCTTAAGTTTTGTAACTTTTAAAGTCATGCGTTGCATGTTTTGTTAACATGATTATGTTTGTCCTAACTCGCATTTGTCAGTCAACGAGGTATAATGGCTATACACGTTTATAATCGTATATCATATTATGTAGATAATGAGGTTCTACTCGAACAATAAGAAAAAAATACGTCATTAGAATATGTACGGTTGTGTATGACTAATCATTGAAGAATTTGTTTATAGACTATTTATTTAAAGACTTTTTAACTCACTGGTCCCATTAAGCGTACTCAGCAATTTCATTTTCTTATTTAATAATTTTATAAAAAAGACAGTTCAATGCGTTAGATTTACGAACTAGTATATTAGGAACTTACGTTACTTGTTATGTAAAAAATAAAGTTTTATACCGTTCACGCTTTCAACTAACATAAGTAGCTATTATCCCCCCAAAAGAAAAATACTTCACCCATCAACTGAATCTCAACAAAAAAGTCGCCGGGTCTGTCCCCCCGCCGCTCAGGCGACACCATTTGTCTGTTATTTGTTACGAACCCAAACCCTTTTCCATGCCATTTGTTCACAACCTATTCACTGATCGCAACGATACATTTAACTAAAGATTAACTACCCTATTTGTTTACCCCCTGTATAGCGATTTATATCGTCTAGTTTGTAGTGTTTTATGATTGGGTTATATAGGGTGATACAAGCAATTATGGGTTTTGGGGAGGGTGTTTTGAGGAGTTTCTGTTTCTTGCTAATAGATGGCGTTGAGAGTTATTGTTTGGTTATGTTATTGCTTATAATCATGTGTATTGGGGTTTGTATACAGTTAATCTAGTGGTTGAAGGGTAAGTGGTTATATTAATAATCTGAACTGTGTATATAAATGTATGAAACTTTATCAACTGATTTCTTATATCATCGCGCACTGGTATAAAATTTGGATGGCAAAATAGTACTGGAGCACATTTTGGTAGTCATGGTCAGGAAAAAACTCCACACAGAACTGGAATTTCAAAATTGAAATTTTTAACAGTTCAGATTGCGGTCAAACTGCGCTCTTTTAGAACGACCAGAAGAGTTTTAACCTACCAATAGTAAACGTTATGGGTAGCTTTGGTTATTATCACTACATAGTATAAAACAAAGTCGCCCATTTTGTCTGTAGTCCCTTCGTATGCATAAAACTTTAAAACTACGCAACGGATTTTGATGCGGTTTTCACTAATAGAAAGAGTATTTTCTCCGACAGGTTTTTATATATAATTGAAATACATTGAAACTATATTAGCTGAGTTATAGCGATTTATGTCCAAGAAGTCAGAAAAAAAATCTAATTGAAGATTGCATTTGTGCGTGCGCCGCTTATACCGTTGGATACAAGTAAGAACAATGTATAGCAAAAACATTGGTCTTTATTAGTTCTACAAAAAAGTCCGCGATGACATATATCCAGCTTTTTTATTTAAGTCACAAAAACTACTTTTCTGTATTAAAAAAACATTTAATTCGTTGGGTGATGTTTAACTGGTGTTATAACCAATAATACATATATCCTTATCAAAATAAGTAAGTTCATCATCACGAGCATTTAATTTAGATTATTTTTGCAGTTTGCAGTGTGTTATTTAGACATATAGTTTAGGAGATATCACGATATTAGTATTGCGGCACGGTACGGGCCGGCCGCGGCGGCGGGGGCAGCGTCCCTATAAATAGCGCGTCGGCGGCAGCGGCTCCCCCTTAGAACTTTGAAATTGGAAGCGATCGGACGCGACTAACTATCACTTAGATTTCAGGCACGTTGATGTTCAATGTAATCCTATACCACATATATTATCAATATGAAAATATGTGGGAACGTATGTATGCTTGCATGTTTTTTACAGAACGGATTTTAATAAATTTTGGTTATTAAATATCTAATAATCTGCATTAAGACAGGAGACTTTCTAAACTGGGAAATCTTTTCATGAGTTAATAACATAAATTATTTATAAATTTATTATTAACTACTAGCTGACCCGCGCAACTTCGCTTGCGTGACCTAAGTGAATGGGTCAAAATTTTCCCCGTTTTTGTAACATTTTTCGTTGCTACTCTGCTCTTAATGACTATAGCGTGATGTTATATAGCCTATAACCTTCCTCGATAAACGGGCTATCTAACACTGAAATAATTTTTCAAATCGGACCAGTAGTTCCTGAGATTAGCGCGTTCAAACAAACAAACAAACTCTTCAGCTTTATAATATTAGACAGTTAAACAATAAAATCTAGGAAGATGGAAACGGTAGATAACAATTTACAAGTGGTGTAAGGCATCTGTATCTATTACCTGGTTTAATCTATACTAATATTATCTATACTAATCTATACTAATATTATAAAGCTGAAGAGTTTGTTTGTTTGTTTGTTTGAACGCGCTAATCTCAGGAACTACTGGTCCGATTTGAAAAATTCTCTCAGTGTTAGATAGACCATTTATCGAGGAAGGCTATAGGTTATATATCATCACGCTACGACCAATAGGAGCAGAGTAACAGTGAAAAATGTTACAAAAACGGGGAAAATTATGATTATCTTAAGTGACGCAAGCGAAGTTGCGCGGGTCAGCTAGTTATTAATAAAATCAAGTTCGAGAAAACTTAATTATTAAAAGTAACTACTGTATTTCAACTTTTCAACTGGATATTTATCTTTTATAGCATACAAGTAACTCCGCAGTAAAAACTAGTACAACTTAAAACGATCACTCAAGGGAGTTATAGAGTAGTTCCAAACAGTTTTTATTTGAATAGTTCCTATGTGCTTCATAACACTTATGGCAGTCGTAAAAACTAACATTAAGATGGGGCACTTCCAACTAAAGATAGTATCGGGATAAGGTCGTATGTTTTTATATTTTGTTTAGACGTTAATCCTAATACGATCTTTATAGCGTGTATGTTATTTTTGTGATAGTTTTCAAATAAATTGAGTAGTATAAACACAAGAAAAGAATAGAGTAGCTGAAAAACAGACAAGATAAGTTTCCTGTCTAGTTGTTAATCAGATTTTGGTTTCAATAATAGTTTTTGAGAAAATCATGTTCAGGATTTTTTGTCATGACATTGCGCACATAAGCGTTCTACATTATCTGAGAAAGGCAGTCATAGGTAGTTTTGCATAGTTCAAAGAACATGTTTTTGATGTCAAATGCACAAAATTTTTTCGACCATGCAATGCTACAAGTAATAGAAAACTTCACTGTGACATAATAATATGGAAGATATTATTGTACCTACACGTAAAGATGAATTGGTTAAGGTTTGCGTCAGTATTAAATATAATGATTTTCTCGAGAGCTTTACAAAATCGTTATTTTTTTGTCGAAGCAGATGGCAGAAATAACTCAATATACAAACTCAGTTTTTCTTTGACTTCCTCCATATGAACACCACAACACAATTTCCATCTTAACCTACAAAAACTAACAGATCGAAAGAAAAACAACAATTTTGTTGTACATTGTTTGCCAACAATGCGTGGCCGAGTTTCTCTAAATGGCCACAGGTATTGTACAAATCTATTCATGACGGTGATGCGCTCTAAGAAATATGTGCCATTGTGAAGATGTTTGTAAAGCGTTGCGTGTTGGTTAATGTGCTTTTCTGCTTTTGTTGTTTGCACGCATTTTTTTGATGATATTGAGGTACCGTGAGTATGTCGATGAGAATATGTGCAGTGAAAGTTCAGACACATTTGTAACAAAATATGACATTGTAGTAAATAGTTTGTTTTGTATGTTGGTGATTTCAATCAAAATTATTGTAATAAGTTGAAACTGCAGACTAAGAGGTTTCCGTTTTGATTTTCGAGAAGGGGAAGCTGTGTGTGTTGTTCCTCTTTCTGCAAGAGTATTCTGAATAATGGTCAATAGTTTCGTAACTGTTAAACTATTTTGTTTAATTCTACCTACACTCCCACTTATCTGCGGCTATCTAAAGTATGATAATAATGTTTAAAAATAATATGCGATGGATACACTTTTAACAATATGAGAAGACTTCAAATACTTCAATAAATAAGCATTAACTGAAACTCTAACTGTTTAGATAACACGGAAACTATTACCAAAATGGCCGCTGTAACAAAAGTAAAAGGTAACGTAATCCTTTTCGCTTAGGCTCCAAACTTCTAGGTTTTAATCTAAAGCTTTCACGCGTTTGAAGAAGATTACTTCAGGAAACAACATTTGTCTTTATACTTGAGATTGTGAGAAAGGGAAATCTTGTTAGGAGATATGAAAACTAAACAAGGTGTTTATTTAGGTACTATAAACAGGAAATATTAAATATGGACAAATAATATGGAGAAATTGAGTATTGCGATCCAATGAGGCTAGCGTAAGATGGCACACTTATCACACTTCTAGTTTCACTTACAATAGCAGTTTTTTAGCCTTGAGCTAGGCCTTCTAATGACTTGAACAAATACGTCACTAAATTGATCATTGACCATATGACAAAAGAAAATATACGTCTGCCAGGATAGCAGTTCTAAGCCTCTAGTTATTTATCATGCAGACATAATTTCGAAAAGTCTACTTCTGCCCTGTTCACACTAATACGTATTTTTCTTAAAAAAACACTATGGCATAATCTATCGACCTAATTGCCCCAATCAGCAGGTCCCGGCAACAGTTGAAACTCCTAAATCATGCAAATAAAGTAATTAAGTCCTATCCTGCTCCTAAGTTTAGGGTCGGCTTCAAACCTAACATAGCATTGTTGATTAGTTGCTCTAACAAACGTCTACACGGAACTAATGTTTGTCATGTGAACCCGGCTAATTAGGATACTAAGTTACGACTAGAATTAGACTAGAAACTTTTGTAGCTGATAGCCAGACGATGGATACGTAATTTGACTGATATAAAACTGTAGAGCGAATACTAATACTTATTTTAATGCAATTTACGGTGATTCATGATAGACGACTAGCCAGCGACTAAATAGCCGCCCGTTTACTACTTTGTTTGGTGTCTTAAAGTCTATCGATAGTATGTAAATATCGCTTTGATACCGACTCCATAACTCAGC
This sequence comes from Anticarsia gemmatalis, assembly GCF_050436995.1. Taxonomy (NCBI): domain Eukaryota; kingdom Metazoa; phylum Arthropoda; class Insecta; order Lepidoptera; family Erebidae; genus Anticarsia; species Anticarsia gemmatalis. The sequence continues at coordinate 9,348,109 of NC_134764.1, read as the reverse complement.
GATGGTCAATAGGCGACAAGACAAGCTGGTAAAACCGACTCTATAGTTTCTTGATAACGCCTCGATACAAGTGGCAATAAAAATACTGCCCACACATTAAACACCTTATACATACAGAGACAAAGGATAAACTAAATATTAATATTTTAAATGCTTGAGGTCATGAAAATCAATAATATTTGCTCTAATAGGAAGGAATTCTTTCGATCAGCAGTCATACTCGCCAAATGGCTGCGGAATTATTTTAAAAATAAAATATTGTATCGATAATGCACGTTGGATGTATGCCAGAAGGACGAGGATGACACAGCCAGTCTTTTGTCTCATGCTGACTATATTTTAAAGTTAAGTTCTATACAGATTGGAGAGTTGATAGATTTTATACGATTGATTGTTAGCTAGTAGTTCCCTATTCGTCATTGTAAAGTATACAATCATGATATATACATAGGTATTATAGTCAATTGCAATTATTTAACTTTGAATATAATAACAACCTGATGCCCGGTACGTAAAAATGTAAAAAGAGAGTTTAAAGTGAGCTCACTGCGTGTGACGAAAGGACACTATTATGGTGTTCTCATATTTGTTGTATAGCTATATTACAGTAGCGCAATTTTCACTGGAACCATAAAATATCAAGAGTTTGACATGAAAAATGTACTGCAAAAACAGTTTTTACGAAGTCTGCTAGAGGCGCTGATCAGATTATCATACAAAAATTTTCGATAGTTAGCCGGCTGTCGATACTCGATAGTAGTAGAAAATCGGGCTACTGTTCCCATGAACTACACTTAAAAAGAAAACGACTTGTCTGAGACACGAAGTTACTAATTATCTGTTCGAAAGTATCCAGAATTTTCTAAATTTGTTTTACATCATATTGCGGTATAAAAACAGAAGTTTTCTTAATATCTAGTAATATACCCAGAAATGTTAAGTATCATCAATAACTACTTATAATATTCCAATAACAGATATCTCATCACTAGAAGTATACTTGTACTTATATATTAGTAGTTATATCGATACTTATGTCCAATGTTATTAATTTTCCCAGGATTGTATTATTACTTATCTTTTTCTAAGTAACTATCCGTTGAAGGACATTGACCTATCTAAAGACTGGAATAATTTGTTTCTTAATCGTATGGTTAATTTGTAGCCTAGTGTCAGAGTTGTTCAAGCCGTCCGAAGATCTTAAGAGGTATATGATTTATCAACTATATAACAATAGTTGTTTCATGCCCTTCGAAGACTCTTCGTTCAAATACCATTATGCATTTAGCCTTTTTTTTAACCCATATTGTCCCACTGCTGGGCAAGGGTCTCCTTCCAAACGAGGGCAAGGTTAGGCCTTGAGTCCACCACGCACTAGCCAAGTGCGTTTTGGGGACTTTGCATGTCTTCAATAAATGCATCAAACTAATTTGTAGGCATGCAAGGTTTCCTCACGATGTTTTCCTTCACCGTTAGAGCAAGTGATAATTATTTCTAATACACACATAACTTCGAAAAGTCATTGGTGTGTTGCCTCGGGTTCGAACCTGCGACTACGTGCGTGGGAGGTGCCCACTTGAACCACTCGGCTATCACTGCTCTAGTTCTATATGAAGGAATATTTTTCCAAGTATATTGTATAATACGCAGCAAATGAAAAGTTCCAATTGATATTTATTCGGAAATAAAACAATGGATTCAATATAACAAAGAACTTTTTCAAAGGAAATAAAATACATTAAGTAAAAATCACTGTCATTACACAATGACGCAGTATTTGATGAAATAAAGCTTATCATTGTGTGAATGAAACCTTTTATATACTACTTTTATTTTGAATAAACTATTGTTGAAATAAATCATTCAGGAATTTTGATAAAACAACGAATATGAAATCAAAATTGGCGTGGCAATGATTAAGGAAGCTTAAAAAATTGTACTTTCTGATTTTTTGCTGTTGATAAAAAAACACATTCCTTTTGTGTTAAAAGAATACCGAGAAAATGTTTGGAAATGAAGTAGACAGTCAGGCCGTCGAAAAAGTCAATAGAATATCAAAAAAATCGGACCTCTACCATCATATTTATATCCATACAAAAATGAATACCTAAAAATTTCGAGAAATGGTTAAAATAATAAAATATTATAAATTCAACTAATAGAATTAATATATTTTCGAGACATTTGTCGTTATAATATAGCTGGATAAGTTTAAAAACACATGTCAATTTTCCCCAACTTCTTAAAAACATACTACACGAGTCTGAAAAGACATTTTAATGAATAATTCACAAACGCTCCAAGATTACTGAGGGTAGAAAGCAAAAATTGCACTTTCGTACCTAAACGTTCATAGCACTAATAGGTCTTGAGTGCAAAAAACGGCTCTGCAATAAGACTAAAGCACTTAAGAGGTACTTTTCACAAACTTGATTTTAAACTTTTAAATGTGTTTAAATTTTTAAATGACCATTTAGAGTTCGCGTTTGTTGGTACTGCTTCTTTAGGGATGTTTTTGAATAAGTTATGAGTTGAAATAAATGGTGAGATAAGAATTGGAAGACTGCACGTTAAGTATTTCGGTGAAAAGATATTAGAGAACTTTATTTTAAAAATATTGTCATATGAATAGTCGTGTTAGTGGTGCTAATTGGAACGAAAAAGTATCTATATCTGATACCACAATGATATTGAATAATATAATTATTATTTAAGCAATTAAGATTAAAGTTTTAAGAACTTTTGCTTCGGCAATTAAGTTTGAGAGTCAAATCCACAATCGGTTTCAAGCTTGCAAAGAATACATTGGATTAACTAGTAGAATGGCAATAATAGTGTAGAAGTATAGCGACTATTTAAACAACTTTGTAATGAAGTACCGCTTAAAAGAGGATACATATACATTAAATTTATACAACTCGGTTCTAATACTATAACATTTAATTAATATTGTAGCCTCACTTACCATTACATTTGCTGTATAAAAAACAAGAAACATACGCAAATAAAAACAGTCTGTTTTAAAAATTATTTACACAATCATTGTTGGAGCATGTCCCAGAATACGTCAAAAATGAGCCGAGAATTCGCAATCCTTTTATTATTTCGGCATGATCGATTGACTTACAGGACATTTCGCAATTATCACGAGTGAACTGATTGGAAAACGCGGCATCATAATTTTTATTTAAGGATAGCTACATATTTGTACGACAATGCGTAACAGGGTTGCGAGCATTTGCTTTAGCATTTTGAAATTATCGATATGATCTAACACTTAAAGGTGGCTTGAAATCGAATTTGAATTTGAAAAAAAAAATTATTGCTTAAGTTATGACTGCGCACGATATTTTATTAATTTAAATATCTGATAGATACTTGTATAATAAATTTGGTTAATTTAATATTTCAATTATCGTATTCCGTAGGTGTCTTAAAGTTCGCGACTGTTGTCTTAGTCATAGTCACTGTGGTTTAGGTCGCCACGCCGATACCACTGCAACGGGAGGTCGTGGGTTCGAAACCCACACGGAGCAATTATTTGTGCGATCCACAAATAATTGCTTCGGGTCTGGTCGTGCTTTGTGTCCGTTGTTTGTATGTTTGTAAAAGTCCCCGCGACACAAGAGCAATTCTTAGTGCGGGAGTAGTCTTTTTAAAAAAAAAAAAAAAAAAAGTATTATTTTTCAAACCGCGGTGTGTGTGGCTTTTTTAAAAGATTGCCTTTATAAATAATCACGTGTTATTATATTGTTACAGTAGGCAGCTTTGAGCATTCATAAGAATGTTATATTAATTATTATAACCTTATCTGTATGCACCTTAAGAATCAATATCGAAAAATTATTTATGCATTCCGTTATAATATTTTGTCGCGAGTTCACAGCTTTCCTGTAATTAATCATTTTATTAAAAATCTATCAACGGAACTGTTTTATCCGGGACAAACAGCCTGCGAGACTTTAAAATAAAGCTTTGCTTTACAAACAATAAATCTCGGTTGCTCCTGACTTTTATAATTTCGCGATAAATATTGTTGCTGCCTAGTTTTCACCCTCTCGTTTTAAAAGAGCATAAATTGAAAATGTGTATGTTTTTCCCAATAAGTACGTTACTTTTAACTACAGTTAAATCAACATGAGATGTAAAGAAAGCCTGTAAATTTTAACTCAGAAAAATCCCAAAATTTATAACAAATACATCCAGCCATATTAGAGCACTGTGTGCAGACATACAGACTGGCAGAGTTGTTATCACTTTTCCTATATTAGTTGAGATTACGACAAGCCATTCAATATTGGATTCACATAATATCTATCGCAATCTGTTTCTTACCATAATTACCCATAACAGTACCTAGAGGGCCATAAAAACAGCAAGATAATTCATATCTAATCAGGTATTCTGTCGTTTGCGAGCGATTAGCAATTAAACTGAGAAGGGGACACCGCCCTAACGATTCAAATCGGCGCCGTGTTCCGACTAACAAATATTCTGTGGCTATTCCAACATTTATAGAATATTCTGGAAAATTTGAATCTGAATAGACTGATGATAGCTTAGTGGTTTTTGGATTTTAACCAGAAATTCAAAATGAAAGGCTGTAAAAATATAATGTAAAAATGCGTTTTTGAATCCTCTAACTATATAGCAATAAAGCCTAAACTTAAGTAACTGATGCATAACTTCTGCATTAGTTTCATCTTAAGATAGTACCTTAATATTTTTTTTTTTTAATTGCTTAGAATTCTATAAATTAAGAAATGGAGCACGAATTCATCAAAAGATTTAAGATTTTATAACTAATAAAATGAGATTTTTTTAATACAACTCTCATTATTGTCATAAAAATATTTGTCTTCATTGGAATTCGAACCACAATACGCGTGATGTACTTAACCATTATACCAATTTACCGTGCAGGCATAGTGCATATTTCACACGAAATAATATGTGAATTTTAACGAAAATAATCCTCATAAAATCGCTTGGATTAAAACATCATCAATATAAAACATAAATTCCATTTTAATTGTTGGGACACAACAATTTATAAAGGCTTCATAATAAGAGGTGTATAACTGTGGCAGAAAATTATGCACTCGTTGATTTTCATGCAAAATTACTGGATTTTAATTAAGGTTTACTCCCAGAAAGATTTATTACTGATAAAAGCCTAGTGTGAAAGCCTTTTTTGTTTTTCATTATTATTTTCAACGACTAAACGAAACATCTAGTATATAAACTGTTTCAGTAGTGCCACTATTGTAAAGAATATTATAGATAAGCTGTGCAGCCGTGGTGGATAGAAAGAGATACTATGTTATAGTACTTTTAGTAAAGCAAGGATAAAATGTGAATCAACCAATTGCTATTTTTTTACTAACGGGTCAAAATGGGCGAGACAATAATGGCTGTATCCAAACAGATAAATTATAAATAAATTAAATAGTTTACACATTCAAGACATATTCAAATAACAGATATTAATTTTCAGTGAGCCTGTTGAGTATAACTGATGGGATATTTTTATATATTTTGCTTTATAAATTGAATATATTTTTTTCCGAAAATACCTCGTCTTAATTTATAAAAAAAATGAAATCTCAAAATAAAATTAGTTCATTCCCTTTATTGTTGCTGAAAGGTCCTTACGGAAGTTCGCATCGGCAGTAACAAGTACAAGATCAAAGGACAACAATCTCTGATCTTCGAGTACTTTTAAAATAATAAGCAACAACATTCATCTCTGAACTTTCCTAAGTCTCAAACATTTAACACAAATTATACAAAAATCAACTTTACCTTAACGGTCGCAGAATTCAAATTTAAATAACGGTTTTCTTACCAAAATATGTAGCTGTACTGCAGTTATATTGCTGTTGTTATTATCAATCTTATTGTAAGGATATAAGATGCAAATTGGAGTGGTAATTTGAAATTATGTGAACAGTTCTTGAGGAGGATGAAGGCTCATAATGAGAGATTTGTGTTGCTACAAGTCGGGACAGAATTAAGTGTGCAGCTCGAATTGTTTCCCTTTTGCCTTGTTTATTTCAATTGATGAGACGCGGGACTAAATGTATAGGATCGTTATTATTTGATGAAGCCCTTTCAGCAAGATTAGATGAATGTTCTGCTATCAATTTTATAGAAGCTTCTGTTGACTTGTTAGCAGTATCTAAGAGAAAATATGTCTGTTGGCATTTTTTACATCTGCTTGATTGTTCATAAACATCCCGCATATTTTTTTATAATATTGAAATGTTCGTAGAATCAGGTGAAATATATTTTCAGACCAGTTGGTTTTGGTTTGTGAGTTTTCATCTCATAAACTTAACCTTAGACCATTTTCGTAATATCGTACTCGTAAAAAGGCCGTAAATCGAAAGGGTTATCGTAATTCAACGCAAACAAAGCCCACAGGTCTGTCATAGAGTGAATCAATACTATCAGCCGACACGTAGCCGATATGCGATCTGCTACGAGCCCGTAGCAATCGTAGGTGATGCGTAGCCAATCAATGATCTGCTACGAATGCGCTGTAATCGTAGATAGGTTAATGTAGATCGGCGTAGCTGGATTACTATCAGTGGATTAATGGTAATGCTGGTCTAATTTAGGTTTGACGTTTTGAGTGGTAATTTGATTAAGTGCTTTGATGTTTTAGGCCAAAACTAGACCATTATAACCTTACAATTTAGAACATTAGTGCAAAATTAGGGGAATGAGGGTAACATCATTAGAAAACGAATAAAAATATCATAATTTATTATAATAACTAAGACAGCTTCATAACTCTATGTATAGAAACAACTCGATGCTAATTAATTATTAAAACCTTTAGTTTACTTTCTCTATTGACAGTCAAAATATGTTTAGTACAAATAGTTATTTGATGACTTGATATTGTATAAGCATAATTTGTTTGGAAAATGATTGTTATTTGACATTCGGATATAACAGTTTTCCAAAGTCCATTCGAACAAAAACATAATTTTTTGACGTCATTTCTTTTTCCAAGTTTATCAAATAAGTAGATCGCAGCAAAGCCTCTTAATCCCGTGGCTTTGGTCCTCAGCAACTTGGATCTTAAGCTCTTACTTAATCTGTCAAGCCTTGATGCTTAGGATGGATAATTAAAATGCATTTTGTCGTAGGCTTTATTGTGATGTTTATTCGTTGCGACAAAACGCTTATACTAATTGTTGGTAAGCCAAAGACTTTTTAGAGGGTACCAAAAAATTTAGCTTCTTTTGTCAGTCTGCTGACATCAAGCAAACTAAAGTATGTCATCCTTGGTCATGTAAATGTTTTTGCAATATTTGTAGATGTACTAGTTGCATTTTTGTGTATTTTGTGGGTTCGAATCCCACCCGGGACAAATCTTTGTGTGACGAGCACAGGTATTTGTTCTGAGCCTGGGTGTTAATATATCTATATAAGTATGTATTTAGAAGTATATAAGTATGTTTATCAGTTATTTGGTTACCATAGTACAAGCTCTGCTTAGTTTAGAATCAAATGACCGTGTGTGAGTTGTCCAATAATATTTATATATTTATTTATTTATTTTTTTTTGTCACGCAAATGAAGTCTTGGACAGACACTAGTGAAAACATTAAATACTTATTTGAGCTTATATCAAACTATACTCAACGGCTTTATAAAAATATAAATAGCTTAATATAACTATATTGTGAACACAAACTAAGCTTTCACCACCTTGACACAGTACGTGAGATACGTGAGTGTCAACGTTCCACTATTGAACCAATTTACAAGATTTCGCGTCAAGTTGTCTTCGAGACAAACTACTGACAGATAGACAAGACAATTTTGTAAAAGACTTTCTTTTGTTACCTGCAAAGGAAAAGTTCTTTTAAAATCTTTCGTACATTTTAAAAATTTGTTTTACCATTATTAGGCGCCCGTAAATGATCTGTGAGTTAAGCAAACCTTGGCGCGGTCATTCCGTAGATGGGTAACCGCATATTGGTATTTGAACTGGGCATCTCCGTGCTTCGGAGGGCACATAAATAGTCGGTCTCGGTTATCAATTAAGATAACAGTCGTTAAGCCACGTCAAAGGCCTTCGGGCGGCTTGAACAACTTTGACACTAGGTTGGCCACTAGCTACGATGAGAGAGAGAGACCATTATTCTTAATAATATGACAATTTTTGATGTTATGCAGCACACGAAGCTATTGGACTGGAATTTTGGGTATTTATATTGAGTCAGCCCATGACCACGGTCGATGCTATTCGATCGAAACGTCGGGTAAACAAATAAGGTATCGTAACCTTTAAAATCCAATGAAAGAGTTTTAAAATGCATTTAAAACTTTCTGCGTACAATTATGTATACAAGGCGCAACAGTTTCAATTTTTTGATTTATATTTAATTGTCTATATTAATTAGTATAGGACTTTTATTCTTCGAAAGGTAACTGAAACCAGCTTCACCCAATAAAAAAGCACGATAAATTATTTCGTTAAATTGTGGACTGTATTTTCAATATTTAAAATATTTAGATATTAAACCAGGCCGTAAAGGAAATTGGGTACTCAAACGTTAAGATATTGAAATTTCAAACATTATTGAATGTTAGTGACAAGTGGTTGAGATCTTACGATAGACGTGTTTTCATTTAAAATGCTCATTTAGATGAATATCGATTTTGGATAGGAAATGAGGGAAATAATTATCAAGAGGCTTTTGACAAAGATATCGAGTATTTATTATACTGTTGTTGTTAAACAAAAGATTAATTATATTGTTTCATCTTCTGCGTTGACTGGCTTTGAATGATTTTCTATGAAGATGACCATGATTTTCCGTCGTAAATTGGTTTAAAACATGTTTTTAAAATAAAATTTCATTACGATTTCAACGCCTTCGGATTTGAAAGACATTTTTATACCATTTTATTACCAAACGTCGCGACATTTTGGCCATATTAGAATGACCATGACAAGATTTTTTTTATTTCCATAGAGTTTAAGTATTATTATATACTAATATGTACAAATCGTGTTATTCTATAAATTTGTATTTACATATGGGGTTTTTGAAATCGTAACCATCGTTTATCGTTTCGGATAAACATTAAGTAGCTCATGAAATCGAAAAACAAAATAAAAATGCTTATTTAAAACTTGTAAAGTTCTTACAGTTAATCATACGTATAGACCATTAAAATACATTTGAAACACTCAAACCCAAGGCTTGTTTTTTCATAAAAAATACCAATCAAAATTCACCATTTTATTCCACGATTACAAAACTTAAGCACGGGATGACTCAAGCGTTAATCCAACAAGGGAACGTAAGAAATAAATTTCCGATTTATAAATCATATAAAAGGAAAATGGAGTGAGAGCGAGTTTCACGTATTGGGGGATGAATAAAGAAGCAATATCCGCTTTATAGGGACGCTGGATCATATGTGAATGTCTACTTGCGTCTGTGTTTATTATGTAGCTTTAAGTTAAGGCTATTTATAAAACGTAGGTAGGTACTATTTTTGTGCTATATGTAGCTGTATGAATTCATGCCTCGGGAATACTACTATTGGTTTATCTAAACTAGCTGACAATTGGAGTTGGTAGTAGCGTATGTAATACACTGAAAAAAATTGGCCTTGTGGATTCTTCTCGCTGTCATTAGACAGTGTAACTAAGTTTAAATTATTCTTTAGACAGCTTGAACAACATTTTAATAACAGGCACTTTAACAATTAAACGCATAAATAATAGTCTTACAAATTAAATTATTCAATCTATACTAATATTACAAAGCTGAAGAGTTTGTTTGTTTTAACGCGCTAATCTCGGGAACTACGGGTCCGATTTGAAAAATTATTTCAGTGTTAGATAGCCCATTTATCGAGGAAGGCTATATATCATCACGCTACGACCAAGAGGAGTAGAGTACTAGTGAAAAATGTTACAAAAACGGGGACAATTATGATTCTCTTATGTGGCGCAAGCGAAGTTGCGCGGGTCAGCTAGTTCCGTATAAAACTCATTAGCTCCTTGCTTGAACCGAAAATTTAACCTACTCGTACCTCATCATTAAGGTGCCGCATATACAACCAATAAGTTAATTCAAGAAACTATAGCAGTAGCACGATTATCTACAGTTGGTATTATCGAGTAACGAGAGTTTGACATTTAAAATGTACTGCAAAAATAGTTTCTACGACAACCGCTAGAGGCGCTGAACCGATTATCATATGAAATTTTTCGACAGTTAGCCGGTTGTCGGTAGTCATAAGTGAGAAAAAATCGCGGTACTGATGTTAAAGAACAATATTACGTTACAAACAGATACCATCTCTATAAATAGGTACAAAATACAGCCATCCAATCGGCACCTACACAGCAGAAAGTAAAGGAACATAAAATCTTTTTCCTCGCAGGTATATTCAGGCACCCCTCTTTCAAATCCCTTAAACACCTCATAACAAAAAACAGAAATGCACGGACGCCTCCAAAAGGTGTCGTTTTACCTTTTCTACGTTCCTCATTAAACAAAGGAGGTCTTTTTCAGATTTTGCTGTTTTTATGACAAGTTTTTTGAGACCCTTTTTGGAATTTATATTATTACTGACTTACGTTACGATGTAAATTACTTTGATCAACTAAGAGCAGTAGATATTAGATCTGCTTGAGTAGAATTTAAAATAATGTTTATACATACATACGTTCATATATCTACAATATCGCGCCTGTTATACCCGAAGGTGTAGACCGAGGTGTATGAAATGTTCCCACTTTTCGCCATCAACAATGAAACATAACAGTTAAGCTCCGTACTACCAACGTAGTTTGTTTCTTACTTAAAGGAGGCCTTTTTCAAGACTTAGTAAGTAATATTCATTTTGCTGAAGGATCAACATACGCAAAGAAAAAAAAACCTAGTCTGCAACTGATCTAATCTTCTTCTTCTTATCGTATGGTTAGTGGTCAACTTAGTGTCAAAGTTTTTCAAGCCGCCCGTAGGCCTTTGACATGGCTCCTATGATGAATATCGATACCCTAGAAACTAACACATGTTATTACATATTACGAACATTTTCACCTCTATCCATTTTTATAGTAACCCATAACTAGAACAAGCCACCTTTTAAAAAAACAATCCTTAACCATTAAACTACCGGTACAAGAAAAAGGGACAATTTTACCTTTTCCTCCCTTTTATCTAAAGACAAGGGTCATCTCGAGAGAAACACTGTTCCAACGGACAGTGTAATGTAATATCTTGTAAAGGAACTATGAAAGAAATGAAAAACAATTTGTGAAAATTAATCTAACGAAAAAGATTTTTGTAAAATATGCAGCCGTAGTGGTTGTGGCCCAATTTAGAAACTGTAGCAATATTTTATTAATATTTGTCAAGTGCATAATCAATATGGTGTCTGAATACTGTTAACCCGCCAGATGGCTTTAGTTTTGGAAATCTGTGTGTTATTTTACACCTATTATTCAGGTATAAAATACGAATTATATTTTCGGTTTAATAAACTAAGTGTAATGGCTAAGTTCATTACTTACGGCCAGTTTCTTGATCAAAAGTAACAGCTAAAGTTAAAATATTGGCTGTTACTTTCGATGAAGAAAAGTAAGTATGTTACTGTACTTATATTATCTTGACAAGACTTGCAGCGCTTTTCTGTTTTAAAATAATTCTAACTGCTTTGCTCCGTATACTTCAATCAATAGTGGCTACTAAACGTATTATCAGTAATTGTAACTGTGGTAGCTTACCTTACTTACAATTACTGTTTCAGTTATCAAACTAAGATAACGACAACTCAATCGTTCTGTGCACTTTAAAGGCAGAAGTGGAATCTACAGTATCACTGAGCGGTTACCCATCTATTACTATCTATATCCATATATTCCCTTCCCTCATCAAATACTCAAAAGTAAGGCGTTTGTTTAAACCCGTCTCTATTTGATAGCGCTTTTATAAAACCCTGACAACTTACTGAGTGCTCTAAGCCTGTAACTAAACAAGTAACATTCAGTAAAATACGGGTGGGTTTCTGCAGTCAACCCGTATCGTTGTGGCTTACCCTTATAAATGTGAGGTCTTTTACTTCGCTAGCACGTGATGACGTTCAAGGATCTTGTGTTGCTTTGTACGATAGTAGAGTATGTGGAAATGTCTAGGTTATACTAAGTTGCTTGTGAAGATGTGAAAATAAATAAAATGTTAATGTGTAGCAGTATTATATTATTTGCATATATGTACATAGTATCACTCTTTTTATAGTCGAATTCGTCTCCAACAATGTCAGTCCTATGTAATAGGAGGAAAGCATTTTTAGGCCTTTTTTAAAATTTTGCTATTAATCATTTATGCACCTGACTATACTTTTTATTTCATTCATTTTAGACTACAGATTTATTATAAGTATAGATAAGATATTAATTGTTTATAATTTAAAATTATGAAATATCAATATATTTAAATATATGTCTATTAACGAAAACTGTTTGACGATTTAATTTGACTCAAAAAATATGTTTTGTTTAAAACTATAACTGAAATATACGTACATAATTACTTTACTTACTTATTAAGCTCACACTTCGCATTGATAAATTTAATTTTGTACCTGCGGTTAATTGTGAAAACTGCAAAATAATAAAGCAATATAAAGCCAGTTTAAAATTATGTAGCCCATTTTCACAGCATGCAAAATATACTCATAAATTAAAATATTCCGGAACAATTTATTATTCCGGAAAAATTCATGATCCGCGGTCCGCTTACGCGTTAGACCCTCCACAGATTTTCCGGAACACAAAATCCGGGCCAGACAAGACGGCTTGTCAACACGGTCGTCCGTCCGGGCTAAGAATTTTTAAATTATACCAAAAATAAATGTTAGATTTCACAAATTGTTACAATTCCCGAGGGATTTATATTTGATGGCGAACAAGATGTTCGCGGTTTAGTTTTTGTCAGTTTTTAACTGGATTTTTAAAGAAATGGGAGCGAAATCTGAATAATTGTTAAATAGGTTTTTGATTCTGTATTCTGCGTTTCTAGAGGTCCGGTCGTAATTTTTGCTGTTGATATAATTTGTGTTTAGGTGATTGTTATAAGAGTAAAAGATTCAGTCAGTTACAGGTAAATTATTTTGGTGTTACGTGTGGATGTAATAAACGACAAGGTTAAAATTAATTATAAACGATATCTGAGTGACGAATCAAACTAATGTGTATAGTTGCATTGACCGTTAATAACAATTATGCTAGACACAGTATTTAGTAACTCGTCGCATAAATATTTCTACGATATTCCATAATTAATACTACTTTTTAATCCTTTCAAACTTTCGCAACCCTTTTATCCTTCAGCGTTGTAAATATCTTCAAGGCAAAATTAATAACTCAACACAAAATGCTTATAAAACAACGAAAAATGCAAGTTTATCATAACTTTGTCTTTTCTCATTTAGTTGGGAGGTCAACGCGGCGAACTTTAAAATTGTGTCCTCAAAATTTTTCCTTTTTAAATTAGTACGTCTTTTTTGGCGTATTTTATTAAATTTGCCGACGGCTTTGCCTTGTTTCCTGGACATTATTATGAAGGTATTTGCAAGAATTTGGCTATTATCCAAATGGGTAAAGGTGTTGGCTAGTGAGTTTGTGTAATTTACAGACATTAGATTGCTTTATATATTTACAGTATGATGATGACATGCATGGATTAGATTACACCAAAAATAGTTCATAGGGATTGTGCTACCTCCACAGGAAAAAAGCGTAATCTTAGTACTGTTTTATGTATTGAATGATATCAAATGAATTCTTGTACTTTTGTTAGGCTTAAGTTTTGTTTGAAGGATTATTCAAATTCTGCTTACTGTTGCAGCTATTTGCTTAAACCTAATTTTATTATTTCTGCTATTACGTTGCTTCTGGTTAGCTCGTTCATATAAGTTGTGTACTTATTTAAGGGCACTAATAAATAAATCGTCTTTTCAACCAAAACTACTTTTCGAACACTTACCTATATCACCATCATTATATCACATAGAAGCAAGAACGCTTCAATAAAATTAAATACCATTTCCTCTCAAACTACACCCGAAACTTTTTGTCCATATATATTTCTTCTACAATTTCACTTTTACCGCAAGAACTCGACACCTCCTTTCAACCTAGGCGTAGGTCAGACAAAAACTAACATAGACTGAAATAGTCTAGTATGTTTCCCAATTTCGCGAGCCTCTCAAATCGTTTGCAGAATAAGACTGGGTATATTATTATTTCACGAAAAATTTTCAAATCAAATGAACGAAAGTGTTTGCTGCATTATTTCGATTTGAAATATAAATACACTGTATTGTATAATATAAGTAAGGTATTTTATCTTGATTGTTTAATTTGTTAACTAAGATTTAATCACGTATATTCTTTATATCGTTTCTTTATTGGTGCGCTGGTAATGTTTGCATTTCATTATTTAAAAGCTATAGTATATTTAACATCAACAAATAAACTCTTTCCTTTATTTATTTGCAACATTTTTAGTTGGTATATATATTTATATTAACCTATTAACCAAAATATTATTATTTATATTAACCGATGTAATACGCATATTACGATGTTTTAGCGCAACACTATCAAAAGCTTAACCAAAATCCAAACTAACGAAAATCTATTTTTGTTCAAGGTCATCAGCTTGAGGCCTTCATAGAGGGGTAAGTTTCCATCATCCCTTGAGTCTGGGGCCCAAAAATAACGGTATCGATTACACTGTCCTTATCTCAGTAGCCCTACCATGAGTTGGCGTAGTTAAAAACTAGAGTAGTTAACGTGAGAACGCAACTACAACAGTGGGCTCAAATAGGGAAAGAATGAACGACAAAGCCAATCTAAATTCACTGTTGTTTAATTTAACTACACGTTATTAAATATGGCGACCCATGGTAGCAATTTTGGTACCTTAAATATCCGCTAGAGGCGCTGTTCGAGTTTTACTAGAACTACAGTGTCTCCGGGAAACTATAGTTATCAACTCATGGTAGCGCTACAGTACATTTTTGTTGGCCCAGCCGAGGGCGACAAAGACGACATTTATTTTTAACCGATTCAAAAGGGTTGGGATATTTGATCATTTTAGGTAGCCACGGTAAAGAGACTTTGAAGAATGTTTTTGATACATTTCAGGAGTTTTATTCTTTTGAAATGTAGATTTTTTAAGGAAATCAGGTTTGATGACGTATACAACAGCAACGTGGTTTAAAAACTTGGAATCATCAAAATTTTCATTTATGCACGTACGTTTAGGTAAAGTTAACTTTAAGCGTTTGTAAAAGAAGCTAGGAGGAGTAAATTATTCACCGTCCAAATCCTGTGCTGATTGGCATAAAATTTTGTTCAGTCATCATATTTTCATCAACAATTAAATGAACTGACGAATGTTATAACATGAACTGTAATAAATAAAGCAGTAAAATTACAGTTGACACTAGTAAAACATGTTGAAATCCACTGTATCTTGGCAGTCAATTTTCACGAAATTGTCCACTCGGTCAGTGCGGTAACGGTCGACAATTTGTGCTGTGTCGACGTTCTATAATAAAAGTTGCAATCGTTACATAAATGTATACTTTGGAACGAATTTAAACGTTTACTCCGATATGTTTTTACGTTTTGATTATACATATATTTCACGAAAGAAACGTTTAAAATTATTTTGGGATTTCTATTTCTTCTGTCAAATGAATAAGATCAACAAATAATTTTACTAGTGTAATGTTCTGACATTAAATTTTCACTTACACATCTACAGTCACTACTATCGAGTATCGAGAGATCGTCATTTGAAATGTACTAAACAATTAGTTCTCACGGCATCCGCTAGGAATGCAGATCGGGTTTTCATATTAAAAAATGTTGATAGTCGATAGTAGGTAGTAAAAAATTACCCCCTTTGATACCAAAGAAACCAAGTTATTCAAGCATTCAAATTGACTTGACTATTCCTGTCTATATACATCACAGCTAGTCCATACTGTTAATAAATAAATATTATGATACGTATTTAAGTTTAAAAATATAAATAAACCTCCTATTCCGTGAAACTTAAAGTAGCATCAACATCATTAACTTAAAAACATTCTTCTTAAGCTCCTACACAATGTCTCAATTACAAGTACTAAAATATAACAGAGAAAAAAAAAGTGTTCACTCATAATAATACCTCTCAAAATATCTTAGAAGAACGTCAAACAAAGTTTAGCCCGCCATAATGACACAGGATCTTCGAAATATCGAAAAATACTGTTGTAAAAAGTTCCCAACTCGAGAGTGCAAAAGCTGAGATCTCCGTGCCCTCTCCGAGAGTTTGTCACTCATTTGAATAACAAGAGAAACCTTTTTTCTTCCTCCCTCCTCACCCCCCACCCTCCTGTTTAGGCTCAGATTATATAGCACTAGTATAAACGGTTTTGTTCTATAGCTATGTAATCTATCGAATTACGAAATGAGTCACTTTACAAGAAATGTTGTTGAAACAGTTAGTTAGTAGTTTTTATATATAGTTGTCGTAAAATTCTTCGTAAGATTCTTCCCGGAATTCTTTCTGTTTTGTTAAGATTTGACTTCAAGGAGCACTGATTGTGTTATGCCTCGGTCACAAAATTGTCTGAAGCTATCTTGCCTCCAAAAAATAAATATCACTAAAAAGTAAATATCACGTTCATACTTTGTTACATCGAAAACCAATTAGCAATGAACCAAAAAGCAGCGTCCCTCAAACGAACATAAAGCAAAAAAAGAAACGCCATAATTCATGACGTTTTACTCGAAAATAAAATCATAATCAAATTCATTTTGTACCGATCCAATGATTTTCGAGTTTTCTACGTCCATATAATTTTATATAACGGTGGGATGATGAAATTTGTTAGGTTCGCATCGCCAATGTTTGCCGTCGAGGTTTGCACAATTTCGGGGTTTCATTTGAACCTCCCCGACCTCTTTTGATCTCAATCTCTGGGTTTAATAAAGGGACTTTACTTGAAATCGTACTTTGAGCATGTGGAACAAAAAGCGTTAATTGTGGCTGTGTCAAGTCAAGTTTCACTTGTTTTTGTGACGTAATACAAAGTTGAGAATATTATACTGTATTTAATACATATTCTGATATCATGTAGAGATTCATGAATTGCTTTTTTGTCTGGTTTTCGTAGTGTTTTAAAGTAAAAAGTTATTTCATTTCAAAGTGACTTCAATTGGTACTAGTGTTTCAAAGTAAAAAAGTTATTCCATTTCAGAGTGACTTCGATTGATATTGACTAATTTGATGCACATGAAACTTACACTTCAATGGTCATATGAAAACGGGAAATATTTCGACGTAATTGTCATGGGTATAAAAAAATACGCGAAAATTATTGTTATATTATTGTTATATAAAATATTGGCAAAATGAACACTACAAATGGAACACTCATGGATAGCCTTTTAACATGAAAAAATGAAAAAGTACTTAAAAAAAGAGATACAAAAATAGCGATTCAAATTAAGTATTTACGAAATTCTCGCATTTAACACAAGCTTATAGCAAACAAATGTAATCTTCGTTTAATATACAAGTCCAAGTCGCAATTTAGTTGTCAAAGGGCGCACCGCGGCCGCTTGCAAATTGCCCGCCCGATAGCCGGACACAGAGCTACGAATGTTGATATGAGATTATGACAAGACCTTTGTGTGTTTAGACGTTTTTTAACTAGGACTTACTTATGGCATGTATTGAGATTTGTGGTCTTTTTAGGTGACAAAACAGCTATTATATTTACAAAACTTCTTGTCCATATGCTACGAAATAGAAATTATAGACTTCTTCTTCTAATCGTATGGTAAGTGGTCATATTTTATCATTTTTGACCATGAGCTTTTGGCATCTAATATAACATTGGAAAGCCAGCTATCATATTTTCTCTTTCTAAGTTAAGTTGTCATTTTAGCTAGATTGCAGTATCTATAGCAATATGCAAAATAATGCAAAAGATTATCTTATCCATACTAGACCGCACGCAAAATTAATAAAATAATTTTAAAATTAATCCTTAATCTAATAACTACTATTACCAAAAACATTCAAAATATCCAATAAAACATCACGAGTGATATTTCTCCAAAAGAGAGGTAAAAATTCGACATTGTATTCCTGAAAAACTAGCTTCTACATGGAGGAAAATTTTTGCGTATTCGCAGCTTTTTGCCAGCCAGATCTATGCCAGAACTATGTTGTTTCTATACCCACAAACATTTTTGCGTATTTCCCAGTTTTGCTTGCCAGTTCTATGCTATTTGTTGCACTATGTTCTGCAATAGCCGGAGGTTACACGAGAGTAATATTCCCTATGTACACCACGCTAAATGAATTAACTACATCATTCATATTATAGATATAAACTGGTGGCGTTTTTAAACTGTAATAAGTATGTGTACATTTTTGTGGGGACATTTTATCGTAAACGTAGATGGGGAACATAGCAAGGCTATACATGTGTCGATTGTAAGATTTAATAAAGTTTAATGGAGAAGAAAACATAATTTAAGTAGCTATAGAATAAAAAAATCTATTTAAGATACTTACTAAATCACTCGCTTCAAATACCTATTTTTGAAAGCATGTGTTATAACTTCAGTGGTAAACTTAATACCACGAAAGCGGCATTGACAAACTATATTACAACTATACTATTGGGTAATATAAATACTATCCCGTAACTTGTAGTCAGTTGGTATTTCTTTACCAAATGTTGATTAGTGTTTTGTTTTGCTCTATTCCCATGAACAACCCAGTAGTATGGTATTTGGCTTTGACAAATGCCTACAAACTGACCCCATGTTAGACGAGTTGCAGTCATCAGGATCAATATTAGTGTAATAGTAAACATGCAACTTTAAAGTTTCAAACTTCTGGATAGAGATTATTACTGTACTTACCGCCTTTTAAGAAAGTTATACATCATCGAAACGTATTAAAAAAATAACCTAAAAACGTAATACGCTAAAAAAACATTGCTTTGTAAATTCGTTTTTTCGTTTGTAAGCTGTTTTTACACAGATGGACAGGCCGAGTTTTATGCCGAGAGAGTAAAAAAAATGTAATTCGGTTTTCATTGGAATCACGGATGGGAAAACGCAAATAAACCGGCTTGCTGGCTTCTAAAACGAATGTGTTTTAAACGCTTATAAATAAAATTGTGATGCATAGATTAATGTTCTTGAATCTGTATAAATGAATAATAATTGTAGTTATGACGTTGGGCTCAGCGCTTCTGGTTTGATTACCGGGTTGACTCTTCGACATTGATCTTGTATCTTTTTAGTTCCTTTACTTCCTTGAGTAAAACGCTTTTTGGTTTCCAACTATGATAGTAACCCGAAATTCGGTTAACTACTAGTTAAATCGCAGTACACGCGCTGCATATTACATAGGCAAAGTTCCGCGTTTTCGACATCTTCTCTTACCCACACATGAAATCACAACTTGATCAAATTGATTTCTAAAAAATTCTTTATCCACATTCATCTCGTCTTAAATACAAACCAGTATAATGTATTAACAAAATATAATCGGAACCCAAATTCTAATAGAACATAACATAAAGAGAGACGAACAATTATAAAAAAATCCAATATTCATTATTTCATCTGCCGACCCTAAAGAATCCCTATAAAAATAATCTATTGAACCATCAGCCTTTTGCGAAAAGTTTTACGATTTTTTCTAAAGAAATGGTTTATTGATTGATAAAACACAAGGTCACTGTGAGTGGGCACTTTTCTTGCCTTTTTTAATATCCTGATCTTAATATCAGGGGTTTTTCGTAAAACGCTGGCTAATCATCTATTTACTTTATCTCGGGTTCGGCTCGGCCGCCTTTTATATTATAATAGTTGTCTATAGGTTCCTAGTTATCATATTCTCGGTAATCTTTTGTGGGGATGTTGTTTGTGTTTTTGTCTATAAGGTTGTGTATGTTGCTCTATATAATTAAATAGAAACTATAATATGGTATTGTATTTAAATCTCTATTTCGTGTTGATGGTGTTTGTCGTGGTAATTCACTCTTCTTCTTTTCTTTCAATCATGTTGCTAAGAGTATATTGTTTTAATAAAAAAAAAATACCAACATAATCATGATGTTGTACATTCCACGAAACTTAATATGTGTACATTATGTTTCTGGAAAATCGGCTCCAGAAACAAATTCAATTTGACAAGGTAACAGATTAACTCCTTGTGCAATGACATAAATACGCCCTTCACAAAACCTGCACAGGTCAAGCTAAAAGCCTAATCTACTTCAAAACACAGATCCAATCTGTAACCCTACTACCCTATAACCAGTTTCCCATAGTACCTGCGAATAGACATGAATTTATCGAACAAACATCTTGCATACGCCTATGAATATCTGGATTATCCGAATAGAAATGAGGCCTATTTCTGTTCGTAGCTGTGCAAAGGATTCTCTTGATCGAACAGACGTTGCAAATACAAGCTTTAGGTTTGTATTTGAAGGAGAAATAACAAAATAGTTTGAGTATAAGTCATGACAAGTAAAGTTATAGATACATACATAATATCATGCCTTTTATATCTGAAGTAGGCAGAGTATAGAATACCCACATTTCGTTTTTAACAATGTCAATCAGACACGGTAATAGAGGGCGAGCCTATTGCCATTTACCTAGTTAGTACATTTGCTTTTTAAGATGTACCAGATTACCTATGTATATGCGCTTTAATGGTTCGCTAAATATTCGACACACCTCCTAAACCCTTCGGCGATGTACGTTCAGCGGCAGCTTCTAAGGCGACTTTAATAACACAGCACCCGTCTTGACTGAACGTTGCGTCAGCAGTCGCTAAACATACGTTAAGCATACGTTGTGTTTGACAAAAAAATATATATGTATATTTCAAATATTTTACGAAAATTGACGAAAAATGACTCAAGGAACATGTTCAATGACAAGAATGATTTGCTTTCGCATCACGATTTATCTCAGAACAGGTATTCTTCAAAGTAAAGATAAACAGAACCAAGTCAGGGATACTATTTCCAAGAATCGTCTATCAAAAAAGGAGACAAGATGAATATCAAACTATACTTCGTCCAAAATCATATTTGCTTGTAGCGCGATTTGCAGTACAACCGTATCGTTTTCGCATCGAGTAAATGACAAGTAAAATTGCTATCAAATAAATGTTTTTTTTTGCCAGAAACTAGCCGCTACTACTATTGACTCCTGAAAACTGCTAGCTGGCGCTAATTAAAAGGTCTTTTTTTGTAACGCAATTTCCAATACTCGGTATTATCGAATCGCTTTCCTTATCGAAACAATAGTTCCTTCTGTTTACGCTAAAGGAGCTGCGGCGCTATTATTTGCCACTATTAACAACCGAATAGATATCGAAAAATGATATATACGAGTATATATATAAATCTAATCCGCGCCCTAGTGAATGTCGTAGGTACTAGTTGTTTAGTACATTTTTAAAGTAAAATTCTCAATACTCTTTAGTACCAACTGTAGAGAGTCGCTACTATCCAGTGCCTCTAATACGTATCGTAGATACTAGGTTGTTCAGTACATTCTGAATGTCAAATTCATAATACTAGTCCGTACCGCAGTAAAAAATCGCGCTACTATATTTTTCATTCTTCGAAAGCTATTCAATAGTGGTAGTAAATCATCTCAATACTCAAACACTCACACAAGTATCAGTTACGCAACAAACTCTTATAAGTCATACAACTTACAAGAAACAATAACAGCACCGATAATATCAGATACGACTCCAACCAAAACATTTCTATAAACACAACGAAACCACTGACAAGGAAAATTCAATTGTACGCAGTCCCTCGCACCTTTTCAAGTTTTCCAATTAGATGGCACTGTGTTTCGGCTCGCTAGATTTAACTCATAACCGCGGTAATGTTGTGAACATCTGTGTCTCACACAATAGACTGTGTATGATATGAAGAACGGAATCTTCGATTGTACAAGTTTTGCTTTAAGTTTTCTTCTTGTATATTGTGTTTTTGGTCGGTTGTTTTAGATATGGAGTTGCTTTTGCTGTGTGAATGTAGCTTAGTTTCTTAGTTTGAGTCTAGATTAGATTAACTCAAGTCTTTGAGCTCAAAACGGTCATTAAAATATTTTTTTTTCGCCATGGTTATGATCTATACTAATATTATAAAGCTGAAGAGTTTGTTTGTTTGTTTGTTTGAACGCGCTAATCTCAGGAACTACTGGTCCGATTTGGAAAATTATTTCAGTGTTAGATAGCTCATTTACCGAGGAAGGTTTTAGGCTATATATCATCACGCTACGACCAATAGGAGCAGAGCAGCAATAAAAAATGTTACAAAAACGGGGAAAATTTTGATTCATTTTCTCTTATGTGACGCAAGCGAAGTTGCGCGGGTCAGCTAGTTAAAGATAAAACTTGTACACAATAGGCTTTAGAGTTTTGGGCTATGAATGTCTTAAAAACCTGTCCTTGAAAATAAATTAATTAATTTAAACTCAAATTTATAAAATACCTATACAGGTTTTATATGCCTGTTGCAAATGGAAACATAAGATTAGTAATTTATTTGTTTTGAGAGTTCGTTGTGTTTAGCTGAGCTGATTTAAAACTAGGCTAATTTCATTCCTTATTTGTCTATTCCTCCGAAACAACTATTCTTACCACACAAATAAAAAAACTTGAACAAAACGAAACCAAAAGAAATAAGCCAAATAAACCATCGTAGTTTTCAAAAGTCCGTCCAAGACCTCGCATTTTCATAAGATTCTTTGAGATGGTAAGTTCCCGTATAATTTTATTTTTGAAGCCGCAAAGTTTGCACTACGTCCACTATTCATTCCCAAGTTTCAGTCAAACGACTTTTGGTAAACAAAAAAACGTACTAATTCGAAAATTACTCCGTTTGTTTTCAACAATTTTAAGACTATTTTCTGCTTTTTAATTCGGAGAAGTGTCTGTGAGATATTGGGGCTTTATGAGATATTATTTTGTAAAAATATATTTAGGATAACTTTTAACATTGGGAACTTGTAAACTAAATAGCAATAGGTAATACAAATAAGCTAATACGGGTCCTATGGACTGTTTGTAGTCGGACTTGATCAATTTTATTCGTTTAGACGCGGTAACATCATTGACCCTAAATTCAGAAAAAACTGTTACCCAGTACTAGTTGTATATTCACATGAACCTTAAAGAGCCAGTTTTGGACTCATTGTAGTTCTTATTAAAGAAGTAGGACACTAGATGACTGTTTTTTTTAATTCATTTATTCCAAACCATTCTGCGGGTTTCAAAGAAAGAATGGATTTTAAACATAAAAGTAATTTCTACACGCAGTAATCTTGTTCATGTACTACAAAACATTAACATAAAGACTGAACACTTATTCAATAAACTATCCATCCATTTTCCAGTTTATTCAATATCAAAGGCGATTAAGCCTAAGTTCACACATGATCGTCTAACCTGTGATCTCCGATATGTCACTCGACGGTGCGTAACGGTGCCTATCCATGCATTGATTGCCAAAGCCAATTAGTTAGGACGTGAGACAATCTGTCATAATATACGTGAGGTATATGTAATCCAGTTGGGTTAGATTAGAGATTTAGTAATGTAAGCAAAATTTGTTTTATGATCGTAGAAATATAAATGAAAAGAAAGATATTATTTTGGGAGAATTATTAGTTTCTCCAAAAATATTGTCGTTAGTCTATGATAACTTTTTGTATAAACTTCAAAGAGGATCTAATTTCTTAGTAACGACCTCAAATTCCCCGCAGTAGGGCGGGCATCTTAACATGTTTTTCACGTATTTACAGAAAATGGATATCATTATATA
The DNA here is from genome assembly GCF_050436995.1 of Anticarsia gemmatalis. Lineage (NCBI taxonomy): Eukaryota > Metazoa > Arthropoda > Insecta > Lepidoptera > Erebidae > Anticarsia > Anticarsia gemmatalis. The sequence continues at coordinate 9,324,166 of NC_134764.1, read as the reverse complement.
ATGATATAAGATAAATTACAATAGAAAATATTCTCTATTATAATTAAATTAATCTAATTTTTTTTCCAGTAAAACTAGGCTTCAGCTTAGTATTATATTTTAAATATGGTCGATCTTGTTTGCTCGATAATATTTATCCAAATGCTAGAATTGTATTATGAAATTAAAATTCACACAATAACATCATGAGATCAAAAGTCACTTAATAACCTCGAACCCAATACCTTTTAAAATAAATCACAATGAAACTCAAACAGAAAACTAACTGGAAAAAAGAAATCTATAAATCAACTCGATTAAAAACAAGAATCAGATGGGATGAAGGAATCTGTGATAAGATTGATGCTTAGCTCCCGTTCGGTTCATTATCGTGACCGGGTGCCGCTTCCAATAGATGGAACCTCCCTTGATATCAGATTGTTGAAAATATTGCCGATTCCCGAGACTTGTTCAATGATTTAATTTTGGTAGATTGATTTTTTTTAGTTTTTGCTTTATAATGATATATAATAGTTGTTTCTTTGGCAACTTTTGTTAGTGGCTAATGGTGATATGCAAATTAAAGAAACGTGCAAGGTAATACTTTTATTCTGGTAAGTGATATATGTTTTATTTATACGAATTTATCAAAACGTGTGTTACTAAATCATTTTAGGAGCAAAATCATTCTTATTCAAGCGGTTGTGCTTGTGTGGCGTGGACCAATATTATATTATCGAAAAACACGAAAAAAATATTTTTAACAAATATACATCATACAATCTTACGCTTTTTTTCCGTCAGAAATGTATTTTTGAGACGTTTTGTGATTTCCTTCTAGTATTTACACCAATGTGTCTGCGAGAAATTGTAATTATTAATAACCGGGCACCACTCTTTGCATATTCTGCAAGTTATTTTAAACAACAACGAACGTCCGCTCCTCGACAGTACTAAGTGTAGGCAATGGCGCTACTGATCACTTTTTCAAAATCACAAAGTTGGAACGACAAAATTAATATTCATACAAACAGTAAACGTTTCTCCAAACAAATCGTTCCTACGATTAATTTAATGGATTTCTTCAGGATTATTAATGAGCTATTTATTCTTAATGATGTCAAATAAATTGGGTTACTTTGGAGCACTTCATTCGACGGTCGGTGCTTGAGGAATAATTAATTTAACATAATTATGTCAACCCACACTTAGTCTTCATTGTGTTATGCGTGAGGAAATTATGCTTGAAAGATGTCTATTTTTGGTACTTGAAAAATGGACCGTAATTCAATGGAGATTTTTAGGTATGAATTTGTTTTATGATAATTTGTTTCCTGGCCGGAAAAAAGTTAATGAAATGACATTATGGCAAAATAATGTGTAATTTTAATATACTGTACTATTGAAATGGATTAGGAGTTATATTAAAATGCATTTTAATATTAGATTATTGATTGACCTGGGCGTAACTCTTTGCATGGTCTCGAAGAATTCTTATTGCCCCGATAAATTTCTACAAAAGCCATTTTTCGTATCTATAAACTATTTGAAAATACCATAACAAGAAGTTAAAAAATATTCAAAACCTACCATAAAAATGAAGCATAGAAATTTTATCAGCGTATTTTTTTGCAACTCTACCTTTTACAAAATTCACATCCATTTAACAAATTACGAAACAAATTGATAGCTAGTAATCCCAAAACGAAACTACCACAATTTGTCAAAAAAGCTAGATAAAAGCCATTTTATAACAAGCACATGAATATTTAAAATCAATGAACGAACAAAAAAATTGCAATAAAACCACCCTGTATATCAAATGAAAGCATACGACCACGTTACTGTAAAAAAAAAGTAATAGTTATGTGCGAGCTGGGATTGTGCTAACAGTGTTCCGTATATCTAAAAAAAACTGTGCTTTATTGCTTGGATACTGCTAACGCGTTAACATAGTGTGGGCTTTTGTTTTTTTTTGTATCTCTAAAATTATATGCTGTCGCATTTTATAAGCTATCGGAATATATTTGAAGGTGACTAATGTTACGATGTAAATGATTCTATATCTATGTCATAAAGGCACAAGTAGCGTATGACTGATGGAAAATTGCTGATAATAGTATGATCAAAATTTAAATGCTCTGCAGTTTTTTTATGTTACAAAATATTTTATTTTTATTTATTTATTTATTTATTTATGGTTCGCCTACAATTGTTACACTTTTCTTACATAGGTAAACATACACAGGAAAAATAGGATATATGTGTACAATATTAATCGGCAAACACAACATGCATAGAAGACAGATAGATTACAAACTATCAATGATCCAGTACTTTCAATACAAATTTTATATTAGATATAAAGATATATAATAATAAACGTACATACACACAAACAAATTGTTGTATGTATAATGCAAGCTTTAGTACACATAATAGGATTTGTCTGCATACGCGAATTTACAGCAACAACAATTCCAAGTGTGTGACAAGTTTTACCCCGAAATTTACGGATCTCCATAAAGCCGAAAAAATGTATTTTTCTGCATGTTTTCACCGTCGTTCATAAATTGAATGTGGCCAGCGATAAAACATTGTAAAACAGCGGTTACGCGTTGATTCATGTTGAAAACAAAATGTTATATTGTTTGCTTCTGTCTTTGTTTTAAGGCTGTTGGTTTATGCATTTGAGACAGTTGGTAAAATATGTAGTTATTTTTAAACTCGAGGGTAATTTTGTTGTGCCGTTTTTATTTAAATAACGGTGCATTTATTATGGAGGTCAAGGTTGAATGAATGTATAAAGGTCAGTTATGGACAGTGATTGTCAAAGTTTCAGTTACACTTGTAACTACAGTACAAACCGAATTGTTCATACACAGAATTATGTATGCCATTTTTTGTAAAGTACTTTTTTATATTGTACCAAAACTTAGCTTAGAGTTCTACTAAATTTGAAAAAACAAACTTTTACGTTGGTTTATAATTTTTATATCAAATTTATATTTGAAACGTGGCCAACTTACAAACCACATAACCCTCCTCTGCCTTACGCAATCGGATAAACATAACAACACACATTTTGTTATTTACATCATAAAAATGCACACATTTTATTACTTTCCTATATTGTTACATAATAAAAACAAGAGCGTTGACGGAGTGACGGCCATTTGCAAAAAGTCGCACCCCTCTGGAGCACGTAAAACGTCACGTCCTCGCTATGAATACCAATAGCAGTCGATATGAGACTCGGTACTGAAGTATCAACACTGAATATCGGTGAAGATTGTAAAACTATTTGCTTGGTAGTAAATAGTAGAGATATTTCGTGCGGTCAGTCTAGATTTAGAATGTGTCTGGGTCTACGTGGTTTGGTTGTGTATGTAAATTTTCAGCATCAAGCTTGCAAAAACATTTTTTTTATCTAGCTTATTTCAGTGTCCCACTGCTGAGCAAAGGCCTCTCCCATAAATGTCCGGTCTCCTTGGTCGATTGTTACAAAAACAATTTAATTGAAAATAAATATACATTTTTAAGCGACTTTAAAAGGAAGAGGTTCTTATTAAATTTAATAATACGTCACCCATTTACAATGTTTTATACTCATGTTATTGTAAAGCAAAGGAAGTTTGGGATTGTAGCAGGTGGCGTTCTTTAATCTGTGCTTTCGCCTATGGGAAGACGGCGTGATCAGCAACTGTTTAGAAAACGAGTGAAAAAAGTAGAAACAAGTTTTGCTTTTATGGCATACGAAATAATGACCATGGAATTATTGACCTTATATTACTCCAGGAAAAACATTTGCTCATGAACTCTGATTTGTGATCGTTGCGTGAACTTTATCACAAAAAACAGCCTGCAAAAGTTAAAAGCCAGGCAAAGTGAACATCAATCTAACACACACACACGCGAGATACTTTACTTCAATATTTATTTACACTGTAAATTCGGTTATTCGAAGCCGAAAAACTCGCTCAATTTCGTATAAAAACCATTTTATTCGAGCTTCATATAAAATGAATTGCATTTTCCGCACACCAATCGAATTTTTATCGTCCTATAATAGGGCTTTCATAGCGGTTCATTTTAACTACGCCTGAGTCGTAAAATACTTGGAATCTATTTCTTTAATTTTGAAAAACGTTGAAGGTCTGTTTTTATTACGGGCTACTTTCACGCGATCGTTTTGTCAAATTGTAGGTCATCAGTTTTTAATGAATTCTTTCAATTTTTTAGTACCTATGGCCATAGTCCACAGACGTAACATTCTTTATACTTTGTACGTATACTTACGAAATATCGAACTTTTTATTTAATAATATTTTTATTACATAGGACTTACACGTTATGGCAAAATCGGGTCTATTTTTAACACCTCTGCCTACACTTTCGGGCATAACATACGTGATTTTATAATTTTAAATCACCAATGGACCATAAAAGAATAAGAAGGACACTAACTTGAAAAGATAACAGATCAGACCGAATATATCACATTTACTACAATACTTTTAAATAAAATAACCTGAAGTTAGTAACCACAAAATCACTTTTTAACCCAAAGCACATTCCTAATTACTCATTCTACCCACTAAAAGAATTAACATCACCTAAAACCAAGAAAAGACCTGTATTATTCAAATTAGTCTCAATTAAACTCATTCCACTCCATTCCAGTCATTAAATAAGGAAATTAACTTTGGAAGCTACCATTTTTAAATTCTAAATCGAATCGTGACAAATTTCCACATGCTTTTCGTTCGAACGCCTCCCAATTGCGTCGCCAATAAAAAGTAAATTTGCATACGTAATAATAAGGCTTCTGTTCTTTATTATTACCCTTTGTTTCTATGTGAGAGAAATGAGAGTGCATTCGAATGATTTCGTTTAGGTAGTGTATGTAAATTTGTGAAGTAATTATTGCAACATTTGCAATTTTAAAGTCTCTATTTATTTTGGCTACAATAATTCTGTAAAAATGGACTTAATATGTTTTTTTATTATATACTACAAACATCAAAGGCCTTTCGGGCGGCTTGAACAACTTTGACACTAGGTTAATCACTAACCATACGATAAGAAGATTATACTACTTTTAGAATACGGGAATTAATAGCGGGAAGTCCCGTATTCTAATAGACACATTATAACATGCAACACGAAACTATAAAAGTTATTATAATATATGTTATTTTTGTTAACGAAGCAGAGATTGACTTTCAAGTAGGTTCTGAATTTTATCCCTAATTGATACGTAACTGGCATTTAAGTATTATTAGTTGTTATGTATAATAGGAGTTTAAAAATACTGAAAGTGAGTCTTTTGCATCTGCAATTAAAATTCACAAAAGATTTCAAACAAGTGCCTTTACAATCAACAATTCATTCCTTTCAAAATCAAAAGGTTTTTATCGAAATCCCAATTTACATAGTTCAACAAATATTCGTACGTGCGCTAGAAAATTAAACGTATCTACCTGCATAGAACGATGAATGGGATTGTACATTCTCATTCATTCGTTCATTCAACTTCTGTATTGCATTCACTCCCTATGCTTGTTAGTGGTTTCGTCGAATTTCAACTTTATTCATTGATTATTTAAAATAGCTGAATGCCAATTTTCGCCAGCCATGTTTAGGAATTCTATACAATAGCGGTTGAAATGCGCATAACATTTTTGTTTCAACTACTAGCTCTGCAATAGTCTCTTAGCTTATAAATTTACGCATATTAATATACAATTGTAAACGATAATACATAGATATTGCCGCGATCATGCGTTTTTACCTAAATATGTACTTGAGATTTCCATTAATACAATGCTTTTATTGTTGTTGAAGCCAAACATGTTATAATAAATTCATACAATAACACTTAGTAACTTTACTAGTAAGTTCACTGATAGCTTATTACATGGATACACATATGATATTTTTTATAGCTACTACACACATGACGCCGGCACAAGGCGCGCGGGATGTCAATACTAAGCAATACCGTACCTCGATTCTTTACCACTTATGACTACCAACAACCGGCTAGCTATCGATATTTTGAAATTTAGAATGTACTGCCAATATGTTTCCTACGACACCCGTCAAAGGCGCTGATCTGATTTTCATACAAAATTTATCGATGACAGTTCGGTTGTCGGTAGTCGATAGTAGTAGAGAATCGAGGCACAGTTCGAATGCTATAAACAAATGAGGCTGGCAAGCCGCAAGACCCGTCGGCACACCCGGGAGATTCCGCGAAATCTTTTGACGCAGCCGAAGTCACGGGCAGAAGCAAGTTATATTAGTAAAAAAATCTGTAAGAACCTTTCTCAGAAAAATATAGTATTATAAAAATAAATGGTAGATTTCACTGGCTATTTATTATATTATGAGGTGATCCAAAGAAATTACGTTGACATTGCCATAGCGACGACTGCTTTGACGGAATTAGAAATTGTATGGATTCAATGGTTTCCACGTGCCTTTTAGCTTTTGTATTACCAAAATTTTGGGAAAATATTTTCTTTCAGCATTTTTTTTTTATTTTTTACAAAAGTTTGAGATGATTCAATTCATAGAAACGCCTCAATGCGTTTGGTTATTTGTACGTTTATAAAGCTTCAGTTAACAGAACAAATTTTAAGTACGACGAAGATATGTTTTAAGAAGTTCATTAAAATTAAAAAAGATATACGAGATATTTTTAAATTCTGTTGTCTTTTTCTTTAATAGTTTGTTTAGTTTTAACTTTATATATGTCTTGTAATCTCACTGTTCCTATGACCTCTTGGTTGAAATAAAAAGTTATTGTTATATTATTATAACTCCGTTCATGAATGTTTTTAAACTTTATTTTAACAAACCACGATCTTCCAACCCTATAATAATGGTGTCGTCAGCGCCTTAACCACTTCATTTCGCACCGTCAATCAGTTCCTAAATGTACGCTTTACGCACCTTATGATAAATCTACTTGTCATACCTCAACGCCATCTATTAGTCAAAGAACACACCAGTCCATTTGTCGTTAGACCTCAGGACAAAGACCAATCTCTTAATTACAAGCCACCTATTCAACTATTTCAAGGTCACTGAGCCAGACGTCTACAGGATAAATTAGTGGTTCTCAATTTTTTTACTTTGACCCCAACATTAAAATAATTTCGATTTATTTACTTTAAGCATAAGCTACCTCTTAAAATGTTGATTAAGCAATTTAACTACTAACATAATCGACAAACTGATTAAGCATCTAAATAGGAATGGGCTGATTAATGGTCTCGTACAATATAACAAGCAGAGAGACTTTTAACTAGTAGACGGACAACAACATAACGGTAGTCTTACAGATATATGTACATATATACACTTATGAATTCTCGCTTGTGTATGTTTTAAATTTTCCCGAACATAATTGACACCAATTTCATTTGATAGCGTTTTATACGTAACATTTTTAATATTTTACAAACGTTTAGTTTACTTCTCAATGACGTTGCCTAATAAAGTCAACCTCAAAAAGACTCTTATGTGTCTTTAATACAAAAAGTTTGAGAAACGCAATCCTAAACGAAGCCATCTATTTACGACCGCATAGTTAATTACAGGGACTGGTACTGCCTTAAGGCATTTCGTCTCCAGATAGTACCATAATTATATTTGAAGACTAAACAAATAATAAGGTATTATGGAAGCTAGGTAAAGTAATATTTGCGACTGATTTCTTACTTACTTCTAAGAAAATATTAAACAATATTTATAAGATACCTACGTGGGAGGTGGGTTCCAGCTTGTTTTTGTCAATCTACACAATTAAATTACAAATGCTGATAGAAAAGACAGTTTTAATTAGTCAACTTGCTTCCCTTTATGGCTTTGTCAGAACCTTGACACCTACTTTAATACTGATTTTATTGATTAATATGCTGCTGAAAATTCAGGTTTTGGTGGGGTTTTCCAGTATGTTGTTACCTACTGATTCCTTATAGATTCCTTTGATCTAGAATGATAAAATATTATTAACAGTAATTTTGTGATTAAAATAGTCTGATAATTTCTGCAAAGTTTTTGAGTTAAAAACATTTTTAAGAAGTAAATATTTTACAGAACAATTCATTCGTACAACATTATTTTCGCTTCAACATTCTTCGTTATTCAGTCTCAAATAATATTTTTCTGTGAACAAATTCAGAAAACAACTTTTAATTGACACAATTTTCCACCATATTGCTTAAGAAGGATCCAAAATTAAGTCAACGTAATACATGAGTGAACTGAAGTATATTTTTTCTTTGGTGTACAGTCGACGATAAAAGTGCGTAGAATTTTGTTACATTATATTATTAGAAATGGTTGTAGATATAGGCAGTGCATATGTTCACGTACTTGCTAACTATATTAGAATGTACTGAAATTGACCGTGAAAGCTATATTTCAGGATTTTAATTTGAATAAATTCAAAAAGCTTTATTTGTTTCACATTTTTATTCTTGATATGAATCTTTTCCGGTATACTTTATGCAAAAAAAGACTACTTTATAAAAACAAAAACTAACTTACAGCCAGCTTTTTCCACTAAAGCCTATTGACGAAATTTGTTTATTTTTAACATCTTGTGGATTGGATTGATGATGAGATGTCTAATAAGACACATTCAGAACACTCTTGCACATTCAAAAAACTTATTAGAACTCCTTGGACTAATTTACCTACGAGTATTAAGGGCTAAGAGATGCCATAGAGTCCATCACCTCAGTCCAGTATTCCAGTTACTTGGTTTTTTCAAAATGTATCCACTTCATAGGCTTGTGTCGGTGACAGTACATATTAAATTAATTTCCTCATGACACGAGCATGTGCGTGACATATAATATTTAATTTTATGCCTCGCTTGACATTGTAAGATGGCTTGCTTGAATTGTAATTGTGATAAGGAATCGTGTCAAGTTACACGGAAATTTGTTACAAGAATATTGGTATGTTTATTTACTTTTTTTCGGAATAACGATGTGAAAATCATACATTGAAAGTAGGCACATGATATTATTAATTCTCAGAAAAGTTCTTCGGTGTGAATTGTGAACGGATGCATGAGTTTCGTAGTCATTGATTGGATAAAAAAGAGTTCATAAATATAATATAATACATACGATCAAATCACGCCTTTTTCCCGTAGTCTGCGGGTTAACGCCACCGGTTGGAGTCCTTACAAACTTCCTTTGTTTCATTCAATTCCATACATCTTGTCATACAGAACCACAGGTTATGTTATTGAAATATACCTACACCTCAAATTCCACCATCACATTCACTCACGTTTATCAATGTAGATTCTTTTAATCGACTCTAAGCTTCGAAACGACGAAAATTCGATATTTATATAAACTATACTATGAATAAATGTCAGTTGGGTATGAAGCCATTACCTGAATTCACAATGGATTATCAAAATTACGAAGGTAGGCGTAAAAATTCATTATTCATGTCAGTGTAATTTAGATCTATTACTACTATCCACTATCCAGTAGCTTTAGTTTTATAAAGAAATTAATTTATTATTAGACTAGAAGGTTAAAGGTCATGGTATTATTAAAATGGTAACTTTGGATTGTTTTGGTGAATATCAATCTACCTTATATTATTAAGGTCAATGTAATCAACACGACAATAAAAATTATCTAAAAATATTTTTATATACTTAGTTCGTACGAGTACATAGACGTATGGTAAATTATGATTGTTAGTATTCAATATGTTTTTCTTCAAGATTTTAACAACGGTTTTACTATTTAATTATAAATACAGTTGTATTATATCTAGCTAAAAGCCTTTTAGTAGTTTACCGTACATACAGTTGACAATACAATAAAGGAAGTAATTTAACATTCAGCTTAAAAAATATATTATTTTCTTCCACCTTTCGTAATATTTATCATAATTTAATTCCCACCTTAATATCACTGAGATATTTTTCCACAAATGCACGTTACAAAAGGTATTTTCAATTTGGCACTTTGATCACGTTTGGACTTTATTAAATGCCTTACTTGAGTGTGAATGGACAAAAGAGCCGTTTGAATCACTCTACAATGGGCTTAAAATAAATCGTTCGGGAATAACGACTGCGAACTTCGATACGACGAAAATGTTATTTTTTGGTAACATTTTGCTATTTTTTCCTTGTCGATTTGCCTATATTTTATATAACTTCTGATAGCATGAGTATTTTTTACTGGTATTATGCCTTTTACCAACCCATTTGTCAAGTTGAACATATTTTATGCTGCCTAATATGTCTTGTTACTCATCACAGAAGAGTAAAAAATAATTCCAAGATACTATAAAGAAATATTAAATGCATACTTACATCTATATTTCTCTAAATCATCATGAGAATAAAAAAATGTTGCTAAAAATATTTTCGCGCTATACTAAATATGAACCAAATAATGTATTCCACTTTCCCGAAATGTAAGGTGAATAAACTCTGGACTAGTGCAAAATAATCTCCAAATCATTGTCAAATTGAAAACAGTTAGTTCAGATTTTAGTTAATAAAACAGGAAACAAACATACCGATTATTATCATTACACAAAAGCATTGAATCCGATCATGAATTTTTATCACAAAAATCTTTCTACTGGAAAATTTCTTTGATTCAAAGAACTCGGCCTAATTTTACCGATGGATATTTTCTATCCAGCACAAAAAGTAAGAAACTAGTAATAACCAAGAACTAACCTAATGAAATATGGGTAGTTATGATAATAATAGGAAAAAACTAAGTTTTCGACCCTATCCTGGCTGGGCGCCAACAGCTGACTAATTTGGTAAAAATAAAGGTGTTTTTCTTCGAATAAGTCACAGCTGAATGGTTTGGAAACCTTTAGGTTTTTTTGTAGTAAAGCTTTTATCACCACAATTCATAGCATTTAATACCTTTAAGTTTGGATTAGTAAAAATCTAATGTATAATGTAGCAATACATAGCATAATCATGTAATAATCTATGTAGCAATACATAGCAATAAAAGAGACATTTTCGACAGATAAATAATATACAGAGACATTGTCAAAATTGTCAAAGTTTCATGTCCTAGGAAAATAGACCTTACCTTAAAACCTAATAACTTACTGTACACGAATTACTTAACTCAAGTTTATATTAAATCCAAAACTGTAATTGCACAAGTTCTAACAAATACACAGGTAGGAATCCTAAATTATCAGTTGTAATGTTCCCTTCGCCGAGAAAACACCTCCGGGCTGCTGGAAACTTATTATTGATGGAAGTTCCTTTGTTTTTGTGCTAACAAACTGTTTTCAACGACAGTAAATTATACCTTCCTATTGAGAATCGCCGGCATTCGAAGATTTACTTCTATAGATATTTTTACTTCGATTTTTAGAAGTTTTAAGTTTCATTTGTTCTGGAGAGTTCGAGTGAGGATATTGCGTGCTTGGAAAATTTCTGTTGTAGTGTTTAGTAGTTCTAGATTACGGTTTCAACCGCGGATTGTTTGCGAATTTTAACTAAGTTTTTAGGTTTAGTTTTAAACTCTGATTAGAAATTTCAAGATTTTAAGACAGATATTTTGGTTGGATGTTGTTTAATATCGCTCTGATTTTCTCGCTTGTTGCACTATATTTCATAGTTATTCACAATACCTATATCATTTTTGGATGAAAACCTGACAGTCATAAGTCATTTGCGAGAACAAATTTCTTCGAGTAATCTTACCTTCAAATACTCATTAGTCGACATGAAAATCACACTACAGAAGACAAAACAGAAACAAAATTCAAAACATATCCTAACTAGAACACAAAAGACAAGCAGACATACATAAACCTATTAAAAACATTTAACTCTCCTTTGCACCGTGCAATAGAAGAAAAACACCTAGAACTTTACAAACATAATATCACCGGCAGTTCTTTATGACAGAATGTATGGATGTGAATGAGGCAAGGGATGTTGTGAGGATCGTACCAAGTGGCGTTATTTTGGTATGTGCCTATCTATACTAATCTATACTAATATTATAAAGCTGAAGAGTTTGTTTGTTTGTTTGAACGCGCTAATCTCAGGAACTACTGGTCCGATTTAAAAAAATATTTCAGTGTAAGATAGCCCATTTATTGAAAGGTTATAGGCTATATATTATCACGCTACGACCAATAGGAGCAGAGTAGCAATAAAAAATGTTACAACAACGGGAAAAATTTTGACCCATTCTCGCTTATGTAACGCAAGCGAAGTTGCGCGGGTCAGCTAGTCCCTATATAAAAAAGATGTGACAATATGTGTGTATGTAGAATTTAACAATCATACTAAAAAGTAAATAGACCTAAATTGTCCCATGTCGTACAAATACACATGATCATGTACTACAATTGTAGGCACGTTACTGTTGTGTAATGGTGCGTAACTAGTTGTAGCGTTTCTAAGCCATTGTGTCCACCACACCATTGATTTAGAAATACCTAAACATTACTATGTACTATATACAGATTGTACACAAATTAAACCATATACTGCTATTAGTATTCTAGCTTTACTAGACAGGTTTAGTAGCACGATTTTTTAACACTATTGATTATCGAAAACCAGATAACTATCGACAAATTTTGGATGAAAATGTGTCATAGGAACTACTTTTTAATAGTAGATAGTACCAAATGTAGAAAATTGCGCAACTTAATCTTTAGTTTTAAAGGCGAACGGCAGGTTTATATGAAGAATTCGTACAGCTTATAAAATGTGATGTTTAGGTTTACTTTTTGTTTTAATTGGTAGCTAATATGATAGACAAACTTATTTTAAAATTCTTATATTTTTAAAAGTTGGGAGGTAAAAGTTATGTCCATTTTTAGAAGCCCCGATAGTTCGCTAAATTGCTCAGATGCTGTCAAAACCACAATCCAAAACAACAGCAAATTAGCGGATTCGTAGACGTCAGACGAAAAGTGACGTCTAATAAGATTTTCTTTTTCTTTAGTTGTCAACAAATATAAGCCATAGACCAAAAATTATTATTTAAATAAACAAATACTTTCTAATTGATCCGGACTTCTAAAAATAATACTCCCAAATAAAAATAAGTGACTTAGTCCCCTTAATAAGTGGTACAAATTCTGTTACGAAACAACACCAACTTTAAGCTGTACGAAATCTGCCGATCTCCTTTAAGAGGTCACCTTGACTTAATAGTTACAGATATGCCTATACTGCCTATACTCGGGCCATTACAAGCGTACAAACTACTTCATAATTAAAATAATATGACAATGTGTAAGTGCAAGCGAGAGTCCCATTCAATGACATGAAGTAGTTTGCACCTTTACAATATCTCAAATAAAGTAATGGCTACATAAACACACAAAAGAAATCAAGAAAAGTATACTAGAAATAAAAAAAGGCTTTACGATTAAATTCAATGATACTCGTGCAAAGGGTATGAAAAAAATAATAAATCCGATGTTAAGGGATGATTAATATCTCGCGGTGTATCCCCCGTTCTTATCGAGACAGGGGTGTACTCTTATTTACTGTTTACCACAGAATTTTAATGCTGGATGTGACTGTTATATAATGAGAAAGATATTTAGAACGTAGCAGATTTTTAAGTTAGTGGCCATAAACTACAAAAAAATACGTTCCGTTTATCATAAGTGTCAATATTTGACCCACATGAATAAATGATTTGATTTTGATTTTGACGTCTGTTTTACCCCATGTTCAGAGCAGGAATGAGAGAAATACGCCCCCTTGCTAAAACTATATGCGTATCACGTATCTCAGTTGACAACTATTTGAAGGCTACTACGCTGTACATTGCTTTCTCCCTTATAGTGATTAACACGCTACGTCAAACCAGCAGTGTACTGAATAGTGACCATCAATTTGAAGTGCACAAGATGTCAACTGAAATTCAGGATACGCATGATACTGATCCTATGGCTAATAACAGGACCTTGAAACCTCAAAATCTGCTGTCACACAGCTGCTCAAACTAACAAGGAAATCAATTATTACAAAATGTTATACAAAAATTAAGTATTGGTCAAAAATTGTTAAACCAATATTAAAATTATTTATAATAATTATTATACCACACAAATCACTGGTAATTTATTCGATATTTTGACATTAAGATGTTTGCAACCCCACTATCCCTACGTAACAGTAGTAGACTGGTTACCTCTGCTCTATACGTGCCATCAATACAAAAACACAGGTGCGATTTTTCAAGGAAATCTTCCTCCAATCCACAATTTTCCCGAAACATTTTTTACCCCTGAACATTAAGGGATAAACATTTAGACTTTCAAACTTCACAACCCCTGCCCCCGTTTATACGTCAGTCAAGGGTGGCTGTCATTCAAAACTGATCCCTTCCGAAGCCACGAGATGTGATTGAGACCGGATGTGTACCCAACGAATAAAATTCCAACCGGAAGATTTGCTTTTAGAAATTGCTTTTTTTATTTATAAATATTATTTTTATTTTTAGTGTAACGCTGTTTTGATACTACTATAAATACGATAAGTTGTAAGAATGTATGTGTTTGTTGTCCTTGAAACGAAAATTACTGAATAGATTTTGATGAAATTTAGAACACAGATAGTCTATTGCCTATTTTCTTTAGGTAAAAGGTTTGCTAGGGTAAAAATAATCTTATCTATACTAATATTATAAAGCTGAAGAGTTTGTTTGTTTGTATGTTTGAACGCGCTAATTTCAGGAGCTACTTGGTCCGATTTGAAAAATTCTTTCAGTGTTAGATAGCCCATTTATCGAGGAAGGCTATAGGCTATATAACATCACGCTACGGTCATTAGGAGCGGAGTAGCAACGAAAAACGTTACAAAAACGGGGAAAATTTTGACCCATTATCTTAGGTGACGCAAGCGAAGTAGCGCGTGTCGTAATAAGATTCATTTCTGGAAATCTCAACGCAAAAAACCTGTCTTAGTTTCAGGATAAAGCAGATATGTACATCTAGGTTAAATTGGTCGAAGCCAAAGGCAGAAGTTAAATTATTATTTTTTGTAAGTATTACGTTTGTTTACATTTTATTTCCTGGTATTCTAAACTGTTTTATATTACCAATTTTATTTAACGTGGATAATACGAAATTCGATGAAGTGATTAATAATTTTAATAAAACTGTCTGTATAAGCCCGTCAAATACGGATTAGGTTGTTTAGTAAAAAGTTTCGGGAATTTTGAATAAACATAAAACGTAAAACTGTTATATTATAGACTCGGCATATTATAAACCTGAGACCATCCGCCCTTAAAAGCTATTGTAATAATATTTAAGTAAAATTGATTTTTTAACTAAAATTGTCGCTTCTAGTTTAGCTATATCCGATTTAGATTGTATTTATATTGTAAACGAGAGCGAGTATAATATACGAGAGTACCGAGGAAACAAAAGAGTTCTCTTTGAAAACAAAAAACTTCAAGTCATTTATTATTAACTTATTTCAACGAAGTATTTATGAGATTTATTGATACTTTCTTGCCATGAAATAACTGGCATCATGCGTTGAACAGCGCACAACGATAAGAAAAAAACATTACGTTATCTTCAAAATAATTGTCGTTTACTAAAGTCCAGTTTATTACAGAGAAAACTACAACACTTAAAGTAATAAATGTAGAGATATTTTCTCTTAAACATTTTTTAATTTTCCATTAAGTTTATCAAACGTTCCTTGAAAATCACTTTGCTATTAAGAAATATGGTGACGTAAAATTTCCTCAGACAGAAAATAATGAGACTAATTTATTGGAACCTGAAATACCTATGATATTAGGTTACATTAAACGTCCCACGCAAGGATCGCCTATCTTCTTTCACCCAAAATATTCTTGATTTACGTACCTAAAAAGCCTAACAAAATTGCTCCAAAAACAAAATTTCATTTCTTTCTCTTCTTAAATCAAAACCGAAAAAGGGCACAAAACAAATTCAAAAAGGCCATCCCTAAAACCGTGTTAAACAACTTTAAAAACGCCACAAAACAAATTTGTTCAGAACAGGTAACTTTTGTACGGCTACCCTCAAATTGGGGACGGTATTTCCATAATTAACAATTTTCGAGACAAACTTTGGTGGCAATCCATCAATTTTGCCTCGAGTTCGAAAACCAATTATGTGGAATAAAGACTTAGTTGTTGAAATGCTTCAATGTCTTAATGGGGGGGTACCCCCTCTTTGTGGGAGTGTTTCAATTCTAATGCATTGAATAAATTCTTATTGTGAATAAAGTTTTTATTTACATTGCATGAGGTTTCTTTGTTGAAGTTTCCGGATGAAGCTTTTGTCGACGCTGACGAGTTTTAGAATTTAGAACGGTTGTATTCAATAAATGGCGGCTGCCAATTCCTTGTTGAGTAAACGTTGTTTGAATGGGTTTTGGTTTAAGTTTATCTTTGAATTGAATGTTAAATCGATTTAAAAAATTCAATAGCAGAATTTTTATAATCGTGATTACGTTTTAATAGCTATGTTTCATTATTCATTACAGCTTTACGACAATGTCATATTTTTGTAAGTCTATTAATAGTAATAATAACAAACTTTTCAAACTCTAGCCCGGTGTAAATTTCCCCATTCTATCATATTAAGCATTCAATTTCTTTGGACGCTTTAAATACTCAGCACTATAAAAATAAATTAATGTTACCAATTAAAAATCCCAAATATTTTTTTCCATTCGAGAATCAACTAACTACCGATATTTATAAAATAAAACAAGACTACTAAGGCCAACGAGTTACCTAACAGTTCCAGTATTTACAGAAATAATAACTCATAATAATTGTTACTAAAAAAACTTCAAGGAAAAGGATTTCAGATAAAAACAAAAGGCATGATGATTCCAACCATCTTCAGTAGTAAAAACAAACTTTTGGCAGCAATCCTTCAAGTTTTGAAGTACTTTCTTTTACGTTCCAAGTTTATTTAGTTCGCAGAAAGCTGTACTGGGTATCTGCTTTCAATCAATCAAAATACTTCGTTATTTGCTGAGCAAAATATGGGTCAATAAATATAAAAGGAATGAAATTGGAGGATGCTTTGGTGAGAAGGAAGAAGAGAAAACATCAAACAGATAAAATCGTTCAGTGTTAATAAGAATGAATAAGTGTTCAGTAATTATGATCACGATGATGATGATGTTCTCTACTCCAGAATACATTACCCAATTGATAGTAGTATTGTGACTTAACCTGGTAATTATGGTAGCTTATTTACAATTTACTAGCTGACGAAGCGAACTCTTATTTGACTAAAGAACTTCAAAAGAATGGATCAACATTTTCCCTGTTTTTGTATCATTTTTTATTGGTATTCTGCTCCTATTAGTCGTAGCCTGATGATATAAAGCCTTCCTTAATAAATGGACTATCTAACACTATTTTTTCAAATTGGATTAATAATATTCCTAAGATTAGCGCGTTCAAACAAACAAACTCTTCAGCTTTATAATATTAGTATAAATGAAATCTGTTTCAGCTAAATAATATAGCTAACAAATGTCGTGAGGCCGAGAAACTTTTAAAAATATCGGCAGATATTTAGGCAGGTACAAAAACGTAACCAAAAATTGCTCAAACAGAATCAGTTGCTTCAATAACATTTAAATTACATACTGTAAATTAATTAACGTACTAAGTAGATGTGCTCTTAAAATAATATATAATTCTTCTGTAAAATCAATTAGACAAAAGAAGCGGAACTTGCGTTGAACATTCTCCAGAGTCTTAATGGGAAGTGCGGAGTATTTTGTTCCACTTTCAACGTTAAAGTGTGCTAATGTACTAGATAAGTTGTTAATGGTATTGTGTTTTAAGTTTTATTTGAAACGTGTTTTTGAAAACTTATTTATCTTACAATTCGAGTACTTTGTTGGCCAATGAATGCGAATCGTGATATATGAAATTGCAATTTAATATAAATTTGTTTTGAGATATTTTTATCAATTTCTGTGACATAAATAGGCTTATTCGTCTGCTTATCAGTAATTTCTACTTATATACTTCTTAGCCGACTTCAAAAGGCGGTAGATAACTACCTGATTGTTTGTAATTCCTTGGACACCAATTCCAAAACGATTAATATTTTTTTTATTTTATCTTTTTGTTACTACAGATTCAAATGAATTATCACATTATAGTTACGTAGGGTTTCCTGAATTAGAGCTGTTTATAATACCATCATCTTAAAATAAGCAATCGATTACAAATTGAAGTCAAGTTCTCTCCAAGCACCAGATAAGAAAAAAAAGGCGTTAAAACAGAACATTAAACCAGAAATTATTAACATAAATCAAAGAGGTAATATCAATACTTTCCGGGATATAAATCTAAATATTGAAAACCTCGGTCGTCGACCCAAAAGGGAAGGAGTAAAATATTCATGGAAAAATTTAGCCCTTCCGATTGTTCTTCGACGTTACGTAAAATATCTGATCTTTGGGATAAATGTGGCATAATGCATACGTAAGTTTACGATTGTGAGGGAGACAGGTGATGCAACCATGAAGTAGAAACGAGAGATGTTATGGAAAGTAATAATAAAGCAGGTAATGGACATTGAATAATGTAAAGGATAAGAAATAATAAAATTTTTAAGCTGATACTAACAAAATGGTAGACATAGTTACTTGATAAAGATTATGAGTAAATATTGGTACGTATGTTAATACTCTGAAAATCAATTTATTGTTTTGCCAGATTAAAAACTGAAAGTGTGTATATTAGCTCAAATTCTCTCTTACTCAAATATCTAATATTAACCCTTAACTGAAGTCGTGAAAAATAATCACACTTCTATAGTCGTGGGTCCAGGGGACCCATATTCTACTTTTGATGTAATAAAACAAAAAATATTTTATATTTTACGCATTTATATTTATTAAACTCTACATTGAAACTTTAAGAATCAGAATCTTAAAGAAAATCAACAATAGGAACTTTAATTCTCTCCTTAAATGGCTCTTTTTTACAATCAGTTGTTATTCAATTCACCTAAAAACATATATTTTTTTAAAAATCGTAAAAAATATAAACGTAACATAAAAAAAACTAAATACAACTTTTTTCGTGTACAAAAAATAACAAATTTAAAAAAAGTTATCATAAAAACTAAAAATCTTCTTCCTAAAAAAAATTGACATATCAAACTGAAGAACAAATTATAAGCATGAATTGCATACATTCTTTGCACAAGTCATACAAATAGGTAGTTTACACTTAGGACATAAGTGTAGGCTCTTCGCTCTCTTGTTGGGTGGACAGACAGAACACCTGTTCCCTTTATTTCTCTCTAATTTCAGGCTTTCTTTATCTGCAGATGACGAAGTTGGTGCTGGTTTTAGAATGAGAGCTGTAGCAAATTGTCCTCAGTTGTGTGGGAAGTTTTTGGTTAGGTATAGCATTTTTCTTACATGTAAGCTCACACAATATTTTTGCGAGTCCTTTCGAAAACATCATCCTTGTCATCTTTGCAGCTCTTTCATGACTTTGCTGGATGATAAAAGCATTCACCGCACTCATGTCCAATACTCTAAACAAAACAGTCGTTGGAGCATTATTTGGACATATGGGTGAATTTCCACTAGTTTCATCTTCATCATAATTCGATTCTGTGTTCAACCACTGCTCTATTATATTATCTATATTTGTAGACATATCTCTTTGGTCTGACATCACAAATAACCGAAAAAAATAAAATAGTAAAATGAATGAGTAACAACTAAAAAGTTACGTTTCTATAGTCGTGGGTCCCATGGACCCACGAGCTCATCAAAACTCACCTTAGCAGTTGCGAGCGAAACGCGTCCGTTCTCCCCTGCGCGCACCGGCGTGCTGGCGGAAGGTACCTAGAAGGGGGAGTCGCTAAGGCACGAGCCTTATTTTATACACGCGTTTGAAGATTGAATATGGGTCCACTGGACCCACGACTACAGTTAAGGGTTAATACCCAAATTAATGTGTGTCCTTCAAGTATCAGCAGCATTTTTTTAAACCTTTCTTACATGTGTCTTATCTTTAACAATACTTGCTTCTTCAATCTAATTTTCTTCAAAACCAACATCTTCTCCACAAACTATTATTTCCTCAAGCCTGTTCATGTTCAAGACTTAACTTGTTGCTCCCGTGTAAGCTATATATCTCAATGTCAAGTCTAGCTGCAGCGATGTGTTACTGTCGCCAGCCTGATGGTGATAAAACGGGCATACATGCTAGCGATATATTCTGATACGAATATATTGGGAGACGTGCCTTTATTTAGATATATAGAAATAGTTGAGAATGCTATGAAACTGTTGCCAAAAATAACAAATATAGCGAATTTATAGGCTTAGCTTTAAACGACACTTTTGGCAGTGGTGATTTTTAGCTCTTTGGAAGCACCATGCTACGACCAAAAGCATAATCCTGTATTGTTTTCTTTTTTCGGCTTTAAATAATTTCATAAGAATGATTGAGTTTGAGCTTTAATTGAATACCGAGCACATTTTCAATATTGCTTATATCATACTTATTATTACCTACCAGCAATATGAACACAATAGCTAAGCTATGTGGGAAGATAGTCTAAGTAAATTATCCTTAAGTAATCTCTTTTAAACTGAAAAGCTTCAATCTTACATAGTCCAATAACCCTCAATGTAAACCTTTTTTTACAAGCCCAATATCCGCTAGAGAAAAAATGAATACACTTAACAACTTAATAACAAAAAGCCCACTCCAAAATCATAAATATGGACAAATAAAAATTGCAATAAGCCTACGACGATATATCCAAAAGATCGCTAGCGGAATATACAGTCTTCGAGCTATAAGTTTATTTCACGCGTTCACCTGCAAACGAAAACGATACCTAACGTTTCAAAAATAAGGTTGATATTTGTATGTATCTTGTTCAACTCCATTTCCCGAATCATTATTCTTTTTCACTGTTGTATTACAAGTACAAAGGTTCCTTCGTGAGTGATAGCGATGGAATATTCGAGCTGTTTTTGTTAGTCGCTACATTTAATATGTGACTTGATGCATGAGGTTTTGTGGTATTGTGGTATGTGGAATATGAGGCATTTGTGACGGGGAATCACTGGTATATGAGATATTTTAAGTATCTATTTATTTCTTTTAAACGTTTGAATTTAAACAGATGGTTAAAAATTTCATATCCTTCTTTATGTAGAGATAAAGAAAGGCTGCTATACTTTTGCTTTTAAGTGTTTGCCCTTGGCCTTGAATCCATCCGCCATCCGTTTACCCAAATAATAATTTCATTAATGATATTCATCAAATTATACAGCCGCCGATTCAACTGCTCTTCTAAATTGAAACTCGTTTCATAATTCGTCTATACCTCGTTATATTTGTCAATTAAATTAATACAGTAATTTACAACATCAACAACCAAAGGCTGTGGAAACAAAATTTCAATAAAACATTCAATTTGTTGCGAAATTTCTGTGCTCACTTAAGTAAAGTTTCTTATTTGTCGAGCTCTTAAAAGTAGCCTCGGGGTAGTATTTCACGTCAAATTAAAGTCACATTATTTTATCCAGTACAACGAATTCGGGTGTGTCCTTGTTTTCTCTGAATTTATTTTTGAGTTTTACCTTTCTAGAATTTACTACCCGCAATAATTTCATGTATTACATCGTACAAAATTACTACTACAATTATAACAAGCTAGTAAAAGGATATGATGTGACTGCTGACTATCAATTACGGTTTTATAACTTTAGCTGACGCCTATAAAAATTATTAAGTTTTGCTGTGCATGTTTTGTTAACGCTCGTGTTAATTTCCTAATAACAGTAGATTATCTCTTGCAGGGAATTACACTACTAAAAGATCAAATATTTCTAAAACTCCAAAGTTGACTTTAGCATCATCCAATAACGTCTATTGTTCTTTCTCATAAAACGCCAGTAAAATTCGTTTCCAATAGTCCATAACGTTCGAAAATTCCTTCTAAAATACATAGCAACGATGCCAAAGCGAAACTAAACTTTACGGCTAACTAAGTTAATATCACTAAACCTACATTTTCAGTCTTTAGTAGTCATTACAATTTTTCAACGTACCATGAGTAATACTCTGGAAATTTCCAGCCCCTACTTACTATTATCCTGGCGAAAAGCCAGCTTGCGAGCAAGGGATTTGGAATTAGGACAGCTTATAACGACCGGTCACTATGTTCTAAAAGTGTACTTCCTGGAACGTTACAGAGATTTGTGGCAGAAATTCTTGGATATGACTTTGATATAGTTGATGAAATATGGTTTGATAAATGCAGTTATTATATTAAGTGCAGTTATTTGGAATCTGACTACGTGAAATAGACGATATTAGGTGTACGAAAAACATAATATTATATTTGTTTTTTTTTTCAAAATATACTGTTGCAGCATTTTTGACGGCCTCTGTGGCGCAGCGGTTAAGGTCGTGGGGTCGATTCCCGCACGGTACAAATATTTGTGCGATCCTAGTACTTTGTGACAATTGTTTGTATGTTTTTAAGACTCCCCGTGACAAAAGAACAATTCTTAGTGCAGTATTGTTTTTTTTTAATAATGAAAAAAAAGAAAGTCAACAGTAGTGTTATTTTTGACTTCTATTCAACAGCTATTTTTTGAGTCTATAATATGTATTACGAACTAAAAAGTTAGCACTGGTAGCTTAAATAAATAATTTAACGAAAAATATTACTTTTATTTTGTCTCGAATAATTAGATCACTAAAACATTTTATTTGCATATTGTTTCAAACATTTTTACTGAAATTATCATTTCAGTATTACCTACTCTTTTATGGATTTCGTTTGTAAATTATTTAACTATATTTGCTATTCATCTTTATTTTACTCATTATGTATACAATATCCCCAGGTTTAATTATAAGCTAGGAATCTGAAAAAAATATTTAGAACTGAATTATTCAGGGATCTAGTTATATTTTAGTTCTTATTTTTGTGAAAGAGAATAAATGAAACTATTAATTAGGTAACATTATATAAATTTTGACTGGAATCTTCAAAATTGCAATGACATAATTTGTTATAAATTGAACTATATTTGTAAAAAACGTAACGAAATCAACACCACAAATCCCTACAAGAATCTAGCAACGAGTTGAGTGACTAATAAGTACCTTTATATTAGATACATACTTTCAAAAAAACTTTTCAGAATATAAAATAACAGAACCTTTGAAGTTCATTGCGTAGCCATAACCTTTGTAATTTGTGGTTATGCAAAAACAGAGTTATTTATCGCATAACCAATTTACTTATGAAACCAATAACATTTGAAATAAACATTTCCACCAAGCAACTGTTCAGGATACAATCTCAACATTTCAGAACACAACATTCATTACAGATCAGATATTGGACAATAAAAAATTTAAATGCGTTGCTCATTCAGTCCGGACCGTCCATAAAACGACGCGTATTAAAAATATTATGTTTGCTACAACTTTGTAAGGGGAATTACATTCGTTTTGATTTTATCTACGAAAAAGGAAAATATGCTTTCGTGTAAACGAGAGAAATCGATGACATACATATAGAATATCAGAGCTTTCTTACTCAATAAGGCTGAGATTTATGAAATACACCCACGTTTCGCCATTACAAATATTGGTCCTATGTTAAGGAATAAACCGATATTCTTCTTAATCAGTTTTTAAAATCTTAGTAGAAGACTGTACACTTATTATCAAAAATAGATATTGTAAACGGCTTTCATTATATGAAAGTTTCAGGTGGTTCTTAAGTGTGAGGTATTGTGGTGCTTGAATTTAATTGGCGATTGTAGGTTTACCTAGATAATTTAACCTAGATAAATACAACTTTCACTTAGAATATATATGGTGAAGTAAGAAAATATATCCTTTCAAAGAATGATTTACAGTTGTTGTATTTGGACGATACGATTATAATTTCTAAATAAACAAAAAACAGATGTTTAATTAAGCAACTGCTTAATAATAAACGTAGCTTCGGACTAATAACACTTCGGATCTCTTTACTCTGGGCAAAATATAATTGAGTTTTCAAAAGAAAAATTCTTTGTAATAACTCAAGATTAGACCCGAGCAATAAATAATGACAGCATTGCCCCTTATCATATTGGGACCTTGATCTTCCCGCTATCTGCCTGGATTATGGAAGCTTAAATGTAATTTATAAAATTCACCATTTAAGCCTTTTTTCTTTATTTATGTTCGTGTTATATCTATGACTTTTGTTTTGTACCTGATGACACGGTTTTTCAGTTTGTCTGATTTCTTGACGTTCAGCATGCTCCTTTCCATAGCGTATTGGCAGGTCGCAAGTTTGCTTGACATTTTCTGGTTTAGCGCCCATGATTGGCAACCGTACATGAGGACAGGTAATACACATGTGTTGAACAATTTGCTTTTAACCTTAATGTGAAGTTGTTTGTCTTTCATAGCCTCTTTCAAGCTCCAGTATCTATTCCAGCCATTCGCGATTCTTCTCTCTATTTCTTTAGTTATAGAAACAAAAGTCATAGATATAACACAGAAAATCCGTAGACTCAAATGGAGGTGGGCAGGCCACTTAATACGAGGCCATGATAAATGGAGTAAGAAAGTTACAAGATGGTATCCTAGAGAAGGCAAGAGAAAGAGAGGCAGACCACAGAAAAGATGGGATGATGAGATCAGGGAAGTGGCAGGAGTGATGTGGAACAGAGTAGCACAGGAAAGAGTAGAATGGAAAAGGTTGGAGGAGGCCTTTGCTGATGGGCAAACGGATCTACAGAAAATAAAAAAGAAGCAAATACTAGATTGTTAAAAATTGTATTGTATAAGTACTGTATAAGAATATTGTTTAAGGTTAAGTAGATCCGAATAAAAGGCTTTATTATTATTATTATTATGTTCGTGTATTGCTTTATGTTGGCGATTAATCTGTGAATTACGTTTGTCCGAAAGAAATGAGTAAAAATATGTTAAAGGACTATTAGAAAGTGTGCAATATAGAATTACAATTTTCGTACATGACATTTTTTTCTTAATAATGACCTCCGTTTTCGTCCCTACTTTCTCAAATATCAATAAGCACAAAACAAGTTCAATAAACAAGATTAAGTTTATTTATTAGTTCATAATAACATTATAACTCGACCTACTTACCCACATACAAACATCAGAAGGAAACCAGAACTTTTTGGAGAAAAATATCACCAAATACTGAATGTAATCCGTCCCTTAACCGAGATTCACTTAGCTAAACCCAATATATTATTCGGCACGCATTTGACAAGCGTCGACAACCGCTTTGCGCGCGTCAAAAATGTGAAATAAAAAACCGTGTTGACAAATACACGTGATTTTCAACGAAATGGGTTTCTGGATTGGGCGTTTGAGAATTAATTTTTGTATGTAAATGTACTTATTTTTCCAAGCTTTTTTGTGGTGAGTACAAACTGATTTTTGATGGAAAATACCTGTGTTGCTTTTTTATTCATATTTTTCGTTCTGGTTGAAATGTTTTTGATATCCAAAAAATCTTCAAAAATATGAAACTTCACTGCCAATATATTTTTGTAAATATAATTGCGGGGCACTACCGTGCATCCAGATCTTTTGTAAACAAAGCAACACATATACCTTCTTTTAGTCAAATCTATACTAATATTATAAAGCTGAAGAGTTTGTTTGTTTGTTTGAACGCGCTTATCTCAGAAACTACTGGTCCGATCTGAAAAATTCTTTCAGTGTTAGATAGCTCATTTATCGCGGAAGGCTATAGGATATAGATATATCATCACGCTACGATCAATAGGAGCAGAGTACCATTAAAAAATGTTACAAAAACGGGGAACATTTTTGACCCATTCTCTCTTATGTGACGCAAGCGAAGTTGCGCGGGTCAGCTAGTGTTCAAATAAACTACTTTTTATATCCGCGATATAGATGTACTAAATAAAAAAAATCTAATAAAGCTTTCCTTCTTAATTATAGACTTCTAGTGAGTCATTAACCTGTGATAGACTGTCTTTAATTAAGCTGTCTTTACCAATAAAACAATTCCAAGTGTCTATACTAAATGGTTCAGCTCCCCTGCTATAACTAAGCACTAATTAACTAAATTGAAACTGCGTCAATATTGTTGAATATAATTTCAGTATTCCCCGTAGAGAAGTTTCAATACAATAGCTTATTGGTATTAGCTTGTAGTCAAATTACATTTCATCGAACTTTGAAAATAAAATATAATATGTTTTGAAATTGAATTTTCGTTGTAGCTTCCATTGCTATATTTTTCTTTTTCTATTGTTTGTGTTTTCATGAATTGTTGATTCTATATTTTTTATTTCTTAGTTTATATATTTCTCACTAACATTTGGATTTACATAAGGTGATTGAAACTCAAAAGCTTTAAATAATTCCAATCAATTTAATACTTAATGGAACAAACATAGTTAATATATTTTATAGTAATAGTAATATCACTACAGCTGTCATCTATACTTAATATTATAAAGCTGAAGAGTTTGTTTGTTTGTTTGAACGTGCTAATCTCAGGAACTACTGGTCTGATTTGAAAAATTCTTTCAGTGTTAGGTAGACCATTTATCGAGGAAGGCTATAGGCTATATATCATCATGGTACGACCAATAGGAGCAGAGTAACAATAAAAAATGTTACAAAAACGGGGAAAATTTTAACCCATTCTCTTATGTGACGCAAGCGAAGTTGCGCGGGTCAGCTAGTGTACAAATAACCACAGAAAACATTTTCAAAATAATGATCATTTTCAAGTAGATTTTTTTATCATCAGTGTAACACTAAGCAGATACAAAACAAAATATATTAACCAATAATTTTACAAAAATCTACGTTCAAACTAGTCGAGAATAAAAGAAAAAGTAGAGGCAATAAGAATCAAAATACAATCGCAACTTGTATTGGATAGAGCACTTCGAACAGGACATTGCACTGAGCTCGGACGCACAACTTTTTCACTTAGCCACCAATCAGATGGACTTGGACGTAGTTCTTTTGCGATACATTTATAGCTTTGGGTTTCAGTGTCTGGTAGAATGGTGGACTTGTTGGCTGAGAATGATAGTTCGATTTTTTTGTTAATCATTTTATTTTTAGGTATTTAATTGACACTTAAAGGTGTCACGTTACGCGCAGTAGGAAGTTTAATGTTCAATACAATTTTATTGACAGAACACCGTGTATTGATTTATAAATAAAGAGATAATTAACAAAATAGTAAAAAAATCAATTTTTTAAATATTGTTACAACACGTAGGAGAATTATTAAATGGTACAGTTAGTAACGTTGAACCGTTTACAGAGCTAGCCTAAATTATTGGATTTTAACAATAAAATTTTACATAATATAACGTTGTACTTAATCAGTATAGAAAACGTCTGAATGAATGAACTAAAAGGAAACTATATAGTTCGTACACCACTCGTTTTCCTAACAGAATTTAAATCTCCACTTATCCCCTGATCAGAATCCATCAAAGCAAAGAGTAATTTGAGCCTGTACGAAATACAGGCGCCATTTTATGTAGAACATCAATCTTAACACATCTAGTGTCCAAGCTATCAGCTTTGTCCAGTCAGTGCAACGAAATCGCTTTAGCTTTGCGAGCTAGATCGAAGCTTACACTGTCGACGAAAGGTAGACTTAGGATTATATTCGCCTTTTCGTTGAATATGGTTCTGGCATTTCCAAGTCGGGATTTCTGGTGTTGGTTGTTGTTTTATTTTTGATGTTTTTAGGTATTTGACTGGGTTTGTGTTATTTGGTTGTATTTTACTCCTTAGTGTTTTAGTGGTAGTTTTAGTATTTTAGGTCAAATTCCTTCGGCATGGCATACTGAACTGATTGCACTTACGCTATGGATAAACTATTGATCCAATACTATTCTCACATCATATGCCTGTGTACATAACATCTTTATCTATAATGCACATAGAAGAGATACAGAGAAAAACAGAGACACAGAGAGGAGAAAACAGTTACCCAAGTTAATCAAGCTTAGGCCAAACTTTCGTAATATACTTTTCAATTCCGCACATATTTAATCACTATTCTTGGTAATGAGATATTTTGTATCATAGCAAAATTTACTTCGACACCAGATTTTCCTAAATTTATACAACTTTTCTTACATTTGCACAATAAATTGACATCATAGGATTAAACTCTGCATGAACTTTTAGTTCACTATACGCGATGGCCGTGTGTCACAAATTCAGAGACAAAGTTGTATGTCTGCGCTTCAAAAGTTCCCGTTTTTGTCGTATTTTAGTTCGCTTGAAGCATTTTTTTAATTCGCAATGAAAAAGTTAACGACGAACAAGTTTTCCTATTTGCCTTATTTTGGTAAGCATACGTAACTAGGTTTCAAACTAATATTATGAAAATAAAGTTATGTTGGTTTACTACGGGCTCACGCAAAAAAGTCTAATTATTAGTTACCGACTTTCATGAATTTGATAGCAGTACGTACATATAAAACAATGTTAATATCAAAACGGATTGTTTACACAAAAATAAGTAGAAATGGAAGTTACTTAATTGATTTTGAATGTTTTACTTCAAAATAGGAGACCCTTGTCTTAAGCATATTATTAGATATTTAATAATTAATGGCCTCTATAATGGTAAAAACTACAAGGTTTAATTGTTGATATTTAACATGACGTTGTATATGAAAAAGAGCATAATTCAAATGATAGAAAATAAGGAGGAAAGATCAAATAACTAATAAGTACAATAAAAATTTTTGTATGTGTATGTTCCACATAATGTTGAAGACTCATTGAAGGTAAAATACAGTCTAATGTTTTAAGGATTAGGTAGAACTACACAACACTCGTTATAAGCATAACCTCTTCAAAGAGAGGTCCTGGAGATTGAACAAAGGGAACGTCTACATATCACTGGTTAGCCTAGGTTTTGCATGATAAAGGACTAGGGTTCTCACTATTACCGTCTATGTGAACACGTAGTAAGAATATACTAGAATAATTTCCAAAATCAACGGCTTATTCATGATATAAAACAGTAGCATTCAACTTTGCTTCCAAAATAAGAAATATTTTCAGTGATTAATTAAATGTATTTATTGTCATGAATTTATTATTTCATGATAAATTATATCTGGTTCATCTTTGAATATTTCTACAGTTTCAGATAATATATTAGGTCAGAGAAAAAGTCTTTTCGCATTATAGTATGTATGAACTTGTAATAAAACCTTTTCTCTACACAAAAAAGCTCCATATTTGAGTACCTCACGAGCTCACCGAAAGAAACCTAATGAACCGTGTACTCATTTGTGATTCTTGAAGCCAAAGAGATTTTATTACAAGTTCATACAAAATAATTAAAACATATTATTGATACAATTCACACACAGTCACCTAAAATCTAAGTTAGATATAGCCTGTACCACTATAACCAAATGGAAATGTGTGCTGCATTATGAAATATTCCGTAACCTAAAATTAAATTGCAACTGCCAAATGGCAGCTCTGCAAAATGGAATTCTGTTTAATCGACCGTTGACGCTAGGACAATAACGCCTTGAAATAAACAAATAAACTTTACTATTTGATCTATTACTAGAAAATACATATGTAGTATCACGCTTGTTATACCCGAAGGTGTAGACAGAAGTGTTAGGTACGATTCAGACCAACCGGCTCGCGTCGGGCCGGGCCGGGCGGCATTTTACAATGCGGTAAAGAACATTGAAATGTATCAACAGTAAATACAGTTCATATTTGCAAGCAACTTACGCATAGCTATCTCCGTCGGCATCCCGCGACGCGTCGCGACCTGTCGCAGTATGCATTCGGCTGTCGCGACGGCCGACCGGCCCCGACCGGCTCCGAACGGCGCCGTCGGCATCCAATCGGCTGCCGTCGGGTCCGTTCGGAGCGGGTCAGCTGTGCGTCGTGAACGGAGATTACGGTGCAGCAACTAGCGAATCATTGAAGTTGTGTTCTTCCAGCGACAGTTAACATATTAAAATCAAAAATGGATACGGAAGAAAAACTAATTTCTTTAGTCCAGACATATGATTGGATTCCAGCGGACGCTGTCGGCTGCCGCGGCACGCGTGCGGCTACCGCGGCAGCCGTACGCATACCGCAGTAGCGGTACAGCTCCGACGGACGCGTTCGGCTGCCGCGGCACGCGTACGGCTCCGTTCCGAGGCGGCGCGACGCTAGCCGGTTGGTCTGAATCGTACCTTAGATATGCACTCACATCCCCATTAGTAATGTTGGTCCCATGTAATATGGGGCAAGCCTAATGCCGTTTATCGGACACGTTACCAAACTCAAGCTGCTGTTGAGGAGAAGAGAAATTTAAATTAGAAAAGATTTCCTTTCTCGACCTCCCCGACTCGGGAATCGAGCCCGAGACCCCGTAATCCGTAATCATTCGGGTGAACTACCAACCGCGACACAGAGGAAGACTTTGATACAATATGATCCACTAGCTTTTGCCTGCGACTCCGTCCGCGTGAGAAGATTTCTCGGGGTAAAGCATATGCTATATTTCAATCCAGGCTATCAGTGTATCTACTAAATTTCATTAGATTTTGTGAAAGATTTACAATCATACAAACATACATCTACACTTTCAAACTTTCGCATTAGTAAAAAATATAAATATAAGTAAAAATTACCCGCACGCACTGACTTAGCGTGCGTGGTGGACTCAAGGCCTAACCCCTCTCTCATTACAAGAGGAGACCGGCAGTGAAACATCAATAGGTTAAATTTTATATTTTTTTTTATTATTAATGGAAAGGTGCTGAAAAACCTACAACATTACAAGAAAAGGGAACAAAATAAAACATCTCAGCTGACACAGAATTGGCAAGCTTCTTTATAATACTGGGAACCGTTCGGAAGTTTTTTATAGAAGATAAAACGTTTACAAGGCAAACGCCTACAGTTACGTTTTTATTTTACGATTCATTCGAATACTATGAAGAAGTTGGTCATTCAACTGTGAACGTTTCATAGCGTATTGATGTTTGTTTCACCGTTTTCAATTTTCAACGTTTAAGGGTCTTTTAGTTGTTTTGGCTTTGATTTTGTATGTAAGGAAAAGTATTATTTTGTCTTGTAGCAGTATGTTTTTAAAACAGTCAGGGTTTCGTCTATTTTAATGACTTCATCATCAGACAAATATTTTTCCTGGGATAGGATTTGATGCCACCACACGTGGCGCTATAGTTATTATGACTATGTTAACCACTGGACCTGAACGAGCAGCTAATAAATAGTTCTAAGGACTTGATGTCAAACAGGTCCAAGTCCTTAGACAAAAACATCAAACAAAAGAGTAATTTCGGAAAGAGCTCAAAGTTTAAGAGATTTTTTTTTAATAAAACATAATTCTTTTGTAACAATTTAATAATATTGACAATGTTCTTTATGTGTTTCTACCACATAAAGAACAATGTCAATATTATTAAATTAAACACATAATTAAACTCCCGAATGTAAATTACCAGACTGAGCACACATCATAATTACCATGTCCACTATCCATGGAAAATTTAAAGTAATTCACTCGAATCCAATTTCATTATTTCGCTTTAAACCAATGTTGATACGACATCACACCGCAGAGAAAACAGACCGTGAAAAGCACAAACAATCATCGTTTTACCGTGAAAAAATAAACAAGGGACTATAACGATTAATTACAAAGTCCGAACAGACGAACAATGAGGAAAAACTGACCAAGTTCCAGTTGAACTCGAACGTGAAAGGTTCTGTACATTTAAAGAGCGGTAAGGGAACATCTTTGTTGTGTGGGACTTTAGAGTCACAATGAAATATCTATTTATTACCGGTTTTAGTAGTCATCTGTTATTGTTGTTGTTAAAGCGATAACGTAAATACATTAATTGTGAAAATCCTATTGGCTTACTATCACGGTTCATGAGATACAGTCTGGTTACAGACAGACAAGCGGAGATCATATGCGAGAATTTCAGCTATCTTGTTATGACTCTTTATGAGAAATAGCTAGGTGACAGACAGACAGAATCAAAGTTTAGGAGATGCATCCCGGTGACAGACCGATACGGATATCGAGGCATTAGAAATAGGGTTCCGTTTTTACCCTTACGGTACCCTAAAAATGTGTCTTGGTTGAGACATTTAGCCCCATACTTTATCGGAGTTAGAGTACAATGGGCATTTTGTGGGTATTCTACCTGTTTTTGTCAGAGCTATATTTTTGTTCCAACTTGTTTTACTGTGTGGAAGTTCCGCTTTTTTTAATAGTTCGTATTAAAGTTCACAATTTTGTTATTATAATTTCGTTGTATTGTTTTAAGTCCAAAAATTTTTACACAAAATAATGGAATCGAAATGATATATTTTTACAATGCTAAAATAACCAGCACTTGGCTAGCGTGGTTGACTCAAGACCTAGTTCCTACCTCGTTTGGGAAGAAAACCTTGCCCAGCAGTGGGACATTAATGGGATAAAAAAGTAGAAATTGTGTAAATGTTTTATAAACTTTAACATCTCAAGTATTGTTCAATTGACAAATCGTAGAAAGCATGTCCAAAGATACACACAGGTCGGTATATCCAACTTAGAATAAATCTGTCCTAAATATTGTATCCCTTAGCAAACTTATTGTATGCTTAAGCGTATTTTACGAAAAGAATTTAGCAAGATAAATGATATCGATGATAAAATTAAGCAGCTGTAATCCTCTAAAACGCTCTCAAGGGACGTATTTTTCTTCCTCTGAGCAGAGCCTTTTGTATAGAATTAATATGGATTCCGTTACCTCACTATTATGAGCGTTGACTTTGTATCTCCTATATTCAGTTTTAAAAAGTTCGATCTTTTATATTAATTTAGTTTTATTTAAGTAGTTTTAAACTATAGCGCAGTCGGTATTATATACGACTGTTGATCACGAGGACCTGGGTTCAAGTCCCAGGTCGGAAAAAGTGCTACTGATCTTTTTTAACTTATATTAGAATATTTCTCAATAGTAGCTCGGAGTTTGATAACTTGCCCGATATATACGAGTAGCAAAAGGATCGTTCCATAGAACATGGGCTTAGAATTTTAATTAACGAAACGTGGTTGCATTTCCTACACCTCTATCAGTACAACAGGCGTGATATTTTTTCATATAAGAATTCATTATTAGAACCACCCAATTACTAGGTGACTTTTTAAAAAGAACCATAAATGTAGCCAAAACACCAACCTAGATATAAGGTAGTTATTGCCAAAAAACGGGTGCACTCTCTCAGTTTGTGAGCACGGGTATAGACAAAATGCAGTCACACAGATAACATGAAAATTGTCTGCCAAGACCACATACAGACACACACAAAGACTAGTCTGTAGTAGGCATCAAATTATTATTGTCAGTTACGATATACATTGTATGGCGTAGGTTGAAGTAAAGGGGACTTCGTTAGGAGTATAATATTGTAAATATTTTGACAAACTTACTTGATCAGGCTTGTTGTGCCTGAAAGTATAGGCAAAGGTTAAGTCAAGTTATTCATAAATAAGTCTCACGTTTTCACTTTGTTCGACCCGAGAATCAAACTCGAGACCTCGTAATCAGCAGAAAAGTGTTCACTTCCACCTAAACCAGTATCTTAAAGGCAGTGTTTTCTAACACCATATGTTTTTTATAGTGTTGCAGTACCGACAGCGGGACAGAGGTCGTATAATACGGGGTATGCCTTTTTGGGGGGGCATATATAATATAAAAGCATATTATTATAATAAGAGTACATGCAGTAGTTCTATCAAAAGTCAGATGTCCAGTCTAATCCAGTGTCGACCCAAACATTAGCTAGAAAGGAATAGCGACATAATAGAAATTATCATCCACAATTTCAGCTGAAAAGCTGGCAGATAGTCCTTTACATACAATGGCCTCTCATACAGATTGATCTGAGGCCATTCACGAACCCAACAAAGTGCTATGTTATGTTTGTATGTATTTTTCTCATTTTTAGGGTCCCGTACCCGAAGTACTGGCACCGTAACGTACCGGTAATACGGGACCCTATTATTGACTCTTAGCTGTCTGTCTGTTTATTTGACTGTCTGCTTTCTGAGACCAACTGTATCTCACGAATCGCGATAGTTAAACGGTTGAAATTTACATTTACAACGATTACCTACAAGGTAAAATTAAATAAATATATAATGGGGCTTTCCTACAAAAAACGTGATTATTTCCTTATTTTTGCTTGATATTGAAAATGAAAACTGACGCTTGAAATATTAATAGAATATGTGCTTACAAATTAACTCTAAAGATATGGAACCCTTCGTGCGCGAGTCCAACTCGAACTTAGCAGATTTTTTTATTTTTATTATCAAGCTCTTTTCGGGAAGCGACCTTTTACCATCTTTATTTAATTATGCTCTCGCCAACCGCTTTTTACGATTTCATATACAGTACGTTGTTTTGTCGTTATTGTTTTTTTTTTACTTTCACATAAATATGATGTGAGTTTTGATTTAGTGTAATTATATTGGAATTAATGGACCTCTGTTGTTTTTTGGGGCTTTATTTCCAAATGTGGTTTGCTGGATGTTATTGTATTGTCGAATATTGTAAAAGAGTTGTGGATTTTATGAGTACAGATACTATGAATTGATTTTTATAGCATTCTTGTGGATAATAAATATTTAAATATAATAAAGTTTTTTAAAGGAATGGTTCCTAAAAGTTTTTAGTTTTATGTCAATGGGTCAAAGTTAAATTCAGGGGATTTTACTCAAGATAGGGTATTGTGAAATTAAAAAGAAATTTGCCTTTGCCCACCAGTGGGACACAAAAAGGGGCTAAAAAAAGATTTTGTTCTAGGTACTGGAAATGGATTATATTTCTATTGAGTTGTGATCCCGATTTCTATTCTTTAAGTATTAAACTGTGAGAAAAGAAGCGTTATAAATTTTTTAAACGAGATATTTAAGCTATAAATAACTCAAAGACTTTAATTTCACATTTGCTACAAAATATTTAGTAAAATAAACAAAATAAGATATGAAACAGATTACAAAAGGCCTCACATTTTCCTCTTTCAAAGAGTTCAGATGATTTATTCAAACAGTCAGTTTTGATTTATGACAGACAGAAATAACAGATGTCAGAGAATACAAACTGTTCCAATGATATTTCTGGAGGTATTCATAATTAAGGCTTTTGGTTTTATAGAAGCGGAATTTATTTTTGTTTCTGGTGCTTTTAGGCTTTTAGAACTAAGAAATGTTTTAAAAGATGAATTTATTTTAATCTTTTCAAAAACCTAGTTATCGAATCAAGGTTTCACTTCTCTTAGGTTTTATTTTTGGGCAAGGGTCTCTTCCCGAATGAGAGAGGGCTTAAAATCGAAAATCTTTGAAATCGGCTTACGGTTTCACTTATGTAGGCAGTTTTTCTGTACTATCATGTAACATAAGCAGTCTGTTAAAAACTTGAAAATACACTCTTTCAAAATACGCCACGGGTGGTATTCAGTTTAATCGAAACTAAATCTTAAAACGCTAAGTCTAGTTTAATCTCTATTATCATAACCTATCTCCGTAAACATATTTTCGTCTATTTCCCAAAGAAATAAACCTGCAAAATACCTTTTTCGTACCAAAAAATCGTCGAATTAGTTACCGTCGTCCCACACAATAGTACCTCCACGAACAAAAAGTATTTCGCCGTGACTGTAGTGTATCTACCATTGAGTCATAACTCATCTATTGTAGTGTGCCTTTATATATGACTTAGACTAATATGCTTTCAGTAACTTGATA
Organism: Anticarsia gemmatalis; assembly: GCF_050436995.1. Taxonomy (NCBI): domain Eukaryota; kingdom Metazoa; phylum Arthropoda; class Insecta; order Lepidoptera; family Erebidae; genus Anticarsia; species Anticarsia gemmatalis. The sequence goes on along the minus strand of NC_134764.1, from coordinate 9,288,301 downwards.
CTGCTTTTTAGATTTGAATGTAACAGTTTTTTGAGAAGAAAATGTTTTTTTTTTGGTGATAAACTTAAAGTGAAATGACAAGGTTCAGAAGATGTTCATGACTAGTTTAGAAATGCGATAGATTCTAGCCTTTCTTCCAACTGTGTCGGAGTTGGCTTCGAATGTTACCAGGTGCAGCTGAGTACCAGTATTTTATATGAAGCGAATGTCAAAGATCTTTGAAAATGACAGCCGGAACTTAGCGTGAGATAGATTTGGACCACAATTTAACGTGAAGATTTGGTTCCTACTTAGAATTGCACACACTTGAAATTCACCATAAGACAGTACAAGAAATTTATTATTAACCCTGAAAGATCTCTGAACACTTAATCACAAACAAAGATAAGTAAAGGAAGCAGACATCAAGATATTTCCAAGATTTTGCTTCACTACTTAAGTAAAAGAAAAACACTAAAATAATACTTCAAAATACTAAAATAATATTTAAGTCCAAAAGGAATACTAACAAATATTGATCTATACATACAACAAGCAATTATGAAATATTACGTCGAAATAGCCAATACACGACCGGAAACTTGAAACAAACAGGGCCTACAAATATTTGTCTTCCGCAAGGGTCAGACCGAGGACTTTAGCTGATACTTTACGAATAACTTGCGAACTGGTCAATAGATCACTAGTTCGAGTTTAAGGAAGTTTGAATAGACGAATGTGTGTTGGTTAGTCATTTTGTAACAACTTAACGGGTTTATAAGAGACATAATTACATGCAGAACAAGATGTATGGATGTGATTGATGCAAAGAAAGTTTGATAGATAGTACCTACCTAGTGGCGTTCTCTGGTCTCTGTCTACCTCTATTGAAACAGGGCGTGTCCCAGTGAGCGCATGCCGAATGTCAAATCATTATATTATTATTTTATGTTTTATTTATCACAACCTTTAACTTGAAATAGAGTCATTATCACTGAATTTGTGGTATTGTATTGATATAGCGCTGTGCACATGAGATTAACATTGTAAAACACTCTTCAATGAATTTCTATACACTTCTACCTATGTTTCCGAGTAAAACAGATGCGTAGTTCATAAAAAAATGGAATCGGCATTTCACACAGTTCCAAACGTAGAAAGGTATCGTAAGACATTTTTTCTTTCAATCATCACATCATTCTATTTCTAATCCCTTAAATATTTTTCCTCTCTTAAACACCTGAATAATAATCTCTGCATCACCCTAAGGTAGACTGGCACAAAATGCCCCGGGAATAAAATCCACCTTAATACGGCGTTGTATATTAAGATGAAATAAATCTTTTCATATATAATCTTTTCATAATATATAATTCTTCTGTAAGTGTGTATGTCACTGAACTTCTCTTAAACGACTGGACCGATTTTGATGAAATTTTTTGTGTGTGTTCAAGGGGATCTAAGAATGGTTTAGATACACAAAAAAAATGTAAAGTATAAAATTCTCGCGTCACAGTTTTCGTTGCCATACTCCTCCGAAACGGCTTGACCGATTCTCATGAAATTTTGTGAGCATATTGACTAGGTCTGAGAATCGGCCAACATCTATTTTTCATACACCTAAGTGACACATTTTTTTTTATATGGCAAAGCAACGTTTGCCGGGTCAGCTAGTAAATGTATAAAATAATAAAGAATGTAAAGTTTTCTCCAGTCCAGATCTTTTCAAACAAAACCACATTTATCACAGTGCCGTATAAAATAAAACACTCGAATGCAATGTGACAAATAGCTGGGATTTAATTAACTAATGTGATTCCACTGTGGCTGTAGAACATTGGAGTCTCATTACAAGCTGAGAGTTACAAACTATTCTCTCACATTATTACAATGAGGTAGAACTTTTCCAAATGTAGAACGGTTTATTGTGAAGGAATACATGTTTAAAATCCCTCACGGAATTAGTACTTTACCGAATGCTACTTCAAGTGTTATAATAAAAATGATATTTAAAAATAATGTCTTTAATTTAATTATTGTTCGTCGTCAATAGAACAAGAAGCAATTAGAGTCAAAACACTGTGTTTTGCAATTTAAGACGTATTATGTACAAAATTGCGAAACACAGTATATTAAAAAGTACTTGTTTTTACATTTTAGATTTGATGTCTCATTTGCAGACTTTAAAGGATTACTTAGTGCCGATGATACGAGTTGACGCCTCATAAAACCTATTGCTATTCATTTTAAATAAGGACTTTGTGCTATTTAACCAGAAAAGCGTTCCTAAATCGGCCAAAAACCCATAGAAAAAAAGTCAATATTATAACACCAATACACTAAACCCAAATTCAAAGTATCTTATTCAGTCTGCAATAAGTGCCACAGCACAGTAAAGTACCAGTGGCACCACACCTCCTAGTAATATTTAAACTGTCTCCCGCGATGTATCACTTCGCCAACTTCTCGCTCTATTCTGTGCACATAAAGACTTTTAGTTTACTCTCGGGTTTGTCTGAAGTATTAAATATAGTTTTGAAATAGCGGTAACGTTATTTTAGTAAAATATTTTTCCTCCTATATGATATTATGAGGAATTTAATGACCAGAAAAGGTTTGTAGGAATCATATTCGAGATCATTATTTCGGCCTAGATCTATCAATAAAAAGGGGTGGTTTTAAAAATATATATTTACCTCAATAGCAAACCAGAAACTATATCCAGAAAATTCAGGACTTTGGAATAACGACACACAGGTTTCCTATTATAAAGTACTGGAGAATCTTCTCGAGATTCTTCACTCAAAATAAAACTTCTAATCTTCAAAATTAATCACAAAAGTCATTACCAAGATGATAACATAAAATTTGAATGCCAATCTAAAATCATTTTACGAGCATTCACATTGACTAAAGTTCCTCTTGGCGTCATAAATGGAATCGTTAAGTTATACGTCTATAGGTCTGAGATTACGACGCTGCAGTCACTGATAAGAATAATCCTGTATACTGTCTTGAGACGGCGATGTGGGGGAATTGATCGGTGTGGTTTTAATAGGCTGTTTTCAAAGGTAGAAATATTACCTGTGAATTTTGGTTACAATTGTTTGAGTAAGGGCAAATGTTTTTTCGGCTCTAATAATTTTATTCTGCATCTTTGCCTACTATTTAAGGTGATATTATGTATGTATGTAAAACCAAATTCTAAACAATTATTTTTGTACTTAGTTGAAAATCTTGTTTTGCTGAACTGGAGATTTTCAGCTGAATTTCGGTTGATCGCTCTTTAACTCAAAATAACAGGCCTAAAGTCTAATCGAGACTTAGAGGGACTGTATTTAAATAAGTTGCCAACTACTTTATTTATTTATTTTTTGACAAGTTTCAGCAATTTATTATCTGAGGAAAAGACTTCTCTCATAAACTTCCAGCTCTTGTTTGTTTGAGAGCTCAAAGAGTCGAGCAAAACAAAAAAAAAGCCACTGCATAAAATTGGATAATACATAAATTTAGATCAAAAAGAAATTGTAAAAGCTGGAACTGATTACATTGTCCAAGATAACATAGATACCATTAAACAAAAAGAAACATCATCTACAATGTATAAAACGGCCAATCTAATAAAAGACCTAACACTATCCCTCTACAGGGAAAAATAAAAAGAAAATTTTAATCTCAAACACATTTTGCATTTTTCACACAACAATGTTGAACAAGCAAATTCATTTTTCTAGTCCCGAGGTATCGCGAGTTTACTAGTAATATAACTTCACGACGTACTGAAACTGGGTAAGCAGAATTTATGGTAGCTAGTTTGTATTGTAAGACGTTTATAAATCATGCTATGGACGGAAACCGTGTTGGCAAGATAAATGATGAGCATGGCTTTGTTGAAAATTTCTAAGATATATGAACGTGTACGTGAGGTGGTTAATTGATTTAAGAGAAAGCAGACCAAGCTAAATGCGGTTTGTTTACTGATTTTAAATTGAAATTTGTTTATTCAGATCCAGTGTTAAAATAAAGAAAAGTAACTGATATAAAATGTGAACGACTTGAACATTGATTTAAACAAAATTAACGCTAATTCGATCTGTAAAGAAAAGACCATTGTAAAGACCACTAAGACGCCTTTAGACTTATCTGAGAAGGTCATGCGTAGCTGCTTTTATAAATTAAAATTTCGAACGGGCAACTCAGGGCAACAAAATTTTTTTCAATAGGTATGTTGGTTTTATTATATCATCGGCGTAGACAGAGTTAAGAATTTTATTAGACTTAATTTAATTGGCCGTTACGAGACAACTGTCGACACTTGACGTAAATGAATAAAGGTAATAACTTGATTTTGAATTTCTAGCAGCCACGTTTTTAACCACCAGAAAACTTGAAAATGACGCATAATTTCAACTCCAACGTAAAACCGCAGCATTCACCAACATCCACATCTTTTGTTAGAACATTCAAACTTTTCGTAAACATATTCACCAGTTCGCGTAATCTTTATAAACCTAACACGAGCCTTCACAGCCAAAACTGAAACTGTGTTAGTTCGTAAAAGTTAGTAAAAGCACGAATTTTCCGTCTGTTACTCACAGTCACCAACTTTTAGCCACTTTGACCGCAGCACTTTGGAAATTTCACAAATTTTCCACGTGTACTTGTTACTTGGGATGGAAATTTGCCTTTTGAAAGACAATTTTCGTGTTGATCTTGACAGTGAGTGAAATGTTTGAATTGTTTATTTGTTGGGTTGTGAGGTGACATTGTTTTTTGTTGATTTTTATGAATAATCGCAGTGTTTGCTTGTTTAAACTCAGGGGAGGTGCTATGACTTGATCATGTACGTTTTTCGTTTTTTATTTAAACGTATACAGAAATTGGTTTCCTATAGTATGATAGTTTTGTCCTTTTTTAATTATATAGGTAGTGTAAAAATCCTAGTAGTTAAAATAGTTTAATAATTTCTTGCCTTCATTTAATTGGAAGTGTGTTTATCAGTTATTTGGTTACCATAGTACCAGCTCTACTTAGTTTGGAATCAAATGATCGTGTATGAGTTTTTCAATGCTATTTATTTATCTTTAGGCAACTCATATTATTAAGTCAAACTAGCGTCAAACCTGTTTGAATTGTTCGAAGATTTCTGACGACCATTATCGTAATTGATAACAATTGATGAATAAAGAAAATTTTACGATACAAGTAACCCAGGTTAGCTCCCCAACACAGTAAAGGAAAGGTACAGTCACGATCTCAATCCTTAAATAAGACACGAAGTTATTTACTCGGTCCGGGAACTTTACGATGTAGTCAAAGGGTGGATGCTAACAAAATAATTTACGTGTTGGACATAACAGTTTAGCTAATAGCAATAAAGAGGTGATTTTACGACGTCTTCGCTCGCTGTTTATGACTGTACACAATATTACGAGTGATGCAGTTTGTCTTGTAAATAATAAAATATTTTGTGCTTTGAATTCTTAGATGATGGAAAGGTTTACTTTGTTTCATAGTTTTAGTCGAATCAAATTGGTTGAAAATAATTTTATGCCATTTAAAATATAGTTTCAGCCAACCTTTCAACGTCAGTAATGTCACGAGCAAAAACAGCTATTTAAAAAATATCGGGAAACGCCTTCTGGTGTTTAAAATCAGTTTTTTAATTTGACTTTCAACTATTTTTTCCTAATATAGCTTTAGGTAGAGATAGAAATAAAGAAACCTTTGCCCGGCAGTGGGACAGTATAGTTTATAGTAATTTGTGATCAATTTTTAATGTATGTTTTTCGGTAGTATACTATAGTCCAACAACTTTGTAGAGAACCTTGTATATTAAGTCCGCGGCTGGCGGAGGTTTGCAACATTCAGAATTTAGAACATCAGCGACCAGGAAGCTTGCGCTGTCTGTGACCTATTTGATGCTGCCGTTTGATTATGAAAATACATAAAATTATTCATTATTATTTAGATAAAACGTGCACACCGAGGCTCCCTACCAAGTTGTTGGACTATTTGTAACAGTCTTAGTCAAGTCACAATATTAAACTAAACGTTGTTCATACTGTTCGCTTTATTTGGTAACTCACATTTTATCTTCATCAGAATATCAACGACAATTTTCAATCTACATCTAAGAAAAAAAGTCCTCAAACTTAAAACCGAATATCTATGCAAAAACAGCTAATACCAACTTAATTATAATATCAGCATATCCCCAGACACCGTCCGTTTATCATAAAGGTGCAGTATAGCATAATTTATGATAATTATTCCGTTGCCGCTTCATTACCAAGTCGGGGTTGAGAAGAACTCATAATTAGTGGTGTAATATATGAAAGTGATGTATGGGACAGGTGGAAGATAAGAAAATGTGCTGTCAATGAAAATTTTGTAAAAAAAATCTTTGAAAACGTAGTTGTTGAGCAGGTTTTTGAGATGAAACTATTAGTTAGAAGGAAGATTCAGATTTTCGTTGGCAGCAATTTGCCAATAATGACAAAGGCCAATGACATTGATGATGAAATTGCATTTCTCCGTGGATTTTAATTTTACGTCTTGCGTAAACATCCAATTCTGCAATAAATATTCATTTATTATATACTATACTTACTTTAGGTACTATATTTATCATAGTTATAGATTGATTGTCTTAAATGTGTAGACATTTAAAACAATCAATCAACATTAAAGCTTAATTTATATAAAAATCATGCAATCAATTTTGGTTCAAGTCACTAACAAAACTCATTATTTACGTTAAAATGCATTAAAACCAAAAATATCGACGTATCGAGCTATAAAAGCGAAAATCTCAATTCGCTTTCCTCTTGACCAACGAGATAGTTTCGACATTAATATCGCTCCATGATTTTCGCTACCATCAATATTCGCTATCTCTGTGTTAAACAAATTACATACAATTAACCACAGTCCATTTGTTGATCCATCAATCATTCCGATATGTTCCCCAGTTTCACTACAATGTCAGCGTTTCCGGTTTCCTGTTCCGCCATTTTGTCCACCATTTGCGAAAATGAAAGATGTCGGATTATCGTTTCGCTTTGTGGCGCGAGTTTCATGTTGGTTACTGTAGTGATTAAAATAGTTTGAGGTTTTGGACAGTGCATGCCTTTGAGGCTTTCAGACGAATATTAAATGCACATAAAATATTTGTTTGCTAGCATCTGTTTTACAAATACTCATGTTGGAGTGTAAAATTTATAACTATAATTGAATGGGTTTTGTCAGCGAGTAAAGACTTACCGCAATTTTTAATTTTTACAAATATAACCCTTATGTAATTTTCATGGGAGCATACTTTTCAACAAAATAAGGATAATAAACAATAATTTAAGGGATTACCCATTACGGTCAAACTTAAAATTTTTAGTTTTAACGTTGAAACGTCAAGCAACTCAAATATACCTAATCTCGCTATTACCTGTTTTAAAAGAACTCAAAAAGTTACGATTACGTATACTTTTCTATTCCTTTTAATTGATAGTCAAACCACTTGACCAAATAATGGAAATGTAAATCCAACGGACACACTGTTATGAAATTCATGTAGCAAGTGTTAAGTGATAGCTGATGCGATTGCATTTGACGGTTAAATTGTTTACACCCTCTCGTGTGTTCACGGGTTAGCAAACATTGTTAGTTTAGATCAGTTTGTTTGATGTATGGATAGGTGATGCAGTGCGAATAACATTGTTATCGAAATGCTACGTCAATTTTCGTAACAACGTATCTGCGGGAGTGTTGTAAAGAACTTTAGTAGTTTTAATCGTATATTGAAAAAAGTACAAAATAAATTTAAAATACGTCCGTAAAATTATCTCTTAACTACTATACTTTTGATAGTGTATACACATCCCAGTGTACCTTAAATATTAAGTTGGGGAAAAAGTCTTTTCGCATTAAAGTATATATGAACTTGTAATAAAATCTTTTCTCTACACAAAAAAAGCTCGATATTTGGGTACCTCACGAGCTCACTGAAAGAAACCTAATGAACCGTGTACTCATTTGTGATTCTTGAAGCCAAAGAGATTTTATTACAGGTTCATACATACTAAAATGCGAAAAGACTTTTTCCCCAACCTAATACTATGCACTCCAACTAATAAATACAGGAAATTGAGTCTTGCTTGCATAAGAATAGAACGCCAAAGAACTTTTACAGATTTCAATCATAAATATACCGCAAAAATTATCTCTTTGCATTAAGCAGCCTCAAAACAATGTGAACGCAAAATCTCTTACAAAGCAAGCAAAACTCAAATGAGTAGACGTTACAAATCACCGCGTCTCACCCCACATCACAATGATATCAGCAAGAGAGCACCATACAAACATGACAAAATATAACAAAGAACAAATTAATTTTCACCTAAATCCGTATACGTTGTAACAAATGTAAGACATTTGCCACTCATGAGCGTTTCTGCTAACAAAAGGACACATTTACTAGAACATTTCGGGCGCTATTGTACCTCCTTGTGTTTTAAGTGTTTGTTAAGGCTTGTTTTATTTGTTTATGGGACATTTTGTATATTTTATTGTTGTAACTACTTATTATTCGTTTAAAATGTCGTATAACACCTAAATTGCTTAGGTAGTCCTTGAAGTGGTTGTGTTGTGCTATTAGTTAGGTTCTCAAAAGCTTAGTTGGTTTTTGGTGTAATCATGAAAAACTGTCAAAATATTGGTAATATGTACTAACATAATGAACAACATATCTATATATATAAAAGAAAGTCGTGTTAGTTACACCACTTATAACTCAAGAACGGCAGAACAGATTTGGCTGAAAATTGGTAGGGAGGTAGCTTTGAGCCAGGAGATGGACATAGGCTACTTTTTACCCCGGGAAAATTACGCATTTCCTGAAAAAAATCAGGTGGCGAACGAAGTCGCGAATAATCAATTTTATAATGACATTGAATTAACAAAATTCCGTTGTCATGGCAACTGTTTTAATGGTGGATATGCCATAACGCGACTTCGTTAAAATCTATATATATAAAAATGAATTGCTGTTCGTTAGTCTCGCTAAAACTCGAGAACGGCCGGACCGATTTGGCTAATTTTGAATGATGAATTATTCGTGGAGGTCCAGGGAAGGTTTAAAAGGTGAGAAAAATTCGAATAATTGCCGGGAAAATCCTCAAAACAGCATTTTTGACAACACCAATTAGTCATGATCTCCTGGTAGTTGTGGATCTATTTTCCGATCAGAATTAGGCCTAAAAACAAAAAAACGGCTCTACAAACTCTAAAAACTCTCTATAAACCTTTTCACAGTTACCAGGAGATCATGACCACTTGCTTGCTAAACAACTTGAATTTTTATAGATTTAGCTTCAAAACCGACGTAGTTTCATAGAAAATTTTTCACCCCCGTTAAGGCAGAATTTCCAAAAATATTTATTGCGTCATTCTTAATTTCTAACGATATAGCCAAATATTAATTTTAATCGAATTAGCTCCAAAAGTGAATCGCGAACGCAACAAAACGACACGACATTGAAGCATTCGCCGAAACTGTGCGTACAAATGTTCCACAATTGAATCAATAACAAAGAATTGCGTACGACACTTTGATAGAAGCTGTGAACAGTGGATCTGGTGGAATTTATTTCCTTGATGCTCCCGGAGGAACTGGAAAAACGTTCTTAATTTCATTGCTTTTGGCGAGGATCAGATCGCGAAATGATTTTGCTCTAGCGTTGGCTTCATCTGGAATAGCTGCAACTCTGCTAGAAGGCGGGCGAACTGCACATTCTGCCTTGAAATTACCACTAAACATGCAAATCACCGAAACACCAATTTGCAACATCGCCAAAAATAGCGCAATGGCCAAGATCCTACAGGTATGCAAATTGGTGGAGGTCACTGGAGGCACTGGACAGAACGTTGAAAGATCTTCGTGAAAACCAAAATATTTTCGGCGGGGCCATGATTCTGTTGTCAGGTGATTTTCGTCAGACTCTTCCAGTTATTCCCCGATCAACTGTTGCTGATGAACTAAATGCATGCCTAAAATCATCAAATTTGTGGCAGTACGTAAAGACACTCCACTTAACAACTAACATGCGAGTATTTTTGCAACAAGATGAAACTGCAAATGTGTTTGCGAAACAGTTGTTAGACATTGGAAATAATAAAGTTGCAGTGGACACCTCGACCGCATTCATCACATTACCTACAGATTTCTGTCACATCACAGACTCAAAAGTGGAGCTTATTCAGCGAGTTTTTCCAGATATAGCGCAAAAGCTCAATAACCATCATTAGCTGGGTGAACTCACGAGCAATATTAGCAGCGAAAAATAATGATGTCGAGGATCTTAATGCAACCATTCAGAATTTTCTTCCAGGACAGTAGGATTCTTTCAAATCAGTCGACACCGTAATGAACCAGGATGACGTAATCAACTATCCCACTGAGTTCTTAAATTCACTGGAATTGCCTAGATTATATATTCGCTTAGCCTTTGTTCCAAACTGTGTTGGAGTCGGCTTCCAGTCTCACCGGTTGTAGCTGGATACCAGTGTTTTACATGGAGCGACTGCCTATCTGACCTCCACAACCCAGTTACTTAGGTATTAACACGATACCCTTCGGTAAGACTGGTTGTCAGACTTTCAAGCTTCTGACTACTGTTAACGACTGTCAAAGATCTTCGAAAATGACAGCCGGGACCCACAATTTAACGTGCCTTCCGAAACACGGAGGAACTCGATATGTATAAGATGGTCACCCATCCACGGAACAACCTCGGCAAGCGTAGCTTAACCTCAGAGATCGATCCGTGCGGCTGTTGTAAACTAAGCCACGAGCTCCTCTGGAATTGCCTAGATTACCACCTCACAATTTGCAGTTAAAAGTAGGATCAGTTGTCATCATGCTGCGTAACATTAATCAACCTCGACTGTGCAATGGAACAAGACTGGCTGTGAAAAGACTGATGAATAACGTCATTGAGGCGACAATCATAAAGGAAAGGAGAGGATGTCTTGATCCCGCGGATACCGATGATTCCAAAGGACTTACCATTCGATTTTAAAGCGATGACCATAAATAAATCGCAAGGACAGTCGTTAGAAGTTTGTGGAATCAATTTGGAGTTTCCCTGTTTCGCGCGTGGACAATTATTATACGTCGCGTGTTCGCGCGTCTTAAAACCGTCTTCTTTGTTTATTTACGCACCACAAAACAAAACAAAAAATATGGTTTATGAGAAAGCTTTAAATTAATAAAAAGACTGTATTTTAACAGTGTGTGTCTGTTAATATCAAATTTAAACCTTATAAATAGCCAGTATTTCAGGAAAACTCTGTTTTCTAAGTAAGCAACATGATGTATCGAAAATAATAATAAAACTTCATGCTTTATTCAATAAATGATTTTTTATTAAATACAGATTCGATTTGTATGTTTTAAAATCATTTTATACAAAAGATTAGGTCTTTTATTTATCGATGAGGCAGTACGAAGTCTGCCGGGTCAGCTAGTATTATCTATTTGTTAACCACTAGGTTAGCAAATAGATATGTTGTTCTTTACTTGTGTCAAAGGAAACAGTTCTATGTACGCGTGAAATAGACAATTTCAGTCAGTGTCTCTTTTAAAACCTAAAAAAATTAAAACCTTTTAAAATATTTTATCCGCAGTATAAGATAGCTTATAAATTTGACTTAAAACTCATACTCAATCTATAGATATTTATATAATATCCCAAACCTTTTAAAATAACCATTATGAGAGAAACCACATCAACTAAAAAACATAGTGGACCGTACCCACCTGTTTCTGATCAGCCATAAAGATTTTATTTACAAGCCGTTGTTACCGCGATTTACTACTTATTACCAATGACGGCTCTCTATACTAAATAACGTAATAACCGGACCCTTTTCACCGTTCGACAGCCGCAGAAAGGGAACATGTTGAGGAGTATTCATACTAGATTGCGAACACGGCAAAAACCGCTTAAGACCTTTCTCTTGTAGTGTATTTTCTTTCTTAGTTCAGGCGGCGAATTCTTGGAAATTACTGTATCGCTATCCAGAGCTTTTGATATAAAAATACTGTCTACTTAGCTTGTCTTAACCGTGATATGTTTAATATTTGGTTGTTCATTAGACAGTAACCTTTTTCTTTTTTTTATATTCTGCATAAAAACTAAGCTGGAGTTTATAATATTCATCACTTTCAGTGTTCTTTAAGAAATTATTGTGATGATCGAAGACACACATTGATATGGTTTTTATTTACGACTCGTCTATAAATGAAATTATACACTTAACCAATAATCTCTTCTTTATGAGGATGTTGATTGACAAAACATACACGCCAGTTCATCTTGGTACACTCTTTAGATAAAGCGATGCGGAGAAAGTTTTGAAGCGTAAGACACGTATAATTTATTATGTTCTTAGATCATCATGCATTTTTGCTCTCTTCTACTATAACGGTCACGAACATCTAGGTAACTTTAAACGAATAACGCCTATCCATGTTACCTGTAGTCAGTGTGGAGCTTTACGTTCTAACGGTTGGAAATATCAACACGTCAAGAATTTTAGTGATAAAAATACGTTTTGTAACGTATTCTGATATTCAATGGGAGTTGGCGTGCTGTCAGCTCTCGTTTCATATGGGGATTTTGTTTTATTTTCCTGTCCAATATTATATTGTTTGTTATTTTCTTGTACTGTGATTTTTTTTACTGTATATTTCAGTACAAACACATTATATGAACTTATAAACCAAGCTCATTGAAGACAAATATCTCTCGAATGCCTTAAGACAAACAAATATTTGGGTATGTTAAATTACAAGTACGCTACGTCCTAAGCTTGGACGGTAAACAAGATTTTCTGTTGGAAAAAAATCTACATCTTATAACCATGTTAGTTGAAAGAAATAAACCATTGTCACAAAGAAGGTAGAGTTAAGACTGTTATACACATCAATATAGTTATAGGAAAAGTAACTTCAAACGATGATACATCTAGCTCTATATATTTTTTGGTACTTTGGGTATTTTAGCATTATTTTGTTTGGTCAAAGAAAATCCTGTTGATCATTAAACTCAAAGAATAGACATTATGTTTGATCATGTGACAAGGTGCACCGCATCGCCCGCTAGAGGGCCTTGTGTAAATTTTGATTATTTCTGAATCGCGCTATTAAGATTCTCTGGCAGCCAGTATATAAGGTGCGAACAATAAAATTATTTTAGAGCTCGTACATCTGATTTGTTTCATTTAAACATAGCGTCAACACTCATACAAAAAAACACTATTGAATAGATAAACTACCGCTAAATGTACTCAGAAAACGAGGGTCAGTCAACAACCATACCAGAGCTAAGAACATACGCCTTACAAAAACCAGTAATATTCATTGTAAATATCTAAATCCAGGAATTATCCTTTCTAATAATCCACGTAAATGAGGCATGATGTTTAACGTGATATGCTGGAGGCAACAAGAATTAACGCAACCATGCATTTATTCACGAGTGATCGCTTATCACGTCGGTTGCATTGGCAACCAGTCATAGGTAAATAATGCATACCGCTATTTATTGATTATAAAGTTATGGTATTAATTACTGAACCAGTCTACTGCACATTTGACAAACTGATTTTCCGTAGTTGATATCGTAAATTGGAGCCAAATCGAAGACAATATATGTAGTTAATAAAATAAAACATTGATTTGTCATTATTAACTACAAAATACAGACCATGTCTTATATAGATTTAGATAACCGTATATAGATTCTCCAATAATACCGTATTATTTCCTTGAATTTTAAATAGTATAATTTTCTATATGCTATACAGATAGAAAATTAATATTCGTGATTCTCTTCTTCCATTGGCTGTCGACTACCGGCTAGCTATCGAGAAATTTTGTATGAACTATTTTGCAGCACATACTAAATGTCAAACTTACGATACTTGATAGTACCGCCTGTATAAATCGCGCTACAATACTACCTTTTAAAACCTGAAGCTTTTTGTTAACTCGTTAACTCCCACAAAGCTATCAATTACACAAAGTGCAAATATTTCACCGAACACTCCAAAGAATTTACACAGTAAAAACGTTTTAAAAGATAATAAATAGCACAAAGTAATCAGACAATTACATCAAGTACCAAATGAGAATCATGTTACTGAAAAGTACGTTGTTTACACGCAAACGCATTGTTGCCAACATGCCGTCGTTAAATGAGCCACAAATATCGCTTTCCGCAAATTGGCGCTCCCGTCCACTAGTTAAAATCTGTTTAAACCAGTTCGCGCCGGATTTAGCGAGTTGCCGCCAGTTTTATCTTGTTTTAACTGGTTGTACACCTGTGAAGTCGTATTTTTTATTGTTGAAGTTTGTTCTGTGATGGGGATTTTAAAGTTTTAAATACATTGTTTAATTCGGAGTGAAGGGAATTTTAGAATTTGCGGTTTTATACCCTACTGGAGCAGATGTCTGTGTGATATCCAATTTATTAGATCATAAGCCCGTAGCTTCACAAGCTTTTTAGATGGTAAACAAGCATATATTGTTTTATGCTACCCTCTTGTAGAATTTTGTCAAAATCGGTTCACTAGTGTGAATGTGAAAACGTAACACACTAAAAAAATAACTTTTACATTAACTGTAGATGTTCAAGAACTGCTATACTCCCAAAAATAGAAAGTTTTTTTCTAATATCACATTTTAAAGTTTTGACAGATACTTAAATGTTTGAAAATTAAGATCACAATGACGCACAAGAAGTTTTGTCAATACAAATTCTTTATTTGAACAACTTGTATCCGAAGTCTTGTACAAATTGTCTGTACATTCAGTGGAAGGATATCTTACAGTACGTTTTCCGGTCTGTCTCTCGATCACTTTACTTTATTTTCTTTTGTCGTTTCTTGAGATTTCTGTTGCTTTTGTACTAGTAGTTCTTTAGGAACTGTCGATGGACACTCTCGAACTTGTTTCGTATGATCTTTAGGGAATGCTGCGGTTCTATGGACAGGTTTATTTCTGAATAAAGATTCATACGTAACTAATATGTTATTATGTTGTTAAGAATTATTCTGTTCTTTATTTTTTTGTAGGTGTTAATTGTGTCGTCATCTAACAATGTTATTTTGGTGACTGAAAAAATCTCGCTTTCTTGATTTCATAATCAATTCAAATCATTTTATGGCGTCATTATTTTTTTTATTCCCAATCAGAAGTTTGTCACAATACAGCTTTTGCCTTGGATCAATATACCTACATCATCCAATGATGAAGTAGGTATATTGATCCAAGGCTGTCAATACAGATACTTTATATTCTTTATTCTTATACGATATCTAAACCTTAAAATAATTCAAGGCTGAGTATTTTTACAATTTACAAACAACATTTTCACGACACATTACGCAAGATCTCTCGTTGCATACATCAATAATTTGACTGCGTCATGCACAACACCTATACACAGTCACACACAAACCATCAAACCCAACATCTGCTATTCACTTGCTTGAAATATGATTCCGTCACATGGCAGTACTCTATACGGTGTGAATACAGCCTATCAATACGACGATATTTCACCCTCATAAGGTGTGTGTTTCCTGAACACAAGTAGTTCGTAATATCTATATGTGTATGGTGTGTTTTGGTTGTGATTTTCGTTCGATAGATGTTTTTGGGAAATGTTTTGCATCGGTTTATAAAGAAGGTGTTTGTTCTCGAATTTAGTATGGGGTATAGTGTTGTTTTGGAGCATTTTGTAGATCAGCTTGCACGTTTTTGAGTATATTTTTGGCGTGGATTGTTTGATATTTAAAAATTACTAATTATCTTTCTAAATATTCTACGGATTTATTGTTCTTTTGGTTTGGTTTCGTTTGAGTAACTGTTATAGTAATTTAACAAAAAATGCGGTGCTACGACTAACAACCTGAGTTATTATGCGGATTCATAATTGAGTCTTAATTTTAAATTATGTGAATGTTTTAGTCACACTTAAGCATTACACTTAAAGATATCAACGAGTTGTCTATCTACTTTGATCCAGCCCTTCAAGCGTTTATAACCCAATTATTTAGCAGCTTGAGAACTTTTAAATATTTCGAATTTGAATTGTTCTTTATTCCTATGCTCATTTTAAAACTTAAACACTATGTAGTTCTCCTAAAGCTATCTACAATAACGAAGTCCTAAATATTCACAAAGTTTGTACCTTTAAATAACACAAAAACCTTACCTGAGTAAGTACACAATTCATCTCTACCCACACGAACGTATGGACGTATTTTATTCGATACCTTCAGATGAAACAGTTAATACGTGTTTTGAAAACAAATCTCTTTCACTATAACTGTGGAAGTTTGTTTGTTTGCTTTTACTGGCTTTTGTGGTGCAACGTAAGTCTAGACTGAGAGCTATAACTATTTAAAAAGTAGAGGTTCAGAAAGTTGGGCTTGAGTTTTTTGACAAAACATTCTTAGGTATGTTTACTTATAGTATGAAAGTTGGGGTTACAAATCTCAACTGCTTTGGAGAGCGTATGTTTTGTCGTTTTACGTCAAATTTTTATTTACTGGGTGAATTTTGTATACACAATGGGCTACTATAATCAGGTAAACATGTAGCTAGTTTTATTGAAACTGGCCGCTGTAACTAGACGTCCGTCCAAAAGAAATGTGTTTTGCAAAATTATTAAAATATCGACTACACAGATTTATGACTAAGTGAAGCACTGATTCCTTTACAAAAAGACATTTGTTAGTATTTTATCAAACAAAATATAGGGAGGTGAAGCCGCGAACAAAAGCTAGTGCCTTATAAACAAAATCTTCAGGCGTTCATCTATCAAACAGGGAAATGTTTTGGTGTGAATTATGTATTCTTTCAGTTCAAATATATGAAGATCAAAGGAAATACGAAATACGTTTGTTTTTTTAACTAGCTCCGGTATGTGACTTCACTTGTGATTATTTGTTTTTGTGACACAACTGACATGCTAATAATTCGTCGAAAATATTTGAATAAATCTTAAGTTACAGATAATTTCTCAGCGAAGCTTATAGAGCTTGGAAAAAGGTTTTGCGATCAATAACTACATTAAATTATAAGGCAATATGTATGGATGTGTGATAAATACATATCAATAAGAATGAAATATTTGTTATCGAAATAAAGACGGGGCGCCGTAGTAGCTGTGTTAACTTCAATATATTATTATATTCATTATCATCATCATCATCGTGAGCGACAGCAGTTTCTTTCGACCTACTATAAACCAATCCATATTGCGACCTTTACCTTATGTTAATTAACAATTAATCAATTATGTCAATGATGTTAAAATCATTTCACCATTCAAAAATAACAATAGGATCAAACACATCAAAAGAATCTTCAATAGTTTAAAGTAATTATCAAATGCAATATTTAATTCAGACAAGACAGTTCTAATAGAAAAGATTAAATTATAATCAGTTATTATTAGCTTCTAAGTTTCAAGTTAATATCAGTTTCATAAACTTCATGATTTATTACGATTACAAGTTTAGTATTTTTGGGGGAACTTTGATAAAACTTAATTAATTTCGGATTAAAACGTGGTGGAATTGGAAGTTGTTCGTTAATTTTATTTTGATTGAGATAGAGAGCATTAAACAGTTGTACTAAATTAAATATTTTTGTATTCTCTATAGGTTACTAAAAGATAAGTTGTCAAACTCCGAGTTACTATACAAATATTTTACTTTAAGTTGTCCGATCCGTAACCAAACCCGAGCCTTTGTGATCAGCAGTCACACCTAGAACGATATAGGGCTAAGCCCAAGCAGTGTTGTTTTTAAAAAGGATGTTCCCTCACCTGTGTTGCTACGCAATCCTAAATATCAATCTCTCAAATAAAAGTTTTTAAGAACTGATAACTAAACTTCTCATCGTACCCCTTTTACAAATAAGTGAAAAACTTCACCCTCTTAAGATTTGATACGACCAAGAAGTATTATTATATTGTAAACAGAGATTTTCTTTCGAATTTCACAAGTATTGGGAGTTAAAATTGTTAAAGAGTTTTACCTTGAAATTGATTACAGAATAATAATATTTTCTTTCGATATCTCTTCTTTTTATTCGATTTACAGTTGGTTGGTTACACAAGGTGTTAGTATTAGTAGGTAAGGTATTAACTGTGCCTTCGAGGTTCCAGTTTTGATGTCTGGGTTGGGCAAAATATTATTGGAGTGTTATTCGTATTTGGTGATAGCTACGCAAACGATATGACAACGACATGGTAAACGCCAAAATCGGTTTTCATTATTTTTATGTCAGTTCTATATTGTATCTGGCATAATGTTCTTCATTGGTACATTATTTAACAAGCTTGAGTAATTTACACCAATAAAGTAGCACTTAAACCACATTATTCACCTTAACGAAATTCTAGGAACTCAAATTATTTCTTCAAAATGTGAATATCACTATAACAGGTTCCTTCCCGTCTTTTATATAATGACAGAGTTTATTAGGAACATAAAAGCCACTTTTGTCAAAGAAACCTTAGAAGCCCAAGTAGATTAGACCAATTTGAGATACTTTAATTAGTTTTATTTGACTGTGCCGATTTTTGGGAAAGATTTTTACCTGTTTATCGCAATTAAATCATAAGACTGTTTGATTGGATAATCGGGTAATTATAATATCACGGAAAATCTTTATCGAATTGTTTATTTGTCACACTTTCTTACCTTACTGAGCCGATTCTGATGAAAGTAAGCACAAATATAGTTGAAGATTTAGGATTAAACGCAGACCCATATTAAAGGATACTAGCTTGTACGCAATCAGAGCCGCGTGGCTCAGCTAGTAATTTCATCAAAATTCCAATCTTCATAAACTTCTACTTCTTTCATAGAATAGAATTTGCAGAACAATCTCCTGCCACTATGACCACTCGACAAATCGCTAGTCATCGTCAAATTCTGTACGAATAACTGATCAGCGCCTCTAGTGGACGCCATTAGAACGAATTTCAAAGTAAATTTTAAATGTCAAACTCTCGATACTCCTGTAGAAAATCGTGCTTCTCGCTCCATATAAAACTGACACTCGTATTAATTAACCACGGCTTACTTGAATATCATCACGGACTCATTGGACCGTGGTCAGCAGTATTTTAATTAAATGTCACTCAAGCTGTTATATGAATAGAGCATTGACAGGTGCGCTCTAGGGTTGGGAGTGTAGTTTAGGAAAACTATTTCATATTAATTTCTTTTTCATAAGTTAAATTAATTTTGGAAAGTCAATGAAACCCGAGTGGTACTGTCTGCGACTGTTAACTAAGGGGTCTCGGGTTAGATGCAAACTGGGTTATTCAATTTATTTTTAGAATTTTGCTAATAGCACCCTTGGTTTCAGATACTTGTGCAGTTCTTTTACAGAAATAAAATAGCTAAAAAGTCCTGGGGACTTTCGGAACGCAAGAAATAAAAATATAATAACTAAACGCGAATGTTATCTATTCTATGCAATTCTGCTTACACATTCGGATATAACGAGCATGAATATGTTCGATTCGATTCTTGACTGCATTTTCTTGCTCAGATAGTAAGGTTTAATACATCTCTACATTAGTCTACATTCACAAAAACATTCACAGCTAAACTATCGAATATTCAGTTTCAAAACACTTAAAAGTACTAAGTTATAACCGCATTTGAGTTGATGTAAACGCTCTTAAGAGGCCAGTCATTTTTCAAAGTCTCTTTAGCCGGGGTATAGGTGACAAATGAAGAAGTATAGACTTAAAGGAATGATTAATGGACGCTCGATATCTTCAAGAAACAAGTTATCTAGGGTGGTTTAAAGAAATGGTTTTGTGAGAATTTGTTTTAGTTTTATGTAGTTCTGTTGAGTGGTAGTAAACTGTATTTAGGAAAATGTGAATGTATTTGATACTCTTTTGCGTACATATATAGCAAGTGAAATGTACGTTATATTGATAGTATTGCGATGTAAAACTTCAAAATTATGTTTGGTCTGGATGTATAGGTTTTTAATATCTTGGCTAGCATGGTTGCCGTGTATGTAATGCAATTTGTATGAGCTAAAAATGATTCTTAAAATGTTCTGCTAAACTAGAACGATGAATGTTTATACATATCTGTTCAAGTCAATCACCCCTCTGAATAATGAAATGAACCGTTCCCATAACACAAATAAAATAACCTTGTCATGTTACTAATTGTATCTTTTCTTTGTTTCAGATGATTGTATATAATGAAGTCACGAAAACATAGAGCTTAACAGCGCAAAATGGATATAGATCATGTAGTATTGGACAAAGAAGCAATCACCCGTTTCGAACAGTACACGTTGGCAAAGCCCTCCCTAAATGGGGGGATCCCTTTGGACAGATGCCAAGACGGCGACTCCATGGTATCTAATAGCAGAAAAAGAGCACAAACACCGCGGCAAAAAGTTGTTTGTTGCTTTTGCTTCAAAACTACCAAATATAGAAGAAAACAATTCATTATTGGATCCCTCACAAACGTCGTAATATTCGTTGTACTTTTAGCATATACGTTTCTCGGATCATTCATTTTTCTCGCAATAGAAGGCGGCGCAGAGGTACCGGCGAGGCCGAGAATATTACCAGACAGACAGAAATTAAGCCACAAAGATAGTAATAGTACGCATAAAAAGTCAGACGACGACTACGATTATGGAAATCTGACATTGTCGGCAAATTATTTTTGGGACGCCAGGAGCAGGGCTGTGGAAAATATTTGGGAGATAACTGTGTCTCTTAATATCTTGTATAGAGAAAATTGGACGAGGTTGGCTGCTCAGGAGATTTTGAAGTTCCAAAACGAGTTGGTTCAGAGGGTGACGACAGAGATGGCGTCGCAATATGGCGTTAGTTACAGAGAGATGGCTCTCGGGGAGTTCGGGAGCGATCTAGCCAACCATTACGAAGAACACGAGTGGAATTTGGCGCTAGCGTTTTTCTACTCACTAACTGTTTTAACAACTATAGGTGAGGACTTTGTACTAAGTTGAAGCTAAAATTTCGCTTGGTTTAATTTTATTTTCTTTGCAGAGTTCAACGATGTAGTTTATGAAATAAACGTCTGAATATAAAGACAATAGATTTTATATAGAGAAAATGTTACGAGATTACAAAAAGGCTTCAGGATAGAAGTTAAAGGATTGTAATAGTGGCCAATTAAAATATTACAATGTCACCGGCCTTTATTGTTTTAGTAATAATGAACTTTGGATGGGAGAAAGCGAAATATTGAATTTTCTACTGAACCGTTATTTATTACTTCAAAGTCTATCAGTCAATTAGACACGATCTAATGATTGCTTTTTGTTAGTCATTGGGTTCTACAGTTTTCATTCAGTTTAGGTTATGTAACAGACCGATTTTTTAAGAAGTTACGATTGAGTTAGCTACTCATTGCTAGTTAACCAATTGTTTTTGAAAGAAAAATTATAGATATATGGCCCTAAGTGCAATTTATAATCAATACTGTTCAGACCCATACTATAACCACCTTTAACATATTTTTTTTTATAGATAACTCACAAAATACTTTTTTTTTCATCAGGTTACGGCAACATAGCACCAAGAACGATCCTCGGAAAAGGCGTCACCATCATCTACGCATTGATCGGGATCCCACTCACCTTGGTCTACTTATCAAGCGTCGGGTCTCTCCTCTCCAAAATGGCTCGAAGCGTCTTCAGCCGCGCCCTCTGCTGCTGCCTCTGTTCCAACTGCGGCTACTGCTGCTACGACGAGAGAAGAATGGCAGAGAAAGAACGAAGAATGAAGCTGAAAAGACAACAAGAAGAAATGCTTAACAGTCAGAATACTAGCAAGACACCTACAGAGGAATGTTACGTGTTAAAACCAGATAGTCAAAAAGACTTATCTTTGTCAGAAAGACCCACAACTAGTACAGCCAAAGATGATATTATTAGTTGGCCTGATACAGATTCTAAGTTATCAATGCATGGGCTAAGTATTCTAGCTCCTGTTCTTTTGTGTCTTGCAGCAATTTTCATTTACATTGTTATTGGAGCAATCGTTTTGTATAAAATAGATAATTTGGGTATTATAGACGGCTTCTATTTTTGTTTTATGGCCTTGAGTACTATTGGTTTCGGTAACATCGTTCCTGGTATGAGTTACACCAATATTAACGGGGTTAGGTACTACACAATCAGGTCAACAACCCTTTGGTTTTGTTCTGCGTACACCCTCACGGGTTTAGCTTTAACAGCTATGTGTTTCGGTGTTATACACGATGAAATTATCTACAGGATAAAGCATCAACAAAAGCAATGGTCCCAAAAGGGAAACACAGTCAATGATGGAGTCAATATTAGTGATCCATTTTATATGAATTCCTGACAAATGTATAATAAGAGTAAGTCAGAAAACTTGTATAGTATAATGGAGGATAGTACTTTAGAACGTAACAGAATCGAAATCGACAATAGGGAGGTAGTTCTTAGTGTAGATGATATTTCGACGGCCGTTGACCCTAATGCTGAGTTTCCGCCGCCTCCCCCCGAAGAAGAAATAGTTGCCATAGTAACCAAAAAAGAACCTAAAGGTTTTGGTAATATGGTTGCGTATAACGTGCTCCCCGAAATGCTGGAACACGTTAATACAACATAATCTAAAAGACTTGATGAAATTTTTCGATTATTTTTTTCTATTAATTTTTCTGGCTGTGAATTCTTAGTTATACAAATTTTATGGAATATCATAATGGTCTTTGTCGAATTTACTTTTTTCGATTGTATTAAATGTAAATATTGTTGTAAATATTGTAATTATTAGTGATAGAAAATGATGTGTGACATCTTTTATCGGATCTATTTGTCAACTGTTAATATCAAGGTAACTGTAATGATTTTCATGTGAATAGTTTCTTTGTAAAAATTATCAGTTTAATAAAAAAATATGAAAATTGTTATACGTATTTTCATTTCTATGCAACACATACTTAGTGCAATGGGTACTAATGAATTACCTAGTATTTGTTGCAATATATCATAAAAAATATACATTTTTGTACATTCTGATAAACAAATGCAAAAACATATTGTCAGAATGAATGAATTGAACAATAATATGACGTGTAAAATAGTTGCTTCGTTGATATTTAGTATATGTTAGTAAATTACTAGACCTAAATTAAAAAATGAAACACTTTCGAAGGCAATAAATGATAATATTATTGCTGCATTAAAATATCAAAATCATCATGCGCTAGTAATTTGATGATATTTTCTCGAGATATTCAAGCAAGATTAGTGTTGAATTTATAGACACGTACAGAATTTAAAATCACACCATTACTACATTCAACTGAATTTAGCTGACATTTTGGACGTAAGTATGAGTAAGTATAAGTATATAATCTTTGAAATATGATAAAACTTGAAAAAATATCCAAGATTTACGTGACGAACATTCTTAATGCAAGAGTAGATATATAGTACATAATAAGGTATACAGTATCTCAAATGTAGAGAGCCACGAATAGATCTTTGATTTACGTATTGCTACTGAAGACAATAACATTTGATATGCGTGAGAGAAGATAATCCCTGTAGTTGTTTTGCAATAAGTTTAAAACTACGAGTAAATAATTAAAGTCGCTCCTTAAATTAGGAACTTATTACTTTCAAGATCCAAAAATGTTTTCTGTATAAAATATTTACGATACTTAAATATTTGCAAACAGATCTCTGACCACTTTTGTATACCTAAAAAATATATTCGCAGAACCAAATATAATTTGTTTTTCTATACCCGAATTCCTTTGTAAAACGTGTTACACTTGACACGTTTCGTTACACAAAGGAAAAATTAACATCAAAGCATCTTTTCCTTCAGTTCTAGGGGAAAGTGAACAATATAATCTTTACAGTATGCTTTATCAAGTCAAGTATTATTGAGTGCTTCTTAAGTTGCCGATTTGGGCTCTGATAGGCAAGTTAAATTGGCATTATAGCAGGTGATTTACCAAGATATCCAACTTGGGAGCCATAATAACCACTTATCTTCTGGTTTTTAACTATTATAGTCAAAAGTAAGTATGAAAGAATCAAGATTACTAGCCACCACAACATGAGCTAGCTTACATGGGTGGAAATGCATTCTAGATACCTTTAAGACTCGAGGTAATTTAAAAAATAAACAATTGAAGACGAGGTACGTTCAAGTTCTTTACGTACGATATTCCACGACAACCATAACTTTTGTCTTATTGTGAAATGTGTGTCTTTGATACTAAGTTAATTAATAAAATCACGTCTTTTTGAAAATGAACATTATTGTAAATGAAAGAAGGAACACTATAAAGGCCACACTACCAATTCTTAGCGATTGGACACCGTACGTTTTTAAGGCTCTCGTGCAATAGGAAAGAACCTTTTACAATAAAAATAAGAAGATTTTGTCACTATTTTGATACATACAAGACAACAAAATATACAGACACGAAATTGAGGGCTACAGAATACCGAGGCTTACATACAAATACTGATCTTAAAGGGTGAAACGTTTGAATAAGACAAATAGTAGCGTATATTAAAATAGATGGGAGCTTTATTCACTGTCATGTTCAACAGTTTATTGGTTTTATATGATAATTCACCAAACTACTTTCGTTTTGTAGACATTTCTAACGGAAGAAGAAATAAATTGGCTGCGTAATGTATGTGAAAATGTTCTTTTTCTTTTATGTTACAAACATGATCGGTTCTTGGAAATAAAATTTTGGCTTGTTTCTTTGGAAGTTGATTGAATAAATTGCTTTTTTTGCCGACGTATAATAAATATTTTTATTAAAATGTTTACGTCAGCATCCAATGTAGCACAATATTAGTAAACATATATTTCGAATCGTAGCACTTCAGAAAACTCGGTATTGATTATAGCTAAAACAATGATCTAACATTTTCTAAAGGCTGCATGTAGAACCCATGCGAACATTTTATTTTGATTGAGTCAAAAATTACATAATTTATTCATATACACCTGTATTATATCAAATGTTGAAATAACTCTTATGACAGTTTTTGCAATTACTTAATCTGTGGTGTTAATTTCAAGGGTGTAAAGCCTTATGAGAAGAGCTAGCAAGAAACTCACGGCCACTCTATTCAATCACTTAATGATTTACAATGTAATTGATACAATAATTAATCATGCAAGGAGTAGCCAAGAATTAGCGCTGAAGACTAAACGTCAATTATGTGACAAGAAAAAAAAATTATCAACTATAATATTGCAAATTACTAAAGACACAGGTATTCTTTTTATTAAATACGAACTATCGGAGCTGGTTACTCAGCCCATTACCTGTTCAATTTCTTTTTTAACTTTTCGATTTCTAAAATCCAATTTCACACATACTCATTTGAAATCCAACTCTATCCAATCCAAGCTTTCCCATAACGAAATCAACTGCACCAAGATTGTTCTTTCAAAGATTTTTCTTTGGCGAATTTTCTATAAATTCAAGAAGACACTTTTGTCTCGGCTAACCGAACAGATTCAATATGTTTGGTTAAGATTGAATCTTCGCTCGCGTTGTTACGGGCCCGTTTATTCTTGTTGCTACTTGTATCTACATGAGAGAGGCTATTTTTGGTTCTAGATTTTTGCGTTTGTAGGTTCTTATGCCTTTGTTTCTAAGGTAATGCATTTTTATAATTAACCTAATATTGTCCCACTGCTGGAAGTCTCCTCCCAAACGAAGGAGGGCTTAGGCCTTGGAGTCCACTACACTGGCCAAATGCGAGTTGGGGACCTGCATGCCCTCAATAAATTTTAATGTATTAAACAAATTTAAATCATCCAAGGTTTCATCACAATGTTTTCTTTCACCGTTAAAGCAAGTGATCATTATTTCCAATACACATAGATCATGGATTTTAGTATTTATCAAGTCATCTATACGGACTTCTCGCTTTTAAAATCAGACATTTATAAACTTGCACCAACATCCCTTGCTATGAATGAAGATAAAGTGTGTTCATATCAAATGTATTGCACCTGCTGTGTAGATAGGTTATTTGGTAATAGCTAGAAAATCCAACGAGATTTTGAGCGTCACGAATTCTAATAATATTATACTAAACGCAATAAAATTATAAGTTAATTAGATTTCGGTAGGCTATGAATACGCACAACTGAAAGTTCGCTGAAGATTACGAAAAAATATCCATTGCAGGTAAAGTTGTAGACCGAAACTCGTGGAAACATGATTAGGTAAGTATAAGGATAATATAACTGCACGTTTGGCGCAGTGGTTTAAGCGGTCACCTCGCCGCAAAAACCGTAGCGCCGCGTGTGGTGGGTTCGAATCCCACCCGGGACAAATCTTTGTGTGATGAGCACGAGTATTTGTTCTGAGCCTGGTTGTCAATTTATAAGTATGTATTTAGAAGTATATAAGTATGTTTATCAGTTGTTTGGTTACCATACTACAAGCTCTGCTTAGTTTGGAATCAAATGGCCGTGTGTGAGTTGTCCAATAATATTTATCTTTATTTTTTTATTTTATCACATTTTCGTTGCGAATAAGTCAACAAAAAACCTCATCGATATAAAAAACAGTACAAAACTTCACAAAAATGTATCTATCCACCCTATATCCTAAACAATATTAATTTATCAAGAAATTCGTAGCAAACTTGGAAGCTATTTTTTATGACGTCATCAGTTGAAAAGTTCACCCTTGTCGCAAAAAAATGACTAAAGATCCCCAAGTTTAGGAGATGATGAATTAGCACCGCATTTATTTGAAGGCTCCTTTCGTTTAAGAGGGGTGAATATATGGCGTATTTTGTCCTTTTATTACTAGGTATGGCAACAAACTAATAAATTTGGGCGAAGCTAAAAGCATTTAATTCTGAAAAGGTATTTGTCTTATGCCTAATGGAGATAATTCTAGCTTATATACGAAGGACTAAGCAAGGAGATAGTTACATTTTTTTAAATACTTCTTCACTTCACACACTTCACAGATAAAAAACAGCAAACGCAAAATACAAACAGATCAGAAGTAATTATTTTTGTTCCTATAGTACACACGCTTCTCGTGTATTTTTAACAAATTGCCATCATTGCGATACCAATTTGTTAAAAAAATCAATTTTTTGGTAATTTGACTTCTGGTAAAATTTCATAATTACAACTTTCAGTCCATATCTTACAAATTGATTAGCAAAGCATATCCACAAAAATGTCATGAAAATTAAATTTTACAGGGCGAAACCACGTAAAATGTTAGTGAGATATGTATAAATCATGAAAATTTACGGGAGAATTCGATATTTTCTAACAGCATACCTACTAATCGAGAACCTATACTATAATGTCCTACGAGTACCTCTATACTGATTATGAAACAAACATTATATCACGCTGACGGCACATGGCGTTGACAGGGATGAAAATAAATTGTCTAGTCTAGGCTTGAAAAATACCAGTGTTAATGTACACGCTTTATATAATGGTAGTACTCTTTTATTGGCTAGAGTGTGGGAAAATGGAGTTTGGATTTGTATGGAAAATGTCGTAGTTTTAGTGCTTAGAATGAAAAGATAGATACAGCTAAGTATATCTATAAAGTCGGTTTAAAAATGAATGTATCTAGAAGTATATTAATATGGGAATTGATGGCTGTTATTTGATTGGCATTGGCTTTTTTGGGGGCACTGATGGTCAAGTGGTATAGTTATTCACCTCAAACAAGTTGTTCACATATAAAATATTGTCAAAATTAATGTTGTTAAATCTAAGTTTAATTTTTTTTTGAATAACAGTAGGTACGTTTTTTACCATTACTTCAAATAATTTTATTTAAGTCAATATTAAAAAAAAATCTTAATCTTTCAATTTGCATACAGATATGAATTTGAGTCGAATAATCTTAAAGTATATTGAAATTCATTCAACTAGAAAACATTTACAGCAGTCCAAAGATTGAAAATACTTCAATATTAAATAGCAAAGGACCCTATTACCAAAACACACGTCATTACGTAATAATCGATTGATATTACCGTATAGATATGAAACCCTTCATTATTTCAGCTGTATAGTCAAAATACACGGGGCTAACATTTTAATGGTGAAATAAGAATGTATTTTATACATCTCTACGCTAACCTACGCTTTCTAGCATAATAGGCGTGATACTATGTATGTTGTTCAATGAAGAAAATGTATTTTTGTCATAGCTTGCGATAAAGCAATTGTTTCTATTTTTTTTTTATCTAAAGACATTATTAATATTTCAATTCTCGTACCAAATCAGGATCAGATACCAAATAAAGCCAAATTTAAAGTGTATTGAAATTCATTCATACGAAAAACATTTACAGTAGTCCAAAGATTGAAAGGACTTCAACATTAAATAGCAAAGGACCCTATTACCAAAACACACGTCATTACGTAATAATCGATCGATATTACCGTTTAGATATGAAACCCTTCATTATTTCGACTGTATAGTCAAAATGATATTATCATAAGCTGAATTTATGAAATGGTGAGGACAGATTTGGACGTTCATTCGTAACATAAAACATTGAGCAGCATATTGAGCTCAATAGCTAATATATTTTCACAATAAAGATATAATCTCTTTATAGTAATAAAGTCACTACACTCCATAGTAGAGATCTACTGTAATACTATAAGAAGACAATGCATGTTTATTTAGGTTTTTGATGATAGAACTAAAAAAACAATCGCATTTTAAACTTTTTCTCTGATAGACTGTTATATTTTGTCATTCTACTAATTATTATGTATGTAAGTCCAATCATAAACAGGAACCAAGATTCCATAAATGTACAGGTGCTTTCATGTCAAGGAAATTATACACATCGTTGTTCAAAAGTCATTAGCAAGGAATATTCATGTGAATGTTACATTACGAGCAAACGTCCAAATATGTACTCACCATTACGATCACAATACACACGCCCCAATACACATAGGGTCTAAGAAAATACGTTTCGATGGAATATAATCTTTATTTTATGGAGGTAAATATTTCGAAAATATTATTAGTTTTTTATGTACCCGCTGAGTGGAAAAAGGGATACGGTTTTATAATATAAAGCATATTGCTTGAAAGAAATTGATATTGTTATGTAAAGATAAGATGATCAAAAGCGTTAAGCCTACCCTGAAATGAAACAAATATTTATTATACAAACATGATTTTATCAGCTGCAAGCTAGCGTACTGTGATATACAGATTGTAGACCTACTTTAGACTCAAGGTTTAACCCCTCCCTCAAACCCCTTACACAAGAATGAGCTAGCAATGGGATAAAAACACTTACAAGAAGTAATTCTTATGCTATGCCAATGATGGAAAACTTATTGAAAGAATAGCATTCTACGTTTTTAAGCCATAACCATAAATAAACTTATATACAGAAGGAACACAATAACGTCGTTCTTTTTCACGGAGAGTAGAAAGAAACAAAAAACTAGATGTAAATTAAAAATCCAAAAGATTCTCGCACCGTGACATTCCCCTCCCTTGAAAACGTTTGTTACCAATTGAATTGATCAGTCTTCAAAAGTAACCAAAATTTTTCAGCTCAGATCTCTAACTGAATACCTAGGTTTAGGAATTTCCTACAAAGCTATTTATTACCTTGCTCTATTAAATTAAATTTCCTCCAAATATTAAACAACAATATAACTAGGGAAACAAAAACGAATTCTAAACGACTAAAAGACAATACTTGCGTGCTATTAAAGGAAAGGTATTTTAGAACAAAGCCCCAGTATTTATTACCCATACAATAAACAATTCGGTCAACAAAACTGCAGAATAATGAAAATCAAATCGTCTTTTGTTACCAAGTTTGCGAATAAATCGCATTGGATGGCGTACATTGAACGCTTATAATGGACTCAACAACAGTTTATTGGATCAAAAGTGTCATTGGAAATGCTTTTATCGGTGGAGAAGAATATTTTTTTATGAATAACTGCCCGTTAGTGAGGTTCGGATGGACGTGTGTTGGATTTTGAATTGAAATTTTTATGATATGGAATAGTTGATTCGGAATGGAGGCAGATATGATTTTTGATGTTGTTTTAGTGAAATAAAAGGTATTACTGGTTTTCTATACAGAGATTATACGTGCTTTTAAGTGTAGTTTTTCTACTATCAGGAATCTCACTTGATTATTATTGTTCATTGTGAAAATTTAAAAGGAAGCCGAATCACTAAATGTATTCTCCATGCTAGATTCTTTTACATGAGCTGAAACTAAAACCAAACTTTACGTTATTTCTATACACCAGTAAAAAGTGTTATTTTAAAGTCTTCATTATTATTTTGTTAAAAATCAATATTTCATAATACATATTGCGTATGGGAACCTTCATCTTCTGCTTGCCTCTCAAAGGCAACAGAAGCGTGATGATACGTTATGATCTAAGCTATAACCTTCCACACCGCTTAACCTCCGCTGATGGGCTACAAAATTGATCTAAAACCTTTTACAACAAAAAGAATAGCTAATATTTTTTTTTTTTTTTTTTTTTTTTTTGTTTTTAAAATATTATGTAAAGGTGAAGACAGACTAGCTCTTTTTCTTGTAACAGAACATCGAACATTACATAGCCGTGCACTCATACATGTTTTACTTCACAACATCTGTAAATATTGACCATAAGCTATTTTCAGTATCTTAGGATTTTTTGGACTGCCATGGACATAAGTCAACATTTGCGTCATTACGAACTTTTAGGTTAAAATCTTTGTTTTGAGATTCATTTATATTGCAAGCAAAAATTGGTAGAGGATTTAAGGTGTAGTCTTATTTTTTAAAGACAGAAGGAAGGTAAGGTTGCTATTTTTGTAATTATTTGTTTCTTATTGTGTCAGTGATTAAAACGAGTCGCTAAATGATCTTTACTAAATATTTTTGAAATGATAATGTTCAGGCGTTACTTCATCATACAGTGTAGACCTTTTACATTCAAATAAGTGTTCGATTGTGTACTTACCTTTACAAAACGGTATACGGAACCTTTTCGTACCGCGGTGTTAAATATGAAACATTCATATTTATTCATGGAAGTTTACTTGAGCCATATTGGTGTGGCGATTGAAAATTATTACGGTACGATACCAAGTGAGCTATTGTGTATTATGGAGTAGAATTTAAGAAGCAATTTCCAGGTAAAGGGATTTTTTGGAAAATGGGATGGAAAATGCGATTATTTATACATTGGTGCTGTTTAAATTAGTTTTAATTATGAATTGCCGCAGTTACATAATGTTACAACAGAGTAGTATTCATGGGTTTAATTCCGATCACGAACAAAAAATAAAAATGCACATAAGTAAGTTATTTAGCTTATGTCTGTTAGCAAAACATATTAAGAAAAAGCTTTTTTGAGATGAATTAAAAATCTTATGATGTTAAAAGTTTTCCTCTATCATATTTTTTTTTGAGTTCTTAATTTGAACACTGATAAAAGAATGAAGAATATCTGATAAGTTTGCAAGAATCGTACTAAATGGCCTTTTGCCACCTATCCTCATAGGAAGAAGGCGTAATTTTATGTAGCTAAAGCCTACCTACATAAAATTACTGTATTTTTTCAATATTATGACCTTCTTTTATCAAAAATTGTTTTTGTTTACTTCAACCTAATAGAACTAAAATCCCACTACACACTACATGGTGCAAGTAGATAAGTAGATGAGATGTTCGGCCAGTAAGGCGAGTGTCGCAGTGAGACAAAGTTAAGAGCACATCGTTCACGCTCCGCCGCGTTATATTGACGCTTAGCGGCTTTATGCACTCTGTGCTAGCAGTATTACATCTGTATTGTGTAATATAGCATAGTTTTAGGATAGGCTATATAGTGTAGGATAGACATTTTTGTATCAATAAGATTTTACCCAGTCTTTTATTTTGCCATGTTTGCAATGACGTGACACAATGAATACAATGATAGGACGTGTCCTGTCCAACGCGGTTTAAGATTGGTTACATGACTAAACATGTAAAATGAAAATGTATTTTGGTCTACCGATATATTCTGGGCGGCGTTTTTTGGACTCTTCCTACCCTGTAGGAAAAAGGAAAAATATTATGTATGTAAAACGGAAATGTGATTCTCTTTAGCTTCCGCATCACCACTTTGAACTAAAACGTCGCCCCGAACTGATCACTTAAGACGAGTAAATTCTAGTTCCATCCCGATATTCTTATCCTGTAACTAAGAGCGTACTTGAGTACAATGGGCGGCGAAGGTCAACTAACTTTATTATCCCATAACATCCCCACAATAGAAGGAAAATGGCTGCGGACTCGGACCCATGCGAGACAAAGTTGATAATGGACTATTTCTTACGGACAAATGCATTGGGAAGATCGGATATTGGAACTTATTAGTCATCTGTATTGGAAGATAGTTGTATATTTTACTTATGTGTTTTGATGAAGAAATGTTTCTTTGGTTTTGGAAAAAGATTTATTTTCTAATTTTGTTTAGGTCGTTACTTTTACTAGCAACATTTTTATTAAAATCAAATATTTTTTTTCTTCTTATTTTCTTTGGGTGCTCTATTCCTGGACAGTCTCTTCTTGTCTCTTTGAATCCCTGTATTAGCGGGAAGATCCGACCAGTCATTCTAACACCTCATTTCAAAACCAATTTTCACGTCGTGTGTATTTATTTACTTATAATGTTTCGACTAGTGTAACGTACCTAAGCTGACTTTAGTGTCAGCCTGCGACCACGGCCAGTGTTACCTGCGCCAGGCAATCGAAGGTAAAATACGTGATTGCTTTCTTTACTGTTTTCTATAATAAAATAAACATGCTATGCGAAAGTTTAAAAGTTTGAGTATATGGTATACGAAAATTATTACCGGAATTTTTTGGCCATTGCTAATGATAAAAATTTAATAAGTTGTTGAATAAGTATATACTAATATATAAGTTTCTATAATATTTGTTCCGTGAATAAACCTGCGTTACCAAGTATTGTATTAATGGCGTCTCTACGATCTTAACTACAAGTGCGAGTACGCTATAATTACTCTCACAACTGTTGCCCACTTAAGGGATGACTTAGTGCACTCGGATGTTTATGAAATATCTAACTGGTCTGCAAACCAATTTCCTAGGACTCAACCATTCGTCTACGGCTTCCTGTGAGACGGTTGAACTTGTAACTCTAATATGGAGAGGTGCAATTACTTCGAAGCAAGGCTAGTTAGTTAGAAATATATAGGAATGATATTTACTTTTAAAGATAACGTGTGTACTGTTTTTCTTTTCAAGCCAATGATAATTAATCGATACCTCTATAAGTATACGTTTTTATATATTTTAATAAATATCGTAATTCATTGTCATAATAATATGATACCAATGCTTTCTACATCAGAAATAATAGATGATGGTGTAAAAAGTGCATTTTTACTTTATACCCGACTACACAACGGAGAGTTATGTATTTAACAATCTATTAATGTACGTTCCTTTGTGACACCAGCCCCAACTTATATTTAAAACTTTATACTACAAACCAAAATGCTTGCCAACCCCTTCTAACAAGGCCTCTTCACCAACCCCAAAGATAAGGAGCTCCATATTAAACCCACAACAATCTTAAACCGAACCTCTTTATAAATATATAGAAACAGGAAATTCCCAAACAATTTTCGTCTATTTTAACATTCATGGAACATACGGGAACATTTTATATGAAATACTTATGGGGCTTGCAGATCCACGCGATGTAACATGTAATGTAGCATGCTACATAGCAACGTAACATTTGACAGAATGCGCAAAATACCGTGATTCCCTACAATGGGTTCTATCGAGTATCGAGAGTTTGATATTTAAAATGTACTGCAAAAATAGTTACTACGGCAACCTGGAGGCGCTTATCAAATTAACATAAAAAAATTCTCGATAGCTAGCCGGTTCTGAATAGTCGATAGCGGTAAAAATCGCTCTTTTAATGAAAAAAAATACTGACTTACCCTGCGTATTACTACAATTATTATAGGTGCCATTAAATTGTCTGAATATGGCAACAAACTACTATTCGGGAGGGTAAAAATAAATACAAAAGACGAGAGAAGAGGTAGGCAGGTATCACAATGCCGTGATTGTTATGTCTTCATCTTTCGCTGACACTACTAAGTCTCTTGTTTTTATGACTTCAGTTCTTTGCAGTGGTTTGCTTCATATTCAGACGTAAGGTAAAGTCAAAAGTTTACAACGTGCACATGACGATCGTAATGTTGTTACATTACAAGTTACACTACTTCTTACGCCACTCGACATGTTCGGTACATTATAGCTTGCATGTGAGAGAATCTGCACGCACCATAACATTGCTATGGGTTGTCTGATTTTCTCCGTTATTTTCTTTACCTCTGGGAAAATAGGCGGATATAGGCGCTGGCCGAAATCATCTAAGTAGAAAAGTGCCTCGAATATAATAATATATTAATAGCGTAAATGAAATGATATCGGTATGGTTGAAATTACCCAAAAATGTTGGTTCAATGGTCAGATAATTCTAAGAGTTAGGAATATTTTAAGAATGAGATTTGAAAGGTATCATTTTTTAGCTTCAGGGATTTAGAGAGTACCCAGCGTCTTTCTATTTACAGAAAAGTTTGAGTAACAATTTCAAAGGTGATAATTAATTCCTTGACGCTTAAGTTTGCCACTGTAACAGCAATAGTAATTATTTTGAAAACCAAAAACAGTCCTATTTTAGTATACCTCTCTTTTCTACACAATTGACGGTTGTCCTATTCAATGCATCCAGAGTCAAGATTTTAATAGACCTGCAAAGGGCTGACGTGCATTAATGACAAAATTTATTTTGGCAAAAATGGTACTCAGTCATTCCTCTCGATATAATTTCACATCTTTTGATTATATTTTATAACGTAAACCGCCTAAAAACCTTCTAAAAACTAAGTAGCAAGACACGCGTCTTCACCTCAGTAACACACCGATTGGGCCTCTGTAATTTCCCCCGGGATCTTGCGGCAAAGCCTCCAGATCCAGGAGGACTGTTTAATCAACGTGCGCTTATGTTCCGTCATAGAGATTATGTGTAGTACATGATATCTGATGGATACTGATTGTGTTATGTATTGATATGGAAATGAGGGTAGTGAACTTTGGAAATAATTTTATCTACTTGTATAGTTACAATGGGGAAAGGGGAGGCGATATAGGCTTCTTGATTTTGATTTTATGGGACAAGGCAAGGCGGAGGCATTTTCCCAACAGCGCAACAGTGACACTCATAAGCTAGGCAAGGCAGTTAAAAGACGGATAGTACAAATACAGTACAGTCTTTGTACTATAAATTTTAGCTAACATTTTTTTTATCCTGAATTTATACATTGGTCATTTTGTAGTTTCTATGAAATTTCCTAATTTGTATTTAAAAATAAATTCTTGTACATAAAAATAATTTTATTTCCACTGTTTTAACTTCGCGTAGACGGAGACTCGAGCAAGCTATTATGTAACAATTACTATAAAATATATGTATGGATACCTACCCACTTAATAATAAAACACTTTCCCATAAATATCTTCAAAATAAATGTCATCTCACCAAAAATACACAGTTTATTATAAAATATAACGTAACAGGCATAACAGATTGAATTTATAACCAGTGATTGGTCTCGGCGGTATAACGAGATTAAATCCCCGAGGCGTTCGAGTATGATCACGTTGTACCACTTCGCTGTTGGTGTATGCAGTTGTATAATTGTGTATTTGGTTTAACATGATGCTTGATTGCTGAATGTAATCATGAATGTTACAATATTGGCCACACTATGTATGTTATATAAGTTATGTTTATGAAAATCTTTAGTTACTGAGTGACTGATGGACAACGCACTGCTGAAATGACTAAGTGAAGAAATTTGAATTTTTTTGTGAAGATTCCTTATAAAGTGTAGAGGAGCACTAATAGACTATTTCTAGAAATTCCTCCCCGAAGGACGTGGAAATTAAAAAGCCTGCAGTTTGGAAAACGGTGGGTCAAGAAGCTATAGAATTTAGATTTATGGAAAATTAAAAAAATAATATTTAAAAGAGATTAAATCCCCGAGGCGTTCGAGTATGTCACGTTGTACCACTTCACTGTTGGTGTATGCAGTTGTATAATTGAGTATTTGGTTCAACATGATGCTTGATTGCTGTATGAAATCATGAATGTTACAATATTCTCTCACTTGGTATACAAGTAATTATTATAAAAGGGCTGAGAAGTTTGACCATTAATAAAGTTTGTAAAGCAATTTATTTCTCGCATAGGTACTTAATAAGATCATTACGGAATATTTTAAAAAAAAAAAGTTCTTGCAGAATACGCTAGGGGCGCTTTTCAGTTCATATTTGTGGATATGTGCAGAACTATTTTTTTGCCTAAAAAAATAGTTCTGGCGGAATACGCTAGGCTATCTAATAAAATGTCTGCATAACTACATAATTAAAACGGTCGCGTTTTAATTGTGTAGTTATTCAGTAAGAAGCGTTAGACGCTTAATACGAAAATGTCAAGCATAAAAGGCCCTCTGTATGGCTCAAACAAACAACAGAAGCAAATGTTTATAATAAACAAATACTATTTAGAGCTCATCTCTCCCTCCTATCCCAACAAAATACCATTCAACCACTAAATTTTCAAAGAATAAATTGTCAAGTATTTTTTATCTCCATACATTTCCGTTTAATCTCCACAATAAGTATTATCGTCTAATCATTGTCGTAGGAATCCTCTCGATTCCACGTATTACTTACAGAATCATTTGTTGAGCTTATGTAAAGAATATTCTGGAAAATTTGTTGTGATTAGCGAAGTTATTTTTCTTGGAAAAAATTTTGACATCGATGTAAGCGTGATTTTTTGTTGGTTAAATTGCTGACAAAGGTGCTATTTGATTTATTTATCAAAAATACCCATAAAGATGCTATTACTATATACGTTGTGTAATACAAACTTAGGTTGTTTTCTAACCAGGTGTTAACGTTACTCGATAACTTTTATTTAAGTTTAAGCTTTTATTTGAAAAGAACACAACTAGACAGTTTTATACGAGCTGCGGCTACCATTTACACCATTGGCTATTGGTACCGCCCGCGTGTAATTTGAGACCAAATTATTAACAAAGAACGTAGTCTTTCTTTCATCCGGTATTTTTAACTAACAACATAACAATTTTTTTGTAAGAATCAGCACAGGAATTTTGTCCAGTTTTACGCAAGGAGACAGAGACTTACGCATACATGACTTTTTAATAAACATCTGATTAACAATATTATAAAGATAATACCCGAATAAATATATCATACGAACAGTATAAAGATAGGTAATATAACCCCTATTTTCTTTGCAAGAATTTCACAAAGTAAATACTTTTTATGGAGACAATAACATTAAAGTGAATATGTGAATTCAAACATGTTTAGTGCATTTTAACAGCTCTGAACTCAATTTATTTAGTTTACTATCTTATAAAACTTACTAGCTTTCTTATTGCAGTATACAGTACATTGACACTGGTTTAAAGCTTCGAAATTGAGGCAATTTGTAATTTTATAGATTTTTGTTTGCGTGTTTAATTTTATTTTATACACTGTAATAAATAGGAATCCAGTCAACATTATATGCTTTACTTTCTAGAAATGCAAACGTTTGTTATTATGCTTGTATGACTAAACCACTAAACCGTTTTTCAATAAATTTGGCACAACTATAATTTAAAACCTGGAATCAAGCATAGGAATATATTTGGAATAATAAACCCCGACTTCGACGATCAGTGTTATGGTAAAACCCACACAATAAAATTATGAAATCATACACCGTACAATTAGCAGTTGTACAACACTTCTATAAAGTCACTCTTATTTCAGACTTCGAATGCTATCACTAGGCAAAGAATTTTGACCAAAATTTTCACCAAATCCATCAATATCGCTAACCCCTTAACAAAAACATGATAAAAATAACCAAATAGAACAGGATCGTTCAGAAACTTTAGTACCATTTACAGCAGCCAATGAAAGGAATCCAATAAGGGATAAAGGTATAAAAACATCCGGGATACGGCAGCTTGAGAAACTGCTGACGAGATGAATATAGTTGCAAATACAAAGATGTAAATGTTACTGACTCTTCTGGGGTACGTTTCTTTGGTACCAAGTACGTGTAGACATGGATTGGTATATCTAGATTGTTGTTAGCCGTGTCACCATTTACTAAGATCGGTGTGATTTTTTATAAGATGGTATTAAGTACTTAAGCGTAAGACTTTTAAGCGACTTGTAAAAATAGTTGATAATGGCTGATTAATTTTGATAAATATTTTGTAATGATATCGCTTCTTGACGTTCATGTTATTAAGATAATCATTATTTATAAAATAGTCAGTATTCCTTCATTAATAAAGATTAACTTATGTATTCATTTACCGCAACGCTAATTGTCCTAGAACTCTTATAAAATAAAATGTCCTACCTCAAGAAACATAATACATAATAAAACCAAACTTGGTTTTAGAAATTCGTTCATATAATCTTAAAGCTAAAAGCATTATTCAAGACACGAAACTATAATTTACAACTTCAAAAGTTTACAAAACAACTTAATCTGAAACAAACGCATAAACCCATAAAATACTCAACTTAAATATCAACAAAGTATCGATTAACTTCACTCCAACTACTTAGCACTTATTAAGAAGTTTTTAAACTTTTAAAAAACAAAGATTATGTTTTTAAAGATTTCTTTCGCAAATCTTTGCTTACCGTTTTTGTAACAAGGAATTTCATTTAGCGAAGTTTTTTAAGTAAAAGATTAGCCCGTAAAGAGATTCGAAGGGAGTTGGAAGAAGATGAGAGGAAATTTTTGTTTACCAATTATTTTGTAAACAGTATTTCTTTGTGGTTTGCGTATTCATACAAACTTCTATAGTGACTAATATAAACTTGTATCTACTCACTTATAAACTAAAGCCCTGCAGAAGAACAATTTTCTCCAGCCTAGTCGGCACTATCACCTAGCAACCTTTGGACGTTTCAAATTTATTGAAGAAAATAGTTCGTGAATAATCCGTGACGGTTAGGGGCGCTGATCATATTTTTATAAAAAATGTCTATGTAAAAAATTACTAGTCGGTAGTCGACAGTATCATGATGTCAACCTACAGATGACCAATAAACAAGCATAGCCTTTTGCATTTCTATGACTAGTAGGAATGTATTTGTAGTTATATCATTACTTAAATCTTAATATTTTCACATATTTACTTCCTACTACCATATTCTAATTAATTTCACTAACAAATTAAGTTACAAAATAACCTCATTTGCATTCCTATTTAAAATTGTGGTAAACTCAGCCATATTAGATGCCCCGGCATAATACCGGACTACTTAAATGTCTTTTTGCCCGTCTTCCGCAACTGACAAAGTTATCTCGTTAAATGCACCAAGAGTTTGCTAGACAAGAGGCCAAGTTTGAAGACTAAAACCATTTTAACATGACCCCCGTAAAACTTCACAATTCCACCGCAAAAACTGATATTGTAAAGCTTTTGGTTAAGTAGTAGGGACCTAAGTAATCTGGCCGTTTATATCCATCGTGGAATTT
Source organism: Anticarsia gemmatalis (assembly GCF_050436995.1). NCBI lineage: Eukaryota > Metazoa > Arthropoda > Insecta > Lepidoptera > Erebidae > Anticarsia > Anticarsia gemmatalis. The sequence continues at coordinate 9,248,540 of NC_134764.1, read as the reverse complement.
AAGGATCTTCATATTTGTCTTGGTTAAGATGAAAAATTATTTTATGCGTTTCTGCTGTGGCGTTTTCTTTGGAAGGCTTGGTTGATAGTCAGATGTGCTTGCTATTATAATATTAATAAAGTAATCAGTTACTATGCATCAAAAAATAATTTGAATAAATAATGATTATTATGAGTTATTTTTTCAATACGATACATGTTTGTAACATCAGTTTCCACCCGTGTAAACTTTTCTTAAAACAAAAATCGAATGTTATTTTGTCACAAGAAACTTTCCTTTGTTAATATTATTTCAAGATCGTGCACACGATGCATTAGCACGACACACGGCAGTGTTTTAAACACTATTCTTCAATATAGTAATTAATTTCCAAATGCAAAGGTTTCCTTAGCACTTACACACAAAAATAGAAAAAACTAGAAAATAAAACATGATGTTTCCTTGATTCATCCCTAAATAGAAATAAATCGAAATCAAGTACTCAAGTATTTCAACAGCCAACACAAAGAAGAATCCGTCCAAATATCTTCGAGTTAATTTATATCAAGCATTGACAGATGTGATGCTATATAAATATCTGAAAACTGTTTAATAAAACGCCCCTTTTCATCCAGACAGTTTGACACGGGGTCCTGGAAACTTGGGACTTTGTTGGTCCAGTTCTGTTGTGAGCGATTTAGCGATTACATTGACATTGTTAGTTCCGAAATTTGGGTGTATTTCATACATCTATGTACCTTCAGGTTAAGGGATGATCTGGGGGCACGGAAGTGCCCCCGCAAGTCGAGCAAAAAAAAGCGGCACGGCCGTACCATCCTTTTCTCGAAGCAATTCGGGCTATTTTTGACACCCCTATAATTTCGTTGTGGATAAAACAAGAAGCCTGAATTTGCAGCAACTAATCAGTCATTGTATAAACACGGTATATTTAAAATTTCAGTCAATTTGAACCAGTAGTTTAAGAATAACAACTTGTTAAAGTTTTTGAATTTTGTCACTCACTGATTCACTGACTCACTGACTCACTGACTCACCGATCATCAAAAGTATAAGGTACTTCTAGCAGACATAGAAGCTTCAAATTTAGAATACAAATAGGGTTTAGTGTCTTAATCATGGGAAAATTCAAATATTTTCTAATTTCGGTCCAGTTTTCTAAATACATTAACTGCATAAATAACTTTGTAATCCGATATAAATGTATAGGATTACAAGGTTACATTTGCAGTTAGTAAATCATTATCACTGTAGTAATAGAAAATAATAATAATAATAGGTCTAGATGGGTACCTACTATATGAGGCATAACTTAAGGGTGTTTAGCCCATGAAACTGAACAACATTCATAGGAAAAGATGTTGAATTATGGAAAAAAACGTGTTTCCATACAAATTGGACTTATGTTCCTAGAGAAAGGTTGTTCAGTTGCCTGGGTTGAACAGACCCTTCTCGTGTCCCTTGTATGTATTATGTATAGATTACGAAAATCACACGATTGGACATCTCTTTAAGTACCAAAATCTAAAAAATAAATATACCAAATTGGTCGAAAATACCACGATGAAAGAAAGAACACTAATAATAAGTATATTACTATATTCCACCCGCGACTTTGTCGGAGTCAAAAGGTTTTGCCGTAGTTAAAAGTATCCTATGTGGGGATCTAGATTAATTTCAGTTCAATCAGTCGAAAATCCTAAAAGATTTCTACAACTTTCACACCTATTTTATCCCCTTAAAGGTGAAATTTGTTAAAATCCTTTCTTTGCGGACACCTACGTCATAGTAGCTTTATGCATGCGAGACTCAGTCCAATCGGTTCAAAATTTACAAAGTTCTATACAAATTTTCATTCCCTATTTTATCCCTTGAGGGATGAAATCTATTAAAATCCTTTCTTAGGGGATACTAACGTCATTGTAGCTCTTTGCATGCAAAGTCTCAGCCCGATCGGTCTAAAATCTAGGTCAGTCAAACACCTTTGAGTTTTATATATTTATAGATAAATTTATTAATTTAAAAACAAGTTTGATTAATTTAAAAAAGATTGAGTATCTATTGTCGAGTCTGGCTTGAAATATTTACTCGAGATTAAAAATTCGATTCTATTTTCGGTTTAGTTTTTTAAATACACTAACTGCAACAATAACTTTCTAATCTCTTATAAATGTATAAGATTATACAAAGTTACATTTGCAGTTAATGAATCATTATTACTGTAGAAAATAATAAATAATAGGTGTAGATAGGTACCTACTATATGAGGCATAACGGGACGGGATATAGGGTGGCTAAGGGTGTTTAGCCCATGAAACTAAACGACATTCCCATAGGAAAATATGTTGAATTATAAGAAAAAACGTATTTCCATACAAATTGGACTTATGTTCGTTCTACAAAAAGAAGTGAGATGCCACCAAAAACATTCTGTAAAAACCTCAAGTCTCGCAGCTCAGTCTTTCTGGCGTAAAAAGTGGTGAGATCTATATAATACCAAGTCGATTAATCTATTTCGTCTCTACTTAAAGGACCTGCTGTCTTAAGTTATAACATATGTTATTATCACGCCAGTATTAAAAATATTTTACGTTTAAAACAAATAGATCGACTTGGTCATCGCATGAAAACACAAATTCGCCATTAAAATTTCGGGAGCATTTAACTTCTCGTCGTGCTGTGTAGTGTAATACATACAAATCATGCGATGGCCAGGTCGATCTATTTGTTTTAAACGTAAAATATTTTTAATACTGGCGTGATAATAACATATGTTATAACTTAAGACAGCAGGTCCTTTAAGTAGAGACGAAATAGATTAATCGACTTGGTATTATATAGATCTCACCACTTTTTACGCCAGAAAGACTGAGCTGCGAGACTTGAGGTTTTTACAGAATGTTTTTGGTGGCATTTTATTTTATAAACTACAATAAAGTCCATGTCATCCAGTCTTTGATTATGTCGCAAACACAGGTGCAAACACGCGGCATATTAATATAATTTTTAATAAAGGTTTTTGTGAATGTGAAGTTAAAGATCTTCAGAAAGTGTTATATTATTATCATGATGTGTATTAGTTCAAGTTACATAACTAAACATTAGACTACTAGACTATATTGGGCTATCTTTATTAAGCGAGAACAGATAAACCGAATACGATAATATTTGCTAGGAGCACAGTTTATAGTATTCCAGTGAAAATTACTATTTTTTCATTTATACACAATCTCCCGGAAAGTTAAAAATCAACGTTTTTAATTCATCGGAAATATCAATACAATTACAAAGCTTTACAATCAAAAATCGATCAATCGCCATCAAACGTCAAAGTTTGGCGAGTTTACTTGCAATGAACACTAATTGTAATGTTTATTAATTGTACAAAAAAAATCGCTTTCAATGAGACCTTACCTTGGACCCTAAGCTCACAATATTTGTGTTATCTATGAAATAAGTTGTAAACTGTGATATAAGTTTTATTGAAGCCTGTCACGGAGTATATAAGAGTAATATGTGAGATGTGAGCATGAGTGCATTGTTTATGAAGCAATTTGAGTGCGTAAACACTTTACCACCTGGTAAAAGTTATTAGTTCCTAGTATTGTCGTAAATAGTGGTACTTCTTAGAAAAATATTGTAAGTTGAGTATAATATATTTTGATTCATATTTAAGTTGTTTTGTTGTCAATGTATCTGTACAAGTATGTATTTAGAAGTATATTATTATGTTTACCAGTTGTCTGGTTACTAGCTCTGCTTGGTTTGGAATCGGATTACCGTGTGTGAGTTGTCCAAGAATGTTTATGTATTATTATTACATTTTATTATAATTCACAATCTGTGTTTTTCAAACGTAAAGTACTATGACTTTATTTTTACCCTTTTTAATTTTTGCTTTAAACTACGTCTAAGAAGGTTTGATTCATTCATTCATTCAATAATTCAATAGTATTCTCATTAAGTCTTCCTTCACAACGGCAGGAGATATACTTTAGATAATATACACAACACTTTATCACAGACAATTAACAAATCTTATATCTGGAAATAAAAACCTAACATTTCAAGGTTTAAGGTTACAAAAACCCCCTAAAAACAACACCAAAAAATACCATAGATCACTAAAACATTTTACACCACTTCGTTCGAAGAGTTTCTCATTACGCGAGACAAGTGCTCTCGACTCAACAATGGAAGTACTCACAGTAATTATTATATCTCAAGAGGGTAGAGGTACGAAACAGAAATACCTTTTTTCTACGTCATTACTTTATTTTTATTATTTTTTGGCTTTAATTGCTGGTGTCAAGATTAACATTGTACGAACATTTTCACCCAAAAATTTTGGAAAGTTATTTACCTCTATAATCATGTTAAGGCTCGGATTCAACACATCTAGATAAGTATCAAATAATTTATGTCCTAAGTATTTGTAGTTGCTTTTGATGTTACAGTAAAAGCAACTATATATTATCGATTATCTTCCATAAGCTACTTCCGATTTTCATTTGGAACAAAAATAACTTTTTCTTTCTAACTGCAGAAACTTAAATACAAAGAAAGATTAATAACAAAGATACTTATACTATCATTCTAACCACTATCATTCCTTCAAAAATAAGAAGTAAGTTTAAGAATTACTATAAATCAAATGCAGCAAAGTGACGCCACCAGCAAATAAAATAGCAACAAACTAAGATCTTTGAACCCGCTAACTGCGAAATCTATAGAGAATCAGAAATAATACAACTTTTAACTTGCACGGTGTATAAACACGAGAAACCCTTTTCAAATAACTCTTAAGGCTGGGCACCCACTATCGGCACGGTACGTCATATTAAGACTGTCCCGGGATGCCGAGGCATCCACTATTGATGCGGCAAAGCGTTCCGTCTGTGTAATATATTTGTGTGTAAATGCGCACAGACACGTAGTGACAGCTGAATGCCTGGTAGTCCTCAAGCATCCCCCGACGTGCTTAAGAATGAAATCTCAACGGCCGGATCCTGGCTTGCTGGCCTTTCAGCATCAACTTTCCTAGCACCTAGGGTGACAGCTCTTTGAGCTATAAGAAAAGGGAAAAAATTTGATGTTAAAGTCATAATTGTTGCAAAATTAGAGTTGAAAGAGAAAAATCTTCAACCGCCTGGTCCTTAGTTTAAATTATTGACATTTGCAATGTTGCAAATGAGATACAGTAGAAGATGTTCTAAGGTATGCTTTAGCAAAAAGCATGCTTTACGCAGTCAAATAATTTTTGAGCCTCTATAATATGCCTTCCACTGCCAATGAGTTTCTATGCGTCGTCAAGTGCCTACTTCAGGCATATGAATGCCTCGGCATGCCAAGACAGTCTTGTTCAGCCGTGATGAGCCGACAGTGGGCACCAAGCCTTACAGTTTAAACTTCCACTGGTATAAGTTTGAAACTATATGAATCAATAGTTTTAAAGTTTCCCGACCCTTTCGAGATCGTAGTAGTGTTCTTGTAGCTAATATTTCTTGCTATATTACTTTTGAGTTTGTGAAAGATTTCTGTCATCAATAACTTTGAGGATATTTTTCTTTACAATGTTAAGCTACTGCTAGCTTTTCGCATAAACCTATTTCAAGTTAGTGGTAGAGCAATTATTTAAAGTACATCACTGAACAAAATAAATAAATGATAAAGTGATATGAATTCATTGATTCTTAAGAAGTGACGACTGACACTAGATTTTCGCTTTTAACTCTCCTACAAATGGACCGCTTTCTGCAAAAATGATTCAGTCCACAGAAACCTCATTTGGAGATAATAGAGTTTAAAGTTTAATGCGGTATTTCTCTGGCTATGTAATACTAAATGTTGTATTTTTAATTTTACGATATTCTAAGTGTACTAAACTAATTTAAATGCATGTATTTAGTAAATAAAATTTTATAGTTTAGTAGATATTCAAGAAAACATGTGCGTGAATCATTATTACAAAATAAATTTTGTATGGACTTAGCCGTATAAGGCGCAGAAATAAAATTGCAAAAATGTTCCATAGTATGACAAAAATAAAACTCAAAAATGTTTATTATTTAGGTTTTATTTAAAAAAATACAAAAGTTACATTACTCCTCCTCTAAATCAAAGTCAGGTTCATCACAATAACCATCTATATCATCTATTATTGCGTCGTCTCCCTTCAGTTTTTTATAGAAATCAATGCAATCATTTGGTATAAGATGGAATAACGATTTCAAATCGTTTAACTTCTTTTTGTTAATCCGTTTTCCTGAAGGCCATAATGCTTGCAAATCTTCTTCTACTACAGCCAAAGCAACACCTTTATACTTCTTTTTAATGCTCAATTCTTTGTAGTCTTCATCAAAGGAAGTTCTCATGAACAAAGAATGTGGACTCTTTTTTGTGATTAAAATTTCTTTTGTCTTTAGCCAGTTTACTTTGCTCTTATCATTAAATATTTTTCTATTAACTATGTTCTTCTCTAGTTTTTGAGATCCAAAAAAATCACAATTTTCCATTTTATGCACCTGTAAAGGGTTTTTGGTTTTGCATTGTTTCATAATAGAAATATAGTCATCCACGGAGTATATCCTTTCATATTGCTTGAGTCGAGTCTCTATTTTTGCGAAATCATTGTCATTCGGAAGGAAAGTGTGTCCTGATTCTAGGTACCGGAAGCTAATTGTCTCCAGAGTGGGGTGGTTACTTAATAAAGCTTTTAAAATCAAAACGATTTTTATGTTCCTATTTTGACCCCCGCAACAGTCACTCCACAAGATCAAATTTTTTACTGTAGGAAGTAGCATGCACTTAATATATTTTCTCAAACATGAACCCACTTCTTGGGCCCCTCGACCAGCCTCGCTTTCAGCCCAAACAAAACAGTGTCCAACATCGTTGGAAGCCGAGTGTATACCACAGTTATACACCCATAACTGCCGTTTGTAGAAAACGATATTGGTCGGTATTCTAGGTAACGGCAACGTTTTCTCCAAATCGTAAGTCAGACATTCAGTTTCTACACAAGTTTTAGCCTGTTCAAAATCTTCGTTCATCTTCTTCCTTAAATCTTCGGCAATTTTATGGTGTTCTTCTTTTTGTCTTTGGGCACTTGCTCTTTCAGTTGAGGTAGTAGAATTTTTCAATGCCATTTTATAAAGATCACATTTGTTACAAGTGTCTTTTTTAAGGCTCTTGCACCTCAAATTGAATTTTTGTACGAAAACTTGTCTAACAGTATTGAAGGACGGACATTTTTCATCTTTTCCAAATATTTTTTCAAATTCTGTTTTGAACAATTCGTAAATTTTTGGTACCGTCATTCCTGGCTGCAGATATAAAACATCGCAGTTCTTTTCTCTACGATAATGTGACTCGTATTTTGGCAACCTTTTGATAACATCTATAATAAGCTCAATATGTCTTTCTGGCGTTTTATTCCATCCTCCTGCTTTCTCTCCTCTTCTATCTTTAATTTCATCTTCATTGCGTTTTTTCCGAAGAGTGACAGTAACTCTTTGAGGTGATATTTGCAGCGTTCCACAAAACATATCTCGACAAACAGGGATGCTGTTAAGGGTGTACTTTCGAATAAATTCTCGAGGTTTCCTCTTCGACGGTGAACATAATGTAACGTAACTTCGTTTCTTTTGGCTTTCTGTAATGTTAGATGCTATGTATAAAAGTTGAGATTCGTATGATCTAAGATGTACGAATTTATGAAATTCCCGTTCCCTATCTTCTTTTGAAATTAAATTAGCACAATCCTTTTTGCATGAACATTTAAAATCTATGAATTTTTTAGATGGAACTTCCTTCTTTTTAGTTTGGTAAGGTAAATTTTTGTATTTCCTTTCTTTAGTTTCCTGACGATTGTATTTTTGTTTCAGTTTTCTTCCTCTTTTTTTACGACCTTCATATATTTTGTCTTCTGGCACATTCTCTAAAATGCATTCTATATCGTTAGCATTTTCTTGTCCGTCATTAATTTGTTTTTCCTCTTCTTTATTTCCTTCGGTGTTCTTTTCTGTTATATTTTCTATTTCTTCAATAACATCTTTGATTCCATCATCAACATTAAGTCTCTCCGTTGATCTTACTTTTTCAGTTGCCTTATTCGAAGAATGGATTAATACCTCTGAAGTTATGATCCTTACTTCATCACAATCAGTGTCACTTTCTGAATCTGTGCAATTTTGTGCTACAAAATCTGGATCTTTTACGCTGTCATCACTGTTATATATTAGTATATCACGATCTTCTAATATCGGTGATGGTTCTTCAACTATGTTTTCCAATGCAATGTGCGTATCATTAAAAACACTCTTCGATATATGTGGAGTCAAAGGTGAATATGATGGCGGAGGAATTGACAAATTCGAAAGGAGCGTTGGACTAGTAACGTCATCATTATCTGAAAGATTTATAATAAAATTAAGATGTTGATTATTGCATTTTAAAAAATAATAATAATAATGATTGTATTAAAACTTTCGTGAGACATACTAAATTAATTATTAATATGTTTGCGGCTTACTCACGTAACTGTTTGACGAGGAACTCGACTAGTTTCAAGCCATGCTAGAGGCTCATATTCATGAGCAGCAATCCGCGACCGCGCCGTGGCGACGGCGCGGTAGTCAGTAGCGGCGCGACAGTCTAGTCAAGTTCCTCGTCAAACAGTTACGTGAGTAAGCCGCAAACATAATAATTAATAATAATGATTACTTTACCTTCAGATATTGGGTTTTGAAAATCTTCACCAGAAGCAATTTGAGTAACATAGGTTGGCAATTTGTTAACTTCGGTTTCTTCATTATTACTCTTTAAAATAATAGGAGTTTCCCGATCTTTCAAGTTGCGTACTTCGTGCATGCAATCTGGCTGTAAACAAGAGCCTAATTCCTCGTCATCACTTGCTTCGACAAATGTTTCTTGTCGACCTTCAGAATTGTCATTGCACTGAACTTCTGTGCATTTTGACCCCGAAATAAAGATGACATCTTTAGGCTTAAAAGGGCTTACTGTTTCCTCATCATTACTGTCGCTTGCCTCCACATATATTTTCTTTTCATTCAAATCTATAGTTCGAAAAGGATATTGTTTATAGAAGTTTGGAGAACTGTCTTTAATACTACCGATTCCCTGAAGTGGATTTCCAGGGCAGGGTTCAACATAAGGGTCTTCAAGCAGTTCGTTTGACAAAATATTAAACAATTTTTCCGTTTCTGGAGACATTTCTCTGATTGGAGATGACGTACAAGATTGTTGATTTTCATCATCTGAAATAAAAACGAGTCGTTGAGTATATATTATACTAGCTGTTGTCAGAGGTTTCACTCATCACAACTCAAAAATTATTCCACGGGAATCAATTTCATTTTAACTCATTTCCAAATCCCATAAGTACTTTTTTGCGTGAAAGAGTAAAAAACATCACAGTTTCACAGGATTACTAGGAAGTAGGATCCCTGATCCTTAAGGTACGATTCAGACCAAACGGCTCGGACCGGACGGCATCGGACGGCATTTTACAATACGGTAAAGAACATTGAAATGTATCAACAGTAATGACAGTTCATATTTATGAACATGCATGCACCGCGAAGTGTCACCGGCAGCCGACCGGCCGTCGCGGCAGCCGATCGGCCGTCGCGGCAGCCGTACGGCTGCCGCGGTAGCCGTACGGCTCCGATCCGATGCCGTCCGGTCCGAGCCGTTTGGTCTGAATCGTACCTTAGGCTTCACGTTCTACCTATAATATCAGGCTACTTGCAATAAAGGGTCTCGTGAGAAAGCGCGATAAAACAAATCAGCTGTTTCACACATTTTGGTTAAGTAAGTATTAACATTTTGTGTGAAACTGCTGATTGTTTCTAACAACGAGAACTGCAAAAAAACAATGAGGATATAATGTTGAAACCTAGTATTTATACGTGTACTCACCTATTTTACTTTGAGCTGTTTGACGAGAGTTTTCATTCAAATAGTCTTTCTGAACCATCCTTATAATGTTATCACTCCTCTTAAATTTCTTTGAAAGATATGAATAACTATTATCATTATTAAGAGGCGCACCGTCATCTTCTTTTTCTGGCAAAACAAGAAAATGTAAAGAGGTGAAAAATAAGTAAGAACGGTCGACGGTATAGTCAGATAGCAGGTAGGTTAGTTCCAAATAATTTAAAGTTTTTCTGTCTTTCTAGACACCTACTTATCAACTTGTTCTGAATTAAAAGTATAAGTAGCAAGCCGGGCATAAAGTAAATTTAACAGACAAGTATAGGTAGGTAAATACCTAAAAGTTCATCCACACATAAGTAGATAATGTCACCCGCACGCACAATGCGATCGTAAGTATAATAGGTATCTACGCGAAGTGAATGATTATTATGTACCATTAGCTACTTATCTACAATAATAATTACTCACCACCATCTTCTTTTTGGCCTGCATTTGTTCTCTTACGAACACTTTTTAATATTGAATCTTTTCTATTCATTTCGAGGTTAAAGACTAAATTTATTAAAAAACTCGAATTACCTACTTAAAACCACAATATAACAAATCAACAATAACAATAACAATGATGTATTATAATAAATTGCACTTTTCTTTATTTTTACTATGTAACAAATTTTATCACAACCGTTCAATACACGAGATCATTCGAAATGACGAGGCGCACTCCCCACTCCGCCCGCTGCAGCCGTTATGCGGTACCGGCGGCGGCGGCGCGAGTAGGCAAGTTTCTTAAAGTACCTACCCACAACCTAATAATGTTTGCAATGAAGGCAATTTTTCGTTTTAAAGAATATTTAAAATTATCCATTTTTAGTTAAAACTTTGCGAAGTGAATCGTTTTGTTTATACATTGAAAGTATAATATGATTTTTATTTCATAACTACAAAAACGTTTCAAGCTCTGAGGTTCATTTTTGTGTTAAACATTTTATGAGAAAATCGCGTAGCTAAGCTTTATTGCAAAAATGATTCAAATGGTGAGAATCGTTTTAGTAAAATTTTAACAGTAATCTTTGATTGCGCTTAAAGTTTTACAAAAATGATCCAGCTCACTAGAATCATTTTGGCAAAACTTTAGCGCAATTAAAAAGTTTGATTTAGGAATATGCATAAATGATCTTCAATAAGTTTAAATATTATTTGCAGTCGTGTACTACAAATTAATTGTAAATTGTGTGCAATACATACAATTTGATTGAAGGTACAACTATATTGCAATAAAAATAGCAAGTTTAAATAAATAAATGCCTACTTAATTAAGGTTTTTGGCTTAAAAATAATATTTTGTTTACTTTAAAGGAAAGATATTAAATGTAAATTTTAGATTTTACCGTGAATCGTTTTTAAGATTTTTTTTTTTTCATTTTTCTATATTTATATAGATATTCATGTGGTCTGATTCAGTATTTCTGAAGTCGGATGTTATTAAGAATTGGGTTAAAATGATTCAAGGTGTCTGGAACATTTAAGCATAATGATTTTCGTAATATTTCCCATATTGTATAAAAAGCATAAATGTTCCAATTAGTTTGAATCATTATAGCAAAAAAAAATAACACATGTCAGGGCAGTCAAGAAAATGCAAAAATGATTCTAATAGCTTGAAACACTAATACATAATAAAAAATTATTTTTGCCACAACAGCTGTGGTTTGGATCATACGGATTTTCCTTAATTATTAACATAGAGATCTGAGTCTTTGATATGTTAAAATATACCTTATTTAGAGTCCATAGGTCACAAAATCTCGAAAATGTCGAGTTTGTGGGTTGGATCATTTTTGCAGAAAGCGGTCCAAATGATTGCAGTTACGTTTCCAAAGGCATATTAACAAATAAATGCCATTATTACAGTAACAACCTTTCATTCTTCTGTTAAATAAATATAATACAGCCTAAAATATTTAACCTGTTTTAATAAATGTGATTTTGTAGTCAATCACTTAGCCTGATTAAAACGAACCGAAGATCGGCTACCAACTGTATTTAAAAAACTAGCTTCTAGAATAAACATAGTAGCTGTCCGTAGAACATAAAGTTCGAACGATTTTTACTGCTAAACTGCTACCAAGCATGTGATATTCAGATTTACTTTTAAAAGAAAATAGTTCTTGCGAAAAACACCAGGGGCGCTGACAAATTAACAGTCAATAGTTTTTCAGCAGCAAAAATCGTGCTATGGAATAATAATTAAAACATTAATTGCTTAAAGAACACGTAAGTTGTTCCAACGGAATCCCACACGTTGTTCCCCAACAAAATAAATCAGTATTCACATTACCACCAAAGTTAACAAACTTACTTATCACAATTCATGAGAAATGCTAATACTAACTTAGTAGCAGTTCTTCAAGTTGCTCAGCGCTTCTACAATTAACGCTGATGTTTATTAGAAAATATAATTTTCCCACACACTCAGGCATTCGAGGCACGTAATACAATTATATGACAATACACTTTGAATTACTCCAAGCAGCCCGTGCCAAGATGTCTCCCAGTATGAATATTAAAAATACCTTCACTGTCATGCGAAAATATACTCTAGTCCACAGATATAGAGTTGAAATTCTTTTGTGTAAAATTTTGTTTTAAAAGGTAGTATCTAAGTGAGGAGCGTACTGAATTTTAGGTTACATAAACTGAGCTTATTTTGAGTGCTTAAAAATGATAAGTTGATATGAAAAATGTTGAGAATGAAAAGGAAACATGATAGTGGTATTTGTCGAGACTTTTGTTTATGTTGACTGAGGAGATAGTGGTTGTATTTTTATATGCTTTTAATTTTCGGGAGAGGTAATTTGTTTCACAAATATATTTTGAAATTGGTTGCTTAATTGTGTTTTTCGATTATAATATTGTTCAACTGTTGAAAACTGTGTTCACAAAAGAGACTGAGACTAAAACTTAAAAAAACTAATGACAGAATTAGTTCTTGTGGGATGCGCTAGGGGCGCTAGTTTATTATTATTCAAAAATCGACTGCTGCGTATACAAAAACTCATTAGCAGAACCTTTTTATATCGCTAATCTCATATACATATATTTTAATGTGAAAATAGTAAAACATCTAGTATCTTCCGTCTTTCTATGACGTAGGCCTATTTAAAACAACATCTTGAGATGTCGTTGTAACAGTAATTTATTATTGGAGTTTTTATCACCTTTTAAAGAATAGTACTTCATCATCTTCACGTCAAGTCAAGTTGACGGGCGGAATATAGAAAAATTTATTTATAATAAACTAGAGTTCAACGAACTATCAATAAGGTTTAGGATAGAGAAGAGATATATTATCGTGGTAGATTTTGAATACATATTAAACTAAGAAAATCTGTTTCTTCATAAAACGTTCAGTAAATTCATAAAGAAACAAATAAGACGGACATTTTTCTACCCCTATACTTTGGCTGTTACCCTTGATGATGAATATCATCATCATCATTGGACAACTCACACACGTTTATTTGATTCCAAACTAAGCAGAGCTTATACTAACCTGGTAACCAAATAGCTGATAAACAAACTTATATACTTCTAAATACATAGCTATATAGATAAATTGACAACCAGGCACAGAACAGATTCTGATACTCGTGCTCATCACACAAATATTTTGTCCGGGTTGGATCCGAATCCACTACACGCGGCGCTACGGTTATTGCAGCGAGGCGACTGCTTTAACCACTGCGCCAAACATGCAGTTAAAATCTGTCCGTTAGTCGGAAAACTGGTTCAAAATCTATGATTTTACCGAACAACACTCTCCCGTCAGCAAAACAATAGCAACAAGAACTTACAAATTTGGGCCCACAGTCAGCAACTACCAAGTGTGAAATTAATTTAAGAACCAAGTTGGTCCAACTTCGTCAGCATATTGGGTTCAACACCCGTGCGAGTTAACAATAACCTGCCTTTGCTGTCTAAGAGAATAGGTGCAAGTTGGGATACGTTTATTCAAGGTGATATGAAAGTCTTTGTGGAAAACGTCTTGAAGTTAATGTTTGGGTTAATAAATTGTGTAGTATTGATTTGTACAAGAAAAAGTTTTTAAAATTGTGTATTTTTTTTCCTTGCACATAAATGGACTGACTGAATTTGTTTGACATTTTGATAGGATTCTGATTGATTGCATTCACCGTACTATCATACTAATAAAGAATTTTAATTTGAGACAGAATCCGTTTACATTCAAAGATTATATAATAGTAGTTTTAAAAAAAAAATACCGGGCTGTATGAAACTGCCTAACGTCTCCTCTTATTGCATAATGTAAAAAAGTATACTCCTGTCTCCAAGGCACAATACTTTTCACAGTAACACCCAGATTAAAAACAAGCAATGAAATCAATTTAAATATTCCAAAATACTAATCACTGTTTACCTTAAAATGTATCTTGGAAGAGAACACAAACATAATAATTAATAGGTCCCAACCCTTCCACAGGAAGATAAGCTAATAAACTTTTTTCCAACATTTAACACCGGAGAAACAAATTTAATATACTTTTTAACCCTTCGCAGCTCTCTCGATGGTAATTAACATAAAAACGCTTATATTTTATTATTTGCTTGGACCCTCGTGCGAAAACGTCTTAACAATTATCACGAGCATTTAAGTAGCCCTTTTGATTCGGAAGAAAAACAAAATAATAGAGGATTTTTTTAAATATATTTATAATAGGCTTTGAATATGAAGGTGATTTCCATCTTCGGGGACACTTATAATTTTATTTAGCGGTGAAAAGAATCGTACACATCCGCGCATCATTATCATGATGTCAAGAAAGCCAAGGCATATATTTACACGAGGCCAGATTCCAAACGTTTAATTTTAAGGACCAATTCACTGCTTATGTCAAAGTCCAACGTAACTAGGATATTAGATAATGACTCAGAATAACTCGGAAAAACTAATAGGTTCAAATTCTATGAGCTCTTTTTACCAACTTCCTTATAATCAAAGTTGATCTTGATACTCAAAATGAGGTACAAAAAACCAAACAAAACCACGAGTTTTCATCTATAATGTTCATAATTTTAAACCCCAAAAGTTTGTCCATTTCGTTCCGAACATAAAATGTTGTAATTTTATTAACGTAACAATAAAATGTACCTCCTAGTACCTAATTAAGCAGAAGGGATAAAGCGTTAATTTTTATAGCAGCTTATTCCGTAATTTTAATGGCCGTAAGAAATGTTCAGCAAATACTCTTGTTTGAAGAATGATAAATTAAGTAGTAAGTATCTTGCAAACTGCTTTACTTTTATACTGCGAATAAAAGTATCAAGACGCTTTTGTATAACTGTTTATAGAGGGAACTAATGATCTTGATGTATTTCAACAGTGCAGATTATGTTATGTTTTTTCTTTAAACAATACGAAGATTTTTATATACGATATATATTCGTTGTTATTATTTATCACATTGTCAGTGGTCAATCCAGTGTTAAAGCCGCTCGACGACTTGTGCCGAGCCTTTATGCCTTTAAATCTTAACTGGCAACCTTTTTTTTCGTACCTTCTGAAGCTCCAATCTAAGAAATAGCCGTAAAGGAAGTCGCTTACCACTAATAGATTACCAGTTTGATAAAATATGAAATTTATCAGATTGAATTTTTACAGCTCCGTAACGTTCCATCACTTTGTCTAGCAGATAAGTTATCTGGCAGTTAGTTTTTTTACCCAGAGGTTATAAAACTAATCCTTAATTTATTTAAATTATCTTGTTTCATACTGAACTCACCATGATATTAAACGCCAATTGACGACACACGTTAGACCTTCATAAATAATGGTGCAGCCACTTACAAGACTTAGCGAAGTTTGCATGTAGTTCCAGTAGTTATGCGGGAACGATAATCTTTTGACTATCGAGCTAGTATGTAGGGGTGCTGTTGGTTCTAATCAAAAATCAAGGATATACACTCGATAGAAGGCTAGGCAGTTCAATTCAATATGCGTTAAGTCTGCTAAGCTTAGTTAACAACAGCCGCGCGGATCGATCTCTGAGGTTAAGCAATGCTTGCCGAGGTTGATTTGTGGATGGGTGACCATCTTATAGAAATCGAGTTCCTCCGTGTTTCGGAAGGCACGTTAAATTGTGGGTCCCAGCTGTCATTTTCGAAGATCTTTGACAGTCGTTAACAGTAGTCAGAAGCTTGAAAGTCTGACAACCAGTCCTACCGAAGGGTATCGTGCTATCCCAGGTAACTGGGTTGCGGAGGTCAGACAGGCAGTCGCTCCATGTAAAACACTGGTATTCAGCTGCATCCGGTGAGACTGGAAGCCGACTCCAACATAGCTTGGAAGAAAAGGCAAAGCTGATATATATGCGTTAAGTCTTTTAATAAGTACTGCTCCGTCTAAAATAAAACTAATATATGATTAAAAAAAATGTAAGCTATGTGAAATGTGCGTATCGCCGTCACAATGACATAGAAAAAAACATCCTCTGACCAACAGCTTCCGTAAAAGAAACTTATTAAATATGGCACCCGAAAAATCCCAATTACAATCAGCGCAATAAAAAATTACCAAGAGTAAAAGAGATAGAAAATAAAAGATAAAGACCCAAACACCTCTAAAATTTCGCAACACCAATAAATTTACTTTTCACACAAATTCTAACCCTTTTTATACCTGTACAACGTTCAACGAATCTTTATAGCGAAACATTATCTTAATTAGTAAAGAGGTGTAAATTTTGTCGTTAAGACGTGTTTTCAATGGTTTCTTATTCAATTGCGGCTAAAAGACGTTTTTGTGGTCGATTCGGTTTTGTTTTGTTGCGAAGATGGTTTTTATACTTACACTTTTGGGACGAAATTAATGTATGATTATCCCTTAACTGTAGTCGTGGGTCCAGTGGACCCATATTCAATCTTCAAACGCGTGTAAAAAATAAGGCGCGTGCCTTAGCGACTCCCACTTCTAGGTACCTTCCGCCAGCACGCCGGTACGCGCAGGGGAGAACGGACGCGTTTCGCTCGCAACTGCTAAGGTGAGTTTTGATGAGCTCGTGGGTCCATGGGACCCACGACTATAGAAACGTAACTTTTTAGTTGTTACTCATTAATTTTACTATTTTATTTTTTTCGGTTATTTGTGATGTCAGACCAAAGAGATATGTCTACAAATATAGATAATATAATAGAGCAGTGGTTGAACACAGAATCGAATTATGATGAAGATGAAACTAGTGGAAATTCACCCATATATCGAAATAATGCTCCAACGACTGTTTTGTTTAGAGTATTGGACATGAGTGCGGTGAATGCTTTTATCATCAAGCAAAGTCATGAAAGAGCTGCAAAGATGACAAGGATGATGTTTTCGAAAGGACTCGCAAAAATATTGTGTGAGCTTACATGTAAGAAAAATGCTATACCTAACCAAAAACTTCCCACACAACTGAGGACAATTTGCTACAGCTCTCAATCTAAAACCAGCACCAACTTCGTCATCTGCAGATAAAGAAAGCCTGAAATTGGAGAGAAATAAAGGGAACAGGTGTTCTGTCTGTCCACCCAACAAGAGAGCGAAGAGCCTACACTTATGTCCTAAGTGTAAACTACCTATTTGTATGACTTGTGCAAAGAATGTATGCAATTCATGCTTATAATTTGTTCTTCAGTTTGATATGTCAATTTTTTTTAGGAAGAAGATTTTTAGTTTTTATGATAACTTTTTCTAAATTTGTTATTTTTTGTACACGAAAAAAGTTGTATTTAGTTTTTTTTATGTTACGTTTATATTTTTTACGATTTTTAAAAAAATATATGTTTTTAGGTTAATTGAATAACAACTGATTGTAAAAAAGAGCCATTTAAGGAGAGAATTAAAGTTCCTATTGTTGATTTTCTTTAAGATTCTGATTCTTAAAGTTTCAATGTAGAGTTTAATAAATATAAATGCGTAAAATATAAAATATTTTTTGTTTTATTACGTCAAAAGTAGAATATGGGTCCCCTGGACCCACGACTATAGAAGTGTGATTATTTTTCACGACTTCAGTTAAGAGTTATCGGTGTAGAAGGTTTTTGTGAAATATATTTGGGCATTTTATTAACGCTTACCTGATTCCAAACTAAGCAAGGCTTGTATTATGGTAACCAAACAAATTCAAATTGATATTTATTTATTTTAATGCATACAGGAAAATAATACTGCGGGGTCATAAAATATCTCTATGCCAAATGTAATTTTATTATAATCTGTTCTGTGGTTTAGCCGTAAAATACATGTAATAAAATATATACCTGACCAACAGTGTTTTTGTGGATTATGTTTATTATCCATCCATAAAATAAAAGTACGGTTACAAATAATAACCACTTTAAAATACGAAAAGTACTCAAAATTTTCACATTTTATTACCACTAAAATATTTTAAAATAGTATCGGAAAATACCGGGAAATTTCATCGTAAATGCATCAAAATCAATTTCACGTAATAACATTAACGTCGAACGAAAATTAAATCTGCGTCGATGTACACTCAGCCTTACGTCCAACTCGCTTATTGTTGCTACACGAAAAAAATACAAAAAGTCGTTACAATAATAATTTTCACTGGCAATCCTTTGTTTTTTTAGAAGAGGCGCGATAAAAGTTTTTTTTTTCTTTCAACAGATACAAAAGTAACATTAGAATTGAATTAAAGAAGTTTTTTCTGAACAATGTTTTAATTTTATTTCTCAAAGTAAGTTTTTATGTAATAAGTTTATGTTTTGGAATACGATAAAGGTGTTTATGGGGCTGTTTCGTAAATTTTATGTTGAGTTAAAACTAAGAATGTAAGAGAAGAGTTTATTTGTTTTATTTAATAAAATATAGGTAATAATGAGTTTATGAGTCTAAGAGAAACGTAGCATTAACATACAAATTTTTAGTAAGGTCGAACAAAGATAATGTTACCATATTTTTTTTAATAATATTATGTCGTCTTATTAATATTACTTTCTTAGCTAGTGGTACATTCAGTAATTGTAACGACTGTCATTAGTGTCAACATTCAACCATTTCTTTAACATTACTCCTTTATTTAAGTAATTAATTGTAGGCAAAGGTGTGTGCAATACATCCACGTTTCACAGATAGTATTGTCTCATAGTTCAATAGTCTCATATTTATTTATTTATTTATTTATTTATTTAGGACAACCAACAAGGCATACACCAGGAAGCATGCATAATACGATACATTCATAAAAACTTAAACTAGGTGTTGCCTCAAATAAAGGCTGCCACGGCATGCAAAGTAATAAAATATTACAAAAGATCAAAGCAGATCGTGAATACAGATTTATGTTACTGATCGATTAATAGTTTTTTTTGTTATTATTTAAAAAGCCGAAAAAAGTGCTAGTAACAATTTTGAAAAGCATGACATCAAAAGGTTAACAATGTCGATTACATATTTTTTAGTTGACTTATTAATTGTTTTTTAAATTTGTATAGGCTATTAAACATAATATCATTATCGAGGCTGCAGGAGCGTGTCAAGTGATTATATTGAGCTTGTAATCGTTTCAAAGTTGAGAAATGACCCAAGTTAGTTTTAGAACAGCCAGCAAAGAACGGTTGGTACCTTGATAGACGGGCGAGCCTGTAGGGTACATTGATATTTATTTGACTTAATAAATGTGAACAGTCTATGTAGCCATTTAAGACTTTGTAAAGAAACAAATGATCCAGGAGCAAACGACGGTCCTCCAAACTCGACATATTGAAGTGGTGTAAGCGAGAATTATAGGAGGGCAATTGTTTGGCCAGATTGCACTGATAAGAAAGGTGCCATAGAAATCTTTTTTGAATGGATTCCAGACGGTGCTTGTAGACGTCATAGTAAGGAGACCAGACTACGCTACTGTATTCTAATCCAGACCTAACTAAAGAGTTAAAAATGCAAATTTTACTTGAGGCATGTTTGAACTCCTTACTATTACGTAAAACAAAACCCAACATTTTGAACCCCTTCTTAACTATGTGATCAATATGAACGTGAAAACGAAGCTTGTTGTCGATATGCACACCGAGATCACGAATAGCTTCAACTTCGCTTATTGCTCTGTTGTTGATCAAGTAACCTTGGAAATGAGAACCTTTTTTCCTTGAGAAATGAATATGATAGCACTTATCTGGGTTAAGCAGCAATTTGTTATCTGAACACCATTTAGAGAAACGATTGAGATCTTCCTGTAGTAGACCAGTGTCACAGCGTTGCTCGATTCGTTTTGTAATTTTGAGATCGTCTGCATACAAATGTATACGAGAGTATAAAAAGCACTGTGACACGTCATTTATGAAAATGTTAAAAAATAAAGGTCCCAAATGCGACCCTTGGGGGACGCCAGACGGCGTCTCGAAAGAGTAAGAGGTGAAACCATTAACGACGACCCTAGAAGACCGGTCAGCAAGATAAGAAGCGCACCATTGTAAAAGGCTACCTGTGATACCATAACTATGTAATTTATGAATTAGTATATTGTGGTCCACCTTGTCAAATGCCTTGCTGAAGTCTGTGTAGACTACATCCATAGGTGTTCCACGATCAACAGCGTCCACTACTTCAGATATGAAGCATGCAAGATTAGTTGCTGTTGAACGTGCTTTGACAAAACCGTGTTGGTCGGGCATTAATACATGTTTTACATGCCACGATATTATAGGGTAGACCAAACTTTCAAAAACCTTACCAAATATAGACAACATAGACACGGGTCGATAGTTACTGGCGATAGTTTTATCACCCGATTTGAAAATAGGTACGACTAAGGCAGCTTTCCAATCCTTAGGAAAATAACCTGTACTTAAAGATGTATTATAAATCATAGCTAGAGGTTCACCTAGGACTTCACTACACCGGTAAACAAAAATTGATGGAATTCCATCTGGGCCGGCGCCTTTGGGTGTGGCAAGTCTTTTTAACGCTGTTATGACTGAGTCTATAGAAATTGTGAGCTGATTTAACACTAGAGGAAATTGGTTCTCGTTCGCTGCGTTACTTATTGTCGATGTTGTATAGCCTGAATTTACAACAGAGCTAGAGTTGGAATCATATACTGAAGAAAAATAGGAAGCAAATAGGTTACATATGTCAGATCCTTGGTCAGCTACCTCGTCACTATAATGCATTTTTGAGGGGTAGGTACTCTTTCCGTTACGTTTTTGTTTAAGGAATGACCAGAACAATTTTGAGTTACTAGTTATGGATGATTCAATGGCGGCAATATATTTTTTGTAATTCGAACGAGCTAACTTTAAGACTCTGTCCTTAAGAAGACGATAGGAAATATTATCCAAGGGATTCTTATATTTAGAAAATAGTATACGGTATTTATTTTTTTCTTTAATTAATTTAATAAGATTTTGGTCAAACCATATTGGATATTTATGAGATTTAGGTTTAAATTTTGGCACGTGTTTATACGTGTGCACTTTGTATAGTATATCATAAAATAGTTTCGACATATCATCAACATTTTTACAATCCGAGAAAGTATCCTGCCAGGAGATTTCCTTCAGTTCCTGAATAATGTCACAATAATTTGCTTTATGAAACTGAAACAAAGGCTCTTGGTTGGGTTTTAATCTATGTTCGCACATATTTTGTTTTATTTGAAATTCTAAGGGCGGATGGTAAGCGTCAACATTACTTAGTGAATTCTCAGATGTAGTTAAGTTGCATAATGAAGTATTACTCAAAACTAAGTCAAGAATTTTATTTTTATTATTTAAAATACAATTAAATTGACTCAGATTGTTTAGGGATATAAAATCCAAAAAAAATTGTTCAAAAATGCCGTATCTTCTTAGGGAAGTAACGGAGGTTGAGTCATCTGTGCGAGTCCAATCTATGTTACTAAGATTAAAGTCACCAATAATTAATACTGGGTTAGAATTTTCTAAAATGCGATTTGTGTTGTCTAGAAATGTGTCGAGTATATGTTTTTGAATTGGTGGAGGGATATACACGGCACAAATTAAAAATTTTGTTATCCTATTATTCAAATAAATATCAATGCCCACCCACAAATCCTCACAGGCACTCTCATAATTGCTTAATCGACACGATGAATAGCGCTTAGACACAGCTATCAAAACACCACCACCTGATTTGGTGTTATGGAAACCACTTGACTCGCGATCACGCCTATATACAATGTATTTATCGCAAAATAATTCGGAACTATAAATGTCGCTTGCTAGCCAAGTTTCACTTAAAATAATAACATCATAACAACATGTTAACACATTCAGATAGAAATCATTTGTTTTGGTTCTCAAACCTCTGACATTTTGATAATAACATTTTATATAATGAGAGAATGTTTAAAGTTAAATAGTTATAAACACTAGAAATAATAATAGCATAGTTACGAACAATTAAACACTTTTTAGGTTAGTTTATTTAAAGTATCCGAATTACGAATATAAACCGATTCAAACTCGGGACCTTTACGAACATAAATTCGGCCTCCGCGTACCCACACATATTTATAATTTAACTGCTTCGCACGAAGTCTGGCTGCAGCGTGTAAGCTTTTGTTCTCCATCGTGAGATTTTCGGAAACATAAATCGCCGACTTCTTGTCATCGATTCCTAGGCTGCTGGAGTTCAATTTCTCCTTCGGATGGTCCTTGTTATACATTATAGTAGAAGCTAGCAGAGAGTCTCGGAGACGCGGTGTAATTAGTTTTACAAGAATGGTCCGCGGGCGTGAAGATTTGGGATTATTTTTAGCAACACGAGAACAGTACAGGATGTCACTATCGTTAATGGGACAATTTACTACTCGTCCAAGTTGTTTCACTGTGTTCAACAGGTTCTCGGATTTATGTTCAGGAACACATTGAAGTTCTAAGTTCGACGACCGCGACAGCTGATCCATTGTTCTGACTCGGCTAGAGAGAATATTTAATTCAATCCGCAAAGACTCATTTTCTTTCTTTAAATGTTCCGTCACCGATCCATGTTTATGCATTTCAGCCTTTATATCGTCAAACTGAGCACTCAGAAAACCAAGCGACTCCTTGAAATCAGTTAATTGGTCACTCAATTCCCGTAGTTGTGTATTTAGCGAACTTTTTATTTCACTTAGGAATTCACCCATGACGGCGCGCATTTCCTCCCGTATCATAAGTTGTATGTCGGAGCGCGAAGCCCCATCCAGCATTTTGGGTACAGAAGTTTGCGAATTATCCAGTTTATTAGGAACCTTCCGACGTGTAACGTTAAACGTTAAGTCCGCGAGCTCGGTTGGTGTTGACGGACGCGCAGGATCATTCGGGCCCTTAGCCTGTTTGTTGCAACAGCCATGGCACAACCATTTCTTGTTGGGGTCAAGAGCGAGGTTTTCGTAATCCTGCGTCGTAATGTTTAGGCAAGGATAGTGATAAGTCTCAGCACAACGAGAACATTCCAAATATTCGTTTAACACTTTGTTATGGCACGATCCGCATAGCTTCATTCTTATTCGGTGCAAGCGCACTGATGCACCGGTAACAAGGACAAAAAATGTATACTGTCTCTTATCGCAGGGGGGTTGAGGTATGACGCCCCGCGGCCGGCACACACAAACTCACTGTTTTTATTAGAATTATGAGATTACGTTGACACCCGATAATGACCACTACAGTAGTGTAATAAGTATCACAATAGCGTATTCGACAACAGTAATTTACGGAGCAACGAGTAGCACGTCTGCTTCAAACTGTGATTACGGACGAGAGTTTTGAGAGAGAGAGACAAGGGCGAGCCTTTTATTATGTTTATGTTTATATAAATTAGAAAACTCCAATCGCATTTTTCACACACCCTACCGTCTTCACCAGAAAGGTAAAATAAAACATTTGATTTTCATAAAATTCATAATAATAAAGTTTAATTGATACATATAACCAATTACTGTTCCACTGCTTGCCAAGGGTCTCCGTCCGTAATTAGGCTTTGAGTCCACCACCGCCGCAGAAATGCAGGTTGAGAAACATTTACATAAATTATGATTTAATAAATAAATAATAAAATGTTCTTAAACTACTTATTTCTCAACAACAATACCACAACAACGTCATATTTTCTAACAAGTCTGTTTGTACACAATGATCTCTGAACTCGTAATAGCACAATTACTAGGTCACGACTAGCGCTGGCCTAGAACTAACTAGTTTGTACCTTGACGTACAAGACCTTAGCGGTCAATCTTTTTTAATAAGTGGATAGAATGGATGTAAGATTTCCTAGATCTGTATCAAAGAAACGTGTTTTTTTGTTCCTTGATTTTTTGAATAAAAATGTGTTTTATCCCACTCTGGTGGGATTTCTTTCCGGAATGAATAAAGGGTTGGAGCTCATCACGCTAGCTTAGTTTAGATAAGAGAATAAGTTTTCGAAAGTATTTAAATTGTAATAAAAAAATAGTAATCTTATTCTAATAGCTTAATAATAGATAGAAGGATTTTGGATAGTGGTCAGTATCGCAATATTTACTAACAAATAAATTCAAATATTCGTAAAACTAAAGTGAGCATCAAAAACAGCTGGACCGATTTTGAAACAATCATTTTAAAATTTAACTCTATAAAAGAACAAAATAACAAAGCTTACACATTTCGTCTGAAAAAAAACAGCTTAACTTGATTTTGATTAAGATGCCATGAGATTAATGCCCCACATAAAACTAAGAGAAGTTTTAAATATATATACTATTGCTTTCTTGAATTTTATAATTATAGTAATAAATGATTAAACAGGTTATAAATAAATAAACCGTATTAATGCATAGTTGCACTTCAACGTGCTTCTCAAGGGCTATAGTCAGTGGAAGTAAAGTACAAATATTTGTGAGACTTAGCTAATGTTTACATTGTGCTCTTTACATAAGACTTACTTTAAGGTTAAAATGGAATCACGCCTTGGCTAAGAAATCCAAATAATGTCATGCTTGCGGCTAACTGCTAAATAAAAAAATAAACACAAAAACATCTGCAATTTTGTGGTTGGCCAGCAAAGAGTAAGCCTCGTGCGATGTATGTATTTGCAGGAAGTGTAAATGAATATAAATATATCAAATTATTTATAGCGGTAT
Source organism: Anticarsia gemmatalis (assembly GCF_050436995.1). Classification (NCBI taxonomy): domain Eukaryota; kingdom Metazoa; phylum Arthropoda; class Insecta; order Lepidoptera; family Erebidae; genus Anticarsia; species Anticarsia gemmatalis. The sequence goes on along the minus strand of NC_134764.1, from coordinate 9,223,434 downwards.
TGACCATCGGCGTAAATTTTTCATATGTTTTTGCGTGCAACACGGCAACAAAATTAATCGTAGATATCATTGTTTACAGTTGTATTTTGAGAAGAGCAAAATTCACGTTAAAAATACACCTTAAAGTGCGTTTATACTGGGATACTCTAGAGTTTTGGAAACCATTCCTAAAAGGTGCGAATGCTATAGTATCAATGTGATACTTTGATTTTCTTTTGATAGATTGTTTGTGCAGGTAATATCGTCATGTTTGGTTCGTGCTTATGAAGCGACGTCGAAACAGTTTTTTCTTGTTAGAATTATTACAAAAATCAACCCTTAAACGTCTTTTTGACTCTACTTATTTATAACGCGAGTGCAACTGCGCGGGTTACCTAATGTTTATCCTTATAAACTTGGCTGTATACTTCATGTGTCCATATAAACAATATCACAAAGTTGCACAGTTTAATGCATCGCCAAGCGCCAAGTTTTGGAGGTCGCATTCATTATTCATTTGTAGGTGCTTGGGGTCTAATTGAGCCCCATAACTCGTCCCTAGGGAGCAAGTATGGGAACTTGGCAATTTTCGGTTAAAGGCAAACATGTGTACAGTGGAGGTACGAGTATATTGTGTATTTTACATGGTAGTGACTCAGTGGCGCAGTCGTTAGTATCCGACTGCTGATTATGAGGTCTCGAGTTTTAGTCCCGGGTTGGGCAAAATACTTTTGCTATTTTTTTATTTAAGTATATTAGAATATTTCTTAATAGTAGCCCGAATTTTGGTAACTTATCCGGTAAATTGCCCCCTATTACATGGGACTAATATTGTTAATGACGGAATGTACATAAATTTCATGCACCTCTGCCTACATCTTCGGGCATAACAGCCCTCATAATTATGTATATGTAATGAAATGACATTTCATTCAAATTTGCCTAAGTTATCTGTGGTTTTCAATGGCAGATGATTGTCAGATAATTTTGTGCAATTTATTGATATAAAACTTTTGATTGTATAGATTCCATTTAAGAAACGACATAATTCAGGAAATGATATAAGTAAACTTTAATTGTCGTTTCTTTGTGTTTTCAGGTGAGATAATTGTTATAGTGTTAGAAATTGATAATTGTTTTGTTATTGTAAAGACGTATTAAATAAAACAAACCTTTGTGTTTTCAGAGAAACAAATTATGGTTTATTTTTGAAAATCCTCAATAATATATCTTATATATATATGGAGATAGCCAACATCATAAGCAACCACTTGTATACGCACGATATTGTTGCCTCTAAACTAGAAATAACTGTTGCATGTAAAAAAAGAAATCAGATAATAAATATAATTGAATTAACAGTTACTATATTTATTTGCGATACTTCTTATGCGGTCAAGAGTTTAATCATTAGACCAAATATATTGAGGACCATTCACATAGATCTTAATAAAAAAGCACTCAGAGTGAAGTAGTTATTTTGTGTCTGATGTGTCTATATAATATAGTATGTAGTGACTAGTTTTTGCCTGTGGATCCACCTAAATGCATGACCGGGTTTGGGTAATAAGTAATATAAATACATTATTATGTAAATGATTACTTATACCTTCTGTATTGGACGATGTGATGTTATGTATGTTTGTTTGACTTAAAAGTAACCTGCATTCAACCCTGGAAGATCCATAGTTTTGTCGTGAAAGCATAACAGACATACACATTTAATATTTTATGTATTTCCGGTACCGCTTGAGCAATTACAATTTTTGAATTAAATGCATGTAGCAATTTGGCTTGCGGTTGCAAAGGTCCGTAATCAAAACTAAAAAAAATGTCTTTGTCTAGACTGACTTATCTAGTTTCCTAAAGTGTTTCCAAAAATCTAATACTTGTTTTATAAACCCGTTTATCGTTGCCTCAAAAACATTTCATTTTATTTTCATAGCTACACCAACGTTACTTGAGACAAAAATAAATAAATCACTTGACCTCTAAAACTCTCAGAGCAGTTTTTAGTCATAACGAAAGCAGCCAAACTACTCAGTAGTTTATAGTGTCCCATATTATGGTTTTTAGAGTCTTCCTAAATAGTCTTCCTCCTCTGTGAAACGGTATATAAAGTGTTAGAGTACAAATCGGTCGGACCTAAAAAATAGTCCTAAGTTTTTCTGTCAAGAAATTGTCAGTTACCCGAAATTAGAGTGTTAGTCGACGGATTCGGGTACAAATCAGTTGGACCTTATATATAGTACTATGTGTTCCTGTCAAGAAATTGTCAGTTTTCCGAAATTAGAGTGTAACTGGTCGTTGAGATCGAAGTCTTCCGTGCCTTGTAAAGCAAACGGGTTTGCTTCTACGCACGACTTTCCAACGATTTGATTTCCACTCCAACGGGCTACGAGAGTGATGGAATAGAGAGTGCACCTGTATTTTGTACATACACTTCAAATACACACACCATAAATTAAGCCCAAAAGAATTGATCCGTTTCAATGAAACCGCCCTTTTAAACCGACTAATTAGTAGAAGGACATTATGAGCGCCCCGACATTATGGGTTAAGCAACCTTTGGCACGGTCATTCCATAGATGGTTGATTGCGTAGTGGTATTTAAACTGAGCGTCTCTGTGCTTCAGATGGCTCGTAATACATTGGTATCAGTGGTTGTCAATCAAGATAAAAGTCGTTAAGCCACGTCAAGGACCTGTCGGGCGGCTTGAACAACTTTGACACTAGGTTGACCACTAACCGTACGGTAAGAAGAAGAAGAAGAAGTCAGAATAAAATCACAATTTCCAACAATTTTCCTCAAAATGTCATGGCCGCGAAAAATCAGCTTCACCTAGCGTATAAATTACATTATTATGCAGTACTTATTATCATTAATGAGTTCTCTAATACGCTCAATTAGTATACTTGCAGTTAATTTCCTATATTTATTTTCATAACTTATAATTATGAGACATACTGTTCTGAACTTTACCTCCGTTTATTCAATAATTTCTTAAAGAAATAGGTATGTTATGACTGCCTATGCGGCTTGGTCGATAATGTATCCGAGGGCTCAACATGCGGTCTCGCATACAATTCTCGGTCAGGCAAAGTACTGTTAGGATTTTCTGATTTGTACTGGATATTTTTTTATTCGCAGGTAGTGGGGTGCAAACCTTAGCTGAATAAAAAATCTAGTACCCCGGGGCTTGATTGATTATATGCCATTCTATCCCGCACTAAGAATTTCTATTAATTACACTAATTTGTTTCGAGGACGTCCACAAATCTACAAACAACGGATACAAAGTACAAGCATACCTGAAAGATATTTACATTTGTGGATTGCAAAAAAATATATTTATTTAATATATTTTATTATATTTGTTCCGTGTGGGAATCCTCCAGATCCTTTCAGACGCAATTTTAAAACCATTTAGATCAAAGATTATGTGGACAGATACGTTAATGTACTAGCTATGTAAAGTAGTAGAAGTAGAGCAGCTTAAACTGCTCTCGAGTCCATAGTTTAAGGATGCTTTTCTACAAAATAAGAGATGAACAAAGTGGAAAGTAGCAGACCGCGAATCGCATTCTCTACAATTCTATACCTACCTTGCTCTATTGAGTTCAGCTTCTACGAAAATGCTCCCTCATTCCTATAGTCCAATTTTCTACTACTATCGAGCATCGACAACCGGCGATATATCGAGAAAAATGTATAAAAATCGAATCAGCGCCTCTAGCGGGCGTCGTAGAAACTATTTTGGCAGTATATTTATTTTAAATATCAAACTTGCGATACTCGATGTTTCCAATTGTAGAGAATTGCGCTACTGTTGTGCAACCATTGTTGATAAAATATACTAAAAAGGACTTAAAATGCTTTGTTAAATATTTTAATATATTCACCACAAATTATGGAGGTATTTATGTTTTCAATACAAATTAATTGTTTGTGACAGTAACGTATTGATAGAAAATATTGTTTATTTATTGAATAAAGCATATTTTGTGGTTTTGTTCCTGTCGTTTCAACATTTTGTTATTTGTTACAAAATATTGTATAATATATAATTGTTGGAAAATTGCCTAGTTTTAAATCGGCAGTACATACGTCAGGTGGATTATGAAAAACTATTATATTATTATACGTATTTTTCGGTTTTACTCTAATAAAAAACACGCGATAGATTGAGTTGCAAAGTCACATGACGTCACGGTTTTATACTTTACTAGCTATCCGCCCGCGGCTTTGCCGCATGGATGTTTCAAAAATCCTCTTTTCGTGCTCCTCTACACATTCTAAGGAATCTTCATATCAAATTTCAGCTTTCTACACTCGGTAGTTTTAGATGTACGTTGTCCATCAGACAGTCACTCACACACTCACTCAGTAAGGGAAGAGTTTTAGCTTATTTAAAGGACATTGGCGCCATTAGCACCCTCTCCGTTATATTTTATTGTGAGAAAAAATACCTGTCCTTTAATACAGTTACCTGACCGTCACACTAATAAGAATTCCGGATTTGTAAACATCCTTAGTATTACATAATTTGCCAATAAAATACCAATATTTACAAATTTACATATTATTATAAGCTTTTTATTCGCATTTTAATTCATAACTCACCGAACAATATTTATTACTGGTTAAACTAGTTTCTACTATTTAGGGAACTCGTTCCCAAACAAGGTTGGGTAAACAATTATTTTTTATTCTTATACTCTAATTTATAATATAGCACGTGCCATTTTATATTGTATGTCTGAAAATAGCAAAGATTCGCTGTGGAAAAGATGTATCTGCTGAGTAAATTGGGAGATGGAAGAGATATTTCGTGCCTACGCCTTGGGGTATAACAGTCGTGATGCTATTTATGTAGGACAATGTAGGTACCATTTCATCATTATTTTCACCTTACCTCAGGTTGCTTACAGCTTTCACAACCAGCCGCCTGTCTAACGTAAACCCTTCTTGGGAATCCTATGTGTAACGCAAAATTTTGAATGTAAAGGGCGAGACCTCTGGACAGGGCATCTGTGGGAAAGGCTGCAGTGGCTCAGTTATTTCTACGTTACGACTGATCTCTTGGTAATGATATCCCTGACCTTAAGTATGTATTTGTATTTAAAGCTGAAAACCAGCGGTCAAACAGGTTACTACTATTGAAAAAAATACCCAGAAGCTGCTGCAATATGGAGCGCGTGACCGGTTCGAATATCTTGTACTGTCATATGACTTCTAAAACCACGAAGGTTGTAGGCACAATACTAGTTTATCCTCATTCGTATCTACATACATAATCTTTTCTTATTGACCGGTGTCAAGTAGTTGACTAACATTGTATTGCTTATTCTTGTGACAGCCAGTCGTAACACATCAACCGGTGAGTGTTCTTTATTTTAATTTATTTTTAAAAAATATAACAGACATTTTTGGAATGTTTTTAAACAATTATTTTTAAAAAAACTGTCATTTGAAACTTTTAAAGTGTGTTTTTTTACCAATGGTGAATTATTTTTTACATTGGTCCTCCAAAAACTTTTTTTTTAAGTTAACGTTAATGCAAACGAAAATATGGTCTGAATATAGACCATATTATATTTGTTTACTTTCACCAGTTTATAATAATTTTCTATATAAATATAGACTGCAAATATTATTTTGATTGTAATAGCTATTAGAGCAATTGTTTTTTTTTATTACTGGTTAGTGAGGAAATGAATATTATATAATATATAATATGTAAGTGACTAACGTACACTTGTATTAAAGAAGTGAAATTCATTAATTACAAAATTGGTTTCAATTTTTCATGAATTTCTGAGTAAAAGCCTTTTTCGTGCAGGTAACAAAAAAATCTCGTCCCGCTTATGTCTATTTAAGGTGTTTTACAGGACATTAGGATTTTCAAATAACTTTTACAGATTTCACTGCACAAGTGAATTAAAATCTATTATTTAATTATTTTATTTTTTGCCGTTAAATATCCATTAGAATATTATTAAGAAAAAAAATTGGATTAAATTTTGCATAGAGAGATTACTAAACCTCCGCTGTCTGTTTATCCGTCAGTTTTTAAACTTTGGTTGTCCAAATTACACACGAGTCCTAGCGGGAGTCAACTAGTAATTCTTGCAGTTCTGTGTTATTTCACATTCTTTCGTATTTATAGTATAAGTATAACTGCAGTATACAGCACTATAGACATAAATCGTCACATAAAAGCCTATTAAATAAAAGTAAATAAACATGAGAAATAGAAAACCTATTGTTCGTCTGTAGTGTCTTATTATTGAGAAATGTTGCATATCACAGATTGTATCGGTGATGTCCTGCACAAAGGCGAGGTGCGTAGTACTCGTGACCGGTGATCCTAAATGAAGCGAAAGACATTTGTAGTGATTGTAACAAGTGACGTTCTTAGCCGATAAAGGATTGGCGGAAAAAATAACTATTCAGTTTCGATGTAGTCAATCCACGAAAATCCGTTTAGAGGCCTTGCAACTGAATGTTTCTGCATTTTGGGTATAATCATAATATAATAAATATAATTTGACTGCTTCCGTGGCGCGGTTTAGGTCGCCACGCCGCTACCGCCGTCGAGAGGTCGTGGGTTCGATTTCCACACGAAACAAATATTTGTGCGATCCACAAATAATTGTCTGGATCTGCTTGTACTTTGTGTCCGTTATTTGTATGTTTGTAAAAGTCCCGGCAACAGTTGTCTATGAAAAAAAAACAATTCTGGAATAAATAACACTTTTGGAATAAAATTATTTCTTCAAGAATCGGAGAAGTTAACAATATATTTTTAACCTTAAATACGAAATGATGCAACCGTGTAAGAGTAATTCAAATATTATGAAAAATAAATAAGTAATGCAATTTTGAATCTGCGCTTGCAAGAATAATTTTGCTTTTCTCAGTGCGTCAATGTATGACGTCACAACGTTTAAATAAATGGATTCCCATTTAATAAAAATATTATAGTATCCGGTAGCCTTTAATATTTTACTCAATTATATGATAATTACCGCAATTTATAAGTAAATAATACTTTCGAAATTACTTGTGGATGTAATTAGCAGTTGTAATTTCTATCATATTTTTCGCATTTGGCGAAACTTAAGCTTTACGACAACCAATTTTAATTTAGTTATATTCGCCTTTGAGGAGTTAATCGAACTTCCTTTAAACCTTATTTCGTTATTGTAGAGTCTCTTGCATCCTTCCGTATGCTGTCGCGATCATTGAACAACGTTACTGATTGTGACATTTTTTTGAGTAGACCTTAAATAAGGTATCGCTTGTTTTATGACAATAGGAACCGTATTTCTTTAAATAATAATTATGGTCGAAATTCAATGGGACACTAGTGACACGATATGGAGCACAAATGATGCCAAAAACTAGCTATCTTACGTCAACTAACTATTAATTTATTTACCGCATCCCTGTTTGCCACCGTCGTGGTATAAAAATAAATAAATATAAAACTAACTAGTACCTCTTCTAAGCAATTCAAAAGCTTTGTTTCTATCAAAAAAAAAAAAAAAAAAATTTAACCCATTACTGTCCCACTGCTGGGCAAGGGTCTCCTCCCGTAATGAGGGAGGGGTTAGGCCTTGAGTCCACCACGCTGGCCAAGTGCGGGTTGGGGACTTTGCATGCCCTCAAATTTTAGGCATGCAAGGTTTCCTCACGATGTTTTCCTTCACCGTTGGAGCATGTGACAATTATTTCTAATACACACATAACTTCGAAAAGTCATTGGTGTGTTGCCTTGGTTTCGAACCTGCGACCACTTGCGTGGGAGGTGTCAACTTATACCACTCGGCTATCACTGTCTATTACACTATCAATTAAAAAAAATCTTTTAGCCCATTTTTTTGAGCATATAGGATTCTCTGAACAAGGTTTTATTTTAGCTGTATAAATTATAAGTAAATAAGAAATTTACTGAATTTTATTTCGTACACCCGAGACTAAATCGTGGTTTAAGAATTTGACTAACAAGACTTCTAAACGGAAAAGTCTTTAGGAAGCCAACTCAAGGTCATTTCAATTCGTTTCGTTACAATATATAATGGGTTCTATGCAAAAACCATACAAATGGGCATTAATGATCTGTGTAATAAAATTGTAATTAAAGCATGTTTTGTGAGGATTCATTATGGATATCGTAATATTAATGATTTAATAGCATCTTAGGATTCCGTAACCGAAACTTATGTAGGTATATCCATGTATTGTTATATTAGGTCGGGTAAAAAGTCTTTTCGCATTATAGTATGTATGAACCTGTAATAAAACCTTTTTTCTACATAAAAAAGCTCGATATTTGGGTACCTCACGAGCTCACTGAAAGAAACCTAATGAACCGTGTACTCATTTGTGATATTTGAAGCCGAGGAGATTTTATTACAAGTTCGTCATATACTATAATGCGAAAAGACTTTTTCCTCGACCCAAATACGTTCGTCCTAACGTTTGATATATGATTGACCGACGAATTGAAATCTTTGTAACCGAATAATCGGCAGGATGGCCAAAAACATAGTCATTTGTAATAAGCTAATTTTCAAAAATACAGCCGTGCGGGTCAGTTTATACTTATGTTATACGGAACCTGTAGCAATAGTTCAACGCACACTAACGATTTCATAAATCATTTATCATTAGTTTTTTTTTATTTATATGGAGTCTCATACTCATTGTTATTAATTTGATGAATGTTCAAATATGCCATTGATTGCCGTTATCCATAACAATATTGTTAAGAAAAAAATAATTGGATTAAATTTTGCATAGAGAGATTACTAAACCTCCACTGTCTGTTTGTCCGTCTGTCACCAGCATGTATCTCATAAACCGTAATAGCTAGGAAAGTGAAATTTTCACAAATGTTTTATTTCCGTTGCCGCTATTAGAACAAATACATTTTTTTATATGTATTTTTCGTATTTTGTGGTATGGAACCCTTCGTTCGCGAGTCTAACTCGCACTTGGCCGGTTTTTTAAACTTTGGTTCTCCAAATTACACACGAGTCCTAACAGGAGTCAACTAGTAATTCTTGCAGTTCTGTGTTAATTCACATTCTTTCGTATTTATAGTATAAGTATAACTGCAGTATACAGCACTATAGACATAAATCATCATATAAAAGCCTATTAAATAAAAGTAAATAAACATGAGAAATAGAAAACCTATTGTTCGTCTGTAGTGTTTTATTATTGAGAAGAAATATCACAGATTGTATCGATAATGTCCAGCGCAAAGGTGAGGTGCATAGTACTCGTGACCGGTGATCCTATATACCAATATGATGATCGAGATGATTCGAAGATGCGAATGAAGCGAAAGATGTCTGTGATGATCGTAGTAGGTGGCGTTGCTTATTTGATAAACGATCAGTAGGTAAAGTAACCATTGATGCAGACAATCTATAGATGTCCATTTAGGGGTCTTATAGCCGAACGATTTCGCGCATTGGCTAAAATTTGTAAAATAATAAATAAGGAAATAAATTATTTCTTCAGGAAACGGTGTAGTTTTTAATATATTTTACTTCTGATACAAAATGAAGTAAAAAGTAATTTAAATATCATGAAAAATAAATAAGTTGTGCCATTTTGAAGTTGCGCTCACAAAAATAAATTTATTTTTCTCAGTGCGTTAATGTATGACGTCACAACGTTTGAGTAAATGCATTTTAAAAAGGATTTCCATTTAAATAAAAATATTATAATATCCGGCAACCTTTAACATTTTACTCAATTATATTATGATAATTACCGTCATTTGTAAGTAAATAATACTTTCGAAATTACTTGTGGATGTAATTAGCAGTTGCAATTTCTATCATATTTTTCGCATTTGGCGTAATATGGCGAAACTTAAGCTTTACGACGTCATAGCTTTAATTAGGCTATATTAGCCTTTGAGGCGTATATCAAACTTTCTTCAATACTTAGTAGTTATTTTAGAGTCTCTTGCATCCTTCCGTATGCTGTCGTGATCATTGAACAACAGTTTACTGATTGTGACATTTTTTTTGAGTCGACCTTAAATCTCTTGTTATATGACAATAGGAACCGTATTCCTTCTAATTATGTCCGAGATTCAATGGTGGACTAGTGACACGATATGGAACACAAATGATGCCAAAAACTAACTATCTTACGTTACAAACCTCTTCTAAACAATTCAAAAGTTTCGTTTCTATTAATTAAATAAATCTTTTAGGCCACTTTTTAGCAATATAGGATTCTTTGAACAAGGTTTTATTTCACCTGCATACATTATAAGTAAATTAGATATTTATTGAATTTTATTTCATTCATCCGAGACTTAATCGTGACTTGAAAATTTTGACTAACAAGACTTCTAAACGGAAAAGTCTATAGGAAGCAGATTCAAGGTCATTTCAATTCGTTTTGTTACAATATATAATGGGTTCTATGCAAAAAACTTACAAATGGGCATTAATGATCTATGTAATAAAATTGTAATTAAAGCATGTTTTGTGGAGATTCATTAAGGCTCTCGTAATATTAATGATTTAATAGCATCTTAGGATTCCGTAACCGAAACTTATGTAGGTATATCCATATATTGTTATATTAGTTCGGGTAAAAAGTCTTTTCGCATTATAGTATGTATGAACTTGTAATAAAATATTTTTTCTACATAAAAAAGCTCGATATTTGGGTACCTCACGAGCTCACTGAAAGAAACCTAATGTACTCATTTGTGATTCTTGAAGCCAAAGAGATTTTATTACAAGTTCATACATACTATAATGCGAAAAGACTTTTTCCTCGACCTAATACGTTCGTATTAACGTTTGATATATGATTGACCGACGAATTGAAATCTTTGTAACCGAATAATCGGCAGGATGGCCAAAACCATACTTATTTGTAATAAGCTAATTTTCCCAAAAATCAGCCTCTAAGTGACGAACAGCTGATAAAACTATACATAAATACAGCCGTGCGGGTCAGTTAATACTTATGTTATACGGAACCTTTGGCTATAGTTCAACGAACACTCTAACGATTTCATAAATCATTTATCATTTGTTTTTTTTATTTATATGGAATCTCATACTCATTGTTATTAATTTGATGAATGTTCAAATATGCCATTTATTAATGTTATCCTAAAAAAATATTTAAGCAATATAATATAATTGGCATGAGCCAATACTTACGGTAGCAAAACTGTTTTTTTATAATAATAATGTAATAAAAAAAATGGTATATTATGATGATTTGGTTATATAAAGAGCATGAAAAAATGTAAAATGCCCAACAAAATGTACTGTCGGCAGTAAATTTAAGCACTGAGGGAGGATACCTTAGAAAGACATGCCTACAAAGATCATAATATATGAGTAAAGTCTTTCAAAAAAGTCAGGTGGGTCTTGTATGGCAAGCATGGATACGAATGAAGCAAAAGAAATTTGCAGAGATCATAGCAAAGGACACTTTGGAATGGAATGATAGAAAATCATGTGATTTTATGTATTTGATGTCAAAATAAATAATCCCTTGAATAAAAGCCTAACATGTCAGAATTATCGACACAAAATAGCGCTAAAAATAAAATAAACATATAAAACTAGAAAAAAGCCGTGACGTAATGATGACGTCAGTTCACAAGTTGGTCGGACACCCACTTGCGATGTTGACACAGCCATTAGAGTCAAAGCCATGGTCAAGCATAAACTGTTTGTCTTTCAACTAGCAAGTCGGCAAATGTTTGACATAAACACGTGTTTGAACAAACGTAAAGGCTTGATCATGATTGGGCTAAAATTACGTACATATGTAAATAATCTTACGCCTTTTTCGATAGTAGTAGAGACTAAAGAACTCTATAAAGTTCGCTTGCTTAATTTATATTTATACATCTTGTCATATAGGGTTGTAGGTTACGAATGCTACGCATGTGATCCTTTTCAGGACATCATGTGTTAAAATGATCGTACTAATATTATAAATGCAAAACTTTGGATGTTAGGATCGAAGAATGATACTCCATGACTTCAAAACGATTGTACTCATTTGAATGAAATTCGGTACAGAGATAGTTTGAAATTCGGAAAGAATATAAATTAGTTTTATGGACAAATCATACGTGATAAAAAAAGGGGAATATTAATCCGATAATACAGGCAAGAGCGAGTATTATAAATGCAAAAGTTTGGATGGTTGTTTGTTAACCAATTACGCAAAAACTACTGAACAATTATTTTATAAAATACACGCTTAGCTTTCATACCAGATTACCACATAATATTATATGATATTATATGATATTTTTACCACAGAAAATGGGCAACAAAGTGAATTTTTTTCCCACTTTTTATGAAGAAATTAAATGTTAATGATGAAGAATTTCATGCTTTTTAAGAGTCATAAGATATTCAAGGAAAATGTTTCTAAATGTGATTTGGCAAATACCTTGACCGTTAGCAGTGCAAAAATGGTGTTTGTGACGGTCTTACCATGTTAAGCGCTATAAGGAAAATCTACATGGTCATGTTAAGTTACAAATGTAAACTATAATGTCTTGGACACTATAAACGAATTCTTGCACAATTTGCTTGTTTCAATGAAACTGTCTACTATAGTCCAACAACTTAGTAAAGAGTCTTGTATGTAAGTTTCGCGGACGATGTAGATAAAAAAATGCAGCATTTAGAAACATCAGTGACCCGCAGGTTTTTGCAGCTGATGGTGGCTTATTTGTTACAGCTGCGTTATTTGAGAAGTAAATCAGGCTTTCTATTGAGTTGTCGAACCTGAACTACACATCGGTAAGGAGGACTTTATTACTAGCAGAACATTGTACCTGCAAAATATTTTGGATAAATGGACGTTTGAACAGCTATTTGTTACTTAATCACGCCAAAACTACTAAACATATTTTCATGAAATTTCGCACACGTATAAACTAAAGCCTGGGTTAATACCCAAGATCTTTTAATCCTGGAAAACCGGACGAAATCGTGAGCAAAAGCTAGTTTTTAATTCGAGTATATTATAATTTCTTGTCTCCATATAATGCAAATAAAAACAATTTACTAACGGAAGCATAACACAACTTCCTAGAAATTAGCCAGTGTACAAGTATTTTAATTACGCGTGTAATTGTTGTAAATCCCCAGTGTGGACGAGAGCCAACTAATTAGTATTGTTCGCGGTACCGATGTCATCTCGTATCGGGTGAATAGATCACGATTCGATTGTATCGTTGAATCTTAGTTGCTTAGTTTTATCGTTATATTTTGATATTATTTGTAATTATATTTGTTACATTACAAGGGTACTATGTTCCAAATCATTCTAACAAATTGATTTTTGAAAAAGAAACTATTTTAACTCGGCTTAACCATCTTTTTACCTACTATTACTATTATTTATTTATTTTTCAGTGTTTTGGTACATAATCGTATATTTACATAGTTATTAGTTAACATTTTTTATAGTTCACCTTATATGATTACCACTAGGGCTGACCATGTAAGTTTTTTTTGAAGCATGAAGTCACTGAGCTCATATATTATACCGTATTGTGGTCACCCATCTATATAATACCAGCAGTGACGTAGCTTAACCCACTAATCGTTTTGTTGAGCACGACTAGGTAAAAGGGCCATGGAATTGAACCATGTCAACTTGCAATCCCATACTCTACCACTCGGTCAATAGAGGCAGTTAATAAATAAATGTTTCAAGGTAAACAGGTATAATTACGCAAACCGACATACATCCTTGTGACATACTTTATTATTTACTTGTCACTTGTCTTGTGGACTCTAAAGCTTGTAGCACACATAATCTGAGGCACATAAAACAAAAGCCTAATAACTTAGTAGAGAATCTACACCTAGGAGCAGGATTAGTCTATAGTATAATTGAGATTCCGTTGTATTCACGATTCTTTGGGCGTAAACGAAACGTCGGACCATCGTGTCGAGCAGTTTGAGCTATTTGTACTCAAATGTTGGAGGCAGGGGTGTTAAAGCATCCTCATTTAGCCATTTCAAATGTTAGTAACATGTAAAAACTGGGGGACCCTACGTTTCTATACCGGACAGGGGCTGTCAAGCAGTCCTCCTCAAATTTACTGACAGACAGATACTATTACTACACTAAATTTGATATTGTTTGATTTCTACAATACCAGAATTGCTGAACTGTTGTTCACGTGTGAATGTGATCGTTTCCTATCTGCTATGTGTACAACGACCTTTACATGTCATTGTTCTTGTGTATGTTTATAATTATCGTATTAATGTCCTATTGATAATCAGAAAACACTTTATAGAAATGATATGGTATGGTCATAGACACTACACGTGTCATAACGTACTAGGTATAATCTGTGTGTATGTGTGATAGTATGTTTGTTGCTACACATAGGCATTTGAACCTGCTTTATGCCCAGTTCCTGAGGCACATTTAGCGATAGTTTATCTATTCAAACAGTCTTTTATATGAACTTAAACGCTATTGAATAGATAAACTACCGCTAAATGTACATCCGAAAACGGGGGATGATAATGTAAAAAGTTACTCTGAAAACCGAAGCGCAACGACTTTTTTTTAATCCTCTTTCGTCCTCTAAGCGTCCAAAAATTGATTTGTGCATACTATATACATATGGTTGACCTTTATTACCTACCGTTATTTGTATGTTTGCAAACATTCCCGCAATATAACATTCAGAGTACAGTAGATTTTAAAATTTTGAGGTTCCTGTCCGAACTATAAAAATCCTCCTAACTGCCTCTGCTGGCCAGGCTGTGTCTCATGAAACGTGACAGCTAGATTGTCGGAATTTCGGTATATTATGTATTTCTAGTGCCGATATAAGTACTACTACTAACTAACATAGTCTTAAGATTTATTTACTAATAACAATATGATATATTTAATATATATGTTAGTTTGTAAGGTATATATCTATGAGCCATTGTAGCTTGAAAATAAAATGATTTATTATTTATTATTATTATTTGTATGTCTGTTCATTATCTCGGGACTATGGAGTCCCGGACTTTTAGAAGGCTTGCGTGGGGCCGAAGCCAACACGTAGAGGCCCATTTAGACAGCTTTAATATTCAAACGATGTGT
Source organism: Anticarsia gemmatalis (assembly GCF_050436995.1). Lineage (NCBI taxonomy): Eukaryota > Metazoa > Arthropoda > Insecta > Lepidoptera > Erebidae > Anticarsia > Anticarsia gemmatalis. The sequence goes on along the minus strand of NC_134764.1, from coordinate 9,208,307 downwards.
AAGGTGTCACAATCCGGTGACTATCCCTGTCTACACTATAAAATGCACCCAAGGACAGTCACCGGACTGTGTGGGACTATGGCAAAACTAAAGGGAAAAACTACTTGGACTATTGGATGAGGTGCTTATGGACTGGGAAACTGGGAAATTACGGGAACTATGGCGCCTGCCGACGACAATGTTGAAAACACGTGAAAATGGCAGGCGGAGACTTGCCAACTCACAAACTGGGCCACCCTAAACAAGTCGCATCAATAGCAACAAGGGGGCAACAGGGACGTGAGCGGCTGAAGGACGGAGAGGCCTCGCTGGACGTTAAACTCAGCTCACGCGCCTTTGCTAGGCTCAGGCATCACTGGCCCACTAGCCATCTTACGCTCAGCATCCGTCCTCCGAACAGAGTGGGAGCTCTGCTCTTGCGACTCCACTCTGGACGGCCAATGAAGGCAAGCCAGAGGCGGGGGACCGCTTCCTCGTCAGTTTTCACTCCGACCAGCCAACTAAGGCAAGCCGGAGATGAGGAAGGGTGACTTCCCCCTGGAGCACTCAGGTACCGCGGGGTCGCTACTCCCCGTCACCTCGCCTCAAGGTGCCCTGCGGCCTTATTATTATTATTATTATAAGATCATAATATTAAACTTAAAACCTAATAAAATAGATTTCAAAAGACGCTCCAGTACAACGAACTTGTTTATTGCTATTTTATATACAGAAGAATAGTATGGGACCCGCGCAAGTCTGTCTAGTACTTGACTCATTTTTTTTAACCCTAATTCCATTCAGTTACAATTTTATCCCTATCTAAATTTTATTCATACATTTTATCGTATGTAAATCGAATGTCACTGCACAAGCTTTGAAAGCATATTCGTATAAAATTTAATAACCCAGCCATTACACGCCCGTTGTTGGCGAATTTCTAAACTATTGTTGCGGTAAAAGTTTTAACTAGTTCATAACACCATCAAAATATGAATAGATTTTAAACTGGTTAAGGAACAAATGTGATGCATTTAAAAGTTTAAGGGTATGTTTGTATGGCGTTTTTGGAATAATAAACGATTCATATTCGAACAACAAATATCGTTGTTGCGATATCAAAACCACTTAATGTTTAAAAATGTTTTTTTTATAATTTATTTATTATTTATGCACATGGGTGCTTTTGCATACGAGAAGCGGTCAAATTTTGATTTGAAAGGTGCTACAATACGGATTTGGACGTGAAAAGTGACGCATGAGCTATTTTATAGCTGAAACGACAAAATGCTGTATTTACTAATCATATGATTAATCAACCTAGAAGACTGACCAACTATGACATAGTTGGTCAGTCATAGTGTCATAGTCGTGTTATCGATAACAACCGAGACCAAATTTTTACGTGTCCAAACGAAGCGTGGGGTCGCAATAGGGGAGTTTGTTTTATAATAATGTAACATTATTTCTTCTGATTCCAGTCCAAAATGGAGGAGATCCCTCATCATCCTTTGATAATAGTGACAAAAGAAAGCATTAAGAAGGTTCGTCAATTATGTGAAGTTGATGATCCGAAGCGCATCAAAGAAAGCGTGGATGCTGTTGAAGAATGGGTTAAGAAACAAGAACATCTGGCTGGAGCCATACCTTATTTAAGTAAGTATTTATTTTTGCATGCTCCAAGGCGCAGTCAGAAATCATTGACCCCCGGTTTCTGAGATACATTTAGAGGTAGTTTATCTGTGCAATAGCATGAAAACTCATATAAAAAAACGCTTTTGAATAGATAAACTACCTCTAAATGTACTCAGAAACCGGGGGTGAGACTGCACGTTTGTGGCAGTGGTTTAAGCAGTCACCTCACCGCAACAACCGTAGCGCCGCGTGTGGTCGAATACCACCCGGGACATATCTTTGTGTGTTGAGTATCGTATTTGTTCTGAGCCTGGTTGTCAATTTATCTATATAATTATTTTTTTAGAAGTACATATTATATAAGTAGCTCAGCTTAGTTTGGAATCAAATGACCGTGTGTGAGTTGTCCAATACTAATTATTTATCATTATTTATTTATTTTTTGAGACTGCTTGACTGGATTCGATGGAACAGCGGGCTTATCACGTATCATTATATAACACCGACTTGTCAATCAGGTTTTTCCGGGACGGCTAAATATTTTGAAAACGTAAAACTTGTTTTGAATATTTTAGCATCTGCACTTTTATTTATGTGTCTTGTGATCTGGAATATCTCTTTCTATTGATCTTCCCGACGCGACAATATAATAGACACCGAACCGAAACTCGAACCTACGACATTCCGACACAGTATGAGATGCGACCCCCTAAACAGGGACTTTCTGGTCGTCAAAATTGTTTTCTAAAATGTAGCTACCTACCTAAAGAGTTTTTCGAGATAGTAATAAAATCTTATTAATTTCCAGCCAGGAACATAATAGAGCGAGTGTTCATTATCGCCAAGGGATCTGTGGAACTGACGAAGAGAAGGCTGGAAAGATTGCTGACGTCACGAGGCATGATGCCTGAACTCTGTCTGAACAGAACCGTTGAGGAATTTGAACCACAATGGGAGGTTGTGTAAGTAATTTTGAGTATTACCTACTTACTACCGGAGATGCAGTGCATGTCAAAAATGTTTAAAAAACAAATTATATATTATTATATTTCAATTCAAAAAAGGAATCTAGATTCAAAAACATTGCCATAAAACTGTGTGGGTGTTTGAAAAATGCAAATTAATTTATTGAAACTAGTTTGGCAGAAATAGAAATTACGACTTAATTTTCAAAAATTGTAGCAACTTGAATGTCACTTGATATAAAAAAGAAAGGTTTTGCTGTTTTTATTTTATCGATAGATTATTAAGTATTTATGTTCGTTTTTAACCAAAAAAGAATAAAAATATCAGAAAAATCTTATTAGAAGCTTTTATTTTACGCATACTTTTACATTTCCGATGCTTTATGTCGATGTTCTATCTAACTGCCTATGTTGCTTGGTCGGTAGTATACGACTACTGATCACGAAATTTCGGATTCAATTTCCGAGTCGGGGAAAGTGCTATTGATCTTTTCTAATTCTTATTTTTTTATAGTAGCCCGGAGATTGATAACGTGTCCGTTATATGCCAATGAGTTTTCCCCTAATTACATGGGACTAACATTGTTAATGGCGAAACATAAGTACCTCTGCCTACACCTTCTGTTATAACATGCTATGTATGTTACACTGTATTTAGATAAGTTCTTACAAATCCCGTTCCTTATTGCAGAAACTACGTCCCCCTACCTAAGCTGAACCCGTCAGATCAAGCGAGAGTGATGGTCACTCAATTCACCACAGACAAGCTGGAACCCTTCAGTATACTGACATACTTCAGATATTGTTTTCTGGTAAGACATTTTACAAACATATAACTAATGGAATTGTCCACGGGAGTTTTATAAAATGTTTGTTGTCACCTTATTTGTTAGCCTAATAGCGTACTGTAAAAAAAGCGAAAGTGGCCTTTTATATTTACTTTTCTCTGTTTATCATACGAAGTTTCAATAAAAATAAACGCCTTACATAAAAGTCATAGCTAGTGCACTTTACACGCAAATAGTACTATAATTTAAAAATAGATATAAACATCACTTCTATTGTAAAATTACCCATAAAGACATAAAATAAATAAATAAGTAATTATTTCTAAATTGTTATTTTCTAATGACTTATTAATTTCAGATTGGAGAATACAGAATAAACTTCGACTACACTCCCTCGGAACGGTTCGTGATTGACCTGACTAACATTCACTTAGGTCTACTTAGTAAAGTGAATCCGATAGTCATAAAGAAAGCTGAAGTTTTGTGTACAGTAAGTCAATATTTTATTTATTTATAATCCTAGCCCCTTTTACCTCGACAACGATATAATGCGTTCAGCTACCATTTTTTTCGATTTGGGAAGAAAACAATGATTATGATAACACTGCTCAACAGAGAGACACTTCAGACCAGTAAAGTAGAGAAGAAGGAAAAATTGTAGGATTTCAAATTTTCGTGTATAGTAACGATTATTGTTTAAAAGAATACAAAAATAAACTTGAATAAAATGTCTTGTTTTTGAGGATTTGAATAGTTTCGGCGATGATTTTAAAATTGTGATTGCTATCATTTTATTATCAGGCGCAATAAGGTTTAAGTTTTCATAAAGCAGTAGTAGTAGTAAGCAGTTCTGTTTAATTTTAAGTAAAAAAAACATGTGAACAACAACATACAAATATATTCTTATTTACAGGAGGGCATCGGCACCAAAATCAAAGGCATTCACATCTTAAACGCTCCTCCTTTCATCGACAAACTGATCTTCCTCTTGAAGCAAGCTCTTCGGGAGAAGGTGGCTAACAGGGTGCATGTCCACAACAGTTACGAAGACCTTCACAAGCATATACCAAGAGAGATATTGCCGAAAGACTATGGTGGTGATGAGCAGTCAGTCTCCAAGTTAAGTGGTAAGTGACTTCAAAACTGTCTGGTTGTACCGGTCTCTCAAACCGTTTTAAAATGGAAGTATTACTAAGATTCCGTACTCAAAAGGGTAAAAGGGGAACCAAATTTAAGCCTAAGGCTTTATTTTTGTCTCTATGTCTGACGTTCTGTCTGCCTGTGTATGCCTATATTACCGAATAGTACCAAGTTAAATTGACGTATCCTTATCTTCAATAATATCGGATTTTAACTAGTAAATACTTAAATAGGCATTTTTCTTAACTTTAGTACCTTTTCTTTCTTAGCCTTAGTCCTTTCTTTACCCCTGTATTATATTCGTCATATTCTTTTTCTATAACAGTATTGTCCATATAATATTATAATGTATTAAACACTTAAATATAACGGTTACATTATAATATTATGTGTACACGTCGCGAGCGTTTAAAATCGTTAATTAATAATGTCCATATTTTCAGATCAATGGAAGGAAACGCTCAGAGGAGAGGATGCAAAGAAAATCATTAAAGACTCCGAGAAATTGATCAGTGATGAGTCTAAAAGACATACAGCGAAGTTCAACGAGGAATACATGGGAATGCCCGGTTCCTTTAGAAAATTGACAGTGGATTAAAAAATAGTTCCTTTTAAAAGCTTTAGTATAATGGGGTAGTTATATTTTCAAGGACGGACGGTACCGGCGGGATAGTTCTGTTAAGAAATTTGCATGGGCAGTATTACCTCCCAAAATATCTCCAGTTATTATGAAAAGACCCTATATTTTTGTGGTCAATTACAAGATGTTGTCAAACTATTGATTGTCGATCAATATCATTATAGACTTTGATTGACGATCGATTGACTTATTGTGAAAGAAACTGTGGATTGTTTTACTATCCACCATAAGTCTAAAATTTTAATTTCTTATTCTATATATGGCCCACATAGAATGGTTTTGTTTATTATAATGAGTACAGTAAAAAAATATATTAGTTAGATGAATTACAATCCAGTGTTATATTTGTGATTTTTTTTTTTTTTTTTTTCTGAGTTATTAATGTTTATAAGGAGCACTTCCAATAAAAACCGTATAGCTTTGGTAAATTATCTAGATGGTATTATATTATTTATACTTCTTAAAACCAGTGCGATTTGTTAAAAAAAAATGTAAGGTGTCTGGAAAGTATTTTATAAAATAAAAGTATTGTTTTTAATTAATTCTTTGATTGACAATAGCCCACTACAGTTCCATTACTCAAAACGTCTAAGATCTCCTTAAGTAATAATTCATTCATTCGTATGGTTTTAAATTTAAACCTTCAATCACTGCGTGTGAAGCGAATGCTTAAATATTTTTTCTATACTTAACTATTTCAAAATTAATGTCTTTTAATGATAACGACGGTTTTTTCTCGTCTTCATACCTTTGTTGAGCAAAAAAAATCTGCCTTATGGTTCACATTATACTTTATCACTTTATACAAAATAATAATAATAAAGATCTATTTATAAATATTTTTTGAGAAATAACGTAGGCATAAATAGTTACTTAGGTAAAGGACTTCGCACGTTACGACTTACAACTAAACTCAACGTCAACTTAAGTTATAGTGTGAAGTTCAAATAATACAAAATAGTGCATTTTCTACTATCTGAACTCAGTCAATGACTAAACAGGGAGTGGACCATTTTTTGTCATCTTCTCACCGTCGCGTCGTTGGGAATTGCACCCGTTCAGCTTTTACAGCCAAGCTCAGATAACCACATATATTATACTATTATGCTACTTAACTGTATTATGAAAAATCACGCAAGCTATGTCTGCTAGTAATAAAATAAACAAAATATTTGGACAGGTCACACACGGTCATCTGATTAAAGACTAAATAGAGTGCTGTAAACAGATAACTGATAAAAATTGTGTATTTCTTTAAACTAAATGATTTTATATAGCTAAACTTAACTATATGTATATAACCATACTATATTACTATACTAACTAGTAACTATTATATTTTATAATATGAAAATCATCGTTTGGCGGCAGTGTATATATATGTTGTTTACGAGGCTTAATAATAATAACGGATATATTGTAAAGTGCGTATACGTACATAATTTTGTCCTGTTTGTTTATAACATCCTGACTCGAAACAAATGCTAGTGCTTACACATAATTATACATAATAAGAATAAATATATAAATGTAACCCGTGAATGTCCTACTACAAGGGCCTCCTTCCATAATTAGGGAGGGGTAAGGCCTTGAGTTCACCACGCTGGCCAAGTCTGGGGGACTCCAAGAACACATAAATTTTTATTTAGTTTTGAATCCAGAAAAAATACCATAGCACCAAGCATTTTACCCTAAACATATTATTATTATTATACGTACTCGTAGAATACCTTTCTTTATAAAATATCCATCCAAATGAAGTCGTTTACAAAAGCTAGTATTTTTAGTAAGTATTTAATAATAATTATATTTAAATTTATTGTTTCATCTTGTCATGCGAACATTGATAACTAGGCTATTACGTAATGTACAAACAGAATTTACTTACTAATGATTTTGTTCATTAATGTACCTAAACTACTCATATCAGCAGTATATTTGAGTATTTCATTGTGTACGGATTTCACAATCGGAGCTGGGAATATAGTAAGTACCTATTTATTTTATACTTTTATTATTTAAGTCTTCTTTGTTAGAAATTTTATTAAAGTTAGTGTCAAGGTTGAAATAGTGTTACCTATTACTTTTTGTAAACTAATTATGGAAGTAAAATACGAACGATTTTTTTTCTATTTAAAGATAAAAAATAGTTTAAAATTTTAATTTATTTCAATAATATTAATTCATATTTGCTCGGTAGCAAGACACGTAATTGACATTTTAGATTGTCGTGTATCTCTATCGCTGTGTTAGGAAGCCGTGGGTTCGATTCTCACGAGAAAAATATGCAATCCACGAATAGTCGTAGTATGTTTGTATTATTGTAAGAATATTACCTTCATACTTAAATAAAACAAATTGTCAGTATTTGTAGCAAAGACTTTTACAAACAAACAAACAGTTGACACAAAATATAACTAACACTAAAACCTCTTCAAACCACAACTTTCTAGATAAACAGCAAATCTTCAAAACATATATATAAAGAACATCTAAACATTTTATACCGTTACTAAAGAGTTCTATACGTTCTCTATTAATAGAATTGAGGTACATTTGTATCAAATTGCGAAACCTGTTCCAAGGCCATAAGCTTGGCCTATTCGTCTAATAAAACCGACTCATTTTAATAACATACTTTGTGTAGGCAACATGGAGCGGTTGATAGAGACCCCTCTTTTGAAATTCAACCCTAATACCCTGGAGGAAGTGAGGAAGGAGCTGAATTTACACCAAGCAGGAGTCCTGGATCAGATGATAGCGAATTTTGAAGAATGGATCTCTAAGCAAAATCATTTTACTAGGAAACAGTTCGGTAAGTTTGTTTTTGTGCGTTTTTATTATTATCCTATCGTTTATTCAACAATAAAAAAGGTAAGAGCATGTGATCATTTTAGATATTAATTATGGTGAAGGAAACAGCATCGTGATGAAAATTTGCATGTCTAAAATTTTTTAACACACTTCCTGAGCACATATACAGGGTGTCCCAAAACTCAACGATAATCCGAGACACGATAAAAGGCCAAGTCATACTGGTTCTAGGAAAAATAAAAAAAAAATTCCATATCACTTAGTTTAGCAATAATAGACATTTTTCAAAAAGTTGAAATTCCACCCCCTTGGTCGCATTTTCAAGTCCTGTGATCACCAATGTCACAATTTCGCTGTGTTTTTTTGAATTTCGTGATCTTTATTAAATATGCTATGAATCGTAAAACAAATTAATGCACAAAACATTGTTAATTTAATAAAAAAAGTTAAGTTTTAGTGACTCAACAGAAAATTGACACAGCGTCAGAGGAAATAAGCAAAATTTCTTGCATTTATTTCCTCTGACGCTGTGTCAATTTTTTGGCGAAGTTCTGATAGATTTTGTATTGATTTTGAATAGACTTTTTCTTTTATGCATTCCCAGTAAAAAATGTCTACTGGATTTAGATCGGGGGAACGAGGAGGCCATAAAATTGTACCACTGCGTCCGATCCATTTGCGAGGATACTCTTCGTTCAAATAAAAATAACATTTTTAGCGGCAAAAAAAGTGGCAAGTGTTGCACCATTTTGAAATCTTGATTAAATGCGCCAACTTTTGAAATAACTTGCCAAGGGTAGTGTAGTACATTTTTTTTTCAATATGAAGCGTCAAAGTTAACTAACGATATTTTTGTGAACCATGAGTCACTAAAACTTAACTTTTTTTATTAAATTAACAATGTTTTGTGCATTAATTTGTTTTATGATTCATAGCATATTTAATGAAGATCACGAAATTCAAAAAAACACAGCGAAATTGTGACATTGGTGATCACAGGACTTGAAAATGCGACCAAGGGTGTGGAATTTCAACTTTTTTGAAAAATGTCTATTATTGCTAAACTAAGTAATATGGATTTTTTTTTTTATTTTTCCTAGAACCAGTATGACTTGGCCTTTTATCGTGTCTCGGATTATCGTTGAGTTTTGGGACACCCTGTATAATACATTTCTTGATGCATACCTAATCCTCACTTGAACATCCTGGTGGTCTCTAGGCCTAACTTCTTCCTCGTTGGGGAGGATACCCTTGCTCAGTAGTGGAACAGTAAAGTGTTAATATAATTTCACTCGAAATTTTTTTTTACTTAAAAGATAATCTCACGGCAGTAAATAAATATGGGTATGAAAATACACTTATTTCTTCTTTTTTGACTTGTTCTTATCCCATGATACAAAGGGTTGGGACAATATTTAGTTTTCTTAAAAGCTTGCTATGAAGGGGATTAATTTGCTAATGTTTTATTGTTTTTTCAACTGACGTCAACCTTCCTTATGATGCGATATGGAATTATGTACTTATTTAAATCAAATGTTTACACCTATGATAGTAACATAAACTTTGACTTGAACTCAAACGTGATGTTTTGTTTGTATGTTACGTATGATAATAAAGTTAAAGTTATCTCATCATCAACTAGGGGGCTATTGTGTATCTTAATTGTAAATTTTCGATAGCCAGTATTCTGTTCATTGTTTCTTTTCTAAAGTAATCGTGAGTAGGTAATATGTTGTGGAAAGCTGTAATGTACTGCACAATGGCTATCAAATTTACAAACACTTATGTTAACTAGGATACAATATTGGACAACATTATGGGGCCCAAATTCTGGGGCGACTACAACGCACACAAATACGTCACACAACTATCTATTTCATCTTATTACTCTCCCATTCTTCTTTTTCCAGCAATTCATATAATAATATACCATTGCGTGTATGATTGTTTGGTTTAGCGTAGTTAAAACATTGTTCATCCATATTTAATGCAAATATTTCCTTATCAATAAGTGTAAACTCACTAGTTAAATAAAGTTACATATCTTATCCTACCCTTTTTCAATTACAGACATTTATCATAAATAGCCTTTACTTTCAGGTCGTCATTACCTAGAGACTTCAATAGTTCTAGGCAAAGGATCACTGGAGCGAGCAAAGAAAACATTGGACAAACTGTGTACACTGAAGACGTTACTGCCACAATTCTTTACAAAACATGATGCAAAGAATGAATTAGTCGATTCAACTAGTTTTGCGTAAGTACAGCAGGGAGATTTCAAAAGTCTTGGTTTTTTAGTTCAAGTGTTTTCGAGTAAGAACTCCGGGATAAATAGTAGCCTATGTGTTATTCTGGGTTTTCAGCTACCTATGTACCAAATTTCATCGTAATCGGTTCCGTAGTATTCGCGTGAAAGAGTAACAAACGTCCATACAAACATACTTACATTCACACAAACTTTCGCATTTATAATATTAGTAGGATAGTAGGATGTTTTTCGTAGTATTTATGTGTGCGGGCGGGCGGGCATTCTTAAATGTGAGGCTATAAATATCTTAGCAATATCTACTAATATAGTGTCAGAATATTTATTGCCAAATTGCACTGAATAGAACGCAAATTATAATATTATAAAAACGGGTTATGAGATCAAAGTACACGGAAACCTGATTCACATGTTTATATTGAATTAAGCTAGCATATCTGTCTTTTTGTCTAGATTTAAATTATAATTACAGGACATAATGATGTAGATGCAAATTTCAATTGCGAAACAAAAAAGCTTATTATAATATACATATGGAAGTGAACACAAACATTGCATTATTTTGTTATAACAAGGATGAATTCCATGTAACGTAACAGTTTTTTAATTATGACCGATTACTGAGGTACATTTAACTGTAGTTTATCTTTTCAAATTGTCATGTTTATATTAGCTTAAACGCTATTGAATAGATAACTTACCGCTACATGTACCTCAATAACCGGGAGATAGTCCGTCAGTCAGATAATTAAAACATATGATAAGTCGAAATAAATGCCTTGGCGGATACATCTAATAGATCATTATCTATACTAATATTATAAAGCTGAAGAGTTTGTTTGTTTGAACGCGCTAATCTCAGGAACCACTGGTCCGATTTGAAAAATTCTTTCAGTGTTAGATAGCCCATTTATCGAGGAAGGCTATAGGCTATATATCATCACGCTACGACCGATAGGAGCAGAGTACCAGTAAAGAATGTTACCAGAACGGGGAGCAAAGTTGCGCGGGTCAGCTAGTTAATTATAAACCTTTTAGACATGCACTCTTTCATCAAAATATAATAAAAAAGTGGCTTAGTTTGGCAGAGAGTTTTCAGCTCAATGTATCGCCGTAATTATTTGATTTGATGAATAATATGAACTAACAGTCTACCGGACACACAAAAAGATTAGTCTAAGAAATAGCGTCATTAGACTACAAGTGAACCCAAACAAGGAAAATACACACACATGTTTTTAACTTGCAACTTTTTTCTTTATTAAAAACAAGTAGGTACACAACACAGCAAAAAGTAATCTAGCTAAAATTTAGTTTTTGAATAAATAAATGTAGCTAATTATTTATCAACCTTCAGAATTTTTAATGAAGTAGTTTAGAGGTTTAGCGGTGAATGCCTGATAAATACAAACAAAGAGACTGCTACTTCCGTATTATTAGAATTTAATATAAATTTGCATTGATTTTGTTTGTCATCTGTTTTTGACCATGAAATAAAGAAAAAAAAATCCTATTTAACACAGGTAGAGAGTTAGGTAAATTAGGGTAAAAATGGGGTACGATATTGAAAAATATATGTACAATAAGCCAATGTCCAAACGCGTGCCCTCGACATTGATCATTTATAACCTCCATTTCATATAAATCGGTTCCAAACCATAGAAGAACTATAGAAGCTGAATATAAAGACCTCGGTAGCCCCAGAGAACAGACCCACTGTTTTAAATCTGCTTGTAGAAGAAATAACACTATAATATATTTTAACTACAGGTCACGGTGCACGGATAACCACTGCCCAATCCTGGTCACCGCGCCGCAAGAACCGTAGTGCCACGTATTGTGGGTTCAAATCCCACCCGGGACAAGTCTCTGAGTTTTGAGAATAGTTGTTAATCTATCTATATAAGTATGTATTTAGAAATATATAAGTATGTTTATTAGTTATTTGGTTACCTTGGTAGAGCTTGTACTATAACCCTGCTTAGTTTGGAATCAAATGACCGTGTTTGAGTTGTCTAATGATATTTATATTTATTTACTAGCTGACCCGTGCGGCTCCGCTCGCGTGAATTTCGTACCGTTGCTTATTCGTTTGAGCACGCGAATTGCGAAGCACTCGATACACCTACACATAAAAATGCTAACAACTCTTTTGTCATCTAATGGTTATTTACGAAAGGGACCCGAAGGGCACACAATGTGACACAGGCTCAGGTAGGCCTGATTTCCTGTGGTTACCTTCTTTTCCGCTCTCGTCTGTATCCGTACCAGTTTACAGTGTAAAATATAATACCTTCTTATAGACTAACCATTGCTTACCCGTCTGGATTCAGAATATTATTATAGCTACAGACAGACCTATCTGCGCCGGAGCTCTTCACACGCGTAATAATGTATATGTTACGGTAAATGTGGATAGTGCGGTTATTATGTACAATTACCGGGAACTCTGCATAATTACCAGTGCTCGTGGTAAAGGTTGTAAAAAATTTCGAATTAATCACATTTACCCGTAATTATATAAAATTACCATACCCCCTTAGTAAATGTAGTAAATAATGAAACCAACCATCGAAATCAAATGTTTATTAATATAAAAACAATTCTAGTCTTAATTATAATAGCCTTACTACTGCAACGAAAATACAACGGACCGCTCCCAATCGCTATACGCTAGCAAATGACAGGTCACGACGTGCGTGGCAGCAAGTATCACCCTCCCCGCGCCGGGTCTATCCCACTAGTCCCGTTGAGTTGTCCCGTGACGGGACAACTGGCACTATTTTGTCCCAGTTGTCCCGTGGCGGGACAAGTGACACTGTTTTGGTGCCAGTTGTCCCGTTGCAGAAAAATCACGGGACTAATGGGACAGAAGGAAGGGTCAAAAGAACTGGTTCCATTCAGTTGTTGTGTGACAACAGATACTTGGTACTTTGGTAAGATAGCAGACGTTATACGTTATGTTGTAGTACATTTTTACTTCATTTCTAGTAGATAAGTTGAAATTACATTAAGTACATGTTGAATTGACTTGAGTGTTTGAGCTGCTTCAGGGGCCTGTTAACAATATATTTTTAGTTTCCTTACATTATGTTTTTTCAAGTAGGGAATTTCGAATAAGCATTTTACATTTATGGAATGGAAGGTCATAGATATCACACTAACACTCTCGTCAATTTATTTATAAAGTGAAAAGCCCAAATGGTAAAAAAAAACTTCGTGTGAATTTAAAGTTTACATAGAGTAGCGTACAATTCATCATCTGCTATCTTACCGAAGTACCACGTACCTGTTGTCACACAGCAACTCAATGAAACCAGTTCTTTTGACCCTTCCGTCTGTCCCAATAGTCCCGTGATTTTTCTGCAACGGGACAACTGGCACCAAAACAGTGTCACTTGTCCCGCCACGGGACAACTGGGACAAAATAGTGCCAGTTGTCCCGTCACGGGACAACTCAACGGGACTAGTGAGATAGACCCCCCGCGCCGAATGACAGGTCTAGACGTGCACGTCTGCAAGTATCACACTCCCCTCGCCCGCCCGCGCCGTTAGCATTTTATTTCAAAGCTTAAATCAACATTCACCATGGTCGCGCGGAAGTTTTATATAATTACCGGTAAATGTGGATAATTCACTACATTTACCATGTGCGTAGGTGATTATTCATAATTACCGGTAATTATAGATAATTACCGATTGCTTACATTTACCGTAACATATACTTGCGATGATACGTCCGAAACCGCGTAACCCGTAATTATTTTTTATATATCATCCGTTGTTTATTTTTTAAAACTTGCCACATAGTCTGTTTTATAGCTATCCAATTTATTTCCCTAATGCAACCAATTAATTTCGTTGTGTTTCGAACAACAACGCCATCTGTTAGTTGCGGCGAACAACGACAACAAACGAAATTACTCGATTTGCCATCTAGGATATCCCGACCGCACCGGACCCACGTAAATCAACATTTTTGTGTAATATATCATACAACATTTATGTTTGAAAATCTTATAAATGTATAGCATGGTTCAAGGGTATTTTTTTTTTACAATAAAGCCATTAAAATAAATTAATTAGAAAAAACATGCTTTGTTGCGGACTATAACGCCATCTATTGGTTGGTGCGAACAATAGGTATCGATACGGCGGGCGCTGCGTTAACTTTATGCGAATGTTGTGAAATGGATTGGAAAGCCATCTATGGTCTCTATAGGGAAACGCAGGTTCAAACGATTTTTACATATTTTTTTCAATTTTCTAAAAATCTTTGAAATTTTATGCTATAAAAAGTATCCTAGAAATTGCTCCACTACTTATTCTATGCATATACCAAATTTCAGTGCATTCTATTCGGTAGTTTTTACGTGATAGCGACACATACAGACGGAGGACAGACAGACAGACAGACAGAAAAGAAAATTATAAATTGCAGATTCGGTATCAGTATCCGTTACTAAACATCCCCCATTGGTTTTTTTTTAAATATATTCAATGTACAGAATTGACCTCTCTACAGATTTATTATAAGTATAGATTTGTAAACTTATTTGTTACAGCATACAAGCCACCATGCCAAGATTAACTAAAGATAACTACAGAGTGTATTGTGTAAAACTTGCATCGTCTAATTTTGATTCGACCATGTTGTTTGATTTTCATCGATTCGCTATTTTGGTAAGTTTCTTAGCTTAGACGTTTTGGAGTCTTAAATTGGATCTCTGATCATGATTTATGAATAGGTTTTTTTTTTTGACATTTCGCAATAGTGGCCAAAGTTTATTAACAGTTCTAGTTAATATTAGTAAAGTAAATGCTTCAGTATATTATACGAGCATAATTCTGCTGCCCAACTGTCTCAGTGGCACGGTTGGTGCTGTATTCGATTGCCTTGCAGAGGTCTCGGGTTCGAATCCCGGGTCCAACCAAAAAGTTATTTCTGAGTTTTCTCTACAAAGTAATTCTTAGTGGCTGCCCGAAATTAGGTAGTTGAGGTTCTAAATTATCATGTTCCTAAAAGAGCGTTAGGCGATTCGTTCTGTTTCTCACCAACCGTGCCGTTATCCGTATCACCTATGCTTGTGATGGGATAAAAAGTATATCTGTGTAGTAAGTAAGCTCTTGGATACTGTAAATAAAGTCCTAAACAGTTGGCTATCTTCAATAAAAACCAGCATTCGTAGACAAACGACGCCTAGGAAGGCTTAATAATACAAGTATGTTAGTATAATCTCCCACTTATTTTTAATTTTCTTAATTATATTTTCAGATGTCTGAATACGTGAAGTCTAACGATTATTCCCACGGTTTCGTCTGTGTCCTTGACTGCAGAGACGTCAACATTGTGAACGTCGTCACTAAGATCAATGTATTAGATCTACGTAACAGCATGTCGGTGTTGATGGTAAGTAAAATATTTTAACTTTTACACAATAAATCATCAATGCGAAATTGTAACAAAAATATAGACATTTTAAAAGAGCAAGCCGCCGAGAGTTTCTTGCCGTTTCCTCTCACGAGCAACCAGCTTTCCCGAAACGGACAAAAATACAATATAAAGGATATTTTGAATTTGAATTTAACTAGTTTTAAAATCCATTAAGGTATCACTTGATAAAACAATATCTCTACGTAGCGTAATAGTTCAGATGGGCCATTCGGCGTGATTATGGGTTCACTTACCACACGGTACAAATATTTATGTGACCCAGTAATATATTTTTTGGGTCTGGTTGCACTTACGTGCTCAGACACAGGAACAACTCCTGGTGTCGATTAGTTATAGTTGGGATTTTCAATATAATTAAAACAATATTAACTATACGAAATATATCTCTCTTCATAATTTTTAATCAATCTAATGCACGAAATCGCGATATTTAGTAGCCATCGATATTTAATTTTTCAGGAAGGCTACGGAATGAGAGTAAAAGGCATCCATATAATTTCATCTTCAAAAATGATTGATACCTTCGTGTCTCTTCTGAAACAAGTGATTAGTGCTAAAATAGCAAACAGAATTAATGTCCACGCGACTGTTGAAGCACTACACGAACACGTGCCGAAAGACATATTACCTCAAGAATATGGAGGGAACGAGAAACCGCTGAGAGAAGTCCATGGTATGTTACTCTGATATACCTTCCTTATAGACGTTGAAGTAATTGATATATATGTACCTTCAAACTAAGTAATTAAATAAATATACATATGTATAGTATAGGTTGACCCTCTATACACTGTTGACTAGAATGTTTTCCTGTGTTGGGCCTTGAATCCACAACCTTAATTTGTAAACATCTACTGCATAAATACCTACTAGATTTTGCATTATGTTTCTAACGACCCAGCATTAGAGGCAAATGTTCTATGCCTTGGGTGTATTTAAAAAAATGGTTCTTCGAAACAATATTGACAAATACGTATATTACAATAGCAAACAAGACTAATATAATAAATGTAACCAAGTATTCATGTTTATTTCTATCTCTGCTCGTAATTTCAAATAAAAATATTATTACTATTACCATTAATTACTGCTAACTTTTTTATCAATATTTCAGAAAACTGGCTGAACGTCCTAAGCCAGAAGGAAAACGTGGCGTTCTTCCGCGAAATCTGCAAAGCTGGTACAAATGAAAAGTTCCGACTAACTGCCAATTACAACGACCAAATATTAGGCATGCCTGGATCCTTTAGAACTTTGACTGTAGACTAATATTTATAGCAAACATCGACCCAGCCCGGGATAGTACAATTTTAAAACCATTCATCCCACTCCCGTCCGAATTTAGATCCCATCTACCCCAAAACACCTTCTCCTGACAAACATACACATTAAAAATCAATTTTAAATATTGTTTTCATATGCATACTTTGCGATGAATCAGTTTTATTTATATAGATGAGACTTTGTATCATTAGATTCTTTAGTGGCCAAAAAGCAGGTTCTTGTTATTATAATTAGCGTTTTTGTAGAATAATGCCATCTAGCGGCGATTACCCGAACTACTTGGTACGATTATAAATCGCGATATTTATTTTTATGATTCTTACGTCGGGTAAGGGTTATTAGTCATTTTTATTTCTTGCCCTGTTTTAAGAAATAGCATATAAATAAGTATATATACAGTGACCGGCACTTTGATTCTTGATCTACCAATATCGACTATCAACAACCAGCTAGCTACCGAAAAATGTTTGCATGAAAAATTGATCAACTATTTTGGCAGTACATTTTGAATGTCAAACTCTCGATACTCGACAGTACCGACTGTAGATATTTGCGCTACTAAACGTTCGATCAAGTGTTACTTTGAAAAAAACAGTGTGTCACTTTTTCGTTAATTACGCAGATATTTGGTGTGTATACTATACTTTAAAAGTGAATAGAATAGGGAACATGCAAATACGATATTTATGAAAATTTTATGATTAAAATGTTAAAAAAATATAAAAGAAGGACTACTTCAACATTTTTATTTTAAATTATGTTGATTTTTAACAATAATTACGAATTAAAATTACGTAAAACGAAACGCATTTCAAAACACCAATCAGCGTTCAGTGACGTCACTCCTGCTATGTCAACTTTTGAGAGGTTAACTTTGCGTGTAAAATTGATTATTAGCAGTGAATATTATTTACGTTTTTAATAAAAATGGAAGTTGAGTTTATCAAAGCAGACTCCAGGAATTTACCAAAAGTTAGTGTCGACATGGTAGTAACTTTTTTTGTCGTGAGTCCAGAGTTTTCAAGTGTAGAAATGAAGGGGACTAAATTACTACGGTATGCATGAATCATAGTTGTTAAACTTTTTTTGCATTTTATTCAGCGATTTGTAAACATAGCAGTTTTATTTTAATTTTCGACGTCGTTCTCCAACTGTCAAATTAAAAATATATTATTGAGAAGTTTCGTAAATACTTAGGTACAGTACCAGCAATAATAACAAGTATTCGCAAACTCACGTCAAAGTGGTCTTCACAGCATCGAATAATAGTCTTTGGAGAATAATAGTCATTCCTCTTTGCAGCTTGAAACCACTTTCTTCTCAGTTTTGGGTCAGAAGGTCCAGTCAAAAACAATTTATTTGGAAACTTTGTTGAAGTAGATGGACACATTGGCACAAAACATGAGTCAACACGACTTTTTATCGGAATTTTATGGGTATTATTGTGATCACCTGATGTTGATGGATACTCCATTTTAAATTATTACAAAAAAATAAGTAGAAAGTCGAGAAAATTTGCAATTTATGATAACCGACGAAGGCAAGCACGACCAGTGACAGACAGGAGTGACGTCATCGCGAGTGTAGGTCTGTTTTGGCGCGAAAATTTAAACGATCCGTTTAAAACCGCATTTTTTTACGATAAATTAGATTGTTTTAATTTTTTAATATGGTTATGACCTATTTTACATGGAATTCTTTAAAATGAAATCAAAACTAAAAATATTGCATGTTCCCTATTGTGTTTACTTCATTGAAGTTCCAACTACCTATATTTTATTTGTTATGATATTTTTTATCGTTGACCATTTATGTTACATTTGCAGTGTTAACTAGAAAATTATATTAATAATTAACTATGTGATTAATGTATTGTTTATTTCATTGGAATTATACTGTTATATACTGTTAAGTGTACCAAGTAAAAACGAATTAAGATCTCGTGAGATAAACTTTTTGATGTTTTGTGTTTCATTTTAAATATTTATATTTTACCCTACCCTTACTATTCCTCTTTAAGTTTTGATTTCATAATCTCCAAATAAAATCTTCTTACAACATTATTGCTAAAAGAATACAGTCCGAGGAACCAGTCATTACTCATGTTTGCGTGAGATTAGGTATATAAATACAATAACGGGTCAACTACCCATAACTACGTTTACTTAACATGATATTATTATCGTTTTGGCCTTTATCTTGAACTCATCATAAAAAAAAACGTGTGTTTTCTTACTCAGTATAAATACGTTGGTAAAAGGGCATGATTATATTAAAAAAAATTTAAAGTACTATTTTTATTTTTTGGCCATTGTTGTACAGCTGTTGGGCATAAGTTACTACAGTTTTACTATCAAATCTTAGTGCTATTAATCGTTATCACAAGCAAGCATTGATACCCATTGATTCTCCAATCAATATGGACGAAATCTGAGAGATCTCAAGTTACACGGAATTGCTTCTAAGCCTATCTATGAACGTGCTTAAGATTCAGTTTCCTTGAATACAAGGCTTTCACTGCAACTCCAAGAGATTGAACAGCAATTTTCAATTAATACTGTTTGATCTTGCATGCATCTTGTTACAGTCTTCGTGGTCTAATTCGTAGCCTTTTTTTCAGGCTTTTTGATATAGCAGGTCTGTATTATTTGTCTTATTATTACGGTAAAATAAAGATGTCAAGCCCTCGAAAGGACTTTGACAAAGCTTAACGACTGTTTCCTGGTATACAACACCCGGGACTAATATTTTACGTGCGTTCCAAAGCACGAAGTCGCTCAGTTCGAACTAAGCAGTCTACTTACGCCGACTGTACTAAACGAAGGGCTGGCCTAATTTTGCAATTGTGTGAACGAGTCCTTACCAATAATTCAAAGAAAGCATTTGAAAGAGAATGGCGTTAAATAATTTAATTATTGTCCATGTGCAGTGTCAGGTTTAATGTCAATAATGTTCATGTTTTTATTCAACACGGTGAACCTAATTGAGGTAATCTCGTAAGATGTTATCCAAACGGATATGTTAGGGCAATCAAAGTGCTACACAAAGTAATTGTAGTCACGTTGACAGACTTATATCGTTTAATATCATGCAAAGTGCCATGATAGAAAGTAATACAAGTTGTCGCACACAACTTGGAAAAATAATTATATTTAAAAAACGGTGATGTTATGTCATTTGCAAAGTAAAAGTCCACCTTCGGGCGGCTCGAACTACTTTGACACTAGAATGACCACTAACCATACGATAAAGTAATAAAAAAGTTTGAAATCATTTAAATATCCCCTAATAAAATATTTCTTTACGAATATTTGAGGTTAGGACACAGATTTTATAAAGGCCTTTGGCAAGGGCAATGATTCAAAATTATTGGAACAAAATTTTGGAAAACAAAGGTCCGATTATTAACTATAATTTTGAGGTATTACAAGTGCATAGTTAGTATTTTTTGTATGTCTTATATTATGGTCGGTCATTCTAATTTGGGTGTACCACAGGGCACCAATCTTTGACCTTCCCTTTGATCTGTCAGTGGTAAAGACAAGTCTGCCTATACATTCGGGTGTCACAGCCGTAATTGTATTTGAAACTGACCCTTAATGTAACAAAACCCTGTTTTAGTATAATAACGGTGAATAACCTAATAAAAATAAATGAATAACCTTTGCCAACCTCGTAATAAAAAGAATAAATCATATGAAAGCTTGTTTCAAATGTTTGTAAACAAAATGCAAGACAAAACCAGTTTTTATTACGGTCAGATATAAGTTAAAAAACATATTTTTCAAGCCCTTAGTTTTAACTTGCAAGTGGTTGTGGGCAGTTGTTACTATGGAGAAATTACAGGATGATAGAATGTTGGAATTCAGATCAGATACATTGGAAGCTGTGAGGAGAGACGTCAATTTACACATGCCGGGGAGAATGGATGAAGCGATAGACATTTTGGAGAAATGGGTACAAATGCAACCGCATTTTGTGAAAAAGGATTTTTGTGAGTATTTGATTTCATTCAAGTAGGTTCATGTGGGTAATTGCGAGTACGATAGTTTGTGAATTCAATATCAGAGTGCAATGCTCCTATAAGGAATTATTTTTTATTATACACGTCTCCGATAAGGCATATATCAGGCTTTGAAAAAAGGTCACCATGGATCGTCAGATTTATCTTATATTAATTGAAAAAAGTGTATTATAATATGGGTGTTATTCTGAGGTAATAACAATAAAAGAACAAAAAAATATTTTGCAGATTTCGTTAATTGATAACAATGACCGGACAATGCTATTAAAATTTATGATTTTTTTAAACTTTTAAATTCTACTACAGTTTACAAAGTCAGTTATCGCACACTATTTAACACAAACACGGTAGTAACAATATAAAGCTTCATATTGCTGGTTTTATTCATCAAGAACTTGATAGCATACAGTTCAGTAGTAGGTATATTTTTATAAAGGGCTATATTATTAAAACCAGTTTATAGATTCGTAAGATAAACCGAAAAAGATTGATACCCTAGTTTGAAAGCCATACCTTACTATAACCTTATTGTCAGCAATTTTATCTCGTGGTTCCATTAAGGTAGGATTTTTTATCCCATCAATCCTACGCACAAATTGTCCCGACAGTAACAAACATATATATTTTAAGAAAATCTATTTAGTTTCGTATTTCAAAAGTTATGCGCGTATATTCAATTTATATTAATTTATAATGATGTTTCATAAACGTTTTCAGCTCGAGACTATCTAGAAAGAACTCTTATCACAGCTAAAGGTTTGGTGGAAAGAGCTAAAGAGAGACTTGACAAACTATGTACATTTAGGACCCTGATGCCTGAATTCTTTGCTGTTTCTGACGTGAAGAAAGAGTTTTCGCCGCTACAGTCAATGGTGTAAGTAACATACATAGATATTACATAATATACTGACTGTCATACCTCATGGTGTAGGCTAAACCGTATGAAATACACTTAAGTTTCGCCATTGACAATGTCAATCAATGCCAATATTTATAATAGGGAGCAAGGCACGTAACTAGACGATATTAATAAATGCGAAAATTGGTGGGGATCGATGGAAGTGGAGGAGGGGTGTTACTCTTTCACGAAAAAACTATAAAACGGATTTTAATATTTTTTTTTGCTCTAATGGCTTATTATCTGGATTGACATATTATAGGACACTTTTTGCCCCGGGTAATCCTTTCACACGGAAGAAATCGCGGGCAGACACAAGTCTAACATTAACGCAAGACTAGTAGCACTTTGTCAGACCTGGGTAGCGAACCCGGCACCTCATGATCTGCAGTCACATACAATACCTGACCGCGCTACGAAAGCAGTCAGATTTTTATTATTTAAATTATGTTCAATAATGTTTCAGGTCGACAGCCCATCTCCCGAAACTTACGCCGGAGCATTACAGAGTGTACATGTTCAAAATGGTGTCCGACGTTGACTTCAGTTCATCAATAGTATTCAAGTTGTATAGATATTTAACTATGGTAAGTCTAATAGTAGAATTTTAGGTGAAATGCATGTTCGTGTAACAACTTATACTCCCTAACTGCATATGTGGTGCGCTAGGTAGTGCATCTGACTTTGATCATGATGTCTTAAGTAAAATTCCTTCGTCGGACAAAATTAAATGGGCATTGGTCTTTTCTCATGTATTATAAGGATATATATTAACTGCACGTTTGGCGCAGAGCGGTTTAAGTGGTCACCTCGCCGCAACAACCGTAGCGCCGCGTGTGGTGGGTTCGAATCCCACCCGGGACAAATCTTTGTGTGATGAGCACGAGTATTTGTCCTGAGCCTGGATGTCAATTTATCTATATAAGTATGTATTTAGAAGTATTTAAGTATGTTTATCAGTTATTTGGTTACCATAGTACAAGCTCTGCTTAGTTTGGAATCAAATGACCGTGTGTGAGTTGTCCAATGATATTTATATTATTATTTTATTTATTTTTAAGGATATAATATATATTTATTTTTAAGGATGTATTAGGGAGCGAGCCTAATGCCATTTAATGACCACGTAACCAAACTCTGGACTACTATTGCGAATAATCTAATTAATTAAAATTGGAAAAATACCAATAGCACTAGGTTTGAGCCGGAAATCGAACCCGGGACCTCGTGGTCAGCAGTCGTTAATTACTAAAATGTATAGGTAATACATTAATGGCTGGCTGGTTTGCCATTTGGAATGAAAGTTTGGGCCTTGATTATATTATTATAAACAATTGGGTTTTTTAGTTTGTTTTCCTTTACCTACCTATACCGCAAGGTTATAAATACTTAATTTATAAGAATTATAATAAATCTTAAGTTGGTAAACATCGAGGTGCAAACTGGCTTATTCCCTTCAACGTATGGGTAGGGTTTCAGGTTAATAGTCAACATGTGACAAATAAAAAACAAATAGTCGGTTAATAAAAAAAATTACACATACTAAATAATAAAATAACGTAATCAAAACAGTATCACTCTGTACAAACATTCATTCATATGTACGTATCACTTCGCAATGAATAGAAATGATTACTTACGTGTACGCTGGAGCAACAGCGGCAACGAAGCAAGGCTCGCGAGTTCGGCGCCGGCGCGTCTCGATCCTGTGACGACACTGACACTTCGTGCGGCGAATGCATAACTACCCACTTACGAGTTATTATCACTTAGATGTTGTTTCTAATTAATCATCACCACGTGTTTAATGTGATCGCCATTTTGACGGATACAATTGCTAATAACAAATCTCCCGCCGAACGTATTAGGTACCGTGAAAACAACACAAACACTCACTACCTAATAATGATAAACCATCAACAACACTATGGCGTCCTTATAGCAGTAGGCAAACACTTATTATTGAAATGTTTTTATTACACAAAACAATTACTATTGCCTTCTATTTAATAATACTAAGAAATAAAACAAAACCGAAAATAAGCTTCTTTTGCGTATGGTTAACTAAAATTTTAGTCTTTAGTGCGTGAAATGTACCGGTAAGTGTGTAAGGGCCACAGGTTCGGGCGGCACTGGGCCCCTGGGGTAGATCAAAGTATATCAAACAGAAAGGCAGCGTCGCATGCGCCCGCCCCGTAGCAGAGTTGCTAGGAAATAAAAAAGAGAGGCTTTATTGTCACAGCATTATTTTCATTGATTCGAATATCATATTATTATGAACGAACTTAATGCTATAGTTGATTACGTACAACCTGTGGAAATTTGTTAATAATTCGGTAATTAATAATAATACAAATTTTGTATTTTACATGATTAATGACATCTAGCCCTACCCATGCGTTAAAGGAAATAAGCCATAAGCGGCTAGTTGTATAATAAGTAATTAAGGCACAAATTAACGATGATTAAGGCACTCGCTTGTTTTATTGATGATTGACGTATTGTTATATTCATTTTCTTGTTTTTTCAGTTATGTGAATACTTCAAACGAGTAGAATACTGCAGTGGATTCGTGATTATATTGGATTACAGTGATGCAAATATTTTGAATGTTGTGACCAAAATGAGTCCAATAGAACTTAGGCAAATGATCACTTTGATGACTGTAAGTTATTTAATTACGCATTTTTAGGGTTCCGCACCCAGACGGTAAGAACGGAACGATACGGAGATTTGCTGTCTGTCTATATGTCACCAGGCTGTATCTCGTAAACCGTGATTATTACACAGTCGACATTTTCACAGATGACGTATTTCTGTTGCCGCTATAACACATTGACCATATATTATACAGATCTTGACCCCCTCTTAACTTGACAGTGCATACCTTTTAGAAACGTGTTAAAGAATTTAAGGCTAGATTTAATCACGATATTTTTCTTCGAGACTATTGTCATATTGTCTAATTCATTTTACAGGAAGGTTACGGTTTAAGAATCAAAGGAATTCACGTGGTAACAGAATCTAAGATGATTGATGCAGTACTATCATTGTTGAAGCAAGTGTTCAGTACAAAGCTTGTCAACAGAATTTATTCGCACAAAACTATAGAAGGAGTCAAGGAACTTGTCCCTAAAAGTATACTGCCAATTGATTATGGAGGGAAGGAAAAATCTTTGAAAGAACTTAATAGTAAGTACTTTTTATGATTAAATTAAAATCCGTAATATTTAGCAAAGGTTAACGAACATACATTACATAGGTTAGGTACATACATACATCCATCCTCATAAATTTTCCATTGATAATATTAGCAGGATGTTATGTATCTGTGCTTTGCTAGGTCTATGTAAAAGGCGTACGTGACCTAGCGGGTAGATCGCCATTTGTTAAACGTCAATAATCAAGTATGATTTCTGTAGCTCGATTCTCTACTACTAACGACTACTGACAACCGGCTAGCTATCGAGAATTTTGCACGAAATCAGCGCATCCGGTGTTTCGTCTGACCAAGTGTTTCTTTCCGAATGAGGGAGAAACACAATAACAGAACAGAAATCATTAGATTAAAATATATTTCAATTAGTTAGAAAGTGCTGTTAGCATTTTATAATAAAATACTGACAAAATAGCACCTGCTCCATAAATACTAGCAATAACATTTAAAAACATTTGCAGATGACTGGCTCGAGGCAATCAGCTCGAAGGATTTCCTTGAATACTACACAATGATGAACCGGGCAAAAACAAATGAATCCTGTAGACAAGCGGACCAGTTCAATGAAAACTATCTCGGCATGCCTGGATCTTTTAGAGCTTTGAGTGTAGACTGACAGTAATCGGGACGTGTTGTGACAATTTTATTTGTTAAACAATCATAATTGAAAATGAAATGCTAATTCCCTTCACTGTTTATTTTATTTAATTAAACCATGACGTCGAAGCAGGTCGAGGAAACGTTGGTGTGATGATTTGGACTCTTATCTGGAAGGGTGGCAATAAATGGCTCAGGATAGAGACCAGTGGAGAAGTTTGGGGGAGATATTTGCCCGACAATGTAACAGTACAGCTTAAAAAAAAGATTAAACCTATAAAAATCATTATGTATGGTAAGGTCTGCTCTTTCACTAGGTACAAACGCAGTCGAAAGGGATTAAAAATCCTTTGTCCGTTTTTTTGGTATTAAGCTACATCTTCACCAACTTTTAGCTCAATCGGTTTGGACGAGTTCTCTATATAGAGAAAATAACACGACTTGTTTATACATATAATTAAATATAGATATAAAGATAAAGCGTGTGAGTCAAGTGGTACAACTTTAATCGGTCATATATAAAAGTAATGAAAGTAAGTGAATCTCGGATATTTGGACATATTATTATTAGGTCGGGGAAAAAGTCTTTTCGCATTATAGTATGTATGAACTTGTAGTAAAATCTCTTTGGCTTCAAGAATTACAAATGCGTACACGGTTCATTAGGTTTCTTTCAGTGAGCTCGTGAGGTACCCCAATATCGAGCTTTTTTGTGTAGGTATAGAAAAGATTTTATTACAAGTTCATACATACTATAATGCGAAAAGACTTTTTTCCCCGACCTAATATAAAACAAAATTGTGAAATATTCAGTAAAACAATAAAAAATCCATTTCAAGTAGCATACAATCATAAGTTTGTGTCGTAAACTATACGCTAGTTTTGATCTTGCGTTCTTAAATTATCGGGCATTGAAGTGTTACAATAAGAGTCTTTATTAATATATCAACGGAAACCATTTTACAGGAAGAAACCTAAAAAAAGGTTTGGTGTTTTTTTTTTTGTGTTTTTTTCTTAGTTAACTTTCTTAACGTTGACGTTAAGTTAAGCTTGCAGAGGCTGTTTTGTTAATGGGTGATCTTATACATAACAAATTCCTCCGTGTTTCGAAAGGCACGTTAAAGTGTGGATCCAGTAGCTCGATTCTCTACCACTGTTGACTATCGTCAACCAGTTAGCTTTCTAGAAATGTTGTTTGATCAATCTATTGATGCAAACCTACTTTTACTATGTCAATTTCTCTGTTTGCAGCTCAAAAGACCGGCATCATGGTCTCCCCTCTATCACTGCTAGCACTGTTATCAGTAACACGTGCACCAGCGAGCGCCTTCAACAAACAACTCCGCGTGATCGCCGGCATCGATGACATTCACTCTAAGTACTCTTACGTCGTCGCGTGGAAAATGGCTGTAGTGTTTGAGCGAAAAATTTGTACCGGTTCTGTCATAAAACCTAATTGGGTGCTGTCAGGTGCACATTGCTGCCCGGACTGTGCTAAGATAGTGACTCATCTTTACATGCAATGGGGAGATATGTCACTTTCCCTGAGCGACACAGACACTAAAAGTGTAGTGCTTAAGATAATAAATCACCCAAACTATTCAAATTTTCGCAACGATATCGCTTTGGTGTACGTAAAAACGATAACAATGCATCATTACGGTACTTTATCAGCGATAGACTTCAGGGCACTAATTGGTTTCGCAGTTGAGTACGCCGGCTACGGAATGACCTATAATCCGTTTGATAGAAAAGTTAAAGACAAAAAGAAAAAGAACGAGTTGGATGTGACTCGACCGTTGCAGATAGGTGAAGCAAGTATAACCTCGTGTCGTGGTTGGGATCGCAATGATGAAGTATTATGTCTACAACCGAAGTGTTCCTCTAAACAAATGATTAGCTTAGGTGACTCGGGTGGACCTATGTTTCTTGGGAATAAAATTATAGGTGTAGCTGAGTCGATAGGTGCTATTGGTAAATACTTAGCCAGTAATGTGTTCATTTATACGCCAGTGAGCCCGTATATATCATGGATTCAGAAAACAATTGATACACATAGTGATCACTGATTTTGATATAATTAAAATAATTAAAAAAATAAAAAATGCCTAAAAATAAAAAAAAATAATGTTTTGGGTGGACAACCCTTATCACTAAGGGGTATGAAAAATAGAGGATTGCCGATTCTCAGACCTACTCGATATGCTCACAAAATTGAATGACAATTGGTCAAGCCGTTTCGGTGGAGTACGGTAACTAACATTGTGACATGGACATTTTATTTATAAGGTATAGATGTTATATTTCATACAGATATTATGGATAAATATAAAAAGATGCAACTCAAAAGTTTCAAAGGTATGATTTTCCACTCTTTTTTACCTAAGCGCTTAGAAGCATTATTTATCATACGTACATACATAAAATCACGCCTTTTTCTCATACTACGATTCTTACAAATTTCCCTTGTCTCGTTCACATTCATAAATTTACAGGACCGCTGGTTACGAGTACAATGCAAGTAGTTTCCTTTAACAATCATACTAAAATACGATTGAAAATTAAATTACAAAATATTTATTTATATACTAGCTGACCCGACAGACTTCGTCCTGTCAAAAAGATTTGTGAATGTTTTTTTGCCTACGTATTTAAAAAAAATCTCCTGAACAGAACCTTCACCCTGGTGATAGGACGTTGTGAATAAAAAATAATTAAATACAACATATATAAGGATTTAAAAGTAAGTAATCGCTTTATTGTTAATCATGTGAATCATAATTATTATTATTATCATTTTAGTGCTTTGTGGTATACGATGTTTTTTGTTTAATTACCAGGCGCATAGATAAACAAATCTGATGGTTTTCCAACACGGGAACAGGCAACATACAATTGACCATGTGAGAAACATGGGTTTTCTAGATTAATACCACAAACACTTAATGATTGCCCCTGGGACTTGTTTATAGTCATAGCAAAAGCAAGCCGCACTGGAAACTGTAGTCGTTTAAACTCAAATGGCACATCAGTCGGAATCATTGGGATGCGCGGTATGAGAACATCTTCTCCTTCATACTTTCCTTTGAGTATAGTTGCTTCTATCACATTGTTTAGTAATTTTTTTATCGCTAACCGTGTACCGTTGCAAAGACGCGGTTGGTTGATATTTCGCAACATTATAACCACCGATCCAACCTTTAATTGAAGATTGTGAGGTGGCAATCCTGGCAAATCCAGCGAGTTTAAAAATTCCGGTGGATAGTTGACTACATCATCTTGATTAGTAGCCGAATCAACTGATTTATATATCCTCAATTCGCCTGTAATTTGTTCTTGAATTTTGAAATTTAATTCATTTACATCTATGTTTTTTGCAGCCAGTATAGCTCGTTCGCTCAACCAATCATAGTTTCTGTAATTTTGAGAAACATCTGGAAACACCTTTTGAATAAGTCCATCTTTTGATTGAGTTAACTGACAAAAACTTTGAGGAAAGTTAATGTAGCCAGTCAACATGTCTATAGGAAATTTGCCATTACCAATGTCAATGAGTTGTTTAGAGAATATGTTTCCAGATTGGTCATTTTGCAACTCGACGCGCATATTCTTGCTTAAATGTAGTACTTTAACATGTTTCCACAAATTGGAGGACTTTAGACATGCATTGAGTTCATCAGCTGGCGTTGATCGTGGAATCACTGGCAATGTTTGACGAAAATCTCCTGCTAATAAAATCATTGCACCACCAAATCGGTTATTATTGCTCCGTAGATCTTTTAAGGTTCTGTCTAAAGCCTCCAAAGATTTTTTATGTGCCATCGTGCATTCATCCCAAACAATCAATTTACATTGCTGCAAAACCTTTGCCATTGCAGAGTTCTTCGAAACGTTGCAGGTTGGAGTTTCATTGCTTTGCATATTTAATGGCAATTTCAGTGCTGAATGGGCTGTTCGACCACCTTCAAGCAAAGTTGCTGCGATTCCTGACGAAGCGAGTGCAAGTGCAATTTTATTTTGTGAGCGAATTGTTGCTAATATTAATGAAATCAAAAAAGTTTTTCCTGTACCACCAGGTGCATCTAAGAAGTAAATCCCTCCAGTTTCATTATTTGTTAGTTTCATAAGAGTTTCAAATACATACTTCTGTTGTTCATTTAACAGTGGAAGATTTGTTTGAATTAATTCTTTCAAAGCGTTGAGATCATACAGTTTTTCTCGATGCAACTCTTGGTTAAAAGCATCATGCATTGGACGATTGGGCGCGGTCAGGCCTAATTGAATTAATAGTTTGTTTGACATTATCAAGCACATGTCCTCAATTGAAATCAATGCTTCATTGTAAATTTCTTCACTGATTTGTATATTTGGATTTCCCATTCTATTCCGTATTTGATACAAAATATCATCACACATATAATCTTTGTACTTGATCCACAAATCAATTGGGTTTGATGGGAAGCATGTAGATATGATTATAGAAAACAATGTTCGTATTTGATGAGCGTGAGATGATATTACAGCATCATTGAGAGTTTGATCCCAATGAGCGTCATTTTCAAGCAATTGCAAACGTTGACAGGCTTCTCTGTAGGATCCGCACAATTCACCATCAACAGTTCGTAACTGTTGGAATGATGTTGGGCCACGTACATTGACTAATAGCAGTCGTAAATAAAAACATTCATCATTGCTTGGATGTACTGAATAAATCCGGCCAATCGCATCGGTGGAATATACATCTGTATATCCTGGAACTGGTTTTCCTTGTTACCGTCGTATAAATCTCCTTGAGGATTGATTCCAGGTATAATATTTTGGCATTTCAGAATATAGCAATGTTTGTGCGAAATCATCGTTTTGGCATGTCTCAAAAAAACTGGTTAATGTAGTAGATGGTGGCTGAGCAGCCCTTTGTACTGCGTTCTGTGCTGTAAAATACACTCTTTGTCCATTTTCTAGCTGACCCGACAGACTTCGTCCTGTCAAAAAGATTTGTAAATGTTTTTTTGCCTACGTATTTAAAAAAAATCTCCTGAACTAAAACTGGTTAATGTAGTAGATGGTGGCTGAGCAGCTCTTTGTACTGCGTTCTGTGCTGTAAAATACACTCTTTGTCCATTTTCTCTTTTTCATTTTCATGTGCTGTAATATTGCTTTGAATGTCACCACGATATACGAATTTGTTTCGTGTATTAGTTGACAAAAGCAAACTCAATAGGTTAGGTCACAGACAATTTTTTTTTTTTTTAATTTGATATGACTTGAAGTCAAATCCTTTTAAGCCGTACGAATTATTTTGTTTACGTAAAATTTGGATATTAAAAATAATAAAACACTGTTGGTAAAGCGATTTTTGTTTGACTGATGTAATGACGTGGAAACTGATGCATTTTATCTCGCGTGCCGAAACTAATACAAAAGAAACGCGAGTTTCGGAACGCGACATTTAAACTCCTCCAACTATGTATTCTGTGCTCCAACGAACACACGCACATTGTTTTGACAGATACGATCTTTGACTTTAGGAACACACCTACATTGCTTAGACAACAGTGAGTGCATGTAATTTTGATATGAACTTTATACCATAGCAATAAAGCTCAAATTGACTACGTTTTAGTTACAAATCATTTGTATGAGAAAAAGAAAAGGGTTATTTTTAGGATTTTTCCAGCGATAATTCTAATTTTTCTCGCCGTAAAAACCATCCTTAAACTTCAACGAACATTTTAAAAAAAGATTTGGCCAAATTGGTCGAGGCGTTGTTGAGTTATGCGCTTACCAACACATTTTGCGATTCATTTTTATATTATAGATAAGGGCCAGAAACCATACATAAAATTCTATCTCTCATATGAGCGACACAATACAATGTAACATAAGTGCTCATTAAAAAACAATATAAACTTCCATATGTACTGGTTAAAAAACAATGTTCGTAATCAAAAATGATCTTTGACTTCACATGTGACAAGTATAGAATTAATAGTAGATTTTATTAAAATTAATTACACTGAAGGCGTGATTTGATTCATAATGTAATGTGTTTTGAATTACAATCAAAAGGTAATGATGGAACATGGACTAAGTCTCAGTCATTTGTTTTATGTAGAAAATGTAAAGGTGGGTTTTTAGCCTGAGAAGTATAAGCCGAGCAAAAGTTGAGCACAAGCCGAATAAGAACGCTCTTTATGTCAATTGGGTAATTTGGTTTTATAAGCTGGCCTTTTCGAAGTCAACCTAAGTTCCTCGATCCCTTGACTACTCAATTCATTATTACACCGGTCTGCTCTGTCCACGTGCCTCAAATAGCACGCACAAATAATACTTCAAAAAGGGCGCACAATGACATGAGTGCACGACGGTAACGTCGCGGTCAGCGGAGGTTAGGGCGAGGCCAAAATATTGCGTTGCGTCGATGCATCGCAAAGACGACAACACTCGTCAATACAAGATTTATAGACAAGCGTCGCAAATGTTAGCGATACGTCGACGCAACATAGTGTTGTGGCTTCGCCCTTAACGCTTGCCACGCGACGCAAACGCTGATTAGACGTTGGCGTAACGCCATCGCTCGTTTAACGCGAGTGGGATGGGGGCATTATAGTCGCAAAAACGTACGATGATGAAGCTGTAAACGAAAAAGAACGAACATAATACATAACAAAACAAACTCACAGATGTAATAATTAAATGATACAATCTAAAATTTTAGACATAAATTAAATAAAATTACATTTCTTAATACAAATAGTAATTGGTTTTTGTTTTTATACATTGTCTTAAGACAATATTCTCTAAATCTACTTAACAGATTTACATAAAGTTTCTACTAATACACATAGAATAGAGGTTTGCGAATTTAAGGCTAAGGATATAGCCGTAGTTGAGTGTAATAAGTTCTACAATAAAATAGTCCTCTTCCATTACGAGGTCCCAGGGCTTTTTTCAGGTCTTGCAAAGTGTTATTGATTTTTTCTGATTGATATGAAAAGAAATATACCACCCGATTATGTTGGCAACCAGGTACTGGAGCTGTCCGTCCCCAGAAAAAGATCAAAAGTGGGACCCAAGACCAACTGGACAAAAGTGTTGCGGCGAGACATGAAGGCATGAGAGGTTGAGGAAGACGACGTCAAGAATAGGGCGAAGTGGAGGAAAAGTGTAAGGAAGGCTGACCCCACTACCATATGGGATAAATAGCCAGGAAGAGAGAGAGATATGAAAAGCCAGGAGTTTGATATCGTAGCCGGTCTTCTTCTATCTCTCCGAAGCATGGAGACGCCCAGTTCAAATACCTTTGACTCGCGACTAACATTGGATCGGGCAAAATACACCCGCATTTTGCCACCTTCTGACATAACAGGCGTGATATATGACATGTAATTATTGTTCGATGTCATGCGTATGCATTACTTGTGTCATTACATTTTATTACATTCATAAAATAGAGGCTAAAAATATATTTACGAGTCTATAAGTCAAGCATAGATCAAGAGTTCTTAAAATCATCTTTAGATTTGACCATGTTCGTGTATTTACGTTATCTTTTTAGGGTTCCGTACCCGAAAGATAAAAACGGAATATTATTACTGAAACTTCTATGTCTGTCTGACCGTCTCTTTGTTTGTCTGTCTGTCGGTCTTTCTGTTTGTGTGTCTGCGTCCCAGCTGTATTTTATGAAATGTGACAGTTAGAATGTTTCTCAATAATAGTCCCCCTATTACTGGTAAAGTTTTTTAGAGCCCAGGGCCTTTCCATCCCCGCACCAGATATTTGGCTACCGAGGTGGTTTTTTAAGGGGAATCACCACATAATCCAAGACTTCCCCCAGGAAAATTGGGTAACCGAAGGGATTTTTCCCCCCGCAAAAAAAATGCTAGCCCCTATTACATAAGACTAATATATAATGGCGAAACGTGCGTAAACCTTTGGATATATAGGCGTGATATTATGTATGCATGTATATTGGTACAAAAATGTATTTAGGTAAAATATTTAAAATAGACAATAATGTGAAAATGTGAAAGAATTACTCCAGCAGTTGGCCAGTAATGTGCTAGAAATTTACTATCAGGTAATATTATTTAATATAATATTATTGTATACGTATTATAATATTATTACGTCACATTTCCTTCATATAATGGTGATAAATCATGATATTTTTGAATACAATATTAATTACAATACGAATGAAAATATGCAGTTTTAATCGTTTTAGGCTTTTGATGGTGACCTTAAAACGTTTTTAAGTAGATATAATAATAAATATATTTTGACAACTTTAACATTTGGACGAAATCAAATACATATAAAGATGAAGTTGAAATTTTATAAATGTTCGAGCAATGTAAATAGGTAATATAATACCAGTTATATAACGATTTTAGCCCCATGTAATGGGGCGATCTTATAATCTTATACCTACATTTATTCATTCAGACATAGGTGTTACAAAAATATCAACAACCTGAGACCTCATGGTCAGCAGTCTATTACAGTATCAACTGCGCCATAGAGGCAGTAAGGGACATATTTTATGCCTTTCTTGAGGTCAAGAGGACCTTTGAGTATTACAGGCATGATGTTGTGTATGTATGTAAAATCTCAATAACTTACATACATAGTTTCCATTCAATTATTGATCACTCAGTATTCAAGATACAATTAGTAAGTAAATCAATGACATGCTTCTTAATAGCTCAATTCGACACGTAATCTTCATTTATCTAATAATAAGAAGATCTTGATTGTTCTTTCTAAACATAGTGGAATGCAAGTAAGTTTAGTGTACGATTCCCAAATTTAGTAGCCTGATAGTCTTTTCGTCTTTAGGGTTTTCTTTGTAACTACATCTATGGCGCAGTAGGTAATGTATACGGCTGCCGCGTAGAGATGTCGGGTTCGAATCCCGAGTTGAGTCTAAAAGATATTCCTTTTACGGTTAAGAAAGTCGTAGTATTTGCCTGGAGTTAGGAAGTTGAGTTTGTAGACCTCCGTGTCCCGGAGAACATGTTAAGCCGCTGGTCTGGTCCTGGGCTTCATCTCTCACCGGTCGTCGGTCCCACCGGGCTAAGAAAATGATGGACTTGAAGGTGCGCTTGTTAAATACACACACTCCCTGCACAGATTTAATTAAACAGATAACTGAGAACAAACCAAAACAATTAATATTCGATTTTACCTATCTCCAAAGCGTATAGTTGCATCGGCCACGTAATTCATCAATAAACTTAACAATGACGTCACTATTGTTAATACTATTAACTATTTTATAGTCATAGTAAGATTTGTAGCTACGATATTAATTGTGTACTAAAAACATAAGTGCGTCAATGCGATGACCACTAGTCTCTACTCTTATACGTTTCTTACTTGTTTAGAACCACACTATTGCGGTTTTCGATTCTATATATCTATCTATTGAACCCACTTCTACCTACTGTTGAGTATAGAAAGCCACCTCAATGCGTTCTGCCCTGCGATTGTTTTTTCTGTTTCGATTATAACAATATATTTACTACAGCATATTTGAAGTTTAGTTGTTCTAAATTTTTATTGAATATTGCTGTTATAATGTCGTCATCATTACCAATGCATCTGATATTAATACCACTTTGTAAACCTATTATAGTATCTGTTTCTCATTTTTTTTTTTGAAGAATACATAGTATTATAAACGAAATTAATAACTGTCAACTTTAATAAATAAATTTGATAATTCTTCGAACTTTTTTATTAACAGTCAAATCTTAAAAAACTTTGTTCAGACTATTAGTTTAGGTTGCAATTCCATTGCACTTATTGAATGCCCTTCAAAAAGGATGAAACTTTATTCAAAATAAAGTCATCAAAAGCTAATTCGTATAATATATCACTGTCTATAATAACCTCGAAAAATACATCCAAAGTTGTCCGAACAGCGCATGAGTGTGGACATAGAGTATAAGTAATAAAAAGATTTGCTGTACATGTCCCTATCTCAGTTGTAATTCTACCGTTGATGTGAAAAATTGTAAATATGGAAGGAAAAATACTTGAATTCCATCCCGATACGATAGACGCGGTGAGGAAAGAAGTCAATTTGGATACAAATGAAAGAATGGAAGAAGCAGTGGACATTCTAGAAGAATGGGTCAAGAAGCAAACGCATTTCGTGAAAAGAGATTTTCGTAAGTTCTTTTTTGTATTTTTTTTTGTGACATTCATTTTATTATTTGGTAGGAGTACTTACGGTGGCCGAGACCAGTTTTTAGCTCTTCTAATATTTATATTACCTAAATTAGGTTTTTGCATAAACGAAAGTTTTTAAATTGGTGATTCGCGGTTTTTAATTCGATAAGATAATTTTGAAGGAAAAATGGGATGGCTTTTTGCTCAGCAGTGTATTACCGACTATCAATAAATATTCTAACAAAAAGAAATTCGTTTTGCTTGACCTGGGAATAGAGCCTGGTACCTCTGCAAAGCAGTTGCGTTAGCTACTGAGTGTGCCACGGAGGCAGTTATAATGTTTTTTTATATTTTAATTTATATCGTGGGAGCTATTGTTTAGTAAAGCATCAAACTTAATAATATGCACATAAAACTAAAAAAAAAATATATTAGTAGTATCTAGCACGTGAATATATTTAGGCAGTTTTTACCCAAACACACCAATTCGGTGCCAGAAATAGTATGAAGGCGATGAGATTTACATTACGATAATGAAACAATGGTTTTATTTGAGTCGATGGAGATGTTATCATTTATAATGTTATAAAATTTATACATGGTCTATGCGCAAATAAATCACTTTAATTTGAGATCACAAACCTTGGTACCTAACATAACTTTAAAGCCTTCGCCATACTTGTTTATTGTATCATAGAATACAGGAATTGAAGTGAACAGGCATTTTAATTTCGGTACTAAGCAAACTCTTAAGTCTTTAGTCCAACCACCACTTTTTCTTGCACAAACCAATCCAAATATTTCCTTCAACTGAGCAGTTTTTTTCATTGATAGCATCGAATTTGCTCATTTATTGGGGAGCTAGGATATAACAGGTAGACATTCGGCAAACAATTAAATTTATCGTCGGAGTTAAAGATAATATTATATGATCCGCTCTCTCAAACAATTATTTTAACAAAAACCATAGTAATTTTTGTTCTTATTTTCACACAACCTTATTTTTTACAAAGGTTAGGCACCACTAAACATTAAACCTTAGGTTGCTTGACATTTTGGCATTGGTCACATAGACTCAGTTATGATCTTTGATCTTACAAAGTGTCATACAATACCTCGATGAGGTCATTTAATGTTTTGTGTGCATAGTTATTTATTTAAGTACTTGTAAATCTATTTGTTTAAGAAAACGAGAGGCGTAGGTGAGAACATCTCAATAGAACAAATACTTAAGTAAATTGTAGGGAAATACTTTAACTCAATGTCAAAATATTTTCTGAGGTCGACATTCTACGAAGGTCATATTATAAAGAAACACTATTACTTTAATTTGTCTCACTGCTGGACAAAAATATGCCCCGGATTGAGGGAGAGACTTTTAGTCATCAGCGTAGGCCAGCACGATAGAGATGTTGCATATGATATTATTTATTTTTACTTTAAACTTTAAAAAAAACTTTAATTCATGTAGGGTTTATGACAATGTTTGTCTTTACCTGTGAAACAAGTTTTGGTAATAAATAACATTAAAAGTTATTGGTGAGTTTCCTTAAGTAATTAATTGACGTTCAATAGTGTTCAAGTAAAATACACAATATGCAAGCTGGATTTGGTTATACATTTCCTCTTTGCGTAGCTTTTCGTATCACAATAATTATAATTTTATTGTGTAGGAAGGGATCTTGGTGACTAAATTACGATCAAATTTGATGCTACAGAATAATATTAATAAAAATAATATTTTTATTCTAGCACGAATGTACCTTGAGAGTACATTGATAACAGCAAAAGGTCTAGTGGAACGCGCAAAGCAGAGAATTGATAAATTGTGCACATTTAAAACATTGATGCCAGACTTTTACCCGAGCAACGTTACTAGAGAAACATTCGCAAGCATCGATAATGTCGTGTAAGTACTAATTTCTTCAATCTTTTCATTAGTAGCGTAATCCCTACAGACAGTTCTATGACGGTACTAACTGTTGTAGCGTGGTCACAAGAGGTCTCGGTATTGTGCACACACTTGGACTTAGTAAACAAAGTCTTACATAGTTGGCTGGTTTTAATTATACTGGCCGCCGTAGCCGAATATCGGCCAGGACGACGTTATTACCATTGACTACCGGCTTGCTATCGGCAAATTTAGCATGAAAAATTGATTGCAGGAAATCACGATATCGTAAATTAAGTAAATTTTTTTTTTCGTCCGTTCTTAATGGCAATAAGTAACTTTATGTACGCTCTCTACAAAATTTCATCGGATTATTATCGTCTGTACTTTTTTCAGAACTCATGCACATATACCAAAGTTAACAAAGCAACACTACAGAGTGTATCTGATGAAACTTATATCAGAAATCAATGTAGCAGCCGTACTAGGTTATTACAGATATCTTGTTGTGGTACGTATTATGAATACATTTAACAAAAACTGTCCCACTGCTAAGTATGAGTCACCTACTAGAATGGAGAAGAGCTCTTCGCCGGCATTTTATGCAATCTGGCCTTTTCTTCAAGAATCATAAAGAGCTAACAAAAATAACAAACCAGAAAGAAAAGAAAATATCATGAGTACAGGAGTTTATAAATTTGCTTTTACAGCAGTTCTTGAAGGAACAGATCAGTGTAGAAGATTCGAGCTCTCGAGTGGACAAGTGCACGGCAATGGGACAGTACTATGGTACCACTGACTTGCTTCGATTTAGATGGTCTAAAAATCCTGAAACACATTTTATTTTGTATTTTTTTTACAGGCCAGTGAATATTTAAAAATGAATGACTACACCGCAGGCTTTGTCATCATGTTAGATTTTAGAGACGCAAATATTTTGAGTTTTGTTACTAAAATCGGTCCCGTGGAACTTGGACAGATAGTGACTCTGATGACGGTAAGCATATAATACTATCAATTTGTTGTTGATCTGTTGGCTTTATGTGCGAGAGATTATTCATGTAGTAAACGAATGTAAAGGAGAAAATAACTGAATAAACAGTGTGGAACTCACGACCACCCGACGCACTAGTAGTTGCGTGGCGACCACTTTAGCTACTATACCATGAACGTCACAACAAAGACGACGATCTGTAACTCATTTGTGATAATACTTCCATTATTTATGATATCTTAAGCATTCCAATGCTTAAAGCAGCGGTTCCCAACCTTTTCTTAGTCCGGGACCACTTTTATATTATTCTTGTTAACAGGGACCACTATGTAAGTATATTGAAAATAAAATCTAATAATCATCCAGAAAATTTTAAATTTTAAAATCATTTGCGGACCATATTTTGACTTCTAGGTACCACTGGTGGTCCACGGACCACTGGTTAGGAGCCATTGGCTTAAAGATATCAGTTGTTAAGGCATGTGAAAAGCTTTCAGACGTCTTGGCCAATTTTTTTAGTAAATTGATTACAAACTTTACGCTATAATAATAATACACTCCTAATCATATATTTCAGGACGGCTACGGCATGAGAATCAAGAGGATAGACATAATTTCAGACTCTAAAATGGTTGATTCTTTAGTATTCTTATTCAAGCAAGTGCTGAGTGCTAAGCTTAGTCAGAGGATACAGGTGCACAAGAATCTTGAAGTTATACACGAAGTAGTCGGTAAAGATTTATTGCCTGAAGAGTACGGCGGTAAAGAAATGCCTTTGAGGAAGTTAAATGGTAAATATCCTTATACTCATACTTCTATTATTTCATAATCCTTTTAAAACTCGCTTCATGTACTGGTAGTCGGCAGCATTAGGTAAGACTGGAAGCCGACTCCAATATGGTTGGAAGATAGGTTAGACTGATGAACGCTCGTATTTCCTAAAATTTTAATGAAAGTGGAGTGGTGGTTATTTTTTTTGTGTTTATGAAGATCCATTTGTTTTCGATTAAAGTTACCTCTTTAGAGATTCAGCTTCTTTTTAAGATAAGATATATTTCATATTTGTTTATTTTAAACCATACAAACATACATACATAAACCTTCTTCCCTAGCGGTAAGCAGTGTACCAGAGACTATATTTCCTTTTAAACTTTTTTTTTCAGAAAAATGGCTAGACATCCTATGTTCCAAGGAAAACGTAGAATTCTACAAAGAAATTAATCAAGCCAGAACTGATGAATCTTGCAGACAAGCAGACAAATTTAATGAGAATTATATAGGCACGCCTGGATCTTTTAGAGCTTTAAGTGTAGACTAAGTATTTATAAGAAACCACGTGAAAACTTTGAATGTTATACAGTAGTATGCCTCTTTTGCTTATGTACTGTTTCAATATTGATTGATAGTAACAAAACACTGTATAAACAATTCAAGCTTACACGGAATTTATTAGTACAACACTTAAAATTGATGCCTCTAGATAAATAAGTAGGTAACAAAAATGTATATTTTATAACTTTTGGTCATAGATTCAAATTGAGGAGTGCATAATTTTTGTTAAATCCTAAAAATATTAAACCTTCTACATAGATGATTATGTTTATTCATTGTTAATAACTCTTTTACTCATTTACTATAATACATCATTTAAAAAAGATAATTGGACCTGGCTATTGTAGTACTAGTTTGTAGATGAATAAATTATTTTAGTCTTTTTTTGATGTTTATTTTTTATCTCCTTTCAAAAATAAATAACTTTGTTTTTCGTAACAATGTCAAAACGCCTGATAAATAAAGGTTAATAATTATAATCAATTCATCATTAGTTGCTTTTGGTCGTTCAAATGTTCTGAGAATTTCAGATGAACTCTGAAAAATACTTTTTTTTGGACTGATTTTACCTTCTGAGTTCAGAATGTGTCAATCAATATCTTTTATAAATCAATTTAATCGTGGAGGTTATCTTTGCGAAACTTCCTCGTTGCCTTACATATCTTTAGTCAAAATGCAACCCTTGTAGTACCTTTTTTGTCTTAAATATGATTACAGAAATTACTTTTATTTGATACTCGAAAAAGCAGTACAAAAAAAATGTAGTTACGTAAGAACAAGTGTTCTTTAAATATTTGATTTATTCCAATATTTAATGTTCATTGTATAAGTGTTATGTCTTATTGAAAGGCAAATATTGACCGTGGTTAGTTTACTTACAATAATACATATTATAAAGATGTCAAGTTTGTTTCTATGTTATGGAAACTATCAAACCGAACAAAATTAAATAAATGTAACTTTATAGAACTGTAGTACAAAAATAAAATAGCTGAAAGTTTTTTTTAATTGTCTGTTCTCGTACAGAGAACTAAAACTTAAACAAAAATAAAAGCCAAAAAAATGACAAAGTAGGTAGCAATTACCTACTGGATCAGACATAGATTAGTTACGTGTAGTGTAATGGGAATCGAACTCCAGACCGCTGGCCTGTAGACGCAGTGCATATTAGCAAGGTAGTCTCAATTATTAAGTCAAAGTTACAGATATTAATAAGTATGATAATATTTTATACCAATAAAAAGGTACCCGAGCTGTATTTCTGCTGTGTCACAAAAAACCTTTGTCAAACCATTTGAACCTTGACTTAGCTTTCAAGGTGATTAAAAACAGTACTTGACAAATTGCGTTAGATTTTAAACTATTTAAGTGCTATGTCAATATTGATATAAGCACTTTAATAAGTGTTATCGTAGTGTTGGTTAAAGTTAAATTACGGATGCTTTACGTACAAGTATTTTCTTTGCTGCAAAGAATGAACTGTCATTTTACGGATTCACATCAAGCAATATGTTTTTAATAGGTGGTTCCATGATCCATGATTCGTCTCCAACTTTTCACCACTCTTCTTCTCCTCCGCGCTTCGGAAGCGAGCTTCGAGCGCGTTTGATTATTTGATGTGGATTCCTCATCACTATACATTTTAGTATAATTACTGTTATTCTTCCACTATATTGAGTTTTGTCGCGTTTCGATTCTTATAAAGAGAGGTGTTCTATGAAATTATATAATTATAGGAAAATCCAAAAATAAACTCAGTCCTAAAATCTATACTAATATAATAAAGCTGAAGAGTTTGTTTGTTTGTTTGATTGTTTGTTTGTTTGTTTGTTTGAACGCGCTAATCTCAGGAACTACTGGTCCGATTTGAAAAATTCTTTCAGTGTTAGATAGCCCATTTATCGAGGAAGGCTATAGGCTATATAACATCACGCTACGGTAATTAGGAGCGGAGAAGCAACGAAAAATGTTACAAAAACGGGGAAAATTTTGACCCATTCTCTTAGGTGACGCAAGCGAAGTTGCGCGGGTCAGCTAGTCGATTATAAAACCAGTATAATCACACAAAAACTTTAAAATTACAATAAAAAATTTCAAAACATCAACATTAAAGAGAAGGGGTTAAAGCAATTAGCTTAATTACTTCGAGCAAATCATCATTAAAGCACTCACTATGGTTTCAAAAACACAAGAAGACATCAACACAGTAACAAGTGATGATGGACTTGTGTTCAAAGAAAATCCTTCTGGAACTACCTCCTGAAGCTATAGAAGAAATGAGAAAAATCCACAATCTAGACAAACCGGGGAGAGTTGAAGAAGCTGTTGATTGCATACAAGAATGGGTGTTAAAACAGGATCATATTTTGAAGAAGGATTTCAGTAAGTATTAGAAGTATACTCATGATGTTTTTGTGTGAATTAAATCTTGTCTCAGTTTTTTGGGGTAAATATACATAGATTGAAATCGTCGACCTACCGTTGAGAAATGAGTTTGTATTTTTTTTTCTAAGCAATGTATTTACTTTAGATAGGAGAAAACTAATATTTTGTCGATATAAACAATATTGGACTATGTAGCATCAACATAAATGTAATTTTAAGTAGGTATGAAAAACTAGAAACCTATTTAATTACACTAGGTACAGGCAAAACTACTATAACTGAGGTTCTACCATTATTTTGCTTCCAGAAAGGATATACTACGAGACAGCTCTAATAGCAAATAAAGGTTCCGTAGAAAAGACGAAGAAACAGATAGACAGAATTTGTACTGTGAAGACATTGCTACCACATTTCTTTACCAAAACAAACCTTAGTAAAGAACTAAAGCATATTCTGGATATAGCGTAAGTTAAATCACTTTATTTTTTACTCGAAGTATCATTACAATACATTTTTTTTACCCGATAAGAATCTCAGAGCAAACAGTTCCTTTTTATGTCAAAAGTATAAAAATATTATTTGAATACGAACAACATTTCATTATTTGTTTATACTTCAAGAACGATTAGCTATCGATATACTACATAACAATATTCCTACTTTAAAACGTTTTTTTTACAGATGGCTAGCTCCATTGCCGAAAGTAACTAAAGATTTTTACAGAATTATTCTGCTCAAAATTAACGACAAACAGTTCACAGAAAAGCACTGCTTAGAATATTTTCAATACGGCATTATTGTAAGTAACCCTTTCCTAATGTTTGTTTTAAAAAGCCAACCGATATTCAATTATAGTCATAATTTTTACACATTAGCATTCCTAGCCTAAATTAATTTGCACAGCAAATGTTTTTAGTAAAAACGAATTAAGAATACTATGTCTCCAAAGAGCAAATGTAAATGCAACTTCTTATTATTTATATCATTGTTGCAGGCGCTTTTTATCAACGTTGTTTGATTTTCTATTTATATTTCATTTAAAATTTTATACTTAGGTCTTTTTAATCCGTTTTCTACAATTGATTATAGTGTTACGAAAAAATAAAAAAATAAAAAATATTTTCAAAATATTCTATTTAGTACCTAATAATTTTACTCCAAACTTAATACCTATTTTTCAGGTGAGCGAATACGTCAAAAGACACGACTACATCAACGGTTTTGTCGTCATATTTGACTATCAAGAAACAAACATTCTAGAGCTGGTCACAAAATTGAACCCTGTGATGTTCCAACAATTTATGTCTATAGCAATAGTTAGTATACCTTACATTTACCTACGAGTACATTATTTCGAGATTAATAAAATCAGATGTAATTAACTGCTAGCTGTGAGTTGTACATCTACGGAACAGATACAATACTGTAGATTTAAGTAAGGCATTTGACACGTTAGTGCATGGTAATAAATATATTTAAGGTCTTAGTTAGAATTGAATAAATGTATTTATGTTAAGTCTGTAGAAATCAGTCTAGCGAAATTACCTAATGCGATGCTATTAACTCTTTCTAAAAAGTCACCAACACTGCCCACAGCCATGAGCATGGTAGACTCATTATCCCTATCTCATTCCGGGAGAAGACTTTTGCCCAGCAGGGGC
Organism: Anticarsia gemmatalis; assembly: GCF_050436995.1. Classification (NCBI taxonomy): domain Eukaryota; kingdom Metazoa; phylum Arthropoda; class Insecta; order Lepidoptera; family Erebidae; genus Anticarsia; species Anticarsia gemmatalis. The sequence goes on along the minus strand of NC_134764.1, from coordinate 9,164,163 downwards.
ACAATAATGGAATACGTTGAAAACGCCTGATTCAAACTTAACATGAGCATGTTTAATCAACGAAAGTATAAAATACAAGAACGGTAAACAAACTAATTCTCAAATTTTCTTTTAGGAAGGTTACGGAGCAAGAATCAAAGGTTTGCATCTTCTAACAAAATCGAAAGCTATAGACATATTTGTAAAGATGGTAAAGCAGTTCTTAAGCGAGAAGATTTCTAATCGAATGCATGTACACAAAACGTTGGAGGAATTACATCAAGTGGTTCCTAAGGATTTGTTACCGGTGGAATATGGAGGGAAGGAAAGATCCGTTCATAATATTATAGGTAAGAATAATTTAACTTTAATAATTAATCAAACTATTAAAAAAACTTTCCTATGTAATGGGAGTGGCTCCAAAAATTAATAGCATCTTGATCAAATGAAAATTCTTGCTGATATTTCGATTGTAGGCAATTCTTTATTAGAGTGTACCTTGGTTTTGTTAGTCAGTATTGATGCGTTTTATGAACTGATGATAGCAGCCTTGGCTGTTCCTCAGGTTAATCTCAAAAAAATATTACAAACTAAAGTGAGAGTATCTCTATATTGATAAAACGACCGCAAGTAAATCTGTTTAAAATATTTTTTATGAACACAAACAATCACACAAGGCGGGAGATTTTGATTTATAATATGTACTGTTATCCATTTTTATGCCTATTAAACTCTTTTTAATAATAACTATTAAACTATTACGTTGCATGTTTTAACAAATTAAAACTTCGATTTGAAATACATACCTACCCAAACACTACAATGACTTTTATAATGGGCTAAGTTTAAACAAATGAAATATATTTCAGCTGACTGGACAGATGAATTGAGTTCGGAAGATCATGTGAACTACATGAAAATGATGAACGCAGCCTGCACGGATGAATGTTTGAGACAATCAAATCAATTCAATGAAGAATACATGGGAATTCCGGGCTCTTTTAGAAATTTGAGCGTTGATTAATTGTAATGTTTAATTTGAACGTGCAAAAATGACGTTTTCTTTTTATGATATTGAATTCTTATTTTCAATTGTGTTATGATAATTGTACATGATTTTATAACTCAATCGTTATTAAAACATTTTAGAATAATTGTACTGAAACGCGATTCTTTATAGTCGGTACTGTCGAGTATCGAAAGTTTGACAATAGTTCCTTCGATGCCCGTTAGAGGTGCTGTTCAGATTTTCATACAAAATTTCTCGATAGCTAGCCGGTTGTCAGTAGTCGATAGTAGTAGAGAATCGAGCTACTGGTCATTTCATATAAAAATTAGAACCATAGATGCCTTAAAGTAACGTTTAATCGTTCCACCTTTTGTTTATGCTAACTTTAGCGTAAACAAAAGCGCGTAAATAAATAAACATTTAAGTATCAGATCTCTACATTTAATCGAAAACCTAATTCAAGCCGTCAGTGATTTTTTTTCGTGTAGTTCTGAAATTTATCGCTAGATGGCGTTTGATAGCTTCTCTCCGTTGCTCCTCTTAATATGGCACTATAGTAATGTTTGAATAGTTGCATTGATAACGATTGGCACGCCAAAAAATAATGTGGAATCTGCCTTGATTTTAAATAACAAATTACGATAGAAATACATATCTAATATATAAAATTCTCGCGTCACAGTTTTCGTTACCATACTCCTCCGAAACGGCTTGACCGATTCTCATGAAATCTTGTGAGCATATTGAGTAGGACTGAGAATTGGCCAACATCTATTTTTCATGCCCCTAAGTGACACTTTTTTTAAAAAAAATTATGGCAGAACAACGTTTGCCGGGTCACCTAGTAATCTATAAATAAATCGTTTCTAAAGAAAAATGGGTTCACAATTTTAATTACTTCGCAACATTGTAAAGTGCAAATGTGGTTTATAATTCTATAACAAAACCTTGGTTTCCAATTAACTTCCATTACAAGTAATTATTTTGTTGATGCTTAGATTATCCCTCTATTGTGTAGTTTCCCTGTGTCAAAGGGTCAGTTATATGAACACAATGTAAGCAAATAAAATTATGGTAACATCCAGATGTGTTTCTTTGAAGTTATAAGATTAAAACGAGTTTTTATTTCTGTCTAGAATATGAAGTGTGTATACGACTGTTGACCACGAGGTCTCGGGTTTGATTAGAGTTTGGTAACGTGCCTTCTACATGTGAATAGGCTTGCTCTTTATAAAATAAGTATTGTAAAACATGTTAGTTAAACATTCGGCTGTTTACTTTTTTTGCCATGAATTATCAAAAATATTGAACAAGGTTTATCCATTGATGTCATCCAAAAAATTAGATTATACAATAAGTTAAAAAGTCATATGACGTCACAATGTGACACATTTTAAGGAAAGATACGACGTACATAAATAGTCTGAATTCCCAAACTTTAATGCTTTATAACTTCATTCTTAATGAAAAATAAAAAAATTCTGATTCTGATTTTATTGCTTTAAAAAAATATAATCAGGACAAGAAACGCACAGAAGATTGAAGATTAATCGACAATGCATATCTTCTCTTACATCAATCAAAATCAAAATCAAATCATTTATTCATATAGGTCAAATGCTGACACTTATGATAGTCAATGATACAGAGAGTGAATTTACCGCCAGTTCAGAAGGTAGGGCCAATGAGAAGTGCTGGCAAGAAACTCCAGGCCACTCTTTTTAATCGCCAATTACTTCTAACCTAATAGAAAGATTTCTATTAGGTATAAAACTTTGATGATGTAAGGCCAGACCAATGTCAAGCGAATAACGTTTATGAGAATGCTGAACAAAACGTGCAGATAATTTCGTCACGTGTGTACACTTAAGAGGAAAAACCGCCTATAGCTTCTACCATCGAAAGACACGAGGCGTCTCAAGGTCAATTTTAGTACCATAATGTCAAAACAAGAATTAAATAAATATCAGATATTATATTAATCATGTTTATGTTAGAAAAAGATGTATTTTTTCCTTGTATAATTGCGTTGTCGTTTTGTAATATTCGTAATCTGATTTCATATTTTAATGATAAACTGTGTTGGTTGTAGGTGGTAAGCTCATAATTAGGTTTGCATCTTATTGTAAACATCTCAGATATGTTTGTATATGTCCCACTGCTGGGCAAGGGTCTCCTCCCGTAATGAGGGAGGGTTTGTATATAAGTTCATCAAAATGTCGCAAAGTAAAGAATTGCAGAACTATTTGTAAAATCCTCTCTAATAGGCAGATTATTGCATAAAGAAGTGAAATTTTCATTCAATATAAGAAAAGTTTTTAATTTATTAAGATCACTATAATCACAATTATTTTTCACAAATATGCAAGTGAAATCATTTTTTAAAAATGTTAACCCACCACGTTCAATAACAGGTATATCTAAAAATTGTCTTTTGAATCACGAGTACACTTCTAAAAAGGCAAAATAATAAACAGATAAGATAAACATGAACAAAAAACTTGACTTTGAAAAAAAATTAGGTCAAAAGTGCAAGGAAACATAAACATAGTTTTATTATAAACCTTCTGCACAATTGCGTTTTTCAAACGAAATTTTCGTCAGCTATAAAGCCTAACAGAAGGCACGATTACCGATTATACCTCCGTAGCGCAGTGGCTGAGGTGATCGCCACACCACTACCATTGCGTGGTCATGTGGTCGTGGGTTCGATTCCCACACGGAACATTTATTAGTGCGATCCACCAGACCCGAAACACAAATAGTTGTTTCGGGTCTGGTTATATGTACTTTGTGTCTGTTGTTTGTATGTTTGTAAAAGTCCCTGCGACACAAGAGCAATACTTAGAGAGGGAGTTGTCTTTAAAAAAAAAATACCGAGAATTGGGGACACGACGAAGGTGTAATTTCAAAAAGTTGTTGATTTTTTTGTAACACCACAGTACCCTATAATTATGTAGGTACTATTCTGTGATTTAACATTAGCATTTTAACATTACACGATGTGACATTAACTCAAACCTCGACGGCATTAGAATTCAATACTGTCAGGAGTAAGTCACCTGATTTAGGTAGGTATTCAGCCGCCTATATGAACACTACAGTGCAGATGCGTGCTAATAGCTATTTCATTATGGCTAGGCGGGTTAGTTTGGACATACCTTTATTTTCCACTTTTTATTCAGCTTTAAGTTCAAAGACCTGACCTGTTTTAGGGGTTAGACGTTGTAGATAGCCAGCAGGGTATTAATTAAAAGTTGAATTTACTTATTGTTACTAATTCACATTGTTAATACATTCATGTCTGTTTAAAAGTGCCGCCGCAAAATTGCCACAAGCCTATTGCGATACTAAGCAAATAATTTCAGCTACTGACAGATATTTAACAAAAATATCTTTTTTAGACTTAATGTGAAAGGTAAATGATAGATTCTTAGTGGCATCTAGGTCTACGCTAGTCCACAGAAACGCACTTTATTAAATGAAAATGTAACTTAAAATCTAAATTGTTCTTACACGCTCTCGAGGCGAGCTGCACCCGATGTACATAAAAAAGGGCTTCACCCCCTTGAAGTAGTCTGATAGTGATAAGTTTGCCTATAAACAATAAAAAACTTTTTTTAAAGGTATCACAATATGCACGTTTTAAGTAGATGTCAAATTCATTGAGTAAATTAATACAATTATGTACTTTTAAAACAATCTAAGTGTGTAAAAAACAGGTAAAAAAATAAATTGCGCCCCTGTTCGGCAAAAAACTGCACAAAAAATATTTTTACATAATCTATCTTTACGTCATTTTACCAAAAAAATTTCAAGTGCATAAATTGACGTGAATTTTTTGATAATAATGCTGTTATGAGTTAGTGACAGATTTACAACAAAGTTTTCCAAAAGAAAATAATTGGAAATGTACAGAACCTGGGACAACCGTCCAATAGCGACAAGAAATATGTCATTGGGTAGATTTATATTTGGAATTATATAAGTGTCAAGATGGAGAAACAGGAAAGAGTTTTAAATAAGAGACTGCAAGAGAAAAGCGAGAAAGTACCTACCAAAAATGCCCAATCTGGATCACCGAAATACTTGCTCCTTAAATGGAAATCGATCCCACGTCTTCTGCAGCAATTTGTGGTGGCCCCCACACATGCAGCAAAGAATCAATCTGGTTTTTCTTTAAACTATGTTGGAGTCGGCTTCTAGTCTCACCGGATGCAGCTGAATACCAGTATTTTACATGGAACGACTAGCTATCGGACCAACACAACCCAATTACCTGGGTTATACAAGATTATAACAAGATACCCCTCGGTTAGATTATTTTTCAAAATTTAATTGCAGCTAGCAACACACCGATGATGTTATAACAAACACGACCTAAATCGTCAAAAAGACTTCACACCCATTTTTTCTGATAGTTTGTTAATTTTTAAACAAAAAGAAATCTTGATGATGAGTTAAACAGACAGCCTAATGACGTCAGCTTACATTGATCTCCAAGAGTGTCTTGGATTACTAATAAATTGGGTTCTGAGTTTACGAAAATTTTAATTATTACTATTTCTGACTATGGGCTTCTTCCCAGATTGAGAATCGTTATAGCACACGAACTAAGCATAACTGAAAACTCTGAAATCTAACCAGTGTTACTGTTAACTGCTAGAATCATTGTTAAGTTATACCTTTTTAAATTAATTTGCCTTCTACACAATAAAGAAAAACATTATTGTTGGCAGGTGGAATTATTACTTGCGTTTCAATTTGTAATCAATATAAGTATATGCCGGAAATTATTTCTTGTACCAGTGGTTTATGATTCTCAAAAACGACTATCTCAACAGGAAATTGATTTTAATACGCATTGTAGAATATTACTACTTACTAATTTACCAAGGTGACAACTTTTTAAAGGCAACAGCCAGAGAAACTTTAAACAATGCCGAACCCTAAAATGTACTTCGAAGATAATTACCATCCAATTCAAGTTTTGTCAAAAGATCGGCTTTTAAAAATAAACCACTTTTATTTGTTGTAACAAAACCATTGCGATTGGCTCTTGTGCTGCAGTTTATGTGTAAGGCTAGTATTAATACTTACACAGTTCAGAAATCTACTCAGTAAGACAATTTCAATGTTGCAGTGATTGTGGCAAAGGGCATTAAAATACATGACAAAAATTACGCTCATACAATTGGAAAATAATTGCATTCTGCTTACGACGTCTTTGCAGACTGACGTGGGACTAATATCTTAAAATCCAAACTAAAATATTGTATTCTTTAAAATTTAATGAATAAAATATAATTTTGAAAATATTTACGTTAGTGGGACAAGTAAAAATAAATATTAACAGCAAAACATATTGAAAAAGATAAGTTTTCAAAGAAGTAAATATGAATTCGTTACCATATAACCAACTGCTGCAAAAACCACCAAATGCTTTGATAGAAATTAGAAAGTGTCACAATCTGGATAAACCTGGGCGAATGAAAGAAGCTATCGACATGCTAGAAGAATGGATACAGAAAGAAGAACATATTTTGAAGAAAGATTTCGGTAAGTAGAACGTAGCTTTTTGTGATGATTTAAAATGCTAATTGCGATGTGTATCTAGGTTTGAATCCTAATCACGGCAGTAAGTAGTGCTACGATATAAATGAGTGTATCGAAATTTATGCTTACCTATTGATTGCTTCGTTGAAGATTCCGAGCAAAATTTCGAATTCCAGAAACTATTATTTATTACGATTTCACAAAAAGTGACTTATTTCTAAATTTGACAGATCACAAGATTATTAAAAATGGCTTATATACCGATTAATAGTTATTCTACTTACCTTTATTATGGTTCAAGTCTTAATTGATTAGGTTCTTAATAAATAGTTTCTCATAATCCGATGACGTTATATTTGCAACATATACAATGAACGGAGGGCCGTTAATGTTCAAAAATCTTAACCAAAAATTCAAACATATTTTGCCTATTACATTTGATATGAAGCACAGCAGGTAAAGAAGGTTACCACTGCTTTTACTAGGTTTTTAACAAGCGGAAATTAGAATATTATGAAACTGTAGGAAAAAACCCAGATTCGAAAAATAAAATGCGCACTCCTTAATCGGTTTAAAAAAAAGAAGAAGGTTCTCAATTCGTTTGTAGTACTTTAAGCGTACCTCTGATTAAGTAAAAAGTAGGAAAAATATATTGAGAGCGTATTTTTGGTATATTACATAGATAATTATAATTTCCTTTAAAAGTTTGTTTTGTTACTTTTTAAAATGTATTATGGCAATATGTTTTTTTCATTGCAATCACAGACAGGCGTTATTTGGAAACCACAATTGTCTGCAGCAAAGGATCCATGGAGAAATCTAAGAAAATGATTGACAGACTTTGCACTATGAAGACGCTGTTACCTCAATACTTCATAAGATCTAATGTTAAACAAGAACTGAAGTATGTTCTGGATGTCGTGTAAGTAAAACTATATTATTTTTTACATTCATAAACATTCTTCAATCCGTTATCCATTGTTATACGTCCTTGACTAGCGTGGTGAACTCAAAGCCTAACCCCTCCTTCATTACGGGAGTAGACCATTGCCCAGCAATGAGACATTAGTGGGTTAAATTCATATATTTATTTTATTTACATAAACATTACCGAGGTATATGTGGCAGATGTAAAAACAAGCAATCAATCATCAATATTAATAACTAATTAACTAATCAATACAATAGTCCCATGTAAACCGAGCGTGTCGCTAAATACCACTTTCTCCGATCTGCTAATTAAACTAATTTTCCAGCAGAAACATGGAGACTTAATAGTAATACACCCGGCCTAACCTGGAAATCGAGTCCTAAAGTAGTTTCTTTAATGATCACTAAGAATTGATACGCAATTAATAAGTGCTCTTAAAAACAACAATCCCTTACTTATTGCGGAAGCTCGTAAAAAAATCCAATTCAAGGAAACGAAATGGAACACAAAAATCCTTGAGTTTTTGAAATTTTATGCAAGGTTGATCACTTTTGTAATTCACAATTGATACATTCGTCCTGATCGATAATCACAAATAAAGTTAATGCGAAAAATCTTTCTGTCTGTTATGCTTTCACTGCTAAACTACTGAGCTGATTATGATGAAATACGGTATTCTAGAGGTACTACCACTCAAATAAGGTACTCTTTACAAAACGTCTAAAACGCTTTTTAGTTTACAAATGCAATGATGTCACTAACATAGTTTTTTCGTCGGGATCAAATGAGTGATTAATATGTTGTTTATCTTTAATAATTTTATATTAAAATATTATGAGGAAAGAATTAAACATAGCTGAAAATTTTCTGGGTTCAAAATTTTATCAACAATTTTTTTTCTCTAACCCAATAACAAAAGCTTATGATTAACCACATTGATCAACGGGGCCAAACGCAAGATTGATTTTAGAAGGTGGGACCAAAACAAAAAACCAGTTTGAAGATACCAAGAAATATTATGTACAATTTACGTACTTAAAATCACGTCTTCTTCCCGTAGGAGTAGATAGAGACCAGAGAACGCAACTTGATACAATCCTTACAAACTTCCTTTGCTTCATTCAAGTCCATATAATATTAAATAACACCTTTTTAACTGCATATATTGACCGCAAACCGCTATGAGTTATACGCCAATCAAATTTAAATGCACTCGTAAATCAAAACAATTTAATTCGTTTGCAAAAGGTAAACAGTACAGTCACGAAAAATTATATAAATGATAAACTTTTTGTAATTATATAAAAAGTTGAGGTAATTTTTTACCATGACCGTGTAGTTTTTATCAATTTTATCAAATAATTAGGTATAATTATTAAAAATTACTGTAATATATAAATTGCATCTTGTCTCAGCCAAATATTATGCGATCATGTATTTATATTTTTTACGCTCACTAAATTTTTGATGTCTTTATTACATTCAAAGACATGGGTTTTCAATGTTATCTTAGGTCTTGATGGTTCATAATAAATCTTGTATTTTTTTATTTACTTGCACTTAACCATAATCTGGAAAGGTATTGCAATCACCCCAATATTCTTAAACTGCGTCTGTAGCACAGTCAGTCATGAATCCGACTGCTGATCATGAGGTGACGAGTTTGAGTATTCCCAGGCCGGGCAAAGTACGACTAGCAATGTCGGAAAAGTACGACTCTTTTCTAATTTATAAGAATACTTCTCAATAGTTGCCTGGAGTTTGGTAAAGTGGCAATAGGCTACCTAGTAAATAGGAGTAACACCGTCATTAGCAAAACGTGGCTGTCTTTTGTACAGCCACAGCAACGTATATAACATGTTCGGCGTAGCATTATGTTTGTATTCTTATTATGTCTCAACGTTTTTACTTTATGTAATGCATTGCTTCTTTTCAGGTGGGTATTTCCGCTACCTAAATTAACAAAAGACTTTTACCGAGTTATACTTGTCAAAGCAAGCGACAAGCCTATTACAGAAGAAATTTATTTCGGATTCTTCCAATATGTTGTGATTGTAAGTAATATGTTATTAAATAAAATACGTTTATAAAACTCAGTCTCTTTCATACAATATTTTGAACTTCAAAACTTCAGGTCTTTTTCCCACAAAATGCTTAATATACTTAGCTCATTAGAGATCAAATCTCAGGTGATGAAAGGGATCTTTGGTGAGAAGACTCCTTGTCCAGGAGAATTTTTTGATACTTATTCCCCGTTTTTATTTCACAGCTCTGTGAGTATCTGAAAATACACGACTATTGCAACGGATTCATAGTCCTTCACGACTTTCAAGAGGTCAATATTTTAGACGTGGTCACCAAATTAAGTCCTTCAATACTACAACAGATCGTGTCTATAGTAATTGTAAGTATTTTGTACTTTTAAAGGAAAATTGAATAGTATAAGTATCAAACCATGAGGTTGGACTAGGCTAGTGGAATAAACATGAGGGGAAACTTTCGTAATTCTTAAGTAAATAGTAAGATATTTTTGAATCTAACTTAATTTAACCGATTCGTTGCGGATGGCACGACAGGCGTGCCATTCAATTCTTTTATGTATGGCGTATGACACGAGCGGCGTGTCTTTTTTAAATATCATATAACTCGCTCAAATTGAGTCATCAACTTCTATGGCGGTTGGCCCGACAGGCGTGTCACGAAATATTTGTTTGCCGCCACAGCTAGAAATTTACGAAAACGCAAGTCGCAACGAATCGGTTAAAGATGGACCCTTTACTTTTATCGGGTGATGATAAAAAAATCGCTATGCGCATTTTTTCAATGCAGTGAAAATACATCATATAGAATGAAGATTAAAATCTGAAAGTAAATACCACCGATATGTTTAAAGTACTTACTTATATTTATTTCATTATGTGTGTTTCTTACAGGAAGGCTACGGAGGTAGAATAAAATCACTAAACGTATTAACACAGTCAAAGACGGTAGATTTGTTTGTGAAAATGATAAAACAGTTCGTAAGTCAGAAGATATCAAGCCGATTGAGTGTGCAGAGGACTTTAGACGCGGTCTATGATGTGGTCCCTAAAGAACTGCTGCCTAAGGAATATGGAGGCGAAGAAAAGAGCTGCCGGGAATTAATTGGTACGTATTCGACTAATTAATCGAAATACTAGTACATATAGAATTAGTGCTTTATTAATGAGTCAAAATAAAGACACTTTTAAAATTTAAATACATGTAATTTCATCAAAAAAATGTAAAGCTTTTCTTATATTTCTCTTTGTTACTTTGCTAAGGTTTTTTTATTATATTATGTCGGGGAAAAAGTCTTTTCGCATTATAGTATGTATGAACTTGTAATAAAATCTTTTCTCTACACAAAAAAGCTCGATATTTGGGTACCTCACGAGCTCACTGAAAGAAACCTAATGAACCGTGTACTTTTTCCCCGACATAATATTTGTATGTTGGGGACATCAGCTTTCCTAATGATTTATATCCACTTCGCTCATGTATGCATAATTACTATGCAGGCCAAGTGTGGGTTTGTTTCAAACATAATTTCTCTCAAAACGCTTCTTAAAATATAAACTTATTTGTTCTTTACAGATGACTGGGTAGAAGAACTAAGTACTGAAAAACACATCGAATTTATGAAGACAATGAGACAAGCCTGCACCAATGAGAAGTTGAGACGCTCGGACAAATTCAACGAAGAGTACCTCGGAATGCCGGGCTCTTTTAGAAATATGACTGTAGATTAATATTACAATATTCCTATATTTATTGGTGTTTAGGTAACACATAGAAATATAAGCCGCTGTTTTTCGTACGTTTTTGGTTATTTGTATTAAAAATATTAATAAAAACGCTTTTCCTTTACAAAATAGATAGGTTCTAGTTTAAATGCGTAGATTAAAATGCATTTACGGTAAACTTCGCTATATAGTAATGGATATAGTTGAAAATGTATACAATATTTTAAGTACATAATTGTATTAGCTATGCATAAGTATTATCTGTTTCTTTAACCTATGATAGTGTCACTGCTGAGCAAGTGTCTCCTCCCGATCAAGGGAAAGGGTAACGCCTTGAGTCCACCGCGCTGGCCAACTGTAGGTTGGAGACTTGCATGTCCTCAAGAAATATGTGTATGGATATCTTATGATAAACATGCTTCCTAAAGTTTATTAATATTTACTATGTCGGACCAGTGTTTTGTTCCTTCGATTGTAAAAGTTAATTTCTGTACCAATTTTATGTAAAATATTGACGAAACCTATTTTCTTTTTATTTTCATTCATACACACGTATACGTAATGTTGTTTCTTTTCGCTCGTAAAAGTCACAAACACAAATTCGAAAATCAAATCACTAAAACAGTATTTAAAGTTATCGAACTAGTTTTTACTGCTCGAAATTTGGTTTTTCTGACACCATCCACGTGCCTAAAACATAATAAATACTTACCATAACGCACTAAAAATGATTCATAGAACGATTGAGACGAATGAAACCAAAAAAACAAATACATAGAGCAAGGTCATACGAATCAATATCAAAATTACGTACACACGCAATAAACAAATTTAAATCAGGTTTAATAATTATACGGTAAAGTTTTAAAGGCTTTATTGTATAAGTACTTACCGTTATATTGTTACTTTAAAAACAGAATCTTGTTTACATGACATACCTACATGTTTCCAAGAACTTTGCATCATTGTTGCAAACGATGGAAATGAAAACAGAGGTCTGAATTTAGAAACACTAATCTTATACGTTAAAATGAATCTAGAAAGGTTTCGTTTTGAAAACAATTACCAATATGATATGAAATAAAATATTTATTACCATCACAACTAAGAATTAACTACATAATATTCTTTAATCTAATATGACAAGCTTAGAAATACTAAATAACTATTTATTACAGTATTAAGGTCTTTCAAGAAATTTCAAAAGGGTTAAGTAGAAAAGGCCGAAAATTTTGAAAGAGGTGTATAAATTGGAACAATCACTTTTGGCCTTTTATGCAAAAAGTTCTGCGTAATAGGAGATGAGCCTTTTGCCAAATAATGCGTGCAGATAAACCCCAAAATACGAATGAAAATGAATCACAAAAGCTCAAAAGTACTTTGACTGACCCGGGAATTAACCCAAAGCCTCTGCCTCACAGGAATACAGTCAACCTGGGTAACTTTGAATCATTTGGGTAACATTGAACGTGGGAATTTGAACTAGTTTCGATCATTTTTTCATATGAAACCAACACAATTGATAAAAGTTTGCAAAACTAAAATAAACCTTTATAATAGGTTACCCAAATTGACCTTACAATGACAATATTTTGTTAATCCACACTTAAATTTCTGAATGCTCCAGGCATGCCCATGTATTCTTCATTGAACTTCGCTGATCGTCTCAACCTCTCATCTGTGCACGCTTTGTTCATCATCTTCATGTGAGCGACATGTTCATCTGTACTTAATGCATCTGCCCATTCGACTGAAAGAAAAATATATTTAATTAATTTACTTTATATAAAAATCCACTGTATTTTTCTATATTCATTTTTTTTCTCATTTTCTTTATGTAATTCTATTTACCCTGCTATGAGAGTACAGTTATATTTTATCAAATAAAACTGATCGCACGCATACTCATGTTGTTATAAACTGGTTTGTTTCACGTTTGATATTATTGACAAGGAAAACCGTAGCCCAATTCTCTAGTCGGTACTGTCGAGTATCGAAAGTTTGACATTTAGAATGTACTGTCAAAATTTCAACGACGCCCTTTCGAGGCGCTGATCAGATTTCATAGAACATTTCTCGATTACATGCCGATTGTCGATCGAGCTACTGATATCAACACAATATTATCACGACATCCACTTGAAACTAATTGCCAGGTTATTACTGCGGACCCGGGAAGAAATCGACATCTTAGCTCATTACTAGTAAACAATGTAGCTACGACACCTTGACGATATCGTAGCGATACCGACACGGATTTACAATCTCTCTATTTATCTCTCCAGAAGTATTATATAGCATTCAATAAAAAAAATATACTAACCAGCCAATTTGCTCAAAGGTTTCTGCGTTCCTCCATATTCTGAAGGCAGCAGTTCTTTCGGTACTACTGAGTGTAAATCTTTCAAAGTCTTATGTACGTTGATTCTATTAGCTATTTTCGGACTCAAGAACTGTTTGATCAGCTTCGCAAACAAGTCTATTGCTTTAGATGATGTTAGTAGATGTATGCCTTTTATTCTTGCCCCAAATCCTTCCTGTAAGAAAAAATTAGAGAATAACTTATAAATACCTATATAACCGGGCAAGCCTAAAAGTTCTTCTCTTTAACACAGTTTTTCAGGGCATGCATAGATCCCAACCAGCATTTTGCTAACGCGGTGGACCCAAGTTCTAATCCTTCTCTCAGGAAGACCAAGCCCAGCAGTGGAACAAAAACAAATTATTTTAAAATATTTTATTTATCTGCTGCAGCTTTTAGTAAATAAATTTGTCGTACAATCAGCTTCGTGACATAACAGTCGGTGCTGCTAGGTACGCGATATAGCAAGACACAATTTAGCAGACACAAAAATTTGCTAAATTATGTGATTTGAGAATCAATCTTAATCTATCTCAAGCTCATCGGATGACTAACAACATAATATATTAAATTCATAGGAAATAATAAATGTATAATAAACACATAGGTCACTGTCACCAAAGAATAAGAAACTTAAATTTTGAGAATTAATTTGGAATTTATAGCACGTGTATACAAAGTATATTAAAAAACAAGATTTAAGTTGAAAAACTGGTTTAAATATGTTAAGTAGCTGCAAGCCTACGCATATTCTATGAAACGAAATGTCGTAAACAAACAAAATTTTTCGTTTATCTGTTTTTTATACAACTAATACATACATTATAATTTTTAACCGATATACTGGCCATATAATTATTATTATGATAGGTATTGGTGACCTCCCGGAATGACGAAGAAGTTAAAGTCCTTAATACTTCTCAAGTAGGAGACCCTGCATTCCTTCGAGAACTGTGTTAAAGAACTCTTAGGCATGCAAGATTTATTCACGTTGTTTTTTCATAGTTTAATTATAATTATATTTTCTACAAAAATACTTACAATCAGTAAAGTAAGAAACTGTTGCAATTCAACTGAGTTAATTTTTGTCATCAAATCCATTATACTGGTGTCCTCATAATCGTTTATAAAGATGAATCCGTTGACATAGTCGTGTGCTTTTAAATATTCACAAAGCTGGAAAGAGGAAAAATGTTAATAATCTCTTCTTATATATTATATTATCATTATCATCAATATTAAAAATTATGAATTTGATAATAGCTCTGTCTGCCTGTCTGTTTCCTCACGCCTAAACCATTTGGCCGATTCAGGTGAAATTTTCCACAAAGATAGTTTAGATCCCCAGAAAAGGCATAGGTTTGTATACCTAAACCGCAAAAACCGAGTACCTTATAAGTCATTTAATTAATATAATATGTAGTTAAATTGTCAGCCGTTAGAGCAAGTCAAAACTCAAAAACTGCTGACTACTGTTAAAAAAATCTTAAAGTATATCATTCATTATTGCGATAAATTGGCGATAAATTTTACTGGGACGATGAGTTGATAGCAAAAGTTAGTTTTAAATGTACTTACAATAATATTGTATTGATAATAATCCATGAAGGTTTTCTCTGTTAATTGTTTGGAATTCATTTTCATGAATATGATTCTGTAGTAATCTTTTGTAAGAGTCGGCAACGGGACTAGTAATCTGAAAAATAAATATTAGAATTAAAATTAGAAGTAACCAAATTTCTAGAATAAAACAAAAGTATACATTATTTTTTAAATGTACTCACGCTAAATCTGTAATGTAATTCAATTCAGATCTTATGTTAGTTTTTGTGAAGAAATGTGGTAACAGCGTCTTCATAGTACAAAGTCTGTCTATCTGTTTCTTCGTTTTCTCCACGGAACCCTTGCATCCTATCAGAGCTTTTTCCAAATAATCTCTATCTGCAAAAATAATTTTGACTACTTTGATTGCATCTCCGGTTTGGAAAATAGTGTTATGACTGCTGATCAGCAGAGTTTGGGTTAGATTTGAAGGCCTGGCGACGTGTTATTGGCATTTTCTCATTTAAATTAGATTATTCTCAATAGTAGGGTCTTTGACACCGTACCCTATCGATAATGCCTTCTTATTACATGGATCTAACATTGTTAATGGTGAAATTTGGCTGTATTGAATACACCTCTGCGTTTAACTGCAGCAATAATAGTATTATGTATGTATGCAAAACTAATCAACAATAATTTAAATATTAATAAATATTGAACCATGAATAAAATTTTAATGTATTAGTAGTATTTTAAATATTATCACCTAAGTAACAGCAACATTATTTCTAAAAAAATGATCACTGAAAGACAAATAACCCGTCTAATTACAAAAGTAAAAGAGTCACATACCAAAATCTTTTTTCAAAATATGATCCTGTTTCTGTATCCATTCTTCTATAATCGTCAAAGCATCCTCAATTCTCCCATTTTTATCCAAACTGTAAATCTTTCTAACTTCCTGAACAACATTTGCAGGCAAATGCAGTAATTGATCAGATGGGTTATCCATTGAATACGACTGTCTTGATCAGAAGACTGTTGGTAGATGAGCATTTTGAAAATTGTGATCAAAATTTAAACTGTGTCCTTGAGTCTATGAGAAAACAATATTTATACAACAGGTTATTTAGGTATCTCATGAGGATAATGTATCCATACCATATTCATATTATAAAGTTAATTGTGTTTTTGTTTGTTTGTCATGCATACAACACCAAAATAGCTGCTCTGATTTCGATAAGTGTTGTTGAGAAGATAAACTACGCACGGAAGAAGAAGGAGATCAGACACAAGTTTGTATTTGCAAGAATAATATTTTTTGTTTACTTATTTCAACGTACTTATCTCTATCAAATACATCAAAACAAAAATATTTAGTGTGTAGAAGAAGTAGATGAGACACAGGCTTTCAACAAAAATATTTTTTGTTTATTTCTTTCAACGTATTTATCTCAATCATATATATCAAAACAAAATATTTTGTGTGTGTGATAGCCCTTGAATCAAGAAAGCTGTAAGCAATCTAACAACACAACAGAATTACAACCTTCAGCAATAGATAAATTGTCAAAAATGCGAGCAAAACCGCTGCTTATAGCGAGTATGTAAGTTTTTAGAAAGACCACGATTTACACGTGTGCTTTAAACTTGTTTCATTGACTTGCTTGTGCACGTGCCGTATTTAACCGTTTATTTTGACTACAAGTCATTTTATCAGCTGCCCTGCGCGGCTCTTAACTCGTACAGCACTTATTTGACAAAAATAGCTTTTCAAATACAAATTTCATCCCCATTTACAACGAACAGAGATTTCTTTTTATAATCAGTAATTCAATTCTGAGTCTTCAGCTATTTCCACATTTTAGGTAGGTATATGTTTATATTAGGTGCACTGGTTTAACCTGAAAACCATAACGAACATACAGACAGACTTTCATATTTGTAATATGAAGTTTTCGAATAGATTGTCGGTTGCCAACTTTTACGTCATTGATACTTTTTGTAAATTCCCATTTCCCACGTATTTTTTGTTTTTATATGCATTAGAAGTGTTTTATTTGTTTAGGAAAAACGGCAGTGGACAATGTATTTTTTCTTTTAAAATTAAATTAATAAGCTAAATTAAATAAATTAAAGTAATGCGACTGTGGTTTGAGCACTCAATTTCTCGCAAAGATTCGAGTTCTATAAAATACTATTTGAGGGATCCAATACGAATTTGGCACGTGTGGATTCAAGGTCTTACCCCGGAAGAAAGACCTTCGCTGAACAATGTTAATGTTTTTATTTTATAATTACATACATTTTCAAAATAACTGCTTCCTGGAAAGCAAAGGCGAAGGCGTTGACCAATCAATAGAACATTAAAACAGGCTGTGAAAGAAAAAAACTTTAATCGAAGGAGGAATTTTCCAATTCGCCATTGTCTTCAAATTTCTCAATAGTTAAACATAACAACTTGGCCACCGATTTAGCAATAAACAGCAATTATCACATAATTAATTACACTGCATCTTTAGCCAGTAAATTTCCTGTATTCATTGTCTTAGTATAATTTGATATCTAATGAGTACGATCAATGAGAAAGCATTTTTTTCAAAGCTTTCAATGGTCAATTGTTCTTCTAATTTATTATCACCTGTAAGGTTATCGAGTCACTGTACCTATTACCTATTATTCCCAAGATTCAAGGTTTCCTTTCCTTGTTCCGGGAGAAGACTTCGACCCAACAGAGGCAGTTTAAGGTTTAATGAATCTACGCTGATGTTAGACCACAATGTTCAGTTAGTAGACCTAAGAAAATAAAAACAAATGTTGCCTTTGGAATCACTTTATTTAATTATTAATATTTTATTGATGTTAGTAAATTGTCTAAAATTACAATTAAGAAACCGCAACAAATTAGTAGGCGCTCTTATTATATCCCTATTTACTGAAACATCATTCTAAAAAGGGTACATATTATCTTAGATCTTTGTTACGTGAGATACGCCCCTTTGAAATTACACACCAATGTTATTAAAATAGTGGGCAAAACTAATTTTTGGAATTCCATCGCAATTTATAATTTGAGAAAATGTCACGAGATTTTTACTATTATATTTATTTACTAACATTCGACAGTACATAAATTTTAAGTACATAAGCTTTTTAATAATTTAAACATGTTTGTAAGATTAACTTCTTTACTTTTACCTACGTGCATATTGTATTATTATTTAGGCTAAACATCTCGCACAATTAATCTACACTTAAATTTCTAAAAGACCCGGGCATCCCCATGTAAGTTTCGTTGAACTGGTCGGAACATCTCCGTGATTCATCTGTTCCTGCCTTGCTCATCATTTTCATGTATTCCTCGTGTTCTGGCGTGCTTAGTTCGTCAGCCCAGTCAGCTGAAAAAAAAATTTCAGTTTACTAAATGCTAATTGAACACTGATTATGGGAAGGTGTTTTATTTTTCGTAATACATACTGAACTACTATCACCAGATTACTATATTCTATTGTTCATTCACGCAAAGAAGAAGGGTTCTTAAATTCTTTTTTTTTAAACATACCGTATACTACTTGATGCAGAAAATGTCATGAAAATACATTAAAGAGTTTTTGAGTTCACCAAATAGAAGCACCTTCTTAAATCTTTATAGCAAAACTTAAATCACCGTGACTGCTTTAATCGATATTGCTAGTTCGAAAGAATTCATAGAAATATACCAGCTTCAATAAGAATTTTACAGAGCTCCTTTTTATCGGACGACATTTGGTGAAAGGTAGCTAAAAGCTGGAAACTATATCTAGGATATCGCTGTGAAAGCCAGTGAAGGCATAATTGGTGCAACGATCTGGTAATACGCAGGCTAATTACGACAGGACATAAAACAAAACAGGGATTTATAGGTAGAGTTAGTTGATGTCTATAGATTGCAGTGCACAGAAAAAGGGCATTAAAAATATTGATCCTTGGCCGATATTCGGCTTAGGTGGCCATGCAGATGCTCTAATAGCCCAATGGGACAGATAAATCGCTGCGACCAGACCAGAAAGTTAGGCGCAGGACCGTTGGCGTTACGTGCTCTGCGATGTGGAAAATAGTAGTATGTGAAAAATATTACCAATAATTTTATCAATAGATCTGCCATTTCCTCCGTATTCCTTGGGCAGTTTATCTTTTGGTACGAACATGTGTAAGTCTTCTAAAGTCTTGTGGACGTACAGTCTTTTAGCTATCTTAGCTCCAACGAATTGTTTCATCATCTTCAATAGCAGTTCCACGGCTGTTGATTCTGATAGCACGTGGACTCCTTTTAATCGGGCTCCGAAACCTTCCTGCAACAAAAATATGAGAACCATGAGCAAGTTTGTATAGAAAACAGATGAAATTGTTGTGTGTTGTTGAAATTAAATAATGTTTGATAAGTCAAATAGAGAGTGAATACGGCGTTGCTGCTACAGAGTGCATTTGGTTAGGGAGGTTTAGTTTTGAATGCACGAAGCAAAACGTGGGTGAGTTAGACACTTTCTCAAGAGCTGTTTCTTGAAGGACTCAACCAATGTTTACCTCATCTATACTAATATTATAAAGCTGAAGAGTTTGTTTATTTGTTTGTTTGTTTAAACGCGCTAATCTCAGGAACTACTGGTCCGATTTGAAAAATTCTTTCACTGTTAGATAGCCCATTTAGCCCGGGGAAGGCTATAGGCTATATATCATCACGCTACCACCATTAGAGGCGGAGTGGTAACGAAAAATGTTACAAAAACGAGGAAAATTATGCCCGTTCTCTCTTACGTGACGCAAGCGAAGTTGCGCGGGTCAGCTAGTACTAAATAAATACAATACGAATATTTCTATTATCTATTTAATTGGTTTCAGGATTTTGGTAATTTTTCATATTTTTCGTGCATTTTGTTTATCCCACGTTTTTATTTGGTAGGAATGAAGTTGAGTAAAAATAACGTTGTTACTTACAACTAATATAGTCATGTATTGTTGCATAAGTATCGGGTTAAGTTTTGTAAGTATCTCCAACATACTGGTGTCACGAAAATCGTACACGATCAGAAAACCGTTCACGTAGTCACGAGCTTTCACGTATTCGCAGATCTGAAAAGTAATATTTGGTGATAATAATACTCGTATAAATGTTAGTGCTTAATAAAATTCATAGATACATACGTAAAACCACACCTTTTTCCATATACCACCATAAAAGCAGGCAGAGACAAAAAGATGCCACACAGGTTGGTACCACGCTCATACACTTCCCTTACAAATTAGCCTGATAGGGGTGGACAAAAAAGACTAACAAAACGGGAACGACTCCTTTTGGGACTACTAATGCTATTTAAAAAAGATCTTGAATGATTTAGCGTTTGTCTTTCGACATTCAATTATATAGAATTTGTTGCCATCATCGTGTTACTAAAATTACTATTCTTAATATTCGGTAGGCTGCTGCTTTATTAGTTTTAGTTTATACTAAATTCACAACAACAAACGCTAGTACTTGCGTAACAAACATCTTTCCGCCTAAATTATTGGCCAGTAAAAAAGATAGAAAAAAGATATAGAAAACTGCTATACCCGTTATATTACTATTATTACATACTTGAAATAACCCTCGAGAGAAAAATCACGTTTTAAAACAGGATAATAACTCACATTAATATTATATTGGAAAAATTCCAAATAACTTTTTTCCGTGAACTTTTTATCGTTGATTTTAATCACCATTATCCTGTAGTAATCATCAGTCACTGTCGGCATTAATACTGGCCATCTGTAAAAAATATATAATAAGTTTTTAAATTTAGTGATTATAGTTAGGATATTGGACCCTATCGATAGTATAAAATGGTACATCATACTGTATCAAATTAAAGATTAGGGAATATTTTTGGCCCGGGCATCGAACCTTAGACAGTAATCACTTTTTTTTTGCCATCAAGGGAGACTTTAGGTTCTCAAATAAAACTTTTATCATACTATGTGTACTATTGTCATGGGAGGTGTCATTCGACAAATTATGAGTAAAATAGTGATCAGCGCTCCTAGCGTATTCTGCAAGAACTACTTTTTATTTGGGGTAATAGGTACTTTAAATCAATATCTACTTGATGGTAACGAATGTAGGAAACCTAGATCTCACTTTGACTTATCCTATTGTTATGTTATCTAAGAGAATGCATAATGAAATTACTTACGCAATATCAATTACATCTTTCAATTCCTTCCGAACGTTGCTCTTTTCAAAGAACTGGGGCAGCAGCGTCTTCATGGTACATAGTCTGTCTATCTGTTTCTTAGCCTTCTCTACTGATCCCTTACTGGCTAGTAGGGACCTTTCCAAGTACTCTCGAGCTGTAAAAGAAAGAAATATAATATAATTATCATGTTGAATATGGTTGGTGACAAAATTTAACACAGGGCAAGGCAAGTGGGTACAAGAGCAGTTGCAAAAGTTTGTTTGCTTGAACGCGCTAATCTTAGGAACCTTTTTTCAACCTATCCTGTTCCTATTTTTGACGGCCTCCATGGCGCAATGGTTGAGGCGGTCGCCACGCCAGAACGCCATTGCGGCGGTAGGTCTTGGGTTCGATTCCCACACGGGTCGATTGGTTGTGCTTTGTGTCCGTTGTTTGTATGTTTGTAAAAGTCTTCGTGACACAAAAGTAATCCTTAGTGCAGAGGTTGTGAACAAATGTTTTTGGACAAATGTCTCCCCCAAAATTACTCCATCAGTCTCGATACCAATATCTCTTAATCTCAAAAACTACTGGCTCGAATCAATTATTATTTTTGTGTTAAAAGTCAATTTATCGAGAAAAGTTTTATAGAATCACGCTATGACTAATTGGAGTGAAGCAGCAATAAAAAAACATTGTGAAAATAGGAAAACTAAAGTCCACACGGAAGAAAACAGCGGCTTGCACACGCATAGTATTACATCATTGTTGACAAAGGTCAGTTATGTTATTTAATGCTAGTACTATAGTCCGACTTAGAAGAGAATCTTAGTTTACACGATTTATTTAGTGTATAACTAATAATTAAGTACTTTTTCGAAATAATATAGCACTATCAAGCAAGCCACCGTCAGCTAGTCAAGCTCGCGGGTCACTGATGGTCAAAATTCAGAATTTTGTATACCTGTTATACTAGCTAAATTGTCGGACTGTAATTGCTATTATTTCTTTTTTTTCTAACCTGTAATTACTTAGGAACGTAAAATATAATTATACAGTTATTAATATTATGATTATAATTATGACAATAATTACAGCTCGATAAATATAATTGTCAATTATTTGCAATAAAATCCAGCATCGTAGTATCATCGTACATATTTCTTTCTGCTATTACATAATATGATGTAGTCAGAGTTGTATTAAAATCTTCTCAAATTGTGTATTTGTGTTTATATGGTTTGTCCTTGTAACCCAGTTAAAGTAACCATGCAAATTATTATAACTTTTTAAAGAGTACATATTAATATATACAACCAGTTTTATTTCAGTCAAAAAACAATGATTTGTAAAGCCTACACATTCAAATGTTCCTGAACAAATTTCTATAGGAAGTGAAAATCGTGTCAAAAGTTGGTGTGCAGTTTATAAGATACAGCACAAACATACAAACACGTAATGATCGTGAAGATTGTTTTGTATCATTTAGTAAATAGGTAAAAATTGTTTCCTGGCAGTTTTCCTTATACACTTAACATTGCTTTAGCATAGCATAATATATTTAATTTTTTACATGCATACAAACACACCGTACAAGAACTCACGTCTTAATAATATTTACCTAACAATTATGTAGATTTAAAAATTAAAAAGTGGTTTATTTGGTCGCCACTTCGCCACGTCACTACTACCGTATCGAGGGGTCGTGGGTTCGCGACTCTGTGCTGAAAAATAATGTCTTTTCTTTAAAATTAAAATAGTATTCGTAATAAGTTTGCTTTAAATACTGACGCCTAAAATTGTTCATGATACAGATACTTATTAGACGGAA
Organism: Anticarsia gemmatalis; assembly: GCF_050436995.1. Classification (NCBI taxonomy): domain Eukaryota; kingdom Metazoa; phylum Arthropoda; class Insecta; order Lepidoptera; family Erebidae; genus Anticarsia; species Anticarsia gemmatalis. Next base: position 9,140,995 of record NC_134764.1, on the reverse strand, counting down.
AAGCGAATGAGCTTTTTGCCCACTCTACACTAAAACTTATTTTTATTCATTTTCATCCATACATCGTGTCATATATTATGACCGCCGGTGACGAGTACTATACACCTGACCTTTTTGAAGAACATTACCGATATGTCTAAGTATGTCTTTTTTAAGGTGACCTTTTGTCCATTCATTTCTATGTAATACGTATTTTTCATTAATCAATGTTCATTTATTCAAAAGTCATTAAATAGCAGGTACTAAAGTCTTAAATTTGAAAAACAACTTAATGTTACAAACCCTCTTTTTATCCGAGGTTTTTGACGACATTGAAATATACTTTTGTTCATCAGGTATCGTCGCATCGTTTGCAACGTTTTTGCCCATTTTTTATTACATTTTGTTTATTACATTACCTGTATTTTGTTACAACGTCACAATTTGTTGTTAATTATTTTGTGTACCAGGTCTCTACTACGTATTTAGGGTTAAAATACTATATAACCATTAATGTGCTGATTGATAAAATCAGCACATCTTATACAACACACAAAATTATTGTTACAAAAAAGGGATACCAATTATGTGACAAAGAAAAATAAACGTACTTATAAACATTACTGGAAAAAAAATTACAAGTTTGTAATTTCGAACAGATAACATGTGAAAATAACAAAATTGATTCTTATAGATACGTTATAGTCTTGAAAAATTCTATGAAAACATAATTTAATTCATTTTCAAAATATTTCCAAAGATTACAGTTTGTTACAAAGACTATATCAAAGTAACCTATAATTTATTTACTTTAATTTTATTTATCGTATGGTTAGTGGTTTATTCAAAGCAGGTGTAAAAGGGTTAGAAGGTATTAATTCCAACGATTAATAGAACCCACACTTAAAACAAATATTTGAGGTATATTGTAAAATAATAATAATGTAGGGCCCTCTTTTTTGGCAGCGACAATTTTTTTTCTGATAATTTGTAGCCTTATTATAATCAAGAACAAAGCAAAGTGTCAAACTATAAAAAAATGGCCGGAAGCAGCAAGCGACCGAGGGGACTGGAAGTCTAGGGGAGAGGCCTTTGCTCAGCAGTGGGACACAGAAATAGGCTAGATAAAAAAAAAATATAATCAACGAGAACGCTGAACTAAAAATCATTACTAGGTGATTTGTAGTTTGTTTCTTGTTACAATTATGTTAATGTCGATCGAACTATGGTACAGTAAAATAAGGCATGCTTATCCGTTCCTGCCTACTACTCCGTGTCAAAATTAAATAAAGAAAGCTCATGAAGGAACAACTTAACTTTTTTACGAAGCAGGTTAGATACACACCTTGGTTTCTTTTTCATAAAAATACACTAAAATAATAACAATAAAAAATTAAGAAAAATGATTTTAAAAACTTACAAAAATCTTTCTTCAAAATATGATCTTGTTTCTGCAACCACGCTTGCAGAATATCTACAGCTTCTTCAATTCTTCCCGGTTTATCCAGATTATGGATTTTCCTTACATCTTGTAACGCACTGGAAGGGAGTTCCAACAGGTGATGTTTTGGTAACGATTCCATTTTATCACTCAACTAACAACTGGTTTTATTTCACGTAAAAACTGGAATTTTCTTTTTTGTGTATATATTCTTTTATTGTATATAATATTTGGCTTAAACCACTGCTGCTAAGACGGGCTGGGTTAGAACTAGGTCGGATATAAGCAGGTAAAATGTTTTATAGCAGTAAAGCTAGCGAGATAATTGTTAAGACGTTTAAATCCTTTCGTTTGATTTCTACTGAAGTAATGAGCTTTAGTTGCTATAGATTATTGTATGGAAGGTTTACAATTAATGTCTTAGCGGGATAATTGCTTATTTCTTTAGTTTTTTTTTGCTTAAAAAAGTTAGGTTAAACTCCGCAACACGTTAATTAATTACTGAGCTAAATTTTCAAAAACAGTCTTTAAATAGTAGATATATTATTATGTTTTGTTTTGACTAAATACTTTGTTGTTTTGGTTTATGAAAATCTTGCATGATTTTTGTTTGGAAAATATTGTATTCGCAATAAAGTCTTTTTTCTGTCAATCGACTGATGGCAAAGAATCAAATTGGTCAAAACCTACTGTTTTGACCAATTTGACAAGTGAAATACAAACATTACCTCACACCTGTTATATCCGAAGATTTGGACAGAGGGTCACGAAATACACCCACGTAGAGGGCGAGACTATGGCCATACACCAGGCATATAACCAAACTCCAAAAGACTCCATTAAGATCATTCGAAAAACCAATAGCAATTTGCCCAAAACAAGAATCAAGCCTGAGACCTCATGATCAGCGGTCAGGTAGTCAATATAATTTTGGTAAACCTGTTAAAGATCAAGGATGTATTAATATCTAAAAATAGTCTATAAAAATGATGTTTGAAATAGCATACTAGCTTTTGACAAAAAACGTGCTCGTAGATTTTATTAAGTGACACACATAGGAGCAAGTTGGCGTACTTTTTTACTTGCATGTCCAACAGAGCAGGCAAACTTTCAAAATATGGTTGGCAGCTTGCTAGTTTAGCTGGCACGGTTAAAAATGGTAAATTGCTAATCTTGAATTTCCATTAAGTGAATTCATTGATTTTTCTTTACATGGTTAACCTATTAGCAAAAAATATGTATTTTTCCCAAATTGACAATATTTGACATTGGACTAAATAGAATAATACCTCTTTACTTCAAAGCTTATCAATAAAACGTTTTCACGCAAGCCAAATTATTGGTGACATTACGCCCAACCGAGCAAGTACGCGAACTTATTGCTTGCTGCTTTAAAACCAATTTGTCTGTCAGTCACTGTTATAGACAAAGATACAATTATGACTTTGTGAAGATATAAATTTATTTAGGAGTCTAGACAGGTAAGAAAAAATCTCTAATATCATATTATACACGTGTAGTATTCTCGCAATGCAGAATAAATAATATTATGTACATTATTTATAGGTAATATACTTGCTAATGTAGGCATGCAGTGATGAGCATTTAAGGCATTTCATAATCTCAAGAATTCCTTTTTTTATTTCGATTTTAAAGAAAATCTAAATTAATCTTAGTATTTAAGATCTTAAAAAAGACGGTCTTAAAGGAATGTGGTGAATTAGGAAGAAAGTCTCACAAGGGGAAAGCCGGATTGGAACGATACAGCAAAACCAATATTTGAACTATAAAATGATCTTGGGAAGTTTGTAAGAATCATACTGTTCCCTGGTCACGTCTACCTATACCTGTAGGAAAAATGTCTGTTTTTATGTATTTTTTTATCTGATTTTACATAATATATATGTATGTATGTATGTTTGTATGTATGTCTGTATGCATGTTTTTATGGATGGCGATTTTTAGATCTCCGCGGGTGCGAATGCCCATGCAAAGGTTTTATTCTGAACATCCGCGCATGAGGATGCGGAGGCGAATATCTGCAACACCCCTGGTATGTATGTATGTATCTAAAATAATCTTGCCGACCTTTAACAAACATACAAACAATCACACCCTAGACGCAGTCAATATGCAGAATAACGATTATTAACCAAGATAACTCTATGACGTCTTAATAATGTGATTATAACGATTACATACATTGTAACAAATGCTTAGGTAATTACAAAGAGGTGACAATTATAATATTAGGATGTAGATTGTTGTTATGTAGTGGAAAAATGTACCTAGTTTACGTTCCAACATTCTACGGATTGATAATTTGTAGACCATAACTTTTAAACTCTCGCGTTGCATGTTTAACGTATAATAAAATCAGCCTGCGACCACGGCGAGTGCAACCTGCGCCGAAACGTTAGGCATTTTAAGGTAGAATGCGTGTTCGCGTAAATTCCCGTATTCTATTACACATTAAATTTGTGAGCCCTCATTTTAGCCTAACAACTTAGAAAAAATTCCAGCTACGGTTTTTTTGTAATATTATAATGCAACGGGTTTTAAACGCGACTGAAAATCAAAGGTTAGGATTATTCGTTCACCAGACGTTTCAGTCAGCCCGTGACCACGATCGATGTAATTCGATCGAAAAGTCGGGTGAACAAATAAGGTATCCTAACCTTTAATTTTCAATCGCGTTTAAGACCCGTTGCATTATAATATAATGTGTAGTAGTCGCGAGAGTTAAAAAACGTTAATTACGTTATATTTTATTTTTAACGTACTAAATACGTCGTAGACATCCTGGCTCTGCGAAATCGCAGTACCAATGCCCACACACTACACGCGATGTGCATAAAATTGATAAATTTTACTCATTAACGTCCCTCTGCAGGACAAGGGTCTCCTAACGTAATGAGGGCGAGATTAGGCCTTGAGTCCACCACGCTGGCCTATTGTAGGTTTGGGAATTTGCGTACCTTCAAGAACTGTTCTCTCAGACATGCAAGGTTGCATCACGATGTTTTCCTTCACCGTTGGAACAAGTGATAATATAATTATTCCTAATACACACATAACTTCTAAAAGTGATGCCTCGGGTTCGAATTTGCAACTACTTGGTACCAACTTATACCACTCGCCTATCTTTGCTGCAAAACCGATTTTACAGTTACTGATCGACACAGCAAAATTTTCGGTTTCATAGACGATACAAAATTCTCAATTCTCGAGCTCATTCACTGTCACTCAATCAGATAATCTATCTATAACTAGCAGTGAACCTTCAAGAATACTCTAATTAGTGACTAATAGGTATCATAACACTTACAAGAAGGATATTAAAGTTAAAACAATTACCATACGTAACAACCTCGTTAGACAGATAATAATTAATATAATACTAGCAATTAGAATTAGAAATTAATGGCGGATAATTAGAAAACTCCACGTGTTGGCCGATATTTGGTTGAGATGGGCAATTTTAATAAAACTGGCCAACTGGACAAGAGCAAGTTTGACTAGCAAGAAATTGACATCAATCAAACGTGAATATAGGAAGCGAATTAACAATTATTAGGTAAGACAACGCCGCGTTGAGAGTACTTCAACTACTGGTTGACCCTATGCCGTCAACAAGTTCCCCTGACAATAGAGATTGGCTGATATTGAACGCATAGCGAGTGGTGTTTCTAAAAAAGTGAATAATGTATATTGCACATAGGTACGTTATTGATGATATTTTTTACACTATTTTCTTAATTAAATTGAAAATAGTAATTGACTTTGACTGTAATATTTTGAAACGAAATTATAAAACTATAATTACATAAATATCATAACAGATAATTATCTGTTATGACTATTATTTATTAACTAATTAGTTAGATATCATCACATAGACGACACACAAAAACTGACTTTAGTAATATGACCTTTATATAATCGAGTTTCGAATATGACAAAAACATTAATTGTTAAAACTAAACTTAAATGGAGATTGAGACTGCGTTTTTTTGGGAATTACTAGCCCATTGGTGGGCAAGGGTTTCCCCTCAGAATGAGGGACTGGTTGAGCTTTTCACCACCCGGAAAATCCATTCACGCGGGCGAAGTTTCATGTAAAAGCAAGACATAAATAATCCTAAACCTCTGTATTATAACGAAGGGTGCAGATGAAACGAAATATGTACTACTAGCTGACCCGCGCAACTTCGCTTGCGTCACATAAGAGAGAATGGGTCATAGTTTTCCCCGTTTTTGTAACATTTTTCGTTGCTACTCCGCTTCTAATGACCGCAGCGTGATGATATATATCCTATAGCCTTCCTCGATAAATAGGCTATCTAACACTGAAAGAATTTTTCAAATCGGACCAGTAGTTTCTGAGATTAGCGCGTTCAAACAAACAAACTCTTCAGCTTTATAATATTAGTATAGATTGACCACCTGGGTGGCAAACGCCACTTATTAGTGCCAACCACCATCCCGGTGGCAAGCTCAGGGGTGGTAGATGGGAATAAACGGTTGCAATGCGTCGGGAGGTCATCGGTTCAATTCCCACACTGAACAATTATTTGTACGATACACAAATATCGTTTCAGGTCTGGTTGTACTTTGTGTCCGTTGTTCGTATGTTTGTAAAAGTCTCCGCGACATAAGAGCAATTCTTAGTGCAGAAGTTGTCTTTAATAAAGAAGTATGTACCTAAGTATGTGATATGTAAGTAATATGTGTGTGTTATGGGATAAATCTTTGTGTGATGAGAACGAGTATTTGTTCTGAACCTGGTTGTCAATTTATCTATATTAGTATGTATTTAAAAAGTATATAAGTATGTTTATCAGTTAATTGGTTACCATAGTACAAGCTCTGCTTAGTTTGGAATCGAATGACCGTGTGTGATTGTCCAATATTATTTATTATTATGTTAATCAGTTGTCTAGTTACCATAGCACAATTTTAATTCAGTTAGTAATCATCCGTGTATGAGTAGTCTCAACATATTATTATTTATTTAACTCAAGTGGCTCAAAGAGGAAAAATCGGAATATTATTATAACATATTCTTTAGATTATTGCAATCGACAAGATATCATTCTGTACAATTAACTGTAGAATTAAATACAGTAATAGTGAAGTATGTAATTATTTTATTTATAGCTTTTATAAGAGGAAAGATTAGCAATAATCCTTCCTACTTAATATTTTAAATGCAAAAGTTTTGTTTTGTTATCTACTCTTTTACTACTTTGATATCTATACTTATAATGTTTGTTTGATTGTTTGTTTGTTTGTTTGACCGCGCTAATCTCAGGAACTACTGGTCAGATTTGAAAAATTCTTTCAGTGTAAGATGGTCCATTTATCGAGGAAGGCCAGAGGCTATATATCATCACGCTACGACCAATAGGAGCATAGTAGCTATAAAAAATGTTACAAAAACAGGGAAAGTTTTGACCCATTCTCTCCTTAGTGACGCAAGCGAAGTTGCGCGGGTCAGCTAGTGAATAAATATATTTTGGATAACTCACACCCGGTCATGTTTCCTAACTAATCCGTTCTTGCACTTTTGTAACCAGACAACTAAAAAACATACTTATATATTTCTAAATACATACCTATATAGATTTACAACCAGGCTCAGAAAGTATACTTGTGCTCATCGCACAGATATTTGTGCCGGGCGGGATTCGAACCCGCCACCCGCCATACGTAATAATCAGTAATATATTAATCACAACAATTACTATATAATGGTATAATTACTATACTATTGTTGGTGGTTCTAGATTTAATACGATTGACCACTTGCGTGGGAGTCAAGTGCTTAATACATTTGCACTCAAATACAAAAACTGCAGTTTTTGTTATAGCATAGTTTCCTCATTCTTAGGGTCGGTTCATATCTGACAGAATATTAAACGTCGCGTATTATCGTTCGCTTAACGCCAGAACAGACAGATGTACAGAAAAAAAATCGACCTCGAATGCGTCGGTGGGAAGCCCATACTAATGAAGCTACGTCCGCTCATCTTTCGTCAGATGTGAACAGGCCCTTATGAATGCGTTCAAAGTGACAAAACACTTTACATAGCAAGTAGAAGTATTTTATTGTTATAATGTATGGTTATTATTATATATTATATTATTTAAGTGGTTTGTTAAGTCATATAATAATCCGAGAATTCATTAAATAATTACTAGATTGCGAGACCATGCTCGCGTGCAACTTGGTAAAAAAAATGTGATAGTTTAGCTTCTCATAATATTCGTTGCAGAAAATCTGGGGGCACGGCAGTTCCCCCGCAAGTCGAGCAAAAAAAAAAGTGGCACGGCCGTACCGTATTACATACGCTAGGAAATGTTTCTTCACTTCATACTTAACATTGGGCTTTTCTTTACTTGCCTCTGGCAGACTTAATTACTATTTTTTACATATTTACTCAAAGATTTGTAGTGCATAATAATATGGCCAATCATTTCAAAGAGTATGAACTGAGGAAATTTAAAGAAAGTTAAGGAACTTTAGTTCTGTAAGATTTTTATATATTACCTTGATGAATATTTATAACAAACTCTTCATAGTATTTTACTTTAAATCACTTATTTCTCGTTTCCTTGTAAAAATTCTTTGCATAGAACAAAGGTATCAGGTTTTTAAATCGTTGTAATTATATTCTTAGTTACTTGTGATTGCTATATTTAATTATTATACCTCGTTGAAGAGGTTACAAGGTACTTGGGAATTAACCTCAAGTTCTAATCGTCTATTTAAATGATTTTAACTTATTAGGTACATACAAAAACGATAACGAAGTTTATTTAAACTTTAACTGTTACTACAGTCAACTGTAGCATTTTTAATTAAGTTTCGTCTAGAGTTTGAGTTTATCGTGAACAGACAGACCGACGCGGTGAAGGGACTTAATTTAAAAGATGTGGTGATGATCAAATATATGATAAAAAAAATCAATTATGGGCAATAAAATTTAAATTAAAGCTTACTGTGGATTGATTCGTTCCATAATAATATTATTGTAACAACGAGAATAATAAGAGACAATGGATATTATTGTTATCATTATAATGGTATATAAAATATATTTGTTGCGACTTTACTCACTACAAACTTTTCTTTGTCTCGTCCTTATCCCACGTTTGACTGCTTCTGTGGTGCTTTCAGAGGTCTCGAGTTCGTAACCTAGATCGGGTTAAAAAGATTTTGCTGAATTGTTTTGTTTAGAATTTCTCAGAGACTGTCCAGAGTTAAGAAGTTGAGGTCGTAGATGTCCGTGCCTCGAAGAACACGTAAAGCCGTCGGTCCTGCGCCTGACCACTGACCATTAGTCGTGTTGGTTTAGCCGTCTCACCAGGCTATGAGAGAGGAGGAAAAAAAGAGTGTGTTTTCTTTTCCAAAAACATGCTGTTAACATCTGAAGAATGTATTATTTTCGACAAATTCAGAGAAAATAAAAAGATTCTAGGTTAAATAAATTTACATAGTAATAATATGATGATAGGTTAAAGTTAGTCTTATAAGAAAGCTGTGGTAACCGCATACATATTGATGCAGTGTTTACAGCGTTATTCGCGTACAAACATCCAGACGAATATAATTCTTCTTATATTTTTTTTTATTACCTTAATCCCTAATTATCGTTATAGCCCTTTGTTATATATTTTTTCATAATTGTTGTTCCTTGTTTCCTGTAATTATTTATTATTATTAAGTTATTATATTGGCATAAAATAACAAAGATTTTTTTAACGCTTTTGCAATTAGAAAAAAAAATATCCACGGACTTTCAAACCCATTTTTTTTTAATATATAGACCCCATCCTAGGATGAAACGTTAAAGGGAAATGCACAGTTGATGTTTAAAATTTCTATGAGGTAGCTTTGTAATCGTAAAAACTGTTTGGAACGTTAAAGTCCTTCATTTAACTGGAAAGTGGAAGATACATTTGGGCAGTGAGGATATGGGCTGATGATAAAGGAATCTGGTATATAGGTTGGGGTGGGACTGTGGGACACTGCAGCAGTGGGGAAGGAGTTGGTGAAGGCTGCAGTGGCCTAGGTAAGACGGGATCGCATGCTCGAACGTTTCGTCACAATATCCACAGAAAGAGATATCCCATAGCTTTGAAAATTTACATATATATTATAGTCATACTTATAGTCAGTATATTACTAACTAGCTGACTCGCGCAACTTCGCTTACGTCACATAAGAGAGAATGGGTCATAATTTCCCCTGTTTTTGTAACATTTTTTACTGGTACTCTGCTTCTATTAGTTGTAGTGTCATGATATATATAGCCTTCCTTGATAAATGCGCTATCTAACACTGAAATAAATTTTCAAATCGGACCAGTAGTTTCTGAGATTAGCGCGTTCAAGCAATCAAACTCTTCAGCTTTATAATATTAGTATAAATTATAGTCAGTAGTTTTATGCTAGAATGCATTAAGTCGTTTAATATAAAAATCACGTACACGACTTACAAAAGACACAGTTTTCCTTCCTGTACTGAGACAATTAAAATCAACGTGCCAAAAGGTTCAACAATGATACCTATTTTGAAAACCTGACCTGCCTATCAACATGTAACTGGTTTTACCTCTTAACATAATTATTGATGTTAAGTGTTACCTTCTATTTATCTATCTATTCTATTGATGCTGATATCTTTTGATTATAATAGTGTATGCCACCTGTATTTGGTATATAACTACGTTTCAACATTCATAACGTGAGTCTTTTATAAGAGGGGCGCATTACTAAAATCCAGGTTACAATACATAATTGGAAAACCTTCTTATATAAATTAGATAGGACCAATCCTTTACCCGAAATGGGAATCTCCAAAACTTTTGTACGGAAGTCGCATACACTACCGACCATGCCACAAAGGTATAGTTAAGTTTTAATATTAAATAAGATATATAATAGTGTAGAAAAATGTTTAGCCTCTAGCGCCATCTAGGAATTTCAAGTGTAACTAACACACCAAGCTCTTAATAAAATTAGTAGTGGAGAGATCGCGAGCCTTTAAGATATTATCGACCATTCTATAGAAAATCTATTAGCGCCTCTTGTGTAGATTTTAAGAACTTAGTCATTTTAAAGCATAGTAATGCAAAACGGAGAGAAACTATACGGGGGAAAAAAATAAAGAGTTATTTTTTTTCGCTTGTTCTCATGACTGTATAGGCAATCGATTGTTTCTTGATGTAGACCATTTTAATATACTTTAAATGCCTTGTGAAGATATGTTGTAACTTCGTCATTAAATGGTTTGCTGTAAACATTTTTATAGGAAATATAAGAAAAAAAGAAATGAATACGCAATCTCTACGCAACACTCGAAAAATGCCTCAAATCTTTAAAAGTGTTATAACTACATTATTTTAGTAATCGTCAAGTAGAAATTAACAATACTGATTGATTAAATCATAATAATTGATGGATTTGATCAATTATTTTATGCCTTATATCTATTAAGTCAGACTAGCACGGTACAGGCCTTTTCAAAATCAAAATCAATTAATTTATTAATTTAAGTCAAATGCTGACACTTATGATAGTCAATGATACAGAGAGTGAATTTACCACCAGTTTGGAAGGTAGGGCCAATGAGAATAGCTGGCAAGAAACTACTGGCCACTCTTTTTTATCGCCAAATGGTTTTAACAATATTTCTAGTAGGTATAAATCATTGATGATTTAAGGAGCTGCTACCAACACTACCGAACACACGTAGGTCATAACATAAATCAAATCAAATATTTGTTTATAATTAACCCTATGAGTACTGACGATGATCATTTAGCAATCCATTTTTTCTAAGGCTGCCAGTCGATTCTTGCTTTAGTCCATCGATGTCCTACAAAAAACCTATCATCAAAGGCATATCTTAATTTAAAAAAACACCTGACGCATGTTTTAACAATGACCTGTATACTAGTTATTGTTTTAAAGTAAATTTAAACAAAAAATATAGAGATCTACAAAATATTTCCACGCAAAGTTCTCACAATAATAATTGTTTTGATCATTTATGCTATTTTTATAAAAAAATATCTACTTACATTGTTATTATTTCGCTCGGATGTTAGACACAGTAGTAATGTATAATATTATCTGTGTGTTAACTGGTGACTTTTTCTAGATTCCGAGTTTTCCTGTAACTATCTTCAGTAGCTTACTGAAGTTTTGTAACTTGTCACCTATTAAATAAAATTACAGAAAAAAGAGAAACAAAACCTGTCTTTATTTAACTTTTACTAACAAGGAACTTACGGCTTTTGTCAGTGCTTTGACTTATACATAGGATAAGATTACAACTATATAGTTTCGAACTATATTGTTGTACTTCTACCCACACCAACAGATAGCTTACCACCATATGTAGTTGTGCCATGCGCCGAAAAGTCAAGCATATCAGAGAAAAAATAATTAACGTTACGCCCCTTTACTATTTTGCATACATACATTTTACTACAATGGTGCCCCATAGCCAGTTGCGCACACCGGCCGGTAAACGATCTGTGGGTTAAGCAACCCTTGGCGCGATCATTCCATAGATATATATTCCATATATCTATGGAATGTCATGGTCATTCCATAGATATATGGAATATATATCTATGGAATGACCATGACATTCCATAGGACTGCCTCCGTGGCGCAGTGGTTTAGGTCACCACGCCGATACCATTGCATCGGGAGATCGTGGGTTCGATTCCCACACGGAGCAATTATTTGTGCGATCCACAAATAATTGTTTCGGGTCTGGTTGTGCTTTGTGTCCCTTGTTTGTATGTTTGTGAAAGTCCCCGCGACACAAGAGCAATTCTTAGTGCGGGAGTTGTCTTTTAAAAAAAATAATAATTAAAAAAAAAATAAAAAAAAAATAGATAGGTGACCCCATAGTGGTATTTGAGCTAGGCGCCTCCGTGCTTCGGAGGGCACGTTAAAAGTCGGTCCCGGTTGTTATCAATAAGATAACAATCGTTAAGCCACGTCAAAGGCCTCTCGAGCGGCTTGAACAACTTTGACACTAGGTTGACCACTAACAAAACAAAAACCTACACTAATACGTAGCTTATCACCATGTGTAGTTGTGTCAAGCATATCAAGGATAAAATAATTAACAATACTATTTTGCTTTCATACATTTTAATACTATGTTGAAATGAAGACAATTTGATTTGGTATTCATACACTTATATTTAATACTTTTAAGAAAGTAGTCCATACATATCATAATATGTCATAAATAAGCCTATAATATATAAAATATAGATATATAAAGTCAAAGGTTAAAATACTGATTACTAATACAAACTAGTCAGCACGTAGTATGCTATTAGGGTCACTGCCAGACCCTAAGATAACCTGTTTCTATATACATAGATAAATCTTATGTGTATAACATTTTGAGATATAACTGTAGGTATACATGTATAACGTTTATAACTTCCTTGGTTTGTAAGACTCGTACCGAATGGTATTCTTTGGTCTCTGCCTACCATTATGGGAAGAAGGCGTGATTATATGTATGTATGTGTGTATGTATGTAAAAAGTATTATTTACTCATAGACATATGTATTTAATTATTGCGTTAGAGGGTAGATTGTTACTAATTAAAACATTTTTAGGGAATTGATTTTCAAAACATTAAAGATAATTCCACGATACCATTCAATTTATACGTTGCATTGTTGGATTGCTACCTTCAAAAACAATATTTTGGGATAAGACAACTATAAAGAAAACATAAGACTTTTCAATACCAAAACTTATGTCCAAACGATTCGGCCACTGAAATACTTACCCCTACTAGAACTAAACGCGAACATTATTATTTATAGTCCTTTCCTTACAAAGCTGCAATACTTGTTATCTAGAATCAGACCGTCAAAACAAATATGACCATGGACTCCACTTGTAACAGTTGTGACAAAACAAGTTATGTATTTTATGTTTATATTTGTAACATGTTATTTTTATCTCAAAGGGTCACGGGCGGATACATATTATTATTATAACCAAGTCCCTTCGCCATATCTGTCTGTTCGTGATGAACTGAACATTATTGAAGCTGATTTATTGCCGGTATATATTTATTCGCCATTTCTAATAAGTATTGATTAGTTTATCAATTGAAATATCAACAGATTTTTTAGACACCTGCTGTGTTTAACTATCGGATAGGTTACGCGACACTTGTTAATAAAACTTGAAACTTATCCTTAAAGTTATTAGAGCCCAAGCTAATTTTAATTCGAGTAGAAAAAATGTTTCATAATTCTGATTCAATTTAAATGTTTTAAATGTTATCAAAATCTATTACTCAAACTATATAACTTATTTAATTTACTATAATACATAATCACGTGTTTGACTGACGTAAATAAAAAACCTGTTCTACATTTTGACAGACGAATATCATAACATAGCGTCTATTTCTCAAAGTAAACATATACGAAACAAAACTTAAACGATTTAAAACGAGACTATAAAACATTCTACAATATTTTTTACTCAAAAAATAAATAAAAAATAATTGAAAGAAACAAGAAGTATAATAAAACTACCAATAATTACTGAACTAAAAAATAATAAACACACTTATCAACAGACACACATACAGTACAAAGTTTTAAAACTATATTTCTTATCTCAACAGAATTGTTGTCTCATTCGTAGTTCCCGTTTCATACAACACAGTTGATTTTTTCAATACTCGTAGTGCAAATATGGGACCAAAAGGAAATAATTGTTTGTTAAAATTCCCTCCTAATGTGAATGAGGAAGTGAGAAAGATACATAATTTAGATCAACCGGGAAGATTAGAGGAAGCGTTAGATATTTTAGAACAATGGATTAAAAAACAGGATCATATATTGAAGAAGGATTTCAGTATGTATTATTTATAATTTTACTAGCTTCTAGCCGCTACTTCTTAGATAAAACGATTTCCTGGTTAATACAGGTTATAAACTTTCTATGTACCAAATTGTATGAAAATATTTTTAATAGTTTTGGTGGGATGTTGTAGCAAACTTTCATCCAATCATCTCGACATCAAAATTTTTGCATTTTTCATATTAGTAATGTACACTTAAGTAATATTTTGTTGCTTTAACATATTTTTACAGCTTTAATGACCAGAAATAACTTATCATAGGGTTTCAAATCCCGTGGTTGAGCCATTTGCTTGACAGAGAGACACAAAACTAGGACAAATATTTAAGTAGATAAAGAGATTATGATCTTGAATCATAATCTAAGTAATTTAATTTTACTAGAGGATATTAAAGTTATTAACTTAGACCTGATTGCAACTCGAGGTCATAAGTTGGCCATGGTGCTTGAGCACGTTAATTTCCTTCTAGATTAAACATTCTTTTTTATCATTTTGTGTCATAAAAATCTACTTAAAGCTTTTAAAATTATACCCTTAACGGTTTTGTTAGGTTTGCCTTTATTTAAGGTACCTGACTCGCCAAATATAGTTCGATTTAGTTAATTTTAGAATTTCAATAAATTGACTATTCAACACAAAAATATTCTATCATTCGACTAGTAATTCCTGAAATTAGCGCGTCAAAAGAGACAAACACTTCAAATTTATATTACGAGCAAGTCTAAATTATGTTGTTTCATAATTTCAGGTAGAGATTACTTCATTCGACTAGTAACTCCTGAAATTAGCGCGTCAAAAGAGACAAACACTTCAAATTTATATTACGAGCAAGTCTAAATTATGTTGTTTCATAATTTCAGGTAGAGATTACTTCATTCGACTAGTAACTCCTGAAATTAGCGCGTCAAAAGAGACAAACACTTCAAATTTATATTACGAGCAAGTCTAAATTATGTTGTTTCATAATTTCAGGTAGAGATTACTTGGAGGTTACGCTGATTACGTGCAAAGGTTCCGTAGAAAAGGCAAAGAAGAGAATAGACAGACTATGTACGATGAAGACGCTGTTGCCTCAGTACTTCCTAAAGACCAATGCTAAGGTGGAGATGGGACACCTGATGAGTTTTGCGTAAGTGATATAAATTAAATTATCGATTGCCTTAGGAATTGGGAAAAACTATATAAAATTGATGTCGAAAAACCCTAATAGAATAAATATTAAATCAGATCAGAATATTAATGAAAGGTGGTAGAAAGACAAACAATGCCCTTGGCGTTAATTCCGCCTTAAAAAATCTGTGTAAAAAACGTTTAAAATAAATAAAAGAGCATAATTTTAGTAAACCACCACGCCGGCCTAGTGACAACCGGCCGGCGTGGTGGACTTTAAGCCTAAGCTCTCCCTTACTCTGGAGCAATACATCTACCGTTGCACAATAGGAAGACATCAATTAACTCGAATTATGTTAATTATTTTTAATTTAAAAGAATATCGGTTCTAAATTACAGGTGCTTGGTTCCTTTACCTACATTGACGAAGGATTTCTACAGAATGGTGATGCTGAAAGTCAGCGATCGACGATTCGTGAATCACTTTTTTGAGTATTACCAGGGAGCTATTGTAGTACGTAGTTTTATAAATTGTTTTGTTTGTAGTTAAATATTAAGATAATGATATCATAAAGTCAATATTTGCTGGCTCTACTGTCTAAAGTTCAATACAATTATAAGGATAGCGTTTCCTGTTTGTAGAGGTAGCAATCATACCACAGACATATAGTAAGAAGATCTGGAAGCTAATTTGTAAAACTGTTTTGTTGCTCGGAAGTTGTCTGCTATTCCACGAGTATACAAAATTTCACTATTAACGGTTTGCTTGACAATTTCGCCTAGTTACTCTGGTTATAATCGAATGTGAGTCTTAGACTCATGATAATTGCACTAACAATTGTATTTTCCTATTGTGAAGATATAAAAAAAAATGCTTAAAGATGAAATGAAATAAAGATGCATTTTGGTGTTTTCTTTTCCAGTTATGTGAATATCTAAAAAGAAATGACTGCTGCGACGGATTTGTTTTTGTGAACGATTTGCAAGAAGTAAATATGTTAGATTTGGCGACTAAAATGAATACAGTGGAATTACAACAGTTTATTTCTATTATTACCGTAAGTACATTCCTCACGATAGTCAGATAATTGCATTAAACTGTGAACAGTATCATTATTGAAAATCTAGCTGATAGACAAAAAAAAATAAACAAAAGTCTGCCTGTCAGATTATTATGCTTACACACTTACTGAACAATTTTAGTATTGAATCTTGCACTGGGTGGGGTAGTTAAAACAACTTCTCAAATGGTATTTTTGTACGCAACCGGAGCTATAAGAGTCAGCTGGTTCATAATCACAATATAAGTAACAAATCATCAAAGAAAAAGACTTTCAATGGAAAACCGGACCCATAATCCGTTAATGTTAAGGATACGTTACAAAAGCTTGTTATTTTAATTCCAGGAAGGCTTCGGAGCAAGAATAAAAGGAATACACATACTAACCCAATCGACGACAGTAGACATAGTAGTTAAAGTAGTCAAACAACTACTCAGCACAAAAGTTGGTAATAGAATATTTGTACACAAGACTATAGAAGAATTACAAACGGCTGTGCCTAAAGAATTGCTGCCCATTGAGTATGGAGGGAAAGATTTCTCGGTAGATGATTTAGCAGGTATATATTTTTCAAAAGTTCCTATTAAAATTTAGGTCCATCGTGGTGGGATATGACACAGGAAAGAAAGTTTTGGAAAGAAAAACCGGAAGCTCTTGGCAAGTATTGGAAGATATACAACGCCAATAAAAAGAAGGTATAAAATTATCACTCCTGAATATTCAATCGATATTTTTCTTCGCTGTTAAAGCGTGTCATGTTTGTTTCAAACACACAATACAAATAATTTAGTAAGTTAATATTTCACTTATATAAATCTGATTTTGCAACGATTTGTAAATAAATGTATGTTTTACTCGTATAACTCATATTGCTATATTTTTTTCCAGGCGTATAGAATAGCGACTAAATAAAACATTGCTATTACATTATTTGAAGTTAATCAAGTGAGGTTTAAAAGATAACGTGTTACAGTTCAGAGCTGCTCTTTTTCCAGATGAGAAAAATATTTAACAAATGGAAAGAAAACATAAAATAGGCTTTCTCGATAGCTACTTGATTTTCAACAATCGAAAATGCAAAAAATAACTCCGCTGATCGATCACATCTTCAGAGGTAAAATTTTAAAATAATTATGTTTTTCTTTCAGCGGACTGGATAGACGAACTAAGTTCACCAGAGCACGTGAAGTACATGGAGATGATGTGCCGAGCCTGCACGGACGAGAGTTTAAGACGAACAGACAAATTCAACGAAGAGTACATGGGGATGCCTGGATCTTTTAGAAATTTAAGCGTGGATTAATAAAGGACTTAAAGAAAATTTATTTGTATATTACTTGCCTTTGTTACTTCACTGTTTCAGCTTACCAATTTAAATCGAATAATGTCTTCACAAATTATGCTTTAAGACTCTCCTCCGTAATTGCTTTATCTTTTGGTGAAAACCGTATGAAAAGCGGACATTAGAGACCTGTGCCTGACTCTTTACTGCTATCGACTACCGACAACCGAACTGTCATCGAGAAATTTTGTGTGAAAATCTGATCAGCGCCTCTGACGGGTGTCGTTAGAAACATTTTGGCAGTACATTCTAAACGTCAAAATGTCGATAGCTAGCCGGTTGTCGGTAGTCAATAGTGGTAGAGGATCGAGGTACTGTCCTGAGTATACAATGTCAGTTAAAGCCAATTATCTTCTTCATTTAATATCAATGGTTAAAAAAAAGATAATTGCTCCTTAGAGGACGTATTTCAGATGTCCGAACTGTATAGATTATTTAATATTTAACGTAAGATTAAAGCTAGTTTCAAATGACTTAATAAATAACAAATATATAAAAATGAAAAGCTTCAAGCAATTAGATGTGTTGATTTAAACATATAAAGTCATAATTTTCCTCAAATTAAAATATAATTGCATAAATAGCTGTAGAAATAGAATGTTTGTATATGCTATTAATATTTTATCATTATATATATATATTATATATTTATAGAAATCAAGGTTTTTGTGATGTAAAAAAGGAAGTAAAGTAATAAAAATCTAGCTAGTCTAAACCCGTGCATGTGCATGTGAGGTTTTTGCTGTCACAGAAGGTCCTTTAGTTAACTAGTTTCTATATTCAACGTTGCTCGTAATTATCTATACTAATATTATAAAGCTGAAGAGTTTGTTTGTTTGTTTGTTTGAACGCGCTAATCTCAGGAACTACTGGTCCAATTTGAAAAATTATTTCAGTGTTAGATAGCCCATTTATCGAGGAAGGCTATAGGGTATATATCATCACGCTACGACCAATAGGAGCAGAGTACCAGTAAAAAATATTACAAAAACGGGGAAAATTTTGACCCATTCTCTCTTATTTGACGCAAGCGAAGTTGCGCGGGTCAGCTATAAAGTATTAAGGTACAATTTGAAACATAGAAATTCACTTTATTTCCACATCGAATACACATATCGAACATTGATAGGACAATAAAGATAGTAGAGAGTGTTGCACAAAAATAAAATGGTTATTTTATTTAAAGAGCACAAAAATGTCAATAACTTAGGAACTCTTAGGTATAACGTGGGGCGTATCATAGTAAAATTAGTTGGGAACTGGGTATACTGATTCTCAGAAGAGTCTAGGTCGATTTACCGGTGACCAAAAATTTTAGATTTTATTCTATGTATAATTTTACAACATGACTCAGTTGGAATTAGGGACCTTCTAATCATTATAAATGAATAAAATGTGAAATAGAATTTTACAAAATAACTTATTTAATGTTTCCTAACTTAGTGAGTACTAACGTTAAAACTTATTTTTGAAATTTAATAGAATTCTAAACAGACAGACACAAAAACTATAAATTACTAAATATTTAAATTTTACTAGCTGACACTCGCGAGTCCGTCTGCTTTCAATGTTTTATGCCTTGTTACAGTTGCATAAGGGTTGATTCTTGAAAAAGGTTAAAAGAAAATATCTGATTACGTAACCTGAACACGAAACTTACCCCAAGCAAGTTTCCTTCAAAATTGATTCAATTGTTTAGCCGTGAAAGCGTTACAGACAGACAAACTTTCGCATTTGTAATATTAGTATGTATTGAATAGATTATTTGTATATTTAAGTGTGCGTGCATTTATAAGTGTGTGTATTTTTAGATAATCTGAGTAAAGTATCAACTCCATACTTAATTCTTTTGAGTAGTGGACGGTATCTTTTGATGACCATACCTGTTCTTGCTGATCGTTTGTTGTATTAATAATATCTTCTTAATTCTGTTTTATTTTTAGAGGTAAGTCTATTTTAATACCTTTTCCAAAAATATATATTTACGTTTAAATTACTTGCGAATTGGAAAATTTCAGAAGATTATTTTTTGGTGATATTATTATAGTTTTGACATCTAAATTACTTTCGCCCAGTGTTTATTACGTAAGAATTTTATATGAAACCTTTTTTAGCAAATCATCCTCATACTATTTCAAATCTTTTAATAGACAGGCCACATTTTCTCTATAAGTATGACAGCTCATTGTTGTACAAGTACAAAACAATATGTATTTGTTCGTCCTTGCATATTCAGGAAAATAGTCCGCTGCGTCATATTATTATGTATTCTGACGGTCTATTCAAGGTTTGACAATTAGATTTATCTTAATCCTTAAATTTTAGAAGTATTACTTATTTCCTTTTATAAAGATAAATTTGGCACAACACTTTTATGAATTAAAATGATTAATAGCACTTTGTTTGAAATCCTACTCGTAACTTTCAAGCAGACCATAGAGTCTGAGGCAATTAATTGAATAATGATGAAAGATATTAATACCATTATTGCTCTCACACTTTGAATATACAATACTTGCAAACATGTTACTTGACTAGCTTGGTGAACTATTGCCTAATATTTATCACAAAATTAAATCCTTGAAAGGAGATAGTATTATTACTTAATTATCTTTCATAATTATATTACTAATAGAATAAACGTAGTGTATTTGTTTGTCTATCTATACATATATTACGTGAAAATATTGAAACAGATTCAAATAAAAATTTTACGTTACGATAGATCAGTAAGTCGGAAAAGACAACCTCTCATATTTGGTGGAAATAATCTAATCCGCTTATCCTCAAGAACAGCTAATTCAAGGCAAAAATATCTTGAAATAGTTTTTACAAGGTAATGCATACCAAATTGCGTCCCCTTCTTATTACTGTTAGGTAAGTTTAATATTTATTAGTGACATGATTAAGATCTTAATCACATTTAGTAGTTCGTCAATTTTGTAGGGAGCCTTGTATGCTGAATTAGCAAAAATATAGAAAATTTTGAATTTTTAACGTCAGTGACACGCAGCGAACGAATTTTGCAATATAGGCACTCGGTATTAATTATCCTTTGTCATAGTATTATGCTTTCAATAAATATACAACACTGCGTAACTAATAACCCTCTTATTCATAAAAATATATGAAGTTATGAAAGGCTTATAAAGTTCTTGTTTCTTTCACTCCTTAACGAAATTAAAAAGAGAAAACATATTTTAGTAGCTTTTTAACTAAAATAGGTTTATAGTGTGTTTATGAATGAAGAGTTTACTCGACGTTTATTAGTGAATCTAGACAAACTGTTCATGCCAAAGCTCTCTAATAAGTTGTCTGGGTAAAGAGTATTTTTATTACATTTGATCGCTCGAATGTCAAGTAATAAATAAGGTTTCATAACCTTCAAAGACCAGCGCTGACGACGAACTATTAACGAAAAAAATCTTAGGTTTACGAATAAATTTAAGTAATTTAGATAAGTGGTTTTATACTGTTGTAATGGATCTGCTATTACATACAAACATACATAATATTACACTAGTTGATGCCGAAGGTGTAGGTAAAGGTGTATAAAATACACCCATGTTTCGCCATAAAAATTGTTAGTCCCATTGTGAAATAGGGCGCGAGCTTATTCTCATTTACCAGATACGTGACTAAACTCCAGATTACTATTGAGATACTCAACAGTAAGTTAAAAGAGACAGTCTATTATGATCTAAGGCGCAGGCCAACTCCCCACCAGTCATTTGATTCTAAGCAGAGCTTCTACTATGGTAACCATATAATTAATAAATATACTTATATACATCTAAAACCATACTTATATAGGTTAATTTACAACCAGGCTCAGGGCAAATACTTGGAAGTACATAAGCACGGCTAGGCATATCCCTCATTTATTAAAGCCCTTTAATAGCGGTTAAGACCCGTCTTGCATTAAAACACTGTGTACGGAGTGATAGTTCAATTGCGTTTATTTGGTCTTTATAATTATTAAAATAACTATATTATAAACTTTGATATATTATTATATTAACTCAGTTGCGTAATTTAATTTTAACGACCAGATCCTGTTGTAAATTTTGTATATTACCTGACAAAAAATGCTATAAAAATGTAGTATGTGTGTAACAATACATGTTGTATTCATTATAACTGGATGTTGAAAACTGACTTTTTATGCGTAACGCATTATAAATAAATTCTAACTTATACTGATTATGTTTTATGTAAATTACCTTCTATCATTATTTGATTCAGTTCAAATTTACTTGTCACAAGTTGATAAAAAGACCAATGGTCAGTAAAATTCCTACTGTTTTTGTTGAAAGCTACTTTTGGAAAGACCACTGACAAAAGTCATGTCTATGACTTTTGAACGACAATGAATTTTGCGCAACAAATACATACCTGTCAATAGTCATTGTAACAGAGAAGGTCCCAAAACACTACCCTGAGCCATACCTAATAACGTTACTACAGGACTTACTTTTGAAATGGATTTAAATATAGCTTTAACATTTTTCTATGGAATTTATATCATACAGATGCAACTGTTATCTCCCCATTTGAATATAATATTAAGAATATTTAGCAAAATAATGAAAGAGATAAGAAGAAGATAATTATGTACTTAGCTCGGGTACCATTTCAATAGTTTAGCTTTTTGAGCGTACATAAAGATAGACTGTCGTAATGTAATAATCATATTAAAGCTTTTTAACACGTTAATAAAATCAGCATAGTTGCATACAGTAAAGTTAAATCTTAGATTTACTGTGTAGAAAGCATAAGACAAGTCAAAAATCATAAAAACCAATAAAAAATCGCAATTTACTAACAATTTTTACATTTTGTTAGTTACTTTTGGTTTATAATTAGCTACTCGTAATGTTTATTATATAATTGTTAATTAAATTTATTATTTCTTCAGAAAAACCCCCGCATGTTTAAGATTGAAGATAAAATAAGAACTAAACAGGAAAAGCAAGATGACAATAAATCCATAATTTTGCATAATAATGTAATTAGGAACTTGAAATCTGATTAACGAGATGACTGCAAGATTTAAACGGACGAAGCGGACAAAACCCGAAAATTTAACTTTAGGTTCAAAACTTGCAGATACAGATCAACATTTCGATAAATCAAATGACAGCACACTAATGAAAACAAATGAAAACTTAATTTTATTCCCATTAAAGGCTAGTTCCATAGCTTATTGATAATATTGTCGAATTACTCATCCAATAGTGAAAAATTATAATAGAAATCCGCCTGATAAGATAACCAATATTTATTGAAATATAGCTTGTGAAGCCGTGCAAATAAGTAGTTAATTCGGCGGTAAATATAACACACACATACATTATATATTCAAACATTAAATTGCGCCCGTCATACCTGAAGGTATAGGCAGAGGTGTATGAAATACACCTACGTTTCGCCCTTGACAACGTTATGCCCATGTAATAAAGCCTATTGCCATTTACCGGGCACGTTTCAAAACTCCGGACTTGTATTGAGAAACTATCTAAAATAAACTCGAAAAGACGCATAAATACAAATATAATCCGTTTTTTTCTATTTATAACTACGAACCTGTCCCTATTAATTATATTATCACGTTTGACATCCGTAAAAAACAGCTTGTCTTAACAGTTAGATAAGTTAAACAGGTTTCAACCAAACTTACTTATAGGTATCGCAAAAACTTACATCAAAAATGTTCGTGCAAAAAATTATAGAGTTTCCAACTTAAATTTAACTAGAGGCCCCCGCGACTTGGACATAAATACACAATTTGCCATTATAATTACAGGAGCATTAACTTCTCGTCGTGCTGTTTAGTGTTATACATACAAATCATGCGATGGCCAGATCGGTCTATTTGTTTTAAACGTAAAATATTTTTAATATTGGCATGATAATAACTTAGGACAAAAGGTCCTTTAAGTAGAGACTAAATAGATTAATCGACTTGGTATTATATAGATCTCACCACTTTTTACGCCAGAAAGACTGAGCTGCGAGACTTGAGGTTTTTACAGAATGATTTTGGTGGCATATACTTTAGTTTCAGCTCCGCTCCTATAAGACATAGAGTAATACCATACAGCTGACCTTACAGTGTGTATGTAGTGTTAGCTAACAAGTGATGTCTATGTATGTAACTAATATATAATCTTATGTAACCTTAAATAAAGAAAGTATTACTTTGGCAGTCGAGACTATTATTTCTCTCCCTAAATACCTCTAAACTTACATGGCGACCCTGCCAGGAATAAATAGACTATTCAACAAATAAATAAAAATTCAATTCGAGCTAGTAGTTTATGAGATTAGCGCGTTCAAACAAACAACCTACAGTTTGATATTATTAGTATACATGATACCGTAATTCCAAAGGGTCATAAGTAGCAGGTACATAATTGCCACTTATTACCATTTAATAAAGAGGGAAAAACACTGTTTGCTTGATGCTGTTGAGTGTTTAGTGAATGTTGTTGAAGCTTGGTCGTTAGACTGGACGGTAGTGGACATTTAATTTGTTTATCTTCATTGTTTTTTTATTCAGGTAAGACATTTTTCTTTTTAATTATTTTAGTATAGGTCATTTAATTGTTTACCTTTTTAATTTTTTTGTAAATATTTCCTTGCGTTTGTTGTATACAGGCGGTTGTTTCTTTTCGATATAGTTTTGATAGTAGATTAGTTAATAATGTGTGTTAACTCTACATAGTGATTATTGTTTTAATGACTTTAATTGATAATAAATCAATCGATTTTTAACGACGAATGGTCAATGACTGTAGGATAATAAATTTACCTAGCAGATTCAGTGACAAATCATTTGGAAACACTTCTGAAAAACAAATGTTCCCTAAAAATCTTATTGGATATTACCGTGGGTCGGTGATTGTAATTGATCACGCACATTTAGAACAAATCGATACTTATTGTGTATGTATATTTAATATTAGTATATTTAAAGATCTACTTAGTATGAAAAAGGTACAAATTGTTAAATTTCATTTTTCAAAGAAAGTAATCTAAATCACGACTCAAAAAGTCGTTTTACACAAGCTTTTGTTTTACTTTCTTGTGTAAACAAAACGAATTCCTAGAGCCGAAGCATTTTTTTTTCAACAATTTCATTTCTGACATAATATGTCTACATAGATAATAATTTATAGAGTTGGTTTTAAAAATGTCCTTACCTCGAAAAAACTACTTACGCACGTACAAAGTTTTATTCAAAAATCCTTGAGAACTACATAAATGGTAGTCAAGATAAGGCGGATAAAATATTAGTCATTATATAAGTATAATTGCTAAGTTGTTTTAGTATTGAAAATATTGACTCCAGTCATTACATCTAAGTGGTTAGATTAAATAGAACCTTTAGCTGCTTAGCGCGCGATTTTATGCTAAGAAATTTAACATTCATGTTATCTATACTTTCAGTGTTACATAGACCATTTATCGAAGAAGGCTATAGGCTATATATCATCACGACCAATAGGAGGAGAGTATCGTTAAAAAACGTGGAAAATTTTGACCCATTCTCTCTTATGTTACGCAAGCGAAGTTGCACGTGTCAGCTAGTGTAAAATATTTGTTTTAAATATGATTTAGTTGCTTCAAGTTCCAACCTTTCATATTATATTTTCTTAGTAATCTATCTCTAAGAAAAGATAAGTGCAGGTTTGTAGTCTTCTAACACTTAGATCACTAGACCCCGGTTTCTAAGGCCCATTTAGCGGCAGTTTAACCATTCAATAGCGTTTCAACTCTTTAAAGAATAGATAAACTACCGCTAAATTTACCTCTGAAACCGGGGGTAAGACTTTCATATCAATATGTCCTATTATAAACGCTAATATCGATCCTTTGAACGATAACTGTTTACCATGGAGATAGTTATATACGAAAATAAAACAAAGGTTCCTTTTTATGTTCTGACAGTCGTGTAAGGTTATACGAAAACCTGTTTAGCGTCCTTAGTCGTCTTTCTTATAGATAATTATTTAATCATTGATTGATGATTTCTTTGATAGTAACGTAACGACTGTAGAAAATCGCAACTTTTGTATATATCAGATAACTTAAGCGATAGATAAAAAGTCTTTTCGCATTAAAGTATGTATTAACTTGTAATAAAATCTCTTTGGCTTCAAGAATCACAAATGAGTACACGGTTCATCAGGTTTCTTTCAGTGAGCTCGTGAGGTACCCAAATATGCGACTTAATATTTATTTTGAACTCGTGAGCTTAGAATATTAAAATCTAGAGTCTTCATAATACTGAGTGTAGGAAATCACGCTACAGGTGTTTCTATGCAACTAGTTTTTATGTCATTGCGTGTGTTGCAATGACAATGCGAAATAATTATTGTCATTATATTAAACTTCAGCCATAAATCAAAGAAAAAACTAAATTATATCGTCATTGTAGACAGAGAAGCGATTATTTAACACTATTGAATATTAAAACACGATTGACAGCTTAATGGAAAAATTATCGGTAAAAAAGTGTATCCGGATTAGCTATAAAATGTAAATGAAATAAAGTATACGTACTTTTACTCGTAAAGTTTCGCATTTCTTTGCTTTGTTTGCAAAACTTTGCTTTGTTTCTTATATAATTATCTTTAGTTTATTTATGGTGAATATTTACAATTACATTTTAAATTATTTGCAGCAACAATAAACTAACTGTATATACTAAATAGCTAACAAATTAACAAAAGAAACAAATATTAAAATAGACAACACATGGGAAACGCAATATAGTTATAAGTAACCGTTTCTTATATAATAGAAACCGCGAATTAACGAACACGCATCGTACATACAGGTTCACAGCATGCGATCATATAGCCAGGGTGCATCTGCCCCGAAATGTCAGACTTTTTTAGATAACATGCGTGATCGCGTACATTCTTGTATCTATATTTAATATTTTTTTATCTATACTAATATTATAAAGCTGAAGAGTTTGTTTGTTTATTTGAACGCGCTAATCTCAGGAACTATTAGTCCGATTTGAAAAATTCTTTCAGTTTTAGATAGCCCATTTATCGAGGAAGACTATAGGCTATATATCATCACGCTACGGCCAGTAGGAGCAGAGTACCAGTATTTTTTTTACAAAAACGGGGAACATTATGATCTATTCTCTCTTATGTATGCAAAGTTGCGCGGGTCGGCTAGTTATATTATATAAGAAACAAAATAAAGTTTCCATCCCACAACGGCGAGCATATGTCTGCGTCTTAACAAGTAAAAATTCCATGTAACAGCCAGAAACTAAAAATGCGTCTCCGGACACCATAAATCGTAATAATATAGTAATCAAAATGTCCCCTAAATAATATAAAATAAAACAAGCACACTAAAAATAATTGCTGTAAATCCCGACGCAAGACCTTGAAAAATGTACACAGGTGTAAAACTTTGATATTATTTAATTCAAAATTTTTATGTAATTTTTTTCCTTGCGAACGTTTTGACCTGATGAATAAAATTCAAATTATAAATGACTTTAGACACGTGTATCTATTTTAATTACTTATTTATTGGTAATTACGCTATTTCTAGAGCAATCTTGTCAATTATTGAAGTATTTAACCTCGTTGCATTTAGTCATTTGCTAGTTTTATACCGTTGATGCAGTTGCGTGAATCTTATATTAAACTAGCTACCCGGCCCAACTTCGGCCTGGTACCACGGGCTATTCCCGTGGGAGACTTTAGATCCCAGACCAACCTTGACAAAAATTACAATCATAGCAAAATATAATGTTGTATAGATTTTCTGAAGTAATGCCTGCCTACACAAATGTCAGTGATTTCTTTTTTGTTTATATTTATAGAGATTTATTCGTCTTTCCCTAAAATAGCATTTATCACAGGGTCTTTTCTATACCTAATTGGTTCTACTATTTTAACCTCAGAGGCATAAAAGAAGCTCCGATAGACTGACAGGCAGGATTTTTTGATGAAATTCAATTATGGTGATATCACCTGGTTTAATAAAGTTATGTCGCACGTTCAGTTGTCCTTGCAATTTTAATTGATATAATTAACATAAACAAGCTACGCTACGCATAAAACGCGCAAATCACAGTTTTTCATGACATTCCATTTTTATAAAATATTAAAATCCCGACCCCGCACTTAATCCTTTCAGCGCAAAATAACTCTATTATTAAAAAAATACTCTATTATTAAGTTTCATTTCCTGGATCTTTAGAGTTAAAGAAAAACTAATTTTGGTGTGTCTTTAAATATCTCATACGACCGTATATCAAGCTTTATGTGTGAACTAGCTGACCCGCGCAACTTGCTTGCGTCACCTAAGAGAGAATGGGTCATAATTTTCCCCGTTTTTGTAGCATTTCTCATTGCTACTCCGCTGATGAGTGATTTTATACAGCCTATAGCGTTCCTCGATAAATGGACTATCTAACACTGAAATAATTTTTCAAATCGGACCAGTAGATCCTGAGATTAGCGCGTTCAAACAAACAAAGTCTTCAGCTTTATGACATTAGTATTGATTGGGCCTTAGAAGATTCCCTTACAATTACTACTGCGGTAAATTTCTCCTGTACGTGAAAAACTATTACCATTCTTACAAAAAATATGCAATTTAAATAAAAAATGCATTAATCCTTTTTCAGAAAAAAATAATCTCTAACTACCGTGTGACACGAGCAACAATGCAACGCTAAATACGTTAATTGTTTAAAATTCTATAATTAACTCTGTTAATATAATGAGGATAATTGCTATATCTCTACACTTTTTAGTGTTAACGTGTAATTAAACCTTTTGTTGCGAAATGCAAAAAATGCAAGGTGACATTGTTTGTGAAGAATAATGGGAATAAAAATAGATTTATTTACACATTCTACAGTGTGTAGTGGTTCTTGTGGATCCGTTTCAGTTTGCTTCATATAGCAGAATTATCAATCATCTCAATGGGTTTGTTAATTATAAGTGACAGGGTCACTATGGACTCTCTCTATTTCTATGGAGGGAATGCGTACATAATCATAATCTATACTAATATTATAAAGCTGAAGAGTTTGTTTGTTTGTTTGAACGCGCTTATCTCAGGAACTACTGGTCCGATTTGAAAAATGATTTCAGTGTTAGATAGTCAATTTATTGAGAAAGGCTGTAGGCCTATATAGCAATAAAAAATGTTACAAAAACGGGGAAAATTTTGACCCATTCTCTCTTATGTGGCACTAGCGAAATGCGCGGGTCAGCTAGTATTAAATATTTATAATCATTGCAAGCGTCAATTTCGCCAAGCGGATGCAGCAAGGAATATAATCCCTACAAAGAAGTTTACAAAAGTTGAATGTATTTAAATAAAATGTGTTGATCGTAATTCGTAATTAATCAAAGACTGTTAAGAAAATCCCTCGGGGGCATTTTCCAACTTAATTAAAATTATTTGGCAGGAAGTGTTTTCCCCTAAAGAGTTTAATCTTGTCCACTTAAACGATTAATTAATTAAACTTGATTTACAGTTGAAAGCTTCACAAACGTGATCTGTTAAGGGAAAGTTAAAAATAAACGCGTTTGACCGACCTTAATATTGAATTAACAATAAATTTTCCTACACTAGGTAGGTACTAATATAAGAGCATAATATATTATATTATGTCGGAAAAAAGTCTTCGCATTATAGTATGTATGAACTTGTAATAAAATCTTTTTTTTACACAAAAAAGCTCGATATTTGGGTACCTCACGAGCTCACTGAAAGAAACCTAATGACCCGTGTACTCATTTGTGATTCTTGAAGCCAAAGAGATTTTATTACAGGTTCATACATACTATAATGCGAAAAGACTTTTTTCCCGACCTAATAATATTATGATATTTCACAACTTCACAACTAGATAACTATCAAGTAGCTTTGCAGATGGCGTTTTAACAGTTGTTTTTATACATTAGCTGTCACTTTATTTAGAAAATAGGTTATCTCACACTTATTCATACTCCGTAACGCAGTGGTTAAGGTTACCACGCTGCTACCATTGTGTCGTGAGGTCGTGGGTTCAAGACCAATTATTCTTTGTGCGGAGTTGCCTTTTTAAAGAGAAAGAGAAGAGAAGAGAGAATACATTTAGCAAGAAAGAAAGAGGTTAGTAGGTAAATTAGTTATCTCACACCTATTCATAAGCTGTGAAGCTGGCCATTAAAATCCATATAAATATTATTTACAAGCTGATCGAAGAGACTTCGCTTACTTGTAAACTGATATCTTTTCTTCATTAATTTATTCGTGCTTTTTTTCTCATCATGAAAAAAATCTACGGGCCTTAAAGCAACTATGACAAAAAATTCTTGAATTTGGGCTTAGCAACATATTGAGGGATTCATTTTATATACACATGTAGATGTGACAGAATTTCTTTATTTGTTCTTCCTTAACGTTTGTACGAATGAACGGATTGCGATTAATTTTAGCATAGCAATAGATTGCTTTTGTACCAAATACGAAGTATTAATAAACTCCGACACATGTATCTGATGTTTAAAAAAAATGAAACACATTAAAACCCGTTTAAAATTCGGTATAAAAATAACAAAGACAGTACAAAAAACAATTAAAATCCAATTAGTGTATAATTATGTCATATCTCATGGAAATAAAACAATAATAAAATGACTGTATTTGTTGTAGACAAAAACAAATAGGTATACAACGAGACGGGGTGTTCATGGCCAGTTGCGCTTGCTAGTCGGTAAACGATCTATAGGCTAAATAAATAAATAAAGTGCTTCCGTGCTGTGGTGAAAAATTAATCCAAGTTATAGATTTTTTTATGGCCGTTCTCGCTCTAAGAATTGCTCTTGGGACTAACATACAAACAGCGGACACAAAGCACAACCAGACCCGAAACAATTATTTGTGGATCGCACAAATAATTACTCCGCGTGGGAATCGAAACCACGACCTCTCGACGCAACGGTATCGGCGTGGTGATATAAATCACTGCGCCACGTAGACAGTCAATAAGCAGTCGTTAAGCCATGTTGAAAGCTATTCAGGTGGCTTGAACAACTTTGACACTGGGTTGACCACTAACCATACAATGAAAAACAATGATAGCGCAATAATATCTCTAGAAAAATAAAATAATATTACGAGAAATAGAGATCACAAAGGTGACGCCATAACATAAAGTAATAATTCCATAGATGAGTGCCCACTTATTACTGTTTAAGCTAAGTATATCTGTCAATCGTTAAGCCATAAGCCATATCGTGCATTACAGTTGTTAAGCCACGTTGAAAGCAATTCAGGTGGCTTGAACAACTTTGACACTGGGTTGACCACTAACCACACGGACACGATAAACAATAATAATTGCTTAAAGATATCCCTAGTAGTATCAAATTGCGAGAAAAAAAGATCAGAGGTGGCGCCTTATCTTATATACAGTTGCTTTAATTACATAATGAAATCATTTCTTAGATGAGTGCCCACTGCTCATTTAGTGTTAAATATGCTGAGTGTCTCTATGCTGCTTTAGGCTGTTGTCAATCTATACTAATATTATAAAGCTGAAGAGTTTGTTTGTTTGAACGCGCTAATCTCAGGAACTACTGGTCCGATTTAAAACATTCTTTCAGTGTTAAATAGACCATTTATCGAGGAAGGCTTTAGGCTATATAACATCACGCTACGGCCATTAGGAGCGGAGTAGCAACGAAAAATGTTACAAAAACGGGGATTTTTTTATTCATTCTCTCTTATGTGGCGCAAGCGAAGTTGCGCGGGTCAGCTAGTGCCTCATAAGCCATAACCCATGTTGTGCATGGGTAACAACAGTCGATACCACATTTAAGACCGTTTGGCGGCTTGAACAACTTTGACACTAGATTGACCACTAATCACACTATAAAATAATAATAATTACTTAATGCTATCTCTAGATAAATACAATAAAATTACAAGAAAAAAGATCACTAAGGTGACGCCTTATATTACATACATTTGCTTTAATTACATAATGTAATCATTTTATACCAGTCATTAAATAAATAATGTTTTATTTACAACTGCAGATTATAGGGCTCCTGCACACCTGCTATTATTATATTAGATGACTTGAAGTGATTAGGATAACCTTGGAATATAGTTCTAATGATGCGTCCATTTAAAAGTAAGGCGCTGAGTCGCGTGGACGGAAACGCGACGCGACCCTGGTCATGCGACCAACGTGACCACTAAAAACTAGCTACAAAGTAATATTTAAAGCTGAAGAGTTTGTTTGTTTTAACGCATTTATCTCATCTCAATATCAAAACAAATATGTTTGTGATGTTTAAGTAGTCCATTTATTGAGGATGGCAATATAATATCACGCTATAACCAACAGGAGAAGAGCAGCTATAAACAATGTAGTGAAAGCTAGCCGCTTAACTAGTACTTGTACTCTACATTGACAATAATTTCCAGTTTAACACAATTTAAAATGAAAATGCGAAATTATACTGCGAAGGAGTTCTCATATGCGATTGATGTATAAAGGTTCACAATATAATTCATTATATGCAAGTCGCTATAGTTTAAACATCCCGTTTTGTCGCATCGTACGTCAACAGGTAACATAGGTTAATGAATATAACATATAGGCTAGTTGGCTTATAAAAAACGTAACATAATTACCTACGAGAGCAAATAACGACGCGGCGACGCAAAGATGCAAACGTGACTAACGTAAACTCGGTCTAAATAAACAATATGTTACAAAGTTGTGTACTGCGTTGATGACATGGTGAAAACTCAGTAGTTTACTATTTTGATGGAAACACTAATGCAAACAATGACTAACACATTTCTTTGACTGTATCTGTTTTCCGTACGAAAGTTTATACTGCTATCGGCTTTTGTATTTTATATAAGAATATTTGGTCTTATTTTCGGTACATGGCAGTAGGCTCATCTTTCATTGCAATTGGACTAACTTTGTAAATGTCAAAACACCGGCGTTTTTCTCACATATCTGCATTCAAAGTCTAATTTAACATACATATAATTATTATTAATAGATAAATAATAAATATGAAATACTATCCCATCCTTACATCGGGAGGAGACCCTTGCCCAGCAAGAGTTAGTAGTGGCCAGTAATCGGTATTAAAATGAAAATTATTATACGTGTCTCGATCCCGTCGCATCTCATTCGCGTCGCGTTCTGTACCCAAGAAGAAAGAAAGTCATGAGAATAATTAATAATATTTTAATATCTCATGTTTCAGAAGTCAAAATGAACGCGGAATACATAAGGGAACCAGAAAACAAACTACTGCGGTTTGATAATAAAGTATTAGATGACATCAGAAGAGAATACAATATGACTAAAAAAGCGGATCGAGAGGAAGCCATTAAGATTATAGAAGATTGGATCAAAACTCAAGATCATATCGTTAAGAAGGATTTTAGTAAGTATTACTATTTAGAAACCAATTTCCTAATATCTGATCATACTGTTAAAGATAAATAAATAAAACAAATAAATATCAGTAGACAACTCACTCACAGTCAATTGATTCTAAACTAAGCGCAGCTTGTACTATGGTAACCAAATAACTGATGAAATTATACACTTCTAAATACTCACTTACATATAGATACATTAACAACCAGGCTCAGAATAAATACTAGTGTTCATCACACAAAGATATTGTTCGTTTAGAAACCCATTTAACAAAAAAGTACTATTTTGTTTTTATGACGTTGACTCTTTACAAAATTAAAAATAACTTTACTAATACTACTTTACTACAATCGCTATATTATACAAGGTTAGCGGTCTGGTAAGATGTTTTTTGTAAAGGAAAAAAACATCTGAATTGCTTAAATATTTGCGAAAGGATTCTTCCCTTTTTTTGTGACCTATAACATATTTCTTAACTTCTTAGATGATAAGTTTAAAAACCTACTGCTTTCTTTTTGTACAGTTTAATGTTTGTTTGTTTATCGTATGGTTAGTGGTCAACCTAGTGTCAAAGTTGTTCAAGCCGCTCGAGAGGCCTTTGACGTGGCTTAACGACTGTTGTCTTAGTAGACTACAACCGGGACCGACTTTTTACGTGCCCTTCGAAGCACGGAGACGCCCAGTTCAAATACCACTATGCGGTCACCCATCTATGGAATGACCGCGCCAAGGTTTGCTTAACCCACAGATCGTTTACCGACCGGTGAGCGCAACTGGCTATGAGCGCCTCAAGTTACAGTTAAATAAAATAAACTTATTAATAAAGAATACGTTATTTAATTTTTTTCAGGCAGGGGTTACATTGAGAGATGCATTTACACGACAAAAGGCTCTATAGAGCGAACAAAGAAACAAATAGACAAAATCTGCACGTTCAAGACTTTGATGCCAAATTATTTCCAAATAACCAACCTAAGAGACAGTGAAGTTATGACTGTTTTGAATAAAGCGTGAGTATTTGCAATTTCCTACATAAAAAAAATACAAATACAAATTTAATTATCACCGATATGCGTAAGAATCGATCAAACCAGTTCTTAAAGGAATTATCAATCTAGCAGACCCCCGTGGCTCCGCATGCTTGTAATTTGTGAAAATCAAAAAGTTTTTGCTGAAAATAGTATTTTAAGTTTCATCAGGACAGGCCTTCAGTTAGTCTAAATTTTATGAAAAATCTAATCTCGTTAAAAAAGACCCATTCGGGTTCTTTATATTTTAAAACTAGTGATAATTATCTAAAAAGCGACGTCCAGTGCTTAAAAATGTTTCATACCTAAAAAAGGTATCACACCTTCTTTCTATAGGGTTAGGCAGAGATCAAAGAACGCCACTTGCTACGATATTTACATACTTCTCCTGCCTCATTCATATCCACACATCTTGTCAAACAGGACTGCCGGTCACTAATCCTACGCACCTGACCTTTTTGCAGGACATCCAAGCCCTATGTATTCGTAATACGACCAGCAAATGAAAGTAGGTACAACAAGCGACTAACACTAGCCTATATTATTATTTCCAGACATTTCGCACTGATGCCGAAATTGACGGACGAGCACTATAGAGTTGTGATATTCAAAGTGAGAGCTGATAACGTGGAACCGATACAGACAGGATACTACACATTGTTCTTCAAATTACTTGCTGTTGTGAGTAGTTACTTATTATTAACCGACTCCAAAAAAGGAGGAGGTGCTTAATTCGAATCATTTTTTTCATAATGTTCCCAGGCTATTTATGGACGGGAGACTTCATAAAATTTTATAACGTGTTTGGTGTAATGCTACTCAGTTCTCTTTCATATTAGCAACAAAAAAAAAGGGTTTTACGTAAAACGTTTCTTAACTCTGGCAGGGATTTTTATGCCTGGCAGGGTTTGTATTTTGAGTTCATTTTGCCTCAAGAGGCATAGTTATTGCACAAAATTATCAAAATGTTTCAGTACTAAATGATATAAAACATTTTGTTTCAGGCAGCAGAATATTTGAAAAACAACGACTGTTGTCAAGGATACATTCTAATAGCTGACATTTACGACGCAAGAGCCGCTGAATTGCTATCTAAAGTCAATT
Organism: Anticarsia gemmatalis; assembly: GCF_050436995.1. Taxonomy (NCBI): domain Eukaryota; kingdom Metazoa; phylum Arthropoda; class Insecta; order Lepidoptera; family Erebidae; genus Anticarsia; species Anticarsia gemmatalis. Next base: position 9,105,535 of record NC_134764.1, on the reverse strand, counting down.
TAGTTGAATTACAACAGTTTATACCTGTTATCACGGTTAGCGATTTACTTTTAAAATAACACCATGAATCATAGCGCTAAGTTCGCTTGCATCACATAAGAGAGAATAGGTTATAATTTTCCCCGTTTTTGTAACATTTTTCACTGGTCCTCGGCTCCTATTGGTCTTAGCGTGATGATAAATAGCCTTTAACTTTTATATAACAGTAAAAGATTTTACAATTCGCACCAGTAGTTCATACAAACAAACTCTTCAGCTTTATAATTAGTAATTAGTATAGACAGCCAGTTGCGTTCACCGGTCGGTAAACGATCAATTGGTTCATCAACGCTTGACGCGGTCATTCCATAGATGGCTGGCTATGTGTCGTATTTGAACTTAGCGTTTCCGTGCATTGAAGGGCACGTAAAAAATCAGTCCCGGTTAAGTTAAAATAACAGACGTAGGAGTTGTCTTTTTAAAAACGAAAAGACGTATGTACAACGGACCATAGAGACAGGCTTTTTAGAAAACTGGTTATTATTCATGATATTCGAGCATACACAAATAGCTTGAAATAGTTGATATTATTAACAATATCTATTATTATCTATCTCTACACCAAGGTCACTATTAAAATACTGGAAAGACGAGGAAATGTCATGTTTAATTCATCCGAAATAAGAACAAAAGTTCAAGCGAGTTTCTGAAGTGGTTTCTAAGTTTTTGTCATAATTATAATCAAAACAAGAGTTGGGTACTAACTCAATGCATCTTGAAAGAGCAAAGTTCAATGCAATAAAAACTACTCATGGAATATAAACACGATAATTATGTCATTAAGATTTCATTTTTGAACAAATAAATAAATATAAATTAGTTTGACGTCAATAATTAAAACAGTGTTGTGTGATATTTTTATATTTCAAAATCTTATGTTAGATTTTTATGCTGCTAATTAAAATTATAACTTAATTATTACATTTTTAAAATAGACCCTAGGCCTCCGATAGTTCCGAGCCGATGGCAGTGCCAAACCAACTTTAAAACAATGTTAAGGCACCACTTAGGTCTTTAAACACCGACCACCATAAAATGAGTTGTGATCCAAATTTAGGATCTTGCGAATATTTAGAAACTGACCTAATACTCGTGAAAACAAAATTTCGTCAAATATTGAAGGTTTTTGGTTCATGATCAGTATCGGCATTATCGGCAGTATCGGATCAACATGCCTTATAATCTGGTATCATACACACACATTTCATAAAATGAAATTTCATGAAATATCGCCGAATAAAGGTTTTCGTTGATTATATATAGTAAGGCTTTTGTTGCATGACACAATGACGACATATATTTTTATTATGATTTCAGGAAGGCTACGGCTGCAGAATAAAGTCCATACAACTGGTGACAGCTTCGAAGGTCGTTGAAGGTTTTATAAGGATGGTAAAACCTCTGTTCTCTGAGAAGATTGGCAATAGACTTCATGCGACCACATCGAGGACATGTGTCCGAGATATGGTCAATGGTGATGTATTGCCTGAAGAATATGGTGGGTCGGAGAAGAAGACTGTTGAAGAATTACATGGTGAGAATTAAACCCTAGATAATTTTAACTAGGGTGACTTCGTCGGTACCAACGGGAAACCGTGTTTAATCAGCTGCTTTCAAGTGGTTATCGCATAATTATTATTTTCATCATCATCAGCCTAGCCTTTCTAACACTTATGTCGGTTTCCAGTCTCAGCAAGTGCCGCCGAATTAATAATATAATTTTACATTTAATTATTTGAGCAAAATAATTTCAATACATATTATGTAAATCAGAATGAAAGTAATTTTATGCTAGTAGATAAGAAAATGTAACTGCTGGTGATGGTAATATTTCGGGTTTAACTCCCTTCATTTTGTATGCTCTGCCAAAATAATTATATGATGGTTTTACTAACATCAATTATAATAGCAGTCCGGAATATAGTATAGCCCAAATTCTCATAATGGGTTTCTTTACCCGAAATTTACAATAAGTAGGTTTATTTTAAAGTATTTTTCTTACTTTTTCAGACGACTTCTTGGACGCTATCACCGCCCCTTCAGTCCAGAAACTACTCGAAGAGATGAATAAAGCAGTCACAGATGAATCGAAACGACAAATAGGAGCTTTCAACGAACAATACATGGGAATGCCCGGGACTTTTAGAACATTAAGTTTAGATTAAGGTTTTACTAATACAATAAGATAAATAGATAATCCGTACTAATATTATAGATTTCAATGTAACTCTGTTTACACCTAAGTGTAACGATACACCTGCGCATCGTTCGGTGCCGAATACACCGTTCCACATGATCGTTGTATTACTTAAGTTACCAGGCGAAATTACAGTCGACGTTACCCTCACGCCAAAATTTGCATCGTCGAACGTTCGGCACCGAAGGCAGGTGTGTCGCTGCACTAAAACATCAAATTTGACAGAGCGTTAGCATAAATCCTAGGGATATAGGAAATATTTTTTTAGACAAAACATGCCACAAGGGGGACTGCAGGCAATAGATAGTAATAGTCGTAGGTCATCACACGATGATTTTTGAGCGTGCGAATGACACTAATAATAATCAAACGCACGTAAAATGTACAAAAATAAATACAATCAAATCTTCCTTTTTTCTTTCCTTAGAAAATGGAATCCCCATTTCTTTTTGGATGAAATCAAAGTCTTGGCTTTGGATGAAGATTAGATAGAAATTATTAGCCATGGATGTAAACTACAATCAAATTAAATATGGAAGAAGCGTTGCTCTTTTATTTGTTTTAACGAACTTTGAGATTCTTAGTTCGAGGTTTTTTTCTCCTAAATCAAAGCTTGAAAAAAACCTAGTAATTAGAAACAAAAAAAAATACAATACAATGAACAAAAAAATTGTTCATTGTATAAATTGTAGAATCGTTTATAGCTACTAATATATTTTTATATATGAGTGGTTTAAAGGATATTATTTTACTAAGATAAGTTTCGTTGCTTCGTTTAAATAAACGTTGTCTTTCAAGTTCCTTAGTTTTATAATAAATATTAAAATTGAAGTTCTTGTTGACTTTTATTTATATATAATTTTCACAAAAATATAACCAAATCCAAACCAAAAATATTACTTTAGCTATACATACAAACATGACCATCATCAATATTCAATTAAATGGTATAACAAGCATTTAAGACATACCTGAAAGACTACCCGTCACATTTGGATCAAATTTTAATGGAAACACTACCATTCAAATAAAAAAAGAAAGAAGAATAGAATGAAAGAAGAATTATTTGAAATTAACAAAAGTGGTGTTAACAAAAGTTTCACAGAATTACTCAGTAGAGAGGCTTGCACGACTTATCTTGATTATAGTTGGAAATTTTACCTATTTCTCAAATAAATTGGCTGTTGAACGGGTTCACGTCAGCTGCAAAAGCCTGCGGGTCAATGACGTTATAGATTTTTAATTTTGTATACCCACATCAGCTGCGAACCTTGCACACAAGGTTCTCTACTAAGTTGATCATCTATAGTGCTATTTCAACGAGGCCACGTTAGTCATAGAGTACAATTAAATCTCTATCTTGAGCCTCATTGTCATCAAAAAGTCAATTAAAAATTAATGGTAAATAAACACGTATTTATTTTCCCACTGTTTGCAACAAAATGCGTAATTATTTTGTTAAAGCTAGGCTTGCTCAAACAGATATTCGGTTCGGCATTAAAAAGCCTAGGTGGGTGGCAAAACCGGATATGTGTAAACTAGTTGACCCGCGCAACTTCGCTTGCGTCACATAAGAGAATGAGTAAAAATTTTCCCCGTTTTTGTAAATTTTTTTACTGGTAATCTGCTCCTATTGATCGTAGCGTGATGATATATTATAGCCTATAGCTTTCCTCGATAAATGGGCTATCTAAGAGTGAAATATTTTTTCAAATCGGCTCAGTAGTTCCTGAGATTAGCGCGTTGAAACAAACAAAGAAACTCTTCAGCTTTATAATATTAGTATACTCGTAGATTAGTATAGATGAACTCTATCGTCATAAGCCGAACAAGTTGAGTCGGTTTTGTTGCCCGATAAGTATTTTCGAACCAAATAGCAAACCTTACATAACTACATATTTTTTGTCCGGCTTACATTTTACCAAAGTAATCTACACTCATATTATAAAGCTGAAGAGTTTGTTTGTTTGTTTGAACGCGCTAATCTCAGGAACAACGGGTCCGATTAGAAAAAATCTTTCGGTGTTAGATAGCCTATTTGTCGAGAAAGGCTATATATCATCACACTACGAGCATAAGGAGCAAAGAACAGTAAAAAAAAATACAAAAACGGGGAAAATTATGACCCATTCTCACTTATGTGACGCAAGCGAAGTTGCGCGGGTCTGCTAGTTTTTGATACCAAATTAATTAAGGTAATAAGCGATCCTCTTCTATTTGTTTTTAAGTTTTTTGAGATTTTTAGTACGAGGTTTTTTTTCCAAATCAAAGCTTGAAAAAAACCTTTTCCTCATTAAGAAATATTTTAAATTATTATTGTTTTATATTTATTCCAGGTTTAGCACGTCATATTTGTAAATTTAAATACAAGCAGGTACAGGTTTCTGCATAGTCCAGTTCAAAATGAATGATTAAAAATTCATTCAAAATTATACATAGGGTCTTGGGCTCAAATTTAACTAAAAACAAGGACCTGTATTTTATAAACTAGCTAAACAGGTTTTTTGTAGACTGTTATTCAAACTTGATGTAGTTAAATTAATTCCGACTTGTCGAGTTTCAAAAACTCAAGGTACACATTTTTATAAATTTGAAAATTTAAGTTTTTGTATGTGTTTTGCCAAGTCCGACTCCATAGCGTTTTTGTTATTTAAGCCCTTTTTTATTTTATTGTTTATATCTCATGTTACGAGGGGTCGGTACATCATGCTTTCTATCAAAAAAATTCTGTAAAGGGGATGTAACTGACTGCCTCTGTGGCGCAGTGGTTTAGGTCGCCACGCCGATACCACTGCAACGGGAGGTCGCGGGTTCGATTCCCACACGGAGCAATTATTTGTGCGATCCACAAATAATTGTTTCGGGTCTGGTTGTGCTTTGTGTCCGTTGTTTGTATGTTTGTAATAGTCCCCGCGACACAAGAGCAATTCTTAGTGCGGGAGTTGTCTTTTAAAAACTACACCAAAAAAAAAAACTGATGTTTTGACAACTGGCAGCCTGCCTGATGTGAACCCGGCATGAGAATCCTACGCTTAATTGGAAAGGGGCCAGGAAATTTGGACAATGGTGGGGATGCGGGTTAGTGGTGTAGGAATCTGGTATATAGGTTGTTTTTTTGTAGTATGGCTAGTGGTCAACCTAGTGTCAAAGTTGTTCAAGCCGCCTGAGAGGTCTTTGACGTGGCTTAACGACTGTAATCTTAGTAGACAAAAGCCGGGACCGACTTTTTACGTACCCTCCAAACCACGGAGACGCCCAGCTCAAATACCGTTATGCGGTCATCCATCTATACAATGACCGCGCCAAGGGTTGCTTAACCCACAGATCGTTTACCGACCGGTGAGCGCAACCTCCGTGCATAATATAGGTGGAGACGGGAATGTGGGTCGCTGGAAGAAAACAAAAAATAATTAATTACAAAAAGCATTTTTTTACTTTGTAGTTTCAACAGGTCATTCCACTATTCTGAACGATATTTAGGAAATAAAAGCTAATATTTAGATTCCAAAAAAGACAACCTACAGACAAAAAAGACGAGCTAATATTAAGAATCTCAAAAATACATATGTAAATAGCGATAAAATTACAAAATAAAAATCATCAAAACCGAAATATATTCCAAAAATACCTGATTTGTCAAACGGAACTCTAAATATGTAAAAAAGTATATAATTAACGAGTGATAAAATTTCAAAAGGTTTTACGTCGCTTCTGTAAACATCCATCGCAGTGTGTGTGCCTGTATATGTGTGTGTTTGCTCTAAACAAGTCCCAATTATAGTCAAGATTAAAATCAAAAAGACCGTCGTAGAAGAAGGTATTGTTAATTCAAAATTAATATCAGTGTATCAAAGTTCTTTCTAGAGCTAAAACCTAATTGTAACAACTTGGATAAATAATTATAAATAAAAAAATACCTTACCAAATTAAAAACGGTTTTATAATAGTAAAAATACTATTTTGTGTAATCCTAAAGTTGATTAACATTTGAAGGAGGAAAAATATTGAAAAAATATGGACGCAGAATACATAGTTGAACCTGATAATCAAATGATAAAATTTGCACCTGAAGTGGTTGAAGAAATAAGAAAGGAATTTAATATACATAAAAAATCAGAGAGAGAAGAAGCCATCGCGATAATAGATAAATGGATTAAAAGTCAAGATCATTTCAACAAGAAGGATTTCAGTGAGTTTTTATACACATTTAAAATTATGGGTTTACGTGAAAAAAAAATATTTTTACAGAAATAATTTAAAAAAAAAATAACATACCTACGATAACTTTTGTAATTTAATTTTAATGTACAAGTCCAGATAATCTTAAATGAAAATTATAATCCCAGTAGTGATTAGTACTGATTAATTATTAATGGTTTGTACGATATTGAAGTCTGAATTGAAAGTATTTTTTTTTCTGAATAATTCTGCAAAATTATCTCATCAAAAAAAATGTGTTTGCGTTTGAGAAAAAAGTAAAAAAAAAATATTAACGTATTTTAAAATAATAATTATTCATTGTTAATGGTCTCTCTAATAAACGTCGTGCGGGCTTTGATTAGTTATACAGTTATTTAACTTTTTTACTCATATAAAGTAAAAAAATATTAAAAGTGACAAATCACCGTATAACTGATTCGTAGCTTAATTCTCTACTATTTTTGACTACCGACAACCGGCTAACTATAAATAAATTTTACACAAAAATCTGTTAAGCGCCTTTACCGTGCTGCGTAGGAATTATTTTGGCAGTACATTTTAAATGTCAAACTCTCGATACTCAACAGTAGCTCAATTCTCTATTACTATTGACTACCGACAACCGACCTGTCATCGAGTTTTGTATAAAAATCTGATCAGCGCCTCTGACGGGTGTCATAGGAAATATTTTGGCAGTACATTCTAAATGTCAAAATTTCGATAGCTAGCCGGTTGTCGGTAGTCGATAGTGGTAGAGAATCGAGGTACTGTACCAAGTATAGAAAATTGCGTTACATATATTCCACGACGTTTATAAAATTAGCAAGACGGTATGTGTTTTGAGATTAACCTTACTAAAACGTACATTTTACAGGTAAGGGCTACATCGATAGGACTATAATCACAAGTAAAGGCTCGCTGGAAAGGGCTAAAAAGCAAATTGACAGAATTTGTACCATAAAGACTTTGATGCCAAAATATTTTGAGATCGTTGATTTCAAACGCGATGATATTGACGATTTATTTAGTACAGGGTAAGTATGTATTTCTTTTCCTTTTTACATATAATTTATAAATAATATAGTTTACGAAACAACTTGCCGACTCACTTCGAAATTAGGATAAAAAAGCGATTCCTTTCTGTCCCACTGCTGGGCAAGGGTCTCCTCCCGTAATGAGGGCGGGCTTAGGCCTTGAATCCACTACATTAGCCGATTGCGTGGGTTGTGGACTTTTCATACCTTCAAGAACTGTATCAAATAACTCTCAGGCATGCAAGGTTACAACACGATGTTTTCCTTCACCGTTGGAACAAGTGATAATTACTTATAATTCATACATAACTTCAAAAGTTGGTGAGGTGCCACGGATTCGAATAGTCGACCTCTTGCGTGGGAGGTATCGACTAATACCACTCGGCTATTTGCTTTCACTCTGATATTTTGATAGAAGGATTTTTAAAAATATTGTTTAGTTTAATCAACGTCTTCAGTAGTTTTATGTGAAGTCTCTGCAAACTTTCGCATTATTTTTGTGCGATTTTTACTTACTCTTACGTTGAAGGAAATAAACGTTGGAAAATTGTCAAGGCTACATATTCTATCACGCGCTAAAGACATGCTACTTTATTACCTTTGGAGTCGAAACAAAAGATCGTGGTTGCTTTTTGTATATTTACTAGATAAATATTGCTTCGTAAATTAACGAAATAATGGATGGGCATAGATTAATTTTATACCGTGGTTTGAAGGAAATTTGACAGCAATATATTTTTTTTTTAAATCAGCGCTCCTAGATTATTTCCCAATAATCTAATCAATTTATGTAGTTTTAATATCACACGCTACTAGTCAAATCCAACAGTAAAATATAATAATACTAATAAACAAGAATAAACTAAAATTTTAGGTATAGTAGGAAATTAAGTGGCAGTTTTTTAACAGACTGTAAAAAAGGAGAAGCGTGGCTTTTTATTAGGAGGACCGATTTTAATGGTAAGTACTTTTTATTAAAAAAAAATTTCTTTCTAAATGGTCCTATTAACAGTAATTTCAGTTTTGACTAACTTAATGAGATCTCTTTTAAACCACGATTCGTACGTTAACGTCATGTTAAAGTTTGTTCTCGATGCTACTAAAGCAGTTTTTCAATTCGAAGTATTTTTTTTGTTGTGTAACAATTTTTTATCTTTAGGCTGTTTATCATAAAATAACGATCTGCTTGACGTTGATATCTAGCTAATTAAATTAATTGTCGTTTGCGCCTACGTCAAGAACATAATTATCTTCATACAATCATACAATAGTAAATAATTTGTTTGTGACGGAAACGCGCTAACGAGTAACGTTTCGGAGGAGTACGGTAACTAACATTGTGACATGAAAATTTTATATATAAGTCTAGCTGACCCGCGTAGCTCTTCTCACATTTTTTTTTAATACTGCGCATTTTCAAATTTGTTCACCTTTCACACCTTCTCCGGACTTCCACAAATAATTCAAGACCAAAATTAGCCAAATCGGTCCAGCGATGTTTTACATAGCAAAACGTATTTATAACTTTTACTAAAAATAAGTAACTGCCTATATGTTATCCGACTGCTGAATTTAAAGGCTCGGGTTTGTTTGCCGGGTCAGGCATGTATGTATACTGTTCATAATATATTATCTGTTATATAAGAAAATTTCTCAATAGTAGCTAAGGGTTTAGTAACGTGTACGGTCAATGGGAATGGGTCTCTTATTACATGGAACTAACATTATTCATGGCGGAACTTAAATTGCCGTAAAAAAATATTTAGAGCGGGGTCAAACTATTCTATAATAGAACCATTATAGAAAAATTGCGCTAAAATCAGAATAATATATTGAGCGTCTTTTATAAATTAATAGATTTTCCGTTTCATATCTCCTGCAAAAGTTATTATGGCAGCTTATACTTATTACTTAAAGCTGATAGTGGGGAATGTCCACATATTAGCCATTTAATTAACATAACTAAATCCTTCGTAGTATATGAGTAGGTACTAACACAACTCATTCATTATTAAAATTACTACCCTAATGTTTTTATGTTGTCCGATAATATTTTTTATTTATTACTTTATTTTTTAGCCGATTGGTATAAGTTGACACCTCCCACGCAAACCGCAGGTTCGAACCCGAGGCAACACACTAATGACTTTTCGAAGTTATGTGTGTATTAGAAATAATTATCACATGCTCCAACGGTGTAGGAAAACATCGTGAGGAAAGCTTGCATGCCTAAAAATTTGTTTAATACATTTATTGAGCACTTGGCCACCGTGGTGGACTCAAGGCCTAACCCCTCCCTCATTACGGGAGGAGAACTTTGCCCAGTAGTGGGACCGTAATGGGTTCAATTTATTTTATTTATTTTAGATTATATTTTTCAGATACTATGGGTTTCTGCCAAAATTGACTAAAGAATACCACAGGGTGGTACTCATGAAGGTTCACCCAAACGCAGCACTAAGCGCGGCTAATTATTCGTTATTCTTGCATGTCATGGTTGCAGTGAGTATTGTTATATCGTACTAATATCCTACTAATATTATAAATGCGATATTTAGTCAGAATGTATTTTGGAATGTTTGTTACTCCTTTACGCAAATACTACTGAACCGATTACGATGAAATTTGGTATATAGGTAGCTAAAGACCTAAAAAACCACATAACTTTTTATCCCGGAGTTCCCGATGAATTGGGATTAACACGGGAAGGGTTTCCACGCGGACGAAGCCGCGGGTGGCCTCTAGTATTTAATAAATTTAATCAATTACTGTCCTACTGCTGGGAAAGAGTCTCCTCCCTTTATGAGCTCGCGGCCACGCTGGCCGATCAAGCACTGCTCCAAAAATCTTTCAGGCATGCATGGTCGCATCACAATGTTTTCCTCCACCATAAAAAAGAAGTGATTATTATTTCTAATACACACATAACTTCGAAAAGTCATTGGTGTGTTGTTCGTTCGAACCTGCAACCACTTGCGTGGGAGGTACTAACTTATACCACTCGGCTATCACTGCTCTTAATAACTGCCTCAGAGCTTTAATAGGGTCGTTTTAAGTCGTTGAAATACGGAACTCTAAAAATGTGTTTTTTCATTTCAGACAGTAGAATATTTAAGGTCTAACGACTATTCTCGAGGTGTCAGCTTGGTTTTTGACTACTATGATACAAGAGTCGAATGCTTAGCAAATATGAGTTTATATGAATATCAGCAAGTTATACCTATAGCCACGGTAAGTTTTAGCCCCCGAAAAAAATGAGGGGTGTAATATTTTTTTGTTGTGAGCTTAACTAATGTATGTGTATTTCTTTTCCCCTAATTTAATCCCTTAAATAATGATGTTGCACAAACATAAAATATATTATTATGTTTAATTCTGAAAATAAACGAACTTTGATTTTAACTTGAATGATTGTTTTTTTCAATTTGAACCAGTAGTTCCTGAGATTACAGAATTCAAACAAACAAAATCTTCAGCTTTATATTATTAAGATAGATAAAATATTATCTTTATATAAGGGGAGCAAAAGGAATTGTAAGGATCGTACCAAATGGCGATCTCTTCTAATCTCTAGTACGTGTGGGAAGACGGCGTGATTTTATGTATGTAATCGTTATTTTCATGTTATTTTCAGGAAGGTTACGGTATAAGAGTTAAAGGCGTAATATTTATAACAGCTTCGAAATTCATTGAAGGTTTCATCAAACTACTGAAAACAGTTTTAACTAAGAAACTGGGTGAAAGATTACATGTTATCAGTTCAAGGGAAGCATTGAAGGGTTTTATTGATGAAAATGTTTTGCCGGAAGAATATGGAGGCCCTGAAATATCAATGGAGAAAATACATAGTAAGTAACCATAATTGTGATATCTTACAAAAAGGTCAGGTAACAGAATTGTATGATAGATGTATGGATGTGAATGAAGTTAATGAAGTTTGTATGGATTGTTACAAGTGACGTTGCCTGGTCCTCGCTTATCCCTATGGGAAAAAGGCGTGATTTTTATATATATATGTAATCGTAATTGGTTTGACCTTGTTCCACGTTAAGTTGTCAAAATGTTTTCTTCCTCCAATCATTTAGCAACTTTAGCTTGATTGACTCACAAACATCTACACAACTAAACTTTCGCTTTAATAATATACAATTGCTTATTTTCAGATAATACCATGGAAGTATTACAATCAAATGAACTGACACAGCTGCTTACTGAGATGAGGAAGGCCACTACAGACGAATCAAAAAGATGTACAGACTCTTTCAACGAGAAATATATGGGGATGCCAGGAACATTCAGAACTTTGAGTTTAGATTAAGATTTTACAACAATAATCTATGCTAATATTATAAAGCTGAAAAGTTTGTTTGTTTGTTTGTTTGTTTATACGCGCTAATCTCAGGAACTACTGGTCCGATCCGAAAAATTCTTTCATTTTTAGTTAGCCCATTTATCGAGGAAGGCTATAAGCTATATCTTCACGCTAAGACCGACAGGAGCAGAGTACCAGTAAAAAATGTTACAAAAACGGGGAAAATGTTGACCAATTCTTTTATGTGGACGCAAGCGAAGTTGCGCGGGTCAGCTAGCTTAATAATAAGTTTGAACGTACAGTCAGCCCCATAAGTCGCTTTACACCTTCATATTTTCAAAACCTCTTTATTACCAAATTTCAACAAATATTTATGAACAAAATCAGGTAGAATTAATTGGAATTAATCATTTTGATCACCGTCAGATGTTTTCTCGATGGAATAATATGCAATACTACAAATATAAGGTTTCGAAAGATTGAATATTTTCAGCGACTTTTGGAGCTGACTGTACAAAACTGCGATGTTGGGTAGTAAACAATAATATTGTGTTGGGGATAAACCTGTAAACCTTATCAATGCAATCTTATAAATAAAGAATTCACCTGATCATTGGAAAAATAATTATAAAATAAGTATAATGTGTTTAATTATTTCCCACGACAGTTATAAAAGTATTGAGGTCCGTTAAATATAATTGCAAAGCTAAAATTGCAGAATTCATACTATTTTTTAACCCGTTACTGTCCCACTGCAGGGCAAGGGTCTCCTCCCAAACGAGGGGAAGGGCCTTGAGTCCACCACGATGGCCAAGTGCGGGTCGGGGACTTTGCATGACCTCAATAAATGTATTCAACAAATTTGACGCATGCAAGGTTTTATCACGATGGTGGGACCTAACATAATTTATTTCACATTTTAGAAATCATATACATTTCCTAGGAGTTTTATACAATGACGGATTACATACATTTCCGTTAACATATATATATGTATATCTACAAGCACAATGCGTTATTCATATAAAGTACTTAATTACTAAAAGTAAACTTGTTTGGCTTGACAACGGTTTAAAACAGTCAGATTATGTGTGCCTACCTGATTAAAAATACAATGAACTAATAAATATATTGCTGGCAAAAATATGTAGTCTGAGAACCCCGTTCCTAACAAAATTGGTTGCTGTAAAAATCTAGCTTTTCGTTACATACATATATCATTATAATATCACGCCAGTTATAACCGAAGGAGTAAGTAGAGGTTGAAATACACCCACGATTTACTCTAAACAATGTTAGTTTCATGTAATAGGGGGCGGGTCTATAAGTTTATTGGCCACTTCCCACAACTCCGGACTACTATTTTTGGTAAAACTCTAAAATTACTGCAACACCCGACAACTCTGCTTGACCTGGAAATCGAACCTGATACTTCCTGATTAGCAGTCCTTTACACAACGGTCCGTAGTGCGATTCTCTACAATTGGAATCATCGAGTATCGAGAGTTTGACATTTAAAATGTACTGCAAAAATAATTTCTACGATGTCCGCTAGAGGCGCTGATCAGATTTTTATACAAAATTTTTCGACAGCTAGCCGGTTTTTCGATACTCAATACTAGCAGAGAATCGGGCTCCTGAATATGCATAGTTTAATGAAATAAATGACATCTCTATACAGGATGTGACTGTCGCGTAACTTTTTTGAAAATAGTTTTTTGGTTTTGTAATTAATTATGAGAAATAGTTTTTATAAATAGTTAACTTTAACTTTACCAACTTATCTAAATTTAACACAGTTATCATTTTCAGTTAAGTTGGCTCTGTCGTTAAATTGTGAATTTAAAAATAAAATTTAAAAACGTCTATGTATTATTGAAAAATCTTCATGTTCTATTCATAAAATATATACGAAATAAAAGAAAACTAAATTAACACTGACAAATAAGGTAATAAAATAACTGGGTTTAAGAAGTCTGAGTTAATTTCCGTATCGCAGTCTTATAGTAACTTGGTGAGAAGATCGGTGACTTTGTAAATTTAAACTTAATTTAATATCACTACGTATTTATAAATTAAATTCCACTTCTGCGTCTGTCGGAGAGATTGCAACAAACTCAAATTCTACTAAATAGTTCTTTATGCGGTTTTCACTAATAGATAAAGTGATTCTCGGGTGTAGTGTATAATTTGTTAAGATTCAGGCAGATGGTTTCCTAGTGTCAAAATAATAAAATATTTTTTAAACATAAAGCTCAAACTTTGTCACTGCGCTAAAGTATCTACAAACCAATAAAATAATATCAATTTCGAAAACCTCTCTAGTTTGAAATAGTAATAAGAAGCATGGAATCTAAATATAAAGTAATATCTTACGGACCTGAAGTAGTAAGAGCCATACGTAAAGAGTATAATATTGATGACGAGGAAAGAAGAGAAGAAGCCCTCAGGATTATAGAAGAATGGTTGATAAAGCAGGATCATCTTGTTGTCAAAAAGTATAGTAAGTATTACCTCTTTACCAATTTAATATTAGCTATTATAATTTTGAAAGTTTCGATGGTTGGATAGATAAATTTATATCAACCTAGCCTTCATTGCAACTATGTTGGCGTCGGCTTCTAGTCTCATGGAGTTTTAGAGTAATTGAGTAACACATATCCATCCAAACATCTATACTTTCACATCTAAATTTTTAATAATATTTTTGAAGTAAAGTTAAGTAAATAAATTGTTTAATACATTTATTGAGGGCATGCAAAGTCCCCGACCCGCACTTGGCCGGCGTGGTGGACTTAAGGCCTAACCCCTCCCTCATTACGGGAAGTGACCTTTGCTCAGCAATGGGACAGTAATGGATTATTATTTTTTTAAACTTAAGTAAATGTAAAGATCAGGTACGTAGTACTTGCAACATACATGGATGTGAACGAAGCAAGGGAAGTTTAGGTAAAACATTATTTACGTTAAATTACATAAAATGGCAAAGCAATAAAACATTGTTAATGATCAGATTTTTGGTGAATCTAATGAACGAATAGATAAATATGGCCATAGTTAAACGGAAACGATCCAACCCACACAGACGTAGTTTCGAGATATTTAACTTTTAAGTTCAGATCACTTTAACTTTGGGGACTAACTCAGGACTATAACTTCATGGTGGGTTTGAATTTTACTTGGATTGTTTTCGTGATATTAAAATTTTAACTTCAAGGAGTGTTTTGGTGTACATAACTCATTTTACCCATAGTGTGGGTTGGATCCTTTCCGTTTAACTATGGCCAATTAATTATGAATAGCCATTGAGTCATCACTTATTAAATATAATGAACACATGACACATGTCATGTTTAACAATGTCTAATTAACGTATTATAGCTTTATAGTCAGCTAGAACTCATTTGTCATTTACAAGGCTTTTCTTTCAGGACTTGAAGGTCACAATAAAAATAAGAATTCAATTAATAATAGGATTTTTAGCTCATCTAAGACCTGTTCTGGGTATCAAGATTTGCATATCTACTAATGTTTTACTTCAAGTAAACAAAATTTTTCTATAGCTAGCCTACCATTTCTTTACCACTATCGACTACTGGCAACCCAGTAGTCGATAGTGGTAAAGAATCGAGCAACTGACCTCGCTTCTATACAGTGCTGATGTGATCTGTGTATATCTTTCAAGGGTAGGGTGCTTGTGTATGCATAATGCGCATACGCACCACTCCCATCGTCGTGAGCCGGGGCGATCACATAACGATTCCGATAAGTGTGTTACAGTAGGGAATTACATACAAATAATACTGATGAGCTCGAGTTGATACGGTGACGACCCGTTTCTGAGTTGATACGTGAGCTTACGACCTTAAATCAACTTCAGAGTGGTCGCTTCACAATCAAAATTGCTTTAGATAGTAAATTATAGCAAAATCAATCATTATTTATGTTTCACAGCACTTTCAGAAATGAATTCATGTTTGAATATTATGAATCTTCAAACCTGTATAACTCGGTTCAAAGCGATCCTACCGGTTTTGTGCCATACTAACTATTGCTTGAAATAGCTAGCTCTATCGATACATGCCACTTTTTTTGTTGGCTTACTTTGAAAAAAGGCCCAAAATGGATGATCTCCTTTCATTCGTAATCTACGTTCATTCATTCTGATAATGTCTCTCTCTCTCTATCTCTCTCTTTCTGGCTATTTGTCCCATATGGTTGTGGAGTCAGCCTTTCTTATACTCTTCCTCCACTTCGCCCTAACCTTGACGTCGTCTTCCTTGACCTCACATGCCTTCATATCACGTCGCATCACTTCTGTCCAGGTGGAATAATAATCATTCATTTATTGTAATTTTCAGGTAGAGGCTACATAGAAAGATGTCTATTAACTTGCAAGGGATCTATTGAAAGGACGAAGATACAGATAGATAAAATGTGTACTCTTAGGACCTTGATGCCGCAGTACTTTGAAATTACTAATTTGAAAGACAGTGACCTTATGGATTATGTAACTAAATGGTAAGGGCCAGTGCATAAAGAGACTGTACATTTATGAAGAAATCTGACAAATTTTCCCATAATAAGCTAACCGATACTTGTTTCTTTGTTTGTTTGTCGTACGGTTAGTGGTCAACCTAGAGTTATATACAATTTCGTTTTTTATTTACCGACTCCAAAAAGTAGAATGGGTTGTTTGTTCCGCTGTATTTTATTGTAAACCGAGCCGAAAAATATGGCCACATACCATCATTCCAAACACGAAATATTGAACATGACAATTTGTCGCTAGTACCTGTATCCGAACGGCGTACCTGGCAACCCTTCCAGAGCCCTCCTAGTCGCCTAGTGACGGTTAAAGTGAAACATTGGAGTAATGGTATGTGGCTTCTCGCATCTTGGCGATTGAAAAGAGTGGCCGTGAGTTCCATGCTAGCTCTTCTCATAAGGCTCTACCCCCTTTCCGAGCTAGTGGTAGATTCAGAAATTGTAATGACTATTATAAGTGTCAATATTTGACCTAGATTAATAAATGATTTGTTTTTTTTTATATTTCTCGGGTGGCCATATTTAACCCAGATACCTTTCTTTTCAGCAACGTCGGATATACTCCAAGGCAGACCAAGGAACACTACAGAGTGTTATTGATGAAATTGAAAGCGAATGCTGATATTAAAAGTACAGATTTTCATAAACTTTATAAGTTTTATGCTTTGGTCAGTATTTTGTTTATTTTTTTATTTTTATTGCGTACTAAGACAGTGTCTTGGACTCATATAAACGACGCCTAGTTGTGGCGGATCCAGTATAAAGCGTTCAAAGGAAAAGTATAAAAGTATCATACACAACTGCCTCGCAAAGTTCAAATCTGGAGACAAACTTGCATTCTGCGCCTAATATTCTGTTCAATATTCTTGCTGTGTTTTTTAAGTCACCTATGACACGTTAGCCAAAAGTAAGAAGCATTGACTGCCTTCGTGGCGCAGTGGTTACCACGCCGCTACCATTTTGTCGGGAGGTTATGGGTTCGATTCCCACACAAAACAATCATTTGTGCGATCCACAAATAATTGTTTCGGCTCTGGTGGTTTCTTTGTGCTCGTTGTTCGTATGTTTGTATGTTAGTCCCTGCAATACAAGAGCAATTCTTAGTGGGAGTATTAAAAAAAAGAAAAAATTGGAGCGCCGAGAGTTCTATCGTTGAACGTTTGGCGCTGAAATCTTGGCAGGTGTGTTCCTACACTCAAGCAATCATCCGAGAATAGAAATAAATTACTTAGTTACCATAGAAAATTCAAATTAATATTTTGAATTGAATTTTGTTTCAGGCCGCAGAATTTTTGAAAAGTTTTGACTGCTGCCGAGGATACATCGCTATATTCGATTCCCTAGATATAAATACTGCTGAAATGCTATCCAAAGTCAATTTGGTCGAATTACAGCATTTCCTACCTATTATTACAGTAAGTGGTTTTCATAAAAAAAAACTTTCCGTCGACGCATGGATTTAGATGTTAGTATCTTTTTTTTTGTAACAATTTAAAAAATATATATATTTAACAAAATTATTCCTTAACATTTTCTTCCAGTTTTGCATGCCCGTATTCTTTAACGTCTCACACTCATCATGGAGATGGATAAGACCGTCTCTCATGCCTAGCGGGCTTATCACATATCTCAGTTGACAACTGGTATGCGTCAAATTGATGGACACTATTCAGTACATTGCTGCTTTGGCATAGCGTGTCAATCACAATAATCTAAATTAGGAAACAGTGAACATCATAGTGGCTTTTAAATAGTTGTCAATTGAAATATGATGATAGGCCCCCTGAGCAAAAGTCATCGCAGCAGATGGGAGCATAACAGATTTTTTTACATGCCATAAAACCTCACTTCATCTTTTTTTAGGATGGCTACGGTGGCAGAATCAAAGGCCTTATATTCCTAACAGGATCAAAATTCATCGATACATTTGTAAGAATGATCAAACCGTTGTTCAAAGAGAAGATAAGGAATCGAATCCACGTGGCTACTTCTAAGGAACATTTGGTTCAGATAATTCCAGACATTGATATTTTACCAGAAGAGTATGGTGGTACTGAAAAACCTTTGGAACAGTTAACTGGTAAATTTATGTCATGGCAAAAAATGTGCCTATCTTTTGATTTAGTGAATTACATTATTTTATTTTCCTCTTGTTGTTTTAAAAACTTTTAATATTAAAATATAGTACCTATATGACATCAGTCTTTAGTAGTATATAAGGACATATTATATTCATCAGATATCTAGTTTCCATATAATAAGCTCTGTTAGTGTCTGTTAGATGATGGTGTGTGAATAGTTCAAAATTTTCACAAATTGTTTCAGGTGAAATCTCTTACTAGTACATAATTGATTTATCAGTGAAACCAAAGTAGTAATTTCAATACTCTGCTCACAATAAGATATAGTTAAGTAAAAGAAATCTATCATTGACAAATCATAACGACGAAACGTTAATATAGCGGTAGTTTATCTGTTCATTAGCGTTTAAACTCATATGAAAAAAACGCTATTGAATAGATAAACTACCGCTAAATGTACTCAGAAATTGCATTGCACTACTTAACTCTCGAATAGTTTACCGGTCGCCGAATGGGGGGACAAATTATAGTTGCCTTTTGAAATCATGGTAGCAATATTCAATTGAGCCGAATAAAAATTCTTATAAACCTCGAAGGTTTTGAAATTCTTTGAAGTATTCTTTTTTTCTCATTACCAGAAAACTTAATTTCAGAAAAGATTGTAATTTTTTTGACCTGTATCAATTAGAAAACCCCTATACTTCTTTTCCCTAACAAGAATCGAAACCGAGCCCAGCAGTCAGATACACTTACTAACTACAGAGGCTATTCAAGAAGTATATTAACACCTACATTTTCTTTACAGAAGATCTATTTGAAGCTTTAGACTCGGAACCAGTTCGGGAACTTCTTAGAACAATGACTGCAGCCGGAACTGATGAGAACAAGAGGCAACTGGATGTATTCAATGAACACTACATGGGAATGCCTGGCACTTTCCGAACTATGAATTTGGATTAAATATTTTATTAATCAGATTGAAGAATGAAGAACTATATGTATATCATTATAACTATTACTTGTACTGCTGAACAACAGGTCACGAATCTAAACGTAAAAGTTTCAGAGCTTGAGGTCACCATGAATTTATATTCAAATAGAAAAATGTGATTAGGTATATAGAAAAAAATATTAGCAATGGTATTTGGGTATACTGGAGTTTTTTTGTTCGTACCTGAAGGAAAATAAACTATGATATTGTTATTATTTTTTTATTTACGTAGCATTACCCTAGATCTGACTTAACAACATTTGCCTAATTTCTTCTAATTGACAAGAATAAATTTTATGTGAAATATTAAATACAAATGCCCGATGACCGTATCGACGCAGCTATCAACTAAAACAAATTTCAATGTTTTGGGTTCTCATAGGGAACAATAATTATAATTAACTAGCTGACCCGCGCAACTTCACTTGCGTCACATAAGAGAGAATGCGTCATAATTTTCCCCGTTTTTGCAACATTTCTCGTTGCTACTCCTCTCCTATTGGTCGTAGCGTGATGATATATAGCCTATAGCCTTCCTCAATAAATATCAATGTAATAAGACTATCTAACACTGAAATAATTTTTCAAATCGGATTTGTAGTTCCTGAATTAGCGCGTTCAAACAAACAAACAAACAAACTCTTCAGCTTTATAATATTAGTATAGATATTCAGCACTACGGTGCAACAACCTCTCCGCCGCTTGTGGTGGGTTCGAATCTCATCCAGGACCAACATTTTGTTTGGTAAGTACGAGCATCTGATCTGGGCCTGGTTGTAAATTTAGCTATATAAGTATTTAGAAGTATTTAAGTATGTTTATTGTTTAGTTATTATAGAAAATGCTACGTCTAGTTTAAAACCGGATGACTGTGCGTTGTGCAATTAATGTAATTAATTTATTTATCCTTACTGACATGTTGTTAGCTACCTTCTCATAAATTACTTAAGACATTCATAATTATTATTGATTATTTATTATCTAGGAATAAATCTAGATCAATTTAGAAACAATAGTACCAGTTTTAATTAACTCTATTAATCTTAACATAATAATATAAAAAACAAGCATAACATAACATAAATTGGTTTCATAATAATGAATACATACAGACAATTTGATTAGATATTTAGGTACACGTCACAATTAGTTCCTAGAAAATCCGTAGTCAATATTTGGTTGAGCCCTGTGGTGCAATCCTGTAGCTCAATTCTCTACTACTATTGACTACCGACAACCGACCTGTGATCGATAAATTTTGTATGCAAAATCTGATCAGCGCCTCTGACGGGTGTCGTAGGAAATG
Source organism: Anticarsia gemmatalis (assembly GCF_050436995.1). Classification (NCBI taxonomy): domain Eukaryota; kingdom Metazoa; phylum Arthropoda; class Insecta; order Lepidoptera; family Erebidae; genus Anticarsia; species Anticarsia gemmatalis. The sequence goes on along the minus strand of NC_134764.1, from coordinate 9,084,827 downwards.
TTTTAGCAGTACATTCTAAATGTCAAAATTCCGATAGCTAGCCGGTTGTCGGTAGTCGATAGTGGTATGTAATCTGTGCTTTCGAGTATCGAGAGTTTGACATTTAGAATGTACTGCCATAATAGTTCTTACGACGCCCGTTAGAGGCGCTGATCTGATTTTCAGGTAAAATTTCTCCATGACAAGCCGGTTGTCGGTAGTCGATAGTAGTAGAGAACCCTGCTACAGGTGTTTATGCAAAATTTCCCTATAGCTAGCCGGCTGTCAATAGTCGTTAGTAGTAGGGAATCACCTCCTAGTTTTTCTTTTATATATATGTATCTTTTCTAACACATTATTATTACTATGCTATTCAAAATAAACTATTGCATAGAACAGCATAAACTACAACATAACACGTGTGGTCAGTTGGCTTAGATAAATTTTAAGATATGCTTACATAAACAAGATTGTTTGTATCGTTAAGAAAAACAATTCAGGTAACAAAAAATATTACTTAAAAGTTTAAATGGCAAAATAAAAACATTTTACATCAAAATAATCGAAATACAATTAAGAATACTGTTAATAATTTGGCGAATTAATTTATTCGTTTTGTAAATATACAATTATGACGTCATTGAAGTCAAAAAAGGGCATCAATTAATCATTACCAAACAACTTTATTTATTACGAATTGAAATTGATACTCAGAAACAGTGTAAAGGAGGAGATCAACTTTCTCTCTGCTCATACAATTTGTCATTGTACGTATTTAAATTGCTGGTTAAACCCAGCAAATTATTAATCACCACTTATGAGTAAGAATAATCGGTAAGCTTATTAGGTAAGTGAAACACTTTTTCATACATTTGCTGGTATTTCATCTATCGAATAGATTATCCCACACTTACCTGTAAATTGTAAACTGTCCTGACAATTATAGTGTCATAAGGTTGGTCCTCAAATATTTTTTGTAGGCTTGGTACATTACTTATAAACTTAAAATTTAAAAAACAGTAGCACCGTATTTAAAGTTCTGAAAGGATGATAGATTGCATCTTAGGAAAGGACAGCCTTAGGTTTAAATTTTTAAAAGTTACTAAGATAATAAACAAACTATGTCAAAAAAATAACCAAGTAATAATTTAGAAATTCATTTTGAAGGATAATATTTAGGCCCACCTGTTTGTGAATCACCGACCTTGAGATGGCCCATTCAAAATACGCACACAATTTTTTTTCCCATAATTATTGAACAATTATGAGAAAATTTATAGATGCAATCATTATGAGTGATAATATCTATTTATCAAATAAAACTCTAATGGACAAAAAGCACATTTGTTTTTTGCAAATAATATTATTTTTATGTATGTACTGTAAAATACCGCTTTTTATTGTTTGTTTGTCGTTTGTCGTATGGTTAGTGGTCAGCCTAGTGTCAAAGTTGTTCAAGCCGCCCGAGAGGCCTTTGACGTGGCTTAACAACTGTTATCTAAGTAGACGACGACCGGGACCGACTTTTTACGTGCCCTCCGAAACACAGAGACGCCCAGCTCAAAATGCGCTCACCCATAACCGCGCCAAGGGTTGCTTAACCCACAGATCGTTTACAAACCGGCGAGGGCAACTAGCTAAGGGCGCCAATATAGTCGGCGCCCTTAGCTAGTTGCGCTACATAAAGCATGTTTATTTTTATTTAAATATCAAATCGCCAAGAAAGTTTTCCTACATAGCCAATTCCTCCGTTCTTTCGTATATCCCGCTAACATTTGAAACATTATGCACATTTGTATCATTCCTTACTTTACCGCTTCAAACGTTGGAAGGTACTAAGCATATTCAATTATTATAGCTAACTGTAAGCTCGAAAACATTTGCTATAAGGCCTACTTTGAAAGAGATTTTAAAATACCTATTTGTTCCAGCTAATTTTTGAAACAGGTAGACCAATTTACAAAATTTTCGCTACCAGATACATAACTACTATGAGTAATTATTCAGGTTCTTTTATAAATAAAAATATAATGGAAGAAGCCACTGGTTATAGGTCGTAATCAATAAAATAATTGCACTTATTATCAACAGCATTGATTAATTCCTACGTTATTATTTTAATGTCGTATCACAAATGTTTATTTTTCTTACGTAATGTTTGAAGAATAGTCTAGAGGAAAATCATATTTTTAACAGTATTATCTTCTAAACTAGTGGTATCGCGTGACCGTGTACGTCTCGCTTAACGATAAACATTTTCTAGAATATTCCCATGGGCAAGTCATGTCCAGACATGTCCGCCGGACCTCGAAACTATAGGTTTGTGCGATATTTACTAGTGCAGGGGTGTGTCAGACGGTCTGTGACGTTCCTGTACATGGTCCATCTAGTTAATTTCCCGTTTTACAAGTAAAATCTTACAAAGAGATTTAGGAGTAGATTTCAAGAAAAAATACTGGAAGTTTGTTGGCCAAATTTATATTTTCCCGAATCAGTTCCGCTATTCATACGTGAAAGCGTGATAATAAATAAATAGTAAACGTAAAACATTAACAACTAATTAAATGTATCTATTTATTATACAGGTCTCAATTTTATGGAAATCTGTTCCGTTGTTTTTAAGTGTATTTTATTCTGGAAGGTTGCGAATATATTTTATCACACTATTATGTAACCTGTGCCAGTTCAGATTTACCTACTAGAAGATTGTTATAACGTCAGTGTTTGGTTAAATTTAATTGACAATATTTTTATTTTTACCTTTTCTAAAATGCTTAACAAGAATGTTAATTGGGTGTTTAGTTATACATTTTTAAAATAAAGACTAGGTAAGTTAAGCTAAATTGACGTACATTTTTAATCTTAATCCTGGCTGCACAAAGGTCGACTTATAGTAAAAATAAAAAATACGGTTTGCGTAACTTCTAAAAATCATTTTAATAATATTATTCTAAAGTGCATCTGTTTGTGTGTATCTCTGCTTTTTGCGAAAATAAACTTAAATACTTGTAAAAATGCAAGGTGATAGAGTATATCCCGGAAATTTACATTCGGGCATAGGACGCAACGCGGTTTTGTGTATGATTAATTTCTGCTTGCGATTTCGCCTGCTGGTGAGATTTTCCCAGTGAAAGAAGTACGTCTTTATGGCTTGATCGACGTAAAAAAACCTGGGTCTGTTTATGCGTTCAGAACTTTTTGTGTAAAAGAACAATAAATATAGAACTAAGCATTAAAACTTTCGCATTTATTAGCAGGATAGTACCTTACTAAAAGTTACTAAAAGGTATCTTGGAACAAATCATCATCCATCCAATGGCGCGGCGCCGACACTGCATTTGAATGCAGCGCTATCTCAAGCAAAAAACAATTAGGTATTGATAGCAAAACGTTACAATGTCAATAATAGGCTATTGACGTTTTTGTCCTTAGCTTCTTCTAGTCGTAAATTATAGAGCACGCAAGATCTTGCAACGTGACTATTGTTGGCAGCATTTACTAATATAAATCGATTGTCTATTTGTACCTATACAATTTTTTGAACGTCGTTTGCATTGTAGTATTGATTGTTTCAATACACATTGATAATAACTGCTACTAACAATCCTACAATAAGAAATAGCTATTTAAAGTTAAATTAAATGTCGCTCATTTCCTGCATTTGAATGAATTATACAATAAAAAAAAATCTTGCTGGGCATCTATTCGCGAACTTTATGATTATGTTTGGGGTTGAACAATAATTTTCACTGTTTAAATGATGAATGAATAGAACACTTAATAAGAGTCACTAGTTATGTCAGAATAAAAAAAATAGCTTAATCTTCAACATTCAATGAAATTGACGTTTTGGTAAATACTTTTACGTTTTGACCATTTGAATCGATCACTTTACTCTAATAATATTTTTATATTTTATATAAGTAGGTATATAATACAACTCCCCGGGGACTTTTACAAACATACAAGCAACGGACACAAAGTACAACCAGACCTAAATATAAATATTTGTGGATCGCACAAATAATTGTTTCTTCTGGGAATCGAACCCATGACCTCCCTTGTTGCGTGGCGACCTAAGCCTCTGCGCCACAGAGGCAGTGTATATTTAAACATTTTAAAAGGTCATCCTTCAACAGTCACCATAAAGTGGCCAGGACGCGGTACCTCCAATTGGATACTGCACGTCCCAGCCGGAAAACTATCTCTCCAACCACAAAGGCAGTCAACATACGTAATCGTAATAAATGACGTCAGAACTCATATGTTTATGTTGACCTTGACCAAGTAAGCTGCAAGACTGCAAGGGTTATCCCCAAGGCTTACAACTTTGTAGCAAGTTTCCGTGTGATGTTATAGTATAAATATGAAAATTGAAAAAATCTATATTTTTTTTGCTTTTTACGTAATCAAAATAAGTTTTTTTTAAATTTTTTAACCTACTAAACTATTGTTTCTTGCTTTTTACATAATCAAAATAAGTTTTTCTTTACATTTTTTTTTACTAATTGCACTCAAAATAACGTTCGTGTCACGAAGATTTTTACAATCATCAAAAGAATAATCAGATACAACACATTGTGCCGAGAAAAGTGAATAATTTATGAATCACTTGTTCACGCTAATCGTTATCAAATTAACGTTTACAAGCTATTAGTATCACGATAATAATAAACTAGGAGTTCTTGTTGAACTACACACATGCATTGCTGTTATACCCGCCAGAAGTGTATGAATTACACCCACAATTCGCCATTAACGATGTTAGTCCCATGTAATTTCCAAGCTTGATCTATTTAATGACAAGTTACCAACTCTCCTAACAGCCAATGAGCATTACCTCCATTCAATCGCAACCCCTAGCACTATTCATCATTAATTCATCATTACATTATTATTATTTTATTATAATGTTAATGTTTGTTATCTTACAAAGTTCTATTTTTAATTTAAATTTTAATGTTCCTATAACTTACATGTTTAGTATAAAAAATATACTGTTAATGTAAGGCGGTAATAAATAAATAAGTAATAGGGGCGAGTCTATTTTCATTTACCGGGTACGTTACCAAAGTCCGGGCTACTATTTTAAAGAATTTTCCAGTGAGCAGTAAAAGACCAACAGTTATTCGTCACACCAGGAAATCAAAAACAATTGGAAGTTCAAATCAGCAGTCGGGTAAAATAATACAAATTACTGACTACTACTGTATCATAAAAAACATTTTCTCACCATTTTTATTATACTGCAGCACATGCATTCAATTCTATAAGTGCTTAACACTCGAATTATGAATTGACTGCCGTAAATTATAATTCTACTAGCGAACCCGACAGACGTTGTCCTGTCTAATAAATTAAAAATTAACTAAAAAATCATTGTCCAGCGGACAAAATTGTGAATCTAAATCATTTTCAGATCCCCTTGAACACACACAAAAAAATCATCAAAATCGGTCCAGTCGTTTAAGAGAAGTTCAGTGACATGCACACTTACAGTAGAATTATATATTATAATTCTATTGCTCCGTTTTATCGATAAAAACAAAAATTGTAGAGGATACGCGATCTGTTTTTATGTTTATGCTTGCTTTCGCAATACTTAAAAGATTGCGTGTTGTATGTTTCAAAATAAATCAATCGTCTTAACCTATTGGCTAATTTTTGATTGATTAAATAAGAGCTGAATAACTTTATAGAATGACTGAGGTAATAAAAACTGGATTATAGTTTTTGTTAAATTCAAACGTTAAGAGTTCATATAATCTCTTTCGATAAAAAAAAACCAAGATTTTTAAACAGTCATAATGACAGTCCAGCAGACGTTCATATTATTATGTTACTGCTCAATTTTATTTTGTTTCTTTACATACGGTGTACCTACCGATAAAAATAGATATATCGTATGTATAAGTAATTTGATACTTAGCAGTAAATGGCGCTGAATATTAAAAGAACCTAAATAATACCTACAATAGAAATATTAAACGACTAAAATAGAAATGATGCTATAAAAGATTATATCTATTGTAATAAAACTGCAATGCTTATTTAATAGAAGTTCTGTTGCAGATTTTATTTATATATCACCGAAGTCACAGCTTCCGTGACTTCGTCCGTATGACAAGATTTTGTTGTAAAAAGTAACCCATGTAATTATATAGATTACAAAATATCTGTGTATTAAAATAATATTAAAATACAACAAAAACTCATCCAAATTCGATGCCAATTTGTATGGGAATCGATTAACCTTACTTGTTTGGTAGCATGAAATATAATCTTTTGACAGTTTGACAGATCTTCGAACCAAAAGTTGTCATTCGGCAGTAGGAACCTCTGGTTTAACATTTTTTTTAACCCGTTACTGTCCCACTGCAGGGCAAGGGTCTCTTCCCAAACGAAGGGGAAGGGTTACGCCTTGAGTCCACCACGCTGGCCAAGTACGGGTTGGGGACTTTGCATGCTCTCAATAAATGAATTAAACAAATTTTCTGCAAGGTTTCCTCACGATGTTTTCCTTCACCATTAGAGCAAGCGATAATTATTTCTAACCCACACATAACTTCAAAAATTCATTGGTGTGTTGCCATGGTTCGAACCTGCGACCACTTGCGTGGGAGGTGCCAACTTAAACCACTCGGCTATCACTTACATACGGGAATGCAAAAGTTGGCAAGCGATTAATTGTTCGTGCTTGAGCTACAGATCAGAGGATTTTGTATCCCTTCAATTAAAGAATATAAAGTATCTTTAATGCAGGCATGATTTCATCACGATGTTTTCCTCCATGTATTTATTATTTCTATTACACTAATTCTTGACAATGATTCTTCGTTAGATTATAAATTACTAACTGACCTGGCAAACGTTGTTTTGCCATATAACTTAAAAAAAAGTAGTGTCACTTAGGGGTATGTAAAATAGATGTTGGCCGATTCTCAGACCCTGATCTACTCAATATACTCACAAAATTTCATGAGAATCGGTCAAGCCGTTTCGGAGTAGTACTTATATTAGCCATTAAATTTTATTTATAAGATAATATTTTTATTTCTCTCCAGTAGTTAAGGTGGACGCCACGCTATCGGTGCATGGGATCATGGGGTCATGGGTTCAATTCCCTCATGGAACAATTAATTGTGCGATCCACAAATAGTTATTTCGGGTCTGGATGTACTTTGTGTCCGTTGTTTGTATGTTTATTAAAGTCCCTGCGACACAAGAGCGATAAATGAATGCGAAAATAAATGATTTTAAAGTAGAAAATCAATTGCGAACTCATTATAACATTAATTAATTTCTATGATAATTACTATGATGTTAATAATACGAAGACGGCCAATGGTTTAAGCTTCCCTTGAAAGATCTTACGTGACTGAATTAATAAATTACATATAATACTTGTCATATAAATTATAAAAGTGACATTTAGTTGACATTTATTATGTGTTTATATTCAACACGGAATTAAATTTTTTATTTCAAATTATTCCTTCCCCGATATAATTAATATCAGTCTATTGACAATACATCTGGCTGACAGTTATTATATTATGATTTTCATAGATATTCATAAAATAATATTTTGCGTATGTGCAAATAAGTGCTTTGTAATTTTGCTTTATGGTACTTTGCATTCGTCTTAATGGTGTATTGCCCGTATGGGATAAAAACTATCCTATCGGCTTCAATGTATCTCAAACTGCATTTGTACAAACAAATATTGAAAATTAAGTTATAGTTATCGTAAAAATAAGAAAAGGGCAGGCAGAGCTACTTACACATTTATAATAACAAATAATATTAGACCAATAACCCTTTACCCGATCCGGGAATCAAACCCGAGATCTCGTGATCAGTATACACTACTACCACAGATCCTAAAGACAGTTGCGTTTATAATATTTATTATACGCATGCCGTTTTTCGAAAAAAAAAATCATACTCATGGTCCATAGAACTAAGTCCTTAACGTGATGGAAGGTTATATTCCTCACTTATATATACATAGACATAGAAATCTGTACGCACATTCACACAAACAATACAATAATAAATTAATTTGCTTTACATCTATATCTATACTTATTATAAAGCTGAAGAGTTTCTTTGTTTGTTTGTTTGAACGCGCTAATCAGGAACTGGTCCAATTTGAAAAATTCTTTCAGTGTTAAATAGCCTATTTATTGAGGAAGGCTATAGGCTATATAACATCACGCTACTACTAAAAGGAGCAGAGTACCAGTAAAAAATGTTACAAAAACGGGGAAAAATTTCACCCATTCTCGCGCTAATGTGACGCAAGCGAAGTTGCGCGGGTCAGCTAGTATTTTTTTCAACGTTCAGAACATAGACTTACTATAAAAGCGTTTTGCATTATTAAAGGCGGTCAGACCGTCGGTATCAGTACGCAAAGTCACTATGGAGGAAATAAAATCGAACAAGATATTGAAATTTAATGAGAATCAAATGCAACATGTTCGGAAAGCAGTTGGGTACGAAGACTTGAATAAATTGAAACAGGATATTCAGCAGTTGTCGGATTGGATTAAACAGCAAAGTCATTTCAGGATTAAAGATTTCGGTGAGTAATTTTTATTTTGAATGATTGGTTTAAATTACTTACACTTGGTTAGTGAGAAGGACTTTTGGTTTAAACCCTTGCTTGTTCAGGGAAAAACTCTAACCCAGCTGCGAGAGAGTAATTAATTTATTTTTAGTATTTATTCTTTAAATTAATTCAAGCACGGTTTTGAGGTAATTTTCAAGTAGTAACAAATAATTAGATTTGTTTTTTTAATTACATTTTTCCTAGTTTCACATGCAATTAAAAATTTTTGTATTCTAAATTATTCACAAATTTTTGGAAGGCTTGAAAAATAAAATTTAAGTATTGTCGAAATAAATACGATTGTAAAATTAAGTAAGTAACATTATTATATTGAATCGATTTTATAAATCGAATGATATCATCATTGTACCTAATATTTTCGTAGAAGCTGTAAACCGATGTAAACAAGAACGTTAATTCTCCAAAAAATACAAAAACAAAATTAATTCTGCTCAATTATTTTAACACCTAAGCTTAATAAAAATCGTATTAAAATGAATTGACTGGTTTATCCTTTTATTTTTTGCAAAATCTCGATGCACTTGAACAATAAAATATGCTATACTCAGGCCATTTCAAACTTACGAACTACGTTATGGCATTATACCACACTTACACATTGTCACAGTAATTTCATTCTTTTGATAATGACGTACTCGTAGTTCGCAGTTAGTTAGTAGAACCTTTAATCCTCAAGTTCCTATAAACAGCCCTTGATGTGACGCAAAGTTTCCATGTACATTCGGCCAGCAACTGTACTTTAGGCTTCATTCAGGGAGTAAGTAGCTCCTATCCCAAGAGGAACGGTATAGGGTTAGATTTATTTAGATATACCAGCTTCTGCCAATGACTTCGACTACGTAGAAATATTTTCCAGGGTAATATTATTTTTGAAAATTGAAAAGGACTGGTCGGATCTTGCTGCCGATAGGAGGATTTGGAAGGGAAGGGGGGAGGTCTTTGCCCAGCAGTGGGACATTCGAACAGGCTAAGGAAAAAATACATTATTTTTTGTTAATCCAGGTAATAATAAATTCATTCTCTTGCCCAGGAGTTTCTTATTTATTATTAATTGTAACTGAATATAAAAAGCCTCAAGGTTTAGAAACTTGGTAACATAGGTACTGATTTTTAAACTCGTGTGACTATTAGAAACAGTTGCCATTTGATATAAAGGTGAAGGAGAACATCTTTAAATCTGAGAGTTATTCATTTAATATCAATCAACAATCTATCACTTTATTATCACTCTCGTGCTGGACGGAACGTTTTTCTACTCTCTTATAATAATATCAAAAGGTGGTTGTGAGTCAAGGTCGGGAGGAAATCCTTGCTCAGTACTAAAAGAACTATATTAAGAAGGTTTAGGTCTTCCACCTCATGATGTACATATATTATTAGACTTATGACATTGATATTTTCTAGACCAGTCCAGAAAAATATTTTTTGCACTAATCAATACTTTAGCATAATTATATATTTTTTAATATGACCAAAAAATTTAAAATTATTTTTGCAGGTGGGAACAAATCAATAGGTTAATTGAAACTTTCAATCACCAAGAATTGTAGTGGACTTATTTAATATTGAGACTGGTCATTACCAAGAATTTCTGTGCTTTTTTTTTTATGACCTAAGAATCTGCGCAGATATCTTATTTACCGAGACATACTTGCATTTAATAATTACTTAATTCAAGTTGGAATCGAACAGTAATTACAGCGCGAAGTATTCTTTTGTGATTGATCACGAACCAGTTGTATCGACTTATTATGATGATAATGATTGGCTTTTTTCTCAGAAATTATACGTAAGGTGCTTTTACATAATAAGACAAATTAAAGCAGTTCATTATTTGTAGAGTATTTAAGGCATTTTTGAGCCAAATCTTTCCTTATGTGTTTTAAAGATAAATGATAGTTGATTGATGTAAATATTCCAAAACTTAAATCATATCATGTTGCGCAGTCAGATAAAATATAATTCATACAAATTACTTCATGTGTATATTTAAAATAAAAAATGCAAAGTTTGTTTGTCGGTCAGAACCGATTATAAAGTTCTTTATTTAATAGAGTGTGGGTGGGACCCGACACAATTAATTAAAAAGATCAAACCCTGAAAACATCTTTCACCAGAATGAACCAGCGTTTAGCCCAGTGGGTCAGCTAGTATCTTTATAAAAAATAATCTTTCTTCTGAGGGAGAAACACACACCTTAATCTGATACCCATACCTTGTCATGACCGTGATCTAGGCTTGACTGGACATTGTGATACGGTTTACTGCCTTCGCAATGGTCTGTCGCCTCATATAGAACCTATGCACTAATACCTACTTTTAAGATGTGCCTGTTTCTCAATGTAGAAATTTAGGACAAGAAGCAAGAAAAACTGAAATATAAACAGATGCGTGTGACAGCTTTTTTATGCTTTGGTTGGTTGTTGTTACTCTTACAGGTTTAATCTATACTATACTAATATTATAAAGCTGAAGAGTTTGTTTGTTTGTTTGTTTGTTTGTTTGAACGCGCTTATCTCAGGAACTGCTGGTCCGATTTGAAAAATTCTTTCACTGTTAGATAGCCTATTTATCGAGGAAGGCTATAGGCTATATATCATCACGCTACGACCATTAGGAGCGGAGTAGTAACGAAAAATGTTACAAAAACGGGGGAAATTCCCATTCTCTCTTACGTGACGCAAGCGAAGTTGCGCGGGTCAGCTAGTAATTTCATAAAATTTAATTTAATTAATCATTGTCCCATTGCTATGCACGAGGTCCCGAACCAAAAGCAACACATCAATGGCATTTCCAAGTTATGTGCGTTTAAGACAAAATACTCTCATGAAACCCTATATATGCCTAAAAAATCTTCACAATAGGTATTAAAGCGGCGGTTGACCAGTGTCATTGACTCGGGGTTTTATCACACCCTTCATTCCGACAAGAGAGTGCTAGTTTTTGGAATTGAATAAATTGATTCCGTTTTACGTAGAAATTGTTCGTGTTAAGGAAAACCATGTTGCAAAGGGCCTTAATCAATTTATGACTGGTAAGGTCAGTTATAAAGTTACTAGGTAATTATCTCAAGCTACTTTATAGTACTGGTGGTCACGGCAATCGTCTTCGTTAGACAAGAATTAATACTATGAAGCTTATTATCACCTAGTATAGAGTTCGAGAATTTGTTCAAAATTTGTTAATGACTTTTTCGAAAGGTTGTGAGGATGTTTGTCCCACGTTAGCTCAAAAACTTCTAAACGAATTAAAATTAAACTCTGCCGTAGCCAAGTTGTATGGCAATGCTTATTCTTTGTCCTAAAAAAAGGCCAGCTTTCGGTCACGTGTCACGCTGTTGGTTTAGTGTGAGATTTCTTGAACCATTTTTCTTGAACTTGCCTCAAGACCACATGGTCTCAAGTCCAAACGGCTCAAAAGAAAGGCTCAAATATAAGATTGCTTAAATATTTTAAGTCAAGTCCAAAATAAACACGAGTGGAACCGCGCGGAACAGTTAGTCTTATATACCTACCTACATAATTACTTTTGAATAACAAATGACATAATATTTTTTCGAATGCAATTTATTTTACAGGTACAAGCGACCATGAAGACATTAATGTTAATAAGTACTTAAACATCATAATTTTTTTACAGCGTAATTTATTACTTTTGACCATATAAATGTAAATAAATAAATTACTTTGCTATAAACATAACAATAACACCAAAAATTTATGCAAAAATTATACAGAGTGGAAACAATATTTCTTATTTTTTTTAATACTTAAATTATGATGTGTTTTAATGCTTACGCATATACAACGCATTAAAATTTCGGGTTAGTCCCTGAGTACCCCGATCTCCGAGGCCCCCGTCCCGGAGTACCCCGATTTATTTTTACCTTGATAAACTATTAACAGTCAGTTTAGCGTAAAATTACCAAATTTAAATAAAATTTATTTAAGTATAAATCAAATGTTACCCTCTATCCAGCTTTTGCCCGCGACTTCGTCCGCGTATAAACTGAAAATATTCTGCGGGATCCCACATGCAGGATAAAAATGATTCTATGTTTTATTCCAGAATGTATTCTAGTGTGTGCCGATATTGTATCAAATCGTTATTGCGTGATTGAGTTACTATCATCCATCATAACTTTAGCATCACTACCGAAGATTCACCACTTCGAAGCCGACTCCAACATAGTTGGAAGAAAGACAAGACTGATATAAAAACAAAAACGTATGAATAATATAACTAAGGGGTTTAAATATATGATATTTTTTAAAGTCCACTAAATGTAACTCGTTAAAATACAAAAATTGTATAATTTAAGCATAAAATGATAAAAATCAATGAAAAACTGACTTTATTTTTATATCCGGTACTTCTATTGTTCAAAAGGCTAATTATTCAATAATTTGTCGTACTAAAGTTGTCTGTATTTTGAAATAACAAAGAAAAATAGTTCTCATTCTCACATAAGATTTTTAATCTACTTTGAAACAATAACAATTAAAAAACATTCAGTATTTTATGTGGCCCTAGCTTTTATTATAATTTTTTGAAGTAGATAAACACGTCATATTTTTTGCTTCACTGAAATAATTTATAAATAATATTTTCATAACAAAAATGAGTCACATAGTGTCAAATACATAGGACTCACGTTTCGCCGTTAACTATGTTATTCCCATGTAAAAGGGGCGAGTTTATTGCCATTTATGACGTTACAAAACTTTGTTCTTCTATTAAGGAATATTCTTATATAAATCAGAGAAGAACAATGGTACCTAATTTGCCCGACCCAGAAAGCGAACCCGAGAGGTCACAATCAGCAGTCGGTTATACTACCGACCGGGCCACAGCAGTCGCAAAAATTCAAACCTTGAAAAATTCTATTCCATTCTAAGCCCATAGGTTCGGCTTACGTCACAAATTGTAATAGCAATGCCTACTTATATTTTGGTAACACATTTGAACATATTAAAAATAATCGTTGTTGTTACATTATATACAAGCAATGTTTAACATCTTATATATATATATTCGCTTAGCCTTTGTTCCAAACTATGTTGGAGTCGGCTTCCAGTCTCACCGGATGCAGCTGGATACCAGTGTTTTACATGGAGCGACTGCCTATCTGACCTCCGCAACCCAGTTACTTAGGTATTAACACGATACCCTTCGGTAAGACTGGTTGTCAGACTTTCAAGCTTCTGACTACTGTTAACGACTGTCAAAGATCTTCGAAAATGACAACCGGGACCCACAATTTAACGTGCCTTCCGAAACACGGAAGAACTCGATATGTATAAGATGGTCACCCATCCACGGAATAACCTCGGTAAGCGTAGCTTAACCTCAGAGATCGATCCGTGCGACTGTTGTAAACTAAGCCACGAACATCTTATATATTTAAATTTACAGATCCAGAATACTTGGAGCGCTGGTTGATCTACAACAAGGGGTCTATCGAGAGAACAAAACAACGCTTCGACAGACTCTGCACTTGCACTAATTTGATGCCCGAGTTCTTACAGAATTTCGACGTGAAGAATGAATTCAAATCGTTGTTTGTTATCCAGTGAGTATAAGATTTCGTTGATAACAGAATTATTAGCTTAAAATAAAGATCCTACTTATCCATGCAACAACTACATAGTAAAGAGCCTTGCATACAAGATTTGCTGCTGGCGGACGTGTAGGTACAAAATTTTGAATTTAGATCATCAGTGACCCGCACGCATTGACGCATATGAAGCCTACGATGGTCTGTTTGGTACTACCGCTAATTTATTTTCCATTACGATCCCTCTGCTAGGCAAGGGTCTCCTCCCAAAAAAAGGATTGGTTAAGCCTTGAGTCCACTACGCTAGTCAACTGATTGGGGACTCTGCATGCCCTCAAAAACCGCGTTATTAATTTTAATCTGATAAATTGTATCTCTGAATACCCCTCAGCAAGTTGCCGAGGGGTATTCTACTAGTTGATCCGGCTATAGAACTTACAGAAAACCACGACTAGACAATAGCCTTTTTTGATGCAAGTGCGAGTAATAAATTATATCTATCGCGGGAGCTTATGAGATTTAAGCAATAGACGAGCAACAATAACGGGACTATAAGATAATATTTGTCCGAAGCAAACGCTTTCTCTTCTTTTTCGTACTTCTATTTTGCACTCAGTTTCATAAACCTTTTTCTGTTTTTAGAGACACCTGTGTGATGCCAAAACCAACCACAGATAATTACAGACTTATAATCACGAAAGCAAGCGGACTCGATGACAATGATTTCAAATTTATCGACTACTATAGATATCTAATTGTGGTGAGACAATGTGAAATATTTTTTTAAGTCGGTATTTTTTGTAATTTGGAAGCGCACTACATTAGGTGGCAACTGACGACGTGGCGCGGTCGGTTGAGCATTCAACTGCTAACCACGTGGTGTAAGGTTCGATTTCCAGGTCGATGCACTAACATTGTTAATGGCGAATATTTTTCTTACACCTTCGGGTATAAAAAGCGTGTTTTTTATAAAAAGACAACTCCTGTACTAAGCATTGCTCTTGTGTCGAGGGACTGTTACAAACATACAAATAACGGGAACAAAGTACAACCAGACCCGAAACAATTATTTGTGGATCGCACAAATGTATGAATCGGAGGCAACTAAATGTATCGTATGTATGTAAAAAAAAATAACCTATATTTCAGCTCGGCCACTACATGCTGTGCAACGACTATTGTCACGGCTACGAGATGATTGCGGACTCGAGGACAATAACAATGAACATTGTTAAAAAATTCAACCCCATAATCATTCACAAGGCGATGACTTTGCTTGTCGTAAGTATCTTGCATGAGGACCGATATTTGGTCCACTTTTGACATTCTACAGCAGCTGAAACTAACTCATCTACTCAGCTTAGTTGTATAACTGCAGTAGCAGTACTGCATTTATACAACTAAGCTAAAGATTTAATAAATGATTATGTGTATTACCAAAAATAAAAAATAAAGGAGCTGTATCAAACAGGCCACCACCAGCTGCGTAAGCCTGCGGAAAACTGTTGATCTAACGTCTGAATTTTGTATATTTACGCTCGCCTCGAACTTCGCATACAAGTCTTTGCTAAGTCCATGTACTATAACACTATCTTCACACCTTTCGCTACTATTGCTGCTTTTCAAAAAACGCATTACCTAACAAAATGTGGCATCCACTTGGCCAGCATGCTGATGTCAGATAAAGTGTAAGGTTGGTGGCAAGTCTATGTATCAAAGGTAGACAAGCTCTAACTTATATATGTATTTTGCTTTTCAGGAAGCCATGGGCCAAAGAATGAAGAAGATCCATTTGATTAGCGGATCAAAGTTCTTTGAAGCCGTACTGATGTTGTTCAAGCAAGGGCTCTCAGCCAAGTTGAGACAAAGAGTAATAGTACATCCCAATATGGAAAGTTTGTATGAACATGTACCAAAGGAGTTACTGCCAGAAGAACTGGGAGGAACAGAAAAGTCTATGAAGGAGTTAGCAGGTAAAACTATTGTTAATTCTTAGAATAAAAATGACCTCTTTGTAGATTTTTCTTTTATAGCAATTATTGATTAGACTCCTTGCGGTAACAGCATTGTTTAAATGTTTGAATTCGTAAACATTGATATCATAGTAATAATGATATGCCTATCAAAGGCTTTTGATCAGGTTTAATGACGTTTATCCAAATCGACAACCAACCAGAACCGTTTTTTCTAACATCGTCTCTTCGTACCGTGTTTTACAAAGCAGATTCGAAGCGATTATAATTTCTGTGATATCTATACACAATTGCCTATATTTTTTCCAGTACAAAATTTCGAAGCAGTAAGCACAGAAGAGCACATAGGCAAATTGAAGTTGATGGAGGAGGCGACAACAGATGAATCTTGCAGACTGCAGTGCAAATTCAACGAAGAATATTCTGGAATGCCTGGATCTTTCAAGACTTTGTGTGTGGACTAATTATGGACTATGGACTGGTTTCAATGATACTGGCTGTCGTAGCCAGATATCGGCTAGGACGTTACATGATAAAAAAAAACCATGAAGGACATGCGATAATACATCAGAAGTTTAATAATCGCACTGCTGATTAGGGATTTCCAGTTCATCAATTTTTAATCCATTATTGGCAAAGGTTTCTTTTAACAGAATGAGTGAGTGGTAAAGCCTGAGTCGTCAACACTGGCAAAGTGGGTGGTGTGAGGACTTTTCATGCCTGCAAGAATGTTCAAATGTTCCTATCATCAGGAGGAAAAGGATTATTTATATCTAAGTTACTTGTTGCTGTTGCTGGTATTTTATTTACTTTAGATTTTTATTTGATTACTTATTTATATGTGGAAAATAAAGGAGTTTGAAATGTGCAAGTGATATTTTTGTTTAAAGCCTGTTCGAAACAAAATGTTAAGTACAGAAATGCGATAGTAAAAATGAAAATAAGTGCAGGCGCTCTGAATACTTTTAAAGCATATAGCAAGACATGTAAATCATGCTTTACCTTTAGGTAAATAATTACTTTTATCTCTGGAAATGTCCTTGTATTAATTATGCCACGAGTGTGATGAAAAAGGACGCAACAATCATGTCAAATTATTACTTTAATCAATTTGTCATTTTAAAAGTGATTTAATGATATATTGCAGGCACTGTATATTATATGCGATTATGTACAAGTATCGAGTATATATCGAAAAAATCTTATGTTCAACTAATCAGCGCCCCTAGCGTGTTCTGAATGAGCTTGATCTTAGCTCACGATACGACGGCAATATTTCTAAAAGAGTACACTAATACCTAAAAAACTGACGATCAATGCGAATCTAGCCTCAATGTGTCTAATTATTATTACACTATGTGTAAAGTTCCGATAAAAACTGTGCGTCACAAAGCATGCCTCGGTACACGTGACAGGAGCGTAAATTATCTGCTGCGCAAATTAGTAGGCAACAATAACAAGTAAACAGTTTAATAAAAACATAATTTTAATTTCTTTTAATAAGCTCTTTGGTCTGGGCGATAGTATAGATGACTGCCGATCATGAGTTATCGGGTTCGATGTGTTCTCGTAGATCCTGAGTCAGGTTAAGTGCTGTTTGGGTTTTATAATTTTCTCTACAGCAGCTTGAAGTATGGTTATATGTCCGGTACATAGCAATAGGCTCACCTTCTTTGGAATGAGTAAGACTAACGTTGTCAATGCCCAGCGTGAGAGTATTTAATACACCTTTGGGTAGATACAACAGGCGAGATGTTGTAAGTAAAAAGTTTACAAAATATATCATATGAATCTGATAACGAAATTATACTAGTGATTCACAAGTTAATAGAAGAATCTCAAACTACTTTTTTTGTTGCCAAATATCTTGGAATATCTACTGAATGTCAAACGCCTCATAAATTACAAAATATTATTAGGTAACTAATAGGTTAGTTGCACGTGACCAATTTCCATAAATAATATTTATCATAGTAATAGCAATAAAAAATGTATTTTGTTGTTAGTCTTTTCAAACTACAAATATTATGAAAAATGTTTTTTAGCAAAACAAACAGCGAAAGTTAACTTGCGCAAGCGACTTTGAACATTTAAAAACTTGCGCAAATAGACTTCTGCCGGGTTTAGTTACTTGCAAAACAAGTTTTAATATTCACGATCAATACAAATAGCAACATTCATCAACTAACTCTTGAAAGAAAGCACAGAGAAATTGTCTCTTTGGATTCTTTGTTAAATTACACCAACATTAAGCTCCACTGATATCAAAACAATAAAATCCTCCTGTAACGGGATTGCACTGACCGACATTACATTTTCGATAACATAGAGCCCTTTTATTGGCTCTTATCCTTCAAACCGCACGTGATAATAATATGTGAATCAGCGTGGTTACCTTGCCACTATCACCACCTCGGCGATCCACGTGATTTTTACTCTTACTCAGAACTATAAACGAATTACCTTTTTTTTCAGTCTTACCCCTGATTTCTGAGGTAAAGGTTTCTAAATTTTCAAACATATTTTAATGATATGGATACCTAATCTTGTTATCATAAATTAATTCAAGTATTTTTTACATAAAACAATGCGTGTCTAAAGAACGTTAGAATTTAATTACTTCTATAAAATTGTACTTAATTACTTATACGAACAAGTTATTCTTTGTTGGAAATGTCGTAAAAATAATTGTGTTGTTATTATCCATAACTAGATTCCAGTCTATAAGGAAACTTAGTAAGGGCGAATGCATACGATTATTTTGCAGGAGTAATTTCGAACAAACTATTGGCTTGTATTGGTTTACTATATCGTATAAATAATGCATGGCTGTTAATTTGTATACGTGCAGTTTCTTTCTATTTAGGTATGTAGAAATTTTTGGGGGAAAATAGCGTTTCCAATGATCTTATAAACATCAATAAGTCTTTCACGCCAAACTTCTTAACGTATTTGGATGGTAATTTACACAGGTAATTTATATACTGGATGGAACACAACTAATAATTTTAGTCTGGGAAATCTTTTGTACGAAGTGTATGTAATAGACTCATGTTTCGCAATTAACAATGTCAATCCCATGTAATAGATTGCGAGCCCATTGCTATATACCGGGCACGTTATCCAACTCTGTATTACTGTTGTAGAATAATCAAATTAGAAAGCTCCAGTAGTACGTTGCCTGGGAATTGAACCCAAGACTTATCCGCAGTTGGGTACACTACCGACTGCGCTACAGAGGCAGTCAAAATAAAAGCATTATGAGGAACACTTGTCCGACATTAATAATTTATTACAATCCCAAAACTAGTGCCCAAAACTTAAGCAAAAAGTGCTGACGCAAGTTAGAAGGTAATTAAATTAATAGATGCCTAAGATTAAGATTGTACCTATGAAATAATGTCATGCATGAGGAATTCAGACAAGAAATTATAAACTTTATTCCATTGTAAAACTATCATTGACTTTTATGTTAATAATGTTAAACTAGGTATTAAATTAATTACTTATTTTTGTTCATAGTTAAGTTTGTCATACATATTTTATAACGACGGCAAGACATTGTTTTATATTTTTTATCACAACTTGGCCAGCGTAGTGTACTCAAAGCCTAGCCTCTCCCTCGTTTATCAAGAGAGCCTTGCCCTGCAATGAGAAAGTAATAGGTTAAACATCAAAAATTGTATCTTTGGGAAACTTACTCAAAACGTCACATTAGCCAATAAAAGTTTCCGTAAGTCACACTTCATATTTATCACTCTATTCGTCCAGTCACTTTTGAGCTAATTTTATACAGACACGACAAGAGACTTACTGGACTAGCCGTGTTGTCTCTTGTAGATTTAATAATAATCTATCAAAAATCCTTAAACATGTTAAAAACGTAGTGATGTTGTATTTATATAAAGCAAACATTAGAGCCAAATCATTTCTAACCCTCCGTTACTGACATATATTTAGCCGTAGTTTATCTATTCGATAGCGTTTAAACTACCGCTTAATATACTCAGAAACCATATGACAGCAAAGCATAGGGCATAAGACGCAACTTCGTAAAGGAAAAGATAAATGCATTTTTTGCGGTATTGCTGCTTCAAAAACAAACAAACAATTTACAAACACAATCAATCGACAATAATAATAAATATGCTCGGTTTTGTTATTTTCGCATTCAGGTAATTTTATTTAGGTTAATATTGTCCCTTCCTTATGTGTTCACTGTCCTAATAATAAGAATGACATAAACGTATGTAATTAATTGCTTTGTTTCTGCGGTCCAAGAAATGTGTATTCTAACGGTAATTAAAGGATACATCGTGATCAATGAATCTAGTATGCAGTTTTGAAAAAATGCGCGTGTACGTACCCGTACTTGGGCAGCGTGGTGGAATCAAACCCTTCCCTCAATTCAGGAGAAAGCCCTCGCCCTACAGAGAGACAGTAAAGGGCTTTAATTATTTGTTATCATTTAAAAATAACGGGGCAACACAGTCAAACGGCAACAGGGTCAGAAGTTGAATTGTTATGTTATTATCATATTATATTTCCTTGAATCAAATCTTTTGCTTTTGATTTCCGAAGGTTCAACCTGAAATCAGGTGCAGAACCAGTTTGAACTGTATCGTTTTAACACCTTTGAACACGTCACTATGACTCAAAAGGGAGCCTAAACAAATCGCGATGTTAATTTGTATTTTTTCCTCTTTCCGTTTGTCAACAAATAAAAATGTCCCAAACACCTCACAGCCGAATGCAGGCACTTTATTCAATTTTAAGTGATGTTTTAAAGTATTTGTATGACCACAATATAATGTACACTGGAAAGCAAATATTAATATAAAACTAATATAAAATGTTATTACTGTTGTTGTACTTTAAGAGTTGCTTAAAGTTAAAGAACATGTTTGTATTCGGCTGTCCATGCATCAATATGACAGTGTGTATAAGTAATTACTGTAATGCATGAAAGTATCATCAATTATAAGAAAAAAAACTAAACGAGGGTAGTTATAGAAAAATTGTTTTGGAAGACATGACACCAACACACCAATTATTATCAGTCAGTTCAAGACCGAAGTCGAGTGCACTTTGCTCTTAAAATCAGTTCGTTAAAAGCGTCGCATTTTTAATTATAGTTTGAAATATCTGAATTAGTTGCTGCTATTCAATATTAGATATACTAAACGGTCACCCATCCATACTTTAACCTTATTACCTTTACTTAACGTTACTGTATCGCGTGTAGTCACGGGTCCGTCCGCTTATAAATAAAGGCATATTTGAAACGAGGCCACAACTGAGTGATATCTTTTACAATATGGACGCGATCGTTGAGAGTCCTATCTTGCGTTATAATGCAAATCAATTGAAAGATGTTCGGGAAGCAGTCGGCTATTCGGATGTGTTTAGACTGGAACAGGATATTCAGCAATTTGGTGATTGGATAAGGAAACAGAGTCATTTTAAGATCAAGGAATTTGGTGAGTTATGAATACAGCACTTTCTATCAATCAGGGTATAAAAAAATCTATATCAAATAATCGGATGGTCAAAAATGACTACTAACCACCGGTTTCTGAGTACATTTAACGTTAGTTTATCTATTCAATTGCGTTTTTTTATATGAATTTTAACGCTATTGAATAGATAAACTACCGCTAAATATACCTCAGAAACCGAGGGTAAAAGCAGTATTGGTCTAGGTTTATTGTCTGAGTTTACGTTAAAGTTAGTATATAATATAGAATAGTGATACTCCCCTCAAGTAACATTCGGACTTAAAAAATACGTGAAAATATTTGTATGGCTAAAAACATATTTGTTTGGATTGTATTGGAAATAAAATCTAGAGCGATTTAATCTGTTTATCATCTATCAGAATTAGTCATACATAATTTCTTAAATTGCTTTGATTTTGACTTTTCACAATGAAAACTACCTTCCAAATTGGTGCAGTTTCGACAGTCAAAGAAACATAAAATCCTAAAATAACTGTTTTAGCCTTTATTGCCCTCAATAAAAATATTATGAGGGTCTAACCCCCAAAAATTATTTGTTTTTCCTCAATTACTTTCGAAAAAACATCAGTTTAAAGTTTTAGCATCGTAGAATTTAGAATCCAAAGTTCGGATTCGGTCAGACCTCGACCTCTGACCTTGATGGTAATCATACATTCTTGAGGGTTGTGTTCATCTTTTAATACGTACTTTGCCTAGTAGTTTACGTAGTTTTAAGAACTAAATTAAACTTGCCCAGGGTTTTGAACGTATTGCCTAGCTTCCCTATGGCTAACGCAACCCAGACATAATCAATGCTGAATCAATCAATTTGCCCTCAATAAATGTATGAAACAAATTTTAGGCATTCAAGGTTTCATCACGATGTTTTCCTTCACCGTTAGAGCAAGTGATAATTATTTCTAACACACATAACTTCGAAAAGTCATTGGTGTGTTGCCTCGGGTTTGAACCGTCGACCACGTGTCGGAGGGGCCAACTTAAACCACTCGATAGGACACTATCATAAATATCGATATTTTGACTCATTCATCTTGTTTAACCTCGAACGTTTATTTACATTATATGACCATGAATATAAAAACCTGTTCGCGAAATCGTAATTTTACCCTATGTCCGTATCGATCCAAAATAAACTATTGGATCGACTCGACTACTTTTGACTTATTTAAGGCAAAAATCATTAAGCTATAATTATCAATGTAAATATGTACATAAGTGTTTCTATTGTCCGGTAAGCTATGGCCAAAAAGTTCTTAGTTCGATTTTCGAGTCAGACGAAATTTCGATAAGTGTGTTCATTTTGCGTTAAAATAGGTTTACTAGCAGTTTATGATCATTATATGCTATAAGCTTACACAAAATATTTTTCAATAAATCTCTTCCTATATTATATCGGATATATTTGGAATGTATAATTATATGTTTTTTTCAGATCGTGATTATCTAGAACGCCTACTGATCTACAACAAGGGATCCATTGAAAGGGCCAAGAAAACACTGGACAAATTATGTACTTGTATAAATTTGATGCCGGATTTCTTACGAAACTTTGATTTGAAGAACGAGTTCTCCGGTATCTTTAAAGCCGTGTAAGTACTCCTTAATCTCTTAAAGTACTTTTTATTTTTTTTATTTTATCAGAATCTGACTGCCTCTGTGGCGCAGTCGATAGTGTATACAACTACCGTATAGAGGTCTCGGGTTCTAATCCCGTGTTCAAAACAAAAAGTTGTTTAGGAGTTTTTTTAGTAAAAATTTCTCAGTAATCACTCGGATTGAGGAAGTTAAGGTCAAAGACCTCTGTACCACAGAGAGCACGTCAAACTGTCGGACCTGCGCCTGATCTCTCACTGGTCTTGTCGGTGGTCACCAGGTTAGGAATAGTGTTCCTGTGTATTGTGCATACACTTGGACACTACAAACCAAGTTCTCTTCCATTGGTCATAGCCAGATATCGACTAAAAGGACAATCAATAGTCAAAATAACTGTTAAAATGCTTTAAAGACACTAACAAACAAAAACCAGCACATTTTGCCGGCTTCAATGAAATTGGCCGTTTTAGCCAGATATCCGCTAAGAGTACATTATTAAGCTTTACATTCATAACAGTTTTTCATACCTCAACAAAAAGATCATTAACTATATTAATTTCCTCACGCATCACACGTGACTGAACTATGTTCTTCAAACACGTGAGTAAGATTAAAGATCATATTAAAGACCATATCACCATATAATTATGTTAATTAACTTGTTGTTCAAAGATACTAGGCTAAGATAGGTGCTCACGTTTTAGCAGTGTTTATGTCTATAAATCATAAAATATGGCCGGCTAGATTTTTTTAAATGGTAATTTATTTTAATTATTTTTTACGGAATTTGGTTAACCTCGCTTGGGGAGCCGTAGGTTTAATTCTAACTCCGGACAAAATTTATTTTATTTCGAGCCTGTATCGTCCCACTGCTGGGCAAAGGCCTCCCCCATAGCTCAAAAAATTAAGTAATTCAATTTTTTTTTCAGTTCATATTTAAAAAAAAATGTTTCTGTGATTTGCAAAAACTATTTAATTACGAAATGAGTATTTCAAATTAGACAAAAATGGCAATCTGTTACGTCTTACTTGCATTTCTCACAAATATTGTCACGAGTGGGAATCATGACTTCTGTACGCAATGGTATCATGTTGACACTTCGGTTACTATGTCGAGGACTTTATCATATACCTTATTACCTCTACCTCCAGTATTTTTTTTTTATTTATTTTAAACATACAACAACTACCCTAGAACAGGCTCCAAATCTCTCAAAGGTTTATTTTCTATTAATATTTAAGTATTGTAACAGTGAAGAATTGTAGAATCTTTGAAGAGAAACAAATAAGTTTTATTAAATTAAATTAAATGTATTTGTCTTTTCAGCAACATTTGCATTTACAATCTTTGAAGAGAAATATACGTATTTATATATTTTTAAAATTCTTAATTAATCTTATATATTTGGTTTTTCAGCAACATTTGCATTTTGCCGAAACCTACAAAAGACAACTATCGTATATTGTTCGTGAAAGCTACCGGTGGAGATGATCAAGATTTCGAACTTATATACTTGTACAGATATTTGATGGTGGTAAGTAAAACTACATATATTATTGCTTTACTTCTTTATTAGGTAACAAGTAATCTCAGTTTACTTTTACCTATATGAAGTGTACACTTCAAAAAGTTAGGTAGTTAGTACATTAAGGTTGTAGGAAAGTACATACGAATATCCATTATAATTGTCTTTTTTAAAATATTTATTTACCTTTTGATATTATTTGAAATACAAATCAGAGTCTTTTAGTTTCTCTCGTCCTTTTATATTTTCAGTTTGTAAATAACATCATTTTTTAATTAATATTGCAAAGTAGAAGTAGTAAAAAGTCAGTCAAACTTTAAACAATTAACCCCTGTTTCTTAGGCTCCCCGTTTACCGAAACGATTGTTTGAAAAACAGCAAATGCCCAAATTTTTTTTATACGAAATAATCAATCCATAATAGTCCATTCATCTGTTACGCTTTTTTATTTCAGGTAACCCAATACCTTGTTACAAATGACTACTGTCAAGGATACGAAATAGTTGCAGATTTAAGCAAAATTACTTTAAGACTTGTGAGGAAGTTAAACCCTATGGACATACACAGAGCTCTTATATTACTGACTGTAAGTATAAAAAATCATATAACATACTCAAAATATTTCAAAAGCTAGTACTAAACTCTCAAGAAGTTTACTAAAGAATTAGTTCCTGCCATGGGTCAAAGATGGACAAGCCACATACGTAGAAGATGAAAAATTTATAGGACGTAGGAGATTGATTGGCTGGCTTTTTTACTTAAATTAATATCACATACATTCCATACATTCAACGCCACCATTCATAAAAAATCTTGATCCACCATTGTATCTAGTCGCTGTACGAACTTATATTGATAATGATATTAATACGTGTACCATCAAAAAATATTCAGACACGAACGGTGCAAGTAAAGGTTTATTCCGCCCTTTTATCGAAATTAATTCATAAACTGTTTATTTTCCAGGAATGCCTCGGCCAAAGAATAAAAAGAATACACTTCTTCAGTGCTTTCAAACTATTTGAAATAGTTATCCAGTTGTTCAAGCAAGCGTTTTCTGCTAAGTTGAGGGAAAGAATTCAAGTACATACAAGTAATGATACTCTGTATAACTACATCCCTAAAGAACTGATACCTAAAGACTATGGAGGTGATCTAGCAACTGTGCAGGAAATTCATGGTAAGATATACATAATATTTGATCTATAATTGTCCGATTGGTCGGTATCAACGTCTTGTCATGATGAGAGGCTAGTACTTAGGCTCTGAGCGCATCTCTATTGAAACTCAAAAACATTTGATTTGCCCAAAGATATTCATTTACAAGTTCCTCGCAAACTAGTCTCCGTAATTAAGTCTGTAAAAAAGAACAAGCCCTTATTATTTTCCTAAAGTCACGCTTATCAAGTGCATGATCTTCCTTATGAGCTATACATGGAACTCTTAAGTTGCGTAGAATAAAATAATAATAGGCAGTAAATTTTTTAACTACTACTAAAAATCATTTAATTCATAGCACGTGAAAGTCTTAAAGATAAATATTATTGTTTTTCTTTATTATCTTTACTCATGCGTTATCTATTTGGCGTGTTTTTATTACTGACATCTGCAACCTTTTAAATCAACCTAAACACCGATAAATAACCACAATCTCTTAATGCATTGTTACTTTCGTTTATAAAATATCAATAAAAATTGGTTGATTATTGTCCACAGATCTGAACTTCAAAGAACTAAGCTCGGACAGACACGTAGCAACAATGAAATTGTTAGAGAAAGCTGGCACAAATGAATCCTGCAGAATGTCGTGTACTTTCAACGAAGAATACTCTGGGATGCCTGGATCTTTCAAGATTTTATGCGTAGATTAATTTACCTAGCTTATAGTCGGTTCCAAAAAAACAGGGTTTTCAAGACTGGTCTGTGTGGTCAACTGGTCAGCATAGTGGTCTGCTGTTACAGTGATCTTGCCTATTATCCAGTAAGACGCGATGCAATGCGATGTCGCATCGCATTGCATCGCGTCTTCGCGACGAAACACAGGATGCAAGTATTTAAGTTTGGTCATTGTATTGACCATGCTTGTTAAGGCGCACATAGCTGTGTTGACCGGTCGGTAAACGATCTGTGGTTTCAGCAAACCTTTGTGCGGTCATTCAATACATGGGTGACCGCACAGTGGTATTTGAACTGAGCGTTTTCGTGCCACGCGGAGGGCATGTAAAAAGCTGGTCCCGGTTTTTGTCAATTAAAAAAGCAGTCATTAAGCCACGACAAAAGCCCTCGGGCGGCTTAAACAACTTTGACACTAGGTTGACCACTAACCATACGATTGGAAAGAGACGATTGTTACGTCCGACGCTTGGCAACGCGTTTGATGGTCACGTAGGACAATATCTTAGTTGAATTAAATGCTAAAGTATAGATGTGTCTTGTCCAGAAACCTTAAGAGAATATACCAGTCTACTTCAAGCCTTTACCAAATAGATTTAGTTCTCACTGTTCTATCCAGGATTTCAGTTTAAATTGGATGCCGGTCAAGTCAGTTGTAGTTTCCAAACTATTAGATATTAAGTGGTCGTCCTTGAAACAAGTGAAGCTGGACTTCGACAGCAAGTGACTTTGAGCTAGTTACTTGAACTTTCGCTTTGCATAACTGTTCTAGTATTTACTAGGGATTAAGGCGATGAACCAATTTACTTTGCTTTGACTGAGTCAATGCTAGCTGTGCTTTAATGTCAAGCAAAAATCAACGTTATTTTACTATCAAGGAAAAATCGACGTTAACTTACTCAAAGTCAATGGACTGTTGAGTTATGTGCCCAAATGTCAAGAAAAAAAATAGGTTTAACACATAGGTTGCCAGCAACTCACCGAGCGAGTTCAGAAAACCTACTTAGTAGGTTTGTCGGCACCGAAAGTGTTAATGATAATTTGGGGCTGTGTTTTATCACTAGTTTATTATGAAAAGATGGATTTTAAAGGTTTTAATTTTGTTATGTTGTACAACCCACAATGGAGTATTAATTTTACTGTGTAAAATGTTATAACTAATAATATTATGTATATGCTGTTATGGGTTTTCAGCCAAATTATTATAAGAATGATATTGTTAAGAGTAAAATAGAATTAGGAGGCTATGAATTCCTTTATAAAAATTGAATGTGCATGAAAATTTAATTTAAAGATGAAATGAAAATTTTTACTTATTGGAAATATACAATAAAAGATTATATCTTGTTTTATTATTTATATATTTCTATAATCAATACTTACTTTATAATCATACAAAAGCAAATACGCATCTATGGAGACAAACTTGCGCACTTAGTAGAATACTGCTAAAAAATGAATGCATAACGGTGCATAAATTAAAATAAGGAAGACGCAACTTAAAATCGTCTAGCGCCATCTATTATCCGTTGTTGTCATTAACTAAAAGCATTTCACTTTTCATCGATAAAGATACGGCTTATAAATTAAGCGCTAGATGGCGCTTAGACTTTTTTTATTGCCACAGGGTCCTAGACACCTTCACTGCTTTCATATTTGTAGAGACATGTCAAAATAGAACTTAAATTCGTGACTTGATACCCAGCGACCAGCGTACATAGAAAACAACAAACATCTATGTATATTGAAAACCAAATTACTAATTATAAAAGGAGGTTCGTAAGGCTACAGGGTAAAATATCGGTGGTTAGAATTTGTGTTGTGCAGGCATGGGGTTCGATTTCTTCTCGAAAAATACATTATCTTTAATCGAAAATAGTTCGTTTCGGTATTACAATAATTTGGGATATTTTATTTTTGTAAAATGCCCTAAGATTAATTTCTTACTGTGAGACCTTCTGATACTTTTAAGGAATAAATTACAAAAATGACAAATTACCGATTAACTTGTTTTACTGCACGAAAACTTGAAATTTTGATTTACATACCTATTTTAAAAGTCAGAACCGGTATTTTTTACCAGTTCCAAAATGCACTTTCACGTTATACTTTGTGGTTTTGATTTATTCTTTTTTACATCTTGAATGACAGTTCACAAGAACATAAGGTTAAATCACTTCTGACTCATTGTAAACATATTTTTCTTTGGATAGGGGACGCGGTCGTTGGTGTTTGCGACTGTCGTGTACAGGTCTCGGTTTCGAATTCCGATTAGGACCAAAATTCCTGTGTTTATCTGCCAATAAATTTTAATAAATTACCCAGAATTAGGACTTTGTAGTTGTACGCCTCAGTGCTTCTGAAAGCACGGAAAGCTGTCATTTCTCCTCTTGACCTCTCACCGGTAGTGTTGGTTACCGCTCACACCGGGCTATGAGAGTAAAGGAAAAAAGAGTGAACATGTGTATTGTGGTCACATTTGGACTCCACAAACAAAGTCAGGCGTATGTTGCTGACATCAATGATATGACCGCCGTAATAAAAAATCTCGATTACGTATATTTGAAAAATACAAAGCTAAGTTCTAAGTAATTGACTTTCCAATAGAAATAAAAATATCTGCGCTGAATCAAATCCATTACTCGTAGCCCACCGACCACCAAGCTGACTGCTTACTATTAATCATTAATATACATACTTAATCAATCTTACTTAAAAAAAAGAAAAGTCTTAAGTACATTTAATTATAGTTTGCACAATAATACAAATTAGATAATTATAGAAGAAAATGAAACATAAAATTCTCACATTGTAAATTATTAAATTCATGAAAACAATAATTTTACTCTCATGCGAATTCGTTATACAAAAACGTATATTAGTATATTAGTAATCCATTCTTAATATTATAAGTGTAAAAGTCTGTCTGTGCGCTTTTATTCTAAAATCACTCAGGAAATTTTGTGTAAAATATATTTCAAGTGAAATGTCTTGAACCGGTTATCACTATTTTAAAGTATGTACGTGCTACTTTAAAAATACCATGTTTAGAACAATTAAAAGAAAAAAGATTCTAAGTCCCGTTTTCAAAAAATCGAGATTATCGTCTGTAACTTAATAAAATATTTATTTTTAATTCAATCTACGCGCATCCTTAAATTAAGACTGGACATCTTTGGCAGTCGCATAGATTAGGAGGCTTTAAATAAAACCGAGGCATTATAACGTAGTCGCATAGAAAATTAAATTATACACAATAATTTAACAAGTGACAACAAAACAAATAAATAAGTAAAACCTTTTATTCGCATTGAACTTGATGCAATATAAAAGTATAAGCGTTGAAAATTATCGTCATACGGTGTTCACTTGTCCTCAAAGGCACTATGGAGGCGATAAAACCGAATCCTATATTAAAATTTAATGAAAATCATTTGGCAAATGTTCGCAAAGCTGTCGGTTATGAAGATGTGAACAGATTGAAACAGGACATTGAACAGTTTGAGGACTGGATACAGAAACAGAATCATTTCAGGGTCAAGGAATTCGGTGAGTCATTTGAGTTTAATTTCTTTTCCGTATTTTGTTTTGATGTTGAACTTTGTTTGTCCACAACGTTTTGTGCAGTGCCAATTTGAGTTATATTTGAAAGGATTCAAAATAAGAAAAATCTCTAGACTTGATTGACGATAATAAATTTTAGATTGAATCTACTTGGGTATATTGATATTTAAACAAGCACAATTAGATCCTTGTTGGACTGAACCAGTAATATGATTATTTTCCGCAAATGTGGTAAATAGGAATCAGACGCTTAATCCAATTTCAAATACGAAAACCTTAATTTTGCAATTTAAATAAGTGACTCTTGAGTTTCAAGTCGTTTCTTCTTATATGCTACTAATACGTATTCTCAAATCGACTGCAGCTCCAAACAATTTTGTTGTAGGTCGGGACTTCTTGGAACGTCTTCTGATCTACAACAAAGGATCAATCGAGAGAGCGAAACAAAGATTCGACAAACTACTAACATGCACAAATCTGATGCCAGAGTTTTTACAAAATTTTGACATTAGGAATGAATTTGTTCATGTTTTTAATATCTCGTAAGTAATTTAGTCTTAAACACAATTTTATGTCTGAAGACTCCTTGGCAATAACCGCCATCAGAGAGATGATGCCGAAGAGTCTTTTGCTATGTCGATAGTGGGCACAGAGCTTAAATCCATTATTGGTGAACTATTCTTCTCCAACAAAATAGATAATTTAATATTCGCCCTAAGAAGTTTACATAACGAAAAAAATACTAACATGGGAACTGGATAACTAAAAAAATGTATGAAAGAAGTTAGTACTAGCTATTACAGAAAATAAATTAGTAACTCGGTTTTTAGAGATTTCTGTGTGCTGCCTACACCAACAGATGACAATTATCGAGTCGTGATGATTGTGAGTACCCCTGATGCAGACGAGGATTATGAACTAATACAATCCTATAGATACATGATTGTGGTAAGACATTTTTAGTCACCTCACTTGTGTTATATTTGAAGTTATGAAGTTTATTGTTATATAGGGGCCACTTTATCATATAGTATGATGGGCTACTTTTAAAGATATTTTCGTAAATTATGGAATCATACCCACGATCACAAAATTAGCAGGCGTATTAACCATCGCCCAGATCATTGCAGTTAAATACATTTAGATTGTATGCCATACTTATTATACATATTTTATGCTTTGAACGATTTGTTTTGACTTTGAGCAGTTCAACAAACTTGACGGTCAAAGATTTTTACGAAAACATTTATTTTAGATTGGATTAGGTAATAGTTTGAGTCCACATCTAACAACAATAATAATTAATGTATTTTTCCTTTTAATAAAGATGTTTTTGTCAGTTATTTTCAATGTCACCTTGATTGCTAACCAAGACGGGTACATTTTATCAGGCACATTTCAAATGCAATCTTACCATCCATACATAAAGCTTAAGTCTGTCTATAAAAACATTTACATGCTAAACCATAGATTGGATTTTGATGATTATACTTGAAAACCTAGACCAAAAGGCAAAAATTTAATAAAAATTAAAAACGATTATAATGCTTATCTCTCATCTCCGGATTAATTAATAGATTACCTTAATACTTCTTTTTTATTTTTTCAGTTATGCCACTACTTACTAACTCACGACTACTGCCAGGGTTTCGAATTTGTTTGTGACCTCACAAAAATACACTTAGGGGTCGTAAAGAAAATAAATCCCATGATTATTACCAAAGCTCTTATGTTGATAACGGTGAGTAAACAAAATATCAATAAACATTTAAAGTCAACTTTTGTACTGAGAATCCTTAACATTTAAATGATTCATGAAAATACTTGAATTTATTGAGAGTGGTACCAAATCATGCTTAATAAAAATGATTTCAATCATTTTCTTCGTTAGGTACCTATAGTTTCAAAATGTTCAATTGAATTAAATGTAGTAGATTTAAAAACTTCAAGTACCTAATTGAGAAAATAACTATATTTTTATTATTCACTTCAACCTTTGCAGGAATGCTTAGGCCAGCGTATGAAGAAAATACACCTACTAAGTTCCTTCAAACTATTTGAAATGGTGCTTAATCTATTCAAATTAGGATTTTCTCCAAAATTGAGAGAGAGAATTGTAGTCCATTCGACTGTCGAATCATTGTACGATCATATTCCTAGAAAACACCTGCCGAAAGACTTTGGAGGGGAGGAGAAACCTATGAAGGAGTTAGCTGGTAAGATGAGAAATATGTACTAGTAATTGTATCTCTTTTGCTATAAACTTATGACAATAGGTCTATACAACAGTGTTATCGTATTGCTTGCTTACTTGTAAGAATTAGTTCCTCTAGATAACGTATTTTCTTTTTAATAGCTAATTTGAATAGCTACACTAAAGACTCAGAATTAGTTAAGTAGTTTCAAATATACCAACTTCAAGCATTCAAATTTCATGATAAGCTAATTTGAAAATTATGTTTAGATAACTAAATCTAATAGATGCACGAATGCCGAGTCAAAATAAAAAAAAAAGTTAATTTAGTAATCACAATAATGATTGTTTAAGACAATTAATTTTTTTAGAGATATTATCTCTGATGTCCTTCAAAAAGTAATGTGCGTAGTATTCATAATCTGCGGTCCTGTATGACATTATATGGATGTAAATGAAGCTAGGGAAGTTTGCAAGAATACTAAGTGGCGTTTTTTGGTCTCTACCTTTCATTTCTTTACCTACGTGTGTATTTGGCAATATAAGGAGTAAAATAAGTTTTATTTTGCAGATAATTACTTCAAAGAGCTAAGTTCAGATGAGCACATAGCGCGAGTGAAGTTCATGTCTGAAGCAGGTACAGATGAATCCCGTAGAATGGCCTGCACCTTCAACGAGGAATATTCCGGAGTACCTGGATCTTTTAAGAGTTTGTGTGTGGACTAATAAACTAATACATTATTTATTTTTATATATTGTTTCCGTGAATAAATTTAATTATTGTTAAATTCTGTTTATGTTCATACATAACATCACGCCTGTTATACCCGAAGGTATAGATTTGGCCATTTAATTAACCGTTTAAGTTTAACCGCGTTTAGCCATTGACAATGTTACTCCCATGTAATAGAGGCGAGCCTATTGCCATATGCCGGGCACGTTACCCACCTCCAAAATACCATAGTCTAGAATAATAAAAAGACCAATAGGCCTTCCGAATCGAGCATCGAACCCAAAACCTCATTTTTAGCAGGGCACACTAGCGACTGCGCCTTCTGTTTATGTATAAACAAAAACCATGCTAGCAATTAAGACAAACAAGTTTTTATAATTGATTTTTCCCTCAAAGTACTTATTAAATCATAAGTTTGAAATTAAAACTACATAGAACACATAATTGGTTTTTGATAATATTCAACTGTTCAATTTATCAGCTGTGACTAACGATTTTATCAAGACTGCAATTATAGGAACTGATACTTATAAAACGCGAGTCTTGGTTCTTATGGTGTACTGTAAAATAGGTTATTTTAGGAAAATTTGGGGTTAATTTGTACATTAATATAAATAAGTAAATTGCTCGCATAAAAAGCTAACAAATTAAATTTTCTGTTACTAAATATCGCTATGAATAATTATTATTGTATACAAGACGAGTCATTTCTACGAATCAAGGTTAATGCAATATATTTATCTATTTTTGTTTTCCGACACTTATTAATTCACTATTTATTTAAGACTAGCTGACCCGCGCAACTTCGCTTGCGTCACATAAGAGAGAATGGGTCGTAATTTTCCCCGTTTTTGTAACATTTCTTACTGTTACTCTGCTCCTATTGGTTGTAGCGTGATGATATATAGCCTATAGCCTTTGTCGATAAATGGACTATCTAACACTGAAAGAATTTTTCAAGTGGACCAGCAGTTCTTGAGATTAGTGCGTTCAAACAAACTCTTCAGCTTTATAATATTAGTATAGATTCTATTACAGCTGCTAACAATTGTTCAGACGCTCATAACGATAATAATTATGCAATGTTCAGAATATGAAGGTTTCTAATTAAACTATATATAAACTTTACATATAAATTTCTACTTCGTCTAACCGCTGCCTCACCACAGTATAAGGTAGACTGCGAAAAAATGCATTCACTCACAACTCTTTATAAAGAGATTTAATCAAATCTATACAAATAAAAATGAAACACCAAAATGTTACAACAAACTAAATAATATAATTATTTTTTATCGATTTATGGTATCGATTGAATCAAAGTCCTATGATAATTGAATCAACGGGATAAAATTATACTACACCTGGACGAAGTCTGGCCAGTTTGCTAGTTTATTTTAATAACAAGAGTAACTAATAGTACTAAAAATGGCTAGTACGGAAAATTTCTTTAAGCTAACAGCTCCTAATATTTAGCCTAACCAGAAGTATTTAAAATGCCAGAATACACGGGTTATTCCCCGAGTACCCCGATCACTAAGGCTCCCGTCTTGGAGGACCCCGATTTATTTTGAAAATTGTTTGTTAAGTTTAAAATAAATCGGGGTCCTCGGGGACGGGAGCCTTAGGGATCGGGGTACTCGGGGAATAACCCAGGTGGTACAGATCGGGGTATTCAGGTAATAACCCGAATACACTTGTAGGATCAATGAGACAAGAAATGAAACAAAGCTTGATTTTGAGGTGATCACAACGACGTTGTGTGTTAAAGATAGTTCATTCTATCGATAGATCAATCAAATCTGTGTCTTGCTGCAAGATTGAAATTTTCTAAGGCGTTACTACACTTAGATGGATATTTTTATTCAATTTTTGTTTAAGGGTTTCTAAAGATCGGGACTTTACAGAAATAAAATGAAGCTAAGTATTTTTCCTGTCATCTACTACTATCAAGAACCGACAAGCGGCTTGTTGTCGGCAAAATTTTGCACGAAAATTTGATCAGTGCCTGTAGCAGGCGCCGTAAGAACTATTTTGATACACTTTATATTTCAAACTCACTATACTCGACGAATAGATACTGATTCATCAATTTATGATGGCTCATACTGTTTGATTATCAACAAAAAAAACGCTATAGAAAAAAATGTATGACAGGCAAAGCATCTAATTGATGCGTGCCGCTATTTTATAAGCAGGGGTTTTCTTATAACTTTTTATAGTAGACGTATTTAAGTCTCAAGCTAAATGTATACTAATATTATAAAGCTGAAGAGTTTGTTTGTTTGTTTGAACGCGCTAATCCAGGAACTACTGATCCGATATGAAAATTTTCAGTGTTAGATAGCCTATTTATTGAGGAAGGCTATAGGTTATATATCATCACGCTACGGCGAATAGGAGCGGAGTAGCAACGAGATTTGTTGCAAAAACGGGGAAAATTATGACGCATACTCTCTTATGTGAAGCAAGCGAAGTTGCGCGGGGCAGCTAGTTAAAAATACAACTTAAACAGTTTTAGACTAGGTATTCAACATGCGAGACAATACCATAACTCATCTATTGGCTGACAGAGAAAAGGTTGTTTAATCAGTACTTTTGCGACTTTTCCTAAAGAGTTTTAATTTCAAAGTTACCGATTTCAAGATCCTATGTAGATACTTTATAAAGCCTATAACATTTTCGTTTATTTTTGCACTAGTTTCTCTATTTTTACTCTAGTATAGAAAGGAAAGGTGTGTAACCTTTCCTTTTTTAACAAACAAAGTACTGTATCAATCAGGAGTTTCACGTCCAAACGCTTATAGCAACAAAGTGCTCCAATGTGTCATGTTAACATAAAAACTCGAAACTCAACATGATGTTATATAAAAAGCCTGTCATTAAGTTATCAAGTCAAAAACTTGTCATACGGCCCGCGCTATGGACGCGATAAACCCAAATAGTATCTTACACTTTAATGAAAATCATTTGGCAAATGTTCGTAAAGCTGTCGGTTATGAAGATGTGAACAGATTGAAACAGGACATTGAGCAGTTTGAAGACTGGATACAGAAACAGAATCATTTCAGGGTCAAGGAGTTTGGTGAGTATTCCTACTTTTTTTCCTTTGTTAATCCCATTGCTGGGCAAAGGCCTCCCCCATTTTTTCTAGTCATCCTCGTATTAATTCATATTTTTTCTTACTTCTTCCGGCCTAAAAAAATTGACAAAATTTAACTTTATGAGCTAGCTATCCAATGTTATAAATTATAAATAGATTAGCTTATCAGAACTTTTTAAAAGTGGTAAAACCAGTCTTACCTCTTTTAAGTCATTACTTATTACATTTTTTTAAATATACTTTTTTTACAAACTTATCTCTTTTCTTTCCATGTGTATGATCGTTTGGTCGAAATAAATGATTATTATATTATTACATTATATCGACCAAGAACGATGGGTCTACAGTTCTGAATCGATAAGTTTGTAAAAAAAAATTGAATAATACGGATAAATTTACTTACTTACTTCTTCATACTTTTTTATCTATATGGATGAATATTTAAATTGATTGAATACCTGTTTATCTCCTTTTTGATCAAAAAATATACCGAAAGGTTAAACAGTCACATGACGTCACGATGCAGTAAGCTTTCTTGTTTTATTATCCACTACTTTTGAAGTCTAATGCGTTTTAACTAAATCATCTTTTATTTATTTGAAAAACCAAGGATACTTGTATTATTTTTTGTTTTATTGTCTTTTCAAGTGACTAATTATAATTTTATTTATATTACCCTCTCTACATCCTTATTGTTGTATTCAAACTATTTGTTATAGCCAGCTACAAAAGTCGTTTAACAACTTCATATTTTCAAAACTTACTTTGAATCACAATGTGAATTAACATATTTAATTGCTTTTTTTATCTTAACCGGTTTACTTAATAAATTTTGCCATAAATCTGATACATTACTTCTTAACTATTATTGCTTTCTAAATATAATTGAATTTCTCTCAAAAACATAGGAGCTAGTTTTAAAGTTGACTAAGTAGTACACATTACACTTGAAAAATCCATCTATACTTAATATTATAAAGCTGAAGAGTTTGTTTGTTTGTTTGTTTGATTGTTTGTTTGTTTGTTTGTTTGTTTGTTTGAACGCGCTAATCTCAGGAACTACTGGGCCGATTTGAAAAATTATTTTAGTGCTAGATATACCATTTATCGAGGAAGGCTTTTGATATTATAACATCACGCTACGGTCATTAGGAGCGGAGTAGCAACGAAAAATGTTACAAAAACGGGGAAAATTATGTCCCATTCTCTCTTATGTGACGCAAGCGAAGTTGCGCGGGTCAGCTAGTTTTTTATACATAGATCAACCATTTTCCTATAGAGGTAGGTCAGAGAACGCCTTGTATATGATACTAGTTGATCCGCGCAACTTCGCTTGCGTCACATAAGAGAATCATAATTTTCCCCGTATTTGTAACATTTTTCACTGGTACTCTGCTCCTATTGGTCGTAGCGTGATGATATATAGTCTATAGCCTTCCTCGATAAATGGGCTATTTAACACTGAAAGAATTTTTCAAATCGGACCATTAGTTCCCGAGATTAGCGCGTTCAAACAAACAAACAAACAAACAATCAAACAAACAAACTCTTCAGCTTTATAATATTGGTATAGATGATACCTACAAACTACTTTTCCTTCATTGGCCTTCATCATTAACACCTATACTATAGAAGTAGTTTATAAGTCTTATTCAATCAGTAATAATGTAAGCTAATAGGTATAAAGTGTCTAGAGTGTTATAAATATGCATGATAAAAACTAGGTGTTTCTTCACATCGTTAGTCTTGATGTGTATACAATGGTATAATTAAGTAAATTGCGTTATAAAAAATATACAACTACTAGAATTGTGTTATGAACACAAATCCTATTATAAATGCGAAAATTTGTAAGTAATCTTATCACGCGAACAATGTCGGGAGCAGAAACTAGTCCCACATAAAATTTATATTTTTGTGAAGTAGTCAAAATCTGTATTTTTTCCCTGGAATTCCAGGTATTTACTGAATAGTGATATATTTTCTCAAGTCCATGCTTAGGTACTATTATATATAGTCTAGTATAATATATGTATATTAACTGTTTCTTAAACACTCTACATTACTGATAAATGCAAAACGCAAATACGTTTGTGTCTAGCATAGGAAAGAATAGCAAGATATGGACACGTAATATAGTATTATGCAGCACCTATCCGTTTCATTATCGTGTTATAACCCAGGTAACTGGGTTGTGGAGGTCAGATAGGCAATCGCTTTATGTAAAACACTGGTATTCAGCTGCATCCGGTGAGACTGGAAGCCGACTCCAACATAGCTTGGAAGAAAGGCTAAGCCATACTATCCGATTCATTATCTGCACCTTCTTCAAGGTCTCTCCATTTCTTCTTTTTAGATTTTATATTCAAACATAAAAGTTATTTGACAAGCACTTCAATAATATGAGAAGCAATTAAACGACACAAACAGGTTATTAACTTAAGGCTCTACAATAAGATTATTTAAATCAACATAATAAAGTTAAATAATTCTTAACATTTTTTTGGTTACTAAGTCTGTTATAGCCACGGAATAACTAACACCCCTGCTTAACAGATATAAGAGTTTTGTATTAGATACGCTTAGAATGGTGAATAGATAAAATACTGAGAGTTGCGTCAAATTAGTTTACGTTAGGTAATAAAAGTACTGTTCAAACGCCGTACTGTCCCACTGCTAGGCAAAAGTTCCGTCCCGGAAAAAGTCTTGAGAAAGAGGTTACAAAAAATTATAACAACACAGACTTATCTCGATCTTTGTCAAAATAATAATTCAGCTGGGAAGTTATATTCAAAAACACCATTTTTGAAACTGTAATAAAAAATAATCGACACGACTCTATCGAAAATGTCAATGTTAGCTTTTAGCATCTGCATTTTAAGTCAAAAAATCCAAACACTATCTTACGCACCGAAAATTATCGACGCAGAAGGACCGAACTAGTTTCTGCCCACGACTTCGCCCGCTGGAAAAAAATGTCTAAAAAATAGCCTGACAGTTAATCTATAAAAGCGCCATATCACCTGTGTGCCAAATTTCGACAAGTTTTCGCATGTATAATATTGTAAAGAAAGATTTTATTTGAAACATCTTTCATCATCCATAGCAACTTCAAACTACTTAATCCGTTAATACGGAAGTTATTTTGGATTAAAAACACTTTTGCAAGGTGTTTCTATTTTTTGACGGGAAGTGTATTTACCATATTACATTTACGATAACCGGTTTTATTTTATAAATAGTATGAATAGTTTGTGCTACAATTCAACTGCATTAGATAATAATATTATGTATAGTGTCACGCGGCCTTGATCTTTAACTAGTCCACTGTCCCGCCGGATAAGTCACGAAGATAACAAGCCCCAAAAATATTTAAATGTTAATTGACCTATAAATGCTCAACATAATTTTGATTTAGATTAAAGCACTGCATTATAAACATTATAAACTTGAAAGTTACTCTGCCTGTCTGTCTGTTACGCTATCACGCATAAACAAGTGAAGAGATTTGTATAAAATTTTGTACAAAAATAGTTTCAAACCCGAAAAGGGACATAGGGTAAGTTCTTTTCGGGTAATCTCAAGGGTAAGCCATACAATACTGGATTCGAACCCGCCACACGCGGTGCTACGGTTAATGCGGCGAAGTGACCACTTTAACCACTGCGCCAAACGTGCAGTTCCCAGAAGCTTTATTTGGCTATATATTTGAAATAAATCGAACCTGTTTATTTCCAGGTCGAGAATATGTGGAGCGTCTCCTGATCTACAACAAGGGATCCATTGAGAGAGCCAAGAAGAAATTCGACAAACTCCTGACATGCACAAACTTAATGCCGGAGTTTTTACAAAATTTCGACATAAGGAATGAATTTGTTTATGCTTTTAATATTTTGTAAGTATTTTTAATGCTATTAAGATAAATGAGTAGATCTGTGTCAGCTATCATCATCAATAATAAAAATCAAAACATAAGTGTCAGAGTTAATAAGAGTGGATCGAGGTGATCGAGTTGTTTAGTAGAGTTAGCTTTTCACACAAGACTCTTCTTTTCGAGCTAGATATGTTTTTTTTATATAATTTATTGAAGTTCAACAATAAAATTTACATTTTCACAAAAACCCCCAATCTGCATAATAGTTCGCTCAAAGGTCAAAATAAGACTGATTATAAACTTTATTAACGAACACTATTGTAATATTTCCAGAGATATATGCTTACTACCAAAGCCTTCAGACGACAACTATCGCATAGTACTGATTGTAAATAACGGTAAAGCAGACGAAAATTATGAAGTCGTACAGTTTTACAGATATATGATTGTGGTGAGAATTAACCTTATTTATTTCATTCATACAATATGCGTTTCATTTCCCAAGGTGTACCTAAACCATGGCATACGAAATATGCTCACGTTTCGTCAATATCAGTCCCATTTAAAAAGCAGCAAGCTTATTGCCATATACCAGGCATGTTCCCAAGCAAAAAGTTACTGATAAAACCTTTCACGAAAAATAACAAAAGTTCAATCAAGAACTACACATCTGGTCTGTGTCTTGGAGTCCTCGCGATCAGATTCTGCACAGTCAGTACTTTCAAGTATCGAGATTTTGACATTTGAAATATACTGCAAAAATAGTTTCTATGACTCCCGCTAGAGGCGCTGAACCGATTTTCATACATCATTTTTCGATAGCCGGTTGTCGGTAGTCGATAGTGGTAGAAAATTGCGGTATAGCACCCATTTACACCCAGCAAACCTCAAAAAACATTAATAAAGGAAAACCTACTAATTTTTTAGGCAGTTTATAATCTATTGTGTATTTCATATTATTATTTCAGATGAGTCACTACCTGCTAATGCATGACTATTGTCAAGGTTTTGAAGTCGTAGCTGACATGACGAAGATCAACATGGGAGTGATAAAGAAATTAGGACCTGTGATGATAGCCAAAGGTCTCATGGTGGTGATGGTAAGACTTGTGCTTTCTACTGTAAAGAAAGTATGATGATTTTAGCGATTTAAATATACACATAGATACAGTCTTTTCCAGCGTCTTCGATGATGTTGAATCAACTATTTCAGTTGTCTAACGTGAGCTCTTTGTCAGTTGACCATGCCAAACATTTTGTATCGAAAACGGGGCTCATATTTTAAAATTGGCACCTACTCAGTTGCCACTACTGCAGATGGTAATGAAGCATTTCGAATATAAAGTCTAGTGACTGGAGTGAAAAAGTCGGTACTTTGGTACACTGTAAGCCATCTAGCGATTGTCCGCTTTAAAGGTTGCTTAATCCACTAATCGTTTACCAACTGGTGAGCGTAGCAAGTAATGACTGCCTGAAATGAAGAGACCTTAATCCTATTTTTTATATTTTCAGGAATGTCTGGGCCAGCGCATGAAGAAAATACATCTATTCAGTTCATTTAAATTATTCGAGGTCGTCTTCAATATTCTTAAGATAGGTTTATCAAGTAAAGTAAAAGAAAGAATAATCTTTCATCCGACTGTTGATACGTTGTACGAGCATATACCAAGAGAGCAGCTGCCTAAGGATTATGGAGGGGATGAGAAGTCTTTGAAAGAGTTGACAGGTGAAGCCAGTTATATGAATACCTGAATGTATAATAAATGAGTCCGAGTCCCTGAGTCCTCTGCTCTTCCAATTATTACAACAATGAGCTTTGAAGTTGAGAAGAGATCTACAACCTACCTAATGATACCAAAAAAATACGTTTTAGTAACTATATCTTTTTTTTTTTTTCTCCACAGAATTAAATTTCAAAGAGTTCAGTTCAGATGAGCACATAGCGCGAGTGAAGTTCATGTCTGAAGCAGGTACAGATGAATCGCGCAGAATGGCCTGCACTTTCAACGAGGAATATTCCGGAGTACCTGGATCTTTCAAGACTTTATGTGTAGATTAAAAAAATCACTGGATTTCTTGTTTTTAAAACACTATATTATTGAGTATTCTGAATATAAGTGCAAGTTATTGTTTTTTGATTTTTCAAGACTGTGTAAAAAGAAAACGAAGGATTTTTTGTTTTTATAACATTATATTTAGTATTTTTTTAAATAAATGCAAGATTTTGTTTTTTTTTATATTGTTTTGTGTGTACAAATAAAAGTTATTAATTGCAAAGAAATGCAATTTTTCTTATAACTCATTCGGCGGCTTCAGGCGCATAAATATGTATCTCTGTGAAGCAAAATTAATTTTATTTTCTAAACACAATATTTTAGAAATATACTGAAATTGTAAGTTTTAATGAAGTCTAGAACAATTATATTTAAGTTCATTAATCATTAAAATTGACAGTAGAATGAAAACATTTCATTTAGGATTGATGTAAATGTAGATTTTAATTTAGATAAAAACCTTTTTTTTTTCATCAAGGCGTAATAGTAGAGGTCAGTTTAGTTAAAGACTTTAAAAAAGTTGTGATAACAACTCTTTCAACCTGAATACATATTCTTTATTTGTCTGATAGTTACAACGTTCAAAGATTTTTTTCTAAATAAATAATTTATCGTAATTAATAGATTTGATTAAGCAGTCTTACGTACGCTGTGGGGGTCCGATGGGCAGGCGCTTAATGTAAAATACTGGTACCTATTCAGCTGCATCCGGTGAGACTGGAAGCCAACTCCAACATAGTTGGAAGAAAAGCAAGGCTGATAAAAATGGAGAATTCATTGGTGAACCAAAGCAATAACTGAATGGTGGCAGTGGAATGGGCAAAGGTCACAAGGAAGGCCCCCAATAAGATGGTCGGACGACATCGTTGAAGTTGTAGGGCTGCAATAAATGAGTCAAGCACAGGACCGTATCAAGTGGCGTACTGAGGGGAAGGCCTATACTCGGCGGGCTGTTAAATAAAGAAAAATATTTTTATTTTTGCATACCATGCTTTTAATTAAAATATAATTATTAATAATAATTCTTTTCTTCGCACTAATAATATCAATAGGATTATTTTAATAGCAATCTTCACTTCGACGACTATACGACGTATGCATTCTTGAAGTGAGAAATATGCTTTGCTCTCATAGTAGGTTTCATAAATACGTTTATACACAGGGTAAACAGAAACAGGGGTTTAAAGGGAGGTTTTAGAATTCGAGTGATACAATTTTTAACCGTTTGTTATCTTTTTTTATTGATAGAAAGAGCACCTTGCTTTTGGCTATTGAAGCATATTTAACATGATTTTCTTGATTGCCTATTTCATAACAGTGTTTTCATGTAAAAGTAGATTAAAATGTAACCCACTGCTGGGCAAAGGTCTCGAGGTCAGGGTTAGCCTTGAATCCTCATCGATGGTAGATCGCGAGGGTACTTCGCATTTATTCAGGAACGTTTAAAAGAGTTAAAAGAGCTTCCAGACTTTACATAGTATCTTAAAGTGATAACTTCAAGTCCTTGATTTCTAAGAATAACGTCATGTTTTAAGTTCTTTCTTTGTTTTGGTATAAAATTAAATATTAACAATGAAAATGACGTAAATACTTACGTTTGTAAAGACCGATTAGGATCTTTCATAAAAAGTGCTCTGTGCCTGCAAAACTATTTTTAGCGACAAATTGCTCTTATAATTTAATTACATGAGAATTTGAATACATACGTAAATTGCAGTTTTTAAAATAAAACCATTTATTATTTTTATTCAACGACAACGTTTCAGATGATTTTGTGGGATGAAGTATTTCCTTTCCCTTTTTTATTTAGTGAATATTGATAAAATTAAATAAGACAAGATTATAAATTATTATTAAAAATAATAATCAATTTACAATGTCGAATTACAGATCTCCGTTATTCTGAGAGGCATATTTTACAGCAGTGGTACTACACCTGACCTCTCGCCGGGCGTGTAGGATACTTTAATAGTGGGCTATAAAAGTTAGGGTAAAGATATGTACTATAAATACTACGAATAACTTTGTGCGCAGCTGATTTCAAAAATACCGGTTACAGTGGACTAATATAAGCTAACAGGAAAAAACTATGACCATAAATACTGGTATAAAAAAATGCCAAGTCCAAATCATTGCAAAACCTCCAACAGCTGTTGTTAAAAAATTATGTCAAAACGTAACATTTTATTATCTACTTATATAATATAAGAGATAATATCAATTTAATAGATTATAGTGACGCTAAAATTAGTCGGGCTATGAAACATGCGGTATTTCGTTTTTGAAATAAATAATTATTTGATTGGGTAGTGTCAACACTCCTAAAGAAATGCAATGGCTTTGTAACCGACCAGGGTGGTGAAATCAAACTTAACCAAACCTTCCTCTTACACAGCTTGGCAGTATTTAAGCGCCCAAAAAATGACTTTCTGAATGAAATTTCGCTAAGACTTTGTTAATAGGGCCAACTAGTTTGTACATATGCATTTACACGATCTTATCAATCACTTTCATTACTCGGTGGGACCACAACTGGAAAGGTCAGGAAAACATGAATTTAACTCCCAGATTCTTGATAGTTTTTCTGGGCAATGTTTTTGACTAACCTGGGTAAGATCCCGACGTATTTGCCCAGCAGTTTCAAATTGATTAAATAATAA
The DNA here is from genome assembly GCF_050436995.1 of Anticarsia gemmatalis. Lineage (NCBI taxonomy): Eukaryota > Metazoa > Arthropoda > Insecta > Lepidoptera > Erebidae > Anticarsia > Anticarsia gemmatalis. Next base: position 9,039,970 of record NC_134764.1, on the reverse strand, counting down.
TAAATACGATTTATTAATTAAGCGTATAAACTATCCGCTGACCTAATAGCCACACCCACAAGAAAATTTATGCAACAACTTAGGAAGTGTAGAGGTAAACTTCTAATACCGGAACTGCTGAGTTTAGTTATAGCCAATTGAGAAACATCGCAATTTTTGAGGTCACCTCAAGGTCTGACTGATAAACTATAAATGACCTTACGATATGACCCTGACCTTACACTAGATCGCTTAATAAGGTCAGTAGTGTGTCGTGAGTCTGTTTTTTTATATCTTCGGCTCGTCCGGAGTTTTCAGTTTGTGGTTGATTATGCATAAATATACATAAATATAAGCAATGTACCGTTTAGGAGGTGTAGTTTTTGTGGAAATATCAGGCAGTGATTATAGAAATGATTACACCATGATTTCATGAAACTAGAGTTATTAAAACGAAGACTATGACGGTGGCTTTTAGCTACAGTAAATTTATTTTATAGATACACAGAATTATTATTAACAATCTTGATAAAGCGTGCATGCCAAGATGCTCTGTTCTAAGTTGTCGGTCTATAGTGTGCGTATTTTTCTTGCGTCATGCGAGCCAAATGCGTCAGTCCGATGCGTTTTTATACAAAATAAAACTCGAAGACAATTCCATAATTTGAATATAATCATCTTGAATAAGCAATCATTTGTCGTTGACACTTGTGTGAAAATTCTGGTTGAAATAAACAAACATTTATACAAATTTTATTGTATTTTCCTTTAGGTACTTCACGGTTCAGATGATAATAAATAAATAAAGTTGATGAATAATGATTTTTGTTTTCCAGACGATAGAATAAAGGTGTAAAAACAAACAATTTCTTGAATTTTCTTGCAAAAATAAGCGACCGGAAAAAAACGCTTATTATTTTTGGGGTTAAAGTTATGTATTTATATAAATAATTATATTTTTTTTCAAAATGGATACGCTTCTTGATAAAAGTACGTAGACAGTATAAGTGCATTACACCGTATATGGGTTCTTAATTAAGTTACCGAATTCCAAACAGCCCAATTTCGAATTTGTTACCTTGAATTTCAGTCGCTCATACAATCAATTTTAAAAAGCAATATTTCAAACCGTCCCCATGAAAAAGAAGGAGGATGTCAATGATGACATTATTATCACTTGCTCTAACGGTGAAGGAAAACGTCGTGAGGAAACCGGAATGCTTAAAATTTGTTTCATACATTAATTGAGGGCATGCAAAGTCCCCAACCCGCACTTGGCCAGCGTGGTGGACTCAAGGCCTAACCCCTCCCCTTCGTTTGAGAGGAGACTTTTGTCCTGCAGTGGGTTGTAAAAAGAAGTCTTTAAGACATTCTTAAAATGCGTAACCATGTCGTATCCCACTTTTTGCACATGGCCAAATGCTAATGTTTAACGTGTAGAAGTGTCGTGCATTTTTTCTGAATCTAAAACAAGTGGCATGATAGACAATGTGACTTGCTAAACTAATTAAAAATGAGGCCTTATACTTTAAACTAAATAGTACCGGTTTATTATTAAGTTTCTCAGACGCGTTTTTTGTTGAAAACGTTTGAAGCAATGTGAACAATGAGGTGTATTTTCCTAAATATAATTACAATTTTTGTGCTCCAGAAATAGACGACTTAAGTTTTGTTATATTTTGTGATAGTCCGACAACTTAGTAGAGAACCCTGGCATGGAGAATAGAATTATAGAAATTGTAATTAATGCTGTGTATTTCCAAAATAAAGTAGATATTTCAGACAGGACACTGTCAGCTGCATACATCGCTCCTTCAATGCAAAAGGGCCACAACTCAAAAAAAAATGAAAATCGTTTTATTGCAAAAATGACACCTGAACCGCCTATATTTTATGGTAAAAAAAAAACCCCCATCATTTTTGCTTATATTATGGCTGCACTGACTTACTGCCCTTTTTGCATTAGCTCACTTTGACAGGTAACGTCAGTGCAAAACAGCCACTTTATGAGTTACGCCCGAAAATTTTACGCAAACGCACGTCGGTTGCGTGAAAAAGTGCCACAATCCAAAATACGTCTGTGTTGGGTGCAAAATTTCAAGTTAATGTGATTATATTTTACAATACCAAACTGCCATATTTTGTAAAACGTCCTTTTTGCATTCTAATTATAGTATTTGTTACCATATTTTGTAATACAAAAGTGCCATATTTCTGAAAACGACCGTTTTGCATTCAAACACTAGTATTTGTTATTATATTTTGTAATATAACAGTAGCATATTTTGAAATATTATAATCTTGCATTAAATTATTGTGGAATAAATAATTATTTTTAGCATGCTAGAATGGGAAGGCCATAAATATGGCTGTTTGGCATGATAATAATTTTAGTTTTCGTTAAAATTTTCGAAATAAAATTTAACATTTTGATGCAGGGAAAGGCAAGGGGGGACCCTTCCCTTTCAAATCGCCCTTTTAGCGGCAAGATCCGACTAGTCCTTTTCAAATGCGTCTAGGTTATCCCGCCATCTCCGTTTAAGTCTCCCGCGTCTGCGATGACCATCCTCTGGCATCCAGTTGGTAGATATGCCCTACAACTGGGCACCTTTCCGGATGCATGCGGATAATGTGGCCGGCCCAGTTCCATTTCAACCTGGCGGTCTTCTTCCCTAAATCGGCTATGTGAGTTTGGGAGCGCAGTATAGAATTTTGGACGTGATCTGTTCTTTTTACATCTGATATACTACGCTCCATTTCTCTCTGGCAAACCTTCGGTTTCTACTTTGGGTTTTCCGTAAGGGACCATGTATGGGCACCGTAGGTTAGGACGGGTAGTATAAACATTTCGACGAGCTTCCGCTTTAGTGACAGTGGAAGGTTACCTTTCATTAGCTCTTTCAGGGACCAGGAGCTCTTCCAGGCACTTGTGACACGTTTGTCCAACTCTTTGTCCCGTCGTCGGTTGTTAAAAGAGGTTATCTGGCTCAAGTAAGTGTACTCGTCGACATAGTGTATGACGTGCCCGCCTACCTCGACCCTACGTTTTGTATTGTTGGTCATAACCTGGGTTTTTGTACGGTTCTTACTTAGTCCAGTCTGAAGGCTTGCCGTGCTCAGATCTTTGAGCATTGATTCGAGTTCCAATGCAAAGGAAGAGAAGAGGATAATGTCGTCTGCAAAACGAAGGTTTGTTAACTGTTTGCTTCTAACAACAATGCCTTTTGACTGCCGCCAGGCTCCTGAAAATTTCTTCGAGGGTGCTGGTAAGTAATTTGGGAGATAGCGGGTCTTCCTGTTTTAAGATTCTTTGGATTTAGAGAGATTGTTGTATATTGCTTTGATGAGTTTGATGTATGTAGCTTCGATTCTACATAGTATCTTTAAGAAGGTCTTGGTTATGGAGTGATGATTCTATGGCGGAATGACTGATGCTGCCAAAAGCTTATAAAGGTTTATTAAACTCATAAAACTTTTCTATTGTCTTATTTCTTTAATACTCCTGCTGCACTCAGTCTACTCGTCACGTTACCTATTGATTGATGATGATGATTGATGTTTAATTTTACTGAAAAATGAAAGTTACGCATAAAGTAAAGATTTTTTAATTTAGATTGTTAAATACAATGTTTTCCTGGTGTCTATTCACTTATGGTTTTATTTGCTAATAAGATTTAACTTTTTGATACGGTTTTTTGCCAAAAAATGTACAATAAACCATTTTTATTTGCAAAACTGTGTTTAATTTTTGACATATTTTTCATGATATTGGTTCAAATTTTGAATGCAAAACGGACTTATATGCTTTTTTTTCTTAATAGGTAACAGCTATTACAAAGTTTATATTGTAGATAGGTAGAGCTAAAAAATACGCATCTAATGATATATTAACATCTTATATTTAATTAATAAATATATAAAATATTATAAAAAAACAGTTTCAAAAATTTGTTTTGGCTGTCCTGTAAAATTTATAGTTTTCGATTTGTGTCCCTTTTGTATTCAAGGAGCGACATGTTTGTGGGTCTGCGATGTTCTCAATTCTATATTTCGTATGCCTCCGACAGCTTCGAACCTTGCGTACAAGACAGAGGGTCTTGACTTAGTTGTTTGACTATAGTAACGAAACTGCCTCTGTGGAACGTTGTCTATATGAGGCGTACGAATGTTGAGTAGAGATCTTTAGTTAATTCTTCGATTAAGAAATTATATTATAATGTTGCTATCAATTTCTAATGGGGCTGGACGGTTTCGACGCCGTTTAGGTCATCGACCTCTGTACCTTGAAAATCACCTTTGTACTTCGAAAAACACGACAAGGGACAGGTAGAGTACTTGACACAAAATAAATTAAAATTTGATTTTTAAGTACATACAGTAATGCAACCTTATACATTTCTCGGTACTTAAAAGTACTCAATTACCATGAAAAACTAATTATAAGTATATCAAAATATACGTAAATAGTATGCCCATGAGTTCCAATTTTGGTCAAAACCTACTGAGCCGGCTCAATAAAAATTCTGTGGCTGTCCTTGCAATTTTCAAAAGTATGGACTCAATGTCATAGTTTAAAAATATGTCCAAATAAGTTATAAATTTTTACAAGATCATATTTCTTATAACATGGAAGCATTTCATTTTGACTTTAAGGCCGTGGTATTGTTTTCTTTAAAAATAAACATTTTATCTTGTCAGTTAATCGAATTCTTATCTCGCGATGAAGATAAAAGGGGTGTTATAATTTGTCTGTCTATGCCCAATTTGAATGCAGTAATCTCTGTTGAAGCCACCCAAAAAATACAATAGTTTTTATATCTTGCAAATTACAAAAATTATAAACGGTCAATATCGGTGATGTCTTGCAAAAAAAGTGAGTACCTAGTACCGCGGTAACCTGCGGTCTTCTATGACAAGATATAATGGGCGTGAATAAAGCAAAAAAGGTTTGTAGTGGCGTGCTCTGGTCTCTGTCTACCTCTATGAGAAGAAGGCGTGATTTTATGTGTCTATGTATGTAAAAATAGTTCATTTTGCTGTTGCGAAGTATGTCATAGATTTGAAAAAGAAAAACTTATTTTAGTGCAATCATCTTAGCGACGGGAATTAAACTTACCTTCACAAGTTCATGTTAAAACCACTATTATAAATCTAATTACATAAGCCTATAAAACATAATAACTGAAGGTCATTAATTGAAGTATTTATAGGCATATGGCATAACTAAATTGTAAATATATGCAAATTTAACTACGACTTAAGACTTATGTAATATGTCGAATAAATCATGGTTTGATTTAACTTGTAAGGTTAGTCGCCTTGTTAATTTGACGGGTATTTCTTATAGATTACATTTATATTAGAAGTTAGGCACTTTTGTAAAAGTTTAACGCCCCGTTTCACAACTATGACTAAAGTAGATAAAGTGATTTTAATTGAAATGTGTGTAAGTAGAAAACCTCATACTCGAATTTTATTTTGAAAAGCGAAGTTTTATCGAAAGTTCACCTACCAAATAAAATGAATTTTACCATTTAACAAAAAATTAAAACTGTTTACAATATTTTTGTATTTTAATACAATAATATTTCGATACCTAGACAACGAAATTTAATTCTCTTGTTTATTCATTTCATGTTCATTTTTATTTTGATACTTTCACGAATTCGACAAAGGTAAAAGAATAACTTGCAACCCGCATGCAGATTTCGTTTTTAAATGCGATGCAGGATTGATGTTGCTACAAAAACTAATACAAAAAGTATTTCGTATGCTTGAGCCCTAATATAAGAAAAATAAAAAAATGTTTACAATAATGTCTTTGTTTTATTCTAAAGGAAACACAATTCAAGTGATGTGCTATAATTAAACTCCACATATATTATTCAAACAAACAAACCTTAAAACGTAAAAGAGATTTTTATTTGTTTGGTAAATGCAGTAAAAATATTGTATTTACGCCAGGAAATAATTTGTGTAAAACGATGTAAGATTCAAATATCAATTGTAATTATTGTTTTTCATGTATTTTATACAAATGTGGACTATTTTATTTTTTCGATATACTTATCTATATAAATAATAACGTTAATAGATACAATGTTACCAATTAATTAATAATATGTGCCATAATAATAATATAATCTTAAATAAGTTAGTTAATAGTTATGTATATCCATGTAATATCTTTATATTATGTAAACAAAAATATGGGTGATTTGCCTGAAATAAATGATTATTTAATTTAATTTAATTTAATTTAATTTAATTTAATTTAATTTAATTTAATTTAATTTAATTTAATAAATCGTATCGTGTTGCAATTTGCCGTCAAGTCAATCTGTGAAGGGTTTTCTACTGCTATCAACCTAGTAACTATCGACAAATAATGAAAAACGGAATGCAAGAACAATTTTGTTACGTACTTTCAAATCTTAAACATTTGGTCCTCGACAGCATTGAGTGTACCTTAGGGCCACTTCCACAACTTCTTAGCATTATATTTAGGTACAGATGGCTTCTACACATTCTACACATTTTAATAACTAGATCGTTTACTATACACTTTTATCTATCATCATTATCATCATCATCTCGAATTAAATACACCATGAACAGAATTTTGTTTCACTTTGGTATAATGAAATAAATAAACTCCTTGCATTCTTACAAACGTCGTCACACGTTAAAATTAGTACAACCTTTCTAACATTTTGGTTGCTTACACAGTCTACCATTGATTGAATAATTATTATGCCACACATTAGTATGCGTATCACCTAATACATGTTGTAACTGTCGTGTACATAATCTATCTATACTAATATTATAAAGCTGAAGAGTTTGTTTGTTTGTTTGTTTGAACGCGCTAATCTCAGGAACTACTGGTCCGATTAGAAAAATTCTGTCAGTGTTTGATAGTCCATTTATCGAGGAAGGCTATAAGCTATATATCATCACGCTACAACTAATAGGAGCAGAGTAGCAGTAAAAAATGTTACGAAAACGGGGAAAAAATTCACCCATTCTCTCTTATGTGACGCAAGCGAAGGTGCGCGGGTCAGCTAGTATTAGTTATTTGTACATGTTACATAACTCTTATAAAAGGTAGCCGGGTACCGCCCTAAGATTTTTAATGGGAAAATAAGTAGGGTAATTGCAAGGGATTGTGCGATAATAGATAGTTTAATCTTGTTTAGATTATAATGGTAGCCGCGTGTTGTAGTGCACTCGATTTGTAATTGAGAAAATTATATGTGTAATGTTCAAATTGTTTTTTCAAGTCTGGTAATACTATGAAACCTTTGCTTAAGTGTTTGTAAAGATGCCTGAGATTCACGATGGTTGTACTTTGTATGTCAAATGTTGAATTACCTCTACGATATAATTTGTAGCCGACTTAAAATATAAATTTCCATTGTTTTACTTCACTGTAAAACAATATAGAGAATGTAATAAAAAACACTGTACTTTATGCAAGATAAATTTAACCCATTACTGTCCCACTGCTGGGCGAGGGTCTCCTGCATTTTTTTTGGGTTCTATGTTTTTATTGAAGAGTTAACGTGCCTTTGAGGATGATTAAATTTTAAAAGCGGCATACCAACACAATTTGTTGTATTATAATTATTATTGAACCCATTTGTTGTCCCACTTTTGAGTACTGTTTTACTGTGTTGTTATATTATGGACCTGATAGGACCTTGCAAACAAAATAATGCTATAAAGACTTCTCCTCAGAAACTGTTCAAAAACTTCAGGAATGTCAATTTCTTTAAGATATTCTCCTCTTCCTCTCAAAAGTTGCTATTATTAAAAAATATATATATAAAGAATATTTTAAGATGATTGTGCAATAGGGGCCAGTTTTAGGCTGAAATATTACGAAACAATAATATATCTGACTAATTACAAAATTAATTGCTTCAAATGTGTATGGAACATCCATTAACGCGTCGTTGGATGGGTCGTTATACCGCTTATACTAATAAAGACCCACAAAATACATATTTTGTTGAAAAATTGTGTATTTGGACATTGGCTAAGAGTATTACTGATATTATTTATGAACAGTTGCGGTAGTAGTCCGAATAAAACATATCTTAAGATATCAGAAATAAAATAAAATCACGCCAGTTTTCCATAAGTGTGGGCCAAGACCAATGAGCGCCACTTGGTCCGCAATAACAACTGACATGTAATTTGTTATGATATTCAATTAATAATAGGATGATAGAGTAATAGAATAATAGGGTAAAAATTCAATATCATTTAACAAAGGTAAATACCGAATTCTGAATAGTTCCATAATTCGCCATAAAACCTTAACATATCGCCATGGAAAAAATATAACGAACTAGCTGACCTGCGCAACTGCGCTTGCGTCACATAAGAGAGAATGCGTCGTAATTTTCCCCGTTTTTGTAACATTTCTCGTTGCTACTCCGCTCCTATTGGTCGTAGCGTGGTGATATATAGCCTATAGCCTTCCTGAATAAATAGGCTATCTAACACTGAAATATTTTTTTAAATCGGATCAGTAGTTCCTGAGATTAGCGCGTTCAAATAAGCAAACAAACAAACAAACTCTTCAGCTTTATAGTATTAGTATAGATAGGGCCTCTATAAAGCCCATGACATAAAAAAAAGCTAAACTGTTTTCGTTTTTTAAACGTAAGGACGTTAAATGTAAACAAAACTAAATAATTATCTACCTCACATTATTTTAAAAGAAACAATCACAATATTTATGTATAATGTTGCTAATGACTTATAACTATGAGTATTTGATCCTTAACCTCCTGTCAGCAGCTCATTGCGTTATAAACGCTTAGTGAAAAAAAATAACAAACAATTTTTTTTTGAAATGACACATTTACCAGGATTGTTTTTTTTTTGTTTTGTGTGAGTAATATTTATTTAGAATGAAGTTTTAAATTATTGTATTTAAAAGATTATTATTCCACTGCTGGACATTGTTATAATAAGGGGAGAGGAGGTTGAGTCCAAAAGGTGAGGTTAGGGAATTTTGCAGTCACAAAAATATTAATATACTGATAAACTGTCATAATGTTTTACATGTAATTGAAGCAAGCACATTGCAGGAAAAAGACTAGAGAATTTAGGAACAGAAAAACCCAATTTTAGTGTTGTAATATCCATTTAAATTAATATTCAATGTCTTATATGACGTAAAACTGTCAAAAACGGAAAATCAAAACACAAAAAATACTTGATCAGTTCTCTTTAAAAAAGAATGAAATACTTTCTCTAAATGTAAAAATATATTAAATATTTGATTTAGTTAAATAGTAATAGGTTTTTATTATATTTAGTTCAAATCTACATAAAAAAAACCAGCACGATCCTTTTTCAAAAAAATAATAGAATCCTTTTTTTCTTAATGTCAAAAAAAAAGCAAAACCCCCCTTAACATTTATTCCACGTATTTTTATACAAAAATACATTTTGCCGCGAAATGTATTTCGGACAGGTATATTAAATACACAATGCTATTATTATTATACGTTAGAGGTCACACAATGATTTCGCAAACTACATATTTATAGTGTTTTAAGGACTACGCTACAATTTTAGCCCGATGTTCTCGCGCGGCAGTCGTGTCTGTATGTTTTCACAATTATTTGTGTTAGCATTTATTATTTTAATGCTCACTATTGGAGTGTTAATTTAGAGTAAAAAATATATTGCAGTGATTTTTTTTTTGGAGTTTACAGTGAATTTTTCAATGTAAGTAAAGCTTCAATATTTATAATAATACATTTAAAAACGTTTGAATAAATTACTAAGAAATTAACAGATTAATAATTTTATAAAATTATATTTTGTGTTTTTAAATGAAATATTTTTGTGTCAATCAATATTTAATTTTGAATATGTATTTTTTTACATTGTTATATAAATTTTAAAATTATTGTAATTAAATAATATATATTTTTTTAAGACGTCAATTAAGATATTAAATTTTCGAATAAATAATTAGAAGATATGAATGAATAATTACCAATAATTTAAAAAATTAAGCTATCTGGACCAAACTATGAAGGTCTCTACCTAATTAAGATATAATATTATTGAATATGGATTTCTTATTAACAACCCATCCAAAGTTTTCAGAATCTGTCTTTATGATCAAACAAAAATCATCTTGAATTCAGAATTTGGACCAGTTTTTTTATAAGTAGTTAGTAGTCTACGAACTATGATAGTTTCAGACCTGAATAGTGAGGTATCTATGATATTATTTAGATTATATTTAACCGAAAGATTTTTAGTAAGAGTTACAATATGACGAGATTCTTCATACTACTCATAAATAAACACAACAATACAATCTAAAATAGCATCTTTTGAATAAAAACAGATATAATAAATATAGAAATAACATAATATTCTTTGGTCTCTGCCTATCCCTAGAGGAAGAAGGCAAGTTTTTTTATATATTATGTATGTCGGTGCGTACAATATAGACAGAATAAATATTGCCTCTAATAGGAATTGAACCCATAAACCTACACGCAAAAGTAATGGCGCGGTGATCACATTTACCACTGCGCAAGAAAAGTCAATCAAACAATCTGAATTTCGAAATCAAGTCCAAAGACCTTCGCTAATGATAGACGATGAATAAATGAATCGATTATTATCGAAATAATCAGAATTAATTAAAACATTTAGATCAGGAAGTATATCCGTTTGGGCTTTAATTTAATAGATATTTATGTTAAATACTTATTTCCTATGGAATTAATTAATATTGATTAGAATATATTAATTAACCCTGTTACTGCGCCACTGTTAGGCAAGTGTCTCCTCCCGGAATAAGGGAAGTTAGGTCTTGAGCCCACCACGCTACTAAGTGCAGATGAAGGACATTGCAGTTTTGGGATCTGTAGAGATACAAGGTTTCATTACAATGTTTTTTTTTAAATTTGAGCTACAAATAAGTTTTTTTCATATTTACATAACTAGGAGAGTCATTAGTATACCTTATGCCTTAGGTTCGAACCCCCAACCACTTGCGTGAGAGACATTGCTTATATCGCTTGGCTATAATTCCTCTAATTTGAATAAAACACCAAAGTAATTCAGCCATCATTGATGACCAGATTGCATCCGATTGACATTTGAGAAATTAACTTTTAAAGATATTGAAGGCTCCTATTTAAATTAAAATATATTCGAGACAAAAGATCAACCAAATGATAAAATATTATCTACTTAATAATCTTTCAAATATTTTATGTATTATGCAACTTCCAAAACACTTCGCAAATAAATATTGGATACAATAATTAACATGATCGATATCGCTGAACGAACATCCTTTGCCTTATCTTTGCCATTCTGCTTCGTTACCAAATTTAATTGAAAGAGATTTAGAAGTTTCAGGAATAAAATCAAAATTAATAGAAACAATTTTCTGGTCTTCAAAACAATAACAAGTTTAGATTCATGCAGTGTGTATTTACCAAAATTTGAAAACAGCTTCAAAGGAGGGAAAAGTTTTTAAAATCGTCACGATTTATATTTGTCGATAGCAGATCTAGATTATATAACAATAATTGATGAAAAAAAGATTACTTTTCAAGGATGCCTCTTGTTTACCTCAAATACGAGGAAGACCGTAAAACCCACTTTTAATATATCGGAACTGTTATCCTTGCATTGCTAATTGTCTCAAAATCATCATCAAAATCGGCATTCTCCCATTCTAAGCAGGAAATACCTTGCCCACAATCCTTGTAACATCCACGACAATGAATAAATAATATAATAGTTGTATAATATTATTTTGGCACATGGCATTGATATTGACCCCAATATCCTAAAATATATTTAAATTCATTCAAATTGTTCGACTCGCTCGGTTATTTATAAATTTTAAGTGATTGGTTAGGTCATTTTGATTGTAAGCTGTTGTTTTTGCATTCACTAACGTTTACCTGTGGTTTCTCCCGCGTGAAGTTTTTAATTATGTATTGAGTAGTCTTAATTCTTCGTCGGAATCTACCACATTTCGATTAAATATAAGCTGTTAAACTATGAAAGCGTTAGAGACAGAAATATTGTCTAGTACTTACTAATAGTGGGACAATACTGGGTTCTAAAATATAGGTCGCTTTTATGTTAGTATGGTGTGCATAAGAATGGAACCTGACGTAACTGTCGCAGCGTTGCGACCACATCGAATACTGCGCCGTGTAAGTCAATGTTACCTCAATTAGAAATCAAACACGATGCACGTTATGCATTAGTAAAGGCATAGCTGTTTAAAAACGCAAGAAGAGCTGCGAGGCATTTCAAGGATTGGGTTACTATTGAAGTATTTTGAACAGAAAATCGTTGACAAGAAGTTTTTGTCCTATACTCCAAAAGCGAAAATCAATAATCTTAAACCGAAAAATATACAGCGCCCCTGGCCTTACGTAATAAATTTGAAAATTCATTTTATTCTCTTAAATCGATACCACAGTTATGATAACGGAAACCAAAATGCCGAGAATAATAGTAATATTTTTTTTCATGTCTTCATTTCTTGATAGCTGGTTCGATATAGTAGAAAACTGATTGTCTCATCGATCGATCGAATCGTACTAAAAAGGATCTCAGTGTTGCAAATTTCCTCACAAATCATCTTCCTCTATAGTTTTTATTCGATTAGATTTCGTACTTTGTATTATTAACAGTATAGTGATTACCAATAGATGGTTGCAACATTCTCTGGGTAGTTGGGCCGCATTCGTGTGTAACGAAATATGTCCGTTCTTGCATCCATCCTGACTGCCATAATATATGTGTCAAGTTTGTGACGTGAAACCGTGAAAATACGAACCAATATAATATATCTTTTTGAAGAAATAAAAAAAGAAAATAAAAATGTAGTTTAGTGTGAAACGACGCGTATTAAGGTAGACAAACTGAATAAATTAAAAGAATAATATTTTTGCCTTCTTTAATAAAACAACTCCCGCACTAAGAATTCCTCAGGGTTATTTTACAAACATATAAACAACGAATACAAAGTACAACCAGACTCGAAACAATTATTAGTAGATCACACAAATAATGTTTTGTATGGGGATTGAACACACGACCTCCCGACGCGATGGTAACGGTGTGGCGACCTAAACCACTACGTCGCGGAGGCAGTCAAATTAAATTCAACCATAAGTTTTCGTGTAGAGTATTAAACTATCGACTGTTCAATGCAATAATGGTATAGTGGCCATACATCATTCGCTCATTAATAATTCAAAATCTAAAGACCGTGACTTTTGGAAAATGGTTTATTTACAAATAGTTTTTGTTATTGTTTTTTCAAGACTTTACTATAGTCCACAACACCATTAAGTGTTGCGACTATAGTATCCAAGGTTCACGGATAACAGAGGTATACTGAGTTCAAAATGTAGAGCATCCTTGAACCGTAGGCAGACGATTATGCAGTTGACGGTGGCTTGTTTGATAGAGGTACTTTATATTAATAAAATTATTATAATATTTGCTTGAAATTGGGCACGCAGGCTTTCTATTAAGTACTTGGTTTTGAGACTGTAATAGATTCAGCGAGTATTAATACAAAAAAATTATATTGTAGACTCTCCTATGTTTTATTTTTCAAAAGAATGTTTAATATTAGTTATCTGTTTACCATAGTACAGGCTCTGCTTAGTTTGGAATTAAATGACCGTGTGTGTGAGTTGTCCAATAATATTTATTTATCTATCGGCTTTGCTGTAAAAATAATTTAAAAACAAAAGTATCCATATAATTTTAAAGAATGTGACACGTCAATAAAAATATTGAATTGAATGACCTCTTGAGTCTAATTAAAACATGTTAAAATGACATTTAAGTTACGTATGACGAAACGAAATAACTCTGTCAATTTGATGTTGAAATCTTGAATTGATTTACTTTGATCTTTATTATTACGTAGATTATATAAAGTATATAAACCAACCACTGTCATAAAACAAACAAAATTAAGAATGAAAAGATAATCTTCTATGAATGACAATTTTAAAACAGTTCTAACAAGAATGTAAAATCCTGCACCTTTTTATGTTGCGTTTTAATATTTTGACATTACTGTACGGTAATTGATTGAATACGATTCTACGTGAAGGTATAAGCGTGATAAATATATCAAATCGGATGTACGAGCTCAAAAAATGTTCGGATCCTTGTACATATATAGTAGCCGCTGGAGAATCTTAATAGCGCGATTCAGAAATAATCAAAATTTACACAAGCCCCTCTAGTAGGCGATGCGGTGCAATCTGTCACATGATCGAACATTTACTGATATGAAATATGATGCGTGACTATTTACCCGGCCCGTGAAGTGACAACAACACCTCGTCGCCAGCAGTTGTGTAGACTTCCATAGCCCAGGCAACAGAGGTAGTTGATCCAAATTAACCAATCTTATATTCAGCTTCTAAGAAACTCCACTCATTTTATCTAAATCTCTAGTAGAGAAACAGTACTTAAACAGTTAAATTCTATGAAGGCCTTTAGGTCAAGTACGGCTTGAAGAGTTCACACCTTTCAAGAACTTCGGGTATATTACTTTTACCTTAACGTTTTGAAATAAGTGACAACATGTTCCTCCTAACATTGAAAAGGCGGATAATAAAACACAATCGCTATAATAAAATAAACGAGACACTATTTGGGAGACCACAATTTCGCTACCACTGTTCCCGAGAGTAGTGAGTTCGATTCTTATGTTGACAACGCGGTAAATGTATTCTATGTGTTAATCTAGGTTAATAAACTATCTGTGGCAGATTTTTCCGTGATAGAGTAACAAAAATGCATATGTGCATACATCCATTGTCACAAACTTTATATATATCCCGTTTATATTGTTTTATTTTTTCGGTTATTTATATCGATACATTGTGGTCATTTCCTAAAGTTAGGTTATAAAACTTAAGAATTCTCAGCCAGTGAGTTGTCTTCAAAACTAATATTTATCTAAGACAGAAAAAAATATTTCTAAAGCAATTTTAATGACAATTATTTTTGAATACAGCAAAAACTTTACAATAGATTTAAAAATGACAAAAACTCTCCACTGTGAGATCAGTTGTTATAAACATCGTAATTACATAATAATATAGAAATAGACACATTTAACACGTAAATTATGCCTATGGCTGTTTTTATAATGTAGAGTCAAACTCTAATTACAGCTTTAAATGGGTAAATTAGGTAAAGAGCATATCTTTAAAATTACCAATTTATTTATCAATGGGAAGTAGGTAAACTTCGTAGTCTGAGAATTTTGGTATTTATTTAATACAAAAACAGAAAAAAATATTTGCTTTTTAGAGTTAAGGCTTGCCTACTTATCATGTCATGTATTTGGGCATAGTTTGAGATTCTCAATATTAATGAAATCAGTAGATTGTGGTATTTACTTAGTACTCGCTAGATGATTAATGGTAACGATGATGCCTTGATTGAGAAAAGATTCAAATTTTTATTTGAAAGATGTTTTTGAGGAGCTCGTGGCTTAGTTAACAACGCGGATCGGTCTCGGAGGTTAAGCCACGGTTGCCAAGAATGTTTGGGAATGTGGAAAGCATTTTCAACAAATCACTTAATTTTTAACCTTCGTTTATTTATTCCAGATGTCTTACGAAGACTTCAGCCCTTTGTACCCACATAACAAGGAAGACATTCAGGAGATCAGAGGCCAGTTAGGACTGAAAGACAGCACCATACAAGAAGATGTTGACGCCATCATTGAATGGTTTCAAAAACAACCACATTTAGTTGAAGCTGGAATTGGTAAGACCGAATTTCAAATCAGAACGAATTTCTATTGAACAGAACTATTTCATGAATTAGTAACGGCAATTTATTTGCTAATTGT
The DNA here is from genome assembly GCF_050436995.1 of Anticarsia gemmatalis. NCBI lineage: Eukaryota > Metazoa > Arthropoda > Insecta > Lepidoptera > Erebidae > Anticarsia > Anticarsia gemmatalis. Next base: position 9,024,078 of record NC_134764.1, on the reverse strand, counting down.
GGGTAAAGACAATTAGATTTCGTCTAATAAAGATTTATCTTGTGTTGAATGTTTCATTAACAAACCACAACTAAAAGTAACTATAGAGATTTCTTTGTATGAAAATCTGATCAGCGCCCCTAGCTAGCTAGCTAGCTAGCTATTCCGCATGAATATTTTTTACAAGTAATTTTAACGCAAAAATAAACACACAAATCCGTAATAATTAATTATTTGCGTATAACATTAGTTTTCTAAATATTTCTATACATACACACAGTTTTTGCTTAGCCCGGATGGCTAAGCAAAAACTAAAAGCTATCTAAATGGAATCCTTTAAGAGGAGCGATCGGATATTTGTGCAATACGCAAGTGTTATTATTTTATTAATTTTGGAAAGTGCATTAAATACTTTTGCATTCAATTCAATATTAAAATAATGCCCTAATTATGAATTGGTTCGACAAATTATTTATAGACTAGCTGACCCGTGCAACTTGGCTAATAATTTTCCCCCATCATTTTCCGTTACTACTCCGCTCCAGTTGCAGCGTGATGTTATATAGCCTAAATCCTTCCTCAATAAATGTTCAATTCAACACAAAAATAATTGTCGTTCCTGAGATAAGCGCGTTCAAACAAACAAACTCTTCAGCTTTATAATATTAGTATAGATAATATAGATATCTCTCATCGACTCAACTAAAGCGGTATAACAAGTTTTTAATTAGCCGTGCACAGTTTAATTTCAACTGTACAATGGAAACGTAGGTTACCTTCGGGCGATCGAGAAATCGTACTCGATCGAAATCTATAATTATTCTCAAGACCATTCACATGATGATTTTACTTTAGTTTGGAAAACAAAATATACCAGATATTAAGCTGACGAATTTCTTCTACACTACGTGTAAACTATCACATAATTATGAAACGTGACTACACCACTGTAATAGTTAAGGTAACCATGGCACCTCACAGTCTAGGATTAGGATTTGATTACACAACTATGAGATTCAAAATAAATCAGGTTCTTCAGGTCTTGTTGTACGTTGTACCTTTAATATGTTTGTCAAAGTATCCACGACACAAGAATCATTCTTAGTGTAGTAAGTTGTGTTTAAAAGAGGTTTTCCTTGGAACCATTTCGAATTATAAGCCACTTTCTCCAAATAAATCTTTGTGTAGCCAACTTAGATTTTAACAAAATATAGTATATAGTTATTTGTAAGGGTAGTAAAAAAACTAATTAAATTATCATTAGCGACTACCTGCTTTATTGTTTGTACAAATTAAAGTAAAACAATAAAAGTTTATAAATATCCAAAACGTAAACACAATAAAATGTTTATAGTTACATAAAATCCAGTGGCTGCATAATTATTGTTATTAATCAGCGTTTATCAGATCTCATAAATATTGTTTTTATTCATTAAAATGTTGAAAAACAAAACATTGTTATTGTTCGTCAAATTTATCATGTTATTTATATCCCAAAACCCTCTCGATAAAATTATATTTCCTGTCTTTTAGTGCCTCTTGATCTCACTGATGGGCTTGAAAAGCGGCTTACTGTCATGGCTAATTGATAAACAATAGTCTTTAAATTAAAAAAATAATTAAATACAGTAACTTCAGATAGCCAAAAAACTTAGTCTGTAGCCTTATATAACTTACTTAGGCCTAAATACTTTTAATCCTAGGAAATATTTGCACTTGAACAAAGTCGGCCATTGAAGCTATTCAATCAAAAATAATTTTAAAAAGACTTGTACCTCCTTTACGTACATAAATCATGCCTTTTTTCGAATAGGGGTGGCCTAATATCGAAAAACGCTACTTGCTACGAGCCTCACAAACTTCCCTTGTTCTATTCACATTTTTTTTAACCCATAACCGCCCAAGGTCTGCTTCTAAACGGGGAAGGGATTTTCGGTCCACCACGTGCACGACTTTGCGAGCCGTCAAAAAATGTATCAATATTTTTTTTTCTACTCACATACTTACTACATATCTTATTACATAATATTGTCTTACCTTCTTTTAAAATATTGAATATGAATGTATCTTTTACAGACAGAGATGTAGTCGAGCGAATGTTGATCGTGGCCAAAGGATCTATTGAGAAGACAAAGAGACGGATTGACAACTGGTACAAGTTCAGACTCCTAGCTCCTGAGATTGTTCAAGGCAGAGACAAGGTCCTCTCTGATTCGCAAGACTTATGGACGTCATAGTAAGTACCGTCTATAAAGCTTATAAACAATAGTATTTATTCTTAATATGTGATAATTAACGTATCTAGTAATGGTGGTAGTCAAAGTCTCCCAGACTCATTCGGGAGGAGACCCTTACCCAGCAGAGGGATTAACTCGTTAAAAAACAAGTAAAAGTTATAACCTAGTATCGTTTTAGTCCCTCTGATTTGGAGAAAATATCAAGAGAACTATCGATTTAAAAAGTAATCCTGATAATACTGGTGACTGGTGAATCGCGATGATCACTTAAACTATTAGATTTAATTGCAAACTAAAAATAGAGTTATCTAGATGACTCGTAAGCGTAACATTACGTAAAATAATGTGAGATAGTATCTATTACGTTCTAGAAAATTTTCTTATCCATTGTATTAAGAACTTTGTTTTAATGATTTCCATTATCTCCTTGATTTATACATTAATACATTATTTTCGTAAATCCTACAACAATAGTCGTGACGTCAACCTGAAATTATTCTACCGTGACAAGAACAATTATTATATTTTCATTAAAATATTTGTGTGAAAATCTTATTTGATTGTTTAATAAATTATGTTGAAATACGCTTGGGTTTTAAATGGAAATTATAGCACGCGCGTAATATGACTTTTATTGCTTGATTCAATGTTAAAATGCAAGTTTTTTCGCATTTTTAAAAATTCCTTTTCTTCCTTTATTCTCCTTCTTTTACCTAATTTCTCTATTTTTATGATTTTAACTCTATTACTCTTATGAGACTTAACATTCCGTCCTGAATGCTGTGAAGTTATGAAATAAATTACTTAACTTCAAAAATTTTTTTGTTTATCAGAGGCCTTGGCGATATGAAACAATTTTTCACCAATAACTTTTTATCATCCATTACATACGATAGTAGTCAACTCCCAAAAGAAATTATAAGCTGTAAGATTCAATATATTTTTCTTTATTTCTAGTTTACAAATAGCAATGCCGAAGCTGTACAAAGGACACCGAGTGGCCGTCATTAAATTTGTTGACCCGGAACCTAGTAATTTCTCATGTGAGACATTCTTAAGGAATACATTCATGGTAAGAGGCATTTTGGATTTTTTGGATAGCAGATACCAACGCTTGCATAGTTAAATAGAATTCGATAACCATGTGCAGAAATAAGTAGTATTCTATCATTCATCAACAGATTTTTTTATTTTACGTTTGTACGTATTGTTTATACCATTTTCATATATTCTTCTTCAGAATGGTTATCTAGTCGGATCAACGTGTCATATTAAAAAGCTATTTTAATGTGATTGACTCTAGATTTAACATCCACGACACTTAGATCACCTGTTTTTGATTCACCTTCATGTTTTTTTCTGATATTCCGCATTTTATATTATCTCTTCAGTCTAGTTTTTGTATATTTGAGCTTAAAGTCCAATGCACCTAACTTTTTGCAGCAACTATAAGTAAAATCTATGCAATTCATTACATTTTAGTATTTTACAGTTTAGAATTGTTTTTAATCTTTATTTTACGTTTGTTGAATAAAAACCACAATTGTATTCATGTGGATCATTAAGATTTTCAAGATAATCTTTTATTATCATGTATTTTAGTTTCTACCGAGAATAATGTATACATATAGTAAAACGTCATTAAGTTTTTGTTAATATATGGTACTCTTGCTAGTAAAATAGCTAAAACATTAATGTCAAGTTTTTCAAAATATTTAATTACTGTCACGTGTTTGAAGCAGGCTTTTGTCTTCAAGATAAAAACGTGCCACACATGTGGCTAAAAAAATACTGCAATTAAACAATTCAAGCTTTTTACTAAGACTAGGTTCATTCGTTAGTCATTTATTCTACATTATGCGTCAGTCATCTTTCATGTATTTCTTTTATAAAGTAGCCAAGATAAGGCAGAATTGTAACAGTGTATTTTTAGATGAGAAAACGGAATATATTTGGCATCTGCATAAGCAAACTTACAGAACTATAGTTGATATAGCAACTAAGCCTAATTTATTCCGTATTATCTACAAATCTTACTTATCAATAACTAAAATTGTCTGTTTATATTTCAGTTGGCAGATATTAGATTGAAATATGACTACTTCTTGGACGATATCTGGGTTCTGGACATGAAGAATACATCTTTCGCGCACTTGCTCAGGCTCAACCCAGCATTGATGCAAAAGTCAGCAAATCTATTCCATGTGAGTATAATTCATCAAACTGTTGACTGCAGAGATCTTCTTTATTTGACTATTAAGTAAAACCATTTATGATATGATTGAAACAGGGGGAGGCATCTGGCACCATTATTCGCGCTGAAATATTTTTTGACTCTTGGGTACTTTTAGACATTAGAAATTTCATTAAAATCTCAGTCAAGGTGGTTGCCATGGCTGAAATAGGTCGGACAAATCATATTCATAGACCTTATCAATGCTTAGTGCTAGCTTACCTGCATTGAGTAGACCTTAACAAACCGTAAAACAAATAGCGTATAATCACTACTCTCAACTTATACAACCGATATCCGTCTTCTCCAGATCGAAGTCTAAAGATTTGTTATTCAGTTAAAACGAATAATTTTTCCTATATTCAAACTTTTCTTCTTCAAATTCCAGGAGGGCCTAGGTCTAAGAATACACTCAATCCACGTCCTGAACGCCACGAACCTTATCCAGCACGTCATCACCTTCATGAAGCAGTTCTTCAGTCCGAAGATCATGGAACGTGTGATCATCCACGAGTCTCTTGATGACTTACACATGAGCTTGCCTAAGAGATATCTGCCTAAAGATTATGGTGGTGAAGAGAAACCTATGGCGGAGTTCAAAGGTGAGGAAATTGAAGCTACTGGTACTGTTTGTTAATAACAATGACGATTTGATTCAAAACGAGAAAAATAATATATTATTTGATAGCAATGAGAGTTTGATTATTAATAAGAAGAAATATATGTTAATAAGCTTAGCTTGAACTATTGAAGAGGTTGGGTATGTGACAAAAGATCACAAGATAGAGAGTTCAGAGAATAGATCTTCACTAAATTTCGTGTTGAACTTGCGTCATTTGAATTAATATTGTCAATCTTGACTTTACGCATGTGTAGGAAGATAGGCTTTAGTTTAATTAAATCTGGAAAAGTGTAAGATGCTTGTCAAATCTGTAATAACTGTTTAAGCAATTGCCTGACCTGCAGGTTTATTAAACTACATTTTGTATACCGTTAAAGATCATAAGAATAAACGACAATAAACGTTTCATACGTCTTCAAATTGAGATGAGAGCAATTTAACACTCAGAACGAATTAATTAAAATAAACTAACAATGGATATTTTTCCTACACACATAACAATTTAAATAATCGTATATTTTTTATTCATCGTCTTTCGTACACGTACCATCAATTTACGTATAACTGTGTCTCTATTAATGCTTAGACATGAGAGCAATAATAGCCAAGTGGTCTAAGCTTGCGCGTCCCACGTGTTAGACGGTTCTATTCTGAGGCAACACAGTAATGAATAATAGGAGTTGTGTGTATTAGAAATAAGTATCACTTGCCCCAATGATGATTTCTTGAGGCGCTAATAGTCAGTTATGCTCACCAATCGGTAAATGATCTGTGGGTTAAGCAACCGCTGGCGCGGTCATTCTATAGATGGGTGACCGCATAGTGATATTTGAACGGAGCAACTGCGTGCTTCGGAGGGCACGTAAAAAGTCGGTCCTGGTTGTTGTCAATTAATATAACAGTCGCTAAGCCATGTCAAAGGCCTTCCGGACTTTGACACTAGGTTGACCATTAACCATGCGATAGCGATAGATTGGCTTGCTCAAACGTTGAAAGAAAACGTCATGATGAAACCTTGCATGCCTACAATTTGTTTAGAACATTTCTTGACGAACACCCTACCGATCAGCTTTCCAATACTAATAAATTATTATATTTCTTCCAGACATGTACGAGAAAGAACTAAGAAGCAGTAAAACAAAGCAATTCCTTATTAACTCAATGAAGCTCGTTTCAAATGAGAAGAAACGTCCCGACTCAGACATCAACGAAGACTACCTCGCTGGATCTTTTAGAAAATTAGATTTTGATTAAACGTATACTAATATTATTGATAAATAGTCATTTAGTAATTTTGTTGTGATCTTTAGTTGATATTGATTTTGAATTTAGCAGAAGATATTTTGTACTGTCGATCGCTCATCCACTGCTGAAAATTTTGGTTTTAGCCCATGATATTAAACGGAGTATAATCGTGTATCTGGAAAACGCAAATGTGAGATAACAGTATATACGTATACACCGTGCGCTTGGCAAAGTGGCTTAAAAATTGAGATATACTTATTAATTACTTGCGTTAGAAAATCAACGTATAGTATACGTAGATTTTTTGACGTTTGCATTTTCAAGATACGCCATTGTACTGGGTCATGTGCTGCGCTTGGTATATATGAACATAGGTACTGCACTTGGGAGCTTCAAAATTTGACGTTAAACTCTGCCCAGTAATTGTTTATATGGTTACATGGTTGTACCAACTAATTACAAAAGTTTTTTTAGATGTGACTGATGTCGACAGTGCAAAATAAGATATTTTTATAAAGACTTTAGAGAATGAAATAATGGATAGTAAATATAATAATTATTACATGGATATTGAACAAATTATTCTATGAATTTATATTTACCTTTGTTGTTAAAGTATAAAAATAAGGTAAGTTTTAATCATAAACAATTATATTTTGACCAAAATATTCATAAATTTTTAAATTATCGTAAATAATAATATTTTTTTTGAACACACACATAATTGTAATATAAAAAGGAACTCACGTGGCAGCAAAAATGCGTTTACAAATCACCAATTTTTCAATTTCTTTTTTTTTCAATATTCGATAGTATTTTTTATAATAATTTAAATAGTATTATTTAATGCGCTGGGCGTTATTTAGTGTATAAGGGATATATTCTTATCAATTCCTGAATTTGTAAGGTTATTAAAATGTATTTAAAAAAATAAGTAGGTCATTGATATATTTTTATATAAATGGAAGTAAATAAAATAATTATTTCGCAATATTTTTTTTATTATGTGACCCGATGAAAATTAATTACATCTTACTCGGTTGAGCTGCGAAGCTACAGTTAAGTAGTGTAAGATATCAAGAGACGTTTTTTTTTCGCTTTTAATTTATTTGTAGCCTCCCTTGCCGAGGTTGTTCTTTGGATGGGTGACCATCTTATTCATACTGAGTTCCTCCATGTACCGGAAGGCACGTTAAATTGTAGGTCCCGGCTGTCATTTTCAAAGATCTTTGGCAGTCGTTAACAGTAGTCAGAAGCTTGACAGTCTGACAACTAGTCTTACCGAAGGGTATCTTGTTATAAACCAGGTAAGTGGGTTGTGGAGGTCAGATAGGCAGTCGCTCCATGTAAAACACTGATATCCAGCTGCATACGGTGAGACTGGAAGCCGACTCCGACATAGTTTGGAACAAAGGCTACGCTAATATATATATATATATTATTATACGTGGAATAATAAACATTGTTGATAAACGCACGTCAACAATATTGCTAAAATATTTTTTAAAGGCTTTATCGTATTTAATAGAAACCTCTTAATCAAGTCAAGTTATTGGAATCTAGAGTTTCTGATAGACATATTGTTGTCTATTGTTGAAATTAATTACTCTAATACCGTATACCATAGGTCTTCGAAAATCGATTCTACGAAACTATTGGGTGAATTTTGGTAGCAATTTGCGGCAGCAACAATTTCGTAGCAGGAAACCTGCTACAAAATTGGTGGTGTTTTCTATTTTAACTATATACCTATACATTATATTTTGCATCTAGAAAATACTAAAAACCTACAGAATCTTATCAATTCTATCAAAAAACCTATCGATCTGACTTTTTTAGTTTTGTAAAGGTCTGAAGTCAGGCACATTTTTCTAATAATAATAAATTTATAAAAAACACCTGTTACAAAAATCATATCAATGCGCTCAATTAAATATTGTCTTAACTTAAAAAATAATCACTGCTAATCCAATAATATATTTTCTTGGGAAAACAATCTTAGTCTATATCCAATTTTCTGAAAGAACCATCAGCTCCAAAATCACCAGCAATTTTCGAAGCATGTGTTCGTTTCGTCTCATCAGTTAAGAAATTGTTCTCTTGATGTTTGAGGAATATTCTCCAGGTTTCTGATTGAAGAGTTTCATACCACGCGCCTGGAAATAAATTTGTATAAATTTACTAACGGACCTGGTAAACGTGTTTTTGCCATATAAATAAAAAAAAAACTAGTGACTCTCCGGGGTATGAAAAATAGATGATGGCCGATTTCAGACCAACTCAATATGCTCACATAATTTCATGAGAATCGGCCAAGCCGTTTCGGAGAATTACGGTAATGAACATTGTTACTCGAGAATTGTAGGTATATGTAAGACTAGCTGACCCGCGCAACTTCGCTTGCGTCACCTAAGAGAATGGGTCAAAATTTTCCCCGTTTTTGTAACATTTTTCGTTGCTACTCCGCTCCTAATGACCGTAGCTTGATGTTATATAGCCTATAGCCTTCCTCGATAAATGGGCTATCTAACACTGAAAGAATTTTTCAAATCGGACCAGTAGTTCCTGAGATTAGCGCGTTCAAACAAACAAACAAACAAACAAACAAACAAACAAACAAACAAACAAACAAACTCTTCAGCTTTATTATATTAGTATAGATGAATGACATTCGTACTTGCAGATAGGTGATTTTAAAATAGCAACTAGCTGACTCTCCATTACGGTGGGTAAATGCGTCAAAGGCGCGTTTGCCAAGGGATATGATATGATGTTCAATTAATCTGTATGCCAAAAGAACAATCCTTTTTTGTGCTATGTCAAAGAGTTATTTTCAAGTTAATATTGGGACTCGAATATTTTTTCTCTACTGACAAAACTTCTTCTAAATCATATCGCGAGGCACATTCTATGGCGTCAAAATTGTAAAGGGTAAGCTTTGTGCCCATCAAATACTATTGGTATAATTTTTAATACTCACCAGCTATATCCTGACATGTTAGAGAAGACGTCCCACCAAGATCTCTAGGGAACACGTTGGTCGGTAGAACATGAAAGATCTTCCTCGGTAGAACATGAAAGATCTCCTCAAAATGTTCATAGACATGCAATCTTGATGCATGTTTTGGTTTTAATCTTCTTCAATATAGCCAATACTGAGTACCCGAATCAACATGACTGTAAAATTAAATGATTTTCAAAATGTATTTTTGTAGAATTTATACGCGTAAAAGATCAGGTATCTGACTAAAATTCATATGCTTTTAGAGTAAAATTGTTTTTTTTTATAAAGGTCTTGAAATGTTTGTTTTAAATTCAATATATTGCATGAAAAGGAATAATGTAAGTATATTATTATGTATGTATCTAAAATTAGCGTTCAGCTGTCAAATGGAGCCTTTTTAATAATCATAGCAACAACACACTTAAAATGAAGAATGTACGAATATAACGTTCGAAATTTTGTCTGTTCGTCTGTAAAGTTTTCACGACTAAACCACTTAACAATTTTATATGAAACTAGCTGACTCGCGCAACTTCGCTTGCGTCACTTAAGATAATCATAATTTTCCCCGTTTTTGTAACATTTTTCACTGTTACTCTGCACCTATTGGTCGTAGCGTGATGATGTGTAGCCTATAGCCTTTCTCGATAAATGGGCTATCTAACACTGAAAGAATTTTTCAAATCGGACCAGTAGTTCCCGAGATTAGCGCGTTCAAACAAACAAACAAACAAACAAACAAACAAACAAACAATCAAACAAACAAACAAACTCTTCAGCTTTATAATATTAGTATAGATTTAGCGTGTTGGTAGAAGAACATAACAGTTTGTTTTATAGGGGTCCGAGCTTGACTCCTAGGGTAAGACAAACGTCGAAAAATCAAATGACAGGTTAAAGTTTAAAAAGTTGTTTATTGATCATTTATTCAAAATCTTAAAATACGTATCACTCATGCTTTTAATCTCTTCAATTTTACATTAAAACTAAATCAGTTAAATATACAACTATTGCTAAAACTTAATCTACAGTTGCTCTATATTTTAAACTTTAGACGAGCAAATTATCACCAGATACAGCTTATTATTAATGCATTGTATAGCAAGATGCTTATTGCAAATTAACATTATGTTAATTTAATCAATTACAGGATTTAATGTTGTATAGATCTCTATCATGATACAAAAATATTCATTTACAGCACTGACAAATTACTTAAATGAAAATGTTACTTGTTGATTGAACTTATTAAGGTTCATATATAAATCGTAATTCTATAGGATAATAAACTTATTTAAGATAACAGTTTGAATCAGTACCTACCCATACTATACAGTTTTAATTTTTACAGTCATTTTTTATACTAACGGCCACAATCAAAAACACAAGTAACGCTGCAGATCTCGAAATCTCAGTATCAGTTCCCAGGTTAAGTAAACAACTATCGGGTAGAATACTTGTCAGGACCGAAAGACATAGAACCTAACGCAATACCAGCGGAGGCGCGGCGAAAACTAACTACTAAGAACCAGAAGTAAGAATAGATCAATTAAAAATAAACTTTAACTTCTATTAAATGTGTATTAAAGCATGGCAACATAAAGACACGCGTGTGCCGAGCAGCATCTATATTTTGGCATGCCATTTTAATTCACATTAGATAAGGTTAATTTTTTATTTATTTAATATCGGTATCTTTGCCCCGCCTCCACTGGTTTCCCTTGGGCCTACGGGTCCAGGTCAAGCAGTCCTACTTTTATTATGAATTGTGAATCTAGGGTGTTTTCATCAGTATCCTTTGTTTTCATAATAGTAATGCTTCTGGTTGCGACCGTAACTAACCTACCAAACAATATCTAATTTAATTACTAAAGAATATGCTAGTCTAAGTCTAATTTTCTGAAAGATCCTTCTACTCCGAATGTGTCAGTTATCTTTGAGGAAGATATCCTTTTGGACTCGTCAGTCTGGAAGGTTTTAGATTGGTGTTTGTAGAACGCCTTCCATGTGTCTGACTGAAGGGTCTCGTACCAGGTATCTGTAACGAAAAAAATAGTTATTGAAGATGTCGTTTAAAAAGTAAGTAAATATATAATACTAGCTGACCCGGCGAACTTCGTACCGCCTAAAATAGGCAAAATTAAATGTCTATTTTTTTATATTTCTGAAAGATTTCTTATATTTTTTTCCATAAGAACCTCCTCCTAATAATAACAAATACAACACAAAAAGAATTAGTAAAATCGGTCCAGCCATTCACGCGTGATGCCGTGACCAAGGAAAACGGGTTTCATTTTTATATACATAGATTTAATATAATATAATTCTTAAAAGGAAAGTTAGCGACGATGTCTGATTTTCTTTAAGTTCCCGCCCAGTGAAACTTTTATTTATACCACTACAGACTAATAGGGCACAGCCTTATTCAAGCATGCAACTCAGTTACGTTTTGGGAAAGTAATGAAGCCTAGGAATGACAGATATGATTTAGAAAACTCTTATTATAAACATAGGTCTGCCTGTATTTTTTGGCATTTTACCGAATGACCGTAAACCATTCAAAAAAATCTCCGAAAGATAATTCATACAATAATGTCGTTAACTGGTAAAACTAGCATAGTTAGTGACGTACTAAAAAGATAATAGTACCGGTTTAACCTGACGACATAACTAACAGTTAACACGTATCCGTGATCTATATGATTATAGTCCTTCGAACTAGTCTCCTTATTGAAGCGGAACTTGTACATAATAATATAATGAGTTAAAATTACGAGAGCTCTGTTTTGCGTCACAGTTGTTATTAAGTGTTTAGTCACCAGCCGAGACCCGGAGCATTTACAAATACTTTTAAAAAAATAGAAATATTAATTTAAACCTTTAATGTCCCACTATTGGGCAAGGGTTTCCTCCCGTAATGAGAGAGGGATACCTTGACTCCACCACGGTGGCCAAATGTGCATGAGGGCGATATTTGTGACCTCCGTAAAAAGATTTTCTACATACAAACTGTACCACTGTCAAATGAAATTCTTTACCAGTCAGTTAACCACACATAACTAACGCCAAAACGTCAGGCATTCCACAATAAATCTCCTTATTTCTACAGAATTATGATATAATCTTACCTGCAACATCCTGGCAAGTGAGGTTGGAAGTGCCACCAATATCATTAGGGAACACATCTCTTGGCAGTACATTGAAGATCTTGTCAAAACTATCATATAGATGCAGGCGGGACACGTGCTTCTCCTTCATGATCTTCTTGAGGAGCGCCAGGACGGAGTGAGCGAAACTGGGCACGTTTACTAGATGTATGCCTTTCAGTTTGAGCGCGTAACATGACTGTGGAAGAAACAAGGTTTTGATAAGTATGGAGGTTTTGGTATGGTTTACATTGATTTTATGAAAGTGATTCTTTAGAAATTCCTTATGTGAAGGAAACATAATTTAACCCGACAGAAATTAAACCCTTAATTTTAAAGAATAGGTGTTTGAAATACATACAAAATAAAAGTATTAGTTGATCTAGTTATTAAAACTGTTGTTAAGAAAAATGCAATATACCACTTCAACATAGATAACAGCATTGATGTTTTCTATGACTTTACCAGATCCAGGACACCGAACCCAAGACCTAGTGACTAGCAGTCACTTGATAGTGCAACAGGAAAATATTTTATTTTTCATGGAGATTAAAAACATACAAAATAAAATATGTTTCTCTCGTCTACTTAAAAATACTGACATAACAAAAATCATATCCAAGTTTATACATAAGTCAATTTTATTCAGCAAAGTATAATTTGAATCAATGAATACTCATTAACAATGAGTATATCCGACCAACAAAAAACCACACCTGGAGGAAATAAAAGTATTTTATCAACCTTTGACGTGTCATGATTACTAATTAACAACATTAACTGGTTATTGATCCACTAAAAAGATTAATTAAGATACTTCAAAATGTATCTATTTTAGAGTCCAAAGTATATTCAAATAAGAACTGGTGTTTTATTTCAGTTAAACCGGTTTTTGACAGTTTTTCTGGTTTACCATATTGTTGGGCATATGGTGACAAAATGAGAATCAATAAAAATTCTATCATTTTTCAAAAAAACCTGTTTAGAATTACCTAAGAATTTTGCTCTGGCTATTTATTTTAATGGTGCCTATAGATTTCTTTTGCCTAGAGATACAACAGGATCTTTACTAAAATAAATTATTCTTTTCCCATTAATGAAACTTAAAACGGCCATTTTATCTTCAAAAATTGTTCCATCTTTTGTTATCATATTGGAAAAAGCTTTTCAAAGATCAGGAGCGATTTATCTTGGCGCTATTGCATAATTATTGATTTGTAGATAATGTAATTTAATTTACTGCCTTTAGCAATATTTTGATTCATGAATGAATTTATTTGAATTCTCTACTAATCTGTTGTACTACAGTGTCGAGTCCTATCTACCTTTACCTTTTTTAATTTGCAACTTTAACAAAACCCCAAAATTATTCGTTTCAAGAATACAAATGTCACAAAAGATTAAAGACAATGCGAAAGTGATAAACACTTAATTCTTAATAGATTGACTCTCTATCGACTAAACTTTAAAGATCGGAATTTGAGTAATATTCGGCTCAACTCGTTATGATTTTTTTACTCACCGTAATATGATAGTAGATCTTAGAAATCAACAGCGGATTGAACTGGATAACATGGCTAAGAGTGGCCAGGCTTAAGTCGAAGATCCAGTGGTCGCCTTGCGAAGTCTCGTTGAACAGTCTGTAGTCACTCATCATGAAACCGATCCTAGCTGCGTCGAGGACAACCATCTCGGGGTTAAGAATTCTGAAATTAAGGCAGATATTTTTTATTATTTATAAAATCATGCATGGTATTTGACATCTGCCTACATCTTTGGTAGGCAGCTGTCTAATCTGGAGCGGGACATGCAGTAATGCATTTTCCTGACGAAAAAAAAAAAGGCAGCTGTCTAATATTTAGACGTGTAGGAAATATTATATGTTCATTGAAGTAAATAAACGGTTCTTGGAGGTATGCAAAGTCCCCAACTCGCAATTAGCCAGCGTGGTGGACTCAAGGTCTATTCCTGATTACGGTAGAAAACCATTGCCCAGCAGTGGGACATAAAAGGGTTAAAAAAAAGTAAATATTAAATCGTTTAATAAATAGTCATGATCATATTATTTTCAATAGTCATTCTTGTAAGATAGGTCTGGAAAGCAATACAAACAGACTTGGAGGAAAATATTTTAATATTCATCATTTTATTGTAGCTAATAAGAAACATCCATAAAAGTGAATGGCTTGTTGCATCAAAACGCACAGCTCTGTGTAATTTGAAAGGCGTTAAAACACTTTATTATAGGATAAAGATAATTAAATCATATTTAATTGGTACTATTTAAATTTCATATATTGTTTAAGTTATTGGTTTAACCACTTGTCGTATCACAATGCAGTTTCAATTACAGCGTAGCTTCTACAAGGAGGAAACAACCTCTGAAATGTTTTAAAATATTCACAAGTGACCGAATTCCTTACGAGCCAGTGTCAAATATCGATGAAATAAGATGTTCATGGTATTGTTAATTGGTCTGAGTTTAATATTTTATTTCACTATTTTAAAATTAGTACTCTACAAGCGAAGAAAAATGTCGTTATTGAACCTTGCATGCCTAACAGCGCTTGATGCAATCCAAAGTCGTCAATCCCACTCGGCTTGCGTGGCCAGCTGAAGATCTAACCCGATCTCTCATTCAGGAGACCCTTTTCTAGCAGTGGAACAGATATGGGTTTCTTTTCATGACTTATAGCTGACCCGCGCAACTTCGCTTGCGTCACATAACAGGGAATGGTTCAAAATTTTCCCCGTTTTTGTAACATTTTTTACTGCTACTCTGCTTCTATTGGCCGTAGCGTGATGATATATAGCCTATAGCCTTCCTCGATAAATGGGCTATCTAACACTGAAAGAATTTTTCAAATCGGAACCGTAGTTTCTGGAATTAGCGCGTTCAAACAAACAAACTCTTCAGCTTTATAATATTAGTATAGATGAGCTCCTGGTCGCATAAATAAGTAGCCTATATTTTAATCTCCGTTCATCAATATCTTCAAAATCAGTTCAGCGGTTTTCCGTAAAAGCGTAACGGACGTGCGCATTTGTAATTTTATTGAAGTAATTCATACAATAAAGGTATTGTTAAGCAATAGTATTGTGTTCATCGCACATCTTTATTAACAAAAAAAACATTGCAACTACTTCATGTCTCGAGGAACGAAAAGGTCATTGGTTATTTCTTAAACCAGACGTATTACAGTTAAAATATAATACGAAGTTCTTCAACCGTTAATAAAATAAAACTAAAAAAGTACGTAAAATTATTCCAGTTAATACAACTACATACGAATTAAAGCGCTCGTGGCTAGTTGCACTCATCGGTCGGTAAAGGATAAGTGGGTTAAGCAACCTTGGTGCGGACATTCCATAGATGGGTGGCCGCTTAGTGGTATTTGAACGGAGCGTCTCCGTGCTAATAAAAAGTCTGTCCCGGTTGTTATCAATAAGATAACAGTCGTTAAGTCATGTCAAAGGTCTTCGGGCGGCTTGAACAACTTTGACACTAGGTTGACCACTAACCATACGATAAATACAAAAAAAAAGAAACTACATTTATGTTTACCTACAGTCATTAAAGCAAGAGGCATCAAGTTATTTAGAATGTAACTTGTAATGTCAGGGGCTCGAATAGAAAGGATTTTTTGAAAATACGAAGGACATCGGGAAATATCAAAAATACCCGATGCAAGATTAAAATTATTTATAGTTAAGTACAGTACCTAATGATTACAATCGCTCTGCTTAATTATGTAGTTGGAAGGTGTTAAGTGAAGGGTGACTAAGATACAGTAGGTTTTAATCTTCCGAAACAACAAAAAGACCAATAATAATCTAAAAGATTTCCTACTAATATTGTGTGAATACGTACGGTACTCTTTCGCGCAAAAAAATTAATGAAATGTAGTATACCATATTGTTTAAAACCTGGATTAACACTTAGAACACTTATTATCACGGGAAATTTAACACACACAAAGACGTGAGATGAAGTCAGTAATTCATAATGATATTTATATTATAATAATAATTGAAGTTAACTTTCAAAATGAACCAAAGAATACCTACATTTTGCTTCTAATTCAAGCATCAAAAATTGTATGTTTATTGATGCAGCTTTATTTGCATCTTCTACAGAAAATGTAGCACAATAAAGTGAGTCTATTACATAATTTACTTTGTAGCTAGCAACTAAACTCATCTCAAAGGCCTATAACATAAATTTTACTCTGAATAGAGCAGAATAATAAGCCAGAAACGATAAATTGTTGAATAAATAAACGAGTGATAGCTTCAATTTTAGGTGGAGGGAAAACCTGTTATCGTAAAGTTCTGACCGTTTTGTCTATAGAAATATTATAAGGGGAATAAATTTTGTTAGTTTGTACGTATTTTCTTAACCTTAATCATATTTGCCGTCTTTTCCCACCGGTAAAAACAAAATCTAAGGGTAAGATCAAAACTATTTTGGATTGCATGTCAGCATATAAAACTACACCTAATTGTTCTCAAGTTCAAAGGATGTTTTTTTCTTTGAAAAAGAAGATATGCCTTTTGAAAATACACATGGTAAGATAATGTGGTTTGACACTGAAAAACCATGCCATCTACATATAAGTGGTTTGATGAAAAAGACAGAAAAAATCTCTTCCTGATCACCTCACTTTTTTGAGGTTAGACCCAAAGAAGGAGATGTGCCTTGCTTTTGAAGCAGTCACCAAGTAGAGGGTATGATAGTGAGAGATGGCAGAAATCACTATTTTTGGAACCTAAAAAAAGATGCGAGGAATAATATTATGTCGGCAAAGTCGCAAGCAAAATCTAGTTTTAAATTTAAATAAACCAACCACATTTTGTAGACCATATTACTGAATGAACAAAGCATTTTTATATTTCCTATTTGGTACTTTAAAGGGTTTTTTTGCTTGTAAAATTGGATCATAAATTAGCAAAGGTTAACTGGTGACTGGTAAAAAAGAAATATGACCAGGTGGTTTTTTCCTTTTATCTAGTACTCATTTTTGTTTTTCAATACCTTTTTGGGCCTACCGCAGGGAATAAAATTTTGTTCGAACAAAAAATGGAAATACCAGATTAACAATAAATAAAGTAATCATATTTTTTATCTTTGTAATCGCCTCCCACTCAAATTTTCGAAGGTTCGAACTCAAAACGTTTCTCGAGTAGGTCTAGATTTTTACCTACAATAAAATACATTGAGTTCAAAATACTGTAAGGTTGAGGACCTTATCGTTCCTTTAAGAACTATTTTACGTTCATTTAGATACGTAAGGAACTAGGACATGTCTTCTCTTACTGTATTTTGTTTTTTAACACCAACAAACGACCAAAGGGACTGAAAATGCATGGGGCTTTGCATAGTAGTAGGACACAGAAATAGGCAAGCTAACAAGAGATTCTGCTAAAAGTTAAAAAAGAATTAAATCTACCTGAAAATCACAACCCTATGGTTTTCTGGAGTCCTGAAAGGTGGTATAATCCAGTATCCTTGCTTCAGGTATTTCTCAGTGTTAGCAGGTATAGGCTCCCAGTTGCCAAGGATGTCTGGCATACGATGCCTTGCAGCGAAGTAGTTGTCGATCTTTTCTTTAGCCTGCTCAACGCTGAAGCCACGAGTCAATAGGTGGCCGATAATCATACGATCATCTGAAACCAAAGTAAATATTGGTTTAAAATACATTACTGTGGAAAAATATTTCATACGAATATTAGAAATGTGATGCTCTACATATTATTATGTGTTACGCTTTTATGGATAAACCAAAAACCTGTTCTAATGAAATTCTACATGGTCATAGTTAAAGTCAAAATAATGCATTTTGAATTCGATTTTTTTTACATTTCGTTCAGAAATTTGTACATTTCGCACAATAACTTCAAATTATACCCAAATTACACGTTAGCTGGCTTATTATAAAGATGCAGTAGTCCAATGGTAAAAATGCTGCGAGAAGAACAAATAATTGCAACGTGGGAGGCAGTAAATAGTATCGGCCGTTTTTCCGCACTGAATTAATTGTTTTGCATGATCTGATTAATTGTGATTTTCAAGGTCTGAGAAATGGTGCAATAATTGTGAATATTGATTACTTCCTTGCTTTGTGTTTTTACTTCTTTCAAGAGAACTATGGAGGAAAATTTTTGTTTGTCACTGGACTTCTGAGTTTCATGTAAATTCAAAGAAATACTTTTAATTAATGCAATTTACCGTGTTCTTGTAGATCGCATTGTTACTGGTTCCAAAATATCAGTTTAGAGAAAACATAATGAAGGACGAAAACGATTTTGTTCGTTGGTTTGTTCGTAAGTTAAAAATAAAGTTTTGAAGATAAGTCAATAAAAAATCAATAAACTATTTAGTTTTAGATTTATTTTCATATGTCACAAAATATACATCCCATATTTTACTTCAAACAAATTTATTACTATTTGAATATGTTAATTTTAAGCCAAGCCCGTATCAAAATAATAAACGACACTGATTATCCAAAACTGTATTTGACAGAAAAAATACCCTAAGAAATAGCATCTACTACGGTCAGTCGGTCAACCATTCGACAAAACATGACTAGACTATGATTAATCCTATACTTAACACTTAAACTGTACCTCGATTCTCTGCCACTATCGACTACCGACAACCGGCTAGCTATCGACATTTGACATTTAGAATGTATTTCCAAAATGTTTCCTACGACACCCGTCAGAGGCGCTGATCAGATTTTCATACAAAAGGAGATCATCCATTTTGGGCCTTTTTTCAAAGTGCCGGCCAACAAAAAAAAGTGGCATGTATCGATAGAGCTAGCCATTTGAAGCAATAGTTAGTATGGCACGAAACCGGTAGGATCGCTTTGAACCGAGTTATACAGGTTTGAAGATTCATAATATTCAAACATTAATTAATTTCTGTAAGTGCTGTGAAACATAAAATAATGATTGATTTTGCTAGAATTAACTATCTAAAGCAAACGACCACTCTGAAGTTGATTTAAGGTCGTAAGCACACGTATCAACTCGGAAACGGGTCGTCACCGTATCAACTCGAGCTCATCAGTATTATTTGTATGTAATTCCCTACTGTAACACACTTATCGGAATCGTTATGTGATCGCCCCGGCTCACGACCATAGGAGTGGTTCGTATGCGCATTATGCATACACCAGCACCCAGGGTGGAGTGCAGGACTATGTGCAAATTCCGATAGAAGGGCGGGCATACCTTCTAAACCGCAACATGTGTCCTCATAACAAGGGCCCTCATCACAAATGGTGCCCGAAGCACAAAATATTGTTCCACATGCCGATGAGTCGGACATAACAACCCAACGGCAACACTCTAGGTGACCTCTTACCTAGACGATGGTTTGATAGTTGCACACAATCGAGGGTGCGGCCTCTTAGGTGCGAGTTTGATTCCCCCGGCGCCTCAATGCGTCGCAACTGGACTGGTCACTGGCGACTAGCGCAAGGTCAGCGCATCCTCCCTTAGCGAACCCAAGGGGCCGCACCCTCGATTGTGTGCAACTATCAAACCATCGTCTAGGTAAGAGGTCACCTAGAGTGTTGCCGTTGGGTTGTTATGTCCGACTCATCGGCATGTGGAACAATATTTTGTGCTTCGGGCACCATTTGTGATGAGGGCCCTTGTTATGAGGACACATGTTGCGGTTTAGAAGGTATGCCCGCCCTTCTATCGGAATTTGCACATAGTCCTGCACTCCACCCTGGGTGCTGGTGTATGCATAATGCGCATACGAACCACTCCTATGGTCGTGAGCCGGGGCGATCACATAACGATTCCGATAAGTGTGTTACAGTAGGGAATTACATACAAATAATACTGATGAGCTCGAGTTGATACGGTGACGACCCGTTTCCGAGTTGATACGTGTGCTTACGACCTTAAATCAACTTCAGAGTGGTCGTTTGCTTTAGATAGTTAATTCTAGCAAAATCAATCATTATTTTATGTTTCACAGCACTTACAGAAATTAATTAATGTTTGAATATTATGAATCTTCAAACCTGTATAACTCGGTTCAAAGCGATCCTACCGGTTTCGTGCCATACTAATTATTGCTTCAAATGGCTAGCTCTATCGATACATGCCACTTTTTTTTGTTGGCCGGCACTTTGAAAAAAGGCCCAAAAATGTATGGAGCGTGGATGATCTCCTTTCTCGATGACAGTTCGGTTGTCGGTAGTCGATAGTAGTAGAGAATCGAGCTACTGGATAAAACTAGTTCCTATATACAAGTTAAAAAAACTGACCGACCTACAAAATTATCAAAATAACTTGTAAAAAAACCGGAAGTTTCAAAGTGCGTTGACACTTTTTGCAGTAGGTTAAAGTCAATGCCCTTCATAATTAATATTAATTATTACGAACATTAAATTATGTTAAATTCTTCAAAACTAACTATTCTGACTATCTGGTTTACGTGGTTCCGCCCGCAGAAATAAGTTTATAGATTTTAATATCTTAAATCTTCTCCTGATTCCTTTCTCAAAAAATTGAAATAGATTCAGACGTTTTTTCGTGATATAATGACACTCAAACAGACAAATTTTTCAAGTTTTCCAATGAGTAGTTTCCAATAATGTTTGTAGATAGAATTTCGGATTCTCGGAAATAGTTTCTTAAAATATACACACACACACACACACACGTGAACCCACGGGTCAAAACTATGTCTCTCTCTCAGCCTTTTAATCTCGACTACTAAGGAGAAAATTCTCACGAATGGTAATTATGAATCAGTAAACAATAAAATGACGTCACAATTCATAAATCATTAGATCGCGTGTTAACAAAGCCTACTGACTTTCCTTCCTCTTTTTTGTAGTTCCTTTCCATGATTTACAAGGTTTACTTGCACATTATTTAATAGTCATATTATCAATATAACGCTTTTTCAAGAGTGAAATAAGAGCAAGGACCATATAGGCAGCACCGCTTTGAAACAAAAAGGAACCAACAAAATTGGTACATAGGTACAAAAAAATACAAATCACTTTAAGAATCTCTTCCTTTTATCAAAGTCGGCTAAGTCATTCGTTATATCCATTTATACGTTAATATTTATTTATTTATATAACAAATAAAATATTTACTACTAAATAAATAAGTAACTAAACCTTTGCAACGTCACATAAACCCGTTACTTAATTTACATTTTAAGGTTATTATTTTTTCTAATATTTTCCTCATGACCTCTGACGTCACGAACGCTATGAATTATAACCTACTATCGACTTGTTCCGGCTTCGTACGGTTTTGTCCTACGTCATGGACTTTCCAAAATAAAATATCTTGATACTAGTAAACTTCAGCATAATAATAATATAATCTTTTGATCAGTAATTGATTCGATTTAGTATATAGCTATACATACATAATATCAAGTATGTTATAACCGAAAGGATCCTTAAAATATAGACAGAGTTGTGTGAAATACATCCACATTTCACCTTTAAAAATGTTAGTCCTATGTGCCTTTAGCCTATTTTTCCCCATCTGGGAATCGAACCCGAGACCCCAGGAAAAGCAGTCCATAAACAATGTTAGTTCCATGTAATCCAGCTTATTTTGTCCCAACTTGGGAATCGAATCCGAGACCCCGTGATCAGCAATTGTATACTCTACCGACACCACAGAGTCATATGTAGATAAATAGATATAAAAACAAAACTAAAATAATTGTAATTAAAATAGCTCCGTAATACCTTCTAGAACTAGCGAACTTCAAAGTGCATATTAAATACATTTCCGATTACAATACAAACAGTTATTGCAAAACAAAATGCCGACACTATTTATTTAATTATAATGAGCTACGAAAATAGAATATAATTACCAGAAGTACAGAACAGAAATGTCGTCCTTAACCTTGTGATGAAACCAGTTTACATTTTATTCAAAAGTACTGATTTTCACGCAACTGCTAAACATTCCACAAGTCGATCGCGTAAGTGGATCCTTATCCTCACTAATGATACTAATTATTAAAAGTTTGTTTGATAATACCTACCACATAGAACCTATTTAGCCGCTTCACATGTAGAATATTTAATTCAATAACAAAATTACGTTGAATGCTGTCTTAATCTCGACTTATAGTCAAATAATTTAATACAACAAGATTTTCTTACATCTATCACATCAATCATTTACTACAAAATCCTAATATACTACTGGTAACATTTGTCCTGTGCTATTTTCGATGCACCTTCAATCATCCAATATCCTCCACCATTGACAGTTCCGATACCTTTTATAGCGTCTACGCGTTCATTATTCAACCCAAGTCCAATAGAAGACAATGGTTGTCGCCATAATGAGCTCAAATCATTGTCGTTGCTGTCAAATAGATTAATATCGGAGGGTATTAAAGAATTATAAAATAGGCCCTAGATTTTACCTTGTGGTATCCCATATTGTAAATTGATCTACGTGCAAGATCTTTTTTCAAGAAAAAAAGAGAATCGTGCGTACTGTATACACTGTACTTGGGCACTTAGAATAACAAAAAATATTTTTGACTGGAACCTGCTTAATCCTTCCTTTCATTTCAGGGGAAAAATCTTGTCCAGGAATAATACGGTTAAAGATAAAATCTTCTTTCATATAGTTTTTACTTTTGCCATGAATAAAGGTCACTTATAGCAGCACCAAGTTTAAAACTCCAAGAGTCTAGTCTCTAAGGGTCTAAAGGTCAAGACTACTCGAGACCATACTACACCATACCACAAGCAGTTCGTTTTGTAGGTTTAGTTTAAGTCTTACTTTAAACCCTGGCTTATAAATCCTTGAAATAATAAATCAAACAAAGAATTTCCTAATATTATCTTATTTAACCGGAGGTCGCCTAGTCAATGTTTTCTTCTTTCACAATATTTTTTCTTGCAATGCCAACCGAAGTAATTTCATGATCATTTCTATTGAGGTAGTCTAATACATTTTAGTTATTTAGCTTATAGTCCGACACCTTAGAGCCTTGGCATGAAAGATTTATCCAGGTTATAATAAATATTTTGGTCTTTTTCTAAAATAAATAATTATGTATATCAAACAGGTCTCTATAAACCCGTGGGTCACTGATGCTCGAAATTGAGAATTTAGAGTATACATTCTTCAGGCGTGAACCTTGCACACAAGACTCTCTATTAAGTAGTTGGACTGCAGATGTATCTTATATAAATATTGTTTCATTGACTTTGGTTTTTGTAGGTCTAATTACTTCGTCTGAGGATTGGTATTTACGTACATTCTTTATTATGTTTTTTGTATGTCTTTATTCAATTTCTATGAGTCACACAATTAATACAGGACAATACGCAATAATATAATTTGATGGAGTCCCAATAATTAAAGGAGACGGAACCTTTCCTATACATTCTAAGGAGTTAATGATAGCCTATGACTATCATTAGCTCTTTCAAATATTCAGCAAGATTTTCATTCTTTTTATTACCGATATGGTATTTTATTTCATTATAAAGTGACATAATTATGAAGCAAATAATTCGAAAATACGATTGGATTAAAGTTAACATTTACGATTGGTCCACCTTTTTCCCGTAATCGAACCCACGAACGACTCAATGATAGAGCACCGCACTAATAATTAATAACTATAATAATTATAAGAAAAAAGGGCTTTGACTAACAGTGGTATACTCAAAAGTATTAGCCTTTTCTATCTATTTAAATATATTTAAATAGGTACTCACGTAATTGTCCCTGCGGTAAATGGGGTTGTTTTTCGTACCACTCCCTGATACTCGCAACCATTTCATCCAAACCACTGGTAGTGACATTGTACGCTTTTAATACTTTTTCCAAATCACCATCTCTTATGTTCAGCACTTTACTCGAGTTCAGCGAATATTTGAAGTCCGGGTATTGTAACTGGAAGAAGCAAAAAAAAATAATGAAAAAAAGCAGTTATTTTTTTTGTATAGTATTCTCTATTTGACAGTCACATCTTGCTAATTGAGAAAAATATTTTTGTAGTTTTATTTAACTACCGCAAACTGAGGTCAGATATTTTATTAATTATGCAATAATGATAATTATTATTGTCAAAAGATATTTTTTACTCCTAATTCTTTATTCCGAATGATTACATTTTTTTTCAATACATTATACTCTAAAACTTACAATCAGATTTAAAAAAAAATCACAACTATACCATAAATTAATTAACTATAAATTAAACCAATAAAAATAATAACCACATTTCAAAATGCCTATATAAAACTAAAGCAATCCAAAAAATCTCCAAGAAAAAATAGGTAAATACCTCAGTTGATTCTCCGATCGTCATCTTGCACAGACCACCAAACACACACTACGACTGTTCAACCACAAAACAAGCTCTGACCACACAGCTGCTATCCAATTTATTATATCCGCGACAGCGCGACCACAAAACTCAGTCACTTTAATTTATTTTTAAATTAATACTTTTTTTAGACCACATCGAACTGGGAATGCACTTTCGAAAATTTATTTATTTTACAAAAATGTTATTTTTTCGTTTTATTTATTTTTGAAAAATGTTTTTTTTGTTATTTTTTTTACGAAAACTTTTGGTAGTTAGTACCACACGTTTAGTTCTTGTCTTTGTTGGTTTGAACTAACAGAATTCGAATTATGATGCAACTTATATGATGTTGCGATAGTCGAAATTAATTTTTAGTTTTACAATTTTTTTGACAAGACAAAGCAGCACAACCACAGTTTTCGTTTTAAATATTAGATTTTTTATTTACTTCAAATGATTTATAGAATGCAAATGATTTTTTTCAGGCTGCTGCCAAATGACAATAGATAAATATCTTAACCTTGGAATATATACATCATCATTATAAACACTTTCTCGCACATTTAGTCTTTCTGCGAAACCTATAGTAGCTTCAGTTTTAAAATCATTTTGAAAAAGGGACTTAAAATTAAATGAACTAAAATATGATTTACCGCCTTAGAATGATTTTCTGAATGGTGGAAAACACATAAAGAAATAAAATGACCTTGTATTTTTGATTTACTTTGCATTACTGCAGTTTAGTATTTTTTATATTGTTTTTGAAAAATATCAACACAAAAGATATATGAGTCAACTTCGTTATGTACATTAATTACTTCCACTTTTAACACACCTGCTTTATACTATTGTTCATGAATTTTAGGGCCTAATAACCTTTTAACTTTTGTCAAATACTTTTAAACATTCCACAACAACTATAGTCCGACAACTCAGTGAAAATCCGATGCATATAAAAGTCTACAGCTCAATCATGTTCTAAATTTTGAATTTTGTATACCTTAACTAGCCATGAATCTAGCCCCTGCTCTAAGTTGGACTAAATTATTGCATGGTGGAGCCACTTCACTAATCCTAGCCGGCAGCGCAAATTGTGTGCAAACTCTGGATTATTCTTTTCGTGAGCGGCAGTTCCGAGTCCTTCCAATTGGACTTTAGAAGTAATCTATGAATGGATGTGTGTACATAATAATATACAAATAACGGATACAAACATAGCGTCCAACGGTCACGTGTAGGTTTTTACAGCGTGAAGTCAATAAACAAGATTATTATTATTAGTTACCGTATTGTTTTATTACTATAACGTTTTAATCGCTTGCAGCTATTCATCTTTGTACGACAGATCGGTAAAGGGCAAATGTGTGTAGTACGTTTGTAACTTTCCAGTGCTGCTAAATTTATTTTTGGATAAATCAGGATTTTTCACTATAGGTAGGTGGCATGATGATATAACGGCATTTGTGGGTCCATCGAGGCGGAGTATGGCACAGGATAGACAGTTTGGAAGGAATGAAGGTAGGCCTTTGCCCATCAGTGGGAAACGCATTGTTTATTTTAGATTTTCACCAATTGTGTTTTTCATTTGTCTTAAAAATCGGTTCGCATCTAATTCCTAAAACTCGGGTCAGATGATGCTCCGCGCGGGAGACTGCATTATAAAGTAAGTAGAAGATAGGTACGTCACAAAAAATCTGTATGTTTCAAGAAAATTGGTCTGGTAGCTCTACTAACTATGTAACATACATGAACCGTCATTTTTATACAGAGCCGATGTTTGTCTGCTTAGACACGCTCTGTTTGCTGTTTCATGTCTGTGTAATTAATATTGCACTAACTTTTTTCTGTATTATTAAGATTATTTTAATTACAATACTCGCACTAAATACAGATAGTTACAAAGTTGTAGACCTGAGAAAAATATTTGTAATGTTCGCAAAAATACTATTTTGATCCGTTTGTTAATCGAACTTTTGTTTATTGCAAAGAAAGTAATTAATTAGTTAATTAAACTTATGTTAAGCGGTAGTAAAGTGGTACTCACCTTGACCTTTTAGTTATTTAGTTGTTAATTAATTTTATCTTAATTTTCTTTTGACACTGTTGCAAAATTATGAAAAAGTTTTTGACATCCGGTCGGTAAAAACAGCTGCATTATAATAATTAAAACTCAAAAGTTCATTGAACTAACCGTGTATAATAATTTAAATATAACAGTGAAATAATTTAACAATTCAAAATAAATTAGTTTAACAAAGTGCAATATCATCAACAAAGAATAATAACAATAAAATAAATTAATACAACCAATTCAGATGATACATTCTATGACTATGAATAATATAACAACACTTTAACACCGATTTTCCAATATAACACTATTTGAAAAATTACCTTAATGTGATGACAAAATTTCATAAAAAATACGAATTATTCCTCAAATAAATGTATCTGCTGTTTGTAAAATTTTGTACTATATCAAAACTAGATGACAAATATTTCGATTTACAAACATCAGTCTAACTGAAGATTTGTAAAGAAATTTCTATCTGAACACCTTCAAATAAACGCTGAGCTTAACAGATGATCTTTAAAGATTTATGTACATTATTAACCACCACAAGTTAAACAGAAAAATTCGAAAGTCACAAAATTTATCCCAGTGCGACGCTTAATTCATTGATTGTACTCAAGCCTTTGACACCATTGTCTTAAACTCCAGTCATCATCATGATGTATGTTCTGATGTTAATGTTGCCGATGCGAGTGTAGACTCCAGGGCTGTTTGGCTGAGCACATCCATATCCGAAGGAAGTGATGCCTGCTTGTCTCCCAGTGCGAGTTGAAACTGCTGGGCCACCGGAGTCACCCTAAGAATAAGAAAAAATTACAAGTTAAAGTCAAAGTCAGCGTACTCTATAATTATCCCCGAAGAACCCTAAATACATTGTTTGTGCTTAATTAAATAAAATGTAACACATTCATAAGAAAGTCCAAAATTTCAATTCCATACGATCATCATCTAATGAGACTCCGTGCTTCGGAGGGCACGTAAAAAGTCGACCCCGGTTGATATTAATAAGATAACACGTTAAGCCATGTCACAGGCCTTTGGGCGGATTGAACAACTTTGACACTAGGTTGACCACTGACGATGAATGAATCATCTATTGAAATAAAGTAGTCAAGATAATAAATTAAAGTAAACCTATTAGGTAATACTCCATAACTGTTACTGAAAGTAATTTTGCCTAGGTTTCAACCCGACTACTTGCGTATGCTTAATAAAACTGCATAACAAGTAAAATTTCTGCATAATTATGTAACATGCCATAGTCAACCATCGTCCCTTATAACTGAATTTTACCTGGCAGGTATCAACACCGCCTGCGTCGAATCCGGCGCAGAACATTCTAGTCGTAACAGTGGCTGGGATTTGATCATCACAGGTCGCTCTGTCTACCACCGGTACTTGTGCTACTTGCAGTATCTCGCTTGATGTTCCACCTTGCTGTAATGCAATATAAATAATAATTTAAATAACAGAATTTTCCATAGAATTTATTACGTTCTACAGTATGTGTTTGTGGTAAACTTAAATACAGTGACGACATAACACACAATACAAATGCAATAAATAATGTTATTTGAATATGATATTAACTATGAATTTCTTGGTTATAGTATTGTTTTAAACAATGCCATTATGACCTCCTTGATTTTTTATAAGTTATCTATATTATTTTATTGACAGTACCAATCTACTATCAGAAAATCATAGTTTAAGTACTTTGTTGCTTTGTTACTAGCTAAATCTAAGGAATAGATTTATATTGCTTAATAATGATACATTTATGAACTTAAAAGTCCTCTCAAAGACTAGGCTAACTAGTCCCGCTGCCGTAGTCAGTTGCGCTCATCGGTCGGTAAACAATCTGTGGGTTAAGCAAACCCTGGCGCGGTCGTTCCATAGATGGGTGACCGTATAGTGGTATTTGAACTGGGCGTCTCCGTGCTTCGGGGGGCACTTAAAAAGTCGGTCCTGGTTGTTGTCAATTAAGATAACAGTCGTTAACCCACGTTAAAAGCCTTTCAGCGGCTTGAACAACTGACGTTAGGTTGACCATTAATCATACGATTAGTAGTAGTAGTAACTGAAACTTAAGCCGTAATTTAATCACTATGAAACAAAAATTCAATAAAGATACTTACACTAGTATTACCCCATCCAGTAATAATCATATTGACCCCATCTTGCGGGTCATTGCCTAATCCAACAAGAGTTATAGCTCTAGCATAAAACCCGTCTAGATCCATTCCTTCATCGATTTGTATAATAGCAACGTCATAATCGTAAGTCCTGGTATTGTATTGAGGATGGGTGTAAAAAGTAGTTGAAGTGTATTGCGTTCCTCCGCTGTTTTTATTAGTACTGCCGATTCTTACGTAGACTGTTTGAACTCTGTAAACAAAATTATAATGATTAAGCAAGTGGTGAGCTCAAACTTTAAGGAAAACATCAATGACTTTTCGTATTGTGTGTATTAGAAATGATGACTTGCTGAATGCAAAAATTGTGAGAAAATTTGATTGGCATTCAGTTAAAGTTTAATGCCAAAAAAAAAAATATTCACAGTACGTAAAGTTTTAATGTCGATAATTGCTTGCGTGATTAGTTGGGTAAAATATGAAAACGTAGAATTTAATTGGTTATATAAAAATTACTGAACATCTATACTAATATTATAAAGCTGAAGAGTTTGTTTGTTTGTTTGAACGCGCTAACCTCAGGAACTACTGGTCCGATTTGAAAAAATCTTTCAGTGTTAGATAGTCCATTTATCGGGAAAGGCTATAGGTTATATATCATTACGCTACGACTAATAAGAGCCGAGTACCAGTAAAAAATGTTACAAAAACGGGGAAAAATGTCACCCATTCTCTCTTATGTAACGCAAGCGAAGTTACGCGGGTCAGCTAGTGTCAAATAAATGGGTACTTTGAACAAAACATCATACCTGACTGAGAGAAGACAATGAGCAGCCGTCAAAACATAAAACTCGCTGATGATAGAACCACCACACTCATACTGATCTCTGCCATCATCCAACACCAGGTACGCTTGGTAAGGATACGTTGTAATATCTGCATCGGTACCACCGACGATTTTGTTGTCATCACCAGCATCAGTTTCATTGAGACTTTTACACCAAACATCTGGAAAATACAAAAAGACGGACGTCGATTATGGAAGGTTTTAAAATGAGAAAGGTAGGTTTTTGTTCAGTTGTGGGGCTCTCAAGCAGGTTGAGGAAAGATTTACATTCTAATCCAACGCTTACAAACTCTTTCAGACAACTATTTCTTTACGAAGTCCAAGGAAGGCAGTCCTAGTCACGTCTGAGAAAAAAAATAGTCTAGGAGGACCTCAAGTTTTACAAGTAAACAAATCTTAGAGGTGACAAGATCGGACAAGCCCTTCAGCGTTTGGTAGACTAGCCCTCTTGTTCATAAAAATATATGAAGTTATGAAAGGCTTATAAAGAGTTTTGTTTCTTTCACTCCTTAGCGAAACAAAGAAGTGAAAACTACAATAGTTTTAGAGTGTATAAGTTTATGAATAAGAGGGTAAGGCTCCATCCTACATGACTATCAGCACAGTTAAGTTTAAAGGTATAATATTAGGACATAATATATAACATTGAAATACCTTTGGTGTAAAACGCCATAAAAAGCACAATAAAAACAGTAAACTTATCCATGTCTGTCTATCAGTTCCACAAATGATTTATGATGCTGTTTCGCAGAAATTAATGCTTAAATACTAACGGTATACCACCATAATCTAATCTGATTCAATTATATCTATTTTTGTAATATAGGCCTTAGCCACGATAAGGCCCCTATAAATTCACACAACGTTGTCTGAATATGATTTCCTGAAGCAACAAGTATGTTTTAATTACAAAACTGTTATCGGAACATTGTTTGTAAGGTTACTGGACAAATTATGAAAGTATAGCTTTTACCACTGTCTCTGTCCATATAAACCTTTTATTATTATTCAATGTACGTCAAAGGCCTTCGGGCGGCTTTAACAACTTTGACACTAGGTTGACCACCAACCATACGATTCAAGAAACAAAGTAGAATGTGTGTAAGTTCCCGAACTTGAAGTCAGATGATAATTTTATTTTCTCAATGTTGATGAAATGAAGTCTTTTTATCTTGATCATCGTGGCGTAGTTGACACAGCCGCGCGGGTCGAACATTGAGGTTAAGTTATGCTTGCCAAGGTTGTTTTGTGGATATGTGACCATTATACATTCCCGGTTCCTCCGTGTTTCATAAATATATTTACAAACATTTAGAACTTTAGTAAATAGTGTCCCAACTAATTGCTTCCAATCTTTAACAAAAGCATTTCGAAAATTTCGAAAATAAAATGTAGTAAATTACTTATTTTCTCAGTTTTACTTCTTCGAAGTTATAGAATAGGAGTTTTAGTTTTAGCTTAGTATTGGACATCATCATTTTCTATTAATTAGGGGGAAAATAAACTGTTTTCGTTTCCTCACTAAATTTAATTACAGCAAGTTTAAAACATTTTTTTCATAATACACATATACGTCAAAAATTCGTTCATTCGACTCCCATAATTAGGTGGTTTTTTGCAATGTCGCAAACAAACAGGTTTTTTTCGTATTCATATTGTTCAGGATGCAAGGTCTTCAAACAATTAAAATGAGTTGTTATCAAAAGAATTCAAATGAATGACAAATAGTTGTCGAATGGTAATTACATATAATGAGCATGTAATTATGATGTTTTACATACATATGTTAAAACTTTATGTTTTCCTTTATAGCCTATAAAACCAATCACCAGGGATTGAATTCGACTCCCTCGGTCAGGAAATTCAAATTATTCTAATTTCTGTAGCAGCTTATAGTAGACATAACAGGCCAAAAGGAAGGATTTACGTGACGCAAAAATGACTTTTTACAAATCATGTAGAAATTGTTAACAACCCACAGCACTAGCAGTGCGAGGGGTACAATGGGTGTTTATTTTTCTACCTGCTTCAACACGCGACTTTGTATTTCGGAAAGTAATCCTGCAGTAATAAGACAGAATAAGGATCCTACCTATGTGTTAATCCAGATTATAAACTATGACATGTCCTATATATTAGGTCGGGGATTTTATTACAAGTTCATACATACATACTATAATGCGAAAAGACTTTTTCCCCGACCTAATATTTAAATCTAATAACTACTTTTGAAAGCGGAGCCGAAGTAAATCCGAGAGCCTTTGTACTATTAGTACGATACTTGTATTAAGTTTGACATTAACAACAGTTCATGACAATATTTTAAAAACAAAACAATTTAACAAAAAACCACTACAATAGAAACTTTAATATAACCTTAAAGGTTTCATCTATTTATAAACGGAAGCAACGAGATACAAGTCATTAAACATGATCTAGTTTTACAAAATTATGTACTAAAAATAATGTGCGGAAATAACTTTAAATACGGCCAGTCTCTATACTTCTGACTAAGTATTGGATAGCTTATCAGGAAGATTTAAACATTACTTTTCAAACAGTTTCTGTCACTTTGTCGCCGGGACTTAAGAGCAACATTAGGACTTATAGATTTTCGATTAAGTAGAGTTAGAAACTTTGCTCTACATAAGATCGGATTACTTTTTGACAGTGGAGCTATATGGTTTTAATGAAAATGTTTTTTGTGGATAGATCGCTCCTTCAATACAAAAGGGCCACAAATCGAAATCTATAAATTTTACAGGAGAGCCAAAACAAATTTTTGAAACTGTTTTTTTATAATATTTCATATATTTATTTATTAAATGTAAGATGTTAATATATCATTAGATGCGTATTTTTTAGCTCTATCTATCTACAAAATAAACTTTGTAATAGATGTTACCTATTAAGAGAAAAAAGCATATAAGTCCCTTTTGCATTCAAAATTTGAACCAGTATTATGAAAAATATTTCAAAATTTAAACACAGTTTTACAAATAAAAATGGTTAATTGTACTTTTTTGGTAAAAAAACCGTATCAAAAAGTTTAATAATAATTACTAAGTAAAACCATAACTGAATGGACCAGGAAAACATTGTATTAAACAATCTAAATTAAAAAATCTTAACTTTTTATTAAGTAAGTAAAATTATTGAGATCAACTTTGTGCGCAACTTTTATTATTTAGTTAAATTAAACATCAATCATCATTATCAATCAATGGGTAACGTGACGAGTAGACTGAGTGCAGCAGGAGTATTAAAGAAATAAGATATTAGAATAGGTTTTTGAGTTTTATAAGCCTTTATATTTAGCACTAGCTGACCCGCGCAACTTCGCTTGAGTCACATAAGAGAGAATGGGTAAAAATTTTCCCCGTTTTTGTAACATTTTTCACTGATACTCTGTTCCTATTGGTAGTAGCGTGATGATATATAGCCTATAACCTTCCTCGATAAATAGACTATCTAACACTGAAATAATTTTTCAAATCTGACCAGTAGTTCCTGAGATTAGCGCGTTCAAACAAACAAACAAACAAACAATCAAACAAACAAACAAACTCTTCAGCTTTATAATATTAATAATAATATTAATAATATTAATATTAAGTATAGATTCGTGGATTATTCCAAAGCTTTTGACAGCATTACTTATTCCGCCATAGAATCATCACTCTATCCAAGTCCTACTTAAAGATACTATGTAGAATCGAACCTTCATTCATCAAACTCATCAAAGCAATAGACAACAATATCATTCCAAATCCAAAGAAGCGTGAAACAGGGAGACCCGCTATCTCCCAAATTATTTACCAGCACTGCGTACACGAGCCTGGCGGTGTTATGGCAATCAAAAGCATAGTTGTTAGTGGCAAACAGTTAACAAACCTTTGTTTTGTAGACGACATAGTCCTCTTCTCTTTTTCGGCATCGGAACTCGAATCAATGCTCAAAGATCTGAGCACGGCAAGCCTTCAGATTGGACTAAGTAAGAACCGTACAAAAACCCAGGTTATGACCAACAACACAAAACGTAGGGTCGAGGTAGACGGGCACGTCATAGACTATGTCGACGAGTATGCTTGCTAGGGGCAGATAACCTCTTTTAACAACCGACGGGACAAAGAGTTGGACAAACGTGTCACAAGTGCCTGAAAGAGATCCTGGTCCAGGAAAGAGCTAATGAAGGGTAACCTTCCACTGTCACTGAAGCGAAAGTTCGTCGACATGTTTATACCTACTACCCGTCCTTACCTACGCTGCCCAAACATGGTCCCTTACGGAAAACCAGAAAGAGCCAGAGGGCGATGGAGCGTAGTATATTATGCGGCAAAAGAACAAATCACGTCCGAAATTCTATACTGCGCTCCCAAACTCGCATAGCCGATGTAGGGGAGAAGACCGCCTGGCTGAAATGGAACTAAGCCGGCCACATTATCCACATGCATTCGGAAAGGTGGGCCCGCATATCTACCAACTGGATGCCAGAAGATGGTAATAGCAGACGCGGGAGACTTAAATGGAGATGGCGGGATGACCTAGACGCATTTGAAAAGGACTGGTCGGATCTTGCCCCTGAAAGAGGAATTTGAAAGGAAAGGGTGCCTCTTGCCTTTGCCTGCATCAAAATGTATTATTTTATTTTTAAAATTGTAACGAAAACTAAAATTATAATCATGCCAAACGGTCATATTTCTGGCCTTCCCATTCTAGCACGCTAAAAATTATTATTTATTCCACAATAATTTAATGCAAAAGGGACGTATTTCAAAATATGCTACTGATATATTATAAAATATAACAATACTTAACTAATATTGGATTGCAAAAAGGACGTATTTCAAATATGGCAATTTTGTATTACAAAATAAAAAATAACAAATACTAATGTTTGAATGCAAAAAGGACGTTTTCCAAAATATGGCAGTTTTGTATTGTAAAATATAATCACACTTACCTGATATTTTGCATCCAACACAGACATAATATTTTGGATTAAGGCACTTTTTCACGCAACTGACGTGCGTTTGCGTAAAATTTTCGGGCGTAACTCATAAAGCGGCTGTTTTGCACTGACATTACCTGTCAAAGTGAGCTAATGCAAAAAGGGCAGTAAGTCAGTTCAGCCATAATATAAGCAAAAATGATGGGAGTTTTTTTTTTACTATAAAATATAGGTGGTTCAGGTGTCATTTTTGCAATAAAACGATTTTCATTTTTTTTTGAGTTGTGGCCCTTTTGTATTCAATGAGCGAGATGTTCTTTCGACAAATCACAGTACCACAAATACCTAAAATAGATTTTTTAAAATTTTAACCACATCTTGTACTAAACCCGATAAAAGATTTAATACAGACCACAAGAACACTTGATTACTATAAAAATAAAAAAATACTTCATTGATACGCTTAGTTCGTGCGTCAGAACGTGTTTAGGAAATTTCGGTGTTTTGTGGTTATATTTAGCGGCAATTTTTCCATTATCCGTTAAATTTATTTTGAGAAATCGTCTTTGACCCACAGATTGTGGAAAATCTTTGAATTAACTGGAATTTTTACGCACTTCTTCATGTGACCTACTGCTAAATAAACACCTTTCCTTGTTGCCTTCAAAGTTTGTAATTTGACAATTTGGTCACTAAAAGTAAAACTATCTAGAAATAATTAAGACATAAATTTATAAACATAAAATAAATGCTATAAAAAGAGATCCATGAACCCGCATTTGATACCGAAAATAATTGTAACATGAAAATTGAACCCACGATACGACTTATATACATAAAGATGCGTGGTGGTTATCTTAACCTATATTAACGAACATTACCAAAAATCTGACTTCTTTCAGTAAACAAAAAAATATGCTTCTACTCAGTACTTAGTTGAGTCATAACAAAGTAACTTCGTATTCCGGATACAAAATAATATTTAAAACTGCATTTTAAATATTTCCACTCAACAATTATGTAGGGGAATGGCTGAGTTCAACGACTTTTTACAAGGTTTATATTAATTAAATAAAACATTGCCACTACTGCAGTCTATATAAAAATTGTACTAAACTTAATTGTATCGAAATCGGAAGTATCGATTACAATATTCGATAATCGATGGCAAGGTCAAGGGTTCTTTGGCAAAACTCGACTATTATCGGAAGTGGGAATTAAAATCTCGATAATATGCGTAAATATCGAAAACATACAGCTATTCTGTTTCAAGTTCATGGTTTTATACTTTTAAAGTGATTCGAGGTCATCTGTAGTCTAAAGCGATCAATCTTTTATTGATGGCGAAGAGTGAGTGAGAGCGTGTTTGTACTTTGTGTCCGTTGTTTGTATGTTTGTTAAAGTCCCCGCGACACAAGAGTAATTCTTAGTCCGGGAGTCTTTAATACAACACATATCTGCACCGTTTTAGTAATTTAGAGAAATACCTTAAAGGAGAATTGGGTATATATGCCTACTGTTATTAATCATTTACGATGATAATATTGATATATTATGTTCTTCATTATATAGTTTATATTTTTTTCCTGTATAAATAAAGCATGCTTCAATAGCAATTTTAAGTTTCGTCACTTTATTTGGTCATTTGGCCATGACAATGAATAGTACAACTTTTAAAAATATTGTTGATACACCATTTTAAAAACAGGACTCCATTGGCAAGACTTTTTAGTTTCTTTGAGTTCTCAAGAACGAATTATAAGTATTCATTTGAAATGAAGCATAGTTGTACCAAAATAAACGATAGCAGATTAATATCTTTTATTAATAGGAAATTAATTCAACCACTGATTTATAGTTTCTAGATAGTGGTCATTTTATACACAGATTAAGAAGTATTTTTGGTCTATTACCTATAGGTTCATTATGTAACGATTTTTATTACAACAAACGAATAATATAATTAATAAGAAAGACGAATTAAATAAGTTTCATTTCAATTCCTAAATAGAATAATTAAACAGAAATAGATATAAATATAAGTAGATATTAGATATAAGAACTAAAGGTTTCATCAACAAACCTTTGAATACAGAACTCGTATAAAAACCAACTGCCTTTTTCCAAAAATGTTTTGCTGTGCCCGTAATTTCTAATTCTGTTTTTTTCCAACTTGCGTCACATTGACGTCACGAGCATCTTTCTTCAAATTGCTAATCTATTATGCCATTTTATACAATATTATTTTGACTCCAACGCATTGTGGGGTAACGGAGTAAGGGCCGTATTCTGGCAACCAAAAGTGATTCTAATTCTGCTGTCAGAAAAAGATAGAGCTATGTC
Organism: Anticarsia gemmatalis; assembly: GCF_050436995.1. Lineage (NCBI taxonomy): Eukaryota > Metazoa > Arthropoda > Insecta > Lepidoptera > Erebidae > Anticarsia > Anticarsia gemmatalis. The sequence continues at coordinate 8,986,910 of NC_134764.1, read as the reverse complement.
ATGTAGTTCTACGAATAATAGTACTAGTTGTAATTTAAAACATGAGAATCTCTTAAACCGCCAAAATTATCCCCTCATATTAAAATGGTAAAAACAGTCCGTAATAACCTCTTTTGTTGCAGTTGTTATTTGTTACAAAGGTAATAAAAGGATTGTGTTACTTCGTAATATAAAACACAAATAATATCATAACGTCATCATTAAAACGATAAGAAAATAATGATGGTTATGGGAGAAAAGAAGTAGATGAATTTAAGAGAAGAACAAAGTAAAAATGTCTGAAATAGAGTGAGAGAAAATTATAGTGCTATCTCTTTTTTAAAGTTGAGTTTGTATTACTTTAACAGACATAAAATGCGGCCCTTTTATTTAAATTTGTTTTAAAAACTTTATAAATAAAATTAACCCTTTTCACAGTTAGGTTTAAATATAGCCAAAGGGATAATTGATGATAATTGTCACGTTATTTTTGGACGCGATAAAATTTTGGTGTTAGATGTGGGTGGGACAATATTATTTATACACAAGAAACATCTGTAACATAAAACAATAGCAATATGGAAGGAGTAAATGAAGTTCCAACGTCGATCCGTTCACTAGCGTAAATCTTTTATGATTGCCGATAGTTTGACATTCTGTTTTGATAGCCGATAGTTTGACATTCATAACCTACTGAAAAATAGCTCCTACGGCGTCCGTTAGAGGCACTAATCAGATTTCCATAAAATTTCTCGATAGATAGTCGATAGTCCATAGACTAGCCGATTATCGGCAGACGATAGCAGTAGATAATCGCGCTACGGATTATTTATTGTCAGCTGATCCCATCCTATCCTACTAATATTATAAAATATGCGAAAGTTTGTGAGAATGTATGTATAGATGTTTGTTACTCTTTCACGCTATTACTACTGAACCAGTTACGTTGAAATTTGGTATACAACATAGGTAGCTGAAGATCCAGAATAACACATAGGCTACTTTTTATCCCGCAGTTCCCGAGGGATCGGGATTTACACAGGAATGGTTTTCATACGGACGACGTCGCGGACGGCCTCTAGTATTACAATATTTGCGTCCCGAAATTCAAACAATAAAAATTATTTGTCCAAAAAAATACGAAATTAATCTAATGAACAATAAAACTAATAAAATAACGTACAACAATACACATTAGCGGCACAGCTTCGAACCCTGACCGTTGGGCGTGGCCACTCGTGAGTTATGGCCGCACCAGAGGTCAGTTACTGCTCTCCATTGTCCATAGATTAGCAATTGATCTCATACACACTTCTATTGTGTTGAAATGAGTGAAATTTGTACAGACATTTTTGGGTGTATTGAATATTCGATTAATAAAATTAGAAAAAATAAATTATTTGTTTCTGCTACCTGATGCTACCTTGCATGCTTAACCCCCTTTTTTATAAGAGTTTAATCGCTATTGAATAGATAAACTACCTCTAAATGTACCTCAGACCCTGGAATGAGAGTTTTCTAAAACAATTCTTGTAAGTAAAAGAAAAAGTACTTGCAAAGTCTCCAATCCGCAATTGGCCAGCGTAGTGGACCCAAGGCCTAACCCCTCTCATATTACGGGAGGCGACCCATGTCTAGCAATGGGATATTAATGGGTTAAAGGAGATCGGCAGATTTCGTACAGCTTAAAGTTTGTGTTGTTTCGTAACAGAATTTGTACCACTTAATGAGGGGACTAAGTCACTTATTTTTATTTGGGAGTATTATTTTTAGAAGTCCGGATTAATAAGAAAGTATTTGTTTATTTAAATAATAATTTTTGGTCCATGGCTTATATTTGTTGACAACTAAAGAAAAAGAAAATCTCATGAGACGTCACTTTTCGTCTGACGTCTACGCATCCGCCAATTTGCTGTTGTTTTGAATTGTGGTTTTGACAGCATCTAAACAATTTAGCGAACTATTGGGGCTTTTAAAAATGAACATAACTTTTACCTCCCAACTTTTAAAAATATAGGAATTTTAAAATAAGCTTGTCTATCATATTAGCTACCAATTAAAACAAAAAGTAAACCTAAACATGACATTTTATAAGCTGTACGAATTCTTCATATAAACCTGCCGTTCGCCTTTATCCATTTTAAATATTTTTATTTTAATTATAATAATATTACACTTTTAAAAATGGGTTCACTTATTTTCTAAATCGACTGTACTCATAAAATTTTGCAAATTGAGTTTCCAAAGAGGTTTATTTCAAAATAATAAAATCGAAAGAATTGCCGATATGAACAAGTCATTAAAATTTATAAAATACAAATAAGCTATGTAGGCATATTGTGAAAAAAAATGATTAAAAGCTGTTAATCGGCTGTCGATTACACTTCTCGTAGTTTTAATGTCAATTTAAAATACTTGCTTACCAATTACTTGTGAGTATAGTATAAGTTTCGTCAGCATTCATAGATCAGCTACAATAAGTTGAAAGCCTTACCCGATTTCTGAGGTAAGTTTAGCGGTAGTTTATCTATTCAATAGTGCTTGAACTCATATAAAAAACGCTATCGAATAGATAAACTACCACTAAATACACTCAGGAACCGGGGTTAACTGCCTAAATGCCTCTATGACTTAAGCGGTTGTGTATACGATGTTGATCTCGGGATCAATTCTCGCGTCGGGCAAAGAGCTATTGGTCTTTTCTAAGTTATATGACAAAATTTTAAATAGTAGCACAGAGTTTGGTTGTATGCCCGCCAAATTTCCCATATGACATGAGACTAACAAGCGTGATTTTAAGTGTTTGTATGTATGTGGAAAATATATATAAAATCCCCTTTTATTTACATAAACAAGTATTATGTATTAAAACTATTGCATGCGTTTAGGTACCTACATTCTCAAGGATATCGTGTCTCTTATATATAACATTTTAAAGTAATTGCACTGAACAAGGAAACAATGACGGTCTGTGTTTGTTTGTTTTGTACTGGTTTTTAATACTTTAGTTAATACTAACAGCTACCCACGTTGTTTGAGTATCTTTTTCAATATTTACACTAAAAGATCCTGTATTTCTGACTTGTCGTGCCCTGTAGATTTTCTCGCATTCATGGTCGTATTGTGGTGCTACTTAGCCTTTAGTAAATGCCGTCTCAGTAGACGTACCTATATACGGAACTCCAAAACCAATAAGTACCTATTATGTTTGCTATGTTTTTTGAAAATGACAGCTGAGACCGAAATTTAACGTGCCTTCCAAAACACGGAAGACCTCGATATGTATAAGATGGTCACCCATCTAAAAAAGGGTACCTCGCAAGGGAAGCTTTACTTCAGAGATCGATCTACGTGGCTGTTTACTAAGCATATTAGAGACCCATATCTATAAATTTCAAGATTTTTTTAAGAAGCAACATTTTGGATCGGCACCTGCAATACTAGGATTTAAATCCAATACGCTAAAAACTTAAATGTCTAATTATTTTGCCATCAACATTATTCTAAAATCAGATTGCTAGAAAATTATAGTATGTGAACCACATTGTCTAAAACACTAAAAATTATCTATCAAATTGAAATTGGTCTAATTACGAATAGTTTTATACCACTGAGTCTTCCGTTTGACGTCCGTCTTAACAAAAAAGTAACAATAACTATGTGATAGCACGTGACTTTTGTCGGTTTTGCACGTGAGTGTACCTAAAAATATACACGTTCTGTACGTTTTAAGACATTATGCAATAATAAAATTTAAAAAGTAGACTTTTGGTTTAATTTGAATGTCTAATAAGCAATGCAACTGCGCAGAAGTTTCTGTTCCGAAATCCGTGCCGGCTCAAAATTTGTTCCTGATTGTCTGTTGAAATGTTCTTAATGATTTTGTGGAATACGAAAGTTTCATATGTCACCGTATGTTTTGAAAAATCTCTTCGAGCTACGAATACATACATACATACATAAAATCACACCTTTCTAAGTTTAGGTAAAGTCTAAAGAACGCTACTTGGTACAAACAGATCCTTACAAAATTCCCTTGCTTCATTCACATTCATACATATGTAGAGCAAACTAAGGTCTACTTCTTATCGTATGGTTAGTGGTCAACCTAGTGTCAAAGTTGTTTAAGCCGCCCAAAGGCCTTTGACATGGCTTAACGACTGTTATCTTAGTAGACAACAACTGGGACCGACTTTTTACGTGCCCTCCAAAGCACGGCGCGCCCAGCTCAAATACCACTATGCGGTCACCCATCTGTTAAAATAGATGAATGAATGATGATGAATCTGTCTATAATGGGTAATACTTCTATTTTAAATATATGAGTATAATTTATTGATAAAAACCTAGTTCGTCCACTTAAATCTATATAATTATGTTAATTTATGGTCAGTTTTATAACTTCTGTAACTATTGACGATTGTTTACATACATTTGCTGTCACTGTATCTATCGGATAGGTCATCCGACACTTATCCATAAGCCGTTAACCGCTTTATTGTAAGGCCCTGTATGATAACAAGTTGCACGATATTTATTTCCTTACTAATAATCTATATATATAAAAGAAAGTCGTGTTAGTTACACCACTTATAACTCAAGAACGGCAGAACAGATTTGGCTGAAAATTGGTAGGGAGGTAGCTTAGAGCCAGGAGATGGACATAGGATACTTTTTATTCCGCTCGACCGTGTTTGAACATGATAGAAGAACAGAATATGGAAATACCAACACCAATTAGTCATGATCTCCTGGTAGCTGTGGATCTATTTTCCGATTAGAATTAGGCCTAAAAAAATAAAAAACGGCTCTATAAACTCCAAAACCTCTCTATAAACCTTTTCACAGTTACCAGGAGATCATGACCACTTGCTAGCTAAACAACTTTAATTTTTATAGATTTAGCTTCAAAACCGACGTAGTTTCATAGAAACTTTTTCACCCCCGTTAAGGCAGAATTTCCAAAAATATTTATTGCGTCATTCTTAATTTCTAACTATGTAGCCAAATATTAATTTTAATCGAATTAGCTCCAAAACTGACGGAGTTTCATACAAACTTACCCCCTCTTTCTACCCCCCTAAAGAGCGAATTTCCAAGACTAATAGCTATATAACAAAAAAAGTTTCATCTAAATCCATCCAGTTGCTTTTGCGTGAAAAGCAAACAACAAACAGACAGACAAAAAAAAACATATTTTTGGCTTCTATCGGTTGTATGAAGATCCCCCATTTTAGTTTTTCTTTAAAATCTTTAATGTGCAGACATGAGGTTGTTATAATTTTATTATATGTATAGATTTACAAACACTTTTTTATAAATAATAACATGCAATTTTTATTTTACAAAAATCTAACTAACTACATTCAAGATTTTTTTTACAATCATCTATACTCATATTATATCTATACTCATATTATAAAGCTGAAGAGTTTGTTTGTTTGAACGCGCTAATCTCAGGAACTACCGGTCCAATTTGAAAAAATATTTCAGTGTTAGATGGTCTATTTGATGACATTGTAAAACAGTCGCTCCTCAATTTTAATTTTAATTTAATTATTAATAAGTGTTTATTTTTAAGAATTAGTACATAGTATAGTAAATTAGTGATACCAGATGTGGTGTACAAAGTTTTAGCTGCGAATAATAACTGTAACCGGCAAACGGAGAATATTCAAGTCGAGTGTGAAGTGACAACGAAGTTCAACGAACTAAATTCAAACAGCTGATCACCAAACTCAAGGGAGTATCGTTCCTTTTTGTATTTTTCTCTTATAAGATTAACAATAATATACTGCTTGATATCAAAATACGTCGTATATTAACAGCATACGTCTGATTAAAACTGTACATTGACATATTGACAACAAGTGTTACAATTATTTTCCAATTGATAGTCTGCTTTCGAATTCTATTTGAAGGAAAATAACATACTGATTAGGTTAGGCAGTAATTAGGTGATTTAGCTTATTAATTACCCTATAGCTAGATAATTGTCTCTCTGATAGGTACCTGTCAATCTACCCACTATACAAAAAAAAATACTCCAATTTTAATATTCTGCACTTTTGAAATTTTATATCAGTAACTTAGTCCTCTTATCTCACCTAATTGTAAATAGATAACTTACATTACTAGTATTTAGCTTCTTTTCCCCTCTTTTAATACTAGTATTAAATTCCAAACCTTACTCTTCAACTTCCTTTGCTTATCTTCTTAGATATTTCCCTTAACTTTTCAGGACTTGCTGCTTTGCATACACATTTTTCTACACAATGGCCACCACAATGATGACCCGTAAAGCTACACTTAAGGAAACTGAAGGAAAACTAAAGCTTGCCTTGCTCGAGTTAAAGTCATACAAAAAGGAGAATAGCCAACTATTGGGGGAACGTGCTGACTGTGAGGACGCAATACAGAAGGTCAACCAGAAGGTTGTGGATCTTAAGGGTGAACTCGCTGAGCTCCATATAGACAATATGGATCTACTGGATCAGCGCAACCGGCTTTAAGAGGAAGTCAACTCCTTTAGCACCTGTAATGACACCTATCTGTGGTCCCTGGGGCGCATCACTGAACTCGAAATGGATCTAAATGAAGCACACATTAAGATAGTTTCGTTAGAGCATACTATTCAGTCTTACAATAGTGGTTCCACTCATAATCTCTACTCAGAGCTTATAGGTACTGGTCATCAGTCATTGATAGGTATAAAACGCTCAAAAAATCTTCTTTTAAAGACTAGGAGCCATAATAAACTAAAGAAATACTCAAAAGTCTGTAGGTTGATTAGGAAAATTAAATTTAATCTCAGTAGGTACAACAATAAAATCAAATCATTGATCAATAACAACAATGAATTGACAAATGAACGTAGGGATTTAATATTAGAGTTAGACACCTGTAGCGAACAACTTATTTCAAGTAAAGTGTTGTATGATAAACACACTCAGGACTTGAAGACATCAATCACCACCTTACAGGATAGGTTATCTCAAATGACACGAGACTATGAACAGGAGACTAAGGACTATATACTCAAATATGATGAGATTGCAAAGGTTGGCAAGGAAAACTTAGAACGTGTCTTGTCATTGTATAATAGTTCTCGCTGTTCACAATGTTCTCAGGCCACTTCACTTACTAGTGATTTAGAGTCACAGCCCTGTACTAAGCAGTCCCAACATATGACTAGTGGTGCAACACTAAAACATACGTTGAGTTTTAGGTCAAACCAGAATAGTTTTAAGTCTAGCAGAGCATTAATGTTCTCAGATAGGATAGGTATTGGTTTTGGATCACTTTTGAATAACAATATTAACTATAAAGTGACCAACCACTGCTACCAAAACCTTAAGTTAGGCAGAATAGTGGAAAAAATCCAAAGAATGAATTTAGATGAAGACACTCCAATCATTCTAATGATTGGCAATAGTTTAGGTTTAAGAAAAGCGGACATTATACATAGTATTAGTAGCTTATTAGAAATTAATTCAGGAAAAATAATAATATGTGCATTCCCCTACTCTGACTCACTATCTGAGAATGAGAACCGACAAATTCACAAGTTGAATGCTATCTTACATTTGATAACAAGTCATCATAGTGATAGACTATTATTTTTTGATACTAATAAATTTATTAGTAATTTTTATTTATCTAAAGAAAGAATGTTTCTTTCTTGTAAAAATCGACATATAATTGCTAGTTTGTTAGCATATAATATTAACTTAGTTATAGGCAATATAACACAACCTAGGTTTAAGGACGAAACAGTATTGTCTAGTCGCTTTACTAACAATACTGTGATTAGTATTATTGATAATTTAGTTTGTAAGGACACTGTTACGCATAATGTAACAAAGAACAACAATAATTTAAACGCTTAAACAAGACAACGGATAAACAGGCAGGTTTTCTGAACGTAGTACACCAAAATATACAAGGTTTATCCGGCAAAGAATTAGAGATAGAATTATTTTTGAAAAAACATGACACACACGTATTTTGTGTCACCGAACATTGGTTGTTGTCGCACCAATTGATATTTAATAATCAATATTATTCTATGACAAGTGCATTCAGTAGGAAGAAGGCAATACATGGAGGGTCAATGATCTTAGTTAGCAACGACATAAAATGCAAAGAACGTAAGGATATAGTTAGCTTGTCAGTGGAACGCACTGCCGAAGTATCTTGTGTAGAACTCGAGCAGCATGTTATAGTATGCATATACCGTCCACCAATGAGTGACTTCAGTTTGTTTGAAACTATAGTGGAAGATATATTAAAGCGCTTGAGTGTTAGTAACAAGTATGTGGTTGTCTGTGGTGATTTTAATGTTAACATATTGGAGCAGTCCATCACTACCACCAGACTGATTACTCTTTTCAAATCATTTGATCTTAAACATCTTTTTAATAATCCAACTAGAATTACCGAACATTCGGCCACATGCTTGGATAATATGTTTAGCAACTGCGTTTGTCTAGACAGGGTCATAGTTAACGATTTAACGTCAGACCACTGTGGGCTGAACGCCGTCTTCTCTAGGAAGAACGTTATCAAATCTAACACGATAACTTTTAGACCTATTACACACAACCGCTTGACATTGTTTAATCATGAGGTAGCCGCCAAGATTTCCAACATTGATATTACTCAGAATGACCCAGATGATCTCTATAAATCTTTGTTTAGCGTTATTGAATCTCAGTTTAATACGATTTTTAAAGAAAAAACGATCGCTAAGGAAAATACAAAACTGAAATTTTGCGATTGGGCGACTGTAGGAATTTACAAAAGTAGAGCTAGGATGTATGAGCTGTATGCCATGAAACAATACAATTTCAATCCAGGTTTTCTTGAATATGTTAGGAATTATTCAAAAATCTTTAAAAAATCTTGTGCCGCTGCTAAGTCTTTGTATTTAAGCAACAAGATTAAAAATTCCAACAACACAATAAAAACAACTTGGAATATTATCAATAATGAAACAGGACGATCAACACCACCCGATCACGACTTCGAGTTAAATGTTAACAATCGGGTTATTACAGATAGCCTAGGCGTAGCTCAAACATTTAATAATTATTTTTCTGACATACCAGTCATTACGACTAGTTCCTTAAATTCCTCTACCGCTAAAGCAGGATCATTACTTAGGAGCAATGTGAGTCAGTGCAATGTCTCATTTTATTTTAAGTATATAAACCCCTCTGACGTAATCAGAGTATTCAAGTCGCTTAATTCCAAAAATACTGCGGACTTGTGGGGTATTTCTGTAAAGTTACTTGAGAGTATTATCGCTGAAATAGCACCTCATTTAGCTGCAACTTTTAATCGATGTGTAGATGTAGGTGTGTTTCCTAATTTAATGAAGCACAGTAAGATAATTCCTCTGTTTAAAAACGGATGTAAAACTGAGCCCAGTAACTTTAGGCCAATATCCATCTTGCCTGCTATTAGCAAAATATTTGAAAGGGCTATATTAGAGCAACTAGAAAGCCATTTCAGTTTGTATAATTTACTCCACAGCAAACAGTTTGGCTTTACAAAGGGTCGATCTACCATCGATGCAGGGGTCACACTTATTAGACATATTTTCGATGCTTGGGAGATGTCGCAGGATGCTATTGGGGTATTTTGCGATCTCTCCAAAGCGTTCGATTGTGTTGACCACAATACTCTTTTATATAAACTTAAGTACTACGGAATTGGGGATGTGGCACTTGACTTACTTGCATCCTACTTGTCCGAGAGAGTGCATTATACAGACATAAATGGGTCAAGATCCACTGGATCTGCGGTTAGTCTCGGGGTACCACAGGGCTCCATCCTTGGTCCGTTCCTTTTTCTGGTTTATATTAATGATTTGCCACATCAGGTACAGGATCTGTGTGATATCGTACTATTTGCTGATGATACGTCGCTTATATTTAAAGTAGATCGTAAGAAAACTGATTTTGACGATGTAAATGGTGCTCTTACACAGGTTCTCAATTGGTTTACAGCCAACAATTTGTTGTTAAATTCAAAGAAAACTAAATGCATTAGATTTACCATGCCCAACGCTAGGAATCTAGGTACGAACGTAGTTCTAAATGGTGAGGTATTAGACATGGTCAATTCCGCAACCTTCCTAGGTGTAGATTTAGATAATAAGCTTCAATGGGGCACCCAAATAACTAAGCTCGCGGGCAGGCTCAGCTCCGCAGCCTATGCAATAAGAAAAGTAAGACAGTTTGCTGGTGTAGATGCGGCAAGACTGGTTTACTTTGGGTATTTTCACAGCGTTTTGTCCTACGGTATTCTACTTTGGGGCAAGGCGGCTGATATAGACACAATTTTCGTAATTCAAAAAAGAGCAATTCGCGCTATTTACGGCTTAGGAGCGCGGGACTCTTTGCGGGAGGTATTTGGGAAAATAGGTATACTGACGGTGGCATCACAGTATATTTTTGCGAATTTGATGTTCATCAAACAAAACATCAATTCGTTTGCTAAGAATAGTGACATGCATAACATTAATACCAGAAATAAGCACAAATTAGTAGGTCCCTGCAATAGATTGCAAAAAGTACACAACTCATTTGCAGGTCTTGGTGTTCGGTTGTATAACAAACTCCCTAGCAGTGTTATGGATCTTCCCCAACAAAAATTCAAAACAGTTGTTAAAGATCATCTTATTAAAAGGGGTTATTATAAGATTGACGACTACTTAATGGATAAGAAAACATGGGATTAGTTAGTTACGCGTTCTACACAAATCAAGATTAAATATCTATATATTTATACATACATCTTTGCATTATATAAACATTAATCAGTCATTTCAACTCTGTAACAGAGAGGTATTGCACGAGTCTCAGTGGTATTCATTATGTTTTTTTTTCATTGAAATGGTGGGCTCCCATGCTAAGGTTCGTCATGCTCACTAAAATGTCATTGCTTGCGGCGGCGTCGTGTGCCGGGTCACCCCCTTCCCTCTAATATGTGCGAAGGGGGTGATGGCTGGTCCACGCGTCATACTCGTGAACGGGTGCTGCTTGGGGTGACTGGTCGTCCTGGGTGTGGTGACTGCCATAATTTTAAAGTAACTACGTTTCAATAACTGTACTTCCTTTACCACAGTATGCTCTTGAAATGCCTCTTATGATTTCATTACTCTATGTGGGTAGATGCTCCCATCATGCTTCCAATACTATTTATATCTTGTTTTTTAGCACCTTAATATATTGATTTAATTTAATTTATGACCAAAGTGTGTTCGGTAGTGTTGGTAGGTAGCAGCTACTTACATCATCAATGTTTTATACCAGCATAAATATTGTTAAAATCATTTGGCGATTAAAAAGAGTGGCCAGGAGTTTCTTGCCAGCTCTTCTCATTGGCCCTACCTTCCGAACTGGCGGTAAATTCACTCTCTGTATCATTGACTATCATAAGTGTCAGCACTTGACCTAAATGAATAAATGATTTGATTTTGATTTTGATTTTGATTATTTATCAAGGAAGGCTATAGTCTATATATCATCACGCTACGACCAATAGGAGCAGAGTACCAGTAAAAAATGTTACAAAAACGGGGAAAATTACGACCCATTCTCTCTTATGTGACGCAAGCGAAGTTGCGCGGGTCAGCTAGTAGTATTATAAAAAATACATTGTTCTTATCTAACAATCATATTTTAATCCATGTCTTTTTACATGTGTTATTAAAAATACTCATTTAGTTCATTGTTATAACTTTGCGTCATGTACTATTTTGATTGTACCTCTAATATTATGTTTACACACAATTTAATTACTTGTAAAGTACCTGATTGCATTATACAAGTAGTTTTACAGCAGTTTATTAATGTACTGTTCTTGGTTTTTATTGGATTGACATTATAAATGCGCAGTCTATCTGCCTGTCCTGTTCCTGTTATCCTGTTGACAATTTTGATAAAAGTTAGTTAGTAAAAAGAGTTGAAGACCCAGGATCTAAGTAAACATAGGCTACGTCTTTATTAAAAAATATCAACGCCCTAAGTGAATGCAGCAGAATACGAAACTTGTACGCAAACAGAGCCGGGATAGCTTATACTACTAGTATTATAAATGAGAAAAATTTGTGGATATTGACGTACATAATATGTATGTTAGTTACTCTATAGCTTTTTTTTTTAAACTACTGAAATATCTTTGATGAAACTCAATTTTTTTTGTGTCAGTAAACCTTTTCACGCAGACAAAGTCAGAAACAGAAGCTACAGCTAAAAGCTTCAAAATTTGTATGTATTCGATGTATGAAATTCAAGCCGTTCAAATTCTAAGAAACATGTTTGCCGGCATTTAACCCTGAGATGTACTTAATTGAACGTTTCGTAATGAATAGAGATCAATCATAATCCGCTAATTACTGCTTTATTAGCTGCTATTAATCAATTCATTAATAGTTAATTGTGATATTAATACCGTTGTATTGTAAAGGGAAGTGTACAAGCTTTATTGTGGCGAAGTTGAGAGACTGGATTTTTCTGCGAAATAGGCAGCATTGATCGAATCGGGTTCGAATCCCATCCGGGACAAATATTTGTGTGATGAGCAGGAGTTTCTGTTCTGAGCCTGGTTGTTAATTAAGCCAGATAAGTATGTATTTAGAAGTACCTATAATATATGTATAAGTATTAAGTATGTTTATCAGTTGTTTGGTTACCAAATAGGTAAAGTAAGCTTAGTTAAGAATCAGACGACCGTGTGTGAGTTCTTGCTTCACATTATTTTTAAATGCGAGGAAGCAGAGGATAGCGGAAAAAGAAATAATAATATAGCATAACACGAGGCTTTATTCGCTCTCAGCCTATCTCTACTGGATAAAGTTATACCTACGTGGTCATAGAATTCAATGCATTTCCTAATTTATTGTCCTCAAAGCAGTTTAACTTTTACCGCTGTCTTAAATGTTTCGTAAAAACAATGATTTATTTAGCGAGGTTATCGCAGGCCCTATATTTTGCCATTCGTTTAAATTAATAAGAATAGTTTTATAATAAACAGCCTACTTCCGGACATACTACTTCACTTCCGTTGATTTGTGAGACAGTTGTAGGTTACCTAGTGAAAATTATTGTACGTATGTTATGGCAAATTAATGCAAATAATTGTTTATTAAGCATATTCTGTGGGTTTAGCAAACCTTGGCGCGGTTATTCCATAGATAGGTGACCGCATAGTGGTATTTGAACAGGGCGTCTCCGTGCTTCGGAGGGCACGTAAAATGTCGGTCCCGGTTGATATCAATAAGATAACAGTCGATAAGCTACTTCAAAGGCCTTCGGGCGGCTTGAACAACTTTGACTCTAGGTTGACCACTAACCATACGACAAGAAGAAGAATTGTTTATAATTATTATAACTTTATCGTAGGGGTAGGCAGTGACCAAAGAACGCCACTTGCTTACCCTACAATTTTAATTTGCTTCATTCACATCCATACATCTGGTCATCTTATTGTGCATGTATTCCGGTTTAAAGTAATCGGTTTTTAACTAGTTAAAATTACAGTATGAGATCTACATTCAGTAACAGGTCCATCCAGGAAATGACGTCAATAGAGATGCTTAACCTTTGTAAACAAAACGATCGGTGGCCATTCTTGCATGGGCTCTCAGATAACCATAAATAATAAATGCACTAAAGTGTGGGATATTAATAAAAGGTAATAAAGATCGCTTAAGAATTATTATACAGACTAAAATAATAATTTAATGTGATAGTGTGTTTGTTCGTTTCCTCTTCATTCACGTAAATACGGCTGAATCGATTCGGATAAAATTTGGTTTGGACATAATTTAATCAATCATTAATGAAAAATATCTCAAAAATCACATACATTTGTTTTAAAATCGAGAGGTAAATTTACGAAATAAAACCATATGTATTCGGGTAGAACCACGGGGTTCATCTAATAAATAAACGTTTTTAGTCTGTCGTATGGTTAGTGGTCAACCTAGTGTCAGAGTGGTTCAAGCCACTCGAAAGACCTTTGACATGGCTTAACGACTGTTATCTAAGTAGACAACAACCGGGACCGACTATTTACGTGCTTTTCGGAGCACAGACACCCCTCAGTTCAAATGCGGTCACCCATCTTTAAAATACCCGCGCTAACGGTTGCTTAGATAAGTACTTATTTAATCGTTTTTTTTTTTCGCAGGCGAAGTCACGGGCAGCAGCTAGTTCATATAAATAAAGCCCAATAAAGCGCGCTAAAGAATTATTATAGGACATAAATAGAGCAACCTTTAAAACTGAAATGTTGTAAATATTGAGTTACCGTTCATTTGTTGTTATTTTGTTCTTTTTCATCCAGACTCCGGTTTTAGGTACTTTATATATCAAACAATGAAATACTTTGGAAACTTCCAAGGACGTTTTTAGGGTTCCGTTTATAAAGGGTAAAAACGCGACTCGAGTATTAGGACTCTGCTTTCCATCTGCCCGAGTGTATGCCGTAGACAGTCGGACAGAACAGACAATTTTCTCAGATAATGTATTTCTCATGCCGCTATATTATTGAGGTGGTGCTCCCGTACCACAAATATGATATTTTTTGCCGTTTTAATGTTAATAATAATGATACGGAACCCATCGTGTGTTCGTTTTGTTAGTGTTTTTATTGTACTATTGCGTGTCAGTGCGGTGCATGTTAAATAAACTGTGTGGATGGAACTGGATCTTGTTTCTATTTTTTATGTTTTAAAAAAAATTTGAAGATATTTTACGCTTTGTAAAAAATACTTCTTCTTAGGCTTGCCAAACTTTTTAATTTTTGAATAGGCGTGGTTAGTTGCAAAATTAGCGAATGGAGTATTTCTGGGATTAATTCAACACTACATAATATCCAAACTTAATTTAAACCTGCTCTTATTCAACTCCTAGATATAAAATCTAATATCATTGCCAACAAACTACAGTTTCCAGCCAATCCTTTAATAAACACATTACACCAATAATCTTCATACAGTTGATCGAACAAACTCTCATTGTATCGACTGAGTCCAACACTACTAAACGTCAAAGCTTCCCCTTATCTATTCATATTACAATCCATAAAAATCAACTTTAAAACGTGTACACTAAAGTCTACTTTCATTTGCAGTTAAAAAATAAAATTACAACATTTTAAATGCGGGTGTTGAAGACTTTATGTGTATAGAGATAAGGTTGTATTTGGCTTGGGTGAATGTTAAATTAGTTTGTATTTAACAGTGACTAGTAGTCTAATGGACATTCGGATAGTCTCAGTGAGGGCGCCTGTTAATCTGATTGGTGCTATTCCCGGTTCGCGGCTAAACATGTCTTTGTTTGTCGTTGTATGGATTTGCGATTCTTGACGGCTCAGTAGGCTGGATATCTGATTAGGTTCAATTTCAAATGGCTATTGGTAAAATGAAGTGATAAAACTGAAGTTTTTGGTTATTATTATTGTATCGTTGGTACTAACGACTCTATCTCTGTGGCGCATTCGGTAGTGTTTACCACTGCCGTGCGGGTTTGAATCCTGGGTGGGGCCATAAAATCTTTCTTGCCTTTTTTAATTTTTCAAATATTGCCCGGTGGTAGGGAGTTGTTTCGTATCGGTTTAACTGTCCCACCGGGGAATGAGACATAAGTGGTCTGTCTGTTAAAATTGTTCAAGCCGCTGGTATCGTAACGACTTGTATCTTAATTTATAATAACCGAAACAACAAATTTTGTGCTAAACTAATATCTAACAAAAAACTCAAAGCATAGGACACATTTGCATCATTAGCAAATAAATACACGATCAAACGTGAATTAACCTTTCGTGAGAAAGGTTCCTTGTGATATATTTTAACATTTTTTCAGTCTGTGAAGAAAACCACCCTTAGAAAACCTTGTATAGTACTTAACTATCCCCGTGTTAGTGGTTAAGGTCGCCACACTGCTACCATTGTGTAGGTCGTGGGTTCGATTCCCACTTCAAGCAACTATTTGTGCGATCAAAAATAGTTGTTTCGGGTCTGGTTGATTCTCAGTGCGGAAGTTATCTTTTATAAAAAATAATGAAGAAGAGACCTTATTTTGTAAGGGAGTTCGTGGCCAGCAGCTGAACAGTAACGTAGTAAAAATTATTATTGTAGTCGAAAGGAGAATGCTCAAAATGTATGGGAAAAAAACCCAGGCCGTACACAAACGGTGTGTAACTCAGAATTTAGTGATACTGAGTGATTCAATTCCAGATATTCGCCTCTATCAAATTCGATGGCTAAATACTATTTTTTGCTATTATCTACTTCTTAAAAGGTGAATAAATATTTTTCAAACATTCATCACAATGATTATTTTTTGAATAATATAATTGTATAAGTAAATATCTAATACTAATAAATAATTAATTTTAATGAATAAAATAATAAATTATATTCTATCACTACATAGTACATAGAAGGTGCCAGCTGCATTTCTTCCCGTGCATACTGCAAAAGTCAGTAGAGGGATGGAAGGGTTTGGTGCTTCATAGGCTATAGGCTAGCAATCTACCACCATAACAACACTTTTCTACCTTATAATAGCCCTCCAATTGTCTGCCAACCCGCATTAGACCAGTGTGGTGGACTAAGGCCTGATCCCCCTCTTTGTTAAGAGGGGAGGCTCGTGCCCCTCGGTGGGGACATATATATGACCTGGTGATGATGACTCATTTTTCAAAAATATATTTTTTAATATTTTTAATTTGTAACTCAGTTACATACCTATATTAAAAATGTGTGACTCAAAAAAGATTAAACATTTATATAGGTAACTTATTTAAAAAATATAAAAATATATTGAAAACCCCTACTGAAAAGTTATAGCAAAATAGTATGTTCAGCCATCGAATTTGTAGAGGTAAACATTGGGAATTCAATTACACAGTATAACTAATTTTTTGAGTTACATAACTTTTGTGTACAGCCTGGGTTTTTTTTGAGCATTCTCCTTTAGTCCAAATGTGATACAGAGATAGGTTCTGCGCAATGGGGACTCCCAAAGTTAATATAATCTAATAAAGCATGCAACACAGTGAGGTGTCACAAAAAGTAATAGAAAAAGAGCTCATCATCATTATAATGCTTCTTAATATAAATTGATGCATAATTGTGGGTTTTCCCCTCAATTACTTGGTGTTATTGTATCAACATTAAAAGTCAATAAGTCTTTATTTATAATTAAGAGAGACTATAACACAACACAGTACGATAGATACATAAAAACCTGCTTTATTCGAAGGTCTAGACAGAGATGTAGGAAATATACCTACATTTCAAATCAATGTTAGACCCCTGCGATAAGCGCGAGCTTATTGCCATTCACCAGATACCAAATTCCAGACTACTTTTTCCGATCCGGGAATCAAATCCGTAACCTCATGATCAATAGTCGGATACACTACTGAAACACTATGGCAGTATTTATAAACTTGCTTGTTTGTTTATTCGTCTGTTACGACAAAACGACTGAGCCAGTTTAGACGAAAATTGACAATCCTATAACATTCACAGGGTCTTTAGGTATCGCACTGCAGACATAGTTTATCTCTGTGAAATATATATTTAAATCGCTAGCAACTGCTTCATAAAATATGTCTTTGAATAACCAACAAGTACTACCAAAATATTTAGACCAGCTATTTGAAAATGTAGTGTAATATTTAGCTGTATTATCAAAGCAAGTTCATTATAGCCAGCTTTGAGGCCAACCACTAAACATGCCAATCTCTGGATAATTTGAAGCCCGAATTTCTAATTCTGTTGGTCAGACGTTCGGGTCTTTAAGCATTAGGTGCTTTATGTATTGTTAGACCTTTATCCTTTAGTTAATAATTAAGGATTAACGCCTTTAGCACTTGCCTAAAGCTGGATTTAAATCTGAATTATACATTATCTTTTGACACTCACTCGCTGTAACTATTTTGTAGGTACGTAGTGCAAAGATTTTGTGGGGTCTTTAGAAACACGTGTTTTCAGAACTGTTTGTGAGGTTAAAGAAAATTGTGTCCGAGAGACGATTTTCTACTATTTTTTGTTATCGTTTCATTACAAGTCTCAGTTTGCAAAACTACAAGTTTTAACCGAGGTCGACAGTAGACTAAAGTAGTATTTATACGTTTTTGAAAACAATAGGTAATAGGCATTTGATTGAAGCAAATTTGATATAATTACTCACAAAATATATTTCAAGTCTCAAATGTTACCTAGGTACTTTTTTTACTAGGGGCAATTTTTTTTTAAGTTGACCTTCATGTATTTTGAAAATAATAATTATAAAACTATGACCTCCGCATCATACAAAAACAAACTACAACCGAGCTCATAAATGATATTAAAAAAAACATTAGACTTTGGGACTAGAATCACAATCTAATTGCTGTTTTGAAAATAATAATATCATTTTATTATTCTGCTCAGTAGTCAACTAGTATTTATGTAAGACTTTGAACATAGCTTGAGTAAAAATATAAACACGTTCGTCAACTTTTGACTATCACTGAAAAAATAGTAATAGTAATTTCCATACCAAAAAATGTTCAAGAATGACTTTTGAATCCTCAAAATTGGAATCCGCGAAATCTATTTAGTAACACTACTTTAGCCAGTAACCACAGAACCATATGAATGAATGATAACTTAAGATTTTCATAACTTATAAACTCTCGCGTTGCATGTTTAATGTATACGGTTTAATGTATACGGGAATTAACGCGAACACCTATTTTACCTTAAAATGCCTAGGTATTTGAAGGTAAAATGCGTGTTCGCGTTAACTTAAGATTCACTTAGCAATTGTTCCATCGCCACAATATTTCATTCCAAGAATAATATTGATAGATTCTCGCAAAATCTGTCAAAAACAATCAAAACAATTTCACCAATAAAATCCGACGGTAAAATCAGCCCTTACACCTGCAGCCATTTTAAATTCCTCACTATATTTTTATTTGATCTCATTCCGTCGAACAAATTGCGTTTGCTATCCAATTTCATACACGGCACTCGGTTGACGCTGAACTTTTCACTCTTAACGCTCTTTCAACGGTAGATTTATTATATTTACCATCAAACGTGGTTTGAGTGCAAAAATGGTTATTTTGAGCGCTGAGAGACGCGACAGGTGATAAGATTGAAATACTTTTTGAAATTTTGCGGAGAAATGTATTGCTTTTGTGATTTATTTAGTAGCAACTATATAATTTACTATTGTTATTCGGTTACTTATCGATAAATTTGGTATGTAAAACTAATTAGAGCCTCAAACAGGTTTTAAGGTAACAGGTATATTTTAAAAACTTGCCTGCTGAAAATCTTGTTGAAAAAAAAAATGTGGGGTGCGTGATATTCGTATTCGTATCATGTAGGACAAGATAGGTATATGAATTTGCATGAGTCAAGGGAAGTTTTTAAGGATCCTCTATGGGAAATAACATAATAAACGGCGAAACTAGTGCCTACACCATACAACTCTTCCCTCTTCGGATGCATCAGTTGTTATAAAAATTAGTCTCATATAACTATTATTTTATACCTTCTAGATACTTCCGTAAATAACAATTGTTCGTACAAATTCCTAGTTTTATTCCACTAGCAGGTCTATCAGTACTTTTTAGTGAAATTTTATGCAAATTGCTCGCCTCGGTTTATGTGAATCCCCGGCGAGAGGTAAAATAAACGGACATACGAGTCGTGACTCATACAATGTAGCTTTCCACTGTAATAAAGTTAATTTTCTATCATTTGTAGGTACAGCTGGGTGATTTATTGGGTCCGGCCATTACGCTCTCATTCCACGACGCCCTCGGCCAGGACGCTCTCGAATAGAAAAAAACTGTTGGTCCACCACGCTCTCGGCCAGCACGCTCTCACTTTTTATGTTTTTTGGTAGGACACTTGAGTAAGTACAGTTTAGAACAAAATTGTAAAGAAGTTTTAAGAGTGTGTAGTAAGTAATAAAATCCTACTACTATTATAAAGGCGAAAGCCCCTCTCGCTCTCCGTGTATCATAAAAAAGGGACAACGAATAGAAAGAGATAACCAACGTACAGTAGACTGGTTTGTATGTTATAATAAGGACTTAAGTATTAATAATTTTGTTTGATTGAATTTTGTCTTCGTTGATTAGGATTGTTATAAAAATGTTGTTATTATATTCAAATTCAAAAGATCTACTTTTGTCTTCGTTGATTAGGATTATTATAAACATATTGTTATGATATTTAAATTATCTTATTATATAAGAAGTCTATTTCAGGTTGAGATATATGACACAAGTTGATATCGCGTCATTCACAATAAAAACTGATTATTTTATACGAAGCAGTTTGATTTATAAGTTCAATCCCTTTCATAGATGCATGTAGTTAGTATTTCACAAATTACGAGGCGTATCCTCTTTTCTCCCTTACCGGGGACGATGGCACTTGATTTGTGTCAACTGGCCCGGTAAACATATCACCGGGCCAGTTAAAACTTATTTTCCCATGTGGCCCGGCGCCGGGCCAAGTCACCGGGCCAGATGGGATACAGTCTTAATTTTAAGTAAAATAAAATTAGAAGCAATATATTCAAAATTAAATTAAATTAAAGAAACACTTTCGTTTTTAACAGTACTTGCTTCAGCATCCCATTAAAAAAAGGTTTATATAAAAAGTGAGAGCGTGCTGGCCGAGAGCGTGGTGGACCAACAGTTTTTTTCTATTCGAGAGCGTCCTGGCCGAGGGCGTCGTGGAATGAGAGCGTAATGGCCGGACCCGATTTATTTATTTCTTATATTAAATTTTTGTTCTATTCAATTTGTTGCGTTTGGTTTTTTTAAGAGTAATTAAATTTAATAAAATATTTAACCGTAGGTGGCTTTCTTTTTATTTAATATTAGGTCAGGGAAAAAGTCTTTTCGCATTATAATATGTATGAACTTGTAATAAAATCACAAATGAGTACACAGTCTATTGGGTTTCTAGGTTTCTTTCAGTGAGCTCGTGAGGTACCCAAATATCGAGCTTTTTTGTGTAGAGAAAAGTTTTTATTACAAGTTCATACATACTATAATGCGAAAAGTCTTTTTCCCGACGTTCAGCTAATCAAATAAGTAAAGAAGGGTTTATATAAAGTACGTGTCAAACAAATTTAAAAATAATCGTAGCATTGAAATCTCAAGTCAACTTTTTTACGCTGAATATATCGCATTTCGTACAAGTACGCAATAGGTATGTCGGTACACGACTTAGCAAACCGAGTCGAGCCTGCTGTCAAACTGCCTTTGGGCAGTACCTGCAATAAAAAATATCAGGTGATCAATCCAAGTTCCAATCTATCCATACTGTCCCCACTCATCAAACGGATCCCATTCCAGCACTTGTTTTATTCAGTGCGAGCTTATACCCACGACTTCGTCCGCCACCTGAATTTTCCCGGGAAATGCGTCATTTTCCCAGGGTAAAAAGTAGCCTATGTCCTTTCTCGGGTATCAAAATAGCTCCATACCAAATTACATGCAAATTGGTTCAGTAGTTTAGGCGTGATTGAGTAGCAGACAGGCAGACAGACAGAGTTACTTTCTCATTTATAATATTAGTATGGACTAGCTAACCCGCGCAACTTCGCTTGCGTCACATAAGAGAGAATGGGTCAAAATTTTCCCTATTTTTGTAACATTTTTTATTGGTACTCTGCTCCTATTGGTTGTAGCGTGATGATATATAATTTAAAACCTTCCTCGATAAATGGGCTATCTAACACTGATTTTTTCAAATCGGATCAGTAGTTCCTGAGATAAGCGCATTCAAACAAACAAACAAACTCTTCAGCATTATAATATTAGTATAGATTTGTTTCCAAAAATTAGGTTCCGAATTCTGGACCTTCGATCAAAATCGATGCAAACATTCGTTCCTACGTGACCGACATCAAAGAGAGTATTCAAAGTGTTAAGAGTGAATTATGTAGAGTATGAGAGTTCAAACGTTTCTGTTCTGTACCTTTGAGAATGTCAAGTGTAGGTGCCCTAGGGCTTTGCTGTGGCTGGTTTTGTATTTTTTAACGCTTTTTGTAACATGTAGAATTTTACTAAAGTCTGCACGAGCCTAACTGTACTTGATACTTGACATTTTAGAAGTTAAATTTTTAATCCCGTTTCATACACGACAAAATTTGCTATTTAATTCTGGCTCCTTAACTCCAGGATAAAGCAGAGTTTCTTAATTTGATAATCTCGTCCAAAAGACCCAGGAGTTTATAGCAAGCAGTTGCATAACTGTTTAAACTATGGACCTATTAGTAGATTAGCTCAAGTAACTAGTTTTATCTTTTGTTGATATCAT
The DNA here is from genome assembly GCF_050436995.1 of Anticarsia gemmatalis. NCBI lineage: Eukaryota > Metazoa > Arthropoda > Insecta > Lepidoptera > Erebidae > Anticarsia > Anticarsia gemmatalis. Next base: position 8,964,565 of record NC_134764.1, on the reverse strand, counting down.
TATCATCGTCTAAATAACAATGAAGTAACCTTTTTAGATCTAGTAAATATTCAAGTTTAATATGCCCAGCAAAAAAGTTGTAAAGCTTAAATTATTTCTACGTCCTATTACTTCAATCTATTCATTTGGTTTACGTACAAAACTTGCAATCCATTACCTTAATCCTTTAAATCGGTTAACCTAAGCAAAAATATCAAAACCGCTCTTCAAATATACAGCGCACCTTCAAAGAGAACATTTCAATATCAATTCTGATGCGCTCTCAGAATATGGGTAAACCGTTTAAAATTAAGTAGTAGCAGAATATTTGGTGGTACTTTACAAGTGTGGTTTGAGCAAAATCAGTAAATAAAGAAATATATTTTATTTTATGTAATACCTATTTTTTTTTACTTCGGTACTAATAACGTAAAGTAGCGAATTGTTGTTCATCTATTTGGTTTGTAGTCCATCTATTTGGTTTTACAAACCAAATAGATGGACTACAATTCTTTTGAAAAAATAGCGGTAACTGACTCTAATTTAATTTTTAGTTCAGTTCAGCAGACAGTCAGAAATACAAATATTCATTTAATTATTTTTTAGTTTATATGGATTAGTATAGATAACATGTATAGTATGTAGTGGGAGGAGTATGTAGCAAGTGGCGTTCTATGATCTCTGCTTACCTCTATAAAAAGGCGTGATTTTATGTACTCATGTATGTATTAGTATGGAATTTAAAACTTTTCACCTGTCAGCAATCAAGAACAAAAAAGGTAGGGTAGCCCAATAAAATGTAAAAGTAAATTTTTGGTCTCTGCCTACTTACCCCTGTAAAAAAGCGTATGTTTTACCAAAATCTCGTACCGCTAGATCACAAATTTCAGTGTTGACGGTCTCAGAAAAACACTCAGACATAATTCAATTTGTTTGTTGTAGTCGCGAACGGGGAAGCCCGAGCTAGTAAAATATTAACATGTCCCTACCCCGCTGACTCCATAATATATTCAGTGTTCCACGAAAAATGTCTGCGTAAAACATATTTGTAATTTTTTGGGATGATTATTGATAATAATATTGTGTGTTATGTAAAAAAAATCCGCTTACTTTTCTTTTTAAAGTACTGAACAAATTGGTGATGTTTTAGCTTACCAAGTGGCTTTCTTTGGTTTCTATCTATCTCTACAACAAGGCCTTTTTTTATGTATGTGTGTATAGATAACTAGCTATCCCGCGCGGTTCTGCTCGCGTATACGATTCAGGGTCTTAATCTCTATGCAAAATTTCATCAAAATCGATTCAGTCATTTAGCGGTTAATACACAGACTTCCATATCTATTAGAATGAATATTCACGCTAGCAGCCATTTTCAAAACTGATACGTTGCATTATTTACATTTTAGATATTATGAAACAATTTGTGGCTTTGTCTAAAAATTATTCTGTTTTAAAACACAAATAGCACAAACTAAAAAATCTCATATTCTTTTCCTCGAGTCAAGTAAAACCAGCATGACCTCAAACAGAACGAAATACTTTTTTCATGAAGACCCACAGCACTAGTGTTGTCTCCAAGGAGTATTGTGACGAATTTATTTAGTCACATCACTAGCGTTTGATTATTGAGCCTTTGGAAAAGGGTCGTGTGATAATTTTTGAGGTCCTACTATTTATTCTGAAATACTTCTATGTATTATTTAGTAAGTTGTCTGTATTTTCACTTATTTTTTTGGAAATTTGGGTCTGTCTTCCAGTCTAGGTTAGATTGAATATAGTTTCCAAAGAGCAACTGTCATCAGATATTCTAGACCGTTTCTTCCTGATGACAACCGTGCTGTGAATAATATTCGTGTCACAGAATATTTTAGACTCTGCAACCAGTTTCAACTAAATGTATTTTAGGTCTAACCTTTTATATGAAAACAACATAACCCATGCATCCATAGGCCTATAGTCTCGTTATTAGAGGCAGAAGCGTATTTAAGTGTCTGTTAAGCTTTTGCAACTAAACTGCTGAACATATTTGAATACTATTTTGCATAGAATTAGTTAAAATCTGCAGTCGTACTTAAGCAATGTTTTTACTACGAGTCTGATTAACTAAAACAGTAAACATAACTTTTTGCGGTTAGCTGCTCTTCTAATATTCTTTTTAACTGTAACTAGTGTTCAAAATTACGGACGTTTCGACAAAATCTTCAAGAGATTTCTAACTACAAAAGGTCCAGAATTCAACAATGTAACATAATTACACTGTCACTGTAATTTACATACACTTGGTGTCTGACGTCTTTGTCAAGTCGTCGTTAGCTTGCAAAGTAGACTTATGCCTGAAACAATGTTTATTTTGAAACATTGTGCATTGTCCAGTACTGTACTTTACTTTGTCATAGTTTTAGATCGAAGTGTTTAAGTTTGTGTTTATTTTGTCACATTTTTTTGTATTGTGCATGAAATATAACTAATTCTTGACTTGGTCGATCAATCAAACTTGCAGCCCTTGACGATGCTGTGAGTAAGTCGACAAAACTAAAATTAGAGTTTTTCGAAACAGTTTGTTGAATTTTTATGCGCCTGGAGATCCTTTACAAACATTTAACCTTCACCAACGGTTATTAACAATAATTCATTTGATGTAGGGATCGAATTCACGTTCTATATGTAGTAGAAGCAGCGAAGCAGGGAATGAAGGCATTTCAACCAATGCGACACGGATATCTAAAAAAACCATCTCACATTCAACATAATTGAGGCTTTTAACTCTTTCACAATAAATTCTAAAGGATATAATATATTTTTGCGGGTAAATTCCGTAAGTTCAAAACATGTGAATATTTAAAGCGCCTGGATGTCGACGTTTTACTAATTTATATGTGCGCCTTTCAGTTCTGATCGCGTAGGAGTAGGTATTTAGGAAACAAGGCATGTGTAAGGGTTGGGGCAAATTTACGATTTTTGGGTGGTTAAAATATTTACTGGAAAAAATAACGAAATAGAATAGCTATAGAGTGTGTATAGATATGATATTATACATTTTCTTCTTCTGACGTTGGGACCTTTTAGTAACTGGAGATTGCGAAGTACTGAGTTCAATTCTTCAGCTCGACTCTCAAACTATAATAATCTTAAGCACACTTAAACTATATTTTGTGGAGCCATAACACACTTTGCAAAATGTAATTGGTGATAAGTATTTAATAAAATAACTAATTTCCTTAACTTTTATCACTTGTAAAATACCATCATATTTATAAAGGCGTTTCGAACTTAACTCACAAGTGGCTGTCTTTCATTGTAACGTCTGCATCAAGCCTTAAAGGTTTAGGGTCCTGAATTAATTAGAAAGTTCTGTCCTTAGTAACTACATTGTATCTATTGGTAATTCTGATTCAGTTTGTGACACATGTCTGCATTAAAGACGAGTGGTGGCATTTTGTCACAAATCATTGGTGGTTTAGTTAATTTATGCTCGCTGTTTCAGCCGAATTTTTGGTGAAACGTTAGTCTATCTTTCTCTCTCTTCTCCCGGGATATAGTCTATATCATGCAAAATTCCGTTAATATAGGTTTTTGATCTAATGGAGTAACATTAATGCAGCCAAATAGTAATTTTATTGTAAGTTATGTATACTAAAATTGTAAAATCTAAGCTAAGTTATTCTATTTTTTTGCAAGATGGAATTGTATCTAACCATTAAAAGACCCATGATTCAGATTACCAGACCACTAAAAATGATTCCAATAAACCTAACCTCCATACGTATCAAAGAAGCCCTAAAACAGTTATTTTATTAAAGTTAAAATTCCCTATTAACCCCCATTTAATTCCTCGAAACACAAATCCCATTTCTAAAGCAAATACGAGCTAAACACTACTAACCCTATATAAGTAATGTGAAGGTGGACTGGAACCTGCTAGAAGTCATACAAAGTAATCCTCCACGCGCCGCCCGTGGCACGTACTGCCACGAAATATGGCAAGGATTATCCTAGAGAACATAGGGGTGCAAATTATGAAATTAAACGCTTTAAAATGTCACTTTTATCAACCGCGTATGTGGCGCATGACATTAAAATTTTGCGCTCTAGACTTTGGAAACACCTAAGAAACACGAACTATAAACCATTTATTTTTGTAACACATAAAGAAACATCACAAATACAGAATTTAATAACTAGTCAGTACAGTACTGAGCTGTAGCCCTTTGTTGCACATAAGTGCAACAAAGGGCTACAGCTCAGTACTGCTTGCCTAACAATCTGTACAGAATAAAAAAGCTATCGGTCTATTTAAAATAAATTGTCATGTGCATTCGGAAACACTTTTTATGTAGTGTCTTGTTTTGAAGCGATTCAGCAGGTTACTAGCAGTCTATGTAAAAGACAAGCAGAAATAAGTATATTTATTTTTATAAAGGATAGATTTAAATATTTATTGCGTCTCTTAATAAGTGTAGAACAAAACAATTCTAGTCCAAATGTTTTCAACGGTATAGTTTCATTAAATACATTGTTTAAAAAATGTTTGTCCAAAACATTTCGTTTGTACTCATACGAGAATTTCATGCATTTGGCAAACGGGTGTTTGTATAATTCTTTGACTAAATATTAGTTTTATTTTTGAAAAAAATAATTTAATTTTTTTGTGGGGTTTTGCTTAAATATCTAAATTTTAATTTTCTTTAGTTAGTGTTTATTTAAAAGAATATTGTGGTTTAACTGTCTACTAAAATTAAATACCTCCTAAAATAGTTGTTTTGTAAATTTTGATGCAGAAAACCGACTTTAATGATATTGGTTTGGACATATTTGAAGACCCGATAGAGACTACTAATCATCATTCATCAACCCGTAGAGTACTGTAATTGCAGCCATAGACATACCATAGGTATACGATTTGGTTTGCAAAAATATTTGTGAATCACACAACGCCTTAGATCTGAGTGACGTTAAGATTTTATTTCAAGGGTACTGAACTCACCACATCCACCATTGCAATAGTGATAACTGTGATAACATAACTTGGTGCTTATAATGTGAAATATATCTACCAATCATCTTTTCAGATAAAACCCAACTAGCACACAAGCGCTATAACAAGCTGTACAATGGCCGGTTAAAGGATTTTTATAACGCCTTAGGCTCCTTAGTAAGAAGTATAGTGGTTCTATAAGCGGCTACAGAGCTCTTGTAGCGTCAAATAGGCCCATACTGTCCAGCTTATAGCTCGACATTGGATCTACAGTGGTCGTAAATAGTAATTATAATAGTACGTAGTATAGTAGTAATACAGGAGCGCTAAAATAAGATGAAGGTGGTATAATCGCGCTACAAGAGCTTTTTCGCAGCTTCGTGGCGCTTACCAGCTGTTGTACAGAGGTGGTTAGCGCCACGAGCGTTCGAAAAAGCTCTTGCAGCGCGATTATACCACCTTTACCTTATTTTAGCGCTACTGTGTAACGGTTATAAATGCTAACGCTCTAAATTAGTAATATAGTCGGTTTATTATGGTGTAAACTAAATATATTTTTTTAAAATGAATCATCAGTGACAAATGAGGAGACATTTTATTTTTACGGATTGGATTATTAAAATAACAAGTATATAGTCTATCGCTTTTATTTCTTTGTGTACGTGATATGAAAGTGCGAGTTCAAGTTTGCTGTCAATATATATGTATATTATCGTCAATATTTTCATGCGCCCTCAAAATATTCAGTTTTAAGTGCAAAAATTATATAGATATGTGGATTTGGAAATTGTATTTTGAACATAAATAAGACTTTGAGGGTTACAGATAATTTAATTAGGGTTATAGGTAATAAAAAATGATTTTAATTATGTTAACGTTACCAGGCTATAGATTTATATGATCTTCAAAAGATCGTAATAACCTCAAAAAATATGTTTACCAAATGCTATAATGGCGTCTCGATCAAGCAGCTCTCAGAGTTGGTTACATCTGCTCTAGCGCCTTAAGCTGTACAAAGGCTCTAGTGTTTGCTGTTGTAGACCTCAAGGTTTTGCAGTTGTGGCATAGGAGTGCTTCAATATAACTGTTTTACTCGTACTTAGGGGTCAGTCGTTGAATATTAAAATAGTTTGAAAATCTTTTTTATTTTATTTTATTTTATTTTGTTTTATTTTATTTTATTTTATTTTATTTTATTTTATTTTATTTTATTTTATTTTATTTTATTTTATTTTATTTTATTTTATTTTATTTTATTTTATTTTATTTTATTTTATTTTATTTTATTTTATTTTATTTTATTTTATTTTATTTTATTTTATTTTATTTTATTTTATTTTATTTTATTTTATTTTATTTTATTTTATTTTATTTTATTTTATTTTATTTTATTTTATTTTATTTTATTTTATTTTATTTTATTTTATTTTATTTTATTTTATTTTATTTTTTCTTTAAAAACAGTTGACAGACTGAACCACCACTGCACCTATGTAAATATATTATGATAATAATTTTAAGCTTTAGTGTAAAGGTATATTACTCGGTTATAGCGCTTTAGGTGCTTAACATAATTCTGTAATCCCCATGGCTGTAAAAATGTTTCGAATGATACCTTATACATCTACTTGCCGTACAGAAGCCATATAAATATCTGATATAACGCTCAAGGCGCTATTAAAGACCTACGCAACTCTTTTATAGATGAGTAATACACTAGCCCTAAAAAAATCTGTTATAGAACCTAAGGCATTACAAAAAGCTTATTTACGCTCTTGAGCGCTATAAGCGCAACGCATAACTCCGTTTAAACTCCTTTATCTCCTAAAGTCCCCTTATACAGTTTACGGTGTTATAGAAGATTCCATTAACTCAGTTATACTTCCCTAGGCTGTCTAGCGATGCAATTACATGCTCATATATCACTATAAGTCATTAGTTTCCTACTAAACGGCTACTGTCCCGCCTAGCTGTTAAAGGGTTTTTTAAATAGCTAGTATACAACTTATAGAGAATTGTACAGCATTTGAACGACTCTTATGCAACTATCAGGCTGTATAACGACTGTATAAGCAGCTTGTGTGCTAGTTGGGAACATATTTCATAGAAATTTCCCAACCAAAAACAGTCCCAAAACAAGAAACATTAAAACATTCATCCTATAAAAACATGAACATAACAAAAGTACATCAAAGTCAAAAAATATAAATTAACGTCACCCCGTGAACAAGATGGCCGGCTGTAAAAGTTGTAATTGAGTGTTATATAACTTCTTAATACGGTTTTCGTGTAAGAAACGTTTTATTACTGTTGACTAATATTTGAATGAGAATGACAATCTTGGTTAGGTTTATTGCACAATAGGGTCATGAAAATTTGAAATACACAAAACAAATAGCTTTTTTACTAACTTCTGCCTGCGCCATCGTCTACGTGGCTTCATCCAGATTCAATCTATAGAGTATAACATACAATTTCACCAATTTCATTTAATTTCATTCATTTCTTAAAGATTTCCAATCATTTTGAGGCAACGAAATTTATTCAGTAGTTTTTGTGTGATAGTATCAAATGATACATTCATTTATCTCCAAAAGGTTAGCATTGATAATACTAAGTAATATCGAGTTTGCAAATGTTTGTCCGTCCGTGACGCGTTTACGACTATACTGATGTACTATATTTGACGAAATTCGCCATAGAAATAGTCCCATACCCGCAATGAAATAAACGTATTAATAGATAATGTCAGCTGGTCATAGAAAGTACTGTCACGGCTAAATATTTTTTTATAACAAATATACAAAAAAGTTTCACTGAACTCTAACCTCCTGACTTTCACAAAACACCTAGTACTAAGAATATCCAACTAAGACACGTGTCAAAACAATTACTTCACTCAAAGAAAATGCTTCAAGACGAATTTGTCTTAAGTTCAGCTCTCAGTGTGCTAAGTACAGGGTTCAAATAAATCCTGATCTTAAGTGTCAGTGAGTTTTTAAATCTTACGCCTTGTTTTGTAGGGGTTTCTTTAAACTTTCTCACTGTGAAGATTTTTAAATGTTAGAAGATTTTTGACTTAGTGTTTAGGTGCGAGGTTAAGGATATTTTTGTAATTATTTTTATAGTTAGAAACTTTAATGCGATGTGAGGAAAATTTGGATGAATTTTGTGTCAGTTCTGTTAACATAACTTACGTAGGTACTCACACAAAGAAAATATCAACGCTACTAAAATGTACTACCTAAAACAGTAAATTTTTAAGAAGTATTGTACTTCTATATTTTTTTCATTAAAGGAGCCTTACATAACCAAAATTATGTTCAAATATTTTAATAATATACTTAAATATTTTACAGGCATTTATTCCGAGAATAAATATTTCTCTGCTCTACTTTTATACGACCATATTAACTCGAACACGAATATATTTGATGTTGCATAATTATTAGGGCAAAGGTGGACAACTCGAGCCCACGTCATAATTACACACAGTTTATTTAGGACTGTTGAAACAAGAACAAAAAATACAAAACGTTTGACAATTATGCTCAAAGAGATGTTTTATTTTGCTTTTTTTGACGTTAAAGGGTGCAAAGTATTTAGTATTTGACAATTTATGACCATTACTAATTTAAGTTACCATAGAAATTCTATGGATAACTTCAGCATATGTATTTATAAGTCCCATTATCATTGATTACTTTTTTTTTCATTAAGAACATAGTGAAATTTGTTATACTTTCAACACGTCTGCATGTTTGGTGTCACAAAACACAATGTTTCCGTTAATTTCCAAACTAGTCATAGTATTTCATTGGCCTAGCTTTTCTGTCAAACTATGTTGGAGTCGGCTTCCGGTACATGGAGCGACTGAATCTTGCATAATAAGTTTTTGTTTGCACTTGATCTAAGTTTAGTTGGTTTTTGGATTTTAAAGAAACGAAAATTTTGAAAAGAAAGAAATATTAAAATGTAAGCCTACTCGGCTTACATTTTAATTCAAAAATAATTATTTTTGACTCGTAATGTGCATGTAAAATATCAAGAAATGACTACAGCTGTCATCATGATACGGCTAACATATTGGTCACTGAAGTGGAAGGATAATATTTATGTAAATCTGTACAAATGCAATATTTACTTTGTCATAAATCAATAATTGCTTTTACGCATTGCCGCTAATGATGACTTGGCGAATTGCAGTTAAATGGCAAGATGTGATGATTTAAAAAAAGCCTGGAATTCACCCCTATATTCCTCCGTTTTGTAATTTCTGGTCTCTGCCTAGTGCCTACCCCTAAAGAAGAAAGGCGTTCTGTGTATGTATATACTACATTCGTCCGTTGCTTCATATGGAAACCGAATTCACGATGTCCCTCGAACAAACAGGAGCGTGACGACAAAGTTAATTTAAAAACAAAATAAAATTAAATCCCAAATATCAATCATCTAACGCATATTTCGACTTGGTTATCAAACCTAGGGTCCCTTGATCATAAGCCACTCTTCAGCAAAACCGTTTAATTTTCTTAAGAAGTTTCTTAAAAAGTAAAAAAAGCTATGTAAAGTCGTGCTTCTTTACTTAAGGAATAAACATCATAAGATGGTTTTCTTCCGGCAGGTGGTAAAGTAAGTACCTGACGAAGGTGAAGAGTGGTACTTTTGACGTCAGGTGCAAGGGACTGTTTAATGGTTTATTTATAGTGGTACTTCTGATCCTACATAGGTAATGTGTGTTTTGAGAGATTTTTTATAGGAATTTTTGTTGTTGCCGAAAGTGCATGGAATTGAAAACTTATCATATAATATTATAATGCTGATTGTTGATGTAATGTAAAGAAAGTCTATTGCCATAATCCAAGCATAAATGCGAATAGGCTAGATACTGTAGTTGACCTTAAAGAAGAAATTAGCAAATGTAAAAATATCGAGCTTTTTTGTGTAGAGAAAATTGTTGTTTATTACAAGTTCATACATTTTATTACAAGTTCATACATACTATAATGCAAAAAGACTTTTTCCCCGACCTTATATACAGTTGCGTAGTTACCCACAAATAGTATTTATATTGCATCACCATCTTCTACTTCATCATAAGATTTACTTTAAACCCACATTACTAGATAATTTGCGTTAAAATATAACCGCCTTATAACATCTACATAGCAAAGCTCCTTCAAGAATAATACGAACAAGATTATGTAGAAAATGTATGAGTGAAGAGCACGTAAGACGCTAGTCCGTTCCCTAGTGGCTTGTCTGACGTAGGGAGGGAATACTTGGTCTATTCACTTAAGAATATTATAATTTTACTGTATTGGGAAATGTGGGCTCTTGGGTTTGGTATAACACAAACATTTGGATTGAAGTTATTTTAAGCTTTGAGTAAAAATAACAACAGTTTTTTTTTAAGCTATTGACAAACTAGTGTACGTCAAATTGATGGTCGCTATTCAGTACATTGCTGCTTTAACGTAACGTGGTAATCACTATAGTCTAAGGGAGACATTAATGTGTAATAATTAACAGCATAGTGGCTTTCAAATATTGTCCAACTGAAATACGTGATAGCCTCCCAGGATTTTAAATACGCACTTACAAATTTCATCTAAATTGATTAAGCTGCTTAACTTCAGAAGCCTAATAGACAACAATAAAAGTTTTTTTTTAAGTCACTTACTACACTATAAGATATAATATAAGCAAGTTAGCTTGCAATTACAGTCAACGAAACGCAATTACCTGTGCCGAAAAGTCAAGAAATGTTAACAGTTAGTACATGTTCGTGTATTAAATACATAACTGCGTTGATTATTTTGTATTATTAAATGTGTTACCTGTGTGATAATTTATACCAAATATTAATATGAAATTGCTTGCAACACAGTTTACTGATACCTCCAAAGTTAATATTTAACTTTGCCACTGTTATATTAAGCTTAAATAATGGCAAACAGATGATTTCCAAAAATAAAAGCTTTTCACTCACTCAATTAGTCGGTGGCTTTTCAAAGAGAGTGTACATTATAAATTCAATACGTTTAATGTGGAATCGAGTGGATCAGCATTATGGGATGTTAATGGGAACACTTTATAATTAAGTGATATTTTTCAAGCAGGGAAAAGCTCTTTAAAACTGTCATTATTTGTATAATAAACCTGTGAAATTAGTCACTAACAACCTTTGCATGACAATATAATAATATGTATTATGTTTTGCCTCTGTGTCCTGTGTCGGTTTTAAAACAGCCCTAGTTAAACCATTTTAGTAGTGGTAAATATAATATTAGGTAGACACGAGACAAAAATATAAACTTATACAACTTTAATGAGTTCTTAACCAAGTTAAGGCAAGAAGTATAAATTGAATAATTTCTTGCTTTTAAGCAAATAATCGTCATAAAAATCACAAATTTAAAACCAGCCAGGTACTCTTAAATTAATTAAAGGAAAATTTTCCCTTTTTGGATCTGTTACGAAAATATTTCATTCACATTTAAGGTAGTGAAAAATGCCTACAATTTTCCTTTCTGAGTGACCAAAACATCTACACAACATAGCCTCAACAAATTCATCGAAAGAAAGTCGGCGCAAAAACCAAAGTGAGATTACTTTTTTGATTAACTACGAAACGTTATTTCGAGAACTTGTGAATTGAGACGCGCGGTAGAGTGTGAGCCAAGGACAGTGGACCCTTAGTGGTAGTTTCATTCATTGTTACAACTGTCTATATAAGTAAGTGTATTAATAGTGTATACATATAATTTTCGGGCTAATGCTTTCTGTATCTAACAATCATATAATAACTCTATGACAATTTTTCGAATCTAGGATCTCTTTGTGGTCTAAATTGTGCCCGATATAATATTGTGTATTATGTTAGTGGTCACGCATTATATAAATTATATAAATATAAAGTGTTCAGTATAATAAGTCGCGAAAATTCGGGATAAACGGAAAATTTAATATTTATATAAGTAACTTACACATGGAAAATGAGAAGGGAATAAAACTTGCATACAATTTTGATAGTAATTCAATACCGATACAAAGAGGTATACTTCTTGTAGAACTTGGCTCAATTTTCACATTGTTGTTTCTTCTTAGATTTGTATTAACTGTTGAGTTCTCATTTGAAGTTGTATTAAGGTGTCTTACAATTTCACAAGTCCCTCGACTAATAGAGTTTATTTATATTAGTAACTTTAGAAACTTTATTTTTGTTCTTTTTGAAATATTTTATTTGTTATTCATAAAGGCTATTTTATACAGATGTTTGCTGTCTTAATGCTTGTCAATTATAACCTGAAATACTTGAGAGATGTGTGTGTAGAAAACTCTCTTTCCACCGTCCATAATGTTATATGGAAACAGCGAAGCTCCTACTAAATGCCGGGTACGTAACTTTAGACATTCAAACTCTTTGCACGACGTGAGAACCCGAGACTTCGAGGTCCACAGTCGTATAAACACTATCTCTGCACATACATAGGTATTTTTTTGAAATAAATCTATACGGTTTATTTCAAAATAGTCTAAATATTCAGTAGCTATATCAATGGAGAAGTAAATACCAAAAATTTAAATACTAATCTCTTTAAAACTATACATAAAATAAATAAATACAAAATAACAAAATAACTGATACATTTAGCGCTAAACACTGTGTACAATGGCGGAACGATAGTGGTTTATGTAAAAAGGAATGACCCAGTGCATTAGCGAAACGGATGTCTTCCTCGTTGTACCAGATGAGACCGGACTAGTGATGTTACACTTATCGATAGAATATTGTCGATAGAAACGATTATGACTAATTAATGTGTCTGTGTGTTTTTGTGAGCGTTTTGTTTAGTAAAGCTATAGTGTATATTAAAAATCGGAAACCTTAGATAGTATTTCTGTGATTTATTGTCAGGCTATTTCTTATTTTTTCTGTAAAACTAAACGTAACGGTCATTCGATAATTAATATACCAATGCAACAATTACATACTGGCAAAGCAATTAAAATTACTTATTGAAGTATGTTTTTAGTTCGTTAAGCCAACAACTCACGCCCAAGCCGATTTACAAACTAATCACAAATATAGAGTCCAAATAAAACTAAACTCTATCGATAAATACACCGCATTTAACCCCCATTCCTACAAAATGCCGTGCCAGTAGATTATTATCCCAGAGATTACCATTCCGAGACGAGACACTGAGCCAAAATACTAAAAAGAGTTGCAAATCTGCACAGTTGACTTCGGAATTACGTGAATGCTTTATTACATTGCTTTATACGTTTTAGAGAATGAGCAGAACTATTAGATGAAAGAAAATTAAATGTTTTGCTTCAATTACTTGTCCTTACGTAACAACTGAACAGGGTATCTTAATGCTAAATAAAATAAGTTCACCATGTCTTCTTAATTCATATCATCAATCCATTTTAATTATTTAACAATCTATGTATAATCGTGCACTCATGACGTTGTTTCTTTGTCCTTCTAAGTTTACGCAGCAGAACCCGTTTACTTAAAATTTAGCAGTATTATAGATGATATCCTCAGTAAGGGAAACATTTTTTTCAGTGAAAATAGCTTACACACACATTTACCTATTAGATATACAACTAAAAATAGAAGATGTAAAATTAAAAACCTATTATATTTACACCAACAATTCAACTAAAAAAAACCCACATCAAAAGGTAGTATAAAAAATAAAACAATTACCACCTTGATAGCAATGTAAAAATTCCATCGTTTTTAGAAGCAAAGGCTGAGAAATATGAACGCTTACTCAATTCTGTGGTAACTAGACAATTGGTGTTCATGAATTTTAAACAGACAATCTCTGAGACGAAGCGTTTTGAACACTTAATCTTCTTCAAGAAATAGTGGCAAAACAAGTAGTTAGAAAAGTGAAATTGTTACTTGGCTGTTGATTTTTTTGCGTATCATTTTAAACTAAACGTTGATAGTTTAAATATCGGAGATTGTATGAATCTGAGATGCTTTACAGGTGTAAACTTATTTGAGTATTTTTTTTATAAAGGTTTCGGAATGTATATTAATGTATTTTTTCAATGAAAATCGTCGTTTTCTCTATGAGTCGCCATACCTGATTAGAGAAAGTGATAGTTTTTCGGTATTTTATCAACCCTAATAAAAAAAGCACCTCAATAAACTGCAATTTCAACATTAATCCAAAAAACTACACCGCAAAGTCTTTTAACTTCTGAAAACTTATTCCTCTAACATTTTGTTATTTCTACTTTACTCCAAACAGGAAAAAATACTAAACACAAACTTATATTGTTTTTTCAACCTCAGTAGAATAGTTGGGAGTACAACGCCCCCTAGCGGTTTGTCGTATGCATATAAAAAGAGCTTTTATATATTGAATCAGAGAGTTGCTGACGGGGAATTGTCTTGTGACTAGTTTTAAAATTGAATGGTGTTGGAAAAGTTTATGTACCTATACGAAATAATGAATTGAAGTTTTATGACAATCTTCTCCGTGAGACTTGGCTCAAAGAATTTTCATTATTTATGAAAAAATCAATGAATTTACTAATTCATGTAATGCTAAAAGAAAATGCGAAATTAATGAAAGAATGATGAATGAATAGAAATCGATTGAAGTCGGTTGATGTTATTTGATCGACCTGAATCAGAGAGGGAGTGAGCTGGTAGTCCTTATTAAATAATAAAGTTTAAAATTGCATACAATGCCTGTAATAACATATTGTACTATAAAAAATATACATGGTTATTAGTTTTCGCAAGTGTCGTTACCTGGTAAATAAATAGGAGTTGTCTTATCAATAACTTGAATTACAGGTCCATAATTTAACAGGTCCAAATAAATTTAAATCTAGTTTTCAGTTAAGATTGAGTTATGCTTTATTAGAATTACGAAAAATTGCCAGTTTTCAAACATTCCAAATAGATATAACCCTTGTTCTAAGTTCCACAGCTGATTGTAATTCGGTGGGAACGGCAGCGCCTGTTTGTTTCCACTGCGCAATCAACGCATAACGACTGTTAATGTACTCGCGTAGTAGGTGCTTGTCTCTGCAGCTACATCATTGAATAGCGCATACTAGTGTATGTGCTTTGAAATTACTGAGTTATTTGTGTACTTGCAGCTAATATTAAAAGTGGTGTAGTTGAAAATTACAGAGTAGCTTGCTCATAATAACAGACTTTTATCCACGTACAAAAAACCGAATATGAATTGATCTCGAATAACATGAACATTCTGCTGTGGTTTTTATAAGTCGTAGTCGACCTATATATTATGAAGCTGTGTATAATGAAGGAAAATTAATTTTGATAAGGACTAAGATAAATAATCGACATAATCACACCTATTTCTCATAGGGGTTTGTAGAGACAACGATCCTTTCAAAATTCCCTTGCCTCATTGAGATTCATACAATTTGTCATACTAAGATAATCTAGTAAAATAAAATTTTGTATATTATATTAAACTTAATTAGGTAATAAAATGTATAACATACATTCAGAAAAACTTACCCTCAAGAAATATCAAAGAAACCTTCTGCATCATTACCTAAAAGTGGGTAAATAAAAGACAAATTAAAATGATATACTATACATACGTTCTTTATGCAGTTCTATGCACATTTTAGCACGAAACTTAAAATAATATTACTCGGACACATTTTTATCTCTAGGGAGTAAGAAAATACGTATAATATCGTCACCCTGGGGAGAATGTTATGCTTGCTTTATCCAGCTGCCTAGAGCATATCTTTTGAGAACAAGGACTTGCATACTTAATACGGGCTAAAATAGTAAGAATTAGGAGTATTCTGTTTGTAAGACTATGTCGTGAAAATTACTAAACAATTTTCAACAGAACTTTTCAGTTTTACAGCAGTTTTTTTTACTAACCATATATGATGGTTTCTGTTTTAGCTATTGTGTTACATTTTAGATCTTTTAATATAAAATTTACCTAAAAGCCTAAATTAAAAATACTTAATTTGTCGAATAAAAAAAATATTATCAAAACTTTAAATATTTATTATATCACAATAAGTATCCATAATTTCTAAATATAAAATCAACCTGTAAATTACCTCACACAACATTCTTATAAGTAGTTCTTACGTCGACAACACTGCGTACAAAAAACCTCAGTACTAAAACTGTTTTACACAACCCCAATCGATTTAACAGCATCATAGTTTTCAATTCATTTTCAAAGGATTATCCAAGTCTTATATTGAAACTAGTCTACGCATAAAGTCTTGAAAGATCCAGGCATTCCAGAATATTCTTCGTTAAATTTCCCTGGTAGTCGGCAGGCTTCGTCCGTGGTCGCTGCTTCCATAATCTTCAATTTAGCTATATGCTCGTCCGTGCATAGTTGTTTGAAATTCAGATCTGAAAACGATAATGAGCAAATATTATTACAATTGCATTTAGTCCAAATCAGCACTAGCATATTATTTATGAACAGTTCCTCAGATTGTTGGTTTTTTTGACCTTATACCTAAAAACTTATGACTGTGTATTCTAATTTTGTACTCTGCATTGTCTTGTTGCTCATAATTGCGCATGCTGTGTGCATCTTAAAATATTGTACATTTGATTGTACTTATGAAATAAATTAAGTGGGTGAATTAATGTAAGTTCTAAAATAGATCTAAAAAAAATATTTCAGAGTTTTTAATTTTCGAAATACCGATTGATCTGCAAGTCTATAAGAAGCGTCTATCCAGGAGTAGTATCACACAAATAAATCATCAGTATCGTGAGTCAATTGAAACTAAACTCAAAATATAGCAGGGTTTTTTTTAAATCCAAAAAATCACTTTTACCAGTAATTTCTTTAATCGGTCTTTCAGTTCCACCTAGTTCTTGAGGCAGCTGATCTTTCGGTACATATTGATGAAGGCTCTCAACATTATTATGAACCATGAGTCTTTCCTTCAGTTTCGTCGAAAGACCTTGTTTGAATAACATGAGTAGTGTGTCAAAGAGCTTAGAGCCACTTATCATGTGCAGTCTTCTAATTCTTTGGCCCATAGCTTCCTGAAAAGAATAATAGAGATTCAGAAATATGTTTGAAATTGTTACTTTTATAACTGACTAAAATATTTGAATATCAATGTATTGATAAATGTGTTTCTTCTTTAAAGAAACAGCGGTCGTTAAGTAAAGAGTTAAAGTCCTTGGCGAAAACAATTAAGTTTATACGGTTGTTTTTTGTGGGCATTATATTTTTAAGTTTATTACCAAACCATTACTATACTCGGGCCATTTCAAACGTGCGAACTAAGTCATGCCATTTTGTCGGAGTCTCTCGCTCGCACTTACAAATTGTCACATTCCTATGATTATTTTTATTATGACGTAGTTCGCACGTTTGTAACGGCCTGAGTATAGTAAGACTACTGGGACCTGTTCTATATCGTATTTAGTTTATACATAACTTTTACATTATCAATATTTTTCGTCCAGGATATTTAGGTATCAGAACCCAACCTAACCTAACCCCTCCCTCATTACCTTAGCCCAGCAGTGGGACAGTAATGGGTTAAATTTATTATTTATAATATTCATATGATACCGAATGTAAAGTATACTTACAATAAGTAAAGTGAGAGCCTTATGTACAACAATAGGATTCAACTCTTTGATGGTGCCCATAGTCACGTTTCTTGAGTCTACTATTATTTCATAGCCGTGGCAGTAGTCGTTGCACAACATATAATGGCCAAACTGAAATAGAAAATAAGTATTAGGAAACTTTTGGATTTATTTTAAAACATCGCACCTGTGTAACAGGTACGATGTTTTAAAATAAATAATAATGGTGTAAGCAGAGATGTATGAACCAAAGTTTCACAATTTACAATGCTAGTCCTGTGTGATAGGGAGCGAGCCTATTTTCATCATCCACCGGGTAAGTTACAAAACTCTTGGCTACTATTGAGAATATTCCAATACAAATTAGAGAAGCCTAATAGCACTTTGCCCGATATGACATGATGTGCACCCACTGCACACACTACCAGCTAGCGCAAGATTTACAGCGGCAGGCAGGTAATATTATTAGAGGCCCGCATAGATTGTTTTTAATGAAAAACGTCTATGTCCTTCCCCAGAATTTAATTTGTCACTATACTAAATATTATCTGAATTGAACATCAATCGCAATATTTATACGGGAGCCGTTGTCATAAGCTTGTTTTAAAATAAAGCTCTTAAAAGGCTTATAGTTCAGGCCTGTCAATTAGACTCTCAAGTAATCGGATTAGAATTTGGCAATGAATAGAAGTCTTAAAGTCATTCCCTCTTATTCATAAAAATAAAGTGTTTTGTTTCTTTCACTCCTTAGCGAAATGAAAGAGAGAAAACATATTTTAGTAGTTGTTTAACTGAAATAGGTTTATAGTGTGTTTATGAATAAGAGGGATTGACTATAACAAAATTTTTAAGTTGCTTTTATAGCACCTATCATCTTAGCACAAGGGACGCTAAATTGTGGGTCCCGGCTGTTATTTTCGAAGATTTTTGACAGTCGTTAACAGTAGACAGAAGCTTAAAAATCTGACAACCAGTCTTACCGAAGGGTATCCTGTTATAACCAAGGTAACTAGGTTGTAGAGGTCAGACAGGCAGTCGCTCCATGTGAAACACTACTAATGTATATAGCTGCATCCGGTGAGACTGGAAGCCGAATCCGACATAGTTTTGGAAGACTAAGCTAATATATATAATATTGTAGGAGTCCACATTTGGTCCATATTAGGACAACAATTAATCTAATTCTTACCACTAAAAGATATCTGTAGTAGTGAATTAACTTGAAGTCGTTGTCATCTTGTCCGTTGATATGAGTGATGAGCAGTCGATAATTATCTTTTGTCGGCTTTGGCATTACACAGGTGTTCCTAAAACAATAACATTTAGTTATACCTTTATCGGGTCTTCGTCTTATCGTACGGTTAGTGGTCAACCTAATGGCAAAGTTGTTCAAGCCGCCCGAAGGCCTTTCACGTGGCTTAACGACTATTAACTTAATTGACAACAATCGAGACGACTCCTAAGCTCGGAGATGCACAATTCAAATACCACTATGCGGTTACCCATTAATGGAATGACCGCGCTAAGGTTTGCTTAAACCAGAAATCGTTTACAGACCGGTGAGTGCAACGTGCAAAGTTCAAAATGAGACCCTTGACCACTAGTGTGGAAAGAATAGATTGAATAATTACTTAATTTTTAAACAATGCATTTAACAATTTCCATTCCAAAAAAATAGTCACGCATAAGTAATCATGGTCAAAGTTCTTTACTAATAACTATTGTAACTAATTGATTTTGATTGGAAATTATCTGTCGATGAGTTTTTGACGTAAACAAAACGATTTAAATGAATCATTAGTCCGTCTCGGTCCAAACGTGTTTACGAATTTGTTTGTTGTTTTGATTTCAAAAGCTTCAGTACAAAGTCCAATTCATAGACCACTTAAGCATTTGCCCGCGACTTTGTCTGCATTGAAACATTTCCCGAAATAAAAAGTCCTATGCTATCGGTTACAACAAGTTGTAAACTTTAAGGATGGTTTATTGTTATTATTTTTATCCGTTTATTTCTCAAAAAATTACTAGATAAGCAAGACCTGCAAGACATGGCAAAACTACTCCACGGATTTTGATGATGTACAGAGACTTTAGTAACTTTTAACTCATTATTTCTTATTATTATGAGCCAGTATAGTCCCACTGCCAGGCAAAGGCCTTCCCCATTATCATAGGTCTCCTGCAAACGATCTCTGGTGGTCTGTATCCCTTCTAGGTTGTAGGAGTTAAGCTCGTCTTATAGAATATTGTTTCTTCTGGGAAATCTTTTCATGCGAATGAAACCGCAGGAAGAACATTGTTTCAGGGCAATAGGATGATTTTTATAAATAAATACAAACACTTACGACACGTTAAATAAAGGTTTGAATTCATTCTTCACGTCGAAATTCTGTAAGAACTCCGGCATCAAATTAGTGCAAGTGCAGAGTCTGTCGAAGCGTTGTTTTGTTCTCTCGATGGATCCCTTGTTGTAGATCAACCAGCGCTCCAAGTATTCTGGATCTGTCAATTGAAAAAAAGTATTTATTTAGGTTTTTGCTAAAACAAGCCACATAAGTACGAAATGGTCTATAATTAGAAATACCCTAGACCCTTATGCCTCGTTCTACCACTTTTGGATAAGTATAATATGTGTCGTAGAAACAAAAAGTTGTGCTTTACCATATAGCATTACCGATGAAGATACAGTCATAGCATACACTCATGAGCTTCGATACTATTTCGATATTGCTATCCAGAGAACTAATATTAGTCAGCTTCATAAAAGAATATCTAGGAAGTGAATGAACTGTATACTTTAGCGATAAGTATATCTTTCATGCTCTGGTTAATCTATATAATAATTAAAACCACCCTGTCACATGCCTTTCCTAACTTAAATAACGGGCACTTTCTGTGCAGCTGTCTATGAAAACACTTTTTTCTAGATGTACCAACCACAAAACACAAGCGTTAGCTAAAACTAACGATCTGGCTAAAAATACTTTTTAAGACAAAACGTTCTAGACACACATAACTTTCCCCAGCAGTGACACCTGTGTCTAACCTAAATAATTAAAAAACGAACTCACCAAACTCCTTAACCCTGAAATGACTCTGCTTCTTAATCCATTCCGACAACTGCTGAACATCCTGTTTCAACTTGTTCACATCTCCATACCCGAGTGCTTTCCGAACATTTTGCAATTGATTCACATTAAACTCTAATATCGGGTTTGGTTTTATTTCCTCCATAGTAACTTTGTTGACTGATATCAATCGACTGGCCGCCCGGAAAAGTGCAATACGCTTAAATAGTTAACGTTAATAGATATTATGATTTACGACGCGTGGCGAATCTTTAGGTGCGTACACATAAAGATCGGTTCATATCTGACGGAACATACGTCGTATGAAAATGTATAGAAAAACACAGGATACTACAGGATTTTTAGGTGTTAATAACGGAATAATTCATTCCAGGCGTTAAGGTGATTAAGGTGTTCGCCTCGATTCTAACATTGCGTCATGAGGTCGTGGGTTCGATTTTCACACAAATCAGACAAACTAATCATAAAAGTTCATGTTATCAGACAACTAGTGTACGTCAAATTGATAGTAAACATTCGGTACATTACTGCTTTAACTTAACATGTTATTTACAATAATCTAAGATAGAAAGTAATGTACAGCAAAAAAACTTTCAAATAATTATCAACTGAGATACATAATTGCTGCCCTGGGTCCTATTTTTTAAATCATAATTTCTACATCGATAAATAGTTCCGTGCAAACGAAGTCACAGATCGAATCTAGCAGATAAAAATGGATAAGTTTCAAAATGTCATGTGTCTGGATATTTTTAGTCTTAACTGACCAGTTTAATCTAACATTAATATTCAACTGATGCTTTGTCAAAAACAGGTTGATCTAATCTAAAATTATTGCGGATATTTTGAAACATTTTTGAATGCCAATTATAAATTTTAATCATCATTTTTTGTTTACTTGTTTATCTGTCTCGAATGAATAACATTCTTAAATTGTTATATCTATTTTTAAATTCACTATTTGCAAATAAGAATTTTGAATACAAATACACTATCTATTTGTAAATTTTCTTACATAAGTGAATAATTGATGTTATCTTGTAAGAAACCCACTACCCAGAACACAATAAATTGTGAACCAAAACGTATTATTTAGTCAATACAACTTCTAAGACGTCAACTCAGAAAGTTAAAAATATAGTTGCTTACGAAATCAAAAATAGTATTAAAAATAATCTTGTCGTTGTTGTTTATCATATAATACGATTATAGCCAATGTGGTTGGACAAGTTAGTAAAAAGCCTTGGCATGCATGAAAAAGTATTTTCTGAGATTTTCTGTAAAGAATTCCTCTTATATTGCCCGGAGTCAGGAAGTTGAGCTACCAGAGTGTTGCACTGTTGGCCAGTTTCAATGAAATTGACCAACGTAGGGTATTGGCTGGCTATGACATTAGTATGTGTAGACAGGTGATCGATCGTCCTATAAAAAAGATGGATTTTGTGTATTTTATTATATGCAAGGTTCAACCAAGGTATATAAAACCCTCGACAAGTAGTTGACTATAAAGTATTAAAAGTCATCATCATCTCAGCCGGGAATCGTCCACTGCTGGACAAAGGCCTCCCCCATCGAGCGCCAATAGGACCGGTCCTGGGCCGCCCTCATCCATCGGACTCCGGCAACCCTTACCAGGTCGTCGGTCCATCTTGTGGGGGGCCTGCCAACACTACGTTTCCCGGTTCGTGGTCGCCACTCAAGAACCTTTCTGCCCCAACGGCCGTCGGTTCTGCGAGCTATGTGCCCTGCCCACTGCCACTTGAGGTTCGCAACTCTTAGGGCTATATCGGTTACTTTGGTTCTCCTGCGGATCTCCTCATTTCTGATTCGATCTCGCAGGGAAACTCCGAGCATAGCCCTCTCCATTGCCCTCTGGGTGACTTTGAGCCTTCTGATAAGGCCCATAGTGAGCGACCACGTTTCACCGCCATAGGTCATCACTGGCAACACACACTGGTCAAAGACTTTCGTCTTGAGACACTGCGGTAATTCGGACGAGAAGATGTGTCGGAGCCTCCCGAACGCTGCCCAGCCGAGTTGGATTCGACGAGTGACCTCTTTCTCGAAGTTGGACCTACCTAACTGGACAGTTTGTCCTAGGTAGACGTAATCGTCAACAACTTCGAGTGTAGCGTCGCCGATCTTGACAGGGGTGGGTCTGACATGGTGGTTCGACATGATTTTTGTCTTGTCCATGTTCATTTTGAGACCCACTTGTTGAGATACGCTACTGAGGTCATCGAGCATTGCGCCTAGGTCTTCCATGGTCTCAGCCATGACTACGATATCGTCGGCAAATCGAAGGTGAGTCAAATACTCGCCATTGACGTTGATGCCGAGTCCTCTCCAATCCAGAAGCTTGAAGACGTCTTCCAGTGCAGCGGTGAACAGTTTCGGAGATATTACATCTCCCTGTCTCACGCCACGCCGCAGCTGGATAGGTTTCGAGTTCTGGTCTTGAAGGCGGACTGACATGGTGGCGTTTTCGCATAAGCACTTCAACACTTCGATGTACCGATAGTCAATTTGGCACCTCTGGAGAGACTGTAGCACTGCCCAGGTCTCGATCGAATCGAAGGCTTTCTCATAGTCCACAAACGCTAAACATAGGGGCCGGTTATACTCTCGGACTTCAGTATAACCTGCCGCAGCGTATGTATGTGGTCTATGGTACTAAAGCCTTTTCGGAAACCGGCTTGTTCGTGAGGCTGGAAGTCATCGAACCTGTTAGCGAGACGATTCGTAATAACTCTCGAGAACAGCTTGTAGACGTGACTCAGGAGCGAGATGGGCCTATAGTTCTTCAAAAGAGCTTTATCGCCCTTTTTAAAGAACAGCACCACCACGCTCCTGTGCCATGCCTTAGGCGTGGTACCCTCGTGGATGACAGAATTAAACAGTTTTCGGAGAGCTTCTAATATCGGCTGTCCGCCCGCTTTTAGAAGCTCTGCTGTTATTCCGTCATCACCTGGAGCCTTGTTGTTCTTGAGCTGTCTGAGAGCCATACTAATCTCGCGCAGGTCGATGTCCGGGATATCTTCGGTATAGTGTCGGGTTAGTGCGGCTCTTGGATCTGTTGCCGCACTGCAAACAGGTGATCGTGTGGACGTGTATAACTGTCCGTAGAACTTCTCTACCTCACCCATGAGCTCAGCTCCGGAAGATATGATCCTGCCGTCCTCGGTCTTCAGTTTGGTCAGCCGGCTTTGCCCAATGGACAGATCCCTGGTAAACACCTTAGAGCCCCTGTTTCGCTCAATAGCCTCTTCAACACATTTGGTGTTGAATTGGCGTATATCGCGTTTCAGGGACTTTGAGATCTGTCGGTTGAGCCGCCGGCAGACTGTCACGTCACCGGAGGACTGCAGAACCATCCTACGTCGTTCTTCCATGAGCTGTAGGGTAGGGTCTGAGAGTTTTTTAGTTCTTTTTGGATGCTGGGTCTTAAAGAACTTGGACCCAGTCATCTGGACAGTTTCCACGAGCCTGTTGCTATAATCATCCACATCTACGCACTCACCTAAGCACTCGAAGCGGTTACGTAGTTCGAGTTGAAAGCTCTCGGGGTTTTGAATATGAGCAGGTGCCGGTCGGAGCGTGGACTTCATCAGTCGTGACCGTTCGAGCGCTATGTTTAGATTCAATGTGCCTCTTACCATTCGGTGATCGCTCCCGGTTTTCACCGCATTGATCACAGAGACATCATTGAATATGCGCCGTTTGGTCGACATGATGAAGTCGATCTCATTTTAAAAGTAATTTGTCTGAATGCAATGATCCTTGAACGACGGAATCAATAAAATTTATGGATGCTTAATATTTTCCTCGTTAAGTTAGGTCTTAAAACGTAACGTCTAGCGCTGTTTTTCAACTATTTTATAAATAGTAGTATTCTTTGTTTGTAATAATATATTCTCCGATTACTTAAATGTCTCAACTAAATCGAAAAACGGTTTGCTTATTTAAAGGGTGTACCAGTTTTGTTTGGTTTGGTTGAAAGAAATGAATCTGGGGTACATAAAGGGGTCGTAATAATGAGAAAATAATATAAAGCTCATAAACTCGGGTTCTTCAGGTTTCAAGTAAGGTAATGACAAATTTTGATCAACGCCATCTGTTGTTTTTTGTAGACATCGACAGATAATCATCGATTTACAACATAGTAAATCAACAACTAGTTTTATATTTTGCTACTAGATGGCTCTACCGCACTATTGTTGTTAAATCAATTTCATTGTTTACTATCTCACTACAGCTAGGCAAGGGTCTCCTTCAGGAATGAGGTTTGGCCTTTAGGCCACCACGCCAGAGAAGTGCAAGTTGGAGATTTTATATTCCTCCAAGAACTATTTTAAAGAATTCTCAACTATGTCATACTTCACCACGATGTTTATTTTCATCGACAGAATAAGTTATCATATCGAAAAGTCATTGGTATGTGTCACCTTAGGTTTGATGAGCCCTCGATTATTTTTTTAGATGACGAATGCTAAAGTCTCTTAGCTATTCACTGTTTTAAATAAAATTGCGAGTCGTTTTATGGCATAATCTGATGTCCGCAATACCCTAATTGCATTTACAAATTATGCATGCACACCTACGTCTGTCTAGTGAATGCTAAAACTTTTATTTATTTTCTCATTATCATCATGCCAAAACGACCTTCAGAAAAACATATTTTTAACAATACTGTGAATATTTGACGCAGTACTCATAAATTTTAAGTCATTCTAGACAGTACTATTATTATAGGTACAGACACAAAAAATAAAATCATTGTTTCGAGTGCAAATTGGTCATACGGAATTAATACATTAGGTAGTATGGATGCAATTAAATCGACTCCTATATTAAAATATAATGAAAATCATTTGGCAAATGTTCGTAAAGCTGTCGGTTATGAAGATGTCAACAGATTGAAACAGGACATTGAACAGTTTGAGGACTGGATACAGAAACAGAATCATTTCAGGGTCAAGGAGTTTGGTGAGTGTTTACTTTTAATAAGACCTGAGGATGTACCGAAGTGGATATGTCATTGTATGGCCACGTTTTGTTTATATTTATTTACATTATCTACACAAGTTGTCCTGCGTCATCTTCTATTTCAACTGCATTAAAGTCCATTTTTGAAAAAAAAAATATTGATCCCAAGTCTTCAACTACATTCGCCCAGAGCATCAAGATTGATTAAAGGTTTAATCGATAAAGCTTGACTTGCCAAAATTTACACGGACTTATGCTTTAGAACTATAAGTAAGGATGTCTTAATTGATAGGTCGCACGACTAAAGCCAAATGACCCGGCGACAAACCTCGAGATACTTCTAAAAGCTATTCCGATGCAGAAATCCTACAGCTCTTAGCTCGAACCATTATATTTTGATCATTATTTGCGGACACTACAGCCTAAACAGGGGCAAAAGGAACTAAAGAATTAAATCTATTTTTAATTTCTGCAGATAGAGAGTACCTGGAACGATTACTGATCTACAGTAAGGGATCAATCGAACGAGCAAAGAAGAAACTGGACAAACTATGCACATGCACCAACTTAATGCCAGAATATTTGCAACATTTTGACATCAAAAATGAATTTGATCATCTTTTTAAAGTTGCGTGAGTTGATTTCTTTATTTTTTCTGAACATATTATTTTATTCGTACAGGGTGAAAAAATGATGAGACATAGAGGGAAACTCCTCAAATATGGAATATATTTAAATTCTTTGAAGGGAAACATGCTTTTACAAAGATTTTTGATAAATACATACAAGGAATTTATCAAATTGCTATTAAAAAAGAACTAGCAATAATTTAAAAATAAATTCAACTCACTTTTTTATTTCGTCAATCAATCGGTCATTAATGAAAAAAAAATCCTTCAAGCATAATATCTTAAGACATAATTAAAAACACCATGAACTTCTGCGTTTTATACTGACGGACCTTGCTTGTTGAAGGGACCGCGCCCGTAGATTCCCTCTTTGTCCCATATTTTATCTATCAAAAACACAAAAAAAATATTATTTATATTTTTATGCATTCATTTCTATTTTTAGACACACCTGTATGTTACCAAGGCCGACAGCTGATAACTATCGTGTGATATTTATCGTGGCTACTGGAGAAGATGACAAAGAATATCAGCTAATACAGTTCTACAGATACATTATTGTTGTAAGGTTTCTATTATTTTTTATCTCAATTATATATAACTCAAAGGCTGACTGACTGACATAGTGATTTATAAACGCTCAGTCAAAACCACTGGACGGGCTCAAATTTGGCATACAGGTTTTTGGATTTTAATCAATTTCACCCCCTAGGGAATAAAATAGTGGATGAAAGTTTGTATGCAAAATTCTGCCCTAAGCCACAAATCACGCAGACGAGTTGCAGGCAAAAGCTAGATCAATCATGGTTTCATCTCTTAAGAGGTATTTAGAAATTCAGGTATCACGTTCATGCACATGCTCCTAACTCAATATATTTTCAGAATCATGCATTAGCAAATTTACTACCATTAGGATTTTTAAACTCAACATCAGTTTGGACGACATAGCTAAATATTTGAAAATAAAGCAAAGTTATTGAAAAAAGTAGTGTCCTCAAATGGCGATCATATAATATCATTTCAAGCGATGAACAGAATTCCAAGAGTCCTCATTCCGAGAGTCCTTTGCCTAGCAGTGTGAGTGTGTGACGTAATTGCCTTAATTTTTAATTGTCATTTCAGTTGTCTCATTACCTAGTAACGAACGACTACTGTCAAGGGTTCGAGATCGTGTCTGATTTAAGCAACCTGCCGCTAAACATTATTGTCAGGTTCAATCCCCTGGTTATACATAGAGCCTTTATGGTGCTCACGGTAAGTTAATTATGTCAAATTTCTTTATGTCCACAATCCTGTACTTATGTATAATACTTGTTTATTTCAACTGCCTGTGGTACAGGATTATATCTTAAAACAGGCCCCCTGGCTTTATGTGTACTATGAAATCAATTATTAGACGTTATTGCATTGAATTCTTATTTATTTTGCATAAATTGATTGATTGACCGCCTAATTGTCTCGGTAGAGTAGCGACTGCCGTGCAGAAGTCTCGGGCTCGAATCCCGTGTCGGGTTAGATCTGATTTTTTCCGTCAAAAAATATCTGCTGTCACCTCTCCAAGCCTGGGAGTGCACGTAAACCTTTTGGTCCTTGCGCCTGACCTGTCACTGATTGTGTCAATTTAGCCGTCCTACTGAGCCTTGAATGAAATGGAATAGAGAGTGTAGTTGTATATTGTCCACACAGTTGGACACTATAATAAAGTTCTGCACAGTTTCCTGATTTCATAGAAAGTCACCGGTGAAGTTCATCATCGGCCAGGAAGACAATATTATTATTGAACTATATTGTATTATAACAAACAGTCTGCAAGTGGCACGATTATTTGTAAAATAAATAGCATCATCTAAACACGTGTCAGTAGTTTCGGTTCGTAGACTCCTTTATGACGTCACCAAACTAAAAATAAATAAATCTTTTAGTACTTTGCATTACTATTATCACATTTGCATACATTAGCGCTACTTATTTGGCCACTTTGTGTAGTCTAGGCTAAAATACCTACCCACATGCAAATATGAAAATAATATAGTCTAAGTTCCGCTACACTACGCTACGCTGACTGCCTCCGTAGCGTAATGGTTGAGGTGGCCACGCCAATTCCATTGCGTCGAGAGGTCGTGCGTTCGATTCCCACATGGAGCAATTATTTCAATTATCCACAAATAATTGTGTCGGGTCTGGTCGTGCTTTGTGTCCGTTGTTTGTATGTTTGCAAAAGTCCACGCGACACGAGAGCAATTCTTAATGAGGGAGTAGTCTTATTTAAAAAAAGAAAAAAAGAAAGACACTCCGCTCTGCCAAGCTCTTCCCTGGAAACGCATCCTTAAAAAGAGATGGCCTTATACATATGTATGCTATATTACTGTCTCTTTCTCAGGGCAGACTTTGAATTACTTTAACAGTTAACTTTTCTTTCTAATATTCAGGAGTGCTTAGGCCAAAGAACGAAAAAAATCCATCTATTCGGATGCTTCAAGTTTTTCGAAATTGTACTAAATATAGTAAAACGAGGTCTGTCTGCAAAACTTCAAGAAAGAATCGTCATACATGCGGATGCTGAATCGTTGTACCATTACATTCCGAGGGAACAGCTGCCGAAAGATTTTGGAGGTGATGAGATGAGTGTAAAGGAATTGGCAGGTGAGATATATTTATAATTAAAAATAAATAAATTCACAATCATGGTACCCATTGTTTGGCACGGCTTTCCTTCTAGAATGATAGATGGGCTAGCTCTTAAGTCCGTCATGCTGACTAGTGCATGCTGGATACTTTGTCTTTAACTCCCAGGCTGCAAAATTTTTCAAGGATGGCCACCCTCAAAGTGAAGCTTTTGAAGAAACGTAAAATCACACTTGGCCTAGAACTTGACCTATGCCTTATAATAAAACAGCATTGGGTTTATTTAACGCTGTACTTCATTATAATAAACTAATCTTTTGTTTCCAGAAAGGAACTTTCAAGAGCTAAGTTCCGAAGAACACATAGCAAGAGTGAAGTTTATGGAACAAGTGACAACGGATGAATCACGCCGGTTGACTTGTCAATTCAATGAAGAATATTCTGGCATGCCAGGATCTTTCAAGTCTTTGTGCGTGGACTGAAAACTGGAAATTGGAACTGGAGTGAATTAATGAATGTAATTGAGGTGTGTGATTTTTGGTGTACACGACATTTTGGGAGAGAGCCTGGTCCGGAATAAATAAAAAAATAAATAAATATCATTGGACAAGTCACACACAGTCATTTGATTCCAAGCTAAGCAATTCTTGTACTATGGTAACCAAATAACGAATAAACATACTAATATACTTCTAAATACGTACTTATATAATTATGTAGATAAATTAACAACCAGGCTCAGAACAGATAGTCGTGCTCATTACACAAATGTTGTTCGGTTCTGGATTCGAACCTAATCACAACTGGTGTATACAAAATAAGTTTTAACGCAATAAAGCGTTAGTTTTTTAACCTGCCCCATTGTCGAGCATGATTGTTGAATGTGGTTTGGAAAATAAAAGAACAAACAACGTAAAACGTAATTTATTATCTAGTAAAAGAGAACCTAGTGTCGTTAGGAGTTTAACAAACATACATAAAAATAACAGGTAAAAAGCATAAAGTGCCCTAAGATCACGATAGTTTATAAGTATTCACAAGCTTAGAGGAGCTCTTAGAGGAGCTACTAACATTATTCTACCTGTAGCTCGATTCTCTACCACTATCGACTACCGACAACCTAGCTATCCAGAAATTTTACACAAAAGCGTATTTAGCGCCCCTACCGGGCTTCGTAAGAACTATCTTGGCAGTACATTTTAAATGTCGAAGTCTCGATACTCGACAGAAGCGACTGTAGAGAATTGCACTACTGAACTCAGATCATAATTACATCGCTGAATTAGTACTGACATCCTCAAGTAATTATTCCAAAATTATTAAAACAGTGTTATTCCAAACAAACAAAATTAAATATTTTATACACTTTCTGGGTCTATCGTAAGCGGATTTTGTTTAACAATGTTTTTTTTTTACCTATGGCTCCCACGGTTGGGCAAAGGTCTCCTTCCGACCGAAATAAGGGTTAGGCCTTGAGTCTACCTTTGTATCTGGCCAAGTGCGGATTGGGGACATAAAATGCCTTCCCAAAATGTATTAATGAACTTTTTTGTATAGGTTCCATCACAATGTTTTCTTTCGTTAGAACAAGTGATAAGTCATTTCATCTATAATAATATTATAAAGCTGAAGAGTTTGTTTGTTTGTTTGAACGCGCTACTCTCAGGAATGGACTCTGGTCCAATTTGAAAAATTATTTCAGTGTTAGATAGCCAATTTATCGAGGAAGGCTATAGGCTATATATCATCACGCTATAACCAAAAGGAGCAGAGTACCAGTAAAAAATGTTACAAAAACGGGGAAAATTTTGACTCATTCTCTCTTATGTGACGCAAGCGAAGTTGCTCGGGTCAGCCAGTAAATAACATATGTATTATATAAGATATTCAATAATTATGGTTGAGGATGTCCAGCAAATGTCCTAAAAATTATATAGTAAATTAATCTACGTTTAAATTTCTAAAAGTTCCAGACATTTCAGTAAATTCTTCTTTATTCTGCCTTTTAGATTCATCTGTGACAGCTCCTTTCATTTCTTCTAGTAGTTTTGATAATTGTGGCGATGAAAATGTTTCAAAGAGTTTATCTGAAAATACATAAAAAAATCAAATATTATTCTATATTTACTGAAATTACTTTGATATTTTTATTTAAAAGAAATGGATATGTTGTTATTTTGGAATTTATATGATCATGAAAAAAATGAAAAAAAACTCAAGGTCTCTGTGGACTTTTTTATATAGTTTCCAAAATGCATGTAATTTTTGAAAACAAATAAGGTAATAAATGTGTAATCACGTGCAATTATATGCTGATATTTATGAAATATTACTTGTCTTTTAATACTGATTAAGTATGTATGCAGACACCAAAATTGCATCTATAATTTAAAAATAAACAAGGATTCTTTTAAAATATTGATGCAATTTCACGTTATTTTGCACGCGAGACCTTTACGCCAGACACAAAAACTTGTTTTGAGTCACTAGTTAATTATATTTTAGAAAATTTTATATATCATGTTTTATAAGGTTAAGGGTCCACGAATTAATTAATATTAAATGAAATAAATGGTTGTTAATCAGACGGGTCTTGATTTTCTTCCAACTATGTAGGAGTCAGCTTCTAGTATCATCGGAATTGAATACCAGTATTTTACATGGAGCGACTGTCTATCTAGACCTCTACAACTTAGTTGCGTGGGTTAGAAAACGATATTCTTCGGTAAGACTGGTTGACAGACTTTTAAGCTTCTGATTAGTGGTAACTGCTGTCAAAGGTCTTTGAAAATGACAGCGGGACCCACAATTTAACGTGCTTTCAGAAACTCGGAAGAACTAAACTGTTCCATAAATAATACGGTCACCCATCCACATACCAACCTCGGCGAGCGTAGCTTAACCTAAAAGATGGATCCGATATTGTTACTCAGCCACAAGCTTTTTAACTAAAATACATACCAGATAATTCTTGTAAAGTATTTTCAGAGCCTCCATATTCTTTAGGTAAGACGTCACCGTTCACAAGGTCCTTCAAAGCCTCTCTCGTGCCGATGGCATGGATCCTACTGCCAATCTTTGCGGAGTAGAAAGTCTTCATCACCTTAATAAAGCCTTCGATGAACTTCGAAGCAGTTATGAACACCAACCCTTTAATTCTGGCGCCAAATCCTTGCTGAAATGAAATAAAATTATTTAAGCCATCATGCCAGTCATTGTATACTGGGACTCTAGAGGTCTCAAGTTTGATTACCAGGTAAACTGCTCCTCGTCCTTCTTAATTTAAATCAGAATATTTCTGTATAGTATTCCGGACTTTGGTACCGTGCCCGGTAAATGACAATAGGCTCGCCTGAGTTTGGAAATCAATGGCTATAGGCTCGCCCCTTATTACATGGGATTAACATTGTTAGAGGCAAAACGTGAAACCATGAAACCTTGCATGCCTAACATTTGTTTAATACATTTATTAAGGACATGCAAAGTCCCGCTCTTGGCCAGCGTGATGGACTAGGCCTAACCCCTCCTTCATTTGGGAGCAGACCCTTGTCCTGCAGCGGGACAGTAATGGGTAAAAGGGTTTTTGTATGTATAAACTTTCACTCACCGTTAACATAGAAACAAACTGTTGCATTTCAGATAGGTTCATATGCGGTAATACGTTTGCGGGGCTGCTTTCAGAGTAATCAGATACTAAAATCATACCATTATTATAATCGTTATGCTTCAAATATTCTGCCGTCTGAAAAAAATAAAAAACTGAATACAGCGTGTGAAGGAAACACTACCACTACACTACGGAAAATAGTTTTAAAGACGTCCGCTAGGGGCGCTGATCAGATTTCCAAAGATTTTTTTTGATAGCTAGCCGGTTGTCGATTCTCGCTAGTAGTAGAAAATCGAGCTACAGGAAATGTTATATGTAAAACTCTGGGCACTCGATAATAACGACAAAGTTGTGATTATAGTTGCGGAAAAGCGTATTAGACATACTAATGCATTTATAATTTTAATATTTATGAATCTACCAGACAGAAAACAAAAAATATGATTAGCATATTGATGAACTGTCTTATAAATATTATTTTTTAGAATCTTACTGATATCATTAATGCGTTTTTTGATGTTTGAATGTCTGTCTCATGCCGAAAACTACAGAACGGGTTTTCATTAAATTTGGTACAGTCAAAAGGAAAATTAAGTACAGCCCCTGAATACTTGTAACGACTGGCAAAAATCTAGTAGTATATACAGGGTGTCGAGTTAATTACCTGCACTACTCCAACGTGGTGTAGTTTTGTAAGCATATAACATATTAGACGCAATTTTTCATTTTTATTTTTGCACTATCTCGAGATAAAGGGAATGATCATCATCACGAATTCCCACGAAATGCGATGCACCACCGCAGTTCATTGACCTTACGCGAAAAATTGAGGTATTATTTTTTAGCGATAAAGGTAAGCATGTCGTGGTCTGATTCACCTGCTAGAACAGAGGTTCTGAAACAGTGGCGTAAGTCAAAATTTGGTCCGCGAATGATTTTAAAATTTTAAATTTTCAGGATGATTATTACACTTTATCTTTAATATACGAACATAGTGGTCCCTGCTAACAAGAATAATAAGAAAGTGGTCCCGGACTAAGAATAGGTTGACAACCCCTGTGCTAGAAGGATGCCGGAAATTTAATCGGCACCCTTTTTTTTATCGGTGGGGAAAAATCCCTTCGGATACCCATCTTTCTTGGGGGAAGAAAGACTGGGTTATGTGGTGTAACCACTTAAAAACCACCCCGCGAAAACCAACCATTTGATGCGTGGTTGAAGAGGAACCCTGGGACCTAAAAAACAAACCAGTGCCCCCTACATTTGCACCTAGCCTCATTGAGACCCTGCCCTGGAGAACTAATCCTCCTGCATTCCCAATAGGTGACAGATCAGAATTGCATCTCGGATCGCTTCTGATGCCCGCAACCCCCATTGCAAGCTGACGGTCATTACCGCCACTAATCGGCACACGGTAGTAGTAAACATTGATCTACCTTTAGTGTGGTTTTAAATAAATACTTACAACAACAAGTAATCTGTAGAACAATATGAATTCCGAAGCAGTCATATGAGCGCCATTATTTATTTTCACGATTATAACTCTATAATTGTCGTCGGTTAATTTTGGTGCAAAGCAGAATGACCTGTAAAAAACATATTTTAAATAGAAGAAAAAATAAATACATCCTCTATTATTTATGGCCTCTGTGGAGAAGGAGTTAAGGTCTTCACGCCGCCGCGCCGCTACCATCGCGTCGGAAGGTCGTGGATTTGATTTCTACACGGAACAATTGTGCGATCCACAAATAATTGTATCGG
Organism: Anticarsia gemmatalis; assembly: GCF_050436995.1. Lineage (NCBI taxonomy): Eukaryota > Metazoa > Arthropoda > Insecta > Lepidoptera > Erebidae > Anticarsia > Anticarsia gemmatalis. Next base: position 8,930,295 of record NC_134764.1, on the reverse strand, counting down.
GTCTGGGTGTACTTTGTGTCCGCTGTTTGTATGTTTGTAAAAGTCCCCGCGACTCAAGAGCAATTCTTAGAGAGGGAGTTGTCTTTTTAAATAAAAATAAATTGTACATCAACATCGTATTTCATCAATATTTCGGATAAACAGAATTATAACAGGCTTGAAATCTTGTGAACATATCACACCAAAAATACAATAAGTCGTGATATAACTCAAAATACAACTGTTATCAGAATTGACGAATAACTTGATTACTTCCTATTATGGGTACAAAAATACTTAATCCTCTTTGTGTGTTAGAAATGAAACGAAATGTTATTTTGATACTTACTAATAAATATAAGAACTATGGTATGGTATAGTTGAAGTTGTGGCGATGTATTAGGTCGAGGAAAGTCTTTTCGCATTACAGTAACTTAACCAGGAAAATATTGAGCATCCATTTTATTGATTGCATCGCTCAAGGATCAATCCATTCGAACAAATCTATACTAATATTATAAAGCTGAAGAGTTTGTTTGTTTGATTGATTGATTGTTTGTTTGTTTGTTTGTTTGTTTGTTTGTTTGTTTGTTTGTTTGTTTGTTTGTTTGTTTGAACGCGCTAATCTCAGGAACTACTGGTCCGATTTGAAAAATTCTTTCAGTGTTAGATAGTCCATTTATCGAGGAAAGTTATAAGCTGTATATCATCACGCTACTACCAGTAGGAGCAGAGTACCAGTGAAAAATGTTACAAAAACGGGGAAAATTTTTAACGCTTATGTAACGCAAGCGAAGTTGCGCGGGTCAGCTAGTTACTTCTAAAACTTCATAGTCCAAACAAATTGGTAGAGAGTTTTATATGCAAGGTTCACGGCTGGTAATAATATTTTGAGTTACTACACTATTGTATTATTAGTGCAAATATCATGCACCACTATCTACACTTTCGAGTATTATAAGTATGGTGTTATGAATAGATGTATGTGCTTACCCTTTTTCAAAAAGTGGAAGTAGTCCATCTTTGAGACCGGTAGATACGAAATACTGCGGCATCTGCGCCCTCATGGTACAAAGCTTGTCGATTTGTTGCTTCGCTCTCTCGATTGATCCCTTACTTGTTACTAGACATACTTCTAAGAAGCGTTTACCTGCAATCAAAATATTACTTACTTAATATTTATTTTTTGTTACAACTCCCGCACTAAGAATTGCTCTTGTGTCGCGGGGACTTTTACAAACATACGAACAATGAACGCAAAGTACAACCACACCCGAAACAATTATTTGTGGATCGCATAAATAATATAATTGTCCCGTGTAATAGTCAGTTGTGCTCACCAATCGGTAAACGATCTCTTAAGCAAACCTTGGCGCGGTCATTCCATAGATGGGTGACCGCGTAGTGGTATCTGAATTGGGCATCTCCGCACTTTGGAGGGCACGTAAAAAGTCGTTCCCGGTTGTCATCAATTAAGATAACAGTCGTTCGGTTGAACGACGGGGTTCCGTCAAAGCCCTTCGGATGGCTTGAACGACTTTGACACTAGGTTGACCACTAACCATACGACAAGAAGAAGAATACTTACTAAAATCTTTCTTCATAAAGTGATCTTGTTCTTTAATCCATTTATCAAGAAGAGCAACGGCCTCTTCTCGGTCCGCTTTTTTATCAATATTGCATGCCTTTCGTATTTCTTCTACATTTTTCGGTGTAAAACTTATTAGTCCATCTTTTGGTGCCCTTATAATGTCGCAATCCATTTTTTAAAACTGATTCTAAATTGTCAAAGAGAACTCGAAATTTTCAGTTTTATTGTTCAAAAACACTTTTTGCTCTAAGTTTCTTCTTAACAATAATTTGTTTAATGAAAATATTTCCACTTAATTAAAAATTTAAAAAGGCACTTGGTGTCTACGGAGACGTCACTCAACACCTGAGCTTCGAAGACCTGTGTGCTAGTAAAAGTCTTAGCAGCGACTATATTATAAGTAATAATTACTATGAATAGTCATAAAGAATTCATAAAATTGTCTAGAAGGCCTTGAGTTGTACATAGATAGTGGAAAAACTTTAGATATTTGGTTTTATTTACATAATAAAACAATATACTAATAATATAAAGCTGAGGTGCTTGTTTGTTTTACGGCGCTTATCTAAAGAATTGCTGATTCGAAACGAATGATATTGCTTACGTTGAACAGTCCGATAATTGAGGAAGACTATACCCTATATACATGATTTGACTAATAGGAGTGGAGCAGTGCTAAAAAAGTGTTATGATTAATCCATAGTTTTATATGAGTTCTTTACTAATATTGTATTTTCGTTTATTTGTAACGAATTTGTGGAATTAAAAGTTACTGGACGGATTTTAATGAAATTTGGTGTACTGATAAGCTTAACATATAACTCGGATTACATAGGATTTTAACCCAACATTTTAACCCGGAAAATATTTTTACTAAGCTAGTAGCCTATATTTTTTTGTCATGAAATAATCATACACAAAAAGTGTATTTATATACGTTTAGTAGTTCAATAGTTTACCGCGTCCAAACAAACAAACAAACAAAACAACTTTTTAACTCATATTTTATTAAGTAGATTTTTTTTTCTCCTTTGTTACCGCTTCTAATTATGTGTTCTTCTAATGTTTAAAAAAAACTAAATAAACAATTAAGTCATTGTCATAAATATTATAATTAAGTTCATAATGCGTGCTTAAACAATTTTTTTACCCGTTAAAAATAATTATGACGTAAATAATTTGATAATTATGGTCGAAATCTGTTTATTTTAGTTTTCTATTTCAGCCTTGAATTATAACCAAAATTATTTGAGTTACTTATATAGTTTTTATTTGAACGACTTCACGGACAATAAAATACAATTCTTTTTGTTATATATTTATACATCTTTTTGTTATATAGTATTTTAAAAATTATAATATAACGTCAAAATTGATCACGTCTACTTGACATGATAAATTCTGACAGCAAAACAACCTGTTTTAACCTGTTTTGTGCAAATATTTGGCAAAGAAGCTATTTTTGTACTTATTGATAAAAATACATTAATGTGTATATGTTTTTTGGTTGCTCTTCATTTTAGATCGTTTTTGTTAAGCTGGTTTAGATCGAGTTTGATGAGGTGAATAATAATTATATTATTTTTACGCTATACTTTCTCAGATAAACTGCTGGTTCGATTGCGATAAAAGGCATAAAAACACTTGCAAAACAGGGATAAAACTTGGGACTGTTTTTTTTAATATTGTAAGCGAAACTACAGACCTCTCGCTTTCACCTTCTTAACAAGTTAGTGATCGTCACTGAACATCGTGGCTTTGACGTAATGTACTGATCACCATAATATCTTAGGAGAGTAACAATACAGAATAGTTATTATCAAATAGTTGTCAACACATAGTGCACAACTGTCCCCCAGATCAAAATCTATGATACTTTTAACGTAGTTCGCACATTTGTAATTCTTTCTTCCCAGAAGGACTAAGCAGAACAATGTGAAATGATTAAGCTACACAACTGCCACGTTTTACTTTAAAGGTAATAACATGCTAAAAACATTGGTGAAAAGAGTGACAGGGATTCAGCTAATCATTTAAATACACCAAGACCATCACATCTTCTTACTGACTTTTAGAAAGGGTACGAAAAAAGAAATTGGAACCTTCTATGGTTTACTTGCCAAGTCCAACGTCACATGGAAGCAGTGGTAGCAAAATATTCAATACGCGCAACCTTTCTCAGCCGGCTTGAAGTTAGCAGCAATAGCTGCGCAAATGACATGTTTTAGAACGAAATGATGACATTACTACCTGTGCAAATGACTAATATGCTTTACTTCAAGCTGGTCAAGATAGATTGCGCGTATTGAACAATATTCTTCACAAAACGAGTGCTATCACTACCTCATAGTGAGACAAAACGTCTATTAACTTAGGGATTTGGCCCCGAGCGCACTGAGGAGGCATTTACCAGAATTTGCGATGCAAAATACCACTGCTCTGGAAAGATGTGCATATTTCTAGAATACTGTTTTAAGCTGGGTGTAGAAAAGCGAGGAAGGAATTTTGGTTTGTTTTCTTACGCCTTTTTATACTAGGTTTAATGAACGGATGAGTAATTAAGTGACGGCTAGAGAGTTACATGCCACAAACGACCGCATTTTTTTACAATCTATATTAGAATATTTTCAACAGTAACCTGAAAAAGAAAAACTAAATCCTTTGGCATTTGAGTCCATCAACACCTGACCTAAGATTCCTAGAAATTCTTTACGAAAACCAGCTTAAAATATATCAGATAATAAATTCTCCGGTATAAAAATAGGCATTAATGTGTAAAAGGTCAACGTCCTGTGACCTTTACGAACATATTTTTTTCTATTAAATTTTGACAAGCTCCGTACTAAATTAGGCCTAATTGATCATCTTAATTGTTTACCTGGAGGCGTTTGCGGGATTTCATGAAAGTAGACGTGAAATTAATTATTTTAATAATCCTGTAAGGAAGCACACAGCCTGTGTAAGGCAGGTTTGCAAAAATTACTGAGTAATCAATTCATAGAAACACGTAAATGAAACTTAACTCGCTATTATCCCCAGGATCCCCTCAAAAAATAAAGGAAGGACTATAAAAAGGCTTATAATATGTCTTCTGGTCTAGCAGTAGGTGTCATTCACAATAACAGATATAATCTATCCAATAGGTAAATAATGCACGAAGTATGAAACCTAAAAGAATAACTCTCAAACATTTAATTGTTAAACTTGCCAATACCTGTTATAATACTAATTCGAGGCTGAGAAACCAGCTGCAAACGCACCGCAAAATAGATAAACTGGTTCTCAAGTTTAATTAAAACCAGATCACATTAAAATTCACCTCAATACAACCTTCAAAAATACAACTAAAATTTGATAAGTAGCGCAAACATTTCAAGCAGAAGCACATTGAAAAGCTAAAGTACGCCTCATACGCTGTCATATTACTTAATACCGCACACTAGACTGCAAAATATAATTAATTCTACAAAATGAATGTGCGAGCGTTTGCTTCTAACACAATTTAAGCTCCGACACACCACTTTAACGTGAATACATATTAGCACGTTTTAGAGTTAAGAGGCTGAACGATAGATGTTTTAGTTGGTATTATGAAACTTTATGGTGTCATATTTTGATGAAGATGTTAAAGTATGGCCTCGTTGACATATTGAAGCGTCGTCTTGAAATGTTAAAGCTGAATTTCAGTAGCTAGATTCTCTAATAATATCGTCTACCGACAACCGACCTGTCATCGCGAAATTTTGTATGAAAATCTGATCAGCGCCTCGGAGGGGCGTCGTAGGAAAAAAATTGGCAGTACATTCTAAATGTCAAAATTTCGATAGCTAGCCGGTTGTCGGTAGTCGATAGTGGTAGAGAATCGAGGAACAGTTGTCGAGGTATTATCAGATATCGAATATCCAAAAGCCGAGTCAGAATCCAGAGTAATTATTTTTGGACGATTACATCACCATATGTAATTAAATACTTCTTTACATTCTCTTCTCTTCTCTACATCGTAAAGATCGAAATTGTATGAGCATGGTAAAAACCAGTGCGAGTGATAGAATCACTTGACTTGTGAACGGAAAAAATATTGCTTTACTTTTAACCTTTTAGTAGAAATATTTAAATGTGTCTGCTAGGAAGTGCGCTTAGACCACAGAAGTTATATAGACTTTTTGTCTTAGGTTGAAACTTAGATTGATTTTTTCTGCTTTAAATACAATTCATTTAAATAAAATTAAATATAATGCTACGGAAACACGTTCTGCATTAAACAATAATACGGAAACGCATTCCCAATTGTGCCAATTGTATTTAACGAAGGTAATGCTTATAATGATGATTCAATTTACAGAACCAATATGAAAATGTATTTTGAAATGTATCGATAATTTAAGATGAAATTATTGTATTGTTTAATAAAGACAAATTGTACAGGAATTATCAATAAAACTGATGTCGCAAAATATTTTGCTGCATCCTGCTAAATCCGAAGCCTGTCTTTTTCACAAACATTATTGGAAATTTTCCGTGCCTCGGAAAGCACGTAAAACTGTCGGTCCTGCGCCTGACCTCTAACTGGTCGTGTCGGTCATCTGTCTATCTCAACGGACTATGACAGTGAAGGAATAGAGAGTGTACCTGTGTATTGTGCTCACATATAAACAAAGTCTTGCACTGTTGGCCAGTTTAAATAAAACTAACCACTAATTATAAGTTAACTAACTTTTAAAACGTGATAGTAAGAGTAACACGAACGGTACGAAAATTATGCTAGGAAACTGTATTGGGAATCGTTTGTTATTTTTGTGTAAAGAAAAAGTATTTGTTGTTATTACTAATTACGAAAAAAGGGCTAAAATATTGTTATTTGTCTAAGACACAACTTGTCCACTGCTAGTGACAAACCTAAAATTATTAAAATAAATATTCTTTATACAATGTAGACTACCCCTTATCGCTGTGTTCTGGACACTATAATACTCGGCTTTAAGAGACTAAATGCGAATGTATTATTAATGTTTTACTATATTTATGGTTAAATTCACGAACAGAGTACAGTGTTATCTAGTACGGACATTTAAGGTTCAAAATTTGATATCAGAAAGTGCAATGTTATAGGCTACATTTAGTTTTTTAAATAATCTGATAATGGATCAAGAATTTTGGTTACTGAGACGCAAATTGTTGTTCTTTTATTTATGAACGTGAAACTAGTATCCATGTAATTTAAGGAGGAGTTATATAATATATGTATGTATATGGTTACTATAACGGCCCAGGCATTGCCTTCAAGTCTTGTATAATAAACTCTCAGGAATGAAAAGAATAACGATATGCCTTAGAACCTTGATCAAAAATTCAATTAAAATGGATACATTTCAGGTAAACTAAATCAAAATCTAAATTCAATTCAGTGAAGCATTTCAAATATTATAAAATATTATGTTGGTATCTTCATACATCTCATGCATACGCCCCTACAAACCCGGTCTCAGCTTTAATAGCTTCATGTGTGCATTATTGATATTGATCCTTCTTATATTTTCCACGCAATCCTTTTAAGCGTATAGATTATGAGAAAGCGTAGATACATATTTGTAACTCGTTCTTGATATTAATACACGAACTGGAATTTTAATAAAAGTGATAGATGTGATTCTTGGAATTTTATTAATGTTTTCTTTTATCTGTTTTTATTAAAGCCTTCGTAATATTCAAGAAATAAATTATCTCTGAAACATATACCGAACCGCCTGATGCAATTGTAATAGACAATTTGTTTTATTATTTAACTTTACGTCATCATAATAGCAGGCGTTCTTGTGTCTTTCCCTAATTATAAAGCTCAGTTAAAAATGTGTGACACTTTAGATTGCATACTACTCAAAATAAAATGTTAATTTGTTTGTATGTATTTATTACTTGCAATAATATCAAATAACGATAGGTATAAATATTATATTTCAACTCACAAATATTTTTTACAAATATTTAAAAAATGTAATCAGTTTAAAGCTTTTTACTCGATTTAACAACTTATCATAATTAGCAACGACTATCACAAAATAGATTACGTCTTGATCATGTCTACGGGAGAGAAAATCAAAGAAATATTCACTAAAAATCAGAAAGAATCCGGACAAAGGTGTAAAGTCATGCTTCGGTAGTCAGACACGTGTAGTACGAGGTGGAGTGCCCCAGGGAGGTACACTCGGTCCACACCAAATCTCAAGACACCGTATTGAACGTTCGACATTTTATGCTGAATTTCGTAAACTGAATGGAAGTAAAAGTTATATATTATAGCAGCTAACTTATGTTATGCTTTATCGTTTATCTTAGTCACTTATAGCTTGATTCTAGAAGAAAAAGATTTTGCATGATTTAGGGTCTTAGGCTTAATTTTTCCTTTGCCAAATTTCATCAAAATCTGTTCAAAGGTTTCAATGTGAAGGCGTAACAGATAGACGGATCTTTGTTTAGCAGTATAGTTCCAATACATTTATATTGCACTTAGTGCATACTACGAGTATTAGGTGCGGTTTTTCTTATTTCGTTAGTAACGTTTTAAATAGCAAGTTTGAGTGCTGTTACGTGCTCGGTATTTTGAAAAAGGCTCCCCTTATTTTAATTTAGACAAGATTATAATACAACTATCGATATACACCTGTGCCTTTAGCGAATAGGCGTGATATTATTAAAAATAGCCACAATAAATATATTAACAAGTGTGAGATATTTAATAAGAAAAAATAAAGCTGAAAATTTTATTTGAATTAAAACTTTTAGCATAAACATAATTCTGTTAACAAGGCACGTCTAGACATTAAAATTAATTAAATTCATATTATTAAGTTACTTTAAATTATATTTTGTAATAAAATAGTAATTTAAAATTATCTCGATACATTACATAAGAATAATACGTTAAAAAAATTGTGCAATACATGTTATCCATATTTAATATCGTCCATACTAATGCATGCATTACATATAAGTGTGTGTTTGTTTGTTCACAATATACGTCGAGTCTGAATGGGTTTGAATATTTTTACAGGATAACAGTATAAGTATATTTTCAAATTTTGCTAATTAAAAATAGTCTTATAGAAATTTTATAAAAATACTATTCCGAAAAGAAATATTGCTATCAACTATTATCTAGGCCGAAACTCGTGAACTCAAAAGTTAGTATCTAATAAGATTGGTATTCACTGAATACAAGGTAATACTCAATACTATTCAGTATTACCTAGTATTTAGAAGTATTAAACCTAAAGGTATTCTAACCACTTAATCGGTTCCATATTATCCGAGGAAGCGTCGTCGATATCTCATGAATTTTAAAAGGATATTCTTAACCTGTTGCATTGTAGGCAAGTTTAAAAAGTTTATAATGATAGACATTGTCTCTGTATTTTTACATTATCTTGGTATAATAGAGTGATTCTATTGTACGTTAATGCAAGTTAATATAATGATGCAGTGCGTGCAGACTGCAGAGGTAATTATTTTTTTGAACAATGTGTTTAAATTTGTGAATGTTAGTTTCGCCAAAACCGAACGATCAATAAAGTAAACGATTTTTTGTGACGTTAAGTTATATGGACTCAATTGGTTTATATAAGGTATATTTAAAATTTAATTTAAAAAATTGTTTACGAAACAAAAAAGCTCCACAATACACCAGATTTCGTTTAATGTGAGGCCTACGATAGGCAGGCTTACCGATGAATTTAGTTTAAAATAACAAATTAACGGCCCTAGCATATTATGCAAGACTGAAGGAAGTAATGACAAAACACTCGCTACTCAATAGTACCGAGTACAGTAAATTGCACTAAAGGCTTTCAAGCACTTATAATGGTACTCGTAAATTATTGCTTTTGCAACATAGACTTCTACCATTGAATGCATAAGATTGACATGTCAAAAGGGCTTAGGCAGCCGTCTATCTGTGTAGTGTGTCTAGAAACTTTCTCCTAATGAAAGTTAGCTTTGTGAAGGACCCTTTAAGGAATTGCTATGAGAATGATTCTTTGTGTTTATTTGCAATGCAGCTAGGAAGTGTAATAGGCAGGTACTTTTATAAGTAAAGATGGATACAATTTTTTTAGTTTCGAAATCGTTCCAATGTTCTGCGTAATTCGTATTTTTTGGAAAGTGGTTTTCAATATTAGTCGTTCTCTATATCATTATTTTGGTTATATAATGACAGCCTCTACTCCACTGATACTATTTTAGTAACTTACGTTATTATTCGTAAGAAAACCACTTATATAAGTAAACCACGACTAAATAAAAACCAAGAAAATATGTTAGTATACTCTTCATATTTCTAAACAAACAGATCATTGGATCAGCCCATAAATTCTTACAAACTATCATCTTCTAAGATGAAACAAAAACCCACTATCTCGACGCTAGCAATCTGAGCTACGATAAAATAAACTTAAGCAAAGTAGGAAAGGAAAAAAATTAAAATGTACTACTTTTTCTACGCGTATCACAAAGCGAGGAGAGTGCACCACTTTGCGTCACACCGGCCTCGAGTCGCTGTCCTAGGGAGGGGGGAAATAATCCCGGGAAACGGGATAGAGGCTAAGATTCCGTGATGTTTTGGTGGTGCGGGTGGATTAATGGTTACCAGATTGCATTACATGTGACTTAAGATAATCATTTAGTAAAGTTTATCCTGGGTGTACGCAGTGTTCACGATTCGTTTGTTAAGAATATTCTTTACGACTAAACATTTCATTTCTGTACAATTATTTTACTGTTACTAATAGAACCAATCAATTATGTTCAGTGTGCTTACCAATTGGATCAAATTTAGATTCATCATATTTGGTTTTCACCGTTTTCATAAGCTTTAATTTCGAAATAGTTGAATAAACTTTAAAAAAGAAAACCAGGAACGTATGACGCGATCTCAATGACCCACTTAAATTATTTCTAAAACAATCCCGGAGTCCGGGATCTGTCGCATCACTACTGGCTGTCTCGTTCACCAGGACTGTAGGGCTCTCGACACGTCGACGTTTTTCTCAAGCTCTGTTACACCCTCTCTCACTTTTATTTTCACAGAGCCAAATGATGCTTAATGCTGTTTTCGGTTTTTTTCACCTTTCCCTTTGTTAGATGTAAACAGGAGTGAAAATTTAAGTGCTGTGTCATTCCGAAGTACGATTTTGTTTTGAAAATGGAATAGAAATTGTTTTGCACGGAAACAAGGTATTATGATTCTGAATACTCACTGAGAGACGTGTAGCAGAATTCTCAGAGGCTTGACATAATTCTGGTAGTTGTGTAGATGATAGCTGGTCCCAAATACGATTCTCAGAGGCACATCAAATGGTACAGTCTTTAGAATATTTCACTGAATTGTGGTAACGTATTGACTGTACATTCTGTTTAACTGAGGTAATGCTACCATGAAAATTAACCCACAGTACTATAAAAGCTCTATCTCTCATCCTGAAAGTGTAATAATAATTTATACCGAAAAATCAATCAAGCACTTGTCCTACCTACCTACTTATTTCTATAGATACGACAAATTATTCTCACTCTTATAGTTTATCAATCCTTCCTCATACATTGCGGCAGAAGTCGCTTGCCCAGTAATGGCTTTTAAAAGAGCTTAGAAAGAAATCACACGTATTTAGACGATTAAATAATATAGTCCAGCATACCTAAAGCTCATATGTACCCAACAGACTTTTCGAACCACTACATCAAAACAAGTTTCAAAGCAGATGCAAATAAGATTGTAGCCTCACAGTGCATGTTGTTTATTTTTCAGATACCTCGGCCACTCGCAGAGGATTCTGACCGCTGATACTAAAAGCTCATTCGTGTCTCTTACAGCTTTTCTAAAGGAAATATTTTTCTTTATTCTTACTGTTAACGGTAGCGAAGAAAGTGAATTATTGAATACTTTTAGGCGTGATTTTTTTTATCGCTACCTGTCTTCGCTAACTCCAATGCTTCGGATAAAGTAAGGCGGATTTTTAAGTCAAATATTATTTCACGAACAAAGATTTTTGACGTTCCTTGGTAGAAATTAGTTCGAATTAAATTTGGTACAGGAATTGATTATACTTACTTATAAAACTTCTGGATACTGGCTCCACAGAAACATGACTGTAACATACTTAATAAAAATAAGCACTATTCTTATTTTTATTAAGCACTAACTGACCCGGCGAACTTCGTACCACCTAAAATATGCAAAATTAAATGTCTATTTTTCAATATTTCTGAGAGATTTTCTTAATATTTTTTTCCGTAAGAACCTTCTCGTAATTAGTCAAATCGGTCCAGCCATTCACGCGTGATGCCGTGACCAAGGAAAACGGGTTTCATTTTTATTTATATAGATATATCAATCTATCGCTCTAATATTATACAGCAAAGACATACTAATTTTAAGATCCTATACTACATTTTTAATAATAAACTACTTAACAAAAGTGCATGGTGAGTCAAACAAGCGAACTTCTAATGCACAACATGTTCAAGCAAGTTGCGTCGTTAGAAAACATTTTACATAATATATTTATAAAACATTATGTTGAAACATTTTTAAGTTTTACGCCTTGTTTGTGGCTGTTTTGAGTTGTATTTGACAGAGTATATAATTTTACGTGGAGTGAGGAGACATTTAAAACATGACTCTTTCATAGAAGTAGTAGATAGTTTTATGCTGAAATAATAACAAGCTTCAGTCCAGAAATTTTCCAAATTAGAAGCTTTCCTATGTCTTAAGTTAGCTTTCAGACTGATTTATTAATTTTACCAAATTTCATGTCGTAGTCGATTTTTGTATCGACCAAAAACAGCAGGGTTAGCAATAACTTTATGAAAGAAGTAAAATATTGTTCGTACATAAAACTATTGGTGTATACGTAATTGCTGGTCTTGAGGATCAATTATCGTCTCAGAGAACCTGTTTCTTTTAAATAAATCTGTTGTCATAAAACTAATTAATAGATCAAATAACAATAATTAATTAGTAAAGGTACATAAAAGTGTGTCATTTTAGTTTTTAGACATAAGTAAGTATAAAAATAATTTGATGAAATAATAACGGCAACTTTATACACTACCGTACTTATTACCAACTTCATAAGACAGTTAAAACTTCCTCACCCTTCAGACGAAGCAATGTATTTGAATAATACAAAGTTTTCAAACTTCATCGTTTGGTGTTCACAGATAAACCTATTTGGTTAATGGAATAATAACTTCGTGCCTTTGCATTGAATTTATTTTGAATAATAAATACTATTTAGCAACATTTTTGTAATGGATTGGTTTACTGTTTGATAAATTGTCGTTCATGCATTTCATTCATCGTTTATTCATTTTTAGCAACTTTTCAGGAGAGAAAAATTCAACTTCGTCTTCCAATTATCTAGCCAATGACATCAAAATGTCAAAACTGCCAAAAAAAGACTTACGTAGTGATCGAATTTAAACGACGATTTTTGTTATTGAAGTAATTTGTTGTGGGAGTAATTTTCAATAGGGTATATAATTTTTGTTTTGGTCTTAAGGACATAGAGTTTGGCGTTTGAACATGGGAGTCTCGCCAGCTCTTTTCATTGGCTCTACCTTATTTCTATGTTTATTATAAAAGTCAGGATTTGACCTAAATCAACAAATGATATAAAAAGATAAAAAAACGTCGAATCTGGTCATAACTTATTTCCTACTTACTATGTAATTCATTAAGTTGATCCGAACTATCTACCTACCGAAGAAATATAATGTATGCAAAGAGATATTACGTCACTTCCTGCAATCTTCAATATAAACAACGTTACTGTGACAGACAGACATTGCGACGTATCTTATTAAACAAACTTGTTAGGAGTTCGTAGCTATGGAACTCCCATAATTGCATGTTTAATTTTAATTACACTGCTTGTGAGAGGGTAGAGGAATTTCGGAGAAACAGTCTTAAAGATATGCCGACAACAATAGCAGAGAGACGAGACGAAATATTATGTAGGTTGGCAGGGTAAGAAAAAAGCATTCTAAATAGTGTTTATGCAAAGGTCGGCCAGTGAGATGATAAAAAAATATACTTATAAGAGACGTGTTTTAGAATTTTTCTAGTACTTTCTAGTACAGAAAACCTTCAAGTTCGGAAGCTAATTACGTCGGCACATTGTGACGTCATTTTACTTTGAACCCAATAGATCTCTGTAAGGTATTAATAATGTTAAAATGGATAGCAATGATTTTCTAAAAAACATGTCTGATATTAAATAACAGGATAATCTACTCAAATAGACCTAAATTGCCTTTACAAAAACCTTGACCCAAAATGGTATAATTTCCGAAATTTAGCAATCGTTTTCTTAATTTCAAACTCAATTTTCTTAACCTTTTCAATTTAACAAAAACTATCTTGAGACGAGAGTTATTAATTAATTTTCATTTAATGAAACCGAAACTTGTGAAGTTCAAAGCATTCGAGTTAGTTTATAGGAAATTAATTTTGTAAAGGGCAACGTTCAGTTTATTCACTCCTAGATAGAATTTTGAACTATCTTTTCTTTGGTAATTTTAGTTATTTTCTATATATTAATATTAACTGAATCACTTTGCAGTATGATTTAGATGGTAAAAAAATTAAAACTATGTATGCGGCTATACGTATATTTCATATCTATGAATTGTTATTTTTTAAAAGGTAATCCATAATCCATATTTTATGGGTAAGTACAGAATTCTATCCAATTTAATAGTGAAACTAATTCCTTCCAAATTCGTCTGAAATTATGATAATCATGTCTGAAATCGTGCTGGAAGAATTAAACAATAAGCAAAACGAGTAGGTCGTTTATGAGGTAGTAAAGGTTTCTTATTGCGTCGCTATTCTTTTTTGTAAAAATTCGCTATTAGAATTCTTTTTTAATCATCTTCATTAACTCTGACTGGCTAAATTGATAACAACGAAAACAAAAACACACAGTTCAATTTCATCCTGCTTCCCATCTACAAACCTACCGTGATATACGTTGCTTACCAAACAAACATCCTAATATCAAAACTGCATACATCATAATCAAAAATATATATTTCAAAAACATCCCCCGGATAAGCCAGGATTCGTTCCCGTTGGAATAAATGATTGTAATAATATGTTAACTTATTCGTTGCGGGTCAGATAGGGTTGCTGATAACACAACCCTTTGTATTTTATTATATTCATCGTTTGATAACGGTGTTTAATTTGAAGTTATGTGTTGTGTACTTTAAGGACTTGTTTGTTTTGTTTTTTTTAATGTTGTTAAACCACTTGGCGATTAAAAAGAGTGTCTAGGAGTTTCAGGCCAGATCTTCTCATTGGCGCTACCTTCCGAACGGGCGGTAAATTCACTCTTTGTTTTGTTGACTATGCTATCATTATCATAAGTGTCAGCATTTTACCTAAATGAATAATTGATTTGATTTTGATTTAGTTTTTTTCTGTAACGCCATGCTTCTTACACCCAATGGTGAAGTCAGAGGTGTGAATTATTTTTATGTTTTTCTTTTACATCGTTGGCCGGCTGCTTATCCTATGTACTTACTTATTAACAAAGTAGGTGAAATGCCTCTATTTTATATACCTGGCGTGTAGGGTAAACCCTATGGTTACTATAAAGAACGTTCCGACTGAAATAAAATAGGTAAACATATATTTAGGCATCTCTTTTCTAGAGCTAAAGCTTTGTTAAGTACTATAGTTATCAGACTGATATAAGTAATACATACTTATAAATTCATTTTTAACTAACCCGATTCACAATATACTTTGTGATCAATTTTTTACAGCCTGACAAAAAGCTTTGTTTGCGAGATGTACTTATAAAAAAAGTCTTAGTACATTTTCTTCTGTAAATAGCGTATTAATAATTAATTCTCTGAATAAGAGAGCGTAAAATATAATAATATGTAAAGTAAGTAAATTTAAAGAAGTCTTCTAAAAGATCAAAATAATATACATTTCAAAGGAGCTACATATTTTCATTAGGCTCTTGAAAATTGCCAATTTTGAGTGTAAATATAAGTACGAAATTGTAACATCAACTTATTTTTGTATTATAATGAAAGTAAAATATAAAGAAATTGTACCGTTGTAAGAAATAACAGTAGTTGAAATATATTTGATTATAATAATACAGAAATCAAACAAACCTTTGTACAATAATTTGTTTAAATAAATTATCCTCAAAACGAATAGGGTTTTCTATATGTTATTTCTAACTACTTACTACTTATTTCTACTGTTCAGTAAGATGTACTTATAGTTTTTTCTGTGGTATAGCCTTGCCCAATTGTTTTTGTACCATCATTCGATAAATTGAATATACTAACAGATTTCTTTATTTGCGAAGATAAATTGGAACAGAAAAGCTAGCTTTTACCGTAGGTTCAGACATCTATGTAATATAAGAAATAGCACACTCAAATTGCCATTGGTTAAGGTTGGGATGCCACTACCATTGCGCTAGGAGGTCGTGGGTTCGATTGGCAGACGGTACTATTTGCGCAATCCACAACCAGTTCTTTTGGGTCTGATTGTACTCTTTGTTCGTTGTTTGTATGTTTGTAAAAGTCCCCGCGATACAAGAGAAAATCTGAGGGCGGAAGTTGTCTTTAAAAGAACTTAACTTCACAGGATTGTTAGACTAGCAATTCTGTAGGAAGACAGACGATTCCCTATTCCAAAACACCAAAAACAGTTTTTAAACCCATTTTAAGACGTACCTTCTCATTGGAAAAGGTTAAAGAACTTTGAATCTATTATTACCTACATCACGTACATTTTCAAATAACCCCGTGAAGATATTTGTAGAATCTCCAGATACTGAGCTACTGATTTGTCAAAGTGTTACGTGCCAACCGTTTTTAGAAAAACGTGATAGGTTATATGAAGAACAACGCTGAAAATGTACTTTTTAGAAACAAATTACAAAAGAAAGGCTATTATAAAACTGCTTTTATTTATATTTTTCGAAGATGAATATAACTTTTGCATATTGTTATGAAATTCGTATTCCAGTCGGTACTATCGAGTATCGAAATTTGACTTTAAAAAGTACTGCAAAATAGTTCCTACGGCGCATGCTGGAGGCGCTGTTCAGATTTTCAGACAAAATGCCTCGATACATAGACAAGCTGCGGTCCTGTACGACAAGATATTAATGTGAACGAAGCAAAAGAAGTTTGTAAGGATTGTACCAAGTGGCGTTCTCTGGTCTATGTTTACCCCTATGAGAAGAAGGCGTGATTTTATGTATGTAGGGAAACATGCAATTTCTTGATACCTTTTTTTTCGTCAGGGGAACCCGTTGGGGTCGCTGAAAACGTTCGACCCACTGGCTAGGTCCCCGCTGCACTGGGACTGCACAAACGGGGTATGTAGTCCGCCGTAGAGCCCACTTAAAACCTGACGAGTGTCCAAACACTTCCGCAAAGACGTGCGCCGGGTAACCGCTATGAGCTAGTACCGCAAGACGCACGCTATAATTCCTTGATACCTAGCCGGTTGATAGTAATAGAGAATCGCGCTACAAAATTTTACACGTATAAATTTTTCACACCACAGTCATCCACAAGTGTCAAATACATCACATCTTAGCTCCACTCCGCTAGTTAAACACAGTTCCGTGGGAACTCGTCTGATTTGTCAAAGAGTTTACTCCGACACGTAGCACCGCGTTATACGGTGATCATACGTGTTCAATGTGACTGCCTAAGAAGAGGAAAGTTTATGGAGTATTTCGTGAGTAGGTTTTGATTAGCGTTTATTTTTATTAGCTGCATACATGAATGAATTAGACACTACTTGCTCAATATCGAGAAGAGACAAAAACATTAATTTCAGTTTTTTTATATAAAGGCGCGATGAGGTTGACGTGTCTGCATAGATAAAAACTCCAAAATAAAAGCAGAAAAAAATTGTTTGTGTGTTATGTTTCTAACTATAAAATATTGAGGGTTTTTTATGAAATTCGAATATTCTTATAAAATTGCCTACAGGTTAAGAGCGCTGATAAGCTTCTTATGCAAAACTTTGCGATAGCTAACGTAACGTGTATTTGATCAAAACCACATTATTACTACAAATACCGGCCAACCATCCAAATCTTGACTTCTTCAAAGTTGCTTCACCAAGTTAATTATACAATTTCACAACGTTCCCGATCTGTTAAATTCAAACTAAAACCTAGTAATATACGGAGGTAATAGATAGTAGTTTTAATCCGTAGATTCCATTTTGCTGGCGCTGGACTAATGAAAATTGTTTTTAAAGTCAATCCGTTAGAAAGTGTCAGGAAGATTCGAACTGTCGGGAGGTGTATTTTACTGAGGATAGTTGATAACTGCGGGTTTGCTCGATTTTATTCAGAAGAAATAATCGGTAATTCATTTTTTTTTTCAGAAAAATATTTATGAAGATTATTACAACACAAGCAAACACTCACCCTTTAGGACTCTCGTCACGTATAAGCACAAAGAACATAATTTAAAAATGTAGAGAGTAGACATACCAACGGATTTTTCAGGAATCCTGAAGAATATAGGTTCCTTCTTCTTTACATAAGCTAAAAGAAGGTGAAAGACATAGAAATGTTAAATGAATCGTAGTATTGATATAGTTTATGCCAAACTGTCTTAGGAGTTAGCGAAAACATTTTTTATAAGACATAAAATATTTTTAATAAACTTCTAAATAAACAAATATAGACGAAATGGCAAGAATAAAAATCATATTCAATATCACATAATTAAAAAAGTCACAAAAACAGACCCACAAATAATATTCATATTAAATAATAGTTATGAGTTAAATCGCTTGAATCTGGTGTGAATCATTTGAGCAGAAAGTTTCTAGCACTGATTCAGTTTGAATCTAATGGAAATACCTTAGTTATAACATTGGAAACATTCATTCTGTTGGTCATATTTTGATATTAATTCAAAAATCTATGTTATCAACAAAACTCAAGCCTTTTTTATCGATATCTTTATATATATAATTCTTCTGTAAGTGCGTATGTCACTGAACTTCTCTTAAACGACTGGACCGATTTTGATGAAATTTTTTGTGTGTGTTCAAGGGGATCTGAGAATGGTTTAGATTCACAATTTTGTCCGCTGGACAATGTTTTTTTAATTAATTTTTAATTTATTAGTAACCTGTAGACAGGACAACGTCTGTCGGGTCCGCTAGTTTACAATATATAATATAATACTACAATACTCATTAGTGGCGCAATGTGGTTAAAGGGATCTCAATGCTTGTAAGCTAACGTAGTAGATTTGAATCTTACAAGGAACCAATGTTTTTATAATCCTCAAACTTTAATACTTTTTTATTTATTTTTCTAGAACAGCTCCAGTATACGGTTAAAAAAAATGTTCCGGGTCAATTTGCTCTCTATAACCGTTGCGTAAGTTCGTAAAAATCTTTACGACTCAAGATTTTTTTTTTTAAATAACTTGCATCGCAATTCACAAAATTTTATTCTCCATAAGATTTTTCGAATACATGTTTTCTATTTCTGGTATCTTTTGTAAAATATTTATGTCTAAGTATTTGTATCTATAAGTTACATAGATACTAAGACACATAAATCGTAAAATGTGTATAAGTGTGTTGCTATTCCAATTCTAATAGGAACTTCTTATCTTCCCATATTCAAATTTACTACTACTTTATATAATACTATCTTTGCTGTATTTTAATAACTTATTTCAACACGACAAAACATTTCTACAAGTAAAAGCTCAAACGAGAACCAAACTTCATTACTTAAATACACCAACTGCTAAGATATAAACGTTGGACTGAACCATTTTCATAATTAAACTTGCTTGCGTCATTTCCGGGAACGTCTAATAAAGGTTTAGTTGCGGTGAAAGTGCTTAGTCACTGAATTTATGTTATTTCCGGGAATTGTTTGATGCTTTTATTTTGTGGAGTAAACTTTTGATATAAATAGTATCCTTTGGTCTTTTGCCCTCATGTAGGGAAGACCTTAATCTTATTCCATTATGGAACGCTTGTCAATCCTGGTTCTATAAAAAACATTCTTAAATAAATTAGAATAGATCCGGGAATCAAACTCCACAGCTCCTAATTGGCAATCACATACAATAATTATTATGTTGCCACTCAGACGATAGAGAACACACTTTCTTTTTATCGAAATCGAAACCACAACGTATCGCAATAGACGTAATTTTATCTTAATATCCTGGATATAAACTATTTATGTGCCAAATATCATCCAAATTTGTTCAACATTTTTGTGTGAATCTAATCTACTTGAGCCTACTAATTCGTAAAAAATGTATTAAACTGGATAATTATTCATACGAAAAACCGGTATGCGTAATATTAAATTATACTACAGACGTTCCTTATTCAGCCGTTGCTTATTTCGCTATTTATTTGCGAACTCAAGGTCATTACATAATGATTTATTAAGCATTTAAGATTGACGACTACTTGGTTATATTCGAATGATTTAAATTAAATCCACTATTAAATAAAGAAATCTCTATCACAAGTAACCACAAAGAAACAAATGTTGTAGAATACACTATTGTTTTAGCGGAAATCGAACTCATATCATTAAGCTCAAGAGTAATGCTCATACCACCGCGTACCAATTGCGTCATAAACACCTCATGGTTAAAGCAGCATTTTTAAAGATATTTTTCTGATAATTCTTCCGTGTTGAAAAATATTTTAAGATTTTAATTTTATAACATTGTATCTTGTGTTATTGACTAATTACATGCCAAATTTCATCATATGCCGTAGCTTTAGTTCGAAAAAGTATTTTTATACCGGTACCACTGGGCAACCAGTGTCTAACATTAATTCCTTGATCTTAAGTTATTATAGAATACACTAGAGCTGCTTCGCAGTTATTTATAAGAAGCATTTCTTTAAAAACAGCAGTGGATTCATGTTAGTAGTGGGAAATTTCGGTAGTGATACCATCTCAATTTAAGCGCCAAATCACCATTCGTTATTTATATAACAAGTATTGTTTTCTATACGAAACTGCCATCAATTCTCCCATACTTCTGAAGTTCACCACAACTAACATCTGTATACAAACTGCCAAGTTATTAAGTTCTTCACTTACCGTCTATAAGTTGAGGGAAATTTTAATTAGCTTCTAAAGTAGCTCGCGTTTCGAACAAGTCAATCAGTGTTCACAACACACTATGAATTGACGTTCGTTTATGTGAAGGAAATTATAACGATACGTTTAAGGAAGTGTCATGTTTAGAAGGGGTCATGTTTATAATAGACTCACTAGACATACCAATAAATAAAGCCGGCCTAGTACGGAAGGGCTCTATGCCATTCTTATCTTTTAAGTTAATTTTGTAAGTACAGGTCTTCAGTTGTCGTTATCAACCTTGTCTATTAAAAAAAATCACTCTGTAGCTATCATAGCTTATAATATACAGGCTGATGATAGACGACATCTCAGTAATAGGGTCCTGTTTTTACCTTATGGGTACGGCAACCTTAAAATACATTTTGTGCTTACCTATCTATTATTTAAACCTGCTTGAAAATATTTCCAGGGGTAAAAAGTACTAAATAAGTAATCCCATGTTAATACAGGATATAAACTATTTGGATTCACTAGTGGATTTTGCGTGAGAGAGTAACAAAACTTGACTATTCCACTACTGGGAACCAGAAAAGTTTCAATTTTTCCCCCATTTTTGGACCCTTGATCTCTTGAGTGGAAAGCGAATGCTTATTGTATATATCACTCGACTAAGGCATTAGTGTATACTGTATTGCCTAGGTGGATATGTAATTGCAACCTTTAAATATTTCTCAATAGTAGCAAGAAGAAACGTGCCTGGTAATTGGGCTTTATTTTATGGGACTACATGGGACATTGTCCAATAGCGAAATGTGAGTGAATTACAGCCCTGCTTACAGCTTTGTATGTAACAGTGTCATATTATGTTTAAGTAATATAATATGCAATAATTCATCCATAAATCTCGCTAAGTGATTAACTGATCACCTCAACACTGTTCCATCGGCATCGGAAACTAATTAGTGAAATAACATCGCCTTAATGGTTGTAGCAAGTTTCCCGTTCCTTGATTACGACACGGATTGTTCCCGGCCACTTTGATTCGACAGCTAAGCGATTTTTCATTGGTCGTGACGGAAGTGCGGATGAGAAATTGGTGGATCGAATGGTAAGAAAATTTAGGTATTTAGGTAACTGGATTGAAGCACGGAGTATTTCATAGGAGCCTAAAATCAACGGCGTAAATTTCTTCCTTTTTAACCGACTTTAAATGGAGGAGGTTCTCAATGCGACTGTATTTTTTTTATATGTTTTCTACTTCACTTTTTTGTGAAAAGCTGCATTTTTAATAACTAGAACAATACAACATTACTGCTGCATAACTTTAAAATACCCACAAAAATGGTATATTCCCAGTTGTCCCCTCTACATTATCACTCCGGGGTGACAATTGGGAACTTTCTTCGTTTTCTTCCTACTTTTATTCCCAGTTGTAACCCGGGGGGACAGTGTTAGAGGGGACAACTGGGAATATACACAATAAATAACTGAAGGCACATTTGGAAATTGCACTTAGTACGCGCTATTATGTGCTATTAGTTTAATTTTGTGATGTATGAATGTAAATATAACGTTTTCAGGATCTTAGATCTTTGGTTCTCTGCCGTTCTTTGGTCTCTGCCTGTACTCACGTGAAGGAGGCTTGAATGTATGTATCTACTTGTTCCCCGGGACCTAAGAATACTTCTTAGTAGGCACAAGAATTACTAGAAAAAACAATCATCCAGGCACCTACAGGCTTAACTACGATATCAATAATTCCCTGAGGATAAATAGCGGCTTACATGTTGTTGCAATGACATTTGAATAGCATTCTTGATTTATTTATAGAGGCTATGAATACTGAAATCCCATTATTATTAGAAATATTCCACAATAAAGTTTTCCTGCAATAATGACCTACACATTCCGGCATCGTGCGTTATCAGTTCACTGAAGCGAGACGGCACTATATTTTATTGCTATCTCGCTCTAAATTCGGCCGCGGTTCGGCGGTTTCCGGGCTGTTCGAGCCACTCGTTCACTATCCGCTACGATCGCTCATTCAGTGCGCATGGCAACTTTCTTCGTTCGCTAGTACGCATGCGCGAACTGTGTCAAACGGTGACGCGACTCTCACCGCTGCTAACATAACCTCTTACTTTTAACAACAAATTCTGTTTAAATTCATACAAAATGTGGGATATTATAACGAGAGAATCCGTGGCTTTACTGCTGATAGTATTATTGGCTATTTTCGGTAAACATTTGTATCTGACAGTGTATAATTATGCAGTTGGACCGGCCATTAACAAAGTGGATTTTAAATCGAAAGGAAAATGGGCACGTAAGTAATAAACATCATTTCTTTTTCATTGTAAGTCTTAAAGCCAGTTTTGCTTGTAAAATGAAAGTGACAGGTACTTCCTAAATACGTGGGTCGCTGACCTTTAGTCATAGACAAGTTCATCAATGCAGTTTACGATCAATATAGATATCTATGAAAGATATAAGTAGTTATGTATTCGTAACATCAACCTACAAGTTTCATTATACAGTCATTAAAATTCTTTTGAATTATTCAATGTCAATTTCGTTTTAGTTAGTTAATGCCTTGAACTTTGTAATGTGACATTTTGAATATTAACTAATATTCCTCTTTTTGGGTTAATTTAAA
Organism: Anticarsia gemmatalis; assembly: GCF_050436995.1. Classification (NCBI taxonomy): domain Eukaryota; kingdom Metazoa; phylum Arthropoda; class Insecta; order Lepidoptera; family Erebidae; genus Anticarsia; species Anticarsia gemmatalis. The sequence goes on along the minus strand of NC_134764.1, from coordinate 8,906,927 downwards.
AAGATTTTATTACCGTAGTTGAGTTGATTTCTTCCGTGTTTTAACACGAAATATTAGGAAGCAAATAAATTTATGCATACCTCATGTTATCAACCGGTTTCTCTATTAACGGGTACTAGTTTGCTTATCTGAAGAATTTTGACAAATTATTTTTTATATACTTTGATGGGCCAGTTTATATCTCAGATATTATTATGTTTATCCGTATTTCTCATAACCTCCCGATAAGTGTTGGTTAGTTTATCGCCAAGTTATGACAGATCTACTATCTATACCACTTCCTACTCAGGTACTTAACACTATAAATGCGAAAGTTCGTGAGGATGTATGTTTGTTTGTCACTCTTTCACGCAAAAACTATTGTATAAAAGTTGTTTATAATCTGTAATATCACGTTATAAGTATACCTATTAGTTGTCTCTTAGATAACCATGTAACTACTTCGTCATCATCGTCACTCATCAGGTGAAATTGGAAACAAATGCCTTATCTAATACTGAATATAAAGAATATAGGTAGGTGGGTACTTTTTGCCGCTATATCTATCAACACAGACAAAATCACAGACATGAGTAAGTCATCACAACCCGTGAAAGTTTCCTACATAGTTGTAGAGAATGTTATTGATTCAGATTTTACGTAATACCTATAGGTAATACAGTCGTCTGCGATATGACCTCGTTCTTCAACACTTCAAGACTTATACTTCCTTTTTTAATATCCAAGAATATATTAAAACCTTGAATTGTATACGGGTACAGCTTCAATAAAAACAACTTTTTGTTTTTTCAATAACTGAACAGTTTTGGAGTAAATCTAGGTGTTTATTTTTGGAGCTGTAATCACACGTGTCAATGATTTCCTTGAGGAAGATATAATATAGATTTGTTTATAAGTGTTATAAACATATATATATTGATATGGTTAAGCTTATTATTATAAACTATTATCAAAAACTTGTGAAAATGGGGCCAAGTTCTCAAAATCTGAAGTTATGGCATCGTACTTGATAATGAGACGTCTTTGGCTGGAATCCCACCCCTGCCGTAGTGACGTAAACTCACGTCTTGCAAACTCATGCAATCGCAAAATATGTCCATTTTTTTTTAAATATATATTATTTATATTTCGTAGCACATACAAAGCCTTTGTTTACATTTCGACAGGTTTTTAAGTAGGTACTTTCTTTAGGTTGTAAAAACTTTTTCTCACAGTGTTGAGAAAGTTGTTATTTCCGATAATGGTTGAGTATTCGATTCTCAGTACAATCATTAGCAGATACTTAATGTGTTAATTGTTATTATGTGTGTAATTAAAACTGTTGTTAATGATAATGAAAGTGAGAGTCGATGTTATGTCGTAAAATAATATATTTAATGAATGATTTTTATGTTACGTCCTATATAGAAAACCTAACTATTATTCGTTCGAATTAATTGAGTGAGTGTTAAAATGTGAAATTTGACATCTGAAACTGGTACTACTAGAAAAATTAATTACTTTAAAACTAAACTAAAATTTTAACCGTCATTACAAATTTACGACTAGTAATCCATGCAAATATTATTCAATAGATACAAATGCCTAACATGCCGTAAATCTACGCTTGAACGAACGCCCTGAACTTGGCCTTCCAACTTGCACCGCCGTGCGTGCTTGTGACGTCATAACGTGCTAATACTGCTAAATAGAATACCCAATAAATCGTTAGTTGTCATGATCTGAATTTGTCAAATAAGTGGTCAACGATACAATTAGTAAATAAATTAACTTTGCTAATACAAGGTTGTAAGTTTAGTTGCGTTACGCACAAGACATTATGCGGTCAAATTTTGACGCACGATTTTTATTTTTTCACCAGTAGTAGTCGTTAATTTTGTGTAGTAATCTTTGTGCCTGAATTCTTCCTAATCTTGTCTTTTCCTAGTCTTTATGTGGATAAAATCAGCACACGATTTCATTTTTTAATTTAAGTTAGTATTTCGTCTTTGCGCTTGACCTCTCACAGTATTCTATGGTCACTCTCATAGCCTTGTAGGACGGTTCCTATCAGGCTATGAGACTGATCAAATAGAAAGTGTACTTGTGTATTGTGCACAAACTTGGCCCAACAAACTCCTGCTCAAATTACTGGTTTTAATAAAATTGGTCGTTATATCAGCTAGGAAGACATTATGTCATAAAATCTATTATGGAAGTCGGTCATACGGCTTGGATGATTTTTTAACCTTATTTAATGACCGTTGTCTAGCTTCCGAATCTGACTCATCATTTGATTTTAAGTGGGCAATGAATCTATGCGGGTTTTGAGCACAAGAACACAATTAATAGTGAAGATAGTATAAGATTTAAAAGCGTTATTTAAAATTGAGTGACATTTACTGTTTTTCAGCTGATGTTTTATTCTCTGTTTTAGCTAATTAGGGGTTGATATTTTGAAATTTATCTTTACTTGGGCACATTTTTAATCGATTCTAAGATTAAGCCATAAAAAATAAGTTCAGGCAGGTAGACGATTAATATAATATCAGACAAAATCCAAATTACCGAATCGGATACGGTATTGAAGACACAAAAAATGTGTTATCACTATTTTGGTAAACAAAAATACAATTATTTTAATTTTAATTTTAACGTTTGCAGAAAATTCTTGTTATAAGGTTTATTTTAATGTTTAAATTCAGTAAAATTAAGTTATAAGAGTTACTACTGCGTTAATTCTTTGGCTAATTTATTTTATTACTCAACGCTTGATTTCCTTAATAAAGCATTTTTTTTTTCATTACATAATTAACTAGACCTTTAGCTTCAAAAGTAAAATAAATTTACTTAACTTTTTATCAACAAACGCAGTTATTACTGCATATTTACATATGCAATTGTGTTTTTCAGTCTGAAATTACTGCAGACTTACATTAAAAATTAATATTTTGAACCCAACTTGTATTGTACTTAAAAATGCAATTATTAAATAAATTATGTATGCAATGACCTTTGATGTTAACTTATATTAATTCATATTGTTCGTAATGTTTTTAAATCTGTTGTTTATAAAAGGATTTTAATTTTTTCATTTAATTTGTATTCAGCTTCTGTAAGGATAAGCGTTATCTTGTACACCAGTCATCTTTATAAGAGCTTCTTTTGATCTTCGATTCGAAATGTCGTAACCTTACTTTAATTTATTTTTACACAGAGGCTTACTCTTTTTTCGTTCAAAGTTTTGGTCAAAAATGGGTTACAATTATAACAAATTCTCGTTTTTGAATCGTCGTTGGATTATAATACTTTAATACTACGTTTCTTGAAATCTTTTCAAAATAGTAAAAGTAAACTAAAAATGGCCATCTATTTATTAAAAAAAAAAAAAATAGGGAAGAGCTTTTAATTCGACCGAAAATCAGTCACTCCTTTTGATCGCATTGATGTCTAACATTTCCGTCACCAAAACCTGTTAACTTCAAAACGTTATTTTCTTTATATTAATGTATGGTATACACATCGATGTAGTTCAGTGATATCGTCTTATCAATAACGTTATCTAACTGATAACAGCTCAGATGACTAACACAACAAGATTCCGTGACTTACATGTATTATATGTATGTATATGTAGGTAGTCAGTACAGAAGGTTATCTTAGTGTTATATGATTGATTTAACCCTAACTAGAATATAATTGCACTATCTGACTATGGTTACGTTCGCGTATAACTATCATGGTGAAAAAATATTATAGAAAATGTAGATTAGTGTGATAATTTTCAGTCAAAATCCAGTATTTTCTGAGATTAACGCGTGAATACTTTCAGATAGTTTCTTCAGCTGAAGCTTCATTTTTAGTATAGTAATAATATTAAATGCATACGCCATTAATGCTACTTTTTCGAACAATGTGAGAAAAATATGAAAGAGGCTTAATTTTCTTAATGAACAGGTAGAAATATTTAGTCCCGCTTGAATGGAAGCATCAGGGCAGCTACAAATCTATCAATTATTTAAAACACAACTTTGTATTGACAAGGGACAAATGAGGGTAGACACAACACTTTTATTATGTAAAGGGTTCAGATTATAATTGTACCTTAATAGAACAGTTTGTATCACTAAGAGTTAGTTATAAATCAATGATGAGTTATTTAGTCCGTATTGATTTAGTAATGGTACAATGAGCTCCAAAAGTAGCTGATCATGTTTAATCTTTGGAAACCCTATATACTGAAGTGTGTACATTATTCCATGGAAAAAACATTTCCCATTGATTGAAATGTTTCATTCTAACTCATTATACCTGATTTTGTTGTGGAATAATGTGCACACTTCAGTATATAGGGTTTCAAAAGATTGAGTATGATCGGCTACTTTTGGAGCTGACTGTACTGATTTGATACAAAATAATGTGGTTAAATTGATGTTAATTGGTTTTACTTTTTTACATTTAGAGAGAAAACCTCGTAAGGATAGGTATCGTATTGTAGAAATACAACGTATAATGATTCCTTTTTAGATATATTTTGGTATTCAAATTCACTTTTATAAGTGGGAGATCATACAGACTTAATAAAACTCACAATCGATAAAATCTTATACATTGAAAACAAAACAAATATCAAGAAATTCTTATAAGACGATTCATATTCACATCAATAACTTTCACTTTATCGAAGAAAAGTTTAAACAAAATTCACTTCTAACTAATTCGGACAAGGTCGAATTTACAATGACGCAAAGATCACATCACCACAAGAAATGCATACGAATATAAACCCTATTACGTGAAGAAAAGGACAGTTTTTTAAAAGCAATTATGGGAGGATTTTTAAAAGCAACAAGACAGGGAAATGTGCATTTAAATATGTACCTTTTGCAGTTAAGACAAGGTACATTTTTCTTTACCATGAAGGTACACTTTAGAGAAAGTATCGTTGATGTTTACCTTCCGTTTTGTGGTCAGTGGGGTCTTAATTAATAGTAATTGGTGTGTGCCGTTTTATCAAAGGGCTTATCTTGTTAGCTTAGTGTAATATCGGTTACAGGACTTCTTAGGGTTCATAATTTACAGTTTCTTGCTCACCGATTTATGGAAAGAGGTACTTGTCACTCATTTAAAATTATTATATGGCTATGACTGCCTCTGTGGCGCAGTGTTTAATTTCATTACGAGTTTGATTCCCACATTATTTGTGCGATTCACAATTGCTTTTTTCTGGTCTGGTCGTACTTTGTGTCCGTTGTTTCCATGTTTGTAAAAAGCCAATGAACGCTACACAAAAGCAATTATTATCACGGTTTCAGAAAGTCTTTCTTATCTCTCTCGTCCTGGCTATGCGTCCCATATGGTGTTGGGGTCAGTTTTCCTTACACTCTTCGTCCAATTTATCTTGTCATCACCTCGTCTTCTTAACGTCGCATGCATTTATGTCTTGTCGCAACACTTCTGTCCACGTGTATCTCTTTTAGTCTTTAACCAAAAACCGAAAGCTCCAGTACCTGTTTGCCGACGTAATCGGGAGCTCAAAAAGTCTTACTAACCTAATAATAAATATTTTTACCTTCAGTTATTTATTTGGTCAAATTAGCTACCACATATTTTATTCCGACTAAGGGTTCAAAATAATGAGTAATTTTCTCTGCACCCACTTGATGGTACTCCAGGCTGCCATTATGGGTGGAGGGGTATAATTTATGATATTACATCATGTTCGTCAGCTGAGCACGGTGTAGTACACATCCGTATTCCGTTCTAATATTGTGTAGTGAAGTTTTCTATATTACTAGAGGTAAGCCGCGACTACTAGTTTTCATGTTTTCACAGCATTTTTTTATTGCTGCTATACTGCTAGTAGTCATAGCCTGGTCTTGCCAAACAATATAAAAATCCAATTCAACACAATGGAGATATGTAATAATTATCACTTGCTCTAACGGTGATAGTAAACATCGTGATGAAACCTTGCATGCCTAATTTTTTTTAATACATTTGTTTAGGGCAAGTAAAGTTCCCAACCCGCACTTAGCCAGAGCGGTGGTCTCAAGGCCTAACCTCTCCCTCGTTTTGGAGGCGATCCTAGCCCTGCAGTAGGACAGTAATGGGTTAAAAAGATATAGACGAATTCTTTTTAAATGGCTAGACCGATTTTAATATATTTTTTATGTTTTTTTTGGCAGTATCTGTAGATACCCACAAAACTTCAATTCTTCTATAATTTTACCATATCTCTACCACCAAAAAGCTATTTTACCCGTATATTCCGAGGGTATCCCCACATTAGATAATGCAACGTACCCGGAAGCATTATACGGCATAGTGTGGATAGTGCTGAATCAACACGGCCTCTCGCCTTCAATTTACATAATTTGTAATTGATATCGCGTACAGTCAGCTAGAAATACATTGTAACGTGTACATTTCCTTTGGGAATGGTGGAATTTGCAATGTTATTTTTTTGGACTGTTTAAAGGTGGTTTTAGTGATAATACTAACGCTGGTAAAAGGAAGGTTAAGCAAACTTTAGCGCGGACATTACATAGATGGGTAGCCGCTTAAAGGAGTTTTAGTAAAGTTTATGTGCTTTGGAATGCACGTAAGAAACCAATTAACAGTTATCACTACCAATCGTTAAGCCGTGTCAAAGGCCTTCAGATCTTGAACAAACAAATGATAGCAATAGATTGATCGCATATGTAAATAATTAGTTGTTTGTTTGTTTGTTTGTTTGTCGTATGGTTAGTGGTCAACCTGGTGTCAAAGCTGTTCAAGCCGCCCGAGAGGCCTTTGACGTGGCTTAACGACTGTTATCTTAGTAGACAACAACCGGGACCGACTTTTAACGTGCCCTCCGAAGCACGGAGACCTATCTATGAAATGACCGCGCCAATGGTTGCTTAACCCACAGATCGTTTACCGACCGGTGAGCGCAACTGGCTATGGGCGCCTCAATAATTATAATTAGTAATTGTAACATTTGTTTCGGAAGCTCCTGACATATTATTAATATAATTTGAAAAAGCATAGTTATGTTCAAATTCAAGTTCAGAATCATTTTTTTCGTAAACAAGGCACTCAAACGTATAAGAAATAACTAACCTACATAATTAAGTAAGGCATTTAAGCAAAGAAAAAAATGGCTTTTATAGACTATAACGCAATAAAATCAGCCAAAAAGAACACATTATAAATTAAAAAACGTTTAAAAATAAATACGGAAATGTCATAATTAGATTCAGAAATTTAGCAAAAACTTTGTGCTTATATGCTGGAACGAACAATATGGCTTGTCGAATGATGATTTACTAAAAATACTCACACATTTATTACTTCCTCTGTATGCTGAAGGATACATATACGACTTTAAAGGTATTATCGGGATTTTTTGAAATTCCTTTAAGTATATTCTCAATAGTTAATAATGTCGTCCCTTATTGCATTGGACTTAGTGCTTTGATAGGCACCAATGAAGATAAAGGTCGTTTAACCACGGCAAAAGTTTTCGACTGCTTTAACACCGGGTTGAGAGCAAACCATACGGTAAATAAATAATTCATAGTAGTTACATTGCCAATAGCAGTATGTAGGTGTAAGTATTTCTAGTAGCCCGCAGCCAGAACCTTCAGTATAACATTAAAATATAGGTCGGGGAAAAAGTCTTTTCGCATTATAGTATGTATGAACTTGTAATAAAATATTTTCTCTACACAAAAAGGCTCGATATTTGGGTACCTCACGAGCTCACTGAAAGAGACCTAATGAACCGTGTACTCATTTGTGATTCTTGAAGCCAAAGAAATGATATTACAAGTCCATACATACTATAATGCGAAAAGACTTTTTCAACAAACATGTAAAGGTAGGTACTGTTTCTGCTGACTGTACAGTGTACAAACTAAGTTAGTGCAAGGCGCTTATGTTGCACTTTACCTAAGTTGGTATGTTCACACTTATTAACATAATTGTAACTTAATAACTTGGGATCTAATTATATCGATAGTAAGGACCAAGCACTCTGAAAGATTGGTCTATAGTATAACAAGTTTATTTCCAAACTAGCTGACCCGCGCCAATTCGCTTGCGTTACATAGGCGTTAAAAATTTTCCCCGTTTTTGTAACATTTTTCGCTGGTACTCTGCTCCTATTGGTAGTAGCGTAATGATATAGAGCTTATAACCTTCCTCGATAAATGGACTATCTAACACTAAAGAATTTTTCAAATCGGACCAGTAGTTCCTGAGATTAGCGCGTTCAAACAAACAAACAAACAAACAAACAAACAATCAAACAATCAAACAAACAAACTCTTCAGCTTTATAATATTAGTATAGATTAGTATAGATTAACAATTTATTTTTATGGTGTTAAGTTTGTGGACAGTTTTTTAACGATAGGCAATAGATTTATGCTGCAACTTTTTAGTTAAACTATCATTACATATTTTGAAGTGTTTGAAATAATGATTTTGCCTTTATTATTACACTTACTGTGTTACTTTTATCAAACAAATACCATTGCATACACCTAATATTGTTTATTTTTTACCTCGTCAGACCAATTTACTTTTGGCATGTTCCATAAGCTGTTTGAAGTGTACTTATTGCTTTTTAAAGTTTTTTATAATATCAAATCCTTATAGTCAATTAATTGAAAAATACCTATGTTATAGGTGATCTGGAAACAGATTTTTTGAGATGAATATCTTGTTTAAAAAATATCTCTGTCTGGTTCGGTATTGACTTTTGTAATAACATGATGTTTTCTTTGTTGCAGTTGTGACCGGTTGTACTGATGGCATCGGCAAACAATATGCTATTGAGGTAATGTACCTAACATTATTTTTTATTAATTTTCTTTGCATAATACACTCTGTCTTACTAATAAGCGTTGTGTAAGCTCTGATTAGTTATACAGCCTATGGCAGCTTCATAAAACAATGTATCTAAATAACTTTACAATCTAACTAGCAGTCTCCACTTAAATATAATTATAATTTTGTTATAATTATATTAAAATGGATATTATAACAAAATTATAATTATATTTAAATGGAGACTAAATAATGTTATAATTAAAATAAAATGACTATTGAGCTTTTTCATTATTCAGATTTAAGTAGAGATATTTTATAGCGCTTTAATGGTAAATTGAAACTTTTCTAATAAGAGTAAATTAATACAATTTAACTAAATATTATTATCAAATTATTTATTATAACATTTAGAATAGTGCATTAAAATGATGCTTTTATTAAAACTACGTTATTTTAGATTCCAATTATGTTGCACATTTAACTTAGTTTTCATGTAACCCGATTTCTGCTTTCATAGTATTGTAAATTATTTGCTAAACTTTACTGGGTACAATAGGTAAAGATCATAATTTTTATTTTTTAAATCAAATTGTATATTATAATTTATTCCATGCGGAAACCGCGTATGTCGCTAATGGTAGTTTAAGTAAATACAAAGAAAATCAATATTAGTTTTATCGTATAAATATTTATGTATGAAGGGGATTAGCTTTAAGTAAATAATATTATTGATATGTGAACCTGACCTTGTTATCTAATAGGTATAATCTTTCAGTACATACTACTAATACAAGCTGAAACTAGTAGGTATGCTCGCGTTTACAGTGACAAAACATAGTAGCCAGTAGTAGCCACTTTCTTTTATTATTCCTTTTTTTGTAAGAAAAAACGGGGAACGATTTAATTGCGACCAAAATCGATTCGCGATCCAAATTATACCCAACATGTTCCTTAACTCTATGATACTATCGAGAATATTCCAACAGAAAATCAATTTAATGATATCTAGATTTTGCAATCGCTCTCTATAAACAACAGATTCAATCAGTTTAACAGTTATAGATGTTAAACACAATTTTCAATTCAGAAATCTGTCATGAATTCATGACCAGCAGTCGCATATGCTAGCACTTATACCACAGGCAAAGTAAATTTCATTGCAAATTAGTTCAAAGATCCGCCATAAAGTAACGAACATATTACCGAAAAGTCAAGAGGAAGGTGATTAATTTTCATAGATACTCACAATCCATTACAATATTAATAATTTACCCCCGAGGGCCTATCGCGAGCCGAGTCGTTTATCATAACTGCGTGCCGTCAGCGCAGTCAATCTACACTTGATTCACGGTTAATGAGAAAACCAGGCTTTTGGTTCGTTAGTTATCTGTGTTTATTTACTATCAAAGATGGTTTAAAGCCATGGTGCTGTTTATAGGGCCCTTTGTACAGTATAATGGAAGACATTTTTCGACGCGCCTAGGCTCAATTTTACCAAGATTTTTGGGTTATGTTCCAAATATTTAAATATTTTACCCATTAATGCCCCACTGCTGGGCACGGGTCTCCTTCTGTAATGAGGGAGGGGTTAGACCTTGAGTCTACCACACTGGCCAAATGCGCGTTGGGATGTTCCTTACAATAAAAGTTAAATATATTAATGCATGTTTTATTCAGTTTCTTAGGTGTGGATATTACCTCTTAACTAACTACAAAAAAGACTTTACATATAATATGCTATAGCCATTAAATCAGTAGCTTTTTCTTGTTTTGCTAAAATACTGCTTATATTTTTTATACTATGAACAATTAAAGTCATCCAAAACCAACATTATAAAGAGTCAGTAATTTAAACCTCAAAATAATAGCTAGTAGTAAAATCATATATCTTTTACATTACTAATACAGTATTTCCCTTACAGTTGGCTGCCCGTGGCTGTGACATCGTTCTAGTCAGTCGCTCTATGGACAAACTGAAGGCGACCGCTCAAGAAATAGGTAAATAGAACGTTTAATTATTATTACCTATTTGTATAATTAATTGTATTAAGTAAATGTATGTCAGCATGACTGGGGCATTGTGGAATGGACTGATTTAGATATTGACCTTTGAACTCTGAAGTAAAGTGAGGTATCTTATTATAGTCTATTAATGGTGGAACTTTTGAGCAAAGCTTCGGATAATATTTTTGGTGTCATATGGTATTCGATTTCCTAATAAATTATGGCTTGATAACCCAAATTTTGCCGTAAAGTGGCTAGAAAAAGAACGTTTGTTTCTAAAAATATTATGACCAACTACTACAGTCAGGAATCAAAACAAGGTGGCTGGAAAAGAAATACTTTTTTATTTTTAGACTTAACCTTTTAACTCAGAAATCAAACCAGAACTTTGCTATCGGAATTTTAGGATCCCGTAAATTATGGGAACTAAATCTACAACTACACTATTAACGTCATTCAAAAAAATTCTACAGATACATATTATCTTCTTTTTTCTAAAACTTATTAGATCTAGTTCAAAAAATGTCCAGCGAGAGACTTCTGACTATACCATACTTATTTCTCCCTTTGTTGCAGAGAAAGACTATAAAGTATCTACCAAGATTGTTCAAGCCGACTTCGGTGGAGAGGACATTTATGAGAAGATTGAGAAGGAAATCGAAGGTCTGGAGATCGGAACCTTGGTGAACAATGTTGGCGTATCTTACCCATACCCAGAGTACTTTGCTGAGGTCCCAGACTGGTAAGTCATTTGGCCAATATTGGTAACAGATATTATACAGTTCAGAGTCATTACTTTTAGTTAATGCCACTTGAAGTTCTTGCAAATTGAAGGCGCAGTGAACCTGTCATCCTTCCGCAGCATCAACACAGTATAAAATTAATTGGTGCCGTTTAGTTATTTTCGAATTCACTTCCACTGAATGCTTTCTCATTTAATAATTGAGAAACTATGTATTTTTACAGCTAAAGTGACGTACTGGTTTTCATAAGGTGTACCGTTGAAATAGTTTAAGGCCAGTGTCCTCCATAGGTTACTATTCTGAACCAAAAAAACAAACGTCTGGAGTCGCGGGCATAAGTATACAAAATCAGTAGTGTAAATTAACGTATGTATCTGTATATAATATACCATTGCTTTCTACGTATATTAAACAAACATCAACACATATGAAAACACAAATAAATATATCAATCTAACACCGAATGCATCGAATAATCTTTTCCGTTTTGAGATATTTTCAAGCACTTATTCCGACTTATTCCCACCTGCCTCAGACCGAGCTCTTGTCACGACCGTCTCGTTCAATTTCACAAACGTTCGACTTTCCAAGATATTAGCCCCAGTCAGACTATTCCACTCTTTGATCGCTCCGCCGTATATTTTGAGGGAAATATTTGATTTTGCAGATACTATATTTTTAGATTTCAATTTTGAATACGGACGTGTATTTATTTTGAGTCAATATTTGGAGGATGAATATCTAATTGCATGATATGGGTTCTGTACTTAGTGGACCTGGTTATTTAATTAGTACAAATCGTAGGTATAATTCATTTTTATTTTGAATCTTAAGCAATTTATTGTATACTATGATTTGTTTGGTGCTCGAAGGTGGCAGTTGCTCTTTTTGTCTGTTCAAAAGGCTATGCCATATTAGTGGTTTATTTAACGCGGCGTTTCGCAGACACAAAAATATATAATGCAATTTGTGTGATAATTATAACGGCCATATTTGTACAATATTTTATTTCTCTTGTATGTTTATTTTTTTAATTATTCTGGAAGCAGGAACTATCTTTTAAATTGTTCAAATTTCAAGGCTTGAAACATAAGGAATTACATTTATTTTAAGAAATTTAAGCATTCAATTTAATAAAAAATATTTTTAATATTGTTCATAAAACCTTGAAGGGCGCAATTAATTTGCAGCACCTTTTAAACGCAAGGTTTACAAAAACTGACATTGGCAACTATCGTATTAAATATGACCTCAGATATCCTTAAAAATAAACTGACCTACGCGACTTATATTCGACTAAAATTCTTAAAAATAAAGGTTATAATAATATTGAAAAACAGTAACCTGAGTAAAATCTGTAATAATTTGTATAATAACGGTTAAAGTGATTTTCGCTTTGTATATTAATTCAACGTGCTAATTACTGGAACTGCAAGTTTGATTTAAAAAAATATAATTTAAGTTATGATGTCTGGTCTATGCTCAGCAGTGAGTAGAAAAGAAATGGGCTTTGTATGTGTACGATGATGATGGCTATTCATGAGAGATGATAGGTTGTCCAACTTCGCACTACCTGCACGATTGGATTTATACTGATAAGTAGAAGTAAAACTACAGGGCTAAGCTAGTAGCAATATAAAGTAAAGTTCATTTAGATAGATTTTTGGGAGGGTTTTGTTTTCCGAAATAAGAGGAATCAAGATGGACAAGTGCTGTTGGGGGCCTTTTATCTATTTCAGGTCTCTTTTGAACCACCTTCATGCAAGGTATATACAACGTGAAAATAATTGATTACGTTTGCACAATGTAACAGGTGTAGACCAAACACGTTTTCAAGATATTTTTTCTTGACTCCATTTTCCAAATACCAGCCCATATTAGTTACACTAAGCAATCACAATGACAAATTGGGTGCTGATTCGAGAATTTCGTAGAAATGTAATAAAATTAGTATTACAGTTTTTGTTCGGAGTATTTGATTTTTTCTGCTGTCGTTGTGGAAAATTCTGCTGATATTTTGTATCGAGTTTTCAACTAATGTGTAATTCTAGGTATTGAATACAATAAAATTGAGGACTATTTCGAAACTACATTGATGTATCGAATGTTATTGATACATTTTGCACGTAAATTGTGTGTGCTTTTGACAAAATTTGTTCAGATTTTTTTTGTTGTCACAAAAGAATTTTACAAAATTGTGCACTATACTTAATTGATTTTTGTTATTGGTAATACTTAAATATTGCAAATGTCAAATATTATATAAGATAAACAGGTAAACTTATAAGGAAAGGATAATCTCGGAAATAGCTTCAGAAAAAATCGTATACTAGCGTGTGCCAGCGGCTATACCCGTGTGTTTTTACGAAAATCAAGGAAGGTCTTCAACTATCTCCTTGCCAATATTTACGAAAAATTATTCTGCTGTTTTTCAGTAAAAAAGTAAGAGGCAGACCAACAATTTCTGTCCGAACAAATAAAACCTTCGGAACACCATGTCATCATCAGCCTAGCCTTTCTTCCTACAATGTTAGAGTCAGCTGCCAGTCTTCTCAGTCTTGGTAACACCAAGCAGCATATTGTAAAAATAATATATTTCGCCACCAGGGAAAAGATGATCTCTACTCTGATCAAAGCCAACATCGTGTCAACCACTCGTATGACGAAGATGCTCCTGCCAGCCATGGTGAAGAGACAGAAGGGAGTGATCATCAACATCGGATCAGCCTCCTCCATGATACCAAGCCCGCTGCTCACTGTTTATGCTGCTACTAAGGTATGTACCTAAATCTTCAGCGTATTTTAAAAGTTTTTATTGCTAAAATAGGGCCAGAAATTAGTTACAGATTAGCGGGATCCTTTAAATGGTTATTCTTAGTATGTAAATGGTTCACTCTTAACTCAAAGGTTTTTACCATAGTCCCTTCATAGACTTTTCACAACTCCCTCTTTACTAGATCCTCTTATGTATGGATGAACTGAGTTTGACATTAGCTAAAGTACTATTAAACCAATACTAACTCCTAACGGACTTAGTCGATCTTTTTAGTGCTCATTCACGTTGACTCGCGGGCGCGGTGGCGGGCGCGGTCGCGAAATATCAAACATATGGCGATGTACCGAAGTGTTCACGTACAAACCGTTCGCGCGGTCTAAGTCGCGGGCGAGCTAGCGGCGTCGCGCGCGGCCCGCGTGGCGCGCTCGCGCCAATATCAAACAAGTGAAGATGTTCGTGTGTGTTCACGTCGAACTAGCGGTGGCGGGCGCGATTCACTCGCGACGTCAAGTAAGTTCAACCAGTTTGAGCCAGTTTGAGCCAAACGCCCGCCTGGCGGCCAACGTGAACACAAATCGCCACGTCCCCGCGCTCGCGACCGCCACCGCGCCCGCGAGTTCCAACGTGAACAAGCACTTACGTAATAGTTTTATGATAAATAAAATATTGTTAGTCAGTTTTGGAGTTATTTAAATAAATAAAATAAATTTTAACCCATTACTGTCCCACTGCTGGGCAAGGGTTTCCTCCCGTAATGAGGGAGGGGTTAGGCCTTGAGTCCACCACGCTGGCCAAGTGCGGGTTGGGGACTTTGCATGCCCTCAATAAATGTATTAAACAAATTTTTAGGCATGCAAGGTTTCCTCACGATGTTTTCCTTCACCGTTGGAGCATGTGATAATTATTTCTAATACACACATAACTTCGAAAAGTCATTGATGTGTTGCCTCGGATTCGAACCTGCGACCACTAGCGTGGGAGGTGCCAACTTAAACCACTCGGCTATCCTAATTTTATTTTTACTAAACGTTAAGAATTTTCTGTTTCGGCTTAGACTACCAAACAATTGGAAAAAGCAACTTCTACATATACACCATAATAATATAGTAGTTCCTAAAACTGTTATTACACAATCCTTTCATATTATTACATTATTACAAAACTCACAAACATACTTTACAATAACACAAGATTTTCAACTAAGCTGCGAATAAACTCATACAAACGGCTACAATATTTCACCCGGTGCCGCACAGGACCTAACTACCTGTCTCGCGGATATAAAAGTCTTCTGTCATTTACCTCCAGTTGCGCTTGTCTCCGTGTAAAGTTTTCATTTTCTCCTTTGAGACCTAATACAATTCTGTTTTGTGGAGTTTATTTTATTTATTTTTGTTATAAACTTGGTTAGGTATTTACACACTTGCACTATGGCATTAAATTTTAAAAGATTATGGATATGAATCCATATGTAATGGGGCTATGTTACTTTAATTAGAGAAAATGATCGTATTAGAAATGAAGTAACTGCGTAATGTGTTCGGTTTTTTATTTGGTGATAGATAGTTTTTTTTGTTACATTTCGGATCATACAACTAGTAAACAGCAATCGGAATAATAAAAGCGCTTAAATCTATTATTTGATCATATATCTATACTAATATAATAAAGCTGAAGAGTTTGTTTGTTTGTTTGTTTGTTTGTTTGAACGCGCTAATCTCAGGAACTACTGGTCCGATTTGAAAAATTCTTTCAGTGTTAGAAAGCCCATTTATCGAGGAAGGCTATAGGCTATATAACATCACGCTACGGTCATTAGGAGCGGAGTAGCAACGAAAAATGTTACAAAAACGGGGAAAATTTTGACCCATTCTCTTAGGTGACGCAAGCGAAGTTGCGCGGGTCAGCTAGTGTATCATAAGAGCAGTGATAGCCGAGTGGTATAAGTTGACACCTCCCACTCAAGTGGTCGCAGGTTCGAACCCGAGGCAACACACCAATGACTTTTCGAAGTTATGTGTGTATTAGAAATAATTATCACATGCTCCAACGGTGAAGGAAAACATCGTGAGGAAACCTTGCACGCCTAAAAATTTGTTTATAACATTTATTGAAGACATGCAAAGTCCCCAACCCGCACTTGGCCAGCGTGGTGGACTCAAGGCCTAACCCCTCCCTCATTACGGGAGGAGACCCTTGCCGAGTAGTGGGACATTAATGGGTTAAATTTATTTGTTTATTTATTATTATGTATCTCAATCATAATAACGTCTAGGACTACTTCCTTGTCATAAAAAAAAAACTTAAGTATGTCATCACTTTTATTACTTTATGTCTTCTAAAACTAACAAATTGTCCACAGGCCTACGTCGACAAATTCACCGAAGGCATTGACATGGAATACGCCAAGCACGGGATCATCATGCAATGCGTGAAGCCCGGCTTTGTCTGTTCCAACATGTCTGGCATTCGTCGCAGCTCCTTCTTCGCTCCTTCAGCCAAACAGTTTGTCAAATCGGCTATCTCCTTAGTCGGCACCATGAAGGATACTACTGGCTATTTACCCCACGCCCTATTCGTCAACATCATCAATGGCATCCAGGCTATGTCTTATACCTTCGGTGTCTGGCTCGTCACCCGGTCCATGGAGACCAGCCGCCGAAAAGCCCTCAAGAAGTACAAAAAACAATAATTTATTTTCAACTCTATTCAAAATTTCAATAACATTTTCTGCATATCTTGTTTCTTTCGCTTTGGACGCAGCGCAAGGGTAGACAAACAGTTTTTTTAGTATCAATTTTGATATTTTTATGTTGATTATCGGGTATAATTTACCTTAAGAGAAGAAACCTATTTTTGTTGTTTTATTTGTGTATTTAAATGTGACTATTCAGGTTCACTTATAGCAGATGCTATTTTATGCTAAAGTTGTTATTCAACAAGCAATGCATTATAATACTCACTTTTTCAATACAATTTAATTCTTAATTCCTTAATTTACTACGACATTTCTATCTACTAATAGAATTTTCAACCCTTTTAATTAAGTACCAGTTAGCTTATCACGCAGAATATCAACAGACATTTTTATAAACTTGTCATTTTATCTATCAAATATGTTATCCAACACTTATCTATAAGCTGAAACTGGCCCTAATTCTAACATTCCAAAGTACTGTTCAACTTGCGCCGCGTCTCTCTCGATATTAATACCAACTGCACTTAACCAAAGATAATTTATTAGTCATTGAGAGTAATGTTTTGGTATACTGAGTGTCTGGTGTCTCAATATAATTAAGTCGATAAGGTATGAGTATAACGCAGACTAACGACTAATTTCTTCATCAAAAGTAACAGCCAAAGTATAGGGTAACGTTAAAATTTAAGTCAAATTTGTTTCTTCACGAAACTGATAGTTTTATGAAGAAACAGATTTGCCTTTTCTACACAAATGTCAAGTAAAAGTCAATGGCTTTAGCGGTGCCTTTAGATATGTATGAAGATACTGGCCGTTATTGATTTTTCGGTGACGACATTTTCAAATTTCTTCTTTTCTCATAATCTTTTTGTCGCATGTCCATCGTGCCTACTGTGGTATTAGTACGATCAAATTTGTCTTAATGTTTAACAATAGATTCAGTCGCACCGATTAATCGTTCGTCTGCGTTAAACCTTAAGGTGTTTTACTAAGTCAATGGGTACAATGAAATTGTACAGTTACTGTCTCACTTATAAACGTTGTGTAAGCTCTACAGTGTTTTGTCTTTTTCACTCATATACAGTTTCAATATAGATTGAAAGTGACAAAATATCGTATAACTAATCAGAGTTTATAAAGTTTATTAGTAAGACAGTTAGTCACTAAAGTTACCAATTCGACTAATCAAAGGCTACAGCAAGGGACTGATATGGATAATTTCATAGACAGCACTATATTTATCTCTTTCTTTTGTTCTCAATTTGACATCGATAGAAAGAGATAGAAGTATATAATTGCGAATGTTTGTGAAATGGGTAAGTCTAGAGTAAGATTAATGTGTAGTGTTAGACTGGGTATGTATAACATTTTGGATTTTAAATAAAATTGTATTTGATGATTGTGTGTTTAATTAACCCTGGTGATGGTGACAATGTAAATATCGCACCTAGATTTTAAGAAAAAGCTTAGACACATTGAAATTTAGGTTTACCACATAAATAGTTGTGTGCCTAGTAAATAGGTACATAACATGTAAATAAAGCTTAAGCAGAATTATTTTCCACAGCTAATTATAAATTTGTTGGTTTAATTTTTGACACTGTCTCAATATTTCCTAGAGAGAATTTGCTTATTAAAACAAGCCAATTATTTTTGAAATATATCTGCTAGAAATGTATTGCTTGGTGCCTGATTGAAGCTTTAGTGCTTGATAGAAGATACGATACGAGATAGATAAGCTACCATAAAAAACAAGAAGAGGCTTGGATGAGTGACGAACAAATAAATAGATGTCTGATATTAATTAAATCAGTCAAACAAAGTGGAATTTAATACACAAGCAGTTAATCACAATTCTTGATTATAAATTAATTAAATCAGAAAATACACTTTATTAAAACGAATAAGAATCACATACTATAATCAAATCTTCGACGGAAAAGTTCTTTCCTTAAGGTGCTCGCACACAGCAGTTATATAACATTGTGTAACACGATAACAAAACAATTTTAATACAATTTTTGAACATTTTTTTTTAAAAACAAATGTTATAAGTCAGTTTCTAACGTTATGCCGTCAACTGCTGTCTGGGAGCACCTTTATGTATATTTGTGTAAATATTGGTGATACAGGGCTTGAGGCAAGACATGGTAAGTGGTGATGGTATTGTTTAAGATACAAAATGTACATATCCTGTAAAAATAGAGCTTTTATCATTTATTCCTTTCTAATTCTGCAAACTATTAGAATGTAGCCTAATTTCCTCAATATTGTTTCTTTTCCAGGAAAGATAAGCTGGAGGCTTGACGATTTTCAAATACTAGAAAAAGTCGTAGGATTATTTTGTAGAATCGTTGTTACAAATAATTTAATTTTGTTATTATTGTATTTATTTAATAAAATCGCTTTATAAAATGCCGGTAGTTGTACTTTACCAGAGAGCTGAACCTTATTCTTCTCATTCTATGCTTCGCCGTCGCAGAAAAAAGTTTGACATACAATTTGTGGCCAAAAAGAGACGTCTGTCAATTTTTTTCCTCGTTTTCAGCCACTATTTTCAACATCAACAATGTCAAATTTCACAATGTACATTCACTAAATTAAAAATAAGAAAAATTCAAGAAATATGATGAAACTATTGGCTTAGCAGAAAACGATTTCAAAACAAGTACAGATGTATGAAAATCGAGGAGATGGTACGGCACTAGGGTACCATGTTCAGTGCTAGTGGTTGAACTATGGGTAAAAAAGGTGTAACTAGCTGTGGACTCAACTTTAACTTGAATCAATTGCTGATGGTGATAGGTTCTGTCGTGATTCTGGTACTACTCTTCCTAATCGTATGCCACATCACCAACGGACGGTAAAAGTATGGGGAAATCCAGAAGTGTATGCTATAGTGTTGATATATTACAAGTATTGCTGATCGCTTTCGCCTTCGTCACACTTCTTATCGTATTGAGCTGGATGTGCAAATATTTCCAAGGAACGTAAAACATTGAAGATGGGTCGATGCGGTTTAGCTGTAAACCTCAACCAGTTTCTCACCATCGTTGGATCCTTGGTGATTATATTTGTTTTATTTATGTTCATATGCCATGTGATATGTGATAAAAGCTGCTCCGTATAATCAAAGAAAAATGAGTATATACAGCATTCCGATCCCGGAGGTGGATATTGGGTCAGCTATTATGATTGGATTCTCATTCATCTTGTGGCTAATGGCTATGAGATACCTATGTAAATACCTAGAAACACTACCTCCATAAATTAAAGAAGGAATTCCAAGATTATGTGCCAACCTAAACGTTCAAGATACCCAGGTATTAATGTATTATTTTAAACAGTTCATGTAATAAACACAGTTGGCTAATACGTTGGTTGTTTTCAATGCTAATTTTGTTTGCATAATCATGAGTTGTGAATGAAATTAATTATTTTCTGGTAATCTGGGAATTGTTTGAGCACGGGTAAGCTGGTCGCAATATTTGTGGAGCTCGTTTCACGGTACATTAAGTTCTATTAATTGGGTTAAATTGGAAACTAAATGGACGAGAACATAACTACACTACTCTTTGTTAAAAAGGGATAATTTATCTGCCCATTTCCGAAATTGTTTGCATTTCAGCAGCTGTAATAGGGGGCAAAAAATGTCGGGTATAAATAATAATATAACACATGTTTTTTATAACATGATCTTACACCACACGAGCGAGGTCATCGGCAGAATTCAACAAAATTTTAAACAAAACTTAAGACTGCTTGGTCCAGAATCTATCTTTGCAATTTTATTCTCCACTGCGCAACTTTGCATGTAATTACTAAGGGGTTTCAAAATATACAAAATTCTGGTCTGCTTTGTTTAGTCTAACTGAATTTGTGTCACATACTGACATGTCAATTGGGCCAGAATTAATTGATGTTATAAGCAATTGTAACGCACTACTGATTCAGCTGAATTGCTGCTTTATACAACTGCTAAATGCTGACACTAGGCTAAAGTATTATGCTTGGAGGCCTATCTTTTGTAACATTTATACGAATACGAAAGCACTTAGAGTAAGAAAAGTATATAAATACATTTAAAAATAATTGTGTAAAGACCGAGCTCTCCACTTAGCAATGAACCTGGGACTTCGAGATCACCAATCATTTTCTACCGATTAAACACGATGCTAGTAATTCATGGCATATTTACTTACTTAGGTACAAACTTTTCATATGTCGACTGGTATCGTATCATTGACTATACTTGATGAAATTCACGTATATTTGCAAAAGTGGCGCAGTAGTTAAGGTGGTCGCCATGCCACTACCATTGCGCCGGGATTTTGTGGGTTCAATTCCCACACGGAAAAAAAATATTTGTGCGATCTACAAATAGTTATTTCGGACCTGGTTGTACTTGTTTATAAAAGTCAGTGCGATGCAAAAGCAATTCTTAGTGCGGGAGTTGTCTTTTTTAATATAAAAAAAAATATATACATATATTAAAATCTTTTCCATTGCAAAGAAAAGTAAATATATACTGGTATTTATTCGTTTAAAGTTAATTAATTCAGAGTACAAAGAGCACATTGCGTCAGTGAAAATAAAATGAGGTAAGTTTCATTGAAATTCAGTTGATTGCTTAAATTATAGAGTCAAATGGAATACTGATTAATTAAGAAATATGTTTAGAATGCTAGTTATTTGAGTACCTAATTTCCATGGAGAAAGGCATGAGGGTATAGGACTTAAATTGATTGTTACGACATTGTGTAGTGAGTTCGATTTCTTTATGACACAAATATATTTGTATAATCTATTAATGATTATATTTGTAAGTAAAATGTACTTTATATGTGTTATTTCGTTTATCGTAATCGAATTATATTTTATTTATTTGTAAACCTTTTTCTCAACGTAATTTCCTTCCATTATTTATTTCAAACACCTACTTCATTTAATCTCTGCATCACCTGGTAGATTGGCAGAAAATGCATTTGGCATTAAGATCGCCTTCATACCTTTTTTGTATAAGAAGTTTAAATAAATAAATGAATATTATTAAGTAGGTAGAGGTACATAATACCACTAATTGTATTATTATATTTTAAAGTAAAACCAAGCAAAGCATATAAAACAAAAGTAAAAAATGTCTTTTACAACGATCCATTTATATGAAATATTCAGCAGGTCAGTTTCCAGTGAAAAACAATGTCAAAACCTGTGCCGGTCACTGCATTTTCTAATTAATATTAAAATCCAATTCTGCAGTGCTTGTTTTACGTAATGTAAGGGATTGTTTGAAATTCTAGTTTTTTGTTGGAAAAAACACTGGTTGATATTAAAAAATGGAGTTGTCTTTGTATGAAGCTGTGGTGTTGTCTGCTGACCATGAGGTGTCGGGTTTGATTGCTGGGCTGTTTACTATAGAGGACTGTTTTTTAGCGAGCATTTGTGTGTCCTCTGAATTTCCAAGTCAAGCGAAACGCTAAATTATGTTTTCAATTTCTGAAGAACTGCTCATATCTAGTTCTGATTGATGAAAATTATGATAATCATATAAAATGTGGAGTGGAGATCTACCTCTATGGCAAGCTGCGGTAAATGTCACTGATCATTAAGTCTAGGGTATGATTCCCGGTCAAGTGAAGGGTTATTGGTTTCAGGAAAATTTCATTGGATTTTTTCAGTAGCTAAGTGTTCAATTAGTTTTTAGGACTAAATCAGGTAAGTCTAGATAAAAAAGAGAACATAATAGAAATCATTTGATTACGAAATACAAAAGACAAACTTACTTGCATTTCAAAAATGTCGCAGAAATATTAGAAAGTTTTGCTGTGTTTTAGAATGCATAATCATGTTTAATATTCTAAAAATATTTGCACGTTTATCTTTATCTGCTCTAAAATTCACAATTTTATACAGTCACGTACTGTACGCATGCACGTATTACAAATGGGTCTCAATCTTAATCGTTTTTTGGAAAAACGATTAAGATTGAAAAACGATTAAGATTGAGACCCATTAAAAGATATCTGGACAAAAATTCATACCTTTTATAAAAAAATTACATTAAAAATTTTAACTGAGCAGTCATAATTGACAAACTATTATTAATAGAATACCTACTTTAATTACAAAATATTAATGTTTTCAAAATAACTTTTTGCTCCTTGTTTAATTCTAAAGAGATAAAGTTCCATGCACACATGCTAAAAAAGCCTGCTGCAATTCGACAAATACTTAGCTGCATGACTGTTGACGATGATCCTGCAATTTTCAGACATATAAGATTTTTATAACCAACCAGACTATTGACTATCTCACGACCAGTCTTCTAACTGTCTCTCCTAATTATTGGTGGCACATACCTTAGTTCATATTAAATATCTTTCCGCAGTCTGAATAGTAATCTGTGACACATGCCTTACTTAGTCAAGGTTAAAAAAAGCCCAAGTTTCACCCCAAAAGATTCCACCTTTCCACATTTCACCCTTGTATAGAACGCTACACGAGTACGCCTCCCCGTGGCCCAGATGCATGTATTTTTCATTCGTACCGCAGTAATCAGGCAAGCGATCCATTTGCCTGATCAAGGGGTAACAATCGTCGTAGGACGTCGGCTTAATGATGCCTTTGCAGTTTTGTTTGAAAAAGAAAATGTGAAGGGAAATCTTTGTTTTGTTTTTCTTTGTTCTCTTTTTAGATATTTGTCTTGGATTATTGGGACAATAGATGTTTTGTCGACTGTAGTTGAAAGATGGTCTGTAGTTGTGTGAAAGATAGATTGTCATCATGGTTAGCGAACTAACTGAAAAGTTAAATTAGGTGAACATTTTGTGATCACGTGTAATATCATGCAATGAGAAAACCTATTAAGTACCGGAATCCATGATATAAAATTTTACAAACCCTTTTTCTTAAAATGCCCATAAATGATTATTTTGGAAATTACAATATTACTGTATATGATTTTAAATGTAATCTATTTTATTTGCTATATTAACAACTTACGGATAACGTGTCTAATGAATACATTGAAAAATATGTCATAGTTTTTTTTTAAGCTTATCCGATACTTATGCAAAAGGCTGTAATATTGACTTTTATAAACAAAAATGTCAGCAATTTAATTTCTTTTGTTGTCTGTATTTAAATGTACCAACGCGATATTGTATTCAAATACATAAAATAGAACTAAACAAATGTATCGACGCGCTTGCACAAAAACTGCTGATTTTCTAATTAAACTGAATACAATTGTTGGACAGGGATGGACTTGGAAGGACTATGTTATTACAAAAATAAGAAGGTTATGCTAAATTTTAGGTCAAATGTTTATTTTAATTGTGGTTCAGTAACATACTTCAAAAGATCATTTGCTACGACTTCTACTTATTTATGCTGTTTTTTTATTAAAAAAGAAGATAATATTTGAATCAGCGCGGCTTAAGGGACTTAAGATAAAAAGGCTGTTTTCAAAAAAAAAATGACGCCTGATTACAACAACTTGTGTGTTTACTAAAAATAATGTTTCCATAACCAATATTCACATAGATGAGTTTAACAGTTTAGCTTTAAACTGCCATTATTCCTAACAGACAAACTTAACTTTAAAATAAATTCATTAGTATGAGTATATTTTACACCCAACTCCTTCCCTGCAGTAACAGGGCACGGAGTAACATTTTGCATATTAATATATGTAAATAATTGTTGAATGGAATCGACACATATTGGTAGTCGGCCGGCGACACACGACAATGCACTGTGATTAGAATCAGCCGCCATTGTTGCTATTACTATTAGGTTTATTAAAGGAATTTATTGAAGAAAGGCTGCAGTAAATTGAGTTTATATTCATGGAAATAGGTATTAAACTATTCTCTTATGTAAAGTTTAAAAATGGACCCATCTCGTGGGGACTTTTACATGGTACGAAAAGCGAATAAATAGTACAAACGGACAATGAAAAAAATAAGAAACAACTTGATATATTTTGAGCCCTTATTCATGTTAATATTATAAACTTTGGTAATGTGTAAGATTTACTGCTAAAAACTGTGACTCGGTTAGAAAATATTGTTGAGGTGTATTTTAAATTTTATACGTTTGATACCACCATTCGGTTCCAAGACTTTAAAGGCTAGTAAATTACACTACAAGCAAAATAAATTCTCTGCAGCGCAGTCATCTATGCACAATATAAATAGAAAAATATTTATTATGTACATATCTATATACATAAAATCGCGTCTTTTACCCATGGGATAGACCAGAGAACGTCACTTGGTACGGTCATTATTACAAACTTCTCTTGTTATATTCACATCCATATATCTTGTCGTACCTGAAATATTTGCATATCATCAGCGATATAAAGGAGATCATCCATTTTGGGCCTTTTTTCAAAGTGCCGGCCAACAAAAAAAAGTGGCATGTATCGATAGAGCTAGCCATTTGAAGCAATAGTTAGTATGGCACGAAACCGGTAGGATCGCTTTGAACCGAGTTATACAGGTTTGAAGATTCATAATGTTCAAACATTAATTAATTTCTGAAAGTGCTGTGAAACATAAAATAATGATTGATTTTGCTAGAATTAACTATCTAAAGCAAACGACCACTCTGAAGTTGATTTAAGGTCGTAAGCACACGTATCAACTCGGAAACGGGTCGTCACCGTATCAACTCGAGCTCATCAGTATTATTTGTATGTAATTCCCTACTGTAACACACTTATCGGAATCGTTATGTGATCGCCCCGGCTCACGACCATAGGAGTGGTTCGTATGCGCATTATGCATACACCAGCACCCAGGGTGGAGTGCAGGACTATGTGCAAATTCCGATAGAAGGGCGGGCATACCTTCTAAACCGCAACATGTGTCCTCATAACAAGGGCCCTCATCACAAATGGTGCCCGAAGCACAAAATATTGTTCCACATGCCGATGAGTCGGACATAACAACCCAACGGCAACACTCTAGGTGACCTCTTACCTAGACGATGGTTTGATAGTTGCACACAATCGAGGGTGCGGCCTCTTAGGTGCGAGTTTGATTCCCCCGGCGCCTCAATGCGTCGCAACTGGACTGGTCACTGGCGACTAGCGCAAGGTCAGCGCATCCTCCCTTAGCGAACCCAAGGGGCCGCACCCTCGATTGTGTGCAACTATCAAACCATCGTCTAGGTAAGAGGTCACCTAGAGTGTTGCCGTTGGGTTGTTATGTCCGACTCATCGGCATGTGGAACAATATTTTGTGCTTCGGGCACCATTTGTGATGAGGGCCCTTGTTATGAGGACACATGTTGCGGTTTAGAAGGTATGCCCGCCCTTCTATCGGAATTTGCACATAGTCCTGCACTCCACCCTGGGTGCTGGTGTATGCATAATGCGCATACGAACCACTCCTATGGTCGTGAGCCGGGGCGATCACATAACGATTCCGATAAGTGTGTTACAGTAGGGAATTACATACAAATAATACTGATGAGCTCGAGTTGATACGGTGACGACCCGTTTCCGAGTTGATACGTGTGCTTACGACCTTAAATCAACTTCAGAGTGGTCGTTTGCTTTAGATAGTTAATTCTAGCAAAATCAATCATTATTATATGTTTCACAGCACTTACAGAAATTAATTAATGTTTGAATATTATGAATCTTCAAACCTGTATAACTCGGTTCAAAGCGATCCTACCGGTTTCGTGCCATACTAATTATTGCTTCAAATGGCTAGCTCTATCGATACATGCCACTTTTTTTTGTTGGCCGGCACTTTGAAAAAAGGCCCAAAAATGTATGGAGCGTGGATGATCTCCTTTAAGCAAAAGAATCTCCTCAATTCTGTATAATATAAAATATTTTTTTTATAAAACTTACCACATAAAATACAGGATGTAGTTTTATAAACATTTTTACTACCAGCGGAAGGCGTGAAATCTTAACACGATGTATAGCAATGAGCTCTGGGAAGCAGTCCAATCTACGCAGTTTATGTTCACTGTACAAGTTGTGTAAAACAACTGCTAGTGCTAGCGTTAATAGTTGATTGTGGAACAGAATTGTACTGTATCTTCATGTAATAGGATCTGTTGATTGAAAAACTCGAGAGTAACGGTTTCTTACTACTGACTGTCGATAATGGAGCAGGAATTGACAAATTTTGTATGAATCAGCGTCTCTTGTGCATTCCGCAGGAACTACTTTTTCAAATCAGTAAAACGCTCGCGAGTCAATCGTAAATAATTGCTAAGGGTAATAAATTGGAACCGATCTCATTTTGAAATAAAATTGTAATTAATCTTGCAAGCTTATACATTCTTAACCATACTCTTGACTCTACTTTGACCAAAATCAACGATTGCCTGGAACTTAAATGACCTTTTTTGGCTTTTTTGAAGGCAAAATAAAAACTTCACTCGACCTTTAGGCTATACTCTGGGACCCCTTTAAACTTATGGATTGATGAAGTCTATAATTTATTGCCCAATCGAAAATTATGAACACTACTAATTCCTTTTTTGTCAATCACACAGGTGACTGTTTTGCAAATTAAATCAAACACCAATAGCGTAGAAACTATCTATTACAAAGCTTAACTATACCATTATTACAACCTTAAATTTCAGCAAGTTTCAAATAAAAACTATACTAATTCCACCACATCTCAATTAGTTAGGAACCCTTTCAGAATATAAATGTAATCAGACATATTTCATACGTAGTTGTGATTGTAATTCACGAGTACCGTCGTATAATCTAGTTAATTTATTTTTAAATTAATTACACCGTCGCTAAGGTAACATTGTACGCTCTTTCTTGAACAGAATACAATTTTATGGAAGAGACAGAAGATTTTTTGTAGATAGGTTCGCTTTTATGTTAAAGTACATAGATAGGTAAAGTATAATTTTATCCATCAGTAGCACAATTCTGTACCACAATCGACTATCAGCAACCGACTCCGTAACGAGAAATTTTGTATTAAAGTCTGATCAGCGCCTCTAGTGTACTCTTTAGGAACTACTTTTGTAGTACATTTGAAGTCTAAAAGATTTAGTACCTAACGTACAGAACCGCACTACTGTAGCGCGATTTGACATTGACGCGTCGTCGGTAGGTACTATCAAATATCGAGAGTTTAACATTAAAGCCAAAAAAATTTGTACTTTGGCATGTTGGTACACGCGTAGGTAGTCAGGCTTACTTCACAAATATTCGGTTCGGCATTAATCGGACTCGAAAGAACTACCCGATCAGCACAAGCCGAAAAAGTGAAATAATTGCTTCAAGTCGGTTTAGTTGTTCGATAACATGCGAACCGAACGTGCGATCCCGAATATGTGTGTGGCAAGACTCACGGGCAGAAGCTAGTAAGCATTTTCATAACAAAGCTCATCTAGTGCACTGAAAACACACCGTTCTTTCTATATTCACGTGCCTAACAGAGTCAGTGGCAAATTTAATTAAATCCGTTAGCGAAGTAAAGATTGATGGTGCTGAGGCGTCTTCACGTAACGGCGATATATCTTATTTTTAACAGTCATCCTTGCACGGGAGAACTTATTAAATATTGTTGAATGTAATTAAATATTTTAAATTTTTTGATGTGATTTAGTTTGTGATGTAGTTTCTGATTTCCAGCTAACTGGGTTTTGTATTGTAGTATAAAAAACAAAGGATTTATAGAGTAACTTGGATTTCTTGATTTATAAACTGGTATACTGGCGTACACTTAAGAGTTGATTTATAAAAATAGTAACTAATATTTGAGCCGAGGTCGTTAAATAGTACGTTACTAAACTTCAAAACCGATGGGAAAAAGCAAATTTGGCCGACTCGATAATGGATTTCAGCATTCTAAAATCCTCTATACACTAACTGACTAATATCCTAGTGCACAACTTAAATTCTTTTCATATTCACTGAAATAGCTCAACATATAATTATCATAAAATAACATACAGAAATAAAAGCATCTTATTAAACAATGATCATCTTTAAGAGTTCATTATTTCGCGTTCACTTTGTACTCAAAAGAGTTAGGTTCTTTGTACGGGAATGCTATTATGCGCCGTCTGTTTAGGGGTGAACCACATTGCGAGCGGGAGCATGACGTTTTATACGCGTGTGTCGCGCGGGTCGTCTGCGGGTTTATCATACGAACGCTGAGGCATTTTTTCCAAAACCCATCTTTGACCGACTGGATAATCGAATCCAGGAGTCTAAAACTTTCCATTGCCTACCTGACTAATATCCTAGTGCACAACTTATATAATTTTCATAGTGACTAAAATACCTCATCGTACGTAATATTATCATCATTCATCAAAGCTATCGCTAAAATAACATACAGAAATAAAAGCATCTTATTAAACAATGATCATCTTTAAGAGTTCATTATTTCGCGTTCACTTTGTACTCAAAAGAGGTAGGTTCTTTGTACGAGAATGCTATTATGCGCCGTCTGTTTAAGGGTGAACCACATTGCGAGCGGGAGCGTGACGTTTTCAACGCGTCTGTCGCGCGGATCTTCTGCGGCACGAACGCTGAGGCATTTTTTACTATAGCCAACGTAATTATTGAGTTTGTATCATAAAGTGATCACCCACTCTAGTGTATTCCACTAAAGCTACTTTTTGAGGTAATTTAGTTATAAGCTTGTTCTTCCATAGTTACGGGTATAGAAAATTAGTATGGCTACTGTAGCAATTGCTACAGATACTAAAACCTCCTCTTTATTTTGTACTGACTCACGACCCGCGCCCGCTTTGTGCGTATCGGACGTTATCAACCGTCCTTACTACTGTTCAGAATTCAACTGCCACTTTTAGTTTCGACCCGCTCTAGTCCCGCACTCGTGCAGTGTGTGTTACCCTTTATACTTTAAAATAAGCAGACATGCATTGTAAGGTTTTATAGTTTTGAAATATATTTTTGAGAAAGAGGAATTCTTTATAGTAGATCCTTGGGAATGCGAGAAAGGATTTTTATGAAAGAAGAATGTCTATATTAAATTGTTCTCAAATTCTGAAATAAGATAGGATTTGTAGAGGTATAAATTCCAATAATGATTGTTAAGAGAGTTTGGACTCTTTTATTTATATAGGAAAACCCCAGGTCGTTTTACTTTTATCCTAATTAGAGTAGTTCATATGATTCGTCTTTTATGCAAGACTTATTTGAATGAAAAGACGGTATTGTATTTTGTTTACCAAGGAATATTAGTAGACTAGCTGACCCGCGCAACTTCGCTTGCGTCACATAAAAGATAATATAATAGGTCATAATGTTCCCCGTTTTTGTAACATTTTTTACTGGTACTCTGCTCCTATTGGTCGTAGCGTGATGATATATAGCCTATAACCTTCCTCGATAAATAGGCTATAGGCTATCTAACACTGAAAGATTTTTTTAAATCGGACCAGTAGTTCCTGAGATTAGCGCGTTTAAACAAACAAACAAACAAACTCTTCAGCTTTATATTATTAGTATCGATAAGGCAAGGAATGTTTGTAAATATCGCAGCAGTGGCTTGTTGGTATCCTACCAATAAAAGACGTAATTTTAGGTATGTACGTATAATTTACAAAGATAAACATTTTTTTCTTTTATAAGATTGTATTTGATAAAAATTGGCAACTTGTCATAAATAATTTGATAAATTATACTACCTGCCTACCTAAAATTAAAATCTGCATCCAATAACAATTGCAATCTGTAAAGGACGAAGCACAAAAGATAAAAGATAAAAAGTTAAAACGTTCGTAGTATCGATTCGGTCAGCGCTTCTACTGTATTTAATTCTGCTTTACTTTAGGATTCCGTGAGTTACTGAGGGAAATACTGGGAAAATGTCCAGTGTAAATTGCAAGAAAGACCACTGTATTAGAGATATTTATTATGGGACCACGGCGAGTGCAACCTGCGCCGAAACGTTAGGCATTTTAAGGTAAAATGCGTGTTCGCGTTAATTCCCGTATTCTATTATACATTAAACATGCAACGCGAGAGTTTAAAAGTTATGGATAGAGATAGTTTTAAATTTTTCTTCTGCAATACTGGCAATGATTTCACTGTCTTATGATGATGAAAAATATAATCAATAGACACGAAACGACGAAGATGTAATTATTTTTCGTATCACACAACCACAACTTGTTGAACAAGGCTACCTAAGGAGTTTTCTTCGGAGGGAAAGCCATTAAAACAAAAAGTATAACCATTGGTTAGCATTCAAATGGGTAGTCTAAGCTGTTTATTTATTTAATTGTACATGTATTTCAGGCACGGAACCTCTAACAATATCACATATAATAATATTTTCATTTATTAAGTTAAACTGATAAATCTTCACTAATATTATAAAGCTGATGAGTTTGTTTGTTTGTTTGTTTGAACGCGCTAATCTCAAGAACTACTGGTCCGATTTGAAAAATTCTTTCAGTGTTAGGTAGACCATTTATCGAGGAAGGCTATAGGCTATATGTATATCATATCACGGTACGACCAATAGGAGCAGAGTAGCAATAAAAAATGTTAGAAAAACGGGGAAAATTTTGACCCATTCTCTTATGTGACGCAAGCGAAGTTGCGCGGGTCAGCTAGTTAAGTATAAAATACATAGATGACTACGGATAATACTGCAGGACGGATAATAGGCAGTTATATTTTTTTATGTCAACCTTTTCCTTTCATGTCATTTCTAAAAGAGGAAAATACATTTAATATGTACGGAATTGAAAGTACAAGTAAGTTGTGTATTGACTTGACTGTATATTTTTCAATATAGTACAATTTAGAATCGCGCAAAACAGTTAGAATACAAATAAGCTCAACGAATTGTGTTTACTTAGCGGGACCAGGGGAGGTATACTGTCGGTTCTCGATTATACACTATTTTATAGTTCTCGAACGATGCTCAAAAAATGAACGCAGATTTTTTAAAAACCAGATTGACAGACAGCTACGGTTTTGATAAAAATTATTAAAATTTAACATGTAATTCTTTAATCGAAATGTTTATAACGGTAAAAGAGTTATAAAAAAGTCGACACTATTAATTTGTATTCAACGAAACTTTTGTTATAGCCTTAACTGAATTCATATTATTTCAGAAAGGGATTTTATACACAAGTCCATGCTACGGTGCTTATTTTTATAATAGTGATTAAGTTATTTCTACACAAGGAAATAATAATCAGTCTTTAAAAATCTAACGTGCACTATGGGCGCATTATCACACGTAGTAAAGCAGCAAATGTCACGGAAATCTAGAATCATTCTCGAACTCAATTCCATCGAGAACCGATAGTAGAGAGTAACTTGACTCCCGTGATTCGCAATGTTGTTTTTATATCTCATGTTTGTTTGTTATTGAATTTGATAGTTGTTGTTCAAAGATACCGATTTACTACCTACTGTTACTGAATAAAATGATTTTATTTTGTTTTTACATTTATTTTATGAATATTGGACTTTGATTGTTAGGATTCTAGTTTTTTTGTACCTACGTGTATGCATACGTGTGTGCTTATTGAAAACTTTATTTAAAATAGTGATGATTCTCCGAAATATAAAAGTCTTGGATGAAAATCTATTTTTAAATGAGATAGATAGAAATAAATTTTAATAATGTTTAGTTACATTATTACGTGTAACATAGTTAGCTAATAGAATATCCAATGTTTCAGAGAAAAAATGCTTTCGTAAGTTATTGATTCAACATTTTCACAGACAAGAATTTCATCCTACAGAGATATAATTATATCTTCTTGTCACAAACCAATAAAAAACATTGTATTTGAAACAATAAGAATTTTCTAAACATTTCTATGTACACACATAATTTACAAAACTTCAAGCTTTACCCCAGCAATAAATTAGTTTCAAAACACAATAACAGAACTCAAACTATTAATTTACACCTATTTAACCTTAAAACAAAACTAAAACATGAAAGGTAGTAAATCAATAATGCGGGACCTTTCACCGTGAGACTTTTCGTTTCGGCGTGACAGAGGCTTGGACAAACAGGTCCTTTGGGCCCAAAAGGGTCAGTTATAAGCCACTAGACGTAATTAATTTCCACTTACAATTGTTAATTTTGTCTATGGGATAGCTAGGGGTAGGTCGTATGTAGTGACATACAGATGAATAGAACGACCAGCAATTTAATTTTGCACTTTTTATATTATCGATAAAGTCCCCAACCCGCAATTGGTGGGCATGGTGGACTCAACGCCTAACTCCCTTATTACGGGAGGAGACCCTTGCCCAGCAGTGGGACGTTAATGGGTTAAATGTATTTATTTAATATTATCGATATTAACATAATAGGAAAGCGAGCGCAAATCCCCATTACCCATTATATTCTAAACCAAGATTTTGCCAATCTGGAAAACTTAAGAAAGGGAGTACAAAGCTTCGATATAGCTGAACAATGTCGTTGAGATATCTAAGCCATCTATCTATCTAAGACAAAGAATTGTCCCTAAAAGTAAATAAATATGCAATTTTGGTTCCAAAGAGTTTAGCCGAATACCAATCGGAAGCATAATAAAAAAACATTGATATAATTTCAAATCAAAAGTTCACTACTATCGATTCCTAAGCTTCTGCTGACGTACACTACCAAATAAATTCAAATATCTAGTGTTACAATTTAACCAACAGGCATCCTGCTAATCTTCCAACAATGTAATTATATGAAAAATATAATATTATAAAGTTGTAACACTTTCCCACCCGCATGTCCAAAGTGTAAATGAGGGTAGTCGAACATTTATTTGAGTTTAATTTTGCAAGTGTCGTGTATTTGAGTTGAAAGTGGTCGCAACTTTGTGCCTCAAATAACTTGCTCGCAATATTAGAGAATGCGGGTTCGATTTCGTGTTTAATAAGTGTTGTTTAAATATTAATACGGATTTTAAAAACATTATTTTAAAAGTGAAACTATGTAAAAGGTGTTACGAACTTTGAACATTAATGTACATTTACAGTGTTAATCACGTGTAGGGCCGAGTCTTCACCGAACTACAGGCTGCTTTTAAGAATAATCCTACTAATATTTGTGAAGATAAAAAGAAGGTAAGTCATTCAGTACATTATTCTTTGTTCTGACACATATATACATAGTTTATAACTGGGATAAGGCTGTAGGATACTTTTTATCCTGTGAAACAGTATCGTATCTTTAACTAGACAGTTAGTCGATAGCGGTAGATTGCAATACAGGTCAATCACTATCAAAACACAATTCCCAATCAACACAGTGTCAAAGACTATTTACCAACGTTTGACGCCTAAGGTCCTAAACTCGATTCTCTCTCAGGTAAAGTGCTATGCGAGGTAACTGGCCAACTGTTTTGTGTATACTAAATATCGTAGACTCACTGATTTAGTGAAATTTGGGTAATTTATAAGGAGTCATCAAAAATCTTATGAAATGGAATTAGCGGGATAAAATTGAACTTAACATAGATGAAGCCGGGCCAGTCCGCTATTAACTAATCTATACTAATATTATAAAGCTGAAGAGTTTGTTTGTTTGTTTGAACGCGCTAATCTCAGGGACTACTGGTCCGATTTCCATCCATTTATCGAGGAAGGCTATAGGTTATATAATCATCACGACCACATCTACGACCAATACAGGAGCAGAGTACCAGTGAAAAATAATACAAAAACGGGGAAAATTATGACCTATTCTCTCTTATTACGCAAGCAAAGTTGCGCGGGTCATTTAGTAAAAACATAAAAATGATAAAATTTATCAACGAAAAACAAGCTGTAAAATTTATATCTTGCCTATGTACCTATATGCATATGATAGATCTGATACATTTTCGCGACAATATTTTACAATTTTCACGTTTACATTTCACTTTATATTCAAAGAACATTAAATATTTGAATAACGCGGTTCATTTCTTGGAAGCAGAAAAATATTCTTGTTTCTTTGATGTAAGGTAATTACTCTGGTATTGCGGTTCGATAGACCTCACACACCTTTGATACAACTTTACAAGGAACTTTGAAATGAACTTTTCTAGAAATGTTTTTAAATAAGCAATAACTAATTTATAGTTTAAAAAGTAGGAAAGTTAGAATAGGGATTCGAAGCGAGTTTTATCGTATTGCAAATTGCACTTTTATATTTTTTCTAGCTTTTCCCTCCGACTCTATCCGCGTAGACTGTAGCTATATTCTCATAGGCTGTAATAATATACTATTTTAGTTAAAATTGTTTCAGTTATTTTAGTGTAATCAAATACTAAGCAATACTTCAACCTTTACCGCATCACCTCGTACTAAACATTTAACATAAAATAGTACAACTTTTTCGGTCTTAACCTATTTTCCATGTAATATTTCCGATAGCACCACGAAGACAGTTCGGTAAGTCGATCACCACTCGATTACAACTCGATGCAAACTCAATAACAATTCGATTAGAACTCGATTACAACTCGAATAAAATCTGAAAACTAAATCAGTAGTGGTATAATCGGCTCTTTGGTCATATTTCCGGTAGATGTTATTAAATTTTCAAAGCGTGTCTGGTACGGTTTAAGGGGATTCTAGTTTCTCGCGTCATTTATGTCGATACTCTTTATGTATTGTGTTTATTTTCTATCGGTCCTATCGTGTCCGGAAATCTGGGTGAGTTTATGAAATATTGAAGGCGATTTTTCAGTGAGTTTGTCGAATTTTCCTTTTTATTGTTTTTGTTGATTGTTTCGATAGGTATTCTTACAGAGTTATAATCATCAGTGGATATTTAAGTAATAGGTAAATTCTTTTATAGCCGCAAAGTACGATTAGTTACCTAATTCATATTATTATGAAATTAGTTGTATTTACAAAAAAAATTTGGTTGAGCATTTTAAGTAAACTAAAATGAGAAAATTTTGGAAAGGTTAATAGTTTCATGCAATCATCAGTTCATATTCATTTGCAAACTTGAAGTCTTGATCTGAAAAGCTGCCTATAACTTTCCCTTGAGAGGAAAAATGCCAGAATTTCTACAAAAGAATATACCAGCATTTGCATTAGTTTCCATTTATTAAATAAACAAACAATATAAATAATGTACAAAACAAGAGTTTTAATGAATGCAACAATAATTAGTCGTTCTCTTGCTACCGGGAACGTTGCATGAAAACGTTTTAAATTTTAATTATCTTTGCTCTGTTCGGTTTTGTGAGCTTTAATTAATATTTTCTTAGTAATAGATAAATGAGCAAGACAATTCCTTCTTTGATTAAATTGCATTTCTCTCTTTGAACCATTATTTAATCAGAAATAATTATAGTCCTTCCAACGCAGCTAAAGTAAAAGTCTGTTTTCGCATTCGTATTAAACAACTATAATGTTGTCAATATTATCATCTAAAGTTGCTCAGTATTATTCACCAATTAAAGAGTAACATATTTTTTAGTAATGTAATATTCGATTACATAACAAACTTAACATCTATTGACTACATTCATATTATCACGCCTGTTATAGCCGAAGGTATAGATAGAGTGTAATAAATTCACGTTTTGCCATTAACAATGTTAGTCCTAAATTAAAAGGGGAGAGCCCAAACTTCGAGCTACTGTTGATAAATGCTCTAAAATAAAAAGAAATAACCAATAGAATTTCCCGATCCGGGATCCAAACCTGAGACCTCACATTTCCTAAATAGATAGAAGCAAGAGATAAATATTTTCATTTATTATTAATCACCTTTAAAAGAAACTTGCCGACTAAAAATGTTTGAAATACCAAATCATTTCACCTAAAACGGCACGCAAGGAATAGATATAGATTATGAATACGCTTGCTTAATCCTGCAGAATTCATCGCTTTTCCTTACCAGTGCACTCTCAAAGATATTATGTGATTGCATTTTACGATTTCTGAAGATATTTCATATCCTTTCGAAAGTTTTAACTTTAAGAAGATATTAAAGGTGCATTTGAAGTTATTTTTCAAATGAATGGATTCTAATGCTAGTCTGGTATTATTTTTCTGTTTATTTTGCTTAACGTTAAAGTATATTTAAAGACTAAATCATGCTCGCGACTTTGTCTGCATAGAAGTCGAAAATATTCCACTGCATCGCGACCCCAGTATAAATAGTATCCTATGTTTTATTCCACGACATAATATTCTATCTTTGTAGTAGTGACAGGGTAATGGGTTTGATTCCTACGCAAAACTAATCATTTGGTTTATCTATTTGTGGTTGTTCTTTATATTATGTTTGTAAAAGTGAGAAAACGGGTTCCTAATATTGTAGTTTCTCTTAGAAAATTATCTGTAGATTCAAAATATTTAACTAGGGAAACCCATAACATGTCAATAATGCACAGTAAATTATTTACGTAAATATTAAGTTCAACTTTGATATTGGCCTGCTTCAGGTTAATACAGCAATATACTTAGAATAAACTTCTCTTTCATACAATCTTCTTAATACTTATTTTATCGAATCTATAGTTATAAAATACCGCGACTACAAATCTACCATATACATATCTACCTATATACAACATACAACGCTGTTAAACTGCGCGTGCGGTAAAGCCATTAGTCTTGCGAGCCAGCAATGGACCTTGACGAGGAGTAATGTATCAATACACAATACATAGGTAGTACGTTCGAGCTTCATGCTCCGATAAAGAGGATATCCTGTACAAAGTGCTTTGGAAGGATTGAGTTTATTAATGCAAGGTATTGTTGGGAAAAATGTTTAGTATAATAATGAAGACTTCTTATAAAAGGCTATTTTTATCACGTACTAAAAACTCGCGCCTGTTTTACCCAGGTTAAACCTCGTTAATCTTCATATATTACACAGTTATACCTACATCGCGATTCAGTCAATATTATTTATTCAGTCTATGAAAAGCGCATGAAATCCGGCTAATAGTTTTTGAGTTTGTCACGAATAGATAGACAGACACAGCGTGAGGCAACATTGTTAATATGTAGAGATGATAGGTCAGGTTATATGTACAATTACTTCCTACCTACATATCATATAATGCAGTCAGTTTAATTAAAACCAGCCAAATGTTCACGACTCTGTTTATAGTATGCAAGTGTGTGCACAATACATTACACTCTGTATTCCAACAATCTCATCGTCCGGCGGAAAGGATAACTGACACGACCAGTTAGAGATCAGGTAGAAGACCAACAGCTTTACTGGCTTAATACGGAACTGATATACTAAATTAGAGCTAAGAATTGTAATAAAAATGCCACAAAATTAAACGAAATTCAGCTGAAAATTCTTGAAAGAAAATCTCTAGTTTTTGACCCACATTTCGATAGTGAGCAATAACACTTATTAGTTCGGAAGAAAAAGCTTTAAGACAATAACAAAAAGATTGATAAATGGAATGACTGATCAAAATGAAAATAGCTTGCGTTGCTCCAAAATTGTGCTTATACATATTCTGATGGAACAAAGCTACAGTGGAGTCGATCAGAACTAATATTATCTACGTTTTTTTTATAAAGAAAAGAACTCTCACAAAAAGAATTGCTCTTGTCACACAAGACTTACAAGCATACAAATAATACAATTGACGCACCGGTAGTGGCGTGGCAACCTCCATAGTCACTGCACCTCGGAGGCCGTTTTGATATAAATCAGCAAAGAGCATCTTATTTAAGCATTATCTTCAAATTCAATTGGCTGAGCCACGACGAGAACTTATCTAAAGTAGACACTTTAGTTTGTCTTCAGTCAATAGACACCTCTAAAATTCGATCGATTTATGTTTCTGCAAAGATAATTGATTTAACTTTATCTCGTTTAATAACACCCCCGTCATCAAAACACCCAAACAAGCATACAACAATCAGAGTCTTGTATAAAAAAAACTGTCATACAATTATTCTCATTCTAAGTCTACTCCACACCTCTCAATACAACATCAGCGCAATATGCGTTGGACCTCCCGAATGTGTGGTCATTAGTCAAACGTCGGTCGGCAAACTAACTTACTTTTTTCTCCTATTATATCGAATACTAGTGTTTTCGCGTGATCCTCAATATCTGCCATATTAATTTATGGTTCTACTGTACTGACTTTGATTAAACTAAAATTGTTACTTTGCCACCTGCAAATTGGTCCTGAAATCTGAAATAAAAAGTAAATCTTTGGATTCCTTCAAAAATATAGTTAGTTAAAACTCAGATAAATTGTGCTTTCGAAAAGTTATCTTTGATGAAAACCTGAAACAATTTAATGGTTTAAGTTATTGTGGTTTTCTCTAGCGCCATGCATACTAGAAATTGTGAATGCATACACTTTTCTTCATTTACAATATAATCTGCTACTGTAAAGGGAAAAATAAGTTAAATTATTTAAAATTATAACCTAAAATCTACACACACAGACCCAAAAATGTTCTATAACACAAATATATTCCCACATCGAACATTGCAATGATGCCAACAATCCAATGAGTTATTGGACACTTTTGTCGGTACAATGGTTGACCGTTTTGAGAAATGGATTGTTAGTCCCAAACTCAAAGGAATGAACCAAAATTTTGATGAAATTGTAACAGTAGAGGTTCCTAGAAGCCTTTTTAAGGCTTGTATTATTCACAAAAGTTTGATGTTACTATTAAGGCTAGTTGGGACTGGAAATTTCCCATGTTAAATGTAAAATATAAATATTGTGTGAATAATAATTACGCCTGTTGTACTCGGAAGTAAGGCGATGTTGTATTGAATATAAGCAAATTAAGATATCCATTATTATTTATAGTTTTCAATATGTGATTATTATATATTTATGATATATTTTTAAATATGTGATTCTCATCTCAAGCACGAGATTTCGAACTCAATGTGAAAATTCCATCAGTAGTCTTACCCCCGGTTTCTGAGTACATTTAACGATAGTTTATCTATTCAATAGCCTTTAAACACATGAAAAAACACTATTGAATAGATAAACTACCGCTAAATGTACTAAAAAAACAGGGGGTTAATTGTCTGAACCGATAATTAAACTAAAGACTTAGTGATTGGCAATCATAGGCATACTCTCTAAAAAAGCATACGATGTAGTTTCCTGAACAATGAATTGGTTTACAAATCAATTATAAGCAAAAACAAACATTACTTTAAAAACGTAAAACTTTTATTCTTAGTAAAAGTGCAGGTTTTTCTTCGGAACCTATAAAGTTACGTAGCGTATCGCTCCAAGTGATATAGAGTTCTCTATCGTAGTGAGTTAAACCGATTCTTTTGTAACTACGGATTTATACTCAAACTGCGGACTTGAAATTAAGATTGTGAAGTAATTTCAGTGGAAACTGTTTCTAAATGGAGACTTTTGGGTATATTTTTAAGTTTATAAGTAAATAAATATCAAATAAATAAATATTATCGGACAACTCACACTCATTTGATTCAAAACTAAGCAGAGCTAAGTGAATTAAATTTTTTATGCAAATGCATATTGCATAAAACAACATCACACCTGTTTTACCCAAAGGTGTAGGATGTGGTGTATTAATACACCCGCTTTTCAACATGTAGAATATTAGAACCATTCTATAAGAGACGAGCCCAATGCCAAACACTGCCCAAACTACCAAATTCGACACTATACGACTCGACAGTACGAGCTACAATTGATAAAAATTCTAATAATAAAATTGAGAAAAGATCTCTCTCTAAATAAGCTCTTTGCAAACAAGGCTATCAAATAATGCTGATCAGCCGTTTACACAACGCCCAGATGACAGAGACAGTCTTCCCATATAAAATAAGATAATTGAACGTACCTATAATAATTATATTCTTATTAATAAACCAGTGTACCAAGTGACGTTCTTTGGTTTCTGCCAACCTCTGTGGAAAAAAAGGTTTTTATAATAATATGTACCTACTACTAGAGGCCGCCCGCGACTTAGTCCGCGTGGAAGCCCTTCCCGTGTAAATTCCGATCCCTCAGGAACTCCGGGATAAAAAGTAGCCTATGTGTTATTCTTGGTCTTCAGCTACCTACATACCAAATTTCATCGTAATCTATTCAGTAGTATTTGCGTGAAAGAGTAACAAACATCCATACATACATACTCACAAACTTTCGCATTTATAAATATGAGTAGGATGTAAGAACCAGCAGAATATAACCTTTACTAACGGCATTCGGCAAAACAAAGGCAATACACTAACCAATAGATAGCGATTCCTTTTAAAAGCATCGCGGAAATATATCGCGAGTGATAAATATTTATAGTTTGTTTGTGGCAGGTAACGAGTATTGTTTATTGGCGAGATAAGACATGACGAATGTGAGAGAAATACCTGTGGTAGCTGGTACGGTTATTGTAGGTAACTTGATGTTATGTAGGTAGTGTTTTCGGTGAAAAAACCTAAGTTATAATTGAGAAAGTTATTTGGAAGCAGTCTTTTTCCTTTTCTTTGATTATGAGTACGAAAGTGGTAGGTAACTGGTACCTGTGGTAGGTTTTCTGGCTATTGTAGGTAACTTGGTATTACGTAGTGTTTTTGGTGAATACCTAGGTTATCATTGAGATTCTTCTTGATTTAATTATGAGTATGAAAGTAGATAAAGCAAAAAAGACAACAGAATAATATTGGGAAAAATATCAAATCAGGTAATTTTGAAAAATAATGAAACTTTTTTGAATTATTTACATCTATAAAGTCTTTTACGTTAAGTTTACGTGAATATAGTTGCGAATATTATCATCAATTTGTATTCGTACCTTATACATGATTTTTACAAATTTGAATAATACTTGGCTTTGACAACGAGAAATGTTAAGACTAGAATGTAACATTAAAATTATTAAACCAAATAAAACTTCAAAAAATTCGCACTATTACAAAACAATACTTCGTAAATACTATTCAAGCCCTAAAATAAAACGACTCGAACCACCAGCAACAAATTCACAAAACGCCTACACAAATTACAATAGCAAAAGTTATAACTGCGTATATTTCATTATAAGTCGGTACCTTTCTGAAGGCGTTAGTATAAGGTTCAATTATAAAAATTTAGTAGCCCCTAGCGAGCCGAGTCGACCGCTCGTAATTTATGCATCCCCCACTATGAGATGGTCTGAGAACGAATCTATTAAGTTCCTTTGTTATAATGTGATAGTTTCTAGTTTATTTGCACTAGAATTGAATTGTAAAGTGGCTGCAAAAATTGTTTGTGGGTTTAATGAAATTGAATTGTCGTGTTTGTGGAGAAATGTTTTAGTATTTATAAAAGTGTTTTTAAAATGGGTTTAGTTTCAAATTAATTTGAATACCTATCTGTGTCTCGAGTAACATTTTCCCCTGTTCCCCATATTCAAAGCTACATAAATAATTTATATGTTTTTAAAAAGCCCAATTAACATCTCTTACAAACGTAGAATTGCGGTTACACGTTCAAAAATCTTTTATGGACATATTTTTACATTTCATTTTACAGCTTTCCAGATAAACAGTGTAAAAATACGCATTCAATACTGATATTGTTTATTAACCTATTGCTACATTTCGAAAGAAGTACCCATTTATTTACCAACAGACCAAAACTCAATAATTTCACCTACAGATTTTATCCACAATACAGTAAAGCTTACAGAACAGCCAGTGAATGTCCACAATACCGAAAAATGTCGGTAGAACAAGTTAGCAGACAGCATGCGGCATGCCAGAGAGTTGGTCGTAAAACACGCACTTGGCGCTACACCGATAAGCACACGCCAACAACGCACGCTGCGTTTTATACGCATGCGTAGGGCTGCTACAATATGAATTGTTTTGTTCTGAAAAATAATTTAAATTATTTGGTTAATTGTATATGTTATTTGGTTTGTTGGGAGTTCTACATAAGCTAAACGATACTTATTTAGAAATATAAATATGTAGATACCAGGGTCTTTCTTTTTTGTTGTGTATATCCTAGCAAAATACCTACTACCTACTTTCAGGGACTTAATGTATTGGATATTAGTAAAATATGAAATGTAAACTAAAGTAAAAATTCTAGTCTGCGCCTACGTATGCGATATTTTAAACCACATACAGTCATTCATTTATAAAATTGCGTACCTATTTTCCTTTGAATGTAGGTTGAGACCAAAGAACGCCTCTTGCTGCGATCCTTACAAACGTCTTTTGCTTCAGACACATCCATACATATTGTAATACAGGGTGGTTACATAAAACACGCCGGTAACACTGAGGGCAGCTGGAAAAACTATCACCACTATAAATTCCACGCTATGTCAAAGCCTTCACAAAAACTTTCATACAGTTTACAATCCCATACAAAAAACAACAGAAATTCTGCTCTAAAAAACACACGAATAAATCCTTGTAAACTTTTCACCCACTATCCTTAACCGTGGAGGTCATGACCCCACCTTGTCTATAGTAAATCAACGAACTGCCAGACCTGTGTTCGTTATGGATGAACCACCATCGACAGAACTGACCAAGATGTATTGAAAGGCTTTTTCCCTGAATCTTCCTACTTCCTGCTTTCAGTGGAGTGGAAATGGAATTTTTTGGGAGAAAAAGTTTTCTTTGAGGTTTTTTGGAAGTTACATAAAGTATAGTAGTAGATAATGCATGAGACAAAATTCTTTGCTGAAAATCCCTGCAAAGATTTAAACAACTATATTTGTACTAAACAGAATAATTATTTTTGCACGGAAAATAAGATAAACAAATTTGCTAGCTGATGTTCTGTAATCGAATCTAACTAATAATAATAAATAAATAAATAAGTTTCTCGTATAATAAACGTTTTTCGTGCAGACGGAGTCACGGACAGAAGCTTGGTTCATGTTTTACTAGAGTGAAGGCTGTCTGCTACAGTTAATAACTTAACTAAGTATAAAACTTCACCTGTTTAGTTCAAATTAACTTCTTTAGTAAATACTACGCTTGGCTAGTGCCTGTTTAAAGCTAAGTAAAAAAAAAGGTTTTTCCAAACCCGAAGAAGTTGTAATACCTCAAAATCAATCAAGATTTTGAGAATTTTCATAATGATGAAATGCAATGTCCCACGTTTGTCTCTTTTACAAATATTTTGTCTTTAATTTCAAAAATATTTTTAGTACCTTCCTAAAAATAGGTATCTTGAAAGTTGGTAGAAATACTTTACTACGTAATACAATGTTTACAATAGTACAAAGAGCAACACATACATAAAACAAAATATTACCAAAGAAACAAAAATAATACTCAAATTGCACTCGTAGCAGCCCTACACCAGCTGTCGATATTGTCCACAGAGTAAAGATGAAACCCTCACACTGTCAGCCATATATCAACACGATATCAAGTTTGCACTTCGCGACTCCCCGCTGTAATTCTTTTATTATTTATTTATTTTATTTGTGTGAAAATAAAATAATATTTACTTATTTAAATGCTCATTTTGGTGTTTTATTGTTCTGGTTTTTAAATGATTGTGAGGGATGTCGCATTTTATATCACAGAGACTTTTTTCAATTGGGCTTAAAGCAAAACTTAGAAAAAAAATTATAAAGTTGAGGAAATATAAATGACTGATATTATTAGTGGTCATCATAATGTCAAAGCTGTTCAACCTAGTGTCAAAGGCCTTTGACATGGCTTATAATAGAAATGTTGCTAAAACTTTCTTACACGGCGAGTGCAACCTGCGCCGAAACGTTAGGTTAGGTTAGTCATTTCAAGGTAAAATGTGTGTTCGCGTTAATTCCCGTATCCTATTATATATTAAACATGCAACTCGAGAGTTTAGAAGTTATGTATAAACTACAAAAATCCTTCAAACCTCACCGATTCTTTTAAAAACGACTTCAAAATCCCTAACTTCTATAAAATGAAAGCCATTTTAAAATAACATTGGATTGAAACGATTTATAAATGAATCGTTATGTGAGTGGTGCTATTA
Source organism: Anticarsia gemmatalis (assembly GCF_050436995.1). Classification (NCBI taxonomy): domain Eukaryota; kingdom Metazoa; phylum Arthropoda; class Insecta; order Lepidoptera; family Erebidae; genus Anticarsia; species Anticarsia gemmatalis. The sequence continues at coordinate 8,861,969 of NC_134764.1, read as the reverse complement.
GTTCAAACGTCTTGCTCGACCGATGTTCATTGCTCACTGCATCTCACATTCATCACTGACCAACTGACCCGGCTATTTGTATGATGAGATTTGGGATAAAATGGCGGAAAATATTTGGTTTAATTTAAAAAGGAAACGTATCAGTATAAATGTAAACAGACATATTGTGAGTAAATAAAAACATGAAAAGGGCTAATAGTGACGAATGGGGCTGGAGCGTACCCACTTAGGCAAAGATCTTAGTCAAAATTGGCTGAAAACAACTATTGCTTTACAAAATATATGATTTTCTAGGATTCAAATATTTTTAATATTCGTTGTAATAGCCATGACAGAAATAAATAAATTTATCATCTGTGAAAATTTCAACTGCCTACTTATCATGGTTCATGAGATAATGCCTGGTTACAAACAGACAGACAGACAGACACCGAAGTCTAAGTTATAGGGTCCTGTCTTTCCCTTTGGGTACGGAAAGAATTCTCTCTCTTGAAAGAAAGGCCAAGTTTAAAGCTGGCATAAAATCAGTGTCATAAGTCCACAGATATTTTCAAATTCAAGCGTACAATATCACCAGCAGCCATTAATCACGATTAGGTTTAAGCAAAACTGTGTATTAACTACTAAACGGGCTATTATCGTCAGTAATCGTGAATCCCGTATCAACTACCAGTAAGCAGCAATGATTTGATTTATATACCGATCGCCAATGAACTGTGAGTATACATAGATTATGATGGTTTGCAGAAAGTTAGTCAAAGAGTTTTGTGCCTACGAAGGTAATTTTTTTTATAGTATTGATTAGTGATCTTTGTTGATTATTGTTAATGTGCTATTATACAAAAGAAGAGATAAAATTGCAACTTGTATATAATAAATATTAGACCTGTCCGTTTGCTACGCTTTAACTAGTTTTAATAAAATTAAAGACAGAAATATTAAACTTTAACCGTAATAAATATAGATTTCATTGGACATGAAAAAAGTCGCATTAAAAGCGTATAAAATTACCAAAAGATCAGTATTATCAATATATTTCCAAAAAAATTAAAGAAATCTACCATCATTTTGACTCTCTAACAGTGCAAAAGTGACTACATTGTTAATAAATAATCGTATAATTTCTTTAATCTATTTGTAAAACATAAATAATTTAATATTTTAATATAATATATAATATATAATATTATAAAGCTGAAGAGTTTGTTTGTTTGTTTGTTTGTGTGTTTGTTTGAACGCGCTAATCTCAGGAACTACTGGTCCGATTTGAAAAATTCTTTAAGTGTTAGATAGCCCATTTATCGAGAAAGGTTATAGGCTATATATCATCACGCTACAAGCAATAGGAGCAGAGAAGCAATAAAAAATGTTACAAAAACGTGGAAAATTTTGACCCATTCTCTCTTATGTGACGCAAGCGAAGTTGCGCGGGTCAGCTAGTAATTTAATATATCCTGCTACAATACCCACACGGTCGCCAAAAGTGTCAAGATACTAAGTGGTGTTGAAACTTACATACTAACAACATTTCGTAGACGATAATGCACTCGCTAAGCATCGGCTATCGTGCCCGTTCAGTAATTAATGCGGCTAGTGGTGGCAAAAATACGAGTGTACTACGTGCACTTTCTACCTTATGGAAATTGCTTGGTTTTGGGACGGTAATGCAGTTTCGTGAATATGTTAGAAGGTGTACTGTTTTTTAAAGGTTTCACAGTCTGGGAATAAGTGTTAAGTAACCTATTTTTTAGATAAAGTGGTCAAATGTATGATGTTTGTTTGTTTTTCGTATGGTTAGTGGTCAACCTAGTGTCAAAGTTGTTCAAGCCGCCCAAGAGGCCTTTGACGTGGCTTAACGACTGCTGTAAATGTATGATAATCATATCAGAAACGGGCCTAAATAATTTCTAAAATAAGATAGTAGATAAGAAAATACAAATTTTGATCTAAGTATACGGATATCCATGATTAATTCTTATTATTTTACACAAAAACCATAAAAATGTATAAAGGGCGTAATATAACAGGCAAATGAAAAAATAAAAAGGGTCATTTTTAATGAGCAAACGGAACATTATAGAAAATAGACCCATGGTATTAACTCTATCCCAGGAGCCCTATATCAATATTTCCAATTCCTACTAATGATCTTTCGTTCTATCTAAAGTCCAATAAAGAGTAAAATGTTCTTGTGTGATGAGGTAAAAAAAGGAAAAAGTATGTGTAATGTAGGTATGCACTGTAGACACAAAAGTGCTTTATCTGCTTTTTAGTGTAAGGAAGGCTGATCCCACTACCATATAGGACGAATAGCCAGGAAGAGAGAGAGAAAGAGAGAGGTTTTTTTAAAAATAGGTAGAATATGGACTGTCACTTTTGTATGAAACTTACTCTTTGTATAAAACTGTAAATCAGCAACGTAACAACTTTGTCAGCCGTTCCGTTGTACTGAAAATCGTTCATGATTCATTGCGAGAGTTTCTTTTTGTACAAAGTAAAAACGTTACAATTTTTATACACCAGTTAAATAAGTTCAATAGATATTGGTAAAAGGATTAAAACATACATGCTTCTAAATACATACACGCAGAAACAGATTTTACTTCTAGGCTCAGAACCGATACTTGTGCTTATCTTCCATAAAAATGTCTTGAGTGGGATTCGAGGCCGCAAAATTATAAAAGCTACTGTAGGTCTGACTGCAATTTAATCTCTAAACATAAATATTTTTTTAAGCAGTACAATATTTCGCAGTACAACCACTAAATCGAAAATAATCCAACTAACTTACACCTCTGTAATCCGAAAATAAATTTTAAAAAGTCTTTAAAAATATGATCACACAAAGTTATCATCGTTTGTTACGAAATCCAATTTACCAAAATTATTGGAACAGTTCTCACAAATATAGAAATTCAATTTCATTTCTAAATCTATGACTTTGAATTAAGATTGAAACTAAATGCAGTCTTAGCATTTTATTTTGTAACTTTATACTATACTCGGGGCATTACAAACGTGCGAAATACGTCATTTCTCATTTGTATCTCCTCTCGCTCGCACTTATAGATCTTATGAACAATTTATACCATTGTCACCTCTCTCTTCATCTTTTCTTTTTCTTCTCTTGTCTATGACGTAGTTTGTACGTTTGCAATGCCCCGAGCATAGTAAAATATCCTGTTACGTAGTATCCATAGTACATATATGTATGTTTGTTACTTTCACAAAATACTGAAACTGAAATGACACTTTAATGAAATTAGATCCGAAAAGAGCTTTGAACCTGGATTAGCACAAAGCACACTTTACCTCGGGACATCTTTCCACGCGGACGAAGTCACGGTCAGAAGCTAGTACATATTATATAACTATTTATATTCAAACTAACTGACCCGCGCAACTTCGCCTGCGTCAATAAGAGAGAACGGGTCATAATTTTCCTCGTTTTCGTAACATTTTTATTGCTACTCTGCTCCTATTGGTCGTAGCGTAATGATATATGGCCTATAGCCTTCCTCGATAAATGGACTATCCAACACTGAAATAATTTTTCAAATCGGACCAGAAGTTCCTAAGATTAGCGCGTTCAAACAAACAATCAAACAAACAAACTCTTCAGCTTTATAATATTAGTATAGATAACTATTTGTATTTAAATTTATTATTATTAAAATAACTAAACTGCATAATAATCAAATGCAAATAAGTATACTGTACCTACGTTTGACCATCTCCTTTAGAATCCTAATGCAACATGTTTGAGCTCTTATGATAAGCTGGGAGGTATCTCAGAGAGTACATGCAAACAATATGAATAAAACTACTCCTACCTACATCATATATGCGGATTTCAATACAGGACTATATAGGGATGGTACTTAGTAATTTAGTGAGGAGGCGCTTGTGGCTCGTTGCACTCACCGGTCGGTAAACGATCAGTGGGTTAAGCAATCTTGGCGCGGTCATTCCATAAATGGGTGGCCGCATAGTGGTATTTGAACTGAGCGTTTCCGTGCTTCGGAGGGCACGTAAAAAGTCGGTCCCGTTTGTTATCAATAAGATAACAGTCGTTAAGCCATGTCAAAGGCCTTCGGGCGGCTTGAACAACTTTGACATTAGGTTGACCACTGACCATACGACAAATAATAAATAAATTATTTAGTGATTGTACAAAATACAATGAAATTGACACTGGGTCGAACTCTTCAAAATAATTGATTCGAAAGGTCCATTTCGAGTGAATCTAGTTGACTTAAAACTTCTCATAGCCATATTAAAATAAATTTTCAAAACGTAAAAATATCGAATTTTGAACTTTTTTTGCAAATTTTAAATGTTTTTCTTATCTTGAGAGAAAGGGTTATCTAGGAAAAAATATATGCAACAAAAAATGCGAGTACTGTGGTTGATTGGTCTTAAACAATCTATACTAATCTATACTAATATTATAAAGCTGAAGAGTTTTTTTGTTTGTTTGTTTGACCGCGCTAATCTCAGGAACTACTGGTCCGATTTGAAAAATTCTGTCAGTGTTAGATAGTCCATTTATCGAGGAAGGCTATAGGCTATAAATCATCACGCTACGACCAATAGGAGCAGAGTGGCAATAAAAAAAGTAACAAAAACAAGTCTTGACTATTCTCTCTTATGTGACGCAAGCGAATTTGCGCGCGTCAGCTTGTCATCAGTAAAATTACAATGTAATAAGATAAGAGATGACCGATGTGATATTCACAGCACCTTATTCTTAACTTCAATATTTCAATATGATAAAACTATGTGGTGGTAGCCCTGTTTCAAGTAGGTATAACCGACTTCGCTCGGTACAAGAGCGGTCGCAAGTCTCATGTAAAACTGATGCTGATTTTACAGAGAGCCACAACAAACCCTGTTTGCTTTCATTTTATTTAGAAACTACAATTTTATGCAAAGAACTCTTGCATTAATTGGACGAAGAAAATCAGCAAAGAATCTTTTGAAGCACGATTTTCTATCACTTTCAAGTTTCGACAAGCGGCTAACTGTCGACAAATTTTCTATGATTTTTGATCATTGCCCCTTGCGGATGCTGTAAAAACTACTTTATATTATTGTCTAGCTTTCGATACCTGATAGTACCGTCTAGAGAAAACGCTACTGCAGGTTATGATTAATATAAAAATACTTTAGTCATATACCTAATGATTCTCTGTGAACCCTAAGTTGAAACAGTTCATAAAGTTAATAAAATAAATAACTAAATATCATTGGACGAAGAAAGTTAACATATTTAAAAAAAAAAATCAGTAATATTATAGATTTACTTTTTTGCTATAGCTAGTCGAATTATAACCACGTAAATAAAGGAATTGCGTACAGATAAACATACAAACTTCGACACTTTCAACACAAGAATAAGTACTACGGATAATGAACAATTTAACTGATGTACGTATAAAACAGTAAGGTAAACACTTAAGAGGGCCACATAAAACAAACACAAGGCCTTTTAAAATCCTACGGGTCATTATGGTGTCGTATCCTTAAATTAAAGTAAATAAATAAAGCTGTACACCACTACGCCCTTAATTTGTACCTGCTTCTGGCATTTTACCTGGATCTAGAGTCATTGGAACAGGTATAAGGTTATAGTTAAATAAATCTATAGTGTAGTTTTAGTTGGCTTTTGAATTTGTGAGAGGCTGTCGATTATTCATAGTGTTATTTATTTTGCACTTTTTATCCATTTTTCATATACCCCCTTTTCGAGCCACATATTATTATGATTAATAGACAGCCTCTAAGCTTTAAGAATTTAGTTTTTAGCAGGATTTAAATAAAAAAAAACAGTTAAATAAACAAAAAATATTACGGCAAAAACAGTGATTGAAAAGATAATAGTGTAAAAAATATAGTAGTTTCGTAACAATGTGTTTATGTCTTCTTCGCATTCGTCCTGTTTCTGTAGAGTTTCTTCTAATGCTTATGACTCGTCAATGCTACTGTACTCTAAAATATTGCTATATTACATTAATTGTAATATAATCACATTGTATAAAATTAACATTATTAACAAATGCAACAATTTTTAGAATATACAAGTAAATCATTGACATACCAACTTACTTCTTTAGGAAATTCAAACACAGAGCTAGAAGTATTTATTTTTAGATGAACATACAGTCTCAATTCTGCTTTTAAATACCCCGAATATAGCTCATCTAGTATTCCTATATCTTTTAGGCTCACCACGGTACAATTCGCTAAGGCCGTAAATCGTCATAATTGGAGGGAACCGTAGACGCACCCTGTATAGTCCTTACATGGACGGTACTGCATCTCACTCGCACTTTAACCAATACTAAAGAGTAAAAGAGACATCAACAGTTGTATAAAACAAGAAGTCATTTGCAATCATTGACAGCAATTGAAGCGATTGAAGGAATTGATCAGTGATTAATGTTAGTATGTGGGGGTGATAATTGATGTTTGTGTCAATCTGAGATCAATTGATTGTGCTGTCTTTGTGTGGTTTATTAATGATGGAAGATTACGACAGTTTTACTAGTTTTCTGGTAATTTCCTTTTCTTTTTTAGGACTCGCCTGTCTTTCCTTAAAGGTAAACACAATTCGTTTGTATGTTTTAGTATAATTACTTTAGGTAAAGATGTCATATTTTTTTATAGTAAGTCTTTTTACGCTTGCTATACCCGAAAGTGCAGGCAGAAGTGTACTGGATACACCTATAATTCACGATAAATACTATTAGTCTTATGTAATGTTATCACATTGTCCGTCCCAGGAATCGAACTTGAGATCTCGTGATCAACATAAAGCAACAGGCAATAAGCAATAAAGTTATTTATACATTCAATAATTTGAGTATTTTTTAGAAACTGTGTAATAAAACCGTATAAATGCCCAAAAAACAATTGAATGCTATCGTTTGGCAATAAATGTAATCCTCTTATAGAGATGATCGGTTCAAATCTGTTGTGTTCATTAATTGAGAATACAAATAGATTTCGTTGTATTTCAATGGTTTAAATTTGATTTATTTAATTTTATATCTTTTATGATAGACTACAGAAAAATTTAAGATAAGTCTGCGTGCCACGGATAATAAAAGATTTTGACTGTGGGTAAAAATTATATGCCTGATTAGTAATAACTTTTGTTTGGTACTTAAATCTAAAGCACTACTTGTGTACTTAGTGCATCTATCCTGATGGAGCCCGTACATGTTTGTTATATATGTGACTAAAAGAGAGCTGTAATATATAACGTAAAATTTACTTTTGTAACCCAATTTACTTACTGACGTAAGTTTATTTAATCTAAACTTTTGTAAAGACAAAATGTAACGTAATCAATTCTTTAAATTGTATAAACAAACAATAAACAAAGAAAACACACCTGAACACACTGACTTGCAAAAACTCCAAAAAAACCCCGTTCAACAATCGATGCCATCTGATTATGTAAAGTTTCTTACGCAAACCACATCGAGAGACAAAGACGTTCTTCCCAACCATTTTATGAGCTCCACACCCGAATATTTTACCGATAAATATCTTGAAGACATTCCTTTACTGTTTATCTAAATTCAGCAGATTCTGTTAAACTTCTTCCCTTTTAAATGTTAGGCTTGCTACAGACATACAGGACGGCATAAATTGGCCCAGCCGGACGGTAAAATTAAATATGTGTCGATGATTGTTTGGAAAAAATGCCGCTCGACATCGCTGCGCCTAAATAAAAACCAGCTGTGACGATTAGACCCGTAAGAACTACAAGATCGGCTTAAGTAAAAATCTAATATAGTAGTTGTTACCGGTTGACTTATTTGTTCCACAAATACTGCCAAATCAACTGATTAGATGAACCGAATGGATAACCCGATCGGCATAAATACATTTGATACAAAGTACCAAGTATCTGTTATCCCATAATATTCAATGGGACTAGGATGACACTGCGTATGTCCCATTAGTCCCATGATTTTCTGCAACGGGACTTTTCCCACCAAAACAGTGGGACTTAACCCACCACGGGACTAGTGGGACAAAAAAGTGTCAGTTGTCCTGCCACGGGTCAAATAGGATAGACCCAAATCGACGATCCCGGCCCAAATACATGTGTATCAAGCCTTACGTATATCGTCTTAGATTGCGTAGCATTCAATGTTTTCAAACATTAATGGCGGCGTTTAGGCAAATTGGCGGTTTTTGTTTCGTTTACTGAAAAGATTTCAGGTATACTTTGCTAATATTGTTTGAATTTCTGTAGTCGTTTTCTTTAAAAGGTTTAATAACAATTATAGGTATTTGTATAGGCACTTAAAGGTTAAAGTTATAGCACTAACTATGACTTTGAAAGACATTTGCAGTCGCTAAACGATTCAGAATGTTGGGTAAAGAGTAGTCTATAAAATGTAACTGTTAAGTTGAACAGTTATTTTATAGTCAGCTAGACGATTAAATGTACAATATTCGAAAATAAATAAATATTCGAACGATTGCATGTGTAACTACTTTATAAATTCCCACAAGAAATGACGCTCTGTTCCTATGGGGATAGATAGAGATCAATTGAGACGATTTGCAACTTACTGATACTTCACATTAATGATGAGTGATCCAAAACTATCAACCTAGTTATTAGCAAAAAGCAATCAATAAACTTGAACTGAATATAATTTTCTTTATTTTTCATGTATTCCCTCATAAATTGCACAGTATTTAAACCCACCATCTATTTATTACATACTTTTTACCGTAAAGTACCTATAAGATATATTGAATGTGAATAAGAATAAACACCCAAAAATAATGGAATATTCAAAGCGATTTGGCGCTTAAATCTTTAAACGTATCAGTTATATGAGAGATGCAGATGCTTAGAATATAGAATAGACATTTATCAGAATAAAAGACTGACTGAATTCCTGAACTGCGGCAATTCTTATAAACACTATATATAATGGTATTGAGTATATTGCAAATTTATCCCGTTGATTATGTTCCCATAGTAGTTTTAATATCATCGATCCCATACAAACCCTGTCCGTACAGTTACAAACATATTTAAAAAAATCTAACTTTGTGCTGTTGTTCTGAAGTTATGCACGTACATACATTTTGGTGAACCTTTTTATTTACCTATACATATATTTAACTAAACGTGTTGCATTGCATGTCTGTTATTTCAAATTAATGCATTATATTGCTTGACGTTTCAGCAAGCTAATTAGTCAAATATAGCAACCCATATCCAAATGTGTAGATCAGAGCAATTGCTGTTCGGAATGTCACATCGTCATCTTTCTTTCATCATTCATTTTCTGTGTTTGATATATTGGTCCTAGCCGGTTTCGGCGACAGCGACTGCAATTGTGGACTTTGCTAGATACTGCCGACCTCCACATTCTTCCTATCTTTGATGTGCTCGGAGGTGAGAGGCGTAACCAATCTTGGTTACGAATGTGCGGTTACAACGTCTCAAAGAAGGCTAAGACCAGGCTGATTTTGATAAAATCCAACAAATTATTTTACTATGTACTCTATCTCTTCTAGTAAGATACTGGTATGTAAGTCGATAAACTGTGATGAGAAAGGTGTGAGGTCTGAGACCGCAGTACGATCGCTACGATCAAACGATGCATATTGATGACCCTGTGACGGTGAGATGGGTACTCTAATGACACACTGTAGAGCCAAATAAATAGCTTTTTGAGAAAGTTCTAAAGTATACATTGCATAAAGTAGAGTTTAATATTGAAAATTAGTGCTTTTGCAATAAAGTATTTTTTTCATCATTAACATCTAACTTGAAGACATGAATCTGATCAGTTGTTGTTGGTATCAATAAAGTTTAAGTTAAATGAATCTGAAGACATATCTAATATTTTTCAGGAAATTTAGAATATACTGAATATTCGATTCAGGTTTTCTAAAAATTAAAATTATATAATTTTGTTCTATAAATTTTTTTCGTTGATTTTTACCAACAATGAAGATTTTTAGAAATACAAAACCTGAAAGCTTTAATTATACTCACGAAATGGTAATATATAACAATACAATAACGCTAGTTCAAAAACATTTCGTTTTTTCGTTTCGCGTTATTATACCCCTATTTTGTCCCAAATAACAAAGGACACAAATCCAGGCACTTTAAATCAGTCCTTCCAAACTACCAAAAGTTCAACAATCTTCCTATCCATGTGTATCACATACTTATAAGTTATAACTTAAAATCAACTCAGAAATAACTTGAGTGAAACTCCGTCTCTTTCATGCGTCGTGCATATCTTCAAGTTTAAGTTGTGACTTATACGGAGTTCTACTTACTTTATTATTATTAAGTTCTTAAGTTTAAGTTCGAGGTGTCTGCGAGAGTTATTCTTTTGGGTTTCAATTAATATTATAATTGTAGGAATTAAGCCGTTGAGGAAATACTTGTGTAGTTAAATTACTTACTTTAGCGATTGAAATGAATTTTAATATCGTACGCACGTATCGGACATGTGTAAGTTACTACACATACATACATGTATAATATCAAGCCTTTATCCCATAGTGGCAAGCAGATACCAAAGAACGCTACTTGGTTAGTACCAAGTCCAAAGAAAATCATTTATCTTGAAAAAAATTAAGGTGCGGAGTACTCGTAACCGGTGGTCCTGTGGTGTAGATATGAATGATGTAATGTACTCCGCACCTTACTTTTTTTCAAGACATGATTTCCTTAAATTTTTGTGGCCAGCAAATTGATTTCAGGGTACAAAATAATTTGAGCAATTTCAAAATGTGTTACGTAATTTTATACGTAGAATAACTCAAAACTAATCTGCTGCCGACGCGTCAAACAATTTTAAAGACAGTTGCTGTTGGATTCGTCGGTTACCAATCAGGAATGTAAAGTACATTGCCTACAGTCGCAGCATGATGTTGCTGCCGTGCAGTCTCCAGTTAAATTCTTCACCCTACTAACAATAGTAAAATAAAGCCAGTTTCACAAACAAAAAGCTTAAACAGCAAACAGTGGCTGTATTCTCTCAATTTCATTAACTCCCGTCATGTTTCTACAAAACAATATTTAACGTTCACACTTGAAAAACTTCTGCTTTTAATCATTTCAATAGTTTTACTTGGAAACAAAGAAAAAAGCACTCTATTACTAAACCTTATAAAGTTGATTTTCAATTGAAGGTTTTCCACGAAATTCTCTCCTTAAAATTGATTTTAACCTGTCGCTAGCGTTGGACAAAATTAACAAGCACAACGACGAAATAAAATTAGTTATATTGTTCCATTTAGTAAGATATTTCGTTGAAATTCACTTGAATCATGGTTCATTAAACCTTGTGTTATTAAGACGCTCAAATCTGAGCTTTATTTCGATTTGAGAGTGATTTCTGAGAATAGTGAGATATCAAAAGCCTGGATTTGTGGTCTGATTGGTAGTGTATGCTGATCATGAGATCTTGACACCAATACTCGTGCTAGTGTCAGGCAAAGCACTTTTTGAATTTTATTATTGTCGGTTTAATATCGGTCAAAATATTCTTAACAGTAGTTACCTTGGAGTTTGCTGTCGTGCCTGGTATACAGCAATAGGCTTGCCTGGAACGAATTGCGACTTTATATGGCAAAACGCGGATGTATTTCATACGCCTTTGTTTATACTTTCGAGTGTGACAGTCGTGATGCCATAAATTGTATGGTCATCACCTTTGATATTATGTGCAAAGATTCTACAAAAAATACGGACTCATCTTCAGATTTCACGATACAAACATTTTTCCTATGTGCTAAACCCTAATTTACACAAAACGTTTTACAATTTAAAACGTTAACAACAGTTTAAAATAAGTAGCAGTATGTTTTAATATCACAGATTCGGAGCGCAATAACAGCTCAGAAAGCTATTACAACGATGCTTGGTGCAATTTGAAGCTATTCCGCTGTGAAAATCGCCGGTTTACTATAAATCCATATAAACCCGCTACTATTTGTTCTAGAATGTTTCAGGTGTTTTGTTTTTGGAAATGTTTTGTACTCATTTTAGTTTAGGAGCAATTTTCTTTGTGGTTTTATCCCTTCAGTAGTAATTAATATCTGATATACTTAATCTACATACTTTACTGAAGAGCTGAAACGAAGATGAAACAATGGAGATGTTGGACAATCCGAGATAAAAAAAATAGTCAACTTATTTTTATAAAAGACATCCTTTAAGGTACACGTGAGTGCAATCTCGCGGAACAGCAAAGGAGATCATCCACGGTCCATACATTTTTGGGCCTTTTTTCAAAGTGCCGGCCAACAAAAAAAAGTGGCATGTATCGATAGAGCTAGCCATTTGAAACAATAGTTAGTATGGCACAAAACCGGTAGGATCGCTTTAAACCGAGTTATACAGGGTTGAAGATTCATAATATTCAAACATTTATTCATTTCTGAAAGTTCTGTTAAACATAAAATAATGATTGATTTTGCTAGAATTAAGTATCTAAAGCAAACGACCACTCTGACATGCACATAGCCCCGCACTCCACCCTGGGTGCTTGTGTATGCATAATGCGCATACGCACCACTCCCATCGTAGTGAGTCGGGGCGATCACATAACGATTCCGATAAGTGTGTTACAGTAGGGAATTACATACAAATAATACTGATGAGCTCGAGTTGATACGGTCACGACCCGTTTCGGAGTTGATACGTGTGCTTACGACCTTAAATCAACTTCAGAGTGGTCGCTTCACAATCAAAATTGCTTTAGATAGTTAATTCTAGCAAAATAAATCATTATTTATGCTTCACAGCACTTTCAGAAATGAATAAATGTTTGAATATTATGAATCTTCAAACCTGTATAACTCGGTTCAAAGCGATCCTACCGGTTTCGTGCCATACTAACTATTGCTTCAAATGGCTAGCTCTATTGATACATGCCACTTTTTTTGGTTGGCCGGCACTTTGAAAAAAGGCCCAAAATGGATGATCTCCTTTGGTAAGTAGCGCTATCTAAGTTTTGAACTCTCAAACAATTAAAGGAATGCAAACCTTTTACTATCACTGCTACCAAATAAGTAGAACTGTATTTAATTTTCCATATTTTATTAGTTTAAGCTTATATCTCTACTAGCTGACTCGGCAAACGATGCTTTGCCATATAAAACAACAATTGTGTCACTTAGGTGAATGAAAAATAGATGTTGGCTTCTCAGACCTAGTCAATATGCTCACAAAATTTCATGAGAATCGGTCAAGCCGTTTCGGAGGAGTATGGCAACGAAAACTGTGACGCGAGAATTTTATGTATTAGATATTTAATACAACCATTAATTACGTACAAAAATCAAGATTCTAACAATACTTTGACCCCTAAACAAAAGGTATGGGTGTTCAGTTAGCGTTCACCTACTATTGGCTGATTTTCCAAATTGCAACATCGCGTAATACGTTGCGTATTACCAATTTGTACCATAATATTTTCTCTTTACATGACTTTACATGTACTAGGTATGACGTAAAAGTTTAATTACTTATGGATAAGTACCAGTTAGCTTATCTGGTGAAATTCCGACTGTGGATTGATAAAATCACCGCAAATGTATGAACAATGTATGAAATTATCTATTGGGTTGGTTAATTGACAATTATTAATAAGCTGTGAAACTGAAGGCGCAGCTTTATTTATACATATAATATACTGGTTTATACATATAATATACTGTGTACTGTACGATACTGCTTAGGAAAGTTAAAAAAAGTGATTTATTAAGTTGTTATTATAAAAACTTTTTTTTCAAATCTCCCCTAGGTTAGCTAGGCTAGATTGAAAAAAGTTGACCTAATCATAGAGAATAACAATAATGCACTTATGTACGTCCGTATACTTCCCGGCTAGATATATTTTGAACGGCTTTTCAGTAATGACCTACATCCGGCCAGCAATCGTTTTATTCCTTTACATTAATTGCTGTAAAAAATATAGGGTAGATTTGTTTTTTAATCCTGATGAATGCGATGCAATGGGGTGTTGGGAAAATAATGTTCGGTTCAAAGAAAAAACCATTAAATTGTGCTGTAAAAAAATTACGTGACGTAATAAAGGATGATCAGAATGTACTGCTGGTGTTTGGGAAATTGTGACGTATGAGGGACGATCAAGTAAGGCCGGTGATGTGTTGAAGGGTGGTCAAATTGTGTCGATGACGTTTTGAGTAAGTGTGACGTATTATGGGAGGTTCAAATTGATAACGTGATATTTGTTAAATGGAAATGCATTTGGTTTTTTTGCAGACAAATAAGAGCTATTATCAGTAATTAAATTGATATCTTCGACTACGTTGTTAATTGAAAAAAAAAATTTTAAAACCCATTGAAGAGGACTATTTGTGCGATTAGGAATTGAACCCCTAAATCGACAATTACAAATACTTTCGGGTTACTGAAGTTTATACAAATAAATGGGCACTTACCATTTCATACATTTTGAAAACCGTTACCATAATACTGTTGTCCCAAATCTTCTATATTACAAAACAAGCCATAAATCCTGATTAATGAAATCACACACCTGTTTTGTGTTACCCTTGTGTATGTATCGCAAGTTGTACGAAACATCTGGTTTTTGTCAACATTGCCGCAGCGGCGTAGTCACAGTTGTCGCTTTGTGATAATTAGTGAAATGCTTTCTTCGGGGTGTTTAAAATTATTTAACCTAATTCCATTAACCTAGAGACTGTATAATACTTGTGTGACACAAATCAGAACAACCATTTGGGAATCACACAAATATCTTTAAAGTATTGGAATCAAACCCATGACATCCACATGCATTGGTGGTGGCAACCACCTTCGTTTAAACGGAAACTCTGAGTATTCATAAAAATGCTGGAATCATAAAAATGTTGGCGTCGAATTGAGAACCAACTCTTTTCTTCGAAGTCAGTTCAAATTGTCACGAAATAACGTATTTCCGTTATCAATTAAAGAAAAACAGCTTCACCGAAATGTGCATCAGACCCTCCATTATTGAACATCCCTCGTTTAACAAAACAACGTATTATCGCGTTAATCATACACTGTACTTAACCCTCGAATGATAAATCAAAACACGGCTACAGGACAATGGCCGATTAGAACAGGTCATTTTCGGCCCGGGTCCAAAATGCCCCGGGTCTAAATGGCCGTCGTAATAACACGACCTCGCTAATTTCAGCAATCAATTTCGGTGCTAATGGATGATATTGTAAGGGTTTCTTGTGAATATTTTGTTTGTATGTATGTATGCTTTTTGTTATGTGCACATTGGTAACGGAAATATACGAGCTAGAATTGAATTGTAACACTTTTTGTTTCTGTTATCTTATGGTTAGTGGCCAACTAAGTGATAAATACTTTCAATATAATACTTATTTAGTTTGCATCAGTAGAAGACCTACACAAATGACAAAAAGTACAAAATAAAATTACTTAATTAGAGCAAATTAAAAGAGCAGTGATAGCCGAGTGGTATAAGTTGACACCTCCCACGCAAGTGGTCGCAGGTTCGAACCCGAGGCAACACACCAATGACTTTTCGAAGTTATGTGTGTATTAGAAATAATTATCACATGCTCCAACGGTGAAGGAAAACATGGTGAGGAAACCTTGCATGCCTAAAATTTGTTTAATACATTAATTGAAGGCATGCAAAGTCCCCAACCCGCACTTGGCCAGCGTGGTGGACTCAAGGCCTAACCCCTCCCTCATTACGGGAGGAGACCCTTGCCCAGCAGTGGGACATTAATGGGTTAAAGGACTATGCAAAAAATCGTCCCATATCATCAACAGATGCCAAACATATCTCATTAAATACATCTCGACATTATGATTATTTTTTACTATGGCGACATCACTGTAGGATATGGGGTTATCGTGCAATAAAAAAAAATATGTTATACTTATACAGTTTTATTAAGTATTAAGAACTGAATTAAAAATGTGCTATTTAACTAAAAAAAACTCGAGAGAGAACAGCCGTAAGACGTACTTTACCCTCCCTCCTTGTTCCTCTTGTGACGATGGAGGCCACCATGCCACATCTTGAGGACTTTCCAGAACTGACTGATGATGATATCATTTTATTCGCCTTGGGGACCTACCATATAAAACTTGCAAAATCCTACTGTGCGGAACATATTCGGAATGGAATTTATTATATTGAATTATTTCGAGAAAACCAGCTAACTGATTTGCCAAGGTATAATATTCGAGAAGATAATGTCCGGTTAATTAGAGGACGAATACAATCTCGACACGTTAGATCGCGCGTTTATTATTGTTACATATTAATAAACCGAAGTGAAACTGGCAGACGTGCTATTGAACAGTGGTATTGCACATGCCTAACAGGGGCGCGTACGGTTGGAAGTTGTGCCCATATAATATCAATTATATGGTATATGGGCAAAGGTCGACATATCGACTTTAATCTACCTTCTTCTTCTTATCGTATGGTTAGTGGTCAACCTAGTGTCAAAGTTATTCAAGCCGCCCGAAAGGCCTTTGACGTGGCTTAACGACTGTTATCTTAGTTGACAACAACCGGGACCGACTTTCTACGTGCCATCCGAAGCACGGAGACGCCCAGTTCAAATACCACTATGCGGTCACCCATCTATGGAATGACCGCGCCAAAGTTTGCTTAACCCACCGATCGTTTACCGACCGGTAAATTAATATTTTTTTATTTAATCTACCAGCGGCAATGTTATCGACTATTATAATAGATGAATAATATAACGTTATTTTTGTCTGGATAATAGTTCTGTTGTTATTATGTATCTACTTGCACAATTGTTTTTGTGTTATTAATACTTAAAATGTCTAGTTGAACAATTGCTTTCTGTAATTATCGTCTAAAATGTATTTTTTTATTTTAAAATAAAAATACTTTATTTTTGTCAAAAGTCTTTTTAAAAAAAAACCCCGTCGAATTTTGAACTAAAAATTGGTACTGACTTTTCATGGGACGTAATAATGATATTAAAATTTGTCCCATGTCTGTTGATGGGATGGGACACTGCCCATACATTTTTTTGCATGGTCCTTTATTAAATTTATTATTATTTTATTACCTTACTCCATTAGCTGTGATATTATGACTTAAATACTTTAGTTTTTGTGACTGTTCAGATTGCATTCTAATAAACATAAAGACATACTAGCTGACCCGCGCAACTTCGCTTGCGTCCAATAAGAGAGAATGGGTGAAATTTTTCCCCGTTTTTGTAACATTAATACTGGTATTCTGCTCCTTTTGGTCATAGCGTGATGATATTATTATATAGCCTATGTCCTTTCTCGGGTATCAAAATATCTCCATACCAAATTACATGCAAATTGGTTCAGTAGTTTAGGCGTGATAGAGTAGCAGACAGACAGACAGAGTTACTTTCGCATTTATAATATTAGTATGGATATTATAATTAAGATAGGCCTAAGGATGTGTTTTCACTATGGTGTATCTGCGGACACAAATGGACCAATCATATTTTTTCCATTGATGCGGAGTGAACATTTGGTACATTTTAATTGGTTGATTTTCGGTCCGCTCTCCTGAGCTTCACTTTAGTAAAACCTCTATCTGTAACTATTACTTAAGTATAACTTACTTTTCTTTGACGTGTTTCATTCCTCGGTCGATAGTCCTATCGTTTACAATGGCTACGACAAAATCCATGGTCTTTGTTTTAAAGTCTTTATTTTTCTATTTTAAAGATGTTATTTTTACATTTCATACAATTTCACAAATAAACAAACAATGCGTTAGAGCACTCTTACAAATGTAATAATACTTCTATTTAAATTACGGCAAACCTTTTACCTTTTTGTATTCAAATTATATTTCTTTTCTATGATAAATTAATAAAAACACACTAAGTTTGTTATCACCTCGATAATGACATTCAAAATTAAATTATCAACATTTATAGCTGTTACTCTATGGAAAATGCTTCGAATTAAACGAAAACTGTTGAGTCTAAGTTATTCATTATATGTTCTAAAAATACTTGCTTATTAAGTTAATTCCCATGTTGCAGAGACACCATAGCTTCTGTCATACCCCAAAGACTTCGTAAGGAGCTATATCCATATTTATTGTTTGAAACGGCATTCGTTAAACCAGTTCGTGTATTTATTTTGCATCACACAATATATTGTACTCACGTCCCATATAATAGTGAGTTTATGTAAACCAAAATTTGGCGCCCAATTACTTTTCTAGACCGGTTCTTTTGATCTGACACATAATTTTAATACCTGATTGCCAGTAGAGTGAACTTTTGCATTCAATGACTTCATTTCTTCTGGACTGTACTTCAGTGCATGAACTGACATTGTTAATTATTGTTTCACTTAGTTTAACTCGAAGCATTCTCTAGTAACAGCCAAACAGTCGTTAAACAACCGTTTTAATTTTCATTATGATACGCATTAAATATACAATCTATCAATATCATACTGTGTACAATATAATTTGGCATATTTCCATTATTCTAATCATTACAACAATACATAAATCATTCGAACGCTCTAATGTATAATGTCTACGTACAAAAAATGTCTTTAATAATCAATAAATCTTAAACTATTTAAATACGCTTTTATAACCTTAGCAATAATCTTAATTTTAACACGAGTTAATCCCTATACTTCTATTTCATTTATTCGACTAATTAAAATAATTAACACATATGGTCAGTCATTTCTTTACATAAATTTTGGTAAATATGAGACTGTTTGTCAAATCCGTTCTACAGTTTCATTAAATCATACTTAACTACTATTCGGTTAGAGGAAACAATCACTTGTGACGTCACGTCAACCGACCAATCACACACTCGCATGTAAATGACTTTTGTCAGCTGTCAAACATGTAACATAAGCGGTTTGAATCGTTAAGTGACTGGTTCTTCTAACCGAATTTCTTTAGGTCGGGAATGAAATAATGCCAACCTACATAGGAGTCACTCTTTCCGGCACCTTAATCTCCCTCAAAGTATAAATAGATCTTCGTATTGCACCACCTTCATGCCGGTTGGATACATGATGCAGAACCTCTGGCAACGATTCTCCTTCAGAATTAATCATTGTATCGTCAGTCAGATTGCCGCTTTCGTCTCGTCAAGATCTGTGAAGGAACTCCGAGGTTAGAACCTTTTGGTTATTCGCTTTTAGAACCTTCTCGTGGTGCCTTAACCGGTGGACAATTTCGTCATGGAGTACATTGAAGCACATGGCAGTGAGAGCAAGACCAGTCATGATGTATATTGAGCAGAACCATACCGTGCCAGAAGACGCTCCGTTCTTCTGCGTAGCTCCAGGAGCCAAATGTCCAAAACCAATAGTACTGAGACTCATAAAGCAAAAGTAAACCCCGTCTATCGGACTCCAGCCTTCGAGCTGGTACAAAACTAAAGCACCAAAGAAAATGTAAGTAAAAATCGCGGCCAAACATAAGGAGATTGGAGCCAGGATGGAGAATCCTCGCAGAGAGACCTTGGAGTCCGTATCGGTGCAGCTCATTGAATCACAGTCTCTTAGAAAGCTTAGACCTTGAGTTTTGTCCTTGATTGAATTTGTGCTGACGCTGTGTGCTTGTGACGCTGATATTATCGTCCCAGAAGGAGACCTCACATAGTAAGGCTCTTGAAGGTGCAATGTCTGGTGTCTGTAGTCATCCTGTCTCCTTACTTTTTCTTTCCTTTCTTTACTTGTCATAGTCCTTTCATCAAGGCAGCAGTAGCCACATTTAGTACATAAGCAACAACACAGAGCTCTGCTGAACACACTTCTGGCTAGCCGTGATAGAAGAGCTCCGACTACGGATAAGTAGAGAAGTGTTAGAGGTATGCCTATGACTGCGTATCCTATTGTGACTGCCTTGCCAAGAGCTGTTCTCGGTGCTACGCTGCCATACCCTGTAGAAATAAAAAAAATCGTTAGTAAAACACTTAAGTCACATTTATTCAGCCCGGAAAAAAACAGAGTACGTTCTATAATTTACTGCTTGTTAGTACATGTATAAGGAAACTAATAGACGTTTTTGATTTCTTGATAATTGTTAAAAAAATCATAATTAAATAAATTATCGACTATTAGCTAATCATATTCGTACTGCCATTTGTCGTTTCTGATTGCAAAAAACAATCCCTGAACATTCAGCTCCTATTATTCTAAAGACTTCTTACCTATAGTTGTCAAGACCGTCAGAGAATACAAAAACGCCTTAGCGAAGTTCCACTCGTAATCGTCCACCACCAAAGCAGGAGCGGACTCCAGCGCCCTCGCTCCTCCATACTGCGCCGACACATCGGCCGCCACCCTCGCCACCAGCTTCTCTTGAAACCTTGCAATCTCCTGCGCAGCCAGCCTCGTCCAGTTCTCCTTATACAAGATATTTAATGACACAGTTATCTCCCAAATACTTTCCACTGTCTGAGATCTTAATTCCGCACTGGCCTGACTTATAGTCCCGTTTAATTTGGCCAAAGGCGGTGTTTTCTGATTCTCATTAGCTTGATACGACGTAGTTGCAAGGGTCTTCTGATGGATCTTTGCTGCTCCGCCTTCAATAGCCAAGAATATGAAGGCACCCAGCAATGTATATGCCAGGAGTAATGTGAAAATTCCCAGGTTGGTCACACAACCGGCTATGAAGCTCTTTTTCTTACTCTTTTTAGTTTTAACGCAGAGGCAGCAAGTTGTAATAACATCGTCATCGATCCTATAATTCTCAGATTTGCCATTTTTCTTATATTTCCCGTTCGCATGGTTCTTTTTCTTGATACTTTTGTCCATGTTCGTTTTCATGAATGTCGATTAGACATTTTAGTCGAACCAGAATATGTACAAGCAAATACTGATGAAATACTCCGAGAGGGTAATTGTGATGAAGAAATCCATCTGTGAAAGAAAAACTAACGTTAGTTTGTATTTTATTATGTCTCGATAAAAAGTCGAGAGTTTTTATAATGCTGAAATCGGCGAAATAAAAGCCTTACTAGAAAGAGGCGGCGGTAATAAAGGAAAAGAAACTCGCTGAAAGATAAAGTAAGATATATTAGCATATGGTGGGAAAATATGGGCCAGGGATCTTCGCAGGGTGTTTTCTTAGGGTCTTAAGATCATAATCAAAATGTGAGAACACTGTTTATTTAGGATGAAGTGCTATATCAATAAAAGTTTTATTGTTCTACCGTGTATTTCGCTTAGAATTTAATGTTTTGTTCAGAGGCTTTTCTTTGAAAAGCTGACTGTTATTGCGGAGGGAACGATATTGTTTGTTTATTGTTAGTTTCTGGCTTACGTTATTTTGTTTTATGATTTTCGGTTGAGTTGTAAATCGGCTTTTGCTAGGTTTTATTTTGCTGAAATAAAATTAAATATTGTATAATACTTAGGCTTTTATAAGAACAGACATTTGTAGATAAAGAAGCGGGTATATTCTTTAAGGATTCAAATAGTTTTTCTTTCTTATTGTTATTATCTACTTACAAAAAACTACTTGAAAACTTTCCTTTTCATTCATTTAAACTGAGGTTTAACTGATAGAGAATGCATACCGCATTAAGTCCGCCTTGTATATCTTTTGTGTATGGAATATTAAACAAATAAAAAACGAAAACAGGACATTTTACTTTGACTCAAATATTCATACATTACTCAAAAATATCATAACATTTTGTCCTTCAATATTTACTCAAAGCTCAACAAATCAACAAACCTCCATTTTGTATAACTACAACCCCTTTGTCGTGAAATGCACAAGAACATGTACAATATACCACAATGGTACAAAACAGACTGTTACAAAACAACTGTATTGATTCGAAGTCCGCTCTCCAAGTTGCTACCGTCGTTATTGCAGACCGAACGTGTTGGGTAAAGTTTGTAGGGCTGGCTACTGATTGATCATTTCAGAAATATATTTATTTTATTTATCAAGTATGTAACTGTATTATATTGGGTCGGGGAAAAAGTCTTTTCGCATTATAGCATGTATGAACTTGTAATAAAAGCTTTTCTCCACACAAAAAAGCTCGATATTTGGGTACCTCACGAGCTCACTGAAAGAAACCTACTGAACCGTATACTCATTTGTGACTTTTTCCACGTCCTAATATTTTATTTATTACATAAGTAATTGTTTTATAGGTAAATCTGATAAATAATGAAGGATGGTAACAAATATTATGTAGTGTATTAATACAATATTATAATTTTTATAATTATTAAACAAAATTGAGTTTCAAGTAAAAAAATGTTTTTTGTCATCTTTTCGGTAGTGTGTACGGCGATCATAGCAATTTAAATAATTTGCTATTGAAGAGCGAGACCTCCTAGCACAGGTATATTTTTTACTTAAAAGGAGGTCTCTATGTAACATTTATTGTAAAAGTTGTACGAGATAACGAAATAAACATTTTTTTTTTTTATTTATAGCACTACGCCTGTTATAAGCAAAGATATGCGCGGAGATTTATCAAACACACTCGCGTTACGCCTTAGACAATTTTAGTATTATAAAATAAAGATGGAGCCTATTGCCTTCTAGGTCCCGGATTGAGATTTTTATTTTATTTATGTAAATATAAATTAGAAAAAAATATACTTCCTCCACCCGGGAATAAATTACTATGATCGCCGTACACACTACCGAAAAGACGACAGAAACATTTTTTTACTTGAAAGTCAATTTTGTTTAATAATATTTAATAAAATATTATCGTTCTATCAACCCTATTCAGCAACACGTTTGTTCTCAAGTTTGAGTTCCTCAGAGAATACATCTACATTAGAGACAATTACAGAACAATATATGATGGTCCACAACTTCATAGTCCACTGCGATTGCTTGCAAACTACTAATATTATCTGCAGAGTTCTTTGGACCGTTGCAGGACAACGACTTTGAATACAGTTTTTATTTAGAATATAGCTACATTCGCTTATGTTTCTATATAATAAAGATAGCTGTATGGGTAGAAATTTTAAAGTTAAAGATTCACAAGTATTGTAAAATATAGAAATAAGCAACCGTTTTCGTGCATTTAAATGATGGTATACTTGTATCCTATCATAAACTAGCTGACCCGCGCAACTTCGCTTGCGTCACATAAGAGAGAATGGGTCAACATTTTCCCCGTTTTTGTAACATTTTTCAGTGGTGCTCTGCTCCTATTGGTCGTAGCGTAATGATCTAACACTGAAAGAATTTTTCAAATCGGTTCAGTAGTTCCTGAGATTAGCGCGTTCAAACAAACAAACAAAAAAACTCTTCAGCTTTATAATATTAGTATAAATAAATAATATATCAATAGCATTCCCTACCAGCTAAGCAAGAATAAAATGTTAACTATTTTTTTGCATAGTTGACAACGTAATGACTTGCTGGCAATGGCTGACACACTCTCAACTCTGTAACTACATTGAAAGTACTACAATAAATCATTGGCTACAGTTAGTAAAACTGTAGCCAATGATTTATTGAAATTTAATACTCCACAAATCGTAACCACAATTGAATACACCCAAAAACTAATTAACGCCATTATTCAATGAAACAGAACGATAAATAAAATCCATTTAATCACTTTCCTAGTTACAAAAGGTATTATTTTCCAAGTTGTACCATTAACTTGCAAGGTCGATAAGACTTTATTCCACTACATTAACCTGAAGATAGGATTCCTTCGAGTATTTTACGTTCGGAGAATTTTAATTGATTTATTTCAATGGATATTTTTAATGCTTTCGGTAAATTATTGGGAGACGTCTTTGTTGTGGCTAGAAGTATAGAAGATAAAAAAATCTGTAATGAACCTAACCTAACTAGGTATTCTAAATGTGAGATATTGCTACGAGTCCAATTTGGACAGTGTTGTCCAATAAATCTTGTGCTATGTATGTTACTTGCGTCCAGACTCTAAAGTCTCTCTACTCTATTTTTCTTGGACTTTTCGCAAGGTAATATAAAACAAGACAAACGTAACGTCGTATTGCTCACAAAAAGAACCATGGAATACAATTTTGTTTCTGATTTACTGATCACATTTAGGTATTGATCCACAGAATGCTCACATCTACACCACTGTAACATTTAATCTAACTTAAATCAGCCTAAGAAATACATACATACTTTAGAAATGTTCCTCAACAAATCCACAATGTCTCTACTCTAACGAAAGGTCCAAAACAAAGCACAACACAAACCATAAGCCATGAATAGCACGCTGACATCGTAGTACGTAATTGCACTCGATAGATGGCGCTCGAGTGGACGGTCGGGAATGTAGCTAACTGCGGTGTTCGTACTTGTGGTCCGCTGACTCGAGACTCGAGAGCTTCGTGCATTCGTGTGTGGAAAATCATAGATATGTATAATTGTGTAGACATCTTTTGTTTAGATATTTATTGATTTCATTCATAATTTTAAACCAGTAGCCGATACTTATACAGCTTGATCCTGACTCTATGAAACTTTATGCTTTATTTACCCCATTATTGTCTCACTGAAGGGTAAGTGTCTCCTCCCAAGTTTATCAATCAAATACTAGGTTGTTAGGGTAAAACTTCGCAAAACAAATAGATCACTTTCTATACCATTATAGTAAAGTAGGCAGAAAAGGGCACCTATTTCTCACTAAGTCCCAAAATCTTAGTCATATAATTTCTAAAAGGCTCACAATTACTTAATGCAGACACTCATTATAACAATTTACATACAAAACCTAACAACCCAATTAAAAACGAAAGAATACCAAATGCAAACCCCAATTTACCACGCAGCGCAACACAACTATCCAAAAACATTCCGAAAAACATCTCCCCGGCAAAATGCTCCATTTTAAAGTTTCAACACAACACACTTGCGCACGTATATTGAGACACGGAGGACATTAGCACCCTCAAAAACCATTTTGTGCAAAGTATAAACAAGCATTTACTGCTACTAAGAATACCTCACGGCTATTGCAAACATTCCTTACTACTAGCGACATCTATTGAGAGCAATTAGACAACTCTCGCAAAGTACGGGTCATTTTTCCAATGGACATTACTTACAAGACACAAGAATCTACTCTAGGTGTATCTTTAAAAATGCAAGACTGTGCAAGGATGTGCAAGACTGCAAGAGTATTTTCGGAATTCCCAGGGACGCGTATTAAATGGACAGTAGCAATTTTCTACCGGGAAAATTTAATATGTAGTGAAATTCGTTGGTGCTTTTGTTCGAGGAAATTAAATTGTACGTTTAGTGGCGCTTTTCGTGAAAATAGCGGTGACAAATATCACGATGCGAGCTTTAAGTGTAGATCTGTTATTTGTCATTTTAGAGAGGATGAAATTATGATGTTGTGCGAAATAGAATCATAAGTTTTTATTACTTGTAATTATTATAACTATAAATAACTGCTACAGTTTGACTATCTGAAAGATCAAGACATAGCAATACTATGAAAAATTCTATCAAATTTCCACTCGTCGAAGTAATCGATTTTTGTCTAAAGGCCGGAGTTCAAATATAAGTAATAATTAAAGTTCTAATCACAAATTTTGTATAATGGGTTTGCTATATTTTGTTATTAATGTTGTACGTAAAGACTTTTTTAATATCTAGGTTATTCAAAATCCACACAAGTTGCATTCAAAAACGAATAACGTCAAAGAGTTGGAAATAATATCCATTAGATAAGTGAAGTTGAGAATATAATAATTAATTATTACGTTTCAACAACAGTTTTGTTTCCTCGAGTGTTACATTTTCATTATTTTAACACAAAACTGGGTTGGCAGTTACAAAGTTAAATACTTCTGACAGTTGGCTTTGTAGAAAACATTATTATAGTCATGATGGCTAAATTAATTTATTATACTGTTGTATTTTGCTGTCTTGTTGAAAACATGTGTATATTATATGATTAAGTAACTATTACTCTGAAGCTTTTTAATTAATAATAATAATTTAATATTTTTTAACTAATAAATGTTAATAATTTTCGCATTTAATTGTCTAATGTAGATTTAGTTTTTAAAACTTTTAAATACAGTGGCAACATTGTTTATACCAGTCACCGAATAATATAATCATGTATCGTCAGTTATGCTCGTCTTTTTGCGATAAACTACAATTGAAACATACTAGAACTCGTATTTAAGTAAAGATAAATAACATTGGTCATCAGATTTCAAACTAAGCAAGCCTTGTACTCAGGTAACCGGATAACTGATAAAAATAATTATATACTTCTAAATACATACTTATATAGATAATTCTCAACCAGACAACAGATACTCGTGCTCATCACACAAAAAAATGTCCCGGGTGGGAACCGAATTCATCACACGCGCTGCTACGATTATTGTGCCAAGATGACCTCGCTTACCACTGCACCAATCATACATATAGTTAAACCAAAATTATATTAATACAAGAGGCCGCCCGCGACTTCATCCGTGTGGAAACCCTTCCCGTGTAAATCCCGATCCCTCGGGAACTACGGGATAAAAAGCCTATGTGCTGTGTCTTCAGCTACCTGTATACCGAATTTCATCGTAATTGATTCAGTAGTATTTGCGTGAAAGAGTAACAAACATCCATACATGCATACATACATTCTCACAAACTTTCGCATTTATAATATTAGTAGGACTATAGGTACGTTTTCTGCACAAAAACTCAGTTCCTTATCACCTACCCTTGAAAGCGGGTCACAATAACTCACACGACGAGAAGGCTATTAACCGTTCCGGAGTGAGAGCCTCTTCAATAGAGCTTTATGATTGAATATGAGGAGTATCGTGTATCTGTGGCCGATGAAACACTGTATTGTGTTGAAGATTGATTTGAACTACAGTTATTGTAAGGTGGTTGATTTAGAATGCTCATGTCATTTTATGAACGTAATTATAAGTGGATTTTGATAGAAATTTTATAAACAGAAAGGTTGTTTACACATATTATTATGTATAATACATTTTATTATGCAGACGAAGTCGCGGGTACAAGTTTATAAATAAGGAATCTGAAATATTTTTTTTAATAACTTGCCCTAACAGATTAGAGTTCAAACACATTCAGCCTATTTACTTGCCTACAGGTTTGTAGTTCAACTGGTTAGTTCGTTCAGGGGGTGACCTTTGACCAGCAGTGGAACGGTAACAGGTTAATAAAAATATATTTAAAAGTATATTATGATTATAAGTTAAGCACAACTTTATTCGCAAATCAATAGTATTACTCTTAGTACCATAGGAATACCAACTTTAAGACGTACGTCATAAAGAGCAATTTTGTATAAAGAAGAAAATAACTTAAATGAAAAAGATTTTTAGAAAATCGTTTACCCAAATGACGAATTTGCGTATTCAGTATCTTTTCTAACTCAAATGATATTCAGAAAGGATGGGAATACGATCCCTAGTATTGTATAACCAAATGGGATTACTTAAATAAATATAAAAGACGTTTTTTGATAAAAATGCTCAGGTTTATTTTCGATTATGTAATTGGGTCCAAGCAGAAAAACTTTTCAATTACGTTATGTTGAAAAATATTTATGTTAATACCTAAATCTAATAGCATATAGGAGTTCTTAATAGACTATATAATATGAATTCTTTAGAAATACATATCAGTGATGGCATAAAAAGTAGGACTCACGAATTATTTTATTCAAAATCTTAAATCGATAAAATTTAAGGAAAGCAGAAGTTTTCATTTCTTCAAAAATACTTTGTCAAGACAAAAAGCGACGGTATTGCGTTAAACAGAATTTTTGTTTGTAGATTTTAAATATGATATCTTGAATCAAAGAAATTTTAAAATACATAACCTTACAATAAATCATAACACCACAAAAACAATCGACGAACCCAAATTCAAAAACCCGAAATCAATCGTCAAAGAGGAAATTCCTTAGAAAAATTCATCAGATCCCTTTTTCAGTAATGTGACGATACCCGAATTCAATTTCAGGTGACGCCGATAAAGATTTTACATAAATCAGTGATATAATCCAATAATACCGAATTTTAGCCGCCACCTCTTATAATGTCCCATTGAAATCTCTATTTCAATTTAAATGAATTATTTCATACATTTGCGCGGAGATTTCTAAGCGAAGTACGGCGAGGTACGGTGGGGTACTGCGGGGTACTGCGGGCATAAATTTTGAATTTGATAATAAAATTTTAGTAGCACCGCATTATGTGGACTGTTATTTTATGTTATGTTGATATGGGTATGTTTGTGAATGGGTTCTGTTGTTTAATTTATTGCTTTAAGGACATGGTTTGTTGCTTTTTTTGTTTTAGGGACTTTTTTAGACTGTGTTGTTTGTTTGCAATGGTTGACAATGCTAAAAGTAATAGGCTTGCTGTGTAATTGGTTTTTTTCACAATTGTTAAATCTTGGAATTTTTTCGATTAAAGAAAAATTAACGATATTTTTTTCGAATATATTCTGATTGTAGGGCTTCTGTTGGAAGAAATGCCAAAATGAAATATGGAAAAAATATAAATACTTAAAATAGATTCACTCTCTTTTATTTCTTATTTTTGAGTAAGTAAATTAACAAAAATAAGATCATGATATTTTACACCTTTTTTAATCAAAATAAAAATTTAAATGTTGGTATAAGCAAAAAACAATAACCGTACTTATTTCTCAATTATCGAGTACCAAATTACTTTCACAAAAGTGATCATAACACCAGAATCCGAGTACCGATCCAATCAATTCCACAACAAAGTATTTACAAACTTTTCTACACGTAACGTGCAAGAGTTGTGAATCTGTACGGAACTTGGCGATTAGTTCCGGGCTTAAATCCGGCCAAGTAAAAACACGGAACTGAAGACAAGTGCTCGCAAGTTGTGCAACTTCAACGGTTGAGGGTTTCATAACTAGTTCGATGCGGTGTTTGATGTACGAAAATAGATTGAAGTTTTGGAACGATATAATATGTAATACAAGTTTTTATTTGTTACTCCCGTGTGGTTTGGGGGTTTGGCAATTTCTGAAGGCCTTTGGGTTACTATATCGTTATTTTATTGGACTAATTAACTTAAATTGACGTTGCCCTGCCTCTTGACGTCTAACCAACTTAAAAAAGAGAAGTTCTTATGTCATCTGTATGTATTTTTGGTTACCTCAAATTTTTTACTGCGATTTTGGTGTGGTCCTTTTCATTGAAAGCTAGTAGTAGTCTCATTCAAACATTGAAATCTAATAATCTTTGTTTTATCCTTAAAAATGCGTGAATGCGTTTGTATCCGTCGATGAATTGGGCATGTTGAGATTTTGCGTAAAATTGTTTTTTTTTTAGGAATTGTAGGAAAAAATAGAACGTCAAAATTAGAGTGTGTATTCAATGTTTAAGTAATACCAAAAATGTCCTATAATGCAAGTGCAATTTGGAGTTCTACAATTTCACATCAACCTGTATACATTCACTAGACTAACAACATTATACAGGCTGTTGCCGTAACTACAATTCCATCTGCACAGTACGCTTATATACAGGTTGTTCTACTTATACACAGAGTGCTACAGTCCTATATACAGGCTGTTACAATAGTACTTGTGTATATACAGGGTGTATTCTGCTTCGCTTTGCAACGAGAACACCGTATTATGCATTCAAGAT
The DNA here is from genome assembly GCF_050436995.1 of Anticarsia gemmatalis. Classification (NCBI taxonomy): domain Eukaryota; kingdom Metazoa; phylum Arthropoda; class Insecta; order Lepidoptera; family Erebidae; genus Anticarsia; species Anticarsia gemmatalis. Next base: position 8,832,272 of record NC_134764.1, on the reverse strand, counting down.
ATAAAGTCTATTGTGTTTTGTGACATACCACTTCTTGACGCATCCTGTTTGTTTTAAAGAGCAAATTTTGTTTTGTTTTGTGGAAAGAGTGTAGCGCAAGGTATTTACTTAATTTTTGGGTCACAAATATTACTGTTTAGTATGTGCATGCTAATTTGAACAGTATGAAATTCTTAGCAATTACATTTGAAAATATTAGTTAGTACTTCATCTGACTATATTCAGATAATAGGGATACATACCCTTTAGTTGTTAACCATTATTGGCCCTTGTAGTATATGAAATTCGCATTAAAAATGAAATTATTTATTCAATTTATTATTTTATTCTTTCAGCGATAAAAAACTGAAACAATTTTTTTCATCAGTAAGATATAGTACTTGTTACGAGTCGATCTTAAAACTTTGTTGCAATATATGCGACAAAATTGGTCAAGCTACTATCGCATATTAAGAAATATAAATCTACAAGAGTATAATATCAAACATACATTACAGAAGTAAGTCACGTCCATTTTAATATTTTACAGTTACTGTGGCTGTAAAATACGGTAGAATTTACAATGGAATATTACAACAGTCACATTATTTTTGTGACGTACTTTAAAGTGCTTCTGTAGAGCAGTATGCATGCTATAATGATGCAGTAAATGTAAAATCAGGTTATCAATTACACATATGTAGGAATGAAACCTGAGAGGCTATCACCGTACCTCAGTTGACAACTATTTTAAAGCCACTATGATGTACATTGTTTTGTCCCTTAGATTATAGTGTTTAAAGTGTTACGTCAAAGCAGCAACGGACTGAATAGTGACTATCAATTTGACGTACACTAGTTGTCAACTGAGATACGTGATAAGTCCGCTGGGCAAAGATGTTTTAATCAATATTATAGTTTTACATTATATCTTTAAAAATCGAACTTTTTTGTCAAAACATCTTACTACTTACTATATCTGAAGAACAAAAGCCATCTCTTTTTACGTGACATAGGAATCATAACTTGAATAACCATTGATTTAAATGAATAAGGAAGCTTTTAAATTTCACATTGCCAGTCGCGCTCACCGGTCGGTAAACGATCTGTGGGTTAAGTAACCCCTGTCGCGGTCATTCCATAGATGGGTGACCACATAGTGGTGTTTGAGCTGGGCGTCTCCGTGCTTCGGAGGGCACGTAAAATGTCGGTCCCGGCTGTTGTCACTAAGATAACAGTCGTTAAGCCACGTCAAAGGCCTCTCGGGCGGCTTGAACAACTTTGACACTAGGTTGACCACTAACCATACGACGAACGAACGAATTTCACATAATCATTAGCTGATTATGGAAAGATCTCTATAAATTCTTCAGCATCTCCATAATTTAAAAACTATCACACGTTCTATTCGCTAAATGCACAAGTTCCGAACACCTCACGACATACGACGTGTCGGACAAGCAGTATGGCACGCAGACAGCATCTCGTTTAATTGAACACTGACTAGAGGTGCTACGAAATTGAATCCATGACTAGGTGTAACTTTGATTTTTAAAGGTTTTTTCCGCTTTATTTCATCGGTTGGATAATTATATAGAAGTTAAGTGATTCTGATTCTTTCACTGAAGCAGATGATGATAAATTTTAATTGGAAAAAGATGTTAATGAGGTTCCGAGGTTCCAATAAACATTACATAGTTTGAGAGCTACTTTCACGGGCCATGGATAAGTCTCGGACAATCTATATAGTTAAGATAAAGTGAGGTAGAGAAAGCTGTCTAATTTCCTCCTAATTTTTATTTTAACGTCTCTCAACTGATTAGTATTATTAAAATACTTCTCAGTTTAGAGACGTAATCACTATTATTATCTCGAACAAATCTTCAAACAGCGCCACTTAGTGAAAGAAATACTGAGAATCCTCACAAACACCTATTTACTCCATTCCAAACGTCTATTGTCCCCATAACGAAACCCTAAACACAATTGAGACACAAAAGCAATAATTAATTCAACCCTTTTGACATGTTCATTGTTAAAATTCAAACCATGTTCAAATTGTTCAACCTTCCGTGGCGATCAAAGGAATGGAGATTCTTGTTTGAAATTGTTAAGTGATAAGAATTGACGTACTGCCATTGATTTCGGATTTGAGGATTTGAACTTTTTGAGTTTGAGGAATACTTTGATAATAAACGTGTGGACTTAATAAAATAATGGATGATTTTCAGTAAGTAACGGCCTAAAAAGACTGATGTTGATTTCGCAGCGGCGCGGGCGTCTTGTCAATTATTGTATTCATGCACTAGGAACTTGAGGGATAACCAAAGAGTTCTAACTCTAAAAACCTCACATGGAGTCAATATCTAAGGTCTAAATCCTCTAATGTTAGGAGCAGGTTAAATTTAAATGTTTAAGCTCAACTGAGAAAAGAGGTTTTCAAGTTTTTCTATTGGGATATTTTGAAATCTCGACAAACGAACAAATTAAAAAAAAATCAGCTCCTGATCTGAAAAAAATAACACCTAATTAAACATGCGATTACTGCAGACTGTTACTACCAATTAACAAATCTCTGAAATGATTCCTAAGTATATAATACAATTAACAGAACAAACATTCTGCAGTTAACGACTCACTTTACGATCCACTCGTCTCTTTGTCAATAACTCGGATTTCAGCGGCCATTTTTATGGAGCGTCGTTAAACATATTCTATTTTATTCTTATAGGGTCGTTAGAAAGATACTCTATGTATGTTTTGACCCTAATTGACGGGGAAACAGGTCAAATTTGCTAAGAAGTTAAAGACCGTTTAGTGACAGTTAAATTAATTGCCAAAAGTCCATATCTACCTCTTAATATATTAATAAACAAAATCTTACATGACATTCTCATCATTCTTCTTATTTTGAGGTAAATCACTTAGCGATTGTAGAAAGTGGCCCTGAGCTTTTCATAACCCATCACTCTTTTTCTACCCCCTTTCCAAACTAGTGGTCGATTCAGTAATTGTAACGATTTCTCGTTGCAATTACTGAATAGGCTTAGGTTTTATGTTTAAAAAAAGCCGTTTGGTCGTGAATTTAAATTTGGACTATTTTATTATGAGATGGGAAAGCCTACCTATATATTTCGGTGGTTGTTTTATTGGTTGTGGTATTGAGAAAATTCTTGACCACAATAAAAGAAACTGAACAATCCAATTTCAATAAAACTGGCCGCCTAATTTAAATTAATTATCCCAAACACCCCAAAACTATCCAACAGCCTCCACCGGTCACAGAACCTGCGTAAATCACACAGTAAAGCCATCAGGCCCTAGTTTATTGCCCTAATGAAGTGATATTGGTTAATTTGGATCCGAAATGTGTGTAAAACGAGACGTATGCCGTATTATTGCGTTCTATTGCTTATTGAACAAGCGATTTATTTTATAGGCTTTCGTACCGGTAAAGTTTTGGGATTGAAAAGTTTTGACGATAATTTTTGGTTATGTGATTTATGGTTTTGGGGTTTTCGAATTTAGAGGTCTTGTAGAACTGGTTTTTGTTTAAGGTGTAGTGTGTTAAATACGGTAGGATTTTAAAAGCAATAGTGTAGATGTTACAGTATCCAAGCTTTTAAACAGTTCACGAGTATTTTTTTAGAGTGTAAACTCAACTTTCGTCTACTTTATAAAAAAAACCAAACCTTAACTTTGCCAAATCTAAAATCAATTAGAATGTAATTAAAAAATACCCACAGAGTAATGTGATCATGCATAATTTCTTTTGATTTTCTTGACGTTACGGCACTGGCCGATAACGCAAACCAACACGCATGATGAAAAACATTTCTTCAGCAATGTAACTCGAACAATATACTACAGTAATACAAAGCTATATAACAGTAGATACATCTGAAACAAAGGTAACATTGATAGCACGAAGTTTTCAGCTTAACCCCGGCCTTATCAAATGAACTCTCGCCCCGGATGTTCAAAAACGATTACGACCCTTCGTTACCGGGACTCTCACAATTGAAAATATTTTAAATTGTATTTTTTGGGAGATTTTATCAAAATGTCATGGTGTATGTAAATTTTTTGATAGATAAATCGTTGGTTATCAGTAGTAATAAATTCTGATGCATGCCTAGATTATTCTGTTTTTTTTTTTTATAAACAGAAACGTCATTCATATTTAATGGACAGTGTCTTTGTGTCGTTGAAATACATGTACATAATTATTGTTTATTTCTATTGTAAATCATCGGAGTCTATACCTACGTTTTTCTTTTTCTTCTTGTAATTTTTATTTACAAATACATACATAAACATGCCCAAAGACACCAGTAAGAGTTGGTAATAAGTAGCAGATAACTTATCTGCTGGATAAAGTGACAAATATATGGAAACAACCGTAAAATTCCGCCTGATAAGCTATCTAATAGTTATCCAGAAGTAATGAAACAGTCCTTAAAACTTTTAATACCTTTTAACGCCTTACAAGTTAAAATTACTCTAATATTAAACCCTTAAAACATGACAACAAAATACACAGACAAAACCTTTTGTTTTTAAATAAAACCCGATATAAGAACACAATCTATAAAGACCACGCCAGACATCCGCGAACAACAAAAGCGTTCGCAACAAAAACCCATTGTATCGACGACATCGCTAAAATAAACGCGAATAAATCCACCCTGTTCCTTCGAAACTCGTTTTAGGGGAAGGCTAAATTAATTTTATTATCAATTTCGGTCCATTTACTCAGCTTAAGGGCATTACTTTGGGCTGTTATGAAAGTCAAATTGATAATCTCTTACCGGTTGCGAAGTCGTTCAGATAGTCTGAAAGTGTCGTTATTTTTTATAGACTTACTTATGAGGAGTCTTTTAAAATGTATGGATGGATAATGTTAGGTATAAGCCGTTATTTTTATTCCTGTGCAGTAAAAAGCTGAACTTTTGCTGATGTGCTATATAATTTGAGGGTAAGGTAAGATTATATTTATGTTTTATTGTTATTGGATATTGATGATCCATTTCTTTTTCTGGAAATTCTTGATTGAATTTTTAGTAGGTTATGATGCCTGAAGCCTGAAGTGACAGACCCGGTATATGGCAAAAAACTCGCCCCCTAAATAGTAAATGGTACCTACTTAAATTATATGGCGAAATGCAAATGTATTTTATACACTTCAAATGAAGAGACTAAAAACCTACATAATAAATTATCAATTTTGGCAAAACACATTTTTTGTACTTACTCAATAGGCAAGAAGGCACATAAAAAGTAAGTCCCAGTTGTTGTCAAATAAGATAACAGTCGCTAATTCATAATGTCAGAGACCTTTCACTTGAACAACTCAGACATTAATAAAATAAAAATAAAAAAAACAACAGACACCAACATTTTTACCACAACAAACTTAGCCTTACATTACATTCTACCTTCATACAAAACTCAAAAATAGGATCTCAAAACGTCTGGGAAAGCTCAAAAGCTACAGGATTGAAAGAGGATAATGCAGGCATCTTAGACGAGACTCAGATCTTATTGAGACTGCACTCAGCGTGAGGTGGATCCATTACTGATGCTAAACTTATTGAAATACGTGTACATATTATTGTGTTGCTTTGGTGTGGTTAAAATATTGTAAAAAAAAAATGAAACCCGAAGATTGTGGATAGCCATATTGCGGATAAAGTAATTAACAAACATATATTAATTATATGTAACGCATTTTTTTAAAACTATAAAAATATAGTTTTGGCAAAATACGTTAGAGGCGCTGATTTGTTTCTCATACGAAATTTTTTGATTTATACTGGATTGTTGATACTCGATAGTGGTAGGAAATCGCGATTCAGTAGCTCAATTTTCTACAGTTGGAACTTTTGACAGCGTTTGATATTTAAAATAATTTAAAAAATAGCACACATGAACACGCATAGCAGGAGATAGAGAGGACTGGAAGAAAATGGGGGAGGCCTTTGCCCAGCAGTGGAACAATACGGGCTAACAAAAAAAAATAGTTTTTGTAGAATACACTAGGGGCGTTAATCAGCTTCTCATACAAATTACTTACTTGTTCGTCGATAGTCAATTGCCGATAGTCGACAAAGGTATGATAATCATATCGATTAACTTTTACTTATTTACTTCAATCTGTTTAATACCAAACAGTCCCGAAAAAGCATTAAGAACAGAACTACTCCATCATTCAGAATACCAATACAGGTAAAACATTGAGTTCTGAACTAAAAGTTTGAGTGTTAAAGCGCGCATTGACAAAACTTTACCTATTTGTTATATAAATGTGGATTATTATGAATAAATTGAACGGTAATGACTTCGTGTATTGGAAGGTTTGATGTCTGTTGTTGGTAATTATTGTGGATAATAGAGAATTAATGAAATAATAGGCAATAAGACAGCAAAGATCGTATGGGTATAATAATATAATGAATGGGATAAGGACGCATAATTTTTATTTATTAGCTATTTCTTTAATACATTTCTTGAGGGCATGCAAAGTCCGCAACCCGCACTTGGCCAGCGTGGTGGACCCAAGGCCTAACCCCTCCCTCATTACAGGAGGAGACCCTTGCCCAGCAGTGGGACATTAATGGGTTCATTTTTTTTTTAGTTTGCTCGTGTACTCGGGCCGTTACAAATGTGTTAACTATGTCATGCAGTTTTATCGGACCCTCTCGCTCCCACTTACACAGTGTCAATATTCATCAGTTACAAAAAAATATAAATAGTTCCCTTTTGTATACAACTAAATGTGATTTTATGTGAAAACCGAACCCACTAAATACATACGTTGTGTACTCAAGGTCAACTTGCAAAATTTGTGTTTTTTTTACCTTTGAAAATTTTTAATACATGCATAAAAAGGGATACAACATTTTTCGACCTACTTTATACATAGATCCCTAAACATATTGTAATCAAAAATTATTTTACTTAACATTGTATTATGAACAAAAAGCTTACAATTCACGGCTGAAGTAAACTTCTCCTACAAAGGATTTCATGACATTTAAATGACATTTAAGTTGAAAGGTGAAAAGATTTGAGTTAGGTCTACTTAGCACAATCATTTATTACGTCTGAATTTCAGGCTTAGTGACCTTTTCCACCTATAATCCCCTGTTTCTGTAAGGCTTATAACGTAAAAAAATATTGAAAAGTTGTCAAATCACTGTAATTATATATCTTTTTTATATTATAATACCGTAGTGTCTGCCTCTGTGCTTCTATCGATAGTGTATTTCACTGCTAGTCACGGAGTGTCGGGTTCGATTTCGGGGTCGGGGAAAGTGATATTGGTATTTTCTTATTTAATTTAGACTATATCTCAATAGCAGTCCGAAGTTTGGTAACGCGTCCACTATATGACAATAAGCGTGCCCTTTGCTACATGGGACTGACATTGTAACGGCAAAACCTATATTTTGTGATTTCATCCACCTCTGCCTACACCTTTGAGTATATCAGGCTTGATATCTGAATCTTATCACCTTGCAAAATTTTATGAAAATTGGTACAGCCATTTCGGGAAATGAAATTTTTCATTAGAGACAGATGGATAAATACACATTAAAACTATACAAAAATTATAATGTACTTTACTATTTATATTTACTGTTATAAAGAATGCTAACAGTAAAGTCACAAACATTTTCATTCAAAACCAATTACATTGCTATCTAAAACAATACTACGGAACGTCTATTCTAAACCATAAAACACTGCGCATTTTATTATTCTTACACCATAATAATTTATGTTCCAGCTCATTATTTCACTTGCTGAAAGGAACACGGATACTTTCATGTTGGTAATGCATCGCTCCCGAGGGAAGGGAGATAATAACGCGAGAGACGCCGCGGGATTTAGTTATAGTAACCACTATCTTTGTGTGATGAATGTGAATAGTATTAAATTGTATTAGTTTTAACGCACCATAATAATGACGTTTTGGTGTTACGTGTGTATCTATACTAATATTATAAAGCTGAAGAGTTTATTTGCTTGTTTGTTTGAACGCGCTAATCTCAGGAACTACTGGTCCGATTTGAAAAATTGTTTCAGTTTTAGGTAGCCCATTTATCGAGAAAGGCTATATATCATCACGCTACGACCAATAGGAGCAGAGTACCAGTAAAAATGTTTTAAAACAGAGAAAATTTTGACCCATTCTCTCTTATGTGACAACCGAAGTTGCGCGAGTCAGCTAGTTAGAAATAATTACTTGTTCTAACGGTGAAGGAAAGCAACGTGATGAACATGTACATAATTCTATCTGTGTGCCAATTTAAAAAAAAATAGCAATGTTAATTGTGAAAAAATGGTATATTCTAAGATCTCTCGCTACATCCTTGGGCATAATTGTCGTTAAGTTAAAATAGAACTATTTTTAAACGTAAAGATAAACCTATTTCATATTTGTTTCCACCTGAGGGTAGTTCCACAAAAGTATTCAGGTCAGAACAAGAGTCCATCAATGTTTTACAAAACAGGTTAATATCATTCACAAGCACCCACAAGGTTCGTGAATGAAATGATAATTTCATTCAGTTCATTCATAAACATGCGGGAACCAAACCCGTGACCTGACCTTGTACTAACTTACTGATAGTTTATTCAATATGAGTACATATATTTTTTTAGATCAAGGTTGAAATGGACCATCCATTGGAAAGTTCAAATTGTTCTAGCCACTACTAAGTAAAGCACGCGCCAAATAACTTTGCGTGTCTGAATATAGCTGCAAGACATTATTTGCTGTATTTAAAAAGCTTTAAATAGCCTTTCATGATATTCTTCGTAACCTTATAATAATTTGGTAAAACTCCAGTGTATTTCAATTCCTTTGGGTATGAAAGACATCAAAATATTGTAAGAACCGTCTCGACTATGACAACTTAAAAGAAACTCAAGAAAAAGGTTCATAGTCCTTTCGTTACGTTCGTTTGGAAGCTATGATGCCAGAGACACACACAGTCATATGAAACTTATGTTACAACACTACTGTTTACGTTGGGTAGCAGGGGTTTAAAAAAGTTCTAAATAAAAGGGACATACTTGGGTTTAAGCCCGAATCCTTTACTTGGACTAGTTGTTAAGTACTTCGCAACTATTACTTAATTTAAATATAAGCACTATTGGCACGTATAAAAAAAATGTGATCCATTTTTTTTAACACGTATTTCACCATGGCAACAAGGCGTGGTATTTATGTTTGTTTGTAAAATAAAATGGTAACTAATATATTTAATTGTCAATACTTTACACAATTTATATAAATTATTTTTTCTGGTTTACACTCGTCAACGTGGCACATAAAAGAACGCTATATACCCAAATACACACATTTTAAGCCACCAAAACTTAGGATTAATCTAAATATGATTAAATTCTTGTGAATTTTTCGCCATGTTGCTATCTGTAAACGATTTATAGGGTAAACAACACTTGACGCGGCTTGTTTATAGATGGGCAACCGCTACGTAAGTCATAACTGAGAATCTTCATATTCCTAAATTGCAAATGTGTTTTGTCTTATTAAAACAGCCGTACCTAATGTCTTTCAAAGCCTTTCAAGCGCCTTGAATAACGTTGACACTAGGTTGACTACTTGCTACGAAAGAAAGAAACCTAAATTGTTGTTTTGTTTCAAAATTGCTTGTTTTCATTCTCTGTCATGATACAAATACACACGAAAACTATAAGCTAATATTGTATGACGAAATTGACTGTCAAATATATCATAAATTGTTCATAAAATACGGATAGATGGCTAATCCGCAATAAAGCTATCACTATGAATTTAATACGTCGAAATTGTCAAATGCATACAATAAACCTAGATCATATTATGAGTTAAATACTAAAAAGAATAGCGCAAGGAATATTACAGTATTGAAATGTATGAATTTTCAGGATTTTAGATGATTATTTTCGTAAAAAACTTACCTTCTTTCAAGAATCGTTTGACCAGAAACAACGCTTCATTTTCGTTTCAGTTTTCCATTCCAATGATATTTTCACGATTGTCAGTTATTTATTAGTCCAAAATACAGATGTCAAGGAATGATTTCATTAAAACTTCGTCACACATTGCCACTGATTGCCAAAAACCTGTCAACATATAATTGTACGTCCACAAACCGTTGCCATCTTGTTTTCGATACACAAATCAATACACGCGTCACATTTTAGACTTAGAAAGGTGTTATTTTAAATATGAACTTGGAATTGCAATTAAGATTTTCCGAAGCAAAATATTTTTACTTGGAGATCGCAAATCTGGTTCGGGCAGCCATTTTATTTTAATTGTGCGCATGCGTAGAAGGGGAGTTCACGCATGCGTAGTGGGATCGGCATGAAATATTAAAAACGGCATTGTTTTGGTTACATGTGTATGAAAAATTAATTGTAGAAATGTATGAAATGAGCAGTCTTTTGTTGGTGTGTTTCTGAGAATTGCTGACGGTCATTTCATTAGTAATGAAGAGTATTTTTCGTGGTTGTTAAATAATAAATTATTAAATACATAATGTAGTAGCAACATAAATAATTATTATCTCTGTTGCCATGGGAGTAGATATAGGCGATCTTAACATACTGTTTTATGAAGGTAGCCCCGTGGTTTTTCTCCGATAGTCTTTTGTAACAAAAAATAGGATTCATGGCATTATTTTAACCAATTTTCTCTTTCAGTCATAGGTAGGGAGGATACGAATGATGTGCTTTTGAATAATGTTGGACCTACTGTCTAAGGTAATGCACTACAATGCCTTGGGCAACGCGGGTTCGATTCCTATGTGAAATTTATATTTTTAATCTAGGTACAGATCATTATATCGTTTTGAATGCATATTAATGCTTTAATAGTATCTAAACACATTTGTTTTTTTTTATCGATATACACTATACAGGTAACATAATAATTTGAAATATAAACTATTTTTAAAGCTACGTTATCAGTTTCACTGCCTCTGTGGCACGGTCGGTAGTATATGCGACTGCGGTGCGAGAGGTCTCGGGTTCGAATCCTGGGTCGGGCCAAAAAGTCTTTTCTGAGATTTTCTGTTAAAGAATTTCTTAGAGATTGCCCGGAGTTAAGAAGTTGAGGTCGAAGACCTCCGTGCCTCGAAGAGCACGTAAAGCCGTCGGTCCTGCGCCTGACCTCTCACTGGTCGTGTCGGTTATCCGTCCCACCAAACTATGAGAGTGATGGAATAGAGAGTGTACCTGTGTATTGTGCACACACTTGGACACTATAAACAAAGTCCTGCACAGTTGGCCAGTTTCAATAAAACTGACCGCCGTAGCCGTATTCGGCTAGGAGGACATTATTATTATCAGCTTCAAATAACATTTATTCAGAAAACATTTTCATACAACGAAGCCGTAGACACAAAATACGAATAATAATACAAAAAACTTATTAATTAACCCATAGTCATTTAACAAACACCTACCAGTATTTACAAAAACTACCGCAAAACGGACTCGCAAACTAGACAGCTATTTTTAAAGTTCAACCCTTCACAAAGAGCGAAAGACGTGTAACCGCATCTGTCCGCTTTGAGCAAAGCGACGTGGGTCTCAAACGTTTACGAATGGACTGCATGAATAATTACATACATACAAAACACTTTTGTATGTTTAGGTTACGTTATGCATGTAATTAGGTGAGTGTAATTAAAAGAGGGATTTTTTTGTTTGAAAGGGGAGGTACCGGAAGTGAGATGTTTAATTTATAATTCATACTTTTTTAACCAGATGCTGTCCCAGTACTGGACAAGGGTCTTCCAAACGTGGGAGTAGTTAAGCCTTGAGTCCGCCACACTGGTCAAGAGTGGGTTGGGGGACTTTGCTAAGAAATTTTGGGCATGTGAGGTTTCATCGCAATTTTTTCTTTCAGCGTTAGAGCAAGTGTTAATTATTTCTCATACACATATAACTTCGAAAAATTATATTATAGATGTGTTGCCTCGGGTTTGAACTATCGGCTAATTGCGTGGAAAGTGTTAATTTATATCTCTGCTTAGTTACAACGTGTTATAACCCAGGTAACTGAGTTGCGGAGGTCCGAAAGGCAGTCGCTCCATGTAAAATACTGGTATTTAGCGGCAGCCAGTGAGACTGGTCGACTCGACTCCAACGTAATAATATGTAGTTGGAAGAAAGGCTGAGCTGATAATACTAATGTGAAACCCAGTAATACATAACAATTTAAATGGAAGTAAGCTCAAGTGGATTTTTGACAATTATTTTCAGATATTTCTTGTTACTTTATCTATCGAATGGGTCCTATCCTACTAAGTCTTTGGTTTGAAAGTGAATATTGTGTTTTAAAAACACTTTTAAATAAATATACTTAAAGTTAAAAATATACAATGTGTCAAAGATTTCTCCAACATTTTGCCACAGTTATTTTTACATATGAACGCCTAAATCCTGACTTAGTGTGTTTGTGTACCCATCCTCAAAAAACTGAAAGTCGTACATTTACCCCCTTTAGCTTTTATTTTAAACCTAGACCCACGATCTAGCCTTGAAACGTAGACCTAACTTTCACTAAAACCGTCTACTTAACACGTCACAACGTAAGCTAACTATGTCTCGCGGTAACAACTTTCCGTTGTCATTTTATACAAAGGGCGGATTAGTTTTAAAGTTTATTCCTCGCTTTAACTAAGCCTCACCTTTATAGGCGTAATAAAAGGAAATGTTCCGACTTTCATATTTAACAGCTCATCTTAGGAGTGATGCTGGTTGAGCTGATGATTTGTGGCAGACTGTTTGCTAATTAAACTTAATTAATTTAAATTAGTGTAGATGAAATTTTATTAGGTTTTGGTTGCTGTTATCTAACAAATGTAAATGGATAACAAATTCAATAAGAGCTTAAGTTAAAACAATTTTTTATTTAGGCAGTGATGTGCTCAGATTTGAACCTGGCATAGTAAATGTGCTGCAAAATGGCTGTATTGGAATTAGTAACATCATAAATACCCTCCTGATTGCTTATTGAGCGCGTGTTACCTTTCGAACTAACAATTAATTTAAACCTAACTTTCTAAATCATAGATGACCATATTTTCTCAAATGAATAATTTATTTGACGTTGCAGACCATCTGCCGCAAACATTCAGCTGTATAGAACCACATACTAACAGTCCGTTTTGGAATTAACCTTGAATCTCGGGTTTATGTTTGAACCAGTGACTACAAAGTAAAATATATGTTGGGCTGATCCCTTTAATCGTTTAATGTGTTACCTTTGATCTTTCACACACCAGTTTTGTCTATTACTTCCGTTATATGAGAGTGGGTATAAAATATATTTTTGAGAAACTGTTTTAATTTCCACCTGTGAGTCTTCCCTCAAACTTAGATCTTGGGCTGACCTTGCTTGAAAACTATTTGTTTATTAGATCCACGTGAAATAATTTCCCGGGGTAAAAAGTATCCTATGTTTTAATCTAGGTTATAAATTATCTTTTCTTTCAAATACGTACAGTAGTATTTTCGTAAGGAAAGAGTAACAAACATACATACATACATCAATCCATCGTCATAAACTTTCGCCTTTATAATATTTGTATTTAATAGGATGCTTTTGAGAAACCGCTACTTAACTTTTACCATTCCTCGCAATATAAGACGACAAAGATCTGGCACCAATCATTAATTCGTCGTATGGTTAGTGGTCAACCTAGTGTCAAGGTTGTTCAAGCCGCCCGAAGGCCTTTGACATGGCTTAATTTATTTATATTATCTTGATTGACAACAACAGGGACCGAAATCTTACTGAGACGCTTAGCTCAAGCAATATGCGGCTACCCATCAGTGAAATATGCGCACTGACGTTGCTGAACTTGTGATCTTTTTCCGACTAGTCAGCTTCACTAGCTATCTAATTGTATCATTACATAATTATGCAATTTAGTTACCATTGATAGGGTCTATAATTATTTAATAATATAAATTTCATTGCGAATTAGAATGTGTTATAATGTAATTGATTTATAAAATAATAGTTTAATCACTAAATGTAATTATTATTTTAATGGACGGTTGCACTTAAAAGCATTAGTATTTAAATATAATCAGTTTTAGTGTCATTACCGATAAATATGTACATATGTTATAGATCGTAAACTAATTTAATGATCTATCTATCCAATTTCATTATTGTGAAAATTAAAATATACGTAGTATTTTATTATTTTTTTTATTTGCTGTCACCCGTTACAGGCTGATTTTTTAGGATAAACCTAGCCTTGGTTCGATTCTATGTCTTTATTTATCCATGCGAAATTTCATCTGAACTGTTTGAGCACTGAAGGCGTAACTGACATACTGAATTTCACATTTATATTACTATACAAGGTTTGAACGTATATTCATTATCAATATACTTTTAATGTATCCATATAAGTTAGATACATGTTCGCATCAGTAGCATGATTCTGTACAGTTAGTATTTTCGAGCATCGAAAATTTGACATTTAAAATGTACTGGAAAAATAGTATCTACGACGCGACGCGCGATAGAGGCGCTGAACCGATTGTCATATGAAATAATTTGATAACAAGCCGGTTGTCGGTAGTCGATAGTGGTAGAGAATTGCGGTATTGTACCGATATTACAATAATAAACCGAACAATGAACTACACGAAGCACAAACTACAATGTCACACAAAACAGAAACGCGTTTGCGACGCGGAACTGATTTGCTCGCGTCAATCTACCTAATTTGACATGTATGCGACGTCGCTCCGACGTCGTGACGTCGACGTGAGCATATTGACGTGAACTTACTGCTCGGAATAAAATATAAGTGTTGGGTGCACGAAATAGAATGCAGGAGGTAAAAATAAAGTAGGCTGAGGTTTAGCTATATTTGCATTTTCGAGAGCATGCATAGTCCCCAACTTGCACTTGTCTTGCGTGGAGTGCTCAAGGCACAAAAATAAATGAAAAAAAGTATGAATTTGACATTAACACAACCTATTAAAAAAAAATAACGATGGAACGTCTTTAGTTGCGTGTCGTTTCGCAGAACTTACTTCGAATGTTTTTGACTCTGCTCTCGTCACGGGGTAAAATTGGCTAATTTTTTTGTATAAATTTATTAACTTCACGTAGCTTAAGGAGAAGCTTCACGTTTAACTTTAAATGTTTTAAATATGTAACGTACTGCTATTTCATACAAATATGTACAAATATTGAAGTTCATAATAATAATATCTTGTGCTTTCGTGGTTGATTACTAGTTAATACAAGCATCTTTAATTTTAAGGCCTTTTTCTCGAAATAGACTACATCCATATTAGATTAAGTTCCATATTCTATTAAACCAGCTAAAAATGTACATATTGTAAAGAAAATACAGTGACCCACGCCATTGTGGTTATAAATCTTGTATCGAAGTCCACCTATCCAGCTGAGTAGGGTTGCGAACTAATATATACGCATTAAACACTTCTATAAAATAGTTGGGGAGTTTTAAGAGCTTTTCATTA
Source organism: Anticarsia gemmatalis (assembly GCF_050436995.1). Lineage (NCBI taxonomy): Eukaryota > Metazoa > Arthropoda > Insecta > Lepidoptera > Erebidae > Anticarsia > Anticarsia gemmatalis. The sequence goes on along the minus strand of NC_134764.1, from coordinate 8,816,750 downwards.
GGCCTAAATGTAGGTTTAGTCTTGTACAATAATTAATTTGGGAATTTGTAAAAAACGTGTTAGATTTTTCTTCTAAAACCAAAGTTGTTGACTATGCAACTCTCAACGTGAAATTTGTAAGTATAAAAACATTTACGATTAATAAAAAAAAACAAATTATGTCACTTAATGAAGAAAGTAGCAGCAGCAAAAGCACTCCTACACCAAAATACCAACATATTGCTGTATTTCAGTGATTGTGTGTTTTAAAGCACACTATCGATGCAAAGCTGGTACTGATTATAGAATTTAATGACAAGAGAATCTTACTAGAATTTAAGTGCTTGACTATCATTCACTACACCGCTGCACCGGCAGCAAAGATTATGTGTCATGACCGTGGGCCTCAATCTTTGGTCACCACTAAAATAAACATTATTTTAAAGGATTTTTATCGATTATATTATTATACAGTATCAACCCTGTTAAAAGCCTAACGTCAGCACAGGAAGAAGTGAAAAGCCTCACTTGTGTACATAAAACATGTTATTTATATCACATTATCTTATATATCTGGATATTTATGGCTAAGGTGTTGTGGTAAAAATAACTGTTAGTTCAATTAAGGAATAATATCATTTTTAATTTTTTACAATTTTAGGCATTAAATTCATAGGAAAACATATCGTAAATTCGATTCACCATTTGTTTGTCTCGAGTCTGAGGCAAGGTTGATATTTATGTAAAACTGAAAATATGGTTTGTTATTAATTATTATATTATGTTTCAACACGCTCACCTGAATCAATACTGGTCCGATAGAAATTAAAGTAAAATACTATATCTATAATCCGATATATTTCTTTGTAGTTTTGGATTGGAGTTGCGCAAGTCATCTAAAATTTACTTTCCTGCTAATTCAACGCACTAATCAACAGTTAAAAAAAATATCATAAACTGATTTGAATTTTGATCTCATAAAGTGATATGAGAATGTTGTTGATGTATAATACGTGTATTATATACAGTGTGTTAAGTAGATGTGCCGGGTGAGATCGGATCGCGTTTGTGATACAGTATCAACACAATGTTTGTGAGGTGCTTGCTGCTAGCTTTATACAAAGATAGATAGCTTATGGAAACTCCTTATAGCAAGATTTCAGTAGCGCAATTTTCCACCACTATCGACAGTCGGCTAGCTATCAAGAAATGTTATATGAACGTGTGATCAGCGCCCTAGCGGGTGACTTAGGAACTACTTTTGCAGTATATTTTAAATGTCAAATTCTCGATAGTACTGATTATTGAGAGTCGCGCTATAATAATATTATAGTTAGCATCGGTTATAGGTTATATAGGATTTAAATTTTGATCTCATAAAGTGATATGAGAATGTTGTTGATGTTTAATACGTGTATTATACACAGTGTGTTAAGTAGCTGTGCCGGGTGAGATCGGATCGCGTTTGTGATACAGTATCAACACTGTGTTTGTGAGGTGCTTGCTGATAGCTTTATACAAAGATAGATAGCTTATGGAAACTCCTTATAGCAAAATTTCAGTAGCGCAATTTTCCACCACTATCGACAGTCGGCTAGCTATCAAGAAATGTTATATGAACGTGCGATCAGCGCCTCTAGCGGATGACTTTGGAACTAATTTTGCAGTATATTTTAAATGTCAAATTCTCGATTCTCGATAGTACTGACTATAGAGAATCGCGCTATAATAATATTATTGAGTATCGGAATATCGTAGGACGGTTTGCTTGACGTTTTGACACTAGTAAACGTTTTAATCATCATTATTCAATCACAAATAATTCAGTGTATTTGTATGTAGTCGCTAGTTCATTGTAGAGCTTCATCAGATGCAAGACTTTTCCTCATTTTGGTTTAAATGATCTCATAAAGTGATATGAGAATGTTGTTGATGTTTAATACGTGTATTATATACAGAGTGTTAAGTAGATGTGCCGGGTGAGATCGGAGCGCGTTTGTGATACAGTATCAACACCGTGCTTGTGAGGTGCTTGCTGATAGCTTTACACAAAGATAGATAGCTTATGGAAACTCCTTATAGCAATATTTCAGTAGCGCAATTTTCCACCGCCATCGACAGTCGTCTAGCTATCAAGAAATGTTATATGAACGTGTGATCAGCGCCCTAGCGGGTGACTTAGGAACTAATTTTGCAGTATATTTTAAATGTCAAATTCTCGATAGTACTGATTATTGAGAGTCGCGCTATAATAATATTATAGTTAGCATCGGTTATAGGTTATATAGGATTTAAATTTTGATCTCATAAAGTGATATGAGAATGTTGTTGATGTTTAATACGTGTATTATATACAGTGTGTTAAGTAGATGTGCCGGGTGAGATCGGATCGCGTTTGTGATACAGTATCAACACCGTGTTTGTGAGGTGCTTGCTGCTAGCTTTACACAGAGATAGACAGCTTTTGGAAACTCCTTATAGCAAAATTTCAGTAGCGCAATTTTCCACCACTATCGACAGTCGGCTAGCTATCTAGAATTTTATATGAACGTGTGATCAGCGCCTCTAGCGGCTGACTTAGGAACTATTTTTGCAATATATTTTAAATGTCAAATTCTCGATACTCGATAGTACTGACTTTAAAGAATAGCGCTATAATAATATTATAGTTCATCGGAATATCGTAGCTCGGTTTGTTTGACGTTTTGGCACTAGTAAACGTTTTGATCATCATTATTCAATCACAAATAATTCAGTGTATTTGTATGTAGTCGCTAGTTCATTATAGAGCTTCATCAGATGCAAGACTTTTCCTCATTTTGGTTTAAATGATCTCATAAAGTGATATGAGAATGTTGTTGATGTATAATACGTGTATTATATACAGTGTGTTAAGTAGATGTGCCGGGTGAGATCGGATCGCGTTTGTGATACAGTATCAACTCTGTGTTTGTAAGGTGCTTGCTGCTAGCTTTATACAAAGAAAGATAGCTTATGGAAACTCCTTATAGCAAGATTTCAGTAGCGCAATTTTCCACCACTATCGACAGTCGGCTAGCTATCAAGAAATGTTATATGAACGTGTGATCAACGCCTCTAGCGGATGACTTTGGAACTAATTTTGCAGTATATTTTAAATGTCAAATTCTCGATATTAGATAGTACTGACTGTAGAGACTCGCACTATAATAATATTATAGTGCATCGGTTATAGGTTATATAGGATTTAAATTTTGATCTCATGATATGATATGAGAATGTTGTTGATGTTTAATACGTGTATTATATACAGTGTGTTAAGTAGATGTGCCGGGTGAGATCGGATCGCGTTTGTGATACAGTATCAACAGTGTTTGTGAGGTGCTTGCTGCTAGCTTTATACAAAGATAGATAGATTATGGAAACTCCTTATAGCAAGATTTCAGTGGCGCAATTTTCCACCACTATCGACAGTCGGCTATCTATCAAGAAATGTTATATGAAAGTGTGATCAGCGCCTCTAGCGGGTGACTTAGGAACTATTTTGCGGTATATTTTAAAACTAGCCAACCCGCGCAACTTCGCTTGCGTCACATAAGAGGGAATGGGTCAAAATTTTCCCCGTTTTTGTTACATTTTTTATTACTACCCGGCTCCTATTGGTCGTAGCGTGATGATATATAGCCTATAACCTTCCTCGATAAATAGGCTATCTAACACTGAAAGATTTTTTCAAATCGGACCAGTAGTTCCTGAGATTAGCGCGTTCAAACAAACAAACAAACAAACTCTTCAGCTTTATAATATGTATTATAGTATAGACTAGCTGACCCGCGCAGCTTCGCTTGCGTCACATAAGAGAATCATAATTTTCCCCGCTTTTGTAACATTTTTCACTGGTACTCTGCTCCTATTGGTCGTAGCGTGATGATATATAGCCTATAGCCTTCCTCGATAAATAGGCTATCTAACACTGAAAGAATTTTTCAAATCGGACCAGTAGTTCCCGAGATTAGCGCGTTCAAACAAACAAACAAACAAACAAACAATCAAACAAACAAACTCTTCAACTTTATAATATTAGTATAGATTAAAATTCTCGATACTCTATCGATCTCTCGATTATGGGAATTTCTTAGCTCTGTTTGCTAGTAGTTTTGGCACTAGTAAACGTTTTAATCATCGTTTACCAATCAAATGAATCATATAATAATTCAGTGTATTTAAATATAGTTGCTAGTTCATAATATAGTTTTAAGAAACACGAATTTTTACCTTAAATTTTGATCTCATGATGTGATATGAGAATGTTGTTGATGTATAATACGTGTATTATACACAGTGTGTTAAGTAGATGTGCCGGGTGAGATCGGATCGCGTTTGTGATACAGTATCAACACCGTGTTTGTGAGGTGCTTGCTGCTAGCTTTACACAAAGATAGATAGCTTATGGAAACTCCATATAGCAAGATTTCAGATGCGCAATTTTCCACCACTATCGACAGTCGGCTAGCTACCAAGAAATGTTATATGAACGTGTGATCAGCGCCTCTAGCGGGTGACTTAGGAACTAATTTTGCAGTATATTTTAAATGTCAAATTCTCGATACTCGATAGTACTGATTATAGAAAATCGCTCGTTGATGATATTATAGATTATCGGAATTTCTTAGCTCTGTTTGCTTAAAGTTTTGGCTCTAGTAAACGTTTTGATCATAGTTTAGCAATCAAATGAATCATATAATAATGTATTTAAATATAGTTAGTTCATAATATAACTTTAAGAAACACGAAATTTTACCTTAAATTTTGATCTCATAAAACGACATGAGCATGTTGTTGATGTTTAATACGTGTATTATACACAGTGTGTTAAGTAGATGTGCCGGGTGAGATCGGATCGCGTTTGTGATACAGTATCAACACCGTGCTTGTGAGGTGCTTGCTGCTAGCTTTATACAAAGAAAGATAGCTTATGGAAACTCCTTATAGCAAAATTTCAGTAGCGCAATTTTCCACCACTATCGACAGTCGGCTAGCTATCTAGAATTTTATATGAGCGTGTGATCAACGCCTCTAGCGGGTGACTTAGGAACTAATTTTGCAGTATATTTTAAAATTAAAATTCTCGATACTCGATAGTACTGATTATAGAAAATCGCTCGTTGATGATATTATAGATTATCGGAATTTCTTAGCTCTGTTTGCTTAAAGTTTTGGCACTAGTAAACGTTTTGATCATCGTTTACCAATCAAATGAATCAAAAAATAATTCAGTGTATTTATATATAGGTGCTGTTTCATAATATAGCTTTAAGAAACACGAAATTGTACCTTAAATTTTGATCTCATGATATGATATAAGAATGTTGTTGATGTATAATACGTGTATTATACACAGTGTGTTAAGTAGATGTGCCGGGTGAGATCGGATCGCGTTTGTGATACAGTATAAACACCGTGTTTCTGAGGTGCTTGCTGCTAGCTTTATACAAAGATAGATAGCTTATGGAAACTCCTTATAGCAAGATTTCAGATGGGCAATTTTCCACCACCATCGACAGTCGGCTAGCTATCATGAAATGTTATATGAACGTGTGATCAGCGCCTCTAGCGGGTGACTTAGGAACTACTTTTGCAGTATATTTTAAATGTCAAATTCTCGATACTCGATAGTACTGACTTTAAAGAATAGCGCTATAGTAATATTATAGTGCATCGGTTACCTATAGGTTATATAGGATTTAAATTTTGATCTCATGATATGATATGAGCATGTTGTTGATGTATAATACGTGTATTATATACAGTGTGTTAAGTAGATGTGCCGGGTGAGATCGGATCGCGTTTGTGATACAGTATCAACACCGTGTTTGTGAGGTGCTTGCTGCTAGCTTTACACAAAGATAGATAGCTTATGGAAACTCCTTATAGCAATATTTCAATAGCGCAATTTTCCACCACTATCGTCAGTCCGCTAGATATCAAGAAATGTTATATGAACGCGTGATCAGCGCCCTAGCGGGTGACTTAGGAACTAATTTTGCAGTATGTTTTAAATGTCAAATTCTCGATAGTACTGATTATTGAGAGTCGCGCTATAATAATATTATAGTCAGCATCGGTTATAGGTTATATAGGATTTAAATTTTGATCTCATAAAGTGATATGAGAATGTTGTTGATGTTTAATACGTGTATTATACACAGTGTGTTAAGTAGCTGTGCCGGGTGAGATCGGATCGCGTTTGTGATACAGTATCAACACAATGTTTGTGAGGTGCTTGCTGCTAGCTTTACACAGAGATAGATAGCTTATGGAAACTCCTCAGAGCAAAATTTCAGTGGCGCAATTTTCCACCACTATCGACAGTCGGCTAGCTATCTAGAATTTTATATGAACGTGCGATCAGCGCCTCCAGCGGGTGACTTAGGAACTAATTTTGCAGTTTATTTTAAATGTCAAAATCTCGATACTCGATAGTACTGACTTTAAAGAATAGCGCTATAATAATATTATATTTAGTTCATCGGAATATCGTAGCTCGGTTTGCTTGACGTTTTGGCACTAGTAAACGTTTTGATCATCATTATTCAATCACAAATAATTCAGTGTATTTGTATGTAGTCGCTAGTTCATGATAGAGCTTCATCATATGCAAGACTTTACCTACATTGATTAAAATTTTGATCTCTTAAAGTGATATGAGAATGTTGTTGATGTATAATACGTGTATTATACACAGTGTGTTAAGTAGATGTGCCGGGTGAGATCGGATCGCGTTTGTGATACAGTATCAACACCGTGTTTGTGAGGTGCTTGCTGCTAGCTTTATACAAAGATAGATAGCTTATGGAAACTCCATATAGCAAGATTTCAGTAGCGCAATTTTCCACCACTATCGACAGTCGGCTAGCTATCAAGAAATGTTATATGAACGTGTGATCAGCGCCTCTAGCGGGTGACTTAGGAACTACTTTTGCAGTATATTTTAAATGTCAAATTCTCGATACTCGATAGTACTGACTTTAAAGAATAGCGCTATAGTAATATTATAGTGCATCGGTTATAGGTTATATAGGATTTAAATTTTGATCTCATGATGTGATATGAGAATGTTGTTGACGTTTAATACGTGTATTATATACAGTGTGTTAAGTAGATGTGCCGGGTGAGATCGGATCGCGTTTGTGATACAGTATCAACACCGTGCTTGTGAGGTGCTTGCTGCTAGCTTTATACAAAGAAAGATAGCTTATGGAAACTCCTTATAGCAAGATTTCAGATGCGCAATTTTCCACCACTGTCAAAAGTCGGCTAGCTATCAAGAAATTTTACATGAACGTGTGATCAGTGCCTCTAGCGGGTGACTTAGGAACTAATTTTGCAGTATATTTTAAATGTCAAAATTCTCGATACTCGATAGTACTGATTATAGAGAATCGCGCTATAATAATATTATAGTGCATCGGTTAAAGGTTATATAGGATTTAAATTTTGATCTCATAAAGTGATATGAGAATGTTGTTGATGTTTAATACGTGTATTATATACAGTGTGTTAAGTAGATGTGCCGGGTGAGATCGGATCGCGCTTGTGATACAGTATCAACACCGTGTTTGTGAGGTGCTTGCTGCTAGCTTTACACAAAGATAGATAGCTTATGAAAACTCCTTTACGTAGCAAGTCTTCAGTACTTTGAAAATTTTGCATAGCGTTTTTATTATAGGAATTGACGTGAATATTAATTTTACTTTGGATTGCTGGACGTTTCAAGATACAGTTTGCAATGACCGCAATCACCGGATTATCTATACTTATATTATAAAGCTGAAGAGTTTGTTTGTTTGAACGCGCCAATCTCAGGAACTACTGGTCCGTTTTTAAAAAAACATTTCAGTTTTAAATAGCCCATTTATCGATGCAGGCTATATATCATCACACTACGGCCAATAGGAGCAGAGTACCAGTAAAAAGTATGATCCATTCTCTCTTATGTTACGCAAGCGAAGTTGCGCGGGTCAGCTAGTATAAGATAAAAAAGTTTGCCCGCAATCGAAAACTCTCATTCTAGCCACAAACTGATCCCAATCCTATCTACCTATATTCGATCAACGTACAGTTTATATTCGATATCAATATAACCTAGACTTCATGTCAATTCATTCTCATAGCAAATCATTTCAGTTTACGAAATCAGACAATTATCACATCTAGTGATACTCTATATCATTCCCAAATTGTTTGTGGAGGATTTGATGTAGACGTAGTACAAATATTTGTTGCGTCTTTATACCAACGAAGATATTATTACGCGAGAGATTATGAGGAAAACCACTGAAATATACTCTCTCTACATTTTCAAGTAAAATAGGCTACTGGGTCAAAAATATTGATGGTTATTAAGACTGTTTTGTCAATAAAGTTCAAGATCAAAGAATTTTGACGTTTTATAAGCTTTGATTAAATATAAAACGATTCTCCTTAAGTTTTAAGTTTGGTAAATTTGCACTGAATTTATTTTTTTTAAGTATCTTTCTATCTTTCATACAAGCAACATCAAGCAGTACGTTACGTTTTTAATTACTAATTATTATTTAATTTAAAAAATATTTTGCGACATCAGAGATCGTTAATTTTAATTATACGCTAGAGGAGCTGGGCATGACCAAACCATAGGCGGAGCGCTGATTAATTTTAGAAACGCACTCCTTTAGTCTTTTCTGATTTTATCTTCGAGCATGTGTTCTTTTCCTTAGTTTTTAGGCATAAAATAGTTAACCCTAGTTAACACAGCACAACACACTTTATTTTTTTTTTAAGTGTCAACAGAGCGTCTCCCTAATCCGAAAACAATTAAGTATAATGTTATTATTGCTATCTACTTTAAAATGTGTCCATAATGAACACCTCTTAGTTGGTTGTCAATTCATCTGTACATATAAGTATATAAGTATGTTTATCAGTTACCTGGTTACCATATTACAAGCTCTGCTTAGTTTGGAATCAAATGACCGTGTGTGAGTGGTCTAATAATATTTATTTATACTTTTTACTCTACAGTATGTAAGTATAAGAGCTTTCAATCGATACAAATTAAAGTACATTACCACATTGACAAACACATTAAAAGAACACCGAGAAACCCAACACCTTTTAAACTTGAACATCGCTTTCAATGCGAATTATTTGTATCGCTTAATGCCTTCAAAATTGAAGAGAATTTTCTATTGAATTCCATCAATATGTACGGCAACGGTATCAATTACTGATATAATGTATACAATGATATAAATAGATGAAATGTGAGTAGCTATTTTTAATACGAAGACTGTTTTCTATAAAGGATAAAAGAGTTTTTAGCTGCTCACTAGCAATCTACATGATTGCTAGTGAGCAGCTAAAAACGAACGAAATTCAGTTAAGTTCCATCATGTTTTCGTTGATTACTATCATTCTTACTGATTTCTAGCTCATTAATTAATATTCGAACCTAAGTCATTTAAACCGCTATTATGGCATCTAAAATATCGAAATTATAATATTAATTACGCATTTGCATTACACTTGGAGTAACTGTAACTGAAAAGGTAATTTAATTTGTCTTTTAATTGTGGGTATTGCTTTTTATGCAACGAAATAAGAGATGTTATTTTTTTAAAGCTGATGTGTTTTATAAATGGACCGCCAACTGAAAAGTCTGCCATGGGCCCAATGCCAAAAAAATAATTGGATAATTAATGCTACTATAAAAAATACACATGAAAATGTATAAAATTTAGGAACAAGTATCATTATAAAATTCAATTAGGTCGTTATAAAAAGCATCACAATTTAAGATCCTGTTTAAAACATATAGATACATTGTTTAACTAACTCTAAATATAACAAGTAACTACTAAATCAGATAGAATCCCACTCGTTTTTGCCTTGTGAAGTTATTTGCACACAGTCAATAAGTGCGGTCCCGCATGCCGCGATCTTATTTGTGAACCGAGTGTTTTGCACCCCTGAGTATCACTGGGACATGCTAACTTTTAGGTGAAGCTTACAGGGATAACAAACCTTTTGGTTATGTAACATTTTATTTTCTTTTATATCTATTGTTCTACACGAATACCGAGTCTTATAGAGCTATATTGACATTTCCATCAATCATTATCACATTTCTTTCAACTTGTACAAAACCTTATTAAATTATGGACTAGAACCTTTTTATGCATTATTCTATCAGTGAAAATAGCATGAAAGTATGTACTTTAATGCATAACAACAAATGTTTTTATTGATTTTTATTATTATTGATCTCAAACAGACACACGAAACACATACGAACTAAATTTGAATCCCGCTATTTAAAATACTAGCCTACAATATTACTCACAGAAACTTTTAAGAAAAAGTTCCACCATTTAGGGCAAGCAGAATTATACAAAATTTTCATAAACAAACACGCCGTCGTCATTTTAGTCAAATCGTATTTTTTCTATATAATTTTCAGCTGAAAATCTGTAATACTTACTATGCGTTACCCTTTATTTTCTATAAAGCCCGCAGTCAAACGTTTATTAGTCAAACATGAGCGTTTTAGGTGACTTAGCGTGGTCAAATATTGATACTGCACATTCACATGTTTGATGCCACTATTCATTTGAGAATAAGGAATTTTCTATTAAAATAGAGATCAAAGGAACAATTCATTTTAACTTTTGTTAAACATGTTAAAATTTTAGGTGTATAAAATACATAATAATATCACGCGTATTTGATCCCAATATGTAGTGTAGTAGTCCTGTGTTTTGTCATTAACAATGAAAGTATATTGGACTACTACTAAGAAATATTTTACTAAATAAAAATTTAAAAAGATATATCTGGTGCACTTCGCTCGTCTCGGGAATCAAACCCAAGACCTGATGATAACCAATCGGATACACCATCAACCGCGCTTCATAGGCAGTAAAAATATCAGGTCTTAAAAAAGTGGATGGTGCCAAAGCTGGGGCGGGCCTAAAGTAAGTAACCAAAATGTGAATTAGGCCTTAGAAGGATAAAAAATAGGTAACATCCATTATATTTACGTCGGTTTCGATTTCCTCAAAACGAAGTCCCAGCTATTCCCTTGTTCGGTAAGTTGGAACACGGCTTTATACAATTGTTTTCAACAAACAAATAAGTAAGACATTTAGCAAAGCTGTCAGTTCGCTTGTACCTGCGAGCTGTCGGCGGAACTTGCGCGTTACCACGCTCCAACTTTACTGATAAAAATTGTTAGCAACGGTTTACAGATGCTGGAAGTGAATTAGCAATAATATAATTGATGGATCGACTCCATAAAGTAATATAATAAAAATGTATTACCTGTACTTAAATGTGTAACCTACTACCTACGTTTTAAAACTAACGCGGCTTGTATGATACTGACATTCACAATTATATTATTAAATTATGTACTACTCGATGTTTCGGACTAGTTGCATCGATCCTGGTCACGAGCAGGTTTCTTTTTAAATTTTTCTGAATCTTGTTGCCGACGAGTCAAATCTTGTGAGTAAATTTGACCACCAGATATCAGGATTTTAGAATCAAATTTTGATGTTGAAAGAGACTTGAAAAAAAAAAAGCCATAGGTTTTACTAGACTCAAAATAAGTAAAATTTTTGTGTTGTTTTCGACGATCACTCACATTTATCTTTTTCTTGATGACATTGAGAATCTCAACTTCAGCAATAGGTGCATTTGTCCAAAATTTTCAATCTCTTCCAGTCCCATGCTATCCTGGTACTCCCAAACAAATCGTGTCTTACCTCAAGGATAGCCAGGTGGTCAGTACGACGCTTTCCTTCACCTGCCACTCATTACCATACATTAACATTAATTCTACAAAGAGTTACATTCGCAAAGATTTAAACGAATACCAACGAATATTGTGACCAGAACTTTCTTTCATTTTCAGATTTTAAGGTATTTTTTGACCCAACTCCTCTGTTATTCTGGAAGTACCTAGTCCAACTGTGGGATGATAACAAATTATTCTTAAATTTTTAAAACGGATTAGAAAACGCTCTTTACTAGGTTGTTGGACTGTTGTATAATGGGAGTTAATAAGAAATTGTTATGATATTGACAGGTCTTTACTCAATGCCTAAATAAAGAGAAACTAAACGAAAACATCTCCATAAAACGGTATGACGTTATTATTAATTATTGATAGGAGTCTGCTGCAATAAGTGAGGCAGCCTTGAGTTTTCAATGAAGAGCGCGACTTTGCGAACTTTCAAGAGCTGATTTAAAACGATACACATGAAAAGTTTCACCACCACGTCTTCTTTTACCGTTGAGGCAAGTGATAATTTCTCGAAAGTATTATTTTCTACTTTCTTCTCATATTAACTAAGGCCTTTGAACCATACATCAAGGTCGTACTATCAAACTTACTAAACGATTTCCAATCAGACTGCAGCTACTATGACCTTAAACTTTGAAGTCCAATAACTTTGAATATTGGTGGTCACCCTAACGGTCACCAGCTGTCGTCCTGACCGATATTAATTAGATTCATCTCATTACCAACTTAACATGTCATCTTGATGCTAATCACTTTAGAACTTTCATTTTTGAATTTAGTTTTGAGAGCTTTTGGTAAAATTTTAAGACTGTAACTAGATTTTTGATAATTATAGTTCAAAACTTAGGGTTATTTTCATGATAAATAAAGCAGTGATAATTAATACAGCACGTATTTTTAAGCACATTTGCCACACGAGTAGCTATATAGCGTCTCTCTCTCTCTTTCTTTCTCTCTTTCATGCTATGAATCAAATGGTAGTGGGATCAGCCTTCCTTTCTCCTCCACTTCACTCTATTCTGGACCACTATTTTAACATCGAATATTTACATCACATTAACTAAATAGGTACTGAAACCAAATGAAAAGTATTCCGAAATTTTATTATTATATAATTGTACTAAACAGTAAAATATTTATAATAAATTTAACCCATTAATGTCCCACTGCTGGGCAAGGGTCTCCTCCCGTTATGAGGGATAGATTAGGCCTTGAGTCCACCACGCTGGCCAAGTGCGGGTTGGAGACTTTGCATGCCCTCTATAAATGTTTTAAACAAATAAAATATTTAATTCGTGGAAATTGCAATGATTTAAATATATGCATAGGCAACGCATTTAGGTTATCTAATGCCTATATTTACTTATATATTTACTTCAAGCACAGTTGGATACGGAACACGATTTTTAATCCACACCAAGCATTTATTCACGAGACTCGATTGATGTCCGGTTCTATTCCAGCCGTGGTTTTTAGTCTAATCTTTTTGGATGCGGTTGAATAAAACGCTTTACTTCTTACTTTCTGCTCTGGGAAGACAGTTTAGTTTCACGTGCGTCGTTTTGTTTTAGGCTTATTTGAGTGGACTTAATATAAGATTATTTTTATAGCCTATAATTTGTATAGGCCTATTTTTTAAAACGAGCCTTTTGCCATATACCATGCTAAGGACTTTTTTACGCAAAAGCTCAAAATTTCTTAACTCAATATCTTATAGCTATTTACCTAACCTAGAGATCTTATACTAAGCTACGATCATTATGATCCAACTGTAAAAGGATGAAAGCTACTTTATAATAGTACATAAAACTTTTCTGACTACTTAAGTAATATATTTTCTGAAAACATTCCTTTCCTTTTCACACAGTCAGACATACGTCAACAGAGTACCTTAAAAGTAAATAATATTGAAAAACTTACTGAAAATAGAGTGACAAGTACTGGCCTGAAATGCACAACGTTTTAAAAAACAGACATTTAAAAAAATACCCCTCATTCTTGTCAGACCAAACATTCAAGCTGAATTGAACTCTATTATAAGACGTTAAGAGTTATTTTACCTTGTTGGAATATGTTGGTAATGATTTATAAAAGCATTGGTGTATTATTTTCTTTCTTCTACGGAAATATTCAGTTTGCATTGAAATGTAATATTTAATTCACGGTTATTGGTTTTCTACCAATGGTTTGTGGTGTTTGTACTTTTGATGCTTTTTGCTCGTAAATACGTTTTTATTTAATGACCAGCTTATGTCTGTGGCTCCGTCTGCCTTGCTCTTTTTTTTGTAGAAAACAGTAGCATGCTTCTTTAGTCAAAGAATAATAAGCAAAACTTCTTTAATTAATATATAGGTGGGCCAGGTTTTATTCAAATCGCTTGAGTCGTTTTGTATTAAAAGACACACAATAAATGTACACTTACATTTTAAATATTTATAATAGGTTTAGGGTTGGTTCCGTAGTGCAGTAATAGTGAAGGCAATCCATAAGTTAGAGGTTCGAAATCATTGAGCTTAAATATTAGGTCTAGGTTTTCTGTCAAGAATTTCTTCGTAAGTGTCCAGGGTATTCATTTTATTTTAGTTTCTTACCTTTTGAAACAAACCACAAAACCTGCCATATGCTTCATAATAAAATAAAAACCTGGATTTAAAATATACAGACATTATCTTTAAAAAACACTTTAAAAACAGTATTCTGTAAAATTTACGTGTTAATTTAAAACACTTTTACATATTGATCGCGAAGGCTTTTAAGCACGAACTGCCACTTACACAACAATTGATGACAACGCGAAGCGCATGAAAATATTACGAATAAACTATTATTTTTCATTTAATATTGCATTTTTGGCAAAAGGTTGTCGATTTTTATCAATTGGATTTTGGGCATTTATGAAGACCCTTCAGCATACTATTGAGCGTATTATTGCTGATATTTCTTCTAAAACGTTGCCTAATTATCTTGACCTGAAATTACATGGCACTTTTCTTTATTTTAAACCACCTGTACGCGAATTTGCATTTGGGCCTTTGTGTACCTTCATGAACTTCAAACTGCGCAAGGTTTTATCACAATTTTGGCTAAGTGGTTAAAGTGGTCACCTCGCCGCAATTACTCAAGCGCCGCGTGTGGTGGGTTTGAATACCACCCGTGACAAATCTTTGTGTGATGAGCACGAGTATTTGTTCTAAGCTTGGATGTTAATATATCTATATAAGTATGTTTCTAAAAATATATCAATAATCAATAATAAAAAATAATGACCGTGTGTGAGTTGTTCAAAGATATTTACTCATTTAATGATATTTATCTACAGTGTTCTCATTCCCTGTAAAAGTTATAATTTATTTTTAACACACAGCGTTGTCACTAGTGTCACGCAAAAAAGTCATTGGTGTATTGCCTGGGACTAGAATCCTTGACCACTTTCGTAGAAAACGAATGTTACCACTCAGCCGTCAATGCTTCCGTGGGCGTTTCAATGCTTCAACAGTTTATTAAATTTAAAGGGTAATAAAACACATATTCATATTTACAAATACATTTACTTTGTACAGATCTTACAACTACGTAATGTTAGCTAAGTAAAGTAAGTCGGTTGTCTAAGTACGGTGTGATGGGGGATGATTTCCTTATATACGCTTCCACTATGTCGGCGTCTTTGCCCACTAGTTTGAGGTTACGACCGTATTTCTTGAGATCCTGGAATAAATACATTAATTTTGTTGAAAAACTTGAAAACTGTAATATCATCTTTGGTTTTCACACTATTATGGTCCATATCAAAGGCGTGGGCAGATCTTAGGCTCGTAGGGAGAACTTTTTAACATAACTATGCGCACCTACAGAATAGGTACAGGTCCAGGAATAGAAAAAAAAATGTTGCATCGCTTCTTCTTGAATAATAAAAGGTCAAAACGAATCGCGTACCCTATTAACAAAGTTTTCTTAAAAGTAACCATATTTCCCGGATATACGTTAGGAGAATATTCTCGTAACTTAATATATTGCCTAGTAGTGGGGCAAAGTCTTAATATCTATACTAATATTATAAAGCTGAAGAGTTTGTTTGTTTGTTTGTTTGAACGCGCTAATCTCAGAAACTACTAGTCCCATTTGAAAAAATATTTCAGTGTTAGATAGCCCATGTATCGAGTAAGGCTATAGGCTATATATCATCACGCTACGACTAAAGGGAGCAGAGAACGGGTGAAAAATGTTACAAAAACGGGGAAAATTATGACACTCTTATGTGACGCAAGCAAAGTTGCGCGGGTCAGCTAGTTATTTATAATTTACTAGCTAAATTAAGATTGTATGAATGAAACCTCACCTTATAAGCTACATTAGTGATAAAGTCCATAGTAATAAATTGATACTCTTCATCTGGATTGAGTTGTTTAGCTTCACCGCCAGATGTCACTAGCGCCTCCATCACTTCGCCTGATGTTGTATTCATTGTTAATTTTATACCTGAAAACAAGATTCAGAGTCAAACATGGTTCTAAGGATTGGAAATCAAATAGTTAAATATATTTTGGTTTGTACTGGGTCCTTTTTGCATTTATTTTTTTATGAAAGGTACATAGCATACTGGATAAATTAATGTTTGCAGGTTTAAATCTTTATCTTTACATATATATGAAGGTCTCTTTCTAAGATGGTTAAATTGAAAAATAAGAGATCGCATCATAATACAACACTTTCTCTTGTTTAATGATCAAAAAAGCAACTGTGGTACAATACCAACACAAATATTCTCTTTACTTTGTCTTTTGCCGCTATGCGGAAATCGAACCCGAGTTCTCGTGATCATCACTTTTAACCACCCCCATAAAGCTGTCTAAAACAACAAAAAAACTCAAACACCTTTCAAAAATAAATAATAGTGTTACCAGAAATCATAGGAGTATAAGGTCCAACATAAGGGTGTGCTCTCCAGGGGTGTTCTACAGACTTTTGCAGAGCTGTCAAGATGTACCGTCCTGGCACTACCAGTGTGACGACGTGGTTTGTAAACGGAGACATGTTGATTATTGCTCCTCTTGTTATATCTGAAATAATATGGTTATTGGCCATTTAAGTGTTATCGTTCCTGTACTGCCTCTCGTTTTTGTAAAAAGTGAGTTTTATTGTTGTAAAACCATTAAGTATGAAATGTTATAAATAAAAATACTTCTGTGCTTACTACAATGAGGTAGGAGGGACAGCTTTTGTACTAAATTCATATACAGATTAAGAAAAATAAAAAAGTGATTCTGAAATCTTGTGCAATTTAAAGGCATATGAATTATATGAAAATCTTACCTCCTTTTGGCATGGAAGCACGAATCATATTTCTTTGTAGAAACGATATGCATGGCAGTTTTGATGGATACATTTCATTGGCCTGAAGAAGAGAATAATTAAAAAATAAACGTAGTAAGTAGTTGTGGGATAGGTGGAGTGAATGTTGCATACATCTACGTTTAGCCTCTAATATTGTTGGTACCATGTAAAAGGAGGGAAGGGTCTGCTTTTGCCAGAACCAATTCCAAGAAATTCGCACACACAACATATTTATTTGTTCTTATCTAAATATAGTTAATAGGAAAATATGTATACTCACACCATCCATAATAGCATCAGCAATAAGATTTCCAAGTTCACACTCCTTAGATCCACAGGGATCCATCTTGAGAACATCTTTGGAGTAACCTACCACCTCTCTCACTACTTTGTGTAATTCGTCTGCGTATGGCTGTAGAAGAGCTTTGATTTTGGGATCTGTAACAAATCAAGGAGTATTCATTTCTACTGTTAACTTGCAAAAGTAGAAACTTGTAATGTGAGAGAGAGTAGATTTTGTGAATTGAGTTTTATTAAAGCAACTATGATTTCTGTTCTAGGCATTCGCACGGGATAATGATTTTCATATTGTGTTGCGATGTAATAATTTACTATTTCTAGAAAGACAACGGAAAAAGTAATTGTCTATTGCAAAAAACTAATGACTATAGTTGTAGTTTGTCTTTTTTTTATACTGTGCTGATTTGGGTGCTATATATTCTGCAAAATCAAATTAACAACCATGCATTGTTTTAGAGTGACAATCTTCACCTGTTTAAAATATTATAAAACATACCTTCGGGAATGGACCTGTTCAAGTATACAGGCGTTCCTTCGAAATGTTGCAGATCGCCTTTGTCATCGAAAAACACGGACATATTACCCAAATACTTGGAAAACGCCGATGCCGTCACTATTAATACCTGAAGTAGGATTAAAAAGTCAATATCTCTTGAACTCCACAAACTCTAAAGTGTGTTCCCTTGATGCAAGAATCGGTTTATATAATATTATGTAGAAGTAAAAGTTAATATACCAACTAAAATGTATTCTAACTCAAATGCAAATGTTTGTTGGTAACTCTTTCATTCATGCAAAAACTACTAAACAAGCTAGCCGAAACTTTACATCAAAATGTTGCATTGATAAGCATTTTTTTATAATCGAATCCTATTTTTTTTATAAATATACAATTTTATTCAACATAGAATACCACAGAATTCGGGGAGAATTATTTAGCAAAAGTAATAAAAAACTAGCTTGATAAATAATTAAAAAATATTTCGGTTAGAATTGACACACAATACACAGATAAATAAATGGATCAAACAATAGTAAGATAATATCAGTTCATTTGATCGTTGCGGTTATCAATTTTAATTAATTACCCATTTCCCTTACTTTAATCAAACGATACTATTAATTAACTGTATCGGATGACAGCTAGTTAATTCTAATTACCAATTAATTTGGTTTGTTTCTAATATTCAGTAATTATTGATGTTAATTGATATTTAGATAATATTATGGACACGTGGAGCAAATGCTGTGGATGGTTGCTATGGTGCAGTGGTTAAGGTGGTCACCAAGACCTTAACGACCTCCTAGCCGATATCCGGCTACGGCGGTCAGTTTCATTGAAATTGGCCATCTGTGCGAGACTTTGTTTATAGTGTCCAAGTGTGTGCACAATACACAGGTACACTCTCTATTCCTTCACTCACATAACCCGGTGAGACGGATAACCGACACGACCAGTAAGGAGTCAGGCGCAGGACGGCTTTACATGTTCCCCGACACTATCAATGTAACAGATTATATATATCCCACACCACATAGCAAAAAATTTGATGTGACTTACAAATAGTTTTTTTGTGTCTGGTTGTACTTTGTGTCCATTGTTTGTATGTTTGTACAAGTCCCCGCGATACAAGACTATTAATAGTGCAAAATATGTATTTTAAAAAATGCTCTCTTAATTGTCAGTTCTGAACTGATTGCTAAACCAAGAAACCTCAATAGCCTATTGCCCCACCCGAAAATCGAACCCAAGACCTTTCGATCAACAGTCGCATTAAACAAAATTATAAAATTACATATTGGTTACTTAATTATACAAATTAAGTAAAAATTGCGAGTCTTACCTGAGTTTATCTTCTCGCAATAAGATAAAAGCGTAAGGTTCATGACCTGATCATAAGATTGAAGGGATCACGGTCGGTCGTTCAATTAATCAATTCATTTTCAATTTAAATATAAATTGAAGCCTTTTTTGCTAACCATCATTATACACAAGACTAAAAAAGGCTTAAATTAGTTTGAATTTTTTGGTTCTTAGTTACGTCGAACTTTTTTGAAATGATAACATCTGGTATGATTTGGACTGTGATAGTGATGCGGGTTTGATTCCCAGTTGTTAAATACTTGAAGTAAATAGATTACTTGTTAGATGCTTTGTATGTTTGTAAAAATTCCCGTGTTATAAAAAAAATACTAACGGCCAAATATTGAAACGATACTGAATTTTAGTTGATGCTCGAAGTTACATCTATTTTCTCGTCCTCTGGTCTTCCCTGCCTACGCGGGCATGGGAAAACAGCGTAATTTTAAGTAAGTTCATAAATTTCAAATTTATTTGCACGTAGGTATGTATATGTTACTGTAAAAGCCCGAACTGTGGTAAATCCTAAGATTTTCCGGTAAAACCTAAGATTTACCAACTCTCAATGGTAAAAGTCCGAACAAGCCAGAGTTTAAAAACTATGTTACGATATATAAAAAAATCCTTCTTCATAACTATGTTTATAACTATTTCACGGTATAACTATATACTGTGACATACTTATAAAGAAGGAGTTTTGGGCAAAGCGACATGGGTAGGTTAGGTTAGAAGGCTAAGGTGGGAGCGAGCGAAGCGAAGCTCCCACCTTAGCCTTCGTGGTTATTTTTTTTTAACCACCCAGAAGGAGGAGCCCCGCGTAGCGGGGCTCCGGCGACATCTCGACATCATCAAGTGAATATAGGTAAAAGTTCGAAAGAAAAGAATTGTTCGGACTTTTACCATTGCGAGTTGGTAAATCTTAGGTTATACCGGAAAATCTTAGGATTTACCACCGTTCGGGCTTTTACAGTAACATATATAAAATACATTTAATACATTAAACAAACATTTATTGTAAGTTAATAAAGAACTCTACATTTTCAGGTTTCAGTCATGAAACTAAACTATAATACTGAAAATTGACTTGCCCTTGATATAGTTAGTCAAAGTTACAGACAGACTGAAATTATATTAACTAGACAGACTCAAATAGACACTTTTTAGTACAGTTTTTATTCGTGAGTAAAAATCAGGGGTTTTTGTACAAACTACTAACACAGTTAGACAAGAAATTCGGATTTTAGAAACTTGAAATAAAATTAGATAAAAATTTTAAAAAGTTTTAGTGATATTTTTATAAGCAATCGTGATTACTACAGTCTTGTAAGTCTCAGTTATAAGCATTCACCTCCTATTCAGGTGGTCGATGGTTCAAAACCAAGTAATGAAGTTTCTGAGTTATAATCACTAAGAACTTGTTCGAATGGTGAAGACAAACATTGAGCGCTGAAAATGATTATTTAAATCAATTCTAGAAATAATTTAAGGCCTTCAATTAGCTTGCGTCATGGATTCAAAGCCTTATGGTTCTAGAAATTCAGGAGAAGTATTTTGCCCAGCAGTAGCACTGAAACAGGTACTTTTTTAACTAACCTTATGTCCCGGCTTCGCTTCACTTTCGACGAGTACAGGATAGGGTCCAGAGACGTACTCCTTGGAAGGTGCCTCTCCGTTCCATAACAGACTGTGAGTATGACCTCCGACAATCACGTCTATGTTCTGACCCACTTGCTTTGCGATTTCTCTGTAAACAAGGGAAATAATTAAGATATTTCAAGTATCTGAGAATCATATTTCAGTCGTCTGGAATATTGTTATCAAAAAAGTTAAAATTCTTAAAAAAACAGTAAATAACTGTTCGTTATTTAGTCTCAAACGCGATTAAAAATTATAGGTTAGAATACCCGATCGAAACGTCGGGTAAACAAATAAGGTATTCTAACCTTTAATTTTCAATCGCGTTTAAGACCGATTTCATTATAATATTATGTGTACAAGTCGCGAGAGTTTAAAATCGTTACTTATTTAGTCATTCAGACTTAAGCTGTAAAAAGTTATAATTAAAGTAGCATCCGAATTTATTAAAATTTTACTATGTTTTAAATCATTGATCAAAAATTCTCAAATAACTCATAATACATAATTATTATGTTATTTAAAAAGAGCTGTATACGACTGCTAATACAATAGGAAAACGTTTAAAGATAAGAAATATTATAATATTTGAGTTAATGTACCTTAAAGCCGTTTATGTGCCAAAGAACTGCGGATTGGGCCGTTTACTTGTCGTTAAAATAAACAAATATTATGTGGATTTGTTAAAATGAGGACGTTAATAATTATACTTTCAACTGCTTTGGTACTTTCCAGACATATTTATTTTACTTCTTTGATAGAAACTCTTAATATTATGTTAGTAAAATCCTATTACTATGCTAATTTTGAGTTTATAGCTGTAGAAACCTTCTCCTGTAATAAGAGAAGGTTATAGGTCAGAGTCTACAAAGCTAACTAAGTTCACCATCGCATCCAAGATACGGATTTTTACAAATTTCTCAGTCGTATGACTCTATCTGGAAATAAATAAATATCATTGGACAACTTACTCACGGTCATGTGATTCCAAACTAGCAGAGCTTGTAATATGGTAATAACTGATAAACATACTTATATACTTTTAAATACAAACTCGTAACGTATAACAAATACTCGTGCTCATCACACAAAGATTTGTCTCGGGTTGGATTCGAATGTACCACACGCGGCTTTAAGTGCTTGTTCACGTTGGAACTCGCGGGCGCGGTGGCGGTCGCGAGCGCGGGGACGCGGACGTGGCGATTTGTGTTCACGTTGGCCGCCAGGCGGGCGTTTGGCTCAAACTGGCTCAAACTGGTTAATCTCACTTGACATCGCGAGTGAATCGCGCCCGCCACCGCTAGTGCGACGTGAACACACACGAACATCTTCACTTGTTTGATATTGGCGCGAGCGCGCCACGCGGGCCGCGCGCGACGCCGCCGCGCCGCTAGCTCGCCCGCGACTTAGACCGCGCGAACGGTTTGTACGTGAACACTTCGGTACATCGCCATATGTTTGATATTTCGCGACCGCGCCCGCCACCGCGCCCGCGAGTCAACGTGAATGAGCACTAAGAGAGGTGATCACTTAAACCACTGCGTCCAACGTACAGTTAAATCAAAATAAAGATCCCGTCCCCAATTACGTATTATGTATCATCATCATCACCATAAAGACTTCAACTTAAAACTTAAACGATAATCCATAAAATTTCAAACTATATTAACCCGAAGGAATCTTCGTAATATGAAGATTTATGCTGGAAAGGCCACTATCGAGTTACGGTCGATTTAAATGCAAAGGTAGTGGCTATCTAGTATATTTTCAAATAAACCTGTCGGTAAGGAGTGCATAGGACGGTTCCAATAAACTCGTGAGATGTAAAGGTTAAATCACATGCGAGTTACAATGGTAGTCGTTTTCATTTCTTTGATGTTAGCAGGCTTTTTATGTGTAGAGATATATGAAATACTCTATATTATTATTATGTCGACATTTTACAGTGATAAGCCCATACAACAATGGGCAAGCCTTTTGCCTTGTAACGGATTTCTTATCAAATCCCGCGCAGAAATATTCTAATATTCATTAGAAAATCCCTATAAAACTTTTCAGGACCCATGATTCGTACCTGAAATTTAAAATATCAGTCGCAAAAACTACCCTTCAGACCACAGAGAAGCAGAAAACAAATTATTTTAGTACATAACTATATTATTTCATTTATTTCACACGCTAGAACTAAGATCTACAGTGTATTTAACTTCTTTAAAATGTGCAGTGAAAGTGTCAAGTGTGCTCTTGCCCTAAGGCGGCAAAGGCTTTACCTGACGTATATTTAGTCTTTAATATCGTCTGGTCTTTGTCTAAGAATAATGCATGGTTTATGCACCCGAGAATATATGGTTTAATATCTATGTTATGAGGTAAATGCCTCCGTAGAAACCAGCGTTGAAAGGCATTTTATATTGTGTTCGAGCCTCTTTGAAGAAAAGGTGATTTTTTTGGTTAAAGACTAGCTGAAGTAGGTTTGGTCTTTAATTATATTTCCCAATTGCGTGATAAATAAATTATGTAATTAAAAAGTGTTTAAATATGGTTAACAGATCAAAAGGTGTAGTTTTTTTAAGCCTAGGGTAGGACAATGGTTCGGAGTTCAAGTTGGAAAAACTAATGAGTATTAAAGTTTGTTTCAAGCAAAGCGTTATTGGACTTTCTCAATTCTTTGTTTGAATACCATCATTCCAACTGTGGAGATTGTTACGAGCCGTTTATTTGGCTGTCCTACGACTTCAACAGTGAAAGCAATATGGCAAACACCGATATTTAATACACTTTCAATTATAACCATTGTAACCAGATAACTAATGAACATACGTATAAACTTTATTGTGCATATTACTACTTACTGATCAACATCCAGTCCACAATGTGACAGCACCACAATGATGTCCACGCCCTGGTCCGTCAGCAGTTTGGCTTCTTTTTCCACCACAGGAATTGGGTCCAAGAACGTTACTTCATCTGCTTTGGATATTTTCTAAGACAATTTAAAACAGGGAAGAAGAAACTGTTATTATTTTTGTTCAGTCTATTTATTTAAACAGTTTAATTTACAGCAAAGTTAGAGATTTCCTGATTAAAATTACTCTATTTCCGTATGGGACTGACGTGCCGAAAGGTATTATGTAGAGTCGTCGGTTCTTCATCACCTGGAGGAACCATGATAGTCGTTTTTTCCATAGTTTCCTTGGTAAAGTGAAAAGTATTCTCGTTTTGCGTATGGCATATAGTTATCGACTATCGTACATACGCATATCATAAATAGGTAAAAACCGAAATAAAGACGCTCTTGCGTGTAATACTATGAGTACGCACACTTTGCCCACTCTAAGAGCCCTGCCTTGTTAGGACGCCATGGCGGCGTCGCTGGCTACGTATCCAAGCAGTTAATATTGAAATGTCACGTAGCCACACCGTCGCCACGTGAGGTAGGTGACATACATTCAATATTGACTGCTTGGATACGTAGCCAGCGACGCCGCCATGGCGTCCAAGTGAGGCAGGGCTCTTAGCAACTATAAACAAAATTCTAGATAAAGGGTAATTTTCGTATTTAAAAATAAGTAATTATAATGAAAATACTAATTCTACACCACCACCAGTAACAGCTGGTGATACACACCCTCACCTGTGTTCTCTGTGTAATAAGTCCTATAACTCCTATCTTCTTCCCGTTCTTCTGTACAATTACATGAGGCTTATAAGTGCTGTACAACTCTGAGTCTTTGCTAGTGATGAGGTTGGCTGCAACTACAGGAGCTTTCAGAGCTTTGATGAATGGAGCGAGGCCTGGGACGCCGTCGTCGAACTCGTGGTTGCCTAGAGCCTAGAAAAGAGTTATTATATATCGTTATATATCGGTTGATACAATACATACATAGATACGTGAAGGTGCTGAAGTGTATAACTATAGTAATATTATAAAGCTGAAGAGTTTGTTTATTTGTTCTGATTTGAAAAATTATGGTAGTGTTAGATAGTCTATTTATGGAGGAAGGCTATGTATGTATATCATCACGCTACGACCAATAGGAGCAGACTACCTATATTTTTTTTTTACAAAAACGGGGAAAGTTCTGACCCATTCTCTTTTGCGTGACGCGAGCAAAGTTGTGCGAGTCAGCTAGTTTGAAATAAAAATGAAATAAGAAAAAATAAGAACCTTCTCTTTAATAAGTCGGTTACGAATAAATAAGAGTCATAATAACAATTATCTAACTAGATGCAAAGCAAATAAAAACAACAGGTAACTTGTACTGAAAACACAAGCATAATAATCGAACTATATCTTACTAATATTATAAATTGTGCTCATGTTATGTTTAAATGTTTGAACAGTGCTACAAAACAGATTTTTATACAATTAACGGATAAATTCAGTACACAGATCATTTATAATCTAGTAACACATAGGTTACTTTTTAGCCTGAGCCTTTTTTCATGCAGACGAAGTCACACGCAGCAACTAGTCTAAACAAATACAGTAGTTAGTCGAAACAACGCATAATCCTAACATAATTCACGTACAAAGCCAGCCAAATATCTAATATTTGATCAATGGTATTCCATCAGTGAATTTCCAGTAATTCCTCCTAATTCACAAGGCATATTAATTTGCTTTGTTCAAAGTGCAAATATTTACAGGATTTTACACACGTTAATAACATAAATTTATGAAAGTCTGTTTGTCTGTTATTCTTTCACAAATCTGTATCTCTGTGTCGGTACTGTATCAGACTGCGGTCCACATGACCTCGGGTTTATTTCCCGGGTTGGGCAAAGTGCTGTTGGTGTTTTTCTAATTTATATTGGATTGTTTT
Source organism: Anticarsia gemmatalis (assembly GCF_050436995.1). NCBI lineage: Eukaryota > Metazoa > Arthropoda > Insecta > Lepidoptera > Erebidae > Anticarsia > Anticarsia gemmatalis. The sequence goes on along the minus strand of NC_134764.1, from coordinate 8,790,991 downwards.
CAATCATAGTCCGAAGTAAGGTAATGTGCCCGGTATTTGGCAATACGCGATTTATATAACATACAATCACATATAAATAATTATCCATGAAACTATTAAATGCAAAATTTAGTCTGCGTACTATATTTTCACGCCTAAACTACTTAACCGATTTTGAAAGAATTTTGCAAGATGGTAGTTGAAGGCCTTATACGGATAATGGGCCAGTATAAACATAGGTTTATAAAACATTTATTTTCCCAAATTACACGTAAACAGACCAGCGTGATTTAGCTAGTAAGTGATCATCGTAATTGACATAAGCCTGTTTAAACCTCATTAAGGTCATAACTTCCTATTAAATTTCGTTTTGCAATAGACAATTAAATATCTATTATTGTTCAAGGTTCATTACTGATTTCCTTTATTAAACACAGATAGATACACAGTATTTTAAAAGAAAAAGTTTTGAGAGAAAACATTATGTATACTATACATTGACATTTTACTAACAGGCGTCATGTACTCTCTCTAAAATGAGCGAGCAATGGATAACGTCCATTGAGTATCTGACTGAAATGTAGTGGATCAATGTGTACAGAATACATTGACGTTTTTCTTATAGACGTCATATACTCTCTCTCTCATTGACCAAGCAATGTATACCGACTATTGAGTAACTGTAGTGAACAATGTGTACAATATGCATTGACGTTTTTCATGGTCACGGACTTTCTCTTTAAAGCTAAAATGCGAGTGAGGAATGGATATTGCCAATTGAGTAAGTAAATATGTATGAGCAAATATAACAAAAGATTTTAAGAATGAAACGAAATATGCAAATTTATTTCAGGTGGTTCTTTTACGCAAGCATTTAAAAGTTACTTGACATACGTCGTTTCTTGCTTGTTACATATTAGAATACTAGTACATTAAAAAAAATAGATATTTAGGTTTATTTTGAGTATTTTTGGGATCAGTCCCATGAATTGTATGTAAATTTCTTATACGGATAACTTTATTAGACAAATTTTTTTGAAGTATTCAGCATGCTAAAATGTCAAAATAATTTATTATTCAGTTATCAAACAATTAAAAATCAGCCCTTAGTTGCATAAAAGTCAACACACCCTACTTGGCTACTACATAAACCATTCTGTGACAAAACCAGGTACACCCCGACAAAAACATCATCAAAAACGACCCACCATTTTTCAACCAACAGCCCAAAAACATAAACTCACATGAACATCATTGGGAATCATATTAATGAACTTCTGCGTGACATTCCACTTCATAAGGGTGTACCAGTAGGTGCCCTGGAAGTTGTCTCCAGCATTGAGGACTAAGGCATCTGGGTGCTCTTCCACTAGGACCTGGATCTCGTGGTACAGGCGAGCGAAGCCTCCGACGCAGGTGGTGTCGTTCGATTTACATATTGGAAATGCTATTGAGGTTTCTTCGAATCTGTAACAAGGGTTTTGGAGTTTAGTGCTGAGAATATGAGTGAAATGTAGTTAAAGGAGTCGTAACGACATAGTCCAGAGGGGGATTTACTATCGACTACAGATATTGTCTGAAAATGTGATCAACGCCCCTACTGAGTACCATAAGAACGAATTACTCAGTAAAAAATCGTGCCTTAGATTTATTGAGCCGCGCCCGTACGGGACATGGCTTTTTCGTTATTATTTTTTGATATTTTGAATCTTTTGATCAGATTTTTGTTCCGTGTCTGATAGTATTGTGTGTTTTCTAAAAAATTCCGGTAAAATTAGTTGTCAGAGAAATAATTTAATGAAATAAAATACTTTTTGTTTTCTACGTGAAAATAGATCACTTTAGTAGTTCAGCTCTGAAAGCTTAACATATTATTATTCACAATCAGAAAGATTTACATGGATCGAAGCCATTTTTGTATTAAAATGTATACCTATCGATTGAGTTATTAACTACAATAACACTTAGCAACCGTTGTAGAGTTTTTTCCCGGAATGTTATGAATTATCACACATACTGTATTGATCGGAACATTGTTTGTAAATCCACTACAAACAGTTTTATAAACAGATACAGTTTACTTCATAACTGTTGAACTCATCTCACTTTAAGATCGTTCGTTAATCTTGTTGTTTCTAAATTGCTGTGACCCCGTAGATTTTTATAAAATCCTACTAATCGTACTTATATTATAAATGCGAAAGTTTATGTAACTCGATTACGTCAAAACTACTGCATGTATTTTGACGAAAAAATCGAATCGTTTATAAACTGTATTTACACATTGGATACTTTTTACCCCGAGATTATTTTCATTCGGACGTAGTCGTGGGCAGACTATAGCAAAAAATATATCTTCACTAGCAGACCCACGAACATACATCCCCTATTATATTTAATCCATTATGGATTGATTTTATATTATAAGTTGTCTTTGTTTAATCTTGAGTCTCCAAGCGTCTCCACAGCTCAGTGGTTTAACGGTGAAAACTTACATAAAAATTTATTATTTATATAGTTAGGAACTTTCAGGATTCCAACATCCAGAATTAAACATTATCTGCTTTTTTTTTAATTTTACCCTAAATATTTTGTATTAGGACGAAATAAGAATGGGTTGGGTTAGTAGTAGTTAATAGGTAGGTATGTTGTACCTAAAAAATGTGCATAATAATGCCCATATGTCAGGTAGCTTGCTAGCTTGTATGTCCATTTGTATACCCACTAAGGTAATGTATACAAATACATATAGACACATGTAAGAGGTAGTTAGCCTCGAAGTTAAATCACGTGCACACACCATATTTGTAAAGAACTATGTCACTCACATTGACATGAGAAAGTTAGCTTCAAAAACTGTTGTCAATATTCATTATTATTCATACTATTGTGATTTTAAAGGTTTAAGATGACTACATACTAAAAAGGAGCACTTTCGTTTGTATTCTTCCGAGTTGAGGAAATAAAGAAAAATTGTGTTTACTAATAATGGTAGGCAAAGTCGTGAGCAAGAGAGTTTTATTAACACTACATATTTTAAAACTGTTTTATAGTATTATTTGCAATAATGTCATTAAATGTCAAGTGCGTAGTACTCGTAATCGGTAATCCTGTATGACAAGATGTTTGGATGTGAATGAGGCAAAAGAAGTTTGAAAAGAGCGTAGCAAGTAGTGCTCTTTGGGCACTGTCTACTCTACTAAATAAGGTCAATTTGGGTAACATTGACAGTGGGAATATGAAACCAACACAATTGATATAAGTTTGCGAAACTAAAATAAACCTTTATCAATTGTGTTGGTTTCATATGAAAAAATAATCGGAACTAGTTCAAATTCCCACTGTCAACGTTACCTAAGTGATTGAAAGTTACCCAGGTTGACTGTATGTAAACTCATCAAATTACTGAAGGGTTTTTCATATAGATTTCCCGAAATGCATTGTGATGCATAAGGAAAGAAACAATCTCTACTCAGAGGATTGATGCATAAGGAAATTTAACATATTTATTTCGGTTAAATATTCCCGGGAATTTCCAATGCTTTTCGGAATCATCTTAATGGCAGTCTGAAGTTTGGCAACAAGTCCAGTATTTGGCAATAGGCTATATTAAACGAAGCGTTATATGAGCTTGAGATTTTTGCCGAAAATAGTGTATTGATATAACTAGGTTCAACCCCATTTTCCTATTCATTTATCGTCCTGATAAATCAATATTAAGTTATTTATGTCCTACATTAAGTTATTAATATGTTACAAGCATAAAATTACTATTAAGAAACAGTATACCCAATCTTTCCTTGACCACAAATTACGACGGTACTTTGTTTTCTACAAAAAACCATGATTATGTTGATAAAAAGTAATTCTATATATAAATAGCAACGCAAATGAATAATGAGAAATACCCATCATCTTTTTGTGTTTTAGTAAAAACTTTAACACAATAGAATATGTTCTTGTGTGAAGTAATGATTACACATTTTATTTGACCGTGGTTTAACGCATTATTTATAGTGATTTCTATACTAGTAAGAGGGTGAATACTGTTGTTTGTTTGTTTGTCGTATGGTTAGTGGTCAACCTAGTGTCAAAGTTGTTCAAGCCGCCCGAAGGCCTTTGACGTGGCTTAACGACTGTTATCTTAATAGACTATAACCGGGATCGACTGTTTACGTGCCCTCCGAAGCACGAAAACGCCCAGCTCACATGCGGTCACCCATATAGATAGAATGACCGCGCCAACGGTTGCTTAACCCACAAATCGTTTTCACCGACCGGTGAGCGCAACTGGCTATGAGCGACTCAGGGTGAATACTTATAAACTACTAGCTTCTGTTTGCGACTTTATCCGTCTGAATATAAGCCCCGGGATAAAAACTATGTGCAATCCAGGTTATAATCTGCTTTTTTGCTGTATTTCATGGATAACCGTTCAGTAGTTTTGGCGTAATTGAGTAACAATCATTCAAACTTTCGCATTTTTACTATACAAGCACGATATGGGTATATAAGGCAAATATGATTGTAATCAATTATATGCAAGGTTATATAAAGGTTTGCTTACCAGAGTCAGTAGGATAAATATATAATATTATACATACATAAAAATTATTTATCAGATGCAAAGAATTAATCTTATATTGCAATAGCAAGTTTTACTCGCACGGCTTAACTCGGGTAAAATAAACGATTTTTGAAAAAGTATTTTGAACTCAAGGAGGACCATAAACCAAAGAGTATCTTGCGTTTCGACACCAAAAAGGACCATAAACTATCTCCATACTAAATCAAAACTTATATTTGACTCTCGATCTCTCCAGTTTCCGTGCTAAATTTCACCAAAATCGTTTCAGTTCTTTAGTCGTAAAAACAAAACAAATAGTCAGACTTTAGCTTTTATGGTATTAGTACGTATATAAGTATAGATTCTTAACTAATAATAGTCCCCGACCTTGTTCACAGGTTCAAATCGTTTTTACTCCACAATATGAACAATGAACAATCGCGAGAGTTGAGGAACACATAAATACATACAAATAAGCATAATTTGTTAGTTTTTCTATCTATACCTACAATGTCACACGTAGAAACAAGTGCAGCATCTATGTTATATAAAAAAAAAATCCCCGAAATGTAGGTCTGTACGCGCATAACTTGTGAAAAACTAGTCTAAATTGGATCTTTTTTTAAGTTTGTTACCGTCGGGACAAGGATGTATGGGATTGATGGGATCAAAATTCCCACAGGAATGGAATCATTGGAATAAAATTATACTTTGCTCGGAGACAGACTAGTCCACTTGTTTTAAATATTTTTTTTGGATAATAATTTGTTATATCTATGTATGGTGAATGCGTATTTTCACACCTAAGCAGCAGAACCAATTGTAATATAATTTACATAGCAGTATATAATGATTTGTGAACATTTGCGTGTAAAATGATGAAATATATTTTGTATTCAATAACAAAATAATAGCTTTCTCGCTACTTATGTGTTAAATATTCCATTCGTTCCTAATTATATTCGTTCCTAATTATATAAGGTGGCTTTAAGCAACATAGTTTATTTGCGTGAAAAAAATATTAAATATAATATAAAAATAACTTTTAATTCTTTCAGCTCTTTTGAATAAGTGTCAAATATCAAATGGATCTTTGACTATTGTTTTAATACATTCGTTGTCCCGCCCGCACTTTCGTCCGCGGAAACCCATTCCGTGTAAATCCCAGTCGCCCAGAAATTCCGCGATAAAAAGCCTATTAGTGTTATTCTGGGTCTTCAGTTACCTTTATACCCAATTTCATCGTAATCGGTTTAGTAGTATTTGCCTGAATGAGTAACAAACATACATACATACTCACAAATATACATATTTATATTATTAGTAGCATATATTTTTATGATCTGTTCCTATTCTATTTTAACAGCTGTTAGTATTCAGTATCGGATAAGTATGCCTTTTATTCCTATACCATTGTTCATCCAACATTTTGTAACTGATAGAATATTGTTAAGAAAGAAACGAAATTTTAACGAATATTCGTTTTTGTTCATTATAGTAAGACTCCAGACATCTCATAGGAACATTGAAAAATGGAAAATAATGTACTTATTCAGGTGTAAGAAAACGAAAAAATATGTAATGATGATATGTAATTAGTGTCAGGTAGAGTAATTAATATAATACCATGCAAATGCCATTAAGTCAATGACTGGGCCGGATAAATCCGTTTTTTTTGTGCTAATTAAGCCGAAGCAAAAAAGTATAAGTAATTATGTGCACGTGTTTGTTTTGTTTACATATTAAACACTGCGGGTCTATATGACAAGATGTATGGATGTGAATGAAGCAAGGGAAGTTTGTAAGGATCGTACCAAGTGACGAGATCTGTTCTCTGACTACCCATATAGGAGGATGGCGTGACTTTAAGCATGCATTAAACTTTTTCGTGTTTAGGTGTTAAAGAAGAAAACTCCCGCACTAAGAATTGTTCTTGTGTCGCGGGGACTTTTACAAACATACAAGCAACGGACACAAAGCACAACCAGACCCGAAACCATTATTTGTGGATCACACAAATAATTGTCCCGTGTGGGAATCGAACCCACGAAGCACCCGATGCAATGGTAGCGGCGTGGCGACCTAAACCACTGCGCAGGCTTGATATCACCCGAGTAGTGTTTTTTTCACAGAATGAAAAATATCTTCAGTACCTACCTACTTACCACAAGTGGTCGATTGTCAGACATTTTTGAACACAACAATCATAATGACTGTTCTAAGTTATGTGTGTATTATATTATTTATCCCTTGTTAAAGGTGAAAGAAAAACATCGTGATCAAATCTCGCATGCGTGAGAATTCTTTGAAGGATGCGTCTTCAGACATTTGGCCAGCATGGTGGCTTCAAAAACTAAGTATTTTTTAATCTATACTTATAATAAATCTGTAAAGAGGTCAATTCTGTACATTGAATATATTTAAAAAAAAAACCAATGGGGGTGTTTAGTAACGGATACTGATACCGAATCTGCAATTTATAATTTTCTTTTCTGTCTGTCCTCCGTCTGTATGTGTCGCTATCACGTAAAAACTACCGGATAGAATGCACTAAAATTTGGTATATGCATAGAATAAGTAGTGGAGCAACTTCTAGTATTTAATATAGGAGTAGAACCATGTCCAGTATTAGGATAGAAATTGGTGATAAGTATTTATCATTTTATTAGCCATATGAGATCAGTAACTACGTAAACCTATTACAGTGTTGTAAAATGATAATTTTATTAATACGTATCACGTTATCATATTTCTCGTCAATTAAAATGACTCAATGTATTTTCAATAAAATATCTACTATTTATATCTAAGTGAGTGTCATCTGCGTATGATTTCATCCACGTGGGAAGATTTCCCTTGAAAATGTAAATTTAATTCTATATTGTTTAGAATAAATAACTTCTTAATAAAAAATGTTAATATTTTATTAACGTTTCTATATTTCAGTTGACAGGCTGGGTTCAAGCTTCCTAAAGATCAAATTTCTTCAAAATTGGGTCAACAGTTTTGAAGCAATAGAAAAGAACACAAATACAAAACATTTCTGTTTACGTATTTTTTGTTATGATGACTTCTACTCGCGAAATTTTGATTATTGGCTAGGTATTTAAATATATTCTTTCTCGTCTATTTCTTATATAAATAAAAATAATCTACTAAACACTCTTGTCTATTCCTAATAGTATTACGCAGATGGCAATGTTCCAATTTTAGTCATCAACCCAAGATACTATTTTAAAGGAATGTAACCTTAAAAAATAAATGAAATAAAAATAAATAAAGTCTTACCTATCATGAAAATCATTATAATGCACTATATCCAACCGATACAAATCATTTCTTAAAACATTTGCACTCACAACGAAAAAACACGCACAAAATAAAAAATAACAAAAGGAAACCATTTTGAAACTAAAAATAAAAAAAGAACTAAAAAATCACAGAATTAAAAGTAAATAAATAAAGTTTTATTTCTGGACTAACATTTTTTATGTCGTTCTTATTTTTAAATCGACGACATTCGCTATTCGAAGTTTAAATATGACTGACACAGGCCACTTTGCGCCTACGGTTCAATACTATCATCGGATATTTTGCATCTACATATTGAAAGAATCTTTATTCATGAACCTTATTCCTATAATAATAAGGTTGAAAATAACTTAGCATGATTTTGACAGCTACGTTAAACTATGCAATATTTATCGTCCATTGCAGTATCGCCATTGAAAATCTTTGATTGTCTGTCATTGAAAATGGCGCGTAAACTGTAATATCACGTGCAAAAATTGTGTTTTGCATCTTAACAAGATCAACGCGGACATTTTTTGAGATAATTTAGCATGCTATGACGTATATTTATTTCAGTATTTAAACAATACCTAAATATTACGTCAATCTGTCTGTAACAATCGTTACTTTTTTAATATCGCATAAATTTTGAAAACTAAGAGAAGAGGTGTATTTAAAAAAAATGACTTTTTTATTTTTAATAAGGCACATGTCTTACGGCTTCGTCATGTGAGTTGTGCCCTTTTAGAAATAGCATACTAATTATCGCTGGCTTACGTTCATTCCGTCAAAAATGTATGCACAATGTAGTTGAATTTCAACTTTTATGGGAGTAAAAGTACTTTCAGTTTTTAATGGCCAGTTTAACTACTTTTAAGAACTTCAAGATAATTTTTTGTTCACTGAGTACCAATTTTTGCTTTACCATCAATTTGTATTTTAGAAACTAATACTATGGCTTATTATTTTTAAAACATCACGACTATTTATATGGCCGAGATTTCTTTTGGTGATCATAACTGTGATGTCTTGCAAAAAGGTCAGGTGCGTAGTACGCGTTACCGGCGGTCCTGTATGACAACATGTATGGATGTGAATGAAGCAAAGGAAGTTTGTAAAAATTGTATCTAGTGGCGCTCTTTGGTCTCATCCTACCCCTATGGAAAGGCGTGATTTTGCGTAAGTATGTATGGAACTGCTGATCCGAATTCGATGAAGTTTATCAGTAACCAATGAGCTGTTTATGTCTGATGAAAGCCGTGTCAAGCAACTAGTATAACAACAAATAGTCAAGTAAGCAACCTTTTACCTATATTTTTTCCACAATTCTAAATCTAGTATAAATCTATTTATATCAAGCAATTTATATTTAATTGGTTTAGAGGCAAGTTAACAATTTATTTACGGAAACAGTTTTTACGTTAAATAATTTGTAACACTCGGTAACTTGGTTTCACTTTCATATTAGGTAACGTACTCACATGCGTGACTCACATAGTTTAAGACGTGTGCGCAGTGATTGTCACTTTGCACTGCACGTGATGGTAGTAGATTCAATTCCGATGTAAAACTAGCTGAATAGCCCGGCTACACTCGCGTTTCATTCAATAAATTAGTTTTTTGGTGCGATTTTCACGTGGAAATGGCTAAGCCAATGCGGATGAAATTAACCAAGGTTATAAAAAAAAACATTTTTTTGATTTATTGAAGGTTAGACTTACCTAAGCTGCGATGTTTACAAGTGGCGAAATTAACATAAGCTAGTTAATACTAGTACAAACTGATGAATTAGTAAAAAGTAAAACTTATTTCACAAACTTTGTAAACTTCTTTTTAAGCCAGTAGCCACGTTACTTGCAAACAAATGATTTCGATTCGATTTGATTTGATTTTTATAAAATGACTAGCGGACCCGACAGACGTTGTCCTGTCTACACGTCCTTAATTTGTAAAAATTAATTAAAAAACATTGTCCAGCGGACAAAATTGTGAATCTAAACCATTCTCAGATCCCCTTGAACACACACAAAAAAAATCATCAAAATCGGTCCAGTCGTTTAAGAGAAGTTCAGTGACATACACACTTACAGAAGAATTATATAAATAAAGATAGTTCCTGCACGGGATTTGTATGTTTGTAAAAGTCTCTATAACAATCATTCACAGGCTTGGCAATACTTGGCATAATAACAGACCCAGAATGTAGATTAACCAAGCCCTTTTCCGTTGATAGAAACTTTTAAAACTTGATATAATTAGTTTATTATTGTGATTACAAGTTATAGTTTCTAACTAGTACAACTTTCTAGAAAGTTGACACACATAAAGGGGTTATGGCTATGATTGATTAATTACCAATAATCATTTAATTATGATTAAAGATTTTTTAGGGCTATCAACTTATTTTCGAATAATTCTGTACCAATTTCTACCTCATTGGTTACTTAGGGCTTAACAGACCTTACCTGAAAATAATAATTAGGTACCTAATATTTTAAATTATAAATAAATAGTATTGTAATTCCAATGATTTTATGGTCGCTGCCTAAGTGCCTACCCTATGGGGAAAAGGCGTCATGATATCAAAATAAGATTTAAAATCACTATACACAGCGTATACATTATTAATCACGTCAAGTAATTTAATAAAATAACTAATATCTTAGTTTTTTATTAAATTACTTCGCCTTCAACAGGAAGAAGTGTCATCATTAATATAAAGTAAATATACCTAGGTACTACATTTCAAAATGTTTTTTTTAGTTTCTTTATTTTGGCAGCAGATCGCTCATGACAAAAATAAATATGAATAAAGTCATTGATTAAAGCGTAAAATAGCTATTTAAAAATACAACTTTTAACTACAGCCCAAATACTTTCAGGCATAGCCAAAGAATATACAAAAATATTTTACTTCTCATTTAAACCAATTTATTGACAACAAACATAGAATAAAGTATATTTTTTGCAGTGCATTGTCGGTTCACGGTCTACAAGGCATGTCATTGGTGTTTCCTAAACGCTTAAAATTCAAGGATCTATTAGAATGGATGCTGTGTCATTATTTGTAATTTTTGTGCCTTTTCAGAGCATAATCAGTGCAAGCTGTGACACTAATGTAATAGTCGGGACATTACAATCGTGCGATATACGTCAGCATGGAATGAATTATAGAAATGTGTAGACACAAGATGTTTTTTTTATTTATTTTAAAAGAAACAGCTCCCGCTAACACTAAGAATTGCTCTTGTGTCGCGGGGACTTTTACAAACAAAAAAAACGGACACAATGTACAACCAGACACGAAACAATTATTTATGCATCTCAAATAATTGTCCCGAGTGGGAGTCGAACCCACAACCTCCCGTCGCAATGGTAGCGGCGTGGCGACCTAAACCACTGCGCGACGAAGGCAGTCAAAAGTTACAAGTTACTCCATAATTGTTGTCACTTACTATATAATGCGTTCAAGAACTGATTTAAAAAAACTCTCAGGCATCACGCTATTTTTCTTCACCGTGAGAACAAACGATACATATTTTAAATACAGAAATAACTTCGAAAAGTCATTCGTGTGTTGCCGCGGGCGCGAACCCTCGACCACTTGTAAGGGAGGCGCATACTTAAACCACTCGGCTATCACTGATCTATTTAACACTAGAGGCCCCCGCGACTTCGTCCGCGTGGTAACCCTTCCCATGAAAATCCCCGATCCCTCGGGAACTCCGGGATAAAGATCGCAATCGGTTCAGTAGTAATTGCGTTAAAGAGTAACAAACATCCATACATACATACATACATACTCACAAACTTTCGCATTTATAATATTAGTAGGATACAGTCCGATACAGAAATAACTTCGAAAAGTTATTCGTGTGTTGCCGCCGGCGCAAATCCTCGACCACTTAAAAGAGAGGCGCATATTTAAATCACTCGGCTTTCACTGATCTATTAAAGATTTTAAATACACATTACAAAAGATATATGTTCTCACTAACTATTTATACATAACACTTTGATTGACACAAAACCAAATAACCTAGTATCACAATTAACTGTCGTTTGATCAAAGTTTGACTGTAGTTTGTCATGTGGTACAGTAATTAGTGAATTGACGCTATTTCGCGGTATGCTTTGAATTCAATTACGTCTAACGGTGACAACTTGACATTTAAACGTTAACGTATTTTCGAAGTTCTGAGAGTATGTGATCAAAAGCCTTATTTACGGAAGGTAGAACGCACATATATACTTATAGAAGCGAAAACAAGGCGAATGCGAAATTTATTCGTACTAGTGTTTTGCAAAACATATTATGTGTTTCGAATTATTTGCTTTGGTACTGATACATATTTTATGTCCGTGATGGTGCATTGTTTAAGTACTTATCCCAGATTCTGCTTACTGTTTGAGGAGCGCGGAGTACGTAAGTCAGATCGTAGACTTCTGTATCTCCGAGAGCTCATTCGGCGTTATGTCCTCTCGCTGGTCTTGTCTCAACGGGCTACGAAACTGATGGAATAGAGAGTGTACCTGTGTACTGAGCACACACTTAAGACTCAATAAAAAAAAACACCAGCAAGTTAGCTGGTTTCCATAAAAATGGCCATTGAAGCCGTATATCAGCTAGAAGGATGTTATAACAGACATACGATACTTTTTACCCCAAAGAATCCACGCAGACGAAGTCACAGGGAGAATCTAGTACTACTACATTCACATCCCATGCACCAAGGTTTAAAAGATTAAGACCAATCTGATAAAGACAACAATTAACCTTGACTATGTCGCCCTTCTATCCCTTCACCACAAAAGCTGTTGCAATGCAATGCACTTCCGTTTACTTTATGCAATATCCTATAAATAGATGTATTTAATTATTATCTTGTGCTAGACTAGCTGTCCAGTGCAGTTCCGCTCGGGTACAGTCATTTCCTATTCTAGTAGCTAGGGGGAAAGGTTAAGGAAATACTGTCACCTTTGCAGCCCTAGTCGTTATTCGGTCATGCCTACAAGGTTTATTACATCGAATAACGGCGAAAGATTTTGTTTATAGTGTCAAAGTGCGTGCAAAGTACGTACTACGTAGATACACTCTCCATTTATACTTCTATTACTGTCTTTAGATGGTGGAATCAGACGACGAGGGTTCGATCAGGCAGCAGACCAACGGTTTCAGCTGTTTTTTTAAAAAGCAAACAAAATTGCTTGCCTGTAAATCTAATGAGTATTTGACCGAATCAAGCTTCGTACCCGCGACCTCTGCGTAGAAGCCATAGACCTATGCACAAAGCAAGTTGAGCAATACATATAACACATTAATGTTAATTTAGGTCATAATATCTCTCTTAACAGAAAGACCAAACAAAGCTTTGTTATGCTCTTTATTTTTTTGATCGCAATTTATTTATTATCTTCAGCAAGGTCTAGTACCAAGGTTGATTTCTCTTCCAAATAAACAATAATATGATCTTTGTTGCGTCAAATTATCTTTACTGATTATGTTCGTGAAAAAATTCGCTTGTTTACGACCCCTTGAACTCACGATACATGTTATATTGCTATAATTGTAAATATAATAATGCATTATACTAAAATGTCGTGTTGAAACTTTGTTATTGTGTACATAACATCATGTCTGTTATGAAGGTTTAAATTGTTTCTTTCTGTAACATATAAGGCGATCACGAATATCAACTAATTATTTGTATTATTATTATGCCCTACAATTGGGCAAGAGCTACTAACAAACCAAATGCAGGTGTCAGATTTTATATCTATTGTCTATCTAAAAACAGGGTCTGTATGGTTTTCGGTTATCACAATGTTTTACTTCACTGTTAAAACAATAAGTAAGTATAAATAATCACTTTTCTATTTAAGTATATGTGGCTTCGAAAATACATTAATGTTGTCTTGAGCTTGAACTGTAGGGCTTGACTAGAGTTTGGTAACGTGCCCGGTTAATGGCAATAGACAAGTCCGCCATTACATGGGACTGATAATATTTAATAACAATTATACAGTCTCAGATATGATATAATATGACGTTATAATTCAAAAATAAAATTATTTCTTAAATACATTTTTACAATAACAGTTTTTATATGCGAGACATGTTTCAGTATAATTCGTATTGAAACGTATTACGCATCGAGTTTATCTAAGTTCAATCGGGTTATACCTACTAATATCGTATCTTCTGTGTTTTGCCAAGATAGATCGACAATTAGTAATAAAGATACTGTACATATACTACGTCATTATTGAAGTGAGTGAATTTCCCAACAGTTAAGATAATCTTCCCAATACTACACATGCGAAAGTTTGTGACGGCTGGATGTATGTTGATTTTTTCCATCATTTTCCCATTGTTGGGAAAGGTTCTCCTTACGAACGAGGGATGGTTAGACCTTAAGTTCACTACGCTGGCCAAGTGCGAATAGGAAACTTTGTATGCCCTCAAGAAATGTTTTGAACCACTTTTAGGCGTGCAAAGTTTCATCACAATGTTTTTCTTTAGCGTTGGAGCAATTGATAATTATTTCTACACACATAACTTTCAAGTCATTGGTGTGTTGCCTCGTGTTCCAACCGTTGACCACTTGCGTTAAAGGTGTCTGTGCTTGCATCTCTGCACTTAATTAGCCACCACACTGCCTTTACAAACTCATTCATTTGTTTTATGCTTTATCTATCGAATAGGTTATCTTACACTTATCCATAAGCCGTAATAGGACGTAGGATTGTCACCCACACGAGCCCATTGCCATTCGTCTCAATCACCACCATTCAATTCTAAGACTTTTGTATATTCCACCGGTTTTCCTTCCCCATTTTCAACAGCGCGTGATCGGCAAGCAAAAATGTCGGCAATGACTTAAAGATTAATATCTTATAGGAAAAATCCTTTAGGAAAATTCATTTCGTTCACAGGACGATAAAAGATTTTAAATCGTGTTTTGATGTTGTGATTATGAATTAACTGTTTTGGTTTGTAATCGGGAGTAAGTATAAATAATTTCGGATATTTTTTGTGAGTCTTTTTTCCTTATGTAGGTAAGCATTTGTAGTCAATATTTTTCTCCCCCAAAAAGGACTTATACTTACTACCTCTATCTATACTAATATTATAAAGCTGAAGAGTTTATTTGTTTGATTGTTTGATTGATTGATTGTTTGTTTGTTTGCTTGAACGCGCTAATCTCGGAAACTACTGGTCCGATTTGAAAAATTCTTTTAGTGTTAGATAGCCCATTTATCGAGGAAGGTTATAGGCTATATATCATCACGCTACGACCAATAGGAGCAGAGTACCAGTGAAAAATGTTACAAAAACGGGGAAAATTATGATTCTCTTATGTGACGCAAGCGAAGTTGCGCGGGTCAGATAGTAATACAAATAAAGACACGTGTAAAATCTAGTATAAAAAAAAGTATAAGTAACATAAAATTTTAGCATCATAACCTCTTTAACATACAATTTTAATTTAAAACCACATTTCAAAGCATTTCTTTATCCACAAAGGCTGATGCAGTTACGTACACAATGCTTTTAGCTCTCAAATAGGGCTGACAGGCTGACTTATTATTTCCAGAACAAATAAGTCTAGATGCTTATTTCTATATGATATTGTGGGAAACTTTAGTAAGGGTAGGTATACGCGTCTTTTTAGTGATGTATCTGAATTAAAACAAGCCAATTACGCAAAAGTTGAAAAAGTATTTTGAAAAGTAGTAGTAGCGTGATGGTATATACCCTATAGCCTTCCTCGGTAAATGGGCTATCTAACACTGAAAGAATTTTTAAAATCGGTCCCCTAGTTTCTGAGATTAGCGCGTCCAAACAAACAAACAAACAAACTCTTCAGCTTTATAATATTAGTATAGATGTGGTAGTGCAGGTTCAGATCTGCAGCATATTTTGTTGAAATAATACATGTTCTGAACCCAGGGTAGGTCTCACTGCTAGACAAGGCGCAGAGTCACATAATAATCCCGGATTTCCCGGCCACGTAGCAACCCTACCTTCTTTTACAGTACTTAAAACAAAATCACTATCTCTTGTTAGTAAATTACAATGTGTTTTTTGTATGTTTGTAATATTACTGATATGGTTACAAAGATGCTGTTTAAATAATTAATTTGTTATCATTTAGGTATCATTCAGTGAGTAATTTCCACTTACAAAAAATATACACAGACTGATAATTTACATAATCCATTTTTGTGTCATTAAAAAACTTTAAGGTTATAAGTGTGATCATCGAGTAAAATATATATTTTTTATGTGAAATAACTATATTTTAAGGGAATTTATTTAATAAATATATTTTAATGGAATGTACCAACAATTATTTCATTAATTGGGTAATGAAATAATTGTTAGCACTTACCTGAGAGAAATACTACGGGGCTGTTATTAAATACATGAGATTAAGGGTTGGTTTTCTATTTACCAGTCTTTAATATCGACATAATCTATCACTTTTCCTTAAACCGAATCGGTTCAACCTCAATTTTTAGGAGGGCAAACAAAACATCACGAAAAATAAGTATAAAACGCTTTACTAATATAACGGGCAGATCCGTTGAACTAATTATGCAACGCATTATGCCTGTTTAGATTTATTACACCATTATGAGGGAGCCTATGGAAATAACGTCTTAAGACCAAAGGTATAAAATGTATTACAGATTTTAATTTTATTATAGGTAAGGAAAGCCTTATGCATTTTTACTAAACGCTTTTGTAGAAAAAATGTATTTGATTTGAAAGTGAAATAGGATCAATGTTATGTAGGTGTTTTTATTAAGATAAAACAGATTGTAGGTACAATTATAAATAGGTATTCTAAAAGATATAAAGAATACTCCTCTAACTATACGTGAAGTTTTCCGTAAAATCTAGAAGAATGTTACTTATTTCGAAATGCTATCACCTTGTTATACATATAATTAAATTTAAATAATAAAATAGATAAGTTCATCCCGATATTATTATATCAACATAGGTAGATACTAAGTAATCATAAAACACATTTTTTAAGCAGACATAATCAGTAGGTATATGATTGTAGTTAGATATTAGGTAGGTAAATGTCGGTCTTCCTCATAAACCCAAAAATAATATTCCCCTATATTTTTCATAGCTCACGTCTCATTTCTTAAAAAAGCAAGACCGTATGTGTCAAATATGAATGTAGCTCACTCTCATTAGAGCGGCACACTCGCGCCATCTGCCTTATAGCTCTGTGTACTAAACAATATGGCCGACTTTCGGCGGCAAATTATTTTCTTTTTATGATTTTGTTTTTGTTTTCGTCATTATGTGTGATAGTTATGGTTGTTTGTTTATTTTTTGTTACATTAAAGTTATTTGCATAGTATGTTTTGTTTGTGTAAAACAGTATTTATCTTTAAGACCAGCCTAATTTATAAACGTGTATTAGCAGATATATCTTACACTATACTCACCTACTATATACTACACCTACTATAAAATGGCATACGCGCTTAAACGCAGTGATATTGTGATAGGAACCAGGAGACTTAAAAATCTAAGCGCCTACCAAAAATATATTCGCAATTCACATTCATAAAGATTGTCATTACATAAGCAGCAGGTGCTTAAGAATAACCTACACTTTCTATGAAGCTAATACTGCTACAACTTTGTATTTAAATTATATTATTATCTACAAACTATTTTCCAATACCTATCATATACACTTACTTTTAAAACTTGGTAATAAATACCACATACTTCATACCTTTATAATCAAACGAAAAATTCCAAACTAAATTCTTCTTCTAAACTCTTCTTCTAACCCACTCTTTCTAGATTTCCAAGACAACTGCTTGATAAAATAAGAGTAAAAACATTTGTACAAGCAACACTCTTATTCACATCATAACAAAATATTTTCAAGTTTTTACTACATTTTCGTTCCTAATTAAGTAGATATCTAACCTCGTATTACGCCAGTATATTGTCTTAGGAATTTTCATCTCGTGTCCGTACGTACTCGTAAAAATCCACATTCCTTCCAAAATTTAATTATATGTTGTAATAAAGAACAAACTTTTTCGTGAAGGAGGGGAGTTACAAAATATGGGGTGTTTTTTAACTGTGTGTATGTTGGGCTTGATAATTTAGAGGAAAGATTACAATTTCGTGTTTTTAAGGTTATTTATGATGGTACACTATATTTTGGAAGCTGAGGACTTCAGTTTTGATATGGCTATAATTTAATTTGACTTAACTTTTTGAGATCCGCCACAATTAGCGGAATATTCCGTTAATTTTAGCATCGTTAGATTAAATATACCTACCAGGAATCAAACGAGAATAAAATCTTTATATTATATTTTACAATGATATTTCACTAAGAATATATCGAAAACCTCATATACCATAGAATGCAATGTTATGAAAAAACGGCCGTACAAACTTATATTACAACTAGCTGACCCGCGCAACTTCGCTTGCGTCACATAAGAGAGAATGGGTCATAATTTTCCTCGATTTTGTAACATTTTTCGTTGCTACTCCGCTCCTAATGCCCGAAGCGTGATGTTATATAGCCTATAGCTTTCCTCGATAAATGGGCTTTCTAACAGTGAAAGAATTTTTCAAATCGGACCAGTAGTTCCTCAGATTAGCGCGTTCAAACAAACAAACTCTTCAGCTTTATAATATTAGTATAGATATCACTTACATAAGGATTTTAAACTATCGTAGAGTCTTAAATCCCAGTAAATCAAGTACTTAATCAAAATTCAAACAACATACACGTAATAACTACAAAAGCAACAAACAAAATAGAAATTAAAACCTACTTGAAAATGGCTGCAGACTTTTAAATTAGTTGATATTTTTTATTTCTGTTTTGGCAACGCGCTCGCGAGCACAATTTCTCTTAATGGTGAATGAATATTGTATGAATGTTGCATTCATGTTTGTGAAAGAGCCACGTATGGAGTGTACTGCTGGCGACAAAAATTCTACACATTAAAATTTTCAAAAAAATCTTCAATTTGCTAGAATCGGAAACGTAATTTGAAATGTGTGATACTCATAGTTTTAATTCAAGAGTAGTTTAGGTTATTAATAAACTAAGAACCTAAATTATTTAGATCAGATACGTAGGTACTATTGAACAAAATGAAAAGTTTAAATTATCTACCAAATGTACTTTTGTGTGTTATGAAATTTCAGTGTCTTAATTTAAAAATATTAATATAAGTGGTTACTAGCCTTACAGTCACTACTACGTATACGACAAAATATTTTAAGAAAAAGATTATTGTTACTTAACAATATACAAACACTATTTTTTAGTTATTTAGGTAAGTACAAAAATAACACGTATTTTTTCGCAATATATGAACTCAAACATAAAAATAAGTTAACATCCCTTTGGAGTCAGGGAAACAACCATCAACCAGTGAAATAAAGAAAACCAGAAAAAGCGACTAATGACGACGATGTTGGCAAAACAAACTGATAACCGGAAAAGATTAACATTTACTTACTGTCAAGGGTTTTAAAAGCAAAAAGGAAAAACCTAATAAAATATAATTGTAAGCTCACTTGAAAGGAAAGATGTTAGGACAAAAGGTTTAATTCTAGTAAAATACAAAGATAAAATCTTTTCATCTCGACAGGATTGAATAATAAGATCCATAAATATAAATCCAAACTTAACTGAATCGTTTTGGTTTAGATTAGAGGTCTACCATTGATTCTCGATTCGACGTTTCTAAAGCAAGAATGATTTGCACAGTTTCATCTTCGTACTTACTAACAAAATAATATTATTAGTTTATTACTACGGTGATGACGCATCCTATCTAAGTTATATTAAATTATATATTTGATACAATTAGCAAAACAACAGCAGTGGTAGCCATTTGACGGGTGATTGACATCGGGAAGATATAAAATCTTCCCGATGTATGATGCAACTGAGTTACGTGACGTTACTGAGGTCCACTCGTATTAGTTTTCCTTAGTTCATTACGAAATTAAATCTTTAAGCAATATTAAAAGTGATAGCTAGTATTAAAATTTACTGTAGGCACGTCTTTCTCCATACTTTATAGTTAAAATCTGATATTCTGAGATGTAGCGTATAACATTCGAGTCCGGCAGTCGAACAACTAAACTGAGTACGTCTTTCGAGAACCCATAGTAACTCTCAAAACCCCACGTAAAAACAAATGTTAGTGGCGTACTTGATATAAACGATTCTGAAGGAAATTCTTAAGAATTTGTTTCCTGTACGTTGCTTTTATGTGGAAAACAAAATGCTAAACAAAGACTTATATAACACGCTCGGAGGTTTAAATAAATACGGATCTCGGATTATATCGCCGCTTCAAAAGTAATAGGGTTTGCTGATGTCCTTATTTTTGTATGTACAGTGAAGAGCAAAAATATGCATAGTGTCATATTTTCAACAATATTTCATCAATGGCAATAGTAAAATTAATTTTTAGCTTTTTGGAGTGGCCCATTGCTGAGCAAAAGCCTCCTGTTTATGGCTCTCGGTCCTGTGCAATCTTCTATTTCGGTTCCCGCCTTCTGGCGTCCAATAAGTGACTCGTTTTGTCTATCAATCAGGATGCTATTACTACTTCTTTTGTATTTAACCCTTTGAACGCCACGGTCGACTATACTCGACAAATCAGAACCTGCTCACGACGCTATATTTTTGTCGACATTTGCCGAGGAAAGCGTCGACCGTGGCGGTCAAAGGGTTGAAAGTTATTTCACAATCACTGCATAATTAACAATCAATGCAAAATATCGCTATTGAAAATGTGTACTCGTAGGCATATATTTTTGCTTTTGACTGTACTGACTGATGTTGAAGGGTATTTTTCTTTTAGTGTCTGCATTATGTGGTAAAGGATGTTATTTGAAATGTACGTCTTCCTCATGCTTTGTCGATGTTGAATTTTGTCTAACTCCCGTAGATTGACATGGTCTCTTTGCATAGTGGCAAGTTAAGTGAAGGTTTTCACTAACAATATTAACGGTATATTTTTGTAGTAAGTCTATCATTGTTTAGAGAATAATTACATTTAGTTCGAGGAAGGTTTCAAATCTTTTGTAGCGTATTATTTGCTATGTTGTATTGATGAGGTTGCCTTAACTCAAGTATTAACATTCCAACTGCCTCCGTGGCGAAGTGGTTTAGGTCACCACGCTGCGTCGGGATACGCATACCGTTGCGTCGGGAGGTCATGGGTTCGATTCCCACACGGAGCAATTATATGTGCGATCCACTAATAATTGTTTCGGGTCTGGTTGTGCTTCGTGTCCGTTGTTTGTATGCGTATGTAAGTGCGGGAGTTGTCTTAAAAAAAAGATGAAAGACGAAAAGAACGTTCAAGTAGCCGGTGGGTAATAAACCTCGATGCATGTAGTGTATCTATAGGATCGTATCTGAATAAAACACTAACAAAAATTTCCAAAATAATTTATTATCAAATAATAATAATATCAATAAAGATAAAAACAATATAATTAAATATATTATCATCAAACAGTTGCAATTGACTACAATGGCACTAACTATACATAAAAAATAATTAGGTGGTACTTTAACGTATGGTCGACCAGCAACCAAACTAGAAAAGTATATTTTAATATAGCAACAAGCTGCTTCAAAGATAAAAAATAAATACAAAAGCCACTATGCTGTACATTGTTTACCCCCTTAGTTGATAATGATAAACACGTTACGTCAAAGCATCAATGTATTGCATAGTGGCTATCAATTTGACGTACACTAGCTGTCAACTGAGATACGTGATAAGCCCGCTGTAAGGCCTGTTCCCATCTATCGCAGATGATTCAGTCAGTTATATACCAATTCCGCTCGGTTCGGCAATAATCGGCTTAGCCGGGCGGCAATACCGAATATGTGTAAATGAACCCGATCGGCACAAGCTGAACAAGTGAGTCGAGTCCATTTTGTTGTTCGATAAATATTGCCGAACCGAATATGTGTGTAGCAAACGTCACCTGCACTCCTTATCTACCATGTCTCTTGTATTTTTCAAAGACCTTTCGTCTTCTGCTTAGCGACTTGATGCTATAATAAGACATACTAATCCGGCCGTCAGCGCAAGAGTAACCTAATCCTGAAGAAGGCAGACAGAAATGGCATAAACTGTTTAGGCCGTTTTCTATTGAAATAGTAATGCAAAAACAAATTTTGCAACGCCATCCATAGCTGGCACAGCTTGCGTTGGACGCAAAATATATAAAAAACTAGCTTAATTACGCGAGCTCAAATAAGTGCCAGTGGGCGTAATCCTTACGATTTAGGCATGATTTTGAGGGGTTGAAAAATTGAGGGAGGCTGCTTTTGCGCTGACAGGCAAAAATAAACCGTGCATATGGTCTAATACTACCAACAGTATTAAGAAATTTGCGAGTACAATATGCATAATAAAAATGACTTTTGTCTGAAATAGTCAATGATATGGATTTTTCTTCAATAAAACTTTAACGAGGCTTAGCCACTAAACAATTGAGATAGTTTAACTTGACTTATAATAAATATAGTGACGATAATAATATTATTTGGATTTATGCTGTCTACAGCCTCTTACAGAAAAACTTTTGAACAAGAATCTACTAACAACATTATCTATATCAATGAAAATTAGCGCGGTCGTCCGTGTACCTGACAGTTAATTACGAGTACCAGCGATCGACTCCCGGGTTGGACAAAAACTGAATATTTGTTTTAGGCACTCGCCCCTTATTTGATACCAACAAAAAAACTAAACTGTGACGTCACTATGTCGTATTTATATTTATATTAAAACGTGTTTTTGCCATTTCATAAAAAGTAGCTGATTTGACTGGTAATCAAGTACCTTCTAAGAATTTGGTGAGTATGTATGAATCTACAGAATGTAGACTAGTTTCAGATTCTCGTTCCAAAGTTTTTCTTACTATATTAAGTTGGGTAACTATGCACTATGTTAGTGTACTTTATACTTAGCTGTCTTAGAGTTTGAAGTTCTTAGTACATACCCAGTTTTAAATTAAAGAGAAAAGTTATTTGGTGTAAATAACATATCAATAAGTAATGAAACAAATCTTCCTTAATCGTGTCATTAATTAGAATTTTCAGGATCAGTTTCACAACGTATGTATTAGATACATTATCAGGTAGAATTTATACAATTGTTACATCTGTTGTCACTTTATATAAGGTACCTTTTATGGACTGAAAAAGGGTCGGTCCTTTTACAAACAAAAAATATTACAGCGTAACTTGTTATTTGTTGAGAACCTATGATCTATAATCCAAGTTCCATCAGTTTTGACGGCCCTGTGTGTAAGATTCGCGGTCGAAATATTCATACAAAATTCAGAATTTAGTTCATGCTGATGTTTGATACAATTACTTTATTTATCAAACATCATCATTTGGACACACAGATCTATTAATTATAATCTTAATAAGTCTCTACTATGTTGCCAAACTATAGCAAATAGGTAATCTGACACTCATAAGCTGCGAAACTGGCCCTAAAACTTTTCGCATTAAGATTTTAAACTAACTATACCATACCTAAAGAAATATAATTTACACCAAATAACCCTAATATTCGATATAATTGCTACATTACAGTTATTTCAGTCAACTGTCTATGATGATCCGGCCATCAGTTTTGATGTTCAGTGGCGTATGTTTCTTGATGTACGCCGCTAGGAGCTTCTGATCGCGCCCGATGTCTTTAGCGTTCTGTTTGTTCACTTTGAACATCTGGAAGTAAAAATAATTTATGTTAAATTTTGTTTAAAATAACAGAGCTCATGATTGATTTTATATAGATTTTGTTTATGTATCGACTTTTTGTTTTATAATATCATCGAATAATGGCGTTTGATAGATGCTGTTAACGAATAAAAATTAGACGTCTCGCTCTGAGTCCACCACTCTACCCAAGTGCGATTTGAGGACTTTGCATTCCTCTTAGAATTCCTTAACCGTTAGTACAAGAATTATTTCTAACACACACATAAGTTGGGAAAGACAATTGGTACGATTGGCCTATACCCTAACCTCTCAACCACTTGTATAGTAGGTGAATGTTTAGATCACTTCGCTATCACTGTGGCTCTAGGAAAGTCCAATAAAATAGATTAAATATAACATTATTCTTATATATATTTACCGTGAACCCATCCCCTCCATCAGCCAAGTACGCAGGCGCGACCACCGCGTACACTTGTTCATCGTTGAGCGGCGTGTTGCTGCTGTCGACTGTCACTGACGTCACGCGCTCACCTTCCGGGAGACTTATGTTGTATGTCACGTGGAGACCTGGGGCAAGAGGTTACAGATGAATATCTAGTATATTAAACATATGTACAAGGAAAGCTTATATTTGTGTGGGCACTATACAGATAGAAGGGTGAGAAAAAGTGTATTAAACTTCAGTCGGTTCGACTTTAAGTTCAGCGATTTATAAAAATCGATGTAAAAAGTTGATTTTAGTAAAAAAATATACGTATATGGTACTTTTTTTTCTTGGTAGATATAACTTTTTTGCGTTTTCTATTTGCTATTACTGCTTTATTTCCGAAAAAAAATTATTGATGAATATAATTATCCTTGAATACGATTAATATTTCATGACAAATGTATAAACCTTCTGCTGCAATTATGTTTTTATTCCTTCTACCAAAGATAATTTCGTCAAAATATTCAATTTTCTCGCAGCATTTTAATTTAATACATATAAAAAATCTTACCAGCAACTTGCAACAACCAGGGTCCTTTAAACGGGTTAGTATCCCAGGCCTCAGACACGGACCTCTCCAGCGCCTCCCTCACGTACTTGCCTTCCAGATCGAACAGTTCCACTCTGTCGTTGAATGGTAGTAGCTCGAAGAGAGAGCCTTCGGTTATTTCTGCAAGTAAATAAATGACATTTGCTATGATATATGTGTGTCTATATCTTTAAGATAGTGTATGTGGTTAAGAGAGTTTGATGTCTGGTTCGAAAAAAGTGCATTTACTGTTCACAATAGCAAATTCACTTATTATTAATTTGAAAGAAGAATTTAAAACTTTTGATGTTCAATGATAACTCAATATTGGACTGAAGTATAGGCACGTAATAATATTGTACCAAAATAGTAGGGCCTCGAATTTAACGTATATTTTTTAAGATCTATTTAAATAAAAATGTCAATCAAACATTACACAGTTCAAATAACTATTTCAAATACGAAACAGCCATTTTTTTGTTCTATTATTATAACAAAGTTACGTGGTACTCACCTCCCTGCATGATTGAAGATTTGATGTTGCCACGTTGAATGAACGATAAGCACGGGCGGTCAGCTCCGGTTAATGTTGTGCCCTGTAACCATTGGTTCCGTATGTTAGTAAATATGACTGCTTCTGTGGCGCATTTGATAGTGTATGCGATTGCCGCGCAAGAGGTCTCGGGTTCGAATCTTGGGTCGGGCCAAATCTGAACTTTCTGTTCAAAAAATTGTCAGAGATTGCCTGAAGTTACGAAGTTGAGGTCGAAGATCTCCGTGCTTCGGAGAGCATAAAGCCGTCGGTCCTGCGCCTGATCTCTCACTGGTCGTGACGGTTATCCGTCCCACCGGGCTATGAGAGTGGAGGAATAGATAGTGTTCCTGTACACAGACTTGGACACTATAAACAAAGTCCTGCACAGTTGACTGGTTTCAATGAAACTGGTCGCCATTTCCGAAATTGGCCCGGACGACATTATCTAATATTAGTATAGATATAAAATTCTCGCGTCACAGTTCTCGTTGCCATACCCCTCCGAAACGGCTTGACCGATTCTCATGAAATTTTGTGAGCATATTGACTAGGTCTGAGAATCGGCCAACATCTATTTTTCATACACCTAAGTGATACATTTTTTTTTATATGGCAAAGCAGCGTTTGCCGGGTCAGCTAGTTATTACTTAAGCGTCCGTTTAAAAAGGAGTATTTCTTAGTTATCTTTAAAATACTTACATAATCAGCGAAAGCATCAACGAGCATATCTCCGAGGGTACATTCACCAAACACGCAGTCTTCGAACCTCATAGTGCGGGTTGTTTGTCCGACCGGTACGTTTTCAGCTGCGTGCACTAATTTAGCGTATGGAGCTAGTTTTTCTTTTATTTCAGGATCTGGAATATAAAACATGATTTTTTTTATTTTAAGTTATTCGTTTTACGTCTTGTTTCGTGATGACAGGAAATAAATAAAGATAACTATTTCCTAGGCTATGATTCTTTTGAAATAATTAATGTTTGCTGGCTATTAAGCCCGTGTAAAAAGATTTCAAGGGATAAAATGAGGGGAGGCGCTCATAACCAGTAGTGCTCACCGGTCGGTAAACGATCTGTGGGTTAAGCAACCGTTGGCGCGGTCATTCTATAGATGGGTGACCGCCTAGTGGTATTTGAACTGAGCGTCTCCGTGCTTCGGAGGGCACGTAAAATGTCGGTCCCGGTTGTTGTCAATTAAGATAACAGTCGCTAAGCCATGTCAAAGGCCTTTCGGCCGGCTTGAACAACTTTGACACAAGGTTGACCACTAACCATACGATACATAAATAGATAGATATGAGGGGTAAAGAGTCATTATGTTAGTCAGTATCCTATATGTGAAAGATTGTGAGGATGTATGTACATATGTTTATGAGTACCTCATGCAAAAACTACTGTAATTAAATACAAGTATTTATCTGGATTGGACTAACACAGGATACTTATTATACCGGGAATCTTTTACGACGCTATATTTTTTGCAACATTTGCCGACGAAAGCGTCGTGAGCACTTTCTGATCCGTCGAGTATAGCCGACCGTGGCGATCAAAGGGTTAAAGAAGTCGCAGGCAGAAGCTTGTAAAATATAAATTACCTTCAGGTATAGACCGGTCTAGGTACAAAGGTCCTCCTTCCCATTTCGCGTAGTCACCACGAAAGTCGAAGTACACACTCAAATTGCCCATGTATTTTGTGAAGGCAGATGCTTGAACTATCAAGACCTGAAAGTAAGAAAATTATGTGCTAATATCTTGATAGTACTATTCATTGCAATATAACAAATTTGATAATATGTTTTATTGATTCGTCTTTGTCGTGAAAACGGCTAATCTGATTTGGATACAATTTTGTAGAATGATAGATTATTTCCTGAAGAACAGGCATTTTAGATGCATTTGGATTTTTTCAGACGTAGTATAATAGCTATACGACGCCGTGTATTGCGTTTATATATATTGTATACTGTATTGCGATATTCTCGGGTTCGCTTTCCGGGTTACAAATAGTGTGACAGTGATTTTTGGGTTTTCATAAATGGTAAATGCGTTCGTGTCTACATCTCTTTGACCTGTAAGTTTAACAAGAGTAATAATACAATAAGAAAGATCAATTTACCTCATGTTTGCTATCGTGTGTATTCTCAATGAAGACAGGGTAAGGTCCAGCCACCTCCTCTCCGCTGGGCGCGGGGCCGTTCCACAGTAGCGAGTGAGTATGACCGCCCACTATTATATCTATGTACTCGCCTACGTCACGAGCGATCTCTCTGAAAAAAGCAACAGATAACTATATAATAAACGATTTTGAACTTAAGACCTAATCCCTCCCCCTCGTTTGAGAGGAGACCCTTGCCCAGGAGTAGGACAATAACGGGTTGGTTGTTTGTCCTATGTGTAATTCATTTCTATTGATATCAATCTATTTTTTTTTATATATTTACTAGCAGGGTTTTGAGCCAACAAAAGGCTATATCGGCCTCACAGGGAAGTTCAAACATATCCATACCCATCTCCTAAATATATTATCCGTATACTACTCAAACAATTTTCCTGTATAATTTAAAAAGCATTAGGGTGATATAATAATTGCGTTTTCGAGAAATCAAATCGACCTTACAATAAACATCAATAACTCGTTAATATGCTTTAACGACAATAAAATATAATATAGTTTGTCGTTAAAGCGTAATCAATAGTACCTAATCATACATCACTATAAATTTCCTTAGAACCCACTATATCTATACAAACCTACATAATATCCTTCTATGTCATTGTAATATTCAACTATTCATAATCTATACTACTTAATATTATAAAGCTGAAGAGTTTGTTTGTTTGTTTGAACGCGCTATTCTCAGGAACTACTGGTCCGATTTGAAAAATTCTTTCAGTGTTAGACAGTCCATTTATTGAGGAATATAGGCTATATAATAATCATCACGCTACTACCAATAGGAGCAGAGTACCAGTGAAAAATGTTACAAAAACAGGGAAAATTTTGACCCATTCTCTCTTATGTGACGCAAGCAAAGTTGCGCGGGTCAGCTAGCACATTATATTTATCAGAGCTTTTTCCCCATAGGGGTCGGTAGAGTCCAATGAACGCCACTTCTTGTAATCCTTACAAACTTCTCTTGCTTCATTCCCATCCATAAATTTTGTCATAGGTACAGAACCGCCGGTTACGAGTAATATGTATCTGCCTATTAGCAATATTATATAATGTGTACGTATTTTTACACGTAATGCAAAATTGCTAGCAGGCAGAGAATTTTAAACTTTACGATACAAATAAATATCAATCAGAGAGCAAATAATGTATCGTAAAACTTAAAATTTTCATCTTGTTTAAGACCCGTTTACCAATTTGTATGAAATATTAGATTTCCGTGAAAACGTAACATACAGAATTATATTCGTATTCATAATATTATCCTTTATTGTTATGACATTCTTATCATACAGTTTCAATTAGTTTCAATGAAATGTTTACGCATGTAACCTAGAGCAGAGCTATTTATAGGGTCTCTGAGAAACTTGTTCAATTAATGTAGGCAAGAGCATAGATAAGGAATAAATGAGTCAAAGGTACATGATGCTTGTTACTGTTAATAAGGATGATGTTATTATTTTCGTCTGGTTTGGATATAAAAATTATTGGATACGTATTTTTCTTTAATTTTTGTTTACTGTCTCAAATACTCCTCCCGAACGAGGAAGGGGTCAGGCCTTGAGTCTACCACAGTGGCCAAGTGCGGGTTGAGGACTTTACTAGGCCTAATAAAATGTATTTAACAATGTTGTACGCATACCATTAGAGTGAGTGATTATTGCTGTAACGATGGAGGAAAACATCGCGAAGAAACCTTGCAGGAGTAGAAATGTGTTTAATACATTTTTTGGGGGCATGTTAAGTCCCCAACCCGCACTTGGCCCTCGTGGTGGATTCAAGGCTTAATCCCCCCTCGTTTGGAAAGAAACCCTTGCCCAGCAGTGGGACAGTATGGGTTAAAAAAATCCTACTAATGTTTCTCTTCATTACATTTAATAATGATGTATGAAAACAATGATATCGCAAAAACTCATTATATTTTATTACCTTTGTTGTGTTAATTAACTTTGTAGTTATTGACGCAAGACAAATTTTACGACTATTTGTTCAGTCGTTTTGAAGCCGCAAATTATCATGTTTGTTTATTCATTTTACAGGTAATCTACATGAATAAAGTGATGACTTTTTTTACAAATGCTGCGAATAATACGAGTATTTTACAAAGAGAATGATAATCGAACGCTTTGGTTGCTAAGCATTTTGTATTCTTCGTGGAGTTAAACTATAAATGCTTACAAAGTCCCCAACCCACAATTGGTCAGCATTGACTGGACTGAAGGTCTAAACACTTCCTCGTTCTGAGACGACTTTCGGAGCTTCGGAGACTCTCGCCGAGTTGAAAAAGATAATTATATAAGAGGCAAAATATTACGTTAGTGGTATGGAAGCCCCCCAAACTATTTCATTTTATTTTGTTTTTTAGTATTCGTTGTTCTAGCAGCAACAGAAATACATCATATGTGAAAATATCAACTGTCTTACTTTCACTGTTTATGAGATACAGCCTGCTTAAAGACAGAGAAGTCTCAGTAATAGGATCCTGTTTTAACCCTTTAGGTACGACACCCTAAAACAGGTTATCAAATTCGAAACCACAAGTTCCCATTAGATCTAATTACGAAATTATTTACAATAATATTAGCACGTTAACCAAGTGTATAAACAATCTCATAATAGCACGTTATTTGTAAATAGCATCTTGTTAGAACAATGCATTCTCACGATACAGAGTAGATAAGATCTTCACGTTGTTTCAATTAATATGATGCTATATGTACTGCTAGATTGTTATCTAGGTAGGAACAACTTTGTTAGACTAGTATCTCTTTGTAAGCATATAATATACCTACTAACTTCTGCTAGCGGGTCGCTTGAGTAGATTTTCTAGGGTAAAATGTGTCCAGGTTATAAACTATCTGTGTAAGTATTAAAATTTATTTAATTTCGTTCAGTAGTTTTTTGCGTAAAAGAGTGTTTGTTACTCTCGCGCGGAGTAGTGAGTGTATGATAAGTCTAATTAAAGTTTTCTACAATGTGGATTTACGGCAAAAATAGCTTTGTTTTTAACGAATTCGACCGAATTTCGAACCCTTAGCCACCACGAGTATTTTATGTGACAAGAGCGTAAATATAATATGAGGGTGTTAACTGTATATAAGTTTTCCAATATTTATTCGAATGGCCGGAGATGACCCCAGAGCTGTACTGAAATACAATAATTTGAGCGTTTGTAAAATCAACTATAATATCCTAATTGTCTAAAAGAGGTGGGTGATTTTCATCGATGAAAATTCATAGGCATCGGGTTAATTTCTAAGTCATTTTTTTCCCCGCACTAAGAATTGCTCTAGTGTCGCGGAGACTTTTACAAACATACAAACAACGGACACAAAGTAAAACCAGACCTGAAACATTTATTTGTGGGTCGATCATTCAGTACTTACTTGTCCATATCGAGTCCACAATGCGAGAGCAGTATGATGATGTCCACGCCTTGTTCGTACAGCGCCTGCGCCTCCCTGCGCGCCGCCGCCTTGGGGTCAGTGAACTTTACCTTGCCGGGAGACGATAGCCGCTGAAAATGTAGGTTTTATTTAGTACTTTATCTAGGCTAGTGAACGAATATAGTATGTGTAAGGTATTGGATTTGGATGCTGGACTGGCGCTTATAGCCAGTTGCGCTCACGGCAAAGCAAATAATCTATGCTTTAAGCAATGTTTTGCTTCGATTGGTAGCTTACTAGTCTGAACAGAAAGTCTCCATGTTTCGGAGGGCACGTTACAAGTCCCGGTTGTTGTCAATCCAAATTAAGAAACAGATGTTAAGGTTTTCTTTATAGAAAATCTCTATGGCTGCCTAATAAATAGTGCTAGGATATAAAATGGGCCTTATGACGTCCCAGAAGACATAATAGTGGCTTATCTCCTTTTTAACTGATAATCTCAAATGCTTATTTTTTGTTTCTCAAAGTGTTAGTAGTTACATGGTTGGTAGCCACTGGTATTCAAGCCATCAGCCAGAATGATCAACCTTTTTATCATTTTCATGAGTCTTAATAAAAAGGTATTTTCATTCCCTATGAGAACATATTTTTAAGACCATTTTCCCAGACGTTGTATTTAAAACACCGTATTATTAGAAAATTACTTACTTCTTACAAAGGTTTAATTTAAAAGGTATCGCATAAAAGACAGGTACTTAGGTATCTATTAAAATAAACGTTCTGATTACAAAACAATTTGAATACAACTCCAAGTCGGTTTTATCTGTAAATATGGAAATACAATGTAACATTCCATTTAAAAGAAGTAATTACTTTACTCATTGCGGTGTATTATCTCAACAGTGTTGCCAACCCCGGGTATTTCTCCCTAAATGTAGGGAGTTATTCGGTTGTATCTTGTATTGTTACCTTTACTCATTTTTTGCGTTTAGGTAAAATTGAAGAAATGTCTTGACAAATTAAGGTAGATATTTCACGATAATGTGCTGCCAATTAATGGAATATATTACCGAATTTTGCGGAAAAATTATTGACGTCATCTTTAGTAACTTTTCGGGGTTGATTTTATTATAAATATGGACATTTCTCGGAGGGTATATTAAAGTTTAAATAGTAACACTAGTTATCAGTACGTTCCCTATCTTATCTTTAAAGAGTAACATCAATAAAACAAAACCGAAACGTGTATCATTCAATTATCACTATCTGTTCATGCGTGTCGAATCTTCCTACTTAGTACTTATTACCTTATCTACCTGATATACATTGAACAATACTACTGATAACTGATAATAATATACATAATTCATGAAATTGAAATAAGTGTTTAATCAGTTGGTATTTTACTGCCAAACCATGTTTTTTTGGCAGAATGAAGAAGCGGAAATGAGCAGGTTGGTAGCTTAAACACCTCTTCAAGGGTAAAAAAACTATAAAGTACTCGGTTTAGAAACGTTTTTTCACGATGTTTTATTTCACTTAGTATCTCCTTATACAAATGCGTGTATGGTATGTTTTTACGAAAAATACGCTGAACTGATTTTATTCTACATACATTCATTTACCTTATAGAGCATTTTTCTTTATTCATCTGTAACTTAATTCAACCCAAACTAATAACCGCGACAGGATTTAAAAAAGAGTATGTGCCTTTATTTGTCGCTTCGCATGTAAGTAGCCGAACCGCTTCAAATATATTTCGGCAGACAGTAAATGTTATAATCATTAGCTTGCAATACAAAAATAGGTAGTAAACTTACCGCCGTATCAGGCGTAATCAACCCAATAAGTCCAATCTTGCGCCCCTTCCTCTTTATGACTGTAGACGGCTTGTACAACCCCTGCAGTGAGGGAACCTCACTTGTATCCATATTAGCGGCTATGACTGGTGCCTTTAATGCAGATAAGTATGGCGCCAGGCCTTCTGGACCGTCGTCGAATTCGTGGTTGCCTATTGCCTGGAGAAGATTGGAGTCATTAATACCTGGCTAACTTAGATCTAAATATTTATAAGTCAAAGGTAACTGACTGACATATTGATCTATCAACGCACAGCCCAAACCACTGGACGGATCGGGCTGAAATTTGGCATGCAGGTAGAATGGTAGATGTTATGACGTAGGCATCCGCTATTAGGGGATGAGGTTTGTATGAAAATTCTGTCTTAAGTCATAAACCGCGCGGATGAAGACGCAGGCAAAAGCTAGTAGATACATGAAATTGTTATACCGAGGGTCTTGTGATAAAGGTAAAATACATAGTAAACACCTGAAATAACTACACAAGTGTGAAGGCCACAAAAAGTTAGGCCTTCGTACGGTCACTAGTTGGTATGGAATAACTTGATAGTACCTATCTATTGATTTCAATCATGGAAAATCTCCACGTTTGAAAAATCTTATCATACAGGACTTTCGTACAGATAGTTTTCTTTTCTTTTTTTTATTTTACACCATACAAGTTTTTTGACTACAGGTCTATCGATGTAACGAACATTTGACTGAAAAATTTATCCATACGCAGAATGCGGATGGATTTTTTTGTAAATAGTCTTAAAAGTAATTAATAACTAGGTATTAAGGATAACAAAAAATCATGGCAACTAATGGTAACCTCATACAAAAACTTTGACGCCAACTTACATGAGCATCATGAGGAATCAAATTCATGAACTCTTGCGTAATATTCCACTTCAGCAGCGTATACCAATAGGTTCCCTGGAAGCTGTCTCCTGCGTTCAAGACAACGGCTTCCGGCTTCTCTTGCAAGAGTGTGTGGATCTCCTGGTACAGGCGAGGGAAGCCGCCAATGCAGGAGTTGTTGTTGTAGCGGCATGTCGGGGTGTCCACTGAGGTTTCTTCGAACCTGGAAAGAAGGAAATATGTAAGATTTTCCCGTTTCTGATCCTTAGAAGGAAATGAGAACTTTCTATCTTAGAAGCTTTGAACGAAGAGTCGGCTAGACTTAGATTATGCATTTTAATGTTCGCAAAAGGTTGGATCTTCTTATCGTATGGTTAGTGGTCCACCCAGTGTCAAAGTTGTTCAAGCCGCCCGAAAGGCGTTTGACATGGCTTAATAACTGTTATCTTAATTAACAACAACCGGGACCGACTATTTACGTGCCCTCCGAAACACGGAGACGCTCAGTTCAAATATCACTATGCAGTCACCCATCTATAGAATGACCGTTTCAGTGGGTAACGCATACCAATAAAAGTATTTTTTAAAAGGTAGCAAGTTGTTATGAGATGTATCTTAATTATATCTTTATTTAGTAACTCTTCGCTCTTAAAGTCGATTTTTTATACCTTTTTCCTTTATATTGTTACGAGAATTTCATTAAAACTGAACTAGTTGATTCTATTTTCACAAAAGGCTCGTAAAAAGCAAGAACGGCGATCGATTTCTTTGCGTGTTGAAGGAAGAAATCAATAACTTTGCAGACTACTGACATATTGCAAATATGATGCAATAAGATGTTTACTATTGTTTACAAATTAATCGGTAATGACGTCTTCTTGTAATAAGATTACCGAGTATTTTAATAACAAACTTCATGAGTTGTCAGAATTCATTAATCTACTTGTTGTTTATTTGATTGACAATTTAATTATCATCCTTGGTTTTTATTAATCATTGTTATTGTCGCTATAAAAATATTATTGTTTTTTAGTTTTAACTATCTGTTCTACGCGTTAATTTCAGAAGCGCTATTCTCTACAATAAATTGGAACCATCGAGTATAGAGAGTTAGACATTTAAAATTTTCTGCCAAAATAGTTGCTACGACGGCCACTAGAGGCAGTGATCAGATTTTCATACAATATTTATCGATAGCTAATCGGTTGTCGATATTCGATATAGTAGAGAAGGTTCAGTTACCTTGCATTATGTATTTACTTCTGAGAGTAAGATTCCAAATCAATATAGATTCGGCTGTTTCGTGTGTAAGCGGGACAAACACAGTATTATTATCAACTAATTATTTTCATGAAATTTTATAAGGAGGTACCTAATTAAAGAAATTACAAATTCAGGCTACTTATTTTTTTCCAAAAGCGACCTTAAAGGAGTTGAAATAAGGTAGGTAGGTATGAAACTTTTGAACGCTAGCGGAACCACGTGTTCAACCAGTATTATGTATGTCCCAGTTTATTTAAACGGGTACATTATATAACGCTCTTGCTATTAGTACTATTAGCTACGGTTTGCAATTTTCGTTCTAACAAATTGATTTGCGCCGTGAAAGTGTGAAAGAGTGGATCACATTGTAATAGTAGGATAACACATTTAATGTATAGCAGCATATTAGACGACTAGTTTTTTCACGTGACTTCGTACGATTGTGTACTAGATGTACATGATACTCGATACTTCAGATATTAGGTTAAAATGTGTATTATATGATCCTTAGTAACACCAAAAGATTGACGTTTAAGGTTAAGGTAATGTAAAATTTAAGGTTTCCACCTTAAATTTTAAGTCATACATCGATCATTGTAACATAGTTAGGTTCACGACTTCTCGACGGCAATTTCAAAGACAATACTTAGAAGAAGCCTATTAAAGTTATTTTATTTCAACGCTGTCAATGGGTTTCGGATCAAACATTTGTGGCATGTCGGTTACATCACAGATATGATAATTCTAACAATTGTTATATCAATCTTCAAAACGTGCCATTTCACTATGAAGAGTAAGATTACGTATTCTTATCGTGAATTGACATGTTCTCAATGCTATCTCAAGATTTCAAGTATCAAGGTAGAACGTTGACAGTTCGTCATATCCTCAATTTCAACACCCACGAGGCTATAAACTTGATATTATTCCTTGTTCCGTGTTGGAACACGCTTCTTGATACTTTATTAAGACAATCATTGCTAACTCCAATCACAGGACAGTGTACGATTTTCGTTTTTCTTGTTTTTTTCTTGTCCTTTCGTTAAGGTACAGGTGAGGCTCTGAACACCTAAAATTTGAATCATTTTAACTCTAATAAATGACAAAGCAATAGAGTATTTAAATACCAGTCAAATCAGCTAGTCTTAGGTATAGTGACGTCACAGTTTCGTATTTTCGTTAATATTGATTAATTACAAACAAACTAATAATTGAGTACTATTTCAACATTATTGACGAAAAACACATAGCCTGACCATTTTAGATGAACTATTTACGAGTACAAGTTTAATATTTTTTTGTTAACCCAGGTACAATCCTGAAACACAAAGGTCACCGACCTTCAGGCTGGCCGAGATATAATTGCAAAAAAAACAGTCTGGTCGACCCAAGCTAAGTATCCGTGGTCTTATCTTCTACATAATTATAATTTAGTGATACCCGAATTGCACACGATAGAAACTGCACGGGTCAGCTAAAAGATAACAATTTACATAATATCATGCATGACATTTATTTTATAATCAGAGAGAATGGTAACAAGGTCGAGTTTATACAAAGTTGTACGATTTATTTTGGTATTAACGTATTACAGACATACATACATATCACGCCTTTTATACCCTATGCTTCACTACCACTGTACACTGTATAAAACACACCTTTTTCTTTTTTTTTTCGTAAGGAAAATGCATTACTGCCTGTCCCACTCCAGGGAGAAAGCGGCGGTCTGTCGGGCTCTCCCGTCGGCTAGTTTCAATTTGGGCATACCGACTAAAAACCTGACGGTGTTCCTTCAACAGTCACCATAAAGTGACCAGGACGCGGTACCTCCAATTGGATCCACTTGTATGAAGCACACCTACATTTCACCTTTAACAATGTTAAATAAGAAAATACCAATAGTACTGTGCCCGTCCCAGGAATCAAACCCGTGTTGGTCTCCAACAGCCGGATACAATACCAAACTCACGACAGAGGCAGTCTAATAAAATTATGTATTCCATTATTATCTTAAGTTTAGTAATAATTTGCATAAATTGTCGTCAAGTGCATCTTTTTTATTTGTTGTCAAACAGGTATCGAATGTAGTCCAAGGTCTATACTACTATATGTATTGCTGATTTAATAACTAATGCTGATAGTGAACTTTATGTGACGCAAGTGAATGGCCACTCGATTGTGCGGTAATAGTAGACTTTGACGTTAATATGGGTTGTAGAAGCCAAATATGAGTGGAATACGAGTAAAGCACGATTTGAGCATAAATTTCTTTCAGTCCACACTTCATTTTCTTTTTTATTTCTTTAAAAAGACTACTCCTGCAATGAGAATTGCTCTTGTGTTACGGGGACTTTTACAAACATACAAAACAACGGACACAAAGTACAACCAGACCCGAAACAATTATTTGTGGATCGCACAAATAATTGTTCCTTGTGGGAATCGAACCCACGACCTCCAGACGCAATGGTAGCGGCGTGGTGACCTAAACCACTGGGCCACGGAGGCAGCCAAACACTACACGAATTTTGTTCGGCTTGAGCTCTGATCATGCTCGGCTTCTTTAGCGAGGACCCTTTACAAATCTTACACAAGGACAAGATTTCAAGAGCTCAAATCCCAATTATTTTACTACAAAAGCCTGGCAAGTGGATTCCACTGAAGTATACTATTCAAATCAAATCAAATAATTTATCTGCTTAAATATGGTGTACATGTTCCGTTACTTGTGCCTTCTGTTAGTTTTACCAGCTGTTCCACGCACATCAGGCTACGCTATAATATTATACAGCCAACGGATCTATCAAGTCGGATCAACAAATAAGCCATAATAACAAATAATACCTGTAGGCAGAAAAATGTTACGTGCCTACGATTTTTTGTGAATGCCATGTCCACTGCTAGGCAAGGGTCTCCTATCGTAATAATTGGCTACAGAAAAGTTATTCTATCGTCTCTATGATTATTTGTCCTTCCTCAAAGCATTAAATGTGGCTAATTAATTAACGATTTTAATAGATATACGTACTAAAGAAGCATTTAATACTGCGGTTACTTATCTAAAGTTTTACGAGTAGATGACCACAAGCTCTTTTATTAATTGTTTACGGTAAGTGCTATCAACATAACGGATCACTATTATATTATATGACGTTATGTTACCGCTATTACATAGGTACATGAGAGACATACGATCGATATTGTACGTAGAAATACATTCTCTCTTGTTTGGTCGTATTGATCTTCAATGCTGGACGAGACAGGTTTATTTTAGCAGCTTTCATGGTTAAATCAGGTGGTTTAACATTTTAATGTTTGTATGAGTATCAAAAACGATTATAAAATTAATCTATTAGTTTATTTTATATATCGAGATAGATGGTGAAAATAATCTTTTTCCAAAAATTACATGTAAGTGGCAATATAAGAAGTTTGTCCGTTATATTTTGACGAATAATGTAATAAACAGCTAAACTGATTTAAATGGCGTTTAGCAGATTTTTTTATATTCGGTGGTCATTTTATCCATTACGAGCCGGAAATAAAAGTTTGTTTTTCAAACATACATTGAAAACACACAATTTACTTACTTATTTAAATAAACAGTTTTTTAGTTGTCTTCGAAAACCGTGCAGTCTGGTTGAAGCTATTTCAAAGAGCGGGTGTTATCTGCATGCTTAAATTGAGATGAATTACACTCACTTTTATTCACTATATCTACCTACCTAGTTGTATTTAGGTACATTTCATTACGTAGTAAGTGAAAGTTTACCATACAAGTTTGCTAAAAAGTACTTAGACAAACATCATTGAATTTATCGCTAGTATTCAATAATGGGGATCTTATGTCGAGGTAAAGAAAAAGATTGGTCAGTAACTTGCATGAAGGTAAACGCTTTTCTTGACTTGGACACTATTCTTGACTTGGCTTGAAAGAAAAGAAACAGGGACAGAGTGAGTGACCTTAGAACAACATTGGCAGTACAGGACTCAGGAAAAATATCAGTCACACAGCCAGATCACTAAGTTATAATAAGTCTGACAATAGAAAAATCATTTCTTAACGGATTTCCTTGCTGGTAGCTTTTTTATATATAGGTACCTACTTACGAAACATCATACGCTGTTACCTGTAAACCTTTTGACCAAATTATGTTTTAGTTACGTTTTTCCCAGTAGGTATATGAGTACCAATAAATAGTGGTTAAACACGTAAAAGTCAAAGGTTTCTGCCCTGAATATGATCGTGTGTGGGCACACTATATACCTTCACGTTTAATTGTCTTAATACATGAACATTATAAGTAGGTGGTATAGGGCTATTTAAATTTAGGTCACACATGTTACGGCTATTACGGGTGATGTCGTGACAATAATAATATCGTATAAGGAAAACCTTCGAACGAACAAATTCACAAACAATGCAGGATAAAGACCTATATGTCATCGCTGATTCAGTCAGCCTGTGACCACGGCTAGTGTAAACTGCGCCGAAATCTCAAACATTCCAGGTAAAATGCGTATATTAGTCTAGTCTTTCTTCCAACTATGTTGGAGTCGGCTTCCAGTCTCACCAGATGCAGCTGAGTACCAGTATTTTACATGGAGCGAGTGTCTGTTGGACCTACACAACCCAGTTACCTGTATTATACACCTAAGCTCTCGGTAAGACTGATTGACCGACTTTCAAGCTTCTGACTACTGGTAATGACTGTCAAAGATCTCAGAAAATGTCAGTCGGCTTTCTGAAACACGTAGGAACTAGCTATGTATAATATAGTCACTCACAGAACAACCTCGCTAAGCGTAGCTCAGAAGAGATCTATCAGTCTGCACTGCTGTTGTTTCTTAGCAACGAGCTCCTCCAAGTAAAATGTGTATTCGTGTTAAATCTTAGGTATATTCTATTAAATATAATACAAGTAAACATTTATATAATTGATTTTTATACCTTCGTATCTAATAATAACATTGATATCAAAAGAATTTTATTATGAAAACAATGTTTAATCCGTCACACTGAATAATTTTATACAAAAGTAAGTACCTACGAACTCCTTAGTTTGATTCATTGATTTTGAAATACACGTACATAGATATAGTCCAACAACTAATTCAAGAGCCTTGCAATGCAAGAATTTACTAAAATATAATTAAGATTATCCCAACCCGCAGTTAGATGACTGAAGGCCCAACTCCTTCCTCATTACGGGAGGAGACCCTTGCCCAGTAGTGGGACATTAATGGGTAATTTCTATTTTTACTTTATTTATAATTGATATTATAGTGTATGTCGAAAAGAAGCAGGCGTAGCAATGAGTGACGATATTTTGTTTATCGATCGATTATCTGTCCGCCATAAAATTTTGAACAACAGTCAACTATCATGACCATGATAAATTAATAACTTTATTATTCGCTGGCAGGTCAACAAACGACCTTTCGTAACTGCACTTGAATTAAACCTTCATGACTAACTAAGGTTGCCAATCGTCGGGTTTCTTAAAATTTGTTCCAGTAGAAAGTAGAGGATGTCTGAAAAGCGAATGGGCGAGTTTTTTGTCAAAATTTTGTGCTGTTACGTCTAAAAATTTAAAACCCAGGGCCTAATAGTGATTTGGCACTCATCTGTAGGTACTATACATAACCAAAAGTCACCTTTTTAAATAAGCCAAATCCCGCATTGTGTACCTACTAATTTTATAGGTATTGCTTATGTCTCAGATGCCTCTAGTAAAGGTTTCAAAATTCGAGAAAATCTCAATTTTTGCTCTACGTCAGCCTAGCCTTTCTTCCAACTGTATTGGAGTCGGCTTCCATTCTCACCTGATGCAGCTGGACACAAGTATTTTACATGGAGCGACTGCATCCCCGACTTCCACAACCCAGTTACCTGGTTATAACAGGATACCCTTCGGTAAGTATAAGATGGTCACCTATCCACAGAACAACCTCGGCAGGCGTAGCTTAACCTCAGACATCAGTCCGCGCGGCTGTTGTTAATCCTCTTAGCCTAACAATTATTGCTATATTGCAGATTTTAATTTGAATAAAGGCAGCCCTATGTATAACCGACATCTATCTATCATTCTGTCGGTATAACTGTTACGTAAATGGCTTGCAATTCGCTTCATCCCGAGATAGCTATTGTATCTGCAGTGTGTTGATTAAATAATCATCTGGTGTCTGTAGGTAGCGTGATCCTAACGTGAGTTTATCGGAGAACATACCTACGAATAGGGTTGCCATCTCTAAAATGGAAACCAGCCAAGACGCGTGAAAACCCCGGATTTAAGAGTCCGAAAGCCGGGCATGTCAACAAGAAGAGCAACCGCGACGGAAGTCCAGGAGTGGGGGAACGGTGAATATACTTGGTTCGTCGATTGATCGTGGTGTGCGAGCATAGAGCGTGTCTCGCGGGCGGGCCAAATTTTTGTTATTTATTATTTTTTTAAAACCCGGTCTACAAATGAAATCTTCCCCAGACGCTCCCCGGATGCCCCCTAAACTAGGACAAATCCGGGGAAACCCGGACGGATGGCAATCCTACCTACGAATAACTTATCCCTGGTTTCTGAGGTACATTTAGCGGTAGTTTATCTATTCAATAGCGTTTAAACTTATATAAAAACGCTATTAAATAGGTAAACTACCGCTAAATGTACCTCAGAAATCGGGGGTTAGTAGGGAGTCCTGTATGAAAGGTTTAGAGCTCTTGAGGTACCTATACGAAGTTCAGAATGACGATGATGATGTTCCGTGTCACAGTGGTTAGGATCCACGCCGCTACCATTGCGTCGGGAAGTCGTAGGTTCGATTCCTATACGGAACAATTACATGTGCGATCCACAAATAATTGTTTCGGATCTGGTTTGACTTTGTGTCCGTTGTTTTTATGTATGTAAAAGTCCCCGCGAAACAAGAGGAATGAATAGGACGGTGTCGTCTTAAAAAAAAATGGACATCAGTGTTCCACAGGCTTCTGTTCGGTGGCCTGTTTGATATACCTACCTACCTAGTTTATTTTGGAAACATAATGCCTAATAATTTTGTAATTCACATAAATCGTGCATGCTAAGACTCTCTAATAAGTTGTCAGACTATAAGTGGTATTTTTTAAAAGATCGTGATTTTGAATCGAGTTCAAGTTCAATAGTAGTAATCAAATAATGAGTTTTGCGATCCAGTTATTGATTTTCGTCCTTGCTAGGTAGGTATTTCTGATTAAACCTCGGCGTAATTGAAAAAAACCTTTATGAATGATAGACATTTGTATGTCAAATTGTGCGGATTAGTTCAGTTTAGCAATAAATCGTGTAGGTAGTTAGGTAGGTACCTACATAATATGAAATAAAATTTATTTCTAACCCTTCATGCTAATTACTCTCCAACTGACGTTTTTTTTACAGGATTGACGTTTATAAACCTGATTTTATCGTTAATCAATTGATTAGTGCAACTGATTTGTTTTCCCCAAAATTAGTAGAAAAATGTTAACATAAAGATAAATAAATCGAATCTTGGTTGGTCGATTTTTGCTTCCATAACATAATGCCTATAATAAGTATAAGTTAGAAAAGCACCTACCAAAATAGAATTTAAAATCTTTAATGCCTCCTTGTTCAAAAGCTACCTAAGACATGGGCATCATGCTGCTTGTTACTTGCGATCCGTAAAGGAAATTGCTTATGTAGGTAGGTACCTACCTAGTAGTCAAGGTATCTTTAAATCGGGCGCTTTTCCTCTGGATGGCTGAAACTGAAAGACTACATCTCTGTAAAAATCTCTGAGAATTGTTGTTATAAAGGTCATCGGTTCTAATCTACTAAAGAGGGGTCAGTAACCCCTTACGCCCTTCTGAAATCTGTCTACCTATGAATAATAAAAAACGCAATTAAAAGCTGAAGCCTTGTTTGATGATGAACGAGGAAAATAAATAAACAATAGATTTATCTGTTTCTTGTAATATTATTATTCAACATTATCTCTATAATCCCTCCGAAATTAATTACACACAGTTTTTTAAATATAGGTCGTACCTATTTCAAATATGATAATAAACTCTTTGTTTCAATGACAATATTCACAATGACATTGGTAATAAAAATAACCAATCATATTAATTAATTTTTCGCCGTGCAGTAATTTAGCAGACAAAAATGATCTTAAAATGTACGACAAAAGCTTACCTTGCATGAAAATCATTGTAATGGATGATATCAAGCTTGTACAATCCCTCGAAAGGTAACGCAAATCCACTAATATATCCCACAAGAGACAAACAACACAATAAAAACAACATTTTGTATCAAATATTCGAGTTACACTATTATTTAAATAAAATTTATCACATTATGGGCGCGCGCGGTCCCAACAGCAAGTGAGCGGTGACTGACGTTCGGCGCGCCAAATCGCCTCGGCCGAATCGTGAGCCCGCGAACCAAAACAATTCGCGCGCGAAATGAAATTGACGGATTTGATTGACTGATTAAGGGAGTGGTGTTATTGCAAATTACTCCATATTGATGTAATTTACTGAGTTTATTGAGTAATATTTCTTATATTATCCAGTGCAACAGGTTTCATAACATACGCATGGACTTACGAGTGTCGTAAGTTGTAAAATCGATCGCTTGACGCCAACGCCTTTCAACTGAATCTCTGGAAATCTACCTGCCTAGCTAGAACTAGGAGGAGGCAGTTTTCCTTTGTAGCTTAGGATCGTTTAGAATATTCCTATTTTTTACCTACCTAATAGGTGTAGGTAGTTGAATTTTTGGACAGCAATTACTAGGTAAACTATTTAACTACCTATTTATTTTGCTGTCTAAAAAAAATAATTAACCGAACAACAAAACACGACTCGATTCGAGAATCCTGCAATTTGCTGATCACACATACATTTGCCGCGTTTCCAATGCCTTTTCGTTCACAAACTATCCTATCAGTAAACACTTCTACAATAATGTAACATTAAAAAATGTAGCCAACATCTAATTTACTACGATGTCACGAACATGAAATAAAAAGGCACCTTGAATCTGAACTCATTAACTTAACGACCAGTAGCGCAGAACGGAGTAAAGAAAACTATTGATTTTAAGTTTGTAGGCACTTCAATGTCGTCACGCGCTGGTAAATTGGTGTAAGTACGTATAATACTTAAAAACTACTGCAATATGGTGCAATGTTTTAAGGTGGACGTCAAACTATTACCATTGCACCGAGCTCTAATGCCAAACGGTCCGACTTTTTTTAAAGAGCGTGATACCTAAATTGATTGGTTTTTTGACTCCTAATAGCCATTCTGTATAAACTATCGTTGCTAAGAGATAGGCGAATTTTATTATAATTTTTCAGAAAACAAGCATTCCCTGCAGCGATTTCAATTACTGGACACATTATATCGCATGTACAATGCGCAATAGTAACCTTACACCCCACGGAACTGTTAAAAAAACACATCGAATTTTATCAAAAAACACATAGAAACT
This sequence comes from Anticarsia gemmatalis, assembly GCF_050436995.1. Classification (NCBI taxonomy): domain Eukaryota; kingdom Metazoa; phylum Arthropoda; class Insecta; order Lepidoptera; family Erebidae; genus Anticarsia; species Anticarsia gemmatalis. The sequence goes on along the minus strand of NC_134764.1, from coordinate 8,746,789 downwards.
TATTTCGTGATAAAAAAAAACAAATACAGTCCAATAACTTCAAATTCACTTTATTTACAGTATTTACAGTAACATATCAAGCATCAATACATCTTAAGTCTATAATGGCGGCCATGACAATGTGACTTCGTTGTGGGCTGATTCAGGCACCCACTTGAGATATTCGTCAAGAAGATCTGTAACAAATAAAATTGTAAAAGGGACATCTAAGAAAACGAAATAAAATTAACTTCTAATATCTTACAAGAGACTAATTTACTGCAGTACATTTTTTTAAACTACTACTCCCACATTAATAATAATTGCTCTTGTGTTGCGGGAATTTTTAAAAACGGACACAAAGTTCATCCCGAAACAACTATTTGTGGATCACACAAATAATAAATGTTCCGTGTGGGAATCGAACCCTCTTGACGCAATGGTAGCGGCGTGGCGACCTTAACCACTGCGCCACACTCTACCCAATATTGTTTGATTACCGTTTGTTTACTGATTAGTTACAAAATTTTACAAATTTACAGGTAACATAAAAACATACATAGGGTACTATTTTCTTCTTCTTCTTCTTCTTATCGTATGGTTAGTGGTCAACCTAGCGTCAAAGTTGTTCAAGCCGCCCGAAGGCCTTTGACATGCTTAACGACTGTTATCTTAATTGATAACATCCGGGACCGACTTTTTACGTGCCCTCCGAAGCACGGAGACGCCCAATTGAAATACCACTATGCGGTCACCCATCTATGGAATGACCGCGCCAAGGTTGCTTAACCCACAGATCGTATACCGACTGGTGAGTACAACTGGCTATGGGCGCCTACTATTTTCAAAATCATGGGCATCTTCAGGTATAACCTAGTATCACATTATACTTACATTGACTCTGCTGTTCCCATATTTCTCTCAACGCCTGCCTAGTCCCCGCTCTGTTGGCTATCAGTGCCTTCAACAAGATCTCAGTTCTTGGCTGCAGTTTAGACCAGCTCTTCACCATAGTGGATGGAGGGGATAACAGGGAGTTCGTGTATTTCTTTAACTTAGGGAACACAGCGCCCTCTAGGAGGAAGCGGGCGAACCATCTGGAGGAAGAAAGTTAAGTTATAGAACAATTTTATTAAGGTTTTGGTTTATTGTCTTTGCAAAAAAGGTCATTTTAATGATAACTGTTAGTCATCATAATAAGGTGATAATGGAAGCCATATTTTACGATCTTAAACTGAAAAATATTTTCGCTATCAATAGGTACTAACTTTAATATAGACGGGAAAAGCGCATACTTTCTAGGTTGAATATTAAAAGTTGTTTTTTGCTATTTTAGTATTTTGCAGCTTTACTAAAGTTGTGCAATTAACTTCATTTTGCGCCTATGTACTATTACATTTAATAAAATATTCATTTTATTCTATCTCACATACCTGTATCTTTCAATCTTATCAGGGAAGTCGACTTCAGTCATAGGTAGTTCCCAGCCAGCTTTGCCGAAAGTACCTTTGAAGTGACACTTGACTCTGCCCGACTTCTCGTCAAACCTTGGCGGAGGATCCGATAGGGGATCACCTAAAAGGTAGGTAACACGTAGGCATTAATTTGGTACTTAATCGTATCTACGCTTATATTCTTGCACTGCTTTCAACGAAGTTTTTTTAAATGGTATCTAAGTAGGTACCTACTCCGTATGTTTTTTTTAAGTTTTATTATAAGTTATGCATATTTTGAAAAATAATTAATCGAGACAACAACGGGCCTTGCATTTCATTACGTGTTTAGTGATAAATAAAACAGTCATTATGTTTAAATCGGCGTGAAAAATAGAGAACTTCCAATATTTCCCTTCAGACTGATATATGGATATGACAGTTTTATTCAAACTAACCGGCTGCACTGGCGTTGATTATTGTTTTAGAGGTCAGAACTATACGTAATACACAGTAATATGTATCGGGTTTATTGTCTGACCCTTTTAAAAGCCGGTAACATGGAAAATCGACACATGATACCGAATGCCGCGAATTCTAATGTATAATTAAATAGCTACATCAAAACGAACTAATTTAATACATACCTAAATTACACAACTGTGGTACATACACCGGCAGCCACTCAGGTTCTATAGCGGTTACATTCCTCATCACCATCTTCCGTCGTTCTTCTGCGCCGGTCTCGTACAGCTCTTGAAACACTACCCATTCTGGTATGACTTTACGAAGAATAGACTCCGAGTGGAGATGAACTGGCTCCTCGAGTTCACCGCAGTGGTATGCGTATTTGAATTTGCGTTTGTCTTCACCTGGGTAAAAATAAATCCATACTAATATTATAAATGCGAAAGTAACTCTGTCTGTCTGTCTGTCTGTCTGTCTGTCTGTCTGTCTGTCTGTCTGTCTGTCTGTCTGTCTGTCTGTCTGTCTGTCTGCTACTCAATCACGTCTAAACTACTGAACCAATTTGCATGAAATTTGGCATGGAGATATTTTGATACCCGAGAAAGGACATAGGCTACTTTTTACCCCGGGAAAATAACACATTTCCCGGGAAAATTCAGAAAATTCAACGAAGTCGCGAAATATCAATATTATAATGACATTGAATTAACAAAGTTCCGTTGCCATGGCAACTGTTTTAATGGCGGATATGCCTTAGCGCGACTTCGTTATACTAAGAGATATAAATAATTTTGAGAATATTTTTCGTGAAATAAAAGCATACTTTATATCATCACGCTACGACCAATAGGAGCAGAGTACCTAACAGTAAAAAGTGTTACAAAAACATGGAAAATTCTGACCCATTCTCTCTTATGTGACGCAAGCGAAGTTGCGCGGGTCAGTTAGTTGTCTATATAAATAAAAATAAATCACAGAATGTTTGTACGTGCATAACTTTTCAACATCTAAACCAAATAAGATAATGTTTTTTAATGTGATTGTAATGGTCGGGACAAGGTTTGTATGGGTCTGGTATATAGATGGGATTAAAACTCCCATAGGAACGGAATAAACGGGATAAAATTGTACTATACCCGGACGAATTTCGGCCAGCCCGCTATACAGGTACGCACTACTTATTTTCATCAAAATCTATTCGGTCTACTATGCAAGTGGACCGAGGCTTTAATACTATCTTCTATACGATCTACTTAATTTATATATTTTAGTGTAATGATTAATTTAATTCAACTCATTCTTCATGCTTTTCAATTAGTAAAAACTGAAACTAAAGCATCTAAACCAGTTATTTCTCTGGTCGGTCTTTTTACGATACCTTACACAGCTATTAAGTGGACAAAATACACTATAACACTACCCGACACCCGTCACTTCCAGGTCTACTAATCTTCACGGTCTTTTCCGTCTACTCACCTTCCTTAACCTCTTCAAGCGCAATTTTCTTCCCGACCTGGTCTCCCAGCCCGCTCAACACTAGCTGCCTCAATAGACGAGCCTGGTTATCATCCGGCGGCTTCATCTCAGGGTCTACTGACACGTCCACGCCCGCCACGCTTAGGTTTATCTCTGATGTTAACTGTTTACGCAGTTTGCGGATTTCTTTGATTGCCTGTAAAGGATATTGTAAGTTAGATTGTTTTGTGGGTGAGAAGATAGATCGATAGAAGATAGAAATTGTTTTTTTAGAATGGGAGTCTTCCAGTTTTGAAAGTACATAACATAAAAACCTAGAACATTTTTTTTAATAAGTAACCTATTTCTGTCCCATTGCAGGGCAAAGGTCTCCTCCCAAACGAAGGGGTGGGGTTAGGCCTTGAGTCCCTCACGCTGGCCAAGTGCGGGTCGGGGAACATTATTTACTTTTTTCCAATTGTAAATTAACCTTTTATATAACACAGTTTAATTTGAAAGTTAAATATTAATGTACCTAAATGAAAAAAAAAGATTGCAAAAGCAGTAAAAACAATTTAGGGACCCCTCATTCAATTTCGCTTTTGAAGATATTTCATAATTTATTCCATATCTTATAAGTACCTCATACAAAACCACAATACCTTTTCTCTAAGTCCATATTTAGCACAGAACAATTCTTCTTCGCCTTTAACATGTGCGTATTCCGCTGCGCCGACCGCTCTCAGTAACACACCGAGATCTCCCAGTAGCAACGCGTGGCCGGTCGCCGGCCAACTGTCCGGTTTACCTGACATCACCTACAAGAAAAAACAATAAATTTAAACCTGGGAGATTTATAAACGGCCTCTGTGGCGCGGTCGGTAGTCTATGCGACTGTTGTAAAGAGATCCTGGGTTTGATTCCCGATTCGAGTAAAGGGCTATTGGTCTTTTGTAGTTTGGATTCCGCTTGGGTTAGCTTTAGTTACTAAAATCTAAAGTCAGTCTGGTAGTAAGAGGGTAAACTATTTATTTTTTGTGAATTTCATTGATCTGTTTAACCAATATCTTGAATATGGATATTTTTGTGAAAGCAAAAGTTTTAATAAAAAATAAAAATGGTATGATACAAGAAAGAGTCCTATCATCAGTACATATAAAGAAAAACAAACAACAATCTAACGCAATATAGAAAATCTCTATATTTATTTAAACTGCCAATATTCTTTCATACAATACCTCAGGAACGGTGAGAGCTGATACTAGAGCAATGGTATAAGCCAGTAAATTCTGCTGATGACTCAACGCCAACATCTTGCCGTAGCGAGGTAGAAGCGGGAAGGCTGACACCGCTTTACCTAGTGGTGTTACTTTTAGTATCTGTGGAACAAAAACATTTTTTTTTTTTCATATTTTAGGACAACTCACACACGGTCATGATTCCAAACTAAGTAGAGCTTGTATAATTTGTATATATTATAGATACATTAACAACCAGGCTCAGAACAAATACTCGTGCTCATCACACAAATATTTGTCCCGGGTAGGATTCGAACCCGCCACACGCGGCGCTACGGTTATTGGCTATTTTTGTGCCGTAACTGAATCGCGTTTGTATAACTGAATCTGAGCCCGTGGGCGAGGGCATACAGAGCATACAGAGCGTAGCGTCTTTATCGATGCTACGCGCATTGCGAATGCATCGCTACAAAAAGTCGCCGTGGGCGAGGGGCCTAAGTTTTATATATTTAGATTTAATAATATTACTATAACGTGGTGTAGCTGTGATATGTTTAAAACAAGCCATAGCGGGTCCATTCCACTCGCCGTGGAAACCGAACTTATCAACAACGAATCATGTATAAAAAAGTACCTCTTCATCATCTTTTCTTTTGGTCTTGTATTCAGGCTTCTCCAATATTCCGAGCACTTCAAGTCTCTTCTCGGCTAAACGTATCTGCATTCTATCAGGGGCCGTCGGGAATGGGAAGTTCACCACCTAAAAACAAGGAATTAAAGGAATTTAAGATTTTATAGGGTTTCTTAGTAGGGAGATTATCAGGAAAATCAGCTATACTTTATTTAATGTGTAAAAACATGATTTGTGTAGAAAATACAACATTGTGACGTCATCATGTCGTATTTGTATAGTACCTTCTCAATGCCCATACACTTCATAGTGAGCACGAGATCGTCGACGGGTCTCCGGCACACATCGGGCGGGTACTGCTCAGGACATTCGTGTTGAAACACGGCGCTGCTGTACAGACGGTACGCGTGGCCCGCACTCACTCGGCCCGCGCGACCCGCACGTTGTTCGGCCGATGCTTGTGATGTCCAGACGATGCGCCATGCGCTTGCGCCGGTTACATGGTCGTATACCCTGTAATAAAAAATATGTTACAATCAATATGTATAGAACTCTTCCGTTACGTGACTGAATAGCTGATTGACAACGCTCAGCCGAAAGTACTGAACATAGGAAGTTGAAATTTGGTATGAAATCCCTAGGAAGTATAGAAGAGTACAAAGAGAAAATTTTTGAAAGCCCTTACCGATGAGAGGCAAAGCTGCGGGCGAAAGCTAGTTGATTATATTTTAGGAAATACGTTTCGTTTTCATAATGATACGCACGCATGCTCACGTGTCCGCATGCGTGGCAGTGTACTTACCTAGCATGCTCTTAGCCTTAGAGCATGTTAGCATGATTATTACAGGAATTATGACAGAAAAGGATTTCTTGGAGATTAAGCGAATAACTAAATATGCGTACACGGCGGTTGCTAAGCGGTTCTTTAGGAGTTAAGTATCGAATTTTAGCTCTTCTCATTGGCCCTACCGAACTGGCGGTAAATCCACGCTCTGTATCATTGACTATCATAAGTGTCAGCATTTGACCTAAATTAATAGATTTGATTTTGATTTTAGTTTTTAATTAGTAGCAAGTGCACACTCACCGCATCTTCTTCTTGCCAGTATCAACGACATATCTAACAGCGGGTATCGTGAGCGAGGTCTCGGCCACATCCGTGCTCACCACACACAGTCTACAGCCGGCGGGCGGGGCGTCGAACACTCGGGCCTGTTTCGATGAGTTCAGCATGGAGTATAGTGGGAGGACCCAGAGAGGCTGGCGACAGGATTTTATTGATGCTGTTAATGCGTCTTCTTCGGTATCTGTGGGATACAAATATTGTTAAAGGTAAGCTGACTTTAGTGTGGATAGTTGGATGTATCAATTACTTTAATAGTATAGCAATATATCTTGGAAAGTAGGCTATAGTAGCTTACTATCCATGTGATCGACAGTCCAAACATTTGTCCAAAAAAATGACGATTAAGTTGCCAAGATATCACTCATTTACCCACTTGGGTAATAGTATCGCAATGACACCGCATAGTCGGAAATAAGTTAAGCAAAGAAATTATAGTTTTATGTGCTGTTCGAATGAGGGATTCCTATGACCTATAGGAACTCCTTACCTTCTTTCCTTATCCCAAGCCATCACTGAAAATTCCTGTGCAGAAATAAGAACAGCTTTTTATGTCCTCTTCACAGCAGTCGCTTTTGTGCCAAAAAGTCAGCCAAACTAGTTAATAACTGAACATCTTAAATCAGGCCATACATTATCCCAATAATTAAAAGTTTCAGCAGTGAAACCCCTACCTGAATCACTAAGATGTCCTTCGCTATCATCATCATCACCGACAAGATCTGCCTGTCCATCATCTTCCGGCATGTCGTAATCATCCAGATTGATCTTAGGTAATGTTTTAGACTTCTGCTTAGCCAACCGACGAGCTTTGCGGGCGCGTTTCATTTCTTTTTCCACCTGAAATATACAAGTAAAAAAACAGCCATTTTTATATACTTTTACAACAAGACTTTTAAAAAGAAAAACCGGAAATTACTTTTATATATATACTTTTATATATAATATATTATCCAACGAAGCTTATATGAAATGCCAATAAACTGCTACCCATCTATAGATTGTGCGCGCCACTGGATGCTTAACCAGCAAATCATTTACTAATTAGTACGAGTGCAACAATAGAACTCCACGTCACTTCTACGTTAAAAGGCCATTAGTTCAAAATCACGCGAAGAAAATATTTGTAGAAAAAACTTATTTTTTTAGCCTTCGGCTGTATCTGTCTTTTATAAAAGTCCCCACGACCATTGTTCATTAAGTTCATGAATAGAACATATATGAAAAAATGTCGCGGGAAATCTGTTTTACGTTTAGAAAAACGGAAAGATTGATCACAAACACTGTCATAAGCATTTAAAACAGGTCAATGCCTTACCTCATCATCATCAGATTCAATATCATCAGGTTCGGAGTCTAAAGCCACATCAGCATCAGTCACCTTCTTCTTAGTGATCATCTTGGAGTAGTCCACATCTTTACGGTACGGGAATGCTGCTCTTAGCTTACGTACTAGATAGTTTACCTGAGAAAGAACAGTAGAATTAACATAACGTTAATGAAAAGTCCTTGTATCAAGTCATTGGTAAAAAAAGACTTTCATAAACTTTTTAAAAATTAAAGAAGAACCTATGTTAATTTGTTGTTGTCGTTGCATAGAACTTAGAAAAATACTGACTCACAACCTTATTATAGGCTACTTAATCTGTTCGATTGAACCTTCGAACTAAAATTATTCGTCAACGTTAAGTTTATCCAATTACAATGTCTAATACAACCAAATTTGTTTACTGTTCAATTCCCTTACAGTCTTTGTGTAAAACACGCGTAAACGTTACTGTTCACGATAAAGTCACATTCTGCGTTCATTATAAGAAGATGTTTTAAACATACATGCACGAACGTATACACCCGTATACGTGCATATCGAGTATACACTATTAATAAAAAAAGTCTTACCTCTTGTTGTCCCGTAACAAATATAAGTATTCCACCCTCGGGTAGCCTCGTGTGTATTTTGACAGCTTTCTTATACGCCTCTTTCAAATAATCACTGTATGTTCGTTTGTTGAAGTGTATCGTCACTGGGAACTGACGCGAGTCTATCTGTAATGAGAAAAATCACCTTTAGTACGAATTACTTTACAATATTATTGCTTGTGTTAAAAGGGTCAAACTGACAAGTTCCAAGACCTTAAAAACATTTTTATTATTGTTGTTGTTGTTGTTAAAAGTATTACTTCAATAATAGGTTGACTTTAAATGTTTGTGAGTAAAATAACTGCAAGATATACAAGCAACATGTAAACTACTGTTTAAGATTATCGGTCAAACGAGTTTCAACATGCCTATAACACTTTCAATGCGATTTTCATGACCTTTCAACTAAACTTAAAATATTGACAATCTATATTAATTATCTTTATTATTATTAATATTATAAATGTCAAAGAAACTCTGTCAGTCTGTAACTCAATCACGCCTAAACTACTGATCCAATTTGCATGAAATTTAGTATGGAGATATTTTGATACCCGAGAGGCTACTTTTAACTCCGGGAAAATGACGCATTCCCATGGGAAAATTCAGGTGGCGGACGAAGTCGCAGGTAAAAGCTAGTATTGCATATATCCGTATGGATATCAGGCCTCAAAAGTATAGTAAGCTCCTAAAAGGTCGTTAATAAGAGCCTAGAGCATTATATTTCGTAAAGGTACATTTTTCACCTTAATAACCGGCGGTGGTTGTTTAAACAGGGTAGTATTCTCGGTGAAGTCCTGCACCCGCAGCGTGGCGGACATGACGAGCAGAGTGAGCGGCGCGCCGCGGCGCCGGCGCAGCGGCACGACCCGCGACAGCAGCCCCAGCACGATGTCCGTGTACACGCTGCGCTCGTGCGCCTCGTCCACTATCACCACCGAGTACTTGCTTAGTAGGAAGTCGGATTGGATCTCTTTGAGCAATACACCTGAAATGGTAAAGAATGTATTACTTATACACACAAGCGCATTAATCTTCCTACATTTCTATATTTTGCTACGTCATTTTAGGGTTATAGTTGTTGAAATTGTCCAAAGACTTTTTTAGAATTAAAACTATCGTTAAATGATAAGCTGCATATAGCTTAATTCGAAGATAATGCGCGCTGTTTAGATTTGCATGTCTGAATATAGCAACAAGTTACAGTACTGAAGGCAAAACATCAACAAGTATCCTAGGGGAGGAATGTGGGTGACGGAGACGTAACCGCTACGGTGTCCTTTCGTTTATTCATACCAACACTTAACACTTTAGCTGCCAAACAACTCACTTGATTTTCAAAATCAACAAGTTAATAGACTAGGGCACTGGAAGTGTTAAATCGGCCAGTAATGCATAGGATGACCATGCTAAAGTTTGCTTAACATATTCATTTATTAGCTTGGGTAATATACAAGTCATATAAGGTCAAAATTATATTACCTCTTATCGTTCAAATATGTACAACAATTTTAAAATGTCTTACCATCAGTCATAAACTTAATCTTGGTCTGTTTACCAGCATTTCCTTCAAACCTCATCAAATAAGACACCTCCTTGCTGCTCAAACCCAGTTCATACCCCACTCGGGCAGCCATAGCTACTGTTGCCACTCTACGAGGTTCTGTCACTGCTATCATTTTATTTTCTGCGTACCCTGCTTCGTAGAGGAACTGGGGTATTTGGGTGGTTTTACCACTACCTGTGGAAAATAAGAGAAGTCTAGTTATAAATACTTATAATATAATACATCACGCCTATAACCTCTATGTGTAGGCAGAACAACATGACATACACCTGTGTTTCTCCATTAATAAGGTTAGTCTCATATAACAGAAGGCGAGCCTATTTCCATAAACGTTTAACTAACTCCAGATTTAGAATATTCTAATGCGAATTCGAAAAATTCATTAGGACTTTGCCTGACACGTGAAATCAAACAAACCTGAAACCTCTCTATCAGCAGTATATAAATAATTGGAGTAGATAAAAGAAATGACATTCACAAAAACTAAATTACCTGTTTCACCAGCAATAATCAAAAACTCATTCTCATTGATCAACTCCATGATTCTCTGTTCTTCACCCAGAATCGGTAATTTCAACCTTGCCACCTGTATCTTAGGGTCTCTTTTCACATCTATATTGACAGTAGGAATTTTTAATACTGGCTTCTTTTCTTCTTTTACTTGAACAACATCTTTTTTCTTATTTTTCTTTTTTTCCTTGTCATTTTGTTCCACAATGATGACGTCATCGACTTTAGTAGGTACATCTGCTATCGTATTTTCGACCTTATTGTCAGTAGTTAAAGTTGAATTTTCATTAACAATTTCTGGTTCATCATCATCATCATGATCACTCTCTGATTCTGTACTGTCTTCTGAAGACTCTTCTAGTCCAACAACATTAGGGTCATATTTCTTCTTTTTCAATTTATCTGCATTGTCCAGTTTTAGCAGGCGGAGTCGCTTTTTTGCACCTGCAACAGATTTTTTAGTACTAAAGTAATTATGAGATTGAAATGATATGAGAAAAATATTATGAGATTACTGACTTCTTAAGAATGTAATTAGTATTTTTACAATAAAGTGACTAGTATGCTATTATAAAAAGGAGATCCTTTCATTAAATATCTGTCACATATCTTTGATTTATCACATATGTCTATTTACAGGATAATATTATGTACAGGAAAAACAAAAACTTTCTTCTTTTTACCGCATACACAAGAAGAAGTATAAATAATATATTTCTAGGAAGGATTCCTAGGGAGAATCTGCTTTAAGCAAAGGTGATCCATAGAGTGAATAACTTAGAATATGTATTTCTACACAAAGATTAAAAAAGAACGTACCAGCGATACTACTAAACTTCTTATCCCCATTGTCAGCTGCCTCTTGTGCTGGTAGTTCTAAATTAAACTCATTTAGCTTCCGAAGTCCAATAGTTTGAACTGCAGATATTGCAGTCATATGCCTGACCTCATCTGGTGTGGCTTGAACTTGCGACAGAGATTCTAAGAGAGATGCACGCTGAAAATAACAGAAAGGTGACCAGTATTACTAGATAATTTCATTGCATTGCAAAAATAATGAGAGTACTCTGAGATATACATTAAAAAGTAACTAAATTAATAACTAAAGTTACCATTTCAGATATATAAATCTGCTTGGGGTTTAGCCATGCAGAAACATATCAATTTCATTTCTGACTATTTGATCTCTGTTTATGCTGGGAAAAAATCACTTTTTTCTTTGTATGAACTAAAAATATACCACATGCTACAATCCCTGCCAACTTATTCAGATGGCATTATGCAATTTTATACACCAAATAGTACTCACATTTTCTTTCTTCTTTTTCTTCTCAACAATCTTCTCTAAGCGTTTCCTCTGTGCTTTGGACAAGAACCTTGTCTTCTCCTTCTTCTCTTTGACCACTTTTGTCTCCCTCTTCTTAGAAGGCAGAGCCAGCAGGTTACTAGTGTCACTTGCTCCATATTCATTGGTGGAGAATTCTAATTGTATCTACAAAAAATAATAAATAAAATTACTTTTGTCTCATTTGTTCATAGGGTATTGTTTTAAAACCAAGGTAACCTGGTTTTGGAAATTCGATAGGTAGTCGCTGCATATAAAATACTGGTAGTCAACTGCGATAAGTGAGACTGGAAGACGGCTTTCAACTGAGATGAAAAGCTAGATGGATGATAAACAAGGTTCTACTTTATGGTATTAAAATATAATTAATACTGCAGTTTTCTAGCGATAGCTCATTACATTTTGAACTGTAATATTTCAATCAGAGCTTAATATTAACTCAATGTAGAGGTTATACATGCATAGTATTTTGAAATGAAATTCATTTAAAATCTTATATCTAACTAGCCGATGTGCGATTAATAAGGAAACTAAGTAATACTAAACACATAAGATCCCAAAATAAAAGTATAATAGATAAAAAATGTGCTTTTTATAACAACAAAACATGTTTGTAAAGTTTCTCACCTCACTCGTCTGCGTGTTATCGATATTTGTCTTTACAACTTGCCGAGCTTTTGCGTTATACCGCGATTTACCCATTTTTAGCAGTTATTACAAATTTTAATGCATCTATATGTTTCTTTTACGGAATTTAATTTGTTAAATACAACCACAACATCTCAACGTGTTTTTGACAGTAATGTCAATTTTTGTTTTGACATTTGTTACTTTAAACTTTTGAAATCTAGTATTTTTAGGACTGACGGTTCTTTGAAAATTTGATTGCGTACATACAGATTTATAAAATTACTTGAGTGTTTGCTTATTACAATTATTTACAAAAACTTCGGTCGATTTTATTGTTTGAAATAAATCAGCAGTGGATGCCTAAACTGCGGAAAATAAATCTTGAATAACATGCTTTGTAAACTATCCGAGTATCACAGTAAAATTTCACCTCTGTCACTGTCATAACCATGTGTTTATGTGTGTGATTTGTGAAATGATAAAATAATAAACAGCTCAAGTTTACAAAAATGAGTCTAGATACTTTTTATGAAATAACAAAACGGACTATTCCTATAGCCAAAAATGACGGACTTTATTTATCATGGCACGATTCGGTTATAAACGTTCGTACCGACAAAGGCATGAATTTCTTTGAGTACTCCTACAATTTGGCGTGCCTGGAAAAACATTTAGACTTGGTGGAGTTCTCCATACCGTCCCCAAAAGACAGCCCGGCATCGGAACTATGCGAAAGTAAATTTATTTTCTCAGAAATGAAAAACTATGATTATACTGAAATGGTCATCGACCCTTCATTTTGGCCTCATAATAGGGGCATTACACAAGAAATGACCAGTGTATGTATGTCTCAGTGGTCTCCGAGACATTTTATCGAGAATAAGAGTGTTATTGCTATTTTGAATAACATTGGTGGTGTTGAATTTTTTATGCAACAAAATTATTACAGCTGCAATAGTGTTCTCAGTCTGTCTCCGTTTATACAAGAAGGTTTGGAGTACAAGAAGACTCCTCAAAACTTCGAGGAGTTGAAGGAAGCAACATATATTGTAGAAACATCATCAATTTGTTGGGCGCCATCACTAAATGAAGACAAATCATGTTATTTTGTCACTGCTCAGAAAAATGGTGTCATATTATTTTGGAAAGTGTTTAGCAACATTGAAGTTCAATTACTGAGTAAAAACATACAATCTGAAATGTCTGAAATAATGAATATGTTGTGGATACTGAAAACAGAGACAACTTTTTTGTTAATTTGTGCCGATTGTCTAGGACAAGTAAATGCTCTTGAAATTGAAATAAAAAATGAAGTATTTCAGTTAATTAAGTCTCATGTCATATGGGAATACAAGGACCGAATGATTGCGTCACATTTACATTATACTGTAATAAATGATCAGCTTGTTCTATTCTACAGCAAAAACAGACATTTTGTAGTCCAAGTGTTAGACAGTGATTGTAAAGTCTCATCACAATATGTCAATAATATTAATGATTATAGAATAACAGTAATTACTAGTGCCATAGATGGCTATTATTTAGGTACATTAAACGTCCAAATATTTAAAATCAACATAAATGTTGAGGGCAATAACGTTAGTGTAAATTTAACCCCGGTGATGCTCAAAGATTCTTATCCTACATATGAACTGTATAGTCTTGGCTTTTCTAGTAATGGTACGATTTGTGTTTTAGAAGTGGTAGATAGACGAGTGCTATGTAGAAAAGAGATTTTCAAAATAGAGTTGTTATTTCTCAGTACGGAAACTAAATTAAATTCTTTAATGCGTACATTACTTGACAATGAATCAAGAAAGCTGACTAACTATTGGGATTGTATTGAACCTTTGCGGTACAGCATTTGTAAGACCAAGACGATGTCCGAAATAGACATTAGTAACTTATACTCAGAAGCATCAAATGATATTTATAAACTAAAAATCTATTTAATAATCTTAGTTTTCTTTATAAACACGAAAAAATCTGCGAAAATTTGTTCTAAAATTACTCTACCCGAATTATCATTAGAGACAGTCAAAGAAAAGATATTACTACTACATGCACAATCAGTTATAAATACTTTATACCAAAAATACGAAAAGGACAAAGAACTTAGCCGTATAGAATCAGAAACATTCAACGGTTGTATGAAATACTTAAAATACTGTTCAAAGCATACATCTACAGTGGCTATTTTAAATGAAACTATGTTAAATATGGTGGAGAAATTTGACTATGTTTGTCAATGTTGTGACGATTTAATTACTGAAGGTTTTTCGTGTAAAAGCGGTCATTTGAACATGCATTGCATGTTAAGTTTAACACCGATTGAAAGTGACGATTATTTAGTATGTAAGGGCTGCGGGACCATTGCAAGAACGGATTTAGATATTGAGCACCCTGTCTGTGTGTTCTGTGATCAAACATTGATTATACCTGATTAGTTTTAAGTGTAATAAAATGTAATTTATGTGAATGTTGTGTTTTAATCGAAAATACATATTCCTCTTACTTGGTAATTGCTTTTGAAAACATTTTCTTTAACCTTGATAAATATGTGCTAGGCTTATTCTTAGGCTCAGTGGTTGAAATTGATCATACCGCGAGGCATGTCGGTTCAATTCCCACGGTGTTTTGGGTCTAGGTTGGAATATGTAGGTACATCCTTCTTTTCGGAGTTCTTGATAAAGAATATTAGAAAGTAATCTTCCTTTAATAAAAATAAAATTAAGAATTCTTTAGGTATTTACCTGCTGTTTAAGGATTAGTTATACTAAGAAGGTCATCTTGACCATCAATTTCAGGGGATTTTTGTGTTATCGTATTAAATATTAATATACCTACCTCTGAAGGTCTTGAGTTAAGGTTACGTCGTCATTCATTAAATAGGTAGTAAATAGAAAAGGCATTGATTAGCCTGATCTCCGTGCCTAGGGCCTTACAGAAACTGACTGAAAAAGACGTAAGCATGCCGCTGTGAATACCTTCATAATTTGTAATATAATATTCATATTGTTATAGAGTAAAACAATTATGTAGTTAGTAATACTGGTAATCAGAAGCTCAATTGCCCAAAGCTGTGGTATCCAACCTGCGATCGCGGGATCATATCCCTCCCACCCATTGCAATACCGAACCTAGGTACGTAATCCTTACACGAGCGTCATCTTATAAAATAAACTAGCTGACCCGCGCAACTTCGCTTGCGTCACATAAGAGAGAATGGGTCATAATTTTCCCCGTTTTTGTAACATTTTTCGTTGCTACTCCGCTCCTTATAGTTGCTGCGTGATATTATACCTACAGCCTAAAGCCTTCCTCGATAAATGGTCTATTCATCACAAAAATAATTTTTAAATTCGAATCAGTAGTTCCTGAGATTAGCGCGTTCAAACAAACAAACAAACTCTTCAGCTTCATACTACCAATTTGTAAAGAAAACTCAGCAAATTACACAAAAATGTTAGTTCTTTATTAAATCCTTTTGATTGCCTTAATCCTTAATACTATCTTATTTGATGTACCAGATACATGTACCTAGACGTAATAGACACACGTATCTAATCTGTGTGTCTATATACTTATCGTAATGAAATAGTCAGGCATGCATTTTTTTCATTTTTTGTTACAACTCCCGCAAGAATTGCTCTTGTGTCGCGGGGACTTTTACAAACATACTTACAAACAACGGACACAAAGTACAACCAGACCGGAAACATAAATAAGTGTTATATTCATAATAATTTATTGTCCCATGTGGGAACCGAACCCAGGACCTCCCGACCCCGTGGTAGCGGCGTAGTGACCTAAACCAACTTAATAGAAAGTAAATATTGTAAATAAAGCACATAGGAATTTGATTTCACCTTCAAAAATCGGGTAAAACCTCGTGGATTGTGCCAAAGAATTCTGTGATCGCGTAAACGATAAGGTAGCCAAGGGCTCTTTATCTTCTTGTCATCAATAGGGATTACTATTATTAATTATATTAATTATCAAGTAGGTTAGTAGGGTTGACGGAATTCGCACACTAGTGCATACAATCGACTAGATTGAGACAATAAAGATTGATAAAAGATCGAAAAATAAGATGTCTGTTAACGTCTAGCACAGAAGACCCAATGAATTTAAACATGTCTACTGTTTACAAATTATATTTATTTCGTGCCAAGGTGTTGCTGCTTACTGCTTCTCTAAAGAAACTACAAACGAGAAAAAGAGAGTAGTATTATAAAGTTATCTTAATTAACAAATCTAGGAACTGGATGCTTACCTGTAAACCTAGAACCTCCTTCCTTTCTTCGAAATCAGTAAAAAATATTTGAATCGCTATACCATTGTTTTATTAAAACCCTTATAAGGCAGTGTTTCGAACGATTCTTTCACTCAGTGGGCGTTATCCGTTTACCCAAATATGATAGATTGGGATATGGGTAGATTTCAGATAACAAGGATAATCATCAAAGTACGTAATTAATGTCAAGTTAGTAATTGGATCAACTGATATTTATGATAATAATATTTTGGTAAAGATAATTTCTAAAAAAAATGATATAAGTAGACCCTCAATTTATCATTACAGATCAGAAACTGAAAGTAAAGGTTCAGAATAGCCGTTAGGTTCAAGTGTTTAGTGCTTTTTTAAAATGAAGATCCCACAGTTAGACCCGCAGAATGAAAAATATCATTTAGGACATCTTTTCATGGATACGATGCGAAGTCGACCTGATGCCATTTGCCAGGTAAATTTATTCAGGCTCATTCGTCCTGAAATAACAATACTATTTTTTATTTTCATTCGAGATAAAAAGAGCAAACTGTTGCATCTGCACCGTCAAGCGCCAGTCGAATATTTGTAAAAATAAAGTCATAAGTCGTTGTGTTTGAACGAAAGAAAACGTAAAAAAAATATTCGCGAATGTGAAAAGTAGCGACTCTAGCCTATCAGCTTCATTTTAACTGGACTTCAGAATATTCTTTCCTTGTCTCACAGCTAGATGCAGCCACAGGTCAAAGCGAGACGAATGCTTCAGTTCTCTCTCGATCAGTTCAACTGGCTAAATGTCTTCGTCACTTCGGCGCGAAGCCTGGAGACGTGCTGGCTCTTGGTGGAACAAATCATCTGGACCTTCACATACCGCATTATGCTGCGCTGATGAACGGCATGCCTATTGCTGGAGTGGATCCTTTGTTTAAATGCAGTAAGTGGTAATATTGCTACTGTTACCTTGATAGTTTAGGCGTTTGTGTGGTTTTACAAAGTGGTATAAGATTTTTCAGACTTTAGTAACGTTCTCTTAAGGGTGATAAAAAAAAAACAGGCTTAGATTACAGTGACTAGGATTCTTATAAATTTCCATTTACTTACCCATAAAATAAAATAAATTAAACCCATTAGTGTCCTACTACTGGGCAAGGGTCTCCTCCCGTAATGAGGGAGAGGTTAATCCTTGAGTCCTATAGCGGCAATAAAAAAATGAAAGAAAATTATATAATTTATACATTTGTCATGGAAAAGCCATTACTTTTAATTAGATACAACAACATTACGTTCTTATTATTGCAATTTTTTTAATTCGCAGATGATATAAAAGTCCACTTCAGTCTATGTGAACCGAAAGTAGCGTTCTGTCAGAAAGAGCTGCTTGGAGACTATCTTAAAGCTATCAAGGAATTGGGCCTGGACACGAGAGTGATCTGCTTTGATGAAGGAGCATATTCTATGAAGAAGTTTATCCAGGAATTTGATAAAGATGATGTTGAAGAGTTTGCGTAAGTATATTATGGAAGGATCTACCTTTTGATTCTATTGACGGGGTCAAATAAAAAAAATACGTTGTGAAACTCATAGCGTTAATTACTAATGCAGCAATTGGACTTTGTGAGAGATTTTGAACAGAACTTTATTTTTTTACAGGCCCGCAATTTTCGACCTGGACAAAATATACGCCTGTCTAATTTCTTCGGGAGGTACTACAGGTGTAATGAAACTGATAGCCTTCAAGCATAGACTCTGGGTGAACAAGTTCATTGAACTACGAGCTGTATTCCAGAAAACTGCGAAAAAGTAAGTAACGAGCATCTTTATCCCACTGCGCAAGTGGGTAGGATAGTATAAGACTCTTAAAAATTGCCTGGCAATTTCTCCAAACTCAAAATTTTTCGTATGGCTTTTCAAGGATTTTCTAAACGTTTGTTAAGCTTACCTTATGGGTTAATGGAGTAAGTAATACTAAGAAATAGATCACACAAGATGTTGGAGAGAAGGTTTTACAATTAAATTACACCACTTGAAAATTGTTTTGACAAAAATATTTGCGAGATGTTTCATATCTCCAAAATACTGAAAAGTATCGTAATCATCAAGGCGCTACAATTAAATTATTATAATTACAGCAGTACAACAGATGAGAATAAACCAGCGTTGAACGTGGCTCCAGTGCAGTGGATATCTGGCTTCCTCAACTCGTTAGCTATGCCTTTACTACACATGATCAAGATACAAACATCTGGCCCTAGAACTACGGAACATCTTATTGATGTCATCAACAAATATAAGGTAAGTAATCTTTAATTCTACACTAATATTATAAAGCTGAAGAGTTTGTTTTTTTGTTTGAACGCGCTAATCTCAGGAACTACTAGTCCAATTTCGAAAAAATCTTTAGCCCATTTATCGAGGAAGGCTATAGGCTATAATAATATATTATCACGCTACGATCGTTAGGAGCAGAGTACCTATAAAAAACGGGGAAAATTTTGACCTATTCTCTTTTATGTGACGCAAGGTAAGTTGCGCGGGTCAGCTAGTCTTTATGAAAGTCTATTAACGTTATATCTAAACTACAGGCGATTTCCAAGGCACGATTGTCGTGGGTTCGATCTCTCTGTGAGCTTATCACGTACCTCAGTTGACAACTATTTGAAAGCCTCTATGTGGAAAATTGTTTTCTTTCTTAGATTATAATGACTAACACGTTACGCTCGGTTTTGGTTTTACTTTGTGTCTTATTGTTGTGTGTGTAAAAGATTACACGACACAAGAACATTATTTGAGCGAGAGTTATTTTTGTTTGAAATAGTGCCTTTAAGAAATGTTATATATATCTAGATGGACTACAATGTAAATACTTAGCATTTTTTTTATTCCAGCCAAAATCAGTATTAGTAACATCGATATTATTGAACTCGATCTTCGAGGAGGAGAAAGAATGTGACTTCAGTTGCTTTGACAGTCTTATGGTCGGTGGCACTAAAATACCTAAAGATGGACACATTGAATTAAAAGTAAGTACAATTATACAATACGTATGTTGATTAAGTAATAATTGCTGGCTCCAGCCTATTCACCTTTATTATATTTATGTATAGATAGTCCAAATAGATCCGATTTATGTTTAGAATTTGTGTGCATTACTTACCATTATATACTACGCTGTCACCCCGCGGTGACAACGGGGAATTTTCTTCCTACTTTTATTCTCAGGCGTCACCCCGGGGGACAGTGTTAGAGGGGACAACTGGGAATATACCGAACATGTGCCTACAATCGACAAAATATTGATATGATAATTTAATGGTAATAGACTATATATCTTCTTGAAGCATTTGCAATTTTCGTCCACCTCAGGTCGTGCAAATAATATTCTACAAATTGTTGATCATTGTTTTCATTTCTTGTGTCTTGCAGAAAAGAATGCGACCAGACGCAGTGGTGATAGAAACATACGGACAGACAGAGAACATGGGACCCGTGTTTATGCCTGTACCCAGACTACCTGTAGGCAGCTGTGGAAACGGCAAATATTCCTGGCATAAAGTCAAGGTGAGCAACTCAACTTATTCTATTTCCACTGCACAAATATAGCCCTTATTACTGCTGAGACAGCCACCATAAGATCAAATTGCTACCATTTGTATCATGCAGCAATCTGTGCCGAAACGTGTAGCTACAATGAATAGGTATTGATTAAGTCATACTATGCGAATACTTTGAAAAAGTTTTTAATCGTAAGTTAAATAATGACATGGAAGGTCTATATTCATTTGGATTCAGGGAAACTATGGATCGTCTAATAGTGATACTTATCATTTCAGCTTGTAGATATAAAAACTGGAGAAGAAATAACGAAACCTAACGTGCCGGGAGAAATGCTGACCAAAGGACCTTGTTTTTCTGTAAGTGCCATTTTTTAGACATATACCGGTCCTAAGTTAGACCCTAAGCCTTATACAAAAATCTATGTGGAACATTAAACAGAATTAAGACCTTAAACAAGAATTGTCAGATAGTTTGTTTGTTTGATTAATGTTTTGAGACGAAACACATTTTTTACATTTTTTTTCAGGAATATTACAATAACCCGGAGTTAACTGCCAGCATGTTCACCAACGACGGCTGGTACAAAACTGGAGACCTTCTGTACATAGATGAACACGACAACTATTACTTTGTAGAACGTATTCAGATGATGATCAATGGACAAGTAAGATTTATATTAGTTTCTTTTGTTGTGTAGAATACTGCAGTTCCAAAATTGATGAATGTGAGATGATATCTGCAGTCGTAAGGATAGTTGATTCTCTTAACCGCTGATTCACAATTATTTAATTTCACTCTCTGCAATTTTTTGCGAGTGCTAAAAACGTTTGAAGAACATATTATCCTTTAGAAAAGTATCATTAAAATTCAGAGGCTTAGCACAGAATAACGTTCAAAAATTTAATCATGAACATGTGACTAAGCTTTTTCAAACAAGTTCAATGTCTTCAACAATACTCAAATATAAATCTGTAATTTATTTTATTGTTTAATATATTTACAGCCAAGTGCTCCCGACATAGAAGAAGTAATTCGCTCTCATCCCGGGGTGAGAGATGTGTGCGTGACGACGGTGCGAGCGTCTGACGTGGACCAACATCCTGTAGCCTGTGTCGTGAGGAGACCAGGGTCTGCGGTCACTGCACAGGAGATTAAAGACCTTGTTGCTGGTAAGGCTTTTACTTTTGTTTATATATTGTGCTGCCCAAACTAAAAAGTATGTTTCCGTCATTTGAAATCGTGTGCCATCAGTCAGTTACACAAATCTCGAAATATGAAGTTTGTCTATAGTTAAGCAAGTGAGTAGTTTTCTGGTAAATTCGTGTGTGACTTCATGAAGTTCAGTTTGTTCCGTATTCCAATTTATGGTTATCAGACAGATACGACAGAGGCTTCTGGTTTCTAATAAAATATTATATGTACTCAGACTTCTAGTCTAGGTCGCCACGCCGAAAACCACTGCGTCGGGAGGTTGTGGGTTCGATTCCCACACGGAGCAATAATTTGTGCGATCCACAAATAATTGTTTCGGGTTTGGTTGTGCTTTGTGTCCGTTGTTTGTATATTTGTAAAAGTCCCCGCGACACAAGAGCAATTCTTAGTCCGGGAGTTTTCTTTTTAAAAGGAAAGGAAAGGAATTACCTATTACCTATTAGTCGCAGTATTAATTTTTTTTAAATCTATACGATTATTATCTAAATCTCATGGTTTTTTTTTCTAATTTCAGGTAAACTACCAGAGTCCCAGCGGTTGCGAGGAGGTGTAGTGTTCATGTCTCAAATACCGACCACATCAGCTGGCAAGATCGCTCGGGCCAAACTCAATCATATGGTGTTTACTGCTCGAAGAGAATAACGTATTTAAGATCTCTACAGTAGTCTTAAGAACAATATGACGAAGAAAACGGTAATAATGCTAATTCAGGTAAAGTTAAATTAAAATAATTTAAACAACTCTAAACTTAGTTGATATAAGTATTAGTTACGTGAGTATAATAAGATTTTATAGAATAAGTATATTAATTATTAAATGCGGTAATTAAAATTAAGCCTTTTTTATTAAAAAACAATAAGTATCTCCGAATTATTTCCACTCCACACAATTTTGGATCAAAATCTGCCGCGTCTTTTGCTTAACACGCTCAAAAGTCCCAAATAAAGTATCTTAATATGTATCATATTTTTACACATTAATTTCAATTTGTCGTTTCTAAAAATGTCCTAATGTTTTTAAACGTAAAAGAAAATGGAAATAAAAAAGTAAAGTATTAATAAATATTTATATTAAAGAATAATATTAATAAACGTATGAGATTAACTTAAATTAAGCCTTGTAGAATCTCTTCGCCGTGCCGTCCCACTTGTCTGCGGTGATGGTCTGAAACAAATATCACGAAACATTAGCTAAACCTGATTTTCAGAATATTCTTACTCTTTAAAGAGTCTTAAAGAGAACTAATACCCAATTATTTTGTATTAAGAAATTACTTTTACACAAAACAATCAGCTTTTCTAATAGAACCAGATCGGCAGAAACTAGATATTTTTCTACCTATAAAATTCAAAGGCATTGGTTATTGATATAAATAGGTACTTCAATCAATTTATCATTACAAAAATATATCAGTTAGACAAAACAAAAATCCCAATCCTATTGAAAGATCACAATCTTTAATACGGCGTTGGATATAATTTAAGGAATTAATATGTTTGTCAGGATCGCGCCAAGTGGCGTTCACTGACCTCTGTCTAAGTTCCTACCCCTATGGGAAGAGGGCGTGATTTTATTTATGTACATAATATAGGTATGTTGTATGTATAAAGATTCTCACCACAACGAGCGCATCATCGCTGAACTCCCTGACGAAGGTGGCGTTACCCTTCTCAGTGTTAATCTCCTGTGTCACTTTGTTGCCGTCTACTGTGTAGGTGGTCTTGATCTGAAATTAACAGTAAACTTGCAATGAGTTACATTGTTTTAGGTTTGTTGAAATATAAGAATGCTACTTGCATGCAGAATCTCGTTGTAAAATCAATTGGGGTAACAAGATTCAGGGTTCAAAAGATTATCGTTATTATCGAGACAAATTAATTAGTTAGAGAAGTCATTCGAGAAGAGAAGATACATTTACAGATCTATTTATTTTTATCAGATTATTAATTAATTTTGTCCCCCAATCGATGAGAGATGTAGGTACACAAGCATTGGCTATAATTAGTTAATCTATACTTGGTTCTAACTGTGCGTAAACATCACGTCGTTATAACATGAATAGAATCCCTTACAGGCTAAGAGAAAGAAAAAACTTTGTTTTTTAAAATTCGGCGGCACAGGTTTAAACCTACCTACTCATACAAGAGTAGTACGGGGGTACTTACGGGGAAGCCTTCTTTGATGACATCTTCGAACTCAACACCAGACTTAAACTTGGTGACCTTGGTGCCGGCGGGAGACACGGTGGTGTACACGTACTCGTCTCCGTCCTGCTCGATCTTGGACACAGGCTTGAACTGTAGGAACTTGGCTATTTCCTCATCGGGAAGACCTGGAATTGACAGACAATTATTAATTAGATATGTTCATACGTTTAATTGAAGGTTATATGGTTTGTGTTAGACATCAGCGTTCGTATGAGTTGATGATATAAGTAAACATAACATAATATTGTCTTTATGCAACTTAATTATTATTATTGTATATTGTTTTTGTGTGCTGTTAGTCTTCCTTACAATAAATAAATGAAGAAAGTTCGTAAGAAGGGTTCGTAGCGAGTGGTATTCCTACCCCTAATTTATATTTCTTGGTAAACTAATCATCATAAAATTATTGAATTATTTATAAACTACTACTTCCGCGAAATAATTAGAAAAGGAACAATAAATTGATCGTTGTAGTGATTATGTCAATTGAAAATTAATCTAACTCTAGCTATTTCATCCAAAAACGTGTATATGAAGTTTAAAAGTACATAGTACCTATCTATATCATCAAAAATAATACACGCACTTATACCTAATGCATTGGAAAGGAAAGTAGTGAAGTTAAGATAAGCCTGTTATTCCTACAAATATCGAAACAAGGTGCGGTTTTAGGGCGCCCATAGCCGATAAATAAATTGGGGCTTACGATTGTAAAGATTACACTTTGATATGAGCTATCATGCAGTTGCACCTTTATGACCTATATAATAATATATTTTAGGTAAAAAAATTATAGACTATATTTGTAGATAATTTCGAAATTTCTCGAATAACTACTTACAATAACGATAATATAAAATCTTTAACTTTTAGAATCTTAAAAGTGTCTTTCACACTGGAAAGGCTTGGTAAAACTTTTGGACTTACAATTTACATACAAGAAATCATTGGTGTGGGTGTATGTATTGTATCAAATGCATTTTACCTTTTGTTAAGTTAATTAAGCGATTTTATTGCCAAACACCGAAAACGTTCAAATTCCGGACTATTAATGAAAAAAAAAAACTAGTTCTATAAGAAAAGATCTATACCAGTTTGACCGACCCGAGAATCTAACTCATGACTCAGAAGGCGTATATACTACCGGCCAAATATATCACTGTACGCTATATCTTAGTCCAAATATAATTTACGGGGAAAAAATAATGACGTATTGATCCAAAGTCCAATAATAATCGTTTCCTTTTATCAGTATCTATGTGGTAATACAGTAAAATATTCGCTATCGATTTAATCCTTTATAATTAAATCATAACTTTGCAACCATCTTTTATCGTTGTATAATTCTTGAAAAGTTACGTTCCCATATTCCGAAGATGATGTAAAACAAAAAAAGCTAGGGAGTAGAGCTATAGAAGTATAAAAAAAATTCTGTTGATTTTATGTTGTATTTATGAACCAAGAAAAGAGTAGCTTTATTTTAGTTTTGATATACGATTATTTGGATTTCGAAATCGGTCTAGTAAATCGAAAGCAAGACAGCAGCAGACACTTGATAGCAGTAGCTTAAGCTATAAACTAGACTCTAATAACTAAATATTTTGTGACCGGAGAATCAAACCCAGATTACTTATCAGTAGCACTTGCTACCACTACCACTGAACCGCGATCTCATATTCTATACTGTCATATTAATACTAGTATTTCGAAAGCGGAAGTAGCTTTTAAAAATAAAGTTGTACTTATGCAAGGGAATAATTCTTCCTATGGCTCTTTTACTGCTAAATTAAAAGAGAAAGATTTACCTGGACTATAGATAGGTACTGATGACGGTGAAAAAAATGAAGACTTAAGATTTAAAGTGAAATTAAACCGGAAGATAAAAAACGATGTCGGTGAAAAATTGTAGACTTAAAATTTTTGGAAGTAAGCTAAGGATATACTTGAAAGAGACTTACCGACAGCCTTGAGGAAATCACCGAAGTTCTCCTCACTCTCATATTTGTATTCCTTACCGAAGAACGACATGTTGAAGGTCTTTCACTACGTCTGACGGACAATAAATCAATGTGTCGCGACTTAAGTCCTTTTATACCTGTATCACTAATCTAACTGATAGTAAACGTAATGTGGTGATAAAATTTGTGTACTCAGCGGGTTTATCGTACTTACGAATAACTGACGATGGCGGTTGAATCATGACATTTTTGGAGTTCCGCTGTCGAAAAGGGATTGTTAGTTTTCATCTGCCTTGGTATAAACAGGGCTTGGATTAGTTGTGCTGTGTTTTGTCTTTTTCTATCATGGTTAGTTGCAAACGTGATCGAAAGGGACAAACAATAGTTTAACGAATTTAAAAGGAGAGTCAGGTAATATAATATTCAATTTATTTGTTCCAATATTAAGGAAATAAATACTATGAATTTTCAGTATCAAAAGTCATTCAGTTCATTATTTTAAACCTGTGTTACCACTGGTTTATACAGGACCAGTCAGAATGTTATGTTTCACATCAGTTCGTTACCTACCTACAAATATGCTAAGTAACTCTACCATTTATATGTGACGTGCGGATAATGTGTGTATGTGTTGTTTTTTTTTTAAACCCAGTAATGTCCAACTGCTGGGCCAGAATCTCCTCCCAAACGAAGGAGCAGTTAAGCCTTGAGTCCACCACGCTGGCCAAGTGCGAGTTGGGGACTATGGACTGTGTTGTGTGACCTATGTAGATGCCAAGCAACTCTACTATAAGGTGCCGTGTGGCTTTTGTGTGTCTGTGTTTTTTAACCCATTACTGTCCCACTGCTGGGACAGAGTCTCCTCCCACACGAGGGAGGAGTTAAACCTTGAGTTCACCACGCTGGCCAAGTGTGGGTTGGGGACTTTGGACTGTGTAGTTTAACAATTTGAATCTCATACATTATTCCATGACGACAGCATTTGTTCGGTGATTTCAGGTGCACCTTATCTCTTTATTAGTCAGTTAGTTACGGAACTATTTTCACGATAGACGTAGCTTTTAATGTATCATGTTTTAGATTAGAATTATCATCGTTGGGAATTATATTCGTTATACTGATGTAATGATTTGATTCCAATATTTCGGTGAATCAACGACTTTGTGAGTTGGCATTGACTCAAATAGTTACACGTCATAAGTTTCACGTCATTTTTGTGGGTATCTGATGATTCCTGTATAACTTAACTGTTAGATAAAGTACTATTCAATGAAATCAGAAATCATGAAATCTCATACCTTTTACACGCATAATGTTAGATCATGAAATAAATAAACCATTGAAATAAATTAAAAACTATTTATTGAGTATAAACTTAAGCTTTGTAGTACCTCTTAGCAACTCCATCCCAGTCATTGTTTGTCATTGTCTGAAATAAGAAAATAATCTTTTGAATAGAATTATTAGTGTTAGTTAACGGATTAATAGTGACAGAAGGGTCTATAACCCTAGAATGTATCAATGGGAGACAATATCATGATAATTTCATAAACAGTAGCGATCTTCAGTACGATTGTGTATCGAAAACTAATTCTTTAAATGTATTTCAGCATTAGTACATTTTTTGAGAACAACCTACAATCGAAAATGAGTGTCTTGGGAACGGCCAAGAACCAAAAATAAAATTAATCGGAATCAAATCTGCCTTCATTTTGGAAGATTATGTCGTAATATTTTGTTATCTAAATATATGAGGTGATGTATTTAATCATACAATTCTGCTAATTGAGTGAGATAACAGAGAACAAGTGCATGATCGATTGAATGCAATCAGTTCCCAATCGATTTTTCTTTTAAAGGGGAAAGGTCAACTTTGGTTCGGTAGATACGGTAAACTAGGAGATAGACTTGCATGAGGGCGGGGGAATACAAGTAGGAATAAAATTCCCAGTTGTCACCCCGGGGGACAGTGTTAGAGGGGACAACTGGGAATATACCATTCTTTTGAGCTGAGGTGATGATGTTAATTATATACTTTTTGCAAATCTAAGCGTAAGTATAAAAAGAAAGACAAACAAAAAATCAAAGGAAGTGGCAAAAAACTGGAAAAGCCCGCAGAGGCCATACTAATTAATAATATGCAGACGACTTTAGTCCAAGAAGTCACATGATTATAAACATATCGGTAGATCTGCAGATCTTGGATACAGATTGTTTAGTACATTTGGTTATCGTAATATATAATTAGGTATAATGTACGTTTCGTACAGTGTTCGATTATAGAGAGATAAATAGGTAATGAATGTAGTTCACCGAAAACGAAGTCGAAAAAAGTGTGTGATTAAAAATTGTAGGCAACGCGAAGCTTGAGATTAGATACTGCACTGAAGTTTATGGAAAGAGTTATCCAGTTATCGGTAACTCTTACTTACTTTCCAGATAAATTGAGTCCTAACTAACCACTCCGTTTGAAAATTTGTTTCAGTTTTTACCATTACTAAACTTTCTTGCGCCTTTACGAAAATATATATTTTTTAAATTGGTCGAGGCGATTTTAGTTTAGTGTTTAGCAACACGGCGGTTTATTTTTATGTATGCATCGTAAAAGTTTGTAATGCTTGCCATTATTCCTGTGTTATGGTAGTTATTGATATGATGACTAGGTCAGATTTAATTTCGATACGATGATTTATACAAGTAATATCTAATGGTATATTAACCTAACTGCAGAAACCTCAACTAATAAACTATCAAAAAACTATAGGGAGCTATTATCATAGATTTTTGGTTCAAGAAAATATTACATGAGTGTATTAACTTACCAAAACCATGTCATCTCCGGAGAACTCCCTCTTGAAGATGGTAGTGCCTTTGGTTGACTTGATGGTCTGGGTCACAGTGTTGCCGTCAACTACGTATGTGGATTTGATCTGGAAATTATACAATAACATTTGAAAATTACTTTATATTAATATAACGGTGATGTCTTGCAAAAGGGTCAGGTGCGTAGAAATCGTAACCGGCGGTCCAGTATGACAGGATGTATGGGTTTAAATGAAGCTACAGATCTTTGTAAGGATCGTAGAAAGTGGCGTTCTCTGGTCTCTGCCTACTCCTACAGGAGGAAGGCGTGATTTTGTATATATGTTATTAAAATGATGTATGTATGTAATTACTTCAATTTAGTATAGGAAGACGTTATATATGTATGTGTGTACCTGTGTGAGATTATCAGTGTATGGGTGCGCCCCGGCGCATTCGATAAAGTTAGATTGTTGCTATGCAATAGTTCGGCGTGCCTGCATTTTTATGTATGTCCTAAAAAGATTCTAAAGGAGAGCCAACTAACGAAAGAAACAATTTGAGAAAGGAGCAACGGGCCACTTTGAACTTTGATATTAACAGTTACATTAAAATGGATTTTTCTTTGAAATGTAAACTGGATCAGAGTATTTTAATATTTCAGTATAAGTTTATTACGAATCGCGCAATATGCTATTTGTGAGCTAATACTATAAAGTAACTTGGACTTAAAACCCAGACACTGCAGAAACCCCATTAAATGCTGTCCCATCTACAAACTAACCGCGTTGAAGGTTGCTTTACTGACCGTTTAGCAACTGTCGAAACAAGCTCACTACAGCTGTTCTAACAAGTACTTACAGGAACTTTCTCGATTCCAATACTGTCTTCAAACTCCACGCCGCTCTGGAAGGTGACCACCTTCGGGCCAGAGGGGTACTGGCTGGTGAAGGTGTAGGAGTCTCCGTCCTTGACCAGCTTGCCGCTGGGGGCGAAGTCGCAGTACGCTGCTAGCTTGTCCTCGGGTACACCTGAAGAAGCCATAGAGAGATTTGTCTTAAAATATTGATAGTAGTGAAAAGGTATATTTATTACATGGAAATTGTTATTAAAGGTTCCGAAAATCAAGGGTCAGTTTTACAGTCCTGAAATGACAAGCAATCTAAGAAAAACTGCAAGTTTATCTCCATTTCCCTCATCAGGCCTAAATGGTAGCTAGTTGTGAACGAACTGTAATGACTTGACTACAAAAGTTTATAATAGCGAATGTGACTGGCTTAAAAATAACAACTGTTGACTCGAAAGTCGTAGATTCAATTTAAATACGAAACAAAAGTTCTTATTTAATCTAGAATTTAAAATAATAGGTTTACCAATGTTTGTAAACGAGACATAATGAAACAACATTTTTTGAAATCCAAAAATAAAAAAGTCTAGTCCACTTACCAATGAATTTGAAGAAAGCTTCAACATTTTCTTGCTTTACACAGCTGTATTCTTTACCAAGGAAAGCCATTTTGTCCGTAATTAACCTGTTACTACCTGCAACTGACAATATTTATGCAATCCGGATTTATATAAAGGCCGATATGATAAAAATACCTAATATTACATAAGGATCTAGATTTAGGATCTTGATTTTATTATTTAATTGCAGGGCAAATAAAACATTGATAAAGGCGGATCTTAAATATGAGTGCAAGAGGAGAATGGGCATCATTGTTACGGTTGTACCTACACCGAACACACGGGCTTAGGTTTACATGTCATCTTGCTTTATAAAGAACTAGCTGACCCGCGCAACTTCGCTTGCGTCACATAAGAGAGAATGGGTCAGAATTTTCCACGTTTTTGTAACACTTATTGTTACTCTGCTCCTATTCTATTGGTCATAGCGTGATGATATAAAATATGCTTTTTTTTCACGAAAAATATTCTCAAAATTATTTATACCTCATAATATAACGAAGTCGCGCTAACGCATATCCGCCATTAAAACAGTTGCCATGACAACGGAATGTTGTTAATTCAATGTCAATATAATATTGGTTATTCGCGACTTCGTTCCCCACCTGAATTTTCCCGGGAAATGCGCATTTTCCCGGGGTAAAAAGTAGCCTATGTCCTTTCTCGGGTATCAAAATATCTCCATACCAAATTTCATGCAAATTGGTTCAGTAGTTTAGGCGTGATTGAGTAGCAGACAGACAGACAGACAGACAGACAGACAGACAGAGTTATTTTCGCATTTATAATATTAGTATGGATATGGATAATAGTTATTTTATACGAAAACGTTGTTATTTGTATATATAGAAGGAAGAAAAAGGGTGATCTTAAACAAGTCATAGTGCCAGATGGAGGCAAATAAATTAATGGTAAGTATTTTAATAAAGATTTAAAAAAACATTTTCAAAATTAAATATATTGATACTTACCTGTGTTTAAATGATACGCAGTCATACTTTTCGACTGAAATCTAAAAACAGTTTATCTTTGAAGCTGCACATTATTGTTTTTTTTTCATCTGTTCCTGCATATTTATCTCTAGAAGTTACGTGTTGGACTTTTGTTTCAATATGGTTGCTAAGGAGTCAAAAAAGGTACTTAAAATATGTTTTGATTTATCTTATTTAATACCGTGTTATTGGAAAAATTCGACATAAATCCAGGATCGCCACCAAACTAATTCAGTTTTGTAATTTGCGTACAAATTTAAGGAGCTAATATTTTTTTATTGTGTATTGTGTGTGCCATTTTAGCCCTAACTCCTTTGGTTTATTTATTTGTACTTTATTACTTTACAAGTGCAAATATCACCTGACTTTTGCCCATCCTTGTTTTATTAGCACGAGTAATGTTGATTATGGGGTTCTTATCTTATCGTTCAATTGATAAATCGCGTCAGTAGCGGTAATTTTTTAATATATCGATATTATTTTAATCATGAGATCATCTCAGTCGGCGATTGGATAGAGAGTGGTGAGATTCTTGCCTAATTATAATATAACTTATTTTATTAAAAACTAAAGTATTAATTATAAATTATAAGTAGAGTAATGTGCATTACAGTTGATCTATACGACTAGAGTAATGTGCATTATAGTTAGTCAATTTCCTACCACTATTTACTTTTACAAGCGAGTAATTGTCGTCAATTTATATTAAAACTAAAAAAACATCAGCGCCTCTAGCGTGCTCCGTATGAACTTATTTCTCAAGTATATTTAAAATGTTGAATTGTTTGTACTCAATAATACGCATGCAGAAAATTGCATTGCAGTGCATGTTGTGTTGTGTGTTGCAGTAAGTAGGAAGATAAAGAAACAAATTAAATATTTATAAAATAGTATTTATTGTAAATAAATAAATTAATAAGATACACTAAATTACTTAAGCTTTGTAGTGTCTCTTAGCTACGCCGTCCCAACCGCTGAGTGTCATTGTCTGTAAAAGAAATAACCTTTTACTAACTTTGCTAAGAGTTTAAAAAACAAAGTGATTGATTCATGCCTAATGTCCCCAATTCAATTTTCGATTTTAGTAAAATTATTTTATATTGATTATTAATTTAGTTAGTAAAAACCTCAAGACTAAAGCCCTAAACTGCGAGTCGTAACTGGAGTTAACTTAACTACAAATAAGTCTCTTAAACACCAATGCGTAGACGCGTAAAAAAATATTTTAGCATAAGCTGACCCGCGCAACTTCGCTTGCGTCACATAAGAGAGAATGGATCATAAATTTCCCCGTTTTTGTAACATATAAAAGTACCTATAATTGAAGAACAAAGTTCCGACTCAGATAACACGGCAAAAAAAGCACGTACTAGAAATACATATATCGTGACCTAATTGGCGACATGGCGCCGACAATCCGGTGGGTTATCTCCACGTTACACGTAGTGCGGTAAGTCTTAATTTTAAGGGTACAATGTCCTAAAATGTTACAGGCTTAGGTTTTGTAAGACTTTGCTTATGAAATATGCTTGTCTATAAACTTGCGTGTTCACTGTGGAGGAACGAGGTGATCGTGTTCCTCCAACCAAAGGGAGGATCCTCCGACCAGGCGAGGTGATCGTGCCTGGTGGGCCTAGGCTGCCCAACTGTTGTAGTCGGGAACTTGTATATATAGTCAGTTGCAGTGCAAACTTCGATAGCGCGATCTAGGACTTGTGACGTCAGTAACACTGCGCGTGGTGGTTGGTTGCGCGCTGGTCCCAGTAGATGTCGCTGTATGTAGCGAGCCGCTACATCACTCCCCCTCAGACCGTAGGTCGATCTTCTCATCAGTCGCTCCAGTGCCATGCATTGATGAGTTCCAGTGAGTCGGAACTCGAATTCCGCTAGTCCCAGTGAGTCGGAACTGTATGCCGCTAGTCCCAGTGAGTCGGAACTGTATGCCGCAAGTCCCAGTGAGTCGGAACTGTATGCCGCTAACTCCAGTGAGTCGGAGAAGTGCGGTGTGCGGTGTGCGGTGAGCGGTGAAGTGTCCCCAGTGAGTCGGGGCGAGGTGCTTGTTGTCTGCGGTGAGTCGAGACGAAGCGTTGCGGTGCCCTGGGTGCGTCAGAGTAGCGTGACGATGATGCCCAGGTTGGATGCCGCTGAGGCCGTAGGGTATGCCAGTCATGTGCGTGAGCGACATGTTCGTGGAGTGCCCTGGTGTGGCCGAAGATGCTGGCTGGAGTTGTACGACTGCTGCTGTAGGAGTGAGGAGTGATGAGGGTGCGAAGGTTTGCTGCTGCTGGTCTGATCTTCGTGAAGGCTGCTTCCAATCACGTCGGGGTCACCACTGTGGAGGAACGAGGTGATCGTGTTCCTCCAACCAAAGGGAGGATCCTCCGACCAGGCGAGGTGATCGTGCCTGGTGGGCCTAGGCTGCCCAACTGTTGTAGTCGGGAACTTGTATATATAGTCAGTTGCAGTGCAAACTTCGATAGCGCGATCTAGGACTTGTGACGTCAGTAACACTGCGCGTGGTGGTTGGTTGCGCGCTGGTCCCAGTAGATGTCGCTGTATGTAGCGAGCCGCTACATTCACTAAGTACAAGATGTGCGAAGTACTTGCTGGCGACGCTTGCTAAATCTCATCAATGGAATTGCTTTGAGATAAAGCGGAATTTAGCACCGTTAATTTTATTCAGGCACTGCGGCCTGCACTGTGGCACATTCTTCGTACATACTCAGACTTACAGGGTAAATAAAAAAAACCGGAGCAAAGCCACTGGATCAGTAAGGTATAAGTAAAAAATGAAAAGGTATATTACCGATAAATATGGTTCGGTTGATCGATTAATGATATTCAATCAATGATTGCAATTAATTTACTCTGAACTTCTAATCGTTTGTTTATGTTGAAGTGAATTTTTATCAGATCTAGGTACAATATAGCTAATGGTAGTCGCTTGATAACAAAACCGAATAATACAAGATTAACTGAATAAACAAAAAATTAAAGCTAAGTTTAGTTTTTGATTAAAATCTTTCGCGAGAGCGAGTTAATTATAATTTTCTACTGCTCAGACTTGAAACCCAGGTTACGCTAAAACCTGCTCCATAGTTTTTACATCAGGCACTTTTTATTTAAATTTACAAGTCATGGTTATTGTCCTCTGGGTTTCTGAGTGTATAATATAATTATGTATACTATTGTATCCTGTTTTTTCAACCCACATGGTAATTTCTAAGCTCTTCCTCATTACGGAACCCTTTCCCAGCATTGGGATATTAATCCCACAAATATTATAAATGCGAAAGTTTGTGAGAATCTATGTATGGATGTTTACTTTTACGCTAAACTACTGGACGGATATTAATGAAATTTGGTACACATAATATAGTTTATAACCTGGATTAACGCATAGGATACTTTTACCCCGAGAATTCTTTCCACGCGGACGTGTCGAAGCTAGTAAATATAAATTTAACCCATTAATCCCACTGCTGGGCAAGGGTCTCCTCCCAAACGAGGGGGAGGGGTTAGGCCTTGAGTCCACCACGCTGGCCAAGTGCGGGTTGGGGACTTGGCATGCCCTCCATAAATTTCACCGTTGGAGCATGTGATAATTATTTCTAATACACACATAACTTCGAAAAGTCATTGGTGTGTTGCCTCGGGTTCGAACCTGCGACCACTTGCGTGGAAGGTGCTAGTAGATTATATTATTGAACTCACCAGAAGCAGGTCATCACCGTTGTACTCCCTCTTGAAGACACCAGTGCGCTTGCCATCGTTGATGGTCTGGGTGACGGTGTTGCCGTCAACCACGTAGGTGGTCTTCACCTGGAATTTTACGAAGGAAAAATTGTGATCACATAATAGATTTTATCAGTGCGGCTAAGAGAGCCAGTGAATGTAAATATTGAAAGCAGTTGAGGTTGTCAAAGAGATAAAATTATTTAAAAAACTTTAAGCTAATGGCTCATTAGCAGATTCAGGATGGAGTTGCCATTCTTGTGATTACAATGAAGAGTGAAAGGCACAATTATGGTCATGAGACATTTTCTTTAACTTTTAGTGCTTTTTTTTAATGTCATGTGACCGACTTTGTTGAAAGCCAGAAGATTATAAAAATATTCACACTTATATATGATTAGGGATGTTCAGATTATAATAATATTTGGAATGCTAGAAATTATCATAGATGCGTCGTCTAAGAAAAACAACGTCCACATTGTCATATCTAACGTGTCTGGACAGTTAACAAGTACACGAACAATTTTATTACTTTCTGGAGTTAGAATCCTCGTATCAATAATAACAGTTTTTCATTATCTTGTGCAGTTTTGCTATCAAATTTTTTATTTGCAGTTCTGATTTTTTATTTATTATCTCTACTCGCCAATATTTTTGATTTATTGTATAAATTTAGGCCATGAAAGATTAAAAATAATCAAATCAATTTTCTCTATTTGGGTATCGAACTGGGTATTGCTGAGTGCGGGTGACGTAGGGACTACTTCTGCGCCATTCCCGATACAGAATATTAAGTCAGGAAAGGTAGAATACAAAATCGGCTCTGCTGAATTCAGAAAACACCTTTGAAATAAATCTTTTTACAAAATAATAGCATCCCGAAACAAAATTTAGAATGAAATTCACTTTCAAATCTCCATTAATACTGTTTTCCTAACAAAACTCCCGCTACTTATTACGTGTTAATTGTTTGCTAAAAGGCGTAATTTATATAAGCATGTTTTTATGTATTAGCTAAGTTCCGAAGACTGCCCTAATTAAAACTACGATGACAAGTTCAAAAACCAGCTTATAAGCATGACTCGTCAGAACTTACCGGTCGTTTCTCAGGTCCGATAGCATCATCAAACTCGACTCCTGACTTGAAGGTGGTGACAGTGGGGCCGCTGGCGCCCCTGCTGTGCACGGTGTATGAGTCGCCGTCCTTCACGAACTTGATCTCAGGAGCGAACTTGCTCATCTCCTCGATCTTGTCTTCGGGGACACCTGGAAGTTGACCAGAAAATTGGGTTACGTCACTGCTATAAATTGCTGCGAATGTTTGTGAGATTGAAGGATGGATGTTTGTAACTCTTTAGGGCTAAGACTGCTGAATGGTTTGATGGTAATCAGTAATAATAATCCACACAAAATGTGAATGTATTGTGGGTTAAAGCAAGTGTTGCTATATTTTTTTTATATTGGTGCCCACTAGTTCTATCGTGAAACTGTTCAGTAGAACTAATGGGAACAAATCAAATTAATTAGTTTTAGATGCTGGCATGGTTATCTTATAAAAACCATTGAAAAAACAAAAAGTTTTTTAAACCGATAGGCATTGAGTAGTGAAAATGCCATAATTAATTAACATTAATTTACTCAAAAATAAAATCCCATCGATCATGCGATTTGATCACATGGTCAATGATGATTCGTTCACAATATCAATGGTGATTCTTGAGTAAAAAGAAGAGGAAAGGAGGGAAAAGGTCCTCGCTTAGTGGGACTTTCAATAGTAAGAAAAAAATCGAAGAAATCATATTTCACTTACCGACAAACTTGAGGAAGCCATCAACATTCTCCTGGCTGACGAAGTGGTATTCCTTTCCCAAGAAAGACATTTTGATTTTGTTCACTGCCTCCGTTTGTAAGCAACTGCCTGCCTAACCATCTAACGCAGTTTTTATATTAAAACTTATTCCACTAATCTCAGCGATAATGATAAATATGAAACAACAAAATTTACAGTCACGCGATAAAATCTGTATGGAATAGTAAATTAAAAGTAACCTTTAATAAGCATAAAAATGGATTTAAACGCATCCTGAATTGATAAGGGTTACAGATTTTTTTTGTATGCAGATTGTAGTTAAAAATATTAGTTTTCAGCTTGCATTGACCCTTCAGAATTCGAATTTTTTTCTTTATTTGAGACCAGCTGACCCGGCGAACTTCGTACCGCCTAAAATATGCAAAATAAAATGTCTATTTTTCATTATTTCTGAGAGATTTTCTTAATATTTTTTCTGTAAGAACCTTCTCCTAATAATAAAAAATAATTATTAAAATCGGTCCAGCCATTCACGCGTGATGCCACGGTATATAACCAGGGAAAACGGGTTTCATTTTTATATATATAGATAATGATGGTAAAATTTAGGTTGAAAATATATTATCGTACAACAATTTAGTAGGGGGCCTTGTTTGCTAGCTGAGATATACAAAATTTGGAATTAAGATCATCTATGACCCGCAAAGCTATGCAGCTGACAGCGGTCTGTTTAATATTGGTAGCCATTTTGTTTAGGAAGTTTCAGTGTTTAGCTAGTTTGTTTAATTTGAAGTATTAATTATAACCCAGATACATCGTGCTTTTAAAACTCTCTTCTTAGTTTACACACTATACTACTTCTTATTTGTCTTTCAACTGCCTTCAAATAAACTTAAAGTAAAGCAAAAGAAAAAAATATTTTAAAGTTAGTTACAAATCATCTGAGAAGTCAAAACGTCATAAGATTTGATTACTAAATTATTACCTGAGTTAATTGATTGAGTTATTCAGTTAGCTCAAATAAATTTTAGTTTTTTTTTACCTATTCCCATTATTATAAAAACGATGATGAATAAATACATAAGGCAAAATGATACCTTGATTACCTACCACACGTACCAGATTAAGCTTACCAGATTATGGCCTTATAATAAGTCATAATTCACTAAGGAAATCAATTTCCAAACAAAAAAACTGCAATTCACAATCACGATGATGTTATAATTATTTTATGAAGCGTTTTTATCTGAAACGTTTGCAAAACCTTGTTACATTCTGCTCTGATCATGACTATACTTGTAAAGTGACATCAAGTTTATAATTGTAAAAGATAACGTAATTGAATATATTAAATCAAAATCAAAATAAACAGTCATTTTTGTCCAATTCTGATATTGTTATTGTGACTCCGGAGATAGAGTTAATTAATTATAAGTGAATTGAGCAAAAACTGTTGAAAGGAGACCATAAAAGTGTTTTTTTTTTTTTTTTTTTTTTTTCTATAAGTAAATTAACTTAGGATTCATACAGGGCTGTCATTTACGTGTTATGCAAGGGTCGCGCCTGGCGGAGGTGTGCAAAGTAAACAATTTAGAACATCATTGAGACGCAAGCGTATGCTGCTGAGGGCAGCCTGTTAACGGCTACTTACTTCATTTTCGAAAAATACTCATTAAAAACCTTACTGGCAATATCGTAGGGCATGGCTAGGTTAAGGTGGGCCCGCATCTAAGGCGGGCTGTCACCGGCTGGGACGCGGAGTATCCAATTGGAGGTACCGTGTCCTGGCCACTTTATGGTGACTATTGAAGGAACACCGTCAGGTTTTTAGTCGGTATGCCCAAATTTAAAGCCGGAACGCCTAGCCGGCGGGAGAGCCCGACAGACCCCCGCTTCCTCCCTGGAGCGGGACATGCAGTAATGCATTTTCCTGACGAAAAAAAAAAAAAAAAAAAAAAAGGGCATGGCTAGGTAGTGCGGCGCTCTGGGACCCCAAGCTAAGTAGAACCCCGGTCTCTGATCAACAATTTTCCAAATTGTGTTATATAGTTTAGGTGTAGAGGATCCTAATTTAGGTTTTGCATCAGGACTCCCGACTAACTAGCAACTCTACTGCTTACTGTACCTCGATTCTCTACCACTATCGACTACCGACAACCGGCTAGCTATCGACATTTGACATTTAGAATGTACTGCCAAAGTGTTTCCTACGACACCCGTCAGAGGCGCTGATCA
This sequence comes from Anticarsia gemmatalis, assembly GCF_050436995.1. NCBI lineage: Eukaryota > Metazoa > Arthropoda > Insecta > Lepidoptera > Erebidae > Anticarsia > Anticarsia gemmatalis. Next base: position 8,708,247 of record NC_134764.1, on the reverse strand, counting down.
GATTTTCATACAAAATTTCTCGATGACAGTTCGGTTGTCGGTAGTCGATAGTAGTAGAGAATCGAGCTACTGGACTGCAGGTACTAAACAAACCTCTTGTCAAGGCAGGCTTGACATAGTCTAAAGGCGTTTGATCACTTATAACCACACCAATAACGACATATTATTAAACGGTCGCGGGTCAAGATGTTCTAAATTCTTAACTTTCAACACCTCTGCCAAAGATCCATAATAGGTTCATATAATGTGTTCGTGTTCCCATCGTAAGCCCATTGAAAATGTTAATTTAAAAATGCGGAAAGTGTTTATTTGTGTGATTTTTAGTGTATAACGTATGTCATGTAAGTGTTACGTACAGGGATAGTTAAGTGTTGCCTAAACTAACCCCTATTTAGGGGTGTATACGTTTTGCCTCACATAAAACATTTTTGTAAAAAAATATGTCTGTTTAAGGGCATATCGCTTTTTTTGGTGTGAAGTGTATTTTAACTTGATTTGCACTGTGGGGGTTTGTAGATTAATTTATAGTTGACCAAACCGTTGGACCTTTGGTATAATCCCTGTATACTACACCTACTCGTCATGGATACATCGTAGGAGCTTGAATTCAAAGATAAAGACATATATATTTGTGGATAAGCACGAGTAGTTGGTCTAAGCCTAGTTTTAAATGTCTCTTTTCATGTAAGTATTTACAATTATTTGCTTATCTATACTATATAAAGCTGAAGAGTTTGTTTGTTTGTTTGAACGCGCTAGTCTCAGGAACTACTGGTCCGACTTGATAAAATCTTTCAGTGTTAGATACTCCATTTATCGAGAAAGGCTATAGACTATATATCATTACGCTACGACTAATAGGAGCGGGGTACCAGTAAAAAATGTTACAAAAACGGGGAAAAATTTGACCCATTCTCCTTTATGTGACGCTAATGAAGTTGCGCGGGTCAGCTAGTTATTTATAAACTCTTTCTTGCACTATGTTACTTACTTGTTACTTACTTCATTCAATTTGTTTGTGGTCCTAAGATCCATCTTTCGTATGCCAGAACGCAGGTCTGCGCACCAATTTTTGAAGCTTCGGATCGGACCGTAGATCTGCGCCATATAGACGCAATGTGCGTTTAAAATGACGCGGCAGATGGGACATTCTTGACGCGGCTCGGGTCCGGCATACGAAAGGCATATTTTCATGACAGGACAATTTGTTCGGACCGCATCATTCAGCGATATGACGTTTAATGATATACAATCAATATGGTCATATTAATTGCTTGCTTGCAGTTTCTACACTATCTGAATCAATCTAATGATATATTATATTGTGATAACTTGATCTTCGAGTAATAAAAATATTCGAAATTATAAGATTCGAAGATTATGGCTCTCTTAGTAGGTATTTCGAATTCGAATTTAAATTCGATTGAATCAGATCTGAGGTAATGTAAAATCAAAGTCCTAAATTCTAAACAAGCGCGTGGTTGAACGTTGAGTTAAAGTGAAACTAACCAAAATACCTATTAATCATAATGTAGAGCTTCAATATTGTTGCTTTTGCTTCTCGAGTTTGGATATTGTTTTTACAGATTCATTGATAGTAAATTTTAGTGTTAAATAAAAAATATTTTTTTTCAGTGAACTTTCACAAGATACATTTGTAAAAAAAACTTCCAAAAATAAATAAACAATAGTTAAAATATGTTTTGTTTTATTTTTATGAAATAAAACCTCATTACCATATTTTTCAGAGTTTATTCCGCGGCCTTATGCTATCGTAAGTTTGATTCCCACTCAAAACTTCAGGAACACAATGAGATCATCACTCTAATTAGTGTGTATTACAACTTTGTAATACAACATCGTACTTAAGTCCAAACTAATTGATTATTTGGTACAAGTCATGATGACGATGTCCAGTCTTTATCTTGTAATTAGTAATCAATCCTAAATGATAACTATGTCTGTACCGTTTCATGAGCTACTGTGAAGTTATCAATTTGACAGAAGCTTAATATTCCGGTTTGAGTTCCGCAATAGAAAATACTGTAAATTATGCTTAACATAATTTTACACACATTTTTGCATAGTATGAAGCAAAGTCGCTTCCCGCGTTTGTACCTGTGTCTCTACGAGTATGTATCTACGTATATACAGGGTGTGGCGTCAATAATGGATAGTCCTTTACCAGCGAATGGGCAACCACCCGACTGATCTTAAATTTAATATTTATCTCTGGCATAAGTATCATAGTTTTTGAAATTTCGGCCATTTTGTGTGTGTTTTTAAGAAAGCGATTTACGCTCGTACTGGCTGAAATTTCAAAAACTATGATACTTATACCAGAGAGTAAAGGATTATCCATTATTTACGCCACACCCTGTATATTGGTATGATTAGATCTTTTAAAACGCGCGGGTCCACTAGTACTTACATACTAAAAATCATGCCTACTTCCCATAGGTGTAGGCAAAGACCAGAGAACACCACTTGGTACGATCCTTACAAACTTGTTTAGCCTCGTACCTCTTGTACAGCACCGCCGATTACGAGTACTACGCACCTGACCTTTTTGCAAGACATGAGACATCACCGATATGATCTGTGTACGTATGTGTGTAAACGATTGTATGCAAGGAAAATCAGACTAATCAATACAAAATATGATAGGTAGATAGTATGATAGGTAGATAGTACTGCCTCCGTGGCGCAGTGGTTACGGTCGCCACGCCGATACCACTGTGTCGGGAGGTTGTGGGTTCGATTCCCACTCGGGACAATTATTTGTGCGATCCACAAATAATTGTTTCGAGTCTGGTGTGCTTTGTGTCCGTTGTTTGTATGTTTGTAAAAGTCCGCGCGACACAAGAGCAATTCTTAGTGCGGGAGTTGTCTTTTAAAAAGAAAACAAAGAAAAGAAAGTACGATAAGAAGATAATATGATAGACTTATAGTAAAGTATTTAAAGACTTTGTTATACACAGTTCATCATTGTGTAGTTCCGCATGCGGTAATGATTCTTTCCTCAAATACATGCATACAGGTTAGATTCTTTAAGATATGATTAAGTATCAATCAATGTCATTTCATAAATGTATGAAGTCTGTGAAATTATATCATATATTATGTAATTAGAAGATAACAACTATCTACGAACTATCTATCTATAACTATATACGAATAACGAGAGTCGAGTTAGCTATCGAGTTTTGTATGAAAACGATTGAATTTTTTTTTGGGTAAGCGTGATGCTATCTATACTAATAATTTTATAATTCTTAAGAGTTTGTTTGTTAGTTTGAACTCGCTAATCTCAGGAACTAGGTACTGGTCCGATTTTAAAAATTCTCTCAGTGTTAGATAGCCCATTAATAGGAGCAGAGTACCAGTAAAAAATGTTAGAATAACGGGGAAATAATGACCCATTCTGTCTTATGTGAGGGGGTGATATTGTGCGGGTCAGCTAGTATATTATTATTATATATGTATCTATAGCCTTCCTTAATAAACTAACTTTTCAATGCAAATTAATTTTTCAATTCGACCCAGAAGTTAGTATACTACTGGTAGCGTCTTTTGGAAGAACTAAAGATACTAACATCTCAAGCACTTTTAGGACAGAGATTTTTTTGTATAAAAATAGAAGTAAATAATCTTTTGAATATTGTTACAGGTATTAAGTATAAAATAGGAAAGATGATATTAAGCACAAATCAGACTAATTTCAATTAAATAATTTATTAATTTACAAATAAATATTAGAATTAGGCTTTGTACATTCTCTTCGCAACACCGTCCCAGCCCTCAACCTTGATTGTCTGTGAAAAGATAAGATCATCTATTAATTTCGTTTGTTTGTTAGGGCATTACTTGGGAACGGCTGGACCGACTTGAACTCTAGTAATAACTTTACATTTTTTTTCAACGACTGCGTCGGTAAATTACTACTCAGTGAAACCTGGCCGAATTGCCAAAGGATCCGGGACTTGTCTAAAAGATTTTTTTAACCCATGACCGTCCCACAACGTCTCCTTCCGAACTAAAGAGGTCTTGACTCTACCTCGCTGGCCAAGTGAGAGTCAGGGACTTTACATGCCCTCGCGAAATGTTTATTTGCAATATGTTTCAAAGAGGCGTTAGTTTTGAATTGCTGTACAGATATTGGGAAAAATACACTGACTACCAATTGTTTACAGATGAAGTTTGAGTAAACTTTTTAATTAAACTAGTATCAATTTCATAATCATATGTAGGTATTTATGACGTAAATTAACAATCAACAACAAAAGGGGATGCCTTTTGTTGTTGCTAAGAAAGGAGTTTGATCAATTCTATCCCCGAGGGGATAAAACAGGGAATGAAAATTAAAGGCAAGTTTTAATATAAATTAGAAAAGACTAATATTACATTGCCCGGCCGGGAATCGAACCTCATGATTACCTCATAATATATGATTTGATAAATACTCACCAGAACAACCTCATCGCCGGAGTAGTCCCTGGTGATGACGGCGTTACCCTTCTCCGACTTCATCTTCTGGGTCACGGTGTTACCATCTACAATGAAGGTGTTCTTCATCTGTTAACATAAGTGGTGCCGTAGTAAATAATCATTATCTTGGAGAGGGGGGTCTATAACAAATAGTACATGTAATAGATTTTGAAGAATACCTTTACGTATACGGGTATGAAATAAGTTTGTAGGGTTTCTAGGCAGTAGTGTTCTTGATTGATGATGATGACGTGTTAATGAGAACCAGGCATGTTATATGCCTGGTTCTCATTATAATGGTAATATATATTAGGTATGTAAGCAGACGATTTGTTTTCGCAATGCTTGTTTGTCGAGGACTTTATACTTCGCTAAGAATTGTTCTGAAAACTCTTGCGTTTGGCAAAATAATTCTCTTTGGCTATTTTTAATATAGCACCCTACAATTTTGCTATAATTCATTGCTTAGACAACCCCGTTTGTATATCGCCAATAGCTATACTTGAACACAAACGAGAATATATTTGTGATCATGTGTTTTTTTGACATCAAGCTCATTGACAGATTTAGGCTCTATAAAAAATTTAAACGATTTTACGTTTGCAATTGAGACAAGCCTTCATATGTAAGCCTCTGAGTTCAAATTTCTTCTACGTTATGCTTACAGGCATTTTCTCAGGTCCTATAGTGTCATCGAACTCCACTCCAGACTTGAAGGTGGTGACTGAAGGGCTACCGTCAGGGTTCTTGGAAGTGTAGGTGTACGAGTCACCGCTCTTTTCAAACTTCATCGGCGGGGCGAAGGCGCTGATCTGCGGGAGTTTGTCATCGGGGACTCCTGAAAATTAAATATTGTGTTTTTGAAGACTTTTACAAATTACCTAACAATTTTTATCGCAAATTTATGCAGGTAAATTTGGGAGTTCCCTTTTCTGTGAGGCGCTGATTCTTTTAAGGAAGCTAGCTATTTGCGAAATTAGTTTTTATAATAATTTTACTAAAAACTGAAGTTAGAAGTCGTCTGTGATAATCGTGTGGTAAAAGCTGGTCTGGTTTCAAGGCCCAACCTCCTTTCGTTCCCGAGGAGACTCTTGTCCAGCAGTCTATCAGCATAAACGTAGCACTGTTTATTCACCATTACCGTGGGTCAGAAATAAAGATCAATTATATTATGTGGACTTAGCAAATCAAACTTCTTCAGGCCATTTCAAATGTAATAAAAAACAAATGTTTTACATACCGACAAACTTCAAGAACCCATCAAAGTTGTCTTGCTTCACAAAGCGGTATTCCTTTCCCAAGAACGACATTTTTTGTGTCTTCGTCTGTTTGCCTGCTTGCCTTTGAACTGAAGTGCCGTCTTAGACATCTAACTGAGTCTTATATTTGTTTCACTAATCAAATTAATTGATGCGATAAAAGCAAAATGCTAATTCACTTTTCTCTAACATGATATGATTTGTGGTGATGAAACATAGTCAAGAGGAGACGAGGGTAATTCGGACTTGAACAGGGAAACTGATAAATAGTATGTATGTACTTGTAATAAAATCTCTGTGACTCCAAGAATCACAAATGAGTACACGGTTCATTAGGTTTCTTTCATTGAACTCGTGAGGTACCCAAATATCGAGCTTTTTTGTGTAGAGAAAAGATTTTATAACAAGTTCATACCTACTATAATGCGAAAAGACTTTTTCCCCGACCTAATATTAAAGTCTTGTAGTTTGTAGTCTTTTAGTTTTTTTGTAGTCTATCACAAATTTAATAGCTTTTTGATAGTCTCTGCTAATAATTAAGTGTCTTTTGTTGTACAAAAATTGTAAAACAATCAACAATAGTTACAAAAATAATATATTGTCGGAGAAACTAGTAGGTATGTTTACGTGCCTAAAATAATAAAAAAGGAAGAAAAATATATTATATTACATAATTAAAATGAATGCTGTAGCTTTCTGGGACTCTATTCCACAAACGACATTAGTTTATTTTTATTTTATAGTTTTGTATGTAGGAAAATAAACATTTCTAAAAGTATAGTTACAGACCGGCCAAATCAGCCCTACAGGGGCTGAAGCATCTTATAGACTAGCGTGAGATCCTACCTAGATGTGTTATAAATTACTTTTAATCTAACAACAGATAATAACAGATTTCGGTAGTCCATATTGCCCGTTTCTACTCTAATTTATAATGACGCGAGCGACACGGATAAAATCAATTAAACACGCAATCCGAACCTTATTTAAGATTAATATTTTTTAATCAGGTCATACAAATAATAGTATTAATGCCAGATGATAGATAAATGCCTGATGAAACTTTTTCAGTTGATCGTGCAGCTTCTTGTTTGTACGTAATAATATTTATTTTTCATATTAGTACAATATGTTACACACATTATACAGTAAACATTTTTTAAATTTTTAACGTAAAGACTTAACTGATCGTGATTTGAAAATTGCCAAGGTATAAATAAGTAATTAATTATTATTGTTGTAAATTCTCAATAAATATAAAATCTGATAGGTGTTTTTTTTTAATTTTAACGTAAAGACTTAACTGATAGTGATTTCAAAATTGCAAAGGTATAAGTAATAAGTACTGAATTATTATTGTTGTATATATTTTCAGTGAATATAACATTCAGTAGGTGTACAGTGTAGAGCGTAATGGTTTCTTTTACACGACTCTTTGAATCCGATGGGATGCGAAAGATGGGTAAGAAAAATAATTTGAACACAGGTGATTGAGAAAGCAATCTGTATGTAGACGAAAAAATTTAATATTTATGGCTAAAATACACTTTAACATGGAAAAAATTTACCTTAGTATATAAGTTAATAAGTCCTATCGTAATACATAACTTTGATAAAGATTTATTTACTTGTTATCAATGTAAATGGGGTAATATTATTTTCTCTCTATCTTAAAACGCAAAAAAGTGGGCCTGATTTTTAGCTAGCCGTTCTCATAAGGCTCTATCCCCTTTACGAGCTAAGTAATGGTGAATTTAGTAATTCTAACTACTATAATGTCAACGTAATCTAAATGATTGATTTTTGTTTTATATTTCTAAAAGTAAATAAAAATAACATAAATATAATATTCGTAATTTTCCTTTCCTATAATTTATACCTAATCTAATGGTTTGCTTAAAAAGGATTAGTAGAGTCCGTTTAACTAACAAAAAAAGCACTAGGATGCACTATGCCGCGCCTTCTCGTTTATTCATAGTCATATTATTTTAAACCAGAATATTGGGTTAGTTAAAACGCATTTATTTTTAAACTTTATAATATTAGGTAAGCATTTACCTAATATTATTACTGGTATAACAACGGACAAACGGATTGACCTGTTTGGTTAAACTACGCCTACCGTGGTCGATGAGTGGATGGCTAACTAAATCGGACCAGTAGTTCCTGAGATTAGCGCGTTCAAACAAACAAACAAACAAACTCTTCAGCTTTATAATATTAGTAAGTATAGACTAGCTGACCCGCGCAACTTCGCTTGCGTCACCTAAGAGAATGGGTCAAAATTTTCCCCGCTTTTGTAACATTTTTCGTTGCTACTCTGCTCCTAATGACCGTAGCGTGATGTTATATAGCCTATAGCCTTCCTCGATAAATGGGCTATCTAACACTGAAAGAATTTTTCAAATCGCACCAGTAGTTCCTGAGATTAGCGCCATCACGCTATCACGCATATCATCACGCTACAACCATTAGGAGCGGAGTATTAACGAAAAATGTTACAAAAACGGGGAAAATTATGACCCATTCTCTCTTACGTGACGCAAGCGAAGATGCGCGGGTCAGCTAGTGATTGATAATTTTCACGTTCATAACCCAAGTGGCAGACAGTGATAGCCGAGTGGTATAAGTTGACACCTCCCACGCAAGTGGTCGCAAGTTCGAACCCGAGGCAACACACCAATGACTTTTCGAACGAAATTATGTGTGTATTAGAAATAATTATCACATGCTCTAACGGTGAAGGAAAATATCGTGAGGAAACCTTGCATGCCTTAAATTTGTTTAAAACATTTATTGAGGGCATGCAAAGTCCCCAACCCGCACTGGGCCAGCGTGGTGGACTCAAGGCCTAGCCCCTCCCTCATTACGGGAGGAGAACCTTGCCCAGCAGTGGGACATTAATGGGTTAAATTTATTTAATATTATTATTATAACACAAGTTGTTTCCACTACATACAATAAGCTGAACGGTTGTGTATATTCGATATTTTTATCTTTTTGTGAGTGAGTTTTTGGCTTCAGTAATTGGTTGGTTAATAGATGACAGTAACAGTTTAACTGCTTCCTTATGGTGATAACACACTGATTAGATCGTGAACTAGATTCAGGGCTGATGAAATCACTATGATGTTCTTTTTGTTTACTTTTGTTGTGGGAATACCTGAAGAGTTTCTTATCGTAGGAAACTGGACAATTTACTCACTAAATTAAATAATGAAGAATTCCATTTTCTTTGAAAATAAAGGGATAATAGACACAAACCAAAGAGAATTTATAAAAAATAATTTATTATAAAAATATAAATAAATTAGTACATAAATCTAAGAAAACTTAAGCTTTGTAGTACCTCTTGGCGGCACCGTCCCATCCTTCGGCGGTGATTGTCTGTGAAGATAACAATATTATTTATATACAATTTTTTATCATACATAATCTGATTGTATAAGAATTAATTAAGTATACGATTTTTTCGTGACTCGGGGTGTGATAAAGATCTCTATGGAATTTTTCAATATACATAATATCTTGCCCCAAAGGATTAGGGATATATAAATTACAGCAACGCTTTACCATTGACAATATTTATCCAATGTAATAGGGGTGGAGCTTATTACCATTTACCGGGCAACTATTGAGAAATATTCAAATCTAAATTAGAAAAGACCAATAGCACTTTGTCTGACCTGGGTATCGAACCCGAGATCTCTGAATGGCAGTTGCATCATCGACCGTGTCAGAACGGCTCAGCAATGACTTTAATCTGTTATTATTTATACATCTGTGTAGCAGGTTACTCACCAGAACCATCTCATCGCCGGAGTACTCCCTCTTGAAGACACCCTTGCCCTTCTCGGAGACCATGGTCTGTGTAACGGTGTCGCCATCAACTACGTATGTGTTCTTGATCTGAAATACATAACAGAAAGGGTTTTTTATTTGAACATATTTTTAATTTATGAGGGATACAGGAAGGATAAAAATTGTACAAGATTTTTCTACAATATATTTTTCTAATCGCCCCGCATGGGAGGAGAACCTTGCCCAGCAGTGGGACAGTAACGGGTTAAAAAATTGTTCAGCTTTATATAAAAGTATCGTTATTTTGAAAAGTAAAAATATCGTAGACAGATGAATTTAGGCTTAAAACGAAGGTAGTAAGTATCTACGCTTTCGTTGATTAGTTAAAAATGATCGTTTAAAAATACAAGTAAACTTTTGACCGAAAGTTTATAGAGTAATATGTTTTTTTTTTAACTTACGGCCATCTTCTGGGGTCCAATGACGTCATCGAACTGGACACCAGACTTGAAGGAGACAGCCTTGGGACCGTCAGGGTGCTTGGTGTGGTACGTGTAAGTGTCTCCGTCCTTCACGAACTTTGAAGCGGGGGTGAAGGAGAGGATTGCTGCGAACTTGTCTTCAGGGACGCCTGGAAAAAGAAAAATAAGAATTTAGTAAATGGCAACATTTTTGGTTCATGTTTTCTAATTATTGTTTAACTAGTTGACCGCTTGAAAAAGGGAAGGTGGGTTGTACTCGTAACCAGCGGTGATGTATGACAAGATGTATGGATGTGAATGAGGCAAGGGAAGTATATGAGGATCGTAGCGTCCGTTGGTCTCTGCTTACTCCTATGGGAAAGGCGTGATATCATGTATGTATGACCGCTCGCATACTAAGCTTATAACTATTTAAGCAACATGTGGTGGATTTTGAAAAAAAATACAGGTTTGTTTTCAGGTAAAATTACATTAACATTGGTTCCTCGTAATCGTTATGAACTACGAAAATAAAATCTGTTTTGAAACGTCAAGCGAGTAAAGTTAAAATTTATAGATGATCGCGTCAGATTATTTACTATAACATAGTTTTTATTTTTATTTCAGATGAGTAGTTAAGTGCTGCGATTCTTCAAAAATGATTATAACAACTACTATGAGCAGTGATACCGGGTTTAACTGGCATTTACGGGAAAATATGAACATATGTCTTGCAGCGGGTAGAGGAAAGCTATGAATGACGATGATGGATAACTGTACCGCGATTCTCTACCACTATCGACTACCGACAACCGGCTAGCTATCGACATTTGACATTTAGAACGTACTGCCAAAATGTTTCCTACGACACCCGTCAGAGGCGCTGATCAGATTTTCATACAAAATTTCTCGATGACAGTTCGGTTGTCGGTAGTCGATAGTAGTAGAGAATCGGGCTATTGAACAAATAACAAAACACCTACGTATAAACCTCAGGAAGTCCTCAAAGTTCTCCTGCTTCACGAAGTGGTATTCCTTGCCCAAGAAAGACATGTTGACTGTTTTGATATCGCCTTTGAATGCAACTGCCGAACAAATTAACTAACACACTCTTATATTCGTGCCGCTAATCTGCACGATATGATAATACTCAATGAGATTTCGAATTTTGATGACGTGATAAGGGCTGTAAAAGTTCTAATGTTTAGTAACCTTGAGTAAGCAAAATGCATTATCAGTTACTCATCGATGCAACAAGGGCTTATTTAGGTGTCATTTGACTGTGTGTTGTGTCATTATTGAATTGAGAGTCTTGTGCATCGTTGCAAGAAGGACTTAAGTCGACGTGATCACATGATGGTATGTTATGTCTTTCTTGATTTGAGAGTGAGGTCGTTTTTTACCAATTTCATCAGGTTTTTATGCGTCAGTACTGTGCTGATGTAAGTCTTAGTACCCTATTGTAACTAAACAGTGTTTTATTTTGGGCAATTGCCTTTTTATAATATTTTTAAGAGCTTGACCCAGGTAAATATTTTGTATATGCGTCTCTTCACAAATTCTTTATTTCTAGGTTTAGTTTTATCGTATTTCTGGAACAACTCGTCGGTAAAAACCGAGGGTGAAAGATTGTGTGTTCTGAATACCCCCACGTGTCTTATAGTTGTTTTATAATTAAGGGGGACATGTACTAGGTGTAAGTAACTGCTGATAAGTAACGCAACTACACCCCTTGAGTTTTATAGAAATTTATTTTTATTTTACTCGGACATCGAAGCAGAGTCCTCATGCTTCAATTAAACGACAATTTCTGTTGTGTTGTCAACGAAAACTATTTCTTTCTCTATTTTTATTTTTTATCTTGCCCCCCACGAACCAAAATTAATCCATAGTGCGGAAGTTTTTCAAAATAGATTAATGATGATTGATGATGTTAGGTGCAACCTATTAACTTACTTATCAATGTTGCCATATCGCATGTTAGCGCCTGAACGTTTGATTGTTGTATTGAAATGGCGCGGTTTCACTTGTATATATTGCAGTAACTATGTTTGTGATGCACAGGTTAACCATAGAAGTTTTCTATTCTATCTACCTATCGTATGGTTAGTGTTCAACCTAGTGTCAAAGTTGTTCAAGTCGCCCGAAAGGCCTTTGACATGGTTTAACGACTGTTCTCTTAATTGAAAACATAAAAATATTTTTTACAATATTGTAACTTTAAAATGTTATTCATTTTATTTTTTTCAGATTGCATAAGAGTTAACTGTTGTGTCTAAGGATTAAGTGAGAATAAAACTCCACCAAATGCAAGTCGTATATGACTGAAAAACATTCCACGCTTTGTATGATGCCTTTAATATCCTTTACGAGAAATAATTAAGTTTAACTATCCTTGTAATACCGTCCAGCTCCGTGATACAAAGGGGACGAGACACAGCAAAATTTCAGCTACAGAGGTTCTGAAATCAAATATGTAAAGAAGTAGAAGTAATACCAATCAGCGATTTTCCGTTACAACCTAAGTCCTTCAGTAATTAATATTATTTTCAGTAATACAGTCCCATAGTCGAATATCGTCAATCATCTAGCAGTGATTTTCCATTGCAACCAAAGTCCTTCGGTCAATATATTATCTTTTATGGTACAGAAATGATATGGTGACGCCGGTACAGCGCATGATTATCAGTAGTTCTTATTACTCACTATATTGGGTGGGTCATACGATAAATTGGCACCTATAGAGGTACTACATAAATAATTATCATCGTTGAAATCGGCTACCTTATCATTGATAATTTCGATACTCATCATGATGGCCTTTTTACAGTTATTACTAATAGCCGAGTGAAACTAGTGGCTGTAAGAAATTACATCATAGAGATAAGATGTAATGAAATCACCATCGTATAAAACACAGTCGAATCGAGAACCTCCTCTGTTCTCCTCCTCCTCCGCTGTTTTGAAGTCGGTTAAAAAGTCGTCTTATTTCAATCGTCCGATAATTATGGTCCTATTGCCGGCCTCCCCCAAGGCTTTCCACTGTAACCGGCTCTGGCGGTCTGTACCCATTCTGGATAGTAGAATTCAAGCTAGTCATCTTTTTTTTTTAAGACAACTCTCGTACTAAGAATTGCTCTCGTGTCGCGGGGACTTTACAAACATACAAACAATGGGCACAAAGTACTCCCGACGCAATGGTAGCGGCGTGGCGACCTAAACCACTGCGCCACGGAGGCAGTCAAATCTTTTATGGGGTCTATCTCACCGCTGCCTTATAATATTATTAATACTAAACATAAGCTCTTTGGTAGACGCTGATCGTTTTGGCAATAAAAGCAGGTTAAAAAAATATTCATAATTTTATTTCTCACTCAAGAAATTTTCTTCCGAATATTTGATTGTTAAACTGTAAATTAGTCTACTATAATTTCCACTAATGTACCTGTGTCAAATATGACCAGCTGAAAGATATGGCCATATACTAAATTATATTATTTGACACAGGTACTTACATTACTTCTGTTATTAAGAAGTTGAAGGAAAACCTCATAATAAAACAATCATGAATTTGCACTTCGATCAGCTCTATAAAGATATAAAAATTGTCACCTTGCACTAAGTAAGTCAAAATAATGTCTTTAAAAATATGTAATTCTACTCATTACTTGTCATGTATATAACGATTTTCATATTTTTACCACCCCACCGACATAAAAGCTATATTAATAACAAGCTGACCCGCTCAACATTGCTTGCGTCACCTAAGAGAGAATGGGTCATAATTTTCCCTATTTTTGCAACATTTTTTACTGCTACTCTCCTCCTATTGGTCATAGCGTGATGATATATATTATAGCCTTCCTCGATAAATGGGCTATCTAACACTGAAAGAATTCGGACCAGTAGTTCCTGAGATTAGCGCGTTCAAACAAACAAACTCTTCAGCTTTATAATATTAGTATAGATATATCTTTGACAGTCTTAATAGTTAATCTTTTAATACTGTCGTCAAAACTATGTAATGATGACATACAATATTTACTAAATGCATGACCAATCATATTAAGATTGTTCTAGAATGAAGTTGCAATTAAATATGAGTGTGTAATTAATGTTTCCTCCTTTGATAAGAGGTAAAACTTCAACACGCATTTTACCTTAAAATGCCTAACGTTTCGGCGCAGGATGCACTCGCCGTGGTCAGTCAGCCTGCGACCACGGCGAGTAGCGTTAGGCATTTTAAGGTATAATGCGTGTTCGCGTTATTTCCTGTATTCTATTATACATTAAACATGTAACGCGAGAGTTTAAAAGTTATCAAGTAAAATTTTATTCTAGTATGAGTTTTGGATGTGATTTGACATTTAGTTAATACTAGCGGCTGGCCCTATGTTAGCGCGGTTGACATTGCCTTAACCTTCGCAAATTCAACTCCACCTTTCTCGAGAATCAGTCCATCTATTAGGGAAAACCACATGAAAATCCGTTTGGTAGATTTTGAGTTTAATGCCAACAGATTGACAGACGAATCTAGTGTACTTTTTTATAATATGTAGTATTTTAACTGTATTGATAATGTCCTCCTAGCCGATATACGGCCACGGCGGTCAGTTTTATTGAAACTGGCCATCTGTGCAGGACTTTGTTTATAGTGTCCAAGTGTGTGCACAATACACAGGTACACTCTCTATTCCATCACTCTCATAGTTTGGTGGGACGGATAACCGACACGACCAATGAGAGTTCAGGCGCAGGACCGACGGCTTTACGTGCTCTCCGAGGCACGGAGGTCTTCGACCTCAACTTCCCAACTCCGGGCAATTTCTAAGAAATTCTTGACAGAAAATCTCAGAAAAGACTTTTTGGCCCGACCCAGGATTCGAACCCGAGACCTCTCGCACGGCAGTCGCATACACTACCGACCGCGCCACAGAGGCAGTATTGATAATATAGTTCTATCATCATGTCATTTGCAGTAAGAGCGAGAAGGCGTAAGACGAGGGTTGCATTATTTTGGCCATCGTAAGTTTACACAGTATATAAATAAATAAATGAATAATAATAAATAAATTTAACACATTAATGTCCCACTGCTGGGCAAGGGTCTCCTCCCGTAATGAGGGAGGGGTTAGGCCTTGAGTCCACCACGCTGGCCAAGTGCTGGTTGGGGACTTTGCATGCCCTCAATAAATGTGTTAAACAAATTTTAGGCATGCAAGGTTTCCTCACGATGTTTTCCTTCACCGTTGGATCATGTGATAATTATTTCTAATACACTCATAACTTCTAAAAGTCATTGGTGTGTTGCATCGGGTTCGAACCTGCGACCACTTGCGTGGGAGGTGTCAACTTATACCACTCGGCTATCACTGCTCTCGCAGTATAAAAGACTTGTCATATACTTAAAGTAAGGCCAACCAGACGAGATAAAGAATGTAAACAAAGTTTGTTAAACCGCTTGTTTACGGTTTTTATCTCGTTTAGTTAGCCTTAATTTACATTGCTTTTTTAATACGGAAAGGACAGGGCGTTCTCTGTAATGTTTTTAACTAACTGTATACAACGTGACACGCAAAGAGTAACTCTGATTTGCAGCTTACAATTTCTGGTTCGCTATTTTTTGTCAGAAGACAATTTTTAAACCCTAATGCCAATAATAAAATGATCATTACTGTGGGATGCAAGGTCTATTTTTGTGTACTCCTAGGTCGTGCACTTACCGGGATTTGAGCCCAGAAAGTAATAGGTATAATTGTCAATTTAACTATGTCCTGTATCCATTGTTCATTAGCGTTAATGTTCGCTGGAAATTTCAAGGTAAGTCAATTTAGTGCCCAACCCGCACTTGGTCAGCGTGGTGGACTCAAGGCCTAAGTCCTACCTCGTTTGTGAGGAGACCCTTGCCCAGCAGTGGGACAGTAATGGGTTGAAAAAAAGTCAATTTAGTTCGACAACCATGTACCAAAAATATGAATAAAACAATTAAAAATACATGTGCATTTTGAATAATTTTATTAAACTAACTACAATCTCAGGATAATTAATTAGGCCTTGTAGTATCTGTATGCAGTGCCCTTGTATTGGTTGCCGGTGATCGTCTGTAAACAAAACAATATGTATTAGTCACTATTAACACGTAAATAGAAAAAAAAACTGTTAAGTACCATTGAAAAATCATTCAGCAGAGCCAAAATAGATTAAAAAAGCTCGTCCCTTAAAATGAGATAAGTTTCGCTAGTGACGTGATTCTATTATTTCTATAAATGCGAAAGATTCTTGGATGGAGTTCTGTTACCACAACTTTTTATTGATGAAGCATCAATGTAGAGAACGATTCTTTGTAAAGTACAGAACTCAGATTAATAGTCTAATACTATAGGAATAGAGAAAGGCTATTTATGATTGAAGAATTTGAAACGTATGATTCCAAAACAGTGCATTTTCTGAATGTCGATGCAACGAAATAAGTTTGTGTTATGAAACAGGTGGCACGGGCACGTTAAATTATGAATCCTGGCTGTTATTTTATTTAAAGATCTTTGACAGTCGTTAACTGTAGTCAAAAATTTGACAATCTGACAACCAGTCTTACCGAAGGGTATCGTGTATAACCCAGGTAACTGGATTGCAGAGGACAGATAGGCAGTCGCTCCGTGTATAATTCAGCTGCATCCCGTGGCTGGAAGTCGACTCCAACATGGTTTGGAAGAAAGGCTAGGCTATTTTATTGCTAAAATAGAGGTTTCATCATGTCAGCCATGATATGAGCTAATTTATATTTAGGGCGAAACAAAATATTTTGTCAAAAGAAAAAAAAGTGAAAGTTTGAAACTCAAGTAGAGAAGACTGGATGAAACAAAACGGAAATTCCGACCTAAGGACAAAGAAAGCATATTATTATGTCCTGCGATGCATAAAAAAAGCTGTGAATGATAATGATGTTATTTAAAGTGTTTATCAGAATTTGAGTAATGAAAATATTACGTACCTCAACGAGTTCACTGTCGGAGTAGACTCTGACGGTGTTGAAGGTGGAGCCATCCTCGAAGGTCTGGGTCTGAGTCAGCTTGTTACCGTCCAGGGTGAAGGTGGTCTTGCTCTGGAAATTATGAGAAGAACATTAGTGTTTTTACTCTCTCATCTCTCTCTCTCTTTTTAATTTGTCCATGGAGATTGTTGAATACAAGAACTAATTGAACTGGTAACTATTTTTAAACAAAGTTGCGGGTACAACAAATAGACATTTTCTTATTTTCAATACAACAAAATAGGTATTTAGAGTAGTAAGTAAAATGAGAGTTATAATATGACTTCGTTTCTTCTACCGACTGGTTTTGCCGGTTCGGAAAAATGGTTTTGATTAGGAAAAACTGCGATGGAAAATGCGCCGCGTATTATCGTTCGCGTAACGTAGAACACAGAAATAGGTAACACGATAAACCTTACACATACATTTGACCGATGATGCGTTGATGCGAAGAACATACAAATTAAGCTTCTTTCGTCGCATTTACCATAAGATGAGGAACTTACGTTCCATAGAAACTCTACTTACAGTGCCGTCATCAAGTTTCTCATCGAAAGTTACACCAGGGGTGAAGGTGAGCTCCTTCTTATTGGTAGGAGTGATGGTGACGAGCGTGTACTGGGCGCCATTTTGAACCAGCTTCTGGTTGGGGTGGTAGTTGATGTAGCCAGTGGCTTGCTCGGGAGTGAAACCTGGAAGACCAATGTGTTAAGACCAATGAGAATATATTTACACTATAACATTTTTACTCTCACACACATCCCAGACTAGGTCGATTTTGTTCTAAATTAAAATAGATTAATAAATTTTAACCGTGGTTAGACTACTCTTAAATAATTATTGGTAGGCTGAGCAGATAAAAATATGAGTTATTTGTACATTTGTTGTTTAATACATTTGCTTTTACTTTATCTATCGGATAGGTTACCCGATCTTTATTTAAAACCTGTAAATAAAACGAGCCCCTAATCCGGTTTTGACAATTTCATGAAAAAAAGAAGATACGTATGTAGATGGGGATATGCTCAAAAGCTAGTAGTCACTCATATTTAAAGGTCTTTTTGCAGAGCATTTTGATTGACAAAAACCTCGATTCAAATCGAGTAACGTAGTAGATATCGACTACAAAATCGTACTTCAGTAGTTTACATAAAAAAACTGCTAGTTCTCACCCAAGGAGTTAACAAAGTCCTCGAAATTCTCCTGCTTGACAAAAGCGTATTCCTTTCCCAAGAAGGCCATGTTGATCGGTTGAGCTGTGTGAAGCAAAGTGAAGCTAACTAAAGTGTGAGATGTGATGGTACGGCTATGTCATTATATATTAGAGTTCAGACCTAATCCTGTTAAGATAATAAGCACTTTTAGACGTTAATGAGACATTTTATTGCACTCGAGATTTTGCTTTATTGGTATAATATTATTATAATGTTTGTTAAAGTAAACTAGTGTAAATATTTGCTGGGAAAATTGAATTTTGTGTTTGCACTTTGAATGGGACTGCCCAGCGGGCTTATCACGTATCTCAGTTGACAGCTAGTGTACGTCAAATTGATTGTCATTATTCAGTACATTGCTGCTTTGACGTAACGTGCTAATCATAGTGTTCTAAGGGAGAAAACAATCTACAGAGTAGTGACTTTCAAATATTTGACAACTGAGATACGTGATAGCCCCCCAGGTGAGAAATAATAATATTGTAAATGCAAAATTTTGAACGCGTTGAAGTTATTGTTAGGCTTGATTCACCCATATTTGAGTTGACATTAATCGAAACACGAATATAATCTAAAAAAATGTTCGGGAAAAATGTCGCTGGAATAAAAACCGAGTTGTGACAAGAAAACTGAAGATAATTATCTAGTATTCTAGTATTGAATAGGTGAACATGTAGCAAATCCTAATAAAATAATTATAGAACTAATAACATTGCTGAAATCTTTACAAAAAAATAACATAACATAATTTAACTTAAAATTATGTGTAATAATTTAAGAGGATTTTATGGAGGTATGTAAGAAAATTAATTTAATAATTGACAAATATTACTATGATAAGACTTAATTCTGTTTTAAGGATATAATTAGTAAGAATAATATAAATAAAACTCGAGTATGTTATAACAAGTCTTGGATCAACAGTTGTGAAGGAAACATACACGAGTCCTTACATGAAAAAGGTACTATTCCTTTTTATTGGCGATTAAAAAGAGTGGCCAGGAGTTTCTTGCCAGCTCTTCTCATTGGCCCTACCTTCCGAACTGGCGGTAAATTCACTCTCTGTATTATTGACTATCATAAGTGTCAGCACTTGACCTAAATGAATAAATGATTTGATTTTGATTTTATTTCCCACTAGCTGACGCGCGCATCTTTGCTTGCGTCACATAAGAGAGAATGGGTGAAATTATTCCCCGTTTTTGTTACATTTTTTACTGATACTCTGCTCCTAGTAGTCGTAGCGTGATTATATATAGCTTTTAGCCTTTCTAGATAAATGAGCTATCTATATATTGCAACCAACGCCATACAAACATAAGTTTAATTAATAATAATATATCCTCCTAGCCGATATACGGCTACGGCGGTCAGTTTCATTGAAACTGGCCATCTGTGCAGGACTTTGTTTATAGTGTCCAAGTGTGTGCACAATACACAGGTACACTCTCTATTCCATCACTCTCATAGTCTGGTGGGACGGATAACCGACACGACCAGTAAGAGGTCAGGCGCAGGACCGACGGCTTTACGTGCTCTCCGAGGCAGGGAGGTCTGCGACCTCAACTTCCTAACTCCGGCAATCTCTAAGAAATTCTTAACAGAAAATCTCAGAAAAGACTTTTTGTTCGACCCAGGATTCGAACCCGAGACCTCTCGCACGGAAGCCGCATAATCTACCGACCGCGCCACAGAGGCAGTTAAGCGATGGCCAGGTCGATCTATTTGTTGGAAATGTAAAATATTTTTAATTTTGGCATCACAATAACTTATGTAATAACTTAAGACAGAAGGTCCTTTCAGTAGAGACTTAATACATTAATCGAGTTGGTATTAGATAGATCTCACAACTTTTTACGGCAGAGAGACTGAGCTGCGAGACTTGGAGTTTACAGGATGTTTTGATGGCTTTATTTTTTCTAATCATAACTAATTCTTAGAAAGGATTCAAACTGTTTAAGTTTATTCTGGCTTATCGACATACTCATAGGAATGTCATTAATCAGAGACAATTCAAGTAAACTGAGTTCATCATGGCTTAGCCTTTCTTCCAAACTATGTTGGAGTCGGCTTCCAGTCTCACCGGATGCAGCTGAATACCAGTGTTTTACTGATACGAATAACAGTACAAGTCACGAAACACGTTAAACACTACAGTAGAATCAGTTCTAAAGTGGCTTCAAGAAAGTAAACAGCGAACTTGTCTTACAATTTAGTTCGACAGCTTTGAGAAAAATATGAATAAAACAATTAAAAATGCATGTGCAATTTAAATAATTTTATTAGAAAAACTACAATCTAAGGATAAATAAATTAAGCCTTATAGTATCTGTACGCGGTGCCGTTGTATTTGT
Source organism: Anticarsia gemmatalis (assembly GCF_050436995.1). Classification (NCBI taxonomy): domain Eukaryota; kingdom Metazoa; phylum Arthropoda; class Insecta; order Lepidoptera; family Erebidae; genus Anticarsia; species Anticarsia gemmatalis. The sequence goes on along the minus strand of NC_134764.1, from coordinate 8,687,640 downwards.
TGCTGGTGATCGTCTGTAAACAAAACAATATGTATTAGTCACTATTAACTTAAAAAGACTGTAACCATTGAAGACGAGCAGTGATAGCCGAGTGGTATAAGTTGATGCCTCCCACGCAAGTGGTCGCAGGTTCGAAACCGAGGCAACACACCAATAGCTTTTCGAAGTTATGTGTGTATTAGAAATAATTATCACATGCTCCAATGGTGAAGGAAAACATCGCGAGCAAACCTTGCATGCCTAAAATTTGTTTAATACATTTACTTAGGGCATGCAAAGTCCCCAACACGCACTTGGCAAGCGTGGTGGACTCAAGGCCTAACCCCTCCCTCATTACTGGAGGAGACCTTTGCCCAGCAGTGGGACAGTAATGGGTTAAATTTTTACCATTGAAAAATCAATTCGTAGTAGCAGTGCCCAAATGGAAAATGTCGGTTCTGGCTGTTGTCTACTAAGATACCAGTCAAAGGCCTCTCGGGCGGCTTGAACAACTTTTTCACTAGGTTGACCACTAACCATACGACAAACTAAAACTAAAAGCAATATGACGTACCACAACGAGTTCACTGTCGGAGTAGACTCTGACGAAGTTGAAGGTGGAGCCATCCTCGAAGGTCTGGGTCTGAGTCAGCTTGTTACCGTCCAGGGTGAAGGTGGTCTTGCTCTGGAAATTATGAGAAGAACATTAGTGTGTTTTCACTCTCTCATCTCTCTCTTTTTAATTTGTCCATGGAGATTGTTGAAGACAAGAACTAATCGAACATTAGCAAACAAAGCTGCGGGTACAACAAATAGGCATTTTCTAATTTTGAATACAACAAAATACGTATTTAGGATAGTAAGTAGAATGAGAGTTGTAATACGACTTCGTTTTGCCGGTTTGGAAAAATGGTTTTGAGTCGGAAAAACTCCGATGGAAAATGCGCCGCGTAACGTCAGAACAGGGAAATAGGTAACACGATAAACCTTACACATACAGTTGACCGATGATGCATTGATGCGAAGAACATAGGTACTAATTGAGCTACTTTCGTCGCATTTACCTGATGGTAAAAGCGACGAAAGTATGGAACGTAAGTTCCTCATCTGCTGATGAGAAATTTACGTTCCATGGAAACTCTACTTACAGTCCTGTCAGCAACTTTCTCATCGAAAGCTACACCAGGAGTGAAGGTGAGCTCCTTCTTGTTGGTAGGAGTGATGGTGACGAGCGTGTACTGGGCGCCATCTTGAACCAGCTTCTGGTTGGGGTGGTAGTTGATGAAGCCGGCGGCTTGCTCGGGAGTGAGACCTGAAAGACCAATGTTTTAAAGAGTATAGACAATGTGTAGTTACTAGTAGTTAGGTAGCTAGATCAAAATATAGGTATAAGGAAAAATAACGTGGACATCAGATTGTTAACTATTCTACTATTTTTCAGTCATACTACAAACGATGAGTTACAGATCATCTTGCACAGGAATGACCTGTTTTTGTTTGTGCTATCCACCACCATTTGACACCCAGATTATTGCCGCAAACGTTACTATATTTTAAGCAAAATTTCAGATACTGATTACCGTACTTTGAACAGGTGCAAAGAACGGAAGATTTCAATGTCTGATAGATAGAGAATTGTGTAATATTTATCACTTTTTACATGAATCATATACATAATCTGACAATGTAGATGGCCTCAGTAGTTCATTGTGTCAAGATTAGCTTACTATACAAGTGTGTCATCAATAATGATATCAATAGAATTTGTGTCAGTGAGCAAGTTCAGGGTTTTACACAATTTTATCTTGGGTGTGAACGTTTTGACAGGTTTGTCTAAAATAAATATAGAAGTTGATAGAAAATGTGATAAGTTTACGATGGGAATTTGTGTTTTTCTCACAATGAGATGAGTCAGATGTAAGAGTAGGTAGGTACTGTTGAAAGAAAATCTGAAATATGTTACTATTAAAGTTATATACGTGAATTAAAACGATCTATTTGGAACATTAATTTTTTACACCCACACACACATTCCGGACTTAGTCGATCTTGTTCCAATTTAAAATAGATTAATAAACTTAAGCCGTGGTTAGACTACTCTTGAATAATTATATTGGATGGCTAATTAGGTAAAAAAATAGGAGTTATTTGTACATTTGTTGTTTAAATAATTTGCTTTTACTTTATCTATCGGATAAGTTACCCGATCTTTATTTAAAGCCTGTAAATGAAACAAGCCTCTTATCCGGTTTCGGTAAGACTGACATTTTCATGAAAAAAAAAAATATAAAATTGCACCAATGTGGATACGTTTTTAAGTAGACAGCGTAAAAAAGTGTACCTGTGTTATATTTTTCGCTATTGGACGTTGGACTTTGAACCTAATTACAACTTATTAGTACTTATCTTTGCAACTACAGCTTATCAAAAATCACAAAAAGATAATTCAATTTAAAATGGACGCCACTGTCATTCAATTGATGGTTCGAGAAATTTCTATCACTGATATCTTATAAATTTCATATGTAGTTTATTATCATTATTAAGGACTTTCTTAGAGTCGTAAGCGCTTGAATTAAATAGATTTTTATATAAAAAGATATATGCAAATCCCCCATCTGCATATATGCTCAAAAGCTAGTAGTCACTCATATTTAAAGGTATTTTAAAGGGCATTTTAAATGTCAAAATCCGCGATTCTAATCGAGTAACGTAGTATCGACTACAAAATCGTACTTAAGTAGTTTACATCAAAAACAGCTAGTACTCACCCAAGGAGTTAACAAAGTCCTCGAAATTCTCCTGCCTGTCAAAAGCGTATTCCTTTCCCAAGAAGGCCATGTTGATCGGTTGAGCTCAAAGTGAAGCAAACTGAAGGTGTGATGGGACGGTTATGTTATATAGTTCAGACCTAATCCTGATAGATAAATAAGCACTTTTAGTCGTAAATGATAAATTTTATTGCACTTGAGATATTGTATGTTTATTGGGAAAATTGAATGAAAATTAAATGCGAAAGTTTGTAAAATTGTATGTATGTATGTTACACTTTCACGCAAATACTACTTAACCGATTACGATAAAATTTGGTATATAGGTAGCTGAGGACCCAGAATAACACATAGGTTACTTTTTTATCCCAGAGTTTCCGAGGAATCGGGATTTACACGGGAAGGGTTTCCACGCGGACGAATTCGCGGGCGGCCTCTAGTAATATTATAAATGCAAAACTTATTACGTATTGAAGTTATTGTTAGGCGTATTTGGATCGGTATTAATCGAGCTAGCCGGGCAGTACAATCGAACAGAGTAGATGAATGTTCGGGAAAATTGTCGCTGGACATCGACGCGCTAGAATGTAAACCGAAAGAATTAAACAATCGGCTTAAACCAAAACCTAATGTAGTAGTAGTTACGGGTCGGCTTTTTCGTTACACAAACACTGTCGAATCATTGATTAAGATTAATGAATATCACAATTGGCACAAGCCAAGTGCAGTAATTCCTTTGAGTCGGATTTGTTGTTAAATAAATACTGCCTAAACGCCCATGCCCTCCCGAACATCTGCTTCTTGTCTCAAGCCTTACGCTTCCACGAAAAAAGTTTTGAATGGATTTGATGAAATTTGGCATACTTACAGTTGCCAAATATTATAACCTATGTTATTTATTTTAAGCTTTCATACATCAATATATGTATGTTAGAGCGATTAAATGCTAGTGATAGTTTATACCTTTCAACCACACTTTTAACTATTCTATCTTATGTAGTGATCAAATTATTATTTACAGGATGATTCATTGTCCCTTAGGCATTATTGGTGTGCTGGGACGCGGGGTATCCAATTGAAAGTACCGCGTCCTGGCCACTTTATGGTGACTGTTGAAGGAACACTCAGGTTTTTAGTCGGCATGCCCAAATTTAAAAGCCGGAACACCTCACCGGCGGGAGAGCCCGACAGACCCCCGCTTCTTCCCTGGAGCGGGACATGCAGTAAAGCATTTTCCTGACGAAAAAAAAACCCTATTATTGGTGTAGTGATGATATCATACTATCATCTAGTTTTATCAAAATATAAAAGCATGTTATTACTTTGAACTAAACCGAAATTATAAACCAAGAGGTGTGTCATAAGGGTGTGATCATCAGTCCCAGCCAAGCCTTAGATTTTACGATATTCTCGAAAATATAGGCCACGTATTAGCCACGTCACTTTATCAAACATAACATTTTATCTTAAAATACCTAAAAATGTATGTGTCATAAAACAACTCACTCAATTTATCAGATATTTGCAACGTTCATAAGCCAACAGATAAGTCTGCGGGAGTTTATCATCGATAAGAATTTATCAATAGCGATACAGCCGTTGTATAGATTGATAACTTTGACAAATACCCTTGCTGTGACTTGCGTTTAAGTGTGAGCAATTATATTTCGTAAAAATATATTATTAATGTTTAATTTTATATGTGATGGATTGACAAGAGGTGAATTTAGGACGATGGAAGAATGTTGCTATGTGCAGCTCTGTGCATTTAGAATTTTAAATTAATAATGCAAAGAGTATGGTATTGTTTTTTTTTTCCGAAACGATCTTAATTCATAATCTTTATATATATAATTCTTCTGTAAGTGTGTATGTCACTGAACTTCTCTTAAACGACTCGACCGATTTTGGTGAAATTTTTTGTGTGTGTTCAAGGGGATCTGAGAATGGTTTAGATTCACTATTTTGTCCGCTGGACAATGTTTTTTTATTTAATTTTTATGGCAAAGCAACGTTTGCCGGGTCAGCTAGTTAAGTATATTTTTCATTAGGTTGCCTAGTTTTAGTCAAAGACTGAGCAATTTTTGTTAATGCATTTTTATAACTAATGATTAATTTAGATAACTCGTGCATTTCAGGGCGCTCTACTAATTTGTCCGACAATAGTTCTGATAACCTAAAATACATTCCAAAAATACTACTGTCGCCTGTTCTAACGCCATTTTCCTTGTAAAATACTGAAATAATATTTGTACCGCTAATCAGCTACTGATCTTAGCTTTGTTATCAATAAGTGGCACAATCTGTTTAATATCTATAATTATATCGGTACAGGTGTATTATTAAACAACAAATATAATATTATTATTATCGTTGGTTGACTGTTGCTAACCGGCCTGCTATGTTATGATTATTTCATTAGACAAACTTTGGAACGTAAGCTAAGGCTAGGTAAATACCGATGTATTTAGTCATTTCATTGTACTACTATGGTACTCTTTTGTCGCGGGGACTTTTACAAACATACAAACAACGGACATAAAGTACAAGCAGACCCGAAACAATTATTTGTGGATCGCACATATAATTGTTCCGTGTGGGAATCGAACCCACGATCTCCCGAAGCAATGGTAGCGGCGTGGCGACCTAAACCACTGCACCACGGAGGCAGTCAAAATATATTATTATTATTTAATTAAACAAAGTGTTCAAGTGACTTTAGTATCAGTTCTAATAGTGTTTGCCAGATTTTGTAAAATGAGTTTTATTAGGGATTTTCTTTAATTAATTGAGTTGGCAAGTAAATAAGGAATACTGTAAGGCTGTTTTTTGTGTACTGTTTTCTATGAAATCAGCCTTGAAGTCTAACGAATAGTGCAAACATGAAAATCACCCTGTGATTCAAATTACTTGAATAGATTTTCTAATTACAGATTAACCATAGTCTATAATTTACACTGTGGCTAAACTATATTAACGAACGGCTAATTGGTAGTAGTGCCATCTAACGTATAATCATGCCAGTTAGCGATAAAGGAAATAATTACAGAGTGCTTTCATGTGCACCCTTTAGTAGAATACGAATAAATAACTAGTTCATGCGCACGGTTTCACCCGCGTATAGTTTTGTCGGCGTCAGATCCCATGTCTCACCACACCCACCTACCTCTTTACTAAATTTTATGAATGTTGGTTCAGCGATTTAAGGCGCGAAAGCATAATACTAGCAGTTCTTAATATTACTATAGATACATGTAACTAAATCAGTGCTTGACTAATTGTGTTCATTCTTTTGACGATACCTAAATAGGTAACACGCGATGAAAAACAAAAGATAGCAGGGATTACAGGGGTAATAAGTAACCGATAATAATGTGCCATACAACAATTTATTTTAGAAACTTATAATAGAAATTTCGTTTTCTTAACGTTATATTATAATATAATCTTTGGTATTTTAAGGCACTATTTCAAACATTCTTACACTTTTGCCCTCCCATCCCTCGACAGTTATGACCTGAAATCCGAAAGAATATATTGTATTTCCATTGACACACACAGATGAGATTTTCAAAAATTCGAAGTTGTTTGTGAATATTTTTTTGTTACGAAACGTCTATTTTTTACTCAGGCAATATTTTGTTGCAATAACTTGAAAGAGAATAAGAAAAAAGAAATATTATCGATTTTAAAAAGAATAAGAAAAGAAAATATCGCTGAGTGATTTCTAAAACAGTGTTTAGCGAGGCCATAATGCCTTCCTTATTTCGGTGGCCTGTCTAATTAAAACCAGATAACTGCAGGACTGTGTTCTATAGTAGTGTGTTGCACAGGCACACTTTATGTTCCTAAACACTCGTAATCCACGAGTGCATGTAGCACGACCGAGTGCTACTGGATGCCTCACTGATCGGTATCTGTCCCTCTAACGCTGTCAACCCGGGGTGACAACTGGGAATTTTCTTCCTACTTTTATTCCCAGTTGTCTCCCTGGGGATAGTGTTAGAGGGGACAGCTGGGAATATCCCCTCTGATCGCGTCGTACAAAAAGTCGTACAAGCATGTAAAGAACTTACGTGCTCTTTGACGCACTTTTAGAGAAACAAGGAGGAATTACTTTATGGGCCGACTCGGGATTCGAACTCGAGACATCAGCGCGACAGCATACACTTCCGAAGCGCCATAGGCAATTAATACTACTCTTTTTGAACTCGCCGCAGATCAACCAACTTTAAGCAATAATAATTCGATTCACACCCCAATTTTCTTTTTTAATTAGTTTATGTTTGTAAAAAAACAAACAGCCAATGGACGTGGTAATAGCTTATTTACAAACAGACTCTTTTCTCTAAAAATGTAAAGTCTCACCTCGGTCAGAGTGTCTGGGGTGAATGTAATCACGAAGGTGGTCTTCTTTCCACTGGCTTCAACCTGAGTGTGCACCAAGTTATTGTCTTTGTCCATCGAAATCGTGGATTTCACCTGAAACATTATACAAATAAGACTTAGATGACGTCGTTATAATTAAGTACACTTTTCTTATTTTTCTTATAATACCTATGCTTTTAAATACAAAAATGTAGGCCGAGGCGAATGAAGCAGACGTTTTGTCTATTCTTTTTAATGTATTAACCTCTGTTTGAGTGATTTTAAGCTTACCAATACAATTTATTTGAAGGAAAACCAGTATTATCTCACTGATCATTGGTGAGTTTAATTCCCGAGTCAGGTCAAAAAACAATTCCTGAGTTTTAATCGGAAATCACACTCATATCTGCAGCAATAAAATGGAAAAATTAAATAATGGCTAACCTTGGTCCCGTCAGGTCGAGTTTCATCAAACTCCTCATCAAACTTGAAGGTTACGATGAAGTTCTTCATGGGGGAGAGCATACTGAGGGTGTACCGGTCACCGTCACGAGTCAGTTCACATACTGGAGATAAAGCGCTTGCGGCTTTACGCATTAGCATTCCTACTCCTGGAAGACAAGAAAAGGATTTGTGAACCTCATGAAATCCTATAACATAATTACGTAATTTCACGCCTGTTATTTAAAACACAAATGGCCAAATGCGAGTTGGACTAGCGCACGAAGAATTCCTTGCCATCTATATAATTATATAAAACTCAAAGGTGACTGACATAGTGATCTATCAACGCACAGCCCAAACCACTGGACGGATCGGGCTGAAATTTGGCATTGGCTAAGAAAAGATTTTGATAAATTCTGCCCTTAAGGGGATAAAATAGGGGATGAAAGTTTATATCAATTTTCTTTGATTTTCGATTGGTTGAACTGAAATTAACCAAGATTCACACAAAACTTTTTCACGCAGACGAAGTCGCGGGCGGAAGCTATTTATTTGTTAAAACAATAAAAATCACGTTTGTTGTATTAAAGCTCCCTTAAATATCAAATATATTTCGTTTTTTAATATTTGTTCTTACGAGGGCAATAGAAATACATCATCTGTAAAAATTTCAACGGTCTAGCTATCACGGTTCATGAGTCTAGTGATAGCCAGACAGCGAAGGATCAGTAATAGGTCCCGATTTTCCTAAAATACTGCACTTTTCATAAAAGCTTACGTGAACAATGGCTGAAATTACCAATAGCGCCCAGGTATCCTTCGAAGTTGTCAGACGATTTCAGTTTGTACTTCTTTCCGATATAAGGCTCTAGCGCTGCGACAACCATCTTGTATGTAGTTTGTCCTTTCACGATCACCACCAAATTATTTTTAAGTTAGCAAGTTTTTTAGCAACCAATTTGCTAATTCTGGAACAGAACAAAAGAAAATCTAACTTTACTAAAGAATAAATAAGCTGGAGTGTCTTTTCAAAAACGCGTATTTCCAAAAATTGTCGGATGCTATTTTATATATATCTAGTCTATATGTACCGTTCAATATAGATCTAGATATTACCTAGTTTTGTATGGAAGGCTCTTAGAAGTAAAATAATCACCAGAAATGGGTAAAATCTCCGAAAATATAACTGCAAGACACACACTACAACATAAATAAAGTACGGCAATAAGAATGCATCTGTTTTCGCATTACCGTAACAAATATAAGGAAAATTCTCTTAAATTTATCAAAAGATCTGTATCATGATTTGAATCCAGATGTCGTGTGATGCATAAAAGATAATATTAATACACATCAGCATGTCTTAGCCTTTCTTCCAAACTATGAAGTCGGCTTCTATTCTCACCGGATGCAACTGAATACCAGTGTTTTACATGGAGCGACTGCCTATCAGAATCTGATCTCCACAACCGAGTTACCTGGTAAACGATACCCTTCGGTAAGACTGGTTGTCAAACTTTCAAGCTTCTGACTACTGTTAACGACTGTCAAAGATCTTTACAATTTAACGAGCCTTCCGAAACACGGAGGAAGTCCAAATGTATAAGATGGTCACCCATCCCCAGAACAACCTCGGCAAGCGTAGCTTAACCTCACAGATCTATCCGCGTGGCTGTTGTTAACTTAGCCATTATTAATACGCATAAGCTCCACAAATGGCATATCGATTTCGAGAAAATACTATTATTTCGTGAATCACTCGACACATAGAGGTGACGTCACTTGGTTTGTATTTGTATTTGTGAAGTATGTTTATTTTGATAATTTGTCATGTGAATAAATAAGATAACATGGGGAATTCTCATCATGATGGTGAGACAATTTAACACTTTGGACATTATTCTCTAATCCCTGTATTAATATTTTACAGTTGTTTATCTTTTTTATCTCATGGCTGGTTATATTAGTAAATAGTACCACATAATAAATGCAAACAAGGGAAACAAACCAAGTAAATCAAACCCACGACCCACGAACATTAACAAAAGCGCCACGGACGTCATCTTTTTTAAATTTATACTTGTTTTTTAACCCATTACTGTCCCACTGCAGGGCGAGTCTCCTTCCAAGCGAGGGGGAGGGGTTAAATTGTATACTAGTTGCTAATAACCGAATACCTGTAAATAGATTTAAAGGCCAAGAGCCAGTGAATGCCAGACTTTGAAGCTTTTGTTTTGAAGCATCTGGACTGTTTTGACAGTTCTGACCTCTGGCCAGACAAACATAAATATTATCTTCAAAACAGCGATTTTCTCAATCTTATTGTTTTTACTACACAAGCTTGCAGGCAAGCACGCTGTCAAACTTATCCCCTTTTGCATAAATTATGAAGTACTGGTGTTTTATACGAGTGTTAAAGACATGTGCTGACAAACTATCAGCTTATAATACCGAAGGTCTGGCTGTCCCTAGCTCTTAGACATTAACAGTAGTACGATTCTTTACGATTGGAACCATTGAGTATCAACAGTTTGACATTTAAAATGTACTCCAAAAATAGTTTCTACAACGTCCGCTGGAGGCGCTGATCAGATCATATAAAATTTGTCGATAGCTAGCCTGTTGTTGATTCTCGATGGTAGTAAAGAATCGGGCTACAGTTTTGAAGCTGAACTTACCAAAATGAGTATTAGCCGATGAATGCGTGTCTGCATCTAATGTCACACAATTTATCCTTTATATGTCGAAAGCATAATATACCAGGTGTTATAATAAATCAGAGATTACTATCTATATTATTATTGATACTGATTCATTAAATCGCGTGACAGTTAAGCGAAATTAATTGGTTCATTGCATAAACAAATAAATTTGAGTAGTGAGATATCAGCTGATTATTATGATAAGTATTCTGTTGGGATAACAGGGTTTAATCTTAGAGTTCTTGCAAGGGTAGAAATTTCACGGAATCGTTTTATTAAATTTTCTTTTATTTTCCACTTTTAGGAACCTAGTACTGTACGTGATTTCTTTAATATTAACTTCTGCCCTTCATTTTTCAACTTCTTTTGAAATCGTTCAAAAATTTTAAAATAGCTTCGTGCAATACGATTTACAGTTATGTTTATTATTAAGAATTAGTTATAGTTCCTTTTTAGAGAATTAAGGTATCATTAATAACAAATAATTAGAGAAGTCTTCAGCACTGGCCTAACATTTTCCCACCCTATATTTTAATTACATCTCGAAACATATTATGTATCGTCATACATTTTGTGCTAGACAATTCATATTATATTTATATTTTATTGCATCCCACGATTGTTGTTGGCATTTTAACTTAAGATGAAAATATTATTATATTTTATTCCATAGTCAAAAGCCAGCCTAATAATAATAAACTCATTTAGATAAATAACATGAACACTAACATACATGACATCATCTCATGGACCAGTATCATTTCAGATTAGATTTGTTTGATAAAAAACGTCTAAATGTAAATTTAACAATGACTTTTCACAATGTTTAAACGATTCGGCTTAATTAGTCATGAGTTTAAAATAAGTATTGTACACACCTGTTCCTTGGCACGTAGGTATTAAAGATAAGCTATTAATTAGGTCGGGGAAAAAGTCTTTTCGCATTATAGTATATATGAACTTGTAATAAAATCTCTTTGGCTCCAAGAATCACAAATGAGTACACGGTTCATTAGGTTTCTTTTAGTGAGCTCTTGAGGTACCCAAGTATCGAGCTTATTCGTGTAGAGAAAAGATTTTATTACAAGTTCATACATACTATAATGCGAAAAGTCTTTTCCCCGACCTAATATTATTATTTAGTTTTTAAGATTCCACACCCAAAGGGTAAAACGGGACGGGGTAAACGGGTACTATGACTTCGCTGTCTATCTGCCTGTCACCAGGCTGTATCTCATTAACTGTGCTAGTGTAGTGTAGTTCCATTATGCTAGACATATTTAATGCCTAAGTATGTTTCGTAAGGCCAAAAACGCTCATTGAGCTTCAAGCTTTGTCAACTTAACTGCACGTTTGGCGTAGTGGTTAAGGGTCTCAGCACACATATGGGATCGGAAAGGGATCGTCACCGTATCGCCTCGAGCCGTTCAGAATGGTTTGTATTAAACTCCCTACTGCAACGCACACTAATCGGAATAATAACGTAATCGCCTCGCCTCGGAACAGGCTCCGAACTTGAATTCCCGCGCTTACGGCTCATCGTCCCCGCGCTTACGTTTCTCCGTCCCCGCGCTTACGTCTCTCCGTACCTGAGCTCACATCTCTTTGTCCACCCTTTCCCCTTTCCCCTCCCGCGACTTGTCTGCTAAAGACGCCGCCAAGTGCTATGGCTATGATAGCCAACTCATGTATTGTAAACCAAGACATAACCGTGCGCTACACTCAACGTTTGGATTCAAACTGATCTGGTGCCAACCAGGTCAGCCAGGGGGCGGCGAGGCGTAAGCGCGGTGTCGCCTAGCCGTAGCCGAGTTGACGTACAGGCGCTGCTGATATGCTTTCGTTACGTGCATACGGTAGGTTGACGCCTGGTTGACAGCGAGGCGAAAGGCGTTACGGTTACGATCCCTTTCCGATCCCATATGTGTGCTGAGACCTTTAAGCGGTCACCTCGCCGCAACAACCGTAGCGCCGCGTGTGGTGGGTTCGAATCCTACCTGGGATAAATCTTTGTGTGATGAGCACGAGTATTTGTTCTGAGCCTGGTTGTCAATTTATCTATATTAGTATATATTTCGAAGTATATAAGAATGTTTATCAGTTGTTTGGTCGGTCTTGGTGTTTAGCAATTTTTCGCTTTTTGAGCGGATACTTCTTTTGATCGTAGCATAATATAAGATACAGGTGTTTTGTACAACCCGGAAGTAGCCGGGACGAAAGACTAGTCTCTACAAGAAGTTAAATTCGTTATTTTAATAAACTTTAATTCAATTAGTGGCCCTCATTTCTGCCCTTTTCAATCCTATTAATTTTAGGCACATTAAATACCTACGAAATTTTTCAGAAATATATTTCATTCGTGCTCCAAAAAAGCGAAGCGACGTCTGAATTCATTAATATTTAACCAGTTTTATCGAAAATTATGTGACATTGTATTTTAATTACAGCTTAAGGAATACTTGGAAGTAGCGACGAAGCTTAATGTATAATTTGTTTCGTTAGTGGTTCAATAATTACGGGGTGCTTTCAAATTCACCCTCGAGTCCAGCCCTTGAGTTTACTGTTATTACATAGATAATAATATATGAAGGTAAAGCAAAGCATAAGGCCATTGAAAGATGGTTCCCATTTCCTGGAAAATATGTCTATATTCAGGCATCAACTTAATTAGGAGTCGCAAGTCACTATGGCCAAGATTAGTCAAAGAAGTCATCATTATTGTGACTAATTTAATTGCTGCTTGGAAATAAAAGAATTACAATTCAAATGCAGGATTTAGGTACCTACAGGAAAAAAAAGTAATTTCGTTTTTGCGTAATACTTTTTATTCTACTGTTTTCCTAACCTGGCGCAAAAGAGTTATAGAATCCTAAAACACCAGATTTTATCCGGTCACTTATAATTTCTTCGCCAAAAAAAAATTAAGAAATTTTGGCTCCGACCCGGAATCGAACCCGAGATACTCAGTGGAACGGACACAGTAAAAACAACAAGAATTTGGCATAGAATTGGAATAGGTAAATAAAAATAAGTAATATTCCACACCTCCATTTATTTAAAAACATACCTGTATTTACAGATGTTTTATTACCGTAATTATTTACAAATTAAATTATAATATTGTACTAAACCTTTATTATTAAATACTAAGGCTGACTGTACATAGACCACTATTTTAAACTTCACTGGCGCGATTAAAAGTCGTCATTTAAAAAACTTATAATAAAGTAGTTTTTGCGGGGTACGCTAGAAGCGCTGATAAATTTTCATACAATATTTTTAATAGCTTAATTAGAGTATTACTCCTACAACCTATTAGAGAGTCTTGGCATGGAAGGTTTATCTAGTTTGTAATAAACACTGCTGTGTATTTCCACAATAAAGTAATTGTATCAGACCGACAGACAGCTGCATAAGCCCACAGGTAAAAAATTATCTAAATTCTGAATTTGATATCTCTGAGCTCTGACGTTACACCTTCCATACAAGGCTTTATACTAAGTTGTTGGACTATAGATACTCTTTAACTATTGTCGATACTTCGATAGTCGGTCATGACAAAGTTCGGTCTGCCTTAAAATAAAAATAAATAGAACTGGTATGCATCAAGGAACTGCTTCGTATATTCTTACACATTTGCTATCCCAGCCGTCTGCTGTTGTGACCTGAAAATAAATAAAAGCCTTAAGTAACGTGGACATAAAACTACATAAAACTTCTTCTCAACGGTCAATAAAATATTTTTTTAACCCGTGAATGTCCCACTACTGGGCAAGGCTTTCTTACGGAGAGGCTAAACCTCGAGTCTACCGCGCTGTTCAAGTACCGGTTAGGGGCTTTGCATGCCCTCAAAAAATGTGTTTTTGACCTTTTAGGCATGCAAGGTTTCCTCACAATGTTTTCCTTCACCGTTTACAGCAGGTGATAATTATTTCTAGTACACACATAGTCTCGAAAAATCAATTATATCAGTCAGGTAATTAGCTGACCCTCACAAAAACCTTCAGAGCTTATTGGAAACCTTCTATCCAATTTAAAACGTTCGAAACCATTAGTCTTATTGAAAAAAATAGAAAAATATACATACAGTGTTAAAGAAGTTAAAATCAATTTACATATTTAGATAAAAATGGAAAGTTGTTTCCTATGAGAATTGATTTTATTGAAACACAATTTAACGCCTGTTATCGCAAATTAAAAACCAATTAATGTCGGCCGTATCCTGCATGTTATACCTAATAACTATCAAATTAGTAATGTTAGAAATTTTATTATTTAACCGGTAATATTAATACGCATATCCTCAAATTTTAACATTGTTGATGTTAGATTTACATTTTAATTGTCACTAATGAGAAGTAATTTGAAACACTTTAATAAATCTATATTTTTTGACAAAATTAAACTAGTTTTGGTTTTGTATACTGACCTAGTAATATGCCTTTTTAATATTTGCTATTAACAAAAATAATTTACCTAATAGTTGGCATAGTAGTTAAACGCAACGCCTAACTTATTTAATCTAACAATATTTTGTTCATATTTATATCACAATGGAAGATCATTACAATCTTCTATCTATGTATGTTTGTAACTCTCTCACACCAGAACTGATAAATAGATATCGATAAAATTTCTCTGTGTCAACTTCGACTGCCCCCTGTCCCGGTAGTATATGCGCCTGTTGATTATAAGGCTCGATTCCCAGGACGGACATTGTACTATTGATTATTTGTAATTGATAAAAGAATAAAATATTTATCAATTAAGCCTGGAGTTTGGTAACGTATCCGGTAAATCGCAATAGGCGCACAATAATGGGAGTAACATTATAATTGTCATACCTAAGATGTACCTATTTATTACACCCTACACATTCGGCTAAAACATAATATTATGTATGTAAGTATATGTATTTTGTATACCTTCGCCAGCCGCGAACCTTGCATACAAGGCTCTCTACTTTCTTGTTGAACTAAAGTAATAAAACGTACCACAGTCAAAGTGTCCGGGGTGAATGTCCTCACGTGGGTGGACTTCCTTCCATTAGATTCAACCTGAGTGTGCACCATGTTGTTATCCTGGTCTAAAACTACCAACGCTGTTAGCTGAAACAACAATAAATAAGATATCTAAGAATATAGAATCGTTGAACATGATTGTAAGTCGGTGTCAAAGTTTGGACCGCGGCCTGTGTAACGCGGCTGAAACGTCTAGAAATCTGTTGTAAATTATTTCGTTCATACTCGGATATTATTCGTATAATTAATAATTATTATTTCTTTATATTCGGAATAGGTATAATTGTATCAGAATGATAATACAATCTGAGAAAATTGGTGGTGAATGACAGAAGTTTGCCAAAAAAAAGGAGACACACTTCATGTTGAAGGCACGTTTGTCTAAAAAATTACCGTCAAAATATGTCACAAAGATTCGACTGTATTAACTAATACAAAAAGCATCTTTGTCCCACAACACGTAAAAGTAATAAATTAACAAAAATACACCGAAACAAATTCATAGTAATTCCGCATAAAAGTAGTAGTAGTACCTCAAAGTAGTTCATAGTAGTTGTTGTCATTAATTTAACATCTGCGAATTAGCATTTTATACAAATTATGACAAGTTATACAACCATAGAAATGTAATTTATGAACCTAACACTTTCTCTCATCCGTTCTATTACTAAAATCTTAAAAACACAGTTATTGGGCTTATCGATTTGTCAATATCCTTATTCATATGGAAATTAAGAATGATGATTTTGTAAAGTCATCAATAATTTAGACTAGTTTTTTATAACTTTTTGCCTAATTCGTTATCTTTATGAGACAAAGGCCAACGTATAAGGTCCACGTTATTATTAATAGTTCCAAACGGTTTGTAAACCTTATTTTTAAACAAATATATGGAAAGCCTGTTTTATACGGATTAATGGCTTTAGTAAAAATCGCGGGCAGGTCAAATACAATAGCATCCTTTTCTAAGTCGGTAAAAGACAATGATTTGAATCAGGCAAACTTTTTCAAATTTTATATTCGTATAGCATACTAGATCCTTTTAAGGAATTAACAATAGGTAAGTACAGTTTACTTTGGATTGCCTAGTTGACAAGCGTGCGTTCTTTTTAATTATAAAAATCAAACGCCATTATACAAATATTGTCGTCTGTAATAAGCCCATAAAATCACTATTTGTTATCGATCTGATGCAATTTACTACCAGTAAGTATTGCTTACGAGTAACTGTTCAAATATTCAACAAACCAATTTGTGTACATTGCAATAAAAATGTCAATTGCCCACTTGAGGTTCAGTTTATTATTCAAGATATTAGAAATATAGGATCGGTTCTGATTTAAGTATACTTAGTTAAAAATTGGGTATATTTTATAGTTTTTTTAAATCCGCCCTGGATAAAAAGACTATAACATATTGCAAGTTTTAAATTAGTTAAAGATCATTTAAAAAAAATCTAACACGTCGCCTAACCTAACCTTTACACCTACCTAGTCTTTGGAATTCTGCTTATAAGATACATAAGATTTTCCAGGTATTTTGATTCATTACAATATTCATCAAAATATATGAAAATACATAACAGAAATATAAATGAATATAAAGTATGTATTAAAAATCAAACAATTAACCCACAGAGTTTAATAATTTCAAACAAAATTCATTGCTTATTTTCCTGACGTAAATTCACATATAATGGTAAAGAAACACCCTATACTTGTATTATTTGCTTTGAACTACTTAACAACCCACTCATTGCAATAGGGTAGGAATCAAATACGGCCTTGTACGTAATTTAAAGGCACTATATATAAACCTTGCGTCGAACAATTCTCGGAACTTAAACTTGATTTTTTAAATCAAAACGCATTACGGAGATTTTGTACATTGGAAAAATTATATCCGGGTGCTATTTTGAGGACGCAGGCTATTTACTTATTAATTTCCGGTAACTTTTGTAACTTTCCTACTTAACATATTTGAGAATATATTTCACAGATTTATTTCGCGGAAGTAACTAAATGGAAGCAGTAACAGGACGTACTAAAAAGACCTTTAAATATCATATCGGTGATGTCCATGTAACCGTTGCAATAACGCAAGATGTATGAAGCAAAAGTCGATCTTAAAATTGTGGTATTTGGTCTTTTTTGGTTTTTGTCTCTTTTATGCATGTACGTATGACTGTAAATTTATTAAATTGATATGATATCCAGATTAACAATCTTCTTACCGTCTATGATAAAGCTTGACATTAACTACGCCACTGTCTGAACAGGTATTACATACCAAAACTTTCAACCACTTCACAACTGGGTATAAAGTCCTATCAGAAAAGCTGGCAAGAAACTCACTACCGCTTTTCAGTCGACAAATCATTAAACAAAATACTACAAAATTGATCCTATTATCGTTTACATAGCCAGTTGCGCTCACCGGTCGGTAAACGATCTGTGGGTTAAGCAAACCTTGGCGCGGTCATTCCATAGATGGGTGACCGCATAGTGTCATTTGAACTGAGCGTCTCGGTGCTTCAAAGGGCACGTAAAAAGTCGGTCCCAGTTGTTGTCTACTAAGATAACGGTCGTTAAGCCACGTCGAAAGGCCTTCGGGTTGCTTGAACTACTTTAACACTAGGTTTGACAACTAACCATACGATAAGAAGAAGACTTGGAGAAAGGCATGATTTTATGTACGTATGTATGTATTGTCTCTCACCTTGCATCCATCAGGTCGTTCCTCAACGAACTCCTCGTTGAACTTGAAGCTGAACACAATAGTCCTGAACGTGGTTGTCATGGTGAAGGTGTACTGGTCTCCATCGCGAGTCAGCACGCTGATTGGTGACACGGCGCAGGCTGCTTTACGAGATATCAGACCCACTCCTGGAAATGAGAAGATGGTTTTTGTGAATATCTATTCTTAGGGAAATAGGGTATTATAATATGTCATCAAAGATTGCTTTGGAAGTCTAAATGGTAGTGTTTAAGACTGTTGATCGCGAGGTCACGGGTTCGGCTTCCGGGTCGAGCAAATTTTTTTTTAGTTTTTTGCTAATGGATTATTTTTGTAATTTGTATTTGAATGTTCTTAGTTTTATTACAGCATGGAGTTTGCTAACAAGCTTGGTATAATAATATGGTTGTAGGCTTGTCCCATATAACATGGGACTAGCATTGTTAATGGCGTAATACGAGTGACACCTTGGGGTACAGATAATATAATTTTTTATTATGTTTTGAGTTTTATCTTGGTTCTCTTATCGACTTATCAATGTATAAAACAAACGCAATACTTAAAAATAGAAAAGAGGAATCATCATATCACCATACGTTATGAAACAACTACAGGACGCGCGACTTCATTCATTCGGGTAAAAAAGATTTTTAGGCAAAAAAAGAAAGCCAATAAATAAGTACCCAGATCTCAAACTATTCTAATTACTAAGCCTTTTACCCTATAGTCCATTTACCTTTTTTATTAACCCGTACTGTCCTATTGTTGGGCAAAGGTCTCCTTCAAAATCTTCCACCGGCTCCCGTCATCGGCTACCTCACGCCAATCGTCCAGATAGGTGGCCAAATCATCGCATTATGAATCTACTAGGCCTTATTTCCTATAACGGAATATTTTTTCTAGCAAATTCTTCCTTTGTCAGAACCTCACCACTACTATAATGTACTAAATATAAACACTAATAAAACTGTCTACTTCAAGCCATAAAAATAACATAAAAGCGGAAATTATCAAAGTTATGTAGAAGTAAAAAACATTCTCAACAAAAATAACATTTTTTGCTAAAATTATCAGCTGATCGCAATTTTGACGGACGATAATGGCCTAAGAAAGTAAATATTTAAACAATTCCGTTATGAACTAAATATGAATACATTAGTGATCTAACTTCATATTAAAAAGTAGTAAAATTCGCTATAAAAATGGTAAAATAGCGAGATAGTGGTCTATTTCCCATCATGTGTTTATTTTATGGGGTAATTCGTATTCAAATGCTTGTATATTTCGCGAATTAACATCAAAACGACCGACAACAATAAATAAATGAGTTTTCTGTAGCATAATTTAGCTTGTAAAAAATAAGTTCTCTCAAATTCCGCAAGGGCAGTGATCAATCTTACTTCTTATTAATATTATAATTGCCAAAGTTTGAATGTTTGTCACTCATTCATGCCGAAACTACTGAACAGATTCTGATAATATTTGGAACACAGGCAGCTTATAACCTGGATAAGACACAGGATACTTTTTAACTGGGAAATCGCTTGCGCGAATAAATATTTAAGAAAAAACTAGTTTGCCATATTTTTTCCCATAATTACATGATATCTGATTTGTTACCAGTAGGTCAGTCCATCAGTCCATCGATGAGTCAACCAAAGAAAACAGAGAGAACAAACCACTATGTTATGGTAAATAAAGGATGTTTTAAAACGCATATAAACTCGTATGTCAGTTCACAGTTTACTACGTCCACGACATATTTACACAGATCTTTAGCATTTTGTTAGACTGGAACCAGGAACCATATAAGTATATTGATTGTTTGAATGAAAAAAAATGTTGTTTATTACATTTCTAGAGGATATGCAAAGTCCCCAACTGGCTCTTGGCTAGCCTAACCCCTTCCTCGTTCGATAGAAGACCTTTGCCCAGCAGTGGGACAAACACGGGTAAAAAATATATTAGCTTAGCCTTTGTTCCAAGCTATGTTGGAGTCAGCTTCCAGTCTCACCAGATGCAGCTGGATACCAGTGTTTTACATGGAGCGACTGCCTATCTGACCTCCACAACCCAGTTACTTAGGTTATAGCACAATACCCTTCGGTGAGACTGGTTGTCAGACTTTCAAGCTTCTGATTACTGTTAACGACTGTCAAATATCTCGGAACTTGATATGTATACGATGGTCACCCATCCACAGAACAACCTCGGTAAGCGTGGCTTAACCTCGGAGATCGATCCGGGCGGCTGTTGTTAACTAAGCCACGAGCTCCTCCACGGGTAAAAAATATAAATACGAAAAATAACCTTAAAATCATAAAGACTCTTTACCCCTATAAGTACTAAGTATATTGAGCAGAACTAAAAATATTTCTTCGTCACTTAGCAATCACAATACAATCACTTACAAGTACTATGTCATTGTTATTGTTTGGTTTTTATGTCGTTTTATTAATTACCTTTAACGTTCATTGTTTATTCAAGGCTAGTTATTAACTAAGCCTGCTTTTATAGTTCTATAGCCATTGTAATGGGCTAAGCTGATGGAAAACTTATTGGTAACTACTTAGCATCTCAACTATATTTATAGTTTTGTCTTTAAGTGTCAGTCTGTTTGTAAATGTCGAAGTGTTATTGGTTCCCGTCTGTATATAATTCCAAAAAAATCGATTTCAAACGACATGCCACTTTAATATTTAGGATATTCCTCAGGTACTTGGGTTGTCGAGGTTCGAAAGGCAGTCTATGTTTATTAATAATCAGCTTTATGTTTAACTAGCTGACCCGCGCAACTTCGCTAGCGTCACCTAAAAGAATGGGTCAAAACTTTCCCCGTTTTTGTAACATTTTTCATTGCTACTCCGCTCCTAATGACCGTACCGTGATGTTATATAGCCTATAGCCTTCCTCGATAAATGGGCTATCTAACACTGAAAGAATCTTCAGATCGGACCAGTAGTTCCTAAGATTAGCGCATTCGAACAAACAAACAATCAAACAAACTCTTCAGCTTTATAATATTAGTATAGATATACTGGTATTAAGACGCATTCAGTGAGTCTGGAAGCCGACTCCAACATAGTTGGAAGAAAGGCTAGGTTGACGATGAGCTCATTAACTATTCATCTAATCTGAATAATATTGAATGAAACCAGATAGGTAGCATTAATTTTCAATAAAAGATATTAATTGATCGACCCACTAAACAGATTTCATCGATGTCGGTTCAGTAGTTTAGGCATGAAGAAGAAACAGACAGACAGACAAAGTTTGTAATATCGGGAATTTTGTTGAATATGTATTAGGTAATGAATTTTCACAAAAAACGACTGTTATTCAGGTAACAGCTGTTAGTAATGACATACTAGTTATTGTAGGATTTAGTGCGTGCAATACTAGCTAACAAGTACCAGTTACGCATAACTGCCTTGTTATTCGGTAACAGTAAACCACGTTTGATGGCCAGGCGTAGTAGAATTTGGTTTAAATGCAATCAAAGTCAAATTATTGATTAATTCAAAAAATGCAATGAGTGAATCTATTACTGTATTATTTCAAGAAAATTTTCTCAGAAATTCATTGGCAATTTTTTTCACCATGAATTTTCCACCCGCACTTAGCCAGCATGGACTAACCCCACCCTCGTTTGGGAAAAGACCCTTTCTCAGCAATGAGGCGGTTACGAGTAAAAAAAGAAACCCAACACTCAAATCATAATACCTATATATCGTTTTTCATAAACCGTGCAAAATCGGAATGTCAGAACTGAGAGTCTCGAACTCTTGAACTCGGGAGTGTTTAATGATTCTACCCATTTTGCTTTAATTTTCTATTGCTTTTATCGTTTATATTCATGCCTTGCGAAAGATTAGCACTGAAAATGCTCTTGAAACTGCTCCTAATGCTTCTGAAGTAGTTCTTTTGCCCTATTTATATACGTGCTAATATTTATGTACGACATAATCGCTACAGATTGAAAAGGCTTTGGCAGATCTTTGTATATATTATCAGTAACTTTATCTTAGGTAGTTCCTATCAGCTCCTTATCCATAAGTGGAAAATCCGGTTCTATAATATTAGTCTAGACTATTATGAAGTACCAAATGTATTAAACAAAAAGCGACTAGCTATTATCGGTCACATTCTGATTAGTTGTATCAACATTATACTAACAAATTAAGTAAATAGCGTTTACAAAAATATTCAGTTTACGTATAAAAGTCACTAAACACTCCATATTTGTATTCTGGCTATTTTTGACCGTATAAAGGTCATTATTTGACTTCAAACAATCGATGTACAATATGAATACAATACATTTTTAATAAGGTTTATAAACTATCCCGTTTTTTTTTTATTTCCATAGCAGGCAGAATAGGTACGTACTAAGGTAACTAAAAAATAGTTAATTATTAATATCATTAACTTAATTTTTTAAATTCCTAGAGTAGGTAGAGTAAGAACAAAATTTAAATAATAAGTATTAATGTAACATCCCATAATCAAACGCAAAATGAAATTACGCAACTAAAAGAAAAAAATATTCGCCGCTTACGCACATTAACAAAAAAATCGATTTAATAAAATAGTCGATCAAATCAATCACAAAAAAAAAACCGTAAAAAAACACAAATCGTAAACTTCCGCAACAAAAAACCGTACTTACCGATAAATTTCAGATACTCGTCGAAGTTTTCCGATGATTTTAATTTGTATTTTTTCCCGATGTATTTTTCTATAGCTTCGGCCATATTGTAGTGTGTTGTGTTACGCGTACAGTTCAATACTAAACTCAAAGTAACTGATTTCTTGCTGCCAATTTACTTGGTCGTGTTAATTCTGTAAACAAACAAAACGGAATGATTTATGATGGCATTGAAGTGAATTTAGCAGCTCTAATTAGTTTATTGAACCGAGTAATTGTGGCAGAGGCTACGCTTGCAAAGTTTAAAGATAAATTCTAGATATGAATTGTTTAAAACTGCCTATAACGTGGCGCGATCGGTAGTGTATACGACTGTTAAAAGGGACAAAGTGCTTTTGGTCTTTTCTAATTTATATTAGAAAATTGATAAATAGTAGCCCGGAGATTGGAAACGTATCTGGTAAATGGCAATAGGCTCACTCTCTATTACAGGGGAATAATAGAATTATGTAAGCTTTTATATTATCAATGGTTTTTGCAAATCCATAACAAGACTGATCGCAAAGAAAATAATTTGTATGTCATACGGATCGCAAAAAGGATGAGTTTAAATAAAACAAATATGTTTTTATATGCCAGTGGAACGGGATTTCCTTGTAGGTAATAATTATGACTTTTTTCCTAATAATATGACTTTAAAAAGAAAACTCCCCGTGTTGCGGGGACTTTTACAAACAAACATACAACGAACACAAAGCACAACCAGACTCGAAACAATTATTTGTGGATCGCAAAAATAGTTAAACCGTGTGGGAATCGAATCCACGACCTCCCGAAGCAATGGTATCGGCGTGGAGACCTAAACCACTGCGCCACTTACTCCTCGATCATTGTGTTGCACCTATGGAATTTTTTTTTGACCATTGCTTTTCCACATATCCTAGGGCTGCTGTTATAGCCACCCGACCACTCTATATGATTTTTTTTTTAATTCCTTACTAATTATTTGTCGTATGGTCAGTGGTCAACCTAGTGTCAAAGTTGTTCAAGCCACCTGAGAGGCCTTTGACGTGGCTTAACGTCTGTTATCCTAGTAGACAACAACCGGGACCGACTTTTAACGTGCCCTCCGAAGCACGGAGACGCCCAGCTCAAATACCACTATGCGGTCACCCATCTATGGAATGACCGCGCCAATGGTTGCTTAACCCACAGATCGTATACCGACCGGTGAGCGCAACTGGCTATCTATTTGACTCAGCGAAAAATCTAATCTAGGAGACCAATCCTATGTTCATGCACTTTGTCATACATTCTCAACGGAAATGACCAACACCTGTGTTACAAATGTATGTATGTATGTATGTATGTATATAATCAATAAGTAAATACCACACACATCGCATTACGCACTCATTATTGTAAAGCATACCTACATAATTAAACAATTGCATACATAAATAAATTGCTTAGTAATTTATAATTACGGTTGTTATATTCCAAAGGTCTATACGGTTTAATATACATACGTATAGGTTAAGTAGACATAGTCCCTATACGCGTCTGTTTGTCTAAGCGTGATAACCTTAAAAACTCCTGAAACTATTTTGACTAATTAACAGTGTATCTATTACTCTGCTTACATACATTATGATTAAATTTAAATAAGTAAAGACATTAAGATGCAGGCATATAAACACACTACATCCCAATTTATTTTACTACACATAGGACATAGGTATATAGGTATTCGGTCACAAGTAAATATAAACCTAGTCAAATAATATATTGAAAGAAAAACGAACCAGAAACCCCATAACTGAAAACCGTATTCAAGTATCAAAGATAAATTAGCTTTACACTTCACACAGCTCCCGAATACACTTTTTCAAACATGTATTTCAATATGGACGGGACTACTGAACATGTTTCGCTCTAATAGATTAAAAACTACAATAAAATTGTTATGGCAGTTATCTGCTACACTGGCCTTGAACCATGGGTCGTTATGCTATTACACTATGACTAGTGCCTACATTATGACTATTATGAATTACGTCATAATTTGGTTTGTCTTGTTAGTACATAAATATATTATGTACATACAAAACAAAGTCCACTACGCGTGCCTGATCGCGATAAAGTAAAAAAACTACTGAAGCTATTTTTATACGGCTGATATGGTATATCTATAGATAAATAGATTGCTTACATAGTTATTGTGGCGGTCATGTATGACAAGATGATGAGAAAGTTTGTAAGGATCGTCCCAAATGGCGTGCTTTGGTCTCTGCCTACCCCTATGGGAACAGGTGTGATATTATGTACATATTATTGTAATTGTCCAACTGTGTCTGTCTGTGTGTTTTTGGTGATCTTAAAAACTGATGTAAGCATTTTGATAAGATTTTTATCGATATTCACACTCCTAATACAATCCTTATCAGTTGTTAGAAATTCTCCATACAATATTTCTCTATTTTGTAGTCTGCTCGAGATTAACTCCAGAACTACTGAAGCGATTTTCATGCATTTTCCACTTATAAATAGAGTAATAATTAAGGTCTTGTGTAAATTGCTTGAATTTTAATGACTGTTGATGGCAAAATTATAGCGCTGTATTCGGGCAACACAATGTTCGCCGGGTCCACTAGTCCACTAATTATATAAAAAGTGCTACTATAGTTTCCCTTGTTAACTATATACATATGTATCTATCGTTACATGTAATGTTGGATAAGAATATAATGTGGGCTATCATTATAAGCTACTAAGATGGTTGTTAGCAATGATATGCTATTTTCAATGGTAAAATTATAAGTGCTTGACTATTAATATACGACGATAAGACACTTCATTTTTTGCAGTTCTTTTTTCAATATTTATTAGATTTTCCTGTTTTGAGTTAATTCGTCAGTTTGTTACGCACATGATCATAAAAAAGATTTGGTAATGATTTATAGATAGAATGATTTACAAGTCACCATTACTTCATGATATTAATTTGGCTAATTTTATTGGACAATACGCATAGTCAGCGAATATGCATTCTAATATCAACAATAATGACAAAGATTTTTAGTTTATGCGTTGATTCTGACGGTAAAAAAAAATCCTGTGACTTTCCCCAACAATAGAAATTGTTTTAGCAGTTTTCATTCACATGATTTCGTCTATACACACGCACACGCTTACACGCAAGTGCACAAACACACACACACACACACACGCTTTTATATACTAAACATTATTATGAGTAGAATATTATATTTCTAATAGTATATACTAATATACAGGGTGTCCCAAAACTCAACGATAATCCGAGACAGGATGAAAGGCCAAGTCATACCGGCTATAGGAAAAATAAAAAAAAAATTCCATATCACTTAGTTCAGCAATAATAGACACTTTTCAAAAAAGTTGAAAATCCACACCCTTGGTCGCATTTTCAAGTCCTGTGATCACCAATGTCACAATTTCGCAGTGTTTTTTTGAATTTCGTGATCTTAATTAAATATGCTATTAATCGTATAACAAATTAATGCACAAAACACTGTTAATTTAATAAAAAAAGTTAGGTTTTAGTGAGTCATCTTTTTCAAAAATATCGTTAGTCAACTTTGACGCTTCATACTGAAAAAAAAATGTACTACACTACCCTTGGCAAGTTGTTTCAAAAGTTGGCGCATTTAATCAAGATTTCAAAATAGTATAACACTTGCCGCTTTTCTTGCCATTAAAAATGTTATTTTTATTTGAACGAAGAGTATCCCCGCAAATGGATCGGACGCAGTGGTACAATTTTATGGCATCCTCGTTCCCCCGATCTAAATCTAGTAGATATTTTTTACTGGGAATGCATAAAAGAAAAAGTCTATTCAAAATCAATACAAAATCTATCAGAACTTCGCCAGAAAATTGACACAGCGTCAGATGAAATAAATGCAAGAAATTATGCTTGACTGGTGAAAAAATCTTTTGTACGTCGTTGCAGAGCCTGTATTCGTGCCAGAGGAAAGCAATTATTTTTAGTAAAGATGTAGTTGAGTCAGTCCATAACATATTTAATGTAATAAACATAATAGGTTATAATAATTAAAAAAAAAACAATGAACGAACCATCGATCTCATTTAATTATTCTTCTGAAACTAAAGTAATTCTGAATTGTTTTCCTCTAGCATGAATTCAGGCTCTGCAACGCCTTACAAAAGACCTTTGCACCGGTCAATCAAAATTCCTTGCATTTATTTCCTCTGACGCTGTGTCAATTTTATGGCTAAGTTATGATAGATTTTGTATTGATTTCGAATAAACTTTTTCTTTTATGCATTCCCAGTAAAAAATATCTACTAGATTTAGATCGGGAGAACAAGGAAGCCATAAAATTGTACCACTGTGTCCGATCCATTTGCGAGGATACTCTTCGTTCAAATAAAAATAACATTTTTAGTGGCAAGAAAAGTGGCAAGTGTTATACTATTTTGAAATTTTGATTAAATGCGCCAACTTTTGAAACAACTTGCCAAGGGTAGTGTAGTACATTTTTTTTTCAGTATGAAGCGTCAAAGTTGACTAACGATATTTTTGAAAAAGATGACTCACTAAAACCTAACTTTTTTTTATTAAATTAACAGTGTTTTGTGCATTAATTTGTTATACGATTAATAGCATATTTAATTAAGATCACGAAATTCAAAAAAACACTGCGAAATTGTGACATTGGTGATCACAGGACTTGAAAATGCGACCAAGGGTGTGGATTTTCAACTTTTTTGAAAAGTGTCTATTATTGCTGAACTAAGTGATATGGATTTTTTTTTATTTTTCCTATAGCCGGTATGACTTGGCCTTTCATCCTGTCTCGGATTATCGTTGAGTTTTGGGACACCCTGTATATATTTGTAGTTTTACACAAATATCACTGACATCAGCGTTATAATATATTTCAGTCACGATTTAAAATCAAAGATAACTTACTTAAACCAAATCAAACCACAATATCCCACAAACTAATTTCTATCACTGACCGATTGACCAATCACTTGATATCACAATAATTATCATTAATTATTCGTTTTGTCCACTACACACTTACTACAGGTCTCCTACGTATGTATTGCACAATACAATGAAACAATTCATTTATCAATTATTTATAGAAACTTGTTACAATTTGATGTTTTGTTCAATAATCTGGAAATGTTTGATCGATTGTGCGATTTCAATGTTAGAAAAGCTACTATGAGTTCTCGAAACGAGATGATTCGAGTTTTTTTTAGTGTGCTGATTTTGTATCATATCATCATCATCATCATCTCAGCCGGGAATCGTCCACTGCTGGACAAAGGCCTCCCCCATCGAGCGCCAATAGGACCGGTCCTGGGCCGCCCTCATCCATCGGACTCCGGCAACCCTTACCAGGTCGTCGGTCCTATATTATTTGTATCATATATCAATCGTTAATTAAACTAAATTGTAAGGTTGGAAAGAAGTGTGTAAACAAAGAAGCGACGCAACTAAATTAAACTATAAGTCTTAAGTGAGACATAAGATAAGTGATCTACTGATTAAAACCAGCGTCATAAGTGAATATGTAGAAATCATTAGATACGTTACCGTTTAATTCACATTTATGTAAAAAAAATTACTAACATCTGGATAACAAAAACTAAAATCAAACTATTTAGTTCCACATGCATTTAAGAAGTTTCAAAAACTTTATGCAAGTCTCGACCCAATTGCCCTACAATTCAAATCACACTCTAGAAACACAGGTATTCAAATGATACGAATATTGTTATCGATTCGAGTTCAGTTAGTAGTGACATCTAACCTTGTGGTCGTCTGATTACGTATTTACTTATTGTGATAAGATTTGTCATGTCTACGTTAAACCACTTGTGTAGGCCAACGACCGTAGCACATATTCAAAGTGTTTATTATAATAATATGTTTATTTTAATAAATCTATAAAACCTACATAGGTACGGATGTATGACACTATGTATGAATGCGAATGAAGCTATATAAATTAGTAGGGTTGTACCTAGTGGCGTTATTTGGTCTCTAACCTATGTACATAAGTATTATAGCCTAGCTGACCCGCGTAACTTCGCTTGCGTAAAAGAGAATAGGTCATAATTTTCCCCGTTTTTTTAACAATTACACACTACTGGTACTCTGCTCCTGTTAGTCGTAGCGTGATGATATATAGCCTATACCCTTCCTCAATAAGCGGGCTATCTAACACTGAAAGATATTTTTAAATCGGACCAGTAGTTCCTGAGATTACCGCGTTCAAACAAACAAACAATCAAACAATCAAACAATCAAACAATCAAACAATCAAACAATCAAACAATCAAACAATCAAACAATCAAACAATCAAACAATCAAACAATCAAACAATCAAACAATCAAACAATCAAACAATCAAACAATCAAACAATCAAACAAACAAACTCTTCAGCTTTATAATATTAGTATAGATTTCAATTAAAGACACACACGGGTCAGTGATGTATTGCAAAAAAGTCAGGTGCGTAGTATCCGTAACCATCCTGTATGACAAGATATATGGATGTGAATGAGGCCAGGAGAGTTTGTAAGAATCGTAGCAAGTGGCGTTCTATGGTCTCTGCCTTAGTTGCAACGCCTATGAGAACAAGGCGAAGGCGCACATAAAAGAGAATGCGTCATAATTTTCCCCGTTTTTGTAACATTTCTCTTTGCTACTCCACTCTTATTGGTCGTAGTATGATGATATTGTATAGCCTATAGCTTTCCTCAACAAATAGGCTATCTAACGCTCTTCAGCTTTATAATATTAGTATAGATTATGTATGTTTAGTGGTACCTTTAGATGAAGCGTGTAATTATAATCTTTGTACTTAAGACCTTTATATAACTCGGGTTTTTTCTTGTAACTGGTTTTATTTGTGATGATTATTTATCTACATAGTCTATTATTATGTAGTTGGTATAAGAATAGGTATGTCTTATCTGAAATACAAAGTTCTTTATAAAGCAGAGGAAATGTTATATATAAATATAGGTGAATAAGTAAGTAGACGTTTAAATTAATAAAATCTATACAAAAAACATATTAGAGAAATCGAACCCAGGTACAACAACCAGCGCAGCAGTAAAGCTGACGTCAGACAACCAAAGTTCAAAATGGTTATTTAAGTCCTTGGACTTAAATAAATTAAAAAAATAACTTGCAAAAACAACTTTTTTGAGAACCAAAGGTCAATAAACAATTTCCGTGTTGTTAAAAACTTTTAAACTCTAAAAAAATCAGGATTAAAAATGTAAAAAATAAAAAAAAATGATAAAAATATGATTAAAAATCTAGCTATAGGTACTTACAAAGTATTCGAAATTTACTTTTACCTTACATTGCTTGACGATTCGGCGCAGGGCGTGAACCGTGGTCATAACCAGGAGAACACCAGAGGGTACAGCAACCTTTGACGCGGATATTTCTTAGACGGGTGGCCGCTGACCGTCTTCGTGCTTCAATACAATAGCACTATATGTCCTTAATATAACAGTTTTTTGAACCCTAAATAGCTCGGCTTGAACAACTTTGTCACTAGACTGACCACTACACCTCAGGATAAGTAAGTACCACAAAACCACACCACAGAATAATATAAATACACTTTAATTCACTCAAAATCCATTGCACAGTAAGACCACCGTGTTAGAACTAAAGTAAAACTGTTTATTTTCTTTATTTTTTCCTTTGATCGTCCACGCAAGTGATAATGAGGT
This sequence comes from Anticarsia gemmatalis, assembly GCF_050436995.1. NCBI lineage: Eukaryota > Metazoa > Arthropoda > Insecta > Lepidoptera > Erebidae > Anticarsia > Anticarsia gemmatalis. The sequence continues at coordinate 8,657,190 of NC_134764.1, read as the reverse complement.
GATTTTTAAAACGTGCATGAGTGTTACCTGCTATTATTGCGTGCCTTGGATTCGAACCCAAGCCTCGGCCTTGATAGGCCGATAGACTAGCTGTTTAAACTATTCTGTTGTAATAGGTAAAGATGTTTTGGAAAACTATTTTCTCGAACTTTCCAAAATTTTAATACCCAGTTGATATATTTATATTCTTTGATATCATACCAACTTCGGATTACTATTGAGACCTTCCTAAGAGTAATTGTTGCATTTCCACCTGGCACACTTTCGCTTGATAGCAGCGATTGATAAATAATCAATCCATTGGTGTAACATTAAATATTTACTCATAGAATTTACTTCGTGTATGTAATCCGTTTGAATTATACTCGAACGATGTGATTCACGGGCGGCGATCGATTGATTGTTGTACTGGCTGTACTTACACCCCAACTTACAATAAATTATATTATATTTTCCCATAGATGAACATGGTAATCGTAGCTATCTGGGATTTTGTGACCACATCAGTAAAATAGTACATAGTGAAGGCGGACTATCATAGACCAAGGAAAAAACCAAACTAAGCAGCTAACTATTACAAAATAAAGACCACAGAACGCATAATAATAGTTCATACGACGTTTCATAAATCAAAACCGGTTTAAATGTACTGTTTGCCAACTTAACAACTGCAATTTGTAATGTAGCTAGTTTTCTTGTGTGTATAATGGCAATTGCGATCAGCCATGTCAGTAGATACTAAAACGAGTTTAAACGACATTAGGTATACGTATTTGCAAGTACTTTTAGTATTATAACTAACTAGCCGACTCGCGCAACTTCGCTTGCGTCACATAAGAGAGAATGGGTCAAAAATTTTCCCCGTTTTTGTAACTTTTTTACTGGTACTCTGCTCCTATTGATCGTAGCGTATATAGCCTATAGCCTACCTCGATAAATAAGCTATCTAACACTGTAAGAATTTTTCAAATCGGACCAGTTAGTTCCTGAAATAAGAGCGTTCAAACAAACAAACAAACTCTTCAGCTTTATAATATTTGTATAGATGTCAACTAACCTGCTAATCTATTGCAGCTATTTTTAAATATACTATCTCTGGTATTTGCAAACAACGGCCGAAATAGATACTTTATTAAATAGTAAACTTCATAAAGATAATGGTTTGACGACGATCATAAAAATAGTTCATATTATGGATGTATCACATAAGATGTGTTTTATTTGTTTTTACCTTTCTCTGTGGTAACAATTCATGATTATATGTATACCTAATTCAGTTTCACAATATAATAGAGTAAGGTCATAAGGTGTCTTTATTCAGTTAGTTACCACAGAGTACTTAAGTTCCACTAACGCCTATACCGTTTAACACACAATAAAACACGTCGATGTTGATTGCTCTAAACTTTTTATCAGGCGCTAAGGAATAAATTACACCAAAAAGAATCATTTACGTAACTTTATTTAAAGTCTAGTAATCACAGATACAATATTTATCTAAAAATATATTATCAAAGCAATACTAATACATAAAAATAATGATGTCCTAATCAAAAATACTTAGGAGAACTTACACACGGTCATATTTTGATTCCATAATAAGCAGAGCTTGTACTATGGATTCCAAATTGCTGATAAACATACGTATATAGGTATTTCTAAATAATTATGTTTCTGAATTGAGATACAATTAAGAGGAAATCTTACATTGCTAAGAATATGATGACTTTAAGTCAGAACTTACCTAATTTGTGCGGAAATCGTGGAAAACTAACTATAAATCTAGCAGTACACTGCCATAACACAATTTTGAAATATAAACATGTCAAAACTGACATTAATATTCCTACTATATCGCTGTCACAAGCATAGACAATTACTTCAATTAATATTATAACCCAAGGATTCATAAACGCGATTGAAAAATGACAACTAAAGAGTAGAATACCTTTTATAATTTGCAATACAATACACGTTGCATTATAATATTATGAGTAGATACATACAAGGCGAGAGTTTAAAATCGTTAATTATTCATTGTTTATCTATGCTGCAACTCTATGCTGAACACTAGGCAATTCGATCTTTGAAATTAGCAAAATTGAAGTCAAGAAAAGCAGTTTTTCTTTCCCTCTTGTAAAGGGGTAAGTTATTAATAAAATATTTATATACTTTCCTAGTTCTTTTTGTTCCTATTATAATATTTTGTGCGTTTGTTCAAACTTGTGCTATTTTATTATTAAAGGTACTATTAGTACAATTGTTATTCTATTCTCTAGGTAGTTCTAAAGCCATTTGTTTAAGTTTTCTCCTGTGGACTTTTGTTGAAGCAGTCATTGGTATAGCATCAACGAATATCACTCCACCTCTCAGTTGTTTCGCGTCCGAAAGATTATCTGTAAAAAAATGTTTATTTCATTAATAAAGTGACAAGTGCCACCGCTTGTTAGCTGCGTGAGTGGTTTGTCGCGCGGTTACAGTTCCTGCAACCGCCTGACTGACTGTACGCACTTATCCGCCATGAATTCGTTTCACTAATGGGTAAGGGAGCTAAATGCTTCTATTTTCGTTCCTCGTTACTTTTCCCACATAAGAAAGTATACAAAAACCTTTTTCGAATAATTTATTAAACAGAATATAAATGTCTGTGACACTATAAACTTTTTCATTTCAATAAAACATAAGCAAACGTGTACGTCCCTGAATAATATATGTAAGAACTAACAGGTGAAAGACGACACCCAAGCGATTAAAACTTTACTGAAATAGCAATTAATACCGAACGATAAAATAGTTTATTTCAACACCTGATAAATACGGTCAGCAACAAAAGACGCTGAACAAGTTGAATTTTTCAGTACCGTAAAATATGAAAAATACATGTAACACCTGCAGAAAAACAATTGAGATTGATTGAAACAGATTTTGTTATAGTACATAAATACCACAATATAATGAAGTTTCATATAATTGTTGAGAGACATTTGTAGTTGACTATACTTTAGTAAATAAACTGACACTTAACCTTGTAAAGCGGACCAACAAACAGCACTTAAAACTTTACTGGGACAGTTAATTAGACCTATCATTATTACACTGTATTTAAGGTTTGGTGCTACTAACAGTACTATATTAGGATTGACCTTTGCCTTAAATTGAATTTTGTATAAGTTTAAGTAATAATTTTAAGGAAGTATTGTTATTAAACTATGTTTGCTTTTATCGATGTTAAAGTATACGCCATCTTGCGGCGCACCACTGCACTACCGTGCTACGACAGATCCTGAATCGCGATTTCAGTTTACACCATGGTGAATTATAACTTATATTCTTCTCGCCTTGTAAAATATCGTGTGCTGCGTGTAAGAAGAACATTTAATCAAGTATCCAATCTTACCTCTGACTATATCCTTGATCTCATCAGCAGTGAGTTCATAACCCGGTCGCGGCACGACGCAGGCGACGGGCAGGTCCCCGCACTCGGGGTCCGGCACCCCCGTCACCGCTACGTCCAGCACGCCAGGGTGCTGCCGGATCACTGCCTCTAACTCCACCGGAGATATCTAGATGGCAACAGACAAGCCGTAATCTATCTCAAACTAGCAAGATGCTAAACGTTTCGACAAAACATCAGATCAATTTTAGATAAAGTATTGTTTTAGGTGACCAGAACTTGTTGAAACTGTGGTCCTCATTCAAGTAGATATACTCCATGTTCTCCGAGTAAGGGCTTTAAGACAAATGCATATGGGGGGCACTGGAGTGTTTTTTAGGTCCCAGGGTTCCCTCAGTCGCGCATGTAACGGATGGTTACCGGGGCGGTTTTTTAGTGGAATCACCACATAACCTGCTAATTCCTCCCCTAGGGATAGCGGGCATCGGAAGGGATTTTCCCGCCGTTAAAAAGAAGGTATCGTCCTTTCCATCTCCACTTATGCCTGAGTCTTAAGACGTCTTCAACGATTAGTCAGAACATTTTTTTTTCTTTTTAACCCACTTCCACTTTCAATGCTTTACATATCCCAAAAAATCGTTTGATTTTTTGTCTCGAAACAATAACGAGAAACTGTTTTGGAACTCAGGAGAAGAAGTAACGGTACCGGGGTTCTTAGGGGTAAAAATAATTGATAATGACATTTAGAATATTTCTACCTGATTGCTATTATACTTCAGCAGCAACTTGATTCTCTCTACGAAAAAGAAGTTCCAATTCTCATCCCGATAGAAAGTGTCTCCAGTCTTGAACCAGCGGTCTTCGGCAAACGTCTCGTCCGTAGCTGCTGGGTTTTTATAATACTCCTGTAAAAAGAGTCTGTGAAATTAGCCGCGATAAGAGATAACAGTCCATTACTATAAAGGTATTTCTGTCACCAATACAGCAATAAAAGTAAAATTTGGTAGCAAAAGGGTTTTTGTTTACGGCTAATCCAGCCATTTCTTGCAACTGTCAACAATTGACGACCGAGTAGAATTGAAATTTGTATAAAAATATGATCGGTGCTAGCGTAATCCGAAAATACTGTTTTCTCAAATAATATTAACTATGAATTTTGTTTTTTACCTTGAAAATTCCAGGTCCTTTAAGCCATAACTCTCCAGGAACATTTGGCTCGTAAATATCTTCTAACGTCTCCACATTTATTATCTAAAAGCATTCAGAATAAATAGTATACAGTTTATTAATAAATAGTGTAGTATACTAAAAAAAAGCAAGCCATCAAGTCATCCATGATATCGTAACCTGTAATTTTTTGCCCAACGCCATTTCATTTGTACTGTACCTACCCGATATTGAAAGCATCCAAGAGGTTTCCCACAGGAGCCTGGAGCGGGATTATCTCCTTGAAAAGCCACACTAGACAATTCACTCATTCCGTACACGTTTAAAACTTCTGTATCTGGCGACAGCATCTACAAATTTAAAGAGGTATTGTAGCATATAGTGGGAAGGCCTTGGGGAGGTTAATCAAGCTATTGTCCGACTACTTAGTAAAGAGTTAGTAACCACTCCATAGACAGGTATTTGAACTGGGCGTCTCCGTGCTTTGGAGGGCACGTTAAAAGTCGGTCCCGGTTGTTATATACTACGATAACAGTCGTTAAGCCATGTCAAAGGCCTTCGGGCGGCTTATACAACTTTGACACTAGGTTGCCCACTAACCATACGATAAGAAAAAGATGTGAGATTTCCTTATAAAGTTTATCTTCACTTTATCAATGCTCAACTTCGAAAAAGGTGCAGCCAATGCTTTAACTGATGTTACCCTTCTGTTATTTGAGGAGGAACCCATAACCAGCAGTAGTACCAATTTAGTTTTATAATCCTGATATACTTCTTCTTCTGCCGTATGGTTAGTGGTTAACCTGGTGTCAAAGTTGTGCAAGCCGCCCGAAAGGCCTTTGACGTGGCGTAACGACTGTTGTCTCATCATATCAGACAACAACCGGGACGGACTTTTTACGTGCCCTCCGAAGCACGGAGACGCTCAGTTCAAATACTACTGTGCGGTCACCCATCTATAGATTTACCGCGCCAAGGGTTGCTTAACCCACTGATAGTTTACCGACCGGCGAGCGCAACTGGCTGATAAAGGTATCGAAGTATATTCAAATACGAAACTTTAAACCACTGCCCTCAAAATATAAGTACTTCTGTCCTATTCAACAATTGTCCTAACAAGTGGTAATTAACAACAATTACTGCATTGATATCTGATATTGAATTGTTGAATGACCCTACACATCGCAGATAAGATTGCACTGAAATGAGTATCAATTTAATACCGCGTAGAAACAGATGTTATTGCAATCTACATATATACCTATGTATATACCTTAGTACTTGCACTAAGTATAATTTATGTTGATTTATTAGCTAGCTGTGCTACTGCTAAAGAGATTAAACCGATCATTCAATTCTCGTAGGTCAGTGATGCTAGGTAGTAGGTAGCTTTTTGTCATTAATGTCATTCAAATCATTGTTCAACTCAAAAAGAAAGCATTAAAATGTGAAACGTACAAAACGATCTGCTAGTTGTTGTAGCAACGTTTTAATGTCAGACCAACAAAAGATAGTATGGAGCATGAAAGCAGTTGTAAAATTTGGGGACATTATCTAGTTATATGTATAATTAAGTCAGATTATCAACTATGTTTCCACTTGTCATGTCGGAATGTATTTACCAATTTCAGTAATTTCAAAATATAGTTTAAAGTCAACTGATTGCTAAGACCAATAAACAAGGAGAACCGTCCATTATTTTCGTAGACCCACAATTTCTTCTTCTGTCTTCATACCTTGAACTCATCTATCAGGTCTTGCGGCACAGCACTACCTCCAAGCAGAAGGAGCTCCAAAGAGGTGAAGTCGCACTGGTCTCTGTCTCCAGGCTTCATCAGCGTCGTCATCATGGTGGGACTGAAGATCGTGAAGGTAGGCTGCGTGCAAATTTCATAATTTATTGCGTTAGAAAGAAAAATATACCTACTTTCACTCAAGCTTTGTACAAAGTGACATATTTATGTACTTTTGTTGGTTGTTTTTTTGCACAAAGAGACACAATATTATTCCTGGAATAAACTACTTATTAGCTTATGTTAGCCTACAGGCTAATTTAAAATTCTGTCTTTAGACATTTCTAGTTGTCGCTTAGGTTAAAATATTTTTTTCTAGGGTAAGATTTTCCCAATTCAAAAACTCCTTAGGGCACTCAAAATGTCATTCGCTTTTGATGCTTAAAAGAGTTTACGCTAAAGCACTAACTTAACGTCTAAGTTGATATACCGATAGGCGTCTCATTGCCTGTTCTTGTAATGACAAAGATACAATTTTTCAAAATCAAATAATGGCAATCGTAAAAAAATATATGAGTCACATTAAATAACGGCGTAAAAAGTAAACATTGCAAAAATCTTACCTTATAAGTATTAATCAAATGATAAGCATGTTCTTGTGTCATGGCCGCCGAGGTCTGTAACCTACTGTATCTCAGTATCGGCGACATTACAAAGTTGATGATAGCAGTCAGCCATTGTAGAGGAGATCCGATTAACGCCAGGCGAGTTGGTGCTGGGAACTGGTTGTGTCTGATCCTAGATGGCAGAATTCAGGAATGTTATCACAGAAATTGAACTATTTTATTGTTTTTGATCCAGAATCAAACAAAGTAGTAATTTGACATGAAAGAATACAAGAAATGAAAGTATAAATGAGTCATGTTAGTTGATGTTAGCTTCGCCTCATTACTTTACCGTAAGGTGCTACAAACGTAAAATAATGTAGCTAAGGGAAAGTTTAGAAAACTAATGGGAATTAGGAATTAATTATCATCATCATTTACAGCCCACTTTTACCTGATCTTGTGCCAAATTCATCTAGGCTTTCCGAATCTCAAATTAAGTAAAATAAATAATTAATAACAATTTAAACAAGCTGTACACACAACCAAGACCCATGCTAGTAAAAAATATCGGTAACTAGAAACACAGAATATTACTTACCAAACATAAGGAGTACTGCTCGACAGATTTTTGTGGGTAACAGCAGCAGCTTTGGGCAATCCCGTGGTCCCACTGGTAGCTATGAGAAACGCTATTGTTTCTTCAGGATCGAAGTCCTCTGGCCTATAAACAGTGGAAGTCATTAGAAACTCCTTTCTACCTAGATACATCTACCAGGCACTTGCTTTATGCCTAATTTCGTCAATAACATAGTATTAAATAACACAAAAAAAAAATTTTGAGTGCATTTTTTCGACTGCTGAATCATGTTGAAAACTTTCGGCTTTGATACATTTACGAAGAGTTGGAGTCAATTTAAAGACGATGTTTGGTGAATCTTGCCGTCGTTAATAGTTACGGTTATTTCTATTCAATTTAAGGTTAGTGTAGGAACGTAGTGGATTTTAGTTTATTTGTACCTTGTGTATGTTTGTAAAAGTCTAAGCAACGCTAGCTTAGTTCTTTTTTTGCCTGAGTTGTTCTTCTTATTACGACTTTTTCGAAACGCTTTTTTGTGTTCATCATCTCAACCAACGTTCATGTTCCATCAAAAATGTTACATTACACATTATTGCGAAATATGAGGAAGTATTCAAGGCTTCATCAAATTAAAATTATTATGGAAAAAACATATTCTTATTAGCGTAATGATGATTGCGTTGAAATAGTGTAAGATGGTTTTTTGAAAATTCCAGCAAAAACGTCAGGTTATGGTTACTTATCTTAATATTCTTAAAATTCTCTTTTTACACCCGTATTTATTATAAACAAGACCAAGTAATTATTTGAGCAAAAGTGATGACATACGCAACGATTTTTTATGGATTTTATGGATACTGTTCCAGTGGTGGAAGCCCAAAGAATTTACTTTTTTAATTCCCCTTCAAATCGACCATAATCTTGATAAGTACTTACTTGAAATCTTCCACAGCAGTATCATCACCATTCTCCATGAACTCTTCAAAACTGAACAGATAGTCTCCCTTATCGAACGTCACTATTCTTGAGTTAGCGTTCAAGTTGTTCAGCGCCACTTGTATGTCTGGAGCCTTCTCGCTTTGACAGAAGATTATCCTTGGTTGAGAGAGTTCGAACGTGTGTTGCAGTTCCTCTAAAATAGATTGGTGGACGATGAACCAAGTTGATAAAAATATGGTAAGATTTAACAGGGGCAAATGTACACAAAAGACTGAAAGACTGATATTTCTCTCACTTCAAAATAAATGTTATTAACAGGAGAATTTAGGCTCCCTCTTTCAGCAAAACGATTGCACTGATTTTGATGGAATTTAAACGCAGTTTGACGACTTTGATGAAATTAACAATGGAGATACATATTATTATGTTTCTAAATAAAAAATATATGATCTCAAAAGATCTCTCGCAAGTATCTCTCAGGCCACAGAAAGGACAAAACTTTGCAAATATCGTCTGGTATAAATACTGCTCCTCAAGCTATTTAAATAGAAGTCACAATTCATTTCTAAAGTATTTCCTTCACTCTTACTCACGTATAGTCAAAGTTCTATCCACAGCGGCCACAATAATCCCAAGATACAATGCAGCATACAGCGGTATCGCCACATCTACATGGTTCGGGGCCATGAGAACTATGACGTCACCAGTCACCAGACCCATGTTCCTGAAGGCTTGTGCGCAACGAACTGTACGCTGAAGAATTGAATCTGAAGTTTCTGATTCGTCTGTGGCTCCATCGATCTAGGTCGAAATAAAAAAAGGTAAAAAGAAGTGGAGACGTTTAAAACTGATCAATGGAATGTTGATTTAGGATGAGACTTATTAAAAAACTAGCCAAGATGAGATAAGCCGTTCATTACACAATCAACACAATGTTTTTCTAAGGTCTCCCTATAAAGGATTAAAAGAATAAGAGAAACTTCTAATATTCTAATACTATTAATCTTCGATAAAAGACCTTAACAGTTTACTTTTCTCAAAAAAAGCCTCATTAGCAATGTATCAAGAAATACAAAACAAATCGAATTTTGGACGCCAATCACCCGTTGTGTGAGTTACGGCAACTACTTTATATATATTATAAATCTTCTCTAAAAAGTCTTAAATGCATCACGAATGTTAAGGCTTCTATACTAAGTTGTTAAACTAGGTAGAATAAACTTATTTACCTGCACCACAAAATCCGGGTCATCCTTCAAACTCCTCAAGATCATCTTGCCAATATGGTGTCGATCTGATGGTATACCTGACTCTGCTATGATGCGTGACGTCAGTTCCCCCATGTACCAGTGAAGGGAGTCATTTGTCATGCGTTTTAGAGACATTTTGAGATATTATCTGGACTGGTTAGAATGTAAATCTGAAAAAAGTATTTAAAGTGATTGTCTTGACCTTATTGTATGTTAAATAGATACCATTTATTTTTTCTTCATCTTTCATTTCCATGTCCTCTTCGAGAACAGTCTTCTTAAAAAGTAGTCCTCTTAATAGAGTCTAAAACCTAAAAAGCAATTGTCTACACTGACAGCTGTTTACTGCCTGACTGTTTAGTAATATTTTAGCTAATTTAAATTATTGTGCAAAGCTTAAGCAAAGAATAATTACAGCAAGAAAAATCATCAGCTGGTGCTGATGACTTTTCTTGCTGTAATTTTAGATTAAACTTTAGATTAAGTCCTTAGATTAAGCCTTTGACTCAAGTGGTCTTTTGATAGGCCTTGGATTAGACTTAGTATTAAAGTAGAATTCACAGAGATTCGCTTTAAGAAAGACCATCAAGAAACTCAATAAAGAGCTACTTGACCGAGTGTTCAAGAAACCTTATCCAGGAAACAATTATCAAGTGAATAATACTATATACTACATAGGTGCCTATTTTATCAAACAAACATCCATTAATAACATTTATCAAATGTCATACACGCACTGCATTCATATTTACACAACGTTCCGTCCGTACTATCAAAACAGCAATTAATTTAACCATTACGAATATATACCTTAAAGCTATTAGTATAGAGTCTAATTTCTTTTGAAGTAAATGCTATCGTGAATGCACTTTAAGACTTTATGGAATTAACAATTATTTGTAATGACATGAGTTATGGAACCTTGTGTATGTAATGGTCGTAGGTCGATTATACCCTAAAGACCCATTCAGACTCTAGAATGGTCCACTAGGCTAATTCCCGATAGCTCGGCACCGGTCCTAGTTTCACCAACAACTTAGTAGAGAGTCTTGGTATGCATGCAAGATTATACCTAGTAAAGAACCCTGTGTATATCCTAGGTAACGAAGCTGTATTAAACAGGCCGTCGTTAACTGCAAGGGCCTGCGGGTCACACAAGTACTTAATTCCAAATTCTGAGTGTCTCCACTACCGTCAACCTTGCATAAGGTTCCCTACTAAGTTGTCGGACTTTAGTAAAGAAGAACGCTTGTTAATATAAACTAGTCCTGTAGGAGCATTTATTCCGATAAATAACTGGTTATAAGTTACATAGAAATCGATCTGGCGTAACTTTGACTTGTTTTGAGTGAAATTTAGTTCACATTACAGTTTGAAAAGTCGATGTCCTAGATACTGAAGAGCATTAATGCACACTCGAGTATTCTCTTTGAATACGTCAGTTTTAAAAATGTCTCATTCGTTAATTTTGGTTAAGTATTTTTCGAGACGATGGCTGAAACGAATGACGAACAATGAATGACAGTTGCATTTGTTTTAATACCTTATGTTAATATCAGCTGGCATGGAAAACATAGTATATTATCATCTTTTATTATATTATTATTATCAATGCAGTTGACTTAACTGTTTTAATTGTAAACATTTTGAAGAATAACACTATACGATGCTTAAAGAAAAATGGCAATAAAATAGTCCCGAGTAAGAATTTACTAACAAAATATATTTGTTTCCTAACCCCTCCCACATTACGGGAGGAGACCCTTGCCCAGCAGTGGGACATTAATGGGTTAAATTTATTTTTCTGTAAGATTTTGGAAATTCGTTTAAGCGTCTATGGTTCCGAGCTGGATTTTGTAATCTGAACCTAGTATTTAACTTATATAATTACTCAGTGATTGTTAATATCTATGAAGAATAAAAATACAATTTTTTACTTATTTATAATTTTTGTACGCCGCGTGTATTGATTGTGTATAATTATATATTGTTTTAGATCAAAGGTGACAATATGATGGATGCAATCAAGGAAAAATATAGAAAACGATTAGAAAAAAGTATATTTAATTTAGTATGTGAAATAAAAGGGTCACATTTAAAGAAGAAAATATGGATATAAATAGTAGACGCAAAACGGTAAATCACTCATGCTGAGTTACTCACAAAATTCTTATTAAGAAAAAATAACTTTATATACTTATACTCATTTTTTAATTTATTTCTTAGTAATTCACAAACACATCATATTTTTAAATTCTTAACACCAAAAAAAAAAACAAAGAGTCACTGACCAAATTCTTTCTTCAAATTGAATCACGAAAACAAAACTCAATTAAATATTCTCGCCAGTATTCTCCACTTTTTTATTTTTAATCCTTTTTCAAATTCAAAATCACAAATGAAAATTCAAATGTCTGTCAATATTTCAATATTCACTTCGTATTCTCTTTTACAGTATCACACATATCAAATGCACAATTGCGAATGGAGTGCGATCTACTATAAGCGTAGTATATCCATTAATAATATACTAAGAACCTCATTATAACCAGTAGTAGATACTGTTCCGATAAAGGTAGTACGACACTCGGTAGGAAATGAAGACTGTATATTTTAAATCTATCAATATAGGTTTAACTTAGTGGGAAAACATTATAAGCTGTGTTAATGTAATATAACATTTTCCATTCGCTAATTAGCTATTTGACCATTTTGGGACATTATTCGAACTCTAGAAATTAATACAGAACTTGGACTAAATAACATTAGTAATCAAAGTCCAAATTGTTTGATAAAGTGAAGGAAATGAATGCCTTAATTGATTTATAACGTCTATAAAACATAATTCTTCTGGTCTTTGAAGACTCGTACCTTAATGTCAACGGAGGTAAGTAACCTATCAGAAGACCGAACAATTGATAGGTAGGTACCCATAATAGGCCGCATCAGCAATCAATATTCAATAGCTGATGATAACATATTTTAAAGTAGTAATTTGCAAGAGATGTTTTCTCAACTCATAGCATCGTGCAAAATATTGACAATATCACATCTTTTCTCTATTCGTTCAACGTGTCATCTCTCTTAGAGGTTACTTTCAGAAGAAATAGCTCTTGTTTAACCCTAAGTCTTCAGCTACCTTATCTTAATTAAAAAGGTAAAATAACACTTGAGTGAGAAAGGAGCCTAACAATTTTCAAAGCTGATGATCTTCATATATGTACATAAATCACTTCAAAGATTTACAAAAAAAACAATTAAATACACATTACTATAATACGAAACATGGCGGATTAAAATAAATACTTAGAATTGAGATAAACTAAACATTTAAACTACAATTAATGGTATCATTAATAGGTTAGTAATCGTTAGTCAACCTAGTGTCAAAGTAGTTCGAACCAAGGCCTTTGACACGGCTTAACGACTGTTATCTTAATTGACAATTATTGAGACGGACTATTAGCGTGCAATTTGCAGCATCGCTCTTCTTAAGTAGAACTAAAGAGGACACCCATTAATGGAATGACCCGCCAATGATTGCTTTACTTTCTGATCTTTTATTTACCGCAATGTCACCAGAGTCTTTTTTTCGTTCGTTTAAGTATGTTCTAGAGCTATTTAAATGCACTCCTAGGCATGCAAGATTTCCTAATACCTGTTTTTATACCGCGCAATGAGAGGGATTTATTGATTACATATAAAAGAGGACGTTATCAGTTAGTCTGTATTTTTTACTGTTTGTCACCTCGAAACTTTATAGGAATAGATTTCAATGTTTCCGTGTGGTCTTTGATCTGTACTTAGCATCATAAGAAATGCTTCAAAATGCGTAATCGTCTTCATTGTTGTCATGGTCATGTCATATTTTAAAATAACTAACTACTTTATATTGTTTTCAATTCATATTTTCTTTTAAAATCCCTGCAGCCCTGCTGTGCCTGTTAGCCCATCATCATTTAGGAAAACTACTCAAACCACTCAAGAAATATAGGATGGTGTCAATCACAATTCAGAACGGCGGTAGGCCCTTGACTTACAATTGAAGAAAATTGTTCTGCCATTTTGCTATGATAGCAAGATTGCACTCCATTGCATAATCTTGCATACATACAATATCCGTCCGAATCAGACACCGAGCTGTTTGTTAGTTAGTATAAGATAGCACATCTTTTTCGATTTATATCGAAACTGAACCTTACATCACACTTGCCATGGAAAAGTTGAACACCATGGTCAAACGTAAACATTATTTATGAACCATTCACAGTTAACTTGTTTTAACGGTGAATTAAAACAGTGTGTTGAAACTTTGCATTCTCAAAAGTTCTTTAAAGGTATACAAATCCAAAATATAAAAATAAAGGTTATCTATCTTTTTTTTAACCTAAATTACACGCGGTCCCGCGCGTGTCATCTATAAATCAGTAAACGACGCGCAGGTCCAGTATACCGCAAACCTTACCCCAACAAGCATCGAATGTCCACCCATCTATTATGTAGAGCCTATCAATTATTAGTGCCGTAATAGCGAGCTCTTTGAACTAAAATGACAGGCTACGCTGTGTTCGAAGGGCGTAGATATTAAACGACAGTTACCTTGTTATTTAGTCTGAAGTACTACTATATTGAGGCTTTGATTCTTTGATCGCAGGTTTATATGTTTTTACCTCTAGATGTGTAGATTTATAGTGAACTAGCTGTTGCCCGCGACTTCGTCCGTGTGGTTCGTGACAAAGTATAGAATTTTCATACAAACTTTCATCCACTATAATAATATTATCCCCTTAGGGGTGGGATTTATCAAAACCTTTTCTTAGCCGATGCCTAGGTCATAACGTCTACACGCATGCCAAACTTCAGCCCAATCCGTCCAGTGGTTTGGGCTTCTGCGTTGATATATCACCATGTCAGTCAGTCACCTTTGAGTTTTATACACATAGATATATAAATATAGATATTATAGACTGTCAAAGCATAACTCTGCTCTCATGCTCTCACTGTCAGGAACCGACTACAAGATAAAAGCAAGTCTTTGCAAATTGTATGTAACATCTTTTTCCTAACCTAACCCTTTTCTTTTCAGAGGAAAAATCCTTTCGGATACCCGACTTTTCTGGGGGAGAAAGCCGGGTTACGTGATACTGCCACTAAAAAACCACCTCGATAACCTTCTCTTGATGTGTGGATGGAGGAGCTCTGGGACCTATAAACTCATTAGAGCCCCTGACTTACAAGCTGGAGAGGGCTTTGTACCTTTCTCCTCTACTCCGAAAATTGTAAAACGGTGCCCATTAGAGAGCTTAAAAATTTGTTGAGCTCTACTATGTCTCGCTAAAGCGATCTAAGTTCCGCCGTTGCAAAGTGACAGCGCTACATGAATTTATAGCAATCCTTTTCTCACGGTAAAACTTGGATAGTTTTGGAACGTCAAAGTACAACGCTCTGTTAAAAATATTCGCGACGAATATATTTTTTGTAGGACTGAAAAAAATCTTTTCTCTATGTGACTATTCTCTGGTGAGCTAGTAATTGATGCTTGGATAACATTAGTCATGTTTCAAGGCTTAGTAACCACGTACAATAAACTGTAATTAGTTTGTTTTTATCTGGCATGTTGTGATGTTTCATTAATGATTATTTAATAGGTAAATTACAGCAGATCTATATTAAATTACATTTTGATTATCATGATCTTTTAAAGGTATATGTATAATTTATTTTTTAACTAAAAGCCGCGAGCATAAATTTACGTGTCTAGCTTAAAGATCTTTTGAATTTAGGATTAAGGTAACCAGTCGTTATAAATTTAGATATACAGTACCTACAATTTTTCAAATGTTGGGCTACTCCTTAGAACATTCCAACAAATATTGGATATTGAAATAAAATCTGTTTAACAAAAACAAACTTGTTATATTTGCGATATAAATAATTTCAAAGCGTACAAATACTCGTAGTTATAAAACATTTATTATTTTATTCTCTTTCTAAAGTTAAAGCCAGTTCTTGCACCTTCTTTCTGTTTATCTTGGAGGAGCTGGTGAGAGGGAACTCCTTCATGAAGATCACGCCACCTCTTAGCTGCTTGGAGTCCGTCAGAGTTTCTGTAAAGTAAAGAAAAAAATAATATATTCAGAAAGCGTAAATTAAGTAACTGCACGTGCGGCGCAGTGGTCACCTTGCCATAATAACCGAAGCGCCTCGTGTTAAGAGTTCTAATTCCACCCTGGACAAATATTTGTGTGATGAGCACGAGTATATGATATCAGCCTGGTTGTCAATGTATCTATATAAGTATGTATTTAGAAGTACATAAGTATGTCTATCAGTTATTTGGTACCATAGTACTGCTTAGTTTGGAATCAAATGACCGTGTGTGAGTTGTCCGATGATATTTATATTTATTTATTTAGTATTTATGGGAATTCGTATGTAAGATTTATGAAAGTAGACATTATTCTCTTATTATAAGGCCTTCAGATCAGCTACCTTGGACTCGCCGATGTTAAAAGAAGCTAGTCTGCGAACTCCCTAAGAACCACATTTTCTGCCATTACGAAGGCTTTTAAGATTTTCCATAACATTTTCACGTTCTGCTACCTTTCACAATGTCCTTAATCTCCTGAGCAGTGACGGTGCTGCCAGTCTTGCGAGTCACACAGGCAACCACCAGGTCTCCGCACTCCTTGTCCGGTATACCGGTGACGCACGCGTCCAGGACTCCAGGGTGCCTTCTGATCACCATCTCAATTTCTACTGGTGAAACCTAGGAGAACAAGTTTCTTTAAACTTAAGCAAGGCACCAACTAATGATATAAAACCCTTAGTTCACAGGGTTTTGATTGAAATCGTATAAATGAGTAGACTGTTTCCTCCATAATTTCACCAAATATTATTCAAAGTAACGTAACTAAAAGGTAGGTGATAGTTTCTAGGCCACTAAAAGGATCCTTTAGTAGCAAATGAAACCATTAATGTTTATCGGGAGTCATTTTGGGTACATTTTATGCACGATTGACACAGGAATTCCATATGTATACGACAACAGCTTGGTGACGGTGAAATATTGTGCATTAGACGAAAGAATCTGTATATAGCCTTATGATAGTGTCTTTTTTTTATATTTTGATATGTATTCAACAACTAACCTGATGGTTCTTATATTTCAGCAGCGATTTCAATCGTTCAACAAAGTAGAAGTGATAGTACTCGTCTCTGTAGAATATATCACCACTTTTCAACCAGCCGTCCTCGGTCAACGTCTCCGCTGTCATCTCTGGGTTATTGTAGTAACCCTGGAAAATGTAACATGGTTAAAGTATTATCTGGAACTGTTATTATGTTGGGTACCATCTAGTTAAGCTATTTATGAAGTACACCCATTAAAATCCCGGCTGGAGTAAACTAAAAATGAACGAGGGACTTCCGAAATAATGACGGTTTAAACCTTGAGCCCATTACTTATGTGACACTTATAACTTGGAAAAAATCGAAAATTTATGATACCCTGAACTCTGGCTAATGGCGAGAAGTTTATACCATTTTACTACCTCTGCGTATAGGTATAAATGTTAAAGTTGTTATTAAATTATAAATACAATTTAGTAGAAAAGACAAATCATAATTTTTGGCACGAAGTACATACTTACTATAGTCATACCATAGTTACTTAACATAGTCTGCAACAATTACCTGGAAATAAATATGAACAATGTTTGGACAATGGAACAACTCATTACCTTGAAAACCTGGAGTCCTCGTATCCATAATTCTCCAGGAACCTTGGGTTCTGTTACATCCTTTTTAGTAGTTGGGTCTACCAGCTAAAACGGGAGAAGAATACAATAAGTGGAGAAGAATCAACAACAGCATAAATCAGAAGAGCTGAAAGAGTACAACACTTTTTACCCTACTGCTTTAAAAATAGAGAATTATATTTAATGATTGTTTATCTGTAGATTTCTAGACTGCTCCAATTAATTAACCACTAGAAGGGGTCTAACGTATCGCATACGAGTAGTAGTAAATAGTAGGATAGGATATTATATTTAAATTGATTGATCAAGACCAAAAAAAGGTAACTGGTTCTATAAAACGGAATACTAAGAAAGCACGATACAAAATGTTCTAACTCTTATTCCAATAGTATTAAGAACTATTTTTGTATAACTTACCCGATATTCCAAAGCACCTCTGGCACAACCAGAAGATCCTTTAGGCGGTGGGTAGTCGTTCTGAAAGACTATTCCAGCAGCTTCACTCATTCCATACAAACCGAAGACTTGATCAGACTTTATAAGTGTCTAAAAAACAATTTTTATTTAGTACAAATTGTTAAGAGTCAGACTGAACGCAGGTCTTTGACAAAATGGCTTATTTATTTCTTTACCTACTAAAATATATGAATGTACACTTTAAACACGATGTTTCAAGGACTTTATTGTACAAACGAACTAGAAGGCAGACTATACTATTTCTTTTTTGTTTTTTTAACAACTCCCACACTAAGAATTGCTCTTGTGTCGCGGGGACTTTTACAAACATACAAACAACGGACACAAAGTGCAACCAGACCCGAATCAATTACTATTGGATCACACAAATAATTGTTTTGTATGGGAATCGAAACCACGTCCTCCCGACGCATTGATAGCGGCGTGGTGACCTAAAACACTGCGCCACGGAGGCAGTCGACTATGCAACTTAATTTTATTTCGCTTCAGGATTTACGCGATCATGCACATAATATCTTAGTTTTCTCGACGTTTAAACCAGGTTATACCAACAGTTAGCAGAAAGACCATAATTGCGTTTATTGTGGTGTAATATTACACAAAAACGTATGTCTCTTGTTAGTTAGACTAGAAAGAATAACATGAAAACACCATGGCAGTAATACTATTGATAAACAACCAACAACAATGACTTGGATGACGTAAATAATGTTGTGAAATAGCACATGAAACACACAATCCTTCAATAACCTAATACATTAATAATACAAACACATAACCACGATTCGCTGTTAATAAATATTAGTCCTATGCAATAGCGGGTGATCCAATTGTCATTTACCGCGCACATAAGCAATATCCGATACGTTGATGAATGAATGAAAAAACTATGTATCCAGACCGCAATCTACATGCTTCTGGTTTCTTTTAGCGAAAAGTCCAAGACGAACCACTAATCACTTTATACAGTCGCTCATCGCAAGTTAAGTCCAGTATGCCTAACACTGAACTACTGAAATTATGCTGTTCATTGTTTCCTCCCTTAGATTATAGTGATTAACACGTTAGGTTAAAGCAGCAATGTACAATGACCATCAATTTGACTTACACTAGT
This sequence comes from Anticarsia gemmatalis, assembly GCF_050436995.1. NCBI lineage: Eukaryota > Metazoa > Arthropoda > Insecta > Lepidoptera > Erebidae > Anticarsia > Anticarsia gemmatalis. Next base: position 8,638,171 of record NC_134764.1, on the reverse strand, counting down.
TGTTAACTGAAATACGCGATACGCATACAGGGGGGCTATCACGTATCTCAGTTTACAGCCATTTGAAAGCCACTATCCTGTCCATTGTCTCCTCCCTTATGTTATAGTGATTAATACGTTACGTCAAAGAAGCAATGTACTGAATAGTGACCATAGATTTGATGTATACTAACTGTCAACTGAGATACGTGATAAGCCTGCAGGTTTGGGTAAATGATAGTTTAGAGCGATGAGCGCAGAGCGCGTGATATTTCCTTCCGAAACCTTTGACCTCGTGTTCTTTTGCACACGATAACTTTTTCACGTGAGTGACTATATAAAGTAGGCTATTATTTGTATAGATCCGCGGCTTAATGATACCAACCTTCACCGTGTCAATCAACTCATCTGTCACGACACTGCCACCCAAGTAGACGTTTTCGAGGCAAGAAAAGTCGCAAAAACCAAGCTTTGTGCAATTTGTGATCATATTGCTCATGAAGACTGGGCTTGCGACTGCGTATGTAGGCTGGAAGGTGAGAAAAGAGAGATGAAAGGCTCGCCATGCTGAGCTTCAAACATAGCGCTGACATTTTTCCCGATGATGAAAAAGAAACGAATCCTTCGTTTCTTAACCAGCCACTGCTTTCCCGCGTAGATGATCTTAGGTCCTGATATGATTTCCCATCGACGATTCCTTCAAGCTACTTACTTTAAACTGATCACAAAGTTCTGGGGAGACCGCGCTACCCCCCAATACAATGGCATCAAAACAACTGAAGTCACATTGATCACTATATGGCAGTAAGTTGTTCATCAAAACTGGACTGGCGGCTGTGAAGGTAGGCTAGAAGAATATTGGGAAAGGAAATTATGAAATAACTTTAGTAAGAAATTATATGATCCTTGGGTCTGATTTGGAATCAGAATGTTTAAGGAAGGTCTTCAATTCTTCTTTGTATTTTCTCTATCTTCTTATATGTCGTCGATAACTGTAGTTTTTGTGGTTCCTAAATATTGACCCTTAAGAAATATTCTTAGTAGAAACAGTTTGAATATCTGCTTGGTAAGAAAAGCAAATTATTTCGTTGGTGTCTTGGAAAAAATGGTTCCTTTTCATACGTTTGAAGAATTTAGAATTCCTCGAACGCATGGAGAATACTAATACCAATTAACAGTCAGCTATTTTGAACCGTAAAAGTTGCTTAGAATTAAAATTGTTCGAAGATCGATGCGACGAATTCTATAACCGAAATAATAGATCTTAAATCAGCAAAAATATACCTTATATGTATTAAGTAGATAAACAAAATGTTCAGGAGTGATGGCAGCTGATGTCTGAAGTCGTGTGACCCTCAGGATCGGAGAGAAGAGGAACTGCATACCCGCTGACAGCCATTGTAGTGGAGACACTACTAGTGCCATTCGCGTAGGAGTTGGGAACTTCGTAAACATAAGCCTGGAAGATTGGTGATCGACTGAGAACTTACGTAATAAAGAAGATAATTGACTGAGACTTTCCATCATTATTCTTTGGCTTAAGTTTTTTATCCATGGAGACAATTTGCCAATGTATTTTACTACGTCGAGGTACCAAAAACCGAGCTCGACTCCGTGTCGTTACTCGAATCATAGTTACCCGGTGGTGTGCCTTTCCAGTGTATTTGTGAGAATAATAGAAATAAGTAAGTAAATCTGGGTTGTGGAGGTCAGAAAGGCATTCGCTCCATGTAAAATACTGCATCCAGTGAGACTGAAAGCCGACTCCGACATAGTTTAGAAGAAAGGCTAGGCTGATGATGATGTTTAAAGTTATGTTAACCGCTATATATAACTCCTGCGTAGCTGGCTATTTTCTAAAAATACCTGAATGATTTTTTTTTAAACATTCTTACTGCTACTTTTCTGTGACATTAGCTATAAGTTACCATAAGTAGGAGATGCCAATAAACAGGTTCTGGTGGGTCAATGTAGCTGCCTTGGGTGTTCCTGTCGTGCCGCTAGTAGACGTCAGGTATGCTGGTGTCTCCGCAGGGTCGAAGTCTGCTGGTCTGTAAGCACATAAATATTTATATACTTAGGTATATCAATTTAGTTTTTTGATTCTTTGATGTCAAAAACTATGTTGCTCCTGCCACTTTTTCTTTATTTTATTCGTGAAACGTGACTCTAACGTGAATAATACGTTATTTTGTTATAATATTAATTAATGATTTTTCTCTACAATATCTGTCCATAATATCCAATGTTTTAAGTTTTAACCTTTTATATATTTTATTAAAATGTTTGATGTGCCTATATCTTAAACTAGCTGACGCGCGAAACATCGCTTGCGTCACATAAGAGAAAATGGGTCGAAATGTTCCCCGTTTTTGTAACATTTTTTACTGCTACTCTGCTCTTATTGGTTGTAGCGTGACGATATGTAGCCTATAGCCTTCCTCGATAAATGGGTTATCTAACATCGAAAGATATTTTCAAAACGGACCAGTAGTTCCTGAGATTAGCGCGTTCAAACAAACAAACAATCAAACAAACTCTTCAGCTTTATAATATTAGTTTAGATGTGTAGTAAATACTGTTAATGTAAGATGGTAATAATTAAATAAATAAATTGTTTTTTAACTTTAAGTAATTACTTCATTTAGTATACGCTAGAGGCGCTCTAAAGGAGGTGTTTAATATGGCAGCGAGATAGTGTATATTTAGAAAATGCATATCGAAATACATGTTGCAACAAATTATCGCAATTAAACCGTGATTTACTTTATCAAGCACTTGCTATACAAATTCATGATGAGTAAACACTCTACTATCTGCTATATTTATACTGTTAGATAACAATTAAATACTTACTGACAGTAAATATATTAGGTAATAGATAAGTATTTTGCATTATGTCATGATTATAACTTTTATTGTTTAGTGATACCGTTAATATTTAAATCTGTTGATAAACAATGGAAAAATATGGAAATATTAGGCGCTGTCTCCACGGGCGAGAGAATCGCGACGAGTCCGCCCTTGTATCGTCGGACAATCTCCACGAGCGAGCGATAATTCCGCCGCGTATCGTCGCGAGTCGTAACGGAATCGCAGAGATTCCGCGGCGACTCGTAACGGTATCCCCGCGTTTTCCTTGTTTAAAAAGCTTCTCGAAACAAGAGGCAACATTGAAAATAAATGACGCTGCATTTGACAGCGCGCTCGCTGCGCGCTCGTCGCGATCGCGCGGCGGACCCGCTGCTTGTCGCGGCCGACTAGCGACGATGTATTGACGTTTCGCACGCTCGTTGCCACTCGTCGTATCGCGGCGATATTATCGCCGTGTGGAGACGGTTCCATAGAGAGTGTATATAAATACGTGGCACGACGATAATATCGCCGCGATTCTCTCGCTCGTGGGGACAGCGCCTTAATATAATACTTTTTTACTTATAATTAACCTCAAAATTCAGTTAGTCAGGTAGACGAACAGATTTTTGTTGTTAATCACTTTTAAAATAAAACTCTTTTCTTTTATTATTTGTACATGAAAATTGTCTAAATATGCAAAGAATGTTGTATTCACTTTCAAAGTAATATCCATGCGAACGAAGTAGCTGACAGAATTTATTACTACATATAGGTTGATTTGGATGATGAAGAAATGTAAATAAAAATATAGAACAATACGCACCAAATATTCTAATCTAAAATCCAAATATTCGCACTAACTATTTGAAAGCCACTATGCTGTACATTGTTTCCTACTTTGGACTTTAGTGATTAACACGTCACGTCAAAGCAGCAATGTACTGAGTAGTGACCATCAATTTGACGTACACTAGTTGTCAACTGAAGTAAGTGCAGATAGCCCCTCTGGAGACGGTATTAGAGGAGACTACTAGGAATACACCGTTGTTGTTACGTTGCTGTATAAATCAGTGGTTCTCAACCAGTGGTCCGTGGAAGTCAAATTATGGTCCGCGAATGACTTTAAGATTAAACATTTTCAGGTTGATTATTACACTTTATTTTTAATATACTAACGAAGTGGTCCCGGCTAGCAAGAATAATATAAGAGTGGTCCCGGACTAAGAAAAGGTTGGGAACCCCTGGTACAAAATAGTCCTACTTACAGAAAACTAGCCACTGCATCTTCATCAGCAGTCTTCAGCAGTTCACCAAAGGTGGTGTGTTGGCTGCCATCGTCAAAGGTCACGATCTTGGATACCAGTCCAGCAAGTTTTAACGCTTCTTCAATCGTAGGCACCTTCTCGCTTTGACAGAAAATGATGTTGGGCCTGGTGACGTTGAAAGTGTCTTGCAGTTCCTCTGAAAATACGGCATAAGCTTTTATGAGACAATACTTCGATTAAAGAAACTGGCTATGTATGTTTATCTGGGGGCACGGAAGTGCCCCCGCAAGTCGAGCAAAAAAAGCGGCACGGCCGTAACATCCTTTTCTCGAAGCAATTCGGGCTATTTTTGACACCCCTATAATTTCGTTGTGGATAAAACAAGAAGCCTGGATTTTCAGCAACTAATCAGTCATTGTATAAACTCGGTATATTTAAAATTTCAATCAATTTGAATCCGTAGTTTAAGAATGACAACTTGTTGAAATTTTGAATTTTGTCACTCACTTCTTCTTCTTAGCGTGTCGATGGCAAACAAATTATAATATTAATTTAAAATAGTGTATAACACTTTCTGTCTTGCTATACACTGCCAGCCCAGTATTCAGCTACGTGTATAGCGTTTTCTGTACAGCTCGTAAGGTCCTGGTATGAGCAAGAGTCAGGGCACTCCGGGCATGACAACATGTGGGCCATGTCCTCTGTGGCTCCACATCTACAAGAAATATTTGACCTGTCGAGGAAACCCCACTCACTGATTCACTGACTCACTGACTCACTGACTCACCGATCATCAAAAGTCTAAGGTACTTCTAGCAGACTTAGAAGCTTAAAATTTAGAATTTAAATAGGCTTTAGTGTCTGAATCATGGGAAAAATTTAATATTTTCTAATTTCGGTCCAGTTTTCTAAATACATCAACTGCAACAATAACTTTGTAATCCTATATAAATGTATAAGATTACAAGGTTACATTTGCAGTTAATGAATTATTATTACTGTAGAAAATAAAATAAATAGGTGTAAATAGGTACCTACTATATAAGGCATAACGGGAGGGGGTAAAGGGTGGGTGAGGGTGATTAGCCCATGAACCTAACAACATTCCCATAGGAAAATATGTTGAATTATGAAAAAAAAAACGTCTTTCCATACAAATTGGACTTATGTTCGCTCTACAAAAAGAAGTGAGATGCCATCAAAAACATTCTGTAAAAACCTCAAGTCTCGCCGTAAAAAGTTGTGAGATCTATACAATACCAAGTCGATTAATCTATTTAGTCTCTACTTAAAGGACCTTCTGTCTTAAGTTATTACGTATGTTATTATCATGCCAATTAAAAAAAAATACCTTTAAAACAAATAGATCGACTTGGTCATCGCAAGAAAACACAAATTCGCCATTAACATTTCAGGAGCATTAACTTCTCGTCGTGCTGTGTAGTGTGATACATACTAATAATCAAATCATGCGATGGCCAGGTCGGTCTATTTGTTTAGAGGTATTTTTTTTAAATTGGCATGATAATAACATACGTAATAACTTAAGACAGAAGGTCCTTTAAGTAGAGACTAAATAGATTAATCGACTTGGTATTATATAGATCTCACAACTTTTTACGGCGAGACTTGAGGTTTTTACAGAATGTTTTTGATGGCATGTATATGTTTCTTTGATGCAACCAAATCGTCAACCAGCGCGAGCGGCCATCATAGCTTGTCCAAATTACCAGAGGCGTGAAAAAAACAAAAGTATGGTAAATATTGTAGACAAGAATAATGTCACAGCTATTTATCAAAGGAGGCCTAAAAAACTCACTGCCGTTTTGAAAGTCTTTGCCCTGCAGAAGAAATGTCGGGCTAAAGGTAAAAAGCCTTACTAAATAAAGTCGCTCTCCTCGTTTTTAGATTATTTTTTAAACCTACTACCCTACTGACCCACTGTTGTGCAAGGGTCTCGCGCCAAACGAGGGAGGAGTTGAGCCTAGAGTCCCCCATGCTTGCCGAGTGCGGCGATATGATTTAAAAATCAAATTTTCAGGATTTATTCCGTTTTAAATAACGAGCTAGGTCTACTCACGGACTCCCAACGTGGTATCAACAGCAGCAACCATGATCCCAAGATACAACGCCGCGTAGTGAGGTATACATAACTCCAGGTGGTTGGGACCCATCAGTACCATGACGTCACCTTTCTGAAGACCCAGGGTCTTGAAGGCGACGGCACAACGAACTGACCTGTTCAAGGCTGAGCCGTTTGTTTCTGATTCGCCTGTTGCTCCATCTATCTGGTGGAGAATGGGGATAGTTTTGAAATTAAAGAAAAGGAGAACCTTTAAATTGAAGAGAGAAAAAAAGGAAATCAAAGGCTAATTTTCGAGATACAAAAAGTCGCCACTTCCTTAATATTCTGTTCTGTCCCATGTTCAGCCAAGTTGTGCTAAGGCTTTAATCATTTCGGAAAAATATTTTCAATTATATCACATAATCATACAGCAAAATCTATGCGTAAATTGAGCCTAACCAAGCATAATATTGTTGTTTCTCTTTAAAACTATCTGTTAAAAAAAGTTGACTTAAATGTTAAGAAATATTAACATATGAATTTTATAAAATATGCAATTACAAGTCATATCACGTAAAGATTCAAACCTGCATAATAAAATCAGGGTTTTCCTTGAAGCTGTGGTGTATAATCTTGCCGAAATGATGTCTGTCTGTCGGGATCCCGGTCTTCGCCACCACGCGGGCACCCAAATCATTCAGGTAGAAATGCACTGAGTCGTAAGCGGTTTTGTACGACATGATGGTGGTCTTTGCTTCTGAAACAATAAAAAAATAAGTTGGTATGTTGTTTTTCGTTATTTGAACCAACATTTGGTACTTGTGATACTAGTCCTTTGTCTTGTTACCACTACCATTACTTTTTTTAAAGTCTTTATTTCATAAAACTTATGGCGCTGGAACTGTATATGCTGAAAAACTTGGTGCTAAAAGTTTCACATTGAACTTTGATCCTCCTCATTTTTTTATTTTAAGAAGCCGGTTAAGGAGAGGAAAGCTTTGCATCTGTTTGTTTATTAACTTATTTCTTAATTATGTTTTAAGTTACGTTTATGCGTGTCGTATGGTGTGAAGCCCCATTTTTCCAACATGGTAGGCTTTCCCTCATTTAGGGGAAATTACCAATTAAGATCAAAGAATATTAAGCTGTTTCTTTTTTCAAGGAACAAAATTTTCCTTTAATTCTTATCTAATTTATTTATTTGTTTAAAAGTAATACAACAGGTATAATATACATAGATATAAATCAAACAAACGAATTATCTAATCATTACAAGTGTAATTCTAAATTAAGTATAAATACTGCAATACAAATATGACTTGGTATAATTTGTATCTGGTCACCTAAACACGGGTCCAAAGTTTATAAAGGCGATATACTAGGAAATTAATAAAACTAAGTATTGATATATCTATAGTATTCTATAGCTGTAGTGATAAAACACTTGACAGTATGATTGTTTCTGTGTACCTATCTCGGAAAAATTTAAAACCTCTTTCATTAATACGAAGTTACATATTTTTTGTGCATAAATATGTAACGTTACAGCCGATTGAGTTAAAAAATGAGGCTATACAGTTTTTCGTCGTTATGTACATTAGAGTTTACTATAATATACATATAATTTACTATAACAATATTACTAATAATAAAACAGAAGCACATTAGAAATAATCACTTGCTCCAACGTTGAAAGAAAACATCGAGATGTAACCTTGCATGCCTAAAAATTGTTGAACGCATTTTCTGGGCATGCAAAGTCCTTAACCCACACCTGGCCAGCGTGATAGACATGAGGCCAACGGCCAAAGGGTCTCCTTGGTAGAATTCCAGAGTATACAGCAGGGTTCTGTGGGTCTCCCACCTTTACCCCGCAGTGATTTTATTATTTTATTTTTAGCAAAAATATCGCAGTAATTTCAATGAATATTCCATGTATTTATATTAAGCAAATTGTTGCTTATTTGTTAAGCATGTTACATTGTAATATCGTCTTTTCCCATAATAAATAAGATTGTTATCACAAAATGTATGTGTAATGTCTTCTGTTATTATTTGAATAAAAATTAATTTTAACATTCAACACGTACACAAATTGTTTGAACAGCGAATTAATGTAAGATAATAATGCATGATGTTTCTTAAAAAACAACTCCCGCACCAAGAATTGCTCTTATGTCGCGGGGACTTTTACAAATATACAAACAACGGACACAAAATACAATCTAACCCAAAACAACTGGCTTGTGGATCGCACAAATAATTGTTCCGTATGGGAATCGAACCCGCGACCTTCCGATGCAATGGTAGCGGTGTGACGACTTTAACCACTGCGCAACGGAGGCAGACTTACCTCCGTTTTTTTAGATACATTTATATTGAGGTACATTAGTGTTCCTACACGGGTTATAATTTTATATTTTACGATCCCATTGCTTGACGAGAGTCGCTTCCCATAGAATATGAGGCCGTGACTCAGACACAGTAGGCATTCACGACAATAAATTTGCAAATGAATTAATGATCGATTAATTATTGCTTTCCCGCATTAATTAATAAATACATTTATATTTTTATATATATTCATTTTGCCCCAGATTTTATACTTTAAACTGGAACAACACATTTACATAATAAGAATTGTAAAATATTGTTGTGTTTTTTTAAACATACGTAGGTACACTGCTACTTCATCGGATGAGTAGTTGGGAGTTAGATAAAGTGCCCGGTACTTGGCTATAGACTCGCCCCCTATTACATGGGACTAACATTGTTAATGGCCAAAGGAGGGTGTATTTCATACACCTCTGCCTATTTTGGGTAAACCACAAGGAGGTAGGAGGTTAGGTACACCCAAAGGAGTGACGTTTTCTTTCATCGCTAGAGCAAATAATAATTATTTCTAATACTCACATCCTACTGATATTATTAATGCGAAATTTTGTGAGTGTGTATGTATGTATGGATGTTTGTTACTCTTAACGCAAATATTACTAAATCGATTACGATGAAATTTGGTATGTATGTAGGTAGCTGAAGACTCAGAATAACAGATAGGCTTCTTTTTACCCGGAGTTCCCGAGAGATCGGGATTTAGACGGACAGGGCTTCCACGCGGACGAAGTCGCGGGCGGCCTCTAGTAATAAATAAAATAATATTTGTTACCTTAGTACTCGAATAGAACAGCCACTTATTTCACAAGGACGCAAAAACAAGCTAATGAATCTGATTAATAGATACTTAATTTATTTAATTGAAAGATAAATCATAAATCAGAACTTGCATTTTTCCTGGATGGAAGTACAGAGAAAAATAAGAGCTAGCATAAATGTGCAGTAAACCAAGTTCTTTTTTAAATACGTCCAGTAGTTTTTTCGTGAAAGAGTTACAAACATACGAGTCCATACACCCTCACAAACATTCGCATTAATAATATTTGTATGAAAAACTTAAAAAAAAAAACAAAATCAAGAATATAAAACTTACATGTTATTTACTTCTGAAATATTGTTTTTAATTTAAAACTAATTAACTATTTATTAATAGTGTATATATAAAAAACAATTAAATTATTTTTATCGCGAAGAAGTGTACACACACCTATCACAACCCACGAAATGCGTCACTAAAGCATGAATTGAAGATTACAATATAAAAAAGATATAAATTGACAGTACGAGTCGCATTCACACGTTAAAGGGCCCGTACAAAATTAAACAATGGCGAATACCATTGCGTTGGGAGGTCGTGGGTTCGATTCCCACACAGAGCAATTATTTTTGCGATCCACAAATAATTGTTTCAGGTCTGGTTGTGCTTTGTGTCCGTTGTTTGTATGTTTGTAAAAGTCCACGCGAAACAAGAGCAATTCTAAGTGCGGGAGTTGTCTTTTAAAAGAACAAAGAAGAAACACTAATGATGCCCCTCTAGCCAACATCCGACTACTGCGGCCAATATAATTGAAACCGGCCAACGGTGCAGGACTTTGATTATAGTGGCCAATTTGTGTGCATAATACACAGGTACTCTCTCTATTCCTTCACTCGTGTAGCCCGGTGGGACAGATAACTGTCACGACCAGTGAGAGGGCAGGCGCAGGACCGACGGGTTTACGTGCTCTCTGAAGTACGGAAGTATACAACTTCCTCACTCCTGGCTATCTCTGAGAAATTCTTAACAGAAAACACTTTTTAACAAAATAGATTCGAACCCGGGATCTCACGTTCACTACCGAAACGGTATTTATACGCATGAAAAACAAGTTCAGTGAACTACAAAAAACAATACGGGCTTTTTACATAATATTTTGCATACTTAAGCAAAAAACGGTTTTCAAGAGCATAGGGAACCCCAATAAAATAATATATTTATTTTTATCATCATTACATGCTGGTTTCCTTATTGCACATTTTCAGTTTTCCTCAACAGTTACTGAGCAGTATTTAGTACAGACAAGGTAAAGCTACGATGTCAAGGTTAAGTGTCGGATGGGTGACCATTTTTATTTCATGATTGGCACGAAATGACCCCCCATCCCACGCTTGGCCAGAGTGGTAGACCCCGCCCTCGTTTTGGTAAGAGACCTTTACCCAGCAGTGAGATAGTATTAAGTTGAAAAAAAAAATGAAATTGTAATTATTGCACACTGGAACATTTTATTAGGCACTCATATGATACTAACGTAAATACAAAACTGTGACATCAGTAGCTCGATTCTCTACTACTATCGAGTACCGACAACGGGCCTGTCATCAAGAAATTTTGTACGAAAATCTGATCAGCGCCGCTGACGGGCGTCGTAGGAACTATTTTGGCAGTACATTCTAAATGTCAAACTTTCGATACTCGACAATACTGACTGTACAGAATCGTGCTACATTTCACCGTATTTTTATACAAAAATGTGATTTTGCCATTTCTTAAAGAGTAGCTGATTTGACTGGTAGTCAAGTACTTTATTGATAAATAATTAGTATTGATACTAATGGCTTATTGTACTATGAAAAAATAATGACAAATAGGCAACCTTCATCTCTGCTTTTTCTAGGCTCAGTCAGGGATGAACAAGATCAAAAGCAGTGTTCCCACAGTCTGATGAGGATTATTCTTGTCTTATCTTTTTAGTAACAACCTGCACTTAAAACTTTTCTTGTGTCGCAGTGACTTTTACAAACATACAATTGACACGTAATATTATTTGTAATTTTTTAATTTATATTATTTGTAGGTCGCACATTTCGACAGCTTCCGCGTATAAGATCGTAACACCCTTTTTTATCGAAAATTCATTTTTTACTCTATCGTAATTAAAGGTATGAGTTTAATAGATCCATGAAATCAGAGGCCAACAATAAACCTTTATAAAACTAGTTAATTAAAAGCAATTAATATTATTTTATTCATGAAGGTGTCGTTTTTTTTTTCTTCTACTATCGTCTACCGACAACCGGCTATTCATCAAGAATAGTTGTATGAAAATCTGATCAGCGCCTCTAGCGGGCGTCGTAGGAACTATTTTGGCAGTACATTTTAAATGTCAAACTTTCGATACTCAACAGTACTGACTTTAGTGAATCGCGCCACTGATAGTCGTCGGTAGAGAATCACACTTCTGATCCCAATCTGATTGTTTTTCTTATCAGTTCAATGACAGTTATATTATCTCATATAGTAATAATCATCGTACTAAAGTTTATTTTATTTCAAGTGACGATAATAATATAATCTTTCGCGATGATCCTCTTGCTGGAAGTAACGGATTATCGTATCGAATAAAAATATTCATTAGATCCTGATCAACTAATGTCTAGCTATGTTATGACTACTTATGACATAGCAATAAATATTTTAACGTGTCATTCTAATAATAACATGCACTATGCATGTGGAAGTTTGTGAGGATAGATTTGTACTTATATGTTTGTTCACAACACACACACACACACACACACTCACACACAACAATTTCAACTATGGTGGAGTCGGCTTTACGTGAAGAATGCAGTTGAATATAGGCAGTCGCTTTATGTAAAATACTGGATTTTACATGAAGCGACGGCCTATCGGACGTCCACAACCCAGTTACCTGGGTATATATACGTATTCAACTGCATACAGTAAGACAGAAAAGGCAAAAAGGAATGGTTTCCGGAAAGGCTAGACCGAGTGTGCTAAAACTACAGTGAAAACTAAGCTTTAAAAACAGACAATGAGAATGACAGGTTGATTAATTTGACGTTTATAAACAATAAATTATTATAATGACATAATAGTATCTCGAAGGCTGAGAAATTATTTTTTTTACATTACTTACTTCTCAAAGATAACACAGTCATGCCATAAGAACGTACGGTTTTTGTGTTAATCAGATATTCGTATTTCCGTCTCCTTACATTTTATATAGACTTTAAGGCGCTCATAGCCAGTTGTGTTCACCGGTTGGTAAACGATCTGTGGGTTAAGCAACTGTTGGCACGGTCATTCTATAGATGGGTGACCGCATAGTGGTATTTGAACTGAGCGTCTCCATACTTCGGAAGGCACGTAAAAGGTTGGTCGCGGTGGTTGTCAATTAAGATAACAGCGACTTCGTCCGCGTGGAAACCCTTCCCGTGCAAAATCCCGATCCCTCGGGAACTCTGGGATAGCCAATGCCTAAGACTTCAGCTACCTATTACCAAATTTCATCGTAATCAGTTCAGTAGTATTTGCGTGAAAGAGTTACAAACATCCATACATCCATTCTCACAAACTTTCGCATTTATAATATGTATTAGTAGGATAATTTATTAGCAATTCATAAAATTATTCTTCAGCATAATTTGAAACGTAGTACGTACTCATATTTTTATTGGTCTGGACTTCAGACATTGTAAACTAAATCTTGATAAAATCCGTCTACAGCGCATATTTGATAAATACCTGATAGGAACGAATCAATGGATTTTTCCAGTTTTCTATTGAAATATAAGTAGGTACTTAATTTATAAATAAAATTTTAACCCATTAATATCCCACAGCTCGGCTAGGGTCTCCTCCCGTAATAAGTGTTGGGCCTTGAGTCCACCACGCTGGCCAATTGCGGGTTGAGGACTTGGCATACCTTCAAGAACTGTTTTAAAAAACTTTCAGGCATGAAAGGTTGCATCATAATGTTTTCCTAAACCGTTGGAACAAGTGATAATTATTTCTTATACACACATAATTCGACAAGTCATTGGTGTGTTGCCTCAGGTTCGAACCTGCAACCACTTGCGAAGGTACTAACTTATAGCACTCGGCTATCACAAAAGGTAATTAATATTGTTACATTTTTACAAGATTATATAGTTAATTTTTTGTCACGGTCAAAGGCTACAAATAATTTGTCACCTTATAGGTACGAAACATGAAATCTTTTCACGCAAAGTCGCGTGCTAAGTGCTAGTAATTCAATAATTAAAAATAGGCTGGGATTTAATTTAAAACTAATTATTGTTAATATAATGATAAGAGAAGGCCAGAGATGACGTAAAAAGACCTCACCTTGTTGGTGAGGATTTCTATAATTAATATCAATTTTTGTAATTTAGCTATAAGTACCTACAGCTAATTAACGTAGAGAACTGGCTCTGTGGCGAGTATCCAACTGCTGATGATGAGGTCTCGGGTTCGATTCCTCTGCGTTCTTATCCATCTATACTAATATTATAAAGCTGAAGAGTTTGTTTGTTTGTTTGATTGTTTGTTTGTTTGTTTGAACGCGCTAATCTCAGGAACTACTGGTCCGATTTGAAAAATTCTTTCAGTGTTTGATAGTCCATTTATCGAGGAAGGCTATAGGCTATATTTCATCACGCTACGACCAATAGGAGCGAAGTAGCAACGAAAAATGTTACAAAAACGGTGAAAATTTTGACCGATTCTCTCTTATGTGACGCAAGCGAAGTTGCGCGAGTCAGCTAGTAAATAATACTCGGCTATTGGTCTTTTCTAATCTATATTACAATATTTTACAATCGTAACCTGGGGTTAGTAAACGTCCCCAGTAAATTACTATAGGCTACTCTTATTACTTACATTGTTGAAAGCGAAACGAGGGTGTATTTCATAGACATCTGTCTACATCTATGGTCATAACAGGCGTGATTGTGTATGTAATTGCAGTTGGTTCAAGATGTAGATGTGAGCGTTACTATAGTCTAACAACTTAAAAAAGAGCCTGACATGTCAATAAAACTCACTGCTACAGTTTCAAGTAGCAATCAAACAAAATTAATAAAATAGATAACTTGGTAACCGGCGGTGCTATATGACAAGATATGAAACGATGAAAAACAAGACAAGGGCAGTTTGTAAGGATCGTACCAAGTGGCGTACTTTGATCTCCGCCTACCCATATGTGACGAAGGAGTGATTATACGTATGTAAATGTAAACAAATACATATTTTTAGACAACCCACCCACGGTCACATTCCACAATGGTTACCATGGCAACCAGTTAACTAAGAAACGTGCTTAAATACTTCTGCTGATAAATTTACAACCAAATGATGCCCCATTTCACCGTGGTTACCATGGCAACCAGTTACCTAATAAATATACTTATATACTTCTAATACATACGTCTACTGATAAAATCTCAACCAAATGATGCCCTAAAACTACAAGTACTTAGATAAAGGCAGGTTAGAATTAAATTGTTTAGACGAAGATAACGTTATCGAGACGTTTACGAGGAAAAAATTATCTTTGTCATTACACAATATTTTGTATATAATACTTAACTTTAGTATATATACAGTATTGTCATCAGTAGCACTGAGCATCTCGGACTCAAAAGTCTCTTGTTATTTTTTCGCTAGTTTAATATAAAAAATATAATAGTTTGGAGAAATAATAAAGTGAAATAAATAAATTAAATTAAACAAAAATATTTTTTTAATAAATATCTATAATACTAAGTGAATAAATAAAAATAAAACATAAACAAAAATATTTAATAGAAAAAATAAGAAGAAAAATTATAATAAGTGAAAAAATTAAAAGGAAACCTAGAAAACAGTTTAAAATAAACAAAAAATATCATTAAACAAGTACAAATTACAAAAAAATACGTGATTATTAATTAAAATGGCGGACCAGTATTTTGGTAATAATTTCGTCCATATGTACGTGAATGAGTTGACATCGCGAGTAGTGGCCAAGACTGGTATACCGAGTGACAGGTTTCACCTCGGGAAGATCATTCTTCAGAGCTTGAGAGATGACCCTGAGTTTGTGATGCAGGTAATTTATTAATTATATTACTTAGTTACTAGCTGTCCCTACGAACTTTGTACCAACTAACGGTTGATTCCTTAAATTTTTGTAAGATTTAAATTTTTTTAAGACTCATCCTCGTACTTCAAGGAATATTTAAAAAAAAATCCCGTAATGAGGGAGGGTTTAGGCCTTGAGTCCACCACGCTGGCCAAGTGCGGGTTGGGGACTTTGCATGCCCTCAATAAATGTATTAAACATAGGCATGAAGGTTTCCTTACGATGTTTTCGTTTACTGTTGGAGCATGTGATAATTATTTCTATTGCACACTTAACTTCAAAAAGTCATTGGTATGTAAAAAAAAAAGTATTAGTGAATTTGTGAGATTTCTGCTTAGCTACTGGGTAAGGTTCTCCTCCCGGACTGAGGGAGGGATTAGGCCTTTAGTCCACTACGCTGGATAAGTGCGGTTTAGGGACTTTGTATTCAAATGTTATTGCTATCTTATTTGTACATGACTATGCTTTAATTACAAGTGAGAAGTAATTGGTAAAGATCACGCTATGTAAGAGTAAAGTCCAAATTATGTTTGAATCTCTACGTTTGAAAACTTAAATTGATCGTGTATTTTTTTAAATACAATATAACATTTAATACTATTTAAAAGTTTTTTCAATACCTATAAGATTTTGTACGAAATGTAATATACATATTTTTTAATAGGCTGGACTGTTTACGAAAAATTATCATACTTGTACTCATAAAAGATTTATCCAAAATGCT
Source organism: Anticarsia gemmatalis (assembly GCF_050436995.1). Lineage (NCBI taxonomy): Eukaryota > Metazoa > Arthropoda > Insecta > Lepidoptera > Erebidae > Anticarsia > Anticarsia gemmatalis. Next base: position 8,621,980 of record NC_134764.1, on the reverse strand, counting down.
TATATAAAGGCTTTTTTTGTCAATAATGTTGAAATAGTAATTATTACAGTCTGAAATATTATTTTAAACACTCGTTTAATCTCAACGAAAAATCCGAAATAGTGACGTTACTATGTGGTTTTTCTACAATTTCATATTTCATAAAGAGAGTAGGGTAGTACCTAGGCTACTAATCAAATCAGATACATTTCACAAGTAGACATGTACCCAATTATTTATAACACTGGACCCCACAGAACCCCAGTATGACAATAAAAATATTCAGGAGGACTTAATAACACTGTTTAAACTAAGAAATTAACTCCAAGACGCCATGATCTATCTATATCCTATCTATTAATTTTTCTTCTCAGACGGATGGTGCGACCGGTGAATCAGAAACCAATTCGTCAGTGCTCAAGAGATGCATCAGATGTGTCACCAGCCTCAAGAAGTTGGGTGTAAAGAAGGATGATGTACTGGTTCTTCTGTCGCCAAACCACCTGGACCAGGCTATACCATTCTATGCTGGATGGTTTATGGGTCTTCCTGTGGCTCCGGCGGACAGGACTATGGGAGTTTGTGAGTATATTTATTTGTTATTCTGTTACTACCTATGCGTATATTTTTGCGTACCTCTGTTGCTGGGAGGTACTGTATACGAATGCTGATCAGGACGTGTCTCTCGACTCCCGGCTAAGTGCTGGTAATATTTGCTAACTAATCTATTTTAGAATATTTCTCATTAATTACAAGGAGTTTAGTAACGTGCCCTGTAAATGGCAAATCGCTCTTTGTCACATGAAGCCGCGTCCAGACTAAGCGTGCTGCCTCGCGAGGCAATATCTCAGTCTCTTTTCTTTAAAATCGAAATGAGCGAGACCGAGATATTGCCTCGCGAGGCAGCACGCTTAGTGCGGACGCGGCTTCAGACTAAAGCTGTAAATGGTTACACAGGGGTGTATTTTATACTCCTTTTCCTCCGGGTATGACAGGCGTAGTATATATTATTGTATGTAATAGTATGTATGTATTATTGCACGGGGATCATAGTAAATCATACGTAGGATTGCCTGTAGACACTGGAACAACGTGGCACGCAGTTAACAGTTATAGGCTGATGATGATGAAAAGTAAATAGTTATCGCGAAATAGAATCACGCACATTTGCCGTGATTTGTTCCTAAGGTTTTGATTATGTTACACCTGTATCCACAAATATTACCTATTATGTTGTCCAAACTTCTTATCACGGCCAAGCAATACTAGTCTAATCGAGTTATTTGAGTTAACAATTTATCTATTAACCCCCGGTTTCTGAGGTACATTTAGCGGCAGTTTATCTATTCAATAACGTTAAAACTTCATACAAAAAAAAACGCTCTGTCAAGTCAGCGTCAGAAATATGTACCTATAGACTGTTACATATTGTTTTTTGTTTTGCTTTGTGGCGAGAATATTTTAACGTCGTTTTTCGCACAGCTAAGCGACTATGTTGAAACAAAAAAAAACAAGGCATATTCTTAAAACCACAACAGAAGTATGACAAGCATTTTAATTTGTGATGCGAGCGTCAGATCAGTCATTGCCGTCTGCAAAATAACATCGTGAGTTCGACCTTTGGATCTCCAAAAACGACTCATCCTATCTTTTTATATCTATTTCTACATACATAGATAACATCTATTAAATAGATAAGCAGTAATAAACTTAAGATTGTTATCAAAGTTCTACTCACTGGTTTAATAGGATTAGTTATAAATAAAAGTCTAATCTATTTCCTGTCGAAAGACTAACTCATCCTCGCTTAGCCGATTAAAATTATCATACAAGTTGCATTTTAGTGCAGTGATAGCCGAGTGGTCTGAACTGAAAATGAAAGGCTCGAACCCAACAACAGTGGCAACACACCAATGACTTTTCGAAGCTATGTGCGTGTTAAAAATAATTATGACTTGTTTTAACGGTGAAGGGAAACATCGTGAACCTTTAACCCTTTATATTTCTTGAGAGCATGCAATATATGCACTTCGCCAGCGTGGTGGACTTAAGGCTCAACTTCTCCCTTATTCCGGGAGGAGACTCTTGCCCAGCAGTGGGACAGTATTGGGTTAGATTATTTGAAGGTTTTTAAAGAGATGTAAATATGGTTGATTCACTACACATAGATAAATCTCCTATCTATCTATTTACACCGTTATTGCACAATTGTTTTTACTCCAATTGACAATGACTACCTTTGATATTCGATAAAAAGTGCGTTGTAATAAGTAACTAAATAAATAAGATACTGTATGACAAGATGTGTGGATGGATGTGACAACGCAAAATAATGGGCTCGATCGTAGCAAGAAGCGTTCTTTTTCTTTCTGCATACCCCCATGATCAAAGAAGAGATTTTATGTTCGCCATAGCCTCCTCGGTTCTGGCTGGATATGATAATAATATACACTACAACCTTCCTCGAGTGTCGCTCTATATATTGGTAAAAACCATATGAAAATTCGTTCAGTACATTTTGAGGTTATCGCGAACATTTGAGATGATCTATGATTAAGATGTAGTGTAAGATTACATTTGGTGATTTTGTAAGATGTATGTATGAATAGTAGTTAATTTTTTACTGATTGTTTCAGATGAATTAAAAGGTTTCTTCGACGTAACCAAACCTAAGGTAGTCTTCTGCCAAAGTGAAAAGGTCCAGGATATACAAAAAGCGATAGAACTGTTGGGACTGGACACTATAGTCATCTCGTTCGACAAGAGCCCTCATAGTTTGAGCTTCAAAGAAATGATGGACAAGCACGGCGAAGATATTGATCCTGAAGAATTTCAGTAAGTATTTATACTTTCATTAATTCGAAAAAAAAAGTATACCAAGCAAAGATTCTCAGACTATCGACTGCCTCTGTGATCTCTACGGTAAGGTTTACTACTGTCGATCACGAGATCCCAGGTTCGATTACCGTTTCAGATAAAATGCAACTGATCCTTCTTAAAATTCACGTTATTAATGCCTCAATAGTAGCCAGAAGTAACCTTCTGGTTCTTAGTAAGTTTAAAGTATTGCATTCAAATATTTACGAATGCTAAGAAAGCTGAATAAAGAGTTTCTAACAAAAACAATGACAGGTAATTAAGTTTAGCAGTTTTTGATAAGTTTATCTATTCAAAGTCTTGATAGATTTTTCTAGCGTTTGTTTCTAATAATACGCCTTATTTTTTCAGAGCAGTAGATATAGACCCAGAAGATTCCATTGCGTTACTTATTTCAACGAGTGGCACCACGGGACTGCCTAAAGCAGCTTCTCTTACCCACAAGAACCTGGTTATTTCTGGATCTTATCCTTTGTAAGTTTTACATTACTTTTATTATTTATTTATTCCTTTATTTCAGGCAACTGAGGCCTAAAGATATATATTTATAACTGAATGCTTGACCTAGAGGTTCACGTGGTCACCTCGCTGCAATAACCGTAGCGCCTCGTGTGGTAGGCTCGAATCCTACCCGGGTAATTTTTGTGTGATGAGCACGAGTATCTGTTCTGAGTCTGGTGGTAAATTTATCTATATGAAATTATTCTTATTTTTTCTTTTTTAAATAGACAACTTCCGCACAAAGAATTGCTCTTGTGTCGCGGGGACTTTTACAAACATACAAACAACGGGCACTAAGGACAACCAGACTCGAAACAAGTTTTTGTGGAACGCACAATTTTTTAAAAAAATCAGTGTGGGAATCGAACTCTCCACGCATGGTAGTGGCGTGGCGACTGCCTTAACCACTGCGCCACGAAGGCCGTCAAAGCCTCCAAATTTAGCAGTATATATGTACATATGTTTATCAGTTATCTGGATACCAAAGTACAAGTTCTCCTTAGATTGAAATCAAACTACCGTGTGTCAGTTGTCCAAATTATATTATATACTTTTTACAGTTCTTTCTTCACAAAATTCCCGTCACCGGTCACCTCCGCGCTAATCACCTCTCCTTTGATGTGGCTCTCCACCATCATTCACTACATGCTGGGCCCTTACATGAAGTATTCAAGGATACAAAGTTCTGCGGAACCAACTCCTGAACATCTAGTCTACCTGATCAAGAAATATGAGGTAAGACGTTTGGTAAAAAAAAAGTTTAAATTTATTTCCTGTTTATGCTTTGTGTCAACCTAGTGTCAAAGTTATTTAAAGTCTTCCCAAAATGACGAATTGAAGACTGTTATCTTAATTGACAACAATCAGAACCAACTTTCTACGTGTCCTTCGAAGCACTGAGATGCTCAGCTTAATTTTTTACTACTATGCGGTCACGCATCTATAGAATGACCGCGCCAAAAGTTGCTTAACCCTTAGATCGTTTACCGGCCTGTGAGCGCCTCCATATGAGTTTAATTCGTTTTTATTAACAGTAAATTCTCTTGTTGTGTTCCAGCCGAAGTTATTAGTAAACAGTCCCACGATGCTTGCCACGATCGTAAAGGAGGCAATTGAACAGGACTATGACCTCTCAAGCTTCGATGTTATTTTCGTTGGAGGTAGTGCGGTACCTCCAGAATTGGTGGCGCAAATTAGAGTAAGTACTCCTAAGTCTTAACAAAATAATTACCAAAACGTTAAACTATTTTCGTGACGTGAAAGAAAACATCTTGCGAAAACTTTGCATACCTTAGAGCCTAACGCTTCCCTAATTTCAGGAGAAAACCCGTGCTTAATATTAAAACAGTGATGGAATATAGCGCAACTTGCGCTTTGCTTCAATACAATAACTTTTTTAAAGCTCAGTCATACTAAGTTTCATCACTATGCTTTACTTTACCGTTAGAACAAGCCTCATTTTTGCCTTTAAAAATCTCTCTCAACTTTTTTTAAAACCCGTTTTGCTGTTTAATTTACAAACTGCGATAGTTATAAAACTTTTAAAGGCACGGTGTTATAAAACCATGTTTCATTACAGAAAATGACTCCTAGAACAATAATAAACGACACATATGGCATGAGTGAGTTGGGCTCCTTAGCGTTTCAATGTGTGGGCGCACCGCTCGGCTCCTGTGGCAAACGGAACGGACATCTACAATACAGGGTGAGTTACTTATACACCCTTTGTATAATATATCTCTCTGTATAGAAACAGAAAATATAAAGTCTGACATCTTATAATAATCCCGTTTAAATAATTTATATAACCCGCGGGATATTGTTATGGGGTATTGTGGTAACTGAGTTGTGCAGGTCAGATGGGCAGTCACTATATTTACTGATATTCAGCTGCATCCGTTGAGGATGGAAGTCGTCTCCAACATAGTTGGAAGAAAGGTTAGGCTGATGATGATCAACAATCTGATTTCTTACAGTTGCTTTATCGACTGGCAAGCGTTTGACATTTAAGAAATAATTTTAGCAAATTACGCTAGGGGCGCTGATTAGTTTTTCATACAAAATTCGCCAGTAGCTCGATCGCTAGCCACTCGTTAGCCGATAGTCAATAGTGGTAGGAAATTCATTTTGTTACTACTTACTTTATCATCTATGTGCTGGGAAAAATGGTTGCCCTCGTGATCTTAATTTATTCTTCTCGGTCTTTTGCCATATCTTAGGAGGCTGAGATTAATTAAAAAAACCAAATTATTTTATGCTTCGGTAATGCAAATATTGGCAGTTATTGTCGAATAAGATAACCCAAGAGGAAGATAGCTCTACGATTGACAAAAAGTCAGATCAAAGGTCTTGAACTAGGTTACCTAACTAAGGAAACGTAATAATCATAAAAATGTCAGTACAGATAATACATAAGTGCTTAGCTATATTACTATTTCATATCGTACCTATGGTTAGCGGTCAACCTAGTGTCAAAGTTGTTCAAGTCGCCTGAAAGGCCTTTGACATGGCTTCACGACTGTTATCTTAACAACCAGGATCGACTCTTAACGTGCCCACCGAAGCATGGTGACGCTCAGCTGTATTTAAGCTGAGCGTCTACATGCTTTGGTCACCCATCTATAAAACGACCGCGTCTAGGGTTACTTAATCCACAGATTGTTTTCCGACCGGTGATTGTAACTCATAAAAAATGTTGTTTAAATTGATGATAGATGCTTATTGCCAGTTGCACTTATGGGTCAGTATATTTAAAATGAGCTTACTTGTTTCGAAGGGCACGTAAAAATACGGTCTAAGGAGGTTTGATACCCGGTTGACGACCATTTCTTTTTCTCGATATAAGTGCGAATTTATGTATTATGAACGATAAGGAAATGCAGGTGGGCTCAATAAATTCGGTTATCTTAAGACAATAAGCTTTTTTACTTATTTTTATTGTTTATAATCCAGCGACTGCAACTGCCAGACGACAATGAATGGGCCTAAGATAAACTACTGTATTATATTACTACAAAGTAAAGACTGATAAGAGATTTCAGATTAGAGAATAATCTCGCAACTATCGGTATAGTCTTATCACGCCATACAAAGAACGCCACTTGGTACGATCCTTACAAACTTCCTTTGCATGACATCCATACATCTTGTCATACAGGACCGCCCGGTTACGAGTACAACGTACCTGGGGGTCTATCACGTATTAGGTCGGGGAAAATTCTTTTCGCATTATACTTAGTATGTATGAACTAGTAATAAAATCTTTTCTCTACGCAAAAAAACTCGATATTTGGGTACCTCACGAGCACACTAAAAGAAACCTAATGAACCGTGTACCTCATTTGATTCTTGTAGCCAAAGAGATTTTATTACAAGTTCATACATACTATAATGCGAAAAGACTTTTTCCCCGACCTAATATTTTAGTTGACAACTATACGAAAGCCATTGTGCTATACATTGTTTCCTCGCATGGATTATAGTGATTAACGCGTAACGTCAAAGCAGCAATGTACTGAATAGTGACTATCAATTTAACGTACATTAGTTGTCTGTGTATGTCTTTTTAGTCTTAATATTTTATTTATTTTACAGCTAGTGGATGTAGATACGAAGAAAGACGTTACGGAACCCAACAAGTGTGGTGAACTGTGGCTGAAAGGACCTGGCGTTTTTAAGGTACTGTACCTACCTTGGTTTAAGTAATTTTAGACCTGTGTGATTTTTTTGTTCAAGTAATGTTAGGTGATTATTATCGATATGGCCAAGATTCGCACATGTGTATTGGCAAAGATAAGGCTACCGTTTTCACCGACACCCACTTCTTACAAAGCTTTACACACACTATTTTAAACACGACTACGTACAATAGTCCCACAATTCAGTAGCAGGCATGGTTTATCTATTGGTTAATTATTTATTTATATTTTCATAATTCTGTGTATATTCAAAATAAACTAACCTCACCAGACCAGCGAACCTGAAGAACAGAACCTGAGGTTCTAAATTCTGAATTTTGTATACCTTCGCTACTCGCGGAACTAACTCTCTCACACAAGGCTCTCTACTAAGTTAGAGTATACTATTACTTAGCTTGTTGCTCAGTCAGCAACTCGCAGTATTGATATTATGACTATTAACTGCCTCCGAGGCTGTGGTTTAGGTCGCCACGCCGATACCACTGCGTCGGGAGGTCGTGGGTTCGATCCCCACACGGAGCAATTATTTGTGTGATCCACAAATCATTGTTTCGTGTCTGGTTGTGCTTTGTATCCGTTGTTTGTATGTTTGTAGAAGTCCTCGCGACACAAGAGCAATTCTTAGTAACTACGGGAGCTGTCTTTTTAAAATATATGACTGTTCAGTTGTTCACTACTCGGCTATTAAAACAATGTATGTATTATTTTGCAGGGTTACTACAACAACCCAGAAGCGACAAGAGAATCGTTCGCGTCCGACGGCTGGTTCATGTCGGGAGACATGTTCTACAGGGACGAAAACTGGAACTTCTTCTTTGTCGAACGAATTAAGTTGCTGCTAAAGTATAAGAATTATCAGGTATTTTTACATTTTTTTTGTGTTTTAGTCTAGGCTCAATGATATGCCGATTTGGGGGAATAGCTTTTCTGTATTCTTACGTAAATCTGTCAGATAACTATCAGATAGAATTATGTAGGTAATTTTCATTTAGAGATTTCAGGTACGTATGTATTCAAGTAATTTTTGCGTTTTCGCTGATGCAGAGTTAATTAAATGTACATATTAGTTACCTACTTACGAGGAGCTCGTGACTTAGTTTACAACAGCCGCACGGATCGATCTCTGAGGTTAAGCTACGCTTGCCGAGGTTGTTCCGTGGATGGGTGACCATCTTAAACATATCGAGTTCCTCCGTGTTTCGGAAGGCACGTTAAATTGTGGGTCCCGGCTGTCATTTTCGAAGATCTTTGACAGTCGTTAACAGTAGTCAGAAGCTTGAAAGTCTGACAACCAGTCTTACCGAAGGGTATCGTGTTAATACCCAAGTAACTGGGTTGTGGAGGTCAGATAGGCAGTCGCTCCATGTAAAACACTGGTATCCAGCTGCATCCGGTGGGACTGGAAGTCGACTCCAACATAGTTTGGAACAAAAGGTTAAGCGAATATATATATTAGTTACCTACTTAGCTCGAACCGAGAATCGAATTTGGGGCCTTCGTAATCGCATGTAATAAGCTATTACTCAGACCACTTAAGCAGTGAAACATACAATATATTCTATGCATGTAACTACATAAACAAAACACTTTTCCAACTAGAAGCGAGACAAGATTCAATACAAAATATTTTTTTAGACCTTTGTTCATCATGCTGTCAATACTGCCGTCGTAAATGTAAACACAGTAACTTAAGTTACTGTGTTTATAGTTTGTTTAGTTTTTTGGAATCAGGAGACCGCGGGCTATTTGAGAAAGTTTTCGGTTTGTTTGTACGATGGATAGTTACCGAAATACATTAAATAAAAACACAGTATTTTTACAAAAAAAACATTTTTTTTAATAAAAAATACAGTATCTGTGTTATTTTAAATTAAATAACAGTATCTCACTACTAACTGTGTTTTTTTAACGTGAATAGATTTACTTTTTTTTTTATTTTGCTTGATTATAACACGGCTTCTTCAGTTACTGTGATTGCGTATAAAATATTGTTCAAAGATAAACAACAAATACTTGAATAAATCACAGTATCTCATTTACTGTATTACTGATTTTATACGTATTTCTAAGAAACATAGTTATAACACAGTATGTGCATACTTACTGTGTCGTAATTCCCCTAATGTTAATATCTTTACAAAGTTACAACACAGTAATAGGTAAAACTTGGTTACAACACAGTAACCGTTGAGTTACCGTGTTGTAACTTAAAAAAATAAAAAAATATTATATTATTACCCTAGCTTAAAACACATTATCTAATTTTATTATTTATACAATAATAATATACTAGATATATATATACAGAATCAAAGATTTAACTATATACTAACATTAAAAGTTGCATGAAATAATATACAATAATTAGTATCTTCATGAGAGCAAAAATTAACCATTAAACTTCAACCGCGTTTTTCTCAAAACGCATATTTTGAAGTTACTGTGTTTAGATTTACGACGGCAGAATAGTCGTTCTATCTAACAACTATCTCTTATCTTGCAGATATCTCCGGTGGAGTTAGAGGCAGTGATCCGGCAGCACCCTGGCGTGCTGGACGTGGCGGTGACGGGGGTGCCGGACCCCGAGTGCGGGGACCTGCCCGTCGCCTGCGTCGTGCCGCGACCGGGGTATGAACTCACTGCTGATGAGATCAAGGACTTGGTTAAAAGTAAGTTCGCTGTTGCCAGTTCAATAATACAGTAATAATTAGGTAGCTAAATCGCTGGCTCGACATAACTTTAGTCATCCAAAGTTTAATTATGAAATTCAGTAGTTTTTGAAAATATATTTTTTTTAAACAAATGTAGCCTATGTTAGATTTCAGATCATCAATCACAAAGTGGGTACAATAAAACCCGAAACAACTATTTGTGTATCGCATAAATATTTGTTCCGTTGTGGGAACCGAACCCCTGATCTCCCGACGCTCGACTAGTGTAGCTGTAGTTGTGGAAACTATTACCACTGCGTCAATTAATATTTATTAATTGCTTTTTCAGATAAACTATCGGACACGAAACAACTAAGAGGCGGAGTACTGTTTCTCAAAGAGCTGCCACTGACTCCATCTACCAAACTGCACAGGCGAAAAGTAAAGGAAATCGCGATCGAAAGCTTAGCCAACAATAAGAAGATGATTAATTGTTCATAAGTTTACATAAGGTCTAACCCCTCCATAATGTAGGAAGAGACCCTTGCCCAGCAGTGGGACAGTAATGGGTAAAAAAGTATTGAATAAATTATGACCTTTTAATTTTAGTTTGATTTTAAATTTAAGAGAAGATGTAAGAATGGGAATGAATCAAAATAAGTTATTAAGGATTGACAGTGATGAATGTGACGGTCTCTGCCTGCCGCCAAGGGAATAATGTGTTATTTTTTGCATGTCTTTGTGTCTGGTCATAAACTAATCTTGCTAAAACGATTGCAAAATTATATCATTTCGATACAAAAAAAAATTTAAAATCGTTTAAGTCAATTTGGTTTTCTTTCATCTTATTTAACGCGGTATATCTGAAGGTATAGACAGAGATATATTTATTTTAATATAAATTAGAAGAACCTTATAGCAGTTGGCCAGACACGGGATTCGAACCCGAGACCTAGTGATCATGTCGTATGTATACACTTCCACACAGAGGCAGTCAATTTAAAATTCTCATATAATAAAACTGCGTTATACCAAAATATACAAATTTATTAATAGTAATAGACAATAATTATTTAAAACAGGGCTGTGCCCTCATAAACTTTGTGACACAAGAGCCGTCAACAACACAACCGTAACGGACAAACATACAATTTCATTAAATTTAACAAACAAACGTCATATTTTTATAACTGTGCTATAATTTGATAGATTCACTGAGCCTCTTAGAGTTTTCTTTTGGAGATTCTGGAAGAAAACAAAACAAAATTGTTAGCAAAATAAATTTATATTAGACAGTTACAGATCGTAAGGATTCGTCATCAATTTTATTAAGTCGCTCGAATTTGTAATAATTTTTGACAACCGTACATTTACTGACACTATAGTCTTTAAAATATAGCTTGATTAGAATGACAGATGTCAAACTGTTTTGACTAGGGTTGTAGAAGTATTGATCAAAATCGATAGCGAAAAAATCGAATCTAAAATAATTATATTCGATTCAATTATTTTTGAATTAGCTTTTTACGAATTGTTGTTTTGAATCTTATTGTTTAAGCAAATTCGTATAGGACGACCAGCCCTACTTTTAACACCGCACGGAGACCTCTCCTAGTTTAGTATTAATTAGGATCAATTAAATAAAACAATGAAATTAAAGTTAAATAAAATTAATTTATTCAGTTACTGGTGCAATTCTGATGATAGGGATGAAGATGATAGTAATATAGGATGTGCAGTTAATAGTGCGCATCCTAAATCAGTATCATCCTCGTCGCTATCATCAGAATCGCTGGAACAATCTTGGAGATTAATTATTAATTCTTGGTCACGAATAGTATCAAAGTGTAATTCGCGATTAACGATTAGTCAGATGATTTACTCTTATCTATTGTGTCTCCTCACTAAAATTTTTGCAACATGACGTAGCCTTGTAGAGAGGTTGAAAATTATTAGGTTTATTTTTAAGACTAAAGAAAATAGTACTGATTTTTAGTTTAAAGGCTGATTGTATTGAATTATTCTGATTTCTAATTGAGGATCTTTATTTAAAAAATAGTTATAATGCTAGACAAGACAGATTTTTCGTGTTTCAATTTGTAATACTCGTTAGACGTCGCTACAAAGTTGTGTGCTCTGTTTTGCTTAGAACTGTCATTTTAATCAAGCTATATTTTAAAGAGTATAACAACTAGTCTTGTCTTTTGAAGACTATAACTTATCAGACAACTGACTAAGGATTACACAAATTATTTGGTCCGAGTAGGAATCGAACCCGCCTCCACTAATGCAATGGAAGGGACGAGGTGTAAAGTTTAGCCACTGCATTTCATAGCAGTCTAAAGCTCTAGAATTCTATTTAAGTTACAAATAGACAACGAGCTCGAAGCGCGTATACGTATATATACGTAATAGGTATACGCAGACTTACATTATTCTTTTATTTAAGTTATTGTTGACTCACACACCAGCATTTATAGCCTTAACGCTGGTGTGTTATAATAATGAAAAGTAAAAGTTACCTTTTTAAATATATTAGCCATCAGTAAGTTAGTCTTCTTGATATTCTCCTTCTTCTTATCTTCTTTCTTCTGTACTACTTCTGGCAATGTCTTGTAAATCTTCTCGGAGTGCTTCTTCATTTCACGTTCACTTATAAATTTTGGGGCAGCTGGAAATACATAAAAACACATTTAAGTACATAGCACGATACCACTGTCGTTGAATCCTTTCTTTATTTATTGAATTTAATATAGTCATAAATTTGTATCTTCAGTTGTCATCATTATCTATGAGTAGGGAACACACAGTTCAACTTGAAATGAGAATGGCATGTTTTTTCGGTGTCTTCATCAATTATCATCATATCTTAATCATTAACGTCAATATATACGTCGATCTGACAGACGTAAGGGCAGCGGGGATTTCGTTTTACTATAATATATTTAGTAATTTTTTAAACTAGAAGTCAGGTATGCATTGCGGAACCCGAAAGCGACCTTAAGGGACCAATTTCAAAACTAGTATAATTAAATGGAAAAACAACAAATCTCGGCAGATGACGTTGATTTAGGAGTTAAAAGGATTTATAAGAAAATTCATAAGGTATTGGGCGGGCGACCCATAACGGAATTGGTCAGAAAAGGCGTAAACACTCACTTTTCTTTCGTCTCATGTCCAGGCCGATCTGTTGCGCGAGTCGTCTCAGTTCATCCGTACTCAACGTGGTCAGGTCCGGCTCACGTTCGACATGCACTGACAACAAGTTCCTGTGGGCTGCGCGCTCGTTTGCTCTGAAATACACCATAAATACGGTTATTTATAGTTTTAATAGAGGCTCTCCGCTGAAACACCAATAGTCGCGTCAATGGTTGCTTATTTACACTGGTCGTTAACCATGGAATGCAACTGGCCATGACCTTGGTAAAAGTTGCTGTTTCTTCAATAGACGGCAGGTAGTAAAATTCCAACAATTTTCTTTCATTAGGGATTAAAGAGGAGGTCTAAACTCTTAACTAAATCTAGAATAGCGGTAATAAAATTTTATTTTAGATAGCAAGTTTAGATTATAAGTATCATTTAGATTAGTTACTGAAACATTGTGTTCAAGTTCTGCCTACAGAATAAATAAGCTAAGAATTGCAAACAAGACACATAATACTTTTGTGTACAAGATTACATTATTTACACGATACATTTTCGTGAATCTAATTACTTTATACAATCATAACTTAGCAATAGAACTCACCAATTCTCGTGACTTGTCTAATAGTGTGCAGACTACAAGGGTTACAAGGATTGCAATAATTGTCGTTGCAAGGATCGCAAGGATTTTGATGACAATGTCTCGAATAGCAAGGATTTGGGTCGCAGTAATACGTATTGCAAGGATCGCACGGGTCATAGGGTTTGTTGCAGTTCGGTAAACCTAGAAATTGTTAATTTACTGAGTGTAGTAGAATTTTAAATTACTTGTAATTTTTTCTACGACTGTTGCATTTTTGTCGGCATTTTATATACTTACTAATGTTTACAGTAAAGCTAAGAAGTGCAAGAAATTTTAGAATGGATAAAAAAAACAATTAATTTCTACAACGGCAATCAAATATTACATTTTAATCTAAAAATAGTGACTAATTGGAACGAAATAGATTTTCTAATCAACGACGTCAGAAGCGCAAATGAAGCTTAAAAGACACTATTTGACTACAATTTAATGTTTTAGACAGTCAGAAGTAAAAATATTATAAATTAACTATTATACATGGAGGCCATATAATTTACAAATATTTACATATAATTGGACTATATGTACCTCCACAACAGGCGTTATTCCCAATAGATCCCGTACATGAGGGGCGATGTACTACGATCATTTTCAAATGCGGGGAGCCAGAGTCTTGACGTCTGCGAGGAAGGTGAGCTCTATGCTTTATAATACCCGAAAATGTACACACTACCGAATTTTAGGGCAATTTTTGTTGATTTCTAGGGAAAAACTTAGTAAAGAAGATCAATTGGATGGATTTTACGAGAAGTGTTTGACAGAATATATCGTATTTTATCGTTTAGAACTGAAAATTATCAACTTTGAAAATCTCTGTCATTAATTAATAATGAACGATTGATTAAAATCTATATTTTAATCATAAACCGTTTAAAATATAGATTAAAGTTGATGCTTTTCTGTTCCAAAATAACTACATAAAGAGTAAAAAATCACTTACCGCATCTCATTGATGTACTTCAAACAACTTTGCCTTTCAGAGCACTTCTCGACGAAATCCGGCCTGTTCTTTTCCAAATACTCTCTCACTGTATACTGCTGAGCTCTTCTTATAAAATCATCAGTACTAGACCAGTCGCTCTCTTTCGGACAACTCTTAGACCTTTGACAACGATTCCTGTGTCCTTTTTCAACTTTATAAACCGTTTCTTTGCAAGTCTCCGTACATAACTTATCTTTGCATTTTGGGACTTTTACAACCACGTTCTTCAGTTCCCTGTTTGCATCACAAACCGTTTCCTCACTCATCATGCTTTCCGATGTCTGTAGAATGAGGTTGTAAGCGACACATTTTTTCTGCAATCTGTCTACAGTTTTTGACCTTTTGCATTTGTGTCTACAGCCGCAATGATGGACTTTTTTACACTCTTCACAATTGACAGACGTACTGCTGGAAACCTCGCATTTCTTTCCACATTTCGACCTTCTTAAATGATATTTCTCGCATTCTTTTCGTATTTTGTTTAATATTTTACATGCGGCGGAATCTGAAGTTGATGGTAGGTCGGTAGAACAAGGAAGGTCTGATGATTCGGTGCAATTTTTACTGTTAGACTTTGATGATAATTGAACGCCTTTGTCGCGTTTGCTACAGCAGTCAGCTTCTGATGGACGTAAAGATTTCTTAGACTTGCTTCCACAGGCTTGTGTTGTAGGTCTTTGTGGTTTTTTCACGTCACGATTCGGCGAAGGTGACGGCTTGCGTATCGGTTTATTTTTGTTACTAAAAGGAGATTTTGAAGAAGTTCGTAAATATTTCTTAGGTTTGTCATCACAGCAGTCTGGTGATTTAGGTCGTTCATATCTTTTAGGGCTAGAATCTTCGCAGCCTGAAGCTTTAGATCGCGGACTCTTCGCATTGTCACTTGAAACTGGTGTTTTGTCTTTTTCATCGCAACAACTAGGTGGTTTTGTTCTCGCACTGTCTTTAGGAAGACTGTCACAGCAATCGGGATCGGTACTATCATCAGTTTCAAGTAAGTAATTGAGAACAGTCACGATTTCTGTAAAGCATTTCTTCTTTTTAATCTTCATTATATCTCTTTTAGAATACCGTCTTGTTATGTCTTGTATCATGTTGATAATCGGATCTTTCAAATCATTATCACCTGTCTCTTTCACACACTGGCAGTCTTCGCAATTGCAATTACTGCAAATTTTCTTCAATTCGGGTTCCTTATTGCACTGGCAAGCGTCGCCGGAGCCGCAAAATTTACATTTGTCACTTCTGGGACTATTTTCTTCCGAAGTCGGTACCTTTTTATTACATTTGCATTCACCAACACAGCCACATTTACCACACGCTTTTTTCTCATCAATTTTAGGTTCTTTTTCTACAGTATCCGTTTGACAGCTAACACCACAACCTCTCGTGCTATTTTTAGTTTTTTTCGATTCATCTTCCGACAAATCTTTTTGGGTGCCTATATCCTTTTTGTTATTCTCTTTATCACTGCTTATAGGAATTCCTAAACTAAACATTGTTGTACCGGTATCAGTTTTAGGTTCTCCACAGCGCTTAGCAGGGGGTGTGACGGGTCTAGGTGAAGCTAAGGGTACTGGAGATCCTAGACCCTTCTCCGCAGTACCAGTCTGAGAACAAGCGCAAGGGTTTTCTAAATTTCCCGTATCGGTGTTTGCTCGACGAAGCGGCTTTTTATCTTTGACTTGCACTACTTTTGGGTATGTATTTCTTTGAGGTGACCTTGTAGACGTAGGTTTTGACAAACAAGATTTTTTAGGGGATGGACTTCTTCGGCCGGGAGAACTACGACCGCTCATAAAACTTCTACCACTCGAACTCCTACCACTTCGATCAGATACAGTATTATTTTTAGAACTGTTAACGCTAGATTGACATTGGGCAGATTTCGCGCATTCTACAGCAACACAAGTATTTTTATCTGCTATAGGCACTTTTACAGTTCCAACACCTTGATCAGCTTGTTCTTTAGCCTTCTTAGGTCCTGTAGACGCTAAACTCACCATGAGAGTCATATTAGTACCTTGTATCGGTATAGTGTAATCATTCGCAGGTTTATCAGGTACTGCATTAGAATTTTTTGACTCTATAATATTGATATCCGAATCTTTGATCATTCCACTGAAATTAGTTTCATTTGATTTTACTCCACAAACGTTTGTATTATTAGATCTCATGAGTTTATTTGATTCACTGTTAGTGTATACGTCACTGAATGTCTTTATTCGATCATTGTCCGAGCTAGATTTGTCAACTTCCCTATGTTGTTCACAAATCAACTGCGCGCAGTTGTTCACTATAGTTATATCGGATAAAGTCGGATCAGCTATCTTAGGATTAATACTTATTTCTGTCTGAAGACAACGAGTAGCTTCGTGGATAACGATAACATTATTCCTCTTTTCGGGAGCCACGAGACATTTAGTAGATGTCCCACACAGGTTTATGCCATCGGGATTGCCTTCGCTATTCGTACAGATCATTTTAATCAGTAAATTCGTTTGGGAAGACTGCGAACACCTTCTAGCATTGGAAGTTTTGTCTGAACTACAACTGGTATTGTCTATTTTGACTGGAGCTCTTAATAACTGAATACCGTCTTCGGAAGACTTTCGTGAACTGCCACATTGCGTATCAATAACATTGGCAACATCTTCGAATTGTATACCACGATTTGTTAACTTACAGCACTTGTATATCATGAAATCTCCCGTGTTATTTGATGAAGCAGGTTTTTCTTTGCACATACAAACGTATTTTATATCCCCTGTAGTTTTGTCTGGTATCATTCTGGCAACGTTCCTGGGTGATTTATCACGTTTGGATTTCTCATTACTACTGAAGTAAGGGCTGTCGTCATCGTGGTCAGGTTTTTTAGGACATTTTCCGCATTTCGGGCAATTAGAACCCTTCTTTTTTGTTCTCTCACATTCCTGGCAATAGGCACATTTTAACGGTACGTCTACCGCTGGTTTTTCAATAGACCCGCATTTTAAATTCACTTGCACAGAGCTATCAACATAATCAACTTTATTGCAAGGAGAATGGAGCGGACAACAGCAGTAATGGTTTCTACTCGTACCAGCTTCTATATCTCGATCAACTTGCATTTTCTTCTTCAAATTCGGCTTCTTCTGACATTCAGAATGACAGCTAGAAGAAAGAGTGAATACTGATTGGCTTCTTTGGTTTCTAGGCACTCCGACAAACCTGTCCAAGTCTATATTAGAACTAGGACCTCCTTCCAACTTGCTGGCATCACCCGACCCATCGTCATAGTTATTTCTTGTCAAATCCTTCATTAAATCTTTCAATCTGTTGTTTATTTTCGCTTCTTGTCGTACAGGTATTTTGATAGCGTTTTCCGAACCACCCAGTTTCTGTTTCAAAAACATTTCCTTGTCCCTCAAATGTCGTTTGTAAGATTCTTCACGTTTTAATGCTTCTAAGTACTTCATATATAGTTCTTCCGAAGATGTTTTGGGGAGAGCATTGTCTGATGATGTCTTCCCTCGACTGGATTCATCAGACTCTGTATTAGACGTCACCATTTTATTTAAATTAGTATTTTTATTATCTTTGTCAGTAGCAGTGAAAAGATTTGGGACACTCTGTGAGGTTGACGCTACAACATTCGCGTCAAATTTCTCCATCCGTAATATTGACTTTCTCGGCCTTTTCTGTTTGCTATCATCAGTATTATTTGCGTCTGACGTACTCGTCGTACTATTTCCTTTCACATCCATTTTCTTTGAGCTAAAACTGAGCCCAGACAAAAATTCTGTAGTAGATTCGTCATCTCTATATTTAGAATTTAGTAATCTTTGCACTATCTCTTTGATCAACTTTTTTTTCATTTCACCATCGTCGTATCGCTTTTGTAAAGTCACTTTTAAAACTTCGATGCATTTTTCTAGATCATTAGTTAAGGAATGTTTTGATCCTTTACTAGAATCAGTAGTTAGACCACCACTGGACTCTAGACTGGACTTATTTCCTGCTGTATTGTTATGTTCTGCTCTCGGCTCATTGTCGCTATTAGCTTTCAGTTGATTTTGGTTATAAATATGTCCAGGCATGTATTCAAAGCTTTCAGCTTCTGACAACTGTTCTCCACTTTTCTCTTGGGAAGGCAGCTCTTTGCTCTCATTACTCTTCTTCTTCGGTCTCACTCTTCTTTTAACAACTTTCGACTTCTTTCTTCTCAATCTCTTTCTTAAAGTATTCAGACTGATCATGACAGGTATCTTCTGTGAATTTAAATCTATAGGCTTTGGTTCGTCAATTGAACTGATTGATTTATCTTTGGTTTTTGGCAATGATGTTTGTATCTCCCTGTCCGTTCCCAAATGAGGTGTCATAGCAGTTTCCGTAGTCACTTTTTCAGGCGACACGTTGACATCTTTTCGTACATTATCAAAGGTAATCGCACCGTCTTTTTCAACATTGAAAGATATATGTTTTGTAAGATTAACATTAATTGATTGGGGCGGGTTTGAGTCTGAGGTATGTGGTACATTAACTTCAACTAAATCAACATCTTTTTTGATAATTCTAGTCATTTTTCTTCCACCACCTTTCTTCATTTTGGATTTGGCTTCACTGTCTTCTAATGGGGTAGAATGGCAGGTAGGGGGTCCAATATCTTGCTTCGAATCGTTATTAGAATACTGTTGTTTTAGAGCAAGTCTTTCTAAAGTACTAAGGCTCGATGCAGAAGTTTTTCGATCACTCTCATTGCCGTATCCTACGTCGGCTAACGAGTCCCATTCCAGTCTCCGTTGGGACGTAACACTACTAGTGGGTGACAAAGGCTTGTGCGCCGACAAATCTAATAAAGGATCGAAAGCTGAAAGGGAAGTGGGGCATTTTATTATGTATGTAAAAGGGGAGCAAGTGGCCTGAATGACTGACTCAATTTCGTTGCCTTTAGAAAACCATTAGGGTCATTCACACCTTACCCAAATTGGATGTTATGTCAATATGATTGATGTTTTAATTCAAGAAATGTTTTTGACAAGTTCTGAGAAATTTAAGTGTATCATAAGACCGCGTGACATCGCTTGCATGTCGCGCGAGGTCGTGAGTTCAATTCCCACACGTAACTGATATAATATGTGTGATCTACATGGAAGCTTCAAGCCTGAATTTTATATGTTTAGAAAGATTCTGTGATAGATGTTTAAATCATAGTGTGGTATATAATAATAAATGACATATTACTAAGACACTTTTAAAATACATATCAAGAGCTAAAAGCTGCAAAACGAAAATAAATACGACCATATTTATGATACACTAGAGGACGCCCGCGACTTCGTCCGCGTGTAAATCCCGATCACTCGGGAACTCCGGGATTAAAAGAAGCCTATGTATTATTCTGGGTCTTCAGCTACCTATATACCAAATTTCATCGTAATCGGTTCAGTAGTATTTGCGTGAAAGGGTAACAAACATCATACATATATACATTCTCACAAACTTTCTAATTTATAATATTAGTAGATTTTGGTGAGGAAAAGTAATATTCTAAATAGAGTGTTAAGAAAACTTACATTTTTGTGAATGATTATCATCAGACTTAAGAGATTCATCATCAGTCTGTCTGGAGATGTCGGCTGGAGCCTCCTCAGTGATGATCGGTGGAGATTCTGTTTGAGGTGAGTCAGTCTTTGTTCTTGGGTCATCGGACTGAAAATCAAGAACTTAAGTTATAGTTGGTTACTTTTTTATACTATGGGGGGTTGATGGTTTTTGTAACTATAATATAATGTAGTACTGACAACTCATGTTGTTAGTTAATACCTGAAATCAGATTTTTTTTTCGCAAGCACCTTTAGTTTGAAGACCCTAAGCACTTCATGTAATAACTATAGGTAGTTATGGACAATTAAGCAATGTAATAATATAAAAGCACACTTAATATTCAAGATTTAACCAGAAATAGATAACACTTTTTCACTTGCCAATCATTAGAAAAAGAATTATAATGCAGCCCTTATTTCTCTACTGATTTCTTTGCTCTCAGTCATCCTATCTCTATAGCCTCCTTTATCAATGTAATAAACACAATTTTTCCATACTTTTAGCCTACAAATAACACAAATTACCTTCCAATTCCTTTGTCTAACACAAGCTAAAAATTCCAAATGCTTTATACAAGAATGTCACAGAAAATACCACCTCATTCTATGTAAGGAAATGAACTGTGGTTTTGTATACAAAGTTTACTAACTGTAGTTAAATGTTTCAGTTTTATACCAGTTCAAGAACAATAAACTACCCCTGTTTATAGCTAGGGGTGAGTTTCAAGGCTGTTTCAAATAGAGCCGTTTTAAAATGTGGCTTTGGAAATGGTTATGTAATGCCTATTGTGTTGCTTTTTAGTTGATTTGAGGATTGTATTTCAGTTTTTAGTGCTATGCTTGTAGATTAAATTTTGGAAGTTTTTTATAAATTGTTTTTTATCAGTGTTTTTTAATAAGAAAGGAGCTTCATTTTGATATTGTTTTAATTGCTATTAATGTAACAACATTATGACATTATTTTTGAAAGAATAGTAAATAAGGCATCCGTAATAACCATTTTTTTTAGAAAACACTCAACTTCTTAGACTTATTCACATCTACCTACAGAGGCTAGTATATAAATGTTTACACTCAGTAATGTGGCAAAGAATTTTACATAATGTATATTGAATGACTGTATTTTAATAATTAATGTTAATTATTATGCACCTAGTGATCACTCTTGCCATCAAACTAAAAGCCATTGACTTTATGTTGGGCATCTAACACTACAACTAACTTACTTAGCAAAGTTGGCCTTGAACAATAAAATCAAATATAAATTTGTATAAATGGTAATTAAGAAGGTTGTTGTAGCTCACTAAAACATTAACATGTAGGTTTAAAATGTTGTGGGTTTTGAATAAATACAGATTTAACACCAATATTTTGAAATACAATCATATCAAGGTCGAGTCTGATAAAAACTGATTATTACTGCATTCAGTAATTTAAAAACATCTTCGAAGAGTCACCAACTAAGTACTAAAGTGAATGGAAGGCTTCTTAACGATTTTAAAGTAAGAAAGATACACATACCTGTGAGCTATCAGGCATCGAACATCGTATTGATATTCGACAAAGTTCCTTGGCGGACGAATCACTTCTACGCCCGCCAGAATCTGACGAATCATTTTCACTCTTCATCTTCCTCCAAAACAAGCCACTGGTGTCTTTTATATCACTCTGAGCCGTGGATAACGAGAAGAACTGCTCCAAATCCCTCTTTCTACCAAACTTCTTGTAATAATCAAGAATCAATGCGTTCACAGCACATTGTGAATCAATATCCCTGGTTGAAGTACTCGCGGCGCCAGCTTTATCAACCTCATCGCTTTCCATTATTCAGTAAACTAAACCAATATTGAAAACGTCTGATATAAAATTGGCGACATCGTAATTTTTGTTAACGGCTGGAGGTGGACATTATTCAAATGTTTGACGTTTTCAATAAACAAAACAAAAGACGGCTTTTTAAAAAGACGCGTTGACTTTGAAATCTAGGTTTTTGGGTTAATTTCACGGATACGTAATGGCGTTTTGTTGTTCGTTAAAATTATTATTTTAAGCAATCACATAATAATGTTGGAAAAAGCCTTATTTTATAATAACAAGGATCGAAACAATTTAAAATACAATACATTTTTAACTTAAATGAGTAACTATTTACACTAGTTTTGTTTTCAATTGAATTAAACGTATCTGTTGAGCTGTCAAATGCAGTCTGACAATTGACATTGTCAAAATCTAATGATTTGTAAACTGAGGGGTGTTTCAAGCTGATAATTTCTCCGATTAATTAAAAATACAGCAAAAATAATTATCAATATCGGTAATAACTGAAGACCACCGAAAATGTCCAGACAAACATCCAGGCTTGACCCCAAGAAAGTTGTAAGTAACAACATAATAAATCTTTGAAAATATAAATTACGCGTACGTTTCACCAAGTTATTCCTGATTTTCTTCAGAATTCCGAGTTGCTGACGCTTACATATGGAGCGTTGGTGTCACAAATGCTGAAAGAGACTGAAAACTCGGACGATGTTAATAAACAATTAGAAAGAATAGGGTATAACATGGGCGTGCGGCTTATAGAAGACTTCCTTGCTCGCACGACGTCTACCAGGTGTCTGGAGATGAGGGAAACTGCTGATAAGATACAACAAGCTTTCAGGTATAATCTACTTTATTATGCCCTTATTAAATTAATGAGATTTTTCACTGTCATTTGGTAAGTTCAAAAGTTACATTTTGACTTAGATTTCTTTGTAAATGATAGTTTTGTAGGCTGACTTACTATTTCCTATTATTTTTCCTGCTTTTTGTGTTAGGGTACTTTACTCACTTGTAGGCCTAGGGTGCCCAAACACATCATAGTTAATCACTCAAACAATATAGAACAAAACTAAAGCTTAATTAAGTAAAACAGTCAGTTTCTACATTTTCTTCTGTTTAAAAAGTTTGAATGAAATGTTTCCAGATTGTATCTCAACATGCAGCCAACAGTAACAAGCTGGAGTAGTTCTGGAGATGAGTTCTCTCTAGTCTGGGACCAATGTCCGTTGAGCGAGTGGGTAGAGATGCCCAGCAATGGGCTTAAATACTGTGCTCTTATACCAGGAGCCATCCGAGGAGCTTTGCAGATGGTCCAACTCGATGTACAGTGCTGGTTTGTGCAGGTATGATTATGCATAGCTACCTAATCTAGTCTAGATTTTAAATAAACAAAATTTAAGGAAAATTTTGTGTTAAACGCCATCTAGTGTTGCAGTAACGTACTATGGCTAACTATGGTACGTTTCGGTTTCATTTGACTTACCTAGTTCACTTGAAACACAGATGGCGCTGTTATTTATTTTGTATTAAGACTATTTTTTAACTGTCCCGACTTTCGTAATATGTTTTCATAGTTCTTTCGTGCTTATTTCGTACATATTTTAATTAGTTATAATTATATTTTTCAGGATCAACTGAAAGGTGACGCAGTGACTGAATTACGTGTGAAATATATTAAGAGATTAGAAGACGCAGTACCGGCCGGAGAAGATTAGAATTATTGCAACTATTTTTATTTTATTCTTATAGAGTCCACTTATTTGCAAGTTTAATAAAGTTAAATATTTTAGAGTATAGTGTATTCAAAGAAAATAAAAGATTTTCAAATAGTACATTATGTACAATGCAAGTTATTAAGCAACATTTGTATAAATCTTGCTTAAAAATCATCTTTAAATAGAAAAAAAAAATGCTAAAGATATATGCAGACATGCAACCTTTGGTCTCTTCCTTGTGATAACAGACATAAAATCACGCCTTCTTTCCATAAGGGTAGGCAGAGACCAGAGAACGCATTTTGTACTATCCTTATTAAAATTCTTTAAGATAATAAGACATGCTAATTGCATAACAGTTGTAGTGTTTTAAGCTATTGTCAAATAAATAAGTTGTATTTGCGGCATTGTTTATGTTTTATCATTGTCATTATTCACGAAAATGGTAATAGCATACTTGCGAATGAAACCCAGGGAGAGAAGTAAAAAGTAGAGATTGTAATTGAAAATTATTATAAGCAAATATCTATGTTAAAAGATATCTGCAGCGATTTGTTATTCCTGATTTAATAAAGAATTTGTATTATTTAACATTAAAATCATGTGTTTTACTTATTTCTGCTTTATTAGTAAAGAAAATCCTGTTTGCGTAGTTAACGAGAATTTATTGAACTTGTACTCGTAAAAGGTTTATCTAAAATTGACACTGCTAATTTTTGTTGTGAATAATGTTGAAATTTTACTACACTGAAACATTTTATTAGACACTCATTTGATATCAATGAAAAAACGATACTAGTGACGTCACTTCGTATTTCTAATAAAATGTGTTTTTGACATATCATAAAGAGTAGCTGATTTGACTGGTAGTCAACTAACCTATTTTCAAAAAGAGTGCTGGCGTCATGCAGGTCGCACATTCATTGAGAACCAAAACATATTGTATTGAACTTACTCAACGTGGAATAAGTACAAGACATAGTAAAGTGTAGAAAATAATTACCAGCCAATCTCCACATGTGGTAGAAATGGATTCGAGTCTACCGATCGCCGACCGGCGCGGCGCTCGCGGCGAGTGACAGGTGAGTTTTGAGACATCCTTACCTATGTATTGTATTTTGCTATAATATAAGTCCATATAGGTAGTATAAGACTGACAAAATTACTTACGTCAAAATTTTAAGATAATCAAAATATTAGATAGAAATCCGATAATCCGAAATGTAGTTTCGCTGACGTACGCGAGAGGCGCTGCTCGTTTTCCACAGTCAAATCGAGTTGACATCAAAAGTATTACTAGTCCAGTCATTATAGTAAGTTCACCTCGGAATTCGAGATACCCAGCTGTAAGTCTGTAAATACTTGTATATTGACACCCTAAAAGTTGTCTCAAAACCTACATAATATGGTAGGGTGTACGCAACTATAAAATTTCAAGGTCCAAAGTCCCAAAAACCGGTTTTTTGAGCTTTTTTTGTAAATATCTCATTTCCTATGGAATTTTTGCATTCGTATTCATTACCAATATTGTACAGTATAAAATTCTCTACAAATTTTGTTTGAATATTTTTTTTTACGGTGAACCGTTTTCGAGATAGAGGGCGGAGAGCGCGCGGTCACAGGATCATTTCAAGTCAACCGGTGCCTCCGGTCGAAGATGCGCCATATATAGTTGATGAACTATCGATAAATCAATGATTATAATAATAAATAAATTTAACCCATTACTGTCCCACTGCTGAGCAAGGGTCTTCTCCCGTAATGAGGGAGGGGTTAGGCCTTGAGTCCACCACGCTGGCCAAGTGCGGGTTGGGGACTTTGCATGCCCTCAATAAATGTATTTAACAAATTTTATTCATGCAAGGTTTCCTCACGATGTTTTCCTTCACCGTTGGAGCATGTGACAATTATTTCTAATACACACATAACTTCGAAAAGTCATTGGTGTCATCATTTTCTTCATAATTATATTAAATCTATATCTTTTCAATAATACTGATTTATTTGTTTTTTTTCATCATGTAAGAAGTTATTAATATTAATTAGGTTAAAATTCAAATATAGTGCCTATATTTTCATGAAAAATTCTGCAATTACATGGGCAGGTAAGTGTTGATAAGTTAATTAATACTGAATAAAAAGTGGATAGGTTATGAAAAAAATGATAAAAAATAATTTAATAGTTAATAGAAATTGACAAATATTTATTAATCATTGATTTATCGATAGTTCATCAACTATAATATATATGGCGCGTCTTCGACCGGAGGCACCGGTTGACTTGAAATGATCCTGTGACCGCGCGCTCTCCGCCCTCTATCTCGAAAACGGTTCTCCGTAAAAAAAAATTCAAACAAAATTTGTAGAGAATTTTATACTGTACAATATTGGTAATGAATACGAATGCAAAAATTCCATAGGAAATGAGATATTTACAAAAAAAGCTCAAAAAACCGGTTTTTGGGACTTTGGACCTTGAAATTTTTTAGTTGCGTACACCCTACCATATGTAGGTTTTGAGACAACTTTTAGGGTGTCAATATACAACTATTTGCAGACTTACAGCTGGGTATCTCGAATTCCGAGATTCTTACCTAATTTAAGCTTAATTGACTGCACTATACATATTTTACACTGTAAACTTAACTCCGTGAACCAATAAATTTAAATAACGAGGAAAAACATCACTACATGTTATAAGATAAAGGAAAAACAGCATTAATTTTCACATTATTTACTTGCAAATACAACAGAAATTCAACCTTAAGTCAACAATTTAAGGTTTATAATCAAACAAAGCTTGAAACTATTGTGTTTTATTGTTT
The DNA here is from genome assembly GCF_050436995.1 of Anticarsia gemmatalis. Lineage (NCBI taxonomy): Eukaryota > Metazoa > Arthropoda > Insecta > Lepidoptera > Erebidae > Anticarsia > Anticarsia gemmatalis. The sequence continues at coordinate 8,595,559 of NC_134764.1, read as the reverse complement.
CCCGAAGTGACAATGGAGAATGTTACCTAATTTTGATTTCTAGCACTCCATATTCTCGTTTAAAAATAAAAAATACTGGTGAAAGAATTACTTCGATACGTCAATTAGTTTTCGATTTATAAGTAAAACAAGTTGAAACCGCACGACGCTAGCTCTCGGTGACGGTGTGACGTCACTTTACACTTGCTCAGTCTGGCTCACACAGTCCGCTTGCGGTCGCGCGCTAAATGCGTTGCAATTATTCCTAAATACTTTTAAAAATGTCCAATTCAAATACTAGGAAATCATATGTTGTGCCTAAATGTAATTTAATTTTATGTAGGTAAGTAAATAAGTAAAAATAAATAACTTCATCTTATAATGAAACAATTTTTTAACCGGATTGATCGCGAGTTTATTGATTTTACTGTGGCAGGAAAAATGTAAAATCAATAAGTACGCGATTATTTCGGTTAAAAATTGTTTCATTATAATATGCAGTGATCGTAAATATCTAACATATTAGTTACTTATATGTATAATATACTAGAAGCGGCCCGCGACTTCGTCCGCATGGAAACCCTTCCCGCGTAAATCCCGATCCTTCGGAACTCCGGGATAAAAAGTAGTCTATGTGTTATTCTGGGTCTTCAGCTACCTATATATCAAATTTCATCGTAATCGGTTTAGTCAAATTTGCGTGAAAGAGTAACAAACATCCGTACATACATACATACATATGTACATACATGCATACATACATACGTACATGCTTACATACATACATACGTACATACATATATACATATACAAACATACGTACATACGGTGACATACATACATATGTACATTCTCACAAACTTTCACATTTATTATATTAAGTAGGATTTTGGGGGCAACAAAACCTCTATTTGTTTCACAAAATAATTCGCAACCATTATTCCATTTATTTTAGGTAGTTTATCCGATTGCCCTTTTTCAAATCCTTTATCCATTTTATTAATCGTATAGTATTTACTATTATTATAAGTTATTTTATACATAAGCGGACGAAAACACAACAAAATACTACCCAAGCTATACTAAGACTACCAAAATACTAAGCGGGACGCGGCCCGCGCGGCGCGGCAATGTAGTATGACGTCACAGCCGCTCGCGCGGCTGCTAGCGGGACTCGATATTTTTCGAAATTTTGAATGCTTATAAAATCAAAACTATTCGGTATTTTTGCCTCAAACAAAAACTAGTTTATATGTATACATGCAGGCTATACTGTGTCAAAATTTAAAGCGATTTGGCATACCTAGTAACATTCTCCATTGAACTTGGGTAGGTACTTGGGAACATACATACAGTTTTCCACTTCGATCCCATATTTTGTCGATGGTCGCGTATTACACAGAACTTTAGAGGAGTAGCCTGGCACGAAATCTTGCGGAAAAGTGTTCGAATTCGTATGGATTAGCGCGTTCAAACAAATAAACAAACTTCAGCTTTATAATATTAGTAGGTAGGTACCTACCTACCTATAGATCCGAAGTCTAAACCTAAATGTGTGTCGGCAATACGAACCCTTGATTTCATATCTATCGAATATCGCTATCGAAGTGTTATTCGTACTTAGCTACTGGTACAGGGACCAAACGTAGAATTTTGAGCTATCTCTAACTTAGGTAGGTAGCTGTGGGAATGCTTTCCATTTCGCAAGAAAACCCGTTACCAGCAGTGGACCAGTTTTTTTTTATTAACGTCTAAGTACTGTCCCATTGTTGGGCAAAGGTCTCCCCCAAAATCTTCCCCGGCTTCTGTCATTGGTTGTCCCACGCCAATCCTCGAGATAGGTGTCCAAGTCATCACACCAACGTTTTCGTGGCCTACCCCGACGTCGCGGTCCTTCAGTGGGCCAGTAATAAGTTAAATTAATTTGATAACTTAATCAGCTTTTAACTTCCGAAACATGTAATAAAATCTAGTAGGTACTTAGAAACTTAACTTATTTCTATTTAAGTAAAACACTATAAGCGCATAGGTACTATATTATTTCGTGACTAGAAATAATTAGCTGACAGTCTTCCTCAGGTTACTTGCTAATTAAGTACTCTTCACTACAGACCGTGATTGCCTAATTAGGCATAGGACTTTACAAGCACTTACTTAATTTGAAAAACAAATGAAGCCATATAGTTGTAAGTATAGATGGCGTAGTTAATAATGTATCCGAACTATCCGACTACTGATCATAATGTCTCTGGTTCGATTTCCAGGCAATATTGTACAGTTTTTTTCTAATTTGTATTATTTCTCAATAGTAGCCCGGAGTTTAGTAACGTGACAGGTATATGCAAAAGGCACACAGGACTAACATTGTTAATCGCAAAACGTAGGTGTATTTCATACACCTCGACTTAAACCTTTGTGTGAAACTGGCATGATATTACGTATCTTGCCAGTTATACACACGTATTTATGTATCTAAAAAATGATTCTTCATAATTTTCCATTCACGAGTATGGAGGTATCCTGCTTGAAACAAAAAGACACGCGTAACCAAAATCCATTTTTTTAAAACAAAACAAACGCATAGATAAAAACTACTTTTTTATACGGTGTAATATCGAGAATGTCGATACGTTTCTGCTCTGTTAATTGTGAACAACGGCGGGAACAATGGTCCAATCCAATCAATACGATGTTGAGAGGGACTGAGAGGGTGCAATCCTATTGGCAGGGGATAATCCGGAGTGCAGAGTGAGAGCACACTTCGGGACATATGGCACTGTTGTTTTTTATTTGTATTTGTGAGAAAAATAACTAGTTTCAGTCCACGAATTTGTAAACGTGGAAAGACTTTCCAAAGTAAGAAGTATCCTCAAAATTGTTATGTTGATAAAACGATACCTATCCGTCCTTAAAAAGTCGAAATTGTTTTTCAAAAAAAGTTATCATTTGATAATATAATAGAAAATTATTTACAGCTCATCAAGCACTTTATACTATAAAACAATCTTGTCGCCGCGTCTGTCTTTATATTTGCGAAACCTTAAAATGGTAATCTACTTAACTTACTTTGATGATAGGAATTTCACCAATAGATACACCTACTCCCGCAAAAAGGATTGTTTTATTTTACTTTTTAAGCGTGTGAAACAAGAGCGGGCTGCTAGATTTTATAATCAGTTTTGTTATTGTCATGCTTCCCATTAATAAATTAAGGCCGGCACGAAAAGACAGCACATAAAAAAAGCTAAAATAAAGAATATTTTTCACAAAATATTTTTCATAGAACTTATGTACAACAACCGTATGTACCAGGCCACCAGAACATAGTAGTAGCTAGTTAAAACAGATGGAAACCAGACAATGAGTTCGTTAGTCATAAGTGCCCTCTTTTGGAGGGCGTCACTCCAAGCTCGTGGTGGAAAACATCAACAAAAAACATACACAACATTTAAATTACCAATAACTCTTATTACTAACACTTAAGGTCTATTTTCGCTTGTGTTTCTGTTTTATTATTGCAGTTAGTTTGGTGTAATTTCTGCTGTAAAGTACAGCACTGAATAAAAGTGCCTATCTACCTCTTTTTGATATGGAAATCTTAAAATATTATTTTTTTACTTACATTCTTGCTTAGGTACTTTGGAAAGTTAGTTCGTATGTTGTTAGAGATAGGTTAAGGGAAAATAGTGTCCTGAAAATAAATGCCTAAACTATTATATGAACCTTACGTACATGAGCTAGATTTTGTAAATAAATGTCTAGATGAAATTATTTTCCAACTTCACATAATATAGTTAAACTTTACCTAAGTAATAATAAAGTTTATCAGTGTAATTTATTTGTTTACAACATTTATTTATTTAAAACAAGTTATATCGTAGTTCTATACTACAATTTCGCTGACTAGTTATTTGCACATTAATGCTGAGAAAATACATTGCAATCATTTTCATACACAAAGTTTATTTAATAGTAGATATCAATTAAAGGTAAAAATCAACGGCTATAAAACTAATTAAACAGTTATTTCAGCGGTAAACAGCTTCACAATACCTAAGACGAAAGGTATTTTTTCCGGGAAATACTCAGAAAAAAAACACATAGGAAACCATCAACAGAAACTTGTTTACATTAAAGAATTTGAATTTTAATATTAGAAATTAGTCTCATATTCAATGATTCATTACAAAAAATCCCTTTACGTGTTAGTTATTGTTTTTTTCCTATTCAGGAATTTCCCAAAGTAGGTACAAAATAATACCTTAGGAAGGTCAACGACAACGAGAAAAGGACGCGTTAGTTCAGAACTTATATTTATACTAATGTTATATGTGAAAAGGTGTTTGATTGTCTGTCCCTATGCACGTAAAACAGTTGAAGCGATTTTGATGAAAGTTAGCAGGGTGATAGATCATAATTATATTGTCAAAGAACACAATTTAAACTCTCCTCTCTGTGGCGCGGTCGGAAGTATATCCGACTGCTGACCACTTGGTACCGCCTTCAATTCCTAAGTCAAACATTGGTCTATTTCTTATTTAGTTTATTTAATTTCAATGAATTAGTCTGGAGTTTGGTAACGGTCCCGGTATATGGCAATAGACTCACCTTTATTTTTTGGGACTAAAGTTGTTAATGGCGGAACGGTATTATTTCATATAATATGTCATGTATGTCTTCACCTTCGAGTATAGAAGTCGTGTTATTATCCTACTAATATTATCAATGCGAAAGTTTGTGAGAAGGTATGTATGTATGTATTTTTGTATGTATGTAAGGATGGATGTTTGTAACTCTTTCACGCAAATACTACTGAACCGATTACGATGAAATTTGGTATATAGGTAGCTGAAAACCCAGAATAACACAAAGGCTTATATTACTTACTTTTTATCCCGGAGTTCTCGAGAAATAGGGATTTACGCGGGAAGGGTTTCCACGCGAAAGTAGTCGCGGGCCGCTTCTAGTGTATGTATAATTACATTTAAGTACAAATAAAACCTAACCGGTATTGATAAAAACAAAAGTAGAAATCAACAATTAATTTACTTAATTCGTAATGAATATTCATATAGGTAGTTTCTTATGTTTCTGTTGGGTTATTTACGAACACAAAAAAACTAATTAATATCTATTATTTTTTTATATTTAACACATAATACTGCTTTTAGTTCTATAAAATTATCTTATTTTTAACTACTTAAAAAATTGAGGTACAGTTTGTAGATCAGATAAGAGGATGAGCAATAAGAAAAGAATGGTTAGACCATCGCCTACAATAGGGCCGCGTGTTGGATTTTATGCCTAACTCCTTTCGCGTTTCTTGAAAAGATAGCGAGGCTCAGCGGTGTGAATGTGCCGTAGCGTGATTGTTATAAAATTTTGACACTTATGTCACATTAATATGAAGAACAGTCGAAGTGATCTACGAAGTGGTTCCATCTCACGTGGAAATCTTCAAGAACTTGCTGTTTCTCTGGAGGTTCAAGTGCACTGTACTTTAAAGAATTGAGTGCGAGGGTTTTGAGCATGCGTAAGTCAGCGTGCCTGCTGGCGACGCCGGTGAAGGCGACGTACCAGTCGTCGGAGAGCGGGTCCGCCTCCCAGGCGCCCGGGTCGTCGCTGGACAGCACCACCGGCAGCCCCGCCGCCAGGAACTCGCTCAGCGGGTGGTTGCGCACGTCGCGCACCAGCGACAGCACCGCGTTCGACACCACGTTCACCTCCAGCGCCACGCCGCGCGCCTGCACCTCGCGCACCACCGCCGGGTGCTTCAGCAGTGCGTACGCGTGCCCGAGGCGCTTAGCGCCCAGCAGCACTGCGTCTATCAGGTTCTCGTCAGTCCCACTCCCGTACCAGTTAGTCTCCCCCGCGTGAAAGAAGAAATTCACATCTGTAACCTTTTTCAATACCGGAACAAACTCTAGTAAAGGGTATCCCATATCTTCACGACCGACTAAGTCAAAACCAATAAACAAATCTGGCACTTTTTTCCTGGTTTCTCTGAGAAATTGTATGTTTGAAGCAACTGCCTGTCTGTTTTCTGATCTAGGAGGTGCGTAAATGATCTTTGCTCCGCAAAAATCTGGGTGATCTTTGACAAATTGATTTATTACTTTCTTGTAAGTTTTAGCGGTAGTTAATTTATCGTGTGTGGTCCCGTCTAGTTCGTGAAGAGTTTGAAGGCTACTTCTCAGTTCAGCGTACATTACGTTTTCATTCCTCAATGCTGTTAGAGCATCATAAGTGTACTGCTCCCACACTGGCCTATACGCTATAAGGTAGTAGATACTACTGAAGTAGCGACCAAAACGAGTCCAGGTCTCATTAATGCTTGGATACACAACGTCAGGGTTTTCCACCACCAAAGTAAATTGATCCCTGATCATTGCATCGAACTCAGTAAGATTTTTCGAAGCTTTTCGCGCGTCCTTCATCAGCTGCCAGTGACCATCGCAGGAGATGTTGGGCATCTTGATGGAGAATCGGAACTGGATCCGTTCCCCGAAGCACACGTACAAGTGTTCCATGTAAGTAATGTTCAGCATATAGTCAGGTCCCAGGACAGACATGTCGTGGACGTGAAGCACAGCTCCTTTAGGCATCGCCTTAATGATGCGGTACACTTTAGACTGAGGGATGGCGTCTTTGTACTTGAAGAAGTGCTGCGAGAAGTTGTAGTGTTCAGGGTGAAGGTAGCCGTAGTCGAGCTCGTGAAGCTTGTGTCGCATGAGACAGTCGTTGAGGCGGCTCTCTGCGGCGGAGAGCGAGGTGTTGCCGCCGAGCGCCAGCCGCGACTCCAGCGCGAGGATCCTGGCGCGCTGCTCATCGTACTCGTCACACTTGGAGTACGCCAACACTGTCCACACTAACACCACTAACACACGCATATTGAACGCGTGCGATCAAACTCAACGATGAACGACTACTGACTAATACAAGGTAATGATATGAGACTTAGTTGTGAAGTAATTATGCCGTAATACGTTGATGCATGTTTTACTATGATAATATTATAGTGCTTTAATTTCCTCAATGTTTACCTACTATGTCTATAGTCCCTGAATTTATTCTACTTTATTTGACTTCTTTATTATTATTAGACGTTTTGACGATGCGAATTGCGATGGATGGATATTTGTTGGAGGTTGTTCACGCAAAAACCTGTGTATAACCTGGATAAGCGCATAGTGTAATTTAAGGTCAGAGTAATCTTTTTCCCTGGTCAAAGTCACTTACAGAATGTAACACAGAAAATTGTGTAAGAAACTTGTTATTTTTTTCATTATAAACAAATTACTTATTCAGTCATTTAAACGCCTGCGTCACATAGATGGCACTCAAACACAGAACATCACGTAACTAATTTAGCATTATAAATTTTATCTTTCATCGAAATCGATGCAGCAAACCGTTAAGATGTAACAGTCAGACAGACAGTCAGACATTTGATTATTAATATGGTTTTTCTACTTACATATTCATACACTGCACTCACACAGAACTTTTAAAAGAGCAGTCAAATAACTTCCCACAAAGCTGTATTAAAATAAATACACAAAAACGACAAACTCATGGTTTAAATTACAGTTTTGCGGCTCATAAAGGGTTTCGCTTTCAAAGCGTCTGCGTTCAAAACTTAAAAAAAATCTTTTAAAAAAGGAATGCGAGCCGCCATACTGGTTTTAAAGGGGTTGGGGATGTATTAAGTGGCACTTTAGAGTGCCGCCCTAGGCATGAAAAAAAAATATGGCGGCCGAGCCACACATATTGAGACTTACGCTTTAATCTTCTAATTGCAAGTACTAGTGTTGATTTGAAAGATGAAAAAGTATTTTTTCTTTTTAGCTAATGTTTAGGCTTTTTTCATTTTACTTTAGCTAAAGTTATAATGAAAAACAATGTTCATCGCAAATGTGTTTATTGACCCAAGAGCACGTGCGTGTGCGTGTTGTTACTAAGTACCTAATTGAAATACTCGAGCGCTTGTAATAGTTCAAGAATAGATTCATAAATTATTTAATCTCTCTATTTATAGTACTTAACTGGCCGTATTCTATTCTTAATCGTCGATCTATTGACACAAAGCAAATATGAATTAAACATTTATGGTGGTCTAACTTCATAATTCAACAATACACGATATAAATTGATATCACTCACTGACTTTATCGTATGTCAAAGGTCATTTACCCGTCAGTCGTCATTCGTCGTCGGAGTGCGTTGCACGCGTTCAATATGCGTGTGTTAGTGGTGTTAGTGTGGACAGTGTTGGCGTACTCCAAGTGTGACGAGTACGATGAGCAGCGCGCCAGGATCCTCGCGCTGGAGTCGCGGCTGGCGCTCGGCGGCAACACCTCGCTCTCCGCCGCAGAGAGCCGCCTCAACGACTGTCTCATGCGACACAAGCTCCACGAGCTCGACTACGGCTACCTTCACCCTGAACACTACAACTTCTCGCAGCACTTCTTCAAGTACAAGGACGCCATCCCTCAGTCTAAAGTGTACCGCATCATTCAGGCGATGCCTAAAGGAGCCGTGCTTCACGTCCACGACATGTCCATCCTGGGACCTGACTATATGCTGAACCTTACTTACATGGAACACCTGTATGTGTGCTTCGGGAAACGGATTCAGTTCCAGTTCTCTAACAAGTTGCCTAACGTATCATGCGATGACCACTGGCAGCTGATGAAGGACGCGCGTAATGCCGCACTTAACGTTACTCAGTTTGATGCTGAGATTAGAAAACATTTCACTTTAGTGGTGGAAAATCCTGACGTTGTGTACCCAAGTATCAAGGAGACTTGGGGTACGTTCTTGGGCTATTTCGGAACTGTCATACCTCTACTGACATACAGACCGGTCTGGGAGCAATACTTCTATGATGCCTTAAAGGCTTTTAGAGATGACAATGTTATGTATGTAGAAGTGCGTAGTGTATTACCAAATCTTTACGAGTTAGATGGAACAGTGTACGACCAGAAAGTAACAGCGAAAGCTTACAGAAAATCTATTAACAGATTTGTCAAAGATCATCCAGACTTCTCTGGAGCAAAACTCATTTTTGCACCTTCGAGGAAAGTGAATTTGCAAACTCTAAACGACTACATACGAGTAGCAAGAGAACTAAAAGCTGATGTGCCAGAAATATTTGCTGGGTTTGATTTAGTTGGACCTGAAGATATGGGTAACCCTCTCATAGATTTTGCTCCAGTATTGAAGACGGTGAAAGATCTAAATTTCTTCTTCCACGCGGGGGAGACTAACTGGTACGGGAGCGGGACTGACGAGAACCTGATAGACGCAGTGCTGCTGGGCGCTAAGCGCCTCGGGCACGCGTACGCGCTGCTGAAGCACCCGGCGGTGGTGCGCGAGGTGCAGGCGCGCGGCGTGGCGCTGGAAGTGAACGTGGTGTCCAACGCGGTGCTGTCGCTGGTGCGCGACGTGCGCAACCACCCGCTGAGCGAGTTCCTGGCGGCGGGGCTGCCGGTGGTGCTGTCCAGCGACGACCCGGGCGCCTGGGAGGCGGACCCGCTCTCCGACGACTGGTACGTCGCCTTCACCGGCGTCGCCAGCAGGCACGCTGACCTGCGCATGCTTAAAACACTCGCACTCAATTCTTTAAAGTACAGTGCACTTGACGGTCCCAATAAACAAAAAGTAATTAGTGATTTTCATTTAAAATGGAACCATTTTATAGATAATTTTAACTGTTCGTTGTACTGAATGTGAGTGATTAATGTGGTATGTTTGTAAACATGGTGTATGGTTTCAGTGGCGTTATCACACGTGTGTAGTGTGTGCCTCACTGAGCGTGATTCACTGATAGTTGACGATCGTATTACGGAGTTTTGGTACAATAACATGACTTTTTCTGAATAACATGTTTTACTTATTGCGTTTTTACGTAAGTCCTTGACATTCAGTTCATTTAATACAAACGTAATGCCAGATAGGTATGTGAAGTTAGAGATAAATATTATGCAAATTACTCTGAAATTCGTTACAAATATTTTGAATACTCAATTTTGATAAATATTTTGACTGTTAATGCGGAGCGACGGGAAATGAAATAAATATGAAATCTGAGAAATCAGCAAATGTCATTTTAAGCACAACATTACCTTTAATGTTTTTTACCCTTAGTTTGTGTATGTATAAGGAAATATTATGTATAATAAACATAGTTTCCTTTTATAAGTCATGGAGCTGGAATTTATATGTAACTGCGAGTCGAAAATAATTTCTATTCGGTACGTGTAATTATTGTAAGCTGACAAAACATCCTCTTAATACCCTATGTGTAAAAAGTGTGTAGTTTTTGTTAATAAGTTTGATGTTTATCTACTTAATAAATAGACTGAGTTGTTTATTTGTTTACCCTTTGTTAGATCATTAACCGTGACATAATGTTTTTAAATAAAAACTAAAATACCTAGTTCTGAATGTGATTTCAACACCCGAATCTACCTTGAAATGAATTGATAGATTATATTATGTAAAATGCTGAACAAAAAACATGACCCTCCTTTACGTGGTGTAGTCGGGCAAAAAGTAATAAAATTTTGCATCCATTTATAACCGAATTTTGAAAATGAGGTCTTTCCGATGAGTTTATTCACTGTATGTAATTTTTTTGGGAATGTAATACCTATATGTATATGAACTTGTAATAAAATCTTTACTCTACTCAAAAAAGCTCGATATTTGGGTACCTTACGAGCTCACTGAAAGAAACCTAATGAACCGTGTACTCATTTGTGATTCTTGAAGCCAAAGAGATTTTACTACAAGTTCAACATACTATACCTAATGCGAAAATACTTTTTCCCCGACCTAATATGTCACGTATCCTTCTTAATTTATTGCCAAGGAGGTTATGACAGGCTTAGTATTTAAACATTAAGCGTAAAACTTCGTAATTAAAAATAATGTAAGTACGTAACGTAATATGTATGTCTATGTCTCGCCGGTCCACACTACACGTGTAAGCTAGATTCCTAAGCAAATTTCTTAGAATTATAGGTAAATGTTTACAAACAAATTTGACACCGGTCGCGCAATCAGCCTAACGTTTATAATAGGTAGATATTATATGCAACCTTAGCGAGGACATTCTGCAGATGGGTGACCGCATTGTGGTATAAGTACAAGCTTCAGAGGTACGTTAAAAGTAGGTCCCGGTTGTTGTCAAATAAGATAACAGTCGTAAAGACATGTCAAATTCCTTCGGGTAAGAACAACTTTGGCAATTTATTGACCACTAACTAAACGATGAATTAATGAATAAGGTACTCCTATATTTTTACCTCGGGGTGAAAAAAACTGCAGCGTATGAACGGAGTGCACAGACACTAGTTATCAATGTCATGTTGATATGATTGATTGTCGAAATAAATGAATCGTGCGGACCTTAATGGATACGCCTTACAAAGGGCGATGTCTTGCAAAAATGTCAGGTGCATAGTATGCGTGGCCAGAAAACTCCCCCGAGTATCGTAGTAGGGGCATATGGGGGGACGGCACCCGTGTGTTGGGGTTTCGTCCCACACTGTGGACGGGTCCACATTGTGGACGGCCGCGTCGGGGCCGCGGATGTGTGCCTAAAGGCGTTCCCGTGGCCTCGGCACTAAGCGGCGAGGAGGCAACACCTTGGTGGTTTAGTGGGTAGGCCTTGCCCTTCTGGTTCGGAGAGCCCCACATACCCCAGCGCTCCCCCGCGTAACTGGCGGTCCAGTATGACAAGATGTTTGGATGTGAATGTAGCAATGAAGTTTGTAAGGATCATATCAAATGGTGCTCTTTAGTCTTTGCCTACCCCTATGGGAAGAAGGCGTGATTTTATGAATATGTGTAGGTATGTATGTACTTTTTGTCCATTGTTTGAATGTTTGTAAAAGTCAAGTTGTGTCTTTATAAAAAAATATGAAAAAAGATATGATAGCCATATATCGTAACCTCAATGTATTAAAGATATTTTGAGGCTAGGCCTGTGTTAGCAACTAAGCAATATTTTATCTATTCAAGTCCTTTTACAATAAATCGGATTAATTGTTCTGATTTTTCACCCGAAGCAGAAACCCATCTGTTTCATAGTTCGATTGTATGATAATTTTATATCGAAACATATTTTTTAGATAGCATTTATCTTACTACGTAGCAAGATAATACCTCAATCGTTTTTGAAATCGGACAACCAAAATGTGGATAATACAATATTAACTATGTTATGGCCCCCGATCTGCCTGTGAAAAAAGCTAGATTTCCGAGATAGTATCGCATTGTCAAATACCCAAATCTTTTAAGCAGTTTGCAGATGAAGGAAAGACAATGACAAACACTTCTACATTAATTTTATTATGTAAAGATTTAAAAATGATGCTATTTAGTTATTGGAATAACTGGGTATAATATATTTAAAAATCAACAATAAAAAATAATGAAAGAAAAAAATGCTGACAAACAAATAAAATTCTAGTTTTAAGAACTTGTTTTACCGTTAAAAATATATCGGTATAATTATATATCGGTATATACTTAGGTATAATTCTCAGTTCTTGTTATCAACAGTGGTCGCTACCGGATACACAGACGTACAAATACAAAATAACAATATACTAACCAGTAGTCACAAGTTCATTCAAACAGGACAACACGTTATTACACGAACTGAAAATAAACGTGTTAATACACGAACTAATTGTAAAAAAAAGTTAATAAAATCATACCACGTGTTGACCTTATCTATTACAAAATCGGTTGTAGACACGTACGATATACGTCACTTACCAATTCATTTATCTAAGCATTTTGATATAACCAACCAACCTTGCAAGACAACGCTTAGTCCGGCTTTCGATTTCACACCGTGACCATGCGAGTTTTAATATTTATACTAGCAAATATTCTCCTAACTTCGGGTAATCTCGACAAAGTGCAACATGAAAGAGACAAACTGTTTAACGAAGAGTTACAAATGATGATAGGTAGTGATATAGAACTGAGTGATAGTGAAATCAAAGCAAATGAAGTAATTATGGACTTGAAAAATGAAGAATTGGAGCATGGGTTCCTGCACCCCGGGAACTTTAATGTATCGAAACACTTCTTTGAATATAAGGAGTCAGTGAAAAAGACTAAGTTGTATCAATTGATCAAGAATATGCCGAAAGGAGCTGTGCTTCATGCTCACGACACAGCAGTCCTCGGTCCAGATTATATCCTCTCACTAACATATTGGAAAGATCTCTTCGTGTGCTTCGACGGCGATGACATAAACTTGTTGTTTTCGAGAAACGTCCCGAATACAACTTGCGGTACAGAGTGGCAGTTGATGCGGGACGCGAGATTCTCTTCAGGAAACGTGGAGAAATTCGACGCGGATTTAAAACAGCACTTCAGTTTAGTGATCGACAATCCCGAAGAAGTGTACACAGATATTAATACGGTATGGTCTATATTCCAAAGTTTGTTCGGAGTTATCGGCCCGGTAGTGACTTACAAACCTGTTTGGGAACAATACTTTTACGATACATTAAAAGCGCTGAGAGAAGACGGTGTGATGTATTTCGAGGTAAGAAGTGTTTTACCTCAGTTATATGACTTAGATGGTGTTACATATGACTCTGTGGCCACAGCGGAATCGTACAAAAAGGTAGTAGACCAATTCATGGTCGATTATCCTGATTTCTTCGGTGCTAAATTAATCTACGCGCCTCTAAGACTGGTCGAGAAGAAAACTGTTAAAGAGTACTTGGAAATAGCAAGAGAGATTAAGAGAAGAATGCCTGGGTTTTTAGCAGGGTTTGATTTGGTTGGTCAAGAAGATTTGGGCAGGCCCTTGAAATCTTTTATGTCGGAGCTGGTTGAAGCAAGTAAGGAGTTTGATTTGTTCTTACACGCTGGTGAGACTAACTGGAGTGGTCTGAGCTCTGATGAGAATCTATACGACGCCATAGCCTTGGGAACAAAGCGAATCGGCCACGGATACAGCATAATCAAACACCCAGTCTTGATGAGAGAGATTAAGAAGAAAGACATCGCTTTGGAAGTTAATGTGGTGTCAAATTCTGTATTGAAACTTGTGTCTGATGTTAGAAACCATCCGTTGGCTGCGATGCTAGCGTTAGACTTGCCTGTAGTCTTATCAAGCGATGACCCAGGCCTCTGGGAAGCGGAACCTTTAAGCCACGATTTCTACGTCGCTTTTGTAGGTGTAGCAAGTAAACATGCAGATTTGAGAGTACTGAAAAAACTAGCTTTAAATTCTTTATATTATAGTACATATCCGAATAAAGATAAATTGGTACATGACTTCCAAATTCGTTGGACTAAGTTCATAGATTCTGTTGTGCGAGATAAATGGTGATCAATCTCAAATGTATGATGTTTTTCAGGACCTATTACTGAGACTTCGCTGTCTGTCTGTCGACAGACTGTATCTCACGAACCGTGATTGTAAAACAGTTGAAATTATCAAAGGTGATGTATTTCTACTGTCGTACTACAAATACTAAGTAACCGAATAAAATAAGCATTTTAGTCGGTTCCTATGCAACAAACGCGATATTTTGTGCTGTTTTTATAAATAGTGGTAAGGGATCTTTCGTGTGCGAGTCTAACTCTCACGCTTTTTTTGATGTTTCTTATTTATAATAATATACAATTTTATTTTTTTATACCTTTTGTTTTATTTTTAGTGTTGTTTGTGAGATAAGTTATTAAATGTATGAGATAATGAAGATATTATATTGATGTGTTTATCTGTAATACAATTGACAGTAACAAGTCACAACCAGTCGTATATTTATGATAATTTGTAAGCAATAAGTGGCATAAATATCGCTTTGATATATACCTATGCAAAGATAATATATAGGCCATTCTTCTGCCTAACCTTTGCGGTAAATAGGTAATGTTAATGAAACAGGCGTAGATACTTAAAACCTGTTATAATTTTTAAATAAAGTAATAAATGTTTCTGGTTATATATGTATAACACACGGTCATCTTATTCCAAACCAAGCAGACCTTTTACTATGCCAGATAATATTGCCAGATAACTGATAAATATACCTACTAATATACTGTTAAATATATCCCTGTCCAGTGTTGGGTCAATCAACTAATTTTTTCAATCAATTGATTATTCATGACTAATTTAGTCATGAATTATTTAGTCATGATTGAATTAATCATGAGTAAAAATAATAATCATAATCATGATTAAATAAATTAGTCATCAATCATTTAATGATTAAATGACTGATGACTAATTCATTGTATTTTTGTATGATGATTAAACTAAAAAAATTAAGTCAGGTGACTTAATTTTAGTTTAATTGAACACATCTATAAAACTATAACTGATCACCACCTTAAGTTGACTGAAAGAAAATAATTCCATTATTTATAAAATTTGATTTTCAAAACGCGTAGTTTTAAAAAGCAATTTAAATTATTTTAAACTAAATTAGCCCGAACTTATTTTTGCAAATGTGTACCTGCGTAAATTAAAAAAAAAATAAACCGATTCTTTTGTAAAACTAGCTTTAGTTAAAAACCTGTGATTAGCAAATCAACATTCATGGAACGTAGACTTGAAAAGCTTAGTTTTATTTAACTATTATTTTTAGTCATTAAAATTTTAGTCATGATTGAATAACTAACACTAACACTAATTAATCATCAATCACGACTCATGATTGAATTTTTTTAGTCATTATTCATTAGTCATGAATAAATAATTTAATCTTAATCATCAATCAAACTAAATTTTGCCCAACACTGTCCCTGTCCTTTGAACTGTCGGAAAATTCACCTAGGTAGGTACCTACTGTATTTTGACAACCATAAGTGCCTATATTTGACATAAATGATTTGATTTTGATAATTATGTAGATAAAAATTAACATCCGAATCCATAATTTTAAGTGATATTAAAACGAGTAAAAATACATTTTTGTCTTTTAACGATTAATTTCTGAAATTGGTTTATTTATCAAAGGTTAGGTAAAATGATGAGGAAAACATACTAACGAGCTTGAGAAACAAAGTCAAGAAATACCTGGGTATTTTGTACCTAACTCATTATTTACAAAACCAGTTGTTTGTATTCACACAGCACCTTCCTTTATTAGTAGCTAATAATAAGATTATAGGGAAAACCAACAAGCAAGTGAGTATGTTTTTAAGTATATTACAGAAGGTAAAACGGTAGTCTTTCTGTCATCAGGTTATATCTCATGAACCGTGAAATTTGACATTTGAAATTTTCACAGATGATGTATTTCTGTTGCCGCTTTCACAAAAAATGCCTTAAAAATACTTCCAGGACCTATTTAAATGGTCCATTGGTGATAGGTTATAACATGATACCCCTCGGCAAGACATTATATACATAGTTGTCAGACATTCAAGTTTCAAACCTTTGACATAATTTTACATTCGTCTGGCAAATTTAAATTTAAAAAAATAGCGAATACACAAAGAATCGCCATTAAAGGAAAAAAATCCTTTTGACATTTCAGCTTTAAATGCGATAATGAAATAAATTATTGGCGGCAAAAAGTTACACTTACGAAGCAGGAAAAATCTATAATTTTATTCACAGATTATTATATTCAATTGTGTAAAATTGCATAAAAACTGAAAGCAATTTTAACTTCAGACCGGATTTAAAGAGTAATTTTGCTTCAATAATGCAAAACGTTATTTAATTTTTTTGGTCATATAATTATATTTTAGATGAGTATTTTATTTCTAGTGTACCTAGGCATAATCATGTATGTAAATGTTAGTGACTATTAGAATATATTTTTAGCCTAGTCTATTTCAAAATATTTTGCAACAAAAACTCTTAATATTAAAAATAATTATTACAAAACTTTACGACGTTGTCTGTCGACAAAGTTTCAAAAAGTCGGAATATACAAAACGCACCAATTTTTTTTTTCTGTGGGTTAAATATAAAAAAGCTGTAATTGGAATATGTAATTCAAATAAATGTAAAAATATCCACATGTCAAACTGACTGATATATAAGTATTTAGATAATAAAAGAAGCATGACCGTTACTAAATAATACCTATATTATAGGTTTTTATCAGAAACATAGGTACCTACCGAGTGTTATCATGTTATGAAATCATTTTAAACTGATAAAAGGTTATCGTGTAATAAAAATTATCACTTTGTGAACTCCCTGGCGTTTCGATTGTTGTCAACGAACTGTTTTATTGGCTCTGTCATAATTTTTGTTGATTACGGATATTTATTCATATTTACTTTTAAAAAGCTTGACTTTTATATAAGTAGAAAAGCCCGTATGTGCTAAAATGAGGGTAAAACTTATTTATTTATTTATCACACACTTACATCTAACATTACAGTGACTAAGACTAATGCGTTAGAGAAGTTACAATATATCATTCTTATTTGCTAATATTATAACTTATTACACAATATGTGGCCTTTGTGAATTTGTTCAGAGAACATAAAAATATATCGTTCCGATCAGCTAATAATTTTGGATAATACCCTGGTCTGTGCCCGCATTGTTTTTATTTTCTTCTTAAATAAGATACATTCTATTACCCTCAAAAATATATCATGATCCTGTTCTGTTCAGTCGTTTCAGCCGGAAAGAAGGGAGATAAACACACTTTACTTTTTTCTCTCAAAAACATGCTGTAAAGGGAATTCGGCTAATGTTTTTACAACCATAGATAATGGAATACATATTCTTCTATTTTCTATGTTTAACCAACCACCTGTCTAACGTCAACACACCTTTGAAAAAGCCATTTTTGTTTGTTTAAAAATAACTAAGAAATTATTTATTAATAAGAATTGAATTCTGTTAATCAAGTGGCTACATTTAGAAAAATTACTTATTAAAGCTAGGAATGTGTAGTTATCAGAAAGTAAACGTATTTATTAGTTTCTGAACATTCATTAATTATTAATAGACACTGAAAAACACCGGCGACTATCAAAGATTTGCTGACATGATAATTTTAATATTTTAATTCTTTCGATTATATTATTATCTTTTTATTGTAAATTTTATAATTTGATATGTTAATGCTACTGATAAATTTATAATACAACTTACGTTTGTAGTTGCTGGGCAAGATTGTGTAATTATTTTGTATGATGTCATTTTCGCTGAAATGATCATGTCCGGGAATCACCTACACGTTTGAAATTAAGTTTTTTTATTTATTTTTATGTATATCCAACAAAAGATATACACAGAACGAAAACTTTCACTTACAGCATACACAAAGTAAGATTACAACTACAACTAAGCTATGTTACCAAAAATAAAAATATCAGATTATAAAATTATTAACAAAAGATAGCAATACAAAATAAAATATAAAAAAGAAATCTTTCTTTCTTAGAAATTAAAACAGACTTAATGGCATAATTGAAGCACATTTTTTACACGTTAAGATAGAAACACATTTGTTTTCGATGAATTGATAGGCAGATTTATACGCGTCACCTATATTTGATACCAAGGAAAATACGAAACTATGACGTCACTACACCGTATTTCTATACCAAAATGCGTTTTAACACTTCATAAAGAGTAGCTGATTTGACTGGTAGTCAAGTACCCTATTAAAACTGAACTGAAAAAAATATATTCAGAGAAGTAATGCAATCGTAATTAATCTGCATTATGCGTGTTTAACTAATTATCACAATCGTTTCGACCATCTTGGCGACATAAACCTATCATCAAAATAAAAAGCAAGCGAACCCGTGTGGTCTATATGTGTGGTAGTAAATCTTAAGGCCCACTTGACACCAATTAGTGTGAACGCTAATATGCTCCGGGCTTAACGGTCCGCGTTAGATGTGTGAACTAAGCTTAATTAAAACTAATGTTTTTGGAGAAAGGGTGTAAGACTGAAAAAGAAATTCTTGTGGAAATTTTTAAAAGGTTTTGTAAAACAAATTTGTTTGTTACTATTTAAATAAACTAACTCAGTTAAATTTAAAAGGAAGTCGTGGTTTCTTGTGGGTGTAAGAAAGTGTGCAAATTGTGTGCAAGAAAAAATTTGCTTTTATTTTTCTGTAGGTGTTGCAACCGTACATACGGTATCACTTTTTGTATCAAGCCAAAAAAATATGTTTGCCTAATTTGTCATATAGTTGAACTTAATTAAAAAAATGGCTTGATTTCAGGGTAACAAATAAAAATATTAACTACGTGCATTTAATGATAACGTAAAAGAATACTGTTTTCTATAGTTTCAATCATATAGGCGTTTTCATGTTCAAGAAACTAAAATATCGGTCTTACACCATTATCCCTCAGTACCACTAATTAGTAGGTCGACAGAGATGCAATGGGGCGCAACTGCGAACATTCACGCCGTCATTACTCGCACGAGGGCGGGCAGGGACGAGTGCCACTCATGTCGACCGTAAACGTACCTAATTGTTATATTTATAACACGACTCTGTCGACATGTCACGATGTTTCGTGTTGTTTAAGTTTTTTAATACACGAACTCACAACAAAATTAAATATTATTATTATCCGATTATGCATTTAAAAACGTCGATACATAAAAAAACATGTTTGTTGTATAGGAGTCGCCTTAAATATTTGTTTTTATGTTTTTTGATGTATTGGTTGTCAGAAATGTTACTCTAATTTCCAGGTCTCCTTGAACAAAAAAAAAATAACAAATATGTACCCTGTACCTACATGTTCATACAAATAAGCGACACAGTGTAATAACATCGATTTTAACCAATAAAATAAGTTCCAGTTCCACCAATTCTAGGTATATCTATCAGATAGCTTTTTCTTCTCTAGCTTATCAGATGTCAGTTGTTCTCTTTTATAAGTATTTGAGTGCCTTATCGTCACGTCTTTATAACGACCAATGATATCATTTGCTAAATAAACTCATAAGGCGCTGTTTTTGCACGTCAGTTGTTTTTGTGCAAGTGTCATTATACAATTAGAACCAAATCAAATTACTTTGATAACTCAACAAAAAACCTGAAAAGATTGGATACAAACATTTAGTGAAATCATTCAATACCACTTAATTTATGTAGCAAAAAGTATATGATATTTTACAACTCATACTCGGTCATTGATATCAAAGCTACGCAGAGCTACTAAATTGTAGAGACACTTTTGAGTCGGGCTAGTTCAGCTAGACTTGAATTTAGTGAGGCCTGGCTTTTGTTTTGTCTTCACACTACGAGAATATCATAATCACTTCACAGCTCTGATACATAGAGTTATTTACTTAGTATTACTTTGCAACTACCCCTAAATACCGGTAGGTATATCCATCCGAATAAGCCCTTAAAATATAATATCTATACTAATATAATAAAGCTGAAGAGTTTGTTTGTTTGTTTGAACGCGCTAATCTCAGGAACTACTGGTCCGATTTGAAAAATTCTTTCAGTGTTAGATAGCCCATTTATCGAAGAAGGCTATAGGCTATATAACATCACGCTACGGTCATTAGGAGCCGAGTAGCAACGAAAAATGTTACAAAAACGGGGAAAGTTTTGACTCATTCTCTTAGGTAACGCAAGCGAAGTTGCGCGGGTCAGCTAGTAAGTAATATTTGTAGAAACTGACCTAAAGGGTGGGCGAGTTTACATATACGAAAGACGAAACTATCTTTGCTACTTGAAATTCTATGAATACACTCATTTTCTACTTAGGTACTTGCCATGCAGAATTCTCGGGTTCAAATATGAGTCAATTCCGAAATTCCTGCGTTTTTCCGCGCCTAGAGAAGTAGTAGTAGTAAATCCATTGATTTTGCGCCTGTCCGCCTACTGGTCTTGTCGGACTTTCCGAAATCTGTATTTCCACGGCTTGTTTATATTATATAGTTGTACTATAGTTAGTAGCAATAAATCTAAAAGGGAATTAACCGAGCTAAAACCTAAAGACTTGGCCTGACCCTAGTGTTATCAAAAGTATGCGTTTTATGCAAAAGTGGTTAAACCAGCAAATAGTGTTGTTTCTTATTGTAGGTAAATGAAATTTCAAATTTAACTTAATATTTTTTTTACGAAAATTAATATATGTTAATTATGGTGTTTGCATTGTTTCCAGACGTTTATTATTTGCTATTTTGTGAAAACATAACGTCACATTTCTTAAACTTGTTTTCGAAATTAAAACGCCTGAGCAAATTGACTATGTACTTAATATGTACCTATAAATAATTATTAAAGTTTCAAGATGATACAGTTGTGTAAATTTTGGGCACATCTTACTAACATTGTGAACCAGGCATTTTAAGGTTAAATGCGTGTTCGCGTTATGAATGCGATAGTTTGTGAAGATACCTGTGCATGGATGTATGTAGGTACATATGTTTGTTACTCTTTCACAAGAAAACCCTAAAACGGATTTAATGAAATTTAAATCCCTATTTCCTTTGGTCACGCCATCACGTCATCTCGCGTGAACGGCTGAACCGATTTCACTTATTCTTTTTTATAATATTCCTTGATGAACGGGGATGGTTCTTACGAAGAAAAAAAGAAAAAAAAGATATATTATAAGATTCATTTCATTTTGTTTACTATAAATAGGCTGTTAGGCGATACAAAGTTTGTGGGATCAGCTAGTACCTAATAACTTTAAACTGGGTCAATCCTGGGGATGGCCACATAGCTTCAAAACGGGACAATCCCGCTCAAAATAGGACGTATAATCAAATTACCTATTCATTGTTTCATAGTAATGATACCTAACGATTTGCCTTCCACTCAGTTAGTCGAAGGGACCATACCCGATGGCCTTTCGAACTATTACGTGTATTTTTATTAGACGCGCGGCTAGCCTGATGTTTGATCACTCGTTTCAAATTCATACGAAATATTTTTTGAAAAAACTTCCCTTTATTCTGCTCCAAGACATAATCGAATCCTTGCGAAATTTCATTTGAATCACTTAAACCGTTTTCACATTTTCATATAAATGGGCGTGATATTATGTATGTATATTGAGCACTCTGAACACCAAAGCACTTTTTTAACTCATTAGTGTCCCATTATAGGACAAGGGTTTCCTCCCAAACGAGGGAGGAGTAAAAGTTAGGCCTTGAGTCCACTAGGACTCAAGGCCTAACTTTTAAACGTTTAAACTCATATATAAAAACGCAATTGAATGGATAAACTACCGCTAAATGTACTCAGAAACCGGGGGTTAGCTGGCCAAGTGCTAACTGGGGACTTAATAAATGTGTTAAACAAAATTTAGACGTGCAAATTTCATCACAATGTTTTCCTTCACCGTTTCAGCAAGTGATAATTATTTCTAATACACACATAACTTCGGAAAGTCATTGGTGTGTTGCCTCGGGTTCGAACCGTCGACCACTTGCATGGAACGTGCCAACTTAAACCGCTTGACTCTCACACTAATGCATTATCGATGACAAATATAAGTTAACCCCTTCGAGCCTAGGTTAATATAATATTAAATCATACTATCAATGATTGCACTATATTTCATAACAAACATGAAACGTCATAACAAATAGTTCATAATAATATAAACACTTTCATAGTATTGCTACATAATATTATTGTGGATAATATAATTTTGTTGTTCTAAGAAGATATCTTTCCGATTAGTAGTCTTAGGCTTAATTTTCCATTGACAAATAATTTAATTCGGGGAATTACTACGTCAATCATTTAAAGGCTAAACTTGAAAAATAGAAGCAACATCTAGTTATCTACTTACAAACGTACATACAAACATACATACATACATAAAGTCACACCTTATCTACATATCTTCGAGTTAACTTAGCCGTAATATTATTATAGGTAACGGTAAATGCATTAGTACATAAAAGTTGTAATTACAAATAACTGACTGAATCTGCAATCTGGGCAGTCTCTAGTTCGATTCCCGCGTCGGGGAAAGTGCTATTAGGGCTTGTCAATTTTTTTTATAATATTCTCAATTTTGGTAAAGCTCCCGGTTATTTCATAAGATAAACATTGTTAATGGGGCACCAAAACGCAGGTGTATTTCATACAAATTACAAATATACCTTCGGGCACAACAGGTATTCCACGAATGCAATTACTCAAAACAGTTACATAATTTTCTTCGTTTGTTTGTCTAGTCAATCTCGGAAACGGCTGATGCGATTTCGATAGTTCACTGGCAAATATCAAATTTTTTTTGTTCTTGTTTTCAAAATACACAAGCTACATCACACGGATCAAACAAATAATCATATTATTATCAAGTAGCTGACCCGCGCAACTTCGCTTGCGTCACATAAGAGAGAATGGGTCATATTTTTCCCCGTTTTTGTAATAAAAATTACTGGTACTCTGCTCCTGTTGGTCGTGGCGTGATGTTATTTATAGCCTTCCTCGATAAATGAGCTATCTAACACTGAAAGATTTTTTCAAATCGGGCCAGTAGTTACTGAGATTAGAGCGTTCAAACAAACAAACAAACAAACTCTTCAGCTTTATAATATTAGTATAGATTTGGTTGTACAAGCTCTGCTTAGTTTGGAATCAAATGACCGTGTGTGAGTTGTCCAATAATATTTATTACTAGCTGACCCGCGCAACTTCACTTGCGTTACATAAGAGAGAATGGGCCAAAATTTTCCCCGTTTTTCTAACATTTTTTACTGCTGCTCCGCTCCTATTAATTGCAGCGTGATGATAGCCTATAGCTTTCCTCGATAAATGGGTTATCTAACAGTGAAAGAATTTCTCAAATCGGACCCGTAGTTCCTGAGATTAGCGCGTTCAAACAAACAAACAAACAAACTCTTCAGCTTTATAATATTAGTATAGACATAAATACTCGCTTCTGGTGATTTCTTTCCGCTACGTCTACTAAGGTCAACGAACGTAAACACCGAGTTCAATCTGACACCACATTGTTACTCGTAACTTGATGATAATACTGACAGTTTGTCACTACAATGAATAATTAGAACCCACACGGCTTATGGAAGTCTCGGATATACTATCCGATAGATAGTGACAGTAATTGTTTGGAAACTTGAGCAAATTCAATTGATATAAGTAGTTTATTGAAAAGTTACGTTTAGACCAGAGGTTCCAAACCTTTTCTTAGTCCGCCACCACTTTTATATTATTCTGGTTGGCAGGGACCACTATGTTAGTATATTAAAAAATTTTGGCTTCCACGGACCACTGGTTGGGAACTACTGGTTTAGACTTATGTTTTTCAGAAGACGTTATTTTTATTTTCTTAATAGTGTCGGTGTGTGTCTATAGATGCTTAAGTTTAAGTTTATGGTGTCGCCCTTGTAAACCGGCCTTGACCCCCTATTTCCAAGATAGCGGGCGGGGAACGAGGGTGGAGACCTAGACTAACCTTCTATAGACCCCCGATACCTATTCACTGAAACTATCATACTATCAAACTATGAACTAAAACTGTGGCTTAGAGTCCTATTAGTAATTCTTAACTACAAATAAAATGTGAATTTATTTGTACAGTCAGCTCCAAAAGTAGCTGAACAACTTCATATTTTCAAATCCTCTGTGTTACGTAATTAAATAAATAACTGACCAAAATCAGGTAGAATGAGTTAGAATTAAACATTTCAATCAATAGGAAATGTTTCTTCCATGGATTAATGTGCACACTTCAGTATATAGGGTTTCAAAAGATTGAGTATGATCAGCTACTTTTGGAGCTGACTGTACAATTTTTTTTTACTTCAACACTTACAAAAAATTGACTGTACGAACACCCATGGTCAAATATGATTGCTTGAATAAATACCTAAGTAATTTTTGCAGACCATAAATAAGGTGCCAACGACTTTTAGCACTCGATCAATGCTAACTAACGGAGGTGCGATTTTCTGCCATATTGGCGGAAAATCGCGCGTCCGTTAGTAACAGCAGTTATAAACGTTTACGCCTCTAGTGGCTACTGAAAAGAATACTTTTTATTTTAATAGTATATTTTATTTTAGTAATATTTTAAATCTTACTTATATTATAACTGTTACTAATAAAACACAACTAGCATACGATCTCTGAATCTTTTTCAGTGTCTTTATAATTTGTGTGTGTCAGTAATTTGTGTTCAGTGTCTTTTTTTGTGTACGCGAAAAGGCGAA
The DNA here is from genome assembly GCF_050436995.1 of Anticarsia gemmatalis. NCBI lineage: Eukaryota > Metazoa > Arthropoda > Insecta > Lepidoptera > Erebidae > Anticarsia > Anticarsia gemmatalis. The sequence goes on along the minus strand of NC_134764.1, from coordinate 8,570,426 downwards.
ACACGAATAAATCAGAGCTTATTATTTATTAGTATAATGTAACTAAGGCAATAATATGTCGTTGCGAGTGCCAAATTAGCTGTGTTTTTTTAGAAAACAGCTTATGTCTATTTTGAGGTAATAAATTGAATAAGAACTCTTAAATTATTGAATAAACCACATAGTGGTTTACATAGTAGTGCGTATCGAAACAACAATTAAAACAGAATAAATATCAATTTTAACACATAGCAAAATTTTACACGCGCAATAAGTGAAAGTGTATATGAATATATGTGTTATAATTGAAACCCGTTTCTACATACAACGTGTCTTACCTAGCTACAACTAGTTTTTAGTTCTTTGTAAAAAATAGAATTAACAAGTTAACAGAATTTACCACTGATATAATAGTCGTTCCATGTAAAATACTGGTGCATAGTTGGAAGAAAGGCAATTGCCTTTAAAGTTTTAACTAACGCTAGAGAGGCAGAATCATCTCTTATATTATTCTCTCAATCTCTAAATCTCAATATTTCATATCGTTAGTCATCAAAAGGCAGAACCAAAGTGCATGTAGCAATGAAATAGACAGCATGCAGCATGCATGCAAGCAGCAGGCATGGTTTTTGTCACAAATCTGGCGCTGCAGGGTTTCGATAATCCTATGCCACGCCAACTCACCTTGGAAGCTCTTCCCAAGTAATTTAATTCTCCTTTTAACTCTTCTTTCACAAGAAATTCTAAGGAGAGTCAAGGTTAGGTGATGTAGTCAACGTGGGATAAGTTTATTAGATAAGAATAAGTCGACAGCACTTAACCTGGGATAAGGACAAGACAAATAATGAAAAGACAGTCTTTTAAAAAGGAAACAATTAAACTTCTTCATGTTATAAATATACTTTTATATATTATTTTTCCTATCACTAGATAATTATAATTACACTTAAACTAACAGATAGACAATCATGCCTTAACGCAGGCATTTTGTAACAGCCGTTTGCAATAACATATCTTCGGTAACGGCCTGCTTAACCATAGATTAGTTAACAAGATAAACATTTTTTCAATTTTTGTCTAAATAAATATTAAACCAAAGAAGAATTTACTGGAAATAGAGAAATATAATATAATAAACGGCCCGTGTAGCTTACAATCAAGGAAAAATGCATGTAAGTTTGCGTTAATACCCTTCGGTACTAAATAGCTTTAATTATTATTATATTTTATTTATTCTTCAGTAATATTTTTGACTATGGCCATGTAATTAGTATTACAGTTTTTTATGGCATTCATACATTCATAAACATTTAACTACATAGAAATAACAAAGGTATTCACACAATTATTTGGCCCCAGCGATACAATCAGTACAAGGCACGCTCGAACGCAGTAAAAGCTATATAATAGATAAAACATAATAATATTGTTATATACTATAGGTAACTACTCAGTTGAAATATAATAAAAATATGAAGGTAATTACTGGTATAAGTAACGTTTTAACACACATAAGGTGCCTACCAAATATTTCGGAAGTATAAATAATAATTCAGTTCTTATTTGTATTGATTTGTATGTTTGTAAAGTCCTCTTTGGGATCTGTTTTGTTAAATAACTAGCAAAGAATCTTGTAACATCTCTTTCGTGATACGGGATGCTTTAACATACAAACAACGGACACAAAATACAACTCGTCACAATTTTTTATAGACCACACAAATTTTTCTACGAATCAAATTGAACTCGACTTTTTTCGACAATGGCATCATCGTGTTTTCCTTATAAATATCATGTTTTAAGAGAGCACAGAGACAAAAAAAAAATAAGTTGATGAAATCATGATTTCAAAAAGAAATAGGTTATATAGGTACAATTATATAAACACAGCCGAGATTGTAGATAACAATTACTATTTGACCGCAAATAACCGTTTGCGGATGTTTTAAAAAGTTCAATACACTCAAAAAACCTCATTTTTAATACAACAGCGGTCATACAGACAATAACTTGTAATAAAAATATCCTCTAAGACCTTTAGCTTTGTAAAATAGTTTGATCTTTGAAAGATTCACTAGTAATAATATCAGATATAAACTTACTCCATCTATCGCTAAACACTTTCGTTAATCTTGCTTTACCGGATTCGTCTAACGCACTATAATTTATAGAATTAATTGCTAATTGTTTTAGCATTCTTAAGTCTGCTCGTTTGCTAGCCACACCCATAAAAGCGACGAAGAAGTCATCGGACAGAGGAGTAGCACTCCACGCGCCAGGGTCATCGCTTGAGAGCACTACAGGAAGTCCCATAGCCAGGTAAGAGGCTAAGGGATGGTTCCTCACATCATGAATCAAAGACAACACTACGTTAGATATCACATTCACTTCCAAAGCAATGTTCCTTTTGATGACCGCGTTGAGTAAACTTGGATGTTTCGTCAACGCGTAGCCGTGGCCAATTCTCTTCGAACCAAGAAGAATAGCGTCCACCAAATTCTCATCAGTCGATGTCCCCAACCAGGCTGTTTCGCCAGCGTGCAAGTAGTAATCAACATCTTTTCTCGCTTCAGTTAATATAGGAATGAATTCTGTTAGCGGCTTGCCTAAATCCTCTTGACCGACTAAATCGAACCCAGCAATCATTTCAGGTAACACTGCCTTCACACTCCTAGTCACGTTCAACGCTTCCATAACTTGGTCCAAACTCTTAGCTCTGTGCTTCGTTATAATCAATTTAACACCAATAAAATCAGAATGGTCCTTAATAAAGTCGTTAGTTACTCGTTTGTACAATTCCGCCAAGTATATTTTATCATGTTTCGTGCCATCCAGTTCGAATATACCGTGCAGACCTGACCGTACTTCGATATACATAACATTGTCTTCGTAAAACTGTTTAAGAGTTTCATACCAATATATTTCTCTGGCCGGTCTGTAGTTTATAAGGGCTTTTATCGCGTGGTACACTTTGTCGAATCTTTTCCAGACAGTATTGATATCCACTTTATCGTAATCTTCGCCGTCGTCTCTATAAAGTGTAAAGTGATTCTTCAATTGTGCATCAAAAGCCGAGGCGTCACCGGATGAGTTTCTCAGATCACTAACGAGTGTCCATTCAGCCGGGCAAGGTCGCTGCGGGGCCGTCTCCGAGAATTGTAGAGTTAAATCTCCGTTTACATAACAGGCGTATAAATGATCTAAGTACGTCAGTTTCACTAGTACACTGGGATCTAACATCATAGAACTGTGAACATGTAACGCGGCGCCTTTGGGCATTTTGCGAATTATTTGGTACACCTTCGAGCTCGGCAAGTCCTTCTTGTAGGAGAAGTAATGTTTGGAAAAGTTGAAATGTTGTGGATTAATGTATGATTCATTTAATTCTTGCTCCTTCCATTTCATAAGGATATCGTTGGCTATATTTTCTTCTTCGGTCAGTATCTGTTTCCCTCCCACGGCGATCTGGGCTTCTTCCTCGAGTAGTTCGGTCCTCGCCCTCTCATAGTTCTCGGGGAGAATGTACGCGTTGATATTGATAAGTGTTATCACGAGACAGTATGCCGAGAGTGTATGCATTTTGAGCGTGTGTCGGTCACCGCGGTTGGTTTAACACTAACCCGAGTTATGTGACGTACGTATATATAAGTCGATTATCGTAAAACTTTAATGATTGTTGCTCATAGTTTCATATCGCGTTAGACTCGTATAACAGTTTTACGTTAAGAAAAATGATAGTAGGGTTTTTGTGATACAATCTCGGTTTGTTTTTTCATTCTTATCAAGTGACAGTGAACTTAAACTATCCATTTCTGTTATCAACAAGTTATTATTATCATTCAGTGACGAATGAAACCTGTCGGTAATTGAATTCATACGTATATATGAGATATACATTAAACCTGTATAAGACTTCCGTGTCCTAAATGTAAAGCAAAAACGTAAATGTAAATGAAAAAAATAATTGATATCCCATTAAGTTATAATTAATTTAATTAATTACAGTCATCGTGTTAGTAATTTTAAATTCGCATCGCTTATTATGTACGCGGAATAAATATCTTCAATATCAATATTATTTGCTTGTTTGTCAATATTTTAACTACTAAACTGTTCAGCCAGTTAGTTACTACGTCAGTTGGTTTGCGAACATGGCTTGTAATACAGTGTGTTACCTGACCGTAACGTCAAGAAAATCACCATAAACAATGTATGATCAACGAATTATCAAAGACCTCCGTGACGCAGTAATTGAGGGACATACTACGCCGCTACCGTTGCGTCGTGGATTCGATTCCGACACGGACCAAATATTTGCTTGTTAATTGATAAATGTTTCGGGTCTGGTTGTATTTTGTTGTTTGTATGTTTCTTAATGTGCCCGAATGACAAGACTATTTCTTATTCCGAGAGTTGTCTTTAAAAAAGGGCTATATTTTTTATGTTTTAAGAATGACAAAGCGAAAATAACATCAAAATAACATCTCATAAAAAATATTTACGTCAGGTGGTGAAACCAAAGACACTTTTTTACTTTAGTCCAACAATTTAATAAAGTCGCTTATAATGCAAGATCTATCTAGATTATAATTCATAGTTATTTCTATTACTTGAAAACGAAGCCGTGTTGACCTAGTTGCCTTTGATAGAGATTAGATACGGAAATCAAGTGATAGGGATGACTGGAAGAAAATGGGGGAGGCCTTAGCCCAGCAGTGGGACAGTACAGGCTATTAAAAAAATGTGTATTACTAAAATAAAGTAGCTGTATCACACAGGCAACAAGGTTCTTGCCTCCGGATCACTGACGTACCTAATAAGTTCAGAATTTCGTATATTCCGCCATCCGCAAATCTTGCGTATAATGCTCAGTCGCTCAATACTAATTTGTTGGTCTTTATGTAAAAAAAATATGTATAATAATATATAGATAACAAAATAAACACAATGGTTCAACTTTACGGTTCGTTTAACACGTTTAGTGTGTCAAAATAATAGAATAGGTTACATCCGTGGAAGAATCGAGAAAAAAAATTACTAAATTGATGACTAAGCGTCACTAAAAAATAACTAACGCTTATTTGAAAGTTCAATTCACACTTATAACGTGGCGGATAATTTTGCATGTCTGAATGCAGCCACAAGGCCGATGCAAAAAAGTTAAATTATTAAAACAAGAGGGATTTGGAAAGGAGTTCAACACCCATAGTTGAAGGCGTAATGAACAGCGATCTTGTTCATCCGCTCCGAATTAAATATAAATCTAATGCTATGTGTTTTTATACGTTATGTAAAAAGGGCCTCGAATTCGGCGTGGCTTATCGTTGACAGTTTCATAGGACGCAAGTAGAGCACGCATTTGTAAAGATTTCGGGGAGAAAATTAAAGGTGCGTCAGACGTAACAACGAAGGTGTCGTTCCGTTTCATCACCTGCACTTCTCTTCTTAATCTCAAAAGAGATTAATTCTCCTCCAATTCTTCGGTATATTAATCAGCCATATGTTCAAATAGACCACTAATAGCAGTAATGACTCGTTGCATTTCTTAGAATAATAATACAAAGTCTATCACGATATGAACCATGACTAAGCGGCAAATGCGGCCATTGACCACCTTCGAATGCTTCCAGAACATTCTCAATTTGCAACGCGATACAAAAAAGATGCAATGTCAAACGTCAGCGAGAGTGACAGCTGACAGCCAAGGCTACCAACATTGAGTAACCTTTACGTAAATAGGTGTGTTGGTATGCAAACTATTCGTTAATGGAGCCCTGATTTTACTGTCCTTTGGTTAAGTGAAACGCACTTTTTTTTCGTGCTGTTATGAAGAGAAATCTATATTTATCTGGAGTCCGACAATTCAGTAGAGAGTCTTTGTCTGCACGATCTATCTAGATTATAATATAAAAACCTGTGTATTTCTAAAATACGGCGGGCAGATCCTTGCACACAAAGCTATATACAGAAAGTAGTTGGACTGTAGTACTGTTTACAACAATAGCACCTTTGTATGGCAGCCTTTTCGAATGTTATGCTTCTATTAAGCTAAAGATAAACGTACTGAAATGATTTAGAGCTTTTAATAGGCTTAAATACTGAAATAATTTAGAAGTATGATACCTGGGTCCAATATGGCCAGCCGCAAAGTATGGCCGCATACAATTATACTTATACTTTTCTCTTATGGAGAAAACCTAAGCAAAGGCAACAAAGTAAAAGGTGAAGCAAATTATCAAAAAATAAACGGTTACGGTTTACAGTTAAACGTTTTTAAAGTACCTACCTATAGGAACATTAACGTCATAACAATGCCTATTGTAAAAAGTATTACTGAAATGAAATAAATACTAGGATTTGAGTTTTAAATTTCTTGTAAATTTACGTGCGTTTTGTCATGTCTTTGCAATGGATAGTCACGATTATTCAAATAATACGCTCGTAAGTTTCAATTATTTTTATACTCAGTAGTCTGACGCTTGGAGGAAAAACCTTCTATTCATTTAATTCTGATTCTTTGATGATCCCAATAAGGTTGTAAAGAAATCCGTTCTTACTCATAATAAGCAGATACTTCACTGCCGAATCAAATAACTATTAGGAAGGTATCAGGCGGTAAATGATCTGTGGGTTAAGCAAACCTTGGTGAGGTAATACCATAGATAGGTGACCAGACCACATAGTCGTATTCGAACTGGGTGTTTAATGATGGCCACCTTTCAGTACATTGCCGCTTTGACTTGATAATCACTATAATCTAAGGAAGAAAACAATGTACGACATAGCGGCTTTCAAACAGTTGTCAACAGAGATATGTGATATCTGATGAAATTTTCACAGTCGCTCTCAAATATTTGCTGATATTTTATTTAACAGGTAGGTAATCCGATATTTATCCGTAAGTCGTTAACTGGCTCTAAGGGCTTATAAGGAAATTAAAAGGGTACTATTTCGAAGTACAAATGAACGTATAAATAGTTTTACAACATAAGTCATGCATATTCACAGAATTAACAGATATAAGGGTCTTTTACGTATTTGAGTTATTGGAAATATTTATATGCCTGTTAGTGATAAAGTTTATTAAGCAGAATTATTAAGTAGGTAAATATTGTCTTAACAAAGACTACCAACAATATAAACTGCTACTTTGGCGCAGTTGGTAGCTAAATCGACTGCGAATCGTGAGGTTTCTGCTTCGATTGCGTGTCGTGCAAATTGCTATTGGTTTTTTGTAATTTATTTTGGAATGTTTCTCGTTAGTATCACGGAGTTTTGTAATGTGCTCGGTACTTGACGAAATTCTCGCCCCCTATTACATGGGATTAACATTGTTATTTGCGAAACGTGAGTGTATTCCATTTATCTCTGCTTATACTTTCGGGTATAACTTGCTGGGAATCGAACCCAAGTCCGAACTACAACGAACGACTCTACTAAACTAGATATATATACAATTGCGAATAAAAGCCCACAATGGTCCGAGGTCCAGTAGCGCTTCAAATGTACCGGTCAGTACGGTTCAAGTGGAAACTAAATCAACTTGAACGACCACTTGATACTGTTGCTGACTTTATTGTAACGAGTACGAGGTAAAACCGGTAGATGGCGGTGTTATAAATTTGGTATTTTGTTTAATAATTTTCATTTTACTAGTATAGAGTTATTATATTTGATAAAAGACAAAAAAAAATGTTAATATGTGTCAGCTTAAGAAAAGCAATCCAAAGCACCGGTGGTTAATTAATTTATTTGTGACTTAGTTACAATAAAAAAATATAACCCACTACACAGTAATTGTAGACAATAAAAAAGAAAAAAAATGACTATTAACTAAAGTGTAAGAAATAATTGTTAACAACATACTCCCACTGCTGGGGTGCTGCTGGATATTAAGCCTATAAATAAGTCTAATAATCAAAACCTCTCGTTTTCGTTTAAACACCCGATCCGGATAATACTTTATCCCTAATCATAGTTAATGCAAAAATCGGTCTATCTGTTACTAAACCGACTTCATTAACATTTTCAAGATTAAACAGGTAATTTTTAATATCAAAACTCCACCCTTTAAGAGGTGGAGTTTTGATGTCTTGACGTCTGAAGCCCTTATTTTAGGCGCTTATGGGGTTTAACTAAGATAATAACATATTGTATCGATTACATACTTACATAGGTCACTTACACAGGAAAGTGGACAATATTCGTCGCAACGCCTGGACAAATAACTAGTGTATTAAAGTTCAATAGTTTATCAATATAAATGTTTTATCACAGTTGTAATAAATAGTAATTATAACAAGTTACAAATGAACTGTAAATTAATGTATGTAAGACGCGTTTATTATTAGATGTTTGTTCTAAAATAGATATTTATCACGTGCACGTAGAAATAGAATGATCAGAGCGAGATATTTTGAACAAGCTAGTTACCAGTATAAAGTTTGTAATTAGGCTGGTTTAGCGACTCTTATTATATTTTCCAGGTCCCTTTCGTTTTTCTTTTTTTTACTACATTACTGTCCCACTGCTGGACAAGAGTCTCTTTCGAAACGAGGGAAAAGGTTAGGCCTTGAGTCCACCACGCTGGCCTAGTGCGGGTTGGGGACTTTGCGTACCCTCAATAAAATGTATTAAACAAATTTGTAGGCATTGCAAGGTTTCATCACGATATTTTCCTTCAACATAAGTTTTAATCCATGCCAGTCCCACTGCCGGGCAAGAGTCTTTTTCTGTAATGAGAGGTTAGGCCTTGAGTCCACCACGCTGGCCAAGTATGGTTAGTATAGTATAGTTTTAAAAGACTTCTTAGCATGCTAGGTTTCATCACGATGGTTTTCCTTCTCCGTAAGATAAATAGTCATTATTACACACATAAATTCGAAAAGTCCTTAACGTGTCGCCTTAGGTTCGACTCCGACCCCACGGGAAAGCTTAGACTACTCAGCTATCACTGCTCTTATAATATCAAACCATACACATACTAATTTCATAAGTACGGAGGTCTTTCTTTTACTTTCACAGCTAAACCAATTTCGGGGTTTATAAAGACCTGGGATCAAGCATAGGCCTACTTTTTTCTAACCCCTCTCAGTGCTGAAATAAAGATTGCAGGCGAGTTAGTAGGTACATGCATATCTACTAGAACTTATAAAATTCATAGTGTATTGAGTAAGTTAGTGGGTTATGCCATTGTAAAACAAAATATTAAAAACCTCGCAATTTTTGAAGTTTATCTACGTCATTTATTTAAAAAAAACAGTTATTTTTAACAGTTGACTGGAATTCGGCACCTTTGCTTTCCACTACTAATCAGCAGATGTCGCTACGATACCAAACGAGAAAGGTTTTGTACTAACAACGCCATCTATGAGCGAATAGTGCGCACTCAAAACATTTTTAAATGAAAGCTTTCTTTAGTACGTACTACATACATTATTTACAGGATGATGGAATATGGGTATAGGAACAAATTATTTAACTGTTTCTTTCAGAATTAGTTAGAACGCGATGTAACCAATAAAAAAAAACTCTTATTCATAGCATTCCGTTTCGGCAGTTATTTTGTTTGTTCTATTATAAATATTTAATTTGGTTTATTGGCATAAGGACTTATTCTAAACTGGACAGATGCACATTATCCTAAAAAAGAGTTTTCTTTCCTTTAGCAGGAGAAAACTCAATTCTAGAGATTTAACTGCTTAGCCTGTTGGCGATCCCGGCTTGAACTGAATTCCGCCAAACACTATATACTACTTGATAGAAAAATATTTCTTTAATCTCATTAACTAAACTGCTAATTTACCAGGTCGTGCCAATAGTCTAAATACTAGAGTGAAACGGATTCAAACCTTAACATTATTATAAGCTACAAACCACTACAGCCACCCACGAAAATCCTCTCAAACAAACCAAAGTCCTTATCTTGAACAAAAATCAACGCGATACTGTCGTCTCCCAAAAGGTGCGTCACGATGTCGTAATTTTTCCATACAATTATGGTACTTATGTGTTTGTAATAGGGACGCTATCGGCGTGTCATCGGGGTCAAGTCGTGACGGCTGACGTGACACGAGATGCGTTGGGACAGAATGAAAGCGTGACGGAATTGTTCGGACTCTCGTGTCGCCTATAAAGATTGTTTTTGAAGAAGATTTTTTTGAAGATTTAGTACACTAGCCAGGGAAGTGTACGAGTCCGTCATTCTCATAAAATGTTGAAATCAAGCGTCAAGTATATTAGGAAACAAACTATTTAAAGAAAAGTAGTATTCATTAGAGTTAAAGTAGTTTCAATCATCCAGATATCACAAAGTTAAAACGTCCTAAATGCTTCTTACTTGTAAATAGCGCGAAAATAACTTAAAATAAAGGTAGTAGAACAATTTGACACAAAGCTTTTTTGCTACAGTTCTATCTGAAACAGAGAGGAATTTGATGAACCAAGGAAAAGTGATTCAACTCTAAAATTAGTAACTAAGCATTTGCAACTCGCTTCTTATGCTACGACCAAACAATCTTGATACAAAATATACATAATGCAAAAATAATTTAAGGATTACTCCATAATAGAGCACAAGCCAGACGGCTTCAAACATAAGCTTATAACACCAAAAAGCGGCTATCTTATTAATAAATACCCCATCGGATCAAGCTGCCCACTTCCCCTAAATATACCGAACAATACATACATTCATTCATACATTCGCTCCCCAATCATTCGGTCAATTTGACAATAGCCACTGGCCCCTATTTTCAAAATATTTGCCTGTAGACCAACACAATTTCATAAGTGCTGCGGACCCCAAAAATGATGTCAATTGAATAATATATCCTGCAACAATTATGGAATCAAATCAATTTGTTTTGGGATGGGAAAGTTGAAAGTGCTTGATTTGAATTGGGGTGATTTAGTCTGTTGAGAGACGGTTAACGGGAAATGCAATAATCTATGTTATTCAATCTTTAACCCGCACTTGGCCGTCTTGGTAGGCTCGAACCTGAATCCTTTCTTCTATGAGGAGATCTGTGTAAGAAAATGAATAGAATAAAAATGTTACTGATTGTGTTCTGACTGAACATAATTATCTGGGTAGATTAAAACCTTCTTGGGGTATTACTATGTGTTTTAACAGCATTTACTCATCTCGTCCTCAAATGTTCTGGTTACATCACCGATACCTCTAATTAAGTCAATATTTTCTAGTATCTTACACAAAGTTTTAAAAAATCAATTAACATAGATGAAAAGCATCACAACTGTTGGACCCGAAAGTGTACGCAAAGGTCTATCAAAATTACCTGCGTTTCACACTTCACAACTACTATGTTTTAAGGGGCAAGACTATTGCCATATGTCATTGATGGTTAATATATTGAAAATAATCTAATACAAATAAGAAGTCACTGCCCGATCTGGGAATCTAACCCGAGACCTTTATACACCAGTAGTATAAACTAGCATTGCCCACAAAGGCGGCAAAAAAATTGACCACCATACATTTCGAACTCATAATCATGGTCAAAAACCTTCCTCAACCGCAAGACCGAAAATATATTTAAATCATTATAACAAGGTTTCATTGTATAATTAATTCATGAAGATCACTCACAAAACATAACGGAACAGGACCGCAATCCTTTTGTGTATCAAACAGGACATGTTGCAAACGGGAGCCTCGAATTAATCTTTTTAACTTTACCAACTTATATTTACACACCAGAAACTGTACTTAAAACTCTTATTGTCTAAGAAATATGGTTCAATTTTGTTTGCAAGTTGTAATGTCGGGTGGTGATTTCAATTTTGTATTTTTTAAGTTACAAATCAGTCAGTTCTTTATCACATACGCGTTCCAAACTGTAATTCAACCTTTTGTTCAACACAATAGGGTTTAAAATCGCGTGTGTGATATTTTTTTAAGAAACTCAAAGGTGGTTATTCTTTAAGTAACAAATCGGTTCAAAATGCCTTTAAAAGGGGTCGTTTTTTCACAATTATCGTCTCATTAGAGGTTTTTTTGAGAGGATGTGGTTCTCTGATCGCTGCGTCGGTAGTCTGTCACGCGAATCTGATGGGTCACCTTTATGATGTCACTAGACAGCTGGTTAAATGCTGTCTGTGTGTTTGTATGTTGAGATAAATATTAGGATGATGATAAAGGAAGTGGGCAGGTACAACTGTCTGAAGTTGGAGGTGATTTTAGTAATATTATAAATATCCTTCTTTTAGTGTTGGGTGGCTAGGACAACTACGAAATTTTAATTTCGTATGAAGCAAAGGGTTCTTTCATTTTGGTAAAATTGTCACATCTAATAAATCTATTATCATACATACACAATAGTATTGTGACAATGTGTATTGTCGCATAAAATCACGTCCGATAGGGGTAATGGGGATAAGGGGATAAGGGGGTGATGGTCTCTACCAGAGAACGCCACTCAGTATGATCCCTACAAACTTTCCTTGCTTCATTTACGTATCATGACATGATAACCTTACGCCGATCCGTATTTTTCCGTAGCTTTCGAACTTAATATCATTAATGAGAAAACCGTTAAAGTGTAGTCAACTCTCGCTTGCAGCATCAAGCATAACAGAAGTATAATTTCCACTTTAAAACCGTGAAAAAACAACAATATTATTTCAAAAAGCCATCAGGAGTCAGTAAAACGTACATCTCAATCAACACATTTCATTTGCTTTACTTAGCATGCAAATATTGACAGTCGGCGGATTACAAAGGGCGCCGCTCGCTTTGAACTCGCCGCGACATCACCTGTGCTTCAATTTATGGCGGCTACCTACCGTATTGTGGGAGTCTTGTCTTTATTGAGAGTAAAGACACTGATGAATGGATTTTTGGGTACTCATTCCGTTTTTGAGGTTTATTTTAGATAGGCTCTTTTACTTTTGGCTGCCACTTGATTTGTGTTAGCATGGGATATGTACAGACAGTAAAGAAGTTTAAGGATAAATTAATTAAATAGTTTTATGTAAGATAATAAGTTAAATTTAGTAAGGTAGTTAGTGGGTGGGTGTTAGTGAAGTAATTTCAGCGCTGACGTTCAGAAGCTTGTGATATTTAAGTTAAACTTTTTGTCATTTAAGAAAAGTTAGGTAATAAAGATTGAATGGCTAGGTACAAGAAAGGATTATTAAAAATTATAGACCTTCGGGAAGCCTTGACATGCACGACTTATCTAGCCATCAGCCGTCAGCTGCATAAGCCTGTGGATCACTGATGTTCTGAATTCTACGCATAGCTTACTGTCACCAGCCTCGAACCTTGCATTCTAAATTCTTTACTAGTGGGCAAAAAATTATTTATACATCCGTAAAATTCATATCCATAGGGGTAGACAAGGACAAGAGACCGCAATCATTGCAAAAAAAAACATTTCAAGGAAGAATGAAAAAATTGCGACCCCAAAAGAACTCATCAAATTGTCTCCACAGAAAATTGGCAAATAACCTCTATACCTTCACGTATCGTTACGCCATTAACAATATCTTCTAAAAAAACACTGACATTTGTCAACTATAATTTACTTGTGCTATTAATTCTTATAGGGGTCTTTTATTCTTGATCTAATTGTTCCTGCAACTGTCTCCAATATGGTCGATAGACAGGTTGTACGTTGAATCGAGTTTAGACAAAGAGGTAATTATGGAAGTGTTGTGAGACAAAAGGTACGATTTTTTGTTGTTTCAATTGATCGTTACTTAATAAGAGTATTAAAGAGTTCGAAGAATAAAGTTTTTGGGTGACTTAAAAATGAGGAAAAAACATTAGCGTTTTGAAAATAACAAATAAATTCATGACAATATTAACGCCTCAAATGCAAAGAATGAATTTAATATAATAGTTGATCATGACGACACAAAATAACAATATCGTCAGTGCATGCTCGAAAAGGAGAAATCTCTAAAGTTAGCACTCAGAAGTTACACCTTTTTCACTCGTCTAGGTTTTCATATTTACAGACTTATATGTGTGTCAGAAAATTAACAGCACAAGGATATTTTTCACGTTTACGTTAGGTTTGTTCGATCTTCACTCATGTCCAGTTTTGTAGTTTTAGGTTGGTATTGTTACTAAACAACACTACAGTATCTCTAAATATGAATGGAGTCTTTTTTACCCAAAATACGCCCAAAACACGTCCGCTCATCAAATTCTCACAAATACAAAAAAAATACGAAAATTACAAAAAAAGCTTAGCACGCGATCTCATTATGGACAAAAAATGCCCACTTGTGGGGTGATGTTTTTGTGGGCATAATTAGTAATTGGCACGTTGCGTGCGGCAAGCCTGCGCATGCGCAAGTTGGTACAAATTGCGGTCTTTGCGGTAACATATGGTCATATGGTGTCTAACGGTTTGTATTGTCTTCGGTATAATGGTTACTTTGAATGGTAAAAGATATGGTAAGTGGTATTATTGATATGATATAACTCATTTTCGATTTTTTATAATTTTTTTTAACACATGTGAGAAAGTTTGACCTTTGTACAGCAAATTAAAAAAACAACTTTGGTGTTAATAATTTGTCTTATTTCGTGCATTAAAGTTGGTTTTGTTGTAGCAAGGTCCTAAATTGTAGCATAAATATTTGTATGATCCTTAGGTGTAAGGTCCTTTTTATTCCAAAATTCCATAGCGTAGTTGTTTTACATTAGAATTTGAAATTAATTCGAATCAGTCTCTAAACATACTTATGTACATACATTTCAATTCCTTTAAAAGTTGACCTTGCTGTTTATCACTTAATTCCTATATTTCCTTCTAAGTTTTCTACTATTTATACTAATAAAACAGATTTTCATTCATAAAGTTTCATCCACGACCATACATGTTCTACCTACCCTCATTTAACCCCTCATACATCTGATTTCCGAAAGCAAATTGTATCAAATCAAATCACAGTAACGAACATCCATAATTCGATTTTATTAACCAGACTATTAAGCCAGCAGGAAATACACCCTTCTCCACTCTATTTTCAACCCTGTCACTTTAATAATAGAGTTTAAATTGGGGTGTTTTTGCTGTGCAGTTATTTGGTAACCGATATGCCTTGATTACGGCAAAAATCGTGGTTTATTTAAGCTTTATGTGAATGTATTTTCCTTTCTACTGATAAAATTATGATCTTTTATTCAATTTAATTTGACATACTTAATTGTGAAGTCTTTTTGTGAAAAACGACAACTAACTAACTAAGACAACTAGACAACACTCTTTGATCTGTAAACTCCTTCTGTTAAATGCAGCAACCAGTAAAGACAACTAGAACAGAAGAAGCTGAAATTATTATCACTTGCCTTAAGAAAACCCTTATGGTAAAAAATAACTCACTCTCTATCTTTCTTAAAAATAACTCCCGCGCTAAACTTTGATATTGTGTCGCGGAGACTTTTACAAACATCGAATCTGCGACCTCTCGACGCAATGGTGTCTCCGAGGAAGTCAGAGCAACTCTCATTGTAATAGTAATGGACTTGTATTATTATTATATCTTTGCCTGTATCCATGGGACATGCTAACTAGAACTAATTTGTAGTAACCTGTACTTGTTATAGCCTGTTTATCTGTTAGTTATACCTCAAAACATACTGAACATATTTCGATAACATTTCCGCTATTATAAAGCTTGTTACGGTATCATATCAGTATTTATACAACAAATCACACAAATTGACACACAGTTGCTGAATAAAAGCTGATAAATTATCTGATAAATATCATTTGGACCCCTTTACACAGATATAAAGATACACTAGATGTGAAAAACATGAAAGGAAAACAAATTATGCGATTAAATCAGTTTTTATTATACATACACTCATAAAATCACGCTTCTTTACCATGGGGATGGACAGAGACCAAAGAATGCCACTTTCAAACTTACTTTGCTTCATTCTCCTAAAAATTCTAATCTTGTTATGCAGCATCGCTGGTTACGACTACTACTATCATTTCTATACTACAAGTTTTTTTCCGTCTTGTTTGTCGAAAATAAGCGCCTCATTTAGATCAATATCAATATAAAACTTGTTTAACATAAGGATCATCTTACATCAATTGTTCCTGTATAAAAAAGTAACTACTGCTTTACTTTTACACCAAAATTAAATGAAAAAAAGAACATAAAATCATGAAATCACTGTTAAGAAACCAGAAACAACAGGATTCAACCCAAAAATCTACACTACACGAAACCTCTTCCATTATCCCACACGTGATACCCCATATCGTCGATACAAACAATTCATTGATCCCACAAATACACAGATACATCGGCAATCGCCCGGCTTCGTTCACAATTCAATAAGGGTTGATTCCACTGATTGCAATCAACCCCGCGGGGTTACGTGACCAATCCGACTGATTGACTTCCATTTTGTGCCTGCAAGTACGCTTATGACGTTATTTTTTAGGTGTTTTTGTGTTGAACTTGATGTTTTAGTAGAGTTAAGGTGCTGGCACATTTTTGTAGGTAATAATTGACCGTCGCGGCTGCTAGAATATCGTCTTTTTTCGTATTTTAGCCACTTAAGGAGTCGATTTTCGAATAAAGGCAAATTTAACTACGCTGTTTTAGAGAGATATATAAATTGATTTACGTGTAAAAAGCGAATATAGGTTTGTCTGTTGCACTTTGACAGTTAAACGCATTTTTATAAATTATTACGCGGGATCGAAAATAAGCTTACTTACAGATAATGGTCTATCATATCTATCGAGATCTAAAATAGGAAACGATATTTCGTACAAGAGTAAAGCCGCACCGATTAGCTTAGACAGTTTTCACATGGGATTAATCATAGTTACGTAGCTTTTCCAAAAAATCCCCCATTATAGATCATAAAAGGCTTAAAGCTATAAAATTTCAATCTAGAATTACTGATTTATGTGAATATTTGCCAAAGTTAACCACCCGAAGTTGAGGTGAGCCGCTAGCTATTTCTAACACACTCATACATTTACATTCAAAGCGTCCATACATTTGTAGTGGTTAAGATGTATGGCGTTGTGCAGGATATAATAAACTTCATAACTCGAAGGTTTTACCGACGACATGGGATGTTAATATGCCGAGCAGTTAGGAGCTAGAGAGACGAGAAGTGGCCTTTTAGAAACGTGGTTACTTCAAGTACTTAAAATAATGATATTCGTAACACAATTTAAGTGATTTTTCGTAAAGATTGCATATTTTTTTTATTTATAATTGATTTAATTACGGTAAGCCTAAAATCACTTGTGCATAGTATTGGGACAGAAGTGCACCTAAAGTTATTTTACAAAATATCAGTATTATAATTTGCTAAATTTTGTTTCTCTATTTATGTTACAAGCTCTAAGATATCTCTTTAATAAATGATATAATCGATTAAATAAATGACATCATATGATTAATATATAGCCTATGGCCTTCTTCGATAAATGGACTATCTAACACTGAAAGAGCCTTCCAAATCGGACCAGTCGTTCCTGAGATTAGCGCGTTCAAACAAACAAACAATCAAACAAACTCTTCCGCTATATAATATTAGTATAGATTAATTATTATACTTAACTAACTTTCGTGATACAAAAAGCGGCTTACAGTAATTTGAAAAGAAATCATCCAACTTTGCTTTAATTAAAGTCTTTTTAAAACAATCTGTTTCAGCGATTAAGTGCAATAATAGTTTTACTTGTAATTAAATTTACATCCTATGTCGTATCTAGTGTTAATATTTTAAAGCTACATTTCACAATGAATGGTTCAAGGAACTAGCTTACAGGCGAATGCGTTTTTCTTATACTTACAACATGTTTTATGAAAATCTGTCCAGCCGTTTCGACTCGTAATACTAAGAAACATTCAAACACATTCACGCATTTATAACATTTATAGAATTTTGTTGTTATTCAATAAATAAATACTTATGTAAAACTACCGGTAAGAATAAAATCTTTTTGAAAGGATGAAGAAACTAGAAGTCTTTTGTTGAAATAGTTGCGTACTCATATTGATCGTTTCAACGTTATTTTCTTTTTTTAAAAAAACTTTGTACGTATATGCGATGCAAAAATATGTGTGTATTCATAATGTTTCTCTACTAATCAAGAGCTTAAAACAATTCAAGCCTAGATTTTATGTTTTCAAACTGCAATCGAAAGTCGGTTGTCAAAAAACAATAGCAAAGTCTTCGACATTGATTAATCCCTAACATTGAATTGAAAGCTTACGAGAAATGAAACAAACACATCAAATTTTTAAAAATTTTCGTTTATATAAACAGGGCTTAATTTTTTTAAGTAATTAGACATTTATAACCACATAGCTTAAAAAGACAAACTTTATTTCCTACGCGTAACTCAGAAACTAACCAACTAATCATCAAAATTCTCTCACTAACACTAAGCCACACTAACCTTAACTAAACTAATACAACTTAACACAGAAAATAACGAGAAAAATGCAAGGAAAGTCGCAGTCTGTACTAGTATTAACATACTAAAGTGGGAAAAACCCCCACCAAGGTTTCCATCGTTGTCACACCATTGAACAGCAAAAAACTAGCACCGCAAGTTTCATTACTTGTGGGCGGGACTTTAATACCTCTGATATGCTAAATGGGACTTTATTTATATACTACTAAGGTATATTTTGTTCTCTGATCCGTTTCTTTGTTTATACTTAAGTGCAGTGGTAAATGTCGATAGTAAAGAAAATTGTATGGATTAAATTTTATTAAGGGGAAATATTTTTCTTGAATAATTGCGTGATGGATAATCTTAATATAAGCTTTTATTTTTACATAAACGTACATGAAATCTTGCCTTTTTCCCATAGGGGTAGGCAGAGACTAAAGAACGCCACTTGGTATGATCCTAACAATTTTTTTTTTGCCTCATTGACATACGTACATCTTGTACTATGCACCAGATTTTTTGAAATTATTAAGTATTTTCAGTTGCTCCATGTAAAATACTAGTATTCAGCTGCATCGGTTGAGACTGGAAACTGACTCCAACATAGTTGGAAGAAAAGGTAGGCTGATGATGATGTAATGACAATTGACAAATAAATAATACTTAATTATTACAGCCATATTAAAACAGCACGACCACCAATACCGATTTTCCCGATTCGTATAAGAATCATAATTACTTTTAATAATGACAATCACATCGGAACATAAAAGTTAATTAATATTATCACTGCTAGCCATATTTATTATAAAATAACCCTCAATCATGAGACCCTGACCAGTTTTGACCATATATATCCAGA
Source organism: Anticarsia gemmatalis (assembly GCF_050436995.1). Lineage (NCBI taxonomy): Eukaryota > Metazoa > Arthropoda > Insecta > Lepidoptera > Erebidae > Anticarsia > Anticarsia gemmatalis. The sequence continues at coordinate 8,551,157 of NC_134764.1, read as the reverse complement.
TTTTTAACCACAAGAAGTACCATATGTGCTGTAAGACTATTTAAAAGTGAAATATTTAAATGACTGCCTTTAGGGTTTTCAGTAATGTACCTATATTGATATTGATACGTAATACAGCATCTTTTTTTCAGAGTTTCTAGTAACATAATATGTTCATAAAAAATTATAGATAGTAGAAGCGTTTATGTAAAGCATAATTAAATAGAGGCGGGCTCTTCTATCGCTGTATAACTTTATACAAAAGATAATTTTAATGTTTAAACAGAACATATTATGACAATACTCTGTCTCTCATTTCAACCTAGAGATAAAGACAACATTTCTGCTATTTATTCGTTCTTCGCATGGTTAGCGTTGGTCAAAAGGTTTTGACAAGGATAAACAACTGTTATCTTAATTGACAACATCCGGGGCCGACTTTTACGTGCTCTTCGAAGCACGGAGACGCTCAACTAAAATACAACTATGCGTTCATCCATCAATAGAATACCCTCGCTGGAATAGCTTAACTCACTGACCCTCGGTTTCTTAGGTACATTTAGCGGTAGTTTATCTTTTGAATTGCGTTTTTTATATGCGTTTTAACGCTATTGAATAGATAAACTACCGCTATATTATGTACCCAGAAACCAGACATAACGCCTAATGAAAAATATTTCTTGATCAGCACGTGAACCGATAAAAATGTTCCCCAAAAACACAGTACTACGAAAGTACACAAACTGTGTACATCAATACACAAATACAGTGTACTGTGTACTTATAATACACAGGTCTAGACGACACCCCTCGCCAAGTGTCTGAGGATATGAATTATTCATTCTCACCGCAGTACCGTTTGTTTCTATCTATCTTATATATATATTTAACTAGATTACATTGATATTGTTTGCCTTATTTTTTAACTAACTATTTCAGTCGCTTCATGAGTATTTTTAGTACAGTAGCACCGTTAAATATAGGTGACATAACAGCGGTTTGACGATTATTCGTTCAAGATCGGTTTCGTATATTCTTATTCTATCTCCTGTTTTAGATTTTTGGGTAAACGCAGTAAAAGGCTAGGTTGGGTAACTAACGCGCAAATGTTTGTTATAACGTTTTTAAATCCTGATGTTCGAACACTGATCTCCATGATTTCCCCGTTTTTCAATTCATTACCAATGACAAATATACCTAGATTTAGGTTTCAGAAAATCCAAGTTATACTTAGTCTTTGACTATCCCGAAAACCGAACCCAAACTTGGAAAATCGTAATAATACGGTTGCCCTGGTATAAAACATGTATTTTGAATCACAGAACCTATGTTATATGAATGCTGAATAGCTTCAAAACAAACAAAATTAAAAACACATTCTTTCAATAGAAATGATGTCTCCTTTCTTGTTTAAGAGTAGAGCCTTAAGTCACCACTCGGTGCCCTACGTATGAATAATCAAAACTCATAAACACTTCGGATTTCCACCCCCGCTCTTAACACTTTGTATATGAGGGATGATGGTACGACGTTAATTTTTGAAGACAGTTGCAATACGCCATACGCATTTTTCTACCCTAGATTTTTGAGCAAGGAATTAGGATTTGTAATGATACCATTCAACGAATTGTTGGACGCATGCTGAAAAATGTTCTAGTTGCAATAGTAATATGAAAATATTGTATGTAATATAGCATTGTTATTATGAGATAAAGTCTTGCTTGTTGTCCAAGACATTTTTTTTCTATATTCAATTTATAGATCGTTATTGTGTTTATCAGCCCATATTGTCCCACTGCAGGGCAAAGGCCTCCCTTCCCTCTTTCCATCTATCTCTGTCTAAAGCTATTTGGTATTTGGACAATATGGGCTGATAATAATAATAATAATTGTGTTTAGTAAGATTCTATTCCGACAAGACCGGCGGCAGCGCCACGTAGACAGCTCGTGTTAACTCAACTTCATATCCTAACTTCCAGATATTAGATTTACTAACCTCCGGTTTCTGAGTACATTTAGCGGTAGTTTATCTATTCAATAATGAGTTTTTTTATGAGTTTAAACGCTATTGAATAGATAAACTACTGCTAAATGTACCTCAGAAAACGGGGTAAGAGTTTCTTGTCCTGAATCTCAGCAACCAGAATCGAACCAGTAACCTCTACGGAACAGCCGCATAGTGCTCTACCGGTGCACCAGAGTTACTAAAAAAATGTAATCTACAACACTAAACGGGTACATTCAACCACACATATCCTCAACCAAAAATATACTAAATACACCCGTATACTCCCATTCCTCGCATTCTAGTTTATCAGTCTATCTTCAACCTACAAATTGCGGCGCTATGGTTGTTGCCTCGATATAAATCTTCTATTGAAAGAAACCCCGTCGCCATTCACGGGGTCTTTTCAACGCTTGCAGGACAAACAGACAGTTGGCTGTATGCAAACACTCCTTGCCCTGAGATCAAAGCGCGATATCATAGAGATCCCGGTTTAATTTGGCGCCAACTGACAGGACGCCATTTTTTCGCGGGATTCCGCTTGTTTTTTTTTTACGGCTGATGAGGCATTGATCGTAGTTTGGAGTCTTGAATTTAGAAGCTTGATTGATGTTTAGAATTTAATTTGTCTTCGGTGTAAAATACTCAAGTAAAGTATTCAACCTAAAAATAATATTTATTTATTAGATTAAGTCCAAGTTTTGCTTTGTTATGTCTATAAAAAAAGGAATGAGACTATTCAAAACCCCTATATAAATATTACGCGCAAAAAATAATACCTATTACACGTTCTATTTAAACTGTCGATAAAATTGCATATTTCAAACCCTACTACAAGTATATGTAATACTATTATTACGTTCGTCTTAAATGCTCACGCTGCGTGATGTTTTGTAAATAATGTTGAAAATTATTACCTCACACAGTTTATTATTTACTCATTTGATACCAACGAAAAAACAGTGACGTCACTACACCGTATAATACCGTATATAGAGTACTAAAATGTGTTTTTGACATTTCATAAAGAGTAGCTGATTTGGTTTGTAAGCGGTCTGGAGCACATGAAATATATCTATTCCTTTATTTTCTGAATTTACGAACACACAAAACAATTATTTTGGAATTCTGGACACGATTTGACACTTAAATTACCTATAAACAAAACAAACCCCTCACCAAACAGGGTACCAAAATTTTAAAGTGCCGCCATACTGCGTTGCCCTTCTAAACGATAATAGCAGTAGAACAATGTGCCCTAAATCCCTTCTTTATGGCACATTACTTAGATTAAACGTTTTACATTTATTGGACACCATGGCACTGTAATGGAGGGTTGCCACGGTATTTTAATTGATTGGAAAGTCAAGGTTAGGCCGATTTTATTTTGGTGGTGTCATGGGTAATATTATTACACAACATTTTAAGCTTATTTTGATACTTGAAGGCTGTGATTTGTATGTTTGTAGAATGTCCTGCTATTTAAGATGTGGTTTAGTTTATTACCAACTATACTCTTTAAAATATAGCTTGATTAAAATGACAGTTCTAAGCAAAACAGAGCACACAACTTTGTAGTGACGTCTAACGAGTATTACAAATTGAAACACGAAAAATCTGTCTTGTCTAGCATTATAACTATTTTTTAAATACAGATCCTCAATTAGAAATCAGAATAATTCAATACGAAAGCCTTTAAACTAAAAATTAGTACTATTTTCTTAGTCTTAAAAATAAACCTAATAATTTTCAACCTCTCTACAAGGCTACGTCATGTTGCAAAAATTTTAGTGAGGAGACACAATAGAAAAGAGTAAATCATCTGATTAATCGTTAATCGCGAAGTACACTTTGATATTATTCGTGACCAAGAATTAATAATTAATCTCCAAGATTGTTCCAGCGATTCTGATGAGAGCGATGAGGATGATACTGATTTAGGATGCGCACTATTAACTGCGCATCCTATATTACTATCATCTTCATCCCTATCATCAGAATTGCACCAATAACTGAATAAATTAATTTTATTTAACTTTAATTTCATTGTTTTATTTAATTGATCCTAATTAATACTAAACTAGGAGAGGTCTCCGTGCGGTGTTAAAAGTAGGGCTGGTCGTCCAATACGAATTTGCTTAAACAATATGATTCACAACAACAATTCGTAAAAAGCTAATTCAAAAATAATTGAATCGAATATAATTATTTTAGATTCGATTTTTTCGCTATCGATTTTGATCAATACTTCTACAACCCTAGTCAAAACAGTTTGACATCTGTCATTCTAATCAAGCTATATTTTAAAGACTATAGCTGACCCGCGCAACTTCGCTTGCGTCACATAAGAGAGAATGGGTCAGAATTTTCCACGTTTTTGTAACACTTTTTACTGTTACTCTGCTCCTATGAGTGGTAGCGTGATGATATAAAATATGCTTTTTTTCACGAAAAATATTCTCAAAATTATTAATATCTCTTAATATAACGAAATCGCGCTAAGGCATATCCGCCATTAAAACAGTTGCCATGACAACGGAATTTTGTTAATTCAGTGTCATTATAATGTTGAATATTCGCGACTTCGTTCGCCACCTGAATTTTCCCGGGAAATGCGTCATTTTCCCGGGGTAAAAAGTAGCCTATGTCCTTTCTCGGGTATTAAAATATCTCCATACCAAATTTCATGCAAATTGGTTCAGTAGTTTAGGCGTGATTAAGTAGCAGACAGACAGACAGACAGACAGACAAACAGACAGACAGAGTTACTTTCGCATTTATAATATTAGTATGGATCACTTGTCAAATTATTTTTAATTTCCTTACGCAGTGAAAACAGGGTGGAACCCTTAGTTTATCACGCTGGCTAAGTCAGAGGTCAGGAGTCTTTGAAAACTAGTATAAGGAAATCAAAATTCAGTTCCCGTGATATTATCATCCATTTTTTGTAGGAAACTAGATTAAACTTTGTCTGCGTAAAAGTAGCCTGTCTCTTTTTTCGAGATGTAATCTATCAAGCTGCTAAATTTCATCTTTATATTAGAGTAATATATGAAAGACAAACATATATTATTAACAAACATTGCAAAACGGCGATAATGATTTGAAAAGCACTGTCTTTCACTATCAGCAGAGACGATAGAGATGTAAGTGTACTCTAATTTATTTACTAATTTTCGACAAAACCGGACTTAAACCCTTTTTCCCTAAAGGCACCGACTTGAACTCCAACTATCCACAGAAGCATTTCCAGTTGAAAGTATCTACCAATATTGCCAATATATGGTATTCTAGCATTAGATAAAATAAATACAAGAAGCCGTAAAAGTCTTGAAGCTAGAAAAACCTTGCTATATGAAATTATACAGAAAGAATTTACTGTTATTATTTTCTTTCTCTCTTCATTTTGTTAGAAAGAGCTGATGTGTCTGTATCGGGTATCGAACCTAAGCAATAATATAACATTACCATACGTTAAGGCACATTAAGCATAAGAACTCAATTTGTGAAGTAATTCAATACACCAGCATAAGTTATCTGTGCTGGATCGGGTGGATATGAAGTGAGGAAATACAGGATATAATTTTTGAAATAGAATGAGTGTTTTCTTTAGAAATACTTAGTGATTATATTTAAATGAAAAGTGACTAAGCAGCAGCTCTAAGGCTTGGATAGGAAACCAATTAGATTTTTTTTGTAAATTGTTTAGTTTATAGGCAATATTTGTTTTATTTCTTTAAGACGGCCAATGTAGTCAGTTCAAATCTATATTCCACAGTCTCTTATAATAAGCTAAAAAACGTAACAAGTTGATCGATTTTCAAAACATCAGTTTGGGTAACTAGAACTATATTGTGAGCAGACAGGCTTTAATTTCTGAATCTACTTGTACTCGTATGACATAAAAAAACTATAGTACAAATCTATACTAATATAATAAAGCTGAAGAGTTTGATTGTTTGTTTGTTTGTTTGTTTGTTTGAATGCGCTAATCTCAGGAACTACTGATCCGATTTGAAAAATTCTTTCAGTGTTAGATAGCCCATTTATCGAGGAAGGTTATAGGCTATATATCATTACGCTACGACCAAAAGGAGCAGAGTACCAGTAAAAAATGTTACAAAAACGGGGAAAGTTTTGACCCATTCTCTCTTACGTGACGTAAGCGAAGTTGCGCGGGTCAGCTAGTTTATCATAAAATTGTGCAACCCGATTTTTTTACGATGGATAAAGCGCACAACTGTCATGTGTATAAACATTAATTCCACAGTAATAAATACCAATACTATCCCAACTTTCCCTACAATATACGACCCCTAGCCGGTCAAAATTGATGGGTTGCCGTCATTCTATCGGCCGTCAATCACAGTAATATAATGACCGCGGCGTTATGCGCTACCAATTGATGCTTACTCACTTATTTCAATCTAAATCAATATGAATTGTGATGAAATTGTTATTTGTTTGTGTATTTTTATAAAGAAACTAGCTTCGAATTAGATCGCGTGAATAGATTTCCCAGTTTTCTAGGTATAAACTATCTGTGTACTAACTTTAACCCAAATCCGGTAGATTTTCGTGAAAGAGTAACAAAATGTACATTGTACATACATCCATCCACACAAAGTAGCTTTCGCTTTTATAATATTTTCGTATTTTCGTTGGTATCAATGCCTAAAAAAATGTTTAAGTCTGTAATAAGTAAAATTTCAGCATTACTTACGAAAGATATAACATAACCTGAGCCTGAGCCGTTTTAGATGAACCTTTTACGTGTACAAGTTTAATCATTTTTCTTTAACACAGTCAACTACCCAATTCCAGTAACTATTTTTACTTTGTCACAAGCGTGCGAAATAAAAAGTAATTACGAATAGTTCGCGACGCGATGATAGAGCAAATCTAAATAACACCCTAACCCAGCATCCCTAACCATAATTTATAACATTCGCAATCTCCGCCACCCTCTCGCGTCACTTCCGTTTCTAGCCGGAAGCAGGCGGCCGCCATTTTGGCGAGCACGCGGCAGGAAGCGCGGCGCACGCGCAACGACGATGTCACTTCCGTTTTGTCTATGACTTTGGGATTTTAGAGAAAATATTTTGAAAATCGCTTGGTCAGTTTGTTGTTGAAATTTATTGTTAAATGTTTGTATTGGGTATTGATTTATTGGGCTTAAATAACCCATTACTGCCCCACTGCTGGGCAAGGGTCTATCACGAGTAGAGGGTTAGATGTCAGATGACAGTTGATTTATTGTTATTGCTAATTTCATTTATTTCTTCTTGTATTTCGTACCTACTGACAAATTTATTTGTATTACCTATTTTAGGGTCTAGCGGGAGAAGTAAACGAATAACGATAATATTATTAAACCGAAAGTGTGTGAGGCTGGGTGTAGGTTTGATGTATTTGTTACTCTTTCACGCAAAAAACTATTGCACGGGTTTGATGAAATTTGACGTGCAGTTAGTTTATAACCCGGTTTAACATACAAAATACCTTTTTGCCGGTCCCGAATCAGTAACATTATAAATTACGAAAGTTATTCTTTCTATTGCGATTGGATTTTCACGGCTACACTATTAAACAGCAGTAGATCAATAATATCTTTAAAAAAGCTGCTTGTAGTGGCCTTTTTAGCCCAGCCTGGTGGTCTATCGAATTCCATACACACCTTAGTCAACAAATATTAATATTATTCGATAACTTTTATGGTCGTTTCATAAAAACTTTATTCTTTTATGGTTTTGAACAAACCTTCGCATGTAATACGCGCATTATTAATTATCTGTGGTCCTTATATAGAGTGATACATGAACTTTGAAATATACGTTATTATAAACGATTATGAAGTTAGTTTTTTATTTGAAATTGTATATGGATAGGTTTTATTTTATAGTACGGTTTTTAAAGTGATTTATTGAATAGGTAAGTATTTATAACGTTGATGGTCGTTAATTATTTATCCTATTATTTATAAATGCGAAAGTTAGTATGTCTCGATGGATGTTTGTTATTAGATAAATAATTGTTTTACTTTTTCGTCTATCGTGCTAATGCTGAAAAGATTAATTTATTTCGTAAGAGTTGATTCTAGGAAACATTGTTCCGATTTCTGTGTATCTGTTACTGTAAAAGCCCGAACTGTGGTAAATCCTAAGATTTTCCAGTTAAACCTAAGATTTAGCAACTCTCAATGGTAAAAGTCCGAACGTTCTTTTATTTAGAACTTTTAAAATCATTTAATTGGTGAATCTTAGGATTTACATAATGACACGGTAAAAGTTGATAAGCTAAGCTAAGGGACTGAAATATAGAATGCAAAATTAAACATGTTTTTATTAGACCATGTTCAAACAAACGAAACATTTCTATTTCACCTCTGCCTATTTCTTCTATAACAGTCGTTATAGTTAAAGTTCTCTAACTACAAGTCCATTGATATTCAAACCTTTTAAGGAGCTGTGTCAAGCAGGATACGCTGATACACAATGATAGCCTGATTGCTGTTCTAAGTAGGAAGCACACAGTTTCTAATCATTGGACGGCCTCCGTGGCTCAGTGGTTAAAGTGATGGCCACGCCACTGGAAGGGCGACGGAAGGTCGTGGGTTTATCTTCCATATGAAGCCAATGATTGTATGATTTATACAGTAGTTTTTTGTCTGGGGTCACTTTGTATCGGTTGTTTGAGTGTTTGTAAAAGTCTCCGCAACTCATGTTTCAGTCAGTCACAGTTTCATAGTGCGCAAATCGTCGTATTTTTGAAAACAAACGTTATTCTACGGTGTTGCAACCTCTAAAGTCACTAAATATTTAATTTAGAGACATTCGTAGGAATCGTGTTCACCTATACTACTAGATATATACAACAGGAGATTAAAGTTTAATAAGTAAACGTAATTTTAGCACTTTTGCAGAATGTACCATGAAATGCAGCCGTTGCCATGGCAACCACGTGAACAATTTACTTTACGGCAAATAGAACACCTGATAATTTACCAACTAGTTTCGCAATCAACCTGTCCTTTTGCATTACTAAAAGCGTTGCCACGGCAAATTTCCTACAATTACAGCATACCAAGTTTTTAGTTTCAAAGAATGCGTCTAAAATGCCATAGCCAACAGCTTTCTAGCCATAAAAAAGTATAGAACGACTTAATAACACTACCAATGTGGTTTTTCCAAAGAAAAATTAATACGAATGTGGTCATAATTGCTGCTAGGGCCTTAGTTCTTAAGTAATAGCACTTGTAGCGCGTATCATGGTTATAGAGAGTTAAATTAGTTATGGTACATGGCCCATGGTTATGGGCGAAAAATTCATCGTTGATTTGTAGGGAATGTAGGGTGGGGACTGTGGGTTCCGTATTTTTTTGTTTGTTTATTTTATGGGTGTTCAAAATTAAAATTCTACAATTGATTTTGTTAATATTTATTGTTTTCGGTTTTAGAGTTTAAGTCACAAAAAACTACACGTGAGTCGAAATAGAAATAGCAGATAGTAATTCCGATCAGATTGTTGGGTATTTTTTTAAGAATTATATACATTATGCGTCAGAATAAAAATGAACATAGAACGATTATTGCAATGTTATGTCTTTGCTTTATGTTAGTAACGAGTTTCAATATGTAATAGTTTCTGGATCAAATAACGAAATAATCGTTACTTTTGCATACGAATAGATAATAGTAATATTTTGGCCCAATTTGCTACTCATACTAATTCCCAAAACGATCTTAACGAAGGTTTAAATGTGTACAATAAGACTAATTATTTAGCAAGTTATCCCTCGCCCAGCAGTGGGACAGTAATGTGTAAAAAAACTAATCATGCGCAAATATCTGCCGTGTTTCGGTAATTACATGTGAAAATATACCTTTTAGCCCTTCAAACACTTCAAACTCACTTGTCATTCATACCCTTGTCTTAACTTACAAACTAACAAATTGATTTCAACAAAACCTTGTAAAAACCGTCACGCATACAAAGAACTCTAATAAAAAACAATTCAAATGACCAGTAATACGTTTATAATGACGCTCTAATAGATTGTATTACGGCAAATATATAATTAATTACATATAATAGTACGGTACTTGATAACTTTGCATATTTACACAGAATAGGGGACTTTACGGAACAGTAATGTGGGAGAATAACTGTTTGAAGAGTACATAGTAACTGTTTTGACGTAGATTGTGCCCGTATAGAGTTCTTGTAGGAAAACGCGAGAAAGATCATCATCAGCCTAGCCTTTCTTCCAACTATGCTCGAGCCGTATGTATTAGGCTACGGGAATTATCGCAAACACGCATTTTATCTTGAAATACCTAACGTTTCGGTGCAAGTTGCAATCGCCGCGGTCGTAGGCTGAAGAGCTCGTAATGTTAGTTCTGTTATCACGTATATTGTGCCCGTATACGATAAAGTTCTTGTTAGAAATCCCGAGAAAACTCGTCATCAGCCTAGCCTTCCATCAGACTTGCCTTTTTTACAACTATGTTGGAGTTGGCTTCCAAGCTCACTGGATGCAGCTGAATACAAATATTTTATATGGTACGACTGCCTATCGCGTCACAACCCAGTTACTTAGGTTATAACGCGTTACATCTCGGTAAGACGTGATGTCAGACTTTAGAGCTTTTGACTTCTGGTAGAGACTTATCTTTCGAAAACGGTGATTTCAATGATTATCAGACAAGCAGGAAAATGAAAAGACCAAAATAGTCTTTTCATTTTACTTTTGAATTTAGTGCGAAAAAGTGTCTTTCTGAAATACGATGAAATTTTTAAAGTTTCAGTTTTGTGCAGTGTGACCTCAAATTTAGAGAAATAAAAAATCTTAAATTGTATCAGTAATTTTTACAATAAATTAAAATTAATTTAACTCCACTATCAAATTAACATTGACATACAAACTACAGCTCTATTACCATAAACTACAAATTGAATTGTAGACCGAAACTCAGGGGTAACAAACATTCGGTAACAAACTGTTTGTTTGTCCATCTCGTGGTCAAACAAGTAAAAATACGTAACGAAGCGGTAATCGGATCACTAGTGGTCAGTTTTGTAAAGTTTCGATGGACAATCAACTGAGCTAACAGATCTATGTCGTGAGCAAACAGGGGCAACCCTAGCTAGTGTGTGTGTGTGTGCGTGTGTGTGTGTGCGTGTGTGTGTGTGTGCGTGTGTGTGTGTGTGTGCGCGTGTGTGTGTGTGTGTGTGTGTGTTCGTATTTGTGTTTGTGTTGTTGCTGATTATTTTGTAGTATTTGTAGTTGCGAAAGAAGATTTATTTGTGAAAATTGAGGAATTTAACTAACTAGTCTGTATTGTATTTCTTTCTATGCATTTGGTGCATTATATAGTTACTTATTGATTTTTTGTAGATATATTTTACATGTGTAAAAACTTTTACAGTTTATTTAGGTTAAAATGTTTAAGAACCTCCTCCTTTTGTTGAAGTCAGTTAAAAACAAAACAATAATTACTTCGTCAATATTATTATGTCGAACCAAAATAAAGAATATTAATTTATGATTAAACTAAATTAAGTTCTACAATTAGACTTGAAAAGAAAAATTGTTAACTTTGATATTATAAAAAAATAAACGTATTGAATCAAATACATTTCAAGTCCGGATCGTAAAAGTAAATTCATATCAAGCAATCCATTATTTAAATTACAACGCCAACTTTATTGAGACCCTTCCCATATCAATGTACTAAAAACAAAATCTGCATACAAAAACCGTACAAACAAACCGACTTATCCTTCAAAACGCGCAATTAATTTCAACGAACAACCGTCTAAAAAGTGACGTGCGCATCCCTAAAAATAAAACCGTAAAACTAACGAGTACATCACTATTCATCGGTTTTATCAAAAAGGGTTTTAATCTCACAAAAAACATGAGATTGATATATCCGTCTAATTTGACTACGCATTTGTACTTTCAATAAATCTGTCATATCGTATGGCTCCGGCATTGTGCAAACGGCTAACCTAAAAACATTCTTTAGAGGCTGAACAGAGTGTATTTCCTGCGCATAAAATGGAGTACTCAGATCCTGCCAATTAAAAATTTTAAGTGATGTGGGTATATAGTCTTAAATCAGTATATTTTATTTTAATTATGGTAATCAGGATGTCCTTTTCAATGGTTTGTTTTTATTGTATTGTTGTTAACGCAATTGAGATTATTAATTGAGAATTTAATTGAATTTCGTGGTTTGTTTAGTGTTGTCGTTTTATAGGTTAAGTTTGTTGTTGAAAAGGTTATGTTTGAATGTTTTAGAATCTTAAAAAAAACTTATATTTGTTACGTACTATTTTCGGATAATGTAGTGATTCTTCAACAGATGTTACATTTATAAATCTAATAAAATAAATAATAAACATAGTTTTGAAAATAAAAATGGTGGTAAGTGCAATATTTTATCGGTTCGAGAGTTTACTTTTGCCTTTTTTTTTCCTTATTCTTCATTATTCTTTTTTAATGAATATAGACAGATCTATAAATTGGTAAAGATTTGAATCGGATTTTTAAAATAACAGTCGCAATTTTCTTTAAACGGATTTTGAACGATTCACAGTTTCGCTTGAAACTGCACACTAATGAATACTAAGCCTATAAATAGCAAAACTAAAAAGAAAGAGCGATTCAATGCCTAGCGAAGGCAATAAACTAGAGTACACATAATGGCTTGAGTGACAGCTCGTCGGGATCGCTCGGCAATACTCGGCAGTAGTCGGGATATTCCGGCGACGCTTCGGCGGACCTCGACAATCATCGGGAACGACTTAGTTGAGAGATTTAACTGCGAATGGAGATTGGAAAATGGATGATACTTACTTTTATTGTATTTGTAAGGTTCAAGTTGTAAGGGTGCGTCCACATCTGGCGAATGTGCCGCGAATGTGCAGCTCGCGAGCCGTTTGCGAGCTGCGCGCGTACAATTTTGTTCGAGCGCCGCTCCTGCGCCGCCCGCGCGCAGTTCACGCGCAACCTAAGCGCCGTACGCGATCAGCGCGCGGGCGGCGCGCTAGCGGCTCGCGTCTTCCTTCCACCCGCGTCTCAATCCCCGCACCCCTAACGCCGTTGTCTCTTTTTTTTCCTTTTTATCAGTAATATAATAGCTAATGATGCAGCAATTATATTAAAAACACTAGTGTCGTCCGACATCTTCGAAAGTACTGAGCCAGTAAATGGAACTGTAAGCGCGAGGATTGAGTACGCGCAGATCGCGCGCCGCGCGCACGCCTTTATACGAGCCTTGTATGAGTTGCGCTAAAGAGGCGCACCAAACTATTGCCGTGACTGCACGCGCGCAGCTCGCCGGCAGCTCGCAAACGGCTTGCGAGCTGCACATTCGCGGCACGTTCGCCAGATGTGGACGCACCCTAATATTAGGATTAGTAATAAGAGGGTTTTTGGTTCGATTTATGGGTTGGAAATAGAGAAGGGTTTTGACTGCTTTGTTGAAAATTTATTTAATTTTTTGCTCATTATTGTGCCACTGCTGGGCAAGGGTCTCCTCCCGAACGTGGGAGGGGTAAGGCTTTTAGTGTACCACGCTGGCCAAATGCGGGTTGGGGACTGTTGGAACTAACTACCTACCTACCTAACTGAGTGAGTGTAATATTAGTAATTAGGCATTTCATCTTTACCGAGAAGAGGCCTTGACCACGTTGACAAGTGGATAGTGTATTATTAAAAGCTATTTTCCTTCACCTAGCTATAAAACAAGTGATAATTAAAAGTTCTTCATAATAACTAGCTTTTACCCGCGACTTCGTCCGCGTGGGAACGATCCTTAAGATAGACAACATATACATACATAAAATCACACCTCCTCCACATAGAGGTAGGCAGAGCTCAGAGAAAATAAAAACAAAACTAAATAATAATCTGGGTTATAAACTATTTATGGCTTCTGGGAATACAAGAACTCAAGAAGGAAGAAAATTCCCAGTTGTCACCCCGAAGGACAGTGTTAGAGGGGACAACTGGGAATATACCGGTAATTTTTCAAAACCTAGTCGGCAGTTTTTGCTTGAAAAACTAACAGACAATCCATCCATCATAAACTTTCGCATTCATATAAGTACTTCTTATTTTTAATGAAATATAATTTGAATTAATGTTAAGTATAATTGCTGGGTACTTCTTAGCACTAGGACAGGTGGCAGGTCTTCAAAAAACCTGTTTATCTGTAAAAACTGGTCGTACTTAGTCTTTATTGTAGCACTAACTTTTTCTCGCGAGTTTACCGCCAATGTATTAATATACATACATATATAAATTCACGACTTTTCTCATAGAGCTAGGCAGAAATCAAAGCAGCGGGAAGTTTGTATGGATCGTACCAAGTAGCGTTTTGGTACGATCCTTTCAAACTTCCCTTGCTTTTTTCACATCTATACATCTTGTCATACAGGACTATTTTGTCAATTTTGTAATAAGAAAAAACTTGGTTTATTTAGATTTTTTTATATCTGTAAAATATTTCTTAATTTAGTCCGTTTCCATCTGTTGCAGATGATCCTGGCGGCATCGTGAAGAATCATTTACGCAAAGGTAAGTTTTTAATCATGCTTAAAAGACAATTTTACAGTTTAACGGTGGTTTTCAATGCGCTATCGTCAGTAATAAATTCTTCAGACTACAGTTTAGTAATCTATTTATTTAATTTATTTCTAAGTTAACATTTAAGGTAGATAATATAATCATAGAAAGCCGTTAACTTGGTATCAATAACAAGTTTAAACGCTTGTCTTCAAACTTGTAAATACATTTCGCAATAAGATGTACTGACGCTTTACCACAGACAGACAGTCGTATAAATCCCTATATTTATATAAATAATACCGGTCTAGCCGTAAAGTGTCGCAGTAGCCACCATAAATAGCAAGCAGGGTGATATCTTAGCGCACAATGAACGTTTTAATTCAGGAATTGTGGCTATTTGATTGTGATGAACGAGATGGATAGATGGGGAGTGGACGCAGTGAGAGCGGGATGGAAGATAGAAAAATAATAAAAAGTTTACAAGGTCAATTTCTAGGTTTTTGCTTCCCAGAAATTATTTCCGTCCAGGCATCTGGACCTCATATACAGTTGCGAACTCCTGTCAGTAAACGATCAGTGAATTAAGCAACTTTGACGCAGACATTACATGAATTGGTGGTCGCTTAGCATTATTCGAGTTGAGCGTCTGCATCAAAAGTCTGTCGATGTCAATTGGAATAACAGTCGTTATGCCGTACCAGAGGTCTTTGAGGGCAGTTTGTATGACTTTAGCACCGAGCTGACTACTAACCATACGATTAAAAGTTAAGTAAAGCGGTCGATAAATGTGATGGTGTTATTAATTTTATGTATGGCTTTCGTATGGCTAAAATCATTCAACAGTATTTATTCTATTACTTGCTAACTCGCTGTCACTGAAGTCTTACTACTAACATAAAGTAGTAATCTACAATTCGAATAAGACGAGCCTACGATCCAATAATTTGCGTAAACCGCGGAAATTCTGTGTGAATCGACTTGCTTCGATCAATTTCAGAGGAAATTTATTAACACTCTTGTGGCTGTAAATGAGCGATGAAAGATTAATTTTACTTTGAGTACACTACTCTAGCTTAAAAAAAATTCTACGATTTGAGAAATTACAATAAAATAAGTTAATGTCTTTGGTAATAAGGGCAGAAACTGGCAGTTTCATATTAACATTAGAAATATGATCGAAAAATTTTCACCAAACAGTCAATGTATGAAGACATAACATTTACGAAGAAGTTAACAGAATCAGGAGTTTAAACACAAATTTGGTACTACCTTAATTATACAATTCTGACCCAAACCTTGACATACAAAAGCTCAAAAATAATTCCAAGCCATGCAAACTTAAAACTAATGTCTTTGAAGGAATAAACGAACAGAATCCTCAAACCAGTCACATTTAACCAAATATTTACGAAACCATCGACCTTCACCGAGCAATTTATAGTAAAAACCCTTACAGATTTCCGCACCACTCCGAACCAGACATTCACAGAAATGGCCAGTAGAAAAACACGTTTATACGCGTCATTAAAAGGCCGTGTCATCTGCCAAACACATTACATCTCCCGCCGTAATTAAATGGAAAAAGAAATTTAGCTAAACAGAGCATAAAAGTAAGAGTAACATTAAATGTTAGGGGAGATACTGAATGTATGTATGCAACGTCATTATGGAGCCACCGGAAGCTGCGTCAGGCGGCGCGTGCGTTACAAATCGCTACTTTACTACTTCCGTTTTAGTCAGTATCTTCCCAGACGTCAGAGAGTACGGACGTGTGCTGCCCGCTAATATTTTTCGGTCACGCGTGGCGTACGCGTTATGAATATAATAATTTGTCACCAGTCCCCTTGCTAGGGGGATTACAATAGTTCGCTATCCATTTTTTGCTGGTCGACACGGTAGATTAAGTCTGATTTGGGGACCTATGACTTTTAGTTGTATTGTGTGTAAGTATGACGAATTTTTTGGTTTTATGGAAGCTTAGATGATGTAATTGTATAAAATGATTGTTAACTCAAATTGTCTTCGTTGTTTTTTCCCTAGGAGTTAATTTTCAAAACTTTGTTCGTCAGTATAGTCGAGATTGTAGCAAGTTTCTTTTTACTTAGAGGAAGGAAAGATATGCGTCTATTTATGAGATTTTTGATTATTTATTTACATTACTCAGGATGTCTTATCTCCTTACCAAGCGCAATCGTCCGTTCGTAAATCACAAAGAAATAAAAGCACATACGCTTATACAGCAAAACCTCTTTAGCACATCATCGTAAACTTACTGATTTACTTTTAATTAGTACAGTTTATTCCCACGCAAGTCCATATCAAGATAATTTATATCCATCAAATGATAATTCAATAACAAGCACATGTATCATAAAGTTTATTGATGGGGAACATAAAAAACCACTTCATACACAAAATTGTTTTTACCGACAAACAAACAAGCAGAGTAATAAATTTTAAATGTATTAACTGAAATCTCTTTTGGCAAAACCAGTTTATGAAGACCTCCAAAGGTCAACATTTCCCGAAGAAATTTCTCACAAAATTTGTCTTCTTGATAGTCGGCAGGGGTCTTGCTATTTTGGTGTTGTCCCCTTTGCCACGTGTCTTGAGCACCCTTTTGCCAAATCCGTAGCTTTGCTTGTACCATTATAAATATTTGGATTTATAACGATTTCCTTTTACAATGCGATACGAATATAATTGGTGTTTATTTATGAGTTGGTCTAATTCGATTTGCGGTGAGATTTTGGGTGGTGAAATATTGAATCATTTGTCCTTAGGGAGTCTTGTTGTTGAGTGGGAAATGTTTCTTTATAACTTTAGATGTATTTGAGATTTATTGTATTTGGATTTTATTCCTTTATCCAGATGCTAGGTGTTTTTTTATTAATATTTGGTAGGTTAGGTATTAGGTTATTAGGTATACTTCAAATTGTCAGGTCTTTTTCCAATCTACATTTCTTTTTGTTTTTTTTCCATATCTCCAAATTACATTTCTTTAACCCGCTACAGCACCACTGCTGGGCAAGGGTCATTTTCCCGAATGAGGAAGGGGTTAGACCTTATCACCACATCATTTAAAAAAAATATTGAATTATCTTTGTAACAAAAAATATTTTACTCAAAACGGATTGTCGCTTCATAAATACATAACAAATGTTTCTACAACTCACATACGGATACAAAAGCTCTCAACTAAACTAAAGTATATGACTTAAAAGCACTTTATCTAGGAACTGCTGTCATCCCAAGTACCTACTCAAGTTACAAAGGGAAAAATCTAACACATCCCTTTAAAACACGCCACCATTGGCGGAAAACATCACATACTCATTGTCACTAAAACACGCACACACACAATAACACACATAACTGCAAACACACACATAACAACATCAAAGCGACCCGCGATGGTGCAAAGAAGCATTTTTATAAAAAAAATCCAATCACCTAAGTATAGGAGGGGGGGTGCAAGGGGGTGGCTCACCCCAGAGGGATGAAGACATCACGCGAGTGCACATAATTCATTGATACTATCCTTCGGTAACTTAATGTTAGTGAAAATAAGCGGTGATTGTTGTACCGTTGACAATGCAATTTTGTGTATGAATTTTGAAGAAATTTATGTAATTACTCAGGACCTAAATGTTGTATGACGTTTTGCATGTTATGCAAAAAGTCATATTTGTAAAGGAAAAACATGGTTTTACAATAATGTGGCTAATTATTGGAGTGTAATATTGCTTGAAAAAAATAAGGTAATAATTGGATTTATCATAAAAATATGCTATCGGTAGATGAGTTAAATAAATAAATAATAATCCATGTAGAAAATAAAGGATCTTTTCCAGAGCTTAAAAAAACATCTGAAAATTGTATGTAGTTACGGCAACTACACTAAGCAATGCATAAATCTTTTTGAAACAAAACTGCTAATAAGAGAAAACAAGCAAAATATTAGGTCGGGGAAAAAGTCTTTTCGCATTATAGTATGTATGAATTTGTAATAAAATCTCTTTGGCTTCAAGAATCACAAATGAGTACACGGTTCATTAGGTTACTTTCAGTGAGCTCGTGAGGTACCCAAATATCGAGCTTTTTTGTGTAGAGAAAAGATTTTATTACAAGTTCTAGATACTACAATGTGAGAAGACTTTTTCCCCGACCTAATATTACAAGTGTCATTGATTTGCCAACTGTACTATAATGTCATGGTCAGGATGCGTCCTCCCCTGCACTGATAGTGCAGACACGCCGATGTCAAACATAACTGCAACTATCTGTATTGACATGTTACTTAAGATCCATGAGATGAACTATGATTTTATGTACCTAGCTCTTTTACTAGCTAACAGAAGTATATTATTATGATGATTGGTGTCTGTTAAACTTGTGAACTTGTAATTTGGTAAACCTACGTAAGGAAAATCGTTATTTTTATTTATTTTAGCGACTCTAATATGGAAAAAAAATGTAATTAGTATCGATATTCGATCCAATTGCATCAGTCGAAACGTCGGGTAAACAAATAAGGTATCCGAACTCTTAATTTTCAATCGCGTTTGTGACCCGATGTATTACCTCTATAATGTTAAATGTACAAGACACGACATTTTAAAACCGTTAATAAATTATTGTAATAAGTAAGTTAGTAAATAATTGTACTACATAGCCCAAGTTTTGAAATAAAAAACGCAAATAGGAAATCAACTACGTATTCCATAATGCGTTTAGAACAATGTACGTGACTACATGACACACATTTAAGCAATTGTAACAATTTTGATTGTCTTCTAAGTTTTAATTTACTGTTTCATTTTTTTGTACAAATCTTATGTGACTACATTTAAGACATGGATTTCAAATAATGGCGCGCAAAATTTTACCAAAAATAAAACAATATGGCTTACAAACTATTTTGTATGAAACTAATTTCAAATTCACAAATTCGCTAGCTAGTTATCAATATTTACATTAGATGTACAGGATGTGGGATGACAGTATGGCGTGGCGTGTCGTGTGTGGACATGGTAATCGTCGGCGGCGGCTGACTGCGTCACATTATCACCTGCTTGCAGCACAATGACGGCTGTGGAGATCATTTGCGATCATTTCACAAGGATGTTTAGGTGAAGTTGGGAAGAAGAAGGGATTGCTAAAGAAAGGGAGTAGGGAAATCCTGTTTGAGCAGGTTAGGATTCATAATTTTAACTGTTACCACAAAAGCTTTCAACATTTTTAACATACTAGCTTTTACCCGTGACTTCGTCCGCCATGCCTTCCCATGGGAATGCGTCATTTTCCCGGGGTAAAAAGTAGCCTATGTCCTTTCTCGGGTATCAAAATATCTCCATACCGAATTTCATGCAAACTGGTTCAGTAGTTTAGGCGTGATTGAGTAACGGACAGACAGACAGACGGCTTTCTAGATTTGACAGTATTAACACTCAAAATGTACGTGGTAAAATTTTGATGACATGGCGGCTATAAATGAGTCCTGCATTCAAGGACTTTAAAATATTAGAAACTTTCACACAATGTTTGAAATTGTTTTAAAGTTCTATATAAATCTATTATTTTATCCAAATTATACGAAAAAATATATTAAAAACTTTGCGTAGAAAATTAACTTAAAAGTAAAACAGTTCGACTCCACGCATTTATTCTAAACACGAAACTCTTGTTCGTGATACGAAACCTCATTATCGAGTTGGTTGCTCGTTTAAAAAATATAAATAATGATCGCGGACTCAAATTGAAGGGTAATCATAACCCGACTGTGATTAACCCTAAATATAGAGATTATACCGCTCTCTGGGTGGCGACGGGTTTAAACCCGGGTTACGTGTGTTTGTTTCACGATAAATCACCTCTAGTGTGGCGTTTGAACCCTCCTTTATTTCCTGTTATGGGTTAAGTAAGAAATTAGAAGCAATTGATATAAACAATGATTTGTTATTTGAATTGAGATAGGTGCGTGTTCAGTTAACTACTTAAGAGTTTTGTGTAGCTGTTTATCTAATTTTCTCATACATAATATCTACTTTCCACGGGTCAAAACAGTAATAGGCTGGTGAATGAGTAAGTGCTCCGATAAAATGATATGATGTAGTTTGCACGTTCGTAATGGCCTGAGTAATATAATTGTAATAAAAAGTACGATGAGATGTATGGATGTGAGTGAAGCAATGGAAGTTTGTAAGGACTGTACCAAGTGACCTCTGCCTATCCCTAGAGGAAAATGTGTATGTTTTAAAAAAGCGTGAAGAAAATTTATATGATTAGTTTCTGCGCAAGCTTGTTCAAGCAGAAATTACTTAATATAGGTCTTCACTGGGATGTAAGTAATCTATCACTTTGCCAAAAATCCAAATTGGGCCGACCGTTTTCACGTGAAGAAAGGATGAAAAATCTATCAATTATAAGCTTGGATAGAACAAAAATGTAAATTATGTATTCAATATGACAAGAAACAGCAATATTAGCCAGGTTGCACAAGCAGTTTCACACGCCAGACCTCACACTTTCCTTATTCCTGGAGGTAGCCCTTGTCCAACTCCTTCATAATCCCGGGAGGAAACACTTGCCCAACAGTAGGAAAGTAACGGGTTAGTACAATATGCTTAACAAACAAACAAACAAGCTCATAAAGACATAACAATATACCACTTAACGTGAATTGCTTTGAAAAAAACGTTACTCAAATTGTAGTTAGATATAATTGCAATAAAACTCGTACGGATTACGGACGACATTAAAAACGGTACGTTATGTAAAATGAGACATTAGAGCATTAGCCGATGGGAAATGGTCACGAGTTGGCAATTTGATGGCAATCAATAGCATTGATGTAGGGAGACCATTTTTTGAGGTCAAATCCGGACTCTACGAAAAGTCCTTTGTGGTCTGAATGATAGTGTATGTGGTTGCCGATCGCGAAGGCGCGGGTTCATTTACAGGTTGGTCTCATTACCTATTCCGGAGTTTGATACCCTCATTTGCTATGCCAGTTTCATGTAGGGCGAATATTTTGTCAAATACCGGACACCTTACAATATACAATATAATACTCTGAGCTACTATCTGGGGGCACGGAAGTGCCCCCGCAAGTCGAGCAAAAAAAAGCGGCACGGCCGTAACATCCTTTTCTCGAAGCAATTCGGGCTATTTTTGACACCCTTATAATTTCGTTGTGGATAAAACAAGAAGCCTGGATTTTCAGCAACTAATCAGGCATTGTATAAACACGGTATGTTTAAAATTTCAGTCAGTTTGAACCAGTAGTTTAAGAATGACAACTTGTTAAAATTTAGAATTTTGTCACTCACTGATTCACTGACTCACTGACTCACCGATCATCAAAAGTCTAAGGTACTTCTAGCAGACTTAGAAGCTTAAAATTTAGAATACAAATAGGGTTTAGTGTCTTAATCATGGGAAAAATTCAATATTTTCTAATTTCGGTCCAGTTTTCTAAATACACCAACTGCAACAATAACTTTGTAATCCCATATAAATGTATAAGATTACAAGGTTACATTTGCAGTTAATGAATTCTTATTACTGTAGAAAATAAAATTAATAGGTGTAAATGTACCTACTATATGAGGCATAACGGGAGGGGGTATAGGGTGGGTAAGGATGTTTAGCCCATGAAACTGAACAACATTCCCATAGGAAAATATGTTGAATTATGAAAAAAAAAACGTCTTTCCATACAAATTGGACTTATGTTCGCTCTACAAAAAGAAGTGAGATGCCATCAAAAACATTCTGTAGAAACCTCAAGTCTCGCCGTAAAAAGTTGTGAGATCTATATAATACCAAGTCGATTAATCTATTTAGTCTCTACTTAAAGGAGCTTCTATCTTAAGTTATTACGTATGTTATTATCATGCCAATTAAAAAAAAATACCTTTAAAACAAATAGATCGACTTGGTCATCGCAAGAAAACACAAATTCGCCATTAACATTTCAGGAGCATTCACTTCTCGTCGTGCTGTGTAGTGTGATACATACTAATAATCAAATCATGCGATGGCCAGGTCGATCTATTTGTTTTAGAGGTATTTTTTTTTAATTGGCATGATAATAACATACGTAATAACTTAAGATAGAAGCTCCTTTAAGTAGAGACTAAATAGATTAATCGACTTGGTATTATATAGATCTCACAACTTTTTACGGCGAGACTTGAGGTTTCTACAGAATGTTTTTGATGGCATTAAGAATATCCAAATACAAAAAAAACAAATGCTTAAATAGCATTTTATTTGACCCAGGTATCGAATCCAAGACTTCGTAAAGAGCAGTCTTATACACCCTCCAGACCACAAAAACGGTCAAGGGATTTATTTCTGTTAGGAAAATGTATACACCTTCTACATTACTACCATTTTATATGATTGATATATAGAATATTTTAACAAGCCTTTTAAGACCAAAGATAATTTTAGTTTTTTATTTAAAACTGTTTTAAAGGGTAAGTAAAGTACTTACTAGGCACATCTCCTAACCCGGAACTCCCAGATATTTTACCCATAAGTGTGGCCACCCTACAAATACCACCCACAGTCAAACAACACAGGTCTCCCAGAGTTAGGGGTAATTATCACCCAAATATGACCACACCAAGACTATGGGAACTTTCGAATTAACTATTGCTATTACCCTACTTTATAAGTATGAAGATAATAATTTTCGCTAATATTTTTTTAAAGTAAAAACGATAAGTATAGCTTTTGTGGTGTACTGCTTCATTGCTAGAGCAATGCTGAGTTTGAAATGTATTGTTAGAATGTCCTGTGTTCGATCTTGAGTCGGATAACTGATTAGTTGCTGGGTAATTTTTAAAGGTAACCTATCCAAACGCACTAACATTTAATCTATAGAGTCTATTCTAACGCATTAACGTGTGTACTAATAGAAACGTTAAAGTGTGTTCATTGTTCAGTATGTCTGCTTATATGTCCTCTCTTTACGTGAAAACGGCTTAACTGATTTGGATTACGTTTGAGCAGGGTGTTAACGATATGCGTAACGCATTTCCCCACGGAAAAGAAGAGTGTTAAATTATATAAGATATAATTAGATAAAAAGAACCTGAAATGTAAAAAAAGAGTCTTTCAGGACTTACCCTGAAAAACTATCTTATTAATCTTACCTTTTAAGTTCAAGTTTCAAGTCAAAAAAGGCTGACCTTTTTTAAAGCAAGTAAGCCACAGAAACTCAGCAAAATTACAGTCTATTTTCCATACAAAGTAAACATGGCAAGAACTAAACCAGTTTGTTCATCATACAGGTTATGTTGAAGTAATAAGTCATCGAAGCCACCTAGTCGGTGGTGCTGTTAGCTAAAGCCATAATTATCACCAATGGTGCCCGTAAATTATGGGAATACTACGTCGACGCGACTGCTAAATATGTTGCCTTGTTATGATAGACTAGTGTGGATGTACCTTTATATAAAAAAATACCCTTTAATGTCTCATTACTGGGCAAAGATCTCCTCCTGTAATGATGGAGAGGTTTAGGCCTTGAGTTCACCACGCTGGCCGATTGCGAGTTAGCGACTTTGCTTACTTTCTAGATGTGTTCTGAAAAATTCTCAGGAATGTGAGGTTGCATCACGAAGTTTTCCTTCACTATTGAAACAAGTAATAATTTATTTATATACACTTTCAAAAAAAAAATTCGCTTTACTGTAATTAGAAAAACGCGCTTGAAGGGATGAGGATTTAAATTACCCATTGGTGTCACACTGATGGCCATCGTTCTCTTCCCGTAAAATAGGTGAAGGGGTTTGGACTTGTTTTCATTAAACTGGAGCGCTTTACACATATATTATTATTTGAGTTGCCAAAATTATTCCTTGATTTTTTTGGCCATGGATAATCAATTCACGAATGACCGACAAGCGGATCTACCACATCCATACTAATCCATCTCACCTCAAAATTGGTCTCAATGAAAAAAAAGCACCAAGTCTAAAAACTAACAAACAGAATATCACGGAGCTGCCTCGGGGAGCCGAAATTTAATCACACATATTATACAGTTATGACAGACACTCTCATGTATAGTGTGTTCACAAAACCGTTTACTATTTTATTATTAAGCTCTTAAGTCTGCTATAACTGCAGGGTATAACTGGCGTGATTTTATGTATATAGTGTTTTTATTTTCCACCCTGATGCTTGAAGTTTGTAGGGATCGTAGCAAGTGACGTTGTTTGCTCTCTGCTTATTCCTGTGGGAAAAAGACGTGATTTTGTGTATGTATCCACTATCCAGGTAGGTACCTAAGGAACATTTTGTGGATTAAACCTGTTTAGTTAATAAAATAGACATAATGTTAGTGGCTATAGTTAGTATAATTGTATTGCGTTCAGCTTTTAATTTGGAAAGTAGGTAGTAGGCGTAGGAGCTTAAGTTATTTTGGTTCTTTTCAGATTATATTTTTGTTATTTTTAGACAGGTTTTGTATCATATTTTGTGTAAGCATATCAGCAAGCTCTGCAACAGATTTAATAAATTGCGAAGATATTTCGAGCTTGGTTATCTTTTATTTCTCACAACATATTGAAGTAATCTATATACATGAAAGTTTCAAAATAATGTATTCATTTTCTTTAAGAAAGTGTTAAATTCTATAAGAATAGAGCATTGAATGTATGAAGTACCTAGCAAGTTATGTTTATCCTTTATTAAGATCTTTAAAAAATCTTAAAATATTAAGTCGTTTCTATACAATGACTAAGTATACTTCATACAAACTACACCAAAAGCAAGCCTACAAACTAAAGCCTATCACGAATTTCGAAACGTTCTGTATGTGTACTCATGAAATAATTTATAACATACACTCGCCCTGTATAATTAGGTCTGCTCAGACCGTTGATTGCTTATTATATTGATGTTTCAATTTTATACTCATTTTTATGGTCATCGACCAACTGTGGGGGGTGACCACCCAAGACACGCTTCATTCCTTTCACTCTACTTACAATATCCATAAGTCTATCCCTTTCTACTTAAGCTCGAGTAAAGTCTGGATTTTTTCTCTCCCTCTTTCGTGTGGGAGAATGTTTTTTGTCTCGCTCTCGTAAGTGATTATGGCCAGTGAAGAAAGTTACTCGTGACCAGTTATAAGGAGTTTGTATAAGTAGTGATTTTGATTTGATAGTGACAGGTGCTTCCTCATTGGTTTCCGATTGTAAAATTATGTTAGAATTAGCTTAGAAATGTACAATCAGATATAGTTTTGCTTGTTGGGTAGTTTTTGAGATTGAAAATAAAATTTGCGAAAACAGAACAAGAAGTGGACATAAAAGTTAATGATTTTCACTTTAGTCTTTTTAGGCGATCCTACTGCTAAAGAAAGTATCTTTCTTTCATTTCAGAACTTATGTCCTCACAAATAGACTGGTAACAACTTGTAAACCTAGTTTAGAGAACCTATTTTAATGTGTTGGAGTAATCCTTAAAACCTGCCTTTCAAACCTAGACAATTATGTTAATACCACAAAAATAAGACTAATACATATTATTATGATTAATATCATAAATGGTAGTCAATACGGTGTTTAGGTCATTTAAAAATATTTGACATTTTGATATAATAAATATGGCCTGAGAGTCTTCTTTAGCCAGAATACTATTTTTTCCTTTTGCTGTTCTCTGCTTGTCATTACAATAATCAAGTTAGTCTGGATAGCCCATTCAGATCGATCTAGTTTTATTGCTTCATCAACATTCATACACGTCGTTCATTCTCGCGGGTTGCGAGTACTATGCACTTGTAGTTTTTATTTATTACTCGGTCTAACGGTACAGTA
This sequence comes from Anticarsia gemmatalis, assembly GCF_050436995.1. Taxonomy (NCBI): domain Eukaryota; kingdom Metazoa; phylum Arthropoda; class Insecta; order Lepidoptera; family Erebidae; genus Anticarsia; species Anticarsia gemmatalis. Next base: position 8,524,753 of record NC_134764.1, on the reverse strand, counting down.
AACCATCGTGAAGTATTGCTTACGTTACACTTAAATTGAACAGGTCTTGAAGGGATGAAAATGTCCCAATACCTACTTAACGTGGTGGACTTTATACGAGACCAGTGGGTCGTTCCAGCTTTACCCGTGATTATCTTAACAAATTATATAATTCACTAGAAACTGGAATCGCTAGCTGTTTGCAAAAACCACATGAAAAATCTTTCAGTGCATTTTAAGTTTACCGCAAACAGACAGACACACAGACAAAAGCGGCAAAGGTACTTTGTTTTACAATACCTAGTGGTGATGATAAGATCCTTGTACAACAATACATTAAATATAGATGAAGACAAAGATTGTTGATAGAAAACTCCAAACAAACAAACTAGCTCGTGTAAAACAAAATCTATTAAAAAGAGAGCCTTAAAACTCATTCAAAGTTCTATAAATCCATTAAGTCTTTAGGAATGTTTAGAAATGCCTGTGACAAATTCGTGTCGGACGTCTTCTAATGAATTTGTTCAACATTCATAGTTTATTCTGTTCGGAATTCTGTCTGTCGGTTTTTTGGTTATTTTTAGTTTAGAATCGAGTTGAATCGATGTCGCGACTATCGATGCTTGAATCTCGTTTGGGAAACTGTGGTACTCAAAGTTTTGATATGAAATTGAAAGGGTATATCTTTTCAGGAGGTTATTAGGCTCAGTGCATGTAGGTATTTTAATTCAAAATGCTTACGTTTTGAGATGTATAAATAAGTATCTCAATTGTTTTATAGGAATGCTAAATTTTTACAAATAATTACAAAATTTAATGATGCTTCTAAATTCTGACAGACCAGCCCGACTGGACCAGAAATAGAAGATGAGATATTAAAATCACCATCACACATCATACGTCTACCTACTTCTTTTTCATAGTTCAAAGAAAATGTACACCCATAATAAAAACTTAATTATTTTTAACATACTCACTTCAACCACTATATTCTCTTCGACAAATAACAACAAACTTATCACTAAAACTTTATGACACCAAATCATAATCCTGCAATAAAATACAGCCGTATCTTTAAGCTAAAAGCCAATTAATGATAACGACTTACATAATTGAGTTTTGATGAACAATAAAAGTAATAACTAACCTTTTCCGTGAGTCAACTAACTGGCAAAGTTGTTTAAAGTGTTCAAATATTTTTATACAACATTGATGCCTTATGACGATGTCAATATGCTATCCATGGATAGATGCGCTTATCGTTAGTTAAATTTTGAAAGATTTTTACAACTATACAACTGAAAATGATTTAATCTTTCCAGAAAAGAATATTAATACCGGTTTATTTCACTTATCTTCAGAAAACTTTAAATTGATGTTACTAATGTCAAAAATTTACCTTTTTTAAGTTTCTGCCTTTAGAACTTTGTTAGACATATCGCTTGATTGATTTTGATTTTCCATAAATTTATCTCTCAAATTCGACAAATAAAGAAATTTGCAATAACGGCAAAAAGACATCCCCGGCTCAGCTCAGATTAGCTCTCAATCTGAGCAAAATGGGGTAAACTGGGATAAGTTGTGAACCTATTGTAGGTTCACAACTTATCCCTGGATCGAAACCTGGCTCAAATATAATCCCCAAACAAACTTTGAGTAACACACACCATTCAGAACACGGCGCCTGCGCATCGTTTATAAATCACCGCCATCTTAAGATTACAAGATTAACTCAACTGTTAAAAACATAGATCCCTCAGCTACCATTACAAGCGCTCATTGATTTGACAATCCAAAAAAAACTAATTAAACCATAACCTACATCCAAAAAATAAAAAAACTTAAAAAAAAACATTTGACGTTTAAAAAAAGTATTGACCATAGATGAGGTAAAATGTCAAAGTTTTTTTTTTAAAGTATCATGATGCCTTTTCGTTCGGAAACCAATTGGAAGTGATAGGTAGTGAAATAGATACAAGAGGTTCTATATTTTAGTAAAACGCCGGTTGTAGTCAAAGAAATGGTATCGACATGTTTTTAATGTATTAAGTTACTAGATAGTATTGGATTAAGTTAATTTTGTAAAACACTTGTTTCGTGATATGACACGGTAAATAAAGGAACTTGATCTTTTTGTAACGAAATGGGATTATTTTTTGTTTGTATACTCTATTTTTGATATGTTGTTATTTATGTTATCTTTTCAGGAAATATGACAGGCATTGATCTGTGTAACTGTTCAGAAAAATATTTTTTAGGGTAACTTTAGCACTTTTGTTACAATTTTTAATCTAAAAATGTTTAACGCATTAGAAATATACAAATTCAATTCAAAATATCATAACAAAATATTTGAAAAAGTCATACAAATTCACAGCCTGCTCTCTCTCTAATCGTCTAGTTGCTTCTTTGTTTATTTTCATATTGGTGATTTACTGTGTGTATGTTTTAGCAAAATACATAAGTATAAATTTTCACTTTTGGGAACTTGTAACTTTTGTGATAGTATAGCAATCCCTTCACTAACGTTCTAAGTTTCGTAGTAGTAACTACATACTTCTAAATTAAAGATAACCATATCTAAGAAACTCAAATTACTTATATGATAAATACGAGAAAAAAAGCCTATAACATAACAAGAAAACCACCAAAACGCGTAAAGCCAAACCAAAATGTTCGCCTCAAACACTCTTAAGGCGAAAATTGGACAGCTTTTTCAAATTTGGTCAGCGCCAAAACTGAACCATGTTGAATAACCAAGCCAGCGTAGAATGAGCCACGGATGAAGAGCATGGGTGGTCCACTAAATAGGAAGCTATAAGGTCAATTACTAGTTGACAGGGACAATTAGAGGTATAAACAGACGTTGAGCGAGTAAGGAGACTGCATACTGAATTGTTGTGTAGTGTGCAATTTTTTTGCTTGAAGGACAATGTTATGCGCGTGTTTTATTGACGGCTTGTCTGTTTTAGCCCGAAAGTAAGCAAGGGTGTGTGAAATATACGTTTTTTTCTACTAAATATTTTGTCTCGATTAATACAGAGAGCGTGTTACTTTATATAATAAATCGGGCAAGTTACGGGTTTCTTACTACTAATGTCAATATTCTAAAATAAACTAGAAACAAGCGACAGCACACAGCCCGAAAATAAAAATACAGAGACAATTTGAACTAAAGATATAGCTTTTAATACTCTTTGATTAACGAACGAGGGATGGTCTTTCAACCCCTAGTGAAACAAAGTGCACGGAGCTGTGTGAGATTAGGCATACTTATCGAAGAATTAAGACAAAATAAACTTAAGTTTCCGATTACAGGCTTAAGACTACCAATTCTTAATTATTATTGTTGATTTTTCTTCAACAACTTAGTGTACAGTCGCCATAAGGGGTGCCACGAGAAGCATGCGACCGGCATCCATCTTGAAATTTTGCAAACGTCACTCCTTTATGTTATGGCGTTCAATTAATGAATACTTCGACATTATTCATTAAGGTTTATGGCCACATGACCATAACAATTAGAATAAATGTTAAGCGGGACCAATAAAAATATTTTTAAGGGAAAAATTTAACAAAATAATAAAAGATGAAAGTTGGTTCCAGATTATTTGAAAGTTAGTAATATTATATTGATAATAATATGCTTAAAATATAAAATAAATAGGTTTGTGATAACCTTTAGTTCCTCAATAATTAATATAATTAATACGGTTATAGTAGTGTGTGATTTTTTGTACCCATGATCGTCCCACAGCTGGGCAAGGGTCTCCCCCCAAACGAGGAAGGCATTAGTCCTTAAATCCAACACGCGTACACGGATATAAAAAAATGCTCTTAAAAATGTAATAATTAATTATTGAAAGACCTAATTGCAATCATACTTATCATTAAATATTTCATCACCTCGCAAGCATAATGTGACAACCGTCAATACTAACATACTGGGCATACATTATTGAGCACAATTTCCCGGCAGCCTGCGTACTTGTACATCAACAGCAGTCATTACTACCGAGTGTTAGTTCTCACGGGCTTTGCAAGGGTGTATGTATCCAGTGACTATGGAAAATGGTGTAACTGTAAAAAGAGCACTATTACAAAAAAAAATAAACAAAATCTTAACATATAACTAATAGAATACGGGAATTACGGGAAGAATAATCTTGTATTTTAACTCCTTATTGACTTAAAGTAACGCTTGGAAAATGTTACTACAAAAATAATTACTCTCGATAAAAAATTGACATTATATATTTTCACGGAGATTTTCTTATGTAATTAATGTTGGTTGATTTCGTGTCTAATTTGACTTAGGCTTACGTTATTTTGCCTGACCACTTTTTCAGCAGATATTAACTTTTTATCCATGGAAACACACAAAACATTTAGTAAATATTTTTTTGTAGAAATCTTACCTAGATCTGAAGCCAAACTAAAAAGCTATCAAAACCACGTCCAAATTACTGCTCCAAAGTCAAACCACTGCGCCACACTTTCAAAAAGATACGAACATCCTCAGTAATCGAAATTTCCCATTTAGTCTACTCTTGTCCCGCGGGTGCGCTCGCATGTAATAACAGGATACCCCTACTTGACTCCAGTGGGAAGATTAGCAGCTGACATGTTTGTCTTTGAGTTTTCTTTTCATATGAATTATTTTGATGTTGGTATAACTGAGGCACGGTAATAAGCCTGTTATGTCGGAATAAAGATGTACGGTGATGTTTATTGTTTTATTGCTATATGTATAATCATTTTTTGTTGCTATTTTGGTCTAGGTGATAGTGTATATGGCTGTTGATCACGAGGTTTGATTTTCGGGTCTAGTCGAATGTTATTGAGCCTTTTCTAATTTATATTAAAATATTCTTAATAGTAGCCCTGATATTCTTAATATGCCCGGTGTGACAATATAGATAATACCTAGGGCATTTTGACCCGCTAGACGGCTGTGTGGCGAAGTAAAAATAATATCATTATGATTATTCTAAACGGAGTATAACATCTTTTAATATAATATATCCGGAAATATATAACGTGGCAAATCCTATCTAAAATGTATGTAAGGAAGTAAAACTCTTGTCAAAAATAATTTCTCAAATTGATCCAGTGATTTCAGAGATACCTCCTACCAAACTAGTAAAAATTTCTCCCTCCAATATCACCAAACATATATTCTTCTTTCAATTCTCTAGAACAGTCCATTCTCTAAAAGATCCAAAAATCTCTATCGAACCAATCACTATAACAATTGTATAGCGCCACAATCCGGGTAATGTAACTGAACATTCCCGGGTGCGGAGCAATGCGGCCTGTCAAAAGCCAATGTCGACCCCTAGCCACCCCCTAGTGGACAACGGTAGGGGTGGTCACCCCACTGGACGTCTCGCAAGATCGTTTACTAGTGGCACCCGATTGGAATGTGTGAGTTCGACGTGAGTTTTTCGAATTAATTTTTTTTTTAGATATAATTTGTCACTGATGGCTTTTTTGGTCTAGACAGTAGTGTGTAAGACTGCTGATCTGCTGTTCGATTCCCGTACCATGCAATAAACTATTTGACGTTTGCTTATACAAATTGAGGCTCAGAAACCTTTTTGTTATCATTGTATTATCGATTATTTACTATTAATTATGAATCTTCATTCATGTAGGTTTTCGAAAATTCAAATTCTTTTTGTATGCAACGTTTCAATAAAAATGATAAACAGCAATTACAATAATAATTTCGAAATTATTAGTAAGTGCATTGACGTTCAATTAGATACTATAAGCTTTCTATGGAAAGGCAAAATTATAAAGCTTTTGAACAAAGTAGTAAAGACAAATCGATAGAAATTCAAGGATTTATCGGTATGTGGTAATATTTTTTAAATTAATAATTTTTATTTTTTTGTTTATAAGTTTATACTTATACAGACTAAAAAGCTCTTATAATTACTTTCTCATTTGTACAATACTAGTACTAGTACTACAAATCTATATTGGGTAATTAATTAAAATGAAGGAAAAAAAAAAACTATAGAAGCCTTTCATGGCCCTTACTTGTTTATAAACGACAAGAAGAAGAAGTTCTCAATTCGTCTATATTCTTTAAGAGTAAGTAACCGTCTTTCTCACTTGAAACTCACTTATAAAAAAAACAAATAGTACCACAAAATCGGACATCCAAAGGTGTCATGGAGACGGGCACCCGCCCGAAGGTCTAATACAGCTCCGAGGCCCCTTGCAGGCACGGCCCGATTGCCCTTAAGTGCTAACCCGACTTGAGACGAAGAGGCCGAAATTAGCACTTGAAATACTCAAGCCTTAGATATGAAATACTCTTGTTTCTTTGTCCGAGATCCCAAGGTTTCTATGTTAAAGGTTTTTGTGAGTAGGTTGAAAGTGCGTGCAATTTTTGGTAGATAGCTGAGTTGTGCAATTTTCCACCTACAGTTAAGATGATGGTTTGAATTGGAGATGACCAATTTGCAAGTTTTATAAGTCGTCATATTGAAGTAATATCGCGCCTGATATACCCGAAAGTGTAGGCAGAAGTATAATATATGATTTACACCCACGTTTCACAATTTAGAACAAACGAATAATAGATACTTTGCCCAGTCAGTACCGACTGCGCCACAGAGGCAATTATTATTAGTTTGTAAAACTCATACATCAAGTCGTGTGTTAAGTATTACCTTGAAAAATAAAATATAGTTCATTCATATAGGTACATGAATTACTTGTAATTATTTTAGTCTCCTTATCCTGTGCTCGGCGAGTGTGGCGGAAGTAAGACCTAGATGAGTGTTCTCATGTAGAAAGGCCTATGACTAGCTACGGACCCTACCTGATAATAGAAGAATGGATAGTAGAAGAGACCTTACATCTTAAATCGCGACACCACATGGGGACAGGCTGTATCAACAAAACTGACATAAGCATATACAAAGAATTTTTGAATGCTGATAAACAGGGCCTTGAGCACTCACCAATAGTCGACTGGGTTACCAAAAATAATTAACTTGTACTCATTAAAGCTTCATCCAAAATGCTCATACTGTAAAAAAATATTTCTTAAGTTATGTTTATATTAAAACGATTACAGGCTGAACCATTATATTAGGCTATTGATACCACTGAAAATACGAAAAACTAGTGAAGTCAAGTATTGTATCTTTATACTAAAATGTGTTTTTGACATTTTAAGAGACTAGCTGATTTTGACTGGTTGTCTATTGTGAGTTGAGGTCAATCCCAAAATAGACCCGTATTTGCTTGAATTTGAACTGCTATTTTCAAACTAAAATTGCTTACCAAATCACCTTTCAAATCACATCTGAGTATTCAAACAAGCGTCTGAATAAAACAGCCCCTATCGATTTCTCCATATTTATCGTATCAATACCACGAGGACCCAATTAAAGTGCCATAAACCTCTTATTAGTCACCCCCTAACCCCCTCCCCCTTTCTACTAAACCAACATGGCCGGAGAATTGTCACCTAACGTTTGGCAAACTTTACAAAATTAAATTCAATCAAATTTGAACTTTATTACAACTAAATAAGGTGTTTAGGAAGTGAATATGTAAAGTTGTTTAGCACCTGAAGTCTTATTCTTCAAACTAGTGTGCCATATTACCCCGTTCACTACTAGATTTAGTATCAAGCGATTTTCAACTCTAGTAGCTAGATTCAGGGTTGGTTTTTCTTTGGGATTTATTTGATTGTTAGTTTTGTTGTTTTAAGTACGTAAAGGCGTGACATTGACGCCCCAAAGTATTGTAGAATTATACATGAAGGGTTGAAACAAGTGGTGTGTTTAAAAGAACGGGGTTCTTTTATTATTAATGCGAAAATGGACGTAGTATGAGCTTGTTCAAATTATACGGTCGCGAGGAAAATTTTAATGCTTATTTACTGTGCGTTATGGAATTTCCAGGTTAAAGAAATTTTAGATTTTTGTTATTTAAATTATATGTAAGAAATCACGCTAGTTCGTGCCTTTGCAGGCAAAAGCACGTACATGTTTGTTTTTATCGTCGATGCTGTTTTGGACTTTGCTTTCTTAACACCACCTATTTGTAACGTACATGTATTCGTTCGTATATGTATGTATAGGGGTAGAAATATATAACGTGTTTCGTGACAATTTATGTACCGACAAGCTATCCGTATATGGACTTTCTTTGAAGGAAACTGACCTCTCTTAGCCTTAATCAACTGGTAATGCAACGAAATTAAATAATGAAGAGCTATTCTTTTTAAAGTGCCCAATGTCCGTCTGATATTAAGGTATCGGGGTCAAATATGGCCATACGCCATTATTCCAAACGCGTAATATTTGTAACGCGACCATATTATTGTCGCCAGTGTCGTATACTGTATCTGAACAACGTACCTAAAGTTAGTAAGCTTGATGCTAGTCGCCTAGTGTCGGTTAAAGTGAAACATGCATTAAGTTTGAAATTCTTCTTATCGTATGGTTAGTGGTCAACCTAGTGTCAAAGTTGTTCAAGCCGAAAGGCCTTTGACATGGCCGTGCCTTCCAAAGCACGGAGACGCCCATTTCAAATACCACTATGTGGTCACCCATTTATAAAATGACCGCGCTAACGGTTGCTTGGCCCACAGATAATTCAGACCGGTGAGTGCAACTGGCTACGGGGCTACAGACGTCTCAGGTTTGGAATAATGGTATTACGTATTTTACGGTTGGCCATATTTGATCCAGGTACCTTACATCATAATTTATTTACGTAAACCTATTAATCTTTATTGAAAAACTTTTTGGTCCGTCATTACCAAATCAGGCAATAAACTTGTCGAATCGCATAGCGAACTGTCCGAATCAGTCACGGTCATTACAAATTTAAACGGGCCAATGAGAAGCGTTTCTTTACGATCGCTAGCCAATCAAAAGTCCGCGGTAGATCAAAGAAGCGACGCGTGCGCATATAATCATTGATGATTGTGTTAATTGATGTATTTATTTGTGTATGTAAAGTTGTATGATATATGGTCGGTGGTCATGAGAGACCACCACGGTTGGGCAAATATGGTTGCTTTATTGACCACCTGATGGTTAATGGTTATGGGGAGTGCTGTAATATGCAGGGAGTGCTTCATCTTTAGTTTAAAAGATTGGTGTGGTTTAGTAATCGTATGAACAATATAAGCAACACTCATGTTTGATGTGAGGAAAAACTATAAAGATTTATCGAGAAAAATGTTTGAACTAAACGATTGTTTTTACAAACTTTGTATGACACATTTTGATTAAAATTAACTGGACAATAGTCTACGTCATACTTAGTTACAAGTTCAATTTACACTAGTAATTATTATTGCTAACAAAGTGTTTCCAACTCACTCTCAATAAAAATCCTTTTTACACATACTACAAAAACCTCCAAAAAACCTGAACACACAAAACAAGTGGAAATAACATAAAATATATCAAATATTAATAAAGAAACTCACAAAATAATACATTTTGGCGAAGGAGCATCGTCGGCTGAAATAAAAACAAAATGTCTGCCACGACTGAGCCACCTATAATAAGCCCATTGTTTTATACAAATATACTATATTGCGTTTATAAATCGGATAAGCCTACGGCATAGGGTGTGGGGTGGAGCTGACACGGGTTGTTGTGTTGAGAATTTTTGGACGAATAAAATGTTTTCTTGTTTTAATATTTTTGTGTTGTTTTATCTTTTTTCACGTTCATATTGAAAGGATATTTGTGTACATGATTATACATTAGCACACTCAATAAAGGACATCGCTTTGTAGTTAAGCATCTTACAATTGTTATAAAAACTCTTTCAGAACAACATTGTTACTTAAAATTTTAATGCTTACGCGATGTAAAATATAGTTAATTTCTGACTATTGAAACTGTTTTAAAATAATTAAGAGGTCACCCACTAATTATATTATCCATAATTCATTCTATTCCATGACGGCTACCCAAAAATAAAAATACTTATAAGAGAAACCACAGCAATAGGCGATCTGTTGAGTTCATTCTCCGTTTAAAAACGATCACAAAATATTTAGCTCAGATAGCGACTCTACTGCACTTGTATCCACATATTGGGCAATAAGAGGATCGCCCGCGCCGAGTGGCGCCAGTAGCCTCCATTTGTATTTATTTATTTATACCCTGTCCTTATTTATGTATTAATTCATTTTTGTATACAGGTTACATGCTAGCGATGTTAGAAACTAACGTTAATTCACTTGAATGTATGACTAACACTGGCTTCAAGTAGCTTTCGGCTATACTTGGGGTAAAAAGTATCTGTGTGCAAATCCAGGTTATTAACTATCTGTGTACCAAATTTCGCTAAAAATAACACAGTACTTTTGGCGTAATAGAGGAACAAACAATCTAACTTTTACATTTATAATGTTTCACGCCTTGCATGCCTAAAAAATGTCCTAAGTGACATGCAAAGTTCCCAAGCCGCACTTGGCCAGCGTGGTGGACTCAAGGGCTAACCCCTCGTTCGGCAGGAGACCCTTGCCCAGCCTGCAATGGGGCAGTAATGGGTATGGAAAAATAAACATGTCAAATAAACCACTACTTACTCCCAGTCTTTCTTAGGGCATAAATAAATACCTTAAGGAGAAGACTTCTGTGAATAATAGCTACTAAATAAACTAACCAAAATGTATCCAAAGAGACCAGAAATAATTTTAATGTTCAAAATAATTCACTAACAGTTTATCAAAGCATGCCGTGAAATATAATTATTCGCATGCGCAGGAGTTGACTGTGTGACCGTGTCGATACGCATGTGTGGAACACTTTAATTGAGTATAACGTTCTTGGTATTTTGAGAAATACGGATTTTGAGGGTATGGTAAATTGTGAGACATGTAAAAAATAAGCAAACTTCTCATAATAAAAAACAACTGATTACGAGCTTTACACATTAATGAAATTGAAATCTTGTAAGTTGCTGTCTTTGTAATAGAAGTCCTAATGGGACTTTGTAATAGACTTACAAAATTGCATAACTATTTATTTTTTTCTTAACATGTTTAATTGTCCTACTGCTAAGCAAAGGTCTTCCCTTTCCTTCCAAATCACCCTATCGGTGGCAAGTTCCGACCAGGCCTTCTCAAATGCGTTCAACTAATTCAATAGGTAGGTAGTCCATTAAGAACTATAAAAAGTACTTAAAATCAAATCGAGATTTAGATGAGATCTTGGTCAAAGATGTCAGAGATTTTGTTTCTTCGTCCACACAGTATGAGTTGATCCAATAAACAGTGCTCTAAGATACAGATCCGATGAGCCATGTTGGAAGACGCGGCGCTTCTGCATACAAACGTATGGCGCTCACCCACACCGTACGACATCGCATTCCTTTCCTGTGAATGCCGATATGATTGGTCTAAGTTATACGAACCAGCGTAATTATAAGACTATAAGATTGCACCTCGATTCTATACAGCCGGTACTGTTGAGTGTCGAAAGTTTGACGTTTAGAATGTACCTACTGCCAAAATAGTTATTCATCAGAGGCGCTGATTAGATTTTCATATAAAATTTCTCGATGACAAGCCGGTTACCGGTAGTCGATAGTAGTAGAGAATTGAGCTGTCAGACTTTCAAGCTGTTAGCGCCCGTCAAAAATCTTTAGAAATGAGGGCCAGTACCCATAATTTAACGTGCCTTATGAAACACGGAGGAACTTGATATGTATAAGTAGTCATCCATCCCCAGAACAACCTCCACCATCCATCCACAGAAGCGAAATTCCTTATTACATTACTACTCAAGGCAAGCAAGCATCTTGATTAGACAACTAGTCGATTTAATCGAATAATTAGTTATATCAAGTGGATACTAACCACTTTACATATGAATTGGAATATGTTATTGAAAGACTGTAAAGCCTACACTAATCCACACAGACAACATCTGCCTAACTATGGCAGCCTAGTGACAGTCAGACGACCAGTAATGAAGTCTCAGCAATAGCGTCCCATTTATACTCTATTATTATTTTTTTTTACCCTAAGATTAAGAAGATTTTTACTACTTAAAAACGATGTTTATAAAATGCCGTCTTGTAAAAGAAATGTTAGATATAGATTCATTGACTTCGGTTTTCTATGCCCGGTTTCTGAGGTACATTTAGCGGTAGTTTATCTATCCAATAGCGTTTAAACTCATATAAAAAACAGTTTGAAAATTCCGCTAAATGTGCCTCAGAAACATTGACATTAATCTAGCATTGTCTTCACTTGTGATCCATTCCCTCAACACACGGGCCTAAGTCCCGCCGCTTGGTCGGCGCGCCTGCGCTGTAGTACGGCGGCGCGCGCGGCGACGCGTGTCGTTTGATGCGCCGACAAAGGCGCCGCCCGTGGGAGAGCACGTGGCGATCCTCTACCGGGAACAGTACTGCAACTAACACGACTGCTTCTTAATAACTAAGCCCAAAGGGTGCCGAACGTTTCCCGTTATGTATTCTTTGTAGGAATGTAATGTACTGTGATGCCTGTCCTGTGGCCAGTCTGAAGAATGTTGCTTTCTTTTGATAGATTTGTTTAGTGTCTTGGTAAAGGTGTATCAAAATCAAAGCATTGATAAGTTAAGCTTTAAAATGTAGTTAAACCTAACTAACTAGTTCTTTATTTCAAAGTGATCAATAAATTTGGTAATAGTCAAGTGTTATAAACAGGGAAGTGTTGTAATTTGTGTCCATTGTATGTTTGTTAAATTACCTAAAGCCCAGAACTGTGCTGGCATCACAATTTAAAAGATAACTGAGAAAATAAAAACATAGCATAGTACTTAGACCTAAAGTTTAGCGATGAAGTGGCTAAGATGGTCATTGGTCACCAATGATTCTCACGAGGAACAAATACTTGAATGACTCACAAATTTATTTATTTATTTATTTTTATTTATTTATTGTACTTTTACAATTTACCTTATTCTATTAACTAATTTATACTCGCCAAACTTATTAGTTTAACGGCGAGAATGCGCTCTTACTGACTAACATGACATACTTAAATAACTAAACAAACAATAATCAGTGACTTAAAACAAAATAATAAATATCAACAACAAAACTAAAAATCAAATTAACATTTCAACCAACAAAATTAGATAAACATAAAATAATGCTTCTTATATAATACGTATTATGTATGTATCTACTTATTATATGTAAGTTTATAATTATATTAACATTCAGTCTTTCAGTAGTGTAGCTTTAAGTTTTCTTTTAATGGTGTAATTACTCAGTCTGGGAGTCTGTCTTAACACATCAATCTTATTAAATACTTTTGGTACTATATATTTATTTGTACGCTCCCCATAATAATTTTTTATTTTAGGTTTAATCAGTCTTTTTTCTCTAGCTCTTCTTGTATTATATTTATTTTCTACAACATTTTTGTAATCATCACTAAAATAATTCTCTAAACCTATTAAGTATTCAACCTTTTTATCAATTGGTAGTATTTTACATAGTGGAAATAACTTTTCATATTCTTTATTGCACATGTCTTTTTCTTTCTTACTGACTAGGTATTTTATTACTCTTAATTGTAAGTTCTTCACATCCTTTAAATACGTAATAAAAGTTCTCCCGTACACAATAAGGCCGTAAGAAATTAACGAGTCAGCCAGTGCATAATAGACAATTCTTAATGTGGTCTTATTAAGTATTCTATCCAATTGATAAAACTTAGCTAATACAGATCTCAATCTACTACAAACATCTGAAACATGTGTTGCAAAGTTAAAGTTTTTATCTATTGTTAGGCCTAAGTATTTGAAGCTATCGACATACTCAATCTTTTCACAATTACATTGATCCTTATTTCTATGTAAACAGTCATATGTGTGTCCAATTATGTTCATACTGTCTCTATTAACGTGTTTTGCTTCCTGATTATATGGAGAATGTATATGCATGCATTTAGTTTTGTTGATATTAAGAATGATGCCATTATCGTGTGCCCATTTAGTTATATTTTCAAAATCTACCTGGATATAGTTTTGAGCCTGCGAGATATCTTTTGATGCATAAATGACACACATATCATCTGCATACATGAACACTCTACAATGAATGACTACGTTTGAAACGCTATTGACGTGTATAATGTAACCTACCGGACCGAACACTGAACCAGTTGGCACGCCCAAGCTCACTACCGCGTCATCCCCTGTCGTTCCATCGACCACAGTACGTAAAATAATTGTTGCTGTCTGATAGTATTTTTATTTCGTTGTTTGTATGTTTGTAACAGTAACTGTATGATAAGTCTAGCTTATATTGTGAGAGTAATTGAAAAAAGTCTATAAAAGCTCTGTTAATTGCGTACTATTTATAGTCTAGTTATAGTTTCGCTATAAACATCTACTTGCGACTACTAAGCTGTTTCAAAGACATTTACAGTACTTTATATCTTCTGCATCACAAAATATGACACTATAATATTGAAAAACTATAACAGGAAGGGATAATTTCTACCGAACAAGTAAACTCATGTCTAACTGGTTTGCTTGAGTTATTGATCGCTGTATTAGGAGTACAAATGTACGTGATAAACAAACGGACACGTTGTATTTTATGTAAATTGTCTTTGCTGTTTCACCTTATGGGGAAACAGGATTTTGTACCTTGTATGCAGTTTCTATGGGCTCTTATTTTTAGTACTATTATGCTGTTGATACAGAGAACTAATCTAAATAATAAAGTTAAAGAAATTATACATACCTATAACAAGATGCCTATATTAAAAGATATGATTTAAATACCGGTAGACCTAATTTTATAAAAATCTGTTCAGCTGATTTCTGCATGATTCGGTAGCAAACATACAAATCTTCATTTAATTTGTAACTTAGTTAGGCTTTTGAGGTTAAAACTGTACGACTTTAGTCGATTGAAAATATTGTTTGTTTCGGTGAAAGAAAGGAGGTAAAGAAAAATAATAAGGTAAGCTGACCGCATGAAATATATTAGGTCGGGGAAGTCTTTTTGTATTATAGTACGTATGAACTTGTAATAAAATCTCTTTGGCTTCAAGAATCACAAATGAGTACACGGTTCATTAGGTGTCTTTCAATGAGCTCGTGAGGTACCCAAATATCGAGCTTTTTTGGTGTAGAGAAAAGATTTTATTACAAGTTCATACATACTAAAATGCGGAAATACTTTTTCCCCGACCTAATATAATAAGGGCTACATTAAGATAGTTCACTATGCTAACTGAAAGTGCAACTGAACAACCCTAGTATTCAAGGATCTTATTACACCGACAAAACTATCTAGAAACATCACAATCGGGACCTCTCCAGCGTGGGAGGTACTCTTATCACGCTATCACCTCCCAAACCTATCATTTCTTATCATTATATCTGTTACTAAAACTATGTCGTCATCATTCATTACTCATAATCATGTTAAATACCGCGGTGGCGCCTCTTTCAAGGGATCCCAATCCTAATTTAATTTTGGACATAAAATTTATCAGCACGCCTTGTACCGATAGATTTAATTATGTTTAATCTTATCATCTATAAAAGTTTATTATTTTAGGATAGCTACTAAGTTAATTAGGGGTGGCACTTAGAAAATAAGAATCTACGTTTTATTGCCTTTCTTTGCTTGTACTTTACTTCTTGTAAGGCTAGGTTAGTGAATGATTTAGTTATTCTACATACTTTTAACAAATATTTAACCAGTAAGATAAGTGTGAAATAAATCTTTTAAATCCGAAAAAACTTCCGGTACGTAAAAATAAGACAAACTACGAAACTAGGCAGGAAACAACACTCAATTAAAGTTGAACACTGCAATTTAAAGCTTGTATATTAAATATACGAGTTTTCAAAACAAATAAACCCAACGAATCAACACAAAACTTCACCTCAAAAAAAATCAATTTCCCTTCATAATATCGTGTTGTTGACAGCCCTGGTCATTCGGGTGGTCCACCACTGACGCGCCGGCAGCATCCCGCTGTGCATACGCGCTTCATCATAAAATATCTCATACTTGTCGAAATCGAAAGTATTCATGAAATTATCCCCCTTTTATATGTTGCCGTGGTTATTTTCTGTGTGGTATTTAAATTGTTTCAGCTATGGTTTAAATGATTGATAGGGGGATTTTGGTGGAGATTTTTGTATGTTTGTAGTCTGTTGTGGACGCTTTATTCTGTGTGAAAAGTCTGATTTGTATCGTATATTAAATATAGGGATATTTTTTTGAATTGGGTATAAAATATTTTTTCGACATTTTATCGAAACCATTTTGCCTGGTTACGATTCACTATGCTGTTTAAAACAACGCCAGCGGCTTATCAAAAGGCTCAAGCTAAATAACTTTTATAAAAAGACGATGATTGTGATATTAACAAAAAAAAAGATGATTGAGAAGTATAGGATAAAAAAAAATGCAGCATTATTGATCAAAAGCAAACCGAGTTCGTGGATAAAATTCAATTATTATCATTAATAATATCAGAGTAACAGCAATTACTGCAAACACGCCTCTTATATTAAAAAGCCGATAATACAAAACGTTAATATTAAAAATAAAACATTTTCCCTCCAAAATGGCAGTCTAGTTAATTAGCAGGCTGTTCTGTCATGTGACCTCAGCCACAGCAAATTGAATCGTGGTCCTTTAAAAAAAATAAACGTCAGAACGTTGGCGCCAACTTGCCGCGATGCTCTTTATTTGAATGTCTGCCGTTTGAGCTCATTCTTTTTTTTAAATTCTTTTTTTTAATGAAATGTTCTCGCGTGTCCGCGTTTGCTTCTTGCTGGTTCGACATTTTGTCATGTCCGATTGTTTTTGTGTTTTTCGAATCGTTTTTATGAAAATGCTTTCGATTGTTTTATTTCTTGGTGCGCCTGCGTTGGTGGTTGAGATTTTACAATTTATGTTAGAATACTAATCGAAGAATTGTAATACTTTTTCTCGTTGGTTTCGAAAAGAGGCAGAAGTTTTGATTGAAGTTTATTCATTTTAAGTTATTTATTAAAGTTTCACTACCACTAACAAAACTCTATCGTAGTAAGCGATTCTCATTTATATTCATAACTTCGATATCAAATTATATACATAAATTACACGCCGGAAAATTTTTGTAAACATACAAAATAACAAAATAATTCTGCAAAATACACACCAATACTAGAAGTTCATTTCATTTTTCGTTAACGTAACACAAACAAAGTGATTCGTCAGTCAATCGTCTATTTTCAGACGCCAGTGGTGACCGTTGTAAAATATTTCAGACTAACTTTTTACCAAAAAGTAGTGATATTCATCCAAGTTCAATTTACGAGGAACTATGTGAGGTTTCTTCAAATGGACAAGTCGAAATCTTATTTGTCAAAGTATTCTAGTAACTGAAAATTGTCATTTCCAATAACATTTGTACTTGCCAAAAACGTCAGGGTGCCCTTTAAAACTTTACAAACGACTCTAACAATGGAGCTACTCTTGTTGGAGAGTTATTGATTCGTCGATAATTTATTAAATTTTGTAATTCAGATCGACATTAGAAAAACATCATCATATTTCAAACGATTTCAGCTACAAAAATTCACCCTGAGTTCCATTTGAACCTACTGGCCGTGTCGAAATTTTAAAAACATTATATACTGCAGCATTATATTCTACTGGCCAATATAATTGCGTATCGAGTAGCCCAAAAACGTTAAAACTGTGTAATCTAAGTAAAGGACAGATGGCATTTACAAAATTGCATTCATATTGGATCAGCAAAATGGACTTAAAATACACAATACAATTCTCTTCCACTTTATTTAATCTGTAAACGTTTAAATGCACGTTTAATTTTAATCTTGCATTGGCCATTTGCAATTTGGCTACCTGAAGATTGCGTTTGTCACTAAACGCATCACAGCTAGTTTACCGATGCAGAAACTACACGCGAAAAGTACCGTCTCATTATATTCTATTGGATTGCCATAATCTTAAAAAAAAAAAGGGCGAATGGCGAATGCTCACGACGTTTGCGCATTGTGTAATTTTTTTGGCGGGAATTATTTAAACGTTTTTGGGATATTTATTTGTTCGTATTTAATTGTCAAAGGGATTTTATTCGCAATTGAACGAAGGTAAGATGTCGGATTTTACAGAAGTATGCCGTTTTCCGTCTGATTTGTTGCGTCACGGCTCTGTAGGTAATGAGCTTAGATTGAAACGTGTAACGGTACAAAATTGTAACTTTTTTGTCGTGGATTTAAAGGCTATAGTATATATAATTGTAGCAATAGTCCAGTTTAAGCTTTCAGCAACTGAGTTTCATGAAAATACTTGAGAATTAAGTAGCAGTATAATATAAACTAGCTGACCCACGCAACTTCGTTTGCGTCACGTCATAAGAGAGAATGGGTCAAAATTTTCCCCGTTTTTGTAACAAGTTTTACTGGTACTTTGCTCCTATAGGTCGTAGCGTGATGATATATAGCCTATAGCCTTTCTCGATGAATGGGCTATCTAACACTGAAATAATTTTTCAAATGGGACAAATCGTTCCTGAGATTAGCGCGTTCAAACAAACAAACTCTTAAATTTTATAATATTAGTATAGTATAGATGTGTGTATTTTAATTCAATTCAATTCACGCAATGTCAATGGCTAAGCTATGTTTCTAACGTTATCTTGGGGTGATTCACAACAGCCTAAGCATTTATCTGAAGTATACACCAGCACAATATCGAATACAGTCCTAAATTACGCAGAAATGTACTTTATTACACGTGCTGAGATCCCTAGGGAAGTTTAATCTGTAGCTTAGCGTTCAAACAGTACAAAATAAGTAGGTAATAGAAATATAGAATAACAAATTCACATAACAACTGTGAACATCCCACACGCTAATTTCGATCATGTTCCAAATAATCTCGGCTCGGTTTTCACCGCAACAAAATACCAAACTAAACCTCCACACACAATGAGAGTTCGATTCCGAAACTAACTTCCAAATGACGGTATAATCTCTCGAAAGTTCCACCGATGCCGTTTTTTTAGGGTTCCGTAACCAAAGGGTAAAACGCGACCCTATTACTAAGCCTCCGCTGTCTGTCTGTCTGTCTCCAAGCTGTGTCTCATGAACCGTGATAGGTAGAAAGCTGAAATTTTCACAAATGATGTATCTCCGTTGCCGCTATAACAACAACAACTAAAAATTTAAAAAAATATGTTAATGGGGTCCCCATACAATAAATGTGTTTTTTTTTCGTTGTTTTTGGTACGGAACCCTTCGTGCGCGTCTCCAACTCGCACTTGGCCGGTTTTTTATTTTCAAATGTTTTTGAAGTCAACGATTCGAAACTAATTGAAGTGACATTTCGGTAGTTTTGTAAAGCAACGTCCATCTTGTTTTGCGGGAAAGGATAGGTTGGTCTTAATAAGGTTTGTCATTTCAAGATATATGTGTGATAATTGTTTGCGGTTTCCGGTTGGTAGTAATTAGTTGTAACTGTCTAATGTGACAGTCTTCCTTGTCGGTTATAAAATTGATTCAGTAAAAAGCCAGTCGCAAACGTTGATAAAGAAAACAGCTAAAACGTTGTTCAGCTGATTATCAGTTTAAACCTACCAAAACGTTCTAACGAAACGTCGAACATAGTCACAGTCAAAATTCAAATGTCCGAGTACTTAAATTGTATATTGCTATTTCTACGACAATAAAATGGAACTCCAATTAATCTGTGGTTACACATTGACCGTATAGATCTTGCTAAAATCAGCCGAAAATTGTTATGTAATATTACTATTTTTATTATAAAACGAAACCTAAATCAATTTGAAATTCAAATTTAGTATCAAGAACTAGTACATTATCAAATGAAACTTTTTCATATTGAAACTAAAATATTTTCTACAACAAACGTCGAAAAAAACCTCAAAAATATGAACACACCTTAACTTGAACATTACATAACGAACAGAGCTAGCAATTATATCCAATTTGTGCCGAATTTGAACGAGCGAGTAACTTAAACTTTCCGTGGCTTTCAACCGAAATCGATCATAAAATAAAACCTCTAGGCTATGTTTTATAAACTAGGATATAGCAAGCCTATGGCTATTTGTTTTACATGAAAAATTCGTGACTAAGTGATGAGTAACTGTGAATTAAGTGAAATGACTGTTATTATTAGACGATCAATATGTTAGCGTGTAATTTTATTCAATCTATGACTATTATTGGTAGTATAATATTTTCATTCATTATTATCAATACTTATTATAGAGGTAAATAGAGTCACCTCGATGCGTCAGTCTACGTCTAGTCTAAAGTCAAAAATTTCTGATTGGATTTTTGTACGGTTTTCACTAATAGATAGAGCGATTCCTAAGAAACGTTTGGTGTATAATTTTTGGTGAATATTTATTGTAAAATTATATTTACACCCGGGTGAGCCCGGGCGCATAACTAGTTAGGTCTAAACTGCGTCGGTGAAGGACACTGTTTCAGACTACGACTTGCTACAGTTTCTTCAAATTTCATATATTCACTTGTCCCAAGTCCATTCTGGGAAAGTGTCTAAATTGTTTCACGAAATAGCCAATAACTGGAGTCCAATATGCGGCAGTCGGTTATTGACTCAAAGGGTAAAAGATAGATAACGTAGACTCGAGATAAAATATTGAAAATGCACAAGATACTTTTCTAATGTCCCGATAATTAAAGTACCCTCTACTCATAACAAACTATGTGTAATTTTGCCTAGATTTGATAACTTATAAAACTGTTACAGCAATTCATAGTATTTTCACTACGGACGAAGTACGAGCTCATTATTATCTATGTCCTATATTTTTCAACTATATCTTCATGCTAGATTTCCTATATACTTTCAAACATGGCGAAGATATGTCACCACAAAACCTACCTGAAAATCATCCCTTTATACTGCCCATTCCTAAAAACTAGAGCGATCTAAACTATAAGCCTCTGTGTGACGTCACCCCCTTTTAACACGGTCCCTGGCTGCGCGGGAAATTATCCGGAAAATGGCCGGGATACGCACCGCGTAGGTGTAATAACCTCCTTTCACCCCCCCGGGGAAAAGGTTTGAGTGAACTAGGCCGTATGGTGAATGCTTGTGCCATTATGTTTTATTTTAGACCTGTCATTGTTGTGTTCTATTTTTGAATGTGACGTAGCTGTCAGTTGATATTGACGTTTGTTTTTTTGTGACGTGCTTTGTTGCTGGCAAGCTGGATAGAAGTTTAGATTGGTCGGTAATTGGATGAATTGTCTAACAATTGATTTGGATGGGTTTGCAATATTTGTTGAACTAATTCTTTCTATAATAACAGTGTTTGAAAATGAGAACTTCCAAATTCAATAATGTTATAACAACAAGAATGCCTTTCCTTATTCATTTATCCTTTAACTTTCGTTCCTGATTTGGTAAAGATAAATATTTTAGTTCTTAAAAGAAATAAAAAAATCTACAAGTAGTAAATTATAACGACAAACGCTCGGGCACCTAAAAACGCTATAATAACCTAAGTAATACGTTATCATAAAGAAAGCATTGTAATCCACAAAACTGAAAACTTTTTTTTACAAAACATACAAAATCTACCCACACCGACCCATTTTCCTCACCTACGCACTAAACAATACACTTCACAATAAATGTTTGAACCATCCAAGTGCAAAACACTTCAAATAAGAAACTTCTCAAAGATTTCGCCCAAAACACTACCTGCAGGCGCTATCTTGGAAGTAGGGGGTGAAATAGGGGGCGTAGAGGGTTGGGTAGGGGGTGCTAAGGTGAAGAGATAATTCCTCTTAACTGTACAGCTAGATAAGGGTAACGCGTTAAATAAAAGTAGATTTGTCTGAGATATATCTTGGGTTGAATTTGGGGTAAACGGGGTGAAATTATTTTGGTATATTTTTTATTTAGTTTGAGTTTCTTAATGTATTATGAGATGTTTAAATATGGGTGGACAAATACATGGGGAGGGTCTCAAGTATATTTTTTCTTAAACAAGTTTGGCCTTTTAGGGGTACATTTTTGAGAAACATAAATTGCACATACTCGATTCCTGTTACAGCTGGGATGGTTTGCCTTATTACAGTTTTCACCTGAACTATTCAGCATTTTAATGACATTGTGCAAGATTAAAGATATAGAAGACAGCAAATCAAACATAAGCAACCTTTCCCCCAAAATCAACATAAAAGGGGTTGAAAAAAGGCATAAAATACTTAATATTTTTACACTAAGCTAGTCAACAATATAAAAATCGTTAACAAAAAAACAACACAACAACAAAAAGACTATCAGAGTCAACTGAGATCGGAACTGGCGACACTTACAAGTCCATATTTCAACAAGTTATTAACTCAACTCGTCTTAATTGCCACTTCCATTATTTCAGGAGTTTCAGCGATTAAGAGTTGAGTCTTGGAAGTTTTCTTAATGGGTGAGCAGAGGTCTTTATAAGGGGTGGTAGTTTATTAACTATGATTTGTTGCTAGAGATTGTATTGTGGAAAGATTTGCTGTGGTTTTTAGGAAAAACTTATAATGGGTTTGTAATTTAACAAAATTGAACCATAAGCTCAGCTATCGCAGCTATGTAACTATTGAAATTTTTATATGTCTGAACAGATTGCCAGGAAATCTGCGTGATTACAAAGATTTGAAATAGTTATAGAAATTTGTAAAACCTTGATTTTTTGTTTATACCTTTGTGTCTTTCTATTCAAAGCTGGAAAAGTGTATGCAATCGTCCGTGTTTTGTCATTTACAATAAGGTCTAAAAATTTGGACATACAATGAGATTAACCTACAGCAAAAAAAAACTAATACTTTTCCGACCGACCGAGGTATCGAACCCAAGACAACGTGATCATCAGTCCCATACACTAAGGCTCAAACTAAGGCAAGGCCTGTATCTATTATTCAATTAAACAAATTTCTCTCAACAACGTCAATAGATAAAACAAAAACATAACAATTAGAAAATGTCCAATGGAAAGTTGCAAGACGCACGACTGCAAGCACTGTCCATGTCCCTCGTACAATCGGCGCAATGATACGTTGAAGTCGCCCTGACCCGCCCACCCTCGAGATCTGATGTCGAACAAAGCATGCATGTTTCTACCTCATAGAATAAAATTACGTGAGACGTAGAACCGACAGGGTTATTTTGTACCTACGACTAAATATTATTATTTATTTTACCTTATATTAACAATTGTGGCGCTTGAGGCTTAGTTAACAAAAACTCCGGTCGATCTCTGAGGCTAAGCTACACTTGCCGAGGTTGTTTTGTAGATGGGTAACCATCTATATACAGATCGAGTTCTTCCATGTTTCGGAATGCACATTAAATTGTGGGTCCCGGCATTAAATGCTATGCTGATATATACCTTATATTAACAATTGAAATAATTTTATTCAGCATGTTAGCAGTGAAACCCTTCATGTCTGAGACTTTTTGAAAGCAGTTCTTGAATGGATGCAGAGTAACTAGTAACTGGCTAGCGTTGTGGACTCAAGACCTTTTTTTAATTCCAGGAGGAGATCCTTGCCCAGCTATGTGATTGTGGTGAGTTATTATAATTATATAGCAGTTATGAATATGGTGTGTAGTGAATTAAGCTAAAATTCGCAGATAAGTCAGTGGGAGTTTTTTGCACCCATACAATAAAATATAATAGTCATGTAAATTAACTATTTTACCAACATAATTCATATAAACTTTCGTTGCGCGCTTTTAAAAAGAAAACATCGTTGAGACAATATCAAAGTTATATATTTTACACAATTAATAGTGTCATTTCCCAAAAAGCTATTAATATGTTAGAATCTGTCAAGAATATAATTTTATTGACCTATTTTATGTAACTGAAATTAAAAGTAGGTTGCAGATCTCTCAACTTGACCATTATTGATACTTGATGTCACACAAAGCATGCATTGTAGTACTTCAAAGACTATATTAAACAGTCGCAGAGGAGACAACTACTTTATAAAAATAATACTTACAAGATTCTATTTGTAGAAAGCTTGGGAAATCATTAGTTACGCATTATCAATTGAGTCGAAAATATATAATCAATCTGGGGGCTATCATGTATCTCAGTTTACAACTATTTGAAACACAATATGATTTACATTGTATTCTTTGTTAGGTTGTAGTGATTAGTGAGTTACGTTAGAGCAGCAATGTAACGAATAGTGACCATAAAGACGTACACTAGTCTGTCAACTGAGATAAGTAATACAGGTTTTCTTTTAATAATTAATAAACACGTTATTATAATTTTTAACTACATACTATATGTATAAATAGAAAAGAACCTTAATTTGCGTCCTAAAATTGACCAAAACACTTTTCACCTCAGCCAATAAAATAACCAAACAGAACATCGCACAAAACGGCAAATTTTCTGCCTCTCACGTATCTATGACACACACACGTGCACACAGACACACATGCACAGTAAAGGGGGGAGGGTGGGGGGTCCGCTGACCCGTGGCGCCGCCTCAGATTGTTACGGGCAAAGAAACACTCCCTGAGAATAGGGGAATGGAGACGAATGCAGATATTGCAAAAAAATAATTTTTATATTGCTGGTCTTTCTTGCTGCTGTAAAGATCTATACAGTTGTAATAGTTTCGCTGTCATAAGCTCAGGAACAATCCGCTTAAAAGCCGTAGGAAAGAAACAATTTTGATGAACAGGTGATTGGATGATAGTAAAAAAAAAACAGACGCATTTACTTTCGTTTCATTGATTTAAAAAGTCGAAGACTCAAGACTCTTAAATGTTGTGAAATTAAGTTAAATTTTATTTTGCGATACCTCCTTTCTAAGTAAAGTATTCACATATTGCTCAAGGTAAAAGGACAGAGTTTATCTCATTTCAATGGCCTTTTATCGATTCAAGACTTACTATAAATGAATCGGTATCTTCTAACATCCCACTACTTGACAAAAGTCCCTTCCGCTTTTTCACACCCTCAATCCTCTGTAATATCCCAAAGCTCAGTGAAAGCGTTACTCAAAACTTCTAAGAATACAAAATATATATTTCTAAATAAAATTCGTCTCTACATATTTATTGTGCCACACAGTACACATTCAAAAGGATCACGAGTTTCTTGTGCCCCACGCCACTTTCATACCATATCTTATTTTATATTTTTATTTATATAATCTTGTATTTTTACAACGGCGACTAGACTTGCCCATTTTATCCTTAATATTATAAACGCCTTGCGTGTTTGTTCTTTTGTTCAACGTTTAAGAAAATTGGTGGAACTTTTGGAAAAAATGTTAAGAAAATTGTGTTAGGAGAAAGATAAGGAAAGCAGGCTCCATAGAAGGGAGAGAGAGAGATACACACATTGAGAGATTACACATCATTACACATCATTTACAAATTACATAAAATAACGCTATTTCTTTATTGTTTTGAAACTTAAAAAAACGGATTAATAGTTCCTTTACAATTCATTACAAAATCAAACAAACATAAGGTAAGAGTTTTTTGTATAGATAAAGTACAAAAGTAAAGTCACAGTTTTTATCTAGTCTAGTTTCGTGTTATTATTTGAGTACGTGTCAGCAAAACCTTAACGACATGAGTACCAATAAGTGAATATGATGTTCAGTATCTATGATCAGCTGAATTCGGTATATTATAGGTTTTATTTGATAATGTTATAGAGTACTGTCTGAATAATACACATAGCTATACAGCTTTGAACAAGAAATATTATCTTTATGGCACGTTGGAAAAATTTGAACTATAGCGAATGAGGCATATGAATGTTTAAAAAAAAAGGCTCCCACTTTTTATCACAATCAAATAATTTATTTGCTGAAATATGGTGTACATAGATGATAGTATATGAATTGATTCATTTCGAAGCAGTTTATTTAGCCTGCTCATCGTTTGAATTGGATTTTGTTTTCACTCATTCCGAATAGTTAAAGATTTTTGCGATTTCATCCTCTTGGAACGATGTTTTAGGTTTCAATGTTTCCTATATCTACATCAATTCTAAAAGCATTACTTACCCCCGTTTCTGAGTAAATTTAACGGTGGCTTATCTGTTTAATAGTGTTTTATATGAGTTTTGACACTATTGAATAGATAAACTACCGCTATATGTACTTCAAAAACCGAGGGTTATTCACTCGAATTATAAACTACACAAAATGACATCAAAGTCCATCCAGTATTTCCGTAAAAAAGTTAACAAACATACATCTTTAAAGTCTAATATTACTAAGCCTAGTCTACAACATAATAAGAACACACATAATGTCAAAGAATACAGCCGTTAGTGTGAACACAAACACACACACACACACAGTTAGTCATAGACAAGCGAGTTGCAACGACATTAGTCAATGTCGCACACACTGTACAGTCGGGGACTGTTCTGTAATTAATACAGTGCTTTGAACACTGCTCAGTCCTTTACAGTGATGTAGGCGTGATGGTATTTAGTTAGTGAAGGTTATGGTTAGGTCAAGTTGATTATGATAGCGTTATGTTTACATACATAGATTATATCACGCTCTTTTCCTGTTGGGGTAGGCAGAGACCAACATTAAGATATGTAATTTTGTAACATTCTTAAATGCTTCTCGGAAGGAATGATGACTTAAAAATTTGTACATTGAATAGAAAATAGTTACCCTTCCTAAAAATGAAGCTGAAAATTGTACATTTTAGCGCTAATTTAAGTAAGTGTTTCGAAAAAAAATCTTTTTTTGATGAATATAAGGCAACTCAATAGGATTTTTCATTTTCTTTTGATTTCTGCCATTTTATCGTTGCGCTAGGCTTAGTTTTGCTGACCATATTTTTGATACGCAAAGGCTCTATTTTGATAAAGGCTGTGAGATTTCGTTCAGGTTCGAAAAAGTGACTCAACCAAACCCATTCTTGTCTACATTGTTCTCCAAAAACGACGTGACTCATAAATTTACAGGAATTGGTTAAGTATCAGTTGAGAACAATCTAATAGGCTATTGTTTATCTAGGAACCTATTCCAAAGTCTTCAGACAAGCTCTTTCTGATTTCTGAAATCTGGTTAAAACAATTCCCTGGACTATTAGCAGGTGTGAAAACTACGATACTTAATTCCGTCAGTTTTGTTATCTATTTCTTCAAAAAAAAAGCAAATAATAACACCATCGAACTTAACAAAATACCTGAAACCCACCATCCAACTGCTAAGAAATGGTCTCCTCAGAGAATGAAAAACAGCTTAGGAACTATATGCAAAGCGGAATCATCATGTTTCACAGCTTTCCTTCTCATCCTTTTTACCCATTTCAGAGTCTGATTATAATTATCAGTGGTGTTTATTAAGTGTCTCTCAAACGAAAACAGTAAAATCAAATCGCATATTGTCATTGTAACAAGCGTGTGATATAGAACAGTAGAATGTGGCTGAATGTGGCTGAACGTGGCTGAATGTGGTTGATCGAAGGTAGCCGATACAGAGTGGAGGCAGAGGCGCTGCTCCCGGCGCCTGTAGCCGGCGAGAGATAAGCACTGCCGACGCCCGACCCAACGAATTATAGCACCCCTGATACACCGGCACGGTGGAGTAGGGGAGCAAGATGCTTTTGTATAATGAAAATGGAAGGAAAATGTGTAATTCTTTAATCTTTGTTGGTAATTAAACTGATGGCTACTGCTTAAAGTTTGTTTACTTTATTAACTGGTACCGAAGTAATTGAAATAGCTGATGATTTTTTATTGTTTGAGGTGTTATTTGAGGATATATTAATGTAAACAAGTATGTATTTCAGTGACAATTGACAGTGCTTATTAAAAAGTAAAATTTTGTAGGAAAAGTGCAGGTATCACAATTTTGGCAAATTGTAGTCCTACTGGTAATCCGTACTGTCAATAAAATTTTTCAAGATATATCTATCTTTATAATTTTCACTTCTACACTCATAAAAGTAGCATGTTATTGGTTTTATACACATTCAATTCTACGACTCTTTCTTTTTCTTTAAAGTCTTTCTTCATCTACAACAATACAAAAACAATAAGCACCGTTACTCCAGCACCACACCGCGAGTCTTAAGAGGGTGCCGGGGTCGAGTCCTCCTCCGGGCCATTTGTCAGTGACAGGACGTCGCGCGAGGGCAGTAGGGGGCTCAGTAGGGGGAGGGAGACCACCCACCCCCTACCACATTCCTCCGCGCCTGCGGCTTTACCGCGCGACTGTACCAACGTGTTGGCCTTAAATTACCAAGAATGGTTTAAATTAAACTAAATGTTCAGTCTATTATAAATGGTGGTTTACTTGAGGCAGGAATTCCTTGGTTTGTTTTGCAGCGTGACATGGTTTTTGCAATTGCCTTATATGAAGTGAATATACTTGAAATACGGTTATTTACGTCTTGGTGTATTTTTTCTTCGACGTTTAACATATAAAATTGTAAGATTGGGCTTAAAAACTCTACATTCATAATTATACTTTTGACTTTTATCACATGGCAACGACTCATAAAAAAAATACTTATGTACTACTTATAACAGGCAACTTATGATAACAACGACAATTTTGCGCCTTAAAGTGGTATTTTGGAAGATTTACCTCCTGTTTTTCTACTGTCTTCTTACAACATTTTATAAAATTTGTTTAGCGGCTTAGCCGTATAAGCACAACAGACAGATAGACATACTGTCGCAGTAATAATACTAGTATGGTTTATTTTTTACCTTTAACAAGCATCAATGCCTATCAAATTACATGTTAAAAGAGTACGCTTAAGTTATTAGTCAAATCCACTTAAACTTATGACCTTTTCAAAGTAGTATTTCTTCATACTTTTTGTAGTTTATCAATTAAAATTAATATATATTTGACGTTTTAAATAACAATGAAGTACAGATATCCTTAGATTGTTGATGTACCCGAAATACTTATTTTCGAAGATCACACCAATATTTATTAGTTGGGAATTGAACCCACGACTTTTCAAATGGCAACCGCTTATACTACGCAACGGACGAAGTATATATTTTTTACAATTAAACGACCGCTCTTAAGAAATGATACTAAATGATTACGAAAAGTATCAACTTTCTTCACTCCTAACTACCTCATTTCAATCTTTACTTTGTTTGGCAAACGTTGTCACGTTTTGACAAACGAATCATACACTTTATTTACACCTTATTTCAACGCTATTTTCCCTTACCATAGCTCGCTTTAAACTTTGTTATAGTACATAGTAATTTTGCTGTCATTGTAAACTCTATGTCGAGCAAATAGAGTTGAAATTAGCTTGGGTTTTGTATTAAGTTATTTTGTATGAAGGTACTCAGTCGGTGACAATTTAATATTAATTAAAGGTTTGTTTCTGTTAAATATTGTTTTGCTTAAAGATTTAAATGAGAAGGTTGACATTGGGAGTTATTAATTTAAGCTTAAAGGGGTAGAGAGCTTTCTTTGTGTAAATTAAATAGGTCTAGAAAATCACACATAAATGTTGTTAACGAATAGAAACTTTTGATTTCTGTGTAGCTGGTATCTTTATCAAAAGAAGCAACGAAAAAACCCAGAAATTCAGTCAGCTCGTGTCCATAGATTCATCTAGCTTGTGCTGAAACATCAAGCGAACCGAGTTAATAAGCGCATGTGTTCGTTCACTGCTGTATAATATTAGATAGCAATCATATATTGCGAAATAAATAACAATCAAGCAAAAACTGAATCTTAAAAGAAACAATTTTATAAAAAACTAGCTGACCCGTGCAACTTCGCTTGCGTCACATAAGAAAGAATGGGTTAAAAATTTTCCCCGTTTTTGAAACATTTTTTACTGGTACCCTGCTCCTTTTGGTTGTAGCGTGATGATATATACCCTAAAGCCTTCTTCGATAAATGGGCTATCTACCACTGAAATAATTTTTCAAATCGGACCAGTAGTTCCTGAGATTAGCGCGTTCAAACAAACAAACGAACAAACAAACAAACTTTTCAGCTTTATAATATTAGTATAGATACAGCATACTATACCATAACTGCATCCTCCCAAAAAAAAATATCCTCAAAATTTACCGCGAACTTTCCTTAGCCCACCTAAATAATAGCGCGTCCGAAATTCCGTGGCTATCATGTAAGTCACCGATAGCCTGGGATAAAGGGCCATCACGCTGGGGGCAGCCCGGGGGACCAATTTCAGAGGGAGGGGGGACAGTGTAATCGTCTTAGTGGACTTGGGCGTCGTTATGTGGTAGGCTTTTGTACGTGCGTGTGTGTGACTGAAAAAATGTTGCGCAGCTATGTGTATGTTTTCTTCTTGAGAATTAGAATTTTGTATGTTTTACTTAGAGCAGTTATATTTTTGAAAGATTTCTTATTGAGTAAGACACTCATAATAAAATGAAAAATTGCGTGTTATTGGATGCGTTCTTTAAAAAACTAAAGACACATTCATTTCGCTGCATTGATTCAGCGTAATAGATTCAAACCATTAATCTTTTTAACGCATTTTTGCCCAGTAATTACATAGCAAATAAATTAAACAAAAGTAGTTTTTTTCATATTCGAGTCCCTACACCCGTCAGCAAAATAAACTCAATTTTTATTACTAAGATTACTAATACCATAATAACAAATAGTCAGATTTTATAGTACCGTTACTGCGAACGTTTGTGTGTGTGTTAGAGTAGGGGTTGGAGGGTGGCTAGGGGGTGTAAGTGTGCGTTTTCACGCGAATTATGAGTCTTTGTTGAGCTGTCGGGATACTGTTGTTTTTGTTTTCGTTTTGAGTGTATTATAGAGTGCTGTTTCTTAGTTTTGCTTGTAAATATTTTTTGCTAAAAGTGTGATGTTAGAAATCATCTGTTTTGTGCATGAGTCAGACTTTAAAACAAAAATGTTGCTCGTCTTTTTAGAGGTAATTTTTCAATTATGTACAAATTTGAAAGCTCTCGCAAAATTAAAATCAGATCATTTAATAATTAAGGTCAAATATTGACACTTGTGATAGTCGTTACAATTACTGAATCTTACACTAGCTCGAAGGGGGTAGAGCCCTATGAGAAGAGCTAGCAAGAAACCCACAGGCAAATCGCGTCGTCATCTTCCAGTGCATCATGAATAGATACCCAATAGGTTCGTTTTCTAAAGTTCTAACTTCGGGTCTCGATAAGATCTTGCACTTAAAAATAATAAAGAACTAAATAATAAGCAACCATCTTATTTACTTTATTTATGTAAAGTACTTGTCACATCACGACTAGTGGCACGACAACGGCGACTAATCGCGCGATCGTTGTATCTGCGACATTTATCTGCCGCGCTGGCGTTCCGCTTGAGACGAACTCAAGACTCACTCTATTTTGAATCCACTCGTAAATTATACTTAGTATTTAGTTCTTAGATGTTTTTTTTTGAGTAATGAAAGATTCGGCACGCTTGCTTAAGAAATGATTTCCTAGGTGCTACGGTGTGGTTTAAATGGACAATTGCACTATGAACCAATTTTTTTTGAGATACGATTAATTTTATAACGGTCTGGATATGGTCCTACGGAAATAAGTAACTTTATATTTACAATAACATTATTTAACGCGTAAGTAGTTTTGGATTTTGGCTTCTATAGACAAACAGACTATAGATAAGTTCTTATAACATTAACTACTACTAAAAAGGAAATCTTACATTTTAATGCTTTTTTACTCATCACACGGCACTGCCTTCTTAAGTTATGGTAAAAAATATTTCTAAATAATAAGAGTAGCCTGAATTTGTTCTTAAGTATCTCCATTCTAAATTTTGAGAGTCTGATCAACAATTTGGTATTGACAGCTTAACAAACAGACACTCGTATTAATATTATTAGTATGCAAAAGTATGGACAAAGTACTTGTATCTCCCCTGGCACTATCCTGGGTGTATTTAGAGTGTTCCGGGTAACGCTGCCCACGGCGCGACAGATACGAGTCGTGATACGTGCCACTGTGATTAATCGCTGCGACTGCTCTGTCGCGCTATTTGTGGCCCGCTCTATACGAACGTAGGGTGAGTGATATTATCTGTGGTTGAGTGTAATGTACAGAGAAATATTGCAAATGAAATTGAATTATTTTGAATAATATCGAGCTATTATTACCTAAATCGTGTACGAAAAATTATATTTCGTGATTGTAAGACATTTTTTTAAGCTGAATTCGAAAATGTCTTCCGGCTGTTGTAAATTTTTAGTCATAAATAATTTTAATTGCTGCTCAGGATTAATTTAAAATCAGCCCTGGGGTTACATTTACTGGTAGCTGCTATAACGGTATCTTCACATGACCTTTCATTTCGACTGCATGCATAACCTCATATGCATGCATAGACTCAATAACATGCATAACTCCTTACCATGCACCAATCCGGCTGCATAGATCTGACAGTTTCAAATACACCAATCAAATTTCAAATATGGAACGTTCTATCGACATGTAGCTACATTCACATACAAGTGTCAAACACTTTATCTTCGGTCATCAACACCTACGAAGTGGTTTGGAAACGTCCACCAATCAGAACGCAGCATGCCGACCCTTCACGCCGTAGGCGCGAAACTCGACACCTTCTAGAACACATTTAAATTTTAACATAACTACATTAAGAATTTCATTTGATTATCAACTTTATGCCATACTAATAAAGTTGAGTTCTCCTTGTACAGTGAGGTGTGAAAATTGACGCCTATGCTACAACTATAATCAGAAATGTCATTGGACTTTACGCCTGTAAAAATAAGGGCTAGTTTCGTACGTCGATTTGAGATGTATTGTTTAAGGGATAAATGCGTTGCATTCAATTTTGTTTCATATTAGTGTGGATTAGGAGTTATTTTGCTTTGCATTTGTAGGTGTTAAATTTAACACCTAGAGTGCTATTTGTGGATACGGAGACTGTTTGCTATTGGTCCGTTTTGATATTTGAAGTTATAGATAATCTCTGACCGTTTTTGTGTTTATGTGCAGTTGAAATTATGTAGGTATGAAGGTGCAGGATTTTGGTGAATTTAAGTACTTACATTTTTTTATGTTTAATTACAATGTTTTACCACTTTTAAATAGTATTGCATACTAATTTCCATATTACGTAGTTAATTTTAATACTTATCATCTACAGAGCATGGAATTGAACCTGGGCCTCTACGACTCGACTACAAGAATAATGGATGCTAGTCTTAATATGTAGAGGTATCATAAAACCTGAAACGAATATAATTCTGGAACAAAAAGTAGAACAGTCTTTTTTATTGCTTTAAATTTTGAACTAAGTACGACTGCACTTGAAAAATCACGCCATACCGAACACTAAAATCTTAAAAAAGTTTTCTGATTCAAATCTCAAACTTCGAACTACAACTTCAAAAAAAAAAAGATAATCTGTTTCAAAATTCAAACTTTAAACTACAACTTCCGAAAAAATATCTCACACGCCAACACCAAAATTAAAAACATTACATTTCGAATATCGAAACATAATTAAAACGACAAGAACGCGAGTTACCAACATTACCAACCTCCATCAGTTTTCCCGCCACATCATTCCGCGCCATTGGACATTTGTTTTTTAATTTTCCCACAACATGGCGTCTATGGCGGCATCATATGTCCATTTCCTATCGTTTTACATCGCCTGTGACGTGGGGTGTAACGTATTCATTTCAAAATGGATGAAAATATGATTGTATTTTTTGTTGTGTTAATCATTGGTTGTTAATGATCTGTTTCCTGGTTATTTGTTGTAAATTATGTTTTTTAATCATGTTAACAAGATGACTGTATATTCTAATGGCTTGTTAAAAAGTATTATAGGTTATGATGATAAGTTGATGATTTTTTTATATACGTTTGTTTGCCGACAATACTGTATATGGAAAAAGTTTCAAGCTTTTTAATAAATAAGCTCAATTAAGTATCCAATATTATTATTGAATGTTAAATAAATTGAACTAGGTGCAAGCTGGTGTCCATGAGTGCTCGTAGCGACTTTATAACGCTAAGATCTCTACATATTTACTTGATTTAACTAGTACTATAATCAATAATTATTATTTGACAACGGATTTTTTATCGCCACATAACTATACGTTTACAAAAAATAACCCCATCTAATATATTGTGCCAACTATGACAAAAGTTGGATTCTATTCTTTAAAATGAAAATGAACTCTTTAATTTCAATTTGATCTGCAAAACTCACCTCTAAAGTAATCCCAAAGGTAATTTCGATAGTGTTTGATAGTTATACATACACATAAGTATGTTGGTGTGTCGGTGCGTCTCGTATAAATAATGTAGCGCGGCCGGGACGCGCCGCTCGCTGCGGTCTAGGCGCCGTGCGACTAATACATGTGTAGAGTCGATGTTTGCACTAGATTCTTTTGAGTCTGGGCTTGTGTTTGTTTGTGGTCGTAATTT
The DNA here is from genome assembly GCF_050436995.1 of Anticarsia gemmatalis. Lineage (NCBI taxonomy): Eukaryota > Metazoa > Arthropoda > Insecta > Lepidoptera > Erebidae > Anticarsia > Anticarsia gemmatalis. Next base: position 8,490,294 of record NC_134764.1, on the reverse strand, counting down.
GAGTGTTAGAAGATGTTATTTATGGTATGACTCGGTAATTAACGCTGTTAGTTGGCCTAAGCTAGTGCACCTTGCACTGAAAAGCCAATCTCATTTAAGAAAAAATGCTAGATTGGCTTTCCGTGTTAAATTGTACGGCGTTTCTTTGTTTACATATTATTTGAATCCTCTTTTTTTATAAGAAAAGGAAGCTATATGAATTAATTCATGAAACTGAAATTACTTTACTTCTGAAGACATATTATAATTCCTCTGAGTAGTATTACAAAATCATTTAAAGTAACTAATTAAATCAATTTGCAATTATACTTTAGCCAATACACTGGCAGTCCTAAACACAGACAATTACAAACTTTCTCATAAAACAAAACACAGTAAGCCGCTCTACGCCCCTGTCCCGCGGCTTGGGTGGCGCCGGCCGCTATAAAATTCGGACAGCGGCGCGGAATCCCACAGATTCCAACTTAATATTAATTGTCGATCGACTAACCTCAACACTCCCCCCTCCGCACCCCCTCCCTACACCTCAAAACACCTACCACCCCGCCACCCACGACAGACATGGGAAAAACTTTAATTTTTTTATTCTTATTTTGAATATGACAGTTATTTTTTTGATGTTGGTAGATGTGTATCTTTTGTCTTTGGTTTGTAAATTAATAGTTGAGTGGGTTAATAGGTTTGTATCTTTTTATCGGGCTTGTTTTGTGTCAGTTTGTTTGCCGCTTGAAAGCTTATTGGTCTTCAAGTTAATAGTCCATCAATATTAGCCAATTCAAATACTTTATTTATCTCGAAAGATGCAAATGCTATGGCTATATTTAGTTTTAGTGCAACAACTAAACTAATGTTAATAAGTAACGAAAATGTCTTTTGTAGATTTGTAAACAAAGCAATTACATTTTAAGAAAATTTTAATTTTATCTAGCTTTGCATAAGTTGTAAAAATGGACACTTGAAACTTTGTATGTTCTTTTAAAAAATGTTTAATACTAACTTAAGAAGATAATTGGACGTAACAAACAACCGGAAAAACATTGCTCAGCTTGCAACCTGTCCTCACAAACAATCCCGTTTCCACGTAAACCAAAATTAGTCCACCACAAATAAGAATGACTAAATACGGTCCCAAAAACCGGTAATTTATCTCCCATTCAACAGTTCACATCACTACATCAAAAAACCGTTACTCTTAGCCACCAAGTTGGCCATCACTAGTAATTTCACCGATAATTTACGATGTTTTAAACGTTGTGAGACGGTTTTTTTATGTAGCAACACAAAGGAGCTAAGTAGATGTTAATGTTATTTGATTTGGACTTGCCTACCGTTACAATTGTATGAATTTGATGGTGTAAGGGCTGACAGGCGAACGATTTCTGAAGAAAAATGTCTTATGAAAGTAATTTTAAAGCAGCGACAATAACATTTGGAAAGAAATATAAAAGAACAATCAATCATGGGTGAGTTATAAATGTCAATATTTCGAAACAAAATTGAGATTTGGACAAATTAAAGTTCTCTTAAAAATAACTACAAATGTAAGCGTCTTAGGATGGAAAATGAGGTACTTATTTCTGAAGATTTTTACTTGGGTTTTAGTTGTAACCATGAAAAGATAATAGCTATAATTACAAGTGTATCTATTGTGTACTTTATTATACGTTTAGTCTTTACATAATCACTATTACTATTACGATAACTTCCAAACAATTTAATAATATTTTACTGTCATCAACTTGCACAACAATAGTAAAATAAAAAACCGTCTTTGCATGTCAAATAATAATTCTAAGACACAGCCCTACATTGAAGTATCGGCTCCTTAGCTTCAGCCGCAAAATTATAGTAAAATCGTATAATTAGGGCCCCAACCGTAATTCCCACTTGCGGTCGCCACTTCCTTCCCTATTGTTCGTTCCCGATTCCTACTGTTCGACAGGATGCATCGAGTACTCGTATTTTAATCGATTTCGATATTTTGACAGTTGCGGTTGGTAGACGGTTTTTTAAATATGTGAAATTCTTTTTTTTCTTTCGCGTGGGTAGTGATGCTCTTTTATTTTTTTGCAATTGTTTGAATTATGAATGAGGAATTGAGGGTGGAGGTAAAAAAATGACAGGCGAGGTACCCTTGTTACGTTTTAGAAAAAAATAGATACTGAGATTACTGTTAGACCGAAATAAAGGAATATGAATCCCGTGAGCAATTGTAAGTCAAAATTATTAAACCCTTTTTGGGATTGATTATAAAATAAGAGGTCTATTTTAGATGAAATACAATAAATGTACCTACTACAATTTTAACAATGACGTAATTATATGCATATTGCACTGAAAAAAAGAACGAGTTTTGTATTCGTCACTTAGTTTTTTGTCCTACCTTTTACGCTTACTTAATGCATATTAATTAAGTACAAATACCTTATAAATTATAGAGTGTTTCTCACAAAAAACTAATTTAAATTAGCAACCATGCATTTTAATTAAAACCGGTTTTGATCAAAGTTTTTATTTTAAACGTTGACAGAGTATATTAAGTACTAAATAGTCTATTAATTTGTAAAAAAAGATGGCTGCTTTTAAGGATATGTAATTATTTCGTATCGATTAAATGGCACGATGGGCTAATGTGATGTAATTATGTGCTGTTATAGGTTCGATTACAAGGTCGAGTAATTTTTATGACCCCATAGATAAGCCGTTCGTTCGTGAAGTACGAGTACCTATGTACATATGTGTTAGATACTGATTAGTGCTTAATAATTTCTCTATGTGCTAATTGATATAATTTGTGAAAATACTTATTGAATGAACTCATTGTAGCTATTTTTTTATATCTGATATGAGAGAGGGGTTAGGCACTAAGTCTACCACGTGACCTAGAGAAGGTTAGAGACGCTGCATTCCTTCAAGGACTGTTTTAAAAAACTTACTTTTCTGACGCCTTTTACCCGTAGCAGTAGGCAAAGACCAAAAAACGCTACTTAGTACGATTCTTAAAAACTTCCCTTGCCTCATTCACATCCATACATCTTGTCATACAGGACCGCCGTTATGATCTGCAAACACCACCATAGTCTTAAAAGACATAAAAATAAAATATTTTCAGTCAACAACTAAAACTTTTAATATTTTACCACAAATATGTCCGTTTTCATTAGAGCCCGCCCATTTTGTATCGTCACCTGATATACGTGTAAGTCAATACTAGAAGCCAATGTGTTTAATCCTATTCAGCTTTCAGTTTTGGTGTAAGCAGTATACGTGACGTACTTATACTTATTACAGTGCTAGAGTTTCTTTTCAAAGACTTCTTGGGGTAAATAGAATTTATTATTTATTGTGGTACACGTAGCAAACAGTATTATAATAATCTATAATAAAATGTTCTATATTGTAGTAACAAAGGCTAATATGTAAGCTATTTTTGTACGTACATGTGTACTAAATTTCATCAAAATTTGTTCAGCAGTTTTGGCATGATTGAGTAACAAACATCTATCCAAACGTTAAATCGTTCGCATAGTAATGTAAAAAAATATCTTTGGAGTTAAAGATCATAAGTTCCTTTGGTATCGGAAATATCGTAGCAGAATAGGACTGGATTAAAATAAAGTTGTCTTAAAAATCTGTTCAGGCTTTTTTCCAGATTTACGAGGAATAACTGAAGCAGCCAATAGTTTCACGGAATTCAGATAAAATTTACCGTGTTACATACGTGCTACAAAGAATTTGTAAAAAAAACTTCCTGAGCTTTCGTTTTATTAGTAAAGAACGAAAGTCTAATTATTTTATACTTTTATGTAGGTTTCAGATTTGAGCTCAAAGGCCATCAGTTTTAAATATAAACTTATATTATAAGAAATAAATGCAAGAATAAAGGAAACACACACCACAGAAACATAATATAAAATAGGCATAATGCAATGTACGCCATTGTCATTTAAAAAAAAAGTCCAACAATACAAACGTATTGAGTGACGACAGATGGTAAATTCATTCGATTTCCGAAATCTGTGTTGCTAGCGTAAAAAAAACGTAATAATAGTGGGAAAATATACCCTGTTTGAGTCCTTATTAATTTTAAATCTACGTATGTCGTTGACAAGCCACAATCATATGTTTTTGTAAGTAAATATGGATTTGGGGTTAGTAATGTCATTTATTATCGGTTCGTTGAAATGTATTGTAAATGGAACGACGACAGATCGCTTTCGTAACCCACTTATGTGTTGTTGGTTTGATGTTAAAATACTGTTATGGTGGATATTCAAAATTATATTTTAAACCACTGGATTAACTAGTTATTAGGTTTATATAACTGTTGTGGTTGTATGTGAAAAAAAAAATGGTTTAATAAATGGTGAAAGTATTTGCCAATTTGTAAATATTTTTACGTGTATGTAAAGTTATTTGTAAACTCTCGTAATTACCTCAGTAGGTAGTTATATCCTCGAAAAAAGTAAAAAAAATGGATGTGTATTCCTCATCCTTCACTAGTAGATGTGAACTACTACTGCAGGTAACTATTTCCAAAAACCATCTTGGATAAAGGCAAATTTAAATATTTAAATTATAGCCAAAGATTGAATGAACTGTCGGCACATCTACCTACTATTTTCTTAAACTAAACAAGCAGGTAATAAAAAACAAAATAAATATATACCTCATAACACAATAGTCGAGATTTCTTCACACAAACACGTTCAAACGCCTATCAATTTCAATGGCGGTTACGTTTCCGCTGGGTTGCCACGGTGAAGTGTCAAATTACCCCTAATTATCTGCCATCGAGGGACCGGAACGAAACACCGGCTGACATCGACAATTGAATTATTTTTTTTAGAATTACGCTTAAATACAGTGGGCAATAGAATTTTATGGACAGCCTTTCTTTCGTTGTCTATTAAATTCCATGTTATTTGCATATTTTAAGGTAAATCTGATGTATTTAAAATAATAAAGATTTCCCTTTTATGTTGTATGTATGTTTTAGTGCGTTAATTGTTATAAAGGTGTGTTATTATGAAGATAGACGAGCCTTGAAGATGCGTATAATTATGGTAAATTATGTATTAATTATACAAATGTTGAGTATCAATTGAGTACAAGTTTTTATGGGAGATATGAAGAATATTCTAGGTGGTGCGTGACTTAACTTTTGGAATGGCGAAACGAGAATCTGTGGAAGTTATCATTTAAATTCGATTATGTTGGGATTAGAGGTAGTCCAAAGAGAGAAAAATCTATATAAATATCAAGACATCTAGATTCTTATGAAAGACAAAATTATAAGTGAAGATTTTCTGATCGTATTTTAATGTAGGGATGGAGTTTCGTTCCGTGCCTGGTATATGACTACATGCTCACGCCCTCGATTAATAGTAACTTACAATATAAATAGTAAAACATGATTTTCGTACACCTCTGCCTACATGTTATATAATAACAGTCGTGGTGATATAAATAGAAATAGATTAAAAAACTTTTTGTGCAAGTACTTAGGCACGTAGTTTACGTAGGTTTCAATAGTCAAACCATGGTAAGCAGAAGAGAACGCTGACTAATAAATCGTCATGAACAAAACTTAGAAATATAACAAAAAAAATATAGTAAGTAATTTACTTAGACGCGGTGATAACAAATAGTACAGAATTGAGACTAAAACCTAGCTTTCTGCAATTCTAACACAACAATAAATTAAAGAATAGATAACATGGAGAATTTTAGTTTTACGTCACTGAATTCCAATTTGGTAGTTACTCAAATAACCGAAATAATAATCAACAATTAAATAAAAAGCTTAAATAATAAAAACGTTTAACAACAGGACCTCCTACCTAAAAAATACGAAAGAAAAAAATCTTAAAAAAATCGCCCATGAAAATGTATTCAGCCATCAAACGTAGATATAAAATAAATAATCCACGATATTAACGATAACAATACCGTGTGTAGCTCTGCAAAGATCTATAGATCATTTTAGCTCGATCCCTATTAGCCTGGATCGAATTCGCCCCGCCTTCGTCGAAGCCCAGTGACCATTAATTGGCCGCAGAAATCGATGTAGGAACGCCCATAGTATATCTATCTCTTTCTATTTCATTGATACGCGTATTGTTGTCTCCCTCGCTCGGGTGTCGTCAAGCGGCGCGCGTCTTATTTGTTTTATGCGCGAGCGCAACTTCAGACGTCACAATGCGAAGCTTCTTAAGAAAAATACGGTCGTCGTTGTGTTTTTATTTTTGCCTTTATCCGCCAGTGCGATATTTGTGCAGAATAGATCTTTTTTTACTCTTTGGAAATGTCTAATTTGAAAGTAACTTAGTCGGCAGGTTTGTATGAACTTAACGTTTTTGTAACCAGTTGACAGTGTTGTAGAATTTAGAAAGAGTGTTTAAAAATATATTTTTTTACCAAATACGTTTTAAATTTCATTAGTATCAATATTAGACAATATTACCTATCTATTTACAATTCGTAATTATACCCTTCCTCTTCAAAACGCCCTAAAAAAATATGGAAAAAATGCATCAGTAAAGTTTCGTGTTGCATATAAAATCAGTTTCCCCCTACTCGCCGATAGATGGCGTGTTTACTAGCGACTATCTTCGCACACCGTTCAGCGCGTTGAATACATTCATTAACATCTAATGAACATGTTACTAGCTATTAGATTGTTTGTTTTTTAGAACTACTATAGTTGTTTTTTTGTTTTTTGTTCGCACTTGGCCAGCGTGGTGGACTCAAGGCCTAACCCCTCCCTCATTACGGGAGGAGACCCTTGCTCAGCAGTGGGACAGTAATGAGTTAGATTTATTTTATTCATAGTTGTTTTTTTATAATAGGGTGAATGACCCATTTCAAAGAGGATTTAGTTGAAAACTGTTTTTGATTAGACAGTGACAGGTTTCAAGTTCAAACTTTATCTATTGCGTGTATTTGTTAGATGCGACGGGAACTTTTTATATTGATTTAGATTTAGATTCTTATTTGTTTTTTTTCCTGTATTTGCTTAAATACTTGATAACGTAAGTACCAGTATCTAAATAAGTAAAGTCATATACCTATTTCTCTTTTCGGATTACGGAACGGAACAGCAACGAAACTAGATATGTTTTTTTTTGTTGGTCCTAAGAATTATTGAAATTATTCTACAAACATTCTGCAATTCCCTATCAGTAGTAGGTAGTAGGTATATTGTAGAACAAAATTAGATGAACTTTAGCCGGAAAGTAAATCATTTAAGGAAATAAAGTCTCGGATATTAAGTAGTATTATAATCTTTTTTGGCAATTTTTTAACTCCACACAGTAGTAAATCATCAATATAAGATTGTAAAAAATATATCGACGTTAAAAAAAAGCAATGCGTGAGTTTCTTGCCGTTTTTTCTCACGAGCAAACAGCTATTCTGAAATAATCACAGAATGTTAACACATGACTATTTCAAATACTTTGTACCTATGAAGTTTACTAAAATAAACGATATTATGAATTTGAATTGTATATTTTCATAATAAATACTTATTAACTTATTGATATATCATAAAACACACTTCTCTATTTCTATAATAAAATAAATGAGTGTTACATTTTTCAGCATAAATATCTAACATTCATAATACATATATTTCTGCCACGAAGCCGCAGGGTAAAGTTAGTGTTTAACGAACAGGTGCTGTTCATTTTTTGTCCTTTTCTTTTTGTCATATCAATTACTTATACTTGTCAATCATAATTATTACTACTACGCATTAAATATTCATACTTATAAGTAACTTATCTACTAATATTATAAATGAAAAAGCCTGTCTGTCTACGCGTTCACGGTTAAACCGTATAATCGATTTTTATTAAATTTAGCATGGATGTTTTTATGCCGCTCTGGCCAGGTAGTCAAATAATAATAAAAACACGAAGTTTTGGTTAGATTATCAGGAGAAAAATTTACAGTTATTTTCACCAAATTATCCGCTACTTAAACCTGCTTTTAAGATACACGTACCTATTCGTGAACAAAAAAGGTGGTAGAACATGACTTCCCTACTAATATTATAAATGCGAAAGTATAAGACATTAATTCAAACAGCTGAACCGATTTGGATTTAAAAATTGTGTGCAACGATTATTCGAGATCTGAAAAAAGAACACAGGATAGTTTTAACTGGAAATATGCCAGTTATAAGCTATGGTTCACACAAACAGCAAAAACAACCAATACACTGACAAGATAAAAAAACACACATCAACTTGAAGGAAATCTTGAAAAAAACCCCGTCGCAAGTCCTTATCAGTCAAAGAGAAGTGTAGTAAAGCCGCTCACATTCGCCGGCTTGTGTTGCACACGCACCGATGGCCTCGTATAGCCGTCGAGAGGCTTAGGGAGACGGTGATGTAGGTAGCGCCACCCTAACTCTGTGAAAAGGGTTATGTAGACTTGCTATGTATTATAGTTAATTTAATTCTCATATATACTTAATATAACGCCTGTTATGCTTCAAGGTGTAGGTACGTTTATCAATAGTAGCCCGAGTAATAGAGGGCAAGACTGTTGTCACCGAGCACATGACTTAACTCTGAGCTACGTATATACATAAATAATATGACGCCTTTGTTACCTGAAGGTGTAGGCAGAGCTATAGAAAATACATCTACATATCGCCATTAACAATGTTAGTCCCATGTAAGAGGCGAACTTATTTGTCACACACCACAACCAAACCCGGGCTACTATTGAGAATTTTTCTCATATAGATTACAAAAGACCAAAGCACTCTGTTCAACCCAGGACTCAAACCTATGTCCTCATGTTCATCAGTTGTATACTATATCGTCCGGACGACAGAGGCAGTCACCCATCCATACTTGAAAAAAAATTACCCATCTCGGAATCGTACCCAAGCTACACGTAACAGCAATTACTAGTAGTACCATTAATAACTAGCAACAAAGTAGCTAATACGCTTCTAACTAAGTAATTATTACTATATCATTGATATAAAAAAAGTAAAAAAATTACCACTTTTTGTCCAGTCGCTAATACATATTACCCACTGGGCATTTGACAGCTGATTCTAGATATGAATTATAAATTTAACCCATTACTGTCCCGCTGCTGGGCAAGGATCTCCTCCCGTAATGAGGGAGGGTTTAGGCCTTGAGTCCACCACGCTGGCCAAGTGCGGGTTGGGGTCTTTGCATGCCCTCAATAAATGTATTAAACATATTTTCGGCATGCAAGGTTTCCTCACGATGTTTTCCTTCACCGTTATGATAGATATGAATTACTGCTGTTTTTTTGTATAGTGTCAATTTTGCGACATAACTCAAGCTGTGTTGTCGCTAAATTGATATGTTTCATCTTTGTTGCTTAGCTAACGTATACTTTTTATTAAATAGCAGTATTAATTTTTACAAGCCCTTCGAAAAACGGAGACGTCCAGTTCAAATACCACTATGCGGTCACCCGTCTATGGAACGACTGCGCCAAGGTTTGCTTAACACACAGATCATTTACCGACCCGTGAGCGCAACTGGCTATGGGCACCTGGTTATAAAAGCCTAAAACACCTACTTTGTTAGCACCGTCAATAAATTCTCATACTGAAAACCTCACCCTAACAGTGGGACATAAATAAGTTAAATTAATTAGTTCCTAACTCTAAGCAATCAAAACATCTTTAACCCACACAGCATCAAATCATCTTATTTACTTCAAATATACCGCTAATAAAAACAAAGAATTATATCAATAATAAAACCATTTGCGGGACCGAATTAACTGACAAATATAACATAGGACTTTTGCCAAACGAATATCACCTTTATTACAATATGATAAGAGTTAAATAGACTGTTTTGAATAAGGTGGTTTGACCACCCACGCGTTTGAAGTGTGACTCAGATTTGAGTTAATTTCAAGGATATGAGTTTATATGCATTTTTTGGTAAAGGCTGTAAAGTTCTTGTTCAAATCAATAGTCAGTTGATAACCAGCACTGACTGGTTCGTCCTACAAATTATGAGTTTAGACTGATTCTTTCACTCATGAAATACGCTTAAAAAAGTAAATAAATAAATATCATTGGACAACTCACACACGGTCATTAGATTCCAAACTAAGCAGAGCTTGTACTATGGTAACCAAATTACTGATAAACATATTTATATAATATATAATAATATATAATATTTATTTTGCTAATAGCAAAGTTTCCAACCCACACTGGGCCAGCGTGGTGGTCTCAAGGCCTAACATCTCCCTCATTGCGTTAGGAGACCCTTCGCAGCAGTCTTCTTCTTCTTATCGTATAGTTAGAGGTCAACCTAGTGTCAAAGTTGTTCACGCCGCCCGAAAGGCCTTTGACGTGGCTTCGACGTTGCCCAGTAGTGGGACATTAATGGGTTACATTTATTTACTATTTTGTTATTGCAAAAGCACGCACACATATTTTAAATCAAATCGGGAACCCTACAATGAATTTTTGCAACTAGTTGATCATAAAAAGTGCTCATTCCAATATACCGAGCATGATAACATCAATATCGAGTGCTTGTCATTAACGTCGTCATGCAGTCACGTCGTCATGCTCGCTGATCGTTACACTAATAGACAATTATACGGTACTATTGAGTATTAAATTATTTATTTTTATTTTTCAGGCCATTTTTTATTTAATTACGTTTCATTGAGTTGTAAAGATTGATTATCTGTGAATTTTATTAGTGACTAGTGGAGCCGCGCGGCTTCGCTCAGGAAAAATAAAAGTTTACTTTCAGACACATTTTTTAACACTCTAGAGGATGATTGATTTTGATCAATCTCGTGAAGTTCAGAGAGCGTTTGCAATGTATCTAAGCGCAAAAAATATATTATTTATGATTTCGCATTAGAAATCTTGAAATCTTATGTGGTTCTCTAATATATTAATCTTCCTATTGAATAACTCTATCTTTTAACAAAAACTGAATCAAAATCCGTTGTGTAGTTTTAAAGATCTAAGCATACATACATATGTACGTCCATCGTAGTATTCTGTTAAAAATAAATAGTTATTAACGAAAGCATTCGCGTGTTTAAGTAGTTGAGAGCTCGCAACTTAAGGCAATACTTCAATGATTATTTTGGAAATATTGTGCCTGAATTAGAAATAATTAATTATCACAGCAAAGAAAACCTTCACGAGGAAACTGTATGAAGAGAAAATGCATTTTTTTAATTATTACTCCCGCACTCGAACATGCTTTTCTGCTATAGGCACTTTTACAAATATACATATTTAGGATACAGTTTACTAGACTAGAAACAATTATTTGATGACTGTCGTTCTGACTGATATGTTCCTTATGGGAATCGAACCCACGTCCTTCCAACGCATCAGTAATTTCTTGTCAACCACGAACCCACGACTCTCCACCGCAGTTATAACACAGCCACCACTATAACTACTGCGCTTACCGGACAATCGGAAAACACAAATATTTACCTAATCACCAACTAATCTTTCAAGTCGGCCTTAAAACATAATACAGTGAAATTAACACAGCGATTAAACCTCAGTTAAACATGCAAAGTTTTTAGTATTGATCAATGTAATTATTTGTTGCGTGAGACTTAATTATTAGGCACTTCCCTTAGGCAGCGGGCACACTGAAGGGACTAAGGGAGTGTACATAGAGACATCCTAAGGTATACTGAGACATCTAACAAATTTAGGTATTTTATTACATTTATATAAACGTACAAAACCATTATCTTAAGGTTGGTGTTATTATTTTATTAAAGAAATAATAACAAAAATCTAATTATTTTATACCAAAGGAAGAGGAACAATTTGCCTTCAAATCGGTCTCCTGTAAATTACTAAAAAATGTCAGTTGACATGATCAAGTTTTGCGTCAAATATACACTGAAGATATAGGCAGAGAGTGCACTGTCGAAACTACTGGTAGAACGGGGGGTACTTTTGAATACAGGGGTTACTTTAAAATGGAAAGAAATGGGCAAGATTAAGGTCGTACACTATTTTAAATGCAATTTTTTTTTAAAAGCTATATTTAGTATCAAGAACCGGAAAACTGAACTGGTGGCCTTCAGAAACACGGAGAAACTCGATATGTATGAGGTTACCCATCCACAGAACAACCTCGGCAAGCGAAGCTTAACCTCAGAGATCACGCGGCTGTTGTTAACTTAGCCACGAGCTCTTCATAAGTCCTCAAGTAGTTAATCAAGATATTATTATATTACATAATATTACAAGTTCTATAAGTTATTAGTGTGTTGCATAGGTTTACTACTGACCATACGACAGAATAGAATAGGTAGGTTTTGTAGCCTCGGAACTTCTACGATACGAGGGGCGAATACTTACTATTTTTTCCCTGTCTATATTATTCATATTTAATTACACCGTGAAGACACCTTTCATAGCTAGAGGTTTTTTGATACAAGTCTTGAAGGGGTGCAAAAATTCCAAACCCACACTTGACATTCCTTTTGGACTCAAAACCCTTCTTCATTCCGGGAGAAAACCCTTGCCCAGTAACGGAATATTAACAGGCTGTTTTTTTAGTTTAGAATGTTTTTTAATTATGGAAGACCTTTGCCCGGCAGTGGGACGGTAATGGACGAAACTTGCTATCTAATGTATGAAATTCTCGTATCACAATGTTAGTTACCTTACTTCTCCCAAACTCTCTTTACCGATTTTTACCAAATTTTATATGCATATTCTGAAAGCCAAAAACTGAGCCTTTTTTTTATACCCCTAAGTGATAAAGGTTGCCCACCCCTAACATATTAGGTCGGGGAAAATGTCTTTTCGCATTATAGTATGTATGAACTTGTAATAAAATTTCTTTGGCTTCAAGAATCACAAATGAGTACACGGTTCATTAGGTTTCTTTCAGTAAGCTCGTGAGGTACCCAAATATCGAGCTTTTTGTGTAGAGAAAATATTTTATTACAAGTTCATACATAATATAATGCGGAAAAACTTTTTCCCCGACCTTATATATTTTAAAATTGATATGGCAAAACAACGTTTGCCGCGTAAGATAGTATTTTAGATTATTTTAAAGTCACTGAAGCTGGTTATTCATTAACTGTACTTACCCATATAGTAAAAAGTGTTTATAGTTTCTTTCCAAGCATACGTGTCAATTACATTCAATACAATAATGAATTTACATACAAATGTAAGAAATACGCAATTATCATACACTTTAGACTTGTATGAATATGTATGATACAATTATTGTATGAGAGATCACACGAGACTCACATGACCATCTCATAATGAAAATTGAAGACTTTTTTTGTTACTTCACGCACTTCATACTTAAAGGTGCAGGCAGGAATGTTAAATACACTCACTTTTTTCTTTTGGTCCTATGTAAAAACGATGAACTTACAGTCAAATACTATTATTATTTCAAAGGAGATGAATTTACAGCGCCATACTATTACTATGTGTTGCTGTTCACTTGACTCGGAAATCGAACCCCGACTAGCAGCACATTAACAAGCTCCAAGCAGTTAACATCCCACAAAAAAAAGATCTGTTAACACTTCCCGAGAGTCGAACCTTTGACCACCAGATTGGTCATCACATACTCTATCGCTCAGATCATAGATGCATTCCACATAGATAACTTATTACTTAGATTTATTTGCAGACTTTGAGCAGGACCCCTCTCTCATTTCCCACCCTTACCCAGCAATGCTTTTTACTCTGTATAAGCAAACGCTATAATCGGTAATAGAAACAGCTTGCAAAAGTCTTAGGTTCGAATCTGAAATCGGAAAATACGGTTACTTCTGAGTACTTACTACTACTTACTCAGCCATAAAATTTTAAAGTCTCTTGTCAAAATTTATATTACATTACATCAAAACATGAGAATCTAACTCGTAACCTCTCATTTCTTAACCAATAGCCGACCGTAACTTTCGCAACCATTAATATTTCTCAGATACCAAAACTTCTAAAACACCAATTCGACAAAATACCCCAATTATATACATTTTTAGTCACGTTCACCATTTAATGACTTCATCAAAAAAAATAAAATAAAAAAGTAAAACACTCGGGCACGCGAACTAGTGCCGTACCTAATCGATCGACACAGCAATTAGACGGTTTATCGATACAATAAATATTTTGGTTACATCACTATTGATTGGGATGAAAATACCGGTTTTTCGGTTGTAAAATCGGTTAATTAAACTAATTGATGTTTTATAGGTCTTTTTCTAGATGTTTGGAGCGTTCTATAAAATAATTTTGTTGTTTCTTTAAAAGACTGTTGGATAGATGGGCCGAGTTCAAATTTGGTGTTCCTCTTAAACTAATTACATATTAATTAATTATAAAACTATATTGGACGTAATTATTCTAATTATATAGTTTTTCGTCATAAGTTGGACACTAGGTTTGATTTCCATACAATAATTGGTATAGGAACTAATAGTCATTGAGGTCTCCGTTTAAAGCTTTTACATTCCATGTTACCTTTTTTCTAAACCATGACCGTCCCAGCGTTGGGCTGTTGGGCAAGGTTCTCCTCCCTAGCTAGAGAGAGGATAGGCACTGAATCTACAGAATAACTGTTGAAGAAGAATATAAATGTACATATGTCTGTCATCGTGTCGTCACCTATTCCTCAAAAATCACAATCATCTTATAACACAAATGTAAAAAATACCAAAATAAATCTATCGATTTCGATACAAAATCAACACAAACAAACTCACAAATATTAGCAAGATTTAAACCACCCTCAGACACGAACACAATACTTATTTGTAACCAAAACACCACTTGAATTTTAACATCCCCTCTTAAAAGATTCATCTCGATCGAACCGCACTTATTCGTGATACAACCCTGTCTAAGTGAGAATATCACAAGATATCCGCGACAATGTTTGGTAAGACGATAGAGGGAGTGTGACAAGGTTGCATTTCATTTGGGTTCAGTAGAAATGTTTGTTTGATGATATCTTATAATATACTAGCTTTCTACCTGCGGCTTTGCCCGCGTGGTATATATTATCACCTTCATCGGGGGGAATTTAAAAAAATCCACTCTTAGTGCTCCTCTACATATAGTAAGGAACCTTCATACCTCAACTTTCTGTGCGTTGTCCATCAGTCAATTCGTCACTCAGTAAAGGAAGAAGAGCTCTTCTGCTCCCAGGTGTGATAATTTCAATAACAACAGAACAGATGTTTTGTCAAACATAAACGACTTAAGTAATGTATTTTTTCGAGATAAAAATTTCACCCTAAGTCACAATGGCGAAACTTATTGACTTACTTATTCCTTCAAGTACTTTTATACCTTAACTCATATAAAACTATATACTAGAAGAATAGTAATATCATATACTTTACCGATATTCATTTACAAAAAAAAACAAGAAAAATTTCATCGAAAATTCACGATTTCTTCGTACTCTTAGCAAACAGTGGCGAAGTTATTCACAGTTCTCATAACACAATTACGTTCGAAACAATGTATCTACTTAATAATTAATGATTTCTGCTTACCCCGTTAATTATTACATATTGTATTTCAACATTAACATAAATGTTAAGAAACGTGTTCTCAATTGTAGTCAAAAATCTACTTTTTGTACAAATTTGGTTTCTGTGTGGTACTTGTGAGGAATGGAGGTCTTAATATCAGCTTCTGCCCGCGACTTCGTCTGCGAGAAAACGTTTCCTCTGGCTATAAGTATTATTTATGTTAACATAGTTTACAAACTGAATGTGTATCTAAATTAGTCCAGATCCGTTCAGTAGTTTTTGTGTGAAAAAGTAACAAATATACATCTTCCATATCAATCTTCATAAAACTTTCGTAATCATAATATTAGTAGGATTAAAGACTGATGTCCTCCCCCAGCATTAATGACAGAGAGATTGCTGGAAAATCACGGGTTTGGAATTTTCAGGACTCCAGGCGTGTGAAAAAAATGTATGACCTTTTACCTTTGACCATTTAAGTAAGTGGCAAGTAAATGTTGAATACATAACTTCGACAAGTCATTAAAGTTTAGGGTTTAGCTCTAGATCGTTCCGAAACACTCGATTATAATTCCTACAATTATTATATTTGTAGTAAAGTTTACATCTTAAAAGAAAATCACTGAAATTCTAAACAATTTAATTCAAGATACGGAACCTTTACTCAAGACATCGGTCTCCGCTTGTCGATATTTAAAATAAATCAGTTATATCATTAGGTGTGAGTGGGAGGGCGCCATCGAAGCTTCCCTCTTGATACCCTCTTATTAACATTCAAGAATTTGACAAGATAACGAAACATTTGCGTTTTCATATTGTTTGAGATTCTTTTTCGTGGTTACACTGAATCAAAGATGTTTAAACTTAAGTCTTTGACACGGCGTAATGTCTAAATAATTTATTTATTTTATTGCAATGATCAGTAGCGTGATTCGGTACCGTCTATTAAGTGTCTATAGTTTAACATTTGCAAAAATAGTCCTTACAGCTCCCCATTGCTGTTTCTAGATTCGCTTCCCTTACCACATAATATTGACGTTTAGTATACATCGCTGATTGTTGGCAGCTCCTTGTATGATTAATTAACAGAATAACAGTGAGTTTCCCGCTAGTTTTTCTCATAAGGTCTTTCAAAGATAGTAGCAGATTTTATGTGACGACACTTATGATAGTCGTTACGACTATCATAAGATCATAAGACCTAAATTGATGAATCATTTATTTTTGATTAAGAATGGATGTTGATTGAAGATGCACGCACGTAGTAATTACTCCTTTACATCGCTGTCCACCGGGAATCGTATCCAGCATACTGGCAGCATTGTCACATTGCTTGTCAATGCTTCTTCTTCTTGTCGTATGGTTAGTGGTCAACCTAGCGTCAAAGTTGTTCAAGCCACCTGAAGGCTTTTCGTGGCTTAACGTTTGTTACCTTAATATATTAACTTAATATGTCAACCGGGACCGACTTTTTACGTGCCCTCCGAAGCCCTGAGACGCCCAGTTCAAATACCACTGTGCGGTAAAGGTAAAAATAAAACTCCATACATGGGTGCCCATGTATGGAGTTTAAATTTAAATTAAAGTTTATAATAGTGTCCAATGTCTCTAGCATACATTCCATACACGTTCATACATTACAATGTAAGCAGATAGAGTCGTTGGCAAGGGCTCGTGCCAGCTCTGGCTGTGAACCGCAGTTATTAATACCGTGCCAATTGTTTACTGTGCGTTATGCTTTATCATACTGGCTGACCTGAAACATACACATAGAGTAAGAAAAGAAATGATTACCCGGGATAAAATGTACCGTGTGTGATTCCAGGTTATAAGCTATCTGTGAATCTAATTTCATAGAAATCCGTTGAGCAGTTTTGACATAATTGAGTAAAGTACAAAATGAAATAAAAGTCTGACTTAAGGTTAAGGTACTGTTGCGTCGTTAGGTCATTGGTTCGATTCCCACACGGAGCAATTATTTGTGCGATTCACAAATAATTGTTTCGGGTCTGGTTGTGCTTTGTGTCCGTTGTTTGTATGTTAGTAAAAGTCCTCGCGACACAAGAGCAATTCTTGGTGCGGGAGTTGTCTTTAAAAAACTTGAAATTGATAAGATTTCACGGTCACACTAAAACGCTTGAACAATTTTGATGTAACTTAGAAGATAGTTGAGACCCAAATTGAATGATATTTTTTCATAATATTTGTTTTATATAAACGATACACGAACGTAGCTGAAGCAGAACGTACTGATCAGTGATATACTTATAAAGTACTAAATGAGAATTGCCTAGAATAAAGATTATATTTGCTTCCGCTGACTTATGAATTGAAACCACGAATCATAAAGCTTATTTATTATTTATATAAGATATAAAATTCTCGCGTCACAGTTTTCGTTGCCATACTCCTCCGAAACGACTAGACCGATTCTCATGAAATTTTGTGAGCATATTGACTAGGTCTGAGAATCGGCCAACTAATCTATTTTTCATACACCTAAGTGACACAATTTTTTTTTTATATGGAAAAGCAACGTTTGCCGGGTCAGCTAGTATTTATATATTATGTTTGCATATATTTTGACGGCTTCCGTGGCGCAATAGTTAAGGTGGTCACCACGCTAGTGCGTCGAGACGTCGCGGGTTCGATTCCCACACGGAATATATGTATGGTTGTACTTTGTGTCCGTTGTTTATAAAAGTCCCCGCGACACAAGAGCAATAAAATTCTTAGTGCGCGAATTGTCTTCTTGAAACATTAAACATAATTACTTATTCACATTTTTCAGTATATGCTAAACCGACTGATATTATAAGTAAGCACACAAATAGTAGAAAAAAATGATAGTTACTACAACTACTATAATATTCATAATCTATGTTCAATCTGAAAGCTTATTTCAGGAAAGGTAAAATAAACTACCTCAAAATACTAGAAAACGACTGAAAAGTAACAAAAAATTCTACTCACTCCAGCTAGCGAACAAAAAGATAAAACTAAACGTAATTAATTTACAACCGATCAACATCTAATTAATACAATTATCTTTAATAAAAATGTACGTTTTATAAAACCTAGCGAAGCGTAGACAATAGTCCTTCAAACGATTAACAATAAAACGGTACTTATCAACTAGGAATTAATTACTATCCCTAGTATAGTTTTTACTAACATACATAATATGCCTGATGTACCTGAAGGTAAACGATCTGTGGGTTAAGCAACCCTTGGCGCGGTCATTCCATAGATGGGTAGCCGCATAGTGGTAGTTGAACAGAGCGTCTCCGTGCTTCGGAGGGCACGTAAAACTTCGGTCCCGGTTGTTGTTAATTAAGATAACAGTCGTTAAGCCATGTCAAGGGCTTTTCGGGCGGCTTGAACAACTTTGACACTAGGTTGACCACTAACCATAAGACAGAACAAGGAAAGGATGAGGTTCGAATAAGATCGTTAGGATACAAGTTTCCAAGGAAAGGCGATACAATTGCTATAACACCCAGGCAAAGTAGAGCCACGCCGTTAGTCTTTAAAAAACCCTAGTCTTTGAATATACTGTGTACAATATAATGGTATTTATAAACAAGGAATTAATAACTACTCCTTGTTTCGCTTTTACTTGGTAATATTTAATTAGCAACGCTTAGAGGCCGATGATAAGCTCGTTATGTAAATGCGTACTTAAAATGAAAAAAAAAATCCCATTAATGTCCCACTGCTGGGCAATAGTATCCTCCCGGAATGAGGGAGGGTTTAGGCCTTGAGACCACTACGCTGGCCAAGTGCAGGTTCCGGACTTTGCATATCCTCAAGAACTGTTCTAAAGAATTCTTGGATGCTTGGATGGTTTTCCGTCACCATTGAAAAAGTGATAATTATTTCTAATAGTTACACTTCGAAACTACGAAAAGGTTTTTAAGTTGACTAAATAAATACGATTGATTTTTTTTTATCACAAAATACAAATTCTGATGTGTTTCTACAACCGGCGAACATATTGTATGACTAGAAGAAGGAATATGTATGAAGTAAAAGAAACATCATACCAAGTGGCACTTGTACTCTACCTAACCGCTATAGGCTTAGGCGTAATGCTATTGTAAGCATGTGAATAAGAAAACAAAACTAAGAACGAAGAATAGTTTTGTAAAGTTTTTATTGACAGCTACTCGCCGCCAGATGGCGCTTTAAAAACTATATTTTTATCAGTTACACATTTCTACTATAGTTTAAAGTGTATTATAAATATTCATCTGTTACAAACAGTTATGTAGTTTTCATAAATAAAATTGGAAGTAAAACACTGTAATTACAAGTTTTAGACACGAATCTTAAAGTTGTGTTACTACGATTCTTCGCCAAATGAATTTTCGTTCCGAAAGGCTTCAATTCAGTAGTAGCATATTACCTGATTAAATTGAATATATTTGTTGTTAAAAAAGGGAAAAATTACGGCTTTAAAGATATTCAGTTTTAATGTCTTTTGTAATGTAAGAAAATAAAAAAAAACCTAAAAATATTCAGGCACTAAGGTTCGTAATTTCTCGATATTGTATTGGCGGTGCTATATCAAAATCCTGAACATACAATCACTGTTTTTCAGTTTTACTAGTGTTTTAGTATTATTGAAGAACATCTTTCACTAATTCACTTTAACAATTAATATCGCAACAAACAGTTAAGTTCACTATTTATTCAAATCACGGGGATGCCAAAAAGAACGTTTCGTCTAACTTATTACATTTCGGCAATGCGTTGTCACATTTACTTATCGACAAATATATAGATTTGATATTGAAAAAATACAATCTACGCCTTGTTTCTCCTGGTTTTTCATAGATTATTCTACTCTGGTAGATCGTAAGGTAATATTAGATTACCTTCCTGAAAATTGTAGCTATCATATTCAAAGATTTTTGTCAAATACGACTTATAGATCCTGAGATTAGGCCGTGAATTACCTAGATACTTACTTACTATGCATACGATACATATCTCAACTTCTAATATAGCTTGGTCTTATGTATGTATGTTTGTTCATACTTTGCTCAGTGGCTCTCGTCTCAGCGGAAAAGCCGCTAAGTAATTATTTATATTAATTAAAATGGATGCCTCTCTGTGGTGACACATTTTTCATAAAGTTTTCTATTTGCCGCTCCGAGTTTTCACTCCCGCGTTTTACTATTCTATACCACTGATATATGTAAAGAGAATATTTTAAATATAAACATATTTGTTTAGCATATAAAATACGTGAACTAGCTTTCCACCTACGGCTTTCCCAAAAATCCTTTCTTAGGCCTCTTCTACACTTTCTAAGGAATCTTCATGCAAAAATTTAAACTTTCTTAGCTCAGTAGTTTCGGCTGTGCGTTCTCTATCAGTCAGTCATTCAGTAACGGAAGAGTTTTATATAAGACATTTATATCGATTGATAAGTAGCGTCTACCCACGTGGAAAGATAGGCTGTTCAAAAAGCCTATGTCTTAATTCAGCATATAAACTTTGTAAACTTACTATGAACATTTTCATCAAAACCATTGAGTAGTTTTGTGTAATTGAGTAACAAAAAGAGTTATCAAGAGAATATCCAAACTCTTGCATTTATAATATCATAGTACCTATAGAAGTTATTAGTTGAGAAATAATGCAGACGCAGGTTCAACGTTAACGCACACATTTTCGAAGTTATGTGTATATAAGAAATATTATCACTTATCCTAATGGTGAAGAAAAACATCGTGATGAAACTTTACATGCCTGAGAATTCTTAAGTTCAGTTCTTGAAGGAATACGATGTTCTGTATTTGCCTTTGTATCCATCTAATTTTGAGGGATAAATACATAATAATAAGATACTAATATGGTAAGTTTTAGTTCTTTATATATTTCTGTAAGTTCTTAAATAATGCCTTATGTAGAGACGAACGCGTCGGCGTAGCGCGTCTTAAGTTTTACTAACAAGCGAATTGAAAAAATAAGGCGACTACTATTCGATTCGTTTGCACGATAAGTTTAATCTTTTTCATACATCTATGTATCATATTTTCACTTTTGGTAGAGCAAGCAAAGTAAAAATAAAGACTTACATTTCAACAGTGTTTTTTTTTTTAAATTAATATAATTAATAAAAACTCGTCATGGATAGTGATAAATTCATATTTATTTATTTCTACGCCGCTTTATAAAAATTAAGTCGTTTAGGAATGTATTTAATAAATCGATTTGTAAAATATGAAATGTAGAGTCCCTAAAATAATAAAAATCATTCCACGTATAAAAAATATTTTTTTATTATGCCTAGTTTTATATCATTTCTAGTATAGCGCAAGAAAAATATCCAAAGTAAATATTTAAAAAAAGTCTTGAAAGTATTTCTTAACTTTAACAGTTATTTAAAATAACTACGTAAACTCTACCGAGTCACACTCGTTTGTTTGATAACTGTTCTGTAGGTAAGAGGTAGAGCCACTATTTTCTCTAATTTTGAGATTTTATCATTGTTATTATCGTTTTTTAGGCATTGCTCTATTTTTTTAAGATATTATTTGCCCGAAGTAAGTATGTTAAGCTAGATTTCTTTTGTTTGTACGTAATGTAGAGATTGGTTTCGATTTAAATTATGAAGTCTATTTTTAATATTTAGTTAAACCTAATAAAAAGTATACGTTCTAATTCCGTAAAACGTAACGTAAAACTCTTTCAACTCTCCTCAATTACAAATAATAAACTACTTCGAAATTTCAGCGAAGAAACGCAAAGAAATCGCGAATAAAATGTTATACGACGAAATTCGTTCAACAAAGCGAAATAATTGCACGAAGTTTGTTAAAATTTAGTTAGTAAATAATAGAGCGCCCGCCGCCAGTTAAATACTGACTCACAGACGTATACGTGACACTCAAACATCGTGAGCTAGCAGCGAGACTGTAATACTAAGACACGTGAATAAAATCCACACGACTTGCGAAAATGTATGTAATAAACACGAAGCTCACACCTTATTAACTAACAAACAGATCGACGCCGCCGAGGAATCTCACTAGTCTCTCGCCGCCAACCGACGCTCACACACCCAGCACCCTACATATAAGTTGATTAACTAAATTGTATTGTTCTCCCGACGCCCTATTACGATTTAGATAAGACTATTAACTACAGCCGCTTACGTCTCTACCTAGAGCTCAGCAAAAATACAGCCCGCGCTATTTTGACGCGACTAAAGTACGAGTAGCTTCTGAAGTACGAAGACAGTGTGAGAGTCGGATCTGAACAAACTTAAATTAGTTGTAGAGTCAGACGCAGCAGTGGGCAACAGAGCGCGAGCAACAAAACCGTGGCTCGGGAAGATGTTGCATCGTGTCGCGCCGTGTCGCGCGTCGCGGGCCAGCGCGAGCGGCGCGCACAAAAGATACGCCGAGCGCGTAACGAGTTCAATTGATGAACGAACGGAAACGTGTCCAATTAGAAGGAGGCGGCGGGCGCGGGCGCGGGCGCGGGCGCGAGTGCCCCCGCGCGCCGCATTAACCAGATTAGCGGAGCGGTGCGCGCGCGAGGTGTGGCGGCGCACGGTGGATCGAAAATCGGCTCTAGAAGACATAGAATCTCGATGTCTTAAATGTAATTTTTTTTGCTCGAAATGACTTCTGCTGATCATTGCTGTTCCAAAAAATGTTATATGAAGCAATTCTGTGTACAAATGGATGAGTTATAATTTTTTTAAGAAAATTTTGTATGGAGCTGACATGAAAAATGAGGATATCTCTGGAATCGCAAGGTTGGCCGTTATATCCTCGCACACTGATATAGTACTATTTATTTGTGAATTTTTGACATACTTTATATCGCGGCATCACTTGCGATTTTTTTTTTAAAAATCGTCGAAATTTTCAAAAAATATAATTTGCTTATGATACATTTCAATGCTTAAAAATGGCTATACCAAGCGTAATTTTGATATATTTTTTTAGCATAGACCAAAACATACTAAGAAATCACAAAGGCGCTTTATATACCTACTTATTTGAACTGATATGGTTACTATGTTATCTTGTCTAGTGCCTCATATCCTCATTAGCTAATGATCACATTAAGGTAATCACTCCATATAAATAAAACTTAATAAGTACCTATATACCTGATGAATTAACTAGTTAAAAGGATACGTACCATAATAATTTGTGGTACACGCTAATTTAGCAATTACTGCAAGATTACCTTAATGAGAGTAATTAGATAAATGTGATACCATCATTAGTCAATAACAATAAATAGTCCAAAATCGGATTCTTAAGTTCAGTTCATTTAGAACATTTCTACCAATAACATCTATCCTACCGTGTCTTGTGTACAGTAACACTACAGTGATCTTTAATAATGGAAAGCATCATTACAAATTTGGATTTGTTTGTTATTCTGAGCAATCAGGATGATTCGTCTTTCGATCATGAAATATTGTTCAACACACTTGCTATTCGACTGGGCTCTAGCCTTTCAGATGAAGACAGTGTTACCGTGAAAGAATTTTGTCGCAGATTTGCACGGGCAGTTCAAAAGAGATGGGTACGATCCCACAGGAAAAGTGAAGTTTTTAGACGTGACTACAGTAATTGGCTTGAGGCAAATATTGACTGGCCAAACTGCGTGCAAACCAATTTGCTCATTCAAGAATCAACAAGTGAAAATATTTCTATAGAACCTGTACCTGAACCTGTACCATCAACTTCAACAATGAAATCAACTTCAACGATGACAAAAAGATCTCGAAAGCCGTTTGAAGATCTAAGTAACAAGCAGAAGAAGAGACGATCTGATGAACATACAGGCGTTGACCCAAATGAAGTAGCATATTCAGCTGCAGCACTTTTGAAAAGAGATGGTCGCGAGGATATTGCATCTGTTATTGAACATATGCTCGAAAATCCAGAAGCAGCGGCAATAATTAAGGAAATGTTGAAAAAACCAGCTCCTTCAACATTATTTTCACCAGAAAAAGCGCTGGGTTTGCTACTTTCAATAAAACTATCGAAATGGCAATATATCACACTAAGGGAAACGACTATTAGAGAAGGTTCAAAGGAGATATATCCGTCTTACTATAAAGTGCAAAAAGCTAAGCTACAGTGCTACCCTCCGAAGACATTTGTGACTGTAACGGATTCGTCTGCCAAGATTGCACTACAAGCGTTACTAGATTTAACAGTGGCCAGAATATTTGAAACTATTCGTAGTCCTGATGCGATACAAGACAAACAATTGATATTAATATCAAAGTGGGGATTTGACGGTGCATCTAATCAAAGTAGATATAAGCAAAACATAGACAGTGTTCAAGATGATTCCAGCATATTTATGACCTCTTTGGTTCCATTAAAATTGATTGCTGACGGTGATACCCTATGGTTGAATCCAAAACCCTGCTCACCTATGTATTGCCGTCCAGTCCAGTTTAGTTTTACGAAAGAAACCAAAGAAGTTGTCATAAATGAAAAAACTGCAATGGATAACGAAATTGAAGCTCTCGTTCCCTCAAAATGTCAAGGACATGAAATTAATCACCAATTAATGATGACGATGATTGACGGCAAAATTTGTACATATCTCTCTGAAGCTAAGTCAAATGCGGCCTGTTACTTGTGTTTGGCTAAGCCCACAGAAATGAATAAATTAGATGCCATTGCGTCAAAAACCGTTTCTTCTGGTGTGTATGAGTTCGGATTATCATCACTTCATGCCCGCATTAATGTGATGGAATGTCTTCTACACATAGCGTATCGTCTCGACTTCAAAAAGTGGTCTGCAAGAGGAGAAGGCCATCAAGAGTTATTGCATTCACGAAAAAAACTCATTCAAGATCGATTCAAAGATGATCTCAACCTTCTAATTGACATCGTTAAGCAAGGATCAGGGACAAGCAATGATGGGAACACAGCAAGGCGATTTTTTGAGTTTCCTGATAAAACCGCAGCAATCACTGGATTAGATGAAGATCTAATACGCAGATTTGCTGTGATTCTGCAAGCTATCACATCTGGAGAGATTGTAGACGTGCCGAAATTCAAAGAATACGCTAGAATAACCGCTGTAAAATACGTGGAACTGTACGATTGGTACCACATGTCATCAACCGTCCACAAATTGTTGATTCACGGAGGGGACATAATTGCAGAAAATGCTGTTGTACCAATTGGAAGTCTTTCGGAAGAAGCTTCAGAGGCCCGAAACAAAGATTTTAGGAGATTCAGAGAGCACCATTCGAGGAAGAAGAGTAGACAAGCATCAAACGAGGATATCCTCAATATGCTTATCGTCTCTTCTGATCCTCTTATTTCTTCCACAAGGCCAAAATTAAATGCCCACAAGTGTCACACATTATTTAAAGAAACAGTAGAACTACTGAAACTTCAGGATCAGGAAGCTCCGACAGAGTTTATAGACGTTATGTCTATTGTGGAGCCTGATTCTGAAGTGGATTCTGATGGTGACGAAGTTTAAAATTAGTTAACCTTTTTTGCTTATGTTAGGTTAGATTAAGTAAAGACTTATTGCTGAGTACATAATATATATTTTAATATGATTTTTAAAATCTAACAACAATAGTTATTATGCACTTATTTTTAATAATTTAATAATTTCATATAGGTAATGAAATACTATTTATGGTAATTGACTAATCACGTTTATTTAATTACTCTCGTTATGGTGCGTATCCTTTTAACTAGTTAATTCATCAGGTATATAGGTACTTATTAAGTTTTATTTATATGGAGTGATTACCTTAATGTGATCATTAGCTAATGAGGATATGAGGCACTAGACAAGATAACATAGTAACCATATCAGTTCAAATAAGTAGGTATATAAAGCGCCTTTGTGATTTCTTAGTATGTTTTGGTCTATGCTAAAAAAATATATCAAAATTACGCTTGGTATAGCCATTTTTAAGCATTGAAATGTATCATAAGCAAATTATATTTTTTGAAAATTTCGACGATTTTTAAAAAAAAAATCGCAAGTGATGCCGCGATATAAAGTATGTCAAAAATTCACAAATAAATAGTACTATATCAGTGTGCGAGGATATAACGGCCAACCTTGCGATTCCAGAGATATCCTCATTTTTCATGTCAGCTCCATACAAAATTTTCTTAAAAAAATTATAACTCATCCATTTGTACACAGAATTGCTTCATATAACATTTTTTGGAACAGCAATGATCAGCAGAAGTCATTTCGAGCAAAAAAAATTACATTTAAGACATCGAGATTCTATGTCTTCTAGAGCCGATTTTCGATCCACCGTGCGGCGGCGGACACCTCGCCCGCGACGAAAAAACAACGCGGCGCCTCGGCGGGGCGGAGCCCGGTCGAGCGGGGCGCGCGCGCGCCCCTCGCCGCGCCATTGGGCGGCGCGCGGCGGGAGGGGTGTCGCGCGCGGCGCCGCCGGCGGCCAGTCGTTTGACGCCTGCCGCGCGAGCGGGTGTCGCCACGGGACGAGCGAGTGTCGAGCCGCCGGCCGGCGCTTATGGACGTTGCATGAGCGGGCGCGAGCGCCGCTGGAGCCGTCGGTCCCGCCGGCCGTGGAGCGCGCGCCGTGGGCCCCGGGCGGCGCGGGCATGCGCTTCGAGGGCGCGGAGCGGCGCGACGCCGTCGCGTTCCACCCGCTGCTGGCGCCGCGGCCGAGCGACTTCTCGGTGTCGGCGCTGCTGACGGCGGGCGCGCTGCCGCCGCCCCCCTACTTGCCGGCCGCACTGGCCGCCGCCGCCGCGCTGTCCGCGCCCTGTCCGCTGCTCAAGCCGCCGCCGCCGCCGTATGCGCCGCTGCCTCCAGACGACGACGGCGTCGTCGACGACCCCAAGGTGACCCTCGAGGGCAAGGACCTCTGGGAGAAGTTCCACAAGCTGGGCACCGAGATGGTGATCACCAAGAGTGGCAGGTCAGTACGGAGGCGCGCCGCCGCTCGCTGCCGGCGCCTGTGTCGTGGTGACGTGCCAATGTGTGTTGTGTGTGATATGAACCGGCAGTAGGAGCGTCTCCCGCGGTAAGTGACCTCATCACCGGCGCCTGTCTCTCGCCCCTAGTCCTCCCTGTGGCCACAGTGCTCCCCGGCACGGCTCTACCGCTCTACTCGGCCTCACCGAGCGCGGCCGACACTCACATGGGCTTGTTTACCAAAACAATTACAAGTTAGGCCTTTTTGCGCGCTCACTCGCGGTCCTAGCAGTTACCCCTCGATCACTATGAGCGATAAATAATGAGGCGAGCATTCTGGAGTGAAAACAAATATCAAAATAATGAGAGCTAAATACATCGGAGCTATGCGTCCGTTATTTCAGTAACTCCGGCTCACGGGTCACGCTATTACGTCACATTGCTTAAATAATTGCCACCAAAAGCAACTATAATTTTCAACGTAGCTAGTTAATTAATTAGATTTTTTGTTCTGAAGAAACCACTCGCTATGTGTGTCACATTACTATACGTTACTCATGACAGCTAAAATAACTTTGTGAACGACACGAAAAACTTGTGAAAACTTTCCATATTTACAAAATAAAGTATAATTTGTTTGTTTAACGACGTACGTGTTCACGGAGGAAGGGTTGACACGACATAGGCGTATTTTTTCGCCAAAAACTAGCATCCGTCGGTACGTGTTGTCGCATTAATTACCGCTCGACAGACAAAATGCTCGTTTTATTGTAATATCTAATTTATTCGTGGGTGTTTGTTAAAAATATGTCTTCCTAACTTTGGCGATGTAGTTGTGAAATAGAAATACATAATTAAGAAGTTTATCGTTGTAAGTTTTACGACAGAGATTTAGGTTTGAGCGTTTACAGAAAAGACTTGTTTAAAATGAGCACATTTCGTATTAAAAAGCAAAATAAAACGTTCTTAAACGAATAAATGTTTACTTTTAAACTTTTCGAAATGTTTCAAACAATTTTTTACGTTACTACAGAGTTCATTAATGTGTTTTTCGACGAAACAAGATTCAATAATGAGCCGCGAGCCAATGATTTATTCACGTTTTATTCGTGAATGTTTATTTTGATTAATACCTGTGTAAAATGCATGTGACAGGCAATTCACAATGGTTATGCAAATAAAACAACCAGTAATAAATGATATTATGCATATTAATGCCAGCTTTCATGACATTGCGATGAGCTTCTACCTATTTATTAAAGATAAACAGGTATTCTTGGATATTAAATATAATAATAGTTTAAAAAAACAAACAATTTAAATTCATAACATTTTTTAAATTATTTTTAGAAAAAAAAACTTTTAACGCGGGAGTTATTTTTTTTTTTGAAGCAAAGGTATCTATGTCCATACGGCCTATGGTCACTTTAACTAATAAATGTAACAAAAATCTCTGTTGTCGTGTTAACTAAGAATTATAGTCCAATATGTATAGTGCGTGAAGTTTTATGTGTTTTAGGTACCTCTACATTTCGTACCTAACATGTAATAAAATAACTGTGACACGCACATCACTACAAATTTATTTGACATGAACACTGACACGCGAAAATTTTCAATGTCCCGACACTATAAATAAGATTAAAATGTAATTTTATTGTAGCACTATAAAATAAAGTATTTTTGTTTGATTAAATAAGTTTGCAATACCGAGAATATGTCTTTTTCGCGCTTAAAATTAAATGAAAAATATATATTATAAACAGGTAAGATTTGTATGTATGTTTAAATAACGAATTCGCTCAAAAAGTACAGTACCGATTTAAAAAATTCGTTTCAATGCTACAATATCACAGAATAATATAGGCTATTTTATTTGCAAGAAAAAATAAAGTACCCCGTAGGACGCCGGGGCGGGCCGCTAGAAAAATTTAACATAGGTAGATTATTTAAACAACAAATATACTTACTAATTTATAATAATAAAAAATAAATAAAATATTTAATTGCAAAACTTTGTTCCACCACACCACATTACACATGCATCATAACATTTGTTTGCAGAAAAGGATACAAAAAAAATCTTAATAGCTATGAATAACAGCAAAGAAAAGTTTCATAGGTAATGTTGACTATCATAACTCCTGATACTAGGCAACGAGCCTACCCTGTAGGGAATTTGTCAGCTTAATTTTATACATTATTATTTAGGCAACAACTTTATAAAGATCAACAAAATCACAAAAAAAATGCTTGGTAATAACCGTTTAATCCCTAACAAACATAATATTACGTCTTTTTCCCATATTGGTAGAGGCCTACCAATATGGGAATGAGATATGATGTATATTCTGTGTTTCACAAGATTATACATCAAACTAATCAATTTGAAGTTCGATATTGTGATGTGACCTATGTTAGTTACTTTCACGAAAAAACTAGGCGCATTTTAATGAAATTTAGTACACCGATAGCTTATCTACAACTTACTCCTGCTTTCAGAGTACATTTAGCGGTAGTTTATCTATTTTATATTTTTTATATGACTTAAAACGCTATTGAATATATAAACTACCGCTAAATGTACTCAGAAACCGGGGGTTAGACTAACAAAACGGTTCTTAAACCGGAAAATCTTTTCACGCGGTCAAAGTTAATAATAAAAGTATTGTGTATGTTTCTTACTAACGTTATAAATAGAAAAGTTTTGTGTGGTTTCCCAACAACTTAATACAATTGGTAGTAAACCTTCAGTAGAACATTATATAATGATTTATAACCCAGTTGTAAACGTAACCGAAATAACATTATGTACATGAATGAAGGACTTCAAGAATCGTATTGTAATGCCACTCACACACAATTTAATCAAAAGTGATTTAGCATTTTAGTAAGAATTATATTCTTTTGTTTCCAATGAAATATGGAAGGTCTAAAAAACCGTTGTTTGATATTTTATCTCCTTGTAATACGAAGGTTAATAAACTCGCTTGTTTATCTATAAATTATAATATCTTAAAATATTATGAATAATTTTATCGTTCTTCCATTCATATAATTTCAAATTAGGTATATTTTAAGTTCATTCTAAAATCGTAGTAGTTCATTCAATAAATCACTTGGATACACAAATACATTATTTGGAATTCGAATAACAAATATTGGCCATACCAAACTTGAACGACAAAATAAAGAAATCGCCGAATATGCGCTATACCTTAATTTAAAAAAGACATAAGTTACAATACATTTCTTCAATCTTACACTTTTCTTCCGCTAAGGTAGAATTATGTTGCTCATATCTCCCAACTTTTGAAAATAGCACACTACTATTATTTTTTCACGCTGATTTAACAAAATGTCGTCCAGAATAAAGATAGTTTCCAAAACAAAATACCGGCAAAGGAAAACGGGAAGAGCCAAAGGGTAACACTTAACTACATCAAGGGTTAAAATACATTTCAGCCCCGAATTTGAGTGAAAAGTGAGACATTTTTGTTGTGAGCACTCCCGTGAAACCTTTCAAAGAAAAAAAAATATGGCCCCAAAAAACTTCCTCCGGGAAGACTGGGGAGGTTTTTTTTACTTATTTTTGAAGGGATAGGAACTTTCTGGAAAATCAGCGGACAATTTAAGTACTTCGGAAGTTCAAGGACTTGTGATATTGTTTTTATTTTTGACACAAACTGTATTATTGGGAACCCTTTCGTTGATTGGTGTCCTCCTTAAAATTATAAGTGGAATTTGTTATTCTTTCTTACAAAGAAACACACTTTTGGAGTAAGACAACTTATTTATTCAGTGAAAAATGATATTATAAACAAAGAATAGTAGTTTGTGAAGTATTATACCAGTGATTTCTTTAAAGTAATCTATCTTCGGGATGCTTAAATCAGTTGGTGTTAAATTACCTTCAGCAATCTAACCGTGAAAGCGTAACCAAGAATTTTAGCATTCAAAATGATGTATGTGTATTTAATAGAGCACCGTCTTACTACTACGCTTAGGTCCTCATTATTTACAAATAGTATAAGACCTTTACCGTTCGGCTAAGAGTGATTTCATACAACTCAAAAACTGGCAAAAACGTGAGTTTTCATTACAATGATTTCCTTTAAAAATAATTTAACTGGAAAACTCTTCTTCTCTTACTGCTAAAACTATGATAGTACGAGATCCGACCGCGTGATTTATACATTCACATGTTTGATTAATAAAATATAATTTTTATCGATATTTATAACTAAACCAATGCAGATCCGCAAAGGTGGCCATCCAAATTTGGCCGCAATTAATTTTAATTAAAATGTAATTAATTATTTATTGTTGAACAATTACGTTCACTTGTTTTTGTTAAAAAATATATTTCATTAGAAAGAAATATACCTGAGATACCGAGAAAGTTCAAGGTGCCATCCCTCACTTGGCCGCAACCTAATGTCAGCCAGGTGTAAACAGGTATAATTTCGTTAAATATATACGTTCATAATGTATTGTCATGTTATACATACCAAATTGAAGATTAATTCTTTCCCTACATGATGAGATATAGGTGCCTATGCAAAAATGCCCGCAAATAGTAACTGCCAACGATTAAAGATAAATAAAAGCGAGAGAAACTTAAGATAAACACGTCATGTCGAATAAAGATAGAGCATGCCAGTTGCTTGTCGTTTTCATGCTACTGCGCATGCGTCCATAGATAAGGTGCTCAACTAGTAGCGCGCGTATTTGCTTGGAGTTTAAAATACTCCAAAAATTAAGCAGTAAAAATAATATGTCATAATAATTAATCTACCAAACTAGTGTTTTCAATATTTTTTAATTATATTCAACTAAAACAATATTTTTTAACTGTGAAACGTCATTTTAAATATAAAATTTATCTTTTAAATAAATTTTTGTTTTATTACAATTTTCAACAATATTAAGTTTCGATTATTTTCGGTCTTCATAAAAAATGTCATAAAAATTACTATCCAAACCAGTATTTTTTTTTTTTTATTATATCCAACTCAAACAATAACTTTGAACTGTAAGGCACTTGTCCCACCAACAGCGAGTAAACGATTAACTATCGACCATTTTCTCGCTCAAGAAACGCACAATAGATATAACATTCCGTGTAAATAAAAGAGATGCATAACAAATAGTTAATCGCTGACTGTTCACACTGCCGGCGACGACTCGCTTTGGCGACTTCCCATTTGGTAAACCTCAAATTATACCTACTAAAAAGGTGCGTTTGGTAAACATTTCGTTACTTCATACATTTAATCCTATTTAGTAAACTATGTTAGTATTGTTATTTTTGTACGGTACAGTCGGTGTGAAATTAATGTTGAAGTGTTTAAAAGTTTGAAAGTCTTAAGACAAAATCTCGACCATCAAAAAGAAAAAAGAAAGGTATTCGTTGAGGTTTACCAAATGGGAACTTTACCAAATGGCAAGTAGCCCTCGCTTTACTAGTTTTGTTGCTAAGCGACAAGCTGTCAAAAATGGACTCGCCCAACGATTAGGACCACGAAGTAATAAAAATAACTGGAAGAATCACTAAGAAAAATATATCAAATAAATTCATACTTTACTGCTCGTTAATAGAGTTTACTTTTGTTTAGTTTTAATGTCTGTTCGAAAAACAGACTCGAGTGAGACTTACTTTTAAGGGCCTTTGTCCCTCTCTAACAGTTTCCACTGTATAATGTTTGTAACTTATGGTGGTAATTTTAAGATTATTACTGAATTTAAATTCGGTAATTGTTGTTTCATTAAACAGAATTTTGGTATAAAAACAATCAAAAGTAGTTTTACACATTATTTATTACTCTTGATGCACACTAAGGACAGTTTGTATCTTGAAAATGTTATAATTGTTAGTGATCCTTCCAGTTAGTACTAATTCTTCAATGATTAGAACACACGCCGAGAGAGCAACAAGCTGTCATTGAACAACTACGCACTCGCTCCCCGCGGCACGCCAACTCGTTACTCGTTCATCGTCGGCGGTGGGACAAGTGCCTAAGACGTTAATTTGAATCTACATTAAAATTTATCTTTATACACAAATGTTTTTCTTATTTTTATTTTCATCAATATAAAGTTTCGTTTATTTTCCTTGAATCCTTGATTAAAGAACTGAATTAAAAAGTTTAAGTTCAAGCTTAAGTTTCTCTCGCTTTTATTTATCTTTAATCGTTGGCAGTCACTATTTGCGGGCATTTTTGCATAGGCACCTATATCTCATCATGTAGGGAAAGAATTAATCTTCAATTTGGTATGTATAACATGACAATACATTATGAACGTATATATTTAACGAAATTATACCTGTTTACACCTGGCTGACATTAGGTTGCGGCCAAGTGAGGGATGGCACCTTGAACTTTCTCGGTATCTCAGGTATAATTCTTTCTAATGAAATATATTTTTTAACAAAAACAAGTGAACGTAATTGTTCAACAATAAATAATTAATTACATTTTAATTAAAATTAATTGCGGCCAAATTTGGATGGCCACCTTTGCGGATCTGCATTGGTTTAGTTATAAATATCGATAAAAATTATATTTTATTAATCAAACATGTGAACGTATAAATCACGCGGTCGGATCTTAGACTATGACAATACAAGTTTTCTTCCCAATAATTTCTTTAATAAAAAAGACCCCTTTCTGTATTAAAAGTATGATAATTTCTTATCCACAAAATTAGGGCTACAAAATCAAAGGTACCAGTGGCTAAAAACAATCATATCTCGATTGTCGAACAGAAAACTCAGAAGCAAATGATCTCTCAAGCACATATAATTATTATCGACGTTTTAACCGTCTCTTATCAACCATACGGTATCATTACATACTAGCTGTCATGTTACAAAATGACATGTTACAACCATAGACAAATATTTGATTAGATGACGTGTTTTTTTTACTCTATGGTTGAAATATGGCCGCCTTTAACACGGCTCGCTGCAGTTTTTTTTTTAATTAGGCGGCAATTATTTTTTCTGTTTGTTTTTTTTTTTAAATGAGTTAATTTTTACGCTGACTTGTTGAGTTGTAACTGTTTTTTGCTGTAACTACAGATTTCTATAATATTTGAAGATAAAAATCGGAAAATTAGAATTTTATTTTTGCGTCCATGTTGAATTTTTGACGCGGGAAATAAATGTTTTTTTACACGTGTGAGATGTAAATTGTAGTAATAAAATAACATTGAATGAAATGCACAAAAATATTGACTAAAGTGAGCACACAATTTAGCACTTCTAAAATATTTTTGCTATAAAACCTGAATAAAACTAAACTTTATTTCGGACGGTTTTTCGGAACAACGCTTCTAAAACTGTATTTGCCTCTTTTATCGTGTTTTTCGGGTCGCTTTGAAACAAAAAGATTTATTTGAACGACATAATTCATAGATTTTTATTTTCTACCATGGGTTTTTATAAAAATCAATCGTATCGATTCTCAACCAATTTTTTAAATAAAAAATATTACTTCTAAAGGTCGTCCTCTGTTAGTGGCTGTATGTATGCAAAAACTTCTTTGCCTATACCACCATAAATAAGACTTTAAAAGTTATAAAAAAACTTTTATCTTTTAAAATTTCGCCTACACACTTTCAAATATCTTACTCCATTTATATCTAAGTCAAACTACAAAATTGTATGCTCAATTCAATACAATTACGCCACAGCATATCAATAATGTGTATTTTATAAGCAAAGCACTAAAATTATAGTACTAGTTATATTTAAAATTGATCATAATCGTGGTCGACACGGCGGACACCGTTATAATCACTTAATAACTATATAAATACATACAATATATTATGTATGTATGTATATCTGTATATTAGACTAGTAGAACCACGCGGATTCGCTTGCTTGTTATAATTAATTTTAGAGTCTATCGGAAATCAAATTTGAAAGAAATCTTCACTGTTCGAGCTGATATTAAGTAATAAATTTTGTTAAAGTTTGGTAAAGTGATAGGTTTTTACCCCGGAGAAGGATATAGACGAATAAATACTTAACTTATAAACAACTAAAACAAAGGAGAGCGGAGCCAGCATAAGCTTACCAATATAACTTCCTATCTCCCTAGCAAGTTGTTGTTGAAATCGTCTCAGCAGTTCTGGAGATTACAACACAAAAAACAGAAGTTTTTATTTACAGCTTTACAATTAAAATATAACTATGTATCTATGTAAATTTTCATTGTACATACAGAGATATGATAAATGATAACTTTTCATAAAAGACAGGTGCGGCACTTGTATTCAAGCAATAAGCATGTATGAAACGATGTATGAATGTGGATGAAATACAAAAAAAGTATGTACCTAGTGTATGAAACTTATGTGTGGTTACTTGTTTCTCTTTTGAGCAAAACCGTTCGAATCTTTTTTGGTAATATTTTACACGGATAGATTATTTGATTAAGGCGGAAAACTTTTTTTACCCTGAAAATTTATCCGCTTATTGATCATGAGGTTTCGGGTTCGATTCCCGTGTCGGGTAAATTACTTTAAGTTGTTTTTAATTCCTGTAAGATATTGATTTGAGTTTGGTAACAAGGTGTCCCTTATAACAAGGGACTTAGGTACGCTGTTTATTTTGAAACATATGTGAAAGAAACATCTGTCAAAACTTTCGAAAATAACAGGCGTGATATTATGTATGTATGAAATAAAATTTAACATACATACATACATACAGACAGACAGACAGAATTGCAAGTAGAATATATTATTATTTATAAATATAGCCCACAATGTTGCATTACTATCTCACATTATGCAAACAACATGTCCGCTACTTCACATTTATATGAAGTATTTAATTGTACATCGTGTTTGAGTTCATTTATCTTTGTTGTATTGTTATGTGTTATAGGGTAGGCAGAAAACTGTCAATGTGTGAGTTGGTTTTTCAAGTGAACATAGCTAGAATAGCTTAAGGAATTAGGAGGAAAGATAGGTTTCGGTAGTCTGTAATATAAATTTAGTTATAAGAACGAGTTTTTAAGTCTTTAGTCTATAAGAAGGTGGTTAACTTATTTATGCTTCAGTTTTGAGCACTGATTTTTCTGTAATTTGTAGCATAAATTGAGTGATAAAAACGAATTTTGAAGTCTTTAGTCTAGGTAGAGGCTAAAGATATATAGTTAACTTATTTGTGCTTCACTTTTGAACACAGATTTTTTTTTAATATCTGATTTGGTTCCACGCTGGCCAATGAGCCGGTTGGGAACTTTGTATCCCTTCAAAACTGTGTTAAAGAGCACTTATTTATGTTAAGTTGTATCATAATGTTTATTATTAAATTTACTTCACTCTTTTTACAAGTGATAATTATTTCTAACACACAACTTTGAAAACATATTCGTAGCACCTTGGGTTTTGAGATCACCACGCTTGTCGCACTGAAAACTATATAATATTTGGATACATAAAGTTCATATTGTTCATAAATAAATATACTAGCTTCTCTATATTATACTAAACGAACAGAAAATATCAATACAAGCAGGAAAATACTTCAAAATAATATTTTTTCCAATAACATTCTATGTCAGTAAAATAAAAGGCTCGCGAGTAACCGCCACTTGTGCCACGAAAATTACAGGTTTGGTTCAAATTACTGCATTATACGTATAGCATTATGCAATTGTACTAACAATCGAGTCTTTGAACGTTATAAAATGAATACTAATATTATAATGAGACTGTTTATTTGTTTGTTTATTTGTACACAACTAGCTGACTCGCGTGAAATTTGGAAAAACCAAGAAAAAAATTATGAATAAAAAAAATGGGCAGATATTGTCAAGACGGATGAATAAGTTGCAGGCAAATGCTAGTACTAGCAAAATAAAGAAATTTCACCCATTACTGTCCCACTGCTGGGCAAAGGTCTCCTCCCGAAATGAGTGATTAGGCCTTGAGTACACCACGCTGATTTCGATTCCTGTAAAACTCTTTATAAACTTTTAGGCATGCAAGGTTTCAGCATGACGCTTTCTTTTACCGTTTCTACATAATTGTATAAGAAAAAATCCCACTTTTTAACCCATGACTGTCCCTCTGCTGGGCAAGATTTTCTTAAAAAAAATAGCGAGCCTAAAGTTCGGGTTGGGGATATTGCATACCCTCAAGAAATGTCTAAAAGAATTTTTAGGCATGGTTTCATAACAATTTTCTTTTGCATCTCAACATAATTTTAACGAAAGATATAACTGCAATGTATATGAAACAATGCGCAATAAAACAAGTTATTAATAAACTCATATTATTATTATATTATTGACACTACTACCAATTAAAATGGCGTCGAACAATTAGAAATAGTATCATCACAAGATTTATAGCTGACGTACTATTAATTTAAGTTCTAAAGGTTAAATTACTCTTTAGTGGGAAAATGGCGCCAATGATAACTAACATACAATCATACATACATATTATCATACAAATAAATATAATAAATAATCGTACTACTCCAGCAAGTTTCCTGTAAGAATAAGGGAGGATTTAAGCCCTGTATACTACTTTTACAATTGAGAGTTGGTAAATCGGTTTTCTGCGGAAAATCTTAGGATTTACCACAGTTCGGGCTTTTACAGTAACATATACATACACAACGCAAGCCTCATAATTGTAAAGACTTTAAAACTATAACGACTTTTTCTCTGAGAGTAATGAAATTCTCTACCTTGGTTGAGAGTCGCCTATAGTCTCAATTACCGCAGTACTTCAGCTATTTGTTTGTCTAATTAGTTCTAATCCCTCCATTGCTTTCTAGGTTTTTCAGGTCTCAAATAAAAGTCTAGTAATGCCTACACCAATATAGCTCTACCAATAACGTCTTTAGCGCAAAAATCGTGTGTCCACCATAAAACCATGAATGTACGAAAAAAATACATGCGGCAAAAGAGTTATGATGATACAAGTACGCACAATAATTACCAGATCCACGTAAACGAGCGTCGTACATCGTTGTCGAGGGCCATAGGTTTCTTTTTTGCCCACGAACTGAACGGATAGAGGATATTAAATTACCTTCGCGTGATTTTTTATTAGCTATAAGTATTTTTTACTAGTTTACACAATGACTTAAGAGTTACTACATATTAGGTCGGGGAAAAGTCTTTTCGCATTATAGCATGTATGAACTTGTAATAAAATCTCTTTGGCTTCAAGAATCACAAATGAGTACACGGTTCATTAGGTTTCTTTCAGTGCGCTCGTGAGGTACCCAAATATCGAACTTTTTTGTGCAGAGAAAAGATTTTATTACAAGTTCATACATACTTTAATGCGAAAAGACTCTTTCCCGGCCTAATATAATCACGCCTGTTTAGGCAGTGTGTGAGATACACCTACAACCTATTGCCATTTGCCGGGCACGTTACTAAACTCCGGGCTACTATTAAGAAATATTCTAATATGAATTAGAAAATACCAATACTTTGGCCGACCCGGGTCTCGGACCTGAGACCGTGAAACCGTAGGATACGCGACCGATTTATCAAAAGATTAAAGCGCAATTTCCATTTAAATAGTAATTTATTAAAAACGCTGACGCTTTTTTCACAATTTTGTATGATTCTTGTATGTAATAAAATACGATATTATTGTGGAAATCCTAACTTCATTCTAACCATAATGAATTAACACAATTAAATAAAAAAACTAAACAATACAAATGACGTCACAAACATAAGTAAAAAAGTAAACGTTAATTTATTCTTCCAAAGAAATACATTCGATTTCTATCCTCCATCTTTTTCTTGCTTACGTGCGACCCTGTGCGTGCGAGAGGGACAGATATACAACTTGTTTAGTCGGCTACTTGGTAAGTAATTAAGTATGGACTAGTGCGATTATTGTGGCAAGGCGTTCATAAATTAATAGGACAGTCTTCATGAAATCTATATAAATAAAATTTCATCAGCGAAATGTATTTAAACCTATAATTTTTGAAGAACTAAATTGGATAATTAATTTGTATGGGATCGATGGGATCACAATCCCACGGGAATGGGATCAACGGGA
This sequence comes from Anticarsia gemmatalis, assembly GCF_050436995.1. Classification (NCBI taxonomy): domain Eukaryota; kingdom Metazoa; phylum Arthropoda; class Insecta; order Lepidoptera; family Erebidae; genus Anticarsia; species Anticarsia gemmatalis. The sequence goes on along the minus strand of NC_134764.1, from coordinate 8,450,760 downwards.
TTAAATTGCGCTATACCAGGATGGAGTCGGGCCAGTCCGCCTTAGTATAAAACGAAATCGCTTGTATGCTTGGATCTTTAAAACTACACAACGGATTTTGATGTGTTTTTTAATAGATAGAGTTATTCAAGAGGAAGGTTAATGTATCGAAATTGTAAAGGGTTATTTATTGTAAAAAAACGTTTAAAACCGAGCAAAGCCTGGGCCAGCCACTAAATACATATAAGACTGGGTGTTGAATACAATTGTATATATTTACATGAATACAAAAAAGTGTATAATTTTAATTCTAATTTGTAAGTGACGGTATTTTTTAGTTGTTTAATTAAGTATGTTTTTTTAATTTTAATTAATTTGAAGTTGACAAGTGCTTTTGGAGGTTGTATTTAGTAATATATTATACTGTAATACAAAATTTGAAAAAGATTTTTTTTTTTTTACTTTTTATCGTTGTATTTTCGTACTTCAGATAGGGTGGTTGCACAGATAAAAAATAGCTATAACCAGCTTTCTAACTTGTTCACTAATATCTTGTCCTTACCATATACCGAAATGTCCAGCAAATTGGATAATAAGTCTGGTTGACGACATCGATTTTCGATAAAATAAAAAATGAATTCCCAGAAAAAAAAATGCAGCGGTCGAATATAATATAATAATACACTATGTATTATATCAATATTATTTGCACTGAACCATTTTACAAATTAATACATCAAAACAAAAAAATGTAATCAAAAACTTTCAGAATGAGGACCCAAACTGTTCTAGAAAGTTCAAAATCATGGTAGCCCTAAATCCAGACCAGTCTAGACTGAAATGGGCACAGCTAGACAAGTATTAGCGACAGTCGCTAATACACCGGCACAGTTTAAGTGCACCTTTACTAATGATTTAACAGGATTTAACATGTTAATGTCTGACTTACCGTTTGAGTGCTGGCTTTCGTGAGGTAGTTGAGATAGGGAGGTCGATTTTTGGGTTAAGTTTAGTATGAAACTTTATAGACTTTGCTTCGGTTCGAAATAAAGACTTTGATAGGTATTTTTTTTAGGTTTGTAGAGTAATTATAATAAAATTTAGTTCAGTCTATTTCTGTCCTACGGCTGGGCTTGGGTTTTCTATAAATGAGGGAACCTCCTCTCGGAATGAGGAAGGGGTTAGGTCTTAAGTCTACCACGCTGGGCAAAAGTGCATCATTTTTACATCCTATCAAAAGCTATTTTGAGTTACAGTTGTCGAAGTTATTGCCAGTATCACTGCGACTAAGTTTAAGGTCTGAAAGGTGCTTTTAAAAACCGAAGATTATTATTGAAAAAAAAAGTAAAAATCTTTATATAAAAAAAAAGTACACGATAATAAAAATATTATGCAACCTCTTTGGCATTAAAAATTTTGACACACAATCCTACCAACCTAACAAACACTAATGACAGGTAGTACCAACCTAAGCACACATTCGCGTGTCATACCCTCCCAGCGATAATGTTGTGTAATTAACACAACGTACCGGCTCTAACATTAAATATAATTGGCGTTTCATTATCTTTAGATAAACACTCATGGCGGATTTGTTCTACAAGTACAATAAACAAACATATATTTTTGTAGTGGTTTGTGTAGCTACCCATCCGAGTAGTAGAGAGTTTAAGCATAAGGTTACATGCCAATACCTTTTCAAAATTATGTATGTTATATTAGAAATAATGATCAACTAAATTAATGGTAAATATAACACCCCTATTTTTGCGTCGGAAAAGAAATTTTCTCAAGATACATCTTGAGGAAACCTTGCATGCTTGAGAGTTCTATAAACAGTTCTTGATTGATTTGGTTCATCATGGATTCTCTGAACCTTTGACAGATTAATCTGTTATTTTTTATAAATTTATCTCCCAGATAGTCTATTTGTCAATATGATAATATAAAGAGGTACAAAACTCTGTTCTCTCTCTCTCATCGTATGGTTAGTGGTCAACCTAGTGTCAAAGTTGTTCAGCCGCCCGAAGGCCTTTGACGTGGCTTAGCGACTGTTATCTTAACTGACAACAACCGAGACCGACTTTTTACGTGCCCTCCGAAGCACGGAGACGCCCAGTTCAAATTACCACTATGCAGTCACCCATGCATTTCTGTTCATGTTCAACTAATAAAACAAAATTGATTTAAATCAACACAACAACTAATTACAGTAAACATCAGTTAATTAAAGTACCTACTTTGATAACAGTATCAGTGTTTACAAGTAGGTGTCGTCACAAAATGGCGACCACCGTGAATTTGTTCTGCTTGGCTGGACAACGCAGCTGATTTTATAAGGACTTGCTAGAACCTAGCCCTGTTTGATGTGGTTTGAAAAATATGTCAATTTTAACACTAAAATGATTATCTTCTTATATTACTGTTATTTGTTAGTTAAGATTGTTTGCTATACTTAAGTTTAGGAGTTAGAAAAATATACCGAAAAATTCATCAACTTTTTTTTAATTTGGTATTTCTGGAGTTGGTTATTAGACGTTTAATTAGCTACAAATGAACGACAGATAAAAATAAATAATTTCCATATAATATTCTCGATATTTTTTTCTTTTTAAATCCAGATTCTTTACAACGCACATCTGTATGTTTTACTTTTACACCAAAACATCATAACTAATTTGAATAAAATTTGGCAGGGTCAGGAATATAGTCTATATTTTTCCTCAAAAATACCTGCAAGCGTAGCCTCTAGTTAAAAAGAAACACCTATTTAATATACACAGCTGTCGTCTCTTGGAAAGAGTTTTCTTTCATTCTCAGATGTCGGAAAATTGTTACAATTGCTGTATTCACGCGAGTGTATCAGCACATCGGAGTGGTGGCTAATTAATTGTTTTACTGCATGCCATAGTATGCTCGCTTTTGTTAAGGTTAGTATAGATTGATTGTGCGATTACGCAGAGCAAACGCGTTGAAATCTTCGTGAGTTTGGATAGATGTTTAGTTGTTGAGTTGAGCGTCTTTGAATCTGGTTTTTAACTGTTTTTATGTCAATTTTTCTTTTTCATTGTGTTGGATAGAAAAGTCTTCATGACTCCCTGGTTTTCAAATATCTCGTTGGTAAATTTCATTTAAGAACCCACCAGCTGGGTTAACTTAAAATGGTAAAATAGACAGGCTTTTACTTTTATATTTTAAGTAAGTAAAGATTAGAATAGTTTTTTTTTTGTATTTAGTGAGAAATATCGTATCTAGTTAGAAACAGTTGTGTGTCGCACGTTTTCCGCATGATCGTGTGAAACTCCTTAACTTTCTCAGCAGCACATAACATTCCCTGACACTGAGACCAAATAAAGACAAGATTTATCTGTTGTTTTATACAGAGTGATGTTTTATAGCACAAAACTTTTAAAACGGAAATCTGAAACTAGATACCATTAGAAAATCATAACGTTTAGTTCTAGGATCTTTTCCCTATTATATCTGTGATTGAATTTGTCAAGGTATTTTGTATACAAGGGAATGACAAAGCTACATTTCTTTATTTCGGGAATTCCATGTATGAACAAACTTCTTAATTTTAAATTTTGTAATCCTCCGTCACCCGTGCACCTTGCGTCCAAGGCACTCGACTAAGTTGTAGTAATTAACAAATAACATGAAACTCTAGCTTTACAAAATTTACAAAAAAAAGAGGAACAATTAGCGAGGACTATATTAGGATAGAAGTTTACTATATTTTTATTTCTTTAAGTATATCTAGTAAGTTTTTTATAAAGCCTAATTTGATGGCTCTAGCGCTGCGTGGGAGATTCTAATTGGATTTCGATGTATGAAGTCTTAAAATCTTCATTATATTAATTAATATTATTAAACCAAGATAGGAAACTTTTAGGCGACTGAGCCAATTAATCACGTTCAGAAAAACCGCCTAATTGTGATATAACGCGAATTAAAATGGTCATATTTATAATGTTAACTGGTTGTGTGATCCAAGTAGTAGATGATTGCAGATCTCGAAGATTTGCAGGCTTAATTCCAGAGTAAAGCAAAGTGCAATACTAGGTGTGTTCCTCTGGGATGCTCACCCCAAATTGGGGTTAAATTTAAAATGTCTTTATATGTCTTTATTAGATGTATAACATATGTTTTTTTAGATGTCTTTATAAAAGCCCAGAGTTTGGTTACTTGCATAGTATTTGGCAGTTAACTCACGTCCTATTGACAGACCAACATTATACAACGAAATGTTAGTGTATTTGACATCTCTGTCTACACCTAAGAGAAAAAAAGTAGTAAAATATATTTACCTTTACCTACAGATATAAAAATCAGACTAATAATATTCAGAGAAAGTAAACGTGACTAAGAAAATGACTCAACATGAAACAATCGCGAATTTTAATGAAATCGTGTCAATCTAACCTCTGAATATAAAATGTAGTTAGTACGGTTGAATAAAAAATGATTACAATGACATCTAGGAACATAGGTACCGCAGCCTCGCGTGATTCAGGCTAGACTTGTGCTAGACTTTTTATCTGTCCGCAAGGCTGAAATGTAGGACGTTTTTGTCGGTCTTAGAAAATGGCTTCCCTAATTTTTATTTACGTTTTTTGTTCAAAGATTTGATTAAAATATTATAATTTTGAGTATATTTTGCGTTAATACAAATAAAATAGTAGTTAGGCCATTACTGTCCCACAGCTGGGCAAGTGTGAAGTGTCTCTTTCGGGAATGCAGAAGGGGTTTGGTTTCAGTCCACTAACTGCGTAACTTTGCATTTCTTTAGATATATATTTAGAAACTCTCAGGGGTGCAAGGTTTCATCACAATGTATTCCTTCATCGTTAGAACAAGTGCTAATTATTTGTAATAGGTACATTCACACAACTAATGATAATATCAGCTCTATTTTTAAATTCATCAATAAATTACAGACGAAAACTATTTCTAAATAAAAATAAAAAATTAAAAATAGTAAAACTCTAGGTGGCTTCGTAAACGCGTTGCACAAGGGGAATAGGTAATGCAGTCCGTTTGCGGAGGCAGCGACGCCTCGGGTGACGTTTTCAAATGTTTAGAACGAAATAGGATGAATGTGGTGTGCCTTTGCCGATTTTTTAAATTCGAATGTAATTCATTTGACATGTTTATGACATTTAGGTGATATTGCCACTTTGATTTTTTTTTTTGGAAATGAATCTTTATTTAAATTATGGTTACGTTTTAATTATTATAGTAATTTAAAAGCAAGTAATGTATTGGCTATGTACTTATATAGTAGTACAAAAGTAAGTTATTGTGAATAATTGTTGTTTACTTCACTGACTATTCACCTATAAGACTAAAAAACGTAACGAAACATTAATAAATCAGTAATCTGAACCAAGTTTCCTGTTTTATCCAACACCAGTCACGCGTAAAATTGTATTTGTACTAACATTCATGAATTCCAACGATATCTTCACAAAAACAGTATTATCTAACTCAAACGCTATTTTCTCCGTACAATTAATATTAAAACTCATTTGTGCGAAACCTGTCTTGACTCTGTCAATATTAATTAGAGCTAGCAACACTACTAGTTGTTTATGTAGTGTGAAAACTTTTTTTTCGTTACGCTTCGGTTGGTAGCACTGGGTACCGATTCTATGTGGCAAATAAGTACAATACATTAAGTTGTAAACGTTATCATTTACTAAGAGTTAAGAGTATAGAACATTAAGTTGTTACTTTGTCATTTTCAAAAGATAAGATGTAATTACTTAATAAGAAAATTATAGGTCTTGAAAAAGCTTTTTGTAAAAACTATAAATTCCACACTGCACTTCCACTCTTGCACAATTTAAATGGCAGAAAGTCTCAAATGATAAATAGAAAAAATTACAAGATGTCATAAAATTAAGTGTTTCAAATGTTCGTATTCATAAGTGTATTTAAAATAACTAGTTCAATAACCTTACTTACTAAAAAAGAGCCATTGTAAAACACAAAATCTGACCGTTTATGCCAAATTTCTGTACCACATCTAGCCAAATTAAACTAACAAACTTCATTATGCAGTTCATTCACTCAGTCATACCTGAGCATAGACTAAGTACGCTTTAAGTCTATGGTACTGAGAATTATTTTCCCGCCTTTCCTCTATCTTATCGCTGACGTTTTATACTTTTTATACGATTTCCGTAAATAACCAACACCGGCTGTTTAAATATTTGAAATAATAGTAGCGTGTGCTATTCCGTAACGGGGCAATAAAATTTTCTTAAATTAGGTTTAAAAATTAAAATTACGCGTTTTTAATGTTTTTTTTTTGTTTATCTAACAATTATTGCGTGGAATGTGGTTGCGTTCTTGTTATTTGATTATGGAACGAAAGTTTTTTTTATGGTAACACTTTTTAAATGCTTAATTGCTTGTGTGGAGTTCCTCTTTCTCTCGTGGAATATTAAAAGTGAAACAACTATTTGTGGATCACACATATCTTATTATTTTCTGCGTGGGAATCGAACCTAGGACCACCAAGATTAACATGGTAGATTTGTATGAGAAGTAATTATGAGTGATATCAGTGAATCAATTAGATTTAACGTGATTATTCGTATTACATCTCCCCACCGCACAGATAAGTGAAACGACAGAGTTTCTGCCCGCGCCCTCGTTCTCAGTAGAGGCACCACGATACAACGAGTTTCAGGACCTTTCTGAAAGAAAATGCAATATAACTTATTTGAAATTTACGTATCATATATGTATTACAAATCTTATTAAAAAAAAACTTAAAGGTAAGTTAAGAAAACCATTAAATGCCATTTAAAAATGCATAATCATACATCTCCGCATCGCTTTCCTCGGCGAACTCCGGTCCACTGCGTGTTTAGAAGACTGGCAGCATTCCAATTCAACGTGGCAATACTACCAGTCTTCTCTTCTGTAAGTCTTGCAGCATTGCCATTTAATGTTGAATGGCCATGCTACCAGTCTTCTAGGCACAAAGTAGTCTGGAGTTTGGTTACCTACCCAGTATATCGCAATATGTTCGCCTATTACACAGAACTAACATTGTTAATGGCGAAACGCGGGTACTTCATACACTTTTGAACAAATACATTATCCATAATTTCCCGTACCGTGTAGAGACCGTTTTGTTGCGGAGAGGGAACCGAAACCACGATTAGGGGACACGATACGACGCTCTCTCGTTAATTACCGTCGAGGAAATCTACATCGTTCATACATATTCTGTTTAATCTTATTTTTCACAAGGTTTTTAAGGTATCTTTAAGCTATTTTATGAAGGTTTTTTTATTGTGTTTGTGGACCAGTGGTTTACGTATCGGCCCAATAAGCACAGCAATTAGTTAAATATATGAGCAGTAGTGTATACGACTTCTTACTACCATATCCCCAGGTTCGATACCCGAAATGGCAAAGTGAAGAATATTCTCATGGTCCAACTTTTCAAACGTGCTAACATGCCTTTCTGTCTACACCATCGCCTGATTGCGTCTTTATCCCTAAGCTAGTGAACTGATTAGGATGAAATTTTGTACTAATCTCTTTTGAACCCCTAGAAAAAGTAATACAAAAACTATGCTGGAATATACTCAGCGGGGATGGAGTCTTCTTTTCTGATAGAATGGTACTTTAGAAAATAATATATCAGTGTATAACTAAAGTAATTAACTATCATCCGGTGCAGTATAGATAATTATCAATTATCATTAAGATCGTTAGTGTTTTGCAAAAACTGTAAGATGCCGTACGATGCGACACTTTTACTAGCTCCATTGAGAAAAAGCGGGCAAGTGCGAGTTGAAAACTCAACGCGGTTCCGTAGAATTTATATAAAGTAGCTAATACTCATGACAGCCTTTGTGGTTTGCTTTACCCAGTGCTTGGACACTGCTGCAGCTCTTTATACTCTAACAATTAAATAGAGAACCCTGTGTGCAAGATTCGCGGCTGGTGAACGCTTACAAAATTCAGAATTTAGAACATCTTTAACCCGCAAGCAGAAGCTACGTAGCCTGTTTAATACAGCTTCTTTATTTTAAAGACATAATTTTGGTAAAAATCGCATACATACAATGAATTGAGTGTAAACGTAGATTTAAGACAGTATGTTTACAATCCATCCCTCTACCAACTACAGAAAACTTGACAACTATAGAAATTTTGACGCACACACAACACGACAAACAAACATACAGATCTATAATATCAACCGTAGGATAAGAAGGCTTTATCTACGGAACCCCAAAACCCTCAGGATACCCTAGACGCATTCGGAATACCAAATCAAAACGATCCAGATCTCGTCTCAGTTAATTACACTTCTTGTGCAAGGGCATCCATCTTGTTTTTAGTCACACATACTTACTTACAATGTATTGTACGATGACGTTTAAGTTAAATCCGAAATTATAAATGCGAAAGTTTATGAACAGTTTGTTACTTATTAGCTCTTAAACTACAAAATTGACTTTTAAGGAATTTGGTAGAATTTTTGCATCGAAAAATCTTTTTGCGCGGACGAAATCGTTTGCACAAGTTACATGCGAAAGTTTATCTGCCTTCACAGTCAAACAGGACAAGACTAATTTTGATGAAATACAACATAAACAAAGTTGAAGGACGGGGAATAAACATTTTTTTTTTCAAATATTTCCCCTTGAACTGCTTAAATAGGCGATATTTTTTTACACAAACGGAGCTTACCAACTCTTCTAGTTTACTTTTTACTATTTTCACGTTAAAAAAGGACAAACAAACACACATTTATAGTACATAATCTATTTTATTATATTCTGTTAGTAGTCACAATACAAGGTCTCCCCTAATAAGGGCCACGTGCCAACTGAACAGCTGAAACTGTCACATATATTATTTAAAACATGCTCTATAATATACTGAACACGCATAGTAATGCGCATGCGTTTATTTGTTCACTTATTGTTTAATGTAGATGTAAAATTGTTTTCGAAAAAAAATATGGAGATAGTTGAAAAAGTGGGGAAGGTTTTTGGCGAATTGTTTGGTGTAAGATCTTAAGTCGGAAATACTGGACCGATTTTGATGCAATTGTGTTTAGCGATAGTTCAAATATTGTGAGAGGGAATTGCTAGATGATATAGCTTTCATGTGATTTTCGAAATGAAAATGAATACCTTTAGTTAATATTGGGTCTGAGGCTTTGAACAGCTTAATTTTTTTTGCTAAGTTTCATCAAATTCGATTCAGTGGTTTACAACCTGAAAACTTAAAATACAGACTTTTTCATTAATTAACATAAGTAATCATTGTTTTATAAGTATGTCCGCAGGTAAAGACTTTTATTCTAATTCATATAAAAAATAACACAATTTTAAAATTAAGTTTCACTAGTTTACGGTTTCATAATATTTTTTATTGCGTTAATTTATGTGTGTGCATGTGCTTGCTGTTGCGGGCGTTGTGATTTATGATCGGTTATAATTACCTATGAATTATAATCATTTACTAGAAATATCGGACAGGAAGAGCAATAAAAATTTAAATAGGATTATCCGTTCTTAAAAAAATATTTACACAATTGCTCTAACGGTGAAGGAAAACATCGTGATGAAACCTTATATGCCTAAAATTTGTTTAATTCATTTATTGAGGGCATGCAAAGTGCACAACCCGCACTTGGCCAGCGCAGTGGACTCGAGCCTTAACCCCTTTCTCGCTTGGGAAGATACAGCCCAGCAGTGGGACAGTAATGGGCTTAAAAAAGAAATCGATTATTTCACGATATCTCAATTTTAGCAGTCCAAGCAAATAAAGCTCGCTTATACCACTGCTGAAAATCTTTCGGTTATGTTTTTAGATATTTGCTGTTATTTTATTCATCAGATAGATTACCTTACACTTATTTCTAAACTGTCAAATTGTCTCTTAACAGCATGTTTGAAATAAAATGCGTGAAAACAATCAAAAAGACTATTTAAAAAAAAAACTAATTGTCAATGCATAAAAAAAAAAAATAACGAAATAAAATTCCAAATTATAAAAATATTCCGTCAAGTTAGTCCAAAAACTTTTTAAATTCACGTTCCATTACAGGTATTCTCGGCGTCGTGAAACTGTCGTGACACGTTCCGTACTCACTATACTCTATTCACCCTTGCACATTGATTGAAGACCCCTTTAGTTTTACGGCGCCACTAATTAGGACGCCCGTATAAAACGACCTAATGGAACTTACCTTTAAGATTTATTTAAGCTTTTTTACTGTACTGTGAAACGTGAGTGATTGTTTGTTTATATTTTAGCGATAAACTTAATTTTATATAGGTGTATACTTGGCTATTTTTAGAACTATTTTACAAGATCTTATAGTTTTGCTCGTAACTTAATGTCGACTCTTTTGAATAAAATTATAAAATTTAATTAACTTTAATCTATAATGTTGATTGGAACGGTAACAATATTGTTTTTAGCTTTGTTTTTAGCTTAGGGATTTTCAGGACTATTAATAAAATCGTACTAATACTATAAACGCTATAGTTTGTACGAACCGATCGCGATGAATGGATGCATAGTTATTTGATATATTTTCAGACAAAAGCTACTGGTTGAATATGAAAGAAAATTAGCATACATATCTGTATGCTAATTTTCTTTCATATTCAAGTATAAGTTTAGAACCTAGATTAACACTTAGGATATTTTTTACTCATGCAAAACCTTCATCTTCTCCTTTTAATTGTAGGTCGAATATAATAGATAAAAGTCCGCTATTTAGTCTTAACAACTCCCCTAAGCTAAAAATAGCCTAAATTAATTCTCCCAAAAAAAACATCTTCAAAAACCTCCATAAATTATCTGTTTAAGCGACAATTAGAGAACAATACTGTAGCAAAAAGAGGAAAAGGAGTTAAGTCGTACTTTTTGGAGGGTGTCCCTTGAAATTTGGGCACTTTAGCCGCGGGAAGGAGGGCTGAATAGATGATTGACTCCGACGAGAACACTCTACTTTTTGTTTGTTATATTTTTTATTTTTGTACTTGTGACGTTTTGTTGTTGCAGATCGATGTAATTATTTTTATAGGTTTAAATTCTATAGTAGCAGAATATGTGGGACGTTTTTTTTATTTTATCTACGATAACCTATTGTAAATTTAAAAATCAAGCAATAAAAGATAGGTAATAATTTTACAAGGTATTAGTTTGATGTAGTATTAAAAAAATATAAATATAAATAAACTATATTTTTTAAGGCTTTAGTCGTTTAATTTAAACAAACGTATTTAACATTAAAAAAACTTTTTTTTAACGCCCTAAACGAGTCCAACTCGTGGGCAAAGACCTCCCCTATATTATAAACATTACTATATTATAATCTGAATTACGCAGAAATGAACTAAATGAGATTTAAAATATTATTAGTATCGATACCATTATAATAAGGGTCTTTCCACTTAAATAGTTAATACCGATTTGTATCTAAAATATAAATTTCAAGGGGTCGCCCTCTCTAGGGATTCCTAGTATAATATGATTCCACAGACGCCGTTTGATATATCCACACCATAGAGGATTTACCACGAATCATAGAGTTCATAGAAGATTATAGAGTGAAAGCAATCACAATATGGCGGAATAAAAATGACGCGTAACGAAAAATATTTTTAAAACTTGTGTATTTTACAATGCAAAATGCTGGTTATTGTTTGTAATTGTATTTATTTTTATTTAAATTTATTAAGACTAAATGATTTAACTTTAAAGATAAAGAAACATTTCGAATAAACAATTAGTTTTTAGTTAAAATAAATGTAAAAAACAATGTCTTCAGACACCTGACGTTAATTCTTTATACCTTTTATTTAATTACATCATAATTATAAATACAAAATTTAATTTTCCAAAACCCGTGACATTTAATACCTACCAAAGACAAACGCATCATTGTTTTTAAAACCACAGATAACCAATACGATTTACCGCCATGACCCGAGAAAACTAATATAATTTTATCAATAGAGTCTTTCTGTCTATCTTTTGACCTTAGGGTCACAAGAATGGGTCTTTCATGATCCGCAAAGAGATTCCTTGTATCCTAATCAGTAAGATAATGACTTTTAAAGTGCCGTAAAGTTGTATGATTTATTTAAAAGATAAGGTTTGAGACGTTCAATGTTTAGTGGCGTCTCCATATTGAATAGATGTTTGTTCGTGACTAAGGATTGATTGTCTATGGATTCGCAAGACTTCATTGATTAGTATTGATGTAGTGAACATACTAAAAGTTTACAAAGTAGGAGACGAAACTAAATAAACATATAACAATGACGGCGTCGGCTAAACCTTGGCGTGGTCTTTCCATAGATGGGTGACCGCATAGAGGTATTTGAACTGGGCGTCTCTGTGCTTCGGGGGCACGTAAAAAGTCGATCCTAGCTGTTGTCAATTAAGAAAACAGTCGTTAAGCCTTGTCAAAGGCCTTCGGGCAGCTTGAACAACTTTGACACTAGGCTGACCACTAACCATACGATGAGAAGAAAAGACTGACTCATATCGCAAATTCAGTAAAATAAAGTCTTAAGCGACCTAATATTTACAACATTTTATGACATTCTTTACTTAAAAGAGCGGTATCACTTGATTTGACCACGTTCTTTACTAACCAAATGTAACCTTTTAATTTCTAAGAACTAAAATTAAGGTCTCGTCCATTAATGTTTTGTTTTATGACAAGGATTGCATTGGGACTAAATTAATTTATTAGTTTATTACCATTAAATTGAGTTACAATTGATTGAGGTAAAAAAACAAATACAAAAATGTTGTGAGATTTTTTTGTTTTTACAAATCATTACAGAGCTATTAGATTTAAAACTATAAATAAATTCATACGTATCTTTTAATCGCTGTAAAATATAGAATTTAGAACATCAGCGGCTAAGGGGCCTATGCAGCTGACAGAAGGCTATTTTGAAAGGTACTTTTCTTTAAAATAATAACAATTTAGTAAATCAATCTAATAGTTGCAGAGATAAAAACGTTAAAACAATTTTTTTTTCAACCTGTGCCTTTTTGATTGTTGAGTAAAGGTCTTTCATACTTAATAAAAATGTATTTTTCCGTTTGGGAAAGTAATAACACAGGTTGATTTAACAAATTTAAAGCAAAATTAATTTGCAAAAATTGTAGTAAATCACAATATCTGCCTTCTCCCATGGGAATAAAACATATTTTTTATGTATGTATGTATACATACAAATATAGATAGTAATACTAGTATATTCACGGTGCTTCGCCTGAGATAAACACGTAGTACAGTAACGTTCACTGGAGTATGACGAACGTGGTCAGAATGTAAACAAACCCTTGTTGTTTTACTAGTATCGATAGTGTTTTATATAGAACTATGGTATTTTAATTATAATGTGAAAAAATACAAGTTATGTAGCTTTGAAATAAGAAGTTCTATGACTGGTTTTTGAGAAAGAAAGCTTACGGCATTACGACTTATGCAAAAAGGAAAAAAAATAAGTATAGACTTTCCATTTTCAAATTGTCTTCTTTTGTGTTTTGTTTTTTTTTTATTAATTATATTTTGTAAAATTCGTATGTATGTTTAACCTTAGGGTTGTACATTTTTTTTAAGAAATAGTCTGAATTATAAATATATATTTTTAGCCGTTGAAATAATAAACTTATTGCTTTATAGGCATAGATAACTTAGTATGATTTTAATTTCGATGTCAAAGTAAACTACTCTGAGGTTATAATTTCCATCATAAGATAATAATTACCGAAAAATGATATTGAAGTATTTGTCAAGTTTAAGAATGAAAATAGATACCTCAAGACAAATTTTCAGACTGCAAAAAGTCAGCTTATAAAGTAATACCTATTGATATACAAATCTAATACATCTATTACAAAATATGGACATAGGATGTCAAATAAACGTCCAGTAATTGAATCATTCATGTTTCTCCTAAAATAGCCTAGTGGACAGCTAAATTGTCGTACTCAATTGAAAACTCGCTTGGATATTACTGGTTTTAACCGGATTTATTGTTTTACATTTCCTTTAGAAGTTACTATTTCGAAGATGATAGAAAGGGGTGAAGATAGAGTTTATGTGTCAAAAATGTTAGTAAAAGAATAAAACTGGTTCTGCCGACTACTTAGTGTGGTGTAGAATTAGGACAATAATGATGTTTGCTTTTCCCTAAAAATGCTTTTTAGGTGAATATTGTTCGATGTCATGCAAAGGGTTTGTAGTGTTCGTAACTGGCGGTCCTGTATGACAAGATGTATGGATGTGAATGAGGCAAGGGAAGTTTGTAAGGATCTTACCAAGTGCCGTTGTTTGGTCTCTGCCTACCTCTATAGGAAAAAGACGGGATTTTATGTATGTATTAAGTACAATTTTATTACTAGATCAAAAAATATTTTGCACTAAATAGCAAGCCTAAGCTGAATGATTTATTCTTTTTAAATCAAATCTACGGTCTTCAAACCAGTCATATTCGTGAAAATTCCAAATTTAAAAATCTCAGAAACATAAATAACATCGGAGACACAACGTCTCCTAGAACTACTAACAATTGCAAATGAACTAGGAAGATAATCCGACCAAATTAAATATTCTACAAACGTATCTAGTTTGGTTATACACGGCAGCTGTCCGAATTCAGTCGGGTAAGATGTATGAGGCGACGATTGTCGAACATTAGGCGAACGTGTTTTTTTTTATAATTTAGAACAATTGCGCCGAACCGGACTTTGTTAGGACATTGTAATGAATTAGAAGATGTCTTTGTAATGCTAATTAATTAAATCTGTAGACTTTTGAAGAGAATCCCACGCTAGGTGTAGATTTTATATCTATTTGATTAGGAGCATTGGAAATTCATGAATAGCTGTTAACGGTAAAAGAAGAGTGATAGCCGAGTAGTTTAAGTTCCGCATCCCACGCAAGTGGTTGATGGTTCGAAGAAGAGAAGAAGGTTAAGAGTTCTTTAGAGCAGTTCTTGAAGGTATGCAAAGTCCCCAACCCGTATTTAGCCAGCGTGTTGGGTGCAAGGCGTAACCCCTCCCTCGTTCCGGGAGGAGACCCTTGCCCAGCCGTGGTACATTAATAGGTAAAATTTATTAATTACTAACCTTATCTAAGGATATCTCAAAAAACATTTCCATTTCAATGTAAGAACAATGTAGCCCACAATATTGACCCAAATACCCGTGTACACAATTATAATTAAAAAGCAACCAATACCAAAAAGGCTACAACTCATAAATTTCATAATTTAACAATTAAATAAATTAAAAACTTAACATGTGCCCAAACGGTGCATATTAAGTAGCATAAAAAAAAACATTAAAAAAAACGGAACACCAATGTAAATGGCGGGACACATTTGAATAAATTAAAAGCTTATTGTGAGAAAAATTTGTCTTTTCAGCCTATTTAAACGCAAATGTATGTATGTGTATTTGTTCGAACGTATCTAGGAAACGGGTGGGCCGCTTTTTATGTTGTTCTTTTATAGTTTTTGCTTTCGTTTTTATTGGATTCGGATTACCAATGTAGTGTGAAGAGATATCGTGTAATTTCTTGTTAAATGCATGTAAAAGGCGAAAATTAGTTAGCAGGAATCTTGCATAATTGTTGCTACGTCTTGTTATGTTTGTTGATTATTATATATTTAACTTGATCAAGCTCTAACCTGTGGATTAAAATTGCAATTTAAACGCAGTTTAGTTTGTATAGTCATATGTTTTCTTGTCTAGGATTAATCAAATACGGCGAATTTGACGGCCTCTGTGGCGCAGTGGTCAAAATGGTCGCCAACACACATTCAGTTGCTGCAATGGGTTCAATTCCCACACGGACCAAATATTTGTGTGATCCACAAATGGTTGTTTCGGGTCAGATTGTACATGTGTCCATTGTTTGTATGTTTCCTCACAATTTTGGGTGCGTGATGTATCGTATAAAAATGACTTAAATGACTTGCATTTTTGTTTACATCTTTCGAGATTCTGCATATCCGGTTAGCCCCAATAATCTCAGTCAAAACAAAGAAGTTTACTAAACAAATAAATTAGCGTCACCATCACCCAAGTGGCTCATTTTCCATATTCACAGAACTAACGCGTGACCGGCATTTTGTATTATTTTTAGTATTTTTCTCATACACTACCTGGTTATTTAGTATGCAAACCGATGTCGCCCAGTTTCCCATCTCGTTGTATTACGTGGAATGAAACGTTACAATTTTAAAAGGAACTTCTTAATTTAGAAGAAACACAAGGATTTCTTGCGAATGTTACTGGCTGATTTAATTGTTTTTCGACGAATTTATTGTCTATGCGTTCTGTTTGAATACCGAACAGGCGGTTTTATGTCGATTACAAACACTTTGTTACTTAATTTAGTTTTTTGGTGATTTGATTCTTTGTTTTTCTCACGATTGAATAGTTGTCGTTAAGTTAATCATCTACCATATTGTACTAAAACATAGCCTTTACATAAACAATATTTTAAGACGCGCTTATTGCATTACAAAAACTGGGAGCGCGATTCTCTACAGCCGGCACCTACTATGGAGTATCTAAGGTAATCTATATCTATAGTGCTGCTTAGAGGCGATAGTCAGATTTTTATACAATATTTCTCGGTAACTGACATGTTGTCGATAGTCGATAGTAGTAGAAAATCATGCTACTGTTATCATGCTCTTATTCTCAATATTTGCCAAAACTCCACTTTGCTCTACGTACCGTAGTTCATACTAACTTTTATGCTGTGTAAGTCCTAATTCGTTCAAGTAAAACAAGTCTACCGAATTGCGTGTATTCTCTTTGGAAGCTAATTTCAATGGACGCCCGACAAAAAGTATTGTCTGCCGTTACTCATAAGTTCATGTCGCGTCGAGTTCTTTCTCTCCAATTCACTGCTATCTGATGCTTAGAGGATGATGCTAAAAGACACGTCCAGAAAAAAACTGCTGAAATATAACACCGTATTCGAATTATGAACTACTTTTTTTTTGCCAAATACCAGGATAATAGTAAAAAGTCATAGAGTGTAAATTTTTTTTCGTCAAGTGCGGACATAATAATAAAAATTAATAGAGCATATGAATTTGAAAAATATATTCCGTTTTCTTTTGATATGTATTGATAATGTGTTAGCTACGTGGTTTTTGTATGTTTGCAAAGCTCCGATATGTAGCCACTCGGCGTCTCTCAAGCGAATCCGATTAGACAAATAACGTGCTATAAATATGCTTTTTATAACACAATTAGCTTTTGCGCTGTATACTTGAAGACTATTTAAGTATTCTATTACACGTCCATTTAATAAGCTCAGTTTTTTATCTCTCTATGCACATTTAGTACACAATAAAATCTTTCCTCAAACTACTCTCCAGACATTTTATTTGGCACACACTTTCGTTCACTGTTCTATTAAACTATTTTACGCACCATTTTGTACACATTTATCATCTCTTTTTATCATATTCCTTTCTCTTTTTTCTCCGAGGCGCTATTGTATCGAACCCTAAACGACATCAGCCTGTATCCGCGTCTGCATGGCGCCGACGAAAATTCTCTTGACGGTCGCGATCCCGCGATACGGACCCTACATGTATTATGTATAACAAATGGGAGACATCCAAAATAAAGCATATAGAACGGGAGCGTTTACATTCGGCCCTGAATTCGCCTCCACGTGGACACATTCCCGACATTTCGTCGTAAGCAAGCCGCCATCTTAGTTTTTTATTTTTTTATTCCAGCTATTGGCTCGCGACGCGATTTTTTCAAATTTAATTCCTTGGAACTAGAATGCTTGCGTTCTTTTTTGATGTTCGAAATTTAATTTCGTAATGTGGTAGATGGCTTTGTAGTATTTAAGCGGCCAGTTGTGTCTAAATAAAGGTGGACCATGTTTAGTCGATTTATTCGTTTGAGGATAAAAAGTTTGATTTTATCGACAAACATTGACTCGTTTGGCGTTTAGCAATTAGTATTCGTTTCACGAATCAGTGCATCAACGTACTACTATTTTTTCTACGCAAACGAAAACAAAATCCGCTTCAAGTCATCGTACCCACGGCCGTAAACGCCAAACTTTAAATAGACACGTCTCATTTGTTTTTTTAAGCGTACTTCTCACAAATCAGTGCACTTACTCTAATAATGTCAAGCCGTACACAGCCGTCAACTCGTAAGATGTAATAAATGTGTTAAATTCGTATACCCGTCACGTTTGGTTGGTTCTCACCATAAGTTAATAAGTAAACAGATCACGTAAATAGATCGTAGAATGTGTGAGTTCAGCTAATTGCTACTTCTAATTAATTGCTGCATGATTGTTACGTAGAGCTATTAGTGTTGCGCGTGAGGACTCCGTTTAGTCGACTTTCGAAAGTTTACTCGATTAGCTATAATCGGTTTTAGTAATTTTGTCACGTTTCCAATTGGCCAGTTAGATTTATTGGGTGGATTTCTTATTTTTAATTATGTAGATTAACGGGTACGGTTACAATGTAACGTTTTAGGATTGCGAAGGAGTGCTGTGAATATAAACAGCTTTAAGTTTCAAAAGTAAAATCTTAATGCTTATTTTAAGTGACTAACACCAAGAAAAGTACAACGCACAAACATTACAAAAAACATTTTGTTAAAAAACGTTATCTCGTTTACAAATAGCCCTATTTTAAAAACA
This sequence comes from Anticarsia gemmatalis, assembly GCF_050436995.1. Classification (NCBI taxonomy): domain Eukaryota; kingdom Metazoa; phylum Arthropoda; class Insecta; order Lepidoptera; family Erebidae; genus Anticarsia; species Anticarsia gemmatalis. The sequence goes on along the minus strand of NC_134764.1, from coordinate 8,432,054 downwards.
AATAACTCAAAACTTTATTATGAAGCATTTCAAGAATATCATTATTCATCTGTTATCGCACAATCTTGAAAACGCCTCTGCGACTGCGACATGACGGGGACATGTCGATTTTTTGTCGCACCGACTAATCGTCACTTGTCGCCGATCAAAGGCCCGCTTTATGCTTTTTTTAAATAAAAAAACTACCCAATGTTGACGTGTCATTATTGATGTTTTGAATTTGAATCTTGTTCGATTGTTTTACTTTTTTATTTTTAAATCTTAACGGTTGTCAGTTAGTAATGTGGTTAATTTGGACTGACAAGGAGTTAATTTCTGACACTTGTTGCGGTGTACAGCTTGTTTGGTAAGAACTTTACTATTTTTTATCTCTCTTGTTAATATTTGCTTGTTGTTAAGGCTTATAAGAACTCAAAACTTAAACTAAGTTTGACATCAGATAAGCTAAAATAAAATATTTGTAACTAAAATGCATTTTTTTTTATTCAATCTTGCAATCTCCTTCATCGCAACAACGTTCCAATTTTAAAAACAGTCATCAGTGATCAAATCACACATAAATTCGATTTTCAAACCGAACATCTTTAAAAACCTGTACTGCCAACATTGACCCATAATACAAACATTTAAAAAGATAATTTAGAACCAACATTTGTGGCCAACATTGGGCGAGTTGTTTGAAAGTTTTTAAGGGAGTTTCGTCCAACATTGGCTCAAGGTTAATTTGACCAATGCAGCTATAAAGGCAGGTGCACACTGTAGTTTTTGTGAGGTCCGTCCGGTACACGGTCCTCATATTAATTAGGTCTTTGTAATTAAGCTTATATTATCGTTTTTATTTCGGTAACGGGGTAAGAAGGACTGTAGGATATCGTACTGCGGTTTTTACTTGATACTTGTGATTTTTATCTAAGACGTTAAGTGTATTTTTAGTCTTCTGTAACGATTAACTTACTGAAACTTAAATAGCATATTAGAACCAGACTAATAAGGCAAACATTTTATTTTTCTTATTCTTAAAAATACGTAGTAAATAACCTTGGGAATCGAACCTAAGACCTCGCACATTTTCAGAAGATAAACCTAATTATTACATTTACTACAAATGTATAGATACCGTAGACGTACTCAAAACATCACAATAATTGTCAACGTCCCTTAAAAACGTGTAGGTACTTCAAAAAAAAGTTACACAAAATCTTTAAGAAAAAATCTGCACGATTTCTAAACGAACTAAATTCCAAATTCAAAAGCTAGAAAGTGATAGTGATTATTAAAATGGCGGCCACCCGGTAGATGGCGCCACCGTTGCGTCGGTACAAACTACGTGTTTATCTTCATCTCGCGGCTATGGAGCCGAACGATTATATCTTTTGAAAAAGAATTATGCTCAGCTTCTTAGTTTAGAGTTGGGTAATTGTGTTATAGTTATTTTAACGTTTTGTAGGTTATATTCGTTTAATGTAATTTAGTTTTGTTGTAAATGTGTTAATAGCAATTGGCTCGTTAGTGTTAGAAACATTGAATGTAAAATTTTGGGTTATGATTTTTAATTCAATATTAATTATCAATTAAGAATTTTTTTTTACTGTTTAGGAAACTACATTTTCTAAAAAAAACACTTAACTAGCACCGACCTCTTTAGTATAAGTTCTGTTCACTATGTGAGAACCAAACCCAAGATACATACGTCTTAGGAATCCACTATTGCCATATACTTACCACCATACCGTACTAAACTCATCTCAAAATGTCCACACAAAATTGAATTAAAATCCCAAAAATTATCAAGCTGACCGACTCCACAGCATCCCAATTCTCATCAAAGCTACCGTCCCGATAAACGGATAAAAGAAACGAGATGACACAGCTTTTTGTTAACCATTATTTACGGCCGTTTTTATTCTAACTAAGTATACCGACTTTTGTCTTAAATCAGTCCATTACATGTCCCGCTTTAATATGATGCTTAGCTTTTATGGGACACCTTTATTTTAATGTTCTTTTTTTAAATTCAAAATTCGATTCTGATAGAATAATAGGCTGATGTTATGATAGTCTTGACTTTTTTTTTTCTTTTTTTAAACTAGGATTTGTTTGAATGAATACCTTTGCCTGTGATTTAAAAAGTTTTTTTTGGCGCGTAAATTACCTGTTTTAATTTTTTTTAATTACCTATATGTTTAATTTAAAATCATAATTAGTGTTATTAGTTTTATGTAGACTTTAGAGAGACTTCGATAATTCCTATTTTCCCAGACTTTTTACTGATATCGTCAACTAACCCCAATGTGAAAAATGGAGTTCTCTCCGGCCGATAACAAGTCGAATAGTTGCTCAAAAAACAATAATTCGATCAAAAAGTACACTTTGAACAAATTCCTCCTTTTTGAAGACTGTAAGTAAATAATTTAGTCGTTGGGCTATTCTTAGAGACTTGCCTCGCTTCAATAATTGCTAAACCCCCGTTTTCTGAGGTACATTTAGCGGTAGTTTATCTATTCAATAGCGTTTAAACTCATAAGAAAACGCTATTGAATAGATAAACTACCGCTAAATGTACTCAGAAACCGGGGGTTAAGGAATTCTTAGGCATGTCACGTTTCATCACGATGTTTTCCTTCACCTTTAGAACAAGGGATGATTATCTATACTATACTAATACTAATATTATAAAGCTGAAGAGTTTGTTTGTTTGTTTGTTTGAACGCGCTAATCTCAGGAACTACTGGTCCGATTTGAAAAATTCTAAATAGTTTTTGTGTTTTTCTAATATGTAAGTAACATGAGCGTATAAATTCTCATGTTATTTAATTAATTAGCTTCAAGTCAGATGGTGTATGGAATTTGGTTTATCTTTATAGCCCATCTACTAGCGTAGGATGTGCCCGGACACCGCGTTACGCCATGATGTAAAGTAGTTCTAGATGTGATTAGAGCGCATTTACTTCGTAATACTGAGCGTACTTTACAAACCAGAAGCTGTAGAGATTTTTTTGTTTTACATTTTGTGTATGAAATGTTTTTGTTAATAATATTTTTGGTGTTTCACGTTATCATAAAAGTAAATGTTGATTTAAATAAGTATGTTTGTGTCTACCCAAAATAAATAGTAGATGAAAATTTACTAAAAATATTTTCAAATATCACTAGTGACTGCACTGACTGATACACTTAACTATAAAATATTGATATATATCATTTATAAGTTGTTTTCACGTTGAATTATTAGCTAGGTTATCATACTCATAGAAAGACAGTTGAATGTCGCCAAAAGCATTTGACGAGACTAAAAATATACGGCTGTAATTAATAGGAACACTTTCCATTATCCCTAAACCCACGTTACGTATAAAATTTTACAAATACATTACATTTTGGTATTTTAATTTGTTCAATATTAAAATAAATACATATGTTAGAAGCACCTTGTATGTTAATGCGCCGCCATTTTCTACTCAGCTGTTCTATTGTTCCATTTTCAAATTAGACCTAGTTGTTAACGTGTGTTGAAAATATTTTCTTTTTATTTGCAAATGTCATTGGCTGTATAATGGAATGATTCGTTTTTAAATCGATTATTTTAACTGTATAGTTATAATCTTTTTGCTATAAAAATGTTGACAATGGCAGACACAAAAATATTAAGTTGATAATCCACAGAAAACTTCAAAAACGTAGTCTTTGATTTCATGACTAAATAGCCGATTTTCATGAAATGTTGTATAGAAGTAGTTGAAGACTTATGTTCTAAAACACTGGGCAGACGGAGCCGCAGGCATGAACTAGCTTTAAAGTGTGTTTGAAAACTCTGATCTCGGGATCTAACTGACGAAATTTTAAAAATTATCATTTTACTTTATAATGTCAACATGCTTTGTTTGTATGTTTGTAAAGGTTTTGTTTCATAGTAAGGAAGTAATAACATTATTAACGTTATAACAAAGAAAAATAAAACTGCGTTAATTTCGTAGTCATAAATTATATTGATTTATTATCATTAAGGTTTTTAAATATATTTTTGTAACGTTAATTTCCTCGACTATTGTTTTAAAATCTCTTTGTTTTACTCAATTTCCTGGTTAAAGTAAAAAAATAAATAACACTTACTTAAAAAACCACAGGCGCTGCAAATGTCAAAATATTCGTTATCTGGCACTTGTCGATAACCCTAAAAATGAGCTGAAAACTTACATACATAAAGTCTTGCTTTCTTCCTATAGTGGCAGGTAGAGGCGCCCATAGCCAGTTGCACTCACCGGTCGGTAAACGATCTGTGGGTTAAGCAACCGATGGCGCGGTCATTCCATAGATGGGTGACCGCATAGTGGTATTTGAGCTAGGCGTCTCCGTGCTTCGGAGGGCACGTAAAAAGTCGGTCCCGGCTGTTGTCTACTAAGATAACAGTCGTTAAGCCTTGTCGAAGGCCTCTCGGGCGGCTTGAACAACTTCGACACTAGGTTGACCACTAACCATACGACAAACAAACAAACATAGTGGCAGGTAGACACCAAAAATCGCCACTTGGTCCTTATAAACCCTAATATAATCCTAACCCCTCAAACGTCCGTGGAGACTAACAAACTTTAAAAAAAAATCCTTTCTTTGCTTCCTTCACATCCATATATCTTGTCATACAGGACCGCCTAAAATTTAACTAACCATTAAACTTATCTGTATAATATTAGAAAACTAAAATAATCTTAAATATCTAGCCGCGTTCGTTACACCATTGCAACTTACCTCGGAAGCCTTAAAACTGCAACACCGAGTATCCGTTAAAACAACCAAGAATAATCTAGCCGTCTCTTTCTTTTCTATCAGTTTTTATCGGACCTCTCACTCTTTACACCCTTTATTACGATGAGCGAATCTTAGGAACTTTTAATGGTGACTTTTTGCACAATCTTTTTAAATAATTTGATAACTCACTTGGGCTTTAAAAACTATTAAAAATATGTCCTTTTTGATATTGTATTCTTAGACATATAGAAATATTTCCTAAGTAGCTATAGACCAAAGTTGTTTATCCTAAATGTAATTTTTAACCCTACTAAATTTCAACTAAATCAGTTAAGCCGTTATACAATCAAAGCGCGATTGAATGACAGAAATACTTTCGCTTTTATAACTCTGATAGACACATTTGCATCGAAACGAAACGCTTGAAACTATCAATTTAAAAAAAAATGAAATATCGAAAAAGAAAATCAATCTTAGTCTAGATATAGCTCATATCTTAGTCTAGATTTTGATGTATAACAAATACCTATAAAAAAAGCTATAGCAACATATTGAAAAAACTACTGACCAATGTTTGAGTAGATGTAGCTTATATCTTAACCAATACACTACAATCCATTTCAAAATATTGCGCAAATCATTTTACCGTGTAACTTCGCGGCATTATTTCCCCATTCGCATTAATTGTATAAAATTAAACGAACAAGTATCGGAGGTGTGAAACTGACATGTGACAACGATGATATATTGTGGTCAAAAGATTGATAATGACTTTACTGCCTTTTGTGTTGAATATTTATTGGTTTAACATATTAAATTAACAAGTAGTTTTGTAAAATATGTGGAATTTATGACAAAAAAAAATGTGTTTTCTTGGTACTTTTAGTTGAATTTGTCTGTTTACAAACTTAACTTGGCTAGTGTGGTGTACCTTAAGTTTAAATCTTTCTCTCATTTTTGAAAAAGACCCTTGTCTATACCAGTAACTATCATTGTGTCTATGATCAACAGCATATGCATATTTTATTGTAATGAAGTAGTAAAAGTGTCTAATATTATCTACACAATTATACAATTATATTTAATTATATTTTATTGTTGACGTATGTATGTTTAGCGGCTTTTTAAAGCTAGACTTCACTCAGAAGTAGGTACCTATTAAATAACAATAATTTTTATCAATTTAAAAATAAAAATTAAACTGAATTTTCTAGCAATAAGAAATAAAGCCTCTAAAGCAATTATTGTGAAGAAAACACCCCTGTTTTCCTGTCAAACTTGATATAAATTCGCATAAATTATCTTCACCAATGACCGTAATAAAGCTATCAATCAAACCAATATTACCTTCAATTCTATATCAAATGAAAGGGTAGCTTTCAAGTGTTAGGCCTGAACATGACGTCAAATTGACATCACTGTAATTTAGGTATTGTGACTTGCGACATGACAGCCAATGATTACGCAAAACAAAACGATTTGCGCAAAAGAGAATTTCAAATTGAAACTATCAATCATTGTTCATTGTTTGTGCTTTTTAATGGAAAACTGACATTTATTTTACTGAAAAAGGAAATTATTTACTATAAACAATAAATTTACTTGTCGTAGATTGAAAGTTTGGCTATCTATTATATAAAAATATACAAGAATTATCGCGACTGTTATGTTTTCACAACCAAATCAATGCAACGACTTTGATAAAATGTTGTGCGGTGCTAGTTTAAAACGCGGGGTTAAACTAAGGCTAGTTGTTTTTCAGAATCAACCCCTAAGATGCTCAAAAAGGAATGAAACTGCGCATACAGAGCGGTTTGCATCAGCTAGTTAAAAATGTAGTTTAGGCTATGAGGGAGGACACAGTGTAGAGTCATATAAATATAAAAAGCTCTAGTTATCACAAAAATATAAGACTAAAATCAGTTCTTTCAACATGAATGAAGTAACGTATCGAGTATCAAATAGCCGTGCGGCTGCGAGCGAGAACACTTGTATAACATTACCGCAATGATCTACATTATACTGAACTGTTTCACAGTTCCTATCAATCAACGTTTATTTACACACATTTACTTAGCCTGAGTAAGTCCCACTGCTGGGCAAAGGCAGACCCTTCGCTCGGCGGCTTGTTCTCTGGCAATCCTTCTAGGAATCTAGATCGTTTTGTGAGTCGTGATCAACTTTAGCCCTTCCTCGAGACATAGCTCGATGGGGTATACTTACATCTTGAGCTAATATTAGCTAATCTCTCTGGGTACAGAACCAATCACGTATTTTTTGTAGCCAAAGACCAATTCGTTTTTGAAATTAAATTATCTCTTTACTGTCTCAATATGCAATGTTACGCCTTGATTCCACCACGTTGGCCTAGTGCGGTTTGAGGATTTAGTATCCGTTTAAAGAGTCATGTCAAATTCTTCACTTTTGGGCGGTTTGATCAATTTAAACATTATATATTCATTTATTTATATAAACTCTAGGTTGACAACCGGACCATGTACAAAATAATAACTTCACATCTTCACGCTGTTTTCCCAGTCATTTTCCAGTAAAATTACCTTATCCTATACATAAAATTCTCATAATTATTCCTGTCGCCACTAATCCATTATATATTGTAATAGGCTGATTGACTGATGTCCAAAGTCAAAAGAACCATAAACTATAAAACATTTATAGACAAACCTGTTTGACATTGTTACCATAAATATTAGCTGGCTTTTTACGTTTCTGCCTTCGCCTGTGCTAATAAAAAATGCAAAAAATCTATTTAATTATGCATAGATCGTTTTTTTATTACAATTTCATTAATAAGATGTTACAATGATATATTGATGATGGAAGTGGCTTGTGTGGCTTTTCAAATAAATAAAATTTAAGTACGCTTATATAGAGACTTCATAATTTGGAACTAAACTGTTTTTCCAAAATTCCTATATGATTCAGATCTTTCTGTCTTCCAAGTGGTCTAAATAACTTTGACAAGATATTGATGACAAGAAAAATACAGTGAAAAAAATATTTGGCATCATTAGAAACGCGCAAATTAGTATGATCAAAAGAATTATAGGCATGTGGCAATGTGACAGTAATAAAAGGACACTGACATAACGCTATACGCATGTTCGTAACGACCCGTGTATAGTTCTCTAGTCCATTGATAACTCAATCAATATAAAACCAAACGCAACAAAACAAAACAAAAAAACGCGAATTTACGCAAAAATCAAAACAAAAAAAATCCCGTAAGCGGATGTTCGCAGATTTCAAAATTCACACCGAGTTTTACATCTAGAGTCAGATAAAACGGTGAAAACGTTTGACCTCTCGCTCTTACTCCATACATTAGAGCGAGACGGGAGATTATTTGTGTAAATCCATGATCTGTATGCGCGGGAGTGGTTTTGTAAGTCGCTACATCTATCACGTTTGTTTGTCTGTATGTTCGTCACGTTGTTCGTATAAACTAGAGGCTAATGAGACAATATGCTTCGATATAGTTACTTCCTTGATGCAGTTTTAATCGTGATCTCATGGATAACCCTTAGGCTTTATGCATTGTGATCCTGAAAGGATGGAGACGGGTTACAATTTGTTAGTTTTGCATGTTTATAAAAGTCAACGTATAAAGACTTATGAATATTTTTTGTAAAAATGACATGCAATTTTCGTGCCTACTATTTAATATGATCGATGATCTATTTTTAAAGTGGTGGTTGTCACACTTCTTGGCAAGTCTTACCTCCCTATCGAGGGAGGAGTTCGCCTTGACTCCACCACACTGGCCAAATGCAGGTTAAGGACCAAGCATGTCCTCAATTTCGAATTCATGTCCAAATTTTAGGCAATTCATAATAATGTAATTAGAAGATTAAATTAGTAATTATTCTAAAATGCTTAGTTTTACTGCCTTGCTTATATTTAGCAGTAATCAAGAGTCGTTAAGAATTAATATTACTTCTAACCGTGTAGTCATCTATGACCTACGTGTAAGGGCAACTTAAAGGGTTGGAAGTCATTGCCCTTTCTGCAGGAACAAACGGCTCGCGTTAACTTGCAAATTTTCCCTTAAAACAACAAAACTTTGTACGTGAGACTGCAAATAAATTTAAAAATAAGGTAAATACAAAAGTTTAAGGAAATTCTTATATTTTCCGCGTTCATATCACACACACGATGTTTCGTCAAATTGGTCACTAACCTTAAGGTGCTGGTAGCGAACTGTTCTGAATTCATGGTCGAAAGCAGAAATGTCTTTAAACTTTAAGAAACTCCTAAGTATCATGCTGTCTTTGTCACTTTATCGTAAATCATAGCGACAGAAATACTTTTGAGTATTAGGTACTTAGAATTGAACGACATATCTGCTTTTGATTGTTAGTTTTATGTTTTCTCCCTCTAGGTTGTTATTTGAAGAAGCTGCTATAGCCAATAACTTCAATTACAGACAAATGTTCCCACAAATGAAGTTCCGCGTCTCTGGACTAGACGCGAAGGCAAAATACATCCTTCTGCTGGACATCGTCGCAGCAGACGACTACAGATATAAGTTCCACAACAGGTAGACGCACATTCATTGCCTGCCGGAAAACAACACCATCCTCGTCTTCACATACTAGCTTGTCAATGTAACACCGACAACTCGGCTTCCACGAAACCGAGCTGTCGGACTGATATCACCGTTGATTGGAGATACTCAATATACTCATTCCATAATATTCCGTTACACGCTGTTACCATTTAGCTTGTGATTCTCCCCACGCAACGCACTAGTTCCCATCACCGAACGACTCGATCTGTTCGTTAATTACAACCCACAATTTGTACCAAACACGCTCAATTTAAGGGCAACGACATCGCGACAACTGGACACCGACAATCCGCCGACGATTAAGGATTCAACTCGCATCCAATGGGTAATATCATTAAAATATCTTTGTCTCAAAACCCGCGGCGATAATGTAAAAAGCCGCGCCGACACCAGAGGTGAGAAATACCGACGCGACTCGTACTGTCCTCCCAAATTATCCAAAATTGGGGCTAAACTCGCGGCAACAATCTCCTTGGGAGATCTCCGCGGCAAAAAACGTGAGCAGTGTTCCGGGTGTCGGCCGAGTGACCGCACTCACCGAACTCACCGAACGCAACGTAGTGATCGGAGTCACCGAGTCACCCGTGTCGCGCTCATCCCTCACCGGCGCGGCTCAAATCGATAATCATCGCAGCTGATCGTACATTGTTTGATTCCCGATGACAAGCCGCGATAAGGTTCGTTCCTCCGGCTCAAGTCGCTCGACGCCGGTGCCGCACGGCCGCAGGTTCGCCAACGTCGAGATGCGTCCGATAAACTTCGATTTAATATCCGTTAATTAATACGACCCGAGCATTCCGGCCGAAAATGCGACTGTGAGTCAGCCGTAAACCGATACAGACGCCGACAAAGGCGGCCGCCTAGCGCCGTTAATATGGTAATTAATTATTACAAATCTTTCGTACATAAATTACTTACCAATTACGAGAGATGTTTCTAAACAAGATCCAGACAAGTTTTTCATCGCTCGCTGGAGTATGCGTGTAAAGTTCTCTTGTAACAGCGCATTTGATCACGTGCGCCGGTCACGATGTTCGCGACAGCGCAAAACCGCACAATGGACGCGTACCGAACCATTTTTGGTCGTCTGTGGCGGAAACATGGCCTTTTTGTACCGCGGGAATACTTTGTGACACCTCATCGTGAGCTGATTAGAAGAATACATTCGTGTCACATCGTCGTCACGTTAGCGCACACGCCCCGCGGTCGCGTCGCGCATAGCTCTACTCGGCTCTCACCGCACTCGGGGAATCGTTTACACACATTGTTATGAATAAACGTAATCAGCGCGGTACAAGATCACAAGCTAAACCACTCCACTCTTAGTCCGGGAACATAAAAAGTGAAACTAGTCCAACGAGATGTCTCACAATCGACGTGATGTCAAATCGTTGTCGCAAAAGAACGAGTCCCAACCCATGTTTTTCTCTCGTATTGCTTGCAGACGTATGTTTCCTGCCTACAAAGTTCGCGTTTCTGGTCTTGATAAAAAAGCAAAATACATTTTGCTAATGGACATCGTAGCTGCCGACGATTGCAGATACAAATTCCACAACAGGTATAAATAAAGAGATGGAATTAAATTAAAATAAGAAAATAGTAGACAGGACAGGGTAGTTGATCTTATTTTAATGTAATTCGTTGACACAAATGAGAGGCAAGAAGCATGCGTATGGTTGCAATCATGTGACATTAAGATCTGCGTGGCACGGACGCCACCGGGGATAGGGAGCGCCACTTTTTGTAAACATTACTCCCAAAATTCATTTCGCTCTCGAGTTGGATTTTGCGATGGGAATTTGTCAAGTCCCCTTTGATTTACGACCTTTTCGTTGTACATACATTATCATATTCTGAGACAATTTACATATTTTACTTCGACATCGCACTTTGGGCACACGTCGAGTCGCACGCAGATCTTTCCATTCACATTGTGTTGTTGTCAGTAGATTTACTAGTAGCGCTAGTACCACTAGTCGTAACAGCATGTTATCCATCATCGTATTGTATACTAGTGCATGTTTATCGCTTTCTAATCGGACGGGAAGAAATTGCTTCAATAAAAACTATTTCGCCATAATTATTTGATGATTTGTTCGTACCAATAATCAATCAATTAATGCAATATTGAAACAAAGTTTCTAAATTTGATGAACTATTAAAGAACCATGTCAAACGTAGTCCCACTTTCTTACTTTGTAATTGAAGAATTTTTTGATTGGTATAATTGGTCGATTATATCAATTAGAAGGTTTTCCTTTACCTTGATCGTTTGTTCTCGGAGTCGGTGGATGGTCGCCGGCAAGGCGGACCCCGAGATGCCGAAGAGAATGTACATCCACCCGGACTCACCTTCGACGGGTGAACAATGGATGCAGAAGGTCGTCTCCTTCCACAAGCTGAAGCTGACGAACAACATTAGTGACAAGCACGGTTTCGTGAGTATCGACTTTTTTTATATCTCAGGAACGTGAAGGAAGAAACTGAACTAAGTTTTGAGAAGTAAATTATTTGAAACAATGTTTAACTGTCATAAATTGCTAATCTCACACAGATGATTATTTAAATTAGCGTTTGCTGGCGCACAATTTTACGAGTTACGTTTCGCCATTTATTGCCATTGATTACACGTAATTTGGAGATGATATTTTGTTTGGAGATCTGTGAGATGTCGACAAAGGCCTCGAGACACAGACGTCAAATCCAGCGTGTAATCTCAAAAGGTTCTACTTCAACCTTCACTGTTCCAGACCCTTACAATAGTTTCCACATTATGCGCCTTTTGATCGAAACGAACAATCAATTACACACGAAAATTGTTACCAACAATAGTATTAATATCGCATCCGAAAAGTAGCAGCGGCGGCCATTTTTTGTTGCTTCTTCAACAAAAAGTTTATAATGTGGGTGATATTATAATTAAAATGAGGTTGGGTTGGACCCCTGGGGGTGTCTGCGGGGGCCCTTTGTCCGTGTTACGGTTATTACGGCTATTTACATTGGGTGCCCATCATCTTGCCTTAGTTCAATAGATTATCGCCCGTTTGAGAGGCCCCTTACGATCAGCGCTTCACGTGTTTAAGGAATAACATGTTTTTTATGGTGTGTTGATAGGTCCTTGTTTGTGTGACAGCCTTAATTTTTGGGGTCGGTTTTACTCTTTTTATATTTGTTTTATTACGTTTTGCTTTGCATTCGCTTGTGATATTACGACCTTAAATGTTTGCAAAAACAGAAAACTAGTATTCATGTTTGCTATTCTCTCATCTATGTAATTAAAACTGTCAATCAACAACAGATTTAAAGTTGTTCCAATCCTAATTTATCGCAAAAGGAAAGCCACCCAAAACCCAATTTGGAGTAAGAAAAAAAAAATGGCGCATTCGAAAGCGCTACTGTCAAAAAAGGCGGGAGTCTTTGGTAACTTACACTTGACCGTTTACACGACTGCGATCCAATCATAGATAACACGACTGTTTTTTTAATTCGCTCGATGGGCGCTTGTTTTTTTTTCGTTCTTTTTTTATGTCAGGCCCTTTGTCTTTGACGAGGGATCAAGGTAATTGAAATAACGATGGTCTCGGAGTGGTATGCGTAGAATTTTGACAACAGCTGACTGCGATACGTAGTGATGTATATTTTTGTATTTCTCATCTGTCGTCTTATGAATGTGTGTTGAAATAATATTTTAATGGTACATTTTTATGGCCATTGTTTATTTTTGAAGTATGAAGTTATTTATCATTTTGTTTATTGTGTCGCTTACATATTAATATACAGAAAATGCATAATTAAACTGGAAAGCTGTTTACAATAAGTAACTCTACTTAGACACAAATATTATTATTAAATTCCTCCTACTAATTATATTTGCTTACAAACCAATAATTATGGCGCATCCCCATAATTTAAAAAAAGTATCATAAAAAAATATCGTAAAACCGCTTGACATGATAGATGCGTTTTGTTTTAACGTTTTTTACGGTTTTTGTCCCTCACAGTGACGGGACATGCCGATTTTTGAACGAACAACGATTTTTCATACTGATACTATCGATAATGGTTCGTAACTATTAATTTGAAATATTAGACTGTTTAGAATGTTTGTTATTGTTTTTATAAGTTACCGTTAAGTTCAAAATTCTAACGTCATTTATTTTTTATTTGACAGCATGATACGTGTCAAATTAAAAAAAATGTGCAATATTTTTAATCGAATTGCCATTATTGTCCCATTTTTCGGCAGTTTTGACATTTTGATGTCATTGGCTAGAGAATTGGAAGATGAAATTGAATTTGTCTCTCCTGAAAAGTTGCTCAAAATGACTTACGTGGTGATAGAACTTAAACGACGGCACGTTTTTTTATAAACGTCACTTTTGAAGAAATAAATATAACTGAAAATGGATATAGATTACTAATATTAACTAAGCATTTATCTAATACCTATACATGTCATGTTAGTAGAGTTCTTGTAAAACTATCAATTTATTATAGAATAATTATACATTGAAATAGCAAGTTAGCCTTCGTAACTAAACACGTTAATAGCACTTGATAACTTAATCTTTGAAATTACAAACTACGTCTATGTATTTATAATTGTGGACATTTATATTAGCATACATTTAATTACGTTTAGTTATATTACGAGATAATCGTCTATGTATTTACAAAACAATTTTAATAATTTCTTCAGTGGGTCACAGTAATAGAGAAATCAAAGAAACCGACAATTTTCATTAAACTTAATCGACTTTTACGTTAAAATCAGCCAAGTGCGAGTCTGACTCGAAAGGTTCCGTACTATCATCTAAAATAGAAAATCACGTTTGTTGTATGGGAACCCCCCCCCCCCTTTTATACTTACTTTATTGTTATTTAAAAAAAAAATGAAATGTAGTATACCTACAAGTAAATATTCTGTGAAAATTTCAAGCGTGTGCCTCTTACCCACAGTTTTTAAGGGTAGTTTCTTAATATTTTTAATTTTTAGTATTTGTTGTTATAGCGGCAAAGGAAATACAATGAATTTCGTGAAAATTTCAACTTTCTAGCTATCACGGCTTATGACTTAAAGACAGAAAAACAGACAGCGAAGGCTTTGCAATAGAGTCCTGTTTTACCCTTTGTGTACGGAACCTTAAAAAACATCTATAATGAAGTATACATTTGACAGATCGTATCTCTAGCCGCCATTAAAATTTAAAAACAAACGTTAAGGCAATGGTCGTGAATCAAACAGCCAGTTGGATATATTGGCGGCAATCGTGGTTATTTACAGCCCCCCTTAATTTTATGGCGTCTACACACGACGCCACGGGATTGTAACGATTAATTCTTGCGATTTTTGTGTCGTAATTTTGACGGCTGATAAAATTGTCTTGTTTATTAGACGTTTAAATTATATTTTGTATGATTGAGATTAAATTAAGTAACTTTTTTTGTAACTGTGTATTGCCAGGGCACAAAAAATCGAATAGAGAAGATTAAAACAGGGTGAACAAATAAGGTATTCTAACCTTTAATTTTCAATCGCGTTTAAGACCCGTTACATTATATATAATATTTTGAGTAAGATATTCATAATTCTTATCATAATGTAAGGAGGCGCTCATAACCAGTTGCTCTCACCGGTCGGAAAACGATCAGTGAGTTAAGCAAACCTTGGCGCGGTCATTCTATAGATGGGTGACCGCATAGTGGTAATTGAACTGAGCGTCTCCGTGCTTCGAAAGGCACGTAAATAGTCGATCCGAAGTCGGTTGTTGTCAATTGAGATAACAGTCGTTAAGCCACGTCAAAGGCGTTTCGTGCGGCTTGAACAACTTTGACACTAGGTTGACCACTAACCATACGACAGTACAGAGAAAAGAGATCATAATGTAATGGTAAACTATCGCGACTTTACATATAATACAACCAAAAATAAACAGCTTCTAAACCACAAAAGATTACCATTGCAACAATTCCTATAGTAAAATAATTTCTACGTCGAAATTTCCAGTCTTTCCTTTTCAATCGCATCGACAATCGGTCCATGTAAAAACGTCCTAATATCACATTTTATAGTTCTGTTAACAGTTTCACTGTGGCTTTAACGCATCCACTTTGAAGTCGCAAAAAGCGTTTAATTGTATTATTGGCGATGCATTTTATCAATCAATGTGTTTAATGAGTATGGCTGCTATAAATGCATCAATCTGCCAGCTTTATAACGTATTTTATTTCAAGTGCTAAAGATCTTAGTGAGAGGTAGACTATGAGGTTAAGGAACCTTTGCCACGGATTGTAAAAAGATGGGTTAGCGATGGAAGAAAAAAATGTTGCCGTCAAATAAATCTTGGGTTAATTTATAGATACGATACAGCTAGCTTTTTGCTTGACCAATAGCAGTTAAAACTAATTTGCAATTAAAGAAGGTACTTAAGCAGACTTTATTTTTTTTCCTATTATTATCGAGTTTCTCTATTGGCTCTACCTTTTCTGGACTGCATCACTTAGACGTAGGAAAAACAGTAAAGCTGTGACCGGCTAAAAAGTTTTTGTACATAAATTGACACTTTTTAACTAATACAGCTGTCAAGAATGGAAATTCTTCATAAGAAAAGCTAAGTGCGAGTAGTTAAAGAAGAAATCCAATTTAAAAAAAAACTGCATTTTTCCAGCTTTTAAATTCCCAAAAAGACGTCAGCTAATAACATCTTGATATCCACACAAACAATAACGGGGGTTTATTCTAAACATCTTTTATCACTCGACATAAAGACGGGTAGTTTTAATACACGTTTTTCTACAAATTGTGTAGTTTTTCGAGCGTTAAATTTGCTTCAAGTAGTCCTTTGTATAGACAGATGTGCGGTAGATATTATGTCGATCGCTTTTGTAAACCAGTTTTTGTGAAACTATTATTTTCTGGTCTTAGTAGGCAGAGATTATAAACTTTACGGTATATTTTTTTAATCGAATTAAAAAGTGCAATGTTCGTCAACTAGATCTCATACAATATTTTCGCTACTAGCTAGGAAATCTTATTCTTTTGCTGAATGAACATTTTATTAATAATTAATTGCAGCATCTTAGTAAGAAGAATATTAAAATGTTTTACAATTGTTAAGATCTTGTTAGTATTTATGATGGATAGTAGTAAAACAGGCTGTGATTTGTGTCCAATTATAATTTCTAGACTATTTGCAGTGTCAAGATTAAAATTTTAAACAAATAATTGATATCGGACATCGATAAATCTACAGAAAGTAACACACACAAAATCAAACGTATGCTGAAGACAACCCGTTCAAACAAACATCGTTTGTACAAAGGACGGCGGAACTCATCCAAGCAGCAAAGGGCATATGCTTGATAATTTATATACAAGCTATTGATCAAAGGTGTCCTTTGGTAGCCATCGAGGCGACGAACACCCGAATTGTTCGCGAAGGGTGATAAAATCTTGCAAGGGTCTTAACGCTCCGATAGAATTCTAGTAGATTAATTATGTCATTGGTTTTGAGAATAGGTACCCTTTGGATGTTAAGGTATTTTGTTGTATATTATTTACTAGGGGTCAATTTTGTTCTGAAGCTGAATATGTGTGAAAATATTTCTAGAATAGCTAGAATATTACTCATTTAACTGGTATTTTTCTAAGAATTTCGGCAGATGATGAGTTTTTTTTATTCTAGTATGGTGAGGGCAGAATTAACTAGAATTTTACCGTATACTTTTCAACGGTGGTAGACTAAAACTAGTCTATTCTCATACTCCTTACAAACTTCCCTTGCTTCATTCAAATCCATACATCATCAGTCATACAGGACCACCGGTTACGAGTAGACTGATATCTATACATATACAAAAATAAGACATTTTTGCAAGCTTACTTATTAAAATTTAGAGTATCGAAACTCAAGATTATTTTTTTACTTTACGTAACGCCTTCTTAAACAATATCAAATTAGTACAATTGTTCATTTAATTAAATCTTAGTCTATATTTAAGTTGCGTCAACCGAAAGATTTTTTACAAGATTTCAAAGAAATTAAAAGTTTTTTACTTTGTGAGGTTTCTACGGTGGCAAAAAGCAACTTCAAAATCAATCCAGTGGAAACCTTTTAACTCTTTTTACTTAAAAACTCTTAAGATATATCTAAAAATGTTTTTTTTCATACAAGTAGTCCTAAGCCTTATTCGTTAAAAGTGCACAATGGTGGTTCAAAGTTTTTTTTTCTTAACATGTCTCATAATCTTTTGCGAAACCCGCTCGAGTTAATTACATTCGGCGCCATTGTAACGTTTTAAACAATTTTAACTTGATTAAAAATCATAAAAGTCTGAATCGCTTATAACCTCTTTGGATTTGATTTGAGATGGTCTTTTTTTAATGACTTATAGAGGTGATGCCAATGTTGTATGCGTTTTTATGTGTCACTTTTATGTCAATGTTTCAAGTTATTTTTACTTGTGAAGTAGTGGGTATTAACCTGCTTGTAAGCCTCGAGTTGTCGTAGGTTCGAATCGTGTCTTAGAAACTATTGACGGGAACCCTCTTCTTTCACATGCCTTTAAACTTAGGTATAGATTTTCCGAATGTGTCTAAAACGATGACTAAATAACCCCAAAAATGAGGTCCAGGATTCTATTTCCGTATCAATTAGTCTTTATTCTGTTAATATGTTTAAAGTAAGTGGCTGTGAAATAAGTTGTTTAAATTGAAAAAAGTTGGCAAGTTTTTTTATAAGCTTAGTACTTTTGTAAAAAGCTAAAATTGACTGTGGACAGATTTCCCCTTGCCCATTAATGTTTTATCTACAAATATTGAACATGTAAGGGGTCTACAAATAGGAAATAGCATCGCTATAATGTTACTTGTCCATTTGTCACCTGACCCCGCGTGGGGTCACGTTAGTGTAAACACAGCCGTTTTTCAAACGATACGTGTGCACACGCCCTTATGTCTTGTATCTAGTTTCAGGGCTGGCAGGATGAGATATTATAGTCGTAATTGCAAAAGATGTTGTACTAAAGTTAAAAAAAATATCCTTATAGAAAACTAGCCCTTAGAATAATTGGTGAAATACTATTACTAGAACATACAATTTGTCATACACGCTATTGTTAGTTAACAAAATTCAATTTAAAACTTTTAAGCCACAGTTTACATTTAAGTGTCAGATAACCTGTCTGCCAAAAAAAGACTGAATCAGATAACCTATCTGCTAAATTAAGTAACAGCAAAAGTACAAAATCCTAAGATTTCTGTCATATATTAAGTAGATATTGATAATTGCTAAAACCTTGCAATTTTTTATACAATTTCACAAAAGTACAGCTCATAAAAAGGGTGTTAGCAACCCTAATTGTCGGTCAGGATTAGGGCTTCGGTGACGTAATCGATAGGCGAGTGGCATAATCCCGGCGCGATGGCGGGACACCGCGCTCTTACAAACATACAAACATATACTAAGTACTTGCTATGTTGCTGTTTTAAGAGTTTTGACAGGTGGTGACAAAGAGAGATCTAAAATTTGATATTTGCTTGAAATTTAAGGGTTGGAGAAATTTACTTAAAGTTGTGCATAAGTATTTTTTTGCTTTAGATTTTTCATATAAACTGTTTCGTTCACTTTATTTACTCCACTAACTTACCAACTCAATCTCCTCTTCTTTATCCCCGATTCGAGAAATTAGCACTTTTCTTTGGGTTAAAAGTGTTGTAAAGGAAGGATTCTGTTAAAATTTGCCTAAAAACTTAATCCCGATAGTTATCACATACACATGTTTAAATGCAAGGCTCATCGAAATCGCACCTATCATTTTAGAAATACAACTAACTAACAGAATCACGACTCTACCTAGTCCGTTTCCACAAAAAGCGTGCAGGTCCAACATGTGCAGTTCACACGTAGATACAGTTAATATTTGCGATGGATCAGACTGATCAAATACATACAATGTTTCGCCACTTCACTTGATCCACTACTACTGAAACTCACTACTTATTCACTTAATTTTACTGGTATTAACTTTACGGTTTATGAATAGTAACTATGCCATTGCAGGGGTAGTAATTTAGACCCGATTTATGCAATAAGTTTTTATAATATGTAGGGTTTCTAGACATGGATTGAAAAAAACATATAATTGCTGTATAGTACAGTGTCTACCTATGTTTCATGACCTATGATGAAACATAGAATACAAATATTAAAAACCAAATGTTGTACTTAATGAAATCTCTTAAATACGTATGGATATTATGCCAAACATTCGGTGTTCTCGTAAATTAACTCTGTACATCTACACATTTAATGTCCCTAAAGAGTGCTAGCTGGAATAGTATACCAAGTCATAATGCAATAATTCTAATGTACTAGCAGAGTTCCGGAATAATGATATAGCTGTAAAATAGTGCCAAAATATATAAAAACAAACTCGAATGAATCTCACACAAAATCGAGAACACATCGTAGCCACTAATCTATTTGCGGGCCAGTATTTACCCAGTACCCTTCTTGGTACAAAAACCGACAATTGATACGGCGGCTCTTTGACCAAACTAACGGCGCAAATATTTGAGTTTCGCACTTACCACTATTTCGATGTGGGGGGACGTTTGCTGATCAATCGATTGATAGACGGTTAAAACTGGCCCTACGATGTGGGTTGTTTGTGAAAACGGCCTAAGTTGTAGTTTAAGTTTTGTACTTAGGCCGATTTCACAAATGACCTACCAAATAGGGAGACGGGAGGTGAGCAAACTTAAGCGGGGCTACCTCTTCGATGGGTAGCCATGGTATTCAGGGAAAACGTGTTTAATTCAAAGGTAATTGTCATTCCTTTTTTTTATTAAACATTTAAAATCAAACATTTTTTTTATCAAACATTTTCAATTATATTATCTACTAATCTTTACCAGCGACTTCGTCCGCATTACAAGATTTTCTAAGGTTCAAAGTTTTCTCTGTGGTAATTAAAACTATACCTTAAGTAACGGTATGGATTTTTTTTATCAATATCAATTTAGTAGTTTTAACGTGATTGAATAGCAATAACGCTGAAATAACTAACAAAATTTTGCATTTATTATATTAGTTGTATTAGTATTTCATCCTTGCAAAAGCTGAATAAAGTAACTTTTCATAAAAAAACTTTTCAAACCCGGGACCGCATGATTAACTACCGTGCTCACCACCTCAAAACTAACGAGGCGTATATTATTAACTAAATATAATGAATTAAACGTGTAGGGCCGACATGCTAGCTATTATAATACGACAATTATGGCATACTATCAAATATTATACAGAGATCAAGCTTATAACATTCGCTATAAAAGCTCTAACCATATACTTCAGATAGAGACATTTACTTATTGTTTATAAGCAAGTACTACTTAATGAAATCTGACTATCTGAAATATTTAGTTGTGACGAACAGCTAGCCACAGTCGGTGAAAGTTCGCCAAAAAGTAAAGCAAACATATGAAAAACGTATGTGTGTGATATTTGTTACTATTTCAAGAAAAAACCCACGAACAAATTTTGATGAAATTTGGTACACAAATAATTTATCACTTGGATTAACATTTGTTTTGCCGGAGTAATCTTTTCACCCTTGCATAGTCCCGGTACATATTATATATATATGTTACTGTAAAAGCCCGAACGGTAGTAAATCCTAAGATTTTCCGGTATAACCTAAGATTTACCAACTCGCAATGGTAAAAGTCCGAACAATAATTTTATTTCGAACTTTTACCTATATTCACTTGATGATATCGAGATGTCGCCGGAGCCCCGCTTCGCGGGGCTCCTCCTTCTGGGTGGTTAAAAAAAAATAACCACGAAGGCTAAGGTGGGAGCTTCGCTTCGCTCGCTCCCACCTTAGCCTTCTAACCTAACCTACCCATGTCGCTTTGCCCAAAACTCCTTCTTTATAACTATGTCACAGTATATAATTATACCGTGAAATAGTTATAAACATAGTTATGAAGGAGGATTTTTTTATATATCGTAACATAATTTTTAAACTCTGGCTTGTTCGGACTTTTACCATTGAGAGTTGGTAAATCTTAGGTTTTACCGGAAAATCTTAGGATTTACCACAGTTCGGGCTTTTACAGTAACATATATAATAAATACACCCTTTCCGAAGAGCACAGGCACTAAAGAACATCACTTGTCACACATACATATTTTCATATTTTACCATAGCTTGTTCCCCATACGACCAAGTGGCTCAGTAATGGCGATAATGTGCGTGACTATTTGTGTTTGAACCAACACCTATTCGTTACTCCGCCGCTAGTGACGAAATAACACTATATTATACCAACCACGAATAAGTTTTATAACTGAATATATTAACTTACTTTGTTAAGGGAATTTGTTATATTTGAGTACAAAAAATTGTGGTTTTATCGCCATTTTTCGGACTCAAAGTTTGTTTGTAATATCGTAGCTACTAGTGATATTTGGTCTCTGCCTAACCCCTGAGAAAATAGGCGTAAAGATATGTATGTTTTACATTAAAAAAAATGTTTTTCTAACCATCAATTTTTACCTTAGCCTTAGGTCTCTGACCTATTGCCCTGATCGTGATAAAAAGTGCGATAGCATGTTTATGTGATAGAAAGGTTTTTAAAACTTCTCTTCAGTTTGTAATACTATATCTCGCTCTCAACAAATACGTCCAAAATCAAAATCAAATCATTTATTCATATAGGTCAAATGCTGACACTTATGATAGTCAATGATACAGAGAGTGAATTTACCGCCAGTTCGGAAGGTAGGGCCAATGAGAAGAGCTGGCAAGAAACTCTTGGCCACTGTTTTTAATCGCCAAATGGTTTTAACCTTAGAATCAGGTCTTAGAATTAGGTCCTTAGAATCAGTCTTATAATTTTCAAAATGTGAAACTAAGTCAAAAGTACTTTATTTAGTCCCAAAACGTTACTATATCTACATTCTACATCCGAATCCCAAAATTATTTAAATGTAATCACATATTAAAACAAACAAACCACCATTTTGTTGAAACGCACATTAACTCGACAATCCGGCAATATTTTTTCAAAAACATTCACGAAAATCGTAAACACCATTTACATCCGGTATACAGTATGTTACTATGTGTTACTGTGTGTTACATGTCCGACAGAGATGCTTACAGTTTTTATTGGCTGTATCAGACGTATTGAAAACGAATAAATAATTCAACAAAGGAACATGTACAGTAGTGGATCGCGTGAGCGCCGTGCGTGCGACCGCCATCTTGTTACCCAAAAATTGGCGGCAAAATTGAGAAAACGACACTTCTATGTTACCACAAAAACGAATAAACTCACACGAAATTTATGCAAACGACAACGCTACGGAAGCATTAAAAAATAAAACAACAAAATTATTCGGAAATACTCGGAATGATTCTCGGTGCGGCGTAATCAAGTCGATTTTATGGCGAGCGTCAAAGTTTGCAATTTGATGTGTCTATTAAATACTTTGCGGTTCACTCTGACTTAGTATAATGATGCGGATTCTTTCAGTTTTGGTCATAAATAATAGTTAAGAAACTATTTGATAGCGATCGAACGAAACTATTTCGAACTAGGGCTCATATTAAGATATCAATCGAGACCATAAAATGCGAAGTATTGACTGCAAATGCAATAGACAAAAAATTCAAACACGAAACTTTTTAATGTTCGACCGAATAGCTTGATGATCGAAACATTCTTCCACCGACACCTAGCCCGTAAATAAAAAGGGCAAAAATAAAAAAACCGCACAACTTAGTGAACACTCAAACTTCACTTTTATTTTACGTTTAGTGCCAATAAAAACGTCAGCGGGAACATACTTCCTAAAATTCGAGGTTCACAACTCACGGAAAAGTAGCAACCGTGTGACAATAAAATGTCCAATACAAGTGGCATTAGACTCGAGCCTTGAAGATGGCTTCGAAGCACGCATCTATGGGAAATCACCAGGATAAAAAGACCTGCCGCACCTTCGAATGCTATTTAGTTCTGGCAGTATTTCTCGCGTCGTAGAGTTCAAGTGTGTTTGGTCATAATAAGGCATGTCGGTGTCTATATGTGGCTAAGGGGAGGCCAAATCACCTATTATTAAGGGGGGTGCCAAAGTAACGGTTTCACGTGTTGTGCTGTTTTATGTGTTACGTTCGAATAGAGGGTTTGATGGTGTAATTTAGGTGTAAAAGCACATACTGTGGTTCTTATGTGAGGTGAGTGGGATAGGTTAATGGATGCCGTTTCTTTTCAGCTGTTAGAAGGTAGATTTTATAAGTTTATTGCGGTTGATGATGAATAAGATGATGTGTAGGTGTTAGTAGTTATAGTGAAAAGTATGACTATCAAGTTTTTGAAGAATGATGAATGATGAGTGACAAGGAATTGAATTAATGGCTTATTTTTTGTCTAACATGTTCCGTAATCATGACCTTCTTGCGTCATATGTCTGTCGTGCTAGTTAATAATTAACAAATCCTTAGTATCTCGTGTTTTGTAGAGCCACAGTCAGAGAAACGTAATATACCCACAGAAAATGTGCTCCAAAAAAATATATTTTGCGTCAGGTTTCCTCCTGAATATTGGAGCGAGGCAGCCACAGGGGACGACAGGGGAGCTCAACAGGGAAATGATACAGAAACTAGGCATGCCTCGCAAATATTCCAAGTTTTGGAATCCTATGAATTTTGTATTTGAAACCTTTCGACTAGGCCGTTACACGATCAAAGTAGATTTTTTGTGGATCAAAGGATGTGTTTGGAAAGGTTGGTTATACCTGTGTGGGAACTGTTTTAAAAATAGATCCGGCGGTTAGTGACAGATTTGATATTAAAATCTATGCCAATATTTTTTTTTACTTTTAACTTAATTCTTGTTTTACCCGATGGCGTAGGAAAAGGTGTATAAAAATACATCCACGTTTCGCCATTTTGGTATAATGTTCTTTCCATGTTATCTTGAGTTAGCCTGATGCGATATACCACGATACCAAACTACGGGCTTCTATTAAGAAAATGATTAGTCAATATTTTGTATAAAAAATTCATACTTTTTTTGTTGGTACTTGTATTTATTGCAGAACTGACAAAACAGACAAAAACTGCATATAAAATTGATTATATTATTATTAAAATTTTACTTGACTGCTAATCGAACCACGCTGATTATATGTACGGTAGGTACCAATTAGCTTCTCGCACCACCCAAGTAGCAGTTCCCGGTACTGTGGCCCGAAAATGTCAACGCGCTTACCCCATAACTCAAACAGAACCTATGCATAAAATGGTCGTGTACCCTTCGAAGACATGCTATTACCCTCGCAACTAACCTTCGCAGTGGCACCTCATAAAATACGACCAGAGGGCTCAATCCATCATGGCTTCATTTACATGCCAGTTACATAAAGCTGTCAAATTTGAGACATTGCAGTCCCCATGACATGAGACTATCGACAGACTTATCTGTCAGTTGAAATATTCCTCGAAAATTCTTCGAAAATTTCCCAAGGTCAGCTTTTAATGAGCCTCATTTGTTTGACGTTTCGCGTGATTGTGATTGAAAAAAGAGGGTATTACGAGAAATAATGTGACCTTTACTGTGACAGAAAGATAATATTTTCTTTTTGTCCTTATCTAATGGATATGTATTAAATAAATAGGGTCGTGTCGTCCCATGTTGTTATTTCATTTAGTTCCAAATTGTATTTTTTAGCGATCTTTCTGCCTACATTGCCACAAGAAAAGTAAAAAATTGCTTTGATAATTGAGTTACTTCTACCACAGCTAGCTGTTCTACGTTACCAACTAAATGATTTGCTTCTAGTTATTTAGATGCCCTGAAATCTTGGTCTAAAATTGAAAAATATTTCAAACCATTAATTTACTTTCGTCACTGCGTTTAAACATTACTTTACAATCTTACAAAACAAAAAACAAACCAAACAATAAAATACAAATACAATAACTCAAAAAAATACAATTTCATTTTGCAAAAGCCAAATTAGCGGTGAAATATGTGACGTCAGTGGAAGGTAGTCTAAAAATATTTCGTTTATGAAATTTGAACTCGCGATACGGCGATAGAATAAAATACATTTGAAAAGCATTGAAAAGCATTCGTGTCAAGATATCGGTAACACCCGTATCGTTGTTTTTGAAATTCAATTTTTGACTAACGGCATTTAGCGGTGTTCGTTTTAGTTTATTTTTCATTGATATTTATCGCGTGTGGTTTTTGTTAAACGGATCGAAATGTGCTCTATTTTTACCATCAGCTGTTGCGAACACAATATCCAATTTAATTACTATTAAATGACTAACCCCCGGTTTCTGAGGTAGCTTTAGTGGTAGTTTATCTATTCAATAGCATTTAAACTCATATAAAAGAAAATGCTTTTGAATAGATAGGGTAAGTAAATTAAATAAATAATTAAAATAATTTACATTCATGCATAATATCATGCTTGCCATACGCGACGGTGCAAGCAGTGGCATACACCCTCGTTTAACCATTAACAATGTTAGTCCTATGTACTAAGGGGTGAGCCTATGTTTATTGTCAACCATAGAAAAATGTATTAACACTAACTCTCGGAAACATAGATCAAATCACGCCATTTTTCATAGCCCCGGCTGATGAGCATTGATTCCCATAAATATGTATAAAAAAAACATGTCACTACTTGCTCACAAGTTTTGAAAAAATAAGCAAATATCCCTCTTGTATGAAATTCAGTAAAGTTGCAAACATTCCTATTATATTTGTATGATATCTATCGGCCCTCGCACCTGTCTGACGAGACGTGAAAACGTCAATTTTACATTTCCCGCATACTTTGCCAGCGAGTGTATTTGATATACACTGTTTCTTTGTTAGGGCTGCCGTGTGAAATATTAGCAATATTTTGTGCAATTTTTAAGTGCTTTCGATTTCGCTTTTATTGGTCATTTTGTAACAAAATTGTACAGTATTGTTCATTTCACACACTCTTACTTATGCCCGGTTTCTGAGACACATTTAGCAGTAGTTTATCTTTTCAAACTGTCATGTTTATGCTTAAACGCTATTGAATAGATAAACTACCGCTAAATGTACTTCAGAAACCGAGGGTTAGTAATACATTGTCTTCTGCAACAGTTTGGAAAAAACTAAAAAACATATTAGTTTTAAAATTGGAGAAAGTCCCTATTTAAAGCTAATAAAGTCGACACAATTTGAGAAGAATTGCATTATAAGTGACGAATACTTATCGTGGTATCTGAAGCAAGCGACATTAGAAGGAAATGCTCTAAATCTCACAGTAAATAGAGTGTAAATAAATATAGTTTTTAGACTGAAACTTACAAAAAACAATTTTATTCGGGTTAACAGTCTTCATTTCATAAGAAGCTTCGAAGTGTTCACAACTGCAACTGAAAGTTATATTTGCAATAATTTCTTAGTAAAAAATGTATTTTGTTTGTATCTATCTATGTACTGAATTTCAGTAGTATACTTTTCAATGTGTAACAAATATTCTCAAGAAATATCACGCTTATATTCAATTCTTTCTGCTAATTTGTTCGCGTGTAAATAATTCCAGGGGTAAAAAGTATCCCATGTGTTAATAATAATCTACGTTAAAAGTTATCAGTGTACAGAATTTAATTAAAATCCATCCAGTAGTTTTCAAGAATCGCAAATGAGTACACGGTTCATTAGGTTTCTTTCAGTGAGCTCGTGAGGTACCCAAATATCGAGCTTTTTTGTGTAGAGAAAAGATTTTATTGCAAGTTCATACATACTATAATGCGAAATGACTTTTTCCCCGACCTAATAATAAAAGTAGCTGTAGTAGGAGGTAGAAGACTTCGTTGTATCAACCCTATAATAAGAAAGTGAAGTGAAGGTGGAAAAAGAAATGTTTAGCGACACTTCGGTACAATATGAAGAGCGGGAATATTTGATATATTTTAGTTATTCCGTGCCGAGATGTCGGCTAACTTTCATATGCTTTTTGTATCTTTGTCTCAATTGAGTAGGCATTTTTATTAACTTTGAAGGCCTCTCACCTGTTTTGTTTTTGGAAAATAAGTGAATTGTTTTTTGAAGAAATAGGTGTGATGATTTTGATATCCGATTGCTTTAAAGTTTCTGATAATACATTTTATTTTTAGTGTGTTAAAGACTTCGGAGGAAAAGAATTAACTAGATTTTTTCTAAAATAAGGCAAATAATGTAATTGAGACACCCGGATTGCTACCTTGAGGAGTGGGTTCGAATCCCAAACACTTCTCTAAACGTAAACCTTCGAACTTAACTGGAGATCTTTATAAAATGGTCTTTGTTGTTTAAAATAGACAACAATCATTTAGAAAACAGCCTTAGCTTTTGCCTTGCCATACAAAAATTACTACGAAAATTAGTCTATGGCTTAATTTTTTTTTTTTAAACACTATGATTAAACGTAACACTAACATGTTCTCATCACCATAACTCTTAGTTAAAGCCTCTCAGTCATCGTAGGGCGGGCGTAGGGCGGCGCCCAACTAACGGCCGTGGGCGGGAGAGATTGATAGCGGTCAGGTCACCAACTGAATATGTGATTAATATTATCAATTATCCTGAAAATGTCATCTGTCTGTCTAAATGTTATGTTCAAACGGCTAAACTGATAAACCGATTTTGATGAAAGTTCGTAAGACAAAGATACAGACCCAAACAAAAGCTATTTTCAGTAAAGAATGTCCGCGCGAATCAGCTAAGGCGGAGAGTTGCAAATAAAAATTGGGCGTCCATAGTAAATTTTTGCGTTCACTGATAAGCAATAAGAGGGATAAGCGACAGCAAACATTCAATAGATGGGTAACCACTTATTTGTTTTAAATCTGTGCTTCGGAGAATCGGAGAAAAGAAAAAGACGGTCTCGGTTGTTATGTTCAACTAATAACTCCGAAATTCCAACGCTGCCTAAATATTTCCCTTCAAAAAGAAATTTACTTTTTACCGAAAATACCCAGAACGATCAAGCAATGACATTTTAAACACTCCCATTCCAAATTATAAAAACCCACACGAATTTTCAAAAGCTTTTAAATCACACCTATAAGCATTAATTAAATCAATTATTTGGAATCCATTCAAATCTCCCGTCACATCAGACTTCTAACAAATTCCCATGTACCACGTGTTTCCATTAGCACGATCAATAATCGAATAAAAAACTTACTAACTCGATATCGACTAAGACCGGTAGCTCTTTAATCCCTTTAAGATAATCGACTAAAGAGTATCGAATGAAGTGACATTCCATGTACGCAACACTATAAAATGATTCGATGTTTTAAAACTAAATGTCGATATTTGAAAAAGTTCTTTGGTGGTCCCGACGGTAATGTACATTTTTAAATTTTTGACATTTCAATTATTTAAAAAATGGCCGACATTTGAATGTTTATGTTTCGTTTTGAAATTGATTTGATATTAATATTTAGTTATGCTAAATATTGGTTAGTTTATTTATTATTGTTATGTGTTGATGTAAATGTTAGTTCACAATAATATGATTTGATGCAATAATCATAATAGAACTTATTATCTTTAGCATAATCAAGTTAGACCAAAATAATCGCCTAACATTATTTTCTTTGCTAATATCGCATTTCACTCGTCACCAAATCGTATTGGAAATAATTATGTATGTAGCCTCAATTTAAACATCAGTCACACACAAAAAACTTATGAAAAAAGCAGATTCTTTTGTTTTAAATAGGTATATAATTACATAGCTGTTAATTGTTTTTGACATAAGTAATATAAAATAACCTTCACAAAATAAAAAAGGGATCTACTCTAAAAAAAAAGCACCTAGACTTCTAACAAATAGGTAGCTATTTGCAGCAAATTTTCTTTTCGTTTAAACAAATTGAGCACTTACGCAAATACCTAATTACACCCCTAGATTTTAAATCCGAATATCCGTAAATCCGTATCCGAAGTGCAACCGAAACACCTCCACATTAAGTGATATCAATCGGCAAACAAATTAAGCCGCACTTTCGGAAAGCATCCTAAAAATTCCCTCAGGGACTGCCGACGCCAATTTAAGTATAGCACTTCGAAAACAAAACTACACATCTCTATTCCATTGACATAAAGTTCAAATTCGTTTGGCAAATTGTGTCTAAACTATAGAACCTTATTTTAACTGCGTAAGGTTGAAATTCGCTTGGCAAATTGCTTCGGTGACGGTATTTTAAGTTTGTTTTATGCATGTGTGGGTGTAATGTATAAAATAAAACTACACTTGTTAGTGTGTGTGTGTTTTAAAAAGTTGATAACGTTCAATAAAATGTTGGATTTAAACGCGTTATCGTATTGAACGAATATTGGTGGTCGATGTTCTGAAGCTGTGGAGACGCTGTTGATGATACATTTTTTTAAATAGATTTTTTTTATATTATAATTCAGTTTACTAGTCTTAGAAGTAACTATATGATTAATTAAAAGGTTGATAGGGTAACAAATAGTATTATTAAAAGTTTCTGTGTCTACTTTGTAAATAGTTGAGATTTGGTAACGTGCCCGGTATTTGGCAATAGAATCACCCTCTATTACAAGGGACTAACATAGTAATAAGCGAAAAGTGAGTGTCATACACCTCTGGCTTCCTCCTTCGGGTAAAATGGGAGTGATATAAAAAAAAAACCTTTTTTAAACGCAAACATTTTATGTACTACAAAGACTCCAGGAATTTAAAACTAAAGTAAAGTAGACTGTGGCACATTTTCTAAAAAAAACTACAAGTTTTCCCTTAAATTACAGTCATAGTTTTACACTCAACAAACACACTACAATAACATAACTACCTTAAAAATCAAAATATCATAGTTTAAAAACATCAGTACTCAAAAAAAAACAAGTCTTAAGTGGCAGACCACCGCGTGAGTGTGCTATCAAACCATTACGACACAATAAACTGATATCAGCGGCTACCGCGGCGAGATGAAAGCCCACTGATAACACTAAAACACTCATTTGTTTTGTCACCCTCGGACCTTCACGTGATCAATGTGGTGTCTACAGATTGTAATGACGTAAGCGACGTGGGATTGCTTTGATATTATGGCCTTTTGTGTTTGGGGGTTTAGGCGGAGGTGGCTTAAGTTATGTGAAATTTCAAATTAAAAAGTATTTCTATTTCTACTCAAAACTTTACAAATTATAGATGAAAATGTTTCTCAGGAAACGCTCTATCTAATGGGAAGTTTATCACACAGACAAATAACGAGTGGGATTAATTTTTAACTGACCTCAAAAAAAAGGACAAGATTCTCATTCGGCCGTATTTATAATGTTGTATATAGTAAAGAACTTTCTATTATTATATTTTTACCACCTACCTCCTGAACGGATACTTTTTTAATGGAAATAGTTAATGTAATAAGTAACAATAACAGCATAAAATATTTCCTTTCCCCCGATCACCCGAATTTCTTGTCTCTTGTATCTATATTCCGTCTTCTGCCCAACAGCTTGCTGCTACATTCACACACACAAACTTGAACGTTCATAAAATAAACCTGTTATTTTATTTACTTAACTCGGTATTTAAGCAAACATACTAAGTAGTAGTAACAGTTAATTTAATGTGAGGAATGCTTACAAATCGTATCCTGCACTTAGCAAGCTTGATGGGTGAATTGTTTAGTGCAGTTGGCAACACTGCGCCTGATCAATTATGTCTACTTTGTTTGCTGGTAACATTAGAGTTGATACATTGGATCTATACAGAATAACCTTAAAGAATTTTTTGAGGTTATGTCAATTTCCAGTAAAAAATACTACTATTTGCACTATCTGCTATTTTAATATTTTTGAATACTTTAGCTGAGTTGATGACTTCGCTCACGTGTTTTTTTCGAAATATTAGGCGTTAATTTTGTAAAAAATAACTAGTCCGTGCTTCAATCAAGATTTTCAAGTATCTCCATGCTGAATTTCATAAGTCTTTAACCCTGCCAGTGTGACGGACACAAGGCCCTCCCTTAATCTGGGAGGAGTCCCTAGCAGGGAAAATGGCGAAAATTTTCGAATGGTTAATTATATTTCTTAAAATTTTATAAAAAACGGGTCAATGGATTAACCATAAAAGTGTATTAGAAAGATTCTCGTATTTATAATATTAAGTTAAATTCTTCTGACCAAAATACATTTTACTACGTTCTGTCGTTCCTACGTGTATTTCAAAATGTATGTAAAAATACATCGAGCCTTTTAGCATCAAACAAACATTTTTACTTATTTCCATTTACACGGCAAAATGAAAAACATTTTCAGTTAATAGTAGTAAATAAAAAAGTGCTTGCGATTAATTGAAGGTGCAATTTGTAGCTTCATGTTTAAAAAAAATATCGGTTTGAATTTCGAAGACTGTATGTTCTATATTTTAAATGATATTCGATTCTCATACTTTTATTGGAATAGTTGTAGATTCCGTTATTTTTCAAGTTATTTTCTAGGGTAAAATAAAAGTACTTAAGTCAGACTTGCGCCGAAATGTCAAGTAAATTAATATGCATGATCGTATTTAGACCTGTGTAATACTCCTAATACTATAAATGCGAAAGGCTAGCGGTCTGTTCTGCTTTCACGACTAAAATGCTAAACCGATTTTGATGAAATTTAGCATGGAAATATTTGCAAATCCAGTTACTAACTATGGCTTTCCTAAAGTCAACTCTTGCGCAGTAGAATAAGGGGATGAGTATGTTAATGTGAGCAAATCAGCGCGGATTTACATGTATTAGATAGTTATTCAACGACTGTAAGATATGAAAGGGCAGAAGGTGATAGATAAGTAATTAACTTGATTTTGCAATACGGTGTTAGTTAATCAAACTATAAATTGTTAATTATTATTAATTTTCTAAATGTTAACGATAGCCGAGGCAAACTGTTAACCTTACATGTAAGAGGTTAGGGTTCAACCTTAGGGTTTAAACCTCTGACTTGTAGAAGTTACTTGTGAATTCACGGGTTCCGTATAATTTCTGTAGAAAAAGATACATCAATAAAAATTAAGGATTTTGCATAGCTATGCAAAATATAGAGAAAATCGCTTTAGCTGTTGCTGACACACAGATTGTCGTATTTATGATATTAGTAGGGATATTTGTTAATTATAATATATGATATTCTTTGTTGGTGAAGAAAAACAAGATGAAAATACTTGTATATCCAATTTATGGAGGGCTAAACAAGAATATTTGAAACAAGTGATTTGAATCCTAGGATTTTTTTGGCCTAGGTTTTAAACTCTCGCCCTCTAAACAAGAACGTTACTATACCACTACTTCGTATATCAAAAATATTTCCAAAAATTCAAAATCATATATAGAATGAAGATATAAACTCCTTACTTAAAAAAAGGTTCGGCTTATAACGGTGTAATCGAAGCGAATACCGGTAGCCTTTTGAAGCCGGCCGAATGCAATACAAAAATACATTATTTCGATACAAAATACATAAAAAACGTATAATACTTTAAAATCTGCGATTTGCAGCCACTTATGAGTTTTATTTGACCTTTTTTTTGAAAGCGATAAACTCTCGTTATTGTGCTTGCGTATAAAGGAACGTGTATTTGGTCATTAAGATGTAATTTTTATTTTGTAATCGTATTAAAGGACGGCTTGTGTAGGCTTCCTTTCGGATAATCAAATTTATTCGTGAGAATATTAGAGCCGTCAAATTAAGTTTCGTGTTGCATAAAAATTGTCCGTTCAAAGTTCGTGGAGGAAATCATTTGAAAAAACGAAAGAAGAAACATTGATTTTATTTTTTTTCCTTTTGATTTATTCATTTTATCTCTGTAACTATAAAATTGATACCAAAAGTAATTTTAAGTAGTTTAAGTTAAAGTAATTAATGTTTCTCTAATACTTAATTTAAAATAAAATAGCATACGTTACTCATAAAATTACATAAATCCTGTACATAATTATAACAACCTCTGCCTATCGCGTTGAAAATAAGGCGTGATTTTATACACATGTGCAAAAATATTACATAAATATTTATAAAAATACATAGATTAAACAAATACTAGACACGGAACCCAGTTACAACAGCAGCGGCAATGCCAAAGGAAACCTGACCGAACATGGTACAATAATTGAATCGCAATAATTTCGTGCGAGCCCGATACACGGCTTTAAAGAGCTCTTTATACTAAACAAATCGGCTTCCTTTGAACGAGCGGGCCGGGGGCATAAACGAGTGATTTTATTCGTCGGATTGACATCAATGAGTTTTAATACAGATATGTAATTTCTGAGGTGTTGCGGTACTTGTTTGAGATTTTGAATTATAATTTTCGGATTTTTTTTTTGTTTTTCCGCCGTTATTTTTTTTGTTTTTGTGGTTGGATTAAGATGTAGAAACTAACGGTAATTTAAAATTACAATGTACCTCTAGGTTAATCCCCTTTTTCATTCGAGTAAGGGTTGCTTTTTTGATATTATAACGTATAATACTATAGTAGTAATACGTAGGTACATACATAATTTCCGTAGTGGCCAACCTAGAATCAAAGTTATTCAAGCCGAAGTCCTTTGACGTGGCTTAACGACTGTTATCTTAATTAACAACAACCAGGACCTTTTACGTTCTCTCCGTAACACGGATACCTAACACGAACACTATTTGGTCACCCATCTATGAACTGATCGCACCAAGGGTTGCTTAACCTACAGATCGTTGACTGACCGGTGAGCACCACTGGCAAAGGGGAACTGCGTGTTCGCATTAATTCTCGTATTCTATGTATTATAAATTTAACAAAGTCTTCAAATAAAAGCCATGTCGCTTCTCCAACAAGATCTTACTTAATCTTTGTCTCAAGTATAATAATAAAATGTATGAAAGATTGTCGTTGGCAGCTTTCATTTAAGTCCTGTTTTGTCTTAACCTACACTAAGATACTTTGGACGTATTATTAATACGGTTCCGTATAGAAATGTGTAATTAATTTGCGATTTTATTACGATTATGGGCCGTTAAATAGTGAGATATGTTTATGTACTTAGTTTAATAAGTGAGACTGGCTGAATACAGATTTTTTAGTGCAACAATAATATAGTTGATGTAACTCTTCGAAATAAATCCCAATTAGTTCAGCCGTTTTGACTACGACTCTACTAGGAAAACTGTACGATCTTTACTTGAAAAAAGTACAGATACTCTTTCAGATTCATAGTATAACTATACTAGTTTCTGCCCGCAACAGAGACCACGTGGAAGTCGAAAATATTCCACAGGATCCCGTCCCTATAGTAAAATACATAGTATTAAAGTATATATAGGTACCTACTATATCCTGACTCCTATGAGGAAAATATACCTATGTTCTTCCTTGGACTATAATTTATCACTCCGCTAAAGTTTTATCCAAATCGGTACAGCCGTTTCCTAAAAACCCACTTCAATACTTTTCTATTCTATCAAGCATCATATAATACAATAGTTATCTAAACCATCA
Source organism: Anticarsia gemmatalis (assembly GCF_050436995.1). Lineage (NCBI taxonomy): Eukaryota > Metazoa > Arthropoda > Insecta > Lepidoptera > Erebidae > Anticarsia > Anticarsia gemmatalis. The sequence continues at coordinate 8,397,170 of NC_134764.1, read as the reverse complement.
AGCTGTAGTTTTTGTAACACAATTGACTCATGTTCACTCATAACATTTATGAATAAAAAAGAAACAGTTATAATTATCATATTTATAACACGACAACATATAATTTAATAACGCAACAAGCCATTTGAACGAAAAAACAAAAACAATCTAATCAAAAACGTTTATGAAGAGCTCCTATAGAAACATGAAGCACGCGATAATTTGACATATCATCACGCTTGTTATTCTCTAAGGGATTAGCTTAATTATATTGCATTTTGCAAGTGGTATTACGTCCCGTGTGACTGAAATAATGTCTTATCTATTGGTGTTTCAAAATAAATTTAGTTTGTCAAATGGTTATAACTATTCGGTACAGTCTGAATTGTTCTCAGAAATACAATCTATCGCTTTGCAAAATTTCATCAAAATCGGTCCAGCCATTTTGCAATCAAAGTGTGATAGAAAGTTTTTATCTGAAAAATTGTGCTAACTAATTGCGCTATATCGTTATAGGTCTAGAGCGGTCTAATAGATACGGCTTCGCTGCAATTGGGAAAAATTGGTTAAAAACAGGAATTCAGTTTGAAAAAATCAAAGCATAAACTTATCTATAAAATCCAATATTTTTTATTCTATGAGTGTAATCGAATAGCCCGCATCTTTAAGGCCCGCATACACTGAGTGCAAAAACTGACATAATTGCATAACGTTCAAAGAAATTATGAACACAATTTCTTGTACTCATTACTATAACAATTATCGTTTGTTAAACACCTATTATGGTGATGTACGTTTTTGTATGTTGGTAGTAAGGTCAATGTGCAAACTTTTTGCTAACTGTTAGGTTGGTAACACGTTCGCGTGAGCACGACAACCTAACGAAAATATTTATATGATTATTTATAGAATTGAATATTTTTCTTGCACTGCAATAAGCCGTAGTAAAGACAATTTAGCCCTTTACTGTCCCACTGCTGGGCATGGGTCTCCTTACTTGAGAAGCGGTTGAGTTCTCCACGATACTCAGTACGGATTGAGGTCTTCCTATTTCTTCAAAAACAGTGTTAAAATCGGGAATGTTTTTAATAGGGCTAAAGTTAGTTCTTGTAACCGACGGTCCTGTATGACAAGATGTATGGATGTGAATGAAGCAAAAGAGCAAATAGGTATCGTAGCAAGTGGCGTTATTCTTTCTCTGCTTACCTTTAACAGAAACAAGGCGTGATGTATTTATAAAGTCACTAGCTGACCCGCGCAACTTCGCTTGCGTCACATAGAAGAGAGGTCATAATTTTCCCCGTTTTTGCAACATTTCTCGTTCCTACTCTGCTCCTATTGGTCGTAGCGTAATGATATATAGCCTATGGCCTTCCTCAATAAATAGGCTATGCAACAGTAAAATAATTCTTCAATTCGCACCCATAGTTCATGAGATTAGCGCGTTCAAACACACAAACTCTTCAGCTTTATAATATTAGTATAGATGCAAAACTATCTATCATTAATTGCTTTGAGTAGGTTTGCTATTTATGAATATAAATAACGATTAAATATAGATAATGCTTTTCTTAAGTAAATAAACGAGATAGATAGGACATTGAAAACGGCCGTTATTAACTAAAGTATTCAGTAGAAAACTGTGCCCTATTATCTTAAATATCAATAATTAGTGCTTTATAATTAACATAATTGATTTGAAGGATAATTATTGATTGATTGACATTGCTACATGCGATCAAATAATAATTGATTGTACCCTGAAATCAATGATGATTGTAAGATGATGGTTTAATTAAAAAACTGCAATAAATATACAATTTAATAGGCCCTAATGATGTTGATTTTTAATATAATAGAACGTGTAATAACTTCCCATTTTGTATTTAGTTAATGCAAGAAACTAAATGAAGTTTGAACTCATTATGCTCATACTAAAACTATACAGTTCAATCTATACTTAATATTATAAAGCTGAAGAGTTTGTTTGTTTGTTTGTTTGAACGCGTTAATCTCAGGAACTACTGGTTCGATTTGAAAAATTCTTTATATCACCACGCTACGACCAATAGGAACAGAGTACCAGTAAAAAATGTTACAAAAACGGCGAAAATTATGACCTCTGTGACGCAAGCGAAGTTGCGCGGGTCAGCTAGTGATTTAATATAGCAAAATTTCGTTTGAAAATAAAACGCAAATGGGCAATACTTATGAATGATTTTATTGTGATAAAATAATATACAACAAATGCGCAGTTTCGCCCTTTCAAATTAAAACTACGCAAGAAATTATTAATCGAGAGTTATTTTATGTCTATCAGAACTCACACTATAGTAAAATAAAAGCAAAATCAGCTTTTAGAAAAATAGCTTCATAAAATACAACACAAAAATGCAAAACGTCAGCCACGGGCTTCATAACAAACCGTCGGCTTTAAATAACTACATTTACGTTTAAAACTATCACAGTCCCATATTCCCAACATCTATAGGTAAAGGGACCACCAGAATCGAACCCTTATCTATTTAATAGCCGGCCTTTGAACACGTTTTTAAGTTAATTGAGGTGCTTCCGAAAGTTGCCGAGATTAGCCGACAGTTTACGAGTAGCGACAGATAAACGGGAGTCGAAGAGAAATGGCGCCCGTGGGAGTCTTACGTTTAATTACTGGAATTTTTTTATGTTTAGTAAAAGGATTGGTGTGATGGATTGAAGAGATGAATGAATTTAACCCGTTACTGTTTCATTGCTGGGCAAGGGTCTCTTCCCGGAATGAGGGAGTGGCTTGACATTGAGTACACGGTGGCCAAATGCGGGTTAGGATCTTTGCATACCTTCAAGAACTGCTTTTAAGAATTTTTAAACATCACAGTAAAGAAGATAGTCGAATGGGAATAACTTGTTACGTCGTATTTTTCATTATTATATTATGTATTAATACCGTTTTTGACCATTCATAAAAAGCAGGTATTTAGGCAAATGCTCTGGATTTTTCTAATGTCTTGTTTGAGCTGCTTCTTCTATAAAAATCACTGACAAAAAAGACAACCTAGTTAGTTTCTGAGGTCTTTACTGAAGTTTAGAGTTAGTAGAGTTAGAGTGACGCGTAGCAGATGTACGATGGATGCAACTTAACCATAACTATAGATAGAAATGCTTTAGGCTAATCCTTATTTTTTCAAACAGACAACGTTACTCTCATAAAAAATCGCTACATTTTAACCAGCAGTTTCAAAGACAACAATTTAAAATTTTTGACACCCCAAACCCTCAAACCCTTTTCAAAACAAACCAATCGCCTTTCACTTAACAAATAGTAATACAAGATTATTATTATTAATAATATCGGCCATTACTGTGACGTCATAGCATAAGACTTAATCCTCGTTCATTGTGTCACCACCCTATTATACCACCCTAGTTTAAAAACTATTTTGCGGTTCCAAAACTATTTATATGACTCTTAATTCAAAGTAATAAAGTGCAAATTTGATTGCACTTTTGACAGTTTGGTTCCAAGTTAAAGTTGTTTTTATACGCTAGGGTCATAGACGAAACGTGTTGTTAATGTATTTTTTTAAGTTTAAAAAATTTGTAGTAAAATATTTCGTTTAACCGTTATTTTATTGAAGATACGAATATTTTAATGACAAATTGTGAAGTTATTAAATTGAATTAAAAAGCTATGAACTTGAAATAATATCAATTACGCAATATGGCTATTGGCTATAATGGTTGCCAATTATGGCAAAATTATTTATGCCTGTGATTTTAGTTAAAAAGCATCAAGGTGTCAATATCCTTTTATGCTTGTCTTAGTCTAAATGAACTATTTTTATTACCTAGCCAAACAGAAATAAAATTATTGATAGCGTATTAAAATATGAACCAATTTAATTGACAACTAAGATGGCTGATATTTTGTTTAATTCGATTTAAAACCATTTGTTTAAAATTCGAATTCAAGAGTTCGGTACTTCTATGAGTATCGACAGGGGTGACAATCAGATTATCGTCGCTCTGCGATTGGTCGGCTGGCGTGACGTCACAGGCCGTCCGGTCCCGCCTACCTACGCTTAAATTACCGGATCAGAATGTCTAGCACTGGCCATGTATAGGCTAGTTCAAAATCGTCATAGGAGACTGGTGATGCAATGTCAGTTACATTTTTAAACGATTTCCTTTATGGGATAGGGTTGTGCAATTTGTTTGGCAAAATCAAAACAACCTTTTTGGTGACAATACTGCTATTCTAAACTGTAGTGCAGTGGCTACTACAGGGTTTCAGGTTTGATGCTCAAGTTAAAAACGTATAAATAACAAAAACTGCTAATAAATTTCAATGTGCACTTTTTCACTCCTAAAAATCTTCTAATTAATTGCTCGTGTTTCAGTACAAAAATAGGCCACTCATTATTAGTAAGTATATTTCTGTCTCTGTAACTGTTAACTACATCAGTTTATTACTAATGTAAGCAGAATAACAAATAAAATCATAAAATTACTGCTAAAACCAAACAAAATTATCATATTAACTTGGTTATATTATCATAATAGGACTAATTCGGTTCAATCAGTAGTTTGTTTATCTTCATGTAAGGTGCGCTTCGGAAGTTACCGATTCACCCACTCGATACAAGAAACCGATTCTAAGAACAATTTACATATCGATTATCGTAATTCGAATCGTTACTCGTTTAAAAACATTGCGGAGTAACCTTATTTCAATAATGAGTGCATTTGGCGGTAACAATCTTATTCTTTTTTCAAATTGTTCATTGTTTGGTGTAGACTTGTTAGGTTGGTTTAAAAAAGTATATATTTTAGATTGCAAACAAATATATACTATACGCTGTGGTTTTATTTTTTATTTGGTAAAATTTAAAATAAAAATATTCAAGGAAAAATTTAGGTAGAGTCAATCCAATAAGAAAAATGTACAAACATAAGTATTTCACTTTAAGCACTCCTTCAAGATCAAAGTTTAAACAAACTAAAGGGAAATCTTAACGAAACAATCTCTCATCATTATTCAGGCAACAGCGTCAAATCATTCTGCCAATTTTTTTTTCCCGCCACACTACATGACATAAACAACTTTTTTTTTAAACCAGCCATCAGTATCTACTGTCATTCTGCCAAACAAAGTATTCGACGAACAATCTAGACAGTAAAAAGTTCTAGCTAGAAAGGTTGTTGCATTCCTCAGCGGGTTTGGGCCACTGTGGGCCGTAATTGCTGGCTGGCGCCTGTCTGCCTTCGTGTTCCTTTTTTGACCCCAAGCCTTTTGGCCTTTTTTTCGTTCCCCGTTTGTTGGTTTTGGGAATTAGCATGTCTTATTAGCATAACTGGCTGATAAGAAATTGATGTTTTAACAGCTTACAGTTGCCGTGTTCTTATAAGAAATTGTGATTGGTTGCGAATATTCTTTGCACATCTTAAGTTTTCAGGCTATACTATTGTTTCAGTAAAATTGCTAGAACTATGATTTCGTAGTGGATAGGTCTTACATTTTTATTGCTCTGCAACTAATATTTACAGTAAGCTAGACAAATAACCGCTCACAAGACCACCAATTTGGTGGTCGCCAATCTCAAAAAGCAGGTTAAACTCATAAATCAAACCGGCCAGTTAAGCAGACTTGAGATAAAATATGCGTCTGGCTGGTCACCGAATCGGTAATATTGTTAACAAGGAGTAAAATAACCAAAACGAGAATTATGCATCATCTCGGGAATTTCTCAATAAGAGGTGTGTAGTAGGAGCGCGTGGGGCCGGGCCGGGCGCGGGGGGCGGGAGGGTGCGGGAGGGCGGCCGGCGCCTCGCTCGGCGTCCCGCTCGCGCGCTCGCCGTCTCGGCCGCGGCGCGGGTGGCGGCGCGCGCGCACCCACACCCCGCGCTCGTCGCGGGCCCCGCACGATTTTCGTTTAAATACAGAGCTCGCAGGCTATATCATTAATCTATTACGAGGCTCGTACCGTGCGCTCGTGTATGTGAGGTAATTTCTCGTTTTTTTCTCTCGTCTCGTCTCCGATAGAATTCGTTGTCGGCCGCGGTGAAAGGTAACGATGGTATGAGAACGATATTCGGTTTTATGGCGCTTAATTAGCGTTGATCTTTCGCTCTGTCGGCGTCTCGTCGCCGTGGAGGGCTGCCCATATAAGTCTACGGTTCGCCTTTATTGGCCAATATCTCGGGACGGGATCGTAGATACTTCAACTAGATGTCATGGTGAGGGGTATAAAAAAGGTTTTATCATTACGTCGAGGCTCGTGCTCGGCTCTCGCGAATAATGCGCCCTTTTGTTGACTTTGTAGTGACCCGTGTGCAGCGCGCAGGAAGGTTGTGTGGCGCGGCGCCGCCCGGGGCGCGGACGCCGGGTGCGCAGGCGCCTCCATTCATATTTCCTACAACCAGCCGCTAATTACAGCCTTCGAAGGCTCCACTCTTGCGCCGATCGTCTGCTGATTAAGTTCTTCACGTTGTATTATTTCGGTTTTAATAACATATTTTGCCACGTATTTGAGAATCAGATGGATCTATATAGAGTATGTATAGTGTGGCGTCCGTCGGGTCTAGGCTACTGCGAGTACGCATTAGCTCGCCGTCGAGGCCTGCAATTTCACATAAACACAGCTCAGAGAACAGTAAATTAAATTCTGATGTCGTGGAATTAAGTTGTAAACCGTTGTTTACTTTAGTATTACGAGAGTGGTCCGGAGCTGGTTCTGATCCACGAGGAATGTGCCGAGATGCTATGAACCATTATGGAAGTGTTGTTGATGATACTAATCTTTGATGTTTCATCACAGTTGATGCTACAACCAAACTATATCTATAGAAAATAATAGTCTTACTTATAAATCAAATATAGCTGAAATATGCCTAAAATAGCCTTTCATAAACTTAGCAATGATAGTTTTTTGTCCTATTAATAAACTGGTCCTAAAATTGCTCCTTGCAGCAGTCCTAACTACGAAAGAAAGAAATAACTAATATGATCAACAACATTCTAATTATACCTATATTAGATTTATCATATCCAATTTTAAGGAACTTATGCAGTATTTTTAATTTAACTATAAAAGCACTTTAATCCCACAAATATTAGAGTTATGATATCAAACGTCTGCACCTGTTTCAATAACGAAATAACGATGATAAACAAATTTCACCCAAGTATAATATTTTTTATACAAAACATACTTTTGTTCTGATAAATATACTTTGTTACAAAAAATATCTTAATTAATAATCACCGAGAAATGCCTAAAGGCACAAACAACCAATTTTAAAAACTTACATCCACGTGCCAAAAGACCGTTACGCAACATTTAAAACAATATTTTTTCATTATAATTTATTTGTGATATTGGTTCGATAGCCTCCGGTAGGTGGGTACGAGTCTTTTCACCTGACGGCTGTATCAACAGATACAAATCTTTATAAATACAGTCTCTCATTTGATTTAGTCATAACATTTAATTATATCTAAATGTGTAGGAAGTTCCGGTTAATCTTAAATACGATGACAGTTAGTGTAATTAAACTGAAAAGTTATGTCTGTCTTTTAGGACGTTTTAATGGTAGAGTCCATTCATAATGTTGATATATTTTCATTCTACCATAAAATGTCGTTATAACTTTACATTTCTAGGCCCAGGATCTCGTCTTCTCTCGTCGATTCTCGGTCTTTGCTTCTCCCTATAGGAACAAGGCATGATTTTATGTATGTATGTGTAATGTATATTCTAGGCCGAGTTTCACCACTACTCAGTGTCTATCAGGTAGCTTTTCAGTTGAAATTGCTGTTTTCCTATATTTGCTATTACTTTATTCAGCAGACAGGTCACTTAACACTTAAATATAAACAATTAACTGGCTCTTTCAAATGACTTTATTCTACAGCTACGCAAACCGATGTCAAAATCAATCCAAAGTAGGTAGTAATCAAACAATATAGTACAAAGTAACCCACAACAAAAAAAAACTAACCCCCGATTTCTGAGGTACATTTAGCGGTAGTTTATTTATTCAATAGCGTTTAAACTCATGTAAAAAAACGCTATTGAATAGATAAACTACCGCTAAATGTACTAAGAAACCGGGCGTAAAACCATCATCCTCAAGACCCAATCGATGGCATCACCACGACAGGGAACATAACGTCATCAAAATTTAAAATACCGAGGCACGTAAATCAATACCGACAGCTCCACTGTTTCCCCATAATTAAAGTAATTTAGCACTACACTCGCCTTGTCCAATGTTTGTTTTGCGGGCGAGAACACAACACGACCTATTATTACCATCTCGTTATACTTTTTAACGTGCAGAGGACGCCAACCTTTGGGTTTATGAAGAAATATATTTAGTTGTTAGCTTTTTGTTTGTGTTGTCAGTGTTGTTCTGTGTTTTATTGTTTTTGGAGTTGATGATGTCAGTGTTAGTTTTTGTTCTGATTTAATTGTTTTAAGATGACTAATATTCATTATTATGACACGAATATAGTCTTATTACATCTCCAATTAAATTTTCCATCACACGATGACTATTTACTCGCCTAAACAGTTAATTTACAATGTCAGTATTAATTTTTGTTACAAATATTACATTACATTAAAGCAAGACCATACTCTCATTTACATTTCCAAAACGGTAAATAATAAAAAGTCTACAAGATGGTTTGCAAACGCTCAAATATTTGGATTATTTCAGGGAGCATTCGTATATTTTCATGCCCTTGTCTATAATCAACTCTTATTCCTTCATCAACCTTCAATAAAACTAGTCAATTTCCAAACAATAAGTTCAATAAATAATAAATAATAAATCAATATATTGATGTCGACCACACGTTGCGCGCGCATGTAACAGCATTACTGTGATCGCCGGCGGCGCGGGCGCAACTTCGTAAAAACGTGTTGTTATTATTAATAAGATCGTTCATTGAGAAACCTGCGTGCTGGGCTATGAACTGTTCTTAGAAATATTTGAGGAGACCCTCCACGTTGATCACTATAGGTATTTTTTTATTAAAAATGGCTTTTAGACTTATAAATTTGACTTACCTAGTGGTCAAGCCTTTCAGAATAGTCTATCTCGAGAAATATGGGCCTCTTTCTGAAATGGTTAAGCCTTTATTTAATCAAAAGGTGGCTTAGGCTTAGGCTAGACTCAACGCCTAACCTGAACTTAACCTCGTCGATAAGGTTTTCTTCCTGAAACGGTTAGTTCTTGAGTAGAGTCTAACACGTTGGATAAAGGCCTCATCCGGGAATGAGTAATACCTTCATTACACTAAGTAAAGTGAAGGTTAGAAATACTACACTCTTTCAATATTAACATTGGCCGCTATTATTTTTGTATGTAGTGTATACTGCTGCTACTCTAAAGAGTTCCTATATCTGTTGTTTAATTCAGAACAGTATTTTTTTCAGGCATCATAATAAATAAAAAGTAAATTAATAGGTATGATTCATAAACTAGCTTTAATTATACGGTGGAGGTTTCATAATTTAGTCCCCATTTTTGTTAATAAATATAGAAAATGTCCCTTTACCAGTGATTGCAGCTCTACTCACCCCGAACGGGAGAGAGCATGAACAATCAGGCAGAGCAACAGTCAGGCGATATAAGCCTTTATTCTTTACATACTAAAGTACGTTTTTCTCCTTCGTAGGAGCTCATCTATTGCCAAAGCCAACGGATGTTGTCAAAGTTGCTGTGGCCCAACCCGGCCCCTAGTGCGCCCCGAGAACCCCACTCAGATCATTTGGTTAGTAGACATTTTAATTTTATTAGACAAAATAAAATATATATGGTTTTACACCAAAGGTTGACGAACTCTGAAACCTTACATCAAAAAACTATGAAAAGTAGTTTAACACCAAAGGTTTACAACCCCTGAAATACTAAGGTTAAAAAAAATACTAAATTGTATCGAAGGTTGACGAACACTGTAATTAAAAACTTACATTATTTGAAAGTTGGTCTGTTTTGCGAATATTTGAATGCCTAAATTCATCAAAAACAAGATATAAAACAACAGACATACATAGAGATTTCATTAAAATAATAAAAAACTAGATAATATTTTAGTTAAAAACTCATTCAATTTATGCACAAATACAGCCCACATTCCAACAATTACAGTATTTAGTTTTTAACAGTATTTGAAAAATTAAGTTATAACAAGCCATCTTTTTATTATAAAACTAGTCATAAGTAAATTACTTTAATAACTAGCATGAAGTCATTGTTCAATTATATTGAAAATAAAAGCCCAATTTGTTACAACACGCACGCGAAATAAATACACCGCCATTTGTAAAACGACGAACACTTATAAAAATGTTGACAAATAAGGCAAGGACAAGATACACAGGCCATCCATAGATTCTAGTTAAATGTGGCATAATCTATACATATTTATAAAACTCTTCCGTTACTAACTCATTGAGCGTAGACAGTTGAAATTTGGTATGAAGGTTCCTAAAGAAGTGTAGAAGAACACATAAAGAGGTTTTCTGAAAATTCGTCCCCAAAGGGTATGAAGTTCCACGGGCAAAACCAGGGCGGAACTGCGAAAAGCGGCTAGTTCAAAAATTAGATCGAGGCTATGTTATGATTCAACAACCTTTAAAAAAAATACATATTTCGACTATTTAATATTACGCCTGTTATACCCGAATACTGTAGGCAGAGGTATAGAAATACATCCGCGTTTCGCTGCTAACTATTTTAGTCTCATATAATAGGGGACGACCCTGTTACGCGTGCCCTATACCGGGCCCGTTACCAAACTCTGAACAAATATTGAGAATAATCAAATATCAATTAGAAAAAGACCTTTGACACTTTGTCCGACCTAGAAATCAAACCCGGTTAGCACTAGTCAACAGTCGTACAGTACACAACCAACAACGCCACAGGTATAAAAATTTACAAATAACATTGCTCAATAAATGTTACCACATAAAAAAATCTAAAGCATAAACTAAAGTCAAACTAAACAACAATAAAAATTGGAACAGCTATAACCTCAAAATGTAAAAGTGAAATCTTCATAACAGTCAGAAATTGACTTGGGATGCATTTATTTCATCATTAAATCATGTGGCTCGTTATTCCATTGCTCGTCGGAAACGCCTCAAGTTGGGGTAGGCAGAGGTGCCCACCCACAGCACTCAATAATGATATTAAACTCGATGGGGCAGTATAAAGTACCATCTCGAAAATAATCTTTGAAACGAATCAAATTATAATCCGACATTACGAACGCGAAAGAATGTGATTCTGAGTTGATGTTTGTTTTGCAACTACTGGACGAATTTGTATGTAATTTAGCACACATAAACTATGATATGTGTGGATATAGAATACTTTTCAAGTATTTTATTCTATTTTATTTAGCTATGAAAACGAAGAAGTATAAATGTTGGTAACACATTACCAAAACTTCTTCTAAAGGCAATTTCTCTTATTTCATTAAACTGAGTTATATATTGTATAGTATACTGGAAATCCTTCTTCAGGCATATAGTAAGTAAGAATAGTAATTATATTGTAAAAGTTTGATCAATGTATGAAAAAGTGTGTGCTAATCTTTTACGCATAAACTACTAAAGCTAAGTTTTTTTCAACATAATAGATTTCTGTAACGCGATTAATAGTTTGTTGATTTCAAATCCTATTTTAAATTATTTTCCTAAAGCCAAGCATTTAATAAAACATCCAAAAACAATTTACGGGTATCCCATTTTGTTTTTTCAAGTCGAGCCTTCTCACGGCAGGTTTACATAGTTAAGTTGTGTGTAAAGGGACCATAGACCCTACTAGACCCTACCATAAATAATAGAATCATTAACAGCTGTCGTTATGACGTGTTACGGTTTTTTGCCGCCAAAATACTGATCACAAACTATGGGCGTAACTAGAAAATGTTTAGACGGTTATTTTTTAATTTCCGAACGTAATCTATTTATGCGTTGATGTTTTTTTTTTGACATGTGTTCCGTTTTGTATTTAAAATACTAATGGCGTTAATTTCCGTGTAAAATCGGATAGTAGGCAATCCGAAATCAAGAGTTAATAATATATGGATATTGTAAAACATAATATAATTACACTTCTGTGCTACTTATTGGATTTCGCTGACTCTATTCATTATAAACATTAATTTATAATAAACTATTTCCAAACTACATTAAAATTGTGGGCTGCGAAACTTCCTATCTAATACCTTCAACAATTTAAATGGTCAAATAAACACCAACTTTTTTTCATTATAAACCCCTTTTTAAGCCTCTGCTGGGCAAAGGCCTAAAGATAATCTAAAAATATCCTATCTACAGCCTAAAAATAGCTTCTTCACTCTTTTATCATCAAAAATTCACAGTTTCAAAATGATTCAAACATCTTGAATGTGTTAACGCCTTCACGATATAATTTCGTTGAGGTCCCGTAATAATGAGACTACTATACCTGAGGCTGGCAACATTTAGGAGTAATTTTCGCTACACAGATTATTATTAATGGCCATATCATCAACACGTGTAGGGACTCCATACATCACGTACAAATGGAGACGTCGTATATCTTATTTATAGGTACAAAATGTACAATCAGAAGCCGATATTTTCATAGTAACATAATTTTGAAGTTACGTTACTTTCAATTTTGTTTAATTTGACTTTGGTAGGAAGAAGAGGCCCTGTGAACGATCTGGGCATACAAGTAAATCGGTCATAAGCTTGCAAAATATTGGCTTATTACCGAATTTCATACCCCAGTCTTCCTATAGGTTAATTCTTTCTGATAGATTTACCTAAAGCTCCAGTCAGAATGTGCCATTGTTTAAGCCTGATACCCATTACAGTACAACCGTTAGTGTTAACGTTGAAAAATGTATGATAGCAGCTCTTGCTCTAACGGTGAAGGAAAACATCGTGAACCTTGCATGCCTAAAATTTATTTAATACATTTATTGAGGGCATGCAAAGACCCCAACCCGCACTTGGCCAGCGTGGTGGACTCAAGGCCTAACCCCTCCCCCTTGTTTGGGAGAAGACCCTTGCCCTGCAGTGGAACAGTAATGTGATAAAAAAACAGCAAATATTTTGTTCTCAAGCAATCATTTTTGTCCGTGCATAAAGACATTTAGCTCAATATGAACCAACGCCTAACCATCGATGAACTGTCCAAAGAAACCTTATTTCATGAGCGACAGTCGAAGGCACTAGCTCTAATTTCTATTAAATAATAACATAGCTTTAACCTTTTGTACAAAATCATAAACTATCCATAGTAAAGATTCAATATGGCCACGCTAACGGCCCGAGGCGCCAGCGATCATCGACACAGAGGTGTCTGCGCCCTAATTATATACACTCGGACACTTCACAACACAAATATTTGTTATACAACACACAAACAAAGAAAAAACAACCCTATTTTACATACAAATACAGTTCAATTTCAAAAATATGTAATGCATCTTGTTAAGAAAACATCACAATGAAATTACAACTTAGTTTTCATAGAGCTAGAGTTGATTTTTGTGTAGTGTTTGTAAGTCGTTAATCTAAAAAAATATGACCAGAATTGGCGTAAAAAAGTTAATAATGAAATGATTATTGGTTTGTTAGAAACAAAAGTAAGGATTAGTAATAAATACTTAAATTGTCTGACAGATGTTTGTTTGTTTTATATTGACAGTTGCTCGATCTACCCATTGATAATTGGGTTCGCTCTATGGTTATTCTGCCAATGAGGTTTTAATTAGTTTGAATGCTTGGCTGTATAAACTCTATGATCAGGTAATATTCTATTTTCAAAATGCATTCTTTACGGCATGTTTTTTGGGTAGATAAATTAGGAAAGGTTGGTCAAATGGTCTTAAAAACTAATTAAGTTTTTAGTCGATAACTAAATAAGTATAAGGCATTTTTGTCACACTGCTGGGCAAGTGTACAGCGACTGTCTCTTGTGAGGAAAAAAGGATTAAGCTTTGCCATGCTGATAAAGTACTTGTTGGTCCTGTTGCTTAATTCATTGGAGAGGCTGACAGAAACTGAAAAATCTTATAAAAGGCAAAACTAAAAGAGAACTTCTTATAAACTATTAATATTATCTTATATACAATAAACTACACCAAGTTTTTGAAAATTATATCTTTATGACCTACGTAAAGAATAGATAATAACAACAAATAAATATCTTTGGACAACTTACACAATGGCCTTAGGCCACGCTTACCATACTGACAAACATACTTAAGCACATCTTAATACAAAAAATCTGTCAAAATCGCGACTATTCAAAGGTGACTATTTAGATCAATAGTCGCCAGTCACATTTACAGTCGCAAAGACGGTTAGTTTAATAGCAGGGTAGTTCTCTCAGTTAAGTCGGCCGATCAATCACTGAGCGAATCAATTAAGGGCGGTTTGTACCCCCGCGAGGGTGGATTAGGGTTAGATTGAGCTGTTATCTACGAATTTTGAAAGCGATATTTAAGTTGAGTTAGAAAATCGTTTTGTATTTTGAAGGAAAACTTTATTATTATTGATTGACTGCATTTTTTGCGTAGCGTGTAGAGAAATAGCGCAGTTAGGGTTGATTTTTGAAAAATAACCTTTTTTGTCCTGAACTAAGTCTTGCTAAAATCGATTGGCGGTCAATATTCTGAAAGCGCAAGTCTTTCTGCAATGTTTTCGTGGCTGAAAACGCCACTTGTTTTTGCTTTTAACAATTTACTACCGCTGTGGTAAATTTTTCAGCAATTTTGAAGAATACAGCGGTCAATATTCTAAAAGCGAAAGTCTATCCGTTATGCTTTTACTATTAAATCGATTCTAACCTGTTTTATGAAGATAGTTTAAGATCTGGGGCGAAATATATTCAGATATTTGTCATCCTCACCTAACTGCAAAAATTCTTGAGCATATACTCTCGACCTTTGAATAAAGGCGAATTCTTGTATCACTCGTTTTCGTAGTATGTTATACATGTTTAATTTTATATTCGATACGTATCCGGTGAACCCTGAACACCCCATAGCCCATGGGATTCGCTATTGATCCCGAAGTAACGACAGTCGAAATATACCAACATCGATTTATAAAACTTTTACTGAAAGTTTCGTTTCTAGAATTTTTAGAGAAAATATAATAATTTTGACCGATTTCCTGTGTGTAAATGGTGGTTAATTATCTCGGTACCCAATTAAATTCCTAGCCTAGTTGTTGGCTTTAAGCCACGTGAACTTTTTAGTAATTATTTTCTACTAACTTAGCGTACATGAGGGCTCCATTCCTCTATATTCCTTATTCTCTTAGCGATGCAAATATTATGACACCATAACAATTCCGTGTCAAAGAAAACCCGCTATAATTGTCACATATCCATTTAAAATAATGTGTTTTTAAACCTTCCATACATTTAACTGTAAAAGTACTTAAAGTATACACCTATAAAAATCCCTTTTACCTATTCAAGTATAAAATTACTCTACCAATTTAAAAGAGCTACCGTATCTAACATTTTATAGGAGGAGAGAGCTCAGCTTATACTAGTGGTTGTATGAAAGGTCCATTTTACAAAGAGCTCTAGCGTTGTACTGTTTATAGGGAGAGAGAGGTCTAAATATACTGGTGGTTATAATTGTGAGGTGCCACCACTTTGGTCCACATTTTAATGCAGATTGAGGCGTTAATGGAATCTCTGTGCTTTAATGTTTATAAATATAAGTTTTTAAACACTAGTTTTATGCTCCGGCTTTTGCTGCGTCGAACAATTTTCCTAGCAAAAAATGTTTGAAATCAGTAGAGCAATTCTCTACTGTCGGTATTATCGAGTATCGAGAGTTTGATATCTAGGATGTACTGCAAAAATAGTTTTTACGGTGTCCGCTAGAGGCGCTAAATAGAATTTGATACAAATTCTGTCGGTAGGTAACCGGTTGTCGATACTCAGTAGGAGTGTTAAATCGTCTCTGAGATTTCCAAAATTAGTACAGTAATAAATGTAGCCTATTTCAATCCTACGGCTGAGTAAGGGTCCCCATCCGTAAATAAGATAAGCGTAAGGTTCCGATTTCAACACGTTAATGAAACTGGAAGACATTTTTCATTATCATCTATTTCTGGATTTGGGATTTTATTAGCGATATGCATTGAAATCCGAATTTTAGTGTTAAAATAGAACATATTCTCTTGTTTTTCCGTATAGGCCTAGGTAGGATATACCTATGGCCAGAGGCAGTAAAATAAAAAAACTTTTTCACAGTCTTTACACAAAACAAAACAAATTGATTTACAATCAAACGAAGCCTAACCTAAACAAAGGTTAATTTACAATTATTTACAACTATAATAAACAACTTCGACCATCATAAAATTAAATGATCAATGGTATAACGCCACCTGCCGGCGAAAAGAGGCAACTATACCAGCGGCGCGCAAACGCAACACATTTCAACACACGGAGAAAAATAAACCTTATTTATTTCAAAATAAGTGTGAAAATTACTTTGAAATTATAAATTATCACACTTTGAATCTATTATCTCTCGTATTGATCTATTAATTAATACTAATAAATCAATTTGGGTTGCTCTGTAATTGGAGCATCCATTGTCAATGTTCGGAATGAATTATAACGTGAAAATAATTCCAAAATGGCGACTGTTAAAAACAATTTGTTGCTAATGAAGTAGTTTCTTTTTAATTTGAAACTGTTCTTGAATATTAAATATCAATTTAGTGGAACACCTGGTTTTGGTCAAGTATAACGAAATTTTAACACGTTTAAGGGGAATTTAAACCCAATATTTTGGAAATGTGGGTCATATATTTTATTTTCTTTATTGTTATATGATTCCAAACTAACCAGAGCTTGTACTATGGTAATGAAATAACTGATAAACACACTTATATACCTCTAAATACATGCTTATATTGATAAATTGTCATCCACAGAACAAATACTTGTGCTCATCACACAAAGATTTGTCCTGGTTGAGATTCGAACCAACCACGTACAACTACGGTTATTGCGGCAAGATGACCACTTTAACCACTGCGCCAAACGTGCAGTTATAGCACTTATATTAAACTAAAAGTAATACTCAAAAGCCATCAATATCGAGCACTTAAAACTTTACACTCAAACTAGAACTCACAGCTAGAACTCAAGTAGTTATATGTCATGTGACACCTGCACAAACAATCACGCGATACATCTTAAGATATCGTGTAACTTCAACAAATAGATCGTGTGGACTCAAAATATAGACTTTTGCTTCTTCGTATTGTTTTTCAAAACTACTTGTCGGCTTCTTGGTGTAAATTTTAGAAAACTTGAAGTAATCCTAGTCTTTACTTGTCCGAAGTGCTTTATACTTTCTGAGGACTACTTTTCTCTACTTATACTATTGTTTGTGAGGTTGTACATATAAATGTATGTTTGTTTTTTCTCGTTAAAAGTACTTGACAGATCTTGATGAAATGTAGTACTATAGATGGTTTATAACAAGGATTAACTAATAGAATATTTTTTTCTCTGGATGTCTTGTTTCTTGTTCATATGGATAAATTCGCAGGCAAAAGATGGCATTAGGTGATCTCTGTTCCTATCATCATGTTATATTATGTTATGCCTTTTCCTTGCATCTCTCGAGATTAGTACTAAAATGTACCTAAGATTTAAGCTATCGTTCTGCTAAATTTCAATTGAAAACAGCCGTAAAATTATAGAAGTATCTGACCGGCCAGAGCGGTGGAATCAAGGCTTAAATCCTCTCTCATTCTGAAAGGAAACAGTACCTAATAGGTGCTAATCCATACTCCATACTTAATATTATAAATGCGAAAGTAACTCTGTCTGTCTGTCTGCTACTCAATCACGCCTAAACTACTGAACCAATTTGCATGAAATTTGGTATGGAGATATTTTGATACCCGAGAAAGGACATAGGCTACTTTTTACCCCGGGAAAATGACGCGTTTCCCGGGAAAATTCAGGTGGCGAACGAAATCGCGAATATTCAATATTATAATGACACTGAATTAACAAAATTCCGTTGTCATGGCAACTGTTTTAATGGCGCATATGCCTTCGCGCGATTTCGTTATAATTAAGAGATATAAATAATTTTGAGAATATTTTTCGTGAAAAAAAGCATATTTTATATCATCACGCTACGACCAATAGGAGCAGAGTAACAGTAAAAAGTGTTACAAAAACGTGAAAAATTCTGACCATTCTCTCATGGACGCAAGCGAAGTTGCGCGGGTCAGCTAGTAATATTATAAATGCTGTCTGTCTGTCGTCTGTCTGCTACTCAATCAGGCCTAAACTACTGAATCAATTTGCATGAAATTTGGTATGGAGCTATTTTGATACCCGAGAAAGGACATAGGCTTATATATCATCACGGTACGACCAAAAGGAGCAGAGTACCAGTAATTAATGTTACAAAAATGGGGAAAAATTTCACCCATTCTCTCTTATAGGACGCAAGCGAAGTTGCGCGTGTCAGCTAGTAGGTTATATAATGATATGTATTCATCACTTTCGTTAGGCTGCAAAAAATAATGCAAGACGCAAAATAATAGGAAACTAGCTAGCGTCTTTAATCAAAAGTGGTATTTTCGGACTAGGTACTTAATAAAATTAGTCCTAGTATTAATTAAAGTTTTGCCAAAGGTCAATAGTATAATAAAAAGCGCGTTTCATAAAGCGATGAGAGATAGTTGGAGTGTGTATCTATCGTAAACGTATCGAGAACAACTTACGTGGCTCGATGCTGCGAGTATGTTGTACTTGTTTAATATGCTAGTACTTATCCAGTACTTGTGGACACACAAGTGCCTACAAGAAACAATCTGAAGGGACATTTTGAAATGTTTTTCTTGTTAGTTGTTAGAAGAAAGTCAGTGATTGTGTTTGCTTTAAGATTTAAATGCGTGATAGCGTGAGTGTTTTATCTAATATTAATCATAAAAATAAATGTGTATTTCAGTAGCTCAATTCTCTACTACTATCGACTACCGACAACCGAACTGTCATCGAGAAATTTTGTATGAAAATCTGATCAGCACCTCTGACGGGTGTCGTAGGAAATATTTTGGCAGTACATTCTAAATGTCAAAATTTCGATAGCTAGCCGGTTGTCGGTAGTCAAAAGTGGTAGAGAATCGAGGTACAGTTGCTTGTACAAAATTTTACCGTAAATCTTACATTGAGAATTCCTTTTAAGTAAATTATATACATGTGGTAATCACGAGACACGAAGGTCTTAAAGTTATGATTTGTTTTTATATTTTTTAACGTAAACTGAATTTAAATTATCTTTATTCTTTTGCTTGATATTTCGGCAAGTTTTCATCAAATTGACTGTTGCAAAAATAACTTTCCATGATTCTTCCTTCTGCAAAACTTAAGTGTTAAGTATGATTCGTTTTTAATGAAATTTCCTAGTTCTACCCATAATGGTATGTAATATTTTAAATAAGGGTTCATAATATACATAGCCAGGGCTTTAATTAATAAAATACATATCCATTTTATATAGAATATGAACCTGGGACCAAAGAATTCAATAACAAATATAATTGTCGGTCGCAGTGCGCGCCAGTACAAGTCCTGGGCGGCACCTGTGTCGGCGAGATCAAAGCGGCATCGCTTTGTGCGCGGGCGCTGGAGGCCAATATTTATTTTAATTTAGTGTTCGCCGACGAACGGTCGTTAATCGCTAATGGATTAGCTCCCGAAGACCTGAGTATGAATTTAGGTAGTTTATTTGGCATAGATTAATTGTTTTTATTTATATCAGACGTTTATTATGTATATCGGACTGTTTTGACAGTTTGGTTTTTGTTTGTGAAAAAAATTATGTTGATTTTTGTTTTGGAAGACGTGGTGTTGTTTTTTTTTCTTTGTAGGCTGTTTCTTAGTCGTCATTTTGATCATGAAATAGTTCTTTTTGTAATGTAGACTTAGTAAATGGATATTTTGTAGTTCTATCTGGAAATATCGCGGTCGCATTTGAGAAGGATTCATGACGATTAAAAAGTAACGAAATGCTAACACTGGGACTACAATTTTGTTACAAAAAGGACCCAGCATTCAAATAGTAGAATGTTTTCCTGTTATGACATTACTTATTGGTCTTACTTATATTCTCGGAAACGACTAAATCTGTTTCCGACAAAATCACAAAAGTCGCTACAATTAGTGAATCTACCACTAGTTGAAAAAGGGATGCAGATTTTTATCAGTAGGATTAGGATCACGACCACACATTTCAATCACTAAGTAATTTTGAATGATGTTGTTACAATAATTGATTATAAACAAACAATCTATTTGAACCAGCCTAAATTCGATTTCACACTTAAAAAACTGATTTACTAAATAACTCAGCTCAAAAGCAACTCGAAGCTGCCGCATTTGATCCAATATTTGTCCATGCTTTTTGTAGTAAGAAGGGCATTAGTGAAACCCTTTTATTTGTTCAGTACTAAGTTGGTTTACTCGTCAACAGTTGGGCGCAAATATTGGTTGTCGGTTCTTCTGAAGGTAATCGGAGTTTGTCCTGGCTTTTGTCGGCAGAACCAAGGATCAGGTGTCCGCCGCTACTTTGACGCTTCGTGTTCCAATAGATTTGCTTTTCTGAATCGTTAACGATGTTTTTTTGCGTTTTTTCGCCGTACTTTTGCGGTGGTTGGGTTTTTCGTGACTTTTTTATGTAGGTAAACTTAAGTGTTGGTATGTTTAAGGCTGTTTTTCTCGTTTAATCCTGAATTTTGAGATTAGTGTTACTTTATAGGTAACAGATGTTCTATTAGGTAAGGTTAGAATGAAAATAGAATTGTCTCGGACTCCACATGATTAATGAAATGTGATGTTATCAAGGAATGACGTGAAGTAATCTAATATATAAAATTCTCGCGTCACAGCTTTCGTTGCCATACTCCTCCGAAACGGCTTGACCG
Source organism: Anticarsia gemmatalis (assembly GCF_050436995.1). NCBI lineage: Eukaryota > Metazoa > Arthropoda > Insecta > Lepidoptera > Erebidae > Anticarsia > Anticarsia gemmatalis. The sequence goes on along the minus strand of NC_134764.1, from coordinate 8,376,189 downwards.
ATTTTGATGAAATTTTATGTGCTTATCCGGTATCTATGAGAATCGGCCAAAATCTATTTTTCATACCCCTCAGTGACACTTTTTATTTAATTTATATGGCAATGCAACGTTTGCCGGGTCAACTAGTAGGTACATCATACAAACTTCCAAACTGTTTATTTATGTCAAAGAATGCAGGACAAAGATGTAAGGTCATCCAGAGACATAAGACACCCAAAGAATTGTGTTCGGAATGTGAAGAGTGGCGCTACACCTACATCATATACCACTACACGTCTAAAACATAATGCATCTTACAAATTCAATCGATACTGCATAAGCTTTGCCGAAATCTCGTCTTTGCCTCATCGAATTCCGAACGTTCGCAATAAAAAAGTTTGTATAGACTCGAATCACGTTTCGATGGCGTTCTCCGAATTAAAATTACAAAAAGCGCGACCGAGACGGCAGTCCCAGTCGGTATGTGGGAGAGAGCAGTAATGTGCAGTATACACGCCCCTGCAGGAATAAAATTCAAAATAAGATTTCAAAGGAAAAGGAAAAACAAACAAGGAAACAAGGTTGGGGTTTGTGGTGCGTTAGAGTGAGAGGGGTGTATGTGTGTGCGCTCCGCCGGCGATTGGTTAGTTGATATGAGTTATGGCGCGTATGTTTGCCGCGCGAATTAGCCATTTGACGCGGGCGTGTGGGGCGAGCGCCGATGCGACCGTACAATACGATACGTGTGCTATATTTTAATGTACCGCGCTGAGACGCGATACTTTACATTATTAATTACTATTAAATACAAAAAGGAAAGTTATTGAATTCGTCGGCCAATTGATTTATGTTTTCATTATTTTTATATCATAATATAATTCTGAAATTATTTCTTTTTTGCTTAAGTTTATTTACAAAGCATATAAAACCATTAGAACAATATTTGCTGTATGAGAACAAGAAATGATACTTACAAAAATATCTGAGAAATGTCTCTATCACTTAAGATGAATCTGAAATGCGCACAGCGCCATCTCGCGGCGAATAGCGTAACAATCTAACGCCATACTTACAAACCACGATGCTTATGTTAAGAATAACTGTTTTATTTCCTACATGAGTTATTTTTTTATGAAAAATATTCATTTCATAAAAAAACTTGTATTGTATAACACAAAAGCCATGTTAGATAAGTATAAGAGTACCTTCCTTATCTAGAACTAATCAGGAACTTTGCTAAAGTCCTATTTATTCTCCTGATACATTTTTTATCAAATTTGGTACACAGATTACCTATCAAAAGCCTGAATTAACACATAGAATAAGTACTTTAAACTTGATGATAGTTTCAATCCACAAAAACGAAATCGCGAACAGATTGTCTGACGGTCAATTTCACAACTTATAAATAAATGTCAGTTATCCTATCTACTAGATAAAATGACAGCTAATGTATGAAAACAAATGTCAGAATTCCATCCAATAACCTATAGGTACAAAAGTATAAGTAAAATTCCTTTACAATCTCAAATACTTTGAACAATCATAAAAAGCTTAAAAACATGGATATTATAATTACATTACTAGTTAAAAGTAATAATTAATCAAAGAAATATGAAGTTAATTGTCAGAACAACTGCGTCCGTGTCGAAACGATTTGCCGCCAATACGACTGGCGCCATTTTAACTTTTACTTTTTAAACTAATTAATAAGGATGGGCTGTTGTCGATGGTTTAAAAAATATGAAAACTTGTGTCGAGTATTTTATTTGATTATAAAGCTTGTAATCTTCATTATTTATGCAAATTCGACATTTTAAATTGACTTATTCCACGTGTGTTTGAGGAAGAATTGTTTGAAGTAAATAATAGCAGATACTACTTCTTGTTTAAATAAAATACTTGCTGAGTGACGGCCTAACCAATCCTCAAATTTGGAAGGAGACTCTTGCCCAGCAGTGGGACAGTAAAAGATTTAAATATATTTACCTATAAACAAATATTTTGAATGTGTTACACACACACCTGTTTCTACGATTCCCACAAAATACAAGCTTCTAAAATGTAATGTTGTCAAATGAATAATTTTAACAGTTTCTGGAGAACTAAATCACACGTACTCCAATTTGTATCTTCTTCATAAAAAAAGGAACATAAAAAAACGAACGATTAACCAGATGTCGTCACTTATCCTAGAGAGGGGCAATTATTTTTAATCGTAACGATACATTCGATGCATCGATACGGCGCCGGACCACCAAGCAATCGATTTACATATAAATTTGTTGTCCAACCGTAAAATAAAGAAATTGGTCGAAGGTTGGTAATTAAACTCGGCGTATACAACTATAATTTTATTTTAATGTTATCGTTTTTGTTATAGCCGTCCGCGTTCGTTAGCTTAAAAAGAGACGTTTAATGCCTTCGTTTAGTAACTGATGAGATTGTTAGTGCGTTAAAATAGATATTGTTAGTAGTTGCTCTTAATGCCGCTGTTTAATGGAATAATTCGTTTACAAAGGCTTTTGTTTAAGTGTTTTGGGATAATATATTTTACTGCTTGTTACCTTTGCAGTTGGGAAACTGAGGATGTATTCTGTGAAGCCTTTTTACACCGAGAGACCTTCACACAGAGAAACAATAATATCTATCTTTCATGGTTGGTTTTCTGTCCAATATTACGCGAATTTGGAAGTGCTAAAATACACACTAAATCGCGAATATGTTTTGCAAAAAAAATCTCTCTGTAACAATTAAATTCTTTGATTTAACATCTAATTGTCGTAAAATAAATAGCCATAAAAGTTTCTGTTTGTTCATCCATTCAAGCAGAACATAATATTTTAAGAAAGCATATGGCGTCACAGATGGCCCTCCTAGTGTTGTTCTAACATCGACTTAGATCGTAATCGATTACGCTAATCGGCATGTTTATGATTATCGATTTAAATGTTATTGTAAATGCGACATAATATAAAATACTAGCCATTCCTCGTTCGCCTGCTTTCCATACCTACTTTTGTCCTAAGATTTTTTTGGAGGAGCCTGTGTTTGCCTGTGTATTTGTAACCAAATTTCATCAAAACCGCTTAAGCGTGAATCTGTTGCAGGCAAACAAACATTGGCATTTTAAATGTTAGTCTAGAAATAAGTATTTATTTAAAATAACCTCAACAACAATAACTTACTTTGTTTAAATTGCCAAATACACAAGTGACAGATTTCAATTCCTGATCAATCATTATTTTATTTGCTCCCATTCCAAAAATGGATCGTCTCAGTAACGCAAGCGTTAAGGTACTAAATAAAGCTTACCAATATAGTGTCAACAATTTTCGAGATAAACTGCACGCGACAGACAGAAATCTGAGACTAAACGGATGTTGTCATAATCAATTGCTGGAATCAAATTAAAGCAATTGATGTAATGAGCAGGCGCGGAGGGGAGACACAATTAGTTAATAAAAACGCTTTACTTCAATAAAAATGTCTGGTTATAACAGATTTTGTGCATTTTAAGGCGTAAGGATTGGTTTTGATTTTGAAAATAGTTTCGATATGCAATTTCGTCCGCGTGGAAAGATTTCCCAAGAAATATGTATGAATTCAAGTTATAAAAGGAAGATTATTATATCAACAATGACAAAACAAACTTTCATGTCTAACCTACATTGGTGATAAAAAAATATAGGTAGTATTAGAATTTGGCCTTTATTAAAAACACCAGAGTCTTTCTGTAGTACTTTCAGCCCCAAACCGCTGATGCCTGATTACTGAGTACATTAAACGGTAGTTTATCTATTCAATAGGGATTTTTTATGTAAGTTTAAACGCTATTGAATAGATAAACTACCGCTAAGTGTACCTCAGAGACCGGGGGTGAGACATGCTTTTATAAATTTTGCATAGACATAGCAGAAGTTTAACGTAGGTAGGTTTATTAAAAAAAAACTATCCCTCAAAAGCTCAAATTGGGAATGTACGCGAACGACGCCGCATAGTTAACTAGTATTCACATAAATATATATCAGTAGTTTAACTCAAGCTGTACAATTGTTATTACGATCGCATACCATCTAGATATGCGCCATTGTTGCCATTTTAAAAATGTATGTCTGTATGTAAATCAGACATCGGTACATACATCAATATGCATGAATGTATGCTATTCTTCTACACTCAGCTTTATAATATCACGCTTTGTTCCTTGCAAAGAGGAAGGCAGAAAAGATTGACTCCCGCTTTCTGAGGTACATTTAGTGTTAGTTTATCTATTCAATAGCGTTAAAACTCGTATAAAAAAACGCATCAGTTGGCGCAGTGGTTTAGGTCGCCATACTAGTACCATTGCGTCAGGAGGTCGTGGGTTCGATTTTCACACGGGACAATTATTTGTGCGATCCACAAATAATTGTTTCAGGTCTGGTTGTACTTTGTATACGTTGTTTATATGTTTGTAAAAGTCCCTGCGACACAAGAGCAATTTTTAGTACGGGAGCTGTCTTTTTAAATGTTATCACGGTTTGTTCCTTGCAAAGAGCAAGGCAGGAAAGAGTAACCTCCGGTTTCTGAGACACATTTAGCGGTAGTTTATCTATTCAATAGAGTTTAAACTCATATAAAAAAACGCTATTGAATAGATAAACTATCGCTAAATGTATTTCAGAAACCGAGGGTCAGTGCCGTCCACACGTAGAATTCACGTTACACTCGTTTGGACTCAGCTTAAGATTGTTTAAATTAAGATATAGTTCGTGCGTTTGTTAATGCTTGAATATAACAAACTAGTGCTGATTTTCACGACTTACAGTTTAGTGATTTAAATATTGCTAAATGTACGCCAGAAACCGGGAATGAGAGCGTTATAACACTCGTCTGGACCCGGCTTTAAACTGTCATGACGTAGTTCGTACGTTTGTAATGCCTAGTATAGTAAAGTTGTTCGATTCACATGAATAGCTTGAAGGTATAATTTTCACCAGTATTCTGTCGTATTAATAGTGTGTCCACACGTCAGTGAGTGTGGGGACAGCGCCGCGAGGGTGACATCATAACTAGTCATTTCGTGACCACCGGGTCGCGTAACTTGTCATTACGATAGGGCTAACACTAGCAGTTTGTAGATTTATTACTATTTTTGTATTTCCTCACGTAAGAAGCTATTCACCATTTTAAACCATCGCGACTTGTACACATAATCTTATATATAAAATTTCCATGTCACAATGTTAGTTACAGTACTCCTCGCAACGACTTTACCGATTTTAACCAAATCTTATATGCGTATTGAGTAGGTCTGAGAATCGGCCATCTATTTTTCATATCCCTAAGAGACACTATTTTTTTTTTATGTGGCAAACAACGTTTGCCCTGTCAGCTAGCAATATTATAAGAACAACTACAGCTAGTAATACTATTTTCATGTTACAAATGATCGATGTTTGATACAAAGTACACGCGATACAATTATTATTGAATGCCACAAATATTTGATCTACATGGTAGTTTTATATTAACCACCTGAACTGCTATGCCAAGTCTACGACCCGACAACCGAACTCAAGACCTTGTGATGAGTATGGCTTATTGACACTTTAATCATATCTTTTACTGCCTTAAATCATCCTAGCCTTTCTTTCAACTATGTTGGAGTCGGCTTCCAGTGTCACTGGATGCAGCTGAATACCATAAATTTACATGGAGCGACTGCCTATCGGACCTCCACAACCCAGTTACCCGGGTTATAACACGATACCTAGACTTTCAAGCCACGAGCTCCTCTCTATATCTTTAACCTTATAACTGCTAAAATAAAACTGCTGAAATAACTTTTCTTTCCCCTGCCAACCCTACACGGTATTAAGTAATATATTACCACGTAATTCGCGGGCAGGTCCGCGTGTTACAACATGTAGAGTTCACTTCGCTTGAATACTTGATACTTTATCTAATATTAATAATAGGCGTGTCTGTCTGTCGCTAGTTCTTTAACAAGTAATTGTAGAGCAATTGTTACAATTGTACGTTTGAAAAGTTTATTATTCTTTTATACATTTTTACATACATACGTAAAATCAGGCATTTTTCCCATAAGGTAGGCAGAGACTAAAGAACGCCACTTGGTACGATCCTTACAAACTTCCCTTGCTTCATTCACATCCATACATCTTGTTATACAGTAACTGTCATTTTAAAAGTAGTTTCTTATAAAAGCCTTTTTTATCACCACGCCTTCACTACACATTGAATGTAGCAATAATGCGATTTAAATCTTAAAATTTTAGAGCAAGGATATTTTTGCCAATCGGGAAATCGACTCAAAAACCTACTTAAGTCATGCCAGCACTAATTTGTAATACTAAACTTATTTAAAATGCTTCACTAAAGTGTTATCTTTGAGCAAAATATGTTAAATAAGTTTTTGTGAACCGAAGACTAAAAGTCAGTTTCACAGTTTTCAGAAAACCGTTTAATTCCTATCCAATAGTTAAAAAGACAGCAAATGTAAAAGCAAATCTGAGGAAATTCCTTCTGAAAATCTAAAACATACTTATTTAGAAGCGGCAAAATCGGCCTTAACAGACTGATCCCCAATTTCTGAGGCACATTTAGCGGTAGTTAATCTGTTCAAACTGACATTATATGTACTTAAACGCTATTGAATTGATAAACTACCGTATGTACCTCAGAAACTCGGGGTAAGAAATACAATAGAAAACGCAACCATTTAATAAATAGCTATTCTTGTACAAGCAAACCCGTAGCATGTAACTATCACAGTAATAATTCTATTACAACCAAGAAATTCCAACAATTGCCATCGATCGTACAATTATCTACGCAATTTAAGGTTCATTTTCCTTTGCCGGCGATCGGGGCGGCAAGATCGAATGCGTTCATGCATCATTCATGCGCGCAAGCAATAATGACACTTAATGACACGGGGGTTCCTTTTAAACACGGGTCATTATTATAAAGATAGTTCGATACAAAGTTAATGCTGATTAAAAATATAATACTGTGATTTTACGCGATTTGACGCAGCCGGTGTTTTATAGGTGATATAGGTATATTATTTAAGAAGTTAGGTAAATACTTAGAAATATCTATATTACTTTTTGTTCTTGCCTTATTTTTTGTGTGAAGGAGTAACAAACATCAATTTATTAAACCACCGATATGTAAATATTATTAATCTTAAACAGGAATTCTTGCGCGCAATGAGCATGAATTTTTATAATAAATACTCAATAGTTTTTCGTTGGTTACATTTTCCGTGATCGCAAACTCTAAGTGCTCATTCACGTTGACTCGCGGGCGCGGTGGCGGGCGCGGTCGCGAAATATCAAACATATGGCGATGTACCAAAGTGTTCACGTACAAACCGTTCGCGCGGTCTAAGTCGCGGGCGAGCTAGCGGCGTCGCGCGCGGCCCGCGTGGCGCGCTCGCGCCAATATCAAACAAGTGAAGATGTTCGTGTGTGTTCACGTCGAACTAGCGGTGGCGGGCGCGATCCACTCGCGATGTCAAGTAAGATCAACCAGTTTGAGCCAGTTCGAGCCAAACGCCCGCCTGGCGGCCAACGTGAACACAAATCGCCACGTCCCCGCGCTCGCGACCGCCACCGCGCCCGCGAGTTCTAACGTGAACAAGCACTAAGTGCTCATTCACGTTGACTCGCGGGCGCGGTGGCGGGCGCGGTCGCGAAATATCAAACATATGGCGATGTACCGAAGTGTTCACGTACAAACCGTTCGCGCGGTCTAAGTCGCGGGCGAGCTAGCGGCGTCGCGCGCGGCCCGCGTGGCGCGCTCGCGCCAATATCAAACAAGTGAAGATGTTCGTGTGTGTTCACGTCGAACTAGCGGTGGCGGGCGCGATTCACTCGCGATGTCAAGTAAGATCAACCAGTTTGAGCCAGTTTGAGCCAAACGCCCGCCTGGCGGCCAACGTGAACACAAATCGCCACGTCCCCGCGCTCGCGACCGCCACCGCGCCCGCGAGTTCCAACGTGAACAAGCACTAACAATGAGGCGATTTTCTACCAGATCAGCGCCCCTAGCGGATGTCATATGGACTAATTAAACAAAAATAATAATTTTAAGGTCAACCTATCGATAGTAAAGCAGTAGAAAATCGCGATACCTTTTTCTAATACGAAAGATAAATTTAAAATGCGCTAATGTGGAAACAATTCCTTCATAACGACCCAACTTCGCTGTTCGACCATTTCCTAAGCTGTCTGAAGTGTGTGACACAGACGATCCTGAACTCGATGCACAAGTACCAGCCGCGGTTCCACCTGGTGCGGGCCAACGACATCCTCAAGCTGCCCTACTCCACCTTCAGGACGTACGTCTTCAAGGAGACGGAGTTCATCGCCGTCACCGCTTACCAGAATGAAAAAGTAAGTTAATTGTTTAATGTACTCTTGATTTAAGTATAAGGTATAGTCGTGAAAGAATTGAATTCTTAATCGATTGAGTTGTATTAGTTCGGGAAAAAAGTCTTTTCGCATTATAGTATGTATGAACTTGTAATAAAATATTTACTCTACACGAAAAATCTCGATATTTGGGTACCTCACGAGCTCACTGAAAGAAACCTAATGAACCGTGTACTCATTTGTGATTCTTGAAGCCAAAGAGATTTTGCGAAAAGACTTTTTCCCCGACCTGATATTTAAATGACAAATGTGGAATGGACATCTAACTTTTGTAGAAGACGAATATTTCCATTACATCTACTACTTGAATACTTCTAAATCAAATATATTGCTGCGTTTAAAGTAACTAAAGATTTTCTAGTATTACAAAATTAATCACCGGAACATTCATAAGGTTAAATTGTACCATTTTCTTCTTCATTTGCCAAATCTGACGGCCAAATGAAACATCCCTCAACTATTTATGAGTCATTTTGCTTAATCAAAAGTAATGTCTGTCCTTATCACTTGGACTTGTAGAGACAGAAATAACTTTAAACATTATTTAGCATTGAAAAACATTCGTACATTCGGCTGTTACACCACGAAAAATCATTAAATACCGATTAAACTTACTCCCAATTAAAAATAAGACTAACAACACCTTCTTTTCAGATAACACAACTGAAAATTGACAACAATCCTTTCGCTAAAGGGTTCCGTGACACCGGCGCGGGCAAACGGGAGAAGAAGTAAGTACCTAACCTTTGATGTTAATTGCCACCCGAGGAAACAATACCTCATATCATTTATATTGTATACAGCACAATGATGTCTTAAGCTTGTGACGTTTTGTTTAAAGCAGCTTTTTAGCCTGCTTTTGAGCTTTTTAACTAGGCTGTATATGCTAGGGTAGAGTCGTTTATGTTCTGATTATGTGCATCCAAAGATAGTTTTGTAAAATGACATTATTATCAGTTTAAAATGTCACTATTTTAAGCTCAAAAGTATTAAAGAGTTTACAAGCTATTAGAAGATATATGTACATTCTCGACTTTCTACAATTACCTATTGTCTCTAATACTATGTGAACGGTGATTTACGTCAAATTAAGTCATGAATTATACTTGATGATAAAATAAACTAAATTATATGGTTTAAAAAGTACCTAAGTTTTCCTACATCATCATTAAACTATACTTAACTTATAACTAACATCGTAAAATACATGTAAAATATTGTACTGTATTGATTTAATATTAATAGCAAATAGAATACCAGAAATTGCAAGACCCCTGTTCCAAGCGAAAGGAAAATCATTCAAATATTTCCGAAGAAGATAAACTACAATTCTATTTGTATCATAACAGTAATGACTGCGTCACATGTTCACTTCCATTTCCCAAGAAAATAAACATGTTGATTGTAAACGAGCCCCTAACAAGCATCTAATATATTCGTTTGTTACACACACACAACCATTCCTATATTTTAATACTTAATTACTTAATTTATTGCCTTGTAAACCAGAAACGGTAAAAAATCGTTTATAATCCCCACTAGGTAGGTGGTCAAAAGATAAATGAAGGCGCAAACGGACTATTTAAGTAAAAAGCTAACTGAATTATAGTATCTGTGAATCTTGAGAATTAATTAGAGCGGGAACTGTCGGCGCCGGTGGATATTCAAATTAAACCAATCGGGTGCCTCCTTATTCGTGTTCGGGGTTTAAACATAACGGTTAAAATGGTGGAGTCATTCTTGGCGCTTTTTTCCAGCGTCTCTGGCGTGCGAGGGAGAAAATTGGATTTCCGCGATAAAATCAGCTTTAGACGGTTTTTTTTTCTCTGTATAATTTGCCGCCGACTGCGGGCTGGTTGTTCCGCTAAGTTATTTGAATTCCAACAAGAACTCAATTAGTAGTTGATACGTATCTGTTTGGTGCATCGTTAGCCGGATTAGTTGGAGATGTGCGCCATATTGTTTGTGCAATTGAAATTGTACGATATACTCGTTGTTTCTAGTTTAACTGTCGTGAATGTTTGTTTTAATTTAGTTTAGTTTCGGACGACATATTATTCTGACTGCAGTGTTAGTGAAATGGTAGTTATAAATAGCTTTACGTAGTAGTAAACTATTTCTAGAGTACTCCTACTAGTATAATTGAAAGTTACACAGGTTGTATATTCGTATTGCTCTACAAAACTATGTAACATGAAACTGAAAATAGTAAAATGAGTTCCCGAAGCTCCATTTTCACGTTGGAAACACGAAGTTGGAACATGCCATAACCGAAGACGGATAATTCCGTACTGAAAACCGATGAATCGATTACGAGCTGGTACCGGAAGCTATCTTAAATGCTTACACATTGCCGGACTGTCCGTCCGGACCGGACGGCGGCGGCCGCCGGACGCTGCGGGCGAATCTTCACAAAATGGCCGCCGGAAGTGGCGGAAACGTGAGCGTTTTGACAAACGCCGCGCTCGGAAAAGCCGACGGTGCGAACACATGCCGCGCATAACTCACATCCGTACATAGGGCTGTGCTGCGGTCGCAATTAATATTGTATTGAAGTGCCTTAGAGTACAGGTAGATGTTGTTACGATAGCTTTTGGAGATAGACAGAGCTTTTAGCTTACTTCAACTGTATTTATATTATAACAGAAAACTTCGTCATCTATAAATAAGGCAGTGGAATCTCATACAATACTTATACGTACAAGCTTTATAAACCTACTTTCAAATACTGCGACCTCACAAATTCCTAAACAAACTTTTAATCAGTTTTCCGAATCTATTCTCTTGACCAATCACAATCACGACAGCTAAACCTTACCCGTATTGTCTCTTTCAAATGATTTAATTGCTCCCGGTTTGTGAGTACATTTAGCGGTAGTTTATCTATTCAATTACGTTTTATTTATATGACTTTAAACGCTATTGAATAGATAAACTACCGATAAATGTACCTCAGAAACCGGGGATTAATCAATCAGTAGCAGCCCTAACATGTACTCTATAAAGCAGGTTATACACATACCGTTAGTGTCCTTTGATATCGCTCGCCGTGTGTGAGAAAACCCCTTTATGTTGCCTACTAATTAAGATGCGGTCCTTTTGAGGTCACTCTTAAAGGTGTGGAGTGGATATCGAGCTGTTAAATTTTAAACGCTTTGGGAATTAAAAGGTTGAATTCCTTAGTACTTATTAAGTAGTAGAAAAAGTCTTTTCACATTATAGTATGTATGAACTTGTAATAAAATCTTTTCTCTACCCAAAAAAACTCGATATTTGGGTACCTCACGAGCTCACTGAAAGAAACCTGATGAACTGTGTACTCATTTGTGATTCTTGAAGCCAAAAAGATTTTATTACACGTTCATGCATACTATAATGCGAAAAGACTTTGTCCCCGACCTAATATATTGTAACTTGGTACCTAAATGATGCATATGTTTTTAAGACGATGACATTTAAGTTTTCTTATTATTTTTATTATAAGTAAGGATATTGAGAGTGGTTTTCATACTCTCGCTACTTTTACTATTATACTAGCAGATGGGCGATCTGAAACTTATTCTTAAGCAGTAAATAAGCAACAATTTACAAAAAAAAGTCAAAGTTAGTCGTTCTAAATTCGTTCCTTATCTAAAAGTAAAAAAGTAAACCTTTTTTCCGACACTAACTGCCAGTGACGTAATATCTTTAAAAACAATAAAAACAAAAAAGAAAATACGTATAAAACACCGGCCACATTATTTTAAACAAAATGTATCGTAATTTAAACAAAGAGAATCAAAACACTGTCTTATAACACGTTCATGGCAAGAATAGCAATGGCTCTGTCCCCTCGACCCCAAACTAACCGCGGCGCTTTAAGGGATAAAAATTTGGCAAAATTACAAGGCAGGCCACCCCTGTCGCAAGTTTACAATGTAACGTGAGCACCCTAATGCGAACAGTTTAACTTAGGGCTGCCACTAACAGTTTAATGTAATTTAAATTGTATTTTTTGGGTGTTGCAATTTACCGATGGATTGTGATAGAGCTTTTTCAAGTAGAAATTGGGCTTAGAATGCAAGTATCTAGCTGTGGTTAATTTTCTTTGTGATAAAAGGACCTATAAAAGAGCTGTTAATTTATAAATTACACAGAAGAAATCTTATTGATGTTCTTCACGTGCCTAATAATTGTACCATAATCTGTTTTATGTTTTTGATCTAAACGTGAAATTTCATTGTAACGTTTAATATTGTATTGAAAGCATCGTCGTTCTTTTAATATCTCTTATAATAAAGACTTTGGCATAGCTTTAAAATCAAAAGGGGCCGTTTCAATGTATTTTCATATATATGTATAAACTTTTCATATGATGAACGATCATACACTGTATAAATAAATGGTTAAATATATTTGTAAAGTTTTATAAAATCTAAATTCATCAATATTTTCACCATCAAACAGCGCCAACCCTGAAACCCTAGGGGTGGCACAAATTAAATTCTATCAGTTGACAATGAGACGAGTTAATAAAACGAATTTAGGCGCGGAACCCTCGCAAGACGGACCATATTTAGGGATCAGTAAAACAATGAAATGATAAAGAGTTATTTGTTCTGGGCGACAGAAGGCAAATAATTGCTATCCTTTTTGTGCGTTTTGGGGTGAGTTAAACGGTCCGCTCGGAGGATTTTATCCTTTCTGTTGTGGTTCAAATATTGTACGCATTTAGATGATATGTTGGGGTTGAGACAGTTAGATAAAAGAATATGAATGATGTCTGTTCCGATTAATGTCAGTTTAGAAATCGAAAGTTCGTTTTCAGTGTGTAAGTACAAAAATGTGTAGATAATCTGAAACCACTGCTGAGTATTTACTTCCTCTTATAAATATTAAAATTAGTATGTATTCCTCTGAATGTATACCATTTTGTACACATATCTTGAGTCGCTTGAGATATCAAAACGAGTTAGTGTGTGAATCGGGTTAGCAATGACAGAAAAATACTAAATCTATGAAGTTAAACCAAACCCATACGATGCGACTGAATTCAATGAGTACAGTTTTGTAATCTACAACATTAGATAGATATTGCTAGCGCCTAAAAGCTTTAATTTTCTTCCAACAATGTGTCAAAATATAAGAAAAATGACTTGTAGATTCAGTCACCTTTAAAACTTATTAGCTAACACGGTAGGGGCGTCTGTGGCTCAAATTTCGGCGATCATTAGAAGATGATTAACCTTTCGTGGCGAACAGGGGTCGTTGAGGACCATTACTTCAAATGTCAAACGATTCACACCCTAGTGGTGTCATTTTAAAAGTATTTTTTTGAACTTTAGAAAAATATATATTGATAAGTATAGTGGTTGAATTATTCTGATAAAGTCTTAGTTTTGACAAAGACGATAGTTATTAAATCAGCAAATATGGCTAGTTTATTCATAGTAAGTTGTAATATTGCAACCAAGAATAAGATATTTTCTTACCAATGCTTATTACTGACATCAATCAGGCAAAAATCTGGTATTTACGACTGATTTGTAATTCTTCGTGGAAACTTCTTTAGACCTCAACTTTTGACCATATTTTGGCCACTTTCATAGTTGTATGTAGCATCTATATGATAATAACACGAGTAGTTTGTCCGTGTACCGCAGACAAGCGCTGCTGACGGCGCGCTCGGACGCGAGGGACGATGATGACGAGCGGCCGCTGGACGTGGGGGGGCCCTCCAGCCCTCCGCCGCCGCCCCCCACCACGCAACACAACACCACCTGTGAGTATACACACATTACTCTTCCATAGACAGGGAGTACTATGGTTTCTTTACAATCGTCTTTTCAAGAAAATGTTGTCACCGATCTTCTGTTTCGTCGTACTCCAAATTGACTATGTTAGGTACACATAGTCAATTTGGAGTACGACGAAACTCCCTGTCTTGAAATTAGTTTCATTCAAAGTCGGCAACTATCCCGAAGAATGCAGTACTGACCAAACCTTCTCTTCCAGCATGGTTCAGCTCTAGTGGCGGCGGTGGTGACTCAGGAGCTGAAGAGGGCATCGAGGCGGGCTCAGACTCGTCGTGCTCGGGCGGCGCGAGAGCACCCTCGCCCCCCGCCGGTCCCTCCCGCCCCTCGCCCGCGCCCGACGTGTCCCTCGGCCCCCCGGTGCAGCCCCCGCTCCTCCCATACTTGTATCCGCCGAGCCTGTACCCGCCACCGTTCTTCCCGCCGCACCAGATGCCGCCGGGCCTGCTGTTCAACCTCCACCCTCTACTGCAGCAGTACTCGTTGCCGCCTCCGCCGCCGGCGCCTGGGCCGCACGCACCACTAGGTAAGGCGCACAGGTTCGCGCCGTACGCCCTGCCTGGTCTAGGGTCCGCGTTCGAGCAGGTGGCGCCCCGCGCGCGCTCGCTGAGCTCGTCGCCGGCGCGCGCGAGGCCGGGCTCGCCTCCCGCGCGGGCCGCGTCCGCCGACCCTCCTCCAGAGCCGAGTTCGACGACCCCCGCCACTCCGCCAGCGTCAGACCTGAAAAGCATCGAGCGCATGGTGAACGGGCTCGACGTGGAGACCCAGGACTGACTGCCGCGCTGTACATACCGTGTATTTATATGGTGGTGCCACCCCCCTCCCCCCTCTCGCCTCGGGCGACGTTTTGTATCGTTCCTATTTTGTTTTTCTTTCGAGTTCTATTCGGGTCGATAATCGTATACTGATTGTACATAGTTAAGCTTACATTAGGGATCGTTCACACAATGTAAGGCTCCTCGTGGACGGACGGTGTCGCGATGAGACGCTGTGGCTCTTCATTATTTCATGTTGCCATAATCTTTCTACCTTTTTATATGCTAGACATACTTCCTATGCAATGAACATCGTACAAGACAAATTAATGTCAATCTATGAGCTGAAATGTAACACGAAGTGGACAAAAGACAATGGAGAAGGAAAACAATCAAATAAAACTAAATAAAATATCGGAACAGTTTTGATTATTACACAACTTAATTAAAGGTTCATCTCCACTTTATATATTTTAAACTTCTCGATAAAAGTACCTTTGAACGCTAAACAGTTAAGCGCAGTGTCGTCGCGACATCGTACCGACCACGGAGCCGTCACGTTAGCCACATAGCAACACCGCAATAGCAATAGTTTTAAATTAATACTCTCATTTCGATGTACAATTGTAGCAGCGACGGCTAAAACATACATGAATCAGGTTTTGTGCAAATTACAAGGATTTTTGCGCAAACCGCAAGGATTTTAGTGCAATGAATCATACTTTGCGCAAGTCGCAAAGTCTTTTGTGCAATAATTATATCATTTGTGGACATATTCCCTATTAATTTATATAGCTACAGATATTGACGGTGTATCAACAATACGAACTACTTGTTTAAAGTCTTATGCAGAACATTGTGGAAGATTCTATAATCCGGAGTAAAAATATTTTCGGACTAGTTAATTAAGTATTTTATTTCAAAATAAGATATACCTATAGAAACATATTTTTTTACGCCTTTTGTTCAAAGTTGTCAGATTTTATTTTTTCTTATGTATTTCATGTAAAATCTTGTAATATTTCACGTAATTTTATGATTAATCAAATAGTTTTGATTAGTTTTGTGACCGTCGCGGCTACAAACGGTAACATCGAAATAATTAATTTTCATTTTCCACTTCGAATAATTAAAATATAATTGATAATATTGCTTTATTTTGTAAATACATTTTGTAAGGTATATTTACGTGTTTACTAATAAATAGACATATTTTGAAAATATGTTTTGTCAATTGTGCTGTGAGATGGCGCGAGTTCGATTGTTGCTTTTGTTAAAAAATATATCCCATTTAATATTCAATTTTAAGTACAAAATATACTAAAATTGATGAAAAAAATCACAAATGTTAACTAAATGTTGGTAATGTAAGCTGTTGTCTTCGATTGGCGAAATATTTCAAAAATACAATTTCTGATAAAGCAACAATTGGACGCGCGCAAAAAACGATTGATAATTCTAACTGTAAGTTAAAGTTTGTAATATATAGTTAATAAATATTGTAGTTAAAAATACAAAATATATAATTATAAAATGAATATAATTTTCCATGGAATTCATTAAACTTAAGCAGCAAAACATTTGGAAAGTATTACAACGTTTTTTTACATAAAACAGTTACAGTAACCGGTGATTTGATTGCAATAAGAATTGTTTTTGCCATTTTTCTACAAAAAAAATAAGCTTTTTGAAAATGGAAGGAGACTGTAATTTTGCAACAGTTGTAATTAAAAATTATTCATTAAAATATATAGATAAATCTATTGACAAATAATTGTTTTCTTTTGACACCCAAGTCTAAGATAATTTCCCGATTTAAAAGTTGAATTTTCACAAGGAGTGTCACCAGTCCGTTCCTTTATCAACTAAGTAAATACTTTTATAAAACCACGTCACATTTACAAGCCAGTTATATCCTAAAAACATTTCGCAGTAAGTATTGTGTATAAATATTTAAACGGTATTCAAAACTAGGTGACCTGCGCGGCTTCGCTCGCGTAAAAAGTTTCGCCCAAACTGAGTTGGGGTCTTCAACTTTTCTTCATGCCGTGTTCATTTGTTCTCAATCATTAAGCTAGAAAAGCCAATAAAAAATAGCCATTCACTATCTTATCACCCACCTCTGCCTACACCTTCTGGTTTAGCGAGTATGATATTATGTATGACTAGCGGACCCGCGCAACTTGGCTCGCGTCACATTAGAGAATGGGCGAAATTTTTCATCGCTTTTGTAACATTTTTCACTGGTACTCTGCTCCTATTGGTCGTAGCGTGATGATATATAGCCTATAGCCTTCCTCGATAAATGGGCAATCATACTCTGAAAGAATTTTTCAAATCAGGCCAGTAGTTAATGAGATTAGCGCGTTCAAACAAACTCTTCAGCTTTATAATATTAGTATAGATGTGTATGTAGGTACCTATTTTGTACTATAAGAAACGTTTTTCATTTTTAATGTCATCCGACTAAAGCAAGTGAAATAGTGACGCCACACACTAAAACGCGCCCATGTTATCAGTATCACGGAACTATATAACTACATATCTCGGGATGTGAAGACACGAAGCTCTATAAAACAATGATCTCCCATCTTAAGTGTGGTCGTAATGTTATTTTACACAATTACGGCATAACAACGTGCGTATCACCGGCTCCGTATAATTGGAGGTTCTCCCAACACTATGCGAACGCTTAGATCACATCTAAGAGCTGTGATGCTCAAAGTTATTCAGACTTACTTTACTTAATGTATGGCTAAATTCTGTACAGCCATCGGTGGATATTTCCTACTGATTTTGTATTGTACTTACATTTTTTCTTATTTTAATAGAGTAAGAATTTTTTTTCGGGTTTGAATTGGAGGACAGTAAATAAATGCAGCAAATAATTATGTACCTATACTATAGGCTAAAATTTTATTGAAAAATTCAGTTAGATTAATTTTAAAATGATTATATTCTTTTAAGAGCTATTTTCAATATTTATCTGCGAGATACCAAGGTTTGAAATACTTTATGAACAGCTGCCAATCTGTCTTTCTGTTTGAAAAGGTTGTCTTTAGAACAGCATAACCGACTTTATGGGATAGTTACTAAAAAGAGGAGAGGTTAATGCGAAAATCAAAGCGACATTCATAATTTAAGTTAAAGCGGTTTAAATAGCGGGCCAGAGATAATCACAAGATACAAATATAGGTACATACTTACATAAATCACGCTTTTTTTTCCATAGAGGTAGGCAGAGACCAAAGACCTCTTGCTATGGTCCCTACAAACTATATCGGTCAAAATAAGGATAAAAGGTAGTAAATTCCTCAAAGTTTGAGCGCCACTGTTTCAGAGGTGTCACGTACGTAATTGGTGGTATCAGATCGTTCGCCCACTTAGTATTTCGTATGCTAAACTAGTTTGAATGAGGTGCAACGCGAAACGGCTCGCTGATCTACCCGCGATATTCACCAGATAGATCAACGAGATAGATTAACCACTGGTTATACTGAACCATTCATAAGTTGAGCTTTTAAAGCGTTTTGTTTGTCGTTACATTTCGCTATAAGCATTGCGGCACTTATTAATGGAATTCCCAAGTAGTGGTTAGAGGGAAACAGATTGAAATGTATATAGAGGATGTTTGGTTAATAGTCAATATGAGGCGCCTATAGCCAGTTGCGCTCACCGGTCGGCAACCCTTGGCACGGTCATTCCATAAATGGGTGACCGCATAGTTGAGCTGGGCGTCTCCGTGCTTCAGAGGGCACGTAAAAAGTCGGTCCCGGCTGTTGTCTACTAAGATAACAGTCGTTAAGCCATGTCAAAGGCCTCTCGGGCGGCTTGAACAACTTTGACATTTGGTTGACCACTAACTATACGACCAACAAACAAACAAACAATATGAGTAAGGTCTTAACAGATTTTTTTAGGTATTTGTTTGTGACATTGGTGATATTTTTATATATAGACTGTCTCTGTACTGTAGTCAGTAGTGTATTCGACTGCTGATCATAAGGTCTCGAAATCGATTCCCGGGTCGGGAAAAGTGCTATTGGCATTTTCCAATTTTTGTATGAATGTTTCTCAATAGTAGCTCATTTCATTCTAAATACATCTTAAAAAATAAAATTGTTGACGATATCTGAGATAATATCAGTTGACCACGTAGAGGTGCAATGTTATGAACAGTGGAATGTAACCTGCGGTTCACGACACCTGCGCTAACTCGTGATCGTAGATAGCAGTTATCTATCTTACTTACTCAGGGTTAGGCTACACTAAAGAAAAGAATAGAGTAGCGTTATTGAAATACCTACATTATTTTGACAAGACCTATTCTATAATATAAAGCGTTAACTATACAATATTTCACAATATAAATCCATAGCAATATTATCAATGTGAAAGTCTGTCTATCTGTTACGTAATTACAACCAATCGACTGGGCTAATTTTGATCAACTATAACGTAGAGTTAGTTTAAGATCTAGGATCTAACGACGGCTCTTTTTTCCACAATATGCTGCGCTCCAGTATTTTATCTAGGATTTTACGAAAACTCCTTTTTTTTTTTAAAAAAGACCTTAGTGAATGAGACCTATACAAAATTCATCCAAATTAATACAGCCGTTTGGTAGTAATACGTTGAACAGACAGACAAACTTTCGCTTTTATATACAGTAAACAATGCATTGTACCCACAAACGTTAACATTAAGAACAATGACAGTAGACAGCAAGGCGTTTTGATAATCTGCACGGCACACGAATGCTAAGTACACAGGTTCATTTCATATTCCCGGGCCGTGCGCTATAAATAATGATAAAAACTTACTGTACACTTGTATTTACATGATTATAACTGCTATAGTATGTGTCAGTTAAGTTTATTTGTCAGAAAAGACGACCAGCTGTTAAAATGCTGATAAAAAGATGCGTAGGAGAGAAGTGAGTGCCTCTGACTCTTCCCTCTTCCTCTCTTCGCGTACTGGCTTGTTGTTATAGAGACTGACAATTTAGCAGATAGCTTTCGCTTGCACAATGTAGGTAAAATATGACACGGGAAACCCAAATGAAGATAGCGGAATGACCTGAGGAGCTATCACGTATCTCAGTTGCCAACTATTTGAAAACTACTATGTTGTACATTGTATTCTCCCTTAGAATAGAGTGATTAACACGCTACATCAAAGGAGCAATGTACTTGCATACAAGGCTCTCTACTGGTTAGACTATTAGGTTCGTACTTTTATCTAATAAATAATTAAATGTTACCGAAAGTAGCCCCCAGAAACCCACCGCAATTAGCCCCATAATCTAAAGCCTTATTTTGAATTAAATTGTAATCATATTAATCATCAAATCGAAAGCATAAAAAGGTGTCACTTATCCAAAAAAATATCTTCAAGCCAAAACACGGAACGCAAACACCTCTAAAAGTTCTGAAACTTTATCCTATTCTTAACATTTCTACCAAATACCGGGAGGAACATTTAATTTATTTAAAAGGAGCCGAAACAAACCCTTCTCTTAACTTAGTTGTCAATTATAAATTCGGCGTGAAAGAAAATTTACGGTATTCCGATTCCTACCGCAAAATCGAAAAAAATACCGGTAACAAGCTAGAGTGGCCCATTATAATTAAATGTTACGGTTATTTGGTGATGCCGTCCTTGTCTTTTGTGTGTGAAATGTGTATTTCTGTCTCTTTCTCTCGTGAACGAAGTGTTGCCACAAATCACTTGAGACAATGAGAGGACAGTTCGTTTGCGAGCCATGGAGTGAGGAAACTGGATAGTCCATGGCGAATCTCTACTATTTATTTGACTTTAATATAATCTTCAACATTGTGGTACACACCTTCAGTTATCAGTAAGTATGCTACGTACACACCTTCAGTTATCAGTAAGTAGCATACTTACTGATAACTGAAGGTGTGTACCAACAAGGTGTGTGTAGTGAATAAAAATAAATAGAGGCATTATATAAATGTAAACTATTAGGCAAGGATCTCCTCCCAGAAAGAGGGGTTGGCTAGTCCTTGAATAAGGTGACCACGCTGAGCTAGTACGGGTTCGTGATTTTGGGTTTAAGTTGTAGCAAAGGGTGCAAAGTAATTTGAAAATAGAAAAAAAAAATATTTTTCAAGATCGCATAGATCTGGTTTGTTTTGATTTATCGTATTATTAAATTAATTTAAAGAACTTTGGTTTCTTGAACAAAAATACTGTATAAAATAATTTATGTATAAAGTATCGTCACCGGAAGAAAGAAAACAGGATGTCATCATGCATAGATTATAATCTACTACACGTAATAAACCTGATTTGCTTCAAGTATTTTTTTTTATCTATGGCAAGAAAAAAGTGGGCAGTCTAGTTTTTTTTTTGGTGTTGGCAATAATAGCCTTAGTCCTTACCTACAATATTGTTATAATAAATTATAATCTATCCCTTTATGTAAGTGGTATAATAGTGCAATTTGTGTGTAAATGATAGACATAAATAGATTTTAAGTGAAAGTATTTGTATATTCCTTAGTTTACTGTGCAGTGGACTTTTTTATACGTTAACAACTTTTGTGAAAATACCTACATGGACAAATAAACAGTTTGATTTGAATTTTATCCAATTTCGAGGAGGAGTTTGAACGTGGAAGGAAGACTAACAAACACATTGTCACGTACGTATATGATAATTTAATTTCTACCCGCAACTTCGTCTGCTTTAAAAGATTTCCGGGGACAAAAAGTATCCAATTTATTTATCCAGGTTATAAGTCATCAGTGTACCAAATTTGTTTAAAATGCGTCCTGTTTTGTTTGCTATATTTCGTGAAAGAGTAAAACATCTATCCATACTTACGAACTTTGGCATTTATAATACTAAGTAGGGTAGGACGGAAATTGAAAATATAAACTGGTAGGTGTAGGTTTGTAACGTCGTCAAAATTAAAATCAATTCAATTGTTCATTTAGGCCAAATATTGACACTTATGATAGTCGTTACGGAAAGTGGGTAGAGCCTTATGAGAAGAGCTAGCAAGAAGCTATCGGCCAATCTTTTCAAGCGCCAAAAGATTTTGTGTAGGTTTGTTTGTTTGTGGTTGATTTACAAAAATGCTCTTTCGATTAGTGAGAACAGGTATAGTTTATCTTTAAAAATGAGAAAGTTAGCAATGTGCAAAAGATGTTAACTTACACGAAGAATATTGCAATACTGGGATATAAGTGCACTCTAATTTCTTAACTTACTTCGACAAAATGGGCCTTATTCCCTTTTCCCTAGAGGCACGGAATTAATACAAGGAGCGTCATTGTTTCTTATCCAAGTGAACCATGGTCCTTGTTCAAAGGTTACCGATTTCGTTGGTTCGCAATTAATCGCTGGACCTCGAGGGTGTCGGCAGGTGAGGCGACTCTACCTCTATTTATCACCATTAAGAACTCAACGTCAATCCACCGCGGATTCTTCAAATACTTTCAAATTCTACGTGCTAATTGTTTTTAGCTTAGAAAATCTTTTCTCGCAAAGAGTAAGTAACGAGCGGATCCACGGGTTATTATAGTTTTGAAAGGCCGAAGTTTATGCTTTGAGATTCAACTGAGTAATAGTAATCTAGTTTTTAGTAATAATTCCTTTATTCTAGTAATGATGACTGCCTACGTGGCGCAGTGGTTTAGGTCACCACGCCGCTACCATTGCATCGGGAGGTCGTGGGTTTGATTCCTATACGGGACAATTATTTGTGCGATCCACAAAATAATTGTTTCGGGTCTGGTTGTACTTTGCGTCCGTTGTTTGTATGTTTGTAAAAGTCCCCGCAACAGAAGAACAATAATTCTTAGTCCGGGAAAAAATATATAATTAAAAAGAACTCTGCCTAACCTCCGCTCCAGTACATAGTCTACAACAGAACAATAAATAAAGCAATAAATAAAAAACTACAAATCAATGGAATGCAATGATATTAATTGTATTGTAATTGCATAGTTATTGCATTTCTTGCCGCCGTTCATAATGATGATTTATCTAAAGTACTTAAGAAGGCAAGATTGTTTTTATATAGTTAGTACCTAAGTTTATGTTAACGTTAATATAAATCTATATGTTGTCATACTTATAATATAAATATGACAAACTGTATATCTTACTGTGCTTGTACGACTTAACTACTGTGCCTGTTTTCATATAATATAGCACGAAAATAGACTAACTATCCTAGATTTTTTAAGAGAATTAAAAAAATTACGATAGGCGGTCTACTAAAATTTTATCTTATACATAATAATACAAAATTCTCGTGTCACAATGTACATTCGCCAAGGTTTCGGAGGAATACGGACTCCTCCGAAACGGCTTGACCGATTCTCATGAAATTTTGTGCGCATATTGAGTGTGTCTGAGAATCGGCCAACATCTATTTTTCATTCAGCGATAAGGGTTGCCCACCCCTAATATTTTTCCTTAAATTTTATATTATATTTCCATATTTTAGCTAGTCTATTTTTACGTTTTATTGCTACAGGGATAGAGTTGTGAAAAAGGAGCCGGAATTAACTACCCGTATGTCAAATTCCATCATTTTGGTTCAAGTGTGTTAGCAATAAAAGCGTCACAGACGGACAGACTTCATCTATATTAGTAGTATAGTGAATCAATTTGCGTTAGCGTGTGAGCAAGTGGTCAGGTAGGCGGTGTTTAATAAATACTGATCGATTGCTATCACTGGTTCAGTTCAATTGTTCATTATTATGACAATTAACTTGTTACTTTGTAGTTTTAATAGAAGTTTGTGCTAGTTCGTGGCCCTGGGTTTGTTCGTGTGATAAAGTATTTCCGTGATTGGCTTAGGTATTTATGAAATGTGTAAATATGTATTTGGAAAGTAATTTTGTACATAAGATTGTTACTTATTCGGATTTTCAAAATGATCTAACTCGTAGGATTTTTAATACAGCTCTCTCTGACTGCCTCTGTAGCTTGGTGTGATGGAACTGCCGCGCAGAAGTCTTGGATTCGAATCTCCTTTCGAAAGTGGTTTTCAAGATTTTCTGAAAATTAAATATTTTTTATTACATTTTAAGATAATATAATCCTATCATATAGTCAATATACTTAGTCATATTTATTTGTTCGGTGTTGGTACCCCCGCGGCTGCTAGATGTCGTCACTAGTGATCCGTTCTATCGCACGTCCAAATGTCTCCGAAGATGTTGCAGTCAACATCCTGTATAAGACAAAAGTGGCTTGTCTTATAAAACAGCGAATTGCGACTATTGATACGGAGTTATATCGGTTTCAGGCACTTTTATTGGGCTTTTCTAAAAATATATCGTACATAGTAGCCTGAACAAACATGCCCGGTTTATTGCAATACACTTACCCCCTATTATGTATATGGGATAAACCATAGCGCAATGCAGTTGTATAATATAAGGTGTGAATAAATAGATCAAAAATAGATATACAAATGCCTAGCTGTGTATCTTTTGCACGACTAACCCCCGGTTTCTGAGGTACGTTTAGCGGTAGTTTATATATTCAATAGCGTTTAAACTCATATGAATAAATCATTTTGATAAAAATTTACCGAGACCTGAGCTAGTACATAGGCTATTTTCTTTTAAGACCCGATAGTTGCGACTGTTAGATAACTAGTCAAAACTTACTATGTCTTTAAAACAGTTTCGCCTGCAACATAGACGTATGGCGGCAAGTCGTGAGCGCTACACAACGACACATCACGACTCGGGGACGTGACGTGCTCTCGTACGTTACGTTACATTTCAACTATAATAAAGTCTTTAGTCTTATTGATGTTTATTTTACTATCACTACATAAATATTACTAACTAACGCCCCGACTTTGTCCGAGTATGGTACAATGTTCTCCCGTTGATTCCAATTCTATGGGAATTTTGATTACATCGATCATAGGATCAATCCCTGTCCCGACAGTTAAAAATATATTTGAAAAACCAGTTTAGTTGTTGAAAGCTTATTTTGCGTAGATACATTTTGGTGGTTCATTTTTATTTATATAGATTTTAACGCCCTCCTTGTCGATATTCATCCTTGGCGTCCAGTTTCATTAAACCTTAGGCCCACAGGTACACTCTCTATTACATCATTCTCATAGCCCGGTGGAACAGATAATTGACACGACCAGCGTGACGTTTGGCGCAGGGCCGAGAGCTTTACGTGCTCTCCAAGACATGGAGGTCTACAAACTTCAACTTCTTAACTCTGGGCAATTCACTAAGCCTTTAAGAGACATACATAAAAAATACAGTACCGTGACCCAATTCTGTACCACCATCGACTAATGACAACTGGCTAGCTATCAAGGAATTTTACATGAAAATCTGATCAACGCCTCTAGCGGGTGTCGTGAGAACTATTTTCGCAGTACACTTTAATTGTCAAACTCTCGATACTCGATAATCGCGCTACCGAATGAGTCACCTAATAGTTTTAAATCAGCATTTTCCGTTGCCAAATAATCTGAGTAACAATGCATTAATTCATCACATCCCAGTTTTTGCATCCCAATTGTTTAGTCCACCAGTCTTGCATACGAACACATTACTAAGAAACTAATCGCACGGCAATTTAGATAGACATCCTGTGTCATTCCCACTACTTTGTCATGCATTATGTATCGGTTTTTGGGAAATATGCAACAAAAAATAAGGCAATCGAAATTATTCCCTACATACAGACAAATGCTGATGATCAAAAAACTACTTTGTGGTAGTCCTTTGCAAAGTGGAGGTTAAGACATTTGGAAGAAAAGTAGCGAGTTGAATCTTTATCTCTGAGAAAGTACATACAAATAGGTTCATCTGTTTTCGAATTATAGAAGGACAAACAAACACACATTAAAATAAATAAAATAAGTGTATTATATATACCCACGTTTGGCCATTTATAATGTTCCTATGCAAAAGGGGGTGAGTCTATTGCCATATACAGGGCACATTGCTTAACTCTGGGCTACTATCAAAGGGTACAATTTCAATGAAGTTGAATGTTTTTATTGAAAAGTTATTTAATCATTTTATTTACTTCATCAGGTATTTTTAAATGTAATCTAAAAATAGTAAAATTATCCCTAATATTGTTTATGCATCTCCATTGACCTTACATCAATCGCGATGCGCTCACGACGGGTGGCCCGATCTATTTCCGACAAGTGCCGAGAATTGCCGAGCGCTCCCGACCGCCAGATCTTGAGATAGTCTTAATTAATGGCTCTACAACCCCGATACTCGTCTAAAACATGTTAATATGTGCACAGATGCATCTTATCGAGATATTAACTCGATTCTGACTGTTAATGTTAAAGATACAATCGAGAATAAATAAAAATGATGCAATTTTAGTTAAGAAAATTAAATGTTAGAGCGTTAAAGAAATGATTTTTGCAGGCTTGGATGTATGTTTTGGAAAATAATATACCGTGAAAGAAACGATTTTTGAATATTTTTTTTTCAAAAACTATGCATAGACCTTAGTCCTTTAATATAAGTGCCTATCTTTCCAACAAATGAAAATACCTCTTGAAGAATAATTTGGTTCTTTGAAAACTAATATTGAGAAACAGTCAAAAAGTTCCTATGGTCCATCATACAAATATGTTGTTCTACCATCTCTGTGATCCGTACTCTACCAACGACACCCAACGCAACTTCTTCATCGTATAATATCATGATCCCTGCTATACAAATATAACGTGCATAGTAAACACAATTGAAATCGCTCAGAGTTCAAATCCAAACAGCAGCCGCGCACATAGCCACTGCCACAATCCGTCAAGCGACCACAAATAAATCGATCGCAGTACAGTGTCGACAAAAAACATAAGTAGGTAATTTTTACTCAAATCAATCACTGAGAAAAAACGGTCGGTGTTTGCGGGTAATTCGCTAAAATTCCACCAAGAGATTTAGTATCGAGTCCCGTGCTAACTCCCAACGATATAATGAGGGAGTCTCATTGTCCTCTCTTAAAAAGACCAGATAAATAACCAAATGAGAATGGAAAAACGGCAAAAATGGTAAAATAAAGGCTTCAATTGGACAAAGGCGCCGAATGAGTATAATTCGTTGAGGATATGCACCAATCGTCACTGTTTTGCTCTGTTTTGTGGCGGCGTCCTGACGCGACGCCGAGTGCCGATAAAATTGTCACGCTCAGCTCTTTGACTCCAATTTTATTGAAATTTTGTTTCGCTAAAGATTTTTGTTTTGGTTAGCAAATTGCGTGAGTGCGAATGATGATCTTGGGCCTGGGACTGGTATGTGCTAAAAGTGTGGTAATTGTTTGCAAGTTTTACGCAAAGTAATTAAGTTCTTTAAATTGAAACGAATTGCAGAAGAACAATGTTATTTGTAACAAGTACTTTAACAC
Source organism: Anticarsia gemmatalis (assembly GCF_050436995.1). Lineage (NCBI taxonomy): Eukaryota > Metazoa > Arthropoda > Insecta > Lepidoptera > Erebidae > Anticarsia > Anticarsia gemmatalis. The sequence continues at coordinate 8,348,814 of NC_134764.1, read as the reverse complement.
AAATCTCATTTCATGTATAAAAAGCACTTAAAATAGTTACACTACTTAGTTGTTATTAGGAGATCAGCGTAAAAATACAAGACGTGTCTTCCAATGGAATAATACCTTCTTTCAGATGCATAAAATGGCGTAATCAGATTTTAGAACTATGGTATTAATCAAATCAACCAGATTTTTTATGACAACATCAAGCGTAAGTAACCTTTACTCTTCCCCAAAATCAAACTCAAAAAGACAATCTTCAAATAAACAAACAATATCAAAAATACCAAATCAAAACAAGCAATTTAGAGCCCGTGACCACAATCGCCCATGACCAATCGTCATCTATTGCGCGTAACAGGTCCACTTTGTATTCAACGCGCTACTACAATAAATGTACAAATATTTGTCGCCGAACATTTGGCGAATTCAAATAAAACTGTGACTAAACGCCCTTAGATCCCTTCAAGACCGGTCAACGAGACAACAAGGGGGAAAAACTACTTTATACACAAATATTTAAGGTTGATTTTCATTTGAGTTAAACGGTGATAGCTTATTTCGGACCGTTACTGACCGTACGAATTTCAAACTTACCTTTTCTAATAACGAGATATAATTTTGAGTAACAGCGACTCTTAGACTATATACACGTACACGTACAAAGTAAATTAAACTTTACCCTTCAGATATAAAGTCGAAAATCGCTTGTTAAGTTTTCAGATGAAATTTCGGAGATAGAATTCGCAACGGGTAATATTGTTCGGTAATATTGGCCGAGAGATAGTGGGATAAGATTTATTCGCCACGAGCCCGTCACGGTGGTTTTCATATCAAAATTAAATATCTCTGAGGGAAGGAATTTCGCGGATAATACGTGTTTTTATTATTGTGGTTATTTGTATTGACACTGTGTTTAATTAAACGTTATAGGGTAGGGTAGTTCTACTGATATTTTATTGCGAAAGTTTGGTTGAATGGTTGTTACTTTCTGGGAAAACTACTGGATGTATGTATTTTAACTCGATGGCCTCCGTGGCACAGCGGTAAAGGTGGTTGTCACAGCAGTCCGGAGGTCGTAGGTTCTATTCCCACAGGGAATAAACATTTTTGTGAATCACAAATAAATTATTGTTTCGGATCTGTTTGTACTTTACGTGCGTTGTTTTTATGTTTATAAAAGTCCCCGCGACACAATATTAATTCTGAGCGAGTTTTTTTTTTAGTAATGCAATTGCGTTCTATGTTCAAATAGTCTATAATATAGCCTTTTTTAGCCTTGATTTTGACTTATAAATTAATAATTTAACAAAATTATTTTTACGTTGACGAAATTACGAGCAAAAACAAGATATCGAAATACGATGACGATTATTTAGAATGTAGGTACTAAGGCAAACAATTTTTGTACCTATATTTGTAGGTAGTAGTGACGTCACCGTACTGACAATTTCCGTGTCCCTAGGTTATATAAAAAGTCAAGATTATGCAGTATTTGAACAGCGCATTGCAGGGATTACTTTGTTATTTCTAAACGACTTCTGTTACTTAGCAGCAACTTTGATTCATCAATCAACTATCTTTATTTAAAACTAGCTTTTACCCGCGACTTCGTCCGCCACCTGATATTTCCCTTGGGAATGCGTCATTGCCGCGGGGTCAAAAGTAGCCTATGTCCTTTCTCGGGTATCAAAATATCTCCATACTAAATTTCATGTAAATTGGTTCAGTAGTTTAGGCGTGATTGAGTAAAAGACAGACAGAGATACTTTCACATCTATACTAATATACTAATAACTATAATAAAGCTGAAGAGTTTGTTTGTTTGTTTGTTTGTTTGAACGCGCTAATCTCAGGAACTACTGGTCCGATTTGAAAAATTCTTTCGGTGTTAGATAGCCCATTTATCGAGGAAGGCTATAGGCTATATAACATTACGCTACGGTCATTAGGAGCGGAGTAGCAACGAAAAATGTTACAAAAACGGGGAAAATTTTGACCCATTCTCTTAGGTGACGCAATCGAAGTTGCGTGGGTCAGCTAGTTTATAATATTAGTATGGATTAAAAATGCGATATATGTTCACGGCTAAAATGCTAAATCAATTTTGATAAAACAAAATGGTAAAGTCCATCCGTTATGCAGTCAGACGAAACGACCAAGGAAATTCGAACGAGAAAAATCTATGACTTTTTTCAAAGCCATACTCTATGAGAATAAAGTTAACACGAAAAATGCTGTCAAATATAATTACATTTTGGTTTTAGACAACGAAGACCAGCAGTGGTTGAAGTGGGATAGAAGCATCTCCTAGTATAGGAGGAGACCTTGCCCGACAGTGAGGCAGAAATGGGTTAAAATTTAGGTGAGTGGATGTTTGTTACTCTTTCACGCACATACTACCGATTACGTTAAAATTTGGTATATAGGTAGCTGAAGACCCAGAATAACACATACTTTTTATCTCGAAGTTCCCGAGAAATCGGAATTTACACGGGAAGGTTTTCCACGCGGACAAAGTAGCGGACGGCCTCTAGTAGATACATAAATAGCCCGTTGGCACCATTTTCATATTGTATAGGGACAGCGATCACACAGTTTAGCAAATCCTTTACGAATTGGCCCCGGTTGAGTCAGTGTCAGAGATCAGTATCAAACAATAGGTGGCGACACCGCACCGCAATGGGCTGCCGGCCACAAGGCGCGGCCACACAGTCAGCGGCCGTCACGGCGCACGAAGCGCGACAATGCGGCAATATTCACGCGCCATCGACGCCGCCTAATGACTGCGGACACTTCGCGTATTGTACACTGCGGCTGGTTATTGTGTGAAACGTCAATTGATGGCTGATTGCTCGTGTGGTCTCCAAGGTCTGTCTGGTTTGATAGGAATCTCTTTTATACGTGTTTTAGAGACGGAAAACAAGAGAAATGATAAAGTTTGAAATTATAAATCAGTGAAACAAAATTCGAATTATTTTACTGTTGATAGAATCCGTCAAGAATGATAAAAACTGTGAGAAATGACAATCTTTAAACGCTTGTCCCTTGGTCTGAACTAGGAACATATGTATGCCAGTCTAGCCGTTCTATTAGGTTGTATTTATTTTTGTATAAAAAGTTATACTTGACCCAACCATTTCATATTTACTTCTTATAATCTATCCCTAACTAACAATCACAAAAATTACAAGTCTTTTCCGTTCCAAACAAAATGAGTAAGTGTTTCCCAACAGCTCATCAACGTACACGTATCATGCACGAACAATAAAACGTATAATTTTCTAAAATGAAGTAATAAACGCATAAACACCCATTTCCTAAGGAGTAATGACGTCACGGCCGGTGGGCGACGATTTTACTGGCCATGTGACACTTGAGCACAGTGCACAGTGCACAGCATGTGTGTGTGCTGTGTGTGTGTGTGTGTGTGTGTAGTGGAACGCAGGAAGCGCGGCAATATTTATTAGCGTTTGATTTATGCATCGTCAATATAAGGCGCGTCGATGCGCTCCGCTTGTTTCGTGGACACACTGTTTTTGACAGATATTATTTTGAATTTCGATGTTTCTTTTTTTGTCTGCAAGTGTCAAAGTTACTGTAACTGCCAGTGCCAATTTTCTCTGTTCAAGCGTCTAGTCTCTAAGGCACTGAAGCGCCTACCAATACATAATTTCGAAGCTTTAAAGCTGAAAATTTATAATCCTATTAGGTATAATATGATTTTAGATGGTATTCTTGGTAGTGATCTCATAACCCAGGTAACTGGGTTGTGGAGGTCCTATAGGCAGTCGCTCCACGTAAAATACTGGTATTCAGCTCATCCAGTAAGACTGGAAGCAGACTCTAGAAGACAGAAAGGCTAGACTTATGAGATGATAGTAACTAGTCTCCACAAAACTTATTTTACGTAATCTTTCATCATTTGAAGAAACATTAGGCATAGGCTACATAATACCTTATACACATACACTTATAAATTAGCCATAGATAACCCGAACAAAGCCGAAGCCTCTAGTATTAAAATAATTCGTAACGTCTGTGTGTAGTCAGTTTTCACGCGTCGCTGCGACTATTAATATTCAAATTGGTGAGATCTGTCGCCGTCCACGCGCGGTGAGAACCTACCATTATTTATTTGTATCATACAACGGAATAATACACGAACATACGGCATTTTTTATCAAATGGAGATAAATTTAATTTCAACCACTTTTTAATAAGAATTGGTTGGTTATCAGGTGGAATTTTAAGAGCCGTTTTTGTGAATTTGCCGTCTTTTAACCATCGGATAGAGTATCTAACACTTAACCATAAGCCGTTAAACTAGCCATCAAACTAACAACAGACAGATTTCTGGACGAATTTTGATGTTCATAAGAGGTTTTCAGTAATTTGATGGCAGTTCCGCTCATTAGTCGGTAGCCATACAGTGGGTGTAAGCAACCCTTGGCGCGGACATTACTAAGATGGCTGTCCATTAGGGCAATGTATATCGCTAACTTCTACACATTACTTCATCCGCTTGAAAAGATTTTCCCAAGTTTTATCCATTGCGTTCCATTCCAGTTTATAAACAATCTCTATACGAAATTTTATAAACATCTGATCAGTATTTTACACATCACACCCTTAATTACTAACTTTCGAATTTATAATATTAGTAGGAAATAGGACATAGCCATCCCCTAACTAGCTAGGGGTATAAAACTAGGGGTTAGTAAGATAAGTGTAACGTTAGTAAAACAGTGAGTGTATCGTGTTTCACTCGACGGACAATGGCCATGTTTTTGTCAACGCACATTTAGCGCGAACACAACGTTTTATAACCTATAATTGTACAATGTTTATTGCTATGTTAGGAACAGGGGATACGTGGAGTCGCTGTTGTGAATTTATTTTTAAACTAGCTTATACGTGCGACTCCGCTCGTTTAATTTAGTTAAAGGAAGTGAATCTTCATTTATCATCAAGCACATTTTCTTAAATATTTGGTTCTGCATTTAGCAATGAAAATGTAAAAAGCAGTCACAGCTTTTTGTGAATTAAGTAGCCTATGTCTCTCTCCATGATTATTTATCATCCGAGTTAAATTTATCAAAAACGATGTAGGTAGATGTTAACTTTTAAAAAGACGGACTATTTTTCTATTTTTAACTACAAATTCGAAGTTTTTATTGATATTTGTAAACAAAAACGAAAAAATCAATCATTTTATAATATCATGACGTTCACTTTTTGAGAGATAAAAATAAATAAGTATTTGTACTAACACATTACAATTGGTACACTAACATTTTTGTCGAACACAGAACCTTCCTCTACCCAAGTCGGTTAAAATAATACACAAATGGGTGTATTTCAAACACCTCTATAGGCAAAAGCGAGCGATAATTTGCGCACAAAAAGTTAAAGACACGTTATAATTCGTGCAAGGGTGCTTTTAAACGGTTATTGATAGTTATAGTTACTTTAACTGCCACGTTAACAGGTGCTGGATAACTTGAGTTTTGTACGACAGCTTTAGGTTACGTTATGTGAAGATTGTATGAACTAAAGAATTGTTGGTTGTATGAATATGAGGGAGTTGTGGTGAGATATAAATAATATAATTTGTATATAAGCAAGAAAGCGTTAAGATAAAATTCTGTTTTGTTATTTTACTATACCCTTATTACACCTTAAGAAAACAATTTATTTATTTTTCTATCTGTACACGTCATAAACACTGAATTAATTCTAATGACATTTTCCATATTCTATTTTTCAACAAAATATTCTAGTATCGTTTCATTTTAAACTACGGTGATTCTAATTAAATGTTGCGTTTTTATAAAAAAAAACACACTCTTAAAAACCATTTTGTCACTGGTAACCTCAAGCGCAAGCAGTCTTTTAACGAATTACATAACATAAGCTAAATATGTCTCAATAGTATAAAGTGACAACTGTCATCGTAATAGAAGGTGTTGCCATATATAGAAACAATATTACCCTTTTTTATTTGAATGTAATTATGTAATAAAACAAGTAATATACGCTCCATTTGGTTTATTAATTTTTATACTATTTCACTTGCGAATATCGACGTATTTTAATAGCTTCAGCTAAATAAGTAATAATTTTGTATCGTCAGAATTATACACATATACATTTAACAGTCCTTTTTATGTTCAAAAAATTGTAGACGAATTTTTGTTTCGTTTTTTGGCTTACGACGCAATGGTATCAATTTGACCATCTCAACATCTGCATAACGGATACTGTTATATCAGACCGACTGCCTATCTGACCTCCACAACCCAGTTACCTGGGTTATAACACGATACCCTTCGGTAGGACTGGTTGTCAGACTTTCAAGCTTCTGACTAATATTAACGGCTGTCAAAGATCTTTGAAAATGATAGCCGGGATCCACAATAAAAGGAGCCTTCCAAAACACGGAAGATCTTGAAATGTATAAAATGGTCACCCACCCACAGAACAACCTCGATAAGCGTAGCTTTACCTTAGAGATCGATTACGGCTGTTGTTAACGAAACGTTAAATATATAGGTATATAGTTTTAAAAATAATAAACAGTTCGTCTCCAACAACTCTGCTCTGAATTGTCATAATAGATGTTGAATGTAAATGATTTGTTACAAACAAAACCATGTGAAAACGTCGGATCAAAGGATTGATTGTGAAGCAATTTGCCATTCTCGCACAATGCATTCATGTATTTACACAGAAAATTGTATTTAACACATCATTATGAGGGAAAAACTACGCAGGGCTGACACTCGCTCCCAGCGGTATTATAGAACTACAAATATGGATTTGTAGATACACTTTCCATTTAGTTATTTTCTAAGAACACTTGCATTGATTAGTAGGTAGTTTTAAATGATTATTGTACGTAAAAACTGTACTGTTTTGTGTTGGTTTGTTAAACAAACACACCGCATTACACTAATGCGGTGCGTTTATTTGAAGTAATTAGGGTTAGGCTTTAAAGAAGCTTTGATAACCGTATGGTAGAAATTGGTACCTCCGACGCATTTCAAGTGGTTGACAATTTGACTTTTTGAGTTGTGAGCGTGTGAGATAGAAATAACTATCACTTGCTTTTAGGCATGCAAGGTAAACATCGTGATGAAACCTTACACGCCTTAAAATTTGTTTAATATCTACATTTTTTGAAGATTTGAAAAATCCCTAACCCGCACTTGATGACTTAAACCAGCATGGAAGACTCAAGGTCTTTATTCGACTTGGCGAAAATTCTCCGTATAATATCGACGTCGCGAAAATATACGCTGTAGCGAAAAATGTTCTTTCGTAATTACGCGCCAGCCCTGGCCACACAAAAGCGTATTAAATGCACTGAGTGATTTTTATGAATTCAACGAGAATAGTCGAGAGAGTGTGGTCGATATAAAAGATGTTACTGTTGCCTGTCACGCTAAACTAATTATAACTGTAATTGTACCTAGGAAAAACTTGACGACGTGATCGCTAATTAGCTATAAGACCACACACCATATTACAGCGACGTAGGTATTATTTTCTCTCTAGTCGTATGATCAGTGGACCACGTAATCAAAGTAGTTCAACCCGCCTAAACTTCTGGTTGTCTCAAGTTGAAGCGCTCATAGCCAGTTGTACTCACCGGTCGGTAAACGATCTGTGGGTTAAGCAACCGTTGGCGCGGTCATTCTATAGATGGGTGACCGCATAGTGGTATTTGAACTGAGCGTCTCCATGCTTCGGAGGGCACGTAAAAAGTCGGTCCCGGTTGTTGTCAATTAAGACAACAGTCGTTAAATCATGTCAAAGGCCTTTCGGGCGGCTAGAACAACTTTGACACTAGGTTAGATAGTTTACAAACCGGTCAGCACAACTGGCTATGAGCGCCTGCTGCGCAAGGATCACGGGTTCGGATCAAAAAGTTATTTCCAAGCTTTTCCGCCAATTGTTCGGATTTAGAAAGTTTAGGTGGCAGATTATGCCTTTGAGAGCACGTTAAGCTTGTAGGTCCTATGCCTAATCTTGTTCTATAGTCTGGTGGGTCAGGTAATCTCGTGTGGGATACCTTTCCCTCCAGAACACAGGAGCTTTATTAATTTTCTGGATTTCCCACTTTTCATTATTATTTTACTTTACTTTAGGCAGGTACAGATGACCTGCCTATCTACAGATAGGTTACTGTAAATGCTATCTACGGCGCTTCAAACACCGACGAACCATTTTATTTACGGATATACCATAGACATTAAAAAATTTACATTCCTAATTTGAACATTGACAAGGTTCGTTCGTTCCAGTTCAGTGCACACATTCGCGACAAAATATAGCCTCAACCCTCGTGGGAATCGATTACGTATCGATACGAGTTGTAAATCGAATAATCGTTACCGATGTTACGATAACGATGTTTATAGGAATCGGTTTATTTGAATTTTAAAGGGACAAAGGTGCATCATAATTGTGATACTTATCTATTTAAGTACAGTTCCTGTGAAACTGTGTAAAGAGCAAATACTCTATAGCACTTGGGAATAAAGTCACTTCCTATCTTTCTATAAGTACAATTATTTTCGATTATCTAGCCAGTTAAGCCGTTTCTGAGATTGTATTCAAAGAAACAAACAATTTTTTCAGTGTAAGAAGGTACATTAGATGACACGTAATTTATTTTCTAGATCGTTTATAAAGACCAAGAAAACTCCATTATGTATGTCTTTCTTCCACTTATGCCAGAGAATTACTCTATATTTTATTAGAAACTCGGTTTCTGAGTACATTTAGCGGTAGTTTATCTATTCAATAGCGTTAAAGCCCATATAAAAAAACGCTATTGAATAGATAAACTACCGCTAAATGTACTCAGAAACCGGAGATAAGTGTTATCAATTTCATTATTTAAAATCGATTATATCAACTGAAATTTCTTGAACATAAATACGCAATCTTCTTCTTCTTATCGTATGGTTAGTGGTCAACCTAGTGTCAAAGTTGTTCAAGCCGCCCGAAGGCCTTTGACGTGGCTTAACGACTGTTATCTTGGCTGACAACAACCGGGACTGACTGTTTACGTGCCCTCCGAAGCATGGAGACGCGCTGTTGAAATAGCACTATGCGGTCACCCATCTATGGAATGACCGCGCCAAGGTTTGCTTAACCCGTAGATCGTTTACCGACCGGTGAGCGCAACTGGCTACGGGCGACTAATACGCAATCAATCACGGTACAGATCACCGGCGTAAACTTGTCAAACGTAAGACACCATGGTGAATCTCCCGCGGAGGCTGTGAACCACGTGATCAAGCCGTCAGACCTGGTCCGAGGGTTACTTAAAACAATGATAGGATAGAACACACTGAGCCACCGAATCAATATTGGGGATCAAACGAATCAACTGTATTTGTTTAGAGATGATATAACCTCCTTTTTATGGGCCAGTCAGTGATCGTCCTGGTGCTGCAAGATTTTTGAAGACTATAGACATTAAACATGATGTATACAATTAATTGGTTGCCAATTTATCTATATATCTAAGTACGTATTGAGAAATACATAAGTATGTTTATCAGTTATTTGATTACAATAGTACAAGCTCTGCCTAATTTGGAATCAAATGACCGTGTGAGAGTTGTCCAATCATATTTATTATTTATTTATACTATTTATTCATTTTTTGACCAAACAATCATACTAAGATTCGAAAAGTAAAAGTCTTGTTTGTTTGTCTGTCAGTTTCTTTAAATCTTTTGATACGATCATCTCAATAAAATCCAATCCGCCCCTATAAGAAATCGTTTCGTCTCGAGAGATAAATATGTAATCTTAATATAATTGCGTCCCGGCCGGTCAAACATCCCTCGTTCATTTCCCGCCCCTATTGACTCTCGCTCTCCGCTCGGCTTGTCACGACACACGACAGTAATGTAACACTGTGTGTCATATGCTACTGGTTTTATAAAACTTTACTACATTTTATTCAGAGATTGGTAGTGCGGCTGCTGATTAGGTCTCGGATTCGAGTCCCAAGCAGTGTCTGGGGTTTTCATTGATATCAGAACTGAATTTGACCTTTGCTTACATTGATGATATAGATGAAAAACACCACTCTTATCAATTTCTTAATCCAGCAACGTGGTAGAGCCTTAGAATGTGTCATTTTGATAGATTATAAGCAACGGACACAAAGTAGGTACAACCAGACTAAACAATTTATTTGTGGATCGCACAAATAATTTGTGGGAATCTCAGTGACCTAAAGCACTGCGCCACGGAGGCAGACTTTTTTTGTTCTTTTTTTGTTATAAGAAAGCGCCTATGGTCAATGACGATTGTCTATGTGCTCCTCTCAACCTTAGGGTCGCCACTAAACTGGCATATGACGTCACAAACAAGACCGCAACTACCGTCAGCTGCAAGTGATGGAGTGGGTTTCATGCGCTCCATGCGTCTGACGATGCGTTGCGTTAATTGACACGTCTCCCCATGCGTTTGAAACACACAGATACTTTGCTTGACTGCCTCTGTAGTCTGGACGGGATATGACTGTTGATCTCGAGGTCTCGGGCTCGATTCCCGTGTCATCTCAACTTTATATTTGATGTAAAATTTTTTTTTTAGTTTACACCTTGGCGCGATCATTTCATAGATGGGTGACCGCATAGTGGTATGTGAACTGGGCGTCTCCGTGCTTCGGAGGGCACGCAAAAAGTCGGTCCCAGTTGTTGTCAATTAAGATAACAGTCGTTAAGCCACGGCAAGGCTTCGAGCGGCTTGAACAACTCTGACACTAGGTTGACCACCAACCATACGATAAGAAGATAAGAAGAAGTTTAAGTCGAGTCAACGGTGTCATAGTCGCCTCATTTGTCTCCTAGTTGGTTTTTAATCACTGTTAAAACATATTGGTAGAAACCCAGGGTTTGGTTGTGTTCTCAGTCTAGGCTCACCGTTACTAGTTTAGCCAAATACATTGACTATATTTTGTAGAAATTTTACACTAGAATAATGATACATAGATATATTCTTCATCGGCATTTACTTTACGCAGACGAAGTCACGAATCAAAAATAATGCCTTTAAATGTTTTAAAACCTAAACACCTATTCTTTTTAACTGAAAGATCTTTCCACGTAAACGAAGTTGCGTTCGAAGCTAGAGTCCGTAAAGCCATCGACAAGTCTTCACCTACGGGGGTGCGTTAATTTGATGAAGTTTTTATAGGGTGACTAGCAAACCCGGCGAACTCCGTTTCGCCACCAAATGGCTTCGTTTTATGTAACATTTCGTTTTGTGATTAAGAGATGAAGAAACATTTTTTTATGTTTTATATTTGAAAAGGAAAAAAATATTGCATTTCACAACAGTAATGAATTCATTTTGAATACAAAAATGAAGTGTCATTTAGTTGAACTTCTCTAAGTATATGAAAGTGAATCCAAAGTAAATACTGAATCGAAGCGTTATACGTGTCCGCAAATTATTCGAAGATTCATTGAAGTGCTCTTTGGTAAACCACATTTTTTGTTTTTTGGTCTGACGTTAACACAAACAAAGCGGATGGTTTACCAACTCGTGAACACGCAACGTATAACTGTCCATGTGAAAAACAATGATTCTCTAAATTTATCCCGCAAACACTAAGCGATTGGCCTTGCGACTTGTTAATTGTCATTGCGAACGCAAGGCGAACTGGAAATTGTAATCGTTTGAAGTCAAACGGAAGATCGGTCGGAATCATTGGTATTCGAGGAATACATACATTTTCACCTGCGTACTTTCCGTTAATGATGGTTGCCTCAATCAAATTCGACATAAGTCTTTTTACCGCAAGTCGAGTACCGTTGCAAAGTCGCGGTGGATTCAAATTACGCAATATCATAATAACTGTACCAACTTTGAGTTGCAAGTTATGTGGTGGAAATCCTGGTAACTCCAGAGAGTTCAAAAACTCCGTCGGATAATTTACTACTTCATCGAGATTTGTTATAGAATCAACGGATTTGTATGTCACCAAATCGCCTGCTATTTTTGATTGAATGGTGAAATTCAGTGCGTGTACATCATTATTCTTTGCGGCAAGAATTGCTCGTTCACTTAACCAAGCATAATTCTGATAATTCTCACTAATGTTTGGAAAAACATTTTCAATAAGAGCTAATTGAGAGTCTACAAATCGACAAAAGTCGTTGGTAAGAGTAATTAATCCAGATGTCGCATCAACTGGGACTTTTCCATTTCCAACAGCTAACAATTGTTTGGAAAATTGTGCAGCACTTTGATCATTTTGAAGTTGAACTCTCATATTAATGGTTAGCGATAATGTTTTTACGTTATTCCATAAAGGTGATGCCTTCAGGCAAGCATTCAATTCATCTGCAGGCGTTCCACGGGGAATTACTGGCAAAGTCTGCCTGAAATCGCCTGCCAACAATATCATCAAGCCGCCAAAGATGTTGTTATTTCGCCGAAGATCCTTCAGTGTCAAGTTAAGTGCTTCAAGTGATTTCTTATGTGCCATTGTGCACTCATCCCAAACAATGAGCTTGCATTGCATCAACAATTTTGCCATTGCACTGGATCGGGAAATATTGCATGTTGGAGTATCAATTGTGTTTAAATTGAGTGGCAACTTAAGCGCAGAATGTGCAGTACGACCGCCATCTAGAAGAGTCGCCGCAATTCCAGATGATGCTAACGCCAAAGCTATGTCACATCTTGATCGAATAGTGGCCAAAATCAATGAAATGACAAATGTTTTCCCTGTCCCTCCAGGTGCGTCCAGGAAGAATAGACCACCAGTATTATTGTCCACCGCTTGTATTAATGTTTCGTATACTTGTTTTTGCTGTTCATTCAGTAACGGCACATTATTTTGAACAAATTCCTGAAATGTATCAACATTGTATTGCAGCTCTCGATTTAATTCTTGGTTGAATGCATCGTGCATCGATCGATTTGGCGCAATCATTCCTACTTCAATCAGTAGCTTGTTTGCAATAGTCAAGCATTGATCCTCAATCAGAATCAATCCTTCATTGTAGATTTCATCGGTTATTTGCATGTCAGGATTATTCGTTTGAATGCGCAAACGATGCAAGATATCTTCACATATGTCGTCTTTGTATTTGTTCCATAACTGCATTGGTTGTGAAGGAAAACATGTGGTGATGATAATTGCGAACAGCGTTCGTATTTGGTACGCATTTGATGAAACAACTGAATCGGCAAGTGTTAAATCCCAATGAGAATCGTTCTCCAGCAAACCCAATAGTTGACATGCTTCTCGATATGTTTGGCATTGGTGGCCATTCACAGTTTTCAAATGCGCAAATGATTTTGGTCCACGTACATTTACCAACAGCAGTCGCAAATAAAAACATTCATCATTTCTAGGATGAACAGTATACATACGACCTAGTGCATCAGAGGAAAACACCTGTGGCCAATCTGGAACTGGGGTGCCTTGTTTGCGACGTTGGAATTTCTTTGTTGATTGATTCCAAGTGTAATACTTGGGCATTTCAACGTACATCAGCGTCGCTGCGAATGGATCTGTTTCACACATTGAAAAGAAGCTAGTCAATGTTGTCGATGGTGGTCTCTCAGCTCGTTGTGCGGCATTAGCCTCAGTGAAGTAAACTCTTTGGCCATTTTCCAAATGCACTGCTAAATGTACAACTGTGGGATATCTTTCATGAATTTGAAATGACAATAATCGCCACAGTGCTTCATTAGTACTGACGTATCTGCCCATTTGGAAGTTGCTGATTTCGTCATTCGCATTTTCCGACGCAATACCAAACACAGCCATGTCGCTGCCTTTTGTGACGTACTTGCACAAATATTTGATTGATTTGGCCGAATGACAACTCTCAACGTTTGCATGTGTTTCGAAAATTCGTGATAGCAGCGGGCAATATGGTACAATGAATTCATTTCCGATCTCAATCTCTTGATTTTGAACTTTGACTTTAATAGTTCGACCATTATCTTCTTTTGAACGCCGACGATAAACTGGATATCCATCGTGCCCTGTGACTGTTTCAGCAACTAACGGTCGCGGATATCGTTTTGTGCACTTTCCATCAGCCATGCAAGGCGATAATGGATTCAAAGCACCGCACGGTCCATGCACCATCTGCGTCGTCACAATGTCGTGTAGATGGGGATCAGTGACTGGATCAGGAATTTCAGCTGATATGATGTCATCCACTTCATTTGAATGTAATTTGTTCAGCAACCAAATTAGGATATGAGCATGCGGTAGTCCACGCTTCTGCCATTCCACCGAGTACATATAACAACGTGTGTCACCAAAAACTCGATACTTAGTAAGCACATCCATCATAACCTTGAGTTTTTGCTGAAATACTCTGGCGATTATGTCATGGCGATCTTGCGGTTTTTGTCCCGGTTCCATCTCACGTTCAATTTCCATCCACTTCGGATTGCAAGTGAACGTAATAAACAAATCCGGAGTTCCATAATTTCGCACGTACGTCATAGCGTCTTGAGCGTATTCGTGCATGTGGCGTGGGCTTCCGATATATGATGATGGAAGAATCGTCAGACGTCCAACATTCTGAACATCGCCATCTGAATGAATAGCATCACGCAAGTGTATATAGTCCTCAGATCGTAGCTTTGCCTGATTGTATCGAATGAACGCTAAACGTTCGGTCTCGACTTTGACATACATGTCGACAGCGAATTGCTGGAATAGCCGACGGCACTTCAGAATGACATTCTCCTCATGTGTACGAATCATCAAACGATACGCATAGTAATTCATTGCGCTTAGATTTTTATTCGTTGATACACCTGAAAATGCAAAATTAAATGAATTGTTAATAGAAACCAATAATAGCAATATAATTAGTGTGTGAATATTTTACCTGTAATTGGATCGACCATCTTCAACGTGATGTCGTATCCGTCTTGCCCTTGCCAATAAATGATTGGATATTGTAACGCATCGTACAAACGATGTGTCTCGTTTACACGATGCATGATATTGCTTCTTCGCTGAACGACAATGTCTCGCGATTTAGTTGGATCGCCAACAATAATTGCAGCAACATCATTAACGGTGGGTGCATTGAATCTTCGCACGTGTTCACCTGTTGGGGTACAATCCGCTCTTATGACAAATTTGTGCGTATCCGATGGCATTTGTTCCAATGCTGTTTTGAACATATTAACCACAGCGTTATTAGCGTGAAAAAAAGCTTGCAAATGTTCTATAATTCGTCTCTTTAACTGTTGTGTTCCCTGTATATTGCAACGCACATTCAGCTGATCCACCATCGACGAAATAAAATATATTTGCAGAAATTGATGCGGCTCATCCGGTGATGGCACCATTGAACCATGCAAATGATATATTTGTCCTTGTATCTGTAATTGCAAACAATCATTTGTTGAAGAATACGGTGTAACTTCTGATCGTGTGATGGTGTAGTGTTTGGTGTATATGTAGTTTTTATTGTTGCAATTCATTTTGTTAGTGTGAGTGATTGGTTCTGTGTGTTGTATCTTTTACCTTGCAAGTCGGCATAAAGCCGCCTTCTCGAATGATATTAGCTCCAAAGGAAGTCATGCGAAAGCAGTTATTGTATTCAAGGATGTGTTGAAGAAAATGGTAGGAATCGTGATCACTTCCATCGAACAATTGTTTCAGTGGCTGTGGTGGTGTAAGTAATGGATCCAGTTTGACTTTTCCACTTGCGCAACACAATCCAGCCGTTTCTCTTTTAAACTTTAACGCATTACAATATCGGCATACAGTCGTCATTGGTCCAATATCTAAATTTTCATCATTACTGTAGTTCGCAGTGGGATCATATTGGAATGCCAAGCGATTGTATGATGCCAATGATCTTCGTGTGCTCACGCGCTGTCTTAATCGGGCATTTTCTCTTATTATATTTTGTCTTACTTCGCTTAAGTTCTGTGAATACACTTGTTGCTGGCTTGCATGTCTTGTGCGGCGGCCGATGTTCGCACGTCGTCCTCTAGGCATTTTGGACTATGGACAGAGTAGTGAATTTAACCTCAAATGCACGATCCACATAATTTACACAGTTTAACTTACCACCTTAAAGACAAAATGCCTGCTGTTGAAATCGAATAAAAATCTGCACAATACACGTAATTGATTTGTTGGTTTCCAATTAAAATGTTAGGAAACGAATAACTTATATTTTTTACTTTTTTGAACACAATACCGTTTTTTCACATGAAATTCTCTGTCAAACAATATATCACGCACCGGCACCATCTACAATGAGTAGCTGTCAAATAAAAATATTAAAAGAAATACGATACAAATATTGGTATGTAGTACATGCTATGTATCAGAGATGGCGCTGTATGAGAAAAATGATTTTCTCTGTTTTTTCGCCTTTCTGTTGAATTTTTTCCTGAATTTTCTTTGCTATAAACCTCGCGGAGCTCGAGACCTTTCCAACGAATCCAAAACCGTGGAAATCGGTTCGTGCGTTCTGGAGTTATAGCGTCAGGAAGGAAAACCCGACTTATTTTTATATAGTAGATAGAGGCATCAGCTGTTATACTATTATCGTAATGGCGTCGCTAAGTACCTATACTATCGGTATCTTTCACGATTTCGATGGATAAAAACTGTTAGCGACTGCAATGTAACCTGCGTTGAAACGTCGGGTATTAGAAAAATGCGTGTTCATCGTTATCCCGTATTCTATTATTATATAATACTAGCTGACCCGCGCAACTTCGCTTGCCTCCAATAAGAGAGAATGGGTGAAATTTTTCCCCGTTTTTGTAACATTTTTTACTGGTACTCTGCCCCTTTTGGTCGTAGGGTGATGATATATCACCTATGTCCTTTCTCGGGTATCAAAGTATCTCCATACCAAATTTCATGCAAATTAGTTCAGTAATTTATGCGTGATTGAGTAGCAGACAGACAGACAGAGTTACTTTCGCATTTATAATATTAGTATGGAAGTATGGATAATGTAATGCGAAAGTTTAAAAGTTAGGATGAACATAGTTTTTTATGAATAGTATGTGGTCGACCTAGTGCGAAAGTTATTCAAGCCCGATTTTGACTAGGCTAGACTGTTAAATAACACTTAATAACAATGTTAAAACTGTGTTTTTTAGTAGCAGTAGTATTTATTGACTTCTTATATTTTTGAAGAAAAATGTGCATCGCTGCTTCGCTATAACTTGCTAGCAATTAATAATAATATGTATGTCCGCCTTAATTGCCATATAATATAAATACAATTAAAGCACGTGGACTAATAACTTTATAATGTCTGAATTCACACATTTCAAAAAACAACATCACTCCTTTCAGTAAAACATCACTTACAAACCTATAAAAAAAAATTGTCGTAAAAAAAGTACTGAACATGGCATTTAACAGCAAACGTTTAGAAATACAACTCAATTATATTTAGCATGTAAGCCTTATGCGACCAGGAGCGAACCAGGTGTTGTACTGCCATTAATATCAATTGAACATTGACCATCCAACACCAACATAAAAAGACCTCCCGCACCCTCACATGCCAAAAGACCTAAAGAACTTTACGAAGGAAATCGAGAGCTCTACTTAAACTGGCCGCGAAATATTTTATGAGGCGTTCGCCGTCGTTCAAAGAGTAATGCGATTCTGATACTAATGCCCTTCCGTTCGAATGCTGTCGATTTCGTATTAAATGGGAAACGATATATTTCGCAGTGACACGTATCCCGAATTATTACTGTGTTTAACATATGTCAATTTTGTAGCATTTTAATACGCGATCAGTGAATGTTGTGCGATTTCACCTGTCGTTTAATGTAGATTAACGGCTGGTATTACGATCTCTGGACAAGTTCTGGTTAACTTAACAAGTAATAACTGTAACTTAGTATGTCCCAATGCTAAGTAAGGGTTTCCTCTCGGAATGGAAGAAGGGTTTAGTCTTGAGTCCACCACAAGTGCGAGTTTGTATCCTATGAAGAACTAAGTCGGAGAACTCTCAAGCATACAAGTTTTCGTCACAATTTTTCCTTAGAATAAGCGATATATTGCTCTAATACACTTATAACTTGGAAACGTCGCTAATGTCCTGCCTTATAAATAAGATAACCCTGGATCTCTTTCGTGGAAGAAATAAAAATTGGTTTGAGGAAGACAAAATTAAAGTTGCAACTTATTCTAAAGTTAACTTTTCAAATGAACTAGCTCTCGTTAGAAAATTGGTCAGTGTGTGATCCCCTTTTATTAAGTTAATGTCACGCATGGATGTGCCGTGACTGAGGGACATAACGGCAGCGTGACACCAGCCATTGTCACGGACATACATACACGCTGTGACCACGCGTCACACGTAAACTGGACAAGTTTTAGGGCCTTTCCAAACTTTGTCCAGAGGCCTATATTATGGTCGGTGAGACTGCACATCACGGCTAAAGATGTCGTTGTTTTTAGATAAAGGAAATTAAAAAAATATTTATTTTGTTAATTATTAATGGACACCACACATGGATGGACATCGTTGTCGAGGCCGACCACGACGATGGTGGCATGATGATTTAACAGCATTTGCGGGTCCATCGTGGCGGAACTTGGCACAGGACAGACAGATTTGGAAGGAAAGAGGGGAGGCCTTTGCCCAGCAGTGGGACACATAAGGGGCTAATAAAAAAAACAAAAAATATTAATATAACAAGACAACTAAAAATTTACTAATCACAATCAAACTACCATTATACATAGTCACCGTTCATTTTCTTAAGTGAGCGACGCGTACGCAACACCTACAGGTTTGGTAACGTGCTCTTTACGCAGTAGGTAGGTATAATAAGTATGTGGCACAATAGGCTGACTCACTGTAAAATAGGACTAAAATTACATTGGTGATACGCGGTTGTATTTCATACACCTCTGACTATACCCTGTACGGTAACAGACGTGATGCTATATGTATTTAACAACAAACTAAAATGTCTCAACAGTTTCCCAAATTGTATATATCCTAATCCTCTTTCATTACTATAGGTAGCAGACCACCTTACGGTCATATCATTGTTTGGCGCCTCTCAACTCATTCATTTATCCATCCAAAGCACAGCACATTGTCCCATGCAATTGTATCGAATAATACAGTGGGCGCATAGCTATTCTATTCGATTAATGTCCTTGCGCTATCGATTATCGAATAATTTATATCGATTCGTGTCCGCTTTGTTTGGGATTTGATTTTAAATGTTGTCTTTTGTATCGAGTGGGTGTGGGTAAATAAAGAATATGAAAGGGAGGCCTATTTTGGATGACAATAACTGCACGTAGTATAATGCGTTTGTTGGTGGATATTAATATTAAAGTTGTATGTACTAACTGTAGGTCTAGATTTTAATTTTATGAATATTATTTCACGTAATCGCTGCAATATAATGTTTAGTCTCTCTGAGGCTAATTTGTTACCTTTTTACTCGATTGAGCCGTAATTTTAGCAATCAAATTTAAGGTATAAACTGAAACCGAATTTAACTAAGAGGAACTAAACAACAGATTTTCTACAAGCAGGAAACAAAACTCATATACAAATAAAAGAGATTGTTGCAATACAAAAAAAGTTCTAAGTTAACTAATAGATACTATCAACAACATGTGATGAAGTTTTGTCGAAATAAACTGATTATTCGGAAGTTTGGGAGGTCGCGTGAGCGGGCTGGTGGTGGATAATGGCGATGTGATTATCTGCCACCAGGGGGCGCTGTTCTTTTTGACGTTTGTGCCATGTCGATACCCGTAAATAAGTCGATTGTTTTATTTTTTTATCGATATTTCATTATTGGTTTAGTCGAATTCGATGGGTTTGGTTTAGTGTAGTCTTTTTGAATTAATAGTGGGTTAATACTTCTTTATGTAAAACAACTTCTGCCTAGATTTTAAAAAGTAAGAATCTTACATAATATTTTTGTGATTTAAGGCTATTCAGGAACAAAGATACTTGTTTTTCTTTATTAAACATAATTTTCTAAAATAAGCTTCACTTTTAAGTTTAATCCACAAATTGGGTACCCACAATTTTTTTTGGAAATACCTACGTTCATCAATTTAGGTCTTTTTTTTCAACAAAAAATCTCAAAATAATCGACTAAATTATCGATAACAACACATAAACAACCCAACACTAATACATATTTAGAAAAAAAAAACAGCTTTAATAATTCAAAATAGGAAAAGTTGGTGAAAAATGAAAAATTTCGTGTCACCGTCTAACGAGCTATGTCTGTCAGTGTCGCGGAGTTTTTGTTTTTTTAAATGAGGCAAACGCATCAGCTATTATGCCTAATGTGAGGGGTGATGTTCCGTGCACGAAACTATTCTTTTGCCAGTCGTTTTAAAACTAACTGCCTACGTGAATAATATAGATACTTAGTTAATATTATACCTACGAAAATGAAATTTTGTGCAAGTCCAAATCGTACCAAATCTTTGGTCTCTGCTTAGTGCCTATCGCTATGGGGAAAAGGCGTGATATTATTTATGATTGTATTTATAACATTTTGCTTGCGTTATCACACCTATGATATTTCGTAGTTATGTAGACTCAAGGCCTAACCCCTCCCTCATTACGGGAGGAGACACTTGCCCAGCAGTGTCACAGTAGTAGGTAAAATTTATTATTTTACTTTTTCAAAATGATTTTTCCCGCGGCTAAAAGACGATGACAGTTTTTACGAAACGTTCTGTAAATTGTGTAGGTTGGCGAGTATTACATAGCTTTTATAATTACATGTCACGGATCTACAAAAAACGTGTTATTATACTAGTTAATACACAATACAGACTATAAACTAACCCATAATAGGTAAACATCATTAAGACACAATTTCATTTATTAACCTATCATTTCGTAAATAATTAAAAAGTCACAAGCGACACTTTTACACTATCAACGTTTTTTTATCCAATGATCCGTGAATGTTCGTGTGACGGGGTGACCAAATAAAGATAATTATAACAGGTATAAAAAGTATGTTATCTATTACGATAGCTATCGCCGACCTACAGGGTTGAGAGCAGGTGCAACCACCTCCATAAGGCGGTGGTCTCACTGATGCATAACAGCGAATTAATTATTCTTAAGCGTTTTATAAAATACTGTTCTCTTTCTTTAAATAATTATCTCAAAACGTTAAGCCCTTATTTTCATGACTACCAATACTTTAGAAGGCTACTTCGATAGGGTTAATCCATACAATCGAAAGGAATTTCATGCGGTTTTCACAAATAGAAAGATATTATTTTCGGGGAGATTTTATGGGTATATAGAAGAATTTCCTTGAAATTTGCCTTGAAAATAGTTGAAAAACTTGGATCACCTTTTTTCTATTGTTTATATATCACTGCACTGTAATGCAAATCCCTCAGTAAATATCACGATGTTTCATTTTATTATAACAAGCCTGTTAGGTATATAGGCAAGTGTATGAAGTACACACAATCTTAGTCTCTTGTAATCGGTGGTGAGCTGGACCCTATAGGGCTATTTTTGCTAATTCGCACTTATTCAAACAAGTGAGTGCTCTATCATAAAGTTTATGAAAATTAATACATACCTATGGTTAAGGCTTCATTATGATTATGAATCCTTTATTTACCAAACAAATAACGAACGATAAATCGCTAGTCGCTCCATCGGCCGCTATCATCGCGACCACAGGTCTACCACCTCGGTGTACAACATATTTTGAGCCTCAGCAGCATAGTTACATTACATTAGCACTACTAGGAACTGTCGTTGCTACATTGCAGTCGCTCTACTAGTTTTTGCCGTTTCTTTTCCCGCGGTATATTATACCCGTTGTGGGCGATGGCTGTTAAATCTTTGGAATAGTTTCCGAGTGAGAACACGGGTAAAAACTTGGACATTGCTGTTTAAGATCACACTGAACGACTTAGTACATTGCTTGGTGGTAAAGAGGTGTTTATGGCACAGTACACAGCATTTTTTGTAAGGCTTGACTTTCAGTACGGGTTGACATCGTTGTCGAATAAATAATCTTTTATTTCAGACTTTTAAGAGTTCGTATGTCTCGATTAGAATAAAATAAAATTGAAAGCATAAATATTTCTCTTTTGCACGAACTTATCACAATTTTACCACGCTAAATGTAATCAAAATTAGTTCAGCTGTTTAGTTGTAGAAGTGTAATAGTATATAAATAACACGTTTATAATTATTGTATTATTTCCTTCTTATCACGTCGTAAAGAAATTTTACCAAACCTTTCCCACAAATACTGCGACAGCATGAGAAGATGATTGTTCACATGTTACTCTTTTACTCAAAAACGACTAAATAGATTTTGGTACACACATATGGGTAGTCCACAACTTGAATTAACAGAACAACATAGGATTACTAAACTTTAACCCGATGATTTTTCTAAGTGGCAAGTCTCAAGCAAGAAGGTAGTGATAAAATAAAATTAGACTCTTTTACAATATACAAATTACTAATTCTACTTTTATATTGTAAATATATTGTATAATTGTAAATATTTTGTTTTTTGTTCATTATTTCTAGTTTAGTTTAGTTTAATGTTAAAAGTTATTTATAGTTTAGTTTTGTATAATATTAAAAGTATGTTATAATCTCTCGTTAATAAATTTTGTTCTTATATACAAATCAGTTAAACATATTATTGTTGAATTATTATTTCTATATATAGAAACGTCACCTGCATTCGTAAGAAGGCATGGTAACGAATTACCCATGTTCGGTCAAGCTAAACGATTATTGTGCAGCGCGTATGTCAGGAACAGGCGTCGGCTCGAGGGGACACGGCGACATGTTACCAACAAGCTAAACTTCGTTGGGGTTACTTTGTTTCCATAGTAGTAAACCAATTCTACTAAGTTTTCACTGGTAACAGTACCAGTTAGGTTGGTGAAGAATGACTACTTTGGGTTCGGTAAAATAAGGTATATGAAAAGTTTGCGTCCAGTTTGTGACTATACTTTATTTGCTTCTGACGCTGTGTTCACGTGTCAGAATTTATAATAATACGAGATATAATTTGTAGGTTGATGTTGCTCTTCTGCGACGAATTATATCATACGGTCCCGATCCCTACTGGCTAGTACTCAGTAGTGTAAGTCAAGTGATGCCTCCATCTTTGCTAAACTTCTAAACATACAAAATTCATAGAGCAGTAATGCATTTTTTTTTTAATGTTCCATTTTCAAAAATTATACGCTAAGGAAGCGTCTGATTAGAAACACGATGCGTGTGCCTAACAACAAAGAAATTAGTCGAGTTCACGGTACACTAGCCAACACTACGGTCCGACTGAGGGTAGCTTAGTCGATTTATAACGCACGGCCGCGCAAACTGAATCGAGTGATTGCTGAACTGAGCGGCGGACGAGCGCGGTCACACGCAGGAATACTGCTAATGTCAATAATATAATTGAAAAAATAACATTTGCACAAATTGCGTTACTAGAAACGTAAGGTTGAAGAGAACTTTGCTTTAGTAATTTAGGTGTCGGTATAAATCCATACTTTAATATTATAAATGTGAAAGTAACTCTGTCTGTCTGTCTGTTACTCAATCACGCCTAAACTACTAAACCAATTTGCATGAAATTGGTATGGAGATATTTTGATACCCAAAAAGAACATAGGCTACTTTTTACCCCTGGAAAATGACGCATTCCCATGGGAAAATTCAGGTGGCGGACAAAGTCGCGGGTAAAAGCTAGTTCAAAATAAACAAATTCAAATAGTAATACATAATAGTAACTCTGTGAATGTCCTAACGCTCCGACTGTAAATCCCGGGATTTCGTCAATGTGAGCATAGGGCCAAGAAAAGGTTAACATTTTTTAATATTTTCTAGAACTGTTGAAAAAATTGTTGGGGGAATTTGTAAGGCAAAGTTACCTTCGGACGACCTTTTCACTATATTTCTTGATCTCTCTCCTGCTAGGAAAATGGTCACCATAATATGTCTAATCTAGTATCGCTCTAGCGTCTTAAACATTAATTAACAATCACATAAGTTTTATCACACGTTCAATTCTCTAGATAAACGATCAAATTAACAAAAGCGAAATGATCATCCTCCAAATGCTATAAAACGTAAACAAATAGTCACAGTGGCATGTTTACTTTAAGATATCAATCTTGAGCGGCCATTGGCCGTCGAATCCGCGCGAACCCCAACTGATAATGTTTAGAAGTATAAATGAGCTCGATACCGAAAGTTTTGCCATCAAATTAAGTAGAAATAACAACGACTATAAAAGGTATAATACGTAGATTTTATTACAAGGTAATAAGGTTGATGTTTGTGTAGCTGTTTGTCTGTTTATTTTGGTAGTGGTATCGGTTGGAGCGACATACGTTGATAAAAGCGCGCCTCAGATACGCAAGCAATAAAGCATGTCAATAATTGGGAGGGACGCACTACTGTCCCGAGATCACGACACGTACCCAAATGTTGACTGTTTACAAAATAGTATTGTTATTGTTCTTTTTGCTAGAAATATTGCTTCCTAAATCTTTTGATGGTGATGAAAGTGTCTAAAACATCTAATGTTCGAGACGACATGTTTTATTCACGTTTCAAAGGTATCTGATAAAGATTGCAGATACTTTTTACTGAAGAAAACAATATAATTATTGGTGACTGTCCTATTGATAGCAAAGTGGGGTATTTTTCCTCCAAAATGCAGTAAAACTGGCCTTCAACCAGTAGCGAAGCTCTGATTAGTTATATAAAATTGATTTAAAATAACAAAACCCTGGGCTGTATAAAAAAACCAGAGATTATACGACATTTCCTAGCAGCGGTCAGTTTCTTCATGAAAAGCAACAGCCTGAGTAAAATTGAAAAATAATTAAAATTTGTCATGAACAACTTTGACTGAAACTTTTATTTTACCCCTGCTGTTACTTTTTATGAAAAAAACTGGCTGTAAGACAGTAGGTATCTATGTAAAAGTAATTCCAATATTGTTGCTAGTATCCAGTTGATATCGTATTATGAACGTAACCCGGCGTCGTGGCGAGGGGAACACGGTGTGCGTCTTCACTCTGTAATTTATGACATCTACCAATTTGTAGGAATCGTATTAAAATGCGGACGTAAACTGTTGAATGGCCCGAAAAATGGGGTGACATCCCTACACAATCGTTCTCTTTAACATTGTTTATGCATTTATTATTTTATTGGGCTTCCCATTTATATTATTATCTGTAGAAAAATGTCGCATGTGTCATTCAAAGAATTGGGTATCAGTAGTAATCTTGGTACTAAGTACAAGATAGGTACTTAACGTAACGAGTATCTACACATAGGTACCTATGTGTAAATTGGTTTAATAATGATTATGGTGGTTCATGGTGTCATCTATCCATCCATTGTTATGTCTCATTGCTTAAATAGTATGACATGAGGCAATAATTTGGTAAATAAAAGGCAGTAAAAATACTATAATTTCATTGCAATTTTTTTGCAAATTTGAAGACCAAATCGAACGAAAAATTATTTCACTACCCAATTTTTTTCCTGATAAAATAAAATATCTCCAAATTAAATGGAAGAAACGTGACATATTCACTAATTGCATTGGCTGAATATCGTAGTGTCGGGTTATAAACCAAATTATAACGCGCCATAACCTCTGCTGACAACTCACTCGTGTAATGGCGCCGAAATTTTGGCGGGAGTTGCGAAACGCAACAGCAACACCCTATACAGCCAGACACTTTGACTAATACCCAGAGCGTTAATGGTGGGTGAACGATAAAATACATTTATGCATTTTTATTAACGTACCAATAGATACATATGTATAGTACAAGCACTCTTGTAATTTTGATCAATTCACTTAACAAGTAGGTAGGTAATTGTCATCTTTAATCTTTACAAAGAGGAGCTCGTGGCTTAGTTAACAACAGCCGCACGGATCGATCTCTGAGGTTAAGCTACGCTTGCCGAGGTTGTTCCGTGGATGGGTGACCATCTTATACATATCGAGTTCCTCCGTGTTTCGGAAGGCACGTTAAATTGTGGGTCCCGGCTGTCATTTTCGAAGATCTTTGACAGTCGTTAACAGTAGTCAGAAGCTTGAAAGTCTGACAACCAGTCTTACCGAAGGGTATCGTGTTAATACCTAAGTAATTGGGTTGTGGAGGTCAGATAGGCAGTCGCTCCATGTAAAACACTGGTATCCAGCTGCATCCGGTGAGACTGGAAGCCGACTCCAACATAGTTTGGAACAAAGGCTAAGCGAATATATAATCTTTACAAAGTGCAATATGTTACACATTTCTCCATTATCGCCCTACGTTTTACTGTTCTTGATAAACTCTAAAAGTAGGTACCCTAATCAATAGGTAGGCACTGTAGGCAGCACGGTATATACCTACATGTTTTCTTAATATTTTCGATTTCATCAATAAATAAGTACATAAACTCAGTTAGAATTAAAGTTTTCCAAATATTTCCTAGGTACCTATGAAAGATATAGATAATATTGATAATTAGTTGAAAATTTCATTGTAATGTTGCTATTACCTACCATTATTTAGTAACACATATCGCAGTTTGGGTCCGGGCAGAACATTGTCATAGAGTTCTCCAAGAAGAATACATAAGTTTTTTTTTTAATTTAATCTCACTTGTAAGTATTAATTACTCTTTTTCAGTAAATCTTCTTAAAAATATACCAAGCTTTGTACAGGCCACAGGTACAGGCCACTTCCGAAAAAACCGTGGAAATATGAAGAAAAAACAAAACTTGTAATTTGTCAGAAACATTTCATCCTTTCACCAATTTATACAAAATTATTAAAAGTAAAAAAAATATTAAACAAAAAATTATAAAAATGTGCTGGTTGGGTTGGGCAGTAGCACTTTCTTTGATGTCATTCATTTTTAACACACCAAAAGAATGAGGAGACTAAGTTAAAATAAAAAAAAGAAGAGAAAGAAATGTTCCTACTGTCAAAAAAATACTAATTTATTCGAACTAAGTAAGTATACTTACCTGATTACTTATATTACTGAATCAAGGCAAGTAGCATGTTACTTTTGTTAGAGAGTCAGTTTGTTATGAGGCGAAATTTTTTTTTTTTTTTAAATACAAATTCGTAGGTATAGCAAAAATTCTGTATTATAGAACCATACCTACATTATTTCGGGCGATATTGGTAAATCTTGAGATTAAATGCGCTTTGGGTTTGTACAGTAATGTAATTACTACATAATATACATAATATAATATGTATGGAGATAAGTGTAAATTTCATAATAGTATCAATGATCTACGAGAGCCCTGGTGATTATAAATGTGAGCTTTAATAAAAAAATTAAATTCAACCAAACCCGTTTTTTATTCCAGGTAATCGACCATCAACAACTGCATGAAAAAAAATGAATAACACAAAATATTGGTCAGTAGTAAGACCAATGCGAAAAAATATATATTTGAAGTAACAGTTTATCGTAATGTTTGTGCTAATAAAACTTGTACAAGTGTTTGTTTTCGTAAATAATATGTATTCTAGTAAATAGCATTGTTTTATTAAATTTAAGTCGTTGAACAAAACATTTATATGATCTTCTTACCAACTTATGGCCGTCGTAAGACTTACTCCGGGTCATTTATTATGCATAATTTCGTGCAAATCGTTTGGCTGTTTTTACGAAAAAACGGAACAAACATACAAACGAAGTCGGTTCGGTACATTTTCTTGAAGCCGGGACGCGGAGAGCTGTCAAATCAACAAACAGAACCAGAATCCGCCACAGCAAGTTTAGTGTCAAAAATAATAATCGATCTCTCTTTTTTTGGCGTTGTGAAACGGTATATTTATCCCACTCTAACCTCAAAACATGCTTAAAAAAGCTCGCCGAGTCTATGGATCTTGACACGCTGTCATTTTGACATTGACAATTTATGAATACTCTCAGCTGTTATCATCGGTTTTATTTTTATACAAGACATGTTAGAATTTCCTGTTTGTGCATGTTTGATATGTATGAAACCAAGAAGACCGAACTGCAATTAAAACAAAAGCAGTAATCTTAGTGAATTATCAGTGCCGAGTCGGGAACAGCAGTGAATTTGTAAAGCGCGGGAACGCAGTATCTGTTTGTTTTGGTAGTGTTTTAAATCATAATAATGGAATGTTACGAGATATCTGACGATGATGATAGTTTTAACGTGTCTGAGTGTTCTGTAACAGCGTTGAAAGGTCCCAAAAACGAGGTAATAGCATTAAGTAGTGACGATGACTCTGAGGAAGCGAAAGAACTGAACCTTAAAGATTTACCTGAAGTAATTGTTAAAAAACAAGCTATAAACGCCTTATTTGCTCCTAAAGACACGCTCAAAGAAGATGAAAAAATTAAAAATGTTAAGAAGAAAGATATATTTGAAGAAAACAATGGTAAAACTGCAGAAGTGGAAACCAAACCTTCGCCTAGTAGAGAGATGTACTTTGCCGGTGTTAAAGTTACCTTACCAGTGTCTCCATATCCAAGTCAAAAGAGTCTTTTGTCTACGGTAAGAAAAAAAATACAATTTAAACAGATTTTTTTACAGTACCTAGTCATTTTTAAACAGTATTTATTTTCAAAACTATTTCCATAAATTTGAAAATAACTATAATTTGTCGCCATTACAAAGATATTGTAATAAGTAAGCTCTTTTTATTTCAAGTACGCATACAACTTAACTTCTGTGAACAGTTGATAACGTAGTACCATATGTCCCACAGATGATAAAAGGTCTGAAAAAGGCAGAGAACTGTATACTAGAGTCTCCTACGGGTTCTGGCAAGACACTGGCACTACTATGCGGAGCTCTCGCTTGGCAACAAGCAGAACATAGTAAGTTTGAAATATTATTTTTTAGATTTAAACTATTATGCAGACCTTAGCGTTATAACTGGCAGTCTTGTATGAATATAAATGAAGAAGTTTTTATAGAAATCATAGTATGCAGGTTGTGGTCTGTCTGCCCTGAGACAAGGTGTGATTAGATATACTTATGTATTTATTTCTATGAATTTCAAGCTATGTTAGTTTACACAATTACATAAATTTTTATCTGACTTTGTAGTTTCCTGTTCTACAAAGCAGATAATCTAAAGGACTCTTATTCACTATGCCTAACGCATTATTGTGACTTAGACTTATCTAGAACGAATTAGTTGCATCGGAGAAGTTTAAAAACGACACCAGCGGTGTGCATTAGATCTTGTGTATATGTCATTTGAATTATGGTGACCTAAGGTCTAACACATCCCTCATCCCCTAAAATTTCACATGCCAATTGCAGACAAGATAGGATGAACTTTCAAGATATGAGACCACTACGTACCCTATTTTGTGTGAATTAAATTTCATTTCATTTCATACATAATCCTTGCCTAGCAGCAGGACTGTCATGGGTTAACACCAGAATACTTTTTTATTAAAATCATAATATATGGATGCATATGATTATCAAGGAGGTAGTTATTGAATGTACCACATGTTTGTATGGTGATCACTGGGTTTTATAATCTGATTGAAATGTATTTAAACCTGCAGAATAATATCTGTTGTATGCCTGTAATTTTAATTTTATTCTGGTATTTAGTATTTGTTCTTAAAGCGACAACAGTAATACATCATCTGTGAAAATTCTATGTGTCTAACTTTCATAGTTCATGAGATACAGTGTGGTTACAGACACCCTTGGTACAGAAACTGTAAGAAGTATATTAAGTTTTATGTTAAGTCAGTCTAGACACAATATACTTAAACATTGTAACAATCAGTTACAAAAACCCTAGATTACTTGGTTGACATAATTTTGCAATTTCTTATGGAATGTTATAATATTGTTAATGATTATCGGTTTACCAAACAATTAACAAGTTACCAAAAGAAAACTATTGCGCTTACAAATCGATTAATAATCGGTGGGTTAAGCTACCCTCGTCGCGGTCATTTTATAGATGGGTGGCCGTTTAGTGTTTTAGTTTAGTGGTATTTGAACTATGCGTCTCCTTGCTTCGGGGCGCAAATGCATCGTAGAAGTGGGTATATTGATAAGTTATCGTTATCGATTATTCGATATCATTGTTCAAGGATTCAACGAGGTGCCGCAATCAGTGTTGCCTGTATCGCGTCGCATATTAATTGTAAAATTTAGCGGGAACTACCTTTAGAACTACATAGATTGGCGGCTTGACAACGAGATTTGCATTTTTCATTGCCGATTACAAGTAAAAAAATGATAAGTTGGTAATCTGACGTCTCATAGAACTGTTGGTTCAAAATCTTTTTATGCGACCAAAACATACGTTTAAGGGTTTTTTTTAATGAATAAGTTCTGTAGGTACCTACTACTAAGTTGTCCATACATATGTAGGAGGTGTGGTAGGCGATCAAAGAACGCCACATAAATGTACGAAACATTATGTCATAACTTGTCTATTAACAACAAAAATCTAAACAACCAATAATACTTAGGTGCTATAGTGCAGAAGTAAACAGCTCGAAACCTACATGGGTAAAACTTTGTGAAATGCACAAATACTTGAAGCGGTTCACGATCGCCCATCATTTGTCGAAATTGTCGACATGACGAAACGATCGCGGAACACCAAATATTTCCGTTTTAAAGCCAAAAGCGACAATTGATCATAAGTGTTCGCGTGTCTTGAAAGCTTGTAGGCTTAGTGCACATAAATCATTGTGCTTACTGTCGCACGACCGTCCCCAACAGCCTAACACGAAAATTGCGCTTCACCAATACTGAATGCATTTGTTGCATGCAATCCTCTACGTTTTTATAGAGGCGGAGCTGACTATTCTTTAAATTCGATGTATTTTACTAAAATATGGCCTTGCTTTTTTGTTTGAATTTAGAAAGCTGTATTATGAGACAATTATACTAGAGATACAAGTGTGTAGTATAAGATGTGCTAAGAACGATAATATACGCGTTATCATTAGGCATTATAAAAAGAGTTTTTAAAGAACCGAATATTATTCGTTCTAGAATATGTATGCAAGTAGGTACAAGACTGCCTCTGTAACGTGGTCGGTTCCGTATCCTACTCCAGATCATGTAGTTAACGGGTTGGGAAAGGCACTATTGTTCTTCTAAATAAAATGTTTCTGAATAGTAGCCCGGATTTTGGTAACATGTTCAATCTATGGCAATAGGCTTCTATTACATGGGGTAACATTGTTGATAGCGAAACGTTGGTGTCTTCCATACACTCTGCATACACCGTCGGCGTCATATTATGTGCTAGCTTTTGCTCGCCAATTCATCCGCGTGGTTTGTGTCAGACAAACACTAGGACAGGATTTTCATCAAAAATTTTCATCCTCCTTGGGCTAGAATTGATCAGAATCCTTTTTTAGCTGATGCCTACGTCATAACATCTACCTGCATGCCAAATTTCAGCCTGATCCGTCCAGTAGTTTGGCCTGTACGTTGATAGATCACTATGTCAGTCAGTCACCCTTGAGTTATACGTATACATGTAGGTTTGTACACTTTGTACTGTGTGCAAATTTCGCTTCACTCTCGTATATTACCGTTCGTTTCGTGAAAATGTTCACGTACCCGCATATCCGTGACGCGGGCACAGTCATTGTAATGCAGTTTTACACCGAAACTTGCGCACACTCGAACTTTGCCATCACTACAATATTTCGTCACGAACCAGCTCGAAGAGTTACGTCATCGGACGTCGGGACTACTTCAACGATATGTTAAGGGTATTTTGTCAATATCAACGCGAAAACCATGTACTTTGAGTACTTACTTCACAGACTATATAGTCTTTATTCGCTAAAACTGCAGTGATAAAGATAGGTATAATAAGTTGGCACCTTCCCCGCGAGTGGTCGAGGTTCAAACCCGAGATAACACTGCAATGACCTTTTGCAGTTTTGTATGAATTAGAAATAATGATCACTTGCCCCAACGGTGATTGAAAACATCGTGCAAATTGTATCAAAATTAATTTTGTAGTTTTTACTTTCGATAGTAATAAACGTCATACGACCATCCTTGTAAATGTCCCTTTATTATAATACCAAATAAATGAATTATGTACAAATATTGACATTGATGTCCGTTTGTGATTGAGGTTCATTACATAAAAACGAGTAGAACACCTCAGTTGTCTGATAAGAGATAAGGACTTGGTTGCGTAAATAAAATATAACAGATTACGTTGTACTTCACAGACTATTGTTTACGTCATGGTGTTACAATATAACACGTTTTTTCTATTAATGGCAACATCTTTTTACTAGTACATTTTTGTAATCTTATGTACCTATAACTTTTGTTCAGTTCGATCCAGAAACTATTACTTAAAACATAGACCTTTGTATCTTCGAGTATTTTGAGCCACCTTGCGTATACATACGTATGTAGGATGTTCTGAGAGTGGACTTGCCTTGCCTTTACTTTGCACATACATACATTAGGCAACCATGTAACTCCCGCGCAGTTGCCCGGTTTCAGTAAAATTTACCAGCAAATAGGTACGCGCCGTGCCTAAAGATCTACGGGTAATTATCTGACGCTAAAGTAACTGTTTTTGTGACACCACTGCCAAATACATTTTATTACAAAAAACTCAATATGTTTACCGCCAAGTAAAATATATTTACCATCTTTATGTTCAATGGCATAAGTACACATATACCCCGGAGAGTGGCAAGTTAATTATTTGAAACAAACTATTTGCGTGTCGAAAAAATACGACACCAGTCCGAAATGTACAAAAGTATATTATATACATGCGAACTAAGACGCTAGCGAAACTAGTTTAATGTGTACGAACAATTTTATTTCTTATTCCATAGGGGTATTAATTTATTGATGTTACATACTCAATGAGTTGTAAGTACTCTCAAGTATTTCGCACCCGCTTGTCAACGGTTTTTGTATCACTCGACTAAGATATTATCATTGAATTGTCCTCGCTATTACAAGCACCATTAATTTTATCATTTATAGTCATCGCATGTTCTTAAATTATTTAATGTAATATTGTTTGAAATGTTAACTAAGCTGCTAAGAAGCGGGTGTCATGCTTCTGCTGATTACCACTTAATTGGTCCTTGTTCGATTTCTGAGACAAATCATATGCAATTATGCCAAGAAATTGAATATTTTCGGACATTTTATTAATCAGATATTAATCCAACGCAAGGTTAATTAACGCAAAAGTGAAAGTTATCACCAGTTATGCAAGTAACCTAACCTTGGTTTATCTACAAATAAAGACGAACGAATAATTCACATTACGACTAATAATTTTCAAACAACATTAGAGTATGATAAAAGTTTGAAACAATCCGGTTGACATTTTAAAAGACGGCCGACAGTCGGTGAGAAACGCCCGACCGCGGGGCATATGGTTTTGGCGGGAGACAACCGCCACCATTTTTGGTCACGAAAATTTCGCGCCCAATTTTCTTCGTGTCAGCATTTTTGACGGCTCAATCGCGAGTTCAGTCTGGAAATCGGAGCACGGAAGTCTATGGGAAAGTTTTGACAGCTCCCTGAATTCGGCGACCTGCTGCTCTATGACAACACGATGAATTATGAATGCCTTTTTTTCTGCAAGGCCTTGATAAAAGTTATATAATTATGCATTTCAGTGATTCAATGTTATCTTTCTTATATAAAAATGTGTTGCTAAGCGCAAAACTCAAGAACGGCTAAACCAATTTCACTAATTATTATTTATTATTATATTAAACGTTAGAACTCACCTCGGTGTCTTAATATAAGTACGACAATATTTTCTTAGTATTTTTTTATATGAAGACCACCGCAATGAAGCGCTCGATGTTTGTCTAAAAAAAGTTAGTATTTCATCAATCACGCCGATGTTTACAGTATTGAGGGAATTTGCTCAACATTCCTCCACCCCTATCGCATTCACTCGACGACACCTAAAAAGCTATCTTAATCCAGAACGCATCAATTACCTCTGCGTCCCGCAAACCGCGCGACTTGACACGACGCCGCCCCTAGACATGTCTTTGAATTTCCTCTCCCCTTCTCCCCTGTCTCCCTTCACTTTTTCCCAGTATTTTTTCGTTCCGCGTAGCTGGCAACCCTTCTGCTAAATTGAATTAGAATTTGGCATCTACGACGCGTTTGCTACCCAACCGTTTTAGACGACAACTATTCTATAAAAATATGTTCAACATAACTTCCAATGATATTCTCAGCAACTCCAAATATGTAAAATTATGAGATTGTTATGTGCATCCTCCACTTTCAATACTCATTTAATATTGCCAAGGAACATAAAGGAACTGTTTTATGACATAATGGCCGCTTCTTGTGGCGCACATGTGATTACATCGTACGTTGGTACTATCCATGCTCAATATGGCAAGTATATTTTTACTTAATCTCGATCTTAACGTCTCGTGCAAACGTCGAGAGAGCTCGTTCTATTCCGGCACACCTCTCGAGCCGCCGCCCGCTTCCATAAATTGGCCTCTGCAGTTGCTTACTCTCAATCTTAATGTCAATTAGCCTAATTTGCATCGCGAACATCCAGGGCTGGTGGGAACCAGACCTTCGGAATGAAAATAAAAAGGTCTTAAAGTTAAACATTATAATTTTCGTACTTTATGGCGTAAATATATGTAGGTGGGTCGTTGTTTAGTTATGCATGCGGGTCGTTCGTTGTCGTGGGCCAGCCCTACGTCCTCGCTCCGGTTTATCACAGCAGCATCGGTTACCTCCCGCGTCGCGTTAATTCCCGGCAAGGGTTGCCGCCGATGTCGTCGCGTCGTAAACTTTATTTACGGCGCCGCCGGCCGATTATTGCCGCGACGTCGCTCTTCGCCGGCTCATTTGCATAGAAAATACGCGGTGGAGCCGATGATCAGTCCCCGCGGTTCGTATATACGTTTCCGGATGCTCGATAGTGCGATAGTTGGGGCGCTTGCTGCCAATTGGAATATTGATTGGCTGCAGTTGTGGAATTAATACGAACAAACGATACGAGTGCCAATTAACTTACTGTTTTAAAGAATATTTCAGTTGCGGTTAACAACGTTATAATATTGGTGGGTGTATCTCGTCACATTAGTCTGTTCGCACGAAACAGAGTATTGTTTACTGTTTTATAGAATAGCAAAAGCGAGGCGTCCCGAGGCTCGCCTTGCATTCTTCCATGTAAGGCGTGTGCAAGCGAGCTGGTTTCACCGCCTGTGATTTATTTATTGACTAACAAAGAAGACCAGAACATTGAGTGTTCTACGTCTTCGAGTCATCTAAAACTTACCTTTAAACTTGTATACTTAAATAAAAATATGAAGATATGTTCGAAATGCAAACCCACACGGAATATTTAATAAGAAATGCTTAGTGACGATAGAGTTTAAGTCAACCAATGACTTTAAACGTATGCAAAATGACATGCAATGCGACTCTGCGAAACAAATCTTCCTTCGTCTGTGTCAAGAAAAACTCGAAACTGAATTAAATCGATTCCAAAGGATAAACCATTTGAAGTAATAAAACAGCTCTATCTGGTCATTCCGTTCGTTTTCTCAGACTACCCACATAATGTAATGGTACGACGCTGTAACATCCCATTACATTGTTGTCGGTGTTAGTCCGTATGCTAATAGAGAATGTCGAAACACAGAGTTTTTCCAACCCAAGCCATATCATGTCCTGACGATAAATATACCTATGGACGATACGCGCGATTTTGATGCGATACTTTAAATAATAATAAACGTATTATTTTTTAGCGTAGCTGTATTTTTTTTTCATGCAAGTAGTGAAAACGCTGAACGAATTTTATGACTTGCGCAGACTTAGGACTTCACCCACTGAAAAATATCTTAATCACGAACAAAATTGACTTCTAATAAGTTTTTTCGATATTCTATACAATAAGAAATGTATTATGAAGAATAAAAATAACACGTCAGGAAATTATTCTTGATTTACACAAGACCTTAGTCATTTTATAGTCGTTTAATGTATGCATTAGGTGACATAAAGCCTGTATGATAATGCCTGTATAAGCGGTTTGAATTTAAAACTAGGTACAAATAAAGCTATTAAAGTAACGATTGTAATATTCCTGCATTCAGTGTCTTATAAGGAGAAGATAGTGGTAGCAGGTGTTAACATTAATCATTACTTATTTTACACGCTTTGAAAAGTACGAACTTTTGAGTTTTTAATTTCTTTCCTTTTTTGATTTTCTCCAACATAACAAGACGTATTTATTCTATACGATTAATCGATTCGTATAGCACATAAAGTTGCCACAAAATTTCTCTAATGATGTGGATCTTTACAACACAGGATTAGATTTGATGGAACGAGATCTTAGAAACATCTACTCAGTCTCATGGCACGAAAGCGTGCACTATCGACAATCGTGTAGTACATGCATAGTTTTATCGCTCACGGAAGTCGGCCCGTGCCGTGACAATAAAAGGGGTAGGCAAATTTTGAATATTTAAACAGTCATTTACTTTGTGAACCGTAGAATAAAAATAAAAATGAACCGATGGTTACGTTCGATAGTATTTTACGTGGCTTCCGTTATATTTTACTTCGACTCCATTCACGATTTATCGATAGCTGTAAAACGTAATCTTTGCGGTGCGATCTTTATCTATTGGTGTGTGGAGCACGCATTTAAATGTACCAAGATTTGTGTAGTACATGTATTGTGGCCGCGGTTGTAACCTACACGATCCTTACAATGACATTTTTTTTTTTATATAATATCAAAATCTGAAGTTTTCTATCCACTCTACATAAAGGTGGAGAAGAGTTGCGTAGACTACACAACTCATTACAATTTTTTTCTTAACTCCATCATGCCATAGATGTTACAAGACATTGTTTTATCTCGGGTTTGCTCACCATCCCCTATCAACATTCAAAACTAACTTTCATACATTCATTTTGTCATTCTGCGGCAAGAGGCTCCTCTCGATACCGTCCATCTTGCTGACGAAGTGCGTGTTAAGAACTCGACGTTCTCTTTAACAAAGGTTTAGGTCTTCTTCATCTTAGACGGATACATCACTTTCCATCAGGAGAGTTACGATCAAATGCAAACATTTTAAACAAGAAACATTTTAATACAGTCAACAAAAGCTCAAGGAAGTTTCAATAATTTCTAATACGCACTAACCTGGAGACAAATATTATAAGTTTATAATAAATAAACAAATCGGTAAACACTTTTAAATAGCCAATAATAACGCATGCCTTATCGCGTGACTTCGCTCATTAAAAAAACTGTTTTCTATAATATAAAAATGAACAGTAAATGTGTTTAAAAATCACCCATTTTGTCTCCTATCTACCCGTGTCGCGTGATTGACGGTAGAACGATATTTTAAAAGAATAACCGTTATCGTGATTCTTAATTTGTTTTTTTTTAATATTCTTTTCGGCTTGTTTAGTTATTACTGGCATATAAGGGAGTTCATTTGAAATATACTATGTTTATTTTATAGATACGAATCGATATGTTCTTTCGATTTAAATAAGTATTTTTTTAGCTAAGGACATCTATATCTTTTTCAATGTCAATGATGATGGTGATTTGAAAGTAACATTGATTAGGACATTCAGAACTTTACAAACTACAACTGTTTTGTTACAGTTTAAGACACAACAGAAGATGTTTATTATACATTTTTCTTCGCTTCTAGAATATTTGCGAATTACAAAATAACATTTTCTTTACAGCAGATTAAAACCTTTAAAAACCTACTCGAAAATACACAAAACAGTACTTATTCTAAACATTACGAACGCATTTGGTTCACATGAAATACATAACAGCCCCGAAACACATTTTCGACCCGACGTATTCGAACCCAACACAAACGCATACAAGGCTCACACCACTGAGCCAGTCTTACTTATAACCACAATATATTATGGAACATTACTCGATTACGTATAATTTATTGCGTGCCGGTTCATATCTAGTCTAACGTAGTCACCATTAAACGAAACAATTTATTACCTTCATTCGTACTTATAACAATTGATGTTACACTAACTATTAGTATTCTAATAACTAGTCCAGTTTCGAGACTACAACGTACTTTACCCGGGTTATTTATAAACGTGCGACCTAAGTAATGTCATAGGACTCTCCCTTGCACTTAGACATTGTCACGTATTTCAATAACTAGTCCAGTTTCGAGACTACAACATATGTATTTTATCCGGTTTATTTATAAACGTGCGAACTACGTCATGTTGTAGGACTCTCCTTTACACATTGTCGCGTTCCTAAGATTCTTTTGATTAGGTATGAAGTAGTCTGTCTTAAAATGTAGTCTTAAATTTTTTTTTAATGTTCGTTTGTCTTTCACGCAAAAACGACTTAAGGGAATTAGACAACAATCAGCTCAGACGTCAGAATTATACATAGGCGCTTTTCTTCTAAAATGAAATCCTTTTTGAACCGAAATTTAAGCCTTTAAATTTAAACTTTCTTCTCCCAAGCTATGTAAAGTGCTGAAATCGCACTTAGCGTGGTGGATCCAAAGCCTAGCCTCTCTTTTATTCTGAGAAAAGACCCTTGCCCAGCAGTGGGACAGTACAACATGATGTATTTTGTTCCACAAAAGCTGTATTGTGTATGCACCATTAAACACTATTGTAGTATGTTAGTAAAATCGATTACAATTCTTCTAAACTACTCCTTTTTTTTCTATAATAGTAGATACACATTGAATTCCGATAGACGTTACCGCGTAATCGATTCGAAAGAAAATTATAAGTCGCAAAGTCAATTACATATTTACAAAGAGAATACATGGAGTTCGCATTTTCTGATAAATAGTTCATTTTTAAATGAAAGTTATCCGTTTGATATTGTCGTAGGTGACTTAACCATCAGGAACTATGGGAACTTGGTAGATAAATTGCCATTTAAGAATTGCCATAAGCGGCATTATTTGCCCCAACCCACACTTAGCCCGCGTGGTGGACTCAAGGCCTAACCTCTCCCTCGTTTGGGAGGAGACCCTTGCCCAGCAGTGGGACAGTAATGAGTGAAATAAAAATAAATAATAGAAATTATACTTAGCCAAGCCTGACCTGATCATCATTGGCCTGTATTCATCTATTGCAGATGATTGAAGTGGCGTCAGTAGAATTAGTGCACTTTCGTTCGTGCTCAAAAGGCCTATGCGGGATTGGCAACCGCGACCACATTTACGGCAGGTAATAGTGCCGCATCTTCCTCAGGCCTTATAAACATATATAAATAAATGCTATTCGCAAAGAAGAAGTTAGTTTTCCTCGCGATCAGGCACCCAATTTCCATTCAAATTCTTGGTGAGCATAGATACACTCTCAGTCATAACATGATGGGGCAAAAGACAGCCCGACGAGATTTCAAGCGCGGTAGATGCGGTAGTTACATGTGGGTTTCCGTATTCTCCAACGTACAGAGGTCTACCGCCGAGTTCCATAAGGTGATGACTGAAAAGCTTATTCTTGGAAATTGGTCTTATTTTAAGGTAGTAACAAGCTTACTATTTGACCTGAGTCTTATTTAAAACTAGTTAACTTTCAAAACTACAGTTGCTCACAAAATCGCTCAGCCGCAGGAGTTTTATAGGAAAACATTGCTATTAAACCATGATTAAACACATTTATTTTGATATGCACGTATGATGTCTTTGCAATAATGTTCTAGTGATGTGAGTTTTCAGTCAAGAATTGTGCTCATGTACATTTTAGCGCGATTCCATCACACAATTCAAGTATTCGGCGCGATTTGAAATAATCGAAGAATGTTCGTTAAAGCGACTTCGAGCGTGGCTTCAAATATCTATTGGTGGCGTTTACAAGTCATTTAAATTATGTACGGGAGACGTTCGTTCCGTGAGCCCTGACGCTTAACCCCGCTAATCGTTCATTTCACGAAACTATTTGCTTTTTTAGGGTTACATTTTCAAACCCTTTTTGCGGTTTCACTTTTTCGATAACCCTACGTATCGATATATGTGGTAAAACTAAATTTCTTGCTGCGACTGTTCGCTATAAACTCAAAAATTGCTGAATCGTTTTTCACCAAGAGAAGAGTATTGGTGTGATTTGGTAGAACATTTGAATATGATTGTTGAAGATGTTTAAGTTGCGAGTTAGAGCGATTAATGTCTGCCGTTTTGTAATGCCATTCTTCAGTAATTGTATAAAAATAAATAAAGAAATATGACACCTGCTAATACGTGATAGCTCAATGGTAACCAGGATATCTCCACGCAGACAAAATCGCGAGAAGAAAGTACATAGACATTTTTCAATAATAAAATAATCAGTTTCATGTTTTCAACTTTGTTCAGTTCATCAAAAGGCATCAATAAGCTTGACAGACACGGAATTTCGCATTTATAATCTTAGTAAATATGGATATCAAAATATAATGGCGATATAGTACATTCGGTACGCAGGTAATCAACTTACGGAACCCCACCAATCAAAGCAGACAGTCCCTGACATATTTTTTAAGCATTTTCTTTCTCGAATCGCATTCGGAATGGTAATTTTACAGTTTTGAGCACGTCAATCTATTAATGTGATGGTTTGGAACCTTTCGTGACTTGCCTTAAATACAGAACTAGCTGACCCGCGCAACTTCGCTTGCGTCACCTAAGAGAATGAGTCAAATTTTCCCCCGTTTTTGTAACATTTTTCGTTGCTACTCCGCTCCTAATGACTGTAGCGTGATGTTATATAGCCTATAGCCTTCCTCGATAAATGGGCTATCTAACACTGAAAGAATTTTCCAAATCGGACCAGTAGTTCCTGAGATTAGCGCGTTCAAACAAACAAACAAACAAACAAACAAACTCTTCAGCTTTATAATATTAGTATAGATTAGAGTTCCGTTTAAAAAAATGTCCTACTATAACCGGTTAATGTACATTCTGGCTGTTTCGCGGTACATTGCTGATAGCTGATTTATATTAGGGGTGACTTTTATAGTTTTTATTCCTTTGATAGTATCGATAGT
This sequence comes from Anticarsia gemmatalis, assembly GCF_050436995.1. Taxonomy (NCBI): domain Eukaryota; kingdom Metazoa; phylum Arthropoda; class Insecta; order Lepidoptera; family Erebidae; genus Anticarsia; species Anticarsia gemmatalis. Next base: position 8,307,740 of record NC_134764.1, on the reverse strand, counting down.
CTTATATTTAAAGTTGAAGGTATCGTGCTAAGGTTGTATTTGGATGGAGTTTAATTTTATGTTTTAAGTGCAATTTTAATGGTTGCATTCAGTTTGTGGTTGTTGGAAACTATTTTGATGAAGTATGCTATGTCTTTAAATAATAGGTGGTTCAAAATATCTTATTCGAAATTATGAGATTGTTTATTATTGTACGTAGAATGTCATACGCATATATCGCACTCCCGGTGCAACACTGTCACTTTTGTAAAAAAAAAACAAATCTATAGATATGTTATAAAGTCATTGTTGTGTGAAGTGTCAACGTTTTAAATGCTTCTCCTGAAAAACTACATTTTTGCATAAGTGACAGTATTGCACCGGGGATGCGATATACTATTATTTAAAGAAAAGTTTTTCTTTACTTTTACTCGAGCTTAAGTTCTTACCGTTTCTTTCTTAATTACTCTTACGTTTTCCAGACGGAAACAGCTTTATTAATTTTAATTTTTTTTAGTTAATAATATTCCTAGTTTCATTTTTATTTAACTATTTTTTTTACTTTTTAATAGACCGTTAATTAACTTAAAGTTTAATACGTTAATGTACCCTCTCTTTGATCCTCGTACCGCCATCTAGTGTCAAGTAGCGGAACTAAAACTCACTAACAAGAAAATAATAGAGAATTGCTGGTAGTTAGGTAACATACTTTAGTTTAATGTTTTTTGATATTTTTATTAATAAAAAATAATATATAACTAAAAAATTACTTTGGACAACTCACACATTCGTCTGAGAGCTTTTTGTCTTTGAAAATAGTAGTCAACCGAAATAATATTGTCTTTGATTAAAATACTAGACCCAAATTCGTTAGTAATGCTAATTTGTATCAGTTTAATATTAAAGCTAACTTTTATTTATTCTTGAAACAACAATAACATAATGTCTAAAAGGTGTAGCGGCAATATCGTATCTTTTAAATAAAATACCCTCCTAGGCCATGTTTGACTGCAACAGCTAGCAGCACGAAGGTCCATGGGCCTACTATCTATACTAATATTATAAAGCTGAAGAGTTTGTTTGTTTGTTGGAATGCGCTAATCTCAGGAACTACTGGTCCGATTTGAATTTCAATGTTAAACAGCCCATTTATCGAGGAAGGCTAAAGGCTATATATCATCACGCTGAGCCCCGCAAGCGAAGTTGCGGGGGTCTGCTAGTACTTTATATTAGCCTAGCCTCTCTTCCAACTATGTTATAATAGGCTTCCAGTCTCACCGGATGCAGCTGGATACCAGTATTTTACATGGAGCGACTGCCTATCCGACCTCCACAACCCAGTTACCTAGATTATAACACTATACCGTTCGGTACGAGTGGTTGTCAGATTTTCAAGCTTCTGACTACTGTTAACGACTGTCAAAAATCATTGAAAACGACAGCCGGGACCCACAATTTAACGTGTCTTCCGAAACACGGAGGAGCATAATATATAAAATGGTTATCCATCCACAAAACAAACTCGGCAAGCGTAACGAAACCTCAAAAAATCAAGATTCGTTAAATTTTAAGGTGTTTGTTTATGACCTTTCTCTATTTCATTTTGACATAGAGAAGGCAGTATCAATCAGATAAGCATGCTTTATGTTATTGTATCACAGTTCTACCGTCATTTTATAACTGATAGAATTGTGATAAGAAATAAACGAATACTTACCTACTCTTTTTAGATGAAAAGGTCTCTGCGACCTCAGTTTTCTAACTGGCATTCGCTAAGAATTTCTTGACTTAAAAATTATAGAATAACATTATAGTAATGGGTACCTTTTTTATACCCGTTACTGTCCCACTATTGGCCAAGAGTTTCCTCCCGAACTGAGTGAACCTTTAGGCCTTAAGTCCACCACGCTGACCAAGTGCGGGTTGGGGACTAAATAATATCTATACTAATATTATAAAGCTGAAGAGTTTGTTTGTTTGTTTGTTTGTTTGAACGCGCTAATCTCGGGAACTACTGGTCCGATTTGAAAAATTCTTTCAATGTTAGATAGCCCATTTATGGAGGAAGGTTATAGGCTATATATCATCACGCTACGACCAATAGGAGCAGAGTACCAGTGAAAAATGTTACAAAAACGGAGAAAATTATGATTCTCTTATGTGACGCAAGCGAAGTTGCGCGGGTCAGCTAGTATTATAATAAATTTCAACCATCAGTGTCCGGGCAAGGGTCTCCTTCCAGAATGAAGGAGGGACTAGGCCTTGAATTCACCACGCTAGCCAAGTGCAGGTTGGTAACTAAATCAGCCTAGCCTTTTTTACAAACTATGTTGGAGTCGGCTTCCAGTCTCACCGGATGCAGCTAAATACCAGTGTTTTACATGGAGCGACTGCCTATCTGACCTTCGGTAAGACTGGTTGTCAGACTTTCAAGCTTCTGACTACTGTTAAAGACTGTCAAAGATCTTCGAAAATGACAGCCACAATTTAACGTGCCTTCCGAAAAGCGGAGGAACTCGATATGTGTAAGATGGTTACCCGTCCACAAAACAACCTCGGCGAGCGTGGCTTAGCCTCAGAGATCGATCCACGCGGCTGTCGTTAACTAAGCCACGAACTCCTCAAATGGTGACTAAATTACTACATAATAATAAATTATACGATAATACATTGACAAAGTGTCATACAAGCTCGCCGCCGGTAGCTGTACGCAGCTGCTCGAGTTAATATTTGTAATTAAATCGCATTTATAATTATTCCACGACGGGCCACCGCATTAAGTAAATCTTTAATTTATGTACGTTTCATGTTCACACTTACGATTGATGTACAAATAATTACCTAACTTTAAATGAACTTATTTTTTTATGGTTTACCTCAGCTTCTGCTACGATGAGGATTATGAGATCTCGTGTTCTATTACCGGGTCGGCAAATGCTATGGAATTAGGTATTAAATTTTATTTTTGAATATTACTCCGATCTTTCTTAAGGTCACAGTTGCCCTGTTACAATACTGATGACCAAAAACGGATGTATTCCATGTGCCTCTGCATATACCTTTAGGTATATCGGGCAGAATTTTATATTATGAATTTTATTATTTCGGTCTTCAAGAAACAAATACGGCATTTTGTTACATTTTAATGACAACTTACTATTTAATCTTACCGGACCGCACCGATTAGATTAAAAATCAAATTTGTTAATAGTGTTAATTTCTCTCCAAGGCCAAAACTTTTTTTAAAGTACCTAAACGTCTTCCCGAGTTGGTATCCATCCATCCATCGCTAGATGACATTTATATTTGAGAACTACTTGTACAATATTGTGTATAAACAATTAATCGAGTATCCTATTAATAAAATTCTATCATCTTTTTACATAGATCTATCAAAATAACTTAAAAAAATATAAAAAAAGCTCTCATTACGATAGTGGAAAAGAAATGTTAGAGAGCTTCAATTTTATAACAGCGCCATCTCTGGATTTCGCTACGCACTAACTCAAGTACCCTTATGCTAAGACGCCATCTATTAGAATGTGTACGAACTACTTAGAATTTCTTGTTTCTGACGCCCAATCTGCGGTACGGCTTGAGTGGCTTGAAGGAACACAATGAGATGATAAATTAAGATCTTATTTATACTAGGCCAACCCAGTGGTTGGTTTTATTTTAATTTCTTTCGCTTTCAAAATTAAGTAAGCGAGTCCGACCCGTAAGTGCGAGTCCAACTCGAAAATTTCCGTAACGTCATCTATAAAAAAACCGCAAAAATATCACGTTTGTTGTGTGGGAGGACCAAAATGCTGGCCTAAACATTTTTATATACCTACCTACTATTAAATAAACGTTAATAACAGTATTGGCATAGAAACTGTCACAAACTGAATATGACAAGGGAGCATTTAGATTTAGGACACATCGGTAAGATTGGGCAATCTACTATGAGTTGGCCATGCTTTACACGAAAAATATGAAGAGTGGAAATAAGCTTATTTTACCGAACAAATATATGTTTTCATATTGATAAAGGTTGAAGATGCTTTCACATGTATTCCATACTTCGTCCGTTACTGTAAGTAGTCCACATTAAATCTCGGGTCTTCAAGTAGCTTCGTGTTGAATTTCATAGATCTCAATGTAGGGGTTTTAAAGTGCAACCGTAACAGACAGACAGACAAACTTACGAATTTTTAATATTCCATCACAAAATGAAATCATCTGTCTCTAAAAAAATAAAAACAACTGCCTCTGTTGAACTGTCTGTTAGACTGCATCTAATTATTTCTATTGAATATTGCATGTGAACAGAATTCATCACATCTACTTAACATCGGTCCCAGTAATAACACGCACCCCTTTACAAAAAAACCTTTTGTCAGCACACAATTGGCAATTTGGCATATCAATGGCGCCAACCTATGTATTAATTACAAAGCGGACCGACAACCCTGCTTAACGTCGTTCACAAGTACGGCACACCCCTAACAAACGGACCAATCGTTTAAGCGAAAATCGACATTAATAACTGCCACCCAAATTTCAAATTTGAACAACGTTCTATAACGGATTTACATTTCAAAGAGATGACTTCGACAATTGAATTTAGACTTTATTTTGATGAAATTAGAGGTGATTTTAGTTTGGGACTGTCAAATAGCCAGGGGTGTGAATTAAGATATTATAAAAGGGACACAATAGGGGGGAATGTGACACGAAAAGCGCTTAGTGTCAACCTCATATGTCTTTGAAGTTTCATGTAAAATAGAGTGGGTTGGAGCGTGTGTGCTATTTATTTAGTTGGTGCGACACAGGCGAAGCTGGGCGTTGTATATTGTGATACACGTCACAATGACATTTTACTTTGAAATTTACCCTTTGTAGTTCACAGATTTATTTATATTATTATCTGTTTTAATGTGTGTACCCGGATTTCGTGACCGTTACTCAATATGTCTGTTTTTAAAGGGTGCTGAACTATTAAACGGATTTTAAATAAAAATTCCGAATCATGGAGACAGATAGCGAAGCGTGATTTTGTTTAATACGACGTGGTGCGTAGCATAGTATAAAATACAAAGTAGATTTCCACGTTCTTTACATATCGACGATGAAGTGCCAATACCTCCTAACTGTCATTTTGTCGATTTTTTTATTTTTAATGCGTTGGACATAAAATTGCATTTTGTGTGTACTCCTCAAGACACCTAACTAAATATGTTGATAGTTTTGAGAGAAAATGCTAATAGAAATAGCTGCTAAGTCAATGTATGCATTCAGTTAGCAAGACCTCCTGACATTAGATACATCCTAAATTCAAGTGTAAAAAGCTTCTAAATTACTTAACGAAATTACTATAATAAAAAAATACTAAAAAGCTTCTAAATTACTTAACGAAAAATAAAAATGTGACGCGTTTTTTTCTTCTCCTGTAAAATGGTGATTTTGTAGTTAAGAGGTATTGGTACTTCATCGTCGATATGTATGCTTAGATCTTCGGAATCGATGAACGTAATAACTTTACTATTTATACAAAAAATAATTTACAATGCAGATTTACATCCGGACTGAGTTAACGAAAACTTATTAGAGGTTATGATGAGGATATGTTATTTATTACAGACTGAAACATTTTATTAAGCACTCATTTGTTACCAAAGAAAATACGAAACCGTGACGTCACTACACAGTATTTCTGTACTAAAACTAGCGGACCCGACAGACGTTGTCCTGTCTACACGTCTTTAATTTGAAAATTTGAAACTTTTTTAAATAAGCTAAAACATTGTCAAGCGGACAAAATTGTGAATCTAAACCATTCTCAGATCCCCTTGAACACACACAAAAATTTTATCAAAATCGGTCCAGTCGTTTAAGAGAAGTTCAGTGACATACACACTTACAGAAGAATTATATATATAAAGATGTGTTTTTGACGTTTCATAAAGAGTAGCTGATTTGACTGGTTGTCAACTGGCCTAGTATTTTAGCTACACCAATGATATGACCACAATATCTTACTAGTAACTGAAAGAATCTGAAAGTATTCCGTATTTTTGGAATTTTCTTCCTACTAATATTGTAAATGCGAAAGTTTGAATCTTTGGACGTCTGGTTGTTGTATTTATTACTTTGAACATAAATATGATAAAATATGGTAAACAGATATGTCGTTTATGACTTGAATTCACATTGTAATGCTTGTAAACCCGAAAAATCATTTCACGCGAGCGAAGCCGCGGGCTTAAGCTTGTATTATATATTTGTTAAATAATGAATGTCCTTATGGCACAGACTGTGAGTGCATGTCGTGCGTCAAGTAGGGAGGGAATTGAATCACTCGGCACTCCACGTCACTCACACTCGGAGGAGTCGGAGGGGACACTCGCAATCAATCGTGAGGATTACAGACGCAAGGCATCTATATAATACATTATATATTTATCCCTATATAGTTACGTCAGGCATGACAAATGAATACAGAATACTTAATAGCCTAGGCATCATACAGTCACAAGTTTTTTTTGACTGGTTAAGAGTTTTGACTACAACATATACAAATGAATTTGACTCCACGAAGAGCACCTGCCAAATATATTGATGGGTGCTCTTCGTGGAGTAGCCTAGGTGCTATTCGAACGGGTCTTCTAGATGAACTACCTCCTTAAAGTCACCAATTTCGTACTACGAACTTAATAATTGTTGTGTACTTTTAAAAATATTCACATAAAGAACAAGATTTTTCAGTGCTACTTATCGGCCATTAAAATCGGGACATTTTAATGGCCGATAAGTAGCATTTTGCAACTGTGTGTTACTAATCCGGCACCAGCGTCAATAATTAAGAAAAGGAATGCGTATGATATAGATGTAACAACGAAGGCTTCCATCCATTTCGTCACCTGAAATCTCCTAAATCTCTTGTTTCTTATCTTACACTTGTGTTCAGACTTTCAGGCCTATTCGGTTCGGCATTAATCGGCCTATCCGGGCGGCTAAACCGAATATAATATAATATATAATAGATTGCAGATGAACCCGATCGGCACAAGCCGAACAAGTGAGTCGTGTTAATTATGTTTTTAGATAAATATTGCCGAACCAAACGGGTGTAGCAAGCCTGTATAAATTTGTGTGTCTGAAAGTCTGAATACAGAAACAAGCCGCTGCGCTAATCGAATAATAAAAACAAGAGACGAAGGCATAGAGTGCGGGCGACGGCTTCCTTCTTTTCTATCATAGAATTTATACTTATTTCGTAAACAGAAAATTTTATATTTTCCCAATAACGAACGTAAAACTTAAATTAGGTTCTAACACCTTGGCGGCGTAGCCTTCTTTAAAGCGAAAGTGGTTTTTGTGACACAAATATCTCTGAAACTCGAATATCAATAAATGATCAGTTTGTTGTTTATATCACTAATATAACAACCGTTTATTGAATTACCAATGATATACGCACAATGAAACTACGTTCGACTAAAGAACTATAAAAAATAATTCAGTTGACATTAGAAGGATTGCAATGTAACAAATAGAATATTGTCACAAAGTCGACGCTCGCCGACAATAGGCGCTCGACTCATAGTTTTTTTGTCAGATGTAATAAAGTTTAATCCGAAAATCCCCTCGGGCAAGTGGATGTTGTAGGCCAATTATTTGTGGGTAAGACGCTCCTTCAACGGCGCTTGGCACAAACTTCTGTGGAGAGGATTTTACCATTATTATTTTACTGATTATACTTGATATACTGATATTGATAACTTTAAGGATCGTCAGTTTGTTATTTGAGGCGCCCATAGCCAGTTGCACTCACCGGTCTGACAACGATCTGTGGGTGAAGCAACCGTTGGCGCGGTCATTCTATAGATGGGAAACCGCACAATGGTATTTGAGCTGGGCGTCTCCGTGCTTCGGAGGGCACCTTTAAAAGTCGGTCCCGGTTGTTACCTACAAAGACAACAGTCGTTAAGCCATATCAAAGGCCTTTCGGGCGGCTTGAACAACTTTGACACTAGGTTGACCACTAACCATATGATAAGAAGAAAAAGAAGAAGTTTGTTATTTCGCTGATTGTTGGTAACGCCTCGCATGATCAATTATTGTATTAATCACATTGAAAGTCTTATGGTGATTGAAAAGATTGGCCGTGAGTTTCTTACTAGCTCTTTCATAAAGCTCTACAATTCCGAGCTAGTGTTAGATTCAGTAATCATAACGACTATCATTAAAGTGTCAACATTATTGGCCAAAATTAATAAATGATTGGATTTTGATTTGGCCATCACGGTCTGTGTAACCTGCAACGTCAAGTATTCCAAGGTGAAATGCCCGTATAATATAGTTTATACTACACAATACTGTGTATTGCACAATATATCTGGATCGTATAGAGTGTAATGTCCAATAATTTCGATAAGTGAGCCTTTCTTCACACATATGCGGTTCGGCATTAATCGGCCTAGTCATACCGAATATATATTATGTGAACCCTGATCGGCATAAATCAAAACAAGTGAGTCGAGTCGGTTTTGTTGTTCGACAATTATGCTAAAGCGAATATGTTAAGGCAAAATTCGTTCTGCAGTGTCACTGTAATCGCAGTTATAATATTAAAATGTGTAGATCAGCACTAGCTTTGAACCAGGATTTCACGAAAGAATTCTGGTTAAGCGGCTGTTAGACATTACTGTTGATATTGTGACTGATTATCTTCGGGTTTTAACTAATTGGTGTTACACTGGATCAAACTTAACAAATAATACACTAAAACCTTCCTAAAAAACACTATCTGTTGGTGAAAATGTGAAACTGAGTAGATTTTGAGTTTATCGCAAATAGTCAGATCAACTGATGATACGACTTTGTTTTTTAAATATTGTAGTGAGTGCTATTACAATGTGTAAAGTATAAATAGCCCATACATGATCAGAATTAAACAAAACATTTCATCTATTTATATTTAATTAAAAATTTGTAAAGTATTGAAGATACGAAATCTTAAATTTTACGAAACTCTGTCTCTGCATTGTCACAAACCTTATTACTTAAAAATAATATTATCACACCGACTCCAATCCTGTCTATATTCCAAGTTGCGCGAATCAACAAAAATGTCTTCCTGCTTTCCCAACAATTCCTTAGTTCAATGGCTCATTCATTGTTATCGACTGCACGATTAAACGCAACGACAAAAAAATCGCAAATGATATCGGCACAAGTTCTAGTGTTACTTCAAATGCTCTTATTATTGTGTTCATCATGGTTGTATTTGCAGGCAAACTTTACATGCTGTTTATTCGACTTTTTATCTATAGAAATAAGGTTTATTTTGCTTTGATTTTATGTATTTGGTTGTTGGTTTGGTTGTTATTCATTTTAGATTCCCGTCGCAGATAGTATTTTGACATTTTCATCCCATTTTGGTGCATTGTCACCGGCGCGCTTCGGGCTAATCGTTTGAAACGACAACGCACTGTTGTTGTTCGTCCAGCGTTTTGTTGTATTATGTGTTTAGCTATCAGTTCCACAAACTAAGTGCTTTTTTATACCATTCGGGTTTAGTTTTTCTGCTCGGAATTCGATTGTTATACTTCGCTTTGGTTAGACGATACTTTTGAGTGAAATTGACTGAAATAAAACCAGTCGTGTCTCATGAATGCAGTTTCTATGTTATTTAGAATCTTTATCTAGTTGTAGATCAGTTTGTAGGTAATAAAGTTCAAGGTAAATAATATACTCTACTTGAAAATCGCAACATAACGGTCTAAACCCATCCAGGTGCGCTCAAATAAAAGCATAAAACAACTCTCAGCCAACAAAACGGTTGATGTAATACAAATTATAGTAATAACCCAATGAAAAGGCGCCAAAGTACAACAATACGACTCAGTTGAAAATATTCTTATCCCTGAAATGAGATTTAATAACGTTTTGTTAGAGCCCAATGCTCTTTTAACAAACCTCTTTGTCGATCCTATTTGTAGCATCGACCATTTTAACTTGATCTCCCATGGTCTTAACATTTGTAGGCTTTCGTTGTTGTCTTGTAGCGTTTAACAGTTCATCTTATATTGGTAGTGTGTCAACAGCATCTTCCGTTTGATAAGTTGGTTTTTGTTATTAAAAATCTTTGAACACAATTGCGCTGGATTCGGGTGCTTCGGTATTGTTTGGAGTTGAGCCGATCTGTACGTTTTTGTTCGAATTGTATAGTAAACAACCCTTTTGTGAGTGATTTTATAAATTTATATTATAAGTTTTTTGTATCTGGGCTGTTAAGATATGTTCATGATTATTCTTACAATCGTCTTGCCGACTGACTGAATCATGGATTATAAACTCCGCGATTATTTCCTGCCCGGTACTGAGTTAAATACATTGATAAATTTAGCAGTAAAGATGCTATTTTTGCACTACTTATAGGAATAAGTACAGTAAAGTATAATGAATGTTTCGCAATCTTTTTTTTTTCTAGTACCAAATATTTGTATATCTGACGTTTGTATCTACTCTTTCAGTAAAAAACAAACGTGATAACGCAGTATTTGGAAGCCACAAACATGAGAGAGTGTATGTTAAACAATATGAGCACATAACTAGTTTGATGCGGTATTTATTTGGGTTGTCTGGAGCTGCGGCCGGGTCCGAACGCCTCGGGCATCAATATTGTCCCTGTGTTCCGTCCCTCCCGGATTACTCGTGTGTAGGTGTCTCTTCTGCGAGAGTGGGCGATACTACGGTATTTTGGCTATATATTCGCTGTACTGTAAGCCAATGTTTACATAAATGCGGTGGAAATTCGTAACTAGGAATGTATCAGACTATTGAGATGAGAGATTAAGACTTGGAGAAAAATAAAGCGTACTTAATTTCAGCATCTCGAAAAACAGTCTTGAAGTCCAAGCGTAAGAGTCTCCTCCGTCGCAAAAAGACAACGCAAACAGAAAAAAATCCCGTAGCAAATTACTCAAAAAATAAACTACAAATAAAGTAACGTACAACGTCAAAATTAGGCGCGAAATCGCTCACGAGCACTCGCAAAAACCTCGTTAGCAGACGCCATATTTGTTCGGCGACAGGGAGCACCCTCTATATACACAAGCAACACACAACAGTGTCCTCTCACACATCACTTCTGACCAAAAATCACCTCTATTTTACAGGCTATAAGGTTGATATTCATATGTATGTGAGTTCTAAACGCAAGTTGGTCTTTAGGGTGTATGTCGGATAGGGGTGTGGGCAACACCCCCGGTGTCGCGTTGTACGACGCAATAGCTCGTATGTGAAATGGATATGCAATACGATATGTGAAAGTGATATTTATGGGTGAACGTTTGCCAGTTCTTTCAGAATTTTTACTTTGAAGACTACACCACACTCTTCAGTCTCTCGTTATCGCAATTTCTTTAGCTTCAGACACTTCAAGAGAAAAATTATGCTGTATAATACGGGCTAAAAGGTGCAAATATTAATAGGATTGGATTTTTAATATCTACTTATAGATATTGCCAATACAGTATGTACCTTAACGTTTCCTTTACGTGTTATTGATTTCAAAATAAATGGCATTGCTTTGCATTGCTACTACAACATTCAAATGTTTATAACTTTAACGTAAACATCTGTCCACGGCACTATATACAGAAATATTTTTTAGCTTTAGTCATAGATATCTTAACCTAAGTAATTTTTTACCTCTACGAAAAAGAATATCAGATTAAGATCCTCATTTAAGCCTAGCAGCTAGGCATATTACAAGCTTTCGAAGATGTTATCTAAATGTTATTACTGGTTAAAAGAAGCTTACAGTTTTCCTTTAGCTATTGGTTGCTAACTACTAAATATTGTCAACTAATGGTAAATGGGAATTTCATATATATATATATATTGCCTAATATGAAATCCAACATCAAAATGGAATGAATCTAAAACGAATAGTGTGAAAAGCAGCCAAGGTATTTCCAATAAGTATCGGGGGAAGCTACGGCGTGCGGTAACGAGAAATTCCTGCGTGGAAAGAATTAAATACTTGTAGACAGTAGCTATAGGCCAACAACTTAGTAGGGAGCCTTGTGTGCAAGGTTCCCGGCCGGGGGAATAATACATAATTCAGATTTTTTAACTACCTGCAAGCCTTCGCAGCTGAAGATGGCCTGTTTGATACAGCTATTTTATTTTGGAATCTAGCTTTTACCCGCCACTTCGCCCGCGTGTGTGACTTACTTACTTTAGGACTGATTTTTCATACAAACTTTCATTCCCAAATTTACCCTCTTGGGGGTAGAATTGAAATCTATCGAAATAGATCAAAATTAGATTGAAGAGCGATGCCTACATTATGACATCTGCCTGCATGTCAAATTTCAGCCCGATTCGCCCAGTAGGGCTATGCGTTCACTATGTCAGTCAGTCAACTTTGAGTTATATATATTTAGATACATAGAACTATTAATTATAATCTAAATAAATCTTGCAAAATCAAGGTTCTGTATCATCCCGGTTTCGTATCGATTGAAATTAGACCCTTCAATCTTTACTCCTGAGGCTTGAAGGCCCACCCACATCGATAAACTGTTTACGATTGTATAAGAGCCCAAATTGTCCGCTGTAAAAGGTTTCAAAGAAACATTTATTGCAGTTTTATAAAAAGGCCAGGTTTCACCACTTGATTAAGGTACAAATAGTTTATCATAAATTTTGACAGTGGATTTAATATATCTATTGGATAGGTTACCAGACGCTTTTCCATAATTGGTTAAATTGGTCCCCAGTTTAGTCCTTTATCTTATTAAGACTTTCGGGGTCGATTGAAAGAAAATTAAAATTTTCTGATTATTCTGATATTAGATACGACTCTAGCGAGTACTATTATACTAGAGTGTGCACTGCACGAATTTCTTTTTAATTCTTTACAATTACCAATACCTATGTACTATATTATTATTATTTATTTATTTATTATTATTAAAACAGTGTTTCTTACATGAAACTTATACTTATGGTCCACAAAACTGTTTGAACAGTTTGTCTGTGGACACGGTCGAGTCTCATTTAATTATAGCAGTACTTAAGATGTACATATATGTATATATTGTATAAGAGCTTTGATTATATATTATAAGTTTATGTATTATAATGTATTTATATTGTATGTATAAGAGTAATATTATATGGTTCAGTAGCTTGTGTTTTATACATGTATATTTGTATATGGTTTCATAAACCGGAGTTTCATTTCCTATTTCTGGGATGAAGTCTTAGGGATTAATTTTCAAATACAAGTAACCTGTTTGATCCCAGATTTTTAACTATATCATCAATGTCGGCTGTGAAAGCTGTGAAAGCACAACAGGCAGAATTTTACGTGTAAAATATCGATGTAATCATCTGTCCAATACAAAAAAAATATTGGTTAAAGAGATCCAATGTCTCACCATATTTGGACTGCTGAGCCACCCTAACGCAGAGAGGACGAATTAATTCCAGCAATTAATGGAGGGTTTAGGACCGTGGTGATCCCCCTTCGGTAAATTCAATTATTGATGCCTCTACAGCAACGCAACGCTCGCATCGTTCGGCTCTCCCAAACCGCGGGGCGGGAGCTTTTTGCTGATTTTACTGACGCTATTGTGAAATTTATATCAGTAAATAATTACCGGGTCAATAATAAAAAAAATATACTTACTGAAAGGGATTGTCTTCGCCAAAGTCTGCCTTTATACAAGGCTAGGAAACGCTTCGTGACGATGCTCTCCTGCACTGAGTGATTAGGTACTTATTATTATTATCAACCCATATTGTCCCACTGCAGGGCAAAGGCCTCCCTTCCCTCTTTCCACCTATCTCTGTCTAAAGCTATTTCGTGCCAATCTTTAGTATGAGAATGAGAGTACAACTCATCTCTATTCTATATACTCACTATTTCTAATCCCTACACGCATAACTTCATCATATAATATGTAAAGTCTTGCTGATTTGCCTTGAGCTGAAACCCTCGACCACTTACATAGTACACGAATGCTTATACCGCTTTGCTCAGTAAAAACGAGTGCTCGAAACTAAAAAAAAATGTAAGCCGACGCCAATTAAACGGATAGTAAATTTTGTAAGTAAAAATCGGACACTCGTAGCATCAAGTAAGCGTCTAGGTAAAAATTTCCGAGCCTAAAACACGAAACACCAGTGGTGAAGCCGTGTGGCGTATAACAAGAGAAGTAAGGCAGGGTACAGAAGCGCGGGCCGAGCGGCGACAGAGCCGAGAGCTCGCTAATTGCCACTTGAGCGCCAATTACGACGACGATACGCCAACGATGCGCGGTGAGGTCTTGCCTTTTGTGCCTTTATAATATAAAATAATGAAGGTAAAATGTGAGGTGTACCGATGTAAATATGTATTGGTCATTATGATTGTAATGTATAGGTTTGATTACTCCTCCGAGCTTCGGAGATAATGTAAAGCCGTCGGTCCTGCGCCACACTTCGCACTGGTCGTGTCGGTTATGAGAGTGAGGGAAAATAGAGTGTATCTGCGTATTGTGCACACACTTAGACACTTTAAACAAAGTTCTGCACCGTTAGCTGCTTATATGCTGATTTCAATTAAACTGGCCGCCGTAGCCGGATATCAGCTTGGAAGACAGTAGTATAGGTTTCATTGAAAAGCTGTTAATAATAACTGCTTATAGAATAGGTATAACATGTTTATGTCATTTACTTGTATATCACTATATAATCAACATGTTAAAGTGTAGCTAATTCTAAAGCAAAGATAATTGAGAATATAGTTATTTACACATGTATGTAACGTATTTATCATATAAAACTACCCGCTTGAAATAAAGACACGCTTAATTCCGTACCAAGTCACAGTCTGACTTGGAGGGTCGGGAATGAAGAGCGAGCGAATGTGAAACACTTGAGCCGAGCGCGGATTACGTAGCGGGAGCGAGCCACTTTCCACAGTACGAGTCGACAAAAGATGTCGTTATGCTGAGCGCTTACGATCGTGTGCACGCAGCATGCCACTCGAGAAACCCTCTTTAAAAAAACTTAGTACCCACCGTCTAATGCTGCATTTACTTGTGTATTTATTTTTGTTTATGTATTCGGTTTTATGTACAGCTCGTTCAATCTAATAACGAGGCGCGCATAGCTTGATCAATTTCGATCTTAGCTATACCTAATAATAATATAATCTATACTAATATTATAAAATGGTAGAGTTTGTTTGTTTGTTTGAATGCGCTAATTGCAGGTAATTACTGGTGCGAATTGAAGAATTATTTTACTTTTGGATAGCCTATTTATTAAAGAAGGCTTTAGGCTATATCACGCTACAACCAAAAGGAGCAGAGCAGCAGTAAAAAATGTTACAAAAACGGGCAAAATTATGACCCATTTTCTCTTATGTGACGCGAGCGATGTAGCGGGGATCAACTAGTTTATAATATAAAGTTTCACATATTTGGCCGTCACGGCATGCTATATTAAATAACATTTTTATGTGTTATAGATTCATTAATCATTTTAGAATGGGTGGAAAAACCTTGATGCAGTCATTTTAGAATAGGTGGTTAGTAGTATTTGAATTGAGCGTCTCCGTACTTCGTTTGGCACGTAAATAAAGATAACAGTTGTAACACCATGTTGAATGCCTAAAGGATAGCTTGAACAGCTTTGACACTAGATAGACCACTAACCATACGGTAAATGCAATTTGTAATTATGCAGTTATGATATATTATATATGTCTATGTCTAAAAAACTAAACTCATGACTAACGTGTTACCCGATAAAGTAATATGCTGGTTTCAATTAAACACATTCAGAGAGCACTTTATCTAAAAATTACGCTATCAATTGCAATTGAAACTAACTTAAAGACTTTATTGTACTAATAGGAAGATAACATTAATCGTAGAAAATTATTATTTTCTTGTTTAAGCTTAAACTCATGTTGGTATTTTAATTGTTAATAAACAAAGCATGCTAAACTAGCTTCTGCCCACAGCTTCTGCATGAAAATGATTCTAGTAAAGTATAAATAGTTCTATGTGTTAAACATTCCAGATTCTCAAACATACATAAATACATCCATACATCCACCCATCCTCATAAACTTTCACATCTACAATATTAGTAGAATAGTATGATTTATGTTGTCAATAACCTTATGTCTCCATTTTAAATAGTTTGCGGATATTCAGACATTATAAAAATATGATGTTACATAATTTTCCTTCGAAAACAATCTCGTGTTATTGAAATATAACTACTAATAGGCCTTGACTTATTGAGTTCTTGGCGTGATTGAAATGTGCGTTCTGCAAATTCGTTCTACTTATGATCGTTATTCAAGGTTATACTTTTAACAGGTATTTGCGAAGGATTTGGCCATTTGTCAAACTGAGTTTTAAGACACTATAGCGAGTAGAGCAACTATTTACTTAGCGAAATGGACCTTACTTTTAAAATGCCCTCTGGCTTACTAGTGACTACGTAGTGGATGTAGAACGCTTTTTACTTTTATCCATTATAGATTACTTACCCATACATAATCATAGTACACAAATCATACGTCATAATATCAAAGTAAATACAAAATAGATTCAAAGCTAAATGATCAAAACATTTGAACGTTAAACGCGTAAGTACTACGATGAAACTCATAAACTACGCCATAAATAATAAACAGTACATAAACAAATCAAAATCACAAAGTGATGCGCGAAACGAAATTATACGGAACCCGTCCATGAATAATAGATGAAGCGACAGCGTGATCCCTATGTAGGTATCATTACTAGCCTCTTGTGCGTAATTAATCGCTACGGCTACCCATGACGAGGCTTGCTTTATTAAATTTTAGCGCTTTCCGACCCCCGGTGGGGTGCCATAGAGGGGTGAGTGGGGATGAATAGACCCATCACTTTTACTATTCACTGCGGACGGTGGATTAGCGAGATGAATTTCCTGATCCCCGAGGGGGTATAAATTGTGCGTGCCCCCCCCTCTCACTATTGATGCGGATTTGCTCCGATTGCGTCGCGATTATTCAGCGATCGTTGGAGATTTTTTGTTACCGAAATGATAATTAAATATTTGACGAGTACCTACCTATTCACATTTCTGTTTTGTTTAGGAGAGGAGGGTACGGCGGTGTCGATGTCAGCTCGATGTTGTATTTTGATAGAGGTTGTAGATAACAATCACAAAGTATGACGTGACTTTAGTTTATTTTCATTTTGTTTCGACCATTTGACTACTTACTGTTATGCTTTTTATGTTTAGTGGCATTCTGTGTGAAATTGAATCAATTTATGAAATTTTCATTCGTTTGGTAATAGCATAACGTGAATCGATATAATGCGTAACACAAAGCTGACATGTGCAGTGTTTCCTTTGTGAATATCCATAGCAATTTGCGATGCTAATCAAACTTTAATACTAATGGCCAATTCAGATTTGCAGCGAGGCTGACAGGACGCCCTTTTATATACGCTCGCATGGGTATGTGCGACCGCCCATACACACATACACGCCCGAGGGTGTAATATTTTTCACCCCAACAAAAACATACCACCGTTTTAGCTGGAAGCGAAAGTTTCGCCCCTTTGTCCAAGCACAATACAATACGCGTTCGTTATATTTTTTTTAATAAACCGGCTCGGTAAAGCACAGAATCGATGGCCGCCGGCGAATAGCAACCGAATCACACAGTTAATTATTGACACATCCGTTTTTTATTCCCCGTCATCAAAGCTCCATTGTGGTCGCCTAATATTATTCCTTTTGTGTGGCACGTTACTGAAACTGGCTATTTCCTTACCTTTGTGCCCTGTTACGTTTTGGGCACGACGTTGCCTTTGTTCCATGAGAATTATTGTTCTAAAATTACTGGTTATCAATTTTCTTGGAGTTCTCGTGCTCGGCTGTATCGGACGTCGTGTTTGAGGGTTTTAAATATATTATCGTTCTACTTGATCACGTTCATTCAATATGCTTATAGAAATGTTTATTCGACAGATTTTATAGACAAATATCACACGCAAGCTTTAACAAACGATCATATCGTAAAACATGCTGACAATTAGTGGTATTCGATTACTGCAGCAGAAGTAAGAATATTCGGAACAATCTAGAAAATACTAATAAAAATGACAAAGATACTCAATGATATGGGACACGTGAAAGAAGCATGTTACCCAAAATACTTTTATCTTTTAGGTCATATTTGTTAGTACCACGCATATTTAATACTGTTCATATAGACGAAGGAAAATGACTGTTTGCACAAACAAACATATTCAATTGCTTTGTATATCAATATGAAGGTTAAGTTCACGAGGATATGACAAGTTGGAAGTATCTCGAATAAAACAAAGCTAGGGCAGTTTTTAATCAATGATCTGTCGATGGTCGCAACGGGCTGTCGCGATGAATAATTGAATAATTTTTGTGGTAATGAAATGCGAAGCGGCGCTTACCGGCGACGGGACTACCTACCCCGATCTAGATAAAGGGTTGTATCGCGCTCGACACGAAAACTAACGGATACGATCGCTTTCCGATAACGTACATCGAGCACGGAAACTCGAGCTCTTAAAAAACTGCCATCACCAAATAAAAATCGGTTGAAATATTTTACGACTTTTTAAAAGGTCTTTGACAGCATCGATCAATAATATTTTATGACTGATTCCCAACTCGTTGTAAAGTCACCTTCGCAACCGAATATACAAATTTATTTATAGTCAATAAACGTATTAAATTAGTTTGGTGGGCTATAAAGATATGTTGATAGATATTTTGAGAGCCTAGTACGTAAAGGTAACACTCTAGGTCCTAACATAGCTGTATCAAGCGATTGTATTACTCAATGTAACTTGACTATTGATTGATTTGCAATAATTTTGAGAAGTTTTGTTTTAATCAAACTATTTAGCGTGAGTTTATACATCCGTGAAGAAAGGCGTCATCTTAGAGAAATACAAGTTTGTTAAAGTAGAAACTAGGGTGTTACTCTATTTTTTAAACCATGATAACGATAACACTAATTCGTACTACTTAATAGTATTTTTTGTCATTGCCTAGATATCAAACTCTGGTTTAAAAAACATTACTGGGAAATGTTGGACTACATCTACAAGATAAAAACAGTAATTATTCAACGACCTAGTCTTCGATCTAGTCACAGAATAAAGTCTACTAAAATAAGGTAACTGGAGGTATTATTGTTGAAATCTTAATATGACGATGTGAGAAACTAGCAGGAACACTCACAAAAATCGTAATCCTTTTGATTAAGTCGCGGCGGTAAACTCAAAGGCAGTGTAGGGTTTAGGTCTTTTCACAGAATATGAAAGCGTGCTATATGGACGTGGTGTAACGCGATACTCATACAAATCGGTGCAACCACAAAGCTTTGCCTCCGCCGCACTTCGCCGCCAATCATATCACCGTGCTATTCAAATATTTGAATCGTCTTTTTAAGTTTTGATTGTAGAGCTGCAGAGCTATCGACGTTATTGAGATGAGATGTTAGAAGTGAATGTAACTCAGATTTTATTGAGTAGTCTGATGTATGTTGGTTCAATTTTACTCATTGTTAGTTTCATCTTATTGCTGTTTTCGGTTAATAATTAAGAGTTTTGGGTGTGTGTACAAGTAAAGTTTTTAATTACGTTGCATAAGAACATAGATACTTTTATTCTTGACAGTTTTTCAAAGATTGTTTGAAGTGTTAAGTCCTGTCATAGCAAATGTAGCTTCTCATATCTAGTGAAAACTTCATCTGCTGAGTAGTCGTAAAAAATTGTATATTCGTCAAGAATTACATGCAAGTTAATTATTAACTGTGACTGTGAACTGTAATTTTAAGTGGTCAGAGTCGTTGGAAAACTTTGCAGTTATTACTAACCACTAAAGTCACTTATTCTCCTATTGGACATGATTTAGAATAAGGAAACTTTTTAATCGACGACACTTGGCTTTCAGAAACCGAAAATAAATCTCGGAGTAACAAGATTTCCTTACAATTTTTCTGCATTGATACTTATTATTTGTAATATCTTTGTAACTTAATATGGTCGTAGATATGTATAGTTTCCCTATAGCTGAGTCGTAAACTAAGCTTATCACCTACACGTAGTCTTAGCTGAACACAGTTTATCACGATTTATATAACCTAAAAATCTAATTAACGTTCTTTTATCTTGTCTTTTATCGTGACTCGGTGTAAAATAAAAGTCTTGACTACTTAGTTTGAGATCGGAACTTGAGTAATGCTAGGCCTCTTTAGCCGACGTTTATAACTAACTCACAGACCGTCAGTCGCTGCCTTAGCAATCTTTTTAATGCTTGTACTTCTCTTATACCCATTATTTTTATTTAGAGAGTTTTCTTTACAATACGTTGCCATTATTGAAAACCGCTATTGATACATAAGAATGTCGTTAGATATACCTACACAAAGTAACAACGCATCTTTGAGAATCTTTGTTGTAGCAGAAAAAAGGATCGCAACATTTTCCAAAATTGAAACGTAGCTAGTGGTTGTGTTGGGCAACTTTTCATGTCTAGCCAGGCTCGTGTAATGGAAATGACAAGTCTAATGTAACAAGTAACAACTGAAAACATCCCGTCGGACGGATGTAACAAAGCATTCATTTTCTGATGGCGGTAATCTCGCCGAAGGGCGGCATTGTTCGTCATTTTCTCTGCGGGCCTATATATTTTTTTTTCGTATTTTCTTTTCGAAAAGAATAAAAATTGTGAACAGTATTGTCGCGGCTGAGGCTCGCGCCGTGATCGCGCAAAAAGGAGCCCTGGATGACAACGAAATGACGGGAGCGTCCGCGGGTGGCCCCCTCCCCCCGCTCTTGTAAAAATGTCGCCGAGGGAGGGGCGGCGTGCCTACGACAAGACGGCATTTTTACACACCGCCACCGAACTGGCAGATCCTATACACCAATTTGGGATCAACACAAATTGAGCCGTGACACGTCGGGCGAGGCTCGAGATTGCCGCGAGGGGCTCCCGCTTGACTTTTTAAAACACGAGCCGTGTTTGCGATAAATCGATAAGTATATACGGTACCCGCCAGCGCCAGAGGGTACAAATTGCACGGATTTTACAATTCTTTGTGTTGACACGCTGAAGGGTGGGGCGTTTAGCGGTTTCCGACCGATGTTTTAGGAAATATTAAATTTTCGGTTTTAATTCCCATTCGCCATTTTCGTTTTAGTGGGTACTTAACATTTCCCTCGCTTTTGTCCATATTTCAATGACTATTTCATCCAATGCTACACGATTTGATGATCAGAGTATTTGTAAAATATTTTTACAAGCATTTATTAATAAACTACCCTGGTAGACCAACTCTTGTCTCACTGATAATACTTAAAATAACGATTACAAATCACAACAAATAATGCGTGTAGGATTTAAATAGATATAAAAATCTTAATTACAAATCGAATTATTAACCTTATTTTTGTTCATACAAAATATGGACACGAGCTTTTTATTAGGTAGATTGCACCGGCAAAGTTCAACAGATTACAATGACCCAATAATCTTCCAGATTTCAACCAAAAAAACAATAGCTTAAACCGCTAGTTTCATGACATGACATGACATACAGACACTATCTAACAGTTCATGAGATCGACGATCAGAGAACGCCACTTGCATTCTTACAAATTTCCCTTGCTTCATTCACATCCATACGTCTGGTCATACACCTTCGAGTAAAAAAAGGGTGTAATATTATAATAAACTACTACATTGCAGTCAACACAATTGATAAAGGTTTATTTTAGTTTTGCAAACTTTTATCAATTGTGTTGAAAAAATAATCGAAACTAGTTCAAATTCCCACTGTCAATGTTACCCAAATGATTCAAAGTTACCCAAATTGACCTTAGTAAGATAATTACAAAGACCGTCTATGATTGTCAGATCGTATAAGTCAAGAGAACGCTAAGCAGCAGGCCGAGTCATACTTCGCGGCACATCCTCAGCTGCAGCATAAAGACGTGACCGACTACATCGCCACGCCGACCAAGAGGAATGACGTCACTGTAGATGACCTCTTCACGAAGATACAGTTTGGTAAGTAACAACTCATTTACCTGTATTTATTTATAGCAGATGTACTTCTACTAGGAGCTTTGTCAGCCTCTAAAAGGTAAGGTCGTTAAGTATTGATATTCCATATTCTGTGAGCTAAGTGTGAAGAAAGACAGTTTTGCATTAATTTAGTAATAAATATACAGTATAAACACTCATCTTTAAATACTTTCTTTCTAATATCAAGAGGATTTCAAATTATATTAATACAGGTGTTCTACTTCGGGTCATGATCTATCACCTTAACTTTAATCTGAGCTAAATCGGCGATTTAAATCTGAATGATAAATCTGAATCTGAAAGCGTAAAAGAGTTTATTCTTTATTTTATCGGCATTCAATTTTTGAAAAAAGCATGAATGAATTTGTTGTCACTTAGAGAAGAGCACAAAAAAGGAGTGTACTAATCTGCTATCAGAATAAAAAAAAACATTATTACCATCTGCTAGCCAAAGTTTTCCTCCAGGAAAGAGGAAGACGTCAGACCTTCGATCAAATTTTGTAACAGAAATAATTATTTCAGTACAACAGAGAAATCTTCACGCATCAACAATCACTACAAGTTAAAAAAAAACACAATCTTACGCAAAGGCATCAAGCGTTCTGCCTCAATGCCTTCCCATATTCAAATTATCAGATCTGTCGATCAACGCGCGAACAAAACGCTATTACGCCTATTACCCGTTTTAATATTACAACTGTAAGGGCATTGTTACAAGTGCGCATCTGCTACTGTGCACCCTCGATTGTGTGCAATCGGCGTTAGATTTCATATCGAGATCAGTTTTTGTAGAACCTACCGCGAGGTTTTGGGGAACGGATTTTTATTTCGTGTTCCGACTTTTGGTACGAATGGACGTTTGCAATTATTTGGTACAATTATTCTTAGGTTCTTGTTATACTTATGCCTAGTTCCTGAGGCACATTTGGTAGTTATTCTATTTCTTTCTTCTCTTTCTTTAAAGCTACTACTCCCGCACTAAGAATTGCTCTTGTGCCGCGGGGACTTTTACAAACATACAAACAACGGACACAAAGTACAACCAGACTCGAAACAATTATTTGTGGACTGCACAAATAATTGTTCCGTTTGGGAATCGAACCCGACCTAAACCACTGCGCCACGGAGGCAGCCTTAGTTTTTTTGTATGAGATTAAACGCTATTGAATAGATAAACTATCTAACTGTGACTACACTAACCTGTGGGAGGCTATTGAATAGATAAACTACCGCTAAATGTACTCAGAAACCGGGGGTTAGTCCGATAACTTAGTTGAAAACCTTGTTTGCAAGGTGTAGGAGAATTTAGAACACCAGTGATGCAGGCTCATGCAGACGACCGTGCCTGTTTGGTACAGCTTCCTGATTTTGAAAATAATCATTATAATTTAGAAAAATCGTGCATGCTTAATGCTCTGTACCAAGTTGTCGGACTACAGTTATGTGGTGTTTTAATACATCTTACATTTCAAAGGGTTTACTGTAATTTATAAGTGTGAATAATATTTAAGTAAAAATTGTTTGATAGAAACAAGATTTCTGTGTAAAACAAAAATACCCGCATAAATAAGCCAATAAGTGTCAACGTTATTTTCAACAAGCGTTATATCCAAAATTGTTAATTTATTTATGTTCACATTAATTTTATATGTCGCCCGGTTGGTGTGACGTCATCAGTACAGGTTGTGTTTGTGTGCGTGTGCGAGCGTCGTCCAATCGTCACCTTTCGCGTGAATTGTAGGCGGGGCTTCACACCCAAGCTGCGACCACCACACGATCGATCTTATTTGAGACTCGAAAAAATACTAACCCGGTTTGTCACGACCCGTGTTAATAACCTATCGCTAGTCAAGACTACTGTGGTTTACTTAATTGAAGTAAACTTAAAAATGGGGTGCAAATGGGTCTTCACGTGATGAAAGTTTTATGTTTCGGTACTTTTTTTTAACTTGACGTTTTGGCCCAGTTGTATCGGCTTTGTTAGGTTAGGTTAGGCTTTAGGCCGATTTGCACGTTTTCATTTGCTTTGTATTATTATGTGTACATGTTGCAATAGTTTCTATGAGTTGAAAGCATTTTTTGCTAATACTGTCCAACTGACGAGCTCAAGCCGAGCCATTTTTTTTTAACTTCAAAATCAATAAGGTCATAATCATCAGTCGTTTTTTCTGCCCTTAATTTGTTGTTTTGTGTATTTTCAGTAATGTTTCAATTAATGTCCTAAGTTTCAAAACTATGGTTTTTATACATAAAATTCTCTTAAACTTAACAAACAGGGTATTGTAACCTTTTAAATTCTCATCTCGTTCAAGATCCGTATAATAATTAAGTATTATGTGTACAAACGCGATAGTTTAAAACCTTTAATAGGCTACTAATTTTCAAAAACATCCATCCAGAGTTATAAGTTTGAACACGAGCTTCACCGCGCAATATCTAGTATCAAATACACTGAATTAAGTGATGTGTTTCCGTCAATTTATTATAGGCCTATAGCAATGCTCACCCTTTCTGTATGTTAAATGTTATTACAAATAGGGTCTTAAAGACATTATTCGCGAAATAATATGTTCAACTATTTGTATTTGTATTAATTTGTAGTGTCTTGTTATGTGTTTTCTGTTGCTTTTATATTTCGACAAATTAGTAGAGAGCCTTGTATGCAAGGTTCTCGGGTAGTTGAAGTTTACAAAGTTTAGAATTTGGTACTTCTTATGCCCGGTTTCTGATGATTTAGCAGTGGATTATCTATTCAATAGCGTTTACTATATGAGTTTAAACGCTATTGAATAGATAAACTATCGCTACATGTACCTCAAAAACCGGAGGTTAGACTAGTCTCTGAGATGCTTATGCAGCTAATTATGAATGATTGAATTCTAGAAACTATAGGAAACGTTTCTCTGCTGATATAATTCATTGATAAATCGAATCAAATAGTCTTAAATGTACATTTTGTTACCAAATTCTTTACTTGAGGAATAATTTCGCCGTGTTTTTGACAGATTGCATGGAGAATTTTAAATTATTTTTTATACATAAACATACAGTATTTGTCGTACTAATTTATACAGCACAACAAATATCGACTTAACATTTTCAAAAATACGACCGTATACTAGTTTTTATCCGTCAACAATTAAGTGTTTTTAATTAAGATATATTTATGCAAATACCTTATCGCTAGTTTCTATCGTTTGAGAGCTAAGACCTGAAATCAAAACTGGTCAAGTCGATATATTTGCATACGCCTCTATGGATATTTTTTAAAACTCCGAAACCAAAGTGGTTTCTTCTTGATGTACCTATTTAAGGAAAATCTTAAACCTATATGAAGGAAGGACGGAAGGATAGGAACTGAATAAGAAATCGACCTGCTACGCTTCCTGCGTAAACATTAGTAGCTACAATTACTGATAAAATGTAATGAATTTAACTCATTACTGTCTATTGTCCGTGGATTTTTTATTGGACGTGTTTAGGCATTGAGTACACCACGCTGACCAATTGTGGATTAAAGACTTTACATCCCTACAAGAACTATTTTAGAAATCTATCGACTATACGTGTTTTGATCCCAATGTTTTCCTTTACGACTATAACAAGTGATCATTATTATACACAAATACAGTACAAAGCAACAAAACCGAGTCTTTACATCCATACCTAAAGTAAGGTACACAAAAAGTGAAAACGTGACATTTCCCTTCTACATTTAGCCACCTAAACCGTTTGCAAACAGCATTGAGACCGGGACGCGAGTAAATGAACGAGGGGCCGGAGGGGGGGTCCTAAACAAAAGGTGCGATGCCCCCCCCCACCCACTGCCACATCGACCCGAGCCGAAGGGTGGTGGATGTGGTGACCATGGTACCACTCGCGTTTTTATCTTGGGATAATTTACTTACTTTTAAACAACCGTAGACGTTTAAACGAGTGTCTAAAGTGCTATTGAGGGCAAAACTTCGGCTACATTAAACATACACTATCTATATTTTCGGCTTATCATTTTATGAACTGATTTGCTAGTTTTGCTGTCACCTTTAAAAACGCTGAACTATTTTTGCGTAAACTGGTGCTTCCTTTTCATGAATTAATTCGTTTAGACGCATAAAAATTGTAGTGCCTTAGCACTTTACATGCGTTATTTATTGTCTTGTCAGGATATTCTCAGCAGCAATCATTCTCTACATACATAATTGGAGACCGCAACTATTGTGATTTAGAAAATAACTGCCTCTGTGGCGCGATCGGTAGTATATGCGACTGCGGTGCGAGAGGTCTCGGGTTCGAATCCTGGGTCGGGCCAAAAAGTCTTTTCTGAGATTTTCTGTTAAGAATTTCTTAGAGATTGCCCGGAGTTAGGAAGTTGAGGTCGAAGACCTCCGTGCCTCGGAGAGCACGTAAAGCCGTCGGTCCTGCGCCTGACCTCTCACTGGTTGTGTCGGTTATTCGTCCCACCAAACTATGAGAGTGATGGAGTAGAGAGTGTACCTGTGTATTGTGCACACACTTGGACACTATAAACAAAGTCCTGCACAGATGGCCAGGTTCAATGAAACTGACCGCCGTAGCCGTATACCGGCTAGGAGGACATTATTATTTAGAAAAGTTGTTAATGATTATATCCAGCCTCTCATCTTGGCCTCGTGTCTATTTATCTCTTTTAACTATAACATACGTAGCAAAAACTATATTTGTTATTTCGCCTAAAAGCTGATATTTCGTCAATTTTGTTTGAGTAGTTGTTAATCACCGGTGTTCCAATAGGGGCTACAGTCACAGTTCACATCATTCCAAACTGCGACTCTTCCTCCAAAAACTACATATTTAACTAACTCTCACACATACTGTTTGTTTATTGAGAAAATCAAGTAAAAATACAAATTGTCCTGCTAGTACAGTTATAATGTACACACTAGTCGGCCGGGGTGGTTGTGCTTTTTCGCAGCGCGTGTCACTTGTGCGGAGGGCGCGGGCGCGGCGGCCGACACTGCGGGCGTCGGGATCCGGCGTCCGGGCGCCGTTGCCATGGCGACGACACCGCGACACCCCACACACCCCTACCCACCCCAATCAAACTCAACGACAAGCCAAAAGCACCCTTAACAACAACTACATACGAACCATTGCTCACTTATATACTAGACACATAAGGGGTCGACTACATAAGACAGTACGGTCAGGCGATGTAAATAACGCGAGATAACTTGAGAGGGTCTAATGGAATAGGGAATCGTGTTTTGGAAAGTGCCCCGGAGAGAATGTTCTGGGTTGTTAGCTCACGATAAGGGCCACCATCCATGTTAAGTGAAAGTCGATATGGGGATTAAGTTTGCCGAAATTTGATTATACAAACGTTCCTTTCATAGTTGATAAATTGAGATTTATAAAGTAATTGTGCTCTTTCGTTGGGGGTTGTTTAATGGTTAACTTTATGGAAATATTTTATTCATCAGTTTCGGCTAGATTATTTGCACAGACATGTCTACTTATTGACCAAATTGATTCTATCTAAAGGTGATACCGACCGTTGAAGAGAAAAATAACAAACAAGTAATAGTTTCGAATATTTATTTTGATAAAATGGTTACGATCATTTTATTACTACAGCTCTCTGTAATGTTTACAGAAAAACTGCAGAATACTAAAAAATACTATTTGTGTTTAACGGGCAGTTTAACATGTATTTTGGAGATTGAAATAGTTTAACCAATAAACTTTTTACTGTCCTTTGAGCCTACTCGTTCATAATAAATCATTTTAGCACAATAATTCTACCTTATTTTACGCATAGCATTGTTTACCTACTGCTTTCATTATTAAAACTACTAGTGACTAGAGTTATTTATATTTACAAGCATACGATTATGAAATAATAATAACATTAGATGTACAATTACTGTGTTCCGTGCTTACACGCTAAGCACTGAAAAGTTTTGCAGTATTTTGTCACTTTCAAACTGTGTATTGAAAAAGATTACTTTAACTTATCAGAACTTACACGGCGTACCTTGCTATGAAATTAGCAACTTTATTACGTGATATGGCTTTACAACTGAATTTTCAATACGACGCTGTCCCACTGCTGGACAAGGGCTTCCTCCCAAACAAGGTCTCTTAGGTCTTGAGTCCATCACGCTGGCCGAGTGCGGGTTAGGAAGGAGCGAGGCTTTGTTGTATGTTCTCAAGAAATGTATGTTTTCCTTCACCGTTAGAGCAAGTGATAATTTTTAATACATATGTAACTGCAAAGTCATTGGTGTGTTGCCTCGGGTTTGAACCATCGCCGACCACTTGCGTGGGAAGTGCCAATATAAAACACTATGCTATCACTGATTTTTTTACTCACTTACAAAAAATACATAAACAAAAATACTTATTTTTTATATTCTACTACATGAATATGAAATAAAAATCATCGCTCCTATCGTACCATCTAGCAAATAACAAATTTATTTTGTCAAGTAGTATAGATTAGCCGTTTCTGACGGCTGTACCTACTCATCTTGAATTATTCAGCAACATAATATCTCTTGACCGTCTTGCTTAGACCCTCCGCGGTTGTTGTCTGTAACAAATATCAATTATAATTATGAATAAAATATACTTAAAAACAAATAAAATCCTCGCGTTGACTACAAAATTGCTTCTAATAGTTTCTACATTGAATACAAGCGGAGTAAAATACGTGTCGAATATAAATAAAATCGGATCGTCGTCTGGAACATGGTAAAATTCTCATTGAAATGTAGCCTAATTTTTGATACTCTCCTCAAATATCTGCATACGCTCAAAAATTAACTCAGTAGTTTAACCGAACAGACAGTTTCCGAACTTCTGCGTTTATATTACTAGATTGGGCCCGCGTCTCCGCCCCCTTGAAAAGGTTTCCTAAGATAAAAAACATACTCTACGTACTAATCTACATTATAAACTATTTGTTTCGGCACACAGAGTATTTTTAAAATCCATCCTATAGTGTTAATATTTGTACTATTATTTAGTGGTTTGGTTTTCAAATTCAAATTCAAATTATATTTATTTGCAGAAAATATGGTACAAGAGGTGGTTTACAATATATGTAAATTAGTTGGTAGCACATATTTTGTCATGAAGAAGACATGCCAATATTAAGCACGCATTAAGCGTATCTACATATTTCTAAAACTTATATTAATTGATACTTTAATATCTAATATATTCTTTTTTTATTTTTAGCGCCAGAGTAACAAACATTTTCAAAAACTTTCTTATTTATAATATTAATAGTAGGTACCTATTATGTATACTTACCGTGGTCATACTATCAGCGTGGAATTCTCTCACATGCGTCGATTCTCTTCCATCAGAATCTATTTGTTTATGTGTCATTGTATTACCTTCTATCGTTATAACTGATTTCACCTGAAAACAAACGAACTTTCTTAACAAATCAACGTTAATGGTTATCCAAACGTTTATTCTTGGTAGATAGTACCTAAAGACATTAACATAATAAATAATATATCAACTATTGCAATAATTTCTGTAGTTAATTCAATGGTGTCAATAACAAACATACAAAACTTTTTAAATTATAAGACATACAAAGTATAAATTAAGTTTAAAAAATTAACAATTTCTCAAATAAAATCCCGTTCAAATCGATCCATCTATTTCTGAGAAAAGCCAAAACAAACAGACAAAATCCCATCTAATTATTTATTTCTTATCCTTACCTTAACTCCATCGGGTCTCAGCTCTTCAAACTCAACCCCACATTCGAAAACGATGGTAGAACAAGCCAACGGAGATACGAAATTAAAACTGTAGGTATTATCCTCGTTACGGGTTAACTGTACCGTCTGTTTGAGGGTTAACGCCACCTTTCGTGCGATGTAGCCCAAACCTGGAGACAAAAAAGACCATTCTATTAATACTAGGTATCCTATTATGGAAACCTAACTCGCTGTTACACTGTTTTTTAAGTGAAACTAATCAGAGGATTAATTCAAATTGCTTTCGTTTTAAATCAACGTTTGATCACGCGCTAGTAATTTAAAACTATGATTTCGACACAGCTCAAATCCTATTGAATTCGTGTTTGAGGATCATAAGCCGTCATTTAAAAAATATTTGAAATACTGCTGTACGTAAAAAGTTCACTAGGAATAAGTAAATAAATAGATTTAACCATTTAATGTCCCACTGCTGGGAAAGAATGAGGAGCGATTTTGTCCGAAGATCTGTTATAATCTCTCAGGTATGCAAGGTTGCATCACGATGTTTTCCTTCGCTTTTGGGACAAATATAAATTATTTCTAATACACACGTAAAAGTCATTGGTATGTTGCCTCGAGTACGAACCCTATACTATTAGAAATATGGAGCTCATCTTTTTTTCTATGCGGCTTTATATTGATTTGAAAAATAAGTGTAATTAGCCTACATTCGATGCTTTTTAACGTTTTATTTAGAGTAGGAATAATCGTTCATCGACATTTTGTGTGACAATATTAACGACCATTTGTCCTCTGTTATCAAAATATATATTGTTTTCGTGATTAAGTAAGTAATATTAATTACTTTAACGTCATCAACTAATTTCGCTACAAAACAATACACTATAAAGAACTAGAGATAATCACTGCACTGTTATTGCACTAAATCGTAGCTTAAAATACTAAAAACAACATCAAATTATGCCTATTTTCATAAGGGTACCAAAAACTGGCAATTGGTACGATACTTACAAACTTCCCTTGCCTCATTCGCATGCATACAACAAAACATTTATGTTATTATTTGATTGCAATCCATATATTTAATACAATATGTGTTACTTAATTCCGTGTATTCAGAGGCCCAATTTTTCTCAGTACTACGAGTAGTCAGTCAACCAAAATAAGATGTATGCGCGCGCGATATTTTTATATAAACTTTTTTTTATATTGGAACGAGATCGGCTGTCAATCCGAATAATATTTCAAATAATTTTTATTACCACTAGGTAACTGCATATGTTATAAAAATTTACTACACTTTACTTTTACCCCTCGAAAATATGCGTGGCAATGAAAATAGAACTCATTCAGAGTTATTTCAGGTTATGTAAACTGAATTTTGCATACAGATTCTGATTTGTATGCAAAATTCCAATCGAATGCATCCAGTATTTTCGCGTAATGATAATTTAAAACAAACATACAAAAAATTATCCAATACAAAGTAAAAACTCACCAATGTATATAAAATAATCTTCTAAGTTCTCTGAGTTAGCAAGAAGATATTTTTTATTCAGAAATTCGTCCATGTCACACGGCGCACAGACATTAAATGATATGAAACATTATCTGTGACCGATAACTGTTATCATATACATATCTGGAAACCGTTATCGCCGTTTAATTTATTTCGTCACATATTATTTACGAAGAGGCATGCTCTGCATGTTTTCTATACATTATTTATTTATTTATTTATTCGTAGAGGTACAATAGCTTAATCTTATTTGACAATAAGTTTGAGTGTATAACTTAAAGCCAATTTTAGGTCTTCACTTTTAGTTGCACAATTATAAAAATATATAGCGTTCTTTAAGTAAGTTTAAGATATTAACAAAAAACAAAAATAAGAAAGCGGGCTTAGAGTATAAGTATTGCTCCCGAATGTTTCGAAACTAACAGACGAAGTTTAGTTATTATTATAATATTAGGCAGAGTATTAGAGACACGGTTGTCCAAACAATTTAAGTACATGGTCTGGTCTGCTCCTGACACGATCATACTATTGAACTTTAATAAGATCTCATAGTTTCGATGATTACTTTGTGCTAGACCGGGCGGCCAAAATGAGCGTTTTTGACATATTTGCCATAGTTTTCTAATGCCTAAGTTACATATTTTAAAAGGGTATGAACTGTTTTTTTTTTCGGGAATGTGTACTCTATCTCTGTAACTGTCTTTATGTCGGTACAGTATCCGAACTTTTATACGTAGTTTGTTACTAAAAGTTTGTAAATTAATCCGGCTTATCTTTGCAGGTGACAGGAGCATATATCAAAATCCAGTAAATGAGGGGGAGTCATCATCATCTCCTTACAAGCGGCCAGCTCCATCCAAGAGCGACCTCGACGACAGTAAGCACAATACTCCGGTCCTATCTACTCTTATCAACTACCAAGTGTGTTAGACGTATAGCACACTACAAATCCTACTAATATTATAAATGCGAAAGTTTGTGAGAATGTATGGATGTATATTTGTTTGTTTGTTACTCTTTCACGCAAATACTACTACTGTTTATTTGCGTGAAAGTTACTAGTTTTTGGCGTGTTTTAAAACGTTTAAATTAACTTTTGTTATAAATCGATTCAGGATTTTTTGCGAGAGTTACATACTACGCACATTTTATAATTTAGCATTACATAAAGTATTTATGTTTGTAGCTGTACGCCTTATGTTATAATTCTTTAATGTCGTTACAATTTCTTTATTCCATAACTATCTTAATTGATCTTTGGTTTAGTACCTACCAGGGGCGTAGCTTTTGTGAAAAATCTTTACCGCCAAACAATATAAGGGCCCCAAAAGTATTTTTTTATACGGGATCCCGCCAATGCACGCTACGCCACTGGTACCTACCTACTTTCGCCAATGTTTTATCAATATCAAACAAATCTTCGGACCTAGCTTAGAAACAAATGAAACCACGGTAAGAAAGACTTCAAAATTGTATGCGACGACGTTTAATTTTCAATGAATTATAGAAACGATGCAACTGTAACGGAGGGAGTAAAAGTAATTATAAACAGTGTAACGAGTAACGAGTGTAATGACAATGTCTCAGGGGCCGTGTGTGAAGGAATGCGTGTTCATAATGCTGTTCATTAGTCAGACAGTCTAGCCTCATTGTTTCCTCGGAATTAAACCGGAACACGTTCAGCCTACGTTACGCCATAC
Source organism: Anticarsia gemmatalis (assembly GCF_050436995.1). Classification (NCBI taxonomy): domain Eukaryota; kingdom Metazoa; phylum Arthropoda; class Insecta; order Lepidoptera; family Erebidae; genus Anticarsia; species Anticarsia gemmatalis. The sequence goes on along the minus strand of NC_134764.1, from coordinate 8,274,678 downwards.
GCTTCACTTTTATTATCTAACAAATTGACTCATAATTTTCAACCTAAATCATATTAATTATATTCGTTAAACTATAAAAAACCAAAGAACTGCGTTCTGTAGGCCTAATTTTAGTACGATTAATAGTTTGGCCAATGTTTTTCTAATTTGTTGACAGATAGCAAAAACTTAGTTATAATTTGGTGAATTATTTCAATCATTCTTCATTCTTTCGTTTCTCTTTATATGTAATTTTAAGTGGTGATATCAGCATCTGTCAACCGTTTAGGCCTACTTTTACCATTAACTTAGATGTATTTTAACCCGTGTTTGTCCCACGTCTGAGAAAGGATCTCCTCCCTAATGAGGAATGGGCTAGGCCTTGAGTCCACCAAGCTGGCCTAGTGTGGTTTGGGGACTATGCATGCCCTCAAAAATTGTGTTAAACAACTTTAAGCGTGAAAGATTTCATCTAGTGAATGCAATCCCGATCCCGCGGGATCCCGATCTCGCGAGATCCCGTGTATTTTTTCGGGATCAATCCCGAAGCATAATATGACGAGATCCCGTTCGGGATTGTCGGAGAGGGCATTTTCAGCAGCTGGCTACATTGCAATAGACTTAAGATGCCGATTAGAAGCTCGTACTATTGATACACTTTGTATTTTAAGAGGCTTCTTTCAAAATGCCATGTGATTACTTTTTATTTTGATCTCCTGGAGCTACACCTACTTTTTTGATTATGTTCATGTTATTACACCTGTTAATTATGTTACGTTGTTAGTATTATTAAAAAACAAAGGCTTTTATTTTCTTTCAAATAATATTTTATTGCATTCACCACACTATCACACACATATTACATTAAACAAGCCGTTCGAATTGTATTAGTTTTACTTACTAGACGGGATCCCGAAAATCTCGGGATCCCGCGGGATTGATATTTCTGATCGCGAGGGATCTCGAGTTGACGATCTCGAGTCGGGATTGCATTCCCTAATTTCATCACGTATTCCTTCAACGTTTTTATTAGGTACATTTAAAATATGTGTTAACGAGTTGGTAAATGTCGCAACGTAAGCTCATTGTACATCGTAGTTTATAATGCGCCGGCAAGACAAAGGACAGGCGGATCGTGGAGCTATGTACTAGCTATGACATTTCCGGAATTGTATTAGGGATGCCGGAGACGCGGCGTGCATTAGTTATACTTGTGTATAATTCGCTGAAGGGTTAACTACGAGTTAATGTGGAATAAACGACTGTTTAAAAGTTGTAGTAATCTTACTGACGTTATAAAAGTGCAAGTTTGTATGTTTGTATGATGTGTGTTACTCAATCACGCAAAAAGAACTGAATGGATTTAGATTACCTAAATGCCTAAGTCTTTTTATTTATTTTAAATTTTAAGGCATTTTCAGTTACCCCCAACTTACACTTGACCAGCGTGATGAATTCAAGGCCTTATTAGCCTTTGTCATTCTAGAAGAACCTTGTCCACCATACAATAATGTGTTAAAACAAAAAATATGAGCTACCTTGCTACTAACGCACAGACGCGACAAATTTATGTCACTCTTCTTTTTACTGGCACTTGGCCAGCAAGGCCTACTCCCTCCCTCGTTCGTGAAGAGACCCATGCCGAGCAGTGGGACTTCCATGGGTTAAAGAATAAGTTGATGACTTGCTCTCCAGGTACCACGGAAGGTCTGGTGAGCATCCACAAGAAGGCCCGCCATGGCTCCGTGGAACGTGAAGGTGACTGCACTATGACTTTACCGGTCACACCTGAGAAACCTATACCAAATGATAAACAAGAAACACCTGAAGAAGTACGGTATGTATATCATAGAACATTATTGTATTATAGTCCGATAACTTAGTCACTTTGTAGTCAGAAGCTTGAAAGCCTGACAACCAGTCTTACCGACGGGTATCGTGTTATAACTGGGTTGTAGAGGTCTAATAGGCATTCGTTAAATTAATTATCGCTTTAGTAGGAATATAAGTGGAAATACCACGTAATTATGCAGTTTTGAATGAGAAATGATTTTTAGGAAGGTGTTGGGTTAATTTTTTATAAATCGGAACCAAAATCCGACGAAAATTTAGATCTGAATACATGCATGCACGAATCATTTAGTTATTAATGCTTGTGGAAATAATGGAACGTTTTTTTTTAAAACGCTGAACAGTTTTTAGTGAGAATGAATGCATGTTTATTTTTTTATTTGTCATTGTGGGAGCAGAATCTGTTGAGAATTGTTATTATAATAATATAAATTGGGGATTACTGTACAAACTGGGTGAGTGTGCTGTGGGATGAGCATGCAAACATTATAATGTGCTTACATATTTCTTATATTGTACTTATTTTTTAAAGAATAATGTAGCCATCGATTTTTAATAGTATTAATTGATATTAGTTTTGGTATACATTCATTTATTATTTAAATAATTTTGTAGCCGCTTTTTTCTTGTATGCCATGAGCCTCGCTTGAAGGTAATTTAGTTTAGTCTAGACGTCGAATAAAAATAATAAAATAGTCGAATGATAAAAATATTTGACTCCCAGCGTCAACTTTATGCATGCTATACATGCATTATATCACGCCTTTTCTCATAGGGTTAGACAGGAATCAAAGAATTCCACTTGGTACGATCCGTACAAACTTCATCCAACTTCAAATGCATATAGCTGCATACAAATATAGCATATATTTCATTAAAATTATAACAGTAGTAGCAAAAACAGATATGAAACCATGTGTTATATGAGTATAGAAACTCCTATATTTATTTTAAACTCTGCTTACCTCTGTGGGAAAATGGCATGATTTTATATGTATATAATAAGTATCCGTCTCCGTGCCTCGGAGAGCACGTAAAGCCGTCGGTCCTGCGCCTGACCTCTCACTGGTCGTGTCGGTTATCCGTCCCACCAAACTATGAGAGTGATGGAATAGAGAGTGTACCTGTGTATTGTGCACACACTTGGACACTATAAACAAAGTCCTGCACAGATGGCCAGTTTCAATGAAACTGACCGCCGTAGCCGTATATCGGCTAGAAGGACATTATTATTATAATAAGTATAAATGTATACTTAAATAGTAGAAATGTAAGACTTAATTTGCTAAGTAGATATTACATTTGCATGTTTAATATAAGTAGTGTCATCAACTGTGGCATCTTTACTTTGCCATATCAACTCTACCTACTGAAATATAAAGATATTTTCATAAGTAAATTTTTTATAGTTAAATTAGTAGCACTTTATCATCATCATTAGCATAGCTTTTCATACGACTATATTGAAGGCTTCAGCTGGATATCAGTATTTTACGTGGAACCACTGCCTATCGGTACTATAAAGTAGTAATATATAATATTAAACATTTAACTAAGACAAAGTTGTAATTAAATATTGTATAGGTAAAGCTACCAAAGTAAAGATTCCACAGTTGACTGTAGGTATATTATAATAGATGCATGGCGTGTTGGGTGTTAACAGTGGTGGTTGGTTACAGGAAACTGTACAGCCTGGTAGACAACCTGAGGGTCCGCACATCGATGTTTGTTGATTGCAGAGTCCCCACCATCTACTACGGCGCTAGAACACATGCACAACTGCAGCAAGTTATTAAGGAGTTTGGAAGGACTACCTACGCTAAACAAGTGACGATGAGCGTGCTCTCGAGCCGAGATAAGACCTGTATCAGAGAGTTCGACAGGAGTATTTACGCGTCACGGAATGATATGTGTCGGGCTTGTACTAAGGTAATCTTTTAATCTTTTTAACAGACTATATAAGCTTAGCCTCTCTTCTAACTAAGTTGGAATCGGCTTCAAATGGGCTGACTTGCGCATTTTTAATATAAGGTTGGATTAGTGGATACGAAGGTCGCCGCTTGCGTGTTAATTTAAAATTAAATTGAACCTTGATAGAAAATAGAAACCTGTTCTACTACCGATCTTTGACTTTCTCAAATCTGATTTTAAAATGTCTCGTTTAGCCGTGAATGCGAACACACCTACATTAAGTATAAGGCCGTAAGTCCACTCTTGTCCAGTGCAAATTAGGGGTAATAAACATGATGCTCCCTCCCCATTAGGGGCAAAAACAATTTTCTTTTAAATAAAACACATTTCCGCAGTCACTGAAAAACGATGAAATAAAAAAAGAAAATGCCAGCAGTTGCAAGTTCTACGACAATCGCAAGGCGTTGCACCACGGGAGCCTGCCGGCTGCCTTCGACATTGAAGACCTGGTCCGAGTGGGCAAGGAGAAGGTGGCCTGCCCCTTCTACGCGGCGAGGGAGATGGCTAAGACTGCCAACATTATCTTCTGCCCTTATAATTATTTACTTGATCCAAGCATCAGAAGTAGCGTAAGTAAATAATATACATCCCATATTTCGCCCTCTACAATTTTTGTACCAAACTGAACGTTTGGCGCATTGGTTAAAGTGGCCACCTCGCCACCCGCTTGTAGTGGGTTCGAATCCCACGTGGGACAAACATTTGTCTGACTACCACGAGTATCTGTCTCGAACCTGGTTGTCAATTTATTTTATCTATAAGTATGTATTTAGAATAATATAAGTATGTGTAACGCGAGAACGTTTCCGAACGTTCGCCATAACGGTTGAACATTTCCGAATGTTCGCCGGTCTCGCTCGCGTCCGGTTCCGCCACGCCATACCACGCGTCGCTCGCCGCTCGGGCAGTCAGTCGGCCTACCTCGCTCTAACGCGGCGCATACGCACGCGCTCTCGAATTTGATGGTAACTGTAACCTCTTATTGTTATCTCTTATAAGGTATTGTAATTTCTGTACAGTGTCGCCTTACTCGAATATACCTTGTTGCTACTAAACGTCTTAAGAACTTTATTTAACAACCTCCCTTATATATGTTTATTTATCAGTTATTTGGTTACTATCAATTTCTGAGTCACAATATTTATCGGCAGTAAACAAAATAGAAACAAAGTTTATAAAACTCTTCCATTAGACAACGCACAGCCAAAATTAAAGGGCTTAGAAAATTTAAATTGGGTATGAAGATTCCTTAGAAAGTGTAGAGGAGCACTTAGAGAGAATTTTTGGAAATTACCCCTAAAGGGGGTGAAATTCCAGGCGGGCAAAGCCGCGGGTGAAGAGCTAGTTCCTTTAATAAGTGAGATTGTGTTGTGTATGGACAGATGCAGATAAACCTGAAGGACAACATAGTGGTGATCGACGAGGCGCACAACGTAGAGAATGTATGTCGGGACGCCGCCTCCTTCACATTCACACAAGCCTCAATCAGCAACACTCTCAAGGTAACATCTTTATTTATCATTCTATAGCTAATTATTATTAGATACTTATATACGATACTAGTGAACGCGTATAAGTTACGAAAAATAATACTGACTTTCGTCATCTATTTTAACCCGCTAGGGGATGAAGGGGGCACCAATGACCTCAAAAGGTTATTTCATTTTATTTACTACGGCAGATTCTTATAATAAACAGTACCTACACGTTTATTCATTGATAAAATACATCAATTTCAAGATTTTTTTTGACAGAAAACCACTGCCTTGTATTCGTTTAACGTGTTAAGAAAACCGGTACACAATACACAAACTGAATTTTCAGATATTTCATGATATTTTCAGGAATTGGAGCACGTGGCTAAGTATCGTTATACAAGCGCGCCTTACATTGATGAACTGGTCATCACAATGAAATCCTGGGACGATTGGTAAACATTTTCTTTTTATTACAAAAAAAAATATCAGTTTCGACACAAGTATACTTTTATATGTTGACGATAATTTAATTTACTGCAAGAAACATACTTTTTCATTAAAATATCTGTATTCAAAGATTATGTCCTTATCCAGCACTTGCCGTATCCCAATAATTTTGTCGACTGCCTCTGTAGCGCAGTGGTTTAGGTAGCCACACTGCCACCATTGCGTCGGGAGGTCGTGGGTTCGATTTCCAAACGTAACAAATATTTGTGCGATCCACAAATACTTTGTGTCCGTTGTTTGTATGTTTTTAAAAGTCCCCGTAACACAAGAGCAATTCTTAGTGCGGGAGTAGTCTTTAAAAAAAAGATAAAAAAATTACACCTGCCTACACTTTCGAGTATAACAGGCGTGATATGTATTCTAGTGTCTTATAATAACATTGTATTTCAGGTTCAGAAATCAGAAGCCTCTGATAGCGAAGCAGCCAATGAACAATAACGAAAAAGAGCTGTGTTGGTACGTACGAGAGTTCGACAATACGTTGCAGAACCACAACATTGGCTATAGCAAATTTAAAGGTTAGTGATCAAGTTTAATATCCTTGTATAGTTTGCATACCTACGCCCGGGGGAGCGCTGGGGTATGTGGGGCTCTCCGAACCAGAAGGGCAAGGCCTACCCACTAAACCACCAAGGTGTTGCCTCCTCGCCGCTTAGTGCCGAGGCCACGGGAACGCCTTTAGGCACACATCCGCGGCCCCGACGCGGCCGTCCACAATGTGGACCCGTCCACAGTGTGGGACGACACCCCAACACACGGGTGCCGTCCCCCCACATGCCCCCTAGTGCAGTGGCCAGAAAACTCCCCCGAGTTCGCCAGCCAGGGGGCCTTCGGAAGCCGGGACAGGCCACGCGCAGATGCGCAGCATGTCCCGGCCGCCGGCGGCGGAAAGTTGTGTAGGCCGCCGCCACCTCCTCGTCGACCAACGAGCCCGAGAGTGGTAGTCTGCCCACTCCCAGGCCCTGCGGTCCCACCACCAGCCGCCATGGGTTAAGAGCCGGGTCCGACCGCCCGACCCCCGACTCCCCACGGCAGCCCCACCATTGCCGCATCACGCGGTGCGGCCCCGCCCAGTCGCGGAGGATAGGGTGCCCAGCAACGACACACTAGAACACCTCTTCCTCCGCGACTAGCCCCTCCAAAACCAGCCGGACCTACGTCGCCTCGGCCCAGCCGGCCGGCCGCTTTGGTCCCCCGGGTTAGTGCGGTACCGCCCACACAGGGAAGCGGCCTCTTCAATGGGTCTCTCTTCGCTTCACCGCGGCCGAAGTGCGCCCTCACCTCAAGGCTCACGGCTACTAAGCCCCCCCACCACAGCAAGGTGGAGACCCGTCGGAGGAGTGCATACCTATCCTGGGATTCCAATCCCAACCTTTAGTCTGCCTTTCCTTTATTTCATTATTAAATCACCAGTAGTAGACATATATTATTACATTATCTTTAAATATACCGAAGTGGTATAGGTTGACACGCATGTGGTCAACGGTTCGAACCCAAAGCAACACACCAATGACTTTTCCAAGTTATGTGTGTATTAGAAATATTAACACTTGTTCTAGGGCTCCTTCATAAACGAGGGAGAAGTCAGGCCTTGAGTCCAACGCGCTGGCCTAGTGCGCGTTGGGGACTTTGCATGTCTTCGATAAATACAAGTCATTAGGAATACATTAACTTCGAATTTCATGCGTAGGTGAATGCTTTGAATACTGAACTGATGATGTCGTCCTGGCTTTTTTCGGTTACGGCGACCATTTTCATTAAAACGAGCCAACTGTGCAGGACTTTGTTTATAGTGTCCAAGTGTGTGCATAATACACAGGTACACTCTCTATTCCTTCACTCTCATAACCCGGTGGGTCGGATAACCATCACGACCAGTGAGACGTCGGGCGCAAGATCGACGGCTTTAAGTGCTCTACAAGGCACGGAGGTCTACGACCTGAACTTCCAAATTCCGGGCAATCTCTGAGAATTTTTAACTGAAAACTCAAAAGAGACTTTCTATTGGGCTATAACTGCATGGTGTGTTAATTAATGATTATTTGTTGTATCGTGCAGAGTTCGCGGAGAACAGCTCGCTAGTATGTCGTCGACTGCGGGACGACCCGCGCACTCTGCAGGGTGTGACGCAGGAGTCCGGCGCGCTACTCGAGGGACTCGCCATCGTGCTCGGTACTGTCAGCTCAACAATTATTATTACTTTACTATAGTCTTGAAACGTAGTAGAGAGTAAAGTTGTTGCGGATGCCGATTTTTAGAAATCTACAGATGCGAATGCTTATGCAAAGTTTTCATTCCAAATATTGGTTGCGGATCCGTATGTCTGAATTAATGCGAATGTTCTGCGTTTGTGGATGCGGCTCACCCCTAGTAGAGGGCCTTGGCTTGCTTGATTTATCTAGACTCCAAAATAAAAAAGCTTTATAGAACAGGTTACCGTCAGCTGTATGATCCTGCGGGTCATTGATCATCTTAATTCTGAATTTTGTATATCTCCGCTTGCCTAGAACTGCCATACAATACTCTACTAAGTTGTACAGTTATAACCCGCGACTCCGTCCACCTACTGCCAGCATATAATAATAGAGTTAATAAATAACTGACCTGAATAAATCTACAGGTTATTTTTACCGAGAGGAGAAGCAACGTATGGATGACTACGCTCCCATACTGAAGGAGGCAGACGATAAGGTAAGTGCAGTAGTTATGTTTAAACAGATATTAAGCTTTTTTATTATTGTATTTAAAGATATTTAAAATGCATTTATTTAGTAGATTTCTAAAGGACTTTCATATGTGGTATGACATATTGACGACAATTGACCTCTTTTTATGTCCTCTTTCACATAGTCCATTCATCTTCTTTTTCGTTTTTTACTTCACTCAAGTGCTCGTTTACATTCATACCCACTCGTTTTGTAATATAGCATTCTTCTTTTTCATAATATGCCTGTGTAATCCCTTTTCGTCACGATGTTAAAGTAAACATGTCGTGAAATCTTTTCTTGGAAGGAAAAAGAGGTAGCAGAAACCATGAATATTGTGCAAATGTGACGCTTTAGGAAGGAAAAGAATGGACTTTCTAGGCTGCGGTTACTCCAAATCGGAAGATTATAGGCTACAACCGATGGGGTATAACAAAACTGAAAAATTTTGCTCCATCTCCTAACATTTAAAGTAGCAAAGGAGGAGGGTGATATGATATAAAGGATGGATCAAGCGTGTCAGCCGGTTATTAGCTGGCACCTTTCCCGCTAAGATTAAATAAGACAACACATTTTTCCTGTGTCAGTTATCCGTGCGCCTGCTGTGCCTGCACCCGGGCGTGGCCATGTCGTCCGTGGTGCGTGCGCGCAGCACCGTGCTGGCGTCGGGCACGCTGGCGCCGCGCGGGGCGCTGCACGCCGAGCTGGACGCGCCCTTCCCGCACTGCGCCGCGCCGCCACACGTCGTGCCACACAGGCGGGTACGGGGTGCACCACTATATCTACTTAATACCATGTCCAAAAGCACGGTTCTATTCTGTACGGTCCTGTCGTGTAAATGTTTGACATTTGAAATGTACAGCCAGAATAGTTCCTACGACGCCCGCTAGAGGCGCTGATCAGATTTTCATACGACATTTCTGAATTGAACTACGGAAGAGTCGAATTCGCCACGTTACCGGCGCGGTACTGAGCACCCATACCCAAAATACGCGCGAAACTCACACTCTTATAAACATAACGTTCACCGTTTAACGTTTTCGTTGTCTCTGAAAATAATGAAGGAACAAAATAGCTAATATTGAGATCTCAAATTCAAATCCTGGATCGGGCCAAAAAGTCTTTTCTAAGGCCTTTTAACCCGACTCAGGAAGAGTTGTTTGTCCAGGTGTGGGTGGGCGTGGAGTCGTCCCGGCAGTACGCGGCGGGGGACCGGCGGTCGCGGGCCGAGGCCGGCACCTCCCTGGGCGCGCTGCTGCTGCACGTGTGCCGGGTGACGCCGCACGGCGTGCTGTGCTTCCTGTCCTCCTACTCCTATATATACGACTTTATTAACACGTTAGTACTTTCTCCTATATAACAAACGAGCTGACCCGCGCAACTTCGCTTGCGTCACATAAAAGAGAATGAGTCATAATTTTCCCCGTTTTTGTAACATTTTTTACTGGTACTCTGCTTCTTTTGGTCGTAGCGTGATGATATATAGCCTATAGCCTTCCTCGATAAATGGGCTATCTAACAGTGAAGGAATTTTTCAAATCGGACCAGTAATTCCTGAGATTAGCGCGTTCAAACAAACAAACAAACTCTTCAGCTTTATAATATTAGTATAAATTAGCTTTTACCCACGACTTCGTCCGCCACCTGAATTTTCCGATGGGAATTCCCATTTTCCCGGGGTAAAAAGTAGCCTATGTCCTTTCTCAGGTATCTAAATATCTCCATGCCAAATTTCATGAAATTGGTTCGGTAGTTTAGGCGTGATTGAGTAACAGACAGACAGACAGAGAGACAGAATTACTTTCGCATTTATAATATTAGTATGGACTAGCTGACCAGCGCAACTTCGCTTACGTCACAAGCAAGAATGGGTCATAATTTTCTCCATTTTTTTAAACATTTTTCGTTGCTACTCCGCTCCTAATGTTTGTAGCGTAATGTTATATAGCGTATAGCCTTCCCCAATAAACAGGCTATCCAACAGTAAAATATTTGTTTGTTTTAACGCGCTAATCTCAGGAACTGCTGGCGCGAATTGGAGAATTCTTTGTTATGTCAATTGTGTTATATTTTAGGTGGAAACAGTCAGGCGTGTGGAAACAACTACATGATCTGAAACATGTGTTCGTTGAACAACGTGGAGCGGCTCAACATGAAGAAACTATGAAGGTACAAACACTAAATATTCCCCTGTTTGTCTGTCAATAATAATGTCTTCCTGACCGATATTCAACTTTGACTGCCTCCGTGGCGCAGTGGTTTAGGTCGCCACGTCGATACCATTGCGTCGGGAGGTCGTGGGTTCGATTCCCACACGGAGCAATTATTTATGCTTGCGTCGGGAGGTCGTGGGTTCGATTCCCACATAGAGCAATTTTATTTAAGTATGCAATTCACAAATTATTGTTTCGGGTCTGGTTGTACTATATACGCTGTTTGTAAGAGTCCCCGCGACACAAGAACAATTCTTAGTCTATTAAAAAAACAAAAAAAAAAAGACTTTTTTTACCCGACCCCGGATTCGAACCCGAGACCTCTTGCTCGGCAGTCGTATACACTACGGACCGTGCCACAGAAGCAATTAAACGATAGATAATGTAATATTTGCAGGATTATTACGAGTGTGTGGAGAGCAAGAAGGGCGCGTTGTTGTTAGCTGTGTACCGCGGGAAGGTGTCCGAGGGGATGGACTTCAGAGACAGGCAGGCACGGGCCGTCGTATGTGTATGTAACTAGTCTTTATTATGCTTGTGTTCATGAATATGTTACTGCCACAGTTGATGTCTTAATGCCATGATAAATTTCGTGAAATTTGGTTCATGAAAAAAATGCAATTTGGCTGTTTCCGTGGCACAGTGGTTAAGGTCGCCACACCTCTACCATTGGGCTCGATTCCCACATGGAACAATTATTTGTGCGATCAACAAATAGTTGTTTCGGGCCTGGTAGTACTTTGTGTCCGTTGTTTGTAAAAGTCCCCGCGACACAAGAGCAACTGTTAGTGTGTAAGTTGTCTTAAAAAAAGGAAAAAAAATGATATAGTAACGCATTTCGCTGCTTACCGCTGAGTTGGTTCCGATGAAATTTTGTTTAGCGATAGTTGCAAACGCGGGATCCCCCGGTCATTCCTTAAGTGGTTAAAAAAGGTATGAAAGGGGGGGAAGAAAAGAAGGTGTTTTTTAATATAATATTTTGTTTATCAGGTGGGCATACCGTTCCCAAATCCAACGGACCCAGCGGTGAGAGCGAAGAAGGAGTATAATAGGAAATATGAAAAGAGCCGAGGCTTGCTGAGCGACAATGAATGGATGAAACAACAAGCCTTTAGGTAACTACCATTGACTTCCGGTTTCTGAGGTACATTTAGCGGTAGTTTATCTATTCAATAGCGTTTAACCTTATATAAACATGACAGATTGTATAGATAAACTACCGCTAAATGTGCCGCAGAAAGACGCCTTTAAAAACTAAGTCAACTGTTTCTCAATGAATCAGCCTAGCCTTTCTTCCAACTATGTTGGAGTTCGGCTTCCAATCTCACTCGATGTAGCTGAATACCTGTATATTACATGGAGCGACTGTCTTTTGGACCACAACCCAGTTACGTGGGCTATAACACGGTATACCTCGGTAAGACTGGTTATGAGACTTTCGAGCTGGTAACGTCTGTTAAAGACCTCCGAAAATGAAAGCCGGGACCCACAATTTAACGTGCCTTCCGAAACATGGCGTAACTAGGTCTTTGAGAGCCTTCAAGAAATGTATTTAACAAATTTTAGGCATCCAAAGTTTCATCACGATGTTTTCCTTTATAATATTGGTCGTGAGTTTCTCGCTAGCTCTTCTCATAAGGCTTTCCCCTTTCCTAGCTAGTGGTAGATTCAGTAATTGTAATGACTATCATAAGTGTCAATATTTGACCTTTTATTATAATCCATACTAATATTATAAATGCGAAAGTAACTCTGTCTGTCTGTCTGTCTGTCTGCTACTCAATCACGCCTAAACTACTGAACCAATTTACATGAAATTTGGTACGGAAATATATTGATACCCGAGAAAGGACATAGGCTATGTATCATCACGCTACGACCAAAAGGAGCAGAGTACCAGTAATTAATGTTACAAAAACGGGGAAAAATTTCGCCCATTCTCTCTTATTGGACGCAAGCGAAGTTGCGCGGGTCAGCTAGTAGTGGATAAAGGGAACATATTGTGTGAACAGGGCACTGAACCAGGCGGTGGGTCGCTGCGTGCGGCACCGCCACGACTGGGGCGGCGTGGTGCTGGCGGACTCTCGCCTGCTGCAGGAGCAGTACGGACAGCACCTGGCGCGCTGGCTCCGGGACATCGTCAGTATTACATACATACTAGCTCTTTTATTCTCTTCTTAACCGACTTCGTTCTCAACTCGACAGTTTTTTCTAACACATACACAATCTCTATTATTATTTTTTCTCTAGTCAATTGCTAGTTAGAGGCCGTCCATTAATCACTTGATGATTTTTATGCTTTTTGTTACCCTCTTGGTGATATAATAATATAAGGTTTAAGACCAAAGAAGTTTTAGTACCTACAAAATGTTGTGTCTTTAAATATTCGGTCAGTGGGTATAAAGAAATTGATTACAGAAATAAGCTAGCTTGTCGTCAAGAGATGAACTAATTTTATTTTTTTATTCAATGTAATCCCCCGTGATTAATGGACGGTCCATCAACTGGTTGTCTAGTTGTTTCATAATTTGTACGTGAATATTCATTAATTATTAATGTAAATGTTTTGTACAGTTGGACGACACCAGACAGAGGCGGGAAGACCTCGCTGATTTCATGACACGAATGACGAATGAAGAAGAGGAGGAAATATTAACACCATAGCATTTATAGTTAGTTATGTTATAGAGCTCCGTAACTATAGTTTTGTTATTTATAAAATGATCACCCATCCACTGATCAACCTCGGCAACCGTAGCTTTACTTTTGAAGTCTTGGCTGTTGTTACTTAGCCACGAATCTAACGGATATACGAATTATTAAGTGGAAAGTCATGTCGCTTTTGAAGATAAATGAAGTCTTTCGCGTATAAATTTTTTATTTTTATTTAACGTAGTCAATTAATTGTGTGTATATTTTTCTGTGTGTTATTTTATTTGTTTATCTTATGGTTAAGAGACCAGCAATTGTCATTCAGCAAGTATCAGATTTTAAAACTCGCATAAATTTTTAATTTAACGGTGCGATTTTCTATAAGCTAGCAAAGATCTTTTTAAAATTTTGTATGAAAAGTTAAACAGCGCCCCAAGCGGATTGCGCGAGAACTATTTATTTGAAGTAATATTAATATGTCAATCGCTACTTGTTAAACTGAGTTTTAAGTATTGCTTTATTGAAACTCACAATTATCATGACAGTTTTAGCTATATTTTTATATTAAATGACTAAATTGTAAAACATTTTGATGTATAAAATACAGATTCGTTTTTCGCTAGACGATGGTTATGCATATTTTTAAGTCAAACTTAGATTTTCTTACAAATCAATTAAAATACTGTAATTAACAATTAAGCAAAATTGACGAATTTAAAATAATAGTGTAAAGTTAGTTAGCTATATGCAGCATTAGAGCCAATTTCACAACTTGTAGGGTACCTAAGTGCCATATAAATTGTTGCAAATTGCAAATGTATGAAAAGTGACAAAATTTCATTAGATAAGCTTTCCACCACTCATCCAGAAGTTGTGTGTGACCGGCTTAAACTTGAATATTTTGAATTATTTTGTACTTACCTAAAAAACAAACGTTTTGGTTTTTGACTATAAAATTGTGATCTCATGACATAATCTGCGTTAAAGCAAATTAGTCACAATGAATATTTATAAAATTAATCACTCATGTTACCCTCTGGTGAAAATGTTGTTTTACGTAAAACGTTAATAAAACGATGAAAAAATAAGGGGATGTCTTGAAGAAAGAACAGGTGCGTAGTACTCGTAACCGGTGGTCCTGTATGACAAGATGTATGGATGTGATTGTTGCAAAAGAAGTTTGTAAGGAACGTAGAAAGTGGCGTTCCTTGGTCTCTGCCTACCCCTATGGGAAGGACGTGTGAATTTATGTATGTATGTATCACAGACAAATATTTTAATTGTATTTTTACATACGTACGTAACATCATGCCTGTTACATCGAAGGTACTGACAGAGGTATATAAAATACACTCACGTCTCGCCATTAACATACCCGACATTTTTTTTACCAAACTTTATTTATATGTGTTTAAATAAGTGTTTTCTTTGCATGTAAGTTGTGGTGTTAAATAATAATTTAAATATGCATTTGTACAGTTTGTAATGAAATAAAAGCCATATATTTGTAACTTGTTTCATTAATTTATTGTTTAAACACGATATATATAAAATAACTTAATTTCTATATAAGCCTGTTGCCAGCACTATTTATATTTAACTATATAACAACGATATCTTAGTATAAAACGACTGAACCTATTTTAACGGCAGTTATGGTGATATAGTTCGACAACTATGTAGAGAGTCTTGTATGTAAGGTAATGTAAACATAAGTAAGAATTTAGAACGACATTCACCTGTACACCTATGCAACGGGCTACGGGCAACTGCGTGTTTGCTACGGCTACTTTATTTAACCCTTTGACCGCCACGGTCGGCTATACTCGACAAATCAGATCGTGCTCCCGACTCTTTCGTCGGCAAATGTCAATGAAAATATAGCGTCATTAGCACGTGGCGGTCAAAGGTTTAAAGGTATACAATAAATTGGGTAGTTGCCTGGGTTAACGAAAAATTATTCAACTCGTACTCGTAAAAGGTTCATCTAAAATGCTCAGACTATGTAGCTTTTTTCGTAAATAATGTTGAAATTGTAATTATTACAGACTGAAACATTTTATTAGCCACTCATTTGATATCAATGAAAATCTGCAATAGTGACGTCACTAGGCCGTATTTCTATACAAAAAATTGTTTTTGACATTTCATAAAGAGTAGCTGATTTGACTGGTAGGCAACTACCGTTTAATATTAACGAAAAAAAATTACATAGCCTGAGCATTTTAGATGAACCTTATATGACAAGTTTAAGAAATTTTTGTTAACCCAGTCAACACATCAAATATAAATAGTTCATTGCGATGCTCTCTAAGTTGTAGGACTATATTTTAAAGCTTTTGCAAGACCAACTGTTATATTGTCTTAAATCATTATGGAGACACAATTTTCTCGGCGAGAATAAGGTTATTTTAATGTTTATATTACGCTAAAATCTTGACATGCAAGCTTAAATAATACTATGATGAGTAATCTCGAAAATTGAAGCTATTGTAATGTTCTGACATGTATTCGGCCAATTTTTTTGGAACTGGCCACCTAGGTAATTGATTTAGTATGCAAGAGTGTGTACAATACACAGGTACTATGTATAATCTATCTTATGCCTGTACATCACTAAGAAGTTATTGACTGAAAACCTCTGAAAAAACTTTTTCGATCGATGCGCCAAGGCGGTAATAAAAAAAACATGTGAAGCAATCGTGTAAGTAAAAACTCTTACTGCTTCCCCTTACAGGAATTAATAGGTTTGAGATGAATAATAAATATAATAATTAATTCAACTATTTGTAGCACGCGCCAAATAACTGTGCCTGTCTGAATATAGCAACTAGCCACTATCTACTATCGACAAATTTTGTTCGAAAACTCAATCAGCGCCCCTAGCGAATGCTATAGGAACAAATTTGAAGTAAATTTTAATGTCAAACTTTAGATACTTGATAATAAAAAACTGTAAAAAATTGTGTTAAAGCACTTCTTGTCTAAGTCTCGTTTTTACGCCTTGCCTTTCTCGCAGTTCGTTGCTATATTCAGAGATACAAAGTTATTCGGCGCGTACTATTGTTAACTATCACAGTATCAGACCTCCTTCAGTTCCTTCTTGACTTCTCTGCTTTTGCCTATATTCTGGCTGTTCGTAGCCCGAGCTTTGCTGTAAATTAATAAATAAACAGTTTATATATAGCAATAAATATCTATACTTACTAATATAATAAAGCTGAAGAGTTTGTTTGTTTGTTTGTTTGTTTGTTTGAACGCGCTAATCTCAGGAACTACTGGTCCGATTTGAAAAATTCTTTCAGTGTTAGATAGCCCATTTATCGAGGAAGGCTATAGGCTATATAACATCACGCTACGGTCATTAGGAGCGGAGTAGCAACGAAAAATGTTACAAAAACGGGAAAAATTTTGACCCATTCTCTTAGGTGACGCAAGCGAAGTTGCGCGAGTCAGCTAGTATTGCAATAAAAGGTATGATTTAATTTGGACTCTTAGCAAGAGTCAAGAGTCATTAAAACCTTGTTTGCTTGTTGCTCTTTTTTTAAACTTCATTATATACAAGAGAGATTGAATAAAATTCATAATTCATTCAATATTATCATTTAGAAAAGGTGTGTCAACCAAGTGAGTGAAGTTCTGTTCCCCTTGTTAGGGTATAATATAGCTTGTATTAAGAAGTAACAATCCTAATTGATCTTAATGCTCTTATAAATGAATAAAATTATGTTTAGTGATGTCGTTATATACTTACTTGCAGGCGCTGGAGCGCATGTGCCTGTGTAGATGTGAAACATGAAGGTATCCGCGATTGCACACCTCACACTTGAATGGCCGCTCGCCCGAATGGAATCTGCAAATTAACATAAAAATAAATTCACTATTAAAAATAAAAGAAAATAACAACTTATACAGTAAATCTTACATATAGACCTCCTTTTAATTAAAAGATATACCTGTGCTAGGAGGTGACGTTTTTCAATGGAAAACTGGCTGTCAGACTTTCAAGCGTCTAACTACTGTTAATAACACACTATAACACACTGTTAATATAAGTAGTAGTGTCGTTGTATATTTATTACCTGAGATGCACGACAAGGTCGCCCTTCTTGTAGAAGCGCTTGCTGCAGCCGGGCTGAGTGCACGAGTGTGTCGCCACGCGCTCGTGGTCCCGCGCGATGTGCGTCTGCAGCTAAACAGGGAAATATAGATATTAGATATTGTACGAATAACATAACATAATAACAAAATAGCTATACTATGAAACTATGTGGTCGTTTCCACCGATACTAAGCTATGTAGCGGTGCGAGTAAGATGAAGATGCGTCGTCGCAAAGTCGCTCAGCAAGGAAGATGCGCAGCTCGAGCCATGTGTTGATAGAAGAGAAGCTGCGTACACATCAGACATAGCAAGCATCTAGCACACATCCTTCCATATAAAAAACATTAGCCCTCTTTACACACACACATACACACTCAATCGGCATGAAACAATAATCGCGCGTGAAAGAGCGTGCGTATAAAGGCTGTGCAAGGAGAAAGGAAAGAGTGCGCGCCGCGCGCATCTGTCAAGCCCGCGAAGAAAATCGCAAGCAAATAGCGCGTCGTCTTTCCCGTACGTAATCCTGTACGCGTCTAAGAACGTGCGATAGAGCGTGTGTGTAAAGGCGGTTATTGTCTTAATCTGAATCCGTTTCCACCAGTGCTAAGCTATCAATGAATATGATTAGTGTATTACATATGTATTTGACAGCCTCCGTGGCGCAGTGGTTTAGGTCACCACGCCGCAACCATTGCGTCGGGAGGTCGTGGGTTCGATTCCCACACGGGACAATTATTTGTGCGACCCACAAATAATTGTTTCGGGTTTGGTTGTGCTTTGTGTCAGTTGCTTGTATGTTTGTAAAAGTCCCCGCGACACAAGAGCAATTCTTAGTGCGGGAGTTGTCTTTTAAAAAAGAAAAAAGGAATATGTGTATGTACTGACCCGCCAGGCGGCGCTGTAGGTGTGGTGGCACAGCGGGCAGGCGTGCGCGGGCAGCACGGCGGGCGTGTGCGCGGCGCGCGCGTGCTTGTTGAGCGACGAGCGGTAGCTGAAGCGCGCGCCGCACACCGCGCAGCCGTGCTGGCGCAGCGACGCGTCGTGCACTCCTGACACACACAAACTTTATTAACTCCTGTATTTTAATAAAAGGAAATCTCCTACTGCTAGACAAGAGCTTCCTCTCGAAGTAAGGAAGGACCTCACTACCTATAATCCTCAGATATATTAAATACTATCAGAATTTGAGCAAGATACGTCTTTTCATTATTTCAAATAAAGGCTCCTACACAACGTGCACGTAGCGGCATGCACAGCCGCACAAACGAGCCGCCGGCATGTGCGTTGCCGGGATGCGCCGTTACGCGCGGGTTACGAGCTTGCCGGTGGAATGCAGCCCTATTTGACACACCGACGTACCGCTTTTTTTACTTTTAACATATTAAGTACGTTTAGTTATCAGCACAAAGAAAAAGGTGTAGTCTTGTTTATTAAAATGTACTTCGTAAATGTACAGCAAAGGAAATACTAAACGTAACAGTTTATTTCAATTATTGTGATATTTGAACTCACACTAGCGTTCTATGGCACTGTCACAACTGGAATAATGATTGGCGGCATTGTGCGGCTTGTATTGCCGGCGGCACAGACTGCAGCACCCTCAAGAGATCAGCTTATGAATTTAGTTCATGGCAAAGATAATATTTATACCTAATATAGTTTACGAACTGGTACATGCAGTGTATCCTACAAAATTACCTTCTACTACTACTATTCCATAACAACTGTGATATGAAGTATTCATTAAATTTAGAGGGCCTATGAAACTACATCTTCGTAGTTTTTTTTGTACGATTATAAAATAGACTTACCTCTATGAGATTTATAAGTATCCTTTTTACTAAACACCTTGTTGCACTTCCTACAGACAAACAACTTTAACACTTTTGGTTTGATCTTCCTCGGGGGCTTCTGTTCTGTGACCACCACTTTATTTACCTCTTGTATAACTGCACTATCTATCTGTGGCGGCTCAGTAGTCAAAATTAACGGTTTAACATCAACTACCGGCTCCACTGGCTCCTGTTTCAATAACCTACATATATTTTCTTGGTTTTCTTGCAACGCTATCTCCTCTCCAGGCTTATTAACTAACTCTACGCCTATATTTAACATGTCTGTCAGCTTTTCCGCATCAATTTCACTATTTAAACTAATTATAAACGTGTCATCGTGCTCAGTAGATATATATTGCACACGATTCTCTCCAATAAGCTGGTTTAAATTCGCAGCTAAATTAGTACTGGCTTCCAGATCGACGTCGCTTTCGAAGATAGTGGCGCATTCAGCCACAGGATTGTCTATTTCATTCGCTCTAGGGATATTTAAAACATCAGTGTTTAGTAATTCATCGGTGAAGTCAAAAAGTATCTCTCCATTTTTGTCTTGTGCGTAGTCCATATCATTCGTATTTGTGTTAAAGATATGGCTGGGTGGTATGCTGTCGAAGTCTAAGTCATTGTAGAGTAGTTCTTCATCGGAAATCTGGAACTGGTTGATGTCTTTGAGCAGTTCTATCTGCATAACGTGGTCGGGGTGTTGGTCTGTTTGGTAGTACACGCTGAGGGTCTCGTTGTGAGCGCTCATGGTCATGTAGTCATCTTCAGCTGATAGGATGTCGTCCACGATATTGTCTACTATTCTGTTAGCGTCGCTGTTTTGATACTTGTCATCTTTGTCCTCTGATGAGGAGGTGTTGTGCTGTCTGTAAAGAAACCATTAATAAATTGTCTAATATAAAATTGACTGTTGTATAATGAGTTGAAGGGTTGATGACTTATTTTTCCTATATATCCTATATATTATATGTCCTATAGATAACTTATTCCATGCTCGTCTATCTTACCTTAACAATAAATAACAGTTACAATTAAAAGTTACGTAACGCTACGGATATGTACATTTTATTCTGAGTTTATCTGCCAAAAATGAGGTGAACTAAAACGTTTTTTCGCTAAATCTATCCCCTAATCTGACGTCACGTGAATCATCTGCAAATAGATTAGTTAAGCATAATGGAACATTTGCGGAGGTAGTACCATGTAACATCACTATTTAGTTTCAAAAAATGTCTGCAGTACTGCTGCTAACTTCAAGTCGGTCGAGATGGATACGTGCACGTACCTGACAGAATGTTCTAAAAGTGCGCTCTTGTACTGGAAGCTGAGGCCGCAGACGCGACAGTGATGTCTGCGCACCGTCTTGTCCAGCGGCTCGTGAGGAAACTTGTTCAGCGGACACTTCGCCACGTGACGCTTCTGAGACGCCAGCTACACATACAAACATACATACAACATTTTAAACAACACTAGCCCTTTATCTGGCAAGAGAAATAATTATGAAAATATGTAATTGCATCTTGATTTTTTGATGCATTTTCGGCATCACTAGGAATAGTAAGGACATGGAAAAATAAAAGTGGTCTCTAATTCATAGCAAAACATTTTTTAATTGCATTTCAGAGTGCAATAAAGTGACCAGTATACGGCGATAGGCTAGTCCCAGATAACGTGGGACTAACACCATTAATGGTGAAATGTGGATATATTTTATATAACTGCCTAAACGCCTCCCACTGCTGCCTGCAATCAATGTCAAAGACCTTTGGGTTCACACATCTTTTACGCGAAATTGACTTTTCTTTAGTGTTAATTTATTTCGATTTTGTTTTTATATCATATCGCATTTAGATATAGCCGACAAAATGTTTCTTAATTCTTTAAACTAATACATGAATAGTAAATAGTGACCTGTTTAAATCGATGCCTACATCCAGGACAACAGAAGGGTTTCTCGTCGCTGTGCTTCAGCATGTGGCGACGCAAGTTGGAGCTGTTGTTGAACCGCATGTCACACTCCTTGCACGGATACTTCTTAGAATCTGAAACATAATGACACAATGTAAAAAGGAAAGGAAAAAGGAACCAAGCATATAAAGAACCAATTTTTATTATTTTACTAGCTGACCCGCGCAGCTCCGCTCACGCTTTCTTGTTTTTATTTAATACCGCGCATTTTCAAATTTATTACACCTTTTATACCTCCTCTGGACTTCCACAAATAATTCAAGACCAAAATTAGCCAAATCGGTCAAGCCATTCTCGAGTTTTAGCGAGACTCACGAACAGCAATTCATTTTTATATAGAATCATTAGATAGATAATATAGCACCTAACAATTATTTTTTTTATTTCTATGAACAATTTATGACAATTGTTCATTCTCAAAAGTCGCATGACATTCAGTGGCGTATCGTGCATTGGCGGCACCCGTATAAAAAAATCTTGGGGGCCCTTATATTGTTTGTGGGTAAAGATTTTTCACAAAAGAAAATGATATTAATTAATAATAAAAAATATAATAATTATTATTATTTATTTTTCCTTACACACTTTTGGGCCCCCCCGTGGGCTGGGGCCCCCGTATAATTGATACGGCAGATACGGCGGTAGCTACGCCCCTGATGACATTACAGTTTTGTCAATTAAATACGAAATTCTAAAGTAAACTTTAACTTTATTGAGGAAGGTGTGAAAATATGTTTTATAAAACTAAACTTACTGGCATGAACTTCTTTATGCTTCTTTAAGTCTGAGGGCTTGTAGAAAGCCTTCTCACACTCATCACACTTGTATGGTCTGAAACAATTACATTAATAAAATGCATGCAAAACACAAAATACATGTTCGTTGATTATATATTTATGGTTTGTGGTTGTCAATAAAAAGTTATAAAACCCTTAAAAACACTTTCACATATAAAAATATAGAGTGAAAATAAAGAAAATATTAATGAACCAAAACTATTATTACCAACAATAGCCTTAAAATCTTAGTCAATGTAATTTGGCAATAAATGAGATATTGTAACCTTTAACCCGCGAGCACACGCGCTATGAGCATTTCCCTCACGGTGAATTTAAAATTCCCAACATTTATCGATTTATTTGTCTACGATTGTCATTTTCCCAATAGCTGAGTTTTATACTTTCCCCGTCCCGTGCATAACGGTTTTTTTATGTTAGTGTGCATCCATCGGTCAGTAGAGGTGGTTTGTCTCGGCGAGTCTCGTCGCGCGGCATTTTGCTCATCGCGCGACTAACAGCGTAAGTACTAATTTTTAGTACCTTTTTTTTTTCCTTACAGTATTATACCTTATTTAAAGTCTTTTTTTTATATTTTATTGTTAAATACTGGTGAAATATGAGTTTATTAAGCAGTTTACATACAAATATCAGATATTTTTTACAGATAGATTGAAAAACAACTAACTTATTGAAAGTGATGGAGAGAGTGAGCACAGCGATCACAACACTGATACTGAGCAGTCATCTTTCTCATCCTCTTCAACAAATTATCAAAAGATTCACAAATGAACGTGGCTTTTCAGAGGATATGAAACCTGACGGTGTGCGATCTGCGGGATCTGTCCAAGGCGTAAAAATAGCACGAGAAAAAAGACATACATTACATGTAAAAAAAAAAATGCACTGAACATGCTTTTACTTTGTGTGACATGTGTAAAGCTCGTGCATTTGATAAACATAAATGATTTATTGTTAACTCCTTAATTTTTTGGATAAAAGTTTATTTTTTTTAGTTTATACCAAAATTGCACTTAAGAAATGCCAATTTAGTTCCTGTTTTTGTAATTCAAATATTATAGTATAACTAATGTTAAATATTAAAAATAAATATTTAATTTGATTAACACTTTCTTTTTATTATAATTAAGCAGTAAAATATATAAAAATACTATAAATTGTGTATTTTTTGGTTATTTGTAAACGTGAGCAAAATGCTCTATACGCGAGTGGTCGTGTAAGTTTTAAAGGCGCGAGTGCTCCCGGGTTAAAACATGAACTGTATATAAGATATAAGACCTGTTCTGAATATTAGTAGGTATTAGCCTGAGAAATTCATGAGTTCATGTTTATGATTAGTTTCAGTTCATAACTCATTGTTTAAATTAACTGCAAAATAATAATGAGTGTTGATGATGCTGAAAAGTGACATACAAGGGCAGACAATGTCAGCCTTAAATACCTATGATCCAGATGTTTATGAAACAAGTGCTGCTGCAGTTTATAGAGTGCTTCAAATGCCATAGCACAGTGTGGACATTTCCATATCAGTTCCAACGGCTTATGTATCAAACTGTGCTTCATCATCTGTTGTTTAGTTGAAAACTTGAGGTTGGGACACTTGTCTGAAAAAAAAACACAATATTAAACAATATATTGTCTTATGACATTTGGTTGTCTGAAATGATGTATGGAATGAAAGCACTAATTAGCGTTATTCTACCAAAATAAAGAGTAAATAATACTACAGTACAGAGTACACAGTAAATAATAGTACAATGTTTTTTCATGTCCTATTTATGTACCAAGTTTTTTTAAAATTATTGATAATTTGGTTTTTATGATGTGTGTTGTCTTACACATATTTCTTTACATACATAGGTATTAAGTAACAAATATATAAAAGTAGCGTTACGCTGTTCAAATAGTACTTTTATAATATTACAACTATTTTATAACTGTACTCACCACAGAACCAAAGGTTTTCTTTAGAATGTACTCTAAGATGACCATAATACTTCTTGGCATTGTCAAACTGTTTCCTGCAGATCTCACAGTGTAAGGTCGTGGGACCATTGAGGTCTGGCTCCTCAAGAGGCTCATCCCCCGACAAGAACTGTGCCAACACATCGTCGGGGCCTAATAACGCATTATTCGGCGGCAACGACGGATTTAAAACGTCGTACACTGAACTCTCAGTCTTTAACTTGTTAAATTCTAATTCGGGTGTCTCTGAGTCCACGAACTGCAATGATATTTATTTGATGTGTTAGTAATAACAATGGACGTCGACAATATTAAATTCGTTACTTTAGGACGTATTAGGAACTATATAAGCTTATTGTATTGTAAAGGCAGTCAAAGTATTAGTAAAATAATTCACGAGTATGTTATGACACAAGAAACTTAAAAAATCACCACAAGCACCAAGTTAAAAGAGAATGCAATAACATACATCGCGAAACGAAATCACACTTACTGGTAGACTAAAAAACGGTAAATTAGAATCCATTATTGAGGTATTATCTATCACAGAAGGAAAACATAAAAAATATGTCGTTCATTACAACAAACTGGAAGAAATTATTGCGAAATTGATTCCATTCAAGCGTAAAGTTGGGGTTTTTGACAGACGCTTTGACAATTTATTTTGTCGAACTAGAGGTGACCATGTGATTTAGGGGAGATTGTTGCACAAAGTCAACTAATTTATATAGAGCATAATCTAGTTACAATACAATCGGATATATTAATGTACAGTTGGTACAATTAGGTCTCAGCGGAAAAAACAGCAACATCCTTCTAGAGTAGGTACCCACATCGGCATTGAAACACACAGTACAGTGTACACTTAGCTTTATACCATAAAGTTACTAAAAAATAAATACCTAGTCACTAATTCGTGGTACCAACTTAATGATAAAATGTCAACATTTCAACTTTCAACACATGTTTATTTTTATTATTTATCAGCTGATTCTATAGTTCAAAGGTGACTATCTGGTTATTGTAATATTGTTAAATAAATATAGGCGGGATTTCATTCAATCCTTATGTGATGGTGAATTATCTAAAGACAAGGACCTTTCACTACTTTTGTTAAACTTACCTAAGCGGCACATAGGTATTTTAATTCATTTATCATGTAAGGTCTAAAGTATCGCTGTTTACCATCACACTATAATATTATTTTCTTGCACCCACCGGCTATAAGATATGTAAGTGACAACACTGCTCACATGCATTTTACTGCCCCTTTATGTGCATTTTCGTAATTCTACATAAAAATAATAATCACCCATAATCATCATCATACCGTAATCATAACGTATACAACTTTACCGGCATAAAAGAACTGTAGAGCGCGACGATGAGAGCTGTTGCTCTAAGATCACTCGATAGGTAGAACATTCAATTGAGTCCTTTGAACTAGCTCTACATTCAGAATGCTTTCTTAAACACTTACTTTTGTTCAAGTAGTTTAGCGACTAAATACTTAAGTTAAGGTCCAGTTTGTATAAAAATATTCTGGTTTCCTAATTTTTTCAGATAAAAGATGTGCATCCTCTTTGCATACAATGGAGCCTGTGACGACAATAGTGACTATAGCTTGGTACTTATATCAAATAGAGATGAATTCTATGATCGACGGACACAGCAGATGGAACAATGGAGTGAAGACACCATCATTGTCGGAGGTCTATAACACTCATTTGTAAATGTAAATAAAATTATCATTCATGACCATGTTATGTGTAATGTGAGTGTAGATTTATTTAGAGTGTTTGTATGCATTATTTATTTATTCCATACCAAATTTTCATGTAATGAAGAAGAATAGTATGTTCCAAATAACTTTGTGTTTGTCTTCTTTGCAATGACTAGCTGCTATATTTAGACAGCTTGTATGATGCATGCTATGGCTTTCTATCACAGGTTTTACATTAAATTGACAATTGTTTTTATCCAGGTAAGGATCTAGAAGTTGCTGATGGAGGAACATGGCTTGGGATAACACCCACTTATAAAAAACTAGGTGGATTGCTAAACTTGCCTGGAGTTAAAAAAGATAATGCTAAAAGTAAGTAAGGAAAATCTGTGGTGAAGGCTAAGGGCAAAAATAGTTTTTATATTTGACAATTGTTTTTTTTTTTAGGTAGAGGAAAAATCGTAGCAGACTATGTAAGAAATAATGAGCCTATAGAGAAATATGTTGAAGGTATAAAAAACTACACAAAAGAATGCAATGAATTTATATTTGTATCCATTGAATTTGGGTATGTTTCTTTTATTTTTTTATGTATTATCCCACCTACTATGCGCCACTCTGATCACAGATGCAGTTTAATTTTATCACTTGATGAAAACAATTTTTTTAAGCATGCTTTGATTCAGGACTTGAAAAAATACACTCACCAACTAAAAAACGTATTGATACTAATTGTACAAAGAAAAAGCTATATTTTTTACAAAATATTGTTTCAGAAAATCCTCTCCTATAATACACTCATACAGTAATGGCAATGATCAACTGAAACTCCACGATGAAGCTGTTGTTGGCTTCGGCAACAACTTGCCTGATGAACCACTAACAAAAGTCGAGGCTGGCCGAGTTCAGATGGAAGAAGTCTGCAGAAAGTTTAATAAAGAAACTATGGAGAAAGAACTAATTGAAAATCTTATTGCACTATTGAAGTCTGATGAAAGGTAGGTAAGTCCCCATCCCACAATTGGCCAGCATGGTGGACTCAAGGCCTTACCCCTTCCTCATTATGGGAGGAAACCTTTGCCCAGCAGTGGGACATTAATGGGTTAAATTATTGTTTATTTTACTTTTTGTTTTTCCAGACACCTTCCAGACCACCAATTGGAGACTCGCAATCCAAAGGCATATAAAGAATTAAGTTCTATTTATGTGTGTATACCACTGGGAAGATATGGCACAAGGTTTGTATCACAGAGCACTTTTTTAAAATTGTAGATCTGTCTTAACACAGCTTGAGCATATAGAATGCATATATTTTATCCTATAATAATACCTACATCTTTTAAAATCTGTAATCATATTATCTGAGTGGTACATATAATTTATTTATTATTTTTTATTTAGGACCCACACTATAGTGTTGCTTACAAAGAAAGGTCGACTTTATGTTTGTGAGTATACTCAACAGATGCCTATCGACCCAGCTAGTCCTAAATGGGACAAAACCGAATTCACATTTGACTTAAATGCTACAAGTCAGCTTTGAATACCTGTACTGTACAAAATGATTATAAAAAAGTATTAAATAATAAAAGAGATTATTTCAAATACAACTGTATTTTATTTACTTTTAACAGGGTAATGTTCGAAAATAATTGCTCACCAATTGTGAACTTTGAATAAATCTGGTACAGAAAAATCAACATCTTGTTCCAAAACACAAGCCAAAAGTTTAGGAACATTCAACAATGTGCCAGACACTATGTGAGGGAACTTACTCTCCTTGTTTTCGACATATGTAACTAGTAATCTTTTGCTAATAAAATCTCCACTCAAAGAGACATTTGCTATTTCCACATAATCTTGTAAAGATGATGAGTACATCTCCACTATTACTCTATGTGATTCCCACATTAATAATTTATCAGATGATATTGCACTCAAGCGAAAATGATATCCAAGTGGACTGTATAATTCTTTCAATGTTTCTATCAGAGCATCAAGCAATTGGTCTGATTCTGTGGCAGTTTTTGTCATTCCAAACATTTCTATTACTGAAGATTGACTGACATGAAATAAGCTGTCTTCATCCGATGGAGCTGGAATATACTGCCTTCCCATTGTAAAGTATTTCAATGGAAAAGCTTTAGGATACAACACATTCTTAGCATGGTAGGCCAAGAAAGAACACAAAGATGCACCTCCAGTTAAATGCAATCTACTGTCAATATTAACTTTAGAATCTTCATCATGATGCAATATAAATGTACTGTCTGAGCTTGTATGGTCTTTACCACATCCCTCCACTATCAAACTCTTCACAAAGTCTGGATTAGAGAACTGTATGAATTTATTTTGCCTCAATATTCTGTTGAAATAGAATTTAGCGCCAAGTTCAAATATGGCAGCATCTCCTTTCAAGTAGTAATTTTCATTCTTTTTAAAATCAATGATATTGAGTTCTTTGCCAATTTTAAGATGGTCTTTGTTATTCTTTGGACAATTCAAGTGGGTATACAATATTTTGTTGCTGCCATCTGGTGTGCGGGAGTGTAAGCTGTTTGGTAGTTTTAACACCTCAATCATGGCAGCTTCTTCAGCCGACCATAAAGGAACTTTCAACTTCTTTATATTATCTTTCAGTAAGTCACTTTGAATTTTAAGCTTTTTAGTGGCATCACTATCCGGGTCATTCTTGATCAACTTTCCCAGCTCTCTTGAAACTTCATCCTTCCTTTTAATATACTCTACTTTTTGTGCATTAAGATCTTCATAGA
Organism: Anticarsia gemmatalis; assembly: GCF_050436995.1. Lineage (NCBI taxonomy): Eukaryota > Metazoa > Arthropoda > Insecta > Lepidoptera > Erebidae > Anticarsia > Anticarsia gemmatalis. The sequence continues at coordinate 8,246,155 of NC_134764.1, read as the reverse complement.
ATCGCCAGAGACTTTCTACTTTCTCTAACTCAATGTTGGCTTTCCTCCTGATCAATTCTTTCTGTAATAATTCTCTCTGTTGGATTCGCTCAGGAAAGTCTATATGTGGTGTAAGGAATACAAACTGTTCAGTAGCTTTTGCACCATTCACAAACAGTGCAGAATGTCTTAGTGATGTGATTTTACTGTCCCACACTTTACTTAGTACATGGCTTAATGTTTTACGGATCATTGTCGATTTTTTCTTCTACTTTTTTCTTTTTATTCGGACTGACGTCGTCTATGATCGCATCGCCATCATCATCTATTTGTTTATCAGTATTCTGTGTTACTATTTTCCTTTTAGTAGGCTGTTTGAAGTTGCCGTGACCTGCCGCGCGTTCAGACTCCTCTATGCTGTACGGTTCCAATTCTAATGCTTTCAGTCTTCGTTTGTGTACTTTCGTTTTAAAATGTTCACTCAGTGCCTTCTCATCAATGAAATACCTCGCACAATGTAGACAATAGTGTTGTGCTGCTCCAGGCAGATCTAAGTCCACACTTTGATTCAGTAACTTATCCGAATTGCCTGAAAATAAAGGAAGCAGTTGTTAACGATACGCTACAACTACAAATATGATACTATGAAATCTCTCCAGTAATAAGAGAAGTATTTCTCCAGAAATTTCATTAAGAATAACTTTAACCAATCTAATATTTAAAATCTATGTGGGCTTGTTACAAAATGTTATGCTATAACCTCAAAATCAAACGAACCATGTGACGGCACTTATTTTTTAAAGAACACTAACCTTCTTTTAAATCGTCATCTATTTGGTCAAGATCCTTCTTCCTATTTCTTACTCTCCACCGTTTTTTGAGATGAGTGTCACCGTGGTGGTACTTTTTCCGCTTGTATGTCATATTATAGTAACAAAATAACAACACGTTCAATAATGCCTGTGTGTTCAAAAATTGCGCCTGTGTGCATCTGTCATCTGACAGTTGTTTAGACAGATGACAGGTAGGTATCATAGAGCAAGCCTACAATGTTTTACATTACAGATCTTGGGGTTTTGAGTCGACTCAAATTCCATTCACAACATTCTGGTAACGTTCCCGGTGCAGTAATACGACGCGTGGCGCGATTACCATCTTTTTCTATCTAGAACGATCCTAATTTACCAATACTGATTCGATATTCATGTGAGCGCTAAGTTACATACATATGATGATTTTAATTTTTCTCTCCGAGCTCTGCTGACTCGTCTGCCGTGAGCTGAATCTTTGGCAATAACCCCAGAGTATCAACTTTACCATAGGTGGTTTGTGGGAAACTTGATATTTGTAACTAGATATACTAATGTAAAACATGAGCCGTGGTCTTAAGGCAGTCAGGGAAGGGAACAGGAAAAGAAAAATCAAATTAAGTTTCATTTATTCATATAATATAATCTTACAATAATAAAATTCAGGGAAACAGTATCATACATGAATAAATACAATGCTAATAATAAACAATGAACTTTCTTTCTGTATTTTAAGTTAATAAAATTTCAATTACGAAAGAAAGAAAAAACGTAATACAATAATCGATAGATTGTAATAAATGTATCGATCATAGTTAATGATAGGAATGATTTGAATGAATCATTTAACATCAATGATTATATTATTTGCAACTCGCAACCGTTTTACATGACGTAACAATAACTGCTACCCTAACGGCGTGCACCGGCTGCCGTTACCGTTCAATGTTTAATAAAAATATTCTCTACAAATAAAAGAAAGAATGGGTGTCAGGCGCCGGCCGCCTGCATCACTTAACTAACTAGTGAAGGCATATCAATGTGTAGATGACAACCAAACTAAGCACTCAGTAGCTTGCACACGTCCATGCACACTTTACACAAAATAACGCAATAACACTAGTACCGCCTAAACTAAACCTAAACGTATCTAGATATTCATTTACCGTATAAACCGCATCCGGTAATATATTTCAATTTTCAACTGGCTCGTATCAATGTGGAAATCATTATATACATATAACAATATTTTTATACTTTGATGTTAGAACATTTTGTATAGCTATTGGCGAATTCAACCCAATTATTGCACGACAACTATGTTGGGCAAAACAAGATCTGCTCAGTCTATTTCATACATTTTATATTTTACTATTTAAAACTGTTTATGTTTATTCTTAATAATTTTCGACGACATAATTTAAATTAATAACAAACATTATTCTAAATTGCTAATTTCAAATGTAATCTTTTCAAACATCGTTTTCAATATTGAATAATAATAATCTGTCGTGTTGTACCACTATATACATAAACAAAGGTATATTACATGTATATGCGAGAGTGGCGATATAACACTACTGTCGGTCACACGATTGTTCATACTGACGTGACTGCTACTACACATACACCAAGTATTTTACAATTCATTTATTTTATCTAGTGTTCCACGCATAGGATTGTAACGATAACATACGATCACTGTTTAAGTATATAAACGTCTATGTGTTCCGTCGTGAAGTAATATGTATAAATAATTTAGATAGCTACATGTCTCGTTACAATCCTACAGAATGACAGTTACATGATTGCTGAACATATAATCGATTAGTAATCGCATTAACATATTAATGTGTAAGTGTTACTACACGAATAGTTAATATTATCGACGCAAGCGACAATTTCGATAACCTCTATATAACTCTCATACACGATTAAAAAATAAAGCACTTTGTAGTAATGAGAGCTACTTAGCAATCAAATATATTAATATAATTTGTACAGGCTAACAATATTTAGTTCAGTAAACTTTCAGTGACGTGCGGGCTCCGCGAGTGCCTCGTCGCACGCCCCACCGGTCATAATACTTTTATATATTTTTTACAAGGATATCTGTGTAAAAGAAATTTTAGGCCTCGGCGTCTATCCTGGACCGCACCGTATCCACTAGAAAACACGATTCATTACCAACATTAAAAATGAATCTACGATTTACTGCTTTATATTCGTCCAACTAAGTCGAACGGATGAGTTCGTCGAGTATATAATATTTTCTAGCAAATACTCGGCTACAGGCTCGCATTCACTAGAGACAGTCGCGTATGCGGCCTGTTTCACTTCACACGGTACGGCCATCTCTATTGAATAGCGGCCATATAACCCGTGGAGAAACTTAATCTAGTTCATAAGACGTGGGCGTGCGTGTGTGTGTGGGGGGCGCGCGGGGGGCGGGGGGCGCGGGGGGCCCTACATGCCGTACCCGTGGTAGGGCGCGGGGGACGGCGCCTGCGCGGCGTAGGCGTAGGGCGAGGCCTGCTGCGCCGCCACGCCCACGCCGGGGACCACGCCGGGGTACTGCATCGACGGACCTGCGGGACCACAATTCACTTTTGATAACAATATAAAAGACGAGCAAGTGAGAAAACCAATATCAATGAATACTTAAAAATCAGGCCTAAAATTTTTAGGCTACACTGAATAAAAATCAGCCATTATCTCCAAGTCATATTAGAAAGGAAATTAAAAAAAATGGATCATATAGAACTCACAGACATGAAGACTGCTAGAAAGTTGTGTATGAAAAATGTACAAATAAATAAACTAAGTTTGTCAGTCATGCACATGTGTGTACTCACCGGCAGTCAACATAAGTTGTGGCTCCATGATCATGGCAGGCTTGGCTTCGTGTTCCGCACTCTCCGTGCTACGCTTAGCGTCGGCTTCTTCGAGCTTCTCTACCTTCGTTGTTAGCTCTCGGACAGTCTACAATCAAGTAAATATTCATGAAGTATCTACTTAGTCATATTAAGTTACTATACAAAGCAACATGTAAATAAAGATGTACTCTGAAATTACAAATGTATTATTTACACATGACATGAATCATTGCACATGAGCTAATCATTTGTAATTTAAAATTATTCAGAAGTGAAATTTCTTTAAACAAATAATGTAACCTATGAAGTTAGTTTGTAATTAACATTTTATTTACCTGGATAAGGAAAGGCATGGCGAAGTCCATGATGTTATGTCTCCACGCGAGCTCGATGACAACGTCGGGTTTCAATAGGTCGTAACACTGTGAACACAATAAATATTGTTTAATATACTGTCACTGTTGACAATATTGTATTAAATAAGTCCCAATCAGTTTGCTTAACACACTGATTGTTTGCCAACCGGCGAGCCCAGCTGGATAAGAGCGTAATAGATGGTTTGTGGTTCACTGACTGTACAAACTGGGAGTACACTCGGACGAGTCTATTACCATGTACCGAGTACGTTACTAGACTCCGAGCTATAGGATTCTGCCAGACCCAGGAATCTAACCCGAGACAGGACTGTAGTCGTTTACACTAACATTCGACTTCAAATGCATGCATGCATATAAATATCATTTGGCGATTAAAAAGCGTAGCCAGGAGTTTCTAGCCAGCTCTTCACATTGGCCGTACCTTCCGAACTGGCGGTAAATTCACATTCTGTATTATTGTCTGTCAGAAGTGTTTTTTGCATTTGACCTAAATAATTTAATTTCTTAATAATATAGTGGTGTATATACCTGGTAGAGGCAGGCAGAGAAGCACTCATAGTTGTCGCGCTCCAAGAACCAGTTGAGCAGTTCCTCGGCCACGTCGGGCTGGCGCGACTCGGCCGCGTACTCCATGGCGTCCGCGTACAGCGCGTCCTTCTTGCACAGCTCCACTGACTGCTTCCATCTGTTGTTGCCTGGGGGACAAACGCAATATTAGTATATGACATCATATGACGTGTAATTTCTATCAGGCTACGGAAGTTAGTCTCATTGAAACCAGTCAAGACGTGTGCTTATAGAGGACACTTATCTTAGGGGTGGGGGATGCCGGTTAATGTTTGGCTGCCAATTCAACCATTCCCGATTCTTTGTGTCAGAATATCAATGTTATAGTGACTCCGTATTGGTTTGTGTCATTGATATGACCCAGTCAGACCGTGCCCTCTGTGGCACAAAAGTCTACTTTAGCTTCCTTACTTCGGGGAGAGTTTCCGTAATTCAAAGATATTAAAATGTATGTATTGTTGTATTAATAATTACCTTTGTATAGGTATGCGGCGATTCTTCTGAACTCAGTGAGTTCGTGTTTTTCTAATTGTTGCGCGAGTGCGATGGTGTCGAAGTTGTCAAATGCGTCTATTGACGTCCTCAGGCCCTGCAATAAACGTACACATGTTTACATATTTGGTACATAAATTACCTACTTTGGAGATGGCAGATGTGTCATCTTCCGAGTAATAAGTAATATATTATTTTTTTTTTTAATTATTACTGTCTTCTACTAAGAAAGGCGTGTCTTGTTCCTTTAAGAGGGTTAGACCTTGAGTCCACAAATCTGACTAAGTGCCGGTTTTGGGACTTAACATGCCCCTAAAAAAGCGAATAGAACTTAAAAGACGTTAAATTCTGCAGTAAGAACAAATCCAAAGGTTAATCGTTAGTAACAGAGTTGTCGATCTCAGTTTAGAGGCGATAGTATTCGTCATGTGTTAGGGAGAGACGTGGTACCTGGTAGTCCTCCTCGTCGATGAGCAGCGAGTTGAGCGCCTCGTTGACGGCCTTGTTGTTGAGCGACTGCACGGAGCGCAGGTAGGCCTTGACGAGCTGCAGGTGCTGCGCGCGGCTGAAGAACGTCACGGCGCGCGTGTGGTCCATGCGCGGCGCCAGCACCAGCAGCAGGTCGTTCAGCAGCAGCGGCTTGTAGTCCAGGTAGAACTGGATGGCCTTGTAGTACAGCTCCATGTTCGCCACCTGCGACAAAACAAAACATCATCAGAAATTATAGCGAAAACATCCCAGTTCCGGGCACACGTGTCCATCCGAAGAAGATATAGGCCTAAAGCCCAACAAATGGGCCAGATAAAGGACCTATTACTCACATATTTATTATTATTTCATGCATTATAGAAAACAGGAAAATTAAAATATATTTTTCGTTTTATGTTCATTCACATCTTTTATAACATCAAAGTCACAAATGTGATGATATAATGCTGTGTGTGTGCTGTACCTTGGTGATGATGTCCTTGAAGTGTCCCTCGCGCCAGGCCTCGGTGGGGTGCTGCATCATGGTGAGTGCGGCGTTGTCGTACTCCTCGTACTTGTCGTACAGGAACACCAGCTCCGACCACAGGTGCGCTTGCTCGGCCGCGCGGAGAACCTACAAACAATATTAAATTTGACCATTCAAAAACTACAGTGATGATGTAAGAGTTTTATTTAGATTCAGTGTCTTAGTTTGAGTTTTTAATCAACACACAGAAACACTTCTGAAGTACAGATTTATATCTCCCTAATTCTTCTATTTCGTGCAAAAAAAAAAACATTAAAATAAATTATTTTTTCCTTTTATTAAAGAGAACTCCCGCACTAAGAATTACTCTCGTACTCGGGACTTTTACAAACATACAAACAACGGATACATTGTAAAACCAGACACAAAACAACTATTTGTAGATCGCACAAATAATTGTTCCTAATGGTAATCGATCCCACGACCTCCCGACGCAATGGTAGCGGCGTGGCGACCTTAACCACTTCGCCACGGAGGCAGTCAGTTAAAATTATTCTTTACCTTAGGAATGTTAACTCTGGACCAGAAGAGTTCGAGATGTTCCCTCATCTTGGCGGGCTTGTACTTGGAGTAGAGGATGGCCAGCTCCGTGAACATGCCCATGTGAGCACGTTCTAGACCGAGAGCGGCCTCTAACAGGCTGATCAGCTCGTCGAAGTGACCGCGGTCCTGGAAAATAAATCATAATTATATGTAAATAGGAATTACTTTGGTATATTACCGTTCAACTGCTAAGCATCTATCTTTTTTCGGCCACTGAACTAATAGACTTTTCAAGTATTATAGCTTAGCAAATAACATTTTCTGCTACGCTTTAGCGCTAAACAGTCAGACGGATGTTAGGCAATATCAGACTGTACTTTTTAAATTCAAACTACGGCGTCATCGTTCCTGATTCGCTAGTTTGTAATTAAAGAGCACAACTTAACGTGAACTCGGGTCTGACTTGCTCGGATTCATGTATGTTGGGGTAAGGAGGTACGTAAGTGGCAGGTACCTGGTAGTAGTTGATGAGGTCCTCGAGCTCGTCGGCATGCACCACGATGTGCAGGCCGCACATCTGCGCCAGGCGGAACTCGCCCGCGTCCACGCACGCGAAGCACACCTCCTTCCACGTGCGCGTGGAGTTGGCCTTGCGCGCGCTGTCCACCGCGCCTGCACACAACCGAACCAATTACTTTAAATACTAATATAACAAGTCTATTTAGTTTTCGGAAAGTCTGTCGGTGAGGACAGGCAATAAATTTGAGGTTCCGTTTAAAAATGACCTCAGAATGACAGAGTTTCGACTACAACACACGCAAGTTACAATCCACACTTATCCTAATGGACTCTTAGATCCATTGCCTAGTAGCAAACAAAAAATTGGGTGCCTATAAAGATATGTAGCAACAACATCTAATCATAAACTATCCGTTTAGTTTGTCGCCTCCCACCAATAAATCCTACTAATATTATAAATGCGAAAGTTTGTGAGAACGTATGGATATTTGTTACTCTTTCACGAAAATACTACTGAACCGATTACGAAATTTAGTATAAAGGTAGCTGAAGACTCAGAATAACACATAGGCTACTTTTTATGCCGGACTTCCCGGGTATCAGGATTTACATGGGAAGAGTTTCCACGTGGACGAAGTCGCGGGCGGCCTCTAGTTAAGTATAACGTGAAAAGATTGCGTCTAGTTACCCTGGAACTCCTTGAGGTGCACGAGCGTGATGGCGAGGCGCGCGAAGTTGCTGACGTTGTTGTAGAGCAGCTTGGCGGCGTTGTACATGTGGTCGTCGAAGCAGCGGTCGCCGATCTTCTGTATGTCGGCGTGGTTGGGCCCCGAGATGAACTCCTCCAGGTCCGCCAGCCGCCCCGTGCGCGCGTACGCGTAGATCAGCTCCGACTCGATGTACGACTCGCGGGCCTTCTTGCGGGCCATCTGTACACACAAGTGTGATACCATTACTGAGTAATCCGATATAACCGTACAATTAAGATAACTATTTATATATTCCTCTCGTCGAATATTTTATAGTATTATTGACTTAAGCCAAAGATACACTAGATGTCCTCACGTCGCCATCAACAACGGGTGATGTTGTGCGATCTTCCCTCGACATACTAGTCATCCCTATTACTTGTAACTATGGACATAAGTCGCGCAATATCGCTAGATAGCTAGCGAACTCGCCCGGATTGGCACTCCCCACAGCTATACATATCGTGGGACATATTCTGGTGTTGGAATAAAAATGGCCCTTGCTAGGTTTTGGTTTTGGACAGCCGATTTGTCCTCAAGTGTCGTCTGTTTTTTAACCCCCGACGCAAGAAGAGGGGTATTATAAGTTTAACGCGTGTGTCTGTCTTTCTGTGGCATCATAACTCCCGATCGGATGCAGTGACTTCAATTTAGTTTTTTTGTATTAATTAAGGGTGACTTATTTAAGTGAAATGAATTGCGTTACCTGTAAGTATCTGACGAGGTCCTCCCAGGACTCCCGGTTGGTGGCGGTGTCAACAACGTCCATGTAGGCGGAGGGGTCATCGGCCTTGATGTAAGAGTCGATGGCCTCCTTGACCAGGCCTTGCTGCAGCTGTGCCTTGGCCAGTTGCGACCAGACGCCCGGCTCGTTGCATCGTTCCGCGAACTCGTATGCGCGTTCCAGATCCTTCACTTGCTCTATCAACACCTGGAGCAAAAAACCACTGTTATACTAGTTTGTTTTTACCGTTTTTTGTGCTAGTTTTACTGATTAATACATCATATACAGTGAACTTACATTCTAACTCAGAATAGATACTCATTTTCAACACACAAGTATTTTTCCTGGTGAGATTAATACCACACTCGGCGCGGTTAATATTAAGGCAAGATGGCTACCGTACGCAGAAATGCTTTTATGGAAGGTATTTTTTTTGTCTAAACAAAGTGAAAAAGCAACGGCATGATACTGAAGACTCACTTACATTGAGGGACTAATCTGACTTAAGTTGTTTGTCGAATAAATTATTTTCATAACTTTTAAACGTTCAACTAATTTTCAGTGTTGTTTCATACCTGAATGGCAGAAGTGTTGACGTCAAACTTCTTGAAGATGGCGAACGCCTCCTCGTAGAGTTCGTTGTTGATCGCAATGTTGGCGATGTCGGGCGCGTCGTAGTTGTCCAACCGGTTGATGTACTCCATCACGCGGCTGCGGTCCGCCTTTATTGCTGTAGTCAAAGTTTATTTTAAATGGTGTTCAAAATGCTTAGTAGTAATTGTAATCATGTATTTTTCAGTGAGTTGATTGTCAAATGTGTATTAGTTTAGTTCTTCTAGCCAATAATCAGCTATAACGGTCAATTTCATTGAGACTAGTCAACTGCACGGCGGCAACTTTATTTGCATAAAACCTAATATCAAGTTTTTGAACTATACTGGGATTTTAGAAAAGTTAAGTTTAAGAAGTAAGTTTTGATCTATTTTAAGTGAATTTCACTACTATGAAAAGGCAATCCGTAGTATACTTTACAAGGGTAGAATATTGTTGTATACTGACCTGTAAGTATGAGCAAATTCTGCAGGTTTCTGTGGTCAGAGAACACCGAGTTGTCGAGCACGATCTTCTCCAGCAGTTCGATCAGTTCGTTGGGCAGGTCGGCCGTCATGAATGCCTTCACCGTCACTGAGATGTCCTCCGGGTCTTGAGTCTCCGATAGAGCCGTTTGTACCACCTGGAAATTTGAATAAATTAGTAATTTTGAATTAGATTGTCGGCGCAAAGATTTTTTTAACATAAATATAAGTGTTTTTTTTTCTCGTTTGGCAACTCGTTGCAATTCTACTGACGATAACGAATGTATAAAACAGTGTACCCGACGGGGTAGCCGCATGTGGCCGTGAGCGCTTCACTAATATTGAAGTGATTGGATGAAAGTTTAGTTTAGATGAAGTTGTTAAGGTATGCTCTAGCAAAATGATATCTGTGCAGCTTGAATATGTAGGCAGAGTTTATGTTCTATCAATAAAGGTGGGTTTCCCTGTCCAGTAAGCTTGTACCTGGTCGATGAGCTGTCGCTTGTAGGGGTTGGCCTCGGCCAGCACGTCGAGCCACAGGTCGGGGTCGCGGCGCCGCACCAGGTAGCGCGCCTGCGTCTTGAACAGCGAGTTGTCGTTGCACACGGCGATGAGCTCGCGGTCGCACTGGCCGCGGTGAGCTAGCACGTACCTGGTCGATGAGCTGTCGCTTGTAGGGGTTGGCCTCGGCCAGCACGTCGAGCCACAGGTCGGGGTCGCGGCGCCGCACCAGGTAGCGCGCCTGCGTCTTGAACAGCGAGTTGTCGTTGCACACGGCGATGAGCTCGCGGTCGCACTGGCCGCGGTGAGCTAGCACGTACCTGGTCGATGAGCTGTCGCTTGTAGGGGTTGGCCTCGGCCAGCACGTCGAGCCACAGGTCGGGGTCGCGGCGCCGCACCAGGTAGCGCGCCTGCGTCTTGAACAGCGAGTTGTCGTTGCACACGGCGATGAGCTCGCGGTCGCACTGGCCGCGGTGAGCTAGCACGTACCTGGTCGATGAGCTGTCGCTTGTAGGGGTTGGCCTCGGCCAGCACGTCGAGCCACAGGTCGGGGTCGCGGCGCCGCACCAGGTAGCGCGCCTGCGTCTTGAACAGCGAGTTGTCGTTGCACACGGCGATGAGCTCGCGGTCGCACTGGCCGCGGTGAGCTAGCACGTACCTGGTCGATGAGCTGTCGCTTGTAGGGGTTGGCCTCGGCCAGCACGTCGAGCCACAGGTCGGGGTCGCGGCGCCGCACCAGGTAGCGCGCCTGCGTCTTGAACAGCGAGTTGTCGTTGCACACGGCGATGAGCTCGCGGTCGCACTGGCCGCGGTGAGCTAGCACGTACCTGGTCGATGAGCTGTCGCTTGTAGGGGTTGGCCTCGGCCAGCACGTCGAGCCACAGGTCGGGGTCGCGGCGCCGCACCAGGTAGCGCGCCTGCGTCTTGAACAGCGAGTTGTCGTTGCACACGGCGATGAGCTCGCGGTCGCACTGGCCGCGGTGAGCTAGCACGTACCTGGTCGATGAGCTGTCGCTTGTAGGGGTTGGCCTCGGCCAGCACGTCGAGCCACAGGTCGGGGTCGCGGCGCCGCACCAGGTAGCGCGCCTGCGTCTTGAACAGCGAGTTGTCGTTGCACACGGCGATGAGCTCGCGGTCGCACTGGCCGCGGTGAGCTAGCACGTACCTGGTCGATGAGCTGTCGCTTGTAGGGGTTGGCCTCGGCCAGCACGTCGAGCCACAGGTCGGGGTCGCGGCGCCGCACCAGGTAGCGCGCCTGCGTCTTGAACAGCGAGTTGTCGTTGCACACGGCGATGAGCTCGCGGTCGCACTGGCCGCGGTGAGCTAGCACGTACCTGGTCGATGAGCTGTCGCTTGTAGGGGTTGGCCTCGGCCAGCACGTCGAGCCACAGGTCGGGGTCGCGGCGCCGCACCAGGTAGCGCGCCTGCGTCTTGAACAGCGAGTTGTCGTTGCACACGGCGATGAGCTCGCGGTCGCACTGGCCGCGGTGAGCTAGCACGTACCTGGTCGATGAGCTGTCGCTTGTAGGGGTTGGCCTCGGCCAGCACGTCGAGCCACAGGTCGGGGTCGCGGCGCCGCACCAGGTAGCGCGCCTGCGTCTTGAACAGCGAGTTGTCGTTGCACACGGCGATGAGCTCGCGGTCGCACTGGCCGCGGTGAGCTAGCACGTACCTGGTCGATGAGCTGTCGCTTGTAGGGGTTGGCCTCGGCCAGCACGTCGAGCCACAGGTCGGGGTCGCGGCGCCGCACCAGGTAGCGCGCCTGCGTCTTGAACAGCGAGTTGTCGTTGCACACGGCGATGAGCTCGCGGTCGCACTGGCCGCGGTGAGCTAGCACGTACCTGGTCGATGAGCTGTCGCTTGTAGGGGTTGGCCTCGGCCAGCACGTCGAGCCACAGGTCGGGGTCGCGGCGCCGCACCAGGTAGCGCGCCTGCGTCTTGAACAGCGAGTTGTCGTTGCACACGGCGATGAGCTCGCGGTCGCACTGGCCGCGCTCGTACGCCACGCACGCCAGGTGCGGGTCGCGCTTCTCGCAGTAGCGACCCACCACGCGGGAGTCGTACCTGCACACAAAACAATCAATCATGTCTACTGATGCCATATCCAGTTCAGTGTCCCAGTGTGTGCACAATACACAAGAACACTCTTTTCCATCACTCTTACAGCCTGGTGGGACGGCAACCGACATAATCGATGTAAGGTCAGGCAAGACCGATGGCTTTACATGCTCTCAGAGTAACAGAGAGCACTAATTTAACTTCCTAACTATGTAAAATTCATTAAGAAATTTATGGACGGAAAGCTCACGAACAATAAACACCGCTATGCAGTTATAGATGCGTCACGTAGGTAGGCGATTTGATGAACTATACTCGGGCCATTTCAAACGTGCGAACTAAGTCATGTCATTTTACCGGAGTCTCTCGCTCGCACTTACACATTGTCACATTCATTTCATTCTTTCGATTATGACGTAGTTCGAACGTTTGTAACGGTCTGGTTATAGTGAATAGTACTAACCATTGGTTCTCCTTGAGGAATCTCTCAGGGTTGTTGTTGGAGTCGATGTATATCTTGGCGAGCGCGTTGTGCGTGGCGGGTTCGGTGCTACCCTCGTGCACGCGGGTCTCCAGCCACGGGAGTAACAGCTTAAGTCTGGACAACAAATATATAAGAAAATAAGACATTTTGGTGAGAACCGTCTCTCATTAGCAGTACTAGCAACAAAAGAAAGCATATGTTTGTCAGAAGTTAATACCGAAAAGAAAGAAAGGTATCTTTATAGCAAAGTAATTGCAACTGAATGTCCGAATTTCGATACTCCAACCATCACATAACTGGCTACTAACTAAGACAGGGACATTTTCAGTACCGATCTGCTCGTACATTTGAAGTAGTTCTTTCGGACGCTAAAGGCTTTTTTAGGAAACCACCCCCTGAAGCAGCTTAAGGGGATAAAACTTTGTACGTAAACATAGTCGCGCGCGTTAGCTAATAGTAAACAATAACTTGCCTGTTTCTCTTCTCGACCTCAGCGACCAGTTCGTCAGTGGAGAACTGTCCGCGCACCACCAAGATCAAGTTCTTGATGATGTCTTCAGCGCAGTCCACGTCCAACAGACCTCCCACTACTACGGGCAGCCGAGACGGGTTCACCTAACAAACACACACATACATGAGCTACGTGATCAATATCTTTGGACAAAATAACTATCCAATGAGTAAGATGTTACCCATTGGATAGTTATTTTAATCTTTTAAAGATAATGAAAAACCTGTATTAGGAGTATAACAAAACATTGATGTTTCTGGCAGAAATGGTAAGTGAAAATTCAGATAATAAAATTTAACAGGCCTGTGTAATGAAAAAGTTAAGTGAAGAGTCTCTCTATTTTTCTCGTTCCTTTAAATCAACTGCTGTTTTTAGAAAACATCAGTGTTTTTTTTTCTGAAACATTGGTTTCGTACAATTTTAACTGCTATAGTGAGGACGTCAGCAAAGTACCTTCTCCGTGGCGCAGTGGTTTAGGTTACGCCGATACCACTGCAACGGGAGGTCGTTTCCCACGCGGGACAATTATTTGTGCGATCCACAAATAATTGTTTCGGGTCTGGTTGTGCTTTGAGTCCGTTTTTTGTATGTTTGTAAAAGTCCCCGCGACACAAGAGCAATTCTTAGTGCGGGAGTTGTCTTTTAAAAAGAAAAATGAATAAAATTCAACATACCTTTTGCACATAAATCTCAATGTACTTCTGCAAGCTGTTCCTGTACAGGTAGAGTACAAGATCGTGCACAAAGTCGAAGCGATCGCACACGATGATGAGCGGCAGCTGGTCCGGCAGCTTGGCCTCCTTCAGGAAGTTCTTCACGCGCTCCGCGTTGTAGCAGTTCGATTCCCGGCAGATGCGCTCCACTTCTTTGATCTGACCGGTCTTGCATGCCGCCTGGGGAACACGTTATTGTTATAATACTAGCATAAATTGTTTTGTTTTTGTAACTAAAATCTCTTCTTTGTCTTAGGTCGAAACTTTAGGCAACTTTTAACATAATGCTGTCATAGCGCGAGAAATATTTTTATTGATACAAAAGTAGCATAATAAAAGTTATATTCAAGTCTAGTACTAGCTGATCCGCGCAACTTCGCTTGCGTAACATAAGAGAGAATAGGTCATAATTTTCCCCATTTTTGTAACATTTCTCAATGGTACTCAGCTTCTTTTGGTCGTAGCGTGATGATATTAAGTCTATAGCCTTCCTCAATAAAAACTCTTCAGGTTTATAATATTAGTATAGATAGGTTGATAAATTGATACATACCTGAATATACTTGAAATGTACTTCAGGATCTTGACTGAAGTTGACAATAGAGCCGAGGAAGTAGAACAATCCTTCGTACGTCTTGAAACTTTCGAACAGTTCTATGAGAGACTTAGTGGTGAGTTGTTCATGGTACTTGGTGGCTATTTGCACGCAAATCTGCAGGTTCTGACGGATGTTGGCTTGGAGCATAGCTTTCAGGCACTCTAGGGAGTCTTCCACTGACAAGCTGCCGAAGTAAGTGACTAACCAGTCGGCTGGGAGAAGATGGGTGTGCACCTGTTGAGGAAATTAAATTTTTATTTATACATATACAAGTTTTGTTCTGTGGTTCACACACGTGCATGCTTGCTATTGAATAGTATGTTTTCAAATGCTGCAACCTATGTCCGTCCCTATATTTGGAAGCACGGACCCTATGTCGCTCCTTAGAACAAGTATATCTTTTTTTATGAGTCCTACTTGAAGTTCAAGAACGTTTTGGGTTACTCTCTTTCTGCGCTGACGTCGACGGCGTACGTCGGTCAAGCGCATGAATTAACACGATAATGCATGACAGTGTATAGCGATGCTGACGTTGACCTCTATTTTTCTACACCATACGTAGGCGACAGTTCGCTCGACCGAGGTACGCAACGAGTTCAGCATTGCAGGATGGTGTTAAGCTAAGAAATGGTGACAATAAGTAGTAGTGTGTGAGTACGTACAACAGCACGCTTGATATCGTAGAGGTCGGTGTAGTGCTCGAGCGCGCGCTGCAGCAGGCCGGCCTTCTCGCACAGCTGCGCCACGTGCGCGCGGTCGTAGTGCGTGTGTGTGTGTATGTGTGTGTGAGAGAGAGACAGTACGTACCACGGCACGCTTGATGTCGTAGAGGTCGGTGTAGTGCTCGAGCGCGCGCTGCAGCAGGCCGGCCTTCTCGCACAGCTGCGCCACGTGCGCGCGGTCGTAGTGCGTGAACATGGCGTTGCCCAGGATGGCGTCCGCCACCTGCGGCGCCGACATCAGGTTCATCTCCAGCAACCTGCACAACGCAACATACATAATCGAGTATAGAGTAGAAGTTCCCTACTTCAACTGTCTTATACAGCCAGACCTTTGCCACAAACGTACGTAGAACGAAAGGCCGTTTAGAGGTATTTGAGTATAGCGTCTTCGGGCTTCGAAAGGCTCGATAAAGGTCGATTTCGGTTGTTGGCAAATATGATGAGTCTTTAATTCAAAAGCCTTAAACCGGTTGGAAGAAGATTGACAGCAGTTTAACCACAAATTACAAGCGATCTGATAGTACCGTATACATAAGTTCTTCTCTAACAATAGTCTTGTTTCGGTATTGTAAAATTGAAGTACTTTTTTCAAAGCTAATATGAAACATGCACAAGCTGTACCTAGTTTGCAATGGTCCTTCCTCAGGGCGGTTGTTCTTGAGCGCATCGAGTAAGAAGGCAGTGCATTGTTGAACCATGTTCTGTTCCATGAACACATCGACTATCTGGTTAATGTCGGCCAGTGGAGGCTCTTCAGCTACCAGCATGCCGGCGAAGCCAGCGCCTTGCTCCGGGTTCGTCCTCATCACGGAGCGAAGGAGGTAGATGTAGTCTGGCGTGTAACCGACCTGGGAAAATGTAATTTTGTATAAAATATTGTTTGTAACTGATGCTTGTTATTTGATGATTTTGCATTTTATACCTTAGCTTAGTACTCAATGTGAAATATAAAACAGAAATTTTTAAATAACTAAATCCCGTTCTATGAGACGAATAGATTTCTATCACGTTATTTAATTTATATGATGCAGGTAATAATTTAATATCTGATAACTTTGTATGGTTATACCACGGCTCAAATTAAATTTCGGAACGAATGAAATTGTAGTGAGCAAGAAACATCTCATCGAATATTGGTTGAATTATAGTAGACTCACGTTGTTAGGTCAGATTGTTTATCTATATAAATAAAAATGAATCGAATGTACGCGAATAATTTCAGAACAAGTACACCAAATTGGATTATTCGTTTTTAAACGTGATCATAGTACTCAGGACACGGTTTTTACAGGATCGACGGGATCCATATTCCCACTAGAAATGGGACTACGACTACGACTAGAAAGTCGAGCTGGGCCGCTAGTTTTTAATTAACATCATGTGTAACTAACCTTCTTCGCATAGAGAACGATTTTCTGGAACTGTCCAGTTTCAGCGAAGCACTGAATGACCTTGCTGGCGACGTTAGCTCTCAGGTACACGGACAGGGCGAGCGTGGGGTCCACCTGCTTCACCAGGTCTCCCAGCTCCTCGGAACATTCCAGTTTCTCCTCTTTTAACCATTTCTCAAGCAGCTGTTTGCGTCCTACAAAAGAAAACAATGAAAATATTACTAACACTGTAATTTTATTGGCTTACTAAACAAGGATATGATTGTGAACTATACTTTTATTTACAAAATATTCAAATCTTTATTTTTAGAGGGGAGTCCTTTGCCCAGCAGTGGGACACATAAGGGGCTAATTAAAATTGACTTCGAATTCATTACATACTGTCGAAGGTGTATCTTTTCTTCCATATATTTGTATTGTGACAGAGAGACAAGGCTCATACGCTATCAATGGCTAATTCTTGTCACTTACGTTACTTCAATAGTCAGTTACAAGAACCGATTTAATAAAATCATATAATAAGTAATTAAAACTACGAGAATAGGCTTCAGAACCTCTCGGAAAATCGATGGAAATTGACTAAAGCATTCATTTTTTTTTTACCTAACCAACCTAAAAAAAGAATGAAATAAAAAATTAAATATATAAAATATAAGGTTTTTTTTTTTAATTTTTATTGTTACACGTACCTTGCAAGAGCACAGGGCGGCACAGTTCAAGGGACTCGAACTTGTTGAGCTGCGCCTGGTCTAGTAAGATGCCGAAGTATTGCAACAACGGTGACGTCTGTCCCGGCTGCGTGGGCACTTGCTGGAAGCGCTGAATCGTTTGCGGAGTACGTAGGATGCCGCGGGGAGCCATCGCTGCCACCTGAACAAATAACATTATAGTTTAAATATATTTTCTTATGCATTTATTACATGTTTGTTTTTTAATATTGTCATGTTTGATAGTAACATGAAATCGAGAATCGAACCTAAGGCAACACACTAACGACTTTCTAAAGTTACGGGTGTATATACTGTGTATCAAAAATAATAATCACTTGTTCTAACAGTCATTGGAAAAAATGTTAAGTCAAAAAATGAGTTAATGGTTAAACCAAATTTAGTGAACGTGTTAGACTAGTCAACACATCCCTCCCTCATTTCACAAGGTGATCTTTACCCCAACAGTGGGATAGTAATAGGATACAAATCGTATTCAAATTGGCATAGACATCATCTCAAAAAATCTAAGCACAGTCAAAATACCGAACCACAAAAAGCATAGCAGAATAGTAGAATATATTTTGGCAAACTGTTTGTATAATAAACAATGGACTAAAGATATAACAGTACTGACACTTGTCTTTTGTGGTAGTTCATCTCGGCATTATATCATACAACAATCACTATTATTGAACAGTCGCGTTGTTCTCACGGCTCATACGCGTATGACGTGTCTTAGTTTCAATGACTGTATTTTATAATCGGGATATTTGTAACTTTGAGCTTCAGCAAATAATTTAATGAAACATTTAAAACGGCAATGTCTCTAAAATATATGTTTAATAAAAGCGAAATACGATAAAACGCTCACTTAAACAAATAAAAAAAAATTGTAACTTAATGGTAGCTTAAAAAAAAATATTTCAGAATTTAAAGTTTTTGAACAGCTACAAAGCTGCAGGAATAAATTAACGCCTCATCTGAGATACGTTAAAAAACCTCCCATCGCCATAGATTAGATTCAGGTGCTAGCAAAAACTCTTACTGAAAAGGATTTTTTGGTTACAATAATCATTATAAAAAATAGGATCTACAGCCTACCTACAAAAGGCGTTAAAAAAGCCATCTTCATAGTACTACGGTGCAGAACGGTATGACGTCACATATCGACCGCTCCGCCCACCTAACTACCGCTAGTTTTATTACTCATGCCGCTGAACAGCTAACGACACGACCGTATGAATGGAGCATCACCGCACAAAACATATTTATAGTACCGTGTTACTTTTTATATTTATTATAGACTTGTTGTGGGGGCTTTTTATAGATTTCCAATAATATACTTGTTTCGGTATTGTTATGTACTTGCTTCAGAATGCTTGTTTGTACCTACGATATTCATCTACCAAGTTGAATTGGTCGACCAGAGGAGGGTGCTTTTGTGGTTTGTTATTTTGCCACACAAATAAGATTAGCAAGGACGAATCAGGTCTTGAGGGGCCCTAGAGTTGACCGAGTCCACCTACCCTCGTGCGTCACGTCGTACCCTCACAATGAATTTCTTTGAGTCAAAAGCCACGTAACAGCCATTTTTTAGTATTCTCGGAACTTCGAAAAGTCATTGTCCACACCAAACCTTTTGAACAATCGACCACTTTCGCGTGCG
This sequence comes from Anticarsia gemmatalis, assembly GCF_050436995.1. Taxonomy (NCBI): domain Eukaryota; kingdom Metazoa; phylum Arthropoda; class Insecta; order Lepidoptera; family Erebidae; genus Anticarsia; species Anticarsia gemmatalis. Next base: position 8,227,135 of record NC_134764.1, on the reverse strand, counting down.
ATGGTTTCCTTTAGGCAATCGTCCGCAAAACTATGATAATACTTGCAAGTGTAGCTTAAATTTAAGTAATAATATTACCTTAGCCGCTTCCCCATACTGTCCATTAGTGAAGAGCATGTTGAACTTCCTGACGAACAGCTCCTCGGCGCCGGCGAGGTTGTTCCTGACGGCCAGCCGCAGCGCCAGCTCCGGGTTCTGTAGCACCGTGTTGATGTACGGCACTATGGAGTCTTCTTCAACCGTCACTGACAGCACCTGGCCTTTGCGGTTCACGCCTATAAAGGGAATAAAGTCAGGTTGGTGGTTATTTAAAAAGGTAAATATTGATATTAATTTTAGGGGGTCAAGTCAAATGGGCAAGAACGACTTCTCAGCGTCCTATTGTGCAAAATTGTTTTATTTTATTAGTTTCGACTAGCACGTAACAGATGGACGGGACACCGAACAAACAACCTTCCCCCACTTCCTTTTTTTTTAAATTAATTAATTAAGTAGCGTTTTGGATTAAAAACATCGAATCATGATGTCGATTGCTCCAGAAAATAACATTGACATAAAAACCGTGGACAGAACCACGGGCAAAAAGTAATATGTATTGATTTTAATATTATATATCACTTACAATATGATACTTCGCTGTGCGCATATTGTACCAAAGTTGCATTAATTAAACGTGGCAGTCAATGATATGTGACTCGTCATGTCTTGCTATTTAAGGAGTGGTCGTTTTACTACGAGTAGGTAAACTTATTGGCATCTAATACCATCTTCTTTTAATAATATTTCAAAGAGAGAGACAGAGAACCAAACGCATCGAAGAAAAAAGCAATAAATGAGAGAAGCTTGCTTGGAGATCTGTGTCTATAATAAATTATCACTGTATAAAGATATTGGAACAAGTCAAGGACCTTTAAACTGATGTGATTTACCTTCGCTTAAATAGTCTCGAGGAAGAAAAAGACCTTTTACAACAAAAAAAAACATCCTAAAACTTGCATTTAGAACGTTTTATAGAATACCGATAATTTAAAAACTAAATATGTCCAAACTGCACTTGGCTAGCGTGGTTAACTCAAGGCTTAACCCCTCACTCATTACGGGAGGAGAAAACCCAGCAGTGAGACATTAATAGGTTCAAATTTAATTCAAATATGCCAGTCGTTCTATAAATAAATATCATAAAGATTTTTTACGCCATGACTAATCAATTATGCTCGTACAAATCTATAACACAATGCATTATAATTCATCGAACTCTTAATGTAAATAAACATATTATTATTTATTATAATAGTTGTTTTATTATCCTAAGTACCGCCAGACGGTATAAACATATGTGATAACCTCTTGTATACGTCTGCCGACCTCAATCAAGAAACTGGTATTTTGTCTGAAATTCCGTTTTTGTTATGACGTAGAATGTGCGATAGTTCAAAACGCGATTAGTAAAAACATTACTGGGTTTTGCTGTTGACAAAATATTGGTTTATTCGGAAAATCCAATGGATATCATAAAGTCAGATATGACGTGTATTTAATATTTATTTTCATGTCGAATAGGTATGCCAATGATAAACGGCAAAGTGGCCTATAAATTTATTTTGCAGTGAAACTTGTTTGGATCAGGAATGGTAAAATGTTCCAAGTAATCGTCCTCCCCGTTAGTTCCTAGTTTATAGGGGAGAGTTCGTCTACAACCCCATTATATATAATCTAAATAAAATTAAATAATCTAAATAAAAACCCCATTATATAAAATCTAATTTCTGCAAAACATGACACTTGACAGGACTGCCGTTCCTAAACCAATATCCTTGCATTAACAATAAAAAACTACATACATTTCTCAGGATCGAAACATGGGGTTTTCTCTGATTTTCGCCTACCAGCTCAAGAAAAGGGTGTTTTTTTTAGTAAAATATCAAAATCAACTCACCAATAATACCGCCAGTGGCTTCATGGGGTGCCGTCACGAAAATAGTGTCAGACGAGATCCTGTTCATGTAGATACACGTGCCCGTCTCAATGTCATACATGTGTATGTACCCGTACTTGGTGATGAGGTATATGACGTCATATTTGGGCGACACTTGCATGGCGACAGGGAAGTCGTTCTGCGCTTCAGCTGGGAAGAATACGTCAACTGCTTTCTTCGGGAACGGCTGGTTACCCGCGGGTGTTTGGCCGACCTCTGTGGATTGATGATTGGTTATTAGTTTCATTCGTATGAAAGGTACTTAAATCATTGTTTTACTTATTACTAGGCACAAGTTTCTTCCGGAATGAGGGAAGGCTTGGCTTAGGCCTTTAGTCTGTCAAAGCAAAAGATGGATACAAAAGAATTATCTTTTTACATATTTGACTCTAAATAATTGCTGCTATAATTTCACAGACTCTTCCTTTAAAGTATTTTTTATCATCTGAATTAGATTGCTAGCAAGCTAGCTCTATACATATTGGTTGTATACTTTTTATAGTAAGCTAATATTCAAAATAACGTAAGTAATAAAATTTGAAAATAGAACATGCGATTTCCCAAAGGGCAAAATTTTTAACGTCGGAGGCGACATTTTCAAAATTGCATATTATTATTCAAAAGTCTCTCTTCATTTAAAAACTTGTCATACGTATCATGAATATGTGATCAAAATTACTAGGTCAGACAGTCGTCAGTCGCGTCATGTAATATTATCCAACAAACTATTCATCTGTGTGTGAAAGATTAAAACTTGCATCATCATTATGTACTGTGACGTCATCGACTGTAGTTGACGCGACTGCGAATAATGTACGCAAGATATTTTTATTTAGGTAAAATCTTCTTTATTTGAACACTATAATAATATGATTTACTGATCCAGTTACTAAAATTCGTCCCTATCTTTATCCCTACGCAGCTGAATTGTCCTGATTGAAGGAATTCGAAGCGGACGATGCCGCGAGTATTCAATACATGTAAATCTCTTCAGTTTTTATAATTATATTAATAAAAAAGTACATTATAATTGAGTCTGTGCATGTGTTATTTATAATAATCTTTCGTAGTAGCAACATTTCCTCTCTGCGTGAACAAAAAGCTACCATTGATATTTCTTACTTATTATCTCGAGCGATTACTAATATATAACAAATGCCACGTTATGTCGTATGACTCATAACTTACTGATATAATACTATTTGAAAACAATATACAATATCAACTTTGTACTACTTATTTGCTTTGCTTTTATAATATTGTTTCCGCACACTTTATAAAACTTATTATAAACCGTATACGTATCTATACGTGCGAATGTTTGAGAGTACACGTTCGTATACGAGTATTGTGTGTGCTCACAATTCATGTTTACGTGTCGAAATAAAATAGTACAAGTATAGTAAGCTTCATTTAACTATTTATATATTCTGACTATATTGCAAATTGATGAAAAAAATCTGTAGTACAAGAGACTTATGCAAGGAGTGTGATGGAGTAAGAAGGACGTCACCGTTAGTATATTTCCATCACATGCACTCCTTGCCTATATTTCTTTATCTACGTTCAGACACACAGAGCCTGGCCAAGTAAATTAGGCAATGAGGCAACTCACCTATGATATGCAGCTTGCCGCCCTGAGCTGTTCTGACGGCGAAGCAAAACAGTGTGGAAGGCTCCGCGTTGCCCTCCGCCTTGAAGGTGGCGAACGAAGCTGCGTGCCCCTCAATGGGCTGTGAGCACTTGCGCTCTACTGAATAGAGCTGCATAGCACCCACTACGCGGTTCTGCTGAGCTGAGATACCTAAGAACAAATACGAAACATACTAAAATAATACATACACAATACACAAATATTAGTCAAATTGTTTATAATACACGCAATAAATAAATACTAGTCAAATTGTTTTAACAATAGACTTGTCCGTCAAGTTTCCTTTTCTAAATGCTGTCATTTATATGGAAAACCCCTCTATCTCATAAAGCCCATAGCTTTAAAGGGATTAAGGGTGTACAGGAGTGTCCATCCAATTCAGTTTAAGACAATTTTGAGCAAGATATTTACGAAGATTGCAGTGAGTAAGATTTGTGGTAAAAGAGTACCCTCAAATCGTTTTGATATATTCGTATTCATACGAATATGTAATTTTGATATTCCACAATAAAATGAGGACGCCGCGCCGACTAAATTGAATGTGAAATGGAAGGAAACTCAATAATCGACTTTTATATAACCAAAAGCTACTACAGCTTTACGAAGAAAGATTTATGCCACCGAATTTCTAAGGTAAGTACACTGTCGGCTAAGAATCTTCTAGAAAGTAACCTGACAGTTAAGTTAACCATCTACATGTACTGGTGAAAATAGTAGTAAAGTTGATATGAGTTAGTGTCAGACTATAATCACACAGCAACCATTAGAATACTCACAACCTCATAACTGGTTCCTTCATCTATAAAATCACAACTTACCGACTAGCAGCAGCCATTGTTGTTTCGGATCAGTCCTGTAATTGATGATCTGGCAGTCAGCAAGTGAGGAATGCCTGTCAAACATCTTTACTGGCGTAGAGTCACCCTCCATGGACCAATGGTACACGGACATTTTCGTGACCAACGCCAGTGTATTTAACGAAATCCACTTCCAGAAGACAATGTCTTCGGTCATCGTGTGAGCCTTCATTTTAGATTTCATTTCGATGTTGAAGATCTGGAGGGTCTTTTGAGCTGCTGGCAGAATAAAGAAATTATAATTTAGACGCTTTCTTCACAAGTGGGTTGGTCTTATTGTTAATTTATTGTGATATTGAACCGTAAAGGAACTTAGAATGTGTTGTGAACTTTAGTATAGCCGTAGATTGAGTAAAGAAGTTAAATTGACTGAGATTGCAGGTTTGTTCTAATGGACAGGGCTAGTAAATTATAATAGAGTATAGAATCGAAATCACAAACTGTGTCATGTACAATCTGTGATATATACCACAACAGTACCTTCGTTCAACGACTACCTTTAATGGCATATCATGAGGTTTAGGAATAAGGATATCAGGTCTAAGACATATATACAATCACGCTTCTCTCCCATAGTGGTACTCAGAGACCAAAGAACACTATTTGCTACGTCCCTACAATCTAACCCTGATCCATACATCTTGTCATCAAGTCTATTAATTAAGAACAAAGACGGCACAAGTATAATTATGTAGCAAAGTAATCTCTGACAGGAACATTTCAAATAAGATTACACCTCAAACGGAAATATTGGGAACACGTACAATAGTATAAGCTAAAGGAAAACACCTAAGTGGGACTAAAAGGCATTAGAGGCACTTTCCTAGCGGTTTTCCGTTACTAAGTCTCGCCCACGGACGCCCACGCACGCGTTCGATACCTAGAGGCACTGACATATTGTTCGAAGAACTAAGTATTTTTCAAAATGTGAGACAGGTAAAGATTTTAGAGGTGGTATGTTTTTACCGAGGAAAACTGAAGTATTATAGGGTAAAACACCATTTTATTTTAATGCATCATCATTAAGGAATTGCTTTAAGGTACACATGGGTAAATGACAATAGTAGCTAATGAAATGTCGCACCATGTTGAAAGATTTTTCTTGATTACCTTCTTACTTGGGTCCCACATCATAGGGCATTGATCACCCATTTTTTTACTCAAATTCAAACTTATTCATCTAAGGTCTCAATTTCTCACACAGAATTCCACATTGACACTACGTTTTATCCCCAATATTTTACGACTTTGAACTAAAATTCACACCAACGAACATAAAACTAGCGTAAAAGTCGAATGGTACACGAAAATGGAATCAGACATAATAGAAAGTCGATATGCAGGTATCAAACTAAACAAATACGGTATACGTAACTTGAGATATAATAGCTGCAAATGTAATGATAAATGCAATTCATTCGGTCATACTATGAGTAATACAAATCCTTTTATTGCAGTTCACATACACGCAGGTAGAACTTAGCTCAAAACTAAACTAAAAATGTCCGACTTCTTCCTGGCTATTTAACTTTATGTGCCGCCTACACTTTAAAGTCTTTAAATACAGCGAATGATCAAGACTTAACCATTAAATGATATAAACGATGAGCTAAGAAAACATCGAAAACTGTCAGTAACAATGTTGAAAATTATGTTGTATCCGCCGAGGTCTACTAAACTCTGGTAGCTGCTAAACGTTAGAAGTAAACTACCATCAACCAACAGTAGATAACTAGACCAATAGTTTAAGACCAACAAAGAAGCGAGACAGGAAACAATATGTCATTACTCAATCCTTTCTCCTCAAGAGACGTCGGTGTGCAACTGTGCAGTGACACTAAGCGATCCAGATTATATCGCGTTACGGGCATGAGCCGGCAAATTGGCCAGCACGCAAGTTCCGTACGTTTACATAACACAGACTGTACGGTGCATTCAAGTTGTTCACTCAACTCGTTTCATGTTGAACTAGACACTGATTCTCTTGAATCGTTCTTACGTAATACGATTGATCTAAAGCAGACGATTGATCTAAACTAAAGGCTATAAACAGAAAAGTTTCCGTTTGAAAGCATTCAGTGTCGAAGCGGAAGGGCTGAATGAATATTTAGTGGGTAAACCCGACATTTATGGAAGTCTTCAAAATCGTAGATGTCGTAAATAGGACTGGGTATATTTTAATTGGACGCTCAAAGACCGTTTTAGTACCCACTGATAGTGGTCTGGTTAGCTTAGTAAATGGAATCCGGCCAGACTTTTCTTACATTTTATATTACTTTCCATAGTATATTTTCCCTTAATTCGTGACATCCTTACTAAAGAAAAAAAATGTTTATTTAAGAAATAATAGAATAAGACATTCACACGCATCAACTATTAGCTTATAGCTTTTATGTAAGTTAAAGTCGTCATTATTTATTGTTCATATCGATAAGAAGTCATTTAACTTCGTTTTAATCATTTCCAATTGTCCGATTTATTTAATGACTCATATTGCCTATTACCTATCAATAAATATGGTTTTCCCTAACAATACGCAATTATCCTTATTTAATTGAACCATTCCGCTGATCGTTCGGATGTTTCAGTTTATTTTTAATAGCTGACCCGCGCAACTTCGCTTGCGTCACTTAAGATAATCATAATTTTCCCCGTTTTTGTAACATTTTTCACTGTTACTCTGCTCCTATTGGTCGTAGCTTGATGATATATAGCCTATACTATAGCCTTCCTCGATAAATGGGCTATCTAACACTGAAAGAATTTTTTTAATCGGACCAGTAGTTCCCGAGATTAGCGCGTTCAAACAAACAAACAAACAAACTCTTCAGCTTTATAATATTATAAGTATAGATTATAATTTATTTTATCACCTAAAGCAGATGTATTACCGTTATTATGTTGTCTACTATAAATAAACAAAATAACAACTTATTTCTATATCACTACTGGGCTTGGGTCATTTCCCGGAATGAGGGAGGAAAAAGGCTTTGAAATAGTACCTACAATTTACAATAGCATCCAACTTGAAAACTTAAAAGTATGCTCCAGTCCTAGTTTTATATAAGCTACAGAATTGCGAAAGTTTAATTACCAGCTGCACGATTTCTGAAGATTTATCGGTTAACATCAAATAAAACATTATATTGGATAGGTTACCCAACACTTATCCGTAAGACTGTCTCCAAGAACTTCGATTACTTTAAATACAAACGTATTACTTATTAATTCTGTTATCACCTTCAATGCGTACATTGCGCCGCGTTAGTAACCCACTAATCGATAAACTGAAACACCCTCTATATTAAGTTATAATCGCATGACGCCCCCTAAGCTACAGAACCTTCCGTTTTATTTCAACACTGAACTAAACAGCTGATTGATATAATATAACGCATTTCATATTTTTTATGAAGAAGAAGAAGATTGTAGATAAATCAAGGTCAGGTATTCACATTGAGAAGGGTCGTTTGAATTTGGCAAGTAGGCCTCTTAATACTCCTTATACACAAGGATACCAAAAAATAAATGTAACCCATTAATGTCCCACCGCTGGGCAAGGGTCTTCTCCCGTAATGAGAGAGGGGTTAGGCCTTGAGTCCACCACGCTGGCCAATTGCGGGTTGGGGACTTTGCATACCTTCAAGAAAGTCGTATTAAAGAACTCTCGGGCATGCAAGGTTGCGTCACGTTTTCCTATTCAAGGATAATAATTAATTGAACCAAAACCACCACCTACTGTAGGGGGAGGACTATACAATAGTAGGGCTCCTATAGTTATGTATTGGATAGATAAGCATGTGTCAGTTTACTCATAAGTCTAATTAAACTTATAATGTTTGATCCAATATCAAAGAAAACTATTAGTAACCTAATATCGACTTATTGTCATGACAGTCTTGCTAACATAGCATCTTAGTATAGTCCAATACTTTATCGTTGAGCAGTAATAAGGTCAGTGAATTAGGTCGACACGTCAAATGTCAAAGTTCAACCTTTTAAATTGTGATATCGTAAATTCACCCCTAATTGCGGAAATTGCTTTCCTTCGACTATCGAATACCGAAGTTATTATGGCATACATATGTTTTTAAAAGGGAAAAACCCGTATAGTTGGGAATAAATGTATGTTAAATTACTATTAATGACATCTATACTACCACAGCTGGACATAGACGTAATCCAGTGATTTTATCTAAACCAGTTATAGCCTAGTATTACACGCTTTATTGTTTCTTTTTTATAAAATGTTGTTTTTTGTTTTTAAACCAGAACTTAATACAGTTTTTTTCGAAGGGTACCTTTTCGGATACTTACCCGACTTTTCAAGGGGAAGAGCCGAGTTATGTGGTGCTGGCACTAAAAAACACCCCGGTAACCTTTTTATGACGTATGGAGGGAGGAGCTCCGGGACCTAAAAAACCTCTCCAGTGAGAACTTAATACCTACCAGTATCTACTTCTTCAAGAAACTGGAAATTTTGAAATGCAAAAAGTGAAAACCATTTTGATCTCTCTCTTTTACTCATTATTCCTATCACTTCTAAGCCGGATATATTCATCCGTATATTCCTAGTTGGACCCATCGATCTACGGGATCTACCTACTTATCGTGACTTATGACGTCACCATGAGCATCAAACAAAAGGTTAACGACCTCCATTGATTGACAAAGGTCGTGAGAACGAATTTATTAATGTTTTGTTATCACTTTGTAAAGGAACCGATTTGTAAAGGCATCACGACTTTCCCCGTAATTATGTTCTAATTTTAGAATGATAAATTACTGAAACTGAAACGGCCATATCAGAAATTACGTAGAACGGTGAAGAAAATATCTTGAGATAACTTAAATATCTGAAATTATTGGTTTTATAACTTAAGAATTATTTATACACGTATTAAAAGGGATCCTTCGCGTTAGAAACGAAATTTTCATGGCAATTTAGTAGGGTTTATTAGTAAGACAAATACATTTAAAACCATACATTATTTTGCGTTTATAATAGTAATAGGTTTATACTAGTTTATCAATATCTATCTAGATCTGCGTTTAATCATGGCCTGAGTCATGTTTATAAAAGTTTTGGTGACTAACATACAATTTAAATACTAGAAGAAATAATTATTAAATAGTCGTTTGGTAGACATTCATTTATAAGGAAATCGCCTTGCATAATTACGCTTCTAGTCGCGTCAATTTATGCATTCTAGACAATAGCTAAAAAAATGTGATATTTGCTTAATAGAAGTTTGCTTACACAAGGTATAGCATTACTGTAGTATCAACTAAATTTAATATCATTATTACACTGCGTCTACGTATCAATTTGCTGATGCTTAATCAGCGTATAGATCAAAATACACAGACATGAAGAAATTATGTTTCCTAAGATTTTTGTAATCTACCGACCATTTCTGGTGGAATAAATAGGCAATATTTGAGAAAAAATATGATTATAGGAGGCACATGATTAAGACTGGAAAGTGCGCCCTTCTATGTTGTATGCTATAATTCTCATATGACTTTCAACCTGTGCTCAACCAGCTGCTAGCCAGCGTGGTGGACTCAAGGCCTAAGTCTTTCCTTACTCCGGGAGGACACCCTTGCCCAGCAATCGGACACTAAGATTAGACTAACTAGAATAACTTTATTTTATCAAAATCGAATCATTTAATAATTTCCGACACTAGTTGACACCTGGATGATCATAACATTTACTGAATCTATCACTAGCTCTGAGGGCAAGGCAGAGACTTATGAGAACAGCTAGAAAAAAACTCACATAGGCTTTATTTTTCTATACCTACAATATCTAAATTTCCCAGTTAACATTGTACATAATCCCTAACAGTGTACCTACGTCACAGTTCGTGACGGCCAGTAGTCGACATCACACTAACGTGTCAAAGACTTTCACTTTTACAAGTCACTATCTAACAACAGCAGACACCCGCGTTTACGTACAGCGGCGAACAAATCAATGAAATACGGAGGTCAAGGATGTTGGCAGACCGTGACGTCATCATAATTATCACTTTAGCCCTTAAGTGTTCACAGGCTGGTGTTATTTTAGATTCTTTATGAATATACTTGTGTGACAAGATGTATGGATGTGAATGAAGCAAAGAAAGTTGGTATTGATCGTACCAAGTGGCGTTCATTGGTCTCTGCCTTTGGAAAATAATGTATGTATGTTTGTAAACACATTAATTTATTTATTTCTTTGATTCATTATTAGATTATAATTATTTTATTATAATGTTAATGTTTATCTTACAATGTTCTATAACTTACATGTTTAGTATAAATATGCTGTTAATGTAAGGCGGTAATAAATAAATAAATTAAATAAATAGTAGCTTTCTTTACTGTTTGTTCTAATGATCTTTATAAAGTTATAATTATTCTATACTTTGGTTGACACCTTGATTTTAAAGAAAGTATCAATTTAAACTTGTTTTATAAAAATAAAAGACATTTTTTATAAACGTAATATCGCGTTAATATTTTCCAAAGGCGTTGTTAACACTTAGTTCCAAAAGAAGCCTTGTTTTACTTCTCTTGAACAACTCATAAACAATAGAAAAGTTTGCAACTTTCTACAGGAATAAATAACAAATATTGTTGTTTGTGAAAATAGCGTAAAAACACTGGGAAGGAGACGTATTATGTAACACTCGATTTCTTTGGCTTAACATTATTATTAAGTCCAGTGGAGTTCTCCATACTATTCCGGAAGGTCAGGCAGACACAGACACACATATTTTCATCCCATAGAAGATAGGGCAACCAGGCAAAGATATACAGGTTTTTCGGTTAGGTATCTAATCGTTTTATCTCATCCCACTGCTGGGCAAGGGTCTTCTCCCACACGAGGGAGGGGTTAGGCCTTGAGTCTACCACGCTGGGCAAGTGCGGATCGGGGACTTTTCATGCCCTCAATCGGCTTTCACTGAATTTTCGTCATATCCTTATATACTTATTTTGCTTCATAATAACACGGTTAAATAAAAGTACTACCCAGTTTTCTAAAAGGAAATTATGCCAAAATATATTTCTCTCGTAACTAAAACTGAATAGTAAGTGAGTCGGAATTGAACCGTGAACACTTTACACGAGGCAGCGGTGCGATGATGCGCGGATGTACTCGCAACCTGTCACTTACGTTACACAGCCGACCTTTACACCCACTGGGCTGTTGCTACCTTTCGTATTCAACAAAAAAAAAAACTTTTTTAATATGGTAGATGTACACGTGGATTCCAATTGATACAAAAAAAGTTAATTTTAATAAATTTCAAGCGAGAATACTACTGTTATTAGACAACGTGCTAGCTATCGGTAAGTTTAAGATAGCCTATTTAATAGAACTAGCAGAGGAAATAAAAAGACAATAGGCCAATATTCGACAAGTTCAACAAACAAAGTGGAGTTCAAAAAAGGGGAATATTCTATAACTTCTAAACTGCCATTGTTCCCATTGATATAATTTATTGTGGTTATGAAAAACAGTGACGTAACATCGAGTTTGGCGCACGAGTTAATTCAAAATAAGGTCACATAATTCGCTTGTCATCTCATTGCTTTTGTTTTGTGATATAAGCACAAAACTTACAAACCGAGGATAATCCCCTAAAAGTCATATTTCAACAAGACTAGTAGTCATACCTGGTAGTTTAAAGGAAAATACAGTTAAAAGGTCACGGGACATGACGTCAGACTTTTAAGACAATGGGAGTAACATAACACCATCCACAGAAGAAGGATTTAAACCGAGAAGATTCCATATTTTCCTTAACATTCAGTCTAGCTATCTATCTCTTTCTTTAATACCACGATGTATGCTATCCGTTCATCAAGTATTTAAAACTATAATCTTAACACTTTCTAAGGTACAAAACCTTAGTAGTCAATAATTCCATCTCGAGAGCCTTCACATCACCGAGTGCATCGACTCCGTACTTCATAAAGTTATTTTGTTATTGCCACTTCCGTTGGTGCTTTGTGCCAAGAATACAGATCCATGTATAATACACATGAACGTGAGTCACTGCCAGAACTAACACTGTGGACGCCTCTATGCGTGATGTAATCAATAAATGAAAACACCGCACTCGTTTTAATAACTGCGTGAAATGCCCTTGTCTCCTAATACGGAGAGAATTTTAACATAAACGTGTAGCGACGCAGTCGACGACACGACTTCGCAATATTAAATTTCACGTCGAATACATGAAATTTTCATCAGCAGCGCGATATTTTACTTATTTGGAAATTAATAGGCTACGATTTGGCTTTAAATTTTCTTTTTTTTGGGAGTAAAGTGTGGCACGGTGCCCAAGGCCGGCGGCATCTTGAGTCCGCAGTCTGTGCAAATCGAAGTGGCGGCGCAGATTCTCACACGATCCAAGTAAATGTAACGTTGTTACTGGTTTAATACTTGGCAGGCTAAGGATTCATTAACAAATAAACTGAGAAGAATTTTAGTATAGTTTAAATTTAAGGAAAGGTATTTAGAAATAACGAATCAGACACAAACAAAATTAATCACGCTTTCTAACCATCAATAATTTAATCGGTCAGAGGCCTTTCTTATCGAAACAGCTAATGAAGGACATCTAGCAACTGATAGCCTCTACATCAATTTACTTACGAAATTCAGACTATATACCTGTCTTGAAACAAAACAGCTGTCTAAATAAAATATATGACGATAAAGTATGTTTCAGAACAAAAAAAAAATTAGTAAGATTTGTTATCTATAGAATAAACACGTCCGCTGTCTGTTTATTATTGTGCCAACAGAACAGATAAAACAATGGATTTTTGTGTTCGCATCCGAGATATTTTACATTGAAATGTTTTGTCATTATCTCTTTACATTTATTGTGATTAGTTGAACGAGTGATCTGTTGCCGAGGCTGGCTCATTGATAAGTGTATGTGAATTCGCAGGTTTGGGATTAATGTCAAAATAATGAGCTGTTTAGAAATAAAGATCAATGCTGAATGAAAAAGAAAGATATCCTAGAAAAACAATAGAATCTGAACTTAGCTATCAGTGCATTATAGTGTTGTCATTATAAAACTTCGAATTTTACACAACGTCATCTCCGGGCATTTGTGTGTTACCACGAAACGCTTATTTATCTAAACGTATATTTTTTCACGAATTCACAGAATTAGATGTACAAACAATTTGATAATTTGTGAAGAGAAATATAATGTTATCTTAGACGAACAATGACTATAACTATGTTGGTATTCTTTGTCAGCGGGTCTTGTCTCAAATATGGAAGGACGTGTAAGTAATAATTTCAACTCTTTATATACACAATGAGAATAAATAACAATAGATCTATTTTTAGCGTTCATCTAGGCTATAAATAGACATAAATATATAGCGAAAAAAATACATAGAACAGTAATGAGTGCTTAAATATTTAAATCGTTACATAAATTACCATAATTCATAGCAACAACATAAAATTGTACATTGCAATTCATTCATATTCGTCAAACGTCTATGAACTCGTTTGAACTTGAAGACATAAAATCTTATTTGACCTCTTTTGAACTGTAGTAATTAAGATTTTTGTATGCATAAAATCATCAGCTACTCTTTACGAAATGTCAAAAGCAAATTTTTGTATAGAAATACAACACAGTGACGTCACAATGTCCTAATTTTGTTGGTATCAAATGAGTGTCTAATATAATGTTTCATCTATCTTATTTACGAAAGAAATATTTAGCCTGAGCATTTTAGATGAACCTTTTACGAGTACAAGTTTAATAATTTTTCATTAACCCAGTCAACTACCCAATTGAGTACTTGCTTATGTAGGTATGGGAATAAGTTGTATGTGATTGTGTACAGGGAAGCGACGCGTGGGCCGACCACCCACTGCATGACATATGGCCTGCGGGATGAACCGATCGATCGAAGGTCATGGTGAACATTCTTTTTGGAATAATTGGAGCATATTCCTTTATGCATAAAGTCACTTGACTTTGAAAATATTGAATGGTAGCGCATCAACACGGGTTCTTATTTCTTATGAGTATGAATAATTTCTTCGCGAAACTCTGCTTTCTTACTACATGACTGTTTTAATATTATTCTTCCTAAAATGGTTTTATTTATGTAAAGAATTCGTTAAAATCATAATAAATGTATGACAACAACTTATTTGTCAAGGATCCTTTTGCCAAGATTTGAAAGCATGATCTTGAAATCTTGAGATATTGCGTATCAATTGGTATATGGTAATACCATTAGCGACAGTCAGTGTTGCCATGACAACAGAACGATGTCGTAAACTCTATCGCTAAAGTAGGTGTTCTCGTGGTAGGGGACCGACTCGGTGACCCATATCGCACTGACCGGAGCAAACAATTATTTGTAAAATGTGAATCGGACTGCACTTAATTTGTTTTTTATCTTCTCTCTTAATGCATCTAGTAGATGTCGTTTAATTAATTTAGTTTTTTTTTTATTTACAGAATTATATTCCACAAATTCAAAGTATAACCAGCTGGGGCATAACGGTACAACTAACGAGATGGTGGACTCATTTATCTACACAAAAATATAAAGATTTGTAATGGAACATCCAAATGTTTTTTTCATATTTCCTAACAGGCTAGATAAATCTTTGCCGAGGAATGTGACGTCTGCAAAAAAGGACGAACTATTTGCTAACTATAAAAATAATTAAAAGTTGCCTGACACAAGCTAAGATTCTAAGAAGAATTTCTATATAAGAATTTAATATTACTATGTCAAAACCCACAGGGATAAACACAACTTCTGTTGGCTGTAATCGGATAAATATACAAATTACAATAGTCGGGTCGTTAGCAAGCGTCAATATTTTTAATGACTGAGATAGCGGGCGCCGACAGAAGAGGGGGCGGATACGTAATGAGATTATGTACACAACATTGTGCTGGACTTGCGAGATTTGCTAACAGCTGGCCCGAGAATGAAAAAAAAAACGTACCATAAGTGTAATTTTTACAGCTGTTTTTTAAATTCCTATATTATTAAATAAGCAGCTGTCCTTAACAAAACTGATGAAAAATGTTAGCAATATTTGTGAACTACAATAATTTGAACACATTTCATCCAAATGCATATGAGACCTCCAAATTTATTGGCACCCACCAAGGACTAGTGACTTGGTGACATAATATGTAAAATTCATACCAACAGTTCCTTCAGCAGTTCAATACACAAACAAAATCAGTTACCCCCTTATTCAAACGTATTTAGGCACATCAACTACAGTGACTTTTGCTTTATTTTTAAAAACTGGCCTATTTTAGATGTTATGAGTAAAGAGGTAACAAGAAACTAGAATTGACATACCTTCTACTCCTGCCTTTCCTTTGAGAGCAATGACCTTGCTGGCAGGGTTCATGATAGCGGAGTCGGCGCTGATGGGCCGGCGGATGGGGTTCGTGGGGTCTGCCATGTCAATGATGACCACCTCGGCCGTCTCACCCACTTTCTCGCGGACACAGATGAACTTGTCCGACTCCATTGTGAGTGTGTTGAAGGATATTGAGGCTGGATTGATACCCACATTTGTGAGCTGCAACAAATTTATTGTTTTATGTCACATGAAAGTATATAGACTATTTAATACGCACTAAGAGTTCATTAAGGTCAAACATGGGTACATTAGGCATAAATAATAAATGCCATGTCTTTAAGGACATATAATGGAACTACTCTTCACTGTTAACAGTTAATAATAACAACAAAACTTTATTTCACAAACATATATTATGACAGATATATGTAGGTTGTAAATTAAAACATCACAGATTTCCACTTGTATACCAGCAAAATCTGAATAAAACAAGCAGTCCAATGACTGCCTATTATTTAATTATTTAAACCTATAGGCTTGTTACTATGTGTTCAGAATGAAGGAACTAGTCTTAACATTGTCTGCATACTTGCTTTATGAAGCCTTCTAACTATTATTTTCACACTTATTTTTAAAACAGCTTAAAGTTTCATTTGGTTCTAATTCAGTAAAAGAAATTAAACATAATTTCTGAGAACTATGTATCACTTGAAAATGTAATATTATGATAGTTTTGAAGTTAAATGCTATTTCTAAGAACTAGTTATCACTTGGAAACTTAGTAATATTCTAATCACAAAAGGTTGTTACAGGGAATGTCCCTAATCAGGAACTTCTGATACTAAAACTAAAATGGAAGTACTTTCATTAACAGGGTTATATTATTGTATAATAAAATATGGGTACATCCTATCATAGGCAGGATGCAATTCCACGATTACATTTATAAATAATTCATTAAAATATATTGTTATATCAGTGAAGTTCAATGTTTTGTTTCATAAGGATATAATCTACTAATATAGTCATCTGATAATGAGAGATAAGGCCAATGGTATTTTTTCTATGACTAAATATAATTTTGTTCATCAAAAACTACAATGTTTTAATAAGTATTGACATTATCATGTTTTTTAAAGAAGTTAAGATAGTAAAGATGCTAAATGTCAGCCAATGTTGTATTATTATATGTAGGTAGTTGTGAGGTGACTCATATAAGATTATTTACATGTTCTGACATTAGGGTATTCTCTCAAAAAATTACCAATGTTAACACATAATCTCCTGTCACAAACCCTATTAGGTTTCTTCAGATCAGATTCTAATTGGATTAAAATTTGTTATTGGACGTATTTGAGTGACAACAGCAGAGTTATGCCATGTTAAAAATATCACAAAGAGAGAGCATTATTACTGCAACTTTGACTCATTCATGATAGTAGTATGCGTATCCTAGTTAACTTCGACCTCAATGAATGAAAATTTGGCATTCGCTCGCAGACCATATGATCCAGACGGGAATGTGGAACAAATCAATACCGGCCGCTCGTCCCGTGGGCTCGGCGGATAGGGGGTGGTAACTGTCACTGCGATAATTGCGCAATGCCATTATAACCGCCACTAAACCCCCACGCACAACAAAGAAATGCACCACCGTACCCCTGAGACTTCTCCCCGCCGTAAACTGATAAATTGCTTCCTCAGAGGAAACGCTATCGGCAAATCCAATAAACCGATGGGCGTACTCACCTGTAAGTGCTCCTGAAAACGTATCGGTAATACTTGCGCCATCGTTGCGTTTACCCACGCCCCAAATAAAACGAATCGGATAACAAGCGACCCTTTGATATCACCAACTCTGAAAAAATTTCACAAATCAATTCACTGCTGTCTCATCCGAAAACACTTTTGACAATCAACATGGCGTTCATGATCGTAGAGAAAATGACAATGA
This sequence comes from Anticarsia gemmatalis, assembly GCF_050436995.1. NCBI lineage: Eukaryota > Metazoa > Arthropoda > Insecta > Lepidoptera > Erebidae > Anticarsia > Anticarsia gemmatalis. The sequence goes on along the minus strand of NC_134764.1, from coordinate 8,209,312 downwards.
CCGGAACGCGATAAAATTAATTATAGACAACGATTTAACTGAATTTACTCACAATTTTTAAATACTACATTAAGATAAAATGGGGGTCAATGAGTTTTGCTATTTCGGAGAAATATGACGAACAATCTACACCCGCGGCTGCCACATATACAAATGAATGAAATGGCAGATAATGTCAGAAGAAGACAGCAGTAACACTGAATTTTTACTGCTGCGTTCAGAATTAGAACTACACTAGAGACTATGGTATGCCACTAAAAAAACCACAACAATAAAAATATGTAGGTACTTTTATTTACAATCATGGTTAATTCAAAACTTTTCTCAATTTCAACCTTAACTTGTAGTTAGTTATCATTTTACTAGAAACCAAATTACCAATGAATATCAATTTAATTGCTTTATAATAATTTTCTTATCGCATTTTCTATATGAGATTTGAATATAATTAAATTAATTTAGCTTATTGCCTAATCGGTGCTTTAGTATCTTGCTTTTTTAGAAATCTTAAAACTTGATTGATTTATTTGAACGCAGACCTTAGTGACATTTACGCAACTACGTACATATTTAGCGTAAAATTTGCATTCTTTCTCACTCAGTTGCGAGAAAATTAGTCCTCTGTCTCGCTTTAATACTACAGCAGTCAAATTAACTGACTGGTTATAAATTTGACAAAGTGTCAAATCACAACAAAAGGTTGACTTGAATTGTTTTGAGTGTGAATTGCATGATTTGCATTTATTTTTCGAACCAACAGATATACCAAAATCATTCACAATGGTAAATTTAGTGGGCGTATACAGTGCTTCATCGAGTATTTTGTTAAATTTGCTTAACGTACACTACCTTAGTTTCAGTTTGGCTTCAACATGTTTCACGAGATCAGCAGGCCTTTTAACATGACCTACAAGTGTTACTCGGTTTCTATGTTACCTGGAAATGAAAGACAAGATGTGGAAAGAGGAGGAAAGAGTAAGGAGCAATTCTACGATATTAGAAAATTGAAATTACGGGGAAGTTGGGTGGTAGTGACCTCATGACACATACCAATTTAGTGGCTCGTTCAGGGATTTTGTGTGGAAATAAAAAACAAACAATAAGAAAAAAAAAACAATAGGGGATCAATAGCTCCTTGTTTACGCGCACCCCCTCAGTATCTTTTGTGTTTGAATCTAATGAGTGGAGCACTCAGAAATTCAGAAATGTTTTAGATTCTTAAATAGCTTCAAAACGTAAAAAAATCTGATAAGTGCAAAAATATTTTGTTTATTATTAGCTCTTGAGACTAAATAACATTATGTAAACGAGCTGGAACTAAACACATTCATTTAATGTGTAGTTTTGGAACAAAATCTTGAATTATTTGTTTTCAAGATTTGTCATGATAGCAAACTTATATCAAATAGAAATAATTGATTTTCATCAATGATTATTTAAGCATAATACCTTAATCAATCAATTTCATCATTAAACTTTGTAAATTGTAATCTATTGTTATAATAGAATCAAAATGAAATAGTATTAATGAGTATTTCTGCACAGTCTTCATTTTGAAGTAAATCCCCAACAATTTTCACTTTTGAATTTGGAAATAACCATGACAAATGAAGATGTCACAGACTCAACTATAAATGCCTTAAAATCTTCTTCATATTTCTTCTTCCAGGATTTCCAAACTCTATGATTAGTTGCATATAGCCATCAAAGACCATCACAAGTTGAAAAAATAATTCTCATAATTGGATTCTGCCTACCTTCTTGGGAATGAGGCATACTTTGATACATTTACAAAAAATAGTTACATGAATTGTTTTTTTTTTCAGTTATAATGCCACCTTCAGCCCTTGAACAGCTTACTAGACTGAATATAGAATACCCAATGATATTCAAGCTCACAAATAAAAAGACTAAAAGGATCACCCACTGTGGTGTCCTGGAGTTTGTGGCTGATGAGGGAAGAGTGTATCTACCACATTGGGTAATGTATTATACAGATTATCTATACTACTAACAGCTTACATTATGTTTGGATGGAGAAGGTAATATCTGAAACTAAAGCACTAAGCCTCTTATTCATAAACACACTATAAACCTATTTTAGTTAAAAAGCTACTATAACATTATTTTTCATTTCACTAAGGAGTGAAAGAAACAAAACACTTTATAGGCCTTTCATAACTTCTTATTTTTATGAATAAGAGGGTATGTTTTTATCTTTATTAGCTTGTTAATGTAGGAATGTTAAAGGCATTTTTCCCCAACCTATACTTGACCAGAGTGGTGGATTCAAGGCCTAACCCCTTTCTTGTTTAAGAGGAGACACTTGCTAAGCAGTGGGACAGTTGGTTTAAAAAAAAGGGCATTTTAGTATGCTCTGCAGTGGGTCTAAAAACTTGCATATACTTGATGATAGGTAATATTGAAATTAAAGTGTATGTGTAATATCTATTGATTGATTGGCAATTGCTGCTATACATATAAAGTAATAATAAGGTTTAAAAATTTTGTGAGCAGCAACTCTGCTAAGTAGAATAGGTCTTTCATAACAGACACAGAAGATTGAACCTAGAGCTTGGACTATGCTGATAAGACAACTGATAAACATACAAAATATATACATCTAAATACACATACTTGTACAGGTGAATTTAACCGGCTCAAAACAGATAGAATTAAAACTAAAAAGTTATTATTTCATGATATTATGTCATTTCTATGCAGATACTATGTTATTGTCAACTGTACTTACTACTATTTTCTTACAGATGATGGCCAACTTAGTTCTAGAAGAAGGTGCATTACTTCAAATAGAAAGTGTATCTTTACCGGTTGCAACATTTTCAAAGTTCCAGCCTCTATCTGAAGATTTCCTAGACATTACTAACCCTAAAGCAGGTAATTACCTTGACACAGTACGCTATTATTGAATTAATTAGTGAATCACTTCTTTGTTTACAAATTCAAGTAGTTGCTAATTACTATTTGGTTTTCCTTGTGTCTGTCTTATAATATATTATAAAGAAAAATAATGTTGGTGGTTCAGTGATTACTATTCTGTTATTACTGAGAGCATGGGTTCAATTCCCACAAGAAAAAAATATTTATGTAATTTTATACATTTCATTAATTTGTTTGTGTTAGTTGATTTTTTCGGATCTGGTCGTAATCTGTCAGTCTTTTATTCGCAAAAGTCGATGCGACATAAACATAGTTCTTGTACTGCAGTTGTCTTTGAAATCTAAAGATTTGTCTTTTGTATGTATGATTTAAATATGAGTTATTTGTTTCAGTATTGGAGAACTGTCTACGTAACTTCTCATGTCTAACTACGGGCGACGTGATAGCTATAAAGTATAATTCTAAAGTGTATGAGCTATGTGTGTTAGAAACTAAACCAGGGAATGCAGTTATCATTATAGAGTGTGATATGAATGTATGTATATTTTATGTTATTAAGTTTAAATAAGAGTTTATGATTTTATATTCTTACATGGAAAGAAGAAACTATAATTGTTATATAACATTACAACTTTTTCAGTGGACATTTTCTTAAAAATTTTCTTTTTTCCTGCGCTGAATCGATCGCGTACGTCGGTCGAACGCACTGTCGGTTACGTATAACATAGAAAAACACTCACACACGTAAACGGTTGTAATATACAACATTGTGTATATTCATACGCTCGACATACGTACGCCAGCGTAGGAAGAAAGTAACCCTTATCCTGCGTACAAAACTAAGACTAAGTAGTTCTAGGATAGACTAAGCTGACGCTAGTGGCGCCACTTCCCTTACAAATTTGCTAGACTTTCCTGAAAAACATATTGCTAATCTAATTACTATATAATTATATATTTACCCTCTTTTAGGTGGAATTCGCACCTCCTGTAGGGTATAAAGAAGATGAGCACATTCACCGGTCAGGGGAGGACGGTGCTGGCGTGGGCATGGATGAAGACCCGTCCAACCTCATGCCCGAGCCGGCCGGCTTTATTGCCTTCAGTGGAGAAGGCAATAGACTCGACGGCAAGAAGAAGAAGCTGATCAGCGAGAGCGAGAGTGAACCTGGCGCTTCGCAGTCTAGACAGGTATGATATTTTACTAGGTTAACTATTATATGAGTACAAACCCTATAAACTTGAGCTTGCTTGGGCACATTGAATAAGGGCACATATCCTACTTCCGTATGATATCCGAATAAACGTAAAACCAAAGGAAGGTCGATTGTGTTAATTTTTGTTGTTGAATGCGATTCAAATCGGATACCGTTACCGTTTTCGAATACCGTTCTGATGTTAAATTACACAGACAAAATTCAGCTTTGCTGGGTAAAAAATTGCTTTTTTTGCTTCCACCATTATCTTTCTTTCTTCTCTCACCACACACCCTCTTAAACTCTCACCGTCTTTTTAATTCTCAACAGCCAAATAAATAAATAATGTGATTGTTCCAGCCTTACGTCCGAGGTATCCCAGACTACGACTACGTGATAGGCACGCTGAGGTTCATCAGAAACTCCCGTCCGACCAGCGCGAAGGAAGACGCGCCGTCCGACCAGCCCTTCGAGGCCTTCAAGGGCGAAGGCTTCACGTTACGAACAGCCAAGTCTAAGAACTGAATAGTTAATGTTAGATTTTTTACTTATTCATAGTATATTGTGTGATTTACGGACGAGGTAATATACAGAGACCTTATTCTCGACAGAATTAAATCGAATCCGATTGAAACGAATTCGAGCTTATGTCAAAAGTACTTTTAAACTCCAAACTAGCGCGTGATCAATCACTGGCTTAAAATGAATATAATTTATTAGTTTCACTTTAAACCAGCGTTCAATCACGCGCTATTTTAAAATTTAAAAGTACGATTTGACATTACCTCGAATCTAATTCAATCGAATTGGAATTCTTTTCTGCTAAGAGTAAGTCAGCAGTTCCTGCTTTATGACTGTGTGTGAAGCTTGCATTATTTAACTAACTTCCGTGTACTGAAACATGTCAACTAAAGCAATACTTAAATATTATGCTGTCTTTGTCACTTTCATTTGTATCGTAGCGACTGAAATACTTTTGAGCAGCACTTACAACTTTAATGTAATTTTTTTTCTTACATCTGCTTACACATTTACTAATGTCAAGTAACTTGGATCACTTTTACTCTAAACCACAAGAACTTAATGCGCACATACATTCATAAACTGCAAGAACTAAACTGATATTGTAGTTGTTCACGTCGCGTTTATTTATCACTTAATAATAATTTATAGTCAAAATACAAACAGGTTTTCAATAAACATTCCTTGCGTGCCTTCAAATTGAACAGTTTGTTAACTGTGTCCCAACTCGCTAAAAACGCGACTAAAGATTAATAATGTACCTGACAGTCGTGCCTTTCTCCTCTGTGTAAATTATATAATGTACCTATTCAAAGCCGCTGGCTCGGCACGTAAACTGTAGCGCGATTCTCTACAGTCAGTCAAGTCGAGTACCTAGTTTGACATTTAAAATGAACTTAAAAATTTGTTACTACGACATCCACTAGAGGCGCTGATCAAGTTTTTAAGTAAATGGTTAGTCGTCTCGTATAATTGTCGAGTCTAACAATTAGATAGAGAGCCTAGACATACACGATATACTATATCTAATGTATCTACAATATAGGTATTTCCAAATTAAATAAATGTATCAAGCAGGCCATTGCGCATATTGCCTACTTGATATTCTAAAGTCCGAGTTAACTACAACTCCGTCGACCACGAACGGCTACAGTCGATAGTAGTAGAAATCGCGCTACTAATTAAAGACGATAAATATAAAGGTTGCTAGCAGGCCTGTTTATAGTTCCATACATATGTATATCTCGCGGCCCTTTTCTTATCCACCTTTATTCGATAAACTATAAAACTTATCTCTTGACAAAAACAAGTCGAGATAATCGTAAACTCCTAAACGTAAATTTCGCACTTCGCATTTAGATAAACTTATCTTAACGATATTACTTCGTCCGTAGAACACAAACTGTAGAATGTTTTATAATGTTGTGATTGTCCATGAGCATTGAAGCTTGGCGTTCAAATACCTTGTTGCAGTTATAACAGGTTTTAAACAGAACACCTGGTGTAATGTTCAGCCTTGTATGGACTATGCATTCACTCATTCAGCAGCAGTACATACCTGCAAATACAGGTACAGAGGTTAATTCAGGTACGAACTAGTAATCCTGTAAAGTTCGTACTAGGTACCTGCAAGTACAGGTACAGAGGTTAATTCAGGTACGAACTAGTAATCCTGTAAAGTTCGTACTAGGTACCTGCAAGTACAGGTACAGAGGTTAATTCAGGTACGAACTAGTAATCCTGTAAAGTTCGCACTAGGTACCTGCAAGTACAGGTACAGAAGTAATTACAGGTATGGACTAGTGGCCCAGTACAGTTGCTACAAGTTTGAATTAATATGCCTGTTAATACCGTGCGGTAAATAAATTTGTGTGTCTAAATATAGCCGCAAGTAGCTGCGAAAACGTAAAAACGAGAGATACAGGAGAGGTTTTGAACGTGATGGAGACCTAATGATGGCGTCAATTCGTTTCGTTATCTGCAATCTTCTAAATTGCTTGCTTTCATTCTTCTTTGTAGCGGTTTGCGGCAATTTTCAGGCACACAAAGTTATTTGCCGCGTTGAGATGAATGTTTAGTCCATGCATCACTGAACGTTTTGATAAAGAGCTGTGTATGTGTTAACTTTGAAGGGTAGTATGCTAATATGAGAACGAGTTTTGAAATTTGATGATAAAACCTCGCGTTGACCGCATCTGTTAAAAAAATTGTCTGAAGTTATATTATTACACTTTTCTTTCACATCGAACTGCAACTCCAAGTACAGACGTTATTGAGGTTACAGTTCGAATTGTGCGAAGAGAAGTGGAATCCCACTAGGATTCCCATAAGTGCTAGCGCCCGAACTTACATATGCCAATTAAATGTTTTTTTGTTATTTATCATGTCTTTATACCTACTATCACCCGAAAGAAAATAGAAAGTTCCGTACAAAGTGGCAATAAGTACAGCTAAATTTAATGCTAACAGTGGAGTATTTACTTTTGAACTACCTCAAACACCTCTGGTGAAAATGTGACCTAGCAATATTTAAACAAACTCAAATTGCAATAATGCATAGATCTTCTAATCACAAACCACTTTGCAATTCTTTGGATGCATTAAACAGCTAATATACATGAATATACAAGGGGGCTTGCCGCTTGGAGAAATTCGTAATATAATGTAGTTTCAGACAATTTTTTACAACTTATAATACGCCTCTGCAGCTTACAGCAGTAAAATTCTAAATAGCAATACTATTAGTTGTAGAAGAGCTAAAATTATACAATTATAATAATTGAGTCATTTTTTAATCAGCATTAGGAAACTCGTGTGGTGTTGCAAAGTATTGAAGTTTCACTAACCTTAGGGCCTAGCACCTTAATGACCAACAAAGACCCATCTACGAAACCAAGTCAATATGGTGATACAGTTATTAATATGGCTTAATACTGGATGATAGAAAAGCAGTGGGAAAATAGCTCGTTTCAAGTACATGCATAGATTTTACTGCTGGCTCCTCTGTCATGCAGATATTTTTGAGCTAAATCGGTACATTTGAATGTAACATACTTTGTGTCAATCCTTCATGATGCTGTCATCCAGTTGGAGCTTAAGTTACGTATCCACTGTTGCTTTACACCAAATCCTTACAGTATATACACTGTGATTCTGACCCAGTTACTAAGCAACAGAGCCTTACGGTTGTACACTCCAAACAGACCAGTGGTAACTTAATAGATACTTATTACAGGCATAAAATGTTACAAGCCCAAAAAATGTATCAACATAGAGACCAATATAGCAATACATCACAAATAATTGAGTCATGACTGAATGCAGACTGAACAAGTCATATTTTTTGTTGTGATTTCAAATGATTTATTGAAGTTTTTGGTATTTCGTCAGCTTATTTAGTACTAGTAGTGGGACTAATGAGTTTGGTTAGACCACATGATGTAGATTATTAATCATTAAATTATTTCAAAGTGTATATTTTGTGATGAAAGTTTATTCATGTTGTGTAACTGTCATGTGGAATTTTCTAAGCCCTATGGTGCACTAGCAGTTAACTGAAGAAATAGCTAACTACTCTTAACTTTTAATATTCAATCCTCTGAAAATTAATAGTGGTTAAATGTGGTTATATCACAGGCAACTGCAGATTCAACTACTGCTAGTGCATAAGAGGCTAAGAACAATACTTCAAAATGTTATGTTTCATTATTACATCTCATTTTTTGCCATTTGCTCAGTTGAATATAAAATTGGATTTCTAATTATTGTTTCACAATTCCCTCATTTGTTATAGTGAAATGAAAATTATTTAAATAAACATCCCATTTAAAAGTGTATTTGCTTTTATTTAACCTCCTTTCCTACATACATTTGTTATTTGAAACAGTACCTTGTATTTAGTAAACAGTGTGAAATGAAGACAAACATTGTTAAAAAATATTTTATTACAAATTTATAATACAATTAATCATTTACAAGTCAAAAGGAAATGCTTTAAGTCCATAAGGTTTTTGGAATTATTTTTTTATAATATAATCTATATTTAACTTAAAACTCACTATAACTCACAATATTTGAAATTAATGGGACCATTTAATATAACTAGAGTTACTATATTAAGCTAGAATAACTTTGATATCTTTACAGACTTAAAAGAATACTGCTTAAAATTAAAAAACATTACCAACATAAGAAACTCATTGGATACCTTATATATTGAGTGTACAGCTTCATGTGTATGGTAATAGTACATTAGGACTCCCATACAAAGGGACTGTATTAATGAATGCCCATAAACAAACAATAAGGCTCACAATATCAGTCATAGGGAAAATAACACTAGATCACCATTAGCACTAAATTATTACTTGACGCTTCGTGTTAGTCATACTTCGACGTGAGCACAGACGGTACGCTTAGAACCGCTTCAGGAATTCCTCTGAACAAATCCTGGCGCGAGCGTTCACCGCCAGTTTCATTTCGCTTATTTCCTTATCGATCTCCTCCATGAAATATATCACGAAATCAACCAATTTATGTTTAAACATCTGCTCGGTATGGAAGTTTGTTATTAAGAAACTGATATGGTATCCGTCCACCGGTTTCCGCCTCAGTACGATAAAGTTTTCCGCCCTCATCATCATGAAGCGCATAAACTTTTTACACAATATCTTTTCGATCTCGTCCGCTTGTTTAATCATAATGCTGACCCTTATAGAGTTAATTGACGACTCAATCAACACTTTCTCGTTGGCGTTACGAGAAATTATCACTGGATTCAAAAGTAGCTCTTTGCTTGTTCTAACCTCGACCTCCGGTTTGTTGTATCTCTCCACTACTTGTGACGAAAAGTGTTCTAAACACATAGCCGCTGTAAGCGTGTGCCGAACTGCAGTTAAATAAGGTTTCAAAGTAGCCGACATTATATCGAAATATAATAAAATTTAGATTATCCGTACCACACCTAAAGAATTTGACACAATATTTGACAGTTTTGACACATATATTTGATTACTCATACAAAATCGCTGAGACACACATCACAAAATAGGTGCGTCCGTAAGTAATAGCAATGTTGCCACGTACGTACGTAACTACCTACCACCTACCTACCCTATTTACTTACTTACAAAACAAAACTCTTTTATTTTTATTTTACATGGAATCAAATATTTTATCTATTCCGTAATGTGTTTTAACGCGAATATGATCTCAAACTTGACCACTGGATAGTCAAAATTCAGTATCTTATTAACCACAACGGCTGGTAGAATTCTTATAATTCTTATGATCATTTTACACCAGAGAGTTATTTATAAATTCAATCTCGTTCACAAAATTCGTTCACGAATCCTAAGCCCATCCCATAAAAAAAAACATTCAAAGTTATATTGCACGCGGGATTGCACGAGTGAGCAGTCCGTTATTTTCAAGAAAATAATGATTAATTCTACTGCGTGTCTATATATAAAAAATAATATTGCAGTCCATTATTATTCCTAATATTCATATTTGTGAAACTTGATAAATTAACGAATTTTAATTTACATAAAAGTTTGTTATCTGCCATAAACAACAAATTATGATTTTTCCTTTGTCAATTTTTTTTCATCTGGTAATTGAAAACAATGATGGCGACCGAATGTAAAGTGATGAGAGTTTAACGATAACGGCATGAGTTTTATTAACATTTCTGTAGTTAAAGTTGTTCTAAATACATTTATAACAATACTAGTGAACATATGACCAATTAGTGTAATAGTTATAACAATCAGAAACCATGGCGCGAGAGTTTGACCACCTTTTCAAATTGCTGATTATCGGTGACAGTGGTAAGTGGGCGAGGCTTGTGATGTTATAACTTTACAACCGATATTTGGGTCTGTGCAGCTTACTCAACGGTGTGATGTTGATATGTTTTAGGTGTGGGTAAGAGCTGTCTTCTCCTGCGGTTTGCCGACAACACGTTTTCCGGTAGTTACATTACCACGATAGGGGTCGATTTCAAAATAAGAACTTTAGAAATAAACGGTGAGCGAGTGAAGCTTCAGATATGGGATACGGCGGGCCAGGAGAGGTTCAGGACGATCACGAGTACATACTACAGGGGCACCCACGGCGTCATCGTCGTGTACGATGTCACGAACGGGGAGTCGTTCGCCAATGTCAAGAGGTGGCTACATGAGATTGAACAGAATTGTGATGTTGTTAATAAAGTCTTAGGTGAGTTGCTCTTTTACGTAAATTAACTCATATTACGCTTACTTGGTTCTAACTGTCAAGTCAGTCATATGATCTCAAGGATAAATACATCATCATTAAGTTATTTGATCACAACAAAAGCCTAAGAAGTCAATAAAACTAAAACAATTACAAAGCATTGGTACACTACATAACAAAGTACTGGCATGACATTAAGATGAACAAAATGTTAAAACTATAAAAAGTATAAGTATATAGTCACAGTCTAATTACTGTGACACAGACAGTTAATTCTTTTAGGTAATGATTATATAATTCAGCTTTCTAATGACTTAGTTAAGCCATGGTAATGTTTAAGTAATAATATACAATTTTTTTTGAATAAATTTGCTATTCTGTGCATAATTTGTTTGTATGATTCATTTGTTATCTGTTGTAGTGATTCCGGAAGAATAAAATAACTACAAATTTAAAGGATAATGTGGATTTGCTTGATACAGTTTGAAGGATATAAACCATTTAGTATTGTATTTTTGGATTTGAATTTTAAAGAGGAAATTGTGTTGTTAAATGTGTGGTTAGGTATTTCACTCTTGTATCATAAATGGATGATTAATTAACCAGCAGGGAATTCAGAAGTTTAATAACTTTTCTTGTTGTAGGGTGTAAAGTCATTATTACTTTGCAGTGACAGGATATTTATTTTACCTATAATTTTGACACAATATATTAATATACAAAAATTGTTTAAAACTTTTACACATTGTTTTTACATTAGTAGGTAATATTGATAACAAATATCCAACAATATAACAAGTACAAGATCTTTTTCTGAATCTATATGCATAAAATGATGTCATTTATCTAAAATCATCATACAAACATATACATATTTTAAAATCAACGTTCAAATACTATTTCTTGACGATAAAAATACTATGTGTTCTACAAAGCTTTCTCACAATGAACGCAAGTCTATAAAACATAACATGTGTTGTCCATACAGTTAATATAAGCCCTTAGTCATCGCTGACAGGCTGTAGGCTATTTATAGCAACCCACTCTCATATGGCCACAATGAAATTTTGCTTATCCCTTTACGAAATTACAAAAATAATAACTGATTCAACAAACTAGTTTAGGTACCTTAGACTTGACTAGTTTGGAGATTCTGATGAGTGTGTTTATAAATTTGTAGTAATGTAGAATTATGGATCAAATTTTATTTGTATTATGTTTGTTAATGGTTGCAGTTTTTCATTAAACTAAATTTATCAATATTGGCATTTGTATAATAGTGAATATTTGTTTACTCATTTGATTTCAAAACCATACCCTAATATTTTTATCTAGAGTGCAACATCTGATCATCAAAAGCTTTAATCAAATAAAAGAAAAGCATACTAATAAGTATGTGCATATTATTATTTTTGAGGAAGATTGTATATTTGTTACTCTTTTTATCATATAGGGTCCTGTTCTGGTAAAACTTTCACAGTCAAAATTGCAGGTAGAACCAAGCGTAAAATAAATATACTAATGCATAGTTTAATTTCATTTCAGTTGGTAACAAGAATGACTGTCCGTCGAGAAAGGTGGTGGTCACAGAGGACGCACAGAGGTTCGCCAATCAGATGAACATACCGTTGTTTGAAACAAGCGCAAAGGAGAACATCAATGTCGAGGAAATGTTCCTTACTATTACGAAAATGGTAAATAACTTTAACTTATATTCAACATAGACGCTATGAGCCTTGCTACACACATATTCGTGTCGGAACGGTCGGTTCGACAGTATTTATCGAACTCCAAAACCGGCTCGGAGCAATAACTGATCTTTTTCGTCTTGTGCCGATCGGGTAGTTCCTTCTGGCCCGGCAAGGTCGAATATTGTGTCGTGTGTAGCAAGACTAGCAAGTCTTAGTCCTATTGATGAACACATTCAATAAGATTGTAGAAGCATCACAAATGGCTTATTAGTTACTAGCTCACCCGCGCAACTTCGCTTACGTCACGTTAGAGAGAATGGGCCAAATTTTTCCCCGTTTTTGTAACATTTTTTACTGCTACTCTGCTCCTACTGGTCGTAGCGTGATGATATATAGCCTATAATCTTCCTCGATAAATGAGCTTTCTAACACTGAAAGAATTTTTCAAATCGGACCAGTAGTTTCTGAGATTAGCGTGTTCAAACAAACAAACTCTTAAGCTTTATAATATTAGTATAGATTGTTAGATTACAATCTCTAGCACATAGATTTATGTATGCACATTTAAAGAAAGCTACAATAATTAATTATTTATTATCAACAAAATTGGTGATATGAATAATTTTAGAGTTGTTTGCAACATTAGTCCTAAATAGAAATATCAATTTAATTTTTTTTCGTAACACATTGCCTCGCTTCAACTCAATCCCAATCAGAATTGTTTATTTTTACATGTAATTAGTCATAAGTGTAATGGTAATGACTTATAATATTACTTAATTATTTTCCTTCCTTCACAAGAAAGAACGAAATTTATGATAAGTAATTATATGTAAATATTGTGTTATAATTATGCATAATATATAGAGGTAGGCCTTCATAGACAAGCAATGATTAGTGCTAATGAGACCTTGCTCTATTGTTCTATATCTATGATATGCCATGGTGAAGGTTGAAAATTGTTACCAGATAACTGGGTTATTTTAAGTGTACTTTATCTGTTGAATATTCATAGGTAGTTTATAACACACATTATAAAACAAAGTCGACTGCCGCGTCTGTCTGTCTGTTCGAGATAAATTAAAAATATACTGAACAGATTTTCATGCGGTTATTACCACTGAAAATCTGTAAAAAGTCTGGGATTTCGTAGCTATGTTTGCAGTTTGATTTGTGATGAATAACCCAGTGTTACCAGCAAAGTCGCTAATAGATTATGAAATAAATGAATGAATTAGAAGACCATACATGGTTTTCTACGTCATCAAGTTTTGCCGTCATATTTCGGTAAATTTTACATGAAACAGCAAATATTTATGTACGAAACCTTCCTCATAATACATTCTGGTGAAAACCCATTCATTTTTAAGCTTATCGTGGACACTTCACCATAACAAAGAGGAAATAGATAATTGAATCATTCATCCATAGTAGCCAATGAAAGATAAGTGTACAATAAATTGCTAAATTTATTCTAATAATATATTATTATGTTATTTCCAGGTACTAAGATCAAAGCTTGAAATGAAGGAGAGGCAAAACGTGACATCAAACGACACCGTACACCTTAAGAAGAATCACAAAACTAAAAAGAAAGCATGTTGCTAGTGGTATGCGAGACGCCATTGTGCCACGGACAATGTTCTCTATGCTCAAATATGCAGAGATTTGCCACCTAGCAGGTTAAACAGAGGTTACGATGATTACAAAACTTTGTGGTAACACATCTTGTAAGTGAGCTTAAGATATGCAGCCTAATTAAAACATCTATAACAATGTCACTGCAATAATAATAAAAATGCAATTGTGTATGAACTGCAATATGGTATAATATTTTTTTATTTCATTGTTAAGTGGAAATGCTTTTTGTATTACACAGACTATTTACATTGACTGTTGTCTATATGTGCTGAATTATTTATCGACATCACAATGTTTAATAAAAACATAGCAATATTTAGAATATGGAACAGATGCACCAAGAGTCGATGTGAAACTAGCTAAATAAGAGGTAATTTAAATTAGGAATTTGAAACATAGAGCAGAATAATTTTTTAACATGACCAAATAGTTTTATCATACTGCCAAATACTCGAAAGTGTATAGGCCAACTTGCTAGGTTGAACAATCTCATATTTTAAGAGCATGTACATACTATGGATTTATTTACTCCAAAAATTATTAGAATATTACGAATGCCTAGATAATGAATGAGTGTAATCTAATTATCAAAATTAATGTGATGGAGATGAAGTTCGACGAATGTTAGTGTAAGGAAGTATACCATTAATGTTATTTTTTATTAAATGATAATCATTGAATAGTAATGAATTTTTATGGGTCACACGATGAGTGTGCGTATAATGCTTTCAACGTCCGTGAATTGCCGCAACATGCATTGGCGTAACGTGCCAGTCAAGGCTGAAGTAATTAGAAATGAAAACGCAGAGTTCGTGTATTAATTACATTTAGGTTCAATTTGTTAGTTTCAGAGTGTTTATTTGTTAGTTGCGTGACTGCGTCAAGAGGCATTCGTCTGGCGTTTACGCCCTTGTATAGAATACTCACGCGTTGCCGACCACGTGGCACTTGCACATACATTACTATGAGATGAGGATCTCATTCGTGACGTCACGATATCAAACGCTTCGCACACAACGGTTCATTAAACACATTATTTAAGAGTATTATTTTATAAATTGCCATTTGATATCATGTTCTGGCACTTGTGAACTTTTTGCATTTGTGAAGTATTGTATGGAGAGCGAAATTAGAGAGTACAATAAACATGTTTGTGCTTGAGGGACGCAATGTGCAGCTGAATGTGCTATATTTTATATATAGGTGTAGCCAAACAACTGATACATCCTGGTAAACGATTATAAGGTCCGCTTGGTAAGATTTCCAGGACGCGAAGACGATATCGCTCTTCGATCGCCTGAGTAGTAAAACAGTCAACCGAGTGTCCTCTGGCACTGGGTCTAGGTTCTGTTAGTTTTTTAATACAGCTATTTGTGTTCTAGTTGTTTGGCGACATCTATACAAAGCACAATAATCAAGACAACTTACATATTTATATGACTTCTAGTTTCACTCTTCATACAATATTCTCTAATGCACTTATGAATGGGTTATCCAGTGTGTTTCAGTGAGATATTTATATTTTTTATTCCGATATTGGCTCGATGTTTACAGTATACTGTATCCTAAATTCCAAATTATTTATTTAAGATGTCTAGGAAATTATTTTAAAACATTAACTTCACACGAACCGTTATTGTACAATTTGTGTTTAAAGTACGAAATGTATTCATACAACTATTGGTACATATCAGAATTTAATGAAAAAATAATGTTATAATATAAAGTAATTCAGTCGAAAAATCGGTGATTTCGGATCTCTGATTTCGAAATGCATACCATATTGTTTACTAAACGAGGTTATTTCTCAGGTTTTGTTAGACAGCTAATGTTTTACACTGATAGTTAATTCTCGATACCTCGTGAAGCAATGAAAACAATAATTAAAATATTCGTATTGTATTATTAACATTTTTGTTGTATTCAAAATGTGTGGGTCATGAAGAAGTGCAGTCACCTAGTTTTCGGCTAGCTCTCAACGAGATTGCATTTTATGTATGTTTTAATTGAAAACTAATCAAACTGTCTGTCTATTATCTGTAATATCTTGTATCTATAATGTCCGAGAAAAAAAATCTGTACATCATCTCATGTCATCTTTTTGACAAAGAGACATGAGATGTAACGACTAACGATTATAAGTGACGATAGTAAAATTGTCATATTATATTAGCCTCATGGCTGAATACAAATTGTGTTCTACTGTGCATGGAAATTATATATTATATCTTAAATATGTACCATTTGTCTTTCGTAAATTAAGTTCGAAATAAATCGTTTTATTATTTTTAAAACGTTATATCTAAAAGACGAAAGCGAAATGTTATAATTGATATTATAAGAGAACATTTTTAATTGTAAACTGTAATGGATACTGAAAAATTAAAATGCGTCGGAAAGTTAATTCGATCAAAAATAAAAGTAATGTTTGTCTTCCCCGTGTTGATTGTAGTCCTTTGTTTCATGTCATAGCCGAGTCACTACTTGTGTTATTGACTCCACACAGTAGCTGTCACGTTCATTGCATGAACAATATGTCGAGTGCATCGACGCTAGTGTGCGGGGACCATAATACGTGATTTAACACATTTTTACAAGCCTACATGTATCGCAAAATATAGTTTTAGCTTCGGACTGAATCTTATTTAACTACAGTATATAATATTTTGTGGCATTTTTATTACTTTAAGAGTTTTCAACTGTTTATTTCGATTTTAAAATAATGTATACTTGTCAGGAACATCAAAAATTCATATTGTGTGGGAAAAACCAAACAACTGGTTGTTGACTATCATTCCGTACACAAAGTTTGTACAACATTTATGGCGTTTTTATTATTATTTAATAAGCGTGTATGTAACACGCCATTACTCATTATTATTTATAGAAAGTATTGTTCATGAGTCATCATTTTGTTTTAATACATAGTTGTAAATATATCCCCTATTTTCATCATAATAAATTCAGTGTTTTATTGCTCCTGGAAAGGTCAGATCAAGATTAAAACAAAAATGGGTAGTATAAAAACATAATATAACATTTATTCCATATCTTTCTGGCTTTGAAGAGGATCGAATTTGCATTCTCCTTCGCTAATTGTATCTGTACTAGGTATAGCAGCAGTGTATTGTTCCAAACTTTCCAAATCTAATGCGTACAATATTTTATTTATTTCATATTTAGCTCTAGATTGTAATGGCGGGGAGAGTTTTTTCAAATGTGCTGCGATGTATAAACCGTAATTAGTGAGTTCATCAGACGTGTCGTTCTTATCTCTCATCGCTTTTAAAGTTTTGAGTGCTTCGTTGTAGAATGAAATAGTGCATGTAGTGCTTTGAGGGTTTTGTGCGACGCTCGTAGTGTCCTTGCCGTTGTCAGTGCTTGTTACTGCTTGACGAGACCCTCGAGCTGAAGCTGCCGGCGGTGATGGCGGACTGTTGGAAGAATCTTCATCCTGGAATAATATGCCTCAATTACTGACTGAAGCAATTGTCTCTTCTCATCTCTGATGTGTTACGCGATGCTGCATAGTATATTTTGTGCTTAGGTTTACTTAGGTAGTTTAGTTGAAAAAACCATTAGACTAGGGAGATTGTCTTAATCTTAAAATGGTGAATTTATATTTTGACTATTAAATGTGAATGTGTGAACCTTTTTTAAATATTTATTCAAAGGGAGATTAGTCAAACCTGAACATATAGCCTTATATAACGAACTTAAATGGAATTTTAAAGCGGTATTATCTAGAACATTAAAATAGTTGATTAACAAAGATTTGCGTAGAATTATGTACAAAGGGCCTTATAGTTAAGAGATACTTACGTCGGATCTAGACTCCTGAGTCCAGAAATTCTGTAGATAATTAGTCAGACGTTTGTTACGCGACAATAACGCATCCATTTCACTGTACGCGTACCATTTGGTCACGTATGGGGTATCACTCGTGCATTCTATGGATAAAAAACGATTTATTATCAATATACATAATACGCTACATAGTTAATAATATACATTAGATAATACAAGTTTTCAGGTAGCTCATTGTAACTAAAACATTATTGTTTTTTGCCGCGTTATTCGTACCTACCTACCCGTAAGTGGGTAAGTAACCACAGGTTCATGTACATAAGACTTGTAATTATCTCTTCAGGGAGTGGATGATTACGTAGGCTTAATTCAATAATCTACTTTTATACCTTTGTAGGTATTGTTGACGAAGAACTGGCGACCTAATTATGAGTATTTTTTTGTAGGCACATAATCAACAAATAAGACACCTTTGACTGGTATAAGGAGACCCGATGACTTAGAGATTAACAAAAAGGTTTTATCATGTTTCAACTAAAGATGGTAATTAAAATGTCTCTATGGCCTAGGCGGTAAGGTAAACTACGTCTGCTAACTACGAGGTCATGGGTTCGATTTCCAGGTCTTTACTGATTTATTTCACAATATTTCTCAGAACTAGTCTGGAGTTAGGGGTATTATTTCTGTATACAGATAGGTTCGTCCTCATTTTATGGGACTTACATTGTAGATGGTGGAAAAAAGGTGCATTTCATACATCTCTACTAGCATCCTCGGGTATGGCAGGCGTGTTGTTAAATATGTATAATGATTTAAATAAGAACTTACTTACTGAACTTACTTAATGAAGTGTTTATAAACAATTCGATTCGAAACATGAATGTTTTGCTAATTTTTGCAAAACATTCAACATGTTTCGCACTTGTGACAGTGTTGATCAACAATCATTGCCAATGTCATTTTACGAAGGAATTAATTAGGAAATGACACGTTGGATTATTGAAATATGGAATGCTAACATTTTTAACACGGTATGACGTAATTGCAATAGAAATACATTATAATATCAAAAAGATAACCTGTAATTTTTCTTCTTTCCCGGCTATACTGGTTACGGAGAATAACCCACTTAGTGTTCACTTCTTTAGGTGGTATACCCATCAGTAGAGCTACTTCTTCTATAGCCTCTTGTCGTTTTCTCTTTATTTTATACTCTGGTGATTGATAGTCCCAAAACGCACGTCGTTCTTTTACCAAATTTATAAAATGCAGAATTGTATCTCTACTCCACTCCATAATGATCTTATAAACGTAGTTACTTAAGATTTATGTTTATAATACTATATTGATTTGTTTTATGTAACACAAAACACGTTTTGAAAAACAATGTTTCACAAAACAAACGCGTTACTCACGACACTCACGTTTTGACATTGAGTGAACAACTGAACAATGTTTTTGGTTTACCGTAACCAATCAAAAACATCAAAACATTATCCTCTCGTCTGGCAACTTTTGGCGGGAAATGTAAAGAACAATTCGAATGCAATAAACATAGATACCTATCTAAATACCAAATTAAGCCTTATTGCATAAAAGTACATCTTAGATATTATTTCTCAAAAAATAACCGTCTAACTTGTTTAACGTTCATTTTAAATATTGTAATTCCTACCAAAAGAATAGACAAATATTAAGACGGCTCGCAGCTAGTTTTATAATAATCTGAAAAGACTTAGTTTCAAACACTAAAATATTTTGACAGTTGACAAAAAACTGGAACAGATTTTGTCTATAGTTCATTTTAGGCAGTTCGACAAGGAAAGCAATTTTCTTGAAAATTAACCAAAATGTCTTTGTGGGCGACTTTAAATCGCACTGTGTTCAAGCGCACATCCACCTTCTTCTTGGCGGGTGCTGCTGGCACTTTCTTCTTCGAAAGAACCTTCGATGTCATCTCAGAATCCATATTTGAGAGCATAAATAAGGGAGTGAGTATTTTGTTATGTAATTTCTACATGAGCTTCCTTTGATTTGATTGTTATTTGTAAAAACTGGAATAACCTTTTAGGAAAGTGGTGATTGAGTGAAAAGATTCGATACGTAAAAGTTAATTTGCAAGTAACCTCAATTTTATTTTATTTCTAACAGGACTTACCTTATATTCATAATTTGTCATGAAGCAAGAAAACTAATAATTGAGTCCTTAAACATCTTGACCTTGATGCCACCAGCAGTACTTCACTATGGAAGGCTCTGGATATTCTATGAGTTGCAAACTGAATGTCAAGAGGGAGTTTGAAGATTAAAACTGTAAATGGTTACTATACATTCTTGTATGTGTAAGTCAATGTTAGCACCATTGACTAGTCTATAATATATGCAAAGTATTTCACTGTCAGTTGATTAGAAATCCATAATTAAATGTGTAAATTTACTGTAGAGAAGTTAATTATAGAGTACAGAAACATGATTATCATATTTTTTTATGAAAATTGGTAGTCCATTGATTGATTACCATAATTTGGTTGAAGTGTAGCAAAGAGTGTAAGGTCTTTCATATTTTAGTGTTTTTGACTATTGCTTACTTAAAAACCTCAAGATATTAATTTAAACATGTAATACATTATCAGTTACTATAATAACACATATTTTATTTACCTACTTTACATAAGGTTATCCTAATATGGAGAAATTTATGAATTAATTTCATACAATCATTGTTGATACTTATATTTGACAAGTAATTAATTAATTCTGCTCCTAGACCTATGTACAATAATATTGTGTAATAGTAATGTATATATTAATTATCGGCAGCCTCATCAACATTAACTGTCTTACTAATATCATTGTGCAAGCTCATATTAGTAATACAGTGTTTTATCCCTTTCAATCTACTTTTAAACTGTATATGAGTGAAAAAGACAAAACACAACATCAGAGCTTACACATTGTTTTTCAGTAAGACAGTATTGTATTAGTAAAGAAAAAGACATTTCTATTGATAGATTTCATTTTTAAAGTTTCTAATACTTTTTTTTTCTTGCAGAAACTCTGGAAGGACATCAAGCACAAGTATGAACAATAAGAAAAACCATAGAGATCATTAAAATGTTTAATTTATTAGATAATTGTTAATTTACTTGATTAAATCCATTTAACAACAAATATTGTTTTTATTTTAAATCTTTTATATAAATAATATTGATTACATTGACTAGATAGTATTAAAACAATTAATTCTTATGGACCAAGATCCCAGAGCTGCCAGACCTACGTCATTTTAGCAAAGCTGAAATTTTGAGGATTGTTAGTATAAAGGGTCTGTTAAGAGGTATGCACATCCACTACCTTGAAAGCGGGGCCGTTTCTGAGGTAGCGCGGAGTGAAGGTGCGTAAAAAACGACCCAACCTACGTTATAGTAGCAAAGTTGGTTTTCAGATATGTTATTAATGATATTATGTAGAATTAAAATTGACTATTGCCAGACCGTTTCCCGGGGCCATTACTTCTGCCAGACGCCTTAAATGTTGTCAAAAAATGAGGTCAACTACGTCATAGTAGCAAGCCTAAATTTTATATATGTTATTAAAGGTACAATTTTAAGACCCCCTGTATGCGGACAGACCATTCCGCAGGGCCCTTTGTCCCCTAGACGCCATTAAACTTTCCCTATGAGTGCGAGAGTAAGAGCATTATTCATACGCATAAATGAAAAACAATTGAATTAAAAAAATAAAAATTGAAAAATTATTGAATACTAGCTGACCCGCGCATCTTTGCTTGCGTCACTTAAGAGAGATAGGTCAAAATGTTACATAAACGGGTTATGTAACATTTTTCACTGGTACTCTGCTCCTATTGGTCGTAGCGTGATGATATATAGCTTATAGCTTTTCTCAATAAATAGGCTATCCAACAGTAAAATATTTTTTTATTCGCACCAGTAGTTCCTGAGATTAGCGCGTTCACACAAACAAACAAACTTCTCAGCTTTATAAAATTAGTATAGATTAAAAGTACTTGGAGTGTTTAGGAAGATAAGTAACATTATTTTGGGAATTATTTTAAAAATAGATATGGTTTACACTATTCACAAAAATTATGAAAAAGAAATTGTAGTCATTCATCATCATCATCATTATCTGTGCTCTTACTTCCCTCATCAAATTGAATATTTAAATCATCTCCACCATCGTCTTCATTGTTACTTGAATTCTCTGTAAAAAAAAATGTAGGTAATGATGTTGAAAACAGTTACAAGTAGGTATATTGAAATAATTTATAGTTAAAATAAAATACCTAATTCGTTTTCAAGTGATTCGCTTACGAAACTTGGCAATTGGTCACCATCAAACCACTTAAAATGATAATGGTTATCCTTTAGAACCCACCCTTTATTTGCTGGGCTTAAAATGCTAGGACGCTTTATATGAGGATTACTCCAGACACCCGCAATATAATTTGCTCGTCGAAATTGTTGAAGCAATTCAGATTTACAAGGAGGTAAATTACTTGCGTCGAATTTTTTTACATTTTGCCGGTGGAATTTCTCATTCACATCGCCGACTGTATACGTGTTAATGAAAAGTTGTAGCCGTGCAGCATCTACATCAATTAATCCGGGAACATTATATAACTCGCAGATAAATTTTTGAATTACATTAAATATATTTTGTTCCTTCGCTTTATCAATAGATAATTCAACTTCTCCGAATTGAACAAAAGCTTCTTGATATTCTGGCGATTTCTTCAAAATTTTAAATGGTCTGAGCTGAATTGATGTAGCATTTTAAGCCCAGCAAATAAAGGGTGGGTTCTAAAGGATAACCATTATCATTTTAAGTGGTTTGATGGTGACCAATTGCCAAGTTTCGTAAGCGAATCACTTGAAAACGAATTAGGTATTTTATTTTAACTATAAATTATTTCAATATACCTACTTGTAACTGTTTTCAACATCATTACCTACATTTTTTTTTACAGAGAATTCAAGTAACAATGAAGACGATGGTGGAGATGATTTAAATATCCAATTTGATGAGGGAAGTAAGAGCACAGATAATGATGATGATGATGAATGACTACAATTTCTTTTTCATAATTTTTGTGAATAGTGTAAACCATATCTATTTTTAAAATAATTCCCAAAATAATGTTACTTATCTTCCTAAACACTCCAAGTACTTTTAATCTATACTAATTTTATAAAGCTGAGAAGTTTGTTTGTTTGTGTGAACGCGCTAATCTCAGGAACTACTGGTGCGAATAAAAAAATATTTTACTGTTGGATAGCCTATTTATTGAGAAAAGCTATAAGCTATATATCATCACGCTACGACCAATAGGAGCAGAGTACCAGTGAAAAATGTTACATAACCCGTTTATGTAACATTTTGACCTATCTCTCTTAAGTGACGCAAGCAAAGATGCGCGGGTCAGCTAGTATTCAATAATTTTTCAATTTTTATTTTTTTAATTCAATTGTTTTTCATTTATGCGTATGAATAATGCTCTTACTCTCGCACTCATAGGGAAAGTTTAATGGCGTCTAGGGGACAAAGGGCCCTGCGGAATGGTCTGTCCGCATACAGGGGGTCTTAAAATTGTACCTTTAATAACATATATAAAATTTAGGCTTGCTACTATGACGTAGTTGACCTCATTTTTTAACAACATTTAAGGCGTCTGGCAGAAGTAATGGCCCCGGGAAACGGTCTGGCAATAGTCAATTTTAATTCTACATAATATCATTAATAACATATCTGAAAACCAACTTTGCTACTATAACGTAGGTTGGGTCGTTTTTTACGCACCTTCACTCCGCGCTACCTCAGAAACGGCCCCGCTTTCAAGGTAGTGGATGTGCATACCTCTTAACAGACCCTTTATACTAACAATCCTCAAAATTTCAGCTTTGCTAAAATGACGTAGGTCTGGCAGCTCTGGGATCTTACTCTATTAATCTAACAATCACTTTATATTCACAGTACCTAGAACATTTTTAGATTCTAAAATAGATCTTATTTATTTAATCTTTTAACAGTTTTTTTCCTACACTATACTGACACTGCTGGGTAGGGTACTCCTGCTGAAAGAGGTAAGTAAATTCCTTCCCTCTTTTGTGTGTGGTGGTATGCCTACAAGGAATAGGCCTTGAGTCCACCACGCTGGCCAAGTGTAGGTTGAGTGGTAGACTTTATATTCCCTTTACAATTTTTAATTTCAAGACAGATTACCTACATTCTGTTGTCAATATTTTCGACCTTTAGCTAGTTTTAATAAAACTAATAGGATTTGATCCAACTGCTGGGATACAAAACAAATGCCTTATAAGTAAGTTATTGGGCATTCCAAGAATCATTAATATGAAACACCAGCAAAACAGAACATGAAAACAGTATATTTTCAGAAAGCTTATCCGAGATTACACAGAGATTTCTTACCGCACCACTAAACACACAGCCTTAACTTACAATACTATTAGCTAGGAAATACATCCTTTATGTAGATAATTGACAGTCTCACTGATAAAAGGGAGTAGAGTTTATAATAACTTAGTCGGGAACCTTGTATGCAAGAGGCGTAAGTGAAATAGGCTCAAATCAAGATTGGGTTGATCAGATTCATACTTAAAGAATTCTAAATTTAATATAATTTAGTAATACCATCTCATTATGATTAGTGCCCTAAACTTAGACTTTAGAACTTCAGTCACCTGCAAGTTATTGCAGCGGACGGTTACCTGTTTGCTACGGTTCTTTTCATTGGATATACACAGAATTACTAGAAATAGTTTTTAGATTGTTCTAGATAATTTATGCATGCTAAGGCTCTCTACTAAGTAAAAGTATATGTACATCATGTATCAGTACATGACACTTATTTTTATGCAAGGATCCGACAGGATTACAAGTTATTTTAATAACTTCATGTATGTTATCCAAGATAGACCTCATGCCATATTTAATACCTAAATTGCGTCAAATAAGGAGGAAATGTTATCCACTAAAACATTTCGTCCTATGAACAGAGCAAGCAGAGATTTTCTATTCAAGCACGTATTTTTCGTAAAATTGCCTTTTTTGGCACTCAATCAATTTAATATTAATATTTTTAATTCCAAGATTTAATCATTTGTATTAAAATAAATATAGTTTATAAAAATGTATTAATATTAATACATTGTTGATTAGAAACCTACTTTATGTACAATTTATTTAACAATTAAAATGTGAACTACTAACCTGGCCAATTTTTAAATGAACCAGGAATTGTGTAGTTCCAATAATTTATCTTTAGTCACAGATATGAGCTATAACTGAGATATTAAAATATCAATAAAACTGTAGTATCCCTCACCAAAGGCGGGTTATTTAAAGATAGGATATAAGATTAAAATCAACAGACTTTTTCTAGGAGTACATTTTTTTATATGGCAACGTTACTGTTATTACAGTGTTGCCATGTTACAAATGTGCCGTCACTAAACCGCGTATTTTATTTGAAATTAAAATCTCCGCAATCGCGTTTTGTGTGTTGCGCCTAAATCTTTACAAGATTATTTAACGCGAGTTCTACTTGTACCCGCGAACTTTTTTACTTTTGTCGTCATATTATGATCTTTTCGTTTTAACTTTTGTCGTCATATAAAGACGATAATGATCAACCAACTGCTCACGTCAGTCTACCCGTCGGCCGCAGCTCTTAGTCCGCCTGAACCGAGGGTTTTTGCTTCTATCTTATGATTTCCCACACCTGCAAACATAAAAACATATTAACTCATTCATTCATTCTCAGCCAACCTAGTGTTAAAGTGATTTTGATATGACTTGCCTGGTATCTTAATAGACAACAACCTGGGCCGACTTTTAGTACTCCTTGAAGCACGGAGACAGTCCTCAAATGTTACTACGTGGCCACCCATCTATTGAATGTCCGTGTTTAGGCTACTTAACTCATTGACCGTTTACTGACCGATGAGCGAATGATAACTGAATTATAGGTTGAGGGATATCGCGATCGTTGTGTTTTATAAGAATTTGTAAGGATTGTGCAAAGTATGTTTAGATATTGTGGTTTTATAGAATGAATTGATCAGCCGCTTTCAGTGTAGTGTGAAAATGAGGTGTTTGGAATCGATAATCGGCATCAGTGTGGTGTTTTCTTGGTATTTGTTTGAGCGCGTGTGTGCGTGTTCATACGTGCCCGTATACGTGCGTATGTCGGTGTGGTCGGTACCTGTTCCGGTGCGCCAGCGAGTAGTCGGGGTCGTCGCTGAGCGTGTCGGCGGAGGCGGAGGGCGGCAGCGCGCGGGCCAGCGGCAGCGGCGCGTCCAGCGCGCGCTCGTCCGCCAGCTGGTACAGGATGTCCACCAGCAGCGGCTGCGACAGGTTCTTGATGGCCTCCTGCCGCGCCACCTGCACGGACCGACACACGACACATATAACTAATGAGCTGGTACAGGATGTCCACCAGCAGCGGCTGCGACAGGTTCTTGATGGCCTCCTGCCGCGCCACCTGCACGGACCGACACACGACACATATAACTAATGAGCTGGTACAGGATGTCCACCAGCAGCGGCTGCGACAGGTTCTTGATGGCCTCCTGCCGCGCCACCTGCACGGACCGACACACGACACATATAACTAATGAGCTGGTACAGGATGTCCACCAGCAGCGGCTGCGACAGGTTCTTGATGGCCTCCTGCCGCGCCACCTGCACGGACCGACACACGACACATATAACTAATGAGCTGGTACAGGATGTCCACCAGCAGCGGCTGCGACAGGTTCTTGATGGCCTCCTGCCGCGCCACCTGCACGGACCGACACACGACACATATAACTAATGAGCTGGTACAGGATGTCCACCAGCAGCGGCTGCGACAGGTTCTTGATGGCCTCCTGCCGCGCCACCTGCACGGACCGACACACGACACATATAACTAATGAGCTGGTACAGGATGTCCACCAGCAGCGGCTGCGACAGGTTCTTGATGGCCTCCTGCCGCGCCACCTGCACGGACCGACACACGACACATATAACTAATGAGCTGGTACAGGATGTCCACCAGCAGCGGCTGCGACAGGTTCTTGATGGCCTCCTGCCGCGCCACCTGCACGGACCGACACACGACACATATAACTAATGAGCTGGTACAGGATGTCCACCAGCAGCGGCTGCGACAGGTTCTTGATGGCCTCCTGCCGCGCCACCTGCACGGACCGACACACGACACATATAACTAATGAGCTGGTACAGGATGTCCACCAGCAGCGGCTGCGACAGGTTCTTGATGGCCTCCTGCCGCGCCACCTGCACGGACCGACACACGACACATATAACTAATGAGCTGGTACAGGATGTCCACCAGCAGCGGCTGCGACAGGTTCTTGATGGCCTCCTGCCGCGCCACCTGCACGGACCGACACACGACACATATAACTAATGAGCTGGTACAGGATGTCCACCAGCAGCGGCTGCGACAGGTTCTTGATGGCCTCCTGCCGCGCCACCTGCACGGACCGACACACGACACATATAACTAATGAGCTGGTACAGGATGTCCACCAGCAGCGGCTGCGACAGGTTCTTGATGGCCTCCTGCCGCGCCACCTGCACGGACCGACACACGACACATATAACTAATGAGCTGGTACAGGATGTCCACCAGCAGCGGCTGCGACAGGTTCTTGATGGCCTCCTGCCGCGCCACCTGCACGGACCGACACACGACACATATAACTAATGAGCTGGTACAGGATGTCCACCAGCAGCGGCTGCGACAGGTTCTTGATGGCCTCCTGCCGCGCCACCTGCACCCACCGACACACGACACATATAACTAATGAGCTGGTACAGGATGTCCACCAGCAGCGGCTGCGACAGGTTCTTGATGGCCTCCTGCCGCGCCACCTGCACGGACCGACACACGACACATATAACTAATGAGCTGGTACAGGATGTCCACCAGCAGCGGCTGCGACAGGTTCTTGATGGCCTCCTGCCGCGCCACCTGCACGGACCGACACACGACACATATAACTAATGAGCTGGTACAGGATGTCCACCAGCAGCGGCTGCGACAGGTTCTTGATGGCCTCCTGCCGCGCCACCTGCACGGACCGACACACGACACATATAACTAATGAGCTGGTACAGGATGTCCACCAGCAGCGGCTGCGACAGGTTCTTGATGGCCTCCTGCCGCGCCACCTGCACGGACCGACACACGACACATATGCAGCTAGGGACCTTCAAGTCCTCAAATTTCCACTGAGTTCCCTCACTATTCCCCTAAAAGACCATGTATTCCGAGTTGTCACCCCAGGGTGATAGAGGGCATGCGACTTGCGGTTCTAAGCGCAAGCAGTTATCCCGTTGCACGTTACACACGCGGAACAGGCAGACACTCGTGGGGTTTTAGTGGTGTATGCCCGCCCTTCTGGCGGGAGAGTCCCACATAACCCTGTGCTTCACCCAGGGCATAGGGTATGCGTAATGCATCTCCTCACGAAAAAAAAAAAAAGGTGATAGAGGGCACAACTGGGAATATACCTAAAAGACAACCAAACCCACCATTGTCTTTCTCATTACTAACAATAATTTGAAGCTTTGCAATGCAACGTGGAGATAAACGCGAAATAGAATCCTGCACAGCACAGTTTTCCTACCGACGCTTTAGAGGCTGAGGAACTACACGGCAGCGGACTAAGGTCGTCCGAGGCCCGGAGAAAACAGACAAGTGAACAAAATAAAACAGGTATTTTTTACTCTAGTGTTTACATGGGCCGCAGCCGTTTTGACAACGAGTGTGAAAACTTTACTTTACTTTAAATTAGTAATTTAATTTTAATTCGCTATCGCTACCTACTCGGAATGGGCAGACTCAATTTGCTGGGTGGAGTTTCAATGAAGCAAGGTGGAAATGTAGGGACACTGATGTATTTTTGAATCCCATGGTTCCTTTCCACCCACACATCAAATGGCTGGTTTTAGGGCGATTCTTACCACATTGAAAAGATATTTACCCCTAAAAAAAGGTTGTATAGTAACTCACGCTATTAAAGTGGTGCACGATCATCTTGAGCGCGTACTCCTTGATGTCGACGGCTCGCATGCGGTCGGCGGCCTGCAGGATGCCCAGCACGTTCTCCGGAGACACGTTCGTCTGGAGGTTGTGCTTGCAGAACACTTGCAGACGGTTGTTTGTGAAACCTATATGTACATTGTACAACATTATTAGCCGCGTCCAGACTAAGCGAGCAGCCTCGCGAGGCAATATCTCAGTCTCTTTTCTTTCAAATCGAAATAAGCGAGACCGAGACATTGTCTCGCGAGACTGCTCGCTTTGTTGTTTGTCGTATGGTCAGTGGCCAACCTAGTGCCAAAGTTGTTCAAGCCGCCCGAGAGGCCTTTGACATGGTTTAACGACCGTTATCTTAGTAGACAAAAGCCGGGACCGACTTTTTACGTGCCCTCCGAAGCACGGAAACGCCCAGCTCAAATACTACTATGCGGTCACCCATCTATAGAATGACAGCGCCAAGGGTTGCTTAACCCACTGATTGTTTACCGACCGGTGAGCGCAACTGGGTATGGGCGCGTAATACGTACATCTGTCTGTTATTTTTTTATAGCTTAACCACACAAACGACTACGATGGGGCTAGTCCATTAATCGCTTGAAACATGAAAAATTAGTGGAGGGTAAGTATTTGACAGTAAAAGTAAGTAAATGACATAGGTGCTAAGGGTAATTTTCCAGATATATTTAACATAAAAAAAAGAATTATAAATTTCTAAGATTTCGTAATAGCAGTGATAGCCGAGTGGTATAAGTTGACACCTCCCACGCAAGTGGTCGCAGGTTCGAACCCGAGGCAACACACCAATGACATTTCGAAGTTATGTGTGTATTAGAAATAATTATCACATGCTCCAACGGTGAAGGAAAACATCGAGAGGAAACCTTGCATGCCTAAAAATTTGTTAAGAACATTTATTGAGGGCATGCAAAGTCCCCAACCCGCACTTGGCCAGCGTGGTGGACTCGAGGCCTAACCCCTCCCTCATTACGGGAGGAGACCCTTGCCCGGCAGTGGGACACGTTAATGGGTTAAACTTATTATTATTAAGATTTCGTTATAGTTACCGTAATAAATAGGTGCTTGGAACAAATACAGCGAGTCCTCGGTGGGCATGTTTGTGTCGCCGTAGTAGATGTACCGCAGTAGGGAGTCAAACGCCTCTTCCGTCGGTACTATGTCGCAGATCTGGATCTGTACAACACAACACAACTATTTAGTAACAATCACACAACGTCGGAGTAGAACGAATTACTTACTTTTACTTTTTTTGTCTTTTCAATAAGACCATTAAATCGTTAAAAGTAGAACCCATTTCGAATCGTCAGCATGAAAAGGTTTTATTTTAGCATATTATTAGCGCCCCGCCAGTGTGCTTTGATGTGAGGAAACGGTAGGCACGCTGACGGCGCGTTCACTGCGTGCTTTCAGCGCGCCAGACGTTAGGGAACTTGCGGCTGCGGGCAAGCTTGCACCTCATGGACGATGCTCTGGTCGCTAACGATAGGTTAAAATCGAAACAGCACCGCACTGCAATGGCCCTAAATTGGTTCCAATATTCTATGCTACGGCCTTAAGTGCGAGTTAATAAGTACTGTATACACAGTATAACGTACGTTGACGATGTTGTCCTGCGGCGAGAAGGAGCGGAACATGGCCTCGAAGTAGGCGGCTCGCGACGCCAGTACGGAGCGGTGCGCGGGCCGCAGAGCTCCCAGCACTCGTAGCCGTACGTCTGCCAGTTCCGCGCCACTGTTTAACAGCACGCTCATGTCTTGCTCCAGCGTCGTGCCTGACAGACACACGCACATATAAGCCCGGTTTATTTTTTTCCACCAACAAATAGTCGGCAATTATGCAGTTTGTGCTAGCGAGTTTAACGGAGTCATTAATGGGTCTACTCCGCTCGCAGTGGGAACCGGGCTATATAGCCAGTACAAAGTGGTACGTGCACACGTACACGTATACGATAAGCGCACGTACATACACACAAATAGACATATTTGATATTTATTTGAGATTCTTCTCTCGCGCGAGTCTTGAATGACTTTCCAATAAAAGCCTTCTATCCAATAGGTAATAATTTTAATTAAAAGAATTAAATTTGCTCCGTAAAATAAACTACAAAAGCAAGAGTAGTTTTCCTTTATCCCCTTGAAAACAAAGTATCTGAACCTCTTACATCATTCCAGTTATGCCCCTTGGGTAAAGCCCACCTAGGCCCCTTAGACGTTCTTAGTCAGTTATATAAGGCAAAACTCTTTGAGTGTGTACTGAAGTCGTTTGGAGACAAATATTGTCGTGTATTGGATATTGTCATAATTCAATATTGTATTATGTACGAACGGTTTTAGATTTCAAGTTAAATTACTATAAATTTCCCCCATAAAATTGTCAAACGTTGCCTAATACGTGTCCCAAATCTATAAGTTTAGTGTGTATTAAGTAATATGTTACCTATAATTTCTTCATCACACTCGTGCTGCGCGACGGCGCTGGGCGCCTTGGGCGGCGGTTGCATGCGGCGCCTGATCACTTCCACCATCAGACTCTGCTCCATCTCCTCGAACTCGCGGGACATCACGATCGGCGTGAAGTTGTAGTCCTTCACCACGAACCTGGACGATTACAGTTCAATGATATAGCACGCGATACATTTATGTGTCTGAATATAGCTGCAAGTCGCTGTCAGGAAGTAAAATAAGAAACTAAGATATTTAGGAGAGAAGTGCAGGAGTTTGGGCCGAAAGAGCAAAATCGTAAATACGTCTCTTATATTTATTTTCCAGAATGACAGTCAGCCTGGGACCACGGCGAGTGCAACCTGCGCCGAAACGTTAGGCATTTTAAGGTAAAATGCGTGTTCGCGTTAATTCCCGTATTCTATTATACATTATTCCAGAATGACTTGCTGTTATATTCAAACACACAAAGTTAAATTTCTGCCTCTGAGACGCGGTCGGTAGTGTATCTGACCAATGATCATGACGTCTCAGGTTTCCCGGGTCAGGCTTACTTTTGATCTTTGCATATTTATATTTAGATTTTTTCTTAATAGTAGCTTGAAGTCAGGTAACATAGCAAAAAGCTTGCCCTCTATTACATGGAACATTGTTAAGGGTTTAACTTAACTTAACAGTAAACTTGGAGGTAAAACCTCTGCCTAGCCCTTCGGGTATAACTTGCGTTATTTATGTACAATAGAATTTTAATTATTATTTATTTTAATAATTATGTTTTTACCTGAGACAATATTCTTTGATACAAGTGAGGTTGGCGTGGTGCGCGGCGTGTAGCGCGTGTAGCACGTTGCCGTAGCACAGGTTGGCGCGGAGGAAGCGCGCGCACAGGCCTCGTAGCCGCGGGATGTTCAGCCGTAGCGCCAGTCGTAGCACTTCTAGTACCAGCAACACTGTCGCGGGCGACGCTGGGTCTTCGTCTACACAAATTAACAACTTTTGAGTAATAACAATAGTCTAAAGCCCGGTTTCACCACTTCTGGATAACTATCAGATAGTTTACCCAAAGAAATTTTGACAATTGTTTTTATATATGAGGTCGGGGAAAAGTCTCTTCGCATTATAGTATGTATGAACTTGTAATAAAATCTCTTTGGCTTCAAGAATCACAAATGAGTACACGGTTCATTAGGTTTCTTTCAGTGAGCTGGTGAGGTACCCAAATATCGAGCTTTTTTGTGTAGAGAAAAGATTTTATTACAAGTTCTTTATTACTAGGAGGGATACACCGGGGCATGAACACCGGCGCGGCTCCCCGCGACGGCTGCCCGCGTGGTTGTCCGCAACGGAGCACTTTTGTATGGGACCGCGCGGTCCGCTTTACGCAGTTTCAGACCTAAAGAGCTCAATAACGTTTGATGCTCATAACTACATGCATTCACCAGTCGGTAAACGGTCAGTGGGTTAAGCAACCTTAACGTGGACGATTCTATCAACAGGTGACCGCTTATTTGTATTAGAATTGAGGGTATTTATGCTTGTGAAGGCACGTAAGAAGGTCGTTGATAATTAAGAAATTTGAAAAATTGCCTTTTTAATGAGCGGCATTAACAAGTTGGACACAAGGTTGTTAAGTGAATGTACTGACTTTTCTCGGTGGGGTCTATGCGGTCGGTGTAGATGTAGTTGAGCACCATGCTGAAGGCCTCGGGCGTGGCCTCGGGCAGCAGCACGGCGAGGCGCGGGCTGTCGCTCCACACGTACACCTCGCTGGCCTCCTCCTCGCCCGCCGCGATGCGCTTGGCTTGCTCGTCGCGGGCTTCTCTGTACGACAATGTTACTATATTACTGACTGACTGACTGACTGACTGACTGACTGACTGTCTGCCTATGTGGTCTAGGCAGTAATACATACAACTATTAAGCGCGAGGTCTCCGGTTTGATTCCCGAGTCGAAGAAAACAGGCGTGATATTAAATGCACATGTTCTTAATTTATATTGTTTCATTCTTAATAGTATTCTGGAGTTTGGTACTTGATAATGTGCTTTGTAAAAGGGCATCGGCTTGCCTTATAATACATGATATCAACATTGAAAGTAGTAGAACCCGAGTGTATTTTATAAACCTCTGTCTACAGCTTAGAGTATAAGGCTTGCTACACACATATTCGGTAGAAGGGCGGCAAACCAAATATGTGTAGATAAGCCGAATAAGTGAGTCCGTCGAATATGTGGGTAGCAAACCTAACAGGCCTGATACCTATTTTATGTATGAATGTCTATAAAAACAGAGGAATCTTTTAAAAAATAATATAAAATAATTTATTTATGTTTGCTCACTTGATCTTGGCCCGCAGGTACTGCGAGCGGGCGGCGAGGATGGCCTGGTGCGCCAGGATCACGCTCTGCTCGGGCCCCACCAGCAGGCGCACGTCGCAGAACTGCCGCGACTTCAGCACGCGCCCGAAGTCGTCGTGCAGCGTGCAGCGAGGGTAGTTCGATAACTGACCAACAATTGAACATTTTTTATTTTTATTTTTTTATAAGGGTCGATAAACAATTTGAATGTTAATTAGGGTTTTAGAAAGCAAACTGAACTTAGACAAAGTGCAGATTTTTTTTTGATAACTGACAACAAATTGAACATTTTTTATTTTTATTTTTTACTAGCCGACTCGCACAACTTCGCTTGCGTCACATTCGAGAATGGGTCAAAATTTTCCCCGTTTTGTAACATTTTTTATTGGAACTCTACTCCTATTGGTCGTAGCGTGATGATATATAGCCTTCCTCGATAAGTGGGCTATCTAACACTGAAATAATTTTTAAAATCGGACCAGAAGTTCCTGAAATTAACGCGTTCAAACAAACAAACTCTTCAGCTTAATAATATTAGTAACAATAGTATAGATAACTTGAATAGATTTTTTCTATTGTGGAGCACATATCTCCTATCATATCAATAGGAGCAAAGTACCGAAAAAAAATGTTACAAAAACGGGGAAAAATATGACCCGTTCTCTCTTATGTGACGCTAACGAAATTGCGCGAGTCAGCTAGTTAAAAGTAATACTACATTTAGTTACCTGAAACTTAAACAGTTCGCCGCTCCTAACGTTGTTGTCGACAGTACCGCCGAAGATGTACAGCGCGTCTTCCACCACGGCGCCCGCGTGGAACAGACGACCAGACGGTATCTGAGAGTCGGCTGCTGGCTGGACCACCGACCTGTAACGTCAAATGGTATTGGTCGTGAAAATTCGTTTTAGAATGCCAAATGCTAATGATGTCTCATTCATTTCTCAGTAATAACTTAGTCAGTAGGTTAGTAGTCAACTGCCTCTGTGGCGCGGTCGGTAGTGTATGCGTCTGCCGCGCAAGAGGTCTCAGGTTCGAACCTGGGTCGGACCAAAAAGTCTTTTTTGAGATTTTCTGTTTAAAAATTCTCAGATATTGCTCGGAGTTAGGAAATTGAGGTCTTAGACCTCCGTGCTTCGGAGAGCACGTAAAGCCGTCGGTTCTTCGCCGGGTCTCTCTCTGGTCGTGTCGGTTTAGCCGTCCCACCAGACTATGAGAGTAAAGGAACAGAGAGTGTACTTGTGTATTGTACACACACTTGGCCACTATAAACACAGTCCTGCTCAGTTGGCTGGTATCAATGAAACTGACCGCCAGACTGACCGCGAAATCGGCCAGGACTATATCATAGTGAGTGTTACCAGATTTGCGTGTCGAGGTCGTAGCAGTGCAGGTCGCTGGGCAGCGTGTTGTCGGCGGCACCCCCGAACACGTACAGATGTGCTCGGTGTGCCACCATCACGTGTCCGTAGCGCCGCGCCGGGGCCCCGCCCGCACTACGCAACAGGTGCTCCGTACACACACGGGACCAGCTGCACAAAAAAATAAAATATCAAATGTTGGTAAACGGAAATATTCGATTGTAAAAAAATATTTGCATTTGCTTTCTTAAAAAGAAGAACTTAACTGTCTCAATCGATAGCTTCCACAATAAAAATAACATCTTCTGAACAAACTGACTATAGAACACGTTGAAATTGTAACAAATTTGCTCATCATTTAACATAATGTATCCAAATATAAATAAAATATAAATAAGTCGTCGCACATAGGCAACGCGGCGACGGCGTCCCTCCCTATCGTCATCTGTACACCGTTGTAAAGTTTTTGTAAGTATATTCAGACACACAAACTTAATTGCCACGTACTTATAGACTACTAGCTGACCCGCGCAACTTCGCTCGCGTCCAATAAGAGAGAATGGGTGAAATTTTTCTCCGCTTTTGTAACTTTTTTACTGGTACTCTGCTCCTTTTGGTTGTAGCGTGATGATATATAGCCTATGTCCTTTCTCGGGTATCAAAATATCTCCATACCAAAATTCACGCAAATTGGTTCAGTAGTTAAGGCGTGATTGAGTAGCAGACAGACAGACAGACAGAGTTACTTTCGAATTTATAATAAGTATTAGTATGGATATGGATAATACTCACGTGCGAGTCTCGAAGTCGAACTGGAACAGTGCATTAGTGATCTTGGCGCCGCTCTGTCCACTGAACACGAACATTTTGCCGCGAGCCACCGCCACGGGGAAGTTGCAGCACGTCGGGGGACACTGACCCTTCTGTTCTACACGCTCCCATGTGTGGTTCTCACCCTGCAATAAATATATTTGACTAGCTGACCCGCGCAACTTTCCTTGCGCCACATAAGAGAGAATAGGTCAAAATTTTACCCGTTTTTGTAACATTTTTCAATGGTACTCTGCTCCTATGGGTCGTAGCGTTCAAATCGGACCAGTAGTTCCTGAGATTAGCGCGTTCAAACAAACAAACTCTTCAGCTTTATAATATTAGTATAGTATAGAGTATAGATTATAATATTAGTATAGATTAATTAATTTACAAACTTAATTCCTGTATCAGATTAAGAAACTTATTTCCCAATACCGGGCAAGAGTCTACTGCCGAAAATTGGGAAGACCTTGAATTTGCTATACTGATCAAATGCAGGGTAGGGCCTTTTTACTCTTTCAAGAACTGTTTACAGATTTTTCAGAGACATGAGGGTGTTTGCAATGATTTTCTTCTGTTGTGTGTATAGAATACATACCACTAAGTTAGTAGTCCACATATCGTTGAGGCGAGCGTTACCGTCGTATCCAGCGAAAATCCACAATTTATCGTCATATACAGCCGCGCCGTGCGCTGAACGAGGCACCGGCTCTCTACAAAATTAACATAATTATAATGAAGCTTGTACTAGATGCTTATATTCTTATGGCATACCTATTGCCTTGCCTGCATTTTGCTCCTCCTTGCCTTCTCCAGACAGTTCCGTTGCTATATTGAGACACACAAATTTAACTGGCGCGTACTACAGGCTGATTGTAAGTTGCAATCGTGATGATTACAACCTGCATCGAAACGTCAAGCGAAAATTGAGGTGAACTATACATGATTGTGTTTAGGTCATTATAAAACTAGGATTAATATTTTAGTCTTGTGTCTATCCCTATTTAATAATAGCCGCCTTTACACACACACTCTATCGCAAGTTTATAGGAGCGTACAGGATTACGCGCGGGAAAGCAGCGCGGTCTTCGCTCGCGATTTTCTTCGCGGGCGCGGACAGATGAGCGTGGCGCGTGGTCTTTCTTTTTCCCTTACACGCGCGCTTGTTGTTTCATGTGCAATAGAGTGTGTGTGTTAAGGTGGCTAATGTCTGATAGTAAATAAGTCTTACTGTCCCGTGAACTTCCACTGCACCCACTGCGCGCTCTGAAACTTGTATTCGAAGAGATCATTCTTGTTGGTCAGGTTTGAGTTAGCGAGGATGTCGCCCGTGTAGCCGCCGAACACGAACATTGATGAACGATGTACCTACCACATCACAATTGGGATTAAATTGACTGGTTATAAATAAATATTAATAGATCTCACAGTTGGGCATGGATCTTTACACATAATAAGTTAGGGGCTAGGCCTTAAATTGGCCTTGTCAGTCAAGTTCTGGTTATAGATTTTGTATTCCTTCATGAACAGTTTTTGTGAGCTCTGAGACTGTATAATACAGACAGAATGTGCAATTTAATTATCTTCTACTGGTTCAATGAGTTAAAAAAAATATATCTATGTATTTATAGTTTCCTTAAATATTGAAGTTCAGAACAGATGCATGCTTCAAAGAGTACTATCATGCAACACTTTCTTCACTCATCAATCATAATTTTTAGCTTGGCTGCCATGCCCTTAACATTCCTGTAGAATATTATTTTACTCACAACAGCTGAATGATGATATCTCGGTGCTGGTGGGACTCCCATACCACCAGTCTTGGTCCATGACTTCTCGTTAATATCAAATCTGATGAGGTCATTCAGCATTGACTTGCCATTGTCTCCTCCAAACACATATATTGCATCTTTGTATGCCACTGCTGTGTGTTTACTACGTCTGGAAAGATTAAAGATGGTCTAAGTGATAATAACAAAATTAAAAAGTAAGAGCTGCATTAACACAAACATACTCTATATTTTATCAACTTTTAGTTTTGTGAACACTGAGACCCGGTTTGTATTACTCTGTAAAAAACTTAACTTTAAATACTGACAAATTAATTGTAGTTTTTAATAACTGATCCATGACCTAACCCCTCTCACAATTCATGAGGATCCGTGAGAAATGAGTTGAAAAAAAAAGCAAAATGATACTGGTAACTTTACCTGGCTCCAACAAATTCATAGCATTCAGACATGCGTTTCCATTTATGTACTGTTTCAAACGGTCCGAACTCCATACGCAAATTTATATCCAATTCATTTGGATTTCGTAGCTGCTCCGTTATCATGTTACCTATGTCTTGCATTTTGAAAGCTTTTCTGAAAAGTAATTCAAGAAAATAATTGATTAATTTAGAAATATATGTAGGACGTAGGTATATATTTAGCTATAAATATGAATAATAAATATGTTATTGTCTACAGAAAAGCTAAGTACAATGTATATAAGTTTAATTCTCTCAATTTCTGACCTGTTATAGAGTAAGAAAAGAATTTGGTCAAAATCTAATGTGAAACTTAAAAAACATACTTTAGTTAATACTTTTTAGGTTCAGACTTTACGCGAAAAAAATAACCACATAGATTTATTGTTTCCTTTTAGTTGGCTAAAACACAGGAACTGTTCAATCAAATTTAACTTATTTTTCCGGCACTTAGTAAAACACTGGTCGCTAGTTCGCTAAGGATTGAAACAGGAAAACCTATTGGCTACGTTGCCATCAGTCTAATATAATGGCGAAGCAATCCGGAACTGATCTAAAATAGGAAGAATTCTCAAAATAACCAAGCCGAAAATAGGTCGCCTAAATAATCTCAAATGAAGTCATTGACTTTTTACTTTCTGAAAAATATCCGCACTGCTTACGGTATTTATATCATATCCATATTCTTACCTTGAAATTTTGGAGCTCAATAGAAGAATTAGAAATACTTTCAAGAAAACCGTTTCGATATTACTCCTTTTTGCTTTTACACATCAATTTATTTGTGTATTGTAAAAATATTTGACATTATTTTACTGAATGAGTTTGTTTATATTGTAAGGTGAATGGTGGTGTGATGAATGAAACATCTTTCATTTAATATGACATTATATTTTTGTATGTGGCAATGATTGACAAATTATGGCAGATTCTTTTGAAATACACCCATGAGCTGATTCTGCTTACTGCCTCTAGTTAAATGTTATAAAGAAAACGTTTTCACTTTCTCATTAATTGTTTTGCATTGTGTACATTTTCATTTAGTGCAAGGAATCCTTTTGTTACAGATAATATATTATATCAGTTTAGTTCATTCTTGGGTCCCCTCAGAAAACATAATAGTAATGTTTAAATTCATTCATCGCTCATTCATTAACCGAATACTTCAACGAGTTCCGAGTTTGTTTATAATTTTCCGAACATTTCCTTGCAATTAAAATACTTTAATTCGAAACCATGTCGTCACCGGTGAGTACACATGTTCAAAACTATAAAGTTGTTTCGAGTTATTGTAATTTTAGTATAATTGTGGCTATCAACAATTATGTTTTTGTTCGTGTGGTTTGTAGACAGAAGAAAGCGTTCGGCGCAACAGCGAAAGCGAAGGAGGAGAGGCTGAAACTCCAGAGCATGATCCTCATTACGACCCGATCGTAACATTACCGCTTGTGGAAATTCAGACGAACGAGGAAGAAGAAGAAGAGCTGGTTAAAATACGCGCCAGGCTCTACAGATACGACACAGGAGACCATGAGTGGAAGGTAAAGACAATGACAAAAGCAGTCACTCGTTTCTATGCACTGAGCAGTTAATTTGATTACGGAATTTTACTTTTCATAGTTCAATGTTTTGTTTAAAAATACC
Source organism: Anticarsia gemmatalis (assembly GCF_050436995.1). Classification (NCBI taxonomy): domain Eukaryota; kingdom Metazoa; phylum Arthropoda; class Insecta; order Lepidoptera; family Erebidae; genus Anticarsia; species Anticarsia gemmatalis. Next base: position 8,169,353 of record NC_134764.1, on the reverse strand, counting down.
ACGATAAAAAAAAACAGTGATTTTTATTGTAGGTTAGGCCGAAATTTAAATTAACGAATGTCAAGATTATCTATTAAATATATATTTTTTATTTATGTAGGAGCGAGGCACTGGTGATATAAAGCTCCTACGTCACAAGCTAAACAACACAGTCCGTGTAGTGATGAGACGTGACAAGACATTGAAAGTATGTGCCAACCACTTCATCACACCAGACATTAGGATGAATGTTCACTGTGGTTCAGACAAGGCATTCAACTGGTCAGTCTTTGCCGACTATGCTGATGAAACAATGAAACAGGAGCTACTGGCTATCAAGTTTGGAAATCCTCAAAGTAAGTTGAATTATTTACTCTGATTTGTAATTGAAATGATATCTTTTTCTGTTACACAGAGGTCAGAGAATGGCACTTGCTTCTTTCCCTATAAATTTCTTTTGTCTCATACATCTGTAAATGTTGTCATACAGAACCAGTTAAGAGTACAATTACTGTGATAAATAGTAACTTTCTTATCATGTTCAGATTTAATTGCACAATATTGCTGTGATTACCAATTTGCTGTATATGAACATATTTTTTCAATTCAACTCTATTAGGTTGCATAAAACAAATGTTTCACTTTACAATAGAATAATGATTTAACAAGTGGAATATACTTGCAGTCTTCGTTATTTACTAATTACTATTTAATGGTACTGTGGTACTAAAGTGCTTTTTGATGATACTTAAAATAATCATAATAATAAATAACATTATATGCATCAAAAATCTTTACTTGGGCATAAGTTGGTGTCTTCTGTATAAAAAAGTAACTTATTCAATAACTTTTTTTATGTAAGTTACCTTTGTATCATCACAAAGTTTATGATGTTCTATAGAGATTTTTTTAAGCTGTGGCTTCTGGGATTGTCTTTTCTCCCAAAAAAGGGGAGGGTTGAGCCTTGAGTCCACTGTGCTGGTTAAGTGATGTGCAATACTTGTTTTTAGGAATGCAGTGTTTCAACAAAATATTTTCCTTCACTGTCACAGATATTAATGAAAATATATATTTTTTAATATTATCTTATTTAATATTATCAACAGATGCTGAGTTATGGAAGACAAAGTTTGCAGAAGCGCAAGAGATAGTCAGGACAAAGTGCAGTCTGTATACACAGGACCAATCATCTGACGATGAGAGCAGTATCACAAGGAGTGAAGACACCGACACTCCAGAACCTAAGACCACAGACAAAACAGATGATACCAAAAAGGCTGAGAGCACAGACGGAGTAGTCTTAAAACTAAAAGAATTAACAGTGGACAGTGATAAAACAGAATAATTCCTTTTTAATTAACAATGTTATAAGAGGCCAACATGTAATATTTTACTTTGTTGTCAGACAACTATATTTTTAAATATAATGCATTTATCCTATATTTTCTTTTAATGTGTGACTAGAATATTGATGTGATATAAGTTTTAGCATCCTTACCCACTAGCGGTTGCACACGGGAGAAGCTAGGTCGCGCGGTTACTGTTTAGTATGAAACCGTAGAAACCGGGGGCTAGCCGCTTCCACGGTTAGTCGCTAGTGCGTAAGGTGCTATTGTCTTGGTTTAAGTAAATGACTATTTTGGCATTGCATTCCAAGAAACGATACATGTTACTAATCGTTTTTGTAATACAGTTTCATTGTTATGATGTTTAAATTGGTAATATTGTGATTTGAATTTCGTTCTGATACCGTTTCAAAGCATAATTAGCATTATAATTATATTCAGCATAATAGATTTTAGCTATTAAACTAATATTGCGCAATTTCGTGCAATACGAGGCTATAGTTCTTGATGAATAATTTTAAAATGAACCAAATTATCGATAGAATGATAATTTTGGTATTTTTTTGTTTAGTACTAGTTGTATACCTACTTTTTACAGTTGGCAATACTTATAACAGTAAAATGTTATAGGCCTGGACATTGTTCTTTAGGATTTGATATTTCATAGAAATTTTAATAAGTGTTTTATGTATGTACTATTAAAATGTGGCTTCCTAGGGTCTACTCTACAAGGTTCATGGCCCTAAATTTAAATCTGCTTTGAACATTTTGTATGTGGCAATCTAGTAAATTACCGTTTATTCTATGACGGCAACACTATAATAATGGCAGCTAGCACATAATAATATGTTCCATCTAGCGGATGGCAGCAGAACTATTAAAATAAGATTGAGTAAAAAAAAATAGATCAATTGTTTTTGATTGAGTATTTGGTTAATAAATATTACTTTAATTTAAATTAAGTGTAGACCCTAGGCTACTGTAAATAAGATCTGATTTTGAGTGAAACAATAAAATGTGAACATTTCTTGAAGAAAGAGTTTAGATTGATGTCTTTGAATGTTCACTGTTATTGTATCACTCGAAATAAATTAGTTAATTTTATATGTCGACATAAACATTTTGCATATCATCTTATTTTCTTACATAATATTTAGAATTTATTTGATTGTTCTGTGTCGGGAGTATAGAACTTAATAAAAAGCGATGTGCGTCTGATGAGTACCAAGAAACATCAAAGCTTTTTAAAATTTTTCGATGTGGGCATGAATCTCCTCTCAGAATAAGTAGTAGCTTATACGTTGACTTTCATGTTGAGTCCACTCCATGGCGCAGCGGTTAAGGTAGTCGCCAATCCACTGTCAGTTCGTCGTGAGACCTTGGCTTCAATTCGGAACAAATATTTGTGTGATCCACGAATTGTTTCGAGTTTAGTTGCACTCTGTGTCTGTTTATAAAGTCCCCGCGACACAAGAAAAAGTCTAGTAGAGCGAAAGTTGTTTTATTAAAGAAATAGCCCAACACCTTAGGATAGAGTCTTGTGTGCAAGGTAGGGAGCGGTACACAAAATACAGGATTTAGTAGATCATTGACGCTTAGGCCTGTTTGATACAGCTACTTTATTTTGGAAATGTACATAATTCTTTATTATTATCTAGTTACATTATGCATGTTAAGGCTCTTTACTCAGTTGTCGGACTATACGAAAGCGTTTAAAACAAATTTAATGTCATAAAGAATCTATAGATGTCGCTAATTGGGCATGTGCCATTGACAAATGACATGGTTGTGACGTCAATTTTGACTTGATATTAGAGCCGACATGTTAATACTGTTACGGCAGGTGTTGATAGAACTTATTATGATATTGGTTACTGAGTCACGGTTCATGTCTGGTCAATGACCTTATAATATGCATTTAGTCAAGCGACTTTTTCCCTTTTTGAAATTGACTAGAGTCAGTGGGGATATATCAAGTACTCAAGTAGGCTAATGCACTATCTCCCTTTCTTTCATACATACATACGCACATAAATAACTCAGCTTTTATTCCCGAAGCGAAGCAGCGGTGTATGAAATGCTTTCGTGTTTCGCCATTTAAGTACAATATTAGTCCTATCTTATGAATGGCGAGTCTATTGCCATATACCGGTCACGTTACGAAACTCCTAGCTACTATTGAGAGTACTCTAATATAAATAAGAAAACACCACTACCACCTTCTGATCTGGCTACCTGAGACCTGACAGTCGTATACACTAGAGACCAGACTACAAATGCAGTGGAATGATAACAATTCATTTTTATATTGATGTACTACAAATCCTAACTACTTACCTATTGCTTTGGCTGTGAATAACCGAATATATACAAATACAAAAGTGGTAAAGCCTGTACTTGCGCCATTTTTTTACATGTGTAGATACTGCTAAACAACTTGAACAATTTCTCTACATCATAATTAATTATCTATAGGTCCGCTCGTGAAAAATTACTGGATGCGATAGCGAGGACTATTGTGCTTCGATCCTAGAAAAGTGAACCAAGAGTTCTCTGTACTGAGAATACGTTCAGTTTACTTTCTAAAACATTTCCTTGTGTTCAAGTAGTTGGTGACACCTATTCTTATGGCCTTAGACCTATATATTTATCTATACTCTCGACACGTAGTTTTAAAACATTCTCATTATTTGCGTCGTGTAATTTTATTATGCTATGTGCGGTCACAAGTATAAATTATGACATTTTTAAAAACTTTGTGTTTTACCGTAAAAATAACTGAAATATCGGTTGTTTGTTTCAAATGATTAGTTATCGTTATCTAGTTACAAATGTAATAATCAATTTAACCCATTACTATCCCACTGACGAGCAAGGATCTCCGACCCGGATTGAGAGACGGGTTAAGATGGCCATTTTATGGTCTAGCTCCCGGTTTCTGAGGAACATTTAGCGGTAGTTTACTTATTCAATAGTGTTAAAACTCTTATAAAAAAAACGCTAATAGCCGGGTCTGACTGAACGAGCAGCCTCGCGAGGCAATATCTCGGTCCCGCTCATTTCGATCTGAAAGAAAAAAGACCTACATACCCTAGCTATTGAATAGAAAAACTACCGCTAAATGTACCTCAGAAACCGGGGGTTAGTCATGCATGCATAACCAAGTTTCATAGTACCGATAACTGTACAGTTTTATCACATGCACGCTAAGGTTTGTCTGTCGATTGTACATGTAAGGTTAAAACCATCATGCAAAATCTTACGTGTATAGCCACCATTAGGCCTTAAGACCACCACGCTAGCCAAGGCGGGTAGTTAGATACAAATGTTTTCAGAAAATATGTTGTGTATTTATGCTTATGACTGTACTATAAATGTAACCGTTTTGTCATAAATAACTGTGGCGTGTTGCATTCCGTACGTTTCCTTTGTTTTATAAAATAAGCGAAAGTTATTTGTGACGAAACGGCATTTCAATTTTTATATTATTATTTTATACATTTCGAAATCCGAATAGACGTATTTCATGAAATGTTTCGTTTTTATTCCAGTTTTATACCTACGATAACTATTTTATTGATACGCTGTACTAACATAACTTTCAGATTGTAGGCTGACAGTTAGTTAGTAAATCAGTTATATTTTAAGACCCATAAGATGATTATCAAAATCAAAATGAATTTAGGCACCAATCGCTGGTCCACCTAAAAGTTAATCTTAATGCATGAGCAGTTAGTGGCGCACGCTCAGCTCGTAAAATAAAGTACTCTGTGGGCCCGGCTTCGACTGCCGGATGATGTACTTACTTAGTATTCTCTCTTTAACTGCTCTTATATAAATTATTTCACCCTTTCAATGCAGTTATAGTACCTATTTTAAAGCTCAAAACATATAACAATAGACGAGAGATGACAGAACACAACAAAACGGGACTCCCTCGGTCAGTTGACAAACCTTGCTATAGAAGACAAGTTGCTACTGCTAGTTAAGTAACGGTCACCCGAAGCGTTAAGTGGTCTAATCAAGCCCTTCGCACGAAGAGACAGTCGTTCCGTTTTGTGATAGCAGAAGGAATGTACCTATGGAAACTAACAACTATTTATACTTAGTCCAACAATTGAGTAAAGAGCCGTAATTTGTAACATTAGTAACCCACAGGCTTATGAAGCTGTCCCTGATCATTTGATCGCTCATAGCCAGTTGTGCTCACCGGTCGGTAAACGATCAGTGGGTTAAGCAACAGTTGGCGCGGTCATTCTATAGATGGGTGACCGCATAGTGGTATTTGAACTGAGCGTCTCTGTGCTTCGGAAGGCACGTATAAAGTCGGTCAATTAAGGCTGTTGCCGGCTGTTGTCAATTAAGATAACAGTCGTTAAGCCATGTCAAAGGCCTTTCGGGGGGCTTAAACAACTTTGACACTAGGTTGACCACTAACCATACGATAGATAGATCATTTGATTCAGCTTCTTTATTTATGAATTGAAATCAAGATAAATCGTGCATGATAAGGTTCTCTATTAAGTTGTCAGACTATATCAACAATGAATTATCTCTTGTTTTAAATCAAAAGCTGCGTGGGTAGGCTTCCCGAGATAGATATCGCTTCCAGTTAATGTACATTGTAATAAAATATGTATAATTTAGTCCAAATCCGTTTTCATAAAAATGTAGGTACTACATATTGACTGTATCGCAATGGAGTAGATACAGTCGGCAGCAAAATAAGTATACATACTTATAATATTTAGCAAAATACACAATAGTTTAACAATATCAATTTTAATACTAAATAGATTATTCTGTGCCTTTATTTGCTAAGCATATTATACAATTTTGTTCTTTGGTCTCTACCTTATACATACGTATGAATATTGGCAATACCCAAGTTGACGATTAGTTCCACATAAGCTAATTTGGATTTACAACTTTTAAGTGTTATTAGGTTAAAAGAGTTACATATTTTAGTTTGTTTAGAAGTTGTCTGTTGACTGTACAACATAATGAGTTGGCCTACTTCAGTTGGATGTAATGTAAAATTTTGATTAATCGCACGCCGTCATGCATGGGTGAACGTAATAAGTAGGAAACTGAATGATATATATGATTACTTCAGTACTTATACAATACCTACTTACAATATAAACTTGAAAATGGTAGAGGCAATGGTCAATTTTATAGATACCCAAAATTCAGGTTAATTCAGTAAAAATAGCCTGCTTTTAATCAGGACATCGGGTATCAATTTTATTTATTTTCACACAGTCTTCCGTCAACCTGATCAGAAATCGAACTGACGACACGCCGCTGTTAAGGCAATACCTACTTCACTTTTCTTGTCACTCAATACTGTACAAGACGGTCAAACAACTTCGGGTAATCTTTGTGTCTAGACTCACAGCCAGCACATGAAGCAAAAATGCGTTTTTGCAATCAGAAACATCAAGATGTACCTTATGAGACTAGACACGTGACAAAGTACAGAATTCCGGAACAGGATAAATGCAGAATGTCCCAGCTGTGGGACCCATGTGGTTAGCCTAGCCTAGGACCTCCGAGATAGATATCGAGTATTCTGTGCTGAGAGAGCCATGAGGTTCTTGCAAGCGCCCAGGGTTGTAGTGACGCCACTGAATGTAAAAATAAAATAGCAGGCAAAGACATTGCCTTGTGTAATCTGTTTCAATGTAAATAAAACAAAAAACGAATCATATCGACAATTTATTGCAATCTTACACACATTTGTGCTTTAATAACTTAACACTATATTCATTTACATAAATTAATAATACGTAGACTCCATATTGTTTGGAAAACAAAATATACAAACAATGGCTAACATCAGGTTTCAGTTGAAGGTGTCATTTGGTAGCATTCATGTGTAATGTAGCAGTACATCTGTACAAACATAATTAACGTGAACATACATACCTAGTTTGAATTCAATTATCTATGAAATTATCAGTGCATAAACTAATAAATTTTGAGAAAAATAATAAGTTATGATCCCCTTAAACCCGTACGCATAATCCCCTGCAACAACGGGAGGTCTCTGCGCGAAGCGAAACTGCGAGGTTCTCTAGCCAATAAATTAAAAACTAAAGTTTTTCTTTTAATACTCTTGTGTAAAGAATGAGACTTGCTATTTAACGCCATGTTCATAACATACAGAAGCAGAGTAATCACCATTCTTCTTAGTTACATTATAATACTGAGGTTTGAGTAGCATTTTTTATTCTCCTAACAAAACTGTCTGCAACCATTATCTTTACCAACATGGTTTGAATTTTATGTTCTATAAATTGTTTAGTTACACAAGTTCATTATATTAATAATAATCATTATTGTAATGCATATCTGTACTGTAACATTACACACAAAAGCATACTTATGCCTGTAAACGCTACCTGCATTCAATAACAGAAATATATTTCACTATGTTGCTAAGTAAACCTAAAAAATAGAAAAACAAGTGAATTTTACCATTACATGGATGTAAAATTACACGTAACACTCATAGCTACCCATCCGTGAAGATTATTTAGACATGCATTACAGATTGGAAATTGAAAACTACAGATCAAGTGAAATGATAAATGTACATTTTGTAAAAATTATATAGGAAATTATATTTTTCACTGACTATTCATGTTTATGTATTCAGTCAGATAGATTATTCGGCATTATAAAGTTGATATACTAAATCGCTTCATTTATTGTGTAAGTTACAATATGAATAGGACAGTTCTTTTTCTTGTCCTTATCCCAAGTTATGTGGGGTAGGCACAAGGAGATTTCTATTAAAAACATGCTGTAAAGGGGATTTGGATAATTATCTACTTAATTTTTTATTAAGGGATCTTTTTGTAATGTGGGTATTGTTTCCTACCATTATTTGTCCCAATTAAACCTAAGTATAGGGTTTTAAAATCGAGGTTTTATCTCTGCTTAATGAGGCAATCATATTTCACTTAGTTATAGATAAATATAATAAATGCATGACTTATAGTCTTCAAGTTAAATACTGGAATGCTGTGATAAACACAATAGGAAAGACTGGACATTTTAAACTGATAGCTTAGTCTGTAAAGATAGATTTACCTAACTTAAAAAAGGCAGAGGAATGATTTTGAAATATACAGATACATTACAATATGGCAAAATATTTGAAGTCCAACCAAATAACAATCTTTGGTGGTAGCATGTTTAAAAGAATGTGTGTCAGGTAAAACTATTAGTTAATTATAAATAGATGCCTATTTTATACCCTTCAAAGTGCTGCAAACATTACACTGGTGTATTTTCTAGTTTATATCAATCTATCCACACAATAGAGGTAAGAGTAACCATTCTGATATGATTTTGGAGATAAATGTTCTTCTAAAACGTTAAGTACGATTTCAGATAGTAGTGTAGCGTAAAAATCGCACTCATCATCATTATTTTTATGAGGATGTTGCTAGTCGCAATATTTGATATTCAATAAAAATAATGCACCCAGCTACTAAAGTGGAAACTTTGGTACCATACCTAAATTTTTTAAAGAATCAGAGTTCCTCATTTTCCACCTTGCTCTTCTTATCGTAAAGTAAGAATGTCTGTAGAATATTAATTCTAATGATCAGTTCCTTCTTCTTCTCATCGGATACTTTGCTGCTCAGTACTTTCTTCACTCTCTCATGTTCCGTCTTCACAAATTCATCACCCTTCTCTAATATCTTCTGCATAATCATCTTGTAGATCTTTCCAGAATTTGTGTCCTACAAAATGATAATATGGATTAATGATAACACATTTGCATGGATTATAATGTTATCAAAATACTTTGAGTCAGAAACATATCAATTCATTTACTAAAAATATTTTTATTTCCTACACGATATTCGTGACGTGCCACATAGGCGCGCTTTTGACCGTAAATAATTTGAAAAAGCTGAAACATACCTTGCTGGCTAATTTCTTTTGAAGATCCTCTGTCTTCTTGAGTACCTTCTTTCTGTCATCTTTCTTGGATTTTATGAATTCTATAGCGAGTTTGTCGAGTTCTTTCACACAACCCGGCAAACTTAAATACAAGCCGGTATTTTCACGCACGAAGCGGCGAAGCTCGTCACTCGTAAATCCTTTAGAATCATCGAATGTTATTGGCTCGCTTTTACCTTTGATGAACAGCTTAACCACCGGGAAGTTGTCTTTAGTGGCTCCGTACTTCGACGCAAGAGCTTCATTGTCTTTTTCGCCATAATCTTTCACACCGACCTCAGCAACTAAAAGCTCGTCCACGTCTTTCGCGTCTTTTGCCAGTGCCACGAAAGCCTCATGCTTGTCACCATATGGGAATGCCACATCGAACTTAACGAGAGATACATCGAATTTGTTTGTTATTTTCTCGAAAGATAATTCGTTTAATTCAACGGAACCGGTCGACGTCGGTGATGCTTGATAAGCAAAAGGAACTAACAGAACAACACTAAAAAGTAATAAATACAGCTTCATTTTAAACTTATTTGAGTCACGACAGGCTAGAATGTTCTTTGTATCCGCACTGGACGTAATTTACTGTTACACTAAATAAAATAGTCTGCTTGTGCTTATCGTTTACAGAACAATTTTATTGACATATTTCGTTCTGGTTTGTTTTCCTTTACAATTATCAATATTTACAATTACAACCCGACTACCGGAATGAATATTAATTCCGTTCTACGTTGTTATAAATACGAGGTGTGAACAAACTAACATAATTCTGGGACTAAAATTTATTAATTTACACTGTTTTTTATTTTTTTCCACGAAATGATTGGTTTTGCAACTTATATCTTTTATATATTCTTCGTAAATAATAAAATTTAAAAGGTTCGCGTATGCAAAACGTACAAAATCGGAACGTATTGAATCCCCCACTACTTTTGACAGCTGACCGTGGGCGCTTGTGATTGGTTGGAATAGTTGTGATTCAATTGTTTGATTTTTATTTGAGGACTGTTTTCTATTACAAAGCTCAAATTAAATGCAGCTTAGTAGGAAATTAGTTTAGTAATAAGCTAGATAGCTAGCTAACTTCACTAGCCCACTAAAAAAGTTACATTTATGCCCTTTTCCGATATATTTTCGCATATAACTACTACTATGTAGACTTCAAGAATCGTATAGATCTGGTATCTTGATAGGCTAAGATACTGCGCTATCAGATTATCAGAATAATGTGATCTCAGTTGGTTCATACTGACAGACAGCAACTCTATTTTAGATGAAACATAATATTCTATTGAGATCTGCGTAAGTTCTGCTGAAATCTGAAGTATTCTAAGTTAAAACAAAAAAACAAAGGCATTTAGATTTACTTATGGTAGAGTCTTTTATTCAATTTGCATTATTTTTTATTACGAGCAATAAAATGAATCAGTATAGGTAGGTTTATGAATTTCACAATGATTGGTTTAAAATAAATATTTTATTCGTTTCCGATCTGATTACAATTGACTGCCATTTTCTTTCGAGCAATTTAGATACCATTTCAAAAGGAAATGAATTTAAGTTACCGCTGCATTTTGTTATTTATTATATTCGATGTGTTATCTTCTGGAGAAGCTGGTATTATAGAAGTGACACCAAACAAAGAGCTATTAAAAACTAGAAATCCTTCTGTACAGCCGACAGAAGACAATGAATTGTCAGAAGGCGAACCGAAAAAGGGAATATCTTCGGCTGATCATGTTCTGTCGAGCGTTCACAATAAACAGGTAGTTGTAGATCCAGATTTTTTTGCAGACCATGCTCAAGCATTGTCAGTAAAAACTGACAAAGACAATAGAAATCAACGATCAAAAGGTGGTATACGAAATTTTAAGGGCAAGGATATTGCTCAACAATCTGGCAATGGTACTCAAAAATCTGGAGGAAACGCTCAAAAGCCGCAAAGTGGTACTCTAAGGTCGGGAAGTGATGGAGAACCGTCTGGAAGTGACGGTTCAAAATCTGCTGTTCCATTATCCGGTGCTGAAGTAGCTCTATCTGGTAGTGATGCAGTGGAATCAGGTGGCGAGTCTGACAAACAGGAAAATATAAAACCGATTATTGATGAAATCACACCCTTAGGTAGTGACTCTCAAAAGTCTGGTAATGAAGGGATAGTGTCTGGTGGGGACGGGCAGGTATCTGGCGGTGACGGGCAAGTATCTGCTGGTGAAGGGTCAGTATCCGCTGGTGAGAGGCCAGGATCTGGTAGTGATAGGCCAGGATCTGGTAGTGATAAGCCACAATCTGGTAGCGATTCTCAGAAATCGGGCAACGATCGTATTCATTTAAAAGGTAAAGAAAAACAGAGTTCAAAAGAGACAGAAGAACTTGAACTATCAGATTCTGATGCAATTAAAACAAGTATTGGTAAGTATCTCTTTACAAGATCTTCCCGCGTCCGCGAACTGGAATCTTGGTATAAAGATAATTAGGTGTACCTACCTAATTATCTTTATACCAAGTAAGAGTCGAGAACTCAGAAAGGGGATGCTATAAGTTTGACGTATGTATTTATGTGTAGGATCGTAAACGAAGTCCCAATTTTGATATGGTGTTTTTTGGTGTCCATACTTGAAAAAGAGACACGGTGATTTAGAATGAAAAATAGACAACTATGTTGTGCCGTGTAAAAGATATAAATAAGTAAATATTTTATTTACTTTCAGAAAAAGAAGAAAAGGAAATGATACAAAGTTCTCCATATTTCAAATGGCAGAGGGCAACTGTGCCATATTTTTTAGATGAAAACAGCTATGGTGTGTATTAGTTATAAGCATACCTAAGCACTTTCAAAAGTCTCAATTCATTCGAAACCTGGGAAACTGCTCATGAGAGATTTTAAAAGATTTTAGTTTTCCGAAACTAACTTTTACCGTTATCGTGACAATTCAAGTCTAACAGAAACCGGGGGCATGATAAATAATAATTATTAGTTTGAAAATATCCACAAAACATTATAAATGCCGTGGCGGCTATCATGGCAGTATGCTAAAGCTACTGATCCTTTTTCTTTATTTGTTTCATTCAAATAAGTACAGCTTGTCATACAGGATCGCCGGCTACGAGTACTACGTACCCGACATTTTTGAAGGGCCGTTAAAATTTGTGTACTTCGAGTTCTTGTATTATTTAGGTAGCATTTTAAACAGTTATTTTACAAAATAAACCTCTACAACTTTTACACATAAAACATCCTCTGAAATCCACCCTATTAAAAAAAAAACTGCATTAAAACCCGATGCGTAGTTAGTAGGTAGATCTAAGCAGCGCTTTGCAGGGAAGCGCCTTTCCTTTATATAATGATTTCTTTGTAATTTCTTATTTTCAATGGCAATACACGGGATAACCAATCGCATATTTCACATTACAGATGAAATAATTTTTACTCGAATTAAGAAAGCAATGAATGCCATCGAGAGCGTTTCCTGTGTGAAGTTTTATGAACTTAAAGGGATACCATTTGGGGGGTTCCACTATTCATATCTACATATAACGAACCCCGACAAGATTAGAGAATGTGTTCACGAATTAAAACCAGGAGTGTTATCAGAAATTGTAAGTTACCAAAGAGACTAAAGATGAAATTTCTTCATTCATCTTGGCTTTATCCATACTTACATATACAATTACTAACTTTTGCCCGTGATTTCGTGTGGTTTGTGACTTAGGATAGAACGTTCATACAAACTTTCGTCTCCTGTTTTATCTCCTTGCGGGTAGAATTGATCAAAATCCTTTCTTAGCGGATGCCAAATTTCAGCCCGATCCGTCCAGTAGTTTGGGCTGCGCCTTAATAGATCACTGTCAGTCACCTTTGAGGTTTTATAAATAAATAAGCCAGTGATTTTATACATATGAAAATATATTTACATGTTGCACATAAGCAACAACTTTTATAAAAATAAATATTGAGATAGTTAATGACTGGGATAAAAAGCTACTTTGATCGATTTACTAGTAAACAGGAGTTCCCGGTAGAGCTAGTAGATACTAGCTTAGCTTAAATTAGTAAATACTAAAACAATTAAACTAACTGCACGTTTAGCGCAGCGGTTAGTGTGGTCACCTCGCCGCAATAATCGTAGCTCCGCGTGTGGATCGAATCCCACCCGGTACAAAGATAAGTGTGATGAACACGAGTATCTGTTCTGAGCCTGGTTGTTAATGTATCTAATTAAGTATGTTTTTAGAGGTTGCGCTGTTGCGCTCACCGGTCGGTAAACGATCTGTGGGTTAAGCAAACCTTGGCGCGGTCATTCCATAGATGGGTGACCGCATAGTGGTATTTGAACTGGGCATCTCCGTGCTTCGGAGGGCACGTAAAAAGTCGGTCCCGGTTGTTGTTAATGAGATAACAGTCGTTAAGCCATGTCAAAGGCCTTCGGGCGGCTTGAACAACTTTGACACTAGGTTGACCACTAACCATACGACAAGAAGAAGAAGAAGAGGTATACAAATATGTTTATCAATTATGTGGTTACTATTGTACAAGCTCTGCTTACTGTGGAATCACTCGACCGTCTTTGAGTTGTCAAAATGTTTACTTATTTATTTTAATGGCTTTTCAAACGTGCGTGTATTTGCATAGATGATGATTCTGGGCTTCGATTGTTTGGGATCCCGCGACATCCTGCATTCGTTGATGCATGCATTATACTTCGAAGACGAGGTGAGGCATCCTCAGCGCGACCACTACGTCAGAGTGTTGTGGGAAAACATACAAACAAGTAAGCATTATATACAACGTGTCCCAAAACTCAACGTCAAAACGAAAACCTGAGCTAGGCCGAGTGGTGTTGGCTCTCAAAAAATATTTTAAAAAAATCTATCTCATGTAGTTTCAAAATGACAACCATTTTTGTAAATTGTCACCCTCTGATGAGTTTACTTCTACTGTGGCTACAAATGACTTCTTTTCTAGTTTTTTTTTTGTGTGGAGTATTCCTAAGTAACGTTACTACAAATTTTAATTCATTATTTGCACACAACTTCATTGGAATTTCTGAAAATATCTCTTTTATGGCGAACTATGCCTTAAAAATATTTCATCACTCAACTTCGACAGTCTGTCCTGAAAAATAATTGTACTACGCTCTTTCGGCATATACCCTTAAAAGTTGGCGCATTTAATGGGCTTTTGAAAATGGTATAACACTTACCAAACTATTTCATAGACGATGAGAAAATAATAAAAATCTTAAGATAGTCGACATTTAATTTATTATTAATTCGTCATAAAACGTTCGTCAACGACACGTTGTATACCTACTATACTGGCTTTTGCCTGCTTTTGACTTTATTCGCGTGGTTTGTGACTAGTGGCAGAATTTTCATACAAACTTTTATCCCCTATTTCCCCTTGAGGGTAGAATCGATCAAAATCCTTTCCTAGCGAATGCCTGACGTCATAACATTTACCTGTATACAAAATTTCAACTTTCGGAAAGTTTGGACATCTTCGAAACTTATCATACGATAAGATAAAAAAACTTTCCATGTAGCCAATAGAAAAGTAAGTTATTATTTCTTATGAATTAAATATCATTTCAGAATACCGTTCTTTATACGACATCCATGAGGGTGGTGCTTTCAAAACGATGGTCGAGTATGACACGCAGAGTATTATGCACTTCCACGACCGGGCGTTCAGTGTTAATGGGGGTGCCACTATCACAGCTGTGGTAAGTTATGATATTATGATAACTTTGACTTTCGATTTGCTGATCAAGCTTTTGACAAGTAAATAGGGTAGTTGATCGTGTTAACGAATTTGTAAACTTGCACTTGTAATAGTTTTATTCTAAATTGTAATGCTGCAATGTCCATTTTTTTCACTAATAATGTTAAAATTGTTACACACTGGCTGAAACATTATACGAGGCATTCAGTTGAGCCAAAATACGAAATTGTGACATTACTATGCCGTATTTCGATTCAAAAATGTATTTTGGAGATCATAAAGTGTTCTACCTACTAGTCAAATAGACTAGTAGGTAGTAAACTATCCTTTTATTCTGACTTTTTTTTTAACTCGATGTGCCTTATAAATTTCTTTCAGAACATTTCAGAACACCCTAGCAATCTTGATTTGAATTCCTAAATTCAAACTCGAAATGTTATTTCCAGGTACCCGGCTTAGTCATAAGGCCATTAGACCGTCTCTCACAACTGGACATCATGAAGCTCAAACTGATATACGGACAGGAATGTAACAAGCGTAACGTGGACACTCTACTAGAAACTTGTAAGAAAACTCTAGTCGGAAATGACGTTGCTACGGATCATGAGACTGGATCAGGGGGTAAGGGGGATGAAACAGGCAGTGGGTCAGGCGGTGGGTCAGGCAGTGGATCGGGCGGTGGATCAGGGGATGAAACAGGTGATGATGAAGGCAAAGATGAAAAGACAGACAAAGGCGAAAAGACAGACAAAGATAAAGATTCTAAAGAAAATTCTAAAGAAAATTCTAAAGATAAAGAAGACGGAGACGATTCTAAAGGTGGCGAGAAAACGGATGAAAATGGCGGTTCTGGTGATGCATCTGGCAGTGGTGGAGGTTCTAAAGGTGAAGGTTCAAAGGGTAAAAATAAGGAATCTGGCAACGATAATAGCGTGTTAATCGGTGAAGGAAGTAGCGAAGAAAAAGTAGGAAAACAACGTTTGGTATTCCGCCCTGTACCTATGTAGTTCTACAGTAAAAAGGACTGGCCGAAGAATGTTTTTAAATATAATTATTAAGCAATACTTGATGATTATTTTTTTCTTTAATGTATAGACAGTTTATTTAGAATGTAGTTCTTTAACAAATTTTTGATTTTTTAAGTTTACCACTACTCTAGAACTATTTTTTTAGATAATACTCGAATTTGAATACCATGTGAAGGTCAAACTTTTGCCTTATTTTCAGTGAAGAAGTAGACATTTTTTTTCTAATATAGACCGTTTCATCCGAGAAGTAAAACTCATTTTATACTGATTCACATTTTATAATGTTTTTAACGTCCTTGCATTTGGTTTCGCCGCTTGCTTTGCGTATTCTTTTCGTTTAAGGCATTGTTGACGATAGATATGGTTCAGTTTGGAGACGTCCGTAGAACTCAGCCCTTGCCAGTGACCCATAGCCCAGCCGTCGTTCTGAAATTCGTTTATATTTATCTTGAATCATTTAACTTTACATGTCTGGCGGCCAAATATTCACACAACTTAATTACAACTTAATCTTGTGATTTTTACGAAACAAAGAAAAATCATGTGTCGATTTAAATAGTAATCTACCAGACGGATAAATACGTAAGTATTAGTCATATTTCCTGTAAGAAAATACAGCATACAAAACTTAATAAACTTAATAATCCCATGACAGCAAGCCATGTCAATTTATGTAAATACATATTACAGACGACCTGTAGCTCAATTCTCTATTACTATCGACTACCGACAACCGATCTGTCATCGAGAAATTTTGTATGAAAATCTGATCAGCGCCTCTGACGGGTGTCGTAGGAAACATTTTGGCAGTACATTTTTAATGTCAAATGTCGATAGCTAGCCGGTTGTCGGTAGTCGATAGTGGTAGAGAATCGAGATACTGGTCTCTACCGGTCATTCCGATAGCCCTTAAATATTCACTTTATACCAACTTCACATAACTTACCCAAACAGGGTACATCAGGTTAGTGCGTCCATTTTTGATCTGTAGCCAGGGGTAATGCATCACACTCTGATAGTCATAGGGGAAGCCGACTGATGCTGCCGCAGGCAATTTCTCTTTCATTTCTTTCTTTATATCTGAAAAATATGATTTAACAATTCGAAGAGCTCTTAGCCTGAGCTTGCTTTAGTTAAAATTTGTATTGAGATAATTTAAGCTTTTAGAAAAAAAATTGTTGGTTTCGGCAAGTGCGCAATTGCAACAGAATCAAAAGGACGCTTTTTATCAACAATGGACTGTCAGCAAACGAGTAGCTATGGACTAAGCTTGAATGAAAAGCAGGGGAGAGCACCTTTTTTATTAGGCAAGAATTATTTCTTCAATTAATTTCAAATGTAACCATTCAACAATTTACAGCAACTACACCGAGTGTAGAAAAAAGCACTACTGGTAAACAGAATTTCCTATTGAATCGGCCGGGAATGTTTGTTAACTTAGCCCTTAAGTGTTGCAATTCGTGTGTTTTACCGTCAGTAAGTTGGTCCCACACGATGTGTAGGAAAGAGTCTCTGTCGTGGCTGTTGTGTTGATGGTCCAGACCGAGGGTGTGCACGAAATGATGCAGTAACACATTGACGGAGCTGAAGCAGTCACCGTTGATGTACAGGGTCTGAATGGAGTTGGAATCGTCAGTTTGTTATGTATAAGCATTTGAATAATAAATTAAAGGAAGACAGAATTTTTTATACCTATACATGAAATTTACGAAGTTATGTACTAAATAAATAAGCAGTTAAGCGCTGTAATTATTGTTTTCTAAAAGGCTTTCTAACAAGCGATTTTTTTTTCCAAAATCCATACTTAAAATCCGGTTTCCAAAGTACATAATTTAGCGGCAATTTATCTATTCAATTTGTTTTTTTTTTAATATGGGTTTAAACGCTACTGAGTAGATAAACTACCGCTAAATGTACCTCAGTAACCGAGTGTTAGTCGTTTAAGAACTAATAAAGTAAATAATTAATTATGATTTGATACTTAACCGCCTGAAAAAAGAAAAACGAAAATTAACATTTAAGTCGAATTCACTAAAATCTAATAATTTTATCTTACAATAATGTGAATCATAATACAATGTATGAAGTTTTTATAAAACGAATAATGAAAAGCTGAATAAGTACTTACAGGAACTTTCGTAGGTGCTCCAGATCGTTTAGGACACGGGCATCCAGGCTTAGCCGACCGAGCAAACTCCAAGTAATGTTCAGCATGTCTTCTAGAAGGCGTTGGTGGTTTACCGGCCGGCTTTTGAGGTCTCTTCCGTTGAAATTTCGACATTTTCCCGAGAGCTTTGGACATATTCTGTATCGGGTTACGGATGTTCAGTTTTGTGTTTACAGTTTTCGGTTTTGCCCCTTGATTATTCGGCTTGGTTTGGATATTCGGTTTCCTCACGTTCTGCTTGTTTGATTGGTTTTGTGCTGTTGTAAAGGTTTGTATAAAAAAAATACAAATGCGATTAACTAATCATGACTAGGTACAGTTGGGTAGCGTTACGCAATTAATGAAAAAGTATGCTCAAAAATAAATAAATAAAACCAGAAGGAGTATTGTATGGGACTGAAATAAGATCTAGTTTACGTTAAATTAAATTATGAGAGATGGAGTGCGTAGATCCAAAAAAAAATTACATGTTTCAAATTTCAGTTTCTACAATATAATAACGATTTCTGTAGTGTAATGGATCTTTTAAGGCTTTACTTCATCCTGTACTGAATTGGTCGCGTACGTCGTCAACGCGCACCGTAAGCTTCGTATTCATTACATACAATCTGCCGGACACGCTATGCTGTACAATGTCCCATACAATATCGTGTCCGCGTACTCGTCCGACGTACACCAGCGTGCAAAGAAAGTAAGCCTTAACACCAACAAATGGCGTAACATACGAATTCCTATTTCAGTTACCGTTGCAGAAATACACAGGCACATACGTAGAGGCTAACGTAGACATTGGAGCGTAAAATAATCAAATAAAAATGGTAACTTTCTTTTGTCTGATCGCGTGAGTGTAGAGTACATAATCGTGCTCTTACGTCAGATTGCGTTCAACGTAACCGCATATTTACGATAACCTGATTATTTACAATGCATTCTGAGCTGTTTGGATTTTGTTTCATCTATTTAGCTTTTATAGTGCGTTTATTTATGCTTCTAACATTTATGAGTAAAATAAAAATATCTGAAAAAGTAAGTGACTATATAGACAAAACCTAGTCATGAGAAAAAAACCATTTTTAACTTTTCTACTACCCGCAATAGGCCAGCGTGGTGGACTCAAGGCCCAACCCCTCATTAGGGGAGGAGACCCTTGCTCAGCGGTGGGACAGTCGTGGGTTAAATTTATTATTATTTACTTCGGACTTCAAAAAAGCGAACATTTTAGATGAAGTATTTGCAGCAAAACAACTTATTATTTGATAGCTCTACAGAAGCAATACAATAGTTGTTAAGGAGCCGAAAAAACCAACTTATGTCATTCCTGTAAGTGGCGTAAAACCAGTATCAAAAATTACCTTTAGGAGACTTCTTCTTCCTGACAAACTTCTTGGCGCTGGTCAGTTGCATATTGTCAGGTATTCCACCACGAAGAGATCTCCTCACTTCGTCGCCTTCCACCTCATTGTCGTCTGACATAGGACCGTCTGTATCCAATTGTACCGGGTCATTATCTACTACATTCGTATTCTTATCACTAGCCGACGGGTCAGAATTACCTTCATCTTTCTCTGAGCCGGGGTCTTTTCCGGACTCGGGGTCTTTTCCGGAATCAGGGTCTTTTTCAGATACGGGGTCTTTGCTTGGACCTTTAGTAGTGCTATATATATCATCATCATCATCATCATCTGAATCACGACTTCTATCCATGTCTCCTTTGCCTCCGTCATCACCCTCTGTGTCTTCATCGTCATCATCTTGGGTCATATCTCTGAATTCTATGCACGTCTCTTTTTCTATGTGGTTTATTACTGCTCTTATGTTATCCATCTCTTCTAGGGCTGTGGAACAAGTTAATAGTTTAATTGAACTATGAAATTTCGGAAACGTTTTATAACAAAACAAGTCATGAACTTACTGAACTCTACATCATCTTTGAGTTTGTAGTTAACAATTCCGAAAGGCCATATTCTGTCTTTGAAGTACTCTTCAATATCTTTTTCACTGACTTTAGGTGCACCAGATCTAGTTTTGACGACGCTAGGACAGGTCTTCAGCAGGTAATCTCTGTTGCGTTTCATACATTCGCCGGAGTACAAAGTGTTGATTTTCTCTACGTCGATCTCGCTGAGGCCTTCTCGTTGTCCGACTTTTATGTCGGGCTGTGTAGGAATTAGCGTGTTACTGACAAGGACTATTTCAACTATTATGTTTGTATGCATTAGCCCGATTCTCTACTACTATCAAGAATCGACAACTGGCTAGCTATCGAAAAAAAATGTATGAAAATCAGATCAGCGCCTCTAGCGGACGTCGTAGAAACTATTTTGCAGTACGTATAACTCTCTATACGAGACGGTTCCGATTGTAGAGAATTGCGTAGTAGTATAATATCTAAGTATTCGACAAGCAGGTACATATTATAATGGAAACCACATAGTAGACTATTCATCAGTATAGCCAGAGTGGCATAATCATTTAAATCATATGAAGCAGAGATTACAAGAAGCTTCGTTGAAATATCGATGTCTAGTTTGGTTTTTGAAGTAACTGTTCAATGTCAAGATGCTTTTTTGAGAGGGTCCACTTATGTGGTCAAACCTTTAATACGTTCCCAGCAGACATTGACATAGACATCGTTTTTCTATACTTTCCATTAACTGCGGTACGATTCGTGTCCTAACCAGCCTTTCTTTCATTGCCGCACTGCAAGTACGACATAGAAGAGGTCTTACAGGCCCTGTTCCGCACTCAAAGTGTTGACTCACCTCCGTCAATATAGTCATCTGGCCATTCCTGGAGAAGGCTCGTGGAGGGTAGTGCAGAACGCTCGCGTAATCGTACGGCAAGTTTTCCACTGGCCGCTTAGGAAATATCTCGAAATATTTCTTGTAGCCTGGCAAAGGAAACATAAATATATAATGATTTTCAAAAGATTTTCGATCGTTCTTATCCGAACGAGGAAAATAATACAATATTTGATGATAAATTTCACGTGCAATTTCTGATAATTATTTAAATTATAATGTAATAGTTTTTCAGTTTCTATTGTTTCTATTTAAATACTTAATATAATTTTGGTAACGAATGCCACCTTAATCAATCAACAAAAATCTTTTGTTTGAGTGTACATAATAGGTCCGGATTTTTCTTTCAATAGTTTCTATTGTATTAGACCAACATTATTAAGAAGTATTTTCTAATCCGGAACACTTACATACATATGTCCACATCTTCAAGTATAAAGCGTGCTTAGTATTAGGTTGTTCGGAAAGTCTTTAGTTTTTTCGTGAAAATGAAAGACAGTTTCTTACTTTGAGTATAATCCCAGGCCTAATATTTAAGAGTAAGTTTCGCACTACTCTATCAAAAATATGAGCTTAAGTTTAGAGACATGCAAACAGAAATAATAAATAAATAAATATCATTGGACAACACACAGTCATATGATTCCTAACTAAGCAGAGCTTGTACCATGGTAACCAAATAACTGATAAACACAAATAAAAAAAAAATAATAATTAAAATTTTGGGACAATTCACACATGGTCATTAATTGATTCCAAACTAAGCAGAGCTTGTACTATGGTAACCAAATAACTGATAAACATACTTATATACTTCTAAATACATACTTATATAGATAAAAATTAATATCCAAACACAGAACAAATACTCGTGCTCATCACACAAAGATTTATCCCTGGTGGGATTCGAAACCACCACACGCGGCGCTTTGGTTATTGCGGCGAGGTGACACCTTAACCACTAAACGTGCAGTTAAATACCGAATTCTTTGGATATCCTTACCAGGTTTGATATTGTCCCAGAGTATAGTGATGTACTGGTCTCTATCAGGTCTGGTGTGCTCGTGGGGGAAGCCCAGCACGTGCATCATCTCGTGCAAGATGTCGCCTTGCGTCATGCACTCGTAGCCAAACACCACCATCTGCATACGTAAGTTGAATGACGTGTCAGTCTCGAGAACGGCTGAACTGATTTGGTTAATGTTTGTTGTTGAAGTATATATGTATAGTATGTATATGGAGACCAAGGAAGATTTTATGGAAGGTAAGAAAATACGAAAATATTTTAAAAGTCGTCAGTAAGTCTGTTCAAACCAACGATTGACTTCAATTATTTTATAAAACCTGAATTATAAATACATTTCCTTGACACAGGTAATAACGATGATCTACGTAAATCTTGGTTCAACGTAGCTTTGGAAGTTATCTTATAATGTTTAACAGGCTAGGGGTCAGAACTCGTGTGACAATCATGACTACTTTTAGACAATGAAGTGTTTAATATTCACGAGAGAATTCAAAACGTACTACTAATTCAAAACTTTATAAAAAAAATATATCTATGTAATTTAAATCAACATAATTATTCACGTTTCTCGTGAATATGTATATTGGTGATTGTAGATGGTTTTGGTGGATAATTGATTAAGGATTTATGTAAATTAGCTGAAATATGACGATTCTTTGAGATGACGAAAAATAAATAATTAATTGAACTGAGCGTCTCCATGCTCAAGAGGGCACTACTAAAAAGTCTGTCCCGGTTTTTGTCAATTAAGATAACAGTCGTTCAGCCATGTCAGACGGCTTGAACAACTTTGACACTAGGTTGACTTCTAATCATAAAAAAACAAATTTATATAAATTATGCCCAACCTGCACCCCCTTAATATCAGTATGGTCATTGCTATGAACACATTGCTTGATTCCCGTAGGATTAGTGATGTATATCCATTCAATGTCTCGCAAAGACTGCGTGTCTGTAGGCCTCTCTCGGAGACGTTGTAGACGAATGCAGGTTGCCTTCTCCAAGTAGTCAAATGCTTTCATCATTATATCTGATAGATGAGTGTCTGGAATAACAATAGTATATTATACTAGGGACTAAGAGGAATAGATGTCTGCTGAAAGGCTTTTTTGAAAACTTTTACCTGATTTCAATGGTAAGGAGGTGGTTTTTACAAAGAATTAATAAACAGTAAAACCTTATCTTGCTCCCAATAAGATGTAAAGAAACGCTGTTACTTTAATTATATTTTGTCTAGTCCAAATAGTTTCGAAATAAAGCGACTGTGAGTTGTGACACCCGGACAGACGGACAGACAGACACAACGAATTTATAAGGGTCCTGTTTTCTGCCAATCGACTACGGAACTAAAAAGCTTTGCCTCTTTTGTAAAAGTCTATGATTACCGTAAGTCTTGGTGTCGATGAAATAAGGTATGATGCCTCGCTTGAAGCGCGCGGGCCTGCCTTCAGGGTACGGGGTTTCGTTCCGCAAAGGAGTTGGCCCCAGAGGACCGAGGAGGAAAGAGGGAGCAAAGTTGAACCTCCTGCCAGACATCTGCGTACCACTCTGCCAAATAAATAAATATGGTCAACTCAGACACCGTCATCTGATTCAAAGCAGTTTCAATGAAACCAGCCAACTGTGCAGGACTTTGTTTATAGTGGCCAAGTGTCTGCACATTACACAGGTATATAGCCCAGTAGAACGGCTAAACTGACACGGCCAGTGCGAGGTCAGGCGCAGGACGGCTTTAAAACGTCACGGGCGTCTACGAACTCAATTTCCTACTCTGGATAATCTCTGAGATTAAAAAAAAAACTCAGTAAAGACTCCTCGGCTCGACCCGGGATTCGAACCCGAGATCTCTTGCGCGGCGCTATGAAGTATTAAGAAACAGTAAAAAATATTATCAAATAAGAATTAGCTGTTGGACCTCCTTAAATAAATAAACAGATTGCTTGCACACAAAAGTCAAGCAAAAGTTAATGGTTTCAGCGATTACTTAAGATATATGTATACACCCGTTTCTAATTTGTCGAAAAGATCAGCAAACAGTAGGCCAATTGATTTTTTTTACGAAGAAAATAAGTTTAATTTACTGACTTTACGTAATATTGACTATAGAGTCAACGGCCGAAATCATAGAGTGGCCTATAGATCCATTTAACTATCCTTTTAACTTTATTAAAACTTAGCCTTGGCCCTTGTTTCACAGTTCATATCAATCAAACAAAGTATCGATTTCGCGAGTTTTCATGTACAAATTTATATGTTTCGAAATATGCGGTATAGTTAAATTTCTACATATCGTAACTGCGTGATATCAGATTACGGCTTTTCATGATTTCTAAAGTCGTATTAAATTCTCTAGTTCTGAACATTTTTCAAGTGTTTTCGGGAACATAAATTATTGCCTCGAAACTGATAATGTAGGTACAATTGGTACTTTTTAATCGACTTCAAGAAAGGGGTCAAATCGACTGTTTGTCTTTTTTTTAACAGTAACTTAAGCTGCGACCGTTTATAGAAAATGTTTCGACTATAAAATATTTGTGTGTTTTCTCAGTTTGCTAAGGGGTGGTCAGGCCGTATTTCTCTCTCTCAGTAATCAGTTAAAAAATGGTGACACTAGAGAGTTCAACGGTAAAGGTTTTCTTTCAAAGCTTTCCTTCATGCGAGTATAAAACGTATTACTTGATGTGGCTGACACTACGCCGATAAACGACGTACTTTTCACCCGTCTTCACTTCTAAATCAAGTATCTTTACTACCGAAAGTGGTATAGTGACGTTGCGTCGTAGCGACACTGGAAGACTCATTTAAAGTCGATTTTCCATTTATTTCATGTTTTGGAAATACTTTTGAATGGAAATATACTTACTTTTTTATTCTTCGTCTTAGCCGCTACATTACCTCGTCTGTAATTGACCTTCTGACCCTGTTCTAACAAGTCATCATACAACTTGTCCACAATGGTCTCCACTCTCAAAGCATCTTCAGGGTTCAGGGCAGGGTTGATGGCATTCAAATTAGTCTGTCTTTTAGACCTGCGATGTCGTCTATTGTGATGCTCCTGCATTTGGTTCAGTCGTTCTAGTTTTTCAGTTTCTTCGTTGAAAATACGACACATTTCTAAAGTGTCTTGTCGTTTTCTATCGATCAGCTTTTTGTCCTCTGAAATATATAAACATTAACAATAAAAAATAACTACCAACATTAAATCGCCGTCTATAAAAAAAAAATGTTATCAAACCTCTATGGACGCTTAATTCGGGGGGAGAACCTGGGATTAGACATTCTACAGCTAAGTTATTAAAATGAACTAAAATTAATATCTGTAACACTCCCAACATACTGTTGGGCAAAAGTAAACTACAACATTTTATTGCAAACAATAACACGACTAGGAAATTGAATTGTAATAAATATTTTATTGTTTTCGTTTAAATTTATTCAAAGATTATAATATTATTTTGAAATAAGTCAAGTCTGAAAACTCTACATCAATATGCACACGTAGTTCTATAGTCAGGGATCAATTCAACACAATGTATGATGAAAGAGATTTGAACTTGTGACCTCTATTGTATACAACTATAGACAATAAAACCCCTTTCTCATGGGCGTTGTAGTACACGCGATGTTACCGTAGTACTACCATAGATAATGATCATTAGGTCGGTGGAACACTGGCCTCACCGACTCACCTGTCCGCACGATGGATTCGCAAATTCGAATTTAGAAAGTTAACTTTTTATTCCGGCAGTTTAACGAGGTTGGAGGTGTGGAGCGCAGTGGCCAGTCGCGTTTTGTGTGTCAGTGAGCAAACACGTGCGCCGTGCTCAGCGATTAATAACAACTGTGAACGAAATAGTTTGACGCGCTCGTGTTTTTGTTATTATTACTAAATAAGGGATTTCTAAACGTAAGTACTATTTATATATATTTTATTGACACAATTTTGCAAGGTTTTTAAGTTATCATTCATTGATAACGTGGATGTGTGAATTTTTTACCGGCGTCGTCAGTTTTCAGTTTGTTGACACGGCAAAAAAGTTATGCGGTTAGCTTAGTAGAAACTGTTTGATATAAAAGTATACCTGTGTGCCGTTATGTTGGGGATTTAATTGAGCCGAGAAGCTGGCAATGGCGAGGTCGATTGTAATTGAGCTCTTGACTTGTGTCAAATGTAATTATATGATGTTTCTTTGTATATAGTGGTCAATCAGCCGATCAGACTATCCCGCCATAATGGGCCACGCGATTATACGTTCAAGGAGAGGATCATAAGAGCTATTTTTGCGTGTTAAAAGAAATCCGGCACATGCAACATGGTACCGCTGTATCTATGAATGAACAACTAGTTTGATGTTCAAGCCGAGCCTCAAGAATTATTCAAATAATTACACACTTTCACTATTCGGTTTTTTTGACATAAAAAGTCTGTACTTAATGCAATTGTATTCTTTAATTTTTGATTATGTTATTAGAATTATTAGTTATTTCAAATACGTATACTGGAAAAAGAAATTGCCACAAACTTCGCAAATTCTTGCTCTATCAATTAATATAACATCAATGTAATTTTGGGTCAAGGCTTAAAATGTATAAAAAATCGGGATAAAAATATGTATCACTGTGTATTTATTTATCCCGATTGAACCTTCAAAATTCGGACTGTCCCAGCAATATCGCGACTGATGGTAACTATATAAGTATATAGGTAATAAGGTACTCTTAACACATAGTAATATGGCATACATATGTACATAATTGTCAGTTGTCAATAGATGGACAATTTTACACCACTTATAAGTATTTTATTATGATGACTAGAAAAATTCTTGAAGCTGTTCTTAGGGATCGAGTTCAATGTAGCTCTACTTAGTGCATCTATTACGTACATGTAGAGCTACTTACTTTATAACTTATTCTAGTCTATATCTGAGTGACTGCTGACTACAAAGTTCTTTTAGATTTTGTTCCTGGGAAACGCAGACTTAATTGCTATTGATGGTTTTCCTTTAAAGCAGTGGTTCCCAACCAGTGGTCCGTGTAAGTCAAAATATGGTCCGCGGATGACTTTAAAATTAAAAATTTTCAGGTTGATTATTACACTCTATTATGAATATACTTACGAAGTGGTCCCTGCTAGCAAGAATAATATAAAAGTGGTCCCACACTAAGAAAAGGTTGGGAACCCCTGCTTTAAAGTAACACAACTAATGAGCACACAGAAAAATTAAGTCCTGATTCCTGAAATAAGTTTTTGTAGACCACATAAATTTGATTACTCGTCTCTCATTGAAACTCAGCCCTTACAAGAAAAATTGTTCGTGCAAAACGACTCTTGATACTGATCAACGTATTTCTGTAATTTGTACATAGATAAGAATAATTATTATTGTACATGGGAATCGAAGTATGGAACTCACGACCCTTCGTACAGTGGAAGAGGCGTGGTGACTTCTATAACCACTGTACCGAAGACGTCTTCATAAACGTGACCTAGAATCTCCACTCGAGGTCAAATACTGCGTGACATTATTGGAACTATTTAATATCTCGTTTTCCTTAAGATATTAACTAATCTATAATCCACTAATGGCTGGTGTAATTAATAAGTGTAACGCACGCGCCTGCATCTCGTGATTAGAGAATAGTTTCCTACCAATATTGTATCTACTACCACCGGTAACTACCAAGAAGCTGTGATCCTAGCATATTTTGAAGGTTGCTAGCTTCTGATTATTGAATTTGAAAGTACATAACATCACGTCTTCTTCTCATATGGGTAGGTAATTAGGCATAGACCAGAGAAAACAGAAAAGCGATGAGTGTTTTATAATATCATTTCACTATTAATCATTGGGTTTGTGGGAATGTGGGATATAATGGTAAAAATGGAGAAACAGTGACTTGAAAAAGTCCCCAAGTATTTTCTATTAATCTGTGTAACAGAACTCAGGCAGTGAACTACTGACGACGCAACGAATGGATGATTGGATCACTGTAATTCTCCTAAACTAACGGGATCCTATATTATTTTGTCGTTTTGTCAAGCGTCCGGGTGCATCGTCTTACAAAAGTTTTGTTATTGCTAAACTTTGGTAGGATTTCTTCGGCCTTCTGTTACATCGATATATAAACATGGCGGACGATTTCCCACTGCTGTTGACTTTGAGCCACTGAGAGGTTATCTAGAAATGTTGTCTATGTAAAACTAATCGGAGTCTTTAGCGTATTACGCCAAAACTTTATTACTTAAATGTCAAGCACTCTCTGTCCGATAGAAGTTACCGATAAAATTACGTATACTTTACTTGCTGGCAATTTTATAAGTTACGTATAAAATTGCCAGCAATTGAGGAAAGCAAAAGCAAGTAAAGAAAGGTCCATGGTGCATTTAATGAAGTTATTATAGCGTTTATTTAAAAATCAATATCATTTGAGGTAATTTTGAAATGTGTTTAGTCGGCCATTAGATAAGATTTAAGATAATTTCAGACAGCCCAGATGCGCAAGATTTCAAGTGCGAGTCATTTAAAAGTCATTAAGTACCTTTCTATTTTGATCAAGTCTAAGTCCATTTGGTGATTTAAGAGGCCTAGGCAATTAGTGGCTTATTACTTCAACACTGGATTCTGTATAAGCAAAATAAAAAATAATACTCACGCATTTTATTTTGGTGCATGCAGCCTCAGGTTCAAATCATTGGCTCCTTGCGTGGGATACGCATGCTAAGACCACTTGAATATCATGAAAGTTAATATTAAACGACTTGACACCTAATCGCTAAGTAATCTATGGGTAGTTATGTGTATAGCTAGTAGTATCATTGACTATCATAAGTGTCAGCATTAGACCTATATGAATAAATAATTTGATTTTGATTTTATAGTAGTCACGGTGCTAGAGGCATTGAACAGTTTTTTGTTATTAAGATATAATTGGAAAGGTCGAGGTTTATATTTTTAATTAATTATTTCACACAAAAACTACTGAATGGATTGAAATGAAATTTCAGTCACCCGGATTAATAAAAGGATACTTTTTATCACGAAAACTTTTCCACGTAAATGAAGCCGGTACAGAATTCCATTAATTCAACCTTGAAAATGTTGCTTTCTTAATATTATCTGAAGAGTCTCATAAGCAGCTTAGGTTCTCACAAATCATCAAAACTTTCGCCGAAAACTTAACACTCTTGCAACGAGTATCTTACGTAGAGTTTTACCGCTAAAACGAGGTAGGCGTGTGTACGGTAAACGTCCACGTAACTGTTACGAGACGATCACGATTACGTGCCGGAGTCGTCACGCTACGTATCGCTCCATCAGGGCTGAGGGGGACGGCAAAAACTAGTTACCGTTTGATACCAGTTTGTATTACTGCAGTTTGATGTATTTGATGTTTGTGAATTTACTATTTAAGTATTATATTAGTATTTTAGGCGCCCATAGCCCGTTGCGCTCACCGGTCGGCAAACGATCTGTGAGTTAAGCAACCCTAGGCGCGGTCATTCCATAGATGGGTGACCGCATTGTAGTATTTGAACTAGGCGTCTCCGTGCTTCGGAGGGCACGTAAAAAGTCGGTCCCGGTCGGTATCTACTACGACAACAGTCGTTAAGCCACGTCAAAGGCCTTCGGGCGGCTTGAACAACTTTCACACTAGGTTGACCACTAACCATACGAGAAAGAAAGAAAGAAGAAGTACCAAAATTGTTTATTCACTAACCTGCGGGCGTATTAAGTCTTTCAATTGACAATTCATTGATAGCTTAGTCACTTTTGCAGAACTTTTTTTTGCTTAACGAATGGTGGATAATAGTTATAGATTGTCGGTTAATGTGAACTTTTTCAAAAATCTTTGAATGCAGTTATGCTTATTTAAAAAAATAAAATTATGTTTCGTTTCAGTGAATTAAGGTATCTCCATGTCCACCCCGTATATTAGACGGTTTATAAAAAAATGTTTCAAGGAACAGAACATTATTACTATACATTATATTTAAAGTTCCATGCTTCAGAAAATACTCAAAAAAACGAGTATTTTGTTTCCACGCTAGCGATGTTTATAAAGAAGAAAGACAAAATACCATATTAATTTACTGTTATACAAATTGGATTGAATTAATTAATAAAAAAAATGCAATTTGCATCAGTTTCTCTACGACATGTCATAGACATTTTATTCCCACCGATGCAAATATGACTGCGACATAAAGTTCCCACGAACAACGTGATGAAATAGTTCACGGTGTTTTTACAATGTACAAGATCATGTTGTTCATTTATTTTGTCATCATCATCTGCTGTAGCCATTATTCTAACATAGGATTATATGCCTATTCTGCAATCTATCCGAATATTATAAAACTGAAGAGTTTGTTTGTTTGTTTGAGCACGCTATTCTCAGGAGCTACTGGTGCGAATTGAAAAAATATTTTACTCTTAGATAGCCTATTTATTGGGGAAGGCTATAGGCTATATAACATCACGCTACCACCAACAGGAGCCGAGCACCAATATAAAAAAACGGGGTACACGGTTCATTAGGTTTCTTTCAGTGAGCTCGTGAGGTACCCAAATATCGAGCTTTTTTGTGTAGAGAAAAGATTTTAATACAAGTTCATACATACTATAATGCGAAAAGACTTTTTCCCCGACCTAATATTTTATTGCCTAGAAATGATGAGTTGATGTTAAAGGTTAAATAGTTTAAGTTACAACCGAACACTACTGAATCGTTTCATAACGGGTCTAGCTTGCTTGATTATGTTTCAATTTCCTTACGAATTATTACCAAGCAACAATAAAAGTAAAATATATTAAAGAGCGAAGCTCAGAGCTAAATAAAATGTAGATATACTTCAAAACTTAGCAACTGGAATATAACTTACTATGTACATAAGATATACTAATATTATAAAGCTGAAGAGTTTTTTTTGACCCATTCTCTCTTATATGAAGCTAGCAAAGTTGCGCGGGTCAGCTAGTATAAGATAAGTTTCACAGTTTAAACTTAGCACCAATACGGAACTTTTGAAACGTAACATACTAGAGTAAATAAAATACCCGTATCTTGTACCAGCCCTATGTACTCACCTTCACCAGTTGCATTCCATAGGTCACTGACATTAGGCATACTGCAGTAAAATTGTAAGAACATACCGGATACTGCCGGCTTTCTAGACTTTACTTACATACTAACTTAACTTTTTATTTACTCCAAGTGGTTAAAGATTTACCCTCTTATTCATAAAAATATATGAAGTTATGAAAGGCTTATAAAGTGTTTTGTTTCTTTCACTCCTTAGCGAAATGAAAAAGAGAAAACATATTATAGTAGCTTTTTAACTATAATAGGTTAATAGTGTGTTTATGAATAAGAGGGTTTAAACTAAGGTAATTAGGATAGTTCAAGATAAGTTTTCGAAGCACATCTGAGTATATAGAATAAATAACGAAGTTTTAAACCGACTTCAAAAAGAAAGAAATTATCAATTCAAATCTTTTTTTTGTTTGATTGTTAAGTGATTTTTTCTGTTGACCTATGGCTGTGCGGATTTTTTTTTGTACATTAGGTAAATAAAGTACCTACAGCAAAAAGCAAAAAATATACGAGTTTGTCAAGTCTCCAGCGAAATATTTTTTGTATATGAGAACTGTATTTTTAGTGATCGTAAAACAAACTTGCTATCTATAAACTCTACACTTTTGTCGCTAACGAATAATGGCTAGATGAAACGAGATTTTTTTCACGGAATAAATTAATGATTAATTAAATGACAAGTAACTTATATTGTATAATAAAGATAGTTTTTTTTGGACACGGTCAAGGCATCCATTATTAAAAAAAAACGTTTTTTTTTATGGAACCAGTTTTATTTATTGGCGTAGCTTTGAACACATGGCACGTATATAAAGCCTTGTAGGTGTGCGATTTATTTATAGGTTTTGTAGTTAAAATTTATATTTGCCCGATATACGATCCGCAATGGGCTCATGGTAATTTAAAGTAATTTATTTACGATTTTTGCAAGTGAATATTAAATATTTTTTATTTTAACTTATCTTTATTATTGTGGTTTTGCCAAAAATAATATTTTCATAGTATTTATGTTGTTTCGACTAACATAGTTGTTTAACAGTCGAACTAATGTGTTAATAAAAAAAATACCGTGTAGAATTAGGATCGCCAACGAACCGATAAAAATTATAACTTTTTCTATAAGGGATTAAGAATAAAACTAAAATTGATACATACAAACCTTAATAAATAAAAGATATAAGGGCCTCCTCTGTGTTTTATCATACCGACCTTCAAATACTAGTTTCATAAAATAACATGTGATTATGTTATCTTATTATGATCTGAATGACATAACGTTTCTACGAAAATATTGTAATTCTGTGAGATAGGCCAATTTGGGTACTGAACCAATTGCTTGTTTCCTATGATTACTAAAAATAATAAAAAAAAGAAAATCCGTAATATATTATATTTTCTTCCTCTTTTATCCATAATGAAAAATAATATCCGTATTGTGAAGAAACATAGTCGTGATTTTAAGTTTTTTTATAATAGCAAGTTCATCTACCATCGCTTTATTAATGTTTTCGTAGAAATAGATTATTATCTGATGTTATATAATTATATGGCGTATGCCATGGTATGTAAATGGTACTTGGTTTTGAAGGTAACGGGGTTAAAGTCAGTATTACATAATATAAACTTATAAATGCGATAGCAGCTTCTTCTGTTTCATCTTCCTGTCTAAATCACAGAACCGATTTGGATAAAATTTTGTATCAATAGATTTTGAGACTCGGGAAAGGACATAGGACAGTTTTACTCTCGGAAATATAATAGGAACGGAAACTATATGGATAATCTCTATATATTAAACTCTCTGTTACTGAGTGACTAATTGATAGATAAGGCACAGCTGAAACTATTTAAGGCAAGAGCTGAAATATGGCATGTTTGTTCCTTGAAGAGTGTAGCAAAGCACTAAGAGAAGATTTTTTTGACATTTCCACTTAGAAGAGAGTAAAGTGCCATGCGGGCAAAGCCGCAAGCGGGAAGCAAATAAACCATATAACTATGTATATTGAGTCGTGGGCAAGAGCTGTCGTGATAAATCATTCAAGAAACAGACAGTTTAAGATGCAATTACACAATTATATGCTTGTCTGTTTGTCAACAAACTAGATGATCTTATTTAATTGACTGATATTATTATTATTTATGCTATAATGCTCAATGGCGTGCATAAATGTTGCTATTACTTGACTTATTGTTGCTATACCAGAAACATCGACATTTTGTTTTACATATATATATCTCTTGCTATTTTTCACAGATTTTTTTTATGTTCTAGTAGGAACGTAGGTACAGTAATTATTACTTACTGAGTATTGTTTCAGAAATGTGAGTTCTTTTTAGTGAATTTCTCTATCTTAAAACTTAACAACATGCACGTCTGAGTTCAAATAATTATAACTTATCATTGAAATTGTACGAGTCTTCGTGGTTCATAAAGTCTTAAAACGTGTGAAGACATATTATAAACTTAATCACGATCAAGCGTAGGTATTTTAATGATATTCTTATATGTACGTACCTACTCTGACCCGTTTTGCGTCCATTATCGTTTGAATAAAACCTTCTAGAGACGAAAAAACCGTAATAAATCATTTAAATTTAATGTTTTACTTTTTTTACTTTACTTAATTTATGGATACAGGGCCAGTTTCTCGGCTTACGAAAAAGAGTTTTACAACGTCCTATCTAAAAGATAAAGATCAGTAAAAAAATTGTCAATTTTCTACGAAAAAATTAATCGATATTTATTCAGAAGTAGTAGTTTATTGCGTTATTATGCAGGTCAATGCGGTACCTGTTGATAAATCAAAGTATTACGTTATAGTAAATATCTATGAATGAGAGCGCAATCCCAGAACCGGCTTTCCATACGGCACTTTCTAACGTAGAAAGCGAGTTTCAAACATTACGAGATTGTGCAAATAATGCCTTTAATAATTTTAAAATAAAGTAAACAGAAATGTAAGCCGCCATTTTTTAAATTGTTATTTTTAAGTGGCAACTCTGAGTCATAGAATGTCAAAAAGAAAAAAATTAAGTTCCTAATTTAAACCGCGAACGTGCCTATCGCTTGTTAATTATTTTAAAAATGGTTGCTAATTGCGAAATATGACAGACTTTCTTTTTAATTATCTGTGTGCTTATGATGAAGTAGGTAGTTAAAATTAGACAGTCTTTGCTATATATGGTTAGCATTCTGTCTTAATTCTACTTGTTATGTAAGATTCATATTTAATTCAAGTTCACAACAAGGGTAAGCAG
Source organism: Anticarsia gemmatalis (assembly GCF_050436995.1). Lineage (NCBI taxonomy): Eukaryota > Metazoa > Arthropoda > Insecta > Lepidoptera > Erebidae > Anticarsia > Anticarsia gemmatalis. The sequence continues at coordinate 8,134,949 of NC_134764.1, read as the reverse complement.
CAGATTTAATGAACAGTTTTGATTGCGCTCAAAAGATGGTTGCATGAACCATTAAGAAAATAAATCTCCTTTACTAAGAATCTCTACTATATTATCTAGGACAAAAAGTAAATGTAAAAGTTTAGCTTGATATAGTTTACTTAACTGAAGATAGATAGCTTGGCACTCATCACCGGTTGCAATAACATATCTCTAGATAGTCAAGTGTGACCAATTTCATTGGTTACTTAGCAACATGACCAATCACTAAAGTATACGTGATTTGATCTTGTAAGTCAAAATACAGCGTCAACCATTTTTGAAGGTGGAAAAAATAAAAACAAAGGACGGAGGGTCTCTTATTCTTATTAAAAAAAAAGTGGAGTTTCTCGATTTGTTTGCACTTATTTTGATGTTGTTGTTGTCTCAATTTTTTTTTAAATGGGCTGTTCGTTTTTAATGATGCTTTCTTTCAAAGGTTGATCCATATAATTAAATCATAATTTGACTAGCAATTTTTGACATAAGTATAAAAACGCGGCACTTTGTATACATTGATGATATAGCAGCAATGTAATATCGTAGTGCGGATGAGGAGACATTTTGCATTTTACATGATAAAGAATTGCTATTTTTCAATCTCGTGTCAAAAAGCTAAACTGCAATATACCTCCTTGGTGAGACAATTAAATATTAATAACCCGTCTTCTTTTTCTCATGTAACGATGGTTTGATGTCTTCGTCATTTCCTCTGTAAAACTACGTTAATGAGATAATTTTGTGTCCGCGTTTGAAGGCAACATATCATTCAAATTAATTAGATATCTGTTACGTGTAAATGTGATATCTTTACTATGAATTTGCAGTAATTAATTAGGGGCTAAATATTGCTTTATACTTTGGACTCGAAGTTTTGGGCTTTCGAGTCAGGCACGGGTTTCTTCCTTAACGAGATGGCAAGGGGTAGGGTACCAAGCTAGTTGGGGATTTTAGTCTTTTAATGAGAGGGGCTAGGCCTGAGTTCATAATGCTGACCATGTGCAGGATGAACTTTCAGACAGACTCTTAGACATGCAAGACTTTAGAAACTGAACTGTCAGAACATATGATATTCTATAATTAGCTCTAATACACACGAAACTTTGAAGTTATTCGGTGTCGTCTAAGTTTTTAAATGTTGACCATTGCAGGTGGATGCTCCTAAATCGAGAATATTTTTTTTTATTAACATTTAAACAGACGCTCATAGTCAGTACCTGGTAAACCATCAGCAAGTTAAGCAAACCTTGTTACATACAGACCATAGATGGGCAGCCACATAAAAGCGCAGCTGACCTCTACTTCGGAGGACATTTTGAAAAAGCGGTCCGCGAATATAATAAGCAGGTTTTTTAGTATTCAGCCATTTTGTTTTTTGTTTTAAAACCTGTAAGCTCGCTCGTACTTGACCTAGTGCAAGTGTCAAGGCGGTACAGATAATGTTGTCGAACTTCTTCTCAGTACTTATTGATTATTAATTATGTAGGTCAGTGTTCCGAAGACAATATATTATTGAGCTTACAATTTTTGAAAGGGTCTTGTATTACATATGTAGGAGACATATGCCCTTTTTATATCAGCTTAGCCTTTCTTCCAAGCTATGTTGGAGTCGGCTTCCAGTCTCACCGGATGCAGCTGAATATCAGTGTTTTACATGGAGCGACTGCCTATCTGACCTCCGCAACCCAGTTACCTGGGATAACACGATACCCTTCGGTAAGACTGGTTGTCAGACTTTCAAGCTTCTGACTACTGTTAACGACTGTCAAAGATCTTCGAAAATGACAGCCGGGACCCACAATTTAACGTGCCTTCCGAAACACGGAGGAACTCGATATGTATAAGATGGTCACCCATCCACAAATCAACCTCGGCAAGCATGGCTTAACCTCAGAGATCGATCCGCGTGGCTGTTTTTGAATATTGTAATTTCAAATTATATCACAAAAAATACTTAATGTTAGACATCGCGAATCATTGTAGAAATTTTGCTTTGTTCTTTAAGAGAATTGCTAGAAAATAGAGGTATACAGGAATCGGTTTTGCAGTTGTCTGGTTGAAAACTTTCAATTATCCAGTGTTATGTTTTCCTTGCATATTAGCAGATAATGAACAGACCCTTTTCATTTTCACACCTTCAAAAATCATTATGATATATTTATCCATTTGCAAAAAAACTTATTAAATGAAAACACTAATATCTTGCATATAGATCACTGCACCTATGCAGAAGCGACCCCCGGTTTCTGAGTACATTTAGCGGTAGTTTATCTATTCAATAGCCTTTTTATATTAGTTAAAACACTATTGAATAAGTATTAAGTATTGGAATTGGTAAACTACCGCTAAATGTAAAAATTAAACAGTTAATGTATTATCACGCAGTTTAACAAAAAAGTCGGTATCATCATAACGTGTGAAGCATAACCACATTTAGTAGTCGATTGCATAGATAGCCGAATTTCACGTAATTACCTACGAATACCGTGATCTAACCGGGTTATACATACAGCACGCGCCACTGCACATGCTGTAACGATATCAATGCAATAACCGGCTCATATTGCTATTAGCACTACTGAGCTCGTTTGGATTAAGTGAAAACTGCGCTAATAAGTAATACTTACTGTTTTGCACTGCGAAAGACCACCGAACCACAAAATCTTGACATCGAAAAAACGTAATATTTAATTCATCATTCTCCCACTATTGGGTACGGGCTTCCTCCAGAATTAAAAAAGAGATTATGCTTAAAGCAGTGTTGAGAGTATGCACTCCTGCAATAACTATTTCATCAAGGTGTTTTTATTCATCACTAGCTGCGCACCGCGCAACTTCGCATGCGTCACATAAGAGAGAATGGGTCAAAATTTTCCCCGTCTTTGTAACATTTTTCACTGGTACTCTGCTCCTTTTGGTCGTAGCGTGATGATATATAACCTAACCTATAACCTTCCTCGATAAATGGACTATCTAACACTGAAAGAATTTTTTAAATCGGACCAGTAGTTCCTGAGGTTAGCGCGTTCAAACAAACAAACAAACAAACTCTTCAGCTTTATAGTATAGATTAGAACAATTGATAATTAATCAACTTCGGCATGGGAGACGACAACATCGCTGTTACGGTCCGTTTTGATTACATATACCACACAAAACCTCGCGACTTACGTCTCCACGGTTGTTGTAAATCGATTAATTTAGTTTTATAAATAATCTTTCAAAAATAATCATAAAAACGTTACAAAAGATGGTATTTACAACCACAAAGCTTGTATAGTTGAACAAAAAACTATAAATCCTTCGCTATAATATAATAGGTTGTATGTTCGTAATAACATAAGGATCAAGAAGGTCGTTTCTATATAATTACGTGTTTAATAATATTCTGCAGTAATGTTATGTGTTGAGTGATATTTTATTTATAACTTGCGATCTATCTGGTTTTGTACGATTGAAAAGATCTATTCTTAAAGGTTTCCGGCTTCTTATAAGATCTATCACACCTTTCTTTATTGTAGTATGTTTAGTAAGAAATAACTCTGAACCGACGACACATTTTTGTGCCGGTATTCCCATGGAGGGTCGACGTCAGACAGGCGGCCATTGCGTCAATTGTAAAAATATTAGACAATTTTAGACAGCACGTTTTTGAAAAAGAATACTTGATGTGTTATCCCCACTTAACATGGGATAAGTACAAGACAAAAACTTTGAACGGACCCGGATGGTAGAATAATTTAAGATTAAAAGTGTCTATCATACAAAATTGCGGTAGATTTCCGTTTCCGTTTTTCAGATCTTTGTTTAAAATATTATTGTTATGATACGAAACAGCGGCAAGTAGTTGTTAAAATAACTAAGCTGATTTAGCAACCTTGTTGCTACTTAACTCTTTAAAATAAAATTGAAAGAGCCTTGTGCACAGGATATACTTAATAGATAATGCAACATTACCGATCATTTGTCTGAAGGATGATTAATTGTATTCAAGTCTTGATAGATTATTTTGTTGGTTATTTCGTTTTAGTTAATTGTAGTACAATGTTTGGTTAATGTGCAGGTAACACGAATACATCAACCACTTGATATTGATTACTTTAAATGAAAAAGGTTGTAAGTACCTCTTAAGAATTTGTATGAACGTTCGTCAACCGACTTACTATTGTGATGTGATCAGCGCCCCTAGCGTATTTTGTTAGAACTATTTCAAGTAATATGTAATGACAAACTTTTTCTTCCCGATGCTAACGAGTGTAGGAAACCGCGCTACAGGTCACGAGCCTTAAGAAAAATGTTACTTATATATTTGTTTTTATATTTAAAAAGACAACTCTCGCACTGGGAATCGCTATTGTGTCGCGGGGACTTTTACAAACATACAAACAACGGATCCAAACTACCATACCCGAAACACCAATTTGTGGATCACACAAATAAATAATTGTTTCGTGTGGAAATCGAACCCACGACAATGATATCGGCGTGGCGACCACAACCACTGTGCCACGCAGGAACGAAAGATAAAGTATAAAGTTTGAGTATCATTAAGGTGGTGTTTGTATTGTTGCAGGTAATCGAGGCGGCACTAACAATGTCAGCGACTAAGTTCCTGCACCCGTTTCTGCGCGGGCTGAAACCTTTGCCCGAAGGTCACGAGGATGAACTGCAGCAGGTCAGGGAATGGTAAGTAGCATTTGTCCGCTAATGAACTATTTTCAAAAATGAATACTTTACCGTAGTTGAAGATGAGAGGTTAAGGGTCAGGTTCTTAGTTAGACGAATAAAAGTTTCGGTTAACCTATCTGTTAGATAAAGTGAGATGTATGAAATGTATGAAAATAACTGTTAAAGTTTCGTCTAATGAGCTATCTAACAGTTGTCTGAAGTGGTGAAAATGGATCTGAACGTAGGGAACTGTAGGGCGCTGGACTATTCATTCATTGTTTAAATAAGACTTTTGAAGACCGGATATTATTACAAAAGAAACTTGATAAAGCCTGTCGCTACACAAGGAGTTGCAGTTAAGCCAGATAAATTACTTAAAGTTAACCTAAGGACAGTAAAATAGATACCTACCAATCCATCCCACCTAAGTAATATTTACACAAAATATAACTGCAGCAACAATAGAAAATAATCCTAAAAAGCGTTGAAAAAAGTAGATATCTATTAAAAAAATACTATTTTCTATAAATTCCATTAAAATATCTGCAAATTTCTAAATAGGTCTGTAAATATCATAGTCATTCGTTCAGTGAGATGCTCTCAATAATATGGTAATGTGGAGTCCTTTGTCCTAGAATGTAGGGCGTAAACTGTGACCTAGATCTTCCATACATATACCTCGTATAGAATCGCCCTTGGCCCCGTGCAAGAGCGAGAGGTCCGACAATTTCTGATAGAATCGAGCGAGAGGCACTGGGTTTAATATTGTAACCTAGTTTGAATTTTGTAAACTGTACTTGATGATTATTTCTGTGCTCTGATTCTCATAATTCCCGTACAGATTTAAGTCTATCTGAAAATATTGACGCTGGCCAGCTCTTCTTCTTCTTGTATACTTACAAGTAGTTTTTTGCAGCAATGACGTTTTGCACTCAGATTGTTTATAGTTTTACACTACCGTTCCGAGTAGAGCGACACGGAACTGAAAAAGTTCATAACCTAGATTATTACAACACCATACCACATCCAAAGCGGGCCGTCACTGGCTGGGACGCGGAGTATCCAATTGGAGGTACCGATTCCTGGCCACTTTATGGTGACTGGTGAAGGAACACCGTCAGGTTTTAAATCGGTATGCCCAAATTTAAAGCCGGAACGCCTAGCCGGCGGGAGAGTCCGACAGACCCCCGGTTTCTCCCTGGAGACATGCAGTAAGCAGTATGGAGCATTTTCCTGACGCATAAAAAATATAATTACAATACATTCTTACCTCGGGAAATATTTTCACATGGACGAAGTCGCGGATATAAGCTAGTATAAAATATACTAGCTGACCCGCGCAACTTCGCTTGCGTCACCTAAGAGAATTGGTCAAAATTTTCCCCGTTTTTGTAACATTTTTTATTGCTACTCTGCTCCTATTGGTCGTAGCGTAATGATATATAGCCTATAGCCTACCTCGACAAATGAACTATCTAACACTGAAAGAATTTTTCAAATCAGACCAGTAGTTCCTGAGATTAGCGCGTTTAAACAAACAAACAATCAAACAAACAAACAAACTCTTCAGCTTTATTATATTAGTATAGATGGGTTATGTACCTCTGTCCTTGAATAATTAATCAATCAATGTAAAGACTTTTCAATGTCAAATTAATATTAGAAACACACAGTAACTTGTTTCTTGTTTTATGTTATTTACATAATATTAATTATTAACAACTTTAATGTTAATGATGTCAATGACATTAGAGTTTATGATTAGAATAATTATATCTGAAGACAAAAAATGTAATGTAAATATTTTTTCTAAATAAAATAATATATTTACTTACTGTATTTTTCTACAATAACTTTGTACATTATAATTAACCACTAACAAAAGCAGCCGTGATTTTTAAATTATTACTAGCTGACCAGGCAAACGTTGTTTTGCCATATAAATAAAAAAAAATAGTATCACATAGGGATATGAAAAATAGATGTTGGCCGATTCTCATAGATACCGTATAAGCACAAAAAATTTCATCAAAATCGGTCAAGCCGTTTCGGAGGAGTATGGCAACGAAAACTGTGACGCGAGAATTGTATATATTAGATGACTTATTTGTGGTAGCTTATTATTATCGTATGGCCTAAAGGCCTTCTGGCGGCTAGAACAACTTTGACACTAGGTTGACCATTAACCATACGATAAGAAGAAGAAATATACAATCCAAACTTTCGATACGCTAGGTTGTAAGAATTATTGACCGATGTACATACATACATAGTTTGTCACGGCCCAAATACTGGGTAATATCGTATGATGTTTATTAGGCAAGTATTTAACACGAAGAAACGCGTGCATGAGCAAAGGGAGTAATATTTGGCATGCAATACACTCATACGGCATACCGGTAATATAGAACAAAGTGAATACTTGCAACTGTCTACAACTTTTATTACGTGAATTATTTTGGACTAGTCTATTAAAATTGCTTTAGCACTTTCGTCTCTCATTATGTTATTTTATAACTACTTTATTAATAAAATTTCTTTACAATGTATCTAACAGTACAGGGGAATTGCGGTAATACGACAGTCGTCCTTGATTTTCTAGACGTTTCGTCACAGGTTACAATAGTCGGTCACGAGCTGAATAAAAAGTGTCATGAACATTGCTTTAACAATTAAAATTTAAATATTTGGTATTTTAGCTGAACTTAACTATATTAATTATACAAAACATAAATTAAGAAAGAAAGGGAGACTGTTATGCGTCGAAGTAACCTTCAATACTATATGATTATTATGTTTAAATGATTTGGTTTAGGTACATGTAACGTCTGTAAATAAAAAGATCTTAAATCAGTCTGTATCTTTATTTTTCATCTTAATAAATATGATAAAACTAAATGTTAATGTACTCAGAGTACATTGACCTTACAAGAGTAATGTATTGTCGAAGTCTTTGCCAAAAACCATAAAGACATGCGTCTACATAATATGTACATAAATATACGTATGTTTTTACCAGGGCTGTTAGATAGATGGGAAGAAGGAAATTATCCCGAAATTCTCTGCGATATCCCGTGTCCAGAAATAAGACCTTATTTCATACCACATTTTTGCAGTTTATTTTGTAGTCGGTTGGTACTATGCCTCTCTCGTTGAAATTTAAAATTATTAGTATAAATAGTTCGCGTGGTAAACGCTAGGGGCGCTGATCAGTTTTTCACCTGAGTTTTCTCGATAGTAACCCGGTATGCAGTATTTGCGATAGATAATAATCGGCTGTGTGTCTGGCAATTCCTTGTTCCTTCCTTATTCCTGTTACCTTACTTAATGAGTCCTTTACCCTTCAATTATTCTGAAAATCGTAGACTTTTTGAAGACATGCTGGCTTTGTCCTGGGCTCAAGGCAGAATCTGGCAACCCTATGTCCATCAGTGTAGGTACTTGGGAAAGTGTGTAGCGCAGTTATAGCTTTAAGTCTATGTCGATAGTCGCCCAGACTAATATCCTACAGTTTCTGAATTGCTCTTTGATGGAAAATGGTTTAGTACCAGAGGATCCATCAGCTTGTATACTAGTCTACGGTAAACCACCCAACTTTGCACCCTTCTGGCAAGATAATGGTATCAATTATTCATATAAAGTCACAATCGCATTCAATTAAATTTTAATAAGGTGTAAAAAATACATAATAATTAAATCTAATTATTTTTTACGAGTGCCGTAAGTTTCTTGCCGTTTCTTCTCACGAGCAACAGCTTTTCCGAAACGGTGGTAGATAAAAAATATTATGACGATTTCAAATACATGTTAAAAGTTCGTCAAATAAATCATACTTGACTTTGTCAATTAATTTATTTGAGTAAAAAGTATTTTTTTTAATTCACTCTCAAACAATACCCCGGATAAGCCTCGAAAAATATTAGAAATAGATACATATTTTTGCGAAATACATCATTTAAAATTAATGCTTTGATGTTTTCTATATTAATTGACAGTAAGCACTACAACAATGGTGTTCTCTACCAATACTTTCCAATGACGTACTGGCCTTTCAAGAAACATTTAGTGAAATTATTCTTCCCGAATGTTTTCAACAGACTTTGGCACCGTATAAAACTAATAAAATACATGTACAGTTAATTCTCGTTACAATGCAAATGAACAAAAGAAGTAACTGAATGATGACTTGTCAATTTTGGAATTACGTAAGTTGAATTCAAACGTTATTAAAAAACGAATTTGGTTGTAAAGAAATAACAACTAATCACAAGCTGAACAAGAAATCATTGTATTTGTTTGTTGTTTCCATAGATTTTCTTGAATTCGCACAGTAAATTTCAATTACCAGAAGTAATTCATTACCAGATGACTTAGGTCTATCAAAGAGTGCTTTGAAAACTCGCGCTTGCTTGTCACAAGAACTACTAATAATTAGATAATTTTACACAAAAAAAATATATATCTATTTGTTTTTGTGTAAAATTATCCATTAATTGAGAAAGACTTAGCTACATTTTATATAACATCACGCTATGACTAATAGGAGATAGGAACAGCGATGAAGAAATGGGCAAACTGGAGTTCACGCGAACGACCGCTAGTTCAACAGAAAATCTAGGCTGCTATATGCTCAGCAAATAGTTTCTTATCTATACATCATTACGAACTTGCAGAGCAATCAACTTGTAATAGAGTATAAGTAGGCTGAACGCGAGAACGCCTGTGCCCTCGACGTTTTTACAATGAGGTTTTGTAATGGCGGCCCTATTTCAACTGTTTGTCAATCTTATTTTAAGTTTGTTTTTATAATACGTACGCTTATTTAAATTGTAATGTACCCATTGTGCTTTCAGAATTAATTGGTTCTGGGTCATTGGTTCAATATCACCGGCGTTTCTGAATATTCAATAATTATTTTGTTTGTTTCTTGTTAATTTAAAATGTAGTCTTTATCTGATTAGAGATCGCTATAAATTACACAAAAACGTGAAATAAAATTTGGAGACCATTATTTTAATTTGATTTCGTTTAAAAACCTACTGTCTATGCCCGGTTTTTTACTTAATCATTTGTTATTTGTTTTCATTCTATCTATCGGATAAGTTGTGAACCTGGCCCTTTCTCTATAGCCCTACAACTTAGGTGAGAACCTCGGCATGCACGATTTATCTATATTTTAATTGAATAATATGTATTTTCAAAGCTTTACCAAACTGGCCAGACTCAGTTGCATGGGCTACTGATGTCCTGATGAATGTTTTATACCTCCGACAGTCGGGAACGTTGCACATACATACATAATAATCTTTATATATATAATTCTTCTGTAAGTGTGTATGTCACTGAACTTCTCTTAAACGACTGGACCGGTTATGATGAAATTTTTTGTGTGTGTTCAAGGGGATCTGAGAATGGTTTAGATTCACAATTTTGTCCGCTGGACAATGGTTTTAATTAATTTTTAATTTATTAGACAGGACAACGTCTGTCGGGTCCGCTAGTATATCTATAATTTTTGAACTATAGTTTTTTTATCAGTTTTTTTGAACTCCACCTTTTATAATTGCAGGATGAAAAGCCAGCCTCACTTGCCGCACATATCTGATGAGTACGTGTACCTGTTCTTGCACTCCAACTACTACAAGGTGGCGGAGACGAAGGAGACCATAGAGCATTACTTCACTCTGCGCGCGGTGGGGGGCGCTGACCTCTTCAGCAACAGGGACCCTCTCTCACCTAAGAATAAAACTATTATGGATATTACGTATGTTGTGACCATATTTATAATATCTTCATATTTTTGCCAAATACATTTGTATCTGCGTGAAATCCTGTAGTATGGTTAGTGGTCAACCTAGTGTCAAAGTTGTTCAAGCCACCCGAAGGCCTTTGACGTGACTTAACGTTATCTTATCTTTTTACGTGCCCCCCGAAGCACGAAGACGCCCAGTTTTATTACCACTATGCGGACCGCGCGAAGGGTTTCTTAGCCCACAAGATCGTTTAATGACCGGTGAGTGCAACTGGCTATGGACCTATTTACTGTCCCAATGCTTTGCAAGAGTCTCCTCAATGTAGAGGTTGAACCTACCATGCTAGCCAAGTGCTGGTAAGATACCTTGTAGCCGATTCATCGCTACTGTTTCTTTTATCGTAAGATTATTTAACAGACTTGTCTCCGAAAAGTCATAAGTGTGTCTGCTTCTTTAGTTATACTACTATCTATTCAGTGTTAGATATTTCCATTGACAGATAACCTTAATCAGACAAATGACATAGATCACGTAACAATCAAATAGTTTTTTTGTGATAAAATTATCTTAAAATAATTTCCCGACATTAGAAAAATTGTGACTTTTGCATCACACAAAATTAATTGAAAAAATAGAGTAGTATTTGAGAATCATTGCTTTAAAACAAAAACAACAGTAGTATGTGTGTAAAAAGTAAAATTTGCAACACGTCTCGGGTCAGAGGTGAACGTATGGCCGTGCTATACATTGTGGAGCATACAAATTAGCATACAATGCTTCAAGTGCACTCACTTGCTAATATTGTGTCACCACGTGGTCTTGGACATTATAGAAGTCGTTTATATCTAGTAATATGTGAGGGTTTTAACTTTAAATGAAAATTAAACTGCTTTTATATAATAGAGTACGGGAATTAAAGCGTACACGCATTTTACCTTAAAATGCCCTGAATTTTTACCATAAAAGGCATTTTAAGGTAAAATGCGTGTACGCGTTAATTCCCGTATTCTATTATACATTAAACATGCAATGCGAGAGTTTAAAAGTTATAACTGCTTTATAGTCTGACAACTTAGTAGAAAGCCTAGGAATGCGTAGTTATAGAGTAAAATGTAGATTGAGGTGTATGTTAAAAAATAAGCTGTAACAAACGTGTTCCCGGCATAAGTCTGCGAGTTGAATGACGTTATAAATTCTACATTTTATATTACCACCTTGGATACAAGTCTCCTTATAAAGCTGTTGGACTATAGTGTTATTAAAAGTTTATGACTTCACAAAAAATAACACACTCGTAATTAGTTTTTAAGGAACATACATATGACAACAAAAAAATAACCCAAAGCAGCTGTGCAGGGTTCCTCCCGGAAAGAGAGACGGGTTAGGCTTTGAATCCACCACGCTGGCCTAGAGACGGTTGTGGATTCAAAGAATAACCAGACCTAAATTAATAATTCTTTCTAAACTAAATATATAAGCCCTATTGACGCTAGCCGATCCAAGCAAAATTTTGCATTAAAACAAGACTCTACTCGTACATTGGGAATGGTAAAACGGATTTGTAATAGAAAGCCTCCTTGCGTGTTCCTAGTTTCACATTACGTAAAATTAAAATAGAAGCACATAAACTAAAAGTGTGATAAATCTAGCGACTAGTTGTAAACTGGGACTAGGTAGTTTAATTAATTTCACTCATTAATTATGTACTGTTGCGTAAACGTTAACGTTTGCGTTCGTGGTTTTGTATGAGTATGACTCAACTTAGACTTTCTACTGAAATATGCGAATTATGAGTCTAGGCTTCAAGCTTATGATTATGAATTACCATTATTCTCTATTTAATAAATTTTAATACACTTTGGACGTTCGTCGCAGTGGTTAATATGGTCACTTCTGCATTACTACGATTATTGCAAAAGTGACCATATTAACAGCATTCTAGCTATCACGGTTTATGAGATACAGCCTTGAGGCAGACAGGCAAACATAAGTTTTACACTTTGGGTACAGAACCCTAAAAAGATACTGTAACAAACGTGTTCGCAGCTTGGACGTTCGTCGCAATGGTTAATTTAATATGGTCACTTCTGCAATAATCGTAGTGCCGCGTGTAGTCGGTATGAATCCCACTCTGAATAAAATATTTGTTTGATGAGCACGAGTATTTGTTCCGATCATTGACGTCAATGTATCTTTAAAAGTATAGAGTTAGAAGCATATAAGTATGTTTATAAGTTATTTAGATACATTCGAATCGTATGACAGCCACTGAGAGTTACAAACGTACAAACAACAATTGAGGATATCTCAAAAATGTGTAACTTTTAATACGATCAAATCGTTTCATGTGGTACTTAAGTGATATTTTAGAGAAATTCGGTATATTTTTTAACAATTACTTAAGTTAAATATTTATATTTGTTGCAGGCACATGGTAGGGTTCCCAAACAAGACGTCGGAAGGCTACCACGTCCTCCTGTACCGTCTCTCAGAGTTTGACTACAGCAAGCTGAACTTTGCCGACGCCGTGCGTGTGTTCTGCATGTTCAACGACGTCAAGCTGTCCGAGGACCTGCTCTCTGATGGGTACATCGTCATCTTCGACATGAAGGGCTGCAGCCTCGGACATCTCACGAGGGTCACTCTGCCCGCGCTGAGAGCTTTCATGCATTATATTCAGGTAAGTTTCGCATACTTAGTTCTCTCATAGCAGCATCTAGCTCATAGATTTTTAACTTTTTTTGGACTGTCGCCTTATTTCTGAACTAGCTGCCCCGCGCAACTTCGCTTGCGTCACATAAGAGAGAATGTTGCCCGCTTTTTTAACAAATTTTACTGGTGCTCTGCTCCTATTGTAGCGTGATGATATATATCCTATAGTCTTTCTCGATAAATGGGCTATCTAACACTGAAATAAATTTTCAAATCGGACCAGTAGTTCCTGAGATTAGCGCGTTCAAACAAACAAACAAACTTTTCAGCGTTATAATATTAGTATAGTATAGATAATAGTATATTTTGTTGTTATGTACCATTTGTTTTTAGACTCGCTATCGCCCTCTTTTCCCAACGAAAAACCCTAGCGTCCCCTAGGGGTCGGCTAGTTAAAGCTATTTAAGCCGTCTAAAATCTGTCATGGTTTAGCAACTGTGACTGTGACCGCTGATCAGATTTGATTAACTAGTCAAACAAAATGTGTTTTTACAATTCCTTATAGAATATCCACAATTTGCTCGGAGTTTGATAACATGTTTGGTCATATTATTACCTGTGTTTTATCAAGACAAAAAGCATTAAAACCATAATTAAGCTATTTATAGACTCGTCATAAGTTTATCTCAGTGAATAATCTTTATTTGTGCTTATTGTGCGGAACATCAATAAGTAGATAATTGAAAATATTTTTTTTATGAGAAACACAAAATCTAATACACGAATTACAACGAAATACTGTAACTATACAATTTTTTTTAAATACATAACTAGCAAGCAGTATTGATCTTCTATTTGGTTCTTTTTCAAGTTACGTATAGCTACTAGATCAATCATAAACGCAAATTTTAGCATTCATCATAGTATAATCAAGTTATAAAATCATCCATTCCCAAAAGGATAATACAATCATTTTTTGTAAATAAACTAATGTAAAGAGCCGAAATAACTCTAAAACCTTCAATTTGCAGAACGCTCACCCGGCCCGCCTCAAGAAGATCCACGTGGTCCACACCGTTTCCTTCATCAACCAAGTCATGTGCCTGGTCAAGCCGCTCATACACTCCAATCTCCTCAACCTCCTCAACTTCTCCTCTGAGGGCCCCGAGTCTGTCGTCGACAAGGAACTCCTCCCAGAAGACTTTGGAGGACCCCTTCCCTCCGTCAAACAACTACACGAAGAACAGCGAAAGAACATGGAAGAAAACTACAGAGATTGGTTGATTGAAACTGAAATATTCAAAGCTGATGAAAAGAAAAGAATTAAGAAGCCTAGCAAAGGTATGTTTGCTAGTTTCACGAGTAGTTTCAAGAGTTTAGATATTGATTGATTTGGTTTTTTTATAGACGCGCTAGGGACCTGACATTCTTTTCGTCTTTCAAGCCAAGACAAGCTACTACAAACTAATAATATATATTGGTGGAAATGATGACTTGGTGCCTTGAAAGACCCTTTAAATAATTTATCTTGTTGTGGGATTTAGTGCTGTTTTTTTTCTTGTATTTTTGTAGTGTCATTTAAATTAAGAGGTTGTTCACCTCAGGTGCAAAGAAGTGGGTTTTCCATTCATCGATTTTTTGGGTTCTCTTTTTATTTTTAATTTGATGTTTTTGTATTCGAAGGTTATTTTTAACGAGTGATTTTATTTTTGCCTATGTTTTTGTTGTATCCGATGTTTTTAATGATTATGTATATTATATCGTTAGTGAAGTTAAGAGGTTTTGTATACATTTTAAAAATTTTATTGCTCAATTTAGAATAGTGTTGTAAGAGTTTAGAGAAAAAATAAATATATATGTTTGTTATTCGGCGTGGTTCAGGGTCCCCGTGCATGTGATTGTAAAAATAATAATTTTATAAATTTATACGTAAAAAGGTGTGACTTTTTATAAAAAAGTTACCATATTTTTTATAATTATTATACTATACAGTTAGTAATTGTACATATTATTATAGGCACATAATACTCTATGCTAAGGTATTTCTTAAACTTGAGCTTACTTTTTAAAAAGTCTAAGAGCAAATTGCGGCCTTATTTCTATTTTTACAAAATTGTGTATTTTACAATATATGCAAAATGTAACAAGCCAAATCGTTATATTTGTATAGGTATATAATATTGTAAATAGTCAAATAAATATATTGTATTATGTAATAAATAATTTGGTTTTATTTACTGTGAAAATGACGCTCCTAAAGACTGAAATACTGGAAAATCCGTATCCTATTGAAACACTGGTTAAACCCAGAAACATTCTATTATAAATATATGCATCGTTTCGGTCAGTTTTTTTTAAACTAGCCATAAACACATAAGATTGTTTATAGAACCTAAAAAGTACGAATGTTCACCGGGTACACTCCCCGTTCCTTCGCTCCCATAATCCTGTTCCTGACTAATTAACGTATTACACCATATCTCAATCCGAATCAGGATTTGAACCTGAGACTGCGATACGTCATCTGCACTATTGATGCACCAGTAAATGGAAAAGTAGTAGAAAACATAGATGTTGTCAAAAATATACTAAACAAAAAACTTTTTCTAGAAAACCAATAATCCAATCTAATCTAAATAGCCTTATCGTTATTTGATTATCAAAATAATAAAGGACTTCTGCCAACGTCAATTCAATGAGCTTTACGTATTTGTACAATTAGTTGGTGATGCGTTTTACTACGGTCAGTACCTACTGTTGACCAGTCAATGAAAATAGCTCTTGCGATTTAAACTAAGGGCAGTGTTAAGCTATTTAACGAACATTTTAAGATAGCGGCTTTGTTGTCGATAGTTTAAAGTGTAGATAATAGATATATTCGCACCTCAGTTGAGTTAAACTACAAAAATATGCAAGTCAGTATAAAAAAAACAAACGAAATCATACACAACATCTTCAAGTGTAAATAATTTTGTTTTGATAAAAGTGGTATTTATTAAAATCACATTCAAAATTGACGTCATCCATAGAGAAGCCAGGAGTGTTGAAATACCTGTGACAAAATGGATCGATAACTTATTCAAGTTGGAAAGACCAGAACAAGAGTGGCACAAAACTGGGATGACTGGCGGAAACGAGAGACAAGGGTTACCCTGCAGTGATCGGAGAGTTGCCGTGTCGAAAAAAACGTTGCAATTTGTAGATATTAGTTAATTTAAAGAGTATAATAGAATAAAAAAATGTTTAATAGCGGTTTATGCCGATAGACATTTGGTGTTATTTTCATGAATATACTGTATTATTTTGCAAGTGAGTGTAACAAAGATATATAGATACAAAATACAAAGTTATAAAATTAAAAGTAAAAATTATAAATGAATTAAAAATTGCCATAATGTGGAGTTCTTTAAGAAATTGGTTTATCTGTTTATTTAGCAATGTAATTGCATGTTTTTGTTTAAAATTGTGCAAAGTTCGTAAAATATCGGAAACAGAGACAGTACCTAGCGATTGGAATAATAGCAATAAGGAAGTTCAAAATAGTGAAAGAAAAGTATATTGTATTGAAATTAATAATGACATTAGTAGGATTTCGATTCAAGACTTGGCGCTTGAACCACCGAGTGCCGTGAATGAAAGTGATGCTAAAACGAATACAGAAAATAATAAAAATAAAAGCCAAATCCTAGAGAAAAGTACAAAATTTGAAAGTAATTTTAATTCTGACAAATTCGTAGAAGAAAATGATGGAGTCAAAGTTATTACATGCGAAGAGACAAGCTGCGAAAGTAAAAGTGACGAAATTCAACAGAGTGAATATGTATTTCAGGTAAGTGAATAACACGTTTAAAGTCCAGTCAGAGTAAAAAAAAACTTTTCATATCTCCTATATGAAAGACTTAAACGCCCGCTACGAAAGTCTACGGCGTAGAGGCGTAGACAGTAGTCATGTTAGGTTTTACCAAACAAATGTGTTATTTGGATTCATAGTGGATTGGTTATGCGAAGTTTGTATCATCTTCATATTATTATGTTTAGTAATTAACTGATTAAGGGTTAATGAAGAATGTAAGCTGATCATCTCAATTCGTTTAATTTCGTAGCTGCTGTAGCGACATCTGTAGCATGTGATCGTCTGCTCCATGTCTTACAAACGTCACCTATCGACCAGTTGTTAGTCATCATGAACTGAAACCAGTTAAAAAGCCACACGACATGAACGTCGGTAATTAACGTACGTCATAACACAGGCTGTTGAATCTGAATCAGAACGTCTGGCGATATTAATTGGTCGGTGTCACAACCTTCATTAGATTATAGACATCGTCTGAGTGAGTGATAGCCAAATAATGAAGTAGAGTGGGTCGCACTCGGCTCGCGCTCGGCTCGCACTCGGTCGTCGGCCCATTGAGGCGGGCGGCGGCAGGGCGCAGGCGCGCGTGACGTCACGGGCGCCGCGCCTCGCGCACGCGCGCCACTATCGAGCGGCATGTGCCTCTCACAGCCGGCCGCCCGCTCCGCCCGACACATTCACACTTTTTTATTTTCCCACCGAACGTAGCGACCACCGTCACATCCCGGTTCTCACACAAAGGCCGCTCGTGCCCGCGCCGCGAGCGCCCGCCGGCCTCCGCCGCCGCCCTCCCGCGCCGCGCCGCCATGCCTGGAGCGAGGCTCCGACGGGGAGCGCGCGCCCTGTGACCGAGCTGTCGTCCACGGTGCTGTCTCGTTATATAAATGTTACGCAAGTTGAGCGCGGAGTGGCCACGACGAGGTGCATCTGTTGTTACACGAACTGTCCCCGTGCTGTGTACCTCGGAGCCCATGTAACGCGCGCGACCAGCCGACTGCACTGTGAGTACTCCGCACCTCCATATTAGTAGCTGCACCGCGGGGCTCGCTCTCCGCTCCCGGTGCACAGCCAGCCTCGGTAACAAAGCGCTCGTAAACGCTCAACTTGTTAATGGTAATCGCATTCGAGTTTCGCGTTTATCGATCGGATCGTTATCCGAAGCGAATGAAAATTGTTTTTGTATTTCCTCTCTGGATGAAGGCAGATATTGGGGGTTAATGTGAATATAACGAGCGTTAGTGGTGCATGCACGTAGTGGGGCGAGTAGCGAGCGGGGCGAGTGGGGCGAGTGGGGCTCGCCGTGGTACGTGTCGTCTGTGGCGGTGGCGTGCGCCTGTCAACACAGCCTGCTCCGTGGGTACGGCTTTATTGATCAATCTCCTTATTGTTTTTGGATGCTTTCTATATTTGATGAACTTGGCATTTGTGTTGACCTTTTGGTGTAGGTGTACACGAGTCGGCTATCGACGATATTATAGAATTTTTGATAAGGTCCTCGGCGATGTAATTACAAATAGCTGTATGTGAACGAAACAATTTCAATCACGATGTGTACCTACTCGCTTATAGCCGTACGCTGTGGGAAAGAATTGTGTTCATTATATTTTTGGATGAAATGTGTTTAAAAAGCCACGAGAGAGAAGAGTGGCATATAATAAAAGACTATGAATAAGTAGATCCATAATACAAGACTAGATGACCATCTTTGTGAATACATAGAGCACACCCACGAGGCTGTAATAAGGCAATTGCTTTAGTAATTACATCAAACTAATAATCCTAGGAGATTGTTCAATGTGGTGTTGTTAAGGGTGATAATGGCTTGCAAGTCTCGCAAGTACTTGTCTCTGCGGGTCATTTGAGTCCATCGTAAGGTTGTCTGGAAGAGATCGCACTAAGTGCGGTTCTTTGTACACTATACAGCGTTCTATGATTCATACATTATAACTAACAGCATTAGTTGTTTAATATCATGCTTCTGTAGTTTGTTTTTGCATCATTATAAAGTAAAAAGTGCATTTTTTAGTCAGCTAAACATTCAGTTTTCAAAGCATGAATATATTTACTTCATAGAACATAATTTTGATCACCAATTTATCAATTGTCTCTTCGTTAAATTACTGTCAGTATTTTAATCATAAATCATCACAAAAATTGAACCAAATAACAAGTCTCAACACAATTTGTACAAATCAGAGCATCAAACGAGATTTCTTCACACGATGTCAATAACAATACAGTAACACTCTTGGGAAATACACTCGTAATATACTCATCACTCGATAAAGTCGGCTAAATAAATAAATAGGTGAAGCACTCGCGGGTTCGGAAACCTCCTTAGCTAAGTTAATCGCATAACGGCTTTAAAGTTGTTTATTCATGTACTTTGGATAGCTAGTTACAAGTACACGCCCAACGATTGTTTAGTCTTGGCAAAACGCCGACTGTCCTATATTGACATGTCTTTCCGATCCCATAAAAACTCGGCTCGTGTTCGGTTTTTTGCTGCTAGCAATTTTTGTCTTTTAGATTTGATATGTAAAAACATAATTCGATTACAAATAACTTATACTTAGTAAATAATACATTGACAATATTCTTGATAATATAATATAAAAAGCGCCTCCGTAGCGCAGTGGTTTAGGTCCCCACGCCGCTACCAAGACGTCGGGAGGTCGTGGATTAGATTCCCACACGGGACATTATTTGTGTGATCCACAAATAACTGTTTTGGGTCTGGTTGTACTTTGTGTCCGTTGTTAGCAAAAGTCCCCGCGACACTAGAGCAATTCTTAGTGCGAGAGTTCTGTTTTGTAACATAAAAAATAATAATAAGAACAATAAAGGATGGAAAGCGCGCATCGTACTCCTCCACATCACTGTCCATCGGGAACGTTCCCAGAATGCTGGCAGCTTTGCCAGGTTATATGGCAATACCTAATCTTTGTCCCAAGTTAATGCCAGCATTCTGGTCACGGGAACTGTCGACCAGGCGTTTGATAATTCCCTTATAGAGTATGTATGATTTGATATTAAGACATTGAAGATTGAACACTTATTTGGAAAGTAAGACGAAGTCTGGTTGCCACACTTTGACGGCTTAACTGCTGAAATTATCAAGATAAAATTGAGCGTAGGCTAAATCTAGAACCCAAAAGACTTGTGTTTATTTATATGGTTGTGTGCCATCTTCATATTTGATCATTTAAGCTTTGAATATGTTCTTTTGAAAAAGAGGTGTAAATCTTTTAACTGATAAGTTATCAATTTATCCGTTATAGAGAGGGGACTATGGGATTTTATTAACCACGCACCGTAGTGATAACTTATCAGTGTTGATAATAAAAAACGTCAATACTCAAAATGTTTGATGCAGAGGTGTATGATTTATACTCACGTTTCGCCATTACCAAGTTAGTCCTATTTAATTGGGGGCGAGCCTATTGCCATTCTATCTATCTATCTATCGTATGGTTAGTGGTCAACCTAGTGTCAAAGTTGTTCAAGCCGCCCGAGAGGCCTTTGACATGGCTTCACTGTTATCTTAATTGACAACAACCGGGATCGACTTTTACGTGCCCTCCGAAGCCCGGAGACGCTCAGTTCAAATACCACTATGCGGTCACCCATCTATAGAATGACCGCGCCAAAGGTTGCTTAACCCACAGATCGTTTACCGACCGGTGAGCACAAATAGCTATGAGCGCCTCTATTGCCATTTACCGGGCACGTTGCAAAAGTCCGGGTTTTTTATACACCTCTGCTTAAATCTTTGGGTATAACATGCGTGATGTTATGTATGTATGTATGTTTGTTCATTACATTGCCTGGTGTGACTGAAAGCTTGTCAAACGAGTGTTATTGTATGCATTGAGTCGAAGATGTAATGTAATTTATCAACATGTACAGCTGCGATTGAAACAATCTTATTACGATCATGAATTTTTCTCCGTTTGATTTTCAATATTTTAAGACTTCCTCTGTGGTCTGAGTAGAGTAGTGTATGCAACAGCTGACAAGGTCTCGGGTTCGATTCCTAGGTCGGGTAAAGTGCTAGTGGCCTTAAGTTACAATTTTTATTAGAATATATCGCAATACTTTTTATGTATAATTATTTTAATAGAATCCTGGAGTTTAACAACGTACTCGGTATATGGCAATAGGCTCGCTCCCTGTAACATGGAATAATAATTAATGTGATACTTATGGCACTTTTATATTGTAAGTTAAAACAACAAAAGTAACAAATATAGACAAAAGTTAAAACAGGTTTATTTTTTTCTACCCTTTGTCCGCAATTCTGAAACGTTTTTAGAAGTGTAGAAACATTGGAAGACCTAAACACTGTCGGGCAAAAACATAGGAAATATAAAAAGTTATATATTCAAGCTTATCAGGGTGGGCACATAAAATTAGAATCAAAGTACAATATACAATATGAAACCGGTCGTTTCAGCCGCGTGCGTTCGGTATTCTCTGAAATATTCAGACGTACACGCGACCGTACAAGCCGACCGACGTTCAAGAACTAGTGTAATATTGTATAGACCGACTACTTAGTAAGTAGCCTTACCATGCACGATGTATCTAGACCAGGGGTTCCCAAGCTTTTCTTAGTCCGGGACCACTTTTATATTATTCTGGTTAGCAGGGACCACTATGTAAGTATATTAAAAATATGTAATAATCGTCCTGAGAATTTTAAATTTTAATATTATTGGCGGACCATATTTTGGCTTCCACGGACCACTGGTTGGGAACCATTGATCTAGATAGACTATAGCTATTATTTCTCAGGGCTTCCCAAAAAAGTAGACGTATCAAACAGGTCACAGCCAGCTGCATAAGCCTGTGGGTTACTGATTTTCTAAATGTAGTTTATTTGGCATTTTCGCGTGCCACAAACTTTCCAAGCATGATTCTCTAAAAAACAATTGAGGGGGCTCCCATGTAACAAATATGTTGTTTTGACGCTTTATAACTAGCTGACCCGCGCAACTTCGCTTGCGTCACATAAGAGAGAATGGGTCAACATTTTCTCCGTTTTTGTCACATTTTTACTGGTACTCTGCTCCTATCAGTCGTAGCCTTTGATATAATAATATAGCCTATAGCCTTCCTCGATAAATGGGCTATCTAACATTGAAAGAATTGTCCAATTCCCGCCAGTAGTTTCTGAGATTAGCGCGTTCAAACAAACAAACAAACAAACTCTTCAGCTTTATAATACTCTATTAGTATAAATGCTACGGAACACTTCGTGTGTGAATCCAACTCGCACTTGGCTTTTCAATTTTTACTTGAGCGGAGCGTGATAGTCATCTATGTAATACCAATATAATATAGTATTATTGACTAGATACATATTTACATAGTTTAATTACATTCTTAAGAAATATCCACACATCATCGTTAAGAGATCATTTATAAGGTTATAGTACATAGAAGAGAGCCATTAGCGGCCTCAAGTGAGTTGATGGATCGACGTTAAGACCGCCCGGAGATATCCGCTGAATGCCGATCATCTGCCCACTATTATGAACTGGATTTCAAAACGATTTATGATATTGAATAGCGAAATGCATGGACGTTTAAGCTTTGAGTTTGAAAATGTAGAGGGAGAAGCTGTTTCAACGGTAATGTTTATTTCAACTTACAATATTAAAATGAATCGATAATTGTGTTGCTAAGCGCAAGAACGGCTCAACCAATTCGAGGTTTTGTAAAATTGTCTTTAAGACACGGGAAATGATTTTATGGAGAGAAAAATAATTATATTAATGTGACTGCCACCGTTATCTGCTAGTGTTACATCTATCACGTTATACCTAAAAGTGTATGTACTTAGAGGTCTAAGTACATACACACACACTTTGAGGTAGTGAAATACACCCATGGTTCGCCACTTACAATGATAGTTACATGTAATAGGAGTGAGCCTATTGTCATAATTATACCGGATACGTTACCAAACTCTGGATTACTATCGAAATATTTCGAGATAAATTAGAAAATCTCAGTAGCATGTTGCCCAACCTGGGAATCAAACTCAAGACCGTTCGTCGTCAGTGTTGACAGCGTCGTGTCAACTTACGCACTACCGTATGGTCCTCAGGTGCAGTCATTATATATTTTTTTAATAGAAAAGAAAATTAATTTAAGTCAATGTCTTGGCTACAAGGCATAAAGGCAGTCAATATATTATTTTTTAGTCGAAACTATAACTGAATTATGCCCAAATTTGGCTATAACGCTTCATAATAATGTTTTTTAAACCACAAACTACGACCGTGCCTTTGTTGAGTAAACCAAAACAAATGCGTGGAATAAAATCGATACTGGGAAACACGCGTAACCCATGGCCTTTTGTACACAAAGTGCAGGGCCGACGGAGTTCCGGCGAATTGAATATTATATACCAATATATATACAACCGACGTAGGGTCGCAGCACATGAGAGCAGCGACGCTCGTTAATCATAGTGTAACATCGATGCAGCACTATTTGTTACCTACTGTTTTACCAACTCACTTACTATGAAATAAAAAAATAAGTATGTGTGTTGATAGTTGTTATACTCTTCGGAGTGCCGAAACTAAATTTTGTTTAAGTCAAATTATACACAAGCCACGGGAAAACTAGTCTAACTAATGTTATAAATGTGAGAAATCGAACATGGATGGTGGTTTGATACTCAACCACGACAAAACTACAAAACAGATTTTAATAAAATTTTGCATAGGTACGAATGGTTTTTATCCTGGTTAAGTACATAGTATAATTAGCCCCGAGAATTTTTATCACGCGGACGAAATCGCGGGTAGAAGCTAGAAGTGCAAGATGTTCACAAACTTTACTAATGATTTCACAAAAGCGTCATTTCATTACATTCGCATAACGTTCGTCGCACACAATTTGTGCTTTATAAGTATCTTATCAGTCGTCGCCTTTATCACTTTCACTGCAATCCTGTTCGTAGAAACGGAAGCTGTGATACAGAGAACATATAGCTAGCTAGCTACGATCGAGTTGTCAGGGTTACGGCACTGAATCATCAACATTGACCTTCCAGCGTTTACGTGGAATTTAATGTTTTCACTCTTCATTAATATTGTTTATAGTAAGTTTGTAGTTCCTAAAGACACGTCGGGATAACCTGTACTATTATGAGCCTAGCCTTTCTTCCAACCATGTTACAGCCGGCTTCCAGTCTCACCGGATGCAGCTGAATAGCAATATTTAACATGGGGCGACTGCCTATCGGACCTCCACAACCCAGTTACCGGGGTTATAACACGATACTCTTCGGTAAGACTGGTTGTCAGACTTTCAAGCTTCTGTTACGACCGTCAAAGAGCTTTGAAAATGACAGTCGGGGCCCACAATTTAACGTGTCTTTCGAAACACGGAGGAATTAGATATGTATAAGATGGTCGCTCATTTACAGAACAAGCTCGGCAACCGTAGCTTAACCTCAGAGATCGATCCGCGCGGCTGTACTACACAGCATCAAACTAAGCCTTATGTTAATAGCTAAAATGATACAAGAGGAAGGTTCATATGTAACAACTGTAAAAGTTTTTAAGAATAAGTTTTCAAACTGGTTGAGGCCGTGGCGGTCCACTAGTAACGAATAATACATTAAATTCTTCTACGATAATCACTCAATCTTTGGGTAAAAACCGCATGAAAATCCCTTAAACAGAATTTGAGTTCATCGCAAGTACACAATCAAACGCGAGGAGGTAACTACAATATGTATAGAAGAGAGGTCGTACTTGATCAGACAGAAGCGTGAGAGAGAAATTTTATTTTACAATTTAGTAGTGATCATCGAAAAAAAATGCATTTTATAAAGCTTAAAGACATGAATTATTTTCTCGTACCTTTATAACTTTCAAGAAGAACAAGAGAGTAGGAATATTATTAGTGGAATATCAATATTGTCGATAGATTGTCTGAACGTGATTTCGTCTAGACGCTTCAATCATCTCAGACTTTAAGGTGAAGGCGCACTAAATCTCAAACTACATAACGATATAATAAGTAAAGTTTAGAGAGCCTTTCACACTATAGTATTTGCACAGTTAAATTATTTTCTCTAAGATGACTTCCTGTTCAGGGCAATCGGTAGCGTACGCAACTGCCGAGAGGCCTCGAGTTCAATTTATAGATCGAACAAAGTTCTATCGGTTTTTTTTTCTATAAGACTAGCTGACCCGCGCAACTTCGCTTGCGTCACATAAGAGAGAATGGATCAGAATTTTCCCCGTTTTTGTAACACTTTTTACTGTTACTCTGCTCCTATTGGTCGTAGCGTGATGATATATAAAAGCCTTCCTCGATAAATAGGCTATCTAACACTTAAACAAATCGGACCAGTAGTTCCTGAGATTAGCGCGTTCAAACAAAGAAACAAACAAACTCTTCAGCTTTATAATATTAGTATAGATATAGATATATCCTAATAGTAGCTCGGCATGTCCGATATATGAAAAAAACCTAATCGGCGCCCCCAGCGGATGCCGTAGGAACTAATCTTTAAGAATATTTTAGGTGTTAAACTCTCGAAAGTATACTTTAACTAACTTTCTGTAACTTTCGATAGTATTTCGATAGTAGTAGACTGTAAAAACTGCGATATAGCTCGTCCCGACCTTTCCGTTACACATAAAGCCATTTTTTACAAAAATAATACTCTAACATGCAAACGCAATGTGGCAGATGCTAGTTTGTAATTTGAAACGTAATCTCTGGTCATGGCTGCGGTGGATATATCTTAATTATAACACGTACTGACTATTTGGCAGCCAGTCAGCCATGCAGCGTGTTGCCAACGAGAAAATAGTAGGAGCATTACGAGTTATGGACTCCCCGTGAGAGCTTGCAGCCGTTGGAAGCCGTTATAATCATAACTTTTAAATGTTCTTGTTGAATCGTGTTCTGTTATTATCTAAGTACTTACATATGCAGGTTTTGCATCTTCTTTTACTGTTAGGGGGTTGATTGACCACTTGACCGGATTAAAGCTATCGCGGTTTGTACACAATACAAAATTTATTGCCTGACGTTTCGATTCGTCCACAGTTGACGAAATTCGTTCGAAACGCGTTGCCGATCCGTAAGCAATGTTATATCACTTGCCCGGTGTCAGAAAGTTGAGGTTGTAGACCTCCGTGTTGCGTACAAGTGTCGGTCCTGGGTCTGACCTCTCCAGATTGGTCGTGTCGAGAGTGAGGGAATAGCGAGTGTACCTGTGTGTTGTGCACACACTTGGACACTATAAACAAAGTCCTACACAGTTGGCTGGTTTTAATGTGTAGTTGTAGCTGTTTGACCAGGAGTTAAAGAAAAAGTTTAATTTAGAAACATTAATTTAATAATCGCTTTAACATAAAGTTAAAATGCGGTAAAACGACTGTAAAATCCCTATGTATATTTCCGTTTGTATAAATTCCACAATGGTTTAAAGTTCAGAATGAGGGTAGGTCCTCAGGGAGGCGGTTTTAAAGCACGGTTTAATAAGTACTTCTTTTCTTGTACAAGCTACTGTTAAAATTATCATGAACAAGCTTCAGATTTTTATTTCCGGAGATTTCTTTGGCTATTTTAAGACAAAAAATCTTTGATAATTTGGCCTATTTCAGCATATAATTGGAATCAAATTATTCAAGTTAATAAGGATCGTATCAATGGGTGTTATTTCGGCTCTGCCTTCCCCTTTGAGAAAAAGGCGTGTATTCAAGTATGTATGTAAATAATTCAATCGTTTCGGAGAAAAAGGTTTTTGCCAATCATAATCTAACTGTTTATATGATAGTCACGTTATTAAAATTTATTTTTTGAAAACTTTACCATACCTTATTTTATTAGGTATCGTAGCCTCGAAAAAAACGCGCATAAGACTCGTTGTTCATTTCAGTAATATGTGTGGTGCGATATTTTAAAAATATTTACGTAATTTTCAAAAATCATAATATTTTTCAAATAATTCTGACTGATTGAGCGTACTGTGAACAAACAAACAAACAGACTAGTAGAGTAAAGAGTAGTAATTTCCTTTCTGGTATAGATTGGAATTTACAGTGAATATTTATTTTACACATATCTATGTATAACTTATACATAGATATGTGTAAACCCATTAAATTGTCGTTAAAAGTAAAGAAATCGATTTTACACTTATCCACAGTGGTTTCAATTGAAGTTTTCATACAGTTTATCATTTTTTAATGTAAAATAACTTAAAATATGATTTGGTTTATGTAGCGTAGTTAGTGTTTGCGACTGCTGTGCAGAAGTCTTGGGTCCAATTCTCGACAGAATGCTGTTGATTTCGTCTTATTTGTATTACTGAGTAATATTGTCCTAGTGGTGCAGGTCTTGATTTATAATATCCAAGTGTGTGCACAAGACACAGGTACACTCTCTATTCCTTTACTCTCATAACCCGGTGGGACGGATAACCGACACGACCAGTGAGAGGTGTGGCGCAAGACCGACAGCTTTACGTGCTCTCCGAGGCACGTCTACAACCTCAACTTCTTGACTCCGGGCAGTTTCTAAGACATTTTTCACAGAAAATCTCAGTAACGACTTTTTAATTTTTCTATAGAAACCCGGAGTTTGGTAACGTGTTCGGTAAATGGCAAAAAGCTTGCTTCCTATTACATAGGACTAACATTGTTAATGGCGAAACGTGTGTTTTATCTTTCTGAAATTTTGTAAGGATGGTAAATAATATCTTAAAGAGAAACTTAACTTAACTTAAACTTACTTAAAACTTAACAATACTCAGGCAGAGACACATGTATACACTAGTATAATTATAAAATCACTGTATAAGGTATATAAAGTCAGTTCATTGTTTTGTTACAAAATAATGTTTATTTTCACGGCTAGCTCACGACCTTTGGGACATCAAACGATTTTGCCAGTAGACTGAACAACGGATCAATCACACTACGTAATACCTGTATACAAGGGCTGTTGACAACTTTATATAGTTCACTGTTATGTATATTATACTAGCTGACCCGCGCAACTTCGCTTGCGTCACATAATAGAGAATGGGTGAAATTTTTCCCCGTTTTTGACAATTTTTTTACTTGTACCCTGCTCCTATTGGTCGTAGCGTGATGATATATAGCCTACATAATGCCTACATAAATGGGCTATCTAAGACTGAAAGAATTTTTCAAATCGGTCCAGTAGTTCCTGAGATTAGCGCCTTCAAAAAAACAAACTCTTCAGCTTTATAATATTAGTATAGATATACTAATACAAAATTAGATAAGACTGGGATAACTAACCGAGACTTCATGATAAGCAGTCGGACACACAATCAACTGCGCCATAAGCAGCTATACATAAAACAATTACATAATGCAATAAAACCTTAAGGGCATTTATAACATGTAGTATTTGAGACCAATGCGCCCAATTTCGCTGCCAAGGAGTCTGTGGCGTTTCAGGGGGTGTTTTAGGGGAGGAGGGGGTGGAAGAAGGGGGTTCGAATCAGGTCAGCGCACTTTACCGTCTTATGGGGCGAGACTGTGTGGCGGCGGACGAATCTATAGCCTAAGGGCACGCGCACACTCGAATTCAATGCTACGAGTGGAACGCACTCTTGAAAACGTATTTTTTTATGACTGTTTTCCTAACACGTAGGATTTTTTACTTCGGGCATTTATTTTCCCCTGAAGATGTTTAGAATTAGTTTAGTTTTTATTGTAGAGTTTAGTAGTTTTAGACTGTACATAAATATATAATGTTGGGCAATTTAAGTTAAGAGCAAGCAATATTTTTGATAGTTAAAATACGTAAATTATTATTGCAGGTCTAGGGGCGGCTTTAGATAACCATGTAAAAATTCAAAAGTATTATATTTAGGACTAGGTCTCACAAGTCAGTTATATTTACTCATAAATACAACCTATTATAACCCAAGTAACTGGGTTATGAAGGTCCGACAGGCAGTCGCTCCATGTAAAATACTGGTATTTAGCTGCATCCGGTGAGACTGGAAGCAGTCTTCAACATACATAGTTGGAAAAAAGGCTAGGCTGATGATAATAAGACTATCTATGCAGTAAATATTAATGGATTGAGCTTTCAACATGGCTGCTTGGCAGTCGAATAAATGACTTTTTGTTATAGGTATATACATATTTTGTTTAATCCTGTATTATTGGCGAAGGCGTAAAGCTAGGATCGCCACGAAGCACAAAAAAATAATTATTACAGAAATTATATGAAAGCAGCTGTCAAAATTTTCTCTGATAAACTATTTGCTACTTATCCATAAGCGGCAAGACCGAGCCTTGGACGGTGGCTATCACCTAAAACTCAGTAAAAAAGTAATATTTTGAAGTATTTACAATAACGGTATTGATTTTCTGCGCCAGTTACATTGAACCAGCAGCTCGAAGCTTGGAACAGTGCCCACAGAGGGCAATAAGCCTTACCGAGGACTAAAATTGCGAGAGATATATGTGTGCGAGCTTCCGCGGAAAATTTCACCAGAAAAAATTAATAGTTCTTTGTGCTTGTAGTAATAAAAACGAAAATTGAAGCAAATAGTTAACCGATCTGAGTTTGTAAATAAATTATTTCGCATACTGTTAATGAATTACTATGTATAAATGTATTATCTGGCCCCTGCAATACAAACCTCAAGCTTGGTGCTGGGACCGCTGTAAACATTGCATTGTATACCTAATTATAAAAACTTTAAGAAAATAAATTAATATATAAAACAATAAATAAAGCACATACTGGACGCGTTATCTTACTCTAACGGACATTTTCAATGCCCTATCTATCCATTGTTTACTTACTAAAGATAAGTTCTATCTACTATAGCGCTTCGTCTGCGTGAACTTCAGATTTCCCGTTTTCATCACAATATTCTTTGCTGCTCCACTTCTATTAGTCATAGCGTAATGCTTTTAAGCCCATAGTTACACCATAATTTTTTAATCCGAATCAGTAGTTGCTAAGATTAGCCCCATTTACATAAGACTAAAATTGTTAATGGCAAGACGTGGGTGTATTTCATACACCTCTGCCTACGCGGCTACACGTTCCAGAATAACAGACGTGATAATATGTATCTATACTAATCTTATATTCCATTATTGTTTGTTTGTTTGTTTGAACGTTTTAATCACAGGAACTGCTGGTGCGAATTGGAAAAATATGTTAGTGTTGGATAGTCGATTTATTGAGAAAGGCTATATAACATCACGCTACGACCAACAGGAGCACAGTACCATCAAAAATGATACAAAACGGGGAAAATTATGATCTCTTTTGTGACGCAAGCAAAGTTGCGCGAGTCAGCTAGTAAGAAATAGCCGTCAAGCCTTCTCCGCGTACTCCCCCTTAAACCGAAACGATGGGACGTCTAGTGTCTACGCCATAGCAAGGTCACACAGCCTCTTAGCACAGAATATTATTATAATTTTATACGTTCACCCTAGCGACCTCCATCAAGTAATCGATACAAACTGATACAAAGAGCTCGAATAACAGGAGAAATTCGTTTCAGTGTTTCATTTATTGATTTTGTAATTGACCATTTAGTTTCTGAATATTTTGTTAGGTTGGACCGCTTTAGTTCCATTTTTTATATAAATGCTCGTGTAAACGTGTATAGATTGTTCTATGGATGGGTGACCATTTTGTACATATCGAGTTCCTCCGTGTTTCGGAAAGCACGTTAAATTGTGGGTCCCGGCTGTCATTTTCGAAGATCTTTGACAGTCGTTAACAGTAGTCAGAAGCTTGACAGTCCGACAACCAGTCTTACCGAAGGGTAGCGTGTTATAACCCATGTAACTGGTTTGTGGAGGTCTGATAGGCAGTCGCTCCACGTTAAATACTTGTATTCAGCTGCGTCCGGTGAGACTGGAAGCCGGCTCCAACATAGTTGGAAGAAAGGCTATTATATATATTTTTCTAAGATATGAGAGTTGTTGGGAGTCTGGAATTATGACTGACTGCCTGTGTTTCCGTTCAACAAAAGCATTATTCAAAAATACCAACTATACCCTAGTTTATAATAATACAGACACTACAATTTTGTTTCCATGTTTTATCAAATAATGTCCTTGAGTAGAAGGCCGGACTGATCTGCTCGGTTCGTACGTGAAATCAATAAATTAATATTTTTTTATCAGCGCTTTCGTACGAACTATCTACATACAAACATAAGCACGATATTATCTTGCATTTAATGACATGAGCAGCTTCGTTCGCATGAATATAGATTTTAGAAAAATCTGACTCCAGATTACCATTTAGCTTCTTGCTTAAATTCACGAAAATCGGTTCAGAGATTTAGTGTATCTACTTATAAATATCACAAAAAGTGAACTTTTGTTAACTATATACGAAAAAGGATAACTTATAGTATACAGAGTATGTATCTCACAGAGTAGAATAGAATATATTTGTCATACTATAAACATTTTTACAAGTTGGGCTTTTACAAATTTTGTATTGATTGCAGCATGTTTAACCACTGCCTTTAAGTTTCCCTAAGCTCGCTACAAACACATTTGGTTCGGAAATATTTATCTATTATCGTACAACAAAGCAGACTTGACTCATTTGTTCGGCATGTGCCGATCGGGTTCATCTATTCATTCGTTCTTTTTTGGCAGCTATGCCGATCAAAATGACCAATGCCGATGAAAAACCAATAATGAAGTTGACATGTTGTATGTTGTCGGTAGAACATGAGCGGGTACGGCGGAGGCGCCATGTGTGACACGGACGCGCTGTCCCGGCGCCTGCGCGACGCCGAGCGAGCGCGCGCCGACGCCGAGCGCGCCCACGCCGACGCGCTGGCGCAGCTGCGCGCCGCCCAGCGCTCGCCCATCGACGCGCACAACGTCGAGCAGCTGCAGTCCAGGGCCAGGGAACTTGAGAAAAAGGTGAACTTCTTACAAATCTTCACTGTTCTGTCCATTAAACGTTACCGACAGATAAAATCGGTAAAGAAGACCCGTCTCTTTGCAAAGCTTCTTATTGTCGCCATTATTGATTTGATTATTTAGCAGTTTTCCTATAATAGTCACATTAACTGGATACATGTTTGTAGGCCGCGTTGGAAACGGTACGATGCGAGGAACTTCAATTAGAACTATCGTCGGCGCTGAGAGCGCGCGGCGCGTCCGGCGGCGGGACCACGTGGTCCACACAGTCCGCACAGCCCGCCTCCGAGATCGAGCGCATCATGGCCAAGATCGAGCAGGACAACCGCATCCTCGCCGAACTAGAGCACCCTCGCTCCACCACGCATGGTAATATCTCCACTAACAGGAGCCGACACGGGTACTACCCCGACCGGAATATCTCAGACGTCACTGGTTTCGCAGGTATCCAAACAAGCGGATCCAACCAGGCTCTGGGAGAGTTCCACTCCCCGACGCCCTCGCCCCTGCCGCACTCGTACACGAGCACGGCCGGCCACGTGGCTATCTGCCAGAGCAACACCATGCCGACTCTGTCCTCGCTGCACGCCACGGGACAGTTCACAGCGCCCAGCTCCAACTCAGTGGCTTACTCCATGAGCGCGCACAATCCCACCTCATACGCTAACCCCGTGTCCGCTTACTCCACCAGTTCATACGGCCTCTCGAACACTCATCAAGTCACGTTCACCAACCCGGTCACCGCGCCGCTTGTCAATAACATCGGACAAATATCTAACACGCTCGCCGGCCTGCAGAGTAACCTACAGAATATCGGTAGCAACATGGTAACGGGTAACGTACCCTCTATGAACTTAAGCGGCGGCCTCAGCGGGCCCGGCATGACGGGGACCATAGCGGGCACTGGACTCACCGGGTGTTTGAACAACCCGCAGACGAGCTTGTCAGGTGGGCTGACGAGTACGCTCGGAGGACTGCAGTCGACTCTGACCAGCGGACTGAGTAACGCGCTATCCAACTTGACGGCCGGAGCGCAACTAGGAGGGCTGAACACGAGTCTGACCGGCACGAATGCTTACGGGACCGGAACAGGGACGTATACAAATCCCCTTCTCTCTAGCGGTCTAGGAACGAATCCTATGAACATAAAGCTAAAACCTCTAGATGAAATAGACCTCGGGCTCGGCAGATACCCGACGACGACAGCGGGCGTCGGCCGGGTGGCCACCCCGGTCACGCCGCACCAGCCCTCGTGGAGTTTAGGATTAGATAGCCAATTTGGAACTGATAGACTAGGAGGCTTAGTAGACACGAGTTACAGTCATGATCGGAACCCGAGAGCTCTGTCGAGGATTATGCCTAATTCCGGATTGGATATAGACGGTGAGTGGAATTCAATTCTGTTTTATACTTTTATAAGATCGACAACTTTTTCAACGATGTGATTGTTTCAGGTCGTAATTCGCATTATATGAACGGTGGTGGACCGTCGGAGGCACAAGTTGATATGTTGGATATACCGGGCAAAGGACGTTGTTGTGTTTACATTGCTCGTTTTTCTTACGACCCACCAGAGTAAGTAAACAGTCAATCGCAAAAGTCAGCTACATTATGAGCACTTGTAAATAAATTAATGTTATCTTTTTAGGATTGAAACAGCTGAAGGCGAGCTGTCTATCTGTGCCGGGGATTATTTGTTGGTGTGGGGGCCACCGGACCCGAACGCCGCCATGCTTGACGCAGAGTTGTTAGACGGACGTCGAGGACTAGTTCCTGCTAATTTCGTACAAAGATTGGTTGGCGATGACCTGTTGGAGTTCCATCAGGTAAATTTTAGAGTACGTACCAAAGCATTCAATATATTGGACGTTTCGGGACTACTTTTATAACATTACGTAAATTGGCATAAAGAAAATAAAATTACAAATTTACTTTTTAGCTATATACTGACGTTGACATCAGATTTTGTTTCGGCAGGCGGTGGTAGCGACGTTGAGGGACGCCGACGAGTCTGCTACTACGGCAGTGAGTGAAGTGTCGCTGAGTCGAGACGTGGCGCGGCTCAGTGAAGTAGCTGAACTCAGCGAGGGCCCCGAGGACGACGACAACGGTGAGCTATCACACTCTACTCTCATACACATCTCATAGAATACACTAGATGATTAGATCTTCTCAAAACATAAACTTATTACGAGGGACTAGCCATTAGCCATATTAGAGCATTTTTGGTCGAAATTAAGACGAAAACTTAGGTCATGATGTGATATAGTTTAGTAGCAGGATAAATTAGCAAGTGGCATTTATTAAAACATCTTTGTCATTCAATTATATTTTGAAATTCGCATGCCAATCCAAACGCATCGAGCACTCCTTGTGAACTACCATAATTAGTCTTTAATCATGACGCTTGGCACAAACATATACAAACAAAACGCAACACTAACGACCTGGGACGGTTATCGTTCATGAACGACCATTTATATAGAAATAGTTCTATAGTTGAACCTTTAAATCCCTCCCCCTCCCTATCCTTGGACTTCGCTGCACGCTTCTTCGCATAACTCACGCACTTCGCCTGCCTGGCTACATTCCTCGCGATCTATCCTCGGACCTGAACAGCCGAGCTGTTTTTCTCGTCGCTAGTACCTGCGCCGCGGCAGCTGACGCTGGAGAGGCAGCTGAACAAGTCGGTGCTTATCGGCTGGACGGCGCCTGAGGGCGTGCAGCAAGCCAACATCGAGAGCTACCACGTGTACGTGGACGGCGTGCTCAAGACCACCGTCAAAGCGACGGAGCGCACGCGAGCTTTGGTCGAAGGGGTCGACTCCAATCGGGTGAGCAACTTTTAGATACTAATTAGCCGCTAACTTACATTCTACTTTAGTTTCCATTTCTACATAATGTCAGTGAGCACAAATCCATTTAGTTTTGGTCGATATCATTGTTTTCTTTTTAGTTAATACATTTTCATACAGTACTTTAGTTGGGTCTTTATTTTTCGTCAATGTTGTGTTTATTTGTTTCTCCAAAGCCACATCGCATCAGCGTGCGGTCGGTGACAGCGTCTCGCCGCACGTCGCGGGACGCCGCTTGCACGATGGTCATCGGTAGGGACACAGCCAACATGGGACCCACCTGCGTCAGGGCTAGCGGAGTCACTTGCTCTCAGGCCGTCATCTCTTGGTTACCCGCCAACTCCAACCACCAGCACGTCGTCTGCGTAAACAACGTCGAAGTAAGTAAGATACGCTAATCAATTTTGCAAGCCTAAAGGAATAGTTAAGATATATTATATCCTTATTCCAGGTCCGGACAGTGAAACCGGGCGTATATCGCCACACCATCACGGGATTGTCTCCTAGCACTCAGTATCGGGTAACCGTGAGGGCTAAGCACTTAAGGGCTGGCCCTCCGTCGGGAATACCAATAGAAGAAGCTCCCGGAGCTTACACGGACTTCAGGACTCTGCCCAAAGGGTTGCCAGACCCACCGAATGAAATCATGGTACGTGGTTCGTTGTTAACCCAAAAGTCAGCATGACGTGAATTGAGCATGCTTTTTGGATCCAAACTTCTACATTTTACACTCACATTCCTTGCTCGCTGATGTAATATGTGTACTTAGTCAGGATTCCAAATATATACAATCACACAGTGGATAGTGGAAAAGTCATAAGTATTCAATTACCTAGAATAAAATTATGTATTTGCTTTTAAAGTCAGTAATTATAAAGGCGTTTTTAGCACGCACAAGGTAGCTTTCCAATGCTCCACGACATGTGTGATCATACAATATAACTACTCACAAAGACCGACTGATACACCCCAATTCCTTTCAAATAATTCACAACCTCAAAGCACACAGCACGTCTCGAGGAAGTCGCGTCAATCGCAACCATAAATCCAGCTCCAGGAAAATTATTTAACATATTCCCAACGCTCACCTCGTTGTTAGCTTAGCGACCCTCATCTGTGATGTGAACTCCTCCCTCAATGTGGCTTAGTTCGACGTTGGCCCAATGTTATCTAAACGTCGAAACCCAATTGGCTTGCTCACAAATGTTCGGCTGGATTGTTGGTGGTGATTGGTGCGGTGTCGCAGGTGGAAGCGGGACCCCAGGACGGCACCCTGCTGGTGACTTGGCAGCCGGTACTGCGTCCGCCCGCCTCGGGCCCCGTCACTGGGTACGCAGTGTACGCCGACGGCAAGAAGGTCACCGACGTCGATTCTCCAACCGGTGACCACGCTCTCATCGACATTGGCAAACTGATCGGCCTCAATCCTAAATGTGTCACCGTAAGTATAGCTGTATGGAGCTTGATTTGGCTATGTGAACGCTATGTTAGCAAAATATTCGTTATCGACGTGACTACACGTCCCTAAGTAGATATATTTGATGATCGAGCGTGACGTTTTTTATTGCGATTGAATGTTGTTTTTTACAGGTACGTACAAAGTCACGCGACAGTCAGTCGAGTGACAGCGCGCCCACTCCGATACCGCCGGCGGTGCTGCGCGGCGTCGCGTCGCGGGTGCCGCGCGGGCCCATGCCGGGGCCCAACCAGCAGGGCCCCCCGGGCTACAGGGGCCCGGGCATGGGCATACAGCGTCCCCAACCCTACCAACAGCAGCAGCAAGTGATTGAACACGATGAAAATCTCTCCGATAAGGAGATATTTCCATCTAGCGTCAACCGACACGACCAGCACGCAGCTCAGGTGACCAAACACTCTCAGTTTTCCTATTTCTATATATTATTGACCCCTTTAAATTGTTGGTATATTTCTAGATATGTCTCAGATATATTGGAGTCGTTGTCCCGAAAATTGGCTTTAAATAAATATAACTATACTGACAAAATTTCTTTTTGTACCTTCACAATCTTAATGGAATTTATTTTGCTATCATAATTGGAATTTTGAAACTTATGTCAAATTAAACTAAAATTCTGAATTTTTAATGTTTGATTAAGTGTTGATCGGCATAGCACTTTGTCTATATTTCATTTGCGAATCAATGTTGTACATTTTGTGTGTAACGTCAAGTTTCATTTTGCCAGTTTTTGTTTAAGATGTTGATTCAGTATTTAATATGTGCTTTATATTTTTGATTTTATCTCTGATAATTTTCTTCGTCTGTGTCTTCTTAGCTACCATTATAACGATCAGTGTCATATGCTCTCTTCTTGCGTGACAAGCGGTCTGTAGCAACATTGTTCTCGTTTATATCCTTCGTGACTACTTGAATGTAAAGATGTTAATGATACATTGTAAATATTAATACTGTCTGTGACGTAGACCGAGCTACAGGCAGACTGCTTGTCACGTAATATCGGTGTTGCAAACTGCACTCTTTATACTATCTCCTGTGGTTCTGTCGCTGGCATCTTCTAATGTCCAGTATTTAGTTCTCTGCCGACGGTATCACACGACCACCGCGCCATCGACTCTAGCTATGCACTCGGCTCGAACGTTCAAAATTAAATGCATACTGCTTGCGACTAGATCCGTAGTCTCTAGTGCTATTGGCCGATACCCGACAACGCACGACACCATACAGATACAACTTAGAACAGATAAAGAGCTTGTACTTTGTGACACAGACAATATCCCATGAGCTGTATCATGCCACTTAGTGTTACCTTACCTCTCTCTCTCACATAACTGTTATACACCTTTCCATAGCCTACGAGTGGATTCGGCACAGGCCTCCTAAAGAGTATATTCGACAAAATAACCCCTTCGGTAAGGAATTTTAACACGTCTTTTCATATTTTATATCATTATTTATTTCATTCTGAAGTTTACACACGACTGATTTTATTTAGCGTTCTATGAATTTTGATTTTAGTTTTTGAGAGCGTTCTTTTTTTGTTATTAGTTATGTAAAATATTTTTTATTTTTTTTATTTGAATTTTTTATTATATTTACACAGTGTGCCCGTATATACAAATAGTGTCATAATACATAATATTGTAGCCATATAATCAGCATATGAAGACAATATTTACTTTGAGTATGCTTTTATATTTTTCTGAAAGTAGAGGAAAATAATATGTAGAAACCAAGTATATTTAGATAAGTGCATATCTATTTTATAAAGAAAACTAGGTACTTGAAACATAAGTAATGACTAGCAGCTATAATGACGATAGATAGATGACTAACAGTTGAAAGTATAGTGATATAGCGCGGGTTCGTTTGTGTAATGACACCACCAGATACTTCCACTAGGTGTGGTTACATGTCTGTTTTGCGTTAATGACGACATTCATGACTATTCACGACTCATACATGAGAACATCACTCATGAACATGAACACATCATTTACATAACAATCTGTGAGATGACCGCGGCGTCAATGTTCGAGCGACGTCACTTTAGTTAATGTAAAGCCGAACGCTTCACGGCAGTGAACTTTCTACCTTTCCACTTCAGCTTTCCTGTACAGGCTTCACTTGCTCTCAACGCCTGAATAACAATATCTAACAACTCTATAAAGTATTTTGTTACTCACTTAAACAGCTTCTACTTACTTATCCGCTTAATAATCTATTCGTATATTATTGTGTACTTCTAATTGCTTCAAACAGTAATGGAATAGCATCAAGAGAAGGTACCGACACTATGTATGGAGCAAGCTCACGTCACTCGACAAGCGAGCACGTTACGTCACGTTACGTCACGATACGTCACGATACGTCATCAACATCGCTCATATGCCAGCACGACCATTATCTCACTATGTTTTGTCTCGTTTAACATCAAATGTGTACTATGCTAAAATATTGAATGACCGTGTGGTATTAGCAATCGGGGATACCGGCCATCGAAATCACTAAAGAGGGCGCGGCGGAGCTGGGTAGCGAGGACGAGGAGGCGTCGCGTCGCCGCCCGCAGGTCTGCGATCTCTCCTAGCTGTCATCGATGTGCTCTCCATGTGCTAGCACTACTCACTATTGCTCTCTTTCTCTCTCTACGACCTCCCAGTCACGAGTTTCCACTTCTCGGTGTTTCTGTGTTGTCATCTTCACTTAGTGTACCGTCCTCGATGTCCACTTTGTCCACACACTCGACACGGAGCCGCGGCCCGCACGCCCCGCCCGACACTCGCCCGACACTCGGCCGACACCCGTCCGACACTCGCACGAGCCCTCGGCCGGCGCGGTCCCGTCACTGATAGTTAGCTAGGCGACGAGCAGTCGACCAGGCCTCGATACAGAGCACTCGATACAGAACCCACACTGGAGCATGCCCGCGCGTGTATGTTATGACTGTTCCTGCATGCTGTCTTGGCTTCGACGCGTTTCCATGCCGTACACTCACTCCTGTCACACACCCCACACTTCAGTGTCTCTATGTTCATAGATAAGGTATGAGTTAAACGAGGGGACATCGGTTAACGATACGATTCTTCCGTTCAAGTATTAAGAGTTGACTTTCAATGTATGTTATGTTAAACTTGTGACAAGCACATTTGGAACCGTCTGTTTATGATTATAATTATCTGCTATGAATGATGTGGTTCAAAGTGTAAGCGCTGCACGCTAGCTTTCGTTGTGCATGGGGGTTGACTAGAGCTACAACGGAATGTCTTGTTTTATCTTATCATCCGAGGAGAAGGTAATATTTATATCGCTTTGAAACGCAACGCCAATGAGGATAATGGCTATGAGCTTGATCTATTGCTGTTGGCTTTGTGATGGAAAATCTAACCTTATTAATGTGTTGGTTCGTACGGACGTCAGCAGCAACCGTCCCAAGCAGCGGCAGCGTCGCAGCAGCCATCGGGTCAGCCGTACCCGAGTACACCAGCCTACCATGGCACGCAGCAACCCCCATATCCACCAGCCGGCCAGTTCCCAAGTAACGCGCCGGCGCCCTACCCCGGCGCGCAGCAGCACTACCAGAACCCGCCGCCGAGGAACCACCACGAGCGCGGCCGCCCTCCTAACCCCCACCAAGTGGTCGGTATCACTGCTCCTTGCACTCTATTCTACTGACAAACACTGGCCGTCTGTCTGAATACTCACAAGCACGATATGTTCAGCAA
Source organism: Anticarsia gemmatalis (assembly GCF_050436995.1). Taxonomy (NCBI): domain Eukaryota; kingdom Metazoa; phylum Arthropoda; class Insecta; order Lepidoptera; family Erebidae; genus Anticarsia; species Anticarsia gemmatalis. Next base: position 8,095,009 of record NC_134764.1, on the reverse strand, counting down.
CAACAGGGTCAGCAGGGCGGCAGCATGCAGTACACGGCCCGCGGGGCTCCGCCGCAGGGTCCCCGCGGCCCGCCGCCGGGCGCCAGGCACGCGCAGCAGCACCCTCAGTCTAAGAAGAGCCGCTACTTCATCGCCTTGTTCGACTACGACCCCACCACCATGAGCCCCAACCCTGAGAGCTGTGACGAGGAACTGCCCTTCAGTGAAGGTGACACTATCAAGGTATGCAACTTGATCAAATAACAAATAACATTACTCAAAACAAAGTATGAAATTCCTTCCCTCTTCGTTATTTTCTTATGTCAAACCCAGTAAAAGATTCAAGTTACTGAAAGAAAATATTTTTCCAAAGTAAATGCCTGTCCTCGTTGGGGAACTAATAGCATGTTGTCGGTTTACAATTTTCATGAATATTGTTATCTTGTCAGGTGTGGGGCGACAAGGACGCCGACGGTTTCTACTGGGGCGAGTGTCGAGGGCGACGGGGCTACGTGCCCCACAACATGGTGATGGAGGTCTCGGAGCAGGAGGCAGCCGGCCAGGCGGCCAAGCGCGAGCGCTGGGCCGACGCCTACGCCAACCAGCCGGTCCGGAGGATGGTCGCACTGTACGATTACGACCCACAGGAACTCAGCCCAAACGTCGACGCAGATGTAAGTATCTGAGCTGCCATATTTTATTCAACTACACTACATGGACACTGCATACAAAACCTGGATCACTTATACACGTATGTCAGCGCTCAACTTACAAGATACTGTAAATGGAGTCAGGTACTTTGATTTTAGTTACTACATTACACTTATTTTCTTTTTAACATTGCTATTCAGATTACGCGTAGATAACACTTTATATTTTAGTGCTTGAGTCTCTTTACTACCTTTTCACTATCAGTTTCAATACTTCACTATTCACACACTATAATACTTCCTCTGCTTATACTTGACAAAAGATTAACAAACGTCGCGAAGGTCCCGTCTTGAAGGTTCGAAGCCTTCGAATTATATATTTGTAATTTTGCACAACACGCAAATACAAAATATGCTAGAACTTTAACTAAGTTGAATAGTTCTAAATAAGTCTCTATCTCTGTAAGCGCAGCTGCATTTTGCCGAGTTTTAATAGTTTTTAACGCACTCGGCGTTTTGCAGCTGAACCTTTGCACAAAATGCTGTCCAACTTGCAAACATTACTTAGTTTATGATAGTCTTTTTGGAATGTTATCCTCACCGTTGGATAAACCCATCGGTTTTTAATACATTCGAGCTGATATTTCTTCCCAGCTTGCATTTTAAATGTTAAAATACTTTTTTGATCTAACTTTACTAAATTAGTATAAAATCTGCTTGAATGTTTGCACTTGAGAGTTTTCCTTCTTAAATCTTGAGCTTCTCCAATTTTGAAATCTTTTCTCTCGCTTCCAATTCTTTGTCCAATTTTCAAACGTCACTTGTAAAAAAAAACTTTTATTGGAATGTCAAAATTTAAAAAGTCAAGTGACATTTGTAAATTGGTTATCTATGACTTTTGTTAAAAACTTTTCCAATAGTTACTGAAAATTATGTCAGGGTCGTTATGTCCAGGCGGAGCTGAGCTTCCAGACGGGTCAGATTATCCATGTGTACGGTGAGATGGACGATGACGGCTTCTACATGGCTGAGATCGACGGCGTCCGCGGCCTGGTGCCCAGCAACTTCCTCACCGAGGCCAACGACCAGTACCCGCCTGCCGGACAGAGCAGTCAAGGTGTGTCTCTTTTCATACACCTATCTATAAAAAACTTCCTAGACTTAGAAGAGCTAAATATACCTTTTAACAAGCAAGAATTTGTTGGAATAACCTATATTTAAATGTTAGTTAGGCAAGATATAAGATCTTGGACAATTTTTCAAGTAAATATCAACAGGATATTCATAGTATGAGATGTCGAGCGGTATGTGTTTTATGCAGGCGTGGCTGGTGTAGCTGGCGTGGGGGTGGCAGGTGGAGGGGGGCGCGGCGCGGGGCGCGGGCGCGGCGTGGTGGGGGGTGTCCAGGCGCCGGCCATGCCCGGCCCCGGCGCCCGCGGCCCGCCCCCTCCCCCGCGAGACAACGTCGCGCCCGCGCCGCGCAACCATCACCGGAAGCCAGGTGAGGCACCATCACTCCCACGACAATCCTCCCCCCTCCGAACTCTCAAGCTCCCGACTGTACCGTCCAGTCTCCTCCTCACTCCTACGACTTTTATTACTAAGCCGGGTCGGTCGGCTCGGTGACTTCGTTGAGAGAATACTCCACGTTCACAACTTCACTATAGATCACTTACGTACTTGACACGTGTTACTAGTTGTGTCGTTGTGCTTTGTTTGACGTCGAATATAATGTCAACTCTGTTCGTATTCACGTGAGTTTCAACTAAAGTCATTTGAGCGTACACATTGTTGATGTAACGCGGTAGTTCCGTGTATATACGAGTACGTGTGTACAATGAGATCGCCGAGCCGACCTCCCTATGTTTAGGTAAGTTCGGTGTCGACTCGTGTCGGTACCGTTCACCGAGAGCTTTGAGTGTTTCATGTTTGCACCTTGGACTTGCTATGTGACTACTGAGAGACGCTAGCTATTTCGCTCTGGTACCCTCTATCATCTTTCCTGTACACTTGCGATTGCGACGGGACTCGCTCGGCGAGTTTGTGTTTTAGATACCGTGTTCCGTTTTGCCTCATTGTCTCTTGTAACATTCCGATTATTGAAATCAGTATTGTGCTGACTACTTATGTCAACATTGCGACGTCAGTGGAGCATTGTTGGTAAAACGGAATGTTTGAATGCGAGTCCGGTTGCAATCTACGGAGCACAAAGACTCTTGGTGTACACTTTGCTAATAAACACTATCTTGGATTACACAGTCACAAACATCGTTCGGAGAGGTTCTGATTCAATACAAAATTGACTTTGCAATAAGTATGTAATAATTATGTATGTATATCAAAGCACACAAGTCGAAGGCACGCCGATTATTATATTATATACGAGTTTCGTTGTGGAGGATACGTTATTTTATTTTCATCTATCCAACTGTCTGTCCTATTGTTATGTTCTGTTTGTCACACGGTAAATGCGGTATAGTCGGTATATTCGGGCACGGCGGGTAGGCCGCTCGTACAAATACACGCAACATAATCTCGCACAGAGCCCACGAGGTGCGCGTGAGGTGTGATCCAAGAGTCAAGTGGTTGTCTGTGGTCACTATATATGTTGTGTGTATTGTCTGTTTGCTAGATGCCTGCCCTCTTCCCCCTTCTCAGTTAGACCACAACACATGCGCCAGTAATCCAGAACAGGCGAATTCTCAGGTAAAAATACCGTTTGTAATCGACCCACAAGAATACTTTCAAATATACTATGCAACGATACTAGACGTTTTTTGTTTCGACTGTCACTTCATTATCTCTAGATTTTATTATTTTCACTGTTTCCTTTTCTTCATTTATTTCTTTTTCTATATTTACCTTGCGTTTCATGAGTGCGCTCAGTGTACAAACGAGGGCATCTGGTAGTGTGATCGCCCGCGGTCGCTCGCTCCGCCGACCACGCGGACAGACATGGTCACCATACTATTATGTACACGTCATTAGCTGTCATCGCATACTGGACCAGATCATACAGAGACTAGTACAGAACATACACTGTCGTACTTCACTCACATATACCATGAACCCATTCACCATAATGTAACGACAATCTCTGAGGCCTGTGAATGTGCTCCCCTACTAGACGATTACGTGGACGATGTCATCACACTATACAAAACTGTCGATTGTCTCTCGTTCACATTCCGCACATCGTTATCGTAATCGAATAGTACGTTTCTGATTCAAGCTTTTTGTTGTAGATATACAAAGCATGATGAATGTATTGAATGATACTGTGTCCACTTGTGAACTCTAGCCTTATGTCTCTGAACTTGATGAAATCCTTTTGATATGTCAATTAATGTGAATGCGGTCCGATGCGGTCGATTTTTTATTTTCCAATGCTGCTTTGTTTATGGCAATGCATGTTCTTTATTGCACAGTTTAAACTGTTTGATTGATGTGTGTACCTACTGTGATATCCTGAATAATAATATTTTGTGTCAACCAATATTGTATAGCATGAATACACCGAGTGATTTAGTACCTATGTAAGTTGTGGTTTTAATATTATCTAATGTGCCTAATAATGGCTCATATCTGTTAACTCTGAAACAAATCTTTAATATGATTGATCTTGTATTACAATAATTGTTGAACTTGTTGCCCAAACCTGAGTTTGTGAGAACTAGAAGCCCCTTGAGTCTGCGATAAAAATTGGCTTGTTACATGTTCCTCATAATTTTCATCATTATTTTCACAATTGTAACTTATGACTGTGATATGTTTCATCTGTTATTGAACATATTTCATGATTGTACCTTTCACATGTTGTTTCAAGCGTAACATTGATAACAGATGAAACATATTGGATGAATGTACACAAGTATAACAAGGTGCGCTTGGCGTGGCAGGCGAGGGCGAGAGGCGCGGCGATCGCGCAGCCAGCGAGCACGATCGCGCGCACGAGCGTTGGTAACGCCAGCACGCCGGTGCAGTCGCCGGGCACGACGGCGGCGGGCGCAAGCGGCGGCGTGCCCGCGCCCGTGGGCGTCGGCGCGCCGGCCCCCGCTTCCCCTGCTCGCCGCGCCGGCCCCGCCGTGGTGCCCGCGCCCGTGTCCCAGCCGGTACCGGCGCAATCTACGCCCGCCTCGCAGCCCAACCTCATGCAGAAGTTCTCCGAAATGACCGCCCCCGGCGGCGACATCTTGAGCAAAGGGAAAGAGCTCATTTTCATGAAATTTGGGTTGGGTGGGAAATAATGCCGGTGCCGGTGCGGACTCCGCCCGGCCTCGCGACGATCCTGTGTCGCCTGATCCTGCTGCGGCTTTTGGTGGAACTCGGCCGGGTTGTAATATGAATATTTTCTATTTAGGCCGCTCGACGCGCCGGTACGAGGGTACCGCACTTAGGAGATGTTGTACATAGTAAGATTTCAATAAACGCACAGTCTAGTGAATATTCGAGTATTATGCTGTCTCGATAGCATACACGGTTGGAGTTTAAACACCTGAACACCCGGTTAGTCGTGTAATCTGATGCTTTCTATATCTCGGACTCGCGTCCATCTGTTAGGTTAGATTATGATATCGAGTGAATTGTTTAAACATTATTGGACCTACATTATTTCCTACGTGTAGGTACAAATCGTAAAGTTATTATATAGTTATTACTACATCCTTATGTCATAGAGTTGTTGTAATTTTCTACGTTACGTTTTCGATCGCTAGCTGTGAGAAACCTACCCTCAAAGAGTAGAAACTATAATGTATCATTACAACCAGTTTCAGTGTAAGAATTTAATACCTACTTGATAAAAATAAATGGACATAACAAAAGTACGAAGAATTATTGAAATAACTAATAGTTTGTGCGAGCACCGTATCCATGATGCTGATGCAACCGTCCCATTGACCAATAAATTGAATCAAAATGATTTGTTAACCGACTCCTATAAACAAAGAGAACCCTCTAATTATATTTGTGTAAAATGTTCTTTCTATCGTTGATCGATGTTCGGTTACCATCCTAAAGTCATCAAGTCATCTAGGTAAGAAACTCCCCTATGTAAAAAAATTACATAATATTTAAATAAATAAAAGTTGTTTGTATATCTAAAATCTGTTCATAATGTCAAATAACTTATATTTCGTACTATATGACAGTTAATTAACATGTAAATCTTGGGAAAATGTAATTATAGGTGCCTACTGAGATTTGCCAATATCTTTTTGTAATATCCAAACTGCTGAAACTCAATACACTTACATATTAATGATAATTTATATAAGAAAATGTTGTGTAAGCGCATTAATTATATGCCTGATTCTTTGATTGTTCTTGAAATAATAATATTCTGTGATAGTAGACGTGATACCATCTTTATCATTCTTAATATAATACCTACTTACTAAACAGTACTACGTCATTGTCACCGTATGATCTAACTGAACTCGTGTCTATTGTATCTGCCTCATCGAATACTTCCGAGTGTGATGTACCTCCTCGGACCTCACGGACCTCTCTCCTGTGAGAGCATCCTCGCCTGCTGACGTCATTGTGCAGATGTGCTAGTGTGTTTATCATAATGTATGAAATGTATTCATAAATCAGACCACAAGCCTTTTACAAGAATATTGTGTTAACACTTAGAACCTCGCTCTTGGTCTCTGAGTGTCAGCTGACTTCGAGCTAATTTAATTTCAGAGAATCGCGTGCCACTTTGTTATGGAGTTTTTGATAAAAAACAATAATTTAATGCGAATTATTTACACTTACAATATATTTGTGGAGAAAGCGACAAATAACAATTAACGCTAACGTCGTATCAAACCGACAAAAGACTGCTTGCATGAAATATTATTACTTTTAGAAAATATATAGAATTCGTTATATTAATATACTTCCTTGTGACACGTGCACTCGTGTTTATAGCAAAATGTATATGAGACATATTTGAAATTTCATATGTTTAAATAAATATGTACTTATATGTGGAATCAACCGACCTAACTGATATATATTATATAGGTAGGTACCAGCGAGGCCGCACCTACATAGCGACGTTGACGGATCTAAATAATTTATAAATGTTCTAAAGTTGTTGTTGTACATATTGATCGGTAAGGCCGCTTGGGATGTAGGCTACTTCGAGATTGCTCACTTCGTACAAGGGATTCTCTATTAAGTCCTTTATATTGCTTCGTATCTATCCAACAAAGTTCTCGTTCTCGTGTATTTGAACCTTTTCACGTATAAATCCAGATTTAGCTTGCGATTCCTAGTGTTAATCACTCGTAAGGTATATAACCCCACCGTTTAGTCCACTACGATGTATAACTGCGTATGTATATTAACTGGTTGTACATATTGATGCGTGCGCCCGCGTTCCAATGTTTTAGCTAAGCACCGCTACATATCTACATATAATATATTATATAATATGTATAACCCGTAATTTGAAGTTTTTCTATCATTATTAAAGAATATTCTAGTGTTATTTCCGACACGGTTCGAAGTTGTTCACTTGTTTATATATTGTTATAAATCTGTATTCATATCTTTTATCACATGTGTAACTACGTGTATGGTTATTTATAACAATGAGATAATATAAATTATGTATATTAATCGTGCATAATTTAATATAAAGAGTTGTATATTACTTATATACTAATGAATTATGGCAAAACACTATAATGGATAAATCTCTAACAATGTACCAATGAAATATGCTGACAAAATAAATAATACAAATGCCGCTTCTTTATTTATTGTATTTACTGTCATACATTATAAATATATCGGTAGACAAATCATGTTATATTTACTTAATGTGTTAATAAACTGAGAGATAATAACTACATTTTAACTGACTCCAAATTATATTTATTTTATTATTTCAATATTCTTACATAGTTAACTTACCTTTACAGACTATGTAATGCTACCTACTATTATATATTATTACTTATATATATTTTTTACTGTCTGTACATTTTATTTGCCTGTTATTTTTGTTGTTTAAACAATCTATCATTATGTTATTATGATTTATCTTTGATTCATGTATTGTTTACATATTTACGATTTTGTACACCTTTACAAAATACTTAAGTTATATATTTATTGTATTTATATGAATTATTAATGTTGCAGCATTCGCCTGCATTAATAACAAAATTTTGTTGTCCTTCCTAATTCCTGATCCTTCCTCAAAATAATATTATTATTATAATTCAGGACAAAAAGCTGGCTGTATAGAATCAAAGAGTCGCATCTATGATGGAAAATGTAAGTTATGTGAGTGAGTTGAATAGTAACGTAACTAAACGTAAGTATTTATTTATTTTGCTCGACTTATCAAGGACACTGCCAAATATACCCCAGATAGTAAAGTAGTACATAGTAAAGAAACTGTCAACTCGGCATCTTACGAATGAAGCGTAAGAAGGTATTGCACATGCGTTTTAATTAACATAAGCACGACATTGCTTATATAATTAAGTAGGTATCTAATTATTTCCTTAAATTTCAAAATTAATTCATAATAATAATAATCGAACTGAGACACATTGTGGTATTGATTTTAATCAATCAGGAGGACTAGAAAGGTACTTACTTTTTGGTCGTGATGATATACTGTGTTTAGATTTCTATGACAGATTTAAATCGTATTTAATTTTCGTTTTTTGTTAACTAAGGGTTAACTAATGCACTAAGGGTTAAAATGAAAGTTATGAAAGCAACAAAAGATAAAGGTATCACAGAGTGGGAGTCAACGGGATCCGTCGCTTATAACACATACACTAATAACAACAGTAAGTGGTTGTCGCATAAATGTATCACATTTATCAAATATCACATTAATTACAGTGCGACATGCATCTGCAACCAATAAAATTAATAATGAATTGAAACCCGTCATCAAATCTACCTCTGAACATGATCTTATAAAGTTTAGATACCGAACGCAAATGTCAATGTCAAAACAGCCATATGACAGCTGTGACTGGTTGTGTCAAATGTTGTAGCATTTGTTTACGTTACAATTTCTTATTACTCATTTAATCGGCGATTTTTTCACAAGTGTAACTTACAATAGCACAAACAAACTGTAAAACTAAAGCAAAACTTTCGCGAAAGTTGATATACAAAATGGAAAACCTTAAAAACATATGGAAACCAGAACGTAAGTGTTATTTGTTAATTTTGTTAGGAAGTGATTTTGACGATTTTTTTTGGCTACATTTTCGTGATTTTTCAGTGTATCGTATACAAATGGAGGCTCCAAAGCCTAAAAGAGTTACATGTGACGATCTCAGCGATAGACCAGAGTTCTACGGGAGAGAATATCATGGTATAATGAGTCACAAAGAAGCGACAATGGTTCTTGAGAACGAACCAAACGGTGCTTATTTAATAAGAAAAGGAAGCCAAAGCAACGATTTCTACACATTAACACTCAAGTAATTATGTATATTTATGAAGCTATCAAACAAGGTCTAATGAGGATTGCAATAGGTTTTATAAAAAAAATATAAAATTTAAACTTTTTTTTCACATTATTGGGTTTCCGTTTTGTATGTTACTTATTCTATTGCAGATTTTTTCACAAAGCTCACTAAATTGTACACACTTAGCAGTGGAAGAATAAATTGCCTATGATTTTGTTTATGTATAGTTAAACTCGCTTTTCTAGGTTTGATGACAAAATTCATCACTACAAACTTTACTATGATGGTACTCACTATATTGGAGCTAAGCGGTATGATACCATATACGATCTGGTGGCCGACGGACTGATCACTTGTCATATGGAGCTGAAAGCGCACCACATATTTGAGATGATCAATTCCAAAGCCAATTACCCTGAGAGCCCATATGTTACGTTAAACAAACGTAAACTGAATACATTGTCACAAATGCAGTAAGTAATTATTTATTTCAACCTGTTATATTAGAAGGGGTGACAGAAGCTCAGACCCCATTTGTATGTTCAGGCAGAGGTGTATGTAAAACACTCAAATTTCCATCTCTGTATTGTCCATCTGTTGGGCAGTGGTCTCCGCCAAAATCCTCCACCGGTTTCTGTCATTGGCTGGCAAGTCATTACACCGTTTTCATGGTCTACTTCGATGTTGTCAGCCTTCAGGCTGTACCTTGCAGCCTTAGTGCCCGCATCAGCAGCTCCAAATAAATTGTTATCTATTTTATTTAAGGTCATCAAATAAATCAAGTCCGATCATCACAAAGACTGAACCCAAAAGCATAACAGAAGTGGATTCACTGAAGAAGCCACCGTTTGACCTCACACCGTCAATAGAAGACAACCCGTTAGTCATCAAGTATTCAAAATCACATAGTTTCAAAGTACATACGTTTAAGGGCTTGAATTGGTGTGAGCTGTGCGCTAATTTCCTTTGGGGATTCACTGCGCAAGGAGTCAAGTGCGAAGGTAAGACTATGAGTATATATTTAGCACATTATCGTCCCTAGTCCTGGGCAAGCCTATCGCCCCAAAACAAAGAAAAGATTTGAATTTAAATTTACTTACTTTTCTTACTCTTCATATCTATACTTAATATTATAAAGCTGAAGAGTTCGTTTGTTTGTTTGAACGCGCTAATCTCAGGAAATAATGGTCCGTTTAAAAAAAAAACTCAGTGTTAGATAGCCCATTTATCGAGCAATTTAATAAGCTATTTATCATCACGCTACGTCCAATAGGAGCAGAGTATCAGTTAATAAAATGTTACAAAAACGGGGAAAATTTTGATCCATTTTCTCTCAAGAAGTAAGCGAAGTTGTACGAGTCAGCTAGTTTTTAATAGACAATCTTAGAATGCCTATATTAAACTTGTTACACGGTTTAATATTCGGTACAGCATTAACCAGCCTAGCCGGGCAATAAAACCGAATATGTGTAGATGAATGTATGGGCAAACAAGCCGAATAAAAGCTTCTTGCTTTGAATCGATTTTGTTGAATAAATACTGTCGAACCGAACGTGCCGTGCCCGTGTGCAGCACGCCTAATGCTATTTATTTGGCATTTTCACATCCTACGGAAACAATTGAGTTCTACCTATAAAGCTAAACGATATTTATGTACAATCCTCGCTAGTCAGTACTGTAACTAATGTTTATATAATTACAGCTTTATAATATTAGTATAGATTCTATGTGTATTAATTCAATTAAAAATACATTTTTTCCTGGTACACTGTAAAATTGCTATAGGAATTTGAACCTTAAAGTACTGGTATAATGAATTGTTTCGATAATCAATAGAATATTGAAACCTTCACTTGTCATGTACCTATTTTAATTATTATTTCCTGTATTTGCACCTAGTTCAATCATAGACTCGGAACAGTTCATATTTTTCATTTGTAATCACATACTTTTGTTGAAGTTTATCAAAAAAAACACAATATTAATTATTATTCGAATAATAAAACTGCATCCTTTTTTAAATGTCGGTCGAGAGCTCAAAATCTATCAATCTCGATTAGACAGTTTGCGAAATTGTTACTTCAAAAATGGATCTCGAATTCACAGATTGCGGATTCATAGCTCATACAAAATGTTCGGAGCGCGTCCCGAATCACTGTGTACCTGATCTGAAGAAACTACGAGGTGTATTCGGCATAGATTTGACAACTTTACTCAACGCACACTCGAGCACGCTACCGTTCGTGGTGAAGAAATGCGTCAATGAGATCGAGAATAGGGGCATGGATTCTGAAGGCATATACAGGGTGTCCGGCTTCGCTGATGAGATTGAAGCGCTTAAATTGGCTTTCGATAGAGGTACGTTGTTTATATTATCGTTTACTTTACACATAAAACGAAACAAAACGATGCGGTATAGGGAAACAAGATATAATCATTGGTGTAATAAGAACTGACATAGAACACAAGAGCAAAAGAAAGGTCCTTGCCCTCACCATTTAGCATCTAGAGTGATTGATTTTAGTGGGCTAAGCAGATTATTCATTATTTTATATTCCTTTGCAACTTCAAGTATACAGATGGAATATTATCTATGTCTTTAAAGTTCGTTAAAATCGATTATTAATTGAGTCTTGTTTTTTAGGAGCATGTAGACTTACGCAGTTTCTATTATTGTATTACTTATTCTACACAAAGATTTAGGAGACGCTTATGGTATTTTGTGTTATAACAGACGGCGAGGCGGCGGACCTGAGCGTGTACAGCAACATCAACGTAGTGGCGGGAACACTCAAGCTGTACCTGAGACTACTGCCTGTCCCGCTCATCACTTATGAAGTGCACCCCAAACTAGTGCTCGCTATACGTAAGTTTTAATACAACAAATAATAAATAATTACAACAAAAATAATAATTTAACAATACAAATATTTCACGAATAAATACGAAGGCTTTTGCCTTTAAGCTGGGAATATTCGTGAAATATTTAATTGAAAGTCGAAGTCGACTCCTGTACAATCAATTGCTCTCGCGTCGCGGAGACTTGCGGTCGTATTATTATAAAAAATGGTCACGAAGTGCAAACAGGCCACCTTTCCCTCATTCCTAGAGGAGGCCCTTGCCCAGCAGTGGGACAGTGATGCGTTAATTTTAACTTTATTCCGTAGAGATGAAGACTCCGGCGCAACAGATCGTGGCTCTACGGGAATGCTTGGACTGTCTACCGCCAGCTCACTTCAACTGCTTGCAGTATATGGTACAACATTTACACAGGTACACATAAATTAGCCCACTAATATCTATACCTCTATATTTTCTACTAGCGGCCCACTAAAAGTTTAAACAGTTATTTTACAAAAAAGCCTTCCTCTTGAAGCACCAAATCAGTTGCGTAGCTTTAGAGATTTAAGCATACAACCTACATACTGTAGTGTAGAAATTTCACTCCGAAGGGAGTCCAAATATCCTCCCTTAGTGCTCCTCTACACTTCCTAAAGAATCTTAATACCAAATTTTAACTTTCTACGCTCAGTAGTTTCAGCTGCTCTGTGCGTTGTCTATCAGTCCGTCACCTCCGTAACAGAAGAATTTTGCTAATGAGATTCTCTAATTTATATTGGGATATTTTGATAGTAACCCAGAGTTTATGACAATAGGCTTACTCCTTGTACATGAGGCTAGCTGACCTGCGCAACTTCGCTTGCAACCTTAGAGAGAATGCGTCAAAATTTTCCCCGTTTGTGTAACATTATTTACTCGTACTCTGCTCCTATTGATCGTAGCGTGATGATATATAGCCTATAGCCTTCCTCGATAAATGGGCTATCTAACATTAAAATATTTTTTCAAATCGGACCAGTAGTTCCTGAGATTAGCGCGTTCAAACAAACAAACTCTTCAGCTTTATAATATTAGTATAGATGTATCTTCCATTCCAGGGTGGCCCAGCTTGCAGATGTAAATAAGATGAGTGCACATAATCTAAGCACGGTTTTCGCGCCAACTCTAGTCGCGACCCCGCCGGCCATTACCGACCTTGCATTCGAAATACGCGCGCTCCAAGCACTCATAGACAATTGCCCACAGATTTATTATAGTAATAAATAAACTGATTTATTAACTAAAGGGTAAACTAACAAAAAATATTGCACAATATAAGATTACTTTTGAATTAATACACAATACTGTGTAATTAAATGACCAACTGTGTCTATCTTTACTTTGCCACGTTAACTTTTCCAATTCAAAAATATAGTTATTTTCACGGGTATTTGTATTTGGCAGATGTATCATTTTACATAAGTCATGCTTTTAATCAAAGTCAACGTTGAAATTAAAACATAATTGTAATTAAATAATGTATTGGTAAAGTGCGGTGATAGCCGAGTGGTTTAAGGCTTCCCACGCAAGTGGTTGCAGGTTCGAACCCGAGGCAACACACCAATTATTTTTCGAAGTTACGTGAGTATTAGACGTAACACTTGTTTCAATGGTGAAGGTGAACATCGTGATGCACCCTTGCATGCCTGAAAGTTCTTGAAGGTATGCAAAGTCCCCAATCCGCACTTGGCCAGCGTGGTGGACTCAAGGTCTTACCCCTCCCGCCTTTGGGAGGAGACCCTTGCCCAGCAGTGGGAAATTAATGGGTTAAATTTATTTATTATTGGTAAAGTTACCATGACAGAGTAAAGATGCGACAGTTGACTGTAGTTTCACTATTTTTGAAGATAAAATGTAAGTTCGGCGGACTAAAGAACATAAGTCAAAAAGTTCGATATTTTTTTTATTAGGTCTCCCGACTTCAAATAATTCGATACGCCATCTGACTAAAGCACTTACGTCACTGAGAAATAATTCCCAGCATACAGCCAAGTGGTGTACCTTATCAGCCTCGCACAATTTGAAAATTCCAAGACGGAATAAAAAACATTTTTATTGTTCCTGTAAAGTTCGACTTTTTGGCTTATGTTCTTTAGTCCGCCGATCCTACTAAATATGCTTTTGAAAATGTGACAGTGTAATCATATTTCTGACTCTATAATGAGATACTGATATTTAAATATTTAATCGGACTGATTTTTCCATAGTTAATAATTATTGAAATGTTACTATTTGTATTAATCGGCCTATCTCTATATAGGTGTGATGTTATTTTTACTTTGTTGTATTAATTTTGTATTTTAAATGTAATATTATGTTAACCATATTTATAAATGCACCTTAAGATTTAGGTATTTTATACAATTTTATATCTTTTCTAATTTTCATATGTACTGAAATCATGGTTCCTCATGAAATGGTAGGAATTAAAATTATAATGATAGTTCGCAATATAAATTATATTCTTTCTGCTAATTATCTCAAAAATGTTCTAATTATTTTTTTTATCTGGCAATTCGAGACTACAAAGTTATGATAATCATGAACGGACATTAAATATCCAATAATTTAGTAGAGAGCCTTAACTTGCGTAATTTATCTCAACAATAAATAAAATAAGATCTATGTATTTCTAAACTATAGTACTTGGTTTTACAGGCCACTGTCCACTGTAAAAGTCTGCAGATAAGTAATGTTCTAAATTCATTAATAATAATATGTAATAATTATATTTATTTTATATAACTTAGTAGCCTTGCATACAAGTCTCTCTGCTATTTTTTTCTTTAGTCTATAATAATATATTGCACAGGCACCGGATGCCAGAACTGTATGAAAATATAGTTTTTCTCACAAAATAGTATAGTTTCTACACATTATTATGTATAAGTTAAACATTGTCTTCACAAAAATGCATTTAAAACTCATATTATAATCTCACAAACTAATATAAGTTATTATTAAGTGCAATATAAGTGTTGTACATACATGAGTTTATTAAACTATTACTCTTGTGAGTACAAGACTTTAGGCGGGATAGTCACGTTTAGGGATCGCGGGGATTGTAATCGCTTAATTTCTTAATTTCTGCATACATACCGGTACTAATTAAACAAGGTAAAGGTCTTCGATTTTAAAAAAACGGACTTGAGGTATGAGACTAACTCTCTTGTTCATAAAAATATATGAAGTTATGAAAGGCTTATATAGAGTTTTGTTTCTTTCACTCCTTAGCGAAATGAAAAAGAGGAAACTTATTGTAGTAGATTTTTAACTAAAATAGGTTTATGGTGTGATTATGAATAACAGGGTACACTTAAGAGCAAAGGACACCATCCAAAATAGGGGCAACTAGCCAAATTCCGAATTTTGCTATTTTTTATAACCAAATTGAATAGGCTTAAAATTATTATATGCTTAGTGAACCTACTTATTTACATCCATTGTGGTGGAGTTGCTTTAATTGTCAATTGGCAAACCAAAGAGTTGGTACGAACGTTCGCGCGATCTGCAAACGTGTCTATAAACCTAGCTTTATCTCTTTAAAATTGTGATATAAAATCATTGGTCTTTCAAAAAGAACGTCTTGAACCATTCCGGTTGTGTTAATTTTAGTTTTAAGGAAACACCAAATTATTATTCGTCGATTTACTAAATTATAAGCTTTTTTTATACCTTTTTTTATATGTAATCATAGGTACGCTTTTATAAATAAATTAGTAGTTTTTCAATTGTATTTTATTTATTATACCCAACTAGCGGCCGGTTTTGTCCGGTTTTAAAACAAATTACAAAAAAACCTTTAAAAATGTTCACATAAACATCCTCTTGTATCACTATCTATTAAAAAAAACCGCATTAATATCCTTTGCGTTGTTTTAAAGATGTAGTGCCGCCACAACTATAATAACGTCTTCAAATAAAACAATAAAGTTAAGAATTCATATTTATTACTTACTAAAATAATCACAGCTTTTTTCTTTTCTTTTTAGGTTTACTATTCTCTTCAGTGTTACAGTTTTCTTTCTGTTGAAATTTCTTTAAATCTGCGCAAAATAACACCTGAAACAAATGCATTTAATGTATTGCTCCTTCAGAAGTCTTTAATTCTCTGTTTTTTTAGGTATTCACCACATCTCAATAGCATGCTTTCCGAAACACGGAGGAGTTCGATATGTAAAAAAGGTCACCCATCCACAACGTCTTCGGCAAGCGTAGCTTAACGTCAGAGATCGATTCGCGCGGCTGTTGTTATCTAAGCCACGAGCTCCTCCTGATATCTACCTGATAAACTATCAAATATATACTTCGACAAAAGTGGTTAAAATCGGCAAATTAAGGCAATTTTTATATTAATAACTGCGGGTGGAATGGGTAAAACATACTCTTGCAGTCAATTTATTTTCTTTTTTAAAAGACAACTCCCGCACTAAGTATTGTTCTTGTGTCATGGACAAAAGTAAACCCGAAACAATTATTTATGCATCGCACAAACAATTGTTTCGTGTGGGAATCGAACCCATGACCGCGAGACCTAAACCACTGTGCCACGGAGTCAGTCAAAGTTTTATAATAATAAAACGCAGAATTGCGAGAATAATGTTAGTTAAGGTGAACTTACAGTATGAGCCCATCCAGCCATGTGACCGTACAAAGAGCGGAAATGGTCGCCAATCTCTACATACATTTTGTCCGTTACATTCTTTTTACCACGCAGGTGTGGTAAATAGTTCTGTGCGGCTATCTGATACACGTGAGTGTCCACTGGCAGAGCTTCGAGGTGGTTCAGAGACATCAAGCAAATGCAGTCCGCTACCTGAAATAAATAAATATAACCCATTAATATCCCACTGCTGGGCAAGGGTCTCCTCCTGTAAAGAGCCTTGAGTCCACCAATGGCCAATTGTGGGTTGGGGACTTTGCATGCCTTCGAGAACTGTTTTCTCGGGCATACAAGGTTGCATCACGATGTTTTCCTACACTGTTGGAACAAATGATAAATATTTCTAATACAAATACAACTTCTAAAAGTCATTGGTGTATTGCCTCGGGTTCGAACCTGCGACGACTTGCGTGAGAGGTATCAACTGATACCACTCCGCTATCACTGCACTTTAAAATGAGAATATTTTATTTAAAAACTGACCGAGTCGAACTCGCGGAGGATTCAGTATCATCATGACATAGAAACGAAGGAAAATCACATGGGACGCCCAAAAGACCTACCGTGTTTCGTTAATGGTTACTGGTTAATTTGACCTATTCCCGTTAAGGGAGTGTAGTTCTTTTACATAATTTCTGAAGTCGTTGAAACTCCATCCTTAACTTAACCGTTTACAAGTTTGTGTTTAACCTAGAACTCGTCACTTACAAACAAACAATAAAGGTACAAGTATAACTAGTAACATAACATTAACAAACATACAACATATACACAACTAGCTGACCCGCGCAACTTCGTTTGCGTCACATAAGAGAGAAGGGGTCAAAATTTTCCCCGTTTTTGTAACATTTTTCACTGGTACTCTGCTCCTATTGTTAGTAGCGTGATGATATATAGCCTATAATCTTCCTCGATAAATGGACTATCTAACACTGAAAGAATTTTTCAAATCGGACCAGTAGTTCCTGAGATTAGCGCGTTCAAACAAACAAACAAACAAACTCTTTAGCTTTATAATATTAGTATAGATTCAACATACCTTAGGCCCAATACCATGTAACTTCATTAGTTCACATTTAGCATCTTTGTACTTCATGTCTTGTAAACTGTCGAACCACTGCACCCCCCCCCACTCAACTATCTGTGACGCTGATCTCTGAATAAACTTGGCTCTATATCCAAAACCTAAATTTCTTAATTCTCCTTCTACCTACAACAAGCAAACAGCACTACATAATATTAGGTCAGGGAAAGTCTTTTCGCATCATAGTATGTATGAAATTGTAATAAAATCTCTTTGGCTTCAAGAATAACAAATGAGTACACAGTTCATTAGATTTCTTTCAGTGAGCTCGTGAGGTACCCAAATATCGAGCTTTTTTGTGTAGAGAAAAGTTTTTATTATATGCTAAGCATACATAGAGGAACGGGATGACCTGGACGCGTTCCTGGATAGATGGCCGGGCGCCTTAAACTTTAAAACTATGCAATGGATTATGATGCAGTTCTTTTTAAGAGGGATGGTTTAAATGTATAATTTGATAATACAGTGTGCCAAAGAAAGATAGAAGATATTAAATTTTACTTCAACATTATTATATTTACTTACCAACTTGATATCAAAGTTGCACAAGCTGCTCTAAAGACTTGATACCGATTATGATAATAATATGACTTTTGTTAATGATAAAAAACAGAGTTTCAGAGCAATCAGGATGTATGACTAAAGAATTTGTGGGGAACGTGAGAAACAAATGAGAAGAACTGGAGGCTATCACAAAATACGTATATAAAATACTAGCTGACCCGCGCAACTTCGCTTGCGTCACAAGAGAGAATGGGTCATATTTTTCCCCGTTTTTGTGACACATTTTTTACTAGTGCTCTGCTCCTGTAGGTCGCAGCGTGATGTTATAAAGCCTATAGCCTTCCTCAATAAATAGGCTATCCAACAGTGAAATAATTTTTCATGTCGCACCAATAGTTCCTGAGATTAGCTCGTTCAAACAAACAAACTCTTCAGCTTTATAATATTAGTATAGATATACATATAGCTGACCCGCGCAACTTCGTTTGCGTCACATAAGAGAATCATAATTTTTCCCGTTTTTGTAACATTTTTCACTGGTATTCTGCTCCTATTGGTCGTAGCTTGATGATACATAGCCTATAGCCTTCCTCGATAAATGGGCTATCTAACACTGAAAGAATTTTTCAAATCGGACCAGTAGTTCCCGAGATTAGCGCGTTAAACAAACAAACAAACAAACTCTTCAGCTTTATAATATTAGTATAGATATATTACAGGAGGCGATTAGATCATGACATAGAAATACAAGTAAAAACTTTGAACAGAAATATATAAGTTTTAAAACCACCCAGTGGTTTCTTTACACATGTATGTTATTATTTACCTGTGGTTCGGATAATTTTTCAACTTCAGGAAAAGCATAAAAATCTTTTCCATCATATTCACATATCTTTTCACCGTAATGTGTACATAATTTCTCAACCATGCTTGATATCCTGCAAAATATATGAAATTAACAAACAAAAAGGCAATTTTAGATAAACAGTACTATTTAAATACCAACATTATGTTGTTCATTAATTTTATTCACTTAAGCCAAAGAAAAAATTGATTTAAAACCATTACTTTTTTATAAATCTTTTGAATAATGATGCTATGCAGGTTAACAAGTAAACTAATATTGTCTCGTTTTTATATTTCTATTATATTTTAAATGTTAATTAGTTGGAGCCAAATTTAGAAAGAAAAATATGACTAGAAAGGTACTAGGTAACTTATTTTGTCCTGCACACAAAATAAGTAATATGTTCCTTTTTTAACATGTCAAATAACAATTCTAGAGTACCTAGTAGGGTATTAATGTCTATAATGTTAAGTCTGAATAAAAATTGAATATTCTTTACCTTGAAATGTGGTTATTTTGACTGCATATAAATGAAAATAAGTTCTCCACAGGCTCTTGACGTAACATTCTTATACCATAGAACTGATTGCAGGCTTTCCTAAATAACTCATCCTTAGACGACCATTCTTTGTAACATACTCCTAAATCCATATCAAGCCTAAAATAACCCTCAAGTATAGTTTTATAATCTACCTTTTCTGTTTTAATATTACCACTTGATTTTGTTTCCGTTTGATTATCGAGCAAAGAACCAATTACTTCATATTGAAGACATTTATCATTCTCTTTCAATTTCCAAACTGTCTTTGCGAATACGCCGACCCAGACATCGTCTTCTTTGTGATGGACCCATCTTTAAATAAGAATAAATAGCGATAAAACAATTAAGTTATAAATTGGCACCTTTAATTGACTTTTTTTTTCATAGTATTACCGAAAACTCTGACCACCAGACAATGTTCCCATTAATTGCAGTTCTCGAAAGTTGTATACTATTTTATTCCATGACATATTGTTTGTTATTATGTTTAATTCAAATTTAGTGGTAAATACACAGGCTACAAACGTAACTATTTATTTACACTTAACACATGCTGGCTTGACTTTAAAATTGAATTGACACTTGACAGACAAGACAGGGCGCGAAAATACAGAATTTGACAAATGAAAATACAGAAGTTGCCAGAGACAGTCGAACATAAACATTTTTTTTTATTAATGGACAACTCACACACGGTTATTTGATTCCAAACTAAGCAGAGCTTGTACTATGGTAACCAAATAACTGATAAACATACTTATATACTTCTAAATACATACTTATATAGATACATTAACATCCAGGCTCAGAACAAATACTCGTGCTCATCACACAAAGATTTGTCCCGGGTGGGATTCGAACCCACCACACGCGGCGCCACGGTTGTTGCGGCGAGGTGACCGCTTAAACCACTGCGCCAAACGTGCAGTCGTTAAAATATAAAACATTATTTTAAAATATTTGTATGTGTAGACCAGTGTTTTGTACTTGCATGGATAATGATGATTATGACGAACCAGACATTGCCTTATCATCTACGATAAAAAAAATCTTATTAATTTTGGTTAGGTTTTTTTTAGTCTACTTTTAAACATATCGCATAAAGTTTTAATTCCCCAGAAAGGCCTTTGCTTCAGGGATTATAAAAGTGATATCAGAATGATTTTGATTTTATTTTGTAAAGATAATTTCTAAAATCTATACTAATATAAATGACCATTAGGAGCGGAGTAGCAACGAAAAATGTGACAAAGATGGGGAAAATTATGACCCATTGTCTCATAAGTGACCCAAGCGAAGTTGCGCGGGTCAGCTAGTGAATAATAATTATTAAGTATTTGTCAATTATTAATCTTATATAATTGACTATACATTTTGGTGCGTTAAAAAAGAAAGTGATTTCTGCATGTTTTATGTTTCAAATAGGCACCTGACAATAACAAGTTTAGCTTTAGAATCTATAGCTAAGTGTCATTGTCAGAATCTGAAGTTCAGATTGTCTATGGTACGGGTATTTTCACATTATCGCATGCAAGCGTAGTTACTGATAATAATTGATAAATGCATATTTTGTACTAACGCGGAAACTCAAAGACCATTTGACGGTTGCTCACTGTCTTTTAACGGTTGCTCATTGTCATTTGTGTGCGTGGTGTGTATTGTTTAGTAGTGCTACGAGTTTTTGAATAAAATGGGGTCCGGACCATCTAAATCGAACAAAGATGTGTAAGTTATTAACTAAAGTATTCTTGTTTATAACATAATTTGTTAGTTTAGGTTATATGGTGGCGTTTTTATAAACAAATCGCTAGTAATAGAAAGTTTAAGTTTGATATTATCACGGAATTACTTGTGTTAGTCATACCGTGATAATTTCTTACGTAGGTACTTACTTACTTGATACGTAAGTAATGTAAAGCTATAGAGTTTTAATGCTTATTTGAACACGCTTATCTCGGGAACTACTGGTTTGAATAACAAAAAAATATTTTTGTGATAAGCAATTAAATGAGAAAAGCTGTAGAATATTATATGCCTTTACGCTATGACTAATAGTGAGTTGTAGTTAAAATGTTGTGAAAGCGAGACAATTACTATAGTCCAAACAGAAAAAGTCGTAGGTAGTGAATAAGACATTTGCTTTCAGGGAAAAGCTATCTCAAGATCAAGTGCGTCAGCTATTAGACAAGCAAAAAAGAGATTTCGAGAGAAAAATGCAGAAATACATGCAGCAAGTGGCAGTGCAAATGGCGCAGGCGCAGGCTACACAGACTGCACTACAAACAGAACAAGCGACGGAGGCTTGTCTACACTTTCGATGCATGTCAGTAAAATAATCATAGCACATAAAATGTGTTATCACGTAAGCTCGAGGTTTAGTAACAACAGTTGAACGCGCTAATCTCGGGAACTACGGGTCTGATTTGAAAAATTATTTCACTGCTAGATAGCCCATTTATTGAGGAAGGCTATAGGCTATATATCATCACGCTACGACCAATTGGAGCAGAGTACCAGTGAAAAATGTTACAATAACGGGGAAAATTATGATTCTCTTAGGTAATGCAAGCGAAGTTGCGCGGGTCAGCTAGTAAATAATAAACTATGCTATATTGTGATTTTAATTTGCTTACTTAAATTCTTTATTTACTCGTTCCAGGTCCGAATTATCCCAAGAGGAGCAAGTATTTCGAAATCGTCAAAGAAAAGAATTTGTAAAACCCTCACATAGTAAACTTTTTAGAGACAATAGTTACCAGCCAAACCAAGCGCCGCAACCTGCACAGAGTGCGTCTCCGGCGCACTTGCCACAAACCAGCCAAGCGCGTCTCCAGCGCACTTGCCACAAACCAGCCAAGCGCCACAACCTGCACAGAGTGCGTCTCCGGCGCACTTGCCACAAACCAGCCAAGCGCCACAACCTGCACCGAGCGCGTCTCCAGCGCACTTGCCACAAACCAGCCAAGCGCCACAACCTGCACCGAGCGCGTCTCCAGCGCACTTGCCACAAACCAGCCAAGCGCCACAACCTGCACAGAGCGCGTCTCCAGCGCACTTGCCACAAACCAGCCATGTGCCACAACCTGCACAGAGTGCGTCTCCAGCGCACTTGCCACAAACCAGCCAAGCGCCGCAACCTGCACAGAGCGCGCCTCCAGCGCACTTGCCACAAACCAGCCAAGCGCCGCAACCTGCACAGAGTGCGTCTCCAGCGCACTTGCCACAAACCAGCCAAGCGCCGCAACCTGCAC
This sequence comes from Anticarsia gemmatalis, assembly GCF_050436995.1. Lineage (NCBI taxonomy): Eukaryota > Metazoa > Arthropoda > Insecta > Lepidoptera > Erebidae > Anticarsia > Anticarsia gemmatalis. Next base: position 8,072,169 of record NC_134764.1, on the reverse strand, counting down.
AGAGTGCGTCTCCAGCGCACTTGCCACAAACCAGCCAAGCGCCGCAACCTGCACAGAGTGCGTCTCCAGCGCACTTGCCACAAACCAGCCAAGCGCCGCAACCTTCACAGAGCGCTCGACCAGCGCACTTGCCACAAACCAGCCAAGCGCCGCAACCTGCACAGAGTGCGCCTCCAGCGCACTTGCCACAAACCAGCCAAGCGCCGCAACCTGCACAGAGTGCGTCTCCAGCGCACTTGCCACAAACCAGCCAAGCGCCGCAACCTTCACAGAGCGCTCGACCAGCGCACTTGCCACAAACCAGCCAGGCGCCACAACCTGCACAGAGCGCTCCACCAGCGCACTTACCACAAACCAGCCAAGCGCCGCAACCTGCACAGAGCGCGCCACTAGCGCACTTGCCACAAACCAGCCAAGCGCCGCAACCTGCTCAGAGCGCGCCTCCAGCGCACTTGCCACAAACCAGCCAAGCGCCGCAACCTGCTCAGAGCGCGCCTCCAGCGCACTTGCCACAAACCAGCCAAGCGCCAAAACCTGCACAGACTGTAGGTGACGCTGAGAAAACCGCAGGGTAAGAACACAAACGTGTATAATATACCTACTGTAATTATTTTGCGCTATTCTTCCATTTAATATTTAGAGATTCCTGATTATATTATGTTTGCGTGTCTGTTTTTTCAGTACCTAATTATGCTGCATTATATTAATGATCAAACACTGGTTTAAAATGACGTAATCTGAATCACAAATTCACTTTCGGAATTTAAATCGTATTTCGACCATTACGTACTCTGGGATTTATGAGTTAGTTTAGATATTGATTTGTATCCGACTCGATCAAATTTGAATTCGGTTCTATCTGAGTTGGTCAGTTGGTAGCAGTGCGCTCGATTTTGATCCGAAAATTAATATTTAAGAGATGCTGCTTTAAGCGTGATTGTACTTTGCGTCCGTTGTTTGTATGTTTGACTGCCTCTATGATGCACTCGGTAGTGTAGGTACATATGCGACTGTAGTGTTAGGGTCTCGGGTTCGACAAATGTGTCGCGGTAAAAATCTTTTTTGAGGTTATCAGTTAACAATTTCTCAGAGATTGCCCGGAGTTAAGAAGGTGATGTCGTAGGCAAGCTCGTAAAGCTGTCGGTCCTGCGCCTGACCTCACTCTGGTCGTGTTGTTTAGCCCTCTCACCGGGCTATGAAAATAAGGGAATAGAGAGTGTACCCGTGTATTGAGCACTATGAACAAAGTCTTGCACAGAGCTGGCAACTACAGAGATTAAAACTTAAAACTTAGATAATTGGATTTACAATTCACGATTTTTTCTAAGCAAGGCTTTTTAAATTTAGCAGCTGTTGATGTGAATATATCAAGATCGTTAAAGTAAATATTAAAGTTTGTAGCAATGCGGCACAGCGGGCTTATCACGTATCTCAGTTGACAGCTAGTGTACGTCAAATTGATGGTCACTATGTGTGTGTGTTAATCGCTATATTCTAAGAGAGAAAACAAAGTACAGCATAGTGGCTGTCAAATGTTTGACAACTGAGATATGTGATAGCCCCCCAGAGGTGCACGAATCGGTGCACCTAATCGCGTGGTAGTAGGTTTTAAATACGCCTGGCGTTCCTTTATGCAATTATTGTACACACGCATTTTTTATTTCGTTTGCAGTTCATCATGTTCATAATATACCTACAGTTTATGTATGTTTTTTCTACAGTACCCGCATCACAAACGGATTGAAATGTCTGACATGTAAAACTATGTTGAGCCAGCAAATCTACACATGCAGAAACAGCCACATATCATGTAAAGATTGCAGGGAGCGTAATACCCCATGTGGTATCTGTGGTAATCCTATCACCTCCATAAGAGACATTGTGCTGGAAGACTACGTAGCTAAAAAGGTATCATGCAAATATCAGGCCATTGGCTGCCTGATAAAACTTAAAGCAGAAGAAATGGACGTCCATTTAAAAGATTGCCTCTACAGAAAGATTACGTGCCCTCTCTGTCAATGGACCGAGGAGTCGTATAGATTGAAAACTCATTTCGTTCTCAGTCACTCGGACGAGCGTGCTCGCCTTAACTGGGAATTACAACTCAACAACATTTCAGACAATGGAAGGTATAGATACCTAGCAGCAAACGATATGGACCACTTCATGCTGCACATACATGTATCAAAAATACATAGTAAGATATATATGGCTGTACAGTTATTAGGTTCGAAAATGAGCGCTTCCAAATGGCGTTACGAAATCCACGTTTACAATAAGAATGAGTGTCGTAGAAGATATGTGTTTACCAGTGTTTGCACTTCTGATGAAGAGTTGGTCGACAAATTGTTTGTTGAAGAGAAGTGCGCAGTGCTTCCTGTGGTGTACGCATCAACGATGGCCAACAATAACGCACTGACCTACCGCTTGTATATATGGGGAATTGAGTCTATTGAATCAGCGCAATTAATGGATCAACATAAAGCACGCCCCTTCAAGCGTACTCGACATAGAAAGTACAGCAGCCGTCAGAATTAATTATTTGTTTTGCGTTGGGTTCAACAAAAGTCTTGTTGATAACACTGTAATTGGGTATTTTATATAAGTATTCACCTTTTTTAATTGTCTGTTTGTCATTTCTATGTATAGTATACCTGTTGAGTCACCTGTAAATTAATAAATAAGTCTTTAAACAAACTCAATCTTTTGAAACAGGAACTTGAACAAGTTAGCTTGTTATATATACGTAGAAAAATTACTTGTCCGAAATATGTATAATTATTGCAGAGTCTAAACTACAGAAGTTAGAAACATGTAATTTGGACAAAGGATGCCTTTGGTGATGTAGGCACCCGCTAACAATGGTTTTTATTATTCCACCCCTAAGGGAGTAAAATAGGGGATGAAAGTATAAATAGAAGGACTTTACTGGGATTTAAACTGCTTTTATTAAGGGCATCAAAATTATTAAGTAAATACTAGTTTTTAACAATATTAAGGCGACCTTTGTACTTTACATGCTAGCTTGTACTTCTTACTTAATATATTTATCACGGGTATTTACATAATGCTAAGAATATCACAAATCTTTACTTTTAGTAGTCGATTTGGAAACCAAAGTATTAAGTCATTGAAAAACGCCTTATAGTCTGACAAGTTAGTAGAGAGCCGAGAGACGCACAATTTATAAGGTTTTTATTATGTGTTCTATATATTAGGTCGGGGAAAAAGTCTTTTCGCATTATAGTATGTATGAACTTGTAATAAAATGAAGTTGTAATAAATGAGTACACGGTTCATTAGGTTTCTTTCAGTGAGCTCGTGAGATACCCAAATATTGAGCTTTTTTGTGTAGAGAAGAGATTTTATTACAAGTTCATACATACTATAATGCGGAAAGACGTTTTCCCCGACCTAATATTTCCCAAAGAAAGAAGTTGTATCAAGCAGTCTTCCTTCAGATGTGTCTGCTCTCTACAAAATTGTTGGCTTGAAGTTGTCGGATAATGTGCTTCCAAAGAATTAGGATAAGATATATTTAGTGTAAGATAACTATATTGTTACGGATAAATAATTTTGACTGTTTACATTGAATTTTTGACGTTTTTTTTATTAAACATAAATTTTATAAACATTATTTTTATATGATCAATGACTTTTAGACTATTTGCCACTAACGATTGTTTAAAATACATAGTTCATACATGATCGATAGTATAATATTATAATGCAACGGAAATTAAAAATTAACCTTATTTGTTTACCCGACGTTTAGATCAAATTGCATTGACCGGGGTCACTGAACCGTTAAATGATAAATAGCAGTTGATATTTAAAAAAAGAATGTACTTAAATGAAAAATGTTTGATTGATTGACATTGTACATTATCCAGTAGCCCGATTTTCTACTACTATCGAGTATCGACAACCGGCTAGCTTTCGAAAAAAATGTAAGTATGAAAATCTGATCAGCGCCTCTAGCGGACGTCGTGGAAACTATTTTGGCAGTACATTTTAAATGTCAAACTCTCGATACTCGATGGTTCCGATTGAAGAGAATCGCGCTACTGACAAACTAGTCTAAGGTAAATAGTTGTATGAGTAGGTATAAAAAAACAGTTTGCTGTGATTCATTACGTGTACTATTGTATTATTTTATCAATAAAGATAACTTAAAACCAATGATCATGTTTATTTATATTTATTTACTACCTTCAGCCCGCAAATTCGGGCGTGAAGATATTTCCCGTGGTAAATTGTATGCTATGTGTAAATCTAGGTTATAAACTATGAGTATACCAAATTTCATTAAAATCCGACCAGTAGTTTTTTTCATGAAAGAATACCAAACTTAATTTATCCGTACCTACAAATTTTCGCATCTATAATATGAGTAGGATAGGTATACTGTGTAAATAGGATTGATGTGAAAGTTTGCAAAAGAATAAACATAATATTGTACTTCAATTTATTTTATTATCCAGTCTATGTTTAATGTACTTAAATACTAACATAACATAGTTTTCGAAGGCAAATTATCTATGAACAATTACACGACACAGTCCAATCTATATAAATAAAAATAAATCACTGATATATATTACTCCCATAACTTTTGAACAACTAAACTAAATTGGATAATTCATTCTTTTATATTTGTATCTGTCGTGACAAGGTTTGCATGGGATCGATGGGATTAAATGTCCCATGGGAATGGAATAAACGGGAGGAAATTGTACAAAACCCGGATGAAGTCGGGTCAGTCCGCTAGTTATATTATGTTAAAGAAAACCGCAGATTAACTATAGTACTACAACTTAGTATAGAGTGCGCAAGATACGCAACTATCCGAGGTGTACCAAAATCGGAATTTAGAACCCTAATGACATGATGCAAAGATTAGGTTCTCCTGACAGTAATATTGATTTTTTTTACTATTGTTTAAGTTTTGATATCATGTATTATGTGCATTTTAGTGAAACTTAGTTCGAAATCACAAACAGACAATTCATCTCCATTCATTTAGGTAGGTATAGAGATTATTATAGACAAGCGGCCTTCCCCAGCTTCATCCAGTTTAAACAGTTATTTTACAAAAAAAGCCTTTACAACTTTTGTGATTTGGAACTTTTTGTGATAACCGAGTGGTATAAGTTGACACCTCCAACGCAAGTGGTCGCAGGTTCGAACCCGAGGCAACACACCAATGACTTTTCGAAGTTATGTGTGTATTAGAAATAATTATCACATGCTCCAACGGTGAAGGAAAACATCGTGAGGAAACCTTGCATGCCTAAAAAAATTGTTTAAAACATTTATTGAAGGCATGCAAAGTCCCCAGCCCGCACTTGGCCAGCGTGGTGGACTCAAGGCCTAACCCCTCCCTCATTACGGGAGGAGACCCTTGCCCAGCAGTGGGACATTAATGGGTTAAATTTATTATTATAACTTTTACACATAAACCTTCCTCTTAAATCACTCTATCTATTTAAGAACCGACATCAAAATCCTTTGCATGGTTTTAAGCATTTAAGCATACATACAGACATAGGGATATTTTTGCTGTAAACTATGTAGTGATTGAAAAAACAATATAATTTTTCAAGGACTGTTTAAAATACCTTTATTTAAGCCATGTCGTAAAGTTCAGCCATTAGAATATTTATTTGTGTTGAGCATTACGAAAATTATGGCATTTTTAAATGACTACTAACTAAATCTAGTCAACTACCTACTTTAGTCCCATAACTGAATTTGTACTAATTACTAAATATTTTCAAATATGTTTTAATTTATAGAGTAGCGATTCTCTATAGTGAGTACTATCGAGAATTTGACATTTAAAGGTACTGAATATTTAGTTCCTACGGCATCCGCTAGTGGCGCTGATTAGCTATTCATACAAAATTTCACTGTAGTGGTTGTCGATGTTCGATAGCAGCAGGGAATCGGCCCTCAAATTTACGAATCCAGTTGTGGAAACTAAATAACTTCAAATTACAATATAACGAGAAAGAGTATTCGGACGTGGGTTGAGCAGTTATAATCAAAGTAATAGGTAATAGTACTTGATTACCAATGAAATCAGCTACTCTTCATGTAATCTCAACAGCACACTTCAGTACCTACACGAATGCGACATAGTGACGTCACAAGTTCGTATTTTCGTTTAGATGAAATGAGTGTCTAATATAATGTTTGTAATCATTTTAATCATTCAAAAAAGAGGAGGTTCTCAATTCGACTGTATGTTTTTTTTACGCATAGATTGACATAGCATGTGGATTTTGAATAATTCTTTTACGAGTACTAGTTCAATTATCTAGCAGTTCTACCCTATTTATTTTGTTCATGTTCTAACAATGAAAATATATTATTATTATATTTTTGGGGGTCCAACGTCTCAGCACATTTGAGTAAATAAATAATTGCCAGCAAGTATCGTAATTATTACATTAAACACTTATTATTAAGCACCAACTTTCACATATTATTGTATTTAAAATTGATTTATACATACAATGATTCATTTATAAATCATTTATTATCTTTACATTCACGTTATGATTCATTATTTCTAAATGTTTTATGAACCTCTTCAAATTTAGGATTTTTTCCTTTGGGGTCTGGGGACTTAGAAGGTATATTCCCAGTTCTTCGGGATGACAACTGGAAATTTTATTTCTGGACAACCGGGTGGCAAATTTTCTCCTTTTTCTTCTGATTTAACTTTCTTCCCAGTTTTCACCTGAGTGATGAATTTACCCTTCCATCTGCTACAGACGACAAATGGTAACTTATTTTCTCAGTTGTCACCCCAGAGAGAGCTACAGGAATCTGGGAATAAGCTATTGAAAAAGGTAGTAGACGGTAGTTAGTAGACACGTCCCTAAAACTCTGACTCCCAGTCTTAGATTAATCATAATAATTTTCTGCCATCACGCTTCTGATCCAAGTCAAGTACTGTGCTGTGTCGGTGAAGACGATGTACTCGTTGAGATTACAAGTAGTGTCACCGTTCTGTGGCCGCAGAGATATCGACACGACCCCTCTCAGCCTCCACTTGCCCCCATCGAGGAGGTACAGACCTCCGCCAGAGTCCCCTCGACATGGACCAGCTCCTTTACGATCCCCTGAAAGAAAAAACGATTGAAAAAAGAGAAGTATTGACTGCCACTGCGGCTCGGTCGGTAGTGTATCCGACTGTTGGACATGGGGTCTCCAGTGCGATGTAAGTTCGGACAAAGAGCTATGAGTTTAATTTTATAATGTATAGCTGACCAGCGCAACTTCGCTTGCGTCACATAAGAGAGTATAGGTCCTAATTTTCCCCGTTTTTGAAACATTTTTCGTTACTACTCTGCTCCTATTGGTCGTAGCGTGATGATATATAGCCTATAGCTTTCCTCGATAAATGGGCTATCTAACAGTGAAAGAATTCAAATCGGACCAGTAGTTCCTGAGATTAGCGCGATCAAACAAACAAACAAAGAAACTCTTCAGCTTTATAATATGTATGAGTATAGATAAGATTTTTTCTCAATAGTAGCCCGGAGTTTGGTAAAGTGTCGAGTAAATCGTAAGCTCACCCTTATTACATACAATTTTGCACTAACAATGATAGCCCAACATTGCCCATGACGAAACTGCCTACTTCTTCGTGGATCATAGGCGTGATATTATGTATGTATCAATTATTAGTATTTCTAACCTGCACACAAAGTTTTCTGAGAAGTGAGCCAGTGGAACTGAGGTTTGCTGGCGCGGCAGACCGCTGTGCTCACGATGGGGATCCGCACCATGTGTGGCTCTCCCACCTTGGTCCCAGTGCCCTGGTCACCCCAACCTGCCACCTGCGGAAGTACACGATTTTGAGGATCTTGACACACGTTACTAATGACGGTATAGATGCTGTTGCGGGGCAGAGGGTACGACATATACATATATGTGTGTGTAATACACATGCATATATGTATATGTCGTGTATTATGTTTGGTATTAGTTATGTATTTGCTGTTATTTATGACTGTTGTAGATATATTTTTTGTTGGTTTATGATTAAGGGGGCATGACTGTCTTACGGTCAGTTTCTTTATAAAAAGTAACAGCTAATGTATAGGAGTAAATTAAAATAGATAGTAAAATTTGTTTCTTCACGAATTGGAATAAATGTCAAAAAGAAGTCAATGACTTAGCTACATAATATGTACGGAGAAACTGGCCGTTAGAGGGGAAAGGCTTTACTGTTGAGCTATGTATTTGTTACTGTTGTTTTTGACTTTGCGTAGAGGAGGGGGGTTAGAATTGTAGTAGGGTCGGGAAGTAATTAGCGGTTCTTTTTCTAGTATCTTGTATTACTTACAACGCCCGAAGCACCGACAATTCGTGTCAGATCCGTATTCCCGTTCCACAGACAAGCAGGCCGGATGTACGTGTTGAACTCCACTCTTTTGTTGAACGTAAACACCAAGATGTCGTCTGAAAATTAAACACCGTCGTGTTATAAAAAGGTACTGTGACTGGTAGTAATATGATTGTGAAGTCTTCGGACCGAATAAAATAAATTTATCCCATTAATGTCCCACTGTTCGGCAATGATCTCCTCCCGGAATGAGGGAGGTTTTAAGCCTTGAGTCCACCACGCTGGTCAAGTGCGAGTTGTGGACTTTGCATACGTTCAAAAGCTGTTCTAAAGAACTATTAGGCATGCAAAGTTGCATCACGATGTTTTCCTCACCGTAGAACAAGTGATCATTATTTCTATTACACACATAACTTCGAAAAGTCATTGATGTGTTGCCTCGGTTACGAAGTCACGACCACTTGCCACATGCCTGAGAGTTCTTTAGAACAGTTATTGAAGGTATGCAAAGTCCCCAGCTCGCAATTGGCCAGGATGGTGGACTCAAGGCCTAACCCCTTCCTCATTACGGGAAGAGACCCTTGCCCGGCAGTGGGACATTAATGGGTTAAATTTAACATTTATTATTATCATTATAGTTGTTAGTCTCGCCGGAAGCTAGACTTACTTTCAAGTGTAGTAGCATTATAAGACTCGTGAATGGAGGCTGCGATGAGTGTCCTAGTGACGGTGATGTCATCGCTCCAGTCGTTCAGGTTGTACACGCCCACCTTCACCACGAAGTCCTTGATGGAAGACAGCTCTGTGCGCAGCTGCATGCAGTGCGCCGCTGAAATATAATATACGTTATTTACATAAAATATGCCTGCTTTTCAATCATCCAGCCACTTTAAACTTAAGCCTGTCAAAGTCAGCTAAAAAAACGAAGTAATCATTATTCTTCATCGAGGGCAATTCGCGGAAAATTAAGATACCGATACAAATGAAGAACATCATAATGAAAGGTATGCGTAAGCGTTATCCGAACTGAATATGTGTGCAGCAAGCCTGAAGTTACCACTCCACTTACCAGTAATAACATGTCTGTTAGAGATGAGTGTGCCTCCGCAGATGAAACTGAGGGTGCCACCCTTGCTCTTGTAGATAGCCACGAGCCACGGCAGGTCGCCGCGAGTGTAAGGGCTGCCGTTGTAGATCAGAGGCACCTTCTCATTGCCGCCCGCGACCACGCCACATTCGTCGTTCGATGGCGCGGCCGGAGGACGCTGCGTCGGCCTGAAAGATACATACATACATAAAATCACGCTTTTTTCTTATATTGGAAAGGACTAAAGAAAGATGCGTCGGCCTGAGAGATGTTGGGTAGAATAAACTAGGGACTCTAAAAGGAGGGTGTTCGATGGATGGTCATTAGTTGCATTTGAGCCAAGGATTTTCGAGCTTCGGAGGCGCTAAAAGTGGGCCTCGGTTGTCAATTAAGACAACTCGTTAAGTCACATCAACTGTTATTTGGGTCGTTTGAAAGATGCAACGCTATGAATTTTTTATAGTCGATATTATCGACAAAAGAGCGTTTGACGTTTAAAATAACTTAAAAACAAATAGTTACTGCGAAATACGCTAGAGCTGATCAGTTTTACACATCGATAGTCGATTTTAGTAGGAAAGCGCTCCACATATTATACGACCGATATCTGCTATAACCACTTCGAACAAATCTAGTTGATGCTAAAGCCCGCGAAAATAGCTTATACAACAAACTAGCTGACTCGCGCAACTTCGCTTGCGTCACATAAGAGAGAATGGGTCAAAATTTTCCCCGTTTTTGTCACATTTTTTACTGGTACCCTGCTTCTATTGGTCGTAGCGTGATTATATATATAGCCTATAGCCTTCCTCGATAAATGGGCTATCTAAGACTGAAAGATTTTTTTATTTCACTAACAAACAAACTCTTCAGCTTTATAATATTAGTATAGATGTTTGCAGGAAACTCCCGGGCGCAATGCGGGCACATATGATAACAAAAATTGTAAACTAACCGTTGCGTCGGCCTCGGTGCTTCAGTAGTTTGCTGATAATAAGTATCTTGAACAGGCCTGGGCGCTTGCGTTACCGGCTCGTACACCTGCGGTCTGGTCTGCATAAACGTTGGCCGATCCTGGTGCCTATCAAACGAGGGTCTCGGCGACCTATCATCGTACCCATCGTACTGGTTATAAGGCCTCGTCGTTTGCTGATACGAGGGTCTCGATGACGTCACTACGTAGAAAGGATAATACCCTGGAATTAGTTTGGAGTACACCTGATTATGGATGATGTGCACATGCTGTTCCTGTAGCCAATGCTTTTAGTACTTAGTTGATGGAGGTTTATCATGTATGCTTGTATGAAGGTAGTATTGACTGGTTTGTTTTAATGTTACTGTTTAATTTGAAAACATGCTTTTCATGCTTTTGTTAATCTAGTTGCTATATTATCTTAAACATTAAGGACCTAAGAGACATTTAGAGTATTATAACCCGTCAGTAAAATAAAGTGATGGTAAAGGAGTCAAAATACCATCTGATAAACATTTCGAATTGAATCGAATTAAAATGTTTTAAAGTGGTTAGTAAAAACCCCTTCGAATAAAATCCGTATTAATCTCAGTCTTTAATATAAACACATGCTGAACTCGTGATTAAGTTACTAAATTGATTTTAAATAAAATGACATTTCCATAACAATAGCTTACATCCCGGGCATGACCTATTTAAATTCGTTTAATAAATGAAACAAAGAGTCTGTGTAAAGGCCCGATTTTCTCAAAAACTGCTCATCCTATTAGTTCAGAAAAATTGATTCTTATAAAGTTACTAGCTGACCCGGCAAACTTTGTTTTGCCATATAAATAAAAAAAATAGTGTCACTTAGGGGTATGGAAAATAAATGTTGGCCGATTCTCAGACCTACTCAATATGCTCACAAAATTTCAGTTTCAGTCAAGCCGATTCGGAGGAGTATGGCAACGAAAACTGTGACCGAGAATTTTATATTTTATATTTTTTTATTTTTTGTGAATCTAAACCATTCAGAGAAGTTTCATTGACATACACACTTACAGAAGAATTATATATATATAAAGATAGACATGCAGCAATTATCAATTAATAGTTAATGCTTACAATTATTCCATGAGTTGTTATTATCAATGTTATTGTAGGTGAAGACTTGGGCGTCGTCTCCGAACTGTCCTACGAAGTTGAGCACGGGATCCGGGCTGTGATGCTGAGGGTAGAATGCTGGTGCTGCTCCTCCTTGAAGGAATGAAGTGTGCTGGAGACTCAACGTTGTCACGTACTGGTTCGGCCTGGGAACATCTGCGAACAAAGATTTTATTTCTACAGAAAAATCCCAACTGAATTTCAAAATTTAAGCTACAATTTTAAACTACTAATTACACGGAACTTATGTTTTAAAGGCTACTATACCGTTTAAGATTATTTGGAAGATAATAAAGCTTGGGACTGTCTTGTCAACCGCTCCTGCTTTTACCAAGTCTGTATCAAAATAATCTATTAATATTTTAATGTTCGATGATTTACATCTTGTAAGATTTTTTTAAACTTTTTTAATTATTTTTTATTTATTTATTTTAGATTTTCCTTTTTTTAACTGCACACAATAAATCATTTGTATAAAATTGTAATAAATATATTGACATTTAAAAGACTAGGCCGTGAGTTTCTTACCGTTTCTTCTACGGGTAATCGGCTCTTCCGAAACTAAAACCCATTAGCACTTTGCCTGGGCATCGAACCTTGAAATCAGCGGTCGTATGAGCTAACTCAGCACTGTGCACAGCCACATAAGCAGATTTCAAATGAAAGGGACCATACTCGCGCCATTTCAAACGTGCGAACTAAGTCATGTCATTTTATCGGAGTCTCTCGCTCACTACACATTGTCACATTCCTATGATTTCTTTGATTATGACGTAGTTCGCACGTTTGTAACGGCCGGAGTATAGTAACATAATTAATAACGCACTAATGACATTCGTTTACCAATATATAATTATAAAACTGGTTGAATAACTGTCATGGGTTATATAAAAATGTGGGAAAACCCCCATGCAGGTATGAATACCGATCACCGTTTAAGGAAAACGTTAACGAAATCATCACATCTGTGATCAATGGGCGAGATTCACGCTGGGGGTTTCCAATTGTGATGAAATAATACAAAAAACTTAAACAACTGTCTTTAGCATATCGCTTTTACCAGCGTTAAAAACCAACCACCACGCGCAGTGTGACTGACGTCACAAGTCCTGAATCGCGCTATCGAAGTTTGCACTGCAACTGACTATATATACAAGTTCCCGACTAGAACAGTCGGGCAGCCTAGGCCCACCAGGCATGATCACCTCGCCTGGTCGGAGGATCCTCCCTTTATGTTGGAGGAACATGATCACCTCGTTCCTCCACATGTCTCTTTAGTAGTTTTTGAGCGGGGCCATACATTTACTATACAAAAATATTATATGCATAGACGTAGGTAGGTACATGCACAAAATCATACGAAAGTAAGCCTTACTTAAGATCCGTCGATGCTTATGTCAGTCATATTAAAATTTGACCTGACTTCAACAATTCAACCTTATCCCTACAATAACAAGTTATTCACAAAATACTTTGGTGCACAAGGGCAATTAATGCGGGAGGTGTCTTTTTAAGCAAGAAAAAAACCTAGTGAAAAAATCTTAGTGTTGCTGCTTACCTCCCGGTCCATAACAGATGGTGTCACCATTGACAGTGATCGCAGTAAGCCGGGGCAGTGGTGACGTCACGGGGAAGTGGACCCGGTAGGAGACCGGGACCCCTCTGTTGTACTTCTGAAGAAGGCGAGTGTTATCTTCTGCATCGATTCTTCCTACGTAATTCTGAAAATAAAGAGATTATATTGTACATAGCTGACCCGCGCAACTTCGCTTGCGTCACATAAAAGAGAATGGGTCACATTTTTCCCCGTTTTTGTAAAAATTTTTACTGGTACTCTGCTCCTCTTGGTCATAGCGTGATGTTATATAGGTAGCCTATAAGCCTTCCACAATGAATAGGCTATCCAACAGCAAAAGATTTTTTTCAATTCGCACCAGTAGTTGTTGTTCCTGAGACTAGCGCGTTCAAACAAACAAACGAACTCTTCAGCTTTATAATATTATTATTAGTATAGATACATAATTATCCTCTGGTATGCTTTAGAAATCTGCTCCGGGTTTCTCGGAGCTTTTGAGCAGAAATGCACCCCTGTGGCTTATGTTGCTTGAACTTTATCCGCTCATATTTAGAGCATCGAAACCCTTCCCGTGTAAATTAAAAGTAGCCTATCTGTTACTCGGGTTTTATTGTAATCGGTTCAGTAATAGGTACAAACATCATTCATGCTCACAAACTTTCGCATTTATAATATTAGTAGGATAAACAAGAAAATATAAATACTATTTCACTCGACGGGAATCGAAGCCGAGATCTGTTTATAAAATAACCCTACTTTCAGATTCTTATTAAAAACAGTTTATATTTATCTGCCACTAGCTTCTCCTGCGACGAATGAAGAGTCAACCTAGATTGTAAACTATTTGTGTACTAAATATCATCAAAACCGTAGCATATTTTTTGCGTAAAACAGTAACGAACATAAATACTCGTATGTTAATAAAATATATGGTAATAAATAGCGCATAGTCGGAATAACACTTACGTTTTACGTGACCTGTGTGTAAACTACATTATATATGTACTGCAAATATCAAACATGTTTTAAGTCTGCGTCTTCATCTATTAAATGTATTTGCGATAAGATTTACCTAGATCTTGATTTTGAGACACCTAACTGTTGCCAACCGTACTCTAAAATAGAGTATCAGCCTACTTCCAACTATGTTGGAGTCGGCTTCCGGTCTCGCCGGATGCAGCTGGATTCCAGTATTTTACACGGAGCGACTGCCTATGTGAATTCACAACCCAGTAACATGGGTAATAACACGATACTCTTCGGTGAGTCAAAGATCTTTGAAAATGACATCTCACAATTTAACGTAGTTTCCGATCAAAGAACGCCACTTAGTACGATCTTTTCTATATTTAATTCTCCTCTGAAATCAGAAATACTCTATTTCGTCAATAAAATTTGAAAACTCCTCTACTTATTGATATTTGGTGACCGCGTGGAGGCAAATTTCATTAAGTAAACTGAACTAAATTATTTTGTCAATGAATTGGCATCCTATTCCATTATTTGCATTAACCGATGGTAATACACACACACACAAACATAATGACTAGGTATAATTAATTATTAGGTACTTATAAATACAAAACGGTATTTCCCTGAAGCATAGACAAATATTACAGAAATCACTAATCACCTTTTGTCTTAATTACCACATTTCTTAGTTAACAAGAGGCTTAAAAGGCTTTGGTCGCTTTAAAATTCTTATTACGTACAGATATAACATCACACCTGTTAACCCTGGGGATGAAGGTAGGGTTACCAAATTCAGGCTGATCACTTCTTGGCCATTTCAGGGGGCCCGAATAGAATTTCTAGGGCATTGTGGGGCCCCGAATAGAATTTTTGGTCATTTCCGGGGACCCTGAATGGAATTTTCTGGACATTTCAAGGGGCCCCGAATGGTATTTCCTGGACGTGTCTGGGGCCACAAACGGAGAGTTCTGGCCTCCGGCCCGAGACTACACTAATATGAGCAGGCGTGATATTATGTAAGTATGTATGTATGTATGTAAATCCACGTGCACTAACCTAGAGGTAAAATATAGTAAGAATTAAACAGATATACATACGTAAATAAAACAGTAGTTTATATATTGAATATATTGAAGTAGGTAATTGAGTTTTGCACTTAATATAAAGTACTTAGTCAATTTGATTCCTAATAAACACTAGTGACTACGTAAGTATTATAATATAATAGGTAAGTTTATCGTTGTATTATCATGTCTTAATCTACTTATGTATAAGAATCTTCGGAGATTTTGAGGTTTTCACGAACATGCGGCGACGACACTTTATATTATAACATGTAATGATTAAGTATGTAGAGATGATATTAACTTAGGTATTTACCTAAGTACAAAAGGCGGGTGCGGGGTGCCTATATTTTTTTTTATTTGGTAGATAAGAAAATATGTATATAAGTTGATGAGGCATGACTGCGCAGAAATATCAATTTTACACAATATAAAATTGATGTCTACAAAATCAATCCTGTTCATTAAAAATCAATTTTGACATTTTGGAATTCACAACAATCAGTCAAAACAGTTTAGAAAATCAAAATACTGATTAGGGTTCACATTTACTTCATTCAAAATTAATCGGAACGTCAAACCAAATTATGAATGATGAAAAAAAACATAGCTGTCATGGTTTTTTGTTTATGCTTCGGCCCGTAACGGATACAGCCTCAGTACTTTGACGTGTATTTGGCATTTAAACACTCGTACTTAATCATATTTGACACTTGAGAGCACTAGCAGATACAGAATTGCGGGTCAAAACAAAAAAAACCTAGATTCACTTTCACACGATTAACCGGTCCAGTGACAGGCCTTTCAAAATTAAAGATTAGTTAAGATTACCATCCAACCTGGGTGGCTATTATCTATCTCAGTTGACAACTGTTTGAACTATGCTGTACATTGTTTTCTCCCTTAGATGATAGTGATTGAGACGTCACTTCAAAGCAGCAATGTACTGGATAGTGACTATTAATTTGACATATACTAGTTGTCAACTTAGATATACGCACACTGGTCCTTTCCAAACCAAAATTCTTAATAGGTTACTGCTTGACATAAATAGAAAGCTGAAATGCTTTCTTTTACCTGTTCAGCGTCTGTTGACTTGAGTAGTTTTTATGGTACATAATAATATGACTCAATTCCACAGCGAAGGAAGGTTTTTAGCTAAATATCTGAGGTTTCCAAACTTGTTCAGGTATGTTAGTTGCGTTCTATCATTCGTCTTGGAAAGCGTCCAAGGCGCCGCGTCTATTTGACATGGGCTTTCCCCGTCGACGTCGACAATCTAAGTCGCAGTTACAAGTATTATGGGTAAATGTGGTCCCTTAGCTTATGAATTAGATTTTGCTAAGTATCATTGCCTTTCGGACAGAAAAAATTACATATGATTGTTTAAGTTCTAGTTCCACGTAAGTAATTATTAGTAACTTTTCATTTGAGACAAATTTTAATTTCGTCTTTCTAGCCAATGACATCAAAATGTCAAAACTACCAAAAAAATACTTAAGAACGTGGTGATAGAACTTAAATGACGATAATGTTTACGTACTCTCCGAGGCGCGGAGGTCTACGACCTTATCTTGAAAAGTTTTAAATAGCGTTGTAAAGGAAATGCTCTTCAGCATCTGATACAGCGAAACTTCATTTAAAATCGAACCACTTACCCCCGGTTTCTGAGGTACATTTAGCAGTAGTTTATCTGTTCAATCGCGTTTTTTTCATATGAGTTCAAATGCTATTGAATAGATAAACTACCGCTAAATGTACCTCAGTAGTCTTCAGTTAGTCTCGTTTAAATTTTGTTGCGGAGCATTTAAGGAGATATATATCTACGTTGTATTTAAATCTAAGTTTATAAGCAATTCACACGTGCATGTCGATTAAAAACAAAGCAATTATTATAAATATGCAATACATTCTTAAGAGGCATTTTTAGCTATTAAAGTACACAACATCCTTGTAAATCGTTTTACTGTTTGATAAAAACTATGTTTTCCTTCATAAATACTTTACGCGGGATTTATTTACTGATTTTTTTAGTCTATGAAATGCCTCTACAATATTGTCTATCTTCATTCCTTTAGGTCAATGAATATTCTTTACTAGCTGACCCGCGGAACTTTGCTTGCGTCACATAAGAGAGAATGGGTCATAAATATCCCTGTTTTTGTAACATTTTTCGTTACTGCTCCGCTCCTAATGGCCGCAGCGTGATGATATATAGCCTTCCTCGGTAAACGGGCTATCTAATACTGAAAGAATTTTCCAAATCGGACCAGGAGTTTCTGAGATTAGCGCGTTTAAACAAACAAACAAACTCTTCAGCTTTATAATATTAGGACCCGGACTACACCATTTTACAACGGATGGTACAGTGTAGTTTACAGGTGATCTCGTTTTATAACTTTATGCAATTCCTGCAGAGATGTTAATATTTTTGACAAGCCTAGACTAAACCAAGATCGAAGATCCGCGACTGTCATTTATCAAACAAGAATAACATCAATAAGTTTTAACAAGAATAAGTTTTTCATCTATTTTTTTTACAAAAACTGTTCAAATCGTGAGACTTTTGTTACAATATATTTTAACCAACATTCTTTGAGCTACAATTCGTTGAAATATTTATCGCTTTATCGCAAAAAAGATATTCAGATATTCAATCATTTTATCACGTTACTGAGAAAAAGCAGTTTATTGACTCTCCAATGCCAACAATTCAAGGAAAACTCAGCAAGGCTGTATTGTTAATGTATGTTGTCATAAATTTCGAAAAAGCGCGCGAAACTGCGTGGTAATTGGATAGTTGACTGGGTAAACGAAAAGTTATTAAACTTGTACTCTTAAAGGGTTCATCCAAAATGCTCACGCTGTGCAATTTTTTTCGTAAATATGAACAATTCAACATTTTATTAGGCACTCATTTGATACCAACGAAAATAAGACACTGTGACGTCACTTAGTAATCCATACTATCCATATCCATACTAATCCATATCCATACTATCCATACTAATATTATAAATGCGAAAGCAACTCTGTCTGTCTGTCTGTCTGTCTGTCTGCTACTCAATCACGCCTAAACTACTGAACCAATTTGCATGAAATTTGGTATGGAGATATTATGATACCCGAGAAAGGACATAGGCTACTTTTTACCCCGGGAAAATCGCGCATTTCCCGGAAAAATTCACGTGGCGAACGAAGTCGCGAATATTCAATATTATAATGACACTGAATTAACAAACTTCCGTTGTCATGGCAACTGTTTTAATGGTGGATATGCCTTTGCGCGATCTCGTTATATTAAGAGATATAATTAATTTTGAGAATATTTTTCGTGAAAAAAAAGCATTATATATCATCACACAACGACCAATAGGAGCGGAGTAACAGTAAAAAGTGTTACAAAAACGTGGAAAATTCTGACCCATTCTCTCTTATGTGACGCAAGCAAAGTTGCGCGGGTCAGCTAGTTTTACTATAGGTACAATCCATACTAATATTATAAATGCAAAAGTAACTCTGTCTGTCTGTCTGCCACTCAATCACGCCTAAACTACTGAACCAATTTGCATGAAATTTGGTATGGAGATATTTTGATACCCGAGAAAGGACATAGGCTATATATCATCACGCTACGACGAAAAGGAGCAGAGTACCAGGTACCAGTAATTAATGTTACAAAAACGGGGAAAATTTCACCCATTCTCTCTTATTGGACGCAAGCGAAGTTGCGCGGGTCAGCTAGTATGTTTATAAGATGTGTTTTTGACATATCATAAAAAGTAGTTAATTTAACTGGTAGTCAAGTACCATATTATGACAGCAGTTGTCTTTCATAGCGTTTCATTTGCGAGGAAGCTGATTAAATAAATCATTATGATCGGACTTAATTAATAACCTGTTTTACTTGTTTCAAATGTTTTTCAAAATAACAATAAAATATTTTTTATGCGACAGTTACGTTGCTCGATAGATGTTTTATTATTATGCAAATATTTTTATAAAAAAATAATTTGTCTATGAATACGGGCGCCAAATATGATAAATATTTTGAAAAATAATAAGTGTCGGTTAATTATTAATTCAAAGTATAGCGTCGATATATTATAAACACAAAGAAAATGTATCACGTTATTCAAATTATTCTTAATGTAAATTTATTATTTTATTATTACGTAATTATGATGTCACATTTTCAATATTTGCCTGTTTCCGTGTTTTGTTTTGATTAAACAAATTATCATGAGTTTTCTAAACAAAGATCTTTGAAATGGTCGAAGAAATCTTTATAGAGCTTAAAAAGGTGGGGTTTGGTCATTAAAATTCTGTTCAAGAAATATAAGTGTGATGAGGATTGCTGTCATTATAAATCTAGGGCTTGATAGATGTTCCCTACAAACCCGCGAAAAAAGACAATGCGCTATGTTGGGTTTTAAAATACTTAGCAACAGTATTGCGTCCTAATCTTAATTTATCCCTAATTTCATGTATGTTGTCAAAACTTAATAAAATCTGGTACACTTTATTAAACGGTAATAAAGAGGCCACATAACAGAAGCTTACCATTCATAAAAAAATATATTTATAACTTTTAACAAGAAATCGTAAAACATCGAAAAATCGTAACACACATTTTTGGCGCGGAATTACGGATGTATTCGTAAAGTTACGATTTTTGGAGTTCAAATAATCGAGGAAGGAGTCGCCGAATAGTCGGGATAATCGTAAACGTCTTCTAAAATAAGATTTACAGTAGGATTAACTTGAAATCGTCACCACACTCAACACAACCGGATTTTGCAAATCTGTTTACGGTTTTTGTTTACACGAAACAATCTGGTATACTTCTGTCACACCCATAGCATTTTTATCTTAATGCGCATATTATTTTACTGTATATTTTTTAATCTTTTTTTTTGGACCATCCACATCCACCCGTCCACAGAACAACTACGGCAAGCGTACAAGCAAGCAACAGACGAACCAATATAGGTACATCATCGCAATGAAAAAACATTTATAAAGTAAAAGGATAGTAGAGATCTGCTAATACTATTCTGTACCATAATCCCAAAGGCCATAAGGGTGGCAAACAAATAACAATTACCTATTACGAAAATGTTAAATGACGCAACACACAAAATTACATTTTAATTGTTAAAAATAATAATGTTTCAAACGTTTAGGACGAGTATAATCGAGTTTCCTCATAGCGCCTTCACACAATTAAAATGGCCAATTTGGACATCTTGGCCAATTTTGAAAACACTCGACCCGTGGATCTCGTGATTGAGAAACGTGACTCGAATATGGTTTGCTGTCAACGTCACAACAATATTTTATGGGGGGCGCTTTGCCCCCAATAGTTGAAATTGAGTTATACATTATATTATTATGTAAGTATGTAACCTATTGCAAGAATCAGCAACAAGCGCATTTGCCTGCCTTTTTACACTTTTTTGAGGATTCTTTATTCTCCGTTTCCACTTGATAAATGCGTCTTTTGAACTATCGAGGCTTAGAGTTAGAGAGTTCATTAAAAAGGTATAGGTGCCGCCAAACAACTTGAACAATTTCGCTACATCTTAGTGAACGATTTTTAGGTCAGTTTAGGTATACCTAATAGTTTTGCGCAAAGGCGAGGGCGTTTCAGCTTCGATAACAGCAACCAAGTGACCTCTGCACTGGTTCTACATTCTGTTTACTATCTAATACCGCAAATTTTGTTCAAGTTGCTTGGCGACGTCTATACAATCTTCAATAGCCGCGTACCGCTCATTTCGATCTGAAAGAAAAGAGACCTAGTTATTGCCTCGCGAGGCTGCTCGCTCAGTCAGTACGCGGCTAATGGACTATGCGGGCTATCAACCCTTTTTCCAAGATGGTGGCCGGAAGACAAGGGTGACCCCACAAACTTAAACTAAAGCTTGTAGGTACTAACCCGCCCTACACATTTAAAAATAAAATTGCATCGTCTATTAAACGCAAGCTAAGGCCTAAAAAAAATCATTTTAATGGACCAGCCGTTTAGTAACTAGTGGTATGACATTTATAAACGCGGCAAAAGATTTTGTTTTATAATAATGTAGGTACTTAGGTACATATTATTACGGTGATTTTATCTAACAGTGCTCTTCTAAATTAAGGATGTGGTTTGTAAACAAAAAACCGGGTATTTGCACATTTGATAGATTATCTAACTGACACAATTACATCATTTATATAAGTAAATAAATGATTGTATAATTCCTAAGTTCAATATGGAAGAACCGTATTTATAAGCTTTGTGCTTGATAAATTACTTTATACTTCCATTAAATACATACTTACTTACTTAACAAATGCATTTAAGCATAGGTATAGGGATGGCAACCATGCCATAATAATTGCGAGTCTGTCTGACTATTACGCTTTCACGGCTAAACAGATGAACCGATTTCGATGGGATTAAGCATGAAGATAGTTGAAGAGCCGTGATCTACGGGATAGGTTTTTTTAATAACAAACAGTTCAAGGACTGAAATAGGGCATGAAATACAGATCAATTAGCTTTTAATAAAGCTCAATATATAGGGTCTTTTCATATTAACTATATGTAGCATATGATCAAGAATACGCAAAAAAATTTGATATATTTTTTCTTTTCACAATTTATATATCACCAGGTATTTGAAAAGACCCTGTATTTATAAGGTTCAATAAAACTATGCAACGAGTGGATCCCTATTCTGTTATATACGATTATTAGGCCTTGAGCATCCCGGTGACATCAATCATACAAGCAGTAACGGCAAAAGGAACAGGTTCTTTGGTATTCAACCTGCACAGCGAAGACTAAGGAAAGGAGGAAAACAAGCGGGAAAATGCACTGAGTACGATTTCTCAAACAATATTTTGTAGTTTTAAAGCATAAATTGGTATTTACTTCAAAACACATAGGTCTTTATTTTGCTGTTACGTTTAAAATTGTGTTTTTATACCGTAGATACATTTTGGATAGAAATATTTACGTTTACCGATGTCCGTCGATAAAAGTTATTCTACTATTTTAGACTATACGTCACATTAACAGTACAAAATGTGGTGTAGGTATCCTTTATAAATAGTTTTGAGTTGAGCGTTTTCTACCAATAGATAATTTTGAAACTATTAAATAGATTTTACTGAATTATTAGTAAAAAGCGAACAAAACTTCTTTTGTTTAAAACAGCTGTCTGTCTTCTGTCAAAATAAAAGAAGGTAAGTATTTCTATAATTATATAATTGCCATTGTTCACAATAACTTACCGAACTGAGTCAGTATCTGTTGTTCATTTACTTTTTTTATTAAGTAAGTAGTCGTTACATAGTCGCGGTAAATACCCGTAAGTAATTTACGTTTATCTTAAAGGAAAATAGTCGTTAATTCTCGAATCCCCATTAATTGGAAATGCAAAAACTATGAAAAGAGATGCAAAGTCTTTTAAGATTGTCCGGACATGAATTCTTAGTATCTGAATGAAGCTTAAAGCATATAATCTTAAAATTTTTGTCTCTGGAAAAACTTACATTTCAAAAATGCATGTGAGTATTATCATCAAAAAAGAAAACGGGTTCTGACAGATATAGAAAAGAAAAATATGCTATTAATTATTTATTTATTATTCTAGTTAGTTTGTTCCTCGTAGCAATAATTGGCATTTTGTTTGATTGCCGATATATTTTGCAGTTTCAACCGCATTGATGGATTTGCTATTATTTATTATTTAGATTAATTACGAGTAAAAGTAAGGTCTTAATGAGAAATCATTAATTAAGGGGTTTTGCAAGTCTTCCAATTATAATTTTGACTATTGTTTGATTTATTATGATGGGTATGGGTATTTCCTGATAATGAACAATGTTATCGGTGTTCAAAGTGCCTGAAGGCAACATTAACTATAACGTTTAAAAAATTGTAATAACGGGAACTACTTACATATTTTAATGATTGAAAATGTCAAAGTATTATAAATGCAAGTAAAAACTACGGGGTTATATTAGTCTGACTATAAGTGAGTAATAAGTAATTCATAGCATTTTTTTCCTTTTTTATAATGCTAACTGTCATATAAAGGTTATCCCTTAGCCATTATATTTAGATAGGATTCCCCCGAGGAAATATGCAAATATAAATCAGAGACGTCAACCTAGATTCCAGAACTACATGTGGGCTTCATAAATCATTATTAATATTTACCATAGATATGTGGATATACGAATGGATGTCGGTAACTAGGTATTTATTACAGAAATTATATAGTGAGTAGTGTGCAATCAGTTAATTTAAATGCGAGTACGAGTGTCAATACTATTATACAGTTCTTTTTAATGTCATTTTTTATTTTAACGGAATTTATAGAATAATTGGGAATTTCGAATGCGATCGACTTTGTTACGCTACTAAACAGGGAAACAAAGTGACTCGGTTAGTTTTCACGCCGGATACCTACCTACATTTGGTCAAATTTTGAAGCATTCTACGCTTTTATATCAGGCTTCAAAGTACCTTTAAGTACCGTAAAACGCAGTTACTTAAGGAAAATTTAGGGTCAATTTGATTATAGAAATAAGTAAATAGCTCGCATAAAAAGCTAGCGACGAGTTCACTTTTCGGTTACTTGGTACAAAATATCGCTATGAATTAAATTGTAGCATTTCAAATACGTAATTAACCTTAAACATGCCCATTCTTTCCATTTTAAAATAACCCTGTTTTACTGGTTCCTACATGACTCTTGTAATGAATATGCTTCAATGAGATCTTATTAAATTGGGATATGCGATAATTTGAGGTTATGTTTTTCTTACCCAAATATTTTATTTGTATTACAAATTTCAATTTGTAATAATATTATGTATCCCTTGATTGATTATTTGATGAGTAAGCAAAAATTACAGGTTTGAGAAGTTTTTTATGAAATATCAGGTTAAATCCGGTCTCGTTTAATGTTGAATTTAAGTCAATGCACTGATCATGTGCCATAATTCGCCATTACACGTAACGCAGTAATAATATGTGTTCAGTTTTGATAAAAGTGAAAAATATAAGGTCGTTTTCAATCAAGTATTAAGAGGAGAAATGGATATTGAACATAACTTACTAAACTGGTAATTTGGTACTTTATTAAAGTGCAATAGAAATGCAAAGTGCAGCGTCCTTAGGGATGCCGAGGAATAAACATGGCAAGGCATGGTTTCCGAGAAGATCATGTTCTTAGCCGTGTTGCCAGTTAATGTTAATGACACAGAACAATAATTTTGTTGTTCTTAGTTGTATTAGACCCAGGCGGGTCTATTTTCTGCCCGTTATTATTAACTTTGTATGTTTTTAACATTCCCAACAACAAAGCGGGAGTAGTCTTTTGATAAACAAACAAAGTTCTTCTTGTATAGAATAACAAATAAATAACAATAACGATAAGTCATTGAGAAAAGGTGCAGCGGGAAAAGACCATTCGTGACAGCTGAAACCTTTATTGTGTCATCAAATTAGCACTTGTTTAGTCGCGTCAGTGTCAGTCATGTGTCATTAGAACCCTACCTTCTCACTATGTACCTACATTTCGTACAGGCGCCTATATTTTTTGCTGGGCTTATTCGCTCAGCACCACTTGGTTTATAAGACACATAATTTTGGGTATCTGAAAAAGCCGCTGCAAAGAGAAAATAATAAAAAAAGGAGAGGAGTGCGGGTGACAGATTGTCGCCCTCTTTGTTGAACATCCGTTAGACTAATAGAAAAACAAAGTTTTTAGCGTGAGCTTATGCAATGTTTCAACTTTAAATTTATCGCTATAGGGTTTAATATTTTTTTTTTTTAAAGACAACTCCCGCACTAAGAATTGTTCTTGTGTCGCGGGGACTTTTACAAACGTACAAACAACGGACACAAAGCACAACCAGACCCGAAACAATTATTTGTGGATCGCACAAATAATTGCTCCGTGTGGGAATCGGACCCACGACCTCCCGATGCAGTGGTATCGGCGTGGTGACCTAAACCACTGCGCCACGGAGGCAGTAAAATAACTTAAGTATGTGTAATTCCAAATCTTTAGCTATATGTCATAGTCACAATTTGTCCAGTTTTATCTGTCAACGCGTAACAGACAGACAGAATTTGGCATTTATTATATTAAGTGGAATCGATTGATATTGTTAAAGATTTTTATCCGGTCATAATACTGTATACCTATAATTTATTGAGTAAGTGGGTGGTTTATACGTTGATTGTGATGAATCATGAGATAAAAGGCTTGTGAAACGTTTTTGAATAAGTAGTACGTTCACCTTTTTGGAGTTCATTGAGTTTACTCTATTGTTTATATTTTGTAATAAATGTATGTATAACTAATATGGGAGTTTAAAAAGGTATACTTGTTAAATAAATCATTCTAAGGTACGATCATCGAATTTGTTATAAACGAGACACCATAGATAAAGTGGTTTTTACTACAAATAAAAAATAAATTGCCTTATACTTCAAATTTATAAAGAAACCTTATATTAGGATAGTGATAAACTTAGTAGCCTTTTTCAGGCATTGTAATTTTAACAAGGTAGAGTAAGGAACTTGAGAACAATTTAAAAAGTGACAAATTAATTTAAATATGAGTTTTCCGCTTGATGTAATTAAAGATGGTTATTTTTATGTCCCAAAAGATTTATTTTAGTCTCTTGAAAGCCCGAGTCTCGTGTACAAATGTTTATTTAGTAACATAAATAAGCAACTACCGATATTATTAAAATGCATTTTAAAAATAAAAACAATGACATACATTTTTTGAAGAGAAAAAAATATGACCCGGATATTTCGAAATTCGAGTCTTATTTTTTTCTAAGACTGACTAATTATATGGCTGTTGAAGCTTTGTTTATTACAAATGTATGGTCTCAAATTGCCAGAAATAAAATAATTTTCTTTAAAATTGATCTAATTATCACTTAAAAGTAACATTGGCTATGAAGTAAAATTCCTGTATGACAAGATCTATGCATGTGAATGAAGCAAGGGAAGTTTAATTTGTTAAGATCGTATCGTACTAAATGGCGTTATCTGGTGTCCGCGTAATTTAATTAAAGCGTAATTTAATGTAGATATTAAAAAAAAAACAGAAATATGACGTGCAACAAGAAACCAGGCAGTGAATAAATATTTTTTTTTAATTCAACTGTGGATGAAACTGCTACATGCTAAAAAGTTTGCATGTAGCAGCTAGAACAACAAATATCTTTTAAATAGCTTTTTTGTAGCAAATTACTTATTCATTAAAAAACTGTTTCGATTGGCAACATCGTTACATAGCACGAGGAAAACAAGTAACATAAATAATATTTATTAAAACAAGTGATATTGTTTTTGTGTACGATAACCGCTGTTTTTATAGCGATTTATTATGAGATGATACTTAATTAGGGGTTACAGAATTATTTGTGTTTGAAAATGTGCTTATAATTTGCATATTTCTTTAGTGTGTAGCTTCTGGTTATGGTAGCTTATGTTTTTAATCATTTGTTTATGTTCCTAATAATACCTACTTATAATCTATACATTCTATACTATCTAATCTAATATTATAAAGCTGAAGAGTTTGTCTGTTTGATAATTTGTTTGTTTGAACGCGCTAATCTTAGGAACTACTGTTCCGATTTGAAAAATTCTTTCAGTGTTAGATAGCCCATATATCGAGGAAGGCTATAGATATATATCATCACGCTACAACCGATAGGAGCAGAGTACGAATAAAAAATGTTACAAAAACGGGGAAAATTTTGACGCATTCTCTCTTAAGTGACGCAAGCGAAGTTGCGCGGGTCAGCTAGTTTTAATATAAGTTGGTATTTATTGTGTCTAAGTACTGTGTTTGCTTTACTTTACGAAATAACGTGTAGTATCGCGAAAAATCGTGTTGCGATTTCTTGAAGTTTTCGCGGTAATGCAAATTAAATCTTGGGTTCGTAGTAATGTTTTGCATAGACAAATAAAGATTATGTGTTTACTTTTGTAGAAACATTATTTCAGTAGCTTAGTGTTTTTTGGGCCTCAATTATTATTACCTAATCTTTTAAGATAGGTACCTACTTAAGCATAAAAAATCGTTTAAAGTATCATCAAAACCTAAAGTTTTGAAAAACGTTACATTAACATATTACCTATATTTAATGACATAATTATACATATTATTGCGGACAAGAAACTCCAAATACCAGCATAATTAAACCGGTATTTTTAATTAGACTAGTTTGTACTACGGATCAGTAGCAAGTTCTACTCGGAAAATACGACAATATGACGTAATAGGCCAGTGACGTTCTTGAAAAAAATTTACAAAATTTCGTTCGAAATATCAACAAACAATAATAATATGATACTCAGTATACTTAATATTCAGGGTCATAGTAAATGTTTTTTTTTTTCTTTATGAAAAATATATCCTTATTTTTTCGCACATCAAGAGTTTTTTGTAACTGAATTAAAATAAATATGTATACAGTAAATAGAGTCTTTGTAATGTGATGAATTCAATAAAAAAGAGTGCCTTTGGGTATCGTAAATAAATATCTGCTAATCTTAACGGAACTTTGACACATTGACACTGCATTATTCGAAAAGCAAAAGGGAGAAATAATAAAAAAACAAACATGATTGTCTACATTATTCTTTTTTGTATCATATCGAAATGTCAAAATGATCGATCAGCGAAAAAAATTGTGTAAAAAGAATTGAAATGGTGAAATTTAAAAAAAGTAAGTTTAAAAAAAGGAATGTGTTTTTTTTTTAATAGTGACGTTGTCAATCATGAAGAATTAACTTTACCTAATCGTAATAAGTAGTAGTCATAAATCGTTTTTTTAATCAATTTTACAAACCGGACACGGTGCTGTACTGGTTAAGAATGTTTTTAACAAATAACTTGTTTTCATTAGGCGTGTAACGATGATATTTTTTTTCGAAATGTATATTAATTTTACGATTCAAAATATTTTATCATTCGCATATTTGTATGACAGGTTTGATAGGTTATTAAAGGTCAAATATTTTTTTATAATCACCGACTTATCATAGGCTATTATTTTTTAATTAATTATTTCGCTACTGGACTGTGTTGGATCCGTTTCCTTAGCATTGGACCTGTTAATCAAGGATTTGATCGAAGGAGACATATAGGAGGAAGAAGTTAGCGAGAGTTTTTAATTAAACCTTTTAAAATGAAATATACTATGCTCATAATAAGTCAAAAACCCGCACTTGACTAGTGTGGTGGAATCACGGCGTCACCCCTCCCTTATAATTCGGGAGGAGACCCTTGCCCAGCAGTGAGAAGTAATGAGTTAAAATGTAAATGATTGAAAAGACGGTGAATCAAAGATTATCATAAAAAATATTACAACCAGAGTTCAATTTCCTTAAGGTATCTGTATACAATAAAATATGTATAAAAATAAATTAACGTGTCACAATATTAGTCAGTAAAATATTCAAAATAACGGCTTAAAAACAGTTTATAAAAGAAAGTTTACAGTTTTTGATTGTATACAGTTAATTTTATTACTTTTTATCTACTTTTACATACCTACCTAGTATTTAAAAGCTTTAAATGTTCTACCCGGAGCTTGAACTATTATGCAAACAAAAGCTCCTCGTAAACTTTACATTTTAAATCTAATAAGTAATAGTTTATTCTACTCGAGTGCAAGATTCACGATAAAGATGGCAACTCTCATTGACATATAAAGGCATCATAATAATATCATAACATAAGGAGATTTATCTTAACTAAGGACATGACATGGCAGCCGACTTGAGCCCTAATTACTTACTTAAATAAGTTTGTTGAATAAGTACCTAACAATAATTTATTAAATTTCGAAAACGCATGGGATTTTGTTGCTAGAGGAATAAAAAAAATATTTAAAAAGTTGTAGGTACCCCGGAATCTATGGTTAGAATCGTTTATACTTTTTTTTTATCGCGTGTAAATACAAACTTGTAAAAGTTTACTAAGTATTTCTCAAATAATGCTACTATAATGTAGTAATTATAATTTATTACTAGTCACCATTGATGACAAATTAATGTAATAGTGTAGGTCATTAAGAACAGTTATTTTACACTGCTTGCATACGGTGATTCATATAATGTACTGGCTAAATCGATATTATGGAATATATTAGATGTGTACCTACTGCGTATAATCATCTTATTATCTACTATGTCTTGATTTCCTTTCGCTCTTTTGTGTTGTGTTTAATGGATGGTGGTTTATGTTGTTGAATCAGTTCCATTGATTGAGAACGATCTTAAAAATGGGAAGATCTGTAAAATAATTTACAGACATTCAAACATAACATATTGATACTTTAACCTGTTAAATACATAACCGGTAAAATAAGAATATTTAGAAATATCAAATTAAATAATTGACGACTAAATAATGTAAATTTAGTTATATTTCGTATCTAGTTGCTCCTTAGTTCAATTTATAATTTCAATTTATTCATTTCTATTTGATAGCTCAAATAGAAATGGATAAATTGAATAATTCGCATAAAAAAAACGGCAGAACGAGCGAAATCTTGAAAAACCGATACCTACATTCTGTTTCCGACACAATCCATACTAATATTATAATGCGAAAGTAACTCTGTCTGTCTGTCTGTCTGCTACTCAATCACGCCTAAACTACTGAACCAATTTTCATGAAATTTGGTATGGAGATATTTTGATACCCGAGAAGGGACATAGGCTATATATCATCACGCTACGACCAAAAGGAGCAGAGTACCATTAATTAATGTTACAGAAACGGGAAAATTTTCACCCATTCTCTCTTATTGGACGCAAGCGAAGTTGCGCGGGTCAGCTAGTCATAATATATTTACCTACTTCAGGATACGTACATTCGTTAACGCAAGACTACCCTCCATTTAATTGAAAAAAAAAGGTTTTAGGTTAAAATTCTTAAGACCGCATCGGCAATGTTTATTATCCATATTTATTCTTAAACAATATTTATATTTCAAAATGATGTCATAACAAATAAGTTTCATTGCAAACACAATATTAATCATCCGACGATATAATAATATATCTTTTCACACCTTTGAATAAGGAAATATTTATTTTTATTTGAAGCTAACTGCAGATCTTGTTTGTTTTTGTTTCAGGTCGAGAGCATTAACCAATCGAGAATACCAACTCGATTTTTTAAACAGAGTATGAAAATCAAAGTTTTAATCATAGGGGAACCCGAAAAATTGGATTCTATTATTTTTTAAAAATACATAGGTAGATTTATAAGGTCTTTGAAAAGTACCTATCTAAAGATCTTAATTTACAAGAAAAAAATTGACAGCAGGGTTTTCTATCCCTAAAAAACCTTAAACACAACACACTAGTTTAATTTTTTTCATAATTAATTTTTTTTAGTCCGCACTCTTCGCATTTTGCGCTAACTTTTTCAAAGTTTTAATCATAGGGGAACCCGAAAAATTGGATTCTATTATTTTTTTAAAATACATAGGTAGATTTATAAGGTCTTTGAAAAGTACCTATCTAAAGATCTTAATTTACAAGAAAAAAATTGACAACAGGGTTTTCTATCCCTAAAAAACAAGATTAATTTTATTACTCATTATTCATATTGACAGTTGCTTAAAAGTTAACTTTGTATAATGTCCTCGTGAGGTCACTTTTTTAAGCTCGGGTCAGACCGTAAAAACAGTTTTTAATACACAATAAAAAATAATTAACCCCACACGACTGATGAGAAAACAAATTGTGTAAAGAATATGAAAATAAACATAACACCTTCGCGTTTCTACGACATGTTTGAACAACTACCTTCCGTAATCCGTAGCAGCATTTTTAGCCTACTGTTAAGTAAGTTATACGCAAGGTCTCAATGTTCAATTTCCGAATTTTTATTTAATACTTACAGAATAAAGTTGTGCCGTCACTGTGAAATTAATTCTTAAAACTAATTGCGACACAGGTGCACTTGGTCTTAGTACAATTTTGCCGTAAATTGTGGCCCCGTCACTATCATAATCGAACACATCGGGGCACGGCGACTGCACATACTGACAACAAACCACATTTAAACATAAAACTAAACCTAAAACACAACACACTAGTTTAATTTTTTCCATAATTAATTTTTTTTAGTCCGCACTCTTCGCATTTTGCGCTAACTTTTTCACGAGACGACGTCTTTCCATTGAGTCGTATGAAGCACTGGCTTATTTTAAATGGTTGTGCAAAACAAAGCGTGAATTTTCACAGTGGTTTGTCGAGTTTTGAAGTTCATTATTGTTGCGAAGATGAGTAGGCTTTACACTTGTACCGTTTATTTTAATTAAGAGAGAAAGTTAGTATTTATCAATCAAAATGACATTGCTACAGTCAGGATTTTGTTAAACGTACTTAAGAGGCTTCACGTAATAAATAAAGTATTTTTCTACCTACCTATTTGTTCTAAGCCTTCCAAGTATATCGTACTTATTTTAACAGGTAAATAAAACGACAAAATACCCAGTAACATGATGAATTTGAAATATCGGGGCAACACTGGCTGTTGACCGCAGAGCACAGGCACAATGGGCTCAATAAAAAAAAATGTTAAAAAACAAAACTGTCAAAAAAAGAAGAGCGATTTTTCAGAACCCCTTGACGTTATTGTGTTTATTTATTTCTTTTTGAATCCCTATTTCTGTGGAAATCACAGTAATATAATGAATCAGTAAGTCTACAGTTTTATTTGAACTTAAACATAAGCAAGGTCATCGAAGTTGGTCATTCAATAAAGTAACATCTTATGCATTATGTTTTGAATACTAAAGACGTAAGTACGTAGGTAGGTATAGGTATTATGCAAAACTATAATAGCACAGGAATAAATTAGTTATTTTACGTTTAAATATTTTTAAAGCCGCGCCTATTTTTTTCGAAGTTGTTTATAGAGGCGTAAAATACTCTTACATATAGGTAGTAACTTTTTGGTTTATAGTATGTGTATATTTATTTATTTATGGTTTCGTATTATCCAGCAAGACTATTGGACATATTGTCAAATTCCGGGCTGTCCCAAACATTATCTCATAAATATTAAACTTGGAAAATCCCAAACACTGTCCGACCTGGAAATTGAAACTGTGACCGCTTGAACGGCAAATGCATACACTATCGCTAAAACTAACTAAAAGGGTTATAATAGTGACAATTAGTTGCTGTTGTGTCCTGGGCACATTAATACATCATCTCATACATATATAAAATTTTCATGCCAGTGTTAGTTACCGTACAACAGCTTGACCGATTCTCATGAAATTTATGAGTAGGTCTGAGAATCGGACAACGTCTATTTTTCGTAGCCCTAAGTAACACTATTTTTTTTATTTATATGGCAAAATAACGTTTGCCGCGTCAGCTAGTAGGTATATGTATTTTATTAAAATTACGTAAAGTTAACAATTATTATGAAACTATGTCCCAAATTTCTGGCGTCAATGACCTCCCTTGACCTGTAAAGTTCAACGGGTGGGACCTATCTTTGACACTGGACTTTCAATAAATCCATAATTATGATGAACAGTTAACATAACTGTTCATCATAATTATTAGAAAGAAAGAAAGAAGAAAGTTTGTTTGGTAAAATCAGCACAGAGACACGTACAAAAAAGATACATAGCACAACACGATATAAAATGGTTGAGGATGTGTCTCACGGCTGTACCGAATAGTACCTAGATCAGCTTAAAGTCAAGCACAATAATGCTTGACGCTGGTTTTCATGTCGGCCCTTTACTTCACTGATGTCACACAGTGTAGTGTATGTGTGTAGTGCGTGTTTATGTTTATTTGCCACATAAATATTGAGACGAAATAACAGCTACCATAAAATAATATTGAGATGAAATCGCAGCAACCCACTATTACCTACATACAACATAACATACGCCAGTTATACCATATAATGTATACGCAGAAGTGTATGAAATGCACCCACGTTTCGCCAATAACGATGTTGGCCCATGTAATAGGGCCAATAGGGAGCGAGTCAATAGGCCTCATTAGAAATCAAAATACGTAAATATTTTAGGGAAAATCTGTTTATTTGTATTACGCATTCGTCCTATGATATTGGTGCTTACGTCAATTTTGTTTTCAAACGAGATTTCACGTTTTTTACGTTTCAAATAGGAAAATGAATTGTTAGATTGCAAACACGTTTTGGAAATACCAGTTTTGGCGCGAAACATCCAAGATGGCCGTGATACTTTTAACTACTTTACCACATTTTAATTAAATGAATTAAGGTAGGGATATAAAAGACCAATTAGACTTGTCTGCAAGTTTACGCGGCTAGAGAGCTTCTAGGAAATATGCCATTATGTCGTATGTTCGGGGTGTCGGTCTCTTTTCAGTATTAATTTAATTCGTTTTCTGCGCAGCGGCTTGTCGCTTTATTAAGACACACAAAGTTAACTGGCGCAAACTAAAACTCGCATTTGAGCAAATTAAAAATAATCCCGATAAAAGGAGTGGAAAGGATCCCACATCTTTGTTTTTTAATTACCTTTCTTATTCATTAACTCAATTAATTTAAAACACCGGTAAGCACTAGGATCCAAGGTGATCCTATAACTCTTTTCACTCGCAAGATCAAGACCCTTGCTTCGCTAATCATTTTATAATAAATAATGTAGTACTATTTATGACACACATTATGAAGAAAAAAATATAATAAATGAAAGAAGCACAAATAATTTACACAGTGTGCGTTACCCTTTAGTTATTTGTATACGCCACAGGGGAATTACCGTTCGGCCGTTCGGTGCCTACAGTGACGAATGCGACAAGCTTTCGCCACAATACGAGTATTTTCACTATGGTTTTTTTAACAGCTGGAATAACTTAAATAAAATTATAATATTTTTCGAGTGTGTTTTTATCAAAATTTTGCTTACTGCCGCTGTGGTGTGTTGGCAATGTATGCGACTTCCGAACCTGAGGTCTCAGGTTCGAATCCCAAGTCGATAAAAAAAAATATTCCTGAGTTTTCTTCTCATTTTGCCGACGGTAGAAAGTTGAGGTCGTAGACCTGCCTAGAAGAGCACGCAAAAGACATCGGTCCTGCGTCCGATTTTGGACTGGTCGTATCGGCTACGGTGACGTAATTTGACATTTCAATTGCCGAATTTTTTAAATCCCTGAGAGTCCTATATTAGCTTTTCCTGAATATAATTTAGTGAATAAAT
Organism: Anticarsia gemmatalis; assembly: GCF_050436995.1. Lineage (NCBI taxonomy): Eukaryota > Metazoa > Arthropoda > Insecta > Lepidoptera > Erebidae > Anticarsia > Anticarsia gemmatalis. Next base: position 8,037,708 of record NC_134764.1, on the reverse strand, counting down.
GCTAAGCCCGCAGACTTAGCTAGTGCGGTAGAATCAAGGTCTAACCCCTGACCTCTTCCTTAGTTTAAGTAGACTTACTGTTGTATTCTCGTTTATAATATAATAACATATAAATATAATCTATAAACGTTAATAAAATAAAATAAAAATAATCCGGGGCGGTAAGTTGCCCCAAGCTCTAAAAAGTTTTATTAGTTCGAAATCACACATATAATTTGTTTATTTTTTTCAGTACCTAAGGGTCAAATAATATATTGCTTAAGTACAGGATAAAAAAGTGTGATATCGGTATAATGCTATTATTTTTTAATAAAATACATTAATTATCAAGCAACAGTTAAGGTGCCATTTTTAACCTCTTAAACGCCGCGTTGTTTGAACCACACGCAACTAAAAAATGAACAAAATAACCCAAAGGTAAGAAGGGTTCATGGTTAACAATACACTATTAAAAGAATCAGCTAAAAAAATAACGGCGATAAAAGACGGTACGTTTAAGTTTGGCAGTTCTTAGCTATAACACAAAATAATTTGTTTAGTACTAGCAATTAATAGCTTTTTTTGTTTACGTATTGTGCCCATGGGCACAATACACGTGTCTTTTACATAATTCGATATTTATTACGCGCGATGAGCGTTTTTCACGTAAAAAGAAGCCTTCACAGATCTTGAGGCTTCACCGCTATACCGCTCCGAAAGCAAATCTAATGCCCTAAGACAGCGAGAGCAGCTGGCGCTCGCGTACTCTAGGCTCAGGGCAAAGATCACCACTTCCACACAACATCCTAGGCAAGCGTCAAGGAATTAAATCCCTCTTAATTATCCTATGCCAGCATCAACTACCTCAACGCCTCAGGTCGCCATATACAAAATCCCGTTTCCGCTAAAGAGCACATTATTTTCAAGCCAGGCAAATCAGGCAGGCAAGTGAGTGCAGACGTACGTTGAGCTTTTGCCACAAAATAAAGAAAAAAAACGGTTACTAATTTACATGTTCAATATGAATGAAGTTTTTGCAACTAGGTCTTTAATCGTTTTGTCTCTAATCTAACGTCAGCGGTCCCTCTTTTTACTGTTTTTCCCAAACGTTGGAAATTCCAATTTATTTATCTTTTATAACATAATATTATGTTTAAAAAGGTAAATATGAATACGTAGGCTGGTATAATTCTATAATTTACGTTAGATTACACAAACATAATTATGTACCTACTTTAGATATTTTTTAGCGTTCAGAGAATTCGGGGACCAGTATTTGCATAGGTAATATATAAACAAAGCTATAGATACTTTTGTTTGGCTATAGGCTGTGCAATAGTGGGAAGCTAGATATATTTAAAAAAAACATAAAAAGTGGAGATTTCGAAAATTATTATATGAATAATTTACATGAGGCTTGTTTAAGGCGCTTTATAAATAAATAAATACATCATTTATCAATACTTATTAGTATTCTAGTTCTGTAATGTGATATTCAATCGTAGACAGCACATACAATACTTAGGTAGGTATAGTTAATCGTTTAACGTCGTCTTAGAAATTAATCACACTCATACTTTACCCAAGTAGGTATAAGTCAAAAAATGAAAGAAAAAGACAAAAATGAAAAAAAAAAAAGACTTGTTAACCTATGGTTACCTACTAGGTACTTAGTATTCTGGATAAGAAACATAGCACTTTCGAAAACTAGGGAAACTAACCCATTGGGTTTGTCCATGGGTTGAGCGTGAGAGCGTGTGCGTAAAGGCACCTAATACTGGCAGCTGGATGTTCAATCCATTTTCGTAGATAATTTCTTTCTTCAGTCCCTTTAGCTCGTTTGACACTGAAGAAGACGATATAATGTTGTTTTTAATTATTTCTTAGGTATTTGAGTACAATATGATTATTCCACGTACATTTTTTTATAAGTGCAATAATCTCTAATGATTAAATCCTATATTATTATAGAGTTAAGACAGAGCAATATCGAAACGTAATTTATAGTGCTGCCAGCTTAAAAAAGTGTATAATTTTATGTGTTCTGGTTTGGGATTTTTGTATATGTATTTATTGTTATAAATGTTATTTAATTTGATTGTGATAATATAAATAATTATCCCAATATACTTACTAACAAAATAACTTGTCTCTTTTAGCTTATACTGATAATATCCGTTGATAATAATGGAGCGAATAATGTCCTACTTATTTTTTGTTGCTCGCAATATTAATCATGGACGTCGTAGCTTGATTTCGGCGTTTTGTTGAAAAATAATGCAAAAATGTGTAATTAATTTGTAAATCGAATGTTTTTTTAACGTTGTCGTATAACAGAAAATGGTAACGATTGTTGACGATTTAGATTCTTTAACTTTGCAAGAGCCAATTTTCAAGGATGTCAAATATTATGTGTCTGGCGATGTCTCGGAAAGGGTTTGTTTTTTGTTCTTTTTACCTTGGTTTTTCTTATTGTTATTGTGTTATTTTCAAACAGCTTTACTTAAGGATGCATCTGAATTGCAGATTATGCTGCTTCTGCAGTCGGGAGGTGCGGAGAGTACAAAATATTTCTCTGACTATGTCACGCATCTAATCTGCGGACAAAATGCTGAAGATACCGACATCGATGAAGCCCAGGACATCTACCAGATCCCTGCAGTGACTGAGCACTGGGTGCTAGCGTGCGCGCGCCTCAAGAAATTGGCCAACCCGAAGCCCTACAGTCCTCACAAGAACAAGATATTTATTAACATTGTATGTTGTATATCTAAAGTGAGTGCGGCCGACGCGAAAACCTTGTTCGCTCTTATCACGTATCATGGTGGCAAAGTAAAGTTGAACTTGGACTCTCAGTGTAGCCACCTGATCTGTGGTTCGGCCGCGGGTAAGAAATATCACGCCGCGCTTACACTCCCCTCGTCAAAGATTAAGATAGTTACACCAGACTGGGTGCTGGAGAGTATACGGGCGAGGATACAAGCTGTGGCGGAAATATTTCACCCTAAGTTGTTAGTTGTGCCTCAACCACCTCCGAAAGCTATGGACCGTATTAGTGCTATCACTGGGTTTGATTTCGAGGAAGGTATTGCTAAAAACGAAGTGCCCACACAAAACATGGCTGAGAACAAGGATGACAGTACACAGGCATTGCTGGACAAGTTGAAGCAAAGGATGCCGTGGAACCATCCCCCAGCCAGTTCTAGTGCTTCAGTTGCTCCCACTACTCCCATTAGCTCTATGGGATACACATCAACATCAATGCCCACCTCTGGTATCATGAGTAAGTCCATCCCACAAGGAATTGTCACTCAAAATGTTCAGATACAAGGTAGTCAAGCAAATTCACCACTATTGCAAAAGTTTGGTCAACAGAACACTATAGTATCACAGGCTAATATGCAGGGAATGCAAAACCAACAACTGAATATGCAACAACAACAACAACAGCAACAACAGCAGCAGCAGCAGCAATACAATCAAGGTCAACAACAGCCTCATGGGTTAACTGCAATACAAATTCAACAACAAAAGATGTTGCAGCAACGTCAACTGAAAATGCAAATGTTGCAGCAGCAAAACAAGATGGGTAACCAACAGAATCAGCCAGGGTTCCAGCCTAATGTGTCTGTATCTCAGATGTCACAGATGCCTGGACAATTGCAGCAACACATACAGGGTAATCAACATCATTTGCAGCAGAATATCAACCAGCCTCCCACTACCATGAGCTCAGCACAGCAACACATTGAGAACATCAGTCAGATGTTGAGTCAAAGTGCTAACAACCTCCAACAGCAACAGAACATGGCCATGAAGCAAAGTCTGAGCTTGAGTCAGCAAAGTGCCTCGCAAGCAGTTCAAAATATAGCTCAACAGCTAGCTCAGTCTACGCAAAACTTACAGAATGCTAAACTCAGTCAGAACTTGGGACAATCGCAAGTTATCAACCAACAACTTATAACATCGGGACAGCAAATGTCTTCGCAGAATCAAAGTCTCATTCAGCAACAAACAGTGCAATCTATAACCAATCAACAGCAAAATATCAATATGGGTGTGGTCAGTCAGGGGTTAGTGACCTCATCTCAAGGACAAACTGGCCAAGGTGTACAATTGAACCAACTCGTAGGCAATTCTAACCAGCAAAATGTATTGGGTCAACAGATACAGTCTGTACAACAAACTATACAAACTCAGCAGAACACTAATGTGCCAGTACAAGGTGCTTGGAGACAGCAAAACATTCAAATGGTGCAAAATGTTCAAGGACAGCATCAGATAATTAGGAATCCTTTAGTTCAGTCCAGAACACCTCAGAATCAAGTTATATTGCAGCAACAGATAATGCAAACTCAGCAACAAGCTTTGATAAACAACCAACAACCACAGTTGAGTCCACAACACACAATACAACAATCTAATCAGCAAATACTTCAGCAGCCTATTGGCCAACAAGGCCAGCCTATCAACCAGACACATCATCAAATACTATTTCAAAAGCAGCAACTGCTTGGTAACTCTGGTCAGCAGCAGATAGTGCAAGCTTCTCAACAAGTATTAATTAACCAACATACTGGCCAGCAACAAATATTGGTGCATGGGAACCAACAAGTGACATTGCAAGGTGGCCAGCAAATAGTGTCTCAAAGCCAGATAGTTCATCAAGGAGGTCAGATAGTGAATCAGGGTGGACAACAAATTATTACGCAAGGAACTCAGCAAGTTTTGTCACAAGGAGGGCAGCATATGATAACTCAGCAGGGTCAGCAACATCAAGTGGTGATAGCTCAGTCACCTCAGCAAATTGTTACGCAGTCTGGTCAGCAAATATTGGGTCAAGCGGTTGGGCAAACACAGCAAGTTTTGACACAGATGCCACAGTCTCCTCAAGCTGGGGGGCAGTTGACAGCAGGTGGCAGTATTCAGCAGATCATTACACATGGAGGTGCACAGCAGATTGTGTCTCCCGGTGGTCAACAAATAGTGCAAGGAGGTCAGAACGTCACATGGCAACAGCAACAATACTTGCAGAGACAACAAATAGCACAGCCAGGAACTGTCGGTCCTAGGGTAATTTATACATTCTTTTATTTATTTCAGTTTCATTTTATTTCAGTAATTTGAAAGCAATCAGTGTTTAGTCCCTTTTCTGAAGTTAAAAAGGAAACTTCTTTTCATACAGCTTCATGTTTTTTATTAATACCTTGAACCAATTCTGGGGTACACAATTTCTAATGGGATCCTTCTATTCCATGCTATTTTGGGTGAACCCTATACACTCTTTATCCATTCATATTTCTCTATCTCTGTTTCCTTTCTAACCAACCTTCTTAAAAGTATATATATCTGCCCTTATCTATACTCATCCAAATTTTACCTCATACTATCTTCACCATGTGTGTTCCTTCCTTAAGCAAATTTGTTCTTTCTTATAGGAATAAATGTGTTAATCCCAAAATCCTAGGCTGTTACAGCTATATTATGATATCTCCTGCAAGCCAGGAATATTCTAATGTAATTTTTGATATTAATAAGAGTGTGGAAAGTAACTATGTTCTTATTGATAATCATAATTATTTTACTAACTTTTTACTAACAATCTAGTCTCCCGGAAAACACTAATATTTGTATCTCATTGACTAATAATTTTCTTGACAATCTCAAACTATTTTTACTAACCAAACATCAAATAAACTTGCATATTGCATTTACAGTTTCAAAAGGTGATGACATATTTCTACCATCTAAGACCTTATAGATTGAAAGTGCAACATGAGAAATCTATTCTCAGTTTTAAAAAGTCATAAATGCTCATAATTTTCCTTGCATATAAGACTTTATGCAGTCTAGAACAGTGTATATCTTTGTCAGGTGACATGGTCGGGCGGCGGTCGGCAACTGATCCACTTGGATGCGCAAACACACGCGCAACTGCAACAGATGAAGCCGCAGGAACGAGCCGTGTTTGTTGCCCAGTTGCAGAAGAGGAGGCAACTCTCATTGCAACGGGCAGCCGCTATTGCTCAACAACAGGTACTTACTAAAATCTAGTATTACTTTTGTTTAAAACATGTATAAATGGAACCCTTGTATACATACTTACGTAATTTGCGTTAATTTTATTAGTAGAATATCTAAGACTTTATAGCAAAAAATACACTAGGTTTTAGGGCAATACGGTATCCAATCGCGCGATATCGCCAGATGTACGAAATACTCCTGTTCCGCTTGACGAGTCGTGGGACAGGCCTTTGTCAACCCCATTGTAGTTCACACTATAAATTCGTGAAGAGATTATTGGGCTAAACAAGCAGTTGTACTAATGGTGTTATTATGTTTCAGCCGGGCGTAGTGGCCGGATCACCGGGCGCACCAGCCCCGGCTGGAGCACAGAGTGTCACGTTCATACGCAGTCAACTAACACCGGGACTCGCTCAACAACAACAGGTACAAACAACCAATTAAAAATTTAAATGACCTAGATTCTTTTTCACATAGGAATAAATAAAAGACGTCGGCGACATCTCCCAGATTCAAGTAAAAAAACGATCAAGCCTTTTCGGAGAAGACTATAAACACTGTCACGAGATTTTATATACTTTACTTATGTATTGTCCATTTTGTATTTAGGTCAACCTTATATGAAATTAGTTCGGACTGCTGTCATTACAAGAGGCTTGACTATTGTCTAAAAATTACAAAAGACTAAGACCGAATTTAACATCAAAGCTAGGAAAAGATGAAATTCTATGTCGCTATGAAATCCGTGAATGTCCGTGGCGTAGATCTATTGACTGAATACCTGGCCATGAGTGCCTTCCATACAATAATGATTAATATTATATTATTTTGTATTATAAAGGTACAATGGCTGCAGCAACAAGGAGCGCGTGCGGCGACGATACCGGCCGCTGCGCCTGCCCCGCCGCCACAGTCACCAGGTAACATAGTCTTATAAATAAAATTATACTTACTTAGCAAAAATTACCCAGGATTGCTACGCGTCTGTTGTTGGGACCCATCTGTTATCATCCGTCTGTCCCAATAGTCGAAAAAATGTTTTTAAAGAGAATACAAGTGGTTAGTTTTTTAATAGATGTGTAAGTGGTTGTGAATTCAAAATCTAGGCTGAATTTCTGACGTGACTTTTACAAGTTGCGCGAGATACTTTATACTTGTAGTTTCCGCGACTTGAGACTTACACTTCAGTGAAATTGAATAAGTCGATTTTACTGAAATAATCCTTTATTTTGCTGAAAACAAGACAGCCTACAAATCATTATCATATTTCAGCTAATCTTAAATTAATATCCTAAAATCATAATACCTAATCACTGAAACCATCCTCTTGAATCACTGCCTATCCGAGAGAAATACATAAAACAATCGTTCAGCACAAGTTTATCCCATCAAACAGACGTAGGTAGTAGGGGACTTTTTTGCAACATGTACATTATCTATACTATCTATACTAATATAATAAAGCTGAAGAGTTTGTTTGTTTGTTTGTTTGATTGATTGTTTGTTTGTTTGTTTGTTTGAACACGCTAATCTCAGGAACTACTGGTCCGATTTGAAAAAATCTTTCAGTGTTAGATAGCCCATTTATCGAGGAAGGCTATAGGCTATATAACATCACGCTACGGTCATTAGGAGCGGAGTAGCACCGAAACATGTTACAAAAACGGGGAAAATTTTGACCCATTCTCTTAGGTGACGCAAGCGAAGTTGCGCGGGTCAGCTAGTGTAGAAATAAAACTAGTAAAGAACCTATGAAAATGATATTAACAGAATCAAAAGCGATTTACAAAGTAGCTATATTATTATAATGCACTCAAATCAGTGGAAAAATCCCGACCTTTCCAGAGAATACAAATCTTGTTATCGTGTTAGAATTTTTGGTATTTAAATCATTTGACCGTATAATGACGGTGTATCGATGCGCATTACAATTTCAAAGTGATACCTAGCTCTAAAGTGTTTAGTATTACGATAACTACGAACAAATCAACAGGAACACTAGTTTAAGTTAATTGTGACAAATGGATTGCCAAGATACTGAATGTAAGATAACTAATACATTATCTAATATATAAAATTCTCGCGTCACAGTTTTCGTTGCCATACTCTTCAGAAACGGCTTGATCAATTCTCATCAAATTTTGTGAGCATATTGAGGTCTGAGAATCGGCCAACATCTATTTTTCATACCCATAAGGGACACTATTTTGTTTTTCTATTTATATGGCAAAACAACGTTTGCCGGGTCAGCTAGTTGTATTCTAATCTCTCTTGTCCTTATACCAAATTACGAGGGATCGGTGCAACGTGTTTTCTTTTCAAAAAGCATGTTTAGAGGAACTTGGCTCATGTTTCTACAACCGTCTGCCTATCGTCAATCGTCCTTGAGAATCCTACTTTAAACTGGCAAGTGAATGGGAAATTTTGGCAGTAGTTGGGATGCAGGGTAATGGCATAGGAATCTGAGATATAGTGTGGGATTTTGGGACACTGCAGCCGTGGGGAAGGAGTTAGTATAGACTGCAGTGTCTCGGGTGGGCGAATGTCTCCATTTTATAATCGGGTAGATCCTTAGATAAAGACATCCCTGAGCTAATATTATTACATTCTCGTGAAAATGTCGTAGATAGAAGTCTTAACCGTCATCTATACCTGAAGCGTTTTCGTTTCGCGTGATTAAAATGACCTTAGAATAACACTACTGAAATACTTTTGTGGTACTTATCTAAATGTTTGAGTAACATGTAAGTTTCAAAATATGGTTTGAGTTGTTTGGTTTTTGTATGACATCGATACTGGTTGTTCCTTTCAATGTTTATGTACTAATAAGATTTGTATTTCATACAAACTGGAGATAATTTTACTAAGTTGACTTATTACCTGTACTCCAATTTTCCTGATTAAATAATTTTAGAGATTGTTTGTTCGCTCGTGGTTTTTGAAAGGTTTATAAATTTTACTTTAGATGTTGATCAAAATTTCACTGTCAAAGTTTCGTATTACTTTTTTAATTCAAATTATAAATAATATTTGCTAAACAAAGACAAAGACTTGAAACATATGACAGAATGCATTTTAATCAAGAGTTCATAGTTTTATATCTACATCATAATTTTTTTTTCACAGTAGGTGCCCCCGGCGTTGCGAGTCCAGTGGGGGCGTCTCCAGGCGCTGGAGGGGGGGTTGAGAACCAGATCCAGCAGTTGCAGCTGCAACGTCAGCAGCATTACCAGCGGTTACAACAACTACAAGCACAGAGAGACCATGTGGCACATCATCATAAACAAGTTGTAAGTCATGACTTCAAAAGTATTGAATCAATATTATTTATCAATTTAGGTCAAATGTAGACACGTATGCTGCCTCCGATAGTTGAAAAGACGCATCTAACAAGAAGTAAAAACTGAGAAAATTAAAATGGAATCTTTAAAAAGGTGTAAAAACCTACAAAAGCGTACTTTACATTGCTAAGCTAAAACTGCTGTATAGTAACACAGCAACATAGAAAAAGATGGTTAGGTGCTCCTCTTTTGCTGATCCCGGCAATACATATAATCAATATCGCTAAAAATGTTAGATGGGTGTTTTAAACTATCGGGGCAGAATAAAGGTCGTTACAGTAACTGAATCTACCACAGCTAGTTTCATATATATCTATTTAGTTTTGCGTGAAAGAGTAACAAACATACATATTTACAAACTTTCGCATTTACCATTTTAGTAGGATGTACATTATAGATGTGTCTGTGTCCAGGTGTCTCCGGGGGTGACTCAGCACGTGGTGGGCGGCGCCCCGCTCGCGGAACAGCCGGTGGACGCAGCCCTACTCACTCCCACCACGCCCGACCAGCAACAAAGTAAACATATATTTATATTTACTATAAACATCACTTTCATTTCATATAGTCAATCTTAGTAATTGATGATAGTGTCTATCTAATAAACACGAGTTCGACTATAAATAAGAAACGCCTGTCAAATAAATTTTAAACTGCAATACTGCTAACTTTGTCGCTTTGAAGTGTATCGTAGCGACAGAAATACTTTTGAGCGTCATCTAAACTTAACAGATGCTTTATTTTTGAAAAACAGTAAAATGGAGATTTGCTTCTGGAGTAATGTGGCTTTTCATGTTAAAATAACATGCAATATCATAAACATATATGTATATGTATTTATATTTTAAATCCTAGAATCAGTCTAAGCAAAGAGTATTTTGATATAATCTACAAAATAAAAATCACTGACGTCATTATCATCATACAATCAAAGCACTTAAAAATATATAAAATAATTGCGAGTACGTTCTCCAAACATAGTAGAGAACACATGTGTTGCAGGCAACGCTCTGCTCGTCAACCCGAAGACTAAGACAGCGCTGGCGAACATGCTGAGCATTCGCCTGCAAGGGGGGGCGGGAGGGGCGGAGCACGAGCCGTCGGCGGCGGGGACCCTGCGGCTGATGACGGCGGCGCACAGCCGGCCCGCGCCGCCCGCCGCCGCGCCGCGCCTGCTGCTGCAGCACCACCCGCACCCGCACCCGCACCACAAGGTGTACGCGCCGCCCGCGCGCCCGCCCCCCGCACGGGCACAGTTCTACGGACACAATCCCAACTTGAAACTGCCGCCGGATTTGTTCCTGTTGGGCTGTGTGTTTCATATTGTGAGTATATTTTCGTAATATAATTACATGCTTATGTTTAGTAGTGTATAAATCCGAGTAGCGTTTGCGCGTTTGATTTGTTTAATTGATGATTAACAACGATTTACAATTTATTTGTAAAGTTTCGCAGGCAAAGTTAACTATGTTAAATGAGGTGTTTAAAATAAATGTATTTGATTGTGGTGTAGGTGGAGTACGACACGACGTGGGGCAAGGAGCGCGTGGCGCGCTGGGGCGAGGCCATCCAGCGGCGCGGCGGCGAGCTGGAGGCCGCGTACTGCGCGCGCGTCACGCACGTGCTGTGCGAGACGCAGAAGCATGGCGTCGTCATGCAGGTACACACCATTACATGTTCCCGCCACGGGACAACTAGGACAAAATAGTGCCAGCTGTCCCGTCACGGGACAACTCAACGGGACTAGTGGGATAGACCCAATCTTTCTAGGTTAACTTTTCTAAAGCAGTCATAAAAGTATATGTATGAATCTTTCTACTTATTTTCATTGGTCCGTTGGTGGACAGCGTGACATTTACATGACGTGACCGCGAGTTGGGTTCTAGCGTTCTATGCTAGGTATTAATACCAGCATTGACGCTTTTGTAGCGGCGGGCATAATCTGCACTTGCGCGTCACTCCACCACTGTCGGCGCCGTCGTGCCTGCACCCCCCTTCACCCCCCTACACCCGCGACCGTCCCGCAACAGCATTGTCGTGCGCTTAACAAACAACTAAACGATGTTGACAATTTATTTATTGTGTGTTCATACAATGCTATTGATCGTCAGGCTCTCCGCGACGCCAAGCGCTGTGTAACAGCGTACTGGCTATCAGACGCCATGCTACGTCGTGGCGTGACTCCCCCGTGGCACGCCCTGCACCTGCCCGCCATGTACGCGGCGCGGGACCGGCCCGCCCGCCACCACCGCGCCGCTATCTCCGGCTGGCGGGACGACGAGCGCGACCGCGTCACCGCCTGCATCGAACACATCGGCGCCAAGGTACTAAACTACCACCGTGACACATGACATTAGCCCCTACATCATACTGCATCACACTTACACACCCGCCCGGTATTATATGTGTATTTCTAGGATTCTTTCTAGGACTGGCCTCTTTCAAATAATGATCTGTAAATTCATACTAAAGTGTTGTGTGTGTACAGCTGACCCCGTACATGACGCGCGACAACACGGTGCTGGTGTGCAAGCGCGCGGAGGGCAACAAGTACCGGCGCGCGCGGGACTGGGGCATCCCCGTGGTCACGGCCGCCTGGCTCACCGACCTGCTGCTGGGCAACATGAGCGCGCTCTCACAGGTAACCACTGCGAGGGAGACAGTAGCTAAGCTACACTACATGTTATACTGGGGCATCCCCGTGGTCACGGCCGCCTGGCTCACCGACCTGCTGCTGGGCAACATGAGCGCGCTCTCACAGGTAACCACTGCGAGGGAGACAGTAGCTAAGCTACACTACATGTTATACTGGGGCATCCCCGTGGTCACGGCCGCCTGGCTCACCGACCTGCTGCTGGGCAACATGAGCGCGCTCTCACAGGTAACCACTGCGAGGGAGACAGTAGCTAAGCTACACTACATGTTATACTGGGGCATCCCCGTGGTCACGGCCGCCTGGCTCACCGACCTGCTGCTGGGCAACATGAGCGCGCTCTCACAGGTAACCACTGCGAGGGAGACAGTAGCTAAGCTACACTACATGTTATACTGGGGCATCCCCGTGGTCACGGCCGCCTGGCTCACCGACCTGCTGCTGGGCAACATGAGCGCGCTCTCACAGGTAACCACTGCGAGGGAGACAGTAGCTAAGCTACACTACATGTTATACTGGGGCATCCCCGTGGTCACGGCCGCCTGGCTCACCGACCTGCTGCTGGGCAACATGAGCGCGCTCTCACAGGTAACCACTGCGAGGGAGACAGTAGCTAAGCTACACTACATGTTATACTGGGGCATCCCCGTGGTCACGGCCGCCTGGCTCACCGACCTGCTGCTGGGCAACATGAGCGCGCTCTCACAGGTAACCACTGCGAGGGAGACAGTAGCTAAGCTACACTACATGTTATACTGGGGCATCCCCGTGGTCACGGCCGCCTGGCTCACCGACCTGCTGCTGGGCAACATGAGCGCGCTCTCACAGGTAACCACTGCGAGGGAGACAGTAGCTAAGCTACACTATATAATATATTACATTAGTATTATAAGTCTAACCGGGTTATTTACAACATGCCAGACGCGTAGCGGTCTACGACCCCAAATTCCGTGCTTGAAACTGGCGCTGAGATGTGATCAGCAAAAAATCTTACAAATAACTTTTTTGTGCGACCCGGTATTTTAACCTGAGGCCTCTAAGCGGTAGTTAAGCATTTAAAAACACTATGTAAAACATCTTATAGTGCCGATAAACCTTATTAATGATTTTGTTTTCAGATCGAGAATGCGAAGTACCAACAGTTCAACCTGACTAGTCCTTTCCGCATGGACTACAGCTTAGTGTCGCATTTGATGAGTGAGTTTTATATTCATTTCACTATGTGTAAATTACTAAACGGTCACGATTTGCTCACTAAATTTATTAATTTATAACTTATTCAAGTGGCTAAAATGTTGTCATAATTGCTATCTTTTTGCAGACGCCTGGAAGATGCCAATCAACATAACGCAAGAGTCCCACGAGCGTGCCAAGCGCAGTGCGGCGGCGGCAGGGGGGCGGCGCGCCAAGCGGCCCCGCCTCATGTCGCCGCCCCCCGCCGCCCCGCCCCCGGGCGTCGCCCCGCAGCCCCCGCCCCTCCACCTGGCGCCCAGGGTGCTGTTCTCGGCCCTCACACCACATCAAACCAACAAGCTAGCGGCTATCGTCAGGTAATTACTATATTACATTTTATGTAACTGCATGATATTTAGCAATATTAAAGTTAGACTTGTCTAGGTTAAAGAAATAGTAAATCTTGCTTTATTGCCAAAACCTTGTTAGGCTCTAAGCTAGTCGCCTTTCAATGTGGATGTAGACTAAATATGGGTCATGAGCTTTGAAACCTCTCACTGTTCGTGTCGGTTTTCCGTCCCACCGGGCTATGAGAGTGTACCTGTGTATTGTGCACACATTTGTACAGTAGAAACAAAGTCTCTACCATTAGCTGGTTTCAAGGAAACTAGGCGCCGTGGCCGTATATCGGCTAGGAGAACATTATGTGTACATAATATCAGCTATACATAGTATTTTAATTACAGTGAAGATACTATTGAACGCGATGAAAACGAGAATATTGTTCAGAAGGAACTAGCCTCTCCCAAAGGTTACTTGAACAAAATATGTTGTGGTAAACAGGAATTTAGTAGCGGAGTCGAGTAAATATTAGTTTAATTAGAATTAAGTACTAATTATTTAACAAAATTGTTGTATTTAAGGGCAAAACTGCAGAAAAGTATAATATAAGCATATTACATGTGAATCTCCCGTAAAAAAATAGGGATGGGTAAAGGCCAATAATCTTTGTGTAGTTAAATAGTGAGTAGATGTAGATTTTGGATATATTTGAGGAATGATGCATGGAAGTGGGGGTGATTTAAGAGTAAGAGTAACGGTTAATATTGAGATATTGTTGTCTGTAATAATTATAATAACTTTAGCACTTATATTGTATACGTCACTTTAATTACAGCATAAAATATAAAGAGTATTTATCAACATTATTTGATTGCAGACAACTCGGCGGCTTAGTTGTAACATCAGCAGCAGAAGCAACACACCTAGTTATGGAGAAACTCGTAAGAACGTGCAAATTAGTCAGCTGTTTAGTCACAGTGAAACATCTACTCACTCCGGAGTGGGTGCTCGAGAGCCAGCGACTCAACAAGTTCGCCGACGAAGCGAAACACGGCCTGCGAGACGACACCTTCAATAAAATGTTCAAATGCGACATATCCGAAGTATTACTATGCGGGGAACAGAGAAAGAAACTATTCGACGGTATCACCTTCTTCCTCACTCCTTGCGTGAAGCCTTCCCGAGGTGCCTTGACGGAAATGATCGAGCTATGCGGCGGCAAAGTCGAGAAGAACCGACGTTCTTACGTGTCTATCAATGAGATGCACACGCAAAAGCCTTACAGCTACTTAGTACTGACTGTCCCGAATGATCTACATCTAGTTTACTACCTTCTACAATCTGAAAAGACTTTGAATGTCGTATGCAGTACTGAGGTGGTGCTCTCCGCCATTATGCGTCAAAAACTCGAAATAGAAGATTTTCTCGTTAAAATAGACTAGTTAAGATTCTGTTGGCTATTCAAATTCCTCTATTTACATTTTTATAGTGACGATATTATTTACAAAATGTTCCGTTACATGCAATAAGTTCGTAAATTATGTTTTTCTTTTGTCCTTTTTCTTTTTTAAACATGGACTCTAATAGAATCTACTGTACATTTCCCCTCCTTGTTAAAGTATTCTCTTTAAGTTCAATTTTCTATTATTTTTGTTAAAATTTTAAACATAAATGCATGTTGCGTTGTTAACTTGTAAGGACAAAGTTTCGAAATATTTTTGATTTTGTAAATAAATATTATTATAATTATAAACGTTTATAAAGAGGTCTGGACCATGATGTATAACATTTTAAAGGATTTAGGAATATATTAAAGAATGTTTTCTAATATTGAATAATTTTATTTACCTAAAGATCCTATTCAGGACTTACTTTTCGATTGCAACGACTACTGCCCGAGTGACCGGTGTGCCGTAACGCGAAGCCAATTGAGGTAAAAATCATTAACGTGTTAATTCCCAGTAAAGTAAATTTACATTATGTTGTTTTATATAATATTAGTTTGGTTTACTTTATTTGTCTGTTTCTTATAATACATGTAATATTATATAAGGTTATTTTTAAAACACTAACAACCTCCCAAGACTAGAACTTTTAATCGACGCGCGGGGTGGGGGGTGTGGTGGGGCGGGAACACTTTGAACTTGACTTTTTTATTAAGTCGCCAGTCGGTCGCTTTGATGCGCACGCGTCACGTGACCTTTACGACCTTTCGTCGCGTTATTAATCGATGTGTTTAGATGGTTTAGATAATCCTGTTATTATCAGGCTTAGGACTGGCTACATTATAGTTAATAGTATAATGTAGCCAGACTAATTCTGATAAAGTATGAAGTGATTGTAAAACCAGTGAAGTGTAGATAGTGTTGTGTGTCGAAGTACCCGCAATTTCAATTAATTAAAAAAATAGTGGACATTAACGGCCAGTTTTCTTATACATATCCAAATTTGGCTGTCATTCCTTATCCGTTAATTTTGGTGAAGTAACTGGCCATAAGTGAGTGTAGGCGTAGAAACTTTCGCCGTAAAGATACGATGTTTAACAGCTACATCAGTCGTCTCGTGACAAATCGAAACGTCGAGGAACAATAAAGGTACCGCAACTTTAAAATTCTTAGCAATTTATGACCTGTTATGCAATTTAGTAAAACATTTAAATTAAACAATTATGTAAAAAAGAGAGTGTAATCTTACATTTTCGCGTCTACACGTTATTTTTATTTGTTTTATCTTCAAGTGCAGTTTAAACTGTGAGTAAAGGACATGTGGTGTATGAGACATCCCCGCGTTTCATCATTTAAAATGTCAATATTTTTGATAATAAGGCCCTTATAATTGAGCTCTTATCCCTTGACCCTGGCCGTGGCCCAAACCTCGCAGTCCAATCTGCCCTTGAAAAGATAATAATTTGAATTACTTTCGTTAATGAGCGAATTTTAACATTAACCCAATTTTTTGGTCGTCATGGGGGTACAAATGTAGGTACGTCAAATAAATTAGTGCGTCCGATCCTTTTGGAATGCCCGTATTAACAGAAATTCGTAACGCACGTGATGAAATAGCTAAATTTAGATAAAATAGGCCTAAGCTATGTCGTAATACAATACAGGTTAAGTAAGGTCATTGAATATGTTAGTTAAAAAAGATCGGTGATAATTTTGTACACAAATCGACATTGGTATTTTCTCCATCTTCCAGTTCGACATGGATTCGTATAAGGATAAATTTAATTTATTGTTACTTACGAGTATAATATTGTACATACTTATATGTTACAGTCAGCGTTAGATCAACAGTTAATCCGTAGTGGGCTCATAAAAGTACGGGCGCAAACTACGGAAAATCCCATTTTACTCTATATTTTCATAATTTTACGCGTATTCCCCCAACCGAAATAAAAGATTCCTTAAAGTAATCAATACATCGCCCGGTGAATGGTACCCGCGGTACTCTTATAGGCTTCATCCTGAAAGTCCAGAATACAACATTGGACATTTCAGGAGTAGTTTGGACGAATCATTGTTGCCAACTTTTGCGTCTTCGCAGCGTTTCCTTTTCAAGACGTCGCATAACAATGCAACAAATGTATGCAAGAATTATCATAGTTTATTCAAAAGTCATGTTCAAGCTCCGATAAGGAGGTACCGTGCTCAGTGTATCCACAGGGAATATCTTACGATAAGTTAACTAGGTGCCAACATGACACTCATACTAATTGCCAATTGCTGCAAACGAGTTCTTCGAAAAAAATTGTACATATTTTTTAACAACTCCTGCTTAAAAATTGTATCTACAAACATTCCAATTTAGGACATAAATTACAACTAGATTCTTAACAAATATTATTGCACTCGGTGGAAACCAAACCCACGGAATGACCACCAGATGGCTTAGTCCTTAGAAAGAGAGTCCATTTCAGATTTCCACTGCAACATGCTCAATATTTATTGTGACTGTACCTTCAACGAACACCATAATTTCTGTGAATTCTTGTCGAAAAATATTCCGCTGTTATCGAAACGCAGTTGTGGTTAAAACTTGCATTCTTTTCCCAGAGGGAGTAGGACTTGGGGATTTCAGAAATACCTAAATTAATACAGCGTAGCATGTCTCATGAAACGTATCGTATAACGATGAAAGTCTTCGAAAAATATGTTAATAAACGAATGTCTTACTTATTCATCATTTTCGTCTACAATAGTCTATGTATAAGCAGGTAGACTAAAGGCACAATCAGATTCTATAGGTCACACGAATATTTGTATCGTGTTATTGCTCTCCAAAATAACTGAAGGCTGACCGCACTACCGTATGGGACGAATAGCCAGGAAGAGAGAGAGAGTTATTGCTCTCCAAAACCCTAGGTTTTTGGCATAAAATCTGCTACATAAAACTCTTTTAAGTTAAATAATTGCCCTATTAAAATAATAGTACTTAACTCTTTAAAATAAACACAAAACGGAAGATTTACACAAATTACCGTATTCTTGAGTGAATAAATAATTCCTGCACAAAGTTATCTTATCTTAAATTTTGTTAATCCATGGTGTCAGTGCGAGCGGAAAGTTTTCCTTCATATACCATGAATCACATAAACAACTATCTTAATACTCTATTTAAATGTATTCACGAAGGTAACATAAAAGGACATAATGTAAGGGAATAAAATTCTATTATTTTTATTTCCTTTTCTCGCTAACTCATTAATGATAATTAAATAATTATGAGCATGTCCTTAAGTAGCAGAGCTATGGTGCCATTGCCTAGAATATAGGTAGGTACTTAGGCTTATAAAATATACAATCAGTAAAAAAATATTTGCCAACAGCTGACTAACTAACTCTAATCCAAGCAGAAGAGAAAATTCACAATCTATTTTGATTTTCTTAGTTCAAAAAGTAATGGTAGGTTGCCTATTTGTCCGAAAATCATAATATATATGTAGGTATCATATACATATGTATACTACTACTATTTACATTGTTAAGTACGAATCCCAAAAGTGTTTCTAAAGCCCTTGTAGCGGACTGAATTGCTTGCAACTTCATAATTATAAATTAGAGACTGCTAATTAATTGACGAATCGGAATAATAATAACCGAAACGTTGAATAGTTGTTAAATGCTTACATTTCTGGCCAACTTACAGATCATATAATTAACCAAAATATCCTATGACTAGGATTTTATCTGCTTTTCATAGGATTCATAGGAATTGTGTTACGATCTGTTCAAAATGTCTGTGTGCTACCCATCTCTGGTCTGTAAAGTAATGCGCGCCGCTGGCGATGAGACCGCGACCTCAACGAAATGCGCTCCCTATATAAACAATATCATTCTTCCGTACCACCATTGAACACCAGTCCATCGATGTAATTAGCTCAAATCTACAATTAACTCGTAAATAATTAAAAATTCGTCGTATTTTTTTCGTTTCGAAAATGAAGACAATACTTTTGTGTTTGACGGCAATGATGCTTAATGTTCAATGTTATTCCTGCTGGGTTATGACTGATATTAATACTAAAATGTTAGCTAACAGTGTGTATGCGGACGAAAGACTGGATGACAGGATAGCTGAGTCGCTGCAAAAACAGTTTTTAATATTTCCCGGTAAGTAAAAGAAAGTTTTCTTCATGTTTTCATGAACTATTTTGTAACTACTTATTCAATTATTTTTGTCGAAATTTGTGTTTCCAATTCTACCTTACTTAGCCATTTAATGTAGGTACTAATTAATAAGGTTAAAGAAGCACAATCTCTTACCATAATCGATTTTCTATTGAAATGTTTTTCTACCCGGAAATAGATCAGCGCCCCTGGTGTATTTTGCGAGAACAATTTTTTGACAAAGTAGTATCTACAAACCATCCGTGTATCTATCCATGTATTTTATTTTCCATCCGTGTATTTTTTTCACATAGCATAACAATGATTGAATCTTAGTTAAATCAGTCGTTATTTGAAAATTCACTTTACGCATAACAAGAGACAATTTTAACAGCCAATTTAATTTCCTATTCATAATCGTGTTAGGTACGTCTTGTATTTAACGCAAACTTTTTTCTGTCAATGACGTAGACACGCAAAAAGATTGGTTATAAAAACGATTTCCTTTAAGATGACGGCGTTTAGTGACCTTAATAGTAATGCGATTCACTTTAATTACTTTCTGATGAACAATTGACAACACGAAGATAGGTAATGAGGCTAAATACAGGTACGCGGAGTTCAGTAACGCACCTGGTAAAATCAGGGTTTTCTCCTTGCCCTATTACATAGGTTGGAGGAAAAACTGTGGCGGCAATGTAAAATAATATGTCTCAACTTCATAATTACGTTCTTAGAAATTCCCGGAATTTGACGTCTGTAAAACGTCGGGGGTCTCAGTATTTATTATCATAGTGGGTAGTCCTACAATATTTTGATAAAGTATCTACGACTTTCATATTGTTAGTTAACTTAAAAGGTCGCCATTGGCGCATCGTCGTGGACACCAAAATCTGAGATTTTTGCTCATTTTAGAAATAGGCATTAAAAACTAAAAGATAAGTGTATCTCTGGTTCCGTTTTGGTCAAATTTTGTTACTAACAATAGATGTAGTCGTTCAGGGTTATAAAAACTAAAAATAAAGCATTAATGGCTAACCTAATTGTTTATTTTTAAACTTGGTTTGAAGTACTTAGTCACTAAATACTTATCAATCTTTAACTACCGTGTGAAGGACAGTGTGCTATAATTTTTGTCCTAAATCGAAATTTTATTACTTCGTGCTAGTCAAAATATTTAATAGTTAACGATGCAGTTCTATCGGAGCAGAAATCCTTTAATTTGGATATAACATACTTACGTGTTATTTATTATTTTTATAGGTGTTTATTCACGAATTCATATAATATGTGGTTTTGCATCGTGTTGAGTAAACATGCACGCAAGTACCTAAGTACTTATGTACTTAATAAAACTTACTCCCGCACTAAGTACATAATATTCTTACGACACGCATGAATGATCTAATTTACTTACAACAGTTACCTACTAAGGTACTTTTGTTTTAAAGCAATAATTGTCAGGTCACTCATATTTAACAAACCAATATTATTTGTTCCTCATGGAAATCGAACTCTTGACCACGTAAGTCGTCATTCTTAGACCCAGAGCTCCATGCCCTTGAGAAGGTGTTTGTATAAATGGTACTTTGCGTATAATCTTGTTCAGCTCGCTTCAGCTTCCGTTTCCTAGATCACGTTTCAGGCGCAGTGACCGATTTATTTACACGCAGTACGCACTTAATCAAACACGCGAAGGGCATGATATTAGCGTAGTATTTATTAATAGTACCTACTTAAAGTTTATTCAGACTTTTTTCTGACTTCCGTTACACTTAGTACGATTATGAATAAACTGAAACACTGCTTGAAAAATCTTCAGTCCGAACTGGCTGTATTTTCAGTCGTGATTCGGTAACAAGTAGAAATTTTCTTATGTAGATCGTACCTAACTACTTACTACTAACAGGAAGATTTAAGGAAGGGATTCGAAGGCATTTCTTCCCCCTGCTAAAAAAGGTACCTACCTTTTTCATAATTTACCTTCATAGTTTTAATTGGTACCCATTCAAACATTCTGATTTCAGTACCTAACCTTGGAAAACTTCACGGGGATCTGACTTCAGAACTTAGTAACAAAACGTAGTGGATCTTTTATTTCGACTTGAGACAGGCACGTGAGACATAATAGAATGATTTAATGAAATCAAATGAGTTTTTTGCAGACCTGTTCGCTGTTAAATTTCACATTAACCTTTGCAAACTAATTGCAAATTAGACTAAAATAATGTTTTTCATATTCCAGGTACGAAATGGTGCGGCGCAGGTAACTCGGCTGATAACTATGACGACTTGGGTCCGGAGCGCGAGACCGACATGTGTTGCAGAGAGCACGACCATTGTCCCGACGTCATCGCGGGGGGAGAGACCAAGCATAACCTTACCAACACTGCGTTTTATACCAGGTATGTGGTAGCTAGTTATAGGTTTATTATGTTGACTGTGGTGTAGTCAGTTTCTTAAAATTAAACGAATCAACTAATATGAAGAACATATATTTTTTTAAAGTGAACAGTGGCAGTAGAAATTACTCTTTTGTCTCGAAGACTTTTACTAACATAAAAACAACGGATACAAAGTACAACCAGACCCAAAACAACTGCTTCTGGGTCACTCAAATATTGTTCCGTGTGGGAATCGTACCCACCAACCTCCGGACGCACTGGTAGTGGACTACTTCAACCACTTCGCCACGGAGGCCATCACTATCGTCATATTATTATGTTATCTTTGATATGGCTTACCTTATGGATGAAGTGATTTTTGATTTCTGCTGTTCATTAAGATAGATTTTTCCTATTTCCATATTTCCTTTTATTAATTATGAACCACGCGTACCGGCTGGGTATCCAAGCTTCTCTCTTGTTAAATTGCATTCCAATTTATTTCGGAGAAAGTTTCAGCAAAAGAGATAATCCTTCTAGGGACAGTTGGTCCCTCGCTGGGCGCCAAATAACTCAGTATTATTCCAGGTTGCATTGTGAGTGTGATGAGGTGTTCCACGACTGTCTGAAGGCTGCCAACACGACGACAAGCAAGCTTATAGGCAGTATCTACTTCAACGCGCTAATGACCAAGTGCTTTAGGGAGGACTATCCTATCGATGAGTGCATTAAAAAAGGAGGGTATGTATTTATAGAAAATACTTTTCGTTTAAAAACTAATGACAATTTGATTGTTTTAGAGGTTATTTATTGGGTGTTACTTTCATTCAAGATTTTTCATTTGTTTCGACTAATCTATCTAATAGGGGAAGTAGGGCTTAAAGTGGTCATATCTTAAATTGATCATACTTACGTGGCGTCTTGAGCGAGATACAGTCATTTAATGTTTAATCTTTATCCGCTAGCTAATGACACTTATGCCCGGTTTAACCACTCCATCATAAGTATTAAATAGCCTATCAGATGGAATTTTGACAGTAGTTTTCGTATATTTATTTGCTGTCTCTTAATCTATTATTAATCTTATCTTATCTTAATCTATTAGTTAGATTATCTAACACTTATGCAAGGTGTGAAGTCAGCACTCATTCTTTCTTTTAAAACTTAACTTTTTAACCGTAAATCCATGTAAATATCCACACTTTATGATCATGTTTCCAGAACAAGGTAATATTTTTTTGACTGTTTTTCTATTCTACTTTCAGATTGTTCAACACGAAGTGTGTAGAGTATTCGTATCACACGAACGAGACCAAGCTCTACCAATGGTTCGACGTACCAGTATTTAGTTTAAGTAGTTAAGAAAGAATGTATACCAAGTGAATGTTTAAAAACACACCAAAGTTGCCAACCCGCGCGATACAATCTGACAGCATGTCAGCGGCCTCCGTACAGAAGCGCTCGTTTCAATAATTTGTCCACATAGGAAGGCAGGTCGGCTTTGGTGTGTACTGCATTTTAAGTAATTAAGTAGTTCGTAAATTCGATATTTATTTCCATTGCTTTGTAAAACTAACAAAGTTGTGTTGGTTGCTGGCGACACATTTAAATAGGGTCTTATATCTTTATATACATAAAAATGAATTGCTGTTCGTTAGTCGCGCTAAAACTCCAGAAGGGCTGGACCGATTTGGCTAATTTTGGTCTTGAATTATTTGTGGAAGTCCAAAGGTGTAAAAGGTGAATAAATAGATGAAAGCGTCAGCGGAGCCGCGCGGGTCTGCTAGTCTCATATAAAATTTCCATGTCACAATGTTAGTTACCGTACTCCGAAACGGCTTTACCGATTCTCATAAAATTTCGTGAGCATATGAGTAGGTCTGAGAATCAGCCAACATCTATTATTCATACCTCTAAGTTACACTTTTAAAATTTTTTTATGGCAAAACAATTGCCGATGCAGCTAGTTTCAGTATAAATAAAATAAGACCTCAAATAAATAAGAAAGCCATTGATCAGTGTATAACGTAATTTATTAATATAACGCCTTACAATTAGAGCGCGTTCGAACCATCGCAACATATACTATAATCGCTAGATATAACATTAAACATACCACGCTTGCTTTTACAGGTGAGCTCCTATTTATTCATTTGTAAGAAAATTTATATAAAATTATGTAAAAAATTAATAATAAAAGCTAAGGTGATGTATTTAACCTAGTGTCAGTTTTACCCCCGGATTCTTAGCTACATTTAGCGTTAGTTTATCTATTCAATAACGTTTAAACTCATAAAAACCGGCCAAGTGTGAGTCGGACTCGTGCACGAAGGGTTCCGTACCATTGAATAGATAAACTACCGCTAAATATACTGAGAAACCGGGTTAATAAGTATATCTAATTTTATTAGATGTCTGATAAGATTGTTTATACATAAGCGCCTGCGCAAAGACTCCTTTTCACCACCCCTCGAAAAATATCAAATTGCTTATATTATAGAATTATGACAGTTAATTTCATGTATTTGCTGTCACTTTTATCTAGTAGATAGGTTATCTGACACTTTTTCATAGGCTGTGAAACCGGCCGTGGCTTTCGATACATTGATGACTTTTACTACTTTTGTATCTATGATTTTGATTTATAGGAAGTCCACGATGGTAGCCATATTTATCCAGACATATTATAAATAATTTAATTAATTATATTTCATTTAATAAGTATTGTTTTAATCGTTTAATTACTATATTTGATATAGCTACATACAACGCCATCTAGCGTGAAAACTCTGAACTAAATTACGTAAAAATTAAAATTGAAAAAGTATTTTTACAAATAAAAATGGATATACAATATATTTAATTAATACTTCAATAATCTCTAGCATACATTAAAAACTCAGCTATAAACGCGAGCGCACATCCATACATCATAAATGGAATTTACAGTATATAACTTAGGAATACTAGACCAACATATACATACAAACAAACATGAGATTACGACTTGATAATGGATTCGTACGCTTGGAATATACAAGTAGCGACCTCTACCGTCCTAGACTTAAGACTCAAGGTCGCTTCAGGATTTCCAGGCTGTAATTTCAGTTCTAACAATACCCAAATATTATTCGTTAGTTTCAAAGACTGGTATAGCATATCTTGCCCTTCTACGTTTCGTTTGGCGATAGTAAATATGTTGTTTAGGGTCATTTTCTGTGCGATGGAGTCAGCTGTGCCTACGACGTTGCTCAGGGTGTGTTGGACTTCATTAGCGGCGGGGATCTCCTTCCACGTGGAGAGGAACACGCGTTTGTCCAGCTGCCCGTCTTCAGTGAACAGTATGTGCGCGGGGATGAGGCACGCGAAGTAGAATACGTCTACGTTGTTCTTTATCGCCACCTGTCAATTTTTTTTATAGAATTCAGTAATTGAGATTTGTGGGTATTGAAAATTATACATGAATTAAGAATGATTTTATGTTATGTAGCATACAAGAGACACAGAAACGTCTATAAAGATAGGTTAATTGAATTCTTTAATAAATCCAGAGTGTGGTGACGATGGATATATTTTACTTTGATGCAAAAAAACTACGATAATTTTTATAAAATTAATATCAAGACAGTTAAAGATCCGGAATCCAATTAGGGCTATATTTTTCTTAAAAAATCAGCCCCTCGTTGACTGAAACAGGGATTATACTTTGGTTTCCCCATGACTTCTCCACTAAGGTAAAGATGGAGTAACATTTACTATTTGAAGTTGAGAATGGCTCGTGTTGTATGAGTTAATATCGTACTAAAAAGCACTGTATGGTGAATAAATAATAATGTTCTCCTAGCCGATATATGGCTACGGCGGTCAGTTTCATTGAAACTGGCCATCTGTGCAGGACTTTGTTTATAGTGTCCAAGTGTGTGCACAATACACAGGTACACTCTCTATTTCATCACTCTCATAGTTTGGTGGGACGGATAACCGACACGAGGTTAGGCGCAGGACCGACGGCTTTACGTGCTCTTCGAGGCACGGAGGTCTGCGACCTCAACTTCCTAACTCCGGGCAATCTCTGAGAAATTCTAAACAGAAAATCTCAGAAAATACTTTTTGGCCCGACCCAGGATTCGAACCCGAGACCTCTCGCACCGCAGTCGCATATACTACCGACCGCGCCACAGAGGCAGTTATAATAATAATGTAGTAGCAAGTAGTACCTGCAGGTTGTTGAGCGGCTCCATGCGCTGCACGGGCCCGGTGGTGGCCAGCGCGAGCGGGGCCTCGGCCGCCGCGCCCGCCGCCACGGCGCCCACGCACAGCCCGCCCACCGGGTACACGCCGAAACTGGGGACACGAACTTTGTTACATACATGGCAAAGCAATATATAATCAAATGGGGAAAGTCTAACTGTTCGTAACGAAAAACAAACCAATTTTGATGTAAATTAGCCTAGAGATAATTGAGATAAAAAATATCGTAACAAGGATTTATTGTCAAAATATACTAAGCGACTGAAATATGCACGGTGTTCAAAAAATCACTCAGTTTCACGGAATATCACAAATAAGTTTTTTCACAAAACGTTTTAAAACACATTTTTTACAAAGAATGTTTGATCGAATTTGATCGAAACGCATTTGGCCAACGTGATATACCCATACCTAACTAAGCTGCAAGTGGTAGAGGGAAACTAATGGATACTGACCTGTTCTTATTGAGTTGTATAGCGAATCCGCTCATGGCCTGCATGGCTTTGTTGGTGAACGTCATCTCCATGCGCGGCTGTCCGTTCTGACGACTGAATGTACCCCAGATCTCCAGACCTGGAAATATTTACACAAATCAGTAAAAAAATACCTACTTCGGCTTATATTTCTACAAAGGTACCTCCACAATTCTTCAATGCGTGGTTTGGTGTACTTTAACATAAGTACACTTCATTCACAAAGGAAGTTTTTAATAACGGACTTTATTTTCGAAACCTAAACTGAATGATTTTTTTTGTCTTATAGAAAGTCCCATAGAATTTACGTAAAGTTATGATAATAATTTCGGATAAACATGACAAAGATAGTATACACAAACACTACCCATGTTTTTCAATTGCAATACTACTGTTATAAATGCTAAAGTTTGTGTGTTACACTTTACGGCTAAATTGCTGAGCTAATTTCGATAAAAAAGGAGTTAAAAATAGCAACTTTTATCTCTAATTATCCCCTAAACTGCTGAAATGGGGGATGAGAGAATGTACTCAATATTTGTGGGTTAGCTTGCAATGTTAGTGTTACCTTTCCCCTTGTCAGCAGGCAGCCAGCACTGCTTGGGCGGCACGAGCGAGGCGGGCGCGGCGCTGACGCCGAAGATGTCGCCCAGCAGACCCGTCGTGCCCGACGTGGCCGCCGCCGGCTCCGGACCACCACCCAGCTGTGGACACATCATATAATTCATTAATAAGAAAATATTAAATCTTTTAATGCCGCTATACAAAACGTTATTAAAAAACCAGTGATTTTTTAGAATAGTAATTTAAAATGCTAAGCAGTTAAATTATTAAACGATATTTACTGACTAAAGACATTGCTTTAAGGAACATTTCGAACTTCCTCACGACTAGGTCACCACTTAATAATGTCAACGAGTATTCGCTTCTTATATTGTTAACTAAAAACTTTATACTTAGCATCACGTCAAATATTAAAGTATTATTTTTGTCGAAGATAGATCTACATTTGTGGCAAACAATGCCTATAAAATGTTAATGTTAAATTATATTAGTAATAGACTTACAAGTACATCAAGTCCACCAGCAAGCAGGTCTATGTTGGAGGCGGGAGCAGGCGCGGGCGGCGGCCCACCGATGTCCATAGATAGCAGGTCACCGATCAACGACTCCTGTTACACATACAATATATATTACACATAATATTATAAAGCTGAAGAGTTTCTTTGTTTGTTTGTTTGAACGCGCTAATCTCAGAAACTACTGGTCCGATTTGAAAAATTGTTATCAAAAATCTGTGTTAGATAGTCCATTTATCGAGGAAGGCTATAGGTTATATATCATCACGCTACGACCAACAAGAGCAGAGTACCAGTAAAAAATGTTACAAAAACGGGGAAAATATGACCCAGTCTCTCTTATGTGACGCAAGCGACGTTGCGGGGGTCAGCTAGTAATATCATAAAGCTGAAGAGTTTCTTTGTTTGTTTGTGTGTTCAATACTCCATATATCGAGGAAGGCCATAGGCTATATATCATCAGGCTACGAATAATAGGAACAGAGTACCAATAAAGAATGTTACAAAAACGGGGAAAATTTTGACCCGTTCTCTCCTATGTGAGGCAAGCGAAGTTGCGCGAGTCAGCTAGTATATTATACATGTGAATATAACAACTTCACATCAAGGCTGTTAAATTCGAACTGCTTTAATAATACACGTTTAAACTCTGATAAGTGTTTTGTCTTTTTCCCTCACAGATATTGAAAGAGACAAAATATAGATTATATAACTAATTCGTGCTTACACTGCGTTCATTATTAAAACAGTAACCCTCTTATTCATAAAAATATATGAAGTTATGAAAGGCTTACAAAGTGTTTTGTTTCTTTCACTCCTTAGCGAAACGAAAAAGAGAAAACATAATATAGTAGCTTTTTAACTAAAATAGGTTTACAGTGTTTTTATGAATAAGAGAGAGTGTACAAAAAACACCCAAGTTAACAATAATAAGCTTACTAATTGTATCATAGCGAAACATTGACATAGATTAAAACAAAATTGAGAGGATTTATTATAGATAGAAAGTTTCCGAACCTGGTTACCCACCTGGTTCGGTATGACAGTGGGTTGTGGCGCGTGTGTCTCCTCGGGCGCTGATCCACCGCGCGCCGGCAAACACTTGCGTACTCCTGCACCACGACCTGTAGTAATAGGCATACTATATTTTCCATAATCTATACTTAAAAAGCAAAGTTACCCTTGTATATCTGTCTGTGAAATAGATGAACGGATTTCGACAAATAGTTGATTCGTGAATCGTGATTAAGTATCAGCGGCCATAGACAAAAGCTTGTTTATGAAAGTAAAGTAACCTGTCCTTTTTATCATGCAAAATTTTACCAAAATCGTGGTATTTGAGCTGTTTTGCCATAACCAAATAGCGACAGAGCGTACTTTTACATTCGTTTACACCAATATCTAATTAAAGTAAAAAATATTTTTTTTGTTTATTTGTATAAAATATGCTCCGAAACGACCAAACACCAAGACAAAGCTACATTACACATCTATAATATCACGTTTGCTATATCCGGGAGTCTAGACAGTTAAATCTAATATATAAAATTCTCGCGTCACAGTTTTCGTTGCCATACTCCTCCGAAACGGCTTGACCGATTCTCATGAAATTTTGTGAGCATATTGATTAGGTCTGAGAATCGGCCATCATCTATTTTTCATACACCTAAGTGACACAATTTTTTTTTATATGGCAAAGCAACGTTCGCCGGGTCAGCTAGTTGTAGTATAAAATATATATATGCAATTACCTTCAACGAAGGCCGTAGGTGGTTTATGATAAACAGAGGCGAGCGAGCTGATGTGGCAGATGAGTTCGTCCAAGAGAGTGGGCTCGAGCAGATCTGTCTCCTCCGAGATGAGAGGCTTGTCGGCGAGCACCACCTCCTTGGCGGCCGCCGGGTCCGTGGACAGCAGGCGCCAGTAGATGAAGCCGCGGTCTCTGAACAATTGTAACAGAAAGTTTATATACACTGTGCGTCAATAATAACAAAATATACCATTACGTAATATAATTTTTGCTTAATCAAAGAATTAATAATTTTCTATAAAAATACCTAGACTATAATATAATGAAGAATACCAGTATTTTACATGGAGTGACTACCTATCGGACCTCCACAACGCAGTTACCTAGGTTGTAATACAATACTCTTTGGAAAGTTCCCAGACTTTCTACGTTTTGACTACTACTACTGACTAAATGCCAGCCGGGGCCCAAAATTTAACGTGCCTTCTGAAACACGGAGTATGTATAACGTGGTCACCCACCCATAGATCAACCTCGGCAAGCGTTACTTAACTTGAGAGATCAATCAGCTGTTACTTAAAGTATATATTGTTATAAGCTATGTTAACGGTAACTTACCTAAGGTCAGGGTTATCCGAGTCCTGTGTGGCGAGACTGAGCACGTGTTGTACGAGCTCCTGAGTGTCGGCCGGCCGCTTCAGGAACAACTTCACTACGGCCGTCAGCAGTTGCAGTTGAACCTAGCACGAAATAACTTTTATAAGTATGCTATGGTATAAGCGAAGGTTGCTGGAGAAGACTTACCCCCGGTTTCTGAGTACATTTAGCGGTAGTTTATCTATTCAATAGCGTTATTTTTGTACGAGTTTAAACGCTATTAAATAGATAAACTACTGCTAAATGTACCTCAGAAACCGGGGGCTAGATGGTTAAATGTCATGTGTAGGGCTGCAGTAGATGAGACAAGCCGCAAGCGCAAGAATTGTCAAAAGGCGTACTGAGAGGGAGGCCTATAATTAACAGTGGGTAGAAACAGGTTACACTGATAGATTGGGACTTTATTTTGTTTATTGTTTCGTTTACTTACCTGTGCATTTTCATCGTGGAATCCTTCGAGGAAGGAATCCAGCAGTTCGTCTGCGTTGTCGATACGTTCTGCGTACTCGCCCACGATCCATACCTGATGAACAAATACATTTTTATATTAAAACCGACATCAAAATTGTTAAAAATAGATTACAAATTCGTTTCAAAGTTATAGAGATTTGGACGCATGTTATACACGAAGATGTGGGCAGAGGTGTACAAAATAGACCTACGTTTCGCCATTAGCCCCTTAAATCTTCTACTATCCTACTAAGTTACATAAGTCCGGGCTTCTATTGATATTAATCTAACTAAATAAACCCCGACCGGAAATGGAACCGTTGACCTTGTAGTCAACAGTAATACACAATCTGTCAGTCAGATTGCAGTAAATTTTGATATAATCTGTGTTAAAGCAGAACATTTGACTGTTTGTATTGATATATTATTATGTTATATTAGAATCTTGCGCAGTTGGTCGCGTTGTGGACTCAAAGTCTAACCCCTAATCTCATTACAGGAGAAGTCTCGTGCCTAGGAGTGGAACATTGATTGGTTAAATTTAATTAGTTATGAGAAGTTCTCTTACGAGGAGGAGCTCGTGGCTTAGTTAACGACAGCCGCGCGGATCGATCTTTGAGGTTAAGCCACGCTTGCCGAGGTTGTTCTGTGGATGGGTGACCATCTTATACATATCGAGTTCCTTCGTGTTTTAGAAGGCACGTTAAATTGTGGTCGGCTGTCATTTTCGAAGATCTTTGACAGTCGTTAACAGTAGTCAGAAGCTTGAAAGTCTGACAACCAGTCTTACCGAAGGGTATCGTGTTAAATCCCAGGTAACTGGGTTGTGGAGGTCAGATAGGCAGTAGCTCCAAGTAAAACACTGGTATTCAGCTGCATCGGGTGAGACTGGAAGCCGACTCCAACATAGTTTGGAAAAAGGCTAAGCTGATATATACAGGGTGTAAACGACAGCCTACCGAAAACGAAAAAAAATGACTTTAGACACGATTCTGGTGCTTATGGCGTTGAAAATTTTCATCGGTTTTTTCTTGATTTTTCCGATTTTTTATGCGTTTTTTTTTATTTTTTCTGGTATTATTTCGTTAATACTACACAATGCAACATGAATATGAAAAAAAAAACCGTCATATTACTGTTTTTCACAAAAAACAGCAATGGATTAAAACAACGTATAAATTCGCCATCAGCTGTTCGGCCAACGACACCGCGCCGGCGGCGGCCGGCCGCGACGGTCGACGTCACGCCGCGTACCTACGCGCGCCACACAGACACGATTACGCACACAGCTGTCAACCTCACACTCACTAGTATGCAGCGTTACTTAGTATTTGTTCTATGTTAAAAATGAAAATTACATAATTATCCCGCTCTCCGATAAAAGGTAAATTCATAAGATTTAAAATGTGTGATATCTTATTATTACACGTACAAATACATACAGAACGACAAAAAATCCTATTGATATTCTTTAGCGCTATAAAAATCTCTAATAAACAATTTAACATGTATTGTCGCTTTGTTCCATTAAAATTTGTTCTTGCAAAATTCTATTCGATATTTACACGCTCATTCATACTTCATACAAGCGCGGTGCGACTCGAAAAGTAGATGGCCGTAGTGACGCGTGACGCCGCGACCGCGCGTGGATGTTACATAGATGGGATGCGACAAAATGGATGCTAAGTAATTCTCCGGGGATTATGAATTATGATAAGTTAGTTTCTCTGATAAGAATATTAATGGATATTGATTGTTATCATTGTTATGTACCTACATTTTTTATGGTTTAATTAAATAAACGTTTCGTGTTTATTTTATTTACTTTAAGCTGATTTTATGTTATAAATATCAAAGTTTTTTAAACTTACATCAATAATGTTTGTGATGTTATTTGGTATTTGAATAAAACTACAATGCAACCAGTAACAACTGTGACAAGTAAAAATAGTAATGCCACATCAATATTTTATTGAATCTAATCTCTCGCTGGGATCCTAACTCGTCGCTCGTCACCAAATCGGCGGCGCGCGCGCGGACGGCGCGGAGGGAGCGGGTGGCGCGGGCGAGGGGCGGCGCGAGTGAGCGGAGAGGCGCCCGCGCCGGCGGCTCTCTTTGATCGATAGTTCGAGCAATTCGCTCGCGGAAGACGGAAGCTCTTCACCGGTGTCGTTCGTTATGTCCTATTCGTCGTGTCGTGTGTGAACTGCTGTTTATTATTACTTGTTATTGTTCCGGTTTTGAGTTGTTAGTGTTTTTATTGTTATTATTTTTGTTGTTATTGTTTTCAAAGTGCAGTTGTGGTCGTAAATAGGAAGAAATGTTGATGTGTTATGTATGGTGAAGCACGTGGAAGTGCACGGCGTGCTCTGCACCTGTACGTCCGGATCCAAAGGTACTCAAACTCTCGCCATACACCAGGTATTTGCGTGTTGATAGACATTGATAACAATTTGTTTTAGCACTTCCTTATTATTGGTTACGTTTTGCTATTATTGTTTGATTTCACGTAAGCCAAGTAGGTACCTACCTACTTACAATTTTACTATGAGCTATTGTAACATACGGGCCTACTTACGATACCATAAACGATACATAAGATTGTTATCTAATGATAGCGTTGCATACTAGTGAGCGCATAGACGTGGTGGTACGCGTATGTACCTACGACGCGTCGCGACATGTCGTCGCTCAGCGCGCCGCCGCCGCGCCGCCAGAAATCTCGTAGGCATGCGCGGAGATACATCGCGTTGTTCACTATACATTGAACGCTCAAAAATGACTAACTCGGGAACCAATCATTTCCGAGAAATATCGTTGGAGTAAATTTCGCGCATACAGTGTCACAAACTTACCAGTAAAGTTTTCGGTTAGCTGTCATTTACACCCTGTATATATGAGAAGTTCTCTTACCATAGAAGCCCTGGCCTCAGGCTCGTCGAGCGTGTCGAGGTTCTCACACAGAGTACTGATGATGCTCTCGTACTTGTTGGGGTACTTGCGGAAGATGTCCTTGATGACCACGATGGCCTCCTGCACCACGTAGTTCACTTTCGTCTGAATCAGCTCCAGCAGTGTTGACACGCAACGTTCCGCTGACGGCTCCACCTGCCGGGGAAAACAAACAAGTTTTTATTATATTCCTCATGGAAAAGCAAATTTAAAAAACTTAAATATACTAAATTTTACATGTAAATGTCTGTCTGTTTTAACAGGTAAACTCCTCTGGATTTTAATATAATTCAACATGGGAAATTTGGGTTATTTAAAGATATAAAGGATCAAGCTTTGTTCCGGAAATCCCATCCAATCACAAAGGTTAAAAACTCTTTAAAGGTAAATTCACATGAGTGCGAAGCCGCGAGTGTCAAAGTTATGTGTGCATTGAAAATGATAAAATGATCACTTGATCAAATGGAAACGGAAAATAGCACTGACCTGAGAGTCTATTAAAACAGATTTTAAGGAATTTACAAATTCCCTAATCACATTCTTATTGTTGTTTCTTTGCCCAGCAGTAGGCCAGCAATAACTCAATAAGTAGTATATTTGTTACTGTAAAAGCCCGAACGGTGGTAAATCCTAAGATTTTCCGGTATAACCTAAGATTTACCAACTCGCAATGGTAAAAGTCCGAACAATTCTTTTATTTCGAACTTTTACCTAAATTCACTTGATGATATCGAGATGTCGCCGGAGCCCCGCATCGCGGGGCTCCTCCTTCTGGGTGGTTAAAAAAAAATAACCACGAAGACTAAGCTCGCTCCCGCCTTAGCCTTCTAACCTAACCTGCCCAAGTCGCTTTGCCCAAAACTCCTTCTTTATAACTATGTCACAGTATATAATTATACCGTGAAATAGTTATAAACATAGTTATGAAGAAGGATTTTTTTATATATCGTAACAAAGTTTCTTAACTCTGGCTTGTTCGGACTTTTACCATTGAGAGTTGGTAAATCTTAGGTTTTACCGGAAAATCTTAGGATTTACCACAGTTCGGGCTTTTACAGTAACATATTCACCTTAATAGCGCATCTTCCGATAGCTCTAACAGCTTTCCGTACGAAGTCCACGTCGACCTCAGTGGCGTACTCCTTGAGCTCGCCCAACACTTGCGCGATGTTTGCCTGCGACGCTAGACGGATCATTATGTCTAATTTCTCCAGCTTCACGTAGATCGGGTCGTTGTATTTCACGAAGAACACCTGTGGGAATGAATTATGATTATGTATAAAGCCTCCGCCACGAATGTTTGATGGTTAGCATTCAATACAAAAACTACTAAACTGACTTATTGTGGTAACTAACTTTATTGTAGGTTTCATCAAAGGTTGTACAGTATAATTTCGGACTCGTATATATTAGGTCGGGGAAAAAGTCTTTTCGCATTATAGTATGTATGAACTTGTAATAAAATCTCTTTGGCATCAAGAATTACAAATGAGTACACGATTCATCAAGTTTCTTTCAGTGAGTTCGTGAGGTACTCAAATATCGAGCTTTTTTGTGTAGAGAAAAGATTTTATTACAAGTTCATACATACTATAATGCGAAAAGACTTTTTCCTCGACCTCATATATTAATATGCTGATGCACGATGATATCCTTCTCTAATACCACTACGCGGTCACCGTCAGCAATAAAGTTAAATAAATCCACTGATCTTCACTCACCGGCGAAGAACACCATTCATTGAGTGAAAAATACATTCAACTATAATCAATTCCAAAGTCTCTCTGTCTCACACCTACACAATATTACTAGGAACCATTTTCTTTGTGTAATATACTTAACTTCGAAGGGCACATTTTGCTATATTTTGTCAAAAAGAAATCTACCCACACCTATAAGATACGACAATATAGAGAGTTAAGTCTACCTTCATCTCATGCTTGAGTATGTCGGGTCTCTTCTGCACCACGAGGTTGATGTTCCGCAGCGCCACGTACTGCACCTCGGGCTCGGCGCTCAGCAGCGTGACCAGCGGCGGGGCCAGCTTGCGGGACAG
Organism: Anticarsia gemmatalis; assembly: GCF_050436995.1. NCBI lineage: Eukaryota > Metazoa > Arthropoda > Insecta > Lepidoptera > Erebidae > Anticarsia > Anticarsia gemmatalis. The sequence goes on along the minus strand of NC_134764.1, from coordinate 8,002,538 downwards.
CGTGCTCACCAGCTCCGTGTCGTCCGACACCATCTCCATTAGCTTCATTAGCACCTGAACATTAATGTATATTGGTTAAATTATGCCTGTGATGTCTTATGCATGTGATTAATACTTATTGATGATAGTTATTGGTAAATTGAATTGAGGATGCGGAAACATTTATTTCTCTGTGTAAATAGTATTTTTTTGGTCAAATGTAAGCTTTTTAAATAAGTAAGTTCCTTAGTAGCTTAAAGATTTTGCCATTTTGTTAGTTTATTGTTTTTTTATGTTATTCTAAACATATTTTTTTTAAAACAATTAACATCATACGAATCCGCACATCATACTATTTTATTGATCAAATAATGTTAACAACTAATATGATAAATATTTTTTTATTACGTCTTCCGAGCTAAACTTAATTTCATGAAATATTGTCTTGGTACTTGTCTAAAAATAACAGAAAAAGTATTGTTTTCCAAGTAAAGCGTGTGTTACCTTGACAGCGGAGAGCACGACGGCGGCGTTGGCGTGCGCGAGGCGCGGCGTGATGCGCTCGCAGATGGAGTGCGCCTCGCGCGCATCCCGCGGCGCGTAGTTGGACAGCGCGTCCAGGATGAACACCTGCCCCCACTCCGTGCACTCGTTCAGCGCCGTCAGCAGCTTGTTGATCGTCGGCGCGTTCATCTCTGCGCCATACGATACCATATTACTTACATTCATTATAACCTATCCAATATTACAATGACTGTGGTCGGATCTAAGCATGCAGCTGCAATCTATGCGACCTGCGCCGCAACGTCAGACAAGAAAAAGTAAAAATTCTTGACAAACTATTTAACAAAAGGTTGAATTACTTGATATTAAACACGCAAAGGATTTCGATAGATTGATTTTGTTCAGCGACATTTGTAGTTAACTATTCATATGTGCGTATACGCCCATGCACGTAAACGTAGACGTGAAAATATTTAATTTCAACCACAATAGATTTTATAATAGAGATAGACAAACAATCTACGACTACATTGGTCTAAAAAAACTTGTCGCATATTTCATTTGCTGTAGTAATTACTCACTATCATCAACTATTTTTAAATTAAATAATTTATATCTTACCAACAAGAGGTTGTCCAGAGACACTGGCCTCGTTGATCTCAGAGAGAGCAGCGACGGCATTAGCTACCACCATAGGGTTGGAGTCGCTCAGTAGATCCTTCAACTGGTCCAAGAATCCCTACAAACATACACAATACTATAATATCTCTTCAATATCTCTTCAATATAAGAATATAATTAAATAACCAAGATTTAGCAGTAAGCCAAACGCTAAGTAGTTGTTAAGTTTAAAATAAATAAATGGACAAAGAAACGAAATCTCTGAGTTTTTATTATTTCATAAGGTATTATTGAACATTGTGTGAATCTATTTTTTTCTGCTATTAATTGATTTTAAGACTCGTCGTGAAAACGTATTGTATCTTTTAAAAGAACCCGCATACGTGCACGCGCATGTACACGTATGTATGTACAACGTATATGCATACATTAGCATATTACTATGCTCTTAAAACTGCTATCACGCTCACCTGATCTTCCACCATACTCGAAGATATATCATAAAGCTTAGCGACGCACACAGCAGCCGTCTTCCTCACATAAGGGTCCTCATCCTTCAAGCACTTCCTGAGTGGTTCGCACAAGTACTCCGTGATCTTATCCACCCGAATGCAACCCATAGTCCTGACTGCCAGCGCTCTGATCAAGGGGTTGGAGTCCTCACAGTCCTGCAGTTGTCAACGTGGTTTGCATTCGGTATTGTGTATAAAAAGAAAAGAGAAGCAACACATCAATCATACTGAAGCAATTTTACTATAAGCGATGTGAGGGTTACTCTGTTTAACTGACTTTTAAGAAAAGGATGTTATCAATTCGACTGTTTGATTTTTGAGTGGTATAAAGTTATCTTTACTATAGATTTCGTAATAAGGATTGAAATAGTTGTTGTACACTTGAAAAGAAGAAATGGATCGAAAAAAGTGGGTAGTGTGGAAAAACCATTAGTGTACAAAAAATTTACCATTAAATTATACTTTTCTTTGAATTAGAAAAAAAAGGTTAATTATATTTTCCATAGGTAAAATAGCAATGGAAATGGATTTCAAGAATGAGCAATGCTATAGCAGAAAGGATTGTCAATATTTACTAAAAGACGAAAGTCACAAAATATAGGGAAGAGAAGACATTTTTAAGACTTGAGGAACGTCATAATTTTCTTCGAATTTCAGAATTTTCAGTATTACGAGTAACAGTTTTAAAGTCAAGTCAAAGAGTTCCCCTCACATAATAAATATGGGATTAATAAAATAATAGCCGATGTGCTTCTATTTTAATAAAGTATGAGGCATGGATTTTGTTCTCATCGTCATTTCTTCTTTTTTTTCAGCTGATAGACGAATATGTAGATTTACACATTACAAGTGCTAAGTGATGGTATTCATATAGAAATTTAGTTCATCGGTGATGAAATTAGTCATGCAATATATATTTTTTCCTAGTTATTGCATGCAGGGTGGTCTCGGGGGTAGAACAGTGCTAATTTACAAGAAACTCACGATGCCGTAACAAATTTCTGTAAGACATTTTGACTATCTTTGATAGATGTTTAAACCATTTGCATGTATATTGGTTGATTTCATCTTAGAATCTTATATTGTCTCTGGCTTTTGGTGGCATAGACATCTACTAGGCTTGTATCTACTGCTGGACATGGTCTTGGACAAGAGAAAGGCTATTACATCATAGAAGACGTAAAACGGAAATCTGTTTAGCCTACTTAAATCATGACCTAACATGATCTTTATATTTCTTTTCTTATTTAGTGTAAGGTTTTGAAATGTTCTTTAAAAGGATTAGAGTCTTTTACTATGGAAGAAACTGGATAAAGACTATCAGAGAATTCTGGTAAAAAAGTAGAATATAAGAACTTCTTGAGCAGTAACAAACATGTCCAGCAATAGACTGCATAATAATATAACAAAATACATAAAATTCAGAATATTATAGCAGTAATATCCCTTGTCTGACAGAAATTTCATTAGAAAAATCACCAAGAATAACATTATTTATAAATTCATTAATGTATTTAATGTGTAAATCTACAAATAGATGATTTGATTTGGTTTTTCTGGATCATTTAGTTTACCTTAACAAGCTGGTATGTCGGTAGATCCTTCCACCCATCAATATATGGATTAGTAGACATTAAAAAACGATAAAAATACATGTCACACACAAATAACTACAATCGTAGTTATTTATTACATATTTACATTAAATTATTACTACTTGAACATATTGGTCTCTCCATATAAATCCCATGCTCATTTTAACTGGATTACTATAAAATGATCTCAATATTGATACCCAAATGTAAATATTATGATAAATTCAATTGAATTCACTTGAAGTTGTTCAGAAAATTTGTTGATGCATTGATGAAAACAACACAGACATTTTCCTATAGTTTTATCGGAACAGTTCTAAAGATAAATTTCCAAAGTGTTGATCTTGAGTTCATTCTAAAATGGAATCAAATTGGAATCATATTCAATCACGCTTGTTATTGAAAAATTGTCAAATATAGTCGTGAGATGACGTAAGAATGCAGAACATCAACAAATAGATTAAAAACGGTCACAAACATCATTAACAAATTTTCCGCACAACTCGTATAAATAAACAAAAAAGTCAATTGTTGGAGCACCTACCTTGACGAAAGTATTGACCGCCATGATAGCCATATCGGGCTGTGATTTAGCATAATTCATCAAGTACAAGTAGACCAGCTTCTTGAGTTCAAGGTTGTCGGTCTGCATGCAGTTTACTACGTCTGGGAATAACGCTGATACATCTTTGCCAACTGTCATTGACGCAATCACCTAGAAATAAATAGTTATGTTAGTATGTGGAGTGTATTATTCCACTTATATTATGAATGGGGAAGTTTGAGAAGATGGCTATATGTATGTTTGTTATCACACAATAATGACGTAAGAGATGTTGATGAAATTCAGACACAGATGATCATTCTGGATACTTGTTATCCTAAAAAATGTTTTGCAATCAGCTAGTACTATACAGATTCCCAATAGCTCCAATCCTTTTCTGCAAGTATGACCATAGGCACTTGGGAGGATTTAGGGGGTATAACTTTCTGGTGGGAGTCCCACATAACCCTGCACTCCACCCAATGTGTGTAGGAGAAGAAGGTTTTTGTACAAAGCATATCCCCACATAAAAAAAGAAACAAAACAGGCCCGTGCCCATCTCAGATATGTGATGGTCATTTACTGTTAGTATGTACGGTGCAGGCTGTAGGTCTTAGGGAAATAGTCAAAGTACTACTGAAAGTAGGTACTTATTAATGCTCCAAGGATAGAGTAGTTGGTCAATGTTTTGTCATTACAAGTTTGTATCTATCTAACTGTGAAATTACTTTGATGGTGTTTTAAAGTTCAATACTTTTTATTCATAAGGTGCCACCAAAAAATTTACCACAATTTTATGAGTAAAGCAAAGTCATAACCTCTGATGTTTTTGTAAAAAATCAATACATAAAAAGTTTAGATTATGCAATAGCAAACTTGTAAAAATCTCTGTTAAATGCAGTAATAGTGTTGGTAAAGCCTGACCTACTTAGTGAATGTGAAGATATAGGTCGTATACAAAAGTTTCCTATTTGTTAGGTGTTGAAAGACAGATGATTTGTCATCACTTTATCAAAGTTTCATTAGACAACAGATAATGATGTTATCAGTATAACAATATACCGGATTTGTTACAAACTAAATGGAGTAAGTATTTAGTCATAGTTCAGGGTGCTTTTTTTTATTTTACCTTTTTTACAGCCTCCTTCTTTTTTTCTTTTTTATCGCTGTTCAGTTCCGATTTGAGTTCGAAAATTTCACCTTTCTTCGTAGTCGTAAAATACTTTGAGTCCGTCATCTTGCACGGTTTATACTATTCTTGGTCCAATTTTATTATATTTTGAAGGCAGATTACAAATATTTAGAGGCACCGTCCTAAAAAATCGATAATTTACTGATCAGTTTGACAGATTGACATCGGCTATGAAAACAGTAAAACTATTGAACTTTATACAAAAATTATTAGCTTGATATACGCGTACAGGTTTTAAGATAATATGTAGGCACAATTAGCTCGAAATTATATCAAAACTTTAAAGTAAATGTAATAAAATCTTGCAAACGCACTTTTGACACGACGGAAGGGGCGTAACAATACTAGTGATGTACCATAGACTATAATCTTTGTATTTTGCATACGTTGTCAACTGTTATAATAATCGATTTCACATCGATTCCATTATGGTAATGCTAAGAAGTTACTTCAGTTAAAAAACACGCAACGCAATTTTTACGTACTTTAATTACTTCATGAGAATGAATTGATAGAGTTACTAGTTTTTACGATTGCGAGTTTCAATTTAGTGCATAATGTAGTTTACAGACATTTGAATGTTAATAAAATTTATTTAACGATAACGTTAATAGCGGTAATTGGGATAACTGTTCATTACGCATACGAGTGGCTTTCACTTGTAATGATTATATTCTTGTTCACGTCGATTTAAATTCGGTAACTCTGGAATCGATCACAAATCACATCGATTAAACGCTGACTAATCAGTTGTCGTCTAGAAATCAAGCCAGCGTATTATATGAAATAAATGGCCGGAACAAAATATTTAGACAATACGCAATGACCTACTTTTATTCATGATGGCTAAACGCTAAACCTATATTCTTTTAATTATATCAACAAAATCTTTTGCTATCGAAAAGGTCATAATATTATTTAACTCAATAATTAGTTTCTAAACGTATTCTACGTTTTGTTTTTGCTTTTGCATTGCCTTGCCCGCGCGGCAATACTTAATATTGATATATCTATTATACCGCGATGTGATGCTTGCATAGTACTCTTTATGCTGTTAGCATTGGAGGGTTCAGGCATTTTTAGGGCTTGCGAATGTTTCGAGGGTACATTTAAAGAGTAAAGCAACAAACAAGTGGACATGTGCTTTGCCCTGTGTAAACCGGCCAAAACTTGTAAACTACTATGCTCTATTGGTTTAAATATTTTTTGCGGTAATCATTATTTCATAATTTCTCAGTCAAAATTAATGATTCAATTTATTAAGGATTTATGGAAACTGGTCCCCATTCTGAGTATTTGTGGAAATTCCATTCCACAAATACCCACAATTTTCAAATTACATGAGATATTTTTTTTTCTGATTTTACATGATGGTTACAATCAATCCTGTTACTCCATTTCGGCTAAATGTTAAATTCTGGGACACCCTGTACAGGGGACAACGAGTAGGTCAACAAACATAATCACAGTTTAAACGTTGAAATAAGACAAAATATATTTCAGTTACTTTATTAAATAATTTCATTTTACAACCAGTATTGAATGCAGTAACTTTTCATCACATTATCATACACATATTATAGACAATTTTATATAGTGGTTACAGACACATAGATATAATACGTATATATAGACTGAATAATGGAGATACACAATTACGATACACTATAAGGAGTACATTTTATAATCAATAATCACCTAGTGTATATTAAAATTACAATAAAAACAAACCAGTCGAGAAGGGAGTTAAAAAAAGTTTCTATTCACCTAACAGATATGTTTCACGTCTACTATAAAGCAACAACTCATTTTGTAACAAATAAATCATAGTATAACAGTCTGATCACACGAATATTACAAATTAAATAATAAAATTGTATATGCCATCTAGTTATTTACACAAGTTAGCTAACTAAATAACAAAGAACCTAATATTATTTTGTAAGTTACATGCCACTAGGCCGTCTAAATACTGACTGGCTGGCCGGTCGCCGCGCGATCTCTAACCGACAATTAATTCATAATTTCCTACGAAAATTCTACGCTAAATAAATTAAAGTCCAAGCTTAGGTTACAATGGCGTCAGTGCGGTACTCAGAAGCTGTCGTTTTAAAGGTATCTTTTTAATCTGGAATGCATTCATTTTTAATACACGAGTGTGGCAACACTACTCGGCACACCGACGCCATCCGTCACTAAATACAGTGAATTTATCTAAATACCGTTATCAAACCGTACAAGGTGGCATCAATAATTCAATATCAAAAGCTTCTCTATTACAAATATTTAAGGAGTCAAATGTATAATCGAGTACATGTCATTCAAAAGATTATTGTTTTACTGAGCAGTCTAATTTTAGGAGCCATCGTTACAGTTAATTCCAAGCATCGATAACTACGTAATATTCATCGCTGGTATCGGTTATACGTAAACCTAATGACATAATAAGACAATACCATTTATAGCACTAGAGTCCTTTCTCTGAACAACACACAAAGATTCCCGCCACTTTGTCGTATGTCAAATTGATTTTGACAGGTGTAATTTGAGTTTGACGTTTGTTTTAGTCGAGTACGAGGTGGGGGTTGAGCGGCTGTCTGCTGCAGAACACGGCGCAGAGCGCGGGCAGAGCGCGCGTGAGGAGCCCGGCGCCGGCGGGCTGCTGTTATGCGAACGACTCCTTGGTAGGACTCATCTGCTTGCTGGAGCCCACGCTCGACCGGCTCTGGCGGCCTTCGGACGTGTGAGATCTGGGAGAGAAGAGGTTTAGCATTTAATTCGACATAGAAACAGATAAAGTATAATAATAATATGTATTGAGGGGTAACTTACTTTTGTGTGTCAAGGTGCACGCTGTTCCGCGAAGGAGCGGACGGGCTGAGCTTGTGGTTCGCTAAGAAAGTGCCGATCGATTCGTCCGAGCTGTAGCTGTCGTTGTCGCTGTAATAATAACGAAGCAATTAATATTCATCTATATAAAGAAAGCATTAACGTCACTACTTACTTTTTCTAAGAATAGCAACACTTAATATCTGATATTTTAATATTGGCTGAATTGACGAACAAATCACGTTGCTGTCCCAAACTAAAATGGTAGACCCAAAAATGCTTGTATAAACATAGCAGTAGTGTACCTGTCCGTGTCCCGGGAGTCCCCGGGGCTGGACAGGTCGCCGGCGATGGCCTCCTGCAGCGCGGTGGCGCGGCGGGCGGCGAGGCGCGCCTCGTCGCGGGCGGCGGCGGCGTCGGCGGCCGCGGCGCTGGCGGCGGACTCGGCGGCCGCCTTGGCCCGCGCCGCCTCGCTCAGCTTGGCGCTCAGCGCTGAGTTCTCTTCCTTCAGTTCGCTGTGGGATCAAACAATGTGTTCAAAATCTTGCATGTTTCATGATATTTTGATTTTAAATCAATGGTTTTTCTATTTTTAGGCTAAATAGATAGGTATAAGAATATGGACGTGGATGGACGTATAGTTATAGCACCTACAATGGAAGTAAACCCATTTTTTTGTAGGTACTAAAAGTACCTCCTATTAGTACCAATATCAAAACGACTTAAGTAGCCGTACGCCACATCTACTTAAGACCTTTCTTCTGCTGTATAACATGGTGTAAGTACTTACCGCAGTTGTCTAGTGAACTTGCGCACTTCGTCGGCGGTGTGTTGTTCGCGAGCGCGCGCGGCAGACAGTTCTGACGCGAGTTGTTCGTGCGCCTCGCGCAGGCGGGACAGCTGCCCCTCCAGCCGGGCTCGAGCCGTGGCTTCCAGCTCCAGGCTGGACTCCAACTCCTATGCAACGAGAAAACATTACTTTAATATAGCCCTCTTTTAACAAGTTTGGAACCAAAATATGCCTTCAATATTGTCTTGTGATGGTAAGTTTTGAGTAAATCACGACAATATTTTAGGTGTGAGTATTCGGCAGTATAATTATCTTAAGAGAGAGTAGGTAGTTCCATTAAAATATAAAAATAGACGAATACTTTAAAAGAGGTAAGTCTAATTCGATACAAATAAGTAACATTCTATATCCCACGACGAGGCCAAAATATACGTACGCACGTGTCATAGGTATATACGTATACGTGCACGGATGTAAGTCATAATTATATTATTAAAGCTACTTAAAGAAATCAAATGTCCTCCATCCACACAATGAGAAAGCTAGACGTGGTAAACTTAAGACCGTCTCTCTTTTCGGGGCGAAAATCAATAATCATGTCTATAAGCCGAATAGTGACGTGGTGTACCTTGTTCTTGAGCTCGAGTCGTCGCTCGGCCTCGGCGTGTCCGTGGCTGTGTCCGGCCTCTGCGCTGGCGAGGCGCGCGCTGAGCTCGGCCAGCTTGTCCCGCGCCGCGCGCGCCTCCTCGGCCGCGGCGTCGGCGCGAGCACTCGCCTCGCGCGCCTCGCTCTGCGCCGCGCACAGCGCTGATGTGCTGGAGCGGTACTTCTTCAGTAGCTGTGGGAATTTGTGGAGTGATTAGCCAGATAAACACAATAGTCGTAAAAATATATTAAAATTTAGCTTTATTTATAACCAAAAAATAAGTTTAACTACAAATATACTCTGAAATTATAATGTTACGAAATGGTACCTAACGTATACGTATGGACAAAAGTCTAACTGAGATTACAAAATCCATTCATATGAAATTTTACTTAGGGCCGAACAGTAAATCAAAAATTTTTTTTATGTGATTCTCAAAAGTATTTCTGTCGGTACGCTACACGTCAAAAGGATAAACACAGTATAATATCAGCATTAAATACTAATAAAGATTGCTAATAAATAAATCAGTCAATACCTCGGCGGCCTCCTCCTCGGCATCATCAAGCTGTGCCCGGGCGGCGGCCGCGTCCCGCGCACACGTGAGCGCGCGCTCGGCCGCCTCGCCGCGAGCCCTGGACGCCTCCTCCAGCGCCGCGTTGGCTTCAGCCGCCTCGGCCTCCGCCGTCTGACGGGCCTTGGTGGCTGCACGGACTGCCAGCTCCAAGTCTTCCACCTGAGAGAAATAAGTTAAGTAGTAAGTTAGTGTATAGCTTTGAATAAAGGTAGTCGGGAAATTATGAAATGAATACCAGGCAAGTTTCATGACTTATGGACGAATTTCGAATAAAGTAACTGGTTATAGTGATTGAAAGTGCATTAAATTGCCGCTAAGTTCCTCTTGATAAGTTGACCAACACTTATTTAGAAACCAGCAATAAATTATACATGAATGAATAAAAAACAGTGAAAAATTAATTCTTATTCAAATAACTCAAATTTTTCAATGTTTTTCTGTTAAAATATTTATTTATAAAGATTGCTTTCAAACGGTATTCCCAATAACAAAATCACGAAAGACAATCAAATATCTATATGAAACATACCTGGTTTTTAAGCTGTCTGATCTGCGCTTTGGCTCCACCTTCCTTCTCCTTCTGTTCCAACATAGTCTGAGCGTCACGTAACAGAGCGCGGTATCTCTTCAAGTCTCTGCAATTACGAACAATATTGAACTTTAAAACTTTATACATAGAACTTTAAATAAAAATAATAACAAAACTAGCAAGCTTAAGGAACCACTTTCCAGGATAAAAAATATTTTGTTTTTTCTCACTTAATATAGCAATAAGTTCTCGAGTATAGTGATATTTTTCGGTTTCCACGCATTAAAATACTTCTTTGCCATATGGTTTCTATTCCTCTAATCAAATGCTATGCCCGAAAATAAAAAAAATGCATAAAGAAAATTATTTTTTATAATAAGAACTCAATATTCAAAGCTGTTCACCATTCAACTAGCCTTATTATAAAGTCTATTCCTATCGCAATAAGGTCGTCAATCTCTTACCTCTTGAGTCTCTGCACGAGCTGCGCTTGTTCGTGGTTCTCAGCGCGCGCAGTTTCCTCGAGCGCCGCCAGACGTCGCTCCAGCTCATGACGCTCTCGCAACAACAGGCTGCGTTCAGAGTGCTCGCTCTCCAACTGACTTTCCAGCACTACACGAACAGACAGAAGAAATTAATGTTAAGTTACTTATTACTACGTATTTGGTTCATGTGTATTGTGTTGTTTATGAATACTTTGTGAGGCCATTTAGAAAATCTGTCAATTAGGGCAAGTAGCGTGAAAACATCTGATTAAACTGTCTCAAACTCCGATAAATTTTTGATGTTTTGTGTAAGTTACTTAACAGTACAATAAAAAGTAGTTGACAGCATCTGGGGCGCTGAAGTTAAGGTGAACGATTTGACATTTTCACAGTTTTATAGCAACTTCGTAGTTTGGCAACCGTTTACAAACATCAGAGTGCAAGGTTATTAATGTGTATGTACTTACTCTTAAGTTTCTTGGCAGCATTAGCCCTGGTCTCCTCCATCTCATCATCGCGGGCGGCGGCCTCCAGACGCGCCTCTTTGCGCTGCTGCTCTAACAACATCTCCAGACGGAGCTTCGAACTTTCCAGCAGCTGTAAATCAAAAATAAGATTAAGAACCTTGTTAAGTGAAAGAAAGCCGTCAGAAAGAAGCTATTTGACGTGACTGTTGATCAGGGTTCTGACACTAACCCAGTACCTTGTATTGAAGCTAAACTTAAGCATTGCGATCAAATTCACTTGAAAGAAAAATCTTAAAACCCTTATACGAGAAGAGGGCCATAATGGCAGCTGTCTCGGTTTTGGAGGGCTGTTTCTGAAGATTATGACTATGGCCGTTTACCGGTGTCGTAGTAGTTCAGAAGTTTACCTCTGAGTACTTGGCCGTATTCAAAATGCTATTAATAATAAATAATAGTCACGTGACGAAACACTATGTTTTGTTGTTGAGGTCTGTTCAGCTAACAAGGTATGTCCCTCACCTGTATCTGTCCGGCGAGTTCGTCGAGCTCCTCCTCCTGGTCCCGCACGCGTCGCTCCAGCTCGGTCTTGCTGCGTCGCAGCGCGGTCAGCTCGTCGCCGCCGCCGCCTCGCTCCTCCAGCTCGCGCGTCGCCGCTGACAATCGCTCTTCTTTCAGCTCCAGTTCCAGACGAGCTTCCTACAAGCGAAAAAAAACGTTATAGAAATATATTGTTTGATTGTATGTGTAATTTTGTGGGTGAATTCTTTTTATCGGCTGATTTTTGCTGTCACGATAATTCAATCGTTGTTATAAACTCACATCTATGGCCAGCGTAGTGGGAGCTGAGGTTAAATTTTTTATTCCGTACCTTGCAATTAGGCAGTAATATATTAAATTTACTTTAGATCCATTACCCTTATTCAGTAATTTTACCTCAAAAATTCTTTAACGGCTTAATTTTTGTTACTACGACCAATATACCATACTTGAAAATTTTACTTTATTGCTACGATGATAGGGTAGAATTAGTATCTACCTCCTCAAAATCCTAATCTGCACTAATGGCGATAATGGGGGTAAAAGGCTTTATATAAGTGTAAAGTGTTACTTACAGAGAGGCTCTGTTCGATGGCATACTTCTCGGCGTGCGCCTGGTCCCTCTCGCGGGACAGCCGCTCCTTGGCGCTTCGTTCTCGCTTGAGCTCCTCCTGGGCCGCTTGCAGTTCACTGTCGAACTTGCGCTGACGCTTCTCCAGTAAGTTGTTGCGACATGTCTATGAACAAACAAACACATATTATTATGTACGTATTACGTTTGATTTGATAGTCAAGATATTACTGATTATAATATGCAAAAAAAAATTGAGAAAGGAATTTCTCAAGAATGTCCATAATCGACCAAAATAAGCATATTTCGATTCCAAAAATGCATCGCTCAACAAAAAGATTAAGGCCAACGGTCAAGTTTCCATTCCATCGTGTGGTCAACAAGTGAAGCTTTTGAGTCATTTGTCTTTTGAAATTAGGGTTAAAATGAATCTTCAACCATCTTTTTAATGATGAAGATACCTACTATGTGTCATGTATCAAATAAATACATTCAGTTATAGCACGGATAAGGTGATTATATAATTACCTGTTCATCAAGCAGTGAGCGCAAGTCGGCCATATCGTTGGTGAGCTTCTGGAGCTTTCGTTTCCATTGAGCAGCCACCGCCCTCTGTTCCTCAACCTCTTCGTATGCATCTTGTACCTGAAGACAAAAGAAAACAACGTTATTTTTAGGTTTCAGGCAAAAAAAAGTGAAATTTTGATGTGTATGAACTGTCTGCAGCTTTTGACACGGTATGTTATGAAACTATCGAGGGCAGTTACCGTTGTATTTCTTAAACATTATATTACGAAGTAATATACATGTTGTAGTACTAGTACTTAAGAAATAAACAGTAGTCAAACATCTATTTTAAACTGAAATCAAAATAACTTGTAACATTCACACAAGGAGCTATACTTGGGCCAGTACAGATTATGTCCCATTCCTAACTATTAATCCTGTACTATATCCAAACAAACAGGAAATTTCCTTCACTAATATAACCGAATCAAAACGCAATGTATTACAAAACGTAATTCGAGCCGCGTACTGCCCTGGCCGAGTGCCAACCTCACTCGATAACGATAAACCGTTTGAATTATTACAACAAACATTATTTCATATTGCTAACACAAACCTCACTTTCCTCCTCCATTTTACAACGCCGATGAAATTATAATTTCAAATTTTACAACAATTTACGCGGGAATGGCGAAAAAAAGCGCGAAAAAACTATCGTATTTGAATGTTAATTTCATTCAACTTTTTCTTCAGAAGTCATTGCTCTCTAGAGCTGGATTAAATCACTTTAATTGATCTCGAACGATCTTTTTCAATTGAGGCGAACGATTTCTGTATCTCGAGTTTTTTTTACGCAATCATCAACATTGGTAAAGCACTTTTACTTCGAAATAATAACATTAAAGTCACTTTCTTTTAACATCTCACTTATTTAATCAACAAAACCAATTATTCACTTAAAACTGAACAGTTGAATCGTTCCACTGTGACATAAAAACTTATTTATCTCCGCGTTTACACCTACAACACATGATCGACTGTCAACTTTATCACTTTCGAAACACTAGTTCACTATGTCATTCGTTATCAATACATTCCACAATATTACAACTATTTATAACATTTTTTACTAACAAAAACTAGCCAAACCACAAACACAATAGAAAAAAAAAAACACCCAAATCAACATCAAAATTTGTTAAAGATTAAACATTTTAAATTTTTTTTTTTATAAAATCACGATTAAAAAAAAATTCTGTCAGTATTCGTAAAACGCGATACTCCGTGTTTCGATAAGCGTTACATTTCGTACAATGACGATAACAGATTGTATCGGGATGTTAGCTATCAACTAGTTGCCAAGGATGATCGGAGATACGTTTGAGATAAAGTGTGACAAGTTGGTACTATTTCTGAGCCTCTTTGATGACTGTGACGTCATCGTAGGCTCGACTGTTTGTACTTTGATCATTGTACGAGGCACCGTAATGTTGACGAGTGTAATTATCGGGCTTGTTTAGTAACAAGTCTTGTAGCCAATCGTTCAGGATTTATTCGTTTTTTCTATTAGAACAGAATATGTTGGTCATATTTCTTGTTTTATTTGCACCTACCTACTAGATATATTAGAAAGCATTTATATTTTATTCATACCGAAAAAATGTAAGCATTTGCTTAATGCTTACATTTTTTGGTTTTCATTTATCTTTTTTGTTTTAAATATAGTTTCGTTATTTTTATGCTAATTAAAGTATGCAACGCAATATAATCGCAATGCATCAACATTATTATCAGATATATTAATTATATGAATTTAATTAAATTTATCACGATCGCTACTGAATTTACGTCATGATAAAACGGAAACCGCAGTACACATGTAAAAAAATATTTAAATGTTTTATTCCACTACGCAACACAAAATGGCTATGTATTTTAAGCTGTTGTTTGTACTTAATATACACATAGCCTATTGGATGTTTTGAAAGATCCGTCATCTCTGTTAGATAAATGAACCAATGAATCATGAATTTTATACCTAAAGGTTAATCCGTACTGTAAACTGAAAAATATAATTTACATAGTTGACCCATCTCTGGATGTAAGTATACGAAATATTTAAAACTTATGGTCAAGTCAAGTCTGGGGGCCGCGAGTGCCGGCCCTAGACAATCTCAGCAGTTGCTTGGCACGCGAAAACGTATTGACAACTGTCAGTGTCGATTTTAAAAAAACATACAAATCTAGGTTATTTGTAAATAGAATATTTGTGAATATTTGGCAGGCTTGCGGATGGCAACGATCGGTCTAGGTCATGGGTATCCACTCAAAATACTTACAAGATTATTCTAATTTTATTGCGCTACAGCAAAATTTAAACGAAGATTTTACTTTCTCTGATGTTAATCAGATGTTAATGTTTGGTTTAATCTCTTGAAATCGGTTTTAAAGCCGAGGGGAAACGTTGTATATTACAGAAAGTACTTGTTTTGTATGTAGTGTAGATTTTAGATGAGATTATTGTGATCTAGTGTTATGCTTCTTTCTTGTATGAGTCAGCTGTTAGACTCATGTGGTAGAATTAACGAAGTATAGAGTATGAATGTTGTTTTTGTCATGGTTTAGAGCAGTGGTTCCCAAGCGGTGGTCCGTGGAAGTTAAAATGTGGTCCGCGAAAGACTTCAAAATTTAAATTTTCAGGACGATTATTACACTTTATTTTTAATATACTTACATAGTGGTCCC
Source organism: Anticarsia gemmatalis (assembly GCF_050436995.1). NCBI lineage: Eukaryota > Metazoa > Arthropoda > Insecta > Lepidoptera > Erebidae > Anticarsia > Anticarsia gemmatalis. Next base: position 7,986,908 of record NC_134764.1, on the reverse strand, counting down.
TGCTAATCAGAATAATATAAAAGTGGTCCCGGACTAAGAAAACGTTGGGATCCCCTGCTTTAGAGGTATGTAAAGCTAAGAAGATACGCAAATAACGTGTCACAGTCATAAAAAATGTAAAGGAATAAACAAGAATAATATCATGAAAACATTTATATTTAAGAAAGGTTATTCTCGTTACGGTAAGAGTTACAAGAGTAGGAGATCGTATTTTGACGCTTGGTTAAGTTATAGACACCTAATATTATGATATATTTTTCGTTTGATAATATCAAAGAAAAGAAATTTGTGGGTTGTGCTTATTGAACCAGATTAAGAAGTTTAATTTCCTTAACTTTATTAATTATATAATAAGTGTAGTTATACCTTGGTAAGTATAGTCGTAAAATTCATAATTTATACCGCATTGATCAACGATGCATCAAGTGTAAAATTTTAAATTGCAATACGTATTAATTTCGTTGGATACCGGTACGAAAATTCGTGCAAGCATTTGAGTTTTCCGTCGAGTAAAATGGATCGAACGTTTAAGATATTTGGCGTTTATCAACGCAAAAAGTAGAACGATTTCCTTTAGACGCCATTCATTGTATCGAGTAACGACCTTGGGGTATGGCGACGGGAAAGTCTGGATACATGCAATTATTTTGTTCTAAGATAATTTGCTTAGTATCGGAAGATGAATGCGATAACCATACTGGGCCATTTAAAACTTGCGAACAGTAGCTCGATTCTCTACTGCTATCGACTACCGACAACCGACCTGTCATCGAGAAATTTTGTATGAAATTCTGATCAGCGCCTCTGACGGGTGTCGTAGGAAACATTTTGGCAGTACATTCTAAATGTCAAAATTTCGATAGCTAGCCGGTAGTCGATAGTGGTAGAGAATCGAGGTACTGAGTCATGTCATTTTATCGGAATCTCTCGTTCGCACTTCCACATAGTCACATTCATTTCATTCTCTTGATTATGACGTTTGTAACGGCCTGATTATAGATAATAATTTCTTGCTGCAGTAATAATTTAGACTATCCAGCCTAACCCGCTGCATGGTGGTCGATGCAGTGGTGGTATGAAATCGCCTCTAAGTAAATCTTTGCGTGCGATTGCAAATAGCAAATGTTTTCACGTTGCTTCCTAAATAAGTAATACTAGAAACCAATATGGTCAGCTCTCAGCTCAGTCTGTTAGTTTTATTTAGCAAAGGACGTTTACGGAACAGGCTCTCGTTTCCGTTGTCGCATTACTATTTGCTTCGTATCTGAAGTATCTGATAACTTCTACTTCAATTACAAACATAAGTAAGGTAGCCCACGTGGCGGCTTAGTGGGTATGCCCTTCTGGCAGGTGAGTCCCAAATAACCCTGCACTCCGCCCAGGGCGCTGATGTATGCTATTCGACAGACGCAGCCTTGCTATAAAATGTTTTTGTCTTTATGGGAACCCGCCCCTAATGATATTATCTTTGTTAATCATCATTTCGCAGATCACAAAGCAATTGCAACCGTCTTCTGACATATTTAGGACGCAAATGAGTGCGCAAGTAGTCATCGTACATCATTTATTATAAAAGAATGTCTGGAATGAGCTCATGAAGTTTATTTTCGTTGAAAATAATAACGTTTTGGATTCAATGACAAATTCTTTAGAGTAAAAATAGCGCTGTGGGTGGGTGTTGATGTAATGTTGATACGGAAAGTAGTTATAAATCTGTTGCAGATGAACATTTAAATGTTATTATGTGCGAAGAATATTTTGTGGTGTATTTATATTAATGTATGGACTAGAGTAGGTATATAATTGTTTCGAATGAAGCAAACTGTTTATTAGTGTTTATACGAAAATTTTATTAATGTTTGAACCGCTGAAGGAAATTCTGATTTTCATAACATAAAGTCCTACTGCCACTTTGCAGTAGTTAACGTTTAATACAAACTGCCGAAAGTTTTCGTATATCTTGTTTAAAAAATATATTAGTTTACGATTAATCATTGATCAGTGCGAGAAGTAATGTTAAAATTATGGAATGTCAGAGCACAAACAAATAACATTTTTGATTATCAATATAATTGTAGCGTATTTTTGTTAATTTCTTATAAAACTTAGCTATTCTAAGACTAAACAAAACTCCCATCGAACATCTGTAAGAGAAAAATATTTAAGTTCTAGAAATAACAAAAACTAAACGTGTAAATATCATAACGTAAGAAAGTAATGATTGACACGGTGTGTACAGCACTTAATGCGATAATATCGCACTAGTGTACCTCTGGACACCTGCCAGGTGAGCCTACACAATCTACACGCTTGTAACACGTACACGTAACAAACACCCACTGAATACACGTACATTCACGAAAACTGATCATTCAACAAATACTGGCATATGACGTCATAATGTTGTAAAATGCTTACGGTAGACGTGTCAGTATGCGATTTTTCTATATTGCAAATTTTAAAGACAGTTGATAATTTGGGAGTTTTATATTACCTATGTATTTATATATCGTAGGATCTGGAGCTAGCGAATGGTTTTGCTATGGGTATGACTTAATTTATCTCTATTCTAGCTAAATGTATAAAAAAACGAGAATGAAAGATAGACACAGTCAAAGGCTGATACAGATTTTCGAATTACAAGCGAGAAGGAGAAAAATAAAATGCCCTCTATATAATATCTATAAAAATAAATCTTACATATAAAAGGCCTTTTTTTGCGCACGCTGGCAAACATTTTTTTTTGACGCTGTGTTTTAAGAGTCTACCGTGTGCCACGAACCTAATGTTTTGTTTACAAATGCCATGGTGTAAACACAATAGAACTGAATCGTGTGTCCTTGTCACACTTACGGCGAGTTACATTGTAACATGAGATGTAAGTCATGCCTGAAAATCTTTGAGAAAAGCTACAATACAGAACTTGTAATGTGGTTTCTGGACGTTTTTAATCGGTGTAATATTTCAACATTTTTAAGTTATGTCTCGTAGTAAAAACCCAGAACGACTAAATCAAAGTATTCAAGACGTTTACAGGCACTATGCTGTGAAAAAAATTACATGTAATTTTTTTACTGCTTGTTCTTTCTTTTTGTGATATTGCAGAAATCAAATCGATCGATTTACTGATTATAAGGTCTTTATAAAAATGTTTAAGGTACATACTCTAAAGATATTAACCAATAATGAAAGAGAAATGTTTTCACTGATTATGCACACGTTTCAAGTTAACTGAACAAATAGAATTCAGACTTATTTTTTCATATATTTTATGTCATTTGATCTTTAAGTGGCGAAACCAGGACTTTAGATATCTACAAAAGCCTACAATAACTATTTCAGTTTTTATTTATTTACCTATTCATTGTTTCAACTATCAAGCAGCTCACGAGACTTTTGCATTTTCTTTAAAAAATCACGCGCATTTCCCCGTTAGTAATAAACTTAGGTATTTACGTGTTTCCTAGGCGTTAACACAAACATTATCGTAGACAAAACACCACAGGATGTGGAGAACGTTTAGTTCAATAACTGTTGTTTATCTAAATAGGTTTATAGTGTGTAGTGCATCCTCTATGCTGATTCGTATGTCGTGTTTGAATGAAAGTACGATGTTTCATTTGGAAATGCGGGTTTAGGAGTTATGTAGAAAAGCTTTAATATGTGACTGGAAATTGATTTTAGCAATATGTTTTTTTATGATGAGCTAAATATATGTTAGTTGCTATTTGATTTTGATTGTTTTTGTTTGCTGTGGTCCTAAATGTTTAGTAATTAACAGTTGAAATTGCTCTGGTCTTAACTGGGTCTAATTATCTACCAAAACCTTTGTCACTCTCATATTGTCATCAAATATTTTGTCTGCAAATAAATACGTAATTGTACAATGCCTATGTCACTTCTTTAAATAGGAAAATCGATACAAAAGCTCTATTAATGTAAATTACAAGTAATTTTAATTGTTTCCGTGCACACATTACCGTAACCCCTACAAAAATCTGCTGCAAAGAACACATTCATATAATTTCCTACATAAAACCAATGGCCATATTGTACTGACCTTCTTCTCCAACTGTTTCTTGACAGTGACCAGCTGTTCAAGGTCATCTTCGTGCTGCCTGCGTAACTGCGCTCGCAGTAATTGCAGCTCCCGGTGAGCTCGTTCAAACCGTCTCTTGTACTTGTCGCCAGAGGCCGCTGCGTCGGCTTCTGAGCCTTCCGAGTCCGAGGGTTCAGCTCCACCGGTGTCTGCTGACCGCCAGTGTAGCAGTTCCAGTTCTAGCCGTTCTGATGCCTGGGGAGGAAGTGGTGGTTGAGTATAACTATGTGCGTAATTGTGTATGTGGTCCTAACTGGATATGTTGATTGGTTTGCAGTTCAGAATAGTTGAATCATAATGTAACCTAAAATTAGTTACCGTAATTTATCTTTTCAATTTACATGTGAAATGTGAAAATGTGATGTGGCTGAAACTTGATCGAAAATCTGTGCGTTTGTTTATATCATTTAAAAATAAATAGCAGTCAGCGTGTTTCCCATCCAAGTAAAATCAGTACTTGAAAAAGTTGAAATGTATATTTTGGAAAGCGAAAATGCACAAAGTCTTATTACCTACTGTCCAATTTTTCCAAATGACTTCTTTTAATAAGATTTTTACATGCAGCACTGTGATTAATTATATTTATATGAAACGTTTTCTGGAAATTATCCAATAAATGCTAACATATAAGTAAGTAGTTACCTGCTGCAATCTCTGGTTGTTAGCGAGCAGGTCTCTGTTGTCTCTCTCGACGCGCAGTCTCTCGGCTGCTTCGGCGTCAGCGCGCTCAGTGGCAAGGCCAGCCGCAGCGCGCTCCTCGGCTAACTCACCACCCACTTCGGATAGCTGGGAAAAACAACACACAATTAATATACATATTTAAATATTTGTAACCCATGTCCCACTATTGAGCAAGGCTCTCCTCCAAAACGAGGGAGGGGTTAGGCCTTGAGTCCTGCACGCTGGCCAAGTGCGGACTTTTCATACCCTCAATAAATGTATTAAACAAATTTTAGACATGCAAGGTTTCATCAGGATGTTTTTCTTAACCGTTTGGGCAAGTGATAATCATTTAACAATTTATATGAGGCTTTTTAAATATTACAGCGATTGACAAATTTAGTATACTAAATATCATTGGACAACTCACACGTGGTCATCTGATTCGAAACTAAGCAGAGCTTGTACTATGGTAACCAGATAACTGATAAACATATGTACGTATATACTTCTAAATACATACTTATAGTTATGTCCTTTCACACCCTAATACTGATAGAAGAGTTCCGAAATCCAAGTTTTGCTTTGACAGTAACATCAACATTCGTGTAAATATGCAAAACCGAGTAAAGGAAAAATAATGACATCCAACAAAGCTCTTTCTTTCAATTATGGCAATCTTTTACCTATTTAAACAAGGGTATGTCTTGTTAAATTAGTAAAGTTCTATTTATACTACAATTCCTAGTATCATACGCAGATATGAGGAATATGTAAGCAAAATGTAAATAAATATCGTCTTACGTTTCAAACTTCAATAGGAGTCATATTTAATACACGTTAGATCTAAAATAATTGCACGTACTAATGCGAACCGTAGTTATAAATATTGTCGACAGAGAATAAGGTTTTCCTCCAATGTACCTACATTGGAAAAAGAGCCTTTGATCATAAAAATCTTATTGAAAATTGAATCATTTATCTTGTTTATATTATTACTTCAAGTCTTTAAATCTTTAGTGCTATTAATTGAAACAATAATTTATTAGCAGCTATATTCAATGCATTCTTTTGAAATGCTAAAGAAATAGTCAGTAGCAGTCGTATCAATAGTTAAGTGTCTAGTTTAGTCTTTAAACTACAAGATTTCTTAAGTAACTGCATCTCTAAAGATACGTTATTTCCAATCTATCAACATGGGCAATTTTCCTGTTCTGAAACGCAGTAGCTGTTAAATATTCTATGGCGAGAAATAATTTCATCGCACTACGTACTAGAAAGTTCGTAATTGCAATGTTCCTCGTCGAAGCAGGCTTGTAATTCTTCACTACCGCGATGTCAAACGCTATGTTTATCGCCTCCTAACAATATGGCAACACTTCGCCATTTAATCGCAATGAATGGCCGGCTACATCGTGAAAACATGATTGCATTGCTAATTCTCATCTAGTATAATTGACGCTTGTTCAAGGCCGGCATTAAACATTAACTATACGGCAGTGTTTCAAACACAACAAGTTAAATCTGGACCGAATGACGTACAGAGTAGGTGGCCCGCCCAAACACTAACTGATTGGTAAATTCGCTACGACACCAACCTTTAACTCTTGCCAAAAGCGCACACAAACTCCACACAAAAAAAAAATCACAAACGTTAGGAAGAAAAACCACACTTCCTGTTCAGTTTGAGTGACAATGTTAAAATATCGCGATGACGGACAAGGCAGAATTTCTCGCATTTGTAAGAGCTGTTGTGAGAAGTCAACAATGAAAAAAAAATCTTTTGGCAAGCGACGCCTGTGAGGTAACAGCGAGCCAACGGACATAGTCACAAGCGCCACTAGTAGCACGAGAAACTATCCCAAGCAGCCGGCGATAATTTATTATAGTGTATTAGCCTTATCTTTACGAGCATCGCGAACTCTTTGGAACATTCGCACGCTATGATAAATAAAACTAATCGTTAGTAATGAGTCACCTCGTCCATTTCGGAGACAGTTGTTCTATCTTCCGATATACCGCGGCTCGACCGGCATACACTGCTCGCTCTGCTCCCGCTTCGGCTGAACAACGTAAAACCCTTGATCATGATATTCGTAGCAGACTTCGATCTACCGAGTCTTCTTTTCTTTCCATCGAACATATCTGTGTCATCCTTGTGGCCCAATCGCCGCCATTCCTCCATGACATGATCAGTCCTTTTCAAAAAGTTGTCAATCTTATTGCTCAAGTAATTAGAAGATGTTCCATCTTCCAAATGTGCAGCTACTGGTTTGAACTTCTGACGCAATGGTTGCTTGTTGCAACCCAAAATGAAAGACAAGTTAGCATCAAAAACAACAGGAGCCTGCTCCTTTGACTTGAGTTCAGTTAAATTGACACTATCAGAGTTATCACAGGTTTGTGGGTACATTCTTCTTGGAGTGGGTGTTCTGTTGTAGATCGAAGAGTTCATACTAGAGGAGCGAGACAGTGGCACGAAGGTCCCGTTGCTGCTGCATGTCGAGTACTGGCTGGCAGAACTGCGAATGCTGCTGTATGAGAGTGGACTTGGAGATCTTGATAACAATGAGGTTGTGCTGGGCACATGTCGACGGGCCAGCTCCGCTATGGAACCCGTCTCCACTGAAGCACACGAACTGCTTCTTCTATAAGACGGGCTAGGAGAACGACTCACTAAGTACTTTCCATTATCAACACTGTTTTGCGAAATAGTATGAACCTCTTTTAGAGGCTTCGTAACAAAAAGTTTCTTGCCATTTAGAAGAGATGTCATAGGCTTCGGCGGTACCTTCTCATCGAAATCAATAGGCAGAGTTTTAGATTTCTTCACCGGTAAGATCGGCCTGCTCGGGGGAGCTTTAGGCGGCTTCTTTGGGGTCGTCTCCAGAATAGGTGGTGACAGTGGTCCATTTCCGTTGAGTGGATGAGATCCATTGATCGGTGGAGAGAATACGCCGTTGGTGGCTGGCCTACTTTGCTCTGGTATATGAAGCTTGAGCGGGTCGGAGCCCATCCCGTTGACGGCGTCGGCGACGCCGTTCGCGTGTGGCATAGTTTAGGCCGTTCGCTTACGTTTCCTATAGCGGAAGTGTCGCGAACGATGAAAGTCCAGTGCCATTTCACAGTAGTAGTTGCAGTATTATTGTCGCGAGCGTTACGGGATGCGTCGGGACATTAGTTGGAAATAGAACCGGCGCGAGAGGGCTCCGCGGACGCACTGCGCCGGCTATCTCGGTCGCCGGGCCGACGACGCGGCCGCTCGACTATTTTCGTTTACTTAGATGTCGAAGTGCACGCCGCGGCTGACACGCGCTGGACCTTCAAAATTCAGTGGACGTTCGAGTACGAGAGAGCCAATGACAAGATTCGTACGTCCAAACGTCCCCAATCATAACATACTCGTAAATCTATCGGACTGAAGACGCGATTCTCGAAAGTAGTAAAAAGCAGATGTATTATAAACAAGGAGTAAGTAGGTGAATCAATATGCATGTCAATAGATCAGATGCGGAGTCTGCAGGACGTCTGCACACGAGTAATCAACCGGAAACCGTGAAGGCCATGATTTGTTTGTGGTACATTGAAGACGCCGGTAGTGCGAGACGTTCGGAAATGAACAAGAATCATGTACCTAATGAAACGCATTTGAACACTTATGTTCATCATAAGCACACAGGCCAAAAGCAAACCATTGGGTAAAGAGACCGACAAAAATAATTAACATCGCAAATTTAATCAAAATATAGAAGTGTAATTCTAGCAAATTGATACAAGCAGTTACTTGTAAGTGCGGAGTACTGAGAATCAAAACACGATCATAGCCAAACTGTCGTTTGACGTACATAGAAACAGTAAACCGTTGGCAACCACTAACTGAAAGTTGGCAAGGAAATTTTATAGATAACGTAAATGTGCGTAATATAGCATTACATTATGCATCTTTTGGCATAAACAACGAGCACGGCCAATTGCGCTGGAGTATTATACTTGTTGCTATACTGTTGTAAACATACACGTATGCCGGAAATATCAGAATGTTTCCTATTCTACGCAAGATTTGATGATACGTCAAAAACTAGGTTATGCGATATCGTTTAGTCGAAGCTAGAGATATAAAAGATATGAAAGAAAAATATTAGGTTAAATATGCAAGTGAAATGAAAACAGATGATTCAGAATAAGAATCTGCTAAAAACAAACAGAACGTTCTTAAAATCAAACGAGTTTATATGAAAAACTGTGCAGAAATAAATTGTTGAAAGTGCAAAAAACGCTAGACGGTCACGTTAACCTAAAAAACTGACGATGATGAATATATTCTGGATGTAACTAGAGCTTCGGAAGGCAACCTAAAAACCGAGAACCAAATTATTTATTCAGTCTTTTCACCGTTCATTGACACATGTTTTAGTAAACGAAACTTCCCAACATAAAGATAGACATGTAAAATTAATAGTTCAATCAGAACGAACAAGAAACAGGAAAGGGGGATTTAAAAAATTACCGGTACAAGATAGAGCATTAGTCACCAATCTAATTGAAAAAGTTCTATTCAAAGATAAATTCAGAGCAACACTTTACACTACTGATGCAATTTAAACAGTAAAAAGCATTTTAAATAGCAAAACTAGTGATGCAATTTAAATAGTAAAAAGCATTTTTAGTAGCGAGACAGATAACAAACAATGCTTTTAGAACTAAGAAGAAATGTATAATACAAATAACATTTGTGCAGTGAACGAAAACACAGATAATGCTAATCTCTTAGTGACGGATGTTTGAAACTGCGTCTAAAGGGCTCTAACCTGATCCAATTCTGACGGTTGCTGTACACTGAGACTGACTATGAAAGAACTGCATTTTGGGACGATATTTCTTGAAAATTTTCCGTTTCAAGAGTATTGATTGAAGAGAAAAATGTTTGATTTGTGTGTTTCAAATTAGGTTTGATATTATTTTGTTTTAATTGCAGATAAAATTGCACAGATTATGAGGTATTATTTGATCTCAGTTTGCATGTGTCTTAAAGAAAGTAGCTTATAGAATGAGTGGTTAGTATTTTCAAAGTATTGCGTATTGTCGTGTATCGTGTCGAGTGTACGCAAACTATGCCGGTCAGATGTTCCAATAAGAAATAAATAAGCCGCGGCGACGTCTGCCAATGCGTCCGTTTGATGCAATCCGCTGTACCACTGCGTCTTTAGTTGCGCAACCGTTTAAATGGGATTTTAATCTGTGTGGTGAAATTATTGACAGGAATTAGAGAAATATGTGGACGTATAATTCTATAGTTAAGTATTAATGACGGTGAGATAAAGATTTATGTAAATAATTAATTAAATAAAGTTATTTTTTTATGTTATTTTTTTCTATAGCAATTAAGAAGAAGATAATGTAGAAATGGTACTAGCGAATGATTATTACGCATAGATGTGTGTGGTACTAGTTAAATGATTACGTTCTAACAACAATTTCCTCGAACTACCACATAATCAAAAGGAAAAGTGCTTATGAGATATTCAATAGGAACGACACAACAACAACTATCGTACAAAGAAAGTAATTCAGAGCCAACAATACACTGTCACACGCTCTCACAAGACGAAAAAATCAATATCATTATAAAATTGTTCTAACACAACACACTGTACATCAACCCGCCATATTTTTTCAACAACTTTTTAATTCACTATGGATACTTTTTCGATAAAAATTTCGTTCGAAATTCGTATTTTTTTCGCGGGAACGTCGCATGCGCGTCTCGTAACACAAACTGAATCTTGTCACGGATTTTCGAAATGGAACGTTATTTTAAATTTAGTTTGTAACACAATTTATTGCGGAGAAATAAATGTGGTTGCTTAAATATATTTACGTTCAATAAAAATATGAGCGTCTTTTAGTTGCACAATTTTTTTAAAGACTTTTTACAGTTTTATTTCAATAAATTTGGCATCATTCTCGCGTCGTTTGTGACTCAATTTGATATTTGGTTTTACAACTTCTGGTATCTTATTCGGCTTATTTTATAAATTGGCTAGACTAAATACAAACATATTTGTGGCAGATGTGTATTAGAAAGATTAGGTTATAAATATACATTTTACACAAGTTCAGCTTTAAATTTCTTGCCAGAGAAAAATCTCAATTTAGGAAGCCTAAAAGAAATGTCTGTTCCTTTCTCCATGCTTTTCAACGACTATTAAATTATTTATTCTTGCAGAAACATAATTCATTGCCAGTGTAACGACGCGTCGCTTAGACGCAAACCAACAAATGCAAAACATTGATTTCAAAAGCTTATTTCTGGAGTAATGTGTAAATCATTGAAATTAGGCCATCCACAGTCGAGCGCACTGACGGTCGTTCCGCACACGCGCTCGTCTCTTTTGAAACTTTCATTAAAAACTAATACAATGTTAATCATGTGTTGACGTATTTGACACGACCCGGTTATTGACGAAAATATAATTATATTGAATATTGTGTACCTAGCCTAATTTCTCCTGTCGATTTTTTTTTATTTTTCTGTGTTGTGTCGTGTGCAGGACAGTATCATTTTGTTTAGATTTCAGATTTATTGCTAACTTCACTATTTGTTTAGCAGATTCATACAAATTACTTTAGTCTCTTAGACATAAACTACTAAAGCAAATCACAACATATAAATCTACGAAATTTTTACGCTTTAACTATGTTGTTTGCCGATAAATTCATCTATTTTATAGGCAAGACATTGCAAGACCAAGGTGGACCAAGTAATTCATGAATCGTGTCGTCTTCACGCTTGGTTAAAACAAGGACGTTTTAACCTTGCATACTGCAATGTCACGAAGGCGAGAATTCCTTTGATTTTCAGCTACACAAACATGTCCACTACAGGCACTGCATTTTATGTACGTCCAAAGTAACCCAACTCACGAATGCTGGCAATAATTCAATGTATCACAAACAACAGCTGTGAAAAAAAATAAAAGAAAAAAAAATCAGTTCGGAATTTAAAATATATAGCGTGTATAGTAAATCGCAGAGGTCGTCAAACTTTAGAGACAGCTGATTTTGTATTCCCGACGCGAACGGCGATTACCATCGAAATGTACGGTAAGTGTATGTAAATTGCTCAATAACAGTGCGCAGATGTCTACGAGAGCTAAAGCTCTTGTCTTCGCTCAGTGTATAGATAATGTGGTGCAATCAGCGGCTTGTCACCATGAACAACTATTTTCGTATTTACATAATATTGTAGGGCAAAGTGTACTGCTAATTTTAGATCTAATTTTCCAGAAATTACCGAGTAAGTTCGTGATACGCTGTAACGTAATGCAAAATGTTTGTCACTTCTGGACTTTCATATGCAAAGAGGTTTTCACCGCGGACATTCTGTTATTTATTACTATTAGTGCGTGTTTTGATATATTTGATATTAATGAATTATAATTTATTACTAATTTGAAGTTGCCAAATCTGCCAGACGACACGTATCATACAAACATGAAACAGGAGGGAATAATTTGGCGCCAAATGATTAACACGTTCCATTCATCCTATGTCCCTTGCCTAGCCAACTTTTTTAATTTCACCTTGACGTTGACATCGGTTTACTATTCTAATTTCAAAACTTTTTTTTTAATTGGCAAACATATTTTTGCGCAGTCTACATGTTTTTTTAACGCACTTGTAAGGGTTCCGTACCCAAAGGGTAAAACGGGACTCTATTACTAAGCATCCGCTGTTTGTCTGTCTGTCTGTCTCCAGGCTGAAATTTTCACAAATGATGTATTTCCGTTGCCGCTATAACAAGAAATACTAGAAAAAAAATATTATTAAGGGGGTTCCCCATACAATAAATGTGTTTTTTTGCTCAATATTAATTTTCTATTATGTACGATGGTACGGAATCCTTCGTGCGCGAGTCCAACTCGCTCTCCGCCGTTTTTTTTTAATTATTTGTATATTTATCGTTTTATCTGAATGATCCTTTTCCCACAAGCAGGCGTTGAGTTGAGCTGCATTCCTAGCGGTACTGGCTAGCTGCATACTGCATTCCGTGAAGATATAGGTAACAGTTGACTTCAAGATACTCTTAAATATGTTCATGCGAATATTATGTGCCTTGATATCACATTCAGATAATTAAAAAGACGTCTACAGATGTTATAGTTCAGAAATAAAAAACATCATTATAATAGTTTTCAACGAGCGCAAACTTAATGCCAGTATTTGACTGCCATAGAAAAATCTGTTAATATTTGACTGCCTCATGGCACGGCGGTTTAGGTCGCCACGTCGCTACCGTCGTGGGTTCGATTCCCACGTCGGACATTATTTGTGCGATCCACAAATAATAAAATTGTTTCGGATGTGGTTGTACTTTGTATAAGTCCACGCGACACAATATTTTTTTAATCCGGGAGTTGCCTTTTAAAAGAAGTATATCGACATTATTTCCTACAATCATCTTTAAATCGCCTACTAAAACTTTCCTACTAGTAAGATTACTATAACTACCCGTAAATACAATTTAGCAATCCATAAATGTCATATTAAATCTCTATTCTGAATTGATGGCTATGAAATCGGGCGACATGTTATTGAAACAAAATATAAAAATGGCGACCATTAGAAAGTTCTAGTAGCTGCGAACGGTTTAAAAAAAGTTCGTTTCTTTCAGTAGTCGTTGTTATGTAATGGCTGTTTGTCACACATGCCTTTGCTTTATGAAATATCTTTTTAAAATAATGTTGGATGTTGATTTAAACAATGTTTTACAACCATTAGACCATTATTTATTATTGGAACTTAAATATTAAGTTTTTTATAAATTATATTATTATGGTTTTCTTAGTTGTGGGTAGTAATATTTTTTTGGATCAAAAATTTGTTTTCATTTTACGGATATTGGTAGAGATCGGTTAAATTTTGTGAAAAAATATAGTAAGAAGTTTTTAATTTATTACAAGCAATGAACACAAACACGCAGACATTTCAAATATCTAATACGCTTTATCAAACTACGAATAGTAATTTATTTTTTCGTACTATGAAGAATTCAGTAACTGTGGCAGTCGTGTAAAGTACAGACGAAATGTGTAGGTATTTTTATTTTCGTAGCGGTCAAGGAACCGTGCCCAAAATAAAAAAAAAATAAAGGTCAGGCGCGAACTACTTGTTATTTTGTATTTTTTTTTTATGTAACACTCCATTTGTTTGGCAACACTGACGTTTGTTACTATTTTATCTAGTAAAAAGTAGGGTAATTGGACAAGTTAAAAATAGAATAAATTTAATAGGCGCATTAAAACTGGAATTGAAAATAATTGGGATCTGCAATTAACTTTCGCTTCACTAGCGACATCTGTTTTGAGTTGATTGGACTATTCTCCATTAAATTAAAATAATAGGATTTTGGTTCGGCTTTTTAATGCTAAAGTAATAATGACCACACAAAATTATTATCGTATTATGATATCAATTTTGACCAATTTCAATACGTTTGTACGACAATATGATTTAATACTGGCTATCAATATAACGGTGGTAAAACATTGTAATTCTTATTCTAATGTTAATCAAATCTAAGATGGATACCTAGAAAGTATAATAAATCTGTATAATTAAAGAAACTTGTACTTACATGCATTTTATTCGTCCATTAAAAACACAGTTTTATATGTTTCTAGACGTTTAGCATTTATTTCTTATTTTATTACAGGAATAAAAGTTACGTTTTATTTATGCGTAATGACACCACTGAATAGATTTTATTATGTGTAGTAATTTAAGTATATAAATACAGGTACTTCACATTTAAAAATCATAAATTCTATTTCTATTCCTTTAACAACTTTTTTAATGGTAACATTTACGGGTTAAAAACCACATAATCCTTTTTAAAAAGAAAAAAAAAACACTTATGTTTAAAAATAGAATCTAAATCCGCGCCTAAACAACTGTCACAATATTTGACGTGCGTTTGACAGATTTATTTTTTAAATATGTTACTAGAAGAGGCAAGAGTCACATAGAGACTGACATGGATTACACGCAGATCCTGCGTCAAGGTAAGCCGGTAGGACTCGGCTAACCGGTGGGCGGGTCGTTCCTCACGAATGAACTTCATAACAATTATGTCTCATTGTTTTGTTTGTCGGCTACCGTACGTATCGATCAGATAATTGTGGATAATTGTTTTAATAGCCGATAGAACAGATTTGATTTGAGTTGAGGAAAATATTGTGAGTAGGTAGTTAGATACTAACATCTTATGACTAACTTGAGTCCTCATATTTTCTGATATTGATCTATATCAAATCTACCAAAGTAGGACTTTGTTTATGGTGTTCAAGAGTGTGAACAATACACAGGTACACTCTCTATTCCTTCACTTTCATAGACAGGTGGGACGTATAACCGACACGACTAGTGGTCGGTTAGGTTAGGTGGTCGTAGATGCTCAATCCAAATGCGGCCACCCATCTACGAAATGTCCGCGTTATGGTTGCTTAACTTACTGATCGTTTACCAAGCAGTGATCGTAACCAGCACCTTAATGCCCGGTCCCTGAAGCACATTTAGCGGTAGTTTTACAATTCAAACTGTCATTTTTATATGCGTTTAAACACTATTGAATAGATAAAATACTGCTAAATGTATCATGTGCGTGCATTAGAAATAATTATCACTTGTTACAACGGTGAACGAAAACATCGTGATGCAACCTGGTATGCCTGAGAGTTATTAAGAACAGTTCTGGAAGGTATGCAAAGTCCCTAACCCGCACTTGACCAGCGTGGTGGACTCAAGGTCTAACCCCTCCCTCATTACGGGAGGATACCCTTGCCCAGCAGTGGGACATAAATGGGTTAAATTTATTTATTATTTATTAAATGTAACTCAGAAACCGGGGGTAAATGAGTGCCTTAAATGTTGTTTATAACTAAGTATGTATTATTATCGTAAGTAGAGCTATAATGTAAAACAAGTGGTTATTAGTGACATTCGGTGTTTGTTATAAAGATGCAAGTGCCCTGTCCGGTCGGACCGGTGGCAGACGGACTCTTGTCTTGCTGTGGGACCGTTTGACTCACATGTGTTAAGGTCCATGTACACATAAGTGTTCATATACGCTTTTAAAGCTAAACTTCTGAAAGATGTCCTTGAAATTTAGAATGAATGAATATAGTTGAACATGCGGGAACATATTAGGTTAGGGAAAAAGTCTTTTCGCATTATTAGTGTCTTGTAATTTTTTTTTTCTCTGTACAATAAAGCTCGATATTTGGCTACCTCACGAGCGCACTGAAAGAAACCTAATGAACCGTGTACTCATTTGTGATTCTTGAAGCTAGAGAGATTATTACAAGTTCATACATACTATAATGCGAAAAGACTTTTTCCATTACCTAATAAATAGGCTACTTTTTTAAGATGAAAGTTTGGACGTAAGCAGGGTTGTGTATGTCAGTTAGTGTTTTTTGGGTAATGTAGCCTTCCTATTTTTTCTGTGTTGCTATAGATATTGACGACGGACCTGCACATTTTCTCATATTTATATTGCTTAATTTTTCTGTTAAATCTATCTATCTATATAAATAAAAATGAATTGCTGTTCGTTAGTCTCGCTAAAACTTAGGAACGGCTGGACCGATTTCGCTAATTTTGGTCTTGAATTATTTGTGGAAGTCCAGAGAAGGGGTAAAAGGTGAAAAAATTTAAAAATGCGCGGTATTAAATAAGCTAAAAAAAAAATTTCAGTCAAACAACGACCCTATTTATGATGACAAATTATAGCAATCTACGTATATAAATGAAAGAGTAACATTACGAAATAAAGACAAATGTAACTGATGAAATATAAATAGTAAGCCGCGCCAAGAAACGGCTAATCACCGGCGATGAGAATTAATCATTATTAATTTATTACCTTTAAATAGGGCTAATGACTTATACATCGTTATTCTTTTGAAGAGCTAGTTTAAATTAGTATTCATTTAGTACATTTTGGTACCTAATATCAGTATGTAACCTGTGCCTAAACGTCAGGCATTCAAAGGTAAATGTGACAAATATAAATATGACAAATTTTATGCCAATATTAATTAACTATTATATTTAGAAACAAATTGGGTGAATATTATATAAAAATGTTTTTTAGTATCTCTAAGGTAAAACAAATTCAACCCTCTTTAATTCTTTATGGTTTTGGGACATTTTGGCCATTTCAATATAATAAATCAACGTTCAAAAATATAATAAGCTTCCAATTAGTTTTATCTAATACCTACATGACGTGAGTGTTGAAATAAGATTTGTATACAAAAGTGGCTCAATTAAGAGTCTACTTTAAAATAATACAACAAATTTTGATGCTTAACTATACCAGTTTTATGACAATCAGAGCGTTAACTAATAAAGTAAATTGCACATAACTTAGCTATTCTGTGTCAATCAAGTACGTGGCTCGCTTTATTGTATAATATTATAAATAAACAAGTTTTCTTATGTATTACCAGGCATTTTCAGTCACGCAAACAGTTATAAATTGTTTAAAAACAAAAACAAATTTAAAGCGGGACAATTAATGGTTAAAAAAAAATATGTGTACTTATTTTAGATTTATGTACGCAAATAACAATTATGCCTTTTACATTTCTTTACATTTTATTTGAAAGAAAGATTGGTTGGAAGCCTAATTTCATTGGGTTTTTTCGGTATTGTGTTCAATGCCATCTATCGGACAATGTTGGAAACTCTTCACTGTTACTGAAAAGTAAATCAATTCAGTAGTATTGAATTGAATTATTCATATTCATAATGAAGAATTTGAGTTTATTTAATTTTCAAAACATCACGTTATACTCGTTTTACTAGGGAGCAGCCAGGGTGCACAAAAACATTTTTTTATGTTTGTCACCAAAAACATAATGCGATATTGCATTTTACGTTAATTTTTATTACTTAACATAAATAATATGGTGTAAACATAAGTCTACACGTGCCTTTATCCCCGTATTTTCATTATAATATCGAAAAGAAACCAGTTTGAAGTAAAAACTCGAACTCGTCATAAGACTGCATTGACCGACGAACTTTTTCATCGAGTATTTGTTGTTATTGGAAAAAACATATCGCTTCGTTAAGGCTAATTGAATATTTTAAATACTGTCTGTGAGATTGTCTATTGTCTCTTTCCCACACTTTGATTTAGAAGGTGAAAAAAGGAATAGAATATTTAGCAGCTGTTCATTTTTAAAATCTGAGTAAATATTGGGTGTAATTTTAGTTATACCCGAAAATGCAGACAGAGAGGTGTATGAAATACATCCACGCCTAGCCATTTTTAATGTTAGTCTCATGTAATAGGGGGCCAGGCCTTTGCCATAATAATATACTGGGCACGTTACGAAACTCCGAACTAATATTTAAAAAGTTACAATTTAAGTCAGTAAAAATCCATATAATACTTATAAAAGTCAGAGACAAGACTAATTTACAGTGCAGAAGATATAAAAGAAATCCAGATTTTATAGTGCATAATATTTAAAAAGAAATCCAGTTTTCACCGTACCATAGACATTGCCATCAAAACACGTGTAATACGTTCTTAAAACCCATAAAACCATAGAGCACGACATAAAACGTAAATAACTTGTTTATGCTTTATGTCTATGATTTATACAAGGGTCATTAGGTATATGTAACGAGTATGTAGGTTGAATTATAGACATAGACTTAAGGCAAGGATAGCGACATTTTTATAGAGTTATTTTAATAGATGGTTTAAAATTCTTAGTTATGGGTATAAAACTATTTGTAAGTTCAATTCGTGTAATAAGCGATTTAAAACTCTCGTGTCTTGTAGACATAATAGTATAATGTAACAGGTCTTGAAAGCGGTTGAAAATTTGAAATTTGTAGTTCGAAAATCTTTACTTTTTCGGCGCGCAGCATTGACACATTATTATATCTACTAGCTGTGCGACTTTTATCTGAAAATATGCATTGTTTTTTCTACTTAAAGTATTTGTCTAACGATTCCTACTTTAATATAGCTGTAATCCCTTGCATTATTGCATTATGCATGTATTTAATTCTTTTACATTTCGTAGTTGTAAATGAAGATTTTAAACGACATAAATACCTAAGTATTAACATACTTAAAATCTTACCTTAGTTTCAAGCCGTTCCGTTTCGTTCTTGTAATGTGTGCGTTCACTTTCCACCTTATCCAGCTTACCCCTGAGGGTCTCCAGTTCCTCCTGCAAAAACAAACCATAGTACCATTGATATAGAGTTGAAAATAGCTTGTATTACAACGACTGATGTTAGAAAACCCACACTTTCTGCCTCTCATCAATTTGTAAGCAATTATAGAAACTGTGACCTGTATAGTTAACGTGTTTGTAACTGTAGTACAGTCGGAAGCATTAACATGTGTACACTATCACATTTTCAATCGTAGGTACTCTTTCGTATAAAATACTCTTTTGTAAAAAAATATCAATTTAATTCTTGCTAACATAGTCCATTGAATTGTTACATTTTTAAGGTCTTAAATTGAGTTTTTCAGAGAACGTAATTTAATTTTCTTAATGTGTAGGGGGATCAGTAAGAGTTTTAGTTCATGCTTGGTGGGTCGCCACCGTTGGCAGGTTACCAGGTTTCAATAAAATTGGCCGCCGTAACCTGATAACAGCTAGGAGGTTATACATTATCAATAGCCAACATTGATTGTTAAATTACTTTAAAGATACTAAACTCAATTTGATATTTTCATTGGTCAAAATGCTAGTGAAATCGTTACAGTGTTTATATATTTTTGCTTGTGACTGTACCAGTAGTATAATTGTAGTAGTAGTGTAGTTTAAAGACAGCTTTCGTGGAAAGTGCTTGTTTATGCATGTTTACTTGCAACAGCTTTATTTAAGTTAATTGTTCGAGGAAAACTGTTTTCTTTTGGTACATTATTCATTTTGAACTTGTGTTTGTGAATGACGAGATTCGTCTGTGGTTTTAAATAACTACTAGCTGACCCGGCAAACGTTGTTTTGCCATGTAAATTTAAAAAAATATATTGTCACTTAGGGGTATGAAAAATAGATGTTGGCCGATTCTCAGACCTACTCAATATGCTCACAAAATTTCACGAGAATCGGTCAAGCCGTTTCGGAGGAGGCAACGAAAACTGTGACGCGAGAATTTTATATAAGTATATATTGTTAGAGGAAGATAAAGAAATGCCATATGTATTAGAGGAAGTAAAAGAAATGTGACGTTGGTCACGTGACCGAGTCCATAAAAGGGCTGCGAGCTCATTCTGAGCTCTCTTTTCCATAGGATTCACTAGCTAAGGGGTTGTGGTGTGTATGTACCTTTATATTGCACATCTCCCTATATATTCAGATGTTTTATTACAATATAGTTCAGTTTTTACTCATCATTCGTTGTTTGATTTACTATCCGATACGCCCTACCTTACATGGCGACCCTGCTAAAGTTCGGTAACAGTGGAAAATTTTGCGCGTCTGTTTAACATTCCTTGACTATATTCGGTCGGTGACTTGTGCGACGAAGATGTTGGACTTTATACTCAATAGTTACTCGCTAGAGGTGTGTACCGGGTTAGAAAATACAGAGAAGAAAGATGGGATCCACTAAATCAAAAGAAGAGGTGATCATCGCCCAAACCGCATCTGGCGGAACGAACCAGGCTTCAGTGGAGGAGATTAGAACCCACATCGGGACTACAAATATTATACTGCTTGTGATGCTCACGTTGATGGCCTTGGGTGTGCTGTATGTCGTGTATAAGGTCTACAAGAGGTGTCATCTGGAGTGGATAGAGCAGCAATTTCACCACCATACACTTCGACGGTCATTTCTGCGTGCGATTCCGAAGGCGCCGATGGACAATACCGATGTTTAGGCAGCGAAACGGTCAAAGAGAAAGTGATGTGCAGAAAAAAAAAAATAAAAAAAAAATAAAAAAAAATAAAAATAAAAAATGTGTACAAGTGCGGTAAATTGAATATATTGAGTGATACCCTAAATTCCGGTTCGTATTTCTCTAATTTCGTGCGGTAGTGCGGTACAATAACTCCCTGAAGACAAAGGACACGGTTTTATATTACGGCATGTGCAAAGGTATAGATACAATGTGTTCAAAACCAATTTATTACGTATGTTATAATAAGTTATGGCTTTACAAATAGAGACATTATGTAATGAAATAAAAGCAGTAAGAGTATATTTAATTAAAATTGGACCATCTCGCAGAACTGGAAGCGTATTAGCTAAGAAATTGGTTGAGGTAAATGAAATATTCATAAGATATTCTAATTGTGTTACTGAGATATTAGATAACATTAAGAAGGGTAATGTTACAAGTAGCGACTCTGAAATATTTTATAAATTTAGTGAGAGGTTCCAGAGCATATACGCTGAAGTAATAAATTTATGTAAACCTTGTAAGGGTTCTGATATTGTGACAATGTCTTCATTTGATATTAAAGTTGCTCTAAATTTATTACCCCTCATGACCGACGAGGTGTCCAATATTAAGCAGTTGATCGATAATATCGAGTATTATAGCTCTATTCTGTCTGCTAGTGAATGTAAAAAGCAGTTAATTACATTTGTGCTGAAGAGTAGATTATCCCAAGCTGCAAAATTGAGATTATCGCCTAGTTACCCTAGCATTGAAGACTTGGTGAATGATATGAGAAGAGTTTTATTGCCACAAAAGTCACCATCAGCTATTCAGAGTAAACTGAATTCTATGAGACAAAATGATTTGTCTGTGCAGGATTATGGGAAACAAATTACTGAGCTTTTCGTTGATCTCACGATTTCGCAAGCCAAGGGCAATACCGAGAGTTATAATATATTGAAACCAATAAATGAACAACATGCAGTTAAAAAATTCGCTGATGGTTTGCGAAACCGCAGATTAAGCACAATAATAGCCTCTCAGAATTTTAGCTCTCTCAAGGACGCGATACAGGCAGCGCAGGATGAAGAAATGAGTTCGTCGGCAACTTCAGGTGAAGTGCTTGGTATGTATTACAATAATAGAAATCCTAGGTGTTTCAGGCAGAATTTTGCAAGAGGTCATCGAGGTTATGCTAACCAGACCGATCGACAGCGCAGGCCACAGCGTGGCGGATACAACAACGCTGGCGGACACCGCGGTGGATGGCACGGCCCTCACAATCAGCAGCAGGTGCAGCAGAGCTCTTTTCGCAGGCCCTTCAGAGGTAGGTCTTACTATCATAATAATCGAAATCAAAGGATGAGCAACAACAACGTTAATCTCGTATCGGCTTCGGAAGTACCTTCCACATCAACAAATACGGATAATAAGTTTTTTCGAGACTAGAATTTTATCATGTAAAAGTAACTGTTCAATTAGTTTAGCTATAAATAACATCTCATTTAATTGGTTACTTGACACGGGTGCATCGATCTCAGCCGTGAAGTATAAACATATTTTAGAGCATCAGATATCGTATTACAAAGAAAACATAAGCATAACGGGTATTGGTGGCCAGATTATTACAATTGGATATTGTTATTTAAACTTAAACGTTAATGGTAATCAATTGAGACATAAATTTTATATATTTGATTTCTTACCAATTCGGGCGAATGGTATTATAGGACAAGACTTTTTAGCAAAGTACAAGGCGGTATTGGATTTTAGCCATAATTCAATCACATTATCTACTCTGAATAGTAAAATTAGTTTGCCTATATATGTATGTAATAATAATGCTTTAGAGATTCCACCGAGATGCGAGTCCGTACACTATGTGTCTACAGATTTCACCGATGAATGTGTAGTTTGCGCGTCGGATATTAGTGACGGAATTTATTTGGCGAGTTCTGTAGTTAAGCCGATATGCGGTAGAATTCCTATAAAAATATTAAACACGACCGAAAACCATTTTACACTTGAAGAAATTAAGCCAATAATACATAACCTTAAGGACTATACCATATGCAACTTCGATAAAAGTGAGTCAAATGCAAATCGCGTTAAGAAGTTGTTTTCAATTTTGCAATTAAAGCATTTGAATCATGAAGAACAGGTGGCTGTAGAGAATTTATGTGCGAAGTATAGTGATGTGTTTTATTTACCAGGCGACACTTTAACTACGACTGATATTTATAAACATACAATATCTTTAAAACCGAATACTACACCGATATTTTCGAAGCCATATAGACTTCCTCACGCCCAGAAAAAGGAAATAGATAGACAAATAGGTAAAATGTTACAGGAAGGAATTATAGAGCAGTGTAGGAGTGAATGGAGTAGTCCTGTCTTGTTGGTCCCCAAAAAACCTGATGCTAGTGGTGAGAAAAAATGGAGATTAGTGATAGATTATAGAAAATTAAATAACTGTATAGAGGATGACAAATTCCCTCTCCCAAACATAACCGAAATATTAGATGCTTTATCCGGATGTATTTATTTCAGTCATCTAGATTTATATCAAGGTTTTCATAATGTAAAACTAGATGAAAACAGTAGAAAATACACAGGATTTTGTTCAGGACAGTATCAACTAACTAGAATGCCCATGGGGCTCAAAACCAGTCCGTCTTCATTTTCTCGCATGATGACTATGGCGATGGCAGGTCTAACTTACGAGAAATGCTTGGTTTATCAGGACGATTTGATTGTATTCGGGAGAAATTTAGTAGAAAAATCTAGAAACTTACAAGATGTTTTTGAAAGATTAAAGAAAGTTAATTTAAAACTCAACCCAGAAAAATGTGATTTTTTCAAAAAGGA
Source organism: Anticarsia gemmatalis (assembly GCF_050436995.1). Classification (NCBI taxonomy): domain Eukaryota; kingdom Metazoa; phylum Arthropoda; class Insecta; order Lepidoptera; family Erebidae; genus Anticarsia; species Anticarsia gemmatalis. Next base: position 7,963,347 of record NC_134764.1, on the reverse strand, counting down.
AATGCTTTATTTAGGACATATAGTATCAAGTGGTGGCGTTTTGCCGGATCCAAGTAAAATAGAAATAGTAAAAAATTATCCTTGTCCAAAGTCTATTGACGAGGTCAAACGATTCATAGCCTTTGTTAATTATTACAGAAAGTTTATTCCCAACTTTGCGCAAATAGCTTATCCCCTGAACAATTTATCTAAGAAAAATGTACCTTTTGTGTGGAATCAAGACTGTCAAAATTCATTCGAAGAGTTAAAACATTGTTTAGTTTCTGCCCCTGTATTAGAATATCCAGATTTCTCAGAAAGCAATCAATTTATATTACAAACGGACGCATCAGGATACGCAATTGGCGCAATCTTAAGTAATAAAAATAATAAACCTATCGCATTTGCTAGCAGAAGTCTCAATGTTGCTGAAAAACGGTATCCAACCATTGAAAAGGAATTATTGGCTATTGTTTGGGCTGTAAAATATTTTCGCCCATATCTTTATGGTCGCAAATTCAAAATTCTTACAGACCATCGTCCATTAATTTATTTGTTTAACATGCGTGATCCATCAAGTAGGCTAATGAAGTTTAGGCTTTTATTAGAGGAATACGATTTTATTGTAGAATATGTAAAGGGTTCGGACAACGCAGCTGCAGATGCTTTGTCTCGGATTTCTTTTACGACAGAAGATTTAAAAAATATGACTGAGTCTCATATAAATGTGACCACTCGGGCACAGGCAAGAAAGTTACAGGATTCTGCGTTTGATATGGTTTCTAATTGCAGTTGGTCTGATCAGCCAAATGTTATCGGAAGTCATATTAAACCAAGAATGGCTGTAGAGCTTAGACTTATAGATAAGGAAGAATTAAATAAATTACGAAGTCAAAAGAATATAAGTCGTGAAAGAAACGCGTTTTGTTATGTAGAAAGTATGTCGACAATTTTTATTAATCCTGACTTCCAATCGCAATTGACGCGAGCCGCATTTGTGAGGGAGCTGGATTATTTTTGTAAAGAGATAAATATCAATGAAGTATGCGTTATTAAAACTAAAAATAATAATATATTTGTACAAAAATTATTAAATACCGTAAAATCGTTAGGAAATAAGTGCGCACTTAGATTATTTATTATAAATGACGTCAAAAGAATCGATGATAAGGATGATAGGAAAGTAATATTAAATGACTTCCATCTCTTACCCACTAGTGGCCACGCGGGTATGAGAAGGATGATCAATAATATTAAGAAATATTATTACTGGCCGGGATTGGATAAAGATGTCAGAGAATTCGTTAAAAAATGCGAAAAATGTCAAAAACAAAAACATGCTGTACATGTTAAGGAACCAATGGTAGTAACCTCGACGGCCACAAGTGCTTTCGAGAAAATTTATTTAGATTTGGTAGGACCGCTGGATAGGGATTGTTATAATTTTTCATATATTTTTACCCTACAATGTGAATTAACTAAATATGTTGTAGCACATCCTTTAATTTCAAAGAAAGCCGAAGAGGTAGCTCAAGCTTTAGTTAACTGTTTTATTCTTCGCTACGGGTTACCCAAAGAAATAGCAACGGACAGAGGATCTGAGTTTATGTCTTCAGTTTTTCAACAGGTTTGTAAGCTCTTAAATATAAAACACTTAAATTCCACAGCTTACCACCACCAAAGCATTGGTGCACTGGAAAATTCTCACAAACACTTGAGCTCGTATTTACGTATACAGACGGACAACCACCCAGAATCGTGGAGCCAATGGGTTCCGTATTGGTGTTTCTCCTATAATACGTCGGTACACACTGTAACTAAATTTACACCCTATGAATTGGTCTTTGGTAAAATATGTTCACTTCCCAGTAATTTGAATAATAACATAGTAGAACCACTTTATAATCATGACAGTTATCCTTGCGAATTAAAATATCGCTTACAATTATCTCAAAAGGAAGCAAGGGAAAATCTACTCAAAAGCAAATTTGTAAGAAAACATGTTTATGACAAATGTATTAACCCTATAGTATACAAACCAAATGATTTAGTTTTGATAAGAAATGAAGGTAATAATAATAAGCTAGACAGCATATATTTAGGTCCCTATTTAGTTGTTCAGGATATGTCACCAAATGTACAAATTATTAAAAATGGTAAATTGGATATAATTCATAAAAATCGAACAAAATTGTTTACAGCATAACTAAATATAATTAAATATAAAATATTTATTTTTATATCAAACCACACTTGTATATCATTTTTTTTTATTATTATCAATTGTAAGCAAAACTTGTATAACCTATTATTTATAATATTGCTTTATAAAGTTATGTGTTAATTAACCAAATAAGTACACCTACTTAAAGGTATTATATACTTAAGTTATAATAAATGTCTTTATTCAAGTTATATTATCTAAAACATGTTTAGCTTTATTCCTTAAGCATATTAATTAGAAATAAGGATTTATTTTCATGATACTGCTCTTATGTAAAAAAAAAAAAAAAATGTATTCATGTTATTTTTTTTTTCTCTTGGTGGGAGGTGTGGTGTGTATGTACCTTTATATTGCACATCTCCCTATATATTCAGATGTTTTATTACAATATAGTTCAGTTTTTACTCATCATTCGTTGTTTGATTTACTATCCGATACGCCCTACCTTACAGGGTACCTCTGCCCGTTTGAATGGTCACGCTGTATTTTTCTCATTATTTATTTGTCTGTAATTGATTTTTGAAGTGATTCAGTTTGTATGTGTAAAGAGCTTGTTAATTTGCTAAAGATTGTGACTTATAGTAAAACTGTTCTATGTGATTAGTATTTTCTTTTATTTGCTTCCACTTCTGGTTAACCTAAAATCAGAAGTGGGATACACCATACGCCTTCTATTCCGCTCTGACCATTGAATACGGCAGTTTGACATTTCTTTTGACATTTTCGTTTATGAGATTTTACAAAAGCGTATTTTATTGTTATAAATACGGATTACGTGAGTTATTAAGCTACATGTAAGTATCGTGTACTTCAGTGAGATCTGGTGAGTGTTCCAAACTTATTCTTGTGCACAACATCGCTATTGAAGTTAATTGTCCTAAACTTTCGCTTGCTTGGTTTATAAAGAAAAATGTTGTAAATATGCCCAATAGCGGTTGTGAAAGCAGGAGCCGCCCTGGAAGACCCGAGTTGCGTTGTCATTGGCGTGATTTACGCTCTGGAAATGGCGAGTTCTGTTTTAGAAGTCGCGATACGTGTTGCGGCTGTCATAATTCAATGGCAGACCATATGTTTCTCTAATCCACCTACTAATTCAACAAATTTAACATGTTCTAGATCGTTTGTCGATGTCTATGATGGTTGAGGAACAACAGCGTACGCCTTGCGAGCCGACGGCTGCCAATGTGTCACATGCAACTCATCGCTGCAATCAACGCGGCTGCGGCAGCGCGCGTGCATGACGCAAGCACGGTTGGGTGTGATGCGGTGCTTCTTCAGGTTCATGAAAACGGACTCAAGCGAGTGGTTGGCTATTTTAGTAAGCGAATATAGGGAGCGGTGTCTTGATACCATTCGTGTGAGCTCGAGACTCTAGCAGCTGTTAAGATCTTGCAGCACTACAGACATTATTTAGGCTGTATTGTCTTCAAAGTGGTTACTGACTGTAAAGCACTTAAGTTCACGCAACAGAAAAATAAATCTATTGCTACGTGTTGCCGGATAGTGGATGTATTTACATGATTTTAACTCTACCCTGGAGTACCGTAAGGGTAAAGGACATGAATGTCACGTGCAGACTATTTTAGTCGTAATCCAGTTAATGTTTAGTCTTCTTAGAATCTTCCACGATGAACATGGACTTTAGAGATTGTTAGAAATAATTTTTGATTCCCTTGCTTAAGATCATTTGTGCAGAAATACACAAATCATTGTCTTATTTGTTAAACGCATAGAAAGGTACCGAGTGCTCCACAACAACCAATACACTCTTGGTATAAACCTTATGCCTCTTAGACATACATAGTTCATGCAGATGTATTAGGTCCTCTACCTCAATCAAATGGTTATCGATATGTTCTGATTGTAATAGATGCTTTTTAGGGTTCTATATCCAAAGGGTAAAACGGGACCCTATTGCAAAGCCTGCGCTGTCTATTTGTCTCCAGGCAGTATCTCGTAATAAGATCAGTAGCATTTGTGTGAAAGAGTAACAAACATGCATACATACGTTCATACGTACATGCATACATACACGCATTCTCACAAACTTTCGCGTTTATAATATTAGTAGGATGGTGGTATGGAACCCTCCTTGCGCGATTCTGACTTGTATATAGCCGGTTTTTAAAAAATATTATTCGCTGTGTCCTGTGCTTGGTCAAGGCACTAATGAGTTAAAGCGACTCTTTACAATTGTTGTTTCTTTATTCGGTACACCAGAATTAATAGTAACAGACTGTGGTAGAATGTTTCAGAGTTCAGTGTTTTCGAAATTTGTATCAGAGTTAGGTAACGATTCATATGTCATTATACCGGAGATGCATCATTCAAACAGGCAGGTAGAACGTTGTCGTTGAACGTTACTGAACGTGATCGTAAACATTGTAATTATCGTCGAGATGAATGGGCAGACATGATGATCCTTAGCTACTGCGACGATAGTAAGGAACCCTACAGCAATATCACATGACGCGACGGGCTCCATACCCGGCCTGTCGTGGGACGAGGGGCGGACGAGCCTTCTGTGCGATGGAGATCAACGCCGTTCGTTATGAGGTTTTGTTGACAAAAGACTTGAGCTAGCTGTCCACGGTCCATGATGAACGTTGGCTATGGATTGAGTTATTAGTGTTTAAGAAATAGGGCAGTATGTGTCATCGTTGGCCTGTGTTCATCTATTGCAGATGATTCAGGTGGCGTCAGATAGAGGAATGAATTAGTAATGAGGGAACATCTTCGTTCGTGACTTAAGATCTATGCGGGAGTGACAACCGAGGTCGACGGTGGGTTGGAGGCACATAAATGTCATAGTGTCCGTTTATGTGCTAACTTGTTGAGCCAGGTGCTGTCGTGAGTAGTGACGCCGTCAGCTAGTGTCCTTTTCCATGCATCACGTTCCTTAGCTTGGCTCTTCCAGGTCAAGTGATCAATGCCAAATGATGCCATGTCGCGCTTGGCGCTGTCCCTAAAACGTAATATGGTTAATATGAGACGGCCGACAGGTCTTTTAGCGTCAGCTATTTCACCGAGCGATAAGTTTTCGCCGTTTAAATAGATGGTAGGTTTTGTGGTAACGCCTTGTGCCATCACGACAGTCTTTTTTTGCGTTGATAGACATAGAGAAAATTTGGCATGCATTTGAAAATTTGTCCACAATATTCTGTAGTTCTTCTGGTGTGGAAGAGACAAACGCTGCATCATCAGCAAGAGAGTGTCAACAACTGTATGTGTATAGTAGCAGTTTTAACTGTCTCTGTGGCGCAGTGGCTATGGTCGCCACGCCGCTATCATTGTGACGAGAGATTGTGAGTTCAATCCCCACGCAGAACAATTATTTGTGCTTTGCACGATTAGTGGTTTTGAGTCCAGTTATACTTTGTGACCGTTGTTTGAATGATTGCAAAAATCCCCGTGACACAAGAGTAATTCTTAATGCGGGAGTTGTCTTTTAAAAAAGAACTCAGTAGGATAACTAGTCCATCGCGTTCATATCCATCACGGACGGACGCGGACCAGCTCGCGCACGACATTCCATGGGAAGGGTCTTGTCCGTGGTAGCGCAGATCGTCTGTGGCTGTGCGCCGGTATCCATCGCGAGGCAGTAACTTCAAAGGTGTGGTGCGACGGGATCCGAGTGTGTCTCATATTATGATAAGATTTTCCGAATCCTTCTCCATGATCCCATTGGAAGGATCACAGAACAGAGAATGTTATCTACTGTGATCAAACAAGGTTTCGTTTTACTTTTGTTGGAACGCATAATAATTTAGTAATTGTTAATTGTTATTACAGCCGCAGTTGCTGCGACGATATGTACTTTCATTTTGGAATGAAGATGTACACAGACCAACGCGTACCGTTGAAAGAGCCCTGTCTGTGTGCGTTGCCGTCCGTGGTCGTCGGCTGTGAGTGATCCAGAGAACCACGTACCGTGGCAATCCAGCGTAAGAAAGATGGGTGTCCGTGTGGCGGCTGTCCTTGCGGCACCGTGTGGGCCGTGCGCCCCCTGCGGTCCTTGCAGGCCTTCTGGACCGTGCTGCCTGTATGGCCCAGGCGGTCAGTGCAAACCGAGGTGGAGTGGCTAATTGCGGTTATGCGGCTTTGTCTTTGTTCGGAAGTTGTGTGAGTGTCGTCACTGTACACGATGATAGCCTGATTGAGCGACTGATCGACGCTATACTTTTTGGTCAACACCACAGATGATAAAAGTCATGTTTTATCTGGTAAAGAGTCAATGCCATTTTCCTGCTTGTGTATTATTTTCTGGTAACGGAGGTAATGTAAGGTATGGTAAGGTATGAGGTATTCTGGTAATGATGGTAAATAATTATGGCTACAGCTTAGTTTGATACCTACTGTGCTACGAGTAGGATTTCATCATCTATAGAATGACTGCGCCAAGGTTTGTTTGATCTACAGATCGTTTGCCGACCAGTGAGCGCAGCTGGCTCGCCTCGTGATGACTGGAGTGACAACGTGTTTGTCTCGCAATGGTGGTTGCGAGTGGATGGCCGATGCGGCGTTCTAGATGACCTGATGAGAAGTGCTTTCCTCGCATTGGTGGTTGCGAGTGGCTGGCCTGGTTGTTTGGCTGCTGTCTACGTCTGCTGTTGTTGTGTGAAGCGAACGTGCCTCTGTCTATATCTTCCCTCGGTATGATGACCTGAGGTGGTAACCAGTGGTTGGTGTTGGTGAGAAATATGCGAGTGGCCTCTATTTCTCACACCGGAGATAGCGAACGCAGTGCTTCCTCTCTGTGGTTTGTTTTGACTTAGACTTTATTGTGTGTGACTTTATTGACTTTATTATGTATGACTTTATGACTTTGTATATGACTTTGTATATGACTTTGTATATGACTTTGTGTTTGGCTTTGTGTTTGGCTTTGTGTGGCTTTGTGTGGCTTTGTGTTTGGCTCTGTGTTTGACTTTGTGTACGGCTTTGTGTACGGCTTTGTGTACGGCTTTGTGTACGACTTTGTGTGCGACTTTGTGTACGACTTTGTGTACGACTTTATTGTGTATAACTATGTGTCTAAAACAAAATAGATTTTGTCTTCATTGTTTTACAACTGGTGTTATGTTCTCAGATGATGTCAAGGTGACCTGAAATCAATGTCTGGGCTAGCTGCCACGTACGAGAGATTGACTAGGCCTATGCCTAGCACCTCCGTAGCTGCGGAGCCCCTGCGGAGCCCCTGCGGAGCCCCTGCGGTGCCCCTGCGGAATCTAAGAGGAGTCCGAGAACGTCCTCCTGTCAGGAGAGGCCGTGTTAGAGGAAGATAAAGAAATGCCATATGTATTAGAGGAAGTAAAAGAAATGTGACGTTGGTCACGTGACCGAGTCCATAAAAGGGCTGCGAGCTCATTCTGAGCTCTCTTTTCCATAGGATTCACTAGCTAAGGGGTACCTCTGCCCGTTTGAATGGTCACGCTGTATTTTTCTCATTATTTATTTGTCTGTAATTGATTTTTGAAGTGATTCAGTTTGTATGTGTAAAGAGCTTGTTAATTTGCTAAAGATTGTGACTTATAGTAAAACTGTTCTATGTGATTAGTATTTTCTTTTATTTGCTTCCACTTCTGGTTAACCTAAAAATATATATTTTTTTGTTGTGAAGAAAAACCATTCTCAGATCCCCTTGAACACACACAAAAAATTTCATCAAAATCGGTCCAGTCGTTAAAGAGAAGTTCAGTGGCATACACACTTACAGAATAATTATATTGTTAGAGGAAGAAAAAGAAATGCCATATGTATTAGAGGAAGTAAAAGAAATGACGTTGGTCACGTGACCGAGTCCATAAAAGGGCTGCGAGCTCATTCTGAGCTCTTTTTTCCATAGGATTCACTAGCTAAGGGGTACCTCTGCCCGTTTGAATGGTCACGCTGTATTTTTCTCATTATTTAATTGACTGATTTTTGAAGTGATTCAGTTCGTATGTGTAAAGAGCTTGTTAATTTGCTAAAGATTGTGACTTATAGTAAAACTGTTCTATGTGATAAGTATTTTCTTTTATTTGCTTCCACTTCTGGTTATCCTAAAATCAGAAGTGGGATACACCATACGCCTTCTATTCCGCTCTGACCATTGAATACGGCAGTTTGACATTTCTTTTGACATTTTCGGTTATGAGATTTTACAAAAGCGTATTTTATTATTATAAATACGGATTACGTGAGTTATTGAGCTACATGTAAGTATCGTGTACTTCAGTGAGATCTGGTGAGTGTTCCAAACTTATTCTTGTGCACAACATCGCTATTGAAGCTAATTGTCCTAAACTTTCGCTTGCTTGGTTTATAAAGAAAAATGTTGTAAATATGTCCAATAGCGGTTGTGAAAGCAGGAGCCGCCCTGGAAGACCCGAGTTGCGTTGTCATTGGCGTGATTTACGCTCTAGAAATGGCGAGTTCTGTTCTAGAAGTCGCGATACGTGTTGCGGCTGTCATAATTCAATGGCAGACCATATGTTTCTCTAATCCACCTACTAATTCAACAAATTTAACATGTTCTAGATCGTTTGTCGATGTTTATGATGGTTGGGGAACAACAGCGTACGCCTTGCGAGCCGACGGCTGCCAATGTGTCTCATGCAACTCCATCGCTGCAATCACCGCGGCTGCGGCAGCGCGCGTGCATGACGCAAGCACGGTTGGGTGTGGTGCGGTGCTTCTTCAGGTTCATGAAAACGGACTCAAGCGAGTGGTTGGCTATTATAGTAAGCGAATTTAGGGAGCGGTGTCTTGATACCATTCGTGTGAGCTCGAGACTCTAGCAGCTGTTAAGATCTTGCAGCACTACAGACATTATTTAGGCTGTATTCTCTTCAAAGTGGTTACTGACTGTAATGCACTTAAGTTCACGCAACAGAAAAATAAATCTATTGCTACATGTTGCCGGATAGTGGATGTATTTACATGATTTTAACTTAACCCTGGAGAACCGTAAGGGTAAAGGACATGAATGTCACGCGCAGACTATTTTAGTCGTAATCCAGTTAATGTTTAGTCTTCTTAGAATCTTCCACGATGAACATGGACTTTAGAGATTGTTAGAAATCATTTTTGATTCCCTTGCTTAAGATCATTTGTGCGGAAATACACAAATTATTGTCTTATTTGTTAAACGCATAGAAAGGTACCGAGTGGTCCACAACAACCAATACACTCTTGGTATAAACCTTATGTCTCTTAGACATACATAGTTCATGCAGATGTATTAGGTCCTCTACCTCAATCAAATGGTTATCGATATGTTCTGATTGTGATAGATGCTTTTTAGGGTTCTATACCCAAAGGGCAAAACGGGACCCTATTGTAAAGCCTCCGCTGTCTATCTGTCTCCAGGCAGCATCTCGTAATTAGATCAGTAGTATTTGTGTGAAAGAGTAACAAACATGCATACATACGTTCATACGTTCATACGTACATGCATACATACACGCATTCTCACAAACTTTCGCGTTTATAATATTAGTAGGATGGTGGTACGGAACCCTTCTTGCGCGATTCTGACTTGTATAATAATATAGCCGGTTCTTAAAAAATATTATTCGCTGTGTCCTGTGCTTGGTCAAGACACTAATGAGTTAAAGCGACTCTTTACAAATGTTGTTTCTTTATTCGGTACACCAGAATTAATAGTAACAGACTGTGGTAGAATGTTTCAGAGTTCAGTGTTTTCGAAATTTGTATCAGAGTTAGGTAACGATTCATATGTCATTATACCATTATACCGGAGATGCATCATTTAAACAGGCAGGTACAACTTTGTCGTTGAACGTTACTGAACGTGATCGTAAACATTGTAATTATCGTCGAGATGAGTGGGCAGACATGTTGATCCTTAGCTACTGCGACGAAAGTAAAGAACCCTACAGCAATATCACATGACGCGACGGGCTCCATACCCGGCCTGTCGTGGGACGAGGGGCGGACGAGCCTCCTGTGCGATGGAGATCAACTCGGTTCGTCATGAGGTTTTGTTGACAAAAGACTTGAGCTAGCTGTCCACGGTCCATGATGAACGTTGACTATGGATTGAGTTATTAGTGTTTAAAAAATAGGGCAGTATGTGTCATCATTGGCCTGTGTTCATCTATTGCAGATGATTCAGGTGGCGTCAGATAGAGGAATGAATTAGTAATGAGGGAACATCTTCGTTCGTGACTTAAAAATGTCGTGGTGTCCGTTTATGTGCTAACTTGTTGAAACGTTTTAACGGTAGCTTAGCGATAGCAAGTACCTTGCCGTTTGTAACCTTATCCTCCCATTTAATGCCCAAGATTTTGCGAAGACAGCGCATGTGAAAGTTATTGAGCTTTCGTTCCTGCTTAGCATATGATGTCCACGTCTCAGCTCCGTACAAGAGTATGCCTAAGACGCAAGCTTGGTAAACAAGCATTTTTGTGCGATTTGTCAGATGTTTGTTGCTCGTAGAAGCCTTGCCTATAGGGATGTTAATCTCATCATCGAGAGGGACATTGCCTGAGGTAACAGAATGTATCTACAACCTCTAGAGGCGTGCCGTTTAAATAGATGGTAGGTTTTGTGGTAACGCCTTGTGCCATCACGACAGTCTTTTTTTGCGTTGATAGACATAGAGAAAATTTGGCATGCATTTGAAAATTGGTCCACAATGTTCTGTAGTTCTTCTGGTGTGGAAGAGACAAACGCTGCATCATCAGCAAATAAGAGAGTGTCAACAACTGTATGTGTATAGTAGCAGTTTTAACTGTCTCTGTGGCGCAGTGGCTATGGTCGCCACGCCGCTATCATTGTGACGAGAGATTGTGAGTTCAATCCCCACACAGAACAATTATTTGTGCTATGCACGATTAGTGGTTTTGAGTCCAGTTATACTTTGTGACCATTGTTTGAATGTTTGCAAAAGTCCCCGTGACACAAGAGTAATTCTTAATGCGGGAGTTGTCTTTTAAAAAAGAACTCAGTAGGATAACTAGTCCATCGCGTTCATATCCATCACGGACGGACGCGGACCAGCTCGCGCACGACACTCCATGGGAAGGGTCTTGTCCGTGGTAGCGCAGATCGTCTGTGGCTGTGCGCCGGTATCCGTCGCGAGGCAGTAACTTCAAAGGTGTGGTGCGACGGGATCCGAGTGTGTCTCATATTATGATAAGATTTTCCGAATCCTTCTCCATGATCCCACTGGAAGGATCACAGAACAGAGAATGTTATCTACTGTGATCAAACAAGGTTTCGTTTTACTTTTGTTGGAACGCATAATAATTTAGTAATTGTTAATTGTTATTACAGCCGCAGTTGCTGCGACGATATGTACTTTCATTTTGGAATGAAGATTTACACAGACCAACGCTTACCGTTGAAAGAGCCCTGTCTGTGTGCGTTGCCGTCCGTGGTCGTCGGCTGTGAGTGATCCAGAGAACCACGTACCGTGGCAGTCCAGTGTAAGAAAGATGGGTGTCCGTGTGGCGGCTGTCCTTGCGGCACCGTGTGGGCCGTGCGCGCCCTGCGGTCCTTGCAGGCCTTCTGGACCGTGTTGCCTGTGTGGCTCAGGCGGTCAGTGCAAACCGAGGTGGAGTGTCTAATTGCGGTTATGCGGCTCTGTCTTCGTTCGGAAGTTGTGTGAGTGTCGTCACTGTACACGATGTTAGCCTGATTGAGCGACTGATCGACGCTATACTTTTTGGTCAACACCACAGATGATAAAAGTCATGTTTTATCTGGTAAAGAGTCAATGCCTTTTTCCTGCTTGTGTATTATTTTCTGGTAACGGAGGTAATGTAAGGTATGGTAAGGTATGAGGTATTCTGGCAATGATGGTAAATAATTATGGCTACAGCTTAGTTTGATACCTACTGTGCTACGAGTAGGATTTCATCATCTATAGAATGACTGCGCCAAGGTTTGTTTGATCTACAGATCGTTTACCAACCGGTGAGCGCAACTGGCTCGCCTCGTGATGACTGGAGTGACAACGTGTTTGTCTCGCAATGGTGGTTGCGAGTGAATGGCCGATGCGGCGTTCTAGATGACCTGATGAGAAGTGCTTTCCTCGCATTGGTGGTTGCGAGTGGCTGGCCGAAGCGGTTTCCCGGATGACATGTTGGCGTTTGGCTGCTGTCTACGTCTGCTGTTGTTGTGTGAAGCGAACGTGCCTCTGTCTATATCTTCCCTCGGTGTGATGACCTGAGGTGGTAACCAGTGGTTGGTGTTGGTGAGAAATATGCGAGTGGCCTCTATTTCTCACACCGGAGATAGCGAACGCAGTGCTTCCTCTCTGTGGTTTGTTTTGACTTTATAGACTTTATTGTGTGTGACTTTATTGACTTTATTATGTATGACTTTATGACTTTGTATATGACTTAGTATATGACTTTGTGTTTGGCTTTGTGTTTGGCTTTGTGTGGCTTTGTGTGGCTTTGTGTGGCTTTGTGTTTGGCTTTGCGTGCGGCTTTGTGTACGGCTTTGTGTACGACTTTGTGTACGACTTTGTGTACGACTTTGTGTACGACTTTATTGTGTATAACTATATGTCTAAAACAAAATAGATTTTGTCTTCATTGTTTTACAACTGGTGTTATGTTCTCAGATGATGTCAAGGTGACCTGAAATCAACGTCTGGGCTAGCTGCCACGTACGAGAGGTTGACTAGGCCTATGCCTAGCACCTCCGTAGCTGCGGAGCCCCTGCGGTGCCCCTGCGGAATCTAAGAGGAGTCCGAGAACGTCCTCCTGTCAGGAGAGGCCGTGTTAGAGGAAGAAAAAGAAATGCCATATGTATTAGAGGAAGTAAAAGAAATGACGTTGGTCACGTGACCGAGTCCATAAAAGGGCTGCGAGCTCATTCTGAGCTCTTTTTTCCATAGGATTCACTTGCTAAGGGGTACCTCTGCCCGTTTGAATGGTCACGCTGTATTTTTCTCATTATTTAATTGTCTGTAACTGATTTTTGAAGTGATTCAGTTCGTATGTGTAAAGAGCTTGTTAATTTGCTAAAGATTGTGACTTATAGTAAAACTGTTCTATGTGATAAGTATTTTCTTTTATTTGCTTCCACTTCTGGTTATCCTAAAAATATATAATTATAAGAATATACCTAAGGATAAGATATACACATAGTATATGTTTTAAAAAGTCTTTTAAAAAGTAGTAAATGGCAACAGATTTGCCCTCATTGCAAAGTACTAACTCCCAGTTTCTAAGGTACATTTAGCGGTAGTTTATCTATTCAATAGCGTTTAACCTCATATAAACATGACAGTTTGAATAGATAAACTACCGCTAAAAAGTACCTCAGAAACCGGGGGTAAGAAAGTTTAAAAAAACAGTGTAATCTTTCTAATGTAATGTTACATAATTACCGGCAATAATTAATTTACTTGTTTACGAACAATTTACAAGTAGATTGCCTTACTTTTGTGTTTGATCAAACTTTAGAGTTCTATGTTAGACTAGCTGACCCGCGCAATTTCGCTTGCGTCTCAATTTTTCAAATCGGACCAGTAGTTCCTGAGATTAGCGCGTTCAAACAAACAAACAAACAATCAAACAAACAAACTCTTCAGCTTTATAATATTAGTAGTCTAATATAAATGTCGCCTAGATTAGTAATTATGTTACGAAACACAGCACATAAATAACAGATCCTTTTAACATTGATAAATCACACCAATATACCACACGAATATAAATTAAGTGATACAAACTTAATTAACAATCGTAATTAAGAACAGAAAGTGGTTTAGAAAACTAGAACTGAATTGATAGTGCATAATTTTTGAAATAACCTCAAAATACACTTTCTTAGAACATATTTTTATATGACCTTCTTTGTGTTATATTGTTTACCTACTGTTTTAGTGGGTCGTTATTTTCTAAAACTAAATGTCAATGAACTCTGTGACTTATGACCTTTTGAGTTGCACTTGTTTTTATATCCTTGTTTGTAAGTTCATGGTCAGAATGATTCTTTATTTTGGCATTGAGATTGTTTTTTGTTACATGTAAACAGATTTGCTGCACAATAATATTACGACGATGTGATTGTAAAGTATTCTTTTGCGTAGCTATTAGAGGGTTCTACAGTGATAATCTCCTTATAAAAACTAATATTGAAGGGGTATAAGTCCTTAATCCACCATGAAAGCATATTGGCAGACACGAGACTCCGATTCATGGCATTTTCGTGTTGGTGTAACAACACAATGGGGAATGATTTCGTATTAAACGAAGGCCTGTATAATTCTAATACAATTCTCAAAATTTTAGGCGCTAGATATCTTATTCCGGGAGGAGACCCGTGCCCAGCAGAGTTTCAAAAATCTTTTAAATTTTACTTCATATAGTTATATGCCTGCAATATTCATGCACGTGTGATTCCAATAACATTTTTGTTAAATACAATGCTTGCAATGAAAGCGTCGGTATGATCGAGTTGTTCAGCGGAGCGACACGATGCGCGTGCGCGACTTATAAGAAAAGGATTCTGAACAAGACGGTAGATTCATGTATATTGTACGCTGTGCAATCATAAATAATGTGGTTTATGTAATTCATCACATTGTAACACGGTGTGAAGGTCCATACACAAGAAACGAAATGAGTCGTGTCTTTCGTAAAATGTTTGATTTCTAAATTAATAATTTAGATTCCAAATACTGACCGTATTATATGAGTAAAACCTTAAAGAAATCTTAGTGAGAAGATTATTTATATCTACACTATAAAATATTTAAGGAGAACTCAATTGGTTTATGGTTATAGAACATACAAACTAGGGATAAATCCTCAATCGCTTAGAGATAAGTCTCTAAAAGTTCATAAATAATTATCTTCAAATATCTGTTATTTTAAGAATGATTGCAATATTATAAGATAATATACAAATTTTAACAACCAGGCTGGATTTTTTGAGCAAACCCACTCGTGGTATTTCTTAAACAATACTAAATTTACTAAATAAGCGAAGAATTTAACTAAATAGGCGAAGCTTGAATGCAGAAACCAATATCATTACATAATAAATATATAACAAGAATAAACAAATACTTTTCAAAATAAACAAGCCTAAAACAAAACAAATAAGGGCGTTACTGATTACGTCCATTACACAACTGCAGTGAGCAGTGGTTTGATTTCTAATCGCATAAGAGATCAGGCACCGAGCAATTAAGAGCTGTCATACACGCAGTTACGTGAGCCGGAAACTACGATGCGATGTCTGAATGTGGGTAAAAACACCGGCATACCATGAGAGATAGGGGGATTGTAGATACAACTACATGTAATAAAATATATAAAAGAAAAAGGTGCAATTCTTTTGAAGTTCGATCAAAAAGTGTATCATTTAGGTCAAATGCTGACACTTAAGACAGTCAACAATGTAGGGAGCGAATTTACGTCCGTTTTGAAAGATAGGGCCAATGATAAGAGATGGCAACAAACTCGCCAGGAGTTTTTAATTTTTTACCAAACCTGATTTATTTCTTTGCAAATGGTCACTAAAATACTGCTTAAATAAGATCTCAAGAAAATAAACTCAGTAATAGGAACAGAAATATTGGCCGATTACATGCGGATTTAATATCCATATCATGATTAATATACAATAGGAAACATTGATACAAAAGATAGCCCGTAAATATTGGTACCTATGGGAATCTTTATCTTTGAAAAGATATAGTAGGGCTCCTATTGCTATTCATGCCACATATTATAATGCCTAAAACGATGACAAAATATTAAAGGTATTGCCTATTAAATAAATGAAAAGTGTATCAAATCCTTTAGCTCAAACACCACGATAGTTTTTCCTAATAAATAACTGCATATTGACGAGTAGTGTGAAACAGTCTTACGAGATGCGCATGCGCCGGTATTACTGTATTTGCTTAAGATTACGATCGGCCGGATGTAACGATCCATTGGTAACAACACCATTCATGTAACGATAGAATGTGAAACATGCTGTTTAGTTTTTAGTAGAAAATTGTTCATGTACTTAAATAAGTTAACGTGCAATTAGATTTTAATGTTGCAAGAGACTTACTAATTATTATCAAATCGACCTATCTCAAAGTCTACTTATTTTCTCTTTGATTCGTATCAAATTATTTGTCTCGCTAAAACTCGAAAACGACTAGACCAATTCCACTCATATTACCCGTCATAATTTTATGGATGGACATAAAAAAAATTGGGAAAAGAACGAATTTCTATTTAGTTTGATTTAAAGGACAAGTCCCTGGAATGCTTTATTTGAGAACGGTAAGGACGGAGTGTTCTACGAAGAAGGTTTATATCTAGAAATCTTTTGGCTGGCATGATGAATCAGAATTATTGTTTGTGTTGATAGTACAAGTTTTTTTAACTCAAGTGTAATGCAACGACAATGGTTAGAGATAAACATTCGCATCACATATCGAACACAATGCGTCTCGCTCTATTTGCGCCGCGGCTGCACTCGTTTGCATCACAACACATACTCGCATGTGAAGCTAAGGTGTGCCTTGTTCCGTTGTATGTCTGTATGTCACTCGTACAGAAATAGGAATAGAGGATACTGTTATTTCTGTGTTATTCTACTAGTACGAGGAAAAGGTTCCAATGAGGGACGTTGTAGACTATTCTAGAGAAGATCTATTAAATACTATTAATGTTCAAAAATAATGCAATTTTAGCTGTAATTGAAGTATAAATCTCTGACCTTATTGTTACTCGAATTTTATGATATAGCCGTTTTTGTTAAGCAATGCTTAGAACCCGGAACCACCATATTTTCGATATTTTAGAAAAGCTGAATTTTTAAGCCCATGCGCTCAAGTCCGAACACAAATAACAATAATGGGCTACCAAATACGAAATGTAAGTTCTAATAACTTTTGCAGACCACTTATTACTTTTTTCGGTCCAGAGGTAAGAACTGCTTAACCTAAAAGCAATAATCTTATAGCAAATATAACAAAAACAACGTTTTCATATAACCGCAAGAGATTCAAGACACATGATCGGGGACATCGGGGCTGCAAATAATCGACTAAACAGGCATTGAAACGCGACTAAAGCACAAACAACACCATATAAGTACTATATTACTTCCCATGAAACAGTTACAGAGACTTAATTAACGGAATTATAAACCATGGGAAAGCTTTTCCCTAATAGCTCCGTAAATATCTAGTCTCGCATCACTTGGTTTATAAAAACTTATCTTCCGTTGGATAAACTCAGTCGAGACTTGTTTCCGATACGAAGGTATTTAACGGAAACGGATTGCGGTGAAAATGTTTACTTGTGCTAGTCTAACTGTTTTATCTCTATAAGAGCAAATCATGGACTCTCTGTGGTGTGGTAGGTAGTATACGACAGTCGGACAGTTGGTTAAAAGGATTTGATTCTCAGGTTGAATAAAGTGTTATATTAGGTTTTTGTCTAATTTATGCCATCAAAAACATTCTGTAAAAACCTCAAGTCTCGCCGTAAAAAGTTGTGAGATCTATATGACCAAGTCGATCTATTTGTTTTAAAGGTATTTTTTTTTATTTGGCACGATAATAACATACGTAATAACTTAAGACAGAAGGTCCTTTAAGTAGAGACTAAATAGATTAATCGACTTGGTATTATATAGATCTCACAACTTTTTACGGCGAGACTTGAGGTTTTTACAGAATGTTTTTGATGGCATCTCACTTCTTTTTGTAGAGCGAACATAAGTCCAATTTGTATGGAAAAACGTTTATTTTCATAATTCAACATATTTTCCTATGGGAATGTTGTTCAGTTTCATGGGCTAAACCCCCTTACCCACCATATACCCCCTCCCGTTATACCTCATATAGTAGGTACCTATTTACACCTATTTATTTTATTTTTTACAGTAATAATAATTCATTAACTGCAAATGTAACCTTGTAATCTTATACATTTATATGGGATTACAAAGTTATTGTTGCAGTTGGTGTATTTAGAAAACTGGACCGAAATTAGAAAATATTAAATTTTTCCCATGATTAAGACACTAAACCCTATTTGTATTCTAAATTTTAAGCTTCTAAGTCTGCTAGAAGTACCTTAGACTTTTGATGATCGGTGAGTCAGTGAGTCAGTGAATCAGTGAGTGACAAAATTCAAAATTTTAACAAGTTGTCATTCTTAAACTACTGGCTCAGATTGACTGAAATTTTAAATATACTGTGTTTATACAATGACTGATTAGTTGCTGAAAATCCAGGCTTCTTGTTTTATCCACAACGAAATTATAGGGGTGTCAAAAATAGCCCGAATTGCTTCGAGAAAAGGATGTTACGGCCGTGCCGCTTTTTTTTGCTCGACTTGCGGGGGCACTTCCGTGCCCCCAGATATTATTCTCTATAGTGGGTCGGATTTTATTAACCTGTCTAATATATGGGAAAAGTTTTGCCACGTTCGATATTATAACATTGCCTGCATTGGGCGTGATAATATATAATATTATTTGATTTGAATAGATTTAACTGTTAAACAAACGCATTAGTAAATTAACCATTAATAAATTAACTTATTCTAACTGCTTATATCTTCCTACTTATAATAATAAATATCTCTAATATTTATAGTTAAAATAAACCACAAAGTAAAAAGTCTAGCCGTTAAGACGAGCCGCCATAATTGGCTGCATCTCGTGTGCAGCCCACGTAGTGATGCGACACCGACGTTAGGCTCGAGTTAGTCGACTTAATTAGGGTTGTTCTGACTGAATATAATTCTATTCACGTGCTATGATGTGTAACAAAAACTATTAATTAAAACGTGTTGAATTGCCGTAATGCTGTTCACCGTGTAATTAATTGTCGCCATCAATATTGTGCCGTCTAGTTGGTCATTTTATAGTTTCTAGTATTAGATTGTAACAGCTGATATTTTCATCGTAAAGATGCAGTTAATTAATTTAGTCGGGATGGTCCCACTGTCCAGTCTCCTACCGAAATAAAAGTAGTAGAAGTAGATATAGCTAAATTGTATTAAACTTCTAAAATGTGTGTTGGCCACATCTACATAGATATTTTTATTCGATATTTACGTATTTGAAAGATTATTATAACCACATCATTTTTCAAAGACTTCAAAATTAGTGCCCGAATAAAGTTTTGGCAATATCAGCCCTTGGTGAATAATATCAAACTAAGCGATTTAATCGTTTTGCTCGAAAAACAATTCAAGCAGGATATTTTTTGTTTAAGACGTCGTAAATAAACAAAATATCGACTAAAATTTTCCTGCTTTCATCACCGTACAGCACTATTGGGCACGCGTTCGCGCGCAATCGCGCGGAAATCACCGGCGATTACCGTTTACCGCGAAACGAACGGTCGAGTAACACTCGATGCGGTTACGATAAACTCTGTACTATGTACAGGGTGCAGGAAATCACGGGAATGCAGGAAATTGCAGGAAAAACGTCATCGGTACAGGATGAAGGGCGCTTGATGGCTCGTGAACAATATTTCTTGTTTTTTTACTCAATTCCGAAGCTAGTAGAGTGATTTAATGTGGTATTTGTGTTACTAGATTACTTACTAGGGTTTGTACTTTCTTGCCAATTCAACGCTCAAAGAGTGGTTGACTTTAATTCAGATGTTTGAATCTGAATTCTTGAAAGTAGCAGAATATACGCATATAATGATGAATATTTACAAATTGTATGAAGCTTGATGATGATATATATAGTAGATTATGGCTAGCTGGCGTAAACGCGAGGGGGATTATGCCCTACAGTGGGTAGACAAAATCAAGGCACTAAACATTATTTGTATAGGTGGATTTAGAAACAAGCCTACTTTCTATCAAATATTAAAAGGAAAGACTATTGAGCAATATCTTGCCCTACCAGGAAGCAAAATTCAAGACCTCAATCACATATTCCGCCGACCACATCAAAGGCACATTATTATGTTGTTAATTTCACTAATCAATGCAAAATCCATAATATTTCGCTAAGTTATTCATAGCCTGATTGAAATGGCTCTGTCAATCAACTAAATGACAAGAGTGAAATCTGCGATTAATATTTATCGAAGTTTTATTACCAGACTATGAATATTTGTGAAGAACTTCGGTTATGGAATTAACAGACATCATAAGGAAAATATATCTAACAATTTTTATAGCAATGTGTCGAAGCTAAACCATCACTCATACCTCAAGAAGAAAGCCCGCACTTGCTAAATTTAATGGCCTAGGATTTTCTTTGTTCTACTAAAGATTTTTATAGCTTATTAAATTGGCTATTAAGTTGCATGAAATTCATATAATTTTTTGTCAAGTTTTGGTGTATTTTCAAAATATATTACCCACATTTATGCAACCAAATTATCATTGAAAAATGTGCAAAGCTTTTGTATTATCTACTAATCTCTATCCATGGGAAATAGGCCTAACATTATGCAAAACCTTTTCTATTTGCATATTTAGTTATAATTATCCCATTACAAAACATTCCACTTATTATAGAATCAATTAACGCTATTCTAGATACATAATGCGATTACATCGATAAATAACGCTAGGCTGTTAATCACGTGAAATGAAAGGTTTCTTAATGATGATGAATAAATTAATATAAAACTGCCGACTGCCTGGAGTTGACAACATCAAACCACACTTGGGTGCTTTTAGTTTCATTATGTACTTTCGACGCATAGACACATGATAAATTATATTACAGCGTTCGTATGCCTGGTATATGTGGATACATAAATAAAAAACTGTTCAATATTAAATGCCACAACATTGTCCTCCTTTCCATCCTTTGAACGTTTCAAAGGAGAGCCAAGATCTCCTTTGAAACGTTCAAGATGCTAAAATCATTTCCTAAAGATATAGCTGTACAATAAGAACAGGTAAAATCTTCTTTATGGGATAGTACTGAATTAATAGCACAATAATAAACTTATTTAATTTTAAAAGACCTTAAATAATTCAATCAAAATAAAAATCTGTTGAACGCATGTCGCGAGCCCTAATTACATTATAAATCGCAAAATATAATGAATTATTTGCCACATGCTGAAGTAACAACACGAGTGTGGTCTTTACAAGATATTGATGAGATCACGGGCAGAATATTGTGAAACGTTTTTATGATTATGTAATCAATCAAACATGGCCGTCCAACGCGGGCTTCATTCGCGCACTCTTTCCGCATTCCCTTGTGGATAGTTAATTTACATATCCCGCTAACCCCATCACTGTAGCTACCTTATTACGTTTTAGATGCAATATTTGTTTTTGTTTGCGGTTGTAGGAAATTTGATTTGCGACAGACTTAGTATAGCGACACACCTGCGCAGCATTCGACCGCTGAATGCTCTACACGCTTGCTGTTATCTATACTAATATTATAAAGCTGAAGAGTTTGTCTGTTTGATTGTTTGTTTGAACGCGCTAATCTCAGGAACTACTGCACCGATTTGAAAAATTATTTCAGTGTTAGATAGTCCATTTATCGAGGAAGGCTATAGGCTATATATCATCACGCTACGACCAATAGGAGCAGAGTACCAGTAAAAATTGATACCAAAACGGGGAAGAATTTCAATTCAATTCAGAAAAGAAATTCAATCGCAAGCGAAGTTGCGCGGGTCAGCTAGTCTATAATACAGTAGCCTTTTCATCGCCGCACATTCGCTCCTCGGTAGGTGTGTCGCTACACTTAAGAATACTCCATCTTCTAGGATGAAAATTAGGCTTGTAGGGATAGTTCCTTATTATTATCAAAGTAATGATGATTATGATTTACTAGCTGACCCGCGCAACTTCGCTTGCGTCACGTAAGAGAGATTGGGTCAAAAAATTTCCCGTTTTTGTAACTTTTTTACTGCTACTCTGCTCCTTTTGGTCGTAGCGTAATGATATATAGCCTATAACCTTCCTCGATAAATGGTCTATCTAACACTGAAAGAATTTTTCAAATCGGATTAGTAGTTCCTGAGATTAGCGCGTTCAAACAAACAAACAAACAAACAAACAATCAAACAATCAAACAAACAAACTCTTCAGCTTTATTATATTAGTATAGATTACATGCCATTAAACCTTAGACTAGCAACTCGACGTCGACGTAACATCTTCTCATACCACATTTTCTAATCAGGAGGGAGTTTTACTACTATGAATACTATGTAACTCATCTTTTAAGCCCGGTTTCTGAGTACATTAAGCGGTAGTTAATCTATTCAAAAGCGTTTTTTTATATGATTTTAAACGCAGTTTATTAAATAGATAAACTACCGCTTAATATATCACAGAAACCGGGGGTTACTGATTTATATAATATCTGGCGGCCAACTGTGTTAATTGCATAGCTTCACATTTTAAATATTACAACATTTAAAATCCATAACAATTTAAAGTAACAAACAAATAACTTTCCCATCAACTAGTCTATTAATCTCTTAACACATACTTGGCTTACAAGTGTCAATTCACTCAGTGATAACGATAAGCGGATATGAAACCTGTTCTTATACTAACAGCTTCCGTTGCCTCGGATTATACACTAAACGTTTGAAATCGTTTAAACACTCTGTTCTATTTAATACGGGAAGTAGTTATTAAATAATAGTTGCTTTGCTTGAATTAGCTAAAACAGTGTCCTTATCAGTCATGGATAGTTTGGATGTAGAGTGAAAGTGACAAAATATAGAGCTATCCGTGTTCAAACCACGTTTATGAGTAAAATAATCTATGCATTTTCTAAAGGTTGACTGGTTAATAATTCTACTCTAATCACTTACAATATTGTATACTATAAAACTAAAATATAAGATCTTCATTGGTATTAGTATAATTTTCATTAACATATTTGAATGGAAGTTAACACAAATACTAGTGCAATTTTTTAAGAACCCTCCAAGAATTGATGTAATAAAACCTAACTGCAATTGTTTTGCAACAATAAGTTAGTTAAAGAAATTGAAGTTTTTATAATAAAATAAATCTATAGAATTTGTTTTTTTTTAGCTAAAACGTAAGATAGCAATACAAAAACACATTTATACCAATCAAATCAAGAGCAAGTGAAGTAACGCGTTGAATTTACAAGCATAACACACACTTCATTTCTCATACGATACTTCATTTCACATACGATTTACTGTCTCATACAAGTGTAACAGTTAGGTGTCAAATTGTAGACAGGTGTCAAATGTAACTGCAACGGTTGTCGTGTAAGCCGAGGCGATGTTATCTTTGACCGGTAGATTTACAAACATACTGTAGGCTTATTTCATGTTACTTTTTATCTCATAAATTTTTGAGCAGTTTGGAATAAGTACAGGTGTATTCATGCACCTTTAGCCGAATTGTTTTTAAGTCCAGTTTGTTTTTGGGTCAATTTCAAGGTGCGGACTACTTATTTTTGATTACTAAGTAACTGTTTTATTTTATTTATTTTTATAACCCATAACTGTCCCAATGCTGGGCAAGGGTCTCTTCCCAAACGAGGGATGGGATATGAATAAAAAATCTAATAATTTGTTATTAGACTGCAGTTGTTTGTACTTTCTAAATCTTTTAGAACAAAGGATATTTTTTAGGAAAAATATGTATGTACAACTTTATGATAAGAACACAGTAACTTTGACCTGCTACAGAAAACTAAATTGGTGTCTTATAATTATAATATAAAGTTTTCTAGGTATATTTAAGTTTCATTGTGTAACTTAGAAGTTAGAACCCTTGCGTAGACTATCACTTCAATCTCTTCAATCACTTGCTATCAGTAGTAGTGGAAAATATAAATATAAAATACATATACAATTATAGAACCATTAACTAAAGGATAAATAGAAAATACTAGTTTTCTTTAAAGGGTTTAGTACTTAGGTTCCAACACGTTTGCCTTTTATGGTAGTCAACTTTGACCTCAGCGAGGCAAAGGCTAATTACTTTACAGCCTCTATGTTTATGTTCAATTAGTGTAGCTTTTTATTACTATATATTATATCGGATATAAAGTCTATAAGTAATGCGAATTACTGCTTATTGCAGTAAGATTTTTATGTGATTTTCTAGGTAAATTGAGTCAACTATTAACATCAAGACGAAATTGTGATTTTAGGATTTATATCTGCTTTTGACATAATGTTTTTGGGTCAAATTTACAACCTCAACTCATCACAGAAAGTTATTAATTATACTGTGGCTTGTAAATGGCACACGCTTTGAAATGCAGGCTATTTAAGAATTTTCAGACTTGTTTGATAAAAAGTGCAAAAGACAAATTATTATTTTAAATCGTGAATCATTCAAAGGTAAAAATTCACCTGCTATCTCCAAACAAAGAAAATACCGTTCTAAAACCTCTCAGATCTCCACAATTAAATAATCTTCGTACTTGATACACGTTTATACAAACATTATTACAAGACATCGTGTATTGTGACGTCATACTACATAATTTACAGTGTCGTTAGCACCGTGGAACTAGTGGTCTTCCTCATCCTGGTGTTTAATAAACATTGTAACATGTATTTAGTTACATCGTAAAGATATTAACAGTAGTTCAATTTAATATTTTCATGAGATAATCTTGATGGTGAAAAATTTTAAGGGCTATGTATTTTTAATTTCTTTGCCCGTTTGAGTAAGGGGAGGTGGTCAATTTTGGTGGTGGACTAAGGGCCTCACTCCGTCCTCATTCCTGGAGGAATACCTTACCCAATTGGGTGTCGACAAGTATTTTTTTACAATGAAGAGAAATAGGGATCTCAATATATAAAAGCCGTCTAACAAACTGGGCTGGCTGTTGTTCGATGTTTTAAGTCACGTAATGTAATATAAGCGTTTTAGGTTATTCCTTCAAATACGTCTATTTCAAAAGCATTTTGTAAGTAAAAAACAGAAAAAGGTCAAAAGGTTTCGGATACTTTCGTCACGGCACAGCATCATCCGAAAAAATACAAACTTAATTTAAGTACTAAATTCTGGAAACACGAGACGAATTCACATTGTTCATGTTTATTCAATTTATCGACCCAATTACAATCACCTAATGGAGTCACGATTCTTGTCCCAAGTATTGCCTACTGTAAAACATCGACGCTCACGACATTAGAGAAAACATCAATTTCCATATTGTGTTCAGTTTCACTGCAAACTTCAAAGGTCACTGAAAATGACAGTCAACCAAATTGAGATTGATGCGCTCGCAATTTTTTAGAATTTTCGGAATTTTGTGTAATTTTAAGAATATCGACACAGGATCCCAACTGAACATGCTATTTGATTAACTAATCAAATCGGCTACTCTTTATGAAATGTCAAAATACTGGCATAAAACAAATTTACAAGCAATGTATTTTTTTGTATCTTGTAAAAGATAAGTAACTATATTGTTTTTGTTTGTTATAATTTTTAAAAGTGAATAAAGAATATAGCTGAAATATCTGGGAGCAATTTTACCTGTACATCTATAGTCAAGTACCTTATTATGTACATTTTAAATCACAAGTATTTATCAAACCTTCTGTTACCCAACTTCACAGTGGCCCGTTAATCTCGGCTGGTCATTGACCCACTTCATACAAGACGAATGTAAGCAGGAAATCTCCGTCGCATTGTGTGGGCTTTTGATAACCTTTGACCAATTCAACAGGACAATTTTAGTGTATTGTTGAACTGCATTGATAACGATTCATTGAGAAATAACCGCCAATGGAGATGTGTTATTGTATATCTTTGTTAGTAGCGTGAGAAAATGCGTTTATTATTTGAGCCTGCACAAATGTATGTGTTTGTGTACTGAGTAATATATTAATTAAGTTAAAATGACTACGATAAGCAAACTATATTGGTTTAAAGCTTGTAGTTGTAAGAGACCTACTAAAATGTTTTGAGATATCTTTTTACAATAGGTACATCGAAGTAGGTAGCTGTATCACCTGTATATTGGCTGATAATAATGGTTGCATGAGCTTGTATAAGGCCTGGTAAGGGTGGCCGGAGTCCGATAGATGAGGGCGGCCCAGGACCGGTCCTATTGGCGCTCGATGGGGGAGGCCTTTGTCCAGCAGTGGACGATTCCCGGCTGAGATGATGAGCTTGTATCACATTTGCTGGTTAACCGCGGTAACTTTTTATTAAAATCTTGGAGCATTTTTATACTGTACATCGTTTATCATTTGCATCCGGTCAGTACTAGGTCACAGTTTCCATAATCTTTAACTTTAGAGAGACAATACTGCTTCAAACTAGATTAAAAGATTTCAAGAGCCGTGCTATGACACATTAGATCATGAGAAAGGAACAACGCTAAATAGTCTGTAAAACGTCTTTTCTTCTCCGAAATAGACACTACTACTTTAGAGCTCGCACAAAGATGAGATAATCTCTATTAAAAGTAGAGATTAATAAACAAAAGTTCTTCGACCTTTAACGTGTCATGATACAGCACTGGAAAAAAGCAAACTTCAATAATTCCAACATACCTGAGCCTGTTTGAGTCGATGTTCAGTTCGATGGACAGCCAGTAACGGCGTGACCCTGACGAGGAGTCGCCACCAGGGCCAGTCACGTACAGCAAGGAAGGCGCGTACGTTGCGTTGCACGCACCGTGCGGCCGTGTGTTGCGTGCGCAGGCGCTGGGCCCGGCGGCGTGCGAGGAGCCCGCGGGCCCGCGCTTGCAGACGTACGAGCACGCGGGCGAGAGCCGCGTCACGACGCGCGTCCAGCTCACCCACCACCCCTCCTCGAAACATAATCTGTTGACAAGAAAAATAATGTCTTAGAATATTTAATAAACAGTTTTGTTGCTAAATTGTTCAATAGTAACTTTAACATTGTAAGACTGAGAAGGCTTCTTTAAAGTCCATTACTGTCATTTCGATTCCTGAATATTTCTAGAAAAATTCTAAGAGAATGCTACTCCAGGCTTGGAGTAGTTTGCCCGTCTATTTATTTGTACGTATGATTTGTTTTTACCTATTAATCGCAATTCTAATAAATATTGTTATTAGCATATACTTATAATTCTGTGAGACCTCTGGCTATCTGGGTGGCCTTTATTCAAAGAAAAATCATTAGGAAGTAAAGTTCAAATATAACATTTTACAGATATTACTAAAGTTATTAAGATATCGCAACAAAATAAACAAACACAAGACATCTTCACGACGTATTTATGAACATTAACATCTCAAATATAGTAAGATAAAGTTCACAACAATCGTAAACAATAGATAGATAGCTTCTATCTCGGTTAGTTCCACAACGGTAAGATCAATGTTTATTGTGTAATATACAATACATTAACTAATGTAACTATTAGTATATAGATGTGAGAATTGTCACGTTGGCACTGATATTAAGATTCTAAATTAAGAGTCAATTATGTTTTCTTAGTAAACAATATAAGGCGCCTATAGTTGGTAAAGTCCGATAACTTAAGGGAGAACTTTGTAATACACGATTTATCGAGAATATACTTGGAAGTAAGGTGTATGTCCAATAAAAAGTAGGCGTAGTTAGCAGACAACCGTACTTTTGCCTAAGTGAGCTGAGGAATTCTAAATACCTATTAAATGCCTCTGCCACCCGCGCACCTTACATACAATACTTAATACTCTTTTACAAACCTAACGTAAGATATACGGTCTATCATCATCAGCCTAGCTTTTCTTCCAACAATGTTGGAGTCGGCTTCCATTCTCACTGGATGCAGCTGAATTCTAGCGACTGTCTATCGGACCTCCACAACCCAGTTACCTGGGTTATGACACGATATCCTTCGGTAAAATGTGAGGTCTATGCATGCCATAAATGGTTAAATAATGAAAGTAAGAAAAGTAGTAATGGTTAACGTAAACCCTTTACATAACCATACGTTTAATAATTTGTGCAAAATTTGCAATCGCATGTTCAACGATTGTGCCACGGTGCGTTAAAGAAATGAAAGTCATTTTATTTATGCAACAATATGGCCATCGGCCATCACTCGCCAATTCGACGTCTTTAAATGGAGTCTTAAGAGCGATGACATGAACGTAATTTTCCTCTACTTTTTAGCCATTTTTAACCGTTTGAGAAAATGAAAAATGGGCCATTTTAGATACCTTGTGTAGTTTTTGTAATATTTTTTATTAATTTGGGTGAGATGATATATCATCCTCTTTAACAGTATTTATTGGAAAGTGAAGAGTTTGAATGAATGTTTCTAAAGTTAGAAATCTGGTTAAACGGTCAAGTCCACGAAAAACTAATTAATACTCAATGTTAACTTTTGTAGTTTGCAAACAATTACTCTTCATGTCAATAATTTCCATTAAAATGGTCTACTCCTACATGTTATACGGGCCACAAGTATGTGCACTATGTAGTTGCAGATAAATAACAAATAAATTATCATACTTTGTCATTATTTTACAAAGATCCATCAAGTAACTAATAAAATAAATCAATCATTAAAATTCTCAACAAATAAAGATGTATTACACAATCTTTTTATTAAACATAGTAATAAATTGTCATAAATGGTCGTAAATCTGTGCTTCGTCTTCACAATTTATTGGTTCATTTGGAGTCATTGTCGCGAGGTCGTTCATAGATTCCGACCTACATTTGAACACAATAGAAGCTAGTGATTGACACCACTTGATACAGCTCAGAGACCATTTTACATATACTTTATTGAAATAAACTTGCGGCAGTCTTTATGTTTTTGAAAAGTGAAAGTCGATGTATTTGATTAGAAAAGAAAAAATATATAAAGTTTTGTAAACATGTTTAGAATCGTATTGAATGATATAAATTGAACTATAGTATGGGATCTGTTGCTGAAACGATATGAACAAAATTCAGCAACGACTAAGACACAATCAGGGTAGCAAAATACAGCTACAGTTCACGTACATACATAAACGCATTTTTTTCCATAGTGGTAGGCAGAAAATAGGAAAATTTCTCTTCTTTCAGGCTCATCCATACATTCAGCTAAAGTTTTATTCATTCTTATGAACTGTGAGCAAGAACCAGTTACTAACTTGTGAAATCATGCGCTACACAATATTTATTTTTAAATTCTAGGTAAAATGTTCAAAAACTGAATATTCGTAAAAAAACACAATCACCTTCAAAGACTAATAAAAAAAACTCAATTCAGCTGTAAATGTCATTGAGAACGTACTTAAAACCGTACTTCATTCTTAAGCACTTTGCTTCTCGTGTCAAGTATAATTGAACAATATCGAGTGGCATCACTAGTTAAGAGGTATCAATGTCAGACAATTGATGTCCTTATTCATTTGGACACTTGTAACCTGATAATGTAAACATATTGCTTATTAAAGAGCTCATAGCCAGTTGCGCTCACCGATCGGTAAATGATCTGTGGGTTAAGTAAACCTTGGCGCGATCATTCGATAGATAGTCTTACTGGATAACTTTACTGAAGGAATAGAATCTGTCAAATACATTTGAACCATTTCTTGCACAAAATTTTATGGCGATGGAAAATGTGTTACAAATTTTCTGCCATTGTAAAAAAAAATATGCTATTTTCTATTTCCCTAACTAAATAATACGGCTAAAGATTTATCTAGAGAGATAAAACATGAAAATATACGGAAAAATAGCGTAAAAAGTAAGTGTTGTACCCAACAGTGGGTGATAATGGGTTATTTCAAAAGATAATCTGTACAATTATTCACGGTGTATTATATAACATTATGTAACGTGTTATAACTGCGTTAATGTGATATACGTAGCGACAAATAACTGTTGCAGTTATGTGCACATCTCTGTTACTAGGTTGCACCGTTTGTGAGTAAACTGTGTGTTTGTAAGTAAAATATGAATACAATGATGATAATACAAGACTATTGCTAGGGGTAAAATGTTCGTTAGTTGGTATGGATGTATGGTTGGTAAAATTATGTCTTGTCTAACTCGGGCATTGTTAGCTTATTCATAAACTTATTTTGGGAATATCATAGCACTTTTGTTAATGAAACATATTTGGAATAATTTGGATGATTACTGAAATACCACAAAAACGTTTTAAGAACCTATTGAATGAAGTTACAGCTACATATAATAAAGAAAAATCTCAGAAAGATATACATATATGTGTATTCTATAAATTGAACCTTAGTTATAGTAACTTCATAGGAAAAATATATTATAAAGTAACTTTAAGAAACATTTGTTAACCTGGCCTCCAAAAACATTATGATGTAATGAGAGTAATATCTATGTTTTAAATAAACAAATTACAGCAATTTTACAATTAAATACAACCAAATTGAATGAATAATTTGATTATCAAATAAATAACTAAAGAAGTTAAGAAGAAGGCTAAATAAAGTAAATTATTTAATTTACAAATTCATATAAATACAATTAATGAAATAAAAATACTAACGTTTATCGAACGCAAGAGAAAAATCGTGTTTACATTCAGAAACAAACTTCGTGATTCATCAAGCTAGGTTCTTAATTATATCAAATTAAACTTGTATTTCAACCATGTCAAGAAACAACGAGGATGTCCAGCCGAATAATTGTCGAATAATTGTATATTTTTTAATAAAAACTAGCTTCTGCACGCGACTTCAAATGTGTGAAAAAGATTTTCTGTCAACCGATATAAAATTTATGAGTAGAAGTATCAGAATACTGTAATTTCTAACTACTGTAAGAGTTCTCAAAATAAGTTAAATAGTGTCTGCGACAAACAACTTAGGTTTTCTTCCTACTCATATTTGAGTAGCTGAACCCTGCATCTCAACCCACGCTTCTTTTTCAGCCTAATTGATTGATTTTTGAAAATAACAGATTATGAACCTGGATTTCAACTAAGTAACTGCATTTACATAAAAACCGGTTCAGCAGTACTACCGCAATAAAAACTATAAAACAGACAGACAGACTTATATTCATATAGATAAATATGAAAAACTTGAATGCAGGATGTGAATCAAGTTTTTATACAACTTAATTATTTTGAAACGATTTTACGAAGACTTGAGTGAGCTTTTAGCAAGTTTTATAAATTTATTCTATTAAATCGATCTTTGAATATTTCTCATGTAGTTTTTATGATTGCTAAAATATAAATATCTTTTATAGTTTTAATAGTGGCAATTTGAATTTAAACACTCTAATAGACGGTCTCAGACTGATAAAAAAAATCCATACTTTTATATCAGAAATACGAAAGTTTGTCTGCCTGTCTGTTACGCCTTTATGGCTAAACTACTGAATCAATTTAGATATTTTGTTGAGAGAAAAATGAACACAGAACCAAACATAGGCACGAGCGGAGTCACAGAATAAGATATCATTCGAAAATATCTATACAAGAATCAAACCCACGACACCTGCATAGCCACTTCGGCCACAAAGCCACAGGATGGTGACAAAAAAATTAAGTAGGTTTACCTTACAACTACGGTTTTATAACCCTGTGCCAAAACATCAAGCAAATTGAAGAGACTAATATATAACCGGGTGATATTAAATAACATACAACTACGATTTTATTAACTTGTGCCGAAACATCAAGACATTCAAAGTAATTTATACACGACTGGGAACAAAATGCCATGCATGTAACTGGAAAGTTTCAAAGAGTTATAGAAGTGTAGGAACTCTAGCGATACGCCCATCAGTTCTCACACATTACCCGTCGAGCTTTCTCCGGGAAAACGGCACAGGAAAGTAACAAATACAAGGTGTTTGTTAGAAAGTCATCATTTCTTCGACCGAGCGTCCAGTTGTGCGGCGGCATATCTTTTCTTTATCCTCGATTTCGCTGGACGTAAGAGTATGTGGGTAATTAATTATTGTCGTTGTAATGTTCTTGTGTTATCCGAAACCTCAAATGAAATACTTTTCAAAATAGCTTAGATCTTTTACATCTATTTTTTTTCTCTGCAGCTATTTCCGCATGGAATTTAAGATATATGTATGTAAAGAAACATTTGTTATTTCACAAAATATAATCACAATTATTATTTACAATACGTTTTAACAAGGATGGTGAGTGTAGGTACTCGAATAATTGGTCAAATTAAGAAAGATTTTTTTTTATTTTTCTTATTTTGTGACGCACTTAAATAAACTAGCCATTTTTTTTACCTATTTTGTTGTTTTTATTATAGTTCAAGAAATAAACCCTAGGGGCCTTGATAGATTTTTCATTGGTTATTGATTGTCAATAGCGGTAGAAAATATTCCCCCTAGAGAGTCTAAATGGCCATGCAAGAGGAACGCATGCGTAAATCTAGTATCACGCATTAGTTATCTCACAATCCCGTAACACTGCACCAACAAGTAATGTTGTAACTTAACACGATAACAAACAATACGTATTATGAGATTTGTACACGTAATATTCATGGTAGCGGGTTTTACATCATCCCAGTCAAAATTACCTTAGTTTACTGCCTGAACAAATAGGCTTGTTACTGAGTTCAAATGATTAATGAATAATAAATTATTTGTTACTGCGATACATTTTTCTAGACTTTCAATGCAAGAAATTATGACCTAAGATAAGTGTTTAGTGATAGGCGTTAACTATGAGAAATTATACATAAAATAAATGAATATACACAAACAATAACATAGTATACTTAAATAATCATACGTACATATCGTAAAGAAAATAATTGCAAATAAAAATATATATTAGCTAGGGTTTTGAGTTAAAACTGATTTAGAAGTACAATTTTACAGCGCAAATGCAATCTGCATAACACACATTTGATAACGCACATAATCTACAAATCAAACAAATTAATATCTTACAGATAACGGTTCCCGATAACAGATCTAACTGCACTAGACAGTACTATCATCACATCTCCGGTATGATAGCAGCGATAGCATAAACCTCACCGCCACACATCATTGGAGATACCGCATCAGCATATCAACACGTACGTTCGGAGAACGCGCGCGAGTTGAATATGGACAAATGACTATGAATATGTAAGTTCTAATAGTTTGTTTGAGTTCATTCGAAAGTACGGGAAAGAATTTAGTCATTAAAGTAGTCGCCGTATTCTAATATTATGGGCCACGTTGCGGGTTTGATTCCCGTACGTTACAAATAGTTGTTAGTATTTGGTTTTTGTTTATATTCGTTGTTTGTGTGTTTTTGTTAATCGAGAGTTAAAATCTGATTGGCGGCTACGCAGAATAAAGAAGTACTTACGTAAATAATAACGACCGAATAAAAACCTATCTGTTACTCTTACTTACTGGGCCTGGTAAATTGAAATTGCGTTGAATTAATCAAGGTTTGCCATACCACAACTGTTATCATAAAAGCTCAACTTTCGCGTAATCTAAAACCAATAGTTACGATTCAAGATTTCCTTTACTAATTCAAATAAGTATTCTCTGATATTGTGAATAAGAGGTACTAATTTGAATAACTGCGTAATTTCTAGTCGCCAAGCTGGCTACGTTGGCTGGTGGGATGGCTTTCAAGTTTCCCTGCAATTCTCACTTTGTACAAGTGTAGTAAAATTACACTGATCTTTGTGCAACCTTTGATAAATTATAATTTACAACTCTCACTTCAACTTTTCAGTCGGCGATTGCATCTACGAACTGTTTACTATAAGCTTTAAAGGCATTACTAATTATCGTGTAGGCTCCAATTAGTATTACAGATCTTTATCATTCACAGATAGTTTATAATATAATTACTACTTGATATTATAACTTGATCGAAAATTATATAGCATCGCATTTATAAGTAGTCAAGATAGAAAATATTGTTCGGAGTAAGGAGAGAAAATTTTACAGGTATATGGTAACAGAAAGAATTAACTACAACGATCTTGTATTTGATTTTCATACAGTTAAAATCTAAATTCATTTTTTTCGACTTTAGTTTGCTGTTATTTCGGTAGTCTGTTTGTAAAACTGGTAGTTTTATTAAAATACAATATCATCATAGAATTTAAGGGAGTGTCTAAGCTATACAAAGTTTAATTAAAATCTTAGCGTATATCACTTTTGCACCAGTTTGTACTGCGTCCTTTGTTGGGCACGTGCGCCCACCTGCGTTTCTCAATTACATCCGAACTTTGTCATTATCGTGTACAGTTACGCACAGTTTCTAACAGTAATAGCCAATTATAATTGGTTTATATAATCTTGTTCTTGTTATTGTATCTTTAATGTATTTAAAACCAAAAAAAAAGAATCGTTATGTGGTTTCGAAAATCTAATGAAAATATATGTAGGTTACCCTTTATTTAAAGTTAAAACTAGAAAATGTGATAGATTTGGGTCTGTTATACTAATATATTAAAATAACTGTTACCTCACAAATCCTACGATAATTTAACAAAAATGAAAGTACCCAATGACAGTACATTACCAAGTTATAATTTAAACTGACCAAATTGTACGTTCGCACTGATCCTGACGTAAATCACTCACTTTTTCTTAAGAACACAATTAATCTTTTAAAGTAAAAATCAACGTTTTGCAATCACTCAACAATTATTATTTCGTTTACGCGAATTTATTACGAAACTTGTACATGATGTGTCGAAAGTGGAAATATGAAAACGAGTAAATTATAGTTTATACACAGATGAATAATATAAATTCTTGTTTATTTAAACGACAAATAATGTAAACTGTCTTTAGATTAGTGTTTGACACACATCATTATGTCATGTAAAATTTATCAATACACCCAATAGAGCCTCTCTTCAGAAATCATATTTCACACTCTTATCTAGAAAAAATATCAATCGCTCAAATCGAAACAGTTTTTAGCCAGGCCATAGGCCATAATTAATCAAATCGAATTCTGAAGACAAGGATAGTTAAAAAACATAGTTTGTAACATCAGAGCTTTAGTATTCAGTAACATAATAAATAATAAGAAAAACAGAAATAATTGCCTTCAACAAGATTTATGGCATCTATACAGCAAACTAATAGAGCAATCAAACAAAATGGAACTCCTACACAGGAGGCAAGGGGTCTACGACCTAAAAACAACCAAAATGAACCAATTCAAACCAATGAATCATACGAAGTAATATAACAAAAGTTTGAAAAAAAGCCTTAGGTAACTGACACAAGCCAATCATTAGTACATCAAACTGGCTTTGTGTGGATAATAGACTTTCTCGAAGTAGCCTCACAAACAATACACACAGAGGCTCATATTAATTGCATACTTTATAATATAAGAGACGTAGAAGCAACGCAAATATAATTATATACAATGATTGATATACTTTTAAAAATAATTACTGTTGGTGAAAAAGTGAAATCGATATGTGAAGCGAGAGAACATTTCTATATGAGGCTGTGAAATTTTGATATATCGCTCGCCATAGGCCTTAATTATACCAATATTGGAAAGAGGTTTCTGTTGACTGTTCATAACATTCCACTAAAACGTCTTCGAAAGCCATTTTATTACTGAATAGAAAGGACATAATTTAAGAGCAAGTTAAATAAAGTCATAGGAAACTAGGAAACATAAAATACGGAGTAAAGTTCTATAAATCAAATAGTAAACTTACTGAACATGAAAAAGATTCACAGAAATGAAATAAAACCACGCAAGTAATAACATCAAACGAACAAGCAAAGGCGAAATCACAAGAAGTTCGTGAATAAAACAATAATCTTACACAACCGATGAAAACACTGGAATTATTTTCAACGCTTTCATGAAATCGTATAAATAAATGATGAGTGATTTAAATTCCGGTACAATAAGTCGGTAATGTTAAACATTAAGAATAATTGAGTTTTTGATGAGATATCATTTCATTCAACACTTTTGTGTTATGTAACACGATCTTTTATTGAAAACACAGCACAAAAGTCAACGTTTCATAAAACATTGATATGTGACTCGTCAAAAACGTTTAATTGGGTTTTAATACAATCGATGCTTATATGTAAGTGCCATCCGTCCGTCTGTTACGATTTTAGAGCTAAACTACTGCACCGATTTCACAAATTAATCCTTAAAATGCTGAATTTAGCAGAGTCGCACAGGCAGTAAGTGCTATATCAACATAAAATTATCTTCAGACATTGCTAATAATATTAAGATCATATAAATTCAACTTTCAGTTAAAATAAATAAAACTATAGAATCAACGGCTTGGTCTACAAAACCCATCTATATGTCATTAACCGATTACATGCACTAAAAGCGCATAATTTCTCACAATAACTATAATATTTACGACACATTGTACTGTCTTCCACCAGCTAGAGTGCTTTAGTATCGTGTGAGTTGCATTTATAATACTTGTCTAGACTCAACGATCTTTCGTGATTTATATAAACCTTTATACCTTTAGATCGAGTAGCTGTTTCAATTTCTATTATCAAAATCCGTTCAGTATTTTTGGCGTGATTGAGTGACAAACATCCATCCAAACTTTAAAATTTTCGCATTTATAATATGAAATATTGAATCAATTTACCTTGTAACATTATCTGATTTATAATATTAGTAAACAGAGATTGGTTAATTGGTTATTGATTTTATCATGAGAAAAACCACTTTTTTTGTTACGAGAAAACTAGTTAACTAGATCCTACTTTGAACTGATTTCATAGACGGCAAATATATGGCTATTTTAAAAAACGCTCAACAACGTTAATCTTCATACAAGTAGGTGTAAAGAAAAATACATCATATAAAGTTCAAATGCAAACGGAAAGAACTGATTAACTACGGAACTCGGCGTCTCGGCAGTGACGGCACCGCCGGCATACTTGGCGTGCACGCGATCATGAAATATGTGAATATTTGACTATTTAACTAGAGGTACCGTTGATGCGAGTACGTGAGAGCCGTTATACAGTTGCAGTGGAAATTGCTGCTTTAAAGTCAGTTCTTCATTATGATAAACTAGGTTCTGCTCGCGACTTCGTTGGCGTCAAAAGATTTTTCGGGGTAAAAAGTATCCTATTTGTACCAAATTGTACAAAAAATCATTAATCATCACAAACTTTCGCATTTATGATATTAGTAGAAAGTTGGATGACAATGACGGTACAGAAGGTTTTTTAAAGAGACACATAATTTAGGGTTCTAGTTGCATTCACTGAAAAATTATTAGTCAATTAGGCGACGTTTGTGGGGTAGCCATTAACGCAGGTCAGTGCAAACAAAAGTGGTCTTTACGCATTGAAAACTACGTTTAATCGCTGGTTGGAGAGAATTTAAGAAAGATAATATTATGGTTGAGTGTTTATTAGACAGAATAAATCGGCCAAAAATTAACGATTTCATAATTGTCAACAATTTGTGTTGTCAAATTGTTGGCTTGGAAAGATAAAACGGTAATCGTCATTCAATTGCAAACTTTCATTGAATCTAATTAGAACTCAGCATGTATCACGAGATTGGGCAACAGCCTGCGACAGTTACAAATACATAAGAAACTTACGTCGAGGATAAGGCTTTCCCGGCGAAAGTTCTACGTGATGAGCATAACACAAGAACCTAGCTTAATATCTAATTTGAAAGCAATTTTCGAAATAGTCGACGTGACCAAATAAATTGAAACGACAGATGGAATTCGAATAGAAGTGAAAGATATATTTTTGAATACAATAGGACCTGTTATGAAATCTGTGGACGTGATTTATGTTTTAAACTTTGTAGAAAATTGTATGTATCGATATTTTTGAGAGACGTTTTGATATATTAATAATACACGTTATATTATTGGCTTTGTATTGGCGACATGGCAGACGAATCAGAATCAGAAGAAACAGTCAGCCTGGGACCACGGCGAGTGCAACCTGCGCCGAAACGTTAGGCAATTTAAGGTAAAATGCGTGTTCGCGTTAATTCCCGTATTCTATTATACATTAAACATGCAACGCGAGAGTTTAAAAGTTATGAAGACGAATCCAATATTAAATAAAAAATTAAATAAATTAGATAATACTAATACAACATTATTTAGCTTTGCGGGGCCATCGTAACAATTGCTTGGGGCAGGGAAATTTAGAAGAAAAGAGGAGAGGCCCAGCAGCGGGCCAATCAATTAGCTATTTTAAAAAAGTAAGAGAAGAAAAAGATATGAAGATTCCGAGTTCAAATAAAGTAAAATACCAAAAAACTGTTGACAAAGAAAATTACGTAAACAAATGATTAAATATTTTACATATAATGAAGTATCAGTTATTACATAATGTAATTATCGATGTAAATACTCGTCTTTAATTTACAAAATATTGTCTGATTACCATTCTGATTACCCAACAATTATTTTGAAATGACGATACCTTATAACATTATCAATTCAAAGATTAACTTGCGTAGTATTTACTATAGATTATAATGTCAATTAGATTAAAATTTCAATTGTGTCAATATCTGAACTAGGTTCTGTTTGTGACCTTGTCCGCGAAAAAAAAAAAAATTAACTAGGTATACATGCCAAAAAAATATAGACTTGGACTTTTCTGAGTCAAAGTTCCCGGAGTCAAAAGTTTTCCATGTGTTATAAACAATGTATCTTCGATATTTCATCAAAATTAGTTCATCGTTTTGGCAAGATTGAGTAACAAACACGCATACAAACATACAAACTTTCGCAAATTAAGATGAGGACGTATTAACCTTGTGATTCATACTCTTCGTGTTGACAGGTTATTAAGAGGTCTTAGGTCAGTTCTGTTAATCTGTTCTGCTTGACTCATGTCTTTATCATATCACCTGTTGTCATAAGACACGAAAAAGAAGCCATTAGAAAATTAACTTAATTTCTATCTTAACTATGAGTATAAGAAGAAAATTATTGTACCTAAGTAAGATACCACGGTTTTCTGTGGATTACACATTTTCAATACTCCGTATATTAATTCTATTTGTAATCTAAGAAAATCTTCCTAAAATCTTTGACAGAGCATTGAAAATAATGCCCGTAAATCATGTTGAACCTCCAGTTCCAATTTGTAAGCATTTTGAATCTCAATGATTTTCAAATGAAATATAACAGGTACCTAACACTCCACATGTTACTATCAACTACAGCAAAACTTTCAAAAAGTCTTCACTGTGACATAACAGCAGTAGTTTTTCCTACAAGACTAAGGTAAGTGCACACTGTAGCACGTAATATTAGCTGTCACAGTGACGCGAGAAAGTTTCAATCGAAAGTGTACACTTATTTGCAACGCATCACGTATCGCGCGGGTACCTGTGAATTCACAAGTTGGAAAGCTGTTGCCGAAACATTATCATCCGGGTACAAATAGATGTATCCTGGTACAAGAAAGACAATTATTTTCATTATTTAAACTATTTCAAAATGGCCAAATCCTAGTGGAGTGTTAATTTAATTTAGATATTTAGGTACCAGTCTTCTGTATTCTCGCTACTGGGCTATTTTATGTTGATATAACTGATTTAAAATTGTAATTTCTTCTGATAAGTGTGCAGTTATAGTTTTTGTATTTTAAGCAAGAAGATAAATAAAGAAAAAATATTTGCGACGGTACCATTATGTACCATATTAATATTATTTTAAATGAAAATCAGAGTTCTCATGATTCTTATCTTCAAAATGCAGATACGCATACAAACGACTCTCTAAACTCCTCTCCAAAAACAACCGTAGAACAGGTATCGCACTCCATCAGATAAATATATAACGGAGTCAGACGACATAAAATAATGAGACAAAACCGCAAGTATTTGGTGAAAGTAAAAGCGTAAATAAATGTGGCCCCAGAGTTGACCCCTGCGGCACACCTGTCACAAATAAATACACCACTACGTTTAACACCATACAAAAGTGCATTCTCAACTGTCCCAGAATTTATCATTATGTAACTGAAGCATTACGTAGGTAACATTTCCGAAAGAATGCATTTGTTCTTCGTTAAGTATTACACAACCGACGTAAACACAGCAAATCAACGATTTATGCAAATAAAACATAATAAATCAAAGAATGTCGAAGGCTTACATAACATATTGACAACCTACTAAAATCACAGAGTACGTTGTCTTACTTTCCTTACAAAAGTTAATCAAGAACGCAACAAAACGCCTCATTATTTACGCATATATTAGTTCGTTAATGTCCACGTAAAATAGAGAAATCGGTAGCTATATACATTAAACACTTAACCGTACGTTCAATAACGTATATACGGACGCTAACTCCGATTTTAATGCCCCAATGAATATTAGATTTATTGAACAAAAATAAAACTAAACGTGTATTTGACAATTTATAGTTATTAAATGTGAAAGTTTAAGTTATTTGAAACTCATTCGGAGTCGACCCATTACGATGTTGTTCATTCATTGATGGGAATGCTAATAACGTGCAATTTCATGTCTATATAAAATAATCGTTGCATTCACAGTTATGCGTGCGTATTTTACGAATATAGCAAGTTGACGAAATGGTAAAGAGGTCTTCGACCGTTTGAACGTTTAGTACTGACGGACCTACTCAGCGCGGACAGCTTTCGACTCTATATCTCGTTTAACTAGCCGGACGGAGATAGACAGATTTAGTGTAGCTAGCGATCTAAATCGTTGCGTGTTTGCACCGAGGGATAGTGCGGATAAACAGCACCTGTAATTTGTTGTTATCGATATGTTAACAGTGTCGCGTACCTGCTCGTCCACTTTCG
Organism: Anticarsia gemmatalis; assembly: GCF_050436995.1. Classification (NCBI taxonomy): domain Eukaryota; kingdom Metazoa; phylum Arthropoda; class Insecta; order Lepidoptera; family Erebidae; genus Anticarsia; species Anticarsia gemmatalis. The sequence continues at coordinate 7,922,505 of NC_134764.1, read as the reverse complement.
GAACGTCGGTGGCGCGGGTACCGCTAGCGACCTCGTTGGCGCGCCCGCTGCGCCTCGCGGGCCGCACGGGACGCACGCTCTTCGCATTCTCTGACAAATCTATCCCGAACTTCTGGGGGCCCTCGAACACTTTGAAGTCCACTTCGTCCACGCTGTGCACGGGACTCAGGTCGTGCACGTTATCGAACGCCTGGTCGTTATCGTGCGCCGCGTCGTTGGAAACATGACCCGAGTCGTCGCTGCAGTCCGAGTGGGTATCGGATATCTTCTCGTCGGTTTGTTTGTGCAAAGCGAGCTTCCCGACCTGCGAGCACGTTTTGGAGTCGTTCCTCGACTCCACGTATTTGACTTGTCGGCCGACGAGTGTGCTCAAGTGGTTGTGGAAAGTGGTGTTCGCCACGCATAGCTCCTTGTGCACCGGTGGAATCACCTTACAATTCACGAACTGAGACGCTTCGGTTTTCAATTCATTGGCAGTTTTTAGCTCCAATTTCTTTACAATAGACTTGACAGGTGATAGAGTCGAATCGATTACGTCCGGTTCATTTTCATTTCGTTTGGTGTCCGGCGCCACTACTATATCTCTTTTGTTGACCATACGGTGCTGCAATTTCGCTCGCACAGCATTTATTTCGTCTGAATAATCTTTCAAGTTTGACTTTGACGACGACAATATTTTTTTAACTTCAACCGGGTCTTTCTTAGTTTTATCGGTTTGTCGTTTCGCATCGGATTTAAGATTGAGCTGTGACTTTTGTCTTATTTGTTTGCTTCCGTCGAGTTTTTCGATGTTTTTTCGTGGCGCAAGCGGTTTCTTTTTCTGAGCACACTCTCTGGCCTGGTCTACATTACTTAGATCAACCGGAGTGGGAGAAAAAAGCGCCCTCGTACTGCTGAACTTGTTGTGCGACATTTGACTCCTTATCACCGGGATCTTACTGGGAGAGCCCGCGATAGAAGTAGTGGATTTAGTTCTCTCTAAGCCGGGTGTAATGAAAGCTTCATTTCCTATTTCCCACACGCTTTTTGCTTTCTGCATTTGTGATTTTGGGGTCTCTTTACTTTCTAAACTAATCTTTATGTTTAACGATCCATTATCTGTACATGTTTTAGGTTTTGTTTTCTTTGGGTCGCTCACTTTTTTCTCTACTTTTTTCACCGCCAGCTTGGTCTTAGACAAAACCGGAACGGGTGTCGACGGTGGATTAGATAAAGTTTTCTTCAGTATTCTTGTTTTTACGTCAAGTTTTTTTAGATCTTCGGCTTTGAAGCAATTCGGCCGAGACGTGTTTTTTGATGAAATTTTATACGTAGCATATTTGTCGGAATTAATCTTGTCATTGGGCGGGGAAGGCAGCGGCACCAGCGGTGCGGTTAATTCTTTACCCTTCATGTCGTCGAGGTTCCACAGACTCGTCGTTTTATCGATAGAATTGTTGCGCGCTACTTTATTTCTTGTTTTACAATCACTTTCGGGGTCCGAATTACTTTTCTTTAATATGCAACGTGATTCAATAATGCTGCAAGTCTTAGATTTCTGTAATTTCGGTGGAATAAATATACTCTTACTACACTTTCCATCGGTGGTAAGCGACGTACAAGAAGTAAACTCTGACAATATCTTGTCGAACGACTCCAGAGCCTTGTTCAGCTTCGACTCAGAACTGACATCACTCGCAGGCTTACCCACTACTGGCACGTTTTCATAAATCGAGGAATACCCTTTAGTTTCGTCGAGCAGTTTGTCTTGTTGTCCGGCATCGCTGTCGGCAGCAATGTTTATATTTTCATACACGTGACGGCGCGGCGTCAAACAATCAGTCTTGGTATTCACAACAGAGTCGTTAACGCTGACTTTAGAAACAAACTTTTGCACGTTATCACTGTTAGTTTTCACAGGTTCACTAATTTTACGTTCTAGACAGGCTGCGATCGCGGTCACTTTGCTGCCCTTATGCTCGGGTGAGGTTTCGGAACCGACTGAAAAAGTCCTGTAGAACTTCTGCAGCGCCCCTTGCGCGGGGGGTGCGGATGGCGTATGCTTCTCGGTCGGCTTCTGTCCGCCGAATATGTTGAATACTTTCACTGCGGGCATGTCGCGGGCCCGGCGCGCGGGCGGTCGCGGAGCGTGGATGCGCGCGCGCGTCACGGCGAGCGGCGTGCATGTGTCCCTGCGCCGCGCCATGCCGCGCCATGCCGAGCCGCTATCACACGCACACAATAAGAAAGTCAATGTCACCTCGAGCACCCAACGACGTGACAAATCATCCATAATAAGTGATCCACTATAAACATCTACCTAACACCGCTTACTAACATTCTGTACGATTTATTTGCACTCATTATGTAGCTAGTTACAATAACAAAACGATCGGCGCGGTGCTGCGGTACAGTACAGATACAAACGCAGATCGGTAATTTGTAAACAAACAGAATCATTTCGTACATAATCGGTACGTTAAATTGTTATGATTGATTAATTACAGTCTATTAAAGAGAAAAGTAAGCCAGCTAGGAAAACAACTAGTTTTTATGTAATAACAAACATACTTTCGGTACAAAACCAGTTATATAAAATCCATAAATCCCAATAGAAAGTAGGAATGAGGTTGTTTTGACAATGACGTAATGGCCGACTTTGATGTGGACCTAGGCGTTTTAAAGGAGGTTGGAAAAACAGATGAAATGTTACCGAGAAATGTATAAAGTAACCTAATTGTGGACGAAACACGGTTATCCTACCAAACATGTGTGGTTCGTGGTTGCTTTTATGTCGTCGTTAAACTACACACGTGATGCTATTTTTAATATCGTAATTAGACGAATATGTAAGTCGATACTTCGATTAAAAGCTCGTCTTACAAGCCGAAAATATGCGGGCGAAATATAATATTGAAAAAAAAACACAGATTCGACGTAGTTTAAAACAAGCGCTGACTAATGACAGTAATGACATAACATTGACAGGTGCGGCGTCAAACTTTAATAACCTTTTTGAATTACGAAGTCATCAAAAATATGCAAGTTTAAATGACGTAACGAATTCATTGTGAGGTAAGTTATGAGAGTATTGTGAGACGGTCGCAGAGAGGTCGATGACAGTGGGACAGTTTGTGAAGACAGGTGAGTCAACGATCGCGGAGGAAGACAGGCGGTGGGAATAAAGCAGCGACGTAGGGCAGGTTAGTTTTTGTAATCAATTCGATGAGCTAAAATTGGGTACACCGTGACGTTTGGAATTAGTTTTTATTGTAAGGTGACATGCCGAAGTGTAATCGTCATTGAAGAACAGCATAAAAACATCGTTTACCCGAAACATCTAAAAAATATAAAGATGGACTTGTCAATAGCTTCATGATTGCATACTTGGAATAACGCTCTCGAGTACAACTACTGGTGTTCATCGTTTAATGGTACAAAATTATATAAAAATGAGATGCAAGTAATAAACACCCAAGCAAAACTTATATAAATGCCTGCAGTAGTTTATCACAGGAAGTCAAATGACTAATCCGTAGAAAAAATAATAAAACACATAGTAAAAACTAATTACAAGACAAACAGAACGTAAGGAAAGACAAAAAGTTAAGAAATTCACACGCAAACAATGAACCGTGAAAATAAAAAACTAAATTACAGAAACTGTAGCTAGAATGTGTGTTCCTAAGTAAGACTTTTTTTGGAAACAGTGAATGACAAAAAGTAAAAAAATATACTTAATGTAAATTGAAGAAGTTTACAATCTGAGAGAAAAATAAAGTTAGACCTTTAGTTCATAAGTAATATTGCATATAGAAAGTTCGCGGCTGACGAAGGTGTACTAAATTCAGAATTTATTACTTCAGTGACCCGCAGACTTATGCAGCTGTCCTGTTTGATACAATTAAGTCATTTTGAAAATACAAAGCATGATCATGTCAAAAATCGTGCCTGTTAAGACACTCTACTAAAGTTACGGACTATAATTACAAAATATCATTACTATAATTATAAACGTACATATCGATGAGGTTAAACACCAAAATTTTGATTCTAAATTATACATATACTTAACATGATACTAAATTTTAACAACCATAGCGTAAATAACAACAAAAAAATTAAATAAACATGAAAAACAGATATATTTAAATAATGTGACTTACGTAGAGCTGCAATGTGTATGAACCGTGAAAATTGTATGACATAAGTGTATGTAATTGTCTGTACCGTGACCGTCGGCCGTGGGGCAGATTAGCTGTGAAATCGTGTCAAGTAGACTGAGGTGCGTCTACATAGTAACAGTAATGTTATGATTATGTATTTATTTCATGTTTTATATTAATTAGCTAAATTGTGTTCTAAATTTCACGGACGTAAGTTAGCGGTTTTCTGTGTCAATCTTTAGATTTTATGATTAAAAACTGTCATAAAATTAGCTAGTATACAAGTCCTAAACACTCGATAGTTCAAAGATGTTTCCGAATGTTGAGGGCAGAGAAAATTGGAGGATACAATTTGGAAGCTGACCTAATATGCTACACACAGCAAAGAAAAGAGAGAGGGAGTGAGTACGTTTCACGTTATAAACCTTTTTTATATAATTTATTCTACAATCTACAATAATGTTTAACATTTATTCTCTTCGCCAAGATTCATAGTAGGACATAGCTTGTTGGCGAGATACCCAGATCCCTCCGTTTCATAAGAACGTAATCTATCCTAATAATATAAAGCTGAAGAGTTTGTTTGTGTGATTGTTTGTTTGAACGCGCTATCCTCAGGAACTACTGGTCCGATTTGAAAAATTCTTGAAGCGTTAGATAGCCCATTTATCGAGGAAGGCTATAGGCTATATAACATCACGCTACGTTCATTAGGAGCGGAGTAGCAACGAAAAATGTTACAAAAACGGAGAAAATTTTGACCCATTCTCTTAAGTGACGCAAGCGAAGTTGCGCGGGTCAGCTAGTCTCAAAATAAAGATAACCTGAACCTGGTCAACGTAGTGAACTCAAGACCCTTTTCCCAATACTCGGAGACCCGTGCTCACCAGTAATATAGTAATGGTTGAGTTTACTTCGGTATTTACATTTCATGACTAACAAATTGCAAGTGTTATTGGTACCGTCTTCAAGGAAATACTCTCATTCTTTTTGCAGTCATTTAAATCTGTCAATTGACTTTAATTTATGAGATTTGAGTCATGTTCTTCGGATTGGTTGACATCGTGTATTGATCAAGATTAAATATGGACGAGGTTATTTTGAATTACACTATTTCGATTACCTAATTTGATATCCTCTTACCCCTATCTTTTGCAGTTTAGGGTTGCACAAATTGTTTTTTCCCATCAATTCTATTAACCCCTCAGAATAAATTATTTGTCTATTAAAATAAAATAATAGTTTACAGGTCTATATAATGCTTCGTTTGCAATGTTTCAATAAATTACAAAACCTATACATTTTGTTAATTGATGAATTGGATAAAGAATGTGAATACATTTAGATTTTGTACTTAACGACACGAATACATAGGAAGACTAATTGCGGGTGCCAACATCATTGTTATAATTATTCATCACTATTCTAAGGCGAAAGTGTGTATGTACGTACCATATTTACGCCAAAACGATTTAACCAATAATGCTAAATAACAGGTTGACGAAATACATTAAAAAAAAAGAACAAAGACTAGCTAAGTCAACGAAAAATTAACGTAGGCGAACTCACGGGGAAAAGAAAGACAAATAATTGTATACAAGTGTGTACTGCACCTAACTTGTAAGATAATAAAGGCGTCTAATAAGAGCGACGGGTGTGACACCTAATTGTTCACAATCAGATCATAATGGACGCGGCGGGCCCGCGACTAATCGCAATTGCGACAATCTTGTGACGGACGTGCGGGCATTGTTTTTGTCGTGCTGTCTTCATTGACCGTCTTGTGATGTGATAAGTATTGTGAAATGTATTTATTTATTTATTTACAACTAACAACAGGAATGTAGGAATTGGTGAAATTAATTCGTATGGACTTTTGAAATGGAATAATTATTCGGAACAATAAAGACTTGTTTGGTAGGTATATTATTTCATTATTTTGGGAGCTAATAGGCTAAGGTTTCGAGCTAAATAGGTACAATCGTAGAAATATATTTTTCTATCTTTAACTTTGAAATTATTTGCTACCAAATTTTTGCTAACACATTTAAAAAGATCACATAAAATTACGCAGCATAAACACAGTGAATTCATCAAACAATTACTCTTAATTTTATCAAACAGACAATTTACAAATCTTCCATGAACAATATAAACAGTAGTGATATAACGAGTGTGGTCTGTTATGTGCAAACAATGCACACACACAATGCGCACACATACTTGCTCGCACAATGCACACACACACTGCACTCTCGACAAATACCATCCTTGTCGCTTCCTGTCTCAAAGAGTCACCCGTTCATTAAAATTGTGGAACAAGTCATAGGAGAATTCGCGGAAAATGCACAAAAGCTAACTTACCTAAACCTAAATACTAATACTTATAGAAAAACGCTGTTCACTTTCTTGTTTCCAAATAAGGTTAAGAATTATACCAGTCATTAAAGTTATTCTAACTTAATGGTATAACTTTAGTAACAAACTTTATATCTTACTACTACATAATTATTGTATGGTTTTCAGAGTCTCTACAAGTAACATAATTAAAGATATTATTACCTGAAAGGAATCTAGGAGTTATTTCAACTGTACTAACACTTTTGTATCTGATGCTCTGTAATATTACATTTAGTAGAGAACTCTTAAAGTTTCTAACTTGTACCACACAAATTGTACAATTCAGTACATTAAAGGAAGTGTCGGAGACTAATATTTAAACAAGGATGAGTTAAAGACGCCTTTCTTTCAACAAATGTTCTAGTCAGTTCTTTCAAGAGTTAGAATGGTTGAAAACTTCCAATATACAATTTAAAATGTCAGAAAAAAACACATAAGCCACCATTGTGCCGCGCAGTCGAGTAAAAAGGCGAATTTATAATTGCAAGCTTGGGTTTTATTTATTTTCTATCACTCAATCGAAGGTTCCAGAATCTCTATAACAAAAATATATAAATAGGTACTCGGTTGTGTTGTCTGTATATTTACAAACTGGAACACAATAGATTCATTTAAGACAAGTGATACGAGACTGCCGGCACTGATTAGATTACGATGTAAAACGATACACGATACGTTTGAATAACAAAAACAAACTTCCGATTACTTGTAAGAACAGACATTAATGTTTTTAATAACTTTTGTTGTCATACAAAATCACATGCAAGCAACGTAGGTATTACTAGTTCCTACCCCGGGTTTCGTCAAAGCAAATCATAGGATTTCTAGGATAAAAAGTTGTGTGTTATTGTTAGGTTATGAACTATCTGTGTATTATATCAAACCGTTCACCAGTAAAAGAATAAAAAGGCAAACATGTATTCATAATTCTATCCAATATAAAAACAAAGTTACCTTTGGTAAAATATAACATTAATAAGAATACTCGTCTTTTCATTGCAGTGCCGCATAAAATAAATATTTTAGAGTATTCTCTCTTTGTAAGAGTATTCTCTAGATAACATGACAATATGAATACAAAATCTGGATCACAAAATGCATTTTTATCAAGTTTATTCCACTTTCGTACATATAACACCGAACACGAACGCTCTCTCGTAAATAACATTTTTTACTCAAATACATGGCTTTTGTCATATAGGTCCCACGATTTTCACTCAATGAAAGTGACGGTGGATTCACCATGAAAAACTGGGCCTCTGGTACGTGCTAGAACAATAATGTGTGATGGGATTTTCATAGAATATCGATCGAGAATCGTTTTTGTTTGCAACTATTGTTACATACCTTTTGATTTAAAATTATGCTCTTTTTGTTGGTCGTTTTTTGCTATATATTTCGCATATTATTCTTATTTAATTGACGTTTACAAGTGATGTGATATAATATTGTTCTTGTTAAGTCATAAGTTGGATAATATCAGTTTTAGGTAGGTACCTACCTACTTGCATTAATTTTATGAATAAGTAAGTTTCTTCGATTGTTGTGTTTGTTATTTTATCATGCTAAAATAAAAATAGTCACACAAATAGTCTTAAACCTGTATTCAAAAATGGATACTTTTTTATTTTACTAAAGCCTTTCCCGAGGACACAATCGTAGGTACAAGCTAAGAACATAGTCAGTATATAACAAAACGAAAAATAATCTATTTTTTTTTTGTGTTCCCAAAGGGTAGCCAAAGGGTAAAACGGGACACTATTACTGAGACTTCGCTGTCCGTCTGTCCATTCTCTAAAATGATATTTTATTTTTCCCACCGTGTCATATTCTCCTCATACAACCATTAAGATCTGTATATGTTACATGACCATTTCAAGTGCAATTTGCGACCAATTTAGCACAATGGGATAAGACTCTTAAGCCACTATCAATAACTATCCTACTATGAACGTATAACAAATCAACCACATCGTTTTGAACAGCATACACTGCGTCTTCATAACTGAAGTTTTATTTAATTTGTGGTAGAAAAAAAGCAATGTACTATGAAAATCAGCAATTGTTGTTAGGAAACTGGACTAGTCTGGTTAGTTTTTGATTGGTTGAATTGCAGTGCAAGATTCTCACGAGTTTTAACATTCAGATCAGTTCGTACATTTATTGAGGACTAGCTGACCCGCGCAACTTCGCTTGCGTCACATAAGAGAGAATGGGTTTCAGAATTTTCCATGTTTTTGTAACACTTTTTACTGTTACCTACTCTGCTCCTATTGGTCGTAGCGTGATGATATAAAATATGTTTTTTTTTCACGAAAAATATTCTCAAAATTATTTATATCTCTTAGTATAACGAAGTCGCGCTAAGACATATCCGCCATTAAAACAGTTGCCATGGCAACGGAATTTTGTTAATTCAATGTCATTAAAATATTGATTTTTCGCGACTTCGTTGAATTTTCTGAATTTTCCCGGGAAATGCGTCATTTTCCCGGGGTAAAAAGTAGCCTATGTCCTTTCTCGGGTATCAAAATATCTCCATACCAAATTTCATGCAAATTGGTTCAGTAGTTTAGACGTGATTGAGTAGCAGACAGACAGACAGACAGACAGACAGACAGAGTTACTTTCGCATTTATAATATTAGTATGGATTTATTTATTGTAAACGTGTTTTTATATGTTCAGTATAAAAATAAGTTCGGGTGGCAGGATGAGGCAATATTTTTTAAAACTATAAGATATCCAATACTTATATTTCACAGGCACTGTGTTTATTTCAACTCAATAATCTTAAAAACTTCATGACATTTTTTTTATTATTTTCACCAATGAATAATCAATAAGAAATAAGGAAAAAAATGCATTTCGCGCAGTATCTATCGATTTGAATCGCCGACATGTGATTTATGCAACTTTTAGTCTTTGTCATGCAATTAACGGAAATGATATTTGCACACGGTGCATCGGTAATTGAGGTAACTACTTTCATAGTGCACCAAATACGTAAAGTACATACAGCGAATATTAGTGACTATTGCCTATGAAAACATTGATTTTTTAACATTCAATATTTATGACGATATTTTCTTCCTTCTTGTAAATCAGGTTTTGATAACATATTTATGCAGACTAGTCTACAAGTGTAATAGGATACAATTTACTTTATAGACAATGCATGTAATTTTAATGTAATTTAGTTGCGAACCTTGCATACTATCTACTAAATTATCAGACTTCAGTATTTTTTTTCAGCATAATATAAAGATAGTCTTTGGTCTCTGCCTCCAATGAGAATCAGGCGTGATTTTATGTAATAAGAAGATGAATAAATATCTAACTAATGCGATATCATGCATTATTTACCTCCACTAGTCGATATAACTAACTCGCACGGGCCGTGTCTAACCAACAGTGACATGACTTACTGTTACAATTGCCAGACGTTGCCGCTAGATGGCATTACTGAGAGGTGACGAACGTATGCTGAGCACGCGCGTGTAGTCCTGAATAGAAGCTACAGTACATTATGCAGGCATGCGCTAACGAATACTTGGAAGAAATTTTGGTTGTCTATTATTTAAGATTATTTCAGAGTTAAGTAAGAAGTAGTAAGAGGATTTAGTTCTAACTATAAATACATAGCAGTGTGGCGCAACAATTTTATAAGAGTTAAGGGTATTATTTTATGTTGTGTCATGTGTGTTGTTTGCTAAATGAATGCTAAACTTAACTTACTTTAATCTTACGAAAGTGTGAAAATATCTTCAAATGATTCAAAGTTTCGACACAATTGTACTTTTACTGTCAGAAAGAAAACAATTCAAAACAAAAATCAGAGAAGTCTATGACTAAATGTAGAACACAAAACTCAGAGAAACCTTAAACCTGCAAACCGTAGGGAGGGGCCAGAGAAAATAAACCAGCATTTTGTAAACGATGGTTGACAAGCCCTTCGAAACAGGCAAGCTGTATTCAAAAGCTCATCGTATGAGTAATGAGTGTATAAAACAAAGAGTATTCAATAGTCCCAACTCATTACATGCTTTACAAACGCACGAACGATATTGTTTCACAAATATGTGTGTTTTAACAAGACGTCTTTAAAATGCTCTTGTTTTAAGTTGAAGTATTTGTCAATGCATGCTTTTAAAGAATAGGAAAGATATTTTTCTTTACTGTAGGAATTTTAGTTGCCCGGAATTGGGGCGGAACATTTTTGGTTAGTGAGCTTGGTAACTTACATACATTAAAAATATTTCAGAAATTTAAATTCTTAGGCTTCAACATTTTCGAAGCTTACTAAATGTCTTGAAATATTTTTTTCGTATGCACTTATTTATTATATAGAGAGTGAGCCTCCTAGTATATGCTACGCTTATAAAGCCTGTAAGCCTTATACGTACATATGTACAATGTATAGTTTAATTAATTTCAAATTTGGACTAAATAATTTTGTATGCCTGAGTATATTTTAGCCAGCGCCTTGCGTCCGTAAATTGATTATCTATCATAATTTCAGAAACTGTTCAGAATAAATTTTGCAAGTAAAAAGTTTCCCTTATTAGCTTTGATTACTTTCATCGTAAAACCGCCATAACTTGTAAAAGGTTATAAACCCAAAGAAAGCTATGATGGATACTTAGATAATAAAATCAAGCATACAATCTGATCAAAACAAGACAACTAACTTAATAAAGCTGCGGACCTAACGGCAATATCTAAGGAAGCAATAGCTTTATGTATAAAGTAATAGCTTAAGTCAAGTAAATATATTTTTTCTTAATCAACCTCCTGTTTTTCAAACAGAAAAGACATCGCGAAACTATTTGAAATAGTACTTTTACTTTCGCTTTTTCCCGATAAAGACGACATCGATATGCCATGTTATTAATTCATTGTATAAACACAATAATAAATAAAGTATTTGCTCTATAATTGGCTAGGCCTCTAGGGTGTTGTTTTAAAGTATTTTTTTCTCATGCCATTGGCAATGTTATCGAGTCTATTTGCCGTAATTTGTTTTTCAAAATTAAGAATTTGCGTGATATTAAAAGGGATTTTAGTCATATCAAGCTAATCTAATTTCCTTTTACTGTGATAATTTATTTCAATTACAAAAATATTAGTAGCGCCATCTATAATAACCTTTGCGAAACATTTAACGTTTTCCAAAAAAGTCCGTCGGTGAGAACACAGCTTAAACACTAACAAGAAGCCTAAGATAAAGTATTCAGTATTCAAGTTGAATGCTCATGCGCAATTTGTCCGGCCTCGACAGGTGTTAGCGGTGATTTATGCGCCATTCGATTCCCAGTGAGAGCAGACACGCGCAATTTTCACCGACGGAAAGTCGTACGTGTGAATCTTTGATTTTGTTTGGTCGATACTTGTAATTAGCACGTCTTGTTATAGTTTGATACATTGCAATTATAATTTACTAATGTTACTGGCTTAAAAACAATACAAAAGAAAAATAATTTGAAAAAAAAAAAATGTTTTTCGCGATATTATTAGTATTTTTAGTAGCATGTTTTATTTCTATTTAGAAACAATTTTTTTTAAAGTACTTGCAAGTTTAATTTTACACAACAAAAATCTCAACATTGTTACGCGTGATATAAAATTTTCATATGCGCTCAGTAACGCCATCTATGACCAAGTAGCGGAACTAAGACGCTATTCATAAACAATCGAAACGGCGGGAAAGATTCACAATGCAATTTGACAGCTGACCACAGATTCAATAATAAACAATAGTGCATTGTGTCGATAACGGAAAAGCCATTGTGATATTACCTTAACCTTATACAAGGTAGTGTACAGGAAGTTTTCATTGCCATGTTTTAAAATGAAAGAAAAACAATATTATTGTGATTTATCCCGATCGTTGTACTCACAAATAAAACGGCAATATAATATAGATAAAGAATAAAAAATTGTTGACAAAAACTTAAACTCACGAAGTATTTTTCTAAATATATCGGAAAGCCTAGGTCACGATATTTTCCTCGGCACAAATTGTTTCCTTATCTCGCCAATCTCGATGGCTGTAGACATCGATCTATCAACCAGTTACACACAAGGTACAGATTTACGACTCATGTTCACCACTAAATCACGTATAATGATGTCCTAGCCACTTTCTAAGGAGTGGTCATACCATCCCGATTATTCATAAGACTTTCACGAAACACGCGAAATGGTTGCAAATATAACGGGTCTAGCAGGAAGTTTTATTCTATACTTTCTTGATGCTGTCATTTTCCATTACGGAAAGTTTGCTCAAAAGTTGTCCTGGGGGCTATGACGCAGCTCAATTGTCAACTATTTGAATGTACGCTGTTCAATGTTTTTTCTCTAAATTATGGTGATTAACGCGTTACTTCAAAGCAGCAATAAACTGAATAGTGATCATCAATTTGATACACTAGTTGTTAACTACAGTACGCAAACTGAGTCATGTTGTAGAACTTATAAAACCTTTTTTATTTTCCTCTCTATCGTGTATTTTTTAAACTGAAGACTTAACTATACATACGCATTTGTATGTAAGAACTTGACATCTTAGGACGTAAGGGAATTATAAGAAAGTACTCTAATTTCAGTCTTTATATTCGAAATCATCAAAAATTTATCATGAAAATAGTCAATTAAAACCTTAAGGAAAATGATAACCTCAAAAGTACCGTAAAGCCACTCCCATGAATAGAAGGAAAACCTTATTTATGGTGCGCATAAGGAATGCCATCAGATAGGACAGGTTCCGTGTCTAGCAGTGCGGCTGATAAATTTGTTGCCTGTGCTTCAACGCTTATAAGGAATGACAGGCGGCCATGTTAGAAAGTCCTCTGTTTATGTTTTGGCGGGAAAAATATATTTTGTTTTCTTAATTAATTTAGAAACTCGCTATATTTGCAATTATGTGCTTTTAAATTGTTTTGTTATTATTTGTGCTTTTAAAGAAAACTTTAAATCATTTTTAGGATAGGCTTCGTATTTTATTTTCAATTAGGTTGTATAATTGGTTTTATAAAAATGCTTACATATGTCTTGGGGGCATTAACTTTCTTTGTTTTTGATCATAGTGACTAAATTCAAAATAAATTGGAAATACTACAAAATATAAAGTTGTCAACATAGATGGAAGATTGGTTGTCAAACAATACGACTCCATTTTTAGCACAGATTATAATAAATGCTTTTAATGCCTACCAAGATAATAATTTTAAATTACTATAATTACATAGTATCGTTTTAAACTTTAACTACTTATACCATCGAGAGATGTATCACGCTCTAGGCAAGGAAACGTTTATGAAGTATAAATCAATCATAGAATTTTGGCATACTATAATGGCTAACAAATTCGGGTTAATAGGTTTGTACATTAAAATAATTGTACATAATTAAACTAATTTACTTTGAATAAAACATACTTTTACAACTTTTTTCAAAGGTTTTAACATAGCAATTTTGTTTTAAAGAAAATGTTTAGATTTCCAATCATTTTATATGTGCATCGAATGCTAAAATGGAGAAACTGAGACAAGTAGTTTCATATAATTTTATCCTATTCATATTAGGAAAGGAAAAGCACAACGTGGCTCGCTACACACATGTTCGGTTCCGCAATATTTATCATTCGTATTATAAGAATCTACGATTCATTTAATTGGCAAGAATCGTAAGTTATTAATAAACCACTCATGTACATTCTCTTTGATATAGACCTCCTTCGCCCGCGGTTGGCGAGCGACTGACGCTGCGCTAACGAAGCAAATATACCGCGAGCGGTCACTGACTCTAACTAAACGGTTTCATATACAGCATGTTTCTGTTTTGTTGGTTCGTGTTATAAACCGACCGAGTTGAGATAGTATGAGTGCAATATTAAAAAAGCACTCGCTGGAAGTTCAAGTTTGAAATTTTACGCATATTCTTTTGGTGATTAAACCATTTTTATAGTGCGAATTGATAGCTAATTTACTTTGTATGAATGCTGAAGTGTTGTGTTTAATCGTGAATGTCCGAAATGTTTAGCTCTTAATCTTATGCTTAAGTCTTATCTGGCCGCAATAAGACTCTAAAGTTTACTGATTCTTTCTTAATATTTACATTTATACTTAGTAGTTTCTAATATTAACGCAAATACTACATATTATCATGATATTATCATGTATTTTCTACATATCAAAAACCCGAGTCTATAAACTAAATCTACATACACTTTGTTCACGACGACATAGTCTCCGACTGACTGACGCTGCTCCTGCGCCGTCCGAAGGCGAGCCATAGCAGGAACAGCACCGCGGCGGCGTAGTGCACCCAGTCCGGCACCGACAACTCCACGGCGGCAGTCGTACATCTACGATTTCAATACGAAACGTTGGCCACACTGCTCGAACAGCCAGTGGCTTTGCTACTTGTGGTATGAACGAGTGTTTGTCGTGTGTAGTGCGTGTGAGTAAATATATTGATGTTTTTAAAGTAATTGTGTGTTGTAAGGTATGGAAATTTATATTCAAATAGGAATAAGTACTTACTTTATGTATTGTTAATATCACTTGTTTAAATCGAGCGGAGAAAATTCTTTGCATGTTAAGGGTTTTTCAATAGTTTAACATTTCTACGAAATTTTAAATCATACAATTTTTTAGACTTACAATAAATTAATTGTAGCTTAGTCAAACCAAGCAATAAACCTAACATATAATATAAATTCATATTCTTCATCACAAACATACAATAAAGTATCACCATACAAAAATCATCACCAACATTCTAACTACCAACTCAATTTATTCGTATAACACGAACACAGTTCACAAAACATCAGCCTGTATATAAATGAGTCACGATGGGGGGAGTTGTAGAGTGTAGAGTGGGAGGGAATCAGCTGTTACATCAGCTGTCATTTCCGTCAACAACGAACGACTGTTATGTCGTCTCGAGGAGGTGAGAGGTAGAGCGATGTATTTACGCAAAGCAAAGTTAATTATATATAGTATTTTTTTATTGTAATGGCATAGTCATGATAGTTATTTTAAAGGTTATCATATTTATTTTGATTGGGACATAAAACGTTATATTTATTTGCGTTTGAGAATAGCGACGAAATTCGCTACGGAATATGGTAAATATTGGTTAAGAATAACGACTAATGTTTAGCACTCAGGTCTAAGATATCTCTCAATATAAAAATAGCCTCCTAGCCGATATCCGGCTACAGCGAGGTTTCGGTCAGGTCATCCCGCGACATAAGTTTTAAGCGGGATAAGTAAGTAGGTAGATTAAAGCCTCACTACAGCGGCATATTTCATTGAAGCTCGTCAATTGTGCAGGATTTTGTTTATAGCGTCCATGTGTGTGCACAATATACAGATACACTCTCTAATCCTTCTCTATCAAATAATAAATGGATAAACATCCATTTATGTATTACTTATTTATGCATTCTTATAAACTATCGAAAGTGGCATTGTGACTCAAGTAGCAAATGAGCAAGGAACCTTTATATCGATAATTTCTATTTTATAGAAATTTCCTTATTTGCTTAGTGTGTCAGAAAGTTCTACAGTTTAACTAGAAATTCCTAAGTAATCAATTAAAGAATCATTTTGCAAAATAGAATGAATTAATTGAAAACAAGAAATTGATTCGCGAATTCCGTTAAAGCGATAAACGATACATAATTGAGGATATTTTAATTACCATTTTATCTTGAATATTAATAAAGAATAATTACTATAAATTAAAATAATAACTTTTATAAAAATTAAGAAAGGATTCGTAACCCAGATTTGGACGCGAGATGAGATTCTAATCAAAAATAATATATTAACGTGTTTTAATTGGGTACAGGGCATTAAATAAGAGTACAAAATAAAATGCTAGAAAATAAAACATGCCTTATTATGATTTTTAAGACCAGTATATATCTCTCTTAGATAGAGCCCGGAATTTTTAAGAGGAAGAGGGATGCCCTTTGCCCAACAGTGTGACACTACAAATGGCTAAAAAAACTGTACGACGAGATTTACACATTAATAAATGTAATAGCCAAAGAAGTATGCATATTAATGCGAGAATAAAGCATTTTTTTTAAGACTACTCCCGCAATAAGAATTGTTCTTGTGTAGCGAGGACTTTTACAAACATACAAACAGCGGACACAAAGCACAACCAGACCCGAAACAATTATTCGTGGATCGCACAAATAATTGTTCCGTGTGGGAATCGAGTCCTCCCGACCGCAGTGGTATCGGCGTGGTGACCTAAACCACTGCGCCACGGAGGCATTCAAGATCCTTTCCGAGTTTACCTTGACAAATCGTACGACATTCTTAAACACCACATTTACAAGGAACGTAACAAACATACAAACATTTAAATTACCCTATAAACAAAGATGGCTGCCAGCAAGACGGGTATAAACAGATTTATTATGCAGATATGCAAAGGAACCGTGGAACGTTTAGATAATGTCCGAGAAAGTTTGCACTTACTGTCGTAAATAACTTTGTAAGATGATTAAAACGGGCATATAAAACAATTTCTACTTGAGATGGAAAATCTAAATACAGAGAAAATAAGCTATGAAATAATATACTCGTATTTTTTTCAGCCATGTGTCGCTGCGCCTTTATCGCTTTGCAAGGTCTTGGGTCAGTCTTGTCTATTGTAGCCCTATAAAATACAGTTTCATTTTGTCCTAAGCTTGTTTGAGAGCCACTATTGGGTAAGACACTTCGTCTTTCTTTCGAAACGCTCTAACTGTAGTTAAACTAAGTTTTTGTTATAAGTTATGGTATTATTAAAGTGGGTATTTTAAATTTTTCATTAAAAATAAAATAAGGAAGAGGAAATCAAGTTATAATAATAAAGATTTTTTATACTAAATAATTTTTTTAGAGACACGATGTTAAAACGAGAAACAATAAGCTTTTAAGTTAAAATCCGACATTTACCTACTTGGAACTGAACAATGAAAATTAAAAAGTGTGCAAAATTAAATTGAGAGGTTTCGTTAAAAGCAATAAGCGAAACCTGCCTATAACAATACATTTCAAACGATGATTTTTATTGATAATATCTATATATTATAAATTTTTATTAACCGTTCTATATCGGTAAAAATCCGCCTCAATGCGAGTCGGATTCGCACATAGAGTTCCGTACCGTATAGCACAATTGGATGTAGAAATATCGTATGGAATCCCGCGACAAATACATATTTTATCCTGTTTTACGTATTCGTGATGTCGTTATAGCGACACATAATCTGATAAAATGTCACTTATGTAGGTAAAAAGGGGATAGATCCTTTTTACTATATGAGAGCCTGGTACCTGAGCCTGAACAGACAAATAGCCACACAGATGGGGGAGTCTGAGTAATAGAGTCCCATAATTACACTTTAAATACAGAACCCTAAAATACATGTTAAAAAAGAGAAATCGCAAACTTTATCAAGATGATTATGATTGTCTAGTTCAAATATGTTTTAATATCTATACTTATTATCTACGGGTATTGGTCGATAACATCAAAGGGTCCGCGCTATCTGTAGTTTTAATATCGAAACTGACAGTTTGTGCGTGACGATCGAATAAACAAACGTATAAAGGTTGGTGTACACCGATCCGTAATTTATACGTAGGTAGAGTTCTATCATTTGTTTTCTAAATTCAAACTGCTGACATAGTAGATATTTTTTTTTCGAAAATAGTTTGTACCAATATATTTAGTTATTCTTACTATATACTTAAAATACTGAATAGATAGGACAGCGGTAAGAAAACCACAATAAGCAAAAGTACCTCAATCGGTGCATTTGCTCTGGATGAATAAATTACGGATGAGTGAATGTGTACCTTTATTTGGACGTCACGTAAGAAACAACTACATCGACTTCTATATAACTTTTATTGTTTGAAAGCTTAACAGTGGTTATTAGAATTGTAATAAGTTTGATGAAGATAATTTCGTAATTTAGAGGCTCGACCATTAATAATTGAAAACGAAAAGACATGACAAGTTAAAATAGAAACAATATGCAATGAGCACTATATTTAATTACTAGCTGACCCGCGCAACTTCGCTTGCGTCACATTAGAGAATGAGCGAAAGTTTTTGTAACATTTTTCACTGGCACTCTGTTCCTATTGGTCATAGCGTGGTGACTGGTGATATATAGCCTATAGCCTTCCTCGATAAATGGGCTATCTAACACTGAAAGAATTTTTCAAATCAGGCCAGTAGTTCCTGAGATTAGCGCGTTCAAACAAACAAACAAACAAAGAAACAAACAAACTCTTCAGCTTTATAATATTAGTATAGATTTCACATTTCATTACTATTTCATTATAATTTACAATCATGTTTATCACTTATCTGGTTACCATAGAACAAGCTTTACTTAGTTCGGAATCAATTAACCGTGTGTGAGTTGTCCTACGATATTTATTTATTTAATTATTATTGACAATAAAGATAAACTTGAAAAGTTTTATTACCACACTCGCAGAACTACATACATAATAAATTTAATTTAGTCAAGTGAACCAATAAAAAGTACAGCTATTAAGGCCTAATAAAACAACTAAACCGAAACGGATCATAAACATAATCAATCTTAAAGGCACTTAATATACTTTCAATTAATTAACTAAATAAATATCTTCACTACATATAAAATAAAGACACATGCGTCTGCCTGCCCGCGATAAACTCTAATGCCCGTGTGGGAATAGATAAACTACCGCTAAATTTCCTGAGGCACATTTTGCGGTAGTTTATCTATTTAAACAGACATTTTTACATGAGCTTAAACGCTATTGAATAGGTCAACTACCGCTAAATATACCTCAGAAACCGGGGGTTAATCTACTAAGTAGATCTATATACTGTTTTTACCAATGTAAAGAGCGATTCCTGTGGAAAGTTTAAGCGTATAATTTGTTAAAGTTTTGTGAAGAATAACTTAATAAACTGAACGAATAGAAGGCGGGCCGCTAGTAATTAATAAATAAAGTAATTAAAATAGGAAGGAAACGCAATTTATTAGAACTGTCCAATTAGATACATACAAGATACTATCTCACGATATTTACGTTTAGAAAAAATAATGTTTAAACGGCGTGAGAAAATGGAAAGTATTAAAATATTTTTAAAACGCTACATTAGACCCCACTCTTATTTTTTAGATTAGTCACCTGTTCTAATCCAGGTTATAATCTATCACATTACCAATTTGGTTTAGCCGTTTTGACGTCAAAGTAAGAAAAACAAACACACATTGTTAATGTTAAGAGAAGTGAATGTTTTTTACAGTTACTGCGACATTATTTAAATAGTTTGGAGTAAGATTAATTAAAACTTATTCAACAATAATAGAAACAAATCAGACTCTTTCTCACGCTTAGTTTCCAAATATTTGTAATTTATTGTTCCTAATAGCGAGAATAATTTAAATAGTAACTAAGAACGCCATTTTAATAACATTTTGAAATTAAATCCATGATACATTTATAAAGCATTAGCTTCTGCCAGCAACTTTAGTCACGTGAAAAGATATCTCGGATGAAAGTATCCTTAAAAACTATTTGTTTACCAAATTACATCAAATCCATTAAGTCGTTTTTGCATGAGAGTAACAAACAAACATACAAACTTTCGCATTAATAATAATTAGGATAACATCATTCACATAATAAGAAAGTAATTAAAAGTCTAAAAAAGGAAGTCTATGTTTAGACTGACTATAAATAACGTTAATGAAGAAAAATGCTTTACCAGTTATTCTAGTTCAATGCTCAAATTAATGGCTTGACAGAAAAAAGGCGAATTAACACTAATATTTATCCTAAAAAAACCGACCAAGTGCAAGTCGGACTCGTGCCCGGAAATGTTCCGTATCGTTTTTTTTAACCCTTTACGGTTCTACTGCTAGTAAGATAAGAGATGTGTGACTTTGAGTCCACCACACTGGGCAAGGCAATAAAGTTTTGCTTTAAGAGGTCAAATGTTTTAGTATTTTTGTTATTGAGGCAAAAAAACAATACCTGAGAATGTTTTTGCTATTAAGTTGCCACAGTTAACGAGATACACCCTTTTTTTGAGGAAAGCGGGGGTCTGTCGGGCTCTCCCGCCGGCAAGGCGTTCCGGCTGACTTGGGCATACCGACTAAAAACCTGACGGTGTTCCTTCTGCGGTCACCATAACGTGGCCAGGACGCGGTACCTCCGATCGGATACTCCGCGTCCCAACGAGATACACCCTGGCCCAAGTGAGACGAACAGCGGAGTTTTAGTAACAGGCATCCATGTTTTCCCTTTAAGGTACGGAACCCTAAAATTCTTACCAGTTAAAGACCTAACAGAAAAGGCGAAACAAGAATAATATATTAAAAAAACCAGTAATTTCTGCAAACATCATTGAATATTCATGAACATTGAACACCAAGTTATTTCGGGCCACACGCCTAAACGACAGCTCTCTACAAATATAGAAATTCGACGCCCTAAGAAGTTAATGTTTGAACTATTTTTGTTTGATATTTAAGTACTCGACATACCGTGGTAGCGTAATGCACCGAGAACGAGATTTCGTTTTCTAGTGTAGTGTAAACTGATGACGAAAGTTCGGCAATACATCTATATAGCTAAGTATATAAATAATAATCACTCTTCCCAACAGTAAAGGAAAACACTGTGATGCAACATTGCATGCCTGAGAGTCGTTAACAGTTCTTGGACGCATGCAAACTCCCCAACCCGCACCATGCTAGCGTGGGAAGCTCAAGACATAACTCCTCCCTCATACGGCAGGAGACGCTTGCCCAGCAGTGGGACATTAATAGGTTAAAAAACAAAAAGTCCTGTATGTACTACTGG
Source organism: Anticarsia gemmatalis (assembly GCF_050436995.1). Classification (NCBI taxonomy): domain Eukaryota; kingdom Metazoa; phylum Arthropoda; class Insecta; order Lepidoptera; family Erebidae; genus Anticarsia; species Anticarsia gemmatalis. Next base: position 7,901,064 of record NC_134764.1, on the reverse strand, counting down.
TAAAGTCGTTTCCGTACGATAAGATAATGGTCATGTATGATAATAAGTATGAATATAAAGTAAAATAGTCTTTGGGGATCGTAGATCGCAACAAGTGTCGTTTTTTGGTGTACAAATGCAGAAATGCGGGCTTCGATGTATGTATGTATGTCTCTAAAACTTAGGTATATTATCCAAGATTGAATGCAAAATCCTTGCACATAGTCATTAACTAAACAAATTTTCTTACAAATTGTATAAGATTTATATCAGCAGTTACAAATAAACCGTTGTCTCTAGACTCTATACCGTCGTTTGCAACAGTTTATTAGCACCGAGTTACTTTGTTGCTCCCATCCAATCAGGTTATACCAGAAGTGAGAGAAAAGCCACCGATCGTTTTCTATTAGATAGGTAAAATACATATTTAGAAGCGAAACTGAGAAACAGCGATAATATTCTGTACTAGCTAATTGCATGAGTCGTAAAGCATATTTTATTGTAAGGAAATTGAAGTGGTAAAGTCGCTTTAACTACTGTAAATCAAAAGAAGAGGTTTAATCTATACTAATATTATAAAGCTGAAGAGTTAGTTTGTTTGTTTGTTTGAACGCGCTCAGGAACTGGTCCGATTTGAAAAATTATTTCAGTGTTGAATAGCCCAATTCCCGAGGATAGCTATAGACTATATATTATCACGCTACGGCCATTAGGAGCAGAGTAGCAACGAAAAATGTTACAAAAACGGGGAAAATTCTGACCCATTCTCTCTTATGTGACGCAAGCGAAGTTGCGCGGGTCAGCTAGTTACAGATATTAGAACGTACACTGATGGAAACGAGTCATAACTTATTTTATGCTTGCACAGTTCTTAAAGGAATACATCGTCCAGGAATCGTATTTGGCCACCATGACGACTAGTAACACATTGAAAATGCTTTATTTTTTCGTTACTAATATTAAACTCCTAGGAAGGTCCAACTATAGCTTAATCGCCATACTTGTACCCATTTAAGCCATCGCCAGTCACTAAATTGACCAAACTTTGTTGATCTTATTATTGACCCGCGCAACTTAGCTTGCGTCATATAAGAGTTATATAGTATTATTAGTATAGATACCACAGCCAAATTCCGCAAACTAACAAAACTAACTATCTCATTATTTTCTAAGTCTCCAAGTTTACGATCCTAGATCTCTCATCCGATGTATAACGAGCATCTTGTTAGAAACTTGATATAAAACTTATCGCGGCAGCTTACTTTGTTGCTGAACTAATGATTTAAGTGACAAACTTCACATATTTATGTTAGATATTCGGTTACCTCGCTACTATTCATATTTAGTATCTTGATTATGAATTATGGCTGGAAAGTGGTCTATAGATTGGTTTCGTAACGAATACCGAGATTTCATTAAACTGAAAACACTTTAATCCTATCTTTTGTTGCAATATGGAAATTACACCGGGCACTAGACCGATAGCTTTGTGTGCTTTATTAGGTATGAAAGTCTATGACCCTATCTCCCATACTCCAAACAAATAACCCCCGGTTTCTGAGTACATTTAATTTAGCGGTTGTTTATTTATTCAATAGCGTTTTTTTATGAGTTTAAACGCTATTGAATAGATAAACAACCGCTTATTGAACCTCAGGAACCGGGAGTAAGGGGAATTAACATACCAAAAAAAGGCAAGAACATTTTTAAGATAGGTCCGAGATTTATTTATTTATTGACTTACAAAAGCATACAGACGAAATTTTTATCCGGATCGGGTATAGTTCGATTAAATCCGGGGGCTACTGCATATCGCATTAATTAAGCAAATAGTATTAATTACTGCTGACAACTAAATCTAAGTACTTTTTGCCGCTAACTAGTTGCCAAACGACTAGTCAAAGCGTAATGGCTTTACAACTGTATTTCATTAACACAAATGTTAATAGTCTGTAAATCAACCAGTTTATCAACTAAGCAGATCTTTAGCACGCCATCTATTTATTTAAACAATACCATCTTGTTTTCCAAAGCGTGTTACGTTATATTGTAATTTAATTCGCTATTGTTATCTAAACTAATATTATAAGATTGAAGAGTTTGTTTCTTTGTTTGAACGCGCTAATCTCAGGAAGTACTGGTGCGAATTGAAGAATTCTTTTACTGTTGGATAGCTTATTTATTGAGGAAGACTATAGGCTATATATTATCACGCTCCGACCAATAGAAGCAGAGTAACATGATTTTCTCCGTGGTGCTGTGGTTTAGGTCGCCACGCCGCTATCATTGAGTCGAGATGTCGTCGTGGGTTCGATTACCACACGGAACAATTAGTCTGGTTGTACTTTCTGTCCGTTGTTTGTATGTTTGTTAAAATTCACCACGACTCGAGAGCAATTCTTAGGCGGAAGTTGTCTTAAAAAAAAACTCAGTTCGTCTGTTGTTCGCACCCGCGTTGTGTGTGGGTTACACTTAAATAAGTGGATTGTAAGTAAACTAAGTAGATGTCATTCTGAATGCTCAGTAAACATCATCGTCATGAAATGTACCGTTTGAGTGATGACGCGAGTAAAAATGTAGATCTCTAAAAGTAGTTTAAGTCATAGGTCAGGGCTGACAAAACAATAGCGAAGTTCAAATATATTTTAAAGTAAAATTTCAATTAAATCTAATTTAGTTCTAACTTCATTCAAATTAAATATTTATAAAATACATATATTTCAGTTCTGTCGGGGTAATTGGAGACTATTTACTTTTAGTGAAATTATAGAACAACAGGATTTGATTTTATTTGATTAATTTGACTAAGTTACGGATGACATACAATTTATAATTTTTTAAATTACAGTGGACCAAATGGCAAATGCATTTTTACTAGTCCAAACCAAGTTGCTGCAGTTTTTCAAGCCAAAAATCAAGTTATAACGACCAAAGTCCAATCGAAGCAGTTTCAATCAAATCGTCTGGCCATCAATGCAATAAGGATAAGTCAAATAAATGAGACTTTCAAAATTGCATTTTATTCCTAGACAGAGCCAGACAGAATTAATTGATGTCTGGTCTAGAATTTGCTAATTTACGAGTCAAAAATAGATGTTGGAAGTCGTAAAACTTTATGTTTCGGAAATTACCGTGTTGTAGCGTTTAAAACCGTCTGGTTCAAGTCTAAGAACAGTTTAGGTATTCTACATTTTGGTTTTGTGTTATATTTTACCTGTCTTCGAAGATGAGTCATATACTTAAAGCTATTAGATAGCCTTATCTGATTCATAGTGAGAGAAATGTGATTGTAACTTTTAAACTTTCGAGATTCGTGACTATTGAACGGTATTAAATTATCGTTTGTCTGTTTATATCTGTGCGCAGACTTCAGGCACAATCAAGGCTAATTATACGTAATCTTTATGTTAAATGTAGTGAGACAGATTCCTTTAGATTTCGAAAGCTGTCATTTAATAAGAACAATTCTTTACATTCCTACTCGAGACATCTAAATTGTCAACTACGTTACGATGCAACACAACGCTACTAATACCAAACGGTCACCTATCAAAAGTCAGACCTCGCAAAGCTTGCTTGACTTCCTTATAATATGACGTAGAGACACTTTCAAATAAGCAACCAGCCCTAGTTTTATTACACGAGGTAATGCGACATTTTCTAAAAGTCATGTTTATTTGATGTAAAAGATAAGCACATGAAGTGAGTACGTCGTACTGTCAACATCGCTGACGGTACTAAAAATACGGTAGTTTTGTAAATTTCAAGTATTTTTCGTCCGTTAGAAAGCTGCTCTTGACGATGGTTTCTTAAAAATGTAGGATGTAACGTAGAACCACCAGTTAGTTACTACTTACATACTTGGGCGAGTCCAGACACAAAATTTAATTTCCTTTTTAGGCTTGTGTCATGTTTGCCCCTGGAGGATCAGTGAATGATAGTAGTTGTGTGTCAAAGTTGCCCGACCCGCGCTTGGCCAGCATTGTGGACTCAAGGCGTAACTCCCTGATACCGGGAGGAGACTCTTTCCCAGCAGTGGGACATTAAATGGGTAACATTTATTTGACACTGAGGTCCAATATAAATATGAGCATTGATTCCACAAGTCAGTTTGAAAAACGTAACATTCTGACAAGCACACTTTCGTTCATATTAGTATGGCAAGATCACTACGAAATTCTTATACTCTAATGAAACGCCAAACATCTCGATAAACGTTAAATTAACCTGTCATCGTATTAATGGCTATTATTATAGCTCATAAATTGTTTAAACTGTTGTTATTAACTGAATATTTTTACAAATTATCCGCGAGGCGTGACTGAGCGAGTATAAAAGAGATATTACGTTCCCAACATGGCAGATTAGTGAATACAGGTGTTGATATCATAGCCTACATCAAAAAGTATGAAATTATAAATCACTAACGACTATTCCACAGTTTAACGTTATTGAAAGACTAGGAGACAAATGTCCCACGCATTGGCGACATCGCTCAACGAATTTCTATAGCGACAAATGTAGCGAGACATGTCGAGTGCAGTCCAGCAACATCGCACTTCTACATCGGACACGTTTCATAGGACACCCGCCCCCCCATAACTTCCCTGACTTAACTCATGGCTTGAAAACACATTACCTCGTTCTTAGTCTATCACACTGGTCTAACCATTCTAGAGAACTATGAGATATGTAAGTAAGTAAGTAGAATTTTTTATTAGTAGCCAATCAATAATCCATAGGTGGAAAGCACATTGCAACAAGTAATTAAAGCTATATTTTATTCAGGTCCATGAATGTCATGACTAGGAGAAGAAGGAATAATGTATAATAGAATACGGGAATTAACGCGAGCACGCATTTTACCTATTATACATTAAACATGCAACGCGAGATTTAAAAGTTATGAAGAACGAATAAACCAATTTCAACAAACGGAGCAACGAACAGCCTTCAAGAAAGGTATCATTATAATCTATTTATACAGTTCAACATCCGCATCATGATTACAGTTTGTAAAAAACCGATCAATGGGTCATAAATATGGCTTTTGACATTGATTCTATTTATAGAACTTATTGTAATCAAAGGTTACAAAGATTTTTTACTGAACATTGTAGTAATTCCTGCGTTTTCCTCCACGTGTACGCTTTTTTCTGTTGTCATGGCAACGGCTAATAAAAAAAATTGCGGACATAATATGCGTGATTTAATTCTGCCTACAAAAAAATACCAACGAATTGAGGAAACTTCTTTTTTATGCATTCGGTTAATTGAGCATTGTACTCAGTAAATATTTTTATACCCTTTGGCTATTAAAAAAACCAAACGCTGAAACAGTTTTTAAAGCGCTGTTTCTTATGCCATTGAATGAATTATTATTTTCATGGATTTTTTTTCGGTTATGGATTATCTTTTATTCAGATTGTTTCAATGTCCTGCTGAGCAAAGGCCTCTGACTTGGATTTCCAGTCCCCTCAGAATCAGGCAAAATATGTAGGTATAGGTATTTGTAAAGAGCAAAGGATATAAAAGTCTGTTCAGTAGTTTTTCGGATAATAGCAGATATAAATCAATTTTAACACTTAGTTATACAAGTGTTAAAATTGATTTATATCTGCTATATATACTTATGCCTAGTAATGGTTTAACAGCTGCGGTTCAATGAATCCATTAAGCAAATATTGCAACAAAGTAAGCAACAGGCAACCTCCCGGTCGAGCATGCTCATACATTAATGCACCAATCTGTTAGCTGCAACCGAATGCAATCATCATAAATTATTGTTACCCCATCTACTTATATGTCAGACTTACAGGCCCGAACTTCGCAAGAAAATAATTGAGTTTTTTTGTCACTAATTTCATTGACCTACAAGTCGTTGACTGATCGGTTAACGATTTGTGAGTTAAGCAACCCCTAGTGCGGTTATTCGATAGATGGGTGGCCGCTTAGTACTATTTGACTCGAGTATTTCCGTGCTTCTGAAGGCACGTTGAAAGTCAGTCTCGGTTGTTGTCAATCACAATAAGAGTCGTAAAGTCAAAAGGTCTTCGGGCTGCATGAACAATTTTTGCAATAACTTGACCACAAATCATACGATAAATGAATGATTGACCTATTGGGTCGATCTATTGCGTTGTTACAGTACATGCCATCTAATTTTGCGTGATTTCAGCAACAATGCGCCACGCGGATGGGGTTAATGGCGACGGAAACGGCGTCCTTCCGTTCCGTCACTGCACTCTTTGCTCACGACAATTATTTCCAATTTACAATAGAAAATATCTCAATACTAGCCCGAAAGTAACGTGCTCGGTATACAACAATGGGTTTGCTCCCTACAACATAGGACTAAAAGTGTAAATAGCTACTAGTAGATTTACTGTGCCTACTGCTTATTCATCTGCCTACACCTCCATGTATAACAGGCGAGATATTATGTATCTATGTATGTACAAACTTCAATAGTGTGTTAACGTCAATCTATCATGAATTGTGACTGTTGTCTCTGCCGTTCGCATAATATGCTTGTTTTATCTATACTTCTATAATAATGTTATAAAGCTGAAGAGTTTGTTTGTTTGATTGTTTGTTTGTTTGAACGCGCTAATCTCAGGAACTACTGGTCCGATTTGAAAAAAATATTTCAGTGTTAGATAGCCCATTTATCGAGGAAGGCTATAGGCTATATAAATCATCACGCTACGACCAATAGAAGCAGAGGACCAGTGAAAAATGTTACCAAAACGATGAAAAAATTCGCCCATTCTCTAATGTGACGCAAGCGAAGTTGCGCGGGTCAGCTAGTACATTATAATATGTTAAACTTTCATCCTCAAGCATTTACCTACGTACTATCTATCACCCCTATAAAATAAATCTTAACACATTACTAAGAAAGTTTATGTTATAGATTGCCCCTTGACTCCCTACCCGCCGTTAACTTTAAGAAAGTCAATGTCTATGACTTGCATCTTCTATACAATACACAATGCAGTACTAGGTTTAATTAGTACAATGAGATGAGGAGCTACATAATTAGGTCTATAGGCGTATCTATCTTTTCTATTGATGAGGGATCTAGAAAGACTTAAGGCTTTGTTTATTGAGCTTGTCTGTGGCTCAAATGAAGATAGTGTGGGAAAATAATCTGAACAGAAAAAATATAAGCCATTTCGAACGTGTTTTAGTAAAAATTGTCATCAATCACGGCAATTTTCATATTCTGCTATTGATATCGTAAAGATTTCAATGTCGTGGCATGGTAGCCTTATGATCGGTCTGCAGATGTGTGTAGTATTTATTCTAGAGAGCGCTGCTCAAGATTCTAATTCGTTTCAAGGTGTCAACGTTTCTTTAATCCAATAAAGACCCGCATTTGACTAGCGTAGTGGACTCAAAGTCTCCATTATTATAAAAAGAAACCCTTGCCCAGTAGTGGAGCAGTAATGAGACAAACTATGAGCAAGCTATGCAAGGTAAAGTCACAATCATAAGACCTGGCCTAACAGAAAATCTGTTACACTATATTAGCACGCATATAAGCGAAACCAGTAGCTTATTTACGTTAACAAAATGTGCTAAATAACGGATCCACGCGACATTCTATTAAACATCCAATATGTGTCAGTGTAGCGTCAATATGGATGACTCGTGGTAATTCAGTCGGCGAGAAAATGAAAGTCATCGTTCATTGATGACTGGACGGCGAATTGAAAAGTGGATAATGTTGGGTAAATAGATAGTTTATTGATAAGTTGAGCAACTAGTTATTATCATATTAGTACTAGCGACTTCGTTCGTGCGAAAAGATTTCAGATGTGTAAATCCAGGTTACAAGCTTTCAGTGTATCAAATTTCATCAAAGTTCGTGCAGTAGTTTTTTTGTGTCATCCTCACAAACTTTTGCATTTATAATATTAGTAGGACTTTTATCTTGGCTTCTTGAGGTTAAGGTTTAATTTCTAGATATCTAATTTGTAACTATGCCATTTCTAGCTTAGAGAAGGCACTGGTACTACTATTGCACTAAAAAGTGTGATATGACTTGCTATTTCCAGATAGTTGTTTCCGTTAGCGGCTGTGACACAAAATTTTGGCTAAGAAGAGGTAAATTTTAAGCAATCTATACTAATATTATAAAGCTAAAGAGTTTGTTTGTTTGTTTGATTGTTTGTTTGTTTGTTTGTTTGTTTGTTTGTTTGTTTGTTTGTTTGTTTGTTTGAACGCGCTAATCTCGGGAACTATTGAAAAATTCTTTCAGTGTTAGATAGTCCATTTATTGAGGAAGGCTATAGGCTATATATCATTACACTACGACTAAAAGGAGCAGAGTACCAGTAAAAAATGTGACAAAAACGGGGAAAAGTTTGACCCATTCTATCTTATGTGACGCAAGCGAAGTTGCGCGGGTCAGCTAATAATAAATAAGTTGGACGTCGCATCATAGAGATTAAATCTTATTAAATTTAGTCATGTCTTTAATAATCTTTCGTCAATATGCTGTAGTCCACATTGGAACACACAATCATTATAAGCTATTAACATAAGACGTTCTCAAACACGGCTTTGATTGTGCAAGAAGCAGCATGGTTAGTTGACCGTGCTCTCTGAAGCATGGTCAAACCTCGACATTTGTTTAGTTGTTCACTTAGCCTCTAAACGTGCAAGGTTGTATATCTCTGTCAATGTATGTACGCGGGTCATGATCATGGCACTGACTTATGAAATAGTTTTGTTAATAAAACAGTTTACTTCGTGTTAGGTGTTACATTTATAAGTAAAAATTGGAACTGTTTACTGAATTGAGGAATGATGATGAATGTGGATGAGAGCGATGTGCTCAAAAGCCCAATTTGAAAAAGGTTCACAAGTTTTTTGTTTATACCTAAGCTATCACTTAACCTCTAATAGGAAAACCAATTTGAAAATGTTTTTATTTATTAGGAAGATCTAACCTTCGAAACTGCTAGTCGGATTAAAAATATTGTTCAAAAATACAACGTTCTAAGACTATAGGCTATTAAACTTAATTTCATGAGAATTGGAGAGCGGAGTAATTCCTCCAAACCCAACTGAATCTGCAAGACTCAATTATTCCACCTATAAATCTATCACTACTACACATAGAACTATAATAATAGAATCTATTTTTCGACGGTTGGAAACCCCTCTGTAAATACCCCAGCCTATAATAAGTACTATATCGTCTAGTATTACGAGAGTCAGTGTACCATGCGCCATTATTTTGTGACAAGAAAAACCTTCTCATGACCTTAATTTTGTCGCTGAAGTTTCACTATAAATAGGTATATAGCCTATTGTGTTTCTGTACTGATAGTTTTGTTGTATCTAACTTTTACTAATGTTACCTTTTTTTTTTTTGGAGACAATATTTTGAAAGCATCGTAATTTAATAAAATTAGCATCCTACTTTTTTTAAGTAATAGGTTAGCGTGGTGGACTCAAAGCCTTACCTCTTGCTCGTTTGGGAGGAGACTCTTGCCCAGTAGAGAGACACGCGTTAAAAAAAGACCTTTGTAACAGATTTGGTTAAATTTTCAGTTTTGATGGGGAGATACAGACAATTGTGCAACAGCATTTTTACTGGGATTGCAAATTATCCCCTAGTTTAATATTTCATTTGATAATTATTATTATCTTGTAAAAACCTCGTCCTAAGCTTACTTTTTCAGTCACAATTTATTGGTCGTAGATCACTGACTCTGCCAACCTTATAAGGCAAAATTGTGATAAAGCTAAAAGCTATCTATATAGAAAGTTGTCAACGTTATATCCAAATAAGGAGAGACACAACAACAAGATATTTAGAAGTATAACGGGAAACCTGCGACGAGTTTTTAATGTAAATTCCTAACAACTATTTACATAAAAGGATATATAACTTAAATCAAGAATATATAAATTGCTAAAATATTGTCAACTAATAGAAAGTCGAAGGTTATATTGTAAAACCTAGTTTCACTTCATTATAAGTGTTGGGTAACTTATCTGGTAAAATTTCAAATAATTGCTGCCCGTTTTTCTATTGGATGAGTTGTTTGACTTATCCATAATCCGTGATAATATTCAGATTAGATCAGTGGCTAAGCTGGTCAATATTTGATAATAAAACGTCAATAAATTAACGTTAATCCTAATTGGTTTGATTTATTATATACTCAACTTCTTTTGCACTAAACAAACAAAAGCATGTATCTTCTAGGACCATATTAGGTTGTTTTGGCATAATAGTTCTGTTGAAATAACACTACATCGTATTTCTTCAGTTTACGTCAAAACTTAACTTAGGACTAACTAACTAAAGGTCAGGTACGTAGTACTTGTAATTGGCGGTCCTGTATGACAAGATGTGAGTAATACAAGAGAAGTTTGCGAGGATCGTACCAGCTGGCGATCTCTTCCCACCCCTATAGGAAAAAGGTGTGATATTATGTTAATTGTACATGTATTTAGGTTTGAAAGTGGCGTACATTTTTCAAAATACGGTATTTTAAAAAGTACCTTCCTAGTTAAACGAACAATAATTTTATTCATAGTTTTGAAAGTTCTTAAATGAATACCTATCATATAAATAATAATATATAAACGTTTTTCAAATGAATCTGTATAAATACGGCACTTGTTATCTTACACGAAATGTTAATTTTAAAATTAACAAGCTCGCAAATTACTGGTTACTATTTTAGTGCTGTCTAGAGATTATTATCTGAAATAAAAATTAATTTAATTGGTGGTTAAACTATGAGTAGGTTATACGAGTAGGTATAGACATACAAGCAAAGAACAAAGATTATTTTGAAGCAATGACAACGATAAACTCTTATTTTTGAATTTTAACTAATTTGATCTTAATGTCAACAGGTCCAATTACCGGTCATTCATTAAACGTAGGCAATAATTATGTTATCCTAAGTCAAATATTTTTTTGTTTGTTTGTTACGCTTTCACGGGTAGGTAAAGCACCTAATCGACCGGAGATTGATATATGACAGCTATTGGTCATAATAGTCGAGGCCGTAGTTTTTATTTCTATACAGGGTGTCCCAAAACTCAACGATAATCCGAGACAGGATGAAAGGCCAAGTCATACTGGTTCTAGGAAAAATTAAAAAAAAATTCCATGTCACTTAGTTCAGCAATAATAGACACTTTTCGAAAAAGTTGAAATTCCACACCCTTGATCGCATTTTCAAGTCCTGTGATCACCAATGTCACAATTTTGCTGTGTTTTTTTTTAATTTCGTGATCTTCATTAAATATGCTATTAATCGTAAAACAAATTAATGCACAAAACATTGTTAATTTCATAAAAAAAGTAAAGTTTTAGTGAGTAATGGTTCACAAAAATATCGTTAGTTAACTTTGACGCTTCATATTGAAAAAAAAATGTACTACACTACCCTTGGCAAGTTATTTCAAAAGTTGGCGCATTTAATCAAGATTTCAAAATGGTGCAACACTTGCCACTTTTCTTACCATTAAAAATGTTATTTTTATTTGAACGACGAGTATCCTCGAAAATGGATCGGACGCAGTGGTACAATTGTATGGCGTCCTCGTTCCCCCGATCTAAATCCAGTAGATATTTTTTACTGGGAATGCATAAAAGAAAAAGTCTATTCGAAATCAATAGAAAATCTATCAGAACTTCGCCAGAAAATTGACACAGCGTCAGAAGAAATAAATGCAAGGAATTTTGCTTGACTGGTGCAAAGGTCTTTTGTAAGGCGTTGCAGAGCCTGTATTCGTGCCAGAGGAAAACAATTCGGAATTACTTTAGTTTAAGGAGAATAATTAAATAAGAACGATGGTTCGTTGATTCTTTTTTTTTATTATTATTACCTATTATGTTTATTACATTCAATATTGGTTATGGACTGACTCAATTACCTCTTTACTAAAAATAATTGCTTTCCTCTGGCACGAATACAGGCTCTGCAACGCCTTACAAAAGACCTTTGCACCAGTCAAGCAAAATTCCTTGCATTTATTTCTTCTGACGCTGTGTCAATTTTCTGGCGAAGTTCTGATAGATTTTCTATTGATTTTGAATAGACTTTTTATTTTATGCATTCCCAGTAAAAAATATCCACTGGATTTAGATCGGGGGAAAGAGGATGCCATACAATTGTACCACTGCGTCCGATCCATTTTCGAGGATACTCGTCGTTCAAATAAAAATAACATTTTTAATGGCAAGAAAAGTGGCAAGTGTTGCACCATTTTGAAATCTTAATTAAATGCGCCAACTTTTGAAATAACTTGCCAAGGGTAGTGTAGTACATTTTTTTTTCAATATGAAGCGTCAAAGTTAACTAACGATATTTTTGTGAACCATTACTCACTAAAACTTTACTTTTTTTATGAAATTAACAATGTTTTGTGCATTAATTTGTTTTACGATTAATAGCATATTTAATGAAGATCACGAAATTTAAAAAAACACAGCGAAGTTGTGACATTGGTGATCACAGGACTTGAAAATGCGATCAAGGGTGTGGAATTTCAACTTTTTCGAAAAGTGTCTATTATTGCTGAACTAAGTGACATGGATTTTTTTTTTAATTTTTCCTAGAACCGGTATGACTTGGCCTTTCATCCTGTCTCGGATTATCGTTGAGTTTTGGGACACCCTGTATAGAAAAAAATTGCTTTGCAAACAAAAACAATAAAAAAATCCGACCTTCATAAAATGTACCTGTTGCAAAAGGGCAAACCAGACTGACATGTGCCCTTTTCAAAATTGCCCATTAAATTAACACGATATAATTTTTTTATCCAATAAATCTCTACTTTGTGTAGGTATTCTTAATGTATTGAAACACTAAAACTGCATATAACAATAAACAAACAATAATATACAAGATTATTTCGCAAATAAAACTAAATTGGTACTTAAAACTTTCACGGCGGCTAGACGAACCGACATTAATTCTATTTTTAGATATGTATATTACTATTTAAATGCCTATACGTATGAAAAACTGCATACAAAATTATACATGACCGTGTATAGAGATTGTTATATGTTTTTCATCGTTTTTTGCTACAGTTATGGCCAATTTTGCTAGAACTGTAGACAAGAAGGTTCGTAAACAAATCCAGTCTAAATGTCAAAATCTTAAATCTGTAGCTACGTAAAAAATACGTAATTTTTTTTATTAATTTCCATATCGGAGTTTGAAAAAGATGTAAGTATGGATTGATTATATTCCAAAATTACGGTTTTTTATTTGTGTTAGGTTTTTAATTTGGAATTGTTACTAGGCAGTCTAAAGTTTCATTTTGTTCATTGACAATCTCATTTCATAAAAAATTGGGCTGAAACAACAAAAAGGAAATTTCAATGACACCCATACTTTCAGAAAGTGACTACAATACATCGCATCGTACAGAGTTGACAACAGTTACGCCCGTTAAATGTCAGTATATTTCTACCTATTCTATTTGGTGATAGATAAACATAACTTGTAAACAAATATAGTCCAATTTTGTCCCAATATACATACAATAGGCGACATACACTGAACTGGTGGGTAATACATATGTAAATTACTCGAAGGTATAATGTACCATTTTGGGTTCAACTACAGTTTCACTTCATATACCGTTAGTGAGTATTGTTGACAATCGTTTAGGTTTTAAATGATAAGATCAATGACATCAGTGTCATCGGTAAAATTAAATCTTTAGTTCTTGTGAGTTATCTGCACTTGTGGTTTATAGATAACTGGGATTTGAATGGCAAGGAATAATTTTAGAAATAGGATGATTTAAAAAAATCATGACATAGTTAACTCAAGTAGTTATAAAATTGTATAGTTCACTTCAGTGAAGAGCTAACTTTTGAGTTAAGACGCTTTGAATTTTGAAAATCCGAAATCAAGTACAAGTTAGGAATCACATAGATTTTTGTGGTTAATATTATTTTATTTATAGTAATATAAATCAAATTATAGTTACAGTACATTCGAAGTTTATATCTTCCTTAAAATAAATTTCAAAGTTTCAACTGATAGCTTCGTGTAAGGCTATCAAACAATCTTGCATGACTTCGCAACATCATGATCTGCGCATGCAAATGCAAGGATCAAGAATGCGAGGCTGAAAGTAAAGGGCGATTGCTTTTTGTGCTATATTATAAGCTATTAGAATTATATTAGCCTATTTTCTTTCTTCCAATAAGATGCAGTAATGTACTGTGCTTAGGCGTGCTTATACATAAACGGAAACTAAGGAAATTTCGTCGTTTAATGCTTGTAGAGTTGTAATTGCTATATTTCGAACAGCCTAACCAAGGTTGTTGAAAATTGTGTCGTAAACGATAATAAAATGTTGAAAAAGAATGAATTTTCAAGATTTACTTAAAATTACAAATGTACCATGATAACATATAATTTATGTTGGATTAGATGGAAAGATATTCATTAAGGTAGGATCTATGTTAAAAAATGTGTAACTGCTTATAATGTTGACAATCTAAAGATAATAATAGCTACCACTCAGGAACGTCTCTCCTAATAATCACATAGTAGTTGTCCTAGCGGAGTTTCTAAGCTACGGTACAGTTTTGTCGTATAACAATAACATATATTAGTGACTATTGTGAGTTACAAGTCACTAGTGGGTTAGTTCACATAGTTTGTCATCAGTACCGTGATCAGTGATGATCGGTATCATTAAGTTGTTGTATCGTAACGATCCGTTGATAGGCTAACGATATTAAACCGATTTGTCACTTATTAGATAGAGTACATGAATACACAGTCCTATTTAGTTCTGACATCGTTTAATGACGTAAATACGAAAACTGAAAAAGGGCAGTCCTGTCTCATTTATTCCTAACATCTTTTCTTATTGTTCTTTTTTATTTTGTTTTGTTAACATTGTTTCAAAAAATAGTAGCATTACTAAATAACGATTATCAGGCGTGTTAAGATTTTCTGTGCTAATAATTCATTTGGGTGCCACTCATCTCAAAAATCTAATCAGTAGATTTTGCATGACGGAGCTACCATCATACATCCATTCTTGCAAGCTTATGCATTCATTGCTGTTTTCATTTTATTTGCACCTACTTAGTGCCTGATTCATACATCAGATTTTTTCCTCATACATCTCGCTCATCTATTAAATAACGTACAAAAACTAAGTAAAGTAACTCGCTACACTAATCTTGCGGTCAGCTTACATAATGGTAACGACGTGGTCCAGTGAACACGATCGTTTTATCTCTACTTATGTAACTGAACACTTCATTTGACAAACTCTTTTAACTAAAATGTTTTCCTTGTAGCCTGAAAGTGGAACTTAATACTTTATCTTTTTCTGTAACGTCCCTAGATGGTCATTTATTTTGCACAATATAGCGGCGATAGGTCGTACAATGTGCGATAGGTCCTTTTCTAATTTATATGAGAATATGCTCAATAGTGGTCCGGAGTCTGGTATCGTGCCCGGTATATGACATTGACATTATTATTGGCGAAACGTGTGTATCGGGTACCCACTACTCATAGGCGTGATATTATGTTTGTATGATTGATACTATTATTGTATGTATTTTCCTCTATTTTCTTCACAACCATTGTGCAAAATCGAAAGCTATTCAAATTAGATTAGCAGTAAGTTGTTCCAACTTACTAACTAACCTAACTGTTCTATTTGTACAGAAACGACCGCGCACTTGATAATTTAAGGGAGCTTTCTCTATTGTGTGGGATATATGCAATACCCATACACTAGGTTGGTTAGACTACGGATACGAAAAATGTAACCACGGAACACTTAAATTAACCATGGGTAAACTGTCTCTGAGGTTCAAGCAGCAGTGTATGTGTCGACAGAGTGAACATACACAGGTCCTGTAGCTCAATTCTCTATTACTATCGACTACCGACAACCGGCCTGTCATCGAGAAATTTTGTATGAAAATCTGATCAGCGCCTCTGAGGGGCGTCGTAGCAACTTTTTTGGCAGTACATGCTATATGTCAAAATTCGATAGCTAGCCGGTTGTCGGTAGTCGATAGTGGCAGAGGATCGATCTGCTGGTCTTCAGTTCGACACCCGAATCAAATGAAGTACGATAGGGTTAAGGTACTGGTAAAATGGTGCAAAACTAAAGTCCGTTTAGTCATGTAGCCTGTATTTGCTAATAGGTTCGCCTGTAACTGCACGAGATAATTATTACATACCGTGCAAATTGAAGTTTAAATCTTAAATTATTTCCAATAAACATAAAACGTTAGTGTAGTGAACCATTTAATTATCCAGCTTATTAACGTTTTTGTAAACCAATTGGAAACATTGTAAGTACATTTTAATGGTAGTAACAAAGTGGTTTATGTGTGTATATTACCTACAAGTCTATTATTTATGGTTCCTGTTTGCAAGTCGTTTAAAAAAAAATGTTTTTAATTATCAAAGTTTTCCAATGAGCGGCTGCCGGAAAAAATAATATATATGAAACAATATGTTTTAATAAATTACATTCGGTAAGAAATTGTCAACCCAAATAGATAGTCGGCGCAAAATTCATCAATGACAATAACTATCTTGAATGTTTTTCATAAAATTGCAAAGGTTACAATGGCAGATGAAAATATCAGTGAAATCAAATTTATTTTCACGAAGTATACCTACGTGAGATTAAATTTTATTATTTCTTAAAACGACTATTTCGACAAAGTCAGTATAATTTGCAGAAACATTTACACAGTCACCTGTTAATTTTATTATTCATATTTCAAAGTTGCTTAACCGTTTTGAAAAGTGAAAAGGTTATTGTGTGAAATGCATTGTTGTTAATAATAATTGAAAAATACGCATTGTTTGAGGACATTTATTATATTTATGAGCATTGTAATGTAATGGAATATGCCTTCACACTGAATAATAAACCTTTATTTACGCTCGTGGCAAAGTAACAACTGCCGCGCGGATCGATCTCTCAGGTTAAGCTCCATTGGCCGAGGTTGATTAGAGGATGGGTAGCCATAGTATACATGGCGAGCTTCTCCGTTTTTCTAAAGTTATATTGTGGATAGCAAGGCACGTTATAATGTGCCCTGTATATCTATGGTAACATATCATATCTACTCGTCTCCTGTTACCTACATTCTTCATGGTGAAACACGGGTGTGATTCATACACCTCTACCTATACCTTGGGGGACCATAGGCATCATATTGAGAACTAGCTGACCCGCGCAACTTCGATTGCGTCACATATGAGAGAATGGGTCATAATTTTCCCCGTCTTTGTTACATTTTTTACTGGTACTCTGGTCCTATTGGTCTTAGCGTAATGATGTATAGCCTATAGTCTTCCTCGATAAATGAGCTATCTAACAATGAAAGAATTTTTCAAATCGGACTAGTAGTTCCTGAGATTAGCGCGTTCAAACAAACAAACTCTTCAGCTTTATAATATTAGTATAGATTTACCTATTTAAATATACATTTGAGTATTGATGGCCTAGTGGTATAAGTATTCTTCGCCTACGTAAATGGCCGAAGATTCGATTTCAAGGCGATACTAAGTTATATGTATTAGAAATAATTATCGCTTGTTCTAACGGTGAAGGCAAATATCGTAATGTAAATTTGCATGCCTGGTCTAAAAATTTGGCGGCAATGAAAATATTTTTTTAAGAATAATATCAGTAAAAAAATCTTCACTGCTAAATATTTTAATATATGAAGTGTTAAAACCTAATAAATATTAATTACCAAACACATTAGTAACATATTTCAACAGAAGTAATATAAAAACAATTACGTGTATTACGAAAAAAAAAATATTTTGAATACTGTAATAGGTTTTTATATTATCTATTCTAATTAATTTCTAGATTTTAATGATGAAACTGCGTAAAAAGTAACGCATCACCAAAACTAAGCACAAAATATCACTGAATAATATTACTTATTATTTAATAAGGATTAAAAAACATACGATCTAAGTGCGAGTCATTCTAGAGCAATCTATGTATTACGATTATTACATAAGTATAGCAATAATATTTATGTAGGTGATAGCCTAGACCTGCGATATCAATCAACTTTGTATCTATACTAATATTATAAAGCTGAAGAGTTTGTTTGTTTGATTGTTTGTTTGTTTGAACGCGCTTATCTCAGGAACTACTGGTCCGATTTGAAAAAATCTTTCAGTGTTAGATAACCCATTTATCGAGGAAGGTTATAGGCTATTATATATCATCACGCTACGACTAATAGGAGCAGAGTATCAGTAAAAAATGTTACAAAAACGGGGAACATTTTGACCCATTCTCTCTTATGTGACGCAAGCGAAGTTGCGCGGGTCAGCTAGTGTAACATAAAGATTGTAATGACTGTTCTTATGCATGTTTAAATAATATCAAAAATAAAAATTAATTTATTAAAGGATATTATGGTATTGTATTCTTTAACGATTTTGAACAAATTGACTCAAGGCCTAACCCCTCTCTTGTTTGAGAGGAGACCCAGCAGTGTAGCCGACGAGGAAAGTAATGTGTTTAAAATAACTCTTTTTCTAAATATACTGTTTTTTTACAAATTTTAACAGTGCAATAGTTCTTTTGGAGATATATTATTATACAGTCTTGAAAAATTAATCATAAACTTTCTTGCGAAATTATACATTTTCAGTCATTGAGATTAGCGACAATATTACTTGCCATTTTTGACACTCGCATTCGCTAATTAGTCAAATATTCTTAACCCAAGATATAATTACGTATAAAAATAAAAAGTTAGGTTTTATAATTCACATATTTTGACGTCTGCTATATGTATTACCTAACACCTTCAAAGACACGCATCATAATCATCCTCAATTCTTAGTTTCGAAACACGGAACTTAGTCTATAGCCTCCTACCCAAGGTCGTATCCGGCCACAAAAGCCTTGCCATTATAACCTCAAAAATCGGCCTAATGTCTTCAAACTATAAAAATATCGAGGCTACATGATTCATGTAATTTTTTTCGATCGTAGGCTATTATTAACTTAGTTATGTAAGTATACGATTAGTTTAAAGAACTATCATTATGAGAGGAAAATAGTAATTGAAGATTCGTAACGCCTATTTGAATGTTTCGACAGAACAAGTGGCATATTTGATATACTAATGAAAGTAGTGCTCTAAATCAATTTTGATTATTATTCGGGTTGTATATCGTTTAAAAATTGTTATAATTTAAGTGTTTGTCTAAATAAAAATTAAATCACTCATTCATTCAGATCAAATGTTGACACTTATGATAGTCGTTACAATAACTGAATCTGCCACTAGATTAGACTCGGAAAAGGTCTTATCTAGTTTATTGAATAAGTAACTTATTACTATCCTGTAGGACAGTACGACACAATCTCATTGTGAATCTCCAAATAACAATGTTGTGAGTATCTCAAATTTGAACTTATATTTGTCACTGAAAAAGTAAATAAATATTTTTTTTTGTATTTTTTGTTTAAATTTGAACGATTTCAGCATTATATCGCAAATATTTATTTACGAGAAATAACCTTCCGATCCGAAAAAAAACAAACTATGTATAAACTATGACCATTACTGTTAAATTTCTAATACGGTGGTTGAACTCAAAAGGGTCCACTGCATCGGGCCATGAACTAAACCTAACCTAAGTTTATTGTACGTAAACACAGTGACCTTTCTAGAATGATAATGACCAATTAATTATTGAAACCAGTCGCTAAATGACGTCAAATCATAAATTGAGTGTTTAAAATTATTATTAATCGTTTTTGAAGTGACTGGTTTTAAGTATTTAGAGGTCTTGTACAAAATAAACTTTTATTTATTTTTTGACAATCTAGACTAGTCTATTGCTAAAGGTCAAAGATGTCTGTTTTTATTTTTGGTACTTTTGTCGTATAAATATATTTACTATAAACGCCAAATCAGGAGATTGTTTTTTTTTGTGACTGTGTCATTTCTATGAAGTACAAAAAAATAAACGTCTGTATCCTAAGAAACTTGGTTTCTTTGTCAATAATAGGAATAAAAAATAACCACAAAATTAGATACTTAGAACAAGGGGTTTCAACCTAATATGTTAGTGTAGTGTGTAATGTGTAATGTAATTCATACCACAAATAACAAAAAAAAATATAAGAAAAATAATAAAAAAACATACTTTCGAGTATAGCACTCATCGGCGAGTGCTCGACCACTCTGCCTTGACACATGTAGTGCGAATCTGACACCAATATACGCCAATATCACCAACATAGTATCACCCAAGCACTAACACTGTCACTATTTGGTACCAATATACCACTTAGTACGTTGACCAAATAAATTGGCCCTGAAAAGCACGTGGTACCAGTTTCAAAAATATTCGTCACTAATATCACTTGTCACTATTGACTACCAGTTAATCACTTTGTCACTAGCATCCGTCAGATAATATGGCACTTTTTGTCACTTAATAGTATCGCAAAACTTTACTGTCACTTTCGGTCAACACAGTTTTAAAAACATTAGCTAATGTTAGTCAACTTTTCGTAAACAGATAAATCAAGACTAGAATATTCGCACAGTCCACTAAGTCCACTAGTTCAATGTATTTGTAAACATATAGTAAATAAACTACTATATAAACTTGACAAACATACAAGGACACAAACAAAGTCAAAATAATAAATAGATCACCACAAAAATGTTCACGAAAGTTATTTACAAATGCAAACGCTTTTTTTACGAATGCAAATAATCTATGAATTAATGTTCAAATATATTTTTCTGTATTGAAAAATATAGGGTGTGTATATAAGGGTTGATTATCAACTTCCGTGGTCAAAGGAAGTGTATCGCGGAAGTGTCGTTGCGAGAGCGAAAGTGCGCGTGATTCGCGTGCGATGCGGTGCGAGACTGCGCAAGTTGCGCCCGCGCTCGGCTCAGCTGCGCCTCGTAACACCGACCGCTCACGTAACACTGTATATACCTTATTATATACATAATACTTTGCATAAATAGTTTTGTTCTAACTTAGTTTTGATGTTGTTTTGATGACGGATCAACATTTTTATTTCTATCGTTTTCGAAGTATTTAACTGGATTTTTAAGTCGTTTTACACGTATGGTGGGTGATAGATTTTGAACGTCGTTATTACCTTAGTTTGAAACACTTTAAAAATATTGATAATATGATTGTTTACGACATAAACGTATCTAAATTTTCACGCAGTGCACCTATTTACTCAATAAAGTAAAGAATTCAGAGATCAAAAGTTAAGAGTATTTTGTAAATCCTTTATAAAGCCTTTTTTACTCTACAATTTTTTTCTAAATATCTTTAAGTTTATCAGTTAGTTTTCCTCTTATTTTTGCTTTACAAATCAAAGGTCGAGTCTTAAATTGCTTTAACCAATAATCAGATATCAATGAAGAACAATACGATTGATATGAAATCGAAGATTACACGTTCTGAAGCTATTTTGTAGTCCAATTTTAATTCTATTTTTTTATGTATCGAAAGTCTAGCTTTCACGAACTTGTTGCACGCAACGTCTGAACCTAGATTATGAAAATTATAAGTTTCAGTTACTAATAGTGGTATATGTTCTTTTTTCTTTGTTAACGTGATGATAATCCATGATTAGATGTTAAGAGAGTATATTATAATGTCATTTTTGACAAGTCATTCTATCTATTCAGTCACTCTATATATTCAGATGGGAGTTCTAGCTTTAGTTTATTAGTCACTGTATCTTACTAAAGTATATAGCTTATGCAAAATAAAAGGATAGTATAATAATGTATATTTCTATTTTTTTATACCACAAAAATAATGTCGTTTTGCGGATTGTATAAAAACGAAAAAAGTTTTGTTTTCGTTGTGTAGTGTGAAATTATTATAGCCTTGTTTTAATAAACGCTTGAAATCTAGTAACAAAAGCCGCATACGTAAAGCGATAGACGGATCAAGGAAAACTTATAAAAATGCATTATTCGCAAGTAACATTAGATAATAGTCATTCAAAGCTAAAGTTACAAAATACCTTTCCCAACAAATTTTCAAACACAATATTTAGCAACAATTATGTCACACAAACACTGCATGCTTTGAAAAAAACACTTTCAAAAACTCCAGAATTACGAAACATTACATCAAAAGAGATCTAAAGTAATAAAAACAAAATTTTCATGTTAAAAGTCAGCGTGAAGGTTGCATTCACATCCTGACCTTCGTCGACTCGATAATTACTATTGCAGCAATCGAATAAAACAAAAATATTCATAAAAATAAAAATGGTAGGTGATAAAATGGAGCTGTCATGGCCGCCGCGATCGGAATACGCAATATGTGCATTCTTGAGACAAACTAATTGACCGATTATTAACCGACCGAGACCTCAAAATATATAAAATATACTCTACATAATATCACACCTGTTATACCCTAAGGTGTCGGCAGAAGTGTATGAAATACACCCACATTTCGACATTAACAATGTTAGTACAATTATATAGAAGGCGAGCCTATTGCCATATACCGAGCACGTTTCTAAACTCCGGACACCTAACAAATCTACTAAATTTTTTAAAAATTTAAGAATATGTATAACATAATATGTTTGTTTCTTTATATACTGTCATTCAAAACTCCTTGTCAGCAAAATTGCATAACTTAAAAGGTTAAATAACTAATACACATTTTATTTATTATGCTGGCAAAAACGGTCGAATAGAAAACCTCCTTTTTGAATTCGGTTAAAAAAATTACAAAACGCGAATCATTAATCTTGTATTCGTTCCTTCGATTTGTATAAAAACAAAACATAAAAACTTCGTACATGCACATAACACCTTTTTACATAAGCCATTCGATATCGATTTCATTCTCATCACCAACATTACATAAGTAAAAGGAATTTCATACGAGCCTATATAATTACTTCCTAATAAAAGAAAGTCGAAATGTATATTAAACTATTGTGTGAAAACAAACCTCCAAAACTGACGTATCGATTTCGATATAGCCAGTGATCGATAGATAATAATTAAAGTACTAATGCATCGTTTTCTAGTTACCGACGAGTCAATTATTGAGACAGGAACAATTGAGATTTTGACAATGACTTCATGATAAGTTATTACAACTTTGTTGGTATGATAGATGTTTTGACTCAGCAAATAGGCGGCATATTTTTGTTGTTGTTTATTTCACCTTATAATATAACTATAATGTTGTCATGGTAACAAACGTACATACATAAGATCATGCCTTGTTCCCATAGGGGTAGGTACCAAAGACATGAACTTATTACATCATTTTGTATCATAAAACGAAGTCCCTTCGAAGTGTCAGTCTGTCTAATCGCACTAAACTCAAAATTGACTGAGCGGATTTTCAAGCGATTTCACCAAGAGATGGATTTATTCCCAAGAAATTTTAGTGTGTTATCTCTTAAGGTAGTAGTTAAATGTCTTGTATATAACACACTTTTGCGACAATTGAGTTTGGTACCATATTTACAATACATTAAATGGCAATTACTACCGAATTTAAAGCAATTATTTAATGTGTTACATAAAACAATATTTGCAATACATGTTTTTGTGCCGTATTGAAATCTTACCTCTAGACACGCCTCCATTGATCACAATAATATAATTATCATATTCTATAATTAACGCTGCTCCATATCTTTATCAAAATGCACGAACACTTTATTTTAAACACTGATATAAGATAATCAAATAAAACAGTGAGTTAATTACAAGTCGTCCTAATTAGTTCCGATATGGTCGACAACTGACATACAATCGAGGTCGATAGTATCGAATTATTAGATTGTATCGATAATATACATATAACATGGTTTTGTTGCAATTTTGATAAATAATAAGCAATAACTCTAATTTCCTTATCAAAGGTACAGCATAATGTCTTTATTGCATCAAAAGGCCTCCGTATAATCCCTTCTATAAAATAAATGCGAAAGTAACCCTGTAAGTCTCTTCTTCACGCCTAAACCACTGTATCGATTTGAATGAATTATTGTACAAAGATAGTTTGGGATCCGGGAAAGGATTTATGATAGTTTTTATCCCGGAAATCCTATAGGATTGGGAACTATGCTAGCTATACTAACTGGGTATAAAGCAATATAACTATAGTGTACGCGTAGACGCAATCGAGAGCAGTTGCACTATACTTATAAATTCTGGAGAAACGGACCATCACATTTTAGAACAAAATAACTATGATAAATCCATCAAATGTGTGTATTTGTGTAATTACAAGTCATAATCGTTCTTTATTCTCCTTGAATGTTAAATAACAAATATGTTATCTCATTTGAGAACACGCAAAATATCAATTTTAGTGTTTTAACCATATCCTCTGTGAGTAGAACTAAATTGATGATATTTACATCTTAATGGGGTTTAGAAACATCTGAAATAAGCTATAAGTGTTACGTTTAACGAGAACTGAAAATAATTTAGATACATTGAATAATTACAAGTTTGAGTCTGTACGAGCCTGTAATTAAATAGTATTTTAGGCATATAGTCAAATAATTAATTGTTAGTTAATATTACTAGTTCTTTCTAGTACCATTTTTTTACATAGCTCAACGGGAATAAAAGTTAATGTCATGACAAACTTAGATTTTTCGTATCTTAAGTACCATATTATTTTTGCTACTTATAAAGTCGATTTGTTAAAATCTCTGAAATACCGGTATTTCTAATCTAATTCAATCAAAGTAATAAATAAAATTATACAAAAAATAAAGCATATGCAAGTTTTTCGAGTTTAATTTAACAAACAATAATTGCTAATTAAACGGAAATTTCTTAAAAGAACACATGGCGTAGATGGCATCTTTTAATGAAGTAAATGTCGGAAAGATGCGTGAATCTCGTTACGTATTACTACATACAAACATTAAACCTTCTAATTTAAATACGTATACACTCTTACTTCTATTATGCAACCTTTTTTATGCGTAAACTTGTCCATTTTTTACATGCTGATAGCAGTGATGGTCGAGTGGTCAAATTTGACACCTCCCACTCAAGTGGTTGCTGGTTCGAATCCATGCAACACACCAAGCATTTTCGAAGTTATGTGTGTATTAGAAATAAACGGCGAAGGAAAACATCGTGATGAAGCCTTGCAGGTCTAAAAAAAGCTTTAACACAATTCTTGAGGGCATTGAACAAAGTACTCAATCCGCACTTGGCCAGCGTGGTGGACTTAAAGACTTGCAACTTTTTATTTTAAAGATTCCAGACATTTTTGTACGAGATTGTTTTACTGAATTTAGTGCTTCGCGGCTTATGATCAAGTATAAAATAACATATCCGATAGGAAAAATGTATGAAACAATGTCCAACTTCCATCTGATAAGCTAACCGGTACTTATTCAGAAGTGGTGAAATCAGGGGTTAATATTTATTACAATGATGTTAAATAACATAGTATAAATATACATTGTGCATCGGAATGCGGGTCGTGAACAAAATATCATATTTCAAATAAAAATTTCGTTTCATCCTGACAGGGATTTATTTCGGGTTTCGTTAACAATGTAATGTAATTATGTAAGTAATGTTCTCTTCAATGTAATGATGCAAAAATTTGTTGAAAAATTAAAACGTATTTTTTAAGGGCGTGCTAAGTCACCAACCTGAAGCGAGTAACCAGTGTGTAGGACCGCAATATGTGTAAAATAAAGTGTTAAAATCATTTTATTTTGACTCAATTTATTGATATCTCTGCTACATAAAAAAATAACGTAATAATTTTGCGAAATAGATGCAGTAATAAATAACAGCAATGATTATGGAAAACTCAAAACAAAAGTATGATATTTGGACTACATGAATGTGTCTTAAAAACAAATTAATACGTTGTATTTATCCACGGCGTTACACTACACCAAATAACTTTCAAAGCGCAGTCCACCTTGAATAGGTACCTTGACCAACCTGTCAATGTCATTGAAAAGCCCTTTTAGTTTTAAATAATATATATCCTTTCGATATGAAAAAAGAAACTCAATTTTGACAAATGAACATTCCCGCCACAACATAGTAATATTTTTTTAAACACAAAAGGCACCGATCGCAACTCAATCAGCCTATTCACTATTCGAATTTCGAATGAAATATTTAATTATCGATAATTACTCTACCGTAATCGACCTCTGCTCCTAGTTAATAACAGTTCTAAGTTTGAATTATGTTCTATATTATACGAGAGAAAGCTGCCAGTGTTTTTGCCCTTGCCTTTTAAAAAAATAATTTCGGAAGTCTGTCAATCAATGGCTTCTCTACACTTAGTGACTTTTGTGGTTGAAGGAGGATATATTTTGATGTGCAAATTGATGATTGGTACTTAATTACGTTTCAAGTGAAAGGGTTTGAAATAAATTTGGCACGATCATACGGTACGGTTTTAATAATGTATTAACTACTTTGATGCTTCATTTTTTACTACATAAGTTTAAACCTTTGAAATCTTTAATGTAATTACAAAAACTGTACATAATATTTCTGTCTAAAATTGAAGTAAACCCAACAAATCCATAATTGTCCAAATTAGTATGATTACAGACTACACTACCAAAACAAAAGGTCTAAAAGGTCACTATCCAATTTTAAAAAGAAAATCACTATTATTTGTGGTTTAAAAGTATACCACAGATAAATAAGTATAAGTACACTAATAAGATGCTTCCCGTACCTACGTGTCAGTTAAAACACGCTCATTTTCAAATTGCTGGCGTTTATTTTTCTAACTGACCGCAAACGAGCACTTACGCTAACATGAAATGAAATTTAGAGGCGTCGCCATTTTGAAAAAAAAAGTTTACGATAAGTTTTTTACTAAGTACGTAAGAGGTTGTCAAACATTGCGATGATACTTGCTGATAACTCGAGTATTTTTTACCACTTATGCGTGTTATTCAAATGCAACGACGCTATACGCAAATAATCTTCCTCGCATTCCCATAGAAGTAAAAAACTAGCTAGAGTTAGCAAATATAAAAATCGCAGCTACAGAAAATATTATATTTTAAGAGCGAAGTCTCTTAGTTAACTGCACAGATGAGGCGCCCATAGTCAGTTGCGCTCACCGGTCGGTAAACGATCTGTAGGTTAAGCAACCCTTGGCGCGGTTATCCCATAGATGGGTGACCGCATAGTGGTATTTGAGCTGGGCGTCTCCGTGCTTCGGAGGGCACGTAAAAAGTCGGTCCCGGCTGTTGTAACTAAGATAACAGTCGTTAAGCCACGTCAAAGGCCTCTCGGGCGGCTTGAACAACTTTGACACTAGGTTGACCACTAACCATACGACGAACGAACGAACGAACTGCACAGATCGGACGCACGCAACGCAAATCAATTATCTCCGCATAGCTCCAACGACAGAAAGAATTCGCACAAGTACCGCACATCGATCTACGTTCAAATGTACTTATGTTGCCATTCATTGTAAAGAAGTAACAATCGGTAACGACTGTCGAATTAATTCGTTTAAAATTATTGATATGATTAATTTGACTTGTCTAGTTCAATGATGTATCAATATTTAAACAATTATGCATAAATAATTAATGTTTTTATTGAACTAAGACGGATGATCCTTGTTATAGAGCAATTTATTTGTTTTAATAGAGACTTTAAGAAAGCCTGTCGCAGAGGATTTTACAAAGGAATTTTAAGTTCAAAGTGCAATCAAACTTTATAGGGTTTTTAGGAACTATTAGTGAACTACACAATATTTTTTCAACTTAAGGTTTTTGACCGCGAAAACCCGAACAACATTAAAACTTTGAATGCTGCTTCACATAGGTACCTTGTTAGAAGTTAAATTTAACTTAACTACATTTCCAAAAAAACTAAAAAAATTTGCTTCTAATTCAAAGAATGTCGAGAATTTCTACAATCTTTTCCTTAATAAAAGCTCGTTTAACAAATTGTAAGGTAAAATAACGCATTAATTAGCAATTCTAGTGCATTAAAACGATTAAAACTGTTGTATACGAGTGCAGGCAATGCAAGAGTGTTGCTAGACGCATAATTCATATCTGCCTTTTGTTATCAAACGATTTGTATGTTAAACAACGCGAAATGCGCTAAAAACACTTCGAAGATTTTCAAATGCAGCTTATTTACGCTTCTAAAATTTACTTAAACTCGTGTTAATTATAAAAAAAACTGAAATTCGGTACACCTGTAATGAACGAGTATTTTGCTTATTTTATACGATTATACATGTACCTATTACCTTATAAAGATTCGGCGCATACTACTCTGGCTGATATTGCAAGCTGACTGAAACGTACCTGTAACAATGGAAAAAATATAAATAAGACGACCATTTTAAAATTTATTTCTAGCCCAAATCCAGAGAGTCCATTTTACGGTCAATTACATTGAAGAGTCACAAATTATTGTGTTCATAAGCGATGAGATAGAACGTCATCAACATCCAATCATTTCGCTCTACATCACTTTATTCGAATCACGAATCCGAAGCGAGCACTCATGCGGCCAGCATGTTTGTAGATTAAAAAACGTACTCTTTTGATATTAAAAAAGATAAGAAAAAAAAAACATTCTGTCAAATTAGCAGTCAACAACAAACAATGATTCGAAAAATGTCTACCCATAGTGATTAATTCAATTTCATTGTTATTTATTTTGATTTCAAAAATATTGTGTTATAGTTTCACTTAAAATTAGAGCGTTTATTATAATTTATTGCATTTTTATGAATAAACTCGATAGAAAAATGTAGAGCGCATCTGTAAAGCCTTAGGTAACGCATATATCAATGTAAATTTTCTCCAATGTTTCATCTTTGATTACAATTATTTATAAAACTATCAGAGAGAATTAATTCATCTCAAAGTGCCCTTCGCCTACAAAATAACCCATAATTGTTAGATAATTGATACACCCACGGTCACAACTATAGATCACGATTCATCATGACAGCTATTTAATACATTTTTGTTTGAACATATAATTGAACTATTCATCAATTTTATTTGAAATTACTTGACTTTTCTAGTCTAATCGTTTGTTTTGACTAGTTTTACGAGTTATTGATATAAATAATTTCATAGATTTAATTCATTTCGAAGTCTGTAGTTTGTGTTTTATAATAATATAATTGATATTAATGAACGCATGAATGCATGGCCATTGGAATTCTGTAGTTAAATATTTATACAGGTATCATGCCGGGAATTTTTAAATCGATTGTTGCACTCTTTACAAAACAATTTTTATTCACATTTTCCTGTTAGAAAATATTTTTCATTTTCTATACTTTCTCTACTTAATTTACAACCCACGACTATTCAGAGAAAAGCATAGTTTCCTTATTCTCATATTTGTTTTGTGGTTTCGTCTATGGTAGTAGATATCCGTAACTTATGTTCTAAACAGTTAGACATAGACAAGAATTTTAGATAGCATTCATACCGCAATTTTACATTCGGCATGCAAATTAATGATTCGAGAATACAGCTATGTATTCGCTACAAAGAATCGCTGGTAAAATACCTAAATACCTAGAGAAGTGGTCATATTTCATACTGTTTTATACTAACGTTTTGAACATAGATCATTTTTGATCCTACTGTGGACATGACAGCTATTTGTAATGAAAAATGAATGATAATATGAAAAATGTAAACATTGTGAATATGGCACTAAGTGTGCGTCAGTCAATATAAAAGTTGATACTTTCTTTATGAATGTATGAAGTAAATCTTTAATTTTACAAATAAATACGTTAGTAGGTTTTCTTTATTGAACAAAACTTTCTATATAAAATCAAAAATAATAATAACTTTGTAAGACATACAGATTTTCAGAATTCAGTAAACAAATATGTAACAACCATTGGCAGTATAATATTAGTTATAGTCAAATATTTTAATAGTATCAAAAGTTTCTATCATGGTTTAATTTTTTATTTCTGTCAAAACTTGAACAGCATATATTTCGTAGATCCCAAACGGAAATATTTCCGATTTATTAACATAGAACAAGGTCACATTGTTATGCCTACATCAAATATTATGCAACCTCGACGCGGCCGTGAATGTTCTGTATTAAATAACTTGACGGAAAGTCAACACTTATATAACTGCTTCCTCTAAATATTAAGCTAATATAAGGTCAGGCGGCCTTCGAATTGTTATATACCATTACGCTATTTTGAATTGTCAATATTTATGCAACTATACACAAGCGAATAAAATTAAACCCATATTACATTTCTAAATAATGTGTTAAAACCTCTGTTAAAGATACAGGATCACAATCACTATCACTAGGTACTCATATAATAATATAAAATCCCCTCCCCACGTCTGTATGTCTGTCTGGTCACAATTAACTCGGAATCTACTGAACTGGTTTCAGCAATAGATAAGACAACTCCTAAGAAAGGTTTAAGCGAATAATTTATAAACACGCTGTAAAAGTCTTCTGAAAAAAAGCTTTTAATGAAAATGTATGATAATCGTATCAACGCCTCTAGCGTGGGCTGCAGGAACTACTTTTGAAGTACATTCCAAATGTCAAACTTTCGACACTCGATAATACCAATTGTAGAGAATAACGCAATTCTACCAGATACCGTTGGTTTAATAAGAAATAGATATTTTTCCTCATATCTCTAATATTTTCTAAGAAACAAATCGAACATAACTAATGCACTTAAGATTGAAAGTATTTTTTGTTTACAGATAATGACTTCATTCTGTTACAAATTACTGTCCATAATAATTGCAACTTAGTTTTTATGAGTCATTTGTAGTAGACCAGTTTCATAGCTGTCAAATTATGTTCACGATTATATAAGGTAACTTTTTTCTAAAATAACATTTTTTAATCTGCGAATGAAAACGCATTTTCTTGATTTTTTGATATATTACAGTTTGCTGGGCCTTCAAGATGCTACAATTTACTGGAAAATATAGTTATTTGACTTGTGCCTTTCCATTGAGTGACGTTCTACGATAACCAAACAACTAATAATTAGCTTACTTATATATTTCTTAATACATACCCATATACATTTATATCCAAATACTTGTGTTCATTAAACAAGTATTTGCTATAAGTGGCATTTGAAGCGATAATTTCATCAAAAGTATAAAACTAAGCAAAATATAGTCAAAAGCCTAATGAATAATTTATGAGCTTTCAATGACTCATGTCTAGATAGAAACTTGATCAGACACATTTGTCTTTATCGTTCTTGACCCACATAGAAAACAAGCACAGATCGTCTAGGATTCTTGTATTTACTTGATACTAATCGGAGACACACCAGTATCCTTCAATGTTCATAGAAAACCTAATTTACACACAAAATACGTCTGTCAAGTCCTTTATTGACTGAAAAGCGTTGCCACAAGCAAAACCGCGCGGTTACACTGTTATGCATGCCCTATTTAAGCAATATAACGGTGGCTTGCACGAGAAAAAATTGCCTATATTGAAATATATCAAGTTTTCAAGTATGTCCTTCAAGTATGACTAATTTTATCACAATCATTTCAGTTGTTTAGCTGCGAATGCTTTAAACAGACACACACAGCTGCTGGAAGTCTTAGGCCTCTAAGTACGGTTGACGTGTCTCGTCAGTCAATTAAAGAAACTACCTTTATTTAACGCCCGATGGATGGTATCTC
This sequence comes from Anticarsia gemmatalis, assembly GCF_050436995.1. NCBI lineage: Eukaryota > Metazoa > Arthropoda > Insecta > Lepidoptera > Erebidae > Anticarsia > Anticarsia gemmatalis. Next base: position 7,869,348 of record NC_134764.1, on the reverse strand, counting down.
TGACTCTATGAAATTTATTCCATTATACGGCGATTAACGCTGTCATGCAATCACGCAATGTGTAAGACAAAAGTTATAATTTGGATATAATATACAACAATTTTTTTGAAGAACTATTACAAGCTTTCAAATAGTTAAAACTCCATCATTATTGCTAATTAGTTATTACTAAACGCAAAATTTGTGAACATAAAAAAATGTATTTTTCGAAACAAAAGTAGTCTGTGTATCTCGAATGTTCAACTACTTCTGTGCTAAATATCATCGAAATTTGTTAAGCTGTTTATCCGTAAAAGCAACACAAGAGAGCAACGACAAAAAAGAAAAGAGAGCAAATAAAGAAATTGCCAGCATAATATGACTAACGGAAAAGAGTGTAATTTTTATACTTCTATTACAATATACAGTAATTATAAAGGATTCAAAATGCAGAGTAAACTATTAAAAAGTTACTTTCTTCATTATTACATCACTTATTTGTCTAAAACACTAAACTATTAAACTATGCATACATAAGAATATAATGACATAATTATCATAATAATAATAATATAACAATTACTCGTACACTTTCTCGAGTTAATGCCACAAAGTATATAAACTGTTTACGCAATGGCTGTGAAAGAGTTATTTAACACATTCTAAATTATAATTAAGATATTAAGTTCATTCATAGACCAGTAATTTGTGAAAAAAAGCTTCTGTCTAACTATCACGGTTCATGAGATACAGCCTAGTGACAGACAGACAGACAGCGAAGTCTCAGTAATAGGCTCTCATTTTTATCCTTTGGGTACAAAACCCTAAAATGTACCAGTGGGAACTAATATTATGAATGCGAAAGTATGTTTCACTCTATTAAACCTGAATCGCTGAACAGATTTTCATGAAATTTAGGTGGATAGTTGAGGATCGGAATCAAACATGGGCATATCTATTGGGCATACCTTTTGTGGAACCCATAACCTCTAGACACTGTTGTACTACTATCACTTGTTGTATGTACTTTCAAAAGTAGCAAAACAACAAGGCATTTCTAAAAGAAAACTTGGCAGTTGAAATTGTATAAAATTGACCATTGATAAAGATGTAAACACCATGGGAACGATGACAACTCACGACACGACGCATGGTAAATGTCACCAGCAGTTCCCATCACGCAATGTTGGAAGTGTGTGCCAAATCCCATGTTAAAGAATAATTAAAATAAATATTGACATAACTTTCCCATTTTTAACGTTTCTAGTGTTAAACTCGCCCGAAGACCTTTGACATGGCTTAACGACTGTAATCTTAATTGACAAAATTCGGGGCTGTACTTTTACATGCCCACCGAAGCTTAGTTCAAAGCAATGCGGCCACCCATCTATAGAATGTCCGCACTAAGGTTGCTTAACTCATCGTTTTCCAGCCAGTGAACGGACTACAATATATTTGATGAATGGAGGATAGAAATAAACCTAGTCATTAAAGTTTGCGTGAACAGTAGCCGCGGGCGTAGTTTAGACCTATGCGTAATATTTGCTTGTCAGTCAGGAAGCTTTCGTCGTAATCACTAATGTAATACAGACAGCAACGAAAGGCTTTGAACACATTTACATTTGCAAATCTCTGTTAGTTTTATTAGAATCTCAAGAAGAACAGTGATCGCCGAATTATTAAGATTGTTAACCCAAGGCACAAGTCTTTTCGAAGTTTTGAGTGTATTAGTTTTTTTTAAATCTATACTGCCCCATAATTGATCAAAGGTCTCCCCCAAACTCCTCCACCGGTCTCTATCCTCAGTCATTTCCTGCCACCCTTAAAGATAAGTGTCCAAATTGTCTTATTAAAAAATACTTATTTCTGTTTTTTAACTGTGAAATCATCTTGTAAGCCTTAGCATGACCGTAGGTAACTGTAACTTTTAAACTCTCGCGTTGCATGTTTAATGTATAATAGATATACACCGCCTCATATACACGAAGTCCTGTCATCGCTGCTCCAGTCTGCCTGGGACCACGGCGAGTGCAACCTGCGCCGAAACGTTAGGCATTTTAAGGTAAAATGCGTGTTCGCGTAGGTAACTGGTTGAATTTATTTATTATCTCAACAAAAACATGAACGGTTTTCTGTTGATTAAGAGTAATCCAATGACAAGCGTTTACATCGTTTTAAATATTCGCGCAAGTTTCGGGGCCTGGATATGATAGCTCTAGGTTTTGAATTTGCTTACCGAGTGATTTGATTTTTTTCAAGAAATATCGACAAAAACTCGCAATAATTGTGACCGCAAATGAGTGACAGATCTTTCTACCAATCTATTAATCTTACTGTAGCTCGATTCTCTACTTCTATCGAATAGCTACAACCGGCTAGCTATCGAGAAATTTTGTATGAAAATCTGATCAGTGCCTCTAGCGGCCGTCGTAGTAACTATTTATACAGTACATTTTAAAAGTCAAACACTCGATACTCTATGGTTCTTATTGTGGAGAATCGTACTACTGAAATACTGAAACTTAGTATTGAGAATAGATCTGAGTTTTACTCATTTTTTTCCTTATTTAATGCAGTTAAATATAGGAAAAATATATTTTAATTTGGCAATGGTTTTTGAATTGATCACTTTGACTCGTTACTACCACAGTTTTTAATGATTATTTTTATTGTTCTGCAATTTCATAAAGTATAGTTTTATATATTACCACTGAATTTAAAACCTATAAACTTTACGTATTTCTCACTCATTCAAGCATAGAAAATGATTTACACTCTAAATTTCCTTATCAGAAACCAAAAACAATATTTAAACGAAACTCTCCCCATCTAAACATAGCTTTCAAAACCAATATTTGTATATTCCCATTAAAATTACATATGCAATCAAATGTTAAAATTGAAAGTAAACAAATCAATTTATTCGTAGCCTCATAACCACTAAAAATACGATTTCCATGATATACCGGTTACTATTTTATCTGATACCTATGATTTAGAAGGTCTCGCATGTTTGTTGAAATCGATTGAGCCGTGCCGACGGTTAAACTAACAAACATGTACCATATTAACCTTTACGTTTTACCATGGCATTATTGTGTTAGTATAATAAACAAGTTGGATTATTGTTTAAATCGATTGAATTTTAAATATTTTCCCGTGGTAATGGATGCAACAGATGGCAACTTAAAAACTAAATGGACTATTTGTTCCTTTATAAAAAAAAGTCCTGTTCCCATTTACATAGACCACTACGTGGCGGATCTGCTCTTATTGAGAAACCATACGTCGAACCTTCAAACACAGGAAAGAATAAGGGAAATGAACAGCTGCAGCCATGGCTAGTGACCCATAGGGATAGGCAGAGACCAAATAACACGACTTGGTACGATCCTTACAAACTTGTCTTGCCCCATTTATAACCATATATCCATACACCTTATCATACAGGTTCTAATGTTAATACAAAATTGATTGATCTGTGTTAACCACATCCGTATCGTTAATATCTAACATAATATAGTATCATAAGCATACCTTATAAATGACTGCTAATGTACAAATGATTCGGTACACGGCACAAAAAATCTAAATCTAATAAAGTTCGTATCTAGATCTTAATTTGGCACAAGACAAATGGTTCTTTGTAACGTTTTATATTAATATAACCATCCATTACTTGTTTCATTGTTCCCAATTACTTCTTGATTGTCTTACTGAAAGTTTGATGTTCGAAGAAAGTGTGAGTAAATGTAGACAAACAAAACTGTAAGAGGAAAGATGATAAGATTATTTGTGTTAATATTTTGCATGATTCACCCTGTAAAAAATTTTGGAACTTATCATATTAAGAAAATAGATTAAATATGACGAAGAATTTAAGCAAACTAGTCAGATTGATCAAAGTGCATAAGTACATCTGGATAGTATGGTGCATTCAGTAGATTTGAAATGATTACAGACTGAAGCATTTTTTTGACACTCATTTAATACCAACGAAAATACGAAACTGTGACGTTACCACACCGTATTTCGATACTTAAATGAGTTTTTGACATACTTTGCTATATTATTGATACGTCGACGACACGTCAATTGTTTTGGACTTTAGGGACTTTGAATACGACTTACCCTTCTCTATACCTATATATGTAGGAATAAGTTCTTTTAAACTAACCTGCACTATTGACCTATAAACTTTCGAGATGTTTTTTATGGATTGTAGCCTAATATTTTCTTCGCGATCTCACCGATTGATTTATACTAATCGATATTCGCGGCCAACCTACTATTAAGGGCCTCTAATTTACATATTACATATTTATAGACATTCGATATCAACGCGATCCATCCGGATTAATACAGCTTTTTAATTCAATCGTAAATGATTAATTCGTACACACGATGAATGTGAGAAAATACCATAAAAACTCGATATTTATCATGTTTACCTTCAAAAGGGAGTGACTACCGAGAATGAGATATAGTTCATGAATATTTATTGAAAACATTATGATGAATATCTTTTCAATAGTGCGTATAAATAAATTTAAATATTCTATTAGTTCTATGTAGGAACGGATTAGTTTACTTTTTTACAAACTTTCTTAACTGTAACGTTGATTGATAGCCAAAAAGGTTATTATATTAACCCTTTAGATTTTAAGGTTCGATAAAATGCGAATTTAATAGTATTAGTGGTATGTAGAGGTAGAATGACCACTTGAATTTTAAGAAAAGAAAACATTCTGAACTTGTAAACAAGCATACTTTTGTTACCACATGTAATTTTACCTCTTGGCAGATTTCTCTCACACTTGTCAAGTGTATGCATGGAACTTAAATAAATTAATATTAGCCCATTACTATCCTACTGCTAGGAAGACCTTTCCTCCTCCTAAAATGAGTGAGAGGCCTTGAGTACACGCTAGCCAGGTGGAACTTTTTATAAATATATTTTAGGCATGCGAAGTTACATCACGATGTTATCCTTTATTGAACTAACTAATATTATATTTTTATAGACACACATTTTAGAATTGTTATTATATTTTTTAGGCAAAATATGATTACATTCTAGAAGAAAATAATTTATAATATAAAATACGTAATTGTTTGTTTTCGCTTACATAACTGAGAGAAACGAGCTCATCTTTGTGTACGTTAGTTTACATTTCACCGTAAAATTATAAAGCAATTTAGTACTAAAATTCGTTTCTAAAATATTTCGATGTAAAAGTGTCTTAGAGCCGTCAGACCGTAGTTGTTATGTAATTTATAATTGAAATTGTTCGCTTCGGTTTTAAACGTAGTTAGCGCAGAATCTCGTAAAAAGACGTTGAAGTTTTGTTATGATGGGCATTGAACAGATTATATAATTTGATAGCTTATGTTTGAGTACAATAGACAAAAATAAGGAAATAATTAGATAGTTGATTGAAGCGGTTTATTAATTCTTAGGTATATTAAAAATTCAGTCGTTATTGATTAGTTTACTTAACACTGTTTTTTTCACCACCGTGAAAATATTCTATGATGATTGACAGATTCCTATTTTAACAGTCTAATTTATCAAAAAGAAATCTGGACGAACCGCAATGTGAATATGAATTAAGTCGAAAAAGCTTTATATTTTTGACAGGTTAGTATCAATATGTCAATAACATCAAAATACTTGGTGGACTCATGGCCTGACTCCTCCCTCATTATGGGAGAAGACCCTTGCCCGGCAGTGGGATATGAACGGGTTTAATTTAATTATTTTTTTATAAAATCAAAAAATGTTACCAGACGAATATTAAAGACTGTATTTATATCAGTACATATAATTATATACAGTGGGAACTCAAACTTAATATTCAATTACAAATCAATTAGTTTAATTATATCTGTTTCTTGTTTGAGCAAATTGGTCATTAGCAATACAAATAGCATTATGTTTGACTTGCGAACCTAGTACCGTACAAAACAGGTCCTTAGGCTAGTATTTTAATCTGTTTATAATAACTTCGTATATTGGTGGTCCTAGTCGTACATGATTGATGACTACATAGACCACATTTCCTGTTTTCCTTTGACTAGTGTAAATGACTTTCTCGGAATATTATGTACTGAAGCTTTTTAGCGTAGAAATTTTATAACTATAAGCCAATAGAACAGAGTTATTATTTAGCTTCCTCTTGATGAGATATAAATACGGCAAAACACCGAAACCTACCCGATGTGGTCCAGCAAATATCTTTATAAATGCATCATCATTTTAAGCATATGAGCTACCCTCGTTTACGCCTATCTTACGCTACTTGTGATATCGACCCATCTTGCTCTTCAAAAGCTTTGTGCATTATGTTTAATTTACATACGTACAAAAAATCACACCGTTTTCCAATTGGCACCCTTGCTATGATGCCAACAAACTTTGTCTGCTTCATTCACATTCATGAAATGAAATATTCATCATCAAAAGAAATGCAAAGGTACACGCTTCCAGTTTCAATTCAAACCAGTTTCAAACCGCCGCGCTAGTGTTTTACATAACAAAGTCGCTATAAATAACTTCGAGAAGGTTTTACTGCGGTAAACAAGTAATTATAATATTCATTTTTACATAACGTTACTATAAATAACGGCGAGAAAACATCAATGGCGACCAAAACACTGATAATGTGAGATTTATGGAAAACTATGGTGATTTCTTTCGTTAATATATCTATTACACGTATTTTTATGGGCTTTCACTGTTTTTACTTTTTGTTAAGAGACCACCGTACCCTATTAAAATAAGTATAAACTTTGATTTCTCCATTGTTTGGTGATGTAATCGGGAGTATGAAACTACTCGAACATGACATGACAATACTCGAACATAATTATGAACTTGAAAGCTTGTTAACTTTCTGCAATGGAGCAGCTATCGATACTGATCAGCGGTCTTAAAGTATGCCCCAAGAACTCACGCTATTTAATATTACTAGTGTAGTAAATAGCTCAATATTGAGTCTGATTACGAATCTCAGTTTCGTACTTAAAATTATCTATAACTTCTTATTTCGGGATGCTGGTGACAGATTGAAATCTAACAAAATTTTACTTCGACAGATAGTCCTCTGCCCACATCAAGTACAGCAAAAATGATGGGGACATGATAATCAATGACCACGGACACACCCATAAAGATAACAAATGAGCCATGCGTCTGAACACTAAACCACACAACCATTTAATCGACATTACCCTTGGGAAGTCATGCGATGACCCATTCTAAGCGGACCACGCTTTTTGCATACCATTATTTGCAATTTGAAAACGATGCAGAAAGACCATTAAAATTTGAATTTTGTTGTCAAAAGGTTAAAGTTCAAATTTGAGTGAAAAAGTATGTAGTCGGACAACTATAGTTCTGTAATGTCACAATTGAATTTGAGCTTTATGTCAATGAGTTAAGGTTTAAAATTAGTTGGTGTTGAAGGTATTGTGTAAGAGCTAATTCATGCTCTCGTGAACTTGAATGGCCGGGCCGTAGTAAAAGTAATCAGTAGGTAATTTCGGCACTTTCCTACACGTCAACGAATATATTTATATCATGAGACAATTGTAGTGAAACTTTAGATTAGACCAATCAAGATTACGGATTGTGATGAAACGAAAAGTGACATTTTGAATACGCAATTTCATATCTTTATAAGTAGAGTTTTTTTTTCAAAACGATAAGGTACAGACGCATATAAAGCTATTATCATGCAAGACTTTTATCCAAGCTTTAAGCTACGTGTAATTTTTCTACCCAGGAACTGAACCCATGACCTTATAAGCTTAAAAATATTATTTAAAAAAGATAATTCGCGCCCTACGCATAAATACTTGTTTCATGTTGTAATCGGACCAGAAGACCAACTTAACCATTGTGGCCAATGTAAGTCACGGAGATTGACAATTTGACAAAGTAAATTTTTTAATATAAATCTTTATAGTAAGTTCCTTAGTGTTATGCGAATTACTACGCAACAATACTTTCAAACCATAGATTAGAACGTGTTACTTCCTCAACAGTTGCTCTATGACCCCCTTTACCATTAAGACATCAATCATTTCACCATTAGACTGGTTTAGGTGCAAATCTGTCTTTTATCTGTCACTTGTCATAAAGAAAACCAACACGTTTTGATACTTGGGACTGTCAAAAGAAATCCCTTCACTATTTCAAAAAAAACTTTTTGACACCGCATAAATTAGAAAATGGTTGTCTCTGTGGCGCAGTCGGTGGTGTTGCCGACAGCTGATCTTGAGGTCTCGGGTTTGATTCCCGGGTCGGGCCAACTGTCGGAACAATTGGCTTACCCTCTTTTACATGGAAGTAACATTGTTCATAGCGTAACGTGTCTGTATTTCATACACCTCTGCTTAAGCCTTCGGTAAAACAGGCGTGATATTAAGTTATGTGTTTGTATGTATGTAATTAGAAATTGTACCTTCATATTATTCTGGTTTCCATCAAATAAAATGTTTCAGTCCAAATGCGTTTAAAAGGAAATGTGCAATAAATGAAGTGACATCCGTTGCATGTTTGTAATTTTGCAAATCAGTAATTGTTAAACTACAATTCAGAACCGGCTATACTTAGTGAAATTGCATGTAGCGAATAAATTAGGGTCTATTAAACTTACATTAAAACGGTACACTCTAAGTATTTTCGCTATAAGGTTCATAGTAATTGGAAATTTGAATTATGTACCATAAAAAAAAATCAAATCAAATCATTTAGGTCAAATATTGACACTTAAGATAGTCGTTACAATTACTCAATCTATCAATCTCGGAAAGGGGGTAGACCCTTATGAGAAGGACTAGCGAGAAACTCACAATGTTATTAAACTAAAGTATCAAAGCACTAATTCCATGATACACGTCTTCTTCAAAAATCCTTAGCTACATTAGCGATCTTAAACCACCTTTTATTTCAAACCATGAACTTACTAACGCCCACAGGCCAGTGAAATCGTAACCGAATGACATAACAGATAAAAAATAAACAAAAAAAAAAGTCCAACTGGGCCGAGTACCACTTGTAAAGAAAAAGAAGGCCGAGGCGTCGACACAGAGAGCCAATTTCGAACATGTTCGGAAGTGTGACGACTGACGTAACAATGTTACGTAACTACCGGTCTTCGGAGTTTAAAAAATATTAAGTGTTCGAAGTTATGCCAAGCGTTGTGTAATACTGGCTGAATCGATTTGTTGTCTGTGCCCGTTATAGTTCAAAACTTAAATGTCAATTAGATGTCAAAATTTATCTTCTTGTCGTATATAAAGTTGTTCAAGCCGCCTGAAGGCCTTTGAAGTGGCTTAACGACTGTTGTCTTATTTGACAACAACCGGAACCGACTTTTAACGTGTCCCTCGAAACACGGATAAGGTCAGTTCAAATACCACTATGCGGTCACCCATCTATGGAATGACCGCGCCGAGGGTTGCTTAACCCACAGATCCTTTACCGACCAGTGAGCTAGGTATTGGCGCCTCATGTCAAAATTAGGTTCGTGTAGCCGGGAGATGTTTTAATTTCTCTCGTACAAAAAATTAGAAAGATTAATTTATAATTTCTTTTTTTATTAGCGTATGGTGTTACGACCGCAGGCTCACACGGTCAAAATGTTTATTACACTAACATTTCGCTAATTACACAACGTCCGGCGAAATGGGAACCGATCTAATTACGATAACTTTAAACATGTCCGTAGTTATGGAAACAATTTTCATTTGCACACGGAACCTCATATTGTATTGCATAAGTCTTGTCGGGTACGGAAATGCAAACGATCATTTTCATAAATATTTTTGCGTTAACGTCGGAAAGCATCATTTTCCTTTTTTAGTTATGTTTATGTAAAACGTTTAATGACGTAATGCTTAACATAATACAGTGCATAGGATAAATATAACACATTATCTCATATCATAAGATTTCTTTACACCCCAACTTTCCTATTATTTTAACCAATTAGGCATTAGGTCATAGCTGGGCATGGGTTCCTCCTGATTAAAGCTAAGGAAGCTAAGCCACAATGGAAGTCAAGTCTTCAAACTCGCGTTCTTTTGAGACCTGTCTTTTGTTTTGTGGTCAGAGAAAACTCACGATAAAAGGTATATTCCCACGAAAATGGGTTAAACCTAAAGAACCAAGTCACTCCAGGGTGACAACTGGGAATTTTCTTCCTACTTTTATTCCCAGTTGTCACCCGGGGGACAGTGTTAGAGGGGACAACTGGGAATATACCCAAATAAAATCCCCCCAAGAACCTAATTTCCTTATCCAGATGCCTCAAAACATGACAGGTCAATAATAAACAACAAAATATGACCTACAAAGTATCGTAATATCGATGTCAAGCGTTCACTTCCCGGCTCGCAATAGGTTATAAATCCGAGATGAGTTACATAACGGCTTTCACTGCAAGCGCAGCGCAGGGCCGCCGAGATAATGGCGCAATATATACTTGCGCTAAGTTGGTCACATTATCACGAGTCAGTGGGTTATGTTTTGTTCGTTGATAAATAAACTGATGACATAATTATAATATTTTTTTTTTTTATGTTAGGCAATAACTTATGTTACGGCTTTGTAAATATTTAGCAAACAACGTGTGTCAATTTTGATGTCCACAAGTCGTTTGCAACGAATTATGCCTGACCAAGAGTCCCAAATGATATTTAAAATAGATAATGCTGCAATCAAATCGAGTAAGTAATTATGATATTGCGCGTAAAAATTGTGTGAGATTGAATAACTCTTATTAATATTTGATACGACAACCCTAAAAAACTACAGTGTTAAAAGTAACACGATCGTTACAATTTGATACTTGACAAGTCACTGTTAGCTTTATAGTTTTAAAGAATTAGAACTGTTTATAGTTTCACTACCGTTTCTGTTACGAATGATTACCATAAAAAATAATTGCATGCTATAAATAGAAACAAAATACATTTTCTCTCGCACTCAAATTTTACGCGCGCATTTGTAGGCGCAACGGAAACCACAGATTATATAAGTGTACATAATAATTCATAAAAAACATTACCATTTTTTGACGATTCACAATTCAAACGAAGAAAAAAGAAGTTTATATTCACACAATTTATAAAAAAATATACTAATATTTTTTTTTCTTGAACACATTGAGTTCCACCGACGATCTTTTTAATAAAATGGTCATTATGTGTGAATTGGGAGCCTCAGAATTTCTTTGCAATGGAGTTTTCTAAATTCTTCGTTGCTTAGTTATTTCTAATTTAAGTTAAATTCGTGGGATTTAATTACGTTTGCTATCCAAACAGTAATTATAATTATTGCGATGAAATTTTCTGTTACTAGTATAATTTATTGCCGAAGTTATTAAAGAATAGAGGAATATATCTACAGAAAATATTTTCCGTGAGCTTCTTACGATTAAAGTGTCATTTTTAAGGTCTAACTATAAATAACCTACATACATGAATATTGGTTTATTAGCGTCTTATGAACATTTGAATTTAAGGCAATACAGGAATAATACTTTTCCTTAAGCTGATTTATGCCCGGTTTCTGGGGCATATTTAACGGCTGTTTATCTATTCAATAGCTCATATATACATGACAGTTTAAATAAATAAACTACCGCTAAATGTAACTCAGAAATCGGCCACTAATCCCAGATTTAACTTGACTCGTTAGTTACCTATTTCACGTATGATTTAAATGAAAATATCAGCCTTGGGACGAGATTTACATCAGAAGAATGTGACAAATTGTCGTTTAATTACGATCATTATCCTTACATCATGTCTCATGGAACGAAAGTGGTTAGACCATTGTCAATTAACAACAAATGTTGATAAACTCCAACTTCAAGCTACCGTTACATGCGATGCAACATTGTAACTAATACCTTACTGTTTACGTAACTCTGTCCTTTTCTCTCACCTGTCGTTAGAAAGAGACGCAACAACAACAAGTCTTCCGGCATTTCCTTTCATCAAGTTGGTGGTGTAATGCCATACGGGTTTTCTTTTACGACGTGTAAATAAAGTTTACTGCTGGTATAATAATGCGCGCTCTTCCGTGATTCTTTAAACTCGTAGTAAAGTGTTATTGGCTTTTATTGAGTATATTACACTGATGTGACAAGTGAAGCTGGTTTTTGGTTTATGTTGAGCTTACGTTAGGCGAAATGAAGTACAAAAAGTTGCTTCAAGCGGCTACTATTAATACTAACTTCAAAACTTTACTGACTTGTTGACTACTTTAATAGAAGTTTCAACATGATAATTTGGCAATTTAGTGGCTTTCTTTTAAGTGGATTTTAATTTTTCTTGCCTTTATCCTACGCTACATAGGGGGGACACCACATTATTTCTCTCAAAAAGATGCTGTTAAGTCGATTTGGCTGATATTTTTTTAAAACCAGCCTGACGTCAACCCTGCTCAGAATGTACCCTCATAAGGAATTCAACTAATGAAATTTTAGTCATTTAATGTAAAATCATTTAAAAAGATGTCCCATCATTACATTTGTATACATCAGCGCTGAATAGTTTTACAACATTGACTCATTAACCCATCTTTTACCTCATCATCTCATTACTATGCCATGGAGTATGACACACCAACACGACATAGTACAGTGAGTGACACTTACAAAATGGAAAGTGAACTATGCCTTTATTACCTACGTCACGGATTTGGCAAGCGTTTGTAAAAGTACATGACTTTAAATGACTTACCTAACTTTCGTTTTTCTTTGATGTAATCTAAAAAAGTGCTGTTTGTTTTCATTGCTTTTGATAGAGGCCTGTACGTTTATTGTGAAAACAATAAACCCAAATTTAACTATCCGATATTTTAATAATTAGTATGTAGTTTAGCTTGCTTTAATGCTTGGTACTGTTGAAAAACGAATGTCTTAAGATTTTTTACAATAACACATTTTTGTGGACAATTCTATAGCCTCAAGAATGTTTACGTTTAGGCTACTAACATTATCTTTCAATTACGCTCAAAAATAGTATACAGATCTAAGTCTGATCTGAAATTAGGAGCCCCTTCCTTATTTGTCAAATAAGTTAAGCTGAAGTTAGTAGGCAAATCCGAACTGTAAAACAAAAAAAATCTACATTTTCCTTAACCAAACGTAAGCTAAATATATTTTACCACACAAGATAGGCCTTAAAGTAAGTAATATATCTTCTTCTTCGTCAATAAAGAGATTTGCATAAACAGCGGGCACGCCATAATTAATTATTATTGCTCTATAATTGAGGTGGCAGTCGTAAACCAGGTGGACAGCACTTCCTCTTTGACGACTGTTCGCTAAAACGTTCAAAGAAACTGTGGGTTTTCTATGGGAAAATGTGGACCGATTTCTAATGTACCGTGTTTAGGTGTAGGTTTGTATTTTTGAGTTTAACAGTTATTTGTACTTAAAAGAGTAATATAAATTTTATTTTGAACAGATAACACAAGTATCAAGAACTTTAATTCGCATCATAAATATGTCACATTGACAGCTGTCTTATCATCCTCATAATTTTTGAATGTATTAAAGCTTTGGTTTACCTTAGTAGTAAATTAATAAAACTTGTTAATTTGCTTGTACTCGTATATCTAGTAAATTGTAGTATAATATGCATTATAAATATTTTTGGTTACCCACAAACTTCACATTAGTAGTACTTAAATGGCCGGTAGTTGACATTATGTTTGGTCACATTACGGTAAATTAATAAATACTAGCTAATTAATTCATTAAAAAGTAATGGACAATAAATAACGGTTCATGGTAAAATGTCTAATTACTTTAGTTCTAGATTTTTCGAGTTGTTGTATTAAGTTGTGGTTAATTAAACATCCATCAGGCGATAGTTGTCATTGCTATTTACTAACAACGATAATTATTTTAATTTTTTGCTGTTTTGGTTAAAATTATAATTTGTAGTGTTTTGTGTGGGTACTAAGATTTAGAATTTTGAGTCCAGGCAATAAAATAATATTACTAAATACGCCGTGTTGGAAATAATAGTCATAACCAATAAGAGCATTCATAGGAACTACCAAGGATTCAAATATTGACGATATCCAATCTTTTCGAGCACTTTTATGTTTATAGAAAATCGCGTATAAAGGATCGCTTAAGTTTTAAGCTTACTTATTTATCTAAAACAACAACAACCTTAGCGCCGCGAGTGGTGGGTTCCAATCCCACCCGGGACAAATCTTTGTGTGATGAGCACGAGTATTTGTTCTGAGCCTGGATTTCAATTTATCTATATAAGTATGTATTTAGAAGTATATACATAAGTATGTTTATCAGTTATTTGGTTACCATAGTACAAGCTCTGCTTAGTTTGGAATCAAATGACCGTGTGTGAGTTGTCCAATGATATATTTATTTATTTAAAACAGTACTATTAATATTAGAAACATAAGTGTTTCTATAGAAAACCCCAGAAAATATCCTGAAAACAAATACATGCCTCTATATGCTGCAGTAACACTTACCTGAGTGAGACCAAGCCTGTAGCTGGTGACGTCGAGGTCGAGCGTGAGCAGCATGTCGTCGACGATCTGTCGGTCCGACAGCGACTGCGTCGTCGTCTCCGAGTCTTCGCTTTCAGACGTCGCCAGGAGACGGTATCTGATGGAAATTGGTTTATTTATCAATGATGTTTTGAATACTACGAAACATAAGTAGGTGTTTTTATAATACGTCCTGCATATACTATTCAAGGAGTTTTTTTTTCGCTTTGTGTTTTTGCGAATTTATTGCAGTTTGACAGGCACAAAACGAGTAGAAAATATAGACATGACTAGTGATGCGTTTATTGAAATCGTCAAAACTTTTGCAATAATCTTTATAATTTTAATTATTAACTGTTTAGATATGTAAATTATTATGTATCTCAACCGATCTTGAATAATATAAAACTTAGATGCTATTCTTACCTTCGTGCGAACTCAGAAAGGGGCATATGTTCAGGAAATCCTTGTTTGTACAATCTTGCTGCGTCTAGCAGTTGGAAGCCACGGAACTGTGAGAAAATACAATATTCGTTATAATAAATGGGGTTTGTTGATTTCCTCTGTGGTCGGAGCGGTACTCCTGATCAAACTCCTAATCACGAGGTTTCGGATTCGATTCCCGAGTCACTACTTGGATAAAATTGATATAGTGCCCAGAACTTGTATACGGCAACATCTATTAATTGGGTAAATCAACAAATAAAGATGGTTTGGAAAACTAATACACTTAACATAACATATTATGTAAGGAGATTATTTCCTAGTACCTGTGACCTAAGTAGCGGCACATTGACATCGTCGGCGGTGTCCCCGGGCTGGTTGGTGAGCAGGCAGCACACGAAGTGCACGCCGGCCGCGCCGCAGCGCCGCAGCGTGTCCACGACGCCGTCCGCCACGAACTTGGCCTGCAGCGCCGTCGAGCGACGCTTCATGCCCGCTGTGCCTAAGATAACATAAATACACTGTTTAAAAATATGTAAAAAAAAGGTATAATGAACATGGGTCTTAAGTGTGATGAAATTTTATAGGTTACGATCGTATCGGCCAACTAAGGGCGCGTTCCCACTATGTCGTGACGACAGATAATCGTGTAGTTTTAAGTGTCGTGGCTTATGTGTTAAAATGGAGGTGTTCACATATAGAACGACACGACTTACTGTCGTCTACATTTTTTTGCGGTGGCGACAGATTATCGTGACAATGGGGACGGTTAGCACGACAGTCGTAAAACGGTAAAAAAACTTTAGATTTGTAGCTTGCTAATGATGTGCAAACGAAACAGCGACTGCCGTGAAACGATAAAATGTCATCGTCACTACACGATAACAATTTTTGACGACAAACAGTCGTTATAATCGGAACAGCTAGAGACGACATTTGAACTACACGACTATCTGTCGTCATGACATAGTGAGAACGCGCCCTAAGGCTTGTTTTATTCGGTTCGACATTAATCGGCCTAAACCGAATATGTATAGAAGAACCCGATTGGCACAAGCTGAACAAGTAAGTCGAGTCGGTTTTTGTTGTTTGATAAATATTGCCAAACCGAATGTGGCGAGCTGAATTTGTGCCCAAGTGGAATTATATGTATAATCGCTCTTAGGTAACACGACATTAAGTTTACAATAGAGTTCTAAACTTTGAGTTGAGAGGTGGAGTCGATGTTAAGTTGATATATATAACCTTTACACTTTTACGTCTCAATATTGCTTGAATTAGACAAAGACTTGCTATATATTTTTCAGAATTGGCTGTGTAGCCATCTTAGGACGCATCAACGTCAGATAGTTAGGTAATGTTAGTGTGAACATACCAGAAGTAAGCGTGCGTCTGATAGACGAAGCTCGTCGTAGTGTGGACGCGTCTCCAACGGCCGCAGACCAGGCGCTGATGCCGCATGCTCCACGGGACCAGGACGACAGGCGACCTATCTCTTCACTACAATACAAATAATACTTAATGGAAAAATCTGCTAAACTGAAGAATATCATGTTTACGTACATATTAGATACATGGTACTTACTTTTGACTCTCCTGTAGTAAGGTCAAAGATTTTTTGGTAACTGGATTTTCGCGACTGGCCTTCACCCAGCCTGTGACGTCATATAGGACAGGGTTGGTACCCTGGAACAATTAAGAAAATTATAAGTATCTAATTTATTCCCTTCGGATTAGCATGACAACGAGTTATATAAAGTGTATTTGCAAATTGCTGCCGTAAGGATACGTTCTCTATACTTCTCATCTGGCGTCTGTAGAATATTTCTGAACTACTATTAAGAGTGCGAAATTCCACCGCGTCATATTCAGAAATCAAATCTATTCGTAATTTTTGCAAGCCTCTTTCTCTAAAGTGATTCTCTACCTTAATGATTGCAAAATTCTTGCACTATTGAGTGCTAACAATCCAAATCTCGCCATGAGTGCTAAGTACTGTTGGAATGGGATCAAACATACCTGTAAGTGTTGCAGTACAAACTGCCTGGCGTGGGGTGCTTTCTTGATGAGTGCGTGCGTGTGGTGCGGCGCGCCGTAGTGAGACATCACACGCTCCAGGAACGTGTCGTCTGACGAGCCAGGATACATCGACTCTTCGTCTAAGAGCCTAAATAGACAATAACAATTTATAAACTATAATAATGTTCACACCAGAAATATCCGTTTTGCTTTTTCTTTATAGAAAGAGAACTGGACTTTCAAGCTATTCTTATTTGAAGATTAAATAGACTTTAGCATGCAGCTCAACGATGAAAAATAGCTTGTTTATCATTTACCATAATGTAGTGCATACAATCTTCTCATGTGCGTTGCAACGCGAGGAAGTACGTACAAGTTACGGGTGTATACGCACTTAGAACAGGCATCAAATGACCATTATAAACGATACTAGTTTTTATTAAGGGATCGTATTTACCATAATAGTCCACGACGATCACACTCTCGTAGATCCGCTTGAGAACTTCTGACAATCGTGTTCTGTGGTGCTTTGTCCAGTAGTTCTACCATAGGACCGGGGTTCACTGTTTCCGATAACCAGTCTGCAATAAAATAAAAGAATATATAAGATCATTATACAACATTGATACCATATTATTGTGCAATATGTCACTATACGTGGTCTTACATATATAGTTTCAAACTTGACACAAATTAATTCACATGTGTGTTTTACGTGCCCTCCGAAGCATGGAGACGCCCAGCTCAAATACCACTATGCGGTAACCCATCTATGGAATGACCGCACCAACGGTTGCTTAACCCAAAGATCGTTTTTCGATCGGTGAGCGCAACTGGCTATGGGCGCCTCAACATGTGTCTTAATTTGTGTGTTAAGCCTTGTACAGGTGTTAAAATCAACATAAAACACATCAATCGAGCTACTTGTACCAGAAAGTAGGTGAAGAACTAAATAATGAAAGTTATATTGACCTTCTTCAGCGCCGTCGTCGAGCTGTATTCCTTCTTGCGCATATCGTTCCCGCGGCGCCACCAGCGCGGCCTCGTGGAACATCGCTTGTAGACGCTCCTGTCAATAAAACAACCCAATATAATAAGTAATCGCCTTTTAAGACATATTTCATCACAAGAAAGGAGTACTTAAGATACTCATTGTGTTATTTTATGACTTAGTTATGCGTTTAATTGTGCTCAACTTATACCAATCTATACTAATATTATAAAGCTGAAGAGTTTGTTTGTTTGTTTGTTTGAACGCGCTAATCTCGGGAACTACGGGTCCGATTTGAAAAATTCTTTCAGTGTTATATAGCCCATTTATTGAGGAAGGCTATAGGCTATATATCATCACGCTATGACCAATAGGAGCAGAGTACCAGTGAAAAATGTTACAAAAACGGGGAAAATTATGATACTCTTATGTGACGCAAGCGAAGTTGCGCGGATCAGCTAGTGAACGAATAAAACAACTGTTTTTTAAGCACATAGAACACAGTGAACAAAATGCTAAGGGTTTCACTCCATCTGGATAAATATCCGTTAAGCGCTTATCGTGTTTTTGGGATGGATAGTTTAAATCTTTGTATGATGAGCACGAGTATTTGTTCTGAGCCTGGATGTCAATCTATCTATATAAGTATGTATTTAGCAGTACATAAGTATGTTTATCAGTTATTTGGTTACCATAGTACAAGCTCTGCTTAGTTTGGAATCAAATGACCGTGTGTGAAGTTGTCCAATAAATATAATGTCCGATATTTATATATACGATATATTTAAATAGGTTACTTAACACTAATAATAACTACAAATGCCCACGTTACCTGAAGATAGTTAGACAGTAGTTTAGAGAGCGGAGCGCCGCTCTGTTGTCCCGCACACATGGGGTTGTCAGCTCCAGGCGTATCCAGCAATAAGATTGACGCCGAAGTCCTGGCTGAAGTCGATAAACTCCTGCAAATGATAAATAGGAATTCAACTGGTAGAAAATTACAATTCATTTAATTTAATCTAATAAATAAAATTCTCGCGTCACAGTTGTCGTTGCCATACTCCTCTGAAGTTTGTTTTTCATACCCCTAAGTGACACTATTTTTTTATAAATGGCAAAACAACGTTTGCCGGGTCAGCTAGTTTTTTATATAATAGTTACGAAGTTCTTTAAGCATTGTCATGCTAGGTTTATTGTTTTATTATCAAGTATATTTGTGTAATTTTAATTTGTCTGGATTCCAATTCCAATAGACAGTCATTAATATAATTATTGTGTATTTTTTCTAGTTTCTTAACTATACTAATAAAGAAAGTTCTCATTTACCTGTTAACGAGTGCAGCGACGATGTTAAACGTTTCGTTGTAGAGTCCGGTGATGAAGGCGTCCACGGCCTCGGCGCCGGACATCTCTCGTTCGTTTGATGGTGATGGCGTTCTGAAACATAAACAATGACAGTTATAATTTGTTTCACAGTAAAGTAATAAGCAAGAAAAATCAATACAGCAAAGTTTAAAAGATGGCAATCCTAAAATTACTCTAACGCAATCGTAGATTAGTAGGTTTTTTACTTTTATAGACTGTATCATTACGCTACGTTACATTGCCGAGTTGTTCGTAGAAAATCACATCAAACGCTCGCTGTAAACTCGTAACTTGTAAACAATTTTTCCCTAATAGAAGTTTTAGCCACCAAAAAAACGTTTTTTTTCTTTTGAATACGACTTTTAAATTCTCTTGCATAAACATTACGCAGAAAACGTGTTTATAAATTAAGTAAATAAGTGCGCTTACCTCAGATTAGAGTTAGGCTGTGGTGACGTAGGTACAGTCGCAAACACAGCTCGTGCCAGCTCTTCCGCGCCTACGCCAAGCAGCCGTGCGGCACGTTGACCACATCCAGTACTAGCGAACTGGTACTTTATACCTGATCCTGTGTTCGCTGCAATGAGAACAAATAATTATGGTTAGAATTTTTTGAAACTTTTAGTTGTTTAGGTTCGAATATGAAATTTTTGATAAAATTTTACCGATAGTCAACTAGTGAATTCTGTTTAACTTTCAAGCATTATGAAGTCAATTACGTTGTTATGATAATACTGAGTTATGACTCAGAAGTAGAATTGCAAAATTTTAAAAGGTTGGAGATATTAGAAGATACTTTTTGTCGAAAAAAGGAACGAAATACGACATTATCACAAAAAAATACAAACCCAATTCGGAAAAGGCCTAAGAGCCGCTGGCAGATTATCTTAAAGACAAGAGTTCACCAGGGGACTTACCAAAAGGGGATTCTATACTCGGGCCATTTCAAACGTACGAATTAAGTCCCTCACTCGCACTTACACATAGACACATTCATTTCATTCTTTTGATCATGCATGACACACGTTTGTAACGGCCGGATTATTAAATAGAAATTACATTGACATTACCTTTGACAGCGCCAGCCCATCCCAAGTGACAGATAGCAGCCATGATCTTCCATATGGCCATCTGTTCCTGTTCTGTGACGGCCAGCAGTACGAGCGCGTCTTTCAGAGCTGAGAACTCAGCCGCGTCGCTCTTGTCGCCGCGGGAGAGGACCGGGTTGGGCGCGGTGGCAGGGGACTGGTCTAGAAGCAGTTCACGGCGGAGGCGACCGTCACAGCCGTGGTACAGACTGTAAGGAGAAATGCATTATAAGTAAGGGATCTTTTCCAATATTAAAAAAAAATATCCAGGTACTTTTGGTCATCATAGTTACGTATTGAAACTTTTAATGCCAATTAATAGGATATTAAAAAATCGGTCCTTAGTATCGCTAAAAATAGAATGAATACAGCAAAAAACCAAAATGTTTATGAAAACTTTCGCAGAGTTTGCAGACATATTTCTGAACTAAATTACTATAAACCACACCTATGTATTCTGGAGATAAAAAAAAAATACCGCCGAGTTTCTCGGGTAAGATAGCCAATACTCCTTTCTTTTTTTTTTGTCGCATATCTTTATTTATTTACTAAAACTAATACAATAAAACTATATACGTACACATGCAATGCCTTGAGCGGCGTCTGTCCAGGCCGTAGATCAGGCAGTAGCGTCTGAACTGACGCTGCTGCGAGGGCGCCGCCGCCGTCGAAGTCCAGTGACGTCAGCGACACGAACCGAGACGCGTGCGGGTTCGAGCCCGTGCTGAAATATAAGGTTTATGTAGTTATTTATTGATAAAGGAATCCTAATCTGTACATGTGACATTTGAAAAATAGTTCATTGAAGAAAATCATCAATATTTAATAATTTCTTGGGACCTTCCGAAGCAATAATTTGTAAATGAAAAGGCCATCAACTTATGGACAAGATTAGAAGCGATAAAGATTATTATTTGTGATCGAGTAAGTCTTGCTTACTCGGAGAACAGCAAGCACTGCTCGCTTAATAAAACTGTCTGTAAGTACTTTTGAAATTCAGTACTCGGCCAGGGTCGAAGAAGAAAGGCCCGTCTCTTATTCTAAAGAGAGACTTTCAGCCAGTTATTACGGTACCAAGGGTTTTTTTAATTTAAGATAGCAATCAAATATTAAGCTAATTGTCCTCACCGTGATGATCCAAACAGGTGCAGCACATCGAAGGCGGCGTCTAATCTCTCCGGCGTGAGCTTGGAGCCCTGCGCCGGGTACGCACTCGCCAGGTACCACACGCAGTGACGCATCGCTGAAGTTTTACCTGAACCAGACCTGTAAACATAATAAACATTTGTTTTAGTATTTTATTTCTTACATTAACATAAAAAATAATACATCAATGAGACATCGCTTTTCTCATCAATAGATGGCGTAAGTAATCCTGTTGCTATGTAAGGTTAGTGTTTTTCCTTTCAATAATTTCCGTATTCCTTATTATAACGATTTGATTTCATGGACCATGAAGTGATTCCTCGTTTCCTAATTTAGTATGCACGCTGAAAGCTGTCCCGCGAAAAGACACAAAAAAGCAGATATATGTCAGACATCTAAGTTTCCTTTGGGACGCTTCTTATAACAGGATCCAGTTAAACAAGCTGTCTTTTCAGTTGGTCAATCCTTCAGTTGAGATCAAAGACAGCATATCACATGTGTGGGGATATTTCTCAATTTTGAATAAAATAACCAAATTAATTCACATTACTTTTAGTATTAACACAAATATAACAAGGACACACGGAAGGTACAAGATTGCAAATTTTCCAGTTAGCTGTATAAATTAAAAAGAAAACTAAAATTTTATTACTTTAATATCCAAATAATATCAACTAATTACAATAAGAAGCGATATAGCCGACCTTTATCTATGCAAATGTCAAATTTTATAGATTTTTTATTGTCAATAATTATTATCACTACTTGTTTTTGTAATAAAAAACATGTCACGAAAAGTTTTTTATGACTATTATTACGCATATTATTACTCATTACTATTATAAAACTGTTTTCTCGCCGCGTCTGTCTGTCCGAGAGAACTCAAAATCTAGGAACTAATATAAATAATTTTTTTGAAGGTTTTGATGTAAAAATACTTTTTAACCCGGGCGAGGCCAGGAAGGACCTTTAGTTCCCTTTAAATGACAAAAACATTAAGCAATCCAAAGTAAGAGGTTACGAAAATTCCCGTATAATATTCCATAATAATTTAAACAAATTCATTCAATCAAACAATCAATCAAAAATCTACTTTACACAATGGTATTTTAAGGTTCAATTTAATTTGCTTTATATTCCCAGATATTATCTTTTAACTGGCATGGATCGATACGATCTCAATGAGCAGTTATATTTTAATTGGAACATAATAGATGGCGCCACTTGATAATTTGTCAAACGTTGCACATTAATCATATTGTAATTGTTAGGTGCTTGAAGGATAAAAGGTTTATTTGTTTATTGCTTCTGATCTGAATAGAATCTAGATATTTCTACGCTATTATTATAACTGGAAATATGCGTACAAATAACTTGAATGCTCACCTATTTATGTGGACAAATTGAGCTTAATAGATTTAAATGAAATAATCTAAACATTCACGTTCAATACGGACATACTCAAGAAAATCTTCAAGCTGTATTCTTTGTAGATTCTAGTACAAATGTTTTGGAGCAATTATATTTAAGGGATAATTTTAAATCAATAAATATCACAACTAGGTGGCGCTACATGTATTATCTTAAGTGTCTTTCAATGCTTTTTATTTATTCAAAAAACCAAATTAAAAACCGATTATACACAACACTGAGTTTTAAGAAAAAAACAAATCTCGCATTAGTTACTTATTATCTACCTAAGTTTCAAATGTCACTGCTTAATAATAACTTTTGAACGCGCGTCTCTCAGGTCGCCACTAAAACGTAATATTGTCTAAAATCCATACTAATGAGACAACAGGTACACTAATTGAATAACTCTGTCCTTGTAGCGTTATTAAATTATATCGGTAACTGACATTTACAACATACTTGTTTGTGTACAGAAATAGTAAAAACATTGTTTTTTTTATCGTTTTTTGTAAATTTTGTGTGCATTTGAACAATATTGGTATAGTGATATAGAATATTGAATAATAATTTAATTTCGTACAAACGACATGTGTAGAAGACCGAAATGTCCGTCGTTAAACTCTCAGCAAACTACTACTAAAGACAAAAGAGTTGATCGTCAAAAAAAATTCAATTTTCCATGGAAAAATCAAGTAGAATGAGTTAGAATTAAACATTTCAATCAATGGCAAATGTTTTTTCCATGGAATAATGTGCACACTTCAGTATATAGTGTTTCAAAAGATTGAGTATGATCAGCTACTTTTGGAACTGACTGTAAAAATTACTACTTTTAGGTGTTTTAAATACGATTTGATCTTTTGAAACAATACGCGAAGATTGGTTGAATTTTTATGCAAAAATGTTACAAATTTACATTTTGAAACATATTTTAGTTTCCTTTCTTAGACCTAACTTAAGTAAAGAAATTGACTTTTATTCTCTCGCTTAAGATACTGACCGTCCAAGAAAGACGATAGCCCTGTCTCGTCGTGAGGCCAACATACATCGGTGAGTGGACTGAGCGGCCGCGAACACGTGCGGCGGCATGTCGTCCGCGCGGCACCCGCGGAACATCGCTGCCACCTGGAGATTACAAGATTAGTGTTAATATTTCCACCGGTATTATGTTTCAAGGAGCAGAACGGATAAGGTTATGTATTTTGTAATCCGAAGTAAACCCAGATTATCTATAACTAACACCAATGAGAACCTTACATTTTAGCAGTGCCGGGATTTTCTAGACTATCTGGGGGCACGGAAGTGCCCCCGCAAGTCGAGCAAAAAAAAAGCGGCACGGCCGTAACATCCTTTTCTCGAAGCAATTCGGGCCATTTTTGACACCCCTATAATTTCGTAGTGGATAAAACAAGAAGCCTGGATTTTCAGCAACTAATCAGTCATTGTATAAACACGGTATATTTAAAATTTCAGTCAATTTGAACCAGTAGTTTAAGAATGACAACTTGTTAAAATTTTGAATTTTGTCACTCACTGATTCACTGACTCACTGACTCACCGATCATCAAAAGTCTAAGGTACTTCTAGCAGACTTAGAAGCTTAAAATTTAGAATACAAATAGGGTTTAGTGTCCTAATCATGGGAAAAATTCAATATTTTCTAATTTCGGTCAAGTTTTCTAAATACACTAACTGCAACAATAACTTTGTAATCCCATATAAATGTATAAGATTACAAGGTTACATTTGCAGTTAATGAATTAAATTATTATTTCTGTATAAATAAAATAAATAGGTGTAAATATGTATCTACCATATGAGACATAACGGGAGGGGGTATAGGGTGGGTAAGGGTGTTTAGCCCATGAAACTGAACAACATTCCCATAGGAAAATATGTTAAATTATGAAAAAAATACGGCTTTCCATACAAATTGGACTTATGTTTGCTCTATTCGCTCTACAAAAAGAAGTGAGATGCCATCAAAAACATTCTGTAAAAACCTCAAGTCTCGCCGTAAAAAGTTGTGAAATCTATATAATACCAAGTCGATTAATCTATTTAGTCTCTTCTTAAAGGACCTTCTGTCTTAAGTTATTACGTATGTTATTATCATGCCAATTTAAAAAAAAATACCTTTAAAACACATAGATCGACTTGGTCATCGCAAGAAAACACAATTTCGCCATTATTAACATTTCAGGAGCATTAACTTCTCGTCGTGCTGTGTAGTGTGATACATACTAATAATCAAATCATGCGATGGCCAGGTCGGTCTATTTGTTTTAGAGGTATTTTTTTTTAAATTGGCATGATAATAACATACGTAATAACTTAAGACAGAAGGTCCTTTAAGAAGAGACTAAATAGATTAATCGACTTGGTATTATATAGATTTCACAACTTTTTACGGCGAGACTTGAGGTTTTTACAGAATGTTTTTGATGGCATTTTCTTAACTTAACTTCTTTCAACTGTTCTAGTAAAGATCATTGCCGCTTACCGTTCGCCGTGAAACGTTTTTATAGCGATGTAAGATAATTAATCTAATTATCATTAAACATAAACTATTAAATTAAAAGAAATGAGTCAGACCAGACCATTTTTTTCTTGGCCAACCTTTTCGACCACTTCTCTATTTTCTCGACCAATCTCTTCCACCACTATAAAATGAAATAACCACCCTTTTGTCTTTCCTTACCTTGTCAGTATAAATAGGGGCAGTGCGCTTGGGCGGTCCAAGCACCAGGAGCGCATGACCAGCGCGGGCGTGGGGCAGCCCGGCCGCGAACCGAGAGCGCAGCACGTTGAGGGCGCCACACTCGTTCAGACAGCGGAGCGACGCGATGTCCTCGCAACGTTCCAGTTGGGGAGGATTCGCCTGGAGAATAAAAGAGTAAATAAAATATCCAATGTTCATGGAAACCGCAAAACTGGAGACTGATAGTATTTGTGTGCTCGTGTTTTTATATTGGCATAGTCTAAGCTGTCTTTAGCGAAAACTTGGCACTGGTATTTGAAAATTTCAGCGATAAACAGGGAAATAACATAACCATGCCTGTAAACTTTGCTAGTGTGGAAGTACTTTCATAAAGAAACTACATTTTCAAAAAGGTTTTGCAATTTCAAAACCTGACCTAATACATGGGCGGCGGCGATTCCACACACTATACGCAAATTTCGATCCATTAGCTATATTACAGTATCCAATATCACTAGACTGTCATTAAGCAACTTTGTCACCTGCAAATCTAACAAACAACAGAATATCTTGAAACCCACCTTCTCCAAGTCATCTTCATCCACAGTCAGCGTCTCTCCAGTGTGCAGCACTCGCACCTTCGCTCGACCAGTGTCTGCCTCTCCCTCCCTCACTACGGCCGTGAAGCCGCCGCGGTGAGCCAGCCACATTTGACCGGCTTGCAGCCATTCCTTCTCGCATGCTAATTGCTCTTCTGATTTAGCCTGGAAAGAATATTACAGATTAGATTGAGAAAAAAGTACTTTATGTGTCGATTTGTAGGTAAACGAGGGTCTTTGAAATTACGAATATTATTTGGGTTTATAATTGTTGCATCAGTAAACGGATTCGTTATCGTTTTACAGCTATATCATCGAACAAAACCAATTGCCGCGTTTATTTATCTGTCCCGGATCAGAAACAACAGGTTATTATATGATTTCTACAAATTACATGGTATTTTAGGATAAGGATGATTTAAGAGTAAAATTCATCAAACGCTTTTAGTAAAGTGGTCGAAATATGACAATGATTGGTGATTATGTCTATCAACAACCGTTCCATTGCTAAAATAACACCTTTAAGACACAACTTTTCCCGATAACTTCCATAGTTTTCTCAACACACCCTTCAACCATTTCGCAGTAGTACCATTTATCGTAAATCTCAACCACAGCTCACTAAACGTTCGAAGTGAATATTACTGTGGAACTCGATGGTAAAAGCCGTTATTGTACGAACACGTAATAGATTATACGTGACTCGCTGACTTAAGCCCTTAACTTAAAGTCTTAAAGCTGGAACATGCTGAGATCATAGGTGTAAAGGTCAAAACGTACTTGTCTTACTTCTGATGGTATTTAGATGTGAGAAGC
Source organism: Anticarsia gemmatalis (assembly GCF_050436995.1). Taxonomy (NCBI): domain Eukaryota; kingdom Metazoa; phylum Arthropoda; class Insecta; order Lepidoptera; family Erebidae; genus Anticarsia; species Anticarsia gemmatalis. The sequence goes on along the minus strand of NC_134764.1, from coordinate 7,842,236 downwards.
TACTTTGTTAGTTACGCTTTCTCGGGTTAAGTGCTGCACAAAAGTTTGACATTTCAGCCATAGGAAAGTTTATATTAATGTGATGCAGATTGTAATTTTGCAGGTATTCACGCAAATAAATGGTTTAGTAAAATATTTTTGTTAACAATTTGTGACCTTATATTTGTCCGTTATGACGTTTTTAATACCCATTTTTTATATTCCACCTGCTATCAATAAAAGACTGTCTATCTGACTTTTAGTCCATTGAAATGTTACAATTTGAGGGCCGAATATTGCATTTCTTAGAGGACGCAATTTTATTTTTGGAACATGTAGGAGGGGTCAATAGAAGCTTAACTTGAAGTTTGTGGGGTAGCCACCCTTGTCCCCCGGCCGCCTTCTTGGAAAAGGGGGTGGAAACACTTTTTTCGCTATATCTTGAAAACTAGGCGTCTTACAATAAAATTGTAAAAGTATAATTTGTAGCAAATTATTTTGCCTACAAATATGCTGAATTATGTTTTGCCCTAAATTAACAATTAAAGAAGTTGCTCTTGCTCCTCTAAGAAATGTAAAACTCATGTAACATTTTTCGAAGGGAACATTTAAATACAGAACAGAAATAGTTTCAAGTTTTTTTCAAATACAATCCGTAAACGTAGATATATCAGCTGCTTTTCGTAAAAACATTTAAACGTGAACCTTACTTACAAATTGTGTTTTTGATCTCTAAATCTTCGTCGTATAATACTTTGATACAATCTAAACAATTAAAAGACTTCCTATTTGCCCACGGAGCAAGGATCCCACACGATAATCACAATCAATCCTACATACGCGGCAAAACATCGAATTATCTCTTAGAACTACGTCACGCATACAAAAACCACTAGGAAGCCAGCCTACAAACACTGAGGTGCGTAGGAGCATATATCCGTAATTATTTGTACTATTGATCATTGATTCGGCTTATTCTTTGATGCAAAAAGCCTTGGAAGGTCGTACGATTTGACCTCTGACAAGGATCTTTGATTACAAGCGTTGGAGGGTACTAAGGACTCTGAATACAATTTCGGTTACTTATTTCTGTTGTACTAGCAGCATGACTGATGTGGAATGGGCAGCAGAATATGAGCATCGAGATTCTAAGCATTTTTCTTGACTACTCTTACGTTGCGACTGATTTAATATGCATCCATTTACAATTTAATTACTTAAAAACGGCTTTACGTAGATGGCCGGGACCGAAACACGGAGGAACACGAGATGTCTAAGATGGTAACCCGTGCACAAAACAACCTCGGCAAGCGTAGCTTAACGGTTGTTGTTAACTAAGCCAGAATATATAAAATAATAATGCTGGCTATCAAAATATTCAATATATCTACTGCATATTACTAATGTAATATTGAAACAACACTATTAAGGTTGTACAAATAGAGAGATAGTAGGTCTAAAACCCCCTAGTGGCGATTGACATTTGATAAACGCTAATGTTGTAACGATTACATCTCAATGTACAAACACGCTCGATACCAGTGATTGTCTAATGGCAATGTAAAACAATTGCATAAAAGTTATTTGAAGATTTACTCTCCCGTAGAAGCAAAAACATAGCAGAATAAAAGACAGCAAAATCTGGATGGATATTGGATTTTTTTGAGTAATGTGTCCAACATTGGACTCTTGTTGTTAATTTGTTTCTTCAAAAAATATTTATAGATACTTGAGTTATATACATAATCAATTAACAAATTGAAATATTGTCACAAACTGCTAGCCAGAGGAGGCCCCCAAAGGCTATAATACTATTTTCTATTTTTTAAGACAGGCTCCGGGTTTTTCATTACGTACTGGAAATTAAAAAAAAATTGACATTTCTCTTTCTACTATAATACTTCTACTCGACTCTTTCTTACGCAATACTGGTATAACAAGTTATATAACAAATTGGACTAAAACAACAGTTTGACTATCGAACTACTGGTAACTAGATGGAATAAAGGTATTCAGCGCCGAACCAACCTATTCGAAGTCTTTCTATACGGAAGGAGTCACAAGCAAAATCTAGGTAGTTTTACATATATTAAACTATAAATACATCTACCGATTTACACAAAAACCGACAAACACAACATAAAATCAATCAAACCTTCGTCCGTTATTAAACTTTGATCGACAAATCATAAATCACAATTATTTCGGTACATCCACACACATCAGTGCTAGCAATTAACTCATCGTAAAATATTGAACAAAAACATTTGAACCGTGACCAGTTTTAAATACTCGTAATTGTGTTATAACTAGCGTTGACCTATGACTTTACACGCGGAATCATCGATACCAAATATCATATACATATTATACGAAAATCTGTCTATTTGACTGTATCTTACGCTTCCACAACTAAACCGCTAAGCCGATTTTGATGATAAAATTCCGCAGGAAGATAGATTTTAACTTTAAACTTAGGCGTCCTTTTTTTAAACAACCGAGCCGACTTTTCAGTCGACTCCAATTGAGCAAGTCAGCTAGTAATTATAATACTTGTACAATTTTCAGAGATTTTTCAAAAAAAAATCAAACGTAAAGTTCTCAAACGCATTCTTATTCACATCACAATTCCAAATTTTATAACATTTAAGAGATTAAAAATATGCTTCTAAAACAAAACCAAGTCGCACCCCGCCTGTCTTCAGTAGCTCCATATTACCGTGTTCAACTGTCATGCTAAAACTCCTCACAATTTGTCCAGCCATTTAAGCATAAACGAGTGACATACAGCTTCACATTTAAAATATCTGTTATTATGAAGTAAACGTTAGTTAATGAATATTCTGTACAATAATGTAATGTATTGTTTTGTCGTGTGCGAAGGTTGTATAATGTTTATTAGCTTACTTGAGTACATTATGGCTGATATTAGCATATGAAGAATACATGAGTCAGGAGCTAATACAGTTTATATTATCGAAGTTCGTAATTTAAATTGTACTTATTCATGGATAGGTACTATATTGTAAATGCTCAAATCTGTCTCTCTGTTACGGTACAATGCGTGTTCGCGTTAATTCCCGTATTCTATTATACATTAAACATGCAACGCGAGAGTTTAAAAGTCATGAAAATCTAACTGTTTTACAGATTTTGTTAAAATTGGAACTAACTTTTAAGCTAGCTATATTATAGCTTATAGCTATAAATGCGAAAGTTTGTGATGTGTATTGTGACTAAATCACGGCAAAACTACTGAACAGATTTTAATCGAATTCAGCACACAAATAGTTAATAACACAGAAAAACTACCTGCTACTTACTAAGACACTGCACTATATTTTCTTCCAAGCTACCGAAGTCACGAGTAGAAAATAGCACCATGAAACTTAGAGCATGAGCAGTCGTTCGGGTCAGTTAGTTCAACCTAAATTCTATTTCCAACTTCAGACGAACCCAGAAGTAAACTCGATATAATATTGTGTTACGAGTACGTTGTAGGACGAGACGGTTTACATTTAATTTTAGCCTCCGGAAACTTAGCGTTCCAGTTAGTGGGTGATACATCGCCGCACCTTGTACAAGGATGGGAAACAACGAAAAAGGGATTCTAAGTTATTTATATAGAGTACATGAAATTATGGTTCAAGCTACAACGTTTAATTTTCTTCTACGTATAATTATCACACAATTATTATACATTCGAAAAAAGAAGAAAATATTTCGTGAATGTGGCTTTTTACTACAAAAGAAGATAGAAACGCTCTCAATTTATTTGTTGACCAATTGAATAGAGTACATGAAGAAGCCAAACGTAAGCAACTTGACTACTAGATAACCGATAAACATTTTCAAATATTTTGTACTATTCATTAATATCGTTTGCAGTACGAGTTAAGCTTACATTTTTGAGTATATCCACGACCTTTCAAGAGCTAACAGACACAACTAACGACACCAATGGCAGAAGACTAACTACACCCTTATATTATATCCTGTTTTCCATCATATTTATTCGAACTAGAGGTAAAAGTTGAAAAGCCCTCTACATGAAGCGGCATTTGACGTCGTATCATCCTTCTTCTTCTTTTTCTTCTTATCGTATGGTTAGTGGTCAACCTAGTGTCAAAATTGTTCAATTCGCCCGAAGGCCTTTGACGTGGCTTTGACGTCCTTCTATCTTGCGACTTTAAGAAAATAAAAACCGTATTTTAAGACCTATCCCAAAAAGGGCTTAACATTTACGTCTCCAGTCCTAATCCAGCAAGTTAATTATCACGTACATACTCCAAACCGCTTCACCGTTAGCCAGAGTCCATTTGCACCAAACTTCTATATCAGTCTAAGTTACGTAGGCAGCCCTGTACGTGCTTGTTTAACGAGCGTTTTATTGCAACGCAGGTGTCTGCGACAGCGTGTGTGTAGAGGAGACTACACAACGAAGAAGATACGCCGACTTCAAAAAATATGACAACTTGATGTCGGCAGTTTTTTACTAGCCGACTTATAAAAGGAGTGTGTATTTGTTTTTATTTGTCACAAACTTTGATTGGGTGAAACGATTTTGGTTATTATTTTCTTACTGATCTAGTGATTTTTTTAAATTTGATGTAGATTTGCCGAGTAGATGTCAAGATATCTTCAAAAATGTGTAACTTGGCCTATGTTGGTGCTGATGTAATATTCTAGAATATTTTTGATTTCAGTTTTTGCTGGTCTACAGCAAGTTAGTAACTATTTCTATGAAATAAAGTCACCGACATCAAATTATCGTCATGTGTCGACATGTGACGCCCCGGTGACTTTATGTAGTATGTACACTCCATAAAAGTGACCTACTAAGCACATCTGCCTGTGTCTCCCAATACGGAAGAACGTAAACCATCGAAGAGTGTGAATCAATCGCGGATGTAAACGTTCTAAAATAGGAAGCAATGGTCATAAAATAACCGAATAGTTTCGTGGTACATGAACTAGTAAAAAGTGTTACGAAAGTTTGGTTTTATTGCAATAGTCGTTACAGTTGCTTGTACTTTTATGTGTTTTTATGTTGTAGCTATAAATTAGATTAAGCATTTTTTAACCGAAATCTACACGTATTTATTATTACCTATTTAGAGGCTCGTACTCTACAAAATTCAATGTATAAAAGGTGACTTTAGAAAACGAGTAATTTTTACTCAGTTTTAACGTGCTGAAAGCTGAATGAGTAACTCAATATCGTAAGTTTTTAATTCTTGCCTTGCAAGTTGCACTGACCGTAGTCGTAGGCTGGATTGAAAAAGTCAGCCTGTGTCCACGGCCAGTGTAACCTGCGCCGAAGCGCTAGGAATTCCAAGGTGGAATGCGTATTCGTGTTAATTCCGGTATTCTATATTAATATTACGACTCAAATGCATGCATGTCCGGCATGCATAATTATGTAAAAGACCCTTAAAACAAAAGAATTAAAAAAAAAAAAAATTACGACTCAAATAAGTTTGCATAGAACTATTGTGCCAGTTGAAACCCTCACTAATATATTTTATAAATCCTATATGGCAAGTGAAATCATTTAATAAAGCTGCCAGTGTTGCCACAATTATTCTATTTAGAATCTTGCAGAAGTGACAGGAGACTGACACTGTCTCAAATGGGATAAACGTTGTTCTATTTGCAGTGTTTATGTGTTCCTTGGGGCTGATTTCGCTTAAAATTGTTTTGTTAAATTCATTCAGGCAGCAATAAGTATAGGATGATCTTATCCCCTCTCTCCCGTTGACGCTTAAAAATGGGACAATTCTAACACACTGTCAGTTTGCAATTCCAATAGAAAGGCGAAAATCTCACAGTCAAGTCAATATTAGCTTTTACAATCTTTATCAGGTTGACCAAGCCGTAAGCCGTAACAAACAGTCAAAAGCCAACTGCATGTAAACCTCCGCTACATAGATTCATGTTATATGCAGTTTAAAACTGACTCGCTTCCCTCAATATCCTTTACCACAAACCGTATACTTAACACCTAATTACTTCAATCCTACAGACACACCTAATGAGTGCCAAGAACAGAAACAAATGCACAATTTGCGTACAAAATCACACCACGTATTGTTATTCGGCCCTGAGTCAGCTCCGCGGTAACATCGTGAGACGCCATATAAAGATGCTATGTATTATGCATCTGTTTACTACATAATGACATATTCTAGTGGGTATTATTTAACATTATAGTACATGTTGCACTTATTGGTCGTAAAGGAACTACTATTGACACGAAATGTTATGTAACTTAAATCACTTGATCTTATTTTTGAGCTGATCGTCTCTGCGCTTCAGAAGACCCTTCAATTGTTATGTCACCAGGGCAAATTGTTATTTTTAAATTGTCATAAATTAATTACAATTACAACAACCCGAAACGCGATTTACTTAAAGAATTGTATTTTTTTTTTCAACGAGTATAATACCACCTTACTTACTCCTACACCTTTCCTAACACCACCGAGAATTAAATCTCAGATTGTTATCAATCAAAATAACAATCGCTACGGCATTTTTTAAGCGTTTAAGCGGCTAGAATTACTTTTACACTACATTGATAACTACCCTATACGAACAACTGAGAAAATAAAACTCGATGGAAGATATATAAAGATGATCAGCATTAAAAATTCCATAAGGAGATGAAGCTGTAAATCCAAATTTGGAAGGAATCCAAAAATAAATTTATAGAAGTGGTAGAAGTGCACGTGAAAAGTCTCTCGAGTATTGGGCACTCTTCCAGCAAGAAATTGTTTGTAATATTCATTATTTTTGACATATTACTGTATACGGTAAAAAGGAAATGTTGTTACTATGATAAATTGTTAGCAACGATAAACTAGTCTTAGAAAAGGTATGAAAGTATATTCCCAAATACAAAAGTCGCTTATTAAAAATTTGGGTCTATACTTTACGATACCAAAAGATCATACCATCGATATTATGGTCAGTAGTTAACAGGTCTTCCTTTATATTAAACAGTTTAACCCTTTTTGTAAACCAATAATGAAATGAAATCGAGATTTGTCTAAAACCTATAAACACTTTCACAAACATGAACGAACAATTTAGATAAAAAAACAAAACACTTTCTTGAAACGAACCAAAACCGGCTAATATCAATCATCAAGTAAAACATAATTAACATAGTATTCGTATCCAATTACCGTACGACACGATAGTATCTGCGCAAACATTCCTGGAACGCAGCTAAAGCCTAATTTAGCGAGACAATAGTCTCAGTCGCAACGATATCGCGTTATAATTCACGTCCACAACCGGATTCTGAACTTAAGCGGACATATTTCAGGAATTCCGCACTGTGCCGAAATAGGACTTAGATTTATACGAGGTTGAGTGTAATGTAAAGATATTTTTGGATGTTTCAATTAGTAACAGCAAGAGCTCGGCTGACTCTCTTTACTTGGTACTTAATTAAGAGTTTTCAATTATCGTATTGGGACTGCGTATATCATTTGACAACTATTTGAGAGCTGATACGCAGTGCATTGTTTATACAATTTATATTGTAGACTACTTTTCGTCTCTCGTAGCATGTTCACGAGATAAAAGAAGCTACAAAGACTAAATTAAGATTTATTCTAAAGTATAGTGACAAAAAATGAGAGAACAACAACAAGAGAATTGTCCTTGCGAAAATTAGTAAATGACCGTATCTGCCATATATTGCAGATGTCATATGACATGTTTTAGACCAAAATAACTGCAGAAATAAGTTATGAAACACACGACATTGCGTCAAACCCCGAAATAAGTAAATGAACAAGCACCACTAAACACTTCTTTGAGGACAAAACGGTTAAACTTAATTGAATTAAACGTTTGGAAAGTGATACATTATTTTTATTGCACGTTTATGGAGCCGCAGACACATGCAACAGTTCCTAAAAAAGTCTAAACTATGATTGAATACTCCAGCAACTTAGTTAGTTCTGTACCTAAACCTATTTACATTATATAACTTTTGACAATTCTACTAATGTAAACAAACAAAACTAAGTACTAAAAAGGCCCGAAGCAAGACAAAACAAATGAATATATATCAACAATTTAATATCCATTTGACATCAAGTTGCCCTTTACTTCAAACAGGAACTTAGAAGCCTGAAGGTACGAAAGATTTATTATTTGTTACAATAGTTTGTCATTTAATAATGTGATCTCGTAATGGGATTGTCAAAGTAAATATTGTTCGTATTTGCATTTAGTTATTAACTTCCACACCTGCTTTCGGTCTTACTTGCTTAAATTTTACTGTAAAGCATTAGAGTTGAAACAATTTAAACACGTGTATAAATTCAAGCTAAAAATATCAAAATCTTAATAGCGCTTTTGTGGCAAAAATGCCCAACCGATTTTGACTGAACAAAAAGACAGTTGAAAAACTGGATCGTACGAAATATTTTTTTTTAACTCAACCACACAATAAGTGTACTTTTATAGATGAAAATATATGTTCATTTGGACATTCCTAAACCCCGGTTTCTGAGTACATTTATCGGTAGTTTATCTATTCAGTTGCGTTTATTTATATGTATTTAAACGCTATTGAATAGATAAACTACCTACTATACTAGTATTTGTTGTGTAAAGGCTAAGTGTATTCCTTCCTTTTCTCATTCGTAGTATCTCCATAACAAAACCAAAAACAATTTCCCACAGAAATAAATAGAGTCCTACTACACCACAATTTCAAGTAACTATCTACTCACCATGATTAAGAAAGCAGTAGTGTGTGATTATCAGTAGCGCCGACGACAGTAATGATACAAGATATCTGTGACAGGAAGTCACTAGTTATCGATGTGGTGCTGTAAAGTTTGTTACTAACTATGCTGATAGATTGCAGCTGATTGTTTGCTGAGAGAGTTTAATTAGAAGTTATAAATCTCGCACTGATGTCATCTGAGGACTAATTCTCGCATTTTTTTGCATAATGACAGTTAACGGAATTCAATGCAAGCGCGTCATAATAATGTAAGTACATTTTTTTACATTCTGACCGGAAAAAAACTAAACCAGAATAAAAAAAAAATCTTTTACACGTCAAAATCCCAAAGAAATAAATGCAGGCATTTAGGAATGTCCGCAAGATGTTTTACATGAACCTTGGTTAATAGATGACTGGCCAGAGTTTGCAAAGGCGGTCTGTGATGCTGAAACGTCAAGCAAACGAACGTTGACTACCTAACATGTTACTCTGCGGCTAACTGTTTGTCTTATACAAATAGATCTTATGAATGAAATGTAGTCTGCAAGTGCGATGGTGATAATTAATGTTAAAAGTGGAGTACGCGTCCCACGATGCTCTACTAGAAATAAATAATGATAGTATTGTAAGTAAACATTACTATGGAATGTTGTGACACGCAAATAGTAGATTTTTATAAAAGACATGTTTTAACCGCAATAATTTTTTTTTTACAATTAAAGGAACTTGTGAAAATGTACATAGTTACATAAAATGACGCCTTCTTCCCATAGGGATAGGCAGAGACCAAAGAATTACATTTATTATAAACAGTATATTTTATTTAGGCTACATACTATTTCAACATACTCTATCAAGACTATGTTTTGAATAAAACATCAAAAGTACCTATTTTTCTATCGAATGAAAAACAACCATTAGGTACACATTAAGGTCCCACATAACCTAGTGCTTTTCCGGACACAGGGTTATCGGGTGCGTGACGCATGTTTCCAAGTAAAAAAAAACATACATAGATAACTACTGGAATTTATCGAACTGGATAATAAACCAAAACATCGACTCCGCCTACCGTTCATTCTTCACCCAAGTTACTAATGGCAAAGAATACCGGCTAGGGCTACATTTTTCCAAACACTATCGTACTATTACAAAACCTTACACAACAATAGTCGCAATAAAATGATACTTATATCTCATCTATGTGTTGACAAGTGAGAGTACAATAGTGTTGTCAACAAAATGTGCTGTTAACATGACAGTGTGAACAATATTAGAACATTGTCACATGTGTTATGTGTATAGATATGGTTTGGCACGTGTGTGTGTCACATTTGGGCATTTGGAAATATTGTGACGTCATAAATTGAGGATTTATTAAGATTGTCAATGAATGGATATCGTCAATTTTTCGTTGATAATGAATTGACAACATTGTCAACGCTTCAAGCTTCAAGAAAAAGTCGTGAAATTGACTTAAATAAGGTTATTATAAAAGATGACCCGCGCAACTTCGCTTGCGTCACATAAGAGAATCATAATTTTCCCGTTTTTGTAACATTTTTCACTGGTACTCTGCTCCTATTGGTCGTAGCGTGATGATATATAGCCTATAGCCTTCCTTGATAAATTGGCTACCTAACACTGAAATAATTTTTCAAATCGGACCAGTAGTTCCTGAGATTAGCGCGTTCAAACAAACAAACAAACTCTTCAGTTTTATAATATTAGTATAGATTATACCACGGAATAGAGAGGATTATACTTTAGCATCGAAGTTAATCGTAATAAAAAAAAACTGTTCATAATTAACGCTGCAAAATGACAGAAAACAAAATTAAATATTAGAAACAATTTATTAGCAAGCAAGAAGAAATTTATGACAACAATAAACCTATACCATATCCACCGGTTTATCCATCGGTTACGCGAAATTTGCACTTTAGTTTGTTTTTGCATTTTTGTGTTGTGTGTTATATCATCTAAATTCGTACAAAAATCACTACATTTAATAGTTTCAAACATCCATCCACACAGACTCGTTTACGCGATATTATAGCCAAAGGATATTATCACTCATTCATAAACATCCAATCGACAACAACAACAAGTCTTTACGTATCTCAGTCTAATCATTACTCACAACTATTAAATAACTGGTATTATGTTATTATCGCGACCTTACAATTACTTGAATTCTAGTACACGGAGGATTATTGATTAGCATACCATGAATATTAGTGAAACTATTTGTTTATGTACATAATGATTGAAATAGTGTAATAGTGGAATGTTGTTTAATAAAATATTTAGCTTAGAGCTATTAGGCGCCATTGATAATGATAAATATATCCTTTTTCGAACGACAGAAACAGTTACCCGGCTTTAAACGATCGTTGCTTATGATATAGTCTTGAAAAGTATTAAGGCTACTGTAGTTATTTCATGGCCGAAAGCAGAAACGCCCTCAAACTTAAGCAACCTAAGTAATATGATGTTTTTGTCAATTTAGCGTGTATCGTAGCGAGAGAAATACTTTAAAAGCTTAACTTAAAATGGAACAATTATTCTGCATTCATACATTAGAGGCCATGGGCAATGGTAACGAGGGAGGCTTCTAACTAGATCGACATCGTTAAATGTGTAAGGCTACAATCGATGAGAGAAGCACAGGGCCGTATCAAGTGGCGTACTCAGTGGGAGGCCTATACTCAATACTGGATGAAAACAGGCTGATGACATAGATAGATATGTTAGAGGAACAATCGGCCTTTTCAACTGAATTATCTGTTAATAAAACACATAATTATACTCTATCCCTCTTATTCATAAACACACTATAAACCTATTTTAGTTGAAACACTACTATATTATGTTTTCTCTTTTTCATTTCGCTAAGGAGTGAAAGAAACAAAACACTTCAGCCTTCAAGCCTTTCATAACTTCATATATTTTTATGAATAAGAGGGTTAGACTTTACTTTCACGCTACCAGAAAATAATCTTTACAAATACAAAACGTCGAAAATTCTTAGAAATACACAGGAAATTACTCGAATCACTCATCTGCTCACACACTAACTCCTAAAATACGGAGCCCCTCTTAATATTCTCGTCAGCTCGTCGTAATACCAACACGTATAATTCCTATGACACAGCGTTAACAATATGGCGCCTAAATCGACATCAGATCAACGATGTTATCTCTGTAGGTGTTGATTGTTACTCGTGCTATTCATTTTATATGCAAAACAGTGTACAGATTTGTAATCTTAGAACTTAACATTGCATTGTGTGATGATTAAATAAAATAAATTTAACACACTATGTCCCACTGCTGGGTAAGAGATGAGGGAGGGGTTAGGCGATGAGTCCACCACGTTGGCCGAAAGCGGGCTATGTTATGTGTCATAAAAAAAATATGTTCAAACTGCGAATAATAATGTTGATGTCCTTTAAATAGTTCTTGCAAGAACGTGAAGTCATTTCTTTTACCAATCTGGCACATCAAGGAAGAGCAAAACTTTAACTCGCCTCTTTCTTTAGAGCATGGCCGTGAGCCAGTAATGTGCTAAATAAAAAAACTCTATTGGTCTTCTTAAATTAATATGTCATACCTTTTAGTTTCAGGTAGTTGGTGAAGTGAGACAATCCTAAACTCAAGCTAACTTTAGAAAGGAACAATCAACAACAAGCGTGATATTTTCCATGGTTACATCAGGTAACTTCATAAAGGGTCTCCTCCAGTCTTCTTACAGAACAACATTTGCATACAAAACGTCGACAAAACAAAATTTCGTAAACTCTCACGCTATAAGAAAGTTAAAATACTTTGAGATCATGACAAGAATTCGCGTTAAACGAATAAGATTCAACACATGTATTTAATTTACTGCTTTCGTAACTTAATACCCTTTGAAAAACAACAAGAATACTGTCGCAATCGTAAACCAAATTCATAAATTATCTCAATGTATGCTAAGCTGTTCGCACATTAAGTGGATAATGTCTTCGTATTTTGGTATCATGTTACTTTATGAAGAGACAAAATAAGCCTACTTTAGAAATAAATCTTTGCTTATATTAACAATGTTTTATAATAACTCTGTCCGTCTTTTATTGTGTCAAACTGCTAATTTGAAATTTTGCAGCGCCATGACTAAGCATCACGGATATGGCATAAGTTTCAAAAAACTTATATATAAATTCCTTTTTACGCGTTATTGTCCCACTGCAGGGCAAGGGTCTTCTCCCGAATTGAGGGAGGGGTTAGGTTATTGAACATTAATTATCTTGTAAAAAGTCTATCTAAATCTACAAATCTGTGGCTTTTTCGATTGCTATGTCTCTTTAATGATCCAAAACATATTTTGGGCTGTTCTACAGCTCTAGACTAATACTATAAACCCACAAAAATCCTCTTACAATTGAAGCAAAACCGCAATACAAAGTTAAAAAGCAAGAAACTAAAAATCCTATTAAATTATTAGTATAATTTCCATATTGTCGTTAAATTCTGTTTATGAATAATTTTTATTTTCGCACTATCCATAAAAAATAGTTTGACTAAAGGTCTACCTTCTCGGGATTATAAGTTAAGACTTGTCGTAAATCATTGAGATTCAGTAATAAACCAGGTTTATGTGAAGATTAGAGTAAGATAAGGTGATGACGTAAGCAAGGATGGACTTTGTAGTATTAGAAAGTGCTTAATTAAAATGCTTGAGAGATTTTGCGCGAGCTTACTTTGATACCAATTCCGTACATCCCTTACAATATAACTTTGTCTTTTACGTTCAACCAGTTAAATAAAAAAATCAAAAAATAAGCTCTACACACGAGAAAATCGACCTTTCAATATCTGAGTAAGTCTATAATAGTAACAAAGACATTTAGGTAAACAAAAACGTATTATTTTACATTGATTTGATCAAGATTGGAGATCTGACTTGAGCCATTACCTGCTTAAACTACGGAAGCATAGACAAGCTATACAATCACACATAACAGTAAGTTATATTATTGCACAAACAACACGAAAAAGGACATAGACACAGTAGGGGATTATTTTTAACATAATACTGATTCAATTATACAAGTATATAAGCAATCATTTATTCGCATTCCTTGCCTATATATCCATTTAAAACGTACAGCGAATTTCCGCATTTGCGTACATTAATATAAAGATAAACCAGACCTTATATGTAATGCGGTGAGAACTAGCTATTCTTACGTTACCTGGATTCTTGAAAAAGGGATAAAAAGGACATATAATGTAAGAAAAAGCTCACGTGATTAAATAGAATAAATACTTAAGTATATTTATTGAAAGGAATTGAAGTTGTTTCATTATAATATGATGACAAGAATTAATCTCAAACCGATCTCTTAGACACAACGTGAATTAGGCTCGCTTTTCAATTCAATCTTATTTCAAGGAGTCCTTGGTTTCTGCCTACCCCTAAAGGGTGTGATTTTATGTTTGTATGTATGTTCAATGAGTATTACATCTTGATTTCATTTCAAATCTTCTAACGCTGATACAAAGCTTATAGTTCAAAACTCTAATAGAATAACTTTCGTCTGATAGTTCTAAATGCACTTTACATTCACCGGTTGGTTTCTATGAATATAGTTCTAAAAATGGCGGCGATGTGCTCGGAATGTGGACATGTTTCCTGTCTTCCTAATACGTATTCAATGCGGGCCGCGGCCGAGGGGGGAGGGGGGGGAGGATTAAATAATATTATGACTTTGTTGTCGCTTGGTTAAACCGTCTGGTCTTTTACGTATAGGAATCGCAGTACATCATTTCATAGACTTAGATCAGTTTTCGCGATGAATAGATGTTAGGTCGATATTGCAGATCAAAATGTAATTATGCCACCAGCATAAGCTTGGCTTCCACTGCTAACCGATTGAACGGACTTAACATTTTAGCTTTGAATTAAATCATAAAAATGGTAGGCTACATGCTTTTTAAAAATTTCACGAAGGTAAACTAGCAGCAGTCCCAGCTAGACAAAATTAAATTAAATCTCAAAGAAAATTACGTGTATTTTGTTCTTTATGACGAAACGATTATGACGCATCCATTATGACGAAAGGCAAACCATACGCTTTACAATTAGCTTCCTAATCCCACATCTGATCATTTACAAGTTTAAAGACTTAACCGAAACATTAAAAAAACTAGAATTTTCACGCAATCAATGAGTCAGTCACCACCAACTAAGCAAAGTTTCCAACCGCAGTCCGTTTCTAAGCGTCAGCTAACGACCTTGTGTTCGAGAGAAATTCTATAATTATAGCTGTTTATAGCTCGCTTTTACTTGCACTTAGCCCACTATGGGCTGCCTGATCGATCGCTAATGTTGGCTAATTGAAGAAAACTGAATGTTAGTGATAGCTGCAGTTACGATACAACTTCTTGTAGCTATTTATAGTTTGTTATTGGAATCGAGAAGAGAAGAGAGAGAACATAATAAAAGAAAGTATTAATAAACCGAAAATCGCGTGTTTTCTTACCTGTCCTTGCAGGTTTTTGAAGCTTCGATCTTTAAAATGATGCAAAAGGAATCGATTAGATCACAGGCAACCCGCATACAGAGTGTAAGATTTCACAACCTAAGTTTTACAACAGCCCTCTCTGGAAGTGTTTGTGACTCTAATATCTTTTAATCCATCTAAAAAAGAAGCTATGATACACTTTACAAGCGAAACAAAACATCGTATGAATTTTTAAATATATTTTATCAGAACAAATTCTTGAAAACAATTCATGAAGCAATGTTGCCAACAACTGGAACTGTCATTCAAAGATCTTAAATGAAAATGCTATATATCCCAGCACAGAATTATACAAACAGTTGAAAGATATTACGAATAATATGTATATTCCCACAATCGATCAAAATTCATCAACAACTCGTTCCCACGTACGTCACAAGTGAACAAGACTGAACGTTCGCATTTGTCCTGTGCATACAAGACATGGCGCATCGCAATGAGACTGCATACAAATTGTTACCGGCGTATCTACTGCATCTTAGACCACAATATAGGAGTATTAATCTAATGCTATAATAAATAAACGTCTAAGATGTAGCTAGTTTATTTTTATGTTTTCCAGAATTGAAGAGACGAAGAGACTAAACGGAATTGTTTTGAGGACTATGGACGTCGATCAATAGAGGCCGTGAATGAGAGGCATGTAATATTTAATCTCGGAAAGTGTTCTAGATTCTTTTTGGCAATTTCAGATAAAACAAGACCATCTTACTGCTTTTGTAGACACAGCGTGGAGAAAGATAGCACGAGATAGGGAATTTTGGAAGGAAAAGATGAGGCCTTTACTCAGCAGTGGGACACAAAAGAGGGCTGAAAAAGAACACATATCCTCCTTAAAAGCATCTTATAATATATGTTCACAATTCCTAGATATCGGAGCAGTGTCATTTAACTTTGAGTTTCTGAATGTAGCAAGCTATTGCACAGAAGTCGAATAGTCAGAACAAGAGACATACTACATAGCAGGATTAACTTAATCATTCAGTTTTATCTTTAGCTTTTTACTCTTAATTTGATCAGAGCCACATTTACCGACCTAACATAACGATAAGACCGGACACATAACACAATATACTTCAAAGAGCCAACAACAACTACAAAACTATCGACAGCTAAAGTAATCATCACCCAGAGATAGTTAATAATATATTGAATGCACCTTGGCAATGAAAACGCTTCCTGTGAGCCAAGTGACACCGGATCACAACATCAAATGCCAATCAATAGTGGCGAATGATATATGGATGAGATTCCTGTAGATACAGATGTTGATGTTGTTATGAAATGTTTTAATGTTTTGAACTCTGAAATTCAGGAGCGATTCTTTATAGGATTTATTTATTATATCTACCTTTAACAAGTATAATAATGACAAAAGACCAGACAATTGAGCCAGGCTTGTAACATTATTTTCATTTTCGTAGTTTAGCTTTTATTTTATTTTTTACCATAACAATTTCGTATTTTCTTTTGGGATCAAATTAGTGCCTAAGAGGTTTCAGTCTGTAATAATTTAAATTTCAACATTGTTTACGAAAAAAAAACATTGCATGAGCATTTTGGATTAACCTTCTACTACAAAAAGTTTAATCGTATTTCGTTAACTTAATCAATTATCCTATTTCAAGTAAGATCTTAAGTAATCACCATACATTACCATCAATCGCTCTCAAGTCTCAAAGTGATCCAGAAACGCATGTAAGTAAGTGGGGGTCTTATCTAAACTTTATTTATATAAAACTGATTAATGAGCGAGTTCAATAAACGGAACGTAATCGATGCAGCTGAGTGAATGAATGAATGGTAGACGTAATTACATTCACTTTGGCATTTGAAATAAGTTTTAAGAGTTTTGTGATTGATCGGAGAGTATTATAGTAATAGGTAATGTAATATGTAAGTGTGGAATGTAACGCGATGTAATATGTTATTTAAAATTATTATCTTGTTTTAAACTGGCTTTATTTAACTTTGAGTTACGTCTAAACTAATATGCAGTAGTAACTACTGATTGCAGTATACAATCAATCATTTTTAAGTCATTGAAGTAGCAGTAGATGTACAAAACGAAATATACATTGCAAGATTTGACGATTAACAATCTAATCGCACCTAATACTTAGAAAACTAAATCATATTTGATTTCAATAAAGCTTTATTAACCTTCTCATCACGACTTATAACAATACCAAGAAGTGATAAATTATGATACAATTCAGGACACGGCGTTCGGAAATGCTCGGCAACGCTCGGCAGTACTCGGAAGGTGCCCGACAGCTGATGGACAAATCCGACATTAGGTTGGCCAACGTGCGTGGGTGACAGTTACCTACCAACCGACGACCGCAAGCGCAACTTAGAAGTTTAAGTACTGAACACTTTTAAAATAAAATTTATTATATCCTTCCTGTATTTTGTATTTAATTACATACATAAAATCACGCCTTATTTACATAAGGGTCGGGACCAGAGAACCCGGTTTGGTACGATCCTTATAAACTTCCTTTGCTTCTTAATATTTAAAGTCATAAATTTGATAAAAAAGGATTAGTGGAAAATACTTAGCAAGTAGAATAGTAATGTGATAGTCAAACAGGTGTCGTTGACCTTGCCTAATTGAATTCGAACATAATAGGAGATGAATGGCGCCAAATATGGAATA
Source organism: Anticarsia gemmatalis (assembly GCF_050436995.1). NCBI lineage: Eukaryota > Metazoa > Arthropoda > Insecta > Lepidoptera > Erebidae > Anticarsia > Anticarsia gemmatalis. The sequence goes on along the minus strand of NC_134764.1, from coordinate 7,824,268 downwards.
GTCTACAGATGTTAGAGAGAATTCCATGCCCAAAATCACGTAATAAGACGGTATGTGTAAAGAAATTGAAGTATGGTCTACTAAGACTCTGTATTGTCATTCTAGATTATAATGGAAAATATGTTTTGCAAATGAATAAGGAGCTTAAGCGACTTAATGTTTGCTACCATAATAATAGAAATTAGTATCTAGTTTACATTTGACCAAAATAATTAAAAGTTAAAAAGAAAACACTTTTGCAACATTTGCTTCAGTTGCGAAACTTGACTCCCTAATAAATTTAATACAAGTCAAATTGATGCCAAGAAATCATTTTCGAAAATAGTCTTGAAAGAATGAATCTAACATATAAAATTCGTGCGTCACAGTTTTCGTTGCCATACTCCTCCGAAACGGCTTGACCGATTTTGATGAAATTTTGTGAGCATATTGAGTAGGTCTGAGAATCAGCCAACATCTATTTTTCATACTCCTAAGACACAATTTTTTTTTAAATTTATATGGCAAAACAACGTTTGCCGGGTCAGCTAGTCTACCATAAATTTCAATAATTGGAACTTTATGAGATAATACTAGAAAAGAACCAAAAAGTTCGCAATTATCAATTGACATTCGGTAATTCCCTTGCACTACAAACTTAACAACTTGTATCCGAATCAGTACTAATGACAGCAACCAGTGCGATTGACTAATACCTAGCAATAAATCACAGCACGGCACATTTAGTTCACTAATTAAATACAATAACATTTTGTATGAGTAACCAAACAACGTTTAATTTTGTAAGTCGTGTTTGTGTTAGAGGGTTCATAAATTATGATGTCGATTATGTAGTATTCGATTTAATTTACTTATGTTTGCTTGATGTTTTAATTTGGATAAAGGTAGTCGTTCTGAAGATGTAAGGTTTAAAAATGATATGTATTTACCGAAGAATTACTCAAGGCCTAACCCCTTCCAATTTCGGGAGGAGACTCTTGACCAGCAGTGGAACATTAATAGGTTATTATTTTTATCCAATATGTAGATAGTAAATTATGGGAACACTTTGAAACCGACGCATATCACTTCTTCATGATGCACCACAGAAGGCCTATGCGTTTATATAAATCCTTAAAAAGTATAAATAGAAAAAGTTTCTAATCTCCGATACCTTCTAAACTGATTGTAAGAAAAGAAACACCGGCAAAAATCACATTATTTTCCTGTTATGGGAGAAGGAAACTTTATGTAACCGCTAAATTACTATGAGGCTACCCTAGAAATCACACCAGCTTTGCCGTACTACGTTACCGCTCGTAACATTTAAAATATTTGTTATGATGACTCCAACCATATGGTCCATCAAAATAAAGTCCAATCAGCCCTTAGCTCACGTCCAAATAAGGTCCTTCTCATCAATCAAATTCGCCTATAAGCCGACAGTTCTAAGTTATGCAACGATTTATATCATAACTTATATCATGTATGTGTCAGAGACGCCGGCGCACGTGGGCGTGAGAGCTGCAAATGTCATATTTACGGACGATTATCACCGCTTTTGTGATCAGTGTATGACTAATCGAGAATAGAAGCTATTTGATCAGATTTTTTGTTTAGGAATTGTCTATTTTCATATGGATTTGGATCGTATAAAGCGATGAGTCTAGAGACTGTATTTTAAGTAATAGTATGTTTACAGCTTAAGCCAAAATATACTATAATGGAGGTAATATGCATACAGAGTAGAGATCTTAAATCTAAGTTTGTTTACAATTCTCTTTCCCGATTATTTATCAAAGTTTTCCATTTGAAACATAACCTATTTTATGCCTACCTATATTGTATACCTACCAACCTATATTATAACTAATTTTATGGGCAGGCCGCAGGACAACCTCCAGAACAAAGTTTAGTCCCGGTTCACAACTTTTAAGTATCTATCAAATATCTCTGATGGAATTTTTATTATTTTCATACATTTTCTGTCACTTTATTAAGCAGGTAGGTTATCTAGCACCTATTTATAAACTGTCAAACTGGTCTCCTAATATGCTAAAAGATGTTTGCGATAGATCTTATTTTAATTCGATAATACATGTCTTCATTTCACTAAGTTTAAGTCAGTGTTTAAGTACAGCTTTCGTAAAAAACCAACATCGTTTTGTCGCATAGACTAGTTAGTCTAGTTACAGTTCAAACATCACATTCCTCACATCTTCCGTAAACACCCGCCTATCCAGTTTGACAAAGACATCAATACGCGACCAAATATAGGAGTACCACTCGTCAAAGCCGTTTGACATGCAATTATAACTGGCGAGCCCCAACTAGGGGGTCCCGTTCATTCTGCCGGATTCTTTACACCCGATATAGGAGGATGATACCGATCGAATGCTCCATACATCCGATGAATTCCATTGATAGCAAGTGTCCTAGGTGTCGTGATATTTATTAACAGGTGACAGATGCTGGGAGGAGGAATGTTCGCAAGAAGTGTTATCAAAGCGATGTGAAGTACAGCCAATTACATCTTAGCTTTAGTTGCCTTATATGTCGATATAATCTTTGCGAAAATCTAAGATTGTTGAGATAAAATTGCAGTTATTTTATACGGGGATAGACAATTTCCTTGACGATGAACCGGGAACTTGCAAAAACGATTACACGAGTTAGGGCTTGATTCAAGGCTTATGGTATTGGTTAACCTATCCGATAGATAAAGTGACAGCAAATATACGAAAACTATTGTCAATTTTTCATTTGATAAGCAAAATAATTAAGTCTGTTGCATTAAAAAATAAATAAATGTCAAATATGAAGTGTCACCAAATACATGAAAATAAATATCATAATTCCATTGACCATTGTTCATCGTGCCATACAGTGTCAAAATGTATTCCGATGTGCCATACAAATGGCCACAATACTATCAGATAATAAAATGAAATATGGTCAAATACATCTTCACTATAATCAAGATCATTTCACTCTTTCTAATAAACATCACGCTGATCGAAACAGATTGACTTTCGCATCAACACTTACACGAAATGGATGAATCAATCAGAGATGATTGGAGATCACTGTGATTTATTTCATTTGATTGCCTTCAATTTATGTTTAGAGAAATCGTTCGATGACATTGTGTATTATGGAAGTTTATCAAAACTGGTACATCAGATATAACAAGCTTGTTAAGTCTATAGATTTATTTATTTTACAGACTATAATAGTATTTAGGTGATATAAGCAACCAGAAAAAGTAATCTCATATCGATATAGTATGTTTCTATCTCTATCAAATGCGAAAAGAAAGGGCGCAGATTTTTGATTTTTTTGACGTTTCTTAAAGCGGTGAAATGCGTAATTTAACCTTGCTTACATAAAGTGTCACATCGGACCATGCAATTGTAGTAGAAGTATTTTACGATTAAGCTACGTGTATATTTTTAATAGTTCGAGAAATAACTTAACTACAATATACATTCATTCAAACCACAGAAAAATCCTTATTTTAAATTTCGTCTCCTAAGATTTCTTTAAACCCTCAGTAACTTAAACTACACCAGAACTTTTTATTCGAAGCGTTGAAACGTAACGAGTCGGATTGATATAACAAAGTATTAATTACATCCATACAAAGACACCTCCATTAGACCATTTATCATTACAATACATACCTATTAAAAACGTATCGTTTTATTTTACCGTGAAATATAACGCCAGATAATTACCTGCAACAAAAAAGGAAATAATTAAGAAACATGGTCGTTAAAACATTATAAAATAAGAAACTTAGAAGTAGTTGGTGTCAATGAACTTATCACGTCATATCAAATAGGATCTGACTTTAATATAACTCTTTATGTAAAGAAATCGTTCTTCCTTGAGAATATAGTCCATCTTTCGTCATTCGATAAGTTAATCGACATCGGCCGGTAGTTTAAACCAAATCGGTCATTCGATGGGATTGATGATCGATAGATGATTGTGGTACACCCTAATATAAATAACCTAATAAAAGTACCTAAGTTAAATATTAGAGCATTATGTTATATAAGATCTCCGATGCAACCAAATTCAATGGCCTATAGATGCGTCTCATAAACTGAAATAAATGCAACCAAATTTTTACTCAATTCACTAGTTTACTGTTAAACTTTCTTAATAACGACATGTATTTCCAAGTTTATTAAACACAAACATTTCCAATTAGTTCCAAGTCTATCTACCAGCCAATTTACAGTCGATCTCATAAAAGCACGATCTACAATCACTACCATTTAACACCAGCGCCAGTACAAATAACACGAATTTAAATAAACAACTCAATCTAAAATGCTAATTCACGACTTCAATAGTTCACTTTAAAATGTCAATTGACCTGTTATCAAAACTAGAGATATAAAAAATGTTTCGACGATTTGAGTTCATAACCAGTTGCAATCTTCAGTTCGTAAACGATGAGTGATATATCTTTTACACATCTAAAAACATTATATTAGGTCGGGGAAAAGTCTTTTCCGCATTATAGTATGTATGAACTTGTAATAAAATCTTTTCTCTAAACAAAAAAGCTCGATATTTGGGTACCTCACGAGCTCACTGAAAGAAACGTAACGAACCGTGTACTCATTTGTGATTCTTGAAGCCAAAGAGATTTTATTACAAGTTCATACATACTATAATGCGAAAAGACTTTTTCCCCGACCTAATATTGTATGGAATAAATATTATATAACACTAAGATAAAACTGTAATTTCTACACATTTCTACACATTTTTGATAGTTGTGTGTTCCGACGGTTGGCTCATACGTGATTGTTCTTTACCCTTGCTGTACCAAGCAAGTATTTGATATTTAAAATTACTTAATATGAAAAAAGAGCTCTAGCGATATACGAGTCGCTTATAAGTATTCCACTTTATGATAGTGGTAGTTGGTCGTAAATAAGTAATAATAATCTATTTGTATTGCATTTACTTCTACGAGTAAATGCAATACAAATAGACTTACATCCAGACTAAGAAGTGGTCATGATCATCACATATTTTTTTAGCATGTTGAAAATGACTATTTCGTAACAGTGTCAAGGATAGCTACAGTATGAATGTATGTGAGCTTAACTCAAAAGTACCGCGGTGATAACATCAGATCACCCACTTTCGTCAAACATGTCCTATGACGTAACTGAGTGACATACTGTCTAATGTGACAAAATATTGTCTGGGTGTGGATGTTAGGGTGTAACCACACTCATCTGTCGATCATCGATGATAGAGACGAGGGTAGATCTTGCTAAGCCAATGGGCAATGGGTCAATAGATTGTCGATTTAAATCAACCAATGTCATCAATCGACGGTCAGTCGACCAGTGTTATGTCACTCTGTCAAGCTCCGTCTGGATGTTAGTTATCAATAACATTGCACAGAACACTAAAGGCCAGTTTCACTACTTCTAAATGTGTGTATCAAGTGAAATATTGGCCGTATCTTTCACACATTGGATGTTACATATTTTATCTTTTTATTTATTTATTAGGTTAACCAACAATTTTTACACTATATTTACATCTTTAAGAAAAATACGTTCACAAACAGTATAAATTTAAGTGTAACAAATCACTTACAGGCTAACACCGCGTGCAAAAAAAATTTAACATAGATATGACAACGAGTACCGTATCAGACAGGTTATCCCAAACTTATTCGTACATTGGTCGTAACACTGACATGCAAAATTTTTCAGTAGCACACGAGACAAAATAGAAAGTGTGTTATCTTATTTCAATACACTCATTATGTAGGTATTCTTATCAAAGGACACAGAGCGAGTATGCAAAACGTTGCTTACACAATCATTTAGCGCTAAAACAATCGCGTGTTTCGGACACATCACAATTACGACCACTATTTACATATCTTACTTATCATATGTTTTGCAATCATAGCGTTATGTAGGTAGAAGAATGTGGTACTAGCTGAATGACTTTGATTCCTGTATGGATTTGATAGATCATTTAATTTAGTCTTTTGAATTTAGGATTAAAGCTTAACATCTACCGCACGTTAAAATAAGTTTTTTATACATATTCGTCCGCCGCAAATTATCCCTACTAAAGGTAACATTCGGTTCTTAGCGACCGCGACGCGCGACCGCGACCCGCGACCGCGACCGGGTCGCGCGACCCACTGCTTAGTATGGATTTATATGGAGTACTAAACAAATCTAGCGACCGCGACGCGCGACCGGTGGGCGCGGCTAGAGAGCAGAGTGGGTCGCGCGACCCGGTCGCGGTCGCGGGTCGCGGTCGCGCGTCGCGGTCGCTAAGAACCGAATGCTACCTTTAGCTGACTAAAACTGAAAAACTGGTCTTAAGATATACTAAGTAAGAGTAAACTGTCTTTATTTGGCTTAAACTACTTTAAAAAATAATATTACTTTTTTCTAACTAATGTATTTTGCAAAAAATATGACAAGATTGACCACCGCAAAAAATTAATTAACTATCCAATACCTACTACTGAAATCATATCGATGGAATACGACCTTATACCTCCGTTCATTCAATGTAGAGCCTGGAGTTGAAAAAGGGCAAATGGCAAAGGAATCTAAACTTTTCTAGCACGTAATTACAAATGTTTAAATTTACATAACGCAACACAATGCGTGTAGGAGACAAATTATGTATTAATGTTTGACATTACATGCCCTTGAGGCTCCCTTCTAATTGCTCTGGGAACATCTGTCCACGAATTATTTAGGGTATTTGCATTGTTCTTATAACCTTCGCATGCTTGTTTTGGGTACTGCTTTTAAAGGAAATTGGGAGCAATTAAAGGGAGTAAAGTACTTTTTGTTAAAGCGCTGTTTTTGGTTTTAATCCTCATATTATAAATGTGAGGATGGATGAATGTATGTATGTTTGTTACTCTTTCACGTAAAAGTTAATGAACTGATTTTCATGAAATTTGATGCACATATAGTTTATACGCTAGCTATATTGACACATAGGATACCTATTTATTTTTTATCCCAGGAAATCTATTTACGAAGACGAAATCAAAGAATTAATCTAGTATGGTTATAAAATGTACCTTACTGAATGATACCCGCTGCGACTCTGCTCCCATGTATTTCAACTTTGATTTCGTATCTTTAACTATATCTGTGTTAAATTTTATGAAAATACGTCCAGCTTTTTAGTCATAAAAACGTGACAAACGGACAAACATTTTATTATATTAGTAAAGATTACATCGTTTAATATATTACGTAAATAGTCTAAGTCAAAACTACAGAAAAGGAACGCCATTTGATATCTTGAAATAACATATAAAAACTTTACGATTCCAGAGTGTATTAGCGTTGATCATCTAAATATTAGCATTTAACTCTAAATTGTGCCGTGAGAATATAAATAAACGATAGATATATTTGCTTTCTAAGTTCAAGAGCAAATATGGCTAAACGATTCTAAATCGGCTATAAAAATATAATTGGCTAAGTGTGGGCCAACAGTGTTTTCCAAATTATTGACATGCACATTTAATGGAACTGGTTTTTATGTGCTTATGAAGGTAGTAGGAACATGTAAAAGGTAAATTTGTGATTTTAATTTATTTAAAGACGTGTCTAGTCTAGTTAGTATTAAGTTTTCTTTTTTAAGCTCGTGTGTAAGTTATTGTGATTTATTATAACTTGGTGCCTGATCTCTTACGTTTTGATACAAATTTGTTTAAAGGGAAATCAGTGAAGTGCTGTATTAAAAACACTCTTATAATAAGACTTTTACGACACGTGTTACGTACTTTTGCACTATATTAGTGCCAGTGTAATCTGGGACCTATTCTGCTAGATAACGACGAGAAATTTTAAAGTTTTGACTGACATATTTCCCGGTTATAAACACAAGAGTCAAAAAAAATATTGGACCATAAAACCAAAAAATACGAACAATTTCTTAGCCAATAAAATAAACTCCCATTACTGTCCCACAGTTAAGCAAGCGTCCCCTCCCGGAAAGAGGACAGTTAGGTTAAACCAACATCATTAAAATTTAAACTATTAAGTTATGCAGTAAGCAGTCAAAGCTCGTTGGTTTCACAACGGAGTGTAGGAGACGAAATATGCGAGAGATTAACAATGAATCTAAGGTTACGACACCGCCATTGTGTGCTGATACTAATATCGCTGCTGGTTTGATATTAACATAATGTACGGCGCATATGTACGACTAGTCAATTAAAATGTATTTATTAGACCAGCTCCTGCAAGTAATTCGAAAATAGTTTATTATCTCCTGTTACGGAATATATTTTGTTACCTTGCTAAATATAAACCAAATCCGCTTAGAACCTTTGACGAAAAAGACAAAGAAACGGTACCTAAGTTATTTTAAAACGTGTTATGGATTATATTAAAACGTCTCTCGATAAAGGTTTTGTAACTGAAAGAAAGAAGACAGTTATTATTACTGATACTAATTTATCGATGACAACATTGTCATTCATGTAATTAAGTTCTTAGACCTTACTACGACCCATTACTAAATTGCAAAAAAAAACATTATTACAGTTTTATTCAAATTCATGCATTTTATTTCTACAATTATTCAAATTCCATAAAAAAAATATAGCACTAATCTACAAAATTTTAATTAAAAAATCGTCCGACATGTCGCAAGCGTGCGCTAACTCTTATAAAACTTTCGCACGGCATTGATAGATGACCGATTATGAATATTGTAAATATTTATAAACACAATGGCACACTGACAAATCAAATTATGCAGATCATTTATCTAAAGGTATTATTTGAATAGAAAGGTGATTTATTCACTCACAAGATAAAACTTTTGTCCACGAGATATTTCGAAAAGATTATTGATTGAGACATTTAAACAGTTCTCTAAAATAATAAAAATCTATGGTCTCAGATTGCCATCGTTCGTTATAATTTCAGAAATTGTTTGGCAGTATGTAAGCTAATTATTGCAAGACATTTCATTACATTAGGACCGTCTAAAAGAGGTTCCGTTTCTTTTTGTAACTAAATTCTAGGAAGATGAAAAAATTCTGGTTTTCTTAAAGTAGGTAAGCAAGATGTAGAAGCATTTTTTCATACTATAGAAATTATAGTAACATTTGACTACATAAGAAACCAGTATTATCTTCTGTAAAACCACAACTTACCATCAATATTCACGTCCAGTATAATAACTAGTATACTTTTTGCTCAACAGACCTGAAAATTTTACTTGATTTCAGTCTCACCAATATAAAGAAATGAAGTCCTAACGTCTCCTAAGAAATACATAGCTACTAGCTGACCCGCAAACGTTGTTTTGCCATAAAAATTTAATATAAAAACATTGTCCAGCGGACAAAATTGTAAATCTAAACTATTCTCAGATCCCCTCGAACACACACAAAAAAAAATATCAAAATCGGTACAGTCGTTTAAGAGAAGTTCAGTGACATACACACTTACAGAAGAATTATATATACATAGCTATTAAGGTGCCAATTACGTTATGTAGTAAACAGTTCTAGGTATTCATTGCAAACATACATAGAAATCTCATCAGTAGCAGAATCGTGACCGACATATATACAACAAGTACGTAAGTTTGTACGTATAGTGCATTATTATCAAGCTTTTTGTCGGTACAATGTTCGAAGATAACTTAGTATTCTTGTAGTTGAACATTAAATAATGATTACATCATGTCAATGTGTAAATAGAACTTGTAGGTATAACGTTACTTAGTATGTTATAATAAGCATCGTGGATGTTCAAAATAATTTAAAAATCTTTAGATTTCTAAGCTCCCATTAAGAGACAGCAAGCAACCGAAAGGTCTGGAAGTGCACAGGAAAGGCCATTGCCCCACAGAGTGTCATGAGGAGGTTTAATCGAAAGAAACATCGGGTTTGAAGCTAAATCGTACCAGTGAAATAAAATTTCGAATTAATTAAACATCATTTAATTTGCTGGTCAAAAATTCTGTGATACAACGCAGTTCTGTCACAGCAAAATATTATTATTAAATACGCCAATAGGTATTATATGACCTAAGAGTACAAAAGTTAATCCACAAACAATATTCGACCTTCATAGAAAATCGCATCATCGGCATTAATTTGTCGATGCGGAACTTGCTGATTAACTAAGAATTTATACTAACAAGCAATATTTGAATAAACACATAATTGTAGTATATTATGAACGAGCTAGTTATTAAAACATAATAACAATTACGTCATTGATTAAAAGCTTAGGGAAGAATACGGTACTGTTCAAGGTGGATTCTGCGTAAAATTTTGTTTAGTAGGCGAAATTAGACATAGCTAGACATTGTATAAAACGAAGCTTTAGTAGAGTTTATATGTTGTATTCATCGAATTTGTGTGTTATCAATTAAAATCATTTAAACTTTTGAGGGCTTTAATTAGACTTTTTTGGCTTGAACAACTCTCATAGGTCTACAAGAAACACAAAAATAATAAAACAGGAACTTAACCTTATTTTATTTAGCCCACGTTAATGTCTTGATTGAATGAACAAATAAGGATCTCTGAAAAGACCTTTCTAAGAAATAAAAAACAGTTCTTATCGCCATTTAAATTGAAAGTATTGTCCCTATTTCATATACTTAGTTAAGGTAAAATTGTCGTAAAATTGGTTCTAAAAGAGGAACAGTCCTAAAATCTTCTAAATCAAACCCGAGTTCACATGAGCGAACCTCCCTCACAATCAATAAATCAAATCGCTCTACTACCGTCCCGTACCCACGCTACGCTGACAGCACGACTGATCTGCAATTCATTTGTATATCATTTGTATTGTATTTGTATTCGCTCGTGCACCCCGCCTTATGTAAGCCTTGGAACACATCAGTGTTATTTGCATTGACAGTCATTGTTTGTACTAGGATGCAAAATTGCAAACGTTATGGATCGTATTCCGGGAAACTGGTTTGCTGGTCTAATTTATACTAAGGGAGCAATGACTTTTCTCTGTATATGTTTACATCTTAAATACACATATATATCTTATATACACATTTATTTAAGCTGCCAAAAGGCTTTTAATTTGACAACAGGAGACAGGAGACAACTCTAAAATCAAGAAGATATCCTTTTGTAGAACAACCACACTAAGATTGCTTAACTTATTGATCGCTCACCGACTGACTGATGAGCATAACTGACCCTTTAGCTATATCCTTATTTATTACATAATATCAACTCCGTTTTAAGCCAACCTTTCATTCAGTAGACTCTTCAAAAATCAAAACTTTCTTCGCATCAAATTCACTATTATATCTGACCATATCGCTGGCCCGTGATTACCGATCGCTTTCGTTTTCCGATCACGAGCAGCAATGTACAGCGGTAACGGGAAGATGCCGCAGGCGACACGATGTACGTGAAACACGAATGTGATTTACTTCTCATCTGTTATGAGCGCCTGGTACTTATGAGTTACATTTGATATGGGAGTAAGAGAAAATTTGTGACGTTTATGACAAGTTGTGGGATCATTTCTGCTAGATTGAGATAATATTGTGTTCTGATAATTCATTGTGTTTGGTTTGAAAGTCTTAGTTGGTCTGTACATTTTGATTGAGCGGTAAATTCTGCAGTATTTCTTTTTTCTGATACAACACTTTAATTATAACAGAAACTCTCTGAAATGCAACGTACTTGATTACTGTAAATACTGACAAATAACAACTGGACAGCAAACAAAAATAAGCAGGTAATTAGTAGCATCACATTATACTAAAAAATCATACGAATTTTTAATTCGTTTCATGATCCCGTGGGATCATATATCAACTATTCTAGCTAAAACATTAGCAGACCATTTCTAAAAACAAACTCAAAACTCGATAACATCGTATCTTTCTTATCAACGGAACCAGATTTATCTTTTATTTTGGCAAATATGTGAGACCTTAACTGTGTCATCTCGGCGCAAACAGACATGTTTGTTCCACTGAGATAAGATTATGAGCACTCTAACTCTTTCAATAAGTGTATAGTTAGCTGAATCTGTATGTACTCTGGTTTAGTTTATCGCTTCTTCCTGATATCGTGCTGTTTTAGACAAAACACGGGCTATAACTATGATGGGTCAGAAAAACCTGTATTATGCTATCGAATGTCAAAACTCTTGATTATACTAAATAACAGAAGCTAAACTGAAATCGAGAGAAATATTTGACAATCTAAAAATGCATTATTCTTTGTAAGATATACGATATGAATAAAACAAATTAAATCCTAAGGTTTTTGAAGTCTGTTACAAACGTATTTTGTGTTTTAGGAAAATTCACTTTCTGTATCATTGACTACCATAAGTGTAGGCATTTGACCTACATTAATAAATGATTTGATTTTATGTTATTTAAACAATAATATAATCTGAACCTATTTAGTATCACTTTTCAACGAGGATAAAAGCCTGTCTGAAGTAAAAACCTCGCTACTCAAGAAGACGTCCTGCTCAAACATCAATGTTAAATAAATCTTAGTTGCTTCTACAAGGCGTTTTGCAATTGCCAAAAACCTTGACGATTATCGAAGAGCTAATTAAAATTCCGATCACGTTGGACCTACAAACGTGTGTATTGAGGTGACAAATGGACAACAGGTTGGATTATTTGATTATTTATACTATATTTAAGACCAGTCTGATAGAATTAAAACCAATAAAGATTACACTTCACCGAGGTAAAGTAAAAATTTAGTCAAATTAAATATTTTTGTTGAACAAGAGGAAGGACTGGTGTCATAATTACGCTGGTAAGTGCTTAGAAAATGAGGTGTTGTTATTGAATTATTGACACTTAACAAAGCAACTCGTAACTTAGGGTCTACTTTACTGCACTTTCGCTTTGCTAGGTTTAGGAAAATAACTCTTAATGATATTCTAAGCTCTGTACCTAGGCCTTGCTCTCATGTTGCTTTAGCTATTGGAGATATACCTACTTGCATAAGATAGATACTCAACAACTGCAGTAAGACCTGACAAACTTTTACATACATACATGATGATTGAAATTACCTCCAAGGATAACGAAGGTGTACCAACATCCAAAATAGTGCAATTACACGTAACAAAATAACCACACACACCGAAATACCGTCCAGAGCTGGCATTACAGCGTCGTGACGGCTCCTTCGGTAATGAGCCGGTCGTGCTATCGATCACCTGCCAAATAAGTGAGTTATCAAAGTGCGGGCCGCGCCGCGGGCTCATGATTGACGTTGACTTCGCTCGCGTGAGCCCTGACTCCCAGTTAGGATGTATGTAGGTGATTTACATCAAGAAAGAAGAAAGTTGAGATCGTATTTGTAAGCGAATTTGAATCTAATTTTCGAAATGGTTGCGTCAATAAGCTTACGTAAAGCTTACAAATCCTATCGTTTTCTAAGGAATACTCATATTCTTTAAGTAAACGTTGGTTAAGGCTCCTAAAAAGTTTATATTAGTTAGTAACATACTTGATAGATATAAGCAAAAAATAAACCGTTTGTAATGGAAATATACTAGAGTGCACACTGCACTCATGAGTCAGAATGATTGCATAAGTTATTTAAGACCTCAATGCCTTTAACTTAATCATAAAAAACCTTTTAAATACCCTGGTAATACAACTACGTTTAAATTTGCAAGATCCTGATTTCAAATATTTTGTGTATAAGAATTTTTTATATCTACTTACCATATATGGAGGTGGCTCCGGTTGAGTAGACATCTCGGTCCAAGGCCTAAGCAAGGCCCGTTCAGCATCAGCTCCGACTGCAGCAAAACTGACACCATATCTCCTCCAAAGCGAGAGCTCATACAACTTCCTCCAAGGTATACCATCATTCTTTGTCGTCTTCTTCCTAATACTTCCTCTGAATGAAGGACTCCTCACAAATGGTTCTGCTGGAATCCCATTTTTGCTAGCAACCCTCCATGGAGGCTTAGTCCCATTGGTCTTTCCATTGCTAACGGTGCTGCTCGAAGACCTTTGCCGTTGCAAACCAGGTTTATTCTGCGTCGGAGTTTTCCTCTTTTCATCAAACAAGACAGCGTTTGCCAGTTCCTCGTCATTATTGGAACCATCTGATTTCACTTCTTCTATAGTAACAACACCAGATTTCCGCTCCCTATAGCTGCCTCGTAAAGGTGTTCTGCTAAATGGTTGTTTAGCTTTTTCACCGTCTACTTCGTCCTGCATAGCAGATATAACGCTGTCGTCAGCGTATCTCATTCGCGCGGTTTTCATCAATGAAGCTTTGGTACACTGTGCGAATAAACGCTCGCACGGATCTGTCGATTTGTTTTGGTCTGGGCGGGACTTGAACGTGTTCTCAGAATCAGTATCACTGTGCCCCTCGTACGAGCTAGTACTGTTACTGAAGCTTTTGGTAAACATACCGTCATTATTTTTGGCGTTATTGTGACTGTTTTTGTCGCATTCTTTGATTTCAATAATACATTCGTTGCGGAAGGATTTCCGAGACTGTAGACTGGTGTTCGAGTCGGATTTAGCAAGAGGATTGTGTTTGTGGTCAGCGCATCCGTTAGCGTGGGCTTTACCGGTGCAATGTTTATGGATTTTTGCCAATGCGGCCAATGTTTTGTTCCCGTTAGGGGACACTTCGTCGCCGCAGCGCAGCGACTGCTCGAAGGACCCTTGCACGTGGAACATTTTTCACTGATTGTTGAACAGTCTCACTAAATCCACGCTTGACATTTTAAAGGGTCAGAGTTCCGTAGATAGGATCATATCGAATGTCACTGCACAATGAGAGCATTTACTGGAGTTATGGATTTTACGGTGCAGATTGGCGCGATAAAGTCGCTCGAGTAGTATATCATAGAGCGTGATCATAACAAATCGTGAGTATGGAGCCGTGTTTGGCGCTAAATCTAACAAATGTACTAACAAAAGAAGTTTTACCGCTTTGACATTTATGACAGAAGTTGCTTTTGTGCATATCTGGGGCAAAAGATAAGTTTGTTTCGTTCACCTTTGGTTTGTCCGATTCAATTGTGTATTATCGGTTTTGAAACCTTTAAACCGTCGTAAAGTAAAACTACATGAGAAATATGACGTTCTTTGGTAAAGAACAGACGCAAATTGGCTTCTGTATGAGTTATCTTAAGAAGAAAGTGCCGCCTTGACATCACAATTAGTAAGAGCAGAATCAATGCAGTACATCAGTTCACAGCCCTACAAGTTTGACGTGACCCACAGATAATGCACATGCTATTATTACACGCCGCACACGCATTCAGCCGACTACTCGCAAATTGTCAGGCAATTAGCTAAGTACTACACTTATAGCAAATATAATGTAGGTATATTTCATAACTGGTTTCAATTCTTAGTTCAACTACTATAATTTTCACCTAACAGAAAATACCTCCTAGTTAGAGAATCGTTCACGAATGTTTTTTGCTCACGCCGACAAAATTACACGAAGAAACGGTTGTAATATATAGATTTCTATTATTTTAAGCTTAAATTACGCCTGTGTTTATGGCTATAAGGGATTTAAAATATACCACTAATGTAGTTAACATACAGGGTACTATTTACTAAGTACGGACGAAATAGCGTAGAAGCAAATATGAGATATACTCTTATTCACGGTTAGGCGAATTCGCGGGACAAGCTTTAGTTCTTAATGGACTATCCCATGGGCATCTAAACCAGAATAATTTCTAGACGATCTACAATTAGTTAACATATTAAATACCTTAAAATGTATGTGAAACAATAACACACAGAACAGAGAACGCTTCTCAAATGTGTCCCTTAACTAAAACTCAATAAATATCAAATATTACTTAACAACACGACTTAGCAATGGTACCTACTAGTCTAAACAACTGCAACATTATCATAAACACACGCTCGTGGGTGTGGCAGACACCTCTCAACAGTATTATTTCGGACATATAAAGATCTGTACACACTATCTTTACGGTTTAAAGTCGCACACAATGTTAGTATTATTGAATTGTTATAAACAATTTTCGAACTGTTCTCAGAACAGCTGTTTTTTGTCTGTAAAGGGCCATAAAGCCTAGTGATTGTTAAATTAAGTAACCCTTAGCCTAACAAAGAAGTAACCTAAATGATGTGAATATAACCCGTTTTAACATATCGACGGTGGAAATCTAAATTGGCGTAAGGGACATTTTGCGAAAATCCGTTTTTAATGTAGTTCGATGCAGTTTTTTTTTCTCTATCCACTGATATATTAAAAAAAATTCTATCATTTTTATTTACATTTAAAGATTTTAGCAAAACCGCGTAAGTGACAGTTATTTTTAATAAATCCTCAAAAGTGATGTAACGGGCAACATTTCATTAATTATATGTTCGTAAGTGCACTTTTTTACTTTTCGCAGGTAAATAAATAAAGACTGTTGATTTTCATAATAATTTAAGACTTTTATTCTGTTGCAACGTACCTAACCCTAAAATACGTTAAATTATATAAAAATATTTTATATTTCCATAAATTAGCTCTCCTAATGTAAATTCTGTAAATAAACAATAAATTTTAGCAATTAGAGTGATTTTTAGTCACTTTTCCATGTAGTTACGATAAATTTTACTATGTTACTGTAAAGAACGCGTCCCTTACGGCTGAAACACAGATATTTATTAAAACTTGAATTATGGTAAAACGTTGTAAAGAGCGCTTGTCAGTATTTTCATGGACGTAAGATACTTCAACTTCGTAATTAAGCAAGCTAGCTAAAAGCTACTACGAAATAGGGTTTAGAAAACCAAATCGAACACTCTTTACTGCGTCCTTATATGTTAAAAATTGAAAAAGTTACAAAGGTTTAAGTGGCGAAAACGTTTTTTGCTTCTCCTGAAAAGTAGGGTTTTGTCCCTTACGTCAATTTAGATTTCCACCGTCGATATAATTTGCTCAATCAACTAGTTGGTAGTTCACCAACAAATCTTTGCCACTGGAGATGGTATAGCCTCTTGTTTTCTCATACCGTAGGTAGTGTATTAAAATCTTAATGCCATCAAAAACATTCTGTAAAGACCTCAAGTCTCGCCGTAAAAAGTTGTGAGATCTATATAATACCAAGTCGATTAATCTATTTAGTCTCTACTTAAAGGACCTTCCGTCTTAAGTTATTACGTATGTCATTATCATGCCAATTTAAAAAAAATACCTTTAAAACAAATAGACCGACCTGGCCATCGCATGATTTGATTATTAGTATGTATCACACTACACAGCACGACAAGAAGTTAATGCTCCTGAAATGTTAATGGCGAATTTGTGTTTTCTTGCGATGACCAAGTCGATCTATTTGTTTTAAAGGTATTTTTTTTAAATTGGCATGATAATGACATACGTAATAACTTAAGACGGAAGGTCCTTTAAGTAGAGACTAAATAGATTAATCGACTTGGTATTATATAGATCTCACAACTTTTTACGGCGAGACTTGAGGTCTTTACAGAATGTTTTTGATGGCATCTCACTTCTTTTTGTAGAGCGAACATAAGTCCAATTCGTATGGAAAGACGTTTTTTTTTTCATAATTCAACATATTTTCCTATGGGAATGTTGTTCAGTTTCATGGGCTAAACACCCTTACCCACCCTATACCCCCTCCCGTTATGCCTCATATAGTAGGTACCTATTTACACCTATTTATTTTATTTTCTACAGAAATAATAATTTAATTCATTAACTGCAAATGTAACCTTGTAATCTTATACATTTATATGGGATTACAAAGTTATTGTTGCAGTTGGTGTATTTTGAAAACTGGACCGAAATTAGAAAATATTTAATTTTTCCCATGATTAAGACACTAAACGCTATTTGTATTCTAAATTTTAAGCTTCTAAGTCTGCTAGAAGTACCTTAGACTTTTGATGATCGGTGAGTCAGTGAGTCAGTGAGTCAGTGAATCAGTGAGTGACAAAATTCAAAATTTTAACAAGTTGTAATTCTTAAACTACTGGTTCAAATTGACTGAAATTTTAAATATACCGTGTTTGTACAATGACTGATTAGCTGCTGAAAATCCAGGCTTCTTGTTTTATCCACAACGAAATTATAGGGGTGTCAAAAATAGCCCGAATTGCTTCGAGAAAAGGATGTTACGGCCGTGCCGCTTTTTTTTGCTCGACTTGCGGGGGCACTTCCGTGCCCCCAGATAAACGAGAAAGTAAAGGATTTATATACACGATTAAACAACGATAATATCGAGGCCAGTATAATAAATAATATGTAGTTTTATGAAATTAGTCACTTAGTATTGAAACAGCTGTTAAATGTTACGAAAGTGTAGTGAAGGGAATTTAATGTTTTGAAGACTCTATTGAGAAATTAGTTATAAATACTAATATAAATGCTAATACTAATATTAATATAAGCCCAACCCGCAATTGGCCAGTGGTGGACTCGAGGCCTAACCCTACCCTCATTACGGGAGACCCTTGCCCAGCAGTGGGACAGTAATGGGTTAAATTTATTAATATTATAAAGAGCTTTACACTCTTCTCTAAAATTAACTGAAAGCCTGATTACTTTTAACCTCAAAGTCAAAGTTAGCATTAAAATCCTTTGTGTATTGAAATATTTTTTGTTTTGTTCAAGTTTTAAAATTTTGTATAAAAATGTCCTTAATGGTGAACCAAAAGTGGGCAGATTATTCCTTTTTCGACACAAAGCTGCCGTTGGCTCTTTTAACGTCCAAGTGGTTTTTAATGGGTTTTTAATTTATACCTACAACCTTTTTATTGAACCTTTTTGGTATTTACCCAGATTTACTTTGTAAAACATGGCTCGGTTCAGTCTTAAGTTAACTGAAGTTTTTCGGCGCAACCCTTTGATTTAACATATAACTGGCATAATTAACAACTAGGCTTACTTTTACATACTCTTAAAGTACAGAGAGGTCACCCATCTATGGACTAGCCACATTAAAGGTTGCTTACCTCACTCAACAATTATCGACCTAAAAAACGATGCTAAATGTTTACTAAAAATCTCTTGTTATATAGGTACATACAAACATAATAATATCACGGCTGTTATACCCATCGTTTCGCAATTAGCAATGTTAGTTCCATGTAATAAGGAGTGACCCTAATATACCGGGCACGCCTCCAGACTACTATTGTGAATAATCTAATACAAATAAGAAAAAGACCAATATCACTTTGTACTACCTGGGAATCGAACCCGATACCATATGGCCAGCAGTCAGGTACACATCCGACCGCACAACAGAGGCTGTCAAATCTCTTGTTTTGAGTTAAAAGCTATACAGAAAAAAAAAAACTCTTTTAATTCAATTCTCATCTTTCATTGTATCGTAAAAGCAGAAACATAATATGTTGCATCAATAAAACGATTCTCGTATAAACATTTTGTCTCCGGCCTACGCGTGATGACGTAACGAAGGTGTAAACTTCTATGCAATCAAGTCGTTCCTATCTATACGAATATTATAAAGCTGAAGAGTTTGTTTGTTTGAACGCGCTAACCTCAGGAACTACTGGTCCGATTTGAAAAATTATTTTACTGTTGAATAGCCTATTTATTAAGGAAGGCTATCTAATAATATCGTCACACTACAACCAGAAGGAGCAGAGTACCAGTAAAAAATGTTTAAAACGAGGAAAATTATGACCTATTCTCTCTTAAGTGACGCAAGCAAAGTTGCGCGGGTCAGCTAGTTTTCTTAGAAAGTGTTGTGTGAACTTATAAGGTACTGGGTTTAGTTCCCGGGTTGAAGAGTTAATATGATGATTACTAAACTGATGAGTCGACTGAGTTTTGAATTAAAATCTTGAATTATTAAAGATTTTATAAACATATTTAACACACCCAGGACAGTATTAGGAATATCTATTTATGGGAATCAAACTAGCTGCCTTTTCTACATAATCGAAAGGGCCATGAAGTAATTTGCGGGATTGTTATCGTGTGGTTAGTGGTCAGCCTAGTGTCAAAGTTTTTCAAGCCGCTCGAAATCCCTTGGGGTGGTTTAACAACTGTTATCTAGGTAGAAAACAACCGCAACCGACATTTTACGCGCTTTCCGAACGGTGACGCATTATTCAAATAGCGTAGCGTAGCGTTTATTAGAACGCAAAATCCATACTTTACTATATTCGAAGACTTATGTAAATTGTTGTGTATGAGTAATCCCGGGGAAGGCTATTATAGAGATATATGTATATTTAAAAAATACATCAAGCTAGTTTGTTTATAATTTCATAGAAAGTAAAAGTCCCAAAGCACGTATTGTGTTAGCGGGACTTTTCGATTGTTGATAAATATTATTGCAAGCTCCGAGTGACTAAAGCCACCCACTAGGCAAAACTTGTTTTAATGTCATTTAAAAATGATGTGGGTAGTCGTATTGTTTGTATTCTTGTATCGTATTGTTCGCTTTTTGCTTTGTTTTGAAGGAACTTTCTAGAAAACAGGGAATTCATTTAAAATTTTAGTTTCGTTTACCCCGAACTAAAAGTTGTAAATACGGGTCTACCTCGGTTCTTTAATCAAAAATGAAAGCATTAACCTTTCGTTTTGGCACAAAATTACCGGGGATCGAGACCGGTGGAGGAATTTGTGGGAGGCCTTTACCCAACAAAGGCTTTAAAATCCTATTCCTAGGCTGTGTCATACGGACAGTTGGTCTTAAACAAGGCATTTTATTTATTGATAAACTATTTTCCGTTAACAGTCACAATATTTCAACCCACACAAAAAAACTGCAAACTAATTGAAATTAGCAAGAAAAGGCTAACCAAAAAACTCTTAATCATTGAAGGCGGAACACGTCACTTGATAATCTTCAGGGAAAATAAAAGTAAAGGTAATTCACTATCTAAAATCAATATTTGTTCAAGTGGCTCCACCTCACCGTGGGAACGAAGTCCACTTTCGTTTTTTATCAGTTCTGCGTATGTTAGATATTTGTGTGTCTTTTCCATCATATATTATGCAAAAACTGTTACACTGATTGTATAGGATTGTTCATTAAGTTCATTAATGGATAAGCTTTTTCGAAGAGGTGAAGAGAACAATTCTGTACCAGCCTTTTGGCGTCATTAGTACTTGGTAGGGGATATAATAAAAACATGTTTTACTTCTGTATTGCTGTTACTGGTACGAAATGTTCCTATGAAAACAGAAATCCTCAGGAAATATGTCATCTTCTAAATATTGGGATATCAGTATGTCGAAGATAGTAGATCTTCGGGGTTTATAAACCACTACTACTTTAATACTACTATGGCTACCTTATTTCGGAAATACACAGAATTCTTAATTAAAACTCTGGACCCATCGTGAATGCTGAGGCTCTAGTTATGTTCCCGACTGTAAGTATCTGAAGAAAAGTCTCTTCGACGTAGCGACAAAACTATTAAAAAGCCGTCAGTTTGATAAAATTTGTGTGTTTACAAACTAGAATATCACAACTTTATATCATAGTCCAGTTAAAGATAAAACTGACAAGTTTTTCGTAACCCCATTACACTTCCTAATCGTTAAATATGATTACTGATAAACTACAAGTTTTGATGAGAACTTTTTAACTCTGAAATATATTAATTAACATGTTAATTAATTACTAATCTTATTACCGTTAGTAACCTCTTTAGGCTCATTAGTTTATGTTTTATATATCTGTATTTTATTATAACATCACGCCTGTGGTGGTGGAGGCAGAAGTATATGAAATACATACATTTTTTTGCCCCTAATATTGTTGGTTATGACCATTTGGTCGTCTTCTAGATCATTTTTTTTTCGTCACCAAAGATAAGCTTAATAAATAAAAACGAATTCCCGAAATGTATGTACTCGTATAACTTTTGAACAGGTAAAAAAAATGTACTAAACAACGGAATAAAATTGTACTATTCACGGACGAAGTCGGGCCAGTCCGCTAGTAAGAAATAAAAAATGTAATTTTCAGGGGCTGAAACCTCAGACGCTTACAGAGCTTCATATACATATACTAAAGAGCAGTCTAGCAGAAATTGTTAAAATCTTAAAGCACTTTGCCCGACCCGAACATCAAACCCGAGAATGTTATCTCCTAATCTATGATATTTTGTCATTTTGCATTAAACTTAAATAACGTTCTAATATCTCGTGTCTTTATAATTTAAGTCACGGTAATTATATTTTATGTTTGAAATATTTCACATTAATTACTAACGATATTAATAAGTCACGGGTTTATGATACATGTATGCTAATTTAAGTATGACATATAACTTTATATGGTTTTATTACCAACCAGTATTGAACCTGGTCACTTTGGAACGTTAGTGGCAGTAACTCAGTTTTACCGTTTAAATATAAGTCAAATATAAATAGTTAAGACAATCATACTACTTACTTAACCCTATAAATGCAGAAGTCTAACTGCTACGCTTTTACGTGAAAATCGCTGAAACGATTACAAAGTATTTTAATATGGATTGGATAGACCTAAAATGAACGCGAGTGGAGGGGCGTAGATCAACTACTGAATATAATAACTATTATCTGTTTAAACATTCATTTTAAATACTATAGGCATATTTTATTATTCGGTTATTATAGTAGTTTCAAATTTAAAAACTCTTATAAACACATCGACCCAAAGATTCGCACCCGTAGGCCGAAAAGTCTATGAAAAACTTTTAAAGACATACATAAGCAGGCTCCTATAGGAAAGTATCTAAACAAATACTCCCTACGGACAACGGATTTGTCCGCCGATATATCCGTATAGAAGAGTGGTTCACAACCGGTGGTCCGCGAAAGTAAAAATGTGGTCCGCGAATGACTTTAAATTCAAAATTTTTTGGATGATTATTACACTTTATGTTTTATATACTAACATAGTGGTCCCAGCTAACAAGAATAATACAACAGTGGTCCCTGCTAACAAGAATAATATAAAAGTGGTCCCGGACTAAGAAAAGGTTGGGAGCCCCAGGTCCTTAGCATGTACAATTAGCTTTATAGTAGATTCTCTCGCAACAATGTATCACGAGGGCCCTAGTTAGTCAATCTGTCGATACATCGTGACTGTCTACTTACCCCTCGACCGATCAGCTGATAAACCTAGCTTCAATGTAAAACACTACGCAATGGTTACGTAACGGTATTGGTTGACAAATGTACTAGTTGTATGAAGAAGGTAGAGGAATAGGAAAATTATGTTAGCTTACGCCCGCAACTTCGCCCGTATGGAAAGATTTCCCAGGATAAACGGATTCTTCATGTTAATCAGGTTATACAAACTATCTGTATGCTAAATGTCATGGAAATCCATGTACACATTTTAGCATTAATGTGTAAAAAAAAATCTACAAACTCACATGTATGATATTAGTAGGTTTTCGTCTATCAAAAACATTAATAAGTATTACCTTAGACAGTCGTTTCGATACACTGGCCGTGATTAGGCATTGGATCATTAGCAAATTTGAAGTAAAAAGCTCAAGTGCAACATCATAAAATGATTTGTACTCAATAGAAAACTAAGTTAATTAAACTTTTATAGAAGAAAATCAACAAAATACTGTCAACGGTGATTTTCTAAGCCAATAAAAAAATGACGATCGAAAATTATTCCTAAGATCAATCATCAGTCGAAAACAACCTTACACTACCGATGGTAAAAAATATACAGCGCCCATTTCTATGACAGATCACTATAATCTCATTATAATTTATAGCACAACTTATAAAACAAATGACTACTAAATATACTCTCACCTACTTCCTAATACTTAACTATTTAATTACTTTAGAACGTTAAAACTTAATAACTCATACAAATTCATACGTGCATGTGTTTAACCTGAATTTTAGCATCAATTTTAATAAACAATATTCAACCATATATTTTATAGAATAGAGTATATTTTCAATTCAAAAGTCTTTAATTATAATCTAAGAGTACCTGCAACAAAATTGTGGTTGTATCAAAAATGACAAATGTTTAATAAACGTTAACTTAACGGCTATTTCGATTATATATTTATAATTAGCTATAAAAACTTGAGTAGTTTTAATTTGATTACAAGTGTTGGTTACAACGGCAAATAGCTAAACAGCTATTGACATTTGACATCTTGACATATTACGGAACTGTCGTTAAAAATTAAAATGTTGTGAGGAAATTCACACTGTAGATATCTACAGTGTGAATTTCCTTACGAGGTATGGTTGTAAATATAAATGTATTGATTGGTTTTCTAATAATAAGTCAATAACATAATTTAAAAACAAATTAAGGGTACTCGTATGTTATTAATGAGTGATTGTCTGATATTTATACCTTGAACTACACCACCGAATCGTCGTAGAGAATCAGAACGTCTAAATGAGAAAATAATATAACCTAGAACTGAATAGTATTACTAAAAACTTTTCCAAACTTAACGATATTTTGCACAAATAGAGAACAGACTAGAATTAAAATGTCAACAGAAAGAAAAATCTTTTATAATAAAAAATTTGAACCCGGAAAACGCAAGAAAAATGCAAAGTAATCCATACTAATATTCTTAAACAACTATCTAAAATCTCATAAAAAATATTATGCAAGTATAACGTATGTATTATAGAACATAACATCATTATAAAAGTCAAACGACGCAAGATCAAGGTGACGCTATTCTTGTACACTTGTACAGTGTAGCAAACGTTGCATAATCACGTCACGAGATAACACTCATTAACACTATCATTTTATCAGCTGTGATGACACTTGGCAAAAACCTACACCATACGTAGAAGTCCTGGCTATTTCATACTTAAAAATATAGTATTTTTACTCATTAACCCGTCCTGGCTCAGGGCGATTTAAGGCGTAAAAATATTTGACTCAAAGCCTAAACTCTCCCTAGTTGGGGATGAGATCCATGCCCAGCAGTGTGGCAGTAATGCACTACACTAAAAAGAAACCCCTATACTCGTGTTTTCTTCCAGAATGAGAGAAGGGTTAGGTCGTGAGGAATGCTTTTCTTTACTGTAGTGTGCTTATAACAAAAGAATAATTTAAAAGTCTGTAAATCTAGTTTATTTCATTCATTTTGTGTTTAGATGTGAGAGTGCGTCTACGAAATGTCTAAGTTGATAAATATCTCAAAAGTCTTAAGTCTTTTACTTTTTGCCTTTGACACTGTAACTGGTGTCTGATAACTACAGAAACTACACTATTATTGGATGACAAAAATCATTTACGGAAAAAAATCTCGAAATATAAACATAAGTTAGAGAAATAAACAATTTCCATATATACCTATGTCACTAGTTCCAGAATTTAACATGGCCAAGAAATTACGTTAATCGTCCAAATAAAACACATGTGTAAGTTGATAAACTTTTACACATTCTAATAAATAAAGTAAATACCTAATCATTCAAAAAACCAAATAACAGTCTTCATAACAGCCATAAAACATATGATATTTGATAAAAACGACAACAGCAATCTTACAAACGACGCCACTTAATTTGCTAAACTAGTTTTAAACGTTGAAAAAACCCAAAATAACATCGATCAAAACATTTATATAAAAATCTTTTGAAAATTGAAACAGGTGATAGAATGATATCTTTTGAACTATTATAAATAGTTCATTTTTATGCAAAATTCTACACATGTTGATAAAAATAATCTTAATTTCTATTGCTGAATCCAGCAGGCCAGTATCTATACTAATATTATAAATATGGTATAACAAGCAGTCTATAGTAAGACCACGAAGCACTGAATTAAAGTTTAAGTTCGTGTATTATTTTGTGTACAACCTATGAGTGATACTTTATCCACCTTATACAAAACAAACGGTCTGCTGCCTTCTTAAGAAGAAAAACGCACTGTAAAAAATTCATAAAGATATGCATAGTAGTATTTAAGTAGTCCTAAAAAATAAAATTCGTTCGCAGAAACAGCCTTCCCCCCAAGGTCTCGACATTTAGCAGGTTGCAAAAGTAAATAAATCAAAGCCCACCAAATACTAAAATAATCTACAGGTATAGAGATATAATTTATGCAACGGTCTCACTATTAGGCGCCGGATCTAACGTTTATTTATTACCTAACACTTCTTAGAACAAACGTGGGATAGGTATAAAGTTCACTTCGAAGAATATTATGATCGGAACATTTATATTGTAAGTTAATTTCATATGTATAAGAATAAACACCTCATTCTGATACACTACTTCATCAATATCACTTATATTTGTCTGGCAAAAAAAAATCATTTGTATAGAACTAAACAATCATGACTCCTTCGGTTACTGCATGTTTTACAAGTAATGTGTTATCAGCAAAAGTCGGTCAGTGTCAGTCACACTTAGAAGTAACAAGATGTTAAAAGTTAAACATAATATTTATATTTTTAACACAAATACTATTCGCTTAACATAATTCGTGGCGCGTGTATGGAATTCATTACGCTTTTATAAAATGCCGATTGACAAACATTATATTGATGGTACGACTGATAACCGAGAAACCACTGCCAACAGATATTATATTAACATTTTAATAGAAAACATACAAATAAATATACACACAAAGGTGAGATGGCACGCACTTGACCGGTTTAACGATGCAAAATTACATAATCACATACCAAAATACCAGTTCTACGAATATAATAAAATGATTGAAATTTAATATACGGGTGTTCTGATGTTTGAACGGGAAATTGATGCAGACGAAAAAAGAAATATGGTAGACCTTTTATAAAAAACATTCAGTAAGACTATTTAAAGTATAGGTATGTAGAGATGGGTCGATACATAGTATCATTGCTTCAACAATGTATTAGACTAATAAAATTTAATTTAGCAAACAGGAGAGTCCTTATGTCTTGCAGTGAAGAGATAAACGTTGAGATAACTACTTAGTATTTGAGAGATAGGTCGATGACATTTACCGGGAAGACTGGAACAAGAATGACAGAAAAGACATGATTGGGGTAAACGCGAAACGACCTATAACCTGAACTGAATTCATAAACGTTGTGAATGGAGATACTATAGAAGAATAAACTAAACGTAACATAGAAGGTAAAGGTAAAGACATAAAATTAATAGATTAAAAAGAACTTTGACAGAATGTTAATGAGAAGTCCGTAAGCATACATATATCGAAGGTGTGAAGCAGGTAGTTTTACCACAACAAAAACCACAAACACTGTCAAGAATACTTTACAACAAGCAAAACAAGAAAACAACAGTTATAATTTATCTTATACCCAAATCGCTTAATAAATTCGAGTTTGCAAAAAAACGGTTGGACAGTTTTATACTTCTGTGAATGCAAACCGACTGAAAAATATCTTTTTTACTCTGAATGAATGAAGAATGTTCTGATTCTCTTTTTATTACTAAATACGTATTAATCTTGAAGATAATAATCATATTTTTAAGACTTGTTTGGTATTCCGTCGACGCGATTCGGAGAATTTATAAATACGTAGATCTATGGAATGAATGCAACGGTGCGAATGCTGCAATTAAACGAGTGTATCAATCAGTCGCTAATTTATGTATTGGTGAAAGAAATATCGATGATGATAAAGTTACAACGATTAATATAGATTATCAAGAAAGCAAGAGCAATTATGTTGACAAATGTTCAATTTGAAGGTAAGAGGCTGGTTTAATTACCGGCGTCTTACCAGAAGGACTTTCTTGCGTTAAAATATGTCGACAAGAGCCAGCTTTACAGCTTATGACTAATGTTAGATAACCTATCTGCTAGATATAGTGACAACGTATCTAACACCTATCCCGAAATTTAATTAAAATCGGGCCAAAATATCGTTGACGAAAATATGTTGACTGACCAGTAACGAGAATATAAGCAGCACCGGCTAAGCTTAATGTCGACTAAATCCAGCATAAAAAGAAACAAAACATAATCCAAGCAGCTAAAACATGCACACAATTTAAGTCTCGAAACGATTCTATATAAAGATTTATACTGAAATTCTATAAATATACCACATTCCACTTAAAAGTAAAAAGAAATGCGTCCCGTTGATTTCTTGGCCTTGTAATAACATATGCGAACACAATATGGCCGTATTTCTAAATATTTTAAGTGTTAAGAGCCAATTAAAGATCCTGCAATGGTTTACGATGTAGGGAATCTTATTTTTATTACTTCGGTTTTGGTGTCGTGTTTGTTTTGTGATGTCGAGTCAAATATAATCGCTAATGAAGGAATTTGAAACCTCGATGTTAATGCTAAGGAACTTGTTGCATTTTTATGACCACTTTAAATCTTGATGCAATTCTTCATGAACAAGTAACGTAGGTTGCTGAATATACAATGCCTACTTAGCACTTGTTCTAAAACAACAAATAATTACGTGTTTGCACTTTAAGGATCGAACATATAACCTATGTTTGACCCGGAGTATCTACATCCATGCAAAGTTTTATCAGAATTGGTTTAACAATGTAACTAAAAAGAGAGACAGATGCTTTTATAATCTACATATGTATATAAATAAAAGTGTATCATCAAAGTGTATGTACGAACTAACTTGTAAACAACTAATCAAAAATTGAATAATATGTGTGTATGGGATAAAAAATTCCCACGGAAATGGAATCAAACGGATAAAATTGTACTGTACCCGTACGAATTCGAGCCACCCATTAGTAATATTAATAAAGAAGTATGGATGTATTAAATGTCTTGTTACATTAAACTACCTACTATTTATCGTAGTGTTCAAACGTAGGCTAATGGAACCACCTAGCGCAGTGATTAGAATGCAAGGAATGCAAAGACGGAAGTTTTACTATTAATCTATTCCTGCTTGACTACAGCTGTTGTGTTCAGCGAAGGAATTTTAAGTTAACAGGATACTATAAAACAAACAGAAAGTCAAGAATCTCGTATTCGTAATTAATGGAAACTTTTGAATTTAGTTCTTAATGGAAAAGGATTTTTAAAAACCTCTGAGCACATAAAAATAGATGTTTATAGGAAAATTCTGTTACACCTAGCGACTTTTGTTTAAGAAAGTCTCAATTGCATTGGTTCCTCAAAACATGAGATGTTAGAGCTAATCCAGTTACAGCATGTTGAAGTCGATCTTAACGTAGTTATATTCAAGGTAAATAAAAAGAAAAATATAATAGGCGGAGTTGATGAGACTGCTATTACAATCCGAGTTAAACGCCGTAAATTTCTTACCAAAAAAAATCAAGAAAGCAAAGAAATTTGATAATAATTTACTTGGCAAATTAAACTAGCTTAAATTATCACGAGATCTTATCACAGAAACAGGAAGTTTAATGCTGCATTTGTATCTGTTATTTGTACAGTAAACTTGTAGGTACACGTGAATATTGTGCTGATACCGATTGCGCAAGATACTAGTATGATAATGTAGGCTACTGAATCAAATTCTATAGTCACGGCATTAATTTGAAGGTAATGAGCTAAAAGCTTACTATCAGAATTATAGAGTTACTGTAGGTTTTTGAAAGAGTGGGTTAATAAAGATAGAATTTTTTTCAATGTTGCCTAAATGTTTCGTTCCTTGAAATATTTTTGAATGGGAGGTTAAGGAATGATGACTCTCATTTCTTTACTAGATGATTTTATATTTAATCAAGAATGATAATTTTGGCGGTTTTATCAAACTTCTGGCAAAATATAGATCACGTAATTCCGACATGGATTCGACCTACTTTAATCAATTATTGTAAGTCCAAAATATAGATAGCAGCACTCTTATGTAGCTAATACTAATCCAGGAATTAGCAAACATAAAACAAACTAAAACCATTTCATCAATAACAAAACGACACCAAAATATACCACTATTCTGAAAGTTACTTCGCAAACTACTGAACAAGACACACATATTAACAATACAAACAACGCTGCAACTGTCAACTATTCAGTAACAGAAACAATTTCACCAATATCTAAAGTTCACAAAGTCCCTCATTTCATACAATTTCAAACAGTATCCGTTACGAAACACGAATACGTAATGTGCAAAGACTATGTTTCTAAAACCGACCACTTAGCAGAGAGCCCTGTCATGAGCAATTTATCAAAACTATGACAAATATTGCAGTATATTCCTAAAATGAAGTAGATGCATCAAATAAACCACTGTCAACTACATAAACTTGCAGGTCTGAATACGTCCTATTTCTGAATTTTATAGACATTTTACAGGTAAGAAGGTTCTTCACAAGGCTCTGTATAAAGTTGTTGGACTATACGTCTCACGGTACAAATGCTAATGCAGAACACCTGTGAACGTTAGCATACGACGCTTGTCAACTATTTGTCTATTAGCATACAAAAATTTCCAATAGATTTGCAAGTAATCGTAAAATCGGAGGTCAAGATGTTGTTGCATTTGTTTGACATATTGCAAGTAACTTATACATTTTTTTCTTGTATTGAATGAACTTACAATATCACTGTTGACGTTTTTGAAAAGCACATAAATTTTCTATTTGCGAAATGTCGATTTTGTTTCTCTGGGGCCATCATTTCCTGCACAAAAAGGCAAGACTTTCTTTCTTTTTATAAGACTGACTGAACATAAACGAAGAGAGAAACAATTTATAATTTATTCTACTAAATACAAGATAAAAAAAAATCTATGTAGTCATACCGCCAAAATTGTTGTACCCGCTAAATATCCTTCGACGTTATTACAAAAATTGCACAACTTTAGGTAATAATTTTATTACATCTTCTATTTTGGTTATAACGATGATGCATCACGTTAGATCAACTGACCCGGTTTAGATCATTTTATGGCCCTATGAAGAAAACGAGCCTTGTTTTATAATTTGAGATAAGACTCAAAGTTATATCCGTACAGGTTCTGGTATGAAATGGAGAAGTAGGTAGTAATATCGATATATTATTGAGCAAATGTTAGTGTTACTTAATGTTTCAAATTAGATTTTTATTCTAAGTGCAGGTATGACGGATTTTACGTTCAACTTACGGATAAACTGTCTTATGGATTAAGTAACTAAATTCAAAATATATTTGTTTATTTTTTATGTATTTAAAAATCTACAGATTATTTATTTAATACAAGAAAAACCTATTTAACCCTACTTGCTGACAAATACTTTTCACTGAATCTGAGTTCGGTCGTAAATATTGTTATTGATTATATCATCAAGCTAGTTCAAAGAACACATTATTTAGCCTGATTATTTATCCTTTTTTATGTCTTACTAGCTTTTACCCGCGACTTCGTCCGCCACCTTAATTTACCTAATAAGCATCATTTTGCCGGGGTAAAAAGTAGCCTATGTCCTTTCTCGGGTATCAAAATATCTCCATACCAAATTTCATGCAAATTGGTTCAGTAGTTTAATCGTGATTGAGTAACAGGCAGACAGAGTTACTTTCGCATTTGTAATATTAGTATGGCAGTATGGATTGATATGAATAACCCCTGGGTTTTCAGAAAACATAAACACGTTATCGAAAATCTGTTCCAATTCAAACAGACCTAGCCCTATTGCCCTAAGGAAATACAACTTATGCCTCATACTAGAGACATGGCAGTAAAACCGCCATCAAATTTAATGTAGCCTAAATACCTACGCTAATAACACATAACGTCGACCTCCCATGCGCAGGCGCCGTTTTAATCGAGCCTAATACTTAGATACCTGTGTTTATACGTACAGTCAACTTCAAACACATGTTTACACTGTCTTATTTACAACCGTACTATTTGAAAATATACATACATAGTACCTCTTCCGCCAGACGACCGAATATCAAACAAAACATTTTTGTTATTACAACATTTCTTTCAAATAAATGATTATGATTATGAATATGACCCAGCCGGGTAGCCAGAGACCAGAGAACGCCACTTGGTACGACACTTATAAAATTCCCTTATGGATAAATCCATACATCTTGTTATACAGGACCGCCGGTTACGAATACTACGCACTCGACCTTTTTGCAAGACATCACCGATTTCTTTCAAGAGCGTCCCCTCTCGGCTTTTACGCCCACAAAGTAAATATTACATCAAACCTCAGTTTAATAATTGCTATCGGTGATTGTGATTGTAAAATTACTTTCGAGTTAATACACAGTACTAATTTAAAGATTTTCATTGATAAATATGCTATTGAAAATGTGCCTCAGTAAACATATTTCTGCTAATTGTACTCTATGCCCGTTCGTAATGATAGATGTAAACAATGGTTTGCAACCGGTCGTCCTTCAAACAGGGAGCAAATGTCAAATGTATTACTGACGCTACTTATAAATGATGTCCTGTCTTAGCTAGTTTGAAATCTATTGTTAATAATAAAGCAAAAACTGGCAAAAAAGATACGACTTAAAAACTAAGACACGAATACAACGATCCGTCCTTTGCTGTCTTTTTCAGCTGGACAGACAGGAGAAGTTGTGATCTTTATTCCCTACTAGCTTTTGTCCGCGTCTTCGTCCTCGTGACAAGATTTGCCGAAATAAAAAGTATTCTATGTGTTAATCCAGGTTTAAAATTTCATCAAAATTCGTCTAATAGCTTTTTCATTACTACACATTTCATGCAGGCATACAAACATACATAAGTACATCCTTATATATGTTTGTACGTCTGTTACTACACTTGTAAATATGCTTACTAACTTTCGCATTTATCATAGAAGATAATTTTTTTCAGAAACTCACAGACATTTTAAGTTAAGCTAAATAACATTGTGAGACATCATATTGTCTGACCCACAAAAGTTAATATTACAAGAATGAACTACTCAAGCTACGGAGCTCAAGAACTACTAAGAGCAGTGATAGCCGAGTGGTATAAGTTGACACCTCCCACGCAAGTGGTCGCAGGTTCGAACCCAAGGCAACACACCAATGACTTTTCGAAGTTATGTGTGTATTAGAAATAATTGTCACATGCTCAAACGGTGAAGGAAAACATCGTGAGGAAACCTTGCATGCCTAAAATTTGTTTAATACATTTATTGAGGGCATTCAAAGTCCCCAACCCGCACTTGGCCAGCGTGGTGGACTCGAGGCCTAACCCCTCCCTCATTACGGGAGGAGACCCTTGCCCAGCAGTGGGACAGTAATGGGTTAAATTTATTTATTTAACTACTCAAACACAATACTCTCTTAAGAGACCAAACACGTTATTGCTAATGAATATTCAACTTCACAAATATAAAGCAAAATACTAAAATACTTTATATGGTTAAAGACACGTGATCTCGACATAAGAACTTGCTGAAACAGTCGCAATTTACATTTAAATAAAACGTTTCACAAACGTTTGAAACTGACTGTACAGGCAGCTACAAAAGTTGCTTAACAATTTCATATTTCTTAAACCAATACTGTCCCACTGCAGGGCAAGAGTCTCCTCCCAAACGTGGGGAAGGGCTTAGGCCTTGAGTCCACCACGCTGGTAAGTGCGGGTTGGGGACTTTGCATGCTCTCAATAAATGTATTAAACAATTTTCAATATTTTTAATTTCATATTTACGAAATCTTTTTTTCTGATCTCTCACTGGTCGTGTCGGGTATCGTTCCCACCGGGCGATGAGAGCAAAGGAATAAAGACGTCTCACTGGCGTAAGAGAATGAGAATAGAGTGTGCACACTTGGACACTATAAACAAAATCCTGCAACCGTGGGCTTAATACAGGCCGAAATTGGCCACCACCGTAGCCGGATGTCGGCTAGGAGGACATTATGCATGCTTCAGAATATAGGGCTTTGAAAGATGAAAAGAAGAGACTTTTGGAATCGACTGTACGTGTTGGAAAAACAAGAATAACTAATACGAGGAAAACTTTAGAAAACACATGTTGAAGTGTATTATGTTACAGATTCTTTAGTTATAGATGACTGACATCGTTGTAGTTATGACAAGGAGTTTATTATTTCACTTATATGGAACTAGTGTACGTCCCTGTGGAACACCATATTTTCCTGCAATACATCTTTATATATACATATAATTCTTCTTTAAGTGTGTGTGTCACTGAACTCTCTCTCAAACGACTGGACCGATTTTGATGAAATTTTTTGTGTGTGTTCAAGCAGATCTGAGAATGGTTTAGATTCTCAATTTTGTCCGCTGGATAATGATTTTTTCATTAATTTTTACAAATTAAATACGTGTAGACAGGACAGTGTCTGTTTGGTCCCCTAGTATACTTATAGAATCGCATCTGGCTTAAACTAAGAGTATCATATGAAATAGATATTTATTTCAAAAGGTATTATTTTCTAAAATTTATTATTAAAGATAGTAAAATGTATCAAACTGATGAAAAACATTTACAAATTGTAATAAATAAACTATAAGCGATCATATCAAATGCTAATGTAACTACCAATCTTGCAACAACTATAATTTTAGTTAAAATCCGTAACGAATGTTGTCGATTATGTTAAAAATTTGCATTTCCGTGCCTTATGAAAAGTGGCCTACCAATGGTGACTGCTATCAGAAAACTAGTTGATTCATAAAACCTTGGCGCTAAGACTAAAATTTAAGAGCAAAACATAATGAGATAGCAGTTTTATATTTCGTGTTTATTACCAAAATGACTGGTAATTTAGTCATCTTGGTTTATCTTCATCGTTTACACAACAATGATAAAAGGTAATAGTTATAATATCATTTAAACTAAATATCTGTGCAAGTGTAAAGGAAATGTTCATCATTAATGGTAAAATGTGGTCGTTTCGGGTCTGATTGCACTGTGTTTATATTTTTGTTAGGATCCCGCGTTACAAGAACAATTCTTAATGCAAGAGACGTCTTTTCAAAACAAATAAAAAAAAACAAATAAAGACGGTGTCGTTGGACGATGCGACACGATTTTTATTTTCAGTACCTAGTTTACATCAAACAGGTTCAAATACACCCTCATTTGAGACATTAATGTTCATTAGTCGTATAATTTAGATGCTCCTGCAAAAATTATATCCACCATTAAACCGCAATAAAACCTTAATGAAACATCAAGACAACTTCGTTAAGACTTAATTAGTTTAGAATTATGAAAGGCTTACAATAAACTTCGTTATAGAGTGTATTAGACTGTAAGTTATCGACGCAGAATGCTAACTTCAACCCGCAGCTATACGACGAATACGAGACAGTTAAGTTTACATTTTATTGACGTTCTTTAAAGCGGCGCCACTATCAGCGAGTGTATTTGTAAAAGAAAAAAATAAGTTAAAATTATACTGAATAATTTAAAATATTGAAACACTGAGGCATGGTGAATTTGAAAAATGCGAAGTAAATAAACTGTTATCATTTTGCTTTCTGAGATTAAATCGTGCATTTCAATTAGATTGTGATATTAAATTATCACATTAACATTTCATAATAATGTAATACACGGTTCAGTATTTAGTTTTGTTTTGTATTTGTAACCTATAACTATACTTTACCTATAAATACTTCATTTTACTGCAAATTCACGCTTTATTTTCTTCTCATTCCTTAAGCATTACTACTACTAAATGTCAAGCAACCAAAAGCCTTGAGCTTTTCTCTCTGTTTTATTCCCCGCTGATTCTAACACCTAACCTTGCCCACATTGGTGAAAACTAAACCGCCCCCGCACCGCCCACACTTTCGCTGGCAACACTCAATTTAGATTTATTTACTCGTAGACAGCATGCAATTACAACGAATAGTGAATTGACAAACAATCTCGGGACTCTTGTCAATGGCTAAAGACATTATTGTAAACTTCTGTCTAGTAATTAAGTCCCGTTTGATATTAGATAATAATCACGCAGCGACGAAAGCTGCGTTGAAATAAATTAATACCATTAAGTTGAGTTCATTGATAAATTCTTAAAGTATCATTCATAAATATCTAATAGAAATAACCGATGGTAATTGAAATTCCATTTTATGTATTTTAATTTCCACTTTTACGCTCTTATTCATAACTTGTGTCATCAAATTAATTTACATAAATTGTTTTAGGTTATAAATAGGTCGGTACCATAACAAGTCCTTGTGATGTACCATATTTGAAAACTGATACTCGTATAGTGTAACATCTAATCTCACCAATTATTGACAAACTACTTAATTTTTAAGCCATTAAAATATTCTTCAGTCGGTACGTAACACATAAACAGTAGTTTCTAGCTATCTAACCCATGTATACGTCATCAAAAGCCTAGCTTTCCTCGACGTCGTATTCATTAGCAGTAATTCCCGATAGTTATGGCAGTGAAAACAAAGCCGCCCCCGCGCTGCCCACACTTTCGCTGGCAACACAATTTGTACGGTCCACGGTTCGTTTGGAACTTGACATGTCTTAGGATTTCACTACGCAATAGCCGTGACCGTTTAATTGTTGTTCCTTTACATTGTTCCTGATATGTTATGTAGTTTGACAACATGTTTTTTAGTGTAAGAATAACGCTTGCTACACATATATTCGGTTCGGTATTAATCGGCTTAGCCGGGTGGCAAAATCGAATATGTGTAGATGAACCTGATTGGCACAAGTCGAACAAGTGAGTCGAGTCGCTTTGTTGTTCGATAAATATTGCCGAATCTATATGTCAAGCCCAAACATAAAGTCGAAATCAGTAAACATAATCGTTTTAAAATATTTTTTTGGGTTGTGTATATTTAAGTCTGCATCGGTTAACTATTCTTTGTTTATATCATAATAAGTGATCCATGTATTAAAATATTCAATGTATAGATTACACAAGAAATCTACAAGCATGGCTATTAATTCATTGATCGATTTAGAATTAACACACATTCTAACAAACAAAATTAGTAATAAGAATAAGAAGATAATATTACGTAAAGTAAAATGACTATAGCATTTTCAACATTAGAATTTTTATTCTCATTTTGTTTTCAATTTAATCATATTAAAACTTCCATAATGACTTTATACATATTCTCGAAGCTCTTTGACCCAACTTAAATACCACTTGGTCTCGAATCAGAATAATTATAAACAACAACATTAATTTGGTTACATTACAGAAGTCATTTCGACACATCGCCCGTGTCCATCGGCTACCGGTACCCTACAGCCTGTCATTTACTCGGTTAATTGGCGATTTCGTCGTACATCGCCGCTTTTATATAGAACAGTACCATCAGATAGGGAATTGGAGTATCGAGTTACGTGATTTTGGTGCAGATTAACGCAATATCAGATTGAATGCAAAACGTGTAGGAAAGCGAGAATGTTTCCTCTAAAAGATCGGATGAGATGAAAATCTGATTCGTGTTGTGAATGTGTCGTAAGACAAAATAGACAGACAACGTTAAACTCAAAAATAAATATGAGGATTTGATTTGTTTTAGACTTATTTACGTGTTATTGGCAAAGAGGAATGTCGCTTAAACGACCGCAGCTCTTAAATCTTTAGTAACTTATTGAATAAAGGGAAATAAATACATTTTAGTAACGTTGCTTTGAGTAGCATATAAAACAATTACATAATTTCTCTCTCGCTAAAGCCTTACTACACGTCTTCGACTAACTTATCCAACATATCAATATCTCTTGAAATCTCAATAGCATTTGACACATATTTGCATTTAAATCAGACAGTCCGTTACATAACCTTTTGTAAGGCAGCCCTATAGACTAACAACTTAGTAGAGAGCCTCGCAAGCAAGATACGGAATTGTAGAACGTACCTATACTAAATTCAGAACTTCGAAAATCAGTGACTTTCAGGCTAATGCAGGTGTCAGTGGCCTGTTTGATACAGCTACTCTATTTGGGAAATATTTATTATCATAACCAATTAATGTCCAACTGCTGGACAAAGGTCTTCTCCCGAAATTAGGGACGGAGTTAGGCCTTGATTCCACCACGTCGACCAAGTGCAGGTTGGGACTTAGAAAATGAAATGAAAAATGTTTTATTCTTCCACAATAACGGTTTACAATAAACTTAAGGCTGACTTCTCCTTTTAAGTATCAACAACACCTGTTCGGAGATGCCACTCTTCCTTAGCTTGAATAGACTAATGTTTATTTTTGTTTTTTGAGTTTATAAGGTATTATTATAAGAATTTAGAAATATCGTGCATACCAAGTCTCTCTATTAAGTTGCCGGTGTATAATACTGTCTTACCGGTATCGGTACCAAAGGTATGCGCGTGGGCAACAAGCGAAGTGAAATTTTTGTACAAATATTGTATGTTTGTATTGGTACTGCAGTTTCTTTGCTAAATTTTGTTGTTCTAGGGCGTGATTATGAACCAAATCAAATAAAAAGATTCGGAAAAACGCCCTTTACTTATAGTCAAATTCAATCACAATACCAAAGATTATGAGAAAGATGTCATTAAAAATCATCACGCCTTTAATTGATTCACATTCGATCCATACTAAAAACCAAAACCACAAAGGTATTTAGTTGATTGTAACTTAAATTAAGTTTCATTCATATCAGTGATTTTATATCCTCACAACGACCGT
This sequence comes from Anticarsia gemmatalis, assembly GCF_050436995.1. Classification (NCBI taxonomy): domain Eukaryota; kingdom Metazoa; phylum Arthropoda; class Insecta; order Lepidoptera; family Erebidae; genus Anticarsia; species Anticarsia gemmatalis. Next base: position 7,785,745 of record NC_134764.1, on the reverse strand, counting down.
CAAGCAGTTCCTGAAATGAATTTAGCAATCTTCTAGCCATAATCAATAAACTTGAAGACTATCTTTCTGACTGAACATTAAATCATAGGCACTAAGCCACAGGTACTATTTAAATGCATCACAGAGGTGCTGTAGATACATTCGTATCTAACCGTCAGGTATGTGAACTGACCCGCGTCTCATTCTGAATAACAATCACATGACCATATCTACGCACTGCGATAATTGCATCGCCGTTAAACATTGACTTGATGACAGCTGTAACAATGACAGATTATCTTCTACTGATAAGTTTAGTTGTTCATGTTAAATATCGCGAGTTGTTTACTTATTGACGAAAAGCAACTATTTCGAAGATTGAAACTTCTAATAACATTGTTTTCAAGCGTATTGCAAAATTTATTTTTACCAAAATTCTATCAATAATAATTATCTACTTCAGTCCGGATTAATACAGCCAATTTTTTTTTTCCAGAAATATCCCTTGCAAAAGCTAGGTTCCATATCGCAAAACCTATTTCTGACTACATACAAAAAAATGTCTATGACTACGTACAAAACAGGCGTATATTTTTAACCAAATGAACCATCTACTTCTAAGAAAAGTCCTACAGGAAGAGAATCAACGAAGGCATCCGAAACACTCAAACATATAGAATTTGATATAAAAATAAAGTAATGGGGGAACATTTCATTCGGCACGCGGCTTCCTCACGACTCCTATGTACCAAAATAATCCAACTTCAGCCCGTTATAGGGATGTGGAGGATCTTAGGGACATTTTCAGTCGCCGCAGACAGTCTGGCCGGTATATTTCTATTACTTTGTAACTAGTACTGTTGTAGAAGTCTGGCCGGTGTATTTACGTTGCTTTCTAAAGACAATTAATGTGATTTGAATAGACAGTGTCGGGGAATTTTACCAATAGACAAATAACAAACACTGATTTGTATCGGATTTGAAACAATTAACATAGAATATGAAGAAAAGTGTATTTGCTGAACTATACACAGAAACATTGCAATCAAGTTGCCAAGTGCGGGTTGGGGACTGTGTATGCCCTCAAGGAAATTTATTAATCGAAGAAACTTACCAACAAAATGTAACTTATTGGTTCACGTGTCAAAGGCTTATTTAAAATCAGTTTCAGCCTTTAGCGGCCATTGGTCACGTTAGTATATTAAACATTATCTATAGCCATAATTTCTTCTTGGATATAGTTTTAAACTTGGGACTAAATACAGGATTACTTTATTTTTAAAGTCGTTACTGCTTGCTAAATAAATTCTATGCAAAAACAAATCAGTTTTGCACTTATATCTTCACTATTTATATAAATATTACTTTTATGTAAATGAGTTTATTTTAAACTAGCTTTTACCCGCGACTTCGTCCGCCACCTGAATTTTACCGAGGTAAAAAGTAGCCTATGTCCTTTCTCGAGTATCAAAATCTCTCCATACCAAATTTCATGCAAATTGGTTCAGTAGTTTAGGCGTGATTGAGTAACAGACAGACAGAGTTACTTTCGCATTTATAATATTAGTATGGATAGTTTTCTACGGTCGCTGTGTTTTGTAAAGGTCGGAGGATGCATGTCGGGCGTCATTCGTGGGCGATTCTCTATCAACGTCGATGCCCACTGCATACTTATTGATATTTTAAAACAACGGTCCGTGTTTCGTTTTGTTTATTCGTTGGCTCGGATTATAAACAGTAGCTGAATTATGTTTAGAGTGGCAAATGTTAGGAGAAATTGTAATAAATTTGAATAAGCTATGTTTTACTGTAGGTATTAACTTATGACAGCTTTCGTTGCGAAATTCGTCTAAATACGATGGCCTGTACTAGATTTAATTAGTATTTTTTATCCAAGTTGATAATTTTGGAGTCACTTTACGACAAAGTAGCGATAGTGATATCTCGATATTTTTTAAAGTAAGGTCTCCCTCTTAAGAAATAAAGAGCTATAGTGCAATTTTTTACACTTCATCGAGTATCAATCGATAAACATCTAAAATGACGTTTAAAAAAATTGTTCTCGCAGATCACGCTAGGGGCGCTGATCATATTTTCATACACAATTTGTCTGTCTATAACTGAATGGCTACAATGGAAGGAAATTAGCCCCAACCCTACTCCATATTCCCTATATAGCAGGACTGTGGCATACCGTCTCGTCCTCCCGTCCCGGGAGTGCTCATTGTCTTTTTGTGCCCTCCTCACATAAATATGTGTCAAGTTGACGGTCCTGCTGTAATGGAGGCGCGAGGAATTGCGCGAGAATTTCATGTCCAACTGATGGATGAATTGAAAATTTTGTAAGTGAAGATGTATGACAAGCTAACTAACTGGGCTTGTTATGGGATATTTGTTTGTGTGAAAATAACTGTCACAAAATTAAAATTGTCTGGAATATGTTATAGTTTTTGTTTACTTAGGGGAATAAGTATACTATATCTTTTAATCATAGAGACTATACTATGATTATAAGTGCGAGAGCGTGTGAAGCTTACTTTGTTCAATTTGAAAATCTACAGACAATATCTGATGAAACTATCCTAAAACGATTAAAAACTCAACGTTAATTTACCCTAAATAAACTTCTAATCGCAATAAATCAGAGTCAATATAAGTCATTATCAATACCAATCTACAACCTTTCAAAATAAAAGAACTGAACCATTTAAGTCACATACATTTAACTAACCTATCTCTATTAACATCAAAACAAAGAGCAACAACAAATAAATAATTACAACTAACGAGAATTGCTCTTAAATCTGTCAGCCATTGCATCTTGATTTAAAATATTCATACAAAATGACACTCGATCGATAAATCACTTCCCTATTTTGTTACAACGCCTACGGTTATACGTTAATCAATTTTTACATCACTACTTCTTATCGATTATTGGGTAAACGTTAAAGCATCGATTTAATCGATTATCTTGCTTAATCGTTAAGATTTTTATGGAGTTTTGTAGAGTGTTAAAAGGATGCAACTGTTTTTAATGTAGTTTATAATAAAAAAGTTGTAAATATATGAGGAATAAAGATTTTGATACTAGGTATGTTTAGAGCAATAGTAGGTAAGACTTATCATTTAAAATTAGCTGTTTTAAAATTGTGCTGGAATTTCGGCCTTCAATAGTTCAAGAAATGTTTTACTAAATTTTAGGTCTGTAATGATTTTAGTGATGTAACAACGGCATTATATCATTTTATGTCGACAATTCCCGCTTCAGGCCTCTCACAGCTAAAATATCTCGTCTAAAGCCAGAGGCACTAGATTAATGTGTCAAAATCAAACACCATAACATAGTAACGATCACATTCAAACTTTAAACTGTGTATTTAACTACTAATAAATCATATTATCACATGTATTAGAATAATAACAGTCATTTCGTTCTGTAGCAATACTAGCAATCTAACACGAATACGGCATCCAGTGTAACCTGTTAGTTACTTAATCAATTAACCAATACTCGAATACATTAAATTACAATGTCAAAGCGTGCGCAACGAGCGTGAAGCTGTCACCGACAACTGTCACGGTGACAACTCTGTCAAAGTCACAACTTTAAGTCTTACTACAGAACTGAGTAGTTGACTCGGTTAACGAAAAATTATTAAACTTATACTCGTAAAAGGTTCATCTAAAATGCTCACGCTTGCAATTGTAATTGTAGCAGACTGAGACATTTTATTAGGCACTCATTTGATACCAACGAAAATAAGACACTGTGACGTCACTATGTCATATTTCTATAATAAAATGTGTTTTTGACATTTCATAAGTAGCTGAGTAGTCAATTAGCGTATTATCACGCCAAGACTGGTAGTTAACTAGCGTATTATCACGCCAATTTGCACCGATCCAAAACACTGGCACACAACACACACACAACAAAAAAACTTATTTTAAAAGAATATCACTATACCCATTTAAATTTGAAAATTATTTGAACTGAGAATTCCAAGTCGTATTTTCGTAACGGTCGTTGTCGCGTCGATGGCGACGGCGCGTGCGCAGTGTCCGCGGCGCAGAATTTAACTGTTTAGTATTAGCGCTTAGGCGGGCGTATCTCCGGCATCTAACGTAAATATACCGCGTCTAGATAATAAGGCTTTATTGAATTTGTATAAGAAACAGACGAATGTATCTACATTTTCGTAAATTTTACAGGAGAACAAAAATACTGTGGAAGTTCGTCACTTCAAACTTTACTAGCTCATTTACAGAGATAGAATATAGGCGAGAAAAAAAAGGTTATACCTAACACGATACCCTTCGGTAAGACTGGTTGTCAGGCTTTCAAGCTCCTGATTACTGTTAACGACTGCCAAAGATCTTCGAAAATGACAGCCGGGACCCACATTTTAACGTACTTCCGAAACACGAAGGAACTCGATATGTATAAGATGGTCACCCATCCACAGAACAATCTCGGCAAGCGTAGCTTAACCTGAGATATTTTATAAACGATATTTTCTTTTTTGTAGACACGTTCATCTGGTTCTTATACCGCGATTTATTCTAAGCAAGTACGTACTTATATATGTATGTTTGTATGTATGTACTTATGTATCAAGTTGTTTAATACCATATGTAATGGTTTGTGCTTTATTGTAATTATAAATATGAATAATAATATTGAGGACGCAGGTGTACTGAGATTGCTTTTATGTAATACGTTTGGAGATGTTAAAGACCCTATAAATGTTCTATTGCTAGATTATAGCTTAAGGAATCTTTTGACAATAATTTGAAACGAAAAGTGGGTAACTTAACTACGTTGTTGGTAGTTGGTATACAGTTATTTGGACTTTTCAAAATGTTCTTACTTACACCGTATAGTGCGCTGAAAAGACAGAAAATATTCCGAGCTTTAAAAATTATTTATATATTGACAAAATATTTAATAAAGTAATAATATCATTGATAAGTAAACTACAGCTAACTGTCAAAACACAAATACCTTTCTCATTAGTTCTCACGGAACATTTTAGCCTTCATTTCCTGCGCACATAACCAATGCATAAAATACAGTTAATTTAATAATTAATACTTTATAATCATGTAGAAATATGACTTCCACGAATATGACATCCACGGTGGTCTACGCATCTGTTCATTCGTTAATCAGCGACAAATGACAAGATTATCTTCACAAAACGAGGGAGAGGCTCAGCTTTGGGATCATCACGTCTAAAGGTTTTACAGAATTTTAAAAAAAGATGATGTTTCGCCCAGGTCACACCGGGTTACCTTGAACCAACCCCGAAAATCACTCTAATGAGGAAAACAGTATGAAAGTTCTTGTAGATTTCTGCTAGATCATGAGCAATAGATAAATACAGGTCAATGATGAGATTCCTATTTCATTGCGAACAGACAGACGGTGGGGCTACTTTATATTTTATTTCATTACTTATTTTCAAAATAAAACCAACGTCATTTTCCAAAAATAACCACCACTACTAACTAAAACAGTTATGTTAACAAACATTAAATACCGAAACATTCAAAAATATGACTTTCAGTATACAAAAATAATGTAATTTTGACATTATAGTCAATTAAGTATAAAACAGGAAGCACAGTTGATCGGGCGCGCACCCTCGCTCACATGACACACCCGTATCGACGCGTGACTTGTAATTACTGTTTAATACAGCTTTTACTCAATAAATTGTATGTTTGTTATAAAATTATTTTGAAGTTGTTGTTGAATATAGTGTTGAAAACGGAAGAGTCCGGATATCTACAAATTACTACTTACCCCCGGTTTCTAAAAACATTTAGCGGTAGTTTATTTATTCAATAACGTTTAAACTCATATAAAAAACGCTAATTTAAAGAGAAATAATTATCAGCCGCTATAGGTAGTTACTTTTTCTATGTGATAACACTGCGACAGAATTTTACCTGTCGCCAGTTAATGTCTATTCCACTAATGCTAGAGGAGTCATGCCCAATATCCAGTAGGTACAGCCCTAAACATTTTCATTTTCTCTAAATATCTCAAATCCCGCTTACCAAAATCCATCCGTCTATGCGCTTATGCACTTATTACGATCTTCAATTAATATGTCAGACTTTACTGATGCTAATCAAACTACTAATCTACTCACTAGAAAACTGCATTCATTCCATTTCTAATCCTCATCTCATTTAGCCCCCTTACGCACTAGCGGTTAACCGCGGGAGCGGCTAGCCGCGCGGTTATAGTTTAATATACAACCGCCTGTGAACCGCAACATAACCGCCAACAATTTTGTCAGGCAGTTGCATATTTAACTGTAACCGCGCGGCTAGCCGCTCCCGCGGTTAACCGCTAGTGCGTAAGGGGGCTTAGTGTGCATTCTCTTAAATTTATCACCATTGACATCAAACGCGAGACGCGTAACGCGACGCCAGCCTCCACTAATTAGTACGACCATTAAAATATAATTTATTTCTTACTTTTATACCACGGATGCGTTTTATTTTAGAATCGTGCAGATAATTACTGGAAATTATTAATGATCTAGGATTTTTTATTGAATCTGTATTAATATGTCTAATTTGTATCGAAAGAAAGTCATTCATGTCTTAAATTATATTGCTGACGAATATAGACACTTAATTATAATTGTAATCTATATCAAGTCAAATAAATATTTATTAGTAAAGAGTATTATCGTGTTAGACTGCGAAGTTCCTGTCTGCACTTCGGCAGGATTTCAAGGCTTTATTAGGTACTACTATTTACTATCAACCTTAACTACTAACTTATAATTTGTATTCAACTACTTTTCATGTCGAAATCTTTTATGACATCTTTCACATTTCCATGAAATAAAAAGGAGGTATTTCTACAGTTTTGTGATTTACATCTGAAATGATCGACTAGGTACCTATATACCTTATCTTAATTTCTCAAAAACTTTCTACAATCAAAGCTGTCTACAGCAGGTGCGTCTATAAAGCTCTATCTAATCTATAGTAGAGATAGTGCGTAGATCAAACAAGACCTCAGATTACGAGATGCCTTCGAGCTTTATAGATATCATCCTGATAATAACGATGTAGATAAAGGACTATTTTTAACTGCCATGGAATGTTAAACAGTTTTGTTAAGTTTATAAATGAAATAGGGATTGAAACAGTTCTTGATAATGACATTACGCGAATATTTGATATGAAACTCCGCAAAAAAGAACTACTTATCGCTCATTTAGGCAATGAATTTTATTATTTCACGTAAAACTATAATCATAAAACATATATTAGTGGTATGTTTTTAAAACAAGGGGGTTATTGTATACACTTATGTGTGCTATGTTTATTCTACACTTGCTGAAAAACTTAAAACTGCAATATTTCGTTTCTAAGTTACTTCATAGATGTCCGTGCCATCGCATAACATTCGCCATCTAGAGAAGCACATTTGAAACATACTTTTGTTTCTGTAAGCCAACATAGATGGCGCTGCTTCATTGAGTTCAACTACTCGACGCTAGATGGCACGACGACTTTATAATCTACGACACCTCTTCAACCAATGAGAACGCAGGAACATGCAAACAAAAGAGGAACATCGTTCGGTTGTGACGTCGTGCTGCGCAGCGCGGCTATTTTCGTTCCTGATAGGCAGCGGACATTTTGTTTTGACGTTGTGACGCAAGCGAAAACGGAAAGTTGGAAATGCCTTTGAATGCGGTTGGCTGGCCTACGGAAGAGGACGAAAAACTCGTGGAATTAGTGGAACCTCATTCTTATTTGTACAATGTGCTGGATCCGTCGAGGAAGAATATATTAGCCAGGGAGTCTACATGGCAGGAAATAGCTCAGCAACTGTCCAAGCCAGGTAACACTTCGACCATTCGATGCTTTATTTCACGATACTGCCGTGCTGCATAGGACAACCGCAAGGCCGAATTTGAAGTAAAGAACTTGATAATTAGGCACAACATAAACGGCTCGATTTTGCTTTGCAATTTTTATATTTAACTCGAGCGTAACTTACAGCTATCTATTTTTGGGCGTGCATGCTTATTCATGCGGCACAATCATTGCACAACGGGCTGTATTTTTAGCGTCAAATGATCAAAATCAGCTGTTTTTTGTTGTCATTTGTAAACAAACAAAACAACAAAAGACCTTGAAATGTTTTATTACGATATACTGACCGATAAAGATATAATTGGCAAATAATCTCATAAATGGAAGTTAAACAAGTAAATATAACCTAAAACGCGCAGATTGAGTGTTAGTATTCATGACCTAGATAGAATTTAACGCATTATCATCTAGATCTGCCATAATTGGCTTTAACAATAGTTTTTGGGTTAATAGGTCTACAATATTGCACCATTATTATGAAACAACAGGGACATTCTTGGATTGAATATTAACAATTTAGATCATTTTTACATGTCATGTAGATGTAATCAGACTACCTATATCATTATTTAATTCTATCATGGAGGAACAAATCTAATAAGTACTTACAAAATAAAATTAGAAAAAATTGTAAGCAATGATCATGAGTCCAACAGCCTAACATCATTACCATACCATAAACTAATCAGCCTGCTAACTGATTTCAGTTGAGGAATGCAAAAAGCGCTGGCGAGGCCTCCGAGATGGCTACATGAGGAGCAAACGCCTTGGTACTATGCACAAGACCAAAGTGGGCATCTTTGAAAAGCTGCAATTCTTAGATGGAACCTCTTTGGACGGGAATGAAGAGCATATAGTTTTGGAGAAGATGGAAGAAGTCACACAGGATGAGACGATGATAGGTGCTGAACAACAGGTTATTACTGACAACCAGGAATATTATGAGGTGAGTGTTTTTCTTATTAAATGACTACAGATTAATAGATGAATGTTCGCCTTTCTATTGGGACAAATTATGGTCTTACACTTAAGCTTGAAGTTTGTTCTCCTGCCTTATGAGATTCAGTGCTAGTATTAAAAGTTTTCTGCCTACTTTATCAATGTAAACTACCTTTGACAAACGAAATCAAAGTATTCTAGGAGTATTTTTATTTAGTAAGGTTAGATTTCGCAATTTGGGTATTACTGGCATAGGTAATACAAATTATGAATAACATCTTCACATTTATAAAATCAATATCAATGAATTCATAACTATCTATTGCTTGTTTATAGTAGCTACTACATTGTGCAGTATCTTATCACAACAAAATTGTTTATAATAAAACTAATTGATAAAACAATGTTTTCTAAACAACCAAGGAATGTCAATTCATTAATCAATGTTTTATAATTTTCAGATCACAGTGGTGGATGGTCCTCAAGAGCCGAGAAAGCCGTTCATCAAGATCCTGCCCAAGCTAGAAGTCAGCTCGGAACCACCGAAAAAAATCGGCAGAAAAAACTCTGGCAGAAAGAAGACTATTCCAATGCCAAAAAATGTGCCACCAATAAAAATACTACCAAAACCAATATTAGTCAATGGGCCAAAGATAGTCCAATACATAGAGGATCCTAAACTGCCTGAACAAAGGTCGCAAACTATAGACAAACTTATTGAAAAGATTTTAAAAGAAAACACTAATGAAATTGATGTTTTCTTTAGAAGTATGGCTGCTAGTGTTAAGAAACTACAACCTAATCTAATACCTAAAATCAAGATGGAAGTGTGTAATGTTATTGCTAAATATGAGATGCAGAGTTTTGATAAGAATATGAGTTTCTGAGATTGAGAAACTAAATTATGTGTATGTTCAGAGAATATTGATTTTAAATGGTCATAACTGTTATTACTAATATAAATTATGAAAAATTGATTTATATTTGTTTCAGTCGATAACCAATACATTTGCAAGCTTTTCAGTGAAGTGTAATCCATTTGAGATTATAAAATGGTGCTAAATTTAACATTGAAATATTCATTTTGTAATGTCAAAAGTACTACAAACTGTTTTTATTTCATACAGAATTCAACTCGACTAAACGCTGCTAAAACAATTCCACCGAATTACCAAATCCCGTCACTATCAAAATTAGGCTGTAAAAATAACATTACCTTTGCCTTCTTAAAAAAAAAACATGTACAACAATATGGCGCTGATTAAAATTATGTGGCAATATTTGTAAAATGATGACTAAAAACACATGTTTTATGTAAAAATAAGTAATATTTATTCACTTGTGATAAAGACTTATAGTGGTAGAATAATGAATATTAATTTTTGACATACGGAGTATGAAAACGATTGTTATATAAAATGTTTTATTGAACAGATATGGTATTACTGATCTTGTTTATTGATAATAAAGTTATTATAAGTGCAATCTAATGTTTTAGTTACTTGCCCTCATATTTAAATTGCTCTCGCGACTTGTACACATTGTATTGTATCGCAACGGGTCTTAAGCCCAATCGAAAAAGCTGACTGTGACTATTATTTCATTGAAAATATTCCTCTTTATTCCTGTAAATTATTATCTCCTAGGTACATATGAAAATATTCCTTAAGATTAAAAAATAAATAAGTTAAACCTTATGTACCTACAGCATCTTTTAACAAATCATATAAATTTTTATAAGGTGCCTACTAATTTTTAAAGCATTGTAATTTCTAGTGTAAGTTTGCCATAGTATTTATGTAACAGACCAAATTAAACTGGGAAATCATAAGCCTAGCCTTTCTTCCAAGCTATGTCGGAGTCGCACTACTGTTAACGACTGCCAAAAATATTCGAAAATGACAGCCGGGACCCACAATTTACGTGAGTCTTATACATAGGTACCGAGTTCCTCCGTGATTGAGAATCACGGAGGAACTCGGTATGTATAAGATGGTCACCCATCCGCAGAACAACCTCGGCAAGCGTGGCTTAACCTCAGAGATAGATCCGCGCGGCTGTTGTTAACTAAGCCACGAGCTCCTCTACCAAGCTAAACTGGGAAAGATATGCCATAAAACGAAAAAATATATACTTTTCTGCATTTACTTCAGCTAAAAGATGCTTTGTAGCCTATTGCTTAATATCTAACAATTTCACACACAAACTACTATAAACTACGCTAAAAAAAGAAATTAAGATAGTAAGCAGGTACTACGGTTTTTCTCCCATTCATGCGTATGTCGTTGAATGGGCGCGGTCATAATAATGGCTGCATTGTGCTTCAAACGTGGAAGCGTAGACTGCAGTCTACGTAAACTATTGTGTACGCTTTCTGTTCAAAACATGAGTAAAATTTTCGCGGTGTCAATGACCTTTTGAAATATGTAATATCTATTTAATGCATTTCTATTTGTTTTTATACAGAGATAGAATTAGAAATATTTTTCTCTGTGGTCTCTGCCTATCCCTATAGGAAGAAGGCGTCATTTTATTTATGTATGCATAGAATTATAGATATGATAGAATGAGAGTAAAGGAATGTTGAGAAAAATATGGATGGATTGTGTGAAAAGGTTTAAGACGAGAATGCGATGCCATCAAGATTGTTGGTGCTGTGTCAACCCTTCTTGACGGGAGGTAAGGATAGTGATGATGGTATGGGAATCCAACTTAAGCCTATGCCTGTTAACCACATAGAGGTAGGAAAATATCATTTTACTATGGGACAGTGTGGAAATAAGAATTAATGTTTTGAAAACTGCTTCAAGATGTATGTATGTATTTAATCTGAAGATGTATATTATATGCAATGATGACAAGTTTGTTGATTATTGAGTTGAATAATCATACAACTATTCATCTCTGCTTTCTCCAAGAATAACAAGCGTAACGATTATATTTCAAGCTGTTCATTTACTTAATCACGATGCACGCTAACTATTATTTTAATTGATGCAATTGAAGTTACCTTTCAGCAAAGTATCTTACTAAATAAACATTTGATTTAAAATATACCTACCTACCTAATATCTAACAAAATCAAAAAGATCTGCGGTCGAATTCGACACCTCTTGATGAGTATTGATCAGCTAGCTAGCAATAACAATAATTTATGAGATTGTTTTATACTTCTAAGTATTTGCTGATATCGGGTTGTCAATAGCCTATCCTTAGGATAAGCGACGAATTCTTTTGTCATAAAGAATTCATATTTCGATATAGTTCGGTGTTGCCAAAATACCCAAAAAAATATCTAATATTTCACAACTAACGAACTAGAATTATAGTCGTTTAATCCTTTAAGATTTTCGTAGGTACTAATCAGGGTAGCTCGCTAACATTTTAGAATTGCTACCGTAAATCTAGATTAGGGTCTAGATATCAAAATAGGTCGATTAATTTACGAACAAACGTACAGGCAATAGTTTTACATATTTGCGTCACGCAATCCACCGCACGATATAAAGTTACATCACGAACCATGTCGGAACAATTAACACTGTGTTGCGCGCACGCAATGACATGATCTACATACAGATATTGATACATATATTGTTTATTGATTACTATTTAAATCGTTTTTGGGTCTATTAATTAGTGACGGGTGGTAATCACAAATGGCAAATTGATAATTTCAGGCTTGCTACACACAAATTCGGTTCGGCGACATTAATCGAACAACTAAACCTATCCGACTCACTTATAGGCATTTTGACGTTATTGAAAGATGTTAAATAAATAAATAAATGTCAAAAAGCTAAAAGAATTCCTCTAATAATTAAGGGAGCGTTTACATAGAACGTCTTTTTCGGGATCCTTTTTGACGGATCCTTAACTATTAGTTGTGTCTCGGTTAAAAAATCGACATTTATGCATATCATTTTAAAAAGAGACTATCACAGTAATTAAACTAAATCAAGTTTGAAGACTTACGAAAACAGAAAATGATGAAAGAGTTTATACTTAGTTATAGATCAGATGTTATGAATGTTTTGATCTCGTTCTAACCCAATAGGTGAAAATAATCGATACATTATGTACATTATTAAAATTACCAAAACGAACAAACAAATTAGGTTCCAGGAAAAGTAATGTGAGGCAACAAACAGATCTGCAAATGTGCGCACGAGAAGTTTGTAATTAGCACAATTACTGCTCACCTGATGTTTACTGACGCTTGAAAGTAATTACACAATAATTACACAGTTTTACAGCTTATTCATGGTGTTAGTTGCAATTCTAATTTACAAGCACATCAATTTTTATATATTCTGAATTAGCTAAGCGAGGCACCGCACGTGTTCTAAGTTCCATCTTCTATTTCAGTCTCTTAGAGATTGATTTAAATAAGTTTTCCTATTTATTTAAGCCTCGGTCTTTCGCTATCTTAATCTTAAATTTCATTCAAATCGGCTCAACGGGTCTGCCGTAAAAGCGTAACAGACAATTATTCGAATCATAAGTAATAATATTAATGATCAGGTTTAGATTGGACTTGTCAACCAGGTAAAGATATTAGGAGTTGTATTCAACACCCTGATTTTTCAAAGTATTTAGTCAAATATCTACGTTACTATTAATAAGAATAAGGTAGCTTAGTACCTTACTATAAAATCTAAGTAATAAATGTAACCCATTAATGTCCCACTACTGGGCAAGGGTCTCCTCCCGTAATGAGGGAGCGGTTAGGCCTTAAGTCCATCACGCTAGCCAAGTGCGGGTTGGGGACATTGCATGCCCTCAATAAATCGCAAATAAAAAAAGTAGCAAAGTAAATAATACTTTTCCTAACATTTCAAAATGAAGTCGGAAATATGACGTGAAATACACACAATGTTATCTACCGAGCACAGCTGTTCTGTTCCACTATTTGTCACTTTCCAATACCCGACAGTTTCATTATATTACAACCCTGATCTAGCCGCACTCACTATTGACACATTGTCATTGAAACGTTATGAAAACTTGATGCAATCTTGTGCCAATGTCTGTATACTATTAAACTCGATATTTACTACTATTATGTGTTATTAGACTACTTTTTATTTATTTATTTTATAGTACAGTTAGTGTTTAACGGAGTGTCAAAGTTGTTTAAGCGCGAAAGGTTTTTTTGACATGAATTAACGACGAATTTTCATAATAACAACAACGGGAGCGACTTTTACGTGCCTTTCGAAGCACGGAAACGCCCAGTTGAAATACTACCCAGTTATAGTCATCTATGGAATGACCGCGCAAAGCGTTGCTTAGCCCACTGATTTCCCACAATCAGTGTAATTTTGCAGTATATTTGAATATACTGCAAAATAATATTAATACTATAAAACTCGATGTCTGTTTTTTTATTAAAGCTCAATGGTTAAAGAAAGAAAAACGTTTGCGTTGCAGGATTTCGTCTTTTATCTGTTTCACTCAGCTGCTCGCAGATTAAAAAGCTTAGTTTTAGAAGGGAATAAACGTTTAAGGGAATAAAAGCTCGAGAACTTGAGATTGTCTGGGATTTAATACACTCTCTCTCTCTCTCTTTCTTTTATCTATTGTAAGTCAGAGAAAAAACAGTAAACTTGAACTAATGATGTTTTTTCCACGCAATAAACTGTTGTACCGTGTCTCACAAAGTCATAACTTTTAAACCATAAATAATATCGTCAGTCGCAAGTGTTAATTAAACAACTCTTATAAATGTTCACTCTAAAACGATTCATTATTTCCACACATGAAAGTAGCCGCAAATTATGGACTGCGAACATAGTAATTTATTATGACGTTAAAAAATATATACGCTGTCTGTGGTCTGTAATGTTTGACAATTATGTAGCGAAATTGCCACATACAAAAATAATGAGATATGGCAATGTCAAGCTTGTCAGACGAAAATGGTTGCTCAATTGAGATTGAGCGATTTAAAATTGATACTAAGTAAATAAGTTTGAAAGTAATACACTGCAGCTCGATTTGTAAAAATCAGATAAAAAAATGGTACCTATAGTCAGATTTCATTTATAATAATTTTCAAAGTTACTTAAATTATTTGCCTTACCGCTTTATGCTTACCCAACTTAAAGGGTGATGTATATTCTAAAAGATCGCTTATTTAACTCTTTGACTGAAAAATATAATTAACCCAAAATTAGTGAAATAAATTTGAAGCGGCAATTTTTCGGCAAATCGGGAAAACCGAGTCATTCTCTTTCGCCCCAAAGAATTTGGTAGTAATCTTGCAACCCCACGTAATTGTCGGATGCTAAACAATGAGTCATGAGCAGGGGTGGCTGATTGAATCGAGTCGTGTGGGTCATTTTGAGCTATTTGTGTTAATTTAGATATAGTGGACCATTGTGGAAGGTTATGGGCAGGACTATTGATTTTTCATTTGCACACTGCAGTCACGGGCAACGTCTATTTTTGGAGAGAATGAGATGTGTGAATATTTTACTGCAAAGTTTTGTTTTAACCGACAGTTTTAAAGCTTCTTATTCGAAGAGTATCTTTAGTAGATATCAAAATAAAATCATGATTGGAAGATTTAGGCCCAGTTTCACCACTTTTGGATAAGTACCAAATATCTAATCAGATTGTTTTCGTACATGTGCCGCCCTTTATTTTACAGATAGCCTCTGACACAAATTTATTCAGCATTTAGACAGGAAAACAAAACGAATAAACGTAAGTTACAGATGTTTATAACGTTTAAGTGTGTTTTAACTTCTTTCCACAAAACGTTACTTTCCAATTAAACCACACAGTTCATTGCCCCCACAACATTTCACAAAACTGCACCCGTGTAGGCTCACCCTAGTATCTCATAGTTCTGTTCTAAAGCGTTACTATAAAGTTAAAGCTAGGTACACACCGCTGTCTAGACGCGGCATAGGTCGGCGATCTCGCTAGGTTTAATGAACGAATTTTACTGTTTCAACCGAGATTTTACACTCATTTAATTGGACTGATGTTGAGTACTTTTTTACTGACATAGATAAATATGCTGGAAAATGTAATTGGGATTTTGTGCATTTGTATTCTTTAAATGTTAATATGTTCGTGTTTAACTGCAGTTACCTATTATCCCTTCTTATCAAATAAGTTTCAACCGCGTATGGAAGCCACAGATCACTCTCAAATACTGCTTTCGTTGATATCATATCAAAACTAATCGAAGTTTCTTTAACTTTCAACTTCAGAAAGCTTGAACAACTTTAGGACAAAATTATGACAAGAAAAAAATTACGTTTAAATCTATCAAAATCTTTCTGAAGACCGTTTCACTACCATCCCAAACTTTACGTCTTCATATTTTCATACGATCAAACGCAAAGCACTAACTAGCAATTGTTTTACACACGTACATTTGCAATCCTTCCCTAGGCGTGAACCCTATATGCCTAGGTAGTAGGTAGTAAGTAAGCCCCCTCGGTGGTACATCAAAGCAGCCAGGAGTCAGCACTTGAAGGCACTTGGAACACAATGTAGACCTCACGAGAGGGACTATTGAATGCGAGATAAATTAACGGGGACTAGGTTTTTGTTTAGCTTGTACTGTGGATATGACGATATTTGTAGAATGAAATGTAGGAATAGAGTTTTAAATATTGATATTTTTGTACTGGGATACGTATTTGGCTACCTCTTAAAATAAAGACTGATTACTTTTTTTAAATTCGCAAAAAGTCATAAATAAGTCAATAGATATCCATTGTGTAAGGTATTTCAACTTAATTAGCCGATGTACTGAACAAATACGCGCAAAGCAGAAAGAAAAAAAATCGTAAGCTAGAAAATATAGCTCCTCACAAAATCTTTTGGATAAACTTAGTCCGATCAAAAAATCAAAGGATGCCAATACAAAATCTATAGTTTGAAAATTACACTATTTGCAAAAAAAAACTCAATTGAGTAGGTACCTACTACAGAACTAAATATGATAGTGTGATACATCGAACCGCGATTACTATACGCAAAACATGACGCAAACATTATACAAAACAGCTGAAGAGCACATACATTTGCCCTTTTGACGTCATAGTCGTCGTTAGACCGTGAAATAAATTGGCAAACCGATTGAGATAGGGCGCAGTACTTGCGCGCCTCGTTTGCAACTCGTTAAGTGATTTCTGAGGGGTTTTGGCTCACGACTACGTTTTTCGGCTGCTTGAGTTTCGATTAAACGGTCTTTGGAATTTGTGGACTCGTTTTGGCGAATATAATAGGCGGAAAGTCGGTTGGAAAATATAATAAGGTGCTTTAAAGAAAATACTTAAAGATATTTTTCACAACATTACATACCTGCCTAACAAAACCGCTACAAGTATTATTTGAAGTGAAACTACAATCTCACAACTATGAAATTGAAGATTTAAACTTATGCACTTTCTGTTCGCTTTAAAGGAGCAATTTTGAATCTCCTGTACTCATTACATGTACACTTAATAAAACGGAATTAAAGTACAAAAATCTCCGCAAAAGTTTTGCCTTTTACTAAAACCAAAATCACGCAAAAACCATTGGCCCTCATCAAAAAGCCTTGTCACGGTTTTCCTGATTAGTATTAAACCGAGAATTTCGTAATCATCATATCATAATAGCAGCTTGATACGGACCAAAAATGCCTTAATTATAATATTCCACATACCTGAGAAGTAGTGAATCTCCTGCTGCCGGACCTGCTAAGAGTACCACCCCGTACATTGCTGTCAGCCAGTTCCACATCACCTCCGCCGTCAGCCGCGCGACGCCGTGATAGTTCACACAGCTCCGCTATCGGTTGCACCTAGGAATATATTGATGTAAGGTTTATATCATCGCTACTTTTTAAGTACCAAATTGAAGGTGTAATTTTACTAAGGGACTGTGTGCGAAATTCGCAAACGGCCATTAAAATATTATGCATTTAACTTATAGCTCGAACTTAATTGCTAATCAATCAAATACTTAACATCTTCCATGCTCAAACAAAACCAAAGAATTAAAAGGAGAACAGTGGCAAACGAGTGTGTATTCATAATAATCCTATGAAAGTATCTAATATGGAAAAGAAACATCCGAAGAAAAAAAGATTCAATATGAAACCTTAATACCACTTTCTTCCGACAGAGGCGCCACCGGCACACTATAAAAAAGTTTGTCAATGGTTTTTTTTTAATGTTTCATTAACAACAAACGCACAGGCAACTAAATCATTCAGCCAATACTGTCAATGATACAGAAACCTAAATAATTATGTGCGTAGTACGAGGTGAGGTTGAAAGTGGTTTTTCTGGTAAAACACCGGCGTATGGGTGAAAGTTATGTGTTACTAGTTTGCTACCTTGACTGGGTTAAAAGGGATCTAATCGACTAGTCACGTTTATTTTCTGACCTATAGAAAACACTGGTTTCGCGGAAGACTTAGTTGCTCGCATATTGCGCTTATAAATATCAAGGTATAATGAAAGGTTCATACATTTACAAAAGATTGAAAATATTTTGGATATAATTTTAACTTGCAAAAATCACAATTTTAATTAGCTACATACATGAAACTTTCATTGTCTAAACACTATACAGATGCACTACGTCTTTTTAAATCTGATCGAAATATTTTGTTTTTAATAATGTGCGCAATACTTTTTTTCATTACACAATTTCGTGTGTAATACTACAATAGTATTACATGATTGTAAAGTAGACACATTGGTACATTGCCAAAGTAAGTGTAACAAGAAAATCGCGTGTAACTAGGCTGTTTAGAACTTATCCGTGCTCAATCTGATGCAAAAGGTAGTAAATTTAATTTATCAACATTTAATTCGTACCCCTTATTACTCGAAAACTAGTGAAAATCTGTTAACAATAATGATGAGCTAAAACTTTAAATATAGTAAATTTATACGTTCATAATATTAAGTCTTTGCCCATAGGGGTAGGCCGAGACCAGAGAATGCCACTTGGTACAAATTTTATTCTTAAGATTATTATTCCAATTAATCACATATAAATATTGTTATTTAAACCGAGATAGATTGTGGCATTATCCCATGTTAATTTATAAGCGAGAACGAGCCTATTTTTGTGTCTTAACGGAAAACAAGCACTCTTTGCCTCTCTTGTATTTATGTCGGCTTGTTACTATATTCCGATATGCAAAGTAAACTGACGCGTGCTACAATGTTCTATAGGTTTCCCTTAGTTTTTGGCAATGAGTGTTCATTCATACCAATTCTTTGGCAACAGTAACAAATTTAAAAACAAAGGATACTAATTATAGCAGTCGGAAAGATCTACCAAGACTTAACATGGCAAAAAAATATTAAAATAAAAACAGTTTGCTTTAAAAAACGATGTCACTTTCTATACACGTTCAAAATGCATATTAAAATTTCGTAAAACTATAAATTAATTCATTGATTAACATTTTACATTTTAAATATGGTTATTAAAAAGTAATAAATCTTAAATTTGTATAAATAAATCTGTGAATCACGATTTCATTGGCCATAAATAAGTTAATATTTTTTATTCGTTATAACGGTTATCGCCGTTCGTTACAAAATTATCTTATTCTGCCTATTTCCAAGATATAACTGTTTTACATTAAAGTGTATTTCTAAGAATAAAACGGTTACTATAATATTAGCAGTAATTGCAGAAATTAAACCTAAACGTTTTCGGGAATTTAATAGTAGGAAATTCAATGGGCATTGTTTGAGCAGGAATTTCATTATTACTGAATATTTGGACCATACCCTACAAAATATGCTTCTAATGGTTGGTTTTATTAACTCTTATTAATAAGTATCGATTAGCTTATGAACTGGACTATTGACAGACCCTTTCATACATTTGCAGTTACTTTATCTATCAGATAAGCTATCCAACCTATACCTACACGTAAGTTATCAAACGCATACAATAACTAAAAAATAATAATACAAACTCACCTTTATAGTGACAGACTCTTGACTTCCTTTAATCAGGTCAATGACCTCTTCCCTGCTCTTCTCCTCAACATTCACTCCATTCACTTCCAATAATCTATCACCGGGCAGCAACCCTGTCTCACTGGCTCCCGGGTAAGACCCAGGCTCAGCCAAAATAACAGCTTTGTACGTCAACTTGGTCACCATACCAAGACTGCTGCATTTATTATCACCGTTCATGAGTGCGTCATGGCCATTTACTTCTCCAATAAATATTCTCTCCTGAATCATCGCTCTACGAAGGCTGAAGCCAAAGTCGTTACGTGGAGCTTTCTGTCTTTGGATTGTAAGTACTCTGGGCTTCGGCAGTTGCAATGGAGATAGCGCAGGGAGTGGTAAGTACACATCCTCGAAGGTGCTAGTTCTAGACCACCTGTGGAAGCCCTGGGATTCGCCGACTGGTGAGGTAGAAAACGGCGGAGTCGCGAAAGAAGAATTAGTGGTAGTATCCGTTAAGGAGTCAGCGCTAGGAGACGTCGAAGTCACGCCAAGGTAGCTGTTCCCGTTTGTCTTTGGTGCCTCGTCCACGTCTTGAGTAGTGATTGAAGGATTATTCGAATTGTTCTTGTAGTTTTTGAACTGAGTCTCAACAGGACTATGTATCACTTTTTTGGTAAAATTCTGTACTTGCTGCATATCATCGCTCGACGAAGTACTCTTTGAAGGAGGAATGCCGTAAGAAATGAGCTCATTTTGCTGAGTATTCCTAGCCAGCAGATTGGAATCTTGTCCGTTAACATTGTCAACAGCATCGGTACTTTGAACATTGTTCTCTACAGAATTAGAACTAGTATTGCTTAGCCGTGGACCTTTCAGGATCCCACGTTTTGGAGGACGCGGTGGTATAGGAGGTAGATTTGGCGGTTGTCTAGGGCTGCTGTTGGCGTTATTTGGATTGTTCAAAGAGTTTAAAGAAGTTTCCGAGCTATCTGATTGAAGAACTGCTTCCTTTTTACTCCAGGTGTGTGTCGCGGGGTACCCGGGAGAGAGATGGTTGTTTTCGTCGCTTAGATTGGAGTTAGACCCCGAGGTAGGTATGAGCGGGTAATTGGAGTAATTGGAGTCTTGTTCGAGATGGGCGAACAACGACGCTGTATAGTCAGCCGTTATGCCCGAAGGTAGTTTCTCCTTTTCCTTGCGCCTGCCCCGTAATTTCAGCGAGCGGCGCACCTGTGGACGATAAAAGTAATTTTAGTTTGAGTTAAAATCACGGTCGACTGAGCATGAAGGTCGAATGTAACAGTTAAATGGTCTCGATCGACGTAGGACATTTGAATAGGAAATGGAATTACGAGTCATCTAATCTACGATGTTCAGCGAAGAGGACTAATTAATCAAACGGCTATCAACTTAATGCTATAATACAAGTAGTTATTGGAGATACTGCATTGGAAATTGAACTATATTCGATAAGGATAAGTCATAAAATTGCAGTTGCAGATACAGACTCTCGGTTTCGTGATGACGAGACGAATAACAGTAGTAAGAACGGTGGCGTCGTCAAGATCGTGTACATTGCAATGAGTGCGCATAATTAGTATCAATGAAAGTGTATCGGACAACTCGTTTTTGCAAGTGATTATTATGATGCATTCGTTTTGGCCCGCGGCTGTAAGTTTGTCTTATTCGTGTTATTCCCGTGGGAACCGATGTGACCGCAGTTTATATGCTAATTGGGTTAAATGCGATATAATTACATACTATTCTGATAAATAGACTAGAGGTTTAACATAATGAAAAATTACAGGACATTGTAAATCTTTAAACAGTTGTTTTACGTAGGACCCAAAGTTCGTATAAATCCTAGGTATCCAATGAAAGCAATACCGCTCCTTAGTGGGTGCTGGAGCCGTTTGTATGAGGTGGTAGATGGTCCAAAGACATATAATAAACTAGCTGACCCGCGCAACTTTGCTTGCGTCACATAAAAGAGAATGGGTCAATTTTTTCCCCGTTTTTGTAACGTTTTAGTCTGGTACTCTGCTCCTATTGGTCGTAGCGTGATGATATATAGCCTATAGCCTTCCTCAATAAATGGGCTATCGAACACTGAAAGAAATTTTCAAATCGGACCAGTAGTTTCTGACATTAGCGCATTCAAACAAACAAGTAAACAAACAAACTCTTCAGCTTTATAATATTGGTATAGATACGAAAAAATATTAATTTGGTATAACTACTAAGTCAAAGGTGGCTTTGAAGCTGTTGTTTCGCAAAGAGGTCTTCCTTAAAAGGTTGAGAACCTATGTTCTAGAGAAAAATATAATATTTTACTCTGACCTACCAAGAATTTGTAAGAAAGCTGCGTGCATCAGTTTACAAACAAGATACACATCTGATTAGGTCGTTGTGATAACATTTCGTATTCATGAGAATGGCTTTAATGAAAATGTTAAAAATAAATGTCAACCTTTTACACAATCTTAAGCGTTTCATTTAAATGTCTGCAAAATGGCAATTTTAAGTAGGTATTACCAAGTATAATTATGTTGAAAATACTTTCGGTTTTTTAAAATTATTTCTTATTGATTGATAAGAAAATTATAGATAAAGATTGCTTACTTGATATTTTTATGTCAAAAAGCCAGAGGTTCGAGAACACACTATTTTTTTCTACTCAATTAATAGACAACGACTGTAGAGTGATTTCATAATACAATGACAAGTTAATGGTGCCATCAAGTAGAAAAAAATAACTTACATGCGAGTTTTAGTAAAGAAAATGAAATCAGATCTTGGACAGCCAAGCCCATAATTGTAAGCATCTTAATAATACAAATACTACACCTTAGTCAAATGTGAAGCTAAGCAAAGATACGCCAGACTACTGAGTACTAACAGGTCCGGCAGAGCAGGCAATATAATCTAAAATCCAATTAAAAGAAAACAATCCAGCTCTTGATGTGAGTTGTTTTATAAGATCGATGGTAAGCAATCAATCGACACATCGGCACACTGCCGCGGAACAAAGCCTGGCTATAATTGGATGAAATCCTACAAACTATCAAGGCTCTCCTCGATTACAATCTGCCTGTTCCATCATTCTACTATCGGAACAATACAAGAGCGGTAGGGAAAATGGACTTTTGTCGAGCAATGTAGCAAATGAGCAAAGTAGAGCAATCCTTATCCTTATTCTGACTTACGGGCAGAATAAATAGAATCGAACAAATAATTACCTCGCAATTAAATGTAAATGGTAATTATTTAATAACAGGTTAACAACTTTACTAACCAAACTATTAATTATTCAATTTACATTTTATCAAAAGTCTGATTTGCCTTGTTGCAAATTTTTGACCCCACTTAGTCAACGAGGTAGACACAAGGTCTGATTCTGGAACTTCCTTATCCAGCAATGGAACAAGTAATAGCTGGTAAGTCCTTTGTTCCACATGTTTCAATTGTTTAGACTTTTGATTGGGCTACGTTAACAGGTAGTAAGAATCAAAAGTCTATCTTATTAATGCCCGGAACAGGGGGTATATCAAACAAAACATCTACAATAAACAGCTCAACACAAAACTAGCGTCAAAAGTAAACGATTTGCCGTAAAAAGCGGCGTAAATAACGTTATTTGTACAGAATCGTTTATAATTGAAATATAACAGTACCTTTCACTAGTTAGCACTTTTGTCCGTCTGTATCAGAGCGAAGCTTACGAGAGAGATATAATTGGGCTATTAACAACTCGGGTTAGTTTTTTAACTACTTTATTTGGTTTTGAAGCACCCTGTGGTTGTCATAGCAACTGCTTCGTTTTAGATTCCAATTCCGCATTTTTATTTTTTCCTAAATTCGGAAGTATCTTCTGCAGAACAGCTTTTTGCAATAGTCGGTAAATTAGAGCTAGAGTAACTATTTTTGATAAAATTACGCATAAAGATATTCTAAGTATACCGGGGATCAAAAGTAAGGTGTAATAATATACTATTTTTAAATACAACCTCAAAATCGCTTTTTACATGTTTCAAATTACACGTGAGTATACCCGCGCTGATTCGTTAGTATAACGGCATTTTCTTTAACTTAGTCGAACCCGTATCTCTCTACTAAAATCTCTCTCAACAAAAGCATTTTCAATTAACAAAATCACATAAATCATCTAAAAACTAGTTATAACGAGATAACGATCTACGTTATCGACACCCTATTGTTATCGTTATAACCTGTAAATAACGCTATAACAGTTTATAAACGGATTCAATTATAGCAACGGATTATCGTGAATAGCACCTTCGTTTTATCACCATTTACTTGTCAACGATATCTTTTTAAATGATGGACGTAACTGTTATTTATATTGGTTATAAAATTTGTTATGAATAGCTAATACTGTAATTGGTAAACGATATTAAAAGAGTATTCTGGATGATAAAAACTCAAAACATTTTGAAGGTTTCATCAAAAATATATAAGCCGTTTTTGTAGCTTGGAACTAGGGATTTCAAACCTTTAGCAACGTATAGGGCGACTGCATACTACCTACAAGGCACCAACAGCTATTTATATGAAAAGAAAATATCATTACTGATCCCATGGCTGGGCTAAGGAAGGGTAAAGAGATGCTGCAAGAACACAGTCCAGCTTATTGCACGGTATATTTTACAGCTAATATTATACGGGACTTGATTGCTCATAGTAAAATGCGAACATGCATTTGACTATGAGCTGGTTGACGTTTCGGAGGTTACACTGGCAATACCGTAATACAAATAATTACAGTGACCACGGCCAGTATAACTTGCCCCACGACCTTACATCTCACTCAATCACTATAAACAATGCAACAATGGATGAGGCCCTGAACTGCCAAATGTTTTGTAAACACGTGAATTGTTGATTGACAACAGATTAAAAATTGTTTACGAGAGAAAAATTAAATGGTTGTCTTGTACCATATAAATATTTCTCCATTACTTTAATATTTTTTAATCTGTATAAATGAATAAATGCGTCGCACTTAGTATGATATCAAATTCTGCCATTATTCTCAACTTCTTTTCTCTTTCTTATAATTCCGAGAGCTGTTATTACAGGCAAGTATAAAGTTTCATACAAAATAAATAACTATAAACTTAACAAAAGTCGGCTATTTCTAAAGCCAGGTACAAAATAAAACACATAGTTTGTTACATACACAATAACAGTATTTAGTGAATGGAACTGGAGTACTTGAAGCGATTATAATGACCGCTGTATACACCTACATTTATGTTGATAAGATCGTAATGCGGCCACTAGACTTACAGTTTAACAGATATTATGAGGACATCCTTTTGAAGAACAAGACAGATTCCAGTCTCAGCTGATTCTTGAATTGACAAAATAGGGGAAACTGGTTGCAATACACGCAATAACCCCTCTAGGATACTGGAAAATTTGAAACTGGTTAGACGTATCACGTAACAACCGCTATTAGAACCCTAAAATGTTTTTTCTCTATAATACCCAAACACACATAAAAACACTTATGATATCACACCATGTTCCGCCATGGAAGAAGAAAGAACGGAATGTTTCTTGAAATTTTGAATTTTGTAATGATAAAGGCCGTACTCCACTCTTTTGATTCAGGAGTCCCGAGTCCAGCAATAGGACAGCAATGGATCGCAACATTTTTATATCTAAATCATTAGTTAGTTTGATTTGTCAGGCAGTTTACCAAAGATTTAAACTAAATCAATTTCCCACTTTCAGTCTCAACAATATTCAAATTCAATAAAGGTTTCAGTAAAGTTCCTTTATCAAAGCGATATAAAACAAGGCATTTCATCAATTCTACAAGATGTAAGTTGTAACGTTTCCCACCCTAATAAACTTCGTCTCGGTCCGCAGATGGTCACTGCATCTACATCTGTGCGGACACCGGAACGTGTAAACCTTAGAATACACTGAAAATTAATAATTTAAACATACACCAAGAGAAACAATCAAATTAAAAAGAAATTAACAGGCACGGGCAGGAATGAGGGAGGTTTAAGCCTTGATTCCTTCACGTGAGCCTTCAAGATGAGTTTTAATAAACTGTTAGGCAAGTAATACGAGATTTTATCAAGATTTCTTTCACCTTAGAACAAGTGATAATTATTTACATTTAAATATGAGTTTCTTTGATAATAATAGATCAGTGAACATAGTTTGTTCACTAACTCTGACTGCCTGGTTGTAACTTCTACCTATGCGAATCAAAAATCTACCTTTTGTGCTTCTATATTTAAAAATAATTACAGATTCCTGATTTTCTATAGTAATTTGCAGTAAAAAAAAAAAAGAGACGTTAACTTCTCTAACTACATAATAACAACGCCCTTAAAGAACCACTAATTCACTTTATATCTAAACATTAATATTCCCTGCTCGTTGTTATTCATATTGAACAGTGTGTACATAACTTTACGTCCAGTGACCGGTGCCGCGATGTATCAAACCGTTAGTTGTAAGATGGTAGTCTCAAAACGTGCCTTATTGTTCACCAGTGTTGAACCAACACAGGGTTTAGCTTGGACAACTTTAGAATTAAAACATTGTAATAAGTTTATAGGAAATCTCCTCTTTGAATGAGAAAACACTATTTATACGACTATGAAAAGAGATGCTAATGATTTTAATAATTTAACAATAAAGAACTACTTCAAAGCGAAATGTTATTTCTTTATTAGCACCTAACACCGCAGAACAAACATCGTTAGGCCATCATTAATGTAGACCAAGACACGCATTTTCGACAATATCTAAAAAAATACTCGGCAGGACGAAATTTTTGAAGAAATATTTCGTCCTGTTGGACGAAAAATAAATTTGAATTAAATTGGAAGTTTTGAATGAAAGACCATTCAATATGTAACTAACTATACCCTGTAAAGCTAAGGCAGCTTTATATCAGTCATAATAAAGTTATAAATGAAAGCTTACTACATCCAACCCTACCTATGGTAAACCCTAAATAGTAAACAGTAGACAGTAAGCGCTACGTCAGAACTAGTACCGGCGCGAATGTACTTCCTTGCTCGACACTCGATTGCACCTGTCATTTCCTACGCACACTGAACAATGGCACAGCTGATACGGAAAGAGTCTGCTATGAATGCTTATGTAAGTGTGCTATGTTGTCATATGAATTTGTTTAATGTTGTATTTGAAATGGTTCAAAAACGGCTATGAATGTGTTCGTAAAAGAGATATACAGGTTTTCTTGTGTGGTTTACTTAATAGAGGTAGAATTCCAAAAAGAAACAAAAAGACACATAAAAACTGTGGGTACTTTCGGGTATTGAGAGTGTGACATTTAAAATGTACTGCAAAAATAGTTTCTACGTCGCCCCCTAGAGGCGCTGAACAGATTGTCATACAACATTTTTCGGCAACAGCCAACAGCCCGTCTGACTCTCTGTCTAGTTAGCAGAAAATCTCTCAGGCTGAGATGATTTTCTAGACAGAGGTTTTTTTCCCTATCAGAATGGCATGGTATTCATGGCTTCCAATTATGTAGGCTCATCCACGGTTCTTTTAATTTGTCTTGGATAGTCAATAAAGACATTCATACAACTTCTTTGACAAAATTTAAATCTTTTACTCAATCTTAAAACTTTCACTGGATTTAAAGCAGCTACATGGGACTTTTTAAACGTTTCTTTTACTCTCTACGCCTGCATTCCGTTAGTAATGTGTGAGACGAGACGCGAATTGAAAATTGTATGTCATCTCATGCAATTTGCAACGGTAGGTGCTCTCCGTCGCAATGGAACCAAGGCTGGAGATATCTTACACGTTTAGAATTGGAATTTCATATCGGTATTGCTCTTGAGAAGCTGTGGTACTTGGCTAGCTGATATAATTTGATAAAAGTTAAGCTTAAGATTTTCAAAAAATAGTAACAAAAATTTCACTGTGTAGTCCAATTTCCTGTATTTTTTATGGTTTTCTCGTGGTTTCTTGTTATTATTGTATTCTTATTATAATAATTTGAGATGCTTTGACCTATATTTGTTTTCGTTAATGCAACTTTAATAAATATATAATTAACTTTCGAGCTGTACCCTAGCTCACTAAATTAAATTGGCTTTTAAACGCATCATTATCATCAGAAGAATATACTGATTATACTATTCCTAAACCAAAATACTACCAAAAGTCGTATAGCACCCCAACATCCCTTTTCAGTGAATTACAATTAAGACGATGTATTCCTGAAGGCCCGTATCCGGCCGGCACGTTTGTTGACAGAGCAGTTTATAGTATCGCGAGAGTTTGTTTACAGAAAGTCGAGCGAGTAAATAAAGCATAAAACGCCGAGTAGTGACGGAAATTGTACACTCACTGAACAATGTATTGCGTTTGTACCTACTGTGAAATATTCTCGAGCTTTTTGTTTCGTTATATTATAGTTTAAACTAACCTTTCACCCTTACCCTCTTATTCATAAAAATATATGAAGTTATGAAAGGCTTAAAAAGAGTTTTGTTTCTTTCACTCCTTAGCGAAATGAAAAAGAGAAAACATATTGTAGTAGCTTTTTAACTGAGATAGGTTTATAGAGAGTTTATGAATAAGAGGGTTAGTCTGTAGTAGTGTGTTATAAAAAACGCTATTGAATAGATAAACTACCGCTAAATGTACCTCAGAAACTGGGCATGAATCAACTTTCTCAACGAAAGCATGAAGACAGTTAAAGATCCGGAATGAAACATATTTATGCATGGCATGTTTTTGTCAAAAATACACGCATATTTATAACAGAAAAAAATTAGAAGGTTTGTGCGGAATTTGAGACAATTCCCTTGGTTATACTAATTTTGTTTGGGACAAATCCCATGGCATTAGATATAGAAAGAAAGATATTTTATGTAAAAGACATTCAATCTACCCTTATCTCTTATATGAAGAAAGAAAATTAACAGTTACATAAAACGTAGGTATAAAATATTAAGAATATTGCACAGCATCCGAACATTGTTGATCGTTTCTACTATAAATAAACTTTTTATTATTTCATTTGTTTAGTAAACATGCGCGTTTGTTTAAGATATGTTTGTTTTGAAAGAAAACATACAAACAATAACAATATTAAGATTATTATTTATTGAAAAGAGTATACATAGTTTTTAAATTACGTAGATCTATACACTACACAGTCATACTTCAAAAATGGCTTTGCTCTTTTTCCTTTAGCACTATTTTGCGAAGTTTTCGACACACCTTCTTAATTTGTGAAACCATCACTTTGAAACTTTCACGTTATGTGTTTGTTACTTAAAATTATACAGGAATTAACGCGAACACGCGTATTACCTTGGATTCCCTGACGTTCCGGTGCAGGTAAGACATGGCCGAAGGTATTTTTGCGACCAATTTCATACGTTTACTGAATAAATCAGTTTTTTTATTGATTTAAGCTACACATATCTTTAATCAATTCGTTGTGGTCCCATTTATCTATCGAAATATCTGCCCTAAATAAGTATAGCACAAACTATTCGCCCTAATTGGCAGTTACAAA
Organism: Anticarsia gemmatalis; assembly: GCF_050436995.1. NCBI lineage: Eukaryota > Metazoa > Arthropoda > Insecta > Lepidoptera > Erebidae > Anticarsia > Anticarsia gemmatalis. The sequence continues at coordinate 7,756,411 of NC_134764.1, read as the reverse complement.
GTTATTTTAACTTTCATAATTAAACAACAAAAACTCAAGAGCTCAATACGAAGGTATGTTAAGGTATTTTTTTGGCACAAAGCCCTTTAAAGGATTAGACACTGCACTCGGTATTTGAAGTATTTCCTGACCCTACCATATGTGACTAAGTGTATAGGCATTGAATAAAACAAAAAGTAAAAGGCCTTTTATGGACATATCTATGGAAGGAAGTCAATTATTCCAAAGCAGAACTTCTAAAATGTGGATGAAGTGATAAAGCCTTATATCGACTGTATGAATCAATAGAAACAAGGCTTAATTAACATTTATATGGGTCGAAGGTTGAAGGAACAAAAAAGCAGTTTTATCAATGTGAAGACGATTTCGAGTCTCGTCAACCAGTAACAGTGACAGATTACATAACAAATCTACCACACTTATATTTTGTAGTAATTATCGTACAGATCGGCCCCATCGATTGCAAATTCTACGCATTTTGGCTCTTATTAAAGTACTTACTTAATCTAGGCACCATACTATTATTATGAATACGAAAGTATGAGGTCGGGGAAAAAATCTTTTCGCATTATAGTATGTATAGTATAGACTTTATAATAAAATACAGTATAGTAAAAGACTTTTTCCCCGACCTAATATGTATGCTACGTTTCCACCGGTTAAACAGTGAACCGAATTGGATTACATCAATGACTGAGATGGTTATAGAAGACTACAAAATGACAAAAATGTAGCATATTTTCCAAAAATAGAACCTTACAATGTGCGGAACAGCGCCGGTCAACTATATCAAATTAATATCTCTTGATTAAATTCCCATGTACTATAGCGTATAAAATAAGGACAGTACAGGGTATCGAATGTCAGACGGCTGACCGCAAGGTACCCGTCATGCACTATTGAATGCGACCCTACAGTTTATTGGTCATGTACTCATGCAGTCATGCTCGAAATTATACTGACACTAGGATTATATTTACATTAGTTTGTAAGTTAGACGAATAGAAACGGATGCTAAAGAAACAAGGTATGAGATTATGAAAATTCAGAAGGTAGGTACGTATAAGTTTTGATTGTTGTGGTAAAAAAATTACTTGCGTAAAGTATGGAAGAGAAAGGGGGTAAAAGAGACTATCGCTTTTGATATAAAAGTATATACATATGTATTTACAGTGACTTGAAACAAAGATTTAAAACATTACTGTATGTAATTATAATACAAGTATGAAAATAATTTGTTCATACCACGAATTAGATTAGTCATACAAATCAATAATGACGTGTTATGTAATTTTTTTGGCAAAATAAAAATAAATCATGAAGTTTTTAAAAGATAATTACTTTACTATTCAGATTTCTGCTAAAAGCTTAAAATCCGTCATTTTACGACGCTAATGGAATTTGAAAGCCATCGGCGGTCCATCGAGACATCTGGCAAAGATTGAATTTGTCTCCCTTTGCCGTAGTTGATTTAGTTAGTGCTGAAGTGGCCAGCGAGGGTCGAGGGTCTGTGTTCAAGGGGACAACTCAAGGTCATAAATTAAGGACAGTTGTGGGGTATTTCTGCTCAACTGTTTACTTAGTTAGATATGGGTATTTAGAAGGATCTTGCATGACGGCAAAAATATGGATTTATTCAGATACATCAAATAAAAACATGTAAAAAAATCAATATATTTTTATTGCTACTGGTACATGTTTCCTTTCAATAATTTATATTGTAACTTCGCTCCAAATAAGCTGTCATAATGTGTCAATGTAATGATTCCTACTCATATACCTTTTATGATATATCGCGATAGTTTTACACGAACACTAAAAATCAGTGTGTTGACTGTCAAGTCACCTATGTATCTTAAAGAATTGCACTCGATCGAGTAATAACTTAACTTCGAGTAAAACTCAATATGTACGTGAATACAGAGCATAATACTGCGTGTCTCATAGACCTAGTAATGCCTCCTTATCAAAATTATACCTAATATTAATTAAGTTAGCAAACAAGCCACATTCTATGGAATTAAATTAGGTAGAGTACACACGAACAACACCGTGGTAATTGATTTCCCAAGGGAGTCTGGAGGTCTATAACATTTCACCCCTTTTATTGGTGACATTGAGCTACAAGCACGGATATCGAGCGAATCGGCTTGATGTTGCGTTTGGGAAATAGTGGAAAATATCTGTTAATCGGTTGGAAGTTTTGTCAATGAAATTATTTATTTGTTGAAATATGGTATACTTAGATACATATAACAATAAATTTAACCCATTAATGTCCCATTGCTGGACAAGGGTCTCCTCCCGTAGGGGCTAGGCATTGAATCCACCGCGCTGGCCAGTTGCGGGTTGGGGACTTTGCATGCCTTCGAGAACTGTTTTAAAGAACTTGCATATCATATAAAATTCAATTTAGTTCATTTACGAAATTGCTATTCAAAGAACGACAGCAGTACTTAATTAAAAAAGAAAAGTTTGCAACACCAGCTCAAACTGTCAGTAAAAAAACATTTTTCATATTGAAATGTAAATAAATGCTAGTTAATAATTAATAAACATCATTTATTTTAATTTACTATCAGTCTTGTACGTATATAATGGGCAATAGCAACGGAACTGCGTATCCGTGGCCGTGCACGCCTATTTACTTTCTCATTCACTTTCATTATGTGCCCTAGGGAGATAGATAATCAATATACATTACGTTTATTGTAGATATTGACTACATTTGTTTAGTTAAAAATGCCCACCGTGTTATTAAAATCTCAAATAAATGGTTGGCATTCTTAATTCATTATCTATACTAATATTATAAAGCTGAAGAGTTTGTTTGTTTGAACGCGCTATTCTCAGGAACTACGGGTCCGATTCGAAATAATATTTCAGTGTTTGATAGCCCATTTATTGATGGAGGCTATAGGCTATATATCATCACGCTACGACCAATAGGAGCAAAGTACCAGTGAAAAATGTTACAAAAACGGGGAAAATTTTGACCCATTTTCTTATGCGACGCAAGCGAAGTTGCGCGAGTCAGCTACATAAGAATAAGGTGAAGCACAGAGGTCTACGACTTCTCACTCCGGGCAATCTCTGGGAAATTCTTTACAAAAAGCTCAGACAATACTTTTTGGCCTAAATGAGAATTCGAACTGGAGACCTATGCGCGGCAGTCGCATACACTGAGTCGCATATAATGAATGTGCCACAGAGACAGCCAATGCTAAAAATATTATTACGAAAAACACTAGCCGGTACGACTATGTGAAAATTGTACCCGCAGTACTGAAAAATGGAGAATTTTGCGATATAATTATACTTGCTTTAGCACGACGAATATTATAAATTATGACGTCATAATTCGCGAAAGAAAACCGCTACTCAGGCTCGGTAGAAAATTGAAAATTTATTATTTAAGCTACCTGCAGTAAGGCTTGGATTGACACAATTCACAAGCCGCTTTGTGCTTAAAAATGTAGTAAGAATATTCTGTAGGGATCTGATAGCATAGTGCAAAAGTAATAGACCACGAAAGTCTTTGTTAACGAAAACAAATTTATAAAAAAGAGAGTAAGTCCTGGAGCAAGATCTTTCTCATCTTTTAAGACAATTAACTCTAAATCTATTCGAGTCATTACAAACGTTCGAACTAAGTCATATGTAATTAGTATCCAACTCGATCTCACGTACACGTTTTATGAAACTACCTTTATGTTCTCACATTCCTATGATCCTTTTGACAATAACGTAGTTCACATGTTTATAGCTCGAGTATAACACAAAACGTCTTGCGAAAATTTCCTACCACAATAAGATTATTAGACAAATTATATGAACTGGAGTTCTACATTTAATAAAGAAAAGCGATTAAAGCCGCGTTCTGACTGACCGAGCAGCCTCGCGAGGCAATATTATCTCGGTCCGGCTCATTTCGCTCTGAAAGAAAGGAGACCCAGATATTGCCGGCTCGGTCAGTCTGTACGCGGCTTAAAAGTACACCTAAGCAGTATTTTAAGCTTTTTATACGTTCCAAGCATGACAATCAAACAAAACATGACGAACAGTAAGGCATAAACGTCGGAATGCACTGCGCGTACGCACCCAGAGCAAACAAACTAATCCTGTACAAACGATTTACACAAACAGACATTTCAAGTGTTTGTTTATATGATAAAGTATTGTATTTGTTTAACAAGTTAGTTATTACTTATTTAATGTTGTAATTTTAGTTTTGAAAGACTTTTGTTTAAACACTGACACGTCTTGAAACGAAAATTATGACTGTCTGTCACAGTACTTTTAATTAGAGACTTTCAGTATTTCACTGGATAAAGTTTGGTTTTGGTGTTAAGCAAATTTTTTGTGTACTTTCAACTTGATACATTCATAAGTCGGATTACTTTATACAGCCGATAATATAAGAGCTGACCACCTTTAAGACACTCTTCATTAACTTTCCTTACTATAAAATTCAAAGTGATTTGCTGGCTAATAAGAAATGTGTGTTTTCGTAATTACAGATTAATTTAAGAGCGTCCTTGATACTTTCGATACCAGATGAACGGTACTGCATTTTTTTATTAAGAAAAGAGAAACTCAAGTTAAATTCCACTTGGCAACTAATCATTTACAAATTAAACCGCTTCAAAGATTACCTCTCATATAATATATAATTCAACTACTTAATAGAGGCTGTTGGAGGTAAATCTGTGGACTACTCACCCATATATTATACACCCTACAGTAACCGAATATATTCAAAATTTATATCATCAATGATCTGCAGACTGATGCAGTTAACGATGATAAAGCTCTTTTTGGATACTCATTCATCAATGATGGATCATGGATTAATCCTTTAATTTAGATAAAAAATCTTACATGCCAAGGCTTTCTACCAACATCTCGGACTATCGGCTACCAATAAGTAACGGCAACTGTTTTAAAATGCTTCTAGCCTCCAAATAATAACATTATACCATTTATAAACAGTTCACATTTAACGAGTTCAAACAAACAACTTTAGCAGAACAAGTGAACGCAACCTCGGTTTCTTGACCTATTGCAGTGTTGCGACAATCAACCATTGGAGAGATCAGATCATCTATGAAGAGGGAAAACTCTGACATTTGCCAATCGTGATGTTACTGGATACTAAATGTCAGTGTTTGTTTTGAATTTGTAACATTTATCTTGATACACACGCCCAAAGCTAGCTCATGTTATATTTTTTATTTATTTTAATCTGTAGAATAACTTTCGGTTTATCGGTGCTGTTATCTGTTAATAGGTTTGATAACATTATAGGGTTGTTTTGTTTTGAAGACTCGAATCCTAGTTTTCAAAACTGCTGTGAGCTGAGCAAAGAGGCGTGTATTTGGGTAGGCTTATTATAGATTCATTCCTAAGAACTATGATTGAATACAATTTTAAATGTCAAACGCTCGCTACTCGATAGTCTGAGCGTAGAAAATTGAGCCATACTGGAATAAATATTTGTGTGTTGTACAAATTAACTCGAGTCTGATTGAATCTTGTATAAAAGATCGATAAAAGACCCCTTTAATTCTATATTCTGTCATGAAGCAGTTCAATCTAAAATACGATTCTGATTTTAATATTTACGATCGCACTTTCAATAAAACAAGTTCCATAAACAATAACATTTCCTGTTCTTTTTTCTTGACAGCCTGTTATAAATGATACCGTTGCAAAACTCTATTAAAACTTTGTCCGGTAGTTTTGCTTGTCTCTGGCGTGCGGTAACTAACTGTAGTTTCAGTTTTTTCTACCTTCCACGGCCATGATAAGTTTCCACGAAAAGCCTATTTTTGTCACAGAAAGAGTGTTTATGCAGTGTACAATTTATAAGCCTTTTATTTAAGTTAAGCAAAAAAACATTGTTCTAGCCGTAAATAAATTAGAAAGTACAAAGATCTTTATGAAAAAGTTGTAATATAAGTAACTCGATTGTGCCAATTTCTTTCGCGTGGTAAGATATCCCGGGGTAAAAATCTCATACGTAATATAATGTTTTAGACGTATTATTATAGTATAGATCGTTTGTCTGAGAGTTAGATTTCAGCAAAATCCATTAAGTAACCGTTACGTGAAAGAGTAACAAAGAGCCCAACAAACTCTCACATTTTTTAAATTAGTAGGTTGTTTATTACAAACATATATTTATTTGTTTGTTTGCAAATTAACCTTATTATTAAATACTTTAATACGACTCGCATTACAATTTAAGCGTTGACACATCAAATGAAAATCTCGGCGAGTTACCGTTGTACAAAAAACTTCTCGTAACCGGAAGATCTCGTTTCTTATTTATTGAGATAAAGACCGACCATAACCACGGCCAACCCAGCTGGCCTAACTGTATTACTGTTTATAGTCGCAATTGTACGTTAGTCTTTGCTTGGAAATGCGGATTTTTTTTTTAGTAAAAAATCAAAATCAAATCATTTATTCATTTAGGTCAAATATTGACACTTATGATAGTCGTTACAATTACTGAGTCTACCACTAGCTCGGAAAGGGGGTAGAGCCTTATGAGAAGAGCTAGCAAGAAACTCACGGCCACTCTTTTCAATCGCCAAAAGTTTTACAATGTGGTTGATACAACAATAATAGTAAATAGGTTAATGACTTGGATGCGTTCCTGGATGGATGGCCAGACGCAACAATCGACCGAGGGGACTGGAAACTCAGGGGAGAAGGCTTTGCTCAGCAGTGGGACATAGAAACAGGCTAATTTTAAAAAAAAGTAAATAAGCCTTTGACCACTATTCGCCTGATGGAAAACTATGAACAGCCTTAAGTTCATAGCTTATTTTTAAGAATTTTATCTTGAAGAGTTTGTAAAGAGAGAGAGAGCATGTCAGAAATTCGGTATGGATAAATTTTATTAAAGGAAAAGTATGTAGGAACCAATGCAAGTGGTGTCCTATCTCAGTACTCTTTCATAAAAACAAGGGAAAAAATTATTAGCTGGAGAGAAAGTGAATCCCATCATAGAAAACTGGACCACTTGATAATAATTTTTATTTTCCAGTGTTTTACATAATAGGCGTAGACATAGTAAAGCATAGTAGACATCATCAGCGTAAGAATATAAGAAATATAAGTAGCAGTCAACTAGGCAATCACAAGTGGAATCTATACTAATATTATAAAGCTGAAGAGTTTGTTTGTTTGTTTGAACGCGCTAATCTTTAAGCGCCCATTTAATATCTCATTAAATAATTCAATAGGAGCAGAGTACCAGTAAAAATGTTACAAATACGGGCAAAAATTTGACCCATTCTCTTATGTGACGCAAGCAAAGTTGCGCGAGTCAGCTAGTAAACTATATTACTAGTATTAGTTATCATAAAAAAATATATCATTTAAATGCCCAAACTTCAATGAGCCAATTAGACATTCAAAACTATAAACGAGACGATTACTTACACAAATGGACAATTTCTACTTGATTCATGATCCCTATTAATATTCGCATTAACTTGTACTACAGAGGCTTGTTCGCAAAGAATTCGGACTAGATTTTTTATGTCCGTTGATTGGTTATTTACCGTAATAATTATAGAAATGTTTTATAGCTAAAGAGATTGTTTAAACGCGTTTATCTTAGGAACTACCGGTCCGTTTTGGAAAGACTTTTCATTTATGACAAGTGACATCATTCCCGAGTGCTTTTTATCTACTACCAAAATAAAAATAAAATACCAAACAATTTCTATTGATTCTTTAAAAACATGTCGTGTGATTATGCAGTCTGGATTTCATGGGATTCTTCTAAATCGATAATAATAATTTCCTCTTAAAGCACTAACTTTTTCAGTACCTACGGTTTCAGCACTTTATTTCCTACAGTTTATTTTACGATGTAAGAGGAATATTAAGAAGAAAACCTTAACCAAACATGCCTACGATATAATATTGCGTTTAAAATACAAAACCGTTAGACTTTCTTAGTAGAAATTCGACACACATGTTTAAACCTACATACATTATTTAACAGGCCCATCGATGGGATTCACTTAAGCCTAGTACAAGGCGTATATTGGAGTTTACCTGGCTACCTTGGGGCTGTTCAACATGGCTTAATAAAGCTGAAAACGGCAGGTATCTTAAGTCAATGTTTTGGCAGAGGGAGTATGTGTGATATGTAGTTTCTGATGATTAGCTATTATCGTCTGTATTGTCTATGGCTTACTAAATCGACCATTTACTTTGAATTAAGATAAAAAAAATAATTTCTTCGTGAGTTAAAAAAATGTTTAGCAACGAACGCAAATGCAATTTTTCCACCTCGTTTATCATTCCCTTCTCAGAAAACACAGATTGAATTTATGAATATGACATTGTTTGTAAAAATTAAACAGATTAAGTATAAAATATACAACAGTTCAGCTGTCAAATTTTGACTCTGACAGTTCATCAAATTAGTCTATGCTTTTTAAAAACTCACCTCTTCTAGTCGGAGCGGTTCTTCCAGCCCAGCGGCAATTCTCTCTCGTTTCTCTCGTTCTTTCCTCTCTTTCTTCTCCCGTTTCCGTCTCTCTTTCTCCCCGTCCCGCTCCTCCCCGCCGCCGACGTCGCCACCCGCCAATACAGCGGATTTTTTCATAAAGTTAAACATCGCGGCTTGGCTCTGTAACAAGAAATTTTCAATTAGTTTTAACGTTCAGTTTAACTAATTTAAAGACTGCTACTGCAAAATAAAATTGCTAGATAAATAGTTTTCATTCAGTGTTTCAGTAGATTTTCCTACAGATAATATTATGTCAGTAAAATATTGGATTTGATGGAATTTTCAGGGTCAGTTTCATGACTTACGGATAAGTGTCCTATATAGTAGTGTAATAAATAGCCTACATATGTAGTAGCAAATTAATGAAAAAATCTGTGAAAATTTCACTTGTTAAGCTAACCAATACTTATCCAGAATCGAGAAGTTGGTTGTATCAAAAGTAATTTGACTATATAATCCATGTATCAGATTTAAATTATTGAGTGAATTTGCCTAAACAATGACCCTTTGTATCTAGTCTGAAACATCAAACGTAAGAGTAGAAAACATAATCGTTCTAATTAAAGAAAGAGTTTTCAAAGCAATAACAAAACGCATTAAGATTAATTATACTGTAATGATATTGTTGACCCATATTCAACTGTCTAAATATAAATCCCACGTCCGCTTATACTCTTTGATGTCTATTAATAATTAAACGAATATAAAGTGAATTAGCTGTATTACAGCCATATTTCTTTAGTTAAACACTTGAAGAATTTTATTAGCTAATAACCCATTACTCTTCCACTGCTGGACAAAGGTCTCCTCCCAAAATGAAAAAGGGGTTAGGCCTTGAGTCCAAGACGCTGGCCAAGTGCAAATTGGGGACTTTGCATTCCTTTAAAAAAGTTTAAGAACTCTCAGACATGCAATGTTTTCTTTCAGTTTCTAATACATACATAACTCCGAAAAGTCATTGGTGTGTTGCCTCGGGTTCGAACCATCGACCACTTGCGTGGGAGGTGCTTAGACCTCTAGGCTATCACTGATCGAATTGAAAGAATTTTATTATTGCCATAAAATAAAATACAATAGGCCATAGATTACGACTGATAAACCATGACGAAAATGGAATGCGAACTTTCAAATATGGAACGATTTAGAACGTGATGAATTGATTTATTGCATCAATTAGTTGAATAGGCAAAGGAAACAAGTTATTCGTCCTTATGTGTTCTTTTTTTATGGCATTTAAAAAATAAACGTTCAAATAATAGCTCGCTATGTTTTTCTTTTTTCTTACAATGGTGTCATTAAACGATAACAATATTTAATTTTGTTGATCATTTACCTACACTTTTTTATATACTTCTGGTGAAAACTCACAAGTGGATAGATAGCAGAACCCGCTTTCACGTTATTTATTGGTAAACTATACATTAGTTAGCCATTAATAACGATAACGGGTGACTAGCACATAAGTGCTAACTATATTACTATCAACGCATTTCATTAGAATTAGGGATAAATATCAAAATACATGGTTCTGTAGCAGTGTCTATACGTTACACATTGCAAGCTAGCTTAGGGCTTAAAACCTTACTTACTAACCTTATGCTTAAATAATCGACAGTCGAATGAATACGCTATAAAACAGTTAATTAAGTAAATAATTGTTTTGTTACAATTCTTTATCTCCGCTAGTTCCACTTATTTACCGTTGTACCTATGCGAATTTAGGCAAATAACTGTGCCACAGCCGAATATTAAAACAAACATTACTATACTCGTATCATAGCGACAGAAATACTTTTGAGCCATCAGATTTTGCCGGGACAGTCCCTATTTTCATCGCTCATCGTATCTATGCCCTCCCGGTGAAACCTACTAAGTTTTAAAGGAAAGAAAGCCTAAATGTATGCGTTAAGCTTTACTTGTGACCTTTTGGTATTGAAATAGGTCAAATTTTAGTCATGTCAGTGGAAGATACTACCTGTATTTCTGAAAAGACAATGCATCATCCAGCCACCCTGAATTACCCCCAAGCACTTACTGTTCAGTGCATGAGATCCATTTACTTTGACCTTTGTGTATCGCCGTCCCAGAAACTTGAATGACGCATGTTGATCATTTATTTAAAGAACAGATATTATGTTGAATACTAGCTGCCCGCCCTGCCTTTGCCCGAATGAAAAAGTTATTTTACCAAAAATCCTATATAATTTCGACGCGTTCCAGTTCGCGTACGCGTTCGACCTTCTTCCAGAATCGCTTTATATATTAAAGATACCGTATCAAAATTCGTTGTGTAGTTTTAAAGATACTATGCACACATAGGGAAAGACAGCTGAAAGCGACTTTGTTTTATACTACTCGCATGTAGTGATTAGCTTGTACTTTCTACTTACAGTTACGTCTTTTTTCAAAGATATATTATGTTAAAAGTTCGTACGTAGTAACTTTAACAGAAACAAAGTATTGTTTCGACGCAAAAACGTTGAGTTCTGAGTAACAAGTCACAGTAACTGTACAGCGTATACATTTAGGTCGTAAAAACGTAAATTCTAACGTAATTACCTTTACGCAATTCACGGGTCATTGAACTCGAAGTACTATTAGTCAAAACAAAGGGAACATAGGTAGTTATCTAATCGGCAGTCGCAATACGTCTGCACGAGTGTTCGGTAATTACGTGTTTCTTCATATTTTAAGTCGATGTTAATATTCAGGTATTTTCCTATATTATGGAAAGGTTAAAATTGTAGAGGTGAGTGTGATATAATGGTTACAGAAAACGAACATTCGGGAAAGATGGAAAAAGTAGATGGGGTTCTTAAGTGAATGGATGACAAGAACTGAATTAAAAAAGACCTAATACGGATCCCAGATGATAATTTCATACATTTTCATACTATTTAAATTACAGTTACATCTAAAAACTACTTGATAACAATGGTTGTGGGTGCCCGAACTAGGTAAACCTGTATCTCAGGCGGGAAGGACTATTTTGATTACTTAACATAATAATACATCATGTTTCCATAGAATCGGGGTATTTCTGGGCAGAGATCCCTGCCTTGCACTGAGAGAGCATACAATAATTTCTCAGATCTAATCTTCAGTCTCTTCATTTGGTGTTAGGATTAGGAGTACAACTACCATTCAATTTAGTAAAGCCGTACTGCTACTTGTACAAAGACTTGACTTTCGACCTAGAACCGGCTTGACTCTGTTACAAATCCGATCAGCTTATTTTGATCTACTTGATTGACAGCATGTTCGTACAATGGACCTCACAAGTGTTGATTAGAATAGTATTTCGGGTGTGTGAAGTTTCTTAGAAACTAAGTACCTTCCTATTTCTTTAAACATACAAATAACTGTATAAATTAGATGAGGGATGACTGATTTCCCATCTTAAGGCACTCATAGCTGCCCTAAATCAAGGCTAAAATAAAATCATACAAACTCTCTATCCTTTTCTTACAGCTGTTATAAGAAAGAGACGTTTAAAACCACAAGTAAGTTATAGCAACAATCGGCACGATTACCGTACTAAAATAACAATACGCATACCAGCCCGTTACGTGTTGTACGCTGATTCCATCTAAAATAACTGTCAACGCATTCTGTGCGTATGTGGCGTGAATCTATTGAAACTATTGGACCCTGGAGTATTGGATAGATGGATAGTTATTAGAGCAAGAATTTGCAAGGACAATGGGAATTTAGCAAGACGCATAGACAATTGTCGTGAGAATTCTCATCTTGTAACACGTTTAAGTAATACCTTTATCTAGGTAAACTACTAATGAACTATTACTAGGTGAGTTAATCGGTAATAAAAAGTTATCGGATGTGTGAGCCAAATCTATACTAATATTATAAAGTTGAAGAGTTTGTTTGTTTGTTTGTTTGAACGCGCTAATCTCAGAAACTACGGGTCCGATTTGAAAAATTCTTTCAGTGTTAGTTAGCCCATTTATCGCGGAAGGCTATAGGCTATATATCATCACGCTACGACCAATAGGAGCAGAGTACCAGTGAAAAATGTTACAAAAACGGGGAAAATTATGATTCTCTTATGTGACGCAAGCGAAGTTGCGCGGGTCAGCTAGTTAAGATATAAAGATGACCATCGGCCGCTAGGATTAAAAAGACAGGCAGGACATTAAACAGCACTCTGTGTAATATAAGCTTCATTTAACTCCTTAAAACCCTCACACCCACAACGATTTTTCACGCAAACCTGGACAGAATTCTGCAATAAAAGCCTCGTGTCCCATCGGCATGTCATTTGCGATTATTTCACGTATGGTGGATTGAATCACACAGGATATTGGCAATCGCTCAGTCGTGTATGAGCTGGATATTTGGCAGTCTGACTCATCACTGCATTTTGTATTCAAATTACGGAGGAGGTACAATATGCGTGTTTGTGGTGCCTGATTGAAGTTTAGAATATGTTCTGATAGTCCGACAAAAGCGTTGAACAATTTCGTCAAAAAAGTCCAAGAATATAAAGATCTTGCATAGAAACCATGATATTCTAATTATAAATCATTTTTTTTAATACCTATGGACTTCATCAGAGAAAATTGGTATTGATATCCAAATTTATCATCAGCAGAAACTTAACAGGATTTATTTGCTTGTTCCATTCACCTTTTTTGTCGTATTTCATTCCTCTTTTTGTACCATCCATCTCTTAAATTTCAAACTTTTTATCGCCAGTCAGAAAACTTTCCACAAAACGTAATCTAATAACAAAGATATTAAACTAATCTCTCAGATCGTTATCTAGTCAAGTCATTAAAATCAATCACCATCCGTACTCATAAAAATTCTGAAATTGCTCACAAAAAGAGTAGCAAAAAATGCTCATTATGAACATTAAGACTTGCTTTAGATGAACGTGTAAAAAACATCACCAAGAGGGAGATGAACTCGCTGTATGGGAGTTCTGAATTTATTTATTTTTTTGTTACATATTTTTCTCCCTTCTGATTCCTAGAAAAAATATTCGATATATTTATATACGTACCTACATCGTTGTCGAGGCCGACATATCAAAAATTCGCCCAGGGAAAGGATTTGGGAAGTAAATTTCTACTGTTTCTCTTGATAAAAGTACTGCTGTAAAAAATCTTTAGAGAGCTTTCTGAAAGCTTTCTAAGTAGAGAGATATCGAAACAATCTTAATACTCTTTATTTATTTCGTAAGAATTACGGAACTCCAAAAAACTAATATTAACATACTTAATGTCAAGATAAAACATAATTATAACGGGCCGAATGACTCATAGGACATATAGCAAGGTTATATGCAAATATTAGATTGTGTTTGTATATATTTTTACTATTATTTACCAAATATGAAGAGATTGTTTGACCTAAAGATTGAAGGTGTGTCCGCCATCCGAAATTGCTGAACTAATTTTGACACCATTTATACTGTGTGATATTGTTATTGAATAAAAAAGACTTTTACTTTTTATTAAATTACTTACTAGACCGATAATTACCTGCATTTGATACTTAATCAATCGGCTAAGTCATAAACAAATATTTTATTTAAATCAAGTTAAACTACCCGTAAAAAAATCTTCAGCATTTTTGATGTTCTCCTTGATTTCAAATAAGTGTTTGACTTTACTATACTTTATATTATAGACAGTTTTACTATGAATCCAGAATGATCCAAAATCCAAACTGTAGTAATTACAAGAAAGATTATCAAACAGCTACACAAACTTTTTACTATAGAATAATTTAAACGATAATAACTCATACTTCTACTAATGAAATGGTGTGCTGTAAAAATGATTACCCACCAGGACAGTCCCGTGACGTAATGAGCGTCGTCAAGTCTGGAGCTACGATATAATGGGGTCAGTGGGCAGTGGCCATTGACCGCTATTCGTGGACTCTTGGTATGTGGCCATTACACCATTATGATACAACTTGATATGATGTGTAGTTGAACTTCTAGGTTTTCTCTGAGTGAAGTTAAATATAGATTTGTTAAGTTGGTGCCGTCAGTTTGTTAAGTACTTTGTAGTAGTTAGATTCATAGTAATATTACAAACGTGTTACGTTCTTCTTTCACGTCAATATTTAGATATTTATTTCAATTTTTACCAGTATTCGGATCTAAACAAAATGTTGATATTTTTACATATGTCATGATATACATGCTAATTGAAGTGATTAACGTAAATATTATTAAAGATTTGACCTTTTTGACTTTAAAAATAATCACACTTCTAAGACAAATTACGAGTACAACTCCATAATGCAAGTAATCAAAAAATACCGGACCCATATATCATCATCATGCCTCAGCAGTCAAAACTATCCGTAGAGCCCTTCTAACGACCACTACGAGGCTGTATACCAACAAACCACTTGTATTAATAAACGCAAACATATTCACATTATTCAATGATGGTCCCGTGGCGTCATGAGGTCTGCACCGACCGGGTCGATGTACTCACCTACTACGATGTATTATGTAGGCGGGTACAGTGAGTAGGAGCTTTGGTGATGGGGTGTAAGTTTATTGTATTTATGAAGGGATTAATTTGTATTTTTTTGTTGTTATTTTAATTTTGCGTGAATGGGCGTCACAGTTACATTTCCGTCGCCTAAACTCCCATTTGTTTTGCTCTGTTGTTATTTATTCCTCGCAGTGCAAGTGGATTGCCGCTACATTCAGATACATCGGTAAATTACACGAACATCCCTAGTATCAATTAAATTTGATTGCCTATACAATTTAGATACAATACATTCTTATGTAATATCTATTAACGTGCCACAACAGCTAGGCAAGGGTCTCCTGACTAAGGGACCACAGGATGTTGGACAGTGTGAGTTTGTTACTGGCCAGTGATTAACGACTTGGATTCAATGAGTTTAAAATAAATAAATAGAAATATGTTCTATAGACATTTTGATAGTAAATCATACTATCAGTTTAAACGTTGGGACATACCTTATTTTACTCAAACAAATCTTTAAGCATTCCTCATTATGTAATTACAAAAAAAATCAAAGGTTAAACTACATAGTACTATAATAATACCACAGTATATTGTAAAGCCATACCGTACATTAGAGTACACACTACTACCCCTAATGGTATTAATGCGAAAGGCAGTGAGTGGCGGTAAATCATGGTAAGTGCTGTTATGTGATGGACGTAATACGTTTAACAGGCACGGTGTGAATGATGGGTTGAGGTTTTGTGTTGCTATGGGATCTGTAGTAAATGGTGTTATGATAGTAGGATAGCTGCTAAAGGTCTATGGTAATATGAAGGTCTGGTAAGAAGAGATTTCTAGGTCAAAAAATCTTGAAGACTGTTTTAAAACCGTCTTGCTACTGCTTGTATTAAAAACGTCTTCTTTATCTTTTAAAGTCCTGCAGTCTGTGACTGGAAGCTAGAAAACTGACGTGTATCATAGAACATGAAAATCACTTACGAAGGTATACTGTTCATACAAAGCAGAAAATGAAAACTATAGACATGTTTGAAACTTTCCTTGACTAGTTGTTCGCAATACACCAATTTATGGTCGATTCTAGAACTGAAACTAGACCTCTAATTCCGTAGTCTCATAAAATAAAATGCATTAGAATCAGAAATAAATACTGCAATAAAAAAAGGATTTTATAAAAAGGCTATTACAATTTCCGCACCAAAACAAAATAAAAAACTAGAACATCCGTCGTTCACCGCTATATTTCGAAACTAGAATCAACTTAGGGAAATGGATTTTTGCAGCACACCACTCGCATCCCACTCGACAGCGGACAGGCAATCTACGTAAAACGAGTATTGGAATGAACTTCGTCATAATCTAATGGAAACTGTATGTAGGGCACTCGAGATATGAAACCTACCTACCTAGTAGTTAGAATCGATGACCAAAAGCAAAATTTACATAGCTTTGACATTAATGTCATTTGCATTAGTAATTTCTAATTGGTCTATAATACCTACTCTCACTGGTACAAGAGGTGAGCATAAACGCCAGCTAAGCATCCATGTTTTCGTATTTCGTTCTACATTTCGCTATCCAGGACTTAATAGTCCTCAAGATGGCAGCTTTAAGAAATTCGACATGTATCTCAAATTGGTGGTTTATTGAGCAGGGCATGATCAAAAAATAATTATCCCTCAGTAAATCCTTTTAAAATCAAAAGCCATAAGTAAAGAACAACTACTACTCATGAAGTTTCCTCTATATACAGCCTAAACTTCAATTTCAAAGTCCTTACCAAAAAATAGCAAAGTGTACAGAGTTCCACACAAGTCCCAGTTAACGTAACTGACTCATCTAACGGTACTGTACACAAAGAATCCCTGTGTTCAATGTTTTCAAGCTTTTTAGTAAATTCTCAACGCATCGCGTCGGGTGTGTGTATGACCGTATAACTGTGTGATACGTGTCTTGATTTACATAGTAAATACTATGTGTGTCCACACATGTGGAAGAACGGTGTCAATCTGTTTAGAATTGACAGTTCGCATGAGAATGTTTTTTTATTGAAGAATCTTTGTTTTTCTTTCAGTAGTTTAAACGTATCTGGGAAGGGTTTAAATTGCCTAAACTGTAAATAATTTATAATATTATTATAAACGCGAAAGTAACTCCGAGTATTCATCTTGTGCCAAAACCACTGCTCTCATTTGTATGATATTTAGGTACAAAAATAGCTTGAGAACCGAGAAAGAAGCTAGGATAGGTTTTATCTCGGAATATTCAGGGGTCAGAAACTACCCGGGTAGAAAGCCATACTTATTACTGTAGTCCACGCAGAGAGAGTCGCAGGCGAGAGTAAGTTTTAAATAAATAGTAGCTAGACGATTGAAAGTCCTATCTTCCACAAAATTCTCGTCGAAACCTGTTAAACAGTTTCGAAGATTATACGAGTACCAAGCAAAACAACAGGCAGTCTTACAGGCATTTTTTGATTACAAGTCTACCATTTTAAATCGTTAGCTAAAACGATTTAATTAAACACGAGCATAACCGCCAACAATAGCTACACTTATTGATCTGTAATATTAAACAAAAACTAACAATAAAAAATCATTGTATTACACTTTCATAAGTGATTGAAGCACGAATGGCGTTTTTAATGCGGATTAAAAAAAACAGCCAAGTGCGAGTTGAATTCGCGCACGAAGGTTCCGTATAATTAATATCTAATGTATAAAATACTTTATATGTGAATATTTTAAGTGTCTTTTTGTTGCCGTTAACAATGTTGAGCAATTAAGCAAAAAAGGTTACGCTTGTTGCTTGGGACCCCCGTACATACTTATTCGTTTTATTCTGGTTTTTATATACATTAACTGTGAAAATTTGTAAACTCTGTAACTATCATAGTTCATGAGGAACAGCCTGGTAGCAAACAGAGAAGCATAAGTAATAAGTAGCGTTCCGTTTTTAACCATTGAGTACGGAATCCTAATAACAAAGAAGGCACGAGTCTATAGGAAAAAAAAGTATCTTTCAGCTTCAACCAGTGTTATTAGAATGATAGTTTTTACAATAGCTTAGCCATAAATAGCTTGTTGAGTCATTGAATTGCTTCATTCAATTAAAAAGAAACTTTTTGTAACGCAAGCCATAATGAGCGCGCATTGTGCGAATGACACAACGTCGAACGCGTGTCTATGGTAAAAAAAAAACGCGGAATTTTTAAATTAGGAACGTATAATGTGACGTTATTAGGCGTGGTCCTTTTTGTTGACTTTTGGATACCGTTATGTTACCCTAGAATTGGATTCCACTTTCCAACAAGATTATTTTAATTTGTTTATATTATTTAGAAAAGTTTTTGAATGGAATCTGTGCTACCTACTTGAATATCAGCCTAGCCTTTCTTTCTTTCTTTCTACTTTAATATAAATACCAGTTGCCCGACAAAAAATCACGTAATTTTTGTTTCTCATATGAAAGCCATCACCTATTTTGCTCTTCTCCAATAAGTGCAAAAAATCCTCAATCATTGAACAATACTAACCCATTTAGACAGCCTGTACAGATGAACATTTTTACTGTGGTAAAAATCCATTTTTTACAATCACAAAACCCACATCAATAAAAATTAACACTACAAAATTCCACGCAATAACAAAACGTCAACACAAATAAAAAAAAGTTAACAAAGTAATAAAAAAAAACAATAAATTTCGCGCGTTATTTTTAAAAAAAGAATCCGAGTGGTGGGAGCTTTAACTTTTTTTGTTGTTGTCATAAAGGCACGGGCACAAAGCGACATACATCACGATACAGCCAACACTGGCTGGCAAGGCGCGTGCTCAACTTGCAACAATACCTCGGAATGCGGCGAACAACCCGCTCTCTGTATTAATTACCTACTGTGCTTGGTCACATATCAAAATCCAGACGTGTAAATAAAGATGGTTGATGGCGTAACTGGGACGTTTATTCTAGGACAATAATGTTCATGGATCACCGTTCTGTATACATTTTTCTTAGTAAAAGTCGTACTGTAGTAGTGCTGTATCTGTACTTTTAGGCAGGAAGCAATTTAAAAACTGCGAAAATCTTGCTAATGGAAGTTGATTTTATTGTTATTTGTTTACATTATACAATTCGAATACCTAAAGTTCAAACGTGTTCGAGGTAGTTCAGTGTGATGAAGAAAGTAATTTAAATAAAACAAAGCTGAAAAATCTCGAAACTGGTCTCAAAATGTAGCACTACTTACTATTTCAAAGTTCTTGATTAAGACACGCATTCAATGCGTTTACTTGTTATATCATTGTTACGGGCAAGTGAATGTGCTGTTTATTGACCTAGTTACGGTTAAACGGTTATTGTATACGTTAAAAATTAATAGACTGCGGATTTTCCTGCTTGGCTGTGGGAGAAAAACTGTTTTATTAGGTTATTGTAATGTGGCAACCCCATACATCAACATCAATTTGACAGTTCACTTTGAAAGTGACAGGACGGTCATTAAAAGAACAGGCATACGGAACGACAAGAGTAATTCTATAGCTCACTAGCTGACCCGCGCAACTTAGCTTGCGTCACATAAGAGAGAATGGGTCAAAATTTTCCCCGTTTCCGAAACATTTTTTACTGGTACTCTGCTCCTATTGGTAGCAGCGTGATGATATATATAGCCTATAGCCTTCCTCGATAAATGGGCTATCTAACACTGAAAGAATTTTTAAATCGGACCAGTAGTTCCTGAGATTAGCGCGTTCAAACAAACAAACAAACTCTTCAGCTTTATAATATTAGTATAGATAAGTCAAAAAATTAATGCACCTTTACACAATATACTTATTGATTATGACGCTGACATTTAATAGTAACTTAAAATAAATATACAGTTAGGAAACTACTTATTAATCATTTATGTTGTCGATAATTTTGAAGGTTGGGCAACTTTTACTTTAATAGGTAAAGGAACTTGACACTGTTGTGTCGGTGAAATATAACACTAACTAATCGATTTAAAATATCTTAATATCATATTAAAATTATCATGTAATTACATACTAATACTTTACTATAATCCTATACTACTAATATTGTATGTTTGTGATTATTTGACGTGAAAATTACTCAATGAATATTTTTACAATTTAGCACAAATTAAAACAAGATATTTTTGTCCCGGGAACACTTTCCAATTGGACGATAACTTGGGCAGAAGTAAGTAGGTACTAAAAATGCATAAGTCTGTAAAGAAGTACATAATTAAATACACGTTGGTTCCTACATGAATACAGAATGAATTTTGGCCAAAGGTACCCAGATATATAGTCTGGATCATCAAATGATACTTCTACTCAAATGACGTCACAAGCTGGGAGATAGTACACAATATGCAGCTGCGTACCACATAACTATGAAGTATGACACGTGTAAAATAAGTAAACTAAAGGCACGGTGTGAACAAGTACACGTATGTGTTTATGTCATCAACTTCCGCGTATAACATCCGTTGTTTATAGCCAAAATCATAAATTGTGACATCATTACTGTAACAATATAGACCTGCTGTTCTAAACCCTTACTTACCTACCCACACAGGTATTACCTACCTTATTAAGTAGAGATACCTATAAAGTTTTGCGATGACTATAAATTGCAGTTTGAAATAAACCAAATCGTTACAGTTGCATGTCTTCCGAAAAACAGTAGCGTGATTCTCTACCATTATCAACTTTCGTCCACCGGCTACCTATCGAGATTTTTTTTATGAAAATCTGACCAACGCCTCTAGCGGGCGGCCTAAGGACACACATTTTAATGTCAAACTCTCAATACTCGGTGATACCGACTGTAGAGAATCAAGCAATAAAATAACCAGCAACTGTTAATGCAATTGTATAATTTTGTCAATCGACAACAACGTTTAAATTTTCGATCTAAGTTGGGTCAATATCAATTAGAAGGTACCTATTTCTAAAACTGCTAAACAGCTTGACCAAACCCGAACTACCGAGAAACATTCTAAAAGAAACAAAATACTAACAGCACTTTGAGCGACCTTTGGAGTCAAGCCCAGTTGCATACACTACTAATCAACACTCCGTAGTTTATCACACAATAATATGTTACCCCCTACTCCCCACTTACGTTAGCACATAGCACATAACACGTACAAGCACGGCAACACCATAGCTTATCGTCAGGTAACAATTTGATTCGCACGCACCGCGGGGTCGACGACCTCGTTACGCAATCACTGCTGCCGTAATGCTTTTTCATCTGTTTCTTAGAGTATGGTAAATAGGGCTGCCTGTGTTAAGTTATGGAGAAGAACTATAAAATATGTTATGCGATATGACTATTGCAAGTAATGCTAGATTGATACCGTTTATTGTGTATTGTTTTATAAATATGGATCGTCGCAAGGTATTGCAGGTTCGATTTCCTTATGAAGCATATGTGAGTGATCTCCATAAAAATGCCTAGTCAATCACGTCCTCTGCAAAATATATATCGTTTGCAGTGGAGAGCTATGGGGGAGGCCTTTGCCCAGCAGTGGGACGATACAGGCTCGTAGTAGTAGAAGTGAATTTCCATTCCAAAAACAGAAAAACATAATTTGCTAATAAATAGCAAGAAAAACTTTGGTAAAATGGTATTAAGTAAGTTTAAGTAAGTAATTGCTTACAGCAATATGGGAAAAGTCGTAGGCTTTGCTTAATTTGTATTTAGCTATCAAATTCGAATCCATAAGGAATAAAAAACATTCATACATAAAATCCTGCTTACAAGAAATAATTCGAACAAAAAAATCATTTACTACTTTTGCACTAGGTACCAAACGCAATCGTTTTTTAGACGCCATCAAAAGTGCAAAGAGTAAGATATTGCATCTTGCACAAATAAAGATTTTCATATAAAACTATCGCTAGCCCTAGACGTAGATGGATATGAAGGTGTAATCGATCGCTCACTGCTGAAGTGCTGACTCAGATGTACTGCGTCATTGACACCTATGTGGATTAACTCATGATTTTATATTATAAATCTGTTATGAAATACCAAGGTATTTTGCTAAGGAAGATCAAAATTATTTATCTATCGATCGATTTTCGCAGCGATAACATTATTTGACGTATACTTTTAATTTGCTTTGGCAAACAATCACGGTCAAAAGGTCAAAAATATTCTCAGAATAACATTACTGAAAGCGCTGGCTTGATTATGCCATCAGAATTAAGTTTTCATTCATAAAACGCTTTATTTGCTTTTCAAAAACAAGATAATATTATTACGGGTATATTAACAATAGAAAACTTAATTTGTAACTTCTAACTTGCACTTTGAGATTACTCTGTTTTGACCACTAAATGAGCGGTTTAATGCCATAAATTCATAGATCATTTTCAAATGTTCCTATTTACTGCCATCCCTTACACATCCCATGACTCTAGATCAGTGGTTCCCAACCTGTACTTAGTCCGGGACCACTTTTATATTATTCTTGTTAGCAAGGACCACTGTGTAAGAATATTAAAATAAAGATAATAATCAATCCTGAAAATTTAAATTTTTTCAATCATTTGCGGACCATATTATGATTTCCACGGACCACTGCACTGGTTGGGAACCACTGCTCTAGATGAAGAGAGTAAAGTAAACGGATGTTTACACACACACACACACAAACACGCGCGAACATACACACACGCTCACACACAAACAAACACAGAATAGTTCAATCATTAGTTCTTTGTATACGATAGAAACAGATTAACACGTGGCGTCGGGAGATACAATCAGATTTAAACAAAACTGTTTGAACTCATTAATGGCGCTCTAGGTTAATTTTGTAAAGCTTTTGAGTTAGACAGCCCTAGATGGTTGTTAATAGTCGTGGCCTCTGAGAACGTAGTATTGTGAGTAGTATTAGGCAAATAGCGTAAAAACGTATTTGGCAAACGTTTAGCGTGGATTTGTAAAAGTACCTACCTAGATAGATAATAGGTATGTTTATTAACAAAATACGTAGAGTGTAGTATATCATCATATACGAAGCCGGCGGTACACTCGGTCATGCCAGATTAAGTATTACAAATTAAAGTTTAAGAATAAAAATGTCTATTTTCGTCGTTCGTTATCAACTCGAAATCTACTAAACACTGTTTTCATCAATAGATATTGTTTCTTCGGCAATATTTTAGTGTACGATTTGTAAAGATTATTTAGGCCGGAGGGTAATGAATGTTACCATTCCTCAAGAAATGTATAGCAAAGAATTAAAACTAATCAAAAAGTAATAAACCATAATCAATACTCAACACATTTAGGTAGCGAGATTACAGCATAAAGAATCCTTAGATATTTATTCATAACTAGCTGACCCGCGCAACTTCGCTTGCGTCACCTAAGAGAATGGGTCAAAATTTTCCCCGTTTTTGTAACATTTTTCGTTGCTACTCCGCTCCTAATGACCGTAGCGTGATGTTATATAGCCTATAACCTTCCTCGATAATCGGGCTATCTAACACTGAAAGAATTTTTCAAATCGGACCAGTAGTTCCTGAGATTAGCGCGTTCAAACAAACAAACAAACAAACAAACTCTTCAGCTTTATAATATTAGTATAGATATAATAAGCAATACGTTTTATTAATCATCTACTTTTACATAATTATGAATCTACAGCGGTACCTTCCGTGGGGTGTCTCTCGCGACATGATTGACACTTCACCGTCGCAGGCGCAATGCGATGAAACTAGGAAGTATCAGATACAAACCTCCACTGCCGCATACCGAACAATCATTCAACGAAAACGTATTGGCTTTACTAATCACTGTTTTAATAAACTATCGACAGTAAGGCCGATTAACTATAGTTTGGCAAACGCCGACATTTTAACGAGGAATTTTCTATACAATCGAATAAAACTAAGGTCTATGATCATCTTACCATTTTCTTTGCCTACTGCAAGAGTACAAAAGCTTGATAGATAAGACTTTTTTGAGCAATAATTTATTAATCTTTTTTCAAGTGAGACACTTAAAAATAAAGATACAAGTAGGCAGGACAGGACCATAATACTGAATTTAGTCGAAGTGTCGCAAAAATGATAGCTCGGGGACAATCAAGGGGTTTCCAAAGTAATGTTTTCGTTCACCGCAGTTTGTATAATAGTACCTTCGCAAAAACTACTAAATAGGTACCCAATTTCGATAGAAATCTTTTTAAATGCGAATTTAAAAAAGGAAATAATTGTAATTTGTGTCCACAAATCATTAAAACTGTTTACAGATTGCAACATGAAGGAAGAATTAGCAATAAAATTATTTATTATGTGCTCTGTTAATGATTCTATTTAAATAAGCAGGTTAGTTAACAGTATCGAGTATTTTCCTCAAGTAGCAATTACAATCGATCTCTTCCTTTACCGACTGTAATGACATTTATGTCAATAACGTTTTAGAATTAAAAGCAAAGTGGGTTAATCAATAAGTTAGATTATTATCAGTACATAACATACTATAAAACAAAATTGCGTTTGTATATCTGTCTGTTCGCGATAAACACCAAATCTACTGAACAGAGATTCATGCGGTTTTCACCATTAGATAGAGTGATTCTTGAAAAAAGTGAAAGTTAAGTTTAAAACTTTAACTTAAGGTAAACAAAAGCTAAGACTAGAGTAAAAATAGGCAAAGAAAAATTGGTCTAATAGAGTCTACACTTGAATCGCTGACACATATTGAAGACTTGATGTTGACGACTTATTTAAAATACTAGTTACTAAAACGTATTAGATAACCTATCTGCTAGTCAGTAAATGTATGAAAACCCCTAACAAAATTTCCGAGTTTTCCTGATAGTTATCCAGGTGAAATGAGCCTAAATATAGGAAGTTTTTAAAACAGTTTAAGTAATTTCCGCTTACTGCATACAGTTACTAATTGAGCCGTTTAAACCAGCTTATGTGATAGTGGCTATTCACGGATAATTGCTGGGACAACTGTCGCTTATACTATTGTCATATTATGAGCCGATATTGTGAGTGAACGTAGACTTACGAAAGAAATGGCCTGTGAACTGCTGAAAGCACTCACGTCTTTATCCGAGTTGTTTTCTTTTCTGGACAAATATAGTAGCTTATCTTTCCTAGAACAGAGTTTCTATGCCTTTGGTTTTGTCGAAATTGTAAAATATTTGCTTCCCCACTTTTTCGCTCGCACAGTTCCTTCAAATCAGCTCAGCCGTTTTGGTGTGAAGAAGGGACAAAACAAACACATTCCATATCACCGCAAATACATTTTTGTGGTTATGTTGGTAATTCTTGATACAATATAGAATGGT
Organism: Anticarsia gemmatalis; assembly: GCF_050436995.1. Lineage (NCBI taxonomy): Eukaryota > Metazoa > Arthropoda > Insecta > Lepidoptera > Erebidae > Anticarsia > Anticarsia gemmatalis. The sequence continues at coordinate 7,731,048 of NC_134764.1, read as the reverse complement.
ATTGAGGTGTTATACCAATCTAAATCCAATTTAGATGTGCGGTTTTAATAAATTTGATCTTTGCATAGGTTGAATCGCATGTCCAACATTAATCTACATGTTTTACTTATATTATAGAGGCAACTCTAGACTTGGGTTTAGCCATTTTATCATCATTTTGGTCATCATGTGAAGCGAGTTAACTCAATGATGTAATGAAGTAATTTAAACAAAACCACTAACAAACAAAACCTAATTCGGGAACTTTTTCCAACTGCATCAAAATCTAATAAAAACATCATGTGTCAAATGTTTTTCTTATCATTAATTCATTTAAATCCAGTACTGACACTACCAGTTTCGAAGGTAAAGCCAATGAGAAGACTCTATCAATAAACACCACTCTTCAATCTCTCAATCATTGAATCGTGTGCTATACATCATTGAGGGCCCAACAAACACTCAATGACAACAATGACCAACGGCTCAATTGGTTAGAATGGGTTACATTGAATAAAGCAATAAGCATCACACTGCGACACCAGGGGCCCGTTACCTATCTGTTGTTTTACATCCGTCCGACCGTCTCGGACAGTTCAACGAACTGTGTTACGGAACACAGGAAGCTTGTGGAAAGGGGGATTTTCGTGGATTGACTCTTAGAAAAGCCAGTAGCATCATTGAGGCAGCAGATTTTTGGTTATGGCCTTGTTACGAACGGAAGGCCATACATTACATTAAATCCCGCCTTTAGGGGTAGGCCAGAGACCAGATAATGCCAATAGCTACTCCTATTTGTTTTGCTAAATTCATCTTGTCATACAGGACTGCCAATGTGAGTACTGAAATGTCATCCGTGTAAATACGAAAAATACACTCAGCGGCAGAAAAAGTGGCCCAAAGCAAAACTACGATAAAACTTTTTAGAATATCAATATATGGTTACTATTTTGGCTATAACTATTAGTTAAACAGTTTATACACAAGTTTAGTTACAATTTACACTAAATAGTCGTAATTTTTAATCAAAAATGGGAAAAATTAAAAAATACAGCTTTTGTCGAAATCGCTTACTCAAAGTTTTTGCAAAAACCTAATTCTGCACCAAAGAAAAAATCTAGTTTATACCGCGTGTTACCTCCTCTAGCATTTATGGTGACCTGCATGCATTCTGGCATGCTTTGGAGGATGTTTTAATTACTTCTTGAAGAACTTTATCCCACACTCTGACTAGAGCGGTTCTTCGCTCACCAAGTGGTTCTGGTGGGTTGGGCAGTGCGCATACACTGTTTTTTAGCATGTGCCAGACATGTTCTATGGGGTTGATGTCTGGACTGTGAGCAGGCTAAGCCAGTTTTTGAATCCCGATATCAGCAAGGTGCGATTCCACAACGCGGGCGCTATGAGCGCGCGCATTAAACTGCATTAGAGTTAATCCTCCCGACCAATGAAATCCATAAGTGGTACAACATGGTCTTGGAAGATTTCTTCAATGTACCCGGCTGCTGTTAGGCGCTGATCTACGATGACAAGCTCCGTACGTGCCTCCAAACATACACCTCTCCATACCATAACAGACCTACCTTTGTAACTGACCGTCTGACGTGTTGTGTTGGGAAAAAACCGTCCTTAATGGCGTCTTTACACTCTCTCACGACCATTTGGTGCTCTTAATGCTACTCAGCACTCATCGGTTAACAAGAACTTGCTCCATTGGTCGATAGCCAATTCACATGTTTACGAGCAAATCGTAATCGCGCAACTCGATGGTGTCTCTCGAGTTCTGGTACTCGGGTTGGTCTTCCTGCCTGTAAATTACGTTCTTTTATCCTTCGCCTCATGTTCCGTTCACTAAGAATGACTCCGCGTGCCGCTTGAAGCCTCTAGTGAATCTAAAACGCTGTCAGAAAGCGGTTTCTCAGCACCTCGAGGTTAACAAATCGGTCATCTCTTGCGGATGTACATCGTGTTCGTCCAATTCCTAGTCGCCGCGTGTAGAGACCAGTCTCACGATACCTCCTAATCGCAGACCTTTAAGTGGTACGCGATACATTGAAAAATGCAGCCACCTCTCAATGGTAATGGCCCTGATCGGACAACAAGACCACCTAAGCCACTTGTTCAGCAGTAAGTGGCATCTTCAAATCTTTTCTAAAATCTAAATAGACCAATAATCAATAAAAATCATAAAGAAAATCGTTTCCGTGCAGCAATATTTCAAAATACAGAATTCAACTGACCTCTCGAATCGACTGAATTCAGTTCTAACACACATTGTTAGAAAAAGTCATCCGTCACTTAAATTAATCTGAAATTCAACACTTCATAACACTAAACAGATCACTTCGCAACTACTTACAACAATATATCTTTCATATATTACTTAATTTGTTTACAAATTCACGATAAGCGCTTGGGCCACTTTTTCTGCCGCTGAGTGTATAATAAAAATATACTAAAATCAATTAGCTAGCCGAATAACACTCACACAGTACACTGAACGTTAAATACCTTCATAAATCTATACTAATCTATACTAATATTATAAAGCTGAAGAGTTTGTTTGTTTGTTTGTTTGAACGCGCTAATCTCAGGAACTTCTGGTCCGATTTGAAAAATTCTTTCAGTGTTAGATAGCCCATTTATCGAGGAAGGCTATAGGCTATATAACATCACGCTACGGTCATTAGGAGTGAGCGGAGTAGCAACGAAAAATGTTACAAAAACGGGGAAAAATTTGACTCATTCTCTTAGGTGACGCAAGCGAAGTTGCGCGAGTCAGCTACTGGTGTTATAGAATTAATTGAAGGGAAAATTAACCTAGTTTGCCACGAGAGATATATAACATCAGAGACGGACAAACATTGCCAAAAGGTAGGGGGCATTTTCCATCGACATTTTCCTGGTTATAAAACTAGTCACCATTACAAGTAAAACAACCATAACTGATGTATGTACGTTTCTTTTGTAGCTCCCCGGTAGGTCGAATACCATAAAGTTTCCCATTGATAGATTCTCCTCGCCAAAAGATCGATCAACCTTGATTCTTGTTTACAAGTGAGAGAGGGCAATGGCTATGAGTTGAGGCTTAAAGCACATATATCTATTCGGAAACGAATAGTCACCGTTACGAGTAAGTGACTACTAAACTGTGTGGCGACGATGCCACGGCATATGCTGGTTGGTGCTCTGCTGTCGACGAAAGGAGTCAAGACATGACGATATTGAATGGTGTGTGTCGCAGTATAAAATATTCTCTACGCACAATAACATCATATCGTATGTAACTGCAAAAAAACGATAGTGCGAAACTATAAGCTACACCTAGATTCGCGAAATTATTGCGTAGTAGGTTTGCACAATACAAATTTTTCGCCATTTTGCCACCATATTTTATCAAAAAATATTGAACAGCATAATACCTTAAGAAAACAATACAATATTCAATATTAATCATCTAGGGAGGTCTACTACGCACATTTACGAGTTGACACGTGTGCTACAAGCCTGTATTCTACGTGCCTTCTGGCAAAAGGCGGTAACACATGCACCTAGGTAGGTACTTTATATTTTTTATAAACGTTAGTACGGTGTATTGTGAATATTAGTTATGGTAATCGATGTTTTTATATGGCTTGTCGGGACTGTCATCGAAACTTCATGTCATTAACCCCGGGTTAAGTCAGGAAGTATTTTCCTTATAAGTTATAGAACGTTCGTATCAATATTTGATTTAGAAGCGAAGAAAATCAATCGACGTTTGTTTAATGAGTTACTTACAGGTAACTATTAATTGCTAATTGGACGTAATTGTTAAAATTTGTAGTTAGGTAACCTGTGTCATTTGGTTCAGCTTTTCAAACCTAGAAGAACTAAGTACCAAAACCCCTTTCTGCCATTACTTTGTAACCACTCTGAATTTCCGATATTTTAATCGGATCAAACGCAACCTTCTGTCCCAATATTATTATATGCACTAATATGAAACACAAAATTGCGAGCTTAGCAGCGAAGCTAACCCCTAGAAGCAAACCCTACCTGAAGTATTATTCCAAAAGCACAGTACTTAATACTTTTGAGAAGCCGAACAAGTGACACGCTGATTGGAAGGGATCCATTTCCATATTGCTCATTAACGTATTTAAACGATCGGACCTACATAATGTATAGGATTATCTACGCGTCAGTTAGTGTGTTGAGCCGAAGTTCAGAGATAACTGGCAACCAGCGTTATTTTTCCAAAAATCTGCGCCAAAAAGGAGCTAAACCTATTTTAGCTACTTATAGGTGCAGGCAAAGCTCAGTTATTCACAATGCTAGCAACACTGATAACAAAACCACAGAGTAAATTACTTCCTATAGGCTCTCAATAGTGCCAGCTCCCAGAGCCTTAAAAAATCCCTTTGCAAATACATCAACCTAAAGAGATACACAGATTTTACGAGTGTTTACGAGAACTGCCGAGAATTCACGAACATTGCACGCTATGTAGAACAATGTGTTGAATGAGTATTGTATCCTTAGCAATAGACTGTTACTCAAATAGCGGTCATTAAGACCTACGTCGCTATTGTTCGTAACTGTTTCAAGTAACCGAACCGTTATATATTAGCCGTGTATTGTACAGTTCTAATAGGACACTAAGAGAATGCAACAGATTGGCGTCCCTAATTAAAGGTATGAAGCAGTCTTTCTTTCTATACAAAAAAAAATCTTCGGTCAGCTTTTAACACGGTCTGTGTATTTTACGCCGAAACGTCAAGCAAAATAGAACGCATGTTTGTGTTAATTCACGTGCTATATTAGACAATAAACTGATCTTAGCTGGTAAACTTCATATTAGGTAAGGAGACCATAATGTGCCTAGCAAAGGTATTGGTGAATTTTTACAATAATAATATTTTTTTGTACAAATAAAAGTACAATTCATATATACACATACATCTTGGACTTAATACTAAAATACAATATGACAATTATATCTCTGGGCCCCACATTAGGATTTCCTGTATCGTATGAGTTCTTTCGATATGACCCATACAAATGTATGGTGTGCCTGATTGTTTTATAAACTACAAGTTCTTTTACTTGTAATGCACGCAAAATCTACAATTATATTTTGGTATAGATATAAAGTAATAATATCTACAATTATATTTCGGTATCTATAGATATAAGAGTTGCATGTCATATCTGATAATCTAATCAATGACATCAGACACCAAATACGATTCAAAATATTTCGAGGTAATAATGAGAGACAGTATAGATCATTATCTAGTGCACAGCTAAACAACGTAATCAAAAAGAGTGGTCGTATTCAATCTTTTAGTGTTGTCATAACTTTAAAAGCATACCAGCTAGAGCAAGTAGAGTAATTAAGGTCTACAGTTTCTTCTAATTACAAATAGCTCATATTTAAATACGTTAAGGCCAATAATAGGTTGCAGCAAAGTGTTCCAGTTAAGTTAAAATAGAGGACGGGCAGAGAAAAATACACCACTTCTCTTCCTTCATTATTAAACTGCCTGTATCGATCATTGTGCCAAAAAATCTGGTTAAAGCTCTTCTGTTTAAGACACAAACAATCATTTTCCGCATTCTAAGATCCACAGATTCAGGAATCTGTGGATCTTAGAATCAGTCACATCCTCATGCTTCTACTTGAGATCCGCAGTACATACATTTAACATCACATGTCTATGAAGCTGACACATGCGTTTCCTCACTGACCGGCTGACCTGGCAACAAATCTGGCGCAAACATTATCATCACAACGGAGATGCTATTTCAAGAGTGGAAGGTCAATGTCTGCGGTTTACGACCACAGTGTAAAGAATAATGAACGGGTGTGGACTTAGAATACGCGGACTATAAACTTATTAAAATTATGTTGGTGCATGTGTTGTGGTAGGTCTGGACTTACAGCTAGGCTATGGCGAAAGCCTGCTTTCTATGCGCAAAATCATATAAAAACAAATTAAAGTTTGGTCACGTGCCCGGTCTATGGCGATAGGCTTGCCTCCTATTACATAGGACTAACATGGTAAATTGCGAAACTTGGGTTTATTTTATACATCTCTAGCCAACTTTCAGATATAATAGGCGTGATGGTAAGTATAGTAAGTATATAAAATAAAAAACAGTACTTTTGATCATACTTGTCGTCTTTAGAAATAAACGTGCAGGGAGACGCAAGAGGTTAGAAATTTGTATATAAACTTAAATATATCCAAAAGTATTATACAACAGGTAAGAACTTGAAGTACTTGATTGAGTTCATCGATTTTCTTGTCTGCCTTGTTATTAATTAAATTATTAATTCATCTTAGAATGCCAGCGTTGCATAGAAGGGACGAAACTTGAGTCGTTTGCTGTAGGAGGGTTTTAAAAATTCAAGAGAACACAATTTACGAAAGAGACTTGCTTTGAATAGACCAAAATACGTACTACAAAATCGATACATTAATTTCTAATACGGAGAAAATCTTTGTGTATACCTAAATGTAAATTACAGAACTTAAATCAGTATGTTTATAGCCTGATTCCGTGTCATACTTAAGCTTGCCAGATAACAAGGAAATCTGGGATTGTCTCAGAATTCAGTGCATTATCCTGTGTTCGACAAGAACACCTTATTAACTCGGATTCTCTTTTACCGAGATAATCTAATATCTTATAATTCCTAGACCCACAACTAAATTCGTTAGTAGTTTTTGGACATTTACTCAGGGAATTTAAGATGAAAAATGTTCTAATAAAACGCGTTTTTAATGGCCTAGTAATAAAACGCCGCGGTCTACAAACTAACATCTATGATTCACATTTATAATAACGGAATTAATAGCAGAGAGACCGGCGGAAACTCACAATTACTATCTATTATACAGAAAGTTATACTTTGTACATTCGCAGTTTCGGCTCGTTAAACACGACACTTATCTAGTTTTGGAAGAATTATACTTATTTTTTTACTTTTTATTAAAGAATAATTTGCTTTGTCGAGTGTAACCGAGTGATAATATTTTTCAGGTAGATTCTTATTACAAAAACTCAGATTTTATGTACCCATACATACACATAATCACGCCTTGTGCCCATAGAGGTACACACTTCCCTAGCTTCTTTCACATCCATACATTTTAAAACTTAGTGAGTAGTAGTCTATATGCCGGGTGTTATAATAGTTTGTTAAATTTGCTTCAATAGATGAGACGTTATGTTTTTAAAACTGCAGTAATTTTTTAGACAAATAGATTTAATTTCTATCGTACTAAATATTTTAGTTACCGAAAGACCACTGACTTAATTGCGTCATCAAAATAACAGTCAAATTGCAATAGAAAACCAAACTCAAACGAAATTTGATAGCTTCTATTACTAAACCAAATAATTAACCTAAACGCAACATTAGCTATTTGCCAATAATATGCAAATTATGAATTATTCCAACGTAAATTTAGCTTCCTAAGCACTTTCAATTATAAACCTAAATAATTACAACTTATTCATCGTAAAACACTCTGTTGTCTATGTTTGGACTTTATGACCATAGATTTATAGCTGGTATTGTAGAGCGGAAGTATAAAACATAGTTTATGGTTTTAGGTAGGCCTACGATATATTTTTAAAGTGTAATTATGCTTGCATGATTTGTGCAATGCGTTGTGAAATTACGAAGGTGGGTTTAAGTTCCGTTAGACGATTGTCTAAAATGTCCAAGGTTCACGTCGAAGACATATAAGCAAATTACTATGAACATTACAAATGTGTAAGCATGTCTGTCCGCCAGTGACACTTTTACGACTAAACTTCTTCATCGATCTTGATGAAACTTAGCATGGTAATCGTTGAAGACCCGAGTTTTAACACAGGCTAAGGATTTTTCTGAGAATTACCTCTTAACCAAATAACGGAAGTGTAATGAAGCCGTCAAAGATCCTTCATCTATTTCATGTTCCACTTTAATTAAAATAGATCAATAAGAATCATTTGAGAATACCACTAATACATTTTCCAAAGAGCATTTTCCATAGTTGCATAATCAAAATTCAATTTGGGGTCTCGTTTTCGGGCAAATGACTTCCAAAACTATCTAAATCGGGACTCCAAACAGGTATCTTCACTCAAAGACCATTGACACACAAAATTAATTGCTATCAACAAATACATAACCAAAACAGAATCCTCATTATGTCTGCGTCTAGATTTATCTGTCATTAGAAGATATGCAAGGACGTGGGTAATGACAGACATGTAGGTTAGAACTAGGTCAGGTATGTAGGCATGCCTGCGGTTACACTGAACATCAGACATGAATATTATATGAATATAGTCAGGCTTTTATCACGAAGAAGGAATTGGTGAATTGATGCTTATTAGAAACATGCAATGAGTTAAGCATTTACCCTCTTATTCATAAAAATATATGAAGTTGTGAAAGGCTTATAAAGAGTTTTGTTTCTTTCACTCCTTAGCGAAATGAAAGAGAGAAAACATAATATAGTAGTTTTTTTAACTAAAATAGGTTTATAGCGTGTTTATGACTGAGAGGGGTAGTGTTTAACAAGATAGGTTTACTTTTTCGGTACCTACTTTGTGATAAACTCGAATAACGAAAGAAATTGCTAAATTGATATAACCTAGGTATAATATGTAAATGTTAAGAGCGTGAAATTAACACGATTGAATTGACATCTAAAAAATAATACTTAAAAGAATATGTTGTCTAATAGCCATAGATGAGGCAATGAATTTAACTTGTTCCAAGCTAAAGTGATTAGATTTTACTTCAGTTTCTAATTTTCGCTGTCCATTACAATACGTCTAAGTGAAACTCATAATTAAGAACATTTCTAATGTGCAGAATATGGTTTCAAAACGTAACGTAAGGTTAAGTCGGCAAAAGGTATAATACCTTTACTTTACCTTACCTTAGAGATTACGAATGTTAGCAATAAAGGTCTTCTACATAATTCATGTACGTTCTCTTGTACAATAGGTACCTAAACATTGGCAATTCAACCGTTTCCTGGCACTTGCCAACAATTTGTACCCGGTATTGATCTTACCGTACAAGTCTGGCGAAAGCTGCCTTGCATACCTACTAAGTTCCAGTAGAACATTCGAGAATTTGGTACAGGCCACGGCTAAATACTTTTTTAGGTATTTATTTAGGCATTTAAAATCTTTATTTTTAAAAAGAGGCGTTAGTTACAAGACAAGCGACCATATCGTTGTACTGCTAATGACTTTATGTCTGAATATAGGTGCAAACTGCTGCACAGAAGTATAAAACTTAAAACTAGAGATTGGGAAGAGAAGTACAGGATCGAAGCTGTTGTTTTTTCATCTCCATCACTTGGACCTACTCTTCTACGTCTCTTGTCTGGGTTTCTTTTTTACTGCTTCACAATGCCTTGCTGCTATATTCAGAGACACAAATGCATTTGCTATGTGCTTTACGCTTCGGTTACAACAGTCTCATTTAGAAAATAGTACAGAAATACTTTTAGCAAAGATAAGACGCGAACACGCCACACAAATAGTATGCAGGTGCATCTTTAATAGCATTTTAACGAGTAGAAATCGTTTCTCGGTACCATCAATATGTGCAGCTTTCAAAAACAAATGATCTATGGAAGGCTTCATGGCTAATGGTTGATGGATAGTAACGGATACCGTAGATTATGGTGTATATCACGATTCACGTCACTAATCGTTAATGGCGGTACTCTGCGCTGTATGGCAAGATGTGTAGGTGAATGAAGCTAAAGAAGTTTGTAGGGATCTTAGATGGTAGCGCTCTTTCGTTTCTGACAGGCGTGATTCTATGTATGAAAATGGGCTATAAAAGAAAAATAACAACATGTTTCCTATGATCTAACACCGAAAACATCAAGTTTGATCTTGTGCTAGGGGATAAGAATAAAAGGGTGGAACGACTAGTATATAGTATATACGCAATTACGGAAAGGTTAGCAAGGTTCCAAAGCACGTAGACGATCAGACCAAAGGTTGCTCACCTTGCTGACCGTTTTTTTGGCCTAACTGAAAATATTATCTGCGTAGACTATTGTGCCTAATTAATGAATTAACAAAAATGCATGAAAATAGCACAAACAATAGAAAAACGTGGGCTTTTTATAAACACAGGTCAGTGGAACAACGAACGCGCAAATGAAAACGTAACAGACAGACTAATTAAACCATCCTGTTTTAATAACGAATTTGATGGAAATATGCCGTTTTAACCAAACTAATATTTAGTAACATTAATAACCGAACATGCACTTAGAGACAGTATTAATTTGACCAAAAAAAGGACTCAACCTTAGAAAAACTGAGATTTGTGATTTTTTTGTGATATAGTGCCAATGCGAAAGATTGTGAGCACGGAGGTTTTTTCGCGAAAAACATGCCAAACGGATTTGAATTAAATTTGATACTCAAGTATTATAAAACCTGGAATACTTTCTTCTTGGTCTAGTTTATAAACCATAGAAAACAATAATCCTTAAATTTGTTAAAAACAAAAGTTTGAATTTAGATATGTTATATTATTAATTATATTGTTAATTTTACATTAATGTACATATTTCTACATGTGTATAATTACACAAAATAATATTAATTTCAATTGAGACCTTAAAATAACTAACACAGATACTAGGCAATACTAAAACATCTTTGCAAAATTGCTTTTTTTCCTAGCGTATTATTTTCCTAGCATCTGTGAAAATTATTCAGTATCATCATAATAAAATGTATACTAAAGTAGTTTTTAATAGCGCAAAAACTCATGTTTCCCAAGTCGTATTCGTTACGGTAATAAAATGGCGAAGATAGTTTTATTACAATGAAATTCCGCTAAAGAGTGCGTTATTTTCAGCCTCTTCCGTTGTTGCAAGATGGATTCTGTTGATACACGTACGTGTCAGTATCTTTGTAGTTGTCAGTTTTAAAGAAAGATATTCTGTATACTTTATAACAATATACTTTCACTCAACGACTTTGCATTTTTCTGAGAGACATGGGTTTTCCTTCCGTCATCATTCGTATCCATATAAGCAGATGATTAGGTGGTATCAAGCGAAGGATAATATGTGACGAATATACACCTTCGTACATGGCTAGGGGATCTAAAAGGCCTGTTATTCTATACGAAAATTCAAATATCGTTGTAAGACTCATAGTAAAAAACTCGAATTAAATGTATCGCGCTTCCAGCATTTAAAATGGCTAATTTCGATATCTTTGAACTTTTAAAACACCAGCCATTTATACCTCTATTCGTACTTGAAATAGCAAACCTACAAACTGTCTTTTAAGTACATTTTGGCAGCTGTTCAAAAATCAAAAACACAACTAGGTATCATCAAATTCACATCACAATTCAGTCGCAGATTCTGGACATTTCCCAGGCAAAAAACCAGCCAGCACTCATCAGCCTTTGCCAGTTGCATATTGCAAACTTTTTTGTGGTTCTTGTCTAACCCATTTGTCATCAGTTTGATAGCCACTATTATTACTTTTACATTGATTCTTTTGTAAAATGGTAATGAGTGTTATATCCAAGCTGCAATACTTCATAATGACTGTCAAACTGACGTATACTTTGACTTTTTAACTGAGATAGACAGAAGCTAGCAGGACATTTTTCAAGCAACAAAACATGAAAAACAGGGTAAATAAACGCTCTAAAGAAGAAAAAACTAGCTCAACGAGGGAAGCAAACGTTACATATTACATGTTACCCTAGTTTACCCATTGTCCTCGCACAAAGGGTAAATGCACAGGGTAAAATGCAGGAAATCACCGGCTAACAAAGAGCTGAAGTAGGTCAATTAAGTGGCTGTAAAGCACGCTACTTCATGCATGTATGGAAGACTGAAGCTAGTGTTCGTGTGTTATTGAATTGTGGAAAAATCGTGAAGAGAGTGATATCAACATTATTTTCCAAATGAATGAACTTATAAAGAAAGATCTAATATCCAACTGTGACAATCAAAGTACAATGCGAAAGTAGAAATGAATCAAGGGTAAACACGTCATCATTGTCAAGGATATTTCATTAGATAACACACCGAAATATTTGCCCGAAAACCAGACGAAAATAAGTAACATGCCAAAGGCTGTGCATGATCGTAATCTCCAGCAAATTTAGTAGTCTAGACGGGAAAAACTGTACAGTACCTAACATGGCCACGCAATAGCTTTTTAAAAAGTATTTTGGCTTACGAATGGTTAAATTCACAAAATTGGATCCTTTTTAAAACTTTTTATAATAACGCGGGATTACAAATGTGTAAGTACTCCAAAACGAAACGGGAATATTAAATAAAAGCTTCGATAAAAGCTTTTATAACATACAATGTTTTATTGGAGATAGCTTACTATAATAATAGCCATGTATTTAAGAACAATAATTGATCAATATAGGAACGTACCAACAATGTTTGTTAAAGAGAACTCCCGCACTATAATAATAGTCTTGTATCAAAAACAATAGTTTATCAATATAGGAACGTATCAAAGTATGCGTTCATCACGAAAAAATTTTTTTACAAACCGGAATTTATCCATACTTAATATTATAAATGCGAAAGTAACTCTGTCTGTCTGTCTGTCTGCTACTTAATCACGCCTAAACTACTGAACCAATTTGTATGAAATTTGGTATGGAGATATTTTGATACCCGAGAAAGGACATAGGCTATATATCATCACGCTACGACCAATAGGAGCAGAGTACCAGTAATAAATGTAACAAAAACGGGGAAAAATTTCACCCATTCTCTCTTATTGGACGCAAGCGAAGTTGCGCGGGTCAGCTAGTATTATATATTTAATGATCGTCACTTTACTACTTAAACATCATATTTCAATGGTGTCACAATATTAAAACTAGCAAATTCTTCGATCTACTCCAGCTATTTCATTTCAAAAATGTATGCGTCATTCATGACACAAACCCCATGTATTCTTCATGCATGCGCCGGGGTATAAGGTTAAAACTAGCACTTTTTTTCAATCTACCATCACCATTTACGTAGGTTATTCTCATTTCCAAATTTTCGTTTCATGACTCAAACTCATTCTTTATGCATGCATCGGTAAGATCAAAAGCCCGATAAAGCATACCTATTCAGTACTGCAGTCACACACATAAGTAAGCAGTACAAACATTTGAAACATTCACTGCGATCCCAATGTCAACCAGTACATATGGCTTGCACATTGCGGACCGGCTGCTTACGTCATACCATTATGCACAAAGTACTAGGTGTAGCTTTACTAGGTAGAGTTGGACTAAGTTGTAAGAGTTTCGTGCTTCCGTGGTAAAAGAGTCAATGGGATTTAATAAAGAAATAAATATCATTGGACAATTCACACACGGTCATTTGATTCCAAAATAAGCAGAGCTTGTACTTATATTGTACCAAATAACTGATAAACATACTTATATACTTCTAAATACATTTTTATATCTATAGATAAATTGACATCCAGGCTCAGAACAAATACTCGTGCTCATCACACAAAGGTTTGTCACGGTTGTTGTGTTGGTTGTTGTTTAAGTTTTAATAGTTGCAGAAAAAGAAGAAATGAGGGGAAAACTTAGTTTTTTCGTTCCTTTTGAGTGAAACGGCTTTTTCCTTACATAATGTATATTCTCGACTTTGCTTTTGGCTAATATGAAGTTCTACTAATCGATGCATATGAAATTGAATACAAACATTTCGAAAGAACTTTATGTATGTAGGTTATTGAAGATGCGCCTTTTTCTGCATATAAATTAAATCTTAATTCTGATCCTTTGCTTTAAAAGGTTATTTGCATCGATCTACTCTACTTGAGGACGCTCGTTATACAAATAACCGTAAACAAAAAGCCGTCTCCTTATTGCTACTATCTACAAGGAAAAAACTTTTAATCAAAAAGGGTTCACAGAAGACGGCTCGTGGCAAAGCCACCCTCCTTCGAAATTGCTATAAGAAAAAGGGGCAACCCAGTAAGGTGTCCTATTTCTATTGGTACGAAATTATAGGTCTACCTACCTATCTATTCAAAGGACTAAGACTTACTCACATTTCTATACACATATTTTCTGTATAGGTAGTCAAAATCACCGTAACATTTTGAAAAGCATTTTTATCAATCAAAATAGTGAAATTACTACCGTTTATTACTTTCAAAGTTAACAATCACCACGCATTAATTATAGACAAAAAGAAAGTAATAAAATTGATATTTTCACACAAAAAAGTGCATACAGTTCACATATTTTCGACGCCGACTGTACGCTGTACATAGCATAGCGTTCGTTCTCATTTCACAATACTCGTATAGAATCTCAATGACGTCATCACCATCAGGAAACGGACCCATGACGTAGTCAATGAATGGGCACAGTATTCGTATGCATCGACATTGCAGTTCCACGTCATGACTTACTAAACAACTGCTTTGTTTACTGTTGTCCCTGACAAGTGGACTGGTGGACCTTCGGAAAGTGGACCTAGGCAAAAGGAGGTTATAGTTAACTTTACAGCACCTAGTTAGATTAAAATTGATATAGGAAATTGAGAGTTTATTGTTGTCTCTTCTTCTGAAAAATGTTTATTTTCTAATACGACGATAGAGCCACGATCCATTTCTAAAATTTTGTAAGAATACTTTCTATGAACTTAAAATTGAAAACTCCTGTTTTAATTTCGGCTCATAATTCTTCTTACTTCATAGAGTAAATATAACCTATATTATCTTTACTGGCTAGTGGTCAGTGTAGACGCGTCACAAATAGGTAAGTATCTAACTAAGTATCTAAAGTTGTTTAGGAAATAGTAGTTTTAGTGCTAAAGTAATTTAACTAGGTAGCTTAATTTTTTGTCGTTTAATTGATAAAACCGGATCACAGTGCTTTTAAAAATGATCCAACAAACAATAACATTCTTAGCTTTCCTTTAAGTTTAAAATAAGTAATTCTCGAACGAAATACCAATCACTTCCGAGACAACATTCAACTTTATAATAACACTAATTACTCATTACTGATTACAGCCAATAAATAAATTAATAGTCAATCACGCTCATGGCGTCGTGACCGGACATTTTATTCTTTATTCAAGGTTGGCAGCACGTGTAGAAGAAAGGCGTTTCCTTCGAACAATGTTCTGCCCTCCCCTTCGAAGAAAAATATATACTTACTCTCACCAATGGCAATAAATTACTTCTATGGGGTCGCTAGGGTGAAATAAAAATACGGGAAAAACAAGAATTTGGAGTAAACATAATCAAAATTATTAAAATATGGCATGGAATTTTTGACGTAAGACCGCGTAAGAGGGGTGTTTTGGAGGCAATAATTCTCAGCTGTCACTAGTACTTTATAAGAACAACCGTGCAATATACTTACTGTTTTTTTTTTTTTTCATTATTTTTGCAAAACATTGTCTGAGTTAGAATTAGTAATGACATTGTTTTCATAAATTATTTTGGGCTCTCTTAGTATCTAGGTACTACTGCATTAAGTACTGTATGAGTTAATATTACGTTAGTATTCTGTTTCTGCTGCAAAAGCACTACGAAGATTATAATATTTTATTGAATTGCATTCCAAGCTTCTAAAAATAGACGTGCTAAAGTATTTTCAATAACCATTTCGAAGATGGAATGTGCACAAAGATTAAAGTTGTTTTTTTAGTAAATGTAGTAACATTTTGAAAGTTAGACAAAAACATTAAATAAAAGCAATCAATTATACTTTATAGCTTTCTATTTTGACGAGCGGATATCGGTTTTTGTTGCTATAGACAGAAAAATAATGGATTGGTTTCGTACAGTCAGAATATTTGAGTCAAATCAAAACACGTTTCTTAGATGTAACTACCAGTAAATCATTCGCTCACAGTCGACATACCAACTTGCCAAAAGATTCTAATAAATGGTCGTCTGTATTTACAAATTGAAAATTCACGAAACTTGACATTCGTACCTTACCATAGTTAAAAGATTTCGCCAAACAAACCTTGCTAAATCTAGAAGTAATTAAATTATAAGTTAAACTCAATAATATTGGCATACCCACATAATTTCCAACGGCAATAAATTGTGCATCCTAGTCTATGGTAAACTAGCTCGACTGCTTCATGCTTGACACAAATACGCCAACCAGAGACAAGGCTGGCGGCAAACCGCATGTTATACAATATTCACCCACTTCGGTAATCTGTTATTCGATATTATATCTAACTGAGAACCTAGCAGATTGTATATAAAGTAATTTTTTTATTTAAAGTTCCATTAATTCATTTCGAAGGTTGGAATTGCAAGTGAAGGGCTAATGGATCAACAATTGAAAGAAACCATTTTATTCTAAACAAAAAACGGTCGATATTTTTTTTAATACTTAGTTAAAATATTGAGATTATTGTACCTAGTACTAGGTAATTACTTCTTGCTTAAGATGTTAATGATTTTAACATTACGCGAGATTTATTTGTTGCAGACAGCTGCAAGGAACTTTTCATTAGCATACTTTAGCATAACTTAACCAACTTATAATCGAAAACGTTTTTTATGTATCGTTGCATAATTTTGCATTACTGTTCGGGGTATAATAAAAACCGGTTTTTATAGGCAGTAAGGGTAAGTATGTTATTATTTTGATTATTTTCGTCTTTGGATACAGTAAACAGGAAAAATGCTACAAAAGTTTTAATAAGAAAAAGTTTTATCGACTAACTTTGTTGTGGTACACAATTTTCTTTTGCGAATAGATGTTTTTGTAAGGTCATTGAACTTAAGAAGTTCATGTCTTTAAAAAAGTACGTGAGACCAATATACTTGAAAAAAGATTAAGATAGGTATATACATGTAATTCATTCATTCATTTTACATTTTTCACACCTATTTCTTCCGGCATCTTTGGGCGCATCATTGAACTCCTTATATTATTTTTATCACATTCACTGAGTTTTTCTTTTTTACGCTCGCCGTATTTTTAATGGCGTCTTTTACGGCCAGCGTTTTTCCATGTCTCAAAACATCAATTGACAATACGTCTGTCTAATGGTCATGGGTCTTTCAAACAACTTCCTGGAATGATTAGTTCCTGTACCTATGAACTGACGTAATTGGGAAGTCTCATCTTCTAACATGAGGTATAAATTCGAGGAACTGGCTTGCTCTCGATCGATACCAAGTGACTTGACTGTATTGTTTGCAATGAGAGGGGTGAATTTGTACGCCTTTAATGGGAATGTGGTATTACTTCACAGATTTTATGAAGATTTAAATAAACATTAGTTAGTGAAAATTCTAACAGAGTCGGCGATTTATAAATATATTTAATTTTACTTATTCTACTAATAATAAATATCGCGAAATTTAATCAGGATGATTGAAACTACAGAGCTGATTTTTATGTAATTCTTTCTACGCTCACAAAAGCGCTAGCTAAATAAAGCAATCAGTCTCACACAAACACAAATACCTATTAAAATATTTTTATACTATTCTATAGCCTGTGAAATTCTTTTACAAAGTGCCATGTCGTCGATACCCTCGGGCCAATCTATAGTAGCTAATACCTACATTAAACTGCAGTCAATAGACTAGTGTTCAATGACGTCCAGACTATGTCAACAGGGAGTATTTGGGGTCACCGCCGCTCAGCTGACAACCGGCCGGGCGAGCTATTGATTTACACCCCGCGCTCCCCGCCACGCGCCACTACTTACGCTAATACTTGCGAGTTTAGTTTTAAAACTGATTTAGAAGTAGAAGAAAGGAAAGTAAAGGAAATTGTGAATTAAGAAATGTTTGCAAGTTTGTTTACTTTCTAGATTTTTACGAGTTATACCTAAGCCTAAGTAATAAAACTGTATGTAAAATACTGTCAATGGGAAAGATTTCACAGATATTTTATTTCCCGTATAGAAAAATATTGCTCTTTAATAACGAAATGGTATTAAACTTAAGGGTAATTACTTGCAGCCACAAAAATCTGCTTATTTTATATTTCTCAGCATCATATTGCCAAGATTAATATAATATTATATAACCAATACCTAGTTTTATTCTACCTAAGTTGTCATATAATCCAGTAGGTACATTTGATAAGCTCTAATTAAACACATTGCCTGTATTGACAGAGTAACTAGTCACTAATTAATTAGCCATGACCTCATAGCCAACTCATGATAATCAGTCAGTTGTCTTATTGACAGGAATAATTATCTGTTACCTTTGCCTCTATTCATAATTTAGTTTAAAAAGTTAAGCAAGCATAGAGTAAAATTAGTTTTTAACTATCACAACTGTATTTAAAAAAAATACACTCTTAGGTAAATGACTCATTTTTTCCAAAAGGAGTAGGCAGAGATAAAAGAACACCACTTGGTACAATCTTTACAAACTTCCCTTACCTCAGTCACATTCAAACATTTGGTTTTCAAAAAGTAATGTAAAGTAAAGTAAAGTAAAGTGTTTTTAACTTAATATTATAAGGTATCTATATTTTCAAGTTAAATAAGGGTTTCCGATAAATAAATTGTATAACTTACATATCAGTAAATAATACAGGTGTATTAATAAACAATAAATCACAATCTATTTTATGAACAGATGACTGTCACAAATTCACAATGCGTTCAAAATTTACAAACAAATATGGTTGAGGCAATATAAATAATAATATTATGCAATGAGACTTTATTTAGCTACCTATGTTGTTTATAAGGATGAAGGTATTAGGTAATTACTAATATTAAATCATTTGGTTTTCAACTGCAGATGGAAAATATTCATGGTATTAAAGTTTTCTATGTGTAGATGGAAAATATTCATGGTATTAAAGTTTTCTATGTTATTTTCCTAGTGTATAGAACAGCATAATAATTAAATTAAGTTTATGTAAGAAATATTACAGAAGTTATAATGAGATTAATTTAAACTACTTGAAAAACGCTTCAATATTTTGAGAGAAAATGATTTTGTTAAATATAATTTATAAAAATGCATTTCTATTTTAACTGCTTACCTATCTATTATATTGTTGTTGTCGCTTTCTATACGGAATTAATTATGTACCTATAATATACTATAGAAGTACGCCTACATTTGTTAACAATACATAATGCAAGAGTGATTGTTACTTTTATCAATAATGTAAACAGGAATATTATTCTAAATGTTTTATTTGTATACCTGAATTTATTCATTCCTACACTTTTGATTACATTACTGATATTATTGTACTATTTCAGAGTTTCGTTTCATAATATTTTCTTTTCTGAATAATTAATTTAGGAATAGTATGCCTACACTGTACAGTTAAATTATATTTAGTTAATTGGGTATATTAAGGTTTGTTTTTCAAAACTCTGGTAACTATGGCCCAGTTAAAGAACTTCAGTAATAATTCAATATTTGTAAACAAATTGCTCTAAGCTTCATAATTAATTGTGAATAAAATGAGAGTAAATAAAGTATAAATATTACATTACCTGATTATTGAATTTGTCTTTAAATAATAATTAATTCTTATAAGATTCGCAAAATAAAAAATTAATGTATGATGAGTAAGTGTTTACTCCATAATTTCAAATATCTTGATGAATTGTGTTCACAACTAAGACATTTAATTTTAATAAAATATTCTGTCCCATAAAATTTAATTTAATGGAGGTATTTTATTTTTATGTTTTGGTGTGATATTGACAATCTTTTATAAATATGTGAATGCAAGTCAGTTTATATTTGAAATAAAGAATAACAATTAGATTTATAGCGAGTATTTCTACTTCACGTTTTTATTCCCTCGGCATAAGAAATACGCCTGATCTGCCTACCTCCATAATTCGATTTCGACATCGCCACATTCTACATGCTTATTATACCTTCGTCGAAGGTACTGAGACTAGGTGCAAAGAGACAATAGAGTGTACTTATCGTAACATTTCGTAAGCTGCTAATGTAAATATTTACTCACTTGTGCGTATTTTTAATCCGAATAGGCAACTGTGTAATCCTCACACTAAACCGTGGTTACACACAATACACATCACAAATTCCTTTCATTATATCCACATAGATTAAACAATACACGAAAAAGGGCACTTTAACACACCGGCATTATAATTTTAAAGAAAAAGATAAAAATATTACACGAAATTCATCGTTTACACAGAATTCCGGAATAGTTAAGTTTGACAGATGTCGAATAATTATCGATAATTGTTATAATCGCGTTCCGTACACTGCAAATGCGAACGTATCCACTTTTATCGCGGTACGGCTAAACTAAACACGATCTACACGCAGCGGGACGCGTCGAGCAACGCCCGCAGAACCACTACAGTCCGGAAAAGTTAAAAAGTTAAGATATCGGTGCGCTGTCGTAGTAATAGTAACACCTACGCAATTTTGTCGCATAAAACTTGTCATACGAGATAGTGATTGTGTTGTTGAAGCTGTTGTGACTTTGTGATGTTGTCAAACCAAGAAGAATGTTATGGTTGTAAGACTCATTTCAATAACAAAAATAACAGTGCCAAGATAATGACAACATAATAAATAACAATCGAATTGATGGAATTTAGTTTTAGTTCCTATTATACCTAACTGTTTTTAAGATTTTAAAATAGGTATTGATTGTTAGTTTAAGTGGTTTTAAATAATTTTAGTACTTTTCTCACAGAATGCCTAATTTAATGATGACAACATTAACAAATTGTTATAGAAGTGAATTGCTAAAGTGCTCTCCGTTTTCAATACAAATTATTTATTTATATGCTTGCAACACTGTAACAATTTTATAAAAATAACTAATTATAGCGCCCTCTATTGGTGAATAGCGTTACTGATTACTGTGTTAGTACTACTACATGTCGTCTAGCTTTTCACTGCTAGATGTCGTTACAAACGTTAATTTTATCCTTTCATTTAGTAGCCATACGTGCTGCTAGATGGCGTTACTTAATATTATATGATTGTTACATTTCCGAAATTGTAAAGATTTTCTTTTTAGGTTGAAATGATTGTTTGGAAGAAACATTATTAGAAACAAAGTTTAGATGGAATCATGATTGAAACGATCTTGATTGATCAGAAATTGATTGTGGTTAATGTGATGTAAGATGGCCAACCAAATTCAGTCAGTTGACGATACAACCAGCAACATTATGATTCCTTACCGCTCAATAGGCGGATAGCGGTTGTTGAGTCGACGTCAGTGCGACGACCCAACGGCCAACTGCTCTGAAGCTAGTTTCAGATCGCGCGTACTCCGTGTTGTCAAAGGACGTGTGTGTTTTTAATAATGTCTGGCGAGCGCAAGAAAGTAATAACTGAAATTCTAGAAATATATCGAAATATGCCCTGCCTCTGGAATTTTAGATCCGAGGAATACAAGAACAAAACAAAGAGAGACGAAGCATGGGAAATTCTAACGAAAAAATTCAAGCAAATTGAACCTGATTCAGATGTGGCTTATGCGAAGAAAAAAATAGAACATATGCGTACTTCGTATAAAAGGGAGGCGAAAAAAGTAAGATTTTGAACTTAATACTCGATCTCTTCATAGATTCATAGTTAGATAATTTCGTATTACATACAAAAACAATAAGATTATTTTTTTGACACATTGGAGAATGATTTAAAATATCAGAGTAATCAGTCGAATAAATATATTTGTCGATGAGAAAATGGGCCAAATAAGTAATTTACCCGACACGGGACTTGTGAGATTTACAAACAATCATGTCGACACTTTGCCGTCGTGATTGACCAACAAATGATTGACGGCGAGCCTGCAAAATGGCCGCGCCTCGTTCTCGTAGTGGCATAACGTAACTCAATGTCAATGGCGGCAATGCCAATCCTTGATATTATTGGCTTTTACAACTTTAATTACGTATAATTTTTTACGATCTATATTTTACCTGACTGCGCGGTAAAGACGCAGTCTTAACGGCCTTACAAGTATCAGAATATTGACAGGAAAATCAGAAAAAAACCGGAATAATATCAGACATAATGCAGAATTTCAGATTTAGTCCGATTTATATGCAATAGGTACCAATACATTTTTGTTGCCGACATTTCAACAATGCAAGAATCCCTGCACTTCTAAATTTTATTGTCAATATTATAGAAGAACCTATATTAATGATTTGATAAACATTTCAGGTAAAAGATTCAAAACTCTCGGAATCGAAAAAGGTACATTTTCCAAACTTGTGGTATTACGACTTGTTGACATTTTTGGATGAACAATGTAGAAACGAAGAAAACTTGGAAAATAACGTGGTAAGTAAATAAAAAGGAAAGACGTCCTTAAGTTAACAGTTTAAAAGATAATGTATATAAGCACAAAGCTTAGGCTCTTAATCTAAACTTTGACTAATTAAAAATATATTTTACTCAAAAATGTGAATCGGAAAGGTATTCAAAGAAAATCTTTATTAAGTAAGTATAAAGTCAACTGCATAATTTTTTATTGACAAGATTTTCTCTTTCAGGAATCACAAGAAATTCCAAACAAAAGGAAACGCAACAAGACAAAACTGACAATGAAACAGATTATGGAGCGAAAGAAACAAAAAATGATGGAGACACAAGCGCAAGAACGACGAAATAAATTACCAAGTACATTTGCTCTTTACGTTGGAGAGCAATTAGAATCTATTGAAACGTTTCAACGGCAAGTGGCGGAAAAACTGATATCTGAAGTGTTATTTTTGGCAAAAACAGGGCATTTAAACTTTGATTCGAGAGTTGAAACTTCGAAAAGCATGTCTTCTTCAAGTAGTTCCTCTTCCCAACGTTCAGCGTCACCTTTATCGAATGTTGGTTCTCCACAGCGATTTATTATCCCGTCTCCTATACCTCTAAACCCTGCTTCGACTAAAACTAATCATTTGAAATCTCCTGAACCGTCTTCCCCTTCAAAATGTGTTACAGTCCAGCCACCTTCTCCTCAAGTTAAGCAGTGTGTGTCACCTCCACCACAAATGAATCAAGTATCGTATACCATTCAAGTCAAATCCGAAGCTACTTCGCCTTCTCGGACAGATGACGAACCTTCTCCTTCCGTGTTGAAAGATCTTTTGATAGAAAAATAATGTGGGTATACTTAAATAAGTAACAAAGTGTTTTCTGCGTAGTATTGTAATAAAAGACGATGAATTCATGAACAATTTTATTGCTTTCTTTTTAACCCATTTATTTAAAACGTTAAACAATTGATTTTCAGGCGTGGTTGAGTTTTAGTATTTGGTGTCATTAGCTAGACGCCTGTCAATAACTACTATATTCTAATAAATAGCTGATTGCTATAAGTATTAGTCTTTCCTGAGAATTCAAGGGCTTTGAAATTTGGCAGTAAACCGAACAATTCAAAATTGTATTGACGGCGAAGGAAAATATGTCTAGAAATCATACAGGCTCTATTTTCGAAACCATGGTAGCTTCAGTAAGGTAAATAGAGAATATCTTTGCCTTTATCCAGCATTATAAGTAGACACCATAATTTTCCTAGATGTACTGCAAAGAGGAAATAAGGAATAAAACCAACAAACTACAAAAACCGTTTTATTAAATATGCACTGAAAAACTTATACAACAGTTGAAGAGACCAAGCTACGCTCGCGTATAACTGGCAATACAAATACACTGAAAGTAGAAAAATAACCTTTATTTCATGCGTTTACGAACCAAACTCGTGTACTAGACTAAATAAACATAATTTATATGTATAATATATAGTTGTGCTGTAGATAGCAGTCTTGTGGAGTTTATTGGACCTTGTACACTCGGGTGCAAGTCACGTCTTTTGCGGTCATCACCTGAAACACGAGAGATAGTTAGTCACTTTAGTATTTATTTAAAGAAGTAAAAGTCCAGGTTGGAGGGCACAAAAAGACACGAAAAAAGAAATGTACGCAAGGTTTATCTCTGAAGGCCTGATTCCTAATTGCTACAGTGCGGAAAACTTGGATGAGTCCTTAATTTAATATGCGTCAAAAGAAATAACTTCAACAAGGAATTTAAAGGAGTGTGGGGATCGAATAGGAAACGGCCGAGGATTGCGCCCAATGGAGAAGATTTTTAAAATTTTTGCCAAAAATTGGGACAATAGATACAAAAAACAAATCAAAATACCTTTACCAGACATCAACTACACAAGAATCTCGTCCATCACCATATTTCTAGTTCCATTACCCTATATTATCCATTTAGAGTTCAAAAGTGAGATGAACATAGTTTGTGTACTCACAGCCTTCATCTCCTCAGGTCCGAATTCTCTGACGTAGGTGACCTCCAGGCCGTCGGGGGCCTTCTGCACCTGCTTCAGGGTGGAGCCCTCGAAGGTGCACACCGACTTCACCTGTAAATAACAATCGCAAAACATTTAGCAACTTGAAAAAGCGAAAAAACACCTTTTTCTTCCATCAAATTAATCACGAATTCCGCGGTTTTAAATAAATAAAACTACATTCTGATTTGCCATTATTTTTTGTGATATGCAAATAGTCTAACAGATATTATGCAATTTTTCCTTTATGATAAACTGCTGCTTAACTTTACGACTTGACCAGATTTCAATCCAAGAGCTATAAAGTCAAATAGTGTAACAATGAACCGCAGTGTTCGCAAGTTGTTAAATAGAAGAATAGAATAGAACCAGCTGCGCTCACCGGTCGACCAACTAGTAGGTATGTAAATCTGCAAGTAAAAGAAACCTTGGCGCGGTCATTCTATAGATGGGTGACCGCATAGTGGTATTCGAACTGAACGTCTCTATGCTTCAGCCTGGTCAAAGGCCTTTGGGCGGCGTGAACAACTTTGACACTAGGTTGACCACTAACTATACAATAACCATCTTATTCATAAAAATATATGAAGTTATAAAAGGCTTATAAAGAGCTTTGTTTCTTTTACTCTTTAGCGAAATGAAAAAGAGAAAACATATTATAGTAGCTTTTTGACTAAAATAGGTTTATAGTGTGTTTATGAATTAGAGGCGTAAGAATACAAGAAGAAGAATAGAATTTGGTTCCTCACCTTAGCGCCATCAGCTCTGTCCTCATCGAACTCCTCGCCCTCCTTGAACTTCATCTCGGTGGTCTTGAAGGTGGAGGAGGTGACCAGGTTGTAGGTGTCGCCTTCCTTCTTCAGCTCCACGGTGGGGGTCACCGCGTTGGCGGCCTTACGGGTGATCAGGCCCACGCCTTGGGACAAGAAAATATATTGGTTAGAGAGAGAACACACAGATTATAGCATTTCTATATTATAAAGAGTGAACGGCAATTTGACGAGTTTGTATGTAGGTTTTTATCTTCGAAACCATTAGACGTAGGTACTCTAAAGATCCTTCAAATATTTGTAAGATACAATGTATCAGACTATTGGCCCGCTCTGGCTTTGTCCGTGATGGCTTTAGGGATTTATACACTAAAACATTTCTCGAGAATCACTAACTATAGTAAAACTGCTAGAAAATCCGTTCTGTATACATATATTTTGAGTTTATCGCTTATACACAGACGCGACGAGGAATCTTTGTTTTATATTACGTAGTGGTGAATATTAAGTAAAATACAGGAAAAATTGCTTATCCAGGTAAAACATGGGCCGTTTTTACCTTAAACCGTATTTCTATTCCTATAGAACGCTTAAGAAATAAATAAATATTATTTATACTATATAAACGAAATTGCAGTCAATTGCAATGATTCCGAAACAGAGCTGATACCTCAATTATAACATGAATACTATCAATTTAGATCTCGCGATAATATCAGACTATCAGATATATAAATAGTCTACTAACTGCTGCAATATAAGTAACAAACAAGTGCAATTACAAGCGAGTTATACAGGTTTAGATACATACGTATGATCACTAACTGCATCTTTGCAGCCATGCATGAAGCTATCGGTTCAGAATTCATTCATTCTGTTATAGATCGATAACATTTTTATTTATAACCAGGGTGATATGGTTTTAAGTACTTTTAACATCAGATTAATATTAGATGTCTTCAACATTCATAAACATCATAAAATCTCTTTGGCTTGAAGAATCACAAATGAGTACACGGTTCATTAGGTTTCTTTTGTGAGCTCGTGAGGTACCCAAATATCGAGCTTTTTTGTGTAGAGAAAAGATTTTATTACAAGTTCATACATACTATAATACGAAAAGACTTTTTCCTCGACCTTATAATTCACAAATTTTCTATAAAATTTCAAAGAAATTAATTAATCAATAATTTTGCTTAAAGGTAAGAACTACAACGCTATCGCTTCAGCAGTTTTGGGGTTCATCGTAAGTTGGCAGACTGGGCGGAGGACTTTGATTTTTAATGGTATTAATTGTATCCTTACTTAAAAATAAACAGTAATAAATTGAATACTTAGGAAATACGTAAAAGCCCATACCCAAAGTCTTCATGAAATCATCAAAGTTCTCTGTAGACGCTAATTTGTATTTCTTTCCTACAAACTGGAACATTGTAACTTTTTTCTTATTTATTTATATTATCTAGGAATGAAAACAACGCACAGGTCTGACGTTGACAGTACAATAAAGTCTTGTGTCAGTGAAATGCACTGTATTTTTTTTCTACTTTTTGATTAATGTACAAAAAGGAGAAAAGTATATGACCTTTTCTTGTCTATTCTAATGAAGAAATAGAAGGTTGATCAAGGTTGCAAGGGATTGTTCTTTAGTCTCTGCCTACCCGTTTGGGAAAAGGTGTGATTTTTTGTATTCAAGTACGCAACAATGTAAAGGAAGACCGTTATATTGTATAATTATAAGTATTAAAGGCTTTTTCTCATAAATAAAATGACAGTAATTTTTAGCATCGATTCGAAAAATAAGATTTAATTATCTATTTTTGAGATTATCCGATATTAAACAAACCATTTTCCAAGTCTAGAATTATAAATTCTTAATGCATCATACGATTGAATGCAATCTTAATTAATATACACCATACTTTTTACCGAGAACATAGAAATATGCAATTAACGTCTAAACTGTATAAAGTATCGGGATGTTTTTGCTCACAATAAACTAGATTAATATTGCAGGCATGCGAAGTCCCGTTGTTCTGTATCGGACTTATAGTGACCCGTTACCAATAATATGGGACTATAGCTTATAAGACTATATGAATGAGTGCTACTTTTGCTTGAAAGGAAGTTTTATAGAAATAGTAAATCAGATATGATTGGAAGACGGTGTGTGGTTTGGTTTTTCATTGATTTTCTGTTTGATAACTTATATCTTTGTCTTATGTGTAGTTAGTTAGTTAGTAAATTAAGGGATTTCTTTGTGAGATTTGTGACAACGAAATAAAATAAAACGAAGCACTATTTTTAAAGTCGTTTAGAATAATAAAGAAATTGGGCGTTTATAAAAATGATTTGTAACTATGTCGGGAAGAAATAAATCTTTTCATATTCATTTTTTTTTTGTCTTCCTCGGTATCTTTCAGACTAGCTATCCAGCACTTATCCATTACTTATAGTTCTTATCGTAACTTCGTACCCTTAGTAACATGGAGCAAGATAATATCAAAAACCTAATTAATTAGGAAAATACCAGTGTCTTCAACAGGAAATAGAAATCTAAAATGCAAGTGTCTTGTTAAAATTCTTCAATGTGGTCTTAGACCTTATTACTGGGCGATGTGCGGGGAGTTTTTATCGGGACACGAGTATGTAGGCATGTGTCATATACCTTAGGTACTAACTATAGTGCATTCCTAACATGATTTAATCAATGTTTAAGTCATTCATCAATAATTTTTACTGCTAATATTTTTCCCGTGCAAAGGCCGATAGCTAAGTTTTGGGGCTAAAAGGTATAGAATTTTTTGAATAAATAAGTATTCATTCAGTTTGATTTGAACTTAAGTACCTATTAATTATAGTAATTGTTTACCGTTCAATCACTCATTTGATAATTTACCTCAGTTTGAACTTGTGATAACCTTTGTATGCCAAGATATATTATACTTATACTTTGTATATTTATAACAGAAATCACCTTTATTACTGTATTTTACCAGTGTTTTGTTACTTTGTTTATTCGTCGTATTTAACAATTTTTTTAATGAAAGTTAACCTGCACACTACATTGATGTTTGTATTGTTTTAAAGCTATCAATGTCATTATAACATTGTTCTTTAAGGTTTCCTTGATACAGGTCCTCCTAGTGAGGAAACCAATAGATAGGAAGTCTTAAGATGTAACTAGTTTTATATAAAATTATTTCACCAAGTGATGTTTATGATTCAACAGTTAGTTTAATTATTCTAATCATTGTGTTTTATTTTATGTACAATAAATATTTCTTTCTTTCTTTCTTATTTTTTTGCTCCGAAAAGTGTGAGCTAGCTCTCGCGTTTTCATGAAAACAGAATTGTATACCGGATCGCCTTAATTAGATGTCGTTTAAAGAAATAAGTAATATAAACAACTTATTCATTCATTAAGGTATAAAAAAAAATTGTAGCCGATGCTTTATACTAATAATACCTTTCTCAGAATTACCACATCAGGTCACCGTCATGCGAGTATGTGACCCATGTTTCCGAGATAACACAAACAGACATACACACAGTGAAATGATTCACACAAGGTCATAACTATAGGTATGCTAAGCTTATCGGCTTAGGTATTAACTTTTATCTAACGGCTAAAGTCTAGATATACTAATCTAGGTTTTTATCATTTGTTAGAATTTTCGGCTTTGCCTGTGATGGATTAGTTTTAGCCCACCTGTAGATTAAAACACGAAGTTTCGTAATATTTATTTTTTTGATAAACACGCCCATTTTAGTTTGAAAAATATGAGACTTTTGCACTATGTGTTGATGTAGTAAAAATAAATAATTATAGGAATTAATGATGTTTTCCCTATTCTTGCTTTATTTATTTATAGTTCAATCTCACAGTTAATTGTAAATGCAAATTAAAAGCTTAGTATTGTTACCCGTACTTATTTATTAAAGCAACATGTAAACTGAAAACAATGCTATAAAATATGATAATAATCAGACATAATATTTCATTTTATTACACAGTTAATTAAAAAGTTTCACTAGTGGCGATTGGTGTCGCCTGAAAACCTAGGTTTCTAGGTTACTATCTCTACCTATTAACATCAAAATTTAAGGTCAGACTTTTCAATGGAATGGAACCTATTATTTCCTGTTAACGTGCCTAGTGGTGGAATAAGTACCAACGATTTTATAAACGTTTTATCCACCGAATAGCATAAAACGTGTTCAAAGTAAGCTCTAAGTGTAAGTAATTCTAAACGAACACACGGTTTCAATATAAGCCATGCCTTTTATGGTGTCCCTATAGACTCGGCCGCTCCAGGCACTGGAATGTGCACGTTCAGGAACGCGGGCACTTCACAGTTACGACCATAGACTATACACTACCTCTATCTACTCTCTGCCAGTCTAGCCACCCACGTAGACTTCCCGCCAATTTAAAGGATCCCGTTTCAAATTCCTAACTATATAATCTAGATTCGGATTACAAAAGTTGGTAGGTAGGTAGGTATGTTCCTTCTAAACTTTGCGGCATTTTATTTTTTTTAAGCTTTTCTTTGCTAGACTGACTAGACATCACGCGTTCTATGAATCATTAGATAATCACCTAAAGACTAACCGTGACGAAAGTTGCTTAACCTTGCTAATTATGCGCCGGTCAATGAGCCTACGCATTGAATTTTTTTACTAATTAAAGTCCTAAAGACAAAAGCATTATTCAAAAATAACGTAGATAAAAAGTTCTAACTTCCTTTTCACAAACATAATGACAGAGTAAAAATCGGTCACTGTAAAAATCAGTCGCATGTTCTGGACCGAGCCATCTCATGCCGCCAATTATTATCAACACGCACAGATGAATCGATAAACAATTCTGCTCTCCTATTGGTTGAATTGTGGGAGCGGCGCGTCGCCATTGGTCATACGATGTGGTGTGACGTCAAGGCCGACGACCTTTATATTGGCGCAATTTTTCAATTTAGAACACATTGACGGAGGAAAGTTTTTGTCAATCAAATAACCATTTGTTTGAATTATAGAGAAGCACTTATCGATCATAGATATCAACTCGACTAGAATAGGATGATGAATGTGGTTTCCTTTGCCCATCTTTGCCATTTAAAACGATTATTTTCTGCGCGTTTTTTATGCGCCTTGAAAAGCAGTATGGAGCCTAAATAAAAAAGATTAAAAAAAAGGTAATTTGAAACAAAGGATAGTCTTAAAAGCTATGCAGAAGAAAACTAAGTAAAAGTTTCGTAAAATGATCTGAAATGCTGAAGACTTACTACATATTCTAATATTTATTTTATAACGTGTCAATTTTATCAGTCAGTATAGTTTGTACAGGGTAAATATTTGATGAATTCATATTCAGTCAATATGTCGGCCTATAGTCGAGCCCCTATTATTAGCTTATCAACTGTACTGATACCAATAACTAATAATACATTATTGATATTTGTATAACGTGAAGGTAGGGCTGAAAATATATTATTAAGTGAGTTCATGGAATTAATAAATACCTTTTTACAATTAGTCTTACAATAATAGTAAAGGCTTGAAAAATTCGCAGTTTTTCATTCCAATACTTAAATTTTTTTTTGCTTATTATGATTTTCTACGCAAGCTATTTCTAAAGTCATATAACTTAATTCGGGGATTAATTTTGTCAGATTCTTTATAGAATATTGTTTAGGAGATGTTACTTTATGAAAAATTTTTCTCGATGAATGTGATGGAAAAGTCATTACTTAGACGTAGGTATCATACACAACCATTAATGTACACAAATCTTCTCAAATAATAACTAAGTTCTTTATCTCCTAACTATCTTTATTATCTAGTTGTCAGTTGCAAATAGCTGTTCCATATTCTATTCATAACTATGAATAAATCATTCTAGTCTAGAAGTCTAGAAATAAGTCTACATAAAACAAAATGGCGTTACCACAGAGAATAAACTTTACTACTTAGGTCATTATTTAAGGAATAATGCGGTATTTTGTTTTGCAGGAAAAATTATGTAGGTAAGTAAGATGTTAGCAGGAATTCTTATTTATTTCCTTTTAATTATGTTATGAAGGGTTTGTTTATTTGTTCAGTTAGGTATGGAACTCTTACACGGCCGTTAATTGCTTTTTGTGATAAGAAAACTCAAGTTTCAAAATAAATGCAATAATTTACGTTGTATGTGGTCTCGATGAATCATTATTTATTTACGATGGAATTCAGTATTTTAAGTCCGATATTCTTTATTTTAGACTATGGCTGTTCCACGACAGGACAAGAGTCTCCCTCTGAACGAGGGAGCCATATTTATTGTAAAAAATAATTAATAGGTACTTATAGAATCTATTCAATCATAAATATAGAAAATTGCTTATAGCGGTCTTTGTTACATGAATCACGAAACGTGTTTCTTACAGCAGAAACAACCCATAAATACGTAAAATCTATTGAAATATAAAGAAAACATCGCAAAAAATTGTCTCAAACACAGTTTAAAAAGGTCTTCTACAACTGAAACATATATTTCATAAAAGAAAATCGTTCACCGCCCACTTCTCGTGTGAAGTTGCGTGACATAAATAGATCATTCATTCCGTTCATTTGTTCAGTATAAATATACCGGCGTTAAGAGTGAATGTCAGATTACAGAGCGGGTTCAATGTCCACCTTTATCATTGCGAGATAAAAATGAGAGATGCATTCTAAAGTTTGTTACAGATATGCAGATGTGTTACAGAAGTCGTTTATTTAGCCTTTTATGATGCTTAGTAAATGAGGATTGAGTTATTTGCAAGGTTAACCGTGTATTGGTTTAAAAATGAACGTTTGTTGTTTTAAAAAAGAAGCACTATGATTTAAAACTTTACTCTAGTATTGCAAATGTTTTAGTGTAAAAACCTACAGTAATTAGTAATCGTATATTTTTTATATTTATAAAGAAAGCTTTACACATAGTGAAAAGTGGGGTATTTTGAAATGTTGACTGTCATCATTATACTCGAAGTATGTAAAGAACGCAGTTGTAACCACACTACAGGTTTTTCTGTGTGGAAAGCATTAATGTCAACAGAATAGTCACCTAAATAATTAATTATACATAGATAGCTGAATGACGATTTCAAGACTGGGCTCCAAGAAGCTTCAAAAGCGACCGTTTTTGTCATCAGACATCGCCATTTGTCGCTAAGACCGGATTTGATCGAAGGTCAAACAGGATCCAATTAAGACATGGTTTTCTTTGAATCCCTTCGAAAAGGATCGTTACTTCTTTAGATTTGACTAACTGTTCCTGGCGACTCCGCTCGCGTAAAAAGATTTCCCGGAGTAAAAATGTTTGTAGGCGTTAATACAAGTTATAAAACTACATAGGTATCTGTATCTAAAATTCATTTTAAGATATTATAATATGTTCAGTAGTATTTGCCTAAGAGAGTAACAAAAACAAAAGAACATCAATCTTCACGAACTTTCGTATTTTGAAATATTTATAGGATTAGGATGTCCAAAAATATTATGTTTATAATAAATGACCTGATATTAATCGCAAGTCATTTTATTGTCACTTCATCGATAAAAGTGCACCGATACTTAATCTCAAAGAGATTATCAAATCGATTATCTTTTCATAATCGACTTTCAGAATTTTGCGATTAACGTTAATGATGACATGAAAAGTATAATAATAAATTTATATTATATCATAATGATATCAATTAATTACCTACAAGATTGGATTAGTATCAGGATATAGGTATTATAGCATAATTTTATCAGTCATTCCCGGAATGGGAGTGGATTCTTCAACTCACGTAATCTATAGTCTCTGCCCATTTTTATTTGTTCCTCTTTCACGCAAAATGTACCGAATTCATTTTGATGAAATCTTCCACCCAGATAGATTTAACCATAGATTACACACACAAACGTTTAGTTTTTACCCCGGAAAATCTGTCCAATTAGACGAAGTCAGGGGCAGAAGCTAGGATAAAGATGAATGCCTTCTGGAAAGTTATGTACGATAGTTATATACATTAAGCTTATAATAGGTATTACAACGGTCATACGGGTTTAACTGCTTCAGAACTTAATGCAGCTTAATTTTAATTTCACAAAAAACACATTTTAATAGGTTAAAATATACTTTGTATAAAACAAAATAATAAACTGATTACTTCTAATTTTCAAGATTTGTTTGTCATAAATATAATAAACGTGTGAGTTTTACATAAATAACAAAACAATGATATTTCAATGAATGTGTCTCTCACGGCTAAACGCTTTAGTTAAATTACAGTATGTATGTGCTGATACATGATTATGTACTTTATACTGGTATTATACTAACTATTACGGCGTAATGATCTGTCGACCGGTCTTCAAAGATAATGATGCTGTGACATGGCTTACAAGAAAAGACGGTTTAACTAAGTTTAGATATTTGAGATTAAAGATTGAGATAAAAATAACTTTTACAATTTTTGTAGGTTAGGTTATGCTTTAAGATAATGTTAGGAGTCAATTTGTCGTCTAGCCGTGTGGCTTAACAATAAGTCAGAGGGCTTAAATATAAGTCGAAGGGCTCAAAAATATGCCGTACGTCCTTCTAGTCTTCTTGGTGAAGTTCTTTAAAGTAGGTCTCTCACTCAACTGGAAAACGAAGTAACTTTTTATCTGACATCGAAACAGACTCCGAAACCTCGAAACAATAATGACAGTAAACTAAGAAATCAGTATTTTAATGTATATGCCATTAACTTCTGAAGTCTGGCTCTAAATGACATAAAATATATTAAGAAGACAGCTGCAAATTATACTATTTAATTCCAACATACTAAATAACTAAACGTTGCAATACAGTATTTGGTTTTCCTTTACCTACCAACGATTAGTCATAATCAAAACAAAAAACACATTTATAAGTAAATAATCATGCATTTTACTTAATTCTAAGTATCAGAGTCCTTCCCCAGTCACAATAATATATGAACAGTGAACTTTGTAACTTGAACGTGGTACAATGTATTTGCATACAATGTCAAAGAGTACAGACTTATAAAATATGTTTTATTTTACAATTCGCAGTTCTAACCTTCTTTTGTTTTAATCTCGGAACTGAAGGATTGGTTTTCTTTTTCTATTAATCGCAAAAAATGTTGCCAGTAATTTATTGTTGAAATTCATTTTTTTGGTGGTCACTCTGATCAATGTGTTAAAAGAAGAACAAGTGCCAGGTTTATGTGGTGAACGTTTGACAGTTGTTTTAGAGATTACTAATTACTAGGACAGATAGAGACAAATAAGATTAGTATCGAAAGGAAAAATAAAAATAAAAATATACATTTTCTTGCACAGAGTAATAAAATTATAACTAACGTTCATTCTCATGTTATTCATTTTCAAATATTTTACTGCAAGAGTCAAAAGACTCATCAATTATTCTTATTCAAATTAATATTTGGGAATCATAC
Source organism: Anticarsia gemmatalis (assembly GCF_050436995.1). Taxonomy (NCBI): domain Eukaryota; kingdom Metazoa; phylum Arthropoda; class Insecta; order Lepidoptera; family Erebidae; genus Anticarsia; species Anticarsia gemmatalis. Next base: position 7,696,501 of record NC_134764.1, on the reverse strand, counting down.
TCAGTCAAAACATATTATAACATTAGTTAAATATTGTTCTTAAACGCAAAAATAAGAACCTTGTCTTTTTTATCATTGTCCATTACAACGACGACAAACTAAAAAACAGATATTAATGACATATTGAAGTAAATAAACTACTAAATTACATACTCGTGGATCGTTAATTCGATTACACAAAATTATTTTTTACAACCATTCGATTTGCTTCGGTAATTTGAGAGTCACTTTTGGTCACTGGCTGGGAATTTGTGCTTGTTCATAATTCATATATCATATCTTGAATCTGAAAGTCTGCCTATTTCGCTTTGACATCTTAACCACAAGACCATTTACCATGAATATTAGTCGAAGATCCGAAATCAAACATAGGTACAGTACAGAGTAGAATTAGGGAATGGAATTTGACAGGAGTAAAACCGCATGGGTCAGCTAGTTACAAAAACGCCGCAAGGCCAATAATAGGATAATGAGGTGTATCATTGACACGCACAGGAGTCTACGACCGTAATTAATTGACTGATTTGACCATTCGTAAGTCTTTTATACTTCAAACAGTGTTCCTAAGTTCTTATGACACGCGAGCATTTTTTATAACTATGAGTCTCAAGCAGAAGTCTTTTATTAAAAGATTTTGAAGTGATAAATAACTAAGAATACTTAAAAACTCCTCCGAGAACGAACGTTTTTAAGTGCAATCGCACCTAAGAAATAAGTACGACTTAATCTAACCAAACAAACTAGAAGATGGTTATCTGCAATCATTGTTATCTGATACTCAAGTGCAAATATACCTCCACCTATCATTTAATACATAGTTGCAACGCAGTAAATTACATAAAACATTCAATAAATCTGTACATTACAAATGTCAAGTTCAACTGACAGATAGTGTTGTAGCTAACTGCGCGTAGGCACACGCCGACTGCATCCGTTCATCTGACTAACGCAAAGGAAACGTACGTCCAGCCTATTGCCATCAATTGATCCCTGAATCGCGAGATCTTAATCTTTTGTGACTCAACATCACATGATGCGGATATGAAATTCTAAAGATCAATTTATGGCTGATGGAAATATAAAAGGTTCCTGAGAACGGAATGGACAGCTTTAGGTGATGAGTATCACCTCTGTACGACCTTTTCAAAGACGAACTAATGACTAGAGTCATAGTGTCAAAGCGTTTAAAACCATAATCCACGTTCAATGATAATTGTCAATTGTATGGCGTCTACAATTAAATCTTAATTTACTTCACAATTAGTTTTGTCTATTTGCCGTGTGATGTATTAGTAGATAAAGTAGTATGAAGTACAATGTCGGAATAACAACAAAGTAAAGTTTACTCAGAAAAGGCGGGGTAGATAGTGACAAATTACGGCTAAAAATATAAGGCCATTTTACCTGTGTGTTAGTGACTCATCCAAGTATTGGAATTGGGAGTCATTAGGTGAACAATCCTGACACTACCGGTACAAAATATTGCCTAGAACTTAAAAACATTGGACAAATGGCTTAGGAACTAAGTATTTTAATTCGTTTTATCAAGGTCTTAAGAAAACATTTCTTTTTCATCAATCTAACGACGATATTCAGCGCAAAGATCGCTTCATTTCGCTTTTTGCCAAAATCCGTATCAAATGTACCTTTCTGCTTTGCAGTTTCAAAAACACATCAGCGTTTATCATTTCCAAAGAATTTTCATACCAATAATAATGTTTGAATCACCTGGCATTGTGGGTTGACAGGTGTAAAATAGATATAATTTAGATATGACAAACAGCAAAATAGCAGTAACAAATATGACAAGACCTTTGCCAAAGAAGCACATTCCTATTCTATGAGTAGCGAAGGGTGGGCTTGTTAGAGAGCTTTTGATCTGGAAATGCCGTTATGTGGGCAGCAACTAGATAACGAGGTGTGCATTCTTGATCCAGTTGCACTCAATAGCTAGCTGAAAGGTAAGTTGTCTATAGTGCTTTGTTTGGAAGTAGGTGGTTGTTATTTGGCGTGGTTAGAAGCGAAGAATTGAGAAGTAAACTAAACTTTTGTAGAGGCTTGAATGCCTTTGAATTTTACAACGAATTTTACTTTTATAGAATGAAAGGTTTATCGGTATACTGTTAGAAAGGGTCTGGTATTTCAATCTGCGTGAGTATTGGTTAGGTTTTTAGGTCCTAACTCCTAGTGGTCAATATTCGTACAAGTGTTTAAAGACGGAGCCCTGCGGGTTCACCGGCACGGATTCAGTGAAGTAAAGTATAATTTGCCATCTCAACCATCATCAAACCAAGTCTCAACATCTATAACATTATATGAAAATCTGTTCGCAGTAACTTTGCATACATTAACAAGGTTTTATTGTGCGAAATTACATTCAATTCACCGAGCAGCTCCGTCATTCTGTGCGAGTAACTGACAGTACATGATTTAGTACCAATCATCCAATATATCTCAACAACGGCTCATGGAAACAGCCGTGACACATGGCCCCACTTCAATAAAGCAACAAAATCAATACTTAAATAGAAAACGGAACTCTTGCATATAAAATGACGAGTACAGACCGTCTGGTATCACATTGGCCACAATTGGTGCTGATTGTTGTCCATTTGACGACAATTGGCCGGCACTCGGCTCGGCCAATAGACTGTTAATCGGTAAACTATGCCGGGATATTCTCATGCGATCTTCCTAATTAATTAAAAGGATATTTTTGTTGCGGGTGGTGTATTGAAATCTTTGAAACCTTTGTAAGGTTGTTAAGAAAAAATATATTATTGGCCACAGGACGTAATAAAGTTCCTTTTTTCTTTTGTCAAGTTTTATTCAATCGGTCCAAACTCAGGCAAATATTGGAGAATTCTAATGAAGAGAACATTTTTTTTATTAACTACTTATGTTGTTAATATGTTTTTCTCTGTTTCATCGTTTGTATAACCTTTATATAATAAATCAAATCTCTTATACAAATAAATCAGTAAGTAGTTAATTTTGGTTCATAAAGACAAACATTTTCTTATTTTGTTTGGATATCTTTTTCTCCAACTTATTCAAAAACACAGACTCGCTATTTAAATCAGTGTACCCGCATTCGTAAATTAAATTGAATATAAAATAGTTCTGAGATTTTGAATGACGCACGAGAATGAATGGTTAACAAGATTTTCATTCACTACCCGCATGATTTTATCATGGGTTAATCAAAGTTAAATTGAAGTGTCGGCGTGTCAATACATTTCTAATAGATGAAAATACATGAATGACTATTGAAATAGGCAGACATATTTGATAATTTTTCTTATTGACTGTGTTATATCTGGTAAATTTTCTCATTGACTGTATTTGTGAACTAGGGACAGTGTATGCAACTGTAAATTACGGGTCCTGGGAATCGATATCGGATCTATAGGTATATATTTTAGCGTTAGTTTATCTATTCAATAGCGTTTAAGCTAATATAAAATGAATAAACAGTTTGAATACCGCTAAATGTACTTCAACGGGCAAAAATGGTATTGAGATTCTTATTAGCCCAGAGTTTAAAAACAAAAGTTTAATAGCCCAGTATATTACAATAGGCTCGCCGCTATTTGATGGGGATAACATCATAAATTTTATGTCGAAATGTGGCTTTATATACACCTCTCCTTACACCTCGGGCATAAAAGGAGTGAGATAAAAAAAACCTTGTTTAAGTTTAAATATTTAACTAAGTATGCCTTTTGGAAAATCGTACAGAATGTTTAAGATTGTGCATCTCAACTTGTCGTCTCTTCGTTCGACGTTTGCGTGAACGTGCATTGACACAAAGTCTGTATGTAACGTAATATTGACCACAACGTTTTATATGTCTCCAATAATATTGTTTTGCGACTAATATCAATTGTCAGTCGTTACTTGTTATTATGTTCGATGTTCGTTGCTATGCTAAAGTTTTATTCATTATGTTTTAAACAATATTTCTGTATCAAATCAATGCAGTTCATTATGCTCATTTATTTAGTTGTTAATAAACAGTTTTAATTAAACTTGATAAAAAATAACGAATAAAAAAAATATTTTAAAACATGTTTTTGTTTTTGTTTTAATCAGTTATGTCACAGCGAAATAAGGTTATTATAGAACATAATTATGTACTGAATAACTTTAGTAACATTTCAGTCTAAGAAAGCTAAACAACAAACTTATTTTCGTAATATTCCCGCAATATATTTTCACAAATTTCTCCACGCGAACAGAATACTAAATCAATCGGGTGCGTGACGGGAATTAACTAAGAAATCTTTGAGAAAATCTACCTATTTCTGCCACGGTCGAAAACTAGGGATTAAGTTTGATCCAAAATTCCGTCGTTACACAACATTCTGGAGGATTTACTGATTATTTGTTGCAATAAACTCGATAAGTAAGCACTGATAATGTTCGATATGAAATTATTTATAGCTTTGAGTAAATATTAATAATACTCGTTACTAAGCCGTCTAGACTTCAGCCTTACTACAGTGTACTTCAAATATACGTAATAATTTATACTTCAAATATTGCTTATGTAACATGAATTAGCATCTACTATCGTTACCTCAGAAATTTCCGATCGAATATGTTTCGATTCGTACTTCCTACTTATATCATAAATGGGAAAGTTCGTTTGTATGTATAATAACCTACTTTACTTTTTCTCATTAATGCAAAATAGATAAATGAATCTTGGAAATTTGAATAAGATTTTTTTTATTTCACGTTAACGAATTAGGGCAAGAGTTACGTTTCAGATAAGTTTCAGCAAGTTTTTTTTTATTAGCCCTTTATGTGTCCCACAGCTAAACAAGGCTTTCCGTTTTCTTTCACCTAGTAAATACCTAATGGATCGTATAATACAAGAATCAAAAGAATAACATTATTAATGAACGTATAAGAAAATCATATTGCAAATAACAATCACAGTAATTAGTGTTCATGTTTGTTAATGTAACCGCAAGGTGTGTTTAATTAGTATTGGACGTCATTAACGCGAAAAGTCTACAGCGACAACCATAGGAAAGAATTATAGTCACTAACATATACGTTTTCGTACAATTATTGTATTTGTCAAAGCGTTTATTCTCATTTTCTATCAAAACGGCTTAGCTGATTTGGATAAGATTTGGTAAAGTGGTAGATTACATCTCCAAAGACGGTATATAATATTCTTTTTCGTATGTATTTGAGGTAATCGCTCCTATAATTTCAAACAAAAAAACAGTACTATCAAAAAACTGGCACATATTTCAACGAAATGTCACAAATAAATTAGTTTCTACTTTAATGATACATTTTCATATTTACGTCTGGCCTGCATTTAACAAAATCAATGCTGCCGTAGTGTAAATAGTCATTGGCAAGTATCCGAGTACAAGTCAAAGTCCGCCTAAGTCCAAGGCTAGAACGTTAAATCTAATCTATTGTAGTTTTTTTGCTTTATTCGTAATAGTGTTAGTTTTTTTCACGTCTCGTTTACAACAGACTGGGTGACGACGGTTCAAATTGGAATGTGGAGCAAAAAGTTATAACGTGCTGAAAACCTGAAATGGTTTTTGCTTGTTGGATTTGAATTTCAGTTACTTTGTCGCTATCTAACATAGACCTGAATTAAAGAATCCTACTAATATTATAAATGCGAAAGTTTATGAGGAAGGGTGTTTGTTACTGTTACATGAAAGAAATACCTGGACAGATTTTTATGAAATTTGGTACGCTAATAGATTATAAGTAGTCTTAATTAACGCATAGAATTTTACCCCAGGAAATCTTTTCACGATGACAAAGTCGTGGACAGAAGCTGGTATGATTTGTATGAATGTCAATTTGACTGTTCAAAATATTGTAACTTTTGTTGTTCTCTGTAAAAATAATTTATCGAAAAGATTTTAAAGTCATAATTATAATGATAAACGCAGAGTATAAAGTCCATGAAATATGTAAATTATTAAATACATTATATTGAGCTGTCATAGTTGAACACTTAATTAATTATATTACTTAAGCAGTTTATTGTAATTCCTTTTACGATTTCATAACCATGACATTTGGTTCCAATCGCCAAAATTTGGCCGATATTTAGCTTCTACTACGAATACTGAGAAATAAAGAACTAAAATCCCATTAAAAAACATAGGTCCAATGATTAAAAAACGAAGTATCTAAAGTAAATAAACATTTTTTACTCATTCAGCCATTTCGATATGGTAATTTAACGGTTTAACACTTAATCTACAATTACCGGATTTTGAAAAAAAGTACCCACCAAAGACATGTTTTATTTTTTTATTTCCGCTGCAAGGAGTCTTTGTAGTAGTTTTTATATTAAAAATAAATATACTTATCGATCTATTAACACACGCGAACAGACTCGCATAAATTATTCAAAATTAAGGAATTCTAATAAGTTTTTTATGTAGGTAAGTCATTCACCTTATTCTATGTTTTGAATGAATCTTTTTTTTATGTAAAATCCTAGGTTCTCATAAAATCCCGTTGTAGATATTCTAATTTGGATCATTTCAATGCAGATTTATTTTATCAAGGTCGACCGGTTTTTAAAAATAAATGGAACTACCTTAAAGGCCTAAGTTTCTTTGGTAGTCAAGAAAGTTTTTTTTTAACTAATGAAAATTCATCAAAATATTTGTTTTCTCGTTTATTAACCACCTCGTTCCTATTCCAAAAAAAAGTGCATTACAGTTTCATTTAGGTTAGCTGTCATTTTGAGTGAAACGAAAAAAAGTAATGAGCAAATCAAAGACAATGCCCACTTTTTTTAAAATTTTACTATAAAAAGATTAATAAAAATAACCTTCAGATAAAAAACCAACTCAATTAATGTCAAAAGAATTAAAAAAGTAATAAAGAGGTCTTTATCAATTAAAATTATTAGTACAAGGAACCATTGTACGAGATAAACTTATAGCAGGTGATAAATATTATAAGTTTTTCAGTAAATAATAAGTTCGTTTATGTATTTATCAGCTAATACATTTTATGAGGTTTATCAGGAATTCGTGACTCAGTGAGTTATCTTAGAGTCATAGTCCATCGTTGACACACGTATTGAAATATGTGGGGTCTTTGAATTAATGCGAAATTAGTACTAGTTTATGCACGCGGCTTTGCTTGCTATTTTATCTTAAGTAGATTACGAATTTCTTTGAAATAAAATGTATCACCATGTCAAACTATATAGCCGTAAAAGAAAAACGAAATCGTTTATATCCTGATAATATTTTTAATGCGATAGTTAGTGGGGATGGATAAAATATTTATTACTCTTTAACCCAAAACATACTGAAAGAATTTTCCTGTGGAACGACTGTAACATACAGGCAGACAGAATTTTCACCCTTGAAAATGTTAGAAGCTAGCGATCATAAAAGTATGGATTTTTTGTATTTTTTTTTTATATACAGGAAATGACTAATCGCAATGTGTTGCGAAAATATCTAATCAGAAATATTAAGTTGTAATGCTTGTATTACATTTGAAATTGTAATGATAAACCCCTAATAACATTAAGAATACGCATACGATAAAATCTATCAAACAATTGTATAAAAAACGTTTTTAAATCAATTAATAAAAATCGACTAATTACGAACGATTCTTAATAAAATAGATCTTGGAAGAACTAAAAGCAGTATTCAGTTTATCCACTGTTAAGAATCAAGTAAGTTCCGGTAGATAGTTTCCTATGAATATTTATTTATTTAACGCTTCCTGCAATTCATTGCATAATGGCAGACCTAACGCTATAGGAATTTTCTACCAGGCAACTTTAGCAGTATAGAAAATAACTTAGGAAACTAAATAGAAACTAGTTACATTAATATTAAGAAAAGGCAATTTCAGCAACCCAGGGCGCCGGCATTATCTATCACCGCGCCAATTTTTTACCTAATTGGTTAAGCCGTTTTCACATGTTAGAAAAACAAACATATCAGACATTCATGTGTGTAATATCAGCATGATTATACAACTATGTCACTTATCACGAAAAATGGCTGAACATTTTTATATGCACACAGAATCTAACTCTAATTTAGACTTAAATAACCTTTTATCTAGAAAAATCTTTACAAAGTCACGGTCCAAAGCTAGTTATATAATTGAATATAATACATTTTTTTATATAACAACAGTAATACATACAAACAGTAGTTAATAGAATGATGAACTCTCCTCATAAAAAAGATTGTGGGTAGTCGTATATTATTCTATACGTACCATACGTGGGTTGAATAAAATATGTTAGTTATTATCTTTGAGCTCTAAATGTGTGGTCTAGAATATTATAGGAAGCTAGAGCTAGCATACTTTGCTTTATCTCTATACCTAGGTAAACAAAAAAAGGTATTGAGGCTCCAGAAATATTAAATTTTGATATTTAATTTGGATAAGTGTCGATTAGCTTATCAGCAGAAATATCTAAGTATCAGTACTTATCCAACTTAAGGGTACTAAACACGACAAAAATGAAAGGTATACGAATTGTAAAAATGACAATGTTTCCTTACTTCGTTTTAGTAAAAATGTAATGTGAAATTTCACGTGGAACCACCTGAGCCAATCTCAATAAATTTGACTAGTGAATATATCGGGAAAGGATATGTGCTACTATTAAAAAAATATTACGTGGATGGAGCCACGAGCATGTGTTAGTGTATTTCCAATTGTATTTAGTTGCGCAGTTTTTATTCATAAAATATCTTGAGATGACAGATATAAGCTTATCTCGAGATAGAAATTATTATCAGATAAAAATGTCCCCATGACCTCTGCGCTAAAAATAGACTTGAAATATTCTCATGGTCAAATGACTCATGGCTTTGGAAAAGAAGGTGTAACTATCATCGCAATTGTTTAAACATTGTCAAAAAGAATAATGTGGCTTTTTAATATTTATAACAAATCTTTAGTCCTGTAGATGATTTAAGTAAGTAAGTACTTACTAAGTCTGCGCTAGGTCTGCCCCATTTCTTTCAATCCTCCCAAAGTCTTTGCATCATCATATCATTGAAAAGACTTCAGAAATTTACTTAAGAATTAAATTAAAAAGCATTGGAAAATTTCCAGACCCTATCTTTGTAAAGGCTTATAAAAAAGAAATATCGCGACGAATTAAGATCTTCCTCCTTTTTTTTATGTCGGTTAAAAATCATCACATATCATTCTCGTCCTGTTTCGAAATTGTCCTTCTGTAAGTTTCCATTAAGTATTGATTTATGTTCATCATTCAAGGTACATATACGTGACCGCTACGAAAAAAATATACTAATTGGAAAGCTCCATCATTAGTGGCTTACTGATAAAATCGTGTATTACAGAAACATTAGAATAACTTTATCGAATATGTGGCCTTTACATAGCGTGTTCTAGACCCATTACTGAACAAACATCCATATAATCTATAAACTTATTGTTATTTTATTGTTCTCAATAATACCTCGGATAGCATATCTAATATAATAAAACATAACTACATAATATTATTTTGTAATCTTACTGATTGGTCAAATTCAACGTGTGGAAAATTATATTTTCTATATGACAAGTAGGTACTCTTTGGGATTGACCTAACTTTTTTATTAGAGGCCATTTTCCCAAATTTCCTGTGATTGTTTGCTTTGACAATCTAAAAAGGTGTAGTTTTCTATTGGTAAAGTGATTTTAAAATCAATAGCTAGCTGTAGTTTCGGCGATAATCTTCCACGAAAAGCTATAATTTTCCTATTTTATTCTTACTTCTTACTATTAAAAACGATAGTTGTATGTTTGTTACTCAATCACATCAAAACTACTGAACTTATCATAATGAAGTTTAGTACACAGATAGTTTAAAATTTGGAATAGCACAAGATATTTTTAATCTGGGATTATTTTTTCACGCAGGCTGGGCAGGCACTAGTACTCTATAATATAGCGGTAAATATGTAGTTTCATACATATTTCCATGAATTACTGTCGCCCTATATTTAGGCCTATTGTAATGAGTTGCTGTTGTTGCCGATTACTATGATTATTCTGCAAACAATAGTCTACTGATAATGATCGAACCAGCTTTTGTCACCCCTTCCGGAGGGAGGGAAAGAGGGTGGTAATTATATAAATACCAATGAGAGTAATTAGTATGAATAAGCTACAATTAAATTAATAAAGACCATGGCGTAGATTTAGGGATAACGGTATATAAAAAGTTAAGAAAAGTTACGTTGCGATCCTAGTTAAGTAACTCTAGAGTCTGTTGTTTTTTTAACGATTTTAAGTGAGAACTCTTATAATTATTATTTCTAAAATGTTTTGACTACTGGTTGACTAGAGGAGATAGGATCGTAGAGTTCTGAAAAAAAGAACATAATTATTCTAAATCTAATTTATAGTATTTTTTCTAGTCTCGAAAAATGAGATTCAGGTAAGATTGTTAAACTGATGTGTCACTAAATCGAAGTTCGATTTAACTGATAAATGTTATTCAGCTGAACATTAGTTAGGAATAAGGGTAGGTTAACGACGGTCCAAGTAGGTTAGCAATAGCATAATAAATGTGTGATGACGTAATAGTATGTGTGAATAGTTGTTCTATATTCACAACCCACCCCTATTAGAACAGCGCAGTAGGACTAACATTAAGTCGGCATCGATTCGTTCTCTTAACAGAAAAGTTTTCCTATGCGTACGCATCTGGCGAGAAAATGACATTTTCCGCGTGGAAAGGTTTTCTTAGGTGAAGGTAATCTTATATTTTTAATATCTATCGAAATAATAGTTTCTACAAACCATTGTTTAGCTGAGTATAAAAGATGATATTTTGAAAGACCGGAAAAAGAGGACCATTTCAATGACTATTGATGAAGAAACTACGAACCTTTAATAATTTATTTATTGCTAGCGGACCTGGCAGACATTTCTGACCGCACCCGAGACCTGCCCGATACTTTTTACAATTTACATACACAAATCCTTAACATGTTATACATTAATATCAATACCTTTCCCGGGAAATATAGCTCTATCGATTGTCGAAAACCGCAAGATAATCCGTATATATTATATATAGCAGATGTCGTGTTTATCGCGAAAGGCGGCGAGGGTACTTTAAAAAACCTTAAAGCTGCTAATATTTTGGGATTAAGCCTGTAACCTACAAAGGATGATGCAGAAATGACTATCAAACATTGAACGAATGACCACTTTTTTCAGTTTCCGATCTAGTTTAAAATAAATTGTCACGTATTTTAGTGCAAAATATAATACTCATTGTGACCAGCATCAGGCCATTGTTAGCTCAAGGTTTTAGCACAATGCTTTATATTTTAACACAAAATAACAACATACATAATATCTACAATACAATATATGAAACTATGCTTTATTGCGGCTATATACTTTCCCGGAAAACTTGAACAAATACATAAAGTAAAAGTTAATTGTGAGGAAAAAAAAGACGCCTGAAGTCATTAACTCAATAATATTTCGTATTTCACATTCGTAATATCAAGACGTAATTGTAAAATAAATTAAATTGCCTTGTTTTTATTATATTAGGTCTTGTAAGAAATCAACGCAAGAAAATTGCTACTACGTTACAGCAGGCTTTCAATTACTATTCCGTAAAAAAATTAACAAAATTTGTTATTTATGCCGTAAATTATATTGAAATTTTCATAAATTCTTTATAAATGCAAATTCTTATAAAATCAAAGTATGTAAGTGGGTATATGAAGAGTTTCTCTTTTCCATTAGGAAGGTAGGCGTATAAAATCCACGCAATACGATTTGAAAAGGTTAAATTAACCTCAAGATTACCGTGAAAGATAAAACTAAGCACATAAAACGTCTGAATATAAAAATATCCAAGTAAAATAAGTGCAAAAAGGTGTCCGCTTGCCGCGGCATGGTTAGCTCGCCGGCCGGCATCCGACATTGATTTTTTCCTAGAACATTACAATGATATTACTGTACAAACACACTTACCGATGATCTTCATGAATTCGTCGAAGTTCTCCGACGATACCATCTTGTATTTCTTGCCAACGAACTCCATTTTTTAAATATAAAAAATACTTTTAGTTAGAGTATAAAAATATGTGAGCTTGTGCTACCGGTCGGCACGAGAATGAATAAAGGCGGCAAACGATTTAGCTGCTCGACTCGCGCATGCGTCAACGAACGAATGATATTGAATGAACGGAACGAATGATGTGACTGAACTGCGTTGACCTTGACATCGGTTTTATAGTCTGTATCGAGGAGTACTGTGGGAGAGGGGCGGGGCCCTGTTGAACATATTTCGACCCCTGATTTTGTTTGTTTGGTAAATTGGATGTCCTATTATGTTTTCATAACAGAATATTACATGTCTTTATCGTCTTGATTAAATAACATAGATTGCAGAACATTATATGGGATAACTTGCGATATTTGCAAAGCATTCGCTCTCTAGAAACTGGATTTTAACCCCTTGGGATCTTGCTAACGCATTGTATAGCAGTTATTATCTGCTATCCTTCTCTAACGTGAGAATTTTAGCAGCTCTCTCTCTTTCTATTATTGGTATTGAATAGCCCCTATAATTTTAGTTGCCGGATGAAGCTATTTTGTGCCCAACAATGATTTCTTTAGTGAAGTTGAGGACTTTAATTCTTTTTTTGTCACATCAAATTGAGAGTAATGTAATTTAAAGAGAAACATGGGTAACTTACTAATGGATTCACGTGGGAAAAAGTTCTTACATTTGATTAAATATAAGCAAATAAAATGCCTAATTGGAACACCATGACGCCCTTAGCAATTATTTTCTGAGGCGGTGTATAGTAAACTTCATGCTCAAGATTATTTTATTATGATTGTATGTTCAATTATTTTGCAACCATGGAATACGACAATTTAATTAAATAACAAAATAAATAACTAAGATTGATTGTAATAAAGTAGGTTTTGTAATTTGTTGTAAGTTTCAAGAGCATTTAAAACTTCAATCGGAGAAGCGCCTTATAATAAAGTGAAGGCAAGGTTTTGTATAATCACAACTGGCTATTACTTTAGTCGTTGTACCCGTCTTTATACATTCATAAATAAAATCACGCTATTTTTCCATATGGGTAAGCAGAGACCAAAGAAAAAAATAATAAGGAATAGATAAGTCTTTTTCTTTTACGTATACTACCTATAGTGCAAAATGTACTCTACCTTTCGGGAAAGTGACAAAGTAGGTAATCCATCACACACTATAATAATATGAGGATTCATTTTCTTGTCAGATATTTTACATAATATGAGACTTTTAATTATATCTCGCGAATAAAGTATATAACAAAGACGGAAAATGGAGGCTTTAACGAAAAAAAAACTGTTATTTCGATGCCTTAAGGAGTTTAGAAAATGAGAAAGGGAGATTCAATGTGACTTAAAATTCTAAAATAAATATTTATAACGGAGCAAAGTCTAAGAAAATCCGGTATTTGTTTGTTGCTCATGTGTTTACTTAATTATTTATTACATTATAACTTTAGTTTATACTTTAACAGTAAAGGAAAACGCTTCAGCAAGCCTCGCAACCTTGAGTTTTCTATACAGCTCTTGAAGAGATACAAAGTCCCCAACCCGCACTTAACCAACGCAGTATTACGAGACTTCGGTACTTTAATATAAAGAGGAGATATTTTTAGATTAAGAAAGTCCCAAGTCCCTATCGTTAATATTTTTCTACATATTTTGTATACATTTATCTTATCTCATATTATCTACATTTATCTTTATTATTTATATACAGGAAATAATATATTATGTTGCTTAATCAGGAAATCGAATACGAATACGTATAGGTAGGTAGGTACTATCTTGAATTAGTATACGTGAAAGTATAATATGACTTTTAATTGACATTTGAGTCTTTAAATATAAGCATTTCTTTATAAACCAAGCATTTTTAGAAGTATTTCTGTATAAAATATTCACTTGAACATTAATATCAGAAGGTTACACAAACGTAGTTTTGTTAAATATCAATTCGATTATTTGACCTTTAAGAGAGAATCGCAAAATTTTACGATCTGGAATTCATCAATAAAGAGACCATTGTCACGTGTACAAGTCTGAGACGAGACATTCGTATTTGGAGGCGGAGGCTGGATGTTTTACCTAGTGCTTGAGAGTACCATTGTGGTGAGAGGAGAATCTGAAGAGGAAGGAGAGAAAGAGGTTCTGCGATACCAAACCTAGCTACTTCCAGGGTGTGCCGCGGGGAAGCTTCTATCATGAACCCTAAAGTAAAGTGTATTTGTAACATTACTCCTATTTCCTAATTAGTAAAGACTGTCAAGGTGCGAAAATTTTTGGGTTGAGACATTGCTAATTTACGTGAACTTAGTTTTGCTTATTCTAGCTAGAATGTAATTATCCATGCGATATTCAATCGAAAATGGTTCAGCAGTTAGACCGATAAACCTTCGACATACATTTGATTGACACTAGAAAGCCTTGATCACTTAAATTCACAGTTAGTAGGTGTGACGCGGAAAAGTAAAAAAAAACTATTGTGAAAGAGTTTTTCTGTAGGAAAAAGATACCAAGATTAATTGGTTAAGTAATGATGTTTTTATGATTGTTTTTTTTAACTAATAGATAAATATTAGTTTTCTCTAGAAAAGTGCATTGCAATAAGATTCATTATGTTCGGGAGGTAAAGTCTTCAATCCACAATTGGCCAGCATAGTGGACTCAAGGCCTAATCCTTCCTTTACTCCATAAGTACACCCTGGATCAGCAGTGGAACAGTAAAGGATTAAAAAAATGATGTAAAGAAAGACGTATTACATGCATCAATGACATTTCAAATTAATGTGTACCTTAGAAATAATCTCTTATTCTGGCGATAAAGGAAAACTTCTTTATAACGTTTTGTTGAAAGCATACAAATTGCTCGGATCGGAAATTGAAACTGACACCTTGTCATCATTGGTCTTAAATGGTCTTACACATTACTGGGCAGATCACAGAGGCTATTTTCAGAATATTTATTCAGAATATTATTTTACGAGATATATTTATTTTTCAGTTGTTATGAACCTAACGGCATTTATTAAACAAGCAAGTAAGTACTATACTACTAAGTTACCATAATTTAGAGATCAATGACATTTCTTCATCTTATGAAAATAAAATACTAACAAGATTCTTTGAGTACCTTCGTACAGCTTCATAATAATAAACTTATATGATAACCACACTATGCGCTCGTATAAACACAGATGTACCATCATGTCGTCCACAGACCAAGATAACAATATATACTTAAATATATATAACGTATATTATATGTATATATCTATAGCGTAATCTGTAATTCTGTATACATTGTGTATACGCCTGCATGTTGTATTTAATCTTAAATAAGGGGAGGTTACACTGGCACGACTTTGACGCGGAAAAAATTCGCATGAAATTCTGCGCTTATATGTAATAAATTCTTCTGAAAATGAATTTCCTGTTTCAGGGTACTGTTTAAGAGGTATATATCTATGTGTAATTTGCAGTTTAGGCCAGTGTTTAATTACTTTAAACACTGTATTGCCTCTTTACTTCACGAAAATGGCCGCCGCAATATTATTGCATAGAATAACAAATAGTGTGTGTTAGCAGCCAAGGGCTTAATTTTGAGGTCAATTGAGGTTTGCAAATCTAGTAATTCAACAATAACTGAGACCTGTAATATGGTAATTGGCCGTAAATATCATTCAACTTGTTGTTGAAATCAGGCAGCTAGTGAGAATTTATGCAATCCTGAAGATTTAAGGCAGACTTTAACCGGCATTAACATATTAAACACTACTAGTTTATTAGACTACACTACCGTACGACCTATAATTATTAATTCATCTAGAATGCAAAGGTTACGTCATAATAATAACTCGTAAGATGTTGTTTATGCGAATATAAACAAGTTTTAAGAGCAAAAAACACACTGACATTCGATTTTAATGTCCATATACGAACAGTATCGAAATAACTTCGGTATAGTGAACACATTGTGATATATATTTCCTTTTAGTGATATATTTAAAAACAAATAAAACCAGGTTTTCGTAAGTATTTTGCATTTTTTTCGTTTTATATTTACGGTTCCAGAATCCATCTTTTGTAAAAGACAAAGATAAAACTATTTTTAAGGACGTTTAAATTATTATTTACAAATCAAAGTTGCATAACTAACACTGTTTGTACATTATACTTTTATGCTACTATTATTAAACAAGAAGAGCGAGAATTTGTGACTTTGTGTTTATGTAGAGGGTTACCTCTGCAACAACTGAATATTTTTGCAATATTATATTCATTTTTAGTGCAACAACCTTATGATACCCATATGAAAACGGACATCATCTTGAAAAAAATAGTTTCTTATTTCATCAACTGATGAAGATGCATATTGTAGTCTTTAAGATTTAACTACAGTTTTACTCAGTTCCATAAGAAAAAAGTCTTTTGTCGGTCGTAGGAAGCGTAAGGACTACTCGTATGACATGACGAAATACATATGTCTGAAAAAAGATAACGTAAAATTATAAATAAATATTACTGAACGGTAAAGGAAAACATCGTGAGGAAACCTTGCATACCTAAAAATTTGTTTAATACATTTATTGAGGGCATGCAAAGTCCCCAACCCGCACTTGGCCAGCGTGGTGGACTCAAGGCCTAACCCCTCCCCCTCGTTTGGGAGGAGACCCTTGCCCTGCAGTGGGACAGATATGGGTTATTAAAAAAAAAAAAAAATTACTGAACAACTCACAAACAAACATGCAAAAATGCGGTTGCATAAACCACCAGACATTATTTAATCTTTAAAGCAAAAGAAGGTATTTTTGCAGAAACTTGCTTTACATCGCTCCTTCAATGCAAAAGGGCCACAACTCAAAAAAAAATGAAAATCGTTTTATTGCAAAAATGACACCTGAACCGACTATATTTTATAGTAAAAAAAAAACCCCCATCATTTTTGCTTATATTATGGCTGCACTGACTTACTGCCCTTTTTGCATTAGCTCACTTTGACAGGTAATGTCAGTGCAAAACAGCCACTTTTTGAGTTGCGCCCGGAGATTCAACGCAAATGCTCGTCAGTTGCATGAAAAAGTGCCACAATCCAAAATATGTCTGTGTTGGGAGCAAAATTTCAAGTTAATGTGATTATATTTTACTAGACAAAACTGCCATATTTTGGAAAACGTCCTTTTTGCATTCTAACTATAGTATTTGTTACCATATTTTGTAATACAAAAGTGCCATATTTCTGAAAACGACCGTTTTGCATTCAAACACTAGTATTTGTTATTATATTTTGTAATATAACAGTAGCATATTTTGAAATACGTCCCTTTTGCATTAAATTATTGTGGAATAAATAATAATTTTTAGCGTGCTAGAATGGGAAGGCCAGAAATATGACCGTTTGGTATGATAATAATTTTAGTTTTCGTTACAATTTTAAAAATAAAATAATACATTTTGATGCAGGCAAAGTAAAGAGGCACCCTTTCCTTTCAAATTTCTCTTTCAGGGGCAAGATCTGACCAGTCCTTTTCAAATGCGTCTAGGTCATCCCGCCATCTCCATTTAAGTCTCCCGCGTCTGCTATGACCATCTTCTGGCGTCCAGTTGGTAGATATGCGGGTCCACTTTTCCGAATGCATATGGATAATGTGGCCGGCTCAGTTCCATTTCAGCCATGCGGTTTTCTCCCTTACATCGGCTATGCGAGTTTGGGAGCGCAGTATAGAATTTCGGACGTGATCTGTTCTTTTGATGCATAATATACTATGCTCCATCGCTCTCTGGCTCTTTCTGGTTTTCCGTAAGGGACCATGTTTGGGCAGCGTAGGTAAGGACGGGTAGTAGGTATAAACATGTCGACGAGCTTTCACTTCAGTGACAGTGGAAGGTTACCCTTCATTAGCTATTTCCTGGACCAGGATCTCTTTCAGGCACTTGTGACACGTTTGTCCAACTCTTTGTCCCGTCGGTTGTAAAAAGAGGCTATCTGGCCCTAGCAAGTGTACTCGTCGACATAGTCTATGACGTGCCCGTCTACCTCGACCCTACGTTTTGTGTTGTTGGTCATAACCTGGGTTTTTGTACGGTTCTTACTCAGTCCAATCTGAAGGTTAGCCGTGCTCAGATCTTTGAACATTGATTCGAGTTCCGATGCCGAAAAAGAGAAGAGGAATATGTCATCTACAAAACAATGGTTTGTTAACTGTTTACCACTTACAACTATGCTTTTGATTGCCATAACACCGCCAGGCTCCTGAAAATTTCTCTGAGGGTGCTGGTAAATAATTTGGGAGATAGCGGGTCTCCCTGTTTCACGCTTCTTTGGATTTGGAATGATATTGTTGTCTATTGCTTTGATGAGTTTGATGTATGAAGGTTCGATTCTACATAGTATCTTTAAGTAGGACTTGGATGGAGTGATGATTCTATGGCGGAATGAGTAATGCTGTCAAAAGCTTTGGAATAATCCACGAATGCTAAATATAAAGGCTTATAAAACTCAAAAACCTTTTCTATTATCTTATTTCTTTAATACTCCTGCTGCACTTAGTCTACTCGTCACGTTACCCATTGATTGATAATGATGATTGATGTTTAATTTTACTAAATAATGAAAGTTACGCGCAAAGTTGATCTCAATAATTTTACTTACTTAATAAAAAGTTAAGATTTTTTCATTTAGATTGTTTAATACAATGTTTTCCTGGTCTATTCAGTTATGGTTTTACTTAGTAATTATTATTAAACTTTTTGATACGGTTTTTTTTACCAAAAAAGTACAATTAACCATATATATTTGTAAAACTGTGTTTAATTTTTGACATATTTCTCATAATATTGGTTCAAATTTTGAATGCAAAAGGGACTTATATGCTTTTTTCTCTTAATAGGTAACTGCTATTACAAAGTTTATTTTGTAGAAAGATAGAGGTAAAAAATACGCATCTAATGATATATTAACATCTTATATTTAATAAATAAATATATGAAATGTTATAAAAAAACAGTTTCAAAAATTTGTTTTGGCTCTCCTGTAAAATTTATAGATTTCGATTTGTGGCCCTTTTGTATTCAAGGAGCGACATGTTCTAAGACATAATATGAATAAACATCGGGATTATAAAAACTCAAATCATTAAGACTTATGAATTATTATTTATATTTTCCTCAACTTTTTTACCTCAGCTTTATATTTCTATAATTCTTTGTAGGTATGATGGACAAATACTATTTCGATTTCTACGTTTTTAAATATACTAAAACTTTGTGTATGTAACAGCCAATTATCCATTAGGGAGAACTATAACCAACGAATTAGGAAAATAATTCAACAATACGACATAACCTTCCTTTGTGATACGCAGTCGGGTAAAAAGCACCTCCAACGTCATAATAATTACGTCCATGCGACAAGTCTGACACAAAAGTCGTCAATCCGCAACACTGAGACGACCCTTATACGTAGTTCCTACAGCGCCTGCGCGAATATTTGACACAGGCCAGTTTCTCAGCATCTCAGTTCAGTTGAACTGTAGTGCTCCTGAAAGCGGCCGCGTTACTGAAACAACAGTGCAACGTCGAACACAACACATTTCCTCACGATTTTTTCACTAAGGTACGTTTTTTCGCAACACTAATTTAAAAAAAATTACAGCATTCTTTACACAAAAATTTAATTTATGGTTTGTTTTTTTTCTTTATTGTGTGGCGTTCCGTTGCACATCTACAGGTGGTGTAATTCAGTAAAGAAATTGTAAATAAATTATTGTGTCTTCCACACCCTTTTGTGCAAGTAAATCAATGAGTTTTCGCTACTGTAATTAAAATTTAATGAAAATTTCGCTACATGACCTACTTATGACTCGTTATACGTACGTAGATGTAGCCGAGTTAAATACAGGATGTTTCCTTTATACGTATCTTTTATTGTGGAATAATATAGCAGTAGATCCGGAAAAACGGAGTTGTAGGGTTGTGTTTTGATAAGAACAGCTTTTCTTTTTAATCGACTGCGGAATAAAAGGAGGGTTAGCTTTCATTTTAGTGAAAGTGCGCATGAATTTGATAATATAGTTAAATTGGTAATTATCAAATATATTGGATTGATTGAAGATGAAATGAAGATAGTTTTCGATGCATTAATATTTAATCGTGTGTCAAATGTTTTATATCTCTAAAGGATAAAAGGCTCATATCTTAATAATTGTCTGTCTTAGCCGTTAGCTGATTCCAGCTTATATGTTTATTTAATTGCCTTCCTCTAAATTCATCCTTGCTATAAGCTATCTGAGTTCATTCAGCTTTATTTAAAAACTTATTCGGCTCTTTATGTTTGAAATTGGTACAAACATACATATACATATGTGTAGTACGTACGCGGATATTGCATTAGTATAGTCAAAATGTTTGATTTTTCAATTATCATTTCAAAATTGGTTTAGAAATTGTTTAAATATAATTTATGAAAAGAAAATGCTACATCAGTTTTCTTTGCTCTACTTTATACAACAACCAAAATTGTAATGACCGGGTTACTGTTTTTTTTAACATAGATAGAAATAGAATTGAACCTCAGATCTCATGATCAGCAGTCGGATACACTACGAAATTCGCCACAGAGGCACATTATTAATATAAAATGCGTATCATTGTATAACTTTCTCTTATAAGTACTGATTCCTTTAACCAATCATGTGCGTCACTTGATCAGGCCAGACAATGGCACATTCCTTTTGATCAATCAATTTATTTTCTTCATTGATCAAGGGTAAACTAAACGACCAGTTGTCTGCAGTCCAGTCATTGACCGTACAACTTAAATGAATTTGCAATGGTACCCTTAAGTTGGGAAGTTGCAGATCTACGTTTATCATTATGAAAGTTCTAACTGTCAAAGGTAGATAGAAGAGAAGATTAATGTCAATTATAATTTGAGGTTGAGATAGATAATGTTTACGGTTTGTGGTACGGTTGATGGCAATATCAACCATCAATTGGCCATAGTTAAACGGAAAAGATCCAACCCACACTATGGGTAAAATGAGTTATGTATACCAAAACACTCCTTGAAGTTAAAATTTTAATATCACGAAAACAATCCAAGTAAAATTCAAACCCAGTTAGTCCCAAAGTTAAAGTGATCTGAACTTAAAAGTTAAATATCTCGAAACTTTGCTGTGTGGGTTGGATCGTTTCCGTTTAACTATGGCCAATTGTTACAAAAAATAGCAAAAATTAAGGGCCGATTCAAAGTGATTTATTAATTACGTACAAATCTGTCTATTTGTAACGCATTCCGAGTTAAACCGTTCAATGCATTTTGATGAAAATTTGCATGCCAATAGTAAAAACCGAGGGTTAAATAGAGGCTACAAGTTTTTTCAGCCCTCCAGGAGCTGTATGAAGAATAACATTTGTACTCTTTGTACGCAAATCAGTTTAATGAAATGATTTAGAGCATGCCGCAAATTAAAAAAAGTTCGTAATGAAGTTTTAAAACGATCTAGACATAGTTTATGAATGACATAAATTCTAGAGAACAATGAATGAATTTAGATAAAGCTATGTTTTTATCGTTGTGCCATTAATTTATTATGTGACTATTTATTTTTAAGCATACGACTCACTATCACCGTGACCGCGTTAACTGTTTAGTTTAAATGAAATAAAAATATTGACAACATTTTTACCCACTTTTAATTCCTTGTTGATGTATGGGAAAGGATTATCTTTTACCGATATTATATAGTCTCACTTAAAACATGAAATGTAGACTTGAAATGTGATGCTCATAAACTTTGTAGACACCTATTTGTACCACTTTTCTCAAAATACATGATTTTAGATAAATACTTTTAAACCTTTTTTCTCAAACGAATGACGTCACGGGCTGAAGAGTTATCTATGTAAGAAAATAAAAGAGAAATCTCTATTAGAAAATTAACAGCAAAAGCAATATTAATTTTCTTATCATGTTACAAGGATAAGTAAAGGACAATTTCTCACATGTAGGTATGTTCACACGTCGTTCTAGGTGAACGACGAAGAATTACACACGTTCCTGTCTTCATAATCATTGTTATGTTATCTTATTTCACAGTATTTTGTTCTCTTACACTACTACATGTATGTATCTACGTTAGCTAGATTTTGTAATGTATTTGTTATTTTTGTTGTACTGCTATTAATATAGCTAGATTTATTGTAGCTGGTTTTTAGCTTTACTTGCTCGTATAAAAACTCTACCATTTTTTATAAATATCGAATCATACATAGCTAGTTATTTCGTGTTTCGGAAGGCACGTTAAATTGTGCTGTTGGTGGTGCTGACTCCAACACAGAAGAAAGGCTAGGCTGATAATAATATATAAGTACAACAATAAAATAAGAAGCTAAAGAGGCAGAGCCACGTCTGTAACAGCTATTCTATTAATAATCTTTATTTATTTAAAAGCTGTCAATCGCAGCAGAAAATCCAAGATGGCGGATTAACTAACGTAAACAATCACGTCAAGTTATCCGCTAAAGTGTTGAGAAATATAATAAATACGGTACATTTATTACAAAGAAGGTTTTACTTGTAAAGTATATATTTCCCTGCGGCCATTAATTTTGACGTAAATAGCTTTACGCCGCGTTACACTTAAAAACACGGTGGTTTTGGAGGGAATGGTTTGTAGACCGATATTTCATTGAGATTGTTACATTATGCCTTTATTCTCTAAGAAGGGTTAGGCAGTAAGTAAGATGGAGATATTGTGACGATTGTATTATTGGAATTTGAATAACCATAATGGTTTTTATAACAACATACATAACTAATATATTGCAAACGATTTTAAAATTTTGCGACTTGTACCTACACATAACATTTTAATGAAACGGGTCTTAAGTGTGATTGAATTAAAAATTATGTAATCATATTTAACTCTTTACTCGATATCATAAACAAACCAATAGATAAAATCATATTAATAAGTTCTTGGTCATAATTTGACAGGCAAACGTTTTAGAAAAAAGGACCAGGATTTTTCTTTCTTCTTTAATCTTAGTATAGACGTCTGAAATTACACTTTTTTCTCAAGCTCGGGCACTTTAGCTTATCTAGATTAACAGGCAGATAAGTCTAGAATTCTAGATCATTTGACTTTTATCAAGATACAATTGTCGTGCCAATCTCAGCAATCGATTCTGGGCTTTTATTTTTAAATCTAAACGCAAGGTTATTAGGAAAAAAACATTATTTTAACTATTGATATTTATAAAGTATAGATACCATGTTTTTCTACCTGGTTATTCTGGACTAGCTGACTCGCGCTACTTCGCTTGCGTCACATAAGGGAATGAGTCATAATTTTCCCCGTATTTGTATAATTTTTTGTTGGTACACCGCTCCTAATGGCCGTAGCGTGATGTTCTGTGATGTCTATCCAACACAAATGGAATTTTTCAATTCGAACTAGTAGTTCCTGAGATTAGCGCGTTCAAACAAACAAACTCTTCAGCTTTATAATAATGTTAGTATAGATAAATAAATAAATAAATTTAACCCATTACTGTCCCACTGCTGGGCAAGGGTCTCCTCCCGTAATGAGGGAGGGGTTAGGCCTTAAGTCCACCACGCTGGCCAAGTGCGGGTTGGGGACTTTGCATGCCCTCAATAAATGTATTAAACAAATTTTAGGCATGCAAGGTTTCCTCACGATGTTTTCCTTCACCGTTGGAGCAAGTGATAATTATTTCTAATACACACTTAACTTCGAAAAGTCATTGGTGTGTTGCCTCGGATTCGAACCTGCGACCATTGGCTTGGGAGGTGTCAACTTATACCACTCGGCTATCACTGCACACACTCTGCTATCACATCAGTAATAGATTAGTCTTAGCTTAGTTATTCCAAATATTTATGGCTAGTTTCACCAATTCTGGATAATTATCGGTTAGCTTACCGATTGGGTACTTAACTACCAGACAAATCAGCTCCTTATTAAGTGTCACAAACACATTTTAGTATAGAAATACGACGTAGTGACGTCACTGTTCTTTTTTTCGTTGATATAAAAAAGTGCCTAATAAAATGTTTCTGTCTGTAATAATTACAATTTTAACATTATTTACAAAAAATACGCAGTCTGAGCAGTTTACATAAACCTTTTACGAGTGCAAGTTTAATATTCTTTTGTTAACCCAGACAACTACACAATTATTGATAGAATTGTTTGTATATTTGCTGTCGCTCTAGTGAATTTAAAACAAGCAAGTAAAGGTGCAGGATAGAGCTAGGTGAAATAGAAACAACTTTTATTGCGTGAAAATGCGTTTGAAATGGTTCGTAGAAAAGAGAATTGATTTTCGTTGTTTATTTTTCCAAAAGTTCGGGAAGTAATTGAGGAAAATGGGGTGTTTTACGATCTGGAGATATTTGGTAAAAGACAATGAATTCTGGGTTTGGAGTGATAGAAGCTATCTATTATTTCAATATGCAGTACATAATATGATGTAGCAACCTTAATAATGATTTTGAAGTTAGTATGACTTTATAATCTTAAGTAATAAATATAATAAGTTCAACTTGGCTGAATGTGGTTGAGGCCTAACTATTCCCTCAAATTGGGGGGAGATCCTTGCCCAGCAATGGGATAGACGGCAATAAGGTTAAAAAAATTCCAGCAGGTATACATTTTTAAGCAATAACCATTTTAAACAATGTTAAACGCGACCATACTTTACTACTTCTTATATCTTTTTAAACTATATGAACAAAATGTTGATCAATAAAAAACCAATTGCTCCCTTGTTCCAATAAAACACAACATAGCGTCCGAGGTTACACTCCACACCACAGACAATATATTACATTTTAAAGCTTTGACAAATAGTTGTTCGATTAAAGCCGTTATTAGTCGACCTTTTCCGTCCCGTTGGGCCCAAGTCACGCGGGTCGATAAGTTTCTAAGCCATCGCTCCACTGTGCCGGGTCACGGGGATTTTAGAGATGAATTTCTTAGAATAAGATTATATACGTTTAGAAGGATAAGCACAGTTTTACGATTTAAGATTACCAGCTCATGATATTTCTAGGAGAATATTTCAGAGTACTCATAACCGGCGGTCCCGATATATAAATTGATTCATCATACATACATTTATAACATCACGCCTATTCGACCGAGGTTTCAGAGGTGTTTCATACACCCATGTTTCGCCATTACTTTACCCGTTACGATATCGCATGACCTTAGTCCCATGTAATAGGGGTCGCATGTAATTTTTAGGGCTACTATTGAGAAATATGATAATATAAATTATAAAAGACCAATTGTACTTTGTCCGATCAATGAATCGATTCCGGGACCTCATGATTAGCAGTCAGATACACTACCAGCCCACATAGGCGGTCGACAAAAATATTAACGACATTCATCATTCAATTTTAAAACAAGATGTTGTATCTAATCCTAACAAACGTCTAGAGACTAAAAGCTCTTTAGATTACTTAGACAGGCAATAAATCTCAGCCTAGATGGAATACAGATGGAGAAATTACAGTTAAAACGTTTGTTATAGAACGTTTGATGAAAACTCTACTCAGATGACGTCAAATACACGCGGGCAATTTTAATAAATACAGAATAATATATGGAGAATAAGATTTAGATAGAAATGAGTTTGTTGTTCTGAATAAAATGCAAGATGATGAAGATGACCCGGCTTTGCTTGCGTAGTAAAATTTCGTTACCGATATTAGCTGTTTGAGGTTGGTTATATTTTACAAAAAATTTGCGAATGTTGGACCTCGGTTGTTCGACTATTCTCATTAAAAATTTTAAGAAAATGGGTTCAGCGGTTTATTAATGGATGTGTAACAGATAGACAGATTTTCTTTTTTATAATATTGACATGGATGGATGTTATTTGAATATCAATGTGTTTGTTGTTCAGAATTTATTGTAAACTATCTGCCCCGGCTTTTTACGTCACTTCAGTTTAGTAAATAAATTAGTTCTTAACTTGTTTCCAATGTTTCCGGTCGTTTTCCAAATTGTTTTCGTGTACCTACACAACGTTTTTTTATCGAAGAGGAAAATGAAATAGTATAAAGTTGTGTTTTTATATCTGTGAGATATTCTTTAATCTAGGTTTTTAAAGGATAGGAAGTCACGGATAGATTCTTATGTTATTTACATATACTAATGTTACAAGTCAAACTATAACGGATCATTCGCGCTTACAAAATGTATCTATGTATGATTATGCAAATCTATCACAATTCAAAATGGTTCCTTATTTCTTTGTTAATTATGTTACATGTATAAGAAATAAATGCCGTCAAACTTAATGGATACTTAGTTCAATAATTTCAATTCAAGAAGAGACTCGTGCCCAATCTGAGATGAACTGATTTTCATTCCTACCAATATTTTTTAAAAATCAAGCTTTAAAAAATCTACCCTCAAACTGCCAAAATAGGGACTGAAACGTTCTAACCCGAGCAAAACCGTGCTGGTCATAAATTACTACTTGTCCATAACACAAATAGCTACGAAACAGTTTTACACAGACCTGTGAAAGTATCCATTTAGGAAAATCCCCACGTAAACTGCGCTGTATTTAGCCGTGTACCGATCACGTGTTCGTTTTGTAAACAAATGTGCATTATAGACTAGCTTTCAATATAGCTGTGGAAATATCTTTGATTGGCTTGCCTTTCATTAATTGAATATTTACCTGATTGTGTTTGTGTATTCGTTATAATGTCTAATATTGCTCTATGTATTGTTCTATTAATTTATATAATGTGAAAGGGATATGTATCGGGTCGAATGGCATAAAATATTTTGGTATTGTATACATATATTAAATAGGTAATATTAACCCTTGTTATACCCGGTGGTGTAATTTTTTAAATAAAAATATCGTAGGCGTAAGCCTGGTTCTTCAATTATTTCCATGCTAACTTATACAGCGATTTGACCGAGAAGGTGACAGAATTTGTCTGCTTCAACAATGTAGACTAGAATTTGATTCCCGAAAACCTATTTGAATATCATTGGCCAACTCACACACGGATATATGATTTCTAACTTAGCAGAGCTTGTACTATTTAATAGAGATTTCAACGGTCGGATATAATTGATACATACATACTCTACACCTGTGTTACTAAACCAATATGAAGGGTCATCTCTCGAAATAGTTGCTTGTACAAAAGTTTGTTATAGTTGAGTTATGTGTCTTCACTCGATAGTTCGAAGTTATTTGCTGTCCAAACTTTCTTGTGCGTCTTCATGTTGGTGCGTACAAGTTTGATTGATATTCCAAGAATTCTAGGAGTTGTTGAGAGATAGATATAATTATATAAAATCATTCGTGTAGAATTTTATTATAGAAACGATTTTACGTACTTTTTTCTCAGTAAGTTAAGTATTGAATAACATATAATATAATTAGGTACCGCTTTCCAATCACACACATTTTTTACAGGTTTAAATTTGTAATCGATTTTGATTGTCTATTTTTTCACTTATTATTAATGAAATCAGAATGATTTCAGGATAGCCATCGCTTACTAGACATTTCACAATGCGCAAATGTTTTATAAAACACATTATTCATTATAGTATTCCGCCATTACTATGCAATTCAACAGTAAAACGTATCTACCTACCTATTTTTTTTTAAATTCGCTATTATTATCATAATTCCACAAATTTACAAAACAGGTTGTCAATTATTTAAATTTTCCTGTTTACTGACGTATTGGGCTAGTAGAGTACATGAGGGTCATGAAGCACATGTGTTGACGTGTGTTTGTTTGTGCAGCGTGAGCTGGGCGGGCGTGGGAGCGCCTGCAGCGCAAGACGAACAAACGAACAAACATATTCTCCGCGGTGAACAACTTCTTCGCTGATTCGCCGCTGGTGAATCAGCTCAAAGGTATCATGGTGAGTACGCAATTACTGTTGTATTTATACCTTTTTTATAGCTTTAAAGCACCGTAGAGAGTTATTTTGCACTTTGTACTTTCGTAAAATTTGTTTCATAGATATTTAGAACTAGCAGACTGGCCCAATTTCGTCTGGGTATAGAACTATTTTCTCCCGTTGCTTCCATTTTATAGAAATTACTTAAATCTGGATACAAATGCATCCAGACTAAAGTAATTCTGTCTCATCAACTCATAATTTTATTGTGATGCATCAATGGTATTTGTTTGCCGAGCGGTAGACACTCACAAGATCCTGATATGATTGCAGGGTTAAGTAAAATGCTATATGGGTTTGCCAGCACCTGAAACAGGGCTTCAGTTTCAAGTTTCGAAAACCGAGACTGCTCAGCTTTTCACTTAAAACTTGAATTGTATTTCATAATAGGCATCATCAGGTTTTAGTCTTATATACACCACGCGTATATAAGACTAAAACCTGAGACCTAACTACGACTCACAAACTCCTAATATATATACAAATGTATACAAATATTTCACCACATTCAAGGCATCAGTATCGAGTGCTGACGTCACGACAATGAATTGACACTGTTTACACACAGCTAACACTAACAATGCCTCGTATATCAATACAAATGTATTTGTATTCATATATTATATGTTGCATTTAGTTAGTAATAGATCCGGCCCGCGATTTAGTTTGGATGGAAAGATTTCTCGTGTAAAAAGAGTCCAAGTACCTAATTTTGTTCTTTAATCTTCGGCTATTATCTTCATTATTTGAACACGACTAGAGACTAGAATGTTCGCGTTGTATCTTTATGGTTTTAAACATACGGAAATTAATTTA
The DNA here is from genome assembly GCF_050436995.1 of Anticarsia gemmatalis. Lineage (NCBI taxonomy): Eukaryota > Metazoa > Arthropoda > Insecta > Lepidoptera > Erebidae > Anticarsia > Anticarsia gemmatalis. The sequence continues at coordinate 7,667,618 of NC_134764.1, read as the reverse complement.
TTTAACCTCTAATCAATCCATTGCAAAAACTCTAATTAATAGAGTACCTAGTTGACTGGGCTATGTATTTTTTTCGTAAATAATGTTGAAATTGTAATAATTGAAGAAAGGACCATTTTATTAGGCACTCATTTGATAAAAAATTCCGTTCTATTGCTTGGTTAATCGGGCGGATAGTATGATTATAGTGTTTAGTGTAGTTTTGTAGTGATTGTTAAAGGCTGGCTTGACATTAAAATTTAGAAATGAATTTCAAAATTTTATATAAATTGTTGCATTTTTTTCTATAAAACCATTTAACAAAGGGGTTAAAAATAGCCCACACTGGAGCTACATCTATCATTTTGTAGCGGATACAGAGAGAAATAAAGGAGTATGAGATGGAACTGAAATTGATCGTAGTGGACGTCGAGGCTATCTCGCGCGGCCATTGAAAAGTGTAACGAAGCTTGTGTACATCGTTATGTCTAGGGTTGCCAGCTTTACAAATGAGAAGGGAAATATCCTCCCTCTACCTTTATTTAATCGTATGGTTAGTGGTCAACCTAGTGTCAAAGTTGTTTTTAAAATAGTCTGAAAGGCCTTTGACATGACTTATCCTATCACTATTAACCAAATAGTCATTCAAGAAATTTGTATCAAAAGATCTGGTGGAAGACTGGTAGCAAATTAAATATTTTTTTCAAGGTATAAATATATTTTTTTTTAAGGTATTTTTAGTATCAAACGTGCTTTTCTAGATAATATCGAATGTAGGCAATCGCATTACTTGGTAGCCTAATATTGAAGGGTCAAGCATATTTTTATCCCTGAAATCTGACTCAAGGCCCCTTAGTCATTCGGAAAAGTGATCTTTGCGGTTGATTCTGTTAATTTTTTAGAGATTGATTTTGTTAATATAAAAATGCGGTTATTCAAAAGATATTGTTGAAGACATTTGCTATGACTAAAACTCGGCCTGGACGCGAAGGCATCCCTAGTGATAGCTATAGCTTTTATATGGCAGTGAAAATGGGTTTTAGGTTTGCTATTAAATTCTATCTGAAGTAGTAAATTACCCTTAGTTATAGCATATTTCAAGTAGATATATTATCTGTGCTTTAGAGGTCAATCGGTAGTAATATGCTACATATTATAAGGGAGTCAGGAAATCAGTTTTTTTTTAAACTGGGAAGAGCCGGTCGATCCATTAGTTGTACATAAAAGCAACAATATCATATACATATAAATATTTATATAGGTAAAGTGAAATCATTGGTTGTTTGAACAAAACAAGCTCTTACGTCGCTCACTTGTCGCATATGTCACGTTGTAGCTAAGCAATCAGTTAAATGTTGTTTTGTATGTTTCCTACCACCACTTTGGAGGCGCTGATCCATTTTCATGCATTTCTCAAAATATACCTACTGTGGTAGATAGCAGGAAAATCTGTGCTTTTAATGAACGGTAATGATGATTGAAAAATCTTAAAGTTAACACTTCAAATTGCGCTAAAAGGTTAACAAAACGCGAAGCTTTTAGACACAGAATTTTACATTTTACACTAGTAAAATAAATCTTTTTAAAATACAAAACATCAAACAATATCCCCAGCGCTGTTCGCTGTAAATCTCTTCGTAAAATCTATTTGAAAGTATTGAAAAATGTAAAGGTTTTCAATGAGATCCCGATACATCGCTGTTCGTATTGAAAGCTACTTTGCACATTACAGATTCAAGGCTTTGAGAGCTTGTATTCTTGATGGTACATGATACTGGCTTAAAGCCGATTTGTAAGTCAGGCTTTATAGTTTCGTAAATGGTATTGATCCTAGTGTTTTTGTTAGAGCTACCTTTAGACTAAAGTTTAAGCTATTTAAGTTCAAAATGGATTATTATTAACGAAGATTAAATTTAATGTAACAATGAAATCAAAATGTTTATGATGGTATGGGAAGCTACCTTGTATTTTATGTTTCGGGATAAATTTTTATGGGAAGTAAAATTGCCCTATACCAGTTTAAAAAGCCTTTTTCTAGCCGAGGGTTTGTTCCGTTAATTACAAAACTGTAATATTTTAATACTATAAGATTGATTGCCGCTACTGCATACTTTATATCTCTAACAATTTATTTAAATATCCTAATTGTCGTTTTAAAAAAATCTGTTGACAAAGCTTCAAGTTAACGTAACATAAACACCTCCTACAAACATTGGAAACGCTTTCACAGCTATACAAATCATTACCCCATTAGGAATTTAAATGGAAGTTAGTATGTGTGTCAAAGGTAAAATCGATGCAAATAGCATTGTCGCATGACATTTAGAACGGTCATCATACGCCATTTGCATACCGACTAGTAACGTGATTATGAAGTACTGCTCTATTTGTGAAACTAAATTATCACTTTACGGGATAATTTGGTATATTGGATTGAATTTTACGTGATTTTAATGCGACAGTCTCTTTTTTTTAAACAACTCCCGCACTAACATTTGCTCTTGTGTCGCGGGAACTTTTACAGATATACAAACAACGAACACAAAGTACAACTAGACCCGAAACAATTATTTGTGGATCGCACAAATTATTGTTCTATGTGGAAATCGAACCCACGCCACCCCAGTCAGTCTGTAACGCTACAGCTAGACCAGTGAAGCGATTTTTATGAATTAATGGCAATAGTTAAAGGTGAAGATGAAACTACGGCAATTTTGGCAAAAAAACTATCTAAGTATACAGACGTGAAATAGGGGATGAAACTTTGTTCGAGAAAGGAGTTGATCAGCTAGTTTTTTAATAAGACCTGCGAGTGAGAATCCATATTAATTTTTAACTAAGAATTTTTTATGTTGTTTTACACAGACAAGACAAACAAGTAGCAGCGGCGGCGAGCCCGGCCCTCCCGATGAGACCTCCAGACCTGACAGCCGGGGTCCTCCCTCACTCGCACTCAGCCCTTCTGAGAGGTAAGACAATCTACAATACTACGTAAACAATACATGAATGCCAGGTCTAACGAGATTTTCTTTGCTAGGTATTATTGAGAATCGTGAGTTTTACTATTTAATAAATAATTTTATTACTTCAAAAAATGGTCTTGCGAGTTATTTGATTGTCGATAGTGGTAGAAAATCGTCCCTTCTTTGACATAAATTCTACCTATAAAATCGATAAACATTTGCATCGTGATGATTTCACTTTTACACAGAAGGATAAAATATTGGAAAAACTTTCATACAATTCGAGGCCTTTTCAGCGGTTCGTTTCATAGATATTAAATTACATTGACACAATTTATTGTAAGTCTTTCTTTCTTCAAAGGTTATATAACACCAGCTGTAAATATTTCCACATACACACACCATTAACTTAAGCTGAAAATCAAAAAATTACTGAAACTTTCCTCGCAGATTTCCCATAAAATTTCTCAAATATTTATTACGACAGAAAGTTATTTTTGTGTAGGCGGAATTTAAATCTACTTATTTATAACTTTATAGGCAGTTTCTGAGCTGTAGCGGAAGTTTATGTAGTCAAACTGTCATGTTTATATGAGCTTAAACGCTATTGAATAGATAAACTACTACTAAATGGACATCAGAAACCGGGGTTAAAGAGCTTGCAAACAAATTTCAAATACTATCCCTGTTTCATAACTATTGTCCGGCTCTCCCTAGTTTCATCTTTTTTGCATTACGTTTAGTTTTGTCACTTGTAGTTATGCAATTTTACCATGCGCTTATAATGATCATCAGATAAAACTACATTTGTAATTAAAACAAGTAGGCGACAATTTATGAAATACCCGTAAAAGGTTGTTTATTAATCAACACCTACGCCAACATCTTTATAAAATGCTTTCAATTTATATGACAGACTCAGAACACCTTTCGAAGACTTCCATTAACGTTCAATGAATATAAAAATATATTTCTTCATGATCCAATGAAACGGCGGAAAATTGCCTTTTATTTAGCTTTTCAATTTCCTGGCAATGAAAGCAATGGAGCGCGAACAAAAGTTATGAAAGCAACAAAAGAAACATGAATAAGCTGGATTAAAGTTAATTTAGTTTAATCTGTATTAAAACGTTGAATATTTTTTTATAACTACTTTATAAAAATAATGATATCCGACGCTAGAGCCTAAGTTTTAAGCTAAAAGTTTAATTAAGTAGCAATAACCTGTTTGAGTCTTTAACTATCTCCACGCTTCATTTCTTCAATATCAGCTCAGCAGTTTAGATATAAAATCGTAGTATAGATAGAAATTCGCGTTTTACTTTGTATTGGTATAGCTATACAAACCTACTTTAAAAAAAAGAAATACTTAGTTGTAATTGTAAAAAAATGAATATGCAGAGTTTATTCCTTAAAAAACAGGACTTAACATTAAGCCTGTAATAACCTATACGCCTAATCTAATTACAATTTATATTTTCAACAACAAAACCTAAACCAACAAAGTAACCCTTCATTATTAATCAGGCGAAAAACCTAAATAAATTTCGGAATAGCAGCGGCAAAAAAATACCCAATACGGATTTGTAGCAAAAAGCAAAATACAATAAGGGTATAAGGTTCGGATCGATACATCCCTTGAGGAATGCTGGCTTACGTAGATGTTTAAGCGGTCGTTTCATAGTTAATCTCATGTCAACGGTTCAGGGAAGCTTAGGATCAGTGGCGAAATGAGTTCGATCATCTTGTTAGTGGAATTACGACGATTTGATCGTAAATACTGATGTAACATGTTTTATGTTTCACTTGTTTAGATGCTGTAAATCATAATGTTTAGGCTTTCCAAGTGATTTTGAAATAACTTTCTTTTATTGAAGACATTTTTAATATAATTCTGTAAGTTATTTTTTTAAGTATCGCAGAAAACCGTGACAAAATAGTCAACAGATCAATCGGCCAGTTGAAATCAGGCAAATTTTCCTAAAAATAAACCAGGATTGTATTATTTTGTAAGGATGTTTTAAGGCAAAAGCTTAATAACTTAGGATTAATTTCCTACCAATAGGTATCGACTATCGAGAACTGCGTTGGTTGAGAAATTACGAAGAAAGGACAGATCAGCGCTTCTGGCGTGTTCCCTAGACCTAAAAACTAACTCAAGTGAATTTTTAATGTCAGACTCTCGATAAATCAATACAGAGAAATCAAGCTACATTCTAATACTACAAATAAACAACTTTAACCTAATAATGTCCTATTGCTGGGCAAGGGTCTCCTCCCGGAATGAGGGAGAGGTTAGGCCTACTGCTTATTAAAGAAGTATACATAAACATACATCCAGAGGGCGACTCCAGTACGGAACTTGAGTATTCTTGTTTTAATCAACAAGAAGAATACTTAGAACAGTACAGTACATGAAACATTGGGAAGGTACCCAACATTCAGTGAGCGTTCTAACTTTTTACGAGACTTTCATTGCCTTTTATTGCTGTTAATACTTAAATATTGTATTTATTCTCCAGAGCGGAGTTACGGTGAATTGTGATGTCTGTATTGTTAGAAATATTTTGTGGGAATATTGCTAAATTTGAAAAGAAATATTTAAGTGCCTTTGTATTATCATGCTTTTTTAGTATAATAGTACAGTACTATAATTTATAATTTGAATACAACGATGAACAAATTGTATCTTTTTAGACAGGATATCATCAGCGTATCAAACAATTATTTACATTAGTACCTAAATTCAAAACAAGAAATTCTTAGATTCCCAGAGCTTATAGAGCCAAGAAACTGCAAAAACTGGGATAAATCTATACTAATATAATAAAGCTGAAGAGTTTGTTTGTTTGTTTGTTTGTTTGTTTGTTTGTTTGAACGCGCTAATCTCAGGAACTACTGATCCGATTTGAAAAATTCTTTCAGTGTTAGATAGACCATTTGGTTATAGGCTATATATCATCACGCTACGACCAAAAGGAGCAGAGTACCAGTAAAAAATGTTACAAAAACGGGGGAAATTTTGACCCAATCTCTCTTACGTGACGCAAGCGAAGTTGCGCGGGTCAGCTAGTTGTATCAATAACTCTAATTAACCCCCGGTGTAAATGTACTCAGAAACATTTAGCGGTAGTTTATCTATTCAATAGCGTTTTTTTTTGTATGAGTTTTAACGCTACTGAATAGATAAACTGCCGCTAAATGTACCTCAGAAACCGGGGCTTAAACAGCTGAAAAGCCATCAACTCCAGCTGAATCGGCACAACTTAATTAAACCATAAATTTGAAAGCAAATCAAATTCACTCCCGTGGGTTTCTCTTGAAATAATCAAGATATTTTACAAGCGGGTCGGACAATGTGGCTTTAAATGAAGATAACTTTATAATGGCCGCACAGAACTGCGCTCGAAGTAGCAAGTGGAGACATTATGCTAATACTTATGGGGGTCTGGGAAGGTACAATTAACATACGTTAAGAAGTTTGTGAGGTAATCTGTGGTTTTACCTACATATCGTAGGTATCAAGTAAAATCAAGAAAAGCACTGCCTTAAATACACTCTGCAATAAGGCACAAAATACCTTATTGCTGAAAAATATATAATTGCACAATAAATAATGACAATAGGAAATGTTTTGTTATTTTTGATAAGTCGCTTTTTATAAAAAATATGCTATGCATACAGAAACGTTTATTAAAAAATCTGTTACATAGCTGGATACTGGTATTAAATTAGTAATCGAAGTTTTAAATGTAAGTCAGCGCCAAACTTTGCACGAATTAAGTAAGCAAGTAGAAAAATATTACCATTCAAGATAAGCCGTAAACCATTAACAAAAGTAGTTGTAAGTACATAACATTTTTAATTTTCTAAGCTCACAATGTTTTCTATTACGAACTAACCAGCAAAGCTTTTGTCACAACAGACTGCTGTAAAGAAGTGAAGTTTATTTGTCCGGTCACCCTGTCCAATGCTCCTATTGTTCGTGTCTTACAACTAAGCGTTCATAGCGACCGAGCATTGTAGCGTAATATGGAATAGCTCCCAGACAGTATATTGCGTTTTTATTTCCTATGCGGATTAAATGAAATTGACTTACCTACCTCTGTTTTTTTATTCAGCTTGTAATTCTTCGGAACTGTAGCACAGTTTTTATTTATTTATGTATATTTCATTACAAAAACGTTTCTGTTTTATCAAGGGTTTTCAGTGATAGCAGAATAAAAGTGGGTAGGTAAAAATAAAGAAAATACAATCAATTCCGAATTCAAACATAATCTAGTCAAATTTAATTGGTCGCTTCAAACAGTTACCAAATAAGAGTTTATTTTCGAATATTAGTTCCCTATTTACCTGTACTTATACTAGCATTGAACCGATTTCTAGTAATTCTAAGTCGCATTTTTAATGCCGTAATAATTTAGGTACATGCCTCACTGCTTGGCCTTTCCATTTTTCTTTGAAATATTCTTGTTCAATGCGCTTTCCTGCTTCCATGAACCGAGTTCAACCTCGATTTATAACATCAATATTGAATCCTCTTTACGAGAAAAAATCTCTACTATTCTACGACAACTAGGATCCAATTTAAAAATTCTGTTTGCTCCGTCGTTTACAAAGTATTCGGGTCGAGAGCGAGAGAGGTCAATGTTCAAACAGTCAAACAGTTTCAGTTCCCTCGCTCCTGAGGAATTATCTCATTATGTATGCATTTGTACAATGTACATGGAAATAACTTCGTTCTGGCAGTGTAGCTTTTGAAATGCTGTGGTGAAATAGTTGAAATCAGAAATGTGTAGTTGGAGCAACGGCAATTTGAATTTAGGTTAGGAAATTTAGGATGATTGTCTGTTTGGTTTGTTTTTCTGTTCTCATTTAAAAAGTGTAGAATTCTTTGGTACCATAACACTACGGCAATCTGCAGGAGACAAATCATTATTTAAAATATCTCGCTTAGTAATACATAAACATAAATTAGTTGGATACCTACTTACATTTTGTGTGTAGGTATTTATAAACGTGCGAATCCCTACTTTAATTTTGTTTTTGCGGACTTTAGTACAATGTTTTTACTCTTTTTACACAGTCGCGGAATGATGGAAAAATATTATAAAATGACATGTTCGCCTCTCCTAAGGTTTTCACAAAAATAGCGTTTTTATTTTTATTTATTTATTTATTTTAAACTTTGTATACAGAGCTGTATAAAGGCGGACTTAATGCCAGGAGCATTTTCTGCCAGTCTACCTTAGGGTGATGCAGAGATTGTTGTGAAGGTGTTTAAAAAGAGGAAGGAGAGTGAGATGAGAAAAGTGTGTAAATAAATAATAATAGATGTAGACAACATGAGTGTAAATTAATAATTATATTAAATATATACTAACATATAATTAAATATATACAAAATAATACATATACATACATATTAATTACATAAATGAAAATAACATACAATAAATATACAATAATAGGTAAATATATGAATACATATAAACTAAGCAAATTGTGACGATTCAGCAACTTTGTTCAGCAATAGATCTTTTACCTTGCTCTTGAACGTAAGACGGTTAGTGGACATCCTGATTTCAAGAGGGAGCGCATTCCATAACAGGACTGATTGGACAGGGAACGAAGAATTGACAAACCCAGAAGTGTGGGAGGGGCAGAGAAGAATAAGATTGCTTGAAGAGCGAGTTTTTATCACATACCTGTTAACAGCCAGCAGATGTCAGCAGAGGGCACAACTCCGACGAAGCCGCAGCGTCAGGTGACGTTCCTGAAGCCGGCGGCGGACACCACGCTCGACAGGAAGGCCTCCATCGTTGACGAGAGGACGGGAATCACCAAGATGCAGATGAAAGGTCCATTTTACTGTATTTTTATTGATAGTTCTTACACTTAGTACCACCTTTATTTTGTTTGGTTAGGAGCAAATTTGGTGTTAAAATTACGAAAGACTTAATTATTTAATTTGTGTAAGATATGCGTCCTTATTTTACAAAAATCGAGATCTATACTAAACATTCCTCCCCAAGAACAGCGCGTATCCTGGATATTTATTTATTTACCGAAATTTCTGGATATTTATTTTGTATATCCATAAGCTGCTCTTAACAGAGCTAAAATCATTGATCGTTCAAATGGTGACTAAATTCGCATATGGTCCGGGTTCGTCTTAATCCAAGACCTCAACTTTGACCTTTCAAGGCTTTGTTTATCAGTATGTAAATGTCGCCTGAATAACATAGAATGGGAAGCCAACATTTTGTATTCCTGCCAGCTAGTCAGTCTAGTTTAATGCCTTTAATAAATGTCAAGAATAATACAATATCTGTTTATTCCCCACAGAATTCCGCGAGGCCTTCCGCCTGTTTGACAAAGATGGAGACGGCACCATCACCAAGGAGGAGCTGGGCCGAGTGATGCGCAGTCTGGGACAGTTCGCGAGGGTCGAGGAGTTGCAGGACATGCTTCAGGAAGTCGACAGTGACGGTAAGGATTTATTGTTTTAATCACTTAAAATGCTACAACTTTTGTATCGGTAAGAAATCATGTTAAGAAGCAAAAGATTGTGTAGGAAGGATGAGTCGCAACGAGGTAACGTGCTAGCTTAACTCCCATCATACTGATGGTAGGTGGACCCTTGTTCAGTTTCCTTTCGTAAGAAATGAGATGTTCTTAGACCCCCGCTACCTCCCTGGAGCGGGACACACAGTAAGTATTTTCCTGACGAAAAAAATAAAATAAAAAAGGCAGTGTCGTAAGACATGCACGGTGTGCCGTTTACTACTTGGCAAAAAATGAGCTAATGTTAAGTGTGATATGTGCTTTATGTAAAGTTTAATCTCAACATATGTCTTCAAGGTGATGGCAACGTAAGTTTCGAAGAGTTCGTGAGCATTCTTTCAAAGTCGATGGGTCCGATGAGCGGGCCGACCTCCGCCGAGCAGGAGGAGAGGGAGCTGCGTGACGCGTTCAGAGTGTTCGACAAACACAACCGCGGGTACATCTGTGCCTCGGACCTGAGGGCTGTGCTGCAGTGCCTTGGAGAAGACTTGTCGGAGGAAGAGAGTGAGTACCTACCTAATGAACCTATACTTCGATATAAACAGTTTCATGTTTTTAAAAAGGCTTTAATGTGCTCAAATATACTTGCACTAGTTTAGAGAGCTCGAATGCCTTTTTATCGTTTCACTAAGTAAGTAGGTATCAGTACTACAGTAATTTCACTCTGGAAAAGTATAGTATTTCGGTTATCTTATTTATGTTTACTGTGTTACAGTCGAAGACATGATCAAGGAAGTGGACTCTGATGGAGATGGACGTATCGACTTTTTGGGTCAGTATCATTTGAGACCCTTTTTTAGCACAATTTTAATGGGCTTAGAACTAGTCTTTACATATACACACTCTTTAAGGTTCTTATGTATTTAATCAGCTAATAAACGTCTACTTAATTTATGTTTTGCAGAATTCGTCCGTGCTCTCGGCGAGCCGGAGGACGCGTGTGAGGATGAAGACGAGGACGACACGACCGACGGTCCAGATATCTTGATGCCTAGACCTGTTGCCGCAAACTAAACAACCACATATTGACTCCGCATCTTTTACTCTTAGCAAATATTTGTAGATATATACATAAAAGAACAGCTTTCTTGGAATTAAAAGGAAAAGCTGCAAAGAACTTCCATACTTTTCCAATTCAGGATCAAGTTACATCAATTTCAATCTGCTTTAGTGTAGGACAGTTGCGAGTCCTGTTTGTCTACAGATATTTGTTAAGAGATTTGTAATCATAATATCCATTTTGTGCTATTAACCAGCTTTTACTGCGTCGTATTAATTTTTAATTGTTATGACATAGCAACATTATGCATAGTGTTGCTACAGCAAAAATCATAAAGCACGATATTTTAATGGTAACACCGCAAAACAGAACAAAGAAAATCAAAGTAACGGAAATAGTAAAAAGTAACTTCTAGATTGAGTATAAAGGAGACAGAATAAGGCCCGCAAAAGTAGAATAGAACCATATCATTATTGACTAACAACGAATTGATCCCTAAGGCCTCTCGTATTTCCTCTCTCTACGCCACTACTAACCCGATTTAGAAATAAAAATAGAATTAATTAATTATTTAGCGTAATTATGCTTAAATTCGAATATCATTAAACGTAGACTTATCAGTCTGCAGATTAGAATATTCTTTGCAAGTTTTGGTAAAGAAAATCTTTGATGCGCTTTTTGTATAATTTTGCAAATCAAGCGCCTGTCGTGACAGTATCGGCAATGTTATTATTATGAAATCAAATGCCTCGTTTTGTCAGCTTGATGCGCTGTTATAATAGCGTTAATATACAAATAAAATAAACACCTTCATAATTATAAGCGAACCAGACTCGGGGTAATTTTGCATTGAAAAGTAAAAACGGTCAATCGTTTACTAAATATTTGTGCACAAGGTTCGTCGTCTAACGTTTGATATTCCGCTCGCTGTGTTAAGTCACCTATTATGCCTTAGCCCAGCAGTGGGACACAAAAGAAGCCTGAAAAAAAAATTAAATGACACACCCATCAGTAATTATTACCGTGGTTCGCAGATGTGTCGTCACACTATGATCGGACATTTTCTGTAAAATTATCTTAAGTCGAATTAGTGGTTTCTTCCATAAAAACACCAATTTTTATCGAATAATAAATGTAAATATTTCGTCATTTTGATCTTTCATATCGTAATAAAGAGTGAGATGTTGCATCGTAAATCTTACCTTGCTTGTGAATTGGTAAGGGTATCTATACTTCTAAATAGTTACTACACACTGGCTTAATATTTTGACTCTATAGGACATAAGCAAAAAAATATAGATACAGTGCTGGACATAAAAAAAATTATTGCGAATATGGACATCCTTAAGAAAAAAACAAACCTAAAACCATAGATATCATAATAGTATGTGCCAAAAAATACAAAAAAAAAATATATAATATATAATTGTCTCTTGTATACATAAAGAATTGTTTCCTTAACAATGCCCTTCTTAGTATAAAATTAAATTTACCAAAAAAATATGTCTTGTTTTTCAACTAGTGTGAGTCAGTTCTTGTTAACGTATATAGGTCTAATTATGTAACTGGAAACAGTCCAGCACTGTAAAAGTTATTTTTTGTAATACCTCCTCTAAGATTTTATCTTTGTAACTATTTTTACCTCAAAACTCTCCAACATATCCTAACATGAATTTATGTATAATCAGAGCTTTTATTTGTCTAATATAATGCATGATAGTTATATATTAACTGATATTTCGCAAATATTGATGTTGTACATTAATACAGAACCAATATACAAATTATGTTCTTGAATACGGCTCTTTTATTTTATCCCCCAACTGCATGAGACTATGTTATTTATTCCTGAAACAAAATTCCATAAACGTAAAATTTTGTTTCAAGCAGTAGCTCAATTCTCTACTACTATCGACTACTGACAACCGACCTTTCATCGAGAAATTTTGTATGAAAATCTGATCAGCGCCTCTGACGGGCGTCCCAATAATGTTACCTAGATGGCAACAGGCTGACATCAGAAAGAATTCAGAGTAATTAAAAAATCCGGGAAAAAAGATCAAGAAATATCTGGGCTTTATTTTTAGGTCCTTAAATATAATGCTGACTGGCTATTTGAGGTTGAGTGGTTTTAAAATAAAAGCTCCTAAATAAAATTTAAGTATTTATTTTATCCAACATTACAAAATATTTACAGCTAGTTTTATACACGAGGATACAGATAATTATTTAACTGCTAGAGGTAATTTGGCAAGTTATTGGTTTGTTTTGATCGTAGCTATTGTTTAAAATTGTCTTACAAAATAAAAAGATGAAAAGGTATGGGTTTGACCAGTCAAAAGCAATAATATGTACGCACTATGACTTTTTAATAGCATTTTCCTAATGAAAATAGTAAAATAACTACTGTATGATAACTTCACTATGTATCGATTGTTAACTAATAGAAATAATTTAATTTATATGATACATGAAAGTACGATTGGAAATGTTACCGTGGGTACATATTTTTGCTATGGTAAATTATTATACTTTCCTAAAATAAAATTATATACTGACTTTCTATATGACAACACAGGTAGACAAAAAACTGATTATCTATAACATATTTTAAATGATAATTAATAATAAAAAATGCATGGAAATCAAACTGTTCGTGTATTAAACAATAAATTGGAAAGATTTTGGGCAAGCTTGATGAAGTATGAAGACTATTTATTATCTATGGCACTCTTAATGTACTCAAACATTACAGTGAAATTGTATTCCATCATGGGTAGTTGTTTCTTAAGAAAGTATCTTATTGTTTATTAGCGCTGTAGATTTTCTATCGGCCGATAGCTTTTTCAGTCTAAATTACGAAGTTTGATGGGGTAGGTACATACTTGCATACATACATTAAATCAATTCTTTCCCCTATGGAAAGGTAGGCAGAGACCTAATGTAGATAAATTAGAGAATACACGATTTGCAATCTACCGTCTTTTAGAAGGGTCCGGTTTGGATAGAATTCTAGTAGTTAAACCATATCTTATCTTGTATACAGGTTCAAAACATCTAGTAGTGTTGCAGTATGCTGTACAAAACCGAAAATGTTTTTTGAGACCATTACAAAAAAGTAGTTGAGACTACAAATACAATAAAACTCATTAAACCGAATTGTCTATTTAACTTATTCCCAACGCCACCGATTAAGCTAACGGCCGATAAAAATTCCATATTCTATAGCACTTAATACTTATTATTTTGTTAATACAATTGACAATAACTTTCCTACATATACAATACAACTTGCAACACTTAAGTTACTAGGTAATCGCGCAATACAAATGAGGTAACATTGTATTATGTATCAAATTGTGACTCGTATCTAAGTTGATGATGATAGCACAAGAGCTTAATTTTGAGGCTAGAAATGGATCAAAATCCTGTAGTTCTTGTATTTTTGATTAGAATATTTTATTTCATCGATCGTGAGTTTTGAACGTATACGTATACGTGCGTGTTCGTATAAATTATGAGTCAATCCGAGAGCAAATACAAGACAAGCTTAGCTTAGGCTTGCGTCATAGTATAAGCTTTTAAATACCCTAATCAAATATGAAATCAATTTATCACGACTGATCACGAGATATTACTATTGCTATTATTAGAGAGTTAAAATTCGAACAAAATGTAACCAATATAGCTATTCAATATGCAGCTGTTCGAAATCACAATAACAATATCTTCACAACTTACAAGGATTAATTAGGTACACGCACTACGGACTTCAAACACAACATTGCCATAACAAAAAAAGCTGCTGTACTACCACATTAACACTATTTAGATACCAAATAAATCCACTTGTAAAGAAATACACATCACTTAAATAGCAACGCTCGGCCAAGAAAGTATGACCGGAATAACACTCTTCTAGAACTTACGGCCGAATATAGAAACGACCCTCAACTGATATCAACTTTCAAGTAGGGCCGTGGCAGATGCTGATTTATAGAAATCCAAAAATGCGGATGCCGAATCGGAGTTTTTATTCCAAACATTTGCTGATGCGGATGTTTGTATTAATGCGGTTGTTCCGCGTTTGCGGATGCGTAAATCCGTATCACCCCTGGTTTCAACTCTCATTTTATCTCTTAGCCGAATATTCAATCGAACACTCAACTTATTGTTAGTCCCATGTAATAGGGGGCGAGTCTTTCGTCAAATATCGGGCACGTTACGGGGCTAATATTTAGAAATATCTACATAAATTCCTACCTTGCCCGACCCGGGAATTGAACCCGAGCTGGCACAATTAGCACGACAAGCAAAATACACTTGCTTTTAATTTAAAGGGTTAATATTGACGTTTCTACATTCGGCCGTCAGTATCCATGCCTTCTTGTTCCATCGATGTAACGTCTTCAATCAATTAACGTGAGATAACTCATACAGGAAGTAAAATTTCTTTCTCTCGTTTCTGAAACCATAAGAACTAGCAAGACACTCATAATAGACACGGGGCCGGCCGGTTTGATTAGGTGTTTATATGTCCTTCTTTTGGTCAAAACGGCTGAACCAATTCGGATGATATTAGGCAGAAGAATAGGTTACATCCCGAAAAGGACGCTTGACAACGGCTAAACTTAGGTTACTCTTCCTTTAGATTAGTTCAGAATATAAGCTAGACTGAAATATCCCTTAATCCCTCCATATAATAATGAACAGTTTTAATTTACTCTAACCTGTACCTTTATAAAAGCACAATTCTATGCAGTAATAGCCATTTTTCTTCGAGTAATGCTACCGAGCGTCAATATTTAAGTTTCATTTGTTCCTAATATATTTCACATATCACATAACATTAATTACATCAAGCTAGAGCTTTTGTCATTGCCTTGAAATTATTTCGACATTATTATCAATGCTATTATAATTACATTTTACTAAGAAAGCCTGTCCGCACACAATATGACACACATAGGACAGCATGCGAAGCTAACGCAAAACAAATTGAAATATGACTTACAAATTTACAATACATAATAGATATAATATTTTTAAACTACATTAAGCCGACTTATGCCCCCTAGGATGGTAAATTTATATCAGAATCTATCAATTTGAAATTATTTTGGGAAACTACTTATGAGCCAGTTACTGAAAACGCTATTTTAGTAAATGTCGCGTTATTATGAACTATAGTATTCCGTCGGCTTCATGTAATTTTATCATATTGGTATAAATGGCTTACAAACACATGCCATTTGCCAAACTACTATATTTACTTATAATATCATTGATTTTTGCGATTTTCAAATGCTATAATATAATCTTAATATTTAGACAAGATTTAGTAATTTATTTGTTTTTACAAACGATGTAAAACACCACATCTTAATGATATAATGTCAAAATAGTTTCAAGAAAGCTCTTATCGATCAACAATTGCATTTAGATATCAATTTTCAACTAAAATTCTTTCCAGGGATAGATAAATGCTACATTTCACTTCCACTTTAACGGGTCACACCGCAAAAAAATTTAACGTCGTTTTTGCATTATTTACCCCCGGTTTCTGAGGTACATTTAACGGTAGTTTATCTATTCATTAGCGTTAAAACTCATATAAAAATAACGCTATTGAATAGATAAACTACCGCTAAATGTACTCAGAATCCGGGGGTTAGTCGAGCCTAGACACCCGAAGCCAAGGTCAAAGGCTGAAACGTCGAGAAAAAGCGTATCTAACATTTTTTTTTGTATTTAAATCCCGTTTTAGTATTAATTCATTATTAATGGTTAATAGGGAAGATATTTTCCGCCTTCTACAATTTGCAACATAAAAACACACAGTATTTAATTGCACTATTAAACCTGATTATTTTATACTAAAACTTATAACTAAAAGTAATTGTTGTTCGATAATTTAACTAATACATATTCTTTTCTTCATCTCCACTAGTCAGATACCGCGTATTTGCCCGCCGATGATCACTTCACGTTCCTGTTATCGTTTATAAATGATTTTTATTCAATATTAGTAGTGTCTTTGTCTCTCTTATGGGATTTTTAATGTGTTAGAGAGGGATAGAATGATAAAATATTATTGTGATAATCATGGGGTTTAGTTATGGTAAAATTAATTATTTATATATTGTTTTGTAGCCCACAATAAATGTTCAATATTTATTTATTTAGACATACACATTAGAGTTATTTGGAAAGGTATTTTCCTTTTACTGAAGTGTTGCATGTCTAAAATAAGCTTACGACAACAGTGAAACTTGTGCCGAAACGTCAAGTAATGGATGAATGCATGATAGCGTTAAATCCCGTGTAATTTTATATGCATTGTGGAACACCAAAATAAGAAAGTTTTACTTATCCGTGATAAGTGCATCATAAACTGTTGTTAAACCTTTATTAAGCTTTATATTAACTGTGCTTAAAATAAAAAGTCAGTGTCATTTTTACATGAAACATAGAAATAAGGAGCTAGGTTGTTAAGCCATTTTTTAACTGAATGCGATGTACAATAAACTCCTGCAAATGATTTTTATTTAAGTTAAGTATAAAACAATCTCTAACATTGTGGCACTGTCAAATCAAGAGCCGATAAGGAAAGTTTTGCCCTTAAAATGGTATTTAAACTGGGCGTCTCCGTGCTTTAGTAGGCACCAAAAAATTCGGTCCCGATTGTTGTCTATTAAGTCGGGCTTAAACAACTTCAACACTAGGTTGACGACTAACCGATAGATAGCTAATATAGTATATTTGTTCTACTCATAATAAGAAGGTAATACAAAGTTACCCAACTTGTTTATTAAATTCGTCTTGTAAAAGCTGGGCTTCGGTTTCTTCACCCCCGCCACAGTTCAGGGTTGAGGTTTCTTTGGACAGCAAACAAAATATTATCTAAATACTTTCTAATTATTTATGACTAACTACGGGTCTATTTACTTGATGAAACTACGTGATTTAAGACTGCGGTTACGGATAAGGGTCGGATAAACTATCTGGCAGATAAAATGACAGCTTGTTGCTGTCAAAATTCCTCCTGATAGGCTAACCGATACTTATTCGTAAGTGCTGATTCCAGGGGTTTATATAAAAGCAGAGGATATCATACAAAGTTCTTGTTTTCTTTAATAAAATATAGAAGCACTGACTGAGTTTTTGAGGTACACTTAGCGGTAGTTTATCTATTCAATAGCATTTATGCTGATATTAATATAACAGTTTGAGTAGATAAACTACCGCTAAATGTGTCTCAGAAACCGGGCATTAACTACGCAAAACACTTGGCCAGCCAAGTATTTTGCGTAGTCATCTTATTGCCAAATTAGAAAAAGCGGCAATAATCAAAACAACGATGCGTCATCGTATTTGTAAAAACTATTTTTTGAACCAAAGTATATTTTCGTTATTTTTAACCTGTTTTATATCTATTTGGCACATATTAATGTTCAAATTATGCGTTAGATTTTATGCGTGTTATGCAATGTAAAGAATTATAATGGATGAAAGATTCGCTTTAAAAAGTGAAAGTTAATAACTAAATTGCATCGTGTAACATCACGGTTTTGTAGGCTAAATACTAGATGGTACTAACAATTATTGTGAACTACATTATACGATATAAAAGGTTCGTAAGGATGTTATTGGTGTTAGATATCGTTACAATTACTATAAATGCAAATTACCGTGTTAGTTCTATAACTACTAAAGGACTATGGAGTCTATGGATGTTAGTAGTCCGTAACCCGTATTAGACCAGCGTGATGGACTAAAGCCTAAACTTTTTGAAAAGGCGACATACCTGAGCTTACTACTTTTTAATAATTAAAGGTTAGCATTTGTGTTTCGATTATTTTGTTTTCGTGCTTTACATATCGCACTAATAATACAACAGTGCTGTAACTCAAAATCCAATTTTTTATCAGAATTGACGAATAATATGTTTATAAACTAAATGCTCTTTGTGTTTTAAAAATGAAATAGAGGATAATATTTTGATACTGATAAATTAAATAATGAAAATATGGTATGGTTACAGTGTTAAGTCTAGTTGAAGTTGTGTCAATGTATTTTGAGTTATACTACACTATTGTATTATTAGTGCGATATATAGGGTGTTTAAATAAGAGTGCACTTTTTAAAATAGTAAAAAAAAATCTTTTGTAAGTATATTGCTAGTCTGACATTATACATGCTGTAACATTATTATTTGGATTAATAAAAAATATAGGCAATATAAAAATTGCGCTCACGTTTTCCTACTTATGTTAATCACTGTGTTTTAAGTGTGCAAACGTTATTCCCATGAAGTAATATTAATATTAAATTGTTCTTATGGACAGTATACCCAATGACAAACTAGGGGTGTTATTCATTATTTTAATGTTGTTTAAAATACTAATTAGGTTTGGTTATTTTTACAAATAAATTTATGAAATGTGACACCATTGATGGTGAATATTAATCCATGTTTGTATGAATGTTATTATTAAAGAACCTCCGTAAATTCTAGTATGTTATAACATACCTATATGCCTATAAAACCCAGGATGCCCACTAAAGCCCTGGGAGGACGACATCACCGGAGCGACAATTTGCTATCATTATCTCGAGAAATAGATAAACATAAAAAACTTTAGAACCTCCTTTTTTTCAAGTTGGTTAATAAAAGTTAGACGGACTAGTAATAGACTAGCAGTCGTTTCCGTCTCTTTCATACTATACATATATAACTTTTTGATATGCAAACAATATTTAGTGTATTAAGCCGTATATCATCTAATTTAAAATTATATCCATTTTAACACTCAAACATGAACTTTAACCTTAAAGAAATAAGGTTCATTTTAAGTACTTGACACAAATTCAACAAGTTTCAACAAAGCTTATCAACGATTGAAATAATCAAACTTTGAAAACTCAAACTCAAAAATAAAGAGCGAAGCGTATTCCAAAATGGTTCCTACATCACACAGAAGAACATCAACTTCTACAATAAAACCTTAACCTCCACCTTTACAGACCAAAACAATCTAAAAATATATTTACACAAGGTGTTTTTACAAATGGACAATACTTGTAACCACACATTCTTTCTCGTTATTTATAACCGAAAATAATATATTAACATAATCGGTCTAGTAATTTCGACACAAATCCGATTTGCAGTCTCGAAAAAAGATTGAAATTCAAATATCTATATTTCTTAAACTGTGGTAATGCAATAAATGTGATCTTATAAGTGTTTGACTGTAAGAAGGCAGTGAGTGAATGAACTAAAATAGTTTTATGATAATTTTCCATAAAATGTGACTACGTTTTTGTACGATTGTCTATTTTTTTATGGAAAATAAAGCCCAACGCAAACCATAAGAGGTGCGGCGGAGATAATAAAAATAAATCAATTTAAAATATACCTTAACTCCTCTGACATATGGATTAAAACATGGCAGCTTAACGACCCGTGCTATAATCGTTATTTGGTATACCGTTTTAATTCACCTGGCGAAGGAATTAAAGTTCAGTTTAAAATGATTTATTCTCAGTATTTTCACCGCGCCTCCGGTAGTTTGCGATGGACCTGCTTGTAAATAAAAGTAAAAAGAGTTATTTTGCTTAAACCAGCGGTTTAATCTATTGTCCAAGTGTTGTATAATGAAAAATATATAAAATTAACTACATTAAACGTTAACCCATTAAACTAAATATACCACTAACACCAGCAACTACCTGTGAACCGTACAGCAAAGCCATGACACCTGGTTTTACCGGCTCGTGATAAACTCCGGGTCCATGTGGCCGGTGTCGCCCAGGGAGCGCAGGATCACGCTGCCGTTAGGATTGATAGATATCCAGGTTATAGAACCGTGGTTTAAGGATATCCGAAGCCAACCTTCTGGAGGGAATTGGAGAGCCCTGGAATAAAGAACAAAGGCAATTAATATTTGTATCAGTGGTACATGACTGCTGATCGCGTGCTTTCGAATTCTATTCCCGGGTCGGGCAAAAGGCAATTGGGGTTTTCTAATATATTTAGATAGGTATCTTGTCCGTTCTGCCATTACCAATCTTTGCCTTATGTAATAGGAGGCGAGTTTATTGCCTTACACCGGACACGTGTAAGACTTCGGACTATTAAGAATACTATAATATAAATTAGCAAGGCCCATAGTACTTTACCCGACTTGGGAATCGAACCCGGGACCGGAACCGCGCTACAGGAGCATTGACATGACTCTCAATACATAAGGTATTATATAGGTATTATTAGATACACGCAACTAAAATACTTAAACACATACTCACTTGCACACAAAGAACCGTATAACATTAGCATGGCAGACGAGTAAGGTGTACGAATCCTTCTCCTGTTCGGGCGGCGCGCGGTGGAAGTACTTCCTGAACGCAGCCTCGATTCTCGCGTTGTCCTGGAAGAACTGCTACCAATGCATACATCATCAATTATTTACCGCTAACACAAATACTAAAGGTAACTTAGTAGAGAACCTTGGCATGCACGATTTATTAACTGATTTCAAAAAAGGAGGTTCTTAATGGAACTGCATTTTTTTTTAGATTGAGCAGTGATAGCCAGCCTTTTCGAAGTTATGTGTGTATCAGCAATAATTATCACTTGTTCTAACATTGAAGAAAAACGTCGTGATGAAACTCGTTTCGGAGTAGACTGGTTAAAAAAAACGGGTATTTCAGTCAGCTTCATAAGTCTGCAGTTTACTGATATTCTAAATCCTAAATTTTCTACATCTGTCAACCGCGAATCTCGCGTACAAGGCTCTCTACTAAATTGATGGTTTACACATAATGTGCAAGATTATCAAAGCTTCTGACAGAAGATGCCTCGCGTAATATAAGTCGTAATTACAAACTAATCTTTCACGTCGACGGATACTGATTTGGATAAAATTTGGTAGGGTCATAGACAATATTATACCCAGGAAGGACATAAGTCCGGGTTTGGTGCCTTGGACATCAGCTGGTCCTTTTTTTTCACATCAGCTGGTCGTAATCAAAGTTTGATGAAGTGATATTGCGTTGACCATACTAACTATTTTTACTCGAAGCATCTTTCGTTAAATGGGCTAGATTAAGGATGAATTGAAAGCAGTTATTTGACGGTGAACTTATAGTTCATTCAATAGTGTTGAATAAAATTTTAGGACTAGGCCTATAAATTGATTGATGTTATGGTATAATATATCCTCATTAATTTAATATGTTACAAAAACAAATGAACAGATTCACATAATGCTGCCAGTAAAAAAATATAAAACATTAATTTAGAAGTACATAACAGTGTATTAATGAACATTCAGAAACAATACCGTAATTTTAGAACCTATTCCATATTTGCTAATCAAATATTGCATTAAGATACTGAATCGAATGTTTAATCAACTTTTTAAATTAGTCAGCCTTAAGATCCTTTTGAACTGATAAAAAGTGAAAAGATTACTGAAAGAGGTTTTTGTAACATTTGTATGGAGCGATAAAACATGCTAGCAAAGCGAGAGAGACTATAAAATATGGGCAATGACCTAAACCACTTCGCCACGACGGCAGTCCAAACCTATTAAAACGCATTTAAAAATATTTTTTTCGACGATACACGTGTAATTTAAAAAATAAACATAACTGCAAAAAGGTTATCGTTTATCTTTAACATAACTGTATTCGTAAAGTTATCAGATGAAATAAATTATAATAACCAACGAAGGTCGAAAAGTATTTGTATGCGTTTACGTCAGAAATATAAAGAAAACATTTTGCACAATACACACTTTGTAGTTCATAATATCGTACTTACGGTGCAACACTGTCACTTATGCAAAAATGTAGTTTTTCAGGAGAAGCATTTTAAACTTTGACACCTCCCACAACAATAACTTTATGTGATATTGATAAGATGAATACATCAGCGAATACTTTTAACTTTACTTTTGCTTATATAATGATAATAGTAATACAGTAGTAGTGCTTTAAATCAATTACTACATAAGTAACTCATTTTTGCATTTTTTTACAAAAGTGACATTATTGCACCGGGGGTACGATATATGTTACTGTCTTTTATGTGCTGAGATATTCAATCAGCAATCTTGAATATTCCATAAAATAGTATCTTTGTATAAGACTGATTTTAAAGTACTATTTTTTCTAGAACCGATGGCAAATAGGTAACACACAAAATGATACTTTTTATTATCTTGTCGTTTTTACCATTGCAAAGTAGTAAAGCTTGTATTAAAGTGAATTAAGTTATAATTACTAATTAAGGTACTCAAGACCTAATCCCTCCATCACTTTGGGAGGAGACCCTTGCCCAGCAGTGGGATAGTAATGGGTTGCGAAAGTTTCAAATAATTGTAAACATTAGGGAACTGCATTGAAATACAATCTATCATTGTAAAGATTTAGCATTTCACTAGCTACCGTTCACTTACTTACATAGCATAGTTTACCTCTGATAATATTATTAACACAGGCAAAGCAAACAAATACAAATGAAAGCAAATAACAAGACAAACCGTATTATCATTTAACCCACAAACACCAAAAAAAGCTATTCAAAGAAACATACTGATTTCTCCGGTTTCCAGTGTCCTACGGGTGGTTCTGGTGGGATCGGTGCTCCTTCTTCCAGTAGCTGACAGTCCTTGGTCGGTATTTGAGGGTCTAAATGCCTGGCAATGATTGATGCTGTCTCCTGGGCCCTGGTCATCGTGGAACGGACTAGAAGGTCCCATTTGATGCCGAGGGATGCTAGTCTTTTGCCCGTTAAGTCTGCTTGTACCCTACCTAGAATTATAATTTGGTAAAATATATAAGGAAATGTAATTAATAACAATTTACGATATAGAACTACACTACTACCTATACCACAGTTACATATCAATAAAATATTTCAAGAGGATGACAAAAGTTTATTCAATATTTTTGATTGAAAAATATTCCATACAAGCTAAAAAATTGGCAGTAATCTCAGTAAACCACAGTTTTAAGTCTTTATAAAATACTGATTGTTTCTTTCATCCTCAAATCATAAAAAGCAAAAGAAGATATTCATACAGAATAAAATTGGTCACTTATATTCTTCACAACATAGCAACAGTACAGACACTGATTAGTACATAATAGAGATAAAAATAGAACCACTAAGACCTATAACTCAGTCAATTTAGATCTCAATAGGTCTATCATTTTCAACAATATTACAATTTCCAATTGAATAAACTGTCTCCCATTGAATAAAGATGCAGTGGTTAATGTCTTCACGACACTACAAGTGCGTTGGGTAATGGGTTCAATTTCCACACGGAACAAATATTTGTGTAATCCAAAAAATAATTATTTGTATGTTTCTAAAAGTCTACACAAGAACAATTTGTACAGCCTACTTTCTCTCTTATATTTTAAACTATTATTATTAAAGTTTTTAAGCTATTATTATTAAAGTTACCAAGTACCTAGATCGGTAAGTATCCTCTCCTTATCCGAAGGTTTGTCTACATGGTACTGTCCATGTCTGATCAGTATCAAGTGCCGGATAGCTCTGCTCTTTGCAGCTTCCAACTTCTCATTGATCTTGTTGTCATCTGCTTCTGTGTCTCTCTTCACTCTCACCAATGACTCGGGTGCACGGCTAAATGACAATTTAAAAAAAAATATTATCCATACTTCCTATGTTATGAAATGTAAGTGTGTAATTGTGTACGTTTTTGAAATACATAGACAGATCATATTGATGATATCTTGCAAATATGTCAAGTACATATTCCTGTAACCAGCAGTTGTGTATGACAAGTTGTATGGATGTGAATGAAGCAAAAGAAATTTGTACTGATCATGCTAAGCGTTCTCAGGTCTCTACCAATCCCTAAGGGAAATAGGCATGATTTTAGGTATGTGTATGTAAGTGTGTTTGTTTGATTGTTCTTATTCTATGTAAAGACAGCTGAACCAATGAGGTTAAAGATCCTGGCTAAATGGTATATTTACTTCTAGGGGTGCAGCAAGAATTAGGGTTGTGTATAGATTACATGTGATACTGTCTGATAGGTTTATTTTCATTTGATTTACTCTGTACAGTCCATTTTGTGATACATTATTTAGTATCCAAATATGAACTGAAGTGGTTTATACAGGGTAGGGTAACATCAAAATTTATATTGCTCTGTAGGTTGTTCATTATAAACAAATTGATAATGTATAAAGTTGCAATAACTATTTAAGTTTTAGATGGTACAGTTAAATTACTTTTTACTATTTTTAGCACAAGATTGTTTTTTGAAACATCTGATATGATTTATTTTTAGAATAAGGCTTACCTTGTCTATCTAGATCTTACATACAAACATGGATACCAAAGATAAGTAGGTCATGATTACAATTTAAAATATGGTTGCCATAACATTCTGCCTAGTAACAGACAATCACACATAGATATTGTTTTTTATATATAAACGTACCAATCTATAAACTCCTGAGTCATTATTTACATAATTTCAAACACAAAGACGGTTTTATTCCAATAAGAGTAAATATTAAGTTAGAAAAAATCTAGTTACTTACTGGTCCCAATTCGTGTCCCACTTCACACTAGGCGTATAATTCGTCGTCCAAGAATTATATGCGTTGAATTTTTTCTCATTTTCATTATTGATACTATTTATATTGTAATACACAAAGCCGCCACCGACAGCGCCTAAACTTATTAGAGCAATTTTATGAAATCTAGACAAAGAAGCCATTTTGATATGCTTAAATACTGTTTTATTTATATTTTGAACCCTATATACTATTCATTTGCATTAATATACAATTAAAAATCTATTTTTATTCAGTTATAAAAAAATAATCGTAAACATAACCTCACAACTCACTACATTCCCATCGAAACGTAGTGACAGAACTGACAAACGTGATTTCAAAATTTTGATTTGTCTGTGGCTATCGGGTACATATTACTAAAACTACCCGGTAATGTCACTGTTTAGTCGATTGTGCATCAGAATAACATGAAATCGCTTATTTATAACTTTAATTACTGAAGAATGTAAGTTCAACAGTTTCAAAAATGGTTTTCGTTGAAAGGCAGACCAAACTAGTATGAATGATTTGTAATCATTTATGATTTTGGTCTTGTAAGATTATCGCACAAAATATGGGAAAAATAAAATATTCAAACAGTCCCAAAAACATAATTTATTTTCACTACCCAGAAACAAAAAATCCATCACTATCATTTTTTACTCTTTCTCCGATGTAAAGATACGGGATATCCATTTACAGAGACCGCGGATATAGCCATAATAACTCGCATGTCTTCATACGTCTCCGGCGAAGTTACTTCGAATTCTCTTAGTAATCTCACACATATTGTTTTCACTAATTTAGTTCCGAAGAACCTTCCTGAAAAATAAATTATTAATGAGACTAAAATCGTAAAAAAAATTTTTTTAAGTATTGTAGGTACTGGCCTAAAAAAGGAGTAAATTCTATTTTATGTACCTATTATAATATATTGTAATTGAATGGGCACCTCTACAAGCCAGTTAATAGTAGATATTTCGAATATAAAATAAAACTCGACTAAAAGTAAAACCGTACCTAAACAGTCCATAGGTCCCAAACTGAAAGGAATATAACAGTTAGGATTGCGCTTCTTGATATTCTCTGGCGTGAATCTCTCAGGATCGAAGGAGTCAGGTCGGTCCCAGAAGCGAGGGTCACGGTGCAGGTGGAAGATTGGAGCAACGAACGAACAGCCCGCTGGGAGAGTGCATGTACCTGAAAATTACTCAAAACGTAGTTCATATAGCATATACCTAACAACTGAAGTAGCTTGCAACTTATAAAGGTTTTAAATTAAATATAATATAGATTATACTAATCTATTAACATTTTGCCCGACCGGTACATACCAATCGATTCTGATTGAATTTTGTGATTGGCTGTCTTCTCCCGCTTCTCCGATTAAAAGTAAAGAGGCGACGGGCCAGTTTTATCCCTAACGCATGAGTTCCGAATAGCTTATATAATAGACAGAGCGACAACGAATGCTTGGCTAAACCCGGACATATACCTACAGTCAGTAAAACTGACCACAGAACTAAGAAAGAAGCTATAACATGGCTATTACTTACTAATTTGAATGTCTTCAGTGACAGTTCTTTGCAGCATCACTCCGATAGGGAAGAGTCTCAACACTTCTTTGAACACCATCTCAAGGTACGGCATACGTTTGAAGTCATCGTCTGTTACCGGCCTGTCTTCATCGCCTATTATGTTTATTATCTCGTTGTACAGCCTCTCCTGAATGGAATAGAATATTACTTTTTTAGTCGATTAATCAAACTTGAAAGTAAAATGCATCAATAAAACATAAGGATCTTAAATTCTAGTAACAAGGACGAGTTTCTAAACTTCTGAATAAATGTTATATAGTTTATTAAAATTTAATAGAATGTTGACAGCTGCAAATATATTTACCCGCACTTTAACTTAGAGGTAGGTTATCTGATTCTTATCCACAAGCTGTGAAACGGGCCCTAAGTTTACAAGGTAAAAATAACTTTACCTGACATTTTGGATGATAAGCCATCATCAAAATGACGAATGAGGATATCTTGGCCGATGCTTCTTGACTCTGAAATACGAAACACATCGTAAAAATGAGTACCTACTATAACTTCATGAAGCAATCAAAACCCCGTGCCATAAACTAGTTCATATTGACACTGATAAAAAGTATAAAACATAGACAAATCAAAATCTGACTATAACGTTTTAATCCAATGAATGATTGACTGTTTACTACTAACCCCATTGTTATATGGTAAATAATATGAACAAAATATTGCCATTTAAAACAGACTCACCGAAGTAAATATAGTAAAAGTCTCCTTCACCAAATCATCTTGTATCAATTCTTTAGACAAAATAAATCTATCAATCACGCTCAATTGCGTATTGACAATCGAATCTTGTTCCGAATTCATAAGGAACTTCTTATTATTCTCTTCTAAAGTGTTTATCTTTTCCAATCTATGTTTAATGATTTGTAAACTAAAGTCTGTAATGATTTTGACGAAATGATTCTGTTGTTGGTAGTAGTTCGTCATCCAGAATATAGGGTCGATTTGTAGATACCATCTTGTCATTCTGTCGAAAACTATGTCGTAGAGGCTGAGGAATAATGAGAAATAGAGTAATATGAATTAAATAGGAGAAACCGCGGCGCAGTGGTTTAAGCCACCATGCCGCTACCATTGCATCGGGGGAGGTCGTTGGTTCGATTCTCATTTCTCACTCGGAACAATTATTTGTGCGACCCACAAATAATTGTTACGGGTCTGGTTGTACTTTGTGTCCGTTGTTTGTATATTTGTAAAAGTCCCCGCGACACAAGAGCAATTCTTAGTGCGGGAGTTGTCTTTTTTAAAAGATGAGAAAAGAAAGAAAAAATTATATATTTTTCCTGGATTATCTAACCCACTGTTCATTAGTGGTTCTCCGATTTAGGTATATGCTAAACTCATCAAATCGCTTGAGATTTTTTTCCGCTAAATCGTGTTAGACAGTGACATTTATATACTTACTTATTAAATGGATATTCAAATAGTTTTTTTTGAGGAAAATATGAGCAATAGCTCGTTAGGTACTTACGTAGGAGATTCATCAATAACTTCTTGAAAGTGAGGTAGCTTTGCTGTTTGCTCTTTCGTTAGACCCATTAGTGTTTCTGAAAAATGGACATGCGCTAATTTAATTTGAAGTATTAAAAGCGGGTAGGTGATCTCAGTCACATGAGGTTTAACATCAATAGACAGACACTTTTTGTGAACGAAAATTTAAGACGATAAAAATTAATTAGGCTTAAAACACTGCAACTAGCCTTTGAGTCCGAAAAACTGGAGATCTTTATACATATTATTATATCTACGGCCGAGTCTTAAATATAGTAATTAAATTCTATAAAAAATATTTTCTATAATGCTGCAATTAGGCTGTGAGTCTGGGCAAAAAAGAGACTGCAGGGGTTTTTTACACATACATTAATGGCCGAGTCTTAAATATAGTAATTAAATTCCTATAAAAAGTATTTTCTATAACGCTGCAATTAGGCTGTGAGTCCGGGCAAAAAATCTGCAGGGGTTTTTTATACATACATCAATGGCGGAGTCTCAAATAGGTATACTTATTAATTAATTCCTTTAAAGTATTTTTAGTAACTCACGACAAACAGAGCTACTAGTTGTTTTAACAATTTCTTTGTAGACATCGAACTGTGTGGTGCCCATTTTCCTCAATTTCTGTAGAAGTAGTTCCACTTCAGAGTTGAATACATCGCTGTAGCTTTCAATCGCACGCTTGCCGTAGTTCGGCGTAGCTATCTTCCTATGTTTTCTCCATTGAGGACCTGAGAAGGAACAAACATTACTTGTTTTAATATTATTCTATCGTATGGTTAGTGGTCACATGGCCCACATGTTGTCATGCCCGGAGTGCCCTGACTCTTGCTCATACCAGGACCTTATGAGCTGTACAGAAAACGCCGTACACGTAGATGAATCCTGGGCTGGAAGTGTATAGCAAGACAGAAAGTGTCGTACACTATTTTCAGTTTTCATACTACAATTTATTTGCCATCGACACGCTAAGAAGAAGAAGTGGTCAACCTAGTGTTAAAGTTGTTCAATCCGCCTGAAGGCCATTATCTTAACTGAGAACATGTAGAACTTTTACGTGCCCTCGAAAAGCAAAAAGATCCTCAAGTATGCCTATAAAACCATTACGAACCGGTGAGAGCAACAGCGCACAGAATAAATAATAGTTCAGTCACCCGTAATAATAATATATCGACATTCCATTAACCCTGAAGGAATAAGGTAGCAATCACATAACGCATCTTCATTGCAGACAATACCATTTGCTTCTTACAATTTTGGTGGCATGAGTCCCTCTATTTCTTCCTTATGGTTACTTATTGACCCCTATGTATTATTGTATAGTTAGTATCTTATACCTGATCCACTTAAAATTCCTGGGCCTAAGACATCAGCCATATACTTGTATTGAGGTCCTTTGGTGCTTGTTCTTGAAGTGGAAAGTAGCACCTGGAAATAATAAATCAAAATATAGTCTATTCAAAGTTGCATTTTGTGTTGCGTTTTTCGAAGAAGTTGTGCTTACAAGAAAGTTTTCAAGATGGTGGCCGGGAGACAACAGACCTACAAACTTGATCTGTAGTTTATATTGACTTATAATTTATATTGATTGATAATGCTTAAAAAAATAAGCCGAGACCAAAGAACACCACTTGCTTGATCCTAATAAACTTATCTTGTTTTATCTACATCCACACATCTTGTCATACAAGACCGCCGGCTGCGGTTAAACTTCCATTGATAGTTTAATAAGTGTAATGTACCTTGAGATCTTCAGGATTGCTTATGACAAAGTTCAGGTCAGGTCCAAGCCAGAATCGTGCTACGTCTCCATAGTCCTCCATCAATTTCTTTATTACTTTGATCAAATCTGAAACGAATAAATGTAATGTCAGTGTTTGTGGCATGCTTTCGAACTGGCTTTGTAGATTTTTTTTTAAGTATATTTAGTAGGTCTGGAAATATGTATGTCTTGATCATTATACCTCTGTTATATAACAAACAGCGTTTCTCTGGATAGCTTAACTTCTAGTTAAACGCTAATTGTGAATAAATAATGTAAACGATGTTGTTAAAACTTTATTGCGTTGTAATAAAATAAAATTGAAAAGCACATTAGCAAATGTAAATACAGTAAGAACAGTCTACCAGTCCTCTGCACTGACTCTCCATAACATTCAGTTTGTTTCACGAAACACCTACTTGCTTTCGATGTTTGGCGACACCTGTATAAATCCTCCTAAAGTCCATCTTCTGTGATATAAAGGCGTCAAATTAATTATATCATCTATAATAGTATAATTAGAACTCGTATTACTGATAATACTAGGTTTCAAATTGGCACGTGGCTGGTCTATTATTTCCTAAACATCTATGCCGTATTCTTGCAACAATGTATGAAACTGGTATCTACACAATGTATCAGATTAGCCGTATGTTCTTATAAACTAAGTGACCTGGTGTGGTAGGTCTAGTTTTTATGGGTTTATTCAACTACTGCTAATCAAGTTTATTAATGATCTGTTGTAATAGTATAGTATTAACATGGTGTTCATTAAAGGAGGTTTTGTGAAAAACTGTTTTACAAAGTTGTAGTGTGTGTTACAAATAACAAGAATTCTGTACGTATCAAATCGTGATAAAATAGATTATGTCATAACATTATAACGTTACGAAAAGCGGAAAATGGCACCAGTAGAAACAAATTAAGGGAAGATTATAACGATAAACGTGTGAAAAGGATAAGTATTTTTTGTTTTATGTCAGATCCTCTGTCTGTCAATGTCTCGAATAGAAATGAAAATATGTCGTTACACAGGAAGATTCTAAAAGCTAGTACTTAGTTGTTTCCAAAAAGAATTGACTAAAATAATATACGACTTTGACAAATGGTGATAGTGACGGCTTTTTTTTAATAGTATGAAAATGAATGAATTCATTGTTTTGCCTATCATTAACCATCGTTTAGCTAGTCAATCACCCTAATGAATACAAAAACATGAATATATTTCTACATTAAATTAGTTCCTTCTGCTTTTTGCTAAATTTCTATTTATAGGTTTGACAAGCCTTAATGTTATTGTCAGCTAAGGCATAGTACGAAATTAGAAAATAATTTATTTATAAATTGAACAGTGTTATATGTCTGGCTATACAAATCCGCTCTTGATCCACATACACAATCCAATAAAATAATCTTGGTGAATTAAAAACCAACGTCATTGGAATTTAAATCTATAAAGAACAACCAACTATTACGTTTAATTGCATACTTTTATTTAGTTACTTGTACACTGCAATTAAGATAATGATCACAATTTCCTTTGTCCATTTTCCTGTGATTTGATCCGTCGGGTCTACGCAGAATCACTATTATAATTATCACGGATAATCGTAATGGACCAATTTGGACCGACCTCTGGGTCGACTTGCAAAGGCAGGTGTTTTAATTACATAGTTTATTATTTGTTTTAGATGTATGGTGATTATAATAAATGTAGATCTAGATACTAATTATTTCCTCGTTAGATGATCTAAGTGACCGCTTGTTGAAAATAAAATTACGGTTGTATAACAGGACAGTTTGTTATGAATAATTACATCAACGGTAGCCTATGCCCTTTGCTAAAAATAAGTGTAAAACTGTTTTATGTGAGGAGAGACTATTCGGCTGGATTAACCGAAACCGAATTTTACTTTACTTCGTGGAAAATTCGATCATGCAGAAAATAATCCTATGAGTTGACTATTTTGTTACTGTGCATAATGCAAGATTTGACAGGAATTGGCTCAATTTTACTATGTGATTAAGTATCTTATCGTCTACTGGTTTTAAAAGATTGAAACATATTTTTCTCCGATTTTGAGTAAATAGAACTCATTGCGATTTTATATCTTTTGTGGGACCCTTTCGTAAGATCCCCATTTTGAATCTCGAATAGGAAATTATTTAGTATCTACTTTTAAAGCTTGAAAAAAACTAGATTTCATTATACTTAGTTTACCCGAGACATCTAAGATCTTACACTGCTTCCTGAAAGGTATTGCATACATCGGTTATAGTAGGTACCCCATGAAACAAATATTTCCTGAGGGAGAAATTTTCAGGGGGGCTGTCACGTATCTCAGTTGAAAACTATTTGAAAGCCACTATGCTGTACCTTCATTATCTTCTCTCTTAGGTAGCGATTAACACGTTACGTCAAAGCAGCAATGTATTTAATAGTGACCATCAATTTGACGTACACTAGTTGTCAACTGAGATATTATGTGATACGCGTCTAGACACGTAAAGTTACGGGTACTTTTAAAGACCTAATTATGTAGGTGTGTTGCTGTTCGTGTGGTGCTTTAAAAAATCCGGCCAGTTTCTTTAAAGATATCTAAAATAACCGCTAAAGTAATTGACTTTTACTTGACATGTAGTAAAGCAAATCTGTTACTTCATAAAACTATTAGTATACTTATTCGTGAAGAAACAGAGGAGATCATCAATTTTGGGATATTTTGATAGTGCCGGAAAACCAAAAAAAAATGCATATGTAACGATATTTTTTTCTGAAAGTGCTGTGAGATTTAATATAACATTGATTTACAATTAAAAACTACAACTCTGGTTTTTTTTCGGTTGGCCGGCACTTTAAATATAGGCCCAATAATGTATGGAGCCTGAATGATCTCCGTTAAGTTTCATTTTACTTTACTTTGCTTGTAACTTTTGGTAAAGTTACTGGCCGTTAGTCTTAATTTGAGAAAAACTAAATTTACCTTCAGGCTGGCAAATAAACTGGTGAGCGTTTCCTATGAGTGGTAGCGGGGTTGGTCCAGGAATCTTCCGCGCCATTCTGATCATCCTTCTGTGCTTGTACCTCCATGACAGCCAGAATGAGGCCACCACACCTACTACCAGGAACAGTGGCCAGAACATCCTGAAAATATTACAAATATTTTTAAAGATAAACTATTCTTAGTTTTTTAAGCATTACATAATAAATACCTATGAGATTTTTCTTATGATTATTATTTTATTAACGCATGTCATACCTACATATGTACGTGAAGAGTTAATACTGTTTTAACCGATAATAACGCTAGTCTAATGGCAGTCACAGAGGCACTTTTTTGAAATCTGATTATTCGAATCGAACCCGAGACTTTGTGGTCGCAGTTGCAAACTCACTGTTATTGG
The DNA here is from genome assembly GCF_050436995.1 of Anticarsia gemmatalis. Classification (NCBI taxonomy): domain Eukaryota; kingdom Metazoa; phylum Arthropoda; class Insecta; order Lepidoptera; family Erebidae; genus Anticarsia; species Anticarsia gemmatalis. Next base: position 7,634,228 of record NC_134764.1, on the reverse strand, counting down.
CATTGAGTGTTCTCAGTTATTTCGCAAACATTTAAGTGTAATTTTAAATCACGTTATTCTTTTTCACGAAATAAGTCAACTACGTATTTTAAAACTAAGTAGAGCTTATTGAATTATAGAATACGAAAATAATAGCGAACACACAATCACGCCGAAACTTCAGGCATTCGAAGACAAAATATGTGTACGCGTTAATTTCCGAATAATAAATATGCAACGAACGTTTAAAAGTTAAACGTAGAGCTTTAATATCTGCCAAAAATTAGTTTTTAATATAAAATACCTTTTATTTACAGAGTTATTACCTTATTTCCTGAACCGTGAGTTAAGTTAAGACAATATGAACAATATAAGCACTTGGCAACCTATTCTAAGCACCTATTATCTATACATAACGATAATTACTTAGGTACTTATTTAATTTTTACTTAAGTGCGTTATAATTAAGCTAGTTTTAAAAATACACTGCTTTTCATTTAGAAAACCTATTTTATCAATCAAGAAAAATATTTTCTCATTCCCGCCAAAAAACCAAAGACAAACCTGTCAAATTCAGCTGTTGTTTTATTTTTTCTTTTAAAACAAAGAGGCCGAATGCACTACGCAAGGAGTCTTTCTTCAAGCGTCGATACACACACGGTAGAGAACACTTACTACCCTGAACTAACGTATCGTAAACAGAAATAAGTACATAAAAATGTGTAGCACAATACTCGTGAAGCGCGAAGGATTATCTTATGACACGGTACGAATTATGACGCATTTTTTATTGTCTGTAAAAAAAGTTTTTTTTGTAATGTAAGACGAGATCGTTATCGAAAGGAGAGTGACACTGGTTTTTAACAGCCTCAAAAATATATATTTAGGGTTCCTCGAAGGGTAGAGAACTCCAGTAGCTTGTGGAAATGTATATATATCTAATTTTCCAAGTCTCTGAAGTCCTAATTCTGTGTATAAATCTTTAGTTTTGTTATTGTTTCGGATTTCGTTAATCGTTACTTATTTTTGCCACGTCTGTTACATCGGGGAAATAAAACTAAACTTTGGATTTATTTTTAACTAGCTGACCCGCGCAACTTCGCTTGCGTCACATAAGAGAGAATGCGTCATAATTTTCCCCGTTTTTGTAAAACTTTTCACTGGTACTTTGCTCCTATTGGTCGTAGCGTGATGATATATAGCCTATAACCTTCCTCGATAAACGGGCTATCCAACACTAAACGAATTTTTCAAATCGGACCAGTAGTTGCTGAGATTAGCGCGTTCAAACAAACAAACAAACAAACTCTTCAGCTTTATAATATTAGTATAGATTCTATTTTACGCACCACAACTACTTCTTCATCCTCAGGCACTTTTATCTGCTATAAACGTCGGATTAGCCACTCTTGCATAGACCTATTTAGTCATGAAAGAAATCATACAAATGATAACTAAAGTCACCTTTATCATCTGAGACAGATGTAAACAGGCCACTGGTAGGTGGATAGGTCTAAGGTCTATGATACACCTACGGGTAGCTACTGGTCATGATTCATTATCATGGTCAACTTGTGGCTACAGCCTGTTTTAACCTTGTCAAAGCTGTCTAGTAGTAAAAGATGATTAGAACATGTATTGAATTGTTAAGTAACGAGTATTTACCTGGAAAAGCAAAATATTACATTTAAATTCGAACCAGTAATTGATTTTACTGATTTGATGACATTTGACAGTACCTCCTTCCATGATTTCAGTTTTTACATACCAGTTCTCTTTCCGACTGCTGCTCATGAAATCTCGGGTTTGATTCCCGGGTCGGGCCAAGTACCTGATTATACAATACAATATTAAAATTTGGTAACGTTGGTGGCCATATCTGGTAAATGGCAATAGGCTCGCAGTTTAATTCATTTTGTTTATATCATACGCCTCTGCCTACCCCTTCGAGTATAACAGGTGTGATATTACATATGTATTATAATAAATATTATAAAGCTAATATTATAAAATCTCAGGAACTACTGGTCCGATTTGAAAAATTCAGTGTTAGATAGCCCATTTATCGAGGAAGGCTATAGGCTATATATCATCACGGTATGACCAATAGGAGCAGAGTACCAGTAAAAAATGTTACAAAAACGGGTAAAACTTTGACCGAATCTCTTATGTGACGCAAGCGAAGTTGCGCGGGTCAGCTAGTGTATTATATTCTACTATTATTGTACCGCATAATAATAAAGTAGTGTCCAGTCGTTTCATTTTCCTTCATATTTAACCCGTAGTTGAGTATATAACATTTATGGCAGGGCCTGACACAAGAATTATAATTGTTGACATATTAACATATTCTTTAATGGCTTACTGCCTTAGTTACACTGTTCATTGGTTTGTAATTAAATAGCCGTTTACTTTATGATGTTACATAATACTTGTTTGTTTTTGTAGGGTGGGTAGATGTGTTGGGCATGGCGAACTATTATGATGTTTTAAAATTTTGAATAGCTGATAGTAACTACTGTTGAGTTTATAAGAGCTTAGTCAAATGGTTCCCTATTCATAAACTTGTGACCGTATTCTATTAGGTAGAGGAAAAAGTCTTTTCGCATTATAGTATGTATGAACTTGTAATAAAATCTTTTCTCTACACAAAAAAGCACGGTATTTGGGTACCTCACGAGCTCACCGAAAGAAACCTAATGAACCGTGTACTCATTTGTGATTCTTTAAGCCAAAGAGATTTTATTAAAGTTCATACATACTATAATGCAAAAAGACTTTTTCCCCGACATAATATTATGTACCTATCGCTAATGTATCTACTACTGACTAAAATACATTGGTAGGTAAGTACCGTATTCTGATTATTCTGTACAATGGTTACAAAATTTTGAACACTCGGTACTATAATAACGCTTTTGTATCGAGAGCTTAAAATTTTATAATGTTCAAAAAATATAATTTTCTTAAAATACGCTGGGCGTGGCGCTAATGAGTTTTCCCTGAAATATTTATGTCATCTATTCGATATCCAATAGCTAGTATCGATAGAGGTATTAAATGGGACCTCTACTGTGTAACGGATGCTAATGTACGTTTTAAACCCGACTTTATCTTCGAGTAATTATCACCAAATACAGGTACTTTTATTTCAAAAACAAGGCAAAGTAAGATATAACAACAACCTTGTACTTTAACACGTATATCTGTGTAACAAAAAATATTATACTCTCGTAAACACTGTGCCTATTTTTGTAGGTCAACATTTTGAGGAAAATAACAAATTCTCCGAAACTATCTCGGACCGCAGAGGTTTTGTACAATTTGTATGCGAAAGCTGTAACGTTAAATGCGTCAATTTGTATGTTTGTTACAAATATAAGCCTATATTGAGCAGTTTTACGTAAGGTTTGAGACATTTTAAAAGAATTAGGTGCATTTAAATGTCATCTTATGTGCTCTGAATTAATTGTTTGTTGAAATATCTGCCCACAATAAGTATGTGTCAGTTACTTAAGGTTTAACTCCTGCTATATAGTACTATGTTATAGAAAGAGCTAGAATTTTGTAAGTTCGTACATACTTAAGTAGGGGTAGGTACAGACCTACGATCTTTCCAGGACCATTAATATATGTAGGTCTTCAGAAATCCTTTTCCATTGGAAAGGTATTTGGTAAACTCAAACTAGTCCCAGGGCGTGCCGGGATTAGTCTAGCATCTGTTGGCATAGAACTTGGGTGAAGTAGTTCTTTACTAACCTTGGTAGGTACATTGACAAACCTTCATTCATCGCAAAATTTAATTAGCAAGTGTAAAAAATAGAGTTCGAGATATTCCGGTCATTCTGACTGAAATGAATTACCTACTTACAGGGAGAAAAGAAAATACATTTTACCCAATCCTCCATTCGTATTTTGGATACTCAAAAATTTGTAAATTGCATCATTTCTGTATTTTACTTAAATAGGATACAAGAAAATTTAAAGGTTGTATCATTTGTGTATTAATAGGATACAGCAGCTTCAAGAATTGCGACTATTTTCTTATTATGCAAGGAATGTTTATAAGGAAAGAATTAAACAAAAACAAATAAATCTGAACACTTCATCAAAAAGTACATTTATTTGTAAAAATAATTAGTATCTAATCTATCCATTATAATAATGGTAACATCAGGTAAAATATGAATTTCACGGTGACATGAAATAATCCAGGCACTTTTTTATAGCTTTTTACCACTAACTACACTTTTATACCACTTGGTAACTAATTGACTACTGATATGAATATCTAATATTTGTCTTCAAATGCCTCTTACGTACACCCTCAAGCCTCAGATAATGTAGCATTCAAAACACATTTTGATTTTTTGGATATTTAAGTGTAAACAAAGTGGAATTCTAAAAGAGCTAGTAAGAATCCAACCTAAGTTGTTCGTAATTTTTATTCTACTTTGGGCTATTATTATTCGTATTTACTATAATAACAACATGAACACGAACAAAGATGTTCCCTCATTACAAATATTCCTCTATGTGACGCCACCTGAATCATCTGCAATAGATGGGCACAGGCCAATGATGATGATGGTGATGATGAATAACAAACTACGTTTTAAACTACATTTCAAGCCATCCCGTTGATTCTTCCGTTTCTTCTCTGGACCCTCACATTGTACCCGCCGGCGATGGAGACTGAGATGGCCACGTGGAGCTTGTTCAGGTCGTCCATGGTTCCTACTGGTTGTAGCCGCACGTACCGAAGCACCCACACTATAATGGTCTTTACTAAAGCTGTGGCGTACACGCGACCTGAAAATAAAGAGTAAGCTATGTGAAGTAGGTTGTATGGACTCCTCTAGAAAGGTGGAAAAATGGAAGCTATTGGTCTCTGAAACCACTCAAAATATGAAAATATCCTTTCCTATTTCACTATTGACTCTAATTTATACTAACTACTAATATCAAGCGAGACGAAGGAACATGTTGGGTGATGATGGCATTGTGCTGTACGGTTCCAGCATACAATTATTAAGGGTTGTTATGAGAAACAGAAGAACGAAAGAGATTTATGTCATTGTAATGCATAACGCTTAGCGCCTTTAAGAAAACCATTTTATTTATCCTGTAAAAATCTAATTTTAGTCATAAGAATTTTCTTATTAATCAGGTGATCAATCACAAAGAATGGAAAGTAAGTATATTATTATGTATTATTACTTTAACCCTTTGACCGCCACGGTCGGCTATAGGTACTCGACAAATCAGAATGTGCTCATGATGCTATATTTTTGCCGACGATAGCGTCGTGAGCACTTTCTGATTTGAGTATAGCCGATTGTGGCGGTTAAAAGAGTGTAGGTATTACCTAAACAATCCATGGGCCCCAAGCTAAACGGCACGAAGGCGTTAGGGTCTCGTTTCTTCACGTTCTCCGGGAGGAACCGCTCCGGCTTCACCGTCCACGGGTCCTCCCAGTACCGAGGGTCTCTGTGCAGGTGATGGATCGGTATCACTAGGGACGTGCCACCCGGGAGGGTGAATTTACCTGTAATTGAGATGTTGAAATTTTATTGTAGATGGGCAGAAATTGACATATTTCGAATTCGGCAGTAGAACAGTAACTATAAAGTTACAGAAATTACTTTATAAAATAAAAATGATATTGGTACTAACTGTAAAATCTAATAGACAAAAAAAAACAGTGTTAAGTGAAGTCGTAACGGTATGCAACACTAAGGGATAGGGTAATAGAAAGGCCACATTTGCCGAATCAAGAGTACCTATTCTAATAAATATTAGCCTGGCTATCTCCATCATTAAGCGCGTAGCATCACTTCCAGACAGAAAACATTAGAACTGTCGATCTTACGCTAAACAGTAGTTGGTAGTAACGAAACTATGGTGGTTCTCTTAATTTTTGATCGGTTGTGGTGTTCACTCTTCGTGTTTTATAATATATACCTTCGTTAATAGTTATTTCTTCCTCGACCGTCCTCTGTATCAGCGCAGCAATGGACAGGCACCGCAGCGTTTCTTTGTACACCATGTCTAAGTACTGCAGTTGTTTGAGCTGTTCACTGCTAACAGGGTCATGTGGTCCTAGTACCTCGATGATCTCGTTGTAGACTCGCTCCTGAAACATGAAGGGATGACATTAAATTTTACAACACTTTTACATAATTAATAATCTTACACTCATTTACTTTTGCGTCGATTGGCATATTTTCGTATTTAGTATTTTGTTTAAATAAAAATTAATAACGAATGAATTATTCAATATTACGAATATTACTACTGGACATTCAGTCCGTCAATACCAGACAAAAGCAATATTTTAAGCGACCGGTGAGGTACTTGACAGGAATATATAAACTAGCTTATCTGAATTACGTACTTGCCAATCAGGTAGATGTGAGAGGAAAGTCAAAACTCCTGAAGCTACTTTAGCAGCCGCTTCTTGACTCTGAAAAACCAGACAAAAGATAGCTTAAAATATGAATGGTAGTGCCTGTTAAATATTTGCAAGTCATGTCATTATGAAAGTTCGGTTTAATCACAAAAGTAAGTAGTCTCTAAGAAGTTAATTGAATCTTAAAAAGTGATAATATTCTCGCTTTCGATCCTAATTTTCACTCCAAAATACACAAACAATACACAAACTTACAAATAATAAAAAATAATATTTACCGTAGTAAACAATGTAAATGTATCCCAAATAATTTCCTGTTCAGTCAGTTCGCCAGACAGTATGTATCTGTCCACTATGCCTAAGCTCTCATCATCAGGGATGGAGGTCCCCAATGCTTTCCGTCGTTTCTTTACGATGTCTCCTGCGAAGTCGTTGATCAGTTTGATATTGTAATCTTGCTTTTTCTTCTCACCGATCAGCCAGTAAATGAGGGGGATTTGCAGCCACCATCTTGTCATTTTGGCGAAGAGTAGATCGTATAGGCTGGAGATGTCAATTTCACATTTTATATGACAAGAATTTTCCACATTATTTATGCAAAAATCATAAAACCGTTGTAAAAAAAAATTGTTTGTGACTAAAATTCAATAGTTGGCAAAAGATATTTATTATGATTGGCTAATAATGTGCGTGTGTCGCAGACAGTACAAGATCAAATGAAAACTTGGATACTAACAAAAGTTTTGATATAACTAAGGAAATACTTACGCTCGGGTTTTAGAAACCATTTCATCCATCCTGTAAATATTTTGTGACTCTTCTTTTGATAATCCCATCAGGGTTTCTGCAAAAAAACAAGCAAGTTGTTTGATCATTATGAGGCAATTTGAAGGAAAATTGGTGCAGAGCTCCACAATAACATTCTCTAAGTTTACAAAATACTCACGATTGACACTTTGCGTGGTAAACTTGACGACGTCCTTATAAATATCAAACTCCATCTTTGGGTCTTTATTCACCAGGACTTGTGCGAGTTGCTGCGCTTCATCGTTGAAGATCATAGAGAAATGCTCCACGGCCTTCTTGTTGTATGCCGGCGTCGCTATCTTACGGTGGTTACGCCATGTCGGACCTGAAAACCTTTCGGATGTTTGATCTACGTCGTTCTACAAAGAATAACTTTTGTGAAAATTACAGTTTTTCTAAATAAAATGTCTCGATGAGAATAAGAGATTTTTTACGTAGGGTTCATTTCGTTGCATTTAATGACAATATGGCTCTGCCACGGTCCATTGCCAAGGTTTTTTTTTTGCTGATTCGTAATTAAGGACAGCTAACTTAACTCTTCACAAAAAAATGAATTCAACCAGAAGAAATTCTAACCTAGATTTTTGCATTACTTCTATCTGACTTCGCTTACCTCCTGTCAGTATTCCAGGTCCAATAAAAGGCACCATTAAGTCATATAGCGGTCCTTTATGATTTACTTTGTTGCTTGTTAATAACGTCTGAAAAAGAGAACATTCTCCAGCTATAAAATGACCACATCACTTAATTGTAATTTAATCACAGACCATGAATTGTTTTTAATTATTTTTTTGGGACTTGTATTTCAAAGAAATAAACAACATATGTTCCTAGTTGCCTACTTTTAAACTCTCGCGTTGCATGTTTAACATAAAATAGGATACGGGAATTAACGTGTTCGCGTTAATTCCCGTATCCTATTATATGTACCTATATGTGTGCCTAAAAATGAAAACTGAATAAATTTGGTACAGGAGATGCTGCGAGAATTGCGTTTTAAGAAAATTAACTGACATAAGTAATACTTAGTTTTGGTCGCTTCACGCTATAAACATACTTGTCTTGGCGAAAAAAGTTTAACAATATTAATTTATATTTACAATGTGTATTTATTATACTAGTAGCAGTGGGCTAAGCCTAAGCATTCGCCTCATTCTGGGAGGAGACTCGTGGCCGGTAAAGGGACAGTACACTGAATATAAACATGTGCTTACTCTAATATCAGCGGGGTTCTTCACACAAATATTCAGATCAGGTCCGAGCCAAAACTTGAAGTAATCTCCGTACACGTCACACAGCATCGCGATCTTATCCAAGAGCTCTGTAAATAACACATTTGTATGTGAAACTATATGTTTCATTCAAACATTACGTTTGTGATTGCAGTAATAATGGCCTAATGGTCGTAATTCTATTTCTGTTGAACGCACGTGTTTTCAAGCTAGTGATATCGGCAGACATTTTATGCCTGAACTTAAAAACTGTTGTTTTTTTTTAGAAATCTTTGGCAACCGTGGTGCTATAGGTATATCTTCAAACTAAAAATCTGTAAAGAATAATACGATAAAGCCTTACCAATAAATCTAATGAATAAAAATTCTTATAAGACTGCTTAATAAAAATAATTTAACGTTACCGCGAATAGGCAGACAGACGCGACATATAACTTTTATGTAAAAAGCAGGTTTTTGACAATTTGACAAAAAGATTCGCGAAGAAATATTGTGGTCATAAAGCATAGGACACTTCTTCAGTCTCATAATATTAAACACTTATTTTTTACTCAGGGAATTTTTTCCACGCGGCCGTAGTCGCGGGCATAAGCTAGTTTTTCCTATATTCTTCGGAATGACGGAAACTTGAATAAAGATCGTATCTCGATTAAGTCAAAGCGACATAGCGTGATATAAAGTATAAACAAGCAGTAATTGGATAATTATATCAGTCGCATTGTGCGTAGTTCATAAATAAAAGTACTAGAACACCAGACATACCGGTAAGGACTTTGTTCAAGTCTAGAATGATAGACTTGTTTCTAAGAATTCATTGAATTAACTTGATCGTGTGACGTGTGTTGAGGTTCGAGGCTGTACACATGTTGCTATTTCACCTACTTTCCTATGTTTTATGTTTGACACCGGTTCTTCAAGTATCTTCTAATCATATTATCAAAATCAGTAAAGCGGTTTACCGTAAAGCGAAAAAGAAGCGATTTTCGCACTTATAATATTAGTTTCTATTAACTAACTCTCTTTCGCAGTCAGACTATGACAGTATGCGACTGATGTGCAGAAATCTCAGGCTCGAATCCTAGAATTTCTCATTGATTGCCTGGAGTTAGCAAGTTGAGATAGAGACGTCCATGCCTCAGACAGCACTTAGACGTCGGTCCGGCGCTTGAACTGAGAGAGTGTTCCTCTGCATACACTTAGACAATAAACAAAGTCATGCACCGCTGGCCGGTATCAATGAAATTGGCCACTGTAGTCGAATATATATTTTGTTTATCTATTAGTAAGTATAGAAACCTCCGGGACCTGAATAATTGAAATAAATTGGTACACGAAATTTCTCCACGTGGTTTAGGATTAGTCGAGCAGAATCTAGTCTCAAAAGAATTTCTGAAGTTAAAAATGTACGATAAAATATTTTTACGCAACGTCACAGTTCACCGCTAAAAAAGAAAATGTCTATTCGTCATAACGTCTCACGTAGAACTATAAACATTATATTATATTACCACAACGATTACGTTTATTATCCTGCAAGCCTTTTGTAATTTCATATCGTTATTTTTCCGACTCAAGGTCTATAAAGAGATATTATATTGTTTATTTATTAAATTATACTTTTAACCGCAAAAAAAAATAGTTGACTGGGAAAACCCAAGAGGAGAGACACTCGGTGGTAGTCGCTTGAAAACCAAAGTCTTTGGGTATCGGATATTTGCGTAGCCTTGTGTAGGTACAAAGAGCCTAATACAAACTAATAAGTGCAAATGTACCTAATATTCATTGGAAATTAATGAGATCGTACATCCTACTAGGCTGACAACAGCCAGTATCCTGCGCTGAAAAGTCGAGTTAGCCAGGAAAATAATATTAACAAAAGGGTGATTAATCTGGCAAAGGGTGCCTAATGGCAAGTCAGGGAAAAGGGGAAGAACGTCCCACGATATGTGGCGGGGACTTGTCAAGAGAAGTCTTTTGATTTCACTTGATATTGACCTTCGCGCCTCTTGTCCCTAGCAACCTGCGAATAGTAATAATAGAATAGTCCTCTAATGTATACCCGGCTAGCTGTATGCCCAGCTGTGTGTCACCGGTATTTTGCCAATTAATTATTGTTTATGGTAATCACTCGATCGTAATAGTAGCTAATAAAATTAAACACACCATAAATAAATTAACATTACTTCCCTCTTTTATTCAATGCAGAAAAACATACTATTTTATAGTACTCATCGTAAAGTAGGATAGGAAGGACTCGATAAATAACTACAATTATTGAACCTAGACCTTAAATCAGCATAATAGTCGTAAACATTAAAGACTGACCTGGCATAATACAGCCAACCTTGGTAACTTTGAATCATTTGGGTAACATTGACAGTGGAAATTTGAACTAGTTTCGATTATTTTTTCATACGAAACCAACACAATTGATAGATGTTTGCAAAACTAAAATAAACCTTTACCAATTGTGTTGTTTTCATATGAAAAAATTATCGAAACTAGTTCAAATTTCCACTGTCAATGTTACCCAAATGATTCAAAGTTACCAAGGTTGGCTGTATAGAAAGCAGAAGACGTGATTTGTTTTCTATGGTTTTATGTTATGGATAGAAATTTCTACCAATTTATCCAAGTGAAAAAAATGGAAGAAGGTTTCTCTAAGTAAGTAAATACTATACATTAGAGCATAGGTACTCAACATTTTATGGACTACCGTCTTCTTAAAAGAGAAGATGGATTCGGCGCCCTCCATTTACGAAACGAAATCTCTTTAACTAAGTATCTTTTGCAAGGTAATGTAAAGCGATTTGGCGCACATAAGACTATTGTAAAGAATCATAGCACGTATGTAATAGCACCAAGGAGAACTATGACAGATTTTATTTAAAAGCAGGTTAAAAAACTATTGCTTAGTTTACATTATGCATATCTCTTAGACGAGTTTGCATATCCAAATGGTCGGCATACGATGTTCTTTTTCGAGCAATTTAAGATATTGCATAGCCCAGCGAAATACATTTCTTTGCACAAGCAAGGCCGTAGGAACCCAGGCCTAATCTATAAAGAGTGTTATTTGCATCAAAAGTATTAACCTTATGAACTTTGCTTGCGCAGAATACCTAAGTCATTATACCTTTGTAATTCAAAGCCTTACATTGTATGGAGATCAACGTTTAACAAATTATGCCAGGTCAGTCTTTAATGTTTACGACTATTATGCTGATTTAAGGTCTAGGTTCAATAATTGTAGTTATTTATCGAGTCCTTCCTATCCTACTTTACGATGAGTACTATAAAATAGTATGTTTTTCTGCATTTAATAAAAGAGGGAAGTAATGTTAATTTATTTATGGTGTGTTTAATTTTATTAGCTACTATTACGATCGAGTGATTACCATAAACAATAATTAATTGGCAAAATACCGGTGACACACAGCTGGGCATACAGCTAGCCGGGTATACATTAGAGGACTATTCTATTATTACTATTCGCAGGTTGCTAGGGACAAGAGGCGCGAAGGTCAATATCAAGTGAAATCAAAAGACTTCTCTTGACAAGTCCCCGCCACATATCGTGGGACGTTCTTCCCCTTTTCCCTGACTTGCCATTAGGCACCCTTTGCCAGATTAATCACCCTTTTGTTAATATTATTTTCCTGGCTAACTCGACTTTTCAGCGCAGTATTGAAATACCCAGATTGACCTAACAAAAAGCGATCTATTCTATCCTTTTCTTACCTCCAGGGTTAACCATAAAGATGAGAGCATTCCCAAGGATAGGTAACGCTGGTGGACCTGGTACCTTGGCGGCTAGTTCCAGCATTCTTCTGTGAGTCCATCGCCAGTATTGCCAGAACGATAAACCTGCTAGTACTAGCCCGAAGAATGCCGTGTACCACGACATGGTTTCTGAAAGAAACAAAAAATATTATGATATTTAATAGGTTTTGATATTTAATGAATTAGTAATAATTGGACTTTTCTTAAAGTGTTAATTTAAATAAGGGGAATACTGTTTGGTATCGGACTTTATGTAGGCTATTGAAATACCATTTTAATAACGTTTCCTATGTTTTTATTCTTCATATTTTACTCAGGCACATAACCTTAGACTGATAGTCTTGTTGTTTAAAATCTTAAGAAATATTCCTTTCGCGAAGTAGAGAAATAGCTTAACTAGCAATAACTTGTAAATGGTCATCAACTTACTAATTAACAGTTCCTTTTCCAACACACCAATTGTTTATTTACCCACTAATTTAGGCAATATATCCACCAATTTGATATTCATATAAGAAAAAATATTCAACAAACACTTATAATCCTTTGTCACAAGATTACTCGTTCTTCACTGCTCTAGATACTCAAACACACTGAGTTGAGTGACAAGTCCTTACCGTTGTAATGTAAGCACAGAGTCGCTTCAAATAATGCGTATATCACTCAGTATGCTAGTTTTATAAGGTAAAACGTTAGATTTCCACATTACTGTGTTTGATCATGAATTTAAGGACTTCTAGATAGAGTTAATAAAATTAGCCTTATCTGTCGTTATATCCTTTGACTAGTAATAGATTTGTTTATCGCACATCTTTATTCTGCTGGAGGTGTTAATAATATGATTAGTAAAAATTTAAAACTTTAACTCACTGCTAAACTACTGTACAATTTTTCATAGATTTAAACATTTTGATAGCTGCAATTATAACCCTTGTATAAATGTGTGTATTTCGTTGCTCTTTCACGCAGAAGTAACGAATGGGCTTTGACAATCCAAGATCTTACACCATTTTTAACCTAGATAGGTACATAGGCTCAGTACTTTCTACCTGGAAAACCTTTAGCGTGGACGAAGTCGCGAACAACAATTTATCAAACATTATTTTAAAATATCATTCCCTAAGCGGCTTAATAGGGATGCCCCCTTTTTCGTGGCCCAAGTTGAGCAGTTTAGTCGGCAACGGTAAATAGTGTACCTGCAATAGGTAATTAAGAAGGTCCTACATATTATTATTTATCTTCCAAATACGTAATAGAGTACGAAGATCAATATTTTCAAAACGTTTCATAGTGAAAAAGTCTCTCAGTGTCTTCCATTAGTTAAGAATACCAATATAAGTACTAATGAAGGAAATACATTGTAATATGCAGTTATTTAACTGGTATAATAATACAAATTGACTATTGGAATTCCCCTTCGACGTAGGTACCTAAACAATTATTTTTACACATGGACCGTAATCTAATAAGATCGGAAATTACGTTGCACCTACACCTACATAAATATGATATAGGTAGCTAGTTGGTTTCTGAGGCTCCGAAATATGCTTGAAAAACTATTTAATTAACTTAATTTTTAATAAATAACTGATGTAGGTATTCATGTCTAAAATATCCTTCTTTTTGTAAACTTCGTTAGAGTATTTGAAATAGTTAAATCTTTTTTTTTACCGTTTCGGAAAAGCTAGCTGCTAAGAAGAAACGGCAAAAAAGTAACAGCTTAATCTTTATGACACTGAAAGCTATTCATAATTCCTGAAATCCGTTTTTATTTGATGTTTTCTGATAGAATTTCTAAATAGAAACGTTGCCTTAATGTAGGTACCTATCTTTTCTAAGTGTTGATTAACCACAGTTAATATTACATCTAAATAAAATAATCTCAGAACACAATTACTGCATATTGCAGCAAGTTTCCGTTACTGTTAATGATGTTTAGATACATAAGTTCATGATACACCAGTACTTAGCTACCTACTGCATTAAAAAAACATATTAATCTATGCTAATAATAATAATATACACTCAGCGGCAGAAAAAGTGGCCCAAGCGCTTATCGTGAATTTGTAAACAAATTAAGTAATATATGAAAGATATATTGTTGTAAGTAGTTGCGAAGTGATCTGTTTAGTGTTATGAAGTGTTGAATTTCAGATTAATTTAAGTGACGGATGACTTTTTCTAACAATGTGTGTTAGAACTGAATTCAGTGTTGATTCGAGAGGTCAGTTGAATTCTGTATTTTGAAATATTGCTGCACGGAAACGATTTTCTTTATGATTTTTATTGATTATTGGTCTATTTAGATTTTAGAAAAGATTTGAAGATGCCACTTACTGCTGAACAAGTGGCTTAGGTGGTCTTGTTGTCCGATCAGGGCCATTACCATTGAGAGGTGGCTGCATTTTTCAATGTATCGCGTACCACTTTAAGGTCTGCGATTAGGAGGTATCGTGAGACTGGTCTCTACACGCGGCGACCAGGAATTGGACGAACACGATGTACATCCGCAAGAGATGACCGATTTGTTAACCTCTAGGTGCTGAGAAACCGCTTTCTGACAGCGTTTGAGATTCACTAGAGGCTTCAAGCGGCACGCGGAGTCATTCTTAGTGAACGGAACATGAGGCGAAGGATAAAAGAACGTAATTTACAGGCAGGAAGACCAACCCGAGTACCAGAACTCGAGAGACACCATCGAGTTGCGCGATTACGATTTGCTCGTAAACATGTGAATTGGCTATCGACCAATGGAGCAAGTTCTTGTTAACCGATGAGTGCTGAGTAGCATTAAGAGCACCAAATGGTCGTGAGAGAGTGTAAAGACGCCATTAAGGACGGTTTTTTCCCAACACAACACGTCAGACGGTCAGTTACAAAGGTAGGTCTGTTATGGTATGGAGAGGTGTATGTTTGGAGGCACGTACGGAGCTTGTCATCGTAGATCAGCGCCTAACAGCAGCCGGGTACATTGAAGAAATCTTCCAAGACCATGTTGTACCACTTATGGATTTCATTGGTCGGGAGGATTAAGTCTAATGCAGTTTAATGCGCGCGCTCATAGCGCCCGCGTTGTGGAATCGCACCTTGCTGATATCGGGATTCAAAAACTGGCTTAGCCTGCTCACAGTCCAGACATCAACCCCATAGAACATGTCTGGCACATGCTAAAAAACAGTGTATGCGCACTGCCCAACCCACCAGAATCACTTGGTGAGCGAAGAACCACTCTAGTCAGAGTGTGGGATAAAGTTCTTCAAGAAGTAATTAAAACATCCTCCAAAGCATGCCAGAATGCATGCAGGTCACCATAAATGCTAGAGGAGTTAACACGCGGTATAAACTAGATTTTTTCTTTGGTGCAGAATTAGGTTTTTGCAAAAACTTTCAGTAAGCGATTTCGAGAAAAGCTGTATTTTTTAATTTTTCCCATTTTTGATTAAAAATTACGACTATTTAGTGTAAATTGTAACTAAACTTGTGTATAAACTGTTTAACTAATAGTTATAGCCAAAATAGTAACCATATATTGATATTCTAAAAAGTTTTATCGTAGTTTTGCTTTGGGCCACTTTTTCTGCCGCTGAGTGTATTATAAAGCTGAAGAGTCTGTTTGTTTGAGCGCGCTCATCTTAAGAACTGCTGGGTCGAGTTGAAAAATTCGATCCAGTAGGTCGTGATTTTTTTCAAGAAAAATATTTATCGCCGCTGGTACCACGTGCTTGAATCAGTGAACCTATGTTAAAACATATAGATTTGCTTTTGTAACTCCAACTGCGTTGATTTCAAATTATCTGCTCGGCAAACCCTTTTGTGAATAATATGATAGTATAATCAAAACAATACTAAAATAGTTTCCCCTCGAAGTTGGCCACCTTTAAAGTAACTACTATTTAAATAAGGTTAAGATTTTTTTATACATTTCAGAAGTAATATAAAACATAACGCATTTAAGTAAAATGTACCTTTTTTTTTTTTTTTTTTTTTTTTTTTTTTTTTTTTTTATTAACGAGGGGGAAATCTTCTGTAAGATACCCGACTTTCACAGGTACTGAAAGTCGTGTTATGTCGGATTCCTACCGACTAAAACCACCCTCGACCAGCCAACGGCACTAATCAGGGAAACTTTGGTACCGCTGAATGCTATCCAAAGTTTTCCTATGTACCTTGCTGAAAAGCACACCTCTTGTGAAATCAATCACCACACGCCGTTAAAAAGCCAACATCAGCTGACAATCAACCATCATACCGGTCGACGTCGACGCCTACGAGTGGGATCAGATCTTTCCCTTTCCCTCTCAGCATCTTCTTTTTTCTTCATAACAATTTCGCAGAATGAAACCATTGCCCTCCACGCAGATTTATCTGCTAACATGGACGACACTACTGCTGGTAGAGACAAGTTTTGACTTGTTTGTTCCTTTAAGTTTTGCCTTTCCCATTCCCATGCAGGACACACTTGTAGTGTGTGCTGAGCAGAATCCATGTCATCTAAGCAATGGTGACATTGCGTTGAAACCTCACGCCCAATAAGTAAAATGTACCTAGCGCAACTTTAAGCGTAAATGAGCTCACGTATGTAAGTACTTATCAGCTTTGTCATTGTTATTACGGTACAGTACTCTACACTGATTGTGTAATTGTTACCGGTATCTTAACAATTATTCATTTATTTAATCTTGAGGATAACGACAGCTGACCAGAAGGATAATGCATAACCGTGACCTGGACAATTAAATCTGTTGCGTATTCTTACGATTTATGTGAGTTTCCTTATTTATTACGACATGTTAATTTTATAGGACTTTAAAAATATTATATAGTAAGTTGGTAGTGGTACAACGTTACGCATTACGCACGATGAGAGGTGAAGTGATAAGGTTTATACTTTTTTTTATACAGAAAGACATTAAAGTTAAATAAATACAGTTTTCCGTAATTAAAATTTTATCAAAATCATATAATGGAACGCTCTGAAACGTTTCGTTCCTTTAAATGTATTTTTAGCAAAACATAATAATATTGTGTTCGCCTTAAGGCTTTATGATAGAATGTTTCATACCATCAAACTGTAAAAATAGCACATAATATATAAGAAATAAATTACGCAGCATATTAGAAATAAATTATGGACAAAAAATACTAATAAATACTATATTAGGTTCTTGGTAAATACTTATATTGGTCCTAATCTTCTGCGTGTAACCGTATCTGGCGAGAAACGTCACTTCAAATTTCAAATCTCAGCAGACGTCAAAAGTCTAGTTTGAATTTGTTTTCTGTTAGCGGTTTTGTTACAAGCAAAGTCAATTAATTATTTATTTAGTATTATTATCATTGATAATTCATTAGAAATACGCAAAAAGTTGCTGCAAGGTATGTACTGCTTAAAAGTATTGTTTTTCTTGGACATAAAACGTATTTTCGTGGCTGGCAGATGACTCATAATAACAACATTTTTTAACGACCGTGTTTTGAAACAATACTCGTTGAAAATAACCTTTTATTTTCAATACTAGACACAGGATTAGTATTAACAGTATTATTAACTTAATAAGTCGCAAAACGAAGCTGTTACAAAAAGGTATAAACAGTGAAAAAGATTTAATGAAAGTTTACTTCTTCAGGATTACAAGTCCCCGCAAACAATTATATTAAACCTATACGTATAATACAAATCAGTCCACTTAAAACTTAAGAAACAAGCTGCACTAACACTTAGTAAGCTACTATTTTGAAGAAAAATACAAAAAATTAAGAATGTTTTCATTTCAGATGCCGACAGTGTACACGTTTTCTCGCAGCGACGCTGAAATCCAACAGGAGTTGTTGAGGGTGTTCAGCTCAGGGCGGGGTACAGCTAGAGAACAATGGACCATGCAGGCAGAGTTGCTAGTAGAGCCAGTTGGATGGGATGCTCTGTGGAAACTGTCTAAAGAGTTCTGCAAAAAGTTTGGTGAGTATGTTTAGAATTACAATATTACTATTATAGAAGAGGAATAGTACTTTTTTGGTCAACTATGTGACTTGTTAGCTAATATAACTACTAAGGAAGTGCTAGACAGTTTATGTAACCTATATTTAATTTGATACAGCCACTGAACTTTTAAGATAAGAAAAGATGATAATTGTTGAGAAGTTAAAGTTAATAATAATTGTTTGAAAACAATTATGAAAACATAAATACTCAACATAATTTTCAAGAAAATAATTGTTATGTTACTACCAGATTTGTTTGGATACAACTTACAAAATGAAACATAAACATTAATGAGAAATTATTTTCTATTTGTGGTTTGGTTTTAATTTAGAATATTTTTCAATAGTAGCTTATAATATACCCAGTGTAAATGGACAAAATGGTATGGCTTCCTCTTTGTTTCATAGGACTAACATTTTAAATTGGACAGCATAGATGTATCTTCATACACCTCTCCTATTCTTTGAGGTAGAACAAGTTTTCTTTTGTCTATGTATGTTGTCAGTAAAATGAAATACTAAAATATTTTCTCCATTTACAGAAGTGAGATTCCCCTGCATAGCGTACATCACTGTGACATCTGTCGACTTTGAGAACTTATCGGCATGTGTGGACGTTCTCAGTGTACAGCATGAGACAGTATCTTTACCAGAGAATGTAGTAGATGTGCCGTTGATAGAGCTCTGGCCGACGATGAAGCAGAGAGAGCTGTGTATCAATGTTGCTACTACTGCGGAGTTTATTGATCTGTTAAGGTAATTACTTCTATACTACTTTTATTACTCTTTTTTAAAGATGACTATTGCTTGAAACAAAGTTAGAAATCACATAAAGAAATATTCGGCCAGTATCATCAAAACTAGCTAACAGTGCAGAAGTTGATTGTGTCGAAGTGTATTTTTGTGTCCAATGCATAGGAACACTCTTTTTTCCATCACTCATAGTGCAGTGGGATGGATAACCGATTGGCGAGAGCTCTAACGCCTTACCTACATGACCGACGGCTTTAGGTGCCGTCCGAAACAGGGAGATTAACATCCTCATATTACTAATTCTAGGCAATCGCTGAGATTTTTTTACAGTAAAATTCAGTAATACCTTCCGACTCGGTATTCTGTACCCGAGACCTTTGCGTGATAGTCGCATACACTACCAAGCGCGCCACAAAAGTTTAATTTAACTTGTAACTTCCAGGTTTTACTACAACGACATCTGGATGCCATGGGACGATGCAGATGACAAAGTCCTCCTCCCGAACACAATAGAGGAGCGCATGCAGCTCTGGTCAGACATGCACAATGGTACTATACCACACTGTGTTGCCAGGTCTATTACCTTGTTGAGGAACAGTGCTATAGATGCTCATGAGAAACTTAAGCAACTGGACTCTTCGCTGTGTGAAGGAGATCTGGCCAATGATGATGGTAAGGATGCACAGTTTTTAAGCTGACTCCTGTGATCACATTTATAGGTAAAGTCTAAGCTAGACCTGAAAGAAATATTTAAGGTTCACACAAATTCTTTATGCCAGAAATGTCAGAATTATAATGCTGACATATGCTATAATACAGGGTACATTATGTATAATACAATTAAATTAGGACCCACCATTACAAAGATGTTATACTTTGCCTTAAAACTGAGCTTTTTTGTTTGCTGTGGAGACCAGGTGGAGTAAGTTACCGATTTTCACATATTCTAATGAAGTATGTTTTCAGATTCGCTCCTACCACCGAACTACATATCTCTATGCGCGGAAATGAACGCGCGGCTCGACGGTCTTATGTCCAAGTGGACGTTGTATGAAAACTCTCTCATCAGAGAACAGTATCTAGTCAAAGCCAGAAACAAATGGCAGAAGAATCGCAGTAAAAAGAACGTAAGTAATTTAATATTAAGGTGAAGAATCTTAGAGAAGATCCTTCTCTTCCAGAATGATGGTAGAACGTAATGCCCGTATTTGGCGCTCGTCCACCACCTTGGGCAAGTGCAGGTTGGGGACTTAGACTTCCTTCATATTGCATTCCTTCTACAACTGTAAACGCCAATTTTGTCCTTACAATGTTTTATTTTCCTTGAAACACAACTTACACAACTTGATAAATCATTAGCCGCGTCCAGACAGGTACTGCAGCCTCTCATAGTAAAATCTCTGACCGCAATATTACAGGCTTCTTTGCGTTTTGCCTCAGATGGGCATTCTCAACCACTTGAGCAGGCTTTTTATTTTTTGAACTCAATAACTTGCAGGTAGTAGCCCTCTGGCAAGGTGGATCTATCCAGGAATTCTCAGCGATGTCTCAGTTCCTCACCGCGCACGTGACGAGCGACTACACACTGACGCTCATGACGTCAGCTGAAGAAGCCTTAGCGTTGGAGCCTCAAGAACTACTTGTATGCAGTAAAGAGTATGAAGTGCCTGAAGTACCGCTCTCCCAGATCAACGTGTGTAGTTTTAATGGTGAGTATGAAACTTTGTGTTAGTGTAATTTGTAACTTGATAAACGTGTGATTCAAACCTACACGTACATGCATGCGTTCGCTATGAATTCTTACCTAAATGCAAATATTAAGCTAATTTCTGATCATTAAAAAAAAAAACAATTGTAAAGTGAGAAAAAAAAACACTGTTTTGTGCTCCTGTTTCGCCTCTATGAACATACATATCGTCGAAGTGACTCATATGACGCAAAAGACACAACATGAATCTAGTTTGTTTTTAGTTAGACGTTTCTTGGCGAAAGACTGCTGCTGATTAACAACTCAATTCATTTAATACACGAACTATATCTGATCCTAAGCCCGCTCTATATTCCAGGCGCAACTCTCAAAGCATCAGACATGCGCTCCTGCCTGCTCATGTTGAGTGAAGAGTGCAGACTGCGCGAGCTGACCCTGCACTGCGCCGACGTCAACACCGTGCTCGTGATGCGAGCCGGCACGTTACACATCGCTGGGTGCACGATACGCGATGATTGTAATAGTTCACAGGTCAGTAAATACGGAAAAATAATTGAGATTGTATATAATTTTTATATAGTGGAAAAAGGTTCGGGCTATCGAAGGGAATTTCTTCAAATATTTAACATTAGTCTGAAAGGAAAAACAAACCAAATGCAAGTCGGACTCGCACACAAAGAGAGTGTTGCGGATAAAGATTTTTAGAAAATCGCGGATGCGGATGCCGAGGCGTACTTTAATTCAAAACGGATGTCTGAACTTATGCGGAAGTTCCGCGTTTGTGGATATGAATATCCGCAACACCCCTAATCCGAACTAATATCTAGCAAAGCCGCATATTTTTTTAATATTATTACAATAAGTACTGTTTATTTCAGTGTGACTTCGCGCAAGGTATTGTGGCGATGTCAGGGGCGAAGATTCTCATAGAAGACACCACATTTGACAATTTCTACTCAGGCATTGTTGTTCATAAAGGCGCTCAGGTAAAATATAAATAAATACAAATTGCTATAACATACATGACATTCATCAAACTCAGGGTTGCTATTATTATCTATACTAATATAATAAAGCTGAAGAGTTTGTTTGTTTGTTTGTTTGTTTGTTTGTTTGAACGCGCTAATCTCAGGAACTACTGGTCCGATTTGAAAAATTATTTCAGTGTTAGATAGCCCATTTATCGAGGAAGGCTATAGGCTATATAACATCACGCTACGGTCATGAGGAGCGGAGTAGCAACGAAAAATGTTACAAAAACGGGGAAGATTTTGTCCCATTCTCTTAGGTGACGCAAGCGAAGTTGCGCGGGTCAGCTAGTTTTATCTAAAACTTGAAACACTTCCAGGCCCAGAAATGGCATTATTGGAATTCAGATCTATTAAGTACACTGCAAATAAGCTAGCAACATTTTTTAAATTTTACTTTTATTGCCAGCTATTAATCCAGTTTTGGTTTAGACATATAGCAATACTTTGGTTGTTGTTGAGATTGTGGCGTGAGAAATTATGTCTGATGACATTTTCTCATTATTCATCTCATCATCATCATTTCAGAGAAAAGTTTGCTGTATTCTTTTCTTTATTCTGCGTGCTCCTGGTAGAATTCCGGTAGCAACTAATCTGTAAGTTTTAATCAATGATTATGTATTACAGGTGGAACTAAGAAACTGTACGATAAGGAACTGCGGCGTCGGTATACAGATGTACTCCGGGTCCCACGTGGAGCTAAACAACACCGTCATCTCAGAGTGCACAGAACAGAGTATACGATGCGAAGTGGACAGTGGACATACCACCAAACAGGCTGAGTAAGTTTCACTTACTGTAACCCTCTTATTCATAAACACACTATAAACCTATTTCAGCTAAAAAGCTACTACAATATGTTTTCTCTTTTTCATTTCGCTTAGGAGTGAAAGAAACAAAACTCTTTATAAGCCTTTCATAACTTTATATATTATTATGAATGGGGGCTATACTTTTGACGACGAGGACAACTCCTGGCCTAATATAATTGCTTTTGTATTATAATTGTTTTAACAGGCTAAGGCGTATCAATCGAACCAAAAACGTTTTATTAAATAGATAATTTTTATTTTCAGAGTGGAGGGTTTACAAGTGATGTCAAACTGCAAAATAGGTTCCGGCAACCTACAAAAAGAAGTTTTAATTGTGCGACAAGACTCTAGTATTATGTGAAAAAATATTATTATTATAACATCTTTATGTCTCTCTTTTATATAAAAAGTGTATGAAAGCATTGTTTTTTAATTATGTATTTGTTCAAACAGTTTTTAAATAAATTAAGTTTCGATCTAATTACTAAAGTATTCTATCCGTAATACCAAAGCCACGTAATTTTTTTTTAATTGCCACTTTCATTCCTCGTTTCTCTTACAGTTATAAAAAGATATACAATTATAATATTTATACAATTATTTTCTAGTAAATGTTGTTATATATAACTAATGCTAGATTTCGGTACAAAATTAAACGTAAGTTTGGCACAATAGTGCTTTAAAAGTGCCATAAATATTGGCTAAGGCATAATATTTGAACTAATCGGCTTAAAAATTAACTTATTTAGATTTTAAATTACTATTAATAATACTTAACGCATCACAAACAGGAAATAACGCGACTATGTTATTTTAGCTTGCATAGCTTGACGTTTCGGCGCATGTTATATTGATCTTAGTCGCCAAACGGCAAGCAATCTAAGGTAACTTCCATGTTGTATAATATACATGCAACGCGAAAGTGTAACTTATGATTTTAAGAACTAATTTAGTTTATAATATTAGTGGTTAATGAGTTGTATATTTTACAAAAGGGTATAATAATATGTCGTAATATAATTGTGTATTTGATTTGAACAGCTTTAAGCATTTCGGGTAAAAGTGCCTTTTATGTTATTTTTAAGATATGTATTTAATTATAAGTCGGAATATTCATTCCGTGTTTCACGTTTCAATAAAATATTAACAAATTTTGTAGTCCTTTTTGTTAAGCCTAAATTAGTACCTATAAACATCCTTTATAGCCAGTCTCATTCAACAATAGTAACTGCAAACAGACCAGTGAGACAACCGGTTTCGGCGCATTCACTAAATAAATGGTTATCGTAGTGGTATTTACTAGATCTTTTTGTACAAATGTCATTTATAAATCCATCAAGTATCAGCGAATTTCTTTGAAACTTTGTTTTTGGTAAGTAATCGTTTTAAAACTTATATATAACCCGCTAACTCTTCAGCTTTATAATATTAGTATAGATTTTATAGATCTTTCCAAGAATTCATACACACTAGTACTCAAAGACCGCAAATGATGTGAGATATTAGGTATAATAAATTAAAAAAGTGATTGCATACTGATAATAGTAAACAATCTTCTAGAAATACAAGAGATTTATTAATAGAAAGTAATCATATCTAACTTAGCGACGATATACATTATCAAACGATTAGGGTAAGATACGCGCTTGAGAGTATATTTCTACAAGGAAGTAGGTAGATAGTATCCAAATAATGTAAGTACCTAATCCAATATCTTTTTACGTGGTAGTCTATATAATCTGTTAATTGTATCAGGATTTAAACAAAGGTGGTCCCACGGTCACGGATTTGCATGCGTAGGTATCTATTGTGTATCGGTATGTACGTCAATTTGATTATCAATATGCAGTACATTGCAGCTTTGCTATAAATTATTACTCACCATTGTATTAGAAAAGAAACAATGTATAGAATTGGTAGTTATAAAATGGTTGTCAACTAAAGATACACAAGATTGCACACAAACTACTGTTAGAACTTCTGTTAACCCTGAAGACAATTAAAAAGTGACTTTAAAATCCCGTCCTCATGATGCTTTAGTCAAAGTTTTTTTTTTCTAGTTAAGTCATTGAATTAGTATTTATGATGGCGATAAGGGATTTATGTAGCAGTTAAATTAATGACGAAGCATAATATACCGGCACAATAAGACAACATTATTATTTTGCTTGAATAATTTATTAAAAATAAATCTACAATATAAATTATACATACTTAATCCTAAAGCTATACCTATACACCCTATATCATTGGAGCTTGGATACAAAACCGTGAATCAGCGCAACGCAGAAAACTTAAGCGCGAAATGCTGCAATGTGGTGAGTTCGTAGATATTAACGTATTTTTGTCACGTCGCAATTTATATACAAGCTCTTAGGAGTAAGATAATAATATGTAAAATATTTATTTCTTCCTCTTTCTGGAGTAAATCCACTATAACATTATATAAATTAATTCCCCTGCAGAGATCTAAACCTATCACAGTAACTGCGCCAACAATGGCTCTCCTTTACCACACAAACTACCAAATTCACAGACCGATGTTACCTCGGAAATGTTTCGAATACATTA
Source organism: Anticarsia gemmatalis (assembly GCF_050436995.1). NCBI lineage: Eukaryota > Metazoa > Arthropoda > Insecta > Lepidoptera > Erebidae > Anticarsia > Anticarsia gemmatalis. The sequence goes on along the minus strand of NC_134764.1, from coordinate 7,609,164 downwards.
ATTACTTAATAATTAAAAATCGATGAACTGAACATAAAACCAGGGATACACTAAAACAATGGCGACGTGTAGCAAGCGTCGTCGAGGGGAGTGACGTCGTTGTTAAAATGCGAGATATCGCTAGATCAAGCGACTGGCCTCTAGTTTATTCCTGACTTCAAATAATAACTAGGCACTTTTGAAAGTTCTCGGAGCAAACTTAAAGAAATAATAATTGACTTTTTAACTTAAGGTCATAAATTCTTTAAAATTAAATTCAAACGTGTGTATAATTCTGCCTACAAATAAATAGATCTAAGTCAAGTACCTATTGTTGTGAATTAGCACCGCTAATTATTTACGTCTAGTATTTTGCTATATTATTCTCGGTAGGCGCTGACCATAAGATGTCGTAGTTTGGCGCGAGCCACCTTGCCTGATGACGTCATCGGCAGCTCTCCCATGAACACTACTCCGCCACGTAGTCGCTGACACTCCTTCATTTTACCTGAGGAGTTTATTTAATTGTTAAAGAAATATTTCTGAAAACACAGGTCTCTCTATTTGTTACGTAGCTGTAGGTACTAATTTAACTTTGACTCTTGATCAAAATGAATTTGAAGGGATCAGTACATTCTGACGATGGCCATAATCTTTGATTTTATGTATTTAATCAATATGTGAATCTTCTTAAGCTTCCGTATAGTTTTAAACAAGGTAATTTTAACATAGCGTTACTACAGTGCAGTTGCGCGGCTATCATCATTCACGGAATTTGACGAATCCAAGATTTTGCCATCATATAACATCTCAATGAATCTTGTAAATTAAAATGTTTAACCTAACTTTGAATAGAGAAAACATCCACAGGTAAGTAAATATACCTAGCTTACATTTAAAAAAATATACTTACTAGCAACAAGATCTTTTATCTCCTGCGCAGTGACATCGACATCACTGCGTCTGACAACACACGCGACCGGCAGTTGTCCGTCCTCCTTGTCTCTCACCGTTGTAACCGCCACGTCCTTCACGCCAGGGTGCGTGCGGATCAGCTCTTCGAGACTTGGAGCTATCACCTGAAGATTACGTTACATTAATATCATAATAATATAGAACCGTGATAGTGAATAGATAATTATGAGTGAGTAGCAAGCCTTCACCTCCCATACAAGAGGCTGAGAGTGAAGGTTAGAGGAAATGGGATACACCGATGACAGCTTCACCAAATCATGTATTAAAAATAGTAACCACTTGTTTAATAAGGAAAGAAGGAAATCTTTGTGGTTATCCTTACACACCTTGAATCTAGTTTTAATAAATACCATCTTTGAATTCAACGTTTCTAAACCACACTTGGTCAACTAGGTTAATTTTGTCGTGTATTGAGTGGCGCCGGTCCTTACGCTTTTATAAACCCCATAAGTGTTAAGTGCTGTGTTAAGTTAAGTGTGTAGTATTAAGTGTTGTTCCCATAAATGTTAAGTGTTGTCAACTTCTCTCTCACAGCTAATTAAGAAACTGGCACAGCACAGCGACTTCAATAAAGAAGAAACGAAAGAAAGAAATAGAAGATAATTGAAACTCACATGTCCATTGATCAGCATCTGTATCCGTTCGACGAAGTAGTAGTTATCTTTCTCGTCCCTATACAGTAAGTCTCCAGTCTTAAACCAGCCGTCTGGAGTGAACACGCTGGCCGTTAGCTCTGGGTTTCTGTAATATTCCTGCAAAACAAATCACAATAAGGTTTTGTTACAGACGAAAATGTTGAACAGAAAACAGTATTTTTCTAAAAATAGAAGTATATAATAATGATAACGCTAATCTATACTTCTATACTAATATTATAAAGCTGAAGAGTTTGTTTGTTTGAACGCGCTAATCTCAGGAACTACTGGTCCGATTTGAAAAATTCTTTCAGTGTTAGGTAGACCATTTATCGAGGAAGGCTATAGGCTATATATCATCACGCTACGGCCAATAGGAGCAGAGTACCAGTAAAAAATGTAACTAAAACGGGGAAAATGTTGACCCATTTTCTCTTATGTGACGCAAGCGAAGTTGCGCGGGTTAGATAAGTTGTAGTAATGTTAAGAATTATATCCGAATTGATTCGTAATCAATGTCCGAGACTCAATACCTATGTAATTCTTTACCTAACTTAGTATAGTAGGTATATAGCATAGTCTAGTATTTGTTGGTCTTTACTCAGTATACGAGTACATAGATCTGATATCATATCATTAACATAAAATGTAGTAAATCACTCACCGACATGCAAGGTCCTTTGGTCCACATCTCGCCTGGTCTGTTAGCTTCAGTAATTTCTTCACCAGTTTTCATGTCAATGAGCTGCAATGATATGTTTCACAATTTTACATACATATACAATATAATGTTGGTTGAAAAATGCATCAGCGCTACTAGCGTATTTTTCAATAAAAATATTTTTAACCAATTTTATCTGTCGAAAGATGAATCGCTAGGATCGCTAGTTTATAGCATGAAATGTAAAAAATCCCGCTACTGATGCAAAGAAGATACTTAGGTTATCTTTATGTCCTTATTTTCCGCAACTAGTTATCAAAGTGTTGCTACTACCAACCTTAATTTTGTGCCAGGCGTATTTCCCATTGCCACAGCAGCCGGGCGGCAGCATCGGGACTGGCATAAACACAGGTCCTAAGTTTTCAGTCTGTCCATACAATTCAATAGCAGCGGCATCTGGACGCATTCTTTTCTGCAAACAAATGAAGAAAATGTATGTAATTACAGCAATAAGATCTTACCTTAAAGCGTTGCAATTAAAGTCCTCTACAATTTTATCAAAAAGTTGTGCCGTTATATTTTCCCGATAGATCTCGAAGGAATTCAGTTAAAAGAAAGACATTGTAACGCAAATTTTCGGTTCCCTAGGTCAGTGCTCTAGATGTATACTTCCAAAACGAATTCTCATAATAATATAACATTTGCCCTACGCCGCACTTGGCCAGCGTGGTGAAATCAAGGCGTAACTCCTCCCTCGTTTCGGAGCAGATCCTTGCCCAGCAGTGAGACAGTTTAGGGCCAAAAAAAATGAGACAAACACTGAAATTAAAGCCTGCAATTGGAGATCTGCCAATGATTAATTTTGATCCAAACAGAGTCAATTTCTGCAGAAAGGTATACAAAATGTAATTTACCCGTAACTCATGGTGTAGTTCTTTGGAGACGTTAGATCCGCTCACAATGATCGCGTCGAAGCAAGTGAAGTCACACTCCTTCTCGCCCTCGAAGATTGACGACAGTAGCAGGGGTCCTACTAGTGTAGTTTTTGGCTGAAAGATACACAATAGTCAGGATTTCTGTTGCAATTTTACCATAAATCCTTAAGAACATTGTTATTTATCTAACATAAATTTGATTTCTTGAAGTCGCTGAAGTCACTAAGGAATTTAAAGAATGTTATTTCACTCTGTTTGCTTGTTGCCGTGGATGTAAACAGATTTCATATTTAAGCAAAACAAAACGCTGCCAGGTTAATGTGATAGCTAATTATGTGTTCATAATTATAAATCTTTAGTAACCAACCAATATCGGATACCTAGTTGGTAGTAGTTAGTTTGGTTTTAAAACAGCTGTATATATTCTAGAAGTACCTATATGTCAAAACTAAGATCTAAGCATATATAGAGACATAGGGACAGACGCGGGAAGCGACTTTGCTTGTATGTAGTGATAATATTCTCTATACGATTCATATCTCTTCAAATAAATATATTATTACCTTATACTTGTTAATGATGTCTACAAGATGTTCGGTGGTGTGCCTCGCCGAGGACTGAATCTTGGTCTGATGTAATATCGGCATTGTGATCGCGTTTATGTACCCAGAGATCCATTGTACTGGTGCCACGTACAACGCCGGCTTGTTCTCTCCCGTAGACCTGCAAATTTGTTGAAAAAATTGACAAATCTGTGTTTGGATATTGAAATATTAACTTTGATACAAGCTTGTGAGAAAGTAGGTAAAAGAATTCAGAATCAGTCATTTCTAGATATAAATATTAATAAGTTTATGGTTATTGCTTATTGTTAGGGATATTTTATCTACACCTACGGCTAACGTGACCCATACGTGACCAGACATGCCGATTTTAGGGGGATTCCAATCATTTTAGGCTTTTTGTCCATATGTCCTGAGCAAGAGCAAAAACATGTCGCTTTAAGAGCAAAAATATGTTCAGGACATTATCTTGTTTACCCAAATAGTGGTTGCCTTGACAAGAAAACACTTTTTTGTTTTCATGTGAAATTTGAAAATTCTGTTTACACCCAAAAAATAAATTATTACGTTAAATATAACAAACGCGATTGAAAAAGGACATTGTTAACAACCTACCTCTCTTGTGTTTGTGCGAAAACTGTGCGAATTTCAATAAGTTTCTTCACCCACAGCTTGTGTTTGAACGCGCTCAGTTTCATAACTCCAGTAGTTCCACTCGAGCTGACCAACCACGCGTAGATCTTATCCAGGTCGAAGATTAAGGGCCTGAATGAAGACAGACATTATTTTAAAAACATCTCACTCTAAAAAGTTAGAATTACTGTTGGAACTTACAGTATCCAGAACGTGTACCTCCACGCTAGTCAAATGTGGATTGGAAGTTTGCATGCAGTATTTATTTATTGTGTTTATCTTAACCGTTAAATAAGTGATTATTACACCCTTGACTTGACCCCTTGACTACGAAAGTCAAGATACAAGTCATTGGTATGTTGCTTAAAGTTGTAACCCTCAGCCCTTTGTGTGGTAGACGAACGCTGCCATTTAGTTATAGAGAAATCCATTAACGAAATCGGTAGAATATTAGAATAAGTCTTAAAATTCTATACATTTACTTACTGCACTTCTTTATCATCATGGTCATCGTATTCTCTGATGAACTTCTTCATGGAATACTCTCCATCATCAAAGCATATCAGTTCAATGTCTCGTCCCAGCTCCTTGATAACCCTCACGTGGTCTTCGATGAACTCTTTCTGGCAAAACACCACCCTCGGCTCGCAAAGTTCGAAGAATGCTTTGATTTCAGCTGTAAAGAAAATATTTTTACTGCTCGCGTTCAGTAAAGAGACGAATCAAGATCATACGAATGTAAAGTGCATGATTGCGTTAATCGAAAAATTATAGATAACAACTTTTTAATGATAATGTAGCATCCGCTTGTTATAGCCAGTAAGGTGTGTGAAATACGCCACCGTTTTTCGCAACTTTCAGTGTAACTCCTGTATAACAACAGCCTAGCCTATTGTCGTACACTGAGCAGGTTACTAAAAAAAGCAGAAAATTCGAATAACACTTTTAGCCTGGAATTTTAACCCGGCAATTCGTGATTAGAAGTCGTATACACCACCGACCAAATCACACAATCAGTCTATAAGTCTCACTTAAAATCTATTCGTAGCGATTATTTTCCGTAATTCTTCATAAAGTTCTACTATGTTAAGTACTTAATCTTACAATATCTGTAAAGCGGGTCGACTCCAGCAATAGGCATGCCATTGAGCAGCGCGGCGTAGTAAGGAATGTGCAGGTCGAGGTGGTTCCTGCCGCCCAGCGCCAGCACGTCTCCTGGCTGCACGCCCAAGCGACGCAGACATCGAGCCAGCTGCATGGAGCGACGGAGCACTGATGCGTTTGTCTCACTCTCGCCTGTAGCTGCGTCAATCTGTGTAATAAAAGAAAACCTATTACCCTCTTAGTCATAAAAATGTATGAAGTTATGAAAGGCTTATAAAGAGTTTTGTTTCTTTCACTCCTTAGCGAAATGAAAAAGATAAAACATATTGTAGTAGTATTTTAACTAAAATAAGTTTATAGTGTGTTTATGAATAAGAGGGTTAGTATTCTATTGGTAACACGGGTCTTCTCTCGGAGTTGTGAGGTTGTTGATGTGTGTGGATGAGTTGTTGTTAGGAGTTAAGTCTACATTTTATAACCAAATGCGAATTTGGTGAACATTGTCCTGGACGGTGCAAAGACGTATAAAATGTCTGTTCTTTATAATTATACCTACTAGATGCTGCAGAATATCTCAGTAGTTTCAATGAGTTTCTTCTTCTAAGTTTAGAATAAGGAAATATGCTATATTCTTTCAAATGAAGACAAGACGTGACGAAATTCTGTTCATTGAAATTGTTGATGGAAGAACATCATAGAGGGTAGAGGAAAAGCCTTCTTCTTCTTCCTGTGACTGTTATTACGGGAAGATAAAATGAATCAGCGTTAATGGTATACTGATGAATACATATATTACATTTGTATATGAAATCATAGTCAATATCACAATCAATAAATTAACACGTGAACACTAAACAATAACCGATAAGAACACCTGATTGCCATTAACATTACATTTTGATATAACGGAACTTTTTACTAGATTGATTAGTTTTGACATGGCTATCTTATCAAAATCGAAATGATCCTATATTATAATAATCGATATTAATCTGTTGTTATACACTGATTTTAATATAAAAGTCATAATATTGTGAGCAGTGATTATCTCCGGCCCTACGTCAATGGGCGCCCAACAGTGACTTGCAGATAATTTTCAATTATTATTAGCCGATTTAAAAAAAAGGAGGTTCTTAATCTCCATATAACTGCACGTTTGGGGCAGTGGTTAACGTGGTTATCTCGCCGCAATAACTGTAGCGCCGCGTGTGGTGGGTTCGAATCCCACATGAGATAATTAATATAATATGTATGTGTGATTAGCAAGAGTATCTGTTTTGAGTCTGGTTGTTAATTTATCTATTTACTAGCTGACCCGCGCAACTTCGCTTGCGTCACTTAAGAGAATGGGTCAAAATTTTCCCCGTTTTAGTAACATTTTTCGTTGCTGCTCCGCTCCTAATGACGGTAGCGTGATGTTATATAGCCTATAGCCTTCCTCGATAAATGGGCTATCTAAAACTGAAAGAATTTTTCAAATCGGACCAGTAGTTCCTGAGATTAGCGCGTTCAAACAAACATACAAACAAACAAACAAACAAACAAACAAACAAACAAACAAACAAACAAACAAACAAACAAACAAACTCGTCAGCTTTATAATATTAGTATAGATGTATGTATGTAGAAATATATAAGTATGTTTATTAGTTATTTGGTTAACATAGTACAAGCTCTGCTTAGTTTGGAGTCAAGTGACGTGAGTTGTCCCATGATATTGATTTATTTTGTTTATATTAATATTTTATACACTGATTTTATTATAAAAGTCATAATATTGTGAACAGTGATTATCTCCGGCCCTACGTCAATGGGCGCCCAACAGTGACTTGCATATAATTTGCAATTATTATTAGCCGACTTTAAAAAAGGATTTTTCAGTTTAAAATGTATGTGTGTTTGTCCGCGTTTAGCTCGTGGCTGAAGCGGTTTTGATACGGTTTATTGAAAAGTATTAGTTACTCGAATGACAATTTTGTGGTTACTACTGGAAACTACTGAGCGTAAAAAGTTGAGATTTGGTATGAAGATTCCTCAGGAAGTATAGAGAGATTTTTTTGGAAATTCCCACTCGAAACGGGCGAAATTCCACGCGAGCAACGCCGCAGGCTGAAACCTATATGTATATTATTACTAGCTGACCCGCGCAACTTCGCTTGCGTCACATAAGAGAGAATCATAATTTTCCCCGTTTTTGTAACATTTTTCGTTGCTACTCCGCTCCTAATGGCCATAGCGTGATGTTATATAGCCTAAAGCCTTCCTCGATAAATGGACTATCTAACACTGAAAGAATTTTTCAAATAGGACCAGTAGTTACTGAGATTAGCGCGTTCAAACAAACAAACAAACAAACTCTTCAGCTTTATAATATTAGTATAGATAATACCTAGAGAACAGTTATTACCCCTCAAATCCTTTTCTCCTGAATCTACCGCCAAATCACATCCGCGTTGTTGTTTTTATTTCTCGTTTTGTAAAGGGATTAACTGCGTAGAGCGTTTTAAACAAATTTTAAAAGTATAAAAAGCGGCCTGTCTAGGCAGCTAGAGCTTTTGATAATGTTAAAAAGCATTTTTTGTGAAGTCTCGAGATCATTACAGAAAAGAACTCTTGAAAATTTAAAAAACAAAATTTTACAAAATATATAGGGATTATAGTGACTTGATTTGGCTTGACTCTCGTTGGATCTCAGAGTGGTTCATATTGAATGTTCGTTTTACTACATATCAGCAATAGGCAACAGGAATTTTAACAGCTTTTTTATGACAAAATGAATTCAATCAATCTGAAAAATTAGTTAAAAGTTTTTAGTAAATAAATACAAAGAAAAGTTATCAAAATTACCTGACATATAACATCGGGCCGGCTCTTCATAACATCTACGAACAGATGTCCCATATGGTAGTTTTCATTGGTGACGTCAAACGGTTGAACTTGGATCTTCATATTGACACACTAATTGTGATTTTGAACGAAATAACCAGTCCAATGTTGGATTATACCAATGACAGGGACCCCCACGGCTTGTTTTCTTATATACTACTGCAATAGATTGACTTATCAACCAATTGTTAAGATATTATAATTAATTAGGTAATCTGATTGTATTATATGATTAGGTAGAAGCGGTTGTTTCGCAGAGGTGGAAAAAAACGCTTATTACGCCGTTTGTAATCCGACGACATACATGTATCATAAGAGGGTCTGCTTTTTAATGGAAATCTCAGGAACTACTGGTCTTAATTGATTTCTTTTTTTATTGTTGAAATACCATTGATTGAGGAAGGCTATGGGCTATATCACGATACGAAGAATAAACGTGGAGCAGCTTTAAAAATCTTTTGAAATGAGAAAACTGAACTCCACGCGGACGAAGCCAGTCACTAGTAACAAATAAGTATAATTTTCTTCTTCTTTTTTTATGGTCCTTTATATGTTAACTCTACAAAACAAATAGGAATAATTATGTAGTTAATTCTTATGATGGAAATGCTCCGCTCACGATTATTCTCTGCATTCCTTTCTTTTAATAAAAAACCTTATTATAGGTGTTCTAGAAATTTGCATTTAGCACAGATATGGCGATTCATTTTTATTTAGATTAATGCAACTTTACAAAAGTTATCGGTTTTTTAACATGAAATATTGTAAAATTTGTTATCTAATAAACCAGAATGACTAATTTTAGAACATGTAATTGTATTGAATAATGATGAGAAATTATTTCAATTTGCTGAAAAGATTTAGTATTAATACAAGTCCTGTAAGTATTATTAATTAAAACTTGTTCGATTTCGAGGTCTTTTCCGAAAATAGCAGTAAGGTAGAGGTGGCGGGAGTTGTCTTTTAAAAATGACAAAGAATTTAAAATGTCAAACTGTCGATACTCGATAGTCCCGATTGCACGGTATCGCGCTGTACGTTAGTTAAAAAATCATCTTATTTGGAAATAAGGCAGCCATTTTAAAAGTATGTTGCCGCCCACCATGTGCCCACCTTGACATTATACGATGAAATTGGTTGAACTAATCTAGAACCTATTTGGAGATTACAGCACATTTTATCTTAACGATTATGAATAATTATTGTGCAATGTAAATTAATCTAACATGTATGCTCTGTTGAACGGTCTCGATAGTAGGTAGTGTAGGTACCTACTTTATAAGCGGAGAATAGAAATTAGATTTGTTTGTGCTACGGATCATTTCTTAAGACCCCAAAGCATGTTGCCCTATTATAAGTTAGTGATGTACTTAGATGTCGGATTGCCCGCTCACTTAGGCCCTTTGTACACAAGGTATGCAAATCTAGACTTAATATTATGAAGCTGCAGAATTTGTTTGTTTGAACGCACTAATCTCAGGTGCTACGGGTCCAATCTGAAAAATTCTTTCAGTTTTAGATAGCCTATTTATCGAGGAAGGCTGTAGGCTATATATCATCACGCTACGACCAATAGGAGCAGAGTACCAGTAAGAAATGTTACAAAAACGGGTAAAATTTTGACCCTACTCTCTTATGTGACGCAAGTTGCGCGAGTCATCTCTTATACTCAGCGACTATGATTAAGTATATTATCAAACGACTACCGACATGTCCATTGAGGTGACAGAGTTATTTGAAGCATGTGTGCCTTTGATACAAATTCTCGGTATTACTATCATAAACAGCAGGTGTTGATATGCTTGTTAATTATCAAAAATCGGATGTTTGTTTACGTCATCGTTGGCTAGTATTTTGTTATCCAAATAAAAATAATACCATCTGTGGTGACTATAATCATGCCTGTCATCATTGCAAAAGTAAGTTAGAATGCATTTTAATCACGAAATGAATTAACACTTATAGATAATCTTTTTATCGGTCTTGCTTACGTGTCCTATCAGGCCCTTCGTACACAAGGCTACGTAAATTTCCGATATTAACCCCCGGTTTCTGAGGTACATTTAGCGGTAGCTTAACTATTCAATAGTGTTAAAACTCATATAAAAATGCTATAGAATAGATAAACTACCTATACCTTATTCACATTACGAAAAAATAAAATGTAAGAAACAAACCATAAAAATGATTCTTGTAATGTCGTCTTTGCAAAAAAAGTATATAATAATATAATTAAGTATATAAATTATAAAATATTCCTAGCGAAAGACTCACTTAGTTTTATTAAAATACGTCCGTCCCTTACATTTGTAAATGGTACAACATATTTATAATTCTTCTATATTATTCATAATTATAATAAGGATTTTTTTTAAATTTATGCTTATAAAATATTTGACATGATAAAGAACCTAAAAAGGCAATGATTCTAAAATTTTAATGCATTTATTATCCTGTCAACTTAAGTATTACACCCGAAGTAACCATTTTGCATGACAGAGGGTCATTTTTAATTAGGTCGGGTTATCCCGCCATGTTTATTTCACTCTTGCTCAACTTGTTGATGCTAGCGTACTTTCTCCCTGTTATAGTTCTGTTATTTTATATCTATTAGTTTTAAATTGTTGTTTTTGTTAAAATTGTGTTCTTTGTTAAGTTTGTTATTGGTTTTATTGTAAAATGAGTGAACCTGGACCGAGTAACATCGCGACTTTTTCCTCGCCCAAGAAGAAGCGGTCGAAAAGAAGGATTAAGTTTGAGAATCATTGGTTTCTTTGTTTACCTTTTATTTTTTCGTAATGTGAATAAGGTATAGCTAAATGTACTCAGAAACCGTGGGTCGATGATTTTAGTCTTCCATTGAGATTCGTACATGAATCGCGTCGCCATTTTGTATGAGGGTAGTTAGTCGCTTGAAGCCTAAGATTGATGAGTATCGAAGATTTGACTAGCTCACTAATCTTCACATCCGGTGAGACTGGACGCCGACTACAACTATGATATAATATACTAGCTGACCCGCGCAACTTCGCTTGCGTCACATAAGAGAGAATGGGTATTAATTTTCCCCATTTTTGTTACATTTTATAATGGTCTTCTTCTCGTTGTTCAAGCTGCCTTTGACGTGGCTCTGGTGTTTTGCTCCTATTCATCCTAGCGTGATGATACATAGCCTGTAGCCTTTCAATTCGCATCAGTAGTTCCTGAGATTAGCTTTCGAAATATGGCTTTCTTCTCATAAGATGCCATACCATGATAACCTCCTTCTTAGCGTATTACTGTTATTGGCGCAACTTTTAACAGATCATTATCAACCTGCAATTGATAAATCATACTGCATAGATGGCAAACAAAAACAACAATCAGCTTTCGATCAGCGATAATCAACTGATACTGCAGGATTTACATCTTATTTTTTATAGATATAAATGTAAGTGGATATAATATATACGTGATTTCCTTTTTCGATAACAAAATTAGAAAAGAATCTTAAGTCCAGGCGATGATATACTGCCAATAGGTATGCTGATATACCTAAAAGCGCTAATTGGTTTATAACATTAGTTTTGTTTCACTGTTATTTGTCAATAGTGACTTACTAGTGCCCTCAGAGAGTGCTGCGTTTAGGTTTAGTAATACAAAATTTAGGCTAATTTAATGATCTATCTACGCCAGACGAGTGGGGCACGCACAGGTCGAGCACAAAATTTGACAAGATACTAGATATATTTGTATTGATATTTTGTTAGCTTAATGCCCTATTATTAGAACACTATGTTCTCGTTATCCGTCGCAAATAGATAAAACTGTATACGATATTTTGTATTTAATGTGTCTACCTTGGTATCAACTTAATGGCACCCAACATGGTGTCCTGATAAAATCAAAATCAAATCATTTATTCATTTAGGTCAAAAATTGACACTTATGATAGTCGTTACAATTACTGAATCTACCACTAGCTCGGAAAGGGGGTAGAGCCTTATGAGAAGAGCTAGCGAGAAACTCACGGCCACTCTTTTCAATCGCCAAAAAGTTTTACAATGTGGTTGATACAATAATTGATCATGCGAGGAGCTGCCAACAATCAGCGATAGAGACTAAACGTCAATTAAGTTAAATGAACATAGCTAGGTTATTTATTAGTCTCTGATCATACCGTATGTTGGGAGCACCTACTAGCATGTGATAATAAGAATATGGGCAGCAAGTGAGCACACTGGTTGTGAACATTATAAAAGAAAAAAGTGACAGTTTTATGAATAACATCAAATTGTACGTAACATCACCTATTTGCATCATTAATTGCCCATATTTTACAATATTTAGACCTACTGCTACTGAGTTTATACAATTTATAGCAAAGTTCCCTAATTTCAAAGAATCCTAATCAAGCGAGCGACTAATCCCAAGAGCTATTGTCGTTTAGATACTCATCAATTCTGTAATAAGCTTTCCTAACGAGATGTTCCTTAACAGCAACTTTGAATTTTGGCAGGGGTAAATCCATGATGTGCTTTGGAAGCTTGTTGAAGAAACGAATGCCGAGACCTACAAACGAATTGTGCACCTTGTGTAAACGATGATGGGGACCTACTAATTTGTGTCTGTTTCTAGTGTTGTAATTGTGTCTATCGCTATTTGTTGCGAAAGTCCCTAAATTTTGTTTTATATACAACAAGTTTGCAAGCACATACTGTGATGACACCGTCAGTATCCCTATCTGCCCAAAAAGCTCTCTCAAGGAGTCTCGCGCTCCTAAACTATAAATTGCACGGATAGCTCTTTTTTGAAGGACAAAAATAACATCTATATCAGCAGCCTTACCCCACAGTAATATACCGTAAGACATGACGCTGTGAAAATAACTAAAGTAAACCAGTCTTGCCGCATCCACACCAGCAAACTGTCTTACTTTTCTGATTGCGTACGCGGCGGAGCTGAGTCTCCCCGAGAGATGCGCTATTTCATTGATAACATGGACGTTCGTCTTACGGCTTCAATTAACCCTGGTCTATACTGTCTAAACACCACTACAGTTCATAGTTAAAGTCCCCAACGTAATAATCAGGCATACTTCTTTACCTTACCATGGTCTACTCAAGATATCTACATATCTATAAATAATATCTGAATGCTATAATCCAACGTTGCTAGATAATGGCTACCTTTACACACACACTCTATCGCGCATGAAACAACAATCGCGCGTGAAATTGAAAGGAAAGACCACGCACCGCACTCATCAGTCGAGCCCGCGAATAAAATCGCGAGCGAAGACCGCGCTGCTTTCCCGCGCGTAATCCGTGCGCGTGCGATAGAGTGTGTGGCTAATAGGTTGTTCAAGTCCCTCAAGTTATTAGTAGGCATACTAATCATATCTATTTATAAAAGAAACATCTAACCATATGCTAAATACCAATAGCATATTATCAGTATGAAATCTGTGCTGCCGTAAGTTCTATAATCGGATTTCCTTCATACCTGTTTATCTGCAAATTAAGTGACATGACTTTACAGCTTTTGTCTTCATGTTGTCAAACAACGATTAATATTGTATTGATAAATATCTTGTAAACTCATGTTAAAAGTCACGCACGTGACTAGCATAAAAGGCTTAATAAATCCTTACTCTTTATTTTAATCACGTTTCCAATTGGTGAAGAACTGAAAACACATAAAAATCTGTGCAGCAGTTTTTGACTTTATTGCACTGGCGACTGGAGACTGCTACATAATTTACGCTGGAGCAGTTATATCCATCTTTTAACCGAAATCCCATGCGAAATGCATAAAACATTTGGAAAATCTGAAATAAAAGTTGCTTAGGTACTTCTCCATTAGGTTCTGTAGTTGGGAAATATCTGCTTCAAACGTGATGCTACGTTCCGTTTTATATGCATTATTTAGGCATGTACCACATGATGTATCAGTGGAAGTTTCCAAATTGTCGTATTTGTAACATGCAGGTGTTTATAATCTAAATAAATGATCAAAACGTGTGTTTGATATACATGTTATGTTTTGATGACACTTTATTAATGATGCAAGAATTACCTAACGTTTTATAATGTAATTAGTTATCTATTTTTCATATCTGTTTATTATCATCATCAGGAGTCTCATCCGTTTGGTTTCCGAGAATTGGTTTTCAATATTAGTATATAACATTTTGGAAGGTATGTATATTATTATGCGTCAATCAGTTAAACCAGTGTTAGCCGAGTATAAGTTGGCTTTTCCCACATAAGTGGTCGACGGTTCGAACTTCAGGGAAGACATAAATGACTTTTCGAAATTATGTGTGTATTAGATATAATTGTCACTTGCTTTAACGGTGAAGGAAAACATTGTGATGAATGCTAATGCCTATATGTTCTTACTAACTGAAACGCGCAACTTCGCTTGCTTCACATAAGAGAGATTCGGTCAAAAGTTTCCCCGTTTTTGTAACATTTTCTATTGGTACTCTGCTCCTATTAATCGTACCGTGATGATATATAGCCTATAGCCTTCCTAGATAAATGGGCTATCTAACACTGAAAGAATTATTCAAATCGGTCCTGTAGTTCCTGAGATTAGCGCGTTCAAACAAACAAACAAACAAACAATCAAACAAACAAACAAACTCTTCAGCTTTATAATATTAGTATAGATTTAGTATTGTTTTGTAGTAACTATATCTTATTTCTCCTTCTAAGTGATTGTAATAATCTTTGAGAAATAACCGTATGTTATCTTACTACAGTACAAAGACACATAAGCCTTACACTTGACTTCACTTGAGCAATTCTCTTATCAATAATACAGTTATCAGTCAACAATATTTTGATTGTTTCTTGCCGATACGTATACAGATTGTCTTATAAAAATAATTGCTGGTTGTTATCTCCTACTTAGCGAGATATCGTTCATTTCTTTACCAACACTACGCTTTATCCATAACACCACGCCTGATTTACCGAAAGGAAAAGGCAGATCTGTACCTCGATTCTCTACTACTATCGACTACCGACAACCGGCTAGCTATCGAAATTTTGACATTTAGAATGTACCTACTGCCAAAATGTTTCCTACGACACCCGTCAGAGGCGCTGATCAGATTTTCATACAAAATTTCTCGATGACAGGTCGGTTGTCGGTAGTCGATAGTAGTAGAGAATAGAGGCACTGTAACCTGCTAATGTTCCACGGAAATGTGACGTCATAGTATAATTAATTACCTTTCTTTCTGTACGCGTATCTTTACAAATTTGTAAACTACGTCATGTCGTTTGATTGAACTCTCTAGCTCCCACGTGGTGCGATGTGATTGAGAGTATATGAGACTTTTCAAGATCATAAAAAATCTTTTACAGTAAGTATGTAATTCTACCAGCTCCAAAAGTCGCTGAACATATTTAATCTTTCGATACCCTATATTTGTAGTATGGCATATTATTATTCCATCGAGAAAATATATGACGGTGATCGAAATTTAATTCTACCTGATTTTGTTCATGTAGTTTGCATTTGATAATAAAAAGGTTTTAAAACTATGAAGGTGTAAAGCGACTTATGGAGCTGACCGTACCTACTGTTTACCTCGACTATCTCGCGACTGGTAGACGGCGGCGAGGTAGACCCCGTAAAAGATGGAGAGACGAGCTCGACTACTACAACACAGATTGGATGCAGTGCGCCGGAGATCATTTGCAGTGGAGAGCTGTGGGGCAGACCCTTGCCCAGCAGTGGGACAATACAAGCTCATAATAATAGTAATAATGTAATTCTAGAATCGTCTAGTTAAAAAAGGTATGGACATTGCACGTCCATTCATTATCTTTATTGTACTAATTCATATAGGATTAACAGTTATAGATAGATAATTTGACTACAGTATTTATCTCTGCCTTGCCAATACTTTTAATCCTAAAATCCATAGAATCTATATAGATAAGAAAAAGCATTTCATTTATTTTAGCGAAACAAAGGAGTGTACTGCGTTTTTCTAGAAGTCAATGCATTAATCAGATATTTTTAGCTTTGAGATTATTGAGCAATAAATATGTCGTAAGGTTTTCTAGGTTGTTGATTATTTATCTTTGGTTAGTAACTGATATATAATACGTAGTACCTACTCAAGCAGACATATCTGTCTTCTTTACATATCGTACGATGATCTAAATATAATGTACCTGTCTCTACATAAACTGTTATATAGACTGCAGAAAATTCAAAGCGTTAGATACTAAATTCAGGATCTCCGTACTTTTGCAATCCAAAAATATAGCTACAAAATTAGGAAAAAGGAGTGATATTATGTATGTATCTAGTACAGTTGGGTTTTCTACTCGGTCAACACACAATTATTAACTTGTACTAGCAAAAATAATGATGCATCCAAAATGCTTATACATAGTAATTTTTGTCGTTGTTAATAATGAAATTAAATAACACACTGAAACATTAATTAGGCAAACATTTGATGACAACGAAAATACGACATCGTGACGTCACTATGTCGTATGTCTATACAAAAATGCATTTTAAACGTTTCATAAAGAGTAACTGATTCGACGGGATAGTAAAATACCGTATTTTCCACTCGATACTTAATAGGAAATCGCCTTACTCGATAATTTGTCAGTAATCGCAAGCCATTCATAAAAACGTTTTTTCTTTGTTATTTTCCTAGGACGTACCGTACACGCGTAGTAAACGTACTCAATAGTACTCGTAACTATCAAGTGCAAAACAACAGCCTTATCATAACGCGTGTTTAAGACCAATCTCTCTTGTTTTACATGCACTTCCGTTTGCCCTACTTCCATGCTTCATGCGACATTTTTGTTATATTTCTTTCTAATTATTTGCCGTGGTTGAGGCGTTCGCCACGCCTCTACCAGTGCGTTAGGTGGTCGTGGGTTCGATTCCCAGGCGGAACAATTAATAATTGTGCGATCCTCTAATAGTTGTATCGGGTTTTCTTCTTCCTCTTCTGAGTGTGCTATGTCACTGTTCTTTGCATGTTTGTGCAAGTCTCCGCGACACAAGAGCAATTTTTAGTTTGGGAGTTATGGAGTTTCTTCCCGCATGAATTCACAGGTAAAATTGCCGATAACACAAACGTGTCTTTCCATAAAAATCAGTTTAGCCATTTAAGAGATTGTCAGAAACACAGAGAAACATTAAATGTTATTTAAATGTATAGTTGTGTAGATTTTACACGTAATAAGACAGGATTTAGACCTTGATTCTAACCTAGCCACTTTTTCAAAACCTATAAAAAACCACACGTGCTTGGGAGCCGCGGGCAGGAGATAAAAAGATGAAAATTATACACAATCATCATACTTAGGTTTATATGTTTATATCATGACTTTGCAAATAATAACAAAAAACGTACCAAGACTAGTTTTTTACAACGTAAACAAGTTATCCAGTTTAACGACTTATTGCAAATTGAACTTTGAAACTTAGGTAACAAAGAATTTTGTGTCTTGATCTTTGATCGGAGTGCAAAGATCAATTAGTAAAAAGTAGGTCCATATTTTAAACTAGGTAGTTCCTTTAGATACAGAATGAGGAGCTCGTGGCTAAGTAAGAATAGCCGTGTGGATCCATCTCTGAGGTTAAGCTACTCTTGCCGAAGTCGTTTTGTGGAATGGCGACCATATTAAGGTGTAAACATTCCGAGTTTCTCTGTGTTTCGGAAGACACGTTAAATTGTGGGTCTCGGCTGTTAATTTTAAATATCTTTGACAGTCTCGTTAACAGTAGTCTCATTATCATCAGCCTAGCCTTTCTTCCAACTATGTTGGAGACGGCTTCCAGTCTCACCAGTTCAATATACCAGTATTTTACATGGAACGACGGTCTATCGAACCTCCACAACCCAGTTACCTGAGTTATAACACGATACCCTTCGGTAAGACTGGTTGTCAGACTTTCAAGCTTCTGACTACTGTTAACGACTGTCAAAGATCTTTGCAAATGACAGCCGGGACCCACAATTGAACGTGCCTTCCGAAACACATAATCTCATAACAGCTGTAAACACATTGTGTGTATTTTAGTCGATAATGATCAGTGTCAATGTATTCTTAGCAACGGTTCGAGTGCGTGACCTATATTTGTGACTCAGGGTTCGTATATGAATGGCACGATACATTGTACTCGAAGAATATTTTGAATTAAAACAGATTTTTGTACACATGACTGTGCTAATGCTAAAACAACAGTCCTATCATAAACGGGATGACATTTACACCAATAATGAGACTTTTACACAATATCGTAATTCCTTCAGGACACACTGATCTAATTGCTTCGCTAATGTACTCGCACACTTCTAAATAATAATTAGTACACTGGCGGACATTTGAAGCTGAAAGGGGGATTAAAGAAATAGTCCTTATTAGGACATAGGCCCAATTTGGGTTACCCACCTTATATAAAACTTCCGTTACTGAGTGAGTGTCTGACTTATGGACAACGCACAGCTGAAACTACTGAGCGTAGAAAGTTAAAATTTGGTATAATATGAAGATTCCTTAGGAAGTGTGGAGTACACTAAGCGACGATTTTTGGAAATTCCCCCCGAGAGAGAGGTGTAATTCCACAAAGCTAGTGGAAATTACGTCTAGAAATATAGTAGGTACTTTATCACTCATACATTTCGTACAAGACCGTTTGCACTGTGCTATAAAGTATTACATGCCACTACTTTTGAACCCATTGTTTCACAGTATATATTAGGTCGGGAAAAAAGTATTTTCGTCATAATAAATCTTGTCTCTACACAAAAAAGCTCGATATTTAGGTACCTCACAAGCTCACTGAAAGAAACCTAATGAACCGTGTACTCATTTGTGATTCTTGAAGCCAAAGAGATTTTATTACAAGTTCATACATACTATAATGAGAAAAGACTTTTTCCCTGACCTAATAATATACATAGATACATTACCTACATCTCTTAATCAAAAGCCGACTTTAGCGTAGATTCGCGCTTCGCAAACCGGAACTTTAGCATTGAAGATATTCATTTATAGTCTCATTCATGTTAGTGTCGATGAACTTATATACAGAGCACAGTTTCTCGCGTCCGTCACACAGTGAGTGTCTACGGTACGAGATCGTCGTGTTGATAGTGTTGTGAAGTGTTAAAATGCAGCTGATTGATATCAACAATGATAAGTGTCATATGGGACATTTGTTTTTCCATGCACTTAAAAGCAGGCCCAATGAGATTTGCCAGGTATTTTTTTTTAATAGTTATTTGAAATGACAACATAGGTACATATCAGAACTTTTTAGTATTTTAACTGTTTTTGAGTGTGAAAATGTTTGGGGAAGTTTTCTTATTAAATTCGGTGCTTTGATTACGTTTTAAAATTAAATAATTTACGGAACTTATAGAGTAATTCTTCGCTTTCTTTTTCCTAATTTCGGATAGGATATTCCGACTAATAATACTCTTTTATTAGACGAGTAATTCTTGTAAATTGTCATAAGTTTTTTTTTTCATTTTGGCTCTTAATTAAGATACCTAATTATTACAGTTATGTTTTTATTTAAATGAAGAGTAATTTGTCTATTTCTCGGATAATATTTTTTAGAGAGCTCTAACTTTCACTCTTCTTAAATCTGTGTTTGAATTCGTCCCGCTATCATTAATCTAGATTAATGACAACGGGACGAAACTCTCTTCCATTTTTAACATAGTAGGTAGTAGCTGGTTTAACAAAGATATAATAATATACCAAAATGAGCTTATCTAGAAGAAATCAGATCAGTTGGAGGCAAACAATCGGGAACTTATAATCAAAGTATGCTTGATATTGTAATTAGGAATATCCTAACGTGAACTTTAATTTTCTCTCCCGGTGCTTCAAATAATTAAATTCATATTCATATTAATGAAATAATATCAATTTACTCGGGTCTTGAAAAACAACTAGGTACCTGCCAAATTTTTTTGACTCAAAAATGAAACAGAGATACAAAATATAATTAAGAATGATTCTTTCGAAAACAAACGCAAAAAATAAAAGTTTTGACCTTTTATATGTTTAAGTTAAAAGTTTAAAACCTAAAGTACCAAGTTTTAAATAACTTCTAGTAGGAATAACAAAAACAAAATAATGTCCTCCTGGCCGATATTCGGAAGTAAGTAATTAAACCAGTTTCATTGAAGGTCAACTGTTTAAAAGCAAAACTGTTTACATTAAAACTATACCTATTGATCAAGTTGCAAAACTGTTAACTCATGGCGATCTAGTTTCTGATCAATTCACTAGAAACAGCTTAGCGAGATATCCTGATAGTCACAAGACGTCCTAGCTGTAGCCCTACTATCTATGTTTCGTTAATCCATAGATTCGTTACGATGTCAAAGTTGGAACATATTGTGTCTATCTAAATAGATTTTTACATTTGTACTTTCGCGAATTACAATTATTTGAAACTTCAAACGAAGCTTGCAAATTATTGATATCGTAGTAAAAATCCTGATTACTGAGACAAAATTCTCTACATATTTTATGTTAATGTAAATATAATATTTTTATAAGAGTTATAATAAAAAGTAGTGTTTAGGGGCTCTACGTCTTCAGTCTTACCTACGCCTTCCAAAAGTATTGAATCCCGAGATCTAAAAAAATAAATAACAATAAATTTTACGCACTAATGTTCTACTACTGGCCAAGGGTCACCTCCCAGAGTGAGGAAGGGGCTAGGTCTTGAGTCCAGGCTCGCCAAGCGCAGGTTGGGGACTTTGCACACCTTTGTTTCCCGTTTTATAGGAATTCTAGCATGCTAGGTTGCATCAGGATTCAGGATGCTTTTTTTCGCCGTTAGAAAAAGTGATAATTATTTAAAATATGTATGTATATATACAAATAAATGTGATTAAATAGATGCTCTAAACTAATTAACGCTCTTTTGGGAGATAATAGATATTTCAATTGCATAACTTTAGTCTTAAAATGATCTGCAAATCCTTAAGTCCAAGGTTTATACTCGAAATGTTTTTGTAATCAAGTTAACCTTACTTGACCTTATTGACCATCTATATAATGTCTTAAATAAACATTTCAAGGCCATATCACCTTAAAATCTCCCGTTTATGGCTTATTATCATATATGCTTTACAACGCCATATGACTATTCAAACGAACCTTCAATTCGGCAAATTATGTAAGTCATTCACGCTACCTGTCTACGTATACCTTTTTTCCCCTTTTTGCGTCAGGAAAATGGGAAGAAGTGTCTGACGGGCTCTCCTGTCGGTTAGCGGCTCAAGCTTAAAATTTGGGCATACCGACTAAAAACCTGATGGTGTTCCTTCAACAGTCACCATTAACCCTTTGACCTCCACGGTCGGCTATACTCGACAAATCAGAAAGTGCTCACGACGCTATATTTTTGCCGACATTTGCCAACGAAAGCGTGAGCACTTTTTGATTTGTCGAGAATAACCGACCGTAGCGGTCAAAGGGTAAAGTGGCCAGGACGCGGTACCTCCAACGGAGATGCACACATGAGCAACCTGATAGGTTCTCGTGTCATATTTTGTCGTATAACACGCATCAAAATCCGATGCATAGGTTAAAAGATCTAAACATGCAGTACAGACAGCGGAAAGTGACGGGAATCGTTATTATGTGGCACAGGTTGAACAAACTTTAAAAACCCAATTTCTTTTAGTGTCGGTTCACATCTGACGAGAGATGCGTCAGGCGTCGCGTCGCTTAATTAGTCAGATATGACGGCTCTTACACTATTGATAAGAGAGTCGAGAGGGGCAAGGAACTATTAATTTATAATTTTGTTTTTATCATGGCTGTTATCTCATGGCTTTGAGTGAGCTAGTCTCTGTCCTAGCTGCTTATTCCGGGAGAAAGACACTCCATTAGCGGTTAGGTGTAAAGACTAATAACCAGTTGGCTTGAAGAAACTTCCATCCTTTAATTATTTCTGCTATTTGTTAATGAGTATCTGGTTTTAAAACATTCAAAATATAAAAATAACACATTTTGGTATAAAAAATAACGCTAAAAGCTTGTTTTTTAAGATTAATGCTATTGATAACTTTATGAATGGTAAATAACTTTAAAAACGTTTTAATGAACAATTACCTAGTTAATTACTTTAAGTGATGATTTCTTTGAAATATTCAAGATCTTTGTCGAAATTCACACGCTAAAATAAGAAGATACAAAAATGCAATAATCTTTCAAAATCTTGATTGTTTCAAGACAATAATATATTATTTAATTTCATATTTTAAGCGTTGTTTACACAAACAAACTTCTTTTAACACTCAACTTATAATTTGCTGAACCAATATTATTGAAGTTTTACACTAGACGGATAGAAAAAATCGATTTTTTTTACTAACTGCTAACCTCTGCACCTCCGAGGCGCAGTGGTTTAGGTTGTCACGCCGCCGCCGCTACGATTGCGTCTGGAGCTCTTGGGATCGATTCCCACACGGAACAATAATTATGTGATCCACTAATTATTGTTTCTGGTCTGGTTGTATTTTTGTCCGTTATTTGTATGTTTGTAAAAGTCCGTTCCCGAGGCACAAGAGTAATTCTTAGTGCGGGAGTTGTCTTTTTAAATAAAAAAAAAGTCAAGCAATAAAGTACAAACTAGACACGTGTAACTAATAAAAATGCAGTTCAATAAATGAAGGAGCAAACTACAAGGTGATTGATCATTGTCAGTTCGCATAGTTAATTCAAGTTAATTGATACCTAGATATTACTTGACAACCTTAGTACTAATTGGTCGTTCACTCACTTAAATGGTAAATTACTACATGACTCCCGCACTCCGTTCTCGAGTAAAAAGCCAAGACCTATGTGAATCTAAAGTAATCTAAAGGTACAAATTGGAAGGCGGCTACATGAAGAGGCAGCAGACGACGTGTCGTATAGCCTACTTGGCAAAAGCCCGGTGTCAAACTTAGGACTAACATTCTAAATATTTAACAGGAATACCCGATAACAATTGGTTTCACTTGCTAATCGAGCTAGTATTTTGTTATGCAGTAGCCGCATACTGACTGAAAAACATCAAACAGAATCATGAAGAAGGCTTTCGAACTACCTTCTGACACTCTTCTCTTTCCAACAGGTAGACGCAGCTACAGGCGAGAGTGAGACAAACGCATCAGTGCTCCGTCGCTCCATACAGCTGGCTCGATGCCTCCGTCGCTTGGGCGTGCAGCCGGGAGACGTGCTGGCGCTGGGCGGCAGGAACCACCTCGACCTGCACATTCCTTACTACGCCGCGCTGCTCAACGGCATGCCTATTGCTGGAGTCGACCCACTCTTTAAATATAGTAAGTTTTAAGCTTAAAGAACTCAACCTTTAAAAAAAGTTCATCACTCAACCAGTAAAGGTCATCTACCACGTTTATAAGTAGACACTAGGTACTATTATTATTATTTTTTTACCTTTACTGTCTTATTGTCGACCTACGGTCTCCCCACTCCCCCAAACTCCTCCACCGGTCTCTATCCTCAGCCATTTCCTGCCAGCCTTCCAGATAAGTGTCCAAATCGTCACTATTTACATACTTAAAAAATGTATTACACTTATATTCTTTACGCATTTCTCACATTTATTAAATATTTTTGAACATCTGACTCCAAGATTTTAAGCAATATATGTAAAGCACTTAGTAAAAATACTACACAACCTGGAATAATAAAATTTCTGAATTACATTTGAAAAAACCTTTATCTACTGCGTAGCTCAGCTTTATCCTAATGTTGTCATTGCTGAGCGCGGTTTAAACCATCTTAAGAGAAGTGCCTACACTAATTACGTTATCTTTTAGTCAACTGTATCTTTGATAACGAATGTTTGCATGTGACTCACGGAAAATACCAAAATTAAGCATAAATAGGTATTAGATTACAATGTTGTTATTGTTTCAGCTATTAATTTGTTCATGAAATCGCGTTGAAACTTTTGCATTAGTTTATTATGAGCACGGACCCGTCTTCAACAATATTTTTCACCTCGGTGACGCACGTGTACCTAGTCCCATTGAATTCCGGGGCAGGCAAAGCACTTTAGCGATGCCGATAAAAAAATCATGAATCACGAATAATATGAACAAAATGCTGTACTTTTAATACATTTTATGCTTTATGCACATTGCACATTGGTAGAAAGATATGTATTACAAAGGAGAAAAAAGTGCGGCGAGAATCCCGCGTTGCAATCTCTATTCAAATCATCAAACGACTATTCAACGAAATCAAATATTCGCTTGCTCTGTTTGCCATACAAAAGCCACACAGTCGGTTTTACTTTCGGTTTAAAAAAAGTATCAGTTACCTTAACAAGTGGAAGGAGATGAAACCTCCAGACAAACTGAGTCCGACTGTAATGAGATGATATCCATGACAACAACGCACATAATTATTTAAAAAAAAAACATCTTTTATCTAATGTCATCCTTTTTACATTTTGGGATAACAGTCGCCCTCTCCTTTAATAAGATTATTAGGTAGTGTATTGATTTAAATCAGTAATTTCGATAGAGTGATTGCATAGATTTCATATTTAAGTATGATTGATGCAATCAATAAATCTTATGTTTTACATCCTGCTTGTACAAAAAATATTGAGATAAATATCGAGAAGTACCTATAACAGCATTAACAGACATTTATCTAGATTCTAGATACATATAAGTATGTTTTATCCTGAGTGTTAAGCTATCTCTATTTACTATTTTATCAAAATAAAAGGTTCAGCGTTTTTAGCCGCAAATGTGTAACTTATAGACAGAAATGCTCTTATATTATTAGCTTATTATTATTATATCAGCTAAGCCCTTTTCCAAACTATGTTGGAGTCGGCTTTCAGTCTCACCGGATGCAGCTGAATACCAATGTTTTACATGGAGCGACTGCCTATCTGACCTCCACAACGCAATACCTGGGTTCTAACACGATACCCTTCGGTAAGACTGGTTGTCAGACTTTGAATTAGCTTAATTAACTTATATCATTAAGGAGAGAAAATGAGAGAGAGAGAGGTTCCTCATAAGTACTGGTCAGAACCATACGTTTAAAAATGTTCTAGCTAATTTAAATCTCTACCACTATTTAAGGCACTCGTGTTTTTACTTCCTATTTCAAGATCATACATTTTCTGTGTACAAATGGCTGAATTTGGTTGTTGTTTACTCTGTCAATAAGATTGTCACGATACCACAAAGTGTTATACCGGAAAAAATTACAACATCTTACGCAACCGCTACGCATCTCATAAATGGTTATAAATGCGATCGTTCGTGAGTAGCCGTAACGGGTAATTTGATAACCGGGTTTACACTATTAATATTGACCCTGCGTGGGATTCACACTTGCAACGCGATCCTTTACTACTATGGACTTTCGACAACAGGCTAGCTTTCGACAAATTTTGTATGAAAATCCAGTCAGCGCCTCTAGCGGGCATCGAAGGAACTATTTATGCAGAACATTCTAAATGTCAAACTATACCTAAGTTCTCGATAGAATCGTGCTACTGATTTCAATTGCAAGACATGACATAAACACTACTACTAAATAAATATACTAATAAAAAAAGATATGACTTTTGTACATGACTTTTTATATCAATTATTACAAATACATAAAGCAATCAAGACCAAATGACTTCCTTTGTACTAAAGCTTAAACGTACAAAATTGTGAGTAAATCGCAACTCATGCTATTAAATTCGCGATACGTGCTCAGACACATGACTGGCTAATTAGGGTCGAATGATCAACGTACCTAAGTATTCATATCCTTTCGACCAAAGTACATATACAAGTGACATTATGAGTTTTTGTGTTATTGATGATATTTATAGTATATTCCTAAGCTTGTTTCGTGGTAGAAGCTAAACGTAAAGCGAACCGCTACCACCATACCGGGCCACCCATATCTGTTTTTGTTACCATCAGCTTCTGCTTCTTCGCTAGGCGGTAAACGATCTGTCGGTCAAGCAACCGTTGGCGCGGTCATTTTGGAGATGGGTGACCGTGGTATTAGAGCTGGGCGTCTCCGTGCTTCGGAGAGCACGTAAAATGTCGCTTCCGGTAGTTGTCTACTTAGATAACAGTCGTTAAGCCATGTCAAAGACCTTCCGGGCGGGTTGAACCACTTGAACTTGACACTAGGTTGAACACTAACCATATGGTCATAGAAAATCATATTGGTTGGAAGTAAGGCTAGACTGATTGATTTTCCAGTAGGTAGGATATACAATTATACAGATCTTAAGAATATAATCTCTAAGTGCTACTATCTTGATAAAATACAATTACAACATGAAATGAAGTGAAGTGGCGTGATCTTTTTAATCTTGTGTTTTATTTTATCGTAAGTACATAGTGTTACATTGTCTGTTTACATGGCCTATTTATACCAAATTATACTAATATTTACTATGTTTAATGTCTCAGGTGTTACTACATTGTAACTAGAAACAACAATCGTTTATTATTATGCCTATATTAATGATAAGTTTTCACCTGTGATTAAATTAATAATTTAAATCGACTCTAACGCCATCTAGTAAAATCTTCAGTAATTACATGCAACTTATTTTAATTTCTACTTAATGTTTTAATATTGAAAATGTTGTGAATAGTTAAAATAAATAATGGTTATGTAAAGTTATATAATTAATTGACTTGATGATCATGTAATTAAAGTTAAATAGTTTGAAAAAGATAAGTGCATATAATTTTTTTCGGCAATTTTTGTTCGAATCACGCAAAATAAGGACTTAATGAGTAAGCCAATTATTTTATGCAATTATCATTACATAAAAATAACTAGATACAGTTAAGCAAACACTACGTACATTGTATAAGTTTTATATTTCCGCTTTCTAGATTTTTTTTAGGTTGTAATTTTTCATAAGCATAAAGTGTTATATTATTTATTTAATTGTTGATATTACTTAAGTGGGTACTGGGTACATAATATTTAAAACATAATAAAGTTAATCAAGACTTTGTAACTACTGATACTAAATCTAGTCTAGAATTTAGATCATCTTACTTTAAAATAACATCAAAAATCCGCCATTGTTCTCAGCTGAAATCAAAGCTCACTTCAAAGTATCATCGCCGAGGGTAGCGTTCTGCCAGAAGGAGTACCTCGACGACCACCTGCGAGTCATAAAAGAACTGGGGCTGGACACCAAGCTGATCTGCTTCGACGATGGGGAATACTCCTTGAAGAGATTTCTAGAAGAATATGATGATAATAATAATGATTTGGCGGATTTCGCGTAAGTTTTATTTTTCTTTTTAAAGACAACTCCCGCACTAAGAATTGCTCTTGTGTCGCGGGGACTTTTACAAACATACAAATAACGGACACAAAGCACAACCAGATCCGAAACAATTATTTGTGGATCACACAGATAATTATAATTACTCCGTATGGGAATCGAACCCCCTACCTCCCGACGTAATGGTATCGGCGTGGCAATCTAAACCGCTGTGCCAAAACTGCAGAAAATAGAAAGTTGAAATTTAATATAAAAAATCCGATGGAAGTGTAGCTCACCTCTCATCTCATCTTTTCTAGCATTAGAAAGGATTTTTGAAATTCGCGAAAAGGGTGTAATATTCCAGGGCAAAGCCGCGGGCGTTACGATAGTAATTTTAAATGTAGATAATACACATTTCTGACAAATACCCTGAAATATTCTTTAAAAAATATTTTACATTATAGGCCACTAACCTTTGACCTGGACAAGGTGTACGCTTGGTTGATAAGCACAGGCGGCACCACGGGAGTACTCAAGCTAGCTGCCTTCAAGCACAAGACATTCCTCATGAAGATGATGGAGTTGCAAAAACTCTTCAAAAAGGATAAGGAGGAAAAGTAAGTTTAAGATTTTTTTCATTCAGCACTGCCACCATTTTGGGTCATGTTTTTATAGATACTTAGATTCATACTTATTTCGATCTAGATAGTGATAGACGAGTGGTAAAAATTGGTACCTTCCACGCAAGTAGTTGCAGGTTCGAACCCGAGGCAACACACCAATGACTTTTCGGAGTGATGTGTGTATTAGAAATATTATCACTTTTTCCAACGGTGAAGGAAAACATCGTGATGTAAGGTAACCTTGCATGCCTGAGAGTTCTTTAGAACAGTTCTTGAAGGTATGTAAAGTCCCAAACCTGCAATTGGCCAGCGTGGTGGACTCAAGGCCTAACCCCTCTCTCATTACGGAAGGAGACCCTTGCCCAGCAGTGGGATTTTAATAGGTTATTTATTTTTATTTATTATAAATCTAGATATATTATTATTTTTTCTAAATTTTCAGACTGACTGGTGAAAATCGGCCAGCTCTTCACTTGTCGCCCGTACAATGGATATCAGGGTTCTTCAATGCGTTATGTTTCCCTCTTATGCAATTGACAAAGATCTCGACATCGGCGCCAGTCACCACGGAACATGTTATTGACATTATCAATAAATATAAGGTAATTAAATATTAATAAGAAAATTAACAGACAGTTTTAAAGCTTATGAATTATTGTCAGATGAAGTTATTTTGCTATTTGCTAGACAAAATAAGAACCAATTATAAAATTTCTTCTGATTAGCTATCCGATTCTTAGCCAGAAATCGTGAAATCGAATTCTATAGCCTTAGGTCAATTAAACATCAATTAATCATCAATAATTTCATATTGAAGTTATACACTAGCTGACCCGCGAGTGTTCCAGTTTTTTTAACCTGCCTGGTTTATGGCAATAGTCTAGTAGCACGATTCTCTACTACTATCGACTACCGATAACCGACTAGCTTTCTTTGATCATCGCCTCTAACGGGCGCTGTAGGAACTATTTAGCAGTACAATTTAAACGTCAAACTTTCGATACTCGCACCGACTGTAGAGAATCGCGCTACTTACTGCACTCTCTTTATACAGTTTTAGATAGGTATTACAGTCGTGTAGTCATATTTATTTTGTTTTCAGCCGATAACCGCAATGTTCGGTCCATCTCTCGCCTCGGCCATTGTCAAAAGCGATAAAGAGTGCGATTTGACTTGTTTCGACAGCATCATGGTGGCTGGGGCTAAAGTCCATCGAGATACTTTCTTGGAGCTACAGGTACGTAGTACTATAATTACTTATAGAAAACAGAAATAAATTCAATCAGTCAGGTCATGTTAAAAAAATTGGCAGCTGCAAAACATTCCTTGGTGATTAGATGCAGTTTTTATAGCCCAATGACTTAGTAGAGAGCCTTGTATGCAAGGTTCGTGGCTAGTGAAGGTATTCACAATTCTGGAATTAGGACATCAGTGTCTACTGGCTAAGGAGCTCATTGATACAGATGCTTATTTGGGATAGCTATAAATATACAAAATGATTAATTTTAAGCTAGACAAATCTTGCATGCTAAGGCTACTTAGTGAAAAGAATACTATAAAGTAATGTAAAGTGCGAAAAAATCATAGTTAGACTTTTTTTTCTAGTCTTATACAATCCCAGATTAATAACGTGTTTGTTGTAATTGCAGAAGCGGGTGCGTCCAGGAATATATGTACAAGAGGCGTACGGCCAAACGGAGAACCTGGGACCTATCCTAATACCGAATCCTAAAGGACCCATCGGCAACTGCGGCAAGAGTCCATATGATTGGCAAACAATCAAAGTAGGTTGATACTTTAAAGAATACTCGCGCTTTTCTTGCTGTCTAGAGAATATTTCATGACTTGTGTAGCCCAAGCTCTTAATAACTCAAGGATCATCAGAAATGCTAAAGCCATATTTTTATCTGATAGTCAGAAAAAAAGTAAAAAGAAAAGAAGGTTACATTTACCTAGCCGATTTCCTTACAATATTTATTACTATTTAAGAAGAGAAGGAAGCTTGGATGAACAGATACCGTGCTGAATAATAAAACTTTCGTAAACAAGAGTAAATATTTATAATCTTTATTTCTAGTTGGTGGATCCAGAGACCGGTAAACGAATAACAGAGCCGAACACACCAGGCGAAATGTGGACTAAAGGAGCTTGCTTCTCAGTAAGTGCAAAACAGACTTTAACACCTTTGATTAAGACTCAAAATGACCTGAAGTCACTTAGTACGTTTTTACTAACATGTGGTCTTTTCACAGGAATATTACAACAACCCAGAAGAGACTGCGAAAGCCTTCACAGAAGACGGCTGGTATAGAACAGGGGATATACTGTACAAGGATGAAGAAGGCAACTACTTTTTTGTAGAAAGGGTCAAGATGCTCATTAAATATCGCAGTTATCATGTAAGAAAACTAACTTTTTGAGAATTATTTTGCGTACACGCACGTGCTCGTTCGGTGCGTATGCGCACCTGATTGGCATTAAATTTATTTGAAACAACAGTTAATTTCTTACCCCTGTCTGCCATTGACTGAATGTTGTGTGAAAAGTTGCTAGCGTATTTCGTAAGAACTTTTAATTCTTCAAGACATGGTTTTTCAAACAGTTTTAGCCACGCTCGTTAGTCAATAGTAATGATAGAAAATCGAGCTAATAGTATCTACGTTTGAAACCAATTAAATTTTGGGAGACTACATTCAGATATCAAATTCTATTTTCTCTAATCTCTAAATCATGAATAGCCGTAATAATGTTGGTATTAATTGCGTTCCTCAGATAGTACCCTACGAGTTAGAGGCGGTGATCCGCGAGCACCCTGGCGTCTTAGATGTGAGCGTGACCAGCATCCCTCACGAAGAAGATGGAGACCACGCTGTTGCGTGCGTCGTCAGAACACCTGGTAGTGACGTCACTGCGCAGGAGATCAAGGATCTTGTTGCTAGTAAGTCATTGTATTTTTATTTATTTTTCATCTGCTATACTCGAATATATTGGGCTGTAGGAATTAGTGACGAACTATGAGATAAACCCACGTTATGCCTTTTGCAATGTTAGCTAACACACCTATTGCCGTTTACCGGACACGTGTCTAAACTACTGGCTACTTATGAGAATTCATACAAATACGAAAAAAGCTCAATATTACCTCGGTAAGACCTCTATACTTTGCTGTGATCAAGCAGCCAATTCACTAGGTACCGCTCGACCGAAGACTTGAAAAATCTCTGTAATTTTGCAGAGCAGTAAACCAAAGTCCAAGCAGTAAAATAAAATGTTGTCTAAATTCCCAATTTTTTTCACAGGTAAACTCTCAGATTCTCAAAAGCTGCGAGGAGGAGTGATGTTCATGAGAGAAATCCCATTGACGTCATCAGGAAAGGTGGCACGCGCTAAACTACGACAGATGGCGCTGACTGCGCATAGAGAATAGATGATCTTATATCTCGTGATTTATGAAAACCATAATTTAAATGTTAAGAAAAGAGTTAACTTTTGAAGCATTATTCATCGTGCTTTAATGGGTTAGAGAATTACATTTTCATAGTAATCGGAAGGAAAGGTAAAACTACATATAAAAAAAATACATTTCTTATGAGCTGTCTGCGTGTCAGTCAATCGAAGTTACAAAGGAGATATTTGTAATCCAACATACGCTAAATATTTTATAGAACAAATAATACCACACGCCTGGAATCGCAGGCACCTCTTATTATTAATATCTGTAAATTTTGGACAAAAATAACATTTGCAGAACTCAAAATAATTGCTATAAAACAGGAATATGCTACAAAACATTGCGAAAGGGGTGCATGATTAAAAGGGGTGACTCCCTTTATAATGTGGCTTGACCAGTGACCTAGATTTCCTTTTATTTAACTGTCTACGAGGGGTTGAAATCATTCCCTAGGTTCGTGTAAAATAATGAGGAGCTGTACAAGGTTATTTGACTATAAATCGCTAGCAATTAAAAAAGCTTAGGTACCTATGTGTTAATTTTGCATTGCGTAAGTTTCTTCTAAGCTTACAGCTTTTCAATGATATTACCTTAAACATTGGCGTGAAGATGCGATACATGATTTTTAAGGTATGGTATAAATCCTTGAAGGATTGTGACATCGAATACAAAAAGTTTTAATTTTTAAGCCGTATTGTTATTGCTCAGTATTTAAACTTTAAGTTAGAACTAAGTATATTATTGTTAAGTATATAACTTGATTAGGTACCTACGGTATATTGTTTGTGATATTTGCAATAAATATTTGTTATTTACAATTCATTGTTTTTTTCCATAACAAACGCTTTAATTACGGGATAAGACGTGTCTAGCAGTTGCAAAATGATAACTGGTAGGTTATATCCCCATTTTTGGAAACATTATCTTAATGGGAACAGTGCAGAACGTGTACGAAAAACGCATTATGCAGTTTATTCGCTACATTGTCAATAATTGAAATAATGACCATGACCAGTGAAAGCTCGACGGTAACCAACAAGGTGCTAAGTCGCGTTTAGATAAAACAAGTACAACGAATAGCGTGGTATATTTTTAATGAAAAATTATTAATCTATGCGATCGCGTCTCTCTTCTGATGATCAAATTCTATCCCATATATTTGCAACTAACTGAAACTTGAAAGAAACAGTATGTACATAGGTAGGTAGCACACATAATTAGTACCTATCTACTTAATTCCCAATATTGCATACCCCCGACAACTGCGGAATTCAGACTCTCTACTAAATTGTTGGACAATAATATTATGAGTGATTAATACAGAAATAACGAATTACCATCATAATTAGTTCCTACATGGGATTAATATTGTAAATGGCGAATCGCTATTATAGTATAATGCACCCATACCTACCCCTTCGAGTATAACAGGCGTGGAAATATATATGCAAGTACCTAGCTTCCTACAGTCATGCGTGAGCCTGATTCCGGCGGCTATAAATATAAAGGCACTATGAACTTTGAAGCTCATAAATCAATATTGTGCAGTACGCAGGTGTGCAGCGCAGATTAAATCAAACTCATCGAGAGCAAAACAACAAACAGAATACGCGCCACCATTGCAAATGATGCTGTGAATATTTTAACGCAGACATTCTGTCTAAAGTATTATTATTAAAGTGTACATTTGGCAATTTAAAATTCTACTGTACAGTCGCATACAGTGTTTAATGTGTAGGGGATCCTGTTGAACCTTGGTCAACGTTGTACCTAGAACAGTTGTGTTTTTTTTAACCTCGCGCTTATAAAAATTGTTTTTTGTGTAATTGAATACGTAGTTTACCAACATTAATGTGTATTGAGAAGCGATGCGCCGGCGTCGTGTGAGCACAGTTGAAAAGGGTAATTTATACTTTTACATTCAGAAAGTAACTTTTTCTGCTTAACCTGATGCCAATTTAATCAAAATAATGCATGTTTATGAAAATTGTTTTAATTAGAATCTAATCGTAGTTTTTCTAGCTATGAGAGCAGTCCGATTCTCACTTTAATCGCATTGGTTTTTATAGCTTGTGTTAAATGATGTGGTGGCCATATTGTACCTTGGCTGTCGTCGTCGCCGGATAAAAATCATCATTGAGATCGGAAATTGGTCAACAATTACAAGATACCTCAAGCTTTCATTAGTTCAAGCGTAATAAACTGAAAAAAATAAAGCTAGCAGGCGCTAAATCAGAGTCACTGTGCCTACATCTTGTGTGTTACCTACCTAGGACAGATTAGGTACCTACCCTTGAATTTAAAAAAAATATATTAAGATACTGTTTTGTAAAATCTCTACGTAGCTAGGTAAATCGTCTTTTCTTTCAGTCATACAAGACAGATGTACCTAGACAGTACCTACAACTAGGTAGGTATGTCAAACATGCCGAATACAAAAAAATGGTCAAGGTAAAACTGGTTCTCCTACCAAGTTTTCCATATTAAAATAATTTAAAATTGAAGAAAAGCTACATAAGTGCCTAGGTAGGTATATCTATTCTGTACTCTATTGTGCTGTTTAAGTTGATGTTGTTTGTTTATTTCGTCTCTACGCCAAAAAAAAGGGAATTTACTTAAGCAGTCAACATTTTCTTTCTCGATATTTTCGAGATGGACGTTTCTTCAAATATGTAGCGGTCGTTAGAAATACCGATAAAGAAAGAGACATAATATTAATTAATTAGCTTTGTCTATAAGATTAAATGCATCTAATTTCTACAATGTAGAGTTAGAGCTGCTTGAATTCTACACATTAGAAGGAATGACGTAACGTAATTTCAACTTTACGTTTCAATTTACGAAGAGCATATTCTACGTCTTATCTTCTTTCCAAAATTGAAATGAAATATGTTTTGCGTACATATAAAAAGTATTATTTGGTGGTATTTTATCGTAGTAAATTATTCAAGATAATTTATATTCCATAATCCATGTTAAAGGTAATAATAATTGATTTACGTTTCGTTTTGACAGAGGAACTTAACGTGGTATTTACGAACGATATCTATCGACTTCGTGTTAGACAGTGTTAGTTCAACAAAATATCCGCTAGAGTCCAGAGTTATGGAACTTAAAGACGGAATTAGTTAAAGTATTTCTGCTCGTATTCTGGGACTGTGATGAGTGATGGGTGGGATAAACACAAGTTGAGTCATTATCTGTGTTTTCGTGTATCATAATGGTATAAACGTGTACGGTTGGAAAATAACAGTGTGTTCTGTCTGGAAGTCTATCCTGGCCTATTTACGTGTCTTACAGTAGAGCAGCTCTATTGGCCGGTATTAATATTGAATATATTTTGTACTCATAATTAAAAACAAATCGGTAACCAAAAAAACAACCCTGAAGCGTGTAAGATTTGCCATAAAGGCAAACGAAATGCAGCCCTCACAGGAAAGTAAGTACCAACATTTGTTGATGTTTATTTGTTTTAAAAAAACAATTTAAACGCTAATAAAATTGTTGTTGACAATAATACCACAAGTTAAAGTTAACGACTGAGCATCGAATTATTGAAATAAAAACAATATGTTTTGACACTAAATAACACAGCATTGAACAAACTTACATTTCATTTTATCAAACTCTTCATTGGGCTATTTCTATCAATTCTTTACATCAAACAGTTATTACATTTAACAACACATTACACTGTGCTATTAGCTAATTACAAAACAGTGAAGACAATTTGCAAATGTAGAGTTGTACAAATGTATTTTATTTCCATTTTCAAGTATAGTTGGATACATATATGCATGGTATTTATATAAATAACATTTCTAAAGCAATGTTCCATGGCTATATCCTTAATTGATGCTAATATTCTCTTGCTTTTTGAAAGGTTAAAGTGAAACTCTACCAACTAAGATCTTTAAAATTTTTCAAATGAAATTGTTTGATGATCTTGTTTGCCTTTTAAGTAGTTCATTTGCATGATAGTGTTATATAATTCTTAACACAGATTCACTAAGCTAGCGTTGATTGGTTGGATCAATTTGACTGCTTGATAGACTGATCTGCATGCATACCACATCTGACAACTTGTGTAGGTACATCAAATTGATGTTCACAACAGTATGTTACTGCTTTGACATAATGTGTTAATTTCAGTAATCTACGGAATAAAGCCATGTACAGAGTAGTGGGTTTCAAATAGTTGTCAATTGAGAGAGCCAGTAATCTGTACATTTTTTTTTTAATAATGGTAAATAATAACTTATGTGAAAGCTGCAATGTAATGCCAACTGAGTTGTAGCCTCAGATAGAAATTCTTGGTTATATTGAAAACACACCTTTATTTTAGTACAGTATTTAACATAATATCATATTATCTTGTAGGTATACATATCTGAAACACAAAACAATTTTACTGGTTTCCAACCAGGCATATGTTTTAGCTATTTGTGTACATTATTATCGTATTTGCTACTTATTATTATGTGTTTGCTGCATGTTGTATTTTGTTTCATTTCAAAATCAAAATGTTACATATAATTATACAATCAATACATCAATTCCATATAAGTTATGCTTCTTAAACTTTATGATAATACACTGCTATATAAAATCCTGCCTTGGAATGCATCCAAACTATGATCATGAAAAGTAAGTTTGTGAAAGTGCGATATACATACATAACGCTTGTTATATCGGAAGTGTAGGCAGATGCGTATGACATATATTATTTGCCACTTAAAATTTTATTCCCCTGCAATGGGAGTAATCTTATTGCAATATATAGAGCCATACACAACTAAAGCAGTCTCATATTCATCCATACTCTTTCAAAACACCACTCAAAAACTGCCTATGCTCTACTAAAAATAGAATAAAGATCAATACTAACTATTATTGGTGCGAAAATGACTTCTTCCATCTGTTACGCATTTATGGCAAATTTTTGATCTGCATTTGATACTTATGCATTATTTGAGATGGAGAATGTGCGGTTTGTTCCTCTCTCTGCCTGCCTATCTAAATATTATTGAATGAATGATACATATAAGTATACAGGGGGACCTCATAATTAAGTGCTTTATTGTATTGTATACAACTTTGTACATGAAGTTAAAAATATTAGGTTGGGGAAAAGGTTGTAACTTGTAATAAAATCTCTTTGGGTTCAAGAATCACAAATGAGTACACCTTTCATTACAATTCTTTCAATGAGCTCGTGAGGTACCCAAATATCCAGCTTTTTTGTGTAGAGAAAAGATTTTATTACAAGTTCATACATATGATAATGCGTAAAAGACTTTTTCCCTAACCTAATATTGAAATTAATAATATACACATAGGATAGCAATTATTACAACGTATTGACGTAGCACAGCAACTGCGACTGGTCTTATATTTTTGCCTTATATGATTTCTGAACTTCTTTTCTGTGTGTGACCTGTAAATTTCAGTAATTTATTCAATAATTATACAATGTGATAATGTTTTAATTTAAATTGTTTATATTTAGGTAGATTATTGTGTGTTTTTTTAGGCAAGCCGGCGGCGACGCAGGGCTACGAAGAATCGATTAATTTCCGTCCGTCACCAAACTTTAAACATATGAAGAAATACTTGAAGAGTAAATTTGAGGTAATTGAAACACCTTACATAATAACGGCCAGTTTTTTCCTCAAATGTAAAACTAAACAAATTTCATTGACATTTGTATTTTATCTCCGTACTTTCGCTGTTACTTTTGACGAAGAAACGGGCCTATAAACTTCGCGGTCCCCAATGAATAATGTTTTATTTAATAAATAATAATGTCCTAACCGATATCCGGCTGCGGCTGTCAGTTTCATTGAAACTGGCCATTGATGCAGGATTTCGTTATAGTGTCCAATTATGTGCACAATACACAGGTACACTCTCTATTCCCTTACTCTTAAAGTCCGGTAGGTCGAATAACCGAAACGACCATTTTTAATTCTAGGAGATGAACGCCGGTGCTGGCTGCAGCGGCGTTCAGCAACATGCCTCGACGGAAAGTCACAACGAACAAGAAAAAGTCAAATCTCGCAAGGAACAGAAGGAAGAAAAAAAGGAGGCCTTAAAGCAAGACACTAAAAAGCTTAAAATAAATGTCGGCAAAATTGAAAAAGAAAAAGCTGCCGTTGTGAAACAGGATAAAATCAAAATCACTGTTTCAAGTCAAGAAAAGGATAAAAAAAACCACAATAAACTAGAAAAAGTCAAAACTTCACACACCGTGACGTCACACACGGCGACATCGCACACTGTGACGTCACACAGTGTGGCGATGCAGGTGGCAGTGAACCCGCCACTGCCGCCCGACCCGCCACCGCCAGAGAACCCGGAGGTGGTGATCAAACAAGAGGTGATAGATGATGGATACCAGTACAACAGTACTGTCACATCATATGAGCAGATGTACAAAAATTACCTTCAAGACGCATCAGACAAACAAGCTTCGGATGCTCCACAGGAGCCTGTGGTACACACTTGCGCAGAGGCGCCTAAAGAACGGACAATGTGTCGTAAT
Source organism: Anticarsia gemmatalis (assembly GCF_050436995.1). Lineage (NCBI taxonomy): Eukaryota > Metazoa > Arthropoda > Insecta > Lepidoptera > Erebidae > Anticarsia > Anticarsia gemmatalis. The sequence goes on along the minus strand of NC_134764.1, from coordinate 7,570,885 downwards.
TTTGCTCGTGGCACTTGTGAGAAAGGATCCGCTTGTATCTTCGCTCACGAGCTGATAGTTTCACAGTTGCCGGGTGTGTACACGTTCTGTAGAAACTATCAGAATCGTATGTGTACATACGAGCGGTGTAAGTTCGTTCACGCGACAGTGTTCGAGAAGGAGTTCTTCTTTCGCACGGGGTACTTGCCGCCGCATGCTATAGCTCACTTGAAAAAGCCGCCGCCGCAGCCGGCTGCAGCAGCTCCTCCACCACCGCCCCCACCCGTCGAGCAGCCCCCGCCCCCGCCGCCACCGCCGCCGCCGGAAGGTATGAAACCTCAATGTGAAGCAAGTATGAACATTAATTAGCATATGCCCGCGGCTCTGCCCGCGAAATAGAGTATCTGTCATCCCGGAAATAATCTGTTATCATGCCAAATCTTTTCAGTTTCCCATTTACATGTGGACATGCAAACAACATTCACAACCGCAGTTAATCCTTTGACACAATTAGGTCACCAGGCGAACCTCAACTTTGTCATATTGATTTTTAATGCGATTTGTACTATTGGCTAGCTGCAAGCGCTGAAATATTTTAAGGTTTTCCCTATACAACTAACGATAAAATGGAACTGTGTCATGCATTAATGTATTTTGATGATTAATTCATATGTTTAAGCAACTTGCTGGGAGATCGTTTTGCAGAGTGTTACTTTGTTACAAAGCTTATTTCATGAATTCATTTTTTACACTCATGTGATAAAGTGTAGGGAAGTTGTCGTCGTTAACTCTCCGTCGCGTCGCCTGCTTTCCTTGCCATTCATATTTTCTTGTCATTTTCTGCGCAGCGGCTTGCTTACTAGCGCATTCTATACTAACACAGTCGCATCTTACGTCGTACGACTATATATTATGCAAATGTAAAATACTTTCAACAACTATGTACTACGCTATTTAAAAACCCAATAGTATGATACTATTCTCTCTCTCCTCTCCCAGTTAAAGTTGTATCAAATTAAATTGGTATTATCTTTTTCAGAACCAATGCCAGATCCTCAAATGTACTACACCACTGCGGCTGTTGATCCCAGGTAAATAAAGGTTTCTGGATAAGTAACAAATACTAAGAAATATTAGGATACCTTATTTTTAGCCAGTGTGAGTGTAACTCGGTCGAAACGTCAGGTTAGAATAAAGTATAGAAACCTTTATATGATTTTCACCGCGGATATGACCCGTTGTGCATCTTAGTATTATGTGTACAAGCTGATAAAAAAAACTGATAGCTTAGTTAAAAAATATTGACAGAAGTTTTAACGACCTCTATGGCGTAGTGCTTTATAAGGTGCTCACCACCGAGTCCAATTCCCACACGGAGCGATTAGTTGTGCGATCTTACTTAAAACAAATTCTTAGTGCGGAAGATTTTTTAAATCTTTTGAAATAATAGTTGTTTTCATACAATACTTTATTTTACACCACACTTAAACCACAAGCTGCCTTACTTGTTCTTAGCTTTAACAGATGATATGTTTGTTTCAGCATGACATCCATGCCGGTCATGGACATGTCGTACATGATGCAGCAGCCGCAGCCGGCGCCCGTCCAGCAGGTGTACACGTCACCCACCGCCACGATGACGCCGGAGCCCACTCTCAAACGAGCTTACAGCGAGATGGAAGAGTGTAAGTCATTCAATCATCTTATCGTTAGTTATCTTATACATATCGCGTTCCTCCGTGTTTCGGAAGGCACGTTAAATTGTGGGTCCCGGTTGTCATTTTCAAAGAACTTTGACAGTCGTTAACAGTAGTTCGACAACCAGTCTTTCCGAAGAGTATCGTTTTTTAACCTAGGTAACTGGTTTTAGGAGGTCAGATAGGCAGTCGCTCCATGTAAAATACTGGTATCCAGCTGCATCCGGTGAGACTAAAAGCCGACTCCAACGTGGTTTGATTATAATATTATGAAAGCATAGATTTAATACAATATGACATTATAATTAAGACTTGCTACACATAAATTCGCGCCGGAGTTTCGACGTTACATTCGGTAGTGTTTATCAAACAACAAAGCCGAATCGGACTCTTGTGGCGATCGGGTACTTCCTTTGGGATTCGGTTTTGCTACCCGGCTAAGCCGATTACTGCCGAACCTAATATGTATGTTCCAAGTCTAAGTGATAAATGATTCAGTTTGTAATATCAGTCTTTTTATTCTATTAAACTTTCTTTTTAGATACACCTCGTCTGGCAGCGGAGACGTTGGAATCTCTACCGAAGAAGTGCACTAATTGCGAGACGAGTGAATTCAGGTATGTTAACTAGTCATTTTAAATGCATAATAATGTTGCCAACCCGCACTTGTCAGCGAAATGGAGGCTTGACTATCTAATTATGGGAGAAGACCCTTGCCCAGCAGAGGGTTAAAATATTAATGTACTAACTAGCTTCGAATAGTTTTAGTATTTTTTTTTATAATCAAGTCACGTGACACACGTAATAGTAACTTTGTAAATATAGATATCGTTTTTTTAAAAGCATCCTCTACTTCTGGCGCTTAGAAGTGGACTTTGAAAAAATCAAATAAGTTTTTTATCCAGGGAACACTCCCTGTATAGTATCTTCCTTTGTCATTTCATCAAGACTGGTTCAGTGGGTTACCCATGAGGGCACAAGAAACAGATTCTCGCATTCACAATATTAATAATTCTTATTATGTACTAGTAGACTGGCCCGACGTCGTCCGGGTATGGTACACTTTTATCCCGTTTATGCCATTCCTGTGGGAATTTTGATCCCATCGATCCCATACAAGTCTAGTCCTGACAGTTACAAACATATTAAAAAAAAATATACGACTTGGTTCTTGGACTTCAAAAGTTATGCATTATACATACATTTCGGTGGTTATATTTATTTATATTATGGTGTTGCAGATACCAATACAACAAGGATAAAGCAGAGAAAATGATCATGAAGAGCGATGACATTAAAACAAAAATGGCGCAGTTGAACGCTAAACACGAGCGTCTATGTACCGTCCTTGTCACGTTGTTTAAACCGGTAAGTTTCAAAGAACTATACCACTACGGTCGGTACCTTCGAGTATCTAAAGTTGGACATTTAAAATTACTTATAGTATGGAAAAAAATGTTCTTGTGAGTTACACTTTTGGCGCTGGTCAGGATTTCATAATAATTGCAGAGAGCCGGTTGTCGATTGTAATAGAAAACCGCTCTTGAGTCCGAAGTCTGTCAGTTTTTTTTTATGGTTTCATATGTATGAGTCTGGACCTCGATCTATCATGACTCGAATTTCATACATGCGAGTTTAGTAGTTTCTATGAAAACGTATCCTTTAACCTATATATTTTACTTGTATTTCAGCAAGTGGCTGCTTCCAATCCCGTCAACCCAACGTTCCTTGAACTGGAAAAGGTAAAAAATATCTTAAAATTAAATTCTCTAAATTAATATCTTTTTGTAAAATTCTAATATCAATTTAAGAAGACGACTTTTATTTTATTCACGTAACTTAATCTAATAACTAGCAACAATCTAGTTTTCATCCTTCAGCATACACTTTGCATAGTAAACATTCAGATTATTACAAAAACAAATACTATTTGAAACTAATATCGTACTATTATCACAGGTTCTGCAAGGCGCCACAGCGGGTATGGGCTATGGAGCCGCCCCCACCCCTACTTTCCAAACACCAAGCTTTCCAGGAACCAGTTTCCAAACCCCCACTTTCCAAACTCCTAGTTTTCCTAGCACTAGCTTTCAAACCCCTACCTTCCAACAGCCTACTTTACAAGCCCCTAATTTACAAAGCACTTTCCAAACTCCTACTTTCCAAAATCCTTTAGGTGCCAACGCGACGGCTAGTTTCCAAAATCTATTAGCTAATATGCTAATGAGTATGGCAGAGCAGCAACCACCACAATAAAATTAATTAAAATTAAGATATTAAATGTAATAACTCGTGATCTGTGTTGTATATAATAACTGCTTCACTTTCCAACATCTTAGTAGAGAGCCTGGTATACTAAATTCAGATATTGCATGTCTAGAGTTCTTTTGAACAGTTCTTGAAGGTATGCAAAGTCCCTAACCCGCACTAGGCGAGCGTGGTGGACTAAAGCCTAGCTTCTTCCTCATTACGAGAGAAGACACTTGCCCGGCAGTGGGACATCAATGGGTTAAATTTATTTTCATTCATGTCCACTGCTTCGGCATCGGAGCGTACGGACCGTAAAGATTTGTTCTTTGTAATTTCTACGGTACCGCATCCACTAGATGGGCATTTTGGTGTTGTAGAAATTAATACAAAGTGACCGTACGCTCCGATTCCAGCGCAGTATACGCACAGCTTTATGCAGTTGACGGTGGCCTGTTTGATACAGCTACTTTTTATTGAAAATACAGAGAATTATTACAAGATAAATCGTACATGCCAAGGATCTCTACTAAGTTGTTGGACTGTAAGAATCGTTGTGTAAACTCAGATTAGTTATACAGTGTTTTGTCTTTTTCCCACTAAGATAGTTTCATACTTGAGTGAAAGTGGCAAAATATAGATTAACTAATCCGTGTTTACACTTTGTTTATTAAGGCAGTATCAATATTGTCAATAAATAAATTAGATTTTGTACATCATTTTGAAAGACTTTTACAGATTTTATCGGTATATATCCGAATTATGTCGAAATTATGGAATAAAGCCGCGATAAAATCAGTAATATCTCTTTCATTAATATTTTCATTTTGTGTTATCAAAACATTTCAATTGGCAAATGTAAGTGGGTGAAGAATGTAAAATGCATTGAATAGAAAATCTGCGTTGCTACCTGCGTAGGATGTGTTATATCTAACAAAATTCTTTGGTAAATTTGTGGCGATACCACTGGTTAATCCATACTTATCCATTCAGTAAACATAGTAAACATGGCACAACATTTGATACGAAAATAAGAAAATATTGTATCGCCTGTATCACATACCAAATCATTAAATTTATACAAATTGCTTGATTGTTCAGTATGTAATGTATTCAATAAAGCTACTATTAATGCTATGCCAATGCGTTGCGAAAACGTACAAATCATTTCTCAAAATGTGATACGTACGGACGTATACGCAGTTTGTGCACGCACTACTAAGAGTCGCATCTTCAGAGGAAGAATGTCATATTATTGTACCGACGTCTAGTCGCTTATGACTTTATTTCAATAAGGGTGCGGAGTGTGCACCTAATAAATATCAGTTGTGAAAGAACTTACGCATCGTTGGTGGTAACGCAGTTAAAGTTATAAATAGGTGTTATATCAGGAACAATTGGCCATAGTTAAACGGAAAGGATCCAACCCACACTATGGGTAAAATGAGTTATGTATACCAAAACACTCCTTGAAGTTAAAATTTTAATATCACGAAAACAATCCAAGTAAAATTCAAACCCACCATGAAGTTATAGTCCTGAGTTAGTCCCCAAAGTTAGTGATCTGAACTTAAAAGTTAAATATCTCGAAACTACGTCTGTGTGGGTTGGATCGTTTCCGTTTAACTATGGCCAATTTAATAAGTGAACGGTGAAGGGACCAGAATGTATGATGCCAAATATTTAGGTATTTTAAACGGTTACGAAGTGAGTTCATCAATAGTTTGCACGCTACATTCTATAAAGTTATAAAAAAACTGTAAAACTCTGTTTTGACTAGTTTTTCTGTTTTTCTAGTATATCAGATAATCAAAGGTAGACGATATTTGTGTGTGATTCACTTTTGTTTTCATTTTAATAAATAATGGGGTGAAACATCTTATTGATAAAAACTAATTGGCTTTAACTAGGCTGAAGGATGTCTTATTAAATTCTTGTCTAACTATATTAACGCGTAGGTAAAACGACTGGGATGGGATGCCTTTAACATAGACTGGCCACTCAGAGTCTTGTGCAGGGTAGGTAGACAAAAAAATAAGTCTAGTAGACAGACTGGCATCTACCGAAAAAATAAGGATGGGTCGTCTTTAAGATGAAAAATATAAAAAAGGTTGTGCTTTTGAGATTGTTGCACAAACACCTTTTAACAAATAATGTTTTAGTATAATAATGTTTGCAAAAGTCCGAAAATGATTCCTGTCATAAAAATTATGATGGATATATTATAAAATATTCACTGTTTTATAGCGAATATCACATTTTATTACATGAAAGGAATAGTGTTTGAGAGATGACCTGAGATCTCAGTAAGAACATTGTCACTCGTTAACTACTTGCACATTATACTAATATGAATTAATGCTTTATTTTTGTATTTCTGTTCGTAGACACAGAAGTACATAAAAGCAGTATATTGTAAAAGATACCCCTCAATTAGTTACAAACATTTTTTATTGGGTGTTGAATGATAAAATTCTTGAACCTTACAGATACAACATTATAAACAGAATATCTCCGATTCTAGCAGGAAATAATCTAAATAATTCAATCAGATCAATTAAATAATCCGTCTGAGATGTCCAATATAATAATGTAATTCTCAATTATTTTAAAATAATTTATCGTGTTACTAAATAATTTGCATTAATATCATCTTGTGTAGTATAACATTAACTTAAGTTTTACATGAGGCTTTATATGAATAAGCGCTAGTTTCACAGCTTATTAATAAATGTTAGATAACCAAACTACTAGATAAAGCGACGGATATCACAAACTACTGTCAAAATTCAATATTATAAGTTATCTAATACTTATCCAGAAGTAGTCAAACCGGGCTAAATGTCGCTTTTTTGTACATCTTTATTTGTTTATGTAAAGTTTTTATAAAGATTGTACATAACATTTGTTAGTGTTTCTTTTCATAGATATAAGTGATTTTTGTATGACGTAAGTTAGTTAGGGATATAAAAAGGTGGTAAGAAAACACCTTACTATTGAGCTGTAAGAATATTTGTACTATGTCTATTTTTTAATACCTATACCTTCTTGTTGGATACAATAGTTACAATTAAATAGATTTGCAAGACCCCATTAAATTTAAAATTTATGACCTTTGATGATATTCTTCGAGTATTTTGCAATAGTCGGATTGACATCAAATGATCTATCTTTAATCGGCGATCAACTGATGCGCTATCCATGTTCATGGATAGCTCGCGCCTCAACTTCGCATGGCACGTTAGATCGCAGGCAGCGATTCTTCACCAACAGCTTCTATAAATCGTTGGATCATTTGTTATTGTTATCTTCATCTCTAGGTTTCAAATACCGAATATTTCTCTACGTGATGATGTTTTATGTATTGACCGTGTAGAATTGAATTTATAAGAAATCAAAATAAATAAGTTGTCTTTTGACTTTGTAGTTTTATTTAAATATATGCGAAGCTTTCGAAACCCTGGAATACCCACGGCTTATATAGCCCATATCATAAATAACAGGAATATATTCGGTAACGTTAATAGGAGTTCCACTAGGTACTACATTCGGCTATCTAGGGTGTAGTCGCTATTATTTATCTAGAAGGGCACTTTGCTCAGCACGTTCATTCTTATCTAAAGCATCTAGTGATAATATTCATATCACAGTACCTATATACTTTTTGCAACAGCAGGCTCTAGCAAACTGTCATGGTTAGGCAGACTGAAAAGGGGTGTAACTGAATATTGGAGTGTAAAACTAGACAATAGCGATAGGTAATTTTTTTTTCGTGAAACCAGAAACTCAACAATCTTTAAACTGAAAAAATGTTGGACCTACTTTTTGGAAATTTTATGTGCGTATAAAGGAACGTTGAACCAAAAACGTTCCGTTTAACCTTTTTTGAAAGAAAATGAATTTTGTATCGTTGCAATCAAAATCGCCAGAAAATATGATATCGCATAATCCACAGCACAAAAAATATCTAAACAATGAAAATGTAATAAATCTGATCAACTTTTTCTTATATGTTGAAGATAAAAGAAGAACTGTGGCCGTAACTACGTCAGTTGACATAAGTAGAACCGAACGTAATATTGACAAACTGTCAAAGTACGATCGGCTGATATTGTCGATCGTAATCGTATGTAATATTATTAAAATGTCTAACGATATAATTTAAACAAAACCATGGACGAGAACGAGTTTTTCAGACAGACTGTGCAGCACCTAGCGCGATGCCTATCCTCCATAAACCCGACGCCATGGGAAAAGGTAAAAATTACGACACGTATTTTGCAATCTTGTAAATTTTGAAACAGTATTGTTTTCATGACTAATCGCCCATTCACTTGGCTTTCAGTAGCGTTGTTTGTTTCACTAACTTTTGGCAAGTTATATGACACCTTGGGACTGGCTGAAATTGTTTATGTATTATTGTTTTTATAACATCGAAAATACGCGTATGACCTCACTGGCTAACATTATCTCGATAGTAAAAGCAAAAAGGGTTGTGATTCATCGAGCTCGTAGTTATATATATGTAGTAATACAACATTAAACAATGATGATCTAAGTGCTAACTATGATTTGTTTACCTTGAACCATTCCCATTATTTTTTAATTCTCATCTAAGTAGCAATGACATTGGTTTAAACAGTCACAGATGTAATTAAAAAAACTGGTATTGTGTAGAAATACTTGTTTCATGTATTGCATTTTATAGTAATTATATTAGCCCATATTTTTGTCAAACTTATTTGAATGTTGGCTCAAACTATCGGAGGAAGACTAATAAGTAATTATTTAAAGGGCAGTAACATTCTTATAATACTCAAATAAACATGATTTTCCTATATTTTAATAGATTTATACACAAACTGTTCTGTTCTTACAGTAAAAATAAATAAAAATACAATGATATTTTTTTTTATTATCAATATCCATGCTTATTGCACTTGTTTATTGATATTGGCTTGCACTTTTGCACTTAAACAATACCAATAATGGAAAAAATTATATAATAAATAATATATATAACCTATTCTTTAGTTACACTACAGTGTATGTTGAATAACTTTTCTTAATTAAGGGTGATATGAAAGAACCTATATGACTGTGCAGTGTCTACACTGTAGATAGTAACATACACTAAACAGTCATGTAGAGTAAGATGCTCTGAGGGGCTTGAGTTGAATAATAGTTGTATAAAGAATGTACTAAATATCCTACTAATATTATTATTATAGTTTGTGAGAATGTATGTATGTATGTATGTTACGCTTTCACGCAAATACTACGGAACCAATTATGATGAAATTTGGTATACAAGTAGCTGAAGACCCAGAATAACACGTAGACTACATTTTATCTTGGAGTCCTGGGGGATCGGGATTTACATGGGAAGGGTTTTCACCCAGACAGAGTTGCGGACAGCCTCTAGTACCAAATAACTTCATGAAGTTGGACATTGTGTGTATTCACTCATTAAAATAGGTGTTTATGGCCCTACTCCCCAGAACTCACTAAAACCTCAATCATGTTTGTTTGTTACTCTAATACTATGTTACTGTGAATTCTACTACAAATATAACATTGGGAAAACAGTGTTTGTACGGTCAGTTATCCTACTAAATTGAATAAGGAAATAAATGTGTAATAATAATTGGTACATTTTCCATTAAAATTTGTGTGTGTTTTGATAAACTTTACATCAAAATACAGTTAAATGAACAACTTTTTTCATGTATTCATACTAAAACAAAGTACCTACGTAATGGTGTTACATTACCATCCTTTGATATAACTACATATTGAATAGATACAATACATATTTAAAATCACGCCCCTTACTTATCGGGGTGGGCAAAGCCCAAATAACACTACAACTTATTATTATATATTATCCTAACTTATATTCTATAGCTATTTAAGCATAGTGATATAAGCAGCTTTTTAGCTGTAAATTGACAAAGAATTAATTTCTGAGAACAAGTGCCACAATTTATGGTCACAGATTCTATTTGGGATTAAAAAGTATTACATCTTCGTTATAATTATTTTGTATATTATTTCAGGTGAACACCCTGTTCATGCTGTGTCCGCAAGCCAGCTCCTCACTGGTGGTGACTCCTCGAAGCCAAGAGGCATCCATAGCACTTGGCCTGTACTTCCTACAGAGCGGGCTGCAGCATCAAGACAAGCTCCTACCATACTTCTTGAAGGTCCTCAAGAGCCTGGCTAATGCACAGTTTGAAGAACCTGTGTCGAAAACTAAAAATGGAGATCGTAAGTTTCTTATGACATAAGTCTATAAATAAGAGGTGTGTACAGTAGGTAGACTTTTTGGAATGGTTTTGTTAGATTGATAAGTCACTCTCTGAAAGGTTGTACTCTTTGACCTTGTAACATATAGATCCCAAATGTACTTAGATATTAGTAGAAGTAGGAGTATTATGGATAGGTGTTCTTTAAAGAAAATGCAAACTTTTCAATATGCTATCTTTATTAATAATTCACAGTGGTATGTATCTGAAAATGTATTGTTGAATAAATAATTCAGTTGCGCGATGACTCAATCTAGAAAAAAAACGCAATATTTTAATCATGTAAACACAAAAATTTTAAGGGTGTACGAAAATAGCTTGTATTTCTTCAATCACAAAAGGAAGATTTGCAGTAACTTACTTCATTTGCCTGAACCTTGACCGCCTGCGCCTGCGCTGCCGCCGGCGCCAGCGTTCATCCCAAAACCAGCCCCGGCACTTCCATTAGCTCCACCTAGAATTGAGTTATTAAATTATACGATTTTCCTGTAACATTGGCTTAATACCTAGCCGAAAACATCTGCCAAAGGAAGGTAAAGATTAGTGGCATATTCTTCAAACTAGCATTGTAACGGAGGTATATCAGATTTGAATCAAAGTTTGATTCGATTTAGGCAGCGATAAACCTTCAAAAGCATTCATTGCACTAGACTTTTGAACCAATGTGACAATGAAAGTAGCAGCACCGTGCGTCAGTTTTATGAACACAGAAGCGTAAACAAAAGTTTAAATCGTTTTTCTTTGGAGCAAAGTTAGTTTTTGGGGAAAAGCCCAAGTGAAACTGATGTGAATCAGAGTTCCGTTATACTGCAAACCAAAAGCTTATAATACCATCAGCACCTCCGCCTGCGCCGCCGCCAAATCCAGCGTTGAAACCAATCCCAGCACCCGCATCTAGATAAGAAATAAAAATGTATAGTTTTTGATAGGGTAGATAATGTTTCAAGTTTGTTGATACAGATATAAATTTAAATTATTTGGGAATATAACAAAACATATAAATATATTCTTGATAGATTTTGTTACTGTACATTTTTGAAATTGAAAATCGAATTTACCTCCTCCAGCTCCCTGTTGAATACTCTGTAACAATGAATTTTCATGTAAACATTTGTTAAAAAAACTAGTTACAATTAGTATCATTATCATATTACACTTGTGTTCTCTTTTGAGTTTGAGCTCTTTCGGAAATAGTTGTAGATTAGTAGATAGTCATTGTAACAGACTATCATAGGTACCCTTTGACCCTATATATAGATTCATTAATTTTCTCCATACCAAAGCTAGCTTACAAAACCTTAGTTTTTATTCTATTTACTAGACGATAAGTGAACAAAAACTATCTTCAGTACTTACACAGCCAATCAGGGACACCACAATGAACACCAAAAACGTATGCTTGAACATTTTCAATTTACTTTACAGTACGAGGTATACTACTGTAATATCATTTTATCATGGTCCCTGCCCGTATTTATACAACTTATAATAACCATGCGTGTTTGTATGAATCAAGTGACAATTGTGATATAATAATTGTTTTTGTCGTAGTCTCGTTAAATTTCTGATTGCGTGTTGTAATTGCGCTCATGGTGAGATTAACACCTTGGATAGGGGTATACTATAGTTTATACTATAGTCTGCGCGTGTAAACATGGCAGAAGAACGACTACAGAATCAGAAGATTTTCACATATCGAGTGCTGATACATACATACTGTTACATACACAATATCTTGCCTGTGTATCAAAAGTAAATTAGGAACCGAATTAATTCTACCATAGTTTGCAGTGCTGGTTGGTTGGTGATGATCGATTACTGTCATGTCTATAAGATTGAAATTACTTTACCTATACCATCTGTTATTATGTAAGGAGACCTGTACCCATTAGTGGAATTCAGAGTAAGAAAAATAGATAGAACAGAAAATCTTTTAGTCAGGGCTATTTCAGTCAAGCTGTTTTCACTTTTCTTAACTTATTACTGTCCCACTGCTGATCTAGGGTCTCCTCCAAAATAAGGGAGGGGTTAGGCCTTGAGTCAACCACGCTGGTTAAGTGCGACTTTGCATGCCCTCAAGAAATGTATTGAATAACTTTTAGGCATATTCTCACATGAAGACAAATACATTTTTTTGTATAGTCGTTGTATAATAGGCATCACAATTTAACCATATTTTTAAATAGATATAATTTTCAGACTTAAAAAATACTCTATCTTTATAATAGTGCATCGCAATCACGCAAACATAGAACACGTCATTTGATCTAGAATAAACAAATTATATGGGAATATATTTTGTTGTATTAAACCACGGAAGTCTCCCATTTGCAACAATATGTGTTAAATACGAGGCTTTTACTGTAATTATAATGACGCAGAAACCGTCCTCGGAACAAACAATATGGCTTTAATTAGTAGTTAACGCGAAAAATGATATTATCTTGATATTGTTTTACTGCGCACATGTTATATTCATAATCATCTCGCTAAATATGTACCTACATGTGTTAATATTTATTTTGTTCCAACAAATATAACAAAATCAATAAATTTGATTAATTAATTATTTTTTAAAATCTAATTACAAGAGTGATGGTAATTATTATGTCGATATTCATCACTAATAAGAAGTACTGTATAGCTATTCAGGTGGCATATTGACAGATTTTTTAATACAAAATAATATATGCTATCACTTCATCATCCGATAGGTTATTTAACACTTATCCAGAGGCTGTGAAGCTGGCCCTGAATAGTCTTTTAGAACGAAATATGTTCACACTTACCACATCGGCATCTACTACATATAACAAATGTCTACTATTCTTCTTGTTCCAGGGATACCAATGTCAGAGAAGTTCAGCTTCTGCCTCAACACCCTCCTATCCGATGTCGCGAGCAAGCAGCCGTCACTCCGTGAGGAAATCATCACGGCTCAAATCGAACTCATGTCCAGTCTGACTAAAATAATTATCACATGCCACGAAACTAGAGATTACAGTAGCACAGTGTCCAAGCTACAACTTTGCAAGAGTACGATACCAGTTCTCATAGGTCTTGCTCGTTCTATGGGCCGGTATTCTACCGTAGACCCTCCGTTGCTATGTCGTTTATTCCCCCAGCCGCCAAGCCCGGTGAAAACGAAAGAACCGGAACCAAACTTCGAATATTCTACTTTAGATAAGAAGAGAAAGTTCAATCAATTTAGGCCTATTATTCCAAGGTCTTTGTCAGGAAATTTGAATCCAAATAACGAGAATATAATGGAGAATGGTAGTGATACTGTTGATAGTACTGGAGGGACTTTGAAAAGAGGGTCCTTGCATAGTTATAACTCAGTCCCTTACGACCCTACGACGTATTTTTTCCATAAATTCGGGTCCAGTTTCAACCAGTTTCCTTATATGAGGTTTTCGGAGTCGCCTGAAAAGAGAAATAGCGTGCAGTTTTACGTGACGTATTTGCAATCGATTCTTTCGCTCGCTAAGAAGCTGCTGACGAAGGATTTGTTGGCGTTTTTGGATGAAGAGGCGGAAGATATTCATGCTTCGGGACAAATACAAGTAAGTGTTATTTACTTTGGGCATAGGAGATTTTGCAGTTAGCCTAGCGTGTTGTCAGTTATTAAGTAAACTAGCTGACCTGCTAACGTATCGCCATATTTTTACTCGTCATGTACTGTTTTCATAGTCTGCATTTTTTTCGCTTAACTATAACGAATACATAATATAAAATACACATTTATCTAATTTGATGCAATTGCTTGGAAGTTATAGTAAACATTTCAGCATACTTTGTTTTAGTCAGTGTAATATTCTGTATTCTTTTTAGGTATTTCCCTACAAATCATTCTCGGAGACGTTGAACTTGGTAATGGTTACTCTGCTGAGGGAATTGCTTCAACACCAAAAGGACCTGCCTGGACCGTTTACTAAAGATGTTCAGGTAAGTTAAAACATATTTCCAGGACATATTTCCATACTATATTAATTATAGCGCATAACATGGTTTAATCTGACGTTATAACTTTAACATTCGTTGATAGAACGCGCCTTATGTAACGACTTGTAAAATTAATTATCTTAGAAAATCACTGCTTATATAAATGTGCTACTGTTCCTCTTATGACTGATTTTTCTATCGTCAAATTAGTTTATTTGAGTACGTTGTCGTAATGTTTTAAGATTCAGTCAAAGTTTCTCATTGAATTAACAAGTCTTACGTTGGCCAAATATACCTTTAGTTAAATTATGTTAACAGCTACTTGAATTTCACAATTTTTTCTTTCAGGAATTCGTTAAATGTCTCTTCCTAAGTGGTCAAACGGAACTACAGAGTCGTCACCATGATGCTTCTGAAAGAGAAGACAGGGAGAGCAACTTTGCCACCGTAAATAAGTTCAAAGTGAACGTAATGGCCAACTCGGCTTGCGTTGATTTGCTAGTCTGGGCTATTGGCGACGAGACAGGTGAATATGCACTTTAGTACTATAGCTTTAAGGCTGAAAATCTAATGGAATCTTGTTGAAGAATTGTTAGCAGTATATATTTGATGTTTAAGTATTGATTTTAATGATCATTCATAAACGGGCGATTACGTGAGGTCTTAAATGTTGGACGACATTGCAATTATTGTTATGAGCTGGAGGAAAATTTGTCCTTTTTTACGTGGCTAATGCATGCATACACCTGCACTCTGGGTGGATTGCAGGGTTATGTGGGACTATCCCGCTAGAAGGGCGAGCTTACCCACTAAACCGCCACGTGTATCCTCACGGCCGCTTGTTGTGAGGGGAAAATATGTCCTGCGACACCTGTAACCAGTGTCTGGCGAAGAAATTAGACTTTGTAAGACTTCGACGTTATACGCTGGTCTCTACTGGGTCTACGTACTCGTCACTACGGACACAAGTCGTGCGATGCCGTCAGACTTCGCCTGCTTTCACTTGACATGTCGTAAAACATCTCGTAGGACATTTTTCATTAGGAAATAAATCGAGATATGAACAATTTTTATACGTATATGAATGACCGATATAAAAATAAATAAAATATAAATAATTAGTGATATTATTTGTTGTCCTTTTATGTTTAAAATATTATATTATTATTTTGTGTCGTATATTTTATTCTATTTGCAGTATTTCTTGTTTCTATTATATCTATTAGTGAATTGGCTTCATACTTTTTATCTATTAATTTTATTACGGCGAGTTTTTAATGCATTACAAAACCTTAAATTCTTTATAGCTTGATAGCAGTACAGTACTTAAAGCCATATTCAAATAATAAACTATGTTTCTCCATTACGAGTTTAAGATAGGGATTGTAATGTCAATTTAGGTGTATTTGTTAAACACCAAATTAGCTACTTTAAACCCAGCGGTATGGATTTCAAAGCTGGCTTAGGTCATACAAAACAATTGATTTTATTTCTAAATCGTACAATAGAAAACGCACCGACTTGGAGCAAACTATTTTCTATAGAGAGAATATTGAACGAAAATAAATAGATTATTTACAAACAATTGTGTTAAGATTTCGCCAGTGATGTATGTTATAATGTATGTATTGTATTGTATTGCAGTGGGTGAAGACTATGACGTGCCAGCTCTTATAAACGCTCTAACAATATTAATAGGTATCGGCCGGTGTGAGAGTGGCCCCGTTCACTAACATTATACCTGTATATTAACAATACAATGCTTTTATAGATAATACTATCTATACATTGCGAATCCGCCCACGTTTAAAAATACTCTTTAACCTTTAACTCACGAACGCCCCATGCGAGAAGATATCCCGTTATAACCAGTATTATAGGTTCTAAACTGAGATAAACTATCTTTGTACCTAACTTCGGCTTAGGCTTTCTTCCAACTATGTTGAAAACGGCTTCCATTCTCTCAAAATGCAGCTGAATATCAGTATTTTACATGGAACGACTGCCTATCGAACCGCCACTTAAACTATCTTTGTACCAAGTCATTAACAAAATCCGTTCAATAGTTTTGGCGTGAATGAGTAACAAGCATCTATGCAAACTTTAGGCGTTTCTAATGTTAGAAAGATCACCTATGTATACTGATGTGTGCACTCTCACAAAATTATGCTATATTTCCAAATTAACTTCTTAGGACAAAGTTTACCAGTGTACTATTTAGTCCATGATGTCCTTCGGAATTAAGGGTTAGGACGTAAGTCCACCACGCTGGCCAAGTGTAGTTGACGATCACTGTCTGTACTGAACATAATTATAGCTTATTTTCCTACTAACTACCTTAATACAATATAATTATATTACCTAATAATATCTTTATTATTCCTCATATTACTAATTAAAAAAATATTTTATATATGTACCCTTTATTTATTTTATATCGAACATCAACTTTGCAGCATATTAAATTTTAAACCTCCTTAAAAGGGAAGCTTTGAGTCATTCGAAAATAGTCCATATTTGTATGCACATAAGACTCCCTTATTAATAAATGCAGTGTAAGTTCGGTCTCTTTTCTGTTTTATCTTTTTCACATAAGTAAACTTAACTGTATACATTACTTTCAAATAATGTTTAAACATTTTATCTTTAATTGCTTGATTGACCGGCCGTGATTGTAAGCTCAGGCGGGCAGTGTTCCCCGTGCCTGAACGTCAAGCAATTTAAAACTATTTAACCACGTAAATTCTCATGTTATAGTTAGTAAAAAAATAACATTCGTGAACGGCAAAACTTATAAGTTACATTCAAACAGAAAAAGGACAAAATAAAGATATACTGTGCCGAACTTACGTCATTTTAATTATAAGGCAGTTAAAAATCACTATACAACTGTGATATGTGCCTAACAAATTACACTTGTAAATGCAACTGTATCGCCTTGTGTTTAAGGTTTAGTTTACATTGTAACAATGTTCGCAGGCGCTGATTCGTTATGTGGACGTTTGACTGAAAAGATAAACTCCAATCATAATCACAAGTTGATATTGGCACATATGCCGTTACTTATGGTGTGCCTTGAAGTAAGTAACTTATTATTTGTTATAAAAATATTATTAGACTTGATTATTGTTTAGACTGTTCCTGCAAATATAATAAGCCCACTATAAGCCCAAAGTTAAAAAACTTCAGAGTATTACTTTTTCCTTACCTTGTGAAGTTATAATATATTACTATAAGCCCAAAACACCAGAATATATTTTTTTCCTAACCCTAGCTATTAGTTTATTTAACCCATCGCCAAGTTCTATAGAATTCAGCCGACTTGGTAACGAAACACACCGAAATAATTCATTATGGCCCGATCCGAATGTATCGATATCGTATAATCGTATACGAAACTTTTTCAAAATGTATTCTATGTTACGCTTGAACTAGGCATCAGACATCTAATTTGTTGTCTTTGGTAAGGTCATTAACTTCTAATGTTTATTAAATTAACTTTCGTATACAGGGTCTAGGTAAACTCGCGACGAAATTCCCGACGATAGCGAACACATCGATCTATTGCCTGCGAGACTTTCTAGTGACGCCGTCGCCTATACTCTTCAAACTGCACAAGTTGGAGCTCGAGAAGACTGGCAAGGAACATATGAAAGTTACACGTAAGAACTTTAATTTTTTACTTACGGATTGTTTGTGAAATATTTGGGAATCAATTTCAAGTACATGTACTTAATGCTGCTGGTCAAATAAATCATTATGTTAGGTTCGACGCAGGCGATGCTATTCTCCTCCTCTCGTTCTCAATAATCGTGAAGACTTACATGAATCAATTATTGAGCTTCAGAACCGAACCCTTGGCGTGGTAGTTAGCAGATTCTCATTCATTAAAAACAAATTCTAATAATTGCATAAACAGTTTCATAATAATTTTTGTATTCTCAGCCGAATAGAAGGTTTCTGTTTAGGAAATGTGGTAACAATATTTTAATATAAATCTCTGTTTCCGTAGTGCAAGGCAAGGAACTTCAAGGGCTCACAGAGACCGGAGTGCCTGTAAAATCAACACCATTCGAGAAGCTTCGAGACGCGGCGATAGAGAACTTGTGCGTGGCGCTAGAAGCCGCACTTACAGTGGACCCGTACTGCGTGCCCGCGCTCGTGGGATCCGTCAGTAATAGACTTTTTACTGCTGAGACTAGCGACAGGTGAGACTACGATATATGTCTTTCTCGCTCTTACTTCTCTTTCTTTCTTGCGCTACTTGTCTTCTACGAGCGATAGAGAACTTGTGCGTGGCGCTAGAAGCCGCACTTACAGTGGACCCTTACTGCGTGCCCGCGCTCGTGGGATCCGTCAGTAATAGGCTCTTTACTGCTGAGACTAGCGACAGGTGAGACTAGGATATATGTCTTTCTCGCTCCTACCCACCTTCTTTCTTTTGTTACGTCTCTTCTTCGAGACGCGGCGATAGAGAACTTGTGCGTGGCGCTAGAAGCCGCACTTACAGTGGACCCTTACTGCGTGCTCGCGCTCGTGGGATCCGTCAGTAACAGACTCTTTACTGCTGAGACCAGTGACAGGTGAGACTACGATATATGTTTTTCTCGCTCTTACCCACCTTCTTTCTTCTGTTACGTCTCTTCTGCGAGACGCGGCGATAGAGAACTTGTGCGTGGCGCTAGAAGCCGCACTTACAGTGGACCCGAACTGCGTGCCCGCGCTCGCGGGATCCGTCAGTAATAGACTCTGTACTGCTGAGACCAGTGACAGGTGAGATTAAGATATATGTCTTTCTCGCTCTTACTCATCTTTCTTTCTTTCCCTACTTCTACGAGATTTTTTAGAAGCAATATGCATACACGTGAAGTATTTTAATGTGTTATACAGGTAAATAATTCATGTTAGAGGTGACTTTAGTATTGCAGCAGAAAATCGGTAAAAATGATTCTTTGATTATTTTGATGTTTAAATTAGTCACTAATTTAATCTTTAATAAAAGAATAGATTAAGTGTCAATACTGTTACTAAAACTACTTTTTGTTTCAGTGAGTCGTCTCTAATAAGTACGAACATAGTAATAATGTTGGGCCACGTTGCCGTCGCGTTGAAGGATACGCCCAAGACTACTGACACCATACTACAGTTTTTCCAGCAGAGGTAAGAATATTCCAAATTTTTAGCTTCTCTTAATTGTCCCTGTATTAAAAGTAGTTTTTTTTCAAACGATGTCCGTAGTGCGCTTTTGCGGGTTTGATTCCACTTGGATCAAATATTTAGACTCCACAAATATGATGTGGTAACGGGCGCGTTTTTTGGTTTCTAAAAATCACTTTGACGATACGGTACAATATTAAGCCTAGAAATAAAATCAATAATGTCTTTTTCAGGGTCATAATATATACTTTTTTTATTTTATTAAGTCAATTTCTGTGTAACTAAATTGTATTGGCAAATAATATTTCACCAATTAATCTGTTTCATGATACAAAAGATGTCTTTAAATATATTTTTTTTAGATTATGCCGAGCACCATCATCACTGGACACACTGATCGTAGACCAGCTGGGCTGCATGGCGCTGGCCAGCCCCGAGGGTCCAGCTCACGACGAGATCATGAGGATGTTCACCGTCATCACCGTAGAGGCCGCCAGTGCTGCCTACCATCACACTGATGATAGAAAACAGTACAGGTTAGTGGTCAACCTAGTGTCAAAGATTTTAAAACCAAAACACATTACATTGCTTAGCGACTGTTAAGTTAATCGCTTACAACCAGAACCACATTTTTACGAACTCTCCTTATCCAATGGCTAGTGGTCAACCTAGTGTCCAAGTATTCCAAGCCAAAAGGCATAAGACATGACTTAACGACTGTTATCTTAATCGGGGCCAACTTCTTACCAAGCATGGAGACTTCAAATTGCTATGCGGCCACCCATGTATGGGTTAACCGCGCCGATTGTTGCTTAACCCATAGATCGCTACCTCACCGGCAAGAGCAACTGGCTATGAGCGCATTAGTATGTCTAATTCATTGTATTTTTATCACTTTTGTATAAAATTATACTTGCAGGGTTTCACAGTGTTAACTACGTCTCGAATCATATACGTCAGTTTTCAAAACTTTTTTTGTTTCCAGGCACGTATCAGGCGCAGTGCTGAACGCTCTCGCGAACATAGCAGCGAACGTGCGCGGTACTGGCGCGCGTTTAGAACTACTGACTCGCCTCCTGGAGCTGTTCGTGCAACTCGGCCTGGGAGGGGAGAGGGCCACGGACCGCTCGCCCGCGCCCGTGCTCAAGGCGTCCGGCAGTGCCGGCAACTTGGGCGTACTCATACCTGTTATAGCGGTAAGAATATTTACATTTGATTGTCAGAAGCAAATGTAATTGTAAAAATATGTCAAAGAATGCCATAAACAAAACTCATGAGTATCGTAAAGACAGTTTTCTCATGAATAAACGCAAAAAAATGATTACTTATCAGATCAGATTTTAGATAACTTTATGACATATTAGGCCTTAAGTTTAGTTGGATATTTGTACCTATACTTACTTCTACAATACTCGAGCCGATGCAGAACTTTCCAACTGAGTCATGCCATTTTATCGGATTCACTCGTTCACACTTACAAAATTTCACATTTACCGTTTCTGGACCTCATTTGAGTATGACATAGTTAGTTTTTATGGCTCAAGTATCTTAGATACGCTGATACAAGCGAAAGGTTTATATTAAAAAGTTGTTAAGGATTTTTTGTAAAAGTACTGTTTAAACCGGGCGAAGCCCGGGAAGGCCGCTAGTAGTGTAATATCTTAATTAATTACCCCAACTTTTTGATCGTACGATCTACACCTTAGCGGTTAGGAGGTCGCCGTAGAAAGAGTCAAAAGGGTTTTTTAACTATGTCTTTGTTCCCAGGTTCTAGTCAAAAGGTTACCGCCTATAAAGAACCCTAAGCCACGTCTACACAAGCTGTTCAAAGACTTCTGGCTGTACTGTGTAGTCATGGGCTTTACTGCCGCCGAATCAGGTATATATCCACCTTTATATACGTCCAATATTTTATTATTATATTACTTTATTTATTCAATATTTCAACCTACCCACAAGTTAAATTTATGCTAAGTAATAACTATGGAGATCGTGAGCGGGTTTGTATCGCGGTTTAAATGCTTAGGTAAAATAATCTTTGTTGAATTAAACTATTAAACAGTATATTTAACCAAACACTTGCTCCAGATTGTTAATTCTAGCAATATCAATAAAATTATTTAATGTTACCTTTTACTTTAAAGAAACTTTGAAAATTATGAACTATCAAACTTGTCTAATAGTTCAAAGCGATCCTACAACTTTTTGCCATATTAACTGAGTAATTGGTATTGCCGCATATGGCTAGTTCTATCGATACGTACCATTTTTATTTACGACTCAAAAAAAGACTTAAAAAAAGGCTCAAAATGAATGTTGTCCTTTACGTACAAAACGTACACGTGCACGCATCCAAACCCGCTCATTATCCGTAAAACAAAATCTTAAATACTTTAAAAACTAGCACTATCCTTCAAATGTATATAAGAACTATGTTTGTATAGATGTATTTACCAGTCTAATTGTCTCTTCTTCTATGGCAACGCCTTTAGCTATGCGAAAGCGTGAGTAACCATGCTTTTAGAACTAGATGTATGTCTGTTTATTTCGTTCTTTTATACACTCAGCGGCACGGAATCTTGGCCAAACACTTATCTCGCGATAGCAAAAATTTTAAGTGTTTCAGTTGACTGTTTGTGGTGCAGGCAGGTCAAATAAATGTTTACTTCAGCTCAAGAGGGTAATTCATAACGATTGAGTGCACTATGACATTAGTTCTGAGCTTTAGTTGGTTCGGGTCATTTGAGCGACTAAGTTGCAAGTTTGATTTTGTGTGATGTTAAAGGTTTTCTGTTACATTTTTTTTACTTTTGTGATTTCCTGTTTGTTATTTCGTAAGTAGGCGTGCTTTTAACCAATTAAGGATGCCCCTAACACCTGCAAAAGTTGCACAAGCTGTAGCACTGATTGACCAAGGGATGTCACAGCGTGAAGTTGCTGCTGCACCTAATGTACCTCGGTCATCAATGCAGTATGCCCTGAAACGATACCGAGAGACGGGCGGGTACACCCGCAGACCAGGTAGTGGAGGCTAAAGGTGCACATCGGCTCGAGACGATCGCTTTATTATCTTAGAAATTCTAAGAAACCGCTACCTCATCGCAGTTGAGATACGCCAGCGACTTCAAATTTCAAGAGGTGTGAATGTGAGTGAGCGTACGGTGAGAAGACGAATGGAGGAAGTTAATTTAAAAGCTCGAAGGCCAGCGCGAGGTCCACAACTCCTCAGACAACACCGAGTAGCTCGACTTCGCTTCGCGCGAGAACCCGCTAACTGGACGCATGAGGAATGGGCAAACGTATTGTTCACAGATGAGTGTAGGATAGCTTTACGTGCTCCTGACGGTCGGGAACGAGTGTGGAGAAGAAGAGGAGAGCGATTTCTACCAATCACCACCACACAAACAGTGAGTTTTATGGAGGCTCAATAATGGTTTGGGGACGCATTAGTTCCGATGCACGCACGGAGCTGGTTGTTGTCGATAATCGCCTTACAGCTGTGCGATACATCGAGGAGGTTCTTCAGGAACATGTTGTGACTTATTCTGGATTCATTGGACACGAGCAATTCAGATTAATGCACGATAATGCACGCCTCCACGTCGCAAATTGCGTTGAAGAATTCCTGGAAGAGGTCGGTATTCAAAAACTGATATGGCCAGCGCGTAGCCCAGACCTAAATTCAATAGAGCATATCTGGGGTATGCTTAAAAGAAAGATTAAGTCGGTATCCAACCCTCCTCTAATTTTAAACGAACTTCAAAGTGCAGCAGTATCCGCTTGGAACAGTATACCGCAAGTTGACGTCAGAAACGTCATTCAAAGCATGCCTGATCGAATGCAAGCGGTTATAAGGGCGCGAGGAGGAAACACACTATATTAAAATGTAAAAACTTTAAAGACATTTCGCTTGGTTTCCAGTTACAGTGTTTTTGTTTTTGTGGAAAGTGATGAAACTTTTTTTCGTGAAAGTAAAAATCTTAAAAACTTTATTATTGGTGAGTTAATCTTTTAATAACCACTTTAAATATCCTAATAAACACTTAATCAATCAATCTACCATTGATTTAGTAAAAAAAATATAATAATATAAAAAATATCGCCAAATTCGTATGTGGCCAAGTTTCCGTGCCGGTGAGTGTATATATGGTGCTATATCTACTTGTTAGTGGGTGTTTAGAATTTGTTTATAATTTTATGTTTACAGTCAACTTGGGTATCTTTGAATCATTTGGGTAACATTGAACGGGGGAATTTGAACTAGTTTCGATTATTTTTTCATATGAAACCAACACAATTGATAAAAGTTTGCAAAATATATCGTAATCGAATATATATATAATCGAAACTAGTTTAAATTCCCCCGTTCAATGTTACCCAAATGATTCAAAGTTACCCAAGTTGACTGTAGTGTATTAGATATTTGTTTGTCGGTCCATTAGTAGACAGATTTACCGTCGGAGATTTCTATTCTTCTGATGGGTTTTGATGCAATTTATATAACAGAATCACTTTGATTGGAAACTTGTAACTCATTAATATTATAGTTTTCTGGATTCTCAGAATTATAGCAGCAAATTGTATCTAAAGTTCTCAGCTTTTTGGTTTTTCAGCCAAAATGATATTGTAATGACCAATATTTGGAGCGGTAACAAGTCAAACTTAGCCATTGCTTATAAACGTCACTTACAAACGTCACGTATAAACGTCATTAAAAGTTGTTTGATCTTTGTAAAAAGATATACTTAAAGAAATACTATAGCAACGTTATAGTAAAATTAAAACAATTAACTTACGCGTCTTCAGAAATTATTTAATTTCTCGTTTTGTTTAAAGCAAGTATATTTATGTGTATAGAAACCTTTTTATTTGAATGGTAAGTAGAAAAACGTGGATATAGCACCATTACTAAACAATAAAAACCTAACAGGTTTGATCAAACATTTGTACAAAAGTTTGTAGTGTGTGTCATTGGTATTATTTTTATACTTTTGTCAAAGAGTGTGCTTTTAGGAAGTAATAGATAAAACGCGTTGTTAGTACATTTATTTAGTAGGTACGTATTATAGAGAAATGCTTTTTGAGTGAAAACTGAGTGACTTTTATTTTTCGAAAATTTTGGAATAATTTTTGTGTGCGATTTTTTTGGTCCTTTTAGCTCATGGACTTTGTAATTTACAATACTAATTATTTTTTGGTATTTCTCGCGTGTGTTTTATATTATGAATTCATGTTATTTATTTAAAATCTCAATCAACCTTATAATTAAATCAGAACTATCTTAATTATATCCCAAGTAATTACTTTCACAAAAAAAAATTTTTACTTCATTTAAAAACTTCTCAGCAATATTCAAGCCTATTAAACCTTAACATTCCGAACACAAGACCCAAAAAAAAAAATAAACTAACGAACTATAAAATATATCCACAGGCTTATGGCCACAGGAATGGTACGCGGGTGTGAAAGAGATAGCAGTAAAATCACCTTTCCTTGTCTCGCAAACGTCACTTCGTTCGGAAATGCGAGAGTTACAATACACGTCTGCAGTGAGGAACGACTCAGTGTCTATGAACGAACTGCAAGAGCTCAAGACTCAGATATCTAACTTACTCGATCACCCGCCAGATGTCACTGTGATCGTTAATAAATTAACTTTCGCGCCTTGTATGTATCTACTCAGTGTGTATTGGCTGGAGACCTTGAGGTAAGACTTATATTTTTGTGTATTTAGATCATATTCTATAGTATTAGTGATACATACCTCCATGACGCAGTGGTGAAAGTCGCCACGTCGCGATCACTGTGTCGGGATGTCGTGGGCTCGATTCCTACACGAATAATTATTTGTGCGATCTACAAATAGTTTCGGGTCTGTTTGTATTTTGTGTCCGTTGTTTGGTAAAGTTCCTGTGACACAAAAGCAATTCATAATGCAGGAGTTGTCTTAGAAAAAAATACATGAAATCGCCTTTGACAACATAGGGTTTGTACATGTCATAATAGTTTCCTTGTATCCATTAAAAATGCAAAACAGCGATCTTCTGCAAAAAAACAGCTAAACTACTCTAATTTCTAATATTTTTTAATAGAATTTTAATAAGATGTACGTGTTTTCAGAGTATGCAACTCTCCAGAGCCCAGTTTACAACCTATAATAGAATATTTAAGTGATTCTGCCTTACAAAAAGACAAGACCGGTATGTGGCAATGTGTTGCCAGGTATGTAAAACTTTTTATTATTTATCTATTAGAAAAATATACATTTTGGTAAGGTATGGTGTTATAGTGTTTGAAATGATTTCGTTATGTATAAGATATTTATTTATGTATGGAGACTCTTAAAACCAAAAAATATTTTATTAAAACTTTATTTTTTATATACTATTCTGTTAAGACTTTCACTAATCAAGATTCTATGTTGTTAACAAAATTGACTTAGAGATCAAGATTAACTGGTTTAAAATATATATAGATAAGATCGATTACTATGCAGGACGGAAAAAACTGATGGGCAATGTGGGAAACTACTTTAAATATCTTTATATATATAATTCTTCTGTAAGTGTGTATGTCACTAAACTTCTCTTAAACGGCTGGACCGATTTTGATGAAATTTTTTGTGTGTGTTCAAGGAGATCTGAGAATGGTTTAGATTCACAATTTTGTCCGCTGGACAATGTTTTTTTATTTAATTTTTATGGCAAAAGAACGTTTGCCGGGTCAGCTAGTTGACTATAAGAAAACATGATTGAATTTTTTTAAACGAACTGCATCAACTAAAATTGTTTTAATACATTTATTGAAGGCATACAAAGCTCCCAACCCGCACTAGGCCAGCGTAGTGGAGTCAAGTCCTAACCTCTCTAATTACGGGGGGAGACCCTTGCCAAGCAGTGGGACAGTAATAAGTTAAAAGAAAACTGCGTCAAATCTCTTTGGGACTGGGAAATGGGAACTAAATTTGTACTATAATATTTTGTGGAACTTCCAGCGTCGGTGACAAAGTATTCCAAAAGTTTCTAGACGTAATGTCGGACAAGGTTAAGGACGAGTCCCGAGAGCGCGAACTGGAGGGTCACGCGCAGTTCCTACTGGTCAACTTCAATCATATACACAAGCAGATCAGACGAGTGGCTGACAAGTGGCTGGCGGGGCTCGTTGATAGATTCCCGCATTTGTTGTGGAACTGTCGGGTAAGTAGAATGTTGTAGAATATACTATACTTGGCCAAATGTAAAAATGTCTCTCACGTTTAGGCATCTCCTAAATGTTATGAATATTTCAGTATCTTATAAATATAAGTTATCTTTGAAGTGTATCGCAGCAACAAAATTGTTGAAATTCTCAAATACTCAAGTTTTGCTGTCATGTAAAATGTCTCTTCTTTCTATATATTTGTCATACTGTAATATCAAGTCGCCGATAAAATATAAATGTGACTAAATCCAGTTTGCTAATAATTTGGTTCAGGATTAATTTCTATGATATGATGTACATTTCTAAACTCTTGAAATATTCAGAAACCCATTATAAATACTTCAGAAGTGTAAATAAACTGCTTCATTTTGCAGGTCCTATGGTCAATGTTAGACATTCTACAAGTACTAAGCTTCAGTTTGGAACTAGACGCTAATCAAGAGACGCCGCTACTGAAAGTGCCCGGTACAGACTTCACGTTACAACTACAAGACACGTTGGAAGGGAGAGAGGTAAGGGAGAATATACCTTGTTGCTATGAATATAGAGTTGATTATTATTTGTACTAAATATTTGTCTTTGGTCCATATTTAAGTACATTTATATAACATACTTTTTATATTATTTGCTTTCGTGTGAGGGGTGGTGTATGCGACTTTGGTTTTCGAATTAGAAAATTAATAGATAAGACTCGATCAATGGTCAATACTACTTTTAAATTGACCTTTTTGTTACCGTATTTATCTGTTGTATTATTAGTTCTTAGTTCTTTTTTAATAAGTCGAGAAATGGAGTGTTAATATGTGTTTTTGTTACAGTGTATAGTGAAAGATTTCGCGGATCGTTGTCATGGTATTGTTCAGGAGGCAATGAAGTGGGCGCCTCAGTCTACTCGATCTCATTTACAAGAGTACCTCAATCAGGTTAGTGATGTTTTTTTTTCTGATTTTATTTATTTTTCGTCTTTTGCTTATAGAAATTGATGTAGATTTTTTATTTTTGCCTTTGCTTATACAATTTCTCGATGTATTGAAAAACGTTAAACCATGCCTTTCGGCATTGAGTCAACTAGGCATTAAAATAATTCAAGAAACAGAAGAACAACAGATTTTCTTTAATGTGCCCCCATTTAACTAGGGTGGTCTAACTTTGAAACAGTAATGAGATAAATGTTTTTATTTTTATACTTACCCAGGTACCAAATTCAACACTCTGGCACCACTGTGGTCTAGCTCTAGCTACGGGAGCACTGCTAGGTGCAGCTGGTCTAAATCGTATGTCGGCGCCATTACCCCGAGCCGCGTTGGACAAGCGCCCGCCTTGTGTGACGCAAGACTCCGCCGCGCTACTCGCTGTGGTGTCACAGAGGAGCAGATACGCGGGAGAAGTAAGTAGTTTGTCATTTTATCTAGTTATTATATAGGTACAAGTAGTCTTCTGTGGTCTAGCACTAGCTACAGGAGCACTGCTAGGTGCAGCTGGTTTGAATCGTATGTCAGCGCCATTACCCCGGGCCGCGTTGGACAAGCGTCCGCCTTGTGTGACGCAAGACTCCGCCGCGCTACTCGCTGTGGTGTCACAGAGGAGCCGGTACGCGGGAGAAGTAAGTAGTTTGTCATTTTATCTAGTTATTATGTAGGTACAAGTGGGAGCTTTTGTGGTCTAGCTCTAGATATGGGAGCACTTTTAAGTGCAGCTGGTTTAAATCGTATGTCGGCGTCATCACCAAGCGCTGCGTAAGATAAGCCCCGCTTTATGTTACGCATGCTGTAAGGACTATATACAGAGGATTGGTAAGAATAGTCCATTCGCAGCAGCCAGCAGCCAGAAAATAGTGAGTCAGGGCTTTAACCAGTCGTGTACTAAACTTCATAACAGACTGTACGATACGGCGGACTATATAATACGAATCATTGTGGTCTGTGGGTCAAGGAACTTCGCGAAAAGCCAAGCCTTTATTAAGTAAAGCTCCTAGAAGACGTGAGATGTTTATCTGTTTTTCTCTCTTCCTTTACTTTTTTCATTGCTTAAATTTTATGTTCTTTTCTTCATAGATCGCCGGTGCAGTGAGCGCAGACGGTGGGGGGGAAGCAGCTCTCTGGCGTGTGGGAGCTCGCCTACACACGGCGCTGAGGGAGGCGTGTGCGAGTGGCAGCGAGACGTCACACCGCGCCGCGCTGTGGCGAGCTACTGCACTACTAGTGCACGCCAGACATCATCTGCCGCACTCGCACACGCATACCGCGACTACTGCTAGGGGACTGCTGCACTCAGTCGGTGAGTAATCTGTATGGGTTATCCATTTATTTCATGACATTTTTCATGATTTTTTTAAATCTTTTCTATTTCGATATTTGATTAGGCTCCCGCCATCTGGTATTTGCTTGGTTTTCTTATTAAACCTTTTCAAACGTCGCGTGATAAATTACTATAATTGGTGTCATTCTACAGTGATTTCTTTATCAGCCTATTTTGGTGTTAAATGTACTAAATAATACACATCACACCATATTATGTCTTCCACACCATTGACTATGATCTATTAGTCTCATCCACTTTAAGAAGAGTTTTTAATAATTTCAACATAAAATACAGGGCATTTACCCAAAATCGATATCATATTCAAAAAAAATTAAGCACGTTTCCTTTCAGTAATGAAGGTATCTTCAGTATTAAAAGTAGTTTCCCTCTGAGGCTACTTTATCCGCCGTGTATAACATTATTTATGTATTCTACCTCCATTTCCACTTTGCCTGCCGTATATAACATGATGTATGTATTCCAGCATGGTCTCAAGTGGAGATATTCACGGAAGACGCCGTGACCACAGCGGTGGAGTGCTGGCAGTGGCTCACGACGTCTCGCCCCGACCTCGAGATACGACTGCTGCAGGAAATATTCTCAGCCTGGCAGAGCACCGTCGATAGGAAGATGGGACTGTTCTCTAAACAACACGATGAGATCAGCCCTTTGGCTGCTCATGAAGGTATGTCGTTTTTAGATTATTTTAAGATAAATTATTTGGTAAATGCTAGGTAGTATTTGTGGGATAATGTTAAAGAGGATTTGATTGGGTTTTTAAAAAAGTATTCCTGTCATCCTAAAAGCTTTGATTTCAAAAAGAAAAACAACCACTTATGATGTGATGTGACAGTTTTTCTTTACTAAACATATTTTCACATTTATAAGATAACTATTGTGACTAGTGGCTAAGTAAACTATTGGTTAAAAAAAATTCACTGGATAATTCCCATTTTTATAATTTTGAGCTTAACACATTTTTAAATTAATAAGCAATATTTTACTTTATAGTTATTGTAATAAAGTCGAAACTAGTATATATTTATTTATATCTTACTTTTTTTTCTTCCTCTAGGTGCAAGACTAGAACCGCGACCGCCATTCGTAGCGCCCCACGCGGTATGGGTTCGATACCTGTGCGAAGTAGCAGAGACGGCCAAGTACAACAGTTTGGAGAAAGTGGAAATGTTGGCCAGTCTGTTACACAGGTCATTGCCCATCACTGTGGGTGACATCAGAGACCATATTAATAGACATGTTGAAGCCGTTGGAGTTCGATTTAGGTAATTATAACTTTATTTTTCTTGTAATTTTTTTACGGTTATAGAGATTATTTGGTTTTTATCATCTCGTCTTGACTTTAAAATGAAATAGAGGTTTTCTTATTTCGATCGGTATGTGCATGAAGCTTGCACCACTTTAATAAAATAAGAAAAAGACCTAACTGCACGTTGGCGCAGTGGTTGACGTGGTCGCCTCGTCTCAATAACCGTTGCGCCGCGTGTGGTGGGCTCGAATTCCGCCTGGGACAAATATTTGTGTGATAAGGACGAGTATTTGTTGTGAGCCTGGTTGTTAATTTATCTGTATAAGTATGTGTTATCAGTTATCTGGTTACTGGTCTCTGCTTACCTAACTTTTAAACTCTCGCGTTGCATGTTTAATGTATAATAGAATACGGGAATTAACGCGAACACGCATTTTACCTTAGAATGTCTAACGTTTCGCGTTGGTCTCTGCTTAGTTTAGAATCAGATGAACGTGTGTGATTTGTTCAATGATATTTATTTATTGTTCCACAAGGGGAATAACCTTTAAACCGTATATTTTATCTCATAACTTCCTCCACAGGCTCCTATCGTGCGGTCTCTCCCTCCTGCAAGGCGACATCCTGCCGCGCTCGCTGGCCCGCAACATCCTCCGCGAGCGCGTGTACTCGGCGTGCCTGGACTACTTCTGCCGCGGCCTGCAGTGCCCCGCCAAGAGCTCCAGCGCGCTCCGGGAAGATATCATCTCCTTGATCAAGTTCTGGCAGCTTATGCACTCCGATAAGAAGTATTTGAAGAGTAGTGATATTGGCGGTATGTGTAAATTTATGGTAGATAAAACATTACTTAAGCTATGCCTGCTTCAACACGTTAAATTACATCGTTCATAATGTTGAAATTTAAATTATTGCAGACAGAAACAACATATTCATGAATTACTCGACACCAAAATCCAACTAAAATACGATTTTTTTAAGTACTTTGTAAATAGAAAGCATTTTCGTCTTTTAAAGGATGACTGATTTAGCTATTAGTCAGTCGGAGTTTAGTACTAAATATATATTTATAGTCTAAAGAAAGATAATTAAATTAGGTCAGTTATTGCTTTAAAATACGATCTTATGTGTGACTATTCGCAGGTGAATACGAACTAATGGGGCCGAGCAGTCAGCTGAGCATCTACACGACTAACTCGCCGACGGATAACAGATCTTCAGTCAACAGCAGCGATATTGGTAGTCGACAGACCACTGGCTGGATAAATACGGTACGTAAATATTTTCATTTAAATAGAAAGTACTAGTAATAAAAATACACTGATTTAGAAATATGTAATTATGTTTTAATAAAAGGTCATCGACTTGACTCATGCCAAATTAATTCAAAATCGATTCAGGCGGACAGACAAATTTTAGTTTATTTATTTAAATGTTTTTTTATTTAATTTAATATTATGAGAACAAAGTCATAAGTGTACTCAAACTTTCTAAAATCTGAACAATAATACACATGGACACTAAAAATATTAATTATTGCTAACGCAAACAGAATTAATGTTAATTTAAAGTGTAGTATTCAAAACACGTCAAAATCTTAATTTTGTTCATAACTTTACAAAATCATTTTATAGTAGAACAACAACCACTAACACCACAAAATCACAATTACAAATTATTTTAAATACCCCAGGTGCCAATGTCCACGACGACTCTCAGTAGCGGCGCGGGCAGCATCGCCGGCAAGCGTTCTAACCGCAGCGTGAAGCCGCCCGTCAAGTCACAGGACACCTTCGTCAAAGACTACGTCAAGAAACGTAACCTCATACTTGAACTTATGGTGAGTTGGTTTTAACTGTTGCTACGTTTTTTAATTAAAGGGCTGATTAAGTTGGCAGAGGTTTGGCTAGTAACAATAGCTGCACGGGTCTATCACTGAGCGCGCTACGCTTGGCGAGGTAGTTCTGTTTCATGGATAGACATGTTATACATATCGAGTTCCATGTTTTGATTGTGGGTCCGGGTCAGCTCTTTTTTAAAGATCTTTGACAGGAGTGGTCGTCGTCGCCCAGGAAACTGGGTTGTGGAGGTCCGATAAGCAGCCGCTTCACGTAAAATACTCGTCTCCAGCTGCATCCGGTGAGACTGGAAACCGACTCCAACATAGTTGGAAGAAAGGCTAGGCTGATGATGACCAGTGTACACACACATTATGTGTATAATTAGATATGGTTTTGCACCTAAATAAAATGTGTTATTACTTCTCGCATTATCCGGTTCCGACAATCACTCGGTATTTTTCTGTAACTGTTAATTTTTCTTTCTGGTAAGAATACAAAGATAACGCTCAGATCAAGTTAGTTGTCGAGTAGCTATCGACATTAATTAAAAAAAATATACCAGGGCTTCTATGAAGACGCGATAACATTTTTTCATTGAACCTTTTTTTCCAGGCTGTGGAAATAGAGTTCCTAGTGACGTGGCACAACCCGCACGGTCGCGTGGAGCAAGCGGTGCCGGGTGAGGACATTATAGCGACGTGGCGATCCAAGCCTAACACCGATCGACACTGGCGAGACTACGCTAAATTAGCCTGGGATATTAGTCCTACATTAGCTGTGTTTCTACCTGAAAGGTACGGAATAAAACATCCTTTTTTATCATACCTGAGATTCTCTAAGCACTGTTCTACTCACACGAAAGGTTAAATCTGTAATAATATTGTTATTATAAGATGTAAATAGTTCTAATTCTAGATATATCCTACACATGTGTGTGATTGTTTAACGATATTTCTAAATAAAACAAAAACTAAACAATTCATTTTAAGAAATGGACATTATTTTTTTCACATAAAAGTCACTATATGTGCTTGCAATGCGGCCAGTCAATATAGGCATTAGAATGCTTTATTCAGTATAATATTCACACTAAATTGGCATACGGTAATGAAACGTGTACCATACATTTATTGACACACGGTATATTTCAGATTGAAGAACGAGGGTATTATACAAGAGATTCGTCGCAAAGTCCAAGCTCAGCCCACCGCTGTGTGCCACGTGCCTCAAGCGCTCAAGTACTTGGTCACTACTGAGACACTGCTAAATGATGCTCACGAGGTAAGCTGTTATGTATCTTATGAAGTTCTATTAAGTTTTATATTCCAATGTGAGTGTGCTTAGACCAAATACAATGTATTATTGCAAAAATATTTAATTTAAAAAAAGTTCTGTGTTACGGCGTTATTTCATTTTTGAAAGTACTTAGAATTAAATTTTTCTATAAAAATAAGTGCACTCGTTTTTTGTGTGGTACTGGAATCATAAGTACAGATTCGTTTACGATAGTGCCTCAACGATTAATGGTCGCGTTTAAAAGTGGTTGGTTTTTAATACTTTTATGTTTAGGATTTTTAAAAACTATGGTACACAAATTGACACATCTTATTTTTCCGTCGTGTCAACTTTGGAAATATTTTTCACAGCAAAGAAAATAGCCAATTTTTTTTTCAATAAGTGACATATTTCTTTGTTCATAGTTAGTACACATGATAACGTGGGCTCGAGTGAGTCCGGTGGAGGCGCTGTCGTACTTCAGTCGCCAGTACCCGCCGCACCCGCTGTCGGCGCAGGCGGCGGTCAGCACGCTGACGTCATACCCCTCCTCCGCGGTACTGCTGTACATACCACAGCTGGTACAGGCACTGAGACACGACACGGTAAGTTTGTAATAGGAAAACGCTTAGAAATATAATAATCGTTGTCTGAGAAAAGGTAACAGTACCTTTTCCCAGACGACCGTCAATGTCATTGAAACTAATCAAATAAGATCCAAGTGTGTGCACAATACACAGGTCTACACTCTATTTTGTCATGCCACGATATATCACTGCACGGCACGATAGGATACGACACGATACGATGTACTGAACGACACGACACGATATTGTATGGTACGACACGACACAATCTAACGTGATCCAACGTAGCTGATGAAAAGTTCATAACCGATTGCTTTATGCGTTCTTCAAAGGTCTCTCTGTCATTTGTGCAGATATTATTGCCAATTTCGCCACTATATAAGGAAATGTACTAGAAATAATGAAAATGTAACTAAATAAACATCAATTCCTTCCAGATGGGCTACGTGGCGGAACTAATAAAGTCGTTAGCGAAGAAGTCACAAGTGGTAGCGCATCAGTTGATTTGGAACATGCACACCAATATGTACACGGACGAAGAGATGCATAATAAAGATCGTAAGTACACGCCTAAGAAGTATTTGTTTATTATGTCGCAGCAGACTCGAGAAGTCATAAGCTCTTATACTACCATTTGCTTGACGTGCCTGCGCAGAGTATAGTGGTCGTGTTTACAAACTGTCTGTTTTAACGGTAGATAGGTATATCATGGAGCGTACGAATGTTCATACAACCTCTTTTTTTATGTACCCGTCCCCCCTCGTTTAGGATGAAACCCTTGCCCGGCAGTGGGACATCGAGCTAAAAAAACTGTACCTTCATACATCACTCTCATCATGTCTCTATTCTCAGCTAACCGATTACAGATCATAGCGAGGTTAAATATTTAAGACTGGATACCACGTCGCGGAAATATTGACCGCTTAAACCACTGCGCCAAACTGCACGTTTGGCGCAGTGGTTTAAGCGGTCACCTCGCCGCAACAACCGGAGCGCCGCGTGTGGTGGGTTCGAATCCCACCCGGGACAAATCTTTGTGTGATGAGCACAAGTATTTGTTCTGAGCCTGGATGTTAATGTATCTATATAAGTATGTATTTAGAAGTATATAAGTATGTTTATCAGTTATTTGGTTACCATAGTACAAGCTCTGCTTAGTTTGGAATCAAATGACCGTGTGTGAGTTGTCCAATAATATTTATTTATTTATTTATTTATTTATTTATTAGGTCGGGGAAAAAGTCTTTTCGCATTATAGTATGTATGAACTTGTAATAAAATCTTTTCTCTACACAAAATAGCTCGATATTTGGGTATCTCACGAGCTCACTGAAATAAATTTAATGAACCTGTACTCATTTGTGATTCTTGAAGCCAAAGAGATTTTATTACGAGTTCATACATACTATAATGCGAAAAGACTTTTTACCCGACCTAATATAACATACTATTGGATTTGCTTTCTAATTGGAATTTAATCATAATCACATTTTTACAGAGGCCCTATTCGATATCTTAGAAGCGCTAACAAAGAACATAGTAGATCAACTATCGGGGCCTGCTAAAGCGTTCTACGAGCGGGAGTTCGACTTCTTCAGCCAAATCACGAACATCTCCGGAATCATCCGACCGTTCCCGAAGGGAGCCGAGAGGAAGCGAGCCTGTTTGGAGGCGCTGAAAAATGTTAAGGTACGAATTTTAATTGAGTTACAATGTATCTATTTAAAGCACAGCACTCGATTTATTTAATAAATATATTCTTTCAATTTCGAGTTCATTGGCTAGACATGCAAGAAATTAAATATATATAGATAGGTTGTAAAGAAATTAAATATTTCGTGAACGAACCGAATTGTTTGTTTCTGACCATACTTACTTTTGTTTTATAGAACTAAAATTAAAGTATAAAAAAGTAACTTTTATGTATCACAATTTATGTATTTTTTCAGGTTCAGCCAGGATGTTATCTGCCATCAAATCCAGATTCAATGGTAGTGGACATTGACTACAAGAGCGGTAAGTAGATTTCTTTATCTTTGACAAACTTGCAGCTTCGATCTGCAACTTCAATTTTCTAGTTTCGAATCACTGATAAAATTTTGACATAAAAACTCATGGTTACCTTTTTACCCGGGTATCGAATCTGAAACCTCAGCGCGACAGTCGCAAAAGATACTTATACGCTATATAAATAAAAATGAATCACAGAAATGTATGTACGCACCTAAGTTTTGAACAACTAAACTAAATTGGGTAATTATTTTTTTAATATGTTTGTAATTGTCGGGACAATGTTTGTATGGGATCGATGGGATCAAAATTCCCACGGGAATAGAATCAACGGGATAAAATTGTACTACTTATACCCTGACAAAGTCGAGCCAGTCCGCTAGTTAATGTATTATATTTTGTGATCAGGTACACCTATGCAGAGTGCTGCCAAAGCGCCTTACTTGGCAAGGTTCAGGGTTCGCAAGTACGGTATTTCAGAGATGGAACACGTTGCCATGGCAATCGCTTCAGGAGAAGACCCACCTGTGGTACGTATCCAAGTGTACTTTGCATTCCTTCATAAGTTTATTTTTAGAACCTTTCAGACCTACAAAAATTGTGTTACGTTACTAGCGATCATATTGTTTTAAAACACTAATAAATTCCTAAAGTCAATAATGTCTTACCTTGATGTTGAACCATTGATCACTTATATGAGAGGTAAAGGCTTATTTGTTTTGGCTTTCTCTTTTCTAATTCATAATCTGTTTTCAACCATCCTTTTAAACATTCTTCTGAAGGATTATTTGAGCTCGAAGCAACCCCCTTACAACACCTTGAGGCTAGACTATAAGATTATATATAATCCAATATCACTTTCATAATATAATATAATCCAATATCACTACTTCCAACAGGAGGAAGGTAAAGACCGTTACACGGGCATAGCCGCGGAGACCTGGCAGGCCGCTATCTTCAAGGTGGGGGACGACGTGCGCCAGGACATGTTGGCGCTGCAGGTCATCTCCCTGTTCAAGAACATCTTCCAACAAGTCGGCTTGGACCTGTACCTGTTCCCTTATAAAGTTGTGGCTACGGCTCCTGGGGTAAGTAATTTTTATGACAATTTTTTTGTTCGTGATAGTTTTTATTTTATTTTTTTAGTTTTTTTTTTCTTTTAGGCCAATGTTGCCATTGCTAAATTATTTTAAATATTCTTACAAAATTTTGATACAATATCTGTCATTAATAGGATTTCATATTGTTAAATAAGTATGGTTTTTATTTTATTTTTTTCATTGGATTTTAGGTTCGATGTTTATAAAACTTTAGAGTTTCTCTTTTGAAAAAGATCATCTTAATATTTTAAGTTATTTCTACAGAGAACTTACAAATACATTAAATTAAGTTGTAGTAATATCTTACTCTGGACTTCATCTTATCTTTATGACACATATTAATTAATACTCAACCTTTTGTTTCCATTGTAGTGTGGTGTGATAGAGTGCGTGCCTAACGCAAAGTCGCGCGACCAGCTCGGCAGACAGACTGACATCGGCATGTATGAGTACTTCAGCAAGAAGTATGGAGATGAAACTAGCAGAGAATTCCAGGTATTATACATTTTTGTTTTATCGATAGACCACAGAAACAATTCTTTTATAAAACTGTGCTTTATAAATTATCTTGTCCGAATAATTTTCTCACAAATCACGACTTTTGATCTTAAAACACAGAATAATAACTTCGAAACCGATTGGTAACTTGGAAAAAACATAGTTTATTTTGCCATAGTTCCCTTGATTCATTTGCATTTTTATATAAAAAAAGAACATAACTGATCTTTGAAATACGGGATATTGTATTTAAGTTATATAAATTTCGACGTTCGTACTCAAAGCGAATGTCAAGTGTAGGAGTATTGTGAAACCTGAAACCGCGCGCTGTTAGAATCCTTGTTGAGTCTATTTTATATTGTTTCGCAGGCTGCGCGTCGTTGCTTCGTGACGTCGATGGCTGCGTACAGCGTGATCGGGTT
Organism: Anticarsia gemmatalis; assembly: GCF_050436995.1. NCBI lineage: Eukaryota > Metazoa > Arthropoda > Insecta > Lepidoptera > Erebidae > Anticarsia > Anticarsia gemmatalis. The sequence continues at coordinate 7,533,054 of NC_134764.1, read as the reverse complement.
CCTGCTGCAGATCAAAGACAGACACAACGGCAACATCATGTTGGATACTGACGGACATATCATACATATAGGTAATGTTTACACTTTTGATAATAATGTTCAAATAAAACATATTAGTGTCCCACTATTGGACATTGTCTTCTCCCTGGAATGAAGGACTATGAGAATGATTTTATTCCTTTTATAATACTATCTTATGTTACTGATTCCAGAATAAAAAAAAATTGTTGTAGAGATTTAGTTCTAATGGATAAATTTAATGCCTAATATTTTTTAGTAAACATCTATGGTGTTACTAGACTTGACATACATATAAAACCAACTTTGAACTGACAAATTCATTCTTTGTCGTGACCAACCTTGTCAGGACAAAGAATGAATACACAGATTTTACGTCCCATCTAAGCATGGGACGTAAAATCTGTGTATTCATTCAACATTTAACAATACTTACAGACTTAATATTCGTCGTATTTGAAACAATTGGTGACGCGAAAATAATTCGTATAAATAAAATAATAACGATTATAACAATGTGTCAGATTTCGGGTTCATGTTCGAGTCGTCGCCGGGCGGCAACCTGGGCTTCGAGCCGGACATCAAGCTGACGGACGAGATGGTGATGGTGATGGGCGGCAAGATGGAGGCGCCGCCCTTCCGCTGGTTCTGCGAGCTCTGCGTGCAGGCCTTCTTGGCTGTCAGGTAATTAACTTGAACTAGCTAACCAGTGGAGGAATGCTCGCGTGTGATTTATGGTTAAATAAAAATAGAATTTTAGATTAGATTTTGGGAAAAAATATTTAATCCAAAACGATAATTATCTCCATGCTAAATTTAATCGAAACCGGTTAAGCGGCTTAGCTATAATTGGCTGATGCGTAACAAACTGAAGTTCGCGTTTATAATTGAAATATGGTGTTGTGATTAAAAGTAAAGACGTAATATTCGAGATTTGAAATGTATATATATTGAAGTCATTTCAAATGTTTTTTCTGCCAGTATACATTATGTGGTTTTGGGGATTACCACTACATATACAATACATACAAACCCGCAAGATTTTTGTTCTCTTTGTACTATAGGTGGAAAGAGGGAATGGCCCCTCCTTATTAAATCAGTAAATAAATAAACTTACAAATTCATCAACGTTATATTACCCATAATCATCTTTCCTTTGTTTCAGGCCATACCAAGAAGCAATAATATCAATGGTATCCCTCATGTTAGACACGGGTCTCCCATGCTTCCGTGGCTCCACAATACGCCTGCTTCGCTCTCGCTTCGCCCCCAACTCTACCGAGAAGGAAGCCGCGGCGTACATGCTCTCAGTCATTAGGAACTCCTTCCTGAATTTCAGGACTAGGACTTATGACATGATACAGTATTATCAGAACCAAATACCTTATTAGATGGTTATGTTTTGAAGACTTATATCAGTGGCGGGTCCGGAATTTTGAAAGGTATGAAAGGGGGGGGGGGGTATATCTTTCATAGCCCCTATTTCATTATATCCTCGCCCTCCGTTCTGTGAGTGATAGTGGCTAATTGTGAGAGTTAGGGCGAATAAAGATAAAGTAAGAATGTTAGGGCGGGTGTTTTAAGATATTAGTGAGAGGGGAGGAGATGGGTTGTGAGAGTAGGGGTAGGGGGGTGTAAGAGGGGGGGCTTGAGATGTAGGGGTAACAGTCTTTAGGGGGCCGGCTTGATTTAGGGGGGAGGGCGGTGTTGAGGGTAGATGTCTGAATGGTGGGAGATGTAGCGGGGGGGGGGGAGGAGTTTTCTGGATCCGCTGCCGTTAATATGAGTCAACTAATAGGTTTGTAGTCCGCCTGTTGCTAAAAGATGTATGTAATACTATGTAATCATGGCGCTGATTGGGAATACCTAATACAGAATTTCTTTAAGGCGAAACAACAATATAGTAGTCTGTTTTGATGCAAATATACTATACTACTTATATATAACTACACCATTTGATAGCGAGACTGGGAAAGAGTGTATTTATCATGAAGAAGAACGTAGTTTAAACTATCATTATTTAATTGTTGGCTATAAATGAAGGGTACCGCAATGTTTAACCCAAAGTACTTCACTGAAATATTTTGTTGTTGAACAACTAGTTACAATTTACCTGTACTTATTTACCCCTAGATAAATGTTGGACAGAATATCGAGAAAATAATAAAACTGTCACCTTCAGATAGGCTCACTAACACTTATCTGGGTGTAGCAAAACCCGGCTTTTTCTATAGAAAATTTTTATAAGTGATGTGGAGAATTGACGGAGAAATCGGTAAACATACATAAAAAAGAGATGCCGACGAATTGAAAACTTCCTCCTTTTTTGAAGTCGGTTAAAATAAAACTTGATTGAAAATGTCTTTCTGAACGCGATTAATTATGTGTTCGATTAGAATTCAAGAGCTCGATTGAACAGATCGAATTCGATACGATTGAATTTCCTTCGAGAGTAAGTCAGCTGAAATTCTCGATAGCTATTTTCTGGTCGAAAGTCGGATTTATAACTATTGTTGTTGTGGTCATTAGATAATTAAACTTGTTAATCTCTTTAAAATAAAATTTCAAGACCATTAAACATCTTTTTAGAGAAGTCAAGACAATGTTATAATATCTAAATGTGCAATATTCTACTGTAAACTGTTTCTATAATCAATCGAACCAATTAATGTCCTACTACTGGGCACGGGTCTCCTCCCGTAATGAGGGCGCCTTGAGTCCAGATTTATTTCACTAAATAACTATTAAATTTGTAATAATATCTAATTGTTGTCAAAGGAACGTGAAATGGAAAAACTTCTTAAATTGTGTTTGCGTATTTTTCATGTAATTTTACTTATAATATGACTCATTATTGAGTAGCGTTCAATATGCATTCAATATCTAAATATGTTTTTGTCTCTACGTTTAAGTGATTAAAACGTACCAAGTCTTAAGCATTACTTCAATTTGAGCGACGTTTCAGTTTTGGAATATAGTCCGAATAAACTCAACGTTAAAGTTTGAAAAATACGCAAATACAAATATCTAAAAAATATTTGCTGCAAAAGACGTGTTTTGAAATATATTTGTATGGTGTTTTTTAGTATTATAGTAAATATTTTCTTAACTTGAATGAGATGTATCTTGGTGTTTTGTTCCACGTTTTAAGATGTACGGGAAAGGTGTTATTATTATTCTTATACTGATTAGTTAAAAACGTGATTGAATATTGAAATGTAACTCAAATTTAAGTTACACTTAAGTTTCGTAGGATCGTTAAAAGCGGCGTTCTATGGTCTCTGCCTACCCCTGTGGGAAAAAGGCGTGTATGTTTGTTCTTACTTATGTTGAAAAAAATTCTTGCAGAGTTGATTGTGTATTTAAAGTGCTACTTGAAATTGAGTTACGTTTCAGTTGACCCGTTTGAAAGATAAATACTATGTATATTGTTATTTTGCTAAATTGAATCCTATTAGAGACATCTTTTGCCGCAAGAGTTTGAATAAATCTATCAAATGTCAGAAGACAAAAGACATTGCGATAGTGGCTCCCTCTGCGGTACTAACTTAACCTATATCGTGTTACCATAGGTGTAATAATATATCAAATTATATATTATGCGGTGCGTTTACATTGTATAACATAACATGGTATAAAAAACGTTTTATAAGATTTAAAATTGTAGTCTTAGCTTTGCTATATACATATTCGGTTCGGCATCAAGCGGACTAGCTGGACGGCAAAACCGAATATGTGTGGATGTTCGGAAAAATTGTCGCTCGACATCGCCGCGCCTTAATGTTTAAACAGAATTGTGCCGATCGGACCCGAAGGAACAACCAAAACAAGCTCTACAAGTGCAGTAATTGCTTCGATTCGGTTTTGTTGTTCGATATTAGCCGCGTACTGACTGACCGAGCAGCCTCGCGATGCAATATCTAGGTCTCTTTTCTTTCTTTCAGATCGAAATGGGCGGGACCGAGATATTGCCTCGCGAGGCTGCTCGCTCAGTCAGTACGCGGCGGCTATTGCCAAACCGAACGTGCCGAATCGTATATGTATTTAGCAAGACTTATATAGCATGTTATGTAATACAATGTGTACGCATCCTTAGGTGAACGCTATTTGAATATTACGTATATAAGTAAAGCTATTTATTGTACGTAAAGTACTTAGAAGATTTTTAGGCAAATTTCTAGTTTAGTTGTCGATGTTATTTGGGTACGGATTTTCACTAGAAAGGAGTATAATTGATTTTATTACAGAAAGGTTGGTCGTGGTTTCAACAGAAAATTCAGCCACTGAAATATTTTTTGTTATAACATTACGATTTTTGTTTTAATTGTTATAATTGCAAACATTGTAAAAATTAAACAAATAACCATGAAATGTTTGATTTTATAAAAAATGACGCAAGTATCACAGTTATTAAATCCTCCGTTCATAATTATCCAAGCATCAAAAATTTGACGCTCAGTTTTCAAATAAATATTACTACAGATAATTTTACTAACTTAATTATAAGTCACACTTAAGTATCATGTTATCTTTGCCACTTGTATCAAGTATCTTAACCATATAAATACTTTTGCTCGTCACTTAAATTGAGTGTCGTTTACGTCCTAGGCCATATGTCTGTCTGTTTGTTACGTTATCCGTACCCAATAAGTAATAATGAACAAAGTCATAGTTCTGGTGTTAAGTGTTGAAACTGTATGTATATATTTTATTGTTGATGGTACATTTCTGACATTCCTCTGGATTATTCATGTTGTTGGGACGAATATATCTGGTTAAGGTGTCTGATGAGTTTTATTTTATACCTTCTACTTGCCCTTGAAATTTAAGAAACCAGATCTCAGTTTTATATGAAACTTTTTTTTAATAACTAAATGTTTTGCTATTGACCACAACTCGCCTGATTGACAGTGGTATAATGGACTACAGTGGAGCTGGTTGCATAGAAAGAACCGATGCAAGTAGTAGATAAATGGTTGAATTTACCTGTATAGTGATAAACAGGATCTTTATTTATATTCAGTGGTCAGTTATGTAGTATTTCTGTGTCAACATATTTTAAGACTTATTATAATATAGTAATTATTGGATTTATTTGAAAGACTAACTTTTGAAAGAAAGGCTTAGTTTTTTTTTAAATAACGAGAAGTAAAGTAAAAATATGTAAATGTGATTAAAAGCAAACCAAGTGAAGTAAATAAAAAAAGGCCACAATTGAACAATAGGAATTTATTCAAAATCCATATTGAAGCTTTCAATATAAGACAAATAGTATTCAACCTTCTTGATACTTTTCTTCACTTTGCTTACATCTAAACTGGGCAAATGTTTCTTTTCGTGTTCCGGGAATTTTCTAGAAAAGTCCGTCTTTACAGTCACACTGGATGGTTTTGATACTTTCTCTTGTGATTTTGCTTTGGAAAGTATTTGGTGTAGATGTGAAAGAGCTGCTTTGCAGTAATATTTGCTGTTCTCTTCACTTGGTCCTCTTATTACCAAGAATAAGTCCTTCTTCATTACTTCTAGACTTGCTTCATCAGTTTGTATTAGTTCACTCTGAAACAAGTAGGGTCAAAATCAAATAGGCTAATTAGGTTATCTACTGAACAGCACATAACACTAACAATGAACAACTGTGGTTTATTCATGAAAAGTAAAAGTAAGTCACTAGCTATAACAAGTTGTTGTACTGAATGAACATACTCTGCTTGACACAGTTTATGAATTTAATAAATCTTTCAGTTTAGTACAGTTCCAGGGAAAATGAGTCCTGTTGATGATGCCCTCAAAAATGTCAAGTACCCATAAGTGGTGGTCACATATGAAGAAATGACTAATTTTAAACAAAATAAAAGACATTTGTGATCATTATAGCAAATGGCGATTTTAGATACTGCCCTCCCCATAGATAAATTCGTGATATAATATATAGGTACATGTTGTATAGTGTTTTAAGATCATACCTGTAAACATTTCTGCACAACAGACTCAACAGCAATTGCAGGTTCTTCAAAGTTAGTATTAGAGTCCAAATTATCACAAATATTCAGGAAACATATTGTTCCTTCAACTGGTTCAACATCTCCGTTAAAATACCTTGCGATAAATACGTAAGATGCTAGAACATTTGTGATGTTGTTCTTTATGGCTGGTGATGGTTTCACAGACTGAAAAGTAGAAAAATATACTTACTCTTCGTTAATTATTAAGAGTACTAGAGTACCTAGTATGTGGTTATATGGATATCAATTTGAGTAGAAGATAATTGAGATACTTATAACCACTTGAGATGGCAGCTATTGTTACTTGTGAAGATGATATTCAATTCAATTCAGTGTATTTTGTGATACTAATTGTGCACTTGTAATGCTAATGGTATCAAAAAATTCATTTAATAAAAAATGAGTATGACACAGTGAAAACCTCCTCCTTAATGCAGTAGGTTACAATTAACATGAATAAGTACACAGGACATAAGTGTTCAATACTTACAGTCAAAGACTCAAACTTTGGCACACTTTTCAACACTGGACATTTCTTCAAAGCTTCATCATCTGTACCACCATCAGTCACTTCCTCAACCAACTTCGTTTCTCTATGGTACATCCACCACGGTTCCCATTGTGGCAATATCGACCCCACATCACCCTGATTCAGTAACGCTTCAAACTCATTCCGTTCATCTTCTGTCAAAGCATTCCAAACAGCATCTGCATCGTCGAGATTTAAACCTTTTATTCGTTCTTCCAGACCTATTTCGTTTCCATCATCAGAATCAACATCATCATATTCAACTAAATCGTCTATGTCTATGTTATCTTCGTCCTGCATCCGTTTCAATATGTCTATCATTTTGTTCTTAGATTCATCGTCAGCGTTGTGGGACATGAGTTCGTTGCTCACGCATTCGCGGTAAAAACTCTCCGAGCATTGTATGTGTCTTTCTGATTTGTAGCAGTCTAGTGAACAGTAAAATACTTCGCAGCGAGGGCAGCAGTATTTGCTTGGCTTTTCGTCGCAACTGTAAAGAATATTACAAAAATAGGAGTGTTGTTGTTTAAAAACAATAGAATCGTCGGAATGTTTATTGGTACTTACAGGCCGCAGGTGTTTTGGTTTATCTTTGAAGATTTTTCGTCAGACATTGTAGGGCATTGAGTGATACTTTTGATATAAAAATGTTTTTAATTTATATAAAGTTTGATACGACTAACGAATAAACATTCCCGGCAGCAAAGCGTATCAGCTGATTGTTTTTGATTTATTTGAGGTTAGTATTTTGACAAACGCAAACGTTTAGTTATGAAATATAAAGTTTTATGTTGTGTATTTTGGCAATATTCCACAAACGATTACGCTCACGGATATTCTAAATTAGTCTAAATTTTGGTTATCGTATAAAATAATGTCTTTTTAAAATAGTATGTTTTATATTTTGAAATTCAACAATGATAGTGCATGAAATTAAAACAAATCATTAGAATATCAAAACGAAACTGTCAAAAATTGTAAACACTTGTCGAGTGAGTTTGAGTTGGGTCAAGTGTTTGAAAATGAAACAACTTTGAATAATTTATCACATTTTAATTTTAGTTCTTATAGGAAGTAAATTAAACATGTCCGAAGTAGAAGTAGTGGAAGATTTCTTCGGCGTATATTTACTGTACTGTTTAAATCCTAAATACAAAGGCCGGACCTATATCGGTTATACGCGGGACCCAAACAGACGAATTATGCAGCATAACAGAGGAACGTGGGCTGGTGGTGCTTATAGAACTAATAATAAAGGTCCCTGGTAAGCAAAAATTTCTACCTGTTTAAGGCATGACAAAGTAATGTATATTTTTACACTTCTTTAAAAGTATCTATATAGTAGGTATATATAGGTATCTACAAATGATTAAACTTACCATAATTTCATATTTTTAGGAAAATGGTGATGATAGTTCATGGGTTTCCTAATAATATATCTGCTCTAAGAGTAAGTATGAGTTTACTTAAATAAATATAGTTCTGAAAGTATAAAAAAAGTTATATGAGTAGGTATCTAATATATGATTTACGATTTACTTTTTTTCTAGTTTGAATGGGCCTGGCAAAACCCAACAACAACAGTGAGACTGAAACACTTGAACTTGAAGAAGATCCCAAGAAAAGAGACAGAATTCAAGTTCAAACTGAGGGTGTTATGTGAGATGCTCAGAGTAGGACCCTGGTGCAGATTACCACTAGTTATAAGATGGCTGGAAGAACAATACAGGGAGGAATTTCCTGTAAGATATAACAACATTTTTGTTTGACATTTTTTTACCATGCATTCTTACATTTTAATTTTTAAGTAGGTACTTTAGTAGGTAGGTACTTTGTATTCTAATACCACTAAATACTCATGGTATTCTCATACTGCTATCCAAATTCTTTCTGAGCTATTGAAAATGGAAGTCAAGTATTTTGTTAAAGGGAAGACATGTTTTCATGTTTGATTCTTGATCAGGTATTGTGTAAATATTATACATTCCTATTATCTTGGGTGTCATAGGCCACTCTGAACACACTTGTTATTTATTATGAGAGTGAAATGCTCTTTCAGTCAATGATAACCTATTTTATTTCAGATTGAAAGAGCACCGCCAGGCCACATGACAATAGTCCAAGGAGCAGTCAAAAGTAAAAATCTGAAGCCAAGTACTTCTCTCTCCACAAATGAAGAATGCCTCTTATGTTCAAACTACATAACAGATGGTCAAGCAAAACTAACATGTTTGAATTCTAACTGTCAACTTATTTCCCATATAACCTGTTTAGCAGATATCTTTTTGACTTCCGGAGAATATGTCCCTATTGAAGGGACATGCCCTTTTTGTAATACTAAGATAAAATGGGGAGATTTGATTAGGAAGATGAGGGGCTGCTTCCAGGGAGCAGAAGAATGTGTCAGTGATGAGTCTAGTGAAGAAGTTGATAAAGAATTTGTAGATCATCCTTCTTGGTTTTTAGATTGTGATGATGATTTATGACGAATTATATTGCTGCTATTATTTATCTGTTGTCATTAATTTATTAACTAGTACGAATTTACTCCCTAAGTACGTTTTTCAGCAACTTTTGGATTTACTTTAAAATAGCCCATGTTTGATTCTGGTTCCTCAACTATCTACATAGTAAATTTCATTGATATTGGTACAGCTTTCTAGCCGTGAAATCATATCATATTCTCCATATCCCAGCGACCTTAAAAAGAATACTGACTTGTTGCTTACTTAAAAGTGTTGTAGTTTAGTGAGTACAATTTAATATAGTCGCATAACCACTACATAAGATAATAAAAAAATACATTTTTCACAAAATTCCCATACCAATTTGAATCCTTCTCCCATCTTGTAAGGTGTATATTATTATAATTTTGTACTCAAACGGCGTGCGTTTTCGCCGGTATCGCCTAGGGTCAACGCATGCAACTGATTGCATTCGTTACAGCCGGCCGAGAGACATGCGGTCAAACACGCATGCATGTTGATTTGGGAAAGCATGTGCAATGTTTGCGTGCAACAATAGGTACGGTTTAAGTGTGTCGTGGGTTCGATTTCATGTTGAGTTAAACATGTTTATTTCCCGAATAATAATGAATTCCGTTTGCAAAGGAAATTGGGATAAAACGGCACTGTAACTACTGCATCAATATCCATAGTCTTTTTGAACTTTTTTGATTACCCACATTGAGCTACCTACTTACCCAAGAACAACTCATGCTCACCACTCTTAATTGCAATATCTTCATAACTGCTATAATATAAACTCTTCAGAATAATACTTTGGGCCAATCAAAGTAATGAAGCGTTTGTAATGAATTGATAAACTATTATTATTAAATCATTACATCAATACCATTAAATCATAGTCTGATAACAAGTTAGCAATCCTACTTACTTAACGTCGACGAATAACTTAATTTGAAACCAATAAATCTAGGTACTAACATAAGATTTACGACCAATTCAAAATACTTACAAACATCATAAGGTAAATGCACCAGTAATGGACAGTTTAAGAGCAAATTCCTGGAATTTGCGAAGTTACACTTATGTAGTGAAAGAAATAGTAATGAAACTACTTCAAATGTAAAATATTGTCCTTAATCTACAATTCTGATGTGTTACGCGTGAGATACTGCAATTGGTTTTAATATAATTAGCAAACAAAAAACAGCTGTTTTTTCACCAGTCATGGACAGTAAAAAACCAGTTATGGACATCCAGTAATAAACATTACCCAGTAATGGACACCCAGTAACAAACATTACCCAGTTATAGACACCCAGTAATGAACATGAACCTGGTCGCAGACACCTAGGAAATTGTGAATCTAAGATTATTGTCAAGTAGCACAGAATCGCAATAATTCAAATGAAAATAAAATGCAACGGAATTTTTAATGTTATTTATTTTTAATTAACTTTTAAATTAATATTTATGCTTAAATATATATAATATTCCGTTTGTCACATTGACATTAAGTAATTTGCACACTTACTCTTACATTATCTCTTGCTGCACATAAATTTTGAGGAACACGTTCAGCCATCGTGGCATGTTGTTTCATAAACGCGGAAAACTATTTTTTGCCGGGTCTGTTGTCAGTGAAAGGGGTTTCTTGGTTTTTGTCGACTATTATACGCTGGACACTGTCCAATAAATCTTCTTTTGTTACGGGGATATGTTTTTCCATCATGTGCTTAATCCAAACTTCCAAAATGTCTTCTTTTTCTTTAGTTAAAACGGTGCGGGGTCCCATTGGGCACTCGATGGGACTTTTACCCGTAACTTTATTGTGCGATGTTATTCTAGGTACATCGAATTTTTTGGCTGCATGGGATATTTTCTAGCCTTTTTGATAGCTTCAATAGCCTTGCCCATTTATTCAGGCGTATAATTTTTTTTTGGGCGCCATTTCTTTGAACAAAAAATCTTGTCTTACAAACATTTTATATCAATGTCCATGACTGGATTTCTATGAAATATCCAATAATGGACAAATGCGTCCATTACTGGTACACGTCAGCATTTTTATAATTTTCAAATAGCCTATAGTAGAGAACAACAATGAGAGTAAAATTAGTTAATAATCTAATGACACAACAATAAAAATAAGTTTCGACATTTGTCCATTACTGGTAATATTCAATTTTAGTATTCCAGTTATAAACATCAACAAAATATCAACAATCATAACCTCTCTGGAATAACAATTCTGCACGTTTGATAAGTTAATTTCATGGCTAACGCAACAAAAAAAACAAAGTCTGATTAAAACAAAGCAAAAATAAATATAACAATTTATGTAACTGTCTACTTACTGCACTAACAATTTCCTTTATAAAAACGGCTATATGAATTTTTAGACGATTCGACACTGTTTACATCACGCCATCTTATATCCAAAAGACTGATTTCTATGAAATTTCAAACGATGACAGCTTGATGTCTATATTATATGGCACAGTGTTGTCAAGATCAAAAACTTGTTCATGTCCTTATTCTAGACGGTTTATTTTTTTTTCGTCCAATACTGGTTCCTTGTCCATTACTGGTGCATTTACCTTACAACCGTTTTTTCAATACAAGAGACAAGTACCTACCTACCGTCTACCTTTTGTAATTGCAAATTAGTTTTATACCTGAGTGCACAAGATCAGATAATTTAATAAGCCGGCACTGTGATCTTACATGCAGATCGCGATTAATCGCTACTGTTGTCTGCTATCTGATTGAAGACTGAAATAATTTGCATTCACAGACACTTTTCTCTTCGATATTGTTATAATGAACGAAGATTTTATAATAAAAAGTTTCGGTGCACTTGTTCTTCATTTTTAAAAAGACAGCTCTCGTACTGAAAATTGTTCTTGCGTAGCGGGGATTTTCACAAACATAGAATCAACGGACACAAAGTACAATCAGACTCATAACAACAATTTGTGGATCACATAAATACCTAGTTTCTCCGTGTATGCATCAAACCACGACCGCCCAACGCAATGGTGATGGCGTGGCGACCACCTTAACCACTGCGCCTTGGAGGTCGTCAAATTAACCTTACCTAAGCACGAGAAAAGTATAATATCTACAGAGATAATATTGTAGATTTTTTGTTGTTTCTGAAATCAAAACCAATTTTACGCGTGGACCAATTCTACTGATTATTTTTGTGTTGTATTTGTTATTATTAGTAGAAGGTTCTTACGGAAAAAATATTCAGAAAATCTTTCAGAAATATTGAAAAATAGACATCTAATTTTGCATATTTTAGGCGGTACGACGTTCGCCGGGCAGCTAGTTTATAATAGATAAATTTAACCCATTACTGTCCCACTGCTGGGCATGGGTCTCCTCCCGTAATGAGGGAGGGGTTAGGCCTTGAGTCATATGCATATAGGCATGCCCTAAATAAATGTTGTACCTAAACATTTTTTTTAGGCATGCAAGATTTCCTCACGATGTTTTCTTTCACCGTTGGAGCATGTGATAATATTTCTAATATACTTCGAAATGTCAATGGTGTGTTCCCTTGGGTTCGAACCAGCAACCACTTGCGTGGTAGGTGCCAACTTAAACCACTCGGCTATTTAGGCGAGGCGTTCATATTTAGGTGACTAAAATCATAATCTAAGTACGTACCTAACCTAGATAGTGATTCTGGTCATCATTACCCATGATAATTTACGACTATGAAAAAGAAAATTGATATTAGCATATCACTGACCTTAATCTTCAGAATGCGACTCCCAAGTGGCACTGTTTGTTATGAGTCACCTGCATACTGTCGGTATATCGTCGCTTTACATCAAGCCAAGTAAATACTAAGGTTGCCAGTTCCAGGCTAATCATTTTCTGGACATTTCTGGTGCCACGAGCGGAATAAGAGTTTTGGTTTTCGGTGTCTGAGGCGAGACTACACTAGCCCCGGTTTGTGAGGTAGGTACATGTAGCAGATTATATAGTACATTCAATAGCGTTTAAACTCATATTAACAACGCTGTTGAATAGATAAACTAACGCTAAATGTACCTCAGAAACCGAGGGTAAATAGGAATGACCCGAAGTATCGTAACCTTGTATAAAAACGAGTATTTTTTCGTTCCGGGACAGCAGAGTAAAATTACTGGACACGGGACAACACGCAAAATCCCGGGATAATCCCGGAAATCCCGGCCACCTGGTAACCCTAGTCCATACTGTCGCTACCGGCGTTGCGCTTTGCTTTACACTACGTATAGCAAAGTGATTAAGATTGGTATCAAGTGATGGTTATCATCCCATAACATTGAACACACTACGCTTGGTGGTCTTAAAGTAAGGCAGTAAAATGGGACATTTAGGATTGAATTTAACAGCCGTCAGATCGATATTTAAGGTTAAGCTACGCTTGTCGAGGTTGTTCTGTGGATGGGTGACCATCTTAAACATATCGAAAACCTCCGTGTTTCGGAAGGCACGTTAAATGGTGGGTCGCGGTTCTCCGGAGTCCAACATAGTTGGAAGAAATACTGGGCCGATTTACCTAAGTGCTTACTTTTTTAACAAAAACTTATTCTTACTAGCTATGTTAATTATTAGGTATCTACCTACAGAATATTATGCACGTAGGTAGGTTTAGAAAATTGCACTATTTGTTACTAGTATGGTAAAACACCTGCATGCAATCGTCATGGCATTTTTAGAATAACTGTAGTTAATACCTACATACTCTGATTTACTAGAACCATTGCAATATAGATAAAAAGAAGTATTTATTTGCTATGAATGAAACAACAAAATAAAATGTGATAATAGAAGTATATTTACATGTAATCGTAAGTGAATTTAATTAAATACATTTATTATTATTTATTCATCTACCAGGTACGACGTTAATAAAAATATACTTAAGTAATAAATACAATATAATCGATAAAGATTCAAATTCCTGCTAAAAAGTATTAATAAGGAAACATTTCAAATATTATTATGTCAAAAAAATACAATAAAAATCGCCACAACAGATGAATAAAATTATAGAAAACATACGTTTATAACATTCAAATATTAGGTCGGGAGAAAAGTTTTTTCGCGTTATAGTATGTAATGAACTTGTAATAAAATCTTTTCTCTACACAAAAAAGCTCGATATTTGGGTACCTCACGAGCTCACTGAAAGAAACCTAATGAACCGTGTACTCATTTGTGATTCTTGAAGCCAGAGATTTTATTACAAGTTCATACATACTATAATGCGAAAATACTGTTTCCCCGACTTAATAATACATTTTATGTTACATAAAAATGCCTATGTAAGTAAGTATACAAAAATTCAGTCGAATATATTATTAAACCTAAGTTGTAGAAGACATCTATTAATCACTCATCATTCCATAAATAAAGTAGATTTATAAACGGCTCATTCAGGCTGCAAAACATTAGTAAACATGCTGTTAAATCAAATAAAAAAGCAATTTATTGTAAATCAGTGTTTATACAAATTCAGTACCTATATTTATTAATTTCAACATTTAATTAAAATATGAAAATTATATACTCGCACGATGTATTTGATATGTTTTAGAATAAATTGCAAATAATATGACAAGTAAATTATATTAGTTAAGCCTGAATACACGTTATAGTATTTAGTTACGATTTAATTTCAAGAGGAAAAAAAACAAAAATTTTATTATTTTACATTGCAAGAAAATATTTAAAAAATGCATAAAATATGGAGTAACTATTAAGTAGAATAGAATAGAATTTAGTATTTTTTTGTCATTTCCGTACTCAAAGGTAGAGTTTGCCGTTCGAACGTCTAACCGTAATAATTATCCACTATATGTCAATTAAACTAATCTTATAGTTAAAAATAAATTATTACGCACCTAATTATTATTAAATATGGTAAATTTAACAACGATTTAATAAATATTTTATAGGGAAGAATACATTACTGAGTAAATGCAAATTATTTGGTATCAAAACATCCTCGAGAAACACTTAAATCTAATAATCGTCAAAGAAATCTTCACCGTCGTCATCATCAAAGTCATCATCATCATCAGCTCCGGGTGGAACAAACGCACCGTTCATCACTTCACCAATGGGTTCTTCGAAACCCAACACCTTCGCGAACCCATACACTAGTCTCATCACCACAAGCCTCGTAAAGTCAACAGGAGTCGTCTCTTTCCTCTGCAGTGTCAGCTGCTTATCCGTCGGATAATCCTTAATCTTCCTCCTTCTCATCTCACAAGGCGACAGCAACAAAAATACCGCGAAAACCACAAAATACACACGCGCCATTTTAATCTATTTTCCCGCCGAATTAACTGTCAAATGTTCGAACGCGTTCACTTTTAAATGGAATCGAATTTATACTTTTTTAAAAATTATTGCATAGTGTTGTTTTTGGCCGACTTGCGTGTTGAAAAGTGAAGAGGCAACTAACGGAATGTTGGCGCACGAGCGAGTGACGGTGGCGGTGTGTTGCCGATACTATTGTATGTCATGCCAATGAGTATATGGATAACTGTCTTAAAAGTCGCGACGTCCGATCGCAAAGAACCGTTTACAGTTAGTTAAGCATATTGGGCCGGTGAAAAGGAATCTGATTGCGCGTTTTTTCCTTCATTTACGCATAATTTATGCTATCATATTTACTTGTTACTTATGACAGTGCTTTGCCGGATGTAGACAATTGTTGACAATTTAATTGCTTGTTTTTACAGCTCGTTAGACTTTGTCGACTTCAAATCATAATTTTAAAGTTTAATCAGTTTCCGATGTCCGGCAACTCCAAACACGTATTAATTGCTACTAGATTTATTACTTAACTTGCAGTCATTTACACATTTACCGAATAGGATATTCAAAACCTAATGGTAGATATAAAGTCCATAATAAAACTATGAACAGGCGAAATCAACTCTACCAAGAATGAGTTCTTCTACTTGTTTTTTAGCAAAGAATCGTACGACAATAGACACGTGGTTACCTACTTAGAACTATGTAGGTCTTTAAGTGGCAAAGATCATGACACGACTTAGAACGCGACGCCTAGATTTGCGCAAACCTCACGCATTCTAAGAACTACGGCAAAAAGTTGTTGATTTTAAACATTTCCGTCTCGAAAGGCGCTTTAAACGTGTGCTCCAGTTCTCATAATTAGGTTTCACACGCGGATTTGGCCATTTTGAAAGGAAATCCGGTACATGGTAACGGAAGATATGTTCGAAAGGACTTGCGAGAAAGTCTCGTGGTATGTAAAACTGGTAATTGATCGAAAGTGCAACAAGTTGCGTTCTCCTTGAATGTTGTATGCGTTCACAATTATGGACTAACTATCATTCATCGGTAAAAACTTCGGGGCCAGTTTCCATGATAAGTGTCGAATAAGCTATCCGACAGATAAATGTATAAAAATTACTGACGAAAATCCACGTGATTAGTTAACTGGGACTTATTCAGAAGTATTGAAACCGGAGCTAAGTATGCAAAGACTTATAAAAAAAACTTTAGAATAATAGATAGCATGCAACGTTTATATTAATGTTAGGTGAAAAAGATGCAGGAAATTATATCATTTTATAAGTGTTTTTGCGGACCGGTAATTCCCAATTTCTACTTCTCGGTAAAAAACGCCTTTAATTTCTATAACTGTGTATGTTCTATCATCAACGGAATAGTAAAGTACATTAATCATTAAAAAATTAGACCAACTTTGACATAAGACGAATGCCAATCATAAATAATTCAAAAAGTATGTCTATTTTAATTACATACTTAATCACTGTACTTATTGGTACATACACTACATACGATTATTTAAAACGCAACTTACCTATGCCTACGACTTTATTGCGATGAAATAATCTGCGAGATATCCTAATTCCATCATCAATTAAGAAGTAAAAAGTTTGAATTTTTATATTGCTGCAGTTCATTTTACTCTCAGTCTAGCAGTTTCATAGAATACCCCTCACAAACAAACATAACTTATCTCTACAACTATAAATTTCTTGCTTTATCTTGTATAAATAAACATACCTACATACATACAAGAAGTTAGACATACATACAGACATACAAGTATTAAATTTAATAAATACTTTCAAGAAATTAGGACACCCTTTACAAGAAAACGACTGCTATTAACGGTTGTAATGTTATAATTAATGTTACTATTAACTTTAAATTAGCGTGTTGCTTTTTGAACTACATACGCTAAATAATGTGTAGATATTTTAAAACTAAGTGCTATATGAAACGGGCCTATTATTTTGAATCAGTGTTTTCCTAGATAATTTATTTACTGGCATCCCATGAGCTTTTTACCAAGAAAAAACAGCGTATGTAAAGGGTATAGATCCACCCATTTATTGCCAGAGTTTGGCTAAAAGTGTTTGTGCGTTTTCGGAATTACACTTTTTTTTTAAATCAGGAAAATAAATTAGAGAAATTTTGGCATTTTAGGATGATGATACCAGAAATTTGAAAGTCCTTCCCACTGTAAAAGTTCTTCTCCTTCGATTTGGAAGAAGACCCTAGCCCAGCAGCTGTGCTGACACTGAATTTTGTCTAAAACTGTGATAATCTTCATTATTCTTTAAACGTTTTAAGTAGTTTGTGATTATAAAATGCTAATAGTAAATATGATTGGCACGAACCGCTAATATTTATTATGCAGCGCAATTACATTGAAGAAAGAAAAATATTTACGCCGTATTTACATCATTAAGGTCGAACTACACATTAACGTTTAAGAAAAACGTCTTTAAAAAATAAAAAAGTTTTTTTTTTAAGTAATAGTTTTAGAATGTGAATAGCCTCTATTACTATAAACAAAAAAATATACATGGATTATTAAAAGCAAGCTTCTGCCCACGACTTCACCTGCGTAAATGGATTTGTCGCGGTATAAAGTTATGTTAATCCAGATTATATGCTGTTTATGTAGGTACCTATTGTCATCAAAATCTGTTTAGCTCTTAATTCTAGTGTGATTGAATAACAAATTTTCATAATAATATCCAAACTTTTGCATTTATAATATTAATATAGTATACATTACTTAAGTAAACCTCTGAAAGTTTTTATATACGTTTTTTGGTTCCAAACTTTAACAATAGATGGCCTCTTTCTCCGTTCTAACTTTATTGAATTAATATAATTATAATATTATGTTGAATTATTTGTCCTATATAAAGATTGCTCACGTAAAACATTATCTATCAAACAATGTCAGTCTCATAGTTTTGCGGACAACCGCGGTATGCCATTTTTTTTT
Organism: Anticarsia gemmatalis; assembly: GCF_050436995.1. Lineage (NCBI taxonomy): Eukaryota > Metazoa > Arthropoda > Insecta > Lepidoptera > Erebidae > Anticarsia > Anticarsia gemmatalis. The sequence continues at coordinate 7,514,727 of NC_134764.1, read as the reverse complement.
AATCTTTTTGCGCTAATGTTTGTTTGTTCGTACATTATAGTACTTTCTCGCAGTTTTTGCTTTCATCATCATTTCAATAATATTCTGATCGATATGCCATCGATTTTCCATGAATACTTTCTACAATAAAATTTAAACTTCACAATATTTTCACCAAAAGTATGTTTTATGCTTTTACTGCGATTTGAATGTGATAGTCGAATTTATCAGAAAGATATTATAAGTACTCGATATTTTTGACATTAACAAACACAATAGTTTTTTTTAATAAAAAATATCGAAAATTTCAGTTTTTTTTCTCCTGACTCTTAGTTTGCCTACTCTTTTTAGGCAAAATTAGACATGTATTTACACTAAAAGTGAAAAGTTTTCTCAAATACAATATCAGTCAGTGTCACTTCAGTCGTTAGTAATCATTAACGTACAGATGTGAATCGTCTTTTAAACGAAAACACTTTCGTTCGTCACGCATATCTTCCCCTTGATCGTATTCCAACTGCAACACTGTGTTACACACCCCAGAACAATTTGTATTGCTCGTTCTATCAGTGAGTTACACGGTGAAACACTGTGTCGTGTAGTGTTAAGGTGTAATTTGTATGAATAAATAATTGAAAGTTATGTTAGCAAGAAGTAAATATTCATCTATACTAGTATTATAAAGCTGAAGAGTTTGTTTGTTTGTTTGAACGCGCTAATCTCAAGAACTACGGGTCCGACTTAAAAAAATCTTTCAGTGTTAAATAGCCCATCTATCGGGAAAGGCTATAGGCTATATATATCGAATAGGCTATATATCATCACGCTATGACCAATAGGACTAGAGTACAAGTAAAAAATGTTACAGAAACGGGGAAAATGATGACCCATTCTCTCTTATGTGACGCAAGCGAAGTCGCGCGGGTCAGCTAGTGTACAATATTTGTCGGTAACTAGTTTATTGACAATGAAAAAAAGCGTTTAAGTCAGTTAATGGGTTGAGGCGACTGCTTGTTGCATATTCAATCGAATTGTATTGCAAGTAACGCGGAAAGACTGTATTTAAGCCGGTTTAAAGTGTAGTATGACACGAACGTCTTCCTTCCTTAGTCAAAGCTATCGGAAAAATACAGCGTGTTTTTATTTGAATTTCTTTTCACGTCTTTAATTAACGCATAATATTTTTTGTCCGATTTTTTTAGATAGTCCCAATTTTGTAAAGCCTTTTTACTCCTTTGCATAGCCAAATTCACGACTTACGTCAACATCGTAATTTGAATAAGAGGCAGTGGTGGATCCATAATTTTAGTTGTATAGGATCTAGCAGGCACTAAGATGATTGGAGAACGGGTGCCTGTCAGAAAGTCCACAAAGATATTATGTGAATACTTGAACAGAGAAATTTTCAATTTTTTTGGCGGTTGGTGGAGACGTGCGGTGTGCGATCCGAAATGTGCAATCCACGATCCATGAACCGAGATGGATTGCTTGGCGTAGATCCGGATATTGAGCACTAAGCACTCATATTACTATAGGTGTAGTCACAATATAAAGATGAGGCTATCGATATTTGTTTTTTGCTTTCCACCGATTACACCATAGATTGCCTGGCTTTTTTCGGTTCGATATCAAAGATCATAGATAATGTCTTATTGGTTTCTTTAATGATGATGATCGTGCTTTTTTTTTTACCAGTGAAGAAGACATGGGAAGCTTTGGAGTTATTTCGAGTAGAGTATTGATGAAGCAGTGACTGCCGTACACTTATAGATAGTCTAAGCATCGTAGACGAGGGTTCGAACCCAAGTTAATATACCAATCAGGCGATTACTATTCGAAGTAGCGTGTGCAAGTATTTTGGTAGAGATAAAGATCACAGTAATTGGATAAAACGTTGCATTTGCCTTAGAGTTCTTCAAAGATAGCTTTTAATATCGCTTGCGTCACATAAGAGAGAATGGGTCAAAATGTTACCCGTTTTTGTAACATTTTTTACTGCTGCTCTGCTCTTGGTGATGATATATAGCCTAAAGCCTTCCTCGATAAATGGGCTATCTAACACTGACAGAATTTTTCAAATCGGACCGTAGTTCCAGTTCCAACCAGTAGTTCAAACAAACAAACAAACAAACAAACTCTTCAGCTTTATAATATGAGTATAGATGTGTGTATATTGAGAACTTTGAAAATGAGTCGTTATGCTAAAATATCATCCGGAACAATAAATTTTAATTAGGCTTTCTATTCATTACGTTGGAATTTTTCTATCATAAATTATACCAAAACAATAGTCAACGGCGACTTAAGTCTAATAAATCACAATAGTGGATAAATAAGGAGTAATTGTAGTTTTCTAATGCATTCGCTACTTGATTAGGAAGTCTGTCACATTGGGTGAAAGTCAGTGTCGTGTTTATGTGGACCGTACCTCAACCTGGTTCCGATCGACTTTTTTGTAAGTGGACCTGTTTTAATGATGTAACCTTTTTTGCGATTAAAATCTCTTTTGATTATGTCGTTACAACATTAATTAATTTATTATGGAGATTGATTGATCTAATAGCGTTTTTTGAAGTATCGAGTAATATAGGGGTTGATTGCGGCAGCGTGTAAACTATATCTAAGTTGTCAATTTCGTGTCTTTTTGAAACATACTTAGCAGTCGAATTATTAAGAGTTGCTGTGTTATTTGCGAAATTAAGGAGCCAGCAAATAAAATAAATAATAATTATAAGCTATTTTTTTACTTGCTTGTATTTATATACTATGTATTTATCAATAACTATTTGCTTGTAAAGTACTATCACGCCGCCCACAGGTGCAGGTACTTTAGGGGAGAAAGGAGAAAGCAGTCAGATTTGTTTACACCTTACAAATGTCCATATAAAATGCTTATTAAAGTTCCTTATTTGGGGATAATAAAAGTAAAACTGTGGTTAAAGTAAACTGGGTTATTTCGATATACCTTGAGTCAGACTAACAGTATGCTGGTATATCACTTCACTTACTGTTCTAAATGACACACCTTCTATTTCCGACGTTGACTAAGTATGCAGTATTTTTGTGACGTTATGGTTCAAAGCACATCGTTGGCTTACTTTACTGTTACCATGGTCAGTTATGGTATTAAGATTCCATTCCATTCTCTTTTCTATTTCATTTCTAAAATGGGGTTTTTAATTTAGGCATTACTTATTTGCTAAACTGCGGCTCCTAGCATTTATTTTTTTAGTAATCAAGTGCTTGAAAAGTAGCAGTAGTTGCCTACGCATGTTGCAAAAAAATCTTACCCATATTGCGAAATAACTACACGTACTCGTAGTCACAAGATTAATAATGCATAAGGCAGGTACATCGCGATACTTTTTTGCTTCGGTGGAAAATACTGGAAATGCTTCATGCACCGTATCCCTATCCAGGCTCGGAGTCGGACCCTAACGGACGAGCTGGAATTACCGGCTAAAACTACCGGAGTGTAACTTCGACGCGCCTGTGTGCGCCAGGGAGCAGTAACTAGTTTTAGCATTGCAACTAAACTTAGCGATAAGTACTTGTATTTACCAGTGAACACGGGATTAGGAAAATGTATTATAGGAACTCCTAAGTAGTAGTAAGTAGTAAGTACCTAGCATTGATTAAAACTAAAAGATACGCACATTAACAACATAATGTCTAGAGAAAACCATTTAAATAAAAGTAAAGTAAGTATAAGTTTCATTCACAACGCAAAAGAAAATAATTAACATCCGCTTTTCGTACGGATACAGCAATTTTAATGTCTTTAAGGCCAATGATTTCTTTGTAAAATATACTAAATGATCTTTTGAGTGCCTACAATCTACATACAGATTGAAACACGTCGCTACGATGTCTTGCTATACACTCTTGTGTTTTCATTTCAGTCGTTTGACGAATTTCCATAATACCCGGTACCTACTCGCAACCAACGTCCGTGCTTGACGGGATGTATAGATGTGAATGGAGTAAAAGAAGTTCGTAATGCATCTTCGAAATTTCGTTAGATTTTTGGGTTTGCGTATTCGTCATATTGTTTCCTTGTTTTACCAAATCTTTTGTGTTTCCGTCAGCTGAAAACCTTGCATACAAGGCAAATATTTCATCTGACGACAGTTTTGAAATATGGCTTCAAACGAGATGCATAGAGCCGCGCGAGTATTGTCACATTTTTCTAAGAAAGAAAACGTGACACATGTTGTTGAACCCGTCTGCTCTGTCTGGTGTTAAACAATGAAGCTTTTTATCACTTGCTATAATGAAATTATGTCAGTGTTCATTGAGAACAGATTAACTTGATGGTGTATCAGTCTTTGATTATGGGAAGACTATAAATTTAACAGCAAAGCGGAACAGAGGGCTTACTCTCGGCATTCGAATACGATTGCAATCGTGTTGCAATGGGTTTATGTTGAAAACTTGAAACGTACTCTTACCCTCTTATTCATAAACACACTATAAACCTATTTTAGTTAAAAAAACTACTAATGTATGTTTTCTTTTTTTTCATTTCGCTAAGTAGTGAAAAAACAAAACTCTTTATAAGCCTTTCATAACTTCATATATTTTTATGAATAAGAGGGTTAAAATCCCAAATTTTAACACTCAAACAATTCACGATTAAAAGATAGTTTCTAATGAAACAATTTTTTTTTGATAACTCCAGCACTAAGAATAGCTCTTACGTCGCGGTGACTTTTACAAACATACGAACAACGGACACAAAGTACAACCAGACTCAACAACCATTTTTCGACGACAAACTATGAAACAACTTTTTGTGAACCCACGATCTCCCGACGAATCTGTCACGATTGAAATCGATTTCGAGTGTCTGGAGTAAGCCAGCAGCACCGAGAAACTGTGAGAAAATAATTGAGCATGAAACTTGGCAATAAATCTATGGTTTTTAGAAAAATATACTTACGTACTATATAATGGATAAATTAGGTCAACGATCGTTAGAAATAGTGAGTTCAATGGAGTTAGTTGTGAGAATGGCAATTGCCAAATGACGTCACTGTTAAGTTATGTCAAAGGTTTTCTGGCAGTTATTATAGTAGTTAGGTAGAGGACACTAGAGGATTATTAAAAAACTATTTTTTTGTCCATAACAAAAGCCATGACTGTCCTACTGCTGGGAAAAGGTCTCTTCGTGAACGAGGAATGGGTAAATCCTTAAGCCCACCATGCTGGCCAAGTGCGGTTTGGGGAATTCGCTTGCCGTCTATGTTTCAGAACTTTTACGCATGCAAGGTTTAATCACGGTGTTATGTAATGTAGGATTATTTTATGAAATTTGTTATGGACTCAAGCCCTAACCCCTCCCCCCCGTTTGGGAGGAGACCCTTGCCTTGCAGTGGCACAGAAATGGGTTATTAAAAAAAATAGAGGAAACAAAATATTATAATAAGGAAAGCGAATGTCTATCAAATCGACAGCCTAGCTATAGGCCGCTTTGAAGATTTCAACATTTGATATTAGATTAGCTTGCGGTTGCAGTCTATAGGCACAAATAAGGCTTTATATATTTTAAAAGGTTAATGACTTTGAGTTTTTTTACACTGAACTCATTGCACAGGCTATTGCTCAATTAGAATAGATAATGGATACGTTTCGAATTGCATTATAGGCAATAAAACGTTTAATAAAAAATAATTACTTTTAACATTTATAATTAGTTTCATAATATAAAATTGCGTAATTTATAACCATCTAATTATTTAAATTATCTAATTAGTTTTAACTAATCTCATAATAATGTTGTTACCACAAAATAATACTTAATACTATAGTCTTACAACTTACCAGAGAGCCTTGTATGCAAAGTTCTCAGACGACGAATACAAAATTTGTGTGTAGTGACCCGTTGGTTTATGCAACCCTCGGAGGCTTTTTATCCAGCTACTTTATTTTCAAAACACACAGAATTTTAAATAAGAATCTAGAATAAACTAGATAACAATGCTCTCTGCAAAATTGTCAGACTACACTCTTTAAATTTCTTCAATTTTGTTTTGTTAAAGTTAACACTTGAAATGTCTAAACAAGGATTCAAATTTCAAACCCCACATAAGTAATTAGAGTTCACGTAACTGTAAAGTCAATAACCGGTAATATTTGTTAGGCATAGAAACTTGACAAGTGAGATTAACCTTTTAAAAAATGGTTCCGTAGCAACATGTATTCTAATGGGATTGCAATTTTAATCTCATATGGCGTTTTGAACTGAATGACAAATGTTGCTCATTGTAATTTAACCCCGTGTCTTTACCTATCACCTTGTCAAATTTTATCAAAATTAGCTCTGCAGCTTGGCTGTGAACGCGTACAATACAGAGTCAAGTGTAGTTTATTTAACCGGTTAAGAAAAGTTTAAAGTTGTATTAATTAATTAATCTAAGATTCATAAAGCTCACCATTTGGTTCATCTGACCTCGAAAAAACCTTCCTAACTTTAATATTTATTTATGTATTTAAATTTTATTAACACATAAATATTGAGTGACCTTACGAAACAATGATGCTGTCAAGATGGCAGTTACGTCACAATGACATTATTAAACAATTGATATTCTAAATGTTGAGATTTTATTGTTTTAATTTATACGTAATATTATTTATGCAAGAAACTGTGTGCCCGTCTGTCTATCTGTTACATTTTCACTACAAACATTTTTAATAAAAAATAATTTTAGCATTAGCACTTTGATAGTTGAAAACCCAAGATAAAATCATGATTTTTATCGAACCTCTGACTCAAAACAGAAGCGTGCTGTTTAACAAGTTGTATTATTTATTTTGTGTACGTGAGCGGAGTAGCTCGGGTTAACTAGTATAGCGTATTTTAAGTGAATATTAAGTAACTATGTATAATATTAAACACAGGGTTTTCGGTCACACGAACAACATAAGACCTAATATTTAAATTAAAAATTTTCAATGCTTTAATAAATGTTTTTTATATTATACTGGCTGTAATAGCCCAAGAAACCACAAGAGTTACGGCGAACCGCAGAACCATTATAAAAAACTTTCTATCGATAAAAAGCATTGCGGTTTTATTCAAAGCATTCCGCATCTCTAAATAGCAGTTGTCTAAGCGCTGATAGACTAGTTTTTTACAACGTAACGAGATAAATAGCTGTGTAACTGTCATGTAACGTGTACAATACGTCTGCTATTTGTTCTATAAATCTAGCCTTTTATACGAGAAATCTGATGACTAAAGATTATGACAAATAGTTTTGTTAGACCCGTTTTGTTGGTATTATTGATATCCTTGAATCTAAATTAGTTTGATTTTCAAAATATTATTAGAGTATTTGAGATGTAGGTACTGATTCTTGTTGCTATATTTCAAGTAAATATGTTATTAGTAATTTCTTTCCGCGGCTTAGGCAATCCTAGTAATATTATAAATGCGAAAGTTTGTGAGAATGTATGTAAGTATGGATATTTGTTATTCTTTCACGCAAATACTACTGAACAGATTACGATGAAATTTGGTAAATAGGTAGCTGAAGACCCAGAATGACACATAGGCTTTTTATCCCGGAGTTCGCGAGGGATCGGGATTTACACGGGAAGGGTTTCCACTTGGACGAAGTCGCGGGCGGCCTTTAGTAAATATTAAGTTCAAATTGATTGATTTAATTCATTTTATTTTTCACATAACGTCATAATTATATCACTTGTATAAATATAACTAAAAATATTATAAATGCTATTTTAAGAGCAATAACATTTGTTTGTTTTGGAAATCGATTAACTTTATTATAGTGGTCTAAAATCCAAGGATAAGGGCAATGGTCAAGGCAGAAGGGAGTACTCTACATTTCTGTAGGTACAAGATTGAAGTAAGCTCTACGTACCACAATTTTAAAGACCTGTTACTAACTGGTAAGTATTCATTCAGCTACTAGATACAAAAGACCAGCCTGTGTACCAAAAAAATGGAATAACCTAACCTAACCCAACCTGTATCCAAAGTAACAAATGTGTAGTAATAATAAAATATAGCGATTTGGAACCCGAATTTGTCTAATTTATATACGTACTTAACTTCATTGCTCTAGTATTAAAGTCACACCTTTTGCTAAAAGAGGTAGGCTGAGATCAAAAACAACAAAACTCAGGTTACACATTTATTACCCTACAGTTTTTCTTAAAGTAATAACTTGAATTCGAACCCACGACACCTCAATCCTAATTCCAACCCATTGCTCTATCACTATATACAACGGAAACATTATGTATAACTATGTAATACGCTCTATGCTCACATAATATGTATATGTACTTCCCCGTCTCGACGCCGATGTCAGTGTGACCGCGACTTTACTCCGCGAAACATGATCTTACTATTGTTACTTGGGATTCATGTAAGTTATATATTATTACCTTATTTATTTACTATTATGTTATATATAAATTAGGGTTTGAAGTATTAATTTTGTAGATAATTGTATCGTATTTATTATCTTGATTAGGAAAAAATAACAGGTTGTACTTTTTTGAGTTTATTGTTTTAAATACAATAAATAAAATATGTACAGGTAAATCAGTTTATATATTATCATATTTATTTAATATAATGTTAAAAATATTCTTGTTTAAGAGTAAGTCATTAGTAATAAATACTATCGATAATTGTATACAGTAACAATTAACGAGATTATAAAAAATAACAAATTACTTACCTACTTTTTAAAAGTCTTAATATTTGTATTTTTTATTTTTATCAGTAGTCGATAATTCTTATTATGTTGACATTTTTGCAGTGTAATTTTGTTACAAAATTAAAAAACGAAACAAGGTTTTTAATCTATACTAATATTATAAAGCTGAAGAGTTTGTTTGTTTGTTTGTTTGTTTGTTTGTTTGTTTGTTTGTTTGTTTGTTTGAACGCGCTAATCTCAGGAATTACGGGCCTATTTGAAAAATTCTTTCAGTGTTAGATAGTCCATTTATCGGGGAAGGTTATAGGCTATATATCATCACGCTACTACCAATAGGAACAGAGTACCAGTGAAAAATGTTACGGATACGGGGAAAATTTTGACCTATTCTCTCTTATGTGACGCAAGCGAAGTTGCGCGGGTCAGCTAGTTAGAAAATAATTAAGTTACTATATGGTTTAGAAAACTAGGTGTGCCTCGGTAAGATAAAGTTACAGTTTTCAAAATAAATACCGAAATACTCACGCTGTTTTCAAATCCTGTTAAATTATAAGATTCTAGTAATAGATTTAATAGTAATTCTGTTGATTTTTATAATAAAAAGATGAGTACGTCGTGGCTAAGTTGAAAATGCCATTTGAAATGATTTACTAAGCAGGTCGTGAGCGACTTTGCGAGTCGTGAATTAAAATCTAATTTAGATTGTGACCTAACACGATTCTATTGATATAGGTCACTTGATTCTGTTTTGATGCTATGTTACCTACCTAATATTACCTATTAATACCTACTTAGTATAATTTTCGAAGTTAGCTAGTAACTATTAAATTTTAATATGTAGGTATTGGGTAATTCCAAAGGTTTTTGTAGACCAATTTTAATGTTAGAGATTCTCCATGTGTGCAAAAACCTCAAAATTTGTTGCCAAAATAATTATTTGATTACCCTGTTTTTAGCTGGTGAACACAATACCTAACCCCTCTCTCATTCCCGATGGAGATTTACGCTCAGCTTTTTTTAAACTGTCGCGGTAAGAAAATATGTCAAGCTTTAACGCATTACTATCCCACTGCTGAGCAAGTCTTCTTTCGAAACGAGGAAAAGGTTAGAACTTGAGTTCACCACTCAAGCCAAGCCTGATTTGGAGATTTGCAGATTCCAAGTCAAAATATCTTACTAAACAAGAATTTGGTTTTTCAAAATTCAGTAATTTATATTTTTTTCAATTCACATTTAATTACTAGAATCAGATTTGAGGATAAACCCGCCATAAAAATAAAAACGAATTAGTTTTTTTGTTTCTCCAGGAAACTTCTAATAGGCATAAGATTACAAGATGAATTGAATAATGATATGCAAAAATAATACAATAATTATTTTCCTTGTATAGTAGGTAAATTATCATATAAGTAGGTTTTTAATTAACGTTTCCGTAATATTTTATAAAGATAATAAAACGTAGGGTCACAATAACAGACGGACAGAGACGCGACTCGGGGCAAAGTTCGTTAAACTTATAGTTACCTAAATGGGCTTATTGATAAACAAATTAATGTATAATTTAATTAGTAATATAAATGTTATTATGAAAAGTTATTGTAATTTTGATTTACAAAACCTGACTTTAACTAACAAATAATAATTCATATTATTTCCTAAATTTAATTCGATACAATTTAACTTATACTTTATTTCCTAAAGGAATTTAGTCATATTCACAATTTTGGCCGTTCCGGAAAAGCTTCAATACACAGTTATCTTTACTTTTATACCTACATACAAACATTACACTCAAACGTAACACCTCGCTCGATGTACGTGAAGGTTGTAGGCAGAGGTGTTAAATATCATTTTTTCGCTGTTATCTAACTATCTATACTTAATATTATAAAGCTGAAGAGTTTGTATGTTTGTTTGTTTGAACGCGTTAATCTCAGGAACTACTTGTCCAATCTGGAAAATTCTTTCAGTGTTAGATAGCCCATTTATCGAGGAAGGCTATGTATAATCACGCTACGGCCAATAGGAGCAGAGCACCAGTAAAAACGGGGAAAATTATGACCCATTCTCTCTTATGTGACTTAGCCCCATGTAATGGAGAGCTTATTGCATATAGGTAGTTAATTGGCAGATATGTTTACGAATCTTTGAAACTGTCTTAATTATTCTAATAAATATTGGAAAAACCTCAATTCGGAAAAAAACTCATCATCGTTTTTTGCCTATTTCTTAATAGCTTTTGCGGTTATTTTTTTCAGTTTTTTCTATGTTAATTGTTATTTTTATTGGAAAAATCGTTTTAATTGGTTTAATAGCTTAACAGAGTTTCTTTCGCATTTATAATAATGATTGAAAATGAAAGAATAGTTGGTACCATCAATTCAAAATAGGTACGAAGAATTAAGAACACTTAAAATGTCTTACCACTTTTTTATTCATTTTTGTATTTATCGTACCGTATCCATAACGTTTAGTAGGTTTTCCGGTTCCGGTGCTCGAAGCGTAAACATTGTTGTAGTACAGATCCTCCAACTTATTGTGATTAAAAATCATTTACGAACTGTTGGACACGATAAATAGTTGAAAACACAATCTTAACGTGTAGTGGACTTGTGTAAATATTAACTAACAGTGCAATTAAAGTGAATGTGAGAAAAAGTAAAACTGATTATAAAAACCAACGATTACCGAAGTGAGGTTAGAAATTGATTGTGACATTAGTAGACACTGTCAACTGTCAAGTCAACTTGACAGGATCGATATCATTCGTTCATTGCGTCGGTGTTGCCAACACGAAAAATTTCTACCGCTGCGATTCATTTTACGCAAAAATTAAAACTTAAACATGGAAGATCAATTCGAAATCTTGTTTGAGAAAATGAAAATTGAAATGCAGAAACAGACGCTTGAACTGAAGGAATCTATAACTAATTCAGTCATGGAAAAAATGGATGAAAAAATAAAGCCTATTATAGCAGAAAATAAAGATTTAAAGGAAAAAGTAATAAGCCTTGAGAAAGAGATAGAATATATGAAAAGAGATAAGAAGAAAAACAACATTATTATTTTTGGATTACAAGAGGAAGAAGAATCAACGACAGGATTAATAGAAGTGGTGAAGAACATATTTAATAAAGACTTAAATATAAATATTGGGGATTTTGAAATAAATCAAATTTTTCGCATCGGCAAGAAAAGCCCAGGCAGAAAACCGAGACCGGTTTTGCTCTCTCTTGTCAATTCATGGAAGAAAACTGAGATACTGAGAGTTCGGAAAAATCTGAAAGACATATATATAACAGAAGACTATTCTAAAGAAGTATTGGAGAAGAGGAAAATGTTACAAACAAAATTGAAAGAGGAAAGGATAAAAGGGAATTTTGCATATCTCAGGTACGATAAGCTCGTAGTAAAGGAAAATAATGCAAGTAACGAAAAAAGAAAAAGGGGAGAAGCTTATTCACCGGGTGATAACACACAAACTAAAAAACAGCAAGTCTGGACGCCATCACATACAAATAGGCGCAACGCCTTTGATGTGATGAGAGGCAGATCCAACTCTCTCTCGTGCCCCAAGGCGGATAATAGGCAATAACAATTAACTATCGGCAACCGGGAAACAAAACAACACAAAAATATAGAAAACCAAACATACAGAAACTACCAACCTCCCCCAAGCCGACTGGTCCTCGTGGGGGAAAATGACCACGACCCTCTAAAGATAAACAACCAGAAAAAGAAACGTAACGATAACGATATATATATCGCCACTTTAAACTGTCGATCACTAGGAACCACTGAAAAACTACAAGAATTGGAATTAGCATTGGATGAAATAAAATGGGACATAATTGGTCTTAGCGAAGTGAGAAGATTAGGGGAAAGAATTGAAGACCATGGTAAATACATACTTTACCATATTGGGGAGACGCCTGGATTGTACGGTGTCGGCTTCATGATCAAAAGAAACCTCGCCAAAAACATACAGGAACTAAGAGGGATTTCAGAACGGATCGCATTACTCAACATTCTATTACCTGTAGATGGTGAAGAAGACCGAATATGGTCAATAATCCAGGCGTATTCGCCAACTGAATCCAATAGAAGAGAAGACATATCAAAAATTGAAAAATTCTACGCAGACCTACAATTAACTGCTGCAAATGAATCAAAAAACCTAATAGTTATGGGAGATTTTAATGGACAAATTGGCACACAGAAAACGGGAGAAGAATATACCGTAGGAAATCACGGATGGGGCAATAGAAGTAAAAACGGCTCACGATTGGTGTCCTTTGCTATTGAAAATAAATTAAGCATTATAAACAGTTTTTACAAAAAGAAACCATCAAAGAAATGGACATGGATATCTCCTAATGGCCGGCATAAAAACGAGATCGACTATGTTATGTCTAACAACTTAAAAGTTTTTGAAGACCTGTCTATCTTAAGAAATTTTAATTTTAACACAGATCATAGATTGGTTAGAGCTAAACTATCAGGGACACGTGTTAAAAGACCAAGACAATTTCACAATAATATGAGAGCCATCGAGTGTATTGGCAACACTGATTTACTTCTAAATAACCTTGAGACATCTTTACAAGGAAGGGAAAAAGAATGTATATCGACTCAAGAAAAATACACCCGATTGCTCAAACAACTAAAATCACAAACTAAAAAAGCAAATATGACCAGTAAGACAGCGATATCATTTAGAAGTAAGCAATTATTACAAGAACGGAAAGAACTTATACAACAAAGAAAACATAGCAACAATAATAATGTCCAAAAAATTGCAGAATTAAGCAAAAAGATAAGCGAACAACTAAGAAAAGAACGGAAAGCAAAAAGGTTTGCAACACTAAAGAAACATATAGAAAAAACAGGCGGAATAAAGAAGGCCCTAAAAGAAATGAGTTACAAAAAGGATTGGATTCCAAATATGAAAAATAAGAACAGGGGAAAGACCAGCAAAAGACCAGAAATTCTACAAATTGCTACAGAATACTACCAAAATTTATACCAAAGCCGTAAAGGTGACCAAGTAATAAAAGAATATAATTCGGCAGATACGGACGAGATAAACACAATCCTTAAGGAGGAAACCATAAAATCAATTGAAACACAAAAACTAGATAAAGCACCTGGATCAGATTTGGTCACAAATGAACTGTTAAAAATAACGTTACCAGTGATAGCACCAAGACTAACAGATCTATTCAATGAAATCCTTGAAACGGAAACCATCCCAGAAGACTGGACTAAATCGACCATCATACTGCTACATAAGAAAGGAGACAAAGGCGATATAGGAAACTACAGGCCGATCAGTTTAATGTCCAATATTTATAAAATATTTTCTAAAATCATTCTACAAAGAATCACTAATATACTAGATGAAAACCAACCAAAGGAACAAGCTGGTTTTCGTAGTAATTTTTCGACCATAGATCACATACACACTCTAAGACAAATATTACAGAAATATAGAGAATATAATAAAACGTATTACATTGGGTTTGTGGACTTTAATAAAGCGTTCGATACATTGGAGCATGAGTATATATGGGACGCTCTAGAAAGGCAAAGGGTGCCAGCAAAATATATAAGAATAATTAAAAATGTTTATACAGCAAGCACTGCACAAGTTAAACTTGAATCTACGGGCAACGAGTTTCCTATTGAAAGAGGTGTGCGTCAAGGAGATCCTATATCGCCTAAATTATTTTCGGCGGTGCTTGAGATGATCTTTAGGAATCTAAACTGGACTAAAAACGGCCTCAACATAAATGGCGTGAATCTCAACCATCTACGCTTCGCAGATGATTTGGTTTTGTTCTCAGAAGACGCCGAAACGCTGGGACTAATGTTGCAGCAACTATCTGATGAAAGCGCCAAGGCCGGTCTGACAATGAACCTAACTAAAACTAAAATTATGACGAACGCCCAGCAAACAGTAAACAACGAACAAATAACAGTAAATAACGAACAAATAGAATATGTGAAGGAGTATATATATCTGGGCCAACTTATATCTACAGATAATTGCATGGAAAAAGAAATAGAACGAAGAATAATGAATACCTGGAAACGGTTTTGGTCTCTGAAAGAGATAATGAAGGATAAAGATATGCCAATGTCAGCAAAAAAGAAAGTGTACGAAATATGCATTATGCCATGTTTACTTTACGGGTGCCAGACATGGGCATTAACAGAACTACAAGAACATAAAATAAAAGTCTGTCAAAATTCAATTGAAAGAAGTATATTAGGTATAAAAAGAAGAGATAGAGTAAAACTGCAGGAAATTAAAATGAAAACGAAATTTAAAAATGTACACACGACTTACCGACAGCTTAAATGGCGTTGGACTGGGCATATGCTAAGGGAAAATAGAGACAAATGGACAAAGATAGTGACAGAATGGTATCCAAGGGGAAACAAAAGAAATCGAGGCAGACAAACAATAAGATGGGAAGATGATATCCGGAAAATAGCTGGTCCAGTATGGACTCGTTTAGCTAGAGACAGAGATGCGTGGAAATCTTTAGAGGAGGCCTATGTCAACAGACAAGCTGTTCCACAGAAACACCAGTTGCCGATAGATAACAACCAAGTTAGTTAGAAAGAATGTTTAATTTTAGGAAGTAGGCATGTCAAGAATATTTTAATGTTTATTTGTTAAGAAACAGCAATAAAGGCTATTTTATTTTTTTATTTTTATTTTTATTTTATTTATCCATAACGTAATCAAAAGAATCCTGAAAAAACCATCTTAAGTAACATAATGATGAGTAAAATCATCGCAAGTGAACCAAAGATAAGAGACTTGTATGTCGTGTATAATTTATGCAACACTAAACAAATAGAAAGTGTTACTATGAGAGCGAGAACGATTGCTCAATATATAGATTATATATAGATTGAGAAACTCTGAGGTTAATGAATGATCTCTTGATATTTGATCTAATATATTATCTACTTAGTAACTTCTGCCAGCGACATGGTCAATGGAAATATCTGTGGTTTTATTTGCTAATTTATCGAATGCGTTAAAATCTTTGATTCTATGTACCTTCCTAGTATATTTTTTTCTGGACGTAATACAATAGCCTCTGTCTTTCTAGTGTATGTTTTACGAAAATAATAGCTCCGGGTTTTTAATTATGTCCTTGCGAAATTTTATTAAATAGGTTTGTGGTTTAGTCATGAAAACGAAACAGCATTTATAATGTTAGAAATTAAGTATGGATATAACTCTGTAAACCAATGTAACTTTACTAATAGGCCTTTCCATTAAGGAGACAACGACACTGTTTTACCACTTCTGAATAAGTCAGTGTTCATACATTTGCTGTCGCTTTAACTATCGGATAGGTTATACGAAACTTATACTTAGCCTTGAAACTAGCATTTAGTTCTGTTAAATCTTTATACTATCACGGATCTTAGTGATACACTATTTATTTATAATGTCACTTAGAAACCTTGCGTTAAAAGCATGTTAATGAGCCGCAGTGTATTCTGATCAGCAGACGAGCTGACGTGGAATGTGTCAATGAACTTTCCAGGCTTTACAAGGTGTTTACATTGAATTAACATAGTCGTGTTCAGAATTATAATTAAGTAAATATTGTGAATTAATGCTCGTTTGTTCAGTGATTCTGAGAGATGTGACTACTGAGAATTACATACGATTTACGAACAGTTTTGTTGATGCTGTCCTGTTACGCGACTCTCTACCACTGCCGGCAACCGGCTAGTTATCGAGAAATTTGTATGAAAATCCGATCAGTGCCAGTCCTGGACGCTGAAGAAACTATTTTTATTGTACAGTTTAAATGTCAAACTGTCGATCGTCGATAATATCGACCGTGGAGAATCGCGCTACAGCTGTGTCTTCAATGATCATATTACTCTTTAAATAACAGAATAGAGGATATAAAACCATGAAATAACTCCCATAAGGGCTGATGTTCAACCGGCATCTGAACAGCTATCGTTTTTTATCAGTTTGGTGAGAGAGTATCTAAAATATTTAATTTTGTTAATGAATTTTAAATATTCAAAACGAAGGCGATTCGGTAGTGCCGACTTTTGGCATAAGAATACTGTTTTTTTTTTTGTTTAACCTATACTGTCCCATTGTTGGGCAAAGGTCTCCCCCAAACTCCTCCACCGGTCTCTATCCTCAGCCATCTCTTATGGGTTGATAAAGTTTTAGTATCTGCCCAGACATGGAGATGTCCCACAGTATTGCAATTCTATACCACTATCGACTATCACAGTCGCCTTATATCGAGAAAATTTGTATGAAAATCTGAACAGCGCCTGCAGCCGCAGTGGGAACTATTTTTGGAGTACATCTTAAATGTCAAATCTCGATACTCGATAATACCAACTGTAGAGAATCGGGGTACAGATGACAATAGATCCGCTTTTATTTGTTACATGGGGTTAAATTGTAATTAACCAAAAGTAAGTACGAGTAATCTCATTCCTAAATATCTAACGAAGCTACTAGGAAACGCTGTTTTACAGTCCACCGCACATTATGTAGATAGGCTTTTTTCAAACCAGGTTATGCATCATAATTTTCAAAAATTGTGTTATGTTATTCAACATCGTTATGCTAGCTAATTTTGCGAATAATGAAATAATTATAAGCTATTAATATTTTTATTACCTGCCAGTACGTGTATTACATGGGTTTGGTAGAAAAACTTATAATCGTTAGAACTGGTTTCAACGGTAGGTAGTGATTAGGTTCTTTACCTGCCTTTAAAAGTAAAATGTTGATAAATTCGTATGTACCTACTATTACATATATGTAGTTAGTACTACTAACATAAGGTCTTATATATAAAATTCATGTCACAATGTTCGTTCCCGTACTGCACCGTCCGAAACGGCTTGACCGATTCTCGTGAAATTTTGTGACCATATTAGCAAACATCTTCCTTTTTTTTTGTTATGTCGCATTAAAAATACATACAGCCTTAAATTTTTACCCTTTTATCACCAACCCCTATTTTTTAATAGCCATTTTAGTATAATCTATATGGCAAAGCAACGTTTGCCGGGTCAGCTAATAAGTATATAAAATTATTTTCGGAGAAAGGTCAATGACAGTTGCTCAGCAAAAAAAGCGCTATTAGTGTTAAATCGCGTTGAATTTAAAAAATAGAACAATATTATATTTTTTTCAATATGGCTTCGTTAGACCATGACTATATAAAGTTTTTCATAGTAATGAGACTTTGCTGCCTATCTGTCATCCAGACTGTATCTCATGAACCGTACATCACGAATAGTTAGAAAGTTGAAATTTTCACAGATGATTATTACTGTAGCCGCTATAACAACGATTACTAAAAAACAGAATATATTTTATATTTATTTTAACTCCGGAATTAAGGTACTTAATTTTTTTATTTAATTGATAGGTCTTATCGTTTAACGACTGCCACACTCCACACAATTAAACTAGGTACTTATAATGTTTATTATTACGTTATCGGTAATTGCACTTTTTTATTGTACTATATAATAGACTAGCTGACCGCGCAACTTAGTTTGCGTCACATAAGAGAGAATCTATACTAATATTATAAAGCTGAAGAGTTTGTTTGTTTGATTGTTTGTTTGTTTGAACGCGCTAATCTCGGGAACTACTGGTCCGATTTGAAAAATTATTTCAGTGTTAGATAGCCCATTTATCGAGGAAGGTTATAGGCTATATATCATCACGCTACGACCAATAGGAGCAGAGTACCAGTGAAAAATGTTACAAAAACGGGGAAAATTATAATTCTCTTATGTGACGCAAGCGAAGTTGCGCGGGTCAGCTAGTGGGTCATAATTTTCCCTGTTTTTGTATCATTTTTTACTGGTACTAAGCTCCTATTGGTCGTAGCATGATGATATATAGCTTATAGCCTTCCTCGATAAATGGGCTATCTAACGCTGAAAGAATTTCAAATCGGACTACTGGTCCGATTTGAAATTCTTTCAGCGTTAGTAGTTTCCTGAGATAAGCACGTTCAAAAAAACAAACAAACAAACTCTTCAGCTTTATAATATTAAGTGTAGATGAGTGGTGCTCTCTTTTTCAGTAAAATTATTTTTTGTTACAGACTGCTTCGGCAGTATTGGCGCCCTGCATAGAACTGAACGATGGTAACACAATACCCGTAGTCGCTTTGGGTACCGGCAGAGGCACAGCTAAAGAGGTAAGTTAATAAAATAGTTAGCATTTTTACCCGCCTTCAGAAAAAAGAAGGAATTTCTCGATTCTTCATAGTTTTTTTTGCTGAATATTAGAAATCGTAGCTTTAGATGCTTGCTTATCAAGAAAATGCCAAATCTGTTTATGCGATTAGCTTAAGAAATACCTATCAAAAAAGTGTACTTGCTTTCATTGTCTTTTACAGATTTTGTATATTATTATATGGTTTAACAAATATTCCACTTAGTTCAAATTAAAACTTTAACCGGTTGAACTATAATTAAAACCTAAACGTAATTATTGGAATAATATATTATGTATTTTCCCAATATTTAAACTTTAAAATTATAATATAATATTACCAATATGACACGTAATCTAAGAAAGGGTTAAGTAATGTCAAGTGGTATCGAAAGCTAGACCAATCGAGTTTCTATAATAATAGTAGCTGAGAAATATTGTACGTGACTTAAGATCGTGAAGGTCTAAGGTTAAATTCCCTAGGAATCTACTATTCTATCTCTGTTGATCGTAACTTGACAGTGTTTTGTTTTGAGGTCACGAGGGCACGTAGGTCGGTATCTTATCAGAATATTATTTTGGCAATATTTACTTATTGCACACGAAATATATTTCTGACAAAAATGGTGTCGCAGTAGCAAACGGAAAAAAACAAATAGTTTGTGAAAATAACGCGTACTTCGTCTGTATAGTAAATCCTTTATCAAAAAAATCGATTAAGCTACCGAAGTAGGGTAAAAGTCATGGAGTTGTAACTTTGAAAGACATAAAAAAAATAATGTTCTGCTAGCAATATTTGGCTACGATGGCCAGTTTTATTGAAACTAGTCACGCTTTCAAGAGGTTGTTGTTTTAACCAATGTCCTTTATTATGGTATTCCTTTACGACCATTGAGAGGTCAGGCGCAGAACCGATGGTTTTACGTAGATATGATGGTCTGCGACCTTAACTTCTTTGCTCCGGGCAATCGCAGAAACTCTTGATAGAGAATCTCAGGCATAACTTTTCATCGGACCCGAGAATCAATCTCAATTCTTTTGCATAACGGCTGCATTTTTATCATCATTTGACCAATAAAACTTTTCAAACAAATTTCAGGGCGAATCAATCGATGAAGTCCGTAACGCAGTCCTTTGGGCGATAGAGGCAGGGTACAGACACATCGACACTGCTGCCATCTATGGAGACGAGCCGCAAGTGGGCCAGGGGATAGCTGATGCCATTGCCAAGGGTATTGTCACCAGAGAACAATTGTTTGTTACTACTAAGGTATGTATTTAAATTCATTTAAAACACATAATGTCACGCTTTTTTCCATAGGGGTAGGCAGAGACCAGAGAACGCCACCTGGTACGATCCTTGTAAAACTTAATTTGATTTCATGATTTTCATAATAAATGTAGATAACTTGTGTAAAATATTAAAGTTGAAGATACTATAATATATGTATATTAAGTTTGAAGCAGAGTTATCGGTTGAAGCGCCTTCTAATAAACACGATTCGTTTTCAGAGAGTGTTGTTGATGAACTTTTTTTGAATTTTGTTGCCATTTTTCGTACTTAGCAACGATATTATTTCTTCTGATGGTTTGTGCATATTTAATGTCTGCTTTTTCGTTACTTATTTTTGTTTATAACTCTTCATTTACTACCTTTATCGTGCTAAATAAATATAAAACAATAACATTTGTATTATATCTATTTTTTATAATATATACGTAAATTTATACTGTATATTTTCATTTCTTTCAGCTATGGAACGACAAGCATGCCCGTCACCAAGTGGTGCCTGCTCTAAGAGAGTCACTGACCAACCTCGGCCTGGACTATGTCGACCTGTATCTTATACACTTCCCTGTCGCTCTTAAGGTAAGACACTACACATATATACCTGTAGAAAAGTCGGGACGAGTTGTATGGGACTTATGGGATCACAATTCCCACGAGACTGGAATTAACGGGTCGATTAAGTGTTCGCGTTAATTCCCGTATCCTAAAGTATTGTAGTGCAGTAATTGGGATTCGAATCAACGACCCTTAGATAGAAAGTCCAAGAAAGACGTCGACGTAAGTCCATCTTTTTGTTGTTCGTTCTTACAGTAAAAAGTAATAGTAACTTTTTGTCTGTTTATTAAAATAAAATATAGGTCCGGTGTGTATATAATAGATACACTTATACTATTATAAACTAGACTAGACTATACTAGAATTAAATGTATAGATTTGTAATTAAATTATTTATGATCGTATTTGTGACACAACTCATAAATAATCAATTAATTTATTCAGAATATGTAAGTTATCATAAAATATCTTACATTGTAAGGTATTATGGAATGTAACTATGTAACGTGTATTAAACGGCACCTATGAAAAGCGTAATTAGGACTTGCTTAAAATTACTACGGTGTAGACATAAAAACTAAATAAATTGATAAAAATAAATTTATATATTACTAGCTGTTCTGCGCAACTTCACTTGCGTCACATAAAAAAATTTTCCCCATTTTTGTAACATTTTTTACTGGTACTCTGCTCCTATTAGTCGTAGCGTGATGATATATAGCCAATAGCCTTCCTCGATAAATGGGCTATCTAACACTGAAAGAATTTTTCAAATCGGACCAGTAGTTCCTGGGATTAGCGCGTTCAAACAAACAAACAAACAAACTCTTCAGCTTTATAATATTAGTATAGATTTAAACATTGTACTTTAATATTATAAATAAAAAAATATTGTGTCGAACAATTCGAAACTTGGCATACCTAAATTGAAGTCTGCAATCAGAATCAAAAACATGAAATATATCTTCTACACATTTTTCTTTATTATCGAAATGATCTAGAAAAAATGCCCAAGACATATTCCAGTTTAAAATAATGTTACAAAGTGTAGTTGTGTAATTAATCGTGCTACAATTATAAAGGCATGTCGTATTGATGCATGACAATGATCTTATAGCAATTAATGTTACATTACATTAACATAATTGATATTGTTTTTATTGATTTATAAACGTAATTACTGTTGTAGGTAGATGTATTATTTATAGTTCATAATAAGTCCCAATAGTACATTTAGCGGTAGTATTAGAATAGAATTAGAATAGATAAACTGCTGCTAAATGTATCTCAGAAACCGGGGGTAAGAGAGTCTAAGACCCATAATTCTTTTAATATTTACAGTCGGATGGGTCAGCAGACAACATAGACTACTTGGAGACCTGGCAAGGTATGGAGGAGGCCCGAGACCTCGGCCTCGCGCGGTCCATCGGAGTGTCCAACTTTAACACCACGCAGATCAGCAGGCTCGTCGACCATTGTAGAATCAGACCTGTTATCAATGAAGTTGAGGTTTGTACCAATTAAAAAGAGCATGAGTATTATTTCCTTCAAGTAATTTTAAATGTCATATGCTTGACAGGCGCTATATTTCGACAACCTAATAATGAGCGTATTTGCGATTGATTTAAATTCTAAGTTATGATAATTAATTTTGCGTAATTCCAAAATAAAGTGGTACTATCAAATAGGCTACGGTACTGTGCATACCTTCTTAAGCCGTGAATTTTGCATACAAGGCTCGCTACTACGTTGTTGTACTAGAGTACATGTTGTAGAAAATCCCGCTAATGGTGTTATTATGTACAGACTGCTATAAAAGTTGCTTAGAGTAAATAGTTTGTTTGATCATATGCCTTCCATATTTCTTGTGCAGGTGAATCCCTCAAACACCCAAGAACCCCTGGTCTCCCACTGCCAGCAGCTCGGCATTGGCATTATGGCGTACTCCCCCTTCGGTTTCCTGGTGTCCAGAAATCGCCCGGACGCTCCCCCTCCACGATACGATGACCCCACCCTTGTAGCCATTGCCCAGAAATACGGCAAGAGCACTGGACAGATTGTTCTGAGATATTTGGTGAGTACAATATAATGGTTATAAACATAGAAGATATTTTAAAAACCATTGCAGGCTAGTATTGGATACAAATAACTTGAAAAATACTACTTGGTTCAAGTTATGTTCACTAGATGTCGCTATATCAGGAACGTGGTTCACGGCCTATTGTTTGAGTGTTAGGTCGATAGATAACGCTGTTTTGCAAATGACTTGAGCGATATATTTTTTTAAATATTTCGTACAACAAAATGGTGCCAAAGAAATTATTTAGTTTTTTTGGAAAAAAATTAAATGAACTCTTTTAAAATTGTGCATTAACTTAAGATATACTTATATTAGTCTGTTGTTAAACGTGACCCTGCTTCAAGGTAACTTAAATAGTACATAAAACTAAACACAAACAAAAATAACAAAATAGATTTTATATTTCCTTAAAATGTCAAGTTCATATTAATTATTCTTTCACATTAAGTTTTATATTAATCTATATTGACCTTAGATACTTACTTACATTATCTTTTCATTGGTTTCTTATTAGTAGCGTAAAAGATAGAATAATCTTTAGCCGTTGCTTATATTATTAGTCATCGAACCCTTAACTTAGAGATCAAAGCCAAGTTGGCTTCCGATCGATAAATTATGTGTGTGCCGTGCCTATGGAATATTTTATCTATCGATCAGAAATATTTTTTACATCATAACCAGTTTGCCGATTGATGGCACTTGGGGTTTTCAGCCAAAACCGTTATTAAATAAAATAAGGTTTCGTACCGATTATTTATATTATTCTTTCCAAGTTGTTGTTTTCCTAAGCCTATTTTAATGCCCCACAGCTGGACATAAACTGATTAAAAAATATAATAATTGAAAAATATTATAATGAATAATATTTTATTCTTCACAGATCGAGAGAGGTTTAATCCCTATCCCGAAATCAACAAACAGGAAGCGAATTGCCGAGAACATCAATCTATTCGATTTCGATCTGACGGCAGAAGAAATCTACACCATTGGGCAATTCAACAAGAACGTACGCGTTATTGAAATACCTGACTGGCAAGATTATCCTAACTATCCGTTTTAAGTAAAATAAATATTTTGTTACATAATTTGGCGTTTCATTTTAAGAGTACAAGCTCTGGTCTTACCCAATGGGTAAGACCAGATCCAACCAAGACTTCTCCATCTGTCTGTCTGTCTACTACCAATCTGTATCTCATGTACTGTGATAGTTAGACGATTGAAATTTCCACAAATGATGAATTTCTCGGCAGACCTCCGCAGCTCCGTGGCGCAGTGGTTTAGGTCGCCACGCCCGCCGCTACCATTGCATCGGGAGGTTGCATTCACAAATGATTGTTTCGGGTCGGGTTAAATTTGTGTCCGTTGTTAGTACGTTTGTAAAAGTGCCCGCGACACAAGAGCAATTCTTTGTGCGGGAGTTGTCTTTCTAAAAGAATAAAATAAAAAATACATTTCTATTGCCCTGGCTCCCATACAACAAATAAAAGTAATTTCGTCGCCCTTTTTATAAATAATGGCAAGGGACCCTTTGTGTTCCAGTGCAACTCGCAATTGGCTAGACTTTTTTTATTTGAAGTAATAGGCCATTAATTACCAAAGAATAGATAATTACGTTATCGACATATTTGACTGACATTTGTCAAGACTACCTGAATTATCCGTTTTAAATTGTAAAATAAAGTATTTAGTTATATTAATTTACGTTTGTAGTTTAAATTTCAATGAATCGGCAATAATAAATTAACAAAAACTGATATAAACTGTTATCTATGATTATTTCATTATAACCGGTTTATAGAAATAAAACAAGACCTTAATTATTTAACTTTAGCCTTTTGCCCGTATGGAATTTCTTTTTCTTGAAAACTTCCTTAACGCTCTGCCAAATTTTATCCAAATCGGTTTAGTAGTTTTCACATAAAATAATATAAATATTCAAATTTAAAATATAAGGCATTGGAATACTTAGGCAAATTTTTAATTACTATAAATCTAAATAACTAATTATGTTGAGATCTACAACAAGTGCAGTCTTTATAAATTATATTATTTACAAAACGAAAAAAATTGTTGAATTACTATTAAACTAAATAACTAATTATGTTGAGATCTAAAACAGGTGCAGTCTTTATAAATTATTTACAAAACAAAAATAGTAGTTGTCAGTGATCCAAGTTGCGGTTTTGGAATCTTTTATAAAAAAAAACTCTTTTAATATACCTAAAATATAACCCGTTTGTCTACAAATGGTTCTATGAGGATATTATCTTTTTTTGCTGAGATAAATGTCTCAATTGATTGGCTTATGAAGAAGTCATATTTTTATAGAGTTCGAATTAATTTGGCTTACGAAGTAATAAAAATATCTATAGATACGCAGAGATTTTTAAAGTTCCCTCGATACAGGTGAGCAAAAAATCATTACGAGAGAGATTTATTAAAAAAAACCTTCAGTCCTTTTCATTATTATGTAATTGAAATATCCAACTTATATAAGGATATCCATGTCTTATAAGTACAAAAAGAGCGGCGGTAGTCTACTAGCTACGGCACCTTGCAAGTGAAATGCAGTTAAATTCGTATTCCACCCTTTTTACTATCCACTCCTAAGTTTTTACGCACGCCTTTGGCCTTTGACGCCTTCAGCTATGAAGGGGTGAACAGAATTACAAATCTTGTATAATCGACATAGCCTAAAAAATAAACGACGTAAGCCAAGTAAAATTACCTACACCTAAAAAAAGCCGGTAGACTTAGCCGGTTTTTCCAGATTCATCTTTATTTTATAGCCTCAATTAATATGATTAATTGCTTTGTTAGACACATTTAAGTGACGTGTGTTAAGGTAGGTACAAATTATAACACAGACATGATTGTAAAACTAGGTAAAGCAACAATCTTAGGAATATTGCACACTGACCGTTTGCATAGGAGACGTGCCCTGGGTGCTATTCAAGGGGGACAGAATTACCAATAAAAATAGGGCGTTCCATACAAATAAAGTCTAGAAGAAGTCTATTTTGTACCCATTTATCTTAGCAGAACTTTGTGATATGCAACAGTGATACGTTAAATTATTAAGTTTTCTCTCTCCCAATTCGGGAGTGGACCTTTACCCAGCAGAGCCAGTAATGGATGAGCCAGTCAGTACAAAATACATTATATGGTTTAGCGTAGTTAATAAAAAAATGTTCCTAAAAAATCGCCACAAATTTTGAGCTATTTGAGGAACCCCTAGCAATTTAAAATTTACGTTTATAAGCTCCAGCTTTCTCATATGAATACAGCTATTTTGTAAAACACCATCTTAAAAAAATCACTTTATATTTTTACTCAATGTAAGTTTTCCTCCTATTTGGAACGTTGGGAAGTCGAAACATTATCTAATCACCTCCGAGAATAAAACACTACATTAATACAGCCTACAAATTTGAAATATTTTAATAACCCAGTATTTACTGGCCGTGGCGTACCACACATAGTTACGTTTGTTTTTTATCCCGAACTATGAGAGACAATTAAGCTAATATACGTCTTTGTTTGAAAACATTTTAATAAGTAAGGTTTCCTTGAAGGTGATTCAAACTTTGCATACTTGACATTATAACCTTATCGACTGATTGTTCGTTTGACTATATGTTTCTTGTGTGTTTGCTTGTTTGAAGCACAAGACTAACTTAATAAAAAATACGAGGAATAAGTGTTAAAGGGCTAGTTCCTTCTACTATCGACTATCTATAACCGTCTGGCAATCGACAAATTGTTTTTTGTATGAAAAACTGATGGCGCCTCTAGCGGGTGCAACAGGAACTAATTTCCAAGAACATTAGAAATGTCACACTCTCGATACTCGATGTCCCTGTCCGATCGTGAGACGTCCTACTGTTCTGATGGAAAAACTTAAAACTGACTTAACATACCCTAAAACAATGATAAAAACCATGAAACGAATCATATCAATAGAATTTTTAAACATGCCCAATAATACAAAATAATTTTAACAATTACTTACAAGAGGTAGAATAAGAAATATATATCTCGTTTAATTTCCTGTGCGGATAGTAAACGAGATATATTTTTTTTCGGAATCAAAAATTTAATTATATCATCGGAAGATTTATGACATAGTGCGTGAGCAATCATTATATTGTCTCTATAGTAGAGGTATAGAGCCTTTAGTTATTTAAGCCTATTTACAGCGAAGGTGGCTTGTGAGATAATTGGCAGGCTCTAGGACTAGAAAAAGTGGTTCTACGTGGGTAAATTGTTAGGTGTAGATAACTTTTCACTCGCTTTTAGAATTGACGGAATATTATTCATTTAAAAGCTTCAAAATTACACCCGTATTATACCAACTATGGGCAAGAGTTTTGAAAAAAATGGTTGAAAATTTATTCTAAATGGTCTACTTTAAATTTAACAAGGTATTTAGAGGTTGAAATGTGCAAGTTTATTTACCAAATACAAATTCTTAGTAAAATTACGAAAACGTAATGTTTTTAAATTTTAATCTAAATTATCAGTATTTGATGTTTAATTACTTGGACATTAACGTAAATTAGTTTATTATAAATACGCTAGCGGCGCTAATAAATTTTTCAATCAACTTTTCTAGAGAGGCACTCTATAGCCGACTACCAAGTATGGAATATCGAGCTACATCTTAGATTACCTGTAATCTTACTGATATAAATAATAGTATTACGGTAATTATAAATCAATTATTTAGTAATTGACGCACAGACAATGCAGCCTACATTACTAGTAGTAAACATACCTAGTGTACCTAGATATGAGACCTAGGTACAGTCAACGACAAAAATCGATGAACAACTCAGTATTTTCACAAAACCTATTTTCATTGTGGTCTTAATATGCTGTAACAAACTAGCTAAAATTAATCACAATCAACAGTTTCAACCAATCTTAATTGCTTTCCTGTAGTAATAAGATGAATATAGGGCATTGAAAGGTTAATTTGTTCAGAAACTTTTGTAGCTGACTGTACATAAGATGCACATCTTAGTATTGTTGTGATTGTTATAACAAAACCGGTTTGACAGGAATATGTTATCAATTTCTGATTTTAGAAATTACGATATTTGTAAACGTATTTTTTACGGTTTTTTAAGTTAAATGTTCTTCCCCGAATGTTTGGAATTTTAATTTTTCATGGATTTTTTAAAATACTGATGTTTTGACCCAAAGTGTTTTGTAATTTTCTTATACTGGATTTTTTTTTATTGCGTTATAGGAAAGTTCCAAAATAAAACTTCTTCCACTTAGTCACAGCCTACCGCAAGGGTGAAATGCCAAATAAAAAAAATGTCTTTAGCTTGTTCGGTTGTCCCGCTGATAAGTAAAGGCCTGCCTGCCTTTCTTTTCAAATCACCCTATTAGTGGCAAGTTCTAATCAGTCATAAAATGCGGCCAAATCATCCTGCCATCCCGCCATCCATCTCCGATTGAGACTTCCTCCGATGACCATAACATATATATAAATCGTATCGCCCCCGTATCGTGTGCTATAAATCTCGTGTTGTTATTATTCGCAGCGCGGCACAAGCTCAAAGCTCGCGCTCGCACTGTCGCCAGTCAGTTCAACGGTGTCATTCAAACGAACAACATGAAACTGTTGCTGGCTACCGTCGCGGCTTTCGCCGTGATCTCCGTAAGTATATTATTTGTTTATAGAAATCTATAAGTACTAATATTATAAAGCTGAAGAGTTTGTTTGTTTGTTCGATTGTTTGTTTGTTTGATTGTTTGTTTGTTTGATTGTTTGTTTGTTTGAACGCGCTAATCTCAGGAACTACTGGTCCGAATTGAAAAATTCTTTCAGTGTTAGATAGTCCATTTATCGAGGAAGGCTATATATATATACAGGGTGTCCCAAAACTCAACGATAATCCGAGACAGGATGAAAGGCCAAGTCATACCGGTTCTAGGAAAAATAAAAAAAAAATTCCGTATCACTTAGTTCAGCAATAATAGACACTTTTCAAAAAAGTTGAAATTCCACACCCTTGGTCGCATTTTCAAGTCCTGTGATCACCAATGTCACAATTTCGCTGTGTTTTTTTTAATTTCGTGATCTTCATTAAATATGCTATTACTCGTAAAAGAAATAAATGCACAAAACTTTGTTAATTTAATAAAAAAAGTTAAGTTTTAGGGAGTCATGGTTCTCGAAAATATCGTTAGTTAACTTTGACGCTTCATGTTGAAAAAAAAATGTACTACACTACCCTTGGCAAGTTATTTCAAAAGTTGGCGCATTTAATCAAGATTTCAAAATGGTATAACACTTGCCACTTATCTTGCCATTAAAAATGTTATTTTTATTTGAACGAAGAGTATCCTCGCAAATGGATCGGACGCAGTGGTACAATTTTATGGCCTCCTCGTTCCCCCGATCTAAATCTAGTAGATATTTTTTACTGGGAATTCATAAAAGAAAAAGTCTATTCAAAATCAATACAAAATCTATCAGAACTTAGTCAGAAAATTGACACAGCGTCAGAGGAAATAAATGCAAGGAATTTTGATTGACTGGTGCAAAGGTCTTTTGTAAGGCGTTGCAGAGCCTGTATTCGTGCCAGAGGAAAACAATTTGGAATTACTTTAGTTTAAGGAGAATAATTAAATAAGAACGATGGTTCGTTCATTGTTTTTTTTTAATTATTATAACCTATTATGTTTATTACATTAAATATTTGTTATGGACTGACTCAATTACGTCTTTACTAAAAATAATTGCTATCCTCTGGCACGAATACAGACTCTGCAACGGCGTACAAAAGATTTTTCACCAGTCAAGGAAAATTATTTGCATTTATTTCTTCTGACGCTGTGTCAATTTTCTGGCGAAGTTCTGATAGATTTTGTATTGATTTTGAATAGACTTTTTCTTTTATGAATTCCCAGTAAAAAATATCTACTAGATTTAAATCGGGGGAACGAGGATGCCATAAAATTAAACCACTGCGTCTGATCCATCTGCGAGGATACTCTTTGTTCAAATAAAAATAACATTTTTAATGGCAAGATAAGTGGCAAGTGTTATATCATTTTGAAATCTTGATTAAATGTGCCAACTTTTGAAATAACTTGCCAAGGGTAGTGTAGTACATTTTTTTTTCAACATGAAGCGTCAAAGTTAACTAACGATATTTTTGAGAACCATGACTCACTAAAACTTAACTTTTTTTATTAAATTAACAATGTTTTGTGCATTAATTTGTTTTACGAGTGATAGCATATTTAATGAAGATCACGAAATTCAAAAAAGCACAGCGATATTGTGACATTGGTGATCACAGGACCTGAAAATGCGACCAAGGGTGTGGAATTTCAACTTTTTTGAAAAGTGTCTATTATTGCTGAACTAAGTGATACGGAATTTTTTTTTTATTTTTCCTAGAACCGGTATGACAGCCTTTCATCCTGTCTCGGATTATCGTTGAGTTTTGGGACACCCTGTATATATATCATTACGCTACGACAAATCGGAGCAGTGTAGCTATAAAAAATGTTACAAAAACGGGTAAAATTTTGACCCATTCTCTCTTATGTGACGCAAGCGAAGTTGCGCGGGTCAGCCAGTTAAGGTGATATATTGATTCTCTACCACTATCGACTATCGAGAGCTGGCTAGCTATAGAGAAATGTTGTACGAACATTTGATAAGCGTCTCTACCACGACCCATTGGAACTATTTTCGATGTACGTTTCAAATGTCAATTGTTAATTTGATTTGATTTAATATGAGACGAAGAACTTAGTTATGCGAGACAAGACTGTGAGTCTTGGCGTCGTTTCTGAGTAAATTTTGTGAAAGAACCTGCACACGTCACCGCGTCGGTTCTAGGTTCGAGTACCAGAAAGTACTTTATGTAACTATCAGATAAATTGTTTCGAGTTTGTTCGTTATTTTGTGTCCGTGTATTGTATATCTACAGGATTACTGCTCCGAAAAAATATTTACAAAATATTGACATTTTACGTTAACTTGAATTGCTGTTCTAGAGCCCGAAATAGCTCGTTAGTTAATTATTAGCTTTGTTGTTATTATTAGCTAGTTAATTATTTTAGTAGCAGTATTCTAAAAATAGTAGTTACTCTACATAATTCTAAGGTTACTATCGTTAACTGTTTTAAAATTAACATTATTATGACCCCTGTTTGAAATTGTTTTATTATGTTATTGTCAGTCGCAACAAAACATGTCGTAAAATTTTAAAAAGGTTTACGAAATATCGAAGTCACATCTAAGTGGGAAAACCACTACCAACTTTGTTTGTAATGACTTTACATATTTGTATATAGGTACCTAACATTTTAAGACTGTTTTTCTTAAACAATATCAGTATACTTAAATGTAAAAAAATCCTTTTATATGTATAGAAAGTAATCATAAAATGTCTAACAGCCAGCTTCTTTATACACATCTAAAGTTTTACAATTACTTTGGATGTTAAGCCATTGACTTTTACTTGATATTTATGAACCTACCATTTCATTTCTTCGTGTAAATGCGTGAAGAAACCAATTTGACTGTAATTTTTACTTTACCCGCATACTTTGATGAAGAAACTGGCCGCAAATGATGAACTCGATAAAATTCAGTTGAAATACGGTTGCAATACTTAAAAGACAAAGGTACTTCAAATTGACAGATTCTAATATTTTTTTAATGTAAAACCCCTATGCAATTTCCCCATAATTATTATTTATCGACATTTAATTTGAAAACCTCGTAATAACCTCAAAATCTATCCGACCGTTATCTACTAAACGGTAGTTGCAAGAAAATTAATAGTTTTGACGGGAAAGGGGTGTGACGGTGCAGTAGATAGTTATATACTCTTTTGTGCAATGTCGACACTGCACCGGTAGGTAGATACCTCATAACTGTCACTTTACCGTTCTAAGAATAAGAAATAAAGTTTCTGACTGGGATTGTATTACCTAACTATTGAAGTAAAAAATATAGTTGCTCTACAACTGTTAAAGTGATTGGTTGATTAACTTACCGTTTACGAGTTTATGAATTGGATAAAATGAATGTGTGTTTTTTATTAATTAATTGTGTTGTAGGGCTTGTGGGTTTTTAGAGCAGACATAAATACATTTCTTATTTGAAGTTTATGTCATAGAAAATGTAATCAACAAAGAAGTTTGCATCAAAAAGGTCTTCCATCATTGCAAATCATGTTATTTTTATTTTCATTCAAGATATGAAAGAAATGTTCTATTGCATAAAGTTTTTCTGTATTGTGTATAATAAATAATTGTATGTTATTATCTACTATCTAATGATTTGTTTATTTGCAACCAAAACTAATACATGTGTTATATTTCAGACAATATCAGCTGCTGTGCGAGGCAAAGCTCCCACGAAACAGCTCAACGATGGCAATCACATTCCATCGCTGGGTTTGGGATCCTTTGGCTTTGTAAGTATTACTACTTTTGATATATCGTTATTTATTCTGTGATAACATAAATACCTTCAATAATTTGTATTATTATTTACTTAAAAATTATTAAAAAAAGGAAATAAATAGGTATCTATAATTCGACTTTTTGATAACCAAATAGAAATCGAAAGAAATAAAAAAGAATAGTATGAATAACTGATCAGCGCGCCTAGTGTATTGCTAAGGAACTATTTTTTTAAGAAAATGTAACTATTTGACTATAAACTGGACTATTTTAACTATTCGATAATAGGTATAAGATCATTTTATCAATGTCAACAAATAAAAAACTTTTAAATCTGAGTCACATGTTTTATCATAAAACAATCACCTGTCTGCGGTTTGGCTTTAAAATGTTTGTTTTCGTATAAACGCTCATTTACAATTCAGGGAAAACCACAGAGGCTGCGCATTTTCAATTATAAAGTAGTTAACAGTAGATATTTAGGTATTTTGCACGCTTAAGGTCTGTTCCTGTGGAAAATGGTCACTGAATCTCTGACCTCAAATTGCTTGTGACGATTGAATAACAATTGAGACGCGACCATTATTTTTAAACTATTAACGCGACTAGAGCTTAAATTTACTTATGTTATTAATTGATCCGTGTATTGTATTCGTCTACTGATTAAATTCATACTTGATTCATTTTTATCTTCTTACATGATATATATTGCAGATAATATAATTAAGTGGGCGTTAGATACTTAGTTTTAACACACTCTCATTCGTGGCTCAAACACCCTATGTTTTTATGATTTCTTTGCAATATATACTTTTGTGAAGCCGTAAAAACAAATCTTTGCCAAAATCACAAGTTTTAAACCAGTTCATCTTTCTAGGATGAGATCAGGAAGATGCGTCAAGCAGTATGGGACGCGGTACAGGCTGGCTACAGACACATCGACACCGCTGCTCTATACGGCAATGAGGTCGAGATCGGCAAGGGTATTGCTGACGTCATCAAACAAGGGATAGTTAAGAGGGAAGACCTGTTTATTACTACTAAGGTGAGATGGTTTTATAAATTTCTGGACAAGTGTTGTTTTTTTTTGAATACCTACCGTCATAACGACTAAAATTTGGTCTGTTCTTCGCTTTTCGTGAATTTATTTAACGGCTCCAAATTTATTTCTTGAGGTACTTACTCCCTTTTAATCGCAGACTTTTTATTAGGCTCCTACTTTTAACTTATGAAACACTGAAAGCTTTAGTTTTGAAGACATCATAGTGCAATATTAAGGACTACATTAGAATTACTTAATCTAGCATACTTTACGGTGTTTTTTTTTTAGTTGTGGAACGACAAACACGGTCGTAACCAAGTGGTGCCGGCTCTACGTGAGTCTCTTCAGAAACTTGGACTCGAATACGTAGACTTGTACCTGATTCATTCACCTGAAGCTACCGATGTAAGTAACCATTGTTTCTTCAACATTTTCTTAAAAAAATGTGTCTTAAACTACACGTATTGCTTTTAAAGTAAGATCAACGTGTATTTTTAACCGGTTTGTGCGTTTAACCGTTTTGAAAAGTATTTATTACGCTAAGTAAATTTAATATTTTAACCAACTTAAAAAAGGAGGTTCTCTGTTTGACTCGTACGTATTTCTTTGTTGGCGGTGTAATTCGATAAGATAGATACATGATCATAACGAAAAATATAGTTCCATTGAAGACAGACAGAATAAACTAAAATTGTTTTGAGAATTCGAAACAACTAAAGAACATTTTTTACATATAGGTGTTGAAAATGTCAATCAAACCAAGAGTTTTTTTACATGCTACGGTATTTCCAAATTAAAAGGGTTAGGTAACTATACCGAATTATTTCTTGTAGGTTATTTTTAATCGACTTTAAGTACCATACGTAAACAGATATTGTTTGTTTTTATTAAGATTTTTTACGTAACAATATTAAGGAAAACCCAGAATAAATGCTAAAACCGGAATAGCAATTAAATAATAAATGAGATGCATAGAGATGTGCTTCATTATGTTTTATATGGAGGTAGACGTCTCACGACTATTGTCGTGGTTTCCTGATTGTAATGGTTATAGTAATGACAACTAACTCTTCCTAGAAACCTTTGTTTAATAAATATACCTACTATAAAAGTATAATATTCATTCATTAGGTTCTCGTTGAATTTCTTTAATACGTAAACAAAGAAATAAATAAATATTTTTGGACAACTCACACACGGTCATCTGATTCCGAACTAAGCAGAGCTTGTACTATGGTAACCAGAGAACTGCTAAATATAGGTACTTATATACTTCTAAATACATACTTTATACATACTTATATAGATAAATTAATATCCAGGCTCATGTGGAATGTGCTTGGCATATTTTAAAATCTTTGACTTTATCTGTTAAATTAGTTTTTTTTAGCTATAGTTGGGTATAGTACTTCGCATGGAAATACCGTACCGTAACACGACTCTTCAAAAATTTCAGTAAACTGATGAAAACTGTGTATGAAAGTATTAAGGCTTGACTCATAGCCACAACATTTGATTTCAATTTAACAGACGCATAACAGAAAAACGTTTCTAGTCGTCCAGATATAAATTGAAAAAAAATATATAAAATAGTAAAATACTAAATTAAAATCACTGCATTCGTTCAGGAGTTATGATGCCACAGACAGACAGACACGTCAAACTTATAACACCCCTCTTTTTGCATCGGGGGTTAAAAAATTATATTTGTGTACTATGCCACCAGTTGACTTCACCTTCAAAATTTTTAGGCTCAAGGCAACACCATAAAGGTCGACGTAGCGGAGACCTGGCAGGGCATGGAGGAGGCCAAGAGACTCGGCCTGGCTCGTTCCATCGGCGTCTCCAACTTCAACATTGAACAGATCGACAGAATCATCAAGAACAGCAACTTTGTGCCCTCTGTTAACCAAATTGAGGTAACGTTTATTAATTTTTATGAAGTTTACAATTTTGTTCTTCTTTTTAGAAATGTGTGATCGACAAACGAGATAGTTGTAATACTTTTTCTTTCGTATGGTTTGTGACAAGACTAGTGTCAAAGTGGTATACCAACGGCTTGTGAGCCGGCTTAGCGACTATTCTATCTCGATTGACAATAGCTGATAACGACTGATGAAATACGACTCACGCTCTACGACGACTCATCTGAAATAACTGAAATAAGTACTAGCTATTTTTATATGTGTACTAGCTATTGAAATAAGTACTAGCTACTTTTCTTTGAGGATATATGCTGGGCTTTGATTTCTTGAGGTAGTGACTTTGCTATGTTTAATTCTTCCAAGGAAAAAATAAGATAGCTACTTTGCTGTTCGGCTTGTGTTTTTGTAAAAGTAAATTTTAAATATTATTTTTACCTTGCCGTGATTCAAAAGAAGGTACTTAACCACTTTCTTGTTTTAAAACGATTTCAAGACTTGTTTCACCAGTTTTATTATTACATCATAGGTCAATATAATGTGAAAACGTTTGTCAACACTTAAACCTGATTTAAACAAAAAAAGAGATTAATGACACCAGCTAAGACCAGCTTTAATTGGCAAAAGATTAAAATAGAAAAAAAAGAGATGATGCTTAATTAATTTCAAGTTGTTAACTACTAATTAAGATAGATATACATTACCATATCTTGTGGTTAATATTTCATTTATACGACAGATAACGAGGTTCTCCAAATTGCTGTTTTTGCAAGCTTCTGGGTTAAAAAATATAATGGTTTCCTGGCTAAGTCGTTTTAATTGGATATAGCTTCTTGAAAAAATATACGATGCCGATATTTGTGCGATGTTCTTTGTAATTAAAGATAATTAAGCTATTTAACTGCTGCGATGATTGAAGCTATATTTTGCGATCACGAAGTGTCCGAATTGAACTTTTAAATGCTTCGCAGCGATTTCTAAAATTTCAAATAATATTTGACCATATATGAACGTATACGTATACAGGATTTGAACCTTTACTTTTAAACTGATAGTTGTTTCAGGTCTGACTTTCTTTTGCATATGTCCCGCTACATAATATTCGGAGTAGCCATTATTAGCAAACCTTTACCGAATTAATTAATAATTTGATTCGTGTTTGGTTCTAACAATTAAAACTTTTGTTTCATCCTCAGATCCATCCGTCCAACACCAAAGAAAAGGAGGTAGCTGACTGCTTCGAGCGTGGTATCGTGGTCGTGGCGTACAGTCCGTTCGGTTTCTTCGTGTCGAGAGCTGGTGGCGGCAACGTGGTCAATAGGAACGATCCCAAGCTCCTGAACATTGCCAGGAAGTACAACAAGAGTATCAACCAAGTTATTCTGCGGTATGAGGTGAGTGAATTTGTCAATAAACTATTCAGTAGATGATTGGAGCAAGTATACTGTACTGTACTGTGTGTACTTGATTTGTACGTGTTGTTTTTTTCCAAAATAGCTCATTAAATGTAATTAATATTTGTTGTTGTTAAAGAGTAGGCAAAGATATGTTAAATATTTCATTGCAGAATTAATCAACTCTTTTAATACCATTTTATGTAATATCTTATTTGTTTGTAAAAGTTACAGTTATACAAGGAAATTGAAATTTAATTTAATAACGGTATACAAGTTACAATAAATTTTTCTTACATTTTCGGGTGTTAGTGTACTACAAAGTTGTGTTTAACACTGATTTTTGTAGAAACCCATCATAGTCACGTTCACATAATGCTTGAACGTCATCAAAATTCATTCAATAATAAATTTCTATCAATTTTCTCTTACAGCTGGACCGTGACCTCATCCCCATCCCCAAGTCTACCAATCCTCAGCGTATCGCAGAAAACATCAACGTATTCGACTTCCAACTGACTCCTGAAGAGATCGGCATCGTCGGCAGTTTCAACCAGAATAAGAGCATCTTTGATTAGTTAACTCTTCATAGTTATAGGTCCAAAGAAACATTAACAATATAAAGCCAATGTTTATAGAGAACAAGATTATTTGACCACCTGTTTATGAAAAGGAGTAAAATTTCATTGGAGTCAGTCTAGTAGTTTAGACAGAAATATGTGACAATAATACTGATTTACTTTCCCATTTATAAAGTGTGTGTATTGTAAAAGTATTGCTATTTTATTTAAAGAGATTATTTCGGTGTAACTTTGTCGAATGTTTTTTTGGATCTACATATAAATATGCATTTAAGTGTAATATGTACAATTAAATAACTAGTTTTATTTTTTGTTTTTCATTATTTTTAACCCTGTATTATCATACTGACTGCCTTCGTGGCGCAGTGGTTAATTGCGTCAGGTGGTCGTTGGTTCGATTCCCATACGTAACACGATTTGTGCATCCACAAATAGTTGTTCCGGGTCGTATTATACTCAGAGTAATTGTGTTCGTTGTATACGTTTGCCGCCTTTTTTTCACCTTATTATTGAAGTGAGGAGAGAGCGGTTTTTTGCTCAGACTAATGCTTAAGCCTCGTATCCACTTGGCAACATTTGACGCGCGACATGTTGCTCAACATGTTTCGCAACTTGTTGAATGTTGACGCGGAACATTTGTTTAACAACGTTGTCTGTCCACACATTCTTCAGTCGTCGACAACATGTCGCCAGAGGAACTTGTGTTGATTTCAGCGGCAGTGGTTATAATTTTATCGAAATCAAAAAGAAGAAAACCACGTTGGTGGGTTAGAAAATACCTACAAAATAAAGAAAATGTATCCAGTGATCTCAGTGTGGTTGATGGATCTTTTACGAATTTTACCCGAATGAACAAAACAGACTTCGAGATACTGTTACAAAAACATTCATAGTTTTGGTACAGTTCGATTAATTTGAGCACTCGTTCGTTACACCACACTACGGACATTGTTGTGCGTCACGTCTCCACTCGACAACAATTGATGCTCAACTAACGATGCACTTTAAACAAACAACAAGCCGCGCGTCACGTTGCGCGGTAGCTGGCAACGTCGCGCGCTGTTGTGCAGCGTTGCCGTACATGTTGAGATTCACGTGTCGCGCGCCAAATGTTGCCTAGTGGATACGAGGCTTTATGAAGACAAGAATTCTTAAAACAAAACTCTCAGAAAAACATGTTTAATATCTACAAGAAGACAAACTTGGGTTTGTAAGACCAGTCCGTTTTAAGACATTCTAACGTAACTATAGTCCGAGTTCAGCTAAATTAAGAATTAAGCCACGAAGGTCATATGTAATTATGAAAATAAAACAAAACAATATTTGAATAATTTTAATTAGAAACATTATTGCAATTTATTTACATTTTAAGCTAAATATAAAATACATAATCACGCTTGCTGAGGTGATACAGAATTTAATACAATTGCAATTGAATAACGCAACTAAATACATAGACAGAGCATGTGGATGCTCTAACAAAAATATAAATTGGGCAGACAAATTTGAAGCCAAAAAGCTTATAATAATTATTAGGTATTAAATTAAAATTTCTTCAATATTACGTGC
This sequence comes from Anticarsia gemmatalis, assembly GCF_050436995.1. Lineage (NCBI taxonomy): Eukaryota > Metazoa > Arthropoda > Insecta > Lepidoptera > Erebidae > Anticarsia > Anticarsia gemmatalis. The sequence goes on along the minus strand of NC_134764.1, from coordinate 7,475,919 downwards.
TGAGTAAGAAAAAAATATATAGTTTTCTATTGCAGAGCCCCTCTTAAGGTTGCATACTTCTCCCAATGTACCGACTTCAGAGGTTTTTTTATTATTATAGGCTCAAGGTACAGTTAGTTCCTTGAGCCTATAATTTACTATTTTATGTAATTAGAAGTCAGAGTCAATGTTCGTTATAACCCAGGTAACTGGGTAGTGGAGGGCAGATAGGCAGTCGCTCCATGTAAAACACTGGTATTCAGCTGCATCCAGTGAGATTGGAAGCCGACTCCGACATAGTTTGAAACAAAGGCTAAGCTAATATAGATATGTTAAAGTAAAATTTTCAGAATAACTTTTAGGCGCCTGCGCCTACCGATCTATAGTGGCAATGAACTTTTATGCAATTTCGCTAAGGCAAATTAATAAAATTATAATGACAAGCGCGATTTGATTTGATTATAATATAATATAAGCTATAATTGTCTAAAGTAAACTTAAAATAGCGAACTTATATAGAAAATACAGATATCCCACATCACTTCAAAGATCTATAATATTGTTTGAAACATTTTGTGTTGATGCAAACGACATATAAAAATACAGTTTATCTAGAAAAAGTTGTTCCAAGTCTATGCGTATTTTGTGGCTGTTGTCTGTCTGTCTTATAAGTTTTTGCTTTATAGGAGTTTATTGATAGTATGAGATTGTTTTCTTCATTAATAACCCCTCCTGCAGCTATAATATTTAAAAATATTAAACTCTACTAGGACTGGGTTTATTTAAAAACAAAATTTAATATTAAGAATGTTTGTATACGCGTTTCTCCTCTGGCAATAAGAGACAATAACAGTATGAGAGCTAACGTGAAACTGTTCTATTTCGTTATGTTCCTGCAGATAGTTCTAAAATGACTTTTGTCCATAACTTACGAAGTGCAGGCCGGGGACTTTACATATTTTTAAAAACCTTCATGGAATCTCTGGGGCATGCAATTCCAGCTGTCTTACTATGTTTTACTTCACCGATGTAGCAAACCGAACTTTATTTCTAGTTCAAAAATTTAACAATACGATCTTATCAAAGGTAGAGTTCAATTTCATTCGCATCAACACAAAACATCACAACCTACCAACCCTGTACAGATCTCTCTCTAGAATCTAATGCTTTACCTAATCTACTGCTCTATCACTCTACATCAATCAATGGAGAGCTGTCTGAAGGAGCCGTCGATGCCGAACAGTTCGTCGTAGTTGGTCGGTCTGCCCGGTCGTAGAGACTCGTTGGCGATCACAGAGTCTTGACGCTTGAACCATTCGCGGTACTCTTGCAGTTTTAGTTTCCATTGCTCTGTTGGAAAGAGGTTAGGGTATAATTAGTAGAGTATTGGCAGCTATGTTGTCTATACAATAGAGTCGTCTGTAGAATTATATTTGGTTTTTGGTATTTGGTAGATCAGTTTCAGTAAAATCAAACCTCCCAAATTTGTCCGATTGAGAACAAATTTGAAAGGTTTGATTTTTTTTTACAACCGACTTAAGACTATTTATGGCCAAAACGTCAGCAAACCAAGGTGCACAAGAATGACCATCGGGTATTTCATGGACCAGTATTGCGCGAAGTATAATAATTATTTTTTTTAAGAAGAAAAAGAATACAGTAGCCCATTATTATCGATTTTGGTTGATATAGGTTTCAAAATCTTCAACATGTAAATACTTTTACTGTAGAATAGTCTAACATAATACTAGTACTATATCTTTACCTTGTATCTGTGACATGGTGCCGCACTGTCCGCCGTACTCAGCAGGCAACATCTCTTGAGGAATGTACTTGTACAGGTCTTTTAGTTCCCGGTGGATGTAGATCTGAAAACAGATACATTAATATACCTTAGCAGTTAAGAAACAAATAGAGTTTGGAGGAACGCAAATGAAGGTTGCTGCTCTAACAGTCATAAAAAGAGAACCTGTGAGACTATGCATTTTTAGCTTAGGTAAGTCAAGTTAAGTGCATAGATTAAGTAGATTTTTTATGAGAATTACACAAACTTTGGCAAGAAACTGATTTTTATTGATGATTGTCAAAAGATAACTCAAAGGACGAAGGGTTTTTGAAGTACTTACCCGTTTCCTGATCTTCTCTTTGAGGAATGGTTTGACGAAGTTGACGAATCGCTCGACCAGCGGCGACGTGTTGATTATGTGCACTTCTTTTAGTTTGATCGGATACGCCTCCTGAAATATAACAGTCATAAACGTCAAGATGATGTCATTTAATTTTAAAGGAAAGCACACTTTACTATTCAACCACAGGGACATGGACTCGGGATTTAGAAAACAAATAACAATTGAAAATGAACTTGTTACTGCGGCTTTTAGGTTTTCAAAATGTGTTAAAAATTTTCTTCCCAATTTTATTGTTTTCCCAATGTATTGATAGGGAGTGCTAAATCACAGAATTTAAGACGATCTAAAACATAAGTGAAATAATTGATATAGAGATTCCTTATTATGAATGCGAAAGTTTACGAAATACACACTAAAAACAAACATATCTTGTTTCTCTTTCAAACAAAACCTTTTTGTTCTTACCTGAACACAAATCATAAACTTCTTAATAGTAGCAGCAGACAGTTTGGCGAGCATGCTGGGTCCGAGCACCGCTGCATCCAGCACGTAGATGTCTCCGGCGACACCCTCGCGCTCCTCCGTGAGCCGCACGTCACCGATCATGAGCGCCAGCTTCAGTGTGTCTGTGATCTGCTGGGAGTTCAGGTCTGGGTGCACTCCTGAAGAGGAAAGGACAATAGAAGTATAAGTTCTTGAGTAAGAGTTACTGGATGAACGCGGTCCTGATATCGAGTGTTGTTGAATTTGATAGTGGAGAGTCATGTCCAGTAGTGAGCTTATAGGCATTTACTTTAAAGTAAGGAATTAAAAAATATATATGATAGATAGGGTTTTAAAGTTAACCAAATTGACGGTAAATTAGTTAGAATTTTTTATATACCTCTGCAAATTGTGACTCTCCTTCCATTTGGGGTGATGCCTGGCAGTGTGGGTCCTTGACTGAAAATATTGAAAAGTTATGTTATAATAATGTTCATAAATATAATGTATATGATTGAGGTTACTGTTTCCGAAATTCCCAGTCAGATTTCTATAAACACTGTAGCACGATTCTCAGCAATCGAAACCATGTGTAGTATCATCTTCATCGTGTTGTACATTTTAAAGTTATTGTTAAACTAGCTGACCCGCGCAACTTCGCTTGCGTCACATAAGAGAGAATGGGTCAACATTTTTCCCGTTTTCGTAACATTTTTCACTGTTACTCTGCTTCTATTAGTCGCAGCGTGGTGATATATAGCCTATAACCTTCCTCGATAAATGGACTATCAAACACTGAAAGAATTTTTCAAATCGGACCACTAGTTCCTGAGATTAGCGCGTTCAAACAAACAAACAAACAAACTCTTCAGCTTTATAATATTAGTATAGATATAAGAGATTTTTTAATACAACTGCTGCATTAAGCATTGCTCTTATGTCGCGGAGGCTCTAACAAATAACGGAAAATTTCAACCAGACCCAAACAAATTAATAACAAATCATTTTTATGTAACACTTACACTTTGTTAGTCATGATCTCCACCAACTCAGGCCTGGTAGCATCACGCTTTGAAAAGAACTCGGGGCAAGCAGCTCTCATAGTGAAGTACATGTCCAGTTTGCGCTTGCATTTCTCTAAAGAAAAACTACTGCCTCGCAGGAAAGTCATAATTGGGCCAGTTTCTGAAAATAAAAAAGAAAAATATGACTTTTGTTTCAAAAAGAACTAGATAAAAAAGGAAAAAAAATATCCAACTTTTGAAACCAGAATTACTTATTTTTATTCAGGTGTTCTTGGTTTAAATTTAAAAAATAGTGAATAGTGGCCATTTTCTTTTTCCTTATTTGAGTTTTAACGGTTTCGTGTAACGACAAAGTAAACTTTGAATGGGATAGGACAGGTTGATACCTCATTAGTTTTACAATAAGATTATATCTTGTGCTATATTTTCCTGCTGCAGTAGGTATGTGTCTGGGTTTTCTTAAAACGTTTAGGTTTCTGTGAATGTTTGTCTCAAAAGATAAAAATGATTTTTTACCATTTTGATTGAATTGATACTATTTGTTCTCTTACCATTGATTTCAAGAACATTGCAGTTAAGAAACATCATTATCACGATTTAGAACTAGCTTAAAAATATCTGATTCGAAAAATGCGAATTAGTCCTGACACTTGCCGATAGATGGCGTTAAACTCAATGTATCACATACCCCAGTCATCAGGCAAATGCGGCTGTTTCTTCAGCCACTCTCTGATAGCAGCGAGGTCCCTGTCCCTCGTGGAGACGTCTTCCTTCAGCTCGACGCGGATGCTCTTCCACATCTCGCCGGCGGGCTGGTCCAAGAGCTCTTGTTTTAGCTTCATTGTGAACTGGAATAGATGAGATTGTTTTATTAGTTATAGAAAAGAATTGTGGTAAAATCGAGACTTTTGTGTTTTTTCGGTTTGCTACTATAAATTGGCTATGTCAATGTAATGCACATATGTATCAATGAAACCTATAATCATTTGAAAAATCTGTTTTTTAGCAAATTAAGGATACAAAAAATAAAAATATTCATATTATTTCTCGATATTTAATGGAGTGAAGTTTTCTCCCAAGATCGAAAAAATCCACTGGGCGACTAAATTCATGTTTTGCTAACCAACTCAGTTTCCAAATAGTCAAAATTATTCTTATAACAATGGACAAATGGGTATAATCAAATGCCTACTAAACTGTACCAACACAGGATACAAATATTTCACAACAGCGCAACATACAATCATTACAGCAAAATAAAAACTCGTACCGGAGCTAAAGTGTATCCGCGAAATTCGACAAGTTTCCCAATCTATCAGTATGTTGGAAAGGCGCTAAGGTCATGTTCGCCTCGGTCATCGCGATCGACATGGCGAAATACGCTAACGTTCGACTACGATGTCGACATCGAAAGGTCTTGGTTTCCGAACTGCGTGTGAGTATTTGTTTATTCATGTGTTTAGTACGGAACTTGTTTACAGTGATATTCAATAGTAATATTTGGAAAGACTGGCATAGTCTACTGGGAAGAGAACAGATATGAAGATAGCGTCTAGGCTACGAATCATACCTAATGGCGAATACTGTTTAGGGATGAGCGGAACTGTCTATGCAGCCCAAGAAATAGTCCCTCTGCTAATCACGGATCCAGGTTGGGCTTCCGGATCGGGCATAATACGAGTTTCTAAAATTTATCTTGAAATATTATTCTCAATGTTAACTTTGAGTTTAATAACGTGTTTAGTGTGAAATGATGAGCTTTGGATAAACATTTACTTAATGACCGAAAAATGTAAAAAAGATTTATTATTATCCGTCTTTACGACAGGAATTACGAACTTATGTATCATGTTTTAATATAGTTTCATGGACTTATATATTAATGTATCAGACTTTGCTCCATATTATTAAAGTTACAATGAACACTGCCTTACAGTGTAAGTAATAATACCTTAATCATAACTAATAATAAACGAACCATAATACCATTTATAAAACGACTTTTAAAAAACATTTCCTACAGTTTTTTTCTTGGGAATGATACCTATTAATATAATGAAGGTGTCATAAATGTCTGTGATGATCGTTTTATTATAATGGGACTAACATTGTAAGGGCGGACTTGAGTGTATAATTAAGTTATAGAGATAATTATTACACTTATTGCTGTAACTTTGTTGTACAAAGGAAGTAGACACGTGGATAAGCATAGGATAGGAGACGATTGACTTCTATTTCTTTTTTTTTTTTCACCGTGAGTTTAATTGATTGTGTTTAATTCTATGACATGCAATTGCGAAAAAATTGAGCGCTGGGCAAATTTCTTAAATAAGTTTTCAAAACATACTTTTATACCTAGTCCGGTCAGGATATCTTTCCGATCCATGAGAGCAGCTGTAGTGTAGTAAAGCTTCTATACGCTTACGTTAAAGTTTAGGTAATAACTGTAATACAAAGCGAACTAAACATCAAATTATCGTCAATTTTCTCAAACACATGTAATAAAACAAACGAAAATAATCAGTACTTTAAAATAATAAGTACTTTCAAATAATAAGTACTTACTTGAACAAGAATAATATAACTATTACTTATCATATTTAATTCTATATTTACAAATTGCCAGTTGTGAAGAACACTGGGATAATATGCACGTGTAAATAATTTGAATAAACACATGTGCAATATTAATGCACTTCAGGCAGCGGCAGGCGTCGTCAACATTTTCTTAAACTGAATTGTTTTATAGTTCTGCTGTTCTTTGTGGTTCATTTGCAAAGTGCGTATTTTCTTCTTTTTCGTAATTTAGATATTTTTAAGGCATTATAATATTTAGGTTTTTTTTAAAACACCCGCATTAAGAATTGCTCTTGTTCGCGGGGACTTTTACAAACATACAAACAACGGATACAAAGCACGACCCGACCCGAAACAATTATTTGTGGATCGCACAAATAATTGCTCCGTGTGGGAATCGAACCCTCTCGGCGCAATGGTAGGGGCGTTGCGACTTTAGCCACTGCGCTGCGGAGGCAATCAGATTTATCGATGTGATATGAATTACTAATTTCAAATAACTATTTAAAGCATGGCAAGCATGGCATTGTGCTTAACAAATACAATCAAAGAATAAGATAAAAGAATGTGTCATACAAGTAATCGTGACTGATGCGTCCAGTACCTAATCCATTGTTTCATGGAAAAGAAGTGACTCATTGATAAGCATCACTAATCTATATTATCCATACAGAAATATTATGAAATAAAAAAAAACTGCACGTTTGGCGCAGTGGTTAAAGTGGTCACCTCGCCGCAATAACCGTAGCGCCGCGTGTGGTGGGTTCGAATCTCACCCGGGACAAATCTTTGTGTAATGGTTGTGAATTATCTATATAAGTAAGTATTTAGAAGTATACAAGTATGTTTATCAGTAATCTGGTTACCATAGTACAAGCAATACTTAGTTTGGAATCAAATGATAAATTGTCCAATGATATTTATTTATTTAATGGAAACAAAATTGTACAGCTCAAAAAGAATGGAAACAATTTACAAATTATTTTACTATTTGAATACTGCATTATCACTGATTACAGAAACATATTCACAAACAAACATTATCAACGATTTTGTATTAATGTCTTCTTCAGTAACTGGCGTAATGCTTTTTTAATTTTAATTCTGCCCAAGACAGTCATTGTAAGCTGTGAAGAACCCTTAAGGAAATAAATAAATAAATTACATTTGCAAAGATAAAATAAGCATCGCTACAAAAAAAAAACAACAATGTTTATCCACTAGTGTGAAGCTGCTATGACTAATATGAGTCTCAAACAAGTAAAAGATAAAAGAAAACGATCTACTTTTTGACAAATACTTTGTCAATTCTCACATTCATTCACTCTTTTGAAAGAATCTGTCTCACCATTCATAACTGAATGGAAAGAGACAAAAGATCTGTCAAATAATAGAGGTTATTTTGACATTGATTTGTATAAGTAATAGTGCGTTTGAAACGTAATGTGATTATATAAATACGTGCGTACATTGTCAGTAAGTCAAGGTTTCATGTCGCAATACCGTTTGTTTATTATGGGGTGTGTCTTCTTAACACTTCTACGTCATTGGAGAGTACGTGATTTATGATCATAAATTGGGCCCATTAATGTTCTAATGCAGGGCAAGGATCTCCTCTCGGAATGAGAGAGGTTAGGTCTTGGGTCCACCACTTTATTATTAGAAGTATTTTTATGTGTTTTCAATTAACGTATCTTATCATTTATGATTTTACTAAGACACGCGGATCTGGGTCTGGGTAATGTATTTAAAATTCTAAAGAAACTCAAGTTTAACATGTTTCTTTACAAAGAATTTCTTCTCTAATTTCAAATCATTTTTTCTTATTTTTGACCTTGGGTCTTTATTTATCTCCATGCTAAATGTATGACATAAATGTATTACATTATTATAATTAAGAATTGTGAAAAAAAAGTAATAAGAATAATGTAAACATTAGTTTAACGTCCAAATTGATAGTTTCAAAATGTTAAGGACAATACACTAAAAACCAATATTAAAAACCTCTTAGTTAAATTAAAGAGTTATTCCGGTCTGATCCCCCAAACCGATCCACTACCAATTAATATTATTTTTTAATTCCGGTCTGATCCCCTTCCTATATTTAATGGATAAGTACAGTCAATAAAAAACAGATGTTATTCACTACTTTATAAAAAAAAATTGTAAAGAGAAGTTCAAAGGTTTTTGGATATAAACGTTTGTTAGTCGATTACTGTTGGGTTATTTTAAGAGACGCTGATCAAAATCAGTTTAAAAAAAAGAGTGACCTGTGCCATTTTTGAGTTTTTGTGAGTCTCATACAAAAAAGTTTTGGTAAAAATATGGTATTTTTATACATTTTTAAGTGTAGGTATTACATTAAATATCTCAAAAAGTTGACGGACTTCAGTATATAACTTAGGGTTTATAATCCTATCGATACACATTAGTTTCATCTATGGGTAAAAAGCCTTATAAAGTATTGAGTCAGTTACAATCATCGCAGATTTATATTATTTGGTCTTTTGAAATAGAAGTACTACCTATATAACATTATAACAGTAATCACATTATCGCACAATGATCTTTTGTTAAAACTAGGATTTGAAAAAAAAGATGTAATAAAAAAAAATTAAACATAAATCAAATAACAAACATCAAATTTCAATTATTAAATACTGATATAAAATTATCACAGTAATCATATTCAGTGTAGAAATAAGACTAATACAGTCTCATTAATAACCGATTTCTCAGAACGACATCACGAACTTAACTCATCAATGATTGGTTACTTTGGAATCAATAGACAATACATTCACACACAAACAGCCTATTTCGCAGGTAAATATATTACAAAAGCTTCAGACTTTGCCGCAACGATGCCAGAAATAATTATCACTTGCTCTTACGGTGAAGAAAAAAAAATAGTGAGGAAACCTTGCAAGCCTAAAATTTGTTTAATACATTTATTGAGGGCATGCAACGTCCCCTAACCTGTACTCGGCCAGCGTGGTGGACTCAAGACCTAACCCCTCCCCTCGTTTCGGAGGAGACCCTTGCCCTGCAGCGGGACAGTAATGGGTAAAAAAATAAAACAAATAAATAAATAGGATTCAACTGTTGAGCTAGCCAAAGAAATGAATAAATCTAAATAGACTGCATGTTCCTGAAATACTAAGAAAGATTTGGAGATTTCTGGGTCAAAATGTATAGAGATGAGATTAATAAAAATATATATATATATATATTAATTCTGTAACATAATCTAATAGAACCTGTATACATATTTTGTTATTGACTGTCCTAAAAATGTGATAATAGACAGTCAGGGGATCAGACCGGAATAGAAAATAATTTTAAAATACTAGGGTATCAGTATTGGGGATCCGAACGGAATAACTCAAATTAAAGTTAATAATAAAACAATAAAGTAACCACATTAAACTTTCAAAGATAATTATTGACAAAATGTTGCAGACGCCTGACCTTCCTTATGATTTGCACTAATACAATGACGCAACGTTACCCGGATTAATGTGTACTATTGTAGAGGTCAAATAATTATTATGAAGAGAAATTAAGTATCATTATGAAGCCTCAAGTGTGATATTAGAAGGAATAATTCATTTGTTTTTGCAATTATTACTGCTTATTACGTTTTGGATCATTTAACTTAGAATTTTAATGAAGTCATCGTTATTTCTTATACCTTTCGTCACATAATGTTCATTATATTTTAACGTAAGACCAGTGATAGCTAAGTTGAATAAGCATTCAGTTTCTACGCATGTAGTCAAGGTTCCAATCCGAGACAACACATCACATTGCTTTTTCGAAAATAATTAAGTATATTTGTGTATTAGAGCTGTGATAGCTAAGTGGTCTAAGCTTGCACCTCCCACGCAAATGGTTGATGGTTCGAACCCGAGGCAACACACCAATGACTTTTCTAAGCTATGTGTGTTAATACCTATGTATTAGAGTTCTTTTTAACACATTTCTTGATGGGATACAATATCCTTAACCCGCGCTTAAAATTATAAAGTAAAGTTCGTTATTAAACTTTGATTTCATCGTTTTAATATTATTTCCATAATATTCTATTGAACTCTGGCTTAACACGGTACCGTTTGCCTTGACTTTTTGTTATAAAATGGCCTATAGTGATTTCAAGACAATAATTTGTGGGTTCAAAGTACAAAACGATATTGTACTTTGAACTTTATGAATTGGTTTAAAAGTTAAGCGGACTTTGGTCGCTAGGTTAAAGTTAATTTGCATAAGTTTTATGTAATCTAGACTTTGTATACATTTAAACATTTATATAATAACTTTACTAATCTGAAGCAGATTTCGTTTTATGTTGATATGACATTTTGTTTACACATTTTAATAATACAACATTTTGGATCGTAAACTTGTTCTTTTGATAGTAAATAATAGTCTTTAGAGATCGACAATAAAAAAAAAACTATTTTATTATTTTTCTACTCCCACATGTAAGAATATTCTAAGTTTACAATAATAAATAAAGTAAACAACTAATAATTAATAAATCAATGAGAAAGAAAAAAAAAAAAAAAGTTTACAACCATATTTTCATTTATAATACGAAAAGATTAAAAATTTAATACACGAACACACGCCTTGGCCCATATTTATTAGCGCCTAGATTTCCTCGTATCAAAGTAGTCTCACAGAGCTAAAACGTTATATGCACTGAGGTAAATGCACCTAACTGTACCACTGCAACGGCACAGTGCGCACAAAATGCCATATCACAAACAATTTAATATAGATCTATTGAAAACTTTCACCGCAGTCGCATTGGGGTTTTAAATCAAGTCACTTAAAAACTTTCATGTATTCGTTACTTAATATTTGATCAAAAGTCTTAAACTTTCGCGTTGCATGTTTTAATTATGAGATAAGGATTAACGCGGCTTGCAGAAAAATATGATTAATTTCGTGACTTGAAGACTTTCGTGAGAGTTTTGTCTGTAGAGCTCCTAGTGTACAGAGAGAGAAACTAATCTTTTAAAGTAAATATCAACTGTCAAGCAATATTTAAATCATTAATTAATTAATAATTAATTATTGCTCTACAGTAGCGGGAGTTTTTACAGCCGGTATTATGGAGTATCGAGAGTTTGACATTTAATGTACTGCAAAAATAGTTCCTACGGCTCCCTCTAGAGGTGCTGATCAGTACTTCGATTCTCTACCACTGTCGACTACCAACAACCGGCTAGCTATCGAAATTTTGACATTTAGAATGTACTGCCAAAAAAGTTTCTACGACGCCCGTCAGAGGCGCTGATCAGATTTTCATACAAAATTTCTCGATGACAGGTCGGTTGTCGGTAGTCCATAGTAGTCGAGAATCGAGCTACTGACTTTCATACAAATTTCTCGATAGTTAGCCAGTTTTCAATAAACGATAGCGGCAGAGAATCGCGTTACAATACTTTTAATTCATAGCCGTTGCTGTAAGCGACAAAATATTGATGACGAGACGTATAAAAATAATGTTATTAAGTCGTTTCTTTCTGAAATACGAATAATTAAAGAGACGTCGTGGGTGGTATTATTTGCGAAGTTAAAATATACACAAAACCGGTATGTTTTCTGTCGGATGATGTTTATTCAGGCAGTTTCTCTTTCTCCTTTACGGCTTTATGCAACAATGCTTAAGGAAAAGTTATTGTATCTATCCCTATCGCTTGCTCTCTGTTAGACAAAAATCAAGAAAAATTATCCTTATTCTTTACATATTATTTTATTATTATTATATTCTCTCTCTCTCTACTCTATCATATAATTATATTTCTTTTCTTTACTACAAACGTGAACCGAACAGGACTGATGCATGTAAAACGAGTAACGTAATATTTTTCTTTTGAGGAGAACACCTCTAAAACCACCACAAGAACAAATTTTTGTACTATAATTTAGCAATTCTAAGAGCCAATTTTACAGCGCATGGGTAAGTGGCAGATTACCTATCCGATGGATAAAATGATAACTAAGGTATGAATACTACTGCCAAAATTCCACCTACAAAGCTAGCTGATACCTTTGTATAGTACAGGTACAAGGTACTACGAACTAATATATATTATCAATAATGTTGAAGTCGGCGCTAAATGTCAAACATTTGACTTTACGGCGTCATGCCTAGAAAGTTAGTATTCCCACTACTGAACCAAACAGCTGATCGGCTAATCCAACGGTACCTTTTCTCCTAGCAACTATCACAACACTACTACGCTTCATTAAACACTATTCTGCAACAAAAACCTCAAATATTTTTTATTCTACTTACAAAACGAATTTCTTCTCTCCAAAACTTACGTCACTAAAGTCTTTTTTCTTTTGAGACAAATCTGCAGATCTTTTCGAAATACTGTTTCGAAACGAGTCATATTGGCCCACTTGGTGTTAGCTAAACGCAAATGCCGTGTGAGGCAATAGTATTATTGACCTTGGGGTACCATTGAGACCTGCCCTTGAGGTCCAAGAGGGGATATCATAGAAAAAAAATGTTGCTCAAATGTTGATGCTTCGGAGCCTCTGTTGGCAAATAGATACGTGATGAAGACCTTGATCGCGGCAATGTTTAGTTTCGGACATGATAATTTTGCTTCTATTTTTATAGCATGTTTGTTTACGGTTGTATGAATAAATTGTACGTGCTTATAATTTAAAAGAGTTCTTCAATATACTTCTTGAAGAATATAAACTTCCAACCCACACTTGGCAAGCCTTCCTCATTACGGGTGGAGACCCTTGTCCAACCGTAGGACATTCACGGGTAAAAAATAAAAACATATAATGAAACAGATCAATTGTAAGTTAAAGAAGTCTAAGAAATGTATAGAAATGGGTTGCCTTTTAGCGCGTGGGTAGGTCAAAAATATACATCAGTGTCTGACTGCGTGACTTATAAACATTCTTAAAAACCAGGCAAAGTGTATTCTTTAGGTAAGTGGAAAGAAGTAAGAAATAAAGTACTTGGAAGTGCTTTTAAATTGTATTTCCGTTTGTATGGTATTTGCCAAGATATATGTGTTTCGTCTGAAATTAAGTGTAAACTTTTGCTCCAATTACACAGCCTGTCACACATTTGATAAGGGCAAATATAATGATAGTATATTGCGTAATAATTACTTAAGTTGGTGTCAGAACGAACGCTATGTTACAAGTACAACTTACTCTACTGTTTAGTAACAGGATGCGTATGGGTTTTTCTTTAGTATAGTTTATAGTCACCCTATTGTGAGCTGTCCTACTTATGTATTTCATAAATATATGGAACGCAGTTTAAGACTCATTTCAAGCAAAGATGACGCTGTAATCCAATGAATGTTTACCTCATCGATATGTTGAGATTTAATTACAAAGTCTTTAATCAGATAACTAGTTCCACATATATTATTGATGGGTTTTTCTATTGAATGGTTCAGAAATCTTCTAATAAAGATTTTCATCAGTAGAAAATAATTCGTTCTCATAGTCAAATGTTGAAAAATTTACCAAGTGCCAAATTAAAACCAATTAATTATTAATTTAATTATGAATCATTTATTTTTAGTTCAAAAAGCTGCTCATTCTTTTGTTTATCGCGGTAAAGAACACAAAATCATTGAGCATCTACGTATTAATACTTCAATGCACTAATACATAAAGAATAACATGTTTTTCTTCACCCAGGGATTTACCCGTCATTCAGCTACTCATCTGTATAGAAAACCGCAAGGTTTTTTTATTTGTTTACGTATTATTATTATTGTTTAGAATAACACAAAAACTGCAGTTCATCCGGGTTCGAACAATGACATTTGCTCGTTAAATAAAATAAAATTGAAATAAGAAAATACATACAATGGAAAAGTTTTTCCGTATTTCATTATTTACATAACTTTTTTTATAATTTGTATACAGCATGAGTTTTAGATAATAATATGAGTATGCACTAACTTTTGACCGCATGAAAATATTTAATTCAATCTCAACTATGAAACAAAAAACGTTTGTAGGGGTCGTTAGCAAGTAGTACCTACTTTGGTATATGCCTTAAGAGTCGGTCGGAAAATCCATAACTTTTTTTTCATGAATTTAAACAAATACGACTTCTTGGTATAAAAAGAACACTTAGAGATAATGTATGTTCGAATTAGATTTATACTTATTGTTTTCCAACGTAACGTAGACAATAAAATTATAGTAATCATTTTTGGTGGCCATCTAAATTATAATGCTTAACTTTGACTTAAAAAATATTTATTTCCCTACCAAATTATATATCTAATGTAGTTTTTATATTATAGTATAATTGACTCGTATACGTGTTGAAATCTTATGTCCGTGCCTCTTATATTCCAAGCATGTAGCTATGTACATGTTAACAACGTGCATTGAATATTGTCTCAATCAGTTAGAACATAATTTTATTTTTCAAGTTCGCTTTGATTTAAGACGCAGCTAAACAATAGTACGTCATATCTTATGAAGGATTCAGAAACTTTGCACAGACATTTTTCACTTTAAAGTTAGGTAATAGAGCATAGAATATTTAATTCCCTAAAAGATGTTTGATCAATTTTAATAATAGTAACCGAGATAAGAATCATTAAATTCAAGTCGTTATAGATCTTTGTTTTAATACATTTCACATAACGGGAGCCATGGGGCAATGGGTGTTAGAAAAACTCACAATTTTAATGACAAATAATACATAACCAAACACAAACCATAAAATTGTTTGACGTTTCGGCCAATGCTACTTGTGCCGAATCGTCAAGTATTCAAGCGTAAAATAATCCTTATTCGAGTTAATTACCGTATTCTATTAAAACATGTTCACGAAAGTTTAAAATCTTATTTAAAACCTGCAAATTCATCTAATTAAATGATGCACAATTGCGGTTACTTCTTGTGTAAACTTTTCTCAAGCCGTCTGAATGAATTGTCGAAACATTAACAATGACTCGACCTTGCCATTCTGTTGTTGCTACATTTTGATGCATTAGATGTACGACCGTTATTATTATAATATATTATTGTCGTCCAAATTATTGTTAAGAAACTCTTGATTTAGATTTTGAACAAAGCGTTGTGTAATTCTGAAATGTATTGTTATAATGAGATAGAAATTAGATTGAAAAGATTAAACTGGAGCGTAAGTTTTAAAGTCTAATCCTATTTTGATATTATAAATACAACATTTTGTATGGATATGAGTAAATATGGGTATGAGTATGTATGGTTATGTAGCACCAACCAATGTTTAGATAATTGTACAATCGATTGAAAGATAGAACTTTTATTTTAGTTTTGTAAGTAGAAAACTTGTTTGTGGGGGATTTAAAAGTAAAGTTTAAATCGGGTGAATAGGTAAATATTGTACGGGTGACGGAACTGAAAGACGTATTTTTCTACGTGTCTTGTATTTTATTTTTCTTCTACGCAGCGGTTTGTTGCTAAAATAACATCAGAGTCGATTTAAATAGCACACAGTACAGGAACAAACTTAAAGTATACTAATATTTGTTTTCCGTTTGTCACTTCAGAGAACTGCGCTCAAAAGGCTTTTAGTTTTCATGTTTAACAAGTTTCAAGTTTACTTCGTTTTTCATACATCTATCTGTAAATTTGTTGTTTGTCAATTCTACAGATGTCTTGTAAAAACAATTTATTTAGGTATCTATTAAAGTGTTACACACATTGGACCAATAATGTAATCATAGGTAATACAACATCATTCGATATTATTGTCTTCTTTCATGTATGCCAAATACGTAGATCTATATATACCAGACGATGAATATTTTATATCATAATGTTCTCCATTAAGATTTGTACGAAAACACATGATGTTTCATAGAAAAACAGTGATGTTTATAATATTAAGGGGGCATTTAATAGTTAGTCCTTGTATTGAAGACTACTGATGATATTGGTTTATAATTATTTTGAAAATAAATTAAGACTATGTAAATCATGCCACTATTCCTATCAGGCTGTCAATTTCTATCATCACCCGGATATAAATAAGAACCGATCAAGTAAATAACAATTAAATACATGGAATAAACCTGATGTATAACCATGATTATGTAATAAGTATTTATTAACATAAATGACGGTACATTTGTATATGACGCATATGTACAAGTCATGTGTTTTGCCTTTGTCTAAAGCATCCATTTGTTTGGAACAATATCAGTTGGTTTGATACAGAGGTCTTTCTATATAGACCCCTTGCAAAGCCTTTAAAACGGTCAAAAGTACAAAAAAATTGTAACAGGATGAAACCTTTTGGAAGAGGAAGAAAATATATTATTCTATATTATATCATATCAGAAAAATAATTTAAGGGCGATTTGAGGTTGGGAAGGGGGTAAGGGTGAGCTTATAAGGGTAAAAATAGGTTTATCACATTTTCCGGACAAACTATGAGTTCTAAAAAAGATAAATGGCAATAATGTTGATATAGTATAATTTTTAAGGTCTCAAAAATTCCGGCACTCGAATGGCAAATCGAATAATCAACAAAAAAGAAAATTCGTGTACATTTCGTTTGTTTCTTATCACAATTCTATCCGTTACAAAATGTCGGTCGAACTAAAGTACCAGAATATAAGGCATGCTTATCCGATATTATCTATTTCGTTTCTAAATAGAAGAGAGTAAGGGTAAGTAAAACAAACACCCTCAATATTTTACGAATTTTATTTTTATTTCTCACATCTGATGTGAATGATGATAAATTGTTAAAATAGTCATGCCATTATGAATTTTAATAATGTATGAATCAGAAGAATGTTATCTATTGTTTGCACGATTAAATATAACAATTAACGCTTTTTTTAAAGTAACTGTCTTATTATCTACATTGACTAATTAAACTTAGAAAAATACATTTTAAATCTTATTATTTTTTTTTTAAGAAAATAATTCTTTCGGGACATGCAAAAGTCGTTGACCACAGACAAAAGTAGCCGATCGTCGAAAATGGTATGAAATACCTCTTAAGACCCATTCTTGCCGAAAATACTGAGGATTTCCTGTCGTTTAAGAACGAATGAAGACACAGTTGCCAGTTTAACATAAATAAACAGTATCGCGATACTTTATAGTCGGTACTGTCGAGTATCGAAAGTTTGACATTTAAAATGTACTGCCAAAATACTTCCTACGACGCCCGTAAGAGGCGCTGATCAGATTTTCATACAAAATTTATCGATAGCCGGTTGTCAGTAGTCGATAGTAGTAGAGAATGGAGCTACTGATCATAATACTTTTTCCATGAATTAATTAAACACTACAGTTTAACGTTATCGCTGGATATTAATCCTGGCCTTTGTACGAGTGGTTAGATAAATCTAATAGGTGCTTCAGTAGCGATACTTAGTGCTACTGACTCATCATCATTATGAGGAGTAATCGATGGATCTATGTATAATTACGTCATCGTCTTTGTTTCAAATATATCTAAGGTAACAGCCATTACGAACTTTACGTCGTAAAACCAATTTTTCACTACTAGAATTTAGGTTCCAATTAAGCGGGGAATTCACTAGACCGACATCACCAGGAATCGCAACTATAGGTTAGTTCGATGTTTTGCTAGTGTAGGAACGTCGCAGATAGTCTGGCACACACCTTACACTTGCGAACTTTTTAAAAACTTATAGTTGCGAGATCTGATAGACATGTCCATCTAGTGAATTCCCCGCTTAAGACATTTACCATCAATGCATTTGATATAATTTTTGATGCAATAAAATTTCCCAAAAAATAGGATCAGATACTCTTTTAACTTAAGTGCTTCTGAAGTTTAAAGATATTTTATGCAACTGCTTTAGCGTACTTAAACATTGACGTCTATATTTTGAAGACGGGATGTTTCAGCATAATTTGCTTTTGTTTTAGAGTTCTAATTAAAACTCTGTCTCAGTTCTTATAAGGGGGCTATGCGTCAACATATACATTGATATACGTACTGACAATACCTCATACATATATGTAGCCTCATAAATGTAATATGAAACAAGCTGAGTCAGGTTGTAGTGTTTCTATACGACTACCGATCATCAGGTCCCGGGATTGATTCCGCAGTCACGCAAAGAAACAAATTTAATCTTTCTACGCCCAGTAGTTTCAACTGTGCGTTGTCTTTCAGTCAGTCACTCACAGAAGATTTTTTAGTATTAATTATTCTAAATAGTATGGAATTTGGAAGTTGGAAAACGTTAGAGGAATATGGTATGCCCGGTAGTTTCAAAAGACTTGACCTCTATTACATAAGATACATATTGAACCTCTTCTTACACCTCTGGGTATTACGGTCGTGATGTTTTGTATATTACGGTTATGGAAAAAGATGATACCTAAATAGAAATACCCATGACCTTACGTTTAATCTATTGACTTTGCTTTCAGAACAGATTATAAAAACAGGGATAATGTATTTTTTGGACAAAGGCACCTTCAAAAGTATTTAAAATATTCTATAAAAAAAGGAAATACCAATCGAAGATTCCTTTACAAATAGAGTATCCACTACTTTTTTACGCGTTAATCTTAAAAATTGCCGGTAATATTTACGATTTTTTTTTCATATTCACGTATCTAAGCATGGCTAGAACCATCTATCTTTCATCACGCTATATTCAACAGGCGTAGACAAAACAACAAAAGTGAATCAGCGGGCAAACGTGATTTTATCAGTACTATCTAAAACACTAGGTATATATTTCCTCTTATAAATATTTTGATGAACAAGGTCATATTAATATCATGTGAGTCAGCAATCGATAATCTTATCTGATGATATGTTATCTATGTTTTACTAAAACTTCTTTCACGTACTACTGATAACGAGTATTTTAACTATGCCTTTATTACTATCACTATATGATAGGATAGGATCAGATTCGGTGACGCGAATATTTGGGTAAAAAGTAGCTTGTATCGGGAGTGTGTGTGAGTTATTCTACACTATTGTACTATTAGAGCGATATGTTAAGTACATTTTCAAACTGTAAAAAAATCGTACCTACATGTTGGCCCCTGTGTACCGACACGTTTAATGTTTGGTCTACCAACATGCAAAGGACCTTGAATTGTGGGACATGCAAACATTTTGACCTCCGTTCAAAGTTTCTAATATCACAGAAAGTAACTTTGTCACTTGATAGCTGCTTTGAAAGATTAGTCAAAAGATAAAAATTAAATTAAACAGTTAGCTTATGAGGTTCAGACATTAAATACACGGCAAATTAAATAAGACCTGAATATAGAGCCAAAGTTCCAGAAATGTTAGTCTCTTGTCGATCAAATTACCGACAATGTTCGGCCAACTTCGGATCCCAACCGGCTCTCGGCAGAATAAAGATGTAAAGTTCTTAAAGAGACTGTTTAGAAAATCTAAATACACAAGATTATGATTATTGTTTCTTATTCTGTTTATTAAATAAATTCAGAAATAAGTTGTTGTGTAAACTTTGAATTCTCAACCAATTTACGCTGGTGCCAAGGCAAGTCTTTTACTCGGATATTCCAAATGTTTGTTTGTTTTATGGCTATTTAGCACGCTTCATTCAAACGTCATTTTCTATTTACTACGAATGACAACCAGTATGTAAATATCATATTAGCTCTTAATTTCGCAAGTGACAGTGAACCTACTATTGGAACACGAATTACTCAATATTCTCGACGCTAGTTTTGCAATGAACTACCGTAGTTACAACCTATTTATAGTTACTAAGTTGAAGCTTGACTAAACGCGTTATATTCAGTTATTTAATTCTTTGTGGAAGAAGAAGTTACGTTTTAGGCTCATGATACATTTTTTTGATGATATTAGGATAGAATTTTAGATATTTAAAAAAGTAGGTAAGCTGTCAAATTTAATGAGAGATTTGACAGTTGAAATGTCATTTTTTTGATAAAATCGAGTCTTAAAAAAATTGTCATGACTCAATTCAAATTATTTTAGTATATTAATAATATTTTGCCGTCCAATTAGATCACAGGCAATTTTTACTAGTGGTTTATTTATTCAATATTGTCCAAGTGTTTCCTCATAACATCTTGACTAATGTCAACTACCGCCATTATTATTTGACTGACATTTTCTCATAACATGTCAAAATAAACAAGAAGAAAAAATATGTTGACATATTCGTGGGAAGGCGGATATTTAAATAGATTATTGTTTCCTCTATGTTTTCAAACAACATATAGTATATTTTAAAACTTATAAAGCTGTCAATTACAGCAGGTAATAAACAATGTGGCGGGAAAAGAAAGTGTGTCAACCTCTTTGCTGTTAAAATATTTAAGGAGGTTTACGCGAAAGAGGTTTGTTTACACATGCTTGGGTGCATTGTCTCGTTTTTTATTTATGTAATTTTCAAAACAAAATTGAGGGTAGATCCTTACACGTAACTTGAAAATTATTACGACATTATCGAATTTGGTTGTTGAGTAACCGTCTAGAAATTTTGCATTAATTATTTAAATTTACGACGTGCATTCTAATATCGAATAGATCGGAAACAAAAAACTACACTAATTAAAACGTATCACAAAATTTAAATTATGTCAAAGCTTTCACATTCTTTTGTAAACTACACGAAACATTCTGCAAATATTTCAATAATTTTAAAATAAAAAAATCTAAATAATAAATTTAAAAAGCTCACATGTCAAACTGCACACGGCCACACAAATCACAGATAAAAAATGTCGCAACTTTTTTTTTATTAGGCAAAGGTATTGATCGCGTCAGCCGAGCTGCAAGACTCGGCGGCCACTGAGACGAGCGCACCTCTCTCTGCAATCATGTTGAGAAATGCATTCGACGTGTGAACGTGATATACGGCCGACTAGTTGACGCGACCGAGCGTAAAAATGTGAATAGTAATATAAATATAATGAAAATACTATAAAACTACGTATTTACAATATGATAAAGAATATATTATTCTGATGTTGAATAGATGAAGATAAGATATTTGAAAAAACATTTTATGAAGTTCGTGTGGGTATTTTCAATTGAAATTATTACAAAAATGTATTTACTTTATTTTTAATGGAAGTAAATTAGGAGATAGTTTTCCTTCAACATTACCAACAATGCTGTTCTATGAGTTCTTAAGCGGCTTTTTATGCGATCTTGACTATGAGTTAGTTTATCATAACAGAGGTTTTAGTGCTACATACACACTTAATAAGATTAGTGTAAAATTATTGAAAAATAATTCAGCTGAAAATTGGAAAAAAGTATTATAGTGCCTTATCGAACTTTGACTCCAAGCAAAACAACAGTTAGTCTGCCAGTCGTCAATAGATGCAACAACTGTCACTAGTTCGATCAGCTCAACTATCCATCCGTATATTTCCACATAGGTCCTCCGGAATCGAAAGTCCGTTAAAACGGGGGTAAACTGTATAACGCAGTGCATTAATAGAGCATGTCATTGTGCACCGTCATCTTAAAATTATTTAATTCAAAATTAGAACTTTATTTTTTTAAATTACCGTTTTATTTTTCTTTTATACCAGTTCTTCTTGAATGGTTCGATAGTTTTATTAAGCACAGTGTAAATAGTATTAGGTATTTTATTGTTCTGTATATTTTGTTACGACTTAAAAAAGGGTATCATCTTTGCAGAATTTTACACAAAAGTTAACACTTAGATGGTTTTAGACAGTAAGTTTTAAAAGGGCAGCGTTGCAGAGTATCGTTTGCAAGCTTCAATACCCCATCTACCCGTAGAACAATTAGAAAACAAATTATAAAGATGATAGTCAAGCAAGTTTCTATCAAACTCTTTTAACAGTAAACATGTCCCTACTCACTAACACGTTTCTTTTCCCAGGTCATTCTCATTCTTGACTGAAGTTCTTCATTGAGAACTATTTCGGCTTGATTAATTGGATGCTCTACTATTGTACTATGTTCCATTTTATTTAGGTATCATAATTTTGCAATTAATAAAACTCAATTAAACATAATACTTTTTTTTTTTTTTTTTTTTTTTTTTTTTTCTTTATTAAGGGCTTTGTCGCTTTGCGATAATGTCGCCCTATCGAAACAAAACAATCAATTACAAAATATCATTCACCTTATGCTACTATTTCTTTAAGCCTAGTTGAGCTAATTTGTAAAGTGCCCTGGCTTTATCCGAAAGTGGATAAGCCAAGACACTATTACACAAGCCAATATCATAAAGTCTTGATGCACCAAACATAGACCTTCTCATATCTTCGTTCCGCACGCATTCCATCAAAACATGTTGTATATCTTCTACAATCCCACATTCTATACAATTAGGTGACACAGTTTTCTTCATGAGATATCCAAATTTATTCGATGGAATGTGTCCGGAACGGAGTCTTAACGCAGTTACTAAATCAACTCTATTTAATACATTTTGATCTATCCATATATATTTCGGTAGCTGTGGCTGAATAGTTTTATACCATATTCCCTTATCTAAAGATTTCCTGTCAAAATACTCGGCCCAATTTTCAAGACATTGTGATTTGATGAGTTTCAAGTGATCTGTATGCAGGGGTGTTACTGCGAATGGGATACCGTCGATCACGGCCTGCTTTGCCAAAATGTCTACCCTTTCATTACCTGGTATTTGAATATGAGAGGGAATCCATTGTATAATCACATTTTTGGAGTTTATGGCAAGTTCACGAATTGAATCTATTATTTTGTAGGCTATCGGTGTACCTCGCACAGGCGAGGTGCAGCGAGCCAAATGTTGCAGCGAACTTTTGGAATCCGTTAAAATGACGAATTTATCAAAATTTATAGAATCAATATAGGAGATGGCTTCTGCTATTGCTATTAATTCTATGTGCATAATTGAAATATCTGACTCAATCTTGAACTTGACAGATGTTTCGGATTGCGAATCAAAAAAAGCCGCACCGCTCTGATTGCCGTTCTTAGATCCATCTGTATAAATTTTATAATATTCCGAATAGTGATCGTTTAAATATTTTGTACATAATTGTTGGATATGATCAATGTTATAATTACGTTTTGATTTATCTAGCTCATTGACAGTGTGTTTAATAGAAGAGTGCAAATTATATCTACTCATCCAAGTACTTAAGGAATACATGTCAAGTATATTGACTGCATGTATAGAAAGCATTTTAAGAGATTCATATACTATAATTAATAACGGTTTTTTCTTAACTCTCCAGTATCGAGTGTAACAAGACATACTATTTAGTACACGAATTGTTTCATTCTCCTTAAAAGATAGACATTTTAGACAAAACTTACCAGCAAGAAATGATCGACGTATATGCAAAGGAGGTACACCTAACTCACTCTCCATCACGTGAATAGGAGTGCTTCTGATGAACCCACCAATTATTCTTAAAGCTTGGTTTTGAATGCGATCTAATTTTGAAATATTACATTTGTAACTACAGTCATATAAAAATGATCCATAATCTAACCTACTACGTATAAGTGAAATATACAAACGACGTAGATGTTTTTGATGAACACCCCACCCCGGTCCTGACAATACTTTAAGGATAATTATAAATTTTAATACTTTTTTGCTGGTCTCTTCAATATGCTTCTTCCATCTAAGCGACTGATCCAGCCACAGCCCCAAATATTTAACATTGTATACAACTGGTAACGCACAATCATTAACTTCAAGAACAATCGGATTATTATACTTTCCCTTCTTGAATATACAAACTTTAGATTTAGTTGGCGAGATTTCCAACCCTAAATCTCTCACTAATTCATTAAACTCATTTAATGCACATTGCAGTTGTACCCTGATAGTATTGATATTTGGACCTGATATGAACATTACGAAATCATCTGCATATTGCGATATCTCGGCGTATAATATTATAGTTTTGCAAATTTTATGTGTGGCGACATTAAAAAGTAACGGAGACAACGGGTCTCCCTGAGCCAGACCTATTCCCGTAGACCTAGAATATTCCCAATTATCAACTATTATTTTTAAATATCGTTCCTTCAGGAAACTCCAAAGGTAACGACAGATTTTTTGGCCTACTTTTAAATTATCTAAAATATCTAAAAGAGTACGTACATCAACATTATTGTACGCATTATTGATATCAATAAAACATCCCACTGTTGTATAGTTTTTAGCAAATCCTAACTGAATTTTAGAAACAATAGTACTAAGGTTATCTAAACAAGATCGAGATTTACGAAATCCGACCATTCTGTCTGAAAAACAGTTATTGCTTTCCAAGTGCCAATCGAGCCTTTTACTTAAAATAAGATGGAATATTTTACACAGGCAAGATATTAGGGATATAGGTCGTAAAGACGATACAAGTTCAGGATCGATTCCTGGCTTGGGAATAGGGATCACTCGAATATACCTCCACTGACGGGGTACGAAGCTCAGATTAAAGAATGTATTGTACAACTTAACCAACATTATTTTACCTATTGTTGGGAGATGTTTAATCATCGAGTATGATATCTCATCACATCCCGGAGCTGTGTCTTTGGATTTGATGCTGTTTTCTAATTCATCGATTGTGATCTCTACTTCCATGCCAGTATTGCTGTATTGTATAATCGGCTCGGGAGGGGAGACGAAATCAGGTGTCAAGTCTTTCAGTAACTTTTTAGCTCTTTCTGGAACTATTACTGCCCTATTTACTTTATAGCCTTTTACCCACCTCATGTAACGCCACATAGTACTAGCACAAGTAATTTCGTCGACAGAAGAACAAAATTGTTGCCACGATTGACATTTAGCTTGACGAATTAATTTTTGGGATTCCCTAATTTTATCTTTCAATACGTCGTGATTTTCTGGTGTCGGGTTGCGCCTAAATCTTTTTAGAGCTAAACGCCGTTCTGCCACACACTTCGACAGACTTGGAGACCAATAAGGTTTCGATTTAAATTTGTTATTTATAGATTGAGGAATAACGGTGTACGGAATATGAGCTTCAGCGGCCGTTTGTAGCGTATTTTCAAAAAAATCATAGAATAATTGTGGGTCCTCCGGTACTATACAGCTAGATAGGTATGTTTCTATCATGGATGAATATTCTGCCCAATTACTTTTTTTAAAGTTTCTCTTTCGGGTAACTTGGTGACTCGTAGTTAAGTTTGTAGACAGTTTAATAATTAAATGATCACTGCCGAGAGATTCATTAGTCACCTTCCATGTGTAATCTAAAGCTAAGTCAGTCGATACAAAAGAAATATCCGGCGCTGATTGTTGGAGGACTCCATTAACCAGTTTTATACGAGTAAAGCTACCATCATTTAGCGTTACAAAGTTATGATCTACTGAACTGTCAAATAATTGGGACCCCCTGAGATCTGTTTTATAGGACCAGTTACTGTGGTGGGCATTAAAGTCTCCGAGCAATAAAGTTTTATGTTGCGCTATACTAAAAATATCACCCCAGTCTGTCTGTAGCGTACGCACATTTGAAGGGCAATAGATGGATATAATGTTCTCAATATTTGCACAGTTAAATATTTTGACATGTAGTATCTGTATGCCAGAATAAGAATTGTGTCTTCTACATACCTGTGCTTTTATTGAGTTGTGTGTCAATATAGCTATACCCCCATAGCTGTCATCTCGGTCCTCTCTGAAAATGTTGTAACCACTCATACTAAAACTACTATCAGGGTCTAACCACGTCTCACTTAGAACCGCAATATGCATTTTATCTTGAGTTAATACTTGCTCTAATAGTAACGACTTAGGTCTAACACTCTGTGCATTCCACTGTAAAATATTTAAGTGTAAATTAGTGTTGTTATAGTCCGCGAATTAAATTATAAAACGAAAACCCTTCCGGCATATTGTTCATCATAGTAGATATTAACCATTCTATTGTAATTTTCACACTATCAATAATTTTAATTTCAAGTGTTTTTTCTGACAATACTATATCTTTTAATCTCCGCAATAAGCGCATAAACGTTACGTTTTCGCCTCCATTTTCTTTGGTTTTACTATTACGCCTTTTTCGGGATTCAATCTCCTCCGACCTTGCTTCTATACACGTACTAGATGCTGAACTATCAGAATACCAATCCATATCGTCTGCTTTTGAATGTTTTTTCTTAGATTTCTTTACATATGAACTTTTCTTTGAATCTTGTTGGTTGAGATGCAAGTTTTTTGTTGAAGTTTTAGGCTCCATACGGTAGCAATCATCCTTTGTTACGACAGTCTCGTTCGGTTCGTTCAACACTGTAGCTGTGTGCTGTCTGGTATTAGACTCCGCCTCTTCTGACAAAACTGGAACTTGTTGCGTTTTATTACGATTGGACAATGTGTAATTATTACTTTCAGCGTTGTGTGATGGTGATGGTGGTACATATAATAACAAAGCCTTTTTATAGGTACAGTTAAATTCGCACATTAACTTTCGGATCTTCTTTTCTTTCAAAAATATGGGGCAAGTTTTGTCAAAAGCCATATGGTTATTCGAGCAATTACTACATTTATATATGGTTGTTTCACAATTTTGATGATTGCCTCCACATTTAACACATATAATCTTTTTGTAGGGACACATTTTCATAGCATGGCCGTATTTCCAACAGCGGGAGCATTGCGTCACGGGAAAAGTGTATTTCTCCACTTTTATACGCATACCATATATAGTCACATATGAAGGTAGCAAAGCGCCTTTAAAACATAAACGAATTGATTCACTAGCGATCCATCCGTTCATATATTTTTCATTCCCGGTATTGTCCTCTTTGTTTTTACGGTTTAATCTTATAGCGGATAATATTTCTGATTTACATGACACATTGTCTAAGAACTCCTCAATCGTGATTTCTAGTTCGATGTCCTTGATAACGCCGTATGATACCCCGACTTCCATAGTTTTTAAACACTTCCATCCCATGTCAATAAAAGTAGTGCACGTCATAAATTTTTGGGCAC
Source organism: Anticarsia gemmatalis (assembly GCF_050436995.1). NCBI lineage: Eukaryota > Metazoa > Arthropoda > Insecta > Lepidoptera > Erebidae > Anticarsia > Anticarsia gemmatalis. The sequence goes on along the minus strand of NC_134764.1, from coordinate 7,448,760 downwards.
ATGATTCACGATCAAATTGTATTATTATTTTAAATGGATTTATATATTTAACTCGTGTTATACCGGATATATTATTAGACTTAAATAATTTTGCCAACGAAAACTGTTTAGGAAACTTTTGTTTACTATTGACACATATCTCAATATCATCTATTGGGCTATAATGCCGTTCCTGGTTATCATTAGAAGTACTCCGCGCCAGTCTCTTTTCATGTCTCGACACGGCGGTCCAACTCCCAGATGAATCATCTTCTCTGCCCCTTTTGTATCCAACTACATCATTGTCTTCTGTTTGTATAGTTTCCATCTCCAATTGTGTTAGGTCATCTGAATCTCCTTGGTTTGAACTGCGGCATGAATAAGTTGTATTTACTGCATTATTAGTTGGGTCATTCATCATACACGTAAACAATCGCCGGTCGGCGACGACCGCGCCGACGCAGCTGCACTGATAGCAAACCGGTTTAGCGCTAATGCACACGACTAGTTGCTTCGACACGTATATTGACACTGAAACATAATACTTTTTGACAAAAAATTACAAACAGTAAGAAAAAGCAATGTCTACTAGACTTACTTAAATTTAAATATTCCTTACTTTTGTCAGGTGTAAAGATAAACTTAAAGGGTAAATGCAATATTCATGAGACTGGTCGTTTACTCTCGTCAGGTTATTGGCACCTCATCTCACACCTGTCTGTTTATATTCTGAGTGCATTCTACAAAATTCCTGGCACTTTTAGAGAGCTATTTGCTTTTTCGAAAGGCTTTCTTGTCAGTGTTTTTGCAAAAGCTAGACTCGAAACTCGTAGTTATTTAAATGTATGTAATAAAATTAACCAATTAATGTCACACTGCTTGGCAATGGTAATGAGGGAGGGGCTAGGCCTCGAGTCCACCACGATGGCTAAGTGCGGATTGAGGATCTAAATATATGAAAGAATTAAATATCATGTGACGTCACCATGTTGTCCAGGGCTTTTGACTTTGATTCTCACTCTGAAAAAATATTTGAATGAGTTAGAAATATTTTTTGGACTGATCGTAATGTTGTCCACTTATTTGCTTAATTAACCAACGTTTACATTTTTATATGAAAATAGTTTTAAGATTTTAGTAACATAAAATTCTACCTACACAATGTTTAATTTCTGAAACGACACCGCATTTTGACCATAAAGCAATTTGTTTAAGTCAAGTGCAAGTATATAATACAATTTCTATTTTTTTTTTTTTCTCAAGTAATCCTGATCCTCAAAGTCATTGCGCTAAGAATCACCGCAAAAAAAAACTGCAATTATAGAAATATAATGTAAGCAGGTTCAGGGTATTTACATTTACAACACTAGACCAGATGGAACAGGATTCTATAACACAACCTTGAAAGGGCACTACTCTATGTATTGAAAAATAAATAAAAAACTAAAATTGTTGCAGACGGGACACTTTTAAAGCCTTGAGATAACAAAGCCAATATAGTGTACGATTAGCTCTTGTGTGTGTTTTCCTATTGTTAGTTTGGTACGGTCTAAATTAATTTTCTTTATAAAATTTCATGTTTGTTTGATACTTAACTGACTGTCAATTAAATAACAGTCGTTAAGCCACGTCAGAGGCCTTTCGGGCGGTTTGATCAACTTTGACACTAGGTTGACCACCAACCATACGATTAGTAGTAGTAGTAACTTAACTGACTTCTACAACTTGACTGTGATAAAGCTATCTCTCTGTCACGGAGTACGAATATTGTCTAAAACGGAAAGAATCAGCTTGGCCACTAAGGCTGGTTTTATAGCTACGCTGTTAGACGCGCCGTTGAGCAGCGCGCGTTTGAACAGCGCGCGGGCCGCTGTAAAACGAGTTTAGCTCTGCGCGTTTTGGTGCACCGGCGAACAGCGCGCGTTTGCTCAACAGCGCTGCTCAAGCGCGTGGCTATAAAACGCAACTACTACCCCCATACAAATCCGAACGCGCGCGCTTCAGCCGCGCTGTTGAAACGCGTAGCTATAAAACCAGCCTTAAATCCTCACAATCATCTAAAGGCTATCACATCACAAGAAAAAAGTAAACGAATCACAGGTATTCAAAAACACTTTTTGTGTCTCAATCGGCCACTGTTTGTTGCCCGTGTACTCTCGTTCATAGTTTATATTTAACTTGTTTGATCATTATCCCTACGAGATTACTTATGGAGATTATACATAAGTAGGTACATTTTAGGACCGTGAGCAGAATATGTAAAAATGTATAAAGTCAACTTATATCGGCTTATATTCTCTTTTATGTAGAATTTACCCAAGAATATAATATAAACGGAATATAAACGGGACCCGAACTACACATAGTTTGTCTAATTTATTTTCTCATTTATCTTAAAATTAAATACTTACAATAATATCATAAATCATTTTAATATTGTTCGGTCGAACTTTATTATTTGGTCGAATTTAGAGGTTAAACGGGCAAATTTGCGTTATTTATTAGGTTTATTTGCAGATTTTTTTGTAAACATCTCTTTTTTTATTTATTACAATATTATTTAATAATTATTACTTTGATAAGTTATACAATCGCCTATTTTTATGTGGTAGTATACCTCCCCGAGGTTCCATTGCATTAAATTCTCACTTCTATTAAAGCAATACCAATGACATAACAATATATTATAAAGAGGTTTTTAGACAGATCAATACTATGATTTAATATAAATATTAATATTAATAGACTCGATTTTTTAGTAGAAAATCGGTCTAGTAGTTCTGGAGAATACTCTACAAAGAAGTACCTTTTCAAACTGCACGAAGACAAAGATACTCAATCTTTGATAATATTCGGGCACGTTACAAAGAACTAATCACAATATCTAATGCTCGGCACGTTTCTAACTGATAACATTGTGTATTCGAGTACATGTGCTCACTGATTGATGGACAACCGATGTGTGAACGTGAAGCTGAGATGTGATGTGTTTTGATTTAGATTATGGTCACTAGTAGTTGAGCAAGATGTATTTTTTTTCAGATGAATAGTACATCAGCAATATTGTTGCCATGAATAATCCCCGATAGATCTCGCAAGGTATTTTGGGCAATAGTTTTATCTTTTTGATAGACTTTTGTTACACTGTCAGTGTTATTACGAATAAAGTGATCTGGCAAAAACTGGGTATCAAAAAGTCTTATTTGACCTGTAAAGTAGAAACTATGAAGACTAAAGCTAGTGGTAGATTTAGTAATTGTAACGACTATCATAAGTGTCAATATTTGACCTAAATGAATAAATGATTTGATTTTGATGATTTTGACTGAAGGTTGTACTATGGTGTAGATTTAAAACTAATTAGTGAGCTAACACTATGATTCAGTAGTTCGTTATCTTTATTGCTTTCACCTCATCCCAGTCTTAGTAAGTTTGGCTAAATATTTTCTCTTTCTACTTAAGTAGTAGATGTTTTTGTGAATCTCTAAATAAACTCTGTAGCTTAGATACTATTCCACGATTAGAAACTAAATCGAAGCTAAGCGTAGCCAAGCGAGGAATGTCCCAACATGACCTCACCTTTATACCTACGGCGTATAAGGAAGCCGCGTCAAGTTAGACCGCAGGTAACAAACAATGGGCGAGCATCATCTCAATACGTCGTAATTCAATGGCCTTAGTGTTTTGTTTAGGGATTCTTTGCTTAGTTGCTAAGTCGATATTGGTGGGCACCACACAGTTACATTTAAGCATGGGGGTCGTGGATTTGATTCCCACTGATAAAAATGACTTGTGTTGTCTACGAACTGTTGTCGGGTCTGACTATATTATTATGTTATGTTCATAGTTTGCACAAATAGCAATTTTTTGATTTAAAGGTTATCTTTACAAGAAAATAATCAAGAAATTCATTAATAAGGTATTATATTTATATCTATCTAGGGAGAAAATTAAAGTTAGTTTATCAAAAAAGTATTTATTGTTTATCACAGTCAATACACCATTGTTCTTAAATATAGAAAGCGCCTTATTAAATTATCATAGAACATACATACGTGAGTTGCTCTGTATTATTTTTTTTAAGCGAATTGGAGAACAGAGAAAAGTGGCTCAAGCATTAATGAAAAATGATACTGATGATAATAATTGATGATGAGCTGATGGTTTTTATCTGTAGGTATTACCTAAACACATTATAAAAAATATTGCAAAACATAGAAGATATTTTACTCAGACTATTATCTCAAGAAAAAAACTTTACACTACGAAAATACAAGAGATAGATACTGAATATACAAGATTAAAGACTTGCCCTGCAACACTGTTACAGATTACCATTTACACCCTCAATTTATGAATATTTTATAGCCAATTTCACAACTTCTGGATAAGATTAAGATCATTTGCTGTAACTCTATCCCACAGGTAGGTTAACTGACATTTATCTGAAGCCGTGAAACTGGCGCCTATAGTGCGACAACTTGGTAGAGAGCCTTGTATGCAAGGTTCGCGTATCGCGCACTAACTTACGCGATCGACGGTTATCAGTCTCTTACCGCCACTTTATTTTGAACAAACACGGCATAATTCATTATATTCTAAATAAATCACGCGTGCCAAGGCCCTTTACAAAGTTGTCGGACTATAATATCATTAGCCTACTTAAACACTAATATTTAGAGCTAAGTCACCCATAGTACTAATCAATAGAGAGTTGTCTAAAAGACCCGTCGATGCCGAAGAGTTCATCATAGTTGGTAGGTTTGCCAGGTCTGAGGGCCTCGTTAGCCTTCAAGGACTCTTGCTCTTTGAACCAGCCTCTGTATTCCTTCAGCTTTTCATACCAGGCCTCTGTAAAAGAAAATGTAAAGATAAAGTTTATTAAGTAAGTATTTTCAATGGGAGTCAACTTTATTAAGAGGTGTAAAATGTTTGGAATTGTCAATTTTAAAATGTTGCCAGTGTTAACCATTTTTTTTAAATTTCGGTACGCTATTTAAAGTGTGATTTATTTGGTGAGACCTATCATATGATGAGCAGCAATTCGGTCAAATATAGACTATTTATAGATGCAAGAAGTTGTATCTTATCACTAAAATATACGGGAGATGGTGAAGTAAGAATATCGGAGTCTATTCGTTCCGTCAACGGTGTTCTTTCCCTAAATATTAAATCTTTTTAGCGGTAGGTGGCTATATTCAGACATTGTTTGCTGGAGAACTTTACTTACTGTTGATATCATCGAGAGGTAGTCCAGTGCCGCCGTAGTCACAAGGCAGCAGTTCCTTGGGCACGTACTTGTGAAGAGCGGTGTAGTCTTTGTGGAACATTATCTGAAGTAGATTGAAGCGCAAGTTAATTAGTGTATATACCTACATTTATTTATTAACTATATTCGATACACATGCAATCATCTTAAATTCTGAACCAAAATGATATGTCTTGCGTTAAATTCTCTGACTGGGACGTGTCGTATGCTTTTTTACCGTAGAAGCTCGATCATTGATAACTGCGTGCTCAGTAGGTAGCAATATTTATATTTGCGAAGGTTATAATATTAACCTAACCAAACTACTAGAAAATTCTTTCATTCATTCTATTCTGATTAATAAAACAAAGTGAATAATGTTTTAGATCTATAACTTACTCTTTTCCTCATCTTCTCCTTGAGGAAAGGCTTGATAATATTGTACAGCGCATCAATGAGTGGCGATGCATTTATTACGTGCACTTCTTTTAGTTTTACTGGATACGCCTCCTGTAATTGAAAAAATATAATATAATTAATTGGTGAGCTGTTTTAATTAACATTTACTGACCCTATATAGCAATTATTATGTCTCCTGCGAAATTTGTTAGAGCAGCCTTTTGCTTTATATATTCAATGAAATATTACGCCAAACACAATCCTATACTTTCCATTTTATCGAGCAGTTGGTGCTGAAGGTGTAAATAAAAAAGCTTCATTTTTACTTTACTTTGAAATATTTACTTAGATACTCTTAATTAGCATAACATAAAGGAGACAGCGCTATACATTACGTATAGCGTTGTCCTTTTTCCTCGCTTGAAATAAGCATGCTTAAAGTACCGTAATTACGGATCTGAAGCTACTTACATACATAATATCACGCCACTTCCCATAGGGGTAGGCAGAGACCAATGAACGTCACTTGGTACGATCATTACAAACTCTTCATCCATACATCTTGGCCGTACCTACAGGACAGCCGGCGACGCACCTGACCTTTTATCAAGAGATACCCTAAACTACTTACTTGGACACAAATAAAGTATTTCTTCAACGCTGAAGGCGAGAGTCTTCCGAGATGGCTGGGCGCCACAATAGAAGCGTCTAGGACGTATATGTCACCGGCGACGCCCTCGGTCTCCTCCCGCAGTCTGACGTCACCGACCATCATGGTGATCTTGAACGCGTCGTTCAACTGATCCGTGTCTAAGTTCTTGTCTAGACCTGGAATTGAGAGACAAAAATGCATATAATTTTTCTTTGCACAAATTGATATCAAAAGATTTTTATTTTGTAATCACGTTTGTGATACGTAGAGATGAAGAAAGAGGTGGATACAATTTGACCAAGTTCTACAGTATAATAATCGGGGGACAGTTTTAACTAAACGATCTCGTCATTCAATCGTTGATCGAACATGATCTACCATATCAATGGATTGATCTATCGAAGGCCGGCCGATGGATTGAAGATTGATTATAACAATACATCGAGACCTATTGTGATCTATCGGACACGTGAAGCATCAAGGTTGTGCTGTTATTCAGAAAACGCTATTATTCCTGCAGACAACAAAATTTTTTGAAACGATTGGACTTGGCTCGGCTCGGGAAAAGCCCAAAACGTCGTGTTTGACAGAGGCAGAAAGTAACATTTCTATCTACGAGGAGCACCAGTAGTTTTTTATCTTAATGATTGTATTCTTCTCGTATTGTTAGAAAGTGTAAATGATATTTATTGAAGTCAGTGTTACTGTTACAAGGTAAAGGTTAGATATAATTATACAATAACATGCAATCTCATTCCTATCTATATTGTTTGCTATTCGTTTCGTGATAAAGATGTTTATGATCTTAATGTTTTAGAACTATTACACATCATTAGACGACGAATAAGGTATTTAGGAACTATCGTTTACTTAGCGGTAAATCAAAACGAAATTTAGCCCATTACTGCCTACTTAAAAGGGTTAAAATTTCCTCTCCAAATAAGAGGGGATTTATTTTCTTCTTCCCGCACTAAAATTTGCTCTCGTGCCGAGGGAACTATTACAAACACGCAAACAACGGACAATAAGCAGACCCAAAACTACTATTTGTGGATCGCATCACTAAAGGTCTTTAAAAGTCCGCCTTAATTGTAAGTAAGTAATTTAGGATTCAGTCATTGTAGTACTTTGCACTACTTACCTCGACAAATCGTGACTCTCCTTCCATTAGGTGTGAGACCAGGCATCGTGGGACCTTGTCTGTAATGACAACACACAATATTATAACATTTTCCCATGAAAATACAGAAGGAGGCACATGCTACCTTTGTATAGTAATATAAGTAACTGAAACGTTGTGCATCACAAATACAAAAAATATCAGACGATGTAATAATCAATAATGTTCAAAAATCTCGTTATAATCTCAAAAAAGCTTTATGATATTTATTAAGTCACCATCCCGCACTTGGCCAGCGTGGTAGACTCAATGACTAACGCCTCTCTCTTTCCAGAAGGAGACCCTTGCCCAACAGTGGGACATTAATGGGTTAAATTTACTTATTATAATTATGAGAAAACTCCAACTTTCATAAAACACGCCTGTTTATTCTTTTCAATAAAAGGCTCCGGCAAATATCAATAACGCATACAAATTGCACTTAATTACAACAAGCTAAAAATCACATAAATAATAATTACTCATCATATAGGCAATAAAAATTACATAATATTCTTTTGTTTTATAATGAAGGCTGACATTTGATCTTCGAAAGGGCTAGTCATAATTATTTTAATTAGACCCAAGGTTAGTACGTGGATACGTGACGAATGCGTAGATAGATAGCTGCCTATCTACCGATATGGATCAGTTACGTGTTGGTAATGGGTTGAACGTCATTGTGACGTCATAAGTACTAGATAAGGTAGTGTTATGTAGGTTATTAAACCATAACATCACGTTTGTATGAGAACTTAGTTGACCCGTGTGGCTTCACTTGAATTCAAAGTTCCACTTTTGGTTCCGGTTAATTATTGAATAAATAGCGGATGATACCGGGTTTATACAGTAGATAATCGATATTTCAGCCACTATAGCAAAAAATAGTGTTGGCCGGGTCTTTCAAAATGTCAAGCAAGATTTAATGAGAAATTTTACAGCCGTGATATAGTATAGATAACTGACGGGGTAGAATAATTTTATTGTACCTAGCTAAGTAGACAATTTACAGCCGTAAAATATTAGGTCGGGGAAAAAGTCTTTTCGCATTACAGTATGTATGAACTTGATCCAAGCCGTAAATGCAAGTATTGTTTCAACCAAGCTTCAAACCCGTTATGTCACATCGTACTAAGTCAATAAAAAGTCATCAAAATTTGGAATCAAACACGTTATTGTACGTCGAGATACATTTTTCAATTGCATTACAATGCTATTTAATTGGACTTATCAACAAAACCAGCTGACCCGCGCAACGGTCATTTTGGTTTTGTTACATTTTTTCCTGATACTCTGCTTCTATTGGTCGTAGCGTGATGATATACATATAATATAATAATAATATAATAATATAAGCCTATAGCCTTCCTCGATAAATGGGCTATCTAACAGTGAAATATTTTTTCACATCGTACCAGTAATTACTGAGATTAGCGCGTTCAAACAAACAAACAAACAAACTCTTCAGCTTTATAATATTAGTGTAGATTATATGCAAAAATGATTCTTACGCTCTTGACATAAGGTCCGTCAGCTCAGGCCTGGTGATGTCTCTTTTGGTAAAGAACTCTGGACAGGCGGCTCTCATGGTGAAGTATAAGTCCAGCTTCCGCTTGGTCTTCTCCAGGGAGAAGTTGCAGCCTCGGAGGAAGGCCATCAGGCAGTTGTCCTCTGGGGAAAAGATGAGGAAATTGTATGAGGAAGTTGATTAAACTACGGCTTATGTGTGTGATGTACAGATATAAAAAGGTTTTGTCAAGATGTGATTATCTTCATCAGACGTCTGATTACTTATGTCTGTTTAGTTTGGATACAGATCTCTGTGAGTTGCCCAACCTTCTAAAATAATGAAAATTATCTAATACTAGCTGACCCGCGCAACTTCGCTTGCGTCACCTAAGAGCAGGAGTCAAAATTTTCCCCGTTTTTGTAACATTTTTCGTTGCTACTCCGCTCCTTATGACCGTAGCGTGATGTTATATAGCCTATAGCCTTCCTCGATAAATAGGTTATCTAACACTGAAAGAATTTTTCAAATCGGACCAGTAGTTCCCGAGATTAGCGCGTTCAAACAAACAAACAAACAAACAATCAAACAAACAAACTCTTCAGCTTTATAATATTAGTATAGATTCGTTACGATTCTGTAATATCTGCTTATTGGGACTAAAAAATTGTCCTTTATAAACTCATATTAAACGAAATTGCTGACGATGAAAAATGAACTCTCTTTTACTATGCTATTTGTAGCTTAAGTTTCCAATATGTACTTCGAAATTAATTTTGGTACCAGAGAATCATGGTATTTTTTTTTAAATCTATCATACCCCATTCATCAGGCAGATGCGGTTGCTTCCGCAGCCATTCTTTGATAGCAGCCAGGTCTTGATCTTTGGTGTTTGGATCCTCATTCAGTTCAGCTTTGATCCTCTTCCACAATTCTCCCGAAGGTTGCTGCAGCATCACGGTAGCGGACGCCATTTTGTTTCTGGAATTATTCAATTTGGTTCTTATATTTATATCACATTTTTTTTATGTAACTGGCATTTTTTTTAAGTGGCTATGTCTACAAAAACGTGCATATCGAAAATATTTATATTTATTTATATATCCGTGTAAGAAAACCGAGCCTATGTAATTGTACCATTACTGAGGTGGGACAGATGAAATCGATACGACCAGTAAAATGTCAGACGCAGAACAGACGCGAATTCGGCATCAACTTTCTCTCGATCCAAAATTCGAACCCGAGACTTCTCATACAGATGTTGCAACTACCAGAGCACCGGATTTGAATAGATTTCAAGATTTAAATCCGGGACCTCATTATCTATATCATTAACATTCACAAAATATACCCATTACTCGAAGCGTAGAAGCCAGAGGAATAAAAAGTATTACTTAATATAATCTTGTTCCGTACATTTGGTAAACCCACAGTTTTTGTTAGTCAGTAAGATTATCTTTAAGTTTCTATAGAAGACTGTAACGTCATTCTCGTTCATTATGGAATATTTTCATTCAACACTTTTTTGTGAGGATAACTTTATGAAAAGAGTATTATTTCGCTTTTGTTTGGTTTAAATATACGAAGGTCAGATTTAGATACTTATTTTGGGATAAAAAAATATTGAAAAGCAAAGATTGTTTTGATTTCCGCAATGGTAAACATTTACTTATAGTGTTCATGATCTTGTTCAAGTAAATCTTTGTGTTTTTGTGGTGTTTTCATACGTTAGTACTTCTTTTTACAAGAAGTTAAAGTTGGACATCTAAATAGGTTTTATTGGAGACAACTTAACAAACAAACAAATCATTGTCACATCATGTACGAAACTAGACTCAAAGCTTAGATAGATCATTATTTTTTGGTTGAAAGCCGTTCCGCGAATCCGCATACAATGGTAGTGATTCGACAGGCAGGCACTATACAAAGTAACCAAACTAGCTAACTTTAAAATATCACAACCTAATAATTACTTAGGCAGTCACTAAATACTACCCAAGCATGATTCCAATTAGTCACCATTTAAAAACTAACTATCAGATCATTTCGCAAGTTGTTTATCAATGTAACCGGACAAGTTGCGAAACGGAACTATAGCCTAACAACTTAGGAGACAGCCTTGTATGCAAGGTTTGCGGCTGTCGAAGGTATACAAAAATAAAAATTTTGAACATCAGTGATCTACAGGCTTATACAGCTGACTGTGGTCCATTTGATACAGCTATTTTATTTAGGAAGATACATAAAATTGTTTATAATAATCTAGATTATTCGTGCACGCCAAAACTCTTTACGTAGGTGGCGGATTATAAGTTCGGCCGTATTTAGTAAGACTACATTTTACATTACCTGTTTTATTTTGTACTTCGTCTGCTTAAATACCGTGTCATATGTCTGACTTATCTTTAAATGATATTTTAACGAGATTATACGCTCATGGAGTAAATTATGAATCGCGGTAACGTTAAAACATACGAACGATAAAAATAAATCAGTGTTTTTTTTACACCAACGAGATTTTTTTATATTTTTTGTCGCTAAAAATTGCAATAAAAAATTATAACACAAGGCACGTCATTTCTTTTTACCTTATCTTTGGGGAACAACCAGTCTTACCGCGGGGTATCGTGTTATAAACCCAGGTAACTGGGTCGTGGAGGTCGGATAGGCAGTCGCTCCATGGAAAATACTGGTATTTAGCTGCTTGCGGTGAGACTGGAAGCCGACTCTAATAAAGTTGAGAAAAGGGCTGATAATTGGAGAGTGATATGAGATCGGAACACCATTTAACGATTTTGATTTCAGGGCGTTATAATAATATCATAATCTTTTAGTTTATTAACTGCCTCTATGTTAAGAAATAAAATTGGTTCGTTTAACCATGACAGCATAAGAAAGAGACAAACTGTCTTGTTTACAAGTAATATGACTGCCTCCGCGGCGCAGTGGTTTAGGTCGCCACGTCGAAACCATTGCGTCGGGAGATCGTAGGTTCGATTTCCGCTAGGAGCATTATTTGTGCGATCCACAAATAATTGTTTCGTGTCTGTTTGTGCGTTGTGTCAGTTTTTTTTTGTATGTTTGTAAAAGTCCCCGCGACACAAGATAAATTCTTAGTGCGAGATTTGTCAAAAGAAAAAAAATCTCAGTATGTATAGGTATTTATTCTGTATCTAAAAAATTCAGTCTCAAACAAAGAAAAATTTCCAGTTTATGCCGGTAGTTAGTTTCTAAACTAGTTCTAAATACTCGTTCATTGTTCGGGTCAAATGTGAAGCAGGTATCTTTGTTTTATGCGACTGGTTTAAGTCTAAGATACCTAATTAATGGTTTATATAAATACCGGTTATTTCCGTCTTTACACGATAATTAACTAGAAATATACTTAGACTATAATGTTTTTGTTATAAGTTGTAATTAAATAAGTCTGGCAAATAATTAGTATTTTTTTCAGGAGAGATAGAAAAATCATTTGATTTTATTTAACAGCTGACAGCAAATGCTTTAGATTCTCAGTGCCCTTTTCACAGCCTATAAATAAGTAAGTATTAGGTTACCTATTTGGTTGACAGTGACAAAAAATATATCAAAACTGCTGCTAAAATTTCAATTAGTTTGCGGAAGCGGTGAAATCTGATTTGTTTTTATATGAAATTACATTTTGAAAAATATGAATCATTGCCTAAGCATTAAGGGGTTTTTATTGTCATAAGATAGAGATACTTATTATAATTATATAATTCCCGATTGTGATTTAAATATTATTCTTGGACAAACATACATCGCTTGACCTTAAACAAGAGGTAGCAAAAGTTCATTTCTCACAGATTATAACCGTCTTTAATTTCGGGACAACAAAAGATTGATAACTCGGAATTACGTTACAAGTGAATGCACTTTTACATTTCTGACCCTGGTCATTGACCATCTCCTTTTATGAATAACTTAAGAGAGCATGACCTTGCACTTTTAAAATTACGTGACACAAAGAAAAACATATTTACAAATGTCATAGCTCTATAAAAATAATATAATATATGTCGTTAGTATTCTATTATAACAAGAAGTTATAATGTCAGATGCATAATAAAGAGATTTAGATGTGCGTGACGGAGATATTATGAGTGACGTCATATCTGCTGGGAAGTCTTTTCTAGAGCTTGTGTGATCTATTTAAGGACCTAGGCTCTGAAGAGTGGAAGCTTATAGCGAGTGCCCCTGATTTAGAAGGGCTTATTCGGTCTAAGCTACCTTTGAAGTTGGGCAAAGGTCTCCTCCCGTAATGAGGGAGGGGTTAGGCCTTGATTCCACCACGCTGACCACCGGGTTGGTTTACTACCTTTAGTATACAATAAGTTTGTAGCAAAGTTATGATCTTTGTGTTGCCACAGAGGTCGAGCAGACGACCGATTTTTATTTTTGCAGTGTTTTAATTTAATATTTATTATTATATTAAACTTCCGCGACACGTAGCTAAACTATTTGAACAGGCTCGTATAAAGTTGTCTACAAAATATACAATGACGGGAAAGAAAATAGCAAGATGAACTTCTTAGCAAAGAATAATAACATAAAAAATGCCATATATAGATAATTAGGTCAGTAACTTCTAGAATATTATCCTAAAATATAAGCAAATCTTTTTTCGTCCCCATAAAAATAATAATAAAAAAGGTGACATTTGTGTGGCCTTAATATTTCATTTAGGGTATGTGCCAAATGTTTCGAGAATATTTTTTTCCTTATTAGTTCCTTACTTTACCTGTGCCCTTGGTGGAATTTTATGCCTTTGACATATTTAAAATTAGGTGTTATTATGTAATTTATTGATCGAACCCTTCCGAAGTAATGTAGCGGCGTGTCGACCTTAACCACTACGCCATGGAGGTAGTCAAAATTATGATGTCATTTTAAAAATGGTAGAATAATTATTTTAAGTGTCTTTCCGGAAAAGTCATGTCCATTTTTTTAAAAACAAATTCATAAGTTACATCGCTGATCTAACTTTATACTTAAGTCTATACTAAATTTCATGAAAGCTCAACGAATAACTATCTACAATAAGCGCAATTGATACAATATATTTTCGCATTCATAATATTCTTACTTTTCCAATGAATACTGTTTATGGTTTAAATGAACAAGATAAAGTTACGAAAGTTATATTTAATGAATTGTGTGGTAATAGCATTCATAATAAATCTATTGATATTTATCAACTATTCTATTTAAATTAAATAAAATAAATGTCAATGTCAATTTAATTTTGTTTGTCAGTTTTGACGTCACAGTTGATCCGATTTAGACAATTTTAATTTAACAAGGCCACGTATTTTTTATATGTGGGTCTTTTCTCACCTTTGGGATAATCAAACAGGCCTAGAAAAATAATGAATTCTATCCTCAGAACTCGTGGACGAGTAACCTAGTCTTTTAGTAGCAATTATTAATCAGAAATAACCCCTGCTCATTAATGGAAAATGTGTAAATTATTCAACCTTGTATTAAGGAATAATTTAAAACAATGTAAACAAATATTTGGGATTGATGAGGGTCTGTTTTCGCTTTAATCGGCAAACGATCAGTGAGATTAGGCCGTCTTTATTACAGGTTATAAATGGATGCATTTAAGTTCAATGGCCTTCTTCGAAAAGGATGCAGGCAGGAGTTTTTAATGGGACTTGCTAAATTATGTATGGTCTTTTTGATAAAGTGCAATGGTATTTTATGCAGTTAGTACGACTGTTGCCAAAAATAGATCGGGGTGGGCGATTTTTTTATTCTGTGGCTTGATTTTTAATATTGTTCCTTAAGTATATTAATGTTACCCTTCCTTTAATCCTTCGATTATAAGATTAGATGTTTAGATCAATCGATCCTGAACCACGATATTTCAGGAAATTTTCAGGAAATGTTAAAACTAATGAAAAATATTTAGCAAAAACGGCACGTTTGGAAAAAATGTATCAGATACAAGTATGCAGTATGCATTACACACTGAATTTTATAGTAAGTGGGAAATTAGAAAATGGTTATTATTCCAAGTAAGTACTTTTTTATTGTTTGGGTTATGTTCACAATTTTTTCGTAAAGCACTATAAATTGAACTAGGCAATTAAATCCTGCGGGTTTTCCGTCAACGTATATTTTCCAAAAACATAACATGAGTACATTTAAAAATGTTTCAATTTTTTTCAGTCATATAATAGTACCTATAAACACGAGTATAAATATCAAGTACAAAGAAAATACAAACACTTACGTTTAAATAATATTCCGTTTGAAAGAAAATCACGATTGCGCAAGTTACACAGCGCGCGCGCAGCCTCTCACTGCACAGAATATAATGACAGTAGTCTCCTCACAGACCGGCATAAATCTTAAAACAAATCTCGACCATGGACGCTTACTACCTACACTAAACACAAACCAATTTGCACTCTATCCCATGTATAATAGAGTTTGTAATTGTATGTTAAGTTTCCATATTTCCTTATACTTCAAAATTTTCTTTTGTTTAGTAATTAACTTAAAAGTTATGTTTTACTAAAAGGCTTTTGTTTTTTTGTTATTTAACTAGGGTTAATAGATATTTTGTTTTGTTTATACAGGGGTAATTGAAACGTTAATGATATTTTTTTCAGTAAAACGTTTTATGTTTTTAGTCGCTGAAACTTCTAGAATTTTTTTTTGGTTTTAATAAGTTAAAATTAGACACTATAGTTAATCTACCTAAGTATTTTAAAATTAATATTTTATTAACTTTTTGTTCTATTAATATAGTCTGTTTTTTGTTTGAATTTACTGGTTGTGCAGACTTTTGGATAACCTATTTTTAATGAAAGATATATTAACATTTATTATTACAGTGCATTGAATCAGACTGGAAAAGTAACAAAAATAATGGATTAATTAAAAATTTTAAGTTTTCAGTCATCTGCTCAGAATGCCTATATTTTACATTATCTCTCTAAGATAATACTAACAGGTACCTACTCTACAATAGTACCTATTTAATAAAAAACGGTAAAACGGTTAAAGTCCATACCACATAAATCGATGCTTAACTAAATTTGCCAAAAGTAGGCAGTTTTTGATGTTGAAGAAAACCCATCAGGAGGAATTCCCATCGGCCCGACCGGTTTTTATAACAAATCATGGACGGATTGTAAGGAAACAATTCTTATTGACCAGCATCTTAAATTAAGTGTGTGGTATACACTTCATCTGGGTTCTGCTATTATATTATCGGTACTCAAAATAAATGTTGGAGTGGCATTTTTTGAAATCCTTTATAAATTGGCATCTCCTTCCTATCGGCTACATCTACAACTTTTTATTCCTGCACCACCCTAAAATGCCTGAAGTAGACTGTTGGCTACCTAAGGCAAAAAGTCTGCCTGTATAATTTGGCGTTTAAAGTCAATAAATCCTTTTTGAATCCTAATTTAGCCACCCTAAAATTATTATATTTTTGGAAAAACAGTTAACCTACACAGTGTCAGTTTGTGTAGTAGTAAACTGCTGTACATACATACATACATTACATACATACAAACATACATAAAATCACGCCTTCTCCCCGTAGGAGAAGGTAGAGACCAGAGAACGAGAGTTGGCACAATCCTTACAAACGTCCTTTGCTTCATTCACGAACTGCTAAGTATCAGTAAATTACCTTTATACTCACAATAAACAAGGGCAGGAGGAAAACCAATAGTTACAATTTGTTTCTGGATAGTATTGCGTCAACATTGTCTCTCAATCTCGGTCAAGTGCAAGTTCGTCATCCAAGCAGTTCAATATAGACATTTTATTGTTCAAACCTTTGGTCTAATTGTTCTATAAAAGGATAAAAGTAACCTTGAATTTCTTTTCACGTATATTTATTGTTTTCTTGTCTTGATACATATTGAGATATTAACACGCCTATTTTATCTTTTTATCAGGTAAAATAAAATTGTTTTTGTTAAATCATTTAAAAACTGTTATGTCTCGTAGATGTAGGCAGAGGGCTAAAATTGGATATGTTTTTAATAATTTATTTTCGGAACAAATAATACGTAATATGAGAAAAAATCTGACAAAAATAAGAACAGAGTGGCCCGTCATTAGTTTTAGCAAATACTTAATTACCGAAGTATGTGCAAAAAAGAAGATCTTGAAATTATAAGTGTTATTAATAACTTGAACTGCCTCTTTGTGGCGGGGTCGGTAGTATATCCAAAATATATGATCAGCAGATCGTGAGGTCTCGAATTCTATTCCCGAATAAAGCGAAGTAATCTTTTTTTCGACGTGGGAATAGAATCTGAGACCAAATTGATTTGGCGAAGCGTTTGGTAACGTGCCAAGTAAATGGTAATAGGCTCGCTTCCTATTACATGGGTTTAATATTGTTAATAGCGAAAATTGAGTATGTATTCATACCTGCACTTTCGTGTATAATAGACGTTTTATTATGTATGTATTTTTAAAGGCATCAAAGTCTACTTCGACCCGGCTCAGTTGGTTTTTGATTTGTTCGAAAATAAAAAGGTATCACTACTAGGTATAAAATTGATTACGGAAACCAATCAATCATGAAAACGTAAGTTTATACATAAAAAGAAAATAATACCATTTAATAGTGACGTAATAAAATGCTCTGGTTGTAATATTTTATGACTGGCAATTTTAGTTTGTTGGTCTTTTTCTACTGATACAGAGTAGATACGAGACAGAATATTAATATGAGTAAAAAAATGGTTTTATAAATCATTTTATTTAAATCGATTGTTAAAGCGTTTTACTCTTTTTGTCGCGTGTGACTGACTGAAACGTAAGTAGTATGACTCATGTGGTCTGGGTTGTAGTTTATACAACTACTGATCATAATTTCTCGAGTTCAATATTACTTCGGTAAACTCTAATAGGATTTTCTATTCCTATCATTCGTTTCTTAACAAAGTTTGTCAGTTTTTCGTAATTTAATCCCCGATCTGATTTGAAAAGTATATATGTAAATAGGCTTTGCTGAAGTATATTATAAACCATGCCAGCAATGTCTGGTGTAGGTGTTGTCGTCGTGAAAATATTAATAAATAATAATAAAAATTAACCCATAAAATTAAATGTCCTACTGCTGCAAGGGTCTCCTCCCATAATTAAGAAGGAGTTAGGCCTTGAGTCCAACACGCTGGCCAGGTGCGGGTTGGGGACTTTGCATGCCTTCAATAAATGTATTAAAAATATATATAAATTTATAAAATTTTACTAATTTTACCAATATTAAAAGGGATAAAGTCGGTTTCATTCTCATTTAAGACAAATATTTTTGTTTAAAATAAAGTCGTTATGGTCTTATTTTTTTGTTTGCGATTGAAAAACCCTTTCGAGATAAGATTCGACCTTAGGATGGTAATAATCTTAAAAAAATATCTTCGGGGGCTGAACTTCCATTAAAAAATATTTTATTTGTAAACAACATATTTCTTTGCTTTGTTATAACAAAGGTAACAATAAATTTGTTTTGATAAAGTAATTAGTAATAACCTTTTAGTAGTAAACAAACTGTCAATAAAAAGGATTTAATAGATAATACATATGTATATCAATAAATATTATAAATAACGACATCTGGGGGCACGGAAGTGCCCCCGCAAGTCGAGCAAAAAAAAAAGCGGCACCACCGTAACATTTTCTCGAAGCAATTCGGGCTATTTTTGACACCCCTATAATTTCGTTGTGGATAAAACAAGAAGCCTGGATTTTCAGCAACTAATCAGTCATTGTATAAACACGGTATATTTAAAATTTCAGTCAATTTGAACCAATAGTTTAAGAATGACAACTTGTTAAAATTTTGAATTTTGTCACTCACTGATTCACTACCGGTCGGTCTATTTGTTTTAGAGGTATTTTTTTTTAAATTGGCATGATAATAACATTCGTAATAACTTAAGACAGAAGGTCCTTTAAGTAGAGACTAAATAGATTAATCGACTTGGTATTATATTGATCTCACAACTTTTTACGGCGAGACTTGAGGTTTTTACAGAATGTTTTTGATGGCATAAACTTATTTTGCTTCGTTCACATTTGTACATGAAGTAAACAAACTCAATTATTTTCAAGTCAAAGGTTTGCCTGCGGCGAAACATCAAGCAACACAAAGTAAAGTGCGAAAATAGGTTCTTACATGAAAAAAAATAGAGACCTACATTAAGATATCTTGGTAAGGTTTAATGGACTTCTTGTACAACTATGATTTTATGTTTTTGTAATATTATTTACATTGAAAAAATAAATTGAAAATAACAAATTAAAGAAACAGAATCCTTTGCCATAAAAACAATTTTACTGCTTCAACAAACAAAAGAAGAAAAATATTTCAGTATTTTTTCACAACAAGCCATGGGTCATTGACCTTAGTGTTATAATCAGAGGGTAACCACTAACATTGGCAACCATTTAGCAACCGAGGATAACAGCATCAATTAAATCAGATTTGACAAGGTCTAGTTATATTAGCGAATATTTTAATCCTATAATAGATTTTTTCTGTGTGACTGAGATTAGAGAATTGTGATAAAATTATAATTGTTTTTTTTACAGTTAGTACCTACATAGCTATCACGATAGTTATATCCAAAGGAGTAGGCAGAAATGTATGAAGAACATGTTGTGTTTCGCCATTAACAATAATGTTTGTCCCATGTAATAGGGGGCGAGACCATTGCCATATCAGTTAGAATAAGGTAATATTAACTTTTCGGGTATTTGATATTTAGTAGCTGTACTGTTGTATTTGCTTTTGATTACTTAGTCCCAGGTTCGATTTAGTCTTTCAAAGGCAATTAGATTTTAAAAATAAATTTTGCAATGTGTGAACTTTTACACGCGTACAGCCAACAAAAAACAACTTTTATAAACAGATACAAAATAATGAGCCTAACTTGGAACAAATATTTGTATATGGCACAAGTACTAGTTATGTTTGGGCATCGAATTCGAAAACTTTGAACGCAGTGGTAGTGACGTGACTCCCACCTTAAGTACTATGATGATGATTAATCAATTATGTTTCAATTCTCACTGAGATCAACAACTAAGTTAAACAAAACACCTGTTTTATAACACTAGACTTATAGCCTGATTCTCTAATATATGTAATATATAATTGGAACGTTTGAGTATCGAGAGTTTGGCATTTAAATGTACTACGACAGCCGCTAGAGGCATTGATCAGATTTTCATGCAAAATTGATCGATAGCTACCCGGTTGTCGATATTCGATACTAATAGAGAATCGAGCTACTGATTACCGGAAAACAATTAAAAATCGGTCAAGGTGACTTTCCAAATACAATGTAGGATAACGATCCATCATATTTGCCGACGACACGCTCGACTAATCTACCAAAGCGGTGTAATTGTCTAGCATTGCACCGGCAAATAGAACGGAACGGCCACGCGAACGGACGTAGACCATCACACATGGTACTGTTGTGATATATCCGTGGTATAATAGTATAAGGATGAGGTTTATCATGATTTTTGGCAATACTTTAATTGGACTCCGCATTATTGTGTACTTAGCAAGGGAAGATTTTGCAATATTGACTTTTACACAAGAACAAGAAAAAATCATGCATAAGTTTACAACAGCCTGAGGTTAAGCTACGCTTACCGATGTTCTGTGGATGGGTGACCATCTTATACATATCGAGTTACTCCGTGTTTCGGAAAGCATGTTAAGTTGTGAGTCCCTGCTGTAATTTTGAAAGATCTTTGGCAGTCGTTAAGTAGTCAGAAGCTTGAAAGTCTGACAACCAGTCTTACCGAAAGGTTATAACTTAGGTATCTGGGTTGTGGAGTTCAGATAGGCAGTCGCTCCATGTAAAATACTTGTATTCAAGATATATTGAATTTATGATTGATTTTGAATGTAGATAGATTTATTTTTTAAATTGATATTATTCATCTATTTGAGGAACTATAGATTAGTTTTAGCCTTGGAATATGTAATATGCACTTTAAAAACCTGTTTATAATGACATAATTACAAGTTTGTATTAAGGCTAGTCTTAAAGTAATTATAATATGAACTATACTCGTTCAGTTAAATGCACTATTTGTTCTATGTTTGCACAATAATCATACATCACTATAAATACGACAGACATTTATGAAAGAAAAACATATACCCTAATAGTGTCTTGGAACGACTCTTGTTTAAATATTAAAAATTAAAATTATATTTTGGATCAATCAGGTTTTATTTAAATAAAATGTGACAATAGTTTTATCATTACGGGGCATCTTTAAAAGACGATGATATCTTTTCATAGTTATTTTTCAAAGTTTATTTCCAGTTTTGCAGTTACTTAATCTTCTAGATAAATCTGATAATACTCGGTGTGTTGCCTTCCATTTAAAAATAGACTTATCATCAACACTCTTTAGTGAATTGAGGGACAAACACAATAAAGGTATACTTGGGTGTCAGACCGTTTTTGGTCGTATAAACCCAATGATCTAAATATATCAAATTTGTATAATGGTCTTCAACCTTTAGAGTCAGTTTTAGCCTCTCTTACTAAAGCAGCACAAGAAATCAAACAACTCACATTAATAAGAAAAATATTTATTAATCAAATGCTTAACATAACAGGCGTAGATTCACGCCGTAACAAAGATACGATAAATTGAGCAATACTTTGGTTGACAAACAAAACAATCGCATCCAATGAATACAAGCTGAATATACAAACAATTCTAAACCTTATACCAAGTAGAACAAAGTCCAAAATTGTTTAAATATGCAGCGCGATACTCAGAAGAAACAACAATATCGTCAATATACACTTAAAATGGTAACTGAAATAAGCGACAGTAAAGAAGCGCTAATACCCGATCAAGTTCAAAAGACTTTTTTGTAATACGTAAGTATAAAATAAACGTCTTTTAAACTTCACAGGGTTATACTTAGAAGGAATGCTTAATCTATCACTAGCTGACGGAAGGAGCCATCGATGCCAAACAGTTCATCGTAGTTGGTAGGCTTTCCAGGTCTTAGAGCCTCGTTGGCCTTAAGGTTCTCCTGTTCCGCGAACCAGTCTTTGTATTCTTCTAGTTTCTTGACCCACGAATCTGGAAAGAATATTTTGTTAGTATTCAGTTTTGCGAAGATTTTTGGGCGAAGATCGCAAGGCCTCCAACTAGATCACGGGCTCCCAACCTTTTCTTAGTCCAGGACCACTTTTATATTATTCTGGTTGGCACGGACCACCACTTAAATGTACCAAAAACCAAGTGTAATAATCATCCTGAAAATTAAATTTTCTTTAATCATTCGCGGACCTTATTTTGACCACTGGTAGGAAACCACTGAACTAGATGGTCGGATGACATCGTAAAATGTGTAGGACTGCTTAATGGATGAGACAAAAAATGGTCTGAATAGATAGATAGATTTCGTTATCCAATGACTGCCTAGAGTTATGAAGCTAAAGTTGCCGACCTCCGTGCCTCGGAGAGCACGTACAGCCTCGGTCTTGCGTCTGACCTCTGAATAGCCGTTTAGATTTAGCCGTCCCACCGGGCTATGAGAGTAAAAAGTGTACCTGTGTATTGTCCACAGACTAAGGTAAGGTAAACCGGCTGAACATGAACCAGGAGGCTATTACTTTTAAATTCTGTGCTAAATTAATTAGTTAACAGATTTAACAACGTTGCTTCTACTTAGTATTATATAATAACTGGTTATTACTGGTTATTCTAATATTAAATTACTAACATACTTTTTTGTTGCAGTTTTATGATGGTCACTTTTGTAGACAAATCTGTCGCTGTAGTGCTAATTTATTCGTTTTTTTAGTGTTTGCGGTCAATGCCAGAATAACTAGTTATATTTAGACTTGATGCTATAAATAAATTAGATTTTGCCACTTTCCTTACCACTTGCCACCATCTTTGTTATAATTTCGTAAGGTTTACTGACTTTTGAAAGAACGTTTACTAGGGTTGTAGCAAGTGGCGTTATTAAATCTCTTACCATTTACATGAACAAAGAGTTTGAATGTATACCAAGTTTATTTTTAACTAGTAGTTCCCGAGATTAGTGCGTTCAAACAAACAAACTCTTCAGCTTTATAATATTAGTATAGATTAATGTCTTACTTGGAGAAATAAAACTTTGATTATAAATTGTTTGAGATAATAACGTTAGACAAACAAATTTTCAAATCAAAACTGTGTTTTTTAATTTTTAGCATTAACAGTTATTTTATTATTTTTCAAACGTCTTGAGGATTAAGATTATTTACTGGGTGATATTTTCACTATAATTAGTAGGTACTTACTGTGAAGATCGTTCATAGGTCCAGCATTGCCGCCGTATTCAGCCGGCAACATCTCCTTAGGAACGTATTTGTAGAGGTCATTGGTGTCAGTGTGCAGGAAGATCTAGAAACAATATGACAATAAGTTATTGTAACCGACCAGATTTATTAATCTGTTACTTAGTAATGGAGAAAACATTTAGAATATTACCTTTAAAAATTGTTTTGGTAGTAAGACATAAAGTTAAAAAGAGTTTTGATTGCAAACACAATAAGAAACAATTATAGAATTTATATTATATTAAGGTAATAAAATAGCAGTTTCATTGAAAGTTGATGTCAATATCAATGGCTTGTCAAGACTAGTCAAGAGACGATAAATCTTGGAGATATGTTACTGGATAAAATTGAAATAAAATATTTAACATTGAGACAAAAAATAAAATAGTACTCACTCTTTCTTTGATCTTGTCCTTGATGAAAGGTTTGACGAAGTTAACGATCTTGTCAACGAGAGGTGACACGTTGATCACGTGCACTTCCTTCAGTTTCACGGGGTACGCCTCCTGAACAACGGAAAATAATAATACATTAGTTATGAGTTTATAAAGAAACCATACTATCTATTTAGAAACTCTTAGAACTTTAGATAAGACACCAAACTAAATTAAGAAATGTTTAGAATCGTCGCAATCTTATAAGATCCCTGCAATATTTTACGATAACATACGCCACAAAATAGAGTCCTGAAAGCTCCTTAAATTATTTTTCTTCGAAAAAAAATCCAATTGTAGAGAGCAGTGATTTAAAAGTGAATCAATAATTATGAATATATTATGTATGTATTTTCGAGGGCGACATGACTTCAATTAATTTTGGAAGTTTTTTACACCACGATATTCGATGCAATTCTTAATTCTCTTATATCAAAGCATTACTAAATATTGCCCCAATTTTGTACAATTGGACAACTGCAACAGATTTTTATTGAAAGGTTACTGTAAAATCAGATCGATTTTTAATACCCCTGCTGATAAAGTCACGATTAGGAGTCAAGAGGCTTTCATGTAGGCCACCGAACAGTTAGAAAAACTGAAAGAAATTGTGTTCTTTTTACTTAACTTAGAATTATTTAGAAGGTATAATATACACTATAATTGCGAAAATAAATGCGAATCGTTTTAGAACATCAACTTGCTTAAAATATTACATAATTTTTAATTAATTATATGCATTTAATAGTAACTTCTAGTTCCCAATTAAATAACCAGAAATAATAAGGTTTACAAGTAAAAAATATTGGCACATAAAAACTGCATTGTTATGCAGAGGTAAAAAACACAAACTTATTATTTTTTCGGTAAATTTTGAACAAATATTGTTAATTATTGTTTACGTAAAATTCCCATCGTTTTAAATGACAAGCGGCGTCAAGAGTTCAGTTTCAAAACATGGGAAAACCACTGCGAAATGCATAATAAGCATGTCTTTTTTGCATTTTTCTTAACAAAAATATGCCTGTCAGGTAAGACAGGATTTTTTCCTAAATACGTCACCATCGAACAAAAAAAGATATGACCCAAAGACTGCATGTTAATAATCTAAATATCAAGTTGCACTTTGATCAGGGCCCCCAGCGGGCTCCGTAGGAACTACTTTGGAAGTACATTTTAAATGTCAAACTCTCGATACTCGACAGTACTAACCGTTGAGAATTGCGCTACTAGATCGACTTACTAGAGTTTACTATGTAGTTAGAATTTTAACTAACCTGTACGCAGACTAGGAATTTCTTGACGAGTGTGGGAGTGAACTTAGCGAAGTGGGTGGGTGTGGCGACAGACGCATCAAGAACGTATACGTCTCCAGCCACTCCCTCCTTCTCCTCAGCCAGTCTGACGTCACCCAGCATCAGCGCCAGCTTGAAGGCATCTGCTACGTTTGGTGTCTGGATTTCTTTGTCCACACCTGTTGGAAGATGGTAACTGGTTACGAACCTGTGGCACTTTATCTTAGTTCAACAGAATTCGAAAAACTTATGATCGATTTCGACTTAGAGACTGATGATTAGTTACAATTCTTAAGCTTTATCAAAGGTTCTACTGAATTTTGTAAAGTTCAGATCATTTTTGTTACTAGTATAGTATATAATAGATTCATTCGTACCCCTATCTTCTACTGAAAAACCGCTCTCTTTAAAAAGGCAGCAGAAGTTAATTTTAACGGGCCATAATTGGGGAAAAAATAGTTATAGAGATAAATTAAATCGAGACAATGGTTACTCTGACTAAACATTATTTTACGTGTCTGACATTTTGAAATAAGATACTATTTTGCGGAAATGCAAATTATCTGCGACTCAAAATTGTGAATGAATTATAAAGAACCTGTTTCTAAGCTTTTGTTTTTGTTTTGGTTGAAGTCTTACCTCTCATGACGATGACACGTCTGCCTTCCGGGGTGAGGCCTGGCAGTGGGGGCATTTGACTGAAATAAAAATAAATATGTTAATTTTCATACAGTTAAATATGTACCTCGTACATGTATACAACATTGGTAAGATTAATTCTTAAAAGCTACTCAATCATTTATTCATAAATTAAAGTAAGATAACTCAAAATCCAAAAAATATTTTGTTCGGGTAAAATAGCCTGAAAAGAAGTTTTGAATGAATAAAAAAGAAATCTTATTTGCTAAGTTAATAGATCTTTTGTTGACAATAACGTCTCTTTTCAAAAATGTTTTTTAAGTAAATCATTTGAATAGTCTTAGAAAAAAAAAACACTATTCGCAAAATACTCCTAAACGGTTTGACCCGGTTATGGTATATAAAAAATACCCATATACAAAGAAATACTAAGTACTAATTACCACAGAACTACGTCACACGGCTAATCACTTTGACCTTAAACTAGAGTTCAAGTAGACGATTTTCATTGCTAAGGTTCTGTAGCTGTGGCGTACCTCTTTATGGTATAATTATAAAGCGATGGTTAATGATACGAATGAAGAGCGAGGTTAAACTAATAGTTTAGTAAGGATTTAGTTAAGGCCTTACTTTATCATTTATTTGATAGAAGACAATCATACCCCGCGCCAAACGTTACTTTGGTTTAGTTTTGTCTGAGATGAATATTCTTTTTTATTGTTTTGGAAAAGCATTTATCGAGAGGAGAAACGACAAGAAGCTCACGGCTTGATCTTTTATTTGTTACAATAAATAATTATCATAAGGTAATCTTGTTGTCACTCTTCCGTTGGCTGGTTTTAAAGCAATTGGCCGCCATAGCCGAATATCGGCCAGTAGAAGATTATCTATCGAAAAGGATATTCGATACTTATACATAAATTATGAAACTGGTCCCATATTCGTCATGGGGACTTTTACAAACATCTAGTTACGGTAAAATTATAAGCAATAATTTGTCTGAAGTATTTATTTTTTTGCATTGTTGCAGATTTTTTATTTTCAACTTCTTTACTGCTGTCATTGTAACGTATAATTTTATCAAATTGCCACTGCAATTGAGAGAAAAATGTTATTTACTACCAGCAGGCTGTATAAGAAATATTTTAATTATTATCGTATGTGTGATTTTGTCGAAGATAACATATTAATTGGTAGTTTTGAGGTTAAGGGTATGAGAGAAGGTAGATAATTAGACGAAACTAATTATTACTTTTATGAGTAATAATGACGCTATAACTATCCAATTGTTTTGGCACTAATTCCTATTTACGCGCATAACTATAAATAATGATTATAATGATAAATATTTGACGAATAGAGATTTTTGTTACGGATAAAATCAATACTAAAATGAATTTATTTTTTGGGCAGAAACTATAAATACAGTACTAATACTGTGAGGAGTAATAACAAGCATTTTTAGAGCACAGTATTTTGTTCTTCCTGGGCATCAAATAACTAACTTAATCATAAAAAATCGTGAAAAACAACGTTTGAACTTGTTACCAACTTCTCCTTTTACCAACATTCCAATATTGTCAAAAATCAAACTCACATCATATTTAAGATCTCCTGAAGCTCGGGGCGAGTGACGTCCCTGTCATTAAAGAACTCTGGGACAGCGGCTCTCATGGTGAAGTACATGTCCAGCTTACGCTTGGTCTTCTCCAGGGAGAACTTGCAGCCACGGAGGAAGGTCATGATACGCTGGTCATCTGGTGAAGAAAGTTTTACTATTAGTTTTTTTTTTAATCAGATTTACTGGCAAGGCCTTTAGCCAACAAAAGGCTATGTCGGCCTCATAAGGAAATTCAAATTATGTACAGCAAAATCTTAAAGAAACACTAATTTCCTAACTGAAGGCGATCAAAATTCGTGAAAAAAAAGAGAAAAATAAATTATACTATTACTTGGAAGATATACATAGTTATAATACATCGCTCCTTGAATACAAAAGGGACACAAATCGAAAACTATAAATTTTACAGGAGAGCCAAAACAAATTTTTGAAACTGTTTTTTTACAATATTTTATATATTTATTATTTAAATATAAGATGTTAATATATCATTAGATGCGTATTTTTTTGCTCTATCTATCTACAGTATAAACTTTGTAATAGCTGTTACCTATTAAGAAAAAAAAGCATATAAGTCCGTTTTGCATTCAAAATTTGAACCAATATCATGAAAAATATGTCAAAAATTAAACACACTTTTGCAAATAAAAATGGTTTATTGTAAATTTTTTGGTAAAAAACCGTATCAAAAAGTTAAATCTTATTAGTAAATAAAACCATAAGTGAATAGACACCAGGAAAACATTGTATTAAACAATCTAAATTAAAAAATCTTTACTTATTATTAAGTAAGTAATATAATAAAGATCAACTTTGTGCGTAACTTTCATTATTCTGTAAAATTAAACATCTATCATCATCATCAATCAATGGGTAGAATGAGTGCAGCAGGAGTATTAAAAAAATAAGATAATAGAAAAGTTTTATGAGTTTAATACACCTTTATATTTAGCATTCGTGGATTATTCCAAAGCTTTCGGCAGCATCAGTCATTCCGCGATAGAATCATCACTCCATAACCAAGATCTTCTTAAAGATACTATGTAGAAACGAAGCTACATACATCAAACTCATCAAAGCAATATACAACAATCTCTCAAAATCTAAAGAAGCGTGAAACAGGAAGACCCGCTATCTCCCAAATTGCTTACCAGCACCCTCGAAAAAATTTTCAGGAGCCTGGCGGCAATCAAAAGGTATTGTTGTTAGTGGCAAACAGTTAACAAACCTTCGTTTTGCAGACGTCATTGTCCTCTTCTTTTCCTTTGCATTGGAACTCGAATCAATGCTCAAAGATCTGAGCACGGCAAGCCTTCAGATTGGACTAAGTAAGAACCGTACAAAAACCCAGGTTATGACCAACAACACAAAACGTAGGGTCGAGGTAGGCGGGCACGTCATACGCTATGTCGACTTGTACACTAATTTGAGCCAGATAACCTCTTTTAACAACCGACGGGACAAAGAGTTGGACAAACGTGTCACAAGTGCCTGGAAGAGCTCCTGGTCCATGAAAGAGCTGATGAAAGGTAACCTTCCACTGTCACTAAAGCGGAAGCTCGTCGAAATGTTTATACTACCCATCCTAACCTACGCTGCCCAAACATGGTCCCTTACGGAAAACCAAAAGTAGAAACCAAAGGTTTTCCAGAGAGAAATGGAGCGTAGTATATCAGATGTGAGAAGAACAGATCACGTCCAAAATTCTATACTGCGCTCCCAAACTCGCATAGCCGATTTAGGGAAGAAGACCGCCAGGTTGAAATGGAACTGGGCCGGCCACATTATCCGCATGCATCGGGAAAGGTGGGCCCGCATATCTACCAACTGGATGCCAGAGGATGGTCATCGCAGACGCGGGAGACCTAAACGGAGATGGCGGAATGACCTAGACGCATTTGAAAAGGACTAGTCGGATCTTGCCGCTAAAAGGGCGATTTGAATGGGAAGGTTCCCCCCTTGCCTTTCCCTGCATCAAAATGTTAAATTTTATTTCGAAAATTTTGACGAAAACTAAAATTATTATCATGTCAAACGGCCATATTTATGGCCTTCCCATTCTAGCATGCTAAAAATAATTATTTATTCCACAATAATTTAATGCAAAAGGGACGTATTTCAAAATATGCTACTGTTATATTACAAAATATAATAACAAATACTAGTGTTTGAATGCAAAACGGTCGTTTTCAGAAATATGGCAGTTTTGTATTGTAAAATATAATCACATTAACTTAAAATTTTGCACCCAACACAGACGTATTTTGGATTGTGGCACTTTTTCACGCAACTGACGATCATTTGCGTTGCATCTCCGGGCGCAACTCACAAAGTGGCTGTTTTGCACTGACATTACCTGTCAAAGTGAGCTAATGCAAAAAGGGCAGTAAGTCAGTGCAGCCATAAGATAAGCAAAAATGATGAGGGTTTTTTTTTACTATAAAATATAGTCGGTTCAGGTGTCATTTTTGCAATAAAACGATTTTCATTTTTTTTTGAGTTGTGGCCCTTTTGCATTGAAGGAGCGACATGGCTATGGAGTGCCTCTCTGGCGCGGTCGATGGTGAATCTGTCTGCTGCTGGTACTATTTCTAGTACTGTTGTTGCTAGAACTATTGTTCTTTTGCAATTTAAATTAGAATATTTATTAATATAAGTATG
This sequence comes from Anticarsia gemmatalis, assembly GCF_050436995.1. Lineage (NCBI taxonomy): Eukaryota > Metazoa > Arthropoda > Insecta > Lepidoptera > Erebidae > Anticarsia > Anticarsia gemmatalis. The sequence continues at coordinate 7,418,782 of NC_134764.1, read as the reverse complement.
CCTAGGCTTTGGTAACGAGTTCGGTATATGGCCCCCTATTACATGGGACTAACATTGTTAACGGCAAAACGTAGCAATTTCATACAAATCTGCGTACACCTGCGGCGTGATATTCATATATGTATGTATGACATAAGTAAGATACTACGAAATATTATTTGGTCGAGGTATTGCTATAAAATGTATTTGAAATGAATAATTATTAAAGAATTTTCCCCAAGAAATTTAAATTTCCTAAATAATAAGGAAGTTTATATTGCTAAAAAACCACATTTTTTTAAGAATAATGCGAGAAATTAGCAATGTTACGAGGAATTTCCCCATCTCGTTCATGATAAAAACATGGTAAATTTAAGTGACTCATGTATTTTATAATAGGTGTTAAAACATAAAGAGCTGATAATTTAGTAGCTGTTACTATCAAAATAGAAAATCAGTTTGAAACCCGTCAGTATCATCGCACTGTTACACAAAATTACTAAACCGATATAGACGAAGTTTGATCGTTCGATAGATTACTAATTGCAATCTTTGGTTTGGCATATTGAGCTTGTTGTTGTCTAAAAAATGCCTTTGCTACTGGCAGGATAATTCTGAATTGGCAGTTAAAGGGACTAATTAAAATACACTTTGCGTTAGTATAAGATCGTTTTCAGCCTAGCCTTTCTTGCAACTATGTTGTGGTTGACATCCAGAATGTTGACCACAATATAGTTGTAAGAAAGGCACATCGGCTTATCGGATTCCACCGGGAGCGGTGCGGACGGATTAATGACTTAGAAAATTATAGAAAAAAATATTGAGTTCGTTCCGCTCGCGATGAAAAACGGGCTTTAGACTGGTTGTAAAAAAATATTTTATTTAACAGAGGCGAGTAGTATAAATAAGTTGAGTACATACCGAATTCATCAGGTAGATGTGGCTCCTTCTTCAGCCACTCCTTGATGTGTGCGAGGTCGGCGTCCTTGGTGTCCGCCTTCTCATTCAACTCCTCGCGGATCTTCTGCCACATTTCTCCAGCAGGCTGTTCTAGCGTCATCTTGGCTGATTCGACTGGTCCTGAGAACAAGATTATCAGTTTTATTACTACTATCATTATAGTTTTAAAACTTATAGTAATACTTACATTTGGTATCATTGAAATTGTTTTGAAAATAGCGAAATACATTGATGGTTCTCTGATTGATCTGGTTTTTTTTTATATATTGTCTAAAATATGGAAATATTGCGATGATACGATTGACTTAGAGCCTGTATAACGTGCCGAAACGTCGAGTATTCTATGGTAAAACATGCCTACACAAATATTTTGTTACTTTAGCGTAAGACCTTGACATGTTCAATGATTAATTTACTAAATATTTTATGCATGATTCATCTTTAGGGATTTTTTTGAGGAAAGTTTACTATTAAATAACATAATGAGTCACTGTAATATTGGAAATCAATGTCTTATTCAGAAATAACTCAAATATTTGTTTCATGTTGAAATCATACTTTAAGAAACTCAATCTATAGGTATATCAGAATCTACATAGTAGGTTAGATTGATACTGCAAATTAAGAGCATGGAACAAAATTAATGGTTGAATCGATTTGCACCAGGCCTGGACCTTTTCAATTTCAACGGGTTTACTGCGGGCAATTCTAAGGCTTCATTCTTTATGACAGCCGAATTGTGTTCAAGTATCATGTTATTGTTTTCTTGAGTCTCAGGTAGTATTTTGAATTCAGGTTTAATTTGCATATTTTTGACAAGTTCCCGAGACATACAATTATTAAAAGATTTTTTTTATGAAGTGTATTTTGCTCGTCTATGTTCTTATAACTAGTAACATAATTGAAGATTTTAGGACAAATTATGGCTTCTTATTTTCTTGGAAAGTCGGTGAAAGTAATTTAGTTCTGATCAATGCAAATCATTGATAAAGAATTGGTCGAGAAGTAGAAAATCTTTGGCTCAATAAAATCAGATTCTAGTTATAGATTCCACTTTTTCCAGCACGCAATTTTAAAGGTCATTTTGGATATGCTTACATTGGTTTTATAATCGATTCTTCAAACCTATTTCACCTATATTATAAGTAAATATAAATACAAATATACGCTCTAAGATATAAGAGCAATATAATAAACGATTAGTACACGTGTAAGTTATTAAAAGCGTTTACCCGTTCACCTCTGCCATGGCATGCCAAAATGCAGTCTTGCGTGGTCATCATCATGCTTGGTAACACTATAAAGCTAATTTGAATCGGCTTAGGTGTTTATGGTTCCGTAGAAATAAATAACTCATAGCACTTTCTCAATTTTAAAGAGGACTATTTTTCATTGCGGATGCAGATTATTGCAGATCCTTGCCCAGCAGTGGGACATTTACGGGTTAAAATTACTTATTATTTAGAGCAGCCGTATAACTGCTATTGTTTAGTCCCTATTTCACCCGCTTAGGGAGATGATTTTTTGCAATAAAAAGCCTAATTATAATCCCAATTATTTAACCACACCCGAGTTAAATTTCATCAAAATTGTAGTTGCAGATTAGCTGTGAAAGCTGGTAGGTATTATGCATTTTGAGAGTTGATTTAATATATTGTTGTCTGCGTTTGGATCCTTAAAAATTACATAAGTTAGTAGTCCAATAAAACTAGTTTTACTATTAAATAATACGTCTATGAATATTTGTCCCAGGCATTTAATTTAGATATTGTGGTAAATGATCGTAATCCAAATATATCTAGCCTTGAAATTATAATACTAGCCAAATGTCGAAATAATTCGTTAAAAAAATTATATAATTTTGTAAAATATTTAATTTAATGTTACTGTTTTTAGATACCTACTTTAAAGGAAAAAATGTCGTTATGTAGATTTTAAAGAGGCTTTTTTCTTGATGAGGAGAACTGACATGAAACTAACAGCGTTATACGAAATCATATTATCTTTGCATAATTATTTTCCCGGCAAAACTGTATCAGAACCTGTTTTGCGGTTTGGAAAACATAAAAAAAACACAAAGTTTCTTTCTTTTACATTAAAATTTTAGCAGGCTCATGATATCAAGAACGGCATCCAAAATTCTGGATTTGCTACTTTTTAAAACAAATGTACAAATTATGTACTTAATAGACTGAGGCGCCCATAGCCAGTTGCGCTCACCGGTCGGTAAACGATCCGTTGGTCAAGCAACCATTGGCGCGGTCATTCCATAGACGGGTGACCGCATAGTGGTGTCTGAACTGGGCGTCTCCGTGCTCCGGAGGACACGTTAAAAGTCGGTCCCGGTTGTTGTCTACTAAGATAACAGTCGTTAAGCCACGTCAAAGGCCTCTCGGGCGGCTTGATCAACTTTGTCACTAGGTTGACCACTAACCATACGACAAACAAACAATAGATTACAGGAATTAACTTGGTCGCAGCGGTCAGCTTGCAACCATGGCTAGTGCAGTCGGCTCCGAAACATCAGGCGAAGTAAAATGCGTGTTCGCGTTAATTCCCGTATTCTATTACATATAATAAGCATGCAACGCGAAAGTTTAAAAGTTATAACCAATGTTCGTACAAGCGTTATTATGAAACAATTACTTCCCGAGTACGTATAACAGTTACACGACTGAATACTAAGTATGTAACTTAATGTAATATTGGTACATACTCCTAATATAGTTCTCTTTACTAAGGGTACTTTATAATTACAACATTATGGTTTAATGCGTCCTTGACATGTATAATAATTAATATTAAGTATGTTTATTGCTTCAGTTATGGGCATCATAGCTGTGGCATTTTAGAAAGTGGTACTGAAATAGCCTGCGTAATCTTATTGCTGGGGAAAAGTCCATTAAAAGATCCTTTTGATGTTATGCCGTCGTGGTCTAATCTGTTCTGGTCTTGGTTAAATCATCCCGCTGCGGCATCGCTGTCGGAAAATTGATGAAAAGTTCGGTTTTTAATTTCACTTAAATAGAAAAGATAAGGAAAAAGTACCTTTAAGAAAACGATAAGATCAATATTATACCATAGAGTCCTGGATTTTATGTCCTTATTTTCAGTATCAAGATCATTCTAAATTCTGTGAACGTACATTGCCATCTATCGGTCATCGAGTGAAACTTGCACCTAAGAAAAGTTCATCGACTAATTCAATAATTTTCAGTTTTCAGTTCAAAAGAAAATCCCAGCAATTAAGTGTATTAGAAAAAAATACACGTATTATTGCTACTTAACCGCTAATGAGCCTAATAAAATACAAACGATGATTCAAACATTTTTGACGTAAATAATTTCAGCCAATTAGTCACTGCAGCGTTGACTAGCCATCCGTCACTATGATGCCATTAAAGCAAAAAAAAAACTAAAACATTTATTCAACCAACCACTGAAAAAAGAAATCTGGAGATAACAATCAGAATTGCCAATAAAATTTCTAAACTCGTTATAATTTTAACTTTTACTTGACCAAAAAACTTTACAGTTACGTAGCGTGACGGTTTTCGTGCAACGAAAAAAGTAATTTGGTAAGTATTTTTACCACTTTCACCGTTTGGCTGTTGAGCAATGCCTTCGCCTCTCGTGCGGTCACGACGTACCGCTCTGTTTCTTCTTCGTAATTGCTAATTGCCATGCATGCATGGACATGCAACCTAGTTTTAATTAGTCGAGTACTTGCTACGCTTTTTAGTATAAGAAAATTTTCAGTGGAAATGTTTCTAAATGGCTGCAATATGATTCTAGGAAAATGATTTTCTTTTGTTCATATTTGGTTAAAGCGCCATCTATTGATTTTACTTGGAACTAGATCTCATTGAGATGGTAAAGCTGAAAGTTTAGAATAACATCTTAGTTCTGTAAATTATCGTAGAGAGCGCTGTATTTTAACTTCCTTTTCCTTGAATATAGGTTCTACTGGGGTTACATATATTTTACTGTTTGATAAATTAGGATAAAGGAATTCATGGAAAAAACTAAGCAGACAGTCATTAACAAAAAATATTAAGTATATATTTTTCTAAAGGACCTATTTGTGAATAAATCATTACATTAAGTATGATATACGAACCCACGACCCCAAATTAACCATTACATCTACCGTTAAGTTCAATAACCTTAGCAAAAAAGATCCCAAATCTAAAAATAAAAAGCCTTATAAGCAAATACTAAATGACAGTAAGCTAACTGCGTTCAAATTGCTCTTGACATTGCAAGCTTTTGTCTGTAAAGTTCAGTGACCTAAGTTGTTAAAATTTTTGACGGTAGTTTGCTACTGTGAATCTGTGAAAATTGATTGGCTACAGAATGCGTTAAGTGATAGGTGAAAGGTTAATTGTCGGATGGGTTTGTATTGCTGATGACTTTTTGGTTTGGTTTATGTGCTTTGAAGAAAATGTTAAATTGAAACTTGAAGTAGGTTAATTGTTTTGGAAGAGTTATTATAATAATGATGTTAAGGTCTACTCTACAATTCAAATGACAAACTAAAATCTGGAATGAAAGGGTTTGAAACAGCAAAAAACTTGGAATTTGTGGGAATACATTTTTAATTTGAAATTTTTCCTGCGATCTCAAGATAACATCTATCAATGATCACTTTGAATGGTAGTTGAGAGTTAAGTTATATTTTTTCCTAAAATTACAAAATTCTATCAAAACACCATAGTTGATCCCAAAATCAATGAAACAAAAAAGTTTGCACTTATAAATACTCAATAAATTATTTTCAGAAAAGTAATCACAACATTAACTTAATCTTTCAATATTTTCTATAAAGTATTCAGTCGGGCCTTTTTACAGTTCCATTGCAGAACCGAAAAGTCATCATAATTGAAAATTCCATTAGCACCCATCACGATTTAAACCTCGGAACAGAACTACGTGACTTCCTCCACTGCCATTAAGGTGGCATTACACAGGCATTGTAACAAATAACTGTTTGAACCGTTACTCTATGCAATTATTTGGAAAGTAAAAAAGATGAGTAAGAAATGCTTGGCGAAGGAATAGCGGTCGAAAGCGATTTTTTGAATTTTTTGTAGATGAATATATTATTATTATTATGCACGAGGTTTTAGGCTTTTATGAGCTCTTTTTTATCTTTTGGAGTGCTTTGTTTTGGTTACTTAATATTTAAAGGTCTTTAAATGGTCTTTGTCTTATAAAGGCAAGATCTGACTGCTGGACTTTCAGATGAATGTATTTGTATCTTTTATTGTTATTTATTGCCTGTACTGGTTTTATTGCTTTTTTACTACAAACTTTGCTGTACTTTGAAATACTTATTTATTTCTTTTGATTTCAATTCTGCTAACGTTTTATAGTTTGGTAAGTTTTACCACACATACATGAAAGTATGGGCAGACATGTAATATTGCAACTACCAATAGTCTTTTTAATCTTTATTCGCAGCCATTTTTCTTGCTTCTTATCACTGTGATAATAGCATACCTCGCGTTCCATTTTAACCAAAGGAATTTAGGCAGCACTTTTATAAACAAACAAACATTATCATAGATCGTAATTTTACAAAAATGTATGAATCTGTTACAGCTCTGAGCTCTCTCAAAGGTAAAGTTCGTGAGAAAAGTCCCACGTTCTAATAAGACAAACTATAACACGTGTAATACTCTCGAGAACTAAGTAGAATATTAATTAACTGAGTGTAAACAAAATGGTTTGTTGTTTTTTTATAATATTTATTTTGTATTGTTTTTTATTACCTCTATTATAGTTGTACCCTCGTTGTTTCTGTCTGTCTACCTGTTTGCGATAAACTTAGAATCTTTTGAACGGATTTTAATGTGTTTTTTTTTATCCATAGACAGAGTGATTGTCTAGAAAAGTTGAATTATATCTACTAGGGTTAAGTCGAGGAAACCCTGGCTGCAGTGGGACTAGTTAATTAGTTATCCTACCGCTGGGTGAGGGTCTTCACCCTGAGTAAAACTTTAAGTTGTCCTGGATTCGATAGTTAAGGTCCTTTGGAGAGCTATTTTAAAAAGCTCTTATCTATGCAAGGTTTCGTCAATATTATTGATTTTACGTCCTTATAAGTTTTTAGTTGCTGTCCGGGACTTCTTCCGCGTGAAAAGAATTCCCCGGGGTAAAAAGTATAGCTCTCTGCTATGTAAATTTTTAAAATGCTGTTGTCTTCACGACTTTATTTTAGTTTTTCATTCTTTCCGCGACTTCTTCCGCGTGAAAAGATTACCAGGGTAAAAAGTATAAGTTATAATTTTTACACTATCTTCTTAATAAATATCAAATACGTCTAGTAGTTTTGACGCGATTAAGTAATAGATATTTATGAAAACTTTCGCATTCATAATATTAATTATTTTATTAGTAGTCAATATTTTATTTTATTATTTATTTATTCGTTTTGTTACGAATTGTTTTGGGTTCAGCCGTTGCGAATATGCTATGCTATTATTCATTGCAGCAGACAAAGATAAATGACTCTGTCATTTCTCGGCAAAGCATTTTGGCTTTTATTTCGTTACATTTAGGGTCGAAATTCAGTTATCTTATGCAAATAGTGTTTCTGATTATTTTCTCCGGAAATTCAGAAGTCTGTTGCAAATGATTTATTTATGATAATATTGTTTTAGTATTTCCTTATTTATTAATTCATTGTGTTGGTTTATTTAATGAAAAAAAAACTTTTAACTTTTAGAAATCTATTTTCTTTACGTACATGTAATTGTATAAATCAATGCGCATTAAATTATAAGTTCTAAATTAATTCTTTCAATTTCAAGATATTAAAGAGACGTTGACAATTTACACCTTCGGCTCTAGAGAACCGAGGATAAGTAGGTCGTCTAGAAAACTTATAACATAATTTTTTTAAACTATCGTATCGTCTTTCTATAGAGCGTTTATCTCAAAAATATTACATTTTAAATTTCAAATACGTCAATAGCTAATTAAATATCGATAACATAAGAAGGTTTATCAATGACTGGATTAAATGGGTATGAAGAATTTATAGTTTACACTGTATTTGCAATTAAAATACGAAATACTCAAATCAACATCAATCTTAATTAAAAGAATAGTCGTAATTATTTCATTTAAGTACCTTTCTCATTGTTCGTGCAATTAACAGAGAATGCTTAGCTTTCATTAGCAATAAACAAACAATTATACGAACATTAATATTTATATCTTCACGAGTTTACGGATGCAAATAACTTTTGCATTTCACTTCAGATGATGTAAAGATATGTACACAATATAGAACATACATAGTACCACACCTGTTATAACAGATAGTGTAGGTAGGTGTAGGCTTATGAAATGTAAGTTTTGCTATTTGTAATATTAGTCCCATAATATGCGGCGAGACTATTTCCGAATATTGGGTGCGTAACCAAACTTCGAGCTATTATTGTCATTTTTAATATTAATTTAAAAATAAACCAACCCAGTAATCGAATTCGTAATCTTGTGATCACTAGTGTAATCAGTTTAAAAACTATATTTTATTTATCTAACTTTGGTGCTGTACAAATTTTTATCCGCAATCGGTCTCTTAGCCGTTATTTTATAAAAAGAGTAGTGTTTGACTTCTGAACTTACTTTTATCTTTTCACATGCAAAATTCAACTAAATCGGCTTGTCAGTTTAGCCTCGTTAGCGTAAAAAAACAGACAACTATTATTCACTACACAATCTTTCTTTCCTGTTATACCCAATTTCTATAATTCTATTTCACGGAGCTATTAACGGGTTAAGAAACGATGCAATCAATTTAATACTTTTATCTGTCTGAAATTTTTGCTAAGTAATGCATGAACGCATTAATCTTTGTGGATTATGTAAAATGTTAATAATCATGTAAAAAGAAAGTTTTCAAGTTATGAGATTAATATCGTAGTTGAATTATGACATTTGCATAACATTTTGCATTGTGGAATGGTAAAAGCATGCATTAAATGAATAACGTAATGATATATGTATCGTTCTATTGAAATATTACATTATTTATAACTCTCCAATTTTTTGTTAAAGAATAATAATAATATGTGTGTAATCGTTATGAGTCATCAAAATATTATTAAAGCGAAGAGATTGCTTGTTTGGGCGCAATAAAAAGAAAATCTGCTTTAAAGATTGTAAAAAAAATGTTTTAAAGAATAAAAAAGGATTATGTACCTTAACTGCTAAAAATACTATTGATTATTATAATTATTAAAAATAATAACGATAAAAAACATGGTAATTTGCTGTTCGGAAAGCAAACACACTCATTTTTTCTTAACAATATCAAAAGTGGTATACAAACATTTAAAGCCTTAGAGTATATATCCAGTATTGAAATTAATAAAAATAATTACGTACATATATTCAAATAAAAATATTCTTTAATACTTATATATAACTAGCCGACCCAGCAAACGTTGTTTTGCCATATAAATAAAAAAAAGGTCACTTAGGGACATGAAAAATAGATGTTGGCCGATTCTCAGACCTACTCAATATGCTCACAAAATTTCATCAAAATCGTTCTAGCCGTTTCGGAGGAGTATGGCAACGAAAACTGTGACGCGAGAATTTTATATATTAGATTTCTAGCATCAAGCAGTATGTAAACATAGCCTTAGATGTAATTTCTCCTAGAAGGCATTGACCGCTGCGGCTAAGTACCGGCTAGTCTCGCGAGTTTCATCTGCGGATGCAGAACTAACTGTGCACTTGTATGTCTGTCTGTATGTTTGCTATGTTAGTATAGTACTTTAGAAATTTTGGTATTTAGAGTTTGAGTGAAGTGAAATTAATTTAAGCGTTAGAGTTAACCGTAAAGAAAATATTTGAATTGTTGAGTATATAATGATATAATGATTAGGTATATTTAAGTACTTAGTTGATGTTAAGTTTTCGCTTTATAGGTAGATTGTTGTTTTTTTTTAATCAGAATTGAATGCTTTGTGAATTACACCTACTAGTACAATATTTTCGAGCACTAAAGCACTGTTTAAATCTTTTTGTAAAGTACTAATTTTAAATTTGTTTCTATTCCTCAATTTTAAACTACACTTAATCTTACCAAAACCGCATCCAGACACATCCAAAAATAATAAAAAAAAACAATAAAATAAAGAAAATCACCTTTGAATTGGAAAATTAAGTCACACGCCAAAGTCTCTACGATAAAAACACTGGCACTTTTACGCAACGTGTTGGTGATTTTGTGTCACTTTTTGGTACCAAAATTGTTCAAGTGTCACTACGCGGTACACGCGTAGAAACGAATGCGGTGTGGTGTGCGCGAGCGCAGTTTTTATCATTTCGTCACGCGGCGTGAACGCGCCTGCAATTGCAAGGAGGGAGAGGCATAATGTTTCTGCGGTTTTTGATGTAGGTGCCAGTGCTAGCGGGTACTAATAGACTACAACTACTTTTGTGCAGGCTGTATTCCTTGCTTAAGGACTATTTCAGACGCACCACAACCACACCACAACGAGAATACGTGATCGGGTACATATTTTCCTATTGAAATGAAATACACGTACCACATTTGCTGCTGTAATGGATCACCCGTTTCATTCTACTAAATCGCGACCACATTGCAACCATATTTTGTTGCTGCGTCGTTGTTTGGTTGTGGCTGTGGTACGTGTAAAACAAGCCTTAACTTACTTAACTTAACTACCTTAATAACCAAAATCGACAGTCGAGCCGTTTTTTTATACTACTCCCGCACTAAGAATTGCTTTTGTGTTGCGGGGAAATTTTACAAACATGCAAACAATGGACACTAAGTACATGGAGGCAATCAGTATTAAGCTGAAAAACTTGTAACATTAATCGCTCTAACAACAAGTTTCCTCTGTATCCGTAGTTTTACCGGTTTCTGGGGTAAATTTAGCGGTAGTTTATCTATAAAATAGCGTTTAAGCTCATATAAAAATGACAGTTTGAATAGATAAACTACCGCTTAATGTACCTCAGAAATCGGGCAAAACTCCTCTACTTATAATCGCTAGCAGTAAGACCCCCGCGTAACCAGAGTGCCCGAGAAACTATGCGTCATCACCATCAAGATATTTGAGGAAAAGTAAAGCCGCACTACGATTTTGTTTAGTTTTAGTTTTTGTTAGAAAATATATTTTCACTTACTAATATTTTTATGAGTTTTGTACTTGGATGGAATTTTATTGTTATACAGCAATTTCCAGAATATGTATTAAAGATGTAGGTCTATTTTTCTGTAAAATGAGCTAATGGTTATTTCTACGAAAGTTGGACAAGAAAGATGAGACGGAAATGTTAGTTACAAGCTATAGAATCCCGCTTTGTATATTAGACAAAAAAAAACCGTCTAATTTGAGACTAACAAAACCGTTACGTTCTATACAAACTTCGTTATGTATTTGTATGAATGGCAACTAATGTGTAATATAATAGGATAAAAAAACAAAAACAGTCGAATTGAGAACCAAAAGAAAAAAAAGAGGATTCTTTGAAGTCTGTTAAAATGATTTCCATGGGTATTCATTCAAAAAACATTGAATTTTTGCCAGTATTTAAATAAGAGCGCTACAAAAATTTAAACAAATTATGAAACCCAAAATGACTGAGGCTTCTCAATCAATGATTCGCATTGTATGTATTTTTGAAATATTATGTTTATTATGTATTTTCGATATTGTTTGTTGAATTTATATTCCGCATTTCAGCGGTTGTTATGTATGTTTTTGTGTCCTCAGAATTGGCTTAGTAGCAAAAAAAGCAAAGTTAACCAACTCAAGTCAATTAATCAAACAATGAATCATACAGTTGCACTATTTCAACACTGTATACTGCACTGAATTTCAGTTGAACAGAAAAAAATATCTGTGCAACGCGACGTAAGAACGCGTAATAGAAAAGACATCAACGCGTGCATGCTTTGGATAAATTGGAAAATTTCGTGACTGCTTTTAACAATATTTTAATCATATTATGAGTGTTTATATTTTTTGAGTTCAGTGAAGTGTTACAAAATATGTTCATTTAATAAACTTTAATAGAAGCCAGGTTTAATTCATTTGTTTAAAGAAAAAAAAAACACAAATATGATAGGTAAAAAAACATAAACGTGATAGGTTAAAATTATGACAGTAAAATTTTTACGACAAAAGGAAAGCAAAAATTTATTTATGACGAAAATAATTTGAGTACCACAAAAATTCCTCAAAACTATTGTCATTATAATTACCACTTAATATTTTATTCATTTAAAATAATTTAAACTTACACTTTTGATTCATCAATTAATTAAATAAGAATTGACTGTCATTGCATTGATTTATTCAAAGAATTGTACATCAATAAATCACTAGATGGCGTGACAAAGACGATCAAAATGTGAAAGCGCGCGTTATTTAAAACAGACGTCTGAACAAATATTACATAAATGTAGATTTTCATATTATTATGAATTACAAGATATAAAATTAATAGTTATTGTTTTAATATTTATGTAATAATTATAGTAGTAATATTTTTCTGCGTGTGAACAAGAATAATAAAATGAATAAAATTTGCTTCAACATTAAGTAAATTATTTTGCTGTTAACAATTGCGGATCCCAAACCCCAATCCCGAATTCTTAGATCAAGCTTATGTTACTCTATGTGTATTTAGAATCCTAACGCATTACCATAGACTGGATACGTTATCAAACTCCAAATTTCCATTGAGAGACTACATTTTGACAATATTTTCAAACATTTTGCCCGAACTAGGATCATCAGGATCTTCACCACTTATACATAAAGTGATTTTATTTTAGTATTATTTTGCGTATATCATTGACTAGCTGACTCGCGCAACTTCGCTTGCGTCACATAAGTGGAATGGGTCAATTTTTTTCCCGTTTTTGTAACATTTTTTACTGGTACTCTGTTCCTATTGGTTGTAGCGTGAAGATATATAGCATTTAGCCTTTCTCGATAAATGGGCTATGTAACACTGAAATATTTTTTTAAATTAGACTAGTAGTTCCTCAGATTAGCGCGTTCAAACAAACAAACAAACTTCAGCTTTATATTAATAGTATAGATTTGAAAAAATGTCCCACTACTCAGCAAATGTTCCAGACCCTTCGATCGCTTCCTGTCTTTGCCCATCACTCTATTCCATTAAGAAATCAAGAATAGAGAAATATAGTAACATATCAGCAATACTAGTAATTAACTCTAATTAATATTAACACACATAGTCAACAACCTTGTTTTATTACTGAAATACAGATAAAGATACGTAATTAATTAGTATTTACAAACGAAATCGTAACATCTGATAAGAGCTTGATAACTATCTGAGAGTTACACATGTTTCGTTCTAATATTTCCATACTTGTACATATTTAACGAATGCGAAAGTCTGTCTGTCTACGACTGCTGATCACGAGGTCTCGAGTTTGATTCTGCAAGCAAAGTTCTATTGGTATTTGTGAGTTTAAATCTGAATATTTATAAATAGCCTGAAGTTTGGTGACGAACCCGATGTATAGTATTGGACTCGCCACTTCTTCTCCTTCTTGTCGTATGGTTAGTGGTCAACCTACTGTCAAAGTTGTTCAAGCCGCCTGAAGGCCTTTGACGTGGCTCGCCATACATCAGACTAATATTGTAAATGGCGAAATGTGGGTGGATTTCATACACCTCTGCCTACATCTTCTGGTATAACAGGCGTTTTTTATAGGTTAGATTTAGAATAGTTAAACAAAATTATTTCTATTAAAGTATATTGTGATCCTATTAAGACTGAATGTTTACAACTTTATTCAAAAAATGCTGACCTACTTCCTTACTCTTTTTTATTGCATGAACCTTATTTATCTAGCCTTATTTAAAAGAAAATCTTTATATATTTTCCTCCACAGCAGTGAAAGCGAAGTAATTCTATTGTGTCAAGAAACTATTAAGCACAGGCAAGTGACAATCAAAAACTGCTTTACTAGAATTTACGTAAATGTATAAAAATTGTACATTTATTATACACTAGACGAACCATACGACATCACTCGCTACTGGGCTAAAGAAAGTTATACATATATGGGTGTTATTTTAAAAGTAATAGCGTATAATAATATGTAATGCCAGGTCTCCAACTATCTACATGTAAAGTTCTATCAAATTCAGTTCAGTGAAATATTTAATTTATAGTATTTATGTTGACGTTTGACGGATTTCGAAAAAATAGTAGCTCGTACACAAGACAAGATGTATGGCTGGCAATGAAGCACCCCTATGGGAAGAAGGTGTAATTTTATATATGTATGTAGTAGCGCGTCTTTTTCTTGATATTCGATTATTCCTATGTAAAAGTCTGATGTCAGTAGGTTCAGCGGTTTCGCTATAAAAGCAAAACAAACATACAAACTTTTACAGTTATAATATTCGTATGAATTTTATTTACAATAAAACGTATAACGTAAGCGTAATGTTCAGAAAGTGACTAATAACGGTGAGTCATGTGGCGCGATGTCCCCCCTCCTTGACGGAAATGGTGCGTTTCCATTGAAGAGGGGGGACGGCGTCGTTGTGTCTGAGCTAAAGTGACGGTTTTGTTGAATTTATTAAATTAAATAAAAAAAATAATAACCCATTACTGTCCTACTGCTGGGTAAGGGTCTCCTCCCGTAATGAGGGAGGGGTTAGGCCTTGAGTCCACCACGCTGGCCCAGTGCGGGTTGGGGCTTTATTATTTAGGATTTATTATTAAGGTGAAATATTTGATCTTTGATCATACTATTTGATGTAAATGTGTGATGAGAACGAGCTTCTGTTCTGAGCCTGGTTGGAAATTACCTGTATATCTATAAGATGTATTTAGAAGTATGTAAGTATTAGTTACTTAAATTGAGTTAGATAAACACTCTTTGTTTGAATGTAATCACTATCTCATCTCCTGTTTCGAGTCTCAAACCGTCTTTTTACAAGATTTCATCCAAATCGGTGCAGTGGTTTAGACATGCCGAAGAGACAGACAGTTAGGCAGATAGAGTTACTTTAGTAGGGAAGTAATGTAAAGACACAATGTGATGTGCAAGTGTTGTTAATCTTAATATATATAATTCTTCTGTAAGTGTGTATGTCACTGAACTTTTTTTAAACGACTGGACCGATTTTGATGAAATTTTTTGTGTGTATTCAAGGGGATCTGAGAATGGTTTAGATTCACAATTTTGTCCGCTGGACAATGTTTTTTATTTCATTTTTATGGCAAAACAACGTTTGCCGGGTCAGCTAGTATTATATAAACAGTAAGTTTTACTGTTCATGTAATATCGTTCTACAATGAAAACCCGCTTAAAACGATTGCTCCATGTCGAAACACTAGCCACTAATGTCAGATTTGCGTTGCGTAGATGAACGCGGTCTGCGCATGCGCATCAACACTCATTGCGAACGTTTATGAGCACATTATCGAGTTATGGTCTTGGGTTGAGGTTTTGTGTTGCAGACCCAAAATGGGCAGCTTTGATGATTATTCGTGGTTTGTGTTACCGTTATAATTTAGTAGATATTGGGGTGAATTGTAGTTAAGTATATTGCTAATGAGAAAGTTTGGCAAAATTTGAACTTACCTAACATGTGAACATTTATGCCAACAATTATTTTTGGAGCTTTTCAGCATAATATTTTTCAAAATATCCTTTGGGGCCATTATTATTTTATGATATTTTATTCAAATAGTTCTACTTGGGAAAACTGCTGCAAAAGTTTATTACTTTTAGAACTGGAGGGAAATACAACATCAACAAATATTATTAAACCACATCCTTTTTAATTAATTCCAATTAGGAAGAACTTTATTATGGAATACATAATAAAGTTCTTCCTAATTTGATTTAGCAATCAATCTTCCATTCAATTTATTTCGTTACATTCCTTTTTTACTGGTAGTAGCTAGCTCAAAATATTGTAATAAGATACAAAGCGTAGTTACTTCAAGTACCGTTTTGAAAGAGCTTGTTTATTTCAATTAGTGAATGTTTTCAAATTCAAATTAAGTACTATGATAAATAATATACATTTTTTCCTCCAAAAATGTATAATTCACCGCAAAAATAACAGTAACAAAAAGGTTTATTTCCTTTAGAAATTTCCGCGTTCATACATAATTATATTATAAAAGAATGTGTTATGAAAGAAGTGCGTAAAACTGTAGTAGTTTTAATTAACCACCTAATAATAAACTAATTGCAGAATTTAATTAATTTTGCGGTAGCATTCGGTACATAAATCTTTATAATGATACCGTTCCATTCTTTTTTATAATCTCCTGTCTCTATGACCTGAGTGGCAGTGATCGAAGAACGTGACATTCCTTTATCAGGCTTGGGGCTTGTTGTTTTGTTAATGGGCTAAAATGTATTTTTTTTGCTTTAGCTTAAGTTTTTCAGAGGACACAATTTCAGGGTGCCCCGGCCCCACTTTACCAAGATGACGCCCGGGGGACAAGGATGACCCCTACACATTTTAACTTAAGCTTTTACTGACCCCCTTACACATTTAATAAAATTGGGTTCTGATATTATAAAAACAGTTATTAAGTTATTAAATTCGCTTTACGACTCTCAGTCATTTGGTTTGATATTTTTTTTTCAGTAAACCATTTCTAGTTTCGAAGTATATATATAATTATTTCTAATACGTTTTGTTTTCAGTGTTAGTCTGCGCCTGAAAACAAAAAAGAACAGTATTTTGAATGTTCACCGTTCCGCGCTTGTAGTCAAGTAGTAGGCGTAAATAAGGAAATTATATAACTATCTGACGTCTAAACGCAGTATATAAGAAAGTACATAAATATTATTGTAATGAGACGTTTCAAATAGATATTGTTGGGGGAAAATGTTTAATCGCGCTGTATCTCTCTATTTCATGTCGTCGCTCGAAAATATAATAAACTAGCTGACCCGCGCAACTTCGCTTGCGTCTAATAAGAGAAAATGTGTGAATTTTTTCCCCTTTTTTGTAACATTAAGTACTGGTACACTGCTCCATTTGGCCGTAGCGTGATGATATATAGCCTATGTCCTTTCTCGAGTATCAAAATATCTGCATACCAAATTTCATGCAAATTGGTTCAGTAGTTTAGGCGTGATTAAGTAGCAGACAGACAGACATACAGACAGAGTTACTTTCGCATTTATAATATTAGTATGGATAATATACAGGTATATTCATACCTTTTTCTATATTGTTTCGTGTAGTGTTTATTAGTACATACTTACTATATTACATATATTGGTCTACATCTTATAATGTTAAGCTGAAACCTTTGTTTGTTTGAACGCATTAATTTCAAGAAATACTGGTTTTGATCAGAATAAGTATGGTACATCTATATATTTTTGTGTTAAATAGCCCATTTCTTATAGAAATTTATGGGCGGTGTACATTTGTGGGCGGTTACATTGCGCTTTGATTTACAGGAGTGGAGCAGCAATAAGACATGTAGTGAAAACATAAAAAATGGATTTCTATTAAAACTCATATAACATATTTAAATCCGCGCCTAAATAATAGTCAAACAAACGTGAATAAATTATCAGCAGTACTAAAAACCTTTAATTTATCTGTCAGGATTTATTTTTCCCTCAACCATCCTAGTTAGTAAAGGCACTATAATTCTTAATTATATTATTTATTACTAACTGTTACTTATCTTAACAAACCATTGTTTTTGAACCGTAACAGTTATAATAAAGATTATGCGTACGATTTCTACTGCACTGGTTTGATTACAGCCACAAGACGGATGTGTGTGATGTAAGCCGTTGCTAAATTTGGCGGCACTGCAACCAACAACACACTACAGTTTTTCATTTGTGTGTGTATGATGAAAACTTTTAATGGATAGTCCTGACCTGATAATCTATTAGGTCGGGGAAAAAGTCTTTTCGCATTACAGTATGTATGAACATGTAATAAAATCTCCTTGGCTTCAAGAATCACAAATGAGTACACGGTTCATTAGGTTTTTTTAAGTGAGCTCGTGAGGTTCCCAAATACCGAGCTTTTTTGTGTTGAGAAAAGATTTTATTACAGGTTCTTACATACTATAATGCGAAAAGACTTTTCCCTGACCTAATATTTAGCTAATATACCGTTTTGTTGCTAGTTTATGTACCATACTGCTGCGCAATTTCCTATACTCTGTACTATCGAGCAGCAAAGGTTTGACATTTGAAATAATTTTAAAAATAGCTTTTGCGGAAAACGCTAGGGGCGCTGATTAACTTTTCACACATTTTTGCTGATGTAATGACATTGAATCTATGATTCTAATAAAAAACAACTCGCGCCTTCTTTATTGTTCAAAAAGTTTTCAACTCTTTTAAAAAATAATTATAACTCGTTAATTATATCCTAAGAGAAGGAAACGTATTTAGATTGCAGTCAATTGTGCCAAGTGAGACTAAGTACAAATGCTATTTCCTCGAACCTTTTATATTTCGTGAATCCTTTTAAAAATTGAACTCCCAATAAATATTAAAGTCCTAGTTTTCATTACTTTTTTTCATTATTTAACAACATTGTAGTCACCCTACCATTCTTTACTAGTGCATGAAGTGTTGCGTGCGCAACGTTTACTGATTTGCTACCTACTTACTTATATTCTTCTGTTAACCCCTGAAACTAAAACAACAAACAAGTTATGACCCTATTTCTAATATAATTAAGGTAAAACAAGAAAGAGAAATGTATTTTGAAAAAAAACGACTTTTGTATTACTCTGATATTTAAGCTATACGTCTGTAAAGTTTCATCTAAATCGGGTCACTCGTGATTGGGTAAAAGTGTTATCTTTGTATTAAATTGCAGACGATTCTAATTAATCATTACTTAATTGTCGGAAGATAAAATACCTGTAATTGTTTGAGTTAAAAAGGTAAATTAAATTAGTAATTTATTATTTATATTTATTTTCTTGTGGACTCAAGCCTTAGCTCCTCCCTCCTTATGGGAAGAGACCTTTGCCCAACAGTGGGACACGAATGGGTTCAATTTAATTATTTTAGAATTTATATTTAATTAGGATAGGTGCTGAAACGTCAAGTAAAATGGTAGTTTATATTTATTTTCCCATAATATTAGATACATAATAGATTGGAGAACGGACTGAAACACAATAAATTACCTCAAAAGCTAAATAAAATTATAATTTAGTCCACATAGCAACTGATATTTTGCTTAACGGTAGCGTCAAAAAGAATTACTGTTGTGTAGTTGTCTGTTCAGTAAAGTGTTCAGTGCAGATCTGTCTATCACAGCGCGCGTCTATTAAACGATGCAAATGCCTGGCAAATCACCGTGGTGAATGTTCTAACGAGAACTAGGTAACATCGCGAAGAAAAATGCTATAAAGAGCTGAACAATATTGACATCTGACCGGTATTCTCTTAAAATTATTTAGTTTTCGGAGGAACTCCTTGTCAAGCAGTGAGATAGTATTTAAATTAATTACATTTATTTATAAAAGGCCAGCATTTTACTTTATAATTTCTGTAGCCACGAGATGGGATTGTAGTGGTGGCGTTGGCAGTTTATTTTGTGGCACTTTTTTTGAGTGTTTCCGGATTTTCGTAAGTAAGCATTTGAATCTCAACTCGCCCGTTGTGAAATAGGTAAAAGGTGGAAAACCTCAGTATACTTGTGTAATGTTCACCAATTCTAATGGGTAGGTACTGAGTTTCTTAGTTAACATGCTGACGTAACAATGTGTCAAAAACCAATTTTTTTAAAAAGACATTTGAACAGCAAAGCATCTATCTTAAAGTAACTGCCTTATAATAAAGCGAAATGTATTTAGTCTTCTAATCTAGGAAAAAAAAACAATGAAACATATTGTAGGAATATCTAAGAGCTTGTGTCGTGTAGTGTACTCTTGGATTAGAAAGTACGAAGCCGGCGGCTTGCTTGTCTCGCGGCGGATCAGTGCTCATTACCCCAACTGTTACTTTTTCAAGCAGCTGCCAAACACTTGGTAGCAGTTTTATTTATACGTCACGATTTAGGACGATATTCACATAAAACAGAGCCGCTGAAAGAATGTAGTTGATATTATATCATTATCAGGGGCGTAGCTACCGCCGTATCTGCCGTATTAGTTATACGGGGCCCCCGGGCCACGGGGGCCTCCAGAAGTGGGTAAGGAAAAATAAATAATAATAGTTATTATATTTTTTATTATTATTCAATATAATTTTCTTTTGAGAAAAATCTTTACCCCCAAACAATATAAGGGCCCTCGAACAATATAAGGGCCCCCAAACAATTTTTTATACGGGATCCCGCCAATGCACGCTACGCCACTGATCATTATACATTCAGAGGGCAAATAAATCGAGGAGACACTACAAGAAATCTTGTTCTTATTTAATAGTATTCGCATTAGAAGACGCCTTCCAGAAAATTAGTTGTTTTGTCAAAAACATAGGTTTGTTTTAAAATCTCATAAATCGTTATGGGGTGTACATTATTGTATACTAGTTAATAAAAACTCAATCTTAAAATTAAAATACTTCATTAAAAGCCAAAAACCTAAAAAAAGCCACTGCCTTCACTTTTTACGGAATAAGATAAATGCCCACCGTAGTGGAATAATAATACGTCAAATTTATTGTTTCTCCAAACTTATACTGTAAACGCAATTTCACTGTTATCACAATAATCGTTTTACAATGTAATGGTCGTTGTTTGTTTTATTGATTGTGAAAGCCAATAAAGGGAACGATTACGTAGCGTGCTTTTACTTTAGTTAGCTTTTGGTATTGTTTTGATCAACCAATTATTTATTAGGTTTTCCCAACCCGCAATTGACCAGCGTGGTGGCCTAAAGGCCTAACCCCTCCCTCATTACGGCAGGAGCCCTCTGCCTAGCAGTAGGATATTAAACAGTTGAATTTATTTCATTTATCAAGCTCAGACTCTCAGAATTATTTTTATAATAAATACTATAATACATTTTATAATATAATGTACCTATTGTACCATTTCTGATTTTGATTGTCCGTACCTATATTCATAATTTGTAGGATAACATTTTACGACAACCTGCTAGCTATTGACGCACCCCTAGCGGACGCCGTTAGAACAAATCTTTTTGGTGTAGTTTAATACTGTCTAAGAAACACTTGATACAAGGCTTTACGGCTGTAGAAAACCACGCTACATAACGGTAGCACGTAAAAAAGTAGCAATAGTTTAAAAACATTTTCAATACTGAAAGTTACAAACAAGTTAAAGCCTCTAGCAATTCTTCTTTATCCTTCTTTGTGATAAGACAGTACAATAGTGTTAGAAAGTACAGGAATAAGTGCGGCTTTATCTTGACACTATTTATTGCCAGCGTCGGACAAGAAGCGTTATTTATACGAGACGATAAATTTAGCCCCTATTTAAGTCACGAAGGTTCGAGTAGTCAGGAACATTTTGGAGTGGTTTTCAGTAACTTTTAAAAACACTTAAATTTTCAAGGGAACATACCGATTGTCTTAAGTTCTAGTAGTAGATAAACTTAGTCCTTTTGCTATTATTTATTCTGGGGTGAACGACTAGTTTTTAACAAACTTACATCAACTTAGGAGCGCGGTATTAAAAACAGATTTGAACATACTTAAATTCGTACTTAGAATTATGCTTCCAAGTTGATATCAGACTTTTACACGGATTCTTATATGAATTAAGAATTACAGCCTGGTCTTGAAAGAGGAATTAAACCAAAGGCTTTCAATTATTGAAGGTATGAAGCTACAAAATTTACCCCGATTTCAATGATTCAGTAATATAAAATATACATTTCAGAAACAAATAATGTGTATCACAAGCAAAAAATCTCCAACATATTTCAACGGAAGCTAACACCAATAAAACAGTCGTACATTATAAAAAAACGCCAGACCCCTTATTGTACACTTACAGTTGGACTAAAACCTCCTTTCACCGAGCAATAGAGATGCACTCACACAAATTGCACTTATTTTGTTTTTCTCACTGCATGCCAGTTTAATGCCAGCTTTGCCGAGACAAGATGGCGGCCTAAATATATGTGTCTTGTTTTGGTCGCTTTAAAATTGTTGTATGGGATTTTTTGGATGTTTTGTTTAGCGGTATTTTCTTTTACACTGCCTCATTTGCTTACATATACGATTGTCTTATTCATTTATTTAAAATCGTTTTGTATATCAGTGTGCTTAATGCCCATCGCATTCTCTACTAGTCTTCCTTAGGAAGATGTAGGATAAAAATAATTAGGTCTTTTAAATACACTAAGAAGGAAGATATTAATGGAAATCTTTGTATATTCTATTTAAGTAAATATTTTTAAATGTTATTTTCAGGACACAATAACTATGTTTAACAATTCTGGTTTATAGATATCGCACTCCAAATTCTAGTCTGTTACATTCTATTTTAAATGAATTTCATGCACACATTTCTTTTAGAAACAGAAACTTAACGTTGCTTATATGTTGTGGCTTCATCAAAAATATTATAATATGTAAGTAGCGAAAATTTCTGAAAAATTGAAGAGAAGAATTCAATCAGTAGTTCAATTCATAAATCAATCAAAATTCTTAGCCAAGTCAAAGACTCAACAAGAGCAGAATAAACAAAAGAAGCATTAAATCAATTACTAAAATCAGTAGCTACAAGCAGTTGTAATTGTTTCGACTGAAGTAGATCTGTTTGTTGATGACTTAGTGGAAAATATCGCATCGTTCCACTTCACCGGTGATCCATTACTTGCGCCAATTGTTCACTTTTAACACTTTGTTTCACGGTGTAGTTGTTACCTGAAATTGATATTGCGTTTATGCTTGTTTGGAAACGTGGGCTTTGGTTCAATTCGTACATAAATAAATATCATTGTCCTGGATGTCAATTTATCTATATAAGTATGTCGCTACTTCGGGGAAGAAAGGGCGTAAAAGCCAAAATAGCAAATTTACAGGGGAGCGAAAATACGATTTTTTTTTAAATTTTGGAAAATAACTTTTTTTCCAATAGAGTTAAATTCGAATGAATTGGTGATATTTACTTGCATTTAAGTGCTCTTTAATATCAAGAAGCTTAATTTTAAGTAGACCTTATGGTTTAGAAGATAGGATGGATTTACGACCCAAAATTTTAATAAAAATGGCTTTTACACCGTCTATAAATACGTACTATAGGACGTAAATCCACAAATATCTATAATGCTAACATACATCGTGTCGTATAAACCATCTTTAGACAGTGAAAAGGTCGTAATGACTGCACCACTTATAACAATTATCGTGAGTAAACCTACAATTATTATAATTTTGTAAGATTTAATGTGGTGAATATTGAAATTAAGGTGCATAGAAGCTCAAAATAATAGCATAATAATTATTATTATCTGATTTATCATAGTTCTATATTACAAAATTTATTATAACGAATTAGGTTACCTACCTGTTAAGTTAAATGCACACGATTCATGAATAGTGAAACAAAAGAAAAGATTTAATTGAATTGAACTTTGATTATTTTCATTAATTTAAATTTTAAGTTAACTGTGATAAATAATTACTATCGTCTAATAAAAAGTAAGAAAACGAAACAAAAAACAGAAAAGGAAATAGAAAAAAAAGAAGATTACTAATTATTGTCAATTTGATTTGATTTATGAATGAATAAAACTGATTTGCATCTTAACTAAATTTATTTATTTAATACACCAATACCTACCTAGTAGAATAAATTACAAACATACCATTATTTTATACTATTTTATCAATTTTAGTTAATTTATACGTAATAAATATTGTATTTACGACCAAATATTCTTTCATACTATGGTGATACGCCCTTATTAATTTGAAATAATTAAATAATGTCATATACGTCAATTTTTTTTTATAAAAATGGTTTTGGTGAGAAAAAAATCATGGGGGTAAAAGCCATTTTTTTGGGAATATTGAAATTTTAAATATATAGATCGATAGAGCGTCGAAAACTAAACAAAGTTGCATTATTAACTCATTTTGGCCAAAAGTGGCTTTTACGCCCTTTCTTCCCCGAAGTAGCGATGTATTTAGAAGTATATAAGTATGTTTATCAGTTATTTGGTTACCATAGTACAAGCTCCGCTTAGTTTGGAATCAAATGACCGTGTGTGAGTTGTCCAATGATATTTATTTTATTTATTTATCATTGGACAATTCTCACACAGTCTGTTATTTGATTTCAAACTATGTAGAGATTGTGCTGTGACGTAACTCTAAATTTTATACTTATGTAGATAGACACTCTTTACTTATATTATAAAGCTGAAGAGTTTGTTTGTTTGATTGTTTGTTTGTTTAAACGCACTAATCTCAGGAACTACTGGTTTAAAACCGGTGGTTTTTTTACCGATTTAAAAAAAATCTTTCAATGTTATATAGCCCATTTATCGAGGAAGGCTATAGGTTATATATCATCACGCTACGATAATATATACAAGTAAATATAAGTAAGTTTGTATGTGTACCTAGTATTTTACGTCAAGTAGATTGATCAATTTAAAAACAAGGTAGCCGCAAAATTATACCTTGGGTATAAACATAGGCTACATTTCCGATTGTTAACTATTTTGGCTGACAGTGGAGTGAATTTAAGGCGTTCTTTTTCCTCATTGCTTTACTTATGATACCTAAGTTTTTACAGAAATGCGTTCAGTAAAAAATATTTCATACACGACTGACTTTGAAGAATAGCGGACGTTTTTACGACATAAATGTGCACTAGACATGATTTAAAAAAATGATATTGTGTTTTAGACTTAATAATAATAAATTACTATGAATAATTTGGCATAAAATTCTTTGTAGGGCTTGCTACTTTAAATTAATTAACTTTGAATCTAATTTTCTTAATATTTATACTAAACAAATATTATTTATTTCATTAAGTAACAGTTTGTTTCGGTTTTCTGGCCATATTCATAAAAAATGGTTCAAGTAACATGTTTTTTGTTTTTTTTTTATTTTTATAGGTACCTATAATTACGAAAGCCTAATGAACCTTCAATAGCTATTGTACATCAATACTTCGGCTAGTATATTTTCAGTCAAGTGAAATGTGTTTAGCATAGTATATTTTTAGGTGACCAATTTTAGACCTAGGTGATTTTTTATGCTTTATAACATAGCTGCACGTTTGACGCCTAGTAAAAAAGGAAGATAACAATTTTCTTTTAACAAGACTCGTGACTAAAAAGAATGGAAAGGCGCTCATGACTCACCTGTAACTGCTTACAACTGGATGTTGACGTTTTTTATTCTATGATACTAGTCTAGCTGATCCACGGTTACTTGCGTTTTATTTGACTGCCTCCGTGGTGCAGTGGTTTAGATCGCCACGCCGCTACCATTGCGTCGGGAGGTCGTGGGTTCGATTCCCACACGGAACAATTTATTCATGCAATCCACAAATAATTGTTTTGGGCCTGGTTGTACTTTGTTTGTAAAAGTTCCCGCGATACAAGATAAAATGCGGGAGTTGTCTTTTTTATGAAAAAAAAGAAAAAAAAATGTGTACTGTAAAAACAGCCGAAGTTAGACCAAAGCTTTAAGTATAACCCATGGTATATTCCTAGTTAAACAGTAAAACAGATATTCTGTAAAAACGTAACAATCTTTACTTTAATAAATTAGTACAGATTAAACATTTCATAAGATCAAAAAGAACTAATTCATTTTAAATTACGTCATAACGTCTTTACACTAGTAACCAATAGTTTTGCATTTGAATAAAACTAGCTGGGTCATATCTAGCCATATAACTTGAAAAAGTAATTAATGAGATAAAAACACTATTAAGATTCACATTACTGTCATAGAATTTATTTGTGGTGAAAAGAAATAACGACACAAATCATAATAAAAATCTCTTTATTTACATCACAGTAGAAACATTTTTACTTACAGAATTATATGCACATTGGACATTGATGAAAATACACTAATTTTAACGGAGGACGAGAGACATACAGTATAACACTCTTATTCATAAAAATATGTGAAGTTATGAAAGGTTTATAAAGAGTTTTGTTTCTTTCACTCCTTGACGAAACGAAAAAGAGAAAACATATTTTAGTATATTTTTAACTAAAATAGGTTTATAGTGTGTTTATGAATATGAGGGTAAATATTTATAAGAGTCACAAATGACTTTGAACAACTTCAAACAAACAGAAATACATATTGGTTTGACAACAACGATATATTGCTTAAAATGTTTTTTGAGTAGTTGCTATTATGATATTTAGTTATCACAGATTTAATTCATAGTCATAGTAAGAAAAGCTACACACAATCAGAAATTATAATACTTTCCATCCAATATTGCCTGACAAAGTTGACTCAAAGTCACTAAATTATTCAGTTAGCCGTTCAGACGGGCTATTTCATACTACTATCGACAATCGACAAACGGCTAGCTATCAAAAAGAAAAAACATGAATGAAAACCTGATCAGCGCCCCTAGCAGGTGCCGTAGGAACTAATTGTTCAGTACAATTTAAATGTCAAATTTTCGATACTTAGTCTTGTTAACACCTACTATAGAAAGTTGGGCTACCTACAGTTTAGCCATGCGATCAGAAGATTGTCACAAAAATATATTTTCCAGTAAAGGTTTGTTAAATAAGATTACTCCCACAATTACATAGGTATATCTACATGTAGTATATTAGGTCGGGGAAAAAGTCTTTTCGCATTATAGTATGTATGAAGTTGTAATAAAATCTCTTTGGCTTCAAGAATCACAAATGAGTACACGGTTCATTAGGTTTCTTTCAGAGCTCGTGAGGTACCCAAATATCAAGCTTTTTTGTGTAGAGAAAAGATTTTATTACAAGTTCACACATACTATAATGCGAAAAGTCTTTTTCTCCGACCTAATACATACTTATATTATTCCACAGATTCCACTTAAAAAAATCACATGTAAACTTTATCACTGGTAACTTTCAAAGTCCTGTAGGCGCCGTGTATGCCTTCATCCAGATCGTCGTGCCTGTGCAAAGACCTGCATGAATGTGTCCGTGTCACCATGTCGTAGGACGCGATGCTCCCGCGCAAGCCTCGGACGGCACTACGATGACGCATGCGCGCTCTCGCCTCCGGCTTTAAATCTGTTTCGTAAAATTGACGCTCCTCTGTCTGAAGCCATTTTGAGTTTGATAGGAGTTTCTTTGTCCATTCATCTGTAATTCAATATAGAAGTATTTAATTGAGTTATGTTTATATGCACATACGTATCTACGTATAAGTAACACTTTTTTCCATAGGGGAAGTTAGAGATCAAAAAAACATCTCATGCAACGATCTTTACAAACTCCCCTTGCCTCATTCACATCCATACATCTTATCATATAGGACCGCCGGTTACAAGTTCTGTCCTTTTTTCAAGACATAGCCTATATGTTCTGTGAACATCTTTAAGATTAACATGTTTTAAAATAAAATTGTACTAGAAAAATGTTTAGTCGCTAGAAGTTCTTCATTTTAATTAATCATATATTAGTCAAACATCAGAAAATTAAAGTCTCCTATTATTCGCATTAAACAGGACTTAAGGAAAAATAAATAAAGGTCACAACATACTATTACTTCTGGTTGTAAATTATCACTAATAGTCTCTCCGGGGCCGTAAAGGTCAGTCGTAAACACGGTAATTAGCACTAAATCTAGTAATTAAGAGTAATCCTGGTATAAGTTAGTAGGTAGCTGGCACATTAATCTTAATTCCTGGAGTTAACATAAATTAAGATTGATGATACGTTAAGGTTATATTATTAATCGTACTAATGTAATATTGTATGTTTTAATAAGTTTGGTTGGTAAAATTAATGGATTACAGTATTTGGCTTCGTAGATTTATTTTTAGTTTTAGTTTTAGAAGAAAATTAAAACACAATACATTAGTAGTACATTATTTAGTTAGTATACAGAGAAGACTTTTTCTGCGGCCGTTAATAAGCGATGACAGTCCGAAAACTACACGTACCTAATTTATTACACTATACAACTTTCTTAATTATGCAGTTGCAATTAAATTTATGTTTTTAGACACAAAAGAACATGTACCACTGCTATTTTTTCAAATGACCGAATAATATTCAAATAATACAATTCTAACAACTCTTTCAGTGATATAAACATTTTTCTACCGCTACAAGTTGATTAACTCTTAACACTCGCTCTTATAATTATATTAATTTACCACCTACCATTCAGATCTTTCATCGCGCCTGCTCTGCCACCATACTCATACGGTAGACCGTCTACTGGGAACCGGTCTGAGCCGAGCGCGTCTTCTATACTATCAGCATTGGCATGGAGCTGGATGCCTTTACGTCTCCAAGGATATAAGCCTAAGTGCAGCAGCAGGAGAGACATCGTCTTCAGACGTTGTGTGTTGATGACGTGGACTTCTGAGATACGGAGGGGGTAGGCTGTCTGAAATGGAAAGATTTTATTTATTAGTTATTGTCAGTATGTTGCTCTAAAAATATGTCTCCTAGCTGCTGAATTAAACTACAAAATTAGGAGACGACCTGCCAACCTTTTGGTATATTTCAGCAGATTGAGTGGCTAAGTTACACAAACTAATACATTGTTTCAATTGCGATAAAGAAAATACATCAATTTCGGAGTGAATTCCTTAGCTGAGTCCTCTATCTTCTAATTATTATTGTATTTAATGCTTTTGGTCGCTACCTGATAAAGACAATATTTTAGACAAATAGTGGCATACACTCAGCTACGGGAAGAATCGGTCTATGCATAATGATGATGAATCACAGGCCCCTTGAAGAACATGATTTTGTCTTTACCTTCATGCACCATACGAAGTCCTTCCAGTATGTTCCTCTGAAGTGGTTCTTGATGTGTGAAGGTTGGAGATCACATACGTCTAAGAATATTACTTCTTCTCCTGGCGTTGGGTCTTCTCGGAGTCTGAAAAAAAGAGTCAACATTTTATTTTAGCACTGCTAAGTACAATATCAATAGAATTGTTTTACAACCAAATTGATATAATTATAACTATGATTTATGAGTAAGAATAAGGGTTTGACATATTTTATTGATCCTGTTGATTCAGTGACAAAATTAAATATTCTGTTCTTATGCGAGTATATACATCATAATTTACCTTCACTTTTAATAAAGGTCACAACACAACATCTCAAACACATGCTTATATTTTCATTCTACGCAAAAGTCAATACCTAGATTATCATTATCAAAAATAATATCATTACGTAAAGAACCAGCATGTTGAGTCTGATACGCAAACAGTCTGCCATCCACAAAAGACTCCTTTGTCGCCTTTGTTCCAATCGACATTGACTCTTTGTTCTAACAATCTGATTATAGACAAATATCTGTTTTATTTACTTAGCTGCCACTTGTTTTGTACGTGTCGTGTTCAACATTCACGTTTTGAATTTTAATGTTGGACCGAGAATTCGCCTTGCGGGAACCATATTTGGGTATACGTGGGAATAAGAGTACTTCTTTTCTTGGTTTTTAAAGGTATATTATACATTTTTAGTAAGAGCCTACGAGTTTTTATATATTTAACAGAGTTCTGATGATTCTCAATTAAAATGTTACAATGTTGATCAAATTTAATCGTTGAATTATTAATCACAGAGGATATAATAAAAAAAAAAAAAAAATATTTATTTCATAATAATAAATAGCTTTTCTAGGCGTCCACTTTGGTTCTTCCATGCAATCAATATACCCAACTATATTGATTGGCCATTTAAAGGTAAAAGTTATAACAGTGTTATAGAGTGCACGAGACGTGTGCATGTTTTCATATCAAGTTCAAACAAGTGTACTTTACCTGATATCTAAAATCATGAGCCATCTTGAGAGTAAAGCCTTTGCCGACAGTGGTCTGTCCTCAGTGCTGGGTGCTGGTAGTCGTACAAGGGTCACCCGTCTGCCGCCTGCGCTGCGACTCTTTAGAGGTACTATGAATCTGAAGAAAAATTAAAAGTAAACTATTTTATATTATGTTTCAACTATAAACTGGTGGAAAATATGTGTAAATTTGTAACGTGATTGATGAGAAAGTAGGTACGTATGTACATTAAAACATTATGTGAATCTAGGGAGGGTAATCCCTGAATGAAGCAAGGGTAAGGTCTCAAAATTTTGTGAGACTGAAATCTTCTTCGTTAGCTATCAAGGGTGAATGAAACAAAGCACATTTTCACACAAGTGCATAAATTCCAAAACTTATGAGTGAAGACATTCATTCTGACACAGTTTTCTTTAATCTAAAAGGGTGGGCTGTGTCTAGCAGTAGACGTCTTTTAGCTGACATGATGATGATGAAAAACTTTGGTCATTCTGATGTAAGAATCAGAAGAAATTACACCAAAAATACTCACACATCTTGGCAACTGGACAATATATCCTCATCATCTGGATGCCTTTTATGCCACAGTTCCGTCAGTCCACCAGGTCCTCTAGCCGTGTAGTATCTCCTGGCTCTCTTGGCTGCTTCAGCCTCGTTGCCCTCGCAGGCGGCGGGGAAGAGGTTGAGCACCACCAGCTCGTCAGCAGTAGCTTCCCTGGTCAGGTTGTCACGGGCCCATCGTTCCGCAAACGACGCTGCGGGTGACATCCTTGAGCTGGAAGTGGAACATGTTTAACTTTTAATTATAGCTTTTTTCAACGATTACTGCCCCATTGTTGGGCAAAGGACTCTTCCAAAGTACTCCCCCAACTTTGCTCAATGGTTGTCTCACGACGAACTAAATATAGCTGCATCTAGTAGGTACAGGTTTAAAATTGTGATTATTATTTATTTTAGATGATTGCATCGAAATCATAGCTAAATTTTAATTTTGATAGACAGTAGTAGAGTAAAATAACTGATGTCTGTCTTTCAATTCAATCTATCTTATAATCTATGGAAAAACCATCGAATCCATCCCGAGTCGGGTTTTTTGAGGAAGAATACCCACAATTTAGACTCTCAAAGCCACAACAATTTAAGTGAATTCTTTTGAAACAACAGAATCCCATTTGAGCAACAAACCACAACGGTGTCCTTGCGTCGCACAGTGTCGCGACTCCATAGAACGTTTTATCATAAATCGGATTTTCGGTATACAATTTTTTTTGTTGTTGTTTTATGTACAAAATGGGTACGTAAGCACAAGTAAATAATAGGTAATAGAATTTAATCAAAATCATTTACTCCAGGTTAAAATATTCATTTAAAATTGGGTCTATTATATCTTTTTTTGTTTATTTCTAGATCTTATTGTTGAAATCAATGGATCAGAAGTTAACAACAAGATGGTTATTAAATCTTTATTAGTATGTGATCTAGATGTTTTGCGAGTATGCGATTCTCTGTAATTTCGTGCATCTTTATGCCTTCCTTCTAGAGCATCTTCAGAGAGCTGACCAATCGGCAAAGTAAATGACTCCATCAATTCAGGCGAATGTATAAGTACCTTATGTATAGATGTTGGTATATTATACCACGAGTATAAACTTAAATACAAATCATTCGTCTCCTTTAAAAGTCCTCTGTATTTATCCATATTAATTTTTAATCCACTAGAAATCAGTCTGTTGATGGTATAAAATTTTTCAATTAGACTCTGATCAATGCCGGTTATTTCACTAGACACTGCACTGTTTTTGAAAAACGTCCTAGCAGTGTTGCCATCGTTTGTTGATCCAAAGCCAGGTTTGGGCTTATCGACTATAAGACCCATCTTTTGCTTAAATTCCTGTTGGATTCTGTGCTTGTTATCATTGAATATTGTCTTTTGTGCTTCACCTCGGACTTGCCAACACTTAAGAGGTAATCTATACGCAACGCGAAGCAAGAATTCAAAAGACCTTATCTAATTATGCAGTGTGGATAAACCGTATTTATACCTTTCTGTGTCGTGTTTCTGTGTACTTTATCGGACACCGATGGTGAATTCATCATTTTTGGAGTAGCTCCACATAAATAGCATGTCTGAGTGGAACTAACGCCGCTCAGTTTGTGACAAACAGCACCATCAATCATAGTAAAAATCATTTCATACGAAACAGTGACAACTTTGCTAGGTTCTTGTAATTTAACTACACAGGATTCTAGGTTATTTATGGACTGAGTTACTTTAAGTTCTGATTGGTTCCCCAAAATGTAATCTTTAACTGCGGTTTCAAAGACAACATAGTTATAAAGCCACATACTATTTTTAATAAGCTGAGGAGACCCTGCCAGTCCATAAGAAAATAATAACCAATTAAAAACAGCATCAATTTTATCCTGGGGCTTCGCTGAAAGCCATTTTTCGAAGCATTCAGAATTTTTGATTTGACGGGCAGTTGAACCTAAAACCAAATATCTCGTAAATCGCAGGAAAGAGCACGTTGACAGTTTTCAAATATAAAGTTCATTAATTAATCTTACTCATATAAAAAAATTAAAAATGTATTTTGATGTATATTTTTTTAAACTCTCGTCAAACTTTCAACATACTTATAATTTTCCATTAATAGTAATATGTTCAATAACTTACCAATGTCGGACATTTCACTTAGTTTTATATGATTATATAGCAATTACAACTGTTATATGATAATTTAAAGTTATTTTTGCAGTAATAAATACTGTTTATCACTTGTAAATATAGCTATGAATTTACTCGTGTACGCTACTGATTTTAGCGCATCAATAATAACATGAACTTTGAATACTCACCATTTCTTCTATATTTATTTTACAAAATTACAACTACCCACATTCGTTAAGGAATTTAGTAAAGATTGTATTGCTATATTAAAAATTTACCCATTAGAAAAATAGAAAATCTGGTTTTTGATAAAGGCACGCGACACTGTGCGTCGCCACAAAAACACAAAGTAATGTTCTTCGCCTTAAATTGTGACAAAAAATATATCATTTAGTTGTAAATACGATACGTGCACGCTCTAATGCGTTTCAGACGCAAGTACCTACTTGAAATTGAGTCAAATTACGAATTGAGAGGTCGTTGAGATTGAAATGGACGTACGAATAAGTTTTCTTGTATTGGTTGTATAGATTGACTTTATACTACGATGGTTTATTGATAATTTGTGCTATTGAACTCAAGCTAAAGACGCGATTTCCTACTACTATCGATTACCAAATTGCTATCGAGAAATGTTGTATGAAAAACTGATGATTCCCTTGTTCAAGGGTTCGTGTGAAGTAGGTAGTGTATGATATATGTATATATACACTGTTTCTATGTAATTGGGGGCGAATCTATTGCCATACACTGAGCATTTTACCAATCTAAAGGCTACTTAAGTCTGTTAAATTTAGCTGTAACAAGAAAAACAGCTTTCTGGGAATTATTGCAACGGTCAATGTCTAAATTGACTGGGCTGTACTGAGAATATTCTCATATAAATTAGAAAAAACCAAGCAGTTTGCCGGACCCGAGACTAGGTGATGTCGCAAAGGTACACGACGACCTAGACCACACGTACGCAGGTTCTATTTTGAATCCAAATATGGACTAACGTGCCAGCCTCATTTCCAAATTATTTTTGAAAGCGAATTCTTTCATACGTATGTGCTATATAGGTTTTCAACAATAACTATTACCGTTCCCATAGAAATTGAGAAACAATAATGAATAACTGTACCAATCATATCTGTGACTAATATCCGTTGTCTAAATGTATAGTACAACGAACTCGTGACGCATAGAACTGAGAAAATGACAACATTACATGAATTGCACGTTTGGCGCAGTGGTTTAAGCGGTCACCTCGCCGCAACAACCGTAGCGCCGCGTGTGGTGGGTTCGAATCCTACCCGGGACAAATCTTTGTGTGATGAGCACGAGTATTTGTTCTGAGCCTGGTTGTCAAATTGTCTAAGTATATATTTAGAAGTATATAAGTATGTTTATCAGTTATTTGGTTACCATAGTACAAGCTCTGCTTAGTTTGGAATCAAATGACCGTGTGTGAGTTGTCCAAAAATATTTATATTTATATATTATATTTATATTAATTGTGACTTTTTATGGAAGATGTTAATTTTCTTTGTTAAGCTGTGCCTTTTGCGTTTACTTTTAAAGAAAACTTAGTGCCTTTCGCCCCCTATTATTATGGGGCTAACAGTGTAACATTCGAAATCAAAGCGAGACGTGCGTGTTTTTCGTACACCTCTGCCTACCTTCGAGTATAAGAGCAGTTGTGATGTTTAGTGCTATACTCTATCTGGGGGCACGGAAGTGCCCCCGCAAGTCGAGCAAAAAAAAGCGGCACGGCCGTACCATCCTTTTCTCGAAGCAATTCGGGCTATTTTCGACCCCCCTATAATGTCGTTGTGGATAAAACAAGAAGCCTGAATTTTCAGCAACTAATTATTCATTGTATAAACACGGTATATTTAAAATTTTAGTCAATTTGAACCAGTAGTTTAAAAACGACAACTTGTTAAAATTTTGAATTTTGTCACTCACTGATTCACTGACTCACTGACTCACCGATCATCAAAAGTCTAAGGTACTTCTAGCAGACTTAGAAGCTTAAAATTTAGAATACAAATAGGGTTTAGTGTCTTAATCATGGGAAAAATTCAATATTTTCTAATTTCGGTCCAGTTTTCTAAATACACTAACTGCAACATTAACTTTGTAATCCCATATAAATGTATAAGATTACAAAGTTACATTTGCAGTTAATGAATCATTATTACTGTAGAAAATAATAAATAATAGGTGTAGAATTAGATAGGTACCTACTATATGAGGCATGACGGGAGGGGATATAAGGTGGGTAAGGGTGTTTAGCCCATGAAAATGAAAAACATTCCCATAGGAAAATATGTTGAATTATAAGAAAAAAACGTCTTTCCATACAAATCGACCTTATGTTCGTTCTACAAAAAGAAGTGAGATGCCACCAAAAACATTCTGTAAAAACCTCAAGTCTCGCCGTAAAAAGTTGTGAGATCTATATAATACCAAGTCGATTAATCTATTTCGTCTCTACTTAAAGGACCTTCTGTCTTATGTTATTACATAAGTTATTATCATGCCAATATTTAAAATATTTTACGTTTAAAACAAATAGATCGACTTGGTCATCGCATGAAAACACAAATTCGCCATTAAAATTTCAGGAGCATTAAATTCTCGTCGTGCTGTGTAGTGTAATACATACAAATCATGCGATGGCCAGGTCGGTCTATTTGTTTTAAACGTAAAATATTTTTAATATTGGCATGATAATAACTTATGTAATAACATAAGACAGAAGGTCCTTTAAGTAGAGACGAAATAGATTAATCGACTTGGTATTATATAGATCTCACAACTTTTTACGGCGAGACTTGAGGTTTTTACAGAATGTTTTTGGTGGCATTGATTTTACCATATTACCTAAAATCCAAACAACATTATGTTTAACTGTATCCAAATTACTTTTATTTATTACGTTACAATAAAAGACGAAAAAATTAATCAAGGTACCAGCGGTAGACGTTAAATAAGTATTTTCCGTAAATCTGCACATCTAGTCAATAATGCGGAATTTTAACATTGTGTCTTCATAAGGATCTCAGTTCTTTAAGCTTAATATTTTGCGGGGTGTAAACGTTTGTGACTTCAGTGACATTAGCCAGCGCCCCAAATAGGCTTATAATTTACAATACAGCTAGAACGAATGAAAACGGCAAATCTGCATTTGACAATACCAAATCCTACTAACGTAGCTGAGTGCGCTTTAAAACATTTTTTCTACATATTCTTTCATCTAGATATGTGTTTTCTACACAAAATATTATACTTCCATGTCGTCAAATTTTACACTAATACCTATGATAAATGCAATAGCGTATTTGTCCTACATGAATACCTCCAAACCAATATTGACAAAATCCTACTATAATATTAAAATGAGAATGTTTGTAGGGATGGATGTATTTATGTTTATTACTCTTTTACGCAAAAAATACTTGATGGATTTTAATAAAATTTAGCACACAAATAGTTTATTACCTAGATTAACACATAGGATACCTTTTACACGCGGACGAAGGCGCAGGGAGGAGCTAGTGTACCAAGTAGTTGGTTTTGAAAACCCGAAGTAAACAAAAGCTAATGGTTTTTTGAAAATCGGACCTTAGATGGCGATGATGAGGGCCGTGCGTATTACTTAGTTAAGTTATATGAACCGTAAATACATCTGCCCAGTGTGTGAAACATTCTTAAACAAAACAATAGAATACAACAGGGTACTGACTCCATAATCAATGTATTACAGTTATAGTATTCATAAAATATTAGAGAGTTAGGTTTCTTTGAACACAATTTGAATGGTTTTGGTCATGGCTCTTTGTTTGAAGTCATGTTGTTTGATGTAAGACAGATTTATTGAGGGATTTAAATGGCGGAGAATCTTACGTGAATTGTTTTGAAGCCATCATTTTTTATGCAATATGCATGCAATAATAAATAAATGTTGTCTTAAATTAAAATTAAAACATTTGAAACCAATCACTTCTTTTGTTTAATCAATCGTACTCCAAGTCTGACCATTATCACTTTTCATTTGATAAATATATCAACCTAACGTTTTTGCAGTAACCTTATCAAAAGCTATAGGAAAGCATCCAGTGAAAATTAGGTCAAACACTTGCTTCAGATCAAAAATCATATTCACTTAGAGATTGACTTGGCTAAAAATAACATAGCTTATTAGCGACACTGACATT
Source organism: Anticarsia gemmatalis (assembly GCF_050436995.1). Classification (NCBI taxonomy): domain Eukaryota; kingdom Metazoa; phylum Arthropoda; class Insecta; order Lepidoptera; family Erebidae; genus Anticarsia; species Anticarsia gemmatalis. Next base: position 7,382,015 of record NC_134764.1, on the reverse strand, counting down.
GAAACCTAAAAAAAACGAAAACAATCAAATCCAATTTAAACCCTTTCCCAACCTTGGCAGTTGTCCCACAAATTTCAAAAGCCCAAAACAGGCTACATTCACGAACCATAAATTAAATACCAATGTATCCTATCACGGATTTCCCTTGACATTATGCGAAACAAAACGTATATTTCACAATAGGTCATAGTTTATGTAGATGACATTTTTATATGAATTTGAAGAGGCATAATTGTTAAGACAATGATTTAATGATGGGTCATAGATTTTTGTGAGTATTAATTTGATGTTTTATTACTGTAGTTATGGATGTGTGATAAGAAAGTTGCGTTTTTTGTTTTATTGATGTTGCTTAGAATATAACATAGTATTAATAGATATTATTGTATTATTTTTACTTCTGATAAGTTATTATCTTGTTCAAAATTAACAGTGTTGTTCTTTTGATGCAATAACACAATGATTGATGAAATAAATAAAAGATTAGTATAAGTAATTTTGGAAAGTAAAATTAATCTACCTGCATGCATTGTATATGCAAAATTATTCCGTTGCTGATTGAAAGAAATGAATCAAATTAAATAATTAATGATAAACAGTAATGAAATCAATATTTATAAACAAGTTCGTTGACCCAGAATATATAATTAATATTGGCCATGAGGTCATAGTTCGAGTAATGGCTTCAAAACACAATGACATGCTCTAATTTTCTTAATAGCTATTTAAATTAAGGTTAAGAGAGTCAAGTGCAGGTCACTTGTATAATGTTAAGTAAGTTCTTTATATTATCGTTTACAAAATGTAGTAAATTTATCAACTTAGTAAATGCACTGAATGAAAAGAATAATGCAAAATTCATTTTAAAGAGATATGACCCATTGAGTATTTTTCTAAAAAAGATGTCGAAATTCTAATGTAGAAAAATGTACACAAATATTTATTTTATACCAAACTAGTAGACTAGATCCGACTTCGTCCGGGTATAGTACAAGTTTGTCATATTGATTCTATTCCCATGGGAATTCTGATCCCATCGATACCATACAAACCTTGTTCCGACAGTTACAAACATATTGACAAAACAATTATCCAATTTGATTTAGTTGTTTAAAAGTTATATGCGTGCCTACATTTTAATTTATACAGCTTAGAAGTACACAAAAAGTTTTACCTGTATAGCCGAACCGTTTATTTAAATAACAAATAACTAGTGTCTAGTCCAAATACTGGAACCCACTACACAACACCACTAAGACACTACTACAAGTAAGAATACAAAAATAAATGTTACCGAACGAACCCTTCTTTAGCGCCGTTCCTTTCGTCAATGAAAGGTTGTACACTGGCCTTGTAAGTAGACTTTTTCTAACACAAAAAGCTAGGTAGCAATAGTTTTGCATAAATAAGAACTCTTGAATAGTATTTGTCGCAGAGTGTACATGAGATCATTTGAGCCTTTTATAATGTTGGATTCAATAGAATGTGTTCATTGACCAAGTCAATGTAATTAAAAAATTAAAATGTGTGTAAATGATATTTTGGGTTAATGTTTTAGACAACTCATTTGCAATGAATTTCCATCCATTATTTATTTTAAGCACCTCCTTACACCTACCTCATTTAATTTCTGCACTTCCCGAAGTAGACTCGCAGAAAATGCCTTTGGTATTTACTCCCCCCTTTATACATACACTAGCTGACCCGCGCAACTTCGCTTGCGTCACATAAGAGAATCGTAATTTTCCCCGTTTTTGTAACATTTTTCACTGGTACTCTGCTATAGGTCGTAGCGTGATGATATAGCCTATAGCCTTCCTCGATAAATGGGCTATCTAACACTGAAAGAATTTTACAAATCGGACCAGTAGTTCCTGAGATTAGCGCGTTCAAACAAACAATAAAAAAAAAAACTTCAGCTTTATAATATTAGTATAGATTTTACCACCACCATAACACCATTGCGTCGGGAAGTCGTGGGTTCGATTCCCACACGGGACAATTATTTGTGCGATCCACAAATAATTTTTGCGCGATCCACAAATAATTGTTTCGAGTCTGGTTGTACTTTGCATCCGTCGTTTGTATGTTTGTAAAAAACCACACGACACGAGCAATTCTTAGTGCGGGAGTTGTGTTGTAAGAATTATTGACATTTTATTGTACAAAATATATTTCATCCATTAACCAGCCCGGTGATGGTTATATAGCGAGATTTTAGCTTATGATGGACAACGATAGCTAGTAGGCTTACTTATTTTACCTTAAATGACAATAGTTCGTCATAAAGCGATTATAATAGGTATAAACAGAAAGACGTTCACAATGATTTAATTCGAAGGTTTCCCACGCCTACACCCTCTTTGACTATGTCGTTATTGAAATGGTTCAGGCTGAGGGCTTATTGACGAATGAATAACGAGTTGATGTACCGTCCCTTTAAGCCGTAAAAAACTTATAAATGGCTTTTTGAAACTTATATTGCGTTTAAATTCCATTTTTAGTCACTTAGAAAAACAGTTTGATAGTAACAGACCACCGAATTTTTAATTTGTTTTTAAAGGGGTAGACCAGGAATACTGACCGGCTCTATTCATTGGCTCTATCTCTCGAACTGGTGGTAAATACACTATTAATTGCAACTTTGACCATCATAAAATATATTGATTAGTCGTATGACGTAAACGAAAAAATATAATACAGACTTAAAACATATCTACAAACAACTTCCTATAGGGGTAGGCAGATAATAGAGAACTAAAATAAATAAATGTAATATGACTCAAATATAAGATTGTATTACATATATTATTTTACTACTACTTTACCTCGTCTGGCGCGTTTTATCTGTTTAAACTTGGTAACTACTACCAGAATCTACATATGTTTTGGCAGCTATGAACATTGAACTACCAACAATAATGTTTTGTTATTATTCGCTGTCGCTTACTGCACCAAGCCCTGCCCACTAATTAAGGTCAAGGAACTTCCCAGCGCCTTAATAAAGGTCGCACTCCGATGCAAACCTTTTTACAATGAACTTTATGTTTATTCTATCGTGTACGCAAGGCTTTGTTTTGAATTGAATGTTCGTTTTTGCTGTAATACTGTGTTACAACATTGACTACAAAAAGGGACAGGTTCCATAAGTCTTGCATGAGGAAGTTATTCCCAAAGAAGATGTTTAATGTCAGCCAAACGTATTAAAAACTAAGTAGTATGCTTATGTGCCCGCACGTGATGATAGGTCTATGTAATAGGCCTAGTTAATAAAATAAGAAAAGCATATAAAATTTAAACAAGGTGATATTTTATACCCAGTACATGTTATGGCTGGATTCATGAACATTAATAATTGAGTAGCTAAATCTTAGCCGTATTCACATTAAAGGAACAGAACAAAACACGTAATTTTTTGCACTAGTCTATGTCAGACCCACTGCTAGGCATAAGCTTTCTTTAGATATTCTCCAGGAATATGACCAGTCTGACTAGATCATCTCGCCAGCTCCCTTTGGCTTTCTTCCTTTTCTTGGTGAAACATATCACCTTTGTAAAAAATCCCCGTTATAAAAGTATAACAAGAGAAACTTAGTTATTTCGTAACAAAATGTATGCAACAGACATTTTCTGGTAAAACTAATGTCGTTTTCACGTGTTTATTACTATAACTATTAAATGCAATACGACTGATATTTTTTGTTAAATTGTTTTATTAATAATGTTTTTGTGTTGTGAGATCATTTGAATATCATGATGAAATAGACGTTGCATTACCTAATCGTGAAGCGAATATGATCTAATGTTGTCGAGAGATTAGTCAAAGAGAACAATACATTATGTGATAGTAGTTTGCATGTTATATGTAAACAAATAAACAGGTACAATAGAAAGTAGTCAACATTTTAATTTCGGTAGTAAAATAATTTTGATTATCAGATTCTAAGATTCGGATTTGTGTTTAAACATATTTATTGCTGTAGCACTGAATTGTAGTACTTAATATCACTTGTTATTTCGTTAGTTAATATTTGATTTATACCAAACATAAATATTGTTAAAACCATTTGGCAATTAAAAAGAGTGGCCTGGAATTTCGTGCCAGCTCTTTTCATTAGCCTTACCTTCCGATCTGGCGGTAAATTCACTCTCTGTATCATTGACTATTATAAATGTCAACATTACCTTAATTAATAAATGATTCGATTTTGATTTTTAATTCTTAACTAAAACTAATGTTGTAGTTTTAAAAATGAATTACGGGAGATTAAAATTGTATCTCGAAACAATGCTAAAGGCTACAAATTCTGTCTCAACAACACTTCGATTACGTTTCCTATGGTTCTTGGCCTTGATAAAGCCCAGTTATGTGTGCTATGACACCATCAATTTGTTTGTAAACTACGCTGCAATATTTTATCACTATACAGAATTAGCCATAGCCATACGATCACGTCATACGATTGTTGATCAATTGTTTACTGTACTAGATTTTGAGTATTATAGAGCTTAGCTGTTTGAAAATCCCTTTGTTCTTAATTCTTGAAGGACAACGCACATTTCACAAACATACACAATATTATGGGGCGATCCTGTTGCCGTGGGCCCGATACCTAACTCAGGCTACAAGTGGAAAATAGTCAACACATTTAATAAACTTTTAAATCCAAACTGGTTGTCACAATCTTGTAATAATCTTATCACATTATGCTTTGTACACGTACTTGATAGGTACAGTTCTTTTCCAACGCAATCATTTATACTCGAAGTGACGGCTCGATCGAATAAAATTCTTTACGATAGGCGTTTTAAAGTTGTTAATTTTGCGGTTCACACATTGATTTTTACTTATGCTCAGTAAAACTATCGAGCAATATGTAAGTATAAAGCATTAAAGTAGTAGATAGGTACCTCGTCTTGTTATATAACTGAGGAATGAAGATTAATGCTATCAACCTCTAGTAGCTGCACGTCCTGCAATTTGTCTCCCAGTACATGGACGACATTTTAAACATTTTAAGATGGTTCATACTTCATATATTCATTTGCCGTCATAAGTAACCAAAATGTTATAAATTAAAAATTATTATTGATATTTATTCCTAGCTAACCACCTCGCATGTTATATGGTTCAAAATTTGTGTATTTTGTAAAATATTTAGATTGAGCTAGAGTTCTTCAACTATCTCCATGCTAAATTACATCAAAATTGGTTCTGTAGTTTATCCGTGAAAGCGTAACAGACATACAAATTAGATTAATATACATAAATATACGAATTTTTAGTATGGTTATTAATAATGCATATTTTCCCAACATACCGAGACTAAATGACATTAGAATAAATCGAGATAGACCCTGTACAATTTGTTGGAATATTTACGAGAATGTCAGAATGCACTTCATAAGCGAAGGTCGTTGTTGACTGATTTGAAAGGTTGAAAGGTCAGGAAGTCAGGATGTTGAGGTTCAAAGGTATTCGAAGATACTAGTAATGAAGGTAGATCTTATGAGACGATAAGTACTCGTAGTTAGTTTTTCAAGAGGAATTTGATGCCTTTTAATATTTTATAGGTTATAATGGCCTCCTAGCCGATATACGGCTACGGCGGTCAGTTTCATTGAAACTGGCCATCTGTGCAGGATAGGTTACTAAATATTTGATACGTATCCATGTCGATCTCTCAATGTTTTATTAAGATATGTGTTCTGTATGTTAAAAAAATGAATAATTTGGCTGTCCAATTTTTGACAAAATAAAATGTAGCAGTTGTGCAACAGGATGTCTTGACAATAAAATTTTAGGAAGAACCTAATTTAGATTATTACTAAGTAGTTTATTTTATAAGTTAAATATGCGTGACTAGGATTTCGTATCGTTCAAGTAAAATCTACACCTAGTTTATAGTTTACCACTGTATATAACTAACTTTTTGTATTGTAATCTAGGCAAATAACCAAAATAATGTCGAATAAAATTTCTTTCAAAGTCGCGTCAAGTGAAGTCCTGTAACACAGGTTTTTTTAAAACCTAGCTCAGGTCGGTCACAATTAATTATATTTAGAATTAATAATATTGTATCTCTAGCGCATGTTATAAGTATAATTATTCCGTTCACTAACAATTAAAATAGTCTTTCTTACTAACTCTCTTATATACTGTATAAAACTCAAATGTAGCATTATACTATGTAACATTATAATAAGTTTGGAGCCAATAAATAAATAAAAAAAAAAAGTGTGTTAAAAATTATTTGATCTAATTCACAAAGAACGTAATAGTTCTATAAAACTCTAGCTGTCTCGCGCAACTTCGCTTGCGTCATGTAATAGAGAATGCGTCACAATTTTCCCCGTTTTTGTACCGTTTTTACTGTTACTCTGCTCCTTTTGGTCGTTGCGTGATGATAAATAGCCTATATATAGCCTTCCTCGATAAATGGGCTATCTAACACTGAAAGAATTTTTCAAATCGGATCAGTAGTTCCTGAGATTAGCGCGTTCAAACAAACAAACAAAATCTTCAGCTTTATAATATTAGTATAGATTAAAAAAAAATGCAATCAAAGGCCCAACTTATCCCCTCCCTAATTCCTCATTAGCCCGGCATTAGGACAATAATGAGTTAAATTAATTAATTTATAGTTCGATCGATCTACTTACAATTCCCCTCACATATAACTAAAGCATAATACATATAATAACATACGCTTCATACATTTTAAAGATACGTTTATCATTCGTCAAGTTGAGTGCGCCAGCGCCGCTTACGAGAAGGAAGTGTTCGAGCGAGGTGACTTCCTGTACGCTGTTGTGCAATAAATCGAGTTTGTGAGCGCTATTTGCAAATGCCGGTTGGTTAATCTATGATATCTTTAGGTTTGTGTTTGGATGGGTAGCTGTTTGTCAGCTGGCTGATGCAGGTCTACTAACCCGACTACATATTTTAGGTCGAAATTTTTGCAGTTCAAGATCTACATATATTTATATACGGAAACGTACACAAACTTACACCTATAAAATTTGATACAAAGAGTTCTTTAGTGTTTAATCAATCTATCATAAATATTTATCATCATTCAACATTTTGAAGTGATCAATCTTATACTTATTTTTACTTTTAAGAATTGAACCACATATTATTATCTAGTGATTGTAATCGTTGCCATCCCTTGCGTTGTTCTTTGTAAATCGTATATTTTGCAATACAAGTATATAATGCAATTGCTCTCAACACAAAAGTAAATAAACTATTAGCGATTCTGTCACAACCAGTTGCTCTGATTTGTTAACCATTACCTAAGATGCTGAATCTTCGAAACTAGTGGATTTTTTTGCGATGAACAACCGAATCGAAAGAATTGTTAGCTTTTCAAAGTAATTATGTAACTGTAACAAAATTATTTGCTGTGGTCAGTGTACTTTAGAGAGAAAATACAAGTAAATCTAATTTTAACGATAAGGTACTTTATCAGAAGACTTACATATATCTAAGTATTATTTATTGTGTTTTTATATAGCTTTTCTTTTGCCAAAATGATACCATGATTATTAGAAATTTCTAGGTATAAATGTGGTATCTGTTCAGCACAAATTTGATCGCACTTATTTTCAACCTGTTACAGACTTTTAGGCAGATAGCTTAAGTTTTCAACAATTTTCTTGTGAAATTAAAGCTAGATCAGTGTCCCTATTTATCATTAACTTTATAACCATTATTGAGCTTACAGCCGGTAAACCACTTGACCAATATCAACCAAAACAATTGTACATACAAGTTTCCATTAACGCAGCAATTAGTACCAAATTGTGCACTTAATTGAGTTAGAATACATTAGCGATTAATTATACAATACGGGAGTGTTTGATGATGTAACAAGGAAATGTGCTGTAATAATTTTAAATTTTTAAATGGAGAAAGAAAAACGCTTGAAATAAGATAAAGTTACGAATATAATTGCATCGCATTTTCTTGAAATTAACGAGTGAATACCTAGGTTATGTTATTATACAGGTGCATCTTTTTAATAATTATTTTTGTTATTGTATTTTTATTGTCATCGGAAAATACAGTTTGTGTAGAAAATTGAATAAATATTTGTATTTATATAGTTGATTGCAAAATCATTCCTTTGAAGATATGATGGAATTGCAGTCTTAAATAATTGTAATTGACTCAGCATAATTACTGGTATTTTCTTTAAATAAATTCAATAATCTGTCTGCAATCAGATGCATGCTTTAGCAAATAAAAATAACTGGTCTGCGACGCGGGAAAAATCAGCTGTTATGTTAATTCTTTGTTTGTTCACGATGTTTATATTTATTCTTGACTGATTTAATCTAAATAAATTTAATTGAATATGTATATAGAAAATAAAAACTTTGGTATTACACTGTTAAACTTATGAAAAAAAAATGAATTATTTTACTAAATATGAAAAAACAAACAAGTATAAAGTTTTTTAAACGTCGTTTTTTTTATTCAACATCGAACATGTAACCAATAAAAAAAACACAATCACAAAAAAAACATTTAAATCCAAAACACAAAACTACCAACCTCACGATACGTAAAAAAATAAAATTAAAAAATAATAACATACCCAGTTCACAACGTGCGTCGTTGGATGTTGGCACTATACTGAGTCACTGCCGCGGTTTCCTAGTCACCTTGACCTCAGAGAATGTTTGTATCTCACTGTTCAATGCTCTTGCTTGTATACAATTTAAGTTTGATTTGCTACTGGCAATTATGTTATCTTGTTTTAATTTAAAACGCCATAAAAATTTATAAAGAGAGAAAAGTTTTCTTTTTCAAAATTGAAGCATTTTTTATGGCTGTGTGGTGTTTCAAAACCAACGTTTTAAGGTTTTTTATATGTAAGTTTTTTCATGAGTAAGTTTATAAATAGGTGGCTCTATTATATATTTCTACCTTTTATTTCAAGCAGGTATATTACCTAAATTACTAATCTGTGAGTTACGACTGACTGTCATTTTGCCATAAACGAAGACGCAAATAGACCGACTTCTCTTCACGTTCCTTTTAAAGACTAATTTTAGCTGTAACCTTAGCTCCTTTCTATAATAAGACACAGTTTAAATTCGTGCGTATTAATCACTCATAACTGTGGTATTTCAAAATTTATTCGTAGAAACCAAGAGACATCGCGACTCCGCAAGGGATCTCAAAACCAAAATGAGCTGGACAGAACCAAACCAAACTAGTATATAATACCTCAAAACGTTAAGACATAATGGAAAGAGGTTTTTGTACGCAGTAGAACGACTTGATTCACTAGTATTATAATAAAATTAACCACAAAAATACTTCTAGTGATTGAAATTGCCAAAAAATTTGTAAAGCTATCACCGTTTCATATATGGAGGAGTTCAAAGCTTAATACTACAATCCAACAGTTTAGGACTCAAGGCCTAACCCCTCGCCCTCGTTTGGGTGGAGACCCTAACCCTACAGTAGGACAGTAATGGGTTTAAAAAAACAGTTTAGTAGAGCCTGACCTGCAATATAGCGCAGGTATATAAATTCAGAGTGTAAAACAACAATAACTTATGCCAAAAGCTGCAACTGACGGCTATTTATTTTAGAAATACCTAAAATTGTATTATTTACAGCTATTTATTTCCGTAAATACAGATAATTATTATCTTGGCAAATCATGCCTATCTTTTCTCTCAAACCAGTTGTTTTACTTACATATACTACTAGATCGAGTTTCTGATTTAGACCAATAAATAACTGAATGTACTGAGAACTCATAACTCTCAACACAATTGTGTTGATAAGGAAACAATCTTAAAAATTACGCCATCCATGCCATCAATGAGCGATTTGTTTTTAAATGAAGGTGTTATTAAATAAACACATTTCTATGGTGATGCAACTGAATGCTGATAGCAACGCTCACTGAGTAAGGGACAAGTTACGATAGATCCAAAAAAAAATCTCTTCAACAGTTTGAACTTAAGTCAAAAATTATGTATAAAATACAGTAGAAAATGAAATATAAAGTTTATTTTTACTAACTTGCGATAAGACAGCTGAAGGAAAATGTTTTAATCTTGTTATATATTAACATACATAACTTTGAATATATAAATATACCGATTAGTATCAATGCCGGTGTTAAAAAACTATTCACCTAGGTCCCTTTATTTTTATATTCACTGTTTCTTGCTAAATTCAGTCAACATAAACCTATTAATAAACTCCAGAATTGACAGTCTTTGACAAAACATTAGTGTGTTAAAAATAATGAGACTAATTTAAAAGCAGCCATTAAGAAACAATAAATGCGTTACCAAAAAAAGCGAACATAATGAGTGAACATTATTCAATATTTACAAATATGGTGAACAAGTGCTGACCTTCACGATATTGATGACAGACTGGATAAGCAGAGTTGAAGGATGAAACGTGTATTGCATCGTGGGAGAATATTAGTTTCCCTGTCAGTATGACGCATAATGCACAAAATAAGTATTTTTAAATGGTCGGTAATGAAGTTTAGTTACTTACTAGCTGACCCGCGCAACTTCGCTTGCGTCACCTAAGAGAATGGGTCAAAATTTTCCCCGTTTTTGTTACATTTTTCGTTGCTCCTCATCTCCTAATGACCGTAGCGTGATTTTTTATAGCCTATAGCCTTCCTCGATAAATGGGCTATCTAACACTGAAAGAATTTTTCAAATCGGACCAGTAGTTCCTGAGATTAGCGCGTTCAAACAAACAAACAAACAAACAATCAAACAAACAAACTCTTCAGCTTTATAATATTAGTATAGATTAGTATAGATAAGTGAGTAGAAACTACAAAAACGATAGAACGGAAATTATAGGAGAGGACTTCAAATAGAAGAAAAAAAGCTTTTTTAACTCTGTCAAATTCATCCATTAATTTTTGATAAAAATTACTGAAGGAAGGAAGAATTCAACAAATAGTTTTAAAAGTAATAAAACTATAATACGTTTTTAATAAAGATAAAATATGTAGGTATATGCCCGTTTGATAAATGACAAGGAAACTCTTGAAGGGTTTGCGTGTTAAATGCTTCGATTACGTACGTTTTAACATGAGTAATAATGAGTATTGATGAACATCGTGATTACTTCCTCTATATTATAGAACGATGATGAAAGCTATGTTTTTGCAGAAGATATCTCTATATTTTATATAGGTACGTTAATCAATCACGCCAAAACTACTCAACGGTTAATGAGTAGACTGTAGAGAAAATGTTGTAGCTCACATATTACGAAGGCGTAACGTGTTAATCACTATAATCTAAGGGAGAAAGTAATGTACAGCATAGAAACTTTCGAATAGTTGTCAACTGAAAAACGTGATAGTAGTCTAGTCCTAGTACTCTATAACTTGACATTGTGCTTTCTTACCTAACTGTCGTGACTTGTTAATCTACTGACTGGGGATTTAAAATTGTTAAAACCAGTTTCAAGAATTATATTATAAGTCTAATAGATAAAGTGAAAATTGTACCAAAATTCCTCTTTAAAAATTTACCTTACCTTACCTACTTATTCAGAAGTGGTAAGCCAGCCTTAAAGATCTTTTGGCCCAGTAGTGCATAGTCTAGTATATGGCAGTAGGTTTGCCCCCAATTTAATGGGACAAGGTAAACAGGAAAACTTAAGTGTATTTCATACACTTTCTGCCTGCACCTAAGTGTATTAAACGGGATCACAGATATGTATGTATGTATGTCTGTATGTAAATTCATAAATATACACTTAACTTGCATAACTGATTTTTTTCAAATGATTTATTCTATACTTCTATTGTTCCTATAAATAATTGGAATAGTTCTCACTATCAATAAATTCAATTGCAATGAATCAAACGTTCGTTCTTTACAGTTTTATTGCTGCAAGCGATTTGTTTTGCTTTAGTAATCGGTGTTACGGCATTGTGATTTATATCGATTAGCGTGAGACAGGTGATATTGTTAGGACATCGACTGTAATCGATACAGTAAGAAATGGAATAAAAAGGATTTAGACTACGCATGGCGTTCACTTTCAAAGGGAAATCAGTAATATTATATCGTTCACTTTATTGTTTGTCTGCTGCATTTGCCCGTTGGATCAATGAACTTAAAAATTGCATGCTGTTACAAATTACCTATCTTCGATTTAAACAAACAATTAAAAACCTTACTGTAGTCCGACAACTCAGTAGGACCTTGGCATGCACTACTTATCTAGATTATATTCTTCTTCTAAACATTTTCGAAATAAAGTAGCTGTATCAGACAGGTCACCCCCAGCACCACCGCCTATGGATCTAAGAGCCTCCGTCCGCCAGTCGCGAACCTTGCATACGAGGCTCTTTACTACTTTAAAATGTAGACTGTTAACTTTTTACTGTCTATAATTTAGTTGTTGAATGTGGAGGTTTATGGTTTAGCGTCAGCAGTGTCGCTACATTGAATATTTCTGAAATACAAGCTAGTCTTATTCTCCGTAAGTTATTCTTTAGTAATAAATAAATACAAATTTTATAATAAATCACAAGAATCCTGTAACTGTTTATAATTACAAACTATTCAGCAGAGTATTTTTTCTGGTATCTATAATAATGCATGATCCCCTGTTTAGCCCATATTTGTGCATAAGAATCGTAAAACGTTAATAGAGGCGAATGGGTCGTAAGTCAAAGTATGCATTTATACCCCTTTGAGAGATATAAAACAAAATGTAACTAAAAGGGTGGACACTACAGCCTACTTGTTAAGTTTACAACCTTTTGACCTCTGCCCAGAGTCCCCAAGACCATAATGTCTTTAACTTTAGTTGTCTACGTCATCAGATGTAGCATGACGTCATAAAAGACTTTACCATTAAAAAAGGAAATGCCCCTATTTGAGACTGATTTGAAAACTTCTATCGGATTGCAGTATATTTGGCTTTCAGGAAAACATCTCTGTTTGAACTCTGTTTTTCTGTTTTAAATACCAGATAGTCTCTTCTAGTTATAAATACTGTAATTAGTTTTATCAGCCTCATGAAAGGTTTGAAACAAATTGGTTTGAATACTAATGGACCAAGATCCCAGAGCTGCCAGACCTAGTGGGTGGATACACAAATATGTACTATAGATACACATTTACACAATGTCACACACTAATTCCCTATTAAACTAAAATTACGATTTTCAATATTTTCCGTTGGGCATACGCACACTCGCGAGAGTGTCGCACTCATAGGGAAAGTTTAAAGGCGTCTAGGGGACAAATGGCCCTTCGGATTGGTCTGTCCGCATACAGAAGGTCTTAAAATTGTACCTAAAATAACATATAAAATTAACGCTTGTAACTATAACGTAGTTTACCTAATTTTTTGAAACATTTAAGACGTCTGGCAGAAGTAATGGCCCCGGGAAACGGTCTGGCAATAGTCAATTTTAATTCTACATAATATCATTAAAAACATATCTGATAACCAACTTTGCTACTATGACGTAGGTTGGGTCGTTTTTTACGCACGTTCACTCCGCGCTACCTCAGAAACGGCCCCGCTTTCAAGGTAGTGGATGTGCATACCTCTTAACAGACCCTTTATACTAACAATCCTCAAAATTTCAGCTTTGATAAAATGACGTAGGTCTGGCAGCTCTGGGATCTTACTCTATAATGATTTCCGTGAAGACAATAGTGTGTTCTTTTTCTTAGCGTATCGATGGCAGACAAATAGTGTGTTAGTAGTTCTGGATATATTGTTTGTCTTTAAACAGAGACACTAAGTATTTTAAGCCTAGATAGTTTCCTCTGATAAATGTAATCTAAAACTATATAACATATGACAAGGGACTAGCTTATTACCACATTCCTACTAAAACCTAACACGACTAAATACATGGTCAGCAGTGTCTTTAGTTTTAGTCTAATAGTTACTACTCTCTTAAGCTACGAATACACTAGGGGACAAATGTCCCGCGACATGTCAAGTAAAGGTCTGAAAGTTGCTTGACATATCTGGCGTGACTAGTGACACACCTGCGCAATGTTCAGTGCCGAACGTTTGACTCGACACGCTTGCTGCGTTATTTCAGCCACATAAGGCAAATCCGCCAAAATTACGTTCTGTCAACGTAACGTCAAATCTTCCGACGCCGAAGGTTGCCCGTCGTAGGCAGGTGTGTCGGGACATGTATAATATGTCTGTAACGCCCAGTGAAGCGTCACATGTCATGTCGAGCGAAGTCCGTTAACGTCGCACTGGTGACCGAAGGCGACCTTAATGTTTAGAGTTTCTACTTTTGGCCTGAGATAAAAATAAGTTTTTGAAAGAACCGAAAGAATAGGGTAGATATTAACTATTTAAAAAGGGCTTATAACTCTATAAGCATAAGTCAAGCCTGCAGTAACAAAACAAAATTATATTATCAGCACATTTACAGTATTTTTTTTAAAACTATAAAAAATAAGAGTATAACTACATTTAGCTTTCATACCAGCTGGATAAATAAAAAAAAAACATTCCAAAAAGAACTTTGCTTTTGACATTATCTAGTGCACCCTAGACTTTACATTTCCTGCGTTGGACATTCGAGTGTTAACGATAGTATGAATAACCCTTTAACCCTTCTTGTCCCCAAATAGTTGGGAATCCGAAGTTTCTTGTTAGTTTCCCTTCTATTGTTAGTCGTATTCATTAATCATCATCATTATCTCAAAAGGAAAATGTTTGGTGTGCAAAAAATATGGAAATTCTGTGCCGATAGATTGCATGAATATGGTAATGTAAGGATTTATTTTCCTCGTGCAAATAATCTCCGATTGTATGGAATTGGGGAGGAAAATATGGGAAAATACTATGATGTAATTTTTCTGTAGTTAACTGTTGACCTGTATGTTTTGTATAGTGTGTTTGTGATTTCCTTACGGTTTTGTTTGTTTTAATTTTCAATATAAATGTATTAAATTGTTTCATTCAGATAGCCATGAATAAAAAATCGATAATTTCTTTCTGATAAAGTAACTATGTATGTAATTTAGATTATAAAATCTTTCTCTCCAATATTTTACCTAAATTCCATAGACAGTACGATTTTTCCTCTAAACTTTTTTATTTATATTTCATTCGATATTCACATTTAAAATACAAAAAAACCAACTCATGTCCGTGCTTTAAGCCCCATAACAAGAGTAGCTAAACGTATCCCCATAACAACGTAGACGATATATCTATGTACCAATACTAAACAAAACTGGCCAGCCAGGCCGAATAGCCAAAGTTCATCAGCCTAGCCGGGAGATCTATTTACGATAGACAGGTCGATCTATCATAGCCATAAGTAATGATGTTCGCGGGGCCCGCGGCACGCAGATCAATAAAACTACCCTAACTGAGGACCGTCTGGCGCGAACCCGGGGATACAGGGCGCATGCTCCAAAAATGTTGCCAGGAATACGATGTTGTGCTTCCTTGATTTTGAGGGTAATTTTTTCAGTGAAAGGTAATGCTTTGGGATGATATTTTGGATGTTTTTGAAGGTTTTATTGTAATTGTTTGGGAAACAAAAATTGCTGTTAATGTTTAGAAATTATTGTGCAGGATTTGTGTTTGTTAGTTTAAATAGATTGATAAATAAGAGAGGGTATATTGTACGAAAAAAAGCTGACGCAAAATTAAGATGTATAGCGAAAATAACAAAACAATACTTTAAAGCTGTGTATAAAAATAAATGTTTATTTTCAAGACTCTTTGTGTAAAATACTCCTTTCGGCTATAAAATGTGACAAATGGCAGATTCAAACGAAATTTATGGCAACACCGCCCAAAACGTCAAACTCACAAAATCACGAACGAAATAATCGTCAAATTAACGTTTTTACTACGATATTATGAATGAAAATGTGAATATTATAAATTAAAAACCATTTTTAAATGCATATTAGATATTTGTAATACATTTTTAGATATGAATCTTTAGTTTTTAAGTCAAACAATAATGAGTGTAGATCGTATATGTGTTCAGATGCTAATATAAATAATTGTTGATGTTTAGAACGTTGTTGAATAGTCTTCCGTGTTATATTATAGTTAAATTTGTACATATCGTTGTTTCGTTGATATAATAGTTGTGTAAAAGGTTGTGCTAAATAAAATTGAAGAGATTACTGTTACTATAAAAGGTGAGTTTGATTGATTTATTTTTGGAGAAGAATCGTTTTTAAAAATACATGTTAACTGTCTAAAAGATAGATATGTAATGCTCAAAAATTTATAAAAATCTGTCCTATTTATTGCCATAAATGGTCAAGGTAAGCCGAAAATGGTCAGCGGTTTTGACAGTTCTGTACTTGCGCCTATTTTCAATAGAAAATCATCCGATTTTTTCTACTTAAAATTGGTCTATGGTTTTCTTCCAAGCTTAAAGTGAAACATAGTATGTTCGTATGGATCATGGTATATTTTCTTACGCATAAGTAGCACAAAAAACTATGCATGATTCTTAAACTTACATTATATCTCTAGACCTAATATTAATACCTCTAGAGTCTGCTTTCGTAGCCAAAATACGTTTTAAATTGAAGACAATTTACGTTTAAGCCTTTACTAAACCCAAAATTGCGTAGAAACATAAAATTTATCACGCGGCGAGTTTCATTTTAATTTAATTGCTACATACATTCGGTTGAAAGCAATTTAAGTCTCGTCTACGCTAAGAATGTATCACATTAAGTTTAGCTTGGGTTTACAGTTGATAGTAAATATGCTATATAATTGTATAGGGTTAACTAAAGATTGTCCAGGCCTGGCCCAGTGTGTCTAAAAAAGGCGGACTTTGTACGAGTCAAAGGGGTGAAAATATGACGTTTATTTTTTTGGTTTTGCTTTTTTTGCTAAATTCATGAAAGATGATGTACTACTTGAATTGAAATACACACATAAATCGATTTTTCTAAACATTAGACATTATTTCACTGTTACTACTGTTTCCCTACCGAAGCGGGTGAAATTCGCCGTAGACGGGAAGCTAGTATATTTATACAGCTGAAAGCATAACAGACAAAAATACAGACACACCCTTTTTTCATATAAAATATGTTGTTATAAGCATTATTATGAGCATAGTCACGTACTTCCCTCGTCGCAGTCAACAGTGTCATAACTAACAAGCGTTAACGTGTCACGGCCCATTACAGTGTTGACTCTCGCGGGAAGATAGCCACCATTCGCAGTTTAACTCCGCAAATAAACATAGGTCTTGAAAATGTGTGTGTTTTGAACCAGTAACAGCATTGTATTTACTCAATCTTTTGTATCTATGTTATTTCTGTGTTGTAGATTTGGTATACCCTCTTTTATCATAACATTGATACCAAACTTTATAATACACTAGCTTTTGTCCGCGACTTTGACCGCGTGGTTTGACTTTGGACAGAATTTTCATACAAACTGAGTAGAATTGATCAAAACTCTTTCTAAGCGGATGCTTAAGTCTACTTGCATGTCAAATTTCGGCCCAATCCGTCCACTAGTCCGGGCTGTGCGTTGATAGATCATGTCAGTCAGTGACTCAGTCAGTCACATTTGAGTTTTATATAATAATATATTTTTATAGATTTGCGTCAGGGATAATTTTTTCAATTTAACATAACAATTAGCGCACATACACCCACATGTACATATGTGGGGTAAGAACAAACATGTTTGCTTGGGACTCACACTTTAACGTTCTTAGAATCTTTCTCTACTAGTCATAACAACAGCTTACTATGAGTCAGTCAGAAGTAGATAATATAGAAAAGACTGCATAGCTACTTAGGTACTGAAATCGCTTTAGGATGAAATTCTCTGAGTGTTGGTAAACTATTTTAGCTTATACAAATGCATATCACATAGAGTATCGGACATTTGTATTCACACTTATGTATTCATCATTAATTAAATGAGAAAACATACTTCTACGCCTAATTCTGTATCTGTTCTAGCAAATGAAGCAAACATTGAATTCACCCTAAAATAAACACGTTTCGTAACACAACATGTAATCAAAACACAGCGATAATATCTAACCTCAATCGAACCTGGTAATGTTTGGGATCAATGATAGGACGAACGACAACACACGTTCTGTATGACCCACTTAATTAATACCTTACCCTGTACGTTTCAAGATTTCCTTCAGTTAATGAGAGATCTTTGGTTATGATATGTAGGACTGTTTGGCCTTCTGAAAAACCCTTTTGGGTCACAAACAAAGCCTACGCGAGAATGAGCTATACTATTATATACCTTTACTATTATTTTATTCTTTCATCCCATATATTTTATATATACTTATAGTAAAAAAACACACATAAGTAATCGTAAAAACAAAATAGTGGGTGGGATAACAACAAAAATCTATAAATTACGATCTTATCTCTTGACTTATTTCGATGCAACCAGTGAAAAAGAACGTTGGTTATAACTCCATATATTTATATACACATCTCTACTCGGAGCGTGCTGTGTTTGAAGCTATTAACTTAAAAATAAGCTAAACTTAACTTAAAATCTAGGTATTTAAGTTTATTAGCCAAAAGTAGCTTTGTCTCTATTAAAGATATAATCAACTAGCTGACCCGCGCAACTTCGCTTGCGTGACATAAGAGAGAATGGGTCAAAATGTTCCCCGTTTTTGTAACATTTTTTATTGCTACTCTGCTCCTATAAAAAGTAGCGTGATGATATATAGCCTATAGCCTTCCTCGGTAAATGGACTATCTAACACTGAAAGAATTTTTCAAATCGGACCAGTAGTTCCTGAGATAAGCGCGTTCAAACAGACAAACAAACAAACAACAAAACAAACAAACTCTTCAGCTTTATAATATTAGTATAGATAATCCTGTAAAATTTTACCAAAAGTTAATAAAGCGTTTTTAAAAAGTCAACCTATCACACATATTAGTATGAATATCAAACTGCAACTATCATATTTGTAATACATATACTATGTATCTGAAAGTGCGTTCCCACTAGACATTTGATCTCTTCACATAAACGTTTACGGCGCCATTATCGAAACTGCAAGCATGCACTGTGGGCAGATAAGACACTGTTGCATTTTTATAGAGCCAATAAAAATGTTCTACATACAGGTTTTATATCTTTATTTATAATATTATCTAATAATATTACTTTACACGTGTAATTTTGTAGTTCAATTTGTATATCGATGTTTTGTGAAATTCCATGTGGGCTAAAAGAGTAACCATTTTGTAGTATACTATTGTAGTATAGTAAAAGTCGTTACGTCTGATTTCAAATTCAAGTCGGAATTTATGACTATTATACAGTTTTCATAATACAATAGGGTGTATAGGTAAGAAACAATTTGGAGTCTACATAAAATATATTATACGCTGATTTGGATTTCATACATTTCTTGATATCTTATTTTTTGTCGTGAATTAACAATGGAGGAAAATCGGGCCCTATCAATAGACAATTAATACGACTTCAACATACAAAACTGCTAGATTTAGTCAAAAATAATGATCTCATACTTCAAGCTAATTTAATAACAATATATCTCTTTCAAACTCACTGAATACATTCAATTGATTCTAAAAATGTTCATTCATATTTAACTTGAAACTTTTCTACATGCGATGCAAAGAGCCGTAGAGCCTTAGTTAATGGCCGGTTGCCATGGCAACGGCTAGTTAGCCTATCTTGAAGCACGATGCCAATTTAGCTCGCCTTTTGATGGAAAAGTACGTGCCTATTCTCAAGTCAATTTTAAACTAGATCTTTATATATATAATTCTTCTGTAAGTGTGTATGTCACTGAACTTCTCTTAAACGACTGGACCGATTTTGATGAAATTTTTTGTGTGTGTTCAAGGGGATCTGAGAATGGTTTAGATTCAAAATTTTGTCCGCTGGACAATGTTTTATTAATTAATTTTTAATTTATTTGACAGGACAACGTCTGTCGGGTCCGCTAGTTTTTATATAAAAACTAATTCTGAACAATTCTAAACAATTTCTGAATACATTTAAAAATCTATTCTATAGCCAAGTTCAGCGAAGTGCTATTGGGTTTTTTCAATATCTGATGCAGGGTTTAGTACCTATTGTGTTCAATAGATGGCAGCACTCATAATATTACAATGCATAAGATCGACATTAGAAATTGCAAAACATAAGAGTATTTCATTCATATTATGTTTACTTTCAGGTTTATAAGGGCTAAGTTTTTCACAAGAGATTGGTTACAATAGTAAAAGAATTCTGATCATTCTTGTCTAATACTTATTTTTATGCCTTGAAACCAACCATTAAACAATATTTTTCTTCTCTTTCCCACAGAGTTCATAATGCGTTACAAGAGGCGTACGTCACAAGCCACCAGGACCTCCCGACACTCCGATAAGAAATATACTATACGTAAGTACTTGGAATAATATTTATATTATAAAAAAAAATAATTAATATCTGTGATTAAATTCAATTTTATGTTACGTCAAATCAATAGCTATCAAAAGGGATCTATTATTTTAATTTATTTTCAAGTAAAAACACCCTTTAGATTAAATTTTGCGAATTTTCTATGGCGTATTGCACTACACAATATTTTGAGTATTCTCAACAAAAGCAATTTAACTTGAATTTATAAGACTGTTTTACAAGAACAAATAATAAGAAAAATACTTTCAAGAAAAACTATAAATCTAATTACCTGCATTCACACAAAACAAATTAAACTAGTGTCTAAATCTACAAGAATCTACTATTTCAAGTTATTAATCAGTACCTAAGTAATACAGGTTTAAATACATAGTTGTTTGACTCCAAAGTTGCGAAACTAGCAACTTAGTTGCAGTGTACAGAGAGCAAAGAAACTTGGCACTAGACATGCTTTATTCAGTGTTTATTACTTTGAACGTTTATAGGTAAAGTTGTGCCTTTTGAGAGTTTGTAGGTGCTCCTGTGATTAATGCCAAAATTTCTCTCTGATTCATGTCAAAATTTAGACTGCAACTTGTGACGTCATCGGTATTCTGTATTGTGTTATACACGTTTAGGTATATGACTGAATATTGTAATACAGATTTTATACGGTATATTTTGTGCAAGCATACAAATTATTTATGGCGATGAAATACTATTCTCTAATATTTTATGTTACATGATTACTAACAAAAATCATGCATTTTACCTGTGTTTTTTTGCCAGCGAAATTAGAGCCAAAATGTCAAGACAACAGGGTAGAGTGCAAATGCGTTCATTCCTTTATAATGTCAGGTACTGACTGAATTTGATACTGAATTAGGCAGTAACTTTTTAAAACGCTATCCAAGATCTATTTATCTTCTACCAAAGACGCGGTCGTTTTTTGAAATAAGCAAAGCATATTGCAAAAGTGTGGTAGACAATGCCAAATTATTTTGGCAACGTTAGCACTACTTTATTTAGACAGGAACAAAACTTTAAACTCTTATTCGATGAAAACTGCAAGATAAGAAAGAGATGAATGTGTTTATGTGAATTTTTTTCTTAAAGTCGTAGCAACCTCTAAGTTCTACGCGAACTATTAAATGTCGTAGCACTTTTAACTTGGAACTCTCGAAGGAAATCATGGATACTTTTTATTTTTGATTTCCCCGCGGTAACTGCTATGAATTATTACGTCGCCAATTGCTTGGCTACTGATTATATTTTATTTGGAAATGATATTTGGAAAATGTGTTGAGTTTCTTGCTAAGTCAATATCGATTTTCTTGGTTAAAAATAAGCAGGAAACATTTAACTTAGATCTACAGGCATTTAAATATCGTAATTATAGTACGTATAAAAGGTGTTAGGTGAAAAACGTTCTGAAATTAACGGGGAAACTATTTTGTTTGCTTCTCAGGTAATGTGTCGTATTAATATAAATTTTAACATTGACATTTTATTTATTCATAATTATGTAAAAGCAATTTTTCTTATTGATACATTCTTAAGATCTTTTAGGCCCTATTCAATCAGTATGTAGTTATTACTCATATTAAACACA
Organism: Anticarsia gemmatalis; assembly: GCF_050436995.1. NCBI lineage: Eukaryota > Metazoa > Arthropoda > Insecta > Lepidoptera > Erebidae > Anticarsia > Anticarsia gemmatalis. The sequence goes on along the minus strand of NC_134764.1, from coordinate 7,359,972 downwards.
TTTATCTCTCCACCACAAGTTTTAAAACACAGAAATTACATTTACAACTTCCGTATCTACCATGTGGTCTAAAACGACATGTATAATCCAACCGTTGGAATTAAACCACTTCTAAGCCATACAATTTTAATTTAAATGAAATCTTAAAGAGGCGGGTCTTTCGGCTTGTATGTTGAATGAAAACGAAGGCTTTATTCATACGTGAAATAGAATCTGTTTTGTGAATAAGCTCAGTAATTAGGTTTGGTTTGCGGTGAATTTAGATTAAACGCTTAAATATGAAGCTTGGCTGAGATTGGCAAAGGATTTTATGGTGACGGTGTAAAAACGGTCGTGACGTTTAGCAATTTTGAGCGCGGACATTTTACTGATGGGTGGCGTAAACATAGCGGTCCTAGTATTTGACAATACAACAGACCCTGAGTAAAGAGTTTTTAATGTTGTTAAATAACTGGGGCTCTTGATCGATCATTAACTATGCTCGTATATTATACTTTATATTGAGATCCTACATAATAATTAACAGTCTAAACTTCTTAGTTACCATATACAGAAACCAAAACACGTAAACAAACATATTTGGCTGCACCGGATTTGAGGTTTCGCAAGTAAACTATAAACTATGACAAGTGAGTTTGTGAATTTAATTTATGATAAAAAATAATAGTTATTTTTTACAGTCTATCTCATTAATATTAATGTTGTATAAATCGTAAATTTTCCAGTGAAATGAAACAAGCTAATTAAGTTAATTATTGTGTTGTGTTCGTTAAATGAGGCTTGTTTAGTGTAACATGATACTGGTTAGATAATAATATGATATTGTTTTTGTAATCAGAAATACGGGGTATATTTTTGCCGATTTTACGCTACTTACCTTATTTCGAAGAGATAACAACAAAATATTTACTTAGAAGTAAGAAATTGCGTTTGTTACATTTGGTTACGAATAAGGTATGTCAGCTTAATTTCAAGAACACTAAAAATACAATGGCAAGGGTCCGGCGTTATCAATAAGTATTATTCCACTTCTAGTAATACATTTAGGTCAGGAAAAAAGTATTTTTGCATTATAGTATTATAACTTGTAATAAAATCTTTTCTCTATACACAAAGCTCGATATTTGAGTACCTCACGAGCTTACTGAAAGAAACCTAATGAGCCGTGTACTCATTTGTGATTCTTGAAGCAAAAGAGATTTTATTACAAGTTCATACATACTATAATGCGAAAAGACTTTTTCCCCAACCTAATATTACTATTTGTATTAAAAAACTTGACATCATTTAAATAATAAGTGTATACAACTGTGTTATTCAGTTTGTATTGTAGACATAGTCTATTTTAAAGTGTTTACGAGGTAGATTAGCAAATAATGATCAACAAAAGTAGGAACAATAGATTCTTAAATAATTACTCTGAATCACTTTGTTCACAGCAAAGCTACCCCTAACTGATATACTTTATTCTATAACCAGGCATTAAAATTAAGCCTTTCAGAGCCCATTTCTCCCACATTCATAGATCTCATATAACAGGTAGCGTCATAAACGGCTCATCAGTCTGGCCAAACGACGTCACTCGTTAGCAGATAACGCACTCATAAAAACTGATGACAATGTATATCATAATCTATCAAACGCGTTTTTGTGTCATATTTCACACAGTAGCAATTTTTGAAAAAAATTACGTGGATTAGGTCCCAAACCCGCATTTGGCCAGAGCGGTGGACTCGAGGCCTAACCCCTCCTTTATACCGGGAGGAGACCCTTGCCCAGCAGTGAGTTAAATTTATTTATAGGTATTATACATTCCGAGTTCCTCCGTGTTTCGGAAGGCACGTGAAATTGTGGGTCGCGACTGTAATTTTCAAAGATTTTTGATGTCGTTACCAGTGGTTGGAAGTTTGAAAGTCTGACAACCAGTCTTACCGAGAGTTATCGTGTTATACCTAATATATATTATAGGGATTAGTTTGATAATATCATTGATATTTAATTACTACACTCAAATATGAAATACGTGAAATATTTGGACGTTTTATTTTATAAGTCTGACATTATACGACGAATTCGTACCGTAAACTATCAAAACTCAAGATTAATGAAAAAATACACGCGGTACTTTGTATGTAACTCTATGATTTATGGTCCTAGTTGATTTGAACAACAGTCTGGATATGAGCTTTTCGAAATGGTCTCGTGAAAGATTAATGTGGAGAAAAATAATTCGGGATTAACGCCAGTGTGACTTCAGAAAACTATTCTTCTACAAAATATACAGTAAATAAGGGGTATCATTGCTATAAATAAAATATATTATATCACCATATTCTCTCGTTACAAAACGCCAATTAAAGCGTGATTTTGTGTATGTATGTAAACATAATACCTAGTTATATTAGCGGATATCTCTTATATCGTGAAAGATTTTATGAAAACAAAACGTATGTAATACGTTTCAGAAATTACTTTATTATTATAGACTAGCTGACCCGCGCAACTTCGTTTGCGTGTATCCCGCTACTTCGACAAATACAGTCAACGCACCAACACATATTGGATACTAATTTTCAATTCACAATAACTTCTCTTTCCCTTAACCGCGTTTCTCCCCCGCCGCCGCGGCCGGCCCGTACCGTGCCGCAATACTAATATCGTGATATCTCCTAAACTATATGTCTAAATAACACACTGTAAACTGCAAAAATAATCTAAATTAAATGCTCGTGATGATGAACTTACTTATTTTGATAAGGATATATGTATTATTGGTTATATCACCAGTTAAACATCACCCAACGAATTAAATGTTTTTTTTAATACAGAAAAGTAGTTTTTGTGACTTAAATAAAAAAGCTGGATATATGTCATCGCGGACTTTTTTGTAGAACTAATAAAGACCAATGTTTTTGCTATACATTGTTCTTACTTGTATCCAACGGTATAAGCGGCGCACGCACAAATGCAATCTTCAATTAGATTTTTTTTCTGACTTCTTGGACATAAATCGCTATAACTCAGCTAATATAGTTTCAATGTATTTCAATTATATATAAAAACCTGTCGGAGAAAATACTCTTTCTATTAGTGAAAACCGCATCAAAATCCGTTGCGTAGTTTTAAAGTTTTATGCATACGAAGGGACTACAGACAAAATGGGCGACTTTGTTTTATACTATGTAGTGATGTCGTAGGTTAATAATAAAAACAGACATTTTATAGAACTTTTCTTTTCATATTCAATTAACATGTAACATATTCCTTTACTAACGAATTTCTATACAATACTATGTTTAAACAATTGGTATATATTTTGAACAAAAAACCGTACAAACTATTACACCCAACCCTGTCTCTATTCCTGTAAACAGGACTTGTAGACAGTTATCTAAGTACTTTGTATACAAACGGTTATTACTCGCAAATAAACTACGTCCCTAACATCGTTCCCTAAGGCTATGTTAGTACAGGCGCCGCCCCGTCGCCGGCAGTCGAACGAATTTCACTTGGAAGCCGTCCAGATAGTTGAAATAGAGTATTTTATTCTGACAACACTGTTTGTTCGAGATAGAGTATTTTCGAGTGAGAAAATTGAGGTGTAACTGTGTAAGTTTGGAATAAGAGTATTGATACTTTCGAGTTGTGTAAGATTTTTATATTTTTATCTTTATGTTATTTTGTAAATGCATGTATGCTTGTCTATAGGCTACGAGGGATATTATTATGTGTTTTCGTGACACAATGTTTAGTTGACAGGTGCTTTCTGTATCATCTTGCATACTATTTGCTATAGGCACCAATGTTTTGTATTGGTTATCTTCTAACAATCAAACAAATCATGTATAAAAATAAAACATTAGGTACTCGCAGACATGAGCTCGAAACTACTATCAGTATTACATAACGTACGGTTCTTCCTTCAGTTTCAACGATGATTACAGTAATACATATTTAATGTTATTCTTTAGTCATTTTTTGCCAATAAATTATTATAGTAAAATTTTAATACTCGTAAGTGATTTGGATGTTTCTGGCCAAACACTCTACAAATAACAGAGTAGGTAGAGATTATGGAAAAACACACCGTAACTTGTTTTTTATTCTGCATGTCTTTACCCCATAAGCTTTCCTTAAACCCCATGACTCAGTCCTTCTACTGTCACGTCAATCCTTTGTCTCTTTAAAGCAGGGTAAGTACAAAATTAAGTCCGTCCTGTCAACCGGCCATTCTGTAAAGGTATTTCAAAGAGATATTGTAACAAGAGCTATGGTAATTTGTACCATTAAACACAAAGGGATCATTGTCTTTTACAGGCTTTTCAAAGGATCATCATTCGCTTCTAAATTGATTTCTGAAATAGAATATTTAATCACAAGGCTTGAATTATTTTGACTGAAATTGAGACGGTGTAATAGATACAGTTTTAGAAACTTGTTATGGTATTGTTATTTTCCACTAGCTGACCCGCGCAACTTCGCTTGCGTCACATAAGAGAGAATGGGTCAAAAATGTTCCCCGTTTTTGTAACATTTTTTACTGGCACTCTGCTCCTATTGGTCATAGCGTGATGATATATAGCCTATAGCCTTCCTCGATAAATGGGCTATCTAACACTAAAATAATTTTTCAAATCGGACCAGTAGTTTCTGAGATTAGCGCGTTCAAACAAACAAACAAACAAACTCTTCAGCTTTATAATATTAGTATAGATTGAAGGGAAATTTCGATTAAAATATAGTTAGATGATTCAGAAAGAGAAGAATAGTCTAGTATATACTTACTTAGTAGATACTTGTCTTTAGTTGAATTTGTACATAGCCGTTGCTGCCCATCAAGATTTTTTTCGTTTTAATATCCATTGATCGAAAGTCTTAGATTGATTGTCCTGATTCTGTCAAAAAAGCCCATAATAGCAGGTAGCCAGTTAACGTGCCATATCGGCATGGAATAATAAATTTATCGAATTTATGTACCGAAGATGTGCATACGTACTTTTGCGCTTTACCTGGTATCTTGCAGTGTAAAAGCGTCTTAGTAATCTTAAGATACATCTTCGTCTTCCTTGCGCCTAAAGTATTATCTCAGTCACGTCTATCAATCTAATAAAGGCGTCTGTAACAGACAGGGGCGGAGTTAATTTGTTCAATGTTTTGTTGTCACAAATCGTGTACTTTCACAATTTATTGCACGGCTCCAGAAGGCTACAGAAGGCTCTGTTCGTAGCTGTGTTGATTTTAATTAAAGTCTCGCTAAATGTGAAGGGTGATGTTTATTAATTAAACTGTTTTCTTTGGTTTTAAATACAAAACTTAGTATTTTTTTTATTGTGAATAAAGATTAAAGGAAAGTATTCAAAAAAGGGAAATAGAAATGGTATTTGACTATTTGAAAATGAATGATGCCGATACCTTAATGAAAATATAGACGGTTGATTATTCAGAAACAAAATTAGATATCGTGATAATATGGAGAAAATATGCTTAATAAATAATCGCAAAAAAAACTGATATTTTAGTGCAAAAAAAGCGATGAGATTTGGCTCACTGCAAAACTTAACCATACTTATTTACCTAATATAATTTATCTTATCATCCTTCGATAACTTAAATAATACAAAATACAATAAAACTAAAATATTAACCAAAATGTGGATCTAACAATAACGACAACATACTAAAACCTTATACCTTCCTTTCAACACCACCTTATAACTGGAACTACATATTTAACTTTTACGATCGGTTTGCGAATTCATTTTAGTAGAATACAAAATCTCTATACGAGTATTATGGGAGTAATACCTACGTAGTATGGGTAGGTAAGACTATAATAGCGCTACAACTTAGTAGAGAACCTTGGCATGTATCCTATCTAGATTATAATTAACTAGTTTTCCGAGAAATTCCATCTCCTTCGGGGAAAATATCCAAAAATCCTCTATTAATGCTCCTCAAAACTGTCTTCTTATCGTATGGTTAGTGATCAACCTAGTATCAAAGTTGTTCAAGCCGCCCGACAGGCCTTTAACAGGGCTTAACGACTGTTACACTTCCTAAGGAATCTTCATACCAGAAATCAATTTTCTACGTTCAGTAGTTTCGGTTATAAATTGTTTATCTGTCAGTCAGTCACTCAGTAACAGAAGAGTTTTTTAAATATTTATGATTAATTGATCGATTTAACTGTGTAATTCGGAAAATAAATAGCTGTATAAACAGACTACCGTTAGCTGTATAAGCCACTAATTATACATTTTGATTGTTGTATACCTCCGCAATCCACGAAGCTTGCAAACAAGGCTCTATTCTAAGTTGTTCGGCTGTAGGATATTTGTTGGATGGCAGCCAAAATGTGCGAGTCACAGTGGCGCCTGAGGGTTTCTTCTTAGCAATATAATGTTGTGTGTGTTGCTCGAGAATTTTCGAAGTAATGGTTTCGTGTTAGTTCGGAGTCAAATGGAACTGTTATTTGAAGTGATTTTTGGCATTGTAAGGTTTTATTTACTCACTTCTAGGTTTGTACTTTGAAATGAAATGAGGCTTTCGTAGATGATATATCAGTCTACCCATCTATTTATCTGCTATGTTAAGCCCCCAGTTGTAAATCTAATATAATTATAAAATTCTCGCGTCACAGTTTTCGTTGCCATACTCCTCCGTAACGGCTCGACCGATTTTGATGAAATTTTGTGAGCATATTGAGTAGGTCTGAGAATCGACCAACATCTATTTTTCGTACTCTTAAGTGACACCATTTTTTTTATTTTGATTTATATGGCAAAACAACGTTTGCCGGGTCAGCTAGTGTTATTATTTATGTATTTGTCTCGTAGCAATTACTTACTCTAATAAGTATTTGAAAATAGTCTTGCGACATTTAAATTATAGCAAAAGTAAGTTTAAAAGTGGGCTAGTAATTGAAACTTGTATTTTTCTGTAATTCTATTTTGTTGGGAACAGCCTCAAATATCGACGAAATGTATTTTTATTGAGTATCTTCAATCGAACTCTATCAAAGGTTAATTTAATACAGTGAAGAGACTGTTTTTCCACATTCCGATTATTTTCTAAGAACTCACGTATATTTTGTCTTCAGTCAAACAATTTTCTTGGTATTATATTGGTTTGCGTGGGAATGTTAAACATATGTGAATTATTGGATTATTCATCAAAAGTAATATCAATAAATATTAATCGTACATTAGAAAAATAATAATTTAATTCATCCAGAAAACATTATTTTGACCAATTTTACTCCGTGCTAAATCAAATCAGTTTCTACGTTATACAAGAAAAAATTGGCTGTAAAAGGGTTGCCCAAACATTAAAGGTCTAGACTAGCAAATTCACAGGCTAAAAACCTTCTCAATTTAAACCTCAGTCCATAAAAAGGGATGAAAAAAACCTAAACACTTCACCGTAATTAAGTAAAAATTAAAAGCTGGAATAAAGCAAAAAGGTTTTTATGTAGGAGGTGTCAAAAGAATACAACTCTTTTAGTTACTACATAATATACTACCTTTTACCGGCGACTTCGTTCACGTGGAAAGATTTCTGGGACAGCCAAATAATGAATTGATTGTACTTTGATAATTTTTTTGTACAGTGTCTTAAAAAACTAGTTGTCTGTCAAGCGAAACCTGATGGTGAAATATTTATTTCAATTAAACTTAATAATTATTGCCTCGGCGCGGTTGGTAGTGCATGCTGCTGATCATGAGGTTTTGGGTGCGATTCTCGGGTCGGGCAAAGTACGTTTAATGTTTTCTAATTTATATAAAAATAACTCTTCATAGCCCGGAGTTTGGTAGAATGCCCAGTAAATGCCAATAGACTCGTGCCCTATTACATGGAACTAACAATGTTAATGGCCAAACGCGGGTGGCTACACCTGGAGGTAACAGACATGATATAATGCATGTATGTACAGGACTTAATAATTTTGAAGACAAATACAGCAAAATATAAATGCTACTTCCTCAGAGTACTACGGTAGAGAAAAAAAAAAACAAAAATATATTTGTGGCAAGAAACAACTAAAACATTTTTTACTCTGGCAAGAGGCCTAAGTAAAAAGTTTTGTACAAAGTACATTAATAAGCGCGCGAATGTTGCTCTTCAAAATTGAATAAGGAACTTGGGAAACGCGTTTTTATTTTTTTTCGTTAACAGAAAACTTTTTGTATGTAGTGGTAACGATTTATTAGGCCTGTGTATGTGTTTGTAATTTATGACTGTTGTTTTGTAGAAAACGTCGGCAATTTACACTCTTTGATAGGGTTTAAGATTTCATGACGCGGCAAACTGTTTTGTCGAGTTGTCGTGTTTTTATGGGACCATCTTTTACTGGTAGAGGAGTTTTGGTAACGTAAAATATGCTATAATGCGTAAAATATATATGGTTATATAATAAATATAACCCTGTCTTTGTTGCTAGAGAAACTTCATAAATATTCTTCAGAACTTTAAAGAATATCGTATGATCGCATCGTTGACCTGCATAAAGATAAGAAAAAATATAATAATCTAGCAATTTCAAGGAACTTGACTCAACTTTGTTGTTTGTTGTTCTATTACGAGATTAACAAGCAACTTCATCTAAGCTTGCCTATTTTTTTATATAATGTTTTAAGTGAGATTTTACTTAAATTCTTATATCTTACATCTGTAAAACGAGTAGCGTAACAAGCTTGATAGATACATATTTTTCCTCATGATCAGCACTCGACACTTCCGTCCACGCCACAGAAGCAGTTCACACTTATAATATTGTATAATAAATGTTCTTTCAAAAGATTCAAGCCTTCTACTGCACACTTATTCTAAAAGACGTGTACTAGAATAAGCTTCAAAGAGAAACCTTCCTTTCCAAGTTTCTATGAAAATATTGAAAGCGAATAATTCGCTGTTGCTCTACTTTATTTTATACAAGAAATTGGATTTTATTCCTCTCACTATATAAGATGGAATTAAATTAAACAAATAATTATGCTTTTAAAGTATTTAACTAGTGAAAAGAAGTTGAAACTAGCAATGCAACTGGCGTTTCTGAAGCTTTAAAATAAAAAGGTTGTATTTAATATTTAATCATGAATAGTAAAAATTGGTTTCTATATTAATAATAAGTTCAAATTATAATGGTTAGTACAAGCCAGCTGGGACACCAGAGTACGTGTGTGTTTAGATCTTATCTGAACTGGTTTTAACACGATTGAGCATTATACCTTGGTTTGCTTGACGTTTCGGTCATCTATATTTTGCCATATTATGTAAGAATGTGACCCAACATAGACACATTTGTGCATACATACAAATACCCCTCATACTTACCTAGTGGCGTTCTTTGGTCTTTGCTTACCCCTACGGGACGAAGGCGTGACGTAGATACCGTATTAAAATTAATATCAATAGTTTAAATTAGTTAGGCTTCTACTATTATTTCTTGTTTACCAAACAGTATCATCATAATTACGTATTTAACAAAAGTATTTTGATTCAACATCTCAAAGTAACCTTTAAACAAACTCCTAAACAAGGTTCCATTGAACCTTGCCATTCATCAAAGTTGCCAGTTTTTAACAAAAGCCGACAAATAAACAGAGAGTTGGGGAGTGTTGCCAAGTTCTTACAATTAATTTCCAATTGTTTACCAAGTCTGTAGTCAGTGGAAGTTATTAAAAGTTTGCGTTTTGTCGCCCAAGGAGACAGTAACAGTTGGCGAGTTTCCGATAACAAGCTACTGAGAAATATTGATGGCTTCTACCTACAGAGATTTATAAGAACACTTTAGATTAAAAGATGACTTATTGTTTGTGTAGTTACTCAAGGAACTTGAGATTATTTATTGGGATTGGAAACGAGAATAACGGGTGTATCTTTGCGAAGATTTGATGTATCGGTGTACTAATGAATGAAGATGTTGGTAGTATTATGAATATTTTTGTAGTTGAAGTTAAATACAAAATAAGATACTCTTGATTAAGTACGTCTGATTTCATTGATTTACTTTAATTCAGTACACGAAAATTAAGAAACCTTTTTCAAAGAAGCCCAGTTTCAGTAGATAAATTGAACATCATTATCAATTAATAAGCAAAAACATTTGTTCCAGATCTACAATAATATAGCTAAATAATGAACTTAGTTCGTAGATAATGTGAAACAGATTTCTAGAAAATTCCCGATTCAGAGTCTGCTGTGCCAAAAATGCAATTCGCTAACAAGAATTTAATGCTACCTTCAAACTAAATCTAGGTACAAAGTATTGGCCAATCTCAAAGAATCTAAAAATTCGGCTTCTCTGCCAACTTTTGGCCATTGCAAATTGAAATTTCTTTGCCAACATATCTTTTTAATTTGGCTGCTATTCGTATTTTCGATTTGTTTGCTTTTTAAAGCAATTTTTTAAGCGAAAATATAGCATTTTTTTTGGTGAAAAAGCTATTTTTTAAGTAGAAATGTAACATTATATTGCTGTAAATGCAATTTTTTAAGTAAAATATAGCAATTTTTTGCTGTTCAGGCTATTTTTTAAGCAGAAATTTTGCCAATTTTTATGATAGATGAAGTAGTATATTAAGATTATTATCCGAATAACGTAGAATGAGGTCAAGTTGGGATAGACAAATAAAATTTAATGATTATGATAGTGCGGTTTGGCAGATTTCCGGAATCTTAAAAAAAACTTGAAATTTTGGCTGCTCTTTTTATTGTTCCTTACATAACACTTCTTTTCCACCAAGGCAAATTTCACGAAAGCACCTTTGTACAGATGAGTAATAAGTATGTACTAATAACTCAAAATACATTTATAACTATATTTGCGACTCAAACATTTTTCAATTTCATTCAATGTGGTGATCAAACCCCCGACCTTCGTTGGCACTACTTCGTTTTATTTTTGCACTACGGATATCATGAAAAACTTAAAAAATATCTTATTATCCACTTTCTTATTATTATATTATTTCTTATAAACACGTTAATGACCCCGAACATTTTATTATATTCGTGTACCCGCCATTTAATTCGCAAGAAAGGTCTTTATCGTGTTACTGAAACAGGAAATTAAAAAATCTTTGTAATTTCCTCAGCGAGTTCATAACTTCCCGCCATTTTGTGGTATTTTTATGGCACGATCACACTTAGATAATTTATCGAGAAAATATTGGCCATTTGATACTACTAATAGAGTCAAATTCTGGCAAAGTTTTGAGGTAGATTTTAGTTTATTGCTGAACGCTTAAAATCGATTGCCAATAAGTTTTAAGACATTAAGAAAATATACTTAACATTTTGTATGTTATTTTGCAGCTTAGTATGCTAGCTGTCATAAGATCAAGTCCGTTGTTAGCTGGCCGAAACGTCGGGTATTGAAAAGGAATCGCCACTTTAAGTGATTTTATAAAAAAATATAGAACTGGTCAATTATACTATCACAAATAAGTCCCTTTTTAGAACTCTGTGTACAAAACGTACAACTTTGAGGCGCCCATAGCCAGTTGCGCTCACCGGTCTGACAACGATCTGTGGGTGAAGCAACCGTTGGCACGGTCACTCTATAGATGGGTGACCGCATAGTGGTATTTGAGCTGTTCGTCTCCGTGCTTCGGAGGGCACGTAAAAAAAGTCGGTCCCGGTTGTTGTCTACTAAGATAGCAGTCGTTTAGCCATGTCAAAGGCCTTTCGGGCGGCTTGAACTTCTTTGACACTAGGTTGACCACTAACCATACGATAAGCAGAAGAAGAAGAATTGAAAACCTTAAAGTAATATGTATATTAACATCAAGTAAAATCCACCACCATCTGAAACACGATATAACAAGGTTATATTAAAATTTACTCAAAGATTCAAACTGTAACGCAAACGCTAACAATTTCGTGAATGCAGATGTCCTAACAATTTAGCCGAAGCTCTACTTAAGTGAACAGTCTGTGTCCCTGTTACTGTAAACCAGCTGTTACTGAAATTTCAGCCACTCAGTGTCTATTTACTACTCCCCGTCTAGACGAATGTAAAAGTGTATACATTTGCATACAGACTGGAGCTTCATGTATAAATATGAAATGTATTTAAATAGGATATCTATGTATAAATATTTTATTTAACGGCCTCATTTTTTTCGTCTTCTTCTAAAAATAAATCGAACTAGATCTATTAACTTAGATCTAATACAGATACTTATGATTGTGAAACATCCAGTTAGTAAATTTACCGCCAGTTAGGACCGATGAGAATCTGTTTTCTATGGACAAGAAGAGTTAGCAAAAAACTCCCGGCCACTCTATTTCATCGCTTAGTTCTTTTTTTCTACATTTTTTTCTATTATTATAATTCATTGAATTTGTAAAGAACCACTACCAATTTTACCTAACACAATAACTTACAAATATCTACATGGTTTGTAAAAAGATTATAATTTTGTACAATAAATTTTAATAAAATTGGTGCCACTCTGTACATAACTTAACTACTAACATACCAAAACAAAATAAATTATTAATTTACTAAAACTGGGAAAATGGTTTGCGGCATTTAAATTTGTAGAGAATACTTCTGTAATAACATTTTCCAACCGCAAATGGTAAATTAAATTATATGAAGCTAGACGAGGTTGCCGATAAAATAAGCAATAACTTTGTCTAGCCTATACAGCCGAAGTAACAGTAAATTGAAAATATGGATAAGTCAGGGTCACACACTGGGCAAGAATCTTAAGAGACGATATTACTATAGGCATAGAAGAACTGAAATAGATCTTTGTAGTAGGTTTAAACAAGCTGATGTTGGCTTTGACGTTCTCGCCGTGTCTTTATAAAGATAGAATTAGTTACAAAACGTCGTTTAAGTTTTATCACCACGTAAGTATTTTTTTGGCAATTTTGATGTCATTGCCTAGATAATCGAAAGACGAAAATGATATTTATCTCTCCTGAAAATTTGCTAAAAGTGACTAAAATGGTGATAACACTTAAACGGCGAAATGCTTTAATATTTGAAATGTATGTAAAAGAAAATATAACTATACTAAATTATTACAATTCTGAGAGAATACTAGGAATGTAACAGCAATAACAGTTTTATTTTTTATTATGCAAGCTTTCAATACTCAGAATGACTAAGTATCAACATAATTATATTTTCTCCATCAATATTTCATGCACCACTTCACAATATTCGAAATTGATTGGGTTGCCTAAAACGTTTGCTCTACGCTTGCAGTAAATTGAAAAATGCTGGTGCATTTGCTTTACTCTCACAGTTCGGCCATTAATATTTTTTTATTGATAGGCTGAACGCTCACTACGTTTGCCTGCCTTTTGTTCGCCATTTTGGTTCGATTGCACATCTGGCGCGCGTTTTATTTTTTTTATGATAGTGGTTTTTCGTGTTGGCCAGTGTTATGTGCTTTTATGTATGTACGGGAATATTTATTGGTATTTGATAATAAAAGTTTTGAAACAGATAAAAAAGAATATGTTTAGTGAGCCTACATGTTTTTGTTTTAATACTTTTTGTCGTACGTTTCCAACATTTTCCATTCATCATATTGCAGATTTTTTGACACGGTTTAGTTTTGTGTTTATTTCTGTTAGGTAACAAATTATTGTTGATTTAGTAAGTAAACAGTGTGCTTAACTTTATCACAAAACAACCTAAAAATATCTAGGAACAAACAAATTTATCAAGCAGCTGTCATCTGAAAGTATCAAAACTGAATTACAAAGTTCCATCAATACGCTTCAGCTGAAACTTTTTAATAAAGTTTGAGGCAAAGGCAAACGAACCGTAGAGCCACAATAACTTAGTGTAAGCGCCCGATTGCCTTTTCTAGAGCGCACCTGGTGTCTGAATATATTTTGTGGCAACCCTTTTTTGTAAATACTACATCAAAGTAAGTAGGTGCTTCAGTGCGTGATCTGGGTTAGGGTTGGCAATTTCAAGTTATTGTGTATTCTGGTAAGAATCAGTGTATAACCAATAACTAGCTGTTTCCTTCCTTGTATTCTGCTTTTGTTTTCCCAATCACGTAAGATTTTTTTTACGTATGACCTCTTGAAAATATTTTTCTAGTGGAAAATTTTCCTATTTTTGTCCTCTTTGGGAACGAATCAGTGGTGGAAAAAAAAAGATTTTTGGAGTACAAAGCTGTGTTCATTAGTTTCTAGTTTGTCAATGTTTTCCAACGACATGACCGCAATTTACAGTGTACTATATTTTACTATTTTTTATACTGGTGTCAACCCTAAAACAAAATACATCCAAAATGTTTCTTCAACACGCATTACATTAAACTTTATATTGTAACCCGTGAAAGCCCTATTTGACTAAGCCGCGGCTTACCCAGGATATAAATTTATTCAAAAATTTTTTTTACCCAAAGTTCAGTACGTTCAACGTGCCTACCTTTTTTGTTTTACAAGAAATAACGGGTGTGGTAATAGTGATTTGTTATTAGTCTTGTTTAAGAATTGCTGCGTGTAAGACGACTAAGAAAACGTTTCTGCAATGCGGCTTCATTTAGTCCTATCGTGTTGCGAGCATTTAATTTTGTCGTTTAAATTTCAGATTTTTGTATAAATTTTCTTGATAGTTACTCAGTCGTCAATCGTTTAAAGTGGTAGCACATTAACTAAATGTTAATTTTTGCGTTTTTATTATTTCGTATTCTAAGAAACAGTTTCCATTCAGATTTTCTCCATAATTCCTATCAGCGAACAAAACATGTAACCAAAAATTGGTCGGGATACACCTATCTGATTTGAAATATATTGCTTATATACAATTATTTTCATACGAAACAATTCAATTAAAATTAAAAGCCTTCTGTTTTTGTACACAAATTATTCGATCTAACTTAAGCCCCTCTGTTTCAAAATACAATGTAATTTTAGTATAATTACACCGCCACCTTTATCGCAACTTTTCATCACAATAAAACCGAGAGAGAATACAATTTATCTACATTTTACGTATACTGTACAAAGTTTCAGAATTCGTTTATAATTTTAACTCATTTTGAAATACGTTATACATTTTGTAGCGACAATTTAAAGCTAAAATGTGCTATTTTTCGTAAAACTATTGTCATGAATCTCCTCTGTGGGTTTAAATTGCTGATGAATTTTAAAATAAAAGGATTTATATTTTGTTATACAGTATAGTCGTAGAATTTCGGTGGAGTTTATTTAGTGATTTTAGTTTTAGTGCTTAATAGTCCTATGGCTAGATTTAATTCCCTTTGTCCTATCACGTGTGTATGTGACATATATATATATAAAGTTACCTACAACTCTGTAAAGTTCTTGTGATATTTCACAAAAACTATTTAAAGTTGTAGTTGTATACGCTATGGGTGCTGATCAGCTTTTAGCACGAACAATTTATATCTCTCTATTCAGTCAGTTGTCGATAGGATCCACCATCTGTCTATCTATTGAATTACCTACTCATTTTGCCTATAAAACATATTAATTATAACTAAAAACTAAAGTAAAAGAAAATTGTTTTATGTGCACAACAGTAAACACAGATTATAGTATGATTTATATAAAAATAGTCCGGGAAAATCCCATCCATAAAATCGGATCTACAATTTAATGGCGGCTTCACGTCATAAAGTAGAATTATACGAACGAAAACTATAAATATTTGATATCAAATGTATAAATATGTACAAACGGTTTAGCTACATAAATATATGAAGAGAAGAATATAGTATTTCTTATTATTCTAAATAATATAAACGTACAAAATTTCATATGTATGTAAAAATTTTAATAGATTCGGATAAAATTCTTCATTTTCTGAAATGCAAGTCTTTGGACCGGCGCGGCGTGGAAAACCTAAAGCTTTACTTCTTTTTTTTACGATATCAAAGGGGACAAGTCAGGAGTATGGAGATTATTATTGGTTTCAGAAAGAGACGCAGCCTCTAATCTTTATTAAAGCAATTTCAAAAGTATAAAGACAAAATCGATATATGTAGATACAACTGAAATTACTTGGAGTACATTATAAGGAAAATTCAGACATAGCGAGAGTAACGACTACTTGACCTTGTAGCGTCAAAGGGAATTTCCGGATTCTTACGCCATGTTCCGATTACTTCCTTGGTTTGAGTACGATCTGTTCCCTTTGAAATAATATAGACAATGAGCCCTTGTTCGCGCATGATTTGTAAATATGTATTGTGTAGAAAGGAGGTTTTTCGATGCTTGTTTATTTCAGTAGCGCGAATTTTTACACTTGGTACAAATAATACCGATCGTATTAAAATAGGGAGCATTTGATAAAATGACCTGAAAAAATAGTTTCTGCAGAATACGCTAGGGCCGCTTATGAGTCGTTCGTCGTTAATTAACATGTTCTTGATAGTTACCAGGTTGTCGACAGTCAATAGTGGTAGGAAACTCCGGTCACATATTTTCGTGTCAAACTTGTCATGAATATTTCGAAAGTTCGCTGCAATATTTTCGAAATGTATTATTCAAAACAGTAGCTTAGACTGATGCAGTACATAATGTGAATAAAATATAACACCAGATGTATCACGTTCAAAGAGTCACGTAGCCTGTTGAAATTATTCATAAAAACATATTCCTCCGCGCCGGCTTTTATCATAACTTTTTGCGCGTAAAACTTAAGAGTGGCAGTTTGGTGTTTTATGTTTTCGCACACTAGCGACATCTAGGCGTCACGACAAGGCCTTAAAACTTTGCTTGAAATGAAACATGATGTGGATTTTTGTATTTTTTGTACTGTCGTTATCATGTTACATAACAGTTTCAATTTGAACATACCTTTTTTTTTCAAGTGCGTTTTTGTTTGCTTTTGACTTAGTTGCCATTTTAGGGACAAATATGTACTATTATTCAACAAAGTCTTACTGGCGACTTCGTGAAAAGATTTCAAATCATAAAATTAATTTTACATTTTTATAATGCTAAGACTGAAAAATATAAACAGTTGGCATTTTAACAAATCAACACTCGAAATAATCTCTCCTTTTTCCATATACTACAGTAAGAGAGACAGAAGCTCTATTAAAACCGTACGCTACAAAAGCGCCACCATTGTCTATGCGGACTTCTGAGGCAATTACGTCAGTGCATTTTATTTTTATCGTCATTCACTTGCAGAATGGGTAGTTGGGGCTTTTAATGGCCAAGCCGTATTTCGTTCAGCTTTAAATGTGCAATTTAAGTTGGTTGGAGATGTGTGAATTTATTTTTAGTTCTTTCGTGCTTTTTATTTTCTTACGGAGAAATACTTAAAAGTTATTCTTCAAGTAATGTTTATGGCTACAATACACGTCAGAATTATAGTGACGCCACTAGACTAGAGTGTAACTTATTAAAGTGTGGTTTGAGTGCCCAGTCATTAATTACACAAATAAAATTACAGGTTTTTTAAGCTGTGACGTGTGAGGTATTACAAAGAATATGACGAAACTTGTGCGCTACATGCACAAAACAAAAAAAAAAGTATGTTACTAATATCATAAAACCGAAAGTCTGCAAAGATTGATAAATTAATGTGTATTACATACATGTTTGTTATTTTTCAAGCAAATCAACTCATAATAAAAATATTTTTGTGTTGATAAAAATGGGTCAATTAAGGAAATTAAAACAGCAAATGTGAATTTAGATTACTTATTACATTATTATGATTTCAAGTAATTTATATGTAATGTTAATTGAAAAGTAAAACCCGTTACAAGTATCGGGTTACGAAAGTGCTCATATTTCTCTCATTTACCAAAATGTTCTAATTAATTTTAATTAACGAGTCCATTACATCACTAGCAGTTGGGTTCATGTATAACCTAAATTTAACCTAAGTACTTAAGCTTATAAATTAGTTGGAGGCTTAAAATATGGCCGCTAAACTTAATGCTACGCAAAATTTTATCTAGTCTGGGTTAAGTGACATGCTCTAAAGTGAGTAATGGATGTTTTACTAATTCATCAAGAAGAACACACAAATCTGGCCTGAAAAGAACTAGCAAAGCAAAGTTACTCAAATTTTGGGCTGTATAAAGAATATTATTAATTTGGCTAAATTTTTTTGTAGAGGTAAAATCTTTAAAAATAAATAATTATGGAGTTTCTAGTTTTTGTTATTAAATAGATCTAACATCGTAAAGTATATAATGAAATAAATCTTTAATTTCCTTCATTCCGTTGAAATTTGCTGATAACATTTCTGAATTTCTTCTGTCACTTGCATTTTAGCTGCTTCTCTACCTGTACTTCATAAAGATAGAATATTACAATATATAATAATATCATAGAAAAAAAAATGCTTTTCACCCCATATAAAATGTTTACCATCATAATAATATATCATTTTTCTTTCAAGCACGGCGTTCTTATCACCCTCGGTCACGTATCGTGAGCTCAGCAGCGCTCAGCTGTAGGCTCTAATTAACGACGTTGTTACGTGACAGCCTATTACCCGACTGTCCTCTATCAACACTATTTATGTGCAGTACCTGAAGACATTATTGTACGGCAGGTGGTTTATTAGGCAAAGATAAAGATTTTCAATGTTTCTTTTCCAAAACAGGCTTAGACTACACTAGCAACACTAAGATAATTCATAATATTTTACATAGTTAAGTTTTTTATCTGAAAGAAATGTATTCTTTTGGTGAATAAACTTTTTTTAAAAATAATAACATGAAATAACCATTATTCAGAAAAATAGTTAGGCAAAATAGATCAATGCGAATGCAACAACTTTGCGTATGTGTGTATGTTTGTAATTTTTGGAACTGTTGCTTTTATTGAGTCCAAGAAAATGAAAGCATATTATAATGGGCTATTATATAAAATTTGATTTCCGTCATCAGTAAAGATAGAAATTGTTTTAAATGTATCCTTTTTGATTCTGGAGAGACAGCGTCAGATGTCAGCGACTGAAATAACACTTAACTTCAATAAAAATCCGGTGTAAAACAATTTTATTAGAATTAGTTCTGAAAAAAAAACCCACATCAATTACGCTCATAAAAAGCACTTACAAGTCAAATGAACTCCGACGCCCGCTGAAGCGAAAACTTTCAAACATCATAAATATGAAATCCTCAAGTATAAGGTGTGAGTAGAAATGAAAAATTACGTGATAGAACTTTCAAGTCCTATTCTAAGGGACCGAACACATCGCCCTGGCATTCTAATACAAATTCAAATTATATTTTATTTTGTACAAAGTATTTGAAATAGCCACATATTTTTTTGAAATACGGGTTGTTTGTAAGAAGAAATAACAAGAAACTCACGCTTGCTCTTTTTTCTGTTCTGTTCTGTTAAATGTCCGTTCTTGTTGATAGCAGCGGTCGTTTTGTTCTTGGTCGATAGTTTTTTGTGATTAAAGGGGTTCTAAGGATTCTCTTCAGAAGAGTTCTGTCCCATAGAAAATCATACATTACATTCATACGCTGACGAGCGCCAACGAAGTCAGTGTTGGAAGACAGTATGCCTAAAACACAACAAAGTGACCGCAGAACGAAGAACTCACAATTTTTACCACCAGACCGTCACTAGTGTGGCCGATGCCTTAAAATTTGTAGTCCCCTCACGTACCTCAAGGTGACGATTGTGAATTATTATGAGAAAAGTATTATTTACTGTTTTATATTTTTTGTTAAGTATCGTTTGAAAGGAATCAATTGTTCGATTCGATTTTTTGTAATGTGCTTTATAAAAAGATTTTTGTGAGGCAGAAATATCCTCGATAGCATTAACATTACCCCATTCACACAAGGTTTCTCTCAATACGTAGTATTCTTCACTTTATAAAATCTGATACTTAATTACTTTTAATACACGCATATATTCGGAAAATCATTTGCCTTATTAACTTAGGTTCTAATTTTGTGCTAAAAATAAATGCTTTTGCCACTCACGGCTGTCTATATTTTACCTTACCTACCAGAAATTGCATTTATTCTCACCAAAAGAAAATGCCTACTGACAGATTTACATTTCACGGCTCAGCAAATTTCTTTCACATTCGGAACACAGTAGCGTGGAGGCACCCCATTGGCATAATGTTCGATACCATTGCCACTCCATAAGTATGGCTGTGACGTGGACAGATGATGGTAAAACTTTGTTTTTTATTCGAGGGGAAAAAACTCGGATTCTTTTGGAAAATGGATGAAAGTTTATCCAAGTGTGTATGTGACTGATTGATGGAATGCAAGACTAAAACAATTCAGAACAGTAATTTCATAATGTTTAGATAAGATTTTGACAAACTATTAAATATGAGTAACTATTTTGAGAACTTGTATCAAAATCAAATCAGCGCCCCTAGCGTGTTCCGTAGGAACTTATTTCCTAAGTCATTCAAATGATTGAAAGCTCTCGATTAATTGATTGCAACGAGTGAAAGTTATCATATCGTAAATTAACAACTAGAGATTTTTTTTTAAAGAACAAACTAAAAATGATAAAATTACGTAACTTATACCGGTTATTTTATCACTAGGCGTCATATTTTATTTCTTAAAAATATCCTATTTTTATTAAAAGCTCACATATAACGCTACAGCTTAAATTTTCATATAAAAAGATGGTCAGTGTTGTAAACATGCAGCTATCTAATGTAAATTTTGTATACGTTCCTCGGTCCAGTTTGCATATTTGCGCATATTGCTATATTTTGTTATGATATGCGTCCGACCATAAATAGTATGAAGATGAACACAATGCCTTTGGTTATATCACAAAGGAATATTTTGGTCCACCGTTTAGATATTTAGCATAGAGCCTTCCTTATACGCTGTTCTCTTATAAATATTTTTGTTGAAAATCTTATAGTTTGGGTGAAGATATACGGCGATTTGTTGTCAAGCAATTTTGAGCTTGTATCAGAGCCAGTATCTTATATATTATACCGGTTTATTTAGGTTTATTCTAAGATTTTGATACTACCGCTACTATTTAAAAAAAAATTCTTGCTATGTGAACACAACGACTGAGACTGTAGATTCTGATGATTGAATTATTTTTCATTTTTGAATTATTAAAAAATCCAGACTGACATAAAATCATTATATTTTTTTGAACTAGTTTTCTATTATTTTAGGTATTTACATCTTTGCTTTTAAGCTTTGTACGCAGTTCCTTATCACTGTAAATTAAACACTGTTGTTATTTTTGATAATAACTTCGTTTAGCATAATAACGTCCAAAGCAAAGTTTCCAGCAAAATAAGCAATTTCCCAACATCGTCACAACCGCATCGGTAAAACTCCACATAAAGATTTCACCCAAGATTATCATATCTTTGCGCAAAATCTAAATTAGCCGCTTTACTCCCGGAAACTTTGGCGCAGATATGTCCAAGTTTATGCAGAAGAATAAAGTAAAAAAGACATTAAGGACGTGTTCCAGACAGTCACGTAAAAACCATCTGTTGGGAACCTTTGAAACTAGAATCCTGTTTTATGGGTGGAGGAAAAAACAAACTTGTTTTTACAATTGCTTATGAAAAGTATTGGGAATGACTTACTTCCTGAAATTCAAATACTGTAGCGGGATTCGCAAATAAGACCAGTATAATGTATATATTTAAGCGCCTTTATTCCTTATAGACACGACGCGTACCACCAAGAGTTCGTACGTATTACAATTTACAACACGGTTAACAAAATTATCCCTTTGTCCAAGGCAAGGACGCAAGGGTTATTATTACTATATTCTATGCTCTAAAAGTCTCAAGTACTTATTCCAAGTAGGACGTAAGCCTCGGGCGCAATCAGAGTTAGAATACTTTTACATCAGATGTGTATCGGTAGTCATTCAACTTCGGAGAATCTTAACACCGACTTTTAAAAAGTGACGTCACTGCTTCAGCGTCATCTAGTTTACATAACAAGGTACAAACAAGACAGGTAATAAGGTTAGACAGATAATAGTAATAAGATTCCTCCACAGATGGTATTAAAGTAAATTGGTGTGTTACAATCTCCCCCTCAGTCCTTGAAGACGTCTCGGCGAGAAGGACTGGAAGATTTACTGTTTTCTAGGACGTCCACGTCCTCTTTTCACTCTTGACGGTGATATAGACACATCAATCTGTTTTCGAGGCCGTCCTCTTCTTCTAAGAGGCTGCACAGGTTGAGGAACCGTAGTTGAGTTATCATTCTTAAAGGGAGTCAAGGCTGACGCATGATAAATACCGATAGGTTCATCAGGATTGTCCAAAGATGCTATTTTAAAAGAAGCGGGACCATGCTGTTCCATAATTACATATGGTCCATCTCGTCGCGGAGCAAATTTAGCGGTGACGCCCTGTGTTCCTTTACTTATAGGATGTAAGCTAACAAGAATTAGGTCTCCTGACTTATATTGAGGATGAGGGCGCCTATGTCGGTCAACATATACTTTCCGAGCCTCTTCTTTCATTTCCTGTACTTCTCTTGCTTTCACCAAGTTGTCAGCTAACTCTCTAAGTTTAGGCGTTATTTCTGGAACTATATTTTCTGAGATAAGTATATTTCTGAAATCAATTTCGTTGTCTCGTGGACACCTTAACTCTCTTCCGAATGTCAAGAAAGCTGGGGTTTGGCCTGTTGCCAGACAGGTAGCACTATTCATGGCAAATCTTATTGCAGGTAACAGATCAGACCATCGGTTATGTTTCTCCCCCTGCACTAAAATGGCCAATTGAGTCTTTAAGTCTCGATTTCTGCGTTCCACTGGATTTCTCGTTATGATACAATGTTCTCCAAGTAAGGAAGGCTTATCATTATCCATAAAAACATCGTGATACTCTAACAGAATTTTATTTAACTGGACGTCTTGGGACTTAGTTACACTAATGGAACATAAATTTACAGAATCTGTACGAGGGCTACAGGAACGTGCTAAGTTTGGATTGCTAGGAAACAATCCCTTTGAGTGAGGTGACAAAGTAACTTCAACTTCCCGGACGTTTCTTTCTGCATCACTCATCATAAATTCAGTGAAACGAGGAGAATAACCGTCGAATACCGTCTTGGGTCTTTTCACAGGACTTAAGTCCAATGGCATTAACCGATAGCTTGAAATTGCGTGAGGGCGAGATACGGTTGCGGTCTCGGTAGGCAATGCAGCTATTTGTGTGACTGCCGTGGCGTTGATGTTCGTAGGGCGGCTACTGGTGTCCAAAAAAATCCCATAATTTTCGTCATACAGTTCATATACTTGAGTTGGTTCATCGACGAACTGCCATGTGAATTGTGGCAGATTCAAAACCATCTTGGCATCCTGAATGAACCCTATACCCAAAAGAGTGCGATTGTCTCGGGACTCCGGTAAAACAATAGAACTGGTTGGCACTATGCGGTGTTCAAGTTCTACAGCCACTGTTGTTTTGAGAACCCGTTGTTGCTTGGGTATCCCATCAGCTAGAGTTATTTGCACAAATTCTTCTTGGAACTTAAACCCCTTTTCTAATAATTGCCTGTAGAGCGTAAAAGAGGCAACACTCGATTTCGCACACGTATCAACATATGCGGAACCTCTCACACCAGCAACGTTGATGAACACAATTGGTCGATTCCGAACATCTGAACGTATATTCATGGCGCAGAAACCTAGGTTTGTAGACTGCGATGTCTTCTTACTTGCAGCGCACGTGGAACAGCTACTGCGTACTACACCCGGTGCACCACACCCGTAGCAATGCACTCTCGGGGTTGATGGAGAAGGAGCCTGTGTAGTCTGCGATGTTTCAGGCTCTGGGCGTAATACAGGAGTGCTTTGGACGCTCAATTCCTCTTGCTTTCTTTTCAGTTTTCTGCACTCTTCTGCTATGTGGCCATTGAAGTGGCAGAACCCACATTTCTTTTTAGGTGCCATGCCTGGTCTTAATATTTTTACTGCATCAGGTCCCTTACGCTCGTGTTGTTCGCGATCCAGCCACATCTGCTCGACTCCTCGTGCTGCTTCTAGAAGCTGATCAAAGGTACGGAACGCGCTGCGGGGTACCCTTTCGCGAATACGGTTATGTAGCTGACCGTATATCATGTCCAACTGATGGCATTCAGGCTGCTTTGGTTCTGGCAATTGAGCGAAAAGGTTGCGTTTATGTGCCACGAAGCTTTCTGTGGACATGCGTGAATCCTGTTTGATACCCATTATTTCCTGATATAGGATGTACGCTGGTTTCTTGGGTGCGTAGGTATATTGTACACGAGCTTGGAATTCACCCCATGTTGATACATGGTCCTTTACTCCTTGCCACCATATTGCAGCTTCCCCTGTCAGTAGCAAAGGAACGCCTGTCAGGGCCTCAGCATCCGAAATATTTTCTATTTGCTTAAACACCGTAGCTGCTGCTAAGAAGGCTTCCACCACCTCCAAGTTCTTGGTACCGTCGTATCGCGCAGTACATGTTGAAAAAGTGCCGTGTCTGCCAGGTGAAAGTTTCGCCAGCAGAGCCTGGAACTGTTCGTCGGTGAGGTTCACAGACATTTTGTTACTGGAACTCGGTAGCTTAGCGGCAGTCGTGGTAATTCTACCCGTGCGTGTGACGTATCTTGGACCTGCGCGCTGGTCTGGCCCCACGTTGGGCGCCAGAATTGTAGCGGGATTCGCAAATAAGACCAGTATAATGTATATATTTAAGCGCCTTTATTCCTTATAGACACGACGCGTACCACCAAGAGTTCGTACGTATTACAATTTACAACACGGTTAACAAAATTATCCCTTTGTCCAAGGCAAGGACGCAAGGGTTATTATTACTATATTCTATGCTCTAAAAGTCTCAAGTACTTATTCCAAGTAGGACGTAAGCCTCGGGCGCAATCAGAGTTAGAATACTTTTACATCAGATGTGTATCGGTAGTCATTCAACTTCGGAGAATCTTAACACCGACTTTTAAAAAGTGACGTCACTGCTTCAGCGTCATCTAGTTTACATAACAAGGTACAAACAAGACAGGTAATAAGGTTAGACAGATAATAGTAATAAGATTCCTCCACAGATGGTATTAAAGTAAATTGGTGTGTTACAATACTTATTTTTGAAAAGAGGAGTATTTTTGTAAAGAAACCATAGTAGGAATAAGTAGATAATAGGAACAGCTAGAATGGACTATGATTTAAGACCGGTTTGTCAATACTATAACATCTTTAAACGTTAATCAGTTTGGTTAATAATGTTATCAAAATCTTACTTCTCTTTTAACAAACAGTAAGTCCTTTTAAAATAGAAAAGTAAACAGAACAGCAAAAGCTTTAAAAAATAAACAAAATATTTTCACACGTTCAACTTTTACTTAAGTAAATTATTTAAAAAACAAACTTCTACCGGAGCATTTTTATCAAATTTAGGAGAAAGGGTAAATATAATCTCTATATTTTATGTACAAAACATTTTCCGGGCTGTGTAAATAAAAAACTCGTTAAGAGCCCATCTCGCGGCTAATACCTGTAGCTGGCAACCATTATTTGAACAAAATATACAATTACAACCCACTGAGAAATCTCGGTGGAAAATAAAAAACAAAAAAGAGCTTGAAATTGCTCAGTGTAAAAAGAGTGTTTGAAACTGCTTTATCTTCAAATTGTTCTTTTGGTGAATAACGTGGTTTCTATAATTTTATTCATCCATTCTATATAATATAGAGGTAGTTAAATGGATTACCAAGCGTTTCAGCAAGTACCACCGTGAGTCATTCAAGTCAAAGAAATTAAAAAGAATTCTTAATATTCAAGTGCAAGAAGCACCTTGGTAACAGGAACATGTATTTTATTAGTAAGAATAACATAGTTTCTTTTGCAATTCAATTCGTGTAGCAGGGTGGTAGAGTAACTAAATATAAGTGTAGAAAAGGAAACATGCTTGCTAAGCTTTTGCAAGATCAAATGCAATGTTTTAAAAAGAAACGCCAAGATTAGAAGTGCAATGATGTATTTGATAAAATTAAAGCTTAATACATATAAAGTGCATACAATTTTCAAAACCGAAAATAAGGGCTATAGATCTTTTACATAAAACATGATTTAGACAAGATTATAGATCAAATCGACTAGAAATAACCTGAAAGGCAAAACAATAATTAATTAAATCAAAGGTTCTGAGTAATAGTCTGGTTTATCCAAGGGATCATTATAGACAGCTTAGTGTACACTCCTGGATAAACCCCACAGCCAAGGCCGAAGGAAGTCACGCCGACTTGCTGGTCATTCCATGTCAAAGGACCGCCACTGTCTCCCTGTATTGTAAGAAAATAAATAAATATTTTTGGTGGTTACTCATGGTGGTTTGATTCAAAACTAAGCAGAGCTTGTACTATGGTAACCAGACAACTGATAAGCATAATTATTAACTTCTTGCCTGGAGATTTGTAACACAGGGTTTCTCTAGTACAGACTCCAGTCTCTCACAGAGGTTCTTTGTTAATAATTATAAGTTACGATATTGTTGAACTATACTAGCTATGACTTTGTGAAGAGAGAAAATAAAATACGACTTCGAAATACATACTTGTAAAGATACATTTACAACCAGGCTAAGAACAGATACTCGCGCTCATCACACAATTATTTGTCGTGGATAGGATTCAAACCCACCACAAGCGACGCTTTAGTTATTGCAGCGAGATGACCATGTTAACTAGTGCGCCAAACGTGCAGTTAAAGATAAACTACGACATCATTAGCATAATTTATTATATTATAATACTGTTAATAAAGAGATTATAATAATAATGTGATTACATTCATTGCATTACACGTGGTTAATAAATGATATCCGTAAATTGTTAATTAAAATACTCGCTAATTACATAAAGCCATTGTTATGAATAAAATGTTGAAATTTCGAGTCGGAAACACACATCGTTTAATAATAATATATGTAAACATATTATTATAAAATATGTAAAATTATTATTATAAAACAAAGAATCTATAATAGTTACTTAAATTTAACTATTACTTGGTTAACTCATGACTCTCACTGCTGGAGTGAGAGTCACAAGGGCGTTTCGGTCGACCTCTCGACCGCAGTCAAAACAACAATGACTTTTCGAAGTTATGTGTGTATTAGTAACACTTGCCCCGAAAGTGAAGAAAAACCTCGTGATGAAACCTTTCTTACCTAGAAATATAAATATCATAAACAATTGATAAATATTACATACCAAACAGGAGTCTTTTCCGTGGCCGCCAGCGCAAAGCATTCTTGGAGTAATCTTGAGTTTCTTCAAGTAAGATATCTGACAGGAGAACTTTGGTACTACTGGTACTTGAACTTGCCGTAGATTTTCGGATATTGTAGCGTTTTTAGGCTGCAAGCATAAACATGAACAACAAAATTTACTCTACGAAAATATATTATGATATTCATTTCATGTCCTTGATTACCATACAAATAGAAACCTATGGTTTAGAGAAGAGATCATTGGGAAGCCCTTGTGAACATTTGACAAGAAAAGCATTTATTCCTCAAACTAACGAGTACTCTGAGCTACTCGGTAACGGTAACTCAGGTAACTACTAAGTACAAACGCATAACTAATTGCTTCATAATATTAAAGAGAAAATTCAGGTTGCCAAACAAAACAAATGTTAAAAATGCGTTTCACAAATTAATTGTTTTATGTGTTATTCGTATTTAACCAAGCTCTATCTCTGCGCCGTTCTTCTACACAATATTTGTATTAAGATATTATTTAACTATAATACCAAAGTTAATATTCTTAGAGTCACCAACATCAATATAAGACCTATCATAAAACTCATCAACGTAACCCTCCCGAATCACGGCACAAATTACAAAATAAGCCCGCATCTAGTATAATTTATAGCAAATTAGTTTCATCTGAGATCCAATATCATTCATTGTCATCAACACGTTGGCCATTTAACCCTCCCTTGACACTTACCCTTATAAAACTGTAAGGCTGCATTACATTGGTGTTATTTCTATTATATTTTTTGAGACTTTATCTATATCATTCATACTATGGAGGCTTGGTTCTGTATTTTTGTCTTTTCGGCGACTAACACACGGGCGGCGCGCGCAGGTAAAACTGTGCTGATGGTTTGTTTTTTTTTTTTTAATATCTCGCGCACTAAGATTTTCTCATTTGTCGCGGGAACTTTTACAAACATACTAACAACGGACTCAGAGTACAACCAGACCCGAAACATTATTTGTAGATCGCACAAATAAGGATTCCGTGTGGGAATAGAACTCACGACCTTCCCGACTCAATGTAACGATTTTGATTATATTTCTGTATCGCGAAGGCAGTCTGAGTAATCACTTACTATTTACTTCTACTTTATTTTTAAAAATCACCCTTTAGAAGATACAAATATGGGATAAAAGTTATGTACAGGACCATAATCCTGTTTTCAACATCAAAGCATGTTATAAATGAGTACCTACTCCAAAACTTACATAAAAAAAAACGCGTATAAAAAGAAATAATCATCACAAAAGACAAATGACTGTCATAATAATATCTACTTATTTAAAAAGTACCACAAAGCTTTATGATCCACTTAAATATTACAATACCTTCCATTATTCTGATGTCCATCCATTTCCTGGTCTTTTTACATCAAAAATTACATCAGGGTGGAAAAAATAACCAATGGGCGCACTGCTTTACCTAATTCATCTTCTCCGCAATGTTATTAGGAGTCTGACGGCTCATAAAATTTGACTCGTCTATTTAATATGTGTAATAATCGGCGTCTAGACACCAATAATAATAATAACTTTTCTTTATAAGTATCAAATATGTTTTTGTTTTGGGACTTTTGTGAAGACAAAGGGTTCATATGGGAAAATTTTAATGTTATTTTTCAATTATTTACGAGTAATCTGATTTCAAAGTTAGGTTACTTACGAAATTGGTGCCTTTTTGATGCTAAAAATCCTAATAATTATAGTCTCCTTTCTTAGGTCTTTTCACTTTTCTATACTTCTGATTTTTTATTTTTACCCTCTTTTAATCAAAAGCTAAAATAAGTGTCTCTTTTTTAACTCATTTTCACACAGGCTGTCTTATGTCAAGTTTCACATTAGTGACATTTTCATCAACTTCAAAAATCTCATCACTTAACGTGCGACCTGACCCACCAAAACAATGCACTTTTGCTGCTAAGAACCATCTTTTTGAAGCAAAAGAGATTACTGAGAAAATGGTACCGTAGTATTTTTAATTCTGTTTATCAAAGAAATTTTCAAAAATCACGCCTTTTCCATGAGGATCAACAGACAGAGACAATGAACTTAATCTACTTCATTACCTATAGAACGACTTTATGAAAGACTACCATAATAGATACTGTCTTATGTATGTATATTATATGAATGCCTATTCCTGGCCTTTCTACTTCTTAGAAATTACTTAACTAATTATGCTTGCTACTCACATGTGCCGTTCGGTATTAATCGGTCAGCCGTTTGGCACAAGCTGAACAAGGGAGTCGAGGCGATTTTGTTGTTCGATAAATATTGCTGAACCAAACATTTTCAATCGAATATGTGTATAGCAAGCCTTACTAAAATAAATGTTTAAACATACCTGTGTGTAACCCCATCCAGTGGTACTCAACAATTTTCCCTTCTTCAACTTCACTTTGCTATCACCAATAGAAATTTTATTCACAGTAGGTCCAAAAGTAACCGTCTCATTCAATTTGAGGATGCAAATATCATAGTCGTTGGTTTTATTAGAATACATTTCGTGTATTAATATTTTTTCTACATCGTATAACTTTCCTCCTTTGTCAACCTTGTCGGTACCAACTAGGACACTGTAGTTTCTATTCCTGGAAATAAAGTTGAAAATCGCTTGAGCAGTATTTTTTGTCAGATGACGTAATATAATCGTAAATACAGAAGGGAATAATATTGAAAGCTCTTCCGAGAAAATTGAATATAATAATATTCTGTTTGAGTATTCTGTTCGGCATTCGATGTTTAAACCTTCGTTAGTTTTGAATAATTTTATATTGAATTGAAACTAATGAATATTGTAATAAAAAACAAAGAATTAGTAAAAAAATACTTTTTGAAAACAGCAACTAAAATCTTGAAGCAGTATTATTGAGAAATATTGTTTTGGACATGCATAAAATATACCTCTACATTTTGATATTAAATTGTCTAAGTTTTCTCATATACATACATAGTATAATAACGAAAAATTCATAAAGTTTCACTTGTCTAGCATACTTTCCATAAATCAAATACGCCAAAAGTATATTACAAAATCAGTCCTAGCCAAGACATCTTATATTAAAAGTCTTCATAAATTCTAGCACAAGACAACGAAAAATAAATATTACTTTGTAACATAATAAAATGAAGAAATCTAAGTGGGAATGATTACTCAAAGGGAAAAAACAAATAAAATGAGATTCTTTTGCGAATGAATTCTTCTATATATTTTGGAAGCAAAGGAATTTAGAAATTGAATCTTCATTATTTATTTTCTTTTGATCATTGCACGGAGCTTTGTCAAAAAGGTCGCTTCATTAAGTTTTGGAAGAACCAGAGTTTTATTTCTACCACAAAGGTATTTTTGGTTTGCAATTTTGGTACTAAGTGTGACTTTGTTATCAATATTATTATAAGAACACAATAATTTAATGCTACGGTTGTCTGCCAAACATTTTTTTTTCTTGTCGAAAAACAGAATCAATTACTTATTACGTTATTTTTATTTACAATACGTTACAATAATTTTTTAGTACAATTATTTTTCAGGACAGACTGTCAGACTGTCAAATGATGACTTGTAATTTGTAGGAACGTTACTTGAGAATACTCCACATAAAAAAAGAACTAGAAAAAAAGTCATTTGATGCCACAGTAGACGTAAACTCATCAGAGGGTGGCAATTTTACAAAAATGATTGTCATTTTTAAACTACATGAGATAGATTTTTTATTTTTATTTTTTGAGAGCCAACACAACTCGGCCTAGCTCAGATTTTCGTTTTGACGTTGAGTTTTAGGACACGTTGTATATGCATATACATAGGTTACTATTATGTCATCCGTATGGTCTTGTCTATTCTAAGTGAAGACCTACTTAAGCAGTACTACAATACAATAGTTCCATTGT
Organism: Anticarsia gemmatalis; assembly: GCF_050436995.1. Lineage (NCBI taxonomy): Eukaryota > Metazoa > Arthropoda > Insecta > Lepidoptera > Erebidae > Anticarsia > Anticarsia gemmatalis. The sequence continues at coordinate 7,328,867 of NC_134764.1, read as the reverse complement.
TCCTTAGTTCTATATCTACGTAGAGTTAGTAATCTGTAACACAGGACTCGGTGTTTACGGGACAATGGAGCTTGCAGCTGACAGAACATGGCATGTGTATGTCTGTACTGTATTTAGGGTGAAGTACACTATTATAGGCAGTTTTAACCATATAATATTTAGAATATTCTAAAACTTCAATACTTTTTCTTCTTTTGTAAATTTGGCACGTTTGGCGCAGTGTTTTAAGCGGTCACCTCGCCGCAACAACCGTAGCGCCGCGTGTGGTGGGTTCGAATCCTACCCGGCACAAATCTTTGTGTGATGAGCACGAGTATTTGTTCTGAGCCTGGTTGTCAAATTATCTATATAAGTATATATTTAGAAAAAATAAGTATGTTTATCAGTTATTTGGTTACCAAAGTACAAGCTCTGCTTAGTTTGGAATCAAATGACCGTGTGTGAGTTGTCCAATAATATTTGTTTAATATTTTATTACGGTAATCATTCATGTCGAGGAGACAGCGGCTATATTTTTTTTATATGATTGACTAGCGTTCCCGTTGCTGCATCGCCTTAGCAAGTCCTTAAGCCACGGTTTCTAAGTGTGTGTTATTACAGACTGAAATTTTTTATTATATACTCATTTGATACCAAAAAAAATATGACATAGTGACGCCACTACGTCGTATTTCTATACTAAAAAGTGTTTTAGACATTTCATATAGAATAGCTGATTTGATTGGTAGGCAACTTCCCTATTTACATCTCTGCTCATACCCTAAGGTAAAACAAGCTAGATGCTTTGAGTCAATTAATAAATTGCTTATAATAGACATTGACTGACAATTTTTTGGTCATCAAATTTATTGAACTATCGAATGAAATATAATATTTACATTGTCTTAAAACAAATACATTTAAAATTAAATAAATACTTTAATTTTAAATATGTACAAATAAATATAAAATTTATAATAATAATATTGACTGAAAATAGGTTACCTACCTTAAATCTATGTAATCTATGTATATCCTGCTATAGATTTCGCAACAATTTACTGTTTGACCGTAATCGGAATGTGTGTGGGAGTATATTATGTAGTGCGGTGGATAGCGTTATGTGTTTGTGGGATAAACGGATTAAGTAATATACTAGTGGATTTAGTTTATTATATAAGCATTGGTCTGTTTAAATTTACCCAAACCCTAATTTACAATAGACTGTGTGAACTAGGTCCTTCAAATATGATTTTAAAATTACCTAAATTAGCGATATTTATTGATGAGGTAATGTATTCAAAATACCAAAATATTTGCCTGCAGTAATTATTTACTACCATTAATGGTATTTTTGTCCATAATTGGACAATAAACAAAATTAAATTTATTGACAACATAATGCAAATTTAGCATTATTTTTAAATCTAATAAAACTACCAACAAGCAACTGGTAGTTTTAAATGTATGTATTACATAAGGTTTTTACATAAAACTAGCTTTCAGCACTAACACAAACAATACATCCATCTTGATCACTATTCTAAATACTTACGGCACAATACAATGCGCGGCTGTAAGCACGAACTGTTCATGTATGATTGAACTGCCGCACCAATGGACAGTGCCGTTGAGGCGGAGTGACGCGATGTATGGAACTTCCTGTATGGAGACATTGTGACCGCCGATGATGCCGACAGCCGGGCTTTCCGTAGCTAGGGCAAAATTAATTAATAGTTAATTATTTATTGTATTCATGACTAGCTGACCCGCGCAACTTCGCTTGCGTCACATAAGAAAGAATGGGTCAAATTTTTCCCTGTTTTTGTAACATTTTTTACTGGTACTCTGCTCCTACTGGTCGTAGCGTGATGATATATAGCCTATAACCTTCCTCGATAAATGGGCTATCTAGCACTGAAAGAATTTTTCAAATCGGACCAGTAGTTTCTGTATTAGCGCGTTCAAACAAACAAACAAACAATCAAACAAACAAACTCTTCAGCTTTATAATATTAGTATAGAAGTATAGATATGGGATTAGACAAGCACAGGATAGTAAAAAACGGCGTACAGAAAAAAAGGCCTATTAGTTTTAAACGCGATAGATGAAAGATGACGGTACGTTTTTCGGGCAAACCGTCTGGTAATAAAAGTACAGGTAGTAACTTTGAATTTAAAATAGTGTTTATTTACAGTTTGATACGTAATAGCGACCGTAAAAAGGCACACGGTAGTAATGCAAAATCTAGCGACTGGCATATCTGCATCATGCAGTTATATTTGATATGCAAATAAAGTTTACACAGTGAGTAGCATGTCCGCGAAGCCACAGTCGGACCTCAGCTCACCAAAGACAACCGAAGATATGTCTTTTGTGTTAAAAAAATAACACATCAACTCGTTGATCGAGCCAGCCTACTAAACAATTAAGCTTTTGCCTTACAATAAAATAAAAATAACATCCCGAGACTCGAGAACCAAGGACATAATACTTCAACGATGTTGACGACAAAACTCTTCTAAGGCCGCGTATTGGTAACAAGATTTCTCTGCCAAAAAAAGGAACCTCTTGATGTAATAGTTCCGAATCTAATAAACTACGTCTTGACATTAATAGCGACAGAAACCACTCACATAGAGTACATACTTTCAGCACTTCTTTGTGTCATAATAAGTCAGATATTGGCATCTCTCCAAATCTGGAACGATCTTAGTATGTCCTACTTTTTAAGTTAAAACTTGATGCCATCAAAAACATTCTGTAAAAACCTCAAGTCTCGCCGTAAAAAGTTGTGAGATCTATACATATAATACCAAGTCGATTAATCTATTTAGTCTCTACTTAAAGGACCTTCTGTGTTAAGTTATTACGTATGTTATTATCATGCCAATTTAAAAAAAAAAACCTTTAAAACAAATAGATCGACCTGGCCATCGCATGATTTGATTATTAGTATGTATCACACTACACAGCACGACGAGAAGTTAATGCTCCTGAAATGTTAATGGCGAATTTGTGTTTTCTTGCGATGACCAAGTCGATCTGTTTGTTTTAAAGGTTTTTTTTTTTAAATTGGCATGATAATAACATACGTAATAACTTAAGACAGAAGGTCCTTTAAGTAGAGACTAAATAGATTATTCGACTTGGTATTATATAGATCTCACAACTTTTTACGGCGAGACTTGAGGTTTTTACAGAATGTTTTTGATGGCATCTCACTTCTTTTTGTAGAGCGAACATAAGTCCAATTTGTATGGAAAGACGTTTTTTTTCATCATTCAACATATTTTCCTATGGGAATGTTGTTCAGTTTCATGGGTTAAACACCCTTACCCACCCTGTACCCCCTCCCGTTATGCCTCATATAGTAGGTGCCTATTTACACCTATTTATTTTATTTTCTACAGTAATAATAATTCATTAACTGCAAATATGACCTTGTAATCTTATACAATTATGTGGGATTACAAAGTTATTGTTGCAGTTGGTGTATTTAGAAAACTGAACCGAAATTAGAAAATATTAAATTTTTCCCATGATAAAAACACTAAACCCTATTTGTATTCTAAATTTTAAGCTTCTAAGTCTGCTAGAAGTACCTTAGACTTTTGATGATCGGTGAGTCAGTGAGTCAGTGAATCAGTGAGTGACAAAATTCAAAATTTTAACACGTTGTCATTCTTAAACTACTAGTTCAAATTGACTGAAATTTTAAATATACCGTGTTTATACAATGACTGATTAGTTGCTGAAAATCCAGGTTTCTTGTTTTATCCACAACGAAATTATAGGGGTGTCAAAAATAGCCCGAATTGCTTCGAGAAAAGGATGTTACGGCCGTGCCGCTTTTTTTTTGCTCGACTTGCGGGGGCACTTCCGTGCCCCCAGATAATATTGATTGTGATTAAATTGTGAAAACATTTTTTTCAGAAACTAATAAATACTGATTAATGGGAACCTCTGTATATCTTAGAAAATCAGTTTTTATCAGTTTCTGAAATAATGTTTTTTTTTTTATTTAGTGAAGTTTCCAACTAGGGGTGCGATATAATGTGTGAAAGTACTGAATATATACTACCTCTGTGGCGCGGTCGGATGTGTATAATGGTTACTACGAGCTCCCGGGTTTGATATCCAGACAAAATGCTATTGGTCCGACGTTGAACAGTACCGGTATGTTGATGGGAACTCAGTTTTTAATTGTAGATAAGTGATATCAAATGTTAGGTTTATTATAAGAAAATAATTACTTGTACATGGATTACATAGTTTGTGTCTGTCATACTTGCCACATACATATTCGGTTCGGCATTAATCGCCGTAGCCGGGCAGTAAAACCGAGTATGTGTAGATGAACCAGTCGGTGCAAGCCGAACAAGTGAGTCGAGTTGGTTTTGTTGTTCGATAAATATTGCCGAACCGAACGTGCAAAACCGAATATGTAGCAAATCTTATTTGTATTTTTGTTTACAAAATATATTCTAATTCTGTACTTTATAGCTATTATTATTGTAATATCAAGAAAGAAGAAAGAGCAGAATTTGAAGACTGAAGATTTGTTGTAGTGACCCAAAGACCATCCATAGGTCACGTGTGGTCGTTGACCCATGGATGGTCGCGGGCCAATATAGCAACTGACATCTGCTAGAAGACCAAGTTGAAAATGAGTGAATCAAATGTGGTAGTGACCCAAAGACCATCCATAGGTCACGTATAGTCGTGGACCCATGGATGGTCGTGGGCCAATACAGCAACCGACATCTGTTAGAAGACCAAGTTGAAGACGAGTGAATCAAATGCTGTAGTGACCCAGCGACGTTCCATGTGCCACGTGTGGTCGTTGACCCATGGATGGTCGCGGGCCAATATAGCAACTGACATCTGCTAGAAGACCAAGTTGAAAATGAGTGAATCAAATGTTGTAGTGACCCAAAGACCATCCATAGGTCACGTATGGTCGTAGACCTATGGATGATCTTGGGCCAATACAGCAACCGACATCTGTTAGAAGACCAAGTTGAAGATGAGTGAATCAAATGCTGTAGTGACCCAGCGACGTTCCATGTGCCACGTGTGGTCGTTGACACATGGATGGTCGCGGGCCAATACAGCCACAAACATCTGCCTGAAGACCAAGTGAATTTGAGAGAGCAAAGAAAAATTTTACCGCATTTTATTTTAAGATAAAGGTAATTGTATAAAAGCGATTATTATGTGAATTTTGGTTTAAAATTCAGAATGTTTTAATCTGAAAGGAGGACCGGACTAAACGTTCCTTGATACCAATAAGGACAAGCTCCAACAGTAACTATTATAGTATATTAAAAGACCTTTCTAATGACATACATATGACACGTCGTTATTGGTTCTTGGACCAGCTACCATTCATTTTTGCCGGTCCTCCTTTTAACTCACAAACTTTATGTAATTGATACAGCCTCTTTGTTTAATGAGATAACATAAAAACTGCACGTTTGGCGCAGTGGTTTAAGCGGTCACCTTGCCGCAACAACCGTAGAGCCGCGTGTGGTGGGTTCGAATCCCACCCGGGACAAATCTTTGTGTGATGAGCACGAGTATTTGTTCTGAGCCTGGATGTCAATTTATCTATATAAGTATGTATTTAGAAATATATAAGTATGTTTATCAGTTATTTGGTAACCATAGTACAAGCTCTGCTTAGTTTGAAATCAAATGACCGTGTGTGAGTTGTCCAATAATATTTATTTATTTGACATTTTTATAATTGGTGATTCTATGTCATATATGTATGTTTTACATTGTATTTGATGTGTATTATTTATGACTGTCCTTTATCTTAAATTAATTAAGAAAAAACTATTTCTATTCTAGTATAATTATGTAGTTACTAAATAAAGTTTAGAAACTTTCGTATTATTGTACAAAACATTAAAATAATAAAAGTACTTACATCGGCAATGCACATAGCTTATAACAAAGAACACTACAAAACTTTTAAAATACATAGTTGATGGTGTATCAATGGAGACCGCCACTAAACTAATGGTTTCCCTATTTGCACTCACTTTATATCAAAGATAAACTAATTGGTGAGAGCTTTATCTAAATTGTGTGATATTTGTTTTGTACAGTAATGTGGAAAAGTTACTGATTATAGTGATAGTATATGGTAATTTGTATAAACTCACTCACGGTCATTTGATTCCAAACCAAGCAAAACTTGTACTATGGTAACCAAATAACTGATAAAAATACTTATATACATCTAAATACATACTCATATAGATACATTAACGTCCAGGCTCAGAACTAATACTCGTGCTCATCACACAAAGATTTGTATAATAATATAAACAAATATTTTACATTACGGCTCTTATTATTTAGACTGGAGTTTGCTCAGAGTGATTAAGTATGTGCACAATGCACAGATACTCTTGTCATTCAGGGGGGCTAACACGTATCTCGGTTGACAACTATTTGAAAGCCACTATAATGTACATTGTTTTCTCTCTTAGAATATAGTGTTTAACACGTTACGTCAAAGCAGCAATGTACTGAATAGCGACCATCAACTTAACGTAGAGTACACTAGTTGTCAACTGAGATACGTGATAAGCCCGCAGTTAGTCTCAGGCCGGAAAACCTTCAACTATCATGATCCGCATGGTAATATGACGATGAGGCAAGACTTGCAGTCTTTCATGCTTCGTATCTTAACAGGAAACTTAGGAACCATTTTTGGCCAGGCCATTTCATTAAAACATAGCTTGAAACATTTGCTACTCATTCAATCTAGCTAAGAAATCCTGGGGTTTTTTCCCCGAGCCTAAAAAATTAAATCAAAAACAGCCATACAGATAAGATGAGACAATATTTGTTACTAAAGCGTAAAACTTTGTACAAAATAAAATATTCCACTTCGACTTTCAGCTGTACGTGCAATTTAATGAAGTTTGGACATATTAATGAGGTCGTTTCAATAACGAAATATCGATAAACTAATTATGAAGTTCGCCGTTTATATATAGCATTTATTTTATATTGTTAATAATGAATGTGTTAATTATGATGCAATTATAGTGGTTACTGTCATAAATTGTAAATAAACTAAACCTATTTTCGGTAAATTATTGATCAGAAGTAGTCGCAAATAGTGTAAATAGCTCCACATTGATTTTTACGTATTTTGTTTGGAATTAACATTGCACTGTGAATGCGTTAGTTTTTGTGTGAGAATCTCGAACCAGAAAAATATTTAAAAAAACCTCTGTCGTGTTATCTTAATTCGAACCAAAATAAAAAAGTCCTTGCTGGTCCTAAAAATAATTAGATATAGAAAACGCCTAAAATTGGCCCTTTAATGCTGGCCCAATGCGGGACGGGGAATTAATGTCTAGTATATATATATATATATCAGCTTAGCCTATCTTCCAAGCCATGTTGGAGTCGGCTTCCAGTCTCTCCGGATGCAGCTGAATATCAGTGTTTTACATGGAGCGACTGCCTATCTGACCTCCGCAACCCAGTTACCTGGGATAACACAATACCCTTCGGTAAGACTGGTTGTCAGACTTTCAAGCTTCTGACTACTGTTAACGACTGTCAAAGATCTTCGAAAATGACAGCCGGGACCCACAATTTAACGTGCCTTCCGAAACACGGAGGAACTCAATATGTATAAGATGGTCACCCATCCACAAATCAACCTCGGCAAGCATGGCTTAACCTCAGAGATCGATCCGCGCGGCTTTTGTTAACTAAGCCACGAGCACGGGAATTAATGTCTAGTACAAAATTAAAAGCAAATCTAGTAAGAAAATTTTATAACCACTTTTTAAGTTTTAAAAACGACATCTTACTATCGCAGCGGAATATCAAAGCAGCGGTTTTAAGTCTCAGCTTTTAAATATAAATGTAAAGCACTCTCTTAATCTACGTTTAATACAACCTCCTTTGAGTTCTTGATGGGAATATAATTGGGGACAGAATTAGCTTGACTTTGTTATAAAATGTGCAACATTTAAAAAAGACGATTTTCCCTGTCTTTATTTTTGCACCTTTATATCCCTGTTTATCCATTTAGGTACCTTCAAAAAATACATCTTCATTAATATTTTAAGCAGCACATTTACAGAGCACCATAGCCGTTTTGATTGTCGTCTGATTTTTATTATATTACCGTAGATGTACGTCAATGAAGCAATAGAAGAATGTTCATAGTTCTGTTTTCTATGGTTTTAAATGATTTTTTCATTTTTTCAATATCACTACAATTACTAATGGCTTTCTTATAATATTGGTTTTTAAAACTAAAGTTACAATCTTGACCACATTTCTGTACCTTCAGTGAAAAGTGATACATCTCGGCCTAGATCGGTTCTCATATTCACTGATTAAACTTCTTAAAAAAAAATTAGCTAAATTTCAGTCTTATCCCCGTTATTATAAGATTGAAATTGAGCGAGTTGTTTTTGTGAGTAGTGATATAAGTAAGCTTTTATTTCTGGATTTTTTTGTGTAAAAAAATACTTTTTCATTCGTATCAAAGTGTACTGAACCCATATTAATATTTCTAAAATGTATTTTAATACGACTCAAGATACCACATCTTACGCGACTCAAAAGTTTTTACTTCAATTAGTACAAAGTGATATAAATCGAATCCTATCATAATACATTAAAAAATAGACACAATGCAGTTTAGTGCAAAGTGGTACATTTGTACATAAACCATAAAAATACAAAATTATTTTCTTAAAAAGAAGTGACTAATGATACAACTGCAAATCAATCAATTTACACGTAATTTACCTAGCTAACTTTGATGTGATTATAAATTGAATACATATTATATTAATATAAACTTACGGAACATAGAACATAGATTTATGTGAAAAATGATACTTTTATAGTAGAATCAAAACTATCGCCAAATTTTAGAACTGAATTAGCCAAAAAATACGTAAAAGTGATTTAAGTTCGCGCAGCTCTTACGCACCCCGTCCCGCACCTCTTAGCGGGGGGTGTGGAAAGGGCGCAGGAGACGCGTGATTGTCAGTCTCGTATTTGCGATTAGAGAGGTGCGTCGTGCGTTACACCACAGGACAACGACGCGAAAGGTAAGACTTGTATCATTTTACACGAATTACGTAACATTTTTGTTATTGAAATGTTTACAAGGAACATGTATTTTATATTGATTTTAATAATGCAATTTTGTCATAAAATGTAGATATTTTATCATACTACCTATTATCAAACAGTCTTTATAATAATAATAAATAGGCAGTCTATGAATGAGTTTTCAATCGTTTTTATAAATAAATGTAGACTGGGTAGGTATTTTAGTGTAGGGATAGAGCAAATTTATTATTGTTTTTTTTTTTCATTGTGAGCATTTGCGTAGCTTCTTGGTGTGAATCACATTTTATTGCACCTATAGGTAATCATTTACTGTACACACGGCTACGCATCAAGTTATACAAATCGGACAAATTTATTGAATTCAGTTTATACCTAATTTTGTTTGGAACTCGAGGCACCGATTTTATTTTTAGTTTTTGAAGTCGGTTACTTTAACGCAGTTTCTTTATTTTGAAACATACATTTTGTCTGAACTGCATAACAGTAATGTTAACTTTTTATCTGCTCGTCTTTCTTTTAATGGTATTAATTTTATAATATTAATTTGCACTGTTATTTTTTTAGAGTCGTGCGTTACACCACAGGACAACGACGCGTAAGGTAAGACTTGTATCATTTTACACGAATTACGTAACATTTTTGTTATTGAAATGTTTACAAGGAACATGTATTTTATATTGATTTTAATAATGCAATTTTGTCATAAAATGTAGATCTTTTATCATACTACCTATTATCAAACAGTCTTTATAATAATAATAAATAGGCAGTCTATAATGAGTTTTCAATCGTTTTTATAAATAAATGTAGACTGGGTAGGTATTTTAGTGTAGGGATAGAGCAAATTTATTATTGTTTTTTTTTTTTCATTGTGAGCATTTGCGTAGCTTCTTGGTGTGAATCACATTTTATTGCACCTATAGGTAATCATTTACTGTACACACGGCTACGCATCAAGTTATACAAATCGGACAAATTTATTGAATTCAGTTTATACCTAATTTTGTTTGGAACTCGAGGCACCGATTTTATTTTTAGTTTTTGAAGTCGGTTACTTTAACGCAGTTTCTTTATTTTGAAACATACATTTTGTCTGAACTGCATAACAGTAATGTTAACTTTTTATCTGCTCGTCTTTCTTTTAATGGTATTAATTTTATAATATTAATTTGCACTGTTATTTTTTTAGAGTCCATAATGAAAAAACGAGTAGATAAGATTATGGAAGGCCTTCACCTAAGGAGGGATGTAATAAATACGAGAAATGAACAAATAATAAATGACGAAGAATCTAATCAGCCCAGAGAGAACATAGAAATAGAAATCGGTGAAAAAAATACTCTAGAAATAGTGGATCAATATGAAGAAGAAAACGCACTAAAAAAAGACGATCAATATAAAGAAAATATTAGCAATGAATCACAGGGCAAGGAAACTGTACTATCGCCTGGATTTCTTGATTTCAGCTCCGGGAGTAGTGATGATTATATACCAAACAGTGAAAGCGACTCAACTGAAACTAGCACGTCGACTAGTAGACCAAAGAAAAGGTGTAAAAGATCAATTAATCTTATAATTGCTGAAAGCTCTGATGACACAGATATCTCCATCACAGAGCCAGAGCCTGGATGCTCAAATTCAAATAAAAAGCAACGAAAATCGTTAAAGGAAAGAAGAGCAGAGAGAGAGTCCCGATTAATTTTACGCAATGCAGGCAAGAGTTATGTTACAAAACTGGGTAAAGTGAAGCCTGGAAGAAACTTGGCTCCACTAACGGAGTGTCGCATGAAATGCAGAAGTCGTATATCTGAGGACATAAGAGAATTTATTTTTAAGGAGTACTGGGCTTTGGGTTCGTACGATGAAAGAGCTAAGTATACTGAACGCTTTATTAAAATTAATAATAAAAAAACTCATACAATCGGAAGCAAACTAAAACGAGAATACACTAATACATATAAAATTGTTTATTTTAATGAGGATTATAAGATTTGTAAAGGTTGTCTTTTAAAAACTCTTGGTGAGAGTAATCGCTTTCTTCAGACCGTTAGTGAAAAAATAAAAAAATTTGGTCGTGTGACGAAAAGTGAAAGGGGGCGTGCTGCCAGTTACAGAAAAATCTCTAACGAGCGACTAGAACTCGTGAAACAGCATATCAATAAATTCCCGGCATACGAAAGCCATTACTCTCGATCCAAGACTTCTAAAAAGTACCTTAGCTCTGACCTATCCCTCAATACTATGTATCAGCTTTATTGTAAAGAAAATAGTAACCCTGTCTGTAAAACTGTATATGCCAAAGTTTTTAAAGATATGAACCTATCATTTAAGAAACCTAGTGTAGATACATGCAATAAATGTAACTTGTTACAAAATAAGCTGCAATATTTACAAGATGCTGAAGAAATAGGACAAGTACAGGAGCAACTGAGACTACATCAGGAAAGCTACGAAGCTGCTTACAATGAAAAACGCAAAGATAAGGCTTTGGCTAAAACTAATTCAGATTTTTGTGTAATTGCATTTGATTTACAACAATGTTTGCCTACTCCAATGCTGAATACTCAGTCAGCATTTTATAAAAGACAACTATGGGTCTACAACCTAACAATCCACGATTTTATGTCTGATAACGCATATTGCTACATGTGGCCAGAATGTAGTGGTGGTAGAGGCGCCAATCAAATAGCTTCATGCTTATACGACTTTATCACTGTGAGACTTCCGTTGCTTCACCCAAATGCTAAAACCTTAATCATGTATTCAGATTCATGTTCGGGACAAAACAAAAATTCTATTGTTTGCACAGCCTTATTATTTGCAATAAAAGACTCGCCTCAACTTTTGAACATTGAACAGAAATTTCTCGTTCCCGGCCATACGCACATGGAAGTTGATAGTGACCATGCGCTGATTGAAAGAGCAAAAAAACGAACTTCAATGAATATTCATCACCCACGTGATTGGTGTCAATTGGTAAGGACTGCATCGACTAGAACTAATAAATTTTCGGTAATTGAAATGGCGGTAACAGATTTTTATGATTTTGCACTATTTTCAAAAAATAATTTTACTGTAAAAAAGACTAATTCTACTGGTGAAAAGTTTGTATGGTCGAATGTACGAGTTATTAAATTTAGTAAAGAAAAATTTCCTGTTTTTGAATATAAAGAAAGTTACGAAGGTGATGACTATTCAATGATGTCTTACAACAAAAAGAATAAAGACTACAGTTTAGTTAGTATCAATGCAGTACAAAAATGTTACAATGGACCGGTCCCTATAAGCGTTTTGAAGAAAAGGGATTTAATATCACTGTTAGAATACATTGACCCAAGTGTTCACAATTTTTATCATGATCTGATAACCAACTCAAATATGCGTGACGTAGATCCTGATATTGATTCTGATAATGAATAGTTGATAGATGTTTCAACACATATTTTATTATTTGATTTTTGAGACAACTGATTTGATGCTGTGATAATCAAGATTTACCCTCCTTACTAATAAACGCGAAATAAAGTTACACCAACTCTAATCGGTTAAAAATGTATGTTATTCCGGAGATCATCCTAGTTGTAACTTAACGCCGTGTTTATTAGTAAGAGGGTAATGCTATAAGTTTAAAAGTTATGTTTTTTTATATAGATGTTAAGTACTTTAAAATATATTGTTTTGTGAAAGGGTTAGTTGAAGTGTTTAAATGTATCTATTGTTTAGTTTTTTGAGACTGATTTTTAAGAGTAAAGACTGATTCGAAGAGTTCAAATTAATCAAGATTATGGCTAAGGTTTACAGTTATGTTCTATTTAAACACATAATATTGTATTGTGTAATGAATAGTTAAAGTGCTATAATTATATCTGTTGTTTTGTTTTTAAAGACTGATTGAATACTAGTTAAGACTGATTCGATACTCTGATAATCAAGATTAAGGCTATAGGTTTAAAAGTTATGTTTTTCTTAATAAGGATATTGTTTTATATCGTGTAGTTAGAGTGCTACAATATAATATCTGTGTTAATTTCTTGAATTCTTTATTAAAGGTACCCTTTTTTAATGTTGGTTTTATTTTATTTTGATATTTACGTAATTTTAACCTTTCTATGACCAATACGTTTGAAAGTATCAGTGACTTGTATCACTTAACACTTTGAAGTATAAAAATGTATAACGATATATTCTAGCTTGTAGCAATAATCACTAACTAGTTTTAAAAAAATCTTTGGTGTAAAGGGATACAAATGAATATTTTCATACTATTCTTTAATAAAACAAGGAAATAAGATTGCTGACAATTTAATTGATCATATTAGTTTTACGACTTTTGCTTACAATAACTGTTTGCTAGCAAAACAGAGCAAAACGCAAACCTTATAACATTTCACACCAAACGATAACTAAATGTGTAAAATAATGCAATTTGTTTTAGACCTATCTACACAAAAATTAGCAAAGAAAATTATAGTGTACAGTGATACAACTGGCTATTTTTAGTAATAACTTAAATCTCGTGCAAATTAATGAATTCAAACCCAGGTCTAAATAATCTTATTGGTATTATGTACTCGTAACACATACCGTTTTTCATTTTAAAACGTCAGAAACATAATGAGAATTTTTTGAATCTTTAACTTCAAATTACTCAAAACTGTGAATTTTGACTTGTATCACTTTTCACTGATGGTACAGATTTATATCAGATTGTTCACACGCAAAAAAAATACATAACGCAAACCAAAAAGGCTCGCTTAAATTTAATAAAAAACTCCGGAAACGTACCACAACGAGATTAAATAAAAGATCTTCCTCGACCTAAGCCCTAAACACCTTTTTATTCCGCACTACCACTATTCACGCCGACTCAGCAAGGAAATCTTTCTTGAACATCACGTAAAAAGCTTCCCACAGAAATTAAGAGTAGCCCGTAGTTTTTGTTGCAATCTCTTTGCAAACGACCGGGATTTGTCGCCGAAGAAAATTGATTCCATTTTATTCCAGTTTTCGAATCCAAAAAACATTGGGTGTAACCGTTACGGGTTCTTATTTGGTGTAGTGATTATGCCTTGCCGGGATTTCGTGTGGTTTTCGTGATAAGGGTTAAAGTATGAAATCTCTCTGTGTTTCGTAGGGTTAAAGATCGACTTTTAATATAATATTTTGTGTTTTTTTTGCTGTTATATTACTGTAAATTACTATTTCAATAGTGAAACGATGTGTGAATACATATAGTTTCTTACTTTGAGAAAAATGGTCACATGACTAGTATAAGGTATGAAAATGACCAACTTCTGTTCCTTTTCTATTACAGAATCATTTTTTTATTTAAATATCTACAACTCAATATAGTTTTCAAACAGCAGCTAACTCTTTCGAAGCTCGTTCTAATTTACAATTTTTTTAGTGCCTCAAAAGGTAGTCCTTTTCCTCTTTCCCTCTATCATTATATCATTAACAGACTCCGACCACATTTGAGCGGCTCTCACCAATTTTATGTACCGTGGACTCGTAACAGTTTCATGTCCCTACAGACCCGTACACAGGACAGTTCCAAAGAGCTAGCATATAAAATTTAAAGACATACTTCCGCCCAGTTTAATTCGTATTTTACTGACGTTTCAAATAAAATGGTTATAGAAAGGACTGAATAAAACTTGGACATATTAAATTGACTGGACTTAAAACTGTCTTTAAGAACTAAAGGTATTTTTTCGAGGCTAAGCTATATATTGAGCGGCCAAACTAAGGATAGGTATCCACATAATACTAGAGCAAGCGAGTGACTCTCGAGTTAAGGCTAAAAATAAAAAACCTACATTTTTACAAACGCACATACATTATAGACAGAAATATTGCTTTATTTGTAAAGCGATTCGTGTTTGTGATAAGAATAATCGGAATTGTGAGTCAACATTGAATACTGGTGGGTTTAAAATAAAAGGTCATATTATTATTTCAAAAAGCACATTTTTATATACGGAAACGGCTTCCTTTATTCTTTATCCCAAGCGTCGAATTGCAACCCCTATTTATGTATTTGAAAATTCGGTATACGGTGAAAAGTTTTAAATGATAAAAGCGCCTATCGGCTTGGAGTCTGTATTGTCGGAATAAAGCCTTATTCTGAAGTTGAACGTTAATCCATGTTTACTCCGGTGAGCTCCGGGCGAAATTCAATCGGGCCCGATCGAAACTTCCCCGTACACAGACACCCACGGGACCAAAACTTATACCAGAATACTTTGCATATTATTAGAATTTTGTTTTTATGGAAAATCGATTGAGAGTCGTTTATAAGCTGATAGACGGTATTTATTAAGGAAATATCGAAAAGAAATATAAAAAAAACATTGAGAATAAGGTTTGTTATGAAATGTGCTCACATGTTATTTTAAAGAATGTACACAGCAAATAATATAATAGTCACAGTTTAAACAATCCTTTGAAAAAATCAAAACAACGAAAAAGATCTTTTCAACACATCGTAGCTGTTTGTATGTATGTTAGCATGTGTATGTTACTATGTGTATGTTACCATTAATGGTACCTAAAAAAAAATAAGGTAAAAACATTGATGACATCACAAAACTTGATCAAAACATCCACATTTAATCCCACACGCTCATAATCGGAGCCTTTAACTAGAAAATAAAAAAGCTAAGCAAAGACCAGCATTTGGCATCGTTCCAACACAATATAACGTTCGCATAGATCTCAACTGACCTGATTTGTTACTCGCCGTATCAACGGATTTTCTACCTACTGTTGCTATATAAAAATTGGACAAACTAGGTATAAAACTGAAATATTGAAAACACGAATATCTATTATAGTGAGCTGTAGACATAGTTATAAAAACAGCGACCGATGACTTACTCATTAACGACATAAAATGAAAAACTGATCAGCGCCCCTGGCGTATTTAGCAAGAACTATTTCCTCTCAATCTAATTAAATGTCAAATGCTCATAAATCGTATCGACGCGCCAGTTATTTGTGCGTTTCAAAATAATCTCCTTATTCTGTTCTTTTTCTTTTTCCGCGGATGTAAATGGAATTATTTAATGGAATAATCATTAAGCGATGCAACGATTCTTTAGTACGTAAACTTTACTAAAGAATTATTTAGCAAGCCAAAGTAAACAATATCAACTACATTTTTAATCAAGTACTTCGTATAAAATACAACATAAGATATATTTCTAACAACCCAACTACCTTTGATAAAATGCACTTAGCAATTAGTATTAGAAAACCAGTACCACCATTTGTTCATTAGAGAAGTAGTGAAATGATAATAAGATTTTTTCTCTTTGGTCTCTCGTTTTGCAATCCATTAGCCGATTGACTGGTACAAAGTGAATCCATATTTCATTCGGTTTGTAACTACAGTTTTTTCAGTTCAGGCATTGTTTGTTTTGATGTACCTACAAAACATAGATTAATCACTTAAAACATGAAGTAGGTAAAAGTATCTTTTATATACATATTTTATAAATATTAAGGCGAATTAGCACTGGTAGTGAAGACGTCTTAGAATGAAAAGAAACTAAAAGATTAGCCATAAATTATTCCTGAAAATATTTTTTTGATTTTAGTTATATCCGACGACGGAAAACTTTAACCTTTCTAAAACGAATCAAAACTCAACTATCCGCATCAAATTTCGCTAAACAAAACTACTAAATACAGTTTCACCACCTCGACTAATAAAGAATGAAAAAGAAAGACCTCTAAAACGTAGCTTTAAAGTACTGAAGCACTGTAAATGCAGTTGCAGCCAGCTATAATGAGTCCAATAACCGACGCGAGAAATTCTCTCCATATTTTCTCACCTTTATTCGAGATACAAGAACATTTTCACAATCATTTTGTTCCTCGAGAAAAGAAAAGCTCAAATACCTTTTAAAGTTAGAATTAAAGTAACACTATAACGTAGTTTCTAGAGTTTTCCCACGCGAGTGTAACAATTTTGAAGTCAGTGACTTCTAGACGTGTTTCCAAGTCGCCATCTTTGAAGTCTTCGACTTGACTTGGAAGTTTGCAGCAATTGTATTTGAAAGTTTAATAAGTTAAAATTATATTCGATAACTTTGAACAATTAAGTCATTGACTTATAATTAAAATTGGTATAAGAATAAAAGAGAATTTATAAAATTCAAGACAGAATTTGTTCCAAATTTACTGTTGGTTGAACTTAGTGTTTGGTTAGCAGTAAGTTGCAGTGCTGGCTCTAAATTTTGGTCTGCTCCGAGTAAGTCTGTGTTTAAATTTGGCCCGGAGTTGTTGCGGTTTGTGGTACATTGAAAAATGCTTACTAAATGTTTCCGAGCATTTCCAGAAATGTTGAAAGTAAATTGTTTGAGAATAGGAAATTAGTCTTGGAGTTATTTTGTTCTTAATACGTATTTTGGTACTGGTTATACTGTTTTTAAGTATTGATATCATTGGTTGTATTTTTTATTTTTATTTTGACATTCCTCTGTGTTTTTTAGGTCTGATTGAATTGCGACAATTTTTATACTGTGAAAGCCTACTTGCGTTAACAACTTGCGTAGACTTGTACTTAATGCCTATACTGCGAAAATCAAATTGTTGTACAAATCTAGATTTTCGGAATTACTTTGAAAACAAACGATTCTTCGAGGTTCTGAGCATGATAAAACCAACTATCGTACAACAAAACCAAATTTCAGACAGTACAGCTATTACAAATGCTTTTAAAATTAATTACTCGGTTACGTAAGATGTGTATAGTTGATAATCTCTTTGTTTTCCCCAACCATTTTGTGCGGAACCCAGATAAACGACAAAGGCTCGAATCATTGTTCATTCACTTACATAATTACATAGTCGCGTCGGCGAACTTCATTCAATTATGTGCTGTTTTTGTTCAACATATTTTGCTTCTAAAATAGGAGAATATTTTGGAAAGCTTTTGCGCCTTTTATATTTTCTGTGAACTGAAATTTTTAACGCTCAAAAATGATAATGCATTTTGTCGCGCTGAACTTTTTTGGAACTGTTCTTTGTTGTTCATACAAACGTACATAAAATCACGATGCGACAATGTTTGTCGCACATACAAGCATACATACATAAATCACGATAGATTAGACACATTTTTTCCATAGGGGAAGGCAGAAGCTAAGGAAAGCCCTTTGGTACGATCCTTACAAACTTCCCTTGGCTCAGTCACATCCATATATGATTTATATTTTGCGGTAACTCTTACTTCATTAAGGGTATTAAGATATATAAGTACATTAGGTACCTAATTTGCCCGTGGCTCAAAAATTTAAGGATATTAATTTATGTTAATCATGTGACATTTGAACTTTTTAATAGCAGCACATGCTATTAAATCTAATGAAATCATATCCAAAAGTAAATTAATATGAACGTGAAAATACAGGAAGTAAATGTCGTTGATAAATTTCGCCATTTTTTTTTACTTTTTGCCTCAAAGGAATACGCCATTACTGACTCCCGGAAATTTCCTGTTCCCATCACAAAATTAGTTTTGGGGAAGGAAAAACGTTGTTTTACCTGAAAATTAAAAAATACTTCATGTGGATGTTGAAGTTGATACTATACCCTCTTTGAATTTATAGAAAAAAAGCTTTATCTGGTAGATTTCGAAGCCCTAGCTAGAGGCTGTTAGTCTTGTTAAACAGAAATATTTTTCTTACCGGAAAATATTGTTTTCTTCAAAAATTATTTCAAAATGTCAAAATAATTTTAATAAACCAAGAACAAATGGCAACATTATTTTCAATATTAATAATTACCTACGTGATTATTTATTGTCAAATGTATAGAAATTCTAAAAATATTGCAAAAACTCACTATCTACGGAACAGACCAGACTATTCAGGAATTCTTGTAAGTGTTGAAACAGGTATAAAACGTAGAACACGCAATAAACCTCAGCCTAGAAAATACGATAGAACCTTTCTCTTAGCCGAGGATATTTCCACAATTCAAGAGAAACCTCTATTTACGTGTCCGCTCCACGTCAGCCAAGTGTAAAATAAAAACGGTTTATGAGACAGGACAAAAGCAAAACAATTATTGGAGTGTTGCGTTTAATTCTGCTTTTTGTCGTTGCTTTAAAGAAAACATAAGATTTTCTGACAAATACCGACTGTTTAGTGTGTGATTAGCTGTTTTTTTTATAATATTGTAATTTTGACACAGCTCTAACTTACGGCATAACTAAGATGGCAGTATGGAGACGCTAAGCTAGTTTTTGTATAGTATATAAATATTGAAAGCGTATAACGTTACCAAAATGAAGGTTTGAGAGCGATTCGACGATCATATCTAGCGTGACCATAGGCAAACGAGGGTATGAAGATGCTCTGTTAGGCGGTAATAATGCTACGTTTAAATTAGAGGTAATCCTATTTATGTTACACCAATTTTTTGTAGTTTACGTTCAGCTAATTTGGATTGTAAATAGAAAAAACTGTCCAGGAATAACATCTCAATGAAATCAATATAACTTTAACTATATTATACTATGGTATATATTATACTAAGCTTAGCCAAGTATTTATTAACAAGTAAACTTTAGTTACCAGCTGACTTAAGTTCTACGCTACAAATAATGACATTTTCATACAAAATCTCACACCTAAGTTAGCGTAACTAAATCAGGTCACATTTTCCGAAGAAAACCACTGGAACGATTTGAAAGAAGGAACAGAATGGAGTCGAATAGAAAGGTTTCCTTCATTACGTTAGCAGAGACAATGGGGAGGGACAATAGACAATTAGTCTGTGCAATTGTAGGCGACAGACTGCTGTCGTAGGGATTTTTGTTAATTAACACCATTAAAATGTATAAGATGTAATTATTTTGGAGTACATTGAATTACTCATGAGGTTTTGTAGAGACTGATCCCTACATTACTCTTTACAATAAACAAAAATTGAACTATTATTAAAGGACGCTTGTATTTTTTTAAAAATGAGTCAGCTAAAAACAACTTGTTTTTTAATAAAAAAAATTTTTTTCGTAAATGAAATATACGAACTCTAATATTATTATGATAGTACTATAATTTGGTCGATAGAAATTACATTACATATCAAAGATTCATTAAAATTACTTAGCTGTCATTTGTATGTCTATTAGGTAAAGTAATTAAATAAGAGAAGAGAATTAAATAAAGGTCCGTTCTACGAAACCAAAGTTTATAATAAAAAAGGCTAATGGGTTATTTACATACAATTTTATTTAGGAAACAATCTGTTTTTACCAACAAATTCCTCGTATAATACCAGCAACTCATATTGAATTTACGTTTTAAACTACCTTGTGTCATTTAGCTTGTATCGGCTTCCATCGTTTGGCTTTCTACATGGCTTGGCTTGCACTTTGTACCACCGAGTGCCGGTTATGTCAACAACACCGATCTGAAGCAGGGTGTGTGTGAAAGCGATACGTAAACGGATACCGGCCTTTGAGGTACTAGTTTATTGATTTCGTCTTTTGCTTTAGTAAACGGTGGTTAAGGAGACTAATATAAATAGTGTACCCGTTACCAGTTATGTAAATAAAAACAAATTTCAATAAATAATTGAAAAAAAAGAACATTTTCAGAAATGTGTTTTTGAGTTGGTTAATGTCTTTGATTATTTTGTAACTACTAAATATGTATGTATAGACTGCGAGATCATACTGCTAGGCAATCAAACAAACAATATGTATTTATAAAAAAAATCATAGATAGCTCAACTACTCAAAAATCTCACGAAACTTCTAAAACACGAAAAATAAACTCTATTATTGGAGCTCCAAAATTTGTAGAAAATTCAATAACCAAAAATTCAGCCAAGATTTTTTATTAGAAACTCAATATTTCAAAGACGTAGCCTTCAAGGACGTAGAAGACAAAACCCGAAAAGATCTGTTCGCAATAAAATATTTTAAGCATCCATCCATGGGTCGTGAACCGAAGGTCGGAGGCACAATGCTCGACTGCCGAAGATATAAAACGTCTATTAAATCTGTCAAAAACGTCCATATCTTTTGACTCCTGCTGAGTCAGTTCGAGGGGCTTTGTGACTTACGACGTTTTTACTTTGAGCTGATTTTTATTCGATTGATAGATTTTAAAAGTACCTATTGAAGTTTAAACTGGGATTTAAAATAGCTTTGTTCAAAAAAGGTTAAACGATTAATTGAGACTGTATATTCTTTGTTTTTCTTCTTTGGCATTTTCTTTTTTTCATAGCACTTTTATAGATGCATTGATTGAAATTGTATTTTTTGTGGACTACTCAAATCCATACTTATTTTAAAAAGACCAGTTTGTATCTTTTAATTGTTCCGCCAGACCGCATAATATTTTTTTCTTTTTTTTGTTTGACTAGACTTAGAATTAGTACCTACACATCGGTGAAGGTCTCAAAAATTATGCAAAAAGTAAGCAAAAAAAGATCATGTAATAAAAAAAATGTTTCTCACAAAAAGTTTTTCATGAATGAAAAATTCACAATATGCCAGTTTGCTAAGATTGTTTACAATGACATAATACATTAACAAACGAGGTCGCAAACCCCCAAGCTCTATTTAAGTTTTCGCATTTATTTAACATGGCACACGAGCTAAAAATAAACTTTGAAAGGCGCAGTTTGCTCTGTGTAAAGTGCAAACAAACATGGAATCTCTATTTAAAGAGACTAGGAAATGCCCCTTTATTCTTGGACGACAAAGAAATGACTTTGTTTCTGTTGTGTATTGAAGGTATGAAAGAGTAAAGGTGCTTTCACATAAGTTACTTCTCCGCTCCATCATTTTCTATCTTTGGAATGCGATGTGGCGTATATTTTCACCTTATGATACCACAAATTGTTTTTTACGCAAAATCAGTGAACACCAATAACCCTGTTTTCAAAGATTTTTTCCATTTGGTTTTGAGTGTTTCCTTTAAACGCAAATATATTTTTTTAAGTTTGTGGTGTAATAACCATTATAACAGCAACACGTCATGTGATTTTTAGAGGCGCGAGGGCCGAAATTCCAAAATATAGTAGTAGAGTCAAAAAAATCCTAGTTTTAGTAGAAAAAAAGAGACTGTGATCTTGTCATAAACTGACTCTTAATTTGGTCTATGATAACTTTTTAAGCCCACGTTTTACAACTTATGAATAAGCATATCAAAGAGAATTTAAACAGTTTCTTTTATGTATCGGATAGGTTATCCATGCAATGTTTTCCATAATATGATTGCCTAGCAACTAGACTGTTGTGTGGGTTCCTTAAAAAAAACATTAGTTCTTCAGCAATTTATTGTATTTTCCAAGTTGTTAAGGTTCTTAGAGCTTGTTTGTTACAGATATGTGTAACTGACAACGTGTTTTTGGTCACAAAATGTCTTGTTTCTCTCAAGGGATTCTTGTAAAACGTACTGTAATATATCTGAAACATTTCCTGTATTTTCTTTTAATGAGAAGTTTTACCGCCTAGATGCCGTGAATAAATGGAACTTAAAAGGTCGAGTAGAAACTAAAAGTGTTTAGTTATAAAAAGGTTTATTTTAAAAGTTTTGGAGTGTCAACGGAAACGTGTATTTATTAAATGTATTAGATTAAATGTACTTAAACGGAATTCTACTAAAAAATATATTTTTTACTACTATCAAGTATTTACAACCGGGTAGCCATCGAGAAATTATGGATGAAAACATTTAAATTAATTCTCCAAGCGTACATATTCCGCAAAAAACAATTAACCCCCGGTTTCTGAGTACATTTAGCGGTAGTTTATCTATTCAACAGCGTTTTTTTATATGAGTTTTTACGCAATTGAATAGATAAACTACCGCTAAATATACCTCAGAAACCGGGGGTATATGTCATAAGTTATTAGATAATGCTAAGTCTAAGAAACGTGTTATAGTTATAAAGACCGCTTACAATAATTATAGATTACATAATTCATGGTATTATAAATATCAAATATAATAAAGGTTTACCTTTACTATTCTTCGTCACAGTTTCTTGGAAATGTGAAGAAAAATAATCTTGTTTCTAAAAGTCGTGTCTGTGGAGGTTATTTTTTGTTTTCTTAGAATATGAAGAAAACAACGATATGTAGGTTATAATAAAAGTGATGAGAATTTATAGACATTTATTTTATATCGAATAGCTACTGCGTGCTTAGTATAATTCTAGAATGTTTAACGACTATCAACTATCGCGTAAGCAGGTACCATTAGAGATAATTTTATGTAGAAACGCACCTAGAATTTACAGCTAATGCAACAGCCAAAACGGCAAGAAAAATCAAGGTTAATATGCAATATAATAACACTTCGTGATAATATTATAGTACCAGTCATTTGCACGACAATAAAGAACTCATGAAACGTCCAACAGAATTTGATCTATTCTTTTAGTATAATAAAATTAAAAGCTGAAACAATTCTTGGGCAACTAGACTATTAATTTAAAAGAATTAACTTTTACGAAATAAAACATAGCGGAAATCCAACTTAAATTTTATTTCCAAATCCTAAAATCGGACTGCAGTGCGGAATTCAGAATTACGTACAAAACAATTTCACACGTCTAAATGCATTTTCCGAAATAATTTCTCTAAATAAAACGCTTCTACATTTAAGAGCACACGATTTTAAATTCGTAAATTTTACGTGAGACTGTTTTAAATCATTATTTTAAACAGTCTCAAGTAAAACCCTTTGAGCAGGGTTTCGGTTCTAAGTTTTATTTTATGCTAGAAGCAGCCGGCGACTTCGTCCGCGTGGAAACTCTTCCCATGTATATCCCGTTCCCTCGGGACTCCGGGATAAAAAGTAGCATATGTGTTATTCTGGGTATTTAGCTACCTACATACCAAATTTCATCGTAATCGATTCGGTAATATTTGCATGAAAGAGTAACAAACATCCATACATACATACTCACAAACTTTCACATTTATAATATTAGAAGGACTTACTGAATAAGCTCTTGAAGAAATCTCATTCAAACGGTTTTATGTTTCGCAAGATGGCACCGAAGAGGTTAGCAATTTTCTTTCATGTTTGTATCTATATAACGTAACACTGGAGCGCGATTCTCTACAGTCAGTACCAATGTACTGCAAAAATAGTTCCTACGGCACCCGCTAGAGGCCATTATATATTTGACTTTCATACAACATTTTTCGATAGGTAACCGATTGTCAAAAATAGTAGGAAATTGCTCTGACTCTACAAATCAATTTATAACCTAAAACTCTGTGGTCAGAGTGATAGTGATTCAAATCCAATCATGTGGTCTCGGGTTCGATTTCCGAGAAAAGTGCTATTAATCTATTTTAATGTAAATAAAATTAGTTAGAATTTTGGTAACGTGTCCTGTAGCAATATGCTCGCCTCCGTGTTACACGGATTAAATTGTTGCTAACACCTACAGGTATAACAAGCGGGATGTTATGTATGTTTAAAGTTGTAATACTTCCAGATTAAGGTATAACCCCCGATTTTGTTAAAATGCAAATGAGCAGCGCATTTCGAAAATGTAATAAGTTTTAAATATTTTTAATCAAGATTATAAATATTTTGCTTGCGGCTCCGTCGCGAAGCAATTTTCTGGCAACGACCGCTCGCTGTTATGAATAAACATGTGTCTTGCTGGTCATGAAAATATAAGGCGCTGCCAAATAATATTCCTGTAGAATACACGTATTGTGAATATAGAAATATGGAGATTTTTGCTGCATTTCACAGATTTCATAATATTTACTTATTCCTTCGTACAAACTCATCGTAAAGGTAAACTTAATGCAAGACGGCATTAAGTGTCTTTAAAATTGCTATAAAGAGACATACCATAAAATGAGGTCGCTTTAGGAAACTTTGGGGTAAGTTTGATAATAGAAATAAGTAAATAGCTAGTATAAAAAGATAGCAACGATTTCAGTTTTTCGGTTCTAAGCATTTAAAATAGTGTAATTGAACTTAAACATGCCCATTTCTTTTCATTTTTAAGTAACACCTGTATTTAAAAAAAAAACTCTTTTTATCGAACAGCAGCAGAAGAAAAAACGTTCAGTAAAAAACTAATTGTTCAAACCTTTAGCTCAATAGAAAAAAAAACAAAAGGACACCAGAAAGCATTTCACCCGAAAACCAAGCACAAACCTATCGGACATACAGCCTCATAGGACCTGGAGATGACACAAAGCTTATAACGTACGGCAGCGGTATCCAGCCTCGCGTCAGTTAATCCCGAAGTTTGAAAGGGAACGGTCGCGTCGCGTCTCCAGAATTTTGCCGCCAAATTTACGATAATTGACTATTATTTCTTCAATGTTGTGGTATAAGCAATAAGTGGGGGCTGTGTTTATGTTCGTTTATGTAATGTGGAAGTTATAATTTTGGATATTGATGATTTTGTTTTTGTGAATGATGAGTTTGTAGACTTAACTTGAGTGTTAGGATCAGAGTTGAACAATAGTGAATAGTTGAAATACTTATATTAATAAGTAAAGTTTAAGTGTAATTAAAACAAATAGATGAATAACTAAAGTTTAAGTGTAAATAAATACTAAATTAATAATCTTCGTAACATAAGAAACTTAGCAATAATACAAAAATAAGTGTAAGTGTAAATAAACAATAAATGATGATAGTAAAACAATCAAACCATTACAAAGTGAAACACAAAATATCGAATGATGTTGATGAAAATTGACAATGCGTTAGAGTCGTGTGTGATACTGACATGAATAGATTGGACCCGACGTCTAAACAAGATAAAGAAGACGACAACGATGCCCGAGGGAACTGTACTAAACAAACCAAAATTTTGGGTGAGTTTCTAAAACGAGAAACTTATTATCTCGATTACGATCTTTTTATACAATTGCGTTTTGTTGTGAGTATTTGATATTTCTAAATAATATGGCGAGAATTCGTTTTTAACACTGATAGTTTCCTGAAAAAATCTTGACGACCGCTAGAGTCGGACATATCATTTGCAGTCCGTTGAAATTTAAGTTTTATTTTACATGATATGTCTAATTTTTAGTGGAACATTTAGATATGATAACAAGTCTTGTCAAACATTAACTCTGAACTATTTTTTAAAGCTTTTTCTGAATAATCTTTATAAACACTCATGGATTTTCAGCAAAGTAATTTCAAGTACTATCGGCTTCCCTAAAACACCTAGTAACTAATAAAAATATATTTATAAACAGTAAAAATCTTCAGCGAACAATGAACTAATATTCACTCGGTAACACACTTAAGAGTACGTAACCCGAAAAACTTTTCCTTAGTAACTAACTAATAGTCTAGCAAATAAAGTTACTAAGCAAGAACATTATCAGATCTCAGAAACAGTAGGTATTACATGATACAGAATCCAATAAATCGGTCCTTTAATCTAGAAGTAAAAGTTAGGAACACTTATAAAGTTATGAATGATGTATTAAGGGCTCAACTGAACCTTTCTATAGGGTTTTTCTTAGAACAAACCTTTGGGAGATACCCTCTTGGAAGGATAAGTACCTGGAATTATTTGTCGAATTTTGTGGTCAGTATTTGTAGTCTAGATTCGGAGAAAGAGCAATCAATTGAATTTGCGTTCAAATACTATAGAAAAAAATAATTTCTGATATAGGTAAGTCACATTATTTGAAGCAAGAAAGTAGTTGAATTTTTTTACCGTTGGGTAAATAATTGCTCCTTATTTGTCAACTCAGTAAATTGTGTAATGTATAATAGAATACGGGAATTAACGGGAACACGCATTTTACCTTAAGCAAGTAAATTGTGTTTTTGTTTTTAACAAGGTGAGTGGGGACCAAATATATACTTGTTCATGTATATAAAATGTTATAATATATACAAAAATCAAATAGTCTTCATGTGAAGAAAGTAAAATTGCTTGAATAAGAAACAGAATCTTATTATTCACGTTATCTCACCCACTTGGTCTTGCTTCTGCAAAATGATTTTGACCCATCCTATAATTAATTTATATTCATTGGGTCTGGTTGTACTTTGTGTCAGTTGCTTGTATGTTTGTAAATCTCCCCGCGACACAAGAGCAATTCTTAGTGCGGGAGTTGTCTTGAAATTGAAAATACTAAAACAATTACTCTTAACTTCCTCTTTATTTTCCTAAAGAAACAATTACATGAAAGAGTCGTTGAATTTCAATAATCAACAATGCTTTTCACAAAGACATTGCTAAGAATTTATATTGTTTACGTTTTGTCGCTCTATTACCGTTTAATGCGAATATTTAGTGAGCCGTGTTCTAATCGCAGACAACAGACCCGTAAACGTATAATTTATAAACAGTTTTAAGTGATATTATAACAGTAAAACTAATTTGAGTTTGAATTATGGAAATAGGAGTATTTCAGGAATTATAATGTTGTTGAATTATTTTTTGAAAAAAGTGTCTATGTATATTTACTTATTTATCATGTACTGTATTTCCAGAGATATATGTAAATACAAAAATAGAATATTATCAAAAACTGTTTTAGCTAGTATCTGTAACTATGATCATCATACATATAAATACGAAAAAAAGAAAAAACTAATATAATAATATGTTAATAAATCACACCTACAAAACATCTAGAATAATAAAACACGGATTGGGACATTTGGGAGGAAGAAGTCTGAAATATTGTAGGTATAAGTATTTAAAGTACAAGCATATGGAAAGCTAACCAGGCCTTATTATATTATAACACATAAATAATCCCAAAAATAGTATACAGAAGAAATATCTATGTATAACAAACTTCTAGTAATATCTCGACACAGTTATTGTGTCCTATAATTAAATTCCCAGCAACAAAAGCACTAAAACAAGACCTTCATTCCTTCCGTATCTTTTGTACCAAAAACTGTATACGCAATCCCTTTGTACAGCTATCTAATGTACGAAATTAACTAGCGCAGATAGCACTAATGGAATATAACAGGACCCTTTTCAACAATTCTTCGCCCTTTGATGTACGTTAATTGAATTATTATGTAGAAATATTGCGATGGAGTCTGAGGAGTCAAAGTTTGCATACAGAGTTCTAGGAACGCGGTTTCTTTAAAAATGGAGGTTCCTTGTGTTGGTGACGGATATTCTTCAGATTAGCGACCATTATCATATATTTCAATACAATCCTGAAATCTATAATTGTAACAACTACCGACTACTAACTTCGAAGAAATTATTTAAATTTAATATTATTTTGTGTAACAAAATTCGCTGTTTAGATAAGCGTGAAACAGTCGTTTTACGGTTTCATTGTGAAAAGGTTTTGCTATATTTCAATACATTGCCTTGCAGGCTAAGTATTCAGTATTCCTTGTGTTTTTTAATTAGTTAATTAAGAAATAGTCCATTATTTTCTCCAGAATATTATTATTATAGTAAGACTAATTTACGATGCTGCCGCTTTCAGCACGGATAATCCCATTGACAAAGTTTTTCTCGCACACCGGCTAGCTAGCTAGCTACTTCGCACATCTTTGTTAGAAACACAGCCGGTTATACAATTTGGTTATAAATGCTAATAATGCTACGTTATTACGCGAAGAGATTAAAGTTGTTTCCCTTATGTTCCGTATTACATTATCATGTTTCCATTCAACCAGATTTTGCGTATTGTTGTTCTAATTTGCTTGAACTACGCGAGTGACTTGCTTCAATAAACAAGCGGTAATACATTTATGGTTTAGACAGATTTCTGAAATTTGTGTTTATGGAATTGTATTTAATCCTTTATTATTGTACTAGCTGACCCGTGCGGCTCCGCTCGCGTGAATTTCGTACTGTTGCTTATTCGTTTGAGCACGCGAATTGCGAAGCACTCGATACACCTACACATAAAAATGTTAACAACTCTTTTGTCATCTAATGGTTATTTACGAAAGGGACCCGAAAGGCACACAATGTGACACAGGCTCAGGCAGGCCTGATTTCCTGTGGTTACCTTCTTTTCCGCTCTCGTCTGTATCCGTAGCAGTTTACAGTGTAAAATATAATACCTTATAATAGACTGACCATTGCTTACCCGTCTGGATTCAGAATATTATTATAGGTCCTATCTGCGCCGGAGCTCTTCAGACGCGTAATAATGTATACTTGCGATGATACGTCCGAAACCGCGTAACCCGTAATTATTTTTTATACTTATATCATCCGTTGTTTATTTTTTAAAACTTACCACATAGTCTGTTTCATAGCTATCCAATTTATTTCCTTAATGCAACCAATTAATTTGGTTATTAAATATTATGTGATTCGAACAACAACGCCATCTGTCAGTTGCGGCGAACAACGACAACAAACGAAATTACTCGGTAAGTTTGCCATCTAGGATATCCCGATCGCACCGGACCCACGTAAACCAACATTTTTGTGTAATATATCATACAACATTTATGTTTAAAAATCTTATAAATGTATAGCATGTTTCAAAGGTATTTTTTACAATAAAGCCATCAAAATAAATTAATTAGAAAAAACATGCTTTGTTGCGGTTTATAACGCCATCTATTGGTTGGTGCGAACAACAGGTATCGATACGGCAGGCGCCGCGTTAACTTTATGTGAATGTTGTGAAATGGATTGTAACGCCATCTATGGTCTCTATAGGGAAACGCAGGTTCAAACGATTTCTACGTATTTTTTTCAATTTTCTAAAAATCTTTGAAATTTTATGCTATAAAAAGTATCCTAGAAATTGCTCCACTACTTATTCTATGCATATACCAAATTTCAGTGCATTCTATCCGGTAGTTTTTACGTGATAGCGACACATACAGACGGAGGACAGACAGACAGACAGACAGAAAAGAAAATTATAAATTGCAGATTCGGTATCAGTATCCGTTACCAAACATCCCCCATTGGTTTTTTTTTAAATATATTCAATGTACAGAATTGACCTCTCTACAGATTTATTATAAGTATAGATGGAAAAGTTTATGATGTTTGAATGGATATGTAGCCGCAGAACAATTAAAATTAAGTATGGAAATTTAAAAGTTTATCTTATCAATTCTTTTTACTATTAATTTATTAACTATAGATTTTTTTCTAGTGCTCAAAGTCACAGCGGGCTTATCACGTATCTCAGCTGACAGCTAGTATATGTCAAATTATATAATCACTATTCAGTACATTGCTACTTTGAAGTAGCATGTTAGTCACGATGATCTAAGGAAAAAAACAATGTACAGCGTAGTGGCTTTCAAACAGTTGTCAAATGAGATACGTGATAGCCCCCCAGATAGTAGATGTGTATAAAGATCAATTTCAATAAAAAATATTATTTTCCCATTAACGATTATAGTATAGAATAAAATAGCTACCTAACGATTTGAACATAAACAAATTCCAAGGCTTACTGTTTACAATAATTTAAGTTACATCAAACTAAACTTTCACGGCTTCAAGGCTATCAACTCCAAAGACGAGTCCTTTAATTCTTTTCAAATTCCCTAATGAGATGCTTTTGGAAATTAGATCCCCTTGTTACATAAATAGGGGAGGTACGAGGCTCATATTATTACCATTCCGACTATCCTTCGGCATGCAAATTGCCGGTTTGTACGCAATTCGAGTACCCGTTACGTGAACTGTATGTATGTATGTACAAATACACACATGTATGTATGTATGTAACAGCCTATTTGAGACTATTTAGGATTATCACAACCCTTTGGTACGAAAGTTTTGTATGAAAATAAACTTCGGATAGTTGCGTGTTTTTCTTTTGAACTAGTTTTGGTATGGACCCTTTTTCGCTGGAAGTATTTTCGGATGTGTTGTTTTTGTTTTATAGTGAGGAAAAAGACTGAATAACGCAGAGTTATGTCGTTTGAGTACCGTTTTGATCTCTGGCTCGAACATCTCTTTATGGTACATTCCTTTCTTTTCTATGTTAGAGAAAGATGAGACCTTTATCTGTCGTAAATTTAATTGCCGCTCCTGCCTAAGACCTTTTGAGCCACGAACGAAAGTGAACTAATTCTACTTGACCTTAACTAATAAATATAAATTTAGCCCATTACTGTCCCACTGCTGGGCAAGGGTCTCCTCCCGTAATGAGGGAGGGGTTAGGCCTTGAGTCCACCACGCTGGCCAAGTGCGGGTTGGGGACTTTGCATGCCCTCAATAAATGTATTAAACAAATTTTAGGCATGCAATGTTTCCTCACGATGTTTTTTCTTCACCGTTGGAGCACGTGACCATTATTTCTAATACACACATAACTTCGAAAATCATTGGTGTGTTGCCTCGGGTTCGAACCTGCGACCACTTGCGTAGGAGGTGTCAACTTATACCACTCGGCTACCACTGCTCTTAACCTTAACTAATTGACCTTAATCATAAGCAATAGGAATACAGGCCATTGATGATGATGTGTTTAGCAAGAAGAATGATGATTAAAATGTTGGTATCAATTTACATTACACGATATAAACAAGAAAATAGAACGCGAAAGAGCTTGCCAGAAATGTTGTATTATACCAAAAAACCAGGAATCTTTAAAACCCTACAACGTAAAACGTCGATACTATTTTATTTACTGCTCTCAGATCCCTTGCGTGACGTAATACCCCCAGACACTTTTGCCAACGTACAACTGTCGTTTGCCCAAGATTTAGAAGCAAAACAGTCCTGATTTACGAGCGAAATTCTCCGTAATATGCTCACATTTTTACTTGTTAGCCACATTTTTTTCTGTTTTAAAATATTTGCGTTCACGTGAAAGGTTGCCACCTGAAATATGTCTGGTGTTGCCAATAAATTCGGCCCAAAATTGGATTTATTACCCATATTTTGGGAACAAAATGAGTATAAATTGTTTATGTAGAGAATGAAGATATCTTTATTTTATTATATACCGAATGTTATTTATGACAAGCGTTTATCTCGTTTAAGTACAGTTTGGCAACTAAAGGTTATAAATTACTTTGATTAACAAATTTTCATTTGAATATCAAGAGTAATTGGCGCAATGGGAACATTAATATTGTAATGGAGATCAATGACTGTAGTTAGGCCATAGATTTAGTTTCAATTCATGAATAAATGATATAATTATGTAGCGCGATTATGAGCATACCCCTTAAATTACGGTTTTCATACATTATTTAAACAATTAATATAATATCTTTCTTATCATTTTATTTTCATGTAGAATTTGTCTGTCACGATAAAAATAACATATTTTCTCGAATGTACTTATTTTTAATTTTTATTCTGCAATACATTAATCTGTCATTAACAAATAAAATTACATGTCAAAATCGGCTACTAGTAAATAAATCCAAGGATAAACAAAAATAATACATTTCAAGGCATCATTAGCGTCTTTTTTTCGCAAACTAAGGACAATGACTTCGACAAACTTTCATCTATTTGGAAAATCTTCTAATTGGGTTCATTTAGGGATGAATCCTAATTTGTCTGAGAATACTCTAACGACCAATTAGTTCGTAGTTTTATTATTCTGGATAAAAGCTTATTGTTGAACAGGTCTTGAATATTTTATGTGTCTTCATTTGTACTGTCACGAAGAATGAAAAATGTGAATGGGTGATTTAAAATGTATGAGTGGTCTGAGCTCTTTGGAATAAGGTTTAATCTTTTTAAAAGCTCTTGTGAAAAGCAGGACTTGCGTGTGTATTTATTTATTCCATAAAAACTACTCAAAATCATGAAATATTTTTTAAAGGGCTCATTACGAATCAATATTATGATATTATCGAGTTTGATACCTCGTCTTTCCAAAATTACTGTTAAGCAAAATACAATTTAAAAAGCCTTTAAAGATTTTTTTACTTTTAACGTTTCTTAATACGTTAAAAGTAAAAAAATCTGTAATAAAATAAAAGAGTCCCCGATCACCCTTCAAGTTTATCTTATGGAATGTTGTTTCCCCAAAAAACAGGAGAAAAATAAATAATTCAACACAAACCTTCTTCATGAAACTGAATCGGCAACTACTTAACTGTACATTTGATTGCACAGAGTAACCTTTTACTTCGGAGTTCTGAGGAAATAAAATCACAGTTTATTATAAACTTATTCTTCACAAAAACTTATGGAACTTTACTTTATGGAGAAAATTCTTGGTACACGCGTTTTTGTACGGAAAACTAGTGAACAATAATGCTACGTAATCCTTGCTGAAGTTGAAATTAATTTTCTTTTAGTACAAACTGTTTCGTGCTGGGATTAGTAGCTTCTGTAAGTAGCTGTTATGACAAAGACGGGTGTTTGATCTGATTCTGCAACATTTATATACATTTTGCAACGTAATCTATACGGCATGCTCCTGAAATACTAAATGAGTACAACAGTCGAAATCACACTTACGAATAATATAACCCATTTTTGTTTCCTTCGCCTGTTTGAATGTCCCACTGCTAGGCAAAAGCCCTTCCCTTCCAAATCCTCCTATCGTTGGCAAGATAAGCCAATTATTATATAATTATACCTTTAAATAAAACAAACCTTTACCATAATTACCATTTTAATATAAAATTCACAGACCATAATACTATTATCTGCACGTGTATTCTCGATAATGCACGATACGCGGAAATGAAAATACATCGAAACAAAATGTATTTTCCGACTTTCCGTTTATGCATCAACGCCTATACATTATAGTTTGCTTCTTAATATAGTTATGTGATAATCCACGTGTATAATATATTAATGGAATTATTTCATGTACCGTACTCATGTAATTGTCATATTTCTATAGAAGTTTTGGGGAAGATGTTGTCGTTTATGTTTGTTAGATGTATCGTGTACATTTTAGTTTTAGTTAATCTTTTCCTTTTATTGGATATGATATCTATTTTGGTATTTATGAAATATGGTAGGTATACAATATTATGTACACAAAAGTATGCTCAATACAATGCAATTTTGTTAGATATTACATTGGAACATTTGGCCCGATCCGATCCAAGATTCGAACCCGAGACCGCAGAAGCTGTCTTTATTCCTATTAAATTCTAATATCAGATACTATTCCCATCAATTTTGTTAATCTTTTATATTAAAACAAAAGATTACTTCTCACAATTTTACATCATAATTCTTACCCTGTAATAATCTCATGTTACTATGCAATTAAATACTTTCCTATTATTCGGCTGTAACATAATTTGCCTATATATAGAGATTATACATCTACAGCTTCATCCAAAGGTTGTGTTTTACGACATCCTGTAGGCCATTTTTCATGGATTGCTGATTTTATTGTAGTCGTAAACGTAATAACTTAGTGAATGCGATGTTTTGATCGTCTTTCATTCCCTTCTCATAAACTAAGCTTTTTATTGACCGTATTGTTTTAAAAGTCAACCTGATATTTATGTTTTTCGAATATAAGTCTGTTACGTATGTGAGTCTTTAATATTTTTACAACCAAATAAAGTACCTACTGAATATTCTATAAATGTTAGTAAAACACACTCTGGCAGCACACAGAATTATTAATCCTGATTGCAAGGGTGATGTAATAAGCTCGACTTACGTAAAAGCATTTCATTTATCAAAAAGTATCAAATTCATTATTATATTGTACTCAAAAGTTTAAACAGAAAATTGTGTATTTGATCTTCTTATAGAACGGTGACTTAATATTTTCTTTCCATTTGTTCTAGAATTGGACCTGGATTACTTGGAGCGAGGTGGAGGCGGTACCCTGACAGTGGGAGGAGCTCCGAGCCTGGAGCCGAGTCCCGACAGTCTTGACCTGGTCAAAGTGGTGCTCCTTGGCGCACCCGCTGTTGGCAAAACTAGTATTATACAGGTAATGCAGTCAAATGCTTGACACTGATCGTTATACTTGTTTTAGTCCATATAATTTGATGCCTGGTTCTATTATCAGTTCAGGTCGACATATATTGGATTTTCGTTAATTTATACAAATTTATCAATTGTTTAAGATGATCTAAGAGTATTTTAAAAAGATTCGTTTTCCAATACCTTTTTATTTTACTCATTTTCATATTAAGTCGTTAAATTTAATATTTTCTATCATATCGCCCACTTACATAACATTTCGTACCTATCTATATATCCATCCAAGTCTCTAGATCTATTATTAAACTTACTTAAGTAAGCAAAATATAATTCTACTTACTACACACAAAAATACATAATTCCTTCGCTATATTTAAACCGTATCCTACAAATAGACTAGAATCTTACAATAGTTCGTGTCTAAGTTGTGTACCAATTAAAATTCACACTGTAATCCGTTTTGTCAATCTGCCTTCAGCCAATATTATGCTTGAATTAGCCTACGAGGGAACATGCGAGTTGTTTGTGTTTGTATTTATCGATGGATGAAGCACTTGGGGTTGATTTACCAAATTACAAGGGAAATGTCAGTTCTACTGCTTTCATAGCTATGTATGATATCTGTATTAACATTGAAAAGGACACTAGCTGCTGCAAAAGTTACAATGAGCATAGTTACTACATCACCTTTAAAATTTACGATCATCATCAGCCTAGCCTTTCTTCCAACTGCCAACATGTTGGAATCGGCTTCCAGTTAGCAGGATGCAGCTGAATGCCATTTTACATGAAGCAACTGCCTCCTGGACCTTTACAACTCTGGTAATATAAAATATATGAACGAAATATATTATTTCCCCATAAAACAAAATGATTCCGAGAATCTTATTAAATATTTATGAACGGTTTTATCTGTAATGGGAGCTTTTCTAATTCCAACGAAACGTTTTTTCTGTTTCCAATATTGCGTAGCGCGATTCTCTATAGTAATTACTTTCGAGTATCGAGAGATTGACTTTTAAAATGTACTGTAAAATAGTTCCCATAGCTCCCGCTAGAGGCACTGATGTGATTTTCATACATTTTTTTCGTTAGCCAGCCGGTTGTCGGTAGTCAATAGTGGTAGAGAATAGCACCACCGATCTTTAAGTTTCATTATCAAAATCAATCGCTTCTATAATCCTTTGCATAATAACAACAGAATATACATTATATACAGTAGGCTGTATATAGAAGCTTATTGAGATTATCATAGTAATGACCAATATCGGCTGTCGATAGTATTACATTTGACGTGCGATGTTCTCCGAATGGCAGGCGGCATTATGTTGTTGTCTCAACAATTCATGCGTTATGAATAGCCTCGAGGTAATGTGAAGCTATAGTTGTCTATAATACATCAATGGAAATTACTGATCAAATATTTCTTCACAAAAGAAAATAAAGGCTTACATTGACGGCCTCAGTGGCACAGTGGTTAAGGTGGTTTCTACGCCAATACAACTGTATAAGGAGGTCTTGGGTTTGATTCCTATACGGGACAATATTATTTGTGCGATCCATAAATAGTTGTTTCGGGTCTGGTTGCAGTTTGTATGTTTGTAAAAATCTCCACGACACAAGAGCATTTGTTAGTACGTGAGTTCTCTTTGAAGAAGAAAATAAAAAAGAAATTTAATCCATTACAGTGATTAAAAAGTGAATACATTCGGACGAAAAAAAAGATCTGCACGAGCTCATCTTTCTTTCTTTTGCCTTTTAAAAACCTTTATAGCCTTTTCCGAATACTATTTGTCAACCATGTTTCCAAAGTTCTGCGTAGTCCGCACCTGACCTTTGCAGACCTTCCGGTATTCACATTCAGAATTTGACCTTTTACCAATCTCCGTTCATCCGCCCTTTTGAGATGTCCAAACCATCTAATGACCCCTTTCACTGTTGTCACTTTTTAATACCGTTATGATCTGTAAAATGTAAGGTACACTTTATGCTTTGAATTTGGCCGTTTTATAATAGCAGTAGTTGCCATTTTTATTAACAAAATAGCGTAATCATGACCCAATATCATCACGCTACGACCAAAAGGAGCAGAGTACCAATTAAAATGTTACAAATAAGGGGAATTTTGACCCGTTCTCTCTTATGAGACGCTTGGAGCTAAGTTGCGTGAGTCAGCTAGTGACTAATAAAGTGCAATATTGTAGTCCTATAACCTAAAAAATATAATACAATCTACCAAATACCATTCAATTACACAGTTCCTACTTTACACACACATATAAACTTTAATATTACCTTTCCATTTCGTAGGACACGATGTTCAAAACCTGAAAATGTAACCTAACCCAGCTCTAGATAATAGTCACGAAAATTTTACATAATAGCACACGTAAGCACCACACATTTATTATCATTTAAGTGGGGAACTACCCGCAGCTGTTTCGAAACGGCGCACGTATAATATTGAAATGAAAGACACCCGCACCCGTGATTACCTTGAAGGGTCTTTTGATGGTATAATCAGTTCCATACGTTGAGGTTTTATATTGATTGTTGGTGATATCTTGATAATTGTGTAGGTATTGATAGAAATCTATCTGTTTGTAGTTAGTTGCCAGGGACTAGATAAGAGTGTTGTTACGGACTTTTGTTAGTAACAAGTTGTTTCAGAATAGTAATTTTATACATAACTTTGCTAGAGTATCTAGGGAATGTGTTATTTGAGCAGATTTTTGGTTAATAATAAAACATATTAACCAAAAATTGTCTCTTGATTTCCTCATTCCTTTTGTAAAAAGTATATGCACTCACTTTTAATATTTACTTAAATATAATGTAGAGAAGGCGAGAAGTTGCTTTTAAATATTATAGTGTAGTTAGTTTAAATTAATTGCTACTATTATTCCATTGTATTTTTATCGTACATTGTGAGCGCTGTTGAATTTTCAGTCTGAAAATAAACTACTCGGTGACGGAGCCGTTTCTGCCGTTGTTTTTTCTAAATGTTGTTGCAGAGTTTTCAGGCAGGAAAATGCTTTTTTTGCTCCTGGTAAAAATACATTTCTGAAGCTAGAATATAAAAGGTATTTTCGCTCACTTTCCATTTGTAGTAAAATTGTCCTCTGTTAGGTGGGACATGTTGCTATTTCAGCGTCACATGAAAAGCACAGGTGTGTTGTTATTATGGTAATCTATTCGCGGAACGTTCTAATTAACGCTGAGTCAGCATTACCTCCTCAATTACTCGTGTCAAAAGCAACGCCTACGTGTTTATTTTTACTTTCATACCCATATTTTCCAACAAAGGCAGTCAAATTTTTGTTGCGAAATATACACGAATAAAAGATTTGCCGTCATCAATAGAGCTTACTTTGGGATGACTCGCCAAATTTTCCGATTCATTTGCTATTCGTCCGATTTTAGGAAACCAGGCGTGAAAAACGTATCCCACATTATGGCAATTTCCATCGGTGCGGTTACATAAATGCGCCGAGCGAGCGACATGACATGTGTTTGGAGTAATTACTGCGGATGAAGTCTCGATGAGTTGTGATTTCAGCAGACGTATATTGTGAAAATGTAGATGTTGTTTAAGCAGATTTTCGGTTTATGTGTTTTACAGAAATGATGGAAGTCGTTAATAATACCTCTTCATTATTTCCTTTTGTAGTTACTTACATATGTAAAGAATATACACCCACCTTTATTATTTACTAAGACATAAAGTGACGAAAGAGAATAATAAGTTATTTCATCATAATTACGATATTAGGCCTACCTATGACAAAGTTTTTCTCCGCTATTTACTCGTTCTTACACATTCTAATAATACTCAGTCACTGCTATGATATCTCTGGAATACTGCTCTACTTTCGTTCCATCGCTTCTTTTACTGGATATAAGGTAGTCTAGATACAGTAAGCTAACCATTACTGGAGGCTTTCATATCAATTGGATGGAGGTTTCTTGCCTCAGAAACGTTAAGAGTTAACGACCCGTTAACATTTATTTTTACTTCAAATTTTATCGTAGCATTTTCTTAGAATCACCCAAAATGATACCCTTCGAAATAATCTTTTAATCCTTTTTATTTGCTATAAATTGGATTGCTTTTATCTTCTACCAAACATTCTCCTTATTTGATACTATGACATTTAAAACTTTATTAAAGTGTGTTATTATATTCTCTGGAATTAAAATTGATATTCTACCAAAATGCAGTATAAAATTATCATTAATCCGTCTCCCTTTTGCAAATTGCCAATACGTCTTGATCAAACAACTTCGGAATGACAGATAAGATATTACGGCCGTATCACAATGTCGGCCTTCGTAAACGTTAACCGTACAATTACTCCGACACTTGATACAGCTTCAGGGTTCCACCAAATTGAGGTGGGTTATAACTTATATCACTCATATTATATGGAAGGGTGGATCGTTAACTATCTAGGGCGCAAGTGTAAAACGACCGAATACGGAATGTGTAATTACATCATTTGATATTCAGTTGGTGTTTTATAGGTTTAGATAAGTTTTTGTTGAAAATGTATATGGATGATTTACTAGTTTAGTTTGATAGTTGTTGGTTACGTGTTCCGTGACGTGCAAGCTAATGTGTTCGGTGTTATGTATCTATTTGACTGCCGTTCTCTGTTTCGTGTTCATCATTTCCTGCGGGAGTCGTGCTAGAATGTTGGATATTAGTTTTCCTCGTGTATGCTCGCCTATGTATAATTCAACCTCAAAGTATACGTCGGAAACATCTCATTTTGGAGAAATATGAAAGTAGATGTATAATTTTATTATTAGATGGTATATTTTATGAAGATATGACAAGCTTTTAGAAAGAACTA
The DNA here is from genome assembly GCF_050436995.1 of Anticarsia gemmatalis. Classification (NCBI taxonomy): domain Eukaryota; kingdom Metazoa; phylum Arthropoda; class Insecta; order Lepidoptera; family Erebidae; genus Anticarsia; species Anticarsia gemmatalis. The sequence continues at coordinate 7,289,069 of NC_134764.1, read as the reverse complement.
TTGTCCTAATTAACTTAATTGTAGAACTACAGACTCAGGTAGCAGCGCAATGTAAATGAGATTAAAATTATATTAAAACTATTTGTCTGAGTAGTGAGGACAATTTTCTTGAAAAATATCATATCACTAATTATTTCTATAATAGCAAAGATTATCTATCTGTCTCTTTGATATTAGCAGATAGTAAAGTGCCAGGTGCTTATAGCTTCTTTAGCTTCGATCACTTAGATATAATTAAATGTATAACTAAAAGGTATCGTGGATCTATTGATATAACTCAATCTAACGCCGAAACTAGCCAAAGTGTTTTGTCTTAGCATTTGCAAAACCAAGACTTTAAGAATACAAAATTAGTACGACTAACTATAAAACAAGCAACAATGTAGAATTTTATCAACAAAGCAACGCAAAATATACAATAAACATACAAAGTTACACAGCGCTAGACATCATGCTACAACGGAACAGAAAATAATACGTCAAAATGATTGATTGCGTATCTTACGTTGCTTTTTCTCGCATTATTATGTGTGTGACGTTGCTAATACGTGCTAACGTTGTGTGTTTGTGTTTGTTTGTTTTACGCCTGTCATTTTGATTTAGCAGATTAAAATAATTGGTTGTAGATTTTATGCCATTTTATCAGCTCTATTTTCAATCTTATAGTCAAATTGTTTAAACACTGAATTGGATTTTCTACTGTCAGTTGCATCAAAGGTCTTAATATCGACACTGGCAATGACAACTAAGATGTTGACATAATATATTTTTACGAAAAATTATTTAAGCTTTCTTTTTTGAAGATACATTGCCTACATACGTTCTTATATTATTATAAGAACTGAGAGAAGATATGTGGTAGGGTGGATATGACTCAATAAAAAGTTTTTGGTACTTTTGGATTAGATATTATTATTTCTATGGAAATAATCTTTTAATAATGAAACCTTCTAAGAGTATAAACAACCTAATCCCATATATATATATGGAAGTAAATCTACTAATAAAACGAAACTCTAGCATAAACTACATTTTAAGTAATAGATAATAGAAGTCCGTCTTACAAAAACATTTCAATATTAAGCAGAATCAACCATAACATTAGATTGATATCGAAGAAATGTCATTCTGACTCCAAAGCATAGCATAATGGTTGATCAAGAATTCCATGAATATTTTAATAACCCTTATGCGGTTGCTCGTAAAAATAGAATATCCAATTTCCTAGATATTGAAGTAGGTTTTCCGAGGATTGAACTATTTTTGTGTTTAGGAAAGTGTAATAAGAAATAAATTGAGTTGGTACTTAATCAGTTTATAAATACCAGCTAAGTCTGCACGTAATTAGTTTGCTTTTGAAATCTGTTAGTATTAATGAAGCTTCAAGATATTTGTATCATAATGAAATCTTTGTGAATAAAAATAAAATATCGATTATACAATAATTTCAACCAAATAAATTTAGAAAATGAGAGACAACAAACAAAACTAATAAACTCTGTAAGTAACACTTATGAAGATGCCAATAAAAAGATACGAAATCTATCCATGAAACTTCGAAACACAAAAACAAACATAACAAAGCAAAATTATTGCGTATAATAAGATTTTCTCCAATAACGAGGGTGTTTTATGTACAGATTTCTTCCCTAAGCATTATACAAGAATATATACATATACATACATACATAATATTTCGCCTTTTTCCCATAAGAGTAGGCAGAGACCAAAGGCCACTTAGTACGATCTTTATAAAATTCCCTTGCCTCATTCACATCCATACATCTGGTCATACTGGACCACCGGTTACGAGTACTACGCACCTTATCTGTTAAAACACCACCGATGTGATCTGAATAATATACTAGCTGACCCGCGCTACTTCGCTTGCGTCACATTTATAAGAGAGAAAGGGGCATAATTTTCCCCGTTTATGTAAAAAAAAAATACTGGAACTCTGCTCCTTTTGGTCGTAGCGTGATGATATATAGACTTTCTCGATAAATGGGCTATCTAACACTGAAAGATTTTTTTAAATTGGACCAGTAGTTCCTGAGATTTGCACGTTCAAACAAACAAACAAACTCTTCAGCTTTATAATATTAGTATAGACTAACTGACCCGCGCAACTTCGCTTGCGTCACATAAGAGAGAATCTATACTAATATTATAAAGCTGAAGAGTTTGTTTGTTTGTTTGTTTGAACGCGCTAATCTCCGGAACTACTGGTCCGATTTGAAAAATTCTTTCAGTGTTAGATAGCCCATTTATCGAGGAAGGCTATAGGCTATATAACATCACGCTACGGTTATTAGGAGCGGAGTAGCGACGAAAAATGTTACAAAAACGGGGAAAATTTTGACCCATTCTCTTAGGTGACGCAAGCGAAGTTGCGCGGGTCAGCTAGTGGGTCATAATTTTCCCCGTATTTGTAACATTTTTTACTGGTACTCTGCTCCTTTTGGTCGTAGCGTGATGTTATATAGCCTATAGCATTCCTCGATAAATGGGCTATCTAACACTTAAAATAATAAATATTTTTTCAAATCGGACCAGTAGTTTCGGAGATTAGCGCGTTCAACAAACAAACTCTTCATCTTTATAATATTAGTATAGATGTCTTTCTAACGAAAAACAAATGCATACAATACACCCCTCTCAAGAATGGTATGTATGTATTCATCAGATATTCCATGAATATTTTACGCAGCAATAAACTTGGAGATTCCAATGTGTTTTGCGTTCTCGGTGTTCTGGGTTAACCTTAATTAACTTTGTAAGAAGATATTCGAGCATTTTTGTTGAAAATTTTGTAATTTCACCTAATTAGATGGTTTTGAAGGGTCGAGTGGAAATATTTTGTTTTGGATTCTTGACATCGAGTACCGACCCTTTTGAGAATACTGAAGTCAAATAAGTGGTATCAGAAAAAGTTTTTCAGTTCATCTGACTGTTTTTGTATTTTCAGGGTAAGCAGGGTAGCGATATATTGTTGTGAGATCTCTTTTTAAATCTTTATATTTCCGTGTCGATATAAAAGTAATCTACTGCTGTATTTGACCATCATGAGTCTGAATTGACCTAAATTAATAAATTATTTGATTTTGTCCTTAAACCTTTATCCTATTACTAGCTGACCCGCGCAACTTCGATTGCGTCACATAAGAGAGAATGCGTTATAATTTTCCCCGTTTTTGTAACATTTCGCAGCGTGATGTTAAGTATATAGCCAAAACCTTCCTCGTTAAATGGTCTATTCAACACAAAAATAATGTTCAATTCGAACCAGTGGTCCCTGAGATTAGTGCGTTCAAACAAACAAACTCTTCAGCTTAATAATATTAGTATTGATTGTAACGTAATGAATCAAAATGGGCAGAAATACCTTTATAAAACGGTATTTACCGACTCTGTTCCTAAAACACTGCACACCCATTCGTTTTCTACTTAGTTGCAAAGTCCAAAGCTAACATCCACAGTTTATTCCAAACTTCTATCATTTATACAAACTAACGTACTAACAACTTTTGTACACACGGGAACACAACTAACATAAAATACAGGTTTATATTTACTAACTAACTGTCACGAAAGTTCTAGGGAACATTTACCTCTGACTCACCTGAGGATTTACTAACGTCGAAAACGAATATCCGCTAAATTTTGTTCCTTATTACAATTCTATCCGTTATAAAATGTCGGTCTAACTATGGTACAATTATATAATGTGTTTATTCGATACTGCCTACTCCATGTCAAAATATAAAGGAGAAAAGTCATAAACGTCACCTTCAATATTTTACAAAACTTATTTTTCGAGAATCATAGTAAGCCATCTGTAGCTCGATTCTCTACTACTATCAATTACCGACAACCGGCCTCATCGAGGAATTTCGTATGAAAATCTGATTAGCGCCTCTGACGGGTGTTCTAGGAACTATTTTGTCAGTACATTCTATATGTCAAACTTTCAATACTCGAGAGTACCGACTGTACAGAATTGCGCTTCTGTTCACTTTGAATATAGAGCTGTCTGCACTGAGTAGGTACCGCTTTGTAGTCTTCAGTCAAAAGCATTTTTGCTTTAAAGTCAAATATGTCAAAAACGTCCCCGTCAAAGGTATTAAGGGAATTCTTAAGGCTCAAAGCAAAATTAGAATTTGAAGGAAATCCTTTTCAAATTCTAAGCTTGTCTTGAATCTGTAATACTTAAGATGAATCGACATCCAACAAAGGAGATATTGATTAGGTGTATTCTTCATCGGATATGTAGATTTATGGCAGTAGTATTTTAGGCTAATAAATTTTATACGAAAACATTTATGTATCCTTTTCCGAAATCCCTTATTTGTGTTATACCAAACTTTTGCATATTGTGATTTGGTTCCCGTTTTACTGACCATAACACTTGTGTACTGCTACATTCTCTACCACTATCGATTATCGATAACCGGCTAACTATCGAGACATTTTGTATTAAAATCTAATCAACGCCTCTAATGGGCTTCGTAGGAACTATTATGGCAGTACATTTTAAATGTCAAATTTTACATACTTCACAGTTCTGACTGTAGAAAATCACGCTACTATTGTGAGTTTTATTATTAAATGTAGTTATTTGATAAATGCTGTCTGTGACATTGTCACATTTATTTCTCACTATCTAAGCTACTTATATTGAACTACCCCGAAGTCGATTTCGCTGACGACAAACCGTCAACCGATAACGATATTCGGGCTTTCAAGGTGAGGCAACGGTACTACCGTGATAAATGAGTTAAGACCCAAATCTGTCTTAGTCACTTTAGATAGTAGTTTCTAAAACATTTTTTTCTTTCTTTGCAGCAATTCGTCTGGAGCGACTTCTCAGAAGAATACATACCGACGGACAAAAAACATACTTTCTACCCTTCGGTGATCATCAACGAGCACCTTTATGAAGTCAAAATCACAGATGTACCGGTAATACCTTACTTTCCAATAAACTCGTATTACGAATGGGCTCACTACCGGTTTTACGGACTCAGGAGCGCCACGGCTTACATACTAGTCTTCGATTTGTCTAACGTCGAAACTTTTCAGTACATCCGAACTTTGAGAGATCAAATGGTTGAAAGCCGAGACATGAGGAATGTTCCGGTATTAGTTGTTGGCAATAAACAGGATTTACTTTGTAGTAACACTCCGTCAGCCGCGAGCGGGCTGCAACAACTAGCTATAGCGGAAAGTGCTTGTGGAGATTCAAGAGAGAAGAGAAGAAACATTGTAAATTTAGTACGAAAGCACTGGAAGTGTGGTTACGTGGAGTGTTCAGCTAAATATAATTGGCGTGTGATAGCTGTGTTTAAAGAACTTATGGAGATGATAGACGCTTTAGAGTGGAGTGGTGGGGGGAGGAGTGCTGAACCTCCCCCTGATTCGTCAGCCGGTGGAGGATCAGGCTCACATGAAAATCGTTGCGTGGTTGCTTAGCATTGTTGAATGTTATTGTTCTTCTACAATCTTTTATTAATCACTTTATTTTTATAACGAGAAGGAAAAAATTGCCTCGTTAAAATATCTACCAAGGTTAGATTGTCCCATAAATCTTTGTTTATCTTATCCGTTTAATTAAGCAACAGGATCTGCGAAATCCGAGTACGATATTTATCTGTTTTAGGGTTATCTAATTGACCCATTCACTGGCTCTGCTTCCTTTTCTGTAGATTCATCAATTCGCAAACTTGCACTTGCAAAAGTTAGCTGACGAGGTTCATTTGAGGAAAATCCAATCTAACCCTCGCAAATTGGACCATATTTCATGCAACTTCGAATGAATTTGAGAGCTAAGCGCCCCTTTTTATATTCTTTTGAGTTATATCGTACATTTTTGACCATTCATTTCTTACTTGTTTGTTTTGGTGGCGTAATTTTAAAGAATTTTATATTTAGCGTTCAATTTCCGTACCCGCCTCTTAACGTATTCTTAGAATTTATGTTTCTTAGAGATTGCGGTACATTTCTGTGTATTGAAGCTTAAAGAGACCTTAGATATTTAGTAGCCACACAAAACCTGTGAAACGCTTTAGGGACTTGAAACGGAGCTCCATCTCATGAGAGAAGAAAACACATTTATTTTGCAACGACATGTTTTAAAGGCCTGTATATTTCCACCACAGTAAATTTATTATTGTGCTCAAAAGACGTTATTTCCATAACACGTTATACAGAGTTTGTTCAAGCAAACGTATATTGAAAATAGATGTTGTTACGTAAATATCAGATGATTGATCTATTTTGAACGGTGTCGGTGACAGGATACCTAAATTAATTGAACCTTCGTAATTAGAATTCGATGGCTAATAGCAATATGATCCACGTTGATTAAATATCAATAATTAATACAATTAGTTTTCATTGAACAATGTTTTTGACAAACAATATAAATCGAAATGAGCAGAATTTCATAAAAATGGACAAGAATGAGATAATAAAAAGCTGAAAATATAGCAATAAAACTTAGATGTTACCGCTAACAGCCCTAATAAAATATGAAACAACTATGACTTCGAATGGCCGGAGATCTCTGAGGAATCAAATTCAATTCCGGGACAAAATCTATTTATCGTATGGGCACGAGTTTTGATTGAACTTCCCGGGAACTTTCATCGAATTTGACTCAGTCGGATACAAAACATGACTTACTTTTTAAATGGGGATGATGACTTTACGATGATGACTAATTTAGATGATGGCTCAATTTGATGATGACTAATTTTTATTTTCCGTTCAAGTTGTTGTTGTTGTTTCAGTTGAATAGTTGATCTATTGCTTTCAGAAGTAATTACTCTCTATTTTCAAATAATAGGTGACTAATTTGTATCTGCTGGATTATTTTTGAAGATTCCATTTTTTATTCCTGTGTCATCATCATCCCTATTGCTAGAACTATCTCAAAAGTTTCTTCATAATTAATATTTTTGTAATTCACTAGTTCAGAGTTTTCCCTTTTAACAATATGTAAGCTTTAAATTATATTCGTGTTTAGATTTATTTCAGGGTACTTTTACACTTTTCTACTAACACTTCTACGTGTAGTTCTACTGTTTAGAAATTTTGAAAAATAACTGATAAATTGTGAATACTGAGTGTACATTTTAATAGGTTTAAAATCTTTAGGCTTTGACCTTATCCAGAAGAAGTGAATTTCTCGCGATTTCTTCGCGCGTATTTCGCGCGAAGTATTTTGAACTCGCGCGAAACTTGTGGACGCGATGTGTGGGCGCCTAGATTCTCAGTAACGCGCACACGAATTCACGCGAATTTATCCGCGGCGAATTCGCCCCTTCTGGACAAAGTCTTAGTTTCGCTATTTCTGAATAACTATCAGGTAACTTATTAGCTAAAATTCTGACAGCTGTTTTTATACATTTGTTGGCATTTTATCCAACGAATAGGTTATCTTATAATTATTTATGAGCTGTAAAACCCCTAATCATTTGTTTCGAATTTTCATTTACAAAATTATTTGTAAAATTTTAAACTGCTATTATAGTTTTATTAATTGTTTTACTAGTATCATTAATGTGATCAGTATCTTTGTCAATTTCATTTCAAATAGGTACTGTTTTTGTACATTCGTGTATATGGGCTTATGACATAAATCTTTTAGACCTAGAAACTTACTCTGTGTTGTGCTTCTTAACCTATGTGCTTCCTCTACCGTTGTTTATAGGAGTTTCTTTATTAGTAATAGTGAATTCAGATTGTGAGATAATATATCTATTTACAATTCGTTGCGATTTGATAGTGGTTAGAATATTTTGTAAAAGTTTATCAACTGTTCGAGCGGACTCAGAAACAAGAAACGCTATAAAAATAATTTCCATCAAAATTTATAGAATCAATACCAGTAGTTAAAAGCTTGAAAGATTGACTATCAGTCTTACCGATGTTATCGTATTATTCATTCATTTATTGATAAAATATAAGTTTACAGTTTATCACCAAATCACTTATATCTATACTAATTGTACAAAAGGTTAGGCTAGAAATCTTATTAAGTATCTAAACAAAAAAAAACATTGTAGATAAAATTCAATTCAACAAATACATACTATACATAATAACATTATCACTTTTATCTCTTGAACATGTTCAAATAATTAGAAATACTATTTAAAGTATCATGTATGGAGTCAAAAAATATATCGGCATCCGGATTGTGTGCTATAAATTTGTTGAGCAGTAAAATGGCTCTTGCAGTGGGACTGTTGTCAGCCTGAGGAGAGCGCCAGGTAGACGGGTAGGAGAAGGTAATAAGGAATAACTCGGTTTACAGGGTTGTAGAGGTCCGATAGGCAGCCGCTGAAATACTCGTATTCAGCTGCATCCAGTGAGACTAGAAGCTGACTCCTACATAGTTGGAAGAAAGTCTATGCTGATATTTCATAAATTCATTTCGTTGAAATAATCTGAGAGAAAATACTTGAATTCCTGGAATCAGTACCTATACCTTTTGAACATAGAAAATATACTTCTGAAAATGAAAATACAATTTCAATTCATAGAACTTCTAGTTTGTTATGTTATAAAATATGTCGGAATATTACTTCAATTTGTGATAGAATTCTATTTATAACGTTTCTCGTTTCTAAGTCAAATTCAATAATATCATTTTTAAAGACATTGTATATTGCTGTGTGAAAATAATTAATATTAGCGACTAGATATTAATTGTTAAATTTTATAATATTAGGATATTTCTGAAGTAATACAGTCTCATTATGATTTGGTTCATTTATATTAAAATTGGCTTTATTTTCTTCATCAAAGATATTTGAAGATTTTTCTTTACAATTAAAATTATTTTTAATTTTATTAGTTTATATGTCTTAATAGTTTATTTCTTTGAAAATCTTAGCGGCCAAAGTTGTAAATTGCAGTGTGACTTAATTGTAAGTTACTTAGGTGATCGTTATACAAATGTTACACGGTGCAATAAAACGTTGTGAACGATTTTAAATGTTGTCTTATTTATATACTATTACTAACCTATAATAATTATATATAATAATAAAATAAATTTAACCCATTACTGTCCCACTGCTGGGTAAGGGTCTCCTTCCGTAATGAGGGAGGGGTTAGGCCTTGAGTCCACCACGCTGGCCAAGTGCGGGTTGGCCCGGGTTGGGGACTTTGCATGCCCTCAATAAACGTATTAAACAAATTTTAGGCATGCAAGGTTTCCTCACGATGTTTTCCTTCACCGTTGGAGCATGTGATAATTATTTCTAATACACACATAACTTCGAAACCGTTCGGTTCGAACCTACGACCACTTGAGTAGGAGGTGTCAACTTATACCACTCGGCTATATTATACCCCAATTAATTTTGTCAGTAACGGCCAGTGAATCAACGTCAACACTGGCCGTGGTCGCAACCTAGGAGCAACAATGCGCCGAAACGTCAAGCATTCTAAGGCAAAATGCGTGTTCGCGTTAATTCCTGCAGAATATTATATGTAACATTACCAACAGTAATTTTATCAATAATGTTACCAAATCAGTTAATAGGATTGTCTTTTGAGTTAATTTAACAGTTTAAATGATGTAAGTAAGACCTTAACGTTTTAATGATATTGATGCGGTTTGAAATACTATATAAACTGACTTCCCAATTTGGAATAGATTCGCCTAACGAGAATTAATTAAAAGTATTTATACCCTTACGCATCAACATCAATAAACATTCATCAACTGTAGGTATTTGAGTAAAAAAAAAATGACGATAGCAGCAAGATTGCTGAGCTGAATAGATTTGAAAAAAATCTACGTACATGTATAATCTATCTCTAACTAATCATGAACTCGAAAGAGAAATGAAAACAAAGGCATGGTTGGTAAAACTTTACCGCATTACTGCAAACAAACTAGTTTCGAAAATTCCAGTCAGAATTCGTATCAAAATATTGTATTAACTAACTTGCAACTATTGGAAAACTGAGCAAATCCTAAAACGCTGAGTTGCAAAATTCTCTAACGTTTCTTCAATATTTGACTTTGAAAGTTCAAACAGGGGTCTTAACTTGTGCAGTACAAATACAAGGTATTTGCAACTGTTTAGACTTTGTACTGCACTCTTGGGGATAAAATAGTATGCGCTAAGGTATTACTAATAGGATTTACTAATCCCTAAATGTACATAAAACAGACTTATTTAAATATGCAATTTAATTTTTTTTTTAATTCTTTGATGCCGGCTTAATAAAGTAAATGCGTTTTATTGAAAAAATAAATGATAATACAATGAAAGGTCTTTTTACTCATTTTTGGATAATTTTATGCGGTAAAAAGAACAATAGTTAAATTGTATTGTTTTAGATTACTGAACCACTAAAATACCTATATTTAACTACAACGTGAAGACTGCTGTTCAAAATTTAAGATTCACAAGCATTAACATTTCAACAGCATAGTAAAAATGTTGCTTTCATAATATATTTGAATTATTTTTGTGTCTACCTATCTCTGAGACGACAGGAGATTTAACGTTGCAAATAAATAATATTACCAAAAGAAAAAATCATAATATCAGATATTCTGCCTAAAGCGATCATGTTGTATAAATTACTTGTAATAAACGGCTTTTTCTTCAGTTCTTTATACATTGAGAATAAAAGGCCTGTCCGCTCCTTCTTTTTGTCTGCACATTCATTAATTTAAGTAAGCCGTTTCAACATTTTTTTGTACAATTTAGTGCCCGTGTTTTTGCCGTTCTATTTAGGTTACCGTGTAAGCCTTTGTGTAAGCCTCGAAATTTGTTAAGCCGTAAATACTGGGTAATTAATTAAATACTTATAAAAAAATACACTTGTTATGCAAGATGTTTTTGCCATTAGAGCTTGTTTTGTGCATATGTTTGTATTTTATGTAACACATAAAATATGAGTTATAATGTATAGTTAGATGTTCACATTATATGTTTCTGGATTGAAGAGTTGACTCAAAAAAGAGTAAAAAATAACATTTGAAATGCAAAGCTCACTACTTAAATCTTTAGTAGTAACGAGTTTAATTTGATTCGGTAAATAATCGATTAAAATTATTCGAAAATTGCAGTTAGTTCAACAGCATCAAAAAGTACGTTACTATAGCTTGGTTGATCGTATGAAACATTGAGCCATAGATTTGTATGCTTTTAAAATCGTCACGAAAAGGCAGTTTCATTTTCATTTCGCAGGTGAAGTTTCAAAACAGTAAAAAAGAGATTTCGGCTTCCATTTTGACCTCTTTCTACGTTTCAATATTTAATTAAAACTCAACCGATGCTACAGACACTTACAAAGCATTCAGCAGTCCATTGAAACTTGTTCAATATTTTATTTAATTAAAACCGTGCTATTAGTTCAGTTGCGAGTGAGTTACAGAAACTTCTCATTCAATAGCGGCTTCCATTTCTATTTTCCACTCGAGTTTATGTTATAAAACGCTATGAATTTTACTACCTTTTGCATGTTACTAATTTTAAGTTGGAAACAGACGTCGGATTTATGCGTCGAAGGTTTTCAATTTAGCTACGAGGAAAAAGCGCATTTTTGTGGACACGTAAGAGTTTCTAATTGTGTCAACAGGATTGCTACGAGGGCCACAATAATTATAATTGCTTAAGTTTTAACCAGAAGTAGACCATCACCAAGTATCTCACTAACGCACGAATTAATAAGTGCATCGTTTCTTGGTAATTCTTCTTTCCAAGGAACAATAAAGTATTGGTAAGGCTACTAAGATTATTTTTGATTATTAACGTCGTGTGATCGCATACCTAATTATTGACAGTCGCGACTCAAAGAAAGGTAAGTTGCTAGCACAAAGCACTTACTGCGTACTGAAAAATTGTTCATAGCAGTAATGAATATCCTCAATATATGTATATAGCCTCAATACAAACAAAGTCTTTCAGACCCATCTTTTGAATATTTATTCATACTTTACACAATAATACAAAGGCAGACTTTATGCCAAAGGCATTTGTTCGAAGTCTACCATAAGGTTACCCAGAGTTGAGATTGCCAAAGTTGTATCTTCATCAAATAGATATCAAGCCGGTACATAGTTTGTATCCAAACACAGACATTCTAATAAGGGGCGCAGTAGAAGCGCGCTCCGGTGCACTGCGAGAGCGTAATTACTAGTCTACTCTTTGCACGGCAGTAGTTAATATCTGCAGGTAATATTTCAGTCTCGACTAGATTTATTAATATCTAGTGCAATTAATTTTGAATGTTTTAGGGAAATGGAGAAAATTTATTATAATTTTAATGCTAGTTTTCAGAAATTATTATCACGATAATGAGAAGTGCTTTGTGCATTGTACAGTCAGCTTCAAAAGTAGCTGATCATATTCAATCTTTTGAAACCCTATATACTGAAGTCTGCACATCATTCTACCTGATTTTGATCAGTTATTTAATAAAGTTATGTAACACAGAGGTTTTGAAAATATGACGTTGTTAAGCGATTTTTGGAGCTGACTGTACAAAGAAAATCTAGTTGACAAAGTGATACAGACTGCTGCACACAGTGCTGTTTTGCATGTTATTTTTATGGTTTTTTTTTAATTTTTGATAAAAAACATGCAGATCAATGCTCGCGAACAGAGTTTCGTCCACTATTTTATCACCTTAAAATGCGAATTCATAAAAAAATCTTTCTCACTACCCAATGACGTCATTAAAGGAAGTACGGTGCAAACCTTCAAGTTTTTAATCTTGGTAGTTTGCGTCGTATGTTAATAAGTTAAGATAAGAAACAAATTCTGCATGTTTTTGCATAGCCATTTTGTTACCGAAAAATTTTTTTTTATATAGTTTCTTATATATCATAACTTTTAAACACTCGCATTGCATGTTTAATGTATAACAGAATACGGGAATAAACGTGAAGGCGCATTTTACCTTAAAATGCCTTGTTTTTAATATATTTAGGTACTTACTTCAATCTTTCTTCAGAACAAGAATTGCAAGATCATCGAGCATCATCAATATGTAAAAAGGAAAGGCATAGTGCAGTCTTGGGAGTCGTATCATGGTGAAACGACCGTTTCCATACATTTTTAAGGTTTCATTTCAACGCAATCTCCAGACACGAATAAAGGAGCATTTCTTAGTACCTACGTGTTTATTTATAAGATGAAACAGATGAAAACATATTTCGTTTGGATAAAATATGAGACAAGATGAAGTAGAAAAATAAATTGCCGTTTTAAGCGATTACTTATCACGGTTAGGAAAACCTCTATAATATAAGTATATGATTCCTAATAGGCTCGAAATTTAATACATTAAACTAACATTGTAAATGGTGAAACGTGGATGTATTTCATACACCTCTGTCTAAACCTATGGATATAACACGCGTAATTTTATGAAGGTGAGGAAATATATGATGAGGAAATTATGAGTAATAAAACCATGCAAAATATAGATGAAAAGGTAGGAATTGATGAGCCAGAAATCCATAGAAACATAATTCTTTTGTAATTAACGTAGCATGAAAATATGATACGCTTTTCTTATACATCGTGTGTAGGAAACCGGAAACATACGGTACATTTGTTATGGGTCCGAGTAGGGATTCTTAATTCATGATCACTTAAAGGTGAGGCATTCAGTATTTCTAAGTATTTCGTATTTGTTAGTGTGTATGATTACTTAATTTTATTTTTCTTAATCAAGTAAAGACTGATTGAGCCCTTAGAAGGATAAGTGTATTGGAAAAATATGTTTCAAATAAATAGAGATCTTATTCGAAACGTAAAATGTTTCCTTAAAATTGTATAATTATATTAAACTCTAACTAACTCTTACTTTGAAGTATATTACTAACTAAAATGATTCTGAGGTAGATAAGCGGTAGTTTATCTATTCAATAGCACTTAAACTCATAAAAAAAAAATAGTTTAAATAGATGAACTACTGCTAAATGTGCGATGCTCAGAAACCGGGCATTAGGTACCGAAGCTTTGTTTGCCATACATAGTTTCCTGATTTAAAAAAATATATTTGTGTTTGAATTTGAGCAATAATAATAAATTGAACTCACGTTTTTATACATCAAACATCATTATTTTGTGTATATTGTTTCAATTTTCACAAGTTTCACTCAACTCCTCTACACCGGTTGACATTTATTTGTTATTTCAAAACAGTCGGGCTCGTTTGATGTGAAAACAATCATGTGATCGTCGTGTTTACCTCTTTGTGTTTACGTTGAATGTTTGCGAGGCAATATTGTGATACCTCCTGTGTTTGTCTCCACCCTAAAGAAAAACATCGGGGATAGCTACAAGCTGTTATTGAGGATTATAAATTGATTCTTGTTTGAAAGTTTGAAACTGATTCTATTCATTTTACTTGTAATATTTGTGAAAATATTTATGCTTCTACTTGGTTATTTTGTATTTAGTATGGGTGTAAAATATATTTAATTATATAAGCAACAGTTAAAGATAATATAATAGTCTGTGCGTCTTTTACACTTTCAAATATTAAACATTGAAATCAAAGTATAAGTAACATTTCTTCTTGCATACATACTTAAACTGTTAAGCTTGAAGGTGCAGTCAGAGGTGTATACTATGTTTTTCCCAGGTAATAAGCCTCAAGCCATATACCAGACAAATTTCCAAACTCCAGGCTACGTAAATATATAGTTCTGTTATTTTATATCTATTAGTTTTAAATTGTTGTTTTAGTTAAATTTGTGTTCTTTGTTAAGTTTGTTATTGGTTTTATTGTAAAATGAGTGAACCTGGACATGTTCATAGTAGGGTAAGAAAATTAAGTTTGAGAATCATTGGTTTCTTTGTTTACCTTTTATTTTTTCGTAATGTGAATAAGGTATAGTTAAAGTTAGAAATCGTGCCGGATACAGAGGCAGATACCTAAAAACATTTCTTCTTTATCCCAATTTGTACGCAAACAACCATTCTATATCTAAAACACGTCTCTGACTATTACCCATTGTCTATTATTCCACAACAATATAAATCACACCAAGTCATATTTGCCTAGTTTCCGTCGTGGATGGCACAAGGAGGCGCGCTTCCTGTTGCGAACAACGCAATATCCGCTCGCCGTGATCATCTTTACTTGAACACCGTTTGTTTACAGCAGAGCCGACACGCTTCCTAGAAAACGGGCTGGCTCTAGGAAATTTAGATACTTTTGCTGATACAAAGAACTTTAGATAGTTCATAGGCGAATTTATTAAGTTTTGTTTGTTAGTTATCTATATAGTTATATATTTAATATAATAGTGTCTCGATTTATGGCACGAATATCAAAGCAGAAGTGCTATTGTCTTCGAACGACTAGCAATCGATAAAATTTAGCGCTGTAGGAACTATTTTTGCAACATCATCATCATTGGCCTGAATACATCTATTGCAAATGATTAAGGTGGCGTCAGGCAGAATTAGTGCATTTTCGTTCGTGGCTCAAAAGGCCTTTTGCAATTTAATATGTATTTAAAATGTCAAAGTCTCGATACGCAAAAAAAATATTAACCGTCTTCAGTGATCTTGGCCCCTTACTCATAATTATATAATAAATATATTATGTAAAGACCGATTGCGACATTTCTAGCATGCGCCGTATTGTGTGTCTGACAATAGTAGCAAGCTGCATAGAAGTAAAAAAAAAATAGTAGAGGAGTTCAGGTGATGGAAATGTAACAGCAATGGAGTCCACCAGTCCTGTGTAAAAATATTTAGACAAAATTAATTAACTCGATGACGCTGCAGAAATTTCACTGAAAAACAACATCAATTTGTAATTTACACTTGGCTTGTAAATTGTTTCAGTCAGTACCGTCTCTCGACCATGCGCCTTTTTTTTTTGACCGGTTATTATCCCACTGCTGGGCAAAGGTCTCTCCTCGAACGAAGAAGGTGTTGGCATGAGTCCACCACGCTGGGCAAGAGCTAGGACTATACATACTCAGTATTGAAAGAAAAATAAATATAATTATTTGCTTATTTATTTCATTATCCCGGTCACATTAAAAGATTAACAAATCGGGGTGTATGATAAATCGAGCTGAACAAGACAAAACGCGTCCCAATACCCGTGACAGAAATAGGCCGTAACAGCTTTATTCTTGGCCACAGACCGCAAAACCAAAAGGTACGGACAAAGGACATTGTCGTCGTGACGTATCCATCATTTGATTGTGGTAAATTGTCACGTCCATGGTTGTCCGTTCTTTTGTCCCTTCCTACTTCCGGCAACTATTGGAAATGTGAAATGTGAATATGAAAAGAATTTTCTTAAAATATTTATGTCCTTGATTAACAAATAAGATGGATTACTTAAGTTAGAGAAATATTTCCATATCATCTAAGTATTGGACAAAAGTTGCATCTGATAATACGATCAGAATCATGTTTTTTATCTTTTTTTTATTTATTTATTTTGTACATATAAACATTACAATTATTGTTTATTTCAATTAAACTCGCCAAACTTTTACGTTTGATGGCGAGAAGCGCACTTTTACAAAAAATATTTAATTTATGTAACGCGAGAGATCTTTACATAAGAATAGGAAAGTAAAAATTAAAAAAAAAACATAGAGAAGTATAATTTGGATATCTATTAATTGGTGTAACATTTATCAGGCGTTTGGGGCTAAGAGACGGTTTCCCTAATTTTAAATAAGTTTTTAAGCTAGGCAAAGCCATGGCCGCTAGTTAAAGAATATACCTACAGAACAACTACAACCCAGTTACAGTGTTGCGTATGTAAATTCACTGCGCTTTTGGTACACGCACCAAGAATTACCGTTTTATAACTGACAAAGGTTTTACCGGAACCGAAACCAAGCAGTGCGAAAAACCTTTAAAATGGCGGGACTTTTTAAATTGGCCTGTTATTTTGTAGCGACGATGATTGATCGATTATAGTGTACTTACTACATACGATTTGTTGCGTTTTATATTGCAAAAAAAATATGGAATTACTATTCCAAAAATAAGTACAAGTATAAGGACAGCGAAAAAATCGATCTACTTGTTTAAATATTCAGATTTTTTTGCAAGTTCACTCCGAACACCGTGTTCCTTTATTTTTAGTGATTGTATTTATAAAGTAAAAACTCAAAAGCTAATCGTAAGAAAAGTATTAAATATCTTAATGTTAGTATACATATTTATTATTTTCTTTCAAGCTTAATATACTCTATATTTGAATCAATAATAGCTAAACAAGCATCAATTAATTTAAACGATATATATTATTAAGTTCACAAAGTCGTTGACTACAACCGGAAAGGGACGACAAAGGGCGCTCAGAATAGGAAGGGTGTAAGTGTCATCTTTATAATGTGGGTCTGCATATCTGTTAAGGGTGTGTTCCGGGTTCTGCCCTTTGCATACTGATTCTATTTATAGAATTTGAAAGTAGGTTTGTTTTGATGTGAATGAAGAGGTAGACAGCATTTTAGGGTAGGTTAAGAGTAAAAGATGTGTTCTTTATAAATAGGAGATTTTCGACGTTTGTTTATTTGCGGTATATACGTTTTTAAGAAAGTTTGATATTTTAGGAATTCAATCAACATAGTAATAGTGATTTATAAACTAAAACTTAGAACCTACCGCCGAATCCTAGATTTTCTTATTGTTTTTTTAAATTCTCCCTCGTTACAGAAATAATTTAACCAGATGGTATTTATTATCTTACAGTAAAGTAAGATATATACCTACATGCAAGTTTTAATTGGTTTTCATTTTTATGTCTGTTAACTCATAACATTTCACAAAGTGGACCGATTTTCATGCTTTTTTTAATGATGTGCCTCTCATGTGGTCCCCTTTTAAATCTGATACAGATCAGCTAAGTAGTTTTACTCTCTTATTTACTTTACATTCCAGCATTCAAACCCTTATATTTTAGATTACACTAGGTATACAAATAACACAAAGCTTAGGTCACGTACACACCCACAGCGTAGAGTGAAATTCAGATGTAAAGTTGTTGCACAATAGGAGGACGGACAATGGAGCGACGTGCGGTCCGGCTAATGGATCCCGACAGACCTTACATTATTTATACCGCAAATAGTCCCCCTGACACTATTATACCGGTATACTATGTGGATAAAAGACTTACAAACAATATATACCAGAAGTCTATGATAAATTTGCGACGGATTGATCAAAGTAACACCATTTTCTTATACAAGTAATTTAAATTTTGAAACCCTTGTCGACAAAACTATGATAGTGGACTATCGTAGTTTTTGAAAATGGGTTAACAAATCTTTATATTATTATAATGTTTTTTTACCATTGCTATTCATAGCTAAATGTTAGCCTTACAGCACAGTTCTTGTTTCCTTAAGATTACCGAGATAAAAACTATCCTTTCGTTTCTCATATCTCAAACTATCTTCATAGAAAGTGTCAAGTGGCTTTAGGCATGGATAATAGACAGACAAAGCTACTTTTTTATTTATAATATTAAAAAAGGAAGTAGAGATTTAAGAAAAAACGCTACCTCTCTCACTTAAGGCACAGCCGAAGTACAATTAATTACGATGTATCTCTATTTTTGGTCTCAGGTGGCGTCCCTTAATCATTATAATTGATCCGACTTGAACTTAGAGGACGTTAGCTAATTAATTTATAAGTAGATGGTATAAAAGTTATATAGTACCGGTATTAAGGTAAATTGGTACCGATGGAAAAGTAATACTGTTGAGGTACGCGAAGTGGATCTGCTGAGTTAAGACGACCAAATAAGTTAAGTATGTTTTTATTTATATATATGTATTGACCTTTTACTTCATTTACTATGCATAAGAGGTATAATATCTGTAAATAACATTTTATAAGAATTGACGACTACTGATTATTTAATCGTATGTGTTAACAAAACATGTTAGGACTGCTTTTTTGGTATACTTTCTTTGCGTTGCATTTTCTTTGTAAAGATAACCACTGGATAAAATTGTAAACAGGAATTTGGAGATATCCATTGACGAAATAGGTTTTCCTTTCTGTATGCATTTAGTAACACTTAGTTGACCTACGCTAATTGTACCTTCATAAGAAGTTCTCAAAAAATAATCTTAGCTGAAAATGATTATAACCTTAGGCAAGAAAGGTAGTCTTTTGCTCCATAACAGGAAAAGAAAAACAAAAATAAATATGACAAAACAAAGTAATTTCGTATAACATCATTCATTACAATGATATGTAGGTTCTCATGCAGTAATGGGGATATTTTATGGGCTGTTTAAAAGATAAAAGTGACGTACAATATGTTTCTACCGTGGAATTGGCCTAATGTATGACCATTTTTATGATCCGACCGCATAGCTGTTGAAAAATATCGCAGCTTCGAGTTTAATATTTTTTTCTTTATTTTTTTATGATAGTGGTCATTTGAGAGTGATATCTTTGCTGTATTTTATGGATTATCTATTTATATTCGTAGAGGCGCCCATAGCCAGTTGCGCTCACCGGTCTGACAACGATCTGTGGGTGAAGCAACCGTTGGCGCGGTCATTCTATAGATGGGTCACCGCATAGTGGTATTTGAGCTGGGCGTCTCCGCACGGAGACGAAGCACTTCGGAGGGCACGTAGAAAGTCGGTCCCGGTTGCTGTCTACTAAGATAACAGTCGTTAAGCCATATCAAAGGCCTTTCGGGCGGCTTGAACAACTTTGACACTAGGTTGATCACTAACCATATGATAAAGTTTCTAATGATCACTGCGACACATGATAAATTCTCATGCATGAGTTGCATTCTTATAAAAAAGATGATTAAATTAGTCTACATATACAATGTATGTCCAATGTCCGTTTGAAATAAAATCTCTTTGGCTTCAAGAATCACAAATGAGTACACGGTTCATTAGATTTCTTTCAGTGAGCTTGTGAGGTAACCAAATATCGAGCTTTTTTGTGTAGAGAAAAGATTTTATTACAAGTTCATACATACTATAATGCGATAAGACTTTTTCCCCGACCTAATAGAATAAAGCGGAAGGTGTGTCAATATACCGTTTATACTACTTTCCGTACCGCATCAGCTACAAACGAAGTTATCAAAATACCTGCATTAAAGCTCTGTGCACGGCGAGTCCACTTTGTCCTTATTACCGTCGGTCAGTTCGCAAATTAGCCGCCCCAATAGAGTTATCCGAGCATTGACTGTTCGGTCCGGACTTTAGTTAACTGCGATACACGTAGAACGAATATTTTTTTACTACTTATCTATTTTGAGAAGATTTCCAATATTGTAATTTCTTCGAAAAAGTGTTGTTTTTTGTTGCTTCTGTGCTTGCGTCTATTAGAAGGACCAACCTTGTAGGTATACATATACGTATTTTTAACAAATGAATACTCAAAATATTATTATTAAATACAAATTTACAGCATTTTTTCACCAATAAAAAAAACAATACACTGAAAAAATAACAACAACCTTCAAACAAAGGATTAATTTGTCCTCCAATTAACAAAAATAACATTTCAGAAAATTCACATCGAAACGTTTTCAACAATTTATACCTAAAAGGTTTCAAAGTTGTATATACAGTTGTGGTGAAATTTCGTTATTGAAAGCCTTAATATCTTAAACAATTTAATTGTGAAGGCTCTATTTTATAAAGCCTTCGTTTGGCCACTTTTAATCAATGTAGTCTTTGTAATCGCTAGAACTTAGGGTAAGAAAATAGGATTAGAATACCTAGATGTTTTTAAGTCTGTGTTGTTTTGAAATACCTTTTACTCAGCAAGTCTAAAATAAATGTTATAATTATTCTACAAAGATGTAATTTAAGTAACTATCTTTTGTTACTTAATACCTTGAGGTAAAAAATAGCAGAAAAAGCTTTCATAAAAATCTTGCTGTGAAATGACTTGTTACTGAGTTCTCTGATTTTTTTAAAAGAACTTTGTTTATGTTTGTTAGTGGTTATAGGTACTCTCTTTAAGAGGCATTTAAACTGAATAAATGGTAAAGCCAGGAGCGGACTTACTAGAAATAAGTACACGGATCATATCGGTGAAGTCTTGCAAAAAGATCAGGTGCGTAGTACTCGTAATAACATATATGGATATGAATGAAGCAAGGGAAGTTTGTTAAGATCTTAACAAGTGGCGTTCTTTTTTCGCTGCCTACCCCTATGGGAAAGGATGTGATTTTATAAATGTAAAGTATAAAATTCATATATTGAAACAACTTGTGTATTAATAAAACACTCTACGAAAATGAATTCTTAATGCGGAAAGTAAAGTAGGCCAATAAAATTTTTACCAGTTTATTAATTAATTGAATATGAAAATTTCAGAGAAATATTTCAGCAGACAGCACAACTGTGCGGCTGACCTCTTAATGAGGTAATTAAGTAGTTCGTTATTCCATTAACTGGTATTTTCGCTTCACTTGATCATTGCGCGGCGATGCATGAGCACGTATCAGCCAACGATGCAGCTAATTTGAATACGATACTATATTAATTAATATCTCATAGAAGTTATTATGTTCTTGATAGAGTAATTTAATCTTCTAATTTATGAAGTCTTAATGACATAGACAAAATCATGGTTACGAAAACTTTAAATTTAGAAGTATATGTGTTTAGTGTTCATCGCTAAATTACTAGGATCTATTGCCAAATTGATAATAAATATTGTTGATAAATTTTACCATGGAGGTACTTGGAAACTTAGAAACAAACAAAGCCTATTTTTCTGTCACAAATCAGTCTTTAAATGACACAAATACGGTGGAAACGAGGCAGGCAGAGCTGTGCGAGCTACCAGTTTTATAAGCAAAAAATAGATACATAATTTGATTAATATTTTCTGTTAATATTAGGCAGCTACAATTAAGTTTATTATAGCAAACAACACCCCTCAAAAATAATGTTCGAATCTCCAACCTTCTTTGTCACTGCTATGAGTATTGTAGCCAAACAAATTAATTTCAGTATCACTTAAAATTAACTAACAATTCAAAGTTCGTAGTTCGTGTATAAAATTCCGATACTTGGCAACAACAGTCACGAGTGCTAATCTTCTAAATGTGGTTTTTGTATGCAAGCGACCGCTGCCATCTAATCTACGATGATTGCTTCAGTAGATTATCGGCTACTAGGGATTTTATGTTATGTTTTTATGCTTTATTGATCATTGGCCTGGCTTATATCGTGGTCGGCTTGTTTTGGTCGTATTTGTTTAGTATGGTATGGTTTTAATAATAATTGAGATATATGCTTGTTGTTTGTTATTTAAAAACATAGTAAAAACAAATATAATTATAGTTTTTTTTGAGAACAAATATAAATAATTATATTGACATGACGGTAATAAAATGAAAAACACATAAAATAGCCTTATAAGCCAATGATATACAACAATCGACAAAGTTTTAGGTGCAAGGATATTTTGATGGATAAAGTATTTGCCACATTTTTGTGACAATGACAATTCTGTGTCCTAAGTTGGTTCAACGCTTTTGATCTACAAGTTTCATGTAGCTGAGTTAAGCCCGGTTTCTGAATACATTTAACGGTAGTTTATCTTTTTAATAGCGTAAAAACTCATATAAATAAAACGCTATTGAATAAATAAACTACCGTTAAATGTACCTCAGAAACCGGGGGTTAGTAGTGTATTTTTCAAAAATCGTAGCAGACAGTTAAACTATTATGTGTAGCACAACTTCAAAATACGGTAAATTCAGATAATTCAGAATAACATAACTAAAGGCATACTTAATACACCTTGCTATTCCCAAAAACCTTGAAAAGCTACTACGTATTTTCGCTACATAATCGGTATCCGATGCAGCGGATAAGACACAACGGTCAGAGCTTTATACTCAGTCTATTGTATTGGAAGGTGTCTGAGACTTGCACAAAGCGATATAATGTGCTATAGACATCAGAAGTGTATTGTGATCATGGCAGAATGCACTTGTGTTGCTTACAAATGTAGTATTACTGTTAGTAAAATTATATTTATACAAATAATACAAAGAGAGATCATTGTAGTGAATCGTATCGTGCCTTTTAATTAAAGTGTTCAACCCATTTACTGCGGGTAGTAACTAAGATACTTTTAAATTAGCTATTCTAATTTTCTTAATGATCCGATAAATATGAGAATATATCCAGTAACTACCGAAATTGTCTTTTAAATGAACATTACTATATGAATTATGAACACTGTGGTAATGTAGTGATCTTAATTCAAAAGAGTTGAAGTTATAACATAAATAATAATAATGATGCTTTACTTTACACTCAAAAGTTCTTTTGTCGAATTATAATCACGCTGCGTACACAATTTGTTTAGAAATGTATGTACAAGTTTAGTTCATAATCTTACCTCTAAATCGTATTAGGTACGGTTTTGTGTACCTTCATGAATAAATAAAATAACAAAATGTTCGATCATCAGAATACCTACTAAAAAAGGTTCCAAAATAAATAATTGGATAAAACTATTTGGTGAAAACACACAATATTGGAGTACAAAAACCGATAGATCAAAGGCTCTATTTGCATACATAGTAAATCGAGGGCACCTTCTCCTGAGAGCCCGATCTCGAATTCAATCAACTCTTTGATGTTTCACACACTTGCTTGGGTATTGAGGGACTACTATAGAATAGGATATGTAGTGCTAGATTGGACAGAAGTTTATCTAAACTTCTAGTATAGCTACGACTATCTACTTGTCGAACAAAAACCATTGCACAGCTGAATTAAATGGTTTCAGAAACATATAGATGCGGTTATGACACGCAAATAACGTGATATCTAATTAGTTACCTCATATTGTTTTAGACAGTTTTAAATGTATCAATTCTTCTATTTAAAAATTATCAAGATTTAAAAGAAAAAACACTAACCTCCGTTTTCTGAGGCATGTTAATCGGTAGTTTATCTATTCAATAGCGTTTAAGCTCATATATGTTATAAACATGACAGTTTTAAAGATAAACCACCACTAAAAGTGCCTCAGAAACCGGGCATAACATTTGTAAAACTTACTTCATCTATTCCAAAGTTTTTATCGACTAAAACTTGCATAAGTACAAAGTAGTGAACATTCTTCTTTACATTTCCTACTTACGTTACAAAATACAAAATTCAAAATCTCAATCATATCAAATACGCAAACCATAAGTTTATACAAAACTATGGACTGACCGTAAACCACGAGATAAATTCATAACCACCCCTAACTCGAATGAGACCACATTTCGACAAAACACACACATACAACACAATGCATTTTCAACCTTGTCAAATGGTAAATAAAGTATAATTTTGTGTGGACGTTTTGTGAATTTTAAAACATAGTTTGTAACATTATCGGTGAACTTGTAAGTACGGGATATGGATGAGGAAACTTTAGTAGATTCGGACTCAACGAATCGTTCAGATATAGCTTTTCTTTATAGCGTCGTGCTTTGTGGGAGTACGTTACATTTTATTTACTTATCTTTTGTCTTACTGTAGGTAGAGATAATAATATAGCTTGTTAGCTATGTGATGTGACGGTTTATCGCGTAACGTTGCATCGGTAGTTTGATTCTAAACTACTATCGACTACCTACAACCGACCTGTCATCGAGAAATTTTGTATGAAAATCTGATGAGCGCTTCTGATGGGCGTCATAAGGAATATTTTGGCAGTACATTTTAAATGTCAAAATTTCGGTACTCGACAGTACCGAGTGTACAGAATCGCGCTACGGATTGCGTTGCGTTTGTTGCTCACGATTGAACCGCTTCAAGTGATGTGATGTAAGCGTTGTTTGAAACAAAATGTAACAAAGATCTATACCTACCATCTATACTATCTTTTTTCTCAATGCAAGTCCTAAAATTATTAAAATCATCCAAAAATGACATGAATTGATCACTGACATGTTAGTTAGAAGCACTGAAAGTGTCTTTAAACGAACAGAGCGACCCAAATGCTACTTACCAGCTTATCATATACTTAGAGTTCAGGCCAATGAAGGCAGAACCCCCTAAAAGTTTACTGCCAATAGCTTGGCACAAAAGTTTAGGACAGAACAGGACCCGTAGCAGTGTTAAGTAGACGTAGTGCTGAAACAATAGTGACCTGAAAGTGCTGAGACCTAAGTCGTGGAAGCATAAAATCTAACCGTGGAACTAACTTTCAGCGCTAATTTACAGTGTTCATGTGTAATAAGTTTTCAGCTAGTAAGCCATTGACCACTGCTAGTCTAAAACAAATTTTAAAAATTCAACTTCACTGTTTGGTTTATAAAAATTTCGTTAAAAAAAGGAGGAGGTTCTCAATTCGTCGGAAACCCTTTGGTTGGTAGTATTGGTAATTGGCAGGTTTGCTACCAACTTGTATTTAAGTTTGTCTATCAATGAACTGTGCCACGCTAGACGATATTATGTTCATTAAGTTGTACTTGTGAATACTTCCGTGGAAATTCAGAGCTTATTTTCTGATTTACTTTATAATGATGTTTGTTTTTCTAACTTACTCCTTATATGGATTAAGTTTCTGCATATTTTTTATTTTTTGTGCTATTGTTGTAGGGAAATAGCTCGGGAAACATTTTTCATATAATTGACTCAAAAATTTGGTATACCTACACCTGTAGTTAAAAATCTGTTAATATCTAACTACAATATCTTTCATTGACTTGAATCTTAAGTATTTTTTTGTACCAAAAGACGTTTTGTAAAAAAATACTTTCTCTAACGAAATATTTCGTGTGAGTTACACAGATATCGTTCTACCTGAGTAAAGAACACGATAATCTATGTGTTAGAGGCCTCTTTAACTACTGCCACAGAGACACTTTATTGTCTTCACAGCAAACACGGACATTCTTCACAGGCCCTTCGACTCATCAAACTCTCATAAACTACTTAACGACCATTCTGCTGACAGACCCCGCTTATAGTACGTTCCTACTTTTTGGACCGACTATTAACTGACCGATGGTGGGCTATAAGTACTTTGAAAAATGTTACAACTGAGGCCTCCTCTACGTCAGGAGAGGGCACCGCGACCACATGCGTTGGGTGGACAACGCAAAAGAAGCGTACACACACCAAACTCAGCGCTCATGTCGATCACACGGTTGAGCAACACCGCCAATGTGGGCGAGCCCTAAGCCTTCCGACCTCTCAGAGTAATCCTTAAGACTGACTAAACAACTCCCAAAAATTTCACTGAACATTTTTCCCAAAATCTCTCCAATATTAAACCCAAGTACATAAAGAAGCAACTCCATTTTGCCTCTAAAATGTTTTCCCGAACATTTGTAAACCCCAATCTCTGTCGATCCCCAATAATCTTCTGGGATTAATATTCTGTCGGTTCACGGAGTAGGATAAAACAAATCTTTGAATTGATGTCTTTCTAAATTCGCTATTTATCGTCGGAGCGGACAGACGAGCGGTTGATTCGTGAAAGAACATCGTCAGCGATGATAAAAGTCGTGATTAATTCGATTCAGGAATCTCTGTAAATGGACTGTATTGATGAAAGACTTTTTCCCCTTTATACGGTATCTTTGACAGGATTATTTTGTGATGAAAGGATCTGATGATGTTGCATGTTCATGTCTTCCTTCAAAGGTAAATGTATTAGTGGAATTAGAGCTATGAGTTTAAGGCAATTCAGATCTTACAATATTATTTTGCTGCCAACATTTTGAAATATCTTGGACTGGGTGTTGCCCGCAACTTCGTCCACGCCAATGATAATTGCGTATTTCTTGCGTAAATCTCGTTTTGCAGGAATTCCGAGGTTAAGAGTAACCTATTAAGTTGCTCACTATCTTTAAATAAAAGTTTCATCAAAATAGGTAGAAAATAAAATATTACTTAGAACTAAATTACACAAGGGTTTTGCTAATCCATTTATTACGTCTGCGTAGACTTTCCGTAACTTGTAAAACTGAACCTCAAATACATAACAAAAAGGAAAAACTGCGTTAAAAGATTACCAAAGAAACTAAACCGTTGAAACTTCGTGTTAAGTTACAAGACTTTAAGCGGCAAAGTTCAAAGGTGTTTAAACGAAAAACGTACTAAGTTTCACGTTACTAGGGAAACTAAATGAAGAAGGGAATTTTGTTCGGTGTTAAGTTACTTGTAGACTAAGATCTTGCCACCGCTGGTGTTAGCGTTTATTATGTTGAAAAGTTCGGTTCTCCGATGACGGTAGGGTAAAGTTTTAAGAGAGTAAAGAAGTAATTTATGATGGTTCGGCTTGATTCAGGAAAGATTGTGTGTTAACAAAAGAGATCAATGGTGTGCGATTGTTTCAGAATATAATCTTATGCCGATATAAGCCGTGACAAATGTAAAGAGTCTTATAAATGTACCGATTATGAATTGTAATTCTTTATCAAACAAAAATAAGTGACTAAATGAAAACGAAGTTCGGTAAAAAAACGTTTTTTTTTGTAAACTTGATTCTCATTAATAGTAAACAGTATCTTTTACTATGGCAAACGTAACAATATAATATCGGTTCAAA
Organism: Anticarsia gemmatalis; assembly: GCF_050436995.1. NCBI lineage: Eukaryota > Metazoa > Arthropoda > Insecta > Lepidoptera > Erebidae > Anticarsia > Anticarsia gemmatalis. The sequence goes on along the minus strand of NC_134764.1, from coordinate 7,261,521 downwards.
AAGGTCTCAAGCAAAGTAAATTATCTGCAGTAAATAATGTAAATGCATTTTTCAACAGACAAAACATGTCTCTAAATATTTGCTTTAAAAGCGCCCGTCTGTTTGCTTGCCTGTCGTTTACACTCAACATTAAAAAAATAACGAATAAGTAGGTAAATAAAATAAAGTAAAAAGTGCAAAAGTAATCCTTAAACTATTAATTTAACAGTCATAAGAGCGACTAATTTTGCTTAGATGGAGTGCAAATTTCCGTGTATTTTCGGGTAATAAGGCTATGTCCTGCCAACGCCTATGCGATTTGAAGAAGAACATGACAAGCATGAAATGTGCTCTGCAATATTATCTATACTATCTACTATCTATACTAATATTATAAAGCTGAAGAGTTTGTTTGTTTGTTTGTTTGAACGCGCTAATCTCAGGATCTACTGGTCCGATTTGAAAAATTCTTTCACTGTTTGAGAGCCCATTCATCGAGGAAGGCTATAGGCTATATAACATCACGCTAATGTCATTAGGGGCGGAGTAGCAACGAAAAATGTTACAAAAACGGGGAAAATTTTGACCCATTCTCTTAGATGACGCAAGCGAAGTTGCGCGGGTCAGCTAGTATTACTATAATCTATACTAATATTATAAAGCTGAAGAGTTTGTTTGTTTGTTTGTTTGAACGCGCTAATCTCAGGATCTACTGGTCCGATTTGAAAAATTCTTTCACTGTTTGAGAGCCCATTCATCGAGGAAGGCTATAGGCTATATAACATCACGCTACTGTCATTAGGGGCGGAGTAGCAACGAAAAATGTTACAAAAACGGGGAAAATTTTGACCCATTCTCTTAGATGACGCAAGCGAAGTTGCGCGGGTCAGCTAGTATTACTATAATATTATAAAGCTGAAGAGTTTGTTTGTTTGTTTGTTTGAACGCGCTAATCTCGGGGACTACTGGTCCGATTTGAAAAATTATTTCAGTGTTAGATAGCCCATTTATCGAGGAAGGCTATAGGCTATATATCATCACGCTACTACCATTAGGAGCGGAGTAACAGTGAAAAATTTTACAAAAACGGGGAAAATTATGATTATCTTAAGTGACGCAAGCGAAGTTGCGCGGGTCAGCTAGTATTTTATATTTTTGTAAATAAAGGAAGTAGTTGTAAGTATTGCAGCATGTCTGTGGTTAGTTGCTGTTCAAAATTGATTAGAAAACTACTTATCTAGAACCTAAAATCGTAGCCATAGCCTGATTTCGACTATTCTAGACAAAATGTGTCCCAAAATACCAAACTTATAGTTTCTCGTCGTCTTTAAACATCGAATACTTTCAAATAACGTTTATATAAATATCTCATAAGCTAAATTCATACCTGTTTTACCCATATTAAAATGTCACTCACGAAATAAAGGCATACACCATTCCATTTACCTATTCAGCAACACAGAGAGATGATCCAACCGCATCGAAATGAGTGAAGCCATCAAAAGGACCGCCTATTTCGCATCAACATACAGCTAAAACGTTTTCACTTTATCAAATTGAAAAACAAAAAACACTCACATGAAATTCAACCCTAGGACACCAGTTATAAAGTTGATATTCCTGTGTGGTGTCTCTCTTGTATTACACTGTCGGCCATGAAAAGGTGCTCAATTGAAAATGCCGGATTGCATTTTGCAAACTTCGGACACGCTTGCTGATGGTGGTTGCCCCAATATCTTCTGTTTCCGATATTCAATTTGGTTAATACAGTGCGAGCAACAGATTGGGCCTTTAGTGTAATTTATTATAAGAAAGATGGGTCATTTGTTTTAATCGAAGATTAAGTCACTGAAGTAGAAACCAATTTGGGTGTCTTGAGTTTCTGTTATAGCGTAGTGTTACATACCTATAACAGCTTTCAGGTTAGATTTATTAACCCCCGGTTTCTGAGGTACATTTAGTGGGAGAATAGCGTTTAAATTCACATTAAAAAACAGTTTGAATAGATAAACTACCGCTAAATATGCCTCAGAAACCGAGCTTATAACAAGTACTTAATTTTCTCTTTCTTGTATGATATAAAGTGCACTAACTTTTATTTGGGTCGTCAAATCCTGGAACGTGGAATGGAAGATTTTTGTACGGAAAATCTTCAATGCTGTGCCTCAATTCTCTACCACTATCGACTACCGACAACCGAACTGTCATCGAGAAATTTTGTATGAAAATCTGATCAGCGCCTCTGGCGGGTGTCGTAGGAAACATTTTGGCAGTACATTCTAAATGATAAAATTTCGATAGCTTGCCGGTTGTCGGTACTCGATAGTTGTACAGAATCGAGGTACTAATGGTAACGTATGTTGTTACCATGGCAACCGTATACACTCACGAACAATCTCAAAGAGATCTCAATCTCAAAGCGATCGTAATCTTGATGCTGATTAAAAGCACTCGAATTTCAGTCGCTGAATCACACACACATTGTCATGTTTTAATGAAATACGAAATAATTTTAATTGAAAACATACATCAAATATTATAAAAATACTCATTTGATTAGTGTATGCATGTAACAATGTGTATTGTTATATCTCAGTATACATTTCATGATTATGTCTTTTTTATATTTTTCATATCAGGAGCGCGATTTTCTACCACTATCGACTAGCAACAACCGGCAGAAATACTGTATGAAAAGAACTATTTTTGCAGTACGTTTGTCAAACTTTCGATACTCGATAGTACTAACTGTATAGAATCGCGCTAATGATTATCAGCTTGTGACTATATTCAGACACACAAAGATAAATGGCACTTACTTTATTAATAGAGTTTTAAACAGGATAAAATATACTGTTACAATATATTTGTATACAAAATGGCGACAATATCTCGACAACATATTACCGTTTTAACACAATTTATTATTCCGTGGCGTCACCAGGTAATCCCGGCGGATAGTAGGGATTGCGATATTGCCAATAACTGCTCGAGCCTGAGGCTTCAACCAACGGAATCTGGCTTAAAATGTACGCTATAGCGGGAATGTAAAGGGATTATCACTTAATAGTTTCAGTCGTATGTCGTAATTGTTAAATATTAAGTGACTTTCCATCTCTCATTACGAAAAACTCCTACGTTTTGCTTAATATGATATTTATATGAGTATATCATGGAGGACCCCAGCACCCCTACTCAATTTTTCTTTAATAAAATACATTCCATCCACATTCAAGCAGTTTCACCTAAACAGACTTGCCCTTTGATTTCGATAAGTACTTCAAAAGAGAGAGAGAACTGGCAGGCTTTATCCAAAAAAGTTGACCAAATTAATTCAGTAACTACCCTTAATCGTGTTTTATAAAGCTCAACTAAAGCAATATGTAATTTGGCATCGATATTTTTAGTTCTTTTAACAAAAAATAGGTCACAAAAACCCTTTTGTAAGAGTTTTTCTTGAACCGCTACAGATGTTCCAATCTTAAGCTGAAATTGGGTCATGTCTCTCGTCGGCTTGCACAGAGGCGAATGAGCGATACTTAGAACACCCTACTTTCTGATCGCCACGATGCTAATACTGCGACGTTCGAGAGTTATTGTGCAACGGAAAATGAAAGAAAATGCAACGGAATTGAGGACGGGGATTCTTGATTGCGGATTCTGGTTTGTGTTGTTTTTGTCTGTTCCTTGGGTGGTAGAATAGTTTAAAAATGCCTGTAATGTTTAGTTTTGCTTAGATAGAGAATCTTTTCTGTTTGCTACCTTATCTATGGCTTAAAATGTAGTTAAAAATTCGGTATTAGAGTATAAAAAGTAGTATTAAGTATCGATAATAGGAGTGAATTAAGCATGGTGATATTTTAAGTGTGCTCTAAAAATAAGTTTTAAAGATTTTTGTCAGTTTCATTTGCATAATTAAACTCGCTAAAAATACACAATTTTTTGGTATTCATTAATGCTAAGTTTGCCACAGCTTAAAATTAGTTCGCAAATGAAAACCAAAAACAACATATTTAACTGGTCCTCCGACTGTAGTTTCACATTTTTATTTTCAGCAATTTACAAAATTTTATTTTCAAAAATTTCGCCCACGAGATAAATAATAAAGTTTTGTTATATTTAATTAACTATTTCAACAAAGTTGGTTGTTGCGGTTAAGTTAGCCAATAAACAATTAATCCGCGAAAACGTTTTATCCGAATTAATTAATTTGCTATCCAAATAATCCGACCTCGGTATTCAATTTACTCGTTTTACTATTTTATTTATTTGAGATCGACACAATATTGGGATATTTTCTTTGAAATAACGAGGATGAACAATTTTATTTACATGAATATAATATAAATAGGTTTCTAGCCACCCAGTGGTATAACGTACAGAATTAAAAAGGGCAAAATACATAGGTACTTCTCACGTCAGCCCAAGAGATTAAACAAACTAATCACCCTTGGACGATATATGATTTATATAAACAGTCTACAGTCAAGCACGGTATATTGAATAGCCTTCGAGAAAAAAACCTATACTCCACCATTACAAATGTGCGAGTACGTTATGTCATTGTATTAGACTCTTTAGCTCAAACTTACATATTGCCACATTTCTATTTTTTTATTGTAAGCTAGTTCGCATGTTTATAATGGCCCGAGTGTATGTTCTTAATACCCCGTTAGCTTATGGAGCTTTGTTCGCTTACAGCTTTTAACCGATGTATTTATTTTATCTGCTCGATCAATGTCCACTAAAATCCGGTTTCTAACGCAATATTGCAGTTTTATAAATCCAGCCAAGTGGACGGGAAACCAGTGCAGGTTAGTTAAAAAAGCATTTTATAAACTTTTTATAAAATAACTTCATACGAGGAATTTCTATAGATAAAGGAGGATAAAGTTTTAATCCAAATAAATATAAAAACCGAGAACAGTCCATTTTTTAGGTATGAGCACAATATTTTTGGGATTCCTTTTGCAATACCTTATTTTAACTTGCAGTTTTGTTCCATTCCACGGTAAAAACTTGAAAAGCGTTCCCTATATCGTATGTCATATCTGTATCGTTCTTTGATACCGTGGGAAACATTGAGTATTCCTCACACCTCGGTCATTTTACCTTAATAAGATTTGGGTAGTTAGTTAGCTCTACCCAAATCTTATTAAGCCACGTCAAAGGCCTTCGGGCGGCTTGAACAACTTTGACACTAGGTTGAACACTAACCATACGATAGATAGATAGATTAAGGTGATAATAATAAATAAAAAATATAATGTTTACTTATAACTAAAAATGGCACTCGCCTACTATTTTACATTGGACTAGTAAATGGCAAAACGTGGGTGTATTTCATACTCCCTACCCACACCTTCGGGTATAACATGCAAGTTATTTCTTTTCCCGAAAAATCCTTCAGTATTACGTTATTAACACGTGCTCCGTCAGTTAATTAATTTCGCAACCACCGCCAGTGATATTGTGCCCAATGATTTATACGCGACATTTATAAATGACACCATTTACAGCTCTTTGCGGCTTTTGTGCTGACTTTACGTTAATATAGCGAGAATTATTAGTTAATTAAAATCTATTTTTCTTAGTCTTTCACTGCTCGTATGGTAAAGGGCCCGATTTGTGTACATGATTTTAACCCAATAATGTTGCATTGCTGGGCAAAGGTCTCCGTAATGAGGGAGGAGTTAGGCCTTAAGTTTCAGATTTTATGTATGTAAAATTAAAACTAAAATGTAAAACTGTTAAATAAATTAGTATAGTGTCCAAATATTGTCGCGGAAAATTTATAGAAAATCTGAAATATTGAAATTCAAATCTAATAATTATGTATTCTATATTTTTTAAACCTAACTGTGTAATGATCACATAAAGACAGTCTATTATTTTTCACTACTTTTTACATATTCATCACCAGCCCTTAAATAATGTGTGCTTTCACGCCCAATATCATAACAATCTTATTAATTAATATTATTATATTATAATAACTATGTTTCCTCAAGCCGATGTGTAATCTCGCGTGAATTGTTGTTCAAGATATTGGGGTCAAGTAGATACCCGATTATTTCCTTGTAAATACCTACCTATACATACCTAGCACCATCTCAATAGGTTTCACATGTAAGTACCTAATTACAGATCATAATAGGAAGCTACTATAGTATCTTCCTATTCATCTTACACATCTTAGAAAATGTTAACATGATAAATTATGTTTTTCAGTGATCTGAAAAAATGTCGAACTCTATGCATTGTTATATTTCTGCAACCAACATTGACCGAGTGTCGTATTAATGCCATCCAGTTTATTCACACTGTTTAGATCCTCTTTACAATTAAAAAAAAAAACGAAATCGGTAACAAATCCAGGAAGAGCGATCTAGGCAAGAAACAACTAAGTTTATTACTATCACTCGATACTCGGGTCAAGACCCAAATATTTCAGAATCAAAATCCTTCATCAACCACTGATTGACATAGAGTACTTAACGAAACAACATTTTACTAATAAACTTCTCAATAATTCTCTATACTTTTCCTAACAAACCATGTCATAATATAATTACGCGGGTGTACCCCCTATAAATGAATTATGATGCCAACATGAGCTAACCTCATAACTATAACCACAGAGTAGATCAAAACTATCAGAGTGGCAATGGAGATGAGGCGAGCGTGCTTTCCGTGAGACCTGCGATCCTTTCAAATACGGTTTTCTCTACCTTAATGGTGAATTTGTGAAAACAAGCGCTTTGCATATTAAAGGAAGCCTAATTCGTACTAGACTAGTAATTTAATCGAGTTTTAAGCAGCAGCAGTTTGGACAACAAAACTTAATTGTGTTATTTAGTCAGTCCAAATCGTTCCGTTTTTATTCAGTAGCGAAAATTCTTACACTACATTGCTGGTACATGTATCCTATTATAAAGTACACACCTACTTACCAAGCCGGTCATTATTATAAATAATGTCCCCGGTTCAAGTCCAAATTGGGTACGGTTTCCGCTCTGCCAGACTTTACCTCCTCTGTGACGCTAACGAAGTTAGTGACTCCACACGCTAAACAAAAGTTTTGTACATATTATTATGTCGGCTCTGTAATTACGATGACGTATTATGCCTGAATAGATTGATTGATAGAATATGGAATTATTATTGATTATAGTGTGAATATCTAATGTTACTCTAGAGAGTGTGATGACAGTTTGTAATTGTTGTTATTGATATGTTTATATAAGAGTTATGAACATAATATATTATGTTGATAGGTATAATACATTTTCTTGTTTCAGCCTGCTTGCAACCATGTCGTGCCCAACAAATGTAGTTTAAGAAAAAATGGGAGTCATATCATATTTCTTTTTGTGCAGTTTAATTGGTTTATGTAATAGTATGAATTATTTTGTGTCACGTAAGTCAGAGATGTGGAAAGTTATCACTCTTAAAAAATACTAAGAAGAAAACAAAAACAGTTTGAATTAATTATTTCGGTCATCACATTTGCTCAGATATGTAGAACGTAAACACTCATAAAAACATTTAAAAGAAAACTATTTTCTTAAATATTAAACATAATTTAGCTGGTAAGTATACAAAAATAGATCATACAAGAATTATAATCGAAAGCATTTTACATTCGAATATGCTTTCTAAACATACAAAAGACAGAACGCACTCAATTCCTAAAATAACAACCCTTTCACACTAACGCCTATTCAAAAGATCACAAACACAGGCTTAAAGTCCCAACACACTATACAAGCACAATGTCCAATTGAAGCTGCAGCACATGATTACCTCCTAGATAAACCGTGCGAGAGCTAATCGGCGCCTGATTGAATACCTGATGAGCTCTACACTAGAGCTGCACCTTTGTACCAATCCCGGGATAACGGGAAATCCCGGGATAGGCAAAGTGACTCGTTAGTTTGCGGCTCGACACTCAAGCAATCACGGCAACGTTTGTTTTCGAGATTCAGGTTGGAGTTGTTTTTCCAACGACTATGTTGAAGTGAGTTTCTGTTCGTGCTTGGAGTAAAAGTTGTCGTTGAGGTAGAGTTTAATTCTTTAAAAATAATATTAAGGCCTAGTTCCTATGAATAAGTGTCAAATAAACTTATTTGCTTAATAGTAATAGAAAATGTACCTAAAACAAAGGTCAAAATTCCTTTTGATAAGCGATAGTGTCATATTTATATGTGTAGTGTAGTAGCGGAAACCGGCCTTTGCATTCAGTAATAACCTGCATTATTTTATTCAAACACAATATTTATGTAATATCGTAACATTTTTCCTTACAAAAAGTCAAGTAAAACTCCAAAGAAACAGCGTAAATTGTATCAAAAAAATATTCAACACATTTGATGTCAGAGGCTTAGATTGCACAGCAAAGTTTTGGTGCGTGTAATGCAATAAATTCTCAACTTTGTTTCAGAGCGCAGTCTCCAGAGCATTGCCAAGTTTTCTTCGACTTGTTCTTTCTTTTACCTCTTGATCAGAACTTTGTGAATCGTTTGACGTAAATTGGCACAATGGCTGTCGTTCTTATTCAGGTAACGAATGAGAGGTCTGTTAATTGGCGATTCTTTGTAGTGGTTTTACAATGGGTTGAATAATTTTGTGGCTAGTGGAATGAACTACGATGATGAATATACTGTTATTTTTTGATTTTTAGCAAAACTTTAATACGGAAAATAATATAAATTATGACTTAATATCGATATAGTTATGAAATCATTGCTGCTGTAACTAACTACGTATTGTAAATACTGCAGTTTTCCAGAACCCTTCCAATCTCAAAAAGACGCAATGAAAAAATCTATACTAATATTATTTGCTTGTCTAAAATAAAATAATTGAATATTTAATACAAACATCTTGAATAAGAAGTGAACTCAATTTTAATCTCATTATTTGTTAACAGCACAACCAGCAAGCGCAAAATACTCTAATATCCATAAACAATAGTAATTCAAATAAAATATTCATCCAATTTTATCCGTATTCCCGTATCCCGGGATAGCTGACACATCACTATGCGGAGTGCATCTAATATTTATTGGGTGTTAGGTGCAATACATGTTAGATTCGCTCTTTTATTGCGCCTCCATGCACTAGGATAACGATCGTATTTTAATATGCCTTTTGTAGCTGAAATAAGTGTTGTGTTTGTCAATTCATATGAGTAACTATTGCAAGATCATTGCTTTAGATATTGATGTTAGTGGTGTATTAGATATTATTAGTATTTTGGGCATTCACGTGTTGAAAAAAACGTATTACTTTACTGTACCTAACTATCACAAATTTGACAAATTATTAAATTCAAACATCGAATTGCTTTTATGGGAATTTAATGTGGTCAATTATTATCTTCTTTTTTATTCAGAATGTTCATATCCATGTCACCATCGTTACTACAACATCTCTATTTGGTCTGGCCATAAAAATACGTACCAACTGAACTATATTAGAAATATAACTAGAAAATTCTGTCAACATTCTAAATCGACATCAATTCATATCCTCCAATATTAGTGATCCCGGCCATTTGACAAACACGGTAATTAATGCAGCCCTAAATCACATAAATGGCGTCCCATCACGGATATTTGAAACGTTATCGATAGACAGGCGTGTCTGCAATTTCATAGCGATGCGTATTCACTGATCTGTAAATATTTTAACGACATTACTTTTTGGAAACACACGAAATCAACACTACGTATCGATATAATAATAATATACTTTTAAATCGAGAAACCAGCTCTAGGCCGGCGCGTTCCTCATCCCGGGAGGAGATTGTCGCCTAGCCATGGAACAGTATTTATATGTGTATTTTAAAGGATTTTTTTTGGAAAAGCAGAATGAACTTAGCTTGTAAAAATATTGGTACCCATATTTATGATAAAAAAAAATAGGAACAAAGTGACGCATAAGACAAAATTGGTGATTTATGTACATTAACGAAAATACCGCTTAACAGTAAAAAAATAAAAAATATTGATTTACAATTCCAAAATTCTGAAGTAGTAACATGTGTGTTCGATAAACACACATGTTTTTTTTACCGGAGCTTTTTATATAAATGAGAGCTATCTACACCAGCAATAATTTTTCCCCTAGGAAAGACTTCACTGTACGCAACTATCGCAATAACCTTCCGTATGTTTCTCCTAAAAGCTTCTTGTTCAGATTCCAGCACCTCATTTGAAGATTCTTTAACTCGTATTTCGATTGCTAGCACTTGCCATTATTGTGTTTCAACTATTTCATAAAGTGCAATAGAATTTCTACTAGACGTTTGTACCAAATATAAGCTTTAAAACCTTCTAAATTGAATTTCTCAACAAAGGACTTTTATTTACTTTTGTTAGACTTTCGTAAATCCGATTGATATTAAGTTTTGAAGGTGAGTTAGAGATTTGGGACTTAAGGGTATCTTAAGATTTATTTTTCGTTAATAATTTTGGATCTCAAATGCTGCTGTAAGAACTATATAACTTCTAAATTTATGCAATTAATTCTACTTTGCCGTGAGTTTCTTGTCTTTTCTTCACACTAGCAAGAACTTTATCAAAACGGTGGTAAGTTAAAGACGTTACGACGTTTCCAAATACTTGTAAAAAGTTTATGAAAAAAGGATTGTCGGATTTAATCGCGATTAACCTTTTAACTTGGTTTGTCATTTTTTACATTTAAAGTTCTTACTTGAATTATACTACAACACCGTAGACACATTTTTCTTTTTACAATTTCTACATCTTTAAAACTATAGCTACATAGCTACACCCTGAAAAATCCTCGTGCACGTACATAGATGACGTGTTCCATAGCTGTCCCACCCATTTAACGACACGTTCAACCGTTCCGAATCCGATCAAACCTGACACAAAAATAAATCACGGCGCGGACCAACGCCAACGCACCGGGATTTTTTACACGGAAACAAATCCCATCCCTAGAGATCCTGATTCATCATCAATTTAACGGAAAACCTGAGAGGAAAGCTGGATTTTTTGCGTCACATATGTATTTTTTAAACGTGCTTGTATGTTTGGGGAGAATACTTCTGTTTTTTGACGCACAATAAAAAAAATAAGTTGTAATATTTAATTAAAAAGTACTGTGTGTTATATGCTACCCAAGTCATAAAACAAATTATTCAAAGAAACTGCTTTTTTCTTTTCCATTTCCACTTTTGTTACCTTAAACTCTTAGCAAAAATTTTACTTCAATATTGTGTATCAGCAAATGGCCAAAAGTGGAATGTCCAAAAAAGATCAGCGGTCACTTATACTACTATGAAAGACCGAAACTTCAATGAAAATCCCAAACCAATTAACTACAGTCTACAAAGATTACAATTTTAATTAAACCGTAGGCCTATAATATAAAATCAATATTGTTCGTGAAGGTAGTACAGTAATAAAAGTTATATATCCTTTTATCAGAGGCTTCGTGGATTGGGGAGGCCCCACAAATTCTCGCTGGAAAAGATTTAATATGGCAGCTAGCTGATAACTTGGTGTAATATTGAGTGCTAGGTTTCTTTCCGATATGGAGTATATTTTAGATGGCTTGAAATATTGGAAATGGCGTTTTATTTGAAGAAAATAGTTTCTGTTATATTTCTGAATGTGTTTTCTTGTAGCGATATTATGTGTATCATTTAGTGGTGTTAGTGCGAATCTTTGCTTCAAAATGAATGCTGCAGTTTCTCAATTAAAAACTTTTCAATGATGTCTTGATTTATAAACTTGAGGTGAACGCCCTACATACATCAAAGGGAAAGAAATTAAAGATATTGGAAGGCATACAAATAATAACATTATGTCTAACTAACATACAAGTTACAGAACAAAAATGTAGATTGCGTAATGTTGCGAGAAATCCAGAAAATACTCTTCTAGAAATATTTACCTGTTACCTCAAAAGAAAATACCAATATATTATACGGTATCATATTATTATAGGGATCGCCCATTTTCTCTACATTCGCTTAGTGACATGATAGATCGATCATGTGTCCGCCGTGTTCGGTTAGCCAACTGTAAATAACTAATGAATTTATGATACCACATAAATATTTGTTTTAGACCTCAATTTGAATATTTGAGTAGAATTATGTATCAAAATATGACGTTTTTGGTTAGTTTTCTGTTTAAAATATTTACTTAGACAATACTAAAACTTTCCTGCTCTAAGCTTTACGGCATTGGCATAGAGTTTTTCTTTCTTCCATCCCGAATAGTCATATAAAAAATTGCATTGCAGGATAAAGTATTCACTAGTAAATTGATCAATAGAATTTGTTCTACATAATTCATATTTTTGTAATATCAAATTAATACTTTTGTAATAACAAAAATATATTATGTCTAAACACATACTTTAAAGAAATATGATTCAAAACATTTTTTATCCCGGCTTTTTCTAGTCAGGATCTGGTACCAATAATTATTTATTTCAAAATTGACAAAACAACTTTCAATATAAACCTAATAACTCAATCCACCAGTTACGACAGGGCAGTCTGTTGAAGCGACAACTCCACATTTTATCCACCTACCCTCCAATTCTAAATTAAAAAAGTTGGAACGTTGTAAAAACACTCGCTTTGTTATGAACCATGGTTTTATTACTTATTCTCAGATGTTTTATATTGTTGATTGCATTGTGAAAAGTCATTATGAAGTGAATTCAGATTTACAATGTATTATGGTGTAAGTATCGCCTAACAACATGTAAAAAAAAATACCAGTCACTGCGTGCGTCTCCTGTACGTCTGTCTGCGATAAAACTATAAAAATTGCTAAACAAAATTTCATTTGATGTACGCCTTTTTCAACACAATACAATCATTAGAAATAAAAAACAAATCAATTATACAAAATCATACGAATCATATAAAAAGATTTAAACAAATTTATTCCTGTGGTATAATACTTTTACTGTGTTTTTTTAAGAACATACTCACTTGTAAGAAGCTTTAATGAAAATTATGGTGATAATAAAATGTTAGTTCCACATTCTGTAGTGTCCGATTTTGCCAACAACCATTAAAACTCTCCAAACTAGGTAACCCAACTATACCCCTTACTAACCACAAAATGACCCCTTTATAAGTTAAGGGTCGTTAGTAAAATCGGAAATGAGAATCGTAGCAGGAAATGTTTAATACTTTCTACTCTATCACTATTTAAATCCAAAATTTGTTTGTCAGCTCGATAGTAAAAAACAGGTTGCGGACATTTAAAATATACTGCACAATTAGTCCCTATAACGCCCGCTAGAGGCTCTGATTAGGTATTCATAGAAAATTTCTAGAATGCCGATATAGTAGTTTACATTATATTGACTGAAAAAAATCGCGCTACTGAAGCACCATTAATACAGTCAATACAATCGAGTATCACGAGATTGACATTTAAAATGCACCGCAAAAATAGTTCCGATGGCGCTCGTCAGAGGCGGTAATCACACTTACATACAAATTTTCTCGATAGCTAGTCGGTTTTCAAAAGTCGATATCGATACAGAATCGCGTTGCTGCAACATCTCTACTTTTAAGGAAATGATTAGTATTTTTCTAATTCTTGATTGAGTTCACATATTGGACGTTGTGCAAATAGAGAGGGGACCATTATTTGAGTTTTAAGGGTGATTACTGTTGACCGCTCGTGTTTGAATAGGAAAGATTAGCTTGTGACATACCGACTAACTATATAATACGGATATTTGTTTCGTGTTTTATTTTGGAAATATTTCTTATTTTTGTTTGTAAATTGCAATACAGCTATGTAGTTTAGTATTTGTAATTATTTAGTTGATTAGTGCCAAAAACCATTTTGTACTGATCATAGCAAGTGGCTTTTTCCGCATCTACCTTTGTCACAATCTAATGAATTTATGTTTACATTTGTGTCAGTAATATGAAGAGAGAGATTTTTTTATGATTTGAAATGATTCTGACGATTCATTGTCTCTACAGGTCTATTTTTTACTTATTTTGTAGACGAAAGGTTACAGGTGTAGAGTAGATTTTGAAAAAAAAAATATTTTACTATAGTCGTCACTTAGTTCGTTAGTACTTTAGTATCACTAATCACTACTCTAGCTAAAACAAGTAAATGTTAGATGATCACTACGTTCTACTAGGGAAGAAATATTTTATCTTTTTCATCTGTATGTCCCAACTAGTCCGTATGTTTAATTCTAAAGGTATTAATCAAACATTCTCGGTTCAACGTCCGAAGTCGATTCCTTTCACAAACATGGCTGGTTAAAATTAACTATTCGCAACTACATTAAGAGCTGATACCAAATTACTTCAAATAGTTTTACTCGCCTACTAATCAGTGACAAATAGCGTATCTATTAGATAACTTGGATTATGCAACAATTAACATATTTTGAAAATAAAAGATATTTTTATAAAATCAAAAACCGTTTTTCCCGAAAGAACAAATTTTATGTTAGCGGGACTTAATAACATATAACACAAAGTACAACAAGTCTCGAAATAATGATACCTTACAAATATTTATTTCATACTTCACAATAACATGTCCATAAATAATATTTATTTGCTCATCTACCTGGCGTTAACAATTAATTGGCTCTTGAAATGAGTTTATGAGCTATTAATATTGTGGAGTGCTTTCTCCTGATTACGTGTCAACGACCATCATTTGTCTTCGTGATACATACATAATGGTAATAATTAGTATGAACCTATATTTTATATAAAAATATACGATTATACGAATACAATAATATACTATACGATGATAGATAGTGTGAATGAGACATTAGGAAAAAGAGTTTTCAAATATAAACGCTATCACTGTAAATATATTGTAAAATAATCAAAATCTGTTTGTTTGACTGTAACTTTTTTACTTTAAGCTTATTTCGTGTAATTTATTCCAAAGACACTGAAATCTGGGCTAAAATCGGCAACAATTTCAAAAATCAAAATACAAGCAGCTGCCTAGTTCACAAATACATAAGTCGTTACAATTTCTTTGTTTCTGTACCGAAATACTGACCAACATAACAAATAAAAACTACCTAACCTGAAACCGTAACAAAATTAAGAACAACCACATAAACTAAAAAAAAAACACTTTCAGACCCAAAACATAAATCACGCCTCAGAGCCTAAAAAACGTTACATTTCATTAAACACCTGTGAACTCCCGGAGGACCGTCAGATAAATGGCTGGGAGGGTAAACTTGCCGTCGCGTGACCGTACCTGTCCTCATAATATATGCCTGGTCTTATATATTTCGCGAGGGATATATATATATATATATATATTTATATTAAAAAATAACGTAATATCTATTCGTATATATCTATGAGCCATTGTAGCTTGAAAATAAAATAATTTATTATTATTATAAAGGAAACAGTAAAATTTTATCACCGTGAGGTTAAATGATTGATGTGTGATGATTGGTTTAATTCCACTCTATGGAGTTCGGATTAGGATACAATTTAGTTGAACTATTACTGAGAGAGAATTTGTAAAATTTTAATGAAAACTGCGATGATAAAAGATGTCAATGATGATGAACTGAAAGGCTTATAACACACGACAAAGAAATATCATGAAAAAGAAAATCAGCAAATCTTGCAGTCCCCTCTAAAAACTCAACTTTGCAGCAATTAACATGTTTTTTAACTACCAAATAGATTGATCTCACGTTTACAACTGGCTTTTAATTCAAAAACATAATAATATTTACTAATTCAAAACTCTCAACTGTATTTATGACAAATAAAATAAAATACTCATTACTAACAATTAAACAATAATGAGTATTATTTCCTAATTTCCTTTACTAATTGTTACAGTGTAAGTGGTATAGTTATTTATGTAGGCAGTTGATTAGGAAGGCAATTTAGCAGAGCACTCACATTGACCGTAATCGGAACGAGCGAGGGTAGTGAGGAATTAATGCATGTTACGCGTTTACACACGACAAGAGACGAGTAGCCCTTAAACACGGTATAAGTTATAAGATGAAGCGATTTTGTTAATTAAAAATGTAGGTTTTTTATTTGAGAAAGTTTTTTAGGTAAAGGGACTATCTGGATATGTTTTTAGAAGGAAAAAGAGACACAGCAAGTGAAGTGGAAGTGTGAAAATGTGGAAATCTACCGGAGGGGCCTTTGATCAGCAGTGAGGCACAGTCAGTTATATATATGATGATGACAGTCAGATATGATTGATTTAAAAAAATTGTTGAGAGAAGCAGAGAATTTGTTTCCTTACGCCCTATATAAATATAAATTCTGAGGATGTAAAGTGTAAAGAATTATTTGCATAGTAAATAATTTCACAACTCTGCTAAAGTGCACACAATCGTTAATTCATTTTTGATCGTCGTTGCTTCCGTTGCGTTTTATAGACTAGGTACCATTCAATTAGTAGCATTCACTTGAAATGTATTTTTTGACCACGGCCTCTTTTATTGTTTCTTTGCACAATTCGTTTCGAGATTATTTAGATGGAGTTACCTCTTCAAAAACCTTTAATTTTAAAAACTCCCACATCTTATATCTTGTACCAAAATCCAGGTATAACGAGTGTGGTACATTCCATCGTTCAATGTGACGTACTGTGCGTTCGATACTCTTTTGTTCCCCAGGCTCGGCGTAAAAGCCTTTGTTTAGCCACCTTCATACATAGCTCTGTACAAGGCTCTTTACTACAAGAGACCCACTTAGGTCCTTTTGGAATGGAGCACTTGCTGTAAGATGTTCTTAGAAGTTATAAAGTCGGATTACTTACCTTTTGTTATTTAGCTGTATAAAACATAGCTGACCGGCGCTACTTCGCTTGCGTCACTTAAGATAATCATAATTTTCCCCGTTTTTGTAACATTTTTCACTGTTACTCTGCTCCTATTGGTCGTAGCGTGATGATATATAGCCTATAGCCTTCCACAATAAATGGGCTATCTAACACTGAAAGAATTTTTCAAATCGGACCAGTAGTTCCCGAGATTTAGCGCGTTCAAACAAACAAACAAACAAACAAACTCTTCCGCTTTATAATATTAGTATAGATAATAATATATAAATAGGTAAATAAATAACATACTCAAGTTGGGTAAGGGTAAGTAACTGAAATTGCGTTTTACATGTCCAGGAAATATCACAAAATATTAAGAAATAAACATTAATCCTTTAGTAAACATTGTTGTTTACTGCTTAGACAAAACAATGAGATCGTGTTTCAATAACTCGGGTTGTATTCTTCTTAGAAACCGAAGCGAAGAATCATCAATCAATGAAAGCCTATTACTGTAATTCAAAGACAATATTTCTCACATTTATTTTTATTTCTTTGTCACAAAACAACTTTGCGACAACGTTTGTTGCATATTTCTTTATAATGTTTAATATAAAAATGGTACCTGTGACCTTAGCGCTTAAATAAATATCAACATTATTATTTTATCACACCAAAAATACTAAACCAAATGGTAGAATTTAGTACACTCATAGTTAAGAACTTAGATTTATACATAAGATACTTTTTCATAACTTTTAAACTCTCGCGTTGCATGTTTAATGTATAATAGAATACGGGAATTAACGCGAACACGCATTTTACCTTAAAATGCCTAACGTTTCGGCGCAGGTTGCACTCGCCGTGGTCCCAGGCAGACTCCTGTCTGCCTGGGACCACTAAAATGCGTGTTCGCGTTAATTCCCGTATTCTATTATACATTAAAGATACTTTTTATCCCAAGGGGTCTTTCCACTCAGATGAGTCACGGGCAAAAGCTAAAAGTATATAATACTAGCGGCCTCGACAGACGTTGTCCTGTCTACACGTCTTTAATTTGAATATTTTAAACTTTTTTTAATAATCTAAACCATTCTCAGATCCCCTTGAACACACACAAAAAATTTCATCAAAATCGATCCAGTCGTTTAAGAGAAGTTCAGTGACATACACACTTACAGAATAATTATATATATAATAAAGACTAGCTGACCCGGCAAACGTTGTTTTGCCATAAAAATTAAATAAAAAAGCATTGTCCAGCGGACAAAATTGTGAATCAAGACCATTTTCAGATCCCCTTGAACACACACAAAAAATTTCATCAAAATCGGTCTAGTCGTTTAAGAGAAGTTCTGTGACATACACACTTACAGAAGAATTATATAGGTATACTAGCTGACCCGCGCAACTTCGCTTGCGTCACATAAGAGAGAATGGGTCAGAATTTTCCATTTTTTGTAACACTTCTTACTGTTACTCTGCTCCTATTGGTCGTAGCGTGATGATGTGAAATATACTTGTTTTTCACGAAAAATATTCTCAAAATTATTTATATCGCTTAATATAACGAAATCGCGCTAAGGCATATCCGCCATTAAAACAGTTGCCATGACAACGGAATTTTGTTAATTCAGTGTCATTATAATATTGATTATTATTGGCGACTTCGTTCGCCACCTGAATTTTCCCGGGAAATGCGCCATTTTCCCGGGATAAAAAGTAGCCTATGTCCTTTCTCGGGTATCAAAATATCTCCATACCAAATTTCACGCAAATTGGTTCAGTAGTTTAGGCGTGATTGAGTAGCAGACAGACAGACAGACAGACAGACAGACAGACAGACAGACAGACAGACAGAGTTACTTTCGCATTTATAATATTAGTATGGATATAAAGATATACAGCTACAAAATGTAGAGCTACAGCCCTATACAGCCCTTTGTACCCGTATCTGGCAACAAATGATTTCTATTACACGAACCATCGAAAAGCGGGTGGAAATTAATTAAAAGTTGTTAGTTTGTAAGGGTGTGATGTACAAAGGCATCATGAAATCAAACTCGCCTTTACCTCAGGTCGCGAATTAAACTTTTTGGGAAGTCATCAATTACATCCATTAGGCAAATCGGTTAGGATTGGGTTACATGGAACAGGAGCTGTATCATACTAAACCAATGATAGTAGTGATGTTGATTCATTTGTCTGCTTGATTGGTTGTTAAACATTTTAGATGGCATTTGTTAGATTTGGGTCGTAAAAAAGTGATCAAACAACATGGGTCAACAAAACAATGACTTCCGAAGGTAAAATATATAGAGTCGGTTTCACAGTTAAGAAATAAAAATTCAGATACCATACTGTTAAATAGACATATATTATACTAGCTGACCCGCGCAACTTCGCTTGCGTCACGTAAGAGACATAATTTTCCCCGTTTTTGTAACATTTTTCACTGGTACTCTGCTCCTATTGGTTGTAGCGTGATGATACATATATAGCCTATAACCTTCCTCGATAAATGGGCTATCTAACACTGAAAGAATGTTTTAAATCGGACCAGTAGTTCCTGAGATTAGCGCGTTCAAACAAACAAACTAACTCTTCAGCTTTATAATATTAGAATAGATTATATCAACTGTCAAAATATCTATCCTGAGCGGGGCTAGGCTTTGCAAACTTGCATGTCTGAGTGCTATTTGAACAGCTTCTGAAGGAATGCAGTCATATACTCAGCGTGGCGGAACCAACGCCCAAACGCACTCCTATTCTAACAAGAAAATCACACCTAACAGTAGCAGTATTGTAATGAAAGTGAATACTTTTATAACCTAATTCATAAAGTTCATTTTACTAAGTTTAATCTAAATATACACAAGTTCAACAAAAGCAAATACAAAAATCAATTGTATTGTATTACTCGCGCGTGTAATCCGTCCTTTACTTATAAACGGCTCAAGGCCAAGTTTTAATTAAAACAGAGAGAGAATTTGTTAATGAATCTTAATTATATTTAGGAAATAAATTGTATATTTCTGGACGTTTAGAAACACCAGACGGTTTTAATGGACGCTGAAAATTTTATTAAATCGAATTATTATTGCTTAAGTGATTAATCGTAGTTTGGTTACTGGAGTTAAAGGGGCTTTTGGCTTAGTAATCGCCGTAGTTTATTACATTACTATGTAGTGTATTTATTTACATTAAAAAACATTTTAGAGTTCAGAGCCAAATAAATTCTGGAAAATAGTTTGCCGTTTTAATTTATAGAACTCGCATATGAAAAGAGAGATGAGCATGTCGTTATATTTGCTTTTTCTTCTACTAAGTCATGTTTTTGAATTGAAAGACAAAAACTGAATTCAAATCAGAATCATTGTTATTAAAGTAGTTTTCAACATTCTGAATATACACAGTATCGGTGCAATTTCAAAGATAAAAATAATATAAATTTGAACTAGCTAAAAATCTATCAAACTATCGTAAGGAAACTACTGAAAATATAATCCATCAGCTAGACTTTTCTTAAAAAACAACTCTTATCTTCATTATGAAACATAATTTCTATCAAAACAAACAAACATCTTACAATATTTTCTCAAAATATACAACTAACAATTTTATCTTCGAAATTGTTTCGTTATTTCAAGTCGAACAATAGCAGTAAACGAGTTGACTTTCAAATCACTTCGACTGGAGCACTCTGACTTGTGAAGTAGCTACTGTTATTGCGTATTGTCATGGAAAACCTCTTGAAAACTTGCATTTACATTTTATTTTCAAAAGTATGGTATGTTTTTCTAGTAAAATCTCAATATTCTCAATACAAAAATGGTAACTATTTATTTAGAATTATTTTATGACGTCGTTTTTATATTATGATGTCTTTTTTTACTAAAATAAAATGGAACAATAAGACACTTGAGTATTTTTTACCTAGTTTCTACTCAGGGACTAGGTTTCTACAATCGATTCTTTTTTTACTTTTTAAATTAGTAGCCATACAGCGATTTTAAATTTAAAAAATACCAATATCGCTAGCCATTGGGTCATTTTGTTCGAGTCGATTTCAATGTCAAAAGCCAGTAGTATATTTAAAATGGTACCACCACAAATTTACGTAATAATTCGGTATTATTATTTCTTTACAGACCGCTCAATATTTCTGAAAACTCAAATAAACCCTAATATACCTTCTCAAAGCTCAAAACCTCAAACAGAATAGTAAATCACAAGCAAAACTAGCTAAACCTCAGCTAAATTTAATCACAAACACGATAACGCTAAACGTATTACCGACATTTAGTTGCAAATCATTTTCGGTAATTAACTCGGGTATAAAATTATGGGCTTAACGGGCTTAGCCCGAGGGTAGAGGATTATGAAAGGGTGACCGTAAGACGGATAGTTCTGTTATTATATAATGATTTGGTATTAATTTAATGTTAGTGCGTGACGTTTTGGTTTGATGTTTGTTTTTGTGTAGAACTAAGTGACCAGTATGACTCTACTTGTGTTTAGATTATTACTTATTCTTCGTACATTTAGTGGTTAATGTTAAAAAAGAGTAGCCTGTATTTCAAACCGTGTCTTCAGCCATTTTCATTCAAAATTTTATCCAAATTGATTCAGTGATTTAACAAAAAAAGCATAAAAGACAAACCCAGTGACAGGAATATTTTAACATAATATGAAAATAAGATGTTGTGTGAAAAAATACATCGACTAATTCTAAGTTCAACAAATTTTACGTCATAACCAACCCATTTCAGTCTCCAAAAAATGTATGTTACTGAAACTCTGACAAATTGCTAGTTCGAATTTCAGCGAATTATTCGTCCGTGCAAATTCGTCATGCCTTACGATCGACCGCAAACTTACGCTTGAAGAAATCACTCGATCAAGCGACGGAACCGTTCGAGCGATTAGTCGATCGCGTGCAGTGGCCCTTAGGATACGGATATTCAATTGGCCAAAAGTTTGTGAGGAAATAGAAATTACTGCAGTAAAGTTTGTTTGGATAAGGTTTGTTTTTACATATTTTGTTGTGAAGAATTGATAAAATAATTGTCTTGCTGTCTTTTTGATTATTTACGGCATGAGGAACATTTGTTTTTGCGTAGTATATTAGAAATCCCGTGATGTTTCATTGCGGGCTTCTTGTTATAATTAAGGCATCAAATATTATGTTAAGTAGGAAACAAACAAGTAATACACTAAGGAATCTAGTATATAATATATGAGTGTGATGATAATAATATATATACGAACTATCCAACCCAAAAACCCAAAATATTATTAGACGGATAGCAGAATTCCAACAGTGTTTTAGAATTTGCAACATATAGCTTTTATGCTTACTCCAAACATTATCAGTCGACTGTTAGTTTGACAAAGTGCAAAACATCAGCTGCCCGACCCAAATAAAAAAACAAAATTTTTAAACATCGACCGTTTTCACTCACTATTTCTGCGCCGAAATTCACTGATGCTTGCAAAACCTCCAGCCAGAAGCACAATGTGAGAAATATGTCAAGTGTGCATTATTACTGGAACCCGCAGGTGCATTTGGCTCGCTTCATACTCGTTAAACAACTGGAATTTACCGACTAACGCCACAAAAATGCAGCCTTAATTCCTCGCGAATTTATCTCATTTAAAAACTATTTTGTGAATTAAATTGTACGCCAGGAGTTTTTTAACAAACGTGTTAACGTCGTGGTGCTAAAAATGGCGTTTTGTTTTATTATTATATTTTTTCATAAAATTACTAGAAAATGCAGTTTTAAATGTTAACAAGACAGTCACACAAAGGTAAAAAGGAAATAAAAGTATGCAACTCAGATGTTCCTCTTCCCTCTATATAATATTGAATCGATTCATCGATAAGCACATTGCATTGTATAAGACCTATTGTCAGCTTGCATCTTTACAATACATAGCAAAGACCTTTACCCACTGTATTTCATGTGAATTGATTACGAATGAAATTTAAACTAAGTAGAGGAATCGTAAGTGACGGGACTGAAATCGCGGAACCTCCTTAAACATTGAATCATTTCACATACATATTGGTATATCATTAAATAAACGATGATTCATTGCTGAACACGTGCACATAATCAAGCTAATTAACAACCTTCTACCAATAATGTTTTGTTTGAGCATCATCTGTAACGATCAAACATCGTCATGTAATGAGTAACGTTTGATTAGTTCGTTGCGTTATGGAAACAATTTTACATTTACCATCTGTAATACCAAAAAAACTATCAATCAGTCTAGCCTTTCTTCCAATTATGTTAGAGTCGGCTTCCGGTCTCACTGAATGCAGCTGAATAACAAATACCGGTACCTATTTTACATCTAGCGACTACCTAACAGACCTTCACAATGCAGTTATCTGGGTTTTAACACGATACCCCTCCGTAAGACTGATTGTCTGACTTTCAAGATTCTGACTACTGGTAACGACTTTCAAAGATTTTGGAAAATGATAGCTGAGCACTATAATTTAATGTGCTTTCCAAAATACAGAGGGTACGTTAAATACTATCAAGAGAACGATCCGTGGAGCTGTTGCTACTTTGCCACTAGTAGCTTAAAAAATACTAAAAAGGCTGTAAAGGGAGGTAAAAAAAAGTATTTTTCTGATAATAATTTATTTAAAAAACACAACATGATTTATTGTATCTACATTAAAATGATGTGGAAAAA
Source organism: Anticarsia gemmatalis (assembly GCF_050436995.1). NCBI lineage: Eukaryota > Metazoa > Arthropoda > Insecta > Lepidoptera > Erebidae > Anticarsia > Anticarsia gemmatalis. Next base: position 7,238,008 of record NC_134764.1, on the reverse strand, counting down.
TAACAACATTTCAAAAACGTTTTTATGACATTACTAAAAATATCTATAATTTTCAATATAATTTGTTACTTCTACATACGATATCACAATATGAGTTCTAATTTGAAAGTACTCGATAAAAATATATTTGCAAAATATTTATTTATCTAACGAAAATGAAGTGCTTAGTCTTGGATCTTTGGACCAAGCGACAAAATGATTAAATTTCATTAATTAAATAAACATATTATATAAGAGGAACTTGGTTAAATTAAATTTCCAACAGTATTTGAGAAGCTAAATCAAAAAAAATACAACACACATGATTAATTAAAATTTTAAAGCAGGTGTAAATAAAATCTTGGTCCTCATCCGAAATTGCAAATTAAACGCGTAATATAATTAATAATTATTATAAAAATACTTCTTAATTTAGTATATTATATTCTTATATTTTACACAGTGGGCTAGTTTCACCATATTTCGATTATTTAATCCAAAAGCGTACCTAACTGTTGTGAAACAAGCTCCAAATTCTACTCTTGCATCTATTTTCAAGGTACTCTACTTCTTATTTAAGTTTATATTTTAGGATAAGTGACATGTAATCACTATTTTTGATTAGTTATGTATGAAAAAATACAACCGTATTCTGCAAACGACTGCAGCAGCCAACTGCATGACAGTACCCGCCGCAACTGCAGGCTGCATAACTTTAAACTGCTAACTGCAAGCGATACCAATCTCTATGCAATAAATTTCGGGTGAATTATAGTCGAGCGCGTTGCGACAGTAATTATTTTAGTTGAAGTATCTGTATTGTGAACTGTTATTGTTTTTGCATCTGCAGTCAGTCGCAGTCCAAAGTCTGCAGTCGTCTCCTGAACTTTACCTTCGGTAATACTATAATAAAGATTCTTAATATCCACAATCACAAATGAACTATGAAATTAACTACTTTAGAATAAACATTGTTTGTTAAATTTGAATAAACAAAGTTGTACTAAAATAACAGACAATTTTAACCTTACTTTAAAACAAACGAAACATACTCTTAACAAAAAGATGCTGAATTTCAGAACTGAAAGAAAAATTGTGATAAATTTTCTTGTTCACTTGAGTTGGACCAACACCATGAAGTATGTGACTACGGCACCCAGCACCTGAAAAAAATTTTAAATTAAGTGTCACTGAAATGTGAAGTAGTTTGACATAAACTTTTCTTGAAGAAATTATTCTCGTTAGAATTTATCTCTACTATTTTATAAGGTACATTTTCTACGCGGTTCTAAGGAGTGTGTGAGTGAAATCTAAAATTATTTGGAAAGAGTGGTGCTCACGGAATGCGCTGGGGGCGCTGAACAGTTTTTCATACATTTTTTTTAATAGTTGCCAGGTTGTTCATATATTATAAGCAAAAAAAATCGTTTTTCAGTTTATAAATCTTTTTATATTAGATAGTTAACTTAATATTTATGAGTTAAAGAAATAAACGACAGGCGATATTTGTTTTTTAACTTTTCGTAAAAATGGTGTTGACTACTGTAAGAATAGCAGTCATTTATTTACATATTTTAAATGTTTACGAAACAACTAACGTTACGTTTAAAATAGTCTAAATATTTTCCAACCCTTTCTAAAGATTTGATTACCTTCAAGGGTTGAGGTTGACAACGAACAATTTGTAGAATTCAGTAATTTAGGTTTGTTTTGAGAATCCTTTTTTTCTTGTAATTTATTTAGGGACGGGCGTAATTGTGAGAATTTTACTAAAAATTGAAATAGAGCTTGGTGTACGTTAGAAGTCAATTTGATGAACAAAAGCTTCTACGGAAAGTATTGTTATCTGTTTCATTTTACATACTACCAGATACCACTCAACTGATACGAAATTATTGTCTAAGATACCACTATCGAGAAATGTTGAATTTATATCTATGTATCAGCGGTCCCAGTGTGTTCCGTAAGAACATTTTTTTCAAATGTCAACTGTTGATACTCAACAGCACCGAGTGTAGGAAATCACTTTACTGAACGACTTTATTACAATTATTACTATCATCCCTAACCGACGTATAGATATTTTTTCCTCCTTACCGAAGCAAACAGATCCAAGGACACAGTGAAGAACTTGGCTCCGGAGATGCTCATGGCCTTCTGGCACTGCTGGCACACGATCTGGACGAATGTCTTCGCTTCTTCAGAGCCGTCGTACCACTGGCACGAGTACGCTGCTTCCATTACCGATGAGCTCTGGGTAAAAAAATATACGCATATATGAGCTAAACATAGTTTCTCACGATCTTAAATCGATATAATTCAATGAAAACTTGCAATCTATTTTTCGATGTGAACAGAATTGTGCAAATCTATGCTCATTGTTTTGATCCAATATATTTTGAATTCCAAATAGACATTATAATTAATATGTAATCATTTCGACGCCTGAAAGAAATCAGTAATTTCTTTCACAAACTAAAGCAGCCTTGTTTTATGATAATCAACACAAGTACGTAATAATTATAATCAAGAATACGATAAGAAATGACCTCTTCAATAAGCCTGTTGCCGAAAATACAGAAGTGGAATACTTGTCCGAGAGTGTAGCTCAAGTAACCGATAGTACTGAAGGCGTACACGTTGATACCGTTGATCTAGAAACAAAAACAACATAATAAATACCAGTAACAGTCATGACTAAGTACTAGCCTGTCTTATGCAGGTGGAAGAGAGACCTTGTACTAGCTACTTTTAGCATCGGCGATTGGCGATTGAGTCGCTTTTCTGAAGCAAGATGCAGCGACTAGCATCGCACCCTCACGCACTTGTAAACGCCTAAATTTAGTCGATTTACCCCCAGTTTCTGAGTACATTTAACGGTAGTTTATCTATTCAATAGCGTCAAAACTCATACAAAAAAACGCTATTGAATAGATAAACTACCGCTAAATGTACTCAGAAACCGGGGGTTAGTCGCTTTCCGGAAGCTAGATGAAGGAACTAGTCACTACACCCCGCACACTAGCAGATGCTGGTCGCTGACAGCTATCGAACATGGACTGACGGATGACAAAAATGTATAATTTTGCTAAATCACTTTCATAAACATAACATGGATTGTGAAGAAGTTTAGCTAGTAAGTAATACTCGTTACGATACAGAAAGTCGTGAGAAACTATATAGTAATCTGGTAACTAAAACCGTTTGCAAAATTTTATATAATTCGTAACTAAACTTCTAATTAAATGGCTAATTCAGCTTATTTATCTTCAAAATGAACAGTTGCAAACTAGTTTTAATTGAACCATTCGAGTGCTGTTCAACAAAGTTTTTAATAACATTTCTATAGATAAACTCTGTAATTAATTAGGACCTTATTTGCAATATTTTATTGAACTAAAAGTTTACAATGAATAATTTATTAGACCAGTTAATGATAAAAGTTGAGTTTTGCAACTGCTCAAAAAATAAGTTTGGAGTAATTAATAGGGAACCTTTAGGATAGGTTCCAGCGGCATTGTAAACCATTGCTGTTAATGAGGTTTTATAGTTTGTTACCAGAGGTTTCATTTGGATTATTTGTCATTATTTTTCAAAAGCTTTGTAGACGTGATTAGTCGTAAATAATAATCTTTATCTGGCTGCTTATAGCATTATGAAGCAGATGTGATTTCAAAACGGTGCGCTGATATGCATTTGATTGCATTGAGCATGAAAATTAAGACTGTTACTTACATGGCACTAATATAGTAAACAGTAAAACGGGATGTATTTTACCTCTGCCTACATATTCAAGTTCAACAGGCATGATAATAAAAAAAATGTATTATAATATGTCAAAGAACCAAGAAAAAAAACGGAACAAACCAGTCTTAAGATCCCAATTTTACTGTTTCGTACGGAAAACTTGAGTAAAAGGTTGAGTTATGATCATTCATATTTGAGGCTGTGTTCGAGGTCTCAAGGACCATCGAGCGAGGGTCACAACCTCAATCTCTTGTGCGATATTTTAACATTAATCATTGTAATATAACTTTACTAACTTTCACGATACGTAGAATAAAATATAAACAATTTGGGTTTTTGTTTCTAAGTGGCAGATTTTACTAAAAAAAATAGTTTTTCTCGGAATAAGTATCTACTTCTTAACAATTATTGTTTGTTTCACAATTTACTGATATAAGTGAAAGCAAATGTATGAATGAATATGAATATTCCGATTTAATTTAACCAATAGTCTCAATTATAGCGAAACCGGTCGTAGATGACACTATCTGATAACTGGAGATATTAGAGAAAATCTATCGTAGCTTTTCAATTGTAACTAATAAAAAAACATTTAAAACAAAAACCCGCAAACCAAATAAGAAAAGCTTGTGAAACGAACTGGTACATAGCATACATAATGGTTTTACGATTTTTTGTAAATAAAATATTATTTTCATAAAAAAATAGATGTGTTTCGTTCTTGATTGGATGTTTATTGATATTGTGCACGCAATTATTTCGCTACATGTTTATTTGTCAGTCGCAAAATAAGGTTTATTTACTTTAGAAAGTTGTTTCAATCGTTTCAATTAATTGCACTATGTTATTATTTAGTTGCATAACGTTATTTTGTTGTTTAATGTTACCGACTACAAAAATAATAAAACTCGAAGCAAAATTCACGAGCAAATTTTTCAAAACATTTATTTTATACGCCCAAAATCGCTACTAAATCCTATTAGAAAAAATGACGATACATTCGATTTCTTTGAATGCATAAATACCTAGTAATATTAGGTCGGGGGAAAAGTCTTTTCGCTTTATAGTATGTATGAACTTGTAATAAAATCTTAGGCCTCAAGAATCACAAATGAGTACACGGTTCATTAGGTTTCTTTCAGTGAGCTCTTGAGGTCCCCAAATATCGAGCTTTTTTGTGTAGAGAAAAGATTTTATTACAAGTTCATACATACTATAATGCGAAAAGACTTTTTCCCCGACCTAATATATTACGAGTCGTTTTAGAATACGTAGAAGTGCGAAACATATATGTTACATTGCTACAATGATAGCTAATCTTGATGGTTCGGGACACTTACCTTAGTAGCTTGGTAAGCAAGCAGCGTGAGCGTGATGGTAGACACCAACATGTGGAACAGCAGAGCAGTACCATACGTATCGCCGATAGATGCCACCAGCCTGGGAAATTACAATATTAAGAAATTTAATTATGAAGAGTTCTTACACAATTGTCTTCAAATGTACATTTATTTTGGATTATAAGTGGTAATAGTATATTTTATTCTTTAAATTATGGGGTATTTAATTTATAATTTAAGTAAATCCCATCGTAACTTACGGCAAGTAAACACATAAAAAAAATTAAGGCCATGAAGATGAACTACCCTCTTGCTTCATCAGAACTCGGGCTAACTAAGATTTGATACTAGTAAAAAACTCAGTAAAACGTTGACCAACGTTATATCAATTCAAATTTAATGACTGAGTAAACATAAAATTAATAAAGCACTTTATCTTTATTTTTATGGTAGCATTCAACACAACCACAAACCTCAATAACTGCGGTCAAAACATTCCGCAACTAAATTGAAATATTTCAAACTAACAATTTTAAAACTAAATTTATGAAGACCGCAAACGTTTTAAACATCATTCCGTATTCGAGAAACTTAGTTCAAACCTAAGTTAGTTTCACAAAGTTCGCCTTGTTGAGAGCTAGAACGGCTTTGGACCGCAGATTATAGGTCCCTGAAGATAGTTTGTGCCTTTGCGGTGGCCAGAGGTCATTTAAGTTTAGTATTATGAACTGTTCGATTAACAACAGCCACTTTGGCTGCTAGTTGGCAACTTGGAGGAAAATTACTAAGTGTGTGGCTTACAGTCTTGTTATGGTCGTGTACGTAAATAATTGCCACGAGAGAGAAGATGTCTGGATATTTAGAATGTATTGTTTTTGCTGTTCTATTCTGCAAGAGTATAACGTAATCACTTATAGATTTTTTTTAATTTTATATGTCGTAACCAGAGCGTAACAATATTTGACGTACCTTTACATTCTTCTGAATTATATTCGAAATATAGATGTATGTAACGTAACAATCTAATAAAGACCCAAAACTTTTATGTCTAAACAAAATTTTTCATAGGCGGAATTTTAACATCACTATATCTGTCGGTTACGCTATTAGACACTAAATAGTCACTCGTAAAGCTAGCCTTTAAAGTATCAAATTAACAAATTCCTATTAAAATTTCTGTAAATATTAGCAAAGTATAGCAAAAGTCGTTATTTTTAATTCTAGTATTTTACGAAAATTAATAACTTCGCATAATTGTTATAGGCTAAGCCAAGTTCAATACAATTTATAAAGACTTATTCAATCGATCACAAACTGCGGCACACATATGTTCCCACGATGTCATTATTGATGTGCGAATTGACATTGCCCTTGTGTAGAACGATCAATACGTTCAATACTGTTTAAATAATTATCATTTCCGTAGATTCTCATACTTTGTAGTGGAAAACTTCTTCATTGCTATTTATTACGATTCTAGCTTAACCGCGCGGTTACCTTAACGCACTTAGTTTTAGTTTTAAGCTCTAAGAGCTTAAATTAAGTAAAAAAGGTGTCTATTTTTATAAAATAAATATATGTACTTCTGGGCCAAAATTCACCAAAATAGGTTTCGGCGAGAAAAGGCGAGAAAGCGTGACCGAACAGACACTATTTTCCAATCAACAGTTTGGGGCTGAAATAGGGCAATATGGAGTGCAGCAGCATAAATTAGCTGGTAGTTATAAAATAAATAAATTTAACTCATTAATGTCACTGCTGGGCAAGGATCTGCTCCCGTAATGAGGAAGGGGTTAGCCTTGAGCCCACCACGCTGGCCAATTTCGGGTAGGGAACTTCGTTATAAAGTGCTAAAGATTTTTATTTTCCATACCTGACCACGTGCTTATGTCTCTCCACCCAGTACTTGATAGCAGACCGTGCCAGCATCTCTTGCTTCGGAGTCAGACCGTTGGGATTGTTGTTCGCTCCATTGAAGTTCTGCAGTCTACCTCCAGCCCCTCGCAGCGTCATGCCGAAGTCTTGCTGCGTGGAGTAGATGCCGCGGATGTCCATGTCTACTGCGTCCGGGATCTTCTCTGATTTTTCTGTTTTAGAGAAGAATTGTGATTTTGTTGTTATTGAAATTGAGTAGATCATGTAGACATTTTGAGAATCTCCTCCTTTTTGAAGACAATCAAAAGTTAATAAAACAACTGAGGAGTGACTATTGTTCTATTATCTATTCTCTATCTCTTGTGGCTATTTTCCTATTTTAACGCAATATACCGTGGTCAATCGGCGTCAAAACGTTCTGTAGGTTGAAATAATTTTAGAAAATAATTTTTTCTCGTTGCAAAAATAACTTGTCCATATGATAACTCCTTATTTCACCTCCAAATCTAATATTCCAAAACCAGCTTTGAAAGCAGAAAACATTAACAAAGAATAACGCCTGTAAGTAAGGTCCCGAACATTGTAAAATTTAAACACAAATTTTGGTACTACCTGTAGAAGAAGCTCTGAACAATTCAGCAGTATTGGGTCTGTAAGTGTCGAGTGAAGCGCTCAGTTCCATGAGAGGCTTCATGATAGCCTTCAGATGCTGCAGCTGTTCACATGCGAAGATCAGCCAGGAGCAGAACATGACGTCCATGAGGTTTGCGATCGCCATGGAGAAGAGAAGCCAGTAGACCTAGTGGAAGAAACCGGAGTTTTAAGAGAGTATTGTTATTGAAGTCTTTTTGCAGAAAAGAGGAGAATTTTTGACGTGGTTAAAATGTTATAGCAACGGAAAGACATGTAACTAGTCAGTCCGGTTTAATGTTATCTGGCTTTTCAAGTTGTCTGCTGCTCAGCAAAGACCGCTTCTTTCACACTGAATTTTTTTTGCGTGATCCTCAAATATTATTTTGTGGATGTTGTAAAATTTTTCGTACATTTCCTACGTTTTTTATTATTTTTGTACTTTATTAATATTTTTACAAAGTCCTTGCGGAATGATAATTACTTGTCTTCTTAAAGATGATTTTTTTTTATAATTTCCGAGAACTAGACTTATATAGGACCTTTTTTCACAGAATAAGGATAGCTGAATAAAAATTCTTGTAAAGTAGTAATATTGCATGATTTAAACAAAACCATTAGTTTAACGAGATAAACAATTTCCTTTGTAACTCTTGCGTGTTTGAGGAAAATCTTAACAATATTCAGTTATTAAATAATGTTTCCTCTCTGAAATAAAATACAATGAACCCTTACTACATCATCTTGAGGTAATTACGTTAGGTCACGCAGAGTACTTGTACGAAACATTTTGGGGAATTCAACAGGCTTCTTTTGTATAGAAGTGGTGATTCTCAGCGGACCCGTGAAAGATTTAGTGTTCGTACGTTGCTTTTATGTTACTGTTACGAAAATTACAGTCGGGACCCACAATTTAACGTGCCTTCCGAAACACGGAGGAACTCGATATGTATAAGATGGTCGCCCATTCGCAGATCAACCTCGGCAAGCGTGGCTTAACCTCAGAGATCGATCCGCGCGGCTGTTGTTAACTAAGCCACGAGCTCCTCTTTGTAAGATTGTAAGGAAAAATTATGTTTTCATGAAATAGTAGTCCCTAGGAGTCAAAATCTTTTTAGTCTGAATTCTGTACCTCGATTCTGTACCACTATCGACTACCGACAACCGGCTAGCTATCGAAATTTTGACATTTAGAATGTACTGCCAAAATGTTTCCTACGACATCCGTCAGAGGCGCTGATCAGATTTTCATACAAAATTTCTTGATGACATGTTCGGTTGTCGGTAGTCGATAGTAGTACAGAATCGAGGCACAGATCGACTCAACTATCAAATAAAAACAAAGGATTTGTTATTTTATTACTGAAGATTTTTGAAGATAACTTGTATCCTTATTAATGTATCTTGTTCTTGCGTTGATTATAAATCATAGGTGTCCTCAGTAGTCCAATATTGGCTAAAGTTTCGTTCTCTTTTGAGTTATATGGCTATGGCTAACATGTTAAAAAACAAACTGGGTATATTTTATTGACCTTTTCAACCATCACCTATTACAGATAGTAAGAAAATAAACCGATAATTTAATAAAACTACAGTCTTACCTGAAAAGCGAAGGCGATCACATACGTAGTGCCGGACATAGCGTTGAAGGGATACCAGGCCTTCAGCGGCAGCCTCGGGGCTGGTTCTGTCAGGGTCTCGTTGGTTTCATTGCTGGTAATCAGGCGGACTGACTCACCGAAGAACGTGAGGGTCACCCAGCCTGCACAACAATATGAAGACTTACGTAAAGAATTATTGGGTTCACATAAATGATTTGTTTCATTAGACTAACCGTATTCAACTGATAGAACTATAAGCAGCAAGATATTAAAAATATTATTAACTAAAAGTTGAAAAGAGCTTCACATGGATTAAATGGGAAGAAGTGGCCTTTTGTTGATAAAACAAATAGGGTACTGGACTACCAGTCAAATCAGTTTTTTTATGAAATATTAAAAACACATTTTAGGATAGAAATACGATGTAGCATAAACGTCGCAGTTTCGTATTTTCGTGGGTATCAGAATAATTACAAATTCAACATAATTTACGATAAAAACTACATAGCCTGAACTTTTTATGAGTAAAGCTTTATTAATTTTTCGTTAACACAGTCAACTATCTTATTTATCTTTAACTAGCTAACCCGCGCAACTTCGCTTGCGTCACATAAAAGAGAACGGGTCAAAATTTTCCCCGTTTTTGTAACATTTTTCGTTGCTACTCCGCTCCTAATGACCATAGCGTGATGTTATATAGCTTATAGCCTTCCTCGATAAATGGGCAATCTAACACTGAAATAATTTTTCAAATCGGACCAGTAGTTCCTGAGATTAGCGCGTTCAAACAAACAAACAAACAAACTCTTCAGCTTTATAATATTAGTATAGATACTAAAGTCACACATTATATTGTGCATCTGACAGGAGCAATGGCAATAACAATAAGCAATTAAACACAACAACCAAAACCGATTGTTCCATTCACCTTGATAAATCCGCAACAGTACACATGGGCCGGCCAATGCAATATATTCACCGACATACCACACCAATTCATGGCTTGTATGTACATACATGCATACATACATACATGTATTGTACATGTTTGTTTAAACTGGCTTCACTTGTGACTTTGGCTATATTTCTGTTAATTTGTTGCTAGCATATTGTTGTTGTGCGTACAGATAAACTAGTTAACTTTGCACAATGGAGAATTTTATTAATAAAAAAGTAGTTGATCAGTAGAAATATTATTGAAATGTGGTTCCGCTTTTTAAAATCGAAAATCAGGCAGAAAAAAACTTTATACTTATATTATAAAATGGCAAAGTTTGTTTGTTTGTTTGAACGCGCCAATCTCAGGAACTAGGAACTACTGGTGCAAATTGAAGAATTCTTTTACTGTTGGATAGCTTATTTATTGAGGAAGGCTATAGGCTATATATCATCACGCTACGACCAATGGGAGCAGAGTAGCAGTGAAAAATGTTACCAAAACGGGGAAAATTATGACCAAGCCTCTCTTATATGACGCAAGTGAAGTTGCGCGGATCAGCTAGTATTAAATAAAAGGACTTTAAAAAGTTGCTTAAGCATAATCACAATAATAATTATGATAATGCTATAAACCCTCTGTCTGTATGTTCAGTCAACCGTAATGCACACTGTACTGTAGCTAAGACATGCAGCCCGATGATATCGTAAATTACGTAAAGGATGTTCCGATAGTCTGAGGCTAATTGATGTGACCAAGACTGAAATATTGGAATGTACTTTGTGCGGTTTGGAAATTAATGTCTTCATTACAGTGCACTTGCTGATCCTCTCGGCTCTGCTCGCGAATAGAGTTTCATCCCATTTTTGTTTCCTTTAAAGTTTATTCTAGAGAAAGCAACCTATATCTGATTTTGAGTATTTCGTAGTATGAAGGGATGTAAAATTTTATTAAAATCGATTTATCAACATAGAAAATATTATTATGTACTTGTTTCAATGTTCACGATTGCAGATGATTATTATTTCAATACCCTATGGTTTACTAACCACCGATTTGCAAAAGAGTAGCTAAACTTACCTAAATACATCAACGAAATTATAGAAATGTTAATTTTTGAAAATAGTGCATAGACCGACTCTCCTTCGTAAATACATAAAGGTGTATGTATATGTATATGGAGCATAGAATTTTCATTATCAAATTGCATACAAATTATTATTATTATTGTAATTTCAATCATAGATTTTATTATTAAATCAGGCCTATAAATTGCCTATAAAGTATTATTAATATAAATATATTTATTTTATTAAATTATCATTGTATCAATTATTAATTATTATTAATATTAAGTAAGACCTAATACTTGCTGTAGTAACCTAGATAAGTAACAGTATCGCTCAAAATGAGGCTCTCATTGAAAACCAGCGCTGCAATATCTTCGTGGTATTGCAGCATATAGCTGAATGAGGGCCTCATTGTTGGCAATACGTGCACATAATTGTTCTTTTTTTTTATTGTTTATATTTGTTTATTGCCAACAATAAAATTATTTTCATTTCATTTCATTTCATTCATTTCAATAAGTCCGGAGGAAGTTTAAGAAATAAAGAGACACCATACTTAATTACTTCTTCTTCTTGTCGTATGGTTAGTGGTCAACCTAGTGTCAAATTTGTTCAAGCCACTTGAAGGTTTAACGTTCAGGTCACATTTTTTAAATATTCCGGTTTCAAAGAAAAATCTTAAGAAGGTTTTTATCCATCTACCGTCATTTTCAATCTTCACTTCAGTGCCCCGATTCTCTACTACTGTCGACAACAACGACATTTTGGCAGTACATTCTAAATGTCAAAATTTCGATAGCTAGCCGGTTGTCGGTAGTCGATAGTAGTAGAGAATCGAGGCACAGCTTATGTTATTAAAATCTTAATTACTTACTGATAACAGACAGGACAGTCATGCCACAGATGAAGTAGAGCAGCTTCCTCATCTTGGTGAGAGATATCTGGTGGTAGCGCGCATCAGACTCCGTGAACAATGGGTGGCTGTTCGACTGGTTCCATACTGCCAAAGTCCTGGGAGAAAGAAATTTCTACTTACTAAAATAATTAAGAACATAAGTAGCCCATATTTAACCCCGAGCTTAAAACTTCCTTGTGAAATTACATCAAAATCAGCTTAGCAGTTTTGCCCTTAAAGTACGACTTTTATTTATTTTTTAGCTCTACTACTTCATAGAAATTTGTAGAAAAAGTTCCGAAATGTTCGTTATTTTAGTAAATGCAAATCCTTGCCCTGGCCCTCTACTTGTACCTTTTGAGAATCCTCAAATCCCATTTATAAATAAATGTACCCTTTGTCAACCGTCTTACAAAATCTTTAACGATAAAATATTCGTCTCAGTATTATTCAAAAGATTCCTCCGTTCCAGGTTAATTTTTAACGAAGACAAGTACTTACAGAGAAATATTTCAATCTTTAAGATAAAAATTTCAAACGTTCAGTTCTCATTTTTTAAATATTCCGGTTTCAAAGAAAAATCTTAAGAAGGTTTTTATCCATCTACCGCCATTTTCAATCTTCGCATTGCTTATTTTATTAAATTTCTCGAAGCCCGTATTTTATTTGTTTCAATCACTTTTACTTTCAAAAGTACTTTGTTAGTTAAAAGTCAAGAGCTTCAGTTTCGTTGGGTTTAAAGACTATGTCTCAAGTAGCACTTCAAATCTTTGTTTTAATTAAAATTAAAGACTTAATCCAAACTTGACTATTTATAACAATCAGCTCTGAGTCTCTGAACTAAAGAAAAACTGAACTGTAGTTATGTTTCTTATTGTTTCATAAAATATTAAAGGTCTACATTCGGTTGTGTCAATAAGATGTGTGCTGTGGAATTTACTTTATCTTACAGCTTTTTTTTGTGTGTTTCTCATTTTTGTTTGTGTGCGTAAATCAACACTAAATGAAACAAAAACGTAACAAAAACAAACGAAAACTTTATACGCAAAATCTTAATAAATTTTGCACAGATATATTTGCAAACAGGCTCTTGCTAACGCATCAGTCCAATTGTTAAAGATAGCCACACGGCTTGCTTGTTTGTGAATTCCATATAACACAATTTTCTAAAAAACCGCTGCATATTAAAATAAGTAAACACTTTACAATCATAAAAACCACGTCGAAACCTAAAAAACAAAAAAATAAGCATGCACAAAACAATTTTCATCAAAATTCCCGTACAAATGCGAATGAAACTCGAAATGAAATTCATTTCACATTCACAAATCCTTTGTATTGCTTACTAAATTAAAATTGGGCGCAGTGCTTCGGTACTTTATGCTTTATTAAAATCGTTTTCGAGGTGTTTTCAGCAATCAATGGATTAAAATGAGTCGCGAGCCGTATACTGGTCGAAAATTATCTGAAAGTATTGGTGCTGCGAAACATACTTAACGCAAAATGTTTTATAGCATTTTACTAATATTATAATTGCGAGTAACTATACTTATGGTATTCACTGCATTCAAACGGCGGAATTTATTACATAATACGAGTATAGTACGAGACTTAAGTCATTATTTAAATCATTTAATTTAGTTTTTTTATTTAATGAGCCCACTAGAATCACTGCACATTCTGCTACATGCTTGGACAATATATTCTGTAACTGCGAATGCTTAGGTAGGGAAATCTTAAGTGAATTAACATCGGACCATTGTGGACAGAAGGCTATATTTCCTGTTAGGGTAGATAATAGGTTAAAGAAAATTACTTGTAGGCCTATTACTAGGGATCGTTTAGTATTATTTAATAGTGAGATAGCTAGTGCTATGACGAAGTTAGACGACACCGAAGAACACCCGGATAACCTTTACACATCGTTATTCAACATTATTGAATCCAAGTTCAAAACTATCTTCAAAGAGAAAACCATACTAGATAACAATAGGAAACTCAAATTTTGCGATTGGGCGACAGCAGGTATTTATAAAAGTAGAGCTAGGTTGTATGAGCTTTATTCCATGAAACAGTTCAATTTTAATCCTAAATTTCTTGAATACGTTAGGAACTATTCAAAAATTTTTAAGAGAACTTGTGTTGCTGCTAAATCCTTACACTTAAGCAACAAAATTAAAAGCTCAGACAATACGATCAAAACCACATGGAATATCATTAACAACGAAACAGGTCGTGCTATCCAGCGCGAAAATAATTTTGAACTGAAAGTAAATGACACGATTATCACCAACAACTTAGAGGTTGCTCAGACGTTCAATACTTTCTTCGCTGATATTCCCACAGCTACAACTAGCTCCTTGAATTCCTGTCCTGCCAAGGCAGAATGTTTACTTCGAAATAGTGTAGAAGAGTGTGGTAGTGTTTTTTTCTTCAAACATATCAACTCTAATGATGTAGTTAAGGCTTTTAGGTCGCTCAACTCCAAAAAAACACCTGACCTCTGGGGCATCTCTGTTAAATTAGTAGAAAGTATCATCCTGGAAATAGCCCCCCATTTGGCTTTAATATTTAATAGGTGCGTAGATGCTGGTGTGTTTCCGGACTTAATGAAACACAGTAAAGTAGTACCACTCTTTAAGAAGGGATCTAAGAGTGAGCCCAGCAATTTCAGGCCCATTTCCATCTTGCCTGCGGTTAGCAAAATCTTCGAAAAGGTCATATTAGAGCAGCTCGAAAGTCACTTTAACTCGAATCAGCTATTTCATGGTAAACAGTATGGTTTCACAAAGGGTAGGTCAACGATCGATGCAGGTATTTCGCTCGTCAAGCATATCTATGATGCTTGGGAGACATCCCAGGACGCCATTGGGGTGTTCTGCGATCTCTCCAAAGCATTTGACTGTGTCCAACATAATACGCTCCTTAGGAAACTAAACCACTATGGAATTAGGGATACAGCGCTCGATTTACTTGCGTCATATTTGAGTAATAGGATTCAACGAGTAGATATCAATGGTGTAAGGTCTTCAGGTTCAGCTGTTTCTCTCGGCGTGCCTCAGGGTTCGATACTCGGTCCGTTTCTTTTTCTCGTATATATAAACGATCTCCCCTTTCAGGTGCAGGACTTATGTGATATTATATTATTTGCAGATGACACTTCACTCATTTTTAAAGTAGATCGTTCGAAGTCTTGTTTTATTGATATCAATTGTATTCTTGAACAGGTCCACAACTGGTTCACTTGTAATAATCTGTTATTAAATTCTAACAAAACTAAGTGCATTAGGTTCACTATGCCCAACGCGAGGAATTTAGGTACTAACATAGTCGTAAATGGACAAACTATCGATTTGGTAGATTCGGCAACTTTTTTAGGTATCAGTCTGGATAGCAAGCTCCAATGGGGCACTCAAATAGCGCATCTCTCGGGGAGACTCAGCTCCGCCGCGTACGCAATCAGAAAAGTAAGACAGTTTGCTGGTGTGGATGCGGCAAGACTGGTTTACTTTAGTTATTTTCACAGCGTCATGTCTTACGGTATATTACTGTGGGGTAAGGCTGCTGATATAGATGTTATTTTTGTCCTTCAAAAAAGAGCTATCCGTGCAATTTATAGTTTAGGAGCGCGAGACTCCTTGAGAGAGCTTTTTGGGCAGATAGGGATACTGACGGTGTCATCACAGTATGTGCTTGCAAACTTGTTGTATATAAAACAAAATTTAGGGACTTTCGCAACAAATAGCGATAGACACAATTACAACACTAGAAACAGACACAAATTAGTAGGTCCCCATCATCGTTTACACAAGGTGCACAATTCGTTTGTAGGTCTCGGCATTCGTTTCTTCAACAAGCTTCCAAAGCACATCATGGATTTACCCCTGCCAAAATTCAAAGTTGCTGTTAAGGAACATCTCGTTAGGAAAGCTTATTACAGAATTGATGAGTATCTAAACGACAATAGCTCTTGGGATTAGTCGCTCGCTTGATTAGGATTCTTTGAAATTAGGGAACTTTGCTATAAATTGTATAAACTCAGTAGCAGTAGGTCTAAATATTGTAAAATATGGGCAATTAATGATGCAAATAGGTGATGTTACGTACAATTTGATGTTATTCATAAAACTGTCACTTTTTTCTTTTATAATGTTTACAACCAGTGTGCTCACTTGCTGCCCATATTCTTATTATCACATGCTAGTAGGTGCTCCCAACATACGGTATGATCAGAGACTAATAAATAACCTAGCTATGTTCATTTAACTTAATTGACGTTTAGTCTATATCGCTGATTGTTGGCAGCTCCTCGCATGATCAATTATTGTATCAACCACATTGTAAAACTTTTTGGCGATTGAAAAGAGTGGCCGTGAGTTTCTCGCTAGCTCTTCTCATAAGGCTCTACCCCCTTTCCGAGCTAGTGGTAGATTCAGTAATTGTAACGACTATCATAAGTGTCAATATTTGACCTAAATGAATAAATGATTTGATTTTGATTTTGATTTTGATTTAAATAGAATATGACAACCAACATTAAAAACACAGGATTAGGGCCATGGGACACAGTTTCCCATAATGACGACATTAACATCACCTTCTAAAACGAAGGTGTTTAGTTGCAAAATTCCATCTTATATAGCTATTGGAGCTTAGACGCATTTCGAATTTTTGGACATTTTAAATAATGTTGATACGGATGTGCGCTTCAAAGTCGGAAGCTGACTTTAACAGTGGGTTAAGTTTGTCTGTGCAAGTCTCCATTGCCACTGCGTACTACGACCAGGAAAAAAAAGAAATTAAATGTCTATAGATACGACTATGCTTTTCAAGACATCTTAAAGGATTAGTTTAGGAGGCGCTTCAAAATCCGTCTAGGCTCCAATAGCTTAGTGTCAAATTATAGAGTGTCACACGACGCTCTATAATTCATGATAACACATGTCATATTTGTGTAAATGCGTCTTTAAGGTTACTAGATTAATCCATACTAATATTATAAATGCGAAAATAACTCTGTCTGTCTGTCTGTCTGTTACTCAATCACGCCTAAACTACTGAACCAATTTGCATGAAATTTGGTATGGAGATATTTTGATACCCGAGAAAGGACATAAGCTTCTTTTTACCCCGAGAAAATGACGGAATCCCATGGGAAAATTCAGGTAGCGGACGAAGTCGCGGGTAAAAGCTAGTAAATAATAAATAATAAAAATAAATTTAACCCATTAATGTCCAACTGTGGGCAAGGGTCTCCTCCCGTAATAAAGAAGGGGTTAGGCCTGGAGTCCACTTGGTTAATGTATGTAAAATAATCTATACTTACTAATATTATAAAGCTGAAGAGTTTGTTTGTTTGAACACGCTAATCTCTGGAACTACTGGGCCGATTTGAAAAAAAAATTCAGTGTTAGATAGTCAATTTATCGAGGAAGGTTATAGACTATATATCATCACGCTACGACCAATAGGAGCAGAGTAGCAATAAAGGTTTTAAAAACGGGGAAAATTTTGACCCATTCTTTCTTATGTGACGCAAGTTAAGTTGCACGGGTCAGCTAGTATAGTATAGTTCCAGAAAACTAGCGTATTTAAACTTCCACACTACTACGTATGCAATAGACAGGTCGTTATTGATCATTTAATTGGTTTCTTATGAATAAATTGTTTCGGCATCGACGCGAGGTTTTCACGTACAATTTTAATTAAACGACCAACACAATGGAGGCTTGTTGAAATTAATATCTCGAATCAATTTTATATCGTTAAACAATATAAAAAAAGATGCTTTAATTTTGGATGTGCCAAAAAAAAGTTACATTGTTGAATAAAATAAAAAATCTTCGTACCCTTTAATAATTTAGTCTAAGTTGTTTTTACACAAAAATTATGTTTCATAATTATTGATGAACGTATATTAACGCCCTATGCCCTTATAAAAATATGAATGTGAAACTCAATCTTAAAATCTATCAAAAACCCTTCACTCTCAAATTCACTCTACAAAACACCAAACTTAGGACTTTCAAAATACAACCTATCTATTGGTAAACTATTTATTAACACAATAACTACTGATTTTACAACATTACAAAATAAGCTAAAACTACTAAATATGGAAATTATATTGATAGAAATAATTTTAATTACATCAATCACTAAATAACCAAAGTAGGGCGTTCATCAAAACCATTACTTAATTAATTATTCAACCAAGTTACGCTTTTCCTATAGATTTTTGCTTTCGTGGAAACCTAAGCATCTGCCGTTGCCTCCCACAAATTAACTTAAACTACTTATTATTGCAACCGTAATGAATTATCCAACTTTGCCCATTAATAAAAATCAGAAAATTTGTTTGTTTGTCCCGCTTTAACTCCTAAATCACTAACTCCCAGTTTCTGAGGTACAGTTAGCGGTAGTTTATCTATTGAATAGCATTTTTTTATAAGTTTAAACGCTATTGAATAGATAAACTGCCGCCAAATGTACCTTAGAAACCGGGGGTAAGCCAATTTTCATAAAATACAATTATTTATAGTTCCACAACGAAAATGAGCTTTTTTTTACTCTTAGCACCTGTCATTGCCCTGCCTTTAAATTAATACAATTTGATAAAAAAACCAAAATGGTGCACTCTTCAAAAACGTAGTGTTTTTGCTAAATAATCCATTTTTTGTGAATTATGAAACAAAGTTACGTATTTCCAATAGATTTTTGCTTTCGTGGAAACGTAAGCATCTGCCGTTGCCTCCCACAAATTAACTAATAACTACTTATTACTGCGACCGTTATGAATTATGTATGTTGAAGGAAAACGGAGCCGGGAAACACCAATCAATTCACATACTTTATTAAGGAAAAACAAAAATACTATCTTTGTTGTATTTTCTTGGAAAGTGTATGACTTTGGTTACTTTGAAATCATTTTCACACTGTTGACCGACTGGGAAATGCGGGATTATCCCGGCATTCTGTACCTGGTTATGCATCTAGTCATCATTAAACCATATAATCCCGGACTCTTAAACTTGGCTTTGACTGTCGAAACCTAGCACCTGCTCCTGACAGGATGGCTTGAGTTAGATAGGTACGCTATAACTTCCCCATAACTAACTTGGATGGCCTGCTACTGCTTTATCTCGGATATCGAAAGTCTGGCTATCTTGGTTGACAGCTGTAAGTTAGTTTACATTAACCCGTCGGGGCAATAACATAAAGGACTGTTAAAAAAATGTATAACCGTTCCTAGTGCCTGTCCTGAAATTACTCACAGTGAATTAGGAGCAACCACAGCCTCGTTAAATGCCATGGATTCTCAAATAATATTATTGCGTAATGATCCATCAGTATATACTTATACTTAAGCACGTGCTTATCTATACTAATCTATACTATATAATATTATAAAGCTGAAGAGTTTGTTTGTTTGTTTGTTTGAACGCGCTAATCTCAGGAACTACTAGTCCGATTTGAAAAATTCTTTCATTGTTAGACAGCCCATTAATCGAGGAAGGTTATAGGCTATATCATCACGCTACGACCAATAGGAGAGAGTATAGGTAAAATATGTTACAAAAACGGGGAACGATTTCACCCATTCTCTCTTTTGTGACGCAAGCGAAGTTGCGCGGGTCAGCTAGTTTTAATTATACGCGAAGTTTTAAGGTTATAAGAAACCCTGGGATACACCCGTAGACAAATGTCCCACGAAATGTCTGGCGACATTGCGATACATGTGTCCGTACAGAAAGCGTACCATGTCCAGCGAAGTCGAGCAACGTCGCACAACTTAAATCGATATTCCCGACAACACGTGGCAAAAGCGATAGCCCTAGCGACTTCCCCTATAAATAGTTATGTTTCATTTTCTGAAGAACTTGAACTAGGAGGGCGAAATAATTCAAAAGTTTTTATAATTATAATAAATACTAGCAAACCCGGCGAACTCCGTTTCGCCACCAAATGGCTTCGTTTTATGTAACATTTCGTTTTGTGATTAAGAGATGAAGAAACATTTTTTTATGTTTTATATTTGAAAAGGAAAAAAATATTGCATTTCACAACAGTAATGAATTCATTTTGAATACAAAAATGAAGTGTAATTTAGTTGAACTTCTCTAAGTATATGAAAGTGAATCCAAAGTAAATACTGAATCGAAGCGTTATACGTGTCCGCAAATTATTCGAAGATTCATTGAAGTGCTCTTTGGTAAACCACATTTTTTGTTTTTTGGTCTGACGTTAACACAAACAAAGCGGATGGTTTACCAACTCGTGAACACGCAACGTATAACTGTCCATGTGAAAAACAATGATTCTCTAAATTTATCCCGCAAACACTAAGCGATTGGCCTTGCGACTTGTTAATTGTCATTGCGAACGCAAGGCGAACTGGAAATTGTAATCGTTTGAAGTCAAACGGAAGATCGGTCGGAATCATTGGTATTCGAGGAATACATACATTTTCACCTGCGTACTTTCCGTTAATGATGGTTGCCTCAATCAAATTCGACATAAGTCTTTTTACCGCAAGTCGAGTACCGTTGCAAAGTCGCGGTGGATTCAAATTACGCAATATCATAATAACTGTACCAACTTTGAGTTGCAAGTTATGTGGTGGAAATCCTGGTAACTCCAGAGAGTTCAAAAACTCCGTCGGATAATTTACTACTTCATCGAGATTTGTTATAGAATCAACGGATTTGTATGTCACCAAATCGCCTGCTATTTTTGATTGAATGGTGAAATTCAGTGCGTGTACATCATTATTCTTTGCGGCAAGAATTGCTCGTTCACTTAACCAAGCATAATTCTGATAATTCTCACTAATGTTTGGAAAAACATTTTCAATAAGAGCTAATTGAGAGTCTACAAATCGACAAAAGTCGTTGGTAAGAGTAATTAATCCAGATGTCGCATCAACTGGGACTTTTCCATTTCCAACAGCTAACAATTGTTTGGAAAATTGTGCAGCACTTTGATCATTTTGAAGTTGAACTCTCATATTAATGGTTAGCGATAATGTTTTTACGTTATTCCATAAAGGTGATGCCTTCAGGCAAGCATTCAATTCATCTGCAGGCGTTCCACGGGGAATTACTGGCAAAGTCTGCCTGAAATCGCCTGCCAACAATATCATCAAGCCGCCAAAGATGTTGTTATTTCGCCGAAGATCCTTCAGTGTCAAGTTAAGTGCTTCAAGTGATTTCTTATGTGCCATTGTGCACTCATCCCAAACAATGAGCTTGCATTGCATCAACAATTTTGCCATTGCACTGGATCGGGAAATATTGCATGTTGGAGTATCAATTGTGTTTAAATTGAGTGGCAACTTAAGCGCAGAATGTGCAGTACGACCGCCATCTAGAAGAGTCGCCGCAATTCCAGATGATGCTAACGCCAAAGCTATGTCACATCTTGATCGAATAGTGGCCAAAATCAATGAAATGACAAATGTTTTCCCTGTCCCTCCAGGTGCGTCCAGGAAGAATAGACCACCAGTATTATTGTCCACCGCTTGTATTAATGTTTCGTATACTTGTTTTTGCTGTTCATTCAGTAACGGCACATTATTTTGAACAAATTCCTGAAATGTATCAACATTGTATTGCAGCTCTCGATTTAATTCTTGGTTGAATGCATCGTGCATCGATCGATTTGGCGCAATCATTCCTACTTCAATCAGTAGCTTGTTTGCAATAGTCAAGCATTGATCCTCAATCAGAATCAATCCTTCATTGTAGATTTCATCGGTTATTTGCATGTCAGGATTATTCGTTTGAATGCGCAAACGATGCAAGATATCTTCACATATGTCGTCTTTGTATTTGTTCCATAACTGCATTGGTTGTGAAGGAAAACATGTGGTGATGATAATTGCGAACAGCGTTCGTATTTGGTACGCATTTGATGAAACAACTGAATCGGCAAGTGTTAAATCCCAATGAGAATCGTTCTCCAGCAAACCCAATAGTTGACATGCTTCTCGATATGTTTGGCATTGGTGGCCATTCACAGTTTTCAAATGCGCAAATGATTTTGGTCCACGTACATTTACCAACAGCAGTCGCAAATAAAAACATTCATCATTTCTAGGATGAACAGTATACATACGACCTAGTGCATCAGAGGAAAACACCTGTGGCCAATCTGGAACTGGGGTGCCTTGTTTGCGACGTTGGAATTTCTTTGTTGATTGATTCCAAGTGTAATACTTGGGCATTTCAACGTACATCAGCGTCGCTGCGAATGGATCTGTTTCACACATTGAAAAGAAGCTAGTCAATGTTGTCGATGGTGGTCTCTCAGCTCGTTGTGCGGCATTAGCCTCAGTGAAGTAAACTCTTTGGCCATTTTCCAAATGCACTGCTAAATGTACAACTGTGGGATATCTTTCATGAATTTGAAATGACAATAATCGCCACAGTGCTTCATTAGTACTGACGTATCTGCCCATTTGGAAGTTGCTGATTTCGTCATTCGCATTTTCCGACGCAATACCAAACACAGCCATGTCGCTGCCTTTTGTGACGTACTTGCACAAATATTTGATTGATTTGGCCGAATGACAACTCTCAACGTTTGCATGTGTTTCGAAAATTCGTGATAGCAGCGGGCAATATGGTACAATGAATTCATTTCCGATCTCAATCTCTTGATTTTGAACTTTGACTTTAATAGTTCGACCATTATCTTCTTTTGAACGCCGACGATAAACTGGATATCCATCGTGCCCTGTGACTGTTTCAGCAACTAACGGTCGCGGATATCGTTTTGTGCACTTTCCATCAGCCATGCAAGGCGATAATGGATTCAAAGCACCGCACGGTCCATGCACCATCTGCGTCGTCACAATGTCGTGTAGATGGGGATCAGTGACTGGATCAGGAATTTCAGCTGATATGATGTCATCCACTTCATTTGAATGTAATTTGTTCAGCAACCAAATTAGGATATGAGCATGCGGTAGTCCACGCTTCTGCCATTCCACCGAGTACATATAACAACGTGTGTCACCAAAAACTCGATACTTAGTAAGCACATCCATCATAACCTTGAGTTTTTGCTGAAATACTCTGGCGATTATGTCATGGCGATCTTGCGGTTTTTGTCCCGGTTCCATCTCACGTTCAATTTCCATCCACTTCGGATTGCAAGTGAACGTAATAAACAAATCCGGAGTTCCATAATTTCGCACGTACGTCATAGCGTCTTGAGCGTATTCGTGCATGTGGCGTGGGCTTCCGATATATGATGATGGAAGAATCGTCAGACGTCCAACATTCTGAACATCGCCATCTGAATGAATAGCATCACGCAAGTGTATATAGTCCTCAGATCGTAGCTTTGCCTGATTGTATCGGATGAACGCTAAACGTTCGGTCTCGACTTTGACATACATGTCGACAGCGAATTGCTGGAATAGCCGACGGCACTTCAGAATGACATTCTCCTCATGTGTACGAATCATCAAACGATACGCATAGTAATTCATTGCGCTTAGATTTTTATTCGTTGATACACCTGAAAATGCAAAATTAAATGAATTGTTAATAGAAACCAATAATAGCAATATAATTAGTGTGTGAATATTTTACCTGTAATTGGATCGACCATCTTCAACGTGATGTCGTATCCGTCTTGCCCTTGCCAATAAATGATTGGATATTGTAACGCATCGTACAAACGATGTGTCTCGTTTACACGATGCATGATATTGCTTCTTCGCTGAACGACAATGTCTCGCGATTTAGTTGGATCGCCAACAATAATTGCAGCAACATCATTAACGGTGGGTGCATTGAATCTTCGCACGTGTTCACCTGTTGGGGTACAATCCGCTCTTATGACAAATTTGTGCGTATCCGATGGCATTTGTTCCAATGCTGTTTTGAACATATTAACCACAGCGTTATTAGCGTGAAAAAATGCTTGCAACTGTTCTATAATTCGTCTCTTTAACTGTTGTGTTCCCTGTATATTGCAACGCACATTCAGCTGATCCACCATCGACGAAATAAAATATATTTGCAGAAATTGATGCGGCTCATCCGGTGATGGCACCATTGAACCATGCAAATGATATATTTGTCCTTGTATCTGTAATTGCAAACAATCATTTGTTGAAGAATACGGTGTAACTTCTGATCGTGTGATGGTGTAGTGTTTGGTGTATATGTAGTTTTTATTGTTGCAATTCATTTTGTTAGTGTGAGTGATTGGTTCTGTGTGTTGTATCTTTTACCTTGCAAGTCGGCATAAAGCCGCCTTCTCGAATGATATTAGCTCCAAAGGAAGTCATGCGAAAGCAGTTATTGTATTCAAGGATGTGTTGAAGAAAATGGTAGGAATCGTGATCACTTCCATCGAACAATTGTTTCAGTGGCTGTGGTGGTGTAAGTAATGGATCCAGTTTGACTTTTCCACTTGCGCAACACAATCCAGCCGTTTCTCTTTTAAACTTTAACGCATTACAATATCGGCATACAGTCGTCATTGGTCCAATATCTAAATTTTCATCATTACTGTAGTTCGCAGTGGGATCATATTGGAATGCCAAGCGATTGTATGATGCCAATGATCTTCGTGTGCTCACGCGCTGTCTTAATCGGGCATTTTCTCTTATTATATTTTGTCTTACTTCGCTTAAGTTCTGTGAATACACTTGTTGCTGGCTTGCATGTCTTGTGCGGCGGCCGATGTTCGCACGTCGTCCTCTAGGCATTTTGGACTATGGACAGAGTAGTGAATTTAACCTCAAATGCACGATCCACATAATTTACACAGTTTAACTTACCACCTTAAAGACAAAATGCCTGCTGTTGAAATCGAATAAAAATCTGAACAATACACGTAATTGATTTGTTGGTTTCCAATTAAAATGTTAGGAAACGAATAACTTATATTTTTTACTTTTTTGAACACAATACCGTTTTTTCACATGAAATTCTCTGTCAAACAATATATCACGCACCGGCACCATCTACAATGAGTAGCTGTCAAATAAAAATATTAAAAGAAATACGATACAAATATTGGTATGTAGTACATGCTATGTATCAGAGATGGCGCTGTATGAGATATTGGTATGTAGTACATGCTATGTATCAGAGATGGCGCTGTATGAGAAAAATGATTTTCTCTGTTTTTTCGCCTTTCTGTTTAATTTTTTCCTGAATTTTCTTTGCTATAAACCTCGCGGAGCTCGAGACCTTTCCAACGAATCCAAAACCGTGGAAATCGGTTCGTGCGTTCTGGAGTTATAGCGTCAGGAAGGAAAACCCGACTTATTTTTATATAGTAAATATTACTTTTGTTGATTAAGTACTCACTTAAACTTAGTAATAAGAAAGAAACTTTAATGAAATTGTTCATGAGATTAATTTTCAGAAATTAAAATGTTATTGCTTATTTCAATTATACGTTCGTAAGTCTTGGACAAAAAATATTAATTAATTCGCTTTGAACTTCTTTCTCTTTATATTTTAATGAAAAAGAACTTATTAATTAAATATTATTTCTCTATGCCTTCGGGAGTACTTACTAGTATTTTCTTCAGTTATGTAAAGAAGACGATTCTCATTCTTATATAATATTATCACAGTATAATCCGAAAATTAAAATTACGAGAAAACTCAGAAGATATTTTAAACAACTTCTGTGGATTGGCCTTAACAGTATCATTGTTTTTAGTCATCCACACAATTAACCTGATGGGACAAGTCCTGATCAGTAATCCAGCATAACTGAACAAATAGGCAGGGTACACACTTTTATAGCTTGCTCCACACATATTCAGATCGGCATTAATCGGCCTAGCCGGGCGGCAAAACCGTAGTGTAGATGTACCCAATCGGCATAAACCGAACAAGAACGTCGAGTCGTTTTTGTTTGGTTCGATAAATATTGCCAAACCGAAGATGCCAAGCCGAATATGTGTATAGCAAGCCTGACTTATATCTTATCACTTACCTATAAAAGCTCTTGGAGTTCAACGCAAAGAAGACCAACTTGATAAGAGTATGGGCGAAGAACAGAACCGTGATGGTGTTAGCCGTCAGTTCGTTGACTTCATCGGAATACTGAGCCATGTTGATACCCATACATGCGAAGTGGATGACGATGAGAAACGCGTGGACGCTCGCGTAGACCTTGCGGAGTAACATTGTCATGCCGCCATTTTCTGAAAAGATTTTGATGATAGAAATCTTGCTGAAAGACCTTTGGATACTGAACAATAAAAAAATATTTTTTTGTGCAGGTCGTATCCATTAAGAAACAAGTATCCAAAATCACTATGCAAATTCAAAAGAAGATAACTTTAAAGTATTTTCAAATATCGTAAATTCAGTAAAAGTATTTAAATAAATGACTAATGTAAAAGCAAATAACAGTAAGACACGAAAAAGCACTAAAGAATATACATTGAAAACTCTAGATAATGTCAAATTGACAAGCAACGAAACTTAAGCGAATTTATCGAAACAAAAATGGAGGCCATCAAAGATTTTAAGAACGAAGATCCCTAAGGCATTGTGAACATTATCCTCCAAATGTTACCCTTCGATAATAACTTTTTACGATCTTGTTATGACGCAGATAGAAGTGAAACGCTCTTAACGATATACGGGGCATTTTCCTTATTTATTCATTTTGGCAAGAATAATATTGTTATTCGGATTAACCCCGAGGATATCTACTGTCTTTAGATCATTAAGAAATTGACACGTTTTGTTCATTATGTCGAGAAAGACGAAAACATTTTTACTGATTCGAATTAGGTTCACTACTTTTTTTGTATGAACTCTATTTTTTATGTTTACTTATTTATTGTATCTAAATTCTGAAGCTTGATCTATAGCGCGATTTTGTATACTCGGTATTGTCGAGTATCGAAATTTTGACGTTAAGAATGTACTGCCAAAATATTTCCTTCGTCACCTGTCAGAGGCGCTGATCAGATTTTCATACAAAATTTCTTGACGACATGTCGGTTGTCGGTAGTCGACAGTAGTAGTAAATCGAGCTACTATTCATCACACTATAAACCATAAATAATAATTAACTTACCTGAATGATAGTTGAAAAGAAAATGTCCGGCCATTTGCATCAGCTTGATGTTGGGCATCAAGTCTGACACCAGACCCAGGTATTTCGTTTTGTTCATCATCTGCAACAATATTCACTCGTCTCATCATTTCTGCTATCTTTAATTTAATTTTGTTAACACTAATTTTGATTACGTTTCGAAATATCCTACAATTTTTTTGAGATTAAATAATATTTCTATTGTATTAAGATCTTTCTAATGTTGAGTCCTTTCTATGCTTTGATTTATTATATCATAACTTTGTTGCCCAATGTTGTTATAAAATAAAAAGGGCTAATTTAATTTTCAGCACTTAAATTAATTTTATAATTTGCGTATTTTATAAAATTTTACAATTTGTACCTTGAAATATTATTTGGTTCCTTCTCCAAAATAATAAAATGACTCCAATAGAATTACAGTCGCGAAACCATTATTCCCATCTTCAATAAATTCAACAGAGACACGAGTATCTTTTACACTTTCAGGAGCTCAAATGATCGATTTTAGAATTCAGTGTCATATTACGATTTTCTTCGGTGACGTGTTACTTTCGAAGTGGTGTCCTCCAATAGCATCGTCGGTATCATGGGAACCTCCACCTGCTACAACACCCGGCGATTTCTTACTCTTAATTATAAATGATTGTATGTATGTATTAGTTTCTTCATAATTATTTTGTCCATCGATTGCTGGATCGATAGTTTTCAAACGGTCAATGTTAGCTTTGAGTTTGTTTAAAGTTTTATTGTTTTCAACGTTTGATTTACTTGTTTGTTTTTCTGTAAATCGTGTGTTTTTGTCCGTTGTGTTTGTAAATCCTTTTGTATCTTTATGGCCTACGTTAGCAGCGTTATTTGTTGGGTCATTTAGATGCCACGATAAGTATAAAGCGTAGCTTACCGCACTCTGATGTTATTAAAATGAGTGCAATGTTTGTTTTTATGAGGCGTGGAGGGTATAACTTTATTTTTTTAGTGCATTTAATGACACCTATAATGAAAATGTTGAAATGTTTTACTGCTTAAATAGAGTATGTGGCAATCATGATGTAATTTATAGTCAGACATTAAAAAGATTGGCTTTCCTGTAAAAGTATATTTTACTAATAAGTATATGTTATTGCATTATTTGTGGCCTTTGAAGCTCGAAAAAAATAAAAAACCTTGTATTACTGGTCAATGAATTATATAAAAACACAAAAAATATAATGAATACAATAATATCGTCTTTCGAGTTCATTGTTAAAAATAATGATAGTAATGTGATCTCTTCTACAGTCCCAAAAGATAGTACGACGCTCGATAAAGTTAATAAAACCTGAAAATATTATATCTTTCATCGTATTTCGTCGTCATCCATACTAATATTATAAATGCGAAAGTAACTCTGTCTGTCTGTCTGTCTGTCTGTCTGTCTGTCTGCTACTCAATCACGCCTAAACTACTGAACCAATTTGCATGAAATTTGGTATGGAGATAGTTTGATACCCGAGAAAGGACATAGGCTACTTTTTACCCCGGGAAAATGACGCATTTCCCGGGAAAATTCAGGTTTCGCCACCGAAGTCGCGAATAATCAATATTATAATGACATTGAATTAACAAAATTCCGTTGTCATGGCAACAGTTTTAATGGCAGATATGCTTTAGCGCAAGTTATATCTATACTAATATTATAAAGCTGAAGAGTTTGTTTGTTTGTTTGTTTGTTTGAACGCACTAATCTCAGGAACTACGGGTCCGACTTGAAAAAATCGTTCAGTGTTAGATAGCCCATTTATCGAGGAAGGTTATAGGCTATGTATCATCACGCTACGACCAATAGGAGCAGAGTAACAGTAAAAAATGTTACAAAAACGGGGAAAAATTTTACCCATTCTCTCTTATGTGACGCAAGCGAAGTTGCGCGGGTCAGCTAGTCAATTTATAACTCAAACCCGTCGAATTCGGAATACGATTGTCGCGAAATAACTAAATAAACTACAGTCCATTTTAAACCTTATTTTTTTTTGTTACAGAGTTGAATTTCGTATGAGAGATAGTTAATATTGGATAGAGATATTTTTAGTCCAAATATTATTCGATTCGGACAATACATAGTGGATTGATGTTTGTTTAAGTGGCTCTTATATTCTGTTAATAGATTTCTGTTCTGTTATTTCAACGATTTAATTTGATTGAAAATAGAGTGGGGTTGTTGAGAAAGTAATGGAAAAGAAGGCTCTTAAATAATGCTCAAATAAGAGATGATATTTAAAGTAGTGAAGGGGAATTACAGAGTTACTAAAATAGTAGAATTATCCATTGTACAGCCATCAAAACTTTGTATTAAAAAGCTTAAGTATATATTTTTTCTGGTATATTAATATTTGCCTAAAGGCGTATCCCCTCCCCTCGTTTGGGAGGAGACCCTTGCCCTGCAGTGGGACAGTAAAGGGTATAAAAAAGAAGGCCAACTTATTTTCCATAACAAGGCCTTAATTTACACGCTTTACTAAAATATTTAACGCTATCCATTAACACATAACTTTCTAACTAGTACAAGATTATACAAAGTTAGTAAATTTCCTTTAAAATCAAGGATACTGCCCAGGATTAGTTCTCGCTCTAGGCGTAGAAAACTTAGTTATTAGTTTCTGAATTTATAGAGTTATTGGTCTGTTCGCGACGTTTCAATAATTTACAACCAGCTTATTGTGAGGGAGCCTGTTCAATTTCATAAGCGGATATAAGTTTATTGGCTTTCACTGGCTCAATTTTCAGTTTCTAAGCTCCAATACTACTTAACTTCAAAACATGTTTGTGGGAAGTAATAAATATATTTTTGGTATCAATAACTAAAATGTAAATGTCGTTTTTGATACCAATCCGCATAAAAATCATAATGATTTTGCATATAATCTGTTCTGCAACGGGTTATTACGTATATCAAAAAGCTGGAAGAAAATAGGTACGTATTTATTGCGAAATATTGTTTGGAAAATATTCAAAGAGTATAGTCAGTATTTGTAGTATGGGACGCGGAGTATCCGATTGGAGGTACCGCGTCCTGGCCACCTTATGGTGACCGTGGAAGGAAAACCGTCAGGATTTTATCCGGTATGCCCACGTTATAGTCCGATACAGCCCCATAGTCGCTTTCCTCCCTGGGACGGGACATGCAGTAATGCATTTTCCTGACGCAAAAAAAAATTATAAAAATGAGGCATTTGTAGTATACCTAAGCCGCAAGACATTCTTCAAAAACTTACTTACTTAATTTCGAAAAAACCAACACGTCTGAGTACATAAATTAATCTCAATTTGAGAATCTCAGTGTAATTTCCATTACAAGATAACAGCATGAACTAAGTTGGTACTTTAACTTTAGATCTGATAACAAGTTTCGTCTCCGCGCTGTTTAGGAGTGAGTAATGTAGGTACGAAATGTTTGGGTACTTTACCTAATGGGCCTGGCCTTGTTAGCTCTTCTCACAGGGTGTACCTCAGAAATCTGAGTAATATTTCCTAATTTTGTAGAGTTGGGAACTATGAGGTGATTAAATGTGACTTTGACAATCAAACAGCTCAACCTTTGATCTAAAGAATAAACAAATTATTTTAATTTACAAAAGACTTTGGGAGAGGCATTTGTCTAGCAATGGGACACCAACGCGGGCTTAAATTAGACAAAAAGAAAATCAACAATTTATTGTAGTCTAACAAAACTCTATATAAGTGGAGATATCCTCATATTGGGAATCTTGGAAATCTTGGTCTTCCTCGTTCATATATAACTGATCAATAAAGTTATTATAACACTAGCTAAAATGGCTGTTCTAGAATTGCGACGATTCTGCACAACTTAAAGTTATTAAATCTTCTAAACCTGGTTTTACATTCGGACTTTATGTTAAAAAGGAAAGGAAGATCGAAAATGCGGCTCTTTATAAGCATTAAATACGTTATTCAAGCACGGATAAGTTAAAAGTGAAATTAATATATTCAAATCATGCCAGTGAATGGTAAATAAACTGCGGTATTTACATATAGTTAACGTTTCCCAGAAAATCAGTTAATACAGAAATCGTATCGTTTGTTAAATAACCAATATAAATAACATGGAAGCTATTTGTGGAGTGAAGCGGGAAATTCATTTGCACTCGTTAATTACTACTTGCAAAGGAATGACAATAACATGAGATTAATTTATTTATTGCGTTTGAGAAGTAGTAAAAAACTGTAACTAATTTGATGTATTTTGTTTATTGGAAATCGAAACAGCTTAACTCCCAATAAAGTTTTAGTAAAGATCTCAAAATCTTTACTAATATTATAAAGCTGAAGAGTTTGTTTGTTTGTTTGTTTGTTTGTTTGTTTGTTTGTTTGTTTGTTTGTTTGTTTGTTTGAACGCGCTAATCTCGGGAACTACTGGTCCGATTTAAAATTATTTCAGAGTTAAATAGCCCATTTATCGAGGAAAGCTATAGGCTATAATAATAAATCATCACGCTACGACCAATAGGAGCAGAGTACCAGTGAAAAATGTTACAAAAACGGGGAAAATTATGATTCTCTTATGTGACGCAAGCGAAGTTGCGCGGGTCAGCTAGTCCTGAATAAAAATTGAAAAGCATTGTAATGAATCTTTTATCTTATTAAATATTCGATTGTTATTATATAGGCCAGCTTATATACTTTTACAACATATTTTTCAGCCTACACCTACACCATTTTTAACCAGCAACAATAACACACAATCCTCTAAAGAGGTGACTTATTAAAAACTTGGTTACATACATTTGCAGACTACTATATATTTAAGCACCTCAAGAATATTAAATTAAAAGTTGTTCCCATTTTGTTATTCCAGTTTCTCCTCACATCCCTTACTTACGAAAATTGCCTCCATAACGTATCAGGTATCTCCACAATTTGGGACCTCTAAAGTCCCCTGAGACATTCACAAAGGTCTTATACAGTCCCTGATTAAGCTGGGTCTATAACTTCGGGCCTAAGGGACAAACGGATGATGAATCAGCATAAACCCAAATTATGAGTTCAACCCTCGCTAATCTGTGCTTAGGAAGTTGCTGATTGTACAGTCATGAAGAGAAAGGGTCCATTGAACCTACGTAGGAGACTGTACCTACTTTATAAGGGTATAACGGCGATGATTATGTTGTATTGTGTTGTTAAGTTAGTAAAGCTTAGATTTGGCTTTGGAAAATAAAGACATGA
Source organism: Anticarsia gemmatalis (assembly GCF_050436995.1). NCBI lineage: Eukaryota > Metazoa > Arthropoda > Insecta > Lepidoptera > Erebidae > Anticarsia > Anticarsia gemmatalis. The sequence continues at coordinate 7,205,621 of NC_134764.1, read as the reverse complement.
TAATATCTTTAATAGTTAAGTATATCTATACTATTATTATAAAACTGAAGAGTTTGTTTGTTTGTTTGAACGCGCTAATCTCAGGAACTACAGGTCCGATTTGAAAAATTATTTCACTATTAGATAGCCCATTTATCGAGGAAGGCTATATATTATCACGCTACGACCAATATGAGCAGAGTACCAGTAAAAAAAATTACAAAAACGGGGAAAAGTATGACCCGTTCTCTCTTATGTGACGCAAGCGAAGTTGCGCGAGTCAGCTAGTTAAATATATCTGTGTTGTACATGTTGGGAAGTGGATTACACTTGCATTGAGTTGCTGTCTTGTTAATTTGGGAAGCATAGACGAGCTTCGTTTGAACTTTGCAACCGTGACAACATTTCTTTTTTAACCCATTACTGTCCCACTGCAGGGCTAATGTCTCCTCCCAAACGAAAGGGAGGGGTTAGACCTTGTCCCTTGTCCTTGTCCACCACGCTGGCCAAGTGCGGATTGGGAACTTTGCATGCCTTCAATAAATATATTAAACAAATTTGAGGCTTGCAAGGTTTCCTCACGATGTTTTCCTTCACCGTTAGAGCAAGTGATAATTACTTCTAATACACACATAACTTCGAAAAGTCATTGGTTTATTGAGTGTTGAGTGAATAATGAGAGATGCATTAAATTTATCAATAAGAAATCATAATTGGTAATGATTTCATACAAAGTAACTAAATAAAATCAGCTTTTAATCACCTTTTTTTCTCATAGGAACAGGCGGAAATCTAAAATTATTACACAATAATCAGAAATATTAAGGCTTTAATAAAAAAAAATGTGTCGTTACTTGGCAACAGAGCAATACAAGGTAAAAATAAATTATTCAAAACATCTTATTAAATCCCTAAATTGTTTTACGGAAATCAATACCTTTAACGTTCTAATTAAATTTTTCATCCCAAAAATTCAGAGTAAACAATTCTTATAATTTGAATTTTTTCATTAAAATGAGCAAAATTAAATATTTGTTCTATAATAAGAAATTAATTAAGAAACAATGTGAGTTTTAATAAAGCTTTTTAACTTTCTTTACCTTCGATTTTGTATTAAAACATAATAGGAAGATTCAGTCGTGTTAATCATCATACTCATAAACAGTACCTCGATTCTCTACCACTATCGACTACCGACAACCGGCAAGCTATCGAAATTTTGACATTTAGAATGTACTGCTAAAAAGTTTCTACGACGCCCGTCAGAGGCGCTGATCAGATTTTCATACAAAATTTCTCGATGACAGGTCGGTTGTCGGTAGCCGATAGTAGTAGAGGATTGAGCTACTGCTGTCTGCGGTTTGCGGTTTACGGTATGCAGTTATCTACGGAGCACAAATTTTATCGTACGATATTATTCTAATACGAAACAAAAAATAACCCATTGCTGGGCAAGGGTGTCATCCCGAAAAGAGGGTTGGACCTTGACTTTGAACGAGAGGCGCAACTTTAACTACTCAGCTATCACTGCTATCCTAACACATATCTTTAAAAAGTAATACTATATAAGTATAAGTATAGTACTAAAACATCCCCCAAAAAGCTCTTAAATAAATAAACTAAAAGCTACTCCTAAAAGCCTAATCCCGAATCAAGGTCAATAACCTTGAGTTGCGAGAGCCTTGTAACTAAAAGACTTCAAGGTTTTACATTTAATTTGTGCGGTAATACTACACTTTGATGAATCGCCTTTATCCCGTATAATGTTGAAATCTAAAGCCAGATTGATCGACTTCGTTAAAGAAGCGAGATTATGTATTTTAATGATTTGAATGAAAATTCTTTTGTCTCAAATTGCTATTAAACTATTGTGGTATGTCAATACTACGTGTAAGCCTTTTTCCTATTATGTGGTGGTTTCATTTTTGTGCAAATACAACGTTTTACCATCACAGTCTAGTATAAATGTCCTGAAAAAAAACTGCAATCGAAATTCAATGAGGAATTTAATCCAAAAATATTGTTTAAATTTCTTAAAAAAAAATATTTCATACTGCTTAGTCTAGTAAAAGACTATTACACTGCTGGGCAAGGGTCTCCTCCCGTAATGAGGGAGGGGTTAGGCCTTGAGTCACCACGCTGGCCAAGTGCGGGTTGGGGACTTTGCATGCCCTCAATAAATGTTTTAAACAAATTTTAAGCATGCAAGGTAAAAGACTATTATATTCGCCAATATATTGCGGTATTGTGTTGACCGCATACAATTTGACTCATAATCTATTAATTCACAAATTCAAATTCAATTATATACTACAAATGACATATTTATTCCTATACTATTACAAATCTCTACAAATACGACAACTAAGTAAATATCTAAGCTTGGATCTCTCCTGGATTCGAATGCAAACAGCACTAGAGTTTAGAAACGTCAAGATGTTGCAACGTTTGAGAGATTGGGACCGATTTTGTTGAATCATTCTATTAGATCAAATGTTTTGCTTCTCTGAAGGAAGAAAGTGCCAGAAAATTGGTTAATCATAAAAGTTTTAGTTTCGAGTTTTCCACTACTTTAAGTTAGCGTAAATCTAGGTCTGAATATTGAAAATATTCTGCCAAAATATTAGTTTTTTATAACCCACACTAGGCGAGAGTCTCCTCCTGAACCAGGAAGGAGTTAGACTTTTCGAACACTACGCTGGCTATATATCAGTTGGTTACTTTGTATGCCTTCAACAAATGTATCAAATAACTTCTAGGCTAATAATAAAAAAAATTGTGAGTCACGTGTGCTCACAATTTTATAAAAATAATATTATAAAAAAGTTTCTCCAAATGTTAAAATTACACATCGATTCTAAGTGCTTATGGATAGATACTTCGTTACGTACTCGAAATTATTAATTCTAATTTCTAGAATTGAGTCAACGCGTATTATTCTATTCATTGTACCCACAATTACTGAGTACACGAATAATTGAACAACCAATTAACGCCCTACAAACCTACTTAGAACAAACTGTGTTATGTGCCATAAACCACGCCTTCGGGCTTGGACTCAATTTCATATTTGTTGTTGGATATAATATGTATAATGTATTACAAGCACAACCGTGGGTACAGATTATGCGTAGTTTGTACTTATTTCAACACAGTTTTGTAAAAAGAATTTGTAGTTTGAGAGAAGCCGTGACAATATGACAGACTTTACTTTTTCTATTCGTAATATTCCTAAAAATAGCAGATATTGTAAAAATCTTTGCTATTATCATACATATATAAAATCACGCCTATTAAAGTGTTGGTAGAGGTGTATGAAATAGCCACGTTTTGCTATTAACAATGTTAGCGCCATACTATAGGGAGCGAAGCTATTGCCATTTATCGGTAACGTTACCAAACTCCAGGCTTCCACTGTCAAATATTTGTAGACGGGTATATAAGCTGAAGAGTTTGTTTGATTGTTTGTTTGTTTGTTTGTTTGTTTGAACGCGCTAATCTCAGGAACTACTAGTCCGATTTGTAAAATTCTTTCAGTGTTAGATAGTCCAATTATCGAGGAAGGTTATAGGCTATATATCATCACGCTACTACCAATAGGAGCAGAGTACCAGTGAAAAATGTTACAAAAACGGGGTACATTTTGACCCATTCTCTTTTATGTTACGCAAGCGAAGTTGCGCGGGTCAGCTAGTTCTTAATAATTTGTGGGCAGTGGGCACGATCCTCAGTAGCGAGAGACTGCGAAAGAGGAAGAGATATTAATGGCAACTTGAGTTCTATATCGAGTATGACCAAAACATTCTCCACCTAAAAAAATCAGCCTGTTGGTCATACTCGTAGCTTTGTAAAAAGTTCCTCTCACCCTTTTTAGTACTATAGTGAAAGTAATTAATATTTTCAATTCTGTTCTAAGAAATCTCGTTTTTGATTCAAAGCCCACGCATTCGTAGCTGGGGGCTAAACCTAGTTTTCTAATACTAAGAAAAGTAAGAAAGACTTCAATACAAAGATTGAAAGCCTGAAGGCATTAGAATACAAGCTTTGTCGAAGCGAATGTTCAATATGAGATTTCTTTTATATAACGTTCAGTATTTCTGATCTAAATCCTATTATCCTACTAATATTTCAAGGATAAAGTTTGTGGGGATGTTTGTTACTGTTTTACAAAAAACTGCTAATTGGATTTCCATGAAATGTTGTATGAAAATAATTGATGACATAAAATCTTAAATAGACTAGGCATCCTTTGCCCTAAGTTAAGATTTCTCTATTTCAGCCGCTTTGGTGGTAAGATTGACGCAGAATCTACTAAAAAGATTTCATTTAATTTGGCATGGAAATAAAAGAAAACTATTGTTCCGTAATTCAACCCTTCAACGGTTGAAAAAAAGGTGAACGTTTGAACGCGAGCAAAACCACGTGGGATAGCTAATACTCCAATGGGCCGGATTTCTAGTATTTCTTAACTTTGAGCTAAGAGCTTTATATCTGGCTATAAGTATTATCTGGAAAAAAGTTTTATTCTTAGTTACCAAGAATATTTTCATAATATAAGTTTGTCTGAAATGTATAGAGTGGTTATATTAATAGACACTCTTTTTGAGGATACATAATAAACAGGTTAAATAATGTATTATCGATATATAACTATTTTATTGAGTATAATAACTATTTTATTGAGATAATAACTATTTTATTGAGTAAAACAAATGGAGATTATATTTCTTACTTGACGACAGTTTTAAACCAAGACACATGCAATAACCAACTTGATCAGATTAAAATATCAGAAAAAATTGCTGAAATAATGAATCGAATGACCAAACTTAAAACATTACAAAAATAAATTTAATATAGGTAAAGGTAAAACAAAGAAATATAAAAAGTTATGAGGTAACAAACAAAAAAAAACATACAGTCGAACTGATAACCTCCTCTTTTTTTGAAGTCGGTTATAAAGCAAAAGATACGTGGAAACAATTGCTATCCCCGAAACTCGCTGTATTCTCCGATCCTCCCAAAGCTTCGAGGCTTAAGTCAAATATTAAACCATCGTTTGAAACTCACACTGACAATGACAACTGAGATCTGTTATCAAAGCGTAATGGCTGTGTGTTGGGAAGTTCATCAAAACTTGCCAGCCATAATGAAACTTTTCATTAGCGCGTGAAATTAACCGTGATAACGCGGGTTATGGTCCCACTCTTGGCTTTAATGAAGATATTCTATGTTGGAGTAGTACAAGATGTAAGCGGCAACGATAAAAAAAATTTATCGCTTCAACTTATACACTTTAGGATAAAGGATTCAGCTACATTGAGCAAGCGTTCTCCTCAGGCGTGTGGTCGACGTGGCCGCTGCGTGCTGGCCACTGCATCCGCGGAGCATTATGCTAAAGCATGCGGCGTTTTGGACACAGTCTTGCGACACGTGCTATGAGAGACGTCGCTCTCACGCTCAAGGAACGCGCACGCCCAGCGTGTGAACGTGTAGAGATATTAAACTAAAAATAGTATGATTGTAATAAAATATTTTAAAACCAAATTTCTTCCATTGCAGCAGGAGTTTTAAAAATGTCTCGCATTCAATTTTAATTAAATAATTCATTTTCATCTAGCCTACAGTGCAACATTATGTATTTTAACATCATTTTTAGGACATTTTTGTATACATAATTTACGTGGTAAAGATTTATAAAAATTGTGGAGCGTTTAAAAGCTTAAACCATTTCATTACTCGTTTTTCTTTTGTACCATAGCCGAAGAGTTTCTTGTTAGTTCTCGCGCGGATTAGATTCCAGAAACTGGCAGTTTATACACCGAATTGGCCATTCTGTGTACCTGCAATGGCTTTCGGAAAGTACCCTACCTGATTCATTGGAACTGCTAAACATAAAATACTTTGTATTGAAAATATTAGGTCGAGGAATAAGTCTTTTTGCATTATAGTATGTATGAACTTGTAATAAAATCTCTTTGGCTTCAAAATCACAAATGAGTACCTACACCGTTCATTAGGTTTCTTTCAGTGAGCTCGTGAGGTACCCAAATATCGAGCTTTTTTTGTGTAGAGAAAAGATTTTATTACAAGTTCATACATACTATAATGCGAAAAGACTTTTTCCCCGACCTAATATAAGGCTTTTTGCACTTAGACCACTCGTTTATTAACTTCATATACCCTTGTACCTCAGAATCCTTCAGCCGGCACTCGCACAGCTCACTCCACACATACCCCAGTAATTATACGTAAAACACATGACCACTTAACCCTGACCCCGTGCTAGTTACTGTTCAAACGACACTGCCTTTTCAAGGAAGAAGTAAAGAGGCCTTCTAACACTGGACATGGTAACACTTTATTGTTATTCGTATTAGAATATGAAATAAAATTTACTGTTGTGCTTAAAAACAGATTGGGGGAGTTATTAGAATTCGGAGTTAATTAAGGTGAGGTAATTTATTTTTCATTTTGTTTTAGGAAGTTGGATATTAAATTGAATTGTTAATTTTCGTGGAAAAATGATAAAAGGTAGCTTTGCGTAACATGATTCAAAATCAAAATCAAAATCAAATCATTTATTCATTTAGGTCAAATATTGACACTTATGATAGTCGTTACAATTACTGAATCTACCACTAGCTCGGAAAGGGGGTGGAGCCTTATGAGAAGAGCTAGCGAGAAACTCACGGCCACTCTTTTCAATCGCCAAAAGTTTTACAATGTGGTTGATACAATAATTGATCATGCGAGGAGCTGCCAACAATCAGCGATATAGACTAAACGTCAATTAAGGAAAATGAATATAGCTAGGTTATTTATTAGTCTCTGATCGTACCGTATGTTGGGAGCACCTACTAGCATGTGATAATAAGAATATGGGCAGCAAGTGAGCACATTGGTTGTGAACAATATAAAAGAAAAAAAAAAGAAGTGACAGTTTTATGATTAACATCAAATTGTACGTAACATCACCTAATTGCATCATTAATTGCCCATATTTTACAATATTTAGACCTACTGCTACTGAGTTTATACAATTTATAGCAAAGTTCCCTAATTTCATAGAATCCTAATCAAGCGAGCGACTAATCCCAAGAGCTATTGTCGTTTAGATACTCATCAATTCTGTAATAAGCTTTCCTAACGAGATGTTCCTTAACAGCAACTTTGAATTTTGGCAGGGGTAAATCCATGATGTGCTTGGGAAGCTTGTTGAAGAAACGAATGCCGAGACCTACAAACGAATTATTTTGAATATATTATTCGGGATAGCAACAGAATTATCGTAGGTAATTAAACATAATGATTTTTCAAACAAAATTTCAAAGAACAAGGGGAAGATTGTGTGAAATTATCTTTTTTGCTTCCTTAAGGTGCTGTATTTCTGATTACAATTAAGATGTATTTACAACCAATATACACTATCTATATATATAACTGTTTATACATATTAACAACCATCTTCATTCCACATTAATAAAGAAAATAAATGCAATATTATTGAAGTGTACCTTATTTCTCACAGTATAAATAATACACGAACATACTGAATTCAATTTCCCAACTATAAATTAAATTAAAATATTATTCTCGTCTCGCCGCTAGTCAACAACACTCAAATTGAATGTCTACCTCTGATAAATTTAAAATTAAATACACCCTCATATTTCGTTGGTCTTTTGGTAACTGTCGATAACAGATTCCAATTTGCTTTTAAATTATATTTTTTCACGCATGAAGGCGAATATTTTTTTTTATTAAATATTAGTGCCTCGTGTAGCCTTGTTTTTGAATTGTAGTAACTAGTGATTGAATCTCGTACATGAACTTAATAAGCTGAAAATTATATTGAAATTACGTATAAACGCGAGCTTATGCTTTAGCTTTGTCTCGCGCAGTTGTTTTTAAATAAAAACAGCAGCCTATGTCAAAAATTAAGATATCATTTTTTTTATCTGGAAGGGATAAACTGATTCTCATGAGACTTTTAATTGTCAAATACAATGACGGTTTTTGGATATTCGCGAAAGAAACTGCGATTTCATAAATAAGAACATGAAAGAAGTTTCAGGTGTCGGCTAGTGTTAGACAATTTATAGAGATGTACTTTTATCAGTGACACTGAATCAGATATATCAATAAAAATATCGAATATCTGCATATTCTCCTCCCCAGAACCGTATAAGCTAACAAATCATTTAAACCATTCTCTTGGCAACAAGAAAATACTTAAGAAATATTAGAAGCCATTCGTATAAGGAGACAGGTATTAAATTCCACGTACAGATACGTGACACACGCTGTGCGATACCAATTTGTTACAGGTAAAGATTCAGCTTTCTTAGGTCTAATGCGATTACTTTAGAATAAGGTGTCGACGTTGTACTTTTGGGTAGCTTACACTGCTTGTTTTATTTAAAAGTTTGGGTGCTTACAGAGCGATGTATCCAGCCGAGAGTCACGCCATTGTCGACGTTTTTCCCATAAAGCCCTCATTTCAGTCAATAGTTCTTCAAGCAAACGGCAAGCCCTTTTAGTTCTTTCCATGAAACAGCAGCTTTTTAAAAGAAGCCGAATCAAATAGTAAGACAACTCACTTATTTTTATCTATGTATCTGATAATAACATGTGGTTTTTGACAACGAACTTTTTTCACTAGAACATTTGCTAAAATAGGAAAATGAGTGATAATAGGCGATGTCGCTGAATGCTTTTGCAGCTATCATCCTATGATTGTATCATAAAACAGTAAACATTTACAATAAATACTTTTAAATCACTACTCCAAAAAGGCGTACGAAAATGTATGTCAAAGAGCTTTTAAAGTACTGTCAAGTTTTATAAAGAACGTTTTCACATTTCCGACTTAACGTTGGAATTTTGAGCACAGTTGAATCGCTTTGAACGAGTCGCGTCGAATCCCTGTGAAGGATTTTTGCAAGCGGATTTTCTGTTTTATTTTACCTATTGTGTTTTGATTTATTATTCGTTTACAATGCTAAATAAAGGCTGTTTTCTGTTTTTGTAGGGTTAAGATAAGGTGATGTAGAAAGTGTTGCGAAAGCAACGTGCGGTAAAATTAAAGGATGACTTAACTCTTAACGTAAGTTGTATTCTAGAATATATCTGAAAACGTCAATTTAGAGTAATGAAAAGTTAATGGAGAAACAATTTAGTTCTTTGAAAAGATAGTTTATAAAAAACGAATAAATAAAAATAAAAGTGTCAAATAATGAATGAAAAAATTGACACAAACGTCTCAGTTAAGTAGATCTATTCTAGCCAAATATTTTTCCAACTAGAAGAAAACTCAAATAACACTACAGCACACATACCCAGCGCTATATTTTTAGTAAATCGACATACATATTTATATTATTGTATCACAAAAAATAGTATATTTCAAGACGCAATGTCGAACCCATGTCACGAATATTGTCTGGCTATCATCCGTGTTATGTGTGGAACTTAACGAGGCTCTTTCGACCCCGTTAGCTGTCCTGATGCTGGACAAAAAGTAGATTGATGGGGACAAAAATGATGGAGAACCTTTGCTATTGTTAGAAATCGAACATTGTGGTAGTGATATATACGTTCAGAGCCGATTTCCTACTACTATCAACTGTCGGTAAATGGCTAGCTGTTGTAAAAGGGCGCGCCATAGAATATTTTATGCTGTATACTTATTTCATATTTCAAATTCCCGATAGTATAGACTACAGAATCGAGTAAGTAGTAGTAAGTAGTTTACAGTTTAGTATTTTTATTATAAAACAACTAAGATCAAAACAGATATTCATGCTTATCATTAGTCCCGGGAGGATTGGATCCCACCACAACACCACTTACAAGGATAACCTCCTTTTACCACATTTATCAGGTCCATTCACGCTTCATATAAAGCAATTAGAACCTTTTCATATTACATTAATCCTTTCCATACCTACCTCATACAATCTACTCGCTCACTTCCTCATCAGAGGGAAGGAGGATCGAATAAAAACCAGATCACGTAAATAATCCGATTACCTGACAAAGCCTGAATCGTAATCTGATTTCTTGGCCTTTTTGATTGAATTTTTTTAGCTAAATTGGAAATGGTGGCGAAAGGTATTAATGTATCATTTTAAGACAAGGTTTTTTGTAAGCGTTTTAAATGTGAATATAACAATGATTATTTGCGTCTTTTCCTTTGGATTTAAAAATCAAGTCGCTCCTTTAATTTTGAATTGTGTCCAAAACCTGTTTCCTTTATATTCGTATAGTAATAATATTATATATTACATTATATAGTAGTATAACGACACAAACCGTCATTCACTGGTCTTTCATCAGAGAAATAAGTATTATACTCCCTCAATAACAAAATGATACCTACCGATGATAGTATACTAAAATCTCCTTTGCAGACTTTGATATTTGACATATTCATTGTATCAATTTACTGATACCGTACTTTCTCTACCAACATACAAAAATACTCCTAATTTACAAAACAGAACATAGTTGTCTCCATATTCCCTATAACTTTCTTATACTTTTCAAGCATCTATAGCCTTTCCATAATAAGGAAACATCATGAACGCAGTCCGTCAACCCATCTCAAGTTGTTAATCAAGCGAAACATTACATGTAGCTCGCAACTACACTATGTATTAAGCCATATTCCACATTTACATATAAATTACTTCCACACCTAAAACTTTATACCTCGCGTAACCTACGTCAAGACTGTCTTGGGGTGTTAAGAAAATAATATGTAATGCGCGCTCTGAGACTGACTAGCTGTTTTTAGTACAAGACGGCCTTGAAATGGTGCGTCGATATTTGTTTTGGTTTTGTTTTGATACCTTTGAGGTACATAATTGTATTGAAACTTGTTTTATTTGTAAGATCTGACTGATCTGCGCGGATATGTTCGCGTGCAAAGGTTCATCATCTATTTTAGTTCCTCAGGGGTACTTTAAAAGTAACGTCTTACTTTTAAAGAATGACTACGCTTCCATCGAAGAGTGTGCGAATTATTAAAATTGGCTCATGCTTTTGATCTCTAGATACCACAAAGTACAATGACACAAAAGGATAGAATGCTATACACTAACCTACTTTTAATTGCGCATTGGGAGTAAACTGTACTTATTCTATAACTCAATTCTTTCGCTATCTCCATGCAAGATTTTCTCAAAATCGAATTAGCGGTTTAGCAATGATAGCTTTACACGTGGACAGACTTACGCAATTTTAACATTCATATAGATTTCAAGCCTTAACTTAATCTACGAGTCTACTTTCCAGTTAATAAATACAGAAACTAAGGCGATAGCTAGTGGACCGGGTGTGAGTGTATCGACCAGAGCTCGGCAGGTAATAATTAATAAGACTACGCCATTGGTACACGTGGTGCTCCCACTATTTCCCCGCTAACTGTAATACGTTACACTAAACTGCGTATTAACTGAATCATTGCCGGATTTTCTTGGAAATTGTTAAATGGAAAGTTGACTAAAGAATATTTGTAATAAATAGATATTTGTATTAGTTTTGAAAAGTTCAAATGAATGATTGAAAGGTTTCGTTTTCAAGTTCAGTCACTTTACTACAGATGTGAAATCACACCTTCCGTTAGTTTTTAAGCTTGTGATAACAGTATAGTAATATGCTAACGTATATTGTTGACTTTAAGCTAAGAACTTTATTATGACTTTTCAACTTTCGCGTTGCATGGTTATATCGGTCATCAACACAATGATACACTATCAACCTGCGCTGAAACGTCAAGCAATTCCGAGTAAAATGCTTATAGATATTATGCGTAATATGCATTATAACTATCTTTAGTTGTTTTTACTGATACTTGTACTTATTATGTCTGTTAAAACTTTACGTAAACAAAAACGTTACAATTACAAAGAAGGCTATCTTAAATATAATATTAAATATTACCCACTTATGAAACAAGGACATTCCCACTGTTATTCAACTAACAAACAAGCTTACGATACCCTTTAACCCAGTTTCAGCGTTAATATTATTTCACCCTCAATATACGGACGAAAGAAATAAATTTACATCAAACGGTTACCACCAAACGACTTTGGGAAAAGGTTCGCCTAATGTTTTCTGAAAATGGACAAACAACGTAAAACATTATTAGGATCCTCTAGGCATGAGTATTTTCAGTTAAATACCCTCTTGGGATAGACCCTGGCTTCCTGGACCTCTATAGATAAAGTTTAATAGTAGTGTAATGGCTTTATACCTAAGTTTTACTTATATTTTCGTACCTTCAAAGTTTGACTACAGTTATAGTTCGTTGACCTTAGGGTCTGAATATGTTCAAAAATATTAAAGCATACCACGTTAAACCCATTTTAATAAATATGGCTTTTATGTTTTTACAGTTTAACCACGGAATCGATTATAATGCAATTTTTTGTATGAAGTAAAGTCATGTGTGCAGATAGTAAAATAACATTTCAGTAAATTAATAGAAATTAAAGGCACTTTTAGTAACTAAAATCATCGTTGGCATCCCAAGCGCTGCGTACTGTGGCATCAAGAGAACGTGTAATTGTAACAACAGTATTCTGTTATTCACCTTCAAACTTTGCAATACCCAAAAAATACTGTTAGTAAGTTATTATATTTGTTATTCGTATTCTCGATTTTGTCGGTATATAGGAGCTTGAACTCTCACCTCGCTGGAGGGTACCATAATGAGGATCTGTGAGTGCTTTCCTCCTCTTGACCTCCAATAACGAGTGCCGCAAAATTTTACGGATCGAAATTTTATGAATTATTTGAATCGGAAATGTGAAGTCGTGTTTTTAAATGTTCAGAGCAGAATTCTATGTTCTAGCGATATGATTGTAGCAAATCACTTACTTAGGCTTTCTACGGTTTGCACGTTAGGTTCGGCAGTATTTATCAAACAACAAAACCGACGTCAGACTTGTTCAGCTTGTGCCGATCGATGAAAAATGATTTCAAACTCGGCAGGTATGTTTGATTCATCAAAAGAAAATTAAGCGTAGTCGTTTTTTTTTTCTAATAGTATAACGTATAGAAACTCTATCCAGAAAAAGAAACCTTTATATTTGAAAGAAAGGCCCATACCGTACGATACAAAAACAAAAGTATACAAGCCGTGATTTCAAAGAAAACGAAACCGGTACAGTATTTCTCTTGAGAGAAATTTCATTAGCGTCATACCTTTGCGTGAAGGCGGAACATTCCTTGGACATTGTAGCGACAGACATTCTTAATGACAGCACACAGCTAAATAGACGAAATATTTCTTTGGGTTTCATGAAACAACATAGGAAGTAAGTCGTATATCCCTATTAAAACATTTACTGCAAAAAATAGGGTTTAATTGGTTGGGTTAATTATAAGTCCTGTTAAAAAATAATTTGAGTTGTAGAACAAGTTTAATTTGGATCAGAAAGTAATAGTCACAACTGTCAATTGGCCACAACACTGAATGGTCTTATTTTCGTAGTATCGAGGCTGCAAGGTACGAGCTCTCGAGAAATTTTCTCGTGATCAGCGCCCCTAGCGTATGTTAAAGGAACTACTTAATGTTACACACGACGGCCATAGCAACAGTTTCTAGTTAAAAAAATTACTTCCATCCTTCAAGTTACATAACAAAACAGACTACTGTTAAAAGCATCCTTAACTTCTTCACCAGATTTCAGATAACAAACCACGTGCCTTTTCGTCTCGCCACTTGACTCAGGCCGCCAGAGGGCAACAGTATTGAGGGGTCGAGCACCCTCGGCAATTCTCGGCAACTCTCGGCAATACTCGGCATTCTTACAGCTCTAGCAAACAAGCTGACTTGGTGAAACTGATCTGTTTAACTTTGGAGAGCTTTGGATTTGAAAAAAAAATTATGAGTGCTGTTTTGAGTTGGGACTGCTGCATGCTGGCTTATAAGAGATTATTATACTATTTTACGTGATCTTGTCGAGTACTCATAAATATATGGTAGAGATTTTTCTGATTTTATTGAAATACTCATAATTGTAACGTTATTCTTCCTCTACAGATTCTTAACGGAAAACCCTACCTTTTGTGCTTTCAAAACCCCAAGACTACTAGATTTCTTGCACATTATAAGACTCATAATAAAGATCATATTTATCTGCATAAGATTTTTATAAAATTAAAGCTACAACGTATAATAATATCTAAAACTTCCAAAATACGTCTATCATTAATTAAAGGCTATATCTATTAAATATCAGCTAACTTGTTTATACCAAACCTTGCCTTAGGGCACCTTGTTATGGATGTTCAAACCTTAATCAGTTTAATACTGCTTACTTAGTTATATTCTGGTAAGTTTCGAGGTAAAACTATTATTTAATTAATTGTATATGTGTGTTAATAGCAGAATACTAAGTTATCTATAATAATATTAGTACAATACTTTTTGCTAAAAGTGTGCAAAATATTAACGTTACAAAAATTCCAATTATCTTGTCTCTGCCTACCTCTATGTGAAGAACGCGTGATTTAATGTATGTTATATGTATGCATAAATTCAAATTAATTGAAAAATGTTATTGAGAATTTACTAAAACCTCAAATCGAGGAATCGAACCTGTAACTTCGATACCGAAAACAGCGAGACATTCAAGATAATTTATGAGATGAAGATGATGATGAAATGAGATGAGATACAAATGGTCCCTAGTCTATTAGATTTCATTTATAAAAATCTAAAGCACAGTCTTCTAGGATACAGCTTCATATCCTGATCATAACGCAAATACAAGCACAACAATATTCTATAAAGCCTAACTCAGCTCTTCAACTAAACAAATATGAATTTACGTAATTCTCCAAACAATGGATGCAGACCAAACTGCATTATCTGCAAATTCTGCAACTCTGTAACTGTAAAGTTATGAGTTAGACTGGTTGTTTCATTCGACCAAGCGGCCAAGTATTTAATTTAATCGTTGTGTGCAATGAAAATATTTATTTAGTTGGTGTTTTTCGAGGAAATACTGACTTTCAAGTAGTAATAAAAGGAAGGAGGGAGACGGTTTAAAGCGATTGCTTTATATTTTTGGTAAAAATTATAATAAAATATTATTATCTACAAATACGAAGTGCTACTATATGCATATCTGTTGTTATTTTCTTATACTATACCAAAGAAGACACGATGATAAAAATACAATATTTCGATGAGTGTAAAAAATCAAATCAATACATATTTTGTCTAAGAACTCAATTCCATTTGAGTTCTTACAAAATCGTAAGATGACTACTAAAAATGTAACAAAGAAGCAACGTTTTTACTTAATTTAAAGCCCGTGTTTTCTTACCTAAACCTACTAGAAAAGCTACCGTCCATTAAAACCATTTATCGAAGACTCAAGACCCCAAATTACTTTCCTTACCTAAGTATTATACAATTCACATGGCCGAAGTAAAACTTACGATCTTGAATTATTGAAGAGCAAACGAATTGAAAATAATTGTATATCTTCTATACTGGTGGAACATTACGTGAAAATGATAGGCTTTTGAACTAAAATATTCAGTGTTTTAAATGCGTAATAGTTTTTATATGGACTTTTAAAGGTCAGGTATCTAGTTTAGTGTGACGAAAGGACACGTTTTCAAGGAAAAAATTGCGTAATCTGCTGCAAAATGGCTATTCGCCGATGAAGAGCCATTAAATAATAAATGCAATTGTGATTTTTTTTACGATTGAATTTAGATTTTATCTTAAAGACGTAACAACACTTATAATTTGTTGAAATAACTGTTTATCTTGCAAATTAATAGGGAACAAATCCAATTTCTTGTCAGCATTGTGTATGGTACTTTATTTTATTACAAGTGATTCAATAAAGCAATCAACTGACTATAAATTGTAGGTGTGTGTATCTTTACGTTGAATAGGTATTGATAACAATGCCAGTGTCTTTTTATCATGGTCACACATGGTCACGTAGTACAGCGAGTATAACGATTTGCGCACTGGCAGTAGCTTTGTTTTCAATTTACGAGACAAAAAAGGCAAACATCCAACACCTATTGGAAAATGTTTAGCTTTAAAACAAAGCGGCGTACACTACACAGAGAAAAACATGACTAAAGGCTCAAAACACATCTGATAGAGAACATTCTTTACGTATTTCGTATTTCTAGCCACTATCCCAAACCCTATCCTCAAACACAGTTCCGCGAAACAAACAATAAACTACACTAAAACCTTATTTAAAGGTTTCCTACCTCTATTAATAAGGCCCCAATTTCCTACAGTTCTCGCCCCAATACCAATATCAGCAATATCAGAACGTTGGCTTGTGAAATATTATTGCCGGTAAATATTGATATAGGACTGCCATTATTAATATTCACGTCAATGTAATATTATTTTATTTTGTAAGGTCATTGACTTTGAATGTAATGGTATGATAGAAATAGATATAAGATAATCCATGCCTTTATTAGTTAGCCTTAGTAAATAGATACAAATTTATTAGCTGGGATGCAAGAAACAAGCGAAAGGAAGACTAAGACTTATGGTAAAGCAGACCAAATTTCTATCTAAGTAGTCAGACTGCAAACTGCCATAGCAAACTGAGGTAGACGTCAAACTGCAACTTCAAACTGCTGTGAACCGCAAATCTTAATTGCAAAGTTAATCGCAGTTCTAATCGCGAGAAATCTCAAATTGCGTTGCATAAGCATCACCCTAAGTTAGACTGGCAGAAAATGCCCCTGACATTAAGTCCGTCTTTACACAGAGTTGTATATTAAGTTTAAATAAACATATCTACATAAGTACAAGAATATTTGGAAAACGATTCTCTTTTGCGAAAACCAATGATGTAACATTTTGAATAGCTTGCATTCAAAACACTACAATTTCTGCGAGTTTCTCTTCAAAACTAGAAACGTTATTATGCAGTGTAAATCTACGTCTACTTGGTTATTTTTGGCTCGACACTTCAAAGCCGAAATAACGAAATCTCGGAGCCTAATTTGCTTTGCATTTTGATTTTTGTCTTCTACTCTTTGCGTTCTGATGGGTTTTTGTACGAGCGATACAAAGAGAGTGCTTCATTTCCAATTGTTTTTGACTTGTCAAAATTTGGTAGAAGTCTACCATTTAAGCAAATTGGTACTCTTTTTTCCACCTTTGACAAAATAATGTTGATATCGGAGTTTTATTTTATTCCAGGTTGCTTCGTTCCTTTGATGAAATACTGATTGTTTTTTTGAGTAATATTATATGGGGCAACGTTTTTTTAATGGCTGTACAACGACACCAATTTCTAAAGAATGCGCCAACGCCAACTACATATTCAATTAAAAAATGTGTACCAAAACTTTCAACTACCAAAATTGCCTGAATTGAATCTGAAAATAAAAATTCAATTCGCATTCAAGTTCTATCAAACGGTTGAAATTCTGAACACGCTAGTATTTTTCACATGTTCTGATACGATGGGAACTCTCGCAGGCGCAAACAGATAGTTAAAATTCATGTTCTAAAAGTGTAATTGGATTAAAATGCAGATATACGGAATTGAATGTGCTTTTTATTCGACGTGAGCTTTTTACGTATCCAGGCAAATGAATACTTTTGCAGAAAATATTTTTTGGGGAACTGAGATTGAAGTATTCTCAAACAACGATAGTTTTTGAGCGTGAAGGTAAAAGTTGTAGATATTATACTATCTATAATGCAAATGAAACAAAATAAAAATTGTAATATTCTTAAAGCGATAAAGAAAAAGCAATCTTTAGATGAGTACACATTGCGTGCATGTCTTTTTGGCTTTGTAATATTTTTACTGTACTAACATTGGAGATTTACTTAACTAATTACTGAACTAATTATACTAATATACAATTTCACAATTATTTATCAGCAAAATACTAAACAAACAAACAGAACACCCAATATTTAGCCAAATACAGCGTGAAATAAACCCAGGTTTATCCACCAAATACATTGATGAGGTGAATACGAACAGAATGGTTTCCGCCTCCCCGATCACGTGGGTATAACAAAAATATTGTGTTATCATACACAGCTTCGGCTTTATCAGATGTACACCCATTGAGCTTTGTTACCGTTAAACTGTTTCTGGTTCATTTGTGTTTTGTGCGAAGGCTTTTTGGTTGAATGCTTTTTTGCAACAACATTTTATGGAGGAATATTTTTGTATTAAAAATAATCTTTGCAGAAAATGTACTTGCAATGAGCTAAGATATTATATAAGTATCTAGCGGACCCGACAGACGTTGTCCTGTCTACACGCCGTCTGTCGGATCCAATGTAAAACATTCCAAAATCAACAACTACTAATAAATTAAAAATTAATTAAAAAAACATTGTCCAGCGGACAAAATTGTGAATCTAAACCATTCTCAGATCCCCTTGAACACACACAAAAAATTTCATCAAAATCGGTCCAGTCGTTTAAGAGAAGTTCAGTGACATACACACTTACAGAAGAATTTTATATATAAAGATTGGGTAAATCTAACCCTTCGCCGCATAAACTTAGGTGTTGTGAAAATACACTACCTAAAAATATAAATTATAACCAAGGAAGGCGTCACTTATTGCTAGGCTGGAGCAGCTATGGGTATTGGGTAATCTGTACTTCGGTTGCGTTAGACCAACGTCATACACATAAAAAAGACTTTTATCATTTTAATACTAATTAAAATAAGTTGCTTGCTTTGCTTAACATAATAAAAAAAAAACAAGAAATTGTGGGTCGTTGCAGCTTTTTCCGCCAGAGTCGAACCATTTCGATATACTTAATATAAAAAAATTCATACACAGTTTCATCGTTCCAGAAAGTACTCCTTTAACATTTTAGCAGAATAACACAGCAGTAAAACAAAATAATATTCCGTAGGTACTTACAAAAGCAAGAGCAAAAGGCTTCAGTGCTACCACCCGTCATATTTTTACGACAGCATAATGAAAGTCGTAAACAGTACTTCCTTGTTCACGTGTAATATACGATGATTAGACGTGTGTTGGATGGCGTGTTGGACAACATGTTAGCGAACAACTCGTAATAACACTTGTTAATTTATGTGGAAGGCTGTTACACAGTTATGAGTGCATGTATTGTGATTGCTTTTTTATTTGTCTAACACAAATAAAAAAGCAATCTACTGGATTCATTCTTATCATAAATGTGAATCTGTTTGTTTTGCTTTCACGCCTAAACTGCTGAACCGATATTGATAAAATTTTGCATAGAGATAGTTAAATCTGTGATTAATGTGAAAGTCTGTCTGTCTGTTACTCGAATAAACGATTGAATCAATTGCCATCTGTTTACATCCAATCGTCACTAATTCAGGTAGGTAAGGTAGGTAGCTAAGTAACCAGTCTTTGCAAATTATTCTTAGATTTCATCAGAATACGCCTTCTATATTTACCTCGGCATACCCGAAGCCGTTTCAGCTATATTTAGTCTGAAATGATAAGACAAATATTTTACCTAAAATACTAGATCTAGACCATTTCAGACCCTTGGCCCGTAATAATTATCGTTAAACATGATTATAAACTTGACTGATTTCATAAGGATTTGTAGAAGACAAGTGAATGATATTATTTTATTTGAGAAACGTTATATTGATTTATATAGGAACAGACTTTCCGGACTGTTCTGTTGTTTTAAATGTCAAACTCTTTTTAAAAGAATGTCAAACAGTTATATCAAAGGCTATATAGTATTGAACTGTTATGATTATGCTTATCAATGCATTTATAAAAAATGTCTTAAGGATTTGTAGGAATTGAAGCAAGTAGTATTCATTGATCTCTGCCTAACCATACGGAAATGGGTAAGTCCTCACTAAGATAGATTTTTTGAGCGATAGTTGCACTAAACTTAATCATGATAGTCTTAAGTGTTTAATAGTATTATTTGGTAATTACGAGGTATATATTAAAATTTTCTTTTCAAAAATATATATACATATCACATTTCAGGGATTTTTGCTTCCCGTTATATAAATTTTATCAAATATCGTATAAACTGTATCCGTGACACTTAAAACCGTTTTTTATCTGTGCGCCGATAAAGAACCGATTCTCGAAATTCGAGCTTTTACGATTGTCGCAGTCATATTTTTTCGTCGCAGCATTTTATTTTTATACCCTCGAAGCCTTTCCTATATTATAAATCTGTAAAAAAATGACAACGAATATAGAATATATTGCTGACAAAAAAACTTGGAATATCTGCAGTCAAATATTTGAGCGTTGATGTATTTATGCAGTTACGAAGCGCAAGCCAGTAAAGTATAACAGTATTCATATATTTTAGAATTATGTTCCGAACATAATGCCATAAAGGATGATAACACTACAATGTGTGACATATGACAACTTTTTTCACATAACATAAATGCTTGCCAAAACATGGTATTATTGCATATTTACGACCGTCACAGTGCTAGGATATATGACTATCAAAGTAAATCTCTACAAAATATAGTGCTACGGCAGCGTAGCACATGTAGCTGATGTAGCATGACGGCGCATTTGCTACGCCGTAGACTTTCCTTGAACATGCAAACGTACTTAATGTAGCAAAAGCTGGTCACGTACATCCATAACTCAGCACTAATATTTTAGATTATTATTTATTTAATTAAAGACTGGTATCAAATAGCTTTAGACAGAGATAGAGAAAGAGGGAAGGGAGGTCTTTACCCAGCGGTGGGACAAAATAGGCTGATAATATTATTGATAATAATGATGTAAAATTAAATACGTCTAAAAATATTCTTCGTATTGGTTCTAGCCCCATGCACACCTTCCAAATGTAACTTCTAAACTACTTTGTAGGCCCGAAATCCGAATCAAGGGTCCATATAATAATAATAATTACTTGTGTTACCGTCAATCTGGGTAACTTTGATTCATTTGGATAACATTGACAGTGGGAAAATGTACTAGTTTCGATTATTTTTTCGTTTGATAAAACTATTATAAATCACTATTAGCTCGATAAGCTATACCAACATTATATTTCTCCTTATTAAGCAATTTCCGTGACGTAAACAAGGGAAGACTGTAGTCCAAACAAAAATATTAAATTTGATGTGAAAACGTCGCGGGCTTAGTGAAGAAGAACATAATTACGTTGACGGAGCGTCTGTGTCAACAAAAATTAATTTTAACGCCTCCCCTCCAAAAATGGAGGAATGCGATGTTTATTTACCTGAAGAGTACAAGGTTTTGTGTTATTGTTTTAAGAAATGAGAGATTAGAATGAATTATGATGCTTTTTTAAAAATGGTGTTGTGGTTTCCTCATGGTAACAGTGCCGGGATTTGCGCATAGGTTAGTAATGTTTATTGAAATCTCAAGCTCAAAGAAAAAAGATGTCGAATAGAAGTTAACCATTGAAATAACTATAGAAATGTCTATGTAAACGCTGAAAATTTTGAAAAAAAAATCCTATTTATAAATATTGGATTCTCTCATGTAACAGTGTTTTCGACGCGCTGAAAAAAATCCTGGAGTAAAAAGAAAGCGTAAATCCAGTCAGAGGTAAATTTTAAATTTAAGTTGGAATTACTATATAGTGAGAACAATATCTGTCTAGAAAACAAACTTCTAAAAAGACATTAAGTGTAATAGAAGTTAGAACAACAAGTGCGAGGTTTATTGTAAAATGTGTGAACGTAGTGCCTTCAGACGGCACAGTTTACTTTGTATCCACTACTGCGGTGGCACTTAGTGAGGGTTAAGTGTTACACTGTGACTATAGGCAACAAGCGAGCGAGTGGTTGAATCGCTTGGAATTTTAAACTGAGTAATATTATCAAAGTTATTGGTGTTTTTAACCGACAAATAAAGGAGGAGGTTCTCAATTCGAGTGTGTTTTTTTTTGTTTTTTACCTTAGTAACAATCACACACAGTATTAGGCCTAGTTACTGAATTATGAAACTCTTTTTAGTCTGATCACTGATTTGAATGCGCTTCTAAATATCTTGCGACTTCTTTCTAAAAATCACGAAATATTCAAAACTGACAATAACTACGCCAAATAATAAACGCAGCAGTCCGCAGTGCGGCAGAATACACGTATCTGTTAATAATGTTAATTTTTAAAAAAAATAAAACTTACATTCTATAACTTTAACGTGTGTAGTATATTACGACTTGTTAGAAGATGACTACAGTAGCTCAATTCTCTACCACTATCGACCAGCGACAACTGGCTGGCTATCGAGAAGTTTTGTATGATAATCTGATCAGCGCCGCTAGCGGGCGTCGCAGGAACTATTTTTGCAGTACATTTTGAATGTCAAACACTCGTTATTCGTCATTACCATAGAGAATCACGCTACAGAGAGAGATAAAAAACACTGTATACTATGCTGCTATCTTCAAATCTGTAGAATTTCATTTTTAAATACATAAGTCCCGCTGTTCCCAGCACAGTGTACTCACCTGTACAGAGAGTACACTTAACACGTAAACTGTTAACTTTGCGCCGCGACCGCTTCACCAACACTCTTGTTTTGACGCTGCACATAACTGTACCACGTATATCTACTCGTTACTGTATATTAATATTTATATCAGTTACGGAATAGCTAGGAGCAGTTTCTTTTGTATTTATTTAGAAGGTAATTTTAGGAATAAAGTGCTGGTTTCTAAGTTTTTTTAGTCTGGTTTGTATTCTGTAGCACTGTCTTTAGAGTAGAAGAAACACGCTAGTAGTTTGGTGGTCTCTTCCCGGAAAGAAGAGTTTTAAATACTTCTTCGAGTCCATTTCTTGTGAAATATGCGACTTTTTGTGCCTACCCTTCCAGATCGAGACAGTAAATTGGTTACTTAACAATTAAAAAAGAACACGTTTATTATGCTAGTCGTTGTGTGATAATCTTCATAATACAATACCATTACTACTCACTTTTATTTATCATTCACTGATGTAACTTACTAAATTATAAATACCACAAAAAATAATAACCTTACCTAGACCGTAATAAGTATCTAGCGAAATAAAAGACGGGTATACAGGTCCTAAGTCGTCCCATTCATATTAAAAGACCTTTAAATACCTCTAACAAAACCTTTTTCATAAATATGTAGGCCAGAGCACCTGACTTGGTAGGTAATTAATCTAGACTAAAAAGTATTTTACGTCGGCACTGAATTGATTAATGATGACAACTTCACAAAGTTTCGGGGTGAATGAACTTTACGACAAATTGATGAAACCAATGTTTTTGACGTGAGAAAACTTTTTTTGATGGAGGTACATTTATTTACTTAAAATTCGAACCAACGATTAAGTTGGAATTATTCAAATATTCCATTAACTAGGCGATACACGCGTGGTTTTTTTCGGGTACCAAATTGCATCCTCTATTTACGCTACCAAACTACGAATTACTTGAAAAAAAGTTATCCTTTATACCCGGTTCTTTTACTATCCTAATTCCAAATTGCATCAAAATTAGTTAAGTCGTTTGGTGATAAAACGTCCCAGGCAGACAGAAAGATTCTTACATTTATGTATGCAGCATTAAAGGGACGCAGTTTTGCAAACTAGAACCAACCCACACATAGGATGAAATTAAGGACTTATTTAGTAACCATTATACTAATTCAATATGTTTAACCGCTCTATAAAACTGTACAAAATCCTGAAAAATAGCTATAATTTTAGTTTAAAAGGAATCAGGATGGTAAGCAAGGGGACAGGAAACAGTTAGGGGAGGGTTGTCAGGGCAGTCACGTAGTTCTTACTACACGTTCTTACTGAACTCGTGTGAGCGCGCGTGCGTGGCATCCCTAACTTGTAGGGCCAGAGATACGGTGCAAGGTATGGGACATTGCGATTTTATAAGATTGATTGTTTTTAGTAGAGATATTCAATAATCACTCAAATTTATTTATTATTATTTATTGTACTTTTTTTAGAATTCTACCTTAAGAATTAAGAAGGCATGAACTCTTACTGGAGTTCTGATTTTGTGTCTATAATAGTGCAAAATGTACGAACTTTCGAAAATAAAAATTAACACCAATCGCTAACAATCATGCCTGCACCGGTAGTGCCTGCATATGAGTTGAAGTGGCTGTATTTGTGGCGTTAAAATTTACCATTCCAAATTATTTATGCCAGTTTTTGCAAATAAAAGATAAAATATTTGAAAAACAGTCTCGTGTACGTAATTTTAATAGGCATGTTTTAAAGATACTTTTTTTAAGTCGCTAGTCGCTAATTGTAAAACCGGTTAAGTGCGAGTTAGATTCGCGGATTTTCCTTACCGTTATTTACAAAACTGGCAGAAATAACACGTTTGTTGTGTGGGAAGCCCACTTAAATATTTATTTTATTCCGTAACAACTATGTCGTTTTTTAAGTCGCTAGTCGCTTCTCCCTTGCACCTGCGACATGCGTAACAGACAAAGGCGGACACTGCTTAGGATGGGCAAAAATGTAATCACATTTCTTTGGCCCAACTCTAGAGGAAGGAATTAAAGTAATTGAATCGGAACTATTGTCTAATCTAACGATTCTGTTGAAAAAACGACCTGAGTGTTTTATGGGACCAGTTTTAGGGAAAATTTTGTTAGAGGTAAAATGTTTAGTAGGGTCTTGTTACTATACTGTAATAGTTATATGGTAAGGTAGTTTGCAGTTAGATAAATGAAGAACTTTTTCTATCTATATAGCATCTTATTTATACTAACCATAAAGTTGTCCAAGACTAGTCTATATTTCTGGCTTTTATTGCTTCAGTAGATCGTCAGAATTATTTTTGTTACTTTTATATTAGTATAATAGATGGCTTGCTCGTTTATATACCTATTTAATTGCCCATTTATCGGTGTCTTAATAAATAAAGGCGTTTCGCGACAAGGGTAAGAATTTGAAAAACTATCTAATACTTTTTTTAAGACATCTCCCTCACTAAGAATTGCTCTTGTGTCGCGGGGACTTTTCGCGGCGTAGCGACTTAAACCAATGCGCCACGGAGTCTGTCAAAAAAATGTATGCAACTCAGTAAATACACTTTATAAGCTTACTGATACCTTTCCATAAGACTTTTTCACGTAAAAGAGACCTAAAATATTATTCTAAAAAGAAGGCCTAAGATAAGAACATTAAAATAAACCGTTTTAAAATATTATTAACCAAGTTTTCTACTAAATATAATCCCGAGTTTACAAAGAAAAGATTACAAAGGTTTTCCTTTGAACTAGAGCTTCATTATAATGTTTATAACAATTAAAGTCGTTTTTCTTACTAAATTATAAGGATTTTGAATAAAAGAGCCAAAATGTTACGCATTTTATTATAAAAAAGGCCGAGTGCGAGTTGGATTCGCGCACGAAGGGTTCCGTATCGCAATTCTGTACCGTCGGTACTGTCGAGTATCGAAAGTTTGACATTTAGAATGTACTGCCAAAATAGTTCCTACGACGCCCGTCAGAGGCGCTGATCAGATTTTCATACAAAATTACAAAATTTCTCGATGACAGCTCGGTTGTCGCTATTCGATAGTAGTAGAGAATAGAGCCACCGCACCATCACTTTAGAACATCACGTTCGTTCTATATTAGCATTAGGAGCCCCAAAAATATTTTTTTATTTGTGATTTAATAGTATTTTTTGCTATCGCGACAACAGAAATATATCATCAGTGAAATGTTCAACTGTCTTACTATCATGGTTCATGAGATATATGCCTGGTGAAAGACAGACAGACACACAGTGAAGTCAGTAATAGGGTCCCGTTTTTATCATTTGGACACGGTACCCTAAAATTATTCATTGCCCCGACTTTAGTACTAAGACCTCTGGAGTCTATTTTTTAGGCTTAAATACCGAGGTAAAATTATTTATTGTCTTTGCGACCTGAAAAGAAAAAAATGTATCTGATATTTCAGATGTTTTGTTTGTATTATTAACTACTGTAAGTAAGTCTGTTATCTTCTATTAGGAAATATATTAGGAATATTTAATCAAATGTGTTTGAGAAAACAAGCAAACATTTAATCTTATAAAATTTAAGTTACTTCCACAAATCACAATATTCAAGCCTTTGGCGTGGTCATTCCATACACCCTAGAGTATTAGTATTTGAGCTGAGCGTCTTCATACTTTTAACGGACGTTAAAAGTTGATCCTAGATTTCTTTAAGATAACACTGGTTAAGACACATTAAAGCTGCATCGGAGCAAAATGTAACCATAAAACAAAAAAGAAAATCACACATTCATCTTCAAAACATAAAAAAATCATTGTACCTACATATATCTTAGCCTCAGTACAAGCAGGTGTAAAACCTTAGAACTCCGCATTGTAGGTACAATTCATGATGAACGTGACAGATGTCGCCACTATCAGTGTTCGTAGCACATTACACACGTCCCGGTTTATTATACGCAGCTTTCTTCGTTTTCCTTGATTACTGTTACGTTATATACGTTGGTAGAGAACGTTGCTTACAATGGAGAAAACTAGAATATAGTTCATACATCGCCATCGATGCTTAAAACCATGTGTCCTATTTTTACATGTGTATTTTTTTGACAACTCCCGCCCTAAGAATTGCTCTTGTGTCGCGTGATACATAGCGGAATAGTGCTATACCTGAAAGTATAGGCCGAGATATTTGGAACATATTATTATAGTGTTTACAATGTTAGTCCCATGTAACAGAGGACGAGCCTATTGCAATATACTGGGCACGTTACAAAACTCCAAGATTTATTCTAATATCCTAATCTGACCTATTATAATATTCTAATCTGACCCTGACATCGAACATCTGATTTTGTGATTAGCCGTTGACTATTGTACGCACAGAGCTAGGCAAACCTTATCGTATTCTAGAAATTTGACTTTGAAACTAACAATTAATCTATTACGAATTCTATAAAAAGAACACACAATAAAATTTCTACCTAAAACCTTCAGTCACCTACGGTTTTACTTATTATAAAAATAAAGGTAAATACATACGTTTTATTACAACGTTTTCCTGTTATCTCCATCAGAACGTAATAACTTGGGGATACGCGTACGTAAGGAAAGAACTACATTATCATACCGTTCATGTACATATACGAATTACTTTGTATATCTGAATACGATTACGGTGAGGTGAATTGTTGTTTTATATGTTACCTGATGTTAGAGTATGACAGAATATTCGGAATGCTAGTTTCACCTCAATGTCTTAACGTAAAATCTCGCCTTCTTCCCATATGGGTCGGCAAAGACGAGAGAATATTTGTGATATGTATTTTTTTTTTAAACGAGAGGGATTAAAAAAACTTCTCCTCCTCTCCAATGTTTTTTATTTAAAGTCATGTTAACAAATCAAGTACAAATATAATTATTAAGGACAGTAGATTTAAATAGGTATATAAGTAGGTATGAAGAATAAACGTTTTTTATTTTTAACTAGCTAAACTCTTAACCAAGGTGACTTCAACTTAAGTTCAACAGTTAACCACTTATAGAAATAAGCTTACGGCTTAATACTCCATTATTCAACTCTATACTTTTCAATTGATTCAAGAAAACATGCCAGAAAGAAAACACAGTCACTACAGTCAGTAAAAACGAAAGTCTTTTGCTCGTTATCAACAATCTCTAAAACGTGTTTTTCAATTTTCTGAGAGCTTTTGTCTGTTTTCCATCGACTTAACATTTGTTACGAAATAGAACTGTTTTTCAATCTGAGAGGCTGAAAGGGGTCGTTATTTTATATACCGCCATGACTGAAGGGGTTTTAATGGTTTTATTGAAAAAACACTGCACTTAAAACGAATTTAGTATAATTAAATTCTGTTTGGATAAAGCCAAAAATACCCCTTTTAACGTATTGTTGTCTTATGATTTGTTTTGCGTTATGTACTGTATAAAGTATTCCGAAATAAACTTGGCCCGATCTAACAATTGCAACCGAACCCAAGATCCTGTTTTCGTGATATCGCCTATCGCATACACCATCACTTACATTACAAAGGTAAAGTAAAGATCACAATTAATCTTCTGCCCGCGACTTCGTCTGCGTGAAAAGATTACCCGGTAAAAAGTATATTATTTGTTTATCCAGATTAGAAGCAATCAGTGTGCCAAATTTAAATTAAATCCGTCCCGTAGTTTTTCCGCGAATGAGTAACAAACATACATTTATCCATCCCCACAAACTTTTATATTTACAATATTAGTATAACATTCTTATTCAAAGCTGAAATTGATACCCACAAATATAGGCATTTAACCTAGGCGTGAAATAGCTCTCAATGTCACCTGAACAACCTACCTAAACCTGCTTACTTATACCAATCTATTTATTGAGTGACGAACACATCCACTTCACGTCTCTACCCAAAGAAAAAGTAATCGTAATATCATTTTCTGAATAAACAAACAATCTACTACATAAGCCTAAAGAAATTGAATTCAATTTTTTCCAACACAAAAATGTTTGTCGGACTATACAAGTGCCTTTTTCTTTGGCGTATAGGCTAGGCGGCATTGATAGCGGATTAAAGTAATGGTAATTTTAAAAATAATTATCTTAATAAAGTTGTTTACTTATTTTTCTGTTGCTCTCATACCTTCCCCTCTGCTAGTTTAAACATTATCATTGAAACTTAAGACATAACTTATACCATACCTATTTTTTCACGGACAAAAAAATACTTACTTACTTTTGTCACATAGAAGAACTACGAGTTTGATATCTCGCCGAAACATAACTCTACGATTCTACCTTTCGTTCATGAACAAAATTAGTTAAAAAAAACGTCTTAGGAACACTTCTTCATTCAAGATTTCTCTGTTACATTTACCAACGTGCAAAGAAAAAGACATTTTCAAGAGTAACTTATGATGCTTTTTTAAGTTTAACAATAAAATCGCGTGCAGTACGACCTGTTCTTTTCACACCCCGAGGGGTTCCAATATTAGAATACGTGTCGCGAAGAATATTTGGGCGATACAAGACGAAATTTAACTGAATCGAGGTACAAGCTCGTTTCCTTTCATTGTGAACGTGATAAATTAAATTTACTTTTACAAAAAGACTGTTTAAGGTACGAAAGAATTGGAAATTAATGTGGAAATTAAACGTGAATATTGAAGCATTTTGCTTCATTTTGAATTTAGCCGAATGGTTCATGATATACGTCACTATGTTTATAAAATTATGGGTTCTATAAATTAATTGCCTTTTAGAGATAAGAATTGAAGCAAAAGTGTATTAATTACGAAACTTTTTAATGTTATTGACCTTTTTAATACACATGTAAGTATAGTAATGTTGAATCAGCGAATCTAACTACACAGTATCTGATTTATAAGTACTTGTCTCAGTAATCGACATAAACATTCACCTAAATCAAAGGATTTTAGATTCTGAAATATCCACAAACCAAGCGTATTTACTACTGCAATGCAGCTTAGGCAAATGCTAATTTAATAATTATTTGATTTCCATATTCAATAATAATTAAGTAAACATACGTAGATGTAAGCGTGTTGTGTTGCAGATTTTATATACCTAAATGAAGATGTAACTTGCTACTAGAAGTGACTAAAAATTATTCTGTTTTCAATGCTACGTTTTACTAGAACTTCAGCAACGAAGCAAGATAGACTGCGATGAAGTTTTAATTAATGTTAGCTTAGAAGTTTTTGAGAGCTAAGGAGTGAAAGCCGAGCTCCTCTTTCGGGAGGAAACCCAGCCTTGCCCAGCAGTGGAAGAGTTGGGGATTAAATCTTTCCGAAAATGCTGTTTAAATTAGAGTTTTATATTTTAAGTCGATACATTTTTCTTTACCTACTAACTACACTCCTAACGTGTAGAATTCCTAACTCCTCCACTTCATTTCTAACTACACTCCTAGTAACTAACTGTTTGCTTTCTCAGTCAGTATATGATAAATTTTATGCATTTACATAATAATCTAAAACAAAATTATCGCAATACTCATAGACTTTCTCCTTCTGACATCGGCAGATAGATTTTGTACTGTAACATTAAAAATAGTTAACTTTTCCGTTGTCTCTCTATCCGCGTATAGTTTAGAATTCAATCAAGCGGTAAAGCTGTTTGAATTTTGCACGATGGAGCGCAGTGTCAGTGGCAGCGAACCTTTTAATAGGATTTATATTCAATACGACCTGTGGCTTTCTCTTCAATTAAAACCTTTGGTTGTTTTAGTCTTTTGTTATTTGAATGAGACGGATTCATCTAACCTTAGTTATTTATTTGTAAAGAATTCGATCTAAGGTTTGAATAGTTCTTAATTTATTAGGTGTAAGCCTGTTTGTAATGATTTTTAAATGAATGAAGAGTTGAAATACTCGTTTTGAAATAAATAACTAAAAATTGCACATCGTATACTACACTTTCCAAACCTTATAATGGTAGAATTAATTCAAAAATATGCATCAACTTGTCCCACAATGCGGGTTTGGTCAGCGGTGGGACATTATTGGGTAAAAAGTATCACCGTATCATCGTGGAAATCAACAAACATAATCGACCCTGGAGTCCAATCGACGAGCAAGCACCTTAACTTTGTTCAACAAGACATGCAAACATGCACGTTAAAACTTCCTCCTTTTAGCAAGTAATAAACAGCTCAATACAAAATACGTGATGTTTCGATTAAAATTAAATACACCTAAGGCGCTTTCACGGGAGTGTCGGGAGTTAAGCGCTTATAAAATATTTAACACCAAAAACATTAAAAGCGGTTCTCCACATCACTCGTTTATGAAAATCCAAAATTTCCCAAGAAGACTGTCAGCCATTTTGAGTGACGTCAGAGTAAGATTATATCTCTTTGTAATACAAAATTTTAAAGTTTGAAGTTCGGTGTAGAGCCCGATGGGATTTAGAAAATTTTGCTCGAGACGAACAGTGACGGCAAGTGACGGTTTCGGGCTTTGAAACCCGCGAGCGTGAAAAACTTTTATTTTGCAGAGTCATAACCAAATTATGGAACCTAGAAAAGTGTTTTCTTAGTGTACTTTAATTTTCATGTCATAGTCATGCGTTCAGATTTTTTGTAGCCACTGCAGGGTGTAAGCTACCTACCGTTTTCGTTCTGCTTATAAAAAACTAGCTAACCTGCGCAACTTCGCTTGCGTCACCGAAGAGAGAATGGGTCATAATTTTCCCCGTTTTTGTAACATTTTTCGTTGCTACTCCACTCCTAATGGCCGTAGCGTGATGTTATATAGCCTATAGCCTTCCTCAATAAATGGCCTATCTAACACCGAAATAATTTTTCAAATCGGAACAGTAGTTCCCGAGATTAGCGCGTTCAAACAAACAAACAATCAAACAAACAAACTCTTCAGCTTTACAATATTAGTATAGATTTATATAACCTGCTTCCGCTGCTTTCATAGCCCCAAAACCAAACTTCAAAACTTAACCGAAGTGTTTTGTATTCACAAACCGCTAAGTCTTTTATAATATAAACTTACACGGTTGACTAATGTTGATCCCACAAATTTAAACGTCAAACTTTTTACGCACTTCGATAAGTTTTCCTGCTTCGTTGGACAAAGATAACGACTATTGAGATAGTTGAGAACTTAGTACTTAGTTCTGTTTAGTTAAGAATGCCTTTGACTTGGATTTCTACTTGAAGATCAAAATTAAAATTGTTTTGAAGTTCCGGATTTCGTTTTACAGTCAAAAGTAAAATATATGTAAATACTGGCTCATTTTTAAACAAATTCAAAGTAAGTAAGTAAGTAATTTAATAAGCCATGTGTATTTCTTGTTGAATAATTAAATTGATGTTTTCACCCCAATAAGTACATACGAATTCGGTACTTATTACAAAACAAAGCGATTTTATTGACAGAACCCTTGGGCAGAACGCTAGAAAGTAAAGTATAAAAGTTCTTGTCGACTATGCCGTCTTGAGATTGTTATCGAGTGGAAACTGTATTCTTGGCAGCATGAAGATTTCGGAATAATTGACAATACTCATATAGATCCTATAAAATCAGCAAATGAAATGATTTTGCACCAATTTTAAGAAAGTATTGCCTGGATTTACCCAACAGTCATTAAAAAGATTAAATCACCTACATCACTATTAATCCCATGCTATTTCAAATCACGCCGCCGCCGCCGTTTAAATCAGACCACCCGCATATTTAATACCCGCCGCGCTCCGGTCGCCACAAATAGCTCTGTCCGATGCCGTCCGATGGCGACCGGTACCGGACATGTAATTAATTCAACAGCCGGCTTGAATTAAAACGACTGTCCGACTGTTAATTATTGGATGGATTTCGCCAATCGCTTTTGTTAGGTGTGATTGATAAATTGGAAACCATTTTTATTTATAGCAGACACTAGCTTATGTTTTCATTGCTATGTTGGTTGGTTCCACCTAGATATTTAGGTAGATTATGTACCGCCGTTTGAAAACTTGTAAACTATCATAGATAGGGACTTCAAACCCTATATTTTTCTAAATTTCTTCTAACTCGGGATATTAGCTGCTTAAAAATGAAATCAAACCTTTGGCTTGCCATACTAATCGTGAACCCACCGACTATTTCTAAATAAAGGCAGTTACTCGAAATCTCTTCAAATTGTATCAGCTAATATTTGAGACGATTATGATAATATAAATCTTAAGAACATACATATTCAAATTTCAAAATGCACTTTCTGCGCTTATTTCATTTTCAAACAGCCATACTTCTTGCAAATGCAATTTACAATTTCCTATTCCATTCAAACTTTAAAAGGTGAATTCTTACCTCTGGGGTGATTTTCATAAAGTCACAATGCACTACAAGTCCATTATTCATGGTTCACACTTGGCACTTGGTCTCAAAGGAAATAGGTCAGGAAACTATTGGATTGGACTTATACTTAACCTTTGTGCTATTCTACATGACTTCAATAAAAGAAATGTTTTATGCAGAACTAGATCTACTATTATAATATTGAGTGCAAATTCAGTCCTTTCTATTGGAATATTATCGTGTTTTAGATGGAATGTAACATGTGATGGCAGCATTTTTTTATGTAGACTAAGACTGCCAGCCTGCAAGGTATTTTTTCGTTAATCAATAATTTCAGGGACACACACTGGTAAAGACTTACTATTTCTAGGATTGCGTTAATTGGTTAACAATGTACTACTACTTACTACTTCAGTTATTGTATAAATAAAGTAAAATAATAAAAAATATTACAAGATTTATTTGCAAATTTACGCCAACATCGAAATTATTTTTGGGATATACTTACGCCAGTGGCGCTCGCAAATAAAAAAAATTGAAATTACATTTTCACCCATCTTTGTTTCACTTTTGTATCAATAATTATTATCATCATGATCAATCATTTTTCCTTATAAACTAAACGTCTAATATTTGTGGTTCGCAGAGAAGTTGGACTTGCCACCGGCAGCTGAAGAAACACCACTACCTTGGTATTTTCCCAAAGAAGCTAAACCGTTAGCCTGAAACAAAGAAGATGAGGATTTAACAATTGCTTTCTAAAATATTATACGTCGGGTCTAACCTTACGTACATTAGCCGAAAATTTAAATATCAATAAGAGGCATAATTTCCTAATTATGTATTAATTTAATTTAAACTTTATATAAAGAGCTGTATAAAGGTGGACTTAATGTCACGGACATTTTCTTAATGACTGTTGATATGTTGAGATATAAGAAACCCTGACTTTTTTATTTACTGCTATCCTCAAGCATTCTTAACCTGATCTAGGTTAGGCCAAAATATAACTCGTTCACAAACCTTAGTTCTTTTCAGTAGTTCAAGCTGGGCTTTTTTGACATTTTCGTCCTTGCCTGCCCAGGTTTTCCACACGGACGCCTGCAGAGCTCTGCCGTAACTGAAGGTCAGTGCCCATGGAGTATACAGATTGACCTGGTTTATAGCATTCAGGTACACTGTTGCTTGTTCTTCTGATTGACCGCCGGAGAGGAATGCTACGCCTGTTGAAATAGAAGTAAGTAAAGGACACCTCTGATACGTAGAAGCAAACGCTTCTTCCAACATCAACGATATTGAAATATGAGATATGAGCGACAACATAAAGTTGTTTGTCTGCAGTATCTCTATCATCGATTTACTAAGATTGTACTGGTGCAACGAAAAATGAATGCGTTATTTTTACGCCAGGCACTGCATATTATTGGCATTTTCTTTGGAAAATTTCACGATTAACGCCCCATTTCGATTCACTTTCGATCAAACTACGTATTAAGTGGGCCTTTATATAGTCTCTAAAAAACGGGAGGTAGATGAGCGTTACCTGGCATAGCAGCAGGAACAGTTCTGCGGAGAGCTGTGACAGTAGCAAGGGCAATCTCTCGAGGAGTATTCTTCTTAGCGCAGCCTTGACCGGGTGTCACCTTAAATAAAACAGATTCCCTATGTTACAGGTAGTTACGCTTGACTGAGGAACTTGAAGAACCAATGAGAACATTACTATAAAACTACACGGTGCATGCCTAATTTGTCTATCTATACTAGCATATTGAGTCATCAAAATAATCGCTATATTTCCTAAGAAAATCAAAAAATATTTCTATAGCTAGGTTATTTTAACAACAATTTCAACGTTCTAAAATCTCTGTTGTCAAAAGCACCTCAGAAATTTGTAGCTCACATACACAAAGTAGCTTATAGGTAGCAGGAGCTAATGAAAAAAGGATATTAAATGTACCATTTCTCTTGCAAGAATTTATCCATTTTCATTTACAAGTGCATGCCCAGCGCATATTTCTCTTTTATTCGATAAATTCTCTCGTAATCGGTGTTTAATGGCTACATCCATTCGAAGAGAAAAATAAAGCGCTAACACTTCGCTAGTTATAGAAGAGCGTCGATTATGCCGAGTCACGTTCCAAGATCTCTTGAGAATAGCGACGTTGTAAAATTGAAAGGCTTAAGTTATCGGAGTAATAAAGGAAGAACCTGAGTTCATGAGGAAATAATGACGCTTTTTTGAAAAATAATTCTGAGGAATGCAAAAGCAGGGTTTGAAAACTGCATTATTTAAGGTTCTCAAGGATTTTGTACTGTCAAATTATTTGAAGACCGAAAATATTGTTTTTTACTAGCGTATGTAAGCGGCTCGATACTAAATTTGATGAGAATTGGTTCAGTAGTTTACTAAAGGCGGTAATAAAAACTTTTACTTACCATATTGGGTTTCAACAAAGATCCTTCCAGGTAGACGTGGTGATCGTTCAGCGCTTTGTAAAGAGCAGCCAACGCGATCTCTGTCACTTTTTGTGTTCTTACAATGTCATGATCCCCTGGTAATATGAAGAGAAACGGTCAATCTAACGTAAGTTATAGGGGGTACGTTTTATTGGGTATTTTGGTTAACGAACGATAACAATATTATTTATAGGTAGATCGTACAGCTTGTTTTCTCTAGGAATTCAACCAACCTGATCCAAACCGTTCCTTTTCGAAGCCGTTGTGGTACAAATAAAACAGGTTATAATATAAAGTACTACATAATGTGTTCACAGATTCTATACCAATACAAAGTTTGAAGAGAACACACATAAACATATCGCACATATGCCCTACAGAAATCAAATGTAGTCCAACAGTAATTAAGGAGATACACAATACATTAGCAATGGTCATGTATTAATTATTGGCGGAGCAATCAAGCCGATTAACACTAACTTGTCAATCAAACGTGCATTAATTAATGTAATGTCTGACTGATCGATACGGATGATGTTTGATGGAGATTGAGTTAGTTGGTTTTTAATTATGAATTAATTTTGCAAGTGTTAATTAGGTAATTATTGAAAAAAAAAACATTTTCAATTATATATTGATGGGATAGCAATTTAGATGAACAGTTCAGTGTTGTCAAATGTTTTTGTTTTAACAAATGTTGCTCAGCATAAAACTACTTTCAGAAGAGTAATATTAAATTAGTGTTATTGTTTCTTATCACCTAACTTATTGCCTAAAAGGCGGATTTTCTCATAGCATTAAAACTAGAAGAAAAAGTTGTTTATTACGTACAATATTTATCAGTTACGTCCCTTACGTACCTTTGGCAAAATTTGGAAATCATCTTTCAAAACCCAAAAGCGAAGATTTGGTGAATACGACAAAAGAAGTTAATAAACAATTGTGCTTTAATTAATGAATTTGTGAAATTAAATGGTCCTTTTCAAAAAACCAGAACAACCCAAAAATTTCAGGGTAACGTACCATCCAACAGCACATCAGTTTCCACAATAGGCACCAGACCCTCGCTCTGGCAGACAGCGGCATATCTTCCCAGCACCTGCGCCATGTCGTTGATAGCCTGAACTGATGGAGTATGCTCCCCGATCTTGAGAGGACAACGCCATTTTGCAAATCGGCAGCCTTGTTTCTTGTATTCTGCGCAACGCTTGGCTAGGTCATCCAAACCTAGAAAAAGGCAAAGAAGATTAAGTTAATCTGCTTATTATACTTTTCTTCTCTTCAGTACTAGCAGAGAAGCGTGCACTGTATTGATTGTGTTGAAATGACTTCGTAGGCTATATATTATACTGAACACCTCCCAGTTAAACTTTCAGGTGTGGGGCAGGGTCTCTTCTCTCCCGTAATAATTTGGTTTCGCATACCTATTTCCTATCGAGTATGAAAAGGAAGCATCTTTTAATCTTCAATTGAAAACAAAGAAGGCAGATTACGTGCGATCTTGTAACCATATTTTATTTGTTCATGCTATGTAAAGTCTCATGATTGTTTGACCTCCGTGGCGTCGAGGGGGTTTGATTTCCACTCGGAAAAAAAATTGTGCGATCCATAAATAGTTGTTTCATGTCTGATTGTACTTTGTGTCCGTTGTTTGTATGTTTGTAAAAATCTCCGCGACACAAGAGTAATTCTCAGTACAGAAGTTGTCTTTTTGAGCATTTTATTCCAATGTTTAAATTAACTAACCTTGTGTAGTAACCTCATCCTGTGATAGGAACAGAGGAACCACATCTTTGTCCAACTTGATACCAGGAATGATGTTCTTCTTCTTCAGGAGGTCCATAAATCTCACGCCATCGTCAGTCTTCTGGTATACCGTCTCATCGAATAAGATTACTGCAGAAACATGCTCGCAGAGGTTCTGGAATACAGTGGTTAAGGAAATAACAGAAAGTATACCGAGACTTGGAACTGTGCTATGAGTTCGCACATACTCCTAAGAAATTGAAGTCTTTTCACAAATATCCCAGTTCATGAATATGCATGTCGAAAGAACCAGTTGTGCTTTTGCAATTCGTCCATCGGGTAGTTGCGTAACACCATTATAACCTTAATAAGTATATTATAGTATTATTATGCTGCTTTCTTCTTCTTCTGAGAAAAAGACTATGATAGTAAACATTTTACATAGCTTTAAACCTCTAAAACTACATTTATTGCGTGAACTAGCACGAGATTTATTTTTGCGACAAACACCGGCTGCGAATTTTACGCAGTTTCTAAATTAACTGCTGTGGGTTTTGGCTGTGAACCATGTTATACAAGTACCTACGGCGTGCATTGCCACTAGCGTTTTTTTAAATGCTTTTTTTTATAATATTGTTTTTTTATAATGCTGGTCCGTAAAATAATATTGAATAGTCCACGGCTCTCCTGCTTTTGTTAATATGTTTTAGCTAGTTTCATGAATTTCAATCACAACCAACAAGTTTAGAACACTGTAATCTGTAATCCTCAGCAATTAGCAAAATAATCGAAATAGATTTAATTTAGCCAATTTCAGCATACTTTGTGCACTGAGGTGATTAATTACGCTTCTCTTTTATTTTTAAATGCTAAGCAACTTACATCAGTAGTAAAAAGGAGTTGACGGTATCTCCTTCTGTTGTTTTCTGTGTTCTGCGAACCTACAACAGCTAGAAGTTTGCCAATACCCTCTGGAAAAAGCAGAATAGAATATATTAATAGATGGACTATACCTCCATCACTATAGGGAAAACAAACTCTAGAGAGTTTTCATACATGGCTGATGTAAGCGCATCTTGATTTGTAAAAATGTTGTCAACC
The DNA here is from genome assembly GCF_050436995.1 of Anticarsia gemmatalis. Lineage (NCBI taxonomy): Eukaryota > Metazoa > Arthropoda > Insecta > Lepidoptera > Erebidae > Anticarsia > Anticarsia gemmatalis. The sequence continues at coordinate 7,167,533 of NC_134764.1, read as the reverse complement.
AGATAACTTCAACAGCTTAGAACTCGTAAATGTTAAGGATGTTAAAACCAAATAAATCATTAATATTATTTATTATTTACCAATAACCTTCACTCTATGAAACTAAACTTAATAAAACTAAGAATAAAGTTAAACTTTATCGGATTATAAAGACTTAAAATTGAAGATAATAGGGGTTTATTTATTACTCGGGCATCATCTGTTTCTCTCAATATTTCAATTTCATTCCTGTTTTTCGGTCGGTCGCTGATCGAAATTTGATGGGATTTTTATTGACTGGTAGCTTATGTTCTGCTTAAAGGATGGCCTTTTAGCATAATAGCCATAATTCCATGGGATTCTAACGGTCGTTTAGGGTACTCACTGTAACTGAGTTATGGGCGAAATTGTGGGAAAACAAAAAAGTTGTAACGACCGCCTCGTCACTTTGTTTGCGTATACTTAAATAGTCTATCCATACTAATATTATAAATGCGAAAGTAACTCTGTCTGTCTGTCTGTCTGTCTGTCTGTCTGTCTGTCTGTCTGCTACTCAATCACGCCTAAACTACTTAACCAATTTGCATGAAATTTGGTATGGAGATATTTTGATACCCGAGAAAGGACATAGGCTACTTTACCCCGGGAAAATGACGCATTTCCCGGGAAAATTCAGAAAATTCAACGAAGTCGCGAAATATCAATATTATAATGACATTGAATTAACAAAATTACGTTGCCATGGCAACTGTTCTAATGGCGGATATGTCTTAGCGCGACTTCGTTATACTAAGAGATATAAATAATTTTGAGAATATTTTTCTCGAAAAATAAGGATATTTTATATCATCACGCTACGACCAATAGGAGCAGAGTAGGTAACAGCAAAAAGTGTTACAAAAACATGGCGTAATATGTGACGCAAGCGAAGTTGCGCGGGTCAGCTAGTAGTTTTATATATCTAATATTACTATAAGTATTGTAATTGTCATCATCTCAATATATAATAGTCTCGACTTCATAGTCTCCAGTCAATATTTCCAAAGGTAAAAATACCTCTGTGCCTCTGTGGCGCGTTCGGTAGTGTAACTACTGATCATGAGAGCTCTGGTTCGATTCCCGGGCAAAGTACTATTGGTCTTATTCCTCTTATTAGATCGGAGAAAAGTCTTTTCGCATTACAGTATGTATGAACTTGTAATAAAATCTTTTCTCTACACAAAAAACCTCGATATTTGGGTACCTCACAAGCTCATTGAAAAAAAACCTAATGAACCGTGTACGCATTTGTGATTCTTGAAGCCAAAGAGATTTTATTACAAGTTCATACATACTATAATGTGAAAAGACTTTTTCCCCGACTCACATTGATAATAGCGAAATGCCGAATGTGTACTCTGTCTATTTTGAGTATAACAGATGTGATACTATGTATGTATGTACCTACTATAATCTTCACTGACACTTAAAAGGGCACAAAACCGTTTCTTTTTATGTTCCATCTTTACCACCTTCCCTACCAAATGTTGTAAGAAGTTTATTAAAGTTTTTATATACTTGTTTTATGAGTACTTTTTACTACTACCTTCAAGACTTTACTGTAGTCAGGGTAAGAAATAGTTTCCTCTAAATCCCCAATAAAAATGTAATGTAAATTGTAGCACAGTTTTCAGTTTTTATGATTAAACTATGATGACACGAAAAAAGAAAGTTTTAAAACTTAAAGCTGTATTTTTTGTTGTCGGATCTCTTCTTATCAATACGCAGGTGGTGTGATTTTTGGCGGTATTTTAGGATATCTCCAACGAGCACTAGGCCAGCGTGGTTGACTCAAGGCCTAACCCTTCCTTCACTTCGGGAGACCCTTGCCCAGCAATGAAACATTAACGGGTTAAATATACTATTTAAGGAAATCGCTAAGTTAACATTTAAAAAAAGAGGAAAGGTTTTTGCCCAGCAGTGGGACACACTTATAATTCCATTTAAATTCTACTTGCCACATACCATTGGTCTCATCAACAGCCAAGATGCCCTTTCCCGGTGCTACGATGGCCTCAGCTGTGGTCTTCAACTCCTGCTGGAGCTTGGGGTCAGGGTAGGAGAAGTAGGTAGGTGACATTGTCCTGGAAAAAACATTTTTAAAAGTAGGCAATGGGTACTATGATGGGTCTGGCATCTTTGTAGAGAGTTTTGGCATACACGATTTATCGAGGTTACAATTAATATAAGATCGAGGAAAAAGTCTTTTCGCATTATAGTATGTATGAACTTGTAATGAAATCTCTTTGGCTTCAAGAATCACAAATGAGTACACGGTTCATTAGGTTTCTTTTAGTGAGCTCGTGAGGGACCCAAATATCGAGATTTTTGTGTAGAGAAAAAAAAATATTACAAGTTCATACATACTTACTATAATGCGAAAAGACTTTTTCCCCGACCTAAGAATTCTGTGTATTTCCAAAATAAAGTAGCTGTATCAAAAAGGCCTCCGTCAGCTGAATAAGTCTGCGAGTCACTTATGTTCTAAATTCTGCATGTTGGGAACCTCCGCTTTACACGAACCTTGCATATAATATATAATAAGGCTCTCTAATGCCCGGTTTCTGAGTACATTTAACGGTAGTTTATCTATTCAATAGCGTTTTTTTTATATGCGTTTTTACGCTTTTGAATAGATAAACTACCGTTAAATGTTCCTCAGAAACCGGGGGTAAGACTTTCTATTAAGTTGTTAGACTAAAGAAACGTTTTTTTATATTTTCAAAATAGTAAGTCACACATGAGTTAAGTACACAAAAAAGGCGAGAACTTCGAATAAAAGTTTTCTATTCGTTCTATTCAATTGGTTTTATTATTCCTTCGGTATTTTCACGAAAATTGAATAAACCTTTAAGTCGAAGGATAATAGTTGGTACAAATAAAATGAATTGCGTTATTTATTACGTCTAGACTTCGCTTAGACGTATGGAATTTTAGCATGTTACGAAAATAACGTGAGGCTTTTTATTTTTGTTATTCCAATGTACTTGTTTGATTATTATTTCGCACCTTAAAGAAAGAATGACTTAAAACTGAACCTACATCAAGTCTCTTACGCCTTTATTCCACTAAAAATGCGATTTGTAGAAAAGCCAAGCTTCTTCTTTTACACTAAAACAGTCTCTAGATAGATTGAAACTTGCTTAGGCTAGAATTGCTATTTACTTAAACATAAACTGCATTTTTGCGCAGAAAGTTTAAAAGTTCTTCTGCCATAAGAAACATTTGAGTCTACTTTAAACTACAAGAACCAGTAAAATCTAGCCAAAACGTCAAGCAACTTTAGTAAATAATGTATAAATCAATGTATAGTCACGGTTATTACTGTATAAAAGATATAAGTAGGTAATTTAAGTTGTAAAGTAATTAACTAACCATGCAATTCATGTGTCCACTTTTTCGTAAACACGTTTGTTACCTCAAATAAATAAAAAAACATAATTAGGAAGTATATCGGTACATAACAATAATTAACATAAATAATAATGTAAAATAATCACCTGATTTGTTAGAGCACGCACAGCTAAGACTGCTTAGTAAATACTCTGATTAAGACGCTCTTATCAGTAGAGATACAGCGGGATATCTTTTTACAACGCTGTAAAATGTAAAACAACATGTTTGTGAAAAGGTTTACATCAATGGAGAGGTAGGTATCTACCTTGTTAAAAGTTAGGCATACCTATTGTGGATTTTGAACTTTATGATTTTAACGAAATAAATCTGACCTGACAAAAAGACGGTCGGAACAGAACCTACTACAGGTTCGATTTTTCCCGGTAGGTACACTAGCCATTTGCGTGACCAAGAATATGTTTCTTCAAATCGATATGACCATAATAATATGATAGTTAATGTAATATACGTCATGAATAATATAATTATATATTGGGTAAATCTAGTAAATATATAATATGTATATTAATACTAATATTGACTCACAAGAGATTTGCTCTTGTGAGTCAAAGTCAGTAATATTTACTGTTTTTTTTGTAAGTAATAGGTAGGTAGGTACGTAGGTTCTTTAATTTACTTTATAGTTCTGGTATATATTATTTACCTACATTTACTTGGTATGAAATCGGCTGTCTTGCACCACTTTATGTTCACAACTAAAATAATAAAGAGAGATACAAACTGATTGAGCGTAATAGCCAATTGATTAAGAAATCATTCGCCCAGTCTGCTTGCTAGGTAGGTACCTACATGAGTCTGAAAAATTAATTGTTTGAAGTTGCTTCAGTGCGTAGGTACCTACTTTTACATTGCAGATATTGGTGTACGAATAATGTGCGATGAAAGCAAGTAAAATATTTTATTACTATCTGTTTAAAAGTAATCAATAAAATATCATGCTGTAGATAACAACAGCTTTACGCTATAAATTATTTACTGATAAACTTTTGACACTGAATAGATAGTTCATGTTTATTTGTAGTTATGTAATTTATCAACAAAATCCGACATAACGTCGTATGATTTTGGCAAAAATTATTCGGATTAAGACCTTTTTTAATGTAGTTATAATATGTTCTATTTTTTTTAAATGACCACCCATAATTCGATTGTCAAAAATAAATGTAATAGTGATGTAGGTAGCTCGTTATTCAATGTCGATAGATCAATATTGACTGGTGTTATCGTAGACGTTGAAGCAAGAAAATAAATTATAGTGTAATTAATTATCTAACGAAATATTTTGCCACCTTTATTTTCCGCCGCTAATTAGTAAAATGCGATATTATTATTAATTTTTTTTTAACCAAAGTTTAATAAATCGCCATCTAGCTTTTTTCAGTAGAACTACTCCTGGATGTCACAGAGCTCTTAGGAAGTTTAACTCAGTTTATTCTGCGCGAAGCGGGACTTGTAAGAGATTTCTGCTTCAATAACTAGATGGCGCTTTGCGATGTAGGTAAAGCCGTGCTACGCTATCATTAGACCTTCAAATGACCTTTAGTGTGTGTCCTCTCGGCGACTTATTATTTGACAGTACTACCAACGTAGCAGTTCGGGAGTGTCTGTGTTATACCGGATAAATTAAATAAAAAGTAAGTAAATAAAATTATTTTTGTAATACAATTTTAAATTATAGCTTGATATTAAATATGCAAGAATGATTAAAAATCTGTATCGTTTACGATTTGGTTCGTATTTTACGGAGGTTAATTTTTCTATTACGCTTATTTGTTGAAGTGCGATATATCTGTGATAAAAAAATATTTCCTGCTTGTTATTTAACTTTTAATCTAGTTGTTATTATCTAACCATTAATTATAAATGTCTTATTGGAAATATTATAAATCAACAATTTCATAACAGCTAATTGACATTGCTCATTAACGAAACCATGAAACAAGTAAGTTTAGCCTGCAAAACTGCAAAAAAAATTTACCTTATTTTGTTTTGTTAAAATAATAGTTATTCTCCAAAATGTGGATATTTTGATCACATGGTGTGTTTTTGGTTTCGTCTTACATGTTATTCCAGTAACCAGTTTGAACAAGTTCATATTTTTTAAATATTGTACGTTTAATTGTCGTTATGAAGCTTATTAACACTTTAAGTGTATGTGATTGATTTATGAAATATTATTTAAGGGTTAAAGGCGTATTTTCTTTTCAGTGACCTTTCAAGGTCACCTTTGGGAAATCTGAGCAAAGTCAAATCAACTATTAAGCTTTAATATTTAGCAAGTGTAAGCAGTTAATGAATAAAGACTAGCTAAAATTGTTAATCTCTGCAATGCTTTTAATGTGAATTTTAAGTAAACTATCGTACAAAATAATGATTCAGACAGCAGAAGCTATTTTCTTTGGCTATTGTTGTACTACATAACGAACAAAAATATTTGCACAGAGCTGGCAATATGTAGGGTATATGTATATACCTACTGAAAAAAAAATGGTTCCATATTAATTACTAATTTGTTAGAGAATAATATTTTGGCCATTCATGAATGTCCTTTAGATTAGTGCGTAGGAATTAAGATAACGTAAATTGAGTATGGAAACTTATTTATTCATAGAATTTATTTTAAATACGAATTAAAAAATAGCTATTTGTCGATGTCGATAGGTATTTATTTGGTGTCCATCCCTATTCTCCTAAGGGCAAAAATGACAAATAAATCACATGTCAAATTAATGACAGGACTCGCGATTTGAAATTTCTTAATTTAATTTCAAAACAAAAGAATAAACTTGTTTGACGTGAGGCATTCATTGATGACGGTGAGTTTTTTATAGAACATTATTTTATAATGTCGAGTATATTATTTTTAAGTTAAATATTTTTAAGTGCATTTTTTTATAAATAAATCGAAATGGGGGCTAAAGGCAAAGGGAAGGGAAAGAAAAAGGGACCTCCGGAATCAGGATGGATGCCAGGCTTCGGAACGAAAGGTAGAGAAGAATTATAGTCCCTAGATATTTTTATTTTAAAAGATTTCGATCAGTGCGGGCGCTTATCATCATAGAATCAGATTCTAGGATGATAAATACGCAAAAATCTGTTCCAATCCTCTCTGTTCCAGTTCCAAGATGCCTTTTGGTATTGTTAATCAGTTTATTAGTTCTACATAATATCTTGTTTCTTAAATAGTTATTTCAGGCTCAAACTCCAGAATTAGGTTAAGAGTTCTTGAAATAATCTTGTTATTTTGCTTTGCCAATACTAATATTACTAAATAAAACACCGTTATTTAGTATACCTGGTCAACTAGTTTTAGTTAGAAGATGATAATGATATAGACCCGGTAGTTCTTCAAAATGAGGTTTAATAGTACCTATTGTACCTAAGACTGGGTACTTTTCAAAATTTCAGATGTGATTGCCACTATTAAAAAAATATTAATTTTACTCTAGCTTTAATGAATTATTAACAAGATGTTATTTTCCACTATCAGTATCTCAAACATAGTTATTTTCATCCATATTTTTTACTCCCCTTATCTTATTTATAACTGAAATTATCAATTCAGTAGGTATGTTACAAAATTCTTTATATTACAGTAGGTACAATAATATTTATTATTTAACAGAAGTGTATCTGAATAATAAAAGTTGATACTGTAAATAGAACAAGTAAGTTTAGTATTAAGTGCACCTAAAGTTCATAATTTTTTAACTGCAAAATTTAATGTTCTCTAGCATTCAATTATAAATTAACTCTCGTGAATTTTATATTATTAATTAATGTATTGTGTAACATATTCCAGAAATTATGTGTCATAATTTTTCCCATTAGCAAATTTTCCAATAGTATACTGAAAATTCTATTGTCAATACTGATGAGACAATGTTTGTTACAGGCACAATGAGTACCTACTTCCAGTACCCAACTCCCGAGCTGCAGGAGGAGCTCAAGAAGATCGCTCAGGCGATCGTCGCTCCTGGCAAGGGTATCCTCGCTGCTGATGAGTCCACTGGTAAGTTCTGTTACATAATAAACTCAGTAAATAGGTATTTGTTGAAACATTTATTTGAAACAGAATAGCTGTCTTCGGGTTGATACTGGTCATGGCTCAGAAAAATTGATGCTGTCTCTTACAGTTGCTAAGAATTGTAAGCTGGTCTAGTCTTTATCAGTTAATTTTACTATTAAAGTGAATAAAAGTTGTAAACTGTTTGAACTATTTTCTGTAAAGTCACTATGTAGAATTATTCCAACAAATGTTCTTGAGATATAAATTAAAAGCAAGCATTGCAATGTCAACATATACACACCCCCATATAAGGCCAGATTACTTGCACTACAGTTCAAACTTGATTCTAATTGGAAATCAGTACCACAACTAAGATAGCTCATTTTTATGAGATCTAAATCATCACAGCTTCATTTTGCCTGAAAAGTCCTAAAGAGTTAGTAGTTCACATTGAGGTTCTTCGTCCAGGTACCATGGGCAAACGTCTCCAGGACATCGGAGTGGAGAACACAGAAGAGAACCGCCGCAAGTACCGTCAGCTGCTGTTCAGCTCTGACCCTGTAAGTACCATACCTTTACTACCATTATTTTACATCATTTTACCACCACAATACGCTTTGCAGAACAATTCTGGAAGATCTGTTAATTCTTCTTCATATTCTTGTTCTGTTAGACTTTTATTAAGTTGAATGTAAAAGAACAGGGTTCTGCATGTACCTATAACACTTTTAGCTTTGGGTAATTTATTACGAAATGTAATAAATGGATATGAATTTTGAAAATCTTCTTCTTATCGTATGGTTACGTTAGTAGTCAACCTAGTGTCAAAGTTGTTCCAGCCGCCCGAAGGCCTTTGACGTGGCTTATTTTGAAAATAAAGCCGTTGAACTAGTACTACTAGTAGGTATGTCTGTTCAAAAGTGTTCAATATGTGTTGTAACACCAAAGATAATTATTAGTGATTTAAAAACATTCCAAAGGTCTAGTTTTATTACTATCAAACTATACAATTACAAAACAGCCAAGCGATTATCATTATTTGAAAATGTCACCATTATTTTATAAAACGTGTTATCTTTCGAGTGGAGGCTCGTCCGCTTCGCTATCTGGAGGTGTGGCATTTAAAAAAACACGCCAAACCTGTATCGTCGTAGTGAATAATATATGTAAAATAGAACGGGTTTTTGTTTCCTGACTAGACAAGCCCACTGGCCATGAAAGTGTTTTTCGAAAATGTCAAACCACTATCGAATTTAAAAAAATACATTCCTGTATTCTATTTCAAAACTCAATAGCTAAACTCTTAATAATTTAACTACACTTGTGCATGCATTACATAAATACTTAGCTTCTTAGTGGGTACCTACATACAAACATAAAATCTATTCTTTTTCCCTTTTTTGGGGTGAGCAGACACCAAAGAACTTGTCTTGTTACGAATTACGATCTCTACAGATTTCTTTACCTTCCACCTTGTACATTATTGTCTTGCATCATTATTCCTTTACGTGAATCACGACCACCGGTAGTCAATGTTTTCAAGATAAACCTATTGTTTTTCCCTTTCTTCGTCACGTTTACACAGCAAGTTCTAATGTTAGAAGAAAATCAGTTAGAAATATGATAAGTGTCGTTTTTGTCAGCCTGACATTGCACGTTCGTATCTGAGATGCTGATCTGGAACTAAATTTCATCAGGCTGACTTGCAATCCAGACACACCTACTTAAAAGATAAAGTTTGTTTGTTTGGGGTTATCTCAGAAACGTCGAAAATGATTTTGTTAAATATGTCTGATTATTATTATGTCGTCATCATTGAATTGTCATCTTACCGAAAAACTAAATCCGCTGGTCGAAACTGGTTGAAAAGTATTCTACGTGCTTTCCCGCCTTATACAACTTAAAAATTAACGAAGACTTTAATGGATAAGAATTTAATCGAGATACATATTACCTATACCCTCATGAGATTCAATATTCATACTAATTCCGTTTACATCTGTCCTACTTTCAAGATCACTGGCATTGTTTATGTCCTTCACAGAGGTCAAGCGCATGGTTTTCACTTAAAGTGATACGTGCACGTACACACGCGTATACGAAACAAAATTGGGCGGAGCTAGGAACATGTAATGCGCTGTATCCTTCGAAAAATATGAATTTTATAAAGCTAAACTTCTGTCTGTAATCTTTGCATTCATCCTCTCGTATTAAACTTACTATTTACTTATTTAAAACTCACGTGATGAGTATTGTTTATAATTAGACATTGTTGACAATCACACGCGCGACAAATCATAAGCCATTGAAAATAAATTGCACGCGACGTGAAAGTGTCACTGTTTTCAAGATGGCTGCTCATGTGTCTGGCTGGCCGTGAACTTGGCATTCCTGGCTCTATCTATACATGCCTTTGCCTAAGTATGTTCTGAAAGTGTCATTGATCAGATGTCTAGTAACTTTGAACTGCGGAAAATGTGGGAATGTTGGCGCTGGGCTCCATCTGGTATGATGCAAGTGAAAGTGGTATGGCAAGTTAGGGCGTAGTAAACTTGTTTTGATCATAAATTAGTGCATTTTTAGTTGCAATTAGAACTTGTAGTATGAGCCCGTTATCTCACGATCGATATTTCCTGATAATAGTTACAGAAAACCTGTTTAGAAAGTTTTCAGTGGCGTCAATATTTTGGAGAGAGCGTACCTGGTAGATGCGAATATTGTGAATACGTTTGTAGCTTGTTAAACATGACTATTTAGGCATTTAGACGGTGACTTAACCTTTACCTTTTGCAAAAACTAACGTATGAATAATAGTGCATTGTTCATATTTCACATTTTCCAACTAATATATTTAGTTGATGTATGTAAGAACACACTAACCTATGCTTTTGAAATTCTTACCTTTGTAGGTATAGGTACAAAGTTTGATTTCGTTTTAAACATGAAAGGTTAACAATTTTATCAATCTATAGCACTTGTATGTAATAGGCATTCTGCTTTTACCGCAATCAAATCATTTTTTTATGTACATAACTAAAGAGTAGATACTCTTTAGGTACCTAATGATGCAATCTCAAATCTGTCATCCAGATATTGGTTGTGAAATGGACATGACGTTTGTTTCTACGCTTCGGCGTACCTGACTACTGGCATGTCAAAATGATTGCGTCATATTAGCCTTTAAGTCTGAGTTCAAATATGTTGTTGACAGTCTTGCTTGGAGTGAAATGGAATCTATTAGTGGAAGCTAATGATGTTGACTGTACTAATGATCTATTGTTCATTCATTTATTAATTTGTTTGGACAAGATAGTAATGTGTAATATTCTCATTTGAAATTGTACGTAGACGTAGTTAAGAGAAATGGACAAAAACAAGCCACTTACATATATCAATTTCGATACGTTAGAAATTATCAGTAATTTTAGATTTTCTGTACCTAACGGTGTAGGATATGATGCAAACCTGTCTAGATCAGAAAACCGGACTCTGGGCTTGTAGTTATTGGATTTCTCTAGATTTTCTTAGGTTTCGCTGTGATTCATTAGTTGTTGTCTAGTCTAGGACCTAATCGAAGCCATGTATTGAGGCCGGTTTTAATCAGTTACGGGATATAAGAAACTGCCCAATCTATCTTCTAAGCGTCTGATTGAAAATGAAATATCTGTCTATTCTGGTATATTTTATACCTTGTATAACTATGTAAAGATCTCACGTGGCGTTCAATTCACGCGGTATTATTAGTCGCTAATGGATTCTAATACGTGTCGCTAATAGATAGCAAGACTAATCTGTAGCGATAGACGACTTGTGATAAGAATACTAGTTAATATTGATAAATAGATTACTCCCAGTGTTAATATACGTTACAAGTACCTACAATAAGATAATTAACTTCAATAAATTAAGTAATGTAGATTTCCTGTGTTCTATAATTCGGATCGTAGCTTTGGAAATGACACACATATAGTTTCTTCTTCATTTAATGGTTAAAGTAATAATGCTTTACTCCCTTTAGTAAAGGTAAAGGGAGTTTGAGTTTACTCAAATAGTAATAGCTTAGAAAAACTGAGTAGGAAGGTATATTAAGAATGGCAAGAAACTCATAACTTGCTCATCTTTACAATTTATTCTTAACTAGCTGACCCGCGCAACTTCGCTTGCGTCACATATGAGAGAATGGGTCAAAATTTTCCCCGTTTTTGTAACATTTTTACTGCTGCTCTGCTCCTATTGGTCGTAGCGTGATGATATATAGCCTATAACCTTCCTCGATCATCTTCGGCTATCTAACACTGAAAGAATGTTTCAAATCGGACCCGTAGTTCCTGTGATTAGCGCGTTCAAACAAACAAACAAACAAACTCTTTAGCTTTATAATATTAGTATAGATTAGTATAGATATTATTGCTACTTGGGCATCATATAATATTCTTCTATATTTTTAACCACCTTCTCATTGTCTCCAGGCTCTATCAGAGAACATCTCCGGTGTGATCTTGTTCCACGAGACCTTGTACCAGAAGGCCGATGACGGCAGCCCCCTGGTCTCCCTCCTGGAGAAGCGCGGCATCATCCCCGGCATCAAGGTCGACAAGGGTGTCGTACCGTTGTTCGGATCTGAGGACGAGTGCACCACACAGGGTAAGTGCTATAGTGATAATAATCTTTTCTTATAACTGCGCTTCTAGTACCTACTGATTATTTGAAACTAAAAGGAAAAAAGTAAAAGATAACCTTTTCCAATGCATGTGATTAGTCGTCACTTCTTTGTATTTATGCGTTCCTGGTACTTATTGATATGTGGATAAAGATCTCGAGATTTTTTTATATTCATTTGTGTTTTTTTGTGTTTCTCGAAAAGAAAAGCGTCTTTTATGGTCTACTAAAAATTTCTTCATGTCTTGTCATGTCACGTCATGTCTTCAAAAATTCTTTCATATAGAAGATACCTGTTCAAATTGGTTGAAATGTTTCGTAGATTGTCGCGTCCAAACAAACGATATCGTAATCATACCACAAAGATAAACTTTAAGGACTTGAAATATCACCCTTGACTTTCTTTTATAAGTGCATTTTTGACTGTAATAGGTAGATATTTTTTTATCTTAAGTTTTTTCAATGTTTTCGTTTGTAGAAGTGGCCGTATTATTATCGGTATATACACAGCTGTTATAGATAGTTATTTTCTCAAACGTCTCACGCCGCTTCACAAGTGGTATTTATGCCGTTATCGTGAACAGGGGGATTTAAACGGATAACGACAATGTACTCACATACTACGGAGTTGTTGAATATGGATTATTTGTTGAGAAAATAAAGGGAATTTAGCATAATCGTGTAGAATTGATTGATAAGCATGTATGTATGTAATTTTTTGCGAATATTTTCCTCAAGGCCTGGCCTTTTATTCCTTTACTCTACAATGCTATCACACCTCCAAATTACATTGCTATAACGGGCGAAGGAACATGGTTAAGGACAATCAAGCTCCCCGAAATTATGACGGATCAAACTTTGCACTTGATTTTTCAAAACATATTTAGCCAATAAAGAGCCCAAATAGTCTTGTTTTGAACACGTCTTCATTTAATTAAAATCAACAGCAACTAGTTGAAACCACTTTACATAAAACATACTCGATGTCATATCAATGTAGACTTTAAAATATGACGAACATAGGCGTGGCATCAGCCGACAGATACTGTGACCTCGTACCTATCTAACTGACCCCTAGCTCCTTCAAACGTGACGGGTACCAATATCTTATCTATGAACTACAGTAATTATAGATGTACCATTACGCAATGAAACAATCTGTACTGACTGATATTGTCAGGTCGTTTTGACGATTAAAGACCACTGCCAAAGGTCATTCTTTATTGGAGTTTGCATTTAGAAATTGTATAATCTTAGTTAAATACAAGCAGGTTACTGAATTGCTAGTTGCTATGATTTTTTTTGAACTACGAAATAAGGATTATATAATTTGTGTTTTCAAAAACAGTTATTATTACAGCTGTAGCCAAGCGGATTAGAAGTTTTATTATTATGTCAATGACTTTTAGCAATGATGATAATGAACTTATACATTGCTTGAATTTTAATTTTTAGTAGGCTACTTATTATACCGGGAAAAATTGTACCTATCAAGACTATAAGAAATACAAAACCCTTTTAACTGTCCCTCTGCAGAGTAAGGGTCTCTTCGCAAAAGGGATTAGGGGATACGAAAAGTAACAGCATTAATCAATTATTTTCCATTTTGCCAGGTCTTGACGACCTCGCCCAGCGTTGCGCCCAGTACAAGAAGGACGGCTGCCACTTCGCCAAGTGGCGTTGCGTGCTGAAGATCGGCCGCTTCACTCCTTCATACCAGGCCATCACTGAGAACGCCACCGTCTTGGCCCGCTATGCCTCCATCTGCCAGAGCCAGCGCATCGTGCCTATTGTTGAGCCCGAGGTGTTGCCCGATGGTAAGTTTACTCTTTTATACTTATGTACTCCTGGTACCTAGAGAAAAGGATGCGATCGTTTTAACCCGCAACGTTTCCACTTTCCGAGTTCGACAAAACAGTTAGTGACCTCTTTGATGTGTATGTGTTCCTAGTACACCGTCGCTTGCAGTAAAATAGAAGATTCCTTTTAGTAACGGAGAATAATAATATAATTTAAACATCTACCTGCAAATCTTATGGAACAAATCGATGGAAAAGCCTTAGCAGAATTAACTAATTACTGGTTCAACGGGTATAAATGAGTGCATTGTTCGAAAATAAAACTTCTACGTCCTCATAGTATTTATGATGTAAACTCTAAAATTCTGCTTATTATGTTTTCAGGTGAGCACGACCTTGACCGCGCCCAGAAGGTCACCGAGACCGTCTTGGCCGCCGTCTACAAGGCACTTAATGACCACCACGTATTCCTTGAGGGTACCCTCCTGAAGCCCAACATGGTAAGTCTACATAACGCCTTCGTTTTCTGTTATCCTAGTACTCTTTTGAATTGTAAGAATATTAATCTACCATTTAAGTTCTCTTCTCACTGAAATTTACTGTTTGTTTGCATTGCATTATCTTATTCAATTCCATGTACTATTTATTTTCTTTTACAGGTGACTGCTGGTCAGTCCTGCAAGAAGACCTACACTCCCATGGACATCGGCCGCGCCACCGTCACCGCTCTGCTCAGGACTGTGCCCGCTGCCGTTCCCGGTAAGACAACAGTTCTAATGACTACATAACACAATGATATTGATAGATATTGAGGCATACAGATAATAGACATTTGATTTTGTTTGTCTAGTAAAATTGTAAGACTAATGCCCTAGTAAAACATTAAAGATTTACGAGGCACGTAGAGAAGTCTTATGAATAATGCTTTCACACGCAGCAATACTGGCGAATACTAATTGAAGTAATGTTGGCGAAATATCAAAGTCTACACTTTCGATTCAGTCTAGGCAGAATACAAAGTATTTTTTCTGAAACAGCCTCAGACTTAGTTTCCCTAACTTTTAATGTTGATAATCTAAGCTAAAAAAAAAAAAAAAAAAATTTACATCACCTCTATTCCCCAGGCGTAACATTCCTGTCCGGCGGGCAGTCGGAGGAGGAGGCGTCAGTGAACCTGAACGCCATCAACACGGTGGACATGAAGCGGCCGTGGGCGCTCACGTTCAGCTACGGGCGCGCGCTGCAGGCCTCCGTGCTGCGCGCCTGGGCCGGCAAGCCCGAGAACGTGGTCGCCGGACAGCAGGAGCTCATCAAGAGGGCTAAGGTGATTGTTCAAAGTTTTACAGATTTGCCGGTGGAAGAAGTTTGTTCAAATTTGCTCCGTTCCGGCGCGTCGACAGTGTCTCCGGCTCGCCTCCGGAATAAGTCAAAAACCTAATGCTAAAGAAATTGCTTCTGTCGTGAATTCGATTGCTATGCTGTCATTTTCGGGTTCAAATCCCGGACTAGGCAAAAAGTAGTGACGTCACTTTTGTTAGGGCGTTTTGAGAGATTTTTTCGGGTGTGGAAATTGAAGTTCTAGTTTTTCCTAACTCTGAAAAGAAGTGAAGCTGGATCCGGCCGATCTGTATGGCAAACTGTTGCATTAGAGACTTTTATGAGACATAAGTATGAGTGAAAGGAAAAAGAAAGTGTGTCTATAATGTAGTTTGATTAGGTATAAAAAGGATTCGATCCCCTCTCGAAAAGATAGTCTTAAATATGAATAATAAAAGTTGACGAATGTATAAATGTAGTAGGGCATATAATTCTATACCAGCTTGTTCGTATTAAAATAAAAGGTAAGTTAAACTAAATATAATGTCAACACGTGTGACTAACCCACAGAACCTTTTACAGGATTTGATAGTAGTTTTACTGCACACTATTTAGTTATTTAGTTGTTTGCATGTATATGTGTTGTCTTATGTGTTCATATTTACCATGTTGTGTTGTTTTACCAGTTATTACTCATTTTCATGTGTAGCTAGATAATCCATTTCAATCCTTATTTAATAAACTATGGCACAAAAAATACTGATACACAAGTAAGGAGTAAAAAAATATGTGTTTAGTGAAAAAAACGAATGGCTAAAAATAAACTAATGACAAAAAATCCAAATTAAATCCACGCGATTTAGTTAGTTAATACGAGACTCCTTATAATATGACTTAAATTCTTTTGACTATAACTAAATTCGCTTATTTTGCAAGAGAATTCATACCATACTTTGGGCTTACACTGTGTCTACCCTAAACTATGTCTGTGCCTATTCGACTATGAAAAAAAATTCTAGCTACACATGAAACCAAATGGAAATAAAATACTAATCCGACAATTTTTTCCTCAACCAAATTCAACATTGCATCAACTCCGGCGCATCCAATCACGTGGCTCCACTATGCACCAATCACGTGTCCGGCTGATTCTAAATTTGAAAACTATTCTGGAATGTCACTCGTTTGCCAATTATGACGTCACAGGCTAACAGTCTGGCTTGCGTTGGCAACTACGTGGCAGGATCCATTCCTTCCCTTGCTGCGAGCAAGTCTAACTTTGTTAAGTCGCATGCTTACTAGAGTTCTTCACTACCGGTACCTATAAGCTATCTATCCATCGTTTTAATCATAGGAGTCTTATATAACTCCTATAGATTCTACTGCCTTGTTTTTTTTTTAAATGGATGGATGGATATAGATACTGTTTGGATGTATTTTAAAAATCACAATCACGAATTTTGTTTTTTTCTTTTCGAATTTTATATTTTAAATTGTTTTTTGAGATTGTCATCAAATTATTTATCACAAATTTCTATCTCGACGCGTGATTCGTAAAAGCATTTATTTTATCAGTATGTTATTTTTTATTATTAATTCTTAAGTTTTAATTGTTATTTTATTGACAAATAAAGAACAAAATCATGGAATAACCGACATTTTTTCTGATCCTAAGACTACCAGTTGTATCATTATTAGTAAAATATTTTTACACTAACCTTTTTGACTGAATGTTTACAATAATTATACGACTGATACAGTAGTTTAGTCTGCATGTACTTAAACATTAAACAGCTTGAATATATCCTAATATACACCTTAACCCGCTTGTTGTGTGTGCTTGACAAAAAATGTTGAAATAAATACTTGTTTCTGTATGCTTTTTGTGTTTTTTTCACCCTTAGTATGTAATTGTATTTCTTACATACCCTAAGTGTATTAGTAACATACCTTTAGTTTTAGTTGTAGACTAACCATGAGTATTGATAGCTTATCGACAGTAAGAGATAGATAAGTAGTTTAGGCTTACTTCTTTTCTACGCTGATGTCGATGATGTAAGTCGGTCTTACGTATGTATGAGCGCTGAGCGAAACTGACTGACGTGCGCGGTAGATACTTTTATGTAATACGCAACCAACAGTATGCGTGACTTATGTACCCAATCAATTCAACATAGCAGAAAGGGAAGCCTTAGTTGCACATATGCTCATCCATATCTTGTGTAGTGTCTATCTCTTGCTGACAGTAGGTTTGTAAAAGAGCATTTACATATAAAGAATATTTTCGTTCGTAATTTGGTGATCATTACAAGCGTACACGAACAGGCACGACGTGTGTGACGTGTGCTAATGTTACGGAAATAAGCTTTACCTGTAAATGCTATGTAACAAAAAAAACTTGGAACCTCCCCAATTCTTATAACCGGTAGGTACCTATTAAAATTCTAACAACATTATTACAAATTGATCTATTAAAAGAAAATATTGAAAAGTCTTCACATGATTTTGATCACGATGTTCAAATTGATGATTTAAAACCTTAACAAAGTCACATTATAACGAGATGTTAATCTTTAGACTCCCTATCCCTGAGTCTAATTACTCATTTAGTCATGTTCAAGTCTTTCCGGCAGCCTGAACAGCGTTGACCATAGGGGACTCTCTGCCGACCAACCTTACTAAACAAAATACTTTGATATAATTGATACTAACTTAATAATAACCCTGACACTTAACGCAAAATGTGTTATAAGAAACTAAAAGTTCCTTCTTAAAATCAGACAGCAATTCGTTTTCCAAAAATCTTTCACTTATTTTGACACTAACATTTACATAAGGCGCTCAGTAGGAGAACCTGTTATAATAAAGTACCAAAAGTTTCTTCTATACGGCCAGTGTAATATTTTAACATTTAACTTACTTACGCAAGGCGCTCAATAGGACACCTTTTTCTATTCAAGCAATATAATACCCAAATTCCTATGTAGTAAAACGATCTAACCCCTGTAGAAATTGTATGATTGAATTTTATTTTGTAAACAAGAAAGACTGCTGTAACCATATAAGGCATTTGGCAGTTCTATACAAAAATTTGGCAGGCGCTTGGTAGTAGTACTACGTAATTAGTCTCGCTTTTCGTAAGGCGTTATAACTGCTATTGTTGTTATTGTAAAGTTGTCTTTAATAACCAAAAGATGGCATTGCTCAAATATGTACAAAAAGTGCATTTCATTGAGATAAAAAGTTGTTTATGTGCTGATAAAGTAGTGAGGAATTGTGTAAACATGCGTTTTTTATGATAAATTCTGTTAAAAACAGATATCTATGACTTGAATTGGCCTTGAAATTTGAACGAATGTATTATGATTTATGTTTTTTTTTGACGGTTTTTATCTGAGAAAAGTATTTTTCGTGTTGGTAATACAGTGAGGCGATATAAGTTGGAATTAACGTTTTTGAATTTTATGTAATACTGTTACAAGAGTCTTATATTACTGTATCTAAATATATTATTTTTGCAGCTAAAATAAGTATTATATTTTCAACTGTAACTTAATTATATTTCTTTCTTTCCAGGCTAACGGCCAGGCTTCCCAGGGCAAATACGTAGCGGGATCCGTGACAGGTGCGGGAGCCGACGCCGGCCTTTTCGTTGCTAACCACGCGTACTAAACGCAAAAAAAACATTCATTATCATCGCTAGTTGTTGTATTAGTACAGATTTATTACGAAATTAACGCGCCACAAGTAAAAAATACTGTTGAAAATGTCTATGGAATGCTCTCTGGTTCGACTATGGTCACTGCTATTGCTTTGCAAGCGATTTTGCGAGTATGACTATAGTTCCTTTAATATAAGTTGTGTTCCTCGTGAAATCGCGAGCAACAGAATAACAGCTCTCTCATTCTAACTACAGAGAAAATTCATAGATATTTTTTACAAGTAAACTAGCTATTATGGTATCGGTGATAGCGACGAGAATAACAGTGGTTCAAACTGGATTTGAATTTAAAAAAAAGAATAGCTTTTTCATTCGTCGCTGTATCGAAGAATTCCAATTTTAAATTCAACAATATGGCGCGCGGTAGTTTTAGAAATTGTAAGCAAGATACTAATTTGTAAGACATTCAGTTAATTTGCTTATAAATTGTATGAAATTCATGCGTATTTTTAAATGAAATTTTAGATTTAGATATTGATATATTTATTGAACAAAACATTTAGAAAAATGTATCTAGACACTATTGTAGTGGTTGACAAAACGTTGTTGTTGTGTAAAATAGACCATATTACACATTTTTGATACATAATTTATTTACCAAAAAAACGTATATAAATTATATTTTAATATTCAAAATCAGACCATCATTGTATGTAAGTTAATTTTGTATTTATCTATTGATTTCGAATATCACTTTTAGTTGTAAACTATTTTGATATTTTTAAGAGTAATAAATTAATTATCTTTGATCAGGTAGATTGGTTTCATTGTAAACCTTTATTTAGAATCTTCTAACCCTTCATCAGAGAAAAAAAAAGGTAAGTAAGTTTGAAATACCTAATATTATAGAGGTACCAACTCACACTGCCCCAAAGCGATCGCACTTTATTGCACGTGCTCCATGGCGCAGTAGTTAACCCATTCACTGCCTAGCTGAAAATTAACGACATTACCCAGATTCCGCTGTATTATGATATCAGCCCGCCCATCGGCGGGTCCGGCATCTCGATTAAGTATCCTTGCCCGCCCATCGGCGTTTTTGGCATGTAGCTGTAGATTTCGACATAAACCGTTTCACATGTTCAGTTTACATGTACTGTACCGTGTTTAAAGCGTGTATGTGAAGTTTCCTGCGATATTTGTGATAAAATTGTGACAGTTTTATTGGTTATTAGCTGAAATAGAAATGGAGCATGAAGGTAAGGCATAACTCTCACTTAATTAATCTAAGATGAATCAAAATCATACAATCCTAAAAATTAAGCTAATATATATGTAAAGAAATCTATTAGGCCTTTTAAAAACCCACATATATGTGCCTTTTTTAATTGTCAGGTGTCGTCAATCCTTGGGTACATTTAATTACATACTTAGTTAAAAAAAGTACATTATGCAAATTTGCTTACAATAAATTTTTATCGTTCCTCCTATTTACTATATGTAATATTTTCTTTCTTTTGTTCAGACAATACAACTGAATTTGTTATACACAGGTAAATATGGTTTATGACTTCTGGGTCCTACCATGATCATTATGTCTGCTGTTTTTTCGTGCAAAATGATTTAGCTCGTGCGATATTTGTTTGCGCTTCTGGCCAGAACATTTTTTTTATGCGTGTAGGTTATAAATCTTCTTATTATATTTTATCGACGCAAAACAACATCAATTTCTATTAAAGGTAACTTAATTTTAGTTAAAATTTATAATTATAAAATTTTAGTTAAAATTATAGTTCTTATCTAATTTCACAAAAGGTTGTTAAATCCTGAATAAGTGTTATGCCCGCCCATGGGCGGGTTCGGCATGAAAAGTCGGAATTGACTTTTTTCCAAACCTGAGATATCTGCAGGCCGTTTTGATAACGAATAAATTTTAGTAAAACGAATCATTTCACAAAATCTTTCATTTTTCTAATGGTTATTGGCTTAGATATCGGAGGTTAAAATCCAACCGCCCATGGGCGGGCTCGGCGTGTCAGTAAAAACGTTTCACCCGCCGATGGGCGTGCACGGCACTGAATGGGTTAAGGTTGTCGCCACGATGCTGCCAGTACGCGGGAGGTCGTGGGTTCGTTTTTCAAAGGAAACAAATATTAATTTGTATGATCCACAAATATGTAGTTGTTTTTGGTCTGGTTCGACTTTGTATCCGTTGTTTGATCATAAAAGTTCTGCGACGCAAGAGCAAATCCGAATGTGGGCTGTGTTTCTTATTCTTATGTTTCTAACATTTTTTTTAATGGTAGGTACCCACGTAGAATTTAATCCAGAGACGCGAAAGTACTAAAATGGTTATTTGGTGGAATTTGTGAAAACTATTTTTGTACGGACTTGCCTATTTATTTATTTATTTATTTATTGTTATGAATCTCCAACAAAGGATACATTACACATTTGAATACTCATAATCAACATTTGTAACAAAATGTTCCTTCAATTATAGGAGATTACAGCATACTCAAAAAAGGCTTCGGCCGTGTATGATACCAGAGTTTGGTAACCAGTATCATACGAAGAAAAAATGATCGTTGTAGGATACTGGTATCCAAGTAATAGGAATTATTATTTTTCTGATACCCTTCATTATGTTTGGTAACCAGTATCCAGTAAGTAATATAACATTCTGCCTATGAAACCAACTCGGCAAAACTGTGATAAGCAAAAGGGTAGTTTCCCAACTCAATACTGAGATGAGAACCCTAACTGGTTATGTCATTATCCACTTCTGGTTATATTATTGTCCTCTTTCATCCGAGTAAAAACCATCGGATCGCATTCTGTACCGACGCTTATTGTAAACCCTCGCTTTATTAAAAACATACAAGGAAACAAGGAAATAGTTCATGAGTTTTGATTTTTACGACTTAATTTTTAACATTTAGAGTAACACTCACTGTACATCTATAATTAATATTGTGGCAAAGCCAAAAGGTAGATTCGTTTGAGTAGAGTTTTTTCCTGCGGTACTTGCGACCATCACTCAATAGTGTTTTTCCTCCTCTCTTCGCAATGATAAATTCAATTTCTTTACTCATTTTGGACTACAGGCAACGCGGAAATATATCAATGCACATGACATCATCAGTTGCATACGAGGAGATGTTAAGAATTCACTTGTAATTATTTGATATTTTCCTTAGCTGATACTCGGTTACATAAAACGAAAAATCTCTATTACTTGGATACCAGTATCCTACAACGATCATTTTTTCTTCGTATGATACTGGTTACCAAACTCTGGTATCATACACGGCCGAAGGGTCAAAAAATATTACATAAATTTTTTAACAGTCTTTAAAATATTGACATAAAATATTAATATATATATATAAAAATGAACACTTATCCTATTACGGGAATTAGAACATAATCGCTAGTAAATGAAGTAGTAGGAACAAAACAGTACCAAAACACTTACCTTTCCTCGGCACCTAAATACTTTTTATTCGACTATGTAATTATATTGTTAGTTTCGTTAATTTAATAGACCTAAAAAAACAATAATGACACATTAGCATGCACGTTTTATCTTAAAACCTGGTTACCTAATTTATAACATACTTACTTAATTATCTTCAAAAAGTTGGTAATTAATCAAAACTATATAGAGGATTCCGTAAAAACTATACTATGACTCAATAGTTCGCTTCGTTCTGAATCATCAGATTTGTAGACCTACTATGGTTCTTGAAAACAACATTTTGTAAAAGATTGAAGGTGTTCGATTATGACCTTTCAATATAATAATACTAGCTGACCCGCGCAACTTCGCTTGCGTCACATAAGAGAGAATGGGTCAGAATTTTCCACGTTTTTATAACACTTTTTACTGTTACTCTGCTCCTATTGGTCGTAGCGTGATGATATAAAATATGCCTATTTTTCACGAAAAATATATCAAAATTATTTAAATATCTCCTAATATAACGAAGTCGCGCTAAGACATACCGCCACAATAAAACAGTTGCCATGACAACGGAATTTTGTTATTTTAATGTCATTATAATATTGATTATTCGCGACTTAATTCGCCACCTGAATTTTCCCGGGAAATGCGTCATTTTCCCGGGGTAAAAAGTAGCCTATGTCCTTTCTCGGGTATCAAAATATCTCCATACCAAATTTCATGCAAATTGGTTCAGTAGTTTAGGCGTGATTGAGTAGCAGACAGACAGACAGACAGACAGACAGAGTTACTTTCGCATTTATAATATTAGTATGGATATTAGTATGGATGTTTTCGCGATGTCGGCAGATCGGATAAGCATGCCTTTTTTCTTGGACAATCATTTCACTTGCAAGTGCAAGTAAGCAGAAACAAACAGAGCTTTTCCTTTGTGGCCATAGGTACATCTACAAACGATTTTGCGCTATTTATGTAATGCGACTGTACTAGAATGCATTAAATCTATTCTCAGCAATTTTCTAAGGAATTCTAAAAATCAAATAAATCACAAAAACGGCCATTCTTACGCAATATATAATTAATCAAAGTTAGTTTACTGAGAAATTATACGTAGTACCTAATGTTTGTTGGTCATGCTATTTTATAGAACTGGCAAATGGGCTAATAGAATGTATTTGGAATTAGGTTCTCGGTAAGGTACCTAGCTAATTGTTATGTTACAGCAAATTAAGTTTTTAGAACAATTTATTGCGAAAGAAGTATTTTATTTTTAGGTTGGCTTTAGTTTTGATTATTCGGATGAAATTAACTGAGAATTACGTATTACTGGCGTTTAGTTTTTTGATTATTGATCAGTTATCAGGATTATTTCTCCGAATTGGTGGAGATAAAATCTGATAGGACACGAAAGCCGTAGGTACATATCTATCTTAAAATAGCTATTAAAAACCTCCATGCCTACTAAAACATTTATTTAAAAACAGTCTCAAATCATAACAAAATCTTTTTTAATGCATTTTAACGCACTTTTCCAATATTTTTTCCAACTGTTTAATATGCAGACGAGCTCTAATGCTTGATGAACCGTTTAATTGGACAACACGACACCGTTCTAGACGAATAAAGCAAGAATACACTGGAGAAATTCTAAATTTTACACTTAAATCACTATTTAAGATTGTTTTCAGTGACAATAGCACTTAAGGGTGAAATTAAGGCCTAAATTGCTTAACAAAGATGGCAATTTTTTTTCTTTAAAGCATCATCTTGAGTGACATAAATCGCATTTAGTTGTTGTATTAAACTTATTTAGAGGCGCTTGAAATCTAAGCAATTTTTCGCTTACAAAATATACTTAGTTTAGTACCCATAAATCCTAAAAATACAACGTAATTTGAAATTAATTTCTCAACGGAATTCTTTTATATGAAATCTTATTATTCCTGTCCATCTTAGCTTGATCCTAGTTTTAGAAAATCAATAGAATTTAACTCTACACATTAGATAATTTTCACGAAAGACGCCAAACCCAAGTGTGGCACAGGTTTGAGTTTTGACTTAGTTAACGGATTCACCTTGCCGCAAAAACATTTTTTTATTAAACTCTTCTTATAAATTTTCATCTCAAAGTGAGATAAATCTCTATAGATTTTCATCCCTTGTACACCGCTCTTAACCAGTATTTAATAGGTACCTACGTGTACGACCACACCCCCGTCTCATGTCGTTCACACCTCTCGCACACAATCGTTTATTTTGTGCTGTAAATAATGGAAAATACCCCATACAATCTATGAGAGATTTTAATGCATAGCACGATGCACTTGAGTAATTACTTTGTTGATTTTTTATGGCTCTATGATTGTGATTGTAGTAGGGTGCCTCTATGTAGTTTCGGCTATGATTAGACTTTCAAATACTTAACAGTTTTCTGCGTGCGTTTTTTTTATCTCTATCTTTTATGTGATCGTGTCAGTCTATAAAGGACAAATTTTAATTCTCCTTATCTTTTAGGTGATCCTCAGACAGCTCAGAATATTGTAAATCCATAAATATTCAAAAAAAGGATACAATAAATAGCACAAACAGTATTCAAATAGGTACCTACCTACTAGGATAATAGCGCAAATGTCTAAGTAAATATACATGAAGCAACATTATTCACATTATAAGTGTCCATTATGACACTTTTCGTCGGCATAAGGTTTCTATTTGTGCTTTTATCTTCCTACGTAGTATTTGATTTAGTCTGTCACTGAACTAGACCTTGGTATAGGATATTCTCGAGAAAAAGTACTGGTTATCTAGAATTAACTAGGTAGGTTACCTACCTTTCGTTGTATTGTTAATTCATTGCTTCATGGAATTTCAGTTAACTAGAATTTCGAATCAAAAGCAGTATGAAATGATCTTACTTTTACAAAAACCTTGTAGTAGACAAAGTCACCAATCGCCCGAAAACGATATCTTAGTAACTATGTAGCGGAGACGCTACTAGGCGATATTCAGGTTTTTTACCTGACAGGGGAAGTTAATTTATAAATTAACGTAAATTCCAAAATATTTCAAACAGACATCTCTTTTCCATCGACGTACATTAAATTTTACCTATGAGGCTATGACACCCTAAAAATAAACTAGTTAAAATACCGAACACGTGTACAGGCTTATCTTTTGAGCCATATGTGTAGACAAACAATGTTTAGCTATATTCCTACATGTTTTTCACAGTTTTATTTCACTTGACACCTAGCCATAACTTGTATTCGTAGAAAACGTGCTGCGAAACCTGACTGCCTGAAAACTACTACTAAATTAATAGATACTTGTGTTTTATGGTTTTACGTATACTTACTATATTCCTGTTGTTAAAAGTTTGACTAATCCAACATTTATTGAGGTTAATGTACCTTCAACTTTAAAAGATAGTGATTGAAAATATTCCATCAAATAATCATATAACTTAGTGCGTTAAAGTCTATACTTATTACATTCATTTCTGCGTTTATTGGCCGTATCAATGTCTGATTTCAAAGAAAGCACGCAATAAATGTGCGATCAAATTCCTTTGTCGAAATTCACACCTGTCAAATTGGTTCGATAAACGGTCAAAAGTTCGTGCACTGCGTGCGAAGAGTGCTATTCACCTTGACTTTATTTATGATTTTTGATTAATAATGTTAGTCCTATGTAATATGGAGGCGAGTCTTCTTCCATATATTATACTCGGCAAATCACCAAATTCCGAGCTATTATTGACAAAAAAAACAAAAAATTAATCATAAAAGACAATTAGTATTTTGATGACCCGGGAACCAAGCCAACAACTGGCAACTGATTTCACCTTTACAATCACCTACAATATAATAGGCGTGATAGTATGTATGTTTTGTATTACCCCATTGAGTTTGAATAGTCCAGTCATTATAGTAAGTTCACCTCGGAATTCGAGATACCCAGCTGTAAGTCTGTAAATACTTGTATATTGACACCCTAAAAGTTGTCTCAAAACCTACATATGGTAGGGTGTACGCAACTATAAAATTTCAAGGTCCAAAGTCCCAAAAACCGGTTTTTTGAGCTTTTTTTGTAAATATCTCATTTCCTATGGAATTTTTGCATTCGTATTTATTACCAATATTGTACAGTATAAAATTCTCTACAAATTTTGTTAGAATTTTTTTTTTTACGGTGAACCGTTTTCGAGATAGAGGGCGGAGAGCGCGCGGTCACAGGATCATTTCAAGTCAACCGGTGCCTCCGGTCGAAGATGCGCCATATATAGTTGATGAACTATCGATAAATCAATGATTATAATAATAAATAAATTTAACCCATTACTGTCCCACTGCTGAGCAAGGGTCTTCTCCCGTAATGAGGGAGGAGTTAGGCCTTGAGTCCACCACGCTGGCCAAGTGCGGGTTGGGGACTTTGCATGCCCTCAATAAATGTATTTAACAAATTTTATTCATGAAAGGTTTCCTCACGATGTTTTCCTTCACCGTTGGAGCATGTGACAATTATTTCTAATACACACATAACTTCGAAAAGTCATTGGTGTCATCATTTTCTTCATAATTATATTAAATCTATATCTTTTCAATAATACTGACTTATTTGTTTTTTTTTCATCATGTAAGAAGTTATTAATATTAATTAGGTTAAAATTCAAATAAAGTGCCTATATTTTCATGAAAAATTCTGCAATTACATGGGCAGGTAAGTGTTGATAAGTTAATTAATACTGAATAAAAAGTGGATAGGTTATGAAAAAAATGATAAAAAATAATGTAATAGTTAATAGAAATTGACAAATATTTATTAATCATTGATTTATCGATAGTTCATCAACTATAATATATATGGCGCATCTTGGACCGGAGGCACCGGTTGACTTGAAATGATCCTGTGACCGCGCGCTCTCCCCCCTCTATCTCGAAAACGGTTCACCGTAAAAAAAAAAATTCAAACAAAATTTGTAGAGAATTTTATACTGTACAATATTGGTAATGAATACGAATGCAAAAATTCCATAGGAAATGAGATATTTACAAAAAAAGCTCAAAAAACCGGTTTTTGGGACTTTGGACCTTGAAATTTTATAGTTGCGTACACCCTACCATATGTAGGTTTTGAGACAACTTTTAGGGTGTCAATATACAAGTATTTACAGACTTACAGCTGGGTATCTCGAATTCCGAGATTCTTACCTAATTTAAGCTTAATTGACTGCACTATGAATTGTTGTTTTAACAAAGAACTAAAATTCTAGACTGCTTTCAATCAAAGTATTGCACTTGTATAGGCCCTAGACAAGTTGCTATTTTAAATAACATTAGTGAAAGCCGCTCGGCTAGACTACACGTGTAGGCGATCGTACATAAATAGGCATATAAACGTCGCAGACAGTAGGCTGGTCGGCAGACTGTTTGTATCTATAGTCATATAACAAATTGCGTCACCTAAGAGAATGGGGCAAAATTTTCCCCGTTTTTGTAACATTTTTCGTTGCTACTCCGCTCCTAATGACCGCAGCGTGATGTTATATAGCCTATAGCCTTCCTCGATAAATGGGCTATCTAACACTGAAAGAATTTTTCAAATCGGACCAGTAGTTCCTGAGATTAGCGCGTTCAAACAAACAAACAAACTCTTCAGTTTATTATATTAGTATAGATAGATAGATGAGATTACCTAGAATGAGCTAAGATGAATAAATATCGTAACGACAGAGACAGTCTTTCAACAACTTGTACCTATGTAAGTATTAGGTAAGTTAGTGAGTTTTGCATCCCTCTCTGTAAGATAATCTTTCACTGCCTCTTTGCCAAAGTTCTGAGCGAATAAAATGCTAAAGTCGAATTAAAAATATTAAATATGACGTGGTGTTTGTCAGTTCTGCAAAAATACAGCATCACTCAAAATGTAATTATTAAGATATTTCTGAATTTGTCAGTGGCTTTGTAATTCGTCATTTAACTAATTGAGAACATGATGAATAAG
Organism: Anticarsia gemmatalis; assembly: GCF_050436995.1. Taxonomy (NCBI): domain Eukaryota; kingdom Metazoa; phylum Arthropoda; class Insecta; order Lepidoptera; family Erebidae; genus Anticarsia; species Anticarsia gemmatalis. The sequence goes on along the minus strand of NC_134764.1, from coordinate 7,139,184 downwards.
CAAGCCCAAATAACCAAGTAGTCTCACCATCTGCGACCATCTGTTCAGTTGGGTTCATAAACAATATTAACAAAAATAAACAACATTTTTAACAATATGTAACTGAATTACACAATCCATATTTGCGCTTTAACAACCCGACCTTACTCTTTATTACTTAAGCCTTCTTAATAAGCACTTTATCTTTACTAATTATACATACTAAGCACAACAAATTTACGACTCGACGATTTAAAATGACGTTAACTTGGACCATTTCGACCCCAATCCGTCAGATTACGGGTTGAATGTGTTGGGCATGTCAATAGCCTGATTTGCATTCGTTCTCGATCTCGTTTTATTTTAAAAAATCCGTTGAAAATGGCCTCAACCCACCCACGAATGAGTTATACAGCCCTTTGCATGTAAACATAAGAGGGTCAAAGAACTCTAGTAAAAAATGTCTCAATATTTTACGTGAAAATATGAAAATGAGATATATTTTTTTCCGGACTAATAAGATGAAAATACTAAATTTGTTGTAACATATCACTTTCATTCCCTTTTTTCTACGGTATATTTCTTGAGCCCCGGGTATTATAAATGAGTGCTATTTTGGAATTTTATAAAACAGTATCAATTTTTGTTTCAAAACAGTTTTAGTCAAATTAGTTTTGTTTTTTAGCGGTCTTTCAGCGAATATTTAAACATTTTAAACTTCAGCAAAGTAAAGAAAACAAGGAAAACATCATAAGTAAATATGTGATATAATGGAGAATGGAATACGCGAAGATTCGAGAGAACACCCTTCCACCCATAACCTACTTACAAAGTATCTAATCCACAAATTCGCGCCCTAACTTCAATTTCAGTCTGTCAATATTTTCCCTCAATTTAACCCTTTCACGGCATGTAGGTTACGCTATGTAGGCAACTGACCGGACCACACTCTACGCCGGATTACATACAGATTTATAGTAGAGAGTGTGTACCGGTTCTATGAATTCAACACATCGATCACAAGGGTTGTTCAATCGTGATAGCTTTTTTGCAAAAAAGAGTAGAATTTCTTGAAAAGGGTTGAGACTATTGTTCTGTAATGCGACCAAGGAAGGGTTGGTTAAGTACTTGTAGAACTATTTGGAGATAGATAACTTATCCGCGTTCTTGTGGTCTGAAGTTTTTGTTCAATTGATGTGGCGTAGGTGATGGTGTGTGTGCCTGTGTGGTGGTCTGATGAGTAGTCCCTGGTCATCCTCAGGTATTTGTTTACACTCTTGTAAGTTGTAATTTTCACTCTTCATTTTAGCATTAACAAAGAGACAAAGTTCTATACCTACTACATAAAATTAAATGCTTGAAAATGGGATATCAATTTTGTTTCCACTAAAGTAAAAAGTTAGCATAGTAAACTGTTAAATTAACTGATTTCTGCCAAATAGACGCGTCTGAACAAACAGATTTATAAAACCAAAGCGGTAAAGAAACAATTTCCAAATGAAAACACGTGCTCAGAACAAATATTAGACACGCAGTTGCTAAGTCAAGCATGGAGAGCACTAATTGCAAAAGTTAGGACTAGACTTCCTGTTCATACGAACTATTTATCTATTATAGCCACATAGCAGGTCGGTAAACCTTTGCTATCCTACGGTATGGTGTTACCCTACCGAGGAATGCCATACTTTTCCAAAATATTGCTTTTGGTCTTTAGGAAAAGTAGAAAGTAAAAGCTGCCAAACATGCTAAATTGTGCTTTACTATCCGAAAACGAAACCTAAAATTAAATACACGTTTTATTATGTGTTACTTTAGAACTATGACAATGACCAGGATTTTTTACCCAAGTTCAATTAGTTAAAATTTCCAGTTAAATGGACTGACGCTTTCGGCTTAAACCATTTAACGAGTAACGCGAAAATCTCATAGAACGATTCCAACGAATTGTACTACGTATTACAAACGACACCTTTGTGATTATGTCGCCCTGGTACTTTGTGATGTAATTGAGAGTTGTTTTGTTATCCTGGTATTGTTGTTTTTGTTTACATTTTATTATTACATAGTGGTTATATAATATTTGTATTATCGTGGCTGGTCATTTTGGTCGTATGTCTGGTTTTCTACCGGCAACTTATTCCATCTGCCAAAACAAACATTACAATATTTTGATGGAAAAATCTGCAATTAGTGCATTATCAATACTTTTAAAAGTAATGCTAGTAAATTGATAACGGACCAGAATGTTATTCTTATTTTCTGTAGTGTGTTTAATTGCCCCACTACTGTAAAAAGTAGTCCTCCATTAATTCTTTATCATTGCTCTATCGGCAACAAGCAATCTTAGACAGTGGTCATTCTTTAATGCGTCCTGTCCTAGTCATCCCGATATCTCTATTTGGGTTTCCCAAGTCTGCGTTGACGATCCTATCAAAAGAACATTGCATGCAAATATAAATAAAAAAAACTTCGTTACTTAGCAACGAGTGTGTTAGTAAAATGTAAAGCCCTCAGAATGAGCGAACTCTTCAACTCCTATGCCGCCCTAGTACAATAGTTGTAACGCCTGTAGGTTACAATTTGTGTTACAAATTGAGATAAGTTACAAGTTTACAGATTACATTGTTTCACAAGTTTTAGAAGTTCTGACTTTGTTATTAAGAACTTACTAAGTTCGACGGTGTTCCAAAATGTCGGTAAAACCTAACAAATTCTCAGTTGTTAGGTTTTGTGAAGGCTGTAAACTAAACTAAATAATATGAGCGGATATTTTGGACCGTAGGGATCTTTTGTACAGAAATACATTTCCCTACAGGCGCTCGACTAGTCGTAGCGGTATATTGTATCTCATTAGTCCATCATCCGCAAAAAAACTGAGAGTCCGACATGAACCAATCAATATCATTAATTTATTCATTGTTTTTTTTATGCACTAAGTATTCATATTGCATTATTGAGCCTCAAAAAAGCCCAAGTTAGGTTAGTTGATGACCATCAGTAGATCGATGAAGGCACAATAAATAGCAGACAATCTACATCTATGAAAAATTTGTCTTATTTCATGTGTATTTAAGTATTTTTCTCTGTTACAGGTTAACCCGCACTTGGATAGCTATGTATGTGTCAACTGTGATCCACATAACTTTGATATTGCTGTTTTTATTAAGGACAATTTGTCATACCCCTCGTTTGTAAGAAAATATATACTCGACATTATGATTACAATCTCTTTTTTATTACTTTTACTAGTATTAGTGGTAGTAGTACGAGATCCGACCGCGTGATTTATACATTCACATGTTTGATTGATGAAATATAATTTTTATCGATATTTATAACTAAACCAATGCAGATCCGCAAAGGTGGCCATCCAAATTTGGCCGCAATTAATTTTAATTAAAATGTAATTAATTATTTATTGTAGAACAATTACGTTCACTTGTTATTGTTAAAAAATATATTTCATTAGAAAGAAATATACCTGAGATACCGAGAAAGGTCAAGGTGCCATCCCTCACTTGGCCGCAACCTAATGTCAGCCAGGTGTAAACAGGTATAATTTCGTTAAATATATACGTTCATAATGTATTATCATGTTATACACACCAAATTGAAGATTAATTCTTTCCCTACATGATGAGATATAGGTGCCTATGCAAAAATGCCCGCAAATAGTGACTGCCAACGATTAAAGATAAATAAAAACGAGAGAAACTTAAGATAAACACCGCATGTCGAATAAAGATAGAGCATGCCAGCTGCTTGTCGTTTTCATGCTACTGCGCATGCGTTCATAAATAAGGTGCTCAACTAGTAGCTCGCGTAAAAATGCAACTTTTTTTTTATTATAAAAAATGATAAAAATTACAAACACTTCTTTATTATTATTTAATGATAAAAATTACAAAAATGATAAAAAAGATTTTACAGTTAGATAATTATCAATACATATCGGAGTACTTGTAACGAAAAAAATTTCATTTACGTACTATCGTCACTTGAATCATCAGAACAGTCACTCTCATATTTATGTTGAAACGTCAGAATCTTTATCGTTTGTATCTTCTGAAGATTGTTCAATTAAATCACAAATAACAAACAATATCATTAAAAAACACTTTTTAAATGATACTTCACTAAAGTTAAGCACTTCTTGCTTTTCATAACACAGCAAAAAACACTTCTTCATTTTATTCTTACGTTTTAATAACGTTAAGAATGAAATATATCAATATTAATATTATAACAAAGTTTTATAATTTTGGACTTGAAAAAACACAATGTGGCGCATAAGACTGTCAAAAACACGTGATTGCAATATTCAGTACGGTATTTAGTCTTATTTATGGACGCATGCGCAGTAGCATGAAAACGACAAGCAGCTGGCATGCTCTATCTTTATTCGACATGCGGTGTTTATCTTAAGTTTCTCTCGTTTTTATTTATCTTTAATCGTTGGCAGTCACTATTTGCGGGCATTTTTGCATAGGCACCTATATCTCATCATGTAGGGAAAGAATTAATCTTCAATTTGGTATGTATAACATGATAATACATTATGAACGTATATATTTAACGAAATTATACCTGTTTACACCTGGCTGACATTAGGTTGCGGCCAAGTGAGGGATGGCACCTTGACCTTTCTCGGTATCTCAGGTATATTTCTTTCTAATGAAATATATTTTTTAACAATAACAAGTGAACGTAATTGTTCTACAATAAATAATTAATTACATTTTAATTAAAATTAATTGCGGCCAAATTTGGATGGCCACCTTTGCGGATCTGCATTGGTTTAGTTATAAATATCGATAAAAATTATATTTCATCAATCAAACATGTGAACGTATAAATCACGCGGTCGGATCTTAGACTATAGTTTTGGAAGAAACAACACGATAAGTAGCCACTTTCTTAGATAGAAATGTTATGTCTTTGCTACGAATACATCATATTACACGCATACTTGTAGGTTAGTTTTGTATTTAGTAAGCATTATTGGTATTGGAAGCTAATATAATGTATTTAGTCGACGTAAGTATTGGCGTAACTGTCTTTTAGAAAGTCCCAAAATATGTGTAGTGATTTTTAACCGACTTAAAAAAAGGAGGATATTCTCAATTCGACTATATTTCTTTTACAATGAAAATAGATTTCTAGGAGATTCAAATGAATAGATTTTTACACATTGACTATTCCCCTTGCACGATTTCTCGCTGAAAACCACCATCGATACACTGTGATATTAAGCTAGATAACTAAGGTTAACTACCATTAATAAATATCATAACAACCCATAGAACTGTTGCCAGTCGTACAGTACCTACAGAACTGTATTATAGTTTCAGTTTCGGCTTGCCAACAAACGTCAGTGAACGGTTAAGGACGTATAAGAGGTCTCGATGACCAATAGGTCACATTATTGTGTTCACCGAAGTAATAACATATCGTAAGTATACAGTAATACAATAACTCCGAAAGATTCTGGGCACGCATGTTTTGGTAGGTAAGTATATATGTATTTTCTTTTCAGGTAAATACTGACAAATATTTTGTTTCTCCTAATAATCCTATGTTACAGACTTTAACTAAGGACTTGAAACTGAGTAGCTTTTTTTGAAGTAGGTACTTATAAATAGATTATAATTGGTTGGACAAGCTTTGAATACGCCAAACTTTGGAGCGCTTCTTTAAATCGTCAAGTCGGCTAAAGTCCAGTCAATTACTATCGAATAAGCTATTTTATTTCAGGACGATCCTCAAATATATATGAGTGGATATTCGTCTATGTATTAGCAGAGTCGCCTAAAATGTTACAGTATTTACGATGTTCCAATCCTAATGATCTCTTTCAGTACCTAACTGTTAAAAATATAAGACCTAAGATAGTCCACAATACTAAAACCTTTACTAACACATTCCTCCTGAAAGGTTCTTGCTCTCAAAGATTTTATAGGGCAAAAGAGCTACGTGCCGGTAAGATTTACGATGTTTCGCGCTGTTAACTCTGAAGCACGTAGATTTTACCTTCAAATGGGATTTAGGTGAGAAATATTGGAATTTATTACCGATGCGACAGGTGAACGCTATCCTAAAACTTTTCGAGCACGTTTGGAATAACCGCATAACAAATACCTCGCCTACAATCGGAATAAAAACTAGCTGCTTTTAAAGCAACTAGCTCTAAAAATATGCCTGAACGTTTCTTACATTAATTACTTCATTTTCCTCTTTTCATATTCATGTTCTGTTAAGTACTTATTTAATCAGTATTTAGTTAGTTTGATAACGTGTAAAATGGTTTTTCATATGCTTTCACTTCATTTACAAGCTATAAAAAGTGAAGTTGATAATTAACCAGCGCTCACTCCCAAAAATAAACCAATGAAACGCCTGACAAAAATCTAATAGCAACTTACACGCGGCCACATAATTCTGCGTATACGAACAGGCGCTAAACGATTATTATGTTCGGATTAGGTCACTGTGACCTCATCACAATGCGATATATAGCTATTAGCAGTATTTGAGTTACCCTAATTTTGGTGTTACGATGGCCTGAATTAGTCTAATCTGTTTTGCTGTTCGGCGTAGTACGTAATTTCGTCGTAGTAAATGTTCTTAATGATTTCACTACGTAGGTGGGGTCTGTTATTGTTTTTCGCTTGTTTGTATAGAACGTTCACCCTTGAAGGATTATGATGCAGGCCGAAAATAACTCGATTTGTTAAGAAAATATTGCGTAGGAAAGCAATTTGGGAAATGATTATCTTTTTGACGTTTCAATTTTCTCCATTCTTTTTACACGTGCAAGTTATTTTATGACCTTTCCGAAATTATTAAGGCTTAAACAGTCATTCACCAACATTATTTTATTAGAATAATTTTTACTCTGAAAATGAACACGCAGCAGTTTCTATGGATAGTGGGAATTAATGTTATATGACTTACGAACAAAAGTGAGTAAGCAATCCTGTCATATTTTTATAGTAAACACCCCTTTTGAAAACGTTGACCGCTCAGTTTTAAAAACGCTTCAAATATTTTTGAGTTTTTAAAATTAAATGTACTTTTTACTTTATAAGATGCAATGAACTATAATTTAATTTATTTAAGTGTTTTTTGAATTTAACTTACACTTCAGATCAAATAGGCTGTGTAATTCAAAAATTCTTGTGAAAAGTTTTCGAAATTGCTTTGTTTGGATGATTTTATTCTGAATGGATCAATTTTCAAATAAATGCTACTTGATTTGAAGTTTTAAATTACTATGAAATCCCAACACATTATTTGATATGGCTTTTTAAGTCAACAACCTTTTCATTATTATTTTTACAATTGGTATAGCTTACATTAACTATATATTATCTGTCTTATGTCCCCAAAAGTATAAAACATTTATTTGTCGAGTTAAGTTTTAATTAACTGCGAGTGCGTACCTATCTAATAATTATGACTCAAGGTGAACTCCTGTAACATTCATTTCTAAGTACTTACTTGCTTTAAAGTTTCGTGAAATCCTGAAGTGCTTTCAATATATTTTACTGATTAACTTAGGTTAACGTCAGTGTTGTTATAATAATATCTTAGGTTCGATTCTATTCAGATATTGACGATATTCGATAGGCGCTGTCTAAATAGACGTTTAGACTATTTAAAATTTACTCTAAATAGAAACACAATTTTTGTGTTTAATTTTAAAATGAACGAAATGAATATTTATTTTTCGTACAAAATTTCATACATATATTAAATAATTTACTCGTGCGATGTTCTGAATGCAATTGAAGTAAAATTTTCCAGCCACGATTCCATGCTTTCAAAATCGAACTCGACGCGGAATGTCCGTACGCGTCGATACACACACTTGTTGCAACCCCTCACGTGTGCTATCGCTAGATAGACATGAATATCGGGTATCGATCGGTTCGATACACCTCCAGCCGCATTCTGCTACCCTAGTACTTTCCGAACGAATCATCCATTATCGGCGATTGCCGATACTTCCAATAAGTTCGATTCGCACCCCCGACCCCCTGACTGCCGCGCGGTTCGACCCAAATTTGATTGGGGTGTGTACAATAATCGGGTATAGAAATGTTTATTCATTATTTGGATTGAAAGTAAGGATTGCAGTTCAGTGTAGACATCATTATTATAATAGTTATTTTGCGTAATTAAATTTTAATTGATTAAGGCTAATTAAGTTTGTAATTCTATTAATGTGTATTGATCTTAATATTTTATTACTTACTAGCTATGCGATTTTTAATAGTGTCTTTTTAAATTCTAACGCTAACAAAATATCCTTCATAATTTTCAAGCATAAAATGCCTTAAAATGCATCCTTTAAGCACCTAATCAACTGAACTGAAGTTTATAAAACCGTTCAATCGGTTACAAACACACGCACATTGTCTACGAAACCTATTAACACAAGTGAACCGTGAGAACGAGCCCACCAAACAACGTGGGAACGACATATCCTACCCTGTCATGTACGCCTAGTAACTCTGAAGAAGTTTCTTCCCGAATTTCTCACGCTCCTATCCCCCATTTTTAACAAAACCAAAATAACACAAAACCCATATTATAAACTTTAACTTAATAGCCATAAAGTTGAAATTCGAAGCTTTATTGAGTGACTTAATTCGTTATAGGGCACAGCAGGAAATCATCTGGTCTTTCTTATAATTTTTACCTGCATCCTGCCGCACCCTTAAGCAGGAATAACGTCTCTATCCACTGACGTTTAAGTTTCAATTTGGCGTAATGCTACAACCAATAAAAGGGAGATAGAAACACGCATCCCGTTTCCGTCCCTGTCTATAAATTAGTTCATTGACCGGCGCGACTGGCATATCCGCCGGGAAGGGAAGGAGAGGTCGGCTGTGGAATGCGGCTACCTGCTGTACGAGTCTAGGCGCCTGGTACACTCGGAGTTTTGGAGCTCCGACTCGGCGCGAGGACGAGTCAGTTGGACAGAAATAACACCTTCTCTTTCTATGCGTAACGCTCTCTCTCACTCTGTGATAATGAAGTATTTAATTCCAACTTTTTTGCAAAAGAATTTTTTATATACTTCAGGTTTATAATACTCTCTCTTATCATAATAAAACAGTTTTTTAGTCATGTCTTAACTTGAGATTAATAAAACACTTAAAAATGCTTTAAGTGCACAAGTAAACTGAATTCCGGGGTCATCTTACGTTTAAGAGCCTTATTGTTATTTATTTTGGCGTTTATAATGAAACCTGAAATGGTAAAATGAACAATGGCTTGACAGGCAGTAATTTAGTTAGAGGTCCGTAATCTGTGCGTAGGCATTTTATTTTTATACAAGGTTCAGGAACCTCTTTAACAGTATAATAAATCTAACTTAGTCTTTCCTAGAGGCTTAGTGTAACGTCCTACTCTTTTAGTCGGCATTGCAATTGTAGTGAATTACTGTAATAAAGTTAGTTTTAAGTACAATATATTATTTATTTTGCTAAGAGATTTCGGTGGTAAATAAATCTTACGATGGGAAATTTATAATTTCACTTTTCATTACGATTTATTTGATATTCTTGTCCCAAGACTTAAATTATTCTATAAGCATAAAGCCTAAGCCCTAAAGAATGTACTATTGTAATAAACCTAAAAACAGAATAAAAAATAACTACTGTTGTCTGCTTCGACTTGTGCTTTGAAATTCCGAGGTTGTTCAGTGACTGAGCTCTTACTTGCTAGCGACTTATGCTGTCCTAGTCATCGCACTTGCACTCAGGGAGTAAACAGTCTTGAAATTGTAAGTGCAAGCAATTACTTCAGCTGACTACTACATACGCTGTTTTACTTTTATTACTTAGTAAGCGTTAAACAACGAAATGACAAGTTTTAAAGTAAATACGCTTCGGGTTTTGGTATAATGATTATGATTTTATATCGCGCAAATTAAGAAGTTAAAATTTGGACAAGTAATAGTTTTGTCCTGTATTCCGATTCATACGATGTATGATTGTGAATCCAATATGATGAAGTTTGTAAAAAATAGTAATACCTAAGTTGGTGAAAAATAGTAAAAGTGGTATTTTTCCCACGCCCACGGGAAAAATATAGCGTGTACATTTTATGTGCGTGTGTAATAATTGTGATGTCATTATACAAAAATCTTTCCTGTAGACTGTAGACGTATATAAATGAAGATAAAAATGAGTTTATTGCAATTAATTTATTAGAAGATAAAATCCTCTCTTGACACTGTATCTTGCAATAGGTGAATAAATGCTTATTAATCGTTTCCACAGAGGGATTTAGAAAAGGTTATCGATGCCACGTGTAGCATAAGGTTTTTAGCACTTTAGGCGAATACGGAAATGAGGACGAGGGGTATTTATAACATCCGATTCTTAAGGTAGATAATAATTATATCTTAATATAATTTTATTCTTTACCTGCTCTCAAAATAATGTTATAGGTACTAATCATATGATTTAACTCTTAAGCGTTAACGCCCTAAGTAAAAGTTAGAATAATATTAGTCAGATGTTTTTGTAACATTACGAAACATTGATCTTATTTATTTTTTGAATTTCATAATTAAGTTATTATAAAACACTTTTGACACTATTATTTTTTACCAGTGATAGTCGTAATATGTCGTGTCGTTTAATCAAAATGCCTTTAAATGCCCAATAAAGTCCCACAAGACGTGTAGTTTACACTACACCACCCACACGAGTGATTATGTACTCAACCAGATTGATTTAAATCCTAATAAATCACCACTTTGCTTTATTAAATAACTATATTTTCATCTGGGAAAGAGATGTTTTTGTTGACAAAGATAGGACGCGGAAAGTCAAAATTAAAATGAATTAGAAAGGAAAGTGGTCAGGTCTTTGTACACAAGAGGAATACCTACTATTGAAAGAAGGAAATTATTGTGTTTGAAAACTATCTTACAACTATACTCTCCTATTTTTAGTGAATTAAAATGAATTTTCACACTAATGGACCAAGATCCCAGAGCTGCCAGACCTACGTAATTTTAGCAAAGCTGAAATTTTGAGGATTGTTAGTATAAAGGGTCTGTTAAGAGGTATGCACATCCACTACCTTGAAAGCGGGGCCGTTTCTGAGGTAGCGCGGAGTGAAGGTGCGTAAAAAACGACCCAAACTACGTCATAGTAGCAAAGTTGGTTTTCAGATATGTTATTAATGATATTATGTAGAATTAAAATTGACTATTGCCAGACCGTTTCCCGGGGCCATTACTTCTGCCAGACGCCTTAAATGTTGTTAAAAAATGAGGTCAACTACGTCATAGTAGCAAGCCTAAATTTTATATATGTTATTAAAGGTACAATTTTAAGACCCCCTGTATGCGGACAGACCATTCCGCGGGGCCCTTTGTCCCCTAGACGCCATTAAACTTTCCCTATGAGTGCGAGAGTAAGAGCATTATTCATACGCATAAATGAAAAACAATTGAATTAAAAAAATAAAAATTGAAAAATTATTGAATACTAGCTGACCCGCGCATCTTTGCTTGCGTCACTTAAGAGAGATAGGTCAAAATGTTACATAAACGGGTTATGTAACATTTTTCACTGGTACTCTGCTCCTATTGGTCGTAGCGTGATGATATATAGCTTATAGCTTTTCTCAATAAATAGGCTATCCAACAGTAAAATATTTTTTTATTCGCACCAGTAGTTCCTGAGATTAGCGCGTTCACACAAACAAACAAACTTCTCAGCTTTATAAAATTAGTATAGATTAAAAGTACTTGGAGTGTTTAGGAAGATAAGTAACATTATTTTGGGAATTATTTTAAAAATAGATATGGTTTACACTATTCACAAAAATTATGAAATAAAAATTGTAGTCATTCATCATCATCATCATTATCTGAGCTCTTACTTCCCTCATCAAATTGAATATTTAAATCATCTCCACCATCGTCTTCATTGTTACTTGAATTCTCTGTAAAAAAAAATGTAGGTAATGATGTTGAAAACAGTTACAAGTAGGTATATTGAAATAATTTATAGTTAAAATAAAATACCTAATTCGTTTTCAAGTGATTCGCTTACGAAACTTGGCAATTGGTCACCATCAAACCACTTAAAATGATAATGGTTATCCTTTAGAACCCACCCTTTATTTGCTGGGCTTAAAATGCTAGGACGCTTTATATGAGCATTACTCCAGACACCCGCAATATAATTTGCTCGTCGAAATTGTTGAAGCAATTCAGATTTACAAGGAGGTAAATTACTTGCGTCGAATTTTTTAACATTTTGCCGGTGGAATTTCTCATTCACATCGCCGACTGTATACGTGTTAATGAAAAGTTGTAGCCGTGCAGCATCTACATCAATTCAGCTCAGACCATTTAAAATTTTGAAGAAATCGCCAGAATATCAAGAAGCTTTTGTTCAATTCGGAGAAGTTGAATTATCTATTGATAAAGCGAAGGAACAAAATATATTTGATGTAATTCAAAAATTTATCTGCGAGTTATATAATGTTCCCGGATTAAAAGTACTTGGAATGTTTAGGAAGATACCTAAACATTCCAAGTACTTTTAATCTATACTAATTTTATAAAGCTGAGAAGTTTGTTTGTTTGTGTGAACGCGCTAATCTCAGGAACTACTGGTGCGAATAAAAAAATATTTTACTGTTGGATAGCCTATTTATTGAGAAAAGCTATAAGCTATATATCATCACGCTACGACCAATAGGAGCAGAGTACCAGTGAAAAATGTTACATAACCCGTTTATGTAACATTTTGACCTATCTCTCTTAAGTGACGCAAGCAAAGATGCGCGGGTCAGCTAGTATTCAATAATTTTTCAATTTTTATTTTTTTAATTCAATTGTTTTTCATTTATGCGTATGAATAATGCTCTTACTCTCGCACTCATAGGGAAAGTTTAATGGCGTCTAGGGGACAAAGGGCCCCGCGGAATGGTCTGTCCGCATACAGGGGGTCTTAAAATTGTACCTTTAATAACATATATAAAATTTAGGCTTGCTACTATGACGTAGTTGACCTCATTTTTTAACAACATTTAAGGCGTCTGGCAGAAGTAATGGCCCCGGGAAACGGTCTGGCAATAGTCAATTTTAATTCTACATAATATCATTAATAACATATCTGAAAACCAACTTTGCTACTATGACGTAGTTTGGGTCGTTTTTTACGCACCTTCACTCCGCGCTACCTCAGAAACGGCCCCGCTTTCAAGGTAGTGGATGTGCATACCTCTTAAAGGCCCATTTAGACGGGGAGAGTTTCTCGTCTCGAAGATACGATTATCGAAAGAATATGAATATTATTTTTCGTCTAAACATTCGCTCTCCTCGCTCGTTGTTTTGGGCGAGAATTGCCTTGCAATGGTATATTGTTAAGTCTGTGTAAACATAATTTCAAAGCAATAATCGTATTTCGAGATTTTATGCCACTTGCTACCATGAGTGCAGTCCGCGAGGGTGTTTTAATTATATCTGCTCTTCTAAGGCAAGAATTAGTTAAACGTAAAAAAGAAAAGGTGTTGGATTAAAAAATGGATAGCTAGAAAAAATGATTTGAGAGCATCTAACACGTTGTGCAAAATTATGTTTCGGGTTACGAAAACTCAACTCATATATTTACTTCAAGAAATTGGACCATCTATACAAAAAAGTGATACAAATATGCGTCAAGCTATTAGCTCCAGTCCCCATAGAAGATCTGACTTTTTTCGTTCTTGCAAGTATTGACTTAGCATATTTTTAATTTTTGCGGTAATTTCCTTAGGGCCAAATCCCTCAATACCCAATTCTTTAGCAAAATCATTCAAGGCTGCATTTCTTGCATCGCGATTTTTATAACTTTCATTCTCCGTGTTCCACAAACACTCGTAACTTCTATACAGTTCAAAGAACTTAATATGGTCGGCAGTACCGAATTTAAAAGATTTTAGTGACATTTTTACGAACCATATACAAGTAATCACTAAACTCGAATGACAAATCTCGTACTAAAAACGATTCAAACTGATTTGTACGATACTCGTATCAACTTGAAAATATGTCACACGAGATCGTGTTTATACAAGTTGAGATTCTCGTAAGCAATAATCTGCTTACTATACCTTCGTCGTGTAAACAAAAATAGGCAATTATCGCCTAGCGATAAGTCATATGCGAATCTCGTATGACATAATCGTAGGCGAGATTTTAATTCTTGCCTGTATGTAAACATTTTGATACGATTGTGTTATAGCGATTATTGCTTGTGATAGTAGCACATAGTTTCTCGCTCGGAACCGTACGAGAAACTCTCCCCGTCTAAATGGGCCTTTACAGACCCTTTATACTAACAATCCTCAAAATTTCAGCTTTGCTAAAATGACGTAGGTCTGGCAGCTCTGGGATCTTACTCTATAAGACTTCATTACATACATACATAAAATCACACCTTTTTCTGATAGGAGTAGCCAGAGATCAAACAACGCCACTTGCTACGATCCCTGCAAACTTCTCTAGCTTCATTCACATCCATACATCTTGTCATACAAGATCGCAGGTTACGAGTACTACACACTGTGACTTCAATAATCTGAAATAACGATTGCAACAGTTATTATGCACATTTTCTTGCTATAAATATAATCTATAACTAAACTAGTTACATTAAAAGTCGTAATAATAGTATGCTTCATATTAGAACGGCTGTTTTCTGGTAAGCATTGAGTTAATAGGTAAGCTAGCGCTTCTAAGGTTTCTAGGTACAGGTGGCATCGTAAGCGATTTATTAGAAGCATTTTAGTTATGTAGCAGCGGATTATGAAAACAGAGGATTTTCTTGTACAGTATCCTGTGTATACATAATTTACTGAAATCATTCTTTAGTAGTATTAGTTAATATGTTTAACAGTGGATGGAAAAGGGCTGATTAGATATAATATACTTACACTAGTTTTTTTACAACCCACTAATACTTAACTTTTTATTTTAACATATTATATTTAACTATTTTTTAGAGACAATAAGAGGTTTGCGAATTTGTTTGTAGGAATGAATTACAAACTAGCTTATCTAACAATACAAATGTATTTTAATGTTGTATATTATGTAATTTAGCAATAACTAACCAGGGCAGAACCCGTTTAGAAGGAGTAAACTGTAGGAGGTAAAAGCTTCCTAGGAGCCAAGAAAATGTAAGTATGTAGTGCACTAAAAATAAAATGCTATTTTACTAGTAATTTTAAATCGCTCCTAGATATTTCCATTGATGATGTAAGTCCGCTAGCAGTGGCACCTTCACCTCACTTCGACTAGTAGATGGCTCTACATTTGCGTGATATTGTATAAACTCTAATTGCTTCTTACATAACAACTGTTGATGTTAACTTCAGGACTTGTAATAAATATCGCAATATTTTCTTGTATTTCGTAATATATAATAATGACTTACTCTACTTCTATTGAGCAGACAAAGAACACTATCTTTGTACATATTTATTTTGCTTTAATGGCAATTATCTATAGGCCTATTAACATCAATCTTTTTTCTCTTACCTGTTTCTGGTCCAATGCTGGGCACGGGTCTCCTCCCAAACGGGAGAGGGATTAGGCTTTGAGTTCATCACGCTGGCCTAGTGGGGTTAAGGACTTAATTGCTTGTCCTCAAAAAATGTTTTTTATTAATTTTCATTCAAATATCTCTGCGAAGTCATTTTATTCGCATTCAATTGAAAATATTTCCAATAATTAATATTCAACTCCAGTTTTGCAAAATCCGATTTTGCATTTTAGTAGAAGAAGAAAATAGGTTTTCAATATTTCGATACCTTACTCTAATCAATTAGTTTTACTAACCTAACGATACCAATTGTTCGGAATTTGACCTTTGACATATTGACCTTTCAAATGTTGACCCCAGTATTTAAGTGTCAAGTTAATTAAAGTCTTATTTTATAGTCGAAAGTCGGGCTTTGACAATGCATGTAACTACGAATAAATATGTATCTTTAGATTTTAATAATTTTCAGAAATCATTTAGTTAACAATAATTGAAATTTTATAATCGTAATTGGGCATACACATCTGCCATTACCTTAGAGTATAGCAAACGTGAAGTTAAAAATAACTTATAGAGATATACTGTGTTTGTTTATCCAAAAATGTACTCAACAAAACAACTTAATTTTAAAAAATTAAATTTATCTTCACCGATAGATTCATAAACGTACGTTTTATGCTGGTGATAATTTGCGCACTTGTAAGAAAATAGACATTTTTAAATAAATTATATTATTCATTTAAATTATCAGATGTAACGCTTAATAAAACAATAGAGACTTCTTTACCCTACAAAGTCTACAAACGATATAACCAGTAAAAACTAGTAACTATAGTGTTACTACTTAGGAAAGGGCCTTACCATATTATACATTTCATATAGGTTCTAATACCGACTTACAAAATCGTGCCTCGTTCCCATATAGGTAAGCAGAATAATACATTATTATTATTTATGTATAACCAAAATAAACTAACTGTATCATACAGGCCACCGTCAGCTGCATAAGTCTGCAGTTCGCTGTTGTCCTAGGTTCTGAATTTTGTATACCTCCGCCAGATACACAAGACTCTCTTGATGAATTATAGTTTATATCTATCTTTCTATCTATTCATTTCTAACCACTGTTGAGTATAGGCCTCCCCTTCAGTACGCCTATAGTTTACGTTTACGAACTATAGTTTACATTCAAGTTAACCCAAAAGCAAGTTTACCAACAGTCTCGAAACGCACATAAAATTGCCCCGTGAGCCGCTCCTAGCTTAGTTCAAACACTCATTTGTTTGTCCATAGCCCTGCTGTTTACCCTTTAGAAATGCGTCGTAGTGTTACAGCTCAGTGGCGCGTAAAAACGCTAATATGGTTTGACAGGTTCGATGCTCATTTATGTTAAGTAATGCAAAATGACCGCTGAGAACTTTGAAAAATGGGTCGTTGTTGGGTTAGATGAAGTCACTTCGGTGAATAGACAAAAAAAAAGTATTTCTGTTGTTTTATTTTGTGCACTTAAAAGTCCTCCATTTAAACATTTGCGCATATTTTAAGGCGATGCGATAGTCTTTATTATAGACTAGCTGACCCGCGGCGCATCTTCGCTTGCGTCATATAAGAGAGAATGGGTCATAATTTTCCCCGTCTTTGTTACATTTTTTACTGGTACCCTGCTCCTATTGGTCGTAGCGTGATGATATACATAAATATATAGCCTATAGCCTATAGAAACATAACACATAACAGGATAAAATAATATCGCGAACACGAATTTTTCAATGGCCTTACCTCCTTAACCCTTAATGCAACGTTTCACAAGTTACAATCGCCATGGTAGCACACTGTAAGTACAAAAGTTAAAATGCCTAAATTGCAGTAAATAATTCTTGATACCGCATATTTTATTCCGTATTTTTAATAAAAAAGCTTTACGACATCAAGGCTGCCTATAACAATTAAAATTAATGATTTTCCTGACCGTTGACATTTTCACGTGAAATAAAGATTTCCATAATGAAATCTTCCATCTTCTTACAGCAGTATTATTTTTCTTGAAGCTGATTAAAGGAAAAATACACCTGTCGCTTTTCATTACATCCTAGTAAGATGAGACGTTATTCTACGAAATAGAAATATATTAACTTTTACTAGAAGAATAATATTTTTATACATTTTAAATACATTATTATTTGTTTAACTTTTTTTGAATATTGGACTCGAAATTATGTTTTTCTATTTTGATATAGGTATGTATGTATTTGTTTTCCCTAAAAATACATTCGTTATTAAACACATTTTTTCTACGAAATGTTAAAAATAAAAAGTAATTATATTCTACTCTAAATTAAATAAGTATTAATATAATTACTAAGTACATAAATGTTTCATTTTTATATTTAACTAGATGTCAAAATCATCACACAAATATTTTTTGTTTGCAATCTCTCAACGTTTTTTTGAACGAGATAGCTTATTGAAACTCCGCTCTCGCCTAGCAAATGCACCGAGCGGCGAGCGAACGAAATCGAAGGTTCTACGATGCGAGCCTCAATATATTTATAAAGCCAAACTCACCCCACCCCATAAAAGGGAAACGTTTTATTGATTTTTCATAACACATTCATTGATTACTAATTAACACCTTTAATAAAATAATTATTTCGAAACAATCTTATAATATCAATTAATATAAACAAAAGTATCTATAGATACGTCTGACCAATAAATTCCAAGTCATAAATCAAATATCCCCAAACAAACAAACCGATTGATCCCATATTGGAAGTCTATCGGCAATCGCCGATAATGGACAACCGATCGGAAAGTACTAGGCGCGCAGTACCGGCGAGGAGTTCTTTCGAACCGATCAATATTACCGATATCCCGTGCTCTCCCCCATCCCGTTCACACATAGATATTCGACAGGTGGCCGGTGCATTACTATTGGTTTTGCGCTTGTGTGAGTGAGTATCGGAATTTGGGAATAGGTGTTTGATAAGGTTTGTGTGTGTGAAACGCATGTGAGGGTCAAACAGTTACGGGGGAAATTTTTGTTTTCCTTTTTTTAATAAAAACATTAAATATAGATAACTCGAATCTATTTATTGATAGTATTAGAAACTAAGGATTATCTCTTATTGTGATATATTGGTAATAGTAATTATTATGGCAGAAAAAAAAAATTCAGTTACAACTATAAAAATAAGCTTTGAATAAGATTAAAAATAACACATTTTATTTGTTTAAAATAATATTTACACATTTTAAATATATAACTTAACAGTGGCGAAGGCTCCATACAACTCGATTCCTACCGGCTTCCCTTTCTGGACAGACTAAATATTAGTGTTAAATTAATTGTTTACTATTGCCTAATAATACACAATTAATTAATAATAAACAATATTTAAAGCGAAATCTTTAACTAGAATCAATAATCTAATCGAAACAGTACGAAAACGCCTACCCTTCAAAAATTACGCTCCGCTAAAACGCAACGTGAAGTAATAATAATGAAATAAGCCGGAGGCGCTGATCGGGAATCGCGTACAATAAAAACTATGGCGGCGATGTCGCTTACGACCTTTTGGATCGCGCTTTACACCGCGCTGCATAGTGGCGAGTAAGCCGGAGGAAGAGCGGGTTGCCTCGCGCTACAGCGCTCGCGCCGCTGCGCCGCGGCGGACGCATGATCTTACGCATGTTTCTGTCGCGGCGCGAGCCGCGTGCAAGAGCGAGATGGCGAAATATAAGTATGAGTCGAACATTGTTCACCAGTTTGACATTAGGTTATGTTTGTTTACTGTTTTTTCGCGCGCTTTATAACAAATTAGAATATTTGTGTTTATTACAACATTATTCCTTATTTAATGTTTGTGCATAACTGTGAACGTATCAGCGTATTAAAGAGTAATTGTTTTGCATGTTTCTATTCGAGTAAATTTTCATTTTGTCAGATTTATAGGTTAAACTCATTTCTATTAAAGTGTTCTGCGTTTATCCATAATGTGTTTGATATTTTATTGTTGATGAATACATTCTAAATTGCTTGTATAATATGTTATAAAACAACCAGTGCGAGACAATCATCAATCGTTCGATATACGTTATCTTAAATATGGGCTGTTGTGTTACCTACGTGTTACTACACTGAAGACAGATTAACTTAATGCAAAACAAGCATGATTAGGTAGCATGGTAAGTAGGTACCTATGTATTATTAGACTGTAGAGAGAGAAATAAGAGACTGTAGTCGAATGTAGATAATACTCTCATATTGTTATTATGCTGAATTTTACGTCGATATTCTTACGATGTACATAATATGTAGGTATTATACCTAGACAATGACTAATAGCTCCGGCTTACCTTTTGTAAAATCTGACCCTTCGCCACTGTAACTTAATAAATCTTACTAAATTGTAATATTGGTACCTGACACCTCATATCACTCGTATTGCAGCTTCGAGATAAAATGACAAGCTTAATTTAATAACTTAAACGAAATGATTTAATTAACGCGTTATCTCAAATATAACATTAATTAAAACACGTGCTAAATATCATAAGCTGTTATCATTTAAATTTAACTCAACACTCCAAAATCATAACATTTTGCACGTGACTTCGATTGCGGGTAAAAAATTTTTTCGAAAATTATTGGCTGAAATTAAACATTATAATACATACAAAAAAATCACGCCTTCCTCCCCAGGGGTAGGCAAAGACCATAGAACGCTACTTGGAGCGATCCTTGCAAATCCCTTGCTTCATTCACATTCCATACAAAATAATCTTTCGTCGAAATATCAATTAGCGATAGTTTATCTATTCAATAGCGTTAAAACTCATTTAGAAAAAACGCTTCTGAATAGATAAACTACCGCTATATGTACCTGTAACCAGAAACCGGGGGTTAAAGCCGTTATATGGTAACAGACCGTAATTTAATTTTACATTTTAAATCATTAGTGGACTAGCGCGGTTCCGAAAGCGTTCAAAGTTTCATCCCCTATTAAAAAAAACGGGGCCGTATTTAAAAAAAGTCATCAACATCGGTACATTAGTACAGCTGTAAATAATAATATAATAATCATTTATTTCGACCAAACGATCATATACATATAAAAAAAGAAAAAAAATTACAGAAGAACAAAATTAGAGAAATAATTAAAATAAATAAAGCATAATGAGATCTTCTGTTTGGCAGAGAAAAAGCGTAACAGACAGACATACATAGTATTCATAGTATGTATTAGGTAGTATAGATATCACGTATAAGTAAGTTTTCATAGGGCGCATTTTTCGTCCTAAAGTTCAATGCCCTCAAGACTTAACCACTAATATTTCAAAGTTACAAATTACACTGTCTTCTAAAGGTGTTGCTTTTAGCGCAATTTTTCAGTGGTTGGCTTAATTCTAAGGTCATTGATACTACAAAGTAGGGTGGATAATATAAAAGAGTGACAATTATTTTTTCTGTGAAAATTGAGATGGTAAAAAGACAATGTCCTTTTGAGGAAGTTCGTAAGTTTATTCTTGAGCTCTTATATTTAGTTAATTATATTTTTATAGTCAGTCTATAATGTGAAGGTGAAATTAACACTGTCCCGTCTCGATACGATAAACCACTACGAAGATTTCGATGTAATTTAGTAGAAATTATAAATTGGAGGTCTTGAATAAGTATGCTGAAGTTAATTTTGTGTAGAACATTTTAATACATAGGTACCTACTTATACTAAGAGTGAATAGAATAGTGATAAAAAACAAAAATTCAACGAATATTCATTTGTGTTGATTTTAGTTAGGCCTCAGATCACTGCTTAAACCGAAAAATAGACCAAATCATATCGCAAAACCGAGGTAAGTAATCGATCTACATATTCAAATATATGACTCAAAACACCTTCAAAATTCCCGGAACGAGAAACAAAACAAGACAAATATGTAAAACCATTCAAAACAATGAAAGAAAGTGTGCTATTTTCTACGAATATTATGCTCAAGGTGTAACATTTAGTTGTTGAGAAAGTCGGCCGCTGCATGTTTACTGTCACGTTACAACATCTGTCGTAACACTGTCCTTTGTTGAGATATAGATGTAGGAACACCAGCAAATAGGGACTTTGGAGATTGAAAATTGTCTTATACACGTAAGAATAAATAAAAAAGGCGGGACTTTGTAAACTAACTCACTTAGTAAGTGTTAAAACACATGCATGAATAATTTAAAGTATCTATACTAATATTATAAAGCTAAAGAGTTTGTTTGTTTGTTTGTTTGATTGTTGGTTTGTTTGTTTGTTTGTTTGAACGCAGTAATCTCGGGAACTACTGGTCCGATTTGAAAAATTCTTTCAGTGTTAGATAGCCCATTTATCGAGGAAGGCTATAGGCTATATATATTATCATCACGCTACGATCAATAGGAGCAGAGTAACAGTGAAAAATTTTACAAAAACGGGGAAAATTATGATTATCTTAAGTGACACAAGCGAAGTTGCGCGGGTCAGCTAGTGCTGGATAAGTGGTCACGTTGAACAAATGTTAGTTTGAAGGGCACAACATTTTTTGCATCTGGTTGTACTATGTGTCCGTTGTTTGTATGTTCGTATAATTCACCGTGATACTAATATTGCAAATTTTACAGCTTATGAATGAGTAAAATATATCTTATCCGTAAGGTAAAGTGAGATCTGAGAGTTGTCTAAAGAAACAGATAGTTGTCTTGGTACTCGTTTTAATCTCTATATGTAACTAGCTGACCCGCGCAACTTCGCTTGCGTCACATAAGAGAGAATGGGTCAAAATTTTCCCCGTTTTTGTAACATTTTTCACTGGTACTCTGCTCCTATTGGTAGTAGCGTGATGATATATAGTCTATAACCTTCCTCGATAAACGGACTATCTAACACTGAAAGAATTTTTCAAATCGGACCAGTAGTTCCTGAGATTAGCGCGTTCAAACAAACAAACAAACTCTTCAGCTTTATAATATTAGTATAGATTTCCTACGTGATCAGCACTTATACCCACCATGTGTACGTAATCCATGGCTACGATTACTTCAATAAAGTGTTACGCTTTTAGAAATATATTTTCGCGATCTAATTTGCACAATTTATGTAAAGGATACAGTTGGATAAAACCAGCTTAGCGGAACATCCAATGGAATATTTCCTATAAAATGAGACCATGATTTAATCCTGGATTTTAACGATAGACTACACGTGGACACTGTCTGACCCAAATAACATTATTGCTATGTTAAGTGGTATATTTAATATGAAAATACCGGATGATATCTGTTGTAATGCTAGCTTTACCCGCCACTTTGTTTAAGTAGTAATCTGCATACATACAATCTACTTTACTTTCAGTTTCATTTGGGTTGTTTTTTATAATATTCTTCAGGTAGACTGATAATTACTTAATACAAGAATGTTATATAGCCAACACAAAATGAACCTATGTAGCCTATGTAGGTATAGGTACAAAGGAAATCCATTATGTAAAGTCTAATGTCAAATAGAAAATAACACGAACTTTATTTTATCTTAGTCACATGTCTTTTCAGAATAGTTTAGAGCTTGCTTGTGAAATGACCTCATCGAACTACCAATATGTTTTGATAAAAAATGGTACAGCAGTTTACCTGAAGAAATGGACAGACAAACAGGTTATTTTCCTAAATAAGAATGTAGGCTAAGAGAACTATGTATTTGATAATAATAATGTCCGACCTTCACAAGCTGCCAGGAATATTTCCAATTTTTTATCTGTTTGGGTAAAAGCCTGGAAAAGATTTCTAAAAAGTTTTACTATTACAAGGTTATGTGCGTATGATTTACGTGGAAATATGGCAAGACGTATGTTTTTTTGGGACGACTAGTCAAGTGGATCAGACATCGAAGGTTGGTATGGTGCAAAATGGTTTAAAAACGATTTGGCTGACACATTTCAGGCATAAAATAACTCAAGGACGAATTAGTAACGAAATGGGATTAGTCTATAAAACGCTTTAGAGTTTTATGGGGAAACCATGCATAATATGTAGTATCAAGGTTGTTATTTGGTTCTAGTATAATAAAAAAAAATACTAATATAAGCTTAGCCCGACGCGGGAACTGAACCAGAGAATAGCCATTTGTATACGCTAAAGTCCAGATTACACCTGTGTAATCTGGACTTTTGCTAAATTAAATAATAATTATTGATTATTAATTGAATAATAAGACTTAAGTAATATTAGGTACCCAGTAGCTCGATTCTGTACTATTATCTACTACTGCGGCCAGTTTGTCACCGAGAAATTTTGTATGAAAATCTGATCAGCGCCTCTAACGGACGCCGTAGGAACTATTTTGGCAGTACATTCTAAATGTCAAACTTTCGATACTCGACAGCACCGGCTGTACAAACCGCTCTACAGTCAGCAGGATTTAAGCAATAAATTTAAGAGAAGTCTTTTCAACTAGCAGGTATGCAGTAGGCAACGTTCACGACCAGTCGCAAATATTACCACAATATAGGTCAATTGGCTACAATATTGATTGTTACATGTTCCATTACTGAATCAATTCAAACTCAATTTAGTCTAGTATCGGTAATCTATGATGCTCGAAGAATAGAGCTACATTCACAATGGAAAATAAAAACTGATTGCAAAATAGCTGTAATTTATTTTGTTCCATCTGACTGCCTGGTGCCTCCTATATCTGACTACTCAGACTAGTACTTAATGCGACTGCTGATCACAAAGTTCTAAGTTTTATTCCCGGGTCAGCTAAATGCTTTTGGAGTTTCCAATTTTATACGAAATACTCCAGATTTTTGCCATGCGCAAATTCAGTCCGACGAAACGGAGAGCACTTTTCAACTTTTTCTCACTTAATTTTTCTTTTGCTATATACTGGGCATGTTACTCAATTCTCACAAAGATTGGAAAGTATCAAAGCCCACTGTCCAACTCGGGTATCGAACTGTAGACCTTGCGATCGGCAGTCAAAACACAGTACTTGCAGGGAAATAATATTGACCATTTCGATTTCAATAGTACATAATAATATAACTTTCAAACAATATAAAAGTGGCATAATCTAATATATAAAATTCTCGCGTCACCGTTTTCGTTGCCATACTCCTCCGAAACGACTTGACCGATTTTCATGAAATTTTGTGAGCATATTAAGAAGGTCTGAGAATCGGCCAACATCTATTTTTCATAACCCTAAGTGACACTATTTTTTTTTATTTATTTGGCAAAACAACGTTTGCCGGGTCAGCTAGTAATATATAAAATTATAGTTCCATTGTGAATGCGCCTTAAACCCGCGTGTTCTGGTCTAGTTTATAAATTAGATTAAGCACCTATTAGTTTATTACTGGCCGTCCCGTTTCGTTCTAGTCCACTACCTCAGGGACCCTAATAATATCTTGGTATTTATTGAATATCTATTGCTATTAATAGCGTAAAGCTTGGGATGAAGATAAGGATTTAGTTGCTATTTCATAATTCTTTAGCTATTTCTGAACAAAAAGTAGGCTACCTTTGGCGCGGACATTTTACAGATGGGTGAACGCTTGTAGTTAAGTTGTAGATGGAGGACCGCTTGGTGGTATATAAGTTGAGAATTTTCGTACTTGATACGTTGAAAGTAGTTCCCGGTTATAGTCAATTATGGTATGGTTAAGTATATAAGTTGTTAAGCCAAGTAAAGGACCATCGAACACCCTAAACATCTTTAACACTAGATAGACGATTTACTATGCTTGTATACAAATTAATGTGCTCTGCTTACATATTGACTGAAGATACAGATTTTTTTAAGTAAAGTTAGTAAAAATGATGTGGTGAAATAAAAAGTACGAGAAATAATCATAATATACATTTTATAACATAACAAAATAACTATAAAAAGCCTAGTATGTCGTAACGTGAAATAATACGAAATAATCTGAAATAGTACAGATAATCTTATTCCTCGCTTTATTGTGTTATATCAAGGACGAATAATAAAAGATTTTATTCGCGCGTAAATATTAAGATGGCGGCTGATAGAAACCAACCGCCATATTTGTTACGAAATATGTTTTATTGAAGCTTAGGCTGTGTTTTTATCAGAGATGTACGAGTTGTCAAAAAATCCTAAACTGGGGGCCTATCACATATCTAAGTTGACAACTACTTGAAAGCCACTATACTGTACATTGTTTTCTGCTTTAAGTTATAGTGATGAACACGTTACGTCAAAGCAGCAATGTACTGAATAGTGGCCATCAATTTGACGTACACTAGTTGTCAACTGAGATAAATGATAAGCCCGCAGGTCTTAATCGTCAAGGTAGATTTGGGTGAATATAGACTTGGTTCGCCCGCGACCGAGACCGATGACGGTCGAAAACGTCAGGCAAGGGCAAGTCCCAAATCGCACTTGCGCAACGTGATGGACTCAAATCCTAACACCTTATTACAGGAGGAGGATTATTACAGTGATGGGTTATAAAAAAAAACAATATTTAAAAACTCAATGAGTTTGAGACCCGTTTGATAATAATTTAATGTTATCATTAGTCTTGTTAAGTGTCGCTATGTCCTAATCTGAACAATTTTGACACTGTACTCGGGCCATTTCAAACGTGCGATCTCATTTTATCAGAGTCTCTCGCTCGCACTTACACATTGTCACATTCATTTCATTCTTTTGATTATGACGTAGTTCGCACGTTTATAACGGCCTGATTATATGTTGACCACTAATAATACGATAAAATAAATAGCACTAGCTCGAACATCTCTGATAGTCCTGCAGCCTTAGTGCAGCTGTTTTTTATATAAATTGGTTTATAATAATTGAGTTGGTGTAGTAGATGGCTTAAAGCTTTTTAAGGGTTATAGGACGATATTGGGGTAACTGAACTATTGACCGATGCAGTTGTGAACTGCAAATTTAATTATTATTTTTGTAAGGAGTTTTTTGTTTGTGATGTCTTTCAGGTTGATTTATTGTATTTTCCTACTTTTTGGTTTCAGTAACACTGTTAACAAAATATGTGTTTTTAAAATTTTAAGTACCTACTTTTAATTTTAATTGAAAAGGCACTCGCTTTCTTTAAATAGATATTTAGGGGTGAGCCAGACATTAAAGATCCCGAAATACACAATTGATTTGATTATTTTTTATAAAATAAATAGCCAATATGGCCATTCTATATTTATCTATTAACATCTAATCACGTGCGGTACCGTCAAACAAACAACAGAAACGTGCCATCTGTTTTGAAAAGCGTTAAACAGATCACATTACTCCTAATATTATACCCAAGAATAATAATTGGAATTGACGAAAATACTCGACTTACGTTGTCACGATATTACGTTCTGAGATTTTGTAACCTCGAAGCTTGGAAATCATTTTGAGGTGGATGTTAACTTAAAATATTTTTATCATTATTTCTATATCTATCCTTTATATACCCAGCAATAGGCTGGCTAGTAAAAATAAACTATTCTTTGATTTTTGCTATGGGTGAAGGGCGTGATATAATAAAGGTTTTGCTACATAATTAATAGAAAAATATATTCGATTGGTTCTGCGATCATAAATTTTGTAATTTTTAACATTGTATCAGTACTTGATATTAGCAAATCATCATATTTTCTTATATTGGCCTGCGTTAGAGTCCCTTAACCGTTTAAATTATTATTTACAGTGACAAAATGAACTATTACATTAATTCGACAGTTATACCTACATTACCGTTAGTTACTACCAAACGTTCTCAAACTTACGAGAATTCGACTAACGCTATTATCAATCGGAAAGTTTCGTAAATATGTTCAAACAAAAATATCCTTAGGCTGATTCCATTACCTAATCATAACGAAATAAGTTCTAGCACGTCACGTTTGTCTAAGGATATAATATTACCAATATTATATGAGATACTAAGTTATACAAATACCAGCCTCGGTCTTATTAGCGTATAAAAATAGTTTCGTAATAGGAATATTTACGACGGATAGATCTTTTATAAAAATAGACTTAATTAGAATTAGCACTATCTAAATTCTAAAGTTTTTTTGTTAAATTGTTGTTTTTAAAGTTGGCATAAATGGCATAGCATAAGTCAGTCAAAAAGCTTGTAGTTCAAGGTCATAAATATTCACTTCAATAAAAACTTTTTTTTTTGTAATTTACCGGGGATTTTACACCCCTTTTACCATTGTATCGTATTTATATTAAACTCGATATTATGATTTATTTTACCCCATGATTGTTCCACTGGGCAAGGGTTTCCCTCGAAGTTTGGAAGGGTTACCCCTTAAGTCCACCACGCTGGCCAAATGCGGGGATTTTGCAATATGTATTAGTTTTCATCAAACGACTAATCTGCAATACGCCAGAAGCGCTAATCAATTTCCCATTTCAAATTTCTTATTACTTAACAGAATTGCTCTTAACAAGTTTCCTACTGGAACTTCACAAAGGTCTTACGAAATCTAATAATCTGTTGTTTGAAGCCTAATATTCCTTTCCACTTAAAACACCTTTTCACGAATCAATCTCGAAGCAAACTTGAAATTACACCTTAATTTAAAATTAACTTCGTCTAAATTTACTTGACAACATGAACTTTGACCTCAGTTCGTGACCCCTGTGCAACTTAAGGTAAGACAAAGACCCCTGCCACTATTTTAGGGGTAAAACATTAACCCCTTATGTCACGTTTTGACAAAATACTACCTCTAAATGCCGTAAGAGTTCTGTGAAATTGACATGTTTTCAATGAGTTAGTTACCAAAACCAACTTGTCTAAGTTACCAATTATAGTATAGATGGTAAGGCTAAAGACCTTTTAATGGTAGCCATTGATCTTGTGGTTCAATTAAATTGTATTTTGTCTGGTCATTGTTGTGTTAAAGTTGTTTTAACAGACGTAGCCTTTGGTTAGATTTGCTGTTTAATTGATAACTTAGTCCGACTTATGAAGTGCTAAGTGGCTTTTGAAGCTGGCTCCTCAATTTAAGTATAGGGTCATATATTTTATACATTATATCATCATATAATAATCTTATGGCAGATTTTATATATACGAAAATGTTAGCAGACCTTACATAAAGTATACTATTGGACAAGTATATATCTTTGTAACATTTCATTTAATTAAGGTAATGTTGCAACTTCCAATCAATTGCGAAATTCTTACATAAATTTAACCCATTAATGTCCCACTGCTGGGCAAGGGTCTCCTCCCGTAATGAGGGAGGGGTTAGGCCTTGAGTCCACCACGCTGGCCAGGTGCGGGTTGGGGAAATTCTTATATACATATATTATTATATTTATATGTGTTTTTAAAACTATAAAAAAGTTACAATAAAGTAATTTACCTTTAGTCAAAGAATTTCCATTAATAACTTGCCAAAGGATAAATAGCCATACCATAACTTAAGCTTGCCTTAAGCTCAACTCATCCATTACTTCAAAGAATAAACAAGCACCCTTATGACCATAAAATTAATTAAATTATAGCGTTTATCCTTTCTTTACTTCCTCAAGTAATCCATTGTTTCGCAAACACATTTGCTTAATAAGGAAAACTCCATTGTACACGTAATAGGAGCGCATAAGACAATAGCAGTGTGTTTTGTTCAAAGCATTTGCATATCAGAATAATTGATATTGATTGTAGCTTTTAGATAATAAATAATGATGTTGAGTGCTAACTTTGTATTGAATGCATGCGATTCGCTCTCATGAATTTATAATTTTATTTTACCAAACCTACAATTAGTATGGGCGCACAAATTAAGAAAGACATCGTATTGGAAAAATGATAAGGCCGCCATAGCAGGTACGGGTCATTACACCGAACCATGAAAAATACATAAGATTACTACAAAAACCACCCAAAGAAAAACCATACATTCTTATTTCCATCTTCTAAAGTATTACGTTTCAATCAAAACAGACATTCTATAAAAAGATGCGACGGAAGTTATGTTTACATACGAAACCTTTCGGCAACAGGTAGTCTCCATAACAAAAGAACCATTCAAAGTCTGAGACCATGCTGTCTCTTTCCGTCAAAGCAGGTGAGGGTGGACCCATCGGAAATCGACGTTATCCCCATACTGAACTTTATAACAATCAAGATACCGTCGTATATCACTTAAAATCTCTTACGGCACACATCACACGAATTCATGTTCTCCTAATAAACGAAAAGGGGACGAAGATAAAGTAAGAGCTATTTTTCAATTACCCGAAATGCTCCAAAATTGAAAATTAATGGGATATAGTGCTGTCGCGTCTATCTGTCTCGCTCTTTGGTTCTCATGAAAAGAATCTCCACTTTCACGGAAAAATCTCCCCGCGCCATGAGTTTGGGTACCAGGATAACATGAGTGAACAGGAGGTTTGAATGCAAGTTAGGGCGGTGAGAGGGTGGGGAAGGTTCGACGGGTGGAGGGAGGTAGTGTCGGGCTAACGTCCGCTTAATTCGGGAGTACACATTTGCTTTGCAATTCTGTTATCTCAGGTGAAGTGAATTTAGTTGTAAAGTAGTTGATTTTATCCTTGAGAAGTTATGTTAGTGTTTGTGGCATAACTAATTTTCTTATTAGCAATTTAATGAAGTTTGTCCTTGGTGGGGTGTGCGGAATTTCTTGACAAAGTACAAAGTTTTATTAACTTAGTTTTTACTTAGACGGTGATTAGTATGCAGATCTTCTGTTCTGTAGTAGACAAGGGAGAGACTAATTAAATAAAGAACGCTGTAATTATATAAAGTTCTAGCTAACCTTAATTGTTTCTTGTCTGAGACTTTACTCAGTCGGTGAGCTGCTTGCTTCGTTTTTATGGCAAATCTTCGGTGTCACATATTATCAAAGATGAAATCAGATAAGAAAGAGCTTACGATACTTTATCCTTTGGTTAAGTAGATAGGTATGTGTTAAGATTTTATGGCTATACTTAATTATTGTAGAACCTTGACTGGAAGTCACCATGGCATTACTTTTGGGGCTCATTACGTATAGATTCTGTTCATATAGCATCGGTAGTATTTGGTAAATAGTCGAACTGTACAGTAGGATATAGAGGTAGTCCTAGCTGATCTACCCACGATTGCTGAGGTACATTTAGCGGTAGTTTACATATTCAATAGCATTTAAACTTGTCCGTGGTTTTGAGTTCGATTGCTACTCGAAAAAAAGTGAGACCTTCAAACAATTGTTCTGAGTCAGAGTGAGTTATATGTTGTGTCCATTGTGTATTAATTACTCTGCTATACAAAAGTTATTTTTTATGCGGGTAACAATGCGGGTAACAAGCTTAGCTCCATCTAGAAAAGCCAACTAGATTAATAGTTGGAGTGGTCACCATAATGGAAATCGGTCAGAAAGCATCAACGTCACTTTTACAAAAGGCTATTTAAAAAATTCAGTCCAAAAGGTCATTATGCCAGTTTAAAGCAACTGACCCAAGGTTCATCGCAAGAAAGAAACGTGATTACTTATTGTTTGACCAATTCGATTGGGCTATGAATAGCCATGAACAAGAGCGATATTCTAACACCCACGTGTGTTATTCATAGTCCGGCCAATGTGAAGTGTGATAATGATTTATATTTGTGTTCTCATTTATTGAATAGTATTAATTATTACTTAATATGTGAGTGCCCTCGGTGGTTTAGTAATTGTAAGTTAAGATAACTTTTGTATACCAGGTTCGATGCTACGTCAAGTCACTATGCAAGATAAATAAATAAGCTTTTTAAGTTTTATTTAAAGGGAAAATTATGACCTATTCTCTCTTCTGTGACGCAAGCGAAGTTGCGGGGGTCAGCTCGTTATAAAATAAAGTCCGTGCCGTTTTGGGCTGTTTCCGATTGAATATGACAGGCAGCCTACTTGATCCAGTTAGTTGATAGTCAAATGCGCAACATATAGGGGAATGTAAGGATTATGAAAGCAACATAAATATTTAGTAACTTTACGACCAGCAGGCAGACCTCATAAAACCCATCCTATCGGGCCCTAAACTAGGGAAATGGGCATAAAGTGGCCATCGACCCACTTTCCAAAGAAATGACTCGAAAGGGGTATTTTTATTGCTACAGATTTAGGACACGGGTCTGTGCCCTTTAGACTCTCGATAGGGGTTTTAGTTAATCGTAAAATGAAATATTTGTTCAGTTTTATGAGCTAGAAACATTTCTAGATTAAAATGGGGATAGGTATATAAACTTATTTTATGATTTTTTTCCGTTTTAGCTGATTTTTCTACAGTTAAGTTATGTTACGATTGAATCGAAAACGAAATCGAAACGTATTATCCGTAAATAATAACAAAAAAAATATCGTTTGTACAATTGGTCACAAAACAAACGGTCACAATTCAGACTATACTATTTTTTAAACATAATTATTATTCAGATAACTAATTTGTTTAGTTGGCATCAGTTGGCACTATTGTCTCTAATAATTCAATGCTTATGAGATTCTGCCATTATAAGGTAGTAATTCGAAATATCAAGTAGGTTAAAATTAGATTAATGCTGACATTTCTAATATCACACATCTGATATAACTTCGGAATAGTTCTGAGAATACCAGTTCAATAATCCAAAATCAGTTTTCACACTTGGGAATCAAACAGTGCCTATTAATGAAGTTCAATTCTAACTTTACTTTCTCTTCTAAATATGTATCGATTAACTTATGATATGGATTTTGCCAATAGGTTTCCTACATTTGATGTTACTTTAATCCCCACAAAAACAATCTATTCCACTCCCACTACTGAGTATGACTGCCCTCAAATAAGAGTCAATTTTGCCAAACTCGATGGTCCAAAGCGAGTACTTAGGAGTACTGATTAGACCTGTTTCTAAATTTTCAGGCATGTAGGGTTTCATAACGTTCTTCTTTACTGTTGAAACAAGTGATAATTATTACTAATGCCTTGAATTTGAACCTGCGATTTCTTGCGTACACCGCTGCACCGTAGCTTAGACCTTTTTGATTTTACTTCTCTTCACCCTAACTCAAAATTCTAGAATATGATAGAAGATTCTATGATATTCACTAGAATTTTGACTCAGCCTTTCTTCCATCTATGTCGAAGTTGGCTTCCAGTATCACCGAATGCAGCTGAATACCAGTATTTTACATGCACTGCCTATCGGCCTATTTTACCTCCACAACCCAGTTACCTGGGATATAACACGATATCCGTTGGTAAAGAGTAGAATACAGACGATAAAAACATCAAAATATTTACTTGAAGAACAGCACCTAAAACAGAATTTAACTAATTGTTTTGCTACTAAACCCGCTAGCTACTACAATGGGCGTGTAAAAACAATTAATATCTGTACTTATTTTGCAGAACAACGATAACACTTAGCGGTAACTTGTAATTGTTTCTAAGTAACAACAAGGTTGGGTGCTGAAAATCTATACAGCTAGCCGTTCGGGGAAATACCCACGTTAAGATAAGTTTCCATTGTATGAAGAGAAATTTTTTACTTTGAGAATACGACACGCATGGTACATTAGATTATTTTTTAGGCCTAACACTCAACATCTTTAAGAAACTACATGGTAAGAATTAAAAAGTTGGCAATATTATGGGTATATTAAATCCATTAAACGCACGTTACTTTATCTTTTATTACTTACTTATTTTTAAGAATCTCAAACTGTATTTGAAATAAAATTGGCGCGTTATAAAGATACTCTTCTCTATCTATGGTATCGAAAAAAAGCTATTTCTGCCGGATTCATTTCATGACTTAGGCTTGGTTACTGAATTTGAACTTCAAAACATCATCGGAATATCATTAACGTTGTAATATTTTTTTCAAACTCAATTTATGATCATCAGCACCGTTTCTTTTATCGTATCGTATCAAACAACGGACACGTACAAATCTATAAACCGTTATTAGCCGATACTCATTGATCAGTTGTTGGGGGTCAAGGGTGTGTTGGCACTAAGTGATTACTTCTCACAAACGATCATTATCTGATACAAATATCGGTTAACTTGCGCAATATTACACGAACTATTAATCAGTAGACTAAATTAGGCGTTTCGATATAAATGTAATTTTCTCATCAGCTGTTGCCCGCAGTTTATTCTTATTTCTTTGCTCCCTTAAGCAAAAGCACAGCAACAAAACCTGTTTAATAAATGGTTAAAAAAAATGATTCAAAACCCAAATTTTTCGTCTATAAATTCATTCCTTAATTTCAAAAACCATTCAACCAGAATTCGAACCTTCTATCACAGAACACTTTGAACACATAAAAAATATTTTTCTACACTATTGCTTGGCATGCTGCAATTTCGGATGTCCAGGAGTCATATGCATGCAAAGGTATAGTTTCTAACAGTTTACGCTTGCATGTAGAGATTCCGAAGGATTTTTCCCTTAGGTACCGATGCCGATAATAGGCCTAATACATCCGGTGCAATGCTAATAGTAGCAACTATCTTAATGATTGCAACATCGGCTGTAGGTTTTCACGCGAAATTCCTTTTTCTTTTGCCACTGGGATTTTACAAACATGCAAATAAGTTATGTCTACAAATTACAGTCTCGCAACATTTATTTGTGAATCATACAAAATGTTCACTTATCTAGTAGAAGAACAAACCACATTGATACATTATTAGATATTAATGGTTTATATCTGAGGCCTCATTTATCACACTTCAAAAAGGAAATAAGTAGTTACAGAATAATTTTACCAGTCTTTGATACTACTGTTCAGATTTTGCGTTGCATGTTTATTAATTTCAGTACTTAGTTTTGGGAATTCATGCGAACACTCATTTTACCTTGAAATGGTTGAAATTTCGGCGGAGGTTACACTGGCCGTGGTCTATCCATCGACAGTTTCACCCAAGAATCGTACGAGAGACTTAACAACATATTATTTTTACTTAAAGTAAAGCGATCGAAGCATATTTAAACTCTTATCTAAATTACATAAATTATAGTTAACCAGTTAATAATTATGATCAATTTTCCTGTACATGTTCCCAGAAGCAATGATTAAAATTCATGATTACACGGTAAGGTCAGTATTTAAATAATCGTCACTGGTCGTATATAAAACTTAATGATTTATTAAACAATTTAAAACAATTATTACAGATTTATCGTATCTTGGTTAAAAATAATTACTGACTTGTTTTTTCGTTTGACAAACACTCGAGAAATTATTGTGGTAATAACACCAATCCAAAATTAATATGAATATCACCCACCCAGAGAGAGAAAATGAAAATATTGCAATGCCGTAGAATTACAATCTTTCCAAAACAAAATCTCAAATTGAGGTAAACATGATAGTAGCAATTCTGAACTTTAAACGCAAAATTATTTTGTCTCTTTGTAATCAGCTTTTTTAAAGAATAAGGCTCATTTTCACCACTCCTGGATAAGTATAATAATATGATATAGCAGATAAAATTTTAAGTTATTTTTATACTCATGTGGTCATTAAACCTAGCAAATAGGTGATCTGACATTTATTTGTGAGTAGGATTGTAAAATTAGATTATAACTTCTTCATAGTTGTCTTCATAATATTCCTTTAAGAACTTTGATATATTCGCTAGTCTGTCCTTCAAAATAATATTACATTGATCAAATACAATTACGTAAATCCAAAAGCGTACCTACTTACATATTTTTTACGCAGTCGGGAGCCGTTCGCGTAGGCTGCCTTACAAATTCATTCTGAATAATTTATTGTGAGTATCTTCTTAGCTAATATTAAGTAATGGATAAGTATGTTTATTTGTTTTAACTTGATAATCTTTAAAATTCAAAGCAGCAGAAAACGCCTTTTTTCAAAGAGGCAGTGACTATACTGGCAACAAACAATACCAACTTATATTATTTCTTGCATTTTAAATATCACGCCTTTTTAGGGTAGGCAGAGCCAAAAACTTTGTATTTTCCCGTTACTTTCCCACTGCTGAGCAAGGGTCTCCTCCGGAACGAGGGAGGAGTTAGGCCGTAAGTTCAAATAAAATGTTAAAAAAATATGTTGCTTCATTCACAGTCATACAACTTGTCATACAGAATAGCCGGTTTCAAGTGCCATGCATCTGACCTTGGTGTAGGATATCACTGATATGATCTGTGTATCTTTTTCTAGGAGTCTTCTCTTAGCGTTGCTAACCTTTACGGTATGATAGCCGCGGTAATGAATAAGGCAGGCTATAATAACATCACGCTATAACATCGCCTACGGGAGAGGAGTTAACAGCAAATTAATAAAGTGAGAGTAAAGCCGCGTGGGTTTCCTAGTTAATAAACAAACAGCCTTCGATCATAACAATGTGTTTTTTACCACAGCCACGTGTATTTGAACAAAACAGCTCAATTACGGGATTGATAAGAAATTGGCTTGTTTGGTCACATCGGCCATATTGGTCACTCAATTTTCGGTCAGTAGAGAATAAATGATAATGTTCTATTGCCTAGTTTATTGGGTCATTGGGGAGATTTTCTGGAAATGTTTTAATGTGTTTATAAATAGGTAAATTCGGGTAGTGTGTGCTTGCACGTGTAAGGCTAGTACGTAGGCGTATTCTAGTTTTTAGATAACTGCTTGCACGGCTAACTTATGAAAAAAAGTAAAAGTGCCAGGGCGCTGTTAGCTCGAAAGGTGCGGTCGAAAGGTCTAGGGTTCGTATACTAACTTAAGTCTAATAGTGCACTACACAATTAGAACTCCCTTTTTACACAGGTTTAAAGAAATCGAAGTGCCTAAGAGGATTGCTAGTATATTTAGCGCCAAAAACTTGTGTAAAAACATTAACCGAAAACATATTATTTGTAAACGACATTATTTTTGGACTGTGTCTCCCTAGCCCTCAATCTTTTGTCGTCATGACATGTCATCATTATCCTTTTAAATTTGCGATTACAGCCCACAAACCAATAGATACCTGTCGTGTTGCAAAGTAATCCTTGATTTTTTTTTTTTTTTTTTTTAATAACCCATATCTGAAACTCCTGGCTATAGTCGTAAGCTGTCGAAAGCAACACGAAAATTTGGTTTAAAATAGGCACTTAAATTGATACTCTCAATAAGGTATTAATAATTGCCCTACAATGATGACACATAGTGGGTCATACAAAAATTATCTGGAAAAAACCTAGAGAGAGTAGTGTGGGTAGTATTGAATTTAAATTAGTTCCTCGAACACGTGGCCGCTTTCATTTTTTGTCTCCCTCGCACAAGTTTCTGGGAAAATATGATACGATCGCCATCAATCAGCGTTTGACAGAATAGTTACGATGCCCGAATTATGGAGTGCTTTTTGCATATTTTTAAGGATAATTTATGTGAGTCAGTGAGTTTTATGACGGAGCAAGAATATCAGTTTACTTTGTGGTTCAAAGTGTCGGTTTTTTAAAGGTAGGCTTGTGAATTTTGACAAAAACGCAGATCAATCTTTAAGAAACATTCCAAAAGCTTCTTGTGGAGTACTAATACCTAAGTATCAGACTCTTTAACTTGATATTCTATCGTGATCTTAAGTTTAAACTGTTTCTAGCGCTTAATTTACCCATAATAATGTTTTCGTGATCATATCCAAGATTTTAATTGAAAAATACCTAAATTGGTGGATAAACATAAAGAAAGGATATTAAAAATGCTTAGATCTTTCTTAGATATTATTGTGCAAAGAAAAATGCAAAGCAGGAAACATTACTATTATCAACTTAATCAGAAAATAACTCCTAACTATTCAAACAAGTCATGATCTCACCTGACCCACATACCCGTCCTCTCTTCTGAAGGTCTGCCGTGAAGGTACACCTACAGACAAACATACAAAACGTTTAACGGATGTTTGTGTAAGTGTGACAAGGACAAAAGATTTAATGCATGGCTGAAGTTTTGAGGGACTTTCAAGCGATTAACTATACGACTTTGAATTTTGTTCTATAAAAATGGCAACTGCAGTTTTATTTTAGCTTTGTTGATAAGATTGTATAGCATTATGTTTCATTGGCAAGGAACGACTGCAATATATTGATGACTAGCTGACCCGCGCAACTTCGCTTGCGTCACATAAGAGAGAATGGGTCAAAATTTTCCCCGTTTTTGTAACCTATTGGTCGTAGCCTGATGATGTATAGCCTATAGCCTTCCTCGATAAATGGGCTATCTAACAATGAAATAATTTTTCAAATCGGACCAGTAGTTCCTGAGATTTACGCGTTCAAACAAACAAACAAACAAACTCTTCAGCTTTATAATATTAGTGTAGATAGTATAGATATCACTGAAATGCTAGATTTATTTATATTGTAAAGTTAAAAGAAAACTCGTAATTCTAAATCTAAGTAGGCCAAAAATTGAGAAAAAAATTGTAGTTCCTAGTAGATTAAGCTGAAGTGGTATCTAAGTTACCTTTGAGTAGTAAATACTAATAATATTGTGTGAAAAAAAAACGCATAATTACATGCAGATTAGGCTCTTATCCTATTTCGGCTACATGGATAAGGATTATTTTATACTTTGCTGTGGAAAAAATTAAAAACAATTACGAAAAAATAATTTCACATCGGTGATATAAGAAAGTTAAAGTAAAAAGAAAAGCACTCTATCATTCCTCTAGCGCTAAATTCGATTACTTTCAAACTCCTTTGGTTAAGGAAAATCCGTCGTCCTTACCCCGGTCTTCGTCCTATAATTTGAATTACAACATATTACTTAGAAACAATTCAAACAATAGCGTTTGAAAGTAAAGCCTTCGAAGAATCGGCTCTCTAAAGAACTGCTTTCAAAGTTCCGAGTTGAAACCCACACATGTTACAAAAGCACATAATAGTTTATGTTTTCTTTCATAATGTAAAGAAATAAATTCGTATTATGTTAGTTAATAGGTATTGGTATTACAGTGTGGTTAAACTTCAGTAATGTAAATAGTTAAGAACGTTTGAGGTCCGCATTGACTGAGTAAAAGTCTAGGTTTATGATACGATAGGCTGTCATTTATAACAAGTTTATGTTGCTTATACAAATAGGAAACTTAAAAAAAATCTAGCATTTTTTAATATTTTGGATCGAATTAGCACCATAACACGTAGAGGAATGATTTTCTAAACAGGGTTGAGGTCGTGCAGGCGGCTGGTTGTAAAAACATCGGTCAAATCTTATTACACCGTTCACAACTTGGGAGAAGGATAAGACCAAGAAAATAATAGGAACATTCATTCATTCGGTCGGATATAGTCCTATTATTCTAACTAATTGGTAAGTTTGGAGATGCTATAAAAATTTCAATAGTGTGCTCATTCCGGGCAAGGAGGCAACCGAGAACCTTGAGATCAGCAGTTTTGAAGACATTTTCTTTTGGCTTTAAAGCTTTAGAAACAGAACCTTAACTTACTGTTAACCACTTACACTGTGATAAAATCCGTAGGAAGATGATTATAGTCTGTAGGCGAATTTAAAATAGCGAACAATTAATCAAGATTTTTGGAAGTAATGCTCTAAAGTCAACGAACTGAAATAATAGGGATGATTCAAGACCCGCAAGAAATCTTTTGTCCTTGTCTCCATTACATCATGTTACTCAGATTACCTATGGTTATATCATAGCAGTCGACTCACAACCCACAGCACATTGAAGGACATGGGTTTTTTTACTATTTGTTCATCTAAACTTTGTTCTTTGTGTACTTAAGTAAAGTAAGTAGTGTGATCATTATTTAATTTTGTTCATATGTTTTATTCAGATACCAAAGTTTATTATGTTCGTTTTGCAGTGTAAAGAATACCTCTCTTTTGAGGTGGGTCCACGCTAAAGAAGTAGAACACTAGCGGAGCACGAACCAAGCACAAATTCATGCAATGTAGACTGACTGAGTCTCGAATGAGAGCGCTTCTAAAGTAAATTTGTACTCGGACCGCACTTTGTTTGTGCTTAGCTGCTCTAGCTTGAACCCACCTTTATGAAAACAGTGCTGCAAGACAAACACCTAACAAAATTTCACCTCTCTATATGAGAGCGACTAACTCTACGAACGAGAGTATACCAAGTCAACTACGCCACCTGATGGAGTTACGATTAAATGAGGTACAAGTGGAGGACACTTCAGTATTTTTAACTTCAGGAATCGGTCTTACACACACCCGAGAAAGAATATGAGTAGTCAACATATACATATAACTCTGTAGCTCACCAAGAATTTTGAATGCACTGGGAATCCCACATTCAGGGGAAAATACCACGCTGACCAGAATCCTTAAAAAAGCTTTCTGTCACGCAAATAAACAAGCGATAACCTGGTTTAAACTTTGGGTCACAAATAAATTATTTTATTTAAACGATACAAGACTTCGGGGAGATACATGACAATATGACATCATACGATTTTCCTCAAGTACTTAAATGTACTACAAATGCATAATAATACAAGTATTATTTCTCAGTAGTATTTAACATTCATAGTAAGTACGCAAATGTATGGCAAGAGATAAATTAGTTTGTTCGATATAGATGGCGCCACTATACTCGCAGGACCTATCACGTTCGTCATTATTTTTAATTCTACGTTTTCCTTGACTTTAAAAAGGAGATAGATAATCTTTAAATGTTAGCTTAAAAGTAATAAACGTGGGTGCATTTTGCAACCTTTTTACAGTAAAAACGTTTTTCCACTGGTAGGGATCTGTATCTGATCTTTAAAAGAAAAGTATAGGTCATGGGTATTTCAGAACCAGTTTTTAAGCACGCAAGACGTTTTCAGGAATTCTTCCTCTTTATGAAACATTAGCTTCTGCCCATTACTTCGTGCACGTGAAATTATTAGGTCGGGGAAAAAGTCTTTTCGCATTATAGTATGTACGAACTTGTAATAAAATTTCTTTGGCTTCAAGGATCACAAATGAGTACACGGTTCATTAGGTTTCGTTTCGCGAGCTCTTGAGGTACCCGAATATCGAGCTTTTTTGTGTAGAGAAAAGATTTTTCACCGACCTAATATTTCCCTGAGTAAAAAGTCTAATGTGTTACTCCAGCTTATTAGCTATTTTTCGTGGAAGTATAAGAAACATACATGCATCCATACTAATAAACTTTCGCATTTGTAACATTAGACGATTATATACCTAAAACTTGCTGAATGGTAGAGCGGTAGAGCTTATAGTAATGGAAACTATTCTTCTTAAAAAATATACCAATGACGTCACAGAATGTTCTACAAACTATGTAGGTACGTACGTGTGTTACGTACTGTTAATTTAAATTAAAGATTAGGCATTGCAATCATGTAGGCTAGAGGTTTTCCTCAACGAAAACACTGTGAGAAACGGTACTGTACCGAAAACAGGAAAAAAAATATGATTTGATGTCCCGTATGCGTTTTGAATTTTTTATTTCTGTTTATTTTAGGTAACTCACATGGGCTTGCAGAAGATAAGGTGAGAGTTGGAGTCCTAGTGGAGTTGGAATT
Organism: Anticarsia gemmatalis; assembly: GCF_050436995.1. NCBI lineage: Eukaryota > Metazoa > Arthropoda > Insecta > Lepidoptera > Erebidae > Anticarsia > Anticarsia gemmatalis. The sequence continues at coordinate 7,098,142 of NC_134764.1, read as the reverse complement.
TGTGTAAGATGCAGTTGTTTGAAAACAGATTTTTAAATGATTTATGATAAAAAGTTTTTAGTTTAACAAATAAAAGTGAACTTTTCCATATTATGCGCACTTTCACGCATTTGTAGGAATTGCACGTTTGGTGTATCCAGGAAAATAAACAAAAATTGACTTAAGATTTTTTCTGCATAGATATACCATTCACTTTTTCATTCAAAGTTCAACATTTCCAGATGCAACTAGGTACTCGATAGCCAAAATTGACAGCAGTAATTCCTTTCTCCTCTTAAAATAACACGACAACAGTTAATCCAACCATGACTTTTACCAAACGGCCCACATGAGTTGCACCTTCAACTAACTTCCAGTCATATTGAACCCGGAAAATGGAGTTTATACTTTAGTTTGTATCAATCGATCATTGACCTCTGATTGGATCTGGTTTCATAATTAATGGGGTTAAAGATCGACGGGGTCTGAGATAATCACCGAAAAGGTTATCGACTTAGGAACTATCTATTTATTGTTAAGTGCTTTGGTAGTTTAGAGGATTTAAAGTAGTGGAGGGTCTTGGGTTCGGTTTGGGTTAAGAAAGTGCTGGTTAAATAGGTCTTTGATTAGTTTATTTTATGAAAGTGTTGGCTTAAAGGATATTAATTAATTCATTAAGATTTTGCTGTATTTTTTAGTTTATATAAAATTGTTAAGGTGCACTGTTAGAGTATTTCTTTCAAAGGAATACAATAGTAAAAGCGGATGTCGTCTACAGGCATATTATAATTTTGAGCCGAATTTATGAACAAAATAATTTAGTTATTATTTTACCTTTGACTTATATGAAAGGTTTTTTATTTTTGTAGTTCTTTGTTTATTAGTGCCTTATAATAAAGGACGCCCTTCTTTATTTCCTCTTCCTGTGTCATTTCAAGTCATTGTGCACCTTCAAATAGTGCCAAATCATCAAGCTACCTGCGCCTTCGTCAGCTCTGACAACAGTGCACATTATAATATATGTACAAAACTATAAAAAATAAATGAAGAGTCTATTTATGCCAATAATAGAGCGATAAATTTAAAAAACCTGAATCAAATAAATACAAAAACAATGCAAAAAACAATTTTCTCAGACAGATCTAAGTGATTTGCAAACAAAAATGAATAATAAAACAGTCACGTGCCTTTTAGCACGAGATGCATTGACAATAGAATTATTACCACTCAATCGAAAAGAATTAATATGTATAAACTTCATTTATAAAACAATTAAACGTAAAAATCTATGACTATAATGACTTTGAAACTCAGAATACTTATATCCTAGGAAACTTTTCAGTTGAAATTTTCACGATTGCGTAGTAAAGTTCTATACAAAAATATCCTAAAAATGTTCAGAAAATGTCAAAAAACTTCCACCGAACGACCGTGACAGGACTCGAACCTGCAATCTTCGGATCCGAAGTCCGACGCCTTATCCATTAGGCCACACGGTCAGTACTAGTGAGCGCGAAATAGGTCATTGAATCCCGCGAGACAAGCCTCCCGCGCGTGACGTCATACCTGACGTCACAAGGTCGTTCACCTCTCGCGGCCTCAGTACGGTTTTCCGATAATTTCGTTTTCACTTGCTTTGTATGACGCGACTGTGCGTTTTACAAGGCCATTATACTGTTTGTACGCAGCACATACATACAAAAAAATGTATTTGTCAATCAAATACGTAACTTTAAAATGTATTTGAGTTGTCTAAACATCACAAACTTGGTTTAAATCAACAAACCAATCGTATAATCAAAAGGTTAGTATCAGAATACAAGCAAAATTCATTCATAAATCACATAACGCTATCCTTTTCTAACTCCATTGAAAATAGGGGGACGAAACATCCATTGTGAAACGGACCGTCATTGTTATCTCATTCAGTGTTAGATCGTATAATCTAATGTACACTCGTAAATACACATACACATAAAATACATATAACTGTGGTAGATAACAAACTCATTATAAAGTCAAATCTTATCAAATCTAAATACCTACATAATGTATTGGTACATAATGACTGAATGACTGAAAGAAAATCTGAAAACTACTAACACTACAGTCCAAACAATTTGAATTATAACTGTAGAATGAATACGAAAATGTCTGCATATATTATAATCGATTTCAAGTAAAATATATTTTTTGCATTATTTTGGAGCTGCAACTTGCGATTTAGTCTTCAAGCACAGATTTTTTTTAGTGCAAATTCACTAATTTTATGGCAAGTAGGTACTAAGTTGGTTATTATTGATTCGTAACCGGGTACATACTTTGGTATAGATTTCTGTACAAAATTTATTGTTATGACTTACATATTACAGAGCAGATTTTAATATTTTCGTGTTTAGTCGGTTTATTTTTGCTTTTGGTGCCTTGCACTAAGAAATAAAAAAAATGGTAAGGAACTTCAAGTACAATGTTCACTAAACTGTTATTACTTAAGTCAATAACATAAAAGAATAATAGGTATTGCTGTAAATATTTGTTTAATTAAATATTATGACATCATTAAACATCAGCATAAATATACCTGAAATAAAACATTTGAATTTCATAAATTAGATAAAAAACAATTAGAAAACCTTACATCACTCGATTGGAACATATAAAAAAAAGTCGGTAGTCCCCTATTTACAAATGAAAAAGAAATCATAGGTTCATCCGCCTGAAAACCCCAACAAATTTCCTTTTCCCAGCATGAGGGTTCAAACCCACATTGCGTTACCTAGAATATTAATTAGCCTACATAATTATGCTATTGTGTATAATATCTTTAGTGGATAATTGATGGAGTACTTGTGATGTAAATGTATCATTGTAATGTTTATTTTAATTACTGAATGACAATGATTATGTTGTATAATACTGTGACATTGTGTAATATATCCTTGAATATCTAGAATATATAATTTTTCTGCTGAATGACGAACATTTGCTGTGCGGAAGACAATTGAAACGCTGGGACGCCCTAGAAAAATCGATTCAGTGATATCCTGCAAAAAGGTCAGGTGCGTAGTACTCGTAACCGGCGGACCTGTATGAAGAAGGTGTATGGATGTAATTATTAAATAATGGATTAATTATAATTATTATTATGCTTTTCATATAAAATATGCAAACGTGATTATTTATTTATGTTGACCTGCTGCACAGTTAAATTAAAAACAAAACATCTATGATTGCAACAATTTTTTATGTTTTGCCCTGATTTCTGTTATAATTCACACGTTACATCATTGCATTATAGAAGCATTTCAAAACTACAATTCAATTATGTTTGGCTATATGGTATAGCGCTGGACATCTCTCATATTTCTCAGGAACTTTTATTTGTCATAAATATAGTCCTTTAAAGCCTACGTGTAGAGCGCACTAATTCTACCCGATGCTTAATCATCTGCAATTGGCTGATTCATGAGTGATTAATTTATACAGGTATACGTATGCTTTGCAAATCTTGAAATATTTCAACTGTTTTAAGTACTATCTATCATTATCTAGTCAGTAAAACAACACCTGTTCTACAATGACGTGTTAGAATGATGTCATACGACGTCACTTATCGCGTCGGCACGGAACAAACGCAGTGATAAACAAATCAGTTTAAAAATATATCGTTTCCTTTACATAGCTTAGTCATAAATTGAATGGACAAGTCAATAACAGTTTGTAATGCTTATGCGAGTAATATAAAGTACTATGTAAATGCTGCAGTGTTTTTGAGAATAGTTGAATTTTTTACCAGACTACTCTGAGCTGTGTAGTTTTGGTTTCGAGCTCTTCGAAAAACCTTCGACTGGATACTTAAGAAAAAAATAAACTAAAAAACTGCCTTTTCAGTTTTTTAGTTGAACTTTGAAACGTTTTTTTCATGTTTGTAAGTTACAGACACAAGAGCAATAATTTTATGGAGGTCTCCATTGTCGTGCACTACCGATAGCCTTAGTGGATGACGTAGACGGTAAGTTTTTCTTCATGGATGTATTTAAAGCGTAATTGTCATAAACGTTCTAGCCTAAACAATGATATCTAGTAGGGATCTTTATTTTTCACCAACTATAACTAAAATATATTAAAATGCTTGTAATTACTGTAATAAGTAGTAGTTTTTACACCACAATAAAAGGATTTAGCTAGAAACCCGTGACAATCATGGATCAATTGAAAGACAAAACAATTATTCTCATGGGATAATCGATTCACGACACGCGAGTAAGTGAAAAAAAACACATGAAATCTGCATGCAGTGACTTTGTAGCGACGTTTTTTAATATTTACATTTTAAGGTCATGTTTGTTTTTCAGGAAGGAAGCTGAAATACTATGTATTCGCGTATTTCGTATAAATATTTTTCAGATCTATAAGGTAACATAATTCCCTAGAAACAAGAACATTTCAGAATCGGCGCATTTACAGGATAGTTGAAATAAAAAAAATCGCAATGATACTTATGTAGTTCCAAGAACCGATCCAGAGACCTTATAATTATTTATCTGATGAGAACTGTCTATGATATCGTACCATCTTCATCTTACATTAATTATACAAACATGAAAAAGTGTTTTCTTTGTATCCACTAGAAGCTCTTTGGTCACATGCATTGCTTGTATCATTGAGATAGTCAAAGTCCGAGGTAATCTTAAATATTAAGATTGCAAAATCACGATGTGTCATTTGTATTACGCGTACGTGTTTACAAAGTTACGTCAGTCGGCGTGAGTTTTTTACTAATGTTTATACAAAAACTGTCTGGTTAGTTGTGATGAGTAAATTATAAATAAACAGTGTGTACGGCTGTTTGTGTTTTGGGTACGGTTTTTTCTTAGTAATCGGTTTATTTGAGCTTATTATTGTTTTTGGAGATAATTGTTTGTTGTGGGTTAAAGTGCTTTAAAACACGTTTGAATTCAAAATATAATTTAAGGAAAATATTAAATATTAGGTATATTGTTTTCAAAGATCCTGTTTAATTTTGTATTCTTATCTGCAGAGAAAAGTAATAAGACAATGGAATTAGCCTTTTGACATAACTAGGTGTACAAAAAAAAGTTTAAGGTCTACTCCATATGACTTTCTGTTACAAAATCTATACAAACTACTATATATACTAACTATACTATATACATATAACTACTTATACTACAGATCATAAAGTTAAGTTTTAGGTTTACTCCATAGAATCTTCACTGGGTCGCTAAAACAAAACTTCTGTTAGAAAATCTGAACATAATTAAAGAACAACCACCTAGAAATGAAATCTCTCTATTATTTCCTATCCCTTAACAGAAAATAGCCACGCAATTCTAAATGCATTTCAAATCAAGAGAGGAACGTGGAGGATATAGAATATGTCACTGAGATGAGCTGCAGTTCCTGTTTCATTGTGCGGACGCCATTGTCTTTGCGCGCTCGACTGTTACGCCCGTCTAATGTTAGTGCCGACGGAACAGATGGTGTTCTTTGAAATACATTCAGTTAATTAACACGATTACTTATAAGTACTAACTATTTAAGAATATAATAACACAGAGATTCGAGAAATAATCTCCCAAAACCCATCACCATCTCTATAGATTCCGTAAAGTCGAGTAGATATCGAGAATTTGGTTCAACTCTCCTATAGTAATTTGCGAGATTACGTTTTTTGAAGTAATTTTTTTCGATAGTTTAGTGTCAAAAATACTGCTACTACTCTCATAAAAGTTATTTAAGTAGCATTTTTATAGAACTATATAAATGGATTCGCATCCTTTTTTCACGTCTTGTCTTATGCACTACGAACTTTATTGTTTTTACAGAACTTTATCCTGAAATTAGTTTAAATTACTTGAAGTTCTCTTAAGAAACTCTCCTTCTTTGTCTCCATTTGCAGTTACCTATTCATTGTTTATCCAATTTAAACGTTACATCTCTTGTTATGCATATCTTGACACGCTTATAGACTGGTGTTATTTAAAAGCACTATCTTTGAAGTTGCAGTTCAACTATAAATAGTATATTTTTGACCCCAGTAGGAAATTAACCGGAGATATCTGCTTATCTTGTTTTGTAATAGGTCGTTATACTGACAGACCGCATGCATGAACTAGGTTAAAGTTACATTTAATTAGGTTGCAATTTAGGAAAATAATGCAATTTGAATATAATATGTCTTATTTAATATTTGTTTAACAGAAATGTATAAAACGTAACACAATCGTTTATTTCAAGTTACTCAGATTTCGTCACTAAGTTATAAACAAATAATGTTTAATTCTAATCGATCTGTATCTAATATGGACGATCTACAATAAAAATATTTTAAAAACGATGAAAAAATCTTCAATTTAGAAGTAAACTTGAATCACCACTCAGAATAAGCAATATGCAACTAATCTGTTTTTGTTGTGTTGTTGTTTATGGTGACTTAACCTCTAAGCAACAAAAAAAATAACAAACCTATTTAGTAAATTAATTTTGTAGCTCATAATACCTACCCAAAAATACCACGCCCATCATAAAATTTCAATGAACATACAAAACCCATTAAATTGCATCGCTTGTTATCAAGATGTAAGCCGGCCTGTACCACACAAGGCTCGCAGATAACCCGCAGATTTCCCGGTCACAGGAATATTCCTACTATCTCGTTTTGTACAATGGCCGCTGTATCTGTATTTTTGTGATAACTGTTTAATTTTAACTTTCATGTTTAAAATGACTAATAGTAGTAGCTCGTGGCTGAGATCGATCGATCGATCTCTTAGGTTAAGCTACACTTGCCGAGGTTAGTCAGTGGATGGGTGACCATATAATACATACCGAGTTTCTCTGTGTTTCGAAAAGCTCGTTAAATTGTGGAACCCGGATATCATTTTCAAAGATCTTTGTCAATAGTTAGAAGTTAATCTGAAGCCAGAAGCATGAAAGTCTGACTTAAGTAGCCACCAGTATTTTTGTGTGTGTTTTTGACGAAGCGATTGATTAATGAATCGTTAGGTTTAAAATATTGGGCTAACCCCACTTACCTAGACAAGATTGACCTAAAAAGTAGTTTCTTATAAAAGCGGGTAGCGATAGAGGAACTCCTTCTAACATGAGAAATTTTCGTATTCTTTTAAGAATAAAAAACGTACCAATACAAGATTTGTCTCTGTGTAAACCAGAGAACTAAAGCAAATATTCATGAGTCATTTATTTATCAACTGCAGTGGAACATTGATAAGCTAAGTAACAATGCATACAGTTCTATTGATAGCAAATCAGCCACGAAATGAGAACGAAGTCAGGGGCGTTACTAGTATACCTTATCGCTCAGGTCATAAGTCCCGTTTATTGGTTAATAGATGAAAGAGTTAAAGCAAATAAGGGCTTGGGTAGAGTCTTGAGTTAAATGGTGTTTTGTGCTCGCGTTAAATAAGATGGTAAGCATTAAGAATAAGGTTTAGAAAATGATGGGTCATTGGGTTAAAATTTAGAAGGTACTCTAAAAACTGTCTGTTTCATTGTTGTAGTCTTGTGATTTTTATTGTAAAGGCCGGTTGTTTCAACGCTAGATAAAATTATTCGAAAATAAGTTTTGATAGATTTTCTACACAATATTATTATATAGATAATAATTTATTTGTTAAATTGATTCGTTGAATGGAGTTTTAATAAACATAGGTGAAATATTATTTTCTTAAGCTATTGAGTTTTGGGAGCTTAACCTTAAGATTTTAAGTTAATACAAAACATAAACTAGCAATCCAATGCTTAAGACATTACATTACATTTACAAAGTATTCTATTCGAATTTTTAATTGATATTTCGAATAATTCCCATTTACTTTTATTGTAATTGTTACAACTGCAATAAACTAAAACTTGCTAGTTTCAAATAATAATCTCTATTATGATCATTGCATTTCAAAAGCAAAAAATAAACTGTGTTTTATTTGTTTACAAAACTATGTTATTTTAACTTTAATTTACGGCCTCAATCCTCTTGAACTGTTTTAACAAAACAATTTTTTTTTATTCAAAAGTACTGTAAAAGTTTTACTGTAATGTGAGGTAAATAAACCCTATATTAAATGGTGTAGCGTGACTTAATAAGAAAACTGCTGATGGCTTTTAAACAAGCCTCAAATCGTGACTTCACTCAAAAAATAATCAAATTGATTTCGAAGCATGGGAGTTACTGGGATCAAAATGTAGTCTAAATTATCGTAACTTTTAAGCTTTCGTGTTGAAAAACCATTAGCTATATTGAAAAGATCATCTTTTTTACGAAGATTTGCTTGACGTTTCGGCATAGATTACAATTGTTATGGTAACAAAACGTCTCAGATTTAATAAGCTCAGGGATATTAGGACAAGAACAAACGCACACAAAAACTTTTCAATTAAATAGCACTGAAAACGAAATGCAAAAGATATTTTAAATGAATTTGATCCTTTCGTATTTTCGATTGCTTATGAAATAACCTAGTTATATGACTCCAAAGTTAAAGGGTTCAAGTTGTAAGCACCTTTGATATTTAACTAATTGCTTATAACATCAAAAACTATGTAGGAACCTATTACTTATTTTACTAGATTCTTGTGTAGTGGACATGTCACATTGTTGAATAAAAGTAAAGTGGAAAATATAGTTGCTTACCGTTGAGAGACCTCGAGGTCGATTTTTCTTCGGAGAAATAGCAGTTCTAGCTCCTGAGTCTTTGCTGTGTCAGGTATATTTTTAGTGGAAAATTCAGACATTATTCTAGCCAAAAGCAAAGGATGGTTGTGAATCGCATTGTTATTCCTCAAATCAATCATGTTCCTTAAAAACCTTTTTAAAATGTAGTTAAATTATTGGTGAAGAGGTTATTTGCTTCTCGATATTGCTGAATTATGTCATCATCAGCCCTTAACCTTTTGCTCGTAAAGTTTGATAAAGAGTATTTTTCCGGTACATTATCTGTTTATCAACAACATTATAATTAAATTCATTAGTACTGACATAGTATGAATGAATAAAACTGTCCAGACTTACCTCTTGTCTACTTACATATTAAAATTCTGACTTATGTATAACTGAATTCTTAAAGGCCTCCCATAAAATCCCATAATATAAATTAGAAAAGACTAATAATGCTTTGCCCGACCCGAAAATCAAACCCAAGATTTCATGAATAATACCTACTCAAACCCACTACCGACCGTAAAGTAACTTCACAATCTAAATGCAGGTACATACATATACATAATATTATAATCAATCTTCAGAAAACTTTAGTTAAATTAGTTGCAGATTTATTATAAGCAAACATTAACACTCTTCTAATTATTTTAATTGAATTTCTTCTTCCTTAAAGTATATTATTATGGTGACAATTTACAGAGCACTTTGTCCATTTTTAAAGAATGCAACTGACGTAAGGACATCTCATTTCCTTAAATTGAACAAACGTGGGGTGCATTCTTAAAAAGTCTTTTCAAAGCTATCAAGGGCATTTTAGTGAGCGAAATGTAACGTAAACGGAAACTTATCGATACAATTTGGTTACAAAATCATGAATAAATATTAAACGAAAAAAAAATGGCATCGCACATACACTGAAAATATAAATACATACGTAAAAGAAAATCTATAAAAAATACCGCTGTAATTTTTACTCCTTTATCAAAAAGTTATTTATACCTCGAAACGGATTGATAAGGAGTTCCGCGACAATCCACGGATTGCCCATCCCGTATCCCGACCCTCTTCTTACCGTGCGGTACCAGGCGCTTATGAATATAAAAGAGCTCTTCGCCTCCGATTCAACCGCTACCAACATTCCTTTACAAATGCGTATACCTTATTGTTAGTACAATAAGGTTGCCTTTTATGCGTTTCGATTGCAATTCGAAAGTTGCTTTAAGTAGGTGGATGAATGTACTCTGTGTGGGTGCCATAGAGATCATAATTGATTGTTTCAAATCTTATTGCTGGTGTAGTGGGAGTTGACACCGCTTGTTGCTTTCTGTATTCCTAGTACATCGGTCATATGTTTTCGTTCCGTGATCGTTACGGACTTTGAATCTTTTTGTTTTAATTCCAATGAATGCTTTTTCTCTTTCCTTTTTATAGCGTTCATTCATTTTGTTCTCATACAATGGCCATGGATTTCTTAGGACTTCAGAATGTTAAAATTCTTTGGGATAATAGTTTGAATTGGTCACGGGTGTGTTTGTTGTTTCATATTGTCCTTTAGAGCTGCATAACTTATGTAGAGTCGACAAAAAATGGTTTGTTTAATGTTTTCGGTTGTCAATATTTATAAATTCCCTAATTGATTTTGGATGCTTTTTTTGCGTTTTGAAACTTTGTGACTATCGAATTCTCGGAATAATTTGCTACAGGAGAAGAAAAGAAGATCATAGAAATATTTGGACAACTCATTCTTTATCTAACCTACTAGGTTGTGGTACTTCGATATTTTAAAGACGCTGCATTATAATTTGGTTATTTTTTAATACAAAAATATTTTGTCATTTAAAAATTCGTTTCCGTGCAAAATTATAAACAAACAAAATAAAAAAATCATTTAAAGCACACCGTTGGGAGAGGAAATTTGTTTATAAATATCGTCATCCTACTTTCATCACACATTTTAACAAGAATAGGTGTCAATAAGTCACATAAACTCTATTTTCTACCTACTCCATTACTAATAACAAGCGCAATATTGTGCAACACAAGTGACCCGCAGCAAACAATCTGCGACCCGTCGTCTAATTGGCTTGGTCTACTTTCGTTCCTAGGAAATGGTTTAGTAGATTGGCCCTAATGCAGGTATTCTCAAGCTTTGCTTTTCTTGGACTGCATAAAACTATTTTTATATTTTATTTTCTTGTATGTGGTTTTATTTTAAAAATAGCGTATGTTAGGTACTCGACGGTCTGGGATGGCAAGATGATATGGATGGCAAAATGTATGGATGTGAATGAAGCAAGGGAAGTTTGTAAGGAGTGGTTTGTCTATGCCAAACCTTAAGGAAACAAGGTGCGTTTTTGTGTGTATGTATATATAGCTTATATTCTTCTTCGTTTCATATCTATCACCCAGCCAAATTGTATTCAAATCGGTTCAAAAAGTTAGACGTGAATGCGTAAGAGACAGATAGACTGAATCATTTAGATTTCTTAAAATTGGTGAGGATTTTTTATTGCTTTCGATTTGTCCTTTGACAAACATTTTGTGATGAGCAAACCTGTTACTTTAATTCTGAGAAGGAATTGTCATTTGGGGAATACGTTGCGATATTATGATGCGTTATTTTGCACGTGTGGCGCACTGGGAATTCTTCATTCAATACAAATTGTGAGGTAGAGATTTGATTCCCAGTTGAGGACACTGTGAGAAATACAAAATTTTAAATCTTTGAGATGTCATTTATAAGATTTATGATTTAATGACCGTAAAAAAAGTATAGAGTCATGTGTCTTTATAGAATACTCTATCCGTCACCATTTTACGGAGTATCTTGTAGAAATTGTTTGGATAAATCTTTTGAAATTCTACCTGTTATCTTGCACTTATCCAGGGGTAAAGAAGTTTGCCACTAATACTTCTATGATACTCTTCTTTTTTGTGGTATAATTTCACTAAGCGTTGTTTCCTCCACAATCAATCTATAATTTCAAATAGATACCTGTAAATATTTCACAAATTTATTTTTGTTTTTTTGAGATGAACCATAAGTTGACGATCCCTGTTCCATTGTTAGCTAGTAGTATTGTTCTACGTCAAGATTCCGATGAAAGCGAACGCTATGTTCAGACAAAACGCGCGAGTGTTTCTTATTAATAAAGTTAATTAATACCATTTGCTTTTATTCTGCCTACGTATTTGTAAAGAAAAAGGATAGAATTAATTAATAATTATATTATTAATTAACTTATTATGGGTGGGTTTAAAGAAATGACTAAGTAAGAGGTTTAAAAGAAAAATATTTTACAGCTTTTCCAGTTTTCATTTTACTAATTTTGTATTATAGTTTCGAATCTAGTGGGTGGATTTTAATAAAAACATTTAATTTGGAACTTATTTCAGGAGATTGAAAGAACGGAGAGCAAAATAAGTTGAAATCGGTATCCATTTTGTAATTTGAAGTTCATACTTAAATAAAAAAAAGAATCAACTCTGTTCTTACTTTCCAAGGGTTGAAATATACTTATTTTACGTATTAAGTACCTGAAGTAAATAAATAAACACATAATATTATGTTAAAATAGCAGAAAAACTTGTATATATATAATAATATAAACATCATTATTTTATAAATTTTTTTATTTACGTAATCACCATTTAAACTTTCGCGTCTCATGTCTATAATCTAACAATACGCAAACGCGTACATATAATATTTTATTTACCTTGGTAAGCTCATGAATCATTCCACATTATAGGCGCTACAAAGCCTCTATTTCTAGATCATTCCAAATCAATCAGCAACAAAAACAAGATACAAATTTATCTGCAAACGAGTCACATTTCTTATAACAAATTATTTATAGAGCGTTGTTTTTGTCTTAGTCACATGACTCGCCTGACTTCCTTCACTATCACGTGAGAAAATACATTTCCTTTATTGAGAATATTGATTTGTTAGAATGACAATAAGTCTTAATATTGCCCGGTTATTTCTAGAACAGTTTTGATATTTTAGGCGTAAGGAGTTTTCCAACTTTCCCAAAATTTCTTCAGTGACCAAAAATGATGAGACGTCTGCACTACAAAACTTTGAGTAAATATGTAAAAATCTTTAATTTAATCCGCCGCTTTAGATCTTATTATTTAATTTTAGTAATTCAAAGTAAGGCTTGTTACTTTAAATAAAACTAAACGGTGAGTCCTTACTTAATTTGAATGATACGATGTCTAATATCGCTTGTTGAAACCTGTTAATTACTCTCACTTATTTTTACACTGAATTGCCGCCTAAACCATGAACGACTTAATTGAACGCTTGAGAGTAATTGGTTCTTAAAAGTATCCCTACCACTACACTACACAAAAGCAGCATAGATAGCTTTACTTGTTGCGTTCCAATTTTAGGACGAGGGGCAGCCTTCCGTCTAGCCTTATTATTAAATCTATTTTAGTTCCCAATTATGTTATAAGTAATTTCAACACATTATTACAACATGCTTCCTCGTACTTGTATATAATTATCGGCTACACGTGGCCCCAATAATAATTAGTTTTTGATAAATAATCGAATCGCACGTAATATTTAGGCTATCTGATGATCTAGTTCGAACTGGTTGAGGACCTGTTTGTAATTAGAGGGTCTGCAGTTTGGAGATAGGAGGGGTACAAACATACATAATATGAAACGACGAAGTTGATCGTATATACGACATTAGATATTGAATTGATTTAATATGACTCAGGTTATTTTTTCCCATGGAACGAAAATCCTTTTAACGTGGAAATAACCACCGATTATTCGGTAAGAATATAATTTTTCCTCTAATAAAAAACAAAATGCTCAACCGGGACATCGAACCCGAGAATTCATTGTTGACAATCACAACCACCACCACAATTACTTGGATTTGAGTTTAAAGACTTCTAAAACGGGCGCAGCGCAAACGAAGCGACTATACTAGCCCGCTATAGCCAAGATTTGTAGATAATTAAAAGTAAAAAGTTTCATGACACAAACAAAGTCCAAACTTTAGCCCTCACTTCAGTAGCTAGATTCTCTACCACTATCGACAGCCGGCTAGCTATCGAGTAATTTTGTATGAAAATCTGATCAGCGCCTCTAGCGGGCGTCATAGAAACTATTTTAGCAGTACATTTTATTAGTCAATCTTTCGGAATTCGACAGTAGCGACCGTTGAGAATCGGGCTACTGTTCTTGAATAATAAGTCCTAGGACTTAAACAGTATTTGTTACTACAAACGCACCTTTATACCCTAATTAGACTTATATATATTATACCTAAACTCCATAGTCATAGTCTTAAGGCTAAGAACAACACGGAAGCTCTCTCGCCTTGACCCACAAGCCTACAATGTAACAATGTATCATGTTTCACTGCCATATATGTGACATAATGTATAATACTGTCAGTGAGAAGTATGCTTATCTATGTTACCTTTGATTTTGGTGCTTGTCTGATGTATTTTGATAGCCTATTGAGTTATAGGCGCGAAATTGATGACTAACTGTGAATTTTGCACAACTTTTGGCACTACACTTACTTTTTTTTTAACCCATTACTGTCCCACTGCAGGGCAAGGGTCTCCTCCCAAACGAGGGAGAGGAGTTAAGTCTTAAGTCCACCACTCTGGCCAAGTGCGGGTTGGGGACTTTGCATGCCCTCAATAAATGTATTAAACAAATTTTAGGCGTGCAAGGTTTCCTCACGATGTTTTCCTTCACCGTTAGAGCATGTGATAATTATTTCTAATACACACATAATTTCGAAAACATAATTCTAATGATGAACTTTTGTTGCAACTATTTGAAGGGTGTAAAGTAAGATGACTTCTGATGGCTCTAAACAATGTAAAAGGCTATTAAACTGTTTAAATATCCTACAATTCACTAAATTTTAAGAAAATATATGAAATATAGTAGCAATAATAACGACTGTTTATACATATAATAATATATAAAAGCCAATTGTGAATGTATTGACCGTAAAATTGATAAAATATTATGAGAACATTATCAAGAAATCGGAATCAAATTAGATTGTACCGCAAAAACACTTTATTACATAGACCCCACATTTTTTTATACTCTTATCTATGTTTATATAGAATTATAGGGATATTCATATAAAATATATGATAATATCCTAAAACTACATCCACCCACGACCACCACAATCATTTCAGGAGCCTCGTGTACTCGGCATGACACGTGTCATTATCTAGGTTAAAGGGCCATCCAAGAAATGAACGGACTGTGAGACTTATGATTCATAATAGTAAGTGCTGGGGAATGGTGAAGAAACATGAATGAACTAACACGTGTTACAACCTACCATGTGCACTCATAAAAATTATTAACCCCCGGTTTCTGATTACATTTAACGGTGGTTTATCTATTCAATACCGTTTAAAATCATATAAAAATGATAATTTCAATAGATAAACTACCGCTAATTGTACCTCAGAATCCAGGCATTAGAAGACTACATGCTAAAGTCACTGATCCGACTACACGTGACTTGATGTCTGATGAGCCTTTAATTTCAAAATAATCAGGTCGGTTTTTCAAGTTCTAATTCAGAGAAAGGCAGGGTTCACGTTTTCAATTTGAAATGAAGAGCTGACATGACGTGTCAGTGGATCGGTGACTTTAGTGTGTAGACTACATTAGGTTCCAGAATAGAGTCATGGGAAGTGTTATGGGATAACAGAAAATTAAAATATGTGAGTGAACAGTCATCTGGTTTATTATGCGAAGTCTAGTCATTGTTAAAACAGTTAGCATGCGACCACAGCTAGTATAACCTGCTCAAACGTTATGTAATCAAAAGTGAAATGCATGTTCATATTAATTCCCATAAAAAATAGTAAGACTTATTGTCAACAAGTCCCCAACCCGCACTTGGCCAGCGTAGTGGACTCAAAGCCTAACCCCTCCCCCTCGTTTGGGAGGAGACCCTTGTCCAGCAGTGGGACATTAATGGGTTAAATTTAAGTATTATATTATATATTGTCAACAAAATCACATTTTTAAGTATTGTTATGGGGTTGAAATCGAATTCACCGGTATTTTTACTACTGCGCCGCGGTCCGTCTTATTCAATTAATAAACTCAGTTGCTATGAGTTCATAACCCTAATAACAATAAAGGCAAATAACCCATTATAATAATAATATAATAAGTTGTGGTGAATGTTACACCATGAACGTTCACCTTGCTCACCCCCATGTGGTTGACGCCGTAATGAGTGTTCGATAAAATTGTATGGCAGTCGAGGTTAGGGCACATGTTACACCGAAGCGAATAGAGACTAACATTTTCAGCAAGCATTCAGCATTGTTGTTTTCACTACTTTTACGAAAGCCAGCCGGTTTCTTGCGTTTCATAGACTTTTTTGGATAAGGTAATTTTGACCCATTCTCTTTTATGTGACGCAAACGAAGTTGCGCAAGTCGGCTAGAGTATAAGGTTTTCACAGTCAGTAGAATTCTCAGTTTTGGTAAAATTCTCAGGCATTCTCATGACAAAAGACAAAACTATATCTAAACGAATTAATGCAAATGATATTTTTCCTTTGCTAGAACTGGACAAGAAAATTAAAAATTAAAATGCATTTTTGTATCTATCTCAATAATGTGTCATTTACTTTGTAAGTGTTTTGTTCTCATAGTTTGTCGAATGAAGTATAAAAGTAATTAACAAATATGTTAACTATCTTTGATTATTCTGTTATAAACCTCATTATGTGCCATAAACTTGAACGATCAAATTGCAGGTAAATCTTAATAAACTGTCAGCTAAAACATTTTGCCCAAGCTTCCTAAGCCTACAATTCAAATTACGGCACTATCTAACAGCCAGCCATCACAAGATAAGTCAAACTACAATGTGGCGGCCCTCGTCCAGAGGTTAAGACCCCGCCAAGGTTGCACGTCCACTCGCCGCGGGTAAAAGCTTTACCTTCGAGGAAAATACCCAGATGAAAACCTGTCTCTTATACCTCTATGAGAAAATAATGTTGTCTGTTAGTTTAAGATGTATAAAGCGAGAGATTTTCTGTTGAAAGAGTTTGAAAGGGGTTAGGTGTTTTCTTTTATTTGAGAATACTGCTTGAAGTTAAGCCGTAGCGAGGAAAGGCGAAATATTATGGTATTCTAGGAAAAGTGTTTTTAAATACTAAATTGGAATAAATTCTTCAACAAATTATTACAACATTCTAGTAAATCTCAAGCTACTGCTGATTATTTTAAAATTCTTCCTTTTGAATAAAGAAAACAGTATACACAACTAATATTATATTTTAGTACATAACTGCAACTTAAACTAAAACAACAGGCATTGTAAAGGCGAACAAAAGTATTAATTTTAATAACGATCAAAGTCGCGGGCTTGAATTAGTCTTCAATATAGTTTTTCAATGCCACATTAGCGTTTGTGCAAATATTTTTACTTATTCTAGTGAAGATGGATGACATTGGGGTGAAAATACCGTTTTTGTGACATCGAACCTTTGAGGTCCAATTTCTATGGGTGACATTAGATGAACTAATTTGTGTACTTTTTCATTGTGTTGTTGACTATGTGGAAAGTTCTAATAATAGGATACTGTCCCAAGACTCGATGGATCTCACTCTTTAAACAAAGAAAATTATATATGCAAAAATTATATATGTAATGAAAATTATATAATATAGGCCTAGACTTGTAGTGGTTAAATCTCAGAAATAAATTTAGAAATCTTGAAGTCCCAGATTCAATTTTCGTGTAGGTCATATCTTCATTAAGAGTGCTTATACTCGTATAATCACACACTAAGCTTCAGTCTAATGAAATTGCTTAAAAATACACTTTCTAAATGCTGAAAGAAACGATTTTCTAACATCATCAGCGCCTCCATTTCGTGCCTTATATCATGAACATTTTTAGTGTCATATTCTGGGTAAGTACTATATGTATCGAAACAGACGAAACGAGACAGTTTTAAGTTTAAAAGTCATATTATTATAATATTTTTTAATGCTTAACTTTTCTTTCTAGCTCGTCATGCTTTCATAGAGATCGGTGTCTGTATAATGGTGACATGACATGGACATCTGTGACACTCAGGTCGGCTGGTTAATGGTGGTAATAATATAATTATAGCTTATCTTTACCTAGTTTCTCTTACTGTAATGTGTGTTAGTTGTACGAGCATGAAATATGGGGAGAATGCTTAGGAAAAGTAATCATGGCGTATTTTGTTTGTGTTGAGATTGATATTGATCACTCGTATAACTGGTATCCAGAATGATTTTTGGTGTGCCTAATTTATATGGTTTTAAAGTGACTACGAGTCATCTACCGACCAAATAATTAATAATTACGTCATTAAACTTTAAATATGAATATAAATCGCTAGTTTGCTACCAAATCAGTTCTATTTATTATTATACAAATATTTTATCGACGATGTTTTTATGTACGGTGTGGTTTAATTGAAATCGAAATTATGACAGGACTTTATAATAATCAATAACAGTTTTCCCAAAACCTCTTTGACAGTCGCAGCTCCAAGAACCACCCATTATCCTTATCTTTCAAGCATGTGCCAACAAATAGGAAGATTCCAGGGACTTCCTCTTAGCTCCATATTTAATGGACGCGAGGAAATAGGTCTTTGATAAAACTGACCAATATCTCCAACAAAATACACGAATATTTGGACTCCTCGAGATACCTTAAGTGTTGTTTTTACCTCAGAATAAGTGTCTACTATAGTAATGTTTAGTAGTGAAACGATGCGTACATCACAGAACTTTTTCTTACAATTTCTTACTAAGCGTTAAATCATGTAAGACTGCGAGCTTGGTAAAGACAAAGCGCGTATTTTTTCCAGTATATAACCCTAGAAACTACGATTAAAATTTTTCGTGAAGAAGAACAAGAGTTTATCTTATATTTATTTAACTTACGATTGCTTGAAACCTACAGTCGGCTAAACTTCGTAAAAAATACCGCTGTAACAATATTTGTTTAATTAAATAGAAGCTTGCTGAAATTTTGACTTTTGAGATTATTAAAGAGGCGATTCAGATGCATAGATTATGAAGTAGCAGCCTAATGTTTTCTTTCAAATACATTATTTATATTTTATTTATTTTGTGGACCATCGTATCATAAACAAGAACACAGAACATAGTTGTCCAAATCGCGCCACAATTAAACGCTTCTCTCCGTTCCGTAGCATGGCCTTATAAATAAATAGGTGTTTTATAAACAACCAGACAAATTACTGTATCATTAATTCAGTTAATTCTGAGTATTTATTTATCTCGTGAGCTGCTGAAAGAAAGATCAGCTGGTTAATTTATTACTGTTCTATTAGTAATTTATAACGGTACTATAAGACTTGTATCCGCGGTTACGCCTGCACTAAATACTAAATACTATTGGTATAAAATGTCGACATGCTTTCGATATAAGTAATGATGAGTTTTGTCGCTCCAACTATCATACAAACTGAAGCTTGATTCTCTACGACTATTGGCTACCATCAACCGGCTAGCTATCGATATCAAAGTGTGATCAGCGCCTCTATCGGGCTCCGTAGGAACTATTTTGGCAGTACATTTTAAATGTCAAGCTTTGATACACGACAGTACCGACTGTAGGGAATCGTGGTACTGTATAATAAGAAATTAACACCAGTCTGTAACTATGTAGCGTAATTTTCTACACTAGGAATTAGCGAGTAGCAAGCATTAACATTCAAAATTACTTGAAAAAAATTGTTCTTAGGGAATACGCTAGGGGCTTGATATGTTGAAAAAAACATCAATAGCTATTCAGCTGTCGATAGCGGCGTAAAATTTTATTTATATTACAAGGTAAAAGGTGGATTTACAAACACACAATCTCGTTTTATATTATTAGTATGTATTTGTTTATAATTAGTTGTATTTGTACGGCGTATTAGGGGTTACGCTTTGAAGGCTGGATTACAAAACATATGGAGAAAGATACTGTGCAGTGTATTTTGTTATTGTGTCCGTGATTACTCGTAAATGTTTGGATGAGTCACTTTTAGTAGTCAATACAAAGTTTATCTATTTTATTTTGATACAACTCTTTTATTTTTTGTTGGAAACTGTGGCGCATCTTTTATATTACGGTTTCTACGCCGTTCACACAGTTCCTAGAGTTTGATATTAAAATTTTCTATAACTTAATAAATGGTTCTTGCGGAATACGCTTGGGGCGCTGACCAGGTTTTCATACAAACTTTTCATATAGTTAGTGGATAGTGAAGAAAAAGCAATTCTGTTTTTATAGCTTACGGTCGTTTAATTGTGTGACCTGTAATATCCCATTTTTAATAGAGACAGGCTTATCTATACATAGAAGAATAGGGTATCACCAATTAACCAAAGATGTATAAGAAGATATTTTTAATAGTTTCTTCCGAATAAGAGCGATTAACTAGTAATTCTCTTTGCAACACGTTTAACCAATTTGAACAATAAAATAAACATGACTGGCATCTTTATAATGACTTTTTTATCTATTTATTACAAAGGGGAAATCATAACGATACGATAGAACTTACGATATGACCCGTGTCTGTCACAATTTATGGAAAAAACTACAAGAACAATAGAATTGATGCCTAAAGTTCAGAAACGTGTGCGAAATATTTACGCACGTGGATAGCTAAGATAAATAACAACGCCTGTAGCGCGATTCTCTACCACTTTAGACTACCGACAACCGGCTAGCTATCGAGAAATTTTCTATGAAAAATTTGATCAGCGCCTCTAGCGGGCGCCGTAGAAATTATTTTTGCAGTACAATTTAAATGTCAAACTTTCTATACGCGATAACCCCGACTGTACAGAGTTACGCTACTGTTTTAATGGTTAGTCAGAAGTATTCTAAATACATTTTGACATTGACACAATTGATGATATGAAGCTGAAGAGTATCTTTGTTTGAATGTGCTAATCGCAGGTATTTGTGTATCCTTGGGACGCGGAGTATCCAATTGGAGGTACCGCGTCCTTGCCATTTTATGGTGGCCGTGGAAGGAACACTGTCAGGTTTTTAGTCGGTATGCCAAATTAAGCCGGAACGCCTAGCTGGCGGGAGAGCCCGACAGACCCTCGTTTCCTCCCTGTAGCGGGACATACAGTAATGCATTTTCCTGACGAAAAGCAAGGTGTATGTGAAGATAACTTATTTTTGTTGAATGACTGATAGGTGTGAAGCGGCATTAAAAAACATTATTTTGTTGAAAATGGGAAAACCGATGTTCACTGAAAATGGCATGATTTTTCAAATGCGTCGACCTCCACATCAGAATTTGTACATGCTCATCGGCTGTAAACACTACGCACATTCTAAAGGATGTCTATTCTTCAGTGAAAACATAATATAACTATTATATATTACATAAGTATATAAATAAACATTATTATCAATAACACCACGTGCTCGCGCACTCCTCGTATTGCGGTCATTGTGTTAGTCCAAACGTGTCAGAAATTATCTCGCGTTTGTTTATTTTGTAGGTAGTTAGATCGTTTTCCTTATTTAAGTAGGTGTAATATAGTTTTTTTTGTATGGAAATTGATAGTCTAATCTGATTTTTATATGACAATCAACAAAAAAGTAGATACTTGCTGCTATTTCTTGTCCTTATCCCATGTTATGTGAGGTCTGCCCAAATGTTTTCCCCCAAAAACGTACTTTAAAGAGGATTTGGTTGACGTTATTCAAATAACCGCCTTCGTGTCGTCAACCTTTCTTGGTAATGGTCATATTGTGGAAATGCGTTTTCCTTGGAATGCCTTACATTTAGGCGTAGAAAACATTGGTCGTGGTCACAGCCAGTCACAGGCTCCCTAAATGATGGAAAGCTTATGGCAGGACAGGTCGATGACATAATATAGTTTGTCGGGAAGAGCTGGGATTAAGTGGCACAGAACCGACAGAAGATGAGACAGAAGAGAAAACAATATTTTTTTGTTTTTCTTTATCGTATATTCTATTTCCCTTCAGAAAAGAAGTTAACTTCTTTGTGTTGAAGTTTAACGGTGTGTAAAAGTGCCTTGTTATAAGTAAGAAACCCGTTGTATAAAACTGTTATCTATCATATTATGTACTGTTATGTAATGTGGTTAACAAACGGTTTTATATATTGGAGTAACGGTTAGAGCTACCTATCAATTTCTAAGTCTTTTTTTCATTTTTACTATAACAATAAAAATGTAAATTCTTCTTATTATTCTTACCACAAAATACACACTTTCATCTCGGTTTAAATAGTGCAATACTTTACATTACTTGGTGACGACAAAATACTATGCGCTTAACCTTTTCGAAGGCAATCTATTCTAGATAATGTATTTAGCTTAACAATTACCATACTGCGAGTTATATAAGTAAACAGAGTCGTCGTTAGTATTCAAACACAGTAAACCTAACTAAAAGTCTGATTTTAATTTCCAGGTAAAGAGGTTTAATTTCTGGGTTCCTGGAAAACTATTATACGTATTTATAAAATTGTTTATACTTACCGCATTAGAAATAAAATAATGTTTGCGAATATTTTATGAAACTGATCTATTTAATTAAATATAAGAGAATTTACCTATGTCAACTCTACCTATGTCTATAATGATAATAAGTGGAATAATATAAGTAAAAAAAAGGTAAATATATATATTCATAATATATGTATATGTATGTCTGTACCCTAATGGATATTAAAAAACAGACAACAGTTTAGGGACTAGTCCTAACTTTGAAAATAAACTTTTGATCTCAATTTCTTAGAAAGTAAACCTATTTTCCAAAATTCAGGTAAAATAAATTAAAGTCTACCGTCTCTAGGGCAAGGGACACTCTCATTTCAACTATGAGAGTAGGTACTTTCTGTGATTTCAGCCAGAAAATGAGGGTAGTACTCTAAATAAGTAGTTTTGGAACTACTTTTTTCGTAATGATTAAAGCAGTGGGCACGTGGAAGGTTGAACTTGAACTTTGTAATCGTTTTAAACAGCACTTTTTTAAATGGTTAAATATACTATTAAATTTTTCGTGGAATGAGTATTTATTAACAAACTAGCTGACCAACGCTACTTCGCTTGCGTCTCTCTCTCTACTCGACTCTGCCCCTATTGCTCGTAGCGTGATGATATATAGCCTACAGCCTACCTCGATAAATGGGCTATCTAACACTGAAAGATTTTTTCAAATCGGACCCGTAGTTCCTGAGATTAGCGCGTTCAAACAAACAAACTCTTCAGCTATACAATATTAGTATAGATATTAATTATATTACACATGCACGGATTACAGTAGCAGTCATATTTTATAACACACATTTTCCACGTAACAACGTCAATCATTAAACTACGTTATGCAATATCAGACGGGTCCTCAACACGGTATCAACTCATATCCCAGTTAAGCTTCGTTCGATTACACGTAACCTACTTACAGTACTTACACTGACCTAAATAATATGTATTACGTTGTTGTTTTAGGACTGATGATACTGGTAATGAGGATTTTGAGAAAATTAAACTGTTTTTTGCGAATTAGGGTTAATTGGCACATGGTTGGAAAGGTAAAGTTGTTTTAGAAGTAATTAGTTAATCATATGCTTTATGGAAGAAAACACCGTAAGGAAACCGCAAAATCTTCAATATATGTACGTGTATAAAAAATTTGAAAGATTGGCCTGGCCTAAGCCCGGTGGCCTTAACTGTCTGAACCTTCTTGCCACCCGGAAGTATAACTGTGTCTAATATGTGGTCAATAGCGGGTTTAATTTAGCATAAAATTATGAGAAGAAATTTATTTTATTGTTTATCAGTTATTTGGTTACCATAGTACAAGCTCTGCTTAGTTTGGAATCAAATTATCGTGTGTGAGTTGTCACATAATGTTTATTTAATTTTCATTACATGCAATTTTTTTGCGAAAGATTGTCCTACGCATGAAGTAGATTTCGAAAATGTTTATTTTGAAAATAATCAACGTCATCTAGAGTGGCGTGATGACCATTTCAAAGCTACACGTGTACTTATTGTTGTTAGATCATAATCATTGTATTTACGACTAAATACTTGACCGGAAAACAGCATCGTTTGCAAAAAAATCATTTCACATAGTTTGAATAGCCCTGAGTGCAAATCAAGTGGTCTCAGTACATACGCACTGATAACTGGTAAATGATAACGGTATAATAATGTTCTAAGCTGATAGCCGCATATTATGAAATTGATAAGATATAGCCTCCATATTAGATGATAAAGCCCAATTAATTTATTCATCAAAGCCTATTTCATGAGCCGTGAGCATGCTTCTAGGAAAGCTTTTACACAGTGTTACCGAAGCACGGCTTTTCGCGAGAAAGGAATCAAGCAGTGTTTGATTTGATTTCATAGATGGGTGGCCACTTTGTGGAGTTTCGACTAAGTGTCTTTGTAGAAAACAAGAGAAAATGTGCTCTATGAAGAGCTCTATTTGCTTTTAAACCGAACTTACGCACTGAAAATTGCTATTGTAGCAAAGCCCTTTTTAACATATAAGCAACGAACACAAATTACAAATAGAATCAGCCGATCCCAATAAGTTTCATGTGAAAGAATTAAAGCTATTGTAGCGGCACTGCTGACGCTACATTGTGTAGTCAGGCGCACGCCTGCGATAGTCCGACGCGGCAGTCGTCTCCGCGCACTCATTTAGTTAGGACATATATGTATTTAGTTATTAATATGTAGTAGTTTATTGTAATAGTCTGGTACCAGATAATATATATATCATGTATAATGAAGTACGTTATTTATCGCCACCACCCCGACGTGAATACAAACCTCCACACTATGAACTCCACGCGTAATGTCGCTATCGGTGCTACCTACTCCGCGGAAGCCGTCAATTGGAAATGTGAAAAACAAAAGATTGTTAAGACTGTCTACGCTAGGAGATTCGAACACGAGCGGAGCACGAGGAGAGCACAAATTTCTTCTAAAAACGCGCCCGTTCGAGGTTCTTAAGTCAGTCCAAACTACACAAATTTGTGCTAGGTTCGTACTCAGCTCCTCTAGCGTTGACGTAACTTAAAAAAACATAACAAATTTTCAAACTATCATCATCAATATTCAGAAGGGACATCTGCCGATATAGTTCCTATCTATACTAATATTATAAAGCTGAAGAGTTTGTTTGTTTGTTTGATTGTTTGTTTGTTTGTTTGTTTGTTTGTTTGAACGCGCTAATCTCGGGAACTACTGGTCCGATTTGAAAAAATCTTTCAGTGTTAGATAGCCTGTTTATCGAGGAAGGCTATAGGCTATATATCATCACGCTACGACCAATAGGAGCAGAGTAACAGTGAAAAATGTTACAAAAACGGGGAAAATTATGATTGTCTTAAGTGACGCAAGCGAAGTTGCGCGGGACAGCTAGTTAATAATAATATTCTAAGTAAATGTTTGTTAACATCCAACCGTCAGAGGTTATCGGTAAATCTGTGTAGTAAGAAGTGTGCTATTACACAGTAAATACACTAGCACTTACTAATGTACACAACTGTACATAAGGGCCGATCGCTATCTCACTTCCGTCATTTTATTCTGATGAGACAAAGATTTGTTTGACAAAAACTGTAAGATAAAATTGCGAATTTTCGGGAGTCGTTGTAAAATAATTTTACTAAACTACCTGTCTCAAAATATAGTGGAAAGTTATATAAACATTTTTCTATTATCGAGATTAGGTTTGATGAACTAGAGAAAATCATCATTATGTATATTAATTAGGCGTTATTTAGTTTAAAGTAAAGCTAAGATCTGACATGAATACCATGTAATTCTTTGGGAAAAACTCATTTTTGCCTTGCGTTTCATTCAAATGGCGGTTATTGTTTTAAAACATTTTAGCAACGAAGGACAATTATTAAAAAAACACATGTCATGTCTTACTCAACTATAAAGTCCCTCAAACGGGTAAGCCATTTGTTCAAATTATTTCTAAATTTTATTACTAAGAATGTCTAGAGTAATAGGTACATCACAACATTTTTTACTCGTGATTTTTAAAACATGCAGTTCCATACACTGCTGGCAACAGGAATCTTAAACTAAGACATAAAGCATACGGTCAATGAATCACATCCAATTCAACACTGTCTCTCAGTAATAGGGAGTTATTCCGTTCGGATCCCCAATACTGATACCCTAGTATTTTAAAATTATTTTCTATTCCGGTCTGATCCCTCGTATATAAACAGTCAGGGTATCCGATCGGAATGAAATATTTAAATTTATTATAATGTTTATATACGGGGGATCAGACCGGAATAGAAAATAATTTTAAAATACTAGGGTATCAGTATTGGGGATCCGAACGGAATAACTCGTAATAGGATGTTTATTATAAAAAATAGCGAAATAATATTCGCTGGTACTTGGGTGTGTGCCAAAAATTGTGCACGTTTTTTTTTTCAGACACGTGTACATTCACGTGGTATTAAGTGGATACCTGTACTCTTGATATGCCAAATTATAGCTAGCTAAATTTTATCGGTATTAAAATAGATAGTGACTGTGTCGTCAGTATTAGAATATTTAGAAATGTTGAGTTTTTTGTGGTTAAATGTAATTTTATTGTATTTTTTTTTTCAAGGTTTGATGATATTTTTATTTCCTATGTTCGTGTTCCCAACAAAAAAATAATTTACAAAGCTTAAAATTGTAAATAAATTCATGGATTATGTCATGAAAAGTATCTGCCTGTCTATAAAGCTTTCGCGGGTTACTACTGAAGCGATTTTGATACTGCGAACAAAATGACTAGAGTGTTAAGAATAATAAACATAGATTCCTCTTTTTCCAAAAAATGTACTATAAAATGGGTACCCAATAAAACCTGTAAATATTTAATTCACTATCAATATGTAACAAAATAACACAACCCTCAGTAAACTATCGGTTATATCGCTTGACCGGTATCCATTGCGGCCTAAGAACGGTCAAGGTATGCTTCAATGGACACTATTTACGTAATGAAGTCCTTTCTCTCCTTTGAGTGGGTGACTGTTGGACAAATCCTTTTAGGGCATCGCACTCTGTCGCTATGCAAACTGTGATTTCATATAGTCGGTACTATCGAGAATCGAGAGTTTGACATTTAAAATTAGTTCTTACGGTATCCGCAAGGGGCTCTCAATAAGGTTAAATATATAAAAATAGTTGTGGAAAATCACGCTACAGGAGTCCTGTAACAGGACTACTTGTTATATAGACACCAATGACAGGTTTCGAATCTCACACTTACTGCCTATGTCACAAGCTTTCAAATTTAGCTGAAGGCGTTATTGGGATTGCTACTAGTGCATCCCACAATACTACCCAACTAGCACACAAGCGCTATAACAAGCTGTACAATGGCCGGTTAAAGGATTTTTATAACGCCTTAGGCTCCTTAGTAAGAAGTATAGTGGTTCTATAAGCGGCTACAGATCTCTTGTAGCGTCAAATAGGCCCATACTGTCCAGCTTATAGCTCGACATTGGATCTACAGTGGTCGTAAATAGTAATTATAATAGTACGTAGTATAGTAGTAATACAGGAGCGCTAAAATAAGATGAAGGTGGTATAATCGCGCTACAAGAGCTTTTTCGCAGCTTCGTGGCGCTTACCAGCTGTTGTACAGAGGTGGTTAGCGCCACGAGCGTTCGAAAAAGCTCTTGCAGCGCGATTATACCACCTTTACCTTATTTTAGCGCTACTGTGTAACGGTTATAAATGCTAACGCTCTAAATTAGTAATATAGTCGGTTTATTATGGTGTAAACTAAATATATTTTTTTAAAATGAATCATCAGTGACAAATGAGGAGACATTTTATTTTTACGGATTGGATTATTAAAATAACAAGTAGTCTATCGCTTTTATTTCTTTGTGTACGTGATATGAAAGTGCGAGTTCAAGTTTGCTGTCAATATATATGTATATTATCGTCAATATTTTCATGCGCCCTCAAAATATTCAGTTTTAAGTGCAAAAATTATATAGATATGTGGATTTGGAAATTGTATTTTGAACATAAATAAGACTTTGAGGGTTACAGATAATTTAATTAGGGTTATAGGTAATAAAAAATGATTTTAATTATGTTAACGTTACCAGGCTATAGATTTATATGATCTTCAAAAGATCGTAATAACCTCAAAAAATATGTTTACCAAATGCTATAATGGCGTCTCGATCAAGCAGCTCTCATAGTTGGTTACATCTGCTCTAGCGCCTTAAGCTGTACAAAGGCTCTAGTGTTTGCTGTTGTAGACCTCAAGGTTTTGCAGTTGTGGCATAGGAGTGCTTCAATATAACTGTTTTGGTCGCACACCAGCATTTTACTCGTACTTCTAGGGGTCAGTCGTTGAATATTAAAATAGTTCGAAAATCTATTTTATTTTATTTTATTTTATTTTATTTTATTTTATTTTATTTTATTTTATTTTATTTTATTTTATTTTATTTTATTTTATTTTATTTTATTTTATTTTATTTTATTTTATTTTATTTTATTTTATTTTATTTTATTTTATTTTATTTTATTTTATTTTATTTTATTTTATTTTATTTTATTTTATTTTATTTTATTTTATTTTATTTTATTTTATTTTATTTTATTTTATTTTATTTTATTTTATTTTATTTTATTTTATTTTATTTTATTTTATTTTATTTTATTTTATTTTATTTTATTTTATTTTATTTTATTTTATTTTATTTTATTTTATTTTATTTTATTTTATTTTATTTTATTTTATTTTATTTTATTTTATTTTTTCTTTAAAAACAGTTGACAGACTGAACCACCACTACACCTATGTAAATATATTATGATAATAATTTTAAGCTTTAATATAAAGGTATATTACTCGGTTATAGCGCTTTAGGTGCTTAACATAATTCTGTAATCCCCATGGCTGTAAAAATGTTTCGAATGATACCTTATACATCTATTTGCCGTACAGAAGCCATATAAATATCTGATATAACGCTCAAGGCGCTATTAAAGACCTACGCAACTCTTTTATAGATGAGTAATACATTAGCCCTAAAAAAATCTGTTATAGAACCTAAGGCATTACAAAAAGCTTATTTATGCTCTTGAGCGCTATAAGCGCAACGCATAACTCCGTTTAAACTCCTTTATCTCCTAAAGTCCCCTTATACAGTTAACGGTGTTATAGAAGATTCCATTAACTCAGTTATACTTCCCTAGGCTGTCTAGCGATGCAATTACATGCTCATATATCACTATAAGTCATTAGTTTCCTACTAAACGGCTACTGTCCCGCCTAGCTGTTAAAGGGTTTTTTAAATAGCTAGTATACAACTTATAGAGAATTGTACAGCATTTGAACGACTCTTATGCAACTATCAGGCTGTATAACGACTGTATAAGCAGCTTGTGTGCTAGTTGGGTAGCAATATATAAAAAATTGTTACTTACATTTCATAAAAGTGTAGTTATTGCCGGTATCAAATCTTTAAGTGTCCATTATTGTATAAGTTCGAGTCCCATACAGAATGAAATAAATCATACTACTTTCTGCACCCGTCTTCGTCTATGTAAGTTGTAAGTGTATGTCAAATTATATTTTATAAGTTTTCTAAGTTATATCCGCATCCATTTTACCGTTTTCACATGATCGAGTGTCAAGAATCCTAACAATTTTCACGTCTATGATGTAAGGAAGGAATACCTTCCATAGCAACCAATACCTACTATCTAGTTTCTTTAGTAAAAGAAGTATTTCTCCCTGAAGTATTACACAACAGTAATATATATGATTTAATCTGTTGAATTGAAATTACAACGCTTCGTAGCTTCTAGTTGCCTCTAGACGTCTTTCACGGTAGATAAACGGTTGTCTGGGGAACTAGGTTTTGTGAAATACTAAGTTCTTTCACTTATTTACATTTAGTTATGTAGTGTTACTATGTGCAAATAGTCTGTGTCGTTTAGGTTTTAATGCAAGCCACCTTTTTGTGTCACTGTGCAGAGTAGGGCTTTAGGAACTGTACCGATCTTTTCGAAAGCATATTTCACTATTAGGTTTTTTCTATGTTTTAAAGTGCAAGGATAGTTATAAGATTTTTTTCTCATTTATCATGGAATACAGCAATATAGTATGTTTAGATTCTCGGTTAAATTAGCCTTAGGAATTACTTTAACTACCTGATAAACATAACCTTTAAGCATGACTTCAAAACTCTACGTTATTCCGATTAAACCACAGAATTGTTATATAAAGATAGTCGCATTTCAAGGCTGATTCCCAAAAACTTTCAGGACGACTTTACGACCTCTCAAATTACAAATTCAAAGTACTGAAACAGTTTTCAGTAGGTCAAATATTAGTTTCAAATCCTGTAACACCCGGCGCTGTAAAAGTTAACAACTTTAATTACTAGGCCAGACGTGACGGTGATTTAGACTGAAACTAGTTGGACACATGACTGAACTAGTTTGAAAGGGATTAGTTAGTCGGTTTCCGATGACTAATGGCTTGCTTACAAACCTCCCTAGTAGGCATATAAAATAAAATGAATATGTATCCTTGGGAAACGTGTATTTTATTATTTTTGGATCAAAAATATCTATATATAATATATATATCTACTCATAATATTATTAACCTATATTGTCCCATTATATACTATAGATACTTTTATTATACCGCAAAAGTTTAGAAAACAAGTAATCAAACTGCCTTCAAAACAAAATTGAGATTTATGGCGTAATCTTCCTCGCTCTATAATATCGCGTAACGAAAAACACAACACGTAATTTTTTGCAAAAAATTTGTCTCTACAAAATCTCTAATGGCCGCCGCCGCATGCCGCGCAGAGCTCTCAAATGTTCTAATCTATCGCTCGAATGTTAGAAACAAATGACGCCGGCAAGCCGTGTAACCGCCGCCCGGCACTTTGTGTAGAAGTCCTAAGAGAGGAATTGGTCGCCTCTCCTTAGAGTAAATTTAAGATTATTTGAGTATATTCGCTTAACACTTTAGAAATAACTCTTTTGTGCCATGTCCTACGCTCATTATTATCTAGTTTGAACGTAAGATCGATCGAAAAGATCGTAGCAAAATACTTTCATTTAAATTCACTTAGGACGCTCACCAATGGCCCATTTAAAATTCTACTAGCCTAGTTACGCGATAGACCATAGTGCTGGGAAATCGCCTTCCTGAACACGGCAAAACCGTCTGATAAGATCTACGGAAACAGTAGACAGTTAGGTGACTTTAATTACATCACAAAAGTTTACAAAACATCCGACAATGAAACTGCTCATAAAATTAAATTGATAACAGTGTTAATTCTACGTTCAGATTAAATCGGCAGCTGATCTCATGGCCAGTCTTTGACCTGTGCGTACGACCAGTGATACTCAGTAGCTACTGTACAGTCGTGAGCAAAAATATGACTACAAATTACATTAAAAATAAATTAAAATCACTGCATTCGTTGGGGAGTTATGATTGCACAGACAGACAGAAAGACACACAGACAGACACGTCAAACTTATAACACATCCTACTTGTTTTGCGTCGCGTTTGCGGTTAAAAATATAACCTTAGAAACTTTATCGCACATCGTACGTAAACATTTTTTTCCGTACTCAGTGATGTGTAACTTTCGTTATAATCTTTCTAGTTGATCGACTAAAAATATTAGATTAGACTAAAGGTCGACGGAGTCCATTGGTTAAAAACTGTGTAGGTCCGGGCTTTGTGGTATGATATGAAAACAGCCTATGCGCAACAGAGTCCATATTTGGCTGGTGTGATGATAACAATTTTTACCCGCGATTATACATGACATCACTCAGTATTTTACGTGCAAAGTTCATAGTAAACAAACATAATTATACAGTTCAAGTACAAAATAGCAAGTCATATTATACACGCCTTTTTGCGCAAAACTTTACGAATGTTGGACTTTTGAATAAATGTGTTTGAGATGACTTATTTGTTGTACGTTGTGACTTATGGTTCAAAGTACAAAAATTTTGTTGGCAAAAAAAGTAATGTGTCGAAGGTGAAGGCCGATCTTGAAATTTTTTACCAATTGTCTGCCAGTCATGCAGTTTTTGGCTCTTTAACTGTCCTTGGTGAATATGTTGTATGGAAAATCCAATAATAGAAAAACATAAAACCCTTTACTACCAAAACAAACACCAAATATAGAACTCTAAAGTAATTTAAGTTTTGATGTAATATTAAGGTTTTCACAGTACAATTCCGTTATGTTTGCGTCATGGAGGAAAACTCTTTTGTTTTAACGAACAAACAAACAAAACATTTGTTGTATTACTATAATAGTAAATAATAGGCTACTATTATATTATTCGTACAAGTTATAAGTTAAAAGGTTCTGCCATAGTTTGTTATTGGGGCATTGAAATGGTTAAACAATACTCTACAATGTTTTGATTTACTGTGGATGTCAAAAATCGACCAAAGAAAATGTTAGGAAATGTAAAATAAAGATAGAAATAAAATACTGCTTTTTTTTTAAAAGGTCAAAATAGTATCTAAGTGGACATGCGAGAGAGATGTATTGGCACTTTTCTCCAAACCTCTTCTGAGGGCACATATGTTTTCAGGCCAAAATACCCAATTAACAATATTTTTGCAAAAAACAATAACTTTTCAGAGCTATGTGTGTGTTAGAAACAATTACCACTAGCGCTAAGTTTGAATGATTACAAAGTGATGAAACCTTTCATGCATAAAAGTTCTTTAACACAGTTCAAGTGGCTCTACAAAGTCACCAACCCGCACTTGAAGAGCAAGGTAGACTCGACTAGACATGGTAGTATGGTAGGCTTTCGTTCGGGAGGAATCCCTTGGCCAGTAGTGGGACGCTGATGGGTGAAAAAATGTGTTTAACCTTACATTTACTTAGATTACTAATTTAGAACTAAGTTATCATGACAAGTCTTTGTAGTATATTTATTCTATTACGTAGCTTTTTCGTGGATTTGTCACATATTAGCAAATAACAGTGAAGTCATACTTACTGAGCTCTTGATAAATATTACCATATAATATGTGTTTGACTTGAACTATTTTTAGCGGTACCGTAACTAAAATGTTTACTAATACTGGCTACATGTATGTGTCTTTGCCATATGTTAGTGGAAAAAAGAGTATAAAGAAATAACATTTTTTGTTATGTGCAAATCAATTTTATGTAAACTTTACTGTAGAAAGTATGGGGTTTTTTTTGCAAACATCACTGCTTTTTAATAAAATTGTTTGTCCTTGTGCCATTATAAATAAATAAACACAAAATAGGCCAAATTAGCAGAAAAGTCAAGCAGTGGGACACAGAATTAATTACTTTGAAGGCTTGTACCCCACAGCGAGACAAATCATTTAATAATTTAATAAAATATCAATATTCTGCATAGGTTATATATTATTATTATTAAACAGTTTCTAATCCGTGAATTGCTTACAATGCAGCTCAAAATCGAGCTACCGTTAGTACCGGGAATCGAACCAGGTAAAAATTTCTTTAGTATAACAAATTTCCAAAATTCTACGTCACATTTCTTATGAGTTATTCACTTTTGTTCTAAGGAATAAAAATAAACAAATAGTGCCTCAAGCGACAATATCATAATAAGGAAATGTCAAGTTTATTAGAAATTCCCAAATTAGCTCACACTGTTTCGCAGAAGATCATATTACGTATGAATAGATGTTGTCTTTCTACCAGTTTCGTGATTAAATTAAATGACCGAATCTATTTTTGAATAAAATAATAAATTTACTACAACTTTTATTATATTTGAGGACAAATTTTACTATCCGTTCTTCAATAAAAATATTGTTATTTCTTTACACCACCCAATTCTAAATGATTATATTAAAAAGGTTGTTAAGTAATTACAAAAATCAAAGATAAGTGCGGTGAACTATACAATTTTGCATCAAATTAACGGTCACATTCTTCATAATTCAAGGACCCATTCTCTAGTAGCCTGTACTTCGTGGTACTAATAGTAGTCAGTCCACTGTCATTAAGAGCCGAGAACAATGACAAATTAAAATAATGAACAAAAACTAACTAGATACGTTTAGAATCCTGTCAAAAATCTAATCTTTTAGAGCGGTGAGTCCAGGAAAATTAAAATGAAGATATTACTAATGCAAAAATTTTCTTTGACTAAGAATTTTCGATGAAAAACCCGATAATACTTTCCCGCAACTATTGAACAGTTTGTTTCAACCAGTATTATCATTTGCTCATAATATTTACGTTGTATCTATCAACAGTAGTAGTTCAACAAACACATATGTTTCTTAGTAGGAACATGAATATTCAGTATCTAATCGTCAAAATATGTGGGTACTTGGAATATGGACAATGGAGTCTCCATGGCATGTTCTTCAGAAACCATCGTACAGTTCTCAAAAGAATACTGTGGGCTTATCTCAGTTGACAGCTAGTTTAGTGACACTATTGAGTACATTGCTGCTTTGACGAAACGTGTTAATCACTTTAATCTAAGGTAGAAAGCAATGTACAGCATGGTGGCTTTCAACTAAATAGCTGTCAACTGAGATACGTGATAGCCCCCCTGGAATGTGAGTGTTTGATTGCACGAAAAACTACTGTTACTAAAATATTTAGAAGTAATTTACTTATCGCGCTAGTGGAGCGATTTTCTAGCATTAACGATTATCGATTATCGATAAATCTCGTGTAGAAAAGAGATCAGCGCCCCTTGCGTACTAAACGAGAACTATTTTGTTCAAGTAATTTTTAAAGGCAAAAGCGCGCTAGTCAGATACATCTACTAGAAAAATTGTGATAGACTATTAGTTATGTAAACAGTTTTCTCGGCAAAGAATATAAAAAACAGTACAAATAGATAATACTTAATCAGTAGATATCAATATTTTAACGGATATTATTCAAATCTTCTACTTCTATTTAGAAAGAACAAGTTGTAAACTTGAAATAGTCAGTCGAAAAAAAATTGTTTACATCTTCAGATGATTCACCGGAGATTCGCGAGAAAATATTGATGATTGTTTTATTGTTCTTCCAATTGACAAAAAACCCGACTATTAATGATTTTTCATAAAGATGTTTAGAAATTGCGACTTACAAAAAACGGCAATATTTTTTATCGCATATGAATAATTCGTGGCGTAACGAATCGTAGATATTTGAAAGATGGGTACATTTATACATCTCATAATTAAGATTTAAAAAGTATAAGGTTCCACGTTATTTTGCACATACATAGATATGTAGTTAATATCACGCGTATTTTACCCGAAGATGACGGCAGAGGTGCATAAAATACATCCATGTTTAGCCTTAAACAATATTAGTGTGTGATCGGTAAACGATCTGTGGGTTAAGCAACCGTTGGCACGGTCATTCCATAGATGGGTGACCGCATAGTGGTATTTGAGGAGGGCGTCTTCGTGCTTCGGAAGGCACGTAAAAAGTCGGTCCCGGCTGTTGTCGGGCCACTCGGGCGGCTTGAACAACTTTAACATTAGGCTGACCTCTGACCATACGACAAACAAAAAACGACAATAGTGTATGTTAGTGCGACCTGTTGCCATTTATCGACACGTTTTTAACTCCAGGCTTCTACTATTAAGAAACCACGCCGGGAATCTACCCCGAGACCTTTTGATCAGTAGTCGGCTACAAGTTA
Source organism: Anticarsia gemmatalis (assembly GCF_050436995.1). Lineage (NCBI taxonomy): Eukaryota > Metazoa > Arthropoda > Insecta > Lepidoptera > Erebidae > Anticarsia > Anticarsia gemmatalis. The sequence continues at coordinate 7,062,681 of NC_134764.1, read as the reverse complement.
TCGACCGCGGCAAAGAGGCAGTTTGTTATTTCAATTTAGATTAAAGGCTTTTCCTATTTTTGATTTCGCTATCAATGTTTTCGGTTTTTACCGAAATTTTCTAATCTAATCAAACAGGTAAATTAGTTTTTAATTGGCACGTATGCTAACTCGTGCGTCCAAACGACATGGCACAATTTAGATAATCCACTGGAGTATGCAGAAAATTGCGCAGTGTTTCAAAAAAAGTATACCTATTTTTTTCAATGATATAGTTTGTACTTGTAATTTTGTAACCGACGATTCTATATGACAAGATGTATGGATGTGATAGAGGCAAAGGAAAGTCTATAAGGACCGTACCAAGTGGCTTTCTTTGGCCTCTGCCTACTACTGTGAGAAAAAGCCGGGATTTTATAAAAAAACTTTTTTTTTATTCAAGTCACTTAATTTCATACAATTTAAATTACATTTTGGCGTGTTACGTATGCATGATACATTTTACTGGTTTGAAATAATAATAAAACAAAAGTCTAATAAATAATACTCATTTAATTAAATACCTTAAACTTAATAAACATCTAATATTATTCTAGCACTGTGTTTCATTATTTAACTTAAGCCTTACAATCGTGTTATGGTCAGAATAAATAAGATTATCATCAACATCGAAAACTAAACCGAAACAATCATTGACTTCTACAATGTGTTCTAAAGTAGCTGATAGTTTATCTACAAGATAAACACCGTCAGATAAACAAGCGTAAACAGTACCGTTCAAATCCATAGTCAGCGCTCGAAGCTTAACATTTGTCTTATAAGTGGTAACTTCATCAAATCCTCTAAAAGTTAAAGGTTTAGAAAAAAATCCAGCATCATTTTTATAGAAAATATTATTCTCTTTATCAATCAGAAAGTGATAGACTTTCATATTTCTCAACTCTCTAAATTTTTCCGTCGTACCATTGACTAGAGTGTAGACATATTGAGAAGGGTATTCCGTAAAATAAAGTATATCTTTGAAGTACAACATGAAGATATTCGTACCGATTTCTCCAAAGTATTCAGCTTTGCTGGTATTGTGGTCGTATTTGTAAATTCCTTCGCTTCCCCCGATGTATATTTCGTGTGTTTCCTGATCAACTGTTTGTGCGAAACCGTTTCTTATTGTGATGTTAATAAATTCTTTTGTATTTAGATTTATTCTTGCAGATTTGAACTCGTCTTTTGTCGTTTTTATATCGTAACTGAAGTACAAGATATTTGTACTGTAGTCCACTGCGAGCATGAATGGACTGTTGATGTTTTCAGCCAGGATCTCTTTGTCGTAATATTGTCCTTTTATCTTCACTCCATTGCATCCAGTTTCTTCTTTAATAACACCAGCTTGGATGGTCAGAAGACCAAGTAAGATGAGAAGTAACTGCATTTTGTTCCTAAAAAAATAAAATGAAGTTACTGGCGGAACCTTTGAAGCAAAATAAATAGTAAATATATTAAATACTAGTAACAGATAACCTCTTTTATCATAGAGGAAAATAAACACATCAAGCAAAGTACTTATAACCTTTAAACAACCGAACTATTTGTCTACAGAATAAAAGAAACTTCGTTCATGGCCCCACGTCACCTCAGCGCCATCTACACCGACATTTTGCACTTTTTACCGCCAAAACAGAGCATGAATGAATGAATATTAAAATAATAATTGTCAACACTTACCCGGCTCCACACACGAATGATAAATGAAGATAAATACGACGTGGATTGATGTAATTATTTATAGCGACAGATTAGCTAGTGTCGCATGTTGCAATTTCTTACATGCGTAGAGTCGATACTGATATATTTTTGCTAATATTAGGATGCTGTTAACTTTTCTGTGTTGCCGCTGGCACGCCCCTTAGAAGGTACGTACATACATACAATTACGCCTTGTTCTAATAGGGGTAGGCAGATACCAAATAACATCACTTGGTACGATCCTTACAAACTTACCTTGCATCATTCGTATCCATATATCTCTGTATTTTAGAAAATTGTAAAAGAACTACAATCATCTTAAAAGCTTTATTATATTTCTCAATAATATTCTTTATCGTTTTCGGAATCCAATAACCAAGATTACTTATGTCGCTAAACGTAGATTATTTGAACTAATGTAATGGCAGGTTTCACTATTGTACTTTCAAGCTTTTGCTTTTTTGTTTGTATTTCTTCAGGTATACAAAATCAAAGATAATCTTCGGCTTTCATGTAAAAGAAGCCGACCCTATACAATTTAAAATGCTCTTCTCAAAATAATTTTAAGGAAATCGTTTCCACTCAATCACTGTTCTATTAACATGTTGTATTAGTAATTGATATGTGAGTGCATGAGGTTATCGCAATGTTTACATAAAATTTCTATGACATCAAATAAAAGATTTTTTGTTCTGGGAATATCGTCAATTTTCGTCAATGAATCACGCAATTTTATTGTTAAAAACCATTGTAATTGGCAAAACTTAGATAAGCAATGTTTATAAAATTAGTGAACTGATTTATAAGTTGTTTCATTTGCATCATACTTTAAGACAGCAACGACGTTTTAGATTATTCGTTTTTATTGATTCGGGTGCAATTTTATGGGTTCCTATAACTTATTTAGACAAAACTTTCTTATCTACTTGACACAGTATTTTAAAATAGGCTTTTTCATAATGTTTTATTGAGAAATTATTGTATGAAAACCAGTTTCAATTCCACCTGTTAGCTTAACCGATACTTGTCTAGAACTGGTGAAACTGGAGATAATTTATATTTCCTGCCAGTTAATCTATCGCATGCTATCCAGCAGTTATCCAGAAGCCGTGAAACTGGATTCTCTTTGTTAGGAATTTTCCCTACAAAAGCAATGAAGGTCGGGTTCATTCGAGAAGTATTACAATGTCATGATGCGTCTGCTACTGTGTAATAGATAGTTGTCAACATAATACATTGAATCAAACATACGGATTACAGACACAAGATCTTGTGGAAAATACAACAGTTTAAGGCGAATATCGTCTTTAAAACTTTTGTTATGTAATTGAGTTTTGTTTTTGTTTCATTAAGAATTTGGCATGAGTGAATACTAAAACCTATTTCGTTTAGAGCTTATACAAAGGGAGCAATTTTTATTTTTATTTGCTGAATTATAAATAACAAATTTCTCCAAGCAATTGCAAATGTATCAAAGAATGTAAATTATTTAAATAAGTAATCTCAATTTGGTGACTTTAACCACAGATTAGTTCAGTTACCTATGTTATCCTTGTCCCAAATATCGACTTGAAAATCTTACACTGCCAGAAGTTCAACAGGTCTAATTGTATTAATTATACAATTATAACAATAATATTAATTGTACAAAAATAAGTAAATAATAAAATATAACAATACAAAAATGTATAACTAAATCATCTACATGTAAAAGAACTATAAAAAGATGCGACTAGGGGACACCCGGGTTTGAACCGGGGACCTCTCGATCTGCAGTCGAATGCTCTACCACTGAGCTATATCCCCGATGACAACAAATAATAAAGTAATTAAATACATTACAGTTGTCTCTAATGTTTATCATTTTTAAGTCACGTAGTTATAAAGGCTGTTCTATTGTTTTTATTCAAGCGTTTGGATGCGTCAGACAATATACATTTTAAATGGAAACTTGTTTGTAGAAGTACTTTTACGTCAAGACGTTCATTGCAGTTAAAAACGAAACAAAAAGATGATTTTTATTTTGTAGATGACGCATACGCTTATGTGTGATAATGAAGAATACAATTACGAAATAATTAAAATTTTAATAAAAATAACCTTTTGTTTGACCCCGGATTGGCCAATATCATAATGCAAAATAAAAGTCCCTAACCCGCACTTGGCCAGCGTGGTTCCTGCTGGCTAGCCTGTTGACGGTAGTCGATAGTATACAGATAGTAATCGCGCTACTGTAGTAATCAAATTACAGCAGCGGGATTCTCCATAATAGAGGTACTGTCGAGTCGAATGATTGACTTTAAAATGTACTGCCAAAATAGTTCCTGCGACGCCCCCTAGAGTCACTGATCAGTACCTCGATTTTGTACAGTCGGTACTGTCGAGTATCGAAAGTTAGACATTTAGAATGTACTGTCAAAATAATTCCTACGACGCCTGTCAGAGACGCTGATCTGCGGGCTTATCACGTATCTCAGTTGACAGCTAGTGTACGTCAAATTGATGGTAACTATTCAGTAAATTGCTGCTTTGAGGTAACGTGTTAATCACAATATTCTAAGAGAGAAAACAATGTACAGCATAATATTTGACAACTGAGATACGTGATAGCCCCCCAGATTTTCATACAACATTTCTCGATGACAAGCCGTCTGTCGGTAGTCAATAGTAATGAAGAATCGAGCTACAGATTTTTGGTTGTCTGTAGTCGATAGTCGTAGAGAATCGCGCTACTGCAGTAAGTCATTAACGGGTTAAAATTCGATTCAAAATTTTCAGAACAAAGAATAAAATAAATAATTGACCTTTCTAGCACATGCTATATGAGTCACAGTGACAAGTGAGGTCTTCGCCTTAAAGCAAAAAGCTAAGTATATTATAATGAAAGGTTTTGGCCGTTCCTTGGTGTTTGTTACAGAATTTTCCATAAACACACTGTAGTTATGTGGTGGGAAGTTTCCTTACTTTAAGAGAGTATTAAGTAGTGTGTTATTGTAAATGATTTGTGTACTTGAATGTTTGTTCTGTTGTTACGAAGTACCGCCATAGGGAAAATGTGTGTTTGTATGTATGGTGGCATGATCTTTGTCTACCTAGGATAAATGTGATGGTACGGTTAAATGGTATGTGTGTATTAAGTAGGGACTGTTTGGAAATATTCGTATTTTGAGTTCGTTTTAATAATTATTATAAAATTTCAATAAATTTGAATACTAAAATACTGCAATGTAATTGGTGCAAATCAGTAGTTGCCTTTTAGATAATACATTGATACATTAAATCCGCCTATGTACTGCTAATGTTCATCAAGTTTATGTAAATAAATTGTTACTCGCTAGTTAGTATTTGAACAAAATACATTAAAGTAGTTTAATGTAGGCTCTGAAACCAAGTATTGTGATAGGTGGATGAGACGGGATATTTTAACTTCACTCACAAAACCAATATACATTTGCAATCCTTATAAATTGAACAATCCCTTTATAAAATAATCTAAACATTATTTTTATATCACTGAACAAAATCGAAAATCTTTTACAAGACATTTACTATTGGTAAAACTGGTAGCTCTTACACGTGGCTCTGAAATTATACCTACATACAAATATCTATTTCCTCTGAAAGTCTTACGTCATAAAAATTCATACAGTCAGGTGTAATGATGCAATAGCGCAAATAAATCGATAATTATCGTCGTAGTCAGCAGTACGGTTGACCCGGACATCGAATTAATTGTGTTACACGAGCTAAATTGTCGCTGACTGTACTTTGCAAGCTCGTTGCTAGCTGAAATAGGCAGGTTGTTAATGTTAGGGAGTGTACATAATGGTTTTATTATAGAAATATTAATTTTTATATAGTGTTAAGAACTACAGAAGAATTATAAAAAAAATTGAAACGTTAACGTTTGTTTGTACGGCAAAGATTGTTCGGCATTATAAATTATTTATTTTTATAAAATTTTGAATTCTCAAAACAATTTTATATCGGTAGACATATTAAGTAGAATTTGCGTTAACATATTCAGATAATTAGTGTGCAATGTGCATCAACACTTCCAAATCGAAAATCGCAATTTTTTGGAAACATGTTTCCTCCAAAATATAACAACACCAATTCTTTTCCTCATCTTAGTAGAAAATATTCAAAAGACAAACAGTTCACACATCCCAAACAACACGACGAAATCTTCATTTACCATATTTCATACACAATTATACCTATTTTCACCTAAATACCCAGTTTTCAAATCACGTAATTTTCATAACATTGTGTAAACCACAACACAGAGAACCTCTTTCAGCCTGAAGCCAATCTTACATAACTTCTGAACAAACAAAAACTAATTAAACATCCAAAAATAAGTCACAAAACCACAAAAATACGAATAAACGACAAAAATACCTCAACACTGAGACATTACGTCATTAAATGCTATTACAGAGTCAGAGTTCAAATTCGCGTCATATAACCTTTTTTTCGTAGAAACATATCTGAAGAAATTGAAATCTATTTTTGGGTTAAACTAATACTATTATTGAAGAGGCATCAATTAAGTTTAGGCCAAATTATGTTACATATTATGTTTCTTTAAAATAAACTGAAATTCATAACTGATTTGCTGTATTTGCATGCAATGCCTTCTCACACAGACACAGAGAAATTAATACTAATATTCAATATTTATGAATTTAAAAGTCTAAACGCGTTTGAAAAAACCTACTAGATCTGGTTTAAATTTTCCGTTGTAGATAATTCCCAAACAATTCATTTGATAGTTTGGTTTTGAGTCAAAACTATATGTGATGGATCTTGCATGTATTAGCCCCGTATGGGAATCGAACCTACAGTGACTCAGTTGAGAAGTACCACAAAATCGATTTCCTAGCAATCTTTCTTAAATAAAATTCTGAGAATAGGCTGTTGATTGAATGAAAGCTAAAAATATATGCAATAAAAAACTTTTATTTGGTGGATTTCTTTTGCAGAAATTACGCAAGAGGGTTTTGTAATTTGGATTTGTTTTCGTTCCATAAAAAGAGTTTGATTTGTTTTTTTCCTTGTGCGCAGTTGTACCTAGTTTCTATATTCCTTCTACGCAGTGGTGCCTAGTATCTTTTATATTTAAGAACGCACCCTCCATACTTGAAATATAATTGAAATAAGAGCTCACCTGAGCCTCGATTATTTCCGAAAAAGACCTTTAGGCCAGCTATGGAAAAGCAAAGACATAAATTGTTTTTTTTTTTCGGCCAGTACTATCACTTTTGACTATATAAGTATCGATCGGTTTTCGAATGAAATGCTCACAGATTTTTTCAATATTTATCTAACGGATAGGTTATCTGTCACTTGTGTCTGTGAAAATTATACACTTAATTAAAAACTACATGGTAGCCCAACTAGCACACAAGCTGCTTATACAGTCGTTATACAGCCTGATAGTTGCATAAGAGTCGTTCAAATGCTGTACAATTCTCTATAAGTTGTATACTAGCTATTTAAAAAACCCTTTAACAGCTAGGCGGGACAGTAGCCGTTTAGTAGGAAACTAATGACTTATAGTGATATATGAGCATGAAATTGCATCGCTAGACAGCCTAGGGAAGTATAACTGAGTTAATGGAATCTTCTATAACACCGTAAACTGTATAAGGGGACTTTAGGAGATAAAGGAGTTTAAACGGAGTTATGCGTTGCGCTTATAGCGCTCAAGAGCGTAAATAAGCTTTTTGTAATGCCTTAGGTTCTATAACAGATTTTTTTAGGGCTAGTGTATTACTCATCTATAAAAGAGTTGCGTAGGTCTTTAATAGCGCCTTGAGCGTTATATCAGATATTTATATGGCTTCTGTACGGCAAATAGATGTATAAGGTATCATTCGAAACATTTTTACAGCCATGGGGATTACAGAATTATGTTAAGCACCTAAAGCGCTATAACCGAGTAATATACCTTTATACTAAAGCTTAAAATTATTATCATAATATATTTACATAGGTGCAGTGGTGGTTCAGTCTGTCAACTGTTTTTAAAGAAAAAATAAAATAAAATAAAATAAAATAAAATAAAATAAAATAAAATAAAATAAAATAAAATAAAATAAAATAAAATAAAATAAAATAAAATAAAATAAAATAAAATAAAATAAAATAAAATAAAATAAAATAAAATAAAATAAAATAAAATAAAATAAAATAAAATAAAATAAAATAAAATAAAATAAAATAAAATAAAATAAAATAAAATAAAATAAAATAAAATAAAATAAAATAAAATAAAATAAAATAAAATAAAATAAAATAAAATAAAATAAAATAAAATAAAATAAAATAAAATAAAATAAAATAAAATAAAATAAAATAAAATAAAATAAAATAAAATAAAATAAAATAAAATAAAATAAAATAAAATAAAAAAGATTTTCAAACTATTTTAATATTCAACGACTGACCCCTAAAAGTACGAGTCGCTGGTGTGCGACCAAAACAGTTATATTGAAGCACTCCTATGCCACAACTGCAAAACCTTGAGGTCTACAACAGCAAACACTAGAGCCTTTGTACAGCTTAAGGCGCTAGAGCAGATGTAACCAACTCTGAGAGCTGCTTGATCGAGACGCCATTATAGCATTTGGTAAACATATTTTTTGAGGTTATTACGATCTTTTGAAGATCATATAAATCTATACCCTGGTAACGTTAACATAATTAAAATCATTTTTTATTACCTATAACCCTAATTAAATTATCTGTAACCCTCAAAGTCTTATTTATGTTCAAAATACAATTTCCAAATCCACATATCTATATAATTTTTGCACTTAAAACTGAATATTTTGAGGGCGCATGAAAATATTGACGATAATATACATATATATTGACAGCAAACTTGAACTCGCACTTTCATATCACGTACACAAAGAAATAAAAGCGATAGACTACTTGTTATTTTAATAATCCAATCCGTAAAAATAAAATGTCTCCTCATTTGTCACTGATGATTCATTTTAAAAAAATATATTTAGTTTACACCATAATAAACCGACTATATTACTAATTTAGAGCGTTAGCATTTATAACCGTTACACAGTAGCGCTAAAATAAGGTAAAGGTGGTATAATCGCGCTGCAAGAGCTTTTTCGAACGCTCGTGGCGCTAACCACCTCTGTACAACAGCTGGTAAGCGCCACGAAGCTGCAAAAAGCTCTTGTAGCGCGATTATACCACCTTCATCTTATTTTAGCGCTCCTGTATTACTACTATACTACGTACTATTATAATTACTATTTACGACCACTGTAGATCCAATGTCGAGCTATAAGCTGGACAGTATGGGCCTATTTGACGCTACAAGAGCTCTGTAGCCGCTTATAGAACCACTATACTTCTTACTAAGGAGCCTAAGGCGTTATAAAAATCCTTTAACCGGCCATTGTACAGCTTGTTATAGCGCTTGTGTGCTAGTTGGGAGAGACGCTTAATAAAATTTTACTATCGACTCAAAACTTACATTCGATTCGTTACATACTTTAAACAAATTATAACTACCTATAGATAGCCACAAATTGTTCCCTAACTACCAATCTAAGGCCATATCATAAACTCATAAGCCAACAAAAAATTAACAACAAAATTAGCCATGCTCTACTTGTTATTTCGAGGTCAATTAAGAAAAAACACGATCCTTATAGATTAGATGCCACACATGCTCATTGTTGCATAACTGATAAACAGACAGACTTACCGCTCCTAAGGTTATCCACCTTCGGAAAAATTATCGATATGGAAAATCACTGTAAATGAAATAAGTAATTATGTATTTTACGCAATGGTTAGTTTGCCATGAGATTACATAGAACCCAGTAACTTATTTATCATCAAATGTATCTGTATTCATCCATACTTCAGCTAATATGTCTATCTTTGATATATATCCTATATGATTTATTCCAGCTTCTCCTTCCTGTTAAAATACCCGGGTAATAAAAATAATTCTATGTGTTAATCCATGTTATAAACTATTTCTTTACCAAATGTCATCTAAAACCGTTCGGTTTTTTGCGTAAAGAAGTTAGTTGAATAAGGTTCTTGTGATCGCAAGACAATTATTTTGTGTTTAATTGGACCTTTAACCTGTATTTCTGTTTTTAAAACCATTTTACAAAAAATAACATACATACAATCGTGCCTTTTCCCTATAGGGGCAGATCTAGAAGAAATTTAATGTATGTATATTTTTGATCAATTTTAAAAATAAAACAAAAAAGATTCGTTATTTAATGCGTTCCACAAAGGTCAAGAATCTCTCTTACATTCGTAGAACTGAAAATATACCGAAATGTGAATGTGCCTGAAATATTTCTCATCACACCTGAATATTTATTATTACAGGAATCAAAGGAGATTGACCAAAATCAGGGTGTGTGTCCCAAAACGATAACAAATCGAATATATGTACTGAATGAAACATGTGATTTTATGATTTATTTACTTTCTGATTTCCTAGGAAAGAATAATTTAAAGTCAGAGGTTCATCGAACTTGTAGGAGACTGTGTTTCCTTTTAAAAGATTGCAGTCTGTTTCGTAATTTTCTTTTATACGAATAGTATGAAATTTTTACTAGTATTGTAAGGTGACCGATTCTGAATTTATCTACATGTTTAACTAACCTATTACAGTATTTTCTATTATTATTATGAATGAATAGGAGACTAAACAAAATCATTGATATTTTACGGGTTTTTTAGAAAAAACTATCGCGTTTTTCTACAGTGAGGTAAAGTCGAATTGAGAGAAATCTAGGAAGTCTTTACGAGTACAACTGTTCTCGCGTGGATGGTAAGTTCCTCATCACACATTTGGTAGTGTGAGAGACTCAAAGCCTCTTCTTGAGTCCGGAAAGATGAGAATGTAATGAAGTAATGTTGTAGTATAACTCTTTCAATTTAATAGAGTCTTGCGATATTAATAAATTAATTAAATATCACAAATGCTTAATGTAAACACTTCTTAATATATCAAACGAATATTGCAGACGTAAAAGAGATTATTTTTAGAAGAACTAGTTACAAGCGGTTATTGTAATTTGTTAGGTATTTATCTAGAAAAAACTAGGCGTGGGTAAATTATAATTATTATTTAGAGCTGATGTTGAATGGTGAGTCAGTTGGTTTTATCTTATTCTTGTTGTATTACTCGTACTTAAAATTAATAAAATTAATCATAAACATGATCAATTTTATTAATTAATTCTAAGATAAAAGATGTATGTATCGACTAGTAAAGTTATGCTTTGAGGGCGACCGTAAGAGATGGTCACCTAATCACCAGTGCATACTTGTGTGGAGGACTGATTCTTCATCGGGATTTTTTGTTAATAATAGCTGACCCGCGCAACTTCGCTTGCGTCACATAAGAGAGAATGGGTCGATATTTTCACCATTTTTGTAACATTTTTCACTGGTACTCTGCTCCTATTGTCCGTAGCGTGATAATATATAGCCTATAGCCTTCCTCGATAAATGGACTATCTAACACTGAAAGAATTTTTCTAATCGGACCCGTAGTTCCCGAGATTAGCGCGTTCAAACAAACAAACAAACAAACAAACTCTTCAGCTTTATAATATTATAGTATAGATAAAAGCCATAGGCGTATGAACTCGATTTGTCAGTTTATAATGTTTGTCCAATGTTAGAAGGAACGAGCCTATTGCGGAATACCGGTCACGCTATCCAACTTCGGGCTGCTATTGAGAATAATCTGATAAAAATGGAAGAGACACCTTGCCCGACCTAGGACTCGAATCCAAGACTCTGTGATCAACAGTCCTATACAGTTCTACCTGGACGTCTACCGGATCGGACTCTAAAAGTAATTTGGGGGCCTTTTTGCAGTTTGTGCCCCTTGTTTCAAAGTCTGTAGATCCCGTACTTGCAAACGAATTGTTAGTGCGTAGTTATTTGCTTCGGCAGGATTAGGTCATTGGGTAAACCATTATGTTATGTTACACTGTTTTCAAAATTCAACGCAATATCTTTTTTTAAAGCAATGGTTACGCGTGTATTTTATTGTTTGATAGATAAACGATCGGGAAGCCCTAGAAACACAGTTTTAAATAGAATTTCCAGCTGGTTAGGATAAACATTGTACATCTCTTATTGCGTTGTGGTTACATGAAATGAGATTATTTCACTCTTTAGTGAATTGGAGGTAAAGTATTAGTATAGTTCATGTTAACCCCGATTTACTAATGAATTTAGTACGATTTGAAGAAACTGAACGGTTTTGGGTTATTGTTCGAATAGGAAAATTATGTTAGTAGTGTAAAAGAAATTAGAATCATTTTATTTGGTATTGTGAGCGATCGGGCTGTCATTAATGTATTTTTACAAAACTAAAAGTGTATAAAGTACCTGCAGTTTTTGAGCCGCGATTCTTTTATTTTCCGGTTCTATTTTTTACGCTCAATATAATTAAAAGAAAACAATTATTCCACGAGGAACTCAAGAAGGCTACTACGCCATTCAATAGACCCTTTGAACGGGAAGTCAAAAAGCTGACGATCTTTGTACGTCCGTTGCCCCGAAATTAACTCAAAATTACGCGCAAAAACACTGTTTTCTAATAAAACAATATTAATTGTTTTATACGAATTATAAGGTCATTGGTATGGTGTCCTCGTGAGGCGGTTTTTAAGGCTTCTTTCCTTTATGTTTAATGTTAAAAAGTCCTGTTTGTTTTTGATAGGCTGTTGAACTTTGATACGCAGTACTTTTTTTTATAAATATTTGGAAATGAGGGATATTGGATTGCAAGCTTAACGATGAGAGGTGCAAACAACGTAAAACTAACACATTTTTGCGCCATAAACCATTTTTTATTGTTGGTATTGCTTAGTGCTGGGAAAAGGCTATCTCCAGAAAGGAATTAGTGGACCGCCAGGAGAGGACCGCAAGTCCGACTCCACCACGCTTGCCAAGTGTAGGTGACTTTGCATACTTTCAGGGACTGTTAACAGTGACATCACTTTCATAATGTTGGGAATTTACACATTTTGAATACAAAGATTACTTCCAAAAGTGTTTGCTGTGGTGCCACAGCTTCGAACCCACAGCAGTAGCATCGGGATCAGCCGCAATGTCGACAAGCGTAGTTACAGGGTTAGAGGGAGGATGTAGAAAAGGGAGCATGATAGTTCCTTAAAGACCTTGAATCGCTTTATTTACAACACATTCATCTACACTACATCAGCTTAGCCTTTTTTCCAAACTATATTGGAGTAGACTTCCAGTCTCACCGGATGCAGCTGAATACCATTGTTTTACATGGAACGACTGCCTATCTGACCTCCACAACCCAGTTACCTAACATATAACACGGTAGTCGGTACCCTTCGGTAAGACTGGTTGTCAGACTTTCAAGCTTCTGATTACTGTTAACGACTGTCAAAGATCTTAATCTTAATCTTAATCAAAAATGGTAGCCGGGGCCCACAATTTTGCGTGCCTTCCGAAACACGGAGGAAATCGATATGCGTGCAAGCATGGCTTAACCTCAGAGATCATCTACACTATAGATTTCATAAACGCTTTTTTACAAACTACAGTATTTTACAGTGTATGTATTATTATTCAGCAACATATTGTCAAGGGTAATATTGATATTAATGATATATTATTTTGCTAAACTAGTGTAATAATGAGTCATTTAAATTATTACGGCGCACTTCCGTTCATATCAAACTGGTGGTTATGTCATTATGTTACTGAGTATAGTGATTTTGTTCGCTAATGTTTTAATGTGTAAATGGGGATTCCACGTGATAGTAATAGTATAATATTAATATAGAATAATATTACCTATTTTTTATATGTTATTTAAATATCAGTAAACAATAAACATAAGGCACCTAGATATATGTTTTTAAGTCAAGAATTGTGAAAATAGCATCGAAAGTAAGTTTTCATTATCAAGATTAAAATTTAATTTAAGAAATAAATAAATTAAAAAAAAAATCTTTCTGAGCAATAATTATACTTTAATTGGTAATAATAAATAAAAATAAAAACTCCGGCAATATTTACCAATGAGATTACATAATCCAAGTAATTTATAAAATGTGTTACAAAAACGCTTTAAAGCAAAGACCTCAACTTAAAAATATCACATTTTCACATAAAAAACGGCCATTTAAAAACAACACATAAAAGTCCTTCCGAGGGACTATAAAAAGATGTTTTGTACATCAGTACTAAGTTCAAAGAGAGGTAAATGTTCTCACAATGCATCGACAAACGTTTGTTTATAATTATTCGTTTAAGGTATGTGAATCATCCGATAATTATCTGTTTTTGTGTGTTAACAAGTTGTAGATATATTATTTTTTCATTAATCAATTTCCGTGATAGAAATAGATAATTTATCAGAGCAAGGAGTAATAAGTATGACACATGGTCTGACAACACGCAACTAAATTTAACATACAACTAATAGATGTAATATACGATTATGATAGAGACTTTTCATGAAACTTCCACACCTGGAACATCTATTTGTGGATTTCACAAATAATTGTCCTGTGTGGGAGTCGAATCCACGACCTCCCGACACAATGGTATTGACGTGGTGGCCACCTTAACCACTGCGCTATGGAGGTCATCACACTAAATGAGTATGGCTTTGTATAGAAACAGAAAACGGTATAACAAAGGATTTTTTTAACTAACAAAAATTAAGATTAACAAAGGCTTATGTGCATAAAAAGTGCTGATATATAACTAACTAGCTGACCCGCGCAACTTTGCTTGCGTCACATAAGAGAAAATGGGTTAAAATTTTCCCCGTTTTTGTAACATTTTTCACTGCTGCTCTGCTTCTATTGGTCGTAGCGTGATGATATATAGCCTTCCTCGATACATGGGCTATCTAACACTGAAAGATTTTTTCAAATCGGACCAGTAGTTCCTGAGATTAGCGCGTTCAAACAAACAAACAACCAAACTCTTCAGCTTTATAATATTAGTATAGATTGAGCTCTGTGAACGAGTGAGCATTAAAATTTGACCTTTAATAAAATTATGAATCTAAAGTAAACCAAGCAGACCAAAAGACGGGATCAATTTAGGAAAGAAATATAGAGTGATCAATAATATTCCACAATTACGATTATTTCTATAACATCCAAAAAACTCTAGTTTATAAGAGTAAAAAAATCTTTTAACAAATTTTGAATATTTCAGAATTACGACGCATTTTCCAATGTGCACGTACCTTTGGTATTAATCACTGTTCAGCGTTAAAGTTATTGGATAATTAATTATACCGTGATTGGAAATACCGAGAACACTCCGAATTAATGAGTCTGACTGCCTCGTTTAGCGAAATTGAATCAATGATGGCTGTAAGTCATGATAAAGATGTTTTATTCTTTCTTTACATACTGAAATGATGTGCTTACAGGGTTCATTGTCTATTTTGAGAGGTCTAAATCTTGACAGATTTTAATGCCATAATAATCTTGACAAAAACACATTCTTTATATTGTTTTTAGCGACATTACGGTTTTACGAATTAAGGAACCAAAAATGTCCTTTTTTATCATTTCATCATTCTTATATTTTGAAAATCGTTGCGAACGTAAGGCGCGGCTGCTGAAATTGAAATATATAATCTATCTGCCTATACAAAATACATATTTAACTATAGCTAAAACGTTGACAAATTTTACACAATCAATCAAGCAACCATCACTGCATGCTCATACGTCAATGCGGTCTAAAACAATATAATTACTGACGACTAATTACAAGCCACAAAAAAATAAACCGCCTAATTTAATTTCAAACAATAGCACATTTGAAAACTAATGGTAAGTAATGTGCGCGGGCGCAGTGGTACCGCGTGTTCGTGCGCATGCCTGTTCACGTGCTCGAATCGATATATCGACGATAACGATACTCGATACCTAGTATCGAATGTCACTACATTGCGATTCACCTGTACGATTTATTTGGAACTTTATGGCGTAATATGCCTATTGTGTGAATAGAAATATTGACTACAGCATAATTTCAGTGTCAAGCAAAAAAATGTGTGTTAGAGAATTTTAATTGAGTAATCTGCGAGAAGAATGCCAATGCAGATTTATTGCGAAATATTGTAATCGTGTGTCAAACAATGTGCAGATTTTATGAATAAATATTATGTATCTAATATAAGTTAGCATAAAATTTTCGGTTTATAGCAATTTAGTTTTAGCGGTTTATAGCAAGTTAGTCCCATGTAATAGCCGGCAACCCTCCCATTGTACATTTGCCATTGTACATGGCAAAACGTTGGTGGTTTTCATACACTCTGACTACGCCCACGGGTATAACTAGCGTGAAGTTATTTATTTGTGTAAATGTATACTTTATTTCAAAAAACAATATTGTTTTTAGTTTCTAAATTAAATTTGATTGAAGACGGATATTTTGCCAATATCTATGGATTTGCAATTTTATATGAAATAGTTGATAAACAACTCCCAATTTTAATTCCCAAGCAGGGTTGACATTACCACTTACCACCGTAAAGACATCAGACAAATTCCTTGATAGCATCTTTTTCAGCACAACATGCTATGCACTTAGCGTGGAATAAAAAAAGAAGAAAGAAATTATATTGTAATTTTTATCTTTTATATCTTGACAGATTAGCAGTTGTGAGTAGGTACCTGTGGTTAAAATAGTATCAGAGCCTGTTTCTCTCGTGTCTTTACTGTTAGTAATTTGCTTTATCTGGCTATGACTAGCGGACGTCCGCGACGTCGTTCACACGGAAAGATTTCCGTATAGATATTATAGCTTTCAAAAGATAAAGAATGAGGAGTATATATAAAAATCGGTTCAGTAGTTAAGAGTTTTTTTTCTAAACGTACGAATTTTATTACTTATAAGGGCATTTACAATCTATTTTAGTTACAAGATTGTTTAAACCTTTCTACGTGTGATCTAAAATTTGGTAATACAATAAAGAAATTATATAAAAAACACGAAGATGGAAATCTCGCTACGCGTAGTTAGTTAGTAGTACTTAGTTCTCATTCGCATCGCTGCCCACCGGAAACGTTCCCAGAATTTTGGCAGCATTGCCATATATTATGTCATTTAAAATATGCTAAGTAAATGACACATTTTATTTTATTTATTTTTTCAATTAAATTGTACATCGTGATAAAACTTTGGTTTCAAAAATTCTCAAATTAGTTTAACACATTTTTTAGGGGTATACAAACTCCTCAACCCGCACTTGGCTAGCTACTAGGGCCTTGCCCCTTGCTCGTTCGGAAGAAGACCCTTGCCCAGCAGTGGGACAGTAATGGGTTAAACATAATATTTTCACCGCTAATATTAAACAAAATACATTGACCTATATCGACCGGCTATTGAGCCACGAGACTTGTTATTGCAAAAACGTGAGGATATTGTTACAAAGTGCGATATGTGACGATACAACAGCAATTCTATGATGTTGTGGAAAATAGGTGTGTCGGAGTTAATTAGAATTACTAATATTGGTAGGGATTTTAAGAAATAATTTGTGGTTTGTAGAGAAAATCCTGTGTGAAGAGTAAAACCTAGGGTAGCTATGATTCTGGGAAATGGGAAACGATGTTTTAAAGGTCCACGCTTCAATTTAAATTTCGGGATAAAATTTTGTATGTTGTGTAATTTTTTCAAAGGAAATTAGTTGTTACTAGTAGAACTACATAAGTACATACATACTAACTACTAGGTTGATAGCCTATTCTCTAATGCCTAATACACTAAAAGACGATTTTATAAAATAAAATTAATGTCAACAGTTCCTTTAGGTCCAAAATGTTGCAATATTGATGTCGTCCAATAGTTAATTTTGATAAGTAAATCCAGTAGCTCGATTCTCTATTACTATCGACTTCCGACAACCAACTAGTCATCGATAAATTTTGTATGAAAATCTGATCAGCGCCTCTGACGGGCGTCGTAGAAACTATTTTCTAAATGTCAAAATTTTGATACCCGATGATACCGACTGTACAGAATCGCGTTACAGAGAGGCGATTTTAAAAAGATCAAACGGCACTGTTTTAAATCACCAAAATAATTCACAATACGGCGCAGTTAATTACCGATATGAGCAAACGTGCTGGCCACGTGCTTCAGCCCTACAAAGTCAACAACCTACGGTATTGCAAAACTACACACAACTTAGTTCGTGTAATACGATTAGCACGTGACGTAACAGGAGACACACGTTTTCGTAATCAACTCCCGTGCTCACTTTAGGCGGAGAGCCTTTTTTGTAAGGCGATTTTATGAAATGAAATGAAATTTATTTCACACAAAAATGAGAAATTATAAAATTATTGACATTTAAATAATTCATCGAGTCTAATAGACTTTATCAAGGAGCCATAATTTTAATTGAATTTTAAACCTTTTTTCGGGCAACATTATACTTTGACACACATTGCAAGTGATTTTTTCTACAAAAAGTGTAGTCTTAGGTATACTATTAAGCACTAATCTATCTCGTCTTTCTCGGAAAGATTTGTTTT
This sequence comes from Anticarsia gemmatalis, assembly GCF_050436995.1. NCBI lineage: Eukaryota > Metazoa > Arthropoda > Insecta > Lepidoptera > Erebidae > Anticarsia > Anticarsia gemmatalis. Next base: position 7,044,373 of record NC_134764.1, on the reverse strand, counting down.
GCTGTATGGAAGAGATCCTTGTGTGTTTTTGCAAAAATAGCTGTCTCTAAAATATACGTACAGGGCGGCTAGTTCGTCGTGATGAACGTTTTTAATTTTTTTATTAGTTAAAATCACGAATCATTTGCCCAGCAGTGGGACACATAAGGGGCTAATAAAAAAAAATAAAAAAAAATCACAAAAAGAATAAAATCATGAAGAACGACATTTTCCAAGCAATTGGACGATGCAACGTAAACTAGCGGTAACCAAAGTTTAGGTCGTCTATGACTGATGAATCCCCCTCGTAATTTACTGACCAATGATTAAAACAAGCAATTAACACCTTAATTTCTATACAAACATAAAAATCCTAGAATTCAATAGCATAATGTCTTAACAGCCACTACTATTAATTGGTTCTTAGAACGTTAATAAAGTAGGTAATATTATCGAGTGTGTGCTGTATAAACATGAAACTCATGGAAACACTTAACCCAGTGGACTCGTTTGTTACTTGACATTGTGACAGACAGGACGGACATAACTTTGTAGATGTTTCGTTAGTAGGTATAATGCTTTAAGGTGGGTTGATAAGCGTTACAAGATGAATGAATAAAAAAATTGCCTATCACTGTCCCAATGCGGGGCATGACTTTCGTCGACTCCTGAATTTTACAGCTGCTAAATGTCGGATTGGAAAAATAAGGTGGTAAATTTCGGATAGGGAACTTCAAGTATATAATTATTTTGTTTTAACCATTTGAAGAGTTTTTTAAAATACGAGCTTTGCCACGTTGATGATGATTATTTCATTGATAAAACATGCTACAGCAACATTTTTAGCAGTACACAAAAAATTGATTTATGTTATTGGCATTGGGCTTTGGTTCTGAACCGTCGACTGTAGGAGGCAAATTTCACTACCAATTATGCCAATCGGCCGTCAAATAATTGATTGGCTTTAAATATTTTTAACTGACATGCAAATGCACACATGTCCCTGCGCTTAAATTGGGCAAGGGAACTGTCTTTTAAGCAAATACTCAAAATCCGCCGTTATAGTCTATTCTTTTTACATGTAATAAGCAACAATAAAAATAAACAAATAGATAATGATACTTTGTTTAATAACTTTTACTTTCATTTCAACATATTATTTTACGATACAATAAATATATCATAAAATCAGGTCACGACTCACTCCCAGACTAGCGCCATGTATTTAAAAGTAATTTACAACAAACGTGCACTGTCACACGTGACTGACACACGATACATAGTATTTGTAAATTTGTTTGTTTGTAAAAAATAGGCCGGGTTCCCTCACGTGTCATTTGATTGCAAATTTTTGTATGCACGTTTAGGAGTAATGGCCACACAGCACGTGTATCAGGTTTGATTCTTGGTTGAAAAAAGTTAGGTAGCATACACTTTATTGGAAATAATTATGTGCTTGTTTTTTAGCCTGGATTTGTATATTACCTGAGGTTATAAATTTTGTTATGATTAAATTGTGTTTTTTTTTAAAGCTGATTATAGGGTTTTTTCAGGTTGTAATAATTGATTGAGTTATCGACCAATTATTGTTTGCTAAAACAACTTCAAAAATTACATGTTACGATGAACACATTTTTTGTTGGATCTTCATCGTCGTACAGTTTTAAATATAACGAAATTAGTTTTTTATATATTATTTGTTGTTTATGTATTGAATCATTTCCTAATACATTTTTTTGTTTTTCATGATAAAAATAGTTCATTAGTCTTCGATACTATCGCATTACTGTCATTCGTATCGAACGTTTTTAATTTGAAATAACTGTAGAAAATAATTCTTTTAAAATACACCCGAGGAGCTGAATAATTTCTATTCGAAACAGTTACTCGATTTCTATAATGACTCTGAATTGCGATAGTCACAAGACAATAATAAATAAAATTTAGTATAATTATAATAAAGCCATTTTTTATTATTTTTAGATGAGTGTTGTTGATTTACTATTACAATACATCACGTAATTCGGTGTGTCTTTTGACGAAAGTCTTTATTGTGTTCTGTCATATAAATTCAATTATGAGGTATACAAATAACATATTATCATTTTTCAATCATTTAAAAGTTTGGTTTCTTCAACACTAAATCAATAAACAATTACAATCAATTTTTATTTCTACACAGTCCATTAACCGTATTCGTCGGTTCATCCTTGGAGCGAACAATTAAGAACTTCTCCGATGTTTGCGGAAGTTTGTTATTAAGTGTAATGTGTTGAACAATGCATCATGATAGTAGCAATTAGTACAATAACATAGTGGTATAAGTTGTGATACGTGATTAGACCACCGTGATAGCTGAAATTAAAAACAAACATAAACAAAAACAAATCACATATGTTTGGACACGATTAAAAATATTCATAACAGTAGCACGAGTTTCTACGATTGGAACCATCGAGTATCGAGAGTTCGACGTTTAAAATGTACTGCAAAAATAGTTTTCTAGACGCCCGCTGGAGGCGATGAACAGGTTTTTGGGCAAAATTTATCGATATATAGTCGGTTTTCGGTGGTCGATGGTGGTAGAGAATCGAAAATTTTTATACAACAAAAAAATCATAAGGATGTAGGAGATAATCTTTATCTGTCTCTTTGTCTCTGCTTTATAATATGATGATTGTTTTTGTTAAACAACAAACTTTTAACATTTTTGTTTGCATTGAAATGATGTTGCAAAGTCTAGGAAATCTTTCAAAGTTTAGTTCGTGTCTTAATAAGTTATTCAGTTTTGTCTTATTTTCCTTAAACAACGAGACTACCTCAGTTTATAATCTGAATTTGTTTGTTATTTACAGACTGAAATTGAATGTAAAGTGGCCTAGGATAAATACTTCATTTAAAAGTTAAAACACACACCTAATATTTTAAACTCTAAAGTAAACAATATCGCCTGTAGCCGTCGCAACAGCGATCAAGGACAACGTTTTATCAAATTCAAAACCCAAATATTTGCCAATCCTTCTGGAAACAACCTTGATTCCTATTTTATTCGAAATAACAAAAAATGTAGGCAAGAGGGTGCATAATTTGTTTATTTAATAGTGTAGCGTGTGCCATTGAAGGCCATCATTTAAATTTTTTGGCGGAAGTATAGCAAAATGTCTGCTTTAGGTAATGTTGAATACATCATGTTTAGAAATTCAAGTGTGTTCAGAAACCTATAGAATAAGACGCTATATATCTTTTTATCGGTAGAATGGTAATAAATTCGTCTAAAAATATAACACTTGGCTTAAATAGCCTATGATCGAACTAAAATGCTAACCTAACTTTCTTCATGATATTTTACTAGAAATTACATGGACACAGATTATAACGTACCTGTTTTTGGTAAATTTTTAAAACAGGTTTTTAACAACCCTGTCTCTATTTTTGCGCTTGTCTGGTGCAATTGCTAGTACTGCCATCAATACCAATGCACTTTATTCAATAAAGTCATAAGTTCAATCCCAACGGTACATGAACGAAATATTTTCTTTGAATGATTTCGTCCAAATAATTAAGTTAATACAAAATTAGTACATCCAGCGAGAAATGTTTCAACAATAGGCTGGTTCTCAAATAAGATTTCCACAAAGTGATGCCTTAATTAATTACTTAAGTCTTTGCATTATAGAATGCGTTAGACGACCTTCAGGTGTGTAATGTCGGACAGAAATATGATGCGAGGCGTCGCGACGTCGACTATGTGGTTTTAATGTACTCTTACATTGTCCACATAATGTATCTAGCAAATATATAGAATTGTGTGAATATTTATATTATTACTGTATCGTTAACCTGACTCGATAACATTACAGCTATGTTAGTTAGTATACATCACGGGGTCTCCCGTCTATTGAAATATAGTAGCCCATCACGTCGTTTGCGAGAAGCTGGGTTATTTAAGGTGTAGATTATAAAAAATACTTTTTCTATAGGATCTATTAAAAGATTAACTAGTTGTCTCTGTGCTTTAAAACTACTTTAAATGACTATTTCCCCACAAAAAAGTTATGACTGATTGCGTTGCGGAAAATTTCACACACCTATGTCATGGTAATATTATCTATACCAAAGTCGCCTATCTATGTCGGCAACATTTTGTCAGCGGGCTAGTTTTTCACTTGAGCGCTTGTGTACGTAGGCCGCCGACATGCCAAGTTGTGTCGACGTATGGGCGACTTTCATGTGTAAAATTAATAATAAAATCCGCCGGTGATCGAGATCCGGGCCATATTAACTGTCTTACACGTGCTAGACCTTTGTATATGACCAGCTATTTCCTAGAACAGCAAATTATCTATTACTTATTATTTTCTTCTGTTTGAGAAACATACGGAAGTCACACTTGTCGCAGATCTAAGTATGGCGGAAGACAGCAATTGCAGAACAATTAGAAAGACAGACTATTACATACTATTATGTAATTTATACCTATTAACTCATTGCACTGTCATTACACATGACAAGCAAAAATATCTTGGCTTTATCTTTTACTTTAGAAAAAAATGAGGAAGCTGACTTGAAGTCATATTCCTAACAGAAAATATAGAATTATCCACATTTCCCTTACGCACAAAATTTGTACTTGGTAACCTGATAAACATACATACATAATATTTATATACTCGCTCTCATCACACGTATTGGTCCAGGGTGGTTATTGCAGCGAGGTAACCCTTTTAACCACTGCACCAATCATGCAGTATGTGTTTAAAGATAGCAACAAGTCGTTTTGCAGAAGACATAAAAGCGAGGTATATTGACGCCAAGGAGTGCGCGAAACTAAAGTACAGTAATTAAAAAAATCTTTATTGTTTAAAAGAAAATTATAAAAAAACAAAGCTCTGGACCCCACACTTTAATTTCCTAATATAAGCATAGGGGAGAGTAACCTATATTGTACCGGCTCCTAAATTGTACCACGTCTGTATTTACTACTAATTATTAATATTATTTTACAATGGCAACATAAAACCACTCGACTAAAGCGCCACCAACACTCCTCCATTTTGCTAGCACGCCGGACAGATACAACGTCTTAGACAAAATAAAACCTTTTTTGAACTGAGTGCATGTTATTTTTTCGTGTTTTGCCTAAGGAGTTTTCCATTCAATAAGGTGAATAATAATATAATGAAATCTGAAAAAAATAACGTCGATATGTATTATTTTTGATCAATAGCCAATAGACACTTCATGTGCAGTGGTTATTTTTTATTTTTAAAATTATTGTGAAATTATACTGTTCCCTATATTGTACCATGTCGAGTTACTTAAATTGTACCGGTTCAGTTTATGTAACCGATTGAAAATTTTGAATAATTTTTTAATTGATGGTGTATACTTATATATTTTACAGATAGCGTCATGAGAATTGTACCTCTAATCCGGATAATAATATATGTGACCATTGTTCCAATTAAATAAGGCAAAAAGATAATTGTTCCTATTCAGTTAGAATTTCCTAATGTTTAGTTTATATTATATGATTTTCGATAGCTGTTTTATGAGGCAAAAAGATAGTTATGTTCCTAATCAGTTAGAAGTTCCTAATTTTTAGTTTATGTTATATGATTTTTGATAACTATTTTTGTCAACTTTGAATTAATATGTTGAGAAGCTTTAAATTGTTTATTTTAATATCAGTTGCTAATTTTCTTTAATATTGTGATTCCAAAAGGCTGGTTAATTAGAACAGTACCTTTTTAAGGCTGATTATACTGGAGGATACAAATAAATCAATATTCTTATTAAATAGCTTTGCTTTTTCTTGAATAGATTTTCTTTGGTACGATTTAAGTACCTAGTGGTCCAAATTAGGGTACCAGTTACGTTATTTGGACCGAAGGACAGCCTCCACAAAATCCTTTTTTTTCACTAGTTGCAACTAAGCTGCAATATTTATACCCTGATATCATGTAGCTGTTTAACCATGTTATCTTATGAAATAGTTTATATTTTTGTAACTTATAGGGATTCGATGTTATTTCATCTAATGTCAGAAGTGGTCCAATATAGGTTACTCTCCTATACAATCTTATCCAACATTAAAGCTATAACTATTTGTGTGTCAAAAATGTCGACGTTTTACAGAATAATAATTAATAATAATAATAATTAATCACCAGAAACATGTTTTCATATAGAATAGTTTACCAAGTTTTAACTGCATTTGAACTGCCCATAGGATCAAGGTATAGTCGAGTAATAACATTTCTGTTACAATTAATAATTGAGTCGCTAGTGAAGCTAAATTATTGGCAGTTGAAGGCTCTGTCGGCTTCATATTACTCTGAATATTTACGTGCAGTCGATAGCAAGGTTATACAGGCAAAGAGTTGTGGCGGCTTCTGATTTAGACGTGATATTATTTTGATCATGTTGTATATGAAATAACAATTTACATTTCGTCGCTGAAGAAATGTGAAAATTTTGGAAACTAATGTTAAGTTACTGAATCAATAAAGTTTGCAAAGAAATGTTTTTTTGTTTTTCGCATGCATAGTTGTCAAACATTGCAAAACAACAATCATATTAATATAATCTTTTACCTACATTTTATTTATTTCAGTTGTTATTATATAAAATATAATAATATTCATGTTCGTAGCATACAAATGATCAACTGTCATAAATATTGAACCATTTATTTTAAACTAACTTTACATGATTTAATCGTATTTGTCTTTTTATCTCATTCTTGAAATCAGTATTCCTCTTAACAACATCAAATAGAGCACACTACCACTGTCTTTTCTACATCAATTTCATAATCTAAGCTATCAGGATTACAAGATAATTGATATAAATACAAAGAATATCGACACCGTCCTTGTCAAGTCACCACCTACACAAACATCATTATTGTATCTAATTCGATACGTTTCATTATACAACATTATCATTATAAATCATTTTCACTAAACGCTTTTGTTACAACCTTCGAATAATTTTGTCTGGGAGCAAATTTTGATACTTAAATTGTCTCTATTAAATGTCTTAGAAAGTATGAAAAGTTGAACTACAGTTTTAGGTGCCAAGAAAATAAATCATTTTAAATGTTTCGTATCATTGCAATAGGTATTTGAATGATATAATTTATTAAAGTCTTGGTTGTTATTGAATAGCTGCCGGCATGGGAAAAACTGACGGATTCATCGGTAGAGTATTTTTTTTTTCATGTACATCGCCCATGCGGTTTCCAGATTAGAACAGTAGACCGTTTTAATACCTTATACAATCAGTGAGTAAACATGACATAGCGAAGAATGTAGTAGTACTTATTTTATCTTCATTATAAACGCATATTATATTAGTAACATGATCAGCAAGTAAACGTTTGCCGATGGCATACCTTTGCATACAGCCGCATTTAATACCGCTATGCAAAGTTTGACATGAGTAAACTATAGACAAGTCTGCGGACACAAAGCCGGGCTTAGTTGATGATAATACTCGCTTTTCTTCTAGACTAATAATCATTTTTTAATCCATTATAGTCCCACAACTCATCAAGGGTCTCCGGCTGGACGAGGAAGAATTCAACCTTGATCTAGCCAAGTGCGGATTGAGGACTGCATGCTCTCAAAAAATGTTAAAAAACTTCAGAAACCTAAATCAAATAATTAAGTCGGCTTACTTTAAAATCTTTGGCCTTGATCATAGCACTCACAAGCTGAAATCGTAAATATTACTGAAGAAATTCCTATTGAAATGTTTAACTAAAAACCAATTAAAAAATTAATGAGTTCTCTCCATTTGTGACGTGATCTGACTGTTTTGGTCACTAGACCGGCCATGCTACCATTCAAAAACTATGTTGACTCCATCTGGGTTGGAGAGCAGACTTAACCTTTTACTCCTTAAATATTGCACTCTATCTGAACTGTATATTAGTGTATATAGATATTTGTGACTATTATATAAGAATATAATTCAAATGACTAGCTTAAACTCCATTGTTTAGTTAGTTAACTTTAGGTCACGGCCAAAGACTGGCATGTAATACATTTTTATCCAAATTGGTAAAAGCGTTTCCACGCAAAAAATAGGCAAGTACACATTTTAGCTCAGTACATTTGAATTTAATTACTAGTTCGTGAAAAAGAGAGCTCAGCTTAAATTTCAGTAGTGATCTGGCGAAACAAATTGCAATTCAAAGTTTTAAAATGTCCATTTGACCGCGTTGTACGACCTTCAACTGGCTCAGATGACCGGAGATATAAGTTCAAAAGATGTGAAGTAACGCTTGATTTTCAATGGCAAATCATCAATAGATCATTACAAGAATCCGTCTTTAAGAACAATGGGAGCATTGATTGTGACCGTGATGAGGTAATGCTCGGGTTTCGTGATAAATCAGTACTTATAGATCATTTGAGATGATTTTTAGGTATTACAGTGTTTTAACTACGAGATGACTTATTGAACATTGTTATATGACAATGTGTGTGCTGTTGGTATTCCGGGTGAAATATTAAATAAATGACTAAAAATATGTTTTTTCCTAACTATGATTGATCTCATACTGGGCAAAGGTCTACCACAATCTTCGATATAAGTATGGATAGGTGTCTAAATCAGATCACGCCAACATTACTATCCCAAAAAAATCTATGCGATGCTAAAGCGATGTAGTATGCAATTATTGGGCTCTCCCAAACTCCTCCATTGGTCTAGATCCTCAGCTATTTTCTGCTTACCAGACAAGTCTCAAAATCGTATCGCCAACATACGTATCCATAAACAATATAGATACGGCACGAAAGCAATGTTGCATTTGTATTCGTTACTGCAAAAATATTATCTTCGATAGCAACACTGCTGTCGATAATAATTACACAATGATAGACACCTCTTATTTGTCTTTAATTCCGGCTTTATTATATTGAGCTAGAAAACGTTATTATCATATTACTTAATTATAAGGTTATGCTGGTTCTCTATATAAAATCATTGCTTGTCTAAATTTAGTTTTGGAGATGTGAATGAAAGTCAATTCAGAACTTCATGGAACCAATTCGAAGGGTGGTCGTATGAATGAAAAAACAAACATCTTTCTAAAAGCAACCCAGTGATTTCATTTCCGCATATCCTTTTGTTTTCTTTCAACCTTATGTCATAGCAATAAAGGTTATATTCCTTTGTCATTTTGACAGAGAGTCGTTGCCAAAACAATGCTCACGGCACTTTACTCTCCGATTACTATTAGATGGCATTTTAAAATATTTTTTGGCATTAACACAAAAGTAATGAGTTTTTAACAAGCTTTCAGACGGTGTGTGGCTTTTGGCACGCGGTGGCTTTTCACCCGAGAGTCGAGTCGGGTCATGGCTCTGAACAAATCTTTGTAAAATTATTTATTTTTAACTTTTACCTGTGATTCAGTCTGTTAATATAACTTTAGCGCGAGCAATTATATTTTCATCCCGGACCGTTGATATGTACCTGCATGACTTATGAATGACATTGTAGCCTTACAAAAAATAATAAAAAAATGATAATTTTCTTTTGGGAAAGTCTATATAAAAATTTTTAATGTCTACCAAAAGAATGTGTGTTAAAAATTTGAACGTTTCAGTAGATTTAATACGTAAGTACATATATTATGTATATTGAAGGGATTATTATGAAATATTTTTATTATTCATTTATTATAAAATACGGTACTTATGCAGACACGGTTTTAAATCTTTTTACGTGGACGAAGTTGCACGAAAAATATAGTAATAATAAAGAAAATAGCTTCCTCCACTAAGTCGGGTAAAAACGCCAAACATTTCTTTTGACTATATCCGCAAAATTAACAAGTCTCGTAATTTATACTATTTGACCACGAAATTAATTATTTATTAAGTTAATGAATAAATTAACACATAAATGAAGTATAGAATAACAAAACAACTAGCAACTGGTTTAAAATAACTTCCTGTTAAGCTTCTTTATATATTTTATTTTCCTCTAACAAAGACAATTTTAGGCTGTGTTTACACTATTAAGACTGAATAAAGTGTAAATGAGGTATGAGGAGTTTGTAGACAAGAGTAATTTTTTTTTTTTTTTTTTTTTTTTTTAGATAAAAATATTTATTTCTGTCCAAGTTTACAAAGTTTTTGAGAACAATGATAGCCACACTAGGCGTTGCCTGTATCGTGGTATCAATGCAATTGATTACCAGATAGGACTAGCTATAGAGGTACAATAATTCTGCTTACTAACTAATAGAGAATAATACAAGCTAATATAATATGATAACAGAACAGAGAACAAAATTTTACGCAACAAAGACTTAACTCTAAATGGTATGTGAGTGTATGTTTGAGTGTGTGTAAGTGTTAGTGTGTCTGTGTATGTGTGTGTTTGTTTGTGTGTGTGTATGTTTATTTGTGTGCGTGTAGGAGGGAGGAGAAACAAGAGAAAGGACACCCGGAATAATTAAGATAATGATTTTAATAGCTGTTCGATGTCATAATAATTCAGATCGATGAGATATTTTACAGTTTTTAAATGTGCTTCACGAACAGAGTTTTCCCTAAAATTGCAAGCTTTATTTATTTTATTGTACAGGTAAGGAAACAGATAACTTTTAAAGCGCTTTGCAAATGATGTTCGTACTGTGGGAACCATAGCCTTGAATATTCTTCTACTTAATAAATCTTGGTAATCAGATGACTTTAGTATTTGCAAATGTGTTACTCTAATAGCATTACTTATGTAGAGACGTCTTATGCTTAATAAATTAGAATCTTGGTATATTTGTTCAGTACGATACCTAATTGGCTTTTTCAACATAACCTTAATAACTGAACGTTGTGCACGTTCTAAACTGATGAGATTAGAAGCTGCTGCTCCGCCCCATGCGTTAATGCAGTATGTCAGGATAGATTGACAGAGTGACAAATAAACTGTTTTTATAAGAGCCGTGCTTGCAACCTCTCTGATATGTTTCATGGTATAGATGATTTTTCTGGTCCTGGATGATAATGCTGAAATGTGGTCACTAAAACTAAGTTTTTCATCGAGAATAACTCCAAGGTATTTTATGGTACAAGATCTTTGAATTTCTTTACATGAGCACGAATTTGCAGTAACATTTAATTGGTAACGGTCACATGTATGTACTACTATGTCGCGAGTAGCTGTAGGAGACGAAGCTGCAGTTTTATGAAAACATAGATATTTAGTTTTGGTAGTATTCAAGGTAAGTAAATTACTATTTAGCCAGTTCATTATTGTAGCCATACCAAGTTCAGCAGTAACAATGCAGTCACTCCAGGTGTTTCCGTGAAAAATGATCGCAGTGTCATCAGCATAGCAGGTAATTGACGCGTTTTGTAGAGGTAAGGACGCAAGTTCATTTAGATAAATCAAAAACAAGGAAGGACCCAATACACTACCCTGAGGAACCCCAAAAGACAGTTCTTTTGAAGAGCTTCGCCAAGAATCAATCTTCAAATGTTGCTGCCTTCCAGTCAAGTAGCTTTGAAACCAATCGAGAGCTATTCCTCTGACACCTATAGCCTCCAATCGCCTCAGAAGAATTGGAATTGACACAGTGTCAAAGGCTTTAGCGAGGTCCAGAAAGACTCCTATGCATGGCTTCCCATTGTCAAGCTGGTGAACTACGTTATCTGTAAGCTGGTTGACCGCATCCTCAGTTGATAGTTTTTTCCTAAAACCAAATTGGTTAGGAGATAGAAATTGATTTGATTCCATATATTTCACCAGGCGTGTATTTACTACCCTTTCCAAGATCTTTGAGAAAACAGGCAGCAACGATATTGGTCTATAGTTGTTAGGGGTAGTTGTCTCGCCACCTTTATGTATGGGTACAACAGTAGCAATTTTCCATTCATTAGGGACTGTTCCAGTGGACAAGCTTAGGTTAATTATATTGGAAAGAGGCTCTAAGATGAAAGCTCTAATAGATTTAATTACTTCCACAGAAATACCATCAGGACCTGGCGCAGTATTTGATTTAAGATTAAGAATTATATTATCTACTTCGTTACTATCTGTGGGATCAAAAAAGAATGATGTTAGTGGGGAATTGGACACGTCAACTTTTTGCGCTAAAGTGGCTTGTGTAGTATTTAGATTTTCCAATATTTCGTTTGCATACTTCTGACCTATTGAGACAAAGTGATCATTGCATACATTTAGAGAATCCTGTGGACATATTTTGATTGTTTTAAGGTCTAAACTAGGTGACTTGGTGGTACTTTTCCTATGAGTGATTTCGTTTATGGTGTTCCAAAGATCACGAGGCTTATCTTTATATTTTAATAATAGGTTTGAATGGTATTCGTTCTTGATTTTGCGTATTAAAGAGACGTAGAAATTACGGTATCTCGAATATATTAGAGATTTAATATTGCAAGAAGGTTGATTTCTCATTTCAAGGTGTAATTTATCCTTGACATGTGAACATTTAAGGAGACCTTGAGTCATCCAGGGTTTTAATAATACTTTAGATCGGGCTATGGGTAAGTGTTCTGAGTTCTTGTCTAATATGTTTCTTACAATGTTAATAAACGTCTCTGCTTGTTCAGCGACACTAGGAACATTATTTAAAATTGACCAATCAACCTGACTTAACTCCTCTGCCATTGAATTATAATTGACACGCAACCTGTACTTTGGAGGAGCGCTAGGTCTATGTGTGGTCCCAGTAAAGCCGGTGATTATCATGTCATGATCTGTTACAGCTGATGAGCAAACAATTGTTTCAATATCTATATCTCCCGCATAGAACACGTGATCAATACAAGAGCCGTCTCTAGTTGGCTTATTAACAGCTGGTTTAAGGCCTAGTTCAGCCATAGCACAGAGGTAGCTCGAAACATTGTCAGCGTCGGAGTTGCTAATATTAATGTTGATATCTCCTGTGAATATGGTGCAGGGCTTTAATTTCAAATTAGGTATAAACCTAAGTAAAGAACTAGAGAAGTTATCGGTATTTCTAAAAGATGGAGATCTGTAAATACCAAGTATGGTAACTAGGTTTGGGATGGTGACTACAATGCAATTAGCTTCATCAATCAAAGGTTCATTTACTAGTGGTGACCAAATGTCTCTAACGTAAACAACAACACCGCATGCTTTGTTAATGTACCTAGTAGAGCGAAAAGATTCGTAACACTGGATTTGAGGGACTCTTGAATTATCATTGAGCCAACACTCTGTGAGTACAATTACATCATAATTAATTTTTGATCTGTTAAGCATTACTAAAAATGAATCAAAATTTCGGTTTATACTTCGAATATTTAAAGTTAAAATGGTGAAATTATGTTTTTGAATGACCTCATAACACTTTTCAATCATGTCAATAGAATGGCATTTTACAGTAAACGCATTATCTATATGTTGCATTAGTTCATCCGTATTCATTGTTAAAATGTTTTAATAAAATGGTTATGTGGAAATTACAACGGAGATTATATGCCATCCTATTAAAAAGTATGTGCAATAGTGAGTAATTAATGTACCGAGAGACGTGTTTATGAGGTTTGATCAGTTTATACAATTTACTAGAATTATTGGGTGAAAGTGTACAGTTAAGAGAATTGTTACTATGATGTGGAATGTGTGTAAGTATGTGTATGAGTGGAAAAGTAGGGATGATTGTATGTGTGTGACAATCGTTTTGATAATTTGACATAATAAAGTATTTAAATAAAATAAATCTTAAAAAATATGAGATCAATACAAAAAAGCTGACTCTACAACAATTTAAAGATAGTGACTTATTTATCGACCACAGCTTCCGGTCCAACATATTTGTCCAAGTCCTCAATAGATTGTATGCAGATTGCTGCGTATTGACCATTTGGACCATTTTCGTTTTTCTTAATATATATATTGCCGTTACGTAGCCAACAAAAACGAAATCCGTTAGCATGTGCTCGAATTCGAGCTTCCCGAAATAACAGCCTCTTCTCCTTGGTGACACGTTCATTGAGGTAGAGTCTAGAAGTCGCTACATTCACAATATTCTCAGAAGTAATATTTTTACGAGACTTAGCCGCTGTCAACAATTCATCTCTCTTCGCTTTCCTGGTTAATTTAACGACGATAGGGCGGTGTTTTGTGGAGTTATTTCCGGGTTTCGGCCTAGGACCAGCTCTAGATACACTATCTATGTCCGTTTCTCGTAAATCCACATTTAGTTTTTGAGATACTGTTAGCATTATATGCGTGAGGTTCTCGTTATTTTGCTCTGGAAGACCACATAATTCGACCTCATTCCTTAAAGAGTTTTGTTCGAGGTTACTAAGAGTTGACTGGAATTGTGATATAGTTAACTTTAAACTATTTATCTCCCGATCCTTAGCTTTCAATAGGTCATTGAACTCTGCGATATGTTTAGAGAAGGACGGCGTGAGGTTAGCAAGTTCAGTCTTCAAATCCTGTACATCCTGTCTTAGCAAGCTAATATCGCTGGTACTTTGTCGCAATTCCTTTAATTCTTGCCTAAGTTCCCTCATCTCATTCATAAATTCTGCTAAGGAAATATTAGACTCGAGAGCAGTCGAACCTCGCGAACCTCTTATAACGTTGACATTTTCACAAGGAGAGTCGTTGTCATGTAATGTGGAATTGGAACCAGGGGTTCTTGTATTTAACCTTTTACTAGGGGGGCAGACACACTTAGGGCAAATCCAAGTTTGTTTATAATTGTTGCTATATTTCTTCCATGAATCCTTCGTTATATTTATACAATCCAGGTCATATGCTCCTTTACATTTAGAACAGGACAAGTAAGAAGAGTTTGGAATATTCTTACCGCATTCCTTGCAATTTACGGCCATCGTGGACGTAGAGCGCAGAAGTTGTAAATAAACACACAAACACAAATTCGTATTCCCGCGTAGTTTCGGCGCGCGTCCTTATCGCACAGGTGCAGCGGCCAGCGATGCAGGTGCCAGGCGACGACGGGGGTGCGCGGTGAGTAGCGGGAGGCAGGCGCTCGAGTGACCGCGGCAAGCAGTGCAGCGGGCGAGTCACGGGTTGTCGTAGGTCAGGGTTCAACGATAATTTAAAAATTTTTGAAATTTAATTTGTTGTATCTTCGGAGTTTGTTGACTAATTAATATGGGGTTTTCGGCACTTGTTACTTCACGTATTATATTATTATTGTATGTCAAGATATGTACTATTGAATCACTTTTAACACATTTAATTTTATAATTTGTGCGGAGCAAACGACACAGTGGCGTCCTACTCGATACCGAACGACGAATGAAATGAAATTGAACGTCGTTGAAGTGGAAATGTACAATAATACTCGTTTATTTACGAATTGTATGTAATTTTACCTTTTCTGAGAATAAAGGTTTAGCCTTAATACACAAGTGACAAGCGGTTGGTTAGACGCGCGGTTTGGCGTTTACAAAGATTACGAACTATTTATAACACGTACCTCTCTTCTTGGTGCTGGCAATGCAATAGTACTAAGTGTAATAAACATGGTCTATCTTCACGTTATGATTTAAAATTAGGTTTCTAGCAATTACACTTTAAAATCGTCTCATGCTAACTGCGGTAAATAGAACGCCAAAACGCGCGACGAACTCTGTTCAACAGAACAGTAGCTCGATTCTCTATAACCGGTACTGTCGAGTATCGAAAGTTTGACATTTAAAATGTACTGCCAAATAGTTCCTACGACGCCCGTCAGAGGCGCTGATCAGATTTTCATACAACATTTCTCGATGACAAACCGGTTGTCGGTAGCCGATAGTGGCATAGAATCGAGCTACAGAACAACAAAATATCACATCTCTAATTGATGAACTATATTTTTTGCCGCATGATTAAAGTGCCTTTATTGAAGTCGTGTGAGGACTTCGAATCATTTTAATTCTAAAACGAAATCACGTTTCTCTCGTATAGTCGTTTGTCAATTAGGATGACACCTAATCTATTAGTTATCGAATAAAAATAAATATTGTGACTAATGTGTACAGGATTGTATTTATGTCCAATTGATTTACTAATAATTGGTTTTTGCAGGTGGCTGCTTTGTAAACGATTTATTATGACATCGGTTTTGTTCGAACAAGATCTGGTTTCAATGTTCTAGCAATATGTTTTTCTTGAGTAAATTAGGCGGTACAATATAATTATTAAAACATTATACCCGTCAGTACGGTGATCAGCTCGATGAAAAAATAACAGAGACTTTTTTAAATTTATTAATATTTTTATATCATACTGAAACAGAAGGACGATTTCCAACTACTATCGACTATTGACAAACGGTTAGCTATCAACAAATTTAGTATGGATAGCTGCTCTGCATCTCTAGCGGGTACCGTAGGAATTATTTTTGCAATACATTTTAAATGGCAAACTCCGGTAGTCAATATATATTATCGACTATAGAAGATCGCGCTACCGTACTACTTTTGTTTCATAGTAATAATGCAGAAACATTTTGGAGTCTAGCGCGTAAAGTGTGTACAAGCCCTAATAGTACGAGATCCGACCGCGTGATTTATACGTTCACCTGTTTGATTGATGAAATATAATTTTTATCGATATTTATAACTAAACCAATGCAGATCCGCAAAGGTGGCCATCCAAATTTGGCCGCAATTAATTTTAATTAAAATGTAATTAATTATTTATTGTTGAACAATTACGTTCACTTGTTATTGTTAAAAAATATATTTCATTAGAAAGAAATATACCTGAGATACCGAGAAAGGTCAAGGTGCCATCCCTCACTTGGCCGCAACCTAATGTCAGCCAGGTGTAAACAGGTATAATTTTGTTAAATATATACGTTCATAATGTATTATCATGTTATACATACCAAATTGAAGATTAATTCTTTCCCTACATGATGAGATATAGGTGCCTATGCAAAAATGCCCGCAAATAGTAACTGCCAACGATTAAAGATAAATAAAAGCGAGAAAAACTTAAGATAAACACCGCATGTCGAATAAAGATAGAGCATGCCAGCTGCTTGTCGTTTTCATGCTACTGCGCATGCGTCCATAGATAAGACTAAATACCGTACTGAATATTGCAATCACGTGTTTTTGACAGTCTTATGCGCCACGTTGTGTTTTTTCAAGTCCAAAATTATAAAACTTTGTTAATATTAATATTGATATATTTCATTCTTAACGTTATTAAAACGTAAGAATAAAATGAAGAAGTGTTTTTTGTTGTGTTACGAAAAGACTACAAAACTGAACTTCGACAAATTCTTGTACGACACTACTCTACTCCGACAAAATGGCACTCCGATGCGTTTTAATTTAGACAATACTAGAGTTCGATATACCTAGTCTCAGACACTATCGTACACCGACAAACCATTTCTTCGACATAACTTAAATAAGAAACAATGCGACTTCGACGACATACTCCTTCGACAATAATGCTAGGTCGATAGCAGTTAACTTCGAAGTACTCTTCTCAGAAATGTTGTGCTTCGACAATATCGTAAACCGACGTGACACATCTAAGCCACCAATGTATATTAAATTAAAAAAAAATGTATTTTAATGAACTATTTTTACAGCATATTATTTTTGAGCAGTGATAGCCGAGTGGTATATAAGTTGACACCTCCCACGCAAGTGGTCGCATGTATGTATGTATTTTGTATGAAGGCATCGCCTATATTATGTTCATTAAAAAGAAATAAGATTTATCTTCACCGTTTTACCGTTGGAGCATGTGATAATTATTTCTAATACACACATAACTTCGAAAAGTCATTGGTGTGTTGCCTCGGATTCGAACCTTCGTCAACTTATATACCACTCGGCTATCACTGCTCAAAAATAATATGCTGTAAAAATAGTTCATTAAAATACATTTTTTTTTAATTTAATATACATTGGTGGCTTAGATGTGTCACGTCGGTTTACGATATTGTATCTTTTCGTAACACAACAAAAAACACTTCTTCATTTTATTCTTACGTTTTAATAACGTCAAGAATGAAATATATCAATATTAATATTAACAAAGTTTTATAATTTTGGACTTGAAAAAACACAACGTGGCGCATAAGACTGTCAAAAACACGTGATTGCAATATTCAGTACGGTATTTAGTCTTATCTATGGACGCATGCGCAGTAGCATGAAAACGACAAGCAGCTGGCATGCTCTATCTTTATTCGACATGCGGTGTTTATCTTAAGTTTTTCTCGCTTTTATTTATCTTTAATCGTTGGCAGTTACTATTTGCGGGCATTTTTGCATAGGCACCTATATCTCATCATGTAGGGAAAGAATTAATCTTCAATTTGGTATGTATAACATGATAATACATTATGAACGTATATATTTAACAAAATTATACCTGTTTACACCTGGCTGACATTAGGTTGCGGCCAAGTGAGGGATGGCACCTTGACCTTTCTCGGTATCTCAGGTATATTTCTTTCTAATGAAACATATTTTTTAACAATAACAAGTGAACGTAATTGTTCAACAATAAATAATTAATTACATTTTAATTAAAATTAATTGCGGCCAAATTTGGATGGCCACCTTTGCGGATCTGCATTGGTTTAGTTATAAATATCGATAAAAATTATATTTCATCAATCAAACATGTGAACGTATAAATCACGCGGTCGGATCTTAGACTATAACACTAATCCCAGGAAGTGACAGACTTATTTCAGATGGCCTAGATATTCTAAGAAAATATTCTCCGAAGAATAATAAATTAACTTGTCAGTTTTCAAATGTAACGAAATATGTATTCATACTGCTCATTTCAAAGCGACATACGTGTTTTACTTCACTATAGTATATACATTATTATGTGTTTTTGATGTTTTTATGTGCGTGTATGTGTTTGGCCGCGATCTTCCAAACAAACGTAACTTTCGAGCTAATTTTATTAACATCTGTAGTATTTCAAGATGCAGACGTGACGGCGCCGACAAAAACGGATACGTTCAATTTTAAATGTCTGCATCAAGTCTTGAGTCCGGGTACAGACATTAGTATACAAATAATTGTGGCGGAAAGATCCTTTAAGTTTATCTTTAATCCAGGTCAACGTGGTGGACTTGAAACCCTAATCCCTCCCTCATTCCAAGAGAAGACCCATGCCCAGTGGGACTTTTATGGGTTAAATTTATTTATTTTACGATATGAATCTAGAAACATAATATAATATTTTCTAGTTGGTCTATTTTGGGCAGATTACACTAGCATGAACAGAGTCGCCTCAAAACCAAGTAGGGGGCGAAAGCGAAATCAACGCAATTTTCTTCTCATTTAAAAACTCTATTAAATGACATAAAAGACAATCTTTTAAGTCCTCCATTAATGTGAAAAGAGCAACTGTCGCCAACCCACGACAATTGAAAAATGACATAAAAAGTAGAAAAGAAATCAAAACGTGGGATTGACCTTTAGATCCTTGTTATCTGCAGATCTATCCGAGGATAAAAGTGCAGTTATCTACGATCTATTGTCACAAGTTAACTGTGTATTGTATAATATACTACGCATTACTTATACTTTTTTTTATATTCTCCTATTTTTATCTTATATCCTGTTAGCTTTTACACCTGCATTTCAGACGGAAATAATTTTTAAAAGAAGTTGTGTACTTTCTCACACGTACAGTCACGCTTTTTCTTATAGCGGTAGGCAGTGACCAAAGTTTGTATCTCCTAGGCAAAGTTCGGTTCAATAAATTCAGTGGTTTAACTGTATAAGAATAACATTTTTACAAATGGTTTTTTTATTACATCTTTACGAAATACTTTCCTGGCTCTTAACATCCAAACTTCATACTAAATCTACAATCTTTTCAAATCTTTATTACTAAAAAAGCAACTTATGAATGAAGGAAAAATATCTAAACACTAAGGAAACGAAAAAATATGTCACTATAAATAATGTAGCGGAATCTTTTGTGCTAAATAGGCCAGTTGCGAAGCATCCACTTTCTATGCAAATTTATAACTACACGTGACATATTCCGTCTACAGTTAAATAGGACAATCTTGACAGGTTTAGACCTAATTTAAGATACACTATATAATAAATATTTAACTGGCTGGCGATTGTATGCGACCACCATGCAGTAGTTTGGTTTTTGCTTCAGGGGGTTATCACGTATTTCAGTTGACAACTATTTATAAGCCACTATCCTGTACATTGTTTTCTCCCGTAGATTATAGTGATTAAGGAGTTACGTCAAAGCAGCAATGTATTGCATTGTGGCTATCAAATTGACGTACATTGGCTGTCAAATGAAATACAGGATAAGCCCACTGATTTCTCGCAAAAAGTTAATGCATTTTTTTGTATTGTTAATAATTCTAAGTGATTGCCCGGAGCTCTGAGGGAGTTGAGGTTCGTAGACCTCTGTACCCCAATAGATCACCTTAGGCTACCGGTCCAGCGGTAGACCTCTCGTTAGATGTGTAAGATACCGGAGCGTCAGGCTAGCAGAGTGAAAAATAAATGAGCGTACCAAGTACCTGTGTATTGTGCAGGCTCTATAAATTAAATTCAGTCTAGCGGGCTGGTTTCGATGAGATCGTACCGTTACCGTTGTTGTAACCAAATATCGGCTAGCAGGCCATTTTTTTTACTATTCCATATTCAACAAATTTTCGTTCTAAAACCTAAAAGAACCAAGGTAAAAATCACCATACATGAATAGTAAAATGTTTATCAAATTGAAAGCCTATTAGCACGTGTAAAAACTCCACGTGATCTAATATTATGCATACAGTTGAGTTTTTTGAACGAAAAAAAAGTAAATTTCCAATTCGACATTTGAAATTCATGGCGCAGTGACGGTTTTTTTTGGGAAATTACAAGAAATCGGAAAGGTTCGAGTCGGTTGAAAAAAGTGCTTAAATACAAAAATACATAATGCAAAAATCTTTGAACGTTTGGTAGAGTATAAATTATTATTATTTCTCGTTGGCAAGTCAATGAGGGTTCGGTCAGTGATGATGTGATTGTGGAGACTTGGTACGTAATAAATCTTTACATGAATGGAATCGGTTTCGTTGACAACACGTGGAGATGATAAGTGGGGTTTTGTATGAAAACAGATGACTCATTCATAGATCATTCAATATTTTTATTGTCGAGCCAATTTCTTTCAGCGTGTCTTAGAAGTTTTAAAATCTAACAAAAATGCCTAATTCAGATAATTTTTCTTACAATAAGGACTGTCATAGTCAAAAATCTTACATCAGGTAGGTTTTTTGTAGCGTTGAATTCATACTGCATTTATTAGCCTTCAAAACTAGCATGAATTTAGACGCTATTAATAGAAGATTACAAAAATTAGCTAAGTCTTCATCAATTAATCTAATCACAAAATTATCGTTACGCAAACCGGTAGCGCGATTATCTACAATTGGAACCATGAGTATCGACATTTTGACATTTAAAATGTGCTGCAAAAGTAGTTTCAAAGACGTCCGCTAGGGGCACTGATTTTGAAATTTTTCGATAGAAAGCCGGTTGTCGATACTCGATAGTAGCAGAGAATAAAGCTACGAACGTCACCTTCAATAACTAATAAACAAAAGCCCATAAAAGTGAAATCAATAGAGTCGAATGTGGAATACTCCTGTATTTGACACGATGCATCACCACACTGAATGAGCCTATTATGGGTCAGACTATTGTGTCAAACAATAGGTATTGAACACTTCTATTTCTATAATCGTTTGAAAATAGAGGTGATAAACTGTTTAAAGATTAAAATTATTGAACAAAACAATTGATTTCGTCAGGTAAAAGTATTCTGTGTTAATCTAGGTCTAGGTTAAAAACTATTATGTGTACAAAATTTAATGAAAATCCGTGCATAAGCTTTTTCGTGAGACAGTAACCAAAATACATCCCCAGAAACTTTTGCATTTATAATATAAGTATAATAAGCAGCCCGCGATAGCTTCGACCGGGGCACAAAATTAAACCTAACTAATGTTACATTAAAATCTTCCCTGAAAATCATTATATTTATTGGTGAAAACTGCATGAAAATCAATTCTGCGGATTTTCAGTTTATTGCGAATAAACAGAATTAGCGGGGGTCTCTGTTTTTTAAACCGCAGTCATATATTATTGCTTAAGATAAAATTAGGAAATAAAATAAGGCCATCTCTTTATACCAAAATAACTCATTAATATTAACTATTCAGTAACAGAAATAACTACAGTTACAACATACAAAAGACTAAAAATAAACGACCCGTATTTTGAAGTTTTTTCAAGCAATAACTGTTGAATGCCGACGATGCATCGTTTTAAATCAATAGAAATGACATGGGAATTTTGGCGAAAGATTCAACAGGAAATATATTGAAATATTTCCTTATGTTTTTGTTGAAAAGGACTTTACAGTTGTTAATTAAAAAATGGTTAAAAGGTTAAGGCTAACTTTTGCATTAAACTCGTAATATTCTTAAAATGGTTTAAATTAATATTGGCTGTTTCTGAATATCATAAGCATATTATGTGTGGATGTAATTTCTTTATTTTATTTTTCATATCTTGTTAATCGGTAGCACTCTCAACTTTTCTAGATTCGGATTATCTTAGGCTGAGAAGCTCTCTTGAACTGCAAAGTTATTGATTTAAAAGCAAATAAGTACTTAATATTATTTTGAACGAGCCGAGGTGGTCGGACGACATCATGAAATGTGTAGGACTGCGTTGGATCAGACAAGCACGTAGCACGATTCTCTACATTTGGAACTATCGAGTATTACGATATTTTGACATTTAAAATTTGATAGATAACCTAGATTTTAAAAGCTTTACTGAAGAAACTAGTTAACTGAGTTGGAGATTTGTTACTGTATTTTTTTGGCAATAGCAAAATTTTAAATTGATTTATTTTCAAAAACAAAATAGCTACTTTCAAAAATCCCTTTAAACCACGTAATTGATAAGGCAGTACACACACTGCGGCTGTCATCGCAAGATCATGCGCTTAACCTGTACGTGTAAACATTATGCTTTCACTGTTAATGACTCAGTTGAACAATGGCTCTCATAACACAATAAAGATCAGTGCAAGTATTATGTAGTATTATGTGGTAGTAGTGTATAATACTTAGTAGAAAGATAGTGTGAAAACGTAATTACTACGTCAGTTGTAGTGATAGTATGCGACGGTTGATCACGAGACTGAGATTCAGGGCTCATTATATTTATTAAACAAGTTTGATAACAAAATTTAGAAGCTTAATAGTCTAGTCACTTGCTTGCGTGATTGCAAGTATTGGCCATCTGCGATTTCAGTTATAAAACTCTTCGGAAAAAATAGATATGAAGTGATTAAATACGGATATAACTGGCGTACAAACTTATTCTTATCCCCCATTTTAGCTGCTAGTGGGCATTTTTTAAAAGCCTCTTATGTTGGATCCCCGGCTCTCTAAATTGTCACCTTGGAAAATCTTATTCAAATCGGTTCAGCGGTTTAGCCGTAAATGCGACAGACGGACAGACTGTCTCATTAATATTATTAGTACCTACAGACGTAGGTATAAATACCTACAATGTATATTTGATTTGAGTTCTCACTCGCCTCTTTCAAAATTGGTAGTTTTTATAAATACTAAAAAATAATAACCCAAAAATATTTGTCCTAAGCAAACTAAACCCATATACCTACAGACTGCAAATTGCAGACTCGAGCACCGCCCACTGCCATTGACTCACCTGACGGGTCAATAACCTCACGATATAGGTGATCCGATGATGAATATCTTCTGTCTCGCTGAATTGATGATACTGTTAGTAATCCAGCTGTCTGTATATGTTTAGAATTTGGATGTAAAGATGTGTGCTCACTAATTTGTTTTTGGTACCACACATAAAAGGTAAAAATGGAAGTCTATACCTAAGACTTCATTTGTTCGTCCAATTGTTTGTCTGTCACCAGGCTGCGATAGTGAAATATTTGGAGTTTTCACATTATGATTTATTTATGTTGTAAACCCCGGCCTGCTGTCGACAATATTCCTTCAGACTTTGCTGAACCTTTGTCATTTTTACCAGTTTTTGACCAAATAATTTTGTTACTATGTATTTCTGCGGATTCATGATTATTATGTTTTTTGGATTGCACTTAATAAAACCTGTTATAAAGCTAAAATTTGTTTTTAAATGTTGTAGCAATTATGTTATTATTTGCAGCTTCTTTGGATTATAATTATTATCGTCATATCGTAATGCAGTAGTCGTAAAGAAGCAAAACAGAGATTTAGTTTATTATAATAAAAAACTAAATCTAAATAATAAAAGCTTATCTAGAAGACTGCAGACTGTAACGAATTTGCACCTAAAAAAATATATGCGAATATGAATGAATACGTGAACGACTTTTTTGTACATCTTTTAAAGCGTATTTTGTGTTAAGATATAAAATAATTAGAAGACAAAAATATGTTTTAGTAGCGCGAATCTCTACCACTATGAACTATCGACAACCGGCCAGCTATGGAGAAATTTGTATGAAAAAGAGCGCCTCTAGCGGCCGTCGTAGGAACTATTATTACAGTACATTTTAAGTGTCAAATTCTCGATACTCTTTAGAACGGACTGTAGAGAATCCCGCTTCTGTTCTTTTCATTGGCTATACCGTTCAAAATGGCCGCTACATTCACTAATTGTGACTTTGACGATCATAAACGTCAGTATTAGACGTAAATGGGTATATGATTTGATATTGTGCACACAGCTTTACTAACAAATTGGAGTAGGCGTTCGTCAATTGTCACTTATACTTTCTCATGTGTTTGTACCTGCCTTATATATTAATCATCTCAATAATAATGTCGCGAGGAAAGCCGTTGCATTGTTTTGTCTGGCGTGTATATATGAGTATTAATATCATGTAGATCGTCATATAAGAATGCGATATTTTGAATGCCCTATTTTCTAGACAGCTCGCGTGCTATGTCTTAGGATGCTAGGTCCAGGTAAAAGCTGAAGAACGATTAATTGTTCGTGGTTTCGGGAATCATCTTAAAATATTTCTACACAAATATCAATGTTATAGTAGCGATAGGTACAATACGTAACATAATACTAAATTAAATTTTTCTGTCTTCTTCAAATAAAAGCGACATTTTGTGTTAAGTCTAAAAATACAGCAAGGATAGTGCTTCTGTCCGGAAACTTTACAATATTGCATAGTTTTGTACTGTGAGCTTACTTGACTCCACTTTAAAATAAAGGAGTTAGAACCTTAACTTGTATGTACATCACGTTCGTTGACCAAATCTCTACAAATCCGATGGAAAATTCTCAGGTACAAAAGTCAGTCATCCCATGAACTTGGCAGAAACTCTTTATGACATCATTCTCACCGTCAATTGTCACTTCCACTTTCATTAGCATAGAGAATATTAATACTCATTGTGTTTATTAATAGAATTTGGAACACCAATTGTGTATCGTTTCTTAAACATTTGCCGGTGATACATGCTCTTTTTACAGACTACTTTTATGCTTATTTTTAACAGAGGAGCTCGTGGCTTAGTTAATAACAGCCGCGCGGATCGATCTCTGGGGTTAAGCAACGCTTGCCGAGGTTGATCTGTGGATGGGTGACCATCTTATACATATCGAGTTCCTCCGTGTTTCAAGGCACGTTAAATTGTGGGTCCCGGCTGTCATTTTCGAAGATCTTTGAAAGTCCTTAACAGTAGTCAGAAACTTGAAAGTCTGACAACCAGTCTTACCGAAGAGTATCGTGCTATATCCCACGTAACTGGGTTGTGGAGGTCAGATAAGCAGTCGCTCCATTTAAAACACTGGTATTCAGCTGCATCCGGTGAGACTGGGAGCGGACTCCAACATAGCTTGGAAGAAAGGCTAAGCTGATACATGCTCTTTTTCCACTGCTTTGTTCGTGATGACGTCACAACCAGCGGCAAATTGTAATGAGACGTCTGTCTTGTTTGCTATGAATACATTGCGTCGTCAGTACCACGGTCAATAAGGTGATGAATGTTTGGACTTGCCTCCGTTACACGTCAGTTTCAATCAGTCAATGAATTGTACACTATTTATGATTTTGTTCTAATGGAAATTATTTTTGGATTGTGTGTAGAAGCAATGGATCGCTTTAAATGGCGAGGAATTATTTTTAAATCTGAGTAATTGTAAAAAACGGCGTGGTTTTTCTCATTTACGGGATATTTTGTTTTTAATTACCACGTGGTATCTCCCGGGATAAAAACAGTATTTCGGAATAATATTATATACTCACATGTTTTTTTTTTAAATAGAAATGTGGCTTTAGATATTTTTAGATTCATAACTCTTTAAACATTATACACAAAACATCATAAATTTAATCGATAAGGTAATAATATAAACAAATTATAAAGAAAATTTTACTATAAATTGAATAACAGACTAATAACCTAGTAGTTCATACTGTCCTATCTCTTCAAGGATTCTAATATCTGTTCATTGCCATTGTTAAAAGCACTTGTCACTGTTATCTCCTAAGCCTCTATTCAAGTCCTTTATTTATATTTTAAATACCAATTTTACAACGTGACAACTTAATTTCATAGAATCTATACTAATATCTATACTAATATTATAAAGCTGAAGAGTTTGTTTGTTTGTTTGAACGCGCTAATCTCTGGAACTACCGGACCGATTTGAAAAATTCTTTCAATTTAAGATAGCCCATTTATCGAGGAAGGCTATAGGCTATATAACATTACGCTACGGTCATTAGGAGCGGAGTAGCGACGAAAAACACTGACGCAAGCGAAGGTGCGCGGGTCAGCTAGTAATTTATATAGGTCCCAAAACATTAAACAAAATTGTTTCTAATAACAATTCTAACTACTAGACATAGGAAAATTATAAGAAAAGGAAAACTTATCAATATGTGAAGGAAAATTGTTCTTAAAAAAATGCTATCTGCTAAGTGATGGCACAATAAGTATTTTAATAAAATACACATACAAAATACCTATAACCTTTTATCCTTAAGTGGTGAAAATAATCTCTTCTGACATTCTCTCACTCACGGACAGTATTAAAAATACCTATTTAATTGTTTACAATGAAAAAGTACCATGTCCTTGGGAAAAAGTCCCCTGAAATAACCCGACTTTCTTTCCTGTACTTACATACATTAAATCAGCATGACTCATTCACATAAAACAAAAATAAACAATATGATTCATTGAAAAAAAAAAAGAAAACAACCTTTGACTGCCTCCGTGGCGCAGTGGTTAAGGTCCCCACGCCGCTAACATTGCGTCGGGAGGCTTCGATTCCCATACGGAACAATTATTTATGCGATCCACAAATAGTTTAGGGTCTGGTTGTACTTTGTGTCCGTTGTTTGTATGTTTGTAGAAGTCTTCGCGACACAAGCGCAATTTTTAGTGCAGGATTATATAAAAAATATCAGAAAAAGTACCTCTAAGTGCGGGTTTTTTTAAAAATACATAAAAAACGGTAACTTAAAAAGCCAAAAAAAACCTAATTAAACTAAATACGTAAGGTTCAAGCTATTTATAGCAGCATTTCTCCAACCTTCGCACAAATTCTGTCTGCGCATACGCACGCGTCGCGATAACCGGTTGTCGATGACGTCAAATACTTGCAACACTCAACGTAAGATAAAAACCGAAATATTATGTTGCGTCTCGATTTGAGACGGTTTTTTGTTTACGTAGAAATGTCAGTACCTATTTTGGATTTTTGAGTTGGCTATTGCGTATTTAGAAAATCCATCCAATGACTTTTCAAAGTTATGTGTGTATCAGGAATATTATTTGCGCTATCGGTGAAGGAAAGCTTGTATGGCTGAAAGTTCCATAAAAGCTTAACGGGTTTGGCTTAACAGCGTGGAGGAATCCAAGACCTAGACTATGTCACACATGTTAAGGTCAAATTAATATCTTTTGAGCTCGAACATCGACTTTAAACTTTTGATAGAACCAATTTTTATAAGGAAACAACAAAATTTCAATATAAAAGTGATTCAGGACCGTCGCAATTTGAAGCTATTTGTCAATAAAAGCAGACAAAACACGACCTTAACTAATCCTAGCTAATGTCTGGTTTATTAATAACAGTGGCACTGGCATGCGGCATCCGGGTTCAGTTTAACTAGATTTTGCATGGAACAACTTAATTATAATCTTCGAATAAGAAGCAAAGAATTAAAAGCTTTGTCAGACGTCAAACGTCAGTTAAAGACGTCATCGCCTAACTTTGTAAACTGTAGTTTAAAAAAGTTAATCGATTCATTGCAGAAGGTATTAATTTTAACTAATCGATTTTTCATTTATTTAGATTTATTATTGTGATTAGTAGTGCAACATTTGTAAGAACTTTTAGATAGTATTTTGGAATTTAATAATTGACAACTTTCTAGAAATAAGATCTCACTTAAATACTGATGTTTAAAACCACACAACTGGAATGTTTATATAGCTTCAGAACCATTTTGCAGGTTCAACAGTGCTTTATATTGAAGCAAAATTTAAATTGCTATAGCCTAGTGGTTAAGACACTGTGAGGCTGTTAGTGGGGTAGAAAATCTGAGGCACTTCAACTTTTACCCATAACCGGGACCATAAGGTATTAACAAAATTACTTGCACTGAATAATCCATAGAACTCGCTCGAAAATTATCGTTATGTTAGCTGTGAAGCGGTCCCCAAAACCGTACTCTTAAAAAATATAAAACCAACCATTTATCCAGCAATGATAATTTCGTAAAAGAATCCAACTCCGGTCAAACTGCGAGGCGTTCATAACCGCTGCTACGCACTACTTGTCATACGCTATCTTACAATCATACACCCAAGGTTCAGCTGTAACTCGTGTCGTTTACGTAAACAGTACCGTCAGTCGTCACAACGGTCGACAACCTCTAGCAACCACGCGCAACCTTGCGTAGGGAGTGTCAGTAGATCAGAGTTGACACACGGCTTGAATTTGTCGGGACATTCCCAAATTTCATTATAGGTGTATGTATATAATTCTAATGTACCTATAACTTGCATGTGTAGTAGATACTGTTAGTGTAACATGGTAATAAATAAATAGGTATAGGTGAATCTTAAAGGTCTGATTTTGCAAGCTTTTGTTCAGGCTTCATCAGCCATAATTTTAAACTTTCACGTTGCATTTATATAAAATAACATAATACGGCAATTAACACCCATTACACCTTGGAATACCTGACGATTTGACGCAGGTTAGACTGGCCGTGGTCGCAGGCTGGCCTAGTTGTCAAATCTTTGTCTACATACTGCAGGACACAAGGCTCTTTCTGTGTCCATTTGTGATAGACCGTTTTAAACGGATACGATTGAAATGAGTTCTCTGTACTGACCGATATTCACGAAACACTGTCATTGTAAACAAAAGGGGATAATTTGTAAGCAGCCAGATACCAACCACAGAACCAACCAACAGGTCCGCGGCCTCCCTTTTTTTCCCTCGATCCGGACTTAAATAGCACCTTGCACGGTCCAAAATAGCAATATTACTATACCAATGATTGACCAATCGTCCCGATATTTTGAACTGAAATATGGTGTTTCTCTAGATACCTATAAGTATGAACTACGTAAATGTGTGCAGTATATTTGCGGAAAAGTAAGCAGTTTCGTTTGTTTGCTAATGAGGGTGGGTGACTCTGTTATTGGTCAGTTGGTATCAAATGAAGGTTTGAGTTCCCGGGAGGATACGTAGAGATGTGAGAATACGTTAGGTACATGCAAGAGGTGAATTTAATAATAAAACCTCAGGAAGGAGCTGTAATAAGTATATTGGTTACTAGGTTAAAATTTCCGAAGACAATAATAAACGTAAGACTAAAAAGACGATATCATTTGAAAGGAGATCGGCAGATTTCGTACAGCTTAAAGTGTGTGTTGTTTCGTAACAGAATTTGTACCACTTATTAAGGGGACTAAGACACTAATTTTTATTTGGGAGTATTATTTTTAGAAGTCCGGATTAATTAGAAAGTATTTGTTTATTTAAATAATAATTTTTGGTCTATGGCTTATATTTGTTGACAACTAAAGAAAAAGAAAATCTCATGAGACGTCACTTTTCGTCTGACGTCTACGCATCCGCTAATTTGCTGTTGTTTTGGATTGTGGTTTTGACAGCATCTGAGCAATTTAGTGAACTATCGGGGCTTCTAAAAATGGACATAGCTTTTACCTCCCAACTTTTAAAAATTTAAGAATTTTAAAATAAGCTTGTCTATCATATTAGCTACCAATTAAAACAAAAAGTAAACCTTAACATGACATTTTATAAGCTGTACGAATTCTTCAAATAAACCTGCCGTTCGCCTTTAAATGTAGAGTTTATTCTCACAAACTTGATTCAGTAAAAAAAGTGCCCAATATTCGCCATTAGAGATCTTTCGCTAGCCAATTCCATGACTCTCAGCAGGAATTGAACCCCAGACCTTTTAAATTGAGCGCCAGTTAGATATGCGTGTTCTAAATATATTGGAAGAGAAACTTCGAAAAGCAATTCATTTAAAAAAATGTAACAGAAGATAAGTTTATCAGATAAGTACGCAATATTATACTACTTTATTGAACAGAATCACCCTTTCTTAACAGTTACTAAGTTGTAAACATTATTCACTCCATATTAGTCTAATAAGGACTGACAGACTGATAGAAACATATATCATAATACGATAATCGATGCGTTGAATCCACGGCATGCGTTAATTAACCATTAACACGCATGTATTATTCATTTTGCGTAATAAAATCATTTCTTTATGTCACCTATTCTATTGTAATTAAGTCAAGAAGGCGTTAGGAATAAATCTTTGCATCTAAATTGTGAAAAAATATGAGTTACTAGCTGACCCGCGCAACTTCGCTTGTGTCACATAAGAGAGAATAGGTCATAATTTTCCTCGTTTTTGTAACATTTTTCACTGCTACTTTGCTCCTATTGGTCGTAGCGTGATGATACATATAGCTTTCCTCGATAAATGGGCTATCTAACACTGAAAGAATTTTTCAAATCGGACCAGTAGTTCCTGAGATTAGCGCGTTCAAACAAACAAAGAAACTCTTCAGCTTTATAATATTAGTATAGTATAGATAAGTCACAAACAGAACTCATACGTGAACCATTGGACGACAAAAAGAAACGATCTAAATAAATAAATAATATTGTTCACATGTGATAATTTCATTCTAAACAATCTAAACGAAGCATAGCTTGTACTACAGTAATCATATAAAAAAAGGTCAGACCTTTTTTGCCATACGCACAAAATCTCGGCTTCTTATAAAATTTTACGTTAGGTAACTTAACATTCAAAAAAGTCATGAATAAAAGCTAATATCCACCAATAAAAATTCAATATCATATGTAAAATATTGTACATACGGAAATAACAAACTATTCGCCGCATGCGTGCAAACAATACACAAAATATGAACGGCGAGATGAAAATAGAAGCACATAAAACGATGCCTTTTATAGAGCAACACGATATCGATAAACTACACGCTATCCATGCTCGGCCAATAACACGAAATCAATAAAATACATAAAACAGAAGTCGCATTGTAAAGGTCAAAGCTAATACACTCGTGTAACTTGTTGTAATGTACATGCTAGTGCGGTTTTGTTTTAAAAATGCATTTCGATAATTATTTTATTAAGAAGATCGTGATTATTTCCGTAATATCCCGGTTATCGTATCCGAAGGTAGGGGAAGGTAAAAGTGTACGTAATACAGCCACTATTTTACTAAAATAGTCCCATGTATAATAATAAGGGTGTACTCATTGCCATATTATGAGTGTTCAAGTTTTTCGTTTTGTTTCTTTAATATATGTATATTGGTACGACATTCTTTGCGTTATCCTTTTTGAAATGAGTCATGCGTTTATCATTTATAATGGCTTTTTAGGGGTTAAAATAACTTTGATACTAGATTCACAGACCATCGATTATCAAATTCAATACATTATTGATGCTAATTTGTTTGTTATTTTCTTTGTTATATTAAAATGACGACTCCCTTACTAAGAATCGCTCTTGTGTCACGAGGGTTTTTACAAACGTACAAATAACGAACACAAACTATACCCAGACGCGTAACAACTATGGATCGCACAAATAATTGTTCCATGTGGAAATCGAACCCACGTCCTCCCGACGCAATGGTAGCAGCGTAGCGGCCTTAATCGCTGCGCCACGGAGGCAGTCAACAATTCAGTCAGTCATTTGACAAAGAACCCAGAATAAGTTTATTTAATACCAAAATGAGAAACGTTTGTAAGCTAAGACCTAATATACGAAACTGACGACGCAAGACAACCGCATGCGTAAACGTACACTTATAGATAAAGTTGTTAACGCACGAGCGTGGGTATCGTGTAGCATGTCATTGTAACGCAATGATATCGTTGTGGAATAACTTGGAATAACTGTGGTCATCTCGGCCCTTCTTCAATTACTAGTGCGATGTTTCAATTGTTATGTAATTATTTTATTGATAGATTTTATTAATTGAATATTATAGTAGGTGTATTAAATATCTTATTGATAATAATATATGTTAGTAGCCATCACAATACAATAAATATGCCTGGTTTAATTGCTAGTCAAATCTACACAACATAATAAATAAATTATTGATGCTAATTTGTTTGTTATTATCTTTTAGAAATACCGATAACTTCTCTAGTTCTTTACTTAGGTTTATACCTAATTTGAAATTAAAGCCTTGCACCATATTCACAGGAGATATCAACATTAATATTAGCAACTCCGACGCTGACAATGTTTCGAGCTACCTCTGTGCTATGGCTGAACTAGGCCTTAAACCAGCTGTTAATAAGCCAACTAGAGACGGCTCTTGTATTGATCACGTGTTCTATGCGGGAGATATAGATATTGAAACAATTGTTTGCTCATCAGCTGTAACAGATCATGACATGATAATCACCGGCTTTACTGGGACCACACATAGACCTAGCGCTCCTCCAAAGTACAGGTTGCGTGTCAATTATAATTCAATGGCAGAGGAGTTAAGTCAGGTTGATTGGTCAATTTTAAATAATGTTCCTAGTGTCGCTGAACAAGCAGAGACGTTTATTAACATTGTAAGAAACATATTAGACAAGAACTCAGAACACTTACCCATAGCCCGATCTAAAGTATTATTAAAACCCTGGATGACTCAAGGTCTCCTTAAATGTTCACATGTCAAGGATAAATTACACCTTGAAATGAGAAATCAACCTTCTTGCAATATTAAATCTCTAATATATTCGAGATACCGTAATTTCTACGTCTCTTTAATACGCAAAATCAAGAACGAATACCATTCAAACCTATTATTAAAATATAAAGATAAGCCTCGTGATCTTTGGAACACCATAAACGAAATCACTCATAGGAAAAGTACCACCAAGTCACCTAGTTTAGACCTTAAAACAATCAAAATATGTCCACAGGATTCTCTAAATGTATGCAATGATCACTTTGTCTCAATAGGTCAGAAGTATGCAAACGAAATATTGGAAAATCTAAATACTACACAAGCCACTTTAGCGCAAAAAGTTGACGTGTCCAATTCCCCACTAACATCATTCTTTTTTGATCCCACAGATAGTAACGAAGTAGATAATATAATTCTTAATCTTAAATCAAATACTGCGCCAGGTCCTGATGGTATTTCTGTGGAAGTAATTAAATCTATTAGAGCTTTCATCTTAGAGCCTCTTTCCAATATAATTAACCTAAGCTTGTCCACTGGAACAGTCCCTAATGAATGGAAAATTGCTACTGTTGTACCCATACATAAAGGTGGCGAGACAACTACCCCTAACAACTATAGACCAATATCGTTGCTGCCTGTTTTCTCAAAGATCTTGGAAAGGGTAGTAAATACACGCCTGGTGAAATATATGGAATCAAATCAATTTCTATCTCCTAACCAATTTGGTTTTAGGAAAAAACTATCAACTGAGGATGCGGTCAACCAGCTTACAGATAACGTAGTTCACCAGCTTGACAATGGGAAGCCATGCATAGGAGTCTTTCTGGACCTCGCTAAAGCCTTTGACACTGTGTCAATTCCAATTCTTCTGAGGCGATTGGAGGCTATAGGTGTCAGAGGAATAGCTCTCGATTGGTTTCAAAGCTACTTGACTGGAAGGCAGCAACATTTGAAGATTGATTCTTGGCGAAGCTCTTCAAAAGAACTGTCTTTTGGGGTTCCTCAGGGTAGTGTATTGGGTCCTTCCTTGTTTTTGATTTATCTAAATGAACTTGCGTCCTTACCTCTACAAAACGCGTCAATTACCTGCTATGCTGATGACACTGCGATCATTTTTCACGGAAACACCTGGAGTGACTGCATTGTTACTGCTGAACTTGGTATGGCTACAATAATGAACTGGCTAAATAGTAATTTACTTACCTTGAATACTACCAAAACTAAATATCTATGTTTTCATAAAACTGCAGCTTCGTCTCCTACAGCTACTCGCGACATAGTAGTACATACATGTGACCGTTACCAATTAAATGTTACTGCAAATTCGTGCTCATGTAAAGAAATTCAAAGATCTTGTACCATAAAATACCTTGGAGTTATTCTCGATGAAAAACTTAGTTTTAGTGACCACATTTCAGCATTATCATCCAGGACCAGAAAAATCATCTATACCATGAAACATATCAGAGAGGTTGCAAGCACGGCTCTTATAAAAACAGTTTATTTGTCACTCTGTCAATCTATCCTGACATACTGCATTAACGCATGGGGCGGAGCAGCAGCTTCTAATCTCATCAGTTTAGAACGTGCACAACGTTCAGTTATTAAGGTTATGTTGAAAAAGCCAATTAGGTATCGTACTGAACAAATATACCAAGATTCTAATTTATTAAGCATAAGACGTCTCTACATAAGTAATGCTATTAGAGTAACACATTTGCAAATACTAAAGTCATCTGATTACCAAGATTTATTAAGTAGAAGAATATTCAAGGCTATGGTTCCCACAGTACGAACATCATTTGCAAAGCGCTTTAAAAGTTATCTGTTTCCTTACCTGTACAATAAAATAAATAAAGCTTGCAATTTTAGGGAAAACTCTGTTCGTGAAGCACATTTAAAAACTGTAAAATATCTCATCGATCTGAATTATTATGACATCGAACAGCTATTAAAATCATTATCTTAATTATTCCGGGTGTCCTTTCTCTTGTTTCTCCTCCCTCCTACACGCACACAAATAAACATACACACACACAAACAAACACACACATACACAGACACACTAACACTTACACACACTCAAACATACACTCACATACCATTTAGAGTTAAGTCTTTGTTGCGTAAAATTTTGTTCTCTGTTCTGTTATCATATTATATTAGCTTGTATTATTCTCTATTAGTTAGTAAGCAGAATTATTGTACCTCTATAGCTAGTCCTATCTGGTAATCAATTGCATTGATACCACGATACAGGCAACGCCTAGTGTGGCTATCATTGTTCTCAAAAACTTTGTAAACTTGGACAGAAATAAATATTTTTATCTAAAAAAAAAAAAAAAAAAAAAAAAAAATAAATAAATTCAACCCATTACTGTCCCACTGCTGGGCAAGGGTCTCCTCCCGTAATGAGGGAGGGGTTAGGCCTTGAGTCCACCACGCTGGCCAAGTGCGGGCTGGGGACTTTGCATGCCCTCAATAAATGTCTTAAACAAATTTTAGGCATGCAAGGTTTCCTCACGATGTTTTCCTTCACCGTTGGAGCATGTGACAATTATTTCTAATACACACATAACTTCGAAAAGTCATTGGTGTGTTGCCTCGGGTTCGAACCTGCGACCACTTGCATAGGAGGTGCCAACTTATACCACTCGGCTATCACGGCTCCTACAACAATATATTTTTTTTACAAATTAGGTATGTTGCGTGAGGTTTCAAATATTTCTAAGGATGATTTGGGATTCTCTTTAGGTGGCATGCATCGGACGAGTAGTCGATTGTAAGGATTCAAATAATTATAAACATACAATAGACGTCTTTTTGCTATAGAGTTAGGCAGAGACCAAAGAACACCACTTGGTATACGATCATTACAAACTTCAATATTATAAATATTGAAGACTAGAATTTGAGCTTCTGTCAACTACAGTTTTGTACGAAGAATGCATTATTTTACAGTAAAGAAAGGGCTCTTAAAATTGTGTTTTGGCAGCATTGAATTATACCACAAAGCACAAAAGTTTTGGCAAAGGCACTGTTTTAAATGACCCACAAATGGCACATAAAAAGCCTGACACAATGACCCTATTTTGCATACGTCTTGGCCACGTGCAATCGTTATCAGTGCGAGTATATCTTATCAATTATAATCGTGTGATAACAGATATCACGATGAACTTCACCTTATATATTTATTATGTAACATTTAGTTATAAACAGCTGAAGGAAAACCGATCGACAAACATAAATAATACAAGAAATAAACAATTACTGTCCCTCAAGGTTTTTTCTTCTCTCAAAATATTGGGCTCCGTTATAAAATAGCTAATACCATCAAAACGTTGACAACTACCTGAAATACATTTTTGTATTAATTTCCGTATAAATTATATATGATATAGTGGTAGGCTCACCACCACATGGGTCTTATATGTTAAGTTATACCTTGGGGGAAAAAAGGCGAGATGAAATAAATAAAAAATCATCATCAGGGCTTAGTCTGTCTGGACCTAGTGTCTGGACCTAAAAGTAATGTAATAATCCTTTTTACGGAAAAAATATGAGACTAGTTTAAAAATGAATCATTGATAAAGAATTATTTATAGTTCTGTGATCGGTGAAATCATAAACAACTTTGTTTTTTTAGACCAAGACGGAGCCGGTCAGTGCTTTCGGACTTTAGAAATTCACATGATTCAAGTTTATTTGGCATTTCATAAAAAAACAAATATTTCTAACGAATTCAATGAAAACGAGGAGTTTAGTTGATTTTTTACATCATATGACAAAAATAAAAATAATACTCTTGCGATAATACCTAAATGTTAGTAGTGTAATAATTATGTTAAAATTTTCCTTATATACATACTATTACATACATA
The DNA here is from genome assembly GCF_050436995.1 of Anticarsia gemmatalis. Lineage (NCBI taxonomy): Eukaryota > Metazoa > Arthropoda > Insecta > Lepidoptera > Erebidae > Anticarsia > Anticarsia gemmatalis. The sequence continues at coordinate 7,007,210 of NC_134764.1, read as the reverse complement.
CATACTACCTTTTTATTTTTCCTCATATACATACTACCTACCATCACGCCTCTTAAGTCCGAGAGTGTAGGCAGGGGTGTATGAAATGCATTACTACCACGTTGCGCAATTAACAATGTAACATTTAGGGTTGCGTTTTTCAGAGGACGAAATTATTTTTACGAGAGTTCATTAGAAGCTTAGTTTCAAGTTTGTGGTATCCCTCAACCTTGTTCACCGGTGCCGACCCTTTTCCAAGATGGTAGCCGGGGGAGGGGGGCAATGCAAGCTAAGGCCTAAACAATCATCACTTTAATGGACTATTGGCAATTCTACAAAGACATAATTAGTTCTAGTTTCCGATGCTGTAATTGTCAATCATAACATTGCTAATATTATAAAATAAATTGATATTGATTGTAAAACAAAACAATACACGTAACTGCGTTCACAGGTAAAGTACTAGGAGAGCAGTCGAGCCAGGAGCTTGCGTAACGGTGGAAACGTATTAGTTTGCGTTACGTCACCGTTACTATATTGCAGGAATAGGAGTAAACAAACGTTACGGGAACATTTCACTCGTGGAGTAGATGTACCGGTTGTTATGTAGTTTCAGGCTGTTTACGTTTTTTAAGTACCGATATTGGACTTTTTGATTTTGATATTATAATTATTTAAGTACCGAATGTATAGAAACAACAATGGGATAATGGACGATAAAAATAATTATAAAAAATGTTGAATATAGCAATTTAATGAAAGTAAAATATTTATCTTCGGAGCCACTCTACTTGCTCAACAGCATTAAAACTAAGATCTAAACAGAAACTTTTTACACAGACTGAAATGTTCAGGAAATATAGGAATCCTTGAAGATCATTCTTGTTAGATAAACTTTCAGATTATTACGATTTATGAATAAGTTTCGTAATACAATACATTTCTAAATAAAGTACAAGCTTGTATCTTAATAATCTTAATACAAGCTAGAAGCCATATTTACAGGGGCACAGCTATTAATAAAACCAAATTAACTCTCTCTAAAGTGATCTACAACATTCCCGAAGTCATCCAGACTGCCTGCACATCTATTAAACAAACAAAAGCACTGACTAAGTCAACACTATTGCGTCTTAAACACCTCTATAAATATTCTAAATAGTTCCCGAACATTACCAAAATATTGCCACTAATGCCAAGATATCAACTCTTGCTGTTCATAAATAAACTTAAATTAATTATAGTCATTTAATTAGTTTGTACAACACCTGTCCCGGTAGATTTGCATATAATTTGTGCTGAAAATAATCTTCCTGTGAAAGTACAAAGTTGTTTAGGTACATTGGAATTTAGAGTTATATTAGGTCGGGGAAAAAGTCTTTTCGCATTATAGTATGTATGAACTTGTAATAAAATCTTTTCTCTACACAAAAATCGATATTTGGGTACCTCACGAGCTCACTGAAAGAAATTTAATGAACCGTGTACTCTTTGTGATTCTTGAAGCCAAAGAGATTTTATTACAAGTTCATACATACTATAATGCGAAAAGACTTTTTCCCCGACCTAATATTAGACTATTGATACAGACTAGTTTACCGAAATGGTAGTTTTTCTGTCAAAATGAACTAGTTGTCAATTCTTGTTTTTAATTTTGTACCGATTTAATTACTGGACATCGCAAGAATACATACATACAAACATAACATCACACCAGTTATATAGCTAAAACACGTGTTTCACTATTTACATGGTTGACGCGGGAATTGAACCCCAAATCTCATTGTCAGCAGTCCCGATCACAGAGCCAGTACCTTGTTCAGTAAAGTATATAAATAAAGGATGAGATTTTTTAAAAGGATTAGTTATTGTCAACTGCAAAAACAGCTGTTACTGAATTATTGGTAAATATCTATAATTTACAGCTAAAGCAGAAATTCTAAGCTGTAGTCTTAACAAATAGAGCTGTATATACATTATACACACAAGCACACCTTTCAACACACATACAAACATATTAGTATAAAAAATTCACACAATTTATCACCATGTGATACGTATTATCACTACTACGATATTTACAATACACGTTATCATTATGAATGATGTGACGTAATGCCAAGCCCCCCTGTTATCTTAACGGTATTATTCAGCAATACGTTTGCTGCTACTGACGAGAACAAACACCTTCATATCTCTAAAACTAGTGGACTGATTTTGATGCAATGTTTTACAAACTTATAGCCCAAAGTTTGAACTTTTATTCAATGTAAATTTCATTAAAATCAGCTGAGTAGTTTTTGAGTAACTTAAAAAAGTAAACAAAAAAAAATCGATGTTGAAAATTGTTTGTTTTGTAATAGTGTCGTCTCTTTCTAGCAAAGATATATTTATCTCTTTTTGTTGATGTCACGTTAACACAGCTGTTTTGCGTAGTGTTGATAAAAATATTGTATTTTTCATTACGCGTAAAAATATTTTATGTTATTTACTTAACCGGCTTTATCATCTACCTATAGATGTCGCCAAACAACTTGAACGCAAGTAGGTATTTTAGAGAGCAAAATGGTAGACCCAATGCAGAGGACTCTCGGTGAACTTTTTTAGCAATCGGGCAGCTAGCGCAATAGACCTCGCCTTCGCATACCGTGACTCTTATTAAGCGGAGCTAAAAAAAATATTATGATGTAGAGAGATTGTTCAAGTTTTCTGTCGATACCAATATTATTAATTAAGAATAAAATATACTACGCGCATAATCTTGAAATAATAAAAAAAATTGCAATAAAATGATACAAGTTCGGTCTATACAATCATAATTTTCCTGTTGCATTTTCGTCATAAGGTTATTCTAAGGTATTGAAGGCGTATTTTTAATTACCAACCTCGAACTGATAATTTTCTAAAAGGAAAGTCCAGTATCAGTTTTCTTAGAGGAAAATCAATCTAGGAATATGGTTGACGACAGTTGAGTTGTTTTGACCATAACTGTAATAAATGATTCATATTACGGAGAAGTAAGATTTAGGACTTATCTCGGCGGGAAAACTACACTCCTATTACATTATTAGGTACATGGTTAACTGCATCGATGGCTGGCAGATGGTACGTAGTACTTAAAAAATCTCATAATAATACTACAGGAATGAATATATCCAATGCATCTTGAATTCCCAACTTCTGTAAAAATTGTTCTCAAGTATTTTAACTCGCATACATGCATTGGCGATATTACCGCCATTAAACCGCCAATGCATATTATTCGATTGAAATGACAGATTGTTAGGCATGAAAAAAGTGCCTAACCCCGGCCCCCATTTTTCAAGACGGCAGCCGGGGGATAAGTTGGCGACAATACTTTGAACTTTAGCTTCAACTGACGCGTAGACCAAAATACAGAATATCTAATTTTTGTTATATTTTGCGGACTTTTATATCCGTCATCTCCGTTTTCTCCCATCCATTGTCAGGTCGGGTCAAAGGCTGCTTGACCCCATTAGCACTCCAGTGTTAAATGATCAGCGCCACAGGCAACTCAGATTTATTAAACGTCTGATAACACTTAACCTAATGAACTTTAACTCCTTACTATTTATCAACTTACGACCTAGAATTTAAATTCCAAACAGAATAAAAACTTCCTAGAATCACGTGAACATAACATAGTGTTATAATAATAGCGAATGCATACCTTAGTAGAGAGCCATAGATTATAATTTAATAATTCTGTATAGTTCCAATATAAAAGAAGCTGTTTAAAACAGGCCACCGTCAGCTGCATAGGCCTACTGATCACCAATGCTCAAAATTTCATATCATTATTACCAGCTGCGAACGTAGCATACAATCCCTTCTAAATTATAGGTAAATAGTCTGACTACAATATCCTTCACCTTTTGGTAAAAAACACATCACAAGATACATCGTGGTACAAGTAAGACGTCACTCGTTTTGATCACATTGTTTTTTCAGAAATGCGAATGTGGGTTTTATCCTTATGCAATTTTCAATTTATTGTAATATTTCCTAAGATCGGTATGCATATCGTCTGTCAAACGGGCAGTCCACAGCACTCCATTGAGACGACACACTGTTTAAACCTACGACACTAGCCTCTTGTAATGCTTTCATTTCATTTCATTTTCATGTGTGACGAGATTTTTGCAATGTGTCGTCCAAATGCAGTATTGTGGCTCGGCTCAAAGACCTTCCTGAAGCTTAAAAATCTTGCCCCGGTACTACTTACTGCATGATCTGTGATATAAATAACTCTCAGTAAACCAATCGTATTGTAAATATACGTGCAGCTTGAAAAACGTTCCCTGGTACTAACAACTCGTTCGAAGAAATTTATAATTTTCAGTACACCAATCCTAGTTTAAATATCATGAATGATGAGAGGAATAACACGAGATGTCACACGTCATCACTACTATTTATAATAACAAAGTGTAAACTTCCCAAGAGACTACCGACCGACGGTCAGAGGTTATCAATCTGGGTTAATAAATTGGAACTGAACATGAATTGGGAAACAAATGAAGCGTAATTTGTAATGTTTTCGATTTGTTTGGAGATTTTTACCATTGTTTAGACGACTGCGTCTCAATTAATATTTACATTCGCGAATAGGAAATAGGAGCACATATGTCTAGAACTCTTAACTATCTATGAAAGACATGACAATCTGTTAAGGATGACTATACATTAACGTTTAATTAAACCGCCAGAAAACCAAGAGATGAGTAGATGAGTAAAAGACTATTACATTGTCTTTTTTAAAAAATGAAGGAAAGATTTCTAGATTTAGAAAACCTTACAAGGATTTTGATTTAGATAGCAAAAACCTGTTTTGTTTCTTTAGCTAAGAAAGAGATGCCAAAGTTCACTGCAACAAGTTTTACACCTATTCATAAAAACGCTTAAAATAAACTTAAACTTCAACGTTATATTACTATAACATTGTTTTTACATTGAAGGCGGACTATTTTCCCATAGGGGTAGGCAGAGACCAAACAACGCCATATCAACAAATTACAATAGGTACATTTTTTACCATATCCTACTCCTGGGCAAGGGGGCCCCGAAAGTGGGATGGATCAGTTATTTAATAAAAAGCACAATTGGGTAACAATTTACTAACATAGAAATATTTTCGCTTAACAACATAACACGTGAGGTAAAAAGCAATTATCAGGGCGTTACATGCTAAGAATTTAGGCGGTGCGAATATAAATGTGTTGCCAAGCCTATGTGTCTTTCACAAAAAGGGTTACCTCTTTTCAAACATTCCTGCGAATTAGGTTAACGCGTAAAATTCTCGCCACCATTTTGTTTTCACCAAGGAATTCGCTTAAACGTTTTCGCTAACTTGAAATGGATTTGGAGCGGCAGAAATATTTGAAAATGTTACCTAATATGTTGCTTTGATCTAAAAATAGTTTGTTGATGTTTCGTTTTGTTTAATTTAGAAGTTATGTGCTCCAGTTTGCCTTTTAGCGATAAGTTTCAAAGTCCTGAACAGTAACTAGGTACTAGTTTGTTGATAGTTTCCGAATCAATATTAAGCTAGATTTTACGGTAACCGCTGCTTTGATAGTAATGACTGTTAGTTATACATTGGCTTAGACAATTATTTAGCTCAGGTATTACATTTTATGTGGCAGTTGTGTGAACTTGTGTGTATGTTGATTGGGTATTAGATGAACCAGAATAAATTGGCCCATTTTCGAAAAAGTGACTCTGCATGATTAATTTAAAAGATTACATTAAGTCTTGTTCCGTTTTTAAAGCTAAGCTCGCTCCAATTAAATTAAGCCTAAAATTTACTTAAGAAAGGCCTTCAAGGAAACTTAAAGGATCAAAATGAAGGGATAATGACAGTGCCCTACTTTTCACGAAGTGTTAAGAATTTGCCGCTATTCGGAATTTGGAGGCGCGATCACGGATTACTCTCGAATCTTTTATTGAACTACGATTGTCAGTTTTATAGGTAAAGAAAATTTTATTTTTCATTTCGACCTAGTTTCGTAATGGTCGTAAGTGAATAAATTCAAGTAAATCTTGATATTATATCAGATATTAATAATGAAATTGATAAAAGCAGAGCCTTTTTCCAAAGCAGTAGGGTAAAGAACACCAGTTGCTACGATCACTACAAACGTCCCGTGCTACATTCATATGTCCACTATGAGCGTTGAGTGAGAACCACGACAAACCTCATGTCATGCCGCTTTGTATAAAATGCACATATTTCTAATAAAGATGGCATCTGCAATCTGTATGGCAAGATGTATGGATGTTGATTGGATATCAACATCCATACATCTTGCCATACAGGACCACAGGTTACGAGAACAACTATTAGCAACACATCAAGCTGTCCAAGTGTGAGTCGAAGATCTTTGCGTTCCTTTAATATGTGTAAGGTGGGTACCCAAAATACCCTACGTCCTAATAAGGCCTATTTTTTAAATATCCCGCTTTCGGTTTCGAATGGCCGCCAATGTAGGTATGTAGTAACGAGCACATTAACTAACGTAACATACAATTTCAAATGCTGAAAAATACATGATAATATAGGTATTATCGTATGGTGTTTATCTTCATATTGGAGTTTCAGTTAATTCTTTTAACGTAAAGAATCTGCGTGTTATTATTATGGAGTTTAATATCATTTGTGTAAACATGTTTTCGCGTGCAACTATTACGCATGTTACATGGTATGTTGACAGGACGAGAATAATATATTTTGTCACGTTTATACATACACTACCTGAGGATCATTCCTCATAATTAAAAATACGATTCAAGGCTAGGGCGACCTTATTTCAATCTCAAAAAGATACAAAATATATATATTTTTTTAGCCGTTTCCGTCTTACTGCTGGGTAAGGGTCTCCTTTCGAACAGGAAATGGTTAAGGCTTTGAGTCTCCCATTATATCATCGTCATCATATCAGCCTGTAGACGTCCACTGCGGGACATAGGCCTCCCCCAATGATGTCCACAACGTGAATGTGGAATTTCTACCCGTTTCCATCGGCTTCCCGTGACTTTTTCTAACTATACTAATATACTTTATTTAATTATGACATCATTGATATTTTATACACATAATATTTTTACCGTTCCACTCACTGAAATTAAAATGATCTTCTATGTAATGAAAAAAGAACTATACTCTTTTCCGGGATACAAGCTTTTGCTTTATCAAATTAAATAAAAATACGTTCAGCCGTTTTAAAGTAAGAGAGATACAAACATACTTTCACATTTATAACATAAGTTTTATATAGCATAAATTCCAACGACGTATTCTATTTCTGACTGTCAAATTAGCAATGACATGCTAAAGAGGGGTGTGGTTCATTACTTACAAAAAAAATTACAAACTTAGTAAATATTTACTACTATGAGATGACAAGCAAATGAGATGAATGGAAAATAACATTGTGCGAAACCAATTTCATTACTAGGTATATTTGATAAGGTATCAAACTTATGACCATATAAGAGGTCACGGGTTTGAATCATTATTGAAATACAGTAGGCCTTTCATTTTATTTTTGGACTTTGAACATAAGCTATTGAGTAAGGTAATTCTTCTACAGGTCTTCTGCGCCAAAACCAAATATAAAAATAAAATCAATTTTAGAAAAAAGTTATTAATTATTTAAAAAAAAAGAAAGGTCAATGACCATTGCCACTTGCCATAATATTGACCAATTACAGTCCCACTGCTAGGGAAAGTGTAGGTCCTGAATGAAGAAACGGTAAGGTATTGAGTCCACAAAGTGAGTCGCTGACCAAATTCAAGTTGAGGACTATGCATGCCTTTAAGAACTGCTTAAAATAACTATCTCAGGTGGGCAAGATTTTATCACAATTTTTAACTTTACCGTTAACACACGTGATGGTTATTTCTACAAGCTACATTAATCCATACTAATATTATAAATGCGAAAGTAACTCTGTCTGTCTGTTTGTCACTCATTCACGCCTAAACTACGGGACCAATTTGCATGAAATTTGGTGTTGAGATATTTTGATACCCGAGAAAGGACATAGGCTACTTTTTACCCTGGGAAAATGACGCATTTCCATGGGAAAATTCAGGTGGCGGATGAAGTCGCGGGTAAAAGCTAGTTAATAATAAATGCAATAGGACTGCATCCTTTATTACATAAACAAACATTGTACTTACATTATCTTCGTAGTAAAGCAATCGGCGCCAACACGCTGACCACCCGGCGAGGGGTCACGACCATGCAGATAACGCTCACGTCACCATCATTGAATTTTAAACGATTGTTATCTGACAGAAATTAGCACAAATATATTGGGAAAATAGTTAATTACTTTAGTTTTTAATATATTATGTGTAACATCGTGAAAATTGTTCCACAAATTTTTACACGATGAAGAAAAGGCGCCTTAATTTTTTTTACAAAACTTCAAATTCTGACGTGTTAAGTGACCTACATTTTTGGGAAAAAATCACTTACAAATTTTCTCCATCTGTATCGATCCTAGGTTTTTTCTTACTAACCACCTAGATGGTGTCCGAGTCGTCAGATTACCTAAAGTTTTAAGTTTTTAGGCCTCCACACCTTCCCAAAGCGTTTAAGTCTTCTTCAATTAATAATATTGTTGCTTTTGCGAGGGATTTTACCAAAGTGATAATAAATCAGGGGCACAAGATAAGATTCAAAACAAACATCACAAAAAAATATTGTTGAAGAATTGAACCCGCAAAAATAATAGCGTAATTGTGTTCAAACAATATATAAACTTTATTTTATTCACATATTACTATCAAAATCAACTTTATATGAAATGATTGAAAAATAAATACTAATTAGTAAAAATCTTTTAGAAGTTACTTAAAGTTAATTAAATAGGGTAAAACATTATCACAAAGAAAATGTTTCAAGGATGACATGGAAAAAGGAATCCCGTAACATTGACCTGTCCCGAGAATATTAGGGACTTCCCAAACAGTAGCCAGTCCATCAGATAATATTATCAAACTGATCGGTAGCAATGATAATAGTGATACAAGATAATATTATCAAATGTTTAATTATAAATAACTCCGACAATGTTGTTGATAACTGTTTAGATATCACAGTAAACGCAGTGGAAGCTACTTGCGCTGAAGTTTAACGCGTTATTCAGACGCTTGAAACTTTTAAAATTTACAAAATTTTTCTCATGAATTAGGCCATAAGCGCCGATTAATGTTCCTTTAGAATGTTTGTTTTATAGTTTATCAATCAAAGACTCTCATGTATACTGCCAAATAGCAATAAATTGCACCAGCAAGCAGCAAAAGACTAGAAGCATAATACATAAATATCAAGCATGCAAACAAAGCTTTTGTTATAATGAACTCGGGCAGATGAAGATCAAAGGAATATTCAAATAACAAAACCCGACAAAAGGTGCATGGCTCATACGCATTGATCATGCCCCTTTGCAGTAGCGAAAATTTAATTTCTTAAATGTAACCTGTTTTACTACGCTACTACTAATACTGTAGTATTATTGTATGTATCACAAGTTACCTATAAAGACGTGTATATCGGTTTATTCCGTTATGATTGTTTACTTACGCTATTATAAGATCGTTATTCATTACGCCTTTATACATTCATGAGGTGTTTGCTGACCCTTATACGTACTGCCGTAATTATCACACGTCACGGTTGTAAAATTTGCAATGGAAAAGATGGCAACATTTTCAATCGTTCATATTTTTCATTGGTATTTCATCAGTATATGAATAATTTATTAAAAATTGGGAAAAGTATTTGTAACTCGATCGAAAGTTTCGAAAAGCCCCGGGTAAATAAATTTAATATTATTGTAAAATGCATGCTTAAAAATGGACAATCCGCACTTGACCAGCGTGGTGGACTTAAACCGTCCCTCTTTTGAGACTGTTGCGCAGTAGTGGGACAGAAATATGGTTAAAAATAATTTCCTGGACCTAATTTTCAACAATTCCTATACCAACTGAAAGTCTTTAACCCATTAATAAACGTCATGTCTTCAAAATTCTCAAAATAACAGAATTTTCCTTAACAACTTCTTACAATTATCATATCATCTGTTTTTATTTGCATCACAAAGTTCAATCAACAACCTGAGTCATGTACAAGTAATTATTTATACACATAGTCCGGTCTAGGCTCGAATTTTCCAATATTACATGGAAATAACTCCGCACAAATGATTGATGGAAGCAGACAGGTTTATTCCATTAATACAAAGGATCTTATGTAATATCAGATGGTCAATGGAGTTTATAAACTCTGACTTGCAATAAACTTATTATAAGGAAGCAATATTTCGATTATGATACAATACAACTGAATTTATCGCGTCTAGTACCAACTTTTAAAGCTATAAACTAACATAACTAAACATTAAACCTACAATTCAACATTTTATAGAATTTGCATCTATACTTATACTTATACTTATAATATTATAAAGCTGAAGAGTTTGTTTGTTTGTTTGTTTGTTTGAACGCGCTAATCTCAGAAACAACAGATCCGATTTGAAAAAATATTTCAGTGTAAGATAGCCTATTTATTGAAGAAAGCTATAGGCTATATATCATCACGCTACGACTAATAAGAGCGGTAGTAGCAACGAGAAATGTTACAAAAACGGGGAAAATTATGACGCAAGCAAAGTTGCGCGGGTCAGCTAGTAATCAATAAACCTGAAAGCAATACAGAAAATAAACTCCGTTTAGGGAAATTGCTCAGTGATCATTATTTGCTTCAGTCCATATCTTGCAGTTAATTTAGTAATTGTATTTAAATTGTTAGGAAACACAAGAGTCTTTTCTAATTGGGTACCCTAATTTCATTCTCTATATGATAAGATGTACAGATGTGAATCAGGCAAGGGAAGTTTGTAAGGATCGTACCAAATAGCATTTTTTGGCTTGATAATATGTATAAATGTATGTGCTATGTAATTTGATACCGTGCAATAGTTTGTTCCAATCACTTCTATAATAACAATATCTAAGTAAACTTGGCTTAGTTTCCAAATAGCTAACTAATATTTTCAAAATATTTGTTGGCACAAGTTATTAAGCTTGTACAGTTATGACTAGAATTCGGAGTTTATGGAATAATAAGATACGATAGTTGTGCGTAGCTTATGGATCACTGGATAATACATTATCCTACTTAGAAATAGTAAAGTGACAGCTATTATACAGTAAGATGTAATGTTTTTTTTTAAGACAATTTTATTCCCTCACTATGAATTGCTCTTGTGTCGCGGGGATTTACACATACAAATAACGGTTACAAAGTATAATCAGACCCGAAAAATTGTGGATCGCACAAATCTTTGCTCCATGTGGGATTCGAACCCACTACCGTCCGAGCTATTGGTAGCGTGAAGGGGACGTTTGAGGGGATAGTGAGACAATCACAGGTTTAGAAAAATTCTATCGCTACTTTCCTACCTGATATTGTATTAACACCTTGAAATTCATAACAATTACATTTTCCTTCACCGTCAACAAATTGTCTGTAAAATATCGACCGCTCTTGCACTTGAAGACTGCCAAGAAGGTTACCTTACAATACCATGGCGTACGCTATATGTACAAACATATTATCTATACTAATATTATAAAGCTGAAGAGTTTGTTTGTTTCAACGCGCTAATCTCGGGAACTACTGGTCCGATTAGAAAATATTCTTTCAGTGTTAGATAGCCCATTTATCGAGGAAGGCTACAGGCTATATATCATCACGCTACGACTAATAGGAGCAGAGTACCAGTAAAAAATGTAACAGAAACGGGGAAAATTTGGATTCATTCTCTCTTATGTGACGCAAGCGAAGTTGCGCGAGTCAGCTAGTGTAGATACAACGGCGTGTATTTATTTATTCAAACGATCAGGTGTGCGAGGCTTTCATTCTCACTGTACATATTGACGTCAGGAAACATATGTTATGTGTTTGTTGTTACGTGTTATTGCAGTACGCTTTAAACGTCGTCATGAAACTGTTTGATGGAGAGTTTTATGAAACTGATAGAGAGATGTAAAGTCTCCATCTCGGGCTTGGCTTGTTTGATAGGCTTAATATTCTTCCTTGGGAGGACAGCAATGGGTTTAGTTTAATTTAATTTATTTGAAACTGGAAAGGTAATAATAGTCAATTAAAAGTATTTGCTGAGACTAAGCAACGTTGTTGCCGTCATTTCTTTGATGGGTTTTTTGTTACTTGCAGATCTTATAATTCTTTTTGTCAGTAGTAAGCAACAACATTTGAATTTTGTAATCATGTTCATTTGAAACACATTAAATAAATCATTAGCCAGATATTTTTACTACGTGTTTTTGAGAGAAAATGTGCCTACCGTAAAATGGCGTAATTTTTAAGAAATAGAAGATGAAAAGCAGTAAGTAAGTTAACTAAAATAATAAACGTACAGACTCAGCAATCAATATACAATATCAACCTGTTCATAAAATAAATAAATAATGAATCATACTTATTAAATAAGGTTCAAAGTCCACTCGCGTTTGTAGTTTTTTCCTCTCTTCACCTCATAACCTTGACAGATAACTCGTTACCTACTGATATATTATCTTATCAAATTTCACTTTTTAAATACTTTCTATCAGTTCAAGAGTCAAGGACTTATCTTACGGTTATCTATTTAAATAATGACTCTATTCATTGATTATACATTGACGGCTTAGGCGCATTGGTTAATGTAGTCAACACGCTACTCGACAGGACGTGGGTTCGATTCCCACACGGAACAAATACCTAGTTGTGTCGGGTCTGGTTGAACCATATGTCTGTTGTTTGTATGTTTGTTAGTCCCTGCGACACAAGAACAATTATTCTTAGTGCAAGAATTTTATTTTCTAAGAATAAATTAAAAACTTTATTGTAACAAAAGATTGACCTATCAATTAAGAAGAGTCACCTTACAGAAATCATATTTTCCTGTCACCCGAGAATTTTCGTGTGCAAATTGTTGTAAAATGTCCTTTCACGATTTAGTTTAGTACTAAGAGCTCTACAAAATCGTATTACAATCGGGGCAGCTGCTTTTTAAAATTTCAATATTAATTGCGAAAAAAATTACATAGCGTGAGCATTTTAGATGAACCTTTTACTCGTAAAAGTTAGAAATTATAACCCAGTCAACTACCCGATTCATTGAACAACGAAATACCTTAACAATCACCTTAATCACTGCGCCACTCCAAATAACGATTACAACTGTATGTACACTTCTAATTATAGTTAAAACAAATAATATGATAACGCTTATCACGCATGATGCTCTAACATCATGATAGAGGCGTGACTGTAAAACAAATAAACACTTCAAGTAATGACAGTACATTCAACACTTGGCAATTGACTCAGCCGTTTTCGAGAAAAATTGTGACAAACTAACTAATCTAAGTCTTTAATGACAGTGCAAATATAAAATTGCAAGGGGATTAACATTATCCCGTAGGTCGGCTTAACGTTTAGGTTTTTAATTAAATATCGAATTAGTTCATTAAGTATCCAATTAATTGGTTTCGTTTCGTATTTCTTAATAGTAGTCCGGCGCTTGGTGACGTGCCCACGAAATGGCTTATTACACTACCGTTTTTAACAGTTGCATTTCATACACCTAGCTCTGTCTACAATTTTGAGTATAACAGGTGTGACATTATGTACTTATGTATGTATGTATTTTTAAACTATGACTCTTGAAATATGATTACCGTAAAATTATTTTGACACGCTTTTTAACATGTTTACTTAATTAAAATATATTCCATGCATTACCTACAAGAAATTGTAAACAAAATTAAAAGTTAGTTCCCCACTTTTTATCAAGAGTGTTAGAGCCAATCATTGGAGAAGATTAAGCCCTACTTAATTAGATTCTATGTGGTTGAAAAGTAAACAACTAGTGAGAAAGGTCATTGAACTTTACCGTGAATGAACGAGGAAATTATACCATTAACTACCGTCTTAATGTCAATCCGATGTCGAATTAGTGAATCAAAATTCACTAGTATCATAGTTGAAATATGAATGTACCTTGTATCCATGATTTGCATGTTACAATCCTAGAGTAGCAGAAGTAGTCGTCCAAAATCCTATCCCAGAGGAAGAAAACATACCAACTGAATAGGAAATCCCTTCTTTTTGCAGTCGGTTCAGTAAAGATTAGATGTAAAAAAGTTTAAGTTTAAAGCAGCTTCAATTGTTTGCTAAAACATTTTTGTTTTAATATTTTTTGTCATAATAACAATAAATGTAAGCATTTGTAAAATATAACTAATTGTATTCTCCATAAAATGTTTCGCTCACACGCAAAACTCTTTTTACTTCTATCTCATTACAAATTAATTACATTGTTTATCTAACAAGCAAAACAATAACAAGTTTCTCACAAAAAAACTAGTAGCACGTAATTTGAAAATCTTTTTGATCATTATAAATGATCATCATTAATCACATTACGTTTTTAAACTATCGCGACTTTAGTGCAGTCAATTAAGCTTAAATTAGGTAAGAATCTCGGAATTCGAGATACCCAGCTGTAAGTCTGTAAATACTTGTATATTGACACCCTAAAAGTTGTCTCAAAACCTACATATGGTAGGGTGTACGCAACTATAAAATTTCAAGGTCCAAAGTCCCAAAAACCGGTGTTTTGAGCTTTTTTTGTAAATATCTCATTTCCTTTGGAATTTTTGCATTCGTATTCATAACCAATATTGTACAGTATAAAATTCTCTACAAATTTTGTTTGAATTGTTTTTTTACGGTGAACCGTTTTCGAGATAGAGGGGGGAGAGCGCGCGGTCACAGGATCATTTCAAGTCAACCGGTGCCTCCGGTCGAAGATGCGCCATATATATTATAGTTGATGAACTATCGATAAATCAATGATTAATAAATATTTGTCAATTTCTATTAACTATTACATTATTTTTTATCATTTTTTTCATAACCTATCCACTTTTTATTCAGTATTAATTAACTTATCAACACTTACCTGCCCATGTAATTGCAGAATTTTTCATGAAAATATAGGCACTATATTTTAATTTTAACCTAATTAATATTAATAACTTCTTACATGATGAAAAAAAACAAATAAATCAGTATTATTGAAAAGATATAGATTTAATATAATTATGAAGAAAATGATGACACCAATGACTTTTCGAAGTTATGTGTGTATTAGAAATAATTGTCACATGCTCCAACGGTGAAGGAAAACATCGTGAGGAAACCTTGCATGAATAAAATTTGTTAAATACATTTATTGAGGGCATGCAAAGTCCCCAACCCGCACTTGGCCAGCGTGGTGGACTCAAGGCCTAACCCCTCCCTCATTACGGGAGAAGACCCTTGCTCAGCAGTGGGACAGTAATGGGTTAAATTTATTTATTATTATAATCATTGATTTATCGATAGTTCATCAACTATATATGGCGCATTTTCGACCGGAGGCACCGGTTGACTTGAAATGATCCTGTGACCGCGCGCTCTCCGCCCTCTATCTCGAAAACGGTTCACCGTAAAAAAAAAATTCAAACAAAATTTGTAGAGAATTTTATATTGTACAATATTGGTAATGAATACGAATGCAAAAATTCCATAGGAAATGAGATATTCACAAAAAAAGCTAAAAAAACCGGTTTTTGGGACTTTGGACCTTGAAATTTTATAGTTGCGTACACCCTACCATATGTAGGTTTTGAGACAACTTTTAGGGTGTCAATATACAAGTATTTACAGACTTACAGCTGGGTATCTCGAATTCCGAGGTGAACTTACTATAATGACTGGACTACTTGTACACATGTTACGATGAAATTGATGAAAAAAGTAATTAAAAAAATATAAAAAGGTTTGGTTTTATTCCCAAGGAAAGTTGACGTCAGGTAGGCCGGTTGTAAAAACATCTTAATAATCCCTTAACAGCATATTTTTAAGTAAAGAAAATGCCACAGATGTTTTGAGTTCAACGAAAAGCTATTGGTATTCTTCCAATTTATAAAAGTTCATCGTAGTGTGCAAAGTGCCATGATATTATAAAGGATACCTTTGTTTATCATGGCACTTCCCGTGGCTTCTGTCTCTGACAATATTTGTGTACTTTTACTGAATTAGTTTAGTTGATACGCTAACCAATATTTAGGCCAAACAATCTTCTTTCAAACAAGCATAATTGCATCTAAATCCCACCGTTTTGTAAACAAACAACAGATAAAATAGGACTGATTTGTTTTGAAAGAACTTGCAATCATTTTTTTTCACTTTTATGCTTTCTTATTAGGGTCTACCGTCATGATACTTAATTGCACTCAGTAATATATAGTAGAGAGATTACAAAAGACGCTACAGGCGCTGATCCCCTCTTCATAGAACAAGTCAGCCGACAGCCGATAGCTATAGGAATATGACTCTCTGTATCAAAAGCCCTCTATTCTGTGTTGTGCCGTCGCCATGGCAACAATGTGCTTTGTTTACAAACAATGTTTTGGTGGATCAAAAGACAATTGTCGAGTTTCCGTTGTACAGATTATGATAATAAATTGGGCATAGGTAAATTGGCAAATATTACACTTATAATTTTGTATAGTAATAAAGTGAAAATGCTTTAAAAGAAAGTCGGCTTTTTGTTAGTTTGTACAAAAAAAGTTATTTTGATTGACATGGAAGATTTAACACGCGGTCGATTGATGATACAGCTTAACAAACAGTTTTTTGTTACAATATCTACATAAGTAATTAATATTAATTACACCATCATTTGCAATGTTATTGTCATTATGTAATAACAACTTAAAAAGTTATACTTTATGGTACTTGTAACTGGTCTTAGTGTGCATTTTCCACGTGGAAAGATTTCCATAGTAAAACATGTACAAATATAAAACCACTGAGTTAGTAAATAAATAGAGAATGGAGGAATTTAGCAGACTAATTTAACATGTATTAGAAGCATTCATAGTCCGTTGCCATCAGTCGGTTAATGATCAGTAAGTTAAGCAACCATTAGAGCGGATAAGAAACGGATGGACGAATATTTGTGTTTCGGAGGACAGGTTAAATTTTGGTAAAAACATGAAGGAGGACTTTCTCAGGTCATATTTATAGAAAGTTATAACTTAACACGCCCACTAAATAATAGTTTAGAACAAGCTCCAATAAATTGAATTAGAAAAAGATAAATTGCAGCCACAAATTAGCTCTGCTATGATAAATGTGTGTTACAAAAACCAGTAAGTAATATTTAAATATATGAGCACATTAATTATGTTATAACGAGGCTCGTTTATTTGGTCTCTTCAAGGTCTAGTACCATATTAAGAGTCTGTGGGTATAAAATTCGATTATCATTCGAGATGTCGTTAAGCACCTATTTCATAATCTAGATAAGTATGCAATTCCTTAAGGCATAATAAACCTTAGCTTAATGCAAGGCAAGGTTTCTTTTAACGTGGCGTTTGACCCGTTAGATGGTCTCTGGTAATATAGGTACTAAATACCTTAGGATCTGCGCTACGAAAGGCTGGTAAATATAATTATAAGTAAAATTTTATGTAGAAGATAAAAAAGGAAGAAGAAAGGACTTGCTTTAGCTCTTATAAAGAAAGTTCTAGTTACTTTCACAATGCTAGGCAGGTACTCCTTCCGAATTGAGGGTTAGAACTCTTGTCCACCACGCTGGATTGGAGACTTTGCATGCCCTCAAGAAATGTATTGTATCATTATAAGGCATACGTGGTTTGATTACGATGTTTTCTTTCGCTGTAGGCTATGCTTAGTTCCGAAAAGTTAAATATATATTTAAGCTTTCATTTGCATTTTTAATACGAAAGAAGATAGTGCCCCGGGTTACTTGAGAATATTTAACATATTTCTATTTTTATATTGTTAACTATTAATCATCACATTCCTCATACTTTCTCCTTCTATTTCTATAATAACGTATGTCTGTCCTGCTTTTACAATGTTTCTAGGAAGTATTAATAGATACTTATTATTAGATATTTGATATATTATGTGCACATTGAATAATATATCAAATACAGGTTTTAAGCTAGATTCTAGGTATAAAAATAGCATATCCGTTGCTTTAATGGTTTGAAAAATTGCAATATTCAAATTGAGGTATGTGACATGTTTTCGTAAATGTCAAATACACAGGTCCTTCGCAGGTCATACTAAAAATTATGCTGTATTTTTTTACAACTTTTGTTGTAAGTACATATGGAGTAGTTGAGTAAAAGCAGTTATCTGTTGAGAGTTGACGAGATTTTTTTGAAAAAAAAAAACAATTTTGGGAAGGAACCTGAATGTAGTTGCAGGCCGAGGGCGCCTCTTGACTGACCTCTTCCGTTTTATATCTTCTGCATGTTTGTTACATTAAGAGTGGAAAATCTGTAGCTAAACTTAGTTCAAAGTTCATCAGACAAACTTAAAATATGGATACAAAATATGTACCATTGGTGCATACAGTAGGCCACTTACGCATGGAAAAAAATAGTGAAGATGAAATTAGATTATAGATATGCTATTCTATACTTATACTAGCGGACCCGACAGACGTTGTCCTGTCTAATAAATTAAAAATTAATTAAAAAAGCATTGTCCAGCGGACAAAATTGTGAATCTAAACCATTCTCAGATCCCCTTGAACACACACAAAAAAAAACATAAAAATCGGTCCAGTCGTTTAAGAGAAGTTCAGTGACATACACACTTACAGAAGAATTATATATGTATATAAAGATTTGTTCCTATTTCGTCCGTGTACAATGAGCCTTATGTACGTGGAAGTTTATCTATGTATCCAGTTTCACAGTCCTTGCGTTCGGCGTCCCTGTACTGGTTATAGTTCGGTGTCGATCCACTTTGTCCCAGGTCACTTGATTTTGTTTAAAATGGGTCAAGTCACGTAAGGACTTGGAGTTAATACAATTTTCAACGAGTTATTGTTTACCTTTCCTGAATACTTTGGAAGATCATAGCATTTTTATGTATTTTTTTTTATATCCTTAATTTTTTTTGTGAGGTTCAACGATATCGCAAACATATTTTTATATATTGTGTTAATTTTATCGGGCTTTGTTCTACTTCTGCACATTTTGGAACAGATAATACTAATAATACTTAGACTACATTGCTAATAATCGAGTCCCCGACGATAGCTGTACCATAATATAAAATTTCTTTATTTTTGGACTTTCGAGTTTGAAATTTGGCCAAGAATTTTTTATTATCATATCAATTAAACAGCTTAAATGGTAGTAAACGATCGCTAAATGCGGTCGCTGATCACCCATCTATAAGCTGGCCTCCCCTAATGTTGCATCCACAGCTAGTTGCACCCACAAGCCCAATTTCCTAACTTCTTCTGTACTAGAGTGCAACCTGTGCCGAAACGTTAGGCATTTTAAGGTAAAATGCGTGTTCGCCTTAATTCCCGTATTCTATTATACATTAAACATGCAACGCGAGAGTTTAAAAGTTATGATTCTTCTGTACTGTACCTGCAGTATTTATGTCTATCGTTAGTAGTATTGACACGACACAGACAGTACGCGGAAAGGAATGGGGTTTGCTAATAATAACTGGAATCCAGACGGCGAAAACTGACACGGATCAGCTCAGTCTATTTGTGTTATATTGCAATGTACGGGAGAGAATTCGGAAATGCCATTGATTTGTTTCTCTTTTGCTAATGCTTATGGCTTGATTCCATTCAGAAATAGATAGATGAAAGAGGAGTGAGGATTTTACGAAATTGAAACTTGATTGATCTATTTTTTGTTGCTTACTTTAGACTTTGGATGTTTGTTTGTGGGTTAATTAGGTTTTAGAAACATAGATGAGTTTCTAAATGTCTTTATCACAAAATTCTAAGGTAACTGAGATGGTTAAGTGTTAGACAAGCACTTTCAAATAAAAATAAACCTATCTTGAAGCATCAGCCTCAAATTTCAGAATTGAATAGAAAAAAAATATTCAGACACAAATTATTCGGCAAAAATCAAATGCGAACTTCAAAATAGTTTTTGCTTAGCCGCAAAAATCGCAATTTATTTTCAATGCATTCTGCAATAACACAGCTTTTTCCTGTATATAAAAATAACTAAAAAAAAACACAAATTGCTGCATTACCATTAAGTCAAAACATTTTTATGCGCTAGGATCACTTTCTCTGCTAGTGATTGGAATTTAACGCAGTTTAAGTATTTAGTGAAATAGAGAGGTATAGGATGTTATTAATCATATTTTTAACTGGATTATGACGTGCATAGATTCGTGAAGAAAGTTTGTTTTGCACAGTTTTAGAATATAAATAAAAATAGTGTTATTTTTAACTAATGGGCACTTTCAGTGTTCCCTTTAAGATTACGGATAGATTGCTACATGCATGCATATATAATATCACGCATGTAATACCCAAAGATGTAGGATGTTAAACATCCTACATCAACTGTGATAGTCCCACGTGGTCCCGCTTATTGCAATATTATTATGCTGGAACTGAAACCATAAAATTTCTGTCACAGTGTTAGTTACCGTACTCCTGCGAAGCG
The DNA here is from genome assembly GCF_050436995.1 of Anticarsia gemmatalis. NCBI lineage: Eukaryota > Metazoa > Arthropoda > Insecta > Lepidoptera > Erebidae > Anticarsia > Anticarsia gemmatalis. Next base: position 6,986,599 of record NC_134764.1, on the reverse strand, counting down.
GCTTGACCGATTCTCATGAAATTTTGTGAACATATTGAGTAGGTCTGAGAATCGGCCAACATCTAACTTTCATACCACTTAGTGACACATTTTTTTAAAATTTATATGACAAAACAACGTTTGCCGGGACAGCTAATTCCAATATAAATTCGAAAAGACTACGTTACCAAAACTTTACCCAACCTGGGAATCGATCCCTACCTTCAGATTAGCAGTCGCTACCGCTTAGACCACAACAGAGGTAGTCAAAAGTAATGTGTACTTCAGAAATAATGGTGATCAACTATTATTAAGGTGAAGTAAATTTTCACCAAGGGAAGCTGCTGATTTCTCTATTCTGCTTAGCATATAAGAGAGGAATAGCCCAACGAGGGGAGTGTCCAATCGTAGAAAAGTAATTAGTACAATTAAGTTACCTACAAAACCCTTGAATACAAAAGACAACTAACAATACATTATACTAGTGTCAGTATTGAGTGCATCTAACACAGTGGCATTACCGCGCGTTGGACACAATGCGCATTGTTCCTTGCGTTTGTTCAGTTTACATAATGATGCGAAAGTGGAATACTTGGAGATACCGATGAACTATGTGTGACCTCATTTTGTTATGTAATTGGTTAGGTGTGGCTCCTATTGTTAGATACCTAATTTGACTGCCTCTAGTCTGGGGGAGTGCTGATCAGAAGGACTCGTTATCAGTTTCCCGGGTAGAGCAAACTGCTGGACTGAATATTTTCTATAGTAGCCCGAAGCTGGGTGGCTGGTATACGGCAATAGAATCGGTATAGGCAGCTCGTATACAGTTAATTCTAGTGTCATAATTATCTAAGCCACCCGAAAATCCTTGATGTGTTACGACTTTTAATCTTAATTGACAGCAACACTGATTTATACGGTACATTTTCATCTACGAATACTGGCGCAGAAAACAATGGCACTGAAACGTCTGAAAAAATAAGTTAATTTTGAGGGCTGAAGAGACAGTTAATGTTAATTTTGAAGTCAAGATGTAAGACATTTTTAGTTAAAATCAATACTCCGTAATAAGTGTTAAATACATACATACTCGTACATACATAGCATCACACCTTTTTTCCAAAGGGGTAGGTTGAGACCAAAGAACGCCGCTTAATGTTAAATGTTAATGTTAATTGGGTTAAGCAAAACAGACTGACAAATCCAGGAAGAGACTCAAAGGTTGAATACCCAATTGTCAGTCGACCATTTTGGCAAAGAATTACTAGAACCACAAAACTAAATTCTAATAGTTTATTGTGCCGGCTTATGAAAGGGACAGTGGTTTTGATTGAAGATACCGATTACATAACTATCCATTGTATACATTTAAACTGTTATATTGTATATATATGTGTCCTCAAACCAAAACAAGCTGATTAATTCAAAAATTGCAACAAGGAAGAAGAATTCTAAGCAAGGTTATTGAAACAACAATTACTGCTCACTTATTTGGTAAATAAATACGTTTGTGGAATCTTCTACTGATTTGTATACCGATATTTGTTATGTTAAGGCACCTTCGAATTAACTGGAATGGCAAAGTTATTGTTACTGCGTAGAAAAAATTAAAGTGAAACTTACCTATTACCGTTCCGCGGGCTCCTTTCTCTACTTGTGCTGAAATACAGCGTAAACATAAAATCCAACAGCATGCCTTACTGTCTACTTAGCTAAGGCCGGATCCTTGTATTCCTTAAAAAAATCTACAGTACATTGTACCGTTTTTCATGAAATTCAGTAATAATTGTTTATGTATAACTGCACTTTGCATCTGATTGAATCTTACACCATTTTACCGAAAAGCTGTTATGCCTATTACTACTTGTTCATAACGGCTTTCTTATTGACAGTTTCAAACTGTGTTTAAAAAACCGTATTTATAAACAACGGCTGATCACCGAAAAGCCAATGGCCAGGAAAATCTGAGATACCAAATAAAACAGCAAAATGGGGTGGTAGGCTGTCAAACTCAGAATTATGACACCATTACCTAATTGGGCTCTTTTAGCGTTACACCTGCAATGATGACCAATTTGGCCTCACTTCCTTACCACTTAAATCAGCTGTATACGGAAGAACTCCATATAAAGCAGAGACCAGTAAGTTTGATTGATGAGTGCCAATAATTTTGCAGTTATTGTCTCTTCTGTGCAGGTGTTGAACAATGCTTGTACGTCATTCTGGTGGCCATTTTTGATTGGGTGGAAGGACGTAAAGGAGCCTTCAAAACGCCGGAAGTCAACAATCTGAGTAAGACTTGGCAGATGATCAAATTTTTAAATGACTCCAAGTTTAATTATTGAAATTATCTGTGGCATAGATTTTTTTTTCGAATCTTTGACTAATAAAAGCAGTACATGCTCTGCAATACTTTGATTGATCTCCTATTTGGATAGTTCGTAGCAGAACTATTTTATTTACTTATTAGTTTAAAACCAATAAGTGATATATAATTGTTTTTACGTACGTATTTATCGGAGAAATTGAGAATTAACAATAGGTTAACTTCTAATGAAATTGGTAGTTGGGGGACTCATTTACTGTTAAAAAGTCACCCATCTAAATAGTGTCCACAGCAAGGCATGCTTACAAATAATGTAATGATTTGTACAAGACTATGACCCCCCCTTCTACCGAAATATTCAGTAACGATGTATATCATGACCATTGCTCAGTATCTTAACATCTTTATATTTTACTATCACTTAAATACAGCAATAAACTGCGCAGTCTTTATAAAACACGTGTCTGTTTTATATCACTAATAAACGTTAATAGTCTGGGAAGCCATCTTCATTATATATTTTCTATTGCTGCAATTTTGTCTGAGAGTTGTTTAAAACAGTTCTGGAAGGAATGCAAAGTCTCCATCATGCATTTTGCCACTCGCCAGGAAGGAGGTAGCTAGCCTAGCTCAGCTTTCATCAAAGGAACTCTGCCTAGCAATGGGACAGTACTGAATCAAATTTACTTGAGAATATTTCAATTTGGAAATATAATTAACGTTTTGGCTACGTGCCTATCATTTTACGCCGGTAATTTCAGTATAATGAGAAATGTATAAAATAAGTATACAGATATATTCTTTGGTCTGTTTTGTCAACCCCTATGGAAAAAGAAGAATGATTTTACGCATGTAAGTATAGTGGTATGCAACATTTTGCTTTATGAGTGGTCTTAGGTATATTATATTATTATCTTAGTTTCACTAGGAATCGAACCCGAAGTGTTATTAATTGCAATTTAATATTATTTTTATGTCTCTTTTTTAATTTCATAATTTTCTCTCCATACTTACGATTCTTGTTATCAGATTATACTTACGTCACTTGATCAGGTACAAGGTACAGGTATACATTACGTCATTATCACCCTCGTCCTCAGACGCTCAGGTTTCGCCAGCTCGTACAATTTGTGTAACCCAAGTGTTTTGCTCCCCAGACTCTCTTAGCAACCAGTTCATTGCCGAGTGTATGTGTAATATTGTACTATCAACGTTCATTGATATCATATGACATTTACTCTGAGAAATTGTCTCGAATGATATCTACTTGTGTCTTGACATTGTGTGTGCTATGTAATTGTATATTTGTGTTATTTTATATAGCTTTGTCTCCAGAGCTGTTTTTGTAACTACAGTTTTCTAATGTTTTGAAACTAGCAATCTTACTTCACTGTCAACCTTCACATTTCTATTCCATTTACATGCTAATACTGCGTCGCGGTTTGGTGGCGAACCGCGACCACTATTAGGGTCACAATTGAAACTACACATTATATTTCACTTCAATTCATATTTAATGTTCTCTTACACATATCAGGTAATAAAAATTGGCTCCGCTCAGCGGAAAGGTACATGGACACAATAAATTAACTTAATACTAAATCAGTCTAACGGTCGCGCCGAGCGCGTTGCGGCTTAGCCTAGTATCACAGATGAGTAGAGCGGTGGGGCGCGGGGCGAAGCGCACCCGCGAGGGGCGCGGCGCGGGTCACTCGTCCGACGCGGACGACAGCTGCGTGCTGCCGCCCGAGCTGAAGGAGCCGCGGCAGGCGCCGGCCTCGCTCCCCGTCGCCGTCGTCGTGTCGGCGCTGCCGCTGCCCGGCGACAGCGTGCGCAGGAGCTCCAGCGCGGCGCGCGCCCGCTGCCCGTCCTCCGCGGCCGTGTTGGCCACGCGAGACGCTCGCTCCCACGCGCTCTTCTCCGGCAGCAACAGCCGACGCGCTTCTCTTTGCACACGCCGCGAACGCAGCGCGAATAGGAACGGTGATGCCGCTGACGCGAGCAGAAGCAGCGCCAGCGATGGAGTGCGCGCGCAGTCGGCCAGGCCCGGCATCGCCGCAGAGACCACAGCGGCTACCGCGTGTGGGACGTGCAGCATCACTAGGGCACCGGTGAGCAGACCGACGCGTGCAGCGCGAGATTCTTCTCTATACCGAAACAATGACGCGTTTGATATGCGACATCGGATCGATGTGATTCTGGATCCAGCCTGTGAAGGCTGCGGCGTGCGCGGCTGCACTGCGAGCAGTGGCGCCGCGAGTGAGGGCGCCGAGCTCACAGCCGGCAACCCTTTCCTGAGATCCTCGTTAGACTTGCCTTCCTTACGGGAATTGCGTAAACTGGCCACTGATGGACAGCGGATTGGTCGTTCCGGCGGAAGCAGGAATGGACCGAATTTCCGGTCGTTATCCACAGCGACAGAGCTCTCTGGCCCATCAATTCTTAGGGTGAGACCCTCTCCTTCCTCGGCGAGGTCGGGTAGTATCGTTGGTGGTTCGTGTAACTGCAGTGCGCTGGCACCGTGCGCTCGCGCTCTCAGACCAGAGGAGCGCGCCGCGCGGTAAATTCTTGCATACATGATGCAGACGATAGCGATGGGTGTAATTACTCCTAGTATTAAGTACACGACGTAGTATGCGAGCTCGACTCCCTGCACGGCGGGCTCGAGGGGGTAGAAGTGGCGTACTACTGCGATAGCGGCGCGGAGAGATGCGGCGACGCCAGCGGCCAGCCAGGTAGCGGCGCAAAGCGCGGCGGGGCGGCGCTGAAGCAGGCGCGTGTGGCAGCGCAGAGGGTCAGTGACCGCGTGGTGTTGGTCCAGCGCGATCAGCATGACCGACAGCAAGGCGGCCAGGCTGCACGCCGCCGCCGCCGCGTCTCCGGCTTCCATCCAGGACGCAGTGTCCTCCCTCGCCGAGTGCTCGCCAAACAGCGCGGGCGCAAGCAGGGAGGTCGTCAAAAGATTCGTCGCCAGTAGGTTGATGACAAACCTGTAACAACAAGAAAGTCCAAATTAGTATAATGAACAAGTGCAAAATATTTGGGTTCCGAGGCATGTTTACGCGGTCACCTCACGTTTGTACAACGCCATTAAGCCAAGGTTGTGACAGAAAGGTCGTATATCGCAGATTTCATTCGTAAATTAATTGACGTTCGGCTGCAACGATAACACGGCGTCGATCAAGTAATACGAAATACTGTTTGTAAACATATTGCTACGTCACACGACATTGTTAACGAAAATAGTAACCCATGAACCCGACATGGAACGTTCAAGAACACCTCGCGTAGGTAGGGCCGAAGACTCGAGCAGAACAAAGTAATTCGGTGATATTGATTAGCACGCGAAGTACCGAGCCCCTAGGTTTACGTAAGCGCTCATTTATCCTGCTAATGTCTTGTTGCAACTCATAGATGGTAGATAATGTTGAACTGCGTACTTTCGTAAACCAGTTATGCGCAATTCGGCCGAGATCTTTATAATTACAATTGTCCTGATGCTGCGAATAATGGACCGTTGCACGTGTCCGAAATAAGTGTTGCAAAAATGAGTGAAATATGCGATGGAGGTTACCAAGTTTACAACAACCATTCATTAAAAGACCACAAGAATATAATCAAATGTTGTTTTACGAATTGTAGTTAGTTATTTATGTGATTGCTTAAGGAAGGTCTGTGCAGTAATTCTGCTAATCCAAAGCCAACTTGTCTGGGTACCGCGCGGTTCGGTTCGTGATCACTACCGTCTAGACAAGATTGCAGTTTTAGACAAGTTTTCCTCTTGAATAAAACAGTTTTATTTACTTGGCTAGTATCCGTGATTCGTTCTAATTAAAGATAATCCAATGTCATCAAACTTGGATTCCGTAATATTTGGAAATTCGACCTTAAACTTAAGATTTTTAAGTTACGCTCGTAGTACGTTCACTTTGACGTTGAAGTAGTTTATGAATAAATAAACATACCATCAATATTATGGTTTGAAAGAAAACTGATGGTTTATTTATTATTGTTATTAATGAGAAGATAAACGGAAGCATAGTGTACATATAGGTATCGGAAGTTTAGTTTAAAAATATCTATTTTAGTACTAATCTATGGGTTTATTTGAAGTCTCTGTCGGTATACTTTGCCACTCCATATTTCAACACTTTCAAGGGAAGGTTGTTCTGTCTATTTACAAACGTACATTAAGGTCCTATAAACAATTAGTCACGTTCATAACATTCGGGAAGTAGTTATTGTTACAAAATTATTATAAAATTGAATTAAAAATCTTACATTTGAACGGCTATTGTAATAAAATATTGAAGTGGAAAAACCATGGAATATCCAATGGGTTCTTTAGTTACATTTTTTCCCAAAATATTTCAATAATTTATTTTCTGGGAAAATCTTTATTGAGGTATACATCAATTTACATTTGCGTATGTTCAAATCGTCGGTAATCAATTCACAATCTTATTTCGACTCATTATTATTCAAGTTGACGTCGTCAGTACTAAATTTGTAAACCAGTTGCGCTCTGATTCACTAGAAACTTGATTTTAAAACGTTAGTTTTCTTCACGATTCCCAAATGATATCATAACAAACGTAGACAAAACGCGTCATCAAGTTTTTTCGTAAAAAGCGAAACCAATTTGGTTTTCGGATATTCCAATTCTTCTCAATTTCATATTCAATATTTTTCCATTCATAAAGATATTACAGAGCAATAACATTGAGACTAAATTGAATCTCAATTGGATGACTCTGCATGTTCTCAAATTTAATACACAGACGGTTATTGTCCTAGAAAAAACTGAATTAGATTTTGATCTTGAAAAAGAATGCGACATCATTAAAATAAGATAGTTTGTTCCAGAAACATATGCACCGGCTTGATCGTTTGTCATCCCTATAAACTAACCTTCGGAACATCCCATCTTTATTAATCTATCGTCCAGATTGTTCCTTTATTTACATAAATGATAAACATTGCCCTTGCAAGTTATATAAAGCTGTGACATTGACGCCCATAGACCTTCGAATGAAAAGAGAATTGAAATTTGAAAATCAAATCGATTTAAAGATTCATTTATTCATGCAATTTTTCTCTTAGAGGCGGAATCGTTCTCGATTGCATACATCTTTGATTAAAGTTAGATTGTGTAACCAAGGATTGTGGACTTAGAGACTAGTAAAAGCATTATAATGCACTTAGAAAATTATAATTCTATGAGTGGCCATGATTGCACTCAAGGCATGCATAAAAACCATGTCAATTAATGTTTACGTTGCAAGGGTTGTGTTGTTCTTGTAATACAATTTACGCGTAAAAGCGAGTCATTATACCAGTGCAGAAGTTAATTTTAATAGTGTTCTGGGATTCATGGCACAGAAAGCTTGAAATGAGTAATTAGATTTGAGATATACAAAACCAGATACTGTATTTGACTCTTAGCCAAATCCAAACGCCTAAATTATTCTGCGAGATATAAATCTAATGTTGAACCTGCATGTAGGCCGTGAAGGTGTTCATAATGGTTTTTGACCATAATAAAAGGTGAAACCGTTTTGCCTATTCGCTGTTTTAAACACAAAAGGCAATTCTTTACTATGTCGAGGCCAATTACGTACAACACGTACTCAAAGTAATGTTCATGATGTCAGTTCTGCAAATTTTGGAAGCAAATGCTTGTAAGATTTATGGTCGGATAAACGCTGATGCCTAATTAGGAACGACAGTAAAACAAGTTTGCAAACAAAGTTTTAAAGAAAACATCTATGAAACAAACGTATATTAAAATGCCATTTATGATGATGAGTAGAATATAGTAAGAATGGAAAGCTAGAAACCAGTCTTTACTTTTTGGAAGAAGCCCAAAAACAACGTGGGTAAAATTATTTAACGGTCTGATCTCAAAGAACGGTAGGTCTTATTAAATTTTATATCGCATCTTCAGAGGAAGAATGACTTAACGCATAACCTAAATCAAGTCGCTTGCGCCTTTATTCCACTAAAGTTTATAAACTTTCCTATCAGCCGTCAGTCTTGTCATTCCGGAAGCTCTCTGTTAACACAACCTTGAAGTATCGATATAAAAAGTCTCCAGTGTCATTTCGCTAACTGAAATCTATAAACCTTCGAGAAAATTTATAGTTTTTGCAGAAATCTGTGTCAAGTGAGATATAAGAGCATCATTTTTATGACAGCAATAAATATATATTTCCTCTTATTTTTTAAAGTAACGACAGATTTATATTAGTATTTGTTTACCTTAACGAAATGTTGTTCGAGTACCACATGGGTCATAAACTTTTCAATTCGTTTACCTTCAAGCTTCAGATGTAGGAACTGTTTTGATAGCAGTAAATAAAAATATATTAGAGTAATGTAAACACGCATATTTGCCACAAATTTGTAAACATAAAGATTTGGATGTATTTAGAGGTCGTTGTTTACTAAATAAAAACGCAAGGTCGGGGAAACCCCGCCAGTGCGATACATTCTAAACCTGTTCAAGTTATTTGCTCATTACATATTGCTATAACACTAAGTACACAAGCTCACTTTATATTCCGTGTAGTAATGAACGATTTTATGATTGCAAAATGCAATCACGACTAGTAACTTCAAATGTGCATCATTACGGACTCAAACCATTTGGAAAAAACCGCAATTTGTACAATTCGATTTGTTTTTTACAACTTTGAAATAATAAAATAAATAACCTCTACGAACTATTAATTCAGCGCCGGAAAATATGAAAAAGTTATAAGAAAATATCAAATTCTCTGCAATCTCCGCTTGACATGAGCGAAGGTCGTTGACAAACTTCAAATAGACAGGTGACGTTGTCAAATGCTCGGCGTTAGACAAAAACTAATATTGTTTTAGTTATATCATTTGGGCGGAAATGTAGTGTTGTATTTCGGGATCCCTTGCGAATATGATGGGACTATTTCGGTTGCGAAATCAAGCTATTAGCTCGACGAGCAAATGGACGCAACGTGCAGAACTCAACGTGCCAGCATCCTCTTTGATTTCTTTGAGCATTCGCGGCGGTCGTGGTCTGATTGTTTGAGAGCAGGATATGAAAAAATTGCGAACAGCACACAAAGGGGATGTGATGTAAAATCTCACGACCGGTTCATTCCAGTGCTACTGCACTTAGAACAGTTATTACCTAATTTTCCCACGGTTAAGGTCGAAAAATACTTCAATATTTTTTAACACCTTCATAGTATCATAAATAGCTGGAAACGTTACCCATACGTACCGGAAGAGACGTCACAGAAAGGAGGACGATGTTCAACATTATTAATATCTTTGTGCCCCAGAGGTGACGCGATAGTCGTTAGTATATCATCAAAAAACATGAGATACACAGAAATAATTTTGTTATTTTTTTCTTCAAATATCGCGTTTCGTCGCTGATACCAGGCGTCGTTCACGTGCGAATCTCGAAAACGGCTAGACCTATTATGATTGACGAACCGCCAAACCTTGACTTCTGTCAAAGTTTACTTTTCCTGTTTATTTGTCACTTTTAAAGTATGATCTACATTTTTATTATTTAGTTCAGTCTGCAATTTAGTGAGTTTGTATGCAAAATTGAGAAATCTGCGCACCGCATAATTAGCCGTGATTTATGATAATGAATTACGGGTAGTGTGAATAATTATCCGTCTGAAGTGGATATATTAAAATGTTATTTTGGTAATTAACATTTATAATTATAATAAAAACAAGTAAGGACTTTGAGAGGCCAAAGTGCGCAAAACAAACTCCTTAGATCATAATTCTTCGTATTGTTTATATTGTTACATTTTTAAAAACTCGTCGAGAGCTTGGCTGTGGCACTTAGTCAGTTCTATTTATGGTCAATGTTATTTTTTAATATTCGCCACGGCAATGACATGAGATAAAATATTCGGAAGTGACCACTTGTTTTTTTGCTAGATTATTTGATCATTAAAAATTAACGCTTTGTTAGTAAGCGGTCGATTTCCGCAAAATATCGTGTTTTATATCGAAATAAAATAATTATGTTCTTACAAGCCAATAAAGATAAATGTGTCGTGGATAAAAAACATATTAGTTGCAGTAAATGTCAACACAATGTAATTTTGTATTTCGTGATAAAAACTTCATCTGTCAAAACTAGCGGACAAATAAACAAAGACCATTGCCCTCAATTTCTACTCTCAACTTTTCTCTTCACATTTCGTCGCGTTAGTTTTCCCAACTCTATTAAAATCTTTCCATGTTTCATTAATTAAAATGTATTCTAACAAACTGCGGCCAGTGTGGACCAATTAAGCCGTTATATTACCCCTAACCGTGTCACTGTCAGCCATAAAAGTGGAATCTACCAACCACTTAACTTTATTAGGTTGCCTTCTTGCCTCAAGCAACCCCGCCAAATGTACAAGTACACTTACCTATACATACTATTCGTACTGACCTACTCTTAAAATTAGCAACCTTATATTTTTTTTCTTTTTAGTGATGTCATTTCAAACTTTTACTAAGACCGTGTGAATCAATGAACTGGGTGAGCTAAAAATAATATCGCATCGGAAAGGTACTGAATTTTATGACATTTGGCTTACCTGCATTCTGAATCGTTAAATGTGGGTTTAGTAACTAAGTAAATTCAATATAAAGGTATTTACATTGGGAGTTTTACTGTTATGTTAGTAGATACTTCCCGTATTGTTGTCATAATCACTAAACGTTGCATAAACATCAAAGTTGCATAAATGGGGGATTAAATGGCCACCACTACCGAGGAACAAGGAAGCAATTTCAGTAGGTTACAGCCTACATTATCATTAGCATCGCAAACAATAAAACTATGCATCACTGTTCTAAACCTGTTAATTATTAATACCAGTTTAGATAAACATCGTAGGACTTAAGGATTTTCCGTTTGAGTATATCCGCTTTATCACGCATAAAAATAAAGTTTACAAACATCTCAGAATAAATGTATAAAAATATTATTTTACCATTTCCTTCAAATGGGTTGCTATGCCAAAGACTGGAAGATGAAACTGAAAAAGAAAGATAGTGACAGATACTTATAACTCCCACGCAAGATTTAGAGCGACATTTTGGCATTACTAGTCTCAAAATCCAATGTCTCAAACAATACAACTGTCTTTATAAAAAAGATCAATTTAAATAAAAAAATTAAAACGAATTCTAAATTTAAATCGTAACAATGGCGGACCTAATCGGCATCGATTTGAAAAATAAAGGTAAGAAAGATTATTTTGTTTCATTTATCTTGTTAAAGGTTTCATATTCAACAGAAGCTTGACTGACGTACATTCATAAAAATGCAATAAATATTATGGATCCATACGAACGTTAGCCGAAACGTAACTGCCAATTAGTTTTAGTATGGTGTCATGGAATGTAATTGCCAACAGATTTGGCTGTAATACGCTATTATTATGAGCCTAATGTAGTGGCAGAAATATTAGGCACGCCTTGGCAACTCTACAATAGTAAGAGTGGAATGTTTTTATTAAGTAGTATGATTTATTTCTTTAATATTAGTAGTTATTACATAGATAAAATCACGTCTCTTTCCCATAGGGGTAGACAAGTAATGCCATTTGGTCATTCATATCTATACATCTTGTCCTAGAGATATTGACATATATTATAGATTGTTTATGGAACAAATTCCATTTTCATATTTTAAAAAAAGGTATTTTTTTTTGTTTGATTTTACTTGTTCGTTTGTTTTAGAAGTTTTTTATAGCTATACACGCGTATAATATATAATATGTCGTGGAGGTTATAACAAAACCTGTTTAGTATCTCGCGTCGCAAGTCCACACTAGAAACTGCACTCTCTCTTGCACGAACTGTGGGTTAATAAACTTAATAGTAACATTACGATGCCTAATCGTTACACTAAAATTTCCATTACCAATTGACGTGATTTCATGGCGCCGATTACAAAAATGAAGATTACGCATTGTAATCGATAATATACGTAAATGTTGCGTCATTTAACCGAAAAACAGATTAAGATTCTACATTGTAAACGTCATTGAGTAAATAAATAAACAACGAATCCAGTTTGAATACGAAAAGTTGTGATGTCAAACCAAATAACCAATATATAGAGAGAAAATCTCGAGAAAATTACCTGAAGCTTTGTTTTGTCACATTTTAAAGAAGAGTAATGTGTAATGTTCATTAATATGTTTTTTCGTCCGTTAAACGAACTTCCGACCTCATCTGTTAACACTGGCACGTAATACGTTGATGACGTTCTTATTTTGAACATGCAAACGCAAGCAAATACGCAAAGACAATAAATAACGGACATCATCGAAGGTTACATTTAAAGAGTTTGAAAAGAAAAAAAGTACTGTTTGTGGTTGCTTTAATTAAATGTAGAATTTGTTACATAAATTACTTTTGTTTTTGTTCTCGAAAAAATGCGGAAGGAAAGTATCAATTAGTTTTTTTACAACCTTGATTTGTTCTAAAAGTGTCTACTTTTAACCGACATCTTTAGTCTTCTTTTTTTCTATTATATGGAATTATATTTGGATGATATTTCCTCGTGAACTGTCGCGAAGTCGTTGCCCCTTGCCCAATTTTTCCACGAAACTCTTTTGCCGCGCGAAACTTGCAAGGATGGAAAAACTTTACGGCAAATATTTATGAAACTTAGAATTAGATTCATATTGGAAACGTAATAAAGACATCATTAATGAATATTATTAAACAAGAAAAATATGAATTCAATCAACAGATACTCGATTCTAAAACATTATGACACATGTCTTTTTATTCATGTTACATCACGCAATAAACATATTCATGAAATATAAGAATTAATAAGTCGACGATCTTTGTTTGATATTAAAGTGTGTATTGGTATAGAATACAAATGATTTTGACTTGTTACATATCAATGCAAGCCTACGTGAGACCTTCATGTTCTTATACGTTGAATAATGTAATTTTTATTATCTAACTCCATGTACAAAGCATTTTAGGATTTCAAATATCGTTTTGGTTAACAACCGGTGACTATTCAGTACATTGCTGCTTTGGCGTAACGTGTTGATAATTATAATCTAAGGTAGGAACCAATGTACAGCATAGTGGCTTTCAAATAGTTGTGAACGTGAAAGCATAAAGCATGGTATAAAATATTTTATGTAAAATAATGTTTTATTTTTATATGGAATGTATAATATAAATAATGTTGTGTATGTCGATAAATTATTATCGCCATGCAATAACATTTGTAACACCTGTACAAACGTTTTTTAGTGCGAAGAAAAATCACACATTTGTTCAAATTAGTATACATACTATAATGTTTATTTACTTTTAGTCATAGCGCATAACGTAGTATATAATATCGCCGCAATTAATCATTGTTGAAATAATAAAGTTATTTCGTAAATACAAAATAATTGCAAAATTAATATCGCAAGCCATTGCAAAAAAAGGAACAACGCAACGCAATTCCTTGAAAAAAAACTATCTATATCTGTCTCGAGATCATAGACAAGAACTATTTAATTTTATTTAATAGGCGTGCGCGGAACAATGTCTTTTGATTGTTTTCAATTGCAACGATTGGAGTTAATTAAAAAATGTAGTTTCGATTTTATCTACATATAGAATTATTTATGCGTTACTGAGAACGTAACAAAAGCGATTGTCGTGGGGAATACCGAGTTTTTTCCTCTTGCAAGTGGTAATTTTGGCATAAAGTAGATCGCTATCGATCGATTTGCAAACACTCATGAGACAGATGTTCAGTCAAGGCTTTGTTCACCTTAACCTTAGAATTCATTGTTACTAATACATTTTTACTAATCATTTAAGGTGAACCGCCATTTTGTACAAAGACGACATATTAGAATGACGTTTTTTTATTGAAAATTTACTAAACGTGGTTATTATATTTCCAGATTCTCACACCAATCAAAAGTACAATGACATTTAGAAATTCCACAGATTAAAAATAGCAATTATAAAATGTCAAATGTTTGATCAACTTGTTTATGAATAATTTAATGCTCAATATTTTTTTAATAAAAGGGTTTAGCTTAACCTTCGTGGTCGCGAATTAATAAAATTGAATTGAGGAAATATCAAGTTTCGATAGTGTTGAGTTTTATACGAACAAAGAGATTTAATTAGCATACGTTAAGAGTGAAAGGAACTTGGCATAATGTTCTATTTCGCTGTAATTATGTAGGCAAACGGATGCCGAGATCAATGTACTAAGATTTTTTAAAGGTTACTATTAATCACATTAATATACACGATTATTTTATTACTCATTCAAAGGAATATAAGAAATCTATAAAAATATATGTCTAAATAAACTATAGACAATAATATATCATCGTTTGTTGATGATTTATAGTTTGTGGCAAAGGAATTACGCATAGCGCCAAGTCGTTGGCAACTGATAGCTGTCAATCAGAAATAATAAATATAGCTATGACTAAACTATTGTCTTTGATAATTATCGCAAAAACTTATTTATTTACTTGTAGTCTTTTGAAATCTGTTGCTGGCCAACAGCCTAAGTGTCACTAACAAACGGCCTACACGCTTTTGCGTGAGACAATTTAATTACTGGCTAACAGAAAATACAATTTTGCAAGCTCAAACAGCTTCGAAAAACTAAAAATATTTAAAACTCTTTGGTATTAAAAAGGTTAAGATCAAACAATAAAATTTTCCGCTATATTGTTGTCATTTTTCACAATACATACTTATTGAACAATACCATTGTAGAGTTTCAGTAAACAACTATTTCTTGAAACCTGTTAGTTTCCAAGTGCAAGTAATATTCAGACTATTCAGTATCATTCGAGCACCGCGTGTTTTATCAATATACAATAGGTTCGGTCGACGGAAGCGGCTGCCATTGTTCACGATGCCAAAATGGCGGGAGATGGTTGATAAAAAATCGAAATAAGAACTATTTCGTACACCATTGTACCAAAAATAGCAGTTGTCAAAATTCACAAAGGATGTTGAGCCCCAAAAAATGTCTGAGACATTTCAAAGAGTATGCAAATGAGAAAATTTTGCGAACGAGTTTTCCTTCCTTTTGTATATCAATTAGATTTGAAACAACTTACCTTAACGTAAAGCAAATGTTAGCTTTAGACGCTTTTAAAACTAGGTTACTACAGACTTACTGGAACAATTAAACCGATTAATAAAATAGAGTATTAAACTCCCACCCGTTGAACAAAAGCGAAGACCAATATTAGATTAATACACGAACATACAAGGGCGCCGATTATTCAAACCTTTTCCACTACTAAATGACATGGTCATTATATAAAACCTTCAGGTTGCAGTGTGAAGGTATATGCACTCAGGGTGCATAGCTTTCTCTATAATAATTGTTATTGTTTTGTATACATCGCTCACCTTCACCCGCTGGCATGAATACCGGACAGTTCTGACCTAATTCTTAGGGCTGCAACGACCTCAATTTGATACTTAAAGCCTCTAATTTACGAACCACAGATTGAAAAATATACTGTTTAAGTGAAATGATTTCGAATTTGACATTGCGATGATCTTAGTAATAAAAATACTGTTGTGTTAATTGCAATGCTTTTAATGACACGTCGAAATTGTTGGGACTTATTTCATTCGATTCGTTTCTGAATCTCTTTTGAGACGTACTGAAGAGTTTGAGGAAAAAATTGTTATTAAAAAATATTATGCAGTCAGCCCTGTTAGAAAAGAAGTAGGCAGTGTAAACTTAAGTTTTTCTTTTCAGCTGAGCTCGCGTTATTAAAGTTAGTTCAACATGCATGTACTAAATACTACTTTTATGTCTACAATATTTTTCTCCATAGTAACAGTCACTTAGAAAAACGTAGAATAATGTAAATAAATCAACATAGGTCTCGTTAGTATGCCAAAGTTTATCTTTATCGTACATGAGTTAATTAAGTCAGTCGTGGAATATAGATCTTGAGACTTGAATCATATAAAAACACAATAGCGTCAATTATTTGTATCGATTATTTTCCGACCAATCACTAGTTTTTTCTCAATCTACTTTACATAACTATGAAGTTTATTACCTGTGAGTCAGGCCTGTCGGTGTATTTACGAGTTCAAATAACTTATTATAATAAAAATCGCTTGCAGATTTCAAGGCTAATGCGGTTAGCAACTAGTTTGTTTGCGGTAATGAACGTAAACTGACCTGCGAAATAACTTGTACAGCATCACATTAAAAAAAAAAGAACAAAAGGCGCGAAAATAAATTCATTCTAAAATCAAACTTGCCTGCTACTGGCAGCTTCGATGACATTTACAAATTATTGAATGCATTATTTTGATACCCAATACGAATATGGATAGGAATATTCCGATGTCCAATTAAATATGACATACAATAAACGAATCGTTTTAAATAATTAATTTGCGTATGAATCGAATACATTAACATCGTAGGTACTTTTTTGTGTGTATAGTGAATATGAAAATTGCTTTTCAGATAATACCGGTAGTGCAGTGAAATAGGTCAATGTGAGCTGTGAAGGCAAGCCCAGACCCACCTGGCAAGACCTCGTGTTCTAGCCGGATTAAAAGGTAATTACTTAAGAAAATAGTTTAAAAATCACATTTATTATAATGGCCTTCATCTATTTAATTTATAAAGGCACGTGTTTTGCAAGAATTGTCTTGATGGTATCATATACGAGTCAATAGTTCATGATAGTAATTTATAAAACGATGTTCGTAAGCATTTGAAAATTAAAAATGTATGAGTAATAACTTCATTTTGTGTAAATACATAATTTATTGTACTATCAAAAGTAATCAATAAATGTATTGTTTTTTTACAAAATTAACATAAAAAGGGATTTGCGTTGTCCCTGATGACAACTTAATGGAAATAGTGATTGCTATCGTTTAGATGACACGTGATAAAGCCTTTGTATTCTTTTCCCATAGTGATGGGCAAAAAGTCGATTATATTTAATTACTCGACTACCATCGGTATTCGCTTAAAGGCTGTATTTGAAATTCCTTTGCTTTGAAAAGAAGTCATTATGGAGAGTTAGTTTGTATTTATTTTAACGAGTTGACGTGTTAGTTACGCCATAGTTTTAGCTTGCTATGGCTAGCTAGCTATGTTATGCTAGCTTTTTAGCTATGCGTATTTTATCTTGTTTGAAAGTTAACAAATTCAATCAGGAACTCTACAATGCACTATTAATCAACACACAAAAAAACCGACAAAGAATGACAGTTGCGGAAAACGTAACATTGATTTCCGATATCCATTACTGATTGATTCCTTCATTGTGTTCGCTTCCTTTCAGAATTCTAATTTACAATGTAGAGGCACGGCAAATTTACTAGTTCTCGTTAAGATTAGAAATAATTAACTAAAGATAATCGACTACTCTTCAATTAATTTAATAAAATAATTACAGCCATATACAAGATGATTTTAGTAAGATAATTGTATTATTATCGTACGATAGATTAATACGATTACTCGATTTAATTTGATGGGTTCCGCTGTAATAATATAAGTCAATCGTGAGTTACTGAAAGCTTTTCATTATAAGAAAGAAAATAAAATTCTTTATCGTTCTCTTCCTTCTATTTTGTAATTTGTAAATGATTAATGTAGTACTAAAACCTACGATTGTTTCAATATTTAGATAGCTACCGTCTAAAAGCCTTGTAATAATTGTAAGACAAACAGATAACTGGAAAGTACTAAAGCAATTAATATCAATTGTTTCTGAGAACACACGACCAGCACTAATTACTAAGTGACGGCCCTACTTCAAGAAAAACAATGACGTGACCATAGATGAAAAAAAAACCTGCAATTAATAGTGATGTCCACCCGGATTCGTGACGTCAAACTTACATGTCAAACACTATTTTCAAAGATACCAATTATTGTAGAATAACCGTTATAGATTTTGTTGTATAACTTCTATTATCAGGTTACAACACAGACAATATTTAATTAAGAAATCAGTTCACGATTACAGATAGACCAAGTGTTTATACTAAGTACACTTGTTGAACGACGATTGCTGCCAAATATTTTACAATGACACAACCAGGTGGCAATGGCTGCGGCTGACTCATTCTATTAATCGTACAACAACACTAACTTATGATTTGTTGACAGTCTATAACCTAATTCAATAAATTATTATGATTTACTATCAAAATTAAATGGGACAGATATCGTACTAATATTCAAGACACACGAATATCACAGTCATCGTTTTCTGACGCAAGAATATAGCGTTTTACAGTGTATTTCTTATTTATCTTGTTATAAGAACGTGATGTTTTATAAATGTTTCTGCATCAAATATGCTTGCGTAAGGAATTTACGCTATCAGTGACATTTGTAATCGAAAGTAACTCAATTACAGCGACTTAGGACATGAGATTGCTGTATATAAGTTTTATAATATAAACGTTATTTTATAACGCATTCCAACGAATAGCAGTTGTAAAACATTTAGGTACGTCACTAAAAAGAACAATAGAATAACTATGACTTGAATTTCGAAAACTTTTTTGTTTTTAAAACTGAGCTCAAATCGGCAGTTCGTTCTCTAATGCTTAATAACCATGAGTAGAATGTATGTGATGTGAATTGTAATGCAATAGGAAACAATTTATTCCCTTTGCATGTACAAATTGCTCAATTATCTGAACTACAAAATTATTTAATTGCGCTAGCAATGTCAAGCCAAAGGCTGTGAAAGCAAAGCTGGTATTAATTGCTAGCTACTTAGAGGCCGGAGTTTAACAAAAGGCAATGGTTTAAGAATTACAAGGAGTAATAGAGCGAGTACGTAATGGCGGATTTTATGTTCCATAATACAGTTATGTTGAAAATATACCTGATAGTTTTCGACATGCAGTTTTGACATATGAAATACGAGGTTTTTTATAGAAAAAAGTCCCTACAACGTTGGATGGAAACAGATTTAGTGAGTGACATGTAAATGGTCGGACGACATGCGAACCTATCTCGATTTAGCCCGAAATTCGTGACTGCAGGGATTCGTATTTGAATTTGCAAACAGTTTATCATATTTTTGGTTAATTTTATTGGTTTATTCTAAGATATTTTATGACTATGAGACTTGATATAAGCCAGTTTTAGAAATTGTATCTAAGTAGTAAAGTTTTATTGACTAGCAGTTAGATTCTGAATTTCGTTTACGATCTTGTGTACGAAGAAACAAAAGGCTTATTTTTTAAATAAAAAAAAAGATGTTGCAATTTTTTAAGACATTATGCGAAAAATAATCTCGAGTTAACAATGGCGTCTTGACCGTGAAATCAATGGCTAATAGCCTCCGCTTATTGTCAGGTAATATTAATTACTGTAATCTTTTAAATGACTTCTATAGAATTATATTGATTACCCTTACATTAATCATGATGAGAGACTTGTTATTCTGGGCTTCCAATATCCTGTTGTTCAATCGAAAAAAATAATATGAAAATTAATACATTTTTCCATTTTAATACATCCCGCATTTTAAAAGGAATTTTATTTTAATTATGGCAAAAGTCATTTATTATCTTTCAATTTTTTTTATTTAACCGACTGTGAACAAATGGAGGGTAATGTGCTTTATATTAGTGTTGTTGTGACAAGAATGACATCACGGAATTGATCTAATTTTGAACATTGTAATTGCCACAATCCAATTTATTTGCCCACTCGAAGAATTAAAATAGGTGCAAAGTCTATAAGTATTGCCCACTCAACTCCAAGTCTGTTACTATGGACTGCCGGAGAATATCCTTTGTGAAAAAATTACAACACATTGTGATAATGTTTGCCTATTGTGTTTGTAAAAGAAAAATGTTCTACGTTTAATATATTAGACGGCCGTGTTGTAGAAACACAACCAAATTTTTTTGAAGATATAAATCTGTTTTTTTAATAATTTTTGTTTTTTTTGCTAGTGATGTTGTTTATCGAATTTGTAATATATTTTTGTTCATAAATAAAATTCTCGTTAGCTTACTTTTAAATCCTTTCATACTAGTTTTATAAACAAGAAAATAATATTCTATAAAATCATATTTATAAATACTTTTTGTACGATATAATTGAGATAATTATACCAGTTTGTATTTTTCAAGTTGAAAAATAATTATTTGGCATAGTAAATATGCATTTAATTTTATTATTTAGTATTTTATTGTATATCATAGCTTAACAACAAAGAAATTAGTAAGTATTACTAGCACATATAAACACAAAGTAGCGAATCAGACCGACTACTTTATAATGCAACTTCAGCAAACCCAAGGTTATCTAATTAACTTAATTACAAACTAAATTAAAGCAATAATTTGCCTACAAAATTATTTCACCTTCATGCTATTGCATACCAAAACTGTGTGGCTCAGAGTCATTTCCTTTGCCTCACTAAATCAAAGCATCCTGCCGTTCTAAAAATAAAACCACGAGTTCATAAACATTCGAAATTCAAACCGAATAATAGACAATCTTGAGTGTTGGGACACGCCTTACTAAATTACGTTTGTATTACTAGCAAATTAAGTAACAGTTACTAATAGTCTTGTGTAATCAAAATATTGGAGAATGATGTTCTTGATATGTAACAATAATGCAATTCGAAATATTTGTAACATCTTGATAGACGGGACATCTGTTTCCCTATAAAGTAAAAAGGCCGTGACGATGTTATTACTGTACTTTGAACTACTTACGCACTCTTCCTTGTATCGATATATGATACGGCGTATTATGTACGTTTCGATGACATGTATGTACCAATTTATATAGCAACAATCGGCTCAAAGATTCTATGATTACCTGAAGAATGTTAGCCAAATTTTTAACTGGGTCAAAGTTGCTCGAATAATAAGCTGTCTATGGACCTATTGCACCAGACGCTCTTTGAAATATATTTTTAAGTTCAACAACACGAGTTTCTGATTCAACTCTTAACAAAGAAAAGTACGTCTTATACATTTACGTGGTTCATTAGATTCCATTCTGTATAATCTTAATGTCAAATAGCTTTCTCGTGTTACAATGCAAAGCCGAGTTCTTACGATAAAAGTCAGAAGTCAAATAAATTTTAATTTTAAAACATATAATGTAGTTTATTGAACTTTACACGAGTTCAGCATTAATTTGTAGTACTTCGAACATTTTATAATGTTAATTGGATCCAGATGAATATTTAGTAAATAATAGTAATGTTCTAAATACCTAGTACATTGTACAACACTATCTTTGTCATTAATCTACAATCAAGTTTAAAACAAAACGTTTGAATGCCAACGAATGGAAAGTCACAAACGAAAGCTACCTACATCACTCATTTGTCATGCAACCAGTCTATCTCGCAAATCGACTATCTGTATCGATAAAATTAATCGATTACTCATAAACTTCGGTTTAAATTTAGTTTATACTGAAATTCGAACTTCAAAGATACCTTTCCTTCAAATACTCTGAAGGTTATTTGGGATCAGAAAAACAAGAATAAACCCTGCACTTAGTTCAACGTTCCATTTCCAAAAATGTTTATAAGCTCTATTTGAATGATTTAAATCGTAAATAGTTTAATATAAATGAGATGTAATTAAATAAGTTCGAAGAAACGGAACGGAAGATATTTTTAATAGATAGTTTGTTGTTGTTCAGTCAATCGTACCTATGTGGTGAACACCCACATGGTTTAGTTTATGATCTATTTGAGTAACGCGTCATGGCGTCGTTAATCATGCAGCAAATTTATAAATACCCAATGCCCTTAAATGTCGATGATATAAAATCAGATCACCTGTGACGTCAAGGCGTGTGAACAGTATTTTGTTTTGCGGCAGGTTTTATTGTCTTCAGTTGCAATCAGTCACATGATTTCAGAGGATATGAAATGTAAACCTTAATATTGGTCAAGCGTCCGGTTTCAGACAATTTTAACGTAGAAAAATCTATACTAATATAATAAAGCTGAAGAGTTTGTTTGTTTGTTTGTTTGAACGCGCTAATCTCAGGAACTACTGGTCCGATTTGAAAAATTCTTTCAGTGTTAGATAGCCCATTTATCGAGGAAGGCTATATAACATCACGCTACGGTCATTAGGAGCGGAGTAGCAACGAAAAATGTTACAAAAACGGGGAAAATTTTGACCCATTCTCTTAGGTGACGCAAGCGAAGTTGCGCGGGTCAGCTAGTATATTATAATAATATAACAGTGCAATCAGTTTTGCCGCGCTTTTAACTGTCAAATCAATTTTCATTCTCTATGCCTCGTTTTCGTTCCTTCGTGTCTGTCAATACGTTCCACTTTTTAAAATGTTGTCGTCATTTACATATTGGTTCCAGCCAGTATGTTACTACGTACAACGTACCCATTTAGATAGTAAAAAGGTGAAAATGTCTTAGAAAGTCACTTTAGTTGATAACGTCATTAGTGTTGCCCAACTAAATAGCTGCACTTAAGTTGTTTATTAGTATTTTGTTTATATTTATTCGCATTGGATAAGGAAATTGATGAAACTGGCCAAGGTCTCGTAAATTTTGACTCTAATGTAACGTTTTAAAATTATGTTTGTAGATATGGTTAATTACTTTTAGGTAACAGCTAGCGGACCGTTATTTAAACTGTTTCGGTTGACTATGAATGTATGTTAATTAAAACCAATTTTACTTGTTCGAAAACCCAAGATATCTAATAGTATTACCATACGAAACATTCAGTATGTGTGTATTTTTCCTGCTGAAATGTTGAAATAAACCAAAAAATAACAGTAACTAGGAAATTCCGAGTCAAAATTTGAAATGTTATTTCTCATACTGACGCAGTTTATTAGATAAGCCCTGAAATAAATTATTATGTACATTTTGTTTGCATTTATTACGAACACAACAATTACGAAATCTTACGACACCATGTTATCTCAATTACTTTAAACAAGCAAAGAAATGGCGAGACTTCCACGACTTACGATTAAACAAACATCATGGCTGTTTAATAGCTAATAACGCGGCCCATATTTTAAAAAGGTACTCACAAACAAAACACACGGTTATTATTGAACTTGGCAACTAATAGTTCCTCCAAGTAGTAAAACATACTTGACACAGTTTACACACAATCAATCCGTGCGGCCTGCACAATGTCAGGCTTCAGAAATATAATAATATTGATCGAACAACAAAAGAATACCCGTCATATTACACTAACCTTTGAAATATTTACATTTTAAAACGTACTGATGAAAAACGGTAACAAAAGCTTTTATTCTATGACAGGTTGACGAAGCAATTTATTATATTTTACTTTTTAAACTGACCATTAGGCAACAGATTCGATTCCACAGCCCATTCGTTAGTAAAGCTGGCCACTGATACATTTACTGTGTAATTTACAAGCAAATTGGACTAGGCTGAATGAGTTATGATCTGTCATAAAAAAAATATATTGCCATTAGGTTGGTACAGTGTTTTTTTTTCTTAATTTTGGCACACCTGGGTTAGGAGCCCTGTTTATTATTTGGGTGATAAAATAAATGGCGTTTCGATAGTAATGTATATTTAATCAAAGTTTGAACAAATGTTGTTCGTTCTAAGCTTAATCGTATGGAAGTTTGACGTCAAACGCTATTAATTACAATTTTCATTGTTCAAATATGGCGATCGGCTATTGACTGAGACGTGCGTATTTTATGAAAATTGCGTACATTGTGTTAACTATTTACATAAGATACGTGTTAAAAAGTGAATGAATCCAATTAATTATACTTAAACATTACCAATAAGATAGTCGAAGCCATTATGATTTGTAGTTCTACTAAAACAATTAATTTCTAATAAAATCTTATTGCGTGAACTGAATTATATAACACGCATCTATATGCACATTAACAAATTCGTTATTAATCAGGAATTTAGCGATAACACTCTTTAATATTTATAATCTTTCCTATTTACATTTCGCAATTAAATTTTAAAAAATCTACTTAATTTCGCCGCGGTGCGATAACCATCCCCATTAATTGCATTGGCAATCTTAATGCAAATCAAATAACAAAAGCCCTAAAACAAAAAAAAAGCAAAGTTTAAAAATGGAACACTAGCTCCTACTAGTGATGTGAACACAATGGATAATCGAGTCATTTACTAGTACCACTAGTATCATATACAATGTATTTTATTGGGTATTTCTACTGCACATTTTGCATGAAAGGTGCCGTTAATTAAGATAAGCTTGTAAACATGACTTGTGGGATTATCGGTTGAAACTGCACGCAGTTTATTCAGCGAATAGGTTTCTTCCATTCAATAATAACGGTTACTTGGCTACGTTGCACCGATTTATTTACAATTGCATTTGACTCACACCACTCGTAGCGTGTGTTCACTAGCAGATTACGCGAAGATAAAAATAAATGACAGTTCAAAGATATTTTTTAACGTTTATTTCATTCAAAGACAAATTATTACGGTATAAAATGATTTCAATTTTTGAATTTGATTCCTTTGTACTAATAATAAACAACCCTAAAGTAAAAATTCATATGAATGGACATCACATCTAAAGCAAAATTTACCAAGATAGAGGGCAAAATCATAGATCGTGGACTTAATCGATCGTAAAATTGCAACACTAGCGATTTAAAAAATAATGCTAATGGCGCCGCGCCAAAACTAATTACCTCGACCTTTACATAATGAAGACAACTATAACTTATTTGTAAAAACTAGTAAAACATTCCGAAATAGATAAACTATCGAATTCAATTAGATATCAATGAAGTAATCGATTTTATATTAATTGTTAAACATTGACCGAATGATATCTTTAATATTTAAATCAACACGTGTTTTTAAATTGGCAACAACAAACGTGTGAACCTTGAATGTTTTGAACCAATGTCGGATTATTCAAAGAAAATCAATCATTGTATTTCTTCCGTTAATTTATTATTGATTAGATAGTAATACTATCGCTGAAATATCAGTGAAAATTTCCTCAATTTACTCGAAACAATGATAATGAATTTTACATATTTTTGTAACCGTACTTCGATTTTGTAACGTGTAAACGGGTTACTAAAACGGAATATATTTCATTACGTATGTAATTAGGAACTGGATTATCGAAATATGTTTTGGTTTAATGAAGAAATTCGAATAAAAAATAATATTGTACTCTTTTGAAGGCGATAAAAACCTAGTCCAAAAAACCAAAGTCAAACAATTTTTTCTCAAGTTGAATACACCTAATTATTGTTCGTACTAAGTTTGTACTCGCGCTAATCTTCAGTCGTGATTCCGTAATAAAGTTAAAAGCAGAATTCCATTGCAATGATAACATAAATATTTTTGAAACAATGTACAACGAGCAATTTAAATAATGACAACTTTGACACATACGTCATTTTAAGTTTTATTAACATTTTTATAGCATTTTTGAACACAGGTCGAAAGATTCTTGCGTAATAATTTACATCATTATTATCTGAACATAAATTCATGTGATTTATGCAACGTGATTGATACAAAATCTGAGTTTACACGTGGCGCAGATAAAATAGGTTTAGTCTAATACCATAGAGCAATATTCTATAATCGTTTAGCAGTGCGATGGTAAATGACAAGGATGGTTTGAGAATGATTTGTACAAATTGTGTTCGTCATCGATCAGAAGAATCATATGGTGCATGAACCTGCATAATATATTTGTGGTTTTCTAAGAAATTATGTAGTAAGGAACGGTGATGCAAATTCTTCAAGTGCATCCAATTATAAGCTATGAACCGCGGCTACCAGACAAATTGCAAAACTACATCCAATGTTAAGCGCTACCCACGCCTGTTGTACCATTTACAATTGGCCGGGTAATCGTTTGGGGTCAGGATTGAATGAATCATGGCTACTGATCGGATGAAATTGTTTAAGGAAGATATTAGCATGGGAAAATGGTAAAATATGCGTGTTATTAACGATATTTGGAACACAATGTAATAATTTTGTTGAAATTGGATTATGGGATTAGCTTGGCTGTTAATTTCGGATACATAAAACTCTTAACCTACATTATTCAAGTAGCGATGCTCACCATTGATATCAGAATTTCATTAGCCGTGTATGCAAGGATTATATAAAGAGGACAATATCCAGTAAAACCTTTCGCCTTATCAGTTAAGATCAGATTGCCACCAATACGTGACATCAGCCACTTGAATTCAACCGTCTAAAATTTTCCAATATGGCGCACGACAATATGAATCAAGTGATTAGTTTAAAAGAATTGTTTGTTTTTATACAAGCTGATCATTAATGAGTTTTGTAATGGCAGAAGTCATTTAGTCCAATAATTACACAGTTGGTTTGTGATGATTGTAGTTGATACGGTTCGAATGTAACAGATACTTTTAAAAGGCATTTTTGATCTAGTACTTCGTAATCTAAGATTGCGAGTCTATATGATTACTTGGCTGTCCCATCTCTACTGATGAATGAATAACAAAATGACTTGTCAAATTAATCAGGAATCCTAATTAAAAATGCTATTAGACACAATATAGAAATTAAAATGTAATAAAACGAACAATTAGTGCATCGTCTAGTCATTTCTTTGGTATGCAGACTTCAAAACACCGTGAAAACAATAGATTTTGTACTGTATTTAGTTTTTATGGAAGTTTTTCCATTACAATCAACAAATTTCGTATATTTTACTCAAGAATCAAGTTTCTTTAACACGAAATTAGAGTTTTTGATACTCGATTCGCGTGCTACAAGTCCCATTATGAGCAAAAATATCGACGTTTTTGCCCATCAGCTATTTGCGGACAAAAACCTCCATAATTCCCACGATTTTCATAGTTATTTCACGTGTGTAAAAATCACGTTATAGTTTAAAAACCTTGTTAATGAATACAAACAAGATTGTTAAACATTATAGACAGCAACATATGATACGGAATTCTCGGCAAATGAAGCATGTAAACAATGCAGACTGGTAGATTTTAAATAAAAACCAGTAACGTATTTCTGTAGATTTATCTTGTGCTCTTTTGTTTGGCATCAACTCGATCTCGATCTTTGATTTGATCAATAAGTATCTCGCATTGGCCAATCAAAGGCTTTTTACTCCAATCAACATGTATATATCATACCTTGTATTCGATGTCTTCATTCGTAACATATTTATTCGTAACCTTTGGATATCAGTAAGTGCATTCAATACAGTAGTCGACAAACAATTCAATATCATCCTAATAATTATCTGGCCAGGCCAATGATTGCTTATCAGACTAAACATACAATTGTTTTGCCTTGATACAACTGTAAATATTAAATTGACATTTTGATAACAAATAATACAGTTTCGTTACTATTCATTGAACTAAGGCTATTGGATAAAACCTTCCTGCATTGCGCAATTTTCTGATAGCTTTCCAGTCTGTTGGACTGGCCTTATCATTTCAGTAAGAACTTGAACTGTGAGACGGCCTTAACCGGAACCAAAGGCCGAATTGTATGGACTGTGTAATCAGCTTGGTGATTTGGGTTTTTGAGTCATTCTGATAACGATACTGTGGGCTAACGATTACATTCTATGTGGTCAAGTAAATGAAGGTGCAACAACTTAGAAGTAATTCTTATAGAGCTCTTTTAACATTATGCTCTCCTGGTACTCTGGTCAGTCGGTATTGGACTTTCTCTTGTACGTACTTTATTCTCATAGTCTGGCGTTGTTTTAACGACACCAAAATTGCTTTAAACAGAGCAATTATTTTGTGATCTCATTACTTTTTCACACAAGACAAATTAGTCCAATTAGAAGTAACAATTTGATGTAGAATGTATGCGGTTAGATTTTAGAGCGGTTTATTTGCGAGTGTCGAGATACCGTTACAATAAGTTTTTATTTCACGTTTTAAATGGGAAACCGAGTCTATAAGTATGACCTTCTGACGAAACATCGCTGCCGCTCGTGGGAAGCGTGTGAGCAAAAAGTCTTGAATACTTCTAACTCTAATGCATTATTCCACTTTGTTAATTGCAAAATCATGTATTTTTGGACAACTGTGAGTCAAAATTTGTACAATTTTAGGAATTATTATTAGTTTCAAGTGATGTTGTTAAAGTCATTGTTTTTGTGGAATAAATAACTTTATAAATTTCTATATTGGGTTTTTTCTAATCCTACAAAGCATATTTTAAGTTTTCTGAGAACTGCAGATTTCTAATTCATTGTTTACAATCTTTTACAATGTTAAGTGATCATTTAGGATGGCATTTTATTAATTAATTGGCTTTTCTGCTAGTCAAACATATTGTTTTTCTACCAGAAAGAACCTTGCTCCTACGCTACGAATCATTGATATTCATCCTTTGCATCACCTATGTGATTGTGCATTATGTTTTGAAATTCTTCAACAAATCAGACTTTACGGATCATAAATCATGCATATCGGCCACAAAACAAACTCAAAGAGGTACGGCAGGTAAAGACCACGGCACTTCGTCTAATAATACTGGCCGTTTTGGCCGTTGGCCGAGCTTAGGCGGTCCTCATTAAAAACAAAGTACAACTCTCATTTCAAATGCAACGTCGCGTCGCTCGAAGTTTCTAACGTTTTGTTGCATTCGTTTTATGTTCTCTATTCAACAATTAAACAATTCACTTTTACAACCCTAACTTTTGCATCATCGTCATTATCAGATATGTTGAAAGTCGATTTACTATTGCTTTCGCCGGTAACGTTCATGTTTAATCTATTTAAATAATTATTTACGACACCTAAAACACTCTCACTTGTTTTTTCTGAACGTTTTTGATAGACGATCACTTGTGAAACCTCAAGTTTAAGTAACGATATTAATATTTAACGGTTTTGGATTTTGGGAACGCGTTAACCTTGAATGTCGAGTGGCATCCTGGTGTAAAGCATAACTTGTCTTAACAACTGAAGTTTACTGACTTAAGTACCAGGGGAACATACTTTATGTAAAGTTAGCGAAACTAAGAGTGAACTTACCGATTGGAAATAGTTCTAAGTCCTGGCCTTCGGCAGAAAACGAGTAGAGCCAATGAGTTGGCCGCAGTCGACACCAGGAACAGCGCTAGGAGTACAATCTCCTCCACTAGTCGGTCTCTCGCGTCCATCCCTGACATCAGAGCTTGTCTAGGAGACATGAGAGACGATAGTTCCGCAACAATGTCATCACTATCACAACACTTGAACTTGCAACTGAACACTCTCAGTCAAATTGTTTTTGTATACTGCAGTTGTTAGTCGCGTAAAGTTTTTGAGAACACGCAGGTCGGTTCGGCCGCGTCTTTCTCGCTCGGCTGTCGTGTGACAACTGGCTGGCTGGAGCGGCGAGCGGCCGCGGCGCGCGTGGCGGCGCCCCCCCACTCGCCGACATCGGTACTTCACTGGCGACACTACAAATAAATCTACAACTAATGTCGGTCAACATCCTGGCTTTTTGTTTTATCGCTTGTGAAATTTCGCACCGTGCGGTTTGTTTTGAGTTTTGTTTGCAGTTGCTATAGTTTCGATCCTGCCACCCATATTGCACCTTGTGATTAGTTGTGATCTTGAAAGTTACAATCAAATTAAAAACCACTAAAAACGCCCATTCGATTAGTGAGGCAGACAGATGTGCAACATAGCTAATGGCTCTGAATATACAATCGCCAGACCTTTCTCAATCATCTCACGATTAACGTCAACAGTGCTGGCGTTGTATTTCATTTGTCATTTTTTTGGCGTGAAATGTCAAACACTGGCCGTAACATTACTGGCGTCGTAATTCAAGTGGTTTCGACCAAAACATTCTATTTTAGAATCAGAAATCAGAAAACATTTGACTTTTATGATTGCAACAAAATAATGATTGTGTTAGGACAATGGATCGAGCAAGGTCTGAAGAAACCAGTAAGGATTGGATCGAAGGTTAATTAAATTCTGCTGCAAATTGATTGGCTTAATGATTGAAACGTTATATGAAGGTATTAGAATTAGAGAAATAAGAAATAGGTACGGTACAATGTTACGAAGGTTTCTTTGTAAATATTTACGCCAATGTTACGTATCAAAATGTAACTGGTTTTATAAGTTGTATTGCGTTTTATTCGATGTTTATGTTCGATGTTTCGAGAAGTTATTTACCTTGAATGGGATTTACTTCAGAAGTGTCAGGAATCATCCCAATTAATAATTTGCAATATCTTCTTTTTAAACTTTTCTTTGTTTGTCAAGGTTTGTTTTGTTTACTTTTTTGTTTACGTTACGCTGGATTTCTTTTACTCCTTAGTTTTCAGTTTCAGGTGAGATTGGAAAGATTATCTCGCTGGTATAAGCATCAAGGTTTGTAAGGATCGTACGAAGTGGCGTTCTTTGGTATCTGCCCACCCCTATGGGAAAAAGGCCGAAATTTTCCCGACTCTACTTTTTTTATTGTAAGCCGTTAAGCGATTCGTTGCGACTTGCGTTTTCGTAAACTTCTAGCTGTGGCGGCAAACAATGTATTCAAAACAAATAAATCTTTAGTTTGAAAGCACCTCATGAAATCTCAATTTGAGCGAGTTAGATGATATTTAAAAAAGACACGCCTCTCGTGTCATACGCCATATATAAAAGAATTAAATGGCACGCCTGTCGTGCCATCCGCAACGAATCGGTTAACGTCTCTTCTGTGATAAATAATTAAAATAAACTCTTAGCGACTTTTTTTCTATGTAATCTCACTCGTAAAGATACTTTTAAAACAGGGCTCATAAAATCCAAGCCGCTAGAAGCCCTTTTACTAATGAACTATTAAAGTCGTTACTTTCCACCTGTGACACTAAATTGTTTCCATATTCAAATGATTCTCTCGCAAAGATATTTCAAACAGGAGTAAAAAAGAACCAAAAGAAATTTGACCTTAAAAAGTTCCCATACTCAAATAATGCCCTCCCAATATATTTCAACAGGAGTCAGAAAAATGCAAGCCGCTTTGACTAATGAACCTCTAAAATCATTAGCTACCATAAGACCTTTGACACTAAATAGTTCCCATACTCAAACGATTAGTTATTACTTCAAATTAAAATTCCTGATGCATTAACCCAAATGCAGTTATCATCAGTTTCGTAAGACCGCGGAGTTATTTACATCGGCGGCTTATCACTGAGTGTAAGTCGTAAATGGCGGGAAAAGAATGTTCTTGTATAGGTACGTACTTTATGTGGCTACGCCTTATACTGCGTTATAGGTCTTGTAGCAATTAGTTGATCTTAAAATTTATATGAGCAATAATATCCTCACGAACGATATTAAGCTACGGTGGCCATTTTTTATTGAAACAGCTGTGTGGGACTTTGTTTATAGTCACTCTCTATTCCGTTAATCTTAAAGTCCCGTGGGGCGCGGCAGGCGTAAGACTCACATCTACACGTGCTTTCCAAGGCACAAAGGTCTACAACCTCACTTTTCTGACTCCAGGCAATGTGCAAACTCAACATGTATGGATGTATGCAAGACAAGATGTATGGATGTAAAAGAAGCATAGAAGTTTAAAGGAATCGTAACAAATTACGTTCTTTGATATCTACCTAACTCCAGGGGAAAATGCTTGCATTTTATTTAAACCATTTAACGATAGCTATGGCAATTATTATCAATACTACATGGGATATCAATCAATAACCTTGCGACTACAGTCAGTAGTAATCTTCACTCATAACATAACAAGGTAAGTTGCATCATCGCGTGATTTTCCTTGCACTATTAGATAATATTTTACGATAGTGTTAAGTATCTGAAAGAAAACTTCAACAGAGTGAAATATTTCTTCACCATTGTCAGGAAGACTAGAAACTTCTGTTTTATATCATATCAATGTTGTTTAGATTAATATGACATTGCTTTTATGCATGCTCTATTAAACTTGCTGAAGATCTTTATTTCTCATAAGAACATTTACAGTTCACTCATAATGAGATTAATATAATTACAAATGAATAATCCAAAGCCTCTAGGGCGTTTGAAATTATTGCATTGTACAAAATATTCTTTGAGAAAAAGTAAAGTAAGTAAGTGTCCAAACGTAAGTCGAACTTGCGCACGATGGGTTCCGTTCGTTACATAGAACTCACTTTTAATTATTTATTTACAGCTGTTTTTAGCATTTGTTGTTATTGTGCCTACATACAATAGGGTTCATGATATACAACCTGACAAGCAGACAGACATACGAACAGCAAATCATTTTAATCAAAGGGCTTCTTTTATACCCTTTGGGTGTGAAACAATAAAAAGTAAGTCTAAACGAAATTAAAATCGAAACTAGTCCATGAAATAGCGGCAAATTATTTCTCACAACGCTATGCATACAATTTGACCTCAAACTAAATATACTAGCTGTAATAGCTTATCGCTAAATGTGTTTTCAGTTTGAAAGCATTATAGGCTGCAAGAAATGTAGCCGTGAGTGGTTGTTGCTAGTCGATTTTTATCAATGTCTACCAATTTAGAGTACATACAATCTACAATTCTACATACATGATATAGTGTCGTGGTTTGTTCCCATGGGAATAAAGAACGCAAAACTAATTTTACTACTTTTTTTTCATGTTTTTGCATAGTACCTTACCTTACATGTTAATCTAATAGCAGCATCGTTAGTACTTTTGAAAAATAAAATAAACTGTCATTTTATGATTTTTCCTAAAGAGTAATACACTAATTGACTTAGTGACATAACGTGTACATACTATCTCTGTTTGATATTTATTAACGTAGTACAAATCTCTACTATTTTAATATAACAATATCCAACGATAATAAAGTTTTCTAAACATGCGCTGAATAACTTTATAACTTATATGCTATGCTTCGTATGAAAAAGCACACATCAAGAGTATTGAATACTGATCAAAACCATTTTTATAAAAATAAAAAAATAACAAATTTTGATATTATTTATGCCTTTAAAGGTCTATTTAAGACCTTTAAAGGCATTAACTCTACAGGAATCCCCGATGCAAATAAAACAATTATTTTTTGTATTTATTATCTTTAATAAACAATAAAATACTAATATTTGTTCTGTGTTAAATCCCAAATCAACATACGCAGGAATCCACTTGAAGCTTTTGTAAAAACATTATGAAATGACGTCATGTCATGTCATTAGGTTTGTTTGCTAATAAGTTCAATTGCACGTATATTTTCAGTCAATATTTGTATGAAATATTCCTACTATCTTCTGTTTTATGTAAGTATAATTTATAAAAACGTTATTCAAAATACATGAGCACTTTTTTCCAAATATATACTTAGGTAGAGCTTTCCGTGGAAGTACATAAGTGTAACTACGATTATGAACTTTTAATACCATAGAGTTGAATTGTCTCGTGTGTCTTTGAATCATAACCAACTCGAAAAATCTCAGCTATAAAAGTTTAGAGGTAGATTTATAATTTATACCTTTGCAATGCAAAAAAAGTACAGAATCGAAAATGCTAAAGCGAAATTAAATAAATATATATTATTATGGCATGATAGTAAACCATGCAACCTAACAGTTTTTTAAGAAAAATCTATCTATTTTAAATTACTCTTCAATACAGATTCTAAAAGCTAAACTAGGTTGATCCTAAAGTAATGTAACATTCTTAAAACATAAGAATCTAAAATAGAAACCTTAAATCGCTTTTTCATTACATAAGTGAACAACCGATAAAAGTTCTCAGAAGACGCAAGCTAAGCTCAATACCAGAGCCTAGTTCTCTATAAACGGAAGCATTTGAAGGGTTAGAGACTGTATATTATATGAACATTGCATAATAATAAATATTATTGTTATGAAGAAATATTCCTTTAACTGTTACGTGGTTTCGTTTCTAAGGCTTAGGAGTGATTCTAAATATAGTGATGAAGAAATCTGTAGCGAAGGGAGTGTTGTTTAAAAATATTATAGGGTTTTTGAAATTATGTAATGTTGATTAGATTATGAGTGGGTTTTATTTATTGTGGTGGACTATTTGTAATTCTGCTTCGTAAGTTATAAGTTTCATATCAAATTCCGTTCAGTAGTTTTTGCGAGATTGAGTAACAAACATGCACACAAACATTCAAATATCCAAACTTTCGTATTTATATTATTGTTTAACTATTATAACTATTATTCTTATTCTCCTCTCAGGACTATTTCTCTAAATGAGATATACATAATTTCTATTCAATTGCATTTCATCTAAAACGGCTTTGCCATTAAACAGCTAAAAATAAATTAAATTAATTTATCCCATTAAGGACCCACTGCTAGGCAAGGGTCTCCTCCCGTATTAAGCTAAACGCATAACTGAAAGTGTAAGCTTATGGAATGAACTATCGAAGTATGGAGAAACAAATAAAATATACTAATGGAGTATTTAGATTATACCTATTATTATCGTTGCAGTCAATTATAGATAAAAATAGTTTCTACAGTGACTTTTACTGGATTGACTTTCAATAGTATTATATATTGATAATATTCAAGAGTATATTAAAGGTCTCAATTAGGTCACCGTAGTTCAAATTGTATTTCTATAAATAGTACACGGTGTTACGATCGGCCTCTACAAACATAATTACGTACAATATGTACTCTACTATTTATTTTTATCAAGTCATTTCGAAAGTCTTTAAAAATAACTTGGTAATATTGACATTCTTAACGACCAGATGCCCTAAGGCAAATGATAATTAAGAAAAAGAAAAAAATACAGATACTATTTTTAAAACAATTATTCGAAATAACACAGCTAGTATATAAGTCTATGAGCTAGTATTAGCCTAGCCTTTCATCCAACTATGTTGGAGTTGGCTTCCAGCCTTACC
This sequence comes from Anticarsia gemmatalis, assembly GCF_050436995.1. Taxonomy (NCBI): domain Eukaryota; kingdom Metazoa; phylum Arthropoda; class Insecta; order Lepidoptera; family Erebidae; genus Anticarsia; species Anticarsia gemmatalis. The sequence goes on along the minus strand of NC_134764.1, from coordinate 6,951,380 downwards.
AGGTGCAGCTGAACACCAGTATTTTATATGGAGCGGCTGCCTATCGGACCTCCACAACCCACTTACCTGGGTTATAACATGTTACAATGTTTTATAACACAGCTATAGCATGGATTCAATATTTTAATTCGCTTTTCTATCGATGACTTCTTACTGTTATCATTTGGACAATGTTTAGATTTGCTTGTTTATTTACTTATACTTATTTAATTTCTTGGTACATAAAAAACTTGAAATTGTATAGTAGTTCCGTCCGTAATATATGTTGGTAATTCCAAAAAAATATTAAATCTGTTGCTTTATTTTAATTTTTAAAATATTTTTTGGATTATATGGGATAAATAGCCAGGGTAGAGAGAGAGAGAGAGAGAGAGAGAGAGGATATTATTATATAATAGAATTATTATTATTTATTTGCGTAAAAAACATATTATTAACTTTAAAGTTAATAAAATCTTCGTAACCCAGCCTCGGAACCTCTCTAATTCATTTAAGTTACCTCAATATCCCGTCATTAGCGCGTGCCTTCAGGATGACCTGGATTCACTGCAGCCTTCGACGGAAGTGACCTGTTTTATAAAGCCCTGAGTTACGGCTTTTAATCTCGTTGGGCTTCCAAGAAAATCATTTTATTGTTAATAGATTTATAAAGCTGAGCTTATTTGTGGTTGGCCATTTTTTATTGTAGTTATTGGCACACTTTAGTAGATTATATGAAAGAGTTTTCTTGAAAAATGTATATATTTGTTCACATTATTCCTACAGTTATTTTTTCAGTAACCAAATTAATCTGTAACTGTAATGAGTGAAGACTCAGCCAAAAAATCTACGTAACGTAGTACTAAACTTTAATAGCAGCAATTTTTAGTTAGTAAACGCAAACGAATGAATGTAACCACCGAAAATTTATCTGGAGAATTAATGTAGACATGAAACAATCCATTTCGCTCGAATTGTGTCCCACAGAGTGCAAGCAACAAATATGAAGTCCGAAATTTTCAGGAATCGAAATGATTGGTGAAAGGGCTCTACGGCAGCTTAACTTTAAGTAACCATGGTTCCATGCACCAACATCGTGGTCCATCAGAACATAACCATGAACCACCTTGCATTGATATTTAGAGGTCATTTACTCAGTTCCAACTTCCGACCATCTGACGTAATGTTTGTATGTGTGTTCGCAAAAATCTCCATAACTGATGAACTTAAAGTCATGGTTTTTGCCACGTTTATTGTTATTTCCGTAGTTTTTTGCGAATGAAGGATGTTTGGTTTATAAATAGTGTTTGTAACTGTTTATAACCTTTGCAATGCTGGTTCATGGAAAAAGCAGTGATGCGTTAATTAGTCATATAAAAAATGGTTTAATATCGTCTTCATTTTTTTGATGATGATTCGTTGAAGCGCTTCAGTGGTTGTGATAGATCACGCAATGACAAGGTTCCGGGTTCGATTTCCGGTTCAAGGATAGTGTTTTTCTGCTTTTGTAGTCCTTAAATATACAAAGAGAGGTGTGAACTCATTTTCTATAGGTGCGTTACTCATATTCTATTACAAGATAATGATAGTTTGCAGGCCTGGGGGGCTATCACGAATCTCAGTTGTCAAATATTTGAAAGACACTACACTGTACATTGTTTTCTCTCTTAGAATATAGTGATTAACACGTTACGTCAAAGCAGCAATGTACTGAATAATGACCATCAATTTGACGTACACTAGCTGTCAACTGAGATACGTGATAAGCCCGCTGATACTTTTATGTAATAGTTCTTGAAAAAATCAGTCCCCAATCCGCACATGGCCAGCAAGGTGGACTCAAGGCTTAGCGCCTCCTTTTCATGAAGCCTTGCAAAAAGTCTGAATCTTTTGACCTACTAAGAATTTTTTACATAACATTACACTACAATTTCAAAATCTTGATTTCCATTACTCATTCATATTCAAATAAAGTAAAAACGTGATAAAAACGACACGAAAGATGATAAAAATCTGTTTATTTTACAAAATGAGATTATAAAATATGACAAGTGACAATACAAACAAACATATGTATATTATGTGTGTTAATAACATTATCAAATAAACCGGTTTGCGATATGTCAAGTTATCAATAACTTAAATATAGATTTTGGGTAATAAGAACAGAATATAAATAAAATATGTAGGTAATTTGACTACCTATATGGTCTAAAAGTAGCGTATCTCTCTGCTGAGGCGCGATTCTCTAAACTACTGTCGAGTATCGAAAGTTTGACATTTAAAATGTACTGTCAAAATAGTTCCTACGACGGCCGTTAGAGGCGCTGATCAGATTTTCGTACCAAATTTCTTGATAGCTAGCCGGTTGACGATAGTCGATAGTGGTAGAGAATCGAGCTACTGACCACGAAGTCCCGGGTTCGATTCCCGGCTCACAACACCAACTGGGTTTTTCTAATTTCTGTTAGAATGCTCTCCAGAATTAAGAAGTCCGGAGGAGACTTTCAGGACGGAGCCAGGAGTTTTTTAACGTGCCAAGCATAATTATTATAACAATAGGCTTTCCTGCCACATGAAAATAACATTCTAAACGGCGAATGGCAGAATTCGTAGATTATTTCATACACCTCTACCTCTACCTTTGGGAATGACAAGCGTGATGTTATGTATGTACTTCTTTCAAATACAAGTGAAATACATACTTACTAGAAAGTGTACTAATGTTGTGTTAATTTAGTTGCTAATTGCAAGGTTATCTTTTCTTTGTCTATGTGTAGTGTCATTAACCTCTCGTTTTCAAAAATTTGTGTTATAGACAAGGTTACAATGAAACTATTACTCATATATAATTACTTACTTAGAATAGAAAAGTTCTATGGTCTTTGCCGGGAAATTATGTGATACTAGCTGACCCGCGCAACTTCGCTTGCGTCACATAAGAGAGAATGGGTCAGAATTTTCCAGGTTTTTGTAACACTTTTTACTGTTACTCTGCTCCTATTGGTCGTAGCGTGATAATCCATACTAATATTATAAATGCGAAAGTAACTCTGTCTGTCTGTCTGTCTGTCTGTCTGCTACTCAATCACGTCTAAACTACTGAACCAATTTGCATGAAATTTGGTATGGAGATATTTTGATACCCGAGAAAGGACATAGGCTACTTTTTACCCCGGGAAAACTACGCATTTCCCGGGAAAATTCAGATAATTCAACGAAGTCGCGAAAAATCAATATTATAATGACATTGAATTAACAAAATTCCGTTGCCATGGCAACTGTTTTAATGGCAGATGCCTTAGCGCGACTTCGTTATACTAAGAGATATAATTATTTTGAGAATATTTTTCGTGAAAAAAAAGCATATTTTATATCATCACGCTACGACCAAAAGGAGCAGAGTAGGTAACAGTAAAAGGTGTTACAAAAACATGGAAAATTCTGACCCATTCTCTCTTACGTGACGCAAGCGAAGTTGCGCGGGTCAGCTAGTATAAAATATGCTTTTTTCACGAAAAATATTCTCAAAATTATTTATATCTCTTAATATAACGAAGTCGCGCTACGGCATATCCGCCATTAAAACAGTTGCCATGACAACGGAATTTTGTTAATTCAATGTCATTATAATATTGATTATTCGCGACTTCGTTCGCCACCTGAATTTTCCCGGGAAATGCATCATTTTCCCGGGGTAAAAAGTAGCCTATGTCCTTTCTCGGGTATCAAAATATCTCCATACCAAATTTCATGCAAATTGGTTCAGTAGTTTAGGCGTGATTGAGTAGCAGACAGACAGACAGACAGACAGACAGACAGAGTTACTTTCACATTTATAATATTAGTATGGATTATGTATGTATGTAATAGAAAATTATAAGATATGACATGTGATAGAACGAGTGATAATTATTTTTAATACACATAATATTTTCTAAAAGTTCGTTTATTAGGATTAAGACCACTACTGATACTAGTCCGAGTGGTCGTGACTGCATAGTTGCTTATAACTGACAAAGTAATATCATCTCATTTTAGTCCGAGTTTATTTTGAATCCCAAATAAACAATGCGAATACAAGACAATCCTTTTTGCGACACTTAAGATTCGTGTAAAATTATCGGAACAAGATTATAAGCGGTTGTGATCAAAATCTGAGTAGGTCGTCTCGGACTGACTGTGTGATATAAAGAAAGTGCAATATCCGGCTGTTCAACGCAGAATTTTCTTCGAGTTTATTGAACCTTGGTCAATGAGAGATTAACTGATATTATGGAAATATCAAATTTTATCCCGAAATATTTTTGTTCAATTTCATCATCTCCCAGGCGTTTCAACTATGTTGGAATCGGCTTCTAGTCTCAGCGGATGCAGCTGAATACCAGTGTTTTACATGGAGCAACTGTTTAAATGTAAATATGAAAAATTATAACATGATAGGGTCATATTTATTTCCATCACCTTGCCCAGCAGTAGGATACAAGTGAGTTACATTTATTTATTTTATGGGAAAAAGGTGTCTGTTTTATAAAATTGTTTAATAAATAAACAGCTGAAATATTCCCATCTTATACAAAAATAGTTTCAAACAGAGTAGCTCTCATCAGAAAAGCCGTATTATAAAGATTAGATTCCGTTATCTAACGATTTCTATTTTGCACTCGGCTTAACATGACACAAGTAACATTTTTTACGGCAATTTTCAATAACCTTGACATTATATGAAAAACTCTTCCAACTAGTCTCTCACCTTATGGTTAGTGGTCAACCTAGTGTCAAAGTTGTTCAAGCCGCCCGAAGGCCTTTAACATGGCTTAATGACTGTTATCTTAATTGATAACAACCGGGACCGACTTTTTACGTGCCCCCCGAAGCACAGAGACATTCAGTTCAAATACCACTATGCCGTCACGTCACCCATCTATGGAATTATCGCGCCAATATTTGCTTAACCCACAGATCGTTTACCGAACGGTGAGCGCAACTGGCTATGGCAACTAGTGGACACAAGTTTATATACGCTATCTCAACCAGTTAAAAAAACTTAAAATCAGTCTCATACATAGAATTACGAAAACACCACGTTTTTCATTTCTGGCATTATCAATAATGTTTTATTAAACAAAATTCAGAGCCGACATTCACTACCGGACTTGAGTGTCTAACATAAAACGACCTATCTAACAAAATGTCATAACTCAGCCACCAAAAAGCAAATATTTTTCAGTTACTCATAATTAGTGCGAAGTCTGTAATCTCTCCGCGGATCCTACCCTAGACCCACTTGTTAAATACCTAGGCATTAGTCAGATTTATGCTACTGCTGATAACAGCAGGATTAAGGCTCGGAAAGATTTTCTACATGGTTTGAGTACACCTCACGAATTTGACGCGTGACTGGAAAAATGCCGTGTTTTAAGGCCTATAGTTTATACTAGCTATATTGTATGAATCAGTGGGATAAGGTGTGATAAATACTTGTTAAAATATGCTTTAAACTTAGGTGTGCCCAAATAATTTGTAAGATTTTGGCTGAGAGACTATTTTTGAGTAGGTGACAATGTTAAGAACTACTAACTTATAATTAATCAGCTTCGTGTTTATTATTTAGAATTCTTGCTATGATAGATTACACCTGGGTATCTCGATTATAACCACACTTGAAAATCGATACAAGTACTAGTATATCTACGGATATTTTTTCAGGCCTATGGGATAACGTCGTGATTTTATGTTTTTTCAGGAGTAAGAAGTTACAATTTTAGCTTGACAATATTAATACACAAGATTTTTACAGACAAGAAACCATTCTCGAAACTAATATGACTAAGTCACACGTGTAACACATCTGAAAAACCACGCAATATAGGTAATAAAGACAGTTTTCTGCTAACTATACACCACACCTTTAGTTCGCGTGTTATCGGTACATTATCATCTAGAAGTCGTCACATTATTTCACTTCTACGGTCAATCGCTGAAACTATTTTATTGCTATTCAACCATTTCTACGAAAAACAAACTAGGGTATGTGATTAACAAAATACAAAGAAATATTCTAATTGGTAAAGATTAGTTAAGCCTTTTTGAACTGAAGTAATTGATGAATATTATCAAACGTAACTATTTTTATGGCACAATTTGAAAAAAAAAATAGTTAAAAGTAAGAAACATTTTATTGCTTCACAAACACGTTTGCAAATCAATAATTGTTTGTAATGTAAGTTTGTAAAAAAATAATTACAAACCGGAAAATTTGAGTGCAGAAAACGTCTTTAAAAGATTTGAAAACAATACTTTTCCTTGGCATAACCAAATAGTTCCAGTAATTTGTTAATACAATAACGAAATATTACCGTTATTTAACTGTTAACAATAATATTTTCACAGAACTGGATCTTAATCAAATCAGTACGTTTATATATTTATAGAAAACAATTAAGTTCTTAATAACAATGCTAAGAAAAGCATTTCTCCCGAACCACGGCAATTCCTAGAACTACAAGCTTTCTAGCGTATCAAGAAACAAATCTTGGAAAACTATGGTTCCGTCGAATTAAATACTAGGCACTTGAATTACAGTTAACTTTTACTGAAATAATTAAACAGTTTTTGAAACTCTCGCGACTTGTACACATAATATTATAATGCAACGGGTCATAAACGCGATTGAATTTCATTGCCATTTTCATGGTTACAAATAGTCTAATGTCCAACAAAAATAATTGACACTAAATCACTGGTTAACCTAACCGACACTTATGAAAAGGGTCAGCTCTAAACGTTGCTGAAATTATTATATAACCCTATATTCTGAAGCATGCGTAATATTCCACCGAAAAACGTTTTATATTAATGGAAATTGTTAAATCTTAAATTCCATAAGTACAATTATGAAAATATGAAGTACTCTTGGAGCTGTCTGTAATTGAATAAGGCTAATACTAATGTATATCTATAATCGAACATGAATAACCAGGCGTTAAGCCTCTAAATTATGATGTGCTGTGAGTAAGCGATTTCTACGTCTATATATTAAGTCCATCTGAAAAATATTTGCAGCTAGCAAATCTATCAGCGCAGATTCTAAATGGTGGAACGTATTGCACTAGAATTAAAATTTATTGCATTTACTAGCAAGCGAGAATCATGGGAAAACCGTGCTAATTCTTTGAAGCGTTGCAGCCATTTTTATCATATTACAGCTAATTTCCCCGTAGGGGGAAAGCAAAAATTGGAGACCAGACCCATATATTAATATTTACAAATAAATACCACTATACTTAATTTAAAACAAACCGGTAAATATACAGCGAGTTTCCTAAAACTTGTGGGTAAATCGCATATATATTTTAAATCATATATTATGTATCTGTTCACCAGGTTAACCGCGATAGCGTAACGGACAGACAAACAGACAGATATTAGTATTTTTAATGTTAGTATAGGCGTGCTTTTTGTACAAAAGAGAATATAATACTTTTCATACAATATATGTCAGAAGGCAGGTTTTATGGGTGAATGGATATGTTTACATTTAAGCCTTGTTTACTTTCATAATCCTGCTGCCGGCGTGTGAGTTAATTATGACAATGTCCTTCTACAAAGTCTTAACATACATCTTTTCTAGAACTATGAGAATCTTTATTTAAATTGTTTTACTAGAATTTAAAAGAACACGAAAATTATATCATAATTATGAATCAAGTAATTAATCTTTTAATTTATCTTAAACACTAATCTTCTCGTTCTGCTGAAATTTCGAGAAAATGGTTTTTAAAATTTGAGTAAAATTTTATTTAAATTAAACATTTGTTTCACGAAAATGTTTTTATGCATTAATTTTAATGTTTATGTACATAATAATATGTTTTTTACTGCATCACAACTAAAAAGAGTAAATAATTTAACCGAAACTTACTAAAAAAACTTAAGATTTTGAGATTTTTTTATATTCAATCTTCTAACACCGAAATAATAACTCAAAACCTAGTCAAACGCATATTTCCTAACATATTTCCAACGCATAAACTTCCTTCTAGAATATTCTGGCACTTTTAATCACAAAGTAACGGTACACTAAAATCGCACGCAACGTCTTGTTACAATGAATTAATGAGCCGAACGGACGACATCGCACGACCCTCACTAAATGGATCTAGGACTATGAACTTCATTCGTTTCATTAAACAAAGAGAAAGCAGGAATACTTGAGAAATATTTGTACAGTCTCAAATTTCTTTATTCCATTTTTACTTGTACCAACTTTGTTAAATGATGAGGTTTTGCTCTAATTTCGAGGGGTCAAGATTTCGAATAGCGGCTTGAGGCATTTTATGACAAAGTTTAACTGAAAAGTTTCCTATAATATTTAGTTTAGTATAACACACGTTGATCACAAACACTGGTCAATTAAACTAGAGTTTTTGTTGCCTATTTGCTTGCATTGCTTGATAGTGATAAAAAGTTGTATTTCTGTTATTGTTTATTTGTCTGTGTGGTTGTCGTTGATTGATGTTACCTACCACTGCATTGGATACCTTGAGTTTAACTACCACAATAATCAGTTCTTTTCTGTATGTAGGTCTCCAGCCGCAGCATCCGATTATAGAGTCAATCGCTAGCCCATGACTAAGAATTACTTTCTACACATAATACTACCAGCCTTTTATCGGCATCGTAAAATGTAACACCTTATCCTATCATAAAGGTATTTTTAGAAGGCACCAACAATAAATTAGGTTACTCACCAATTGGTCAATTAATCATCAATCAAAAACAACATCTTCTGAGAACACACACCCACAATCCGTTCTTCCGTTAATAATAAAACTTTCCATACAATCGCTAAAATAATAACACAACAAGATATTATTATATTATGACTGCCCTTATCTCTGTTGTAAATATTTCTCGTATCAATTAATGACAGAATAATGTAGTGTAGGTACATTTATGCATAATAATTATATCTTTGGGATATCCCCTGATTGTGTTAAATCTTATTTGTACTATCGTGGTTGTGGTTCGGTATCTTAGACCTTGAAATTATGTATAATCGAAAGAAATTTGTAGAGAGATCGCAGCAAGTCGCGTTCTTTTGGAAACAATCAAAAGGTATTGTGTGTCGTAGCGTTTCTTTAAGCTTTTGTCAAGGGAGCAGGCATATGTTATATAAATGTAGATAATACAATACAAGATTTTACAAGTATCATTACGTTACGCTCTTTGGTCACCTAATTCCCGATTCCAAAAAAGTTCGAATATTTAGAGATATTAAAGAAAAGAAAGTTACAAACGTTTTAACCGTGGCATTTGGTTGATACAAACTCGAAATAATTTTGTCATAAGTCCGTAATCCCTCTTAAAAGCGGTAATTTAGGATTACCCATAGTGTTGATATTTCCTAATACCTACTATTATATAAATAAACAGTATTACGACACAGCAATGTCTCGGCTTGCACATATTTAGTTGGTCACAGGACACCTAGGAATTACACTAAAACAGTAAATTGCTATTCTTCATATATTATTTCGTAGGATACTGTCGCGACGATTTGTTTCATATTACGTGCGTATGCAGAATAAAAGGCTAAAATACACAAAAATTGCATTTGTTTATTAGATTTGCTAATTGCGTAAAATTTGAGCTTTCTAGAAGGTTTTGGCATGACATAATGTTACTTAATTTTGTCAATTGTTGAAATAAACAAAACACTAGCCTAGGAGACATAAAAAAAAACTGTAGACTGTATCATGGTGTCTTTGTCCCTTAAACTTGTATCGTAGCGGCAGAAATACTTTTGAGTATCATTTAAATTGAATGATGTGTCCGCAAAACAGAAACAGTCAGTAATTTCATACAACTTTGATACACCTCCTACCTCAATCCAGGGCCTAGGACCCTGGAATAAGAAGTGTAAAGCAAGCGCCCAAGTAAGAAGGGTAAGACAGATTTGGTCGGCTCACAGCAATTCGCAAGCATTTGCTAGACAAATTCCAAAAGTACAAGCAAGTGAAAGGAGGTACACATACCTTAGAAATTCAATCAAATAATTTTCAGCTGTAAGCTAATAGCTATCATTGCACAAATTCCGCAATCAATCGTCACCTATCATTATTCCGTTCAATATAGTTACATAACGATATACTCGATACCTATCTACAGTTCTAATCAAATAACCACTCGTTTATCTATATCGAATTAAATACCACTTGAAAATATTCCAGATATCTTTTACAACAAAACTGTAGACATCATGACATAGTTTTCAGGTTCACTGTACTTTTGTAACAAAGAAAATTGAAATACTTTTAGTAGAAAGTAATTGAAAATCGATGTATGAAAAGTATTTTACTTAATTGATAAGACATCACATGTTAAGTGGGTGATAGTCGTGCGAAAGACCTTTTTCGCCAGTTTGTCACCTTAAAACACCTTAAGAGCCTTGTCTCACTAGGACGCCATGGCGGCGTCGCTGGCTTCGTATCCAAGCAGTTAGTATTGAATTGTCACGTTGCCACTCTAAATATAGTCTACTAGCTGGCCCGCGCAACTTTGCTTGCGTCCAATAAGAGAGAATGGGTGAAAATTCTCCCCGTTTTTGTAACGTTTTTGTTACCTATGTCCTTTCTCAGGTATCAACATATCTCCATACCAAGTTTCATGCAAATTGGTTCAGTAGTTTAGGCGTGATTGAGTAGCAGACAGACAGACAGACAGACAGAGCATTTATAATATTAGTATGGATTAAAAGAGATCATTATTCTTTGAAACAAAATTAAATATTTTTGTTAAAGCATCTAACTAACTTCAAAAAGACATCACCAGTTAATTATTTATTTACTTTAATTTGCGTGCACAGATGATAATCACATTAATGTAGTTATGTAGAACAATTATAATGCTAATTTTATGCTACAAACCGTTGGCCTGAATTAATATGGAATGTTAAATTGACAAAAATAGATAAAATCATTATTGGAACTTTTTCAGTTACGATTTAAATAAATGAATTAATAGAAATTAGATTTTCTTTACAGCAAAAGGAGAAGGACTTCAATTGACTTTTTAGATATAATTTCATGGGAGTGTAAAAATTTACTCAAACAATACTGGAATTCTTCTTGACATATCTAGATATGGGAATAAAAAATGATTTGGGCTCGTCCGGGATTTGAACCCGGGACCTCTCGCACCCTAAGCGAAAATCATACCCCTAGACCAACGAGCCAGCTGATGAAGTGACCGAAACGTACAATAAGCTTTCAACAAAAACCAGTTACAGATAGACAGCGCTAATAACCTCCTTTCATTTGAGAGAGAGGTAAGGTCAAAGTCCACTACACTTACTAATAGCACGTTATCAAACTAATAAAAGGCATAAAAGCCTCTGTAAAGATAATAAGTTGCGTGACATAGAACAATACTTATAATACTTTTAAATATGGACAATTAATTATAAGGTATCACAGGACCTACTTAATGTCTGTGCTGTCCCAACCGGTGCATCACACTGCGCGTTGGCCAATTGTAGTTGCGGATTTTTCATCCTTTTACAATTGTTTTAATAAATAATCTTTGGCAAGGTTTCATAAAATTTCCTTCACAGTTAGAAGGGGTGATAATTACTTTAATACACACGGTACTGCGAAAAATCATTGGCAATTTCGACACCACACGGACACCGTTTTTCGAGACCGACCACGATCCAAGTGGCACGATGATCTCGCGGCATTTGCGGGTACATCATTGCAGGGACACAGGACAGACAGATTTGGAAGGAAAAAGGGAAAGTCTTTCCCAGCAGTGGGACACATGCAAATAATGCCCTCGCTAACTATATTTGTAACGGTTCTTGAACCGTAATCGTCTCCTTAACCCAATTTAAAACGTGTCTATGAAAACAAAACTTTCCGTAACGCAAGGAAAGTCCAAAGTACTGTTTATTAACATGTAGTATTACGCAGATGAGTACAAGGCTGATCGAGACAGATTGTAACAGTGTACTATGTACTCGTATGACGCATACGGCAATCTCCCTGGTTTTGCGGGCGTATGCTAAAAACCGAGTTTCATTATATAGTATGATAAGAGATTATTGTATTGTACCATAATTAGGCACACAGATTGTCATATTTTCTGAAAACATACCTGTTATAAGAAAATCTCCTACTAGATTTAAATTTCAAGCAGCTGATTTATAAAATGAAGGTTGTCAGAGGATTTATAGCTCTAAATACTGCCGACATACTATTTGACTGCCTCCGTGGCACAGTGGTTTAGGTCACCACGCCAACACCACTGCGTCGGGAAGTCGTGGGTTCGATTCCCACACGGAACAATTATTTGTGCGATCCACAAATAATTGTTTCGGGTCTGGTTGTGCTTTGTGTCCGTTGTTTGTATGTTTGTAAGTCCCCGCGACACAAGACAATTCTTAGTGCGGGAGTTGTCTTTCTTAAAAAAAAAACAAAGAATTTTGTTCTAAGAACATAATTGATAAATAATTATAATTAAAAACATTTGTATAAGTCCGGTCAAAAACCTCTAGTACAGCTTTACCTCTGATAAATAAAAGGATATACGAAAATCATGAATCAATTTTCTCGCCCAAAGAAAAACTCATAAAACCGGTTTCCATGAAACTTAGCTTAGTAAGAATGACGGAGCGATTTGTATGATGTAAATAAACGCCTATAAATTCTTAACTTATTACTATTGCTACATATTCATTGATATGATTCAACTGTATTGATAACGTGAACGATTTTTGTAATAGATAAAGGTATTGCATTCTTTTATTGTTCTAGGTAATAGGCGCCTTGTTTAAGTAAGTAATGAAATGTGTATTATTACATCCTGTACTGTTGAATTTCAAAAATGTTTGAACCATACTACCAAATATTTTTTGAGCAAAAATGTACGACATTTTTCATGGATGTGGTTTAAGGTTAACTGGGCTGTGGAGGTCCGATAGCTAGTCGCTCCATGTAAAATACTGGTATTCAGCTGCATCCGGTGAGACTGGAAGACGATCCAACATAGCTGGAAGAAAAGCTAGGCTGATTAAGAGAGTAACTCTCTGGTTTGCACCTTATCAATGCTTTTCGTTAGGTACTGCGAATATGAAAGACTAACTTCTAACATATAATAAATTTATATTATTAATATACATAAACTACGAATGATGCCTAGATTATGAATACTGAAAGACTTGTGTAGGAAGCGAAGGCTCTTCTATAATTTTTTTTGTAGTTACTTGTCAACCTAATTTAAGCCGCTTGAACGTCTTTGACAAGCAAAAGCTATTATAAAACGAATATAACTAGTCTAGGAAAATAGAGCAGACAGTTGGAACATAAATGTAGATTATTTAAATACACACTAGACGTCTCAGTTTTATAAATTAAAAATAAATTTTACTTGTTTTCTCAACCTAATTATTCTTGAATTGCTTTCTTCTAAAAAGGTTCTGTTTTAAGTTAAAATGTTTATTTTATCAGTAAATGAGGGCACCTTTGTGTTTAAGTCTTTAAGTGTTTCATTTGACACGGTTTTTCTGAGAATTTGACTGTAATAGAGGACTAACCATTAATTTGAAGTAAAGAAACAACAACCCGAATTAAAAGAACCGTATTTTTTTTTAAGATAATGATAATCTTAGCAAAAAAATAGATTTTTAAACGAAATTTTAAATTTTGCACAGAAATAGTTGGAAACCCTACGCTTACTATTGGCATTAAGTATTATGCAACGTAAAACCACACCGTTTGTTTAAGAAGAGCTTTTCAAACATATATTTTGATATAGATATATGTTTCACAAAATTGAGTTCTGAAAATATACTAAATGACTTTACCTTATCCACATTTATGAATGAAAACTGTAAAACGTCTGTTTACTTTCATACAATCTTACATAATATATACTGCGTAATCTTAATTATTTTATAACACTAATTACTTCCATACGAATGATACTACCGAACATCAAATGTAACTTACATCAAAAACAATAACAATTTTACTGAACAATGTTGCCTGCATCAAAAATAAAGTTATTTTCAAACCAATACGGAATCAATCAATTGTTTAAAGAACTGACCCAATTTCTTTTATTATATTGTTATTATGTTTCCTTTCGTATAAATGTTTATGTTCTGCGTGTAAAGGAACGGTGATGGTTGATGGTATTCGTATGGACTGAAACCATATTACGACTAGAAGAATTACGACTTCAGTCAGTAATGAGTTTTCTGTTTGTAACCCGTATACATATGTTATTGTATTATAAAAATATATTTAAATTCAAATATTAATACTAAAGTACGTTTGTCTGGTACGCGTAGCGTACGTTTGTCTGGTACGCTACGGCTAAACCGCTAGTCCGATTTTGATTAAATGTAGCATGGATATAGCTGAAGACATGGGAATAGGCATAAACTTCGTTTTCGGGAATAAATCTCTAAGTGGCTGGTTATTTTTTCTGTACGCCGGTAAGCTACTGTGCTGAGATGAGACCTGAAATTGTGTCAAGAAATATTGTATGAAAATCTGTCTTTAATACTGTGTGACGTGATCATGAGATGAGATAAAGATACGGTCAGCTTCACACTCTTATCGGACAAGCAGGCTTAGCTTATACTCAAATTTTACGTGTACGTCACGAAAAGAGAGTATTCAGTTCTTACTAATCCAAACAACCATATTTTATATGTCGAACAAACTTATAATTCTTGATCAAAAACTTTATATTTACCATTTTGGTGATACCATTATAGATGGCATAGAGATCACCGACCTTAAAAAGTGCAACTACTCTTAAGACAAATATTAACACAGTATTCTTAGTGCCAATTCAGTAACTAAAAGGAGGTAAATAAAGGATAATATACCTATAGGAGTTGAGCATGAACGGAGCAAGAGGCGACAGTCTATACTCCAGGAATTTGTGCTCAGCTCGCGCTTGGAGCTTTTAACGTAGACCCGCATTAATATCTATAATGCACAAAGAAAAAAAGAGTATAATAAAAACTCTAGAAAGTGCTAAAACATTGGATTTTTTACCTCATAACAATGTACACAAATAAACCCCTGTTTCTATGTCCGAAACAAAAACAATCTATAATGAAGATGGATGTTATCAGTGAAAACAAAAAAACCTATACGATAGTGTAACGAAATGGCTTAGAGTGTCAATATTGTTTTTAAAATACTGATTGATTGGTATAAACCGACAACTTAGTAAAGAGCCTTGTATACAAAATTCACGGCTGGCGGAAGTGTACTCCCATCCCATCAACAGACATGGGACAAGTTTCAATATCATTATTACGTCCCATGAAAAGTCAGTACCAATTTTTAGTCCGGAATTCGACGGGGTTTTTTTTTAAAAAGACTTTTGACAAAAATAAAGTATTTTTATTTTAAAATAAAAAATTACATTTTAGACGATAATTACAAAAAGCAATTGTTCAACTAGATATTTTAAGTATTAATAACACAAAAACAATTGTGCAAGTAGATACTTAATAACAACAGAACTATTATCCAGACAAAAATAACGTTATATTATTCATCTATTCTAATAGTCGATAACATTGCCGCTGGTAGATTAAAGTCGATATGTCGACCTTTGCCCATATACCATGTAATTGATATTATATGGGCACAACCCCAACCGTACGCGCCCCTGTTAGGCATGGGCAATACCACTGTTCAATAGCACGTCTGCCAGTTTCACTTCGGTTTATTAATATGTAACAATAATAAACGCGCGATCTAACGTGTTGAGATTGTATTCGTCCTCTAATTAACCAGACATTATCTTCTCGAATATTATACCTTGGCAAATCAGTTAGCTGGTTTTCTCGAAATAATTCAATGTAATAAATTCCATTCCGAATATGTTCCGCACAGTAGGATGGTAAAGTACGTCTTACGGCTGTTCTCTCTCGAGTTTTTTTTTAGTTAAATAGTACATTTTTAATTCAGTTCTTAATACTTAATAAAACTGTATAAGTATAACATATTTTTTTTTATTGCACGATAACCCCATATCCTACAGTGATGTCGCCATAGTAAAAAATAATCATAATGTCGAGATGTATTTAATGAGATATGTTTGGCATCTGTTGATGATATGGGACGATTTTTTGCATAGTCCTAACATTTAGAACATCAGTGTCTCGCTGGCCTATGCAGCTGACGGTGGTCTGTTTGACAGTCAGTGCTATTATATTTAAAAAAAAAAAACAAAATTATTAATCACGTAGTCTAATAATCATAATTTTCCTCGTTTTTAAACAATTTTTACTAGAACTCTGCTTCTATTGGTCCTTCGTTAATAAATAGGCTATCTAACACTAAAATATTTTTTCAATTCGCGCCAGTACTTTCTTTGATGAACGCGTTCAACCAAACAAACATACTCTACAATTTTATAATATTGGTATAATATAGATTTATAAAAATTGAATTGTAGCTCTGTACTAAGTGATCGTATTATACGATGTTATTCGGTCAATGTGTTTTTCGCGACAGGCCAGTGTCTTGTCCAGTTTTTTCTTTTGTTATCAAAATACCTTAGTATAAGGTGCTTATGTAAATATCATGTCAACGACGCGTGGGAAATTGATAGTCTTTATTGTTTAGCTGTAAGTACTGTACTTACTCCCTTCTGGCTCTAATGTAAAGCGAATTTTCCTTACAAGTTTCTAGATAGCTACTTGATTAAATAAATACCGTTTAAATTCATATAAAAAAACGCTATTGAATAGATAAACTACCGCTAAATGTACTCAGAAACCGGGGATTAGCACTCAGAGAGCAGCTATATCTAAATGTTTTTTTATTAATAAAGCAACTTAAACTGGTCCTATATCGCCAGTGGAGTGATTTCCTACCGACTATCGACTTCCGACAACTGGCTAACTTTCGATAAATTTTGTATGAATATTTAATCAGCGCCTCTAGCGGATGCCGGAAAAAACTAATTTTGCAGTAGATTTTATCTGCCAAACTTTCAATACTTGGAAGTACCGATGGTAGAAAATTGTGATACTACAACTAAGACTATTACGTTTTCTTTTTCAGCAAGTGTAATACATTTTTACTACATTTAGCTTCAATTTTTTATTATTTTTTATTGTTTGCCTATTAGTTTGTTAAAAACATTTTTTGAGGGCGTGCAAAGAACTTATCTGCCCTTGGCCAGAGTGGTAGACTTAGGACCTAACCCGTCCCTCATTTGGGAGGAGACCTTTGCACAAAAATGGGAAAGTAACGTATTATCTTAAGGTAAATCGGTAACTATGCTTACATACAGAAAAATAAACACCCAGGAATAATGAAGTTAAGAAAATCAATGACAAAATTTGCCAAATCGTTACAGTAGTTTCTGAGATAAGCGTGTACAAACAATCTCTTTCGATATTAGTCATGAATAATATAGTTTCGTTATTAGGTTGCATTAGCAATAGGCCCAGTTTTGCAACTATGATAAATTTCGCGTTGTATGAATGTCCATTATGAAATTGCGATTAGATTGATATCTGAACGAAATAAAGGTGTTTATATCAATCAAATCTAAATGATTGTAAAACAGGTGAAGATTGATAGAACCAAATGGTAGTAATAATGTTGTAAAAGAATGATTAATTCTATGATTCATATGAAATTCAACCAGTCATTTTGTTTAGAACTTTGCTTTACTTGTGATTATACATATATTGCTTGTTACATTAGATACCTGTAGATATGGGGCTGTATTTATTTCACTGTTTTGAGATTAGAAAAAAATCCGGTGTTTGAGACATAATATTTTTAAATTAAAAAAAAATCGCGACATTACCTACGAATAGCACTTACATTTAAAAGAAAATTATGAAGTTTCAAACTATCAATTAAGTGAAAATTTTGGGTGTTACTAAAGATGAAATACTAAAATATTTTAAAGTACCTTTAATGAACTTCTACATGTATGTATTAATTACATAAATACAGGTTATACTATACTGCACTACAATTTGTTACTTCCGCAAATCCCATCAAAACCGTCACAGCAGTTCCGGAGCAAAAACCCACATACAGACAAAAACCCATCGTACAATTGAATCACGATGACTGTCAATGTCCAATGTTACAAGATAACGATAACGCTATGACGTCACACATTGTTTTTAACGTAACGCAATCGGACACATTTCAGATAGCTAGAGGAAAAAGGTGTTTGTTAAATTTCTCACTTTTGTTAATCCTATAATCGGATTATAGGATATTGTATTTCAAAAATTTTTTGCGCGAAAATTGTCTTATATTCAAAACTAAATACACCTTATCAGTCAGTTTGGGGGTACTAACACTCCTAAAATGGCTGTCATTGAAATTTTATGACAGCCATGACAGCGCATATACATTATTACATACAATTATAAATAACCCGCAATTTAAATGATAGATTGTAACAATAAGACACTTCATTATACATGCAATTTAGTTCAATGATCAAAAATGTGGTCAAGTGTGAGTATGGCATGCTTACAAAAGGTTCTGCTTACATAAGTATATAACTACAGAACAGGTTCCCTTATATTTTCCGTTAAATACTTTTCCTTGTAAATCTTTCTTATTACTTTTTTATTTTTATTAAATTATGCTATTTAATAGTAAAGTCGAGATCCCCTCGCTCCTGATCAGCAAGCGCATATATTAACCCATAGATCACAGAAACATTAAATCAAAGGAATAACGGTACATAGAGGTGTTTATAACAAAGTTGTAAAAATCAGTAGCCAATTTTATCACTCTTCACCATTCCCATGAGCTTTGCATTTCTAGAATGATTGAACGTCCAGTAAATTTTCTCACTAAATGTTTTTCTATATAATAACCACTTACCACTAAAGTACTTTGATAGGTAGTTACTATATAAAAACTCAATAAATAATATTCCCAATTTTCATTCGGATAGGGCATGGAACTCTAAAAACTAAATAACAGTTATCACCTCGGTAAACGACCTACAGAGGAAGTATATCGCCGAGGTCTATGTAAGGTCATTTATGGTCCACCATCGAAATGAATCAACAAACAAACAAACAAAACGCAGCGTGCGTGCAATGAATGGACAGTGCTATTTAATTGAATTCGTGCATATCATTGTTTACACTGAGCATTTGGTGGAATAACTTAAAGGTATACATACATAACATCACGACAATTATACCCGAAAGTGTATATAATACACTCACGTCGCGCCATTGATATTGTTGGTTCTCTGTCACCACCGAATATCGACCAATGATTAGATTTCTATCCTTACAAGAAATTTTATCTAATCACCGCCTCTAACGGACGTCGTAAGAACTATTTTCGTAGTACATTTGGAATCTCAAACTTTCGATACTCGACAGTTCTGACTGCAGAGAATCGAGCTACCTATTGCGTTATATACCGGGTAAGTTGTCAAACTCCTGGCTACTCTCTCTCTCTCTCTCTCTTCCTGGCCATTCGTCCCATATGGTGGTGGGGTCAGCCTGCCTAACACTCTCCTTCCAACCGTCTTCCTCTACCTTACTTGCCTTCATGTCTCGCCACAACGAAATGAAGTATATTAACAAACACCATTTTTTTGGAAATCGTACGTTGCTCGTCCCGTGGTCACCACATTTCTTTTCCTTCTTCAGCAGCAAATGCATAAGGTGATAAAAAAAGTTTTTTTATGAAGATGATTATAAAATCATCGTCCTCGAAGTTTTACATCACGTGTACTCGTGTGAATCATAATTTAGTTAAGAATATTCATTACATAATTAGTAATAAACATTAATTAATAAGCAATTTGTAAACAGTAAGTAAATATATAAGCTTATTCATTTTCCTGTATTCTAATTAATTTACTCCTCTAATTTAGAATTCTCTCAGGTATTTTTTGAGCTATCAAATTCTATATTATCTTTCATCTAAAAGGAATCTGTGTTATTTGACTTAAATATTACTTTATAATTTGAGACACTTAAAATCTTAATTACGAATTCTAGTTTTAACCGACTTTAAAAAGGGGGACGTTACTTAATTTCTTTAATTCCAAGAAAATCGTATCTTTGTGACCTAGCTCCTACAGTTTCCTTTACAGGTGTTAGAGAATCGTGCTACTGATCTTTAAAACCAAAAGTCACTCTATCCTAGGCGCCATAGCCAGTTTTAGGCGCCCATAGCCAGTTGCGCACACCGGTCGGTAAACGATCTGTGGGTTAAGCAAACCTTGGCGCGATCATTCCATAGATGGGTGACCGCATAGTGGTATTTGAACTGAGCGTCTACGTGCTTCGGAAGGCACGTAAAAAGTCGGTCCCGGTTGTTGTCTATTAGGATAACAGTCGTTAAGCCACGTCAAAGGCCTTCTGGCGGCTTGAACAACTTTGACACCAGGTTGACCACTAACCATACGATAAGAAGAAGAAGACTCTATCCTCAACGAATCGCTACCCTGCAGCGACTATAGTACCTAAAGTTTGATTAACAAACATCAACCACATTAATTAATCATCATTGAGGTGTCTTAAGTGAATAACTAGTTAATAAAACAAATAAATTGTTCGGCTTGCGTCTTGTGAGTTGACTTCAATAATGCGAGGTCAATTGCGCCGGCGCAAGACATCGGCGAGAGGTTTTTTATTCAGACTGTACACTTCCGTATGCATTTGTATGAAAAAATATTATATTGTGTTAACAAAGAATAGTTAAAAACCTGTTCTAAATTAGTAATTAGATACTTTTAATTAGTTTATTAGGTGTTGGTGTTTTGTTAATTATAATAACATTTTTTACTATATCCAGGAATGTCTTTGTGATCTCAGAAGCAGTAGGTATATGCGATTGCTGATAACGAGGTACCGGATTCGATATCTGATTTAAAACGCTATCTGAGCGATAATGTATGCAATTGCAAATCTAGAAGTCCTGAATTCAATTTCTCCTCTCGAGTCGGGCAACGTGCTTTTTCTAATTTCTATAAGATAATTCTTAATCGTAGGTAATAAGCTCGTCAGATTAGTACATGGGATCGCCATAGAAATTTGCGAAATCAATATATCGAATACATTTCTGTTGGCACCTTCGGGTATACCCCGCTATACCCCGCCTACTACAAAAGGCGTGATATTATAAACTAGCTGACCCGCGCAACTTCGCTTGCGTCACATAAGGAGAATGGGTCAAAATTTTCCCCGTTTTTGTAACATTTTTCACTGGTACTCTGCTCCTATGAGTAGTAGCGTGATGATATATAACCTATAACCTTCCTCGATAAATGGACTATCTAACACTTAAAGAATTTTTCAAATCGGACCAGTAGTTCCTGAGATTAGCGCGTTCAAACAAACAAACAAACAAACAAACTCTTCAGCTTTATAATATTAGTATAGATTACCAAAGCCATTAATATTTAATTAGTTGTAGTAAACTCAGTATATATTATGTAGTCGGTAGTAGTGAATGCAATTATCAATCACTGTAAACATAAGAATTAAAATTGAAATATTGAAACCATTTATTGTTTTAATGACAGGAGTATTTTATATTTATCTTCAGATTACTTCCTGATGATTTGTCAACGTAATTATTATAGAATAACAATAAAAGTGCCTGTTAATCTCAGTCTTTACTAACTCCCACTAAATTACTTCAACAGGCGTAAGTCAACAAAATTGTCTTACTTAATCACTACATACAGTTTCTGATATAAAGCTGGACTAAACAAATAAAACAATAATAATCATATATTGTTTTACAATTATTGTGTTATCATAGATAAAATGCTTTACCTTTACAAGAATAACTAGTTAATACAATATTAATTTTAATTGTATTTCATAATATCCTATATAAAGCTTACATTTAAGCCTTTTATTTAAAAAAGTTATTTTTTTTAATTTGAACACATTGAACAGAGAAAGCCATAGCCAAGCCATTTTATCTCATCTCTAGTATAAGCCAAATCAGTAAATAGCAGTCTAAATAATATTTTAAAACAAAATTCAATTAACATTCGCATCAAACGCACATCTTCTACACCTCGTCCACAGCCTTGTGCACAAAGCACGTGCACAATAAGAGCGCGAGCTGCGCGGGCGCAGAACATTTCGCAAGCAACACGCGCGGACGCATGCGCACAGAAGCACGGCTCCCACACACGATTACATACCAGCCTTAATTATACTTTACTGTTTTATTAATTGATGTAGAAAATTTATACATGAACATTGTTAATTAATAGATTGTTGTAATACTGTTTTTGAACTTAAAAGTTGTGGGGTAAGGCCCTTTGTGTATAATAGTTTATATTGAATTATATTCATAAGGATAGGAAATAAAAGAGCACGATTATCGTTGAATAAAAGTTGTGAGACAAAGTCCATTTTTGCAATAATTTAAATTTAGGGATACTGTATAAAAGAGCACGTGTCTTAGAAGGCACAATTATTTCGACTGATTAAAAATAGTCTTAAGGCCTAACCCCTCCCTCAATACGGGATGAGACCCTTGCCCAGCAGTGAAACAGTGATGGGTTATCTAATTAACGTTCTACTTCAACATGCTCAATCTCTAAGGAAGAAACTCGTAATCAGCAGCGAGATCTGTGTCCAGTAATAGGTTTTATTTAAATTCTTAATCTGCATTCTCAATCTGCTG
The DNA here is from genome assembly GCF_050436995.1 of Anticarsia gemmatalis. Taxonomy (NCBI): domain Eukaryota; kingdom Metazoa; phylum Arthropoda; class Insecta; order Lepidoptera; family Erebidae; genus Anticarsia; species Anticarsia gemmatalis. The sequence goes on along the minus strand of NC_134764.1, from coordinate 6,928,701 downwards.
GTCACGATCCAAAGTCCACTAGCCTCATTTCAATTATCTACAAATCGTGTATTCTACGAAAAACCTGTCAAAGTAATAAAACATTTTCCTCATTTAACAAAAGGAGTAGTTCAAACCGATTATTATTTACGTGAGAAACGAGCATAAAATATAAAGATCAAAACAAAGCATTTAATGCCCGCTGTTCTGTTGTAACATGGTCTAATCGTGGCAGATGGACACGTGCTCGGGAGGATTTCGCAAGCGCTACATCACGCGGTTGCTCGTACACTGTACGCTTTGCACACATGCACATAACACACATGCACAATTGCACATGTGTCATTACATACGTACGTAAAATTTGTACAATGACGTATAGTTGATAATACGTCATTGTACAAATTTTGTGATGTTTTTCAAAGCTTCGTATAATGAGAAATTCGAGGTTTTACAAGTACGCGAATAGGCGTGAACTTGTGCTTTGTTGAGGTTCTGGATGTGTTGAAACGTACTAGTTTTCAATTGGACACTTATACGCCGTAAATTCAACAACAATACACGATAACTTCAACAATAATCAATCTAATGTCGAGTTATAACTCAGGTATTTGCGTTTGTGTAGGTATTGTCATAGAAGACGGGGACTTAGGGGCCTAAAAAAATTAGTTTAACGCTACTTATATCTAGTCAATATGAGAAAACATGACAAACACGCAAGTAAACGATATGTTTGCCCTTAAGGACCTTTACATAACAGAAACAATCCGAATCAATGAATGTCAATATTGGTTACAAAATACCGGGAAGGCTCCATACTGAAACACAATAGCTTAATTTAAAAAAGCATAAACTTAAATCTCGTTAATTCATTGTCTTTCTTCTAAGAAAATCGTACAAGGCAATCGAAAGAAATTAGCAATGATCAGAAAACATTATTCACTTTCATTCAATTGAATTGAACTTGAACTCATTTTATAGCCCCAATGCATAATCGCCTCAAATAAACTACATTATTCAGGAGTATATACAACTTATACATTAAAAGCTATAAGAACGACGCAATATTATTTAACCCAATTGAATTTTTTTGTGTATTACAAATAAATTCCACATGATAGTCCACATGATTATAGGCCTTTTTACGCTCCTACTTTCGTAACTTGCTCAGACCTTATGGTTCGAAATGCTGGTATAAGCCAATATTGTAGAAATCTAACAATACGGTTTTAAGGTCTAAAGTCAAATTCGTATACTGTATGTATATGATTCAAATAAAAATAATAATATAATTATGTAAATCTTTTGCCAATATTTTCTAAAACATGACTGTCCTATAACTGTGCAGGGGTCTCCTCCAGAACGAAAGAGGAGTTAGACCTTGAGTCCACAACGCTGGCCAGGAATGGGCTTGGGATGTTGCATACCTTTAAGTTTTGTGTTGAAAAACGTTTGCCTATCTCTCGAAAAGATTGTGTTTTGATACTGAAATCGCATTGTAATAAAATAAAATTTCATTTCTAAATATTGACCCAAAGATGTCAAAACATAATTGTTTTTCGTACCGTTCAACAACAGTTGTTTTCAGCGGGACACTATTTGAATACAAATTTTAATTTGAATGGCACTCACAACAGTACGATTAGCACCGTGAAGGTGTTTGTAGTGTTTTTAATTAAGTACATACATACATTGTAAGAATAATTGTTGTTAATCAGAGAAGGAATTTGCGGAAGTTGTAGAGAATTTAAACTAGAGAACATACAGAGCCGGCTTAGATGTAGATGTAATGTAATAATGTAGATGCCTTAGATAGTATTTTTTTTATTTATATTATTTTTGAAGACAACTCCCGTAATAAGAATTGCTCTTGTGTCGCGGGGACTTTAACAAACATACAAACAACGGACACAAAGTACAACCACACCCAGAACATAATTGTCCCGTGTGGAAATCGAACCCACGACCTCCCGACGCAATGGTAGCGGCGTGGTGACCTAAACCACTGCGCCACGACGGAGGGAGATTTGAACTAATTATTTTATTTTGAAAAATATCCCAACTTTTATAGTTATTTATGCACCATTTACGGCGTTTATGACAATACCTATGTTAAAAGCCTACCCTGCCACAAGCTTTCAGACGTCAGGCTTTAAGTTCCCACTCTTTCTTTTCCTTTAGTATCTTGACTATTTTTAGTTATTAACTGTGAAAGCGTAACACATTACAGGTTTGTTATAATATGAATTCTATAGTAGTAGAAGCTACTATAAATTAAGTAACAATGTAAACAAAGAACAAACATTCTTTATGTAAAACGAAAGCATTCTGCATATTATTTCGTAAATTATATTTATGTACGACATTTACAAAGAAGAAAATATAAAAATTATTTAAACCTTATCCTCAAGAAAGTAAATATAACCTTTTCTTTAAATACAAAAACCGATTTGTATACAAAGTACTGTCCAGTTGCAAATCCGTAAACCTTTGTTAAATTGAAGAAAGACTTATATTAATGAATTTTTACATAAAACCTTGCCTTATGGTGATAAAATGTCACTGGCGCCACCTATTAAGTGGCATATCGAATTGTTATTACGTTCATAATATAAATGACTAGCTGACCCGCGCAACTTCGCTTGCGTCACCTAAGAGAATGAGTCAAAATGTTCCCCGTTTTTGTAAAATTTTTCGTTGCTACTCCGCTCCTAATAACCGTAGCGTGTGTATGTTATATAGCCTTCCTCGATAAATGGGCTATCTAACACTGAAAGAATTTTTCAAATCGGACCAGTAGTTCCTGAGATTAGCGCGTTCAAACAAACAAACAAACAATATTACTATAGATTGAAAGAATAAAGCCTTAAAAAGGATCTGTATATATCTGGATCCTATAATATACGACCGAAGAGTTTGTTTGTCTGAACGTGCCAATTTCAGTCTCATAAACTACTGGTTTGATTGGAAAACCACTTGTTTTGTTGAATAGTCCACTAATTAAGGGAGACTTAAAGAGTGGAGCAGCAATAAAAAATGTTGTGATAAAGGGAAAACTAAAGTCCACGCAAAAGAAAGGGGGCGGCCACTAGTCTCTTAAAATACATGCCTTCGGAAAAGAATCCATAAGAACATTAATTTTGTTTCAAAGAATGTATAATAAGAATATCCTTTAAGGAAGTTTCGAGAACAATATTAATTATTTTCACTCATATACATTTTTCACAATTACGGCTATCTTCTGATCTGCCCATGAGTTGAGATGATTCGAAGCACGTCATGATTTTGACGAGAAAGATCGTTTAATACAGATTAATGAGACCTTTTTGAAATTGATATAGCTTCTCCCCGGTATTGCATCCGGGTGGAATTTTTTTCTGAACTATTTCCCGTAGTTTAGCCTTTAAAGTAAAATAATGATACTTAATATAAATAATGATAATAATTATTTAACTAAAGAAATGCTCTAAAAATGTGGTGACAATAACATCCTACTAATATCATAAATGCGAATGTTTGTAAATATAACTGGATGTATGATTGTTACTTTTTCATGAAAAAACAACTGAACGGTTCTAATGAAATTTGATACAAAGATAGCTTCTTTATCGAAATCTTTTTATGCGGACGAAATTACGGCTTGAATCTAGTTATTTTCATTAAAGCCGCAAAACCGCAGTCGCTCGTAAAATATTCGGAATAAAAGTGAATCATTGTCATTATTACTTGACATTCAATTGTATTTCTAAGTTATATAATAGCAGGATAATTTCAGTATTATTTCAATTACCTGTAGTATTTATGTGTCGTTTTTAATAATAAGTATTCTAATACAATTTATTCCGTGACTAAAACATGCATGCCTAAAAAATTTAACACATTTCTTGAGGGTATGTAAAGATCCGCACTTGGGCAGCGTAGAAAACTTACCCAGGCCATAAGGTAGACGTTCCAAACTCTTCCCTCAAATTCGATAGGAGACTCTTGCCCAGCGGTGGGACATCAATGGGTAAGAAAAAATTATAAGTACCTATGATAGCCTAATTCACAATTTTTTTGTTTAAAAATGTAGGTAAAAAATAATTAACGTGATTTAAGGCGAAATTCAGGTTTTAATTCAAATACGGATATCTATATATGGATACGGATAGATATATCTATTGTTCAGATACTAATCCAATGTCAATATCGCACCCATTTCAACACACTAATACGACCCTGTACTTATCAAAATAATATCACGTCTAATAACTACAAGTTAAAAGAATTGCGCCAGAATTTCATCGTACAGTTAACTACAAAAGTAACTAAATAAATCAATATTTTAAAACCACTTTACATTATGATTTTAATTTGTAAAGAGGTTTTGAAAATGTAAGTATTCGGATATAATTCAAAACTATTCGGGAGGTCGTGGGTTCGATTCCCTACAGGATAATTAATGGTGTGTTCCACTATTTATAAAAGTTGTTACGAGTCTGGTTGTATTTGTGTGTCCGTTGTTTGTATGTTTGTAAAGTCCCCGCGCAACAGATAAAAGCAATTCTTAGTTTTGAATTCTTTTTGAAATAAAAAAAAACAATTAATCTGAGTTTTATCCCATGAGATGTCATTAGCATGCTTCAAAATAAAGGGTATCGAATATTTATATTTCTTAATAGACTTTTGTAGCTGACGGTTCATTTCCCAACGTTTATCACGTGGCCATCCAAGTAACAAAATTTTGTCATTGGCCAACCAAAACCCGGGAGCAGTCGGGCTCATTGTCAAAGTTTGTCAACTGTGAGGAAATGCTCCAGAAACGTTGTTTTTGTAAACATAGGGATGACGGAGTGTCGAAAGCTTGTAATTGAAAGGGATTTGTAGCGCAATACTGGCTGTATGTTTGTTTATTTTTTGCGAATGTTTTGAAATATGTTATTTGAGCTATGCTTATGACTTAGTTTCTTCAGGCCTTCGTTTTTGATCTTAGCATGAGTCTATAAATTACTTAACGGTACTAGAGTCAAAAGTAAGATAACTCTGAATAAAATAATAATGGACGTAATGTGGGTCCAATAATATCCATTACTAGCTGACCCGCGCAACTTCGCTTGCGTCACATAAGAGAGAATGGGTCAAAATTGACCCCGTTTTTGTAACATTTTTCACCCGTACTCTGCTCCTATTGGTAGTATCGTGATGATTTATAGCCTATAACCTTCCTCGATAAATGGACTATCTAACACTGAAATAATTTTTCAAATCGGACCAGTAGTTCCTGAGATTAGCGCGTTCAAACAAACAAACAAACAAACTCTTAAGCTTTATAATATTATAGTATAGATATGTAATTCACACCGCAAGTGAATAGATTTGCAGACACCGTTTTGAAGACATAGCTACAACCTATAAAAATTGTGAGCTTTTCAAATCTTTTAACCCGCACTTACATTGCAGATAAAAAAGACATATAAAATACAAAACTAGTAACTAATCAGTACATTTGTATGTAACAAAGAGCTACAGCTTAGTGTAAACCTGTACAATGTGGTAGGCACAGCGCAGATTTCAATACAAAATTCTATTCTAAACTCATTTCGACACAAAAGTCATTATCACTGGGTCAAATATGAAATAGCCAATTTCCTTATTTACATTAGTTATCACAACGAACATCCCAATGCGTAATACTCGTTATATTTAAGTGAAGTGGGCGTCTGTCGTGTCGGGTTGCAAGAGTACATAATAACCCACTGCGTTTGTCATAGACATGTGTTTTTACTGATGCAATGTTATATTACTAGGAAATGTGGATCTGTTGTTTTTGGGGGGAGTCTGTGCCTGGTAGAGCATGGTACTTATTTTACAACAATAATGTAATAAAATATTGATATTTTTCATCTAGAAGAACGGATGATAAGGCCAGAAATGCCATTTGAATGAGAATCTGTAAAAAATTTAAAGTGCTAACGTAAAATCTAAATGCTTTTAACTTTGTAGAAATAACTATACGATAGTCTACGCTTTCGACCGCTGCACTTTTCATAAGGTCGTAGAGATACATGTGTATGGTATGAAAACCCGTGTGTCTAGGTGGCTATGATGTATCTCAGTAGATATCTATACGAGAGCCACTATGCTGTACATTGTTTTATTCCGTAGATTATAGTGATCAACACGTTACATCAAAGCAACATTGTACTGAATAATGATCAGTTGTCAACTAAGATAGGTGGTAGGTAGGCATACAGGAGTTGAGTTGTCAAATCTTATGACTCTTATGGCGTAGAGTGGTGGACTACAGGCTACCCAGATACCAAAGATTCGGTCAGAAAAGTATATGCCTGCAAAATATTTCCATAGCTTTATCTATCTCAACTGTAAAACCTGTCTTTAAAGTCAGTAAACAAGCTATAATAAGCTATAATCATGAGATGAAGTCATACATTAAACAAAAAGCCGTAAGTGTTACATTAATTCGGAAACAAACCCCAACTGTGTCGGAAATGACGATGAGAATTAATTACGCGTATCACTTTACCCAAATATATTCGTATTACGTCAATAAAAAAACAATGCGCCCGCGCTGAAAGCAAACGTCATTGGGAACAAGGTCACAAGCAAAATTGAACCTAAAGTTGAACGTGGTAAGGTTGGTTGTCGTGTGTGGTGAATATGTGAGATATTATCTGTAAGAGGTAGGTAAATCGACATCAATGAGTTATTTAATTTCAACAATTAATTACGTATAATTATTACGTTCCGGTTGAGAAGAGTTTCGAGGTTGATAATGGAGATTTCAAGTGTTATTTGTTTTTGTACTTCTTATGAACATGTACGAAACGTTTTAAATTTTCAATTACGTCTCTTCTACGTGTGTTGTAGCGATAGGAATATGCTTTTGTGTGTCATAAACTTGAAAGACGGTTTAGTGTTAGGCCACTAGATAAGTAGATCTCAAAAGTCCACTAATAATAAGAAAACTTACTGACTTTATTCGTATTAGTATTGGAGGAGCTTAATGCCCGTAGTTTGAAGACATTTAACCTAACTTGCCGACTGCGGTTCAAATATCTATATGGAACGATATTTTAGCATGTACTTCGAAGTATGGATACCAATATCAAACTTATTTTCCTACTTAAAAAACCGGGAACAAAAAAATTAAAAATTTTGGTAAATTAGCAAAAAAGATCAATTTTCAAGAGAGTTTCACAGGTTCCTACCAGCTTCCAAGCTTACATTATCATAATATCCTGTATCCACATAGTGTGCGAGTATAATTAAGTATTATTATGTTATTAATACAACATGTGTCGGAACAGACAACACAGACATTGATGGATCACTGCAGTTGCTAGGGGCAGCTTCCGGCTACATTTAAGAACAACAAGCTTTGTGCCGTATAGCTACTTGGTTATACTTAAAGCATATAAATCTTTGCTTACACCTTCTGCTATTTGGAAAAAATTATACGTAAGTTCTAAGGGTCATGATTTTCTCATTGTCAAAATTTTATTTAAATCCGTATAGCAATTTTCGGACAGTCTCAAAATATTTTAATGATAAGTTTTATTATTGTTCCCGATGAAAAAAAAACCTTTCTTCTGACGCTTAAATTTTTTCAAAGAAGATAACTGAATGGATAAACTTTTTTATTCAAGTTTTTTTTAAATTGCAATATATTTGTGGAAATCGACACCGATATGTTTCAAAAATAATAAAGCGTTATTTTCTTTAGAATCATGCATAAGACATAAAAGTACTTTGTTAAATCTCTTGATAAGAATATTCGCTCTAATTAAATTCATATTCTCCTACTTTTTTGGTTTCAACGCACCCTTCAAACATTTTACTTCATCTGAATAAATAAATTACGGCAACAAAATTTTTACTCAAAAAGCAAAGATCAACTTCCTCAATACATTTGTTCACGACATAACAATTAAAAAGGTCTCATACAAGTCTTGCCCATAAAAGGTCCGAGCCCTTTTTGCATCGCTCGTAAGGTCACCAAAGTTACTCGTGCCCTAAATCTTTTTACTACTTTTTATTTGTTTACGGAATAAACGGAGCGTTAACTAAATTAACTTTTTTCTAGTAATTTAGTATTTTTTCTACTAATTTAGTCTTTTTAGAGTCCCGTGTCGTAAATATAAAAACGGGACCCTATTACTGAGACTTCGCTGTCTGTCTGTCACTTGGCTGCATTTATAATAAACCGTAATAGTTAGACAGATGATGTTGGTATGTATTTCTCTTGCCGCTATAAAAAACTGAAAAAACAATAAAATAAATATCTGAGTCTACCATACAATAAACGAAATAAAATGTATGTACATAATCAAAAGTTGCCATTTTTTACAAAAAAAAATTATACGGAATCTTTAGTGCGCGAGTACAACTCGTACTTTGCCTGTTTTTTTCTACTAATTTAGTATTTTTTGTTATCTTTAATAAGGAATCATCTAGAAAATTAGTGTACAGCAATTGGATTCTCTTGTTTACGTGGGAGCAGCAAAAATGTTGATTGAAGGAGTTATCGATTTTTTTAAGCGCTTGCCAATAATGGTCTGAACTTTTAACGCGGTACTAATCATTAAAAATAAAGGCGGGTGTTGATTCAAAAGTTCAACACCTCCTTTCGTTAATTAATTATAAGTTTGTTTATTGCACTTTTAATTAGAAATTATTGTTTAATTCTAGATTATAAATTCAGATATAGTTTTGTGAGCATGTTAATTATGATCCTGTATCCTTTCTGTTGCCATTTTTTTGCTACAAATGTGGGTACTAAGGCAAGTTTTAAACAGAAAGGAAAACGTAACGACTGAGGAGAAAATTAATTTAATTTTGTTCATAATTTTTTAGATCACCTATTTTGGCTTGGATGAATCCCTGAAGGACATAAAAATGCATGTAAAACTACAGGCACAAACTAGTGTAAATAAGATCCTGTCAAATGACATTGACTTCGAACCGGTACTATTCTGACAATGTACAAATTATTACGAAAACAAAACATTAAAAATTACAATTTTATTACTTACTTATAAACTGAGTTATTTGCATTGTACTTTCATACCTGTATTTTATTTAATACATACCAAATAAGGAGGGTATTCGTAGAAGGCGAAACATTTGTGGCAAATTAAACGCCAGCGGATGTTTTTGAAAGACAAAATTATTATCGTGTATAATCAATTTTCATGATAAAATCAGTAAGCACTTCAACCAACTAGTTCGGAGTTGGCTTCCAGTCTCACGGGATGCAGCTGAATACCAGTATTTTACATAAATTATCATGACACAGTTTTCCGTTTTAATAAACTTTCGTGAAACCAATGAAACTTAATGACTAATTAAAAATTACTAGCCACTATAGTCCGACAATTTAGTAGAAAGCCTTGTATACAAGACTAGCTGACCCGCGCAACTTCGCTTGCGTCACATAAGAGAGAATGGGTCAAAATTCCCTGTTTTTGTAACATTTTTTATTGCTACTCTGCTCCTATTAGTCGCAGCGTGATGATATATAACCTATAGCCTTCCTCAATAAATGGGCTATCTGACACTGAAATAATTTTTCAAATCGGATCAGTAGTTCCTGAGATTAGTGCATTCAAACAAACAAACAAACTCTTCAGCTTTATAATATTAGTATAGATATTAGTATTAGTATAGATAATATTAGTATAGATTTTTACTAAGTTGTCGAACTTGTTTGTAATATCTCGTTGCTTACTGTGAGCGACAAATAGTAAGCTCAGTCGGAATTTACTATTTACAACACACTGTAATAAAAATATCTTACATAGTATACGAGAAAATAACAATACCAAGTTTTATTGCATTCATTGTTAGCTGTAATAAATAAAGCCTTAATTATGATTGTTCTAACTGTTGCCTAGACTACCGATGTAAGAGTTATTAACGTGCCACTGGCGCTATTAGTAGCGCGATATTTAAAACTAGCTGACCCGTGCAACTGCGCTTGCGTCACATAAGAGAGATGGGTCAACATTTTTACCGTTTTTGTAACATTTCTTACTTGTAGGTACTCTGCTCCTATTGGTCATAGCGTAATGATATATAGCCTTCCTCGATAAACGGACAGTAGTTCCTGAGATTAGCTTGTTCAAACACACAAACAAACTCTTCAGCTTTATAATATTAGTATAGATGTGCTGCAAAATAGTTCTTGCGACACCCACTAGAGGCGCTGATAAGGTTTTCATACAAAATTTCTCGATGGCTAGCCGGTTGTCCATAGTTGATAGTATTAAAGACCCGCGCCACGGTAAAACAACCCTTTTTTTTCTCTAAACAAACATTATCTAAGAAATTATCTGTAAATGATTACACAAATTCTACGTGGAATCGAATTTCAGCCACTGCACCACCGGCAAGTCCCGATTTTTTTAGCCGCATAACTAGTTTGTTACCTCATAACTAATTACTGAAGGAACCGATTTTGATGATTCTTTTCTCATCCAAAAGTCGGTGTTTCCATGTAGTCACATTATAAATCAAAATCTGGGGAAGCTTTTTGTGATATCCTCGCATAACTTTGCCAACATTCAATGAAGATTTGCCATGCTTGTTTCTTATTACTTACATAGTGGGAACATGGTACTGGTAGCCTTTGGCCGAGACAAAAAAACCTTTTTCTGATATTTTTTTTAAAAGTTCATTAACCTGTCCACGAATAATTGTCAGTAGTAATAATTATTGTTATTCATAACACATGGCGCTCCATTGTTGTTTAATTCCCAAGGTTTGTCCCACTTTTACCGTTACATCACAGTGCCGGTAAATTTGCCGTCAGCCGCGGGATTTCCGCATTGTCTGTTTACACACGTAACTTGACAGCTGGATTTAGAACTAGGTTTATTGTTAAACTGCCTGACGTAGTGGTTGGTGAATGCAACTGAGGTTAGAGGTCTAGAGTCGAATCCTGATTCAAGCAAAAGTATTTAATGTTTTTTTTTTTACTTTGGCTGCCTCCGTAGCGCAGTGGTTGAGATGCTATCATTGCGTCGGGAGGTCGTGGATTCGATTCCCACACGGAACAATTATTTCAGCGATCCACAAATAATTGTTTCTCTTCTGGCTGTGCTTTGTGTCCGTTGTTTGTATGTTTTTAAAAGTCCCCGCGACACAAGAGCAATTCTAAGTGAGGGAGTTGTCTTTTTTAATAACAAAGTAAAAAATGTTTGTGAAAAGCATTTAAGTTGAAATCTTAGAAAGCCGTGTATTGAAGAGTCCGTAAAGCTGTTGATCCTGTTGTTGTAAAGTCCACCAAATAATAAGAGGGATGGAATAGAATGAACCTTTATTTTACGCAGAAACTTATCGACATACCACAACAGTATGTACACACCTCATTGGTCAGTTTTCTTGAAGCTGGCCACCTTCACTTAAATTATTATACCTGCGAATCTCTTTACGTACCTAGCAATTATTTGGTTATTTTCCGCTTGTATTCTGATACGCTATCTACCTGAAGATATTCCCTTCTTCGAGCGCTTACACGCTTTCAATCTCGTATAACAGATGGCAAAGTCCAACGAACTGTCGGAACGGTATTGTAATAAAACGCGCGTTCATTTGCAATGATACGCCGTACATTTGTAATGTTACGCTCGTGTCTTGATACTATGTATTACGATCGCTAACTAATTACCAGTAAATACGAGCATAATAGAAACAGATTTCAATGCTTGAACAGAAAAAAGATAATTATTTAATTACTATTACGGTTCCCTTTTAACGAAAGATACATCTACTAGATGCACTTACCGACTCTTTTGTAACTAAGTGCTAGTTCACCGAATGCGCCCTGAGAGATGGTCTAATATTTCAATAACAGCACCCACCACCACCACACATAAGATGGTCACTCAAAGGTGATGGCCGCCACCACAGTATAGTCGACAGCTGCGGGAAAGGCCAAAACGAAGATGGAGGGACGATTTTAACGCGTTCTAAGATGGTTGGCTAGACCAAAAACGATAACGGGGACTGTTAATCTAAGGCACAGCGTTTGTCCAGCAGTGGGACACACATGTAATAAATAATAAAAAAATATCAAAGATGTCATTATTGATGATATTACATTAATGCATATTATGCCTAGATATCAACAAATCTGAATGAATCAGATCGATATAACTATATTAGCAAATTGAAGCCTGACACGCAAAAATGTTTGAAATAAGTATAATCATTATAATGCAACAATCTTATCATTATCAAAAGGAAAAGCCGCTGATCGATTCAGATCATATTTATAAAGTCAATGCACTGAACAACAACATTCGTAGATCTAAAGATGGTAGATAAATAAAATTAATACTCATAATGTTTCGAATTTCATATTATGATACGTTTATTGATGTTTTTCCCATTTCCTGTATAGGAAATTAACTTTTGAAATGATATCCCAATATTTTTTCTATATCGTATCTATACTAACTATTTAAATAGCTATGTCTGTCTGTTCACGCTTTTACAGTCTAAACTACTGAAATGAATTGATTTTTATAGAGCGAACGGTTACCCGAGTTGAGAGTTAAAAATTATAAGAACACTTTAATATTTCATTCGGCATTTTCCGTTATATTTTCGTGAAAATGGTCAATATAAATATGGCAAAGAAATAGCAAATAAAAAAAAGCATTTGCACATTGTTGGCAACATCCCGAGGGAAAATTGAATCGTTTTAATGAAAACCTTAAATGCAAGTGAAACCACGGACGACAGTTAGTAAATAATATTGGTGATATTAAACAGATGGTGTAATGGCAAAGGCGATCACCACGCAAATATTATTGCACCGGATGTAGTAGGGTCGATTCCCACACAATAATAATTCAACTGTGATTGTGGTTTTTGATTGAGATTTGTTTAATATTAGACTTAAGAGAAGGTTAAGAAGAAATCTATATTTTATCAAAAAAAAAATGTTTTGTGAACGAACATTTTGCCATTCCCCGGAGAATTATCTTGGTATTTGTAAAATCCATGGTAAGCTAACCATGGATTAATTCTTAAAAGCCAAAGCTTACAAAATTAACTCCTTTTTTGTTTCTCAAAAAGAAAATTTCGAATTAGTTATCAAATAGTTCCGAACCTTAAAAAACAGACAAAATTGCATTTTCTTAGATCCAATTAAAATATGGATTAATTAATATTCTTATCCATGTTACGCTAATAAATAATGGATACGCAAATTACTTTCTTCCTCTTAATACTTTTGAGTAGGTAATGTTTATAATCAAAACAACAATAATAACGCGTAAATATTTATATAATAATTTAGTTAAGTTGAGTTTAGTTTAGTTTACAAGGTAACACCTCATAACGAGTCCACGTGCTCTTATGGCGTTTCAGCCAAAACTATTCGGATTCTTTCTCCGACCTTCAAACAATTAACAATACAATTTTGTAAATACGTGTTTAGGCAAATATGATGTAATGTATGTAATGAGCCGTAATACAAGTGATTTACAGAAGTGCAAGTCGTTCCAAGATGCTTTGCATAAATTAGGCGAAACTTATAATAAACGTTTAAATCCGTACCAAACAGCCCTTATAAAAACTCACCCCTGCTTCATAGCATACATACATCAGTCATTAAACCCGTATCAAATGTTGATGTTTGAAAACCACGTGCTTCCCCCATCCAGAAGATTGGCCTAAAGACCTTGTTTGGCAATCTCTCGCGCCACATACCTTTGTGCGTCAGAATATAGCCGCAAGTGAAAATAATGAAATAAAAACATTAGATATAGCGAAGGGGCGATGGAGACGTAACACCGACTATCCCAACCTTCCAAAGTTCTTTTGGTCATGTTGTATAAAAACAGTTGCAATAATATAAACGTTGTAGAACAATATTAGTCGCTTATGATGTTAGCTATCTAGTGGTGCGAGGTTTTGGTGTTTTAACTTAACCCTATATGTATTTTAAAGTTTAACTTCTGCAATTATTTTGTTTCGTGGTTCTAGAAGGTCGTAAAGTCACATGTAAAGTGTCCCATAACGCGTCGGGTAGCTCGTATGTGTATCCTACATAACAAATATTATGTCAATGTCACAATTACTAGGTTTCCATCAAGGCTGCTACTCCTTTTACAAAAGTTTGCTAAATTTCTTGTTTACCTTATGTAATTTAATGTTTAGGTAGCTGTTTGCTATTATTTTGTTTTGATTTAGGAAAGGTCTTATTGTTATTACGTCTAGGTATTATTTACCATCCTGTCTTTGATTTTGCTTGTTTAGGAGGGACAATTTCCTATTATTATAAACAACCGGCTAGCTATCGAAAATATTTTACGAAAATCTGGTGTCCCCGACGGATGCCGCAGGTACTAGCTGTTCAGTACATTTCAGATGTCGAAATCTCGGTACTTTTTACGGAGTGTAGAGAATCGTGCTGATGTAGAGTTCGCTTCTTCCTTACATCTTTTTTATATAATATTTTCTAGATAGTTCCTATTTGGGACAAGTTGGTATTTTTTATTTTAATCATCTTATTTTTTTTAAACACTATTCATAATAACACTAGCATTCTTTCTTCAACCGACTTTCAAATGTAAGAGATTTTCAATTCTGATGTGTATATTACATGCTTAACATCAAAGCAGACATCGGAATATTTCAAGATATTTTTGTCTACCAGCCATCAAAAATCGCCGCCTACCTCAAAAGGAAAAATACATCATTTTTATCGAAGGGTAAATATGGCAAGGTCGCATAAGAATCTGGCGGTATGTCCGGGAGAGTCCCTGAGAGTGCCATGGCAACTGATCTCTAATAATAACCCAAGGCTCCCACAATTGTGCAGGACGAAGATTGTTATCATTTCTAAGATGAAAAAGGCTTTTTCTGTAATTGGCAAGTTCAATAAAGGTTTTTTTTTGCAATTAATTTGAGCTTAGGAATAATCCTTGAGTTCGAGGCGATTTTTGTTATGATATACTGCTGTTTGATTTCTTATATAAATAATTCCCCATAAAAAAGAGTTATAGACAGAAAAAAGCAGAAAAGGCATAGGTACCTACTGTGTCGCCAGAAAATATTACTTTTAAGTATACTAGTATTATTTTAGTAATACAACTAATAATAAGAAAAAAATGTTTACGTTTGCCACGTTTTTGGATTGTAGTAGTGAGACATTATTACACTTCCAAATCTATTAAAATCTTTTTTTTTGTTATCTTTTTCTCAACTATGTTGGAGTCGACTTCCAGTCTCACTGGTTGCAGCTATATACCAGTATTTTACATAGAGCGCCTCGATTAAATCGATGCAATAAGCATCGTATTATATTTCAAGTAATTTTTAGTAACATAAAATGCAACTACCACGACTTCTATTAATAAAATACAATTTTAGTCAGCGAAATCGTGAGAAAACACAAAATAAAAAGCATCATACTAACAAGTAAAAACAAAGCAAGAATATTATGTAATTCACAATTTAGTGTTAGTACCGTGGGAGGTAGTTTAATAGAAAACAAAACATGCAATCTCTAACTGTTCTATTATGAAGTTAATAAGTAATGTCTGTCATATTTATAGAACTAGTAAAATATTCTGTAGACTATAACAAATTATATTAAAAACTAGTGACTTCGACGGCTTGACAAGATTTACTGTGGCAAAGAGTATCTTATGTGTTAAACCAAATTGGTATCTGTAGACAATTAACAATTTAGAATTTTTGCAAGTGAAATGGAGCAACCCTACAAACCTTTCAAATTAAATACATCACGTCTGTTAAAATCTAAAGTTTAGGCTAAGGTGTATGAAGTACACTCTTTATTTACGTAGCCAATGCATTGAACATACACCTGCGGCCGTAGTGGAGTGCAGGATTTTGTGGGGCTCACCCGTCAGAGAAGCGGGCACCACAAAACCGCCACGTGAGTTCTCATGACTACTTGGCGACGCGGTTCCTTTACAGAGGCTGCCCTAAGCATCTCATTACTCACAGCTCACCGGATATTGAGTGCACCTAAGTTTTTGCTTTAATAACGTTGGACCTACGAAAATGGAGCCTATTGCCATATACCGCCCACATCATCAATCTCTATTTCAACGGAATTAAAAAACAAACATTAAATAGTTTAATTAGCCCACCCTAGCAATCAAACTTCGCGATCAATAGATTTATAATATTAATCGTATAGTAAAATACTGTGCGCTAGTCGTCTTGTTTGAAAGTGAGTCGCGTCTTGTTACGCACATTATGTCATTGTTGAGTAACGATGACACAAACAGACTGACACATTATATTTCTATGTAGTTGCCAACTACTGTAATACAAGATAGAATTCTAATAACATGCTTCTTATATCTTAGGAATTAGGTACAAAAGTGACAAAGATTTTGCGACAAAAAAATTAACCCTATAAGACTGCACAAATCCGACTGTTGAATAAATTACCATAGACAAAAATAGTAAACGCCACTACAGTTTGACATTTATAATAACTTTATTAATTTTTTTTTTCGATTGGTTCTCGATTGTCGATTCTTGAAAATGGAAGATAGCTGACCCTCCGGAATAGGGGCTTACAGTTTGAATCCGCCATGCTAACAAAGCGGAGGTCAGACAGTTTGCTTTTTCATAAAAAATCACTCAAAGAACTTTCAGGCATCCAAGTGCTCCTCACGAGTTTTCCTTTACAATTATATAGCGAATTACTATCAGTTTTTCTAATATCTAATTAATTACTAAACTGCCGGTAAACGCTTCAACAAAAAATTAGACGCGGAAAGTACAATAATTTAACAAAAATGTATAGAAAAATATTTTAATTAGGTATGTATTTGTAATGATTTATTATCAGTGATAGCAAACAATTGGCGCCAGTACACAATAGGTAATAATCGCAAATCGTGGCTTAACGATTACATCAATTTATTAACATCTAGATATCTAGTACACATACCAAATAACCAGTTGTATCTGATAACTAAGAGATTTTAGGATATTAGGTAAGCCCCTGATAAATCTTTAATGAATATAATGATAATATAGAGATATAGAGGGTAATCATGTACCTAATGTATGAACATAGGTACATTAGTGTAATAATAGATAATAATTACGTTTTTGAACAATTACGATACCTATCTTTTAAAGCTAAAGAATGTCTAAATTATAATGTAATTTATTTTAGTTGCAGTGGAAAATTCTATTATCAGTCCGTACTCACAAACTTCTCACACATTTTATAATTACGTATTATAAGTAAACCGGTCGGTCCTGCGTATGACCTGCTCGCTGGTCAAGTCGGTTATCCGTCCCACCGAACTATGAGAGTAAAGGAATAGAGACTCTCTCTATGTGTATTGTACATATGTATTGTACACACAATTAGAAAAAGTCCTGTACAGTTGGCCAGTTTCAATGAAATTTCTACCGCAGCCGGATATCAGCTTGGAGGATATTATAATTATTAAAGAAATGAAAAGTGGTTTCGAGCCAGTACATTTCAATTCTCACACAACTAGCGCCTCTAGCGTATATAACATGAACTATTATTTAGTATCGATCTAATGTCAAAAACTCGATACGATACTATCGAAAGTTACCGATCATGTTGTATTAAAAGGGCTAGTGATCACGTTGGTAACAGTGAAAGTTTATGCAAATAACTAAAGACCTGCATTATAATATAAGTAATTTATGCATCATTGTTCCCGTAACGTGTTGACATTAGTTCCACATACTTGTATAATGAAGAAATTCATAATATACTGTAAATAGGTAAACCATTGATAGAGGATTTATTGCAGCAATTGTCATGATTTGTAATTTAGAGCTAACTTACGTCGTACCAATCTCTTGAATAAAAAAAATCTTCTTCAGATTAGTAAATTTGTTGTTTAAAGTTGGATGTGCACTATTCAGAAATATTTTAAAAATTATAAAGTTATAATAAAGTTCTTACAAATATTTTAACAGGAAACTTTAATATGTATAATCGTTATAATAAAGTTATATAAAAAGTTTCTGTTAATATTAGTACTATTACGAAGAAAGACTTTTCTAAAGGATTTTGAATGCTATATACTTATCAATGTTATTTTACCTCATGGTGTAATGAAAATAAGTAAGTATTATAATTCGCATGACATAATCCAAAGTTTGACCTTGAACCCTTCAGCCTTCAAAATGTCTCAAGCCTTCCCAAACAATGAAAGACCCATGACTACAGTTCAAATGTTATTTCAATATTTTTTCACTCTTTTTGCTGATCAAAACCATTGTTTTAGGTTTTGTTTATACACGTGCAAACTTACCCACGATAACGTACAAAAGAATTTACACCTTATTGTATGAAAAGACGGTTTATTTTCACTTAAATGTTTTGGTAAAATTTTCGAAGATCCGTCAATAAAGCCTTTGTTTATAAGATTTTGTATCAATATTTGATAGTTACTACGGACTCTCATAACACCAAACTTTGCAATTCTATTGTTAATTTGGATACTAAGTCTATACTATGAAGGATATTGCAAAACATCTTCAAGATCCTATTAAACAGCTTAGTGAATTACAAAACATAAAACTTTACCCAACAAAATTTATTATTCCAAATAAATTTATTTTATAATATTTACTACATATTATACAGTACAAAACTTATAAAACTAAATATTTACATTAAATTATTAAAATTAAAACTTTATATACACATTGACGAAAAAGAAACAAATATATAAAAAAAATCATTAAGAATATAAAAGAAAGGAAGCGCGCTACGCGTCGTAGTACTCCTCCACATCGCTGTCTATCGGGAACGTTCCCAGAATGCTGGCAGCATTGCCACGTTGTATGGCAATGCTTAATCTTTGTCCCAAGAAAATGCCAGCATTCTGGTCACGGGAACTGTCGACGAGGCGTTTGGAGATGTCTTTGTAAAGTAAGTGGGCGCTCGGGCCCCATGGTCCCAGCGTCTCGACCCCAAACGGCTCAAACACATAATCACCAACAAGACTTCTGTATTTGCGCCGCTTGAGGTCTTCGGCAGCCGCAGCAGCAGCTCCAGAAGCAACGGCCGTCCTTGGAAGATGAGACGGCGCAAGGGTGTCGACGCAAGTTGCATCCCACACCAAAGGCCGTCCCATCCTCCAAGGCATCAACGACATACCGTCCGGCCTCTTCCCGTCATCGCGCGCCAGCCCATTGGGTTCTAGGATGGCTGGCATTCCAGCGGCGGCAAGAGACCGGCGAATGATGTCGTTGAGGTGTGCGTGTCGGGGTATACGGCCAGAGCTCCTACTGCAGGAAAGACCATGGTGCCCAAGACGGTCGACAGCTTCTCCACAGAGACAGCGATGCGGAGAAACGCAAGGAGCACCCAATAGGAGGCAAGTGGCGATGCGAAAGGTAGCATCATCCATCATCGTGCCCACGTTAAAAGATGGAAGTGCTTGAACCCAAAGGCCCGACTCCCACTCTCCCACAGCCAACAGGCGAGCACGCTCCGCAGAAGAGGATGACGTCTCTAAAAGATTTTGTCTTAATAAACTGCAGAGCGGCGCGTCCCATTGTCTCTGGGAGGACAGGTTTCGGGGCAACTCGACATTTGGAACGATCATTCTCCATGTGTTCATGGCGTCGGTCTTGCACGACACTTCAGAGTCAACCAGTGTGGGGGTTAAAATTTTCCTGGTTAACTCTTCCGTGTTGTGAACCGAGGACAGGAACGCAGGTAAGCTGACATCGGAAATTTTGCGGACGCCGAGGCCACCCAAACGGATGGGTAAGGAGGCCTGAAGCCACACTCGGTCGTCCAAAGCCACATTTAGAATTTTGCTCAGTATATTCTTGATGATACTGTCAATTTTGAGCAGAGGTGCTAGATTTTTCCAGAAAGGGGATGATCTTAGTGCATGAGTAAATTTTGGGACAAAAAGACAATATCGGATAATAGTGAATGCCGAATGTAGGTTAATTTTAAGTAGGCGGTCCGAAATTTCGTTAAAATTTTGTGTTTTTTCTTCAATGAATGGCACGAAACCCTCTTCTAGGATGGGGGCCCCAAGGAGGCGAAGAGAACTGTTTTGCACAATTTTGATGTTCGGGGCCAAAGAGTTAAATTTAGAAATAACTAAAGGTTCATTTAGTTTATCGGAAAGGTAAATTTCGCTTTTATTTGAATTTAATTCCAAACCAACCGAAGATGCCAAAAGATTGTCCTTATATAGTAATTTTGTAGGTTGTCTATAACACTGATAAAGAAATTTGTATAATTTTGGGGTTTCTAATTTTGCCTGAGTCAACAGGGTGTCCCTATTTACCGAGTTAAAGGCGTTTTTCAGGTCAACCTTCAGGATGACCTCTCCTTGACCGCAACCAAGGTATGAGGCTAGGGCATGTATGGCAGCCTCGCAGCCCCCTCTTGAGCCAAAACCAAGCTGAAGGGGCTGGAATTTTTCTGTTAATGATTGACTGTAATACTTACAACAGATTTTGGCTGCCATACGCCGGTATGTGCACCCTACGGCAATGGGCCGAATACCACCATCCGTCTTGCGTAGAGCGCAAAGATTTGCCCCATACAAGACGTCGATGATGGCATCGCACACATTGCCGGAGAGCATTAGATTAGCTAAAGCCGTGAGCTCCTCCAGAAGCGAAACACCAGCCTCCCCGGCGCCCGGACACATAAGGTCCTTTAAGTGTTGCGGTGTGAGGCCGTCGAGACCACCGGCGGAACCCTTCCGGAAAGAGCTCACGGCAGCGAGGACGTCTTTGGCTGCGACAACGATATGCTCCCAGTCGGCATCGGGAGGATCTGGAAAAGAGAGGTCATCCGGGGCTGTAGGGTGCTTGCTCTGCAGAGCCGCGAATGTCTCTGGAGAGCAAGGCGCCACTACATCCGTACTAAACAGCAATCTCGAAGCACCCGCAATATCACCCTCCCTTAATTTGGACTCTACATAATAAAAGACCGAATGATTATTGTTTATATAAAATTTTGAGTCAAAAACGTGGCTGGTTTGTCGGCAATTTTCTTTAGTTTTGGCTGTCAAACTATTAATATTGTTTTGGTCTTTCTTAACATGTAGAATCCTATATGGGAAGGTTAATAACTGCTCCCAGGCGGTTAGTGAGTTCTCTCGGACTACAAGGCCAATACAGCGTGCCAAACTTTGGGCCACGACAGGCCTCGCACCCCGAGGAACTCGCTTTAAAACCGGCACCGAATGTTTTAATTTTGTTAGTGTCTGCCATAAGGGAATTTGAGGAGATTCCAAATTATTGTCAATATTTATTAATGTAATTATTACTAACAGAGAGCCTCAAAGTGACAAGTGGCATTAAAAATAAATAAATCACTTGATGATGGAGAGTTTTAAGATAAACCTTAATTACTAAGAATTCTTTAGTCAGGTCTCGAAAGTAAAGTATCCCTATAATGCTCTTGGGCAGCCCAATAGGCATTAGACAGTGGCTTAACCAACTCCAGCATTCTCAGAACACACACGGACTTACAGAGATATTACCTAATAGTTATTACTCTTAGAGCATATTCAATGTATAAAATTATTTCTATTAATAGGCATCTTAAGGGTCAACGCAGGCCGAGAGGAGCGCAGCGGAGAGGATTTTTAAAACTGGCATGTTTAATGTAAAGTGGTAACCTAGAACGTTTTCCTCGCGCAGTCGCGAGCATGCTCGAGCATACGCGAGCCGTAAAGAAAATGCCCGAGACCGCGCGAGGATTATTCCGGTCTGTCTGCGCTGGGCCTAAAGGGACAATTAGTAAACTTCCGTCAATAATGAACTGCAAACATTTTCTTAGTAACATTCTTGGCTCTAAGTGATTATCTTATAAACAAACGTGCACTGCATTATGTAGACTTTCAAGTTACCTAGCTACTAGGTATTTTATGACATCAGCATATTATTTTAAGATCACATTTTACTGGTTACTAAGGAAATGAGGCACTGGATAGTTAGTATTCAGTCTGGAGTTTAATTGGGTGAAGTAATTTTAAGTGTCGTGCAGTTAACCCGCTGCCATTGTAACTTGCGCCGAAACGTCAAGCTTAAAACCAAAATAAAATGCGTGTTTGCGTTAATTCCCCTATACTTTTATATACAACTAGCTGACCCGGCAAACGTTGTTATGCCATACAAGTAAAAAAAATGTGTCACTTAGAAGAAGACTTAGGGGTATGAAAAATAGATGTTGGCCGATTCTCAAACCTACTCAATAAGCTCACAAAATTTCATGAGAATTGGTCAAGCCGTTTCGGAGGAGTACGGTAACTAAAATTGTGACATGGAAATTTTATATATAAGATAAACATCGAACCCGAAAGTTAAAAAAATATGATTGCAAACAACTCAAAGATTTTTTTTATGCTTGCCTTTTCAGTAATGTTCAGATTAAATACTCGAAATTTTTAATTAGGGTTGGTCAGTTACTTACTCAGAATTTTACTGAGTTTCCTTTTAAAAATGATGAAAGGATTTTTGAGAAAATCCCTAGATAAGACATTGTCAACGACCTTGCCCCTAATCCCAAATAATTGATGAAACAAAAATTAAATTCGGTTCAGTTGGTTTGGAGATTTGTGAGATCTCGGAGTGACAAACGTACAAATATAACCACTACTTTTTTATGTTTTTATTGTTACGTAAGCGGATCAACTAGTGGTCAACCTAGTGTACAAGTTTTTCAAACTAACCTAACACCATTGTTTCTGTAACGATTTCAGCCTTTCATCACCTCTCTCATCTTAATTGACAACAACCGGGTGCGACTTTGATGTTCTCTTTAAAGTTCGGAGATGCTCAGCTAAGCGGCCACCAATCTATAGAATTACCAAGCTTAATATTGCTTAACCCACAAATCGTTTCCGTTTTATCTATGAGCTTCTCTCCATTTATACTAATATAATAAAGCTGAAGAGTTTGTTTGTTTGTTTGTTTGAACGCGCTAATCTCAGGAACTACTGGTCCGATTTGAAAAATTCTTTCAGTGTTAGATAGCCCATTTATCGAGGAAGGCTATAAGCTATATAACATCACGCTACAGTCATTAGGAGCGGAGTAGCAACGAAAAATGTTACAAAAACGGGGAAAATTTTGACCCATTCTCTTAGGTTACGCAAGCGAAGTTGCGCGGATCAGCTAGTAACAAATATTGTATCATATGGACATACATAAAATCATACCATTTTGCCACAGGGGTAGACAGAGATCTCTCTCTCTCTCTTCCTGGCAATTCGTCCCATGTGGTAGTGGGGTCAGCCTTCCTTATACTCCACTTCGCCTTATGCTTAGATCAAAGAATAAATAAAGTATATACAAACAATATTTTGAACTCTTGTTTTCACGTTGCTTTCTCACATGAATAAAAATAAGCAGTAACAAAACGTGAGAGTCACGCGACTTGTAAACTGAACGTGTTGTGTGAATATCAAACATATTGATATACTGATGATACTTGCTTCAATGCACGTGGTTTATTGAGAAAGTGATCATTTCGGTGCTGTAGATAAATACTATATGTAGTAAACGTACAGACGTATACTATTTACTAAACACGGCTACAGTACATGATCCCCTTGAAATGGTTACGTCGAAAATTTGCTTATAGTTGAACTTTAGTTCCTCTTCCTACAAAAAATAATCTAATTGATTTCTGGATAAGAACAACAATGCTAAAATAAGAATAACACTAAAATATAATGTTTAAAAATAGCAATTTATCTTTTATTCACTCCATGCAAAGCAAAAACCACTGCCTAAAGACCTAAACATAATAATAGACATAACCTATAATTTTTCTACAGGTAATTCGTTTGATATGCAATATAAGCTACCGTATAATTTCCCACGTAAAGCGAAATAAAACAAACAACAATAAGTAAAAACCACCAATAATCGTGCTATTAAATCACACGATTCGTTGAATATTAATAAACCACCATTAACGTAAACCTTGTTTTCCTAACAAACCTTATAGAATATCAACTGGTACAATCGTACACGTGACTCACATCCTATACTCCTAAAATAAGAGGAAAATATATATAAATAGCTTTTGGAAAATCCCCGATAGAGCCTTAAGCTTATGGAGTTTGAAGTAGTTTGATAATCTGACAGTTTGTATGACAATTTGACATGGGTTTTTGGTTTAACCCAAAGTTATTTGGTGTAGTATTGGTGTAGGCCCTTCGGACACAAAGCTACGCAAGTCTTTGATACTTTACGATTGTTCAATGTGACTACCGACTGTATAAAGGGCCTTAGTGTAGTAAATTGCTACATTATTATTTCGTTATATATATTAGATGTTGCTGAATTTATCCTGCAAGTAGATTATTTTAATTTATACATAATATTGATTGATTGATTGACTTGATTACTCATTAGAATTTTCTTATTAAACCGACTCTGTTTACATACCTCGTGAATTGTATAATAATTTGATTAATTCTCATGAATAAAATCTATTAAAAATTATTTTTCTTTTCCACCCTACATTTCACCCAATCGGCAACTTTAGTTATCTAATACAGGAGCTTTTCTTAAACAGCTTCTATAATTATGCAAATTTCAACGGTCACTAAGCTTCTATGACTCAAATTCCGGTTCTTGTTTATACGCTCAAGGTTTCAGAATACATTGGTAATACCAAAAGTTACATTACACGTAGTACACTGGTCACCACAGTACTATGTGCCGGCCATATTGTATGAATTATTCGTGGTTAGATACTACTAATAGATATAATTGTATGTTAAATATTTACAGACCTTGTACAGTCCATCCGTTGAAGATGGGAAAACCATGGAATCGGTTTGAACTCGGAATATGAACCTTTTGTTGCTAGTAGGTACATGTGATTATTACCTATGTAGAGGTCTCGATTTCAAATCGTCGGTCGAGCCCAAACAGTCGTTCCAAGTCTTTTTCTGTCGTTTGTGTTCTAATACTTGTTATGCTTAGAATCCGTCGTGTGTCACTTACACATTGATACTCCGATTTGTAAAAGTTGTGGTTGTTCAGATATCACCTAAAGACATCAATCTCCCTCCTGAGGCTACCGGCTAATGTCCCAGCTATGTAGATCATAGTAGGCCAGTTTCATTTGAACTGACCACTGTATCCAAATTTCGACCAAAAAAACATAACAGTGTGTCCGAAATTTGACCTGACCTGAAGATATAAATGATAATAAAAGATATATCAGATCTTACTACCAAATATTTTCTTCTTCTATTAAATTATTGTAATTTCTGAAATAAGGATAAGGTACTACTATTCTTTACTTCTATGGGAACAACACATGACATTATGTAAATGGTCATTCCTTCATATTGAATTCGTCAAATACTTTTAAAACAAAGAAGCCAGGTAAATCATCAATTTATTTGAAAACTATCACTATTAGTGTGGTCACGTTCGTCCCACTTAATAATGTTCCGTCCTTGTCGCACTTGAGACACATCAAACACACGTGGACACATTCCAGTAGTCATACTTTCTATTATCTTTGTTTTTAATTGTAATTTATTGTGATGACGTTAAAAGCCACTTGAGATGAGTGGTAGGAAAAATTGAGGAACAATTTTACTTGTTATAAAACTTTTATTTGTTTTTGTTGTATTTACTACTAGCTGACCCGCGCAACTTTGCTTGCGTCACACAAGAGATAATGGGTTAAAATTTTCCCCGTTCTTGTAACATTTTTTACTGGTACTCTGCTGACTTATGATATATAGCCTATAGCCTCGATAGATCGGCTACATAACACTGAAATCATTTTTCAAATCGAACCAGTAGTTCCTGAGATTAGCGCGTTGAAACAAACATACTTACCAAACAAACTCTTCAGCTTTATAATATAAGTATCGATTCTCAAGATTATTGTTTATTTTTTTGGTGTTTTTATCTCAGAAAGCTTCATCAAAACAACATTATGACTATCGACAACCGACTAGCCATCTAGAAGTTGTGTATGAAAATCTGATCAGCACCTCCAGCGGACGCCTTAGGAATTATTTTTGTAGTATATTTTAAATGAAAACCAGTCAAAACTCTATTGTACTGACTAGATGACTAGATGACTGTAGAAAATTGTGCAACTATTCCAAAGTACGTACAACTTTACACGAGACAGCAAATGAATCATTAAATATTACAATCGGAATTGAAGAAAATCTATAAGGCAGTATTATATTATGGAGACCTTCCATTTATTACGCCTTAAAATAAGTACCTAAATGGTTGAAAATATTTCCTTGTGTCCTTAGTAACACTTACATTCTCCGAAATGCTAAGTGCATTACGAATAATTGCCGTTTTAATTATAAATAGATAAAATAACTAATAAATAATTACCAAAAACATATGTTGCCTACATCCAAGTGCATTGGCACCTAGCACACTTATGAAATAATATTTGAACGAATTGTGGTTTAATTGCATAAATTAAGCATTAACATGGCTTAGTAACGTGAATCATAGTTTGAGTATTGCGGTTCCAAATTTCTAGTAATTTTCAGTAATCTATATATAGTCAGTCAGTCAGTCACCTTTGAGTTTTATATATTAGGTCGGGGAAAAAGTCTTTTTGTATTATAGTATGTATGAACATGTAATAAAATCTCTTTGGCTTCAAGAATCACAAATCAGTACACGGTTCATTAGGTTTCTTTCGGTAATCTTCTCTTCACAAAATATCGAGCTTTTTTGTGTAGAGAAAAGATTTTATTACAAGTTCATACATACTATAATGCGAAAAGACTTTTTCCCCGACCTAATATATAAAACTCAAAGGTGACTGAGTGACTGACTAACAAAGTGATCTATCAACGCGCAGCTCAAAACACTGGAAGGGTCGGGCTTTGTCTTATTCATAGATTTAAAACTAGTTTGATTAATATTCTCGTGATAATAGCGTCAATAAGGTTTATATAACGGTTAATCATTAAGACTAACGTCATTACTATCGCATTACAAGCACATCTTGAGCTCTATTTCTAGTAAAATTTATTTGTCATTGTTTTATTCCTTTCTTTAGATAAAATTAGTAGACACTAACATTTCCCAGTCATAAATTATTGTTTCGCTAAACACATGGTATCAGTATTTTTTCGCACGTTTCTGTGCTAGGGAACAACTTTACCCTTTTTAAAAGTAAATTAATTTTATAGTTAATTATTTCATAGACCGTAGCATAATTATGTACATAAAATCACGTCTGCTTCAGGTCCACCACTTCGTACTACTATCCTTACTAATTTCCCTTGCTTCATTCGCATCTAGACATCTTGTCCAACAGTATAAATACCATTAACTATCCAAAAGATCACGCATAATAATTAGTATGTTTTATTTAAACTACAAAGGAACAACCAGCCATTATTTTTCTTTGGTAAATACTCATTCTCTATCAATATGCGGCATAGATATTCACATAACTAAATACTACTATCTTTACCATATATTCTCGCACTCTGGAAAAAGACGTAAAAACCGTTACCAAAATACTAAACAGCCCAAAAAACAATACTCGGAAAACTCCCAGAAAATTCTCTCACTAGGTCACCAAGAAAATCGTTATTATTATTCCAAACACATCCCAATCCACATTTAACAAGTCGGCATTAAAATCATTTCAGTGGAACACGTAATAAATATTAATACATTTTGATATTGTTGTATGCATACGTAAGTAACTGAACAAAGAAACAGACTTCTAGCCGTAAAATGTATTAAGACGCGTTTCTCTATTCTCGAAGGGCAGTGGGCGCCTTACGTAGGTACTGTAGTTATTTGTTTCTCAGAATAGTTTTGAAGCCCTTAAATTATGTATTTTAGTGCCTGATTTACTGTCAGACATTAAGCTTCGCTCTAAAATTGCTTTGTGCTCTGAAGGACGAATATAAATCAGACACAAAAGAAATTGTGTAAAGACTGTTCGTTTCTTATGAGAATCGCTGCAAAGCTGAACGCAATACCTAAAAAGCATTAGCAAAAGGTTTGTAAAAAAGCCGATTTTAACAGTAAAAATCATATAAATGAGGCGAGGGAAGTTTGTAAGGATCGTACCAAGTAGCGTTCTTTGGTCTCTGTCTACCCCTACGGGAAAAAGGCGTGATTTTTTGTATTTATGAGTGAAAATCTATAAATTTAATATAACTTGCTAATTTCTTGACAGCAACATAAAACAACAGAGAAATATTGGTACTCATTTTTAAGCTAGATTTCACTAAGAGCAAAGTCAGCTACGCTTATAATTTGAGCGACTGCCGGGTACCTTCTTCTTTAGGCAGTGGTCATGAAACAAAACATGTCTATTGCCGAATTTGGCCTTCACCTATCAAAAAATTGAGCAGAGATTTTTATATCAGTAAAAATATATAAATAAGTTATTGATAAGGCCCATAATCTATAGGAAAGTGCCAGACTAGTCTGTGAACACGTTTAACGATCGGTCAGTACAGTAGCGATCTTCACAAATGGTGTTATCAGTGATAAGGGATAATAAAGTGTTATCACTAAGTGTTAACACGCTGAGATCGTGTGATTGGTAACATGTTTAGCCGCATTGTTTGTAATTAATATGCGAATATGTTTGGCTATTACTGCTTGTTATGAGCGGCGAAATTATTATAGTAATTTCAAGGTCAGATTGCTGAAGGACATATTTTTGTATCTAATCTATTGTTGATGATTTCATAGCAGCTGTTAGTTTAACTGAATGAGATCAGAATATGAGGCAACAATGTCAACGTTATTTTCACAGAAAAATAATTAATTTATTATTAGAGCCTAAGAATCTCCATCACATTTGATCAAGGCGTACGTTCTGGGCGAGGGTCTCCTCCCGAATTTATGAAGGGGGCATCGACTTTGCATGCTTTCAATATATAACTTTTAGCAAACATTATAAAGTTAAATATGCCAAAGACTAAAACGTCGATTCGGTGCATTATATTCTGCTGTTTTTTCTCTCCTTAAAAACCTTTCCTGAGTCTTAAAGACAATTTTACAAAAATAATTATCTAGTTGAATGGTTTGAACATGTCTTTACGATGAAATCAATAACACTGATTAAAAGACCGTGTTGATCTAAAACTTACTTGTCTGTTGTATTTCCTAGTTTAACTTAACTTCACGATAACCAATAACCCGGTTTTTATTAATTAATACTTGTAAGATAACAATTGATTGTTTTGATAACTTATTGTTTCTGTATTGTTTCCCGATTGGTGTTATGGATAAAGTTATTCTTTCCGTATTGAGACAATATTTTCGATTCATATTTTAAACATTTATCTTTTGTGTAACTGATAGTAGCTCTCTGATCTTCTCCTTTCAATAAATTTAAAGATATGGGGAAACGGCGTATTATAGTCCAACAACTAAGTGAACAATGAAATTAAAAACAAATGTGAAACGTATATGCAAGGCGGAGGTATAATAAAATCAGAATTCAGAGCCCTTAGGCATATGCAGCTAACTATGTTACTGTAGGTTAAGCCACTTTATTACGGAAATACTTTCCCTCCTATTCATAAAATATATGAAGTTATGAAAGGCTTATAAAGAGTTTTGTTTCTTTCACTCCTTAGTGAAATGAAAAGGAGAAAACATATTATAGCAGCAAATAGATTTATAGTGTGTTTATGAATAAGAGGGTTAGAATCAGTCATTATAATTAAGTTAGGTGCATGCCAATTCTTTCTACTTAGTTATTGATGAGCGCAACTAGAGGTATAGTGCTGTCACCGGTTGGCAAACGATAATAATGTTAAGCAATCTCATTGCGGTAATTCTATAAATGGCAGACCGCATAGTGTTGTTTAAGCTGAACACCTCCGTTCTGAAGAGGGCATGATAAATGTCAGTCCCGATTATGGCTAATTAAGATTATACATTGGCTCAAACGCAATGCACTAGTTGAAAGTTGATAAATGAACATAAAATATAATTTTAGAATTTTGGTTACCTTTACCGCAATGCCCTTGTTTATAGCCGCAATCTTAGTACGTTCGGCCGTCTATTGTGTTCCAAGACTACGATGACATTTTAAGTGCAAGTGGTCAAACTGCTGGAGCACTAAAGTTTAAGGAAAAGTAAATATTACAATTTTAAAGTTTACCTTACAATTTTGATTGTATAAACAATCAACTTAACTATAGTGGTTAACGTGGTCGATTCTGTCGGTCGAGGTGGGTTCAAATCCCACCCAAGATAAAAAAATGTGCGATGAGAACGAGTATCTGTTCCAAGCAGTTGTAATCTATACCTACTAATATTATAAAGCTGAAGAGTTTGTTTGTTTGTTTGAACGCGCTAATCTCAGGAACTACGGGTCTGATTTGAAAAATTATTTCACTGTTTGATAGCCCATTTATCGAGGAAGGTTATAGGGTTATATATCATCACGCTACCACCAATAGGAGCAGAATACCAGTAAAAAATTTACTAAAACGGGAAAATTTTGACCCATTCTCTTATGTGACGCAAGAGAAGTTGCGCGGGTCAGCTAGTTAATCTAAATATATGTATGTATTTAGAAGTATATAAGTATGTTTATCAGTTATCTGGTTACCATAGTACAAGTTCTGCTTAGTTTCGAATCAGTATACCGTGTGTTAGTTGTCCAATTCATTTAACTTAATTTATAATCTTCCCACGATTTCCACCAAAAACCAGTTCTTGATTTTTTTTCATAAATAACAATTACTCATCCGGAATCGAAGTCGTTATCTCCTAATGACTAGTAAAACCAATAACATAAATTTTATTACCTAATTCTTTGAATTTTTCACTATTAACATGTGTTTTTTATATCACATCACTAATAGAATTTATATCAAATTGAGATGTTCTGTATGTTTGTGCGCTTATTTCTTTGAGACTACGCAACAGATCTTGGCGCAGTATTTATTTGTAAATTTATTTCAAAAAGCTTATGCATCCGAATCATCAACCCGTTATCTTGAAAGGTTTTTCTCCCGTAATGAAAAATGCTATTTTTCACTGCGACTAAATAACTGCAGATGTCCATATACCAATTTAATTATGTTCATTTCTAACCAGTTTACCTTAGAGTCAGTTAGTGAGAAATGAGCATAAATAAATGCCATATTTTAGCACAGAAGGGATTGATGATCATGTGGCTTTTACATAGAGACATTTAGCAATTATGATATTTTTAGTTACACGTATTAGTATGGACTGGTAAAGATAAAAGTAAAAAAAATATACAGTAAATACAGGTGATCTTATTAGTTCATACATTATAAAAGATATATATTTAAAAGTCCCCGTGAACGTTTTTGTTTTGAATATAATTCGCATTTACATTCAGTGTGTCGCTGTTCACCGCAGACTGTGTGGCTTCGACATTTTATTTATAAACCCTACTCCATCTTGTGAATCATTCTGTTACGAATTAACAATGATTCTGTGTTTTTGAAGATTTCTTAGAAAATTACTAATAGTTAGGTTTTTGTTGGGACTTTACATAGACGTAGACGATCAGCAGTTACAAACGTTTATTATTACTTAATTTTACGAAATACAGAACTTCAAATGACTAATTATAGCTAATACTAATAAGAATAGGCAATAAAGAAAACAGCATTAGAATTAATTTACAATATCTAATCGAAAGTCTAACCCCCGGTTTCTGAGTACATTTAGCGGTAGTTTATCTATTCAACAGCGTTTTTTTTTATATAGTATTGACACTATTAAATAGACAAACTACCGCTCAAAATGTACCTCAGAAACCAGGGGTTAGTGAACTTAAGCCCGTACTGATGCATTTATTATTATAGAATTTGGTATTTATACCATTATAAAGAAGCTCTTTTAGTTAAGAAAATATTATATTTCTAAAGACAGTCTGTCTATCGGCGGTTTTCAATGAAATCTCAGCATACTATTCTCTAGAAAATAATGAACTAAGGTGATTTTTTTATTATAGAAAACAAACATTGTTATTTTTAAACTAATAGCTAGCCAAAAGCAATAACTTTAGGTACACCTACTCTTTTAAATAAAGTAGTCAGGTACGCAAGTAATACCTACTATTTAATATTTGCAGTCTTATAACTACGGCTAAAACTTGCTTAACTTTACAATAGACTATGTACAAATAGTTATTCTTACATAATAATGAGAAGGTGATGATCAAATACCTACTTAATACTACTCAAGATATGTTAATAGGTAATTAATAAACATTTGTCAGTTGCCAGCTAGTCTGCTAACTTTAGAATATATTAAAAATTATACAAAGGTTATCTTCTTTCTCTTAATTAATACTAAATACTAAAACAGATTTCTTGAAATTTATTTATGAGGATACATGGAAATGGCCGCCATTTTGTTTTTTTTTTCTTTTCTTTCTTGGAATACTAAAGACAGCTTTGAAGATAACATTTATTTACTTATGCTTCACTGATGTTTGCCGTCTCCATGGCAACACAACCGATACTATAAAAATATAAATTATGGGTCCATTTATAATTAATAACTAATATTTTTTTAATAAAAGTAAAAAATATAAGAAATAATGTATTTATTACATTCGCCTAAAAAAATAATATCAAGCAAGAAGCAATTTTTTACCTTCATTTCCTCCTAATCTTGGTTAGAAACCGACTCCAGACAATATTTTAAATAAACCAAGCTTTATTTGACAGCAAAATTAATTATTCAATTCACAAGCGTATTTGACAACAGAATACCTATAAATAATTTATTTGATTTATAAATCGCCTTTTAACAATCCTATTATAATATTTTAATACAGCATTATCTATGAACGTCAGACCATTTGTTACCGTACAAATTTCACAATCCCATTGATCCTATTGACGAGGGAATTTGGATCCCATCGATCCCGTATTTTCTGGCAATCACACTTAAAAAAATAATCTTCCAATTTGTGTCATAGTTGTTTTAAAGTTAATACGCGTACATACATTTCGACGATTTCTATTATATAGGTAGATAACACAGCATTATACCTACATTAATATTAAAACGACGCCATATTGTTAGTTTGTCCTTGACCATGAACACTTTGACACCGGAATACATCAATTGGAACTGATGAAAAAATCAACCATGCAGGGCATTTTGTTTTAGATGATACGACACGATTGCGCTGTTTCTGCGTCGTGGGTTTTTCAGGCATTTGATGAAACGTTTTTTTCGAGTTTTTGTTGATTATTTGAAGATTTGGACTCTCCATGAGCAACCAAATTTATTTCAGCTGAGCACAATCCTCCTATAGTTTTAAATCAAGAAACAATTTAAATATGTTTATAATAGCAGTAGCTATTATATTAATATAGCTAAATACTACGTTCATAATGCCGAAAAAATTGTATGGAAATATGTACTTATTGTTATATTTACATAACTATTGATAAAACTGGTATGTAGCACCCATTAGCGCCCCTAGCGCATTCTGCAAGAACTATTTTCTTCAACCGAATTAAACGCTAAAGGCTTTTTTACTAAACGCTATCTCGATACCGTCCCTCTACCGTTTCGTACAGCGCAAATCCTAGTCTCTGCCTATATACTATGCTATTTGCGTTCAAACGATTAGTTCCGGTTGTTTTAGACCGGATTACGTGGTTGAATAAACTTCAAATCGTTAATGTATTTATTAATAAATAAATTATAATTTTTAATTTAATATAACGATTATTAAATGAACCTATTTGTGATTTAGGTATTATTGGTGTCAAAATAATGTGAACCATTTAGGCTAATAATTATAGGTGTTAGTTAGTTATTGTAATTAATAAAAAAACCGGCTTTTCATAATTACTTCTAAAGGTCTTTTTCTATTAGGTTTTAATAGTCCAAGAACTAGATTCCTTTTATAAATGCCTGAATTAATGATGCTTAGTGCTTCTTTGTTAGCTCACTTTTGATTAAGGTAAACTTACTAAAAACATAATCGTTAAAAACATTTAAACAATAAGCAGTTTCATGAAATATTTTTTTACTGAAAGCCCAACTTAAAACGTCAACACCAGACTGCCAAAATCACGACGCCACAACCTGACATTCTATCAAAACATATCACTCAAAAATACCTGTACAATTTAATACATGAACTCCACATTTTTCCTATGCAATCAAAAGTTGCGTCCCCTGGGTGTGGGCACAGCAAATAACCACGCGTGGACGGGTCAACGGCCTCAATTGCACGTGGAAAATAGACGATAACAAGTGGAACTTATTTTAGTATTGAAACTACTGTTACTTCACCTATAGGGAAATTTATTAACTTTTCTACGAGTATGATGGATTTTTTTAGAACCTACGTCGTACTTTGTAGTGCAAATAGGTGCGGGTCAATGTACCCGCATGCTGATGGAATGATACACATGTTATCCTATCTCCTATGTTTTTAGTAAAGTTGTACATTATCTTACTAATTTGTGGACAATGGCAAATTAGGGGCAACTTCCTATCACTATTGACAAATGGCAAGTATCGAAAAATTTGTATGAAAACTTAATCAGCGCCTCTAGCGTATTCCGCACGAACTATTTTTTAAATAATTTTAAATTTTAAGCGCTTGCTACTTGAATGTCAAGAGTAGGAAATTATGCCTCCGTACGAATTTGGGTCAAAAGATTTAAACTTTTTATTTAAATTTCCGAAACATGCAATATCGAGAATCATAAATATTTCCCTTAATACAATTTCAAGGCACAAAACAAAGCTTACTTAACCTAAAAACTCAAAACAACTGGGAAATTTTAATATAAATAACATAGTGCAGAAGTTTAGAAAGGAGGTCAAAAGGGTCCATTTCTCCTCCCACTGGCCCTTCTGGCCTTCCAGTTAAAAGTTTTGTTATAACGCTTAGGACTAACTTGGTTTTATTTGACCGCTGAAAAATGTATGCGAAATTGTGGTAAGGTCAACGATCTGAAACTTTTACGTGGTTCTGTTGTAGGAAATTGTTCTTGTTTTAATAGATGAGTTTTTAAAGTGGTACTTATATTTATTTTTTCGGTTTTTTCAACTTATTACCTGTGCTTCATTTTCAGTGCTTGTGCTACATTTTCTGTTGGTTAAATTGTTATTTTCGTTTGGGTTTACCATAAAAGCTCTTGCGAAATTGATATTATAGCGAAATTAATATGATTTATGAATAGATAAACACAACAAAATATTGTACTATATGGTTTATTGACAATCAAAAACACGGGAATTAACGCGAACACGCATTTTACCTTAAAATGCCTAACGTTTCGGCGCAGGTTGCACTTGCCGTGGTCCCAGGCTTTAAAAATTATAATCAAAAACAGTACTTTGAGTTGGCGTTAGTTGTCATTGATCTAAATAATGGACTTAAAAATGTCTTATTATTAACAATACGTTTTAAAAAAGCTAGTAGTTCTGAATATGACTGTGACAAAGTATAATGCAATTAACCTTATTACCAAACAATTACATAAATAATAATAATCCCGTCACATTTCTTT
The DNA here is from genome assembly GCF_050436995.1 of Anticarsia gemmatalis. NCBI lineage: Eukaryota > Metazoa > Arthropoda > Insecta > Lepidoptera > Erebidae > Anticarsia > Anticarsia gemmatalis. The sequence continues at coordinate 6,893,209 of NC_134764.1, read as the reverse complement.
CTCAAATAAATAATGCAAAGTACCATTAACGTCACATTTATTAAAACAATTACAATAAAACCGAATATTAATTCGCAAAATCTTTGAAAACAAATGTGGCTTTATCAATTTCTAAGCCAAATATAAACGGAAAAGCCAAATTAACTGAAGCGTAAATCGTAACCCAGTTATTCAGAACATAAACATTTACATTACGAACAATAACAATATAAATAAAAACAAAATATCAAACTTTGATGTCACGTAACTGACCTAAATCAAAAATCTGTTTAAAGTTTCGCGTTTATGTAAATGGTCCTTGAAAGTTGAGCTAAAACTGAAGTAGTTTACGGTACTTGCAAACTATATACACATGAAACTACAAATTTTGCCGGTGGAAGATTTTATTTATTTCACTGCTTTTGTGGCGCGGTCGGTAGTGTAACCAACTGTTGATCGCGATTGGGTTCGATTCTCGCGTCAAGCACATTACGTAATTAATAAAAAAAATGTCCAATAGCGCTTTGCCCGATCCGGCTAAGAGATTTGAGAACATTCTCGGTTTTGAAGTTAGTTGAAAAAGAGCTTTCTTAATTAATTCAGGCGGCTTCGAGTAATCAGTGAACAAACTGAAAAAATAAACCTTGCATTCTGGCAAAATTCATCGCTAATGAAGAAAAAAATACGCTTTATGTTTTTTTTCGCCTTGTCTCAAAGAGAAAAGTTTATCGTCCCAGAGTGAGACAGTCACACGTCCCATAAAACAGCTATAAACCGAGTGCTTACACGTGGAGCAGCTAACGAGAGGGTATTCAGTGCTCGTCTCGTATTTACGACACAAACATCCATACTTATGTTAATAGAAACGTGGAAGAAATGTCTGTTTGTTACGCTCACTTAGATAATTCATATTCACAGTATTTTTTCGTTCATACCAAAAGACTCCCTTGACTAGAAGCATACACAAAAGTTATCATTTGCATACAATTTTCTCAACTGTAGCGCGATTCTTTACAGTCGGGGTGTATTTGGGTATCGAGAGTTTGAAATTTAAAATGGACTGCAAAAATAGTTCCTACGACGTCCGCTAGAGGCGCTGATTAGATTTTCATACAAAATTTGTCGATAGCTGGTCAATAGTCTATACTAGTAGAAAATTGACCCTTTCGTATCTATGCAAACGCTATTAAGTTTATTATAAGTGCAATAACGTTCTGAATAAGCTACTTGTTTGTAGATTACAGGTTACAGTACACTAAATAGATTTTGAAATTTAATTGATAGAGTCTTAAAAGATCAGTCAAATACCTTTTCTCCTTATTTTTATTTTCTCTAACCCCTGAAATTTAATTGGGATCTAACATAAAGATTAAAATTCTTCTACGTGAATACAATAGTTCTAAAATTGTGATTTAAGACTGAGAATTTTACGTAAAACCATATCTAATTTTTTTTTGTATAATATAAGCGCAGTCACAGGCAAAGTCTAGTTTTCCCATATATTGATATTGGATAACGATCAACTTGTGTCTGAAACGTCTGTGGTGTAATTTTATTGGTGGAGAGCTTTCTCGAAGTGGCTGTGAAATTGTACGCTTTGATTATGTAGTTTAGTAGAACATTGGATTTGATACGACTGTTACTTTAACTGTAGGCTGTAATTTGATTGGCTACGACGCTAATGGATTGCAATGTCAAAGGTCCGAAAGCTTTTAAATTATTGTATTTCAGTTTATACTTTTAAGCTCAATTTGATATAGAAACTGAAAAAGCTGAAAGCTGATTTTCAAGGTAGATGCACCTTTGAGTTGTCGCGTATATAGACATAAAAAAACTTGGGTAGTCAAATGTGTGTATTATTACCCAATTGTATAAATGCACTTTTTAAAATAGGTTTTATTTATTGTAGCTATTCTGGACTTAATAAAGCTGTCACACAATGTGATTGTTACAAGTTATCAAAATGCTAACGCGTTATTCTTTTGAGTAACTCTGCATTTTTTAATCAGAACAATTTTTATGTCCGTTATTTGTACGTATGTGAAAGTTCCCCCCACCCTCAATAGAGTTTTTCCATTTCTAATTTGACAGTTTTTTGAGTAGTCATATAAACATAAATTACATCTGTATAGCTTTAGAGCAACTACATTCTCAAAACAAAAATACAGCTTATTTCAAAAGGGCACTCCTACTGAAACACCAAATATATACGTCTTATCTCTAGCGTGCATCCTTTACATATTATTATATGTTTCAGCGGAAAGACGCGTCATTAGCAAACAGATGACCCGCGGCAGACGTCAGTTCTGGCACGTATTCTGTTGATCATTGCAATCTCAATCGGTTTCATCTACAGCTTTAAACGTGGGCATGTGACAGTTATGTGCCATGAGATTGGTCTAGAAAGAAATTTGGAAGGATGATTTTTACGTATGTATATTCAGTTTTTTGGATGAGTGGCGAGTATATTTTCATCGGCCGTGTGTAAAAACGTTCAACTAAAGAAAATTTTAAAGACAAATTACTATACTACCGTGCCAGAAATAGAACCGAGAATATGAATTAATTTGCACAGGATAGAAATATTAGGTCAGAGAAAAAGTCTTTTCGCATTATAGTATGTATGAACTTGTAATAAAATATTTTCTCTACACAAAAAGCTCGATATTTGGGTACCTCACGAGCTCACTGAAAGTAACCTAATAAACCGTGTACTCATTTGTGATTCTGGAGGCCAAAAAGATTTTATTACAAGTTTATTCATTCTATAATGCGAAAAGACTTTTTCCGCGACCTAATATAAGGTTGGAGGGACATAATAATAAGCAAAGTACATACTCGTAACCAACGCAGCGTTCTATCTCTGTCTACTTTCATAGGATCGTGGCGTGGTACAAGACTATATGAACATACATAATGTGTAGTTCAGAGACAACATGATTACAAAATTCACGCTAAATACTTGAGTGTTTCTCTGCAACTCCACTTAATGACTACTAAAACAGTAAAAGTCACAGCTTTAACCTTAAACCATATGTACCTTCGGTCAGTTCGTGTATTTATACACACCTGGATGAATCACCGGCGCGGAGGTTAATGACTGCAATTTGATTCATTTGCGCGTCCAAACAGCTGGCGTTTGACGTAAAACATACGAAACGATACTCAAACTATTGTGCAATCGCTCCTGAAATATTCTAGAAATGTTTATTCTTCTTTTTTCTAATAGGGGCACCTGCCACCTTAAGCCCGGCTCAACTTTGAGCAAGGCTGATATTTTGAAGCTTAGGATACTTCGAAGGAAATCTAGATTTTGGTTTACACTTTTTCTTTGAGTAAAATTGAATCAATACCATCATTCCTTCGTATACATTTTCAAAACCATGCATACTGAAACTACTCTTTTCTTTGAAATAAGAGAAAAAAGGCACCAGGAGGCACGAAGTTCCATTCATAATGACATAGAAGAAGAATAGTTTCATCCTAAACACAGTGAGATACTAAGATATTAAGATTCTTTCAGCTTTCGCTAAGGTACTATCATCAGAGCGACTAGTCAGAGCGTGTGTAGTCTCCATAAAAAGCACGGGAAACTAAAAAATACGATCATCTTATCACGCAAAGAATCGACAAAGTTTCACAAAGACAAGAAGCTTGTCTAGACAATTTAATTAAGGAACAATAACAAAAACTTTGTTTCTATAAAACTTTGAAAGAAGAGTGACTAAAACCTGAACTTTTTTGTTGCGTCGGTGTTATTATGCAGTTATGATGCAATAGTTAAGTTAGTAAATAGTGATTATAAAAGTCCTTATTTAGATGACTGTGCGCAATTGATGGTGATGTCGATTTCTTGAATAAATCTATACTAATACTAATATTATAAAGCTGAAAAGTTTGTTTCTTTGTTTGTTTGTTTGAACGCGCTAATCTCAGGAACTACTGGTCCGATTTGAAAAAATCTTTCAGTGTTAGATAGTCCATTTATCGAGGAAGGCTATAGAATATATATCATCACGCTACGACCAATAGGAGCAGAGCACCAGTAAAAAATGTTACAAAAACGGGGAAACATTTCACCCATTCTCTCTTATGTGACGCAAGCGAAGTTGCGCGGGTCAGCTAGTATAACATAATAGTTCTCTAATAATCATCAATCACTCTCATAATAGTAAAGTAATTTTACATAGTATTTTAATCTAGGTTTAGAGATTTCTAAGTCTGAGACACGAAAAGTGGTATAAGCTTGCTAGCTTTCAACACTAGTATATCGTCTTAGAGCATTAGAAACTACTGGTGCTTACAAAACAAATATCTATTAAAGATCGATAAATACTTTTCCTTATCATAGTAATTATCAACAGTATTTTCTATCTATTCCTCAAAACTTTTAACCTAAAGATACTATCAATGGATATCATTTCACGCGGGAAGGAAATCGAGACTCTGTCCTGCAACACTTATCACCTCGCAACAAACATCATCATATAATTTGTTTATAAAAACCCTCATAACAGTTCAAACGCGCGTATATTTCTACCACAAAACCGCCTGTCAAAACACGCAACACCAAAGACATAACACATAACTAATACTTGACAATTTGACCAAAATACCGTCGCCCTCGTGGTCAAACACGAGACTCGTACTCATGATGACAATGATTCATGATGGCTGGCGCTACACGTTCCCGTAATCTGAAGCAACGTGATGAGCTCAAGTGCCAAACTGCGCTGTTAATTGTCGAGGGTTAGACATGGGACCTACGTAAGGAGAGTAGTAAACATGCATAAAAATAAGCAAGACTCATCAGACGCGTTTCTCTACCACCAACGACTTTCGACAACTAGCTAGCTATCGAGAAATTCTAATCAAATCAAATGAAAAATCAAAAAATCTATGAAAGATTATTTGTGGTGGCCATAGTAACTATTTTTAAAACTTTCCTCACTCTTTACTACCAACTGTAAAGATTCGCGCTGCTATAGTTTTCAGGTTAGCGGAATATCGTCGATTATAATACAATAGTAATATAATTGACGATATTTATATTAGTAATAGTAGATGGTACAAAAAAATCTAAAAATTTAAATACTGTGTCTAGAATGCTGTTTTCTGCACTCTTAATTTATTATTCTTCACCAAGTAAATTGAAGTCTTAAAGAAAGTAAGCCTTTAGAAATACACTTCAATTACAATGAATCATGATAACAGTCCTAATCCTTGTATATTAGTCACAAGTGTGGTCGCACTCCAAAACACGCTTTTCATTGCGCCGCTTCCCTCTGCAGCCTAATCCGCAAAATCTAGAACACGTGGGGCCATTATACGTCGTACGATACTTTAGTATCACATAACAGAACTTAAACAAAACAGAGCGGCAGTTTTCTGAAAATACCAGCTCAATCAAGTGGCTGTAGACAAAATACGAGAGAAATACATAGCTAAAATAGTTAGAAAAACTATTTTTTGCGAAGGAAATCTAAAATATTTGAGACTGACGCAATATAATTATATAGAGCCTTCGACAATATCTTCCTGGTGTAATGAAATACCGTTCAAACGTATCAAAAGGAATATGATTAGACTTAGCAGCAAAACAGCAAAGGGACGATAAATAAAAAAAAATACAGTGCATAGATAAGAATCCTAACGTTCATTCCAAAACATTATCCTCTGGAATGGCGAAGCGAAAATCTAAACACAAAAAAGATAACATTGATTAAATTCTTAATCTCATCTATGTTTATTATAAAAATAACACTGCCTGAAATAGGTACCTTTTTTTACGTGGCTAATGCTAGTGCAGGGTTATGTGGGACTCTCCCGCCAGAAGGGCGAGAATGCCCACTAAACCGCCACATGTGTCTTTAGTACCTGACTTGCGAGACAGATTACCCACTACATTTGAAGTATATATTCGTCCTGTATTCCTGCCAACTGTCTATAACGTCCAGTTATAGCCGTTACCATACATCTATATTCTGGACAGTTTTAGGACAAGAGATGATGGACTGTCTCCAGATTCAGAGAGAAATACTTGCGTATGTTGTTGCACGAGGCAGCTAAAATCGTTGTGAGTAATGATAGTATAGATGGAAAATTCTATACAAATAATAATTTTATTGCATGTATGTTTTTATGTTTTTTTCTTTCGCTTCACACTATTCTTTCATGCACTCACCAGAGACTATCATTTTAAATCGCTTAAAAATTAGATGCTAACTTTTTGATCATAAGATGACACAATTTTGTAACCTAGGTATTTTATACTGTATTTTGTTTTCGCAGAAACTCAATCATAATATATGGAGTTCTTCTTTTGTTTATTTGACCTGCCTTAACTATCGACCTGTATTCTAAAACGACAGCTAAACCGACTCGTTCTTTTATTACTGCCTCAACTAGTCAGTATTTGAGCAATTAACCTGACAAATGTGTTCACAGAGAAACATCATTCATGTATTCCAGCAAACGTCAGACAGCAACGCGTCAGGAACGAATGACATAAAATATATAAATACAGATGCATTTATATATTAACACGAGGATTTCACGTACGCGCATTTAAGAAGATGTCATTCATCATGCAAAGTTGTTATCCTCTCCAATCCTGTCACTACTTCCTTAGGGCTTCATAAAATTCTTTTAGAGAAATTCGTTCTCGAAGCAGCACCGGCACAGTCGGTAAAATGCGCGATTCTGAAATCACGTTCAAACATTAAAAGTCACCAAAACGAAATGAAGCATCGACTACAATCGCTAAATTGCCAATTGGTAATGAGTAGCATATCTACATGAGCAATGATTAGCGTACTTAAGTGGTAAAGACCGCAGCTGCTGATATCTTTACCATTTTAGTACACAAGTACTTCTGTACCTATTAGTTCTATGAACACGTTCTACTCACTGCACACTGCCATAATATACAGGTGCTTGTAAATGATGCACGTACAAATATTTCAGAGGCAACCACGCGTCGTTTGGCAGACATAAGAGATACATAATACATAGTTTTATTGCTTCCTTCACTATTATGTTGTAGTTTGTACTTTCTAAAACAGATGGCACCCACGCACATATTTGTACATTTGTAGTTCATTCAGTGTAATTTTCCTGCAACTCTTTATAAGGAGGTTTTATTTTTGACTTTTGTGTGTATTTGAAATGTGGTTCGTTGTGTAGTGTATTCGTAAGAAGCGGTCATATTTGTCAAGATGTATGGTTGTGAATTTAGTAAAAGAAGTTTGTAGGAAGACCGTAGCATATGGTTTTTTGGGCTTCGCCTGCTGATTTTATGTAGGTGTGTGAAAGTTACCATTGTGTATTCTTTAAAAAAATATGTACATTATCATATTTTTTGATAAAGCTGGATAAAATGGAAATGCAAAGAAAAATCCTTTTCTTAGTTATTTTATACGATTTCAGTTAAATATTTTCTACATCTTTAAAAGTATGCCTTAGAAAATTGCACACAAAACATATATTGCGTATAATGTCGCATTTGAAGACATATTTTTAGTAGTATAGAGCTATAATATAACATATTACCTATGTATATGTAAGATCATCAATCTTATATATACATAGGTCCTTATATATACATAATCCTTTACGTTTAGTATTCCCGGAAAGCAGCGGGTAAGAGCAATGGTAGACCATTAGTATGGGCCATTCGCCTCTATCGGATCAATCTGAACGATTCCTGTGAATGAGTTCAAGAGTCAATGACATAGCACAAAGCAACAGTATCAGTTGTAGAATGACTCCTATTATAGATAATCTCTATTACATCTTTGAACAGATTGCAATACCCTGCAAATCGCCTTAGAATGTGCTGCAGGAAGAAGTGACCGCTTTTCAATACTATTTATCGCATAAAGTAACAATAATAATTTGTCAAAGCACATGATATTTGAAAAGGACGTCTATTGTCGTCTATACGTTTTAACTAATGTAGGTACCCTATAAGTTTTTAAATCGTTGTTTAGAATTTTATACAAAACTTAATAAATATCCTGGTATGGCAGATATTGATTTCTCATTATAATTTTTGATTTACTTTTTAAAGGTGATAATAATCGTCATCGAGTGTTTTATGACTTTTGATAACATATTTCGAACATCTTAAAGTAAAAAACTGGATATTAAACCGATTAAATGTTAACGAATATTCACACTCTCCTGACATGACGTCCAAAATGAGACGAGAAAACGTTGGCTGGAAATTAAAACTATTTTTATCAAAGTGACTTCTTGGGCTAATTAATCTACAGATATTCAGTATAGTGTGTCTATATATTGTGGATTCCACGTGCAAGCTGGATCAACAGCAGCTACACCGCACCTGTGCGAATTACGTTGATAGGAAATAAGCTCCCAGTGCCAACTAATCAATATTTATCGGTTTCTAGACATTTCTCACCACACGTTCAGAAGTTTTATAAATGGTTTACTAGAATCATCATTCATAGTAATATTAGATATGTTATTCTCCGTCTGTTCCAGCTAATCACGGGACATTTAAAATGTCAATTTTGATGAAATCCGGCTTTGAGATAGTCCACGATCAAAAACATGCTGTTTTATTTCTATAATCGACTCTATAGGTATCTAAATCTTGCAGGTCGGCTAGCTTCTATGAACCAAAATACGAGCGTTTGCCATTTTACATTATCGTGCCCTGATCAGATTTTCATACAAAATTTCCCTAGAGTTTCTTAATGGTGGAAGATAATGCTCTGAAATTAACTAAAATAGTCTGGAATTATTACAATACATTTAACTACACTTGCATACTTCGCAATGACGTATTCAGACCAATACCTCATATTTCAAAGTAAATATCTACGATGCTTTCCATTCAGTCTTGCAGTACATACCTTTGCTTTACACATGAGTTATTAGACGTTTGTATGTTTTACTAGCATTCATACTTATCTAGGGATGTAAACATATCATCGAAATGTCGATACATCGATATACCTATCAAATAGTGTAATCGTGCATTAAAACATACAACAATAGTCAATATTACACACGGAAGCAGTAAAAATAATTTTTTCCTAACATTTTCGGACACGTTAGGTAGCCTTTTGAAATTTAAACAGTCTTCGACTAGGAGTTCGTTTCATTGATGTTTCACTATATTATTATATTTGTTCCTTGCAGGAATCAAATGAACGATCTGCCGACGTAGTGACGAGGTGACCACCTTAACCTCTGCGCCGTTTTACCGTAAATATAGTAATGATCTTTATTTAAAACAATGGCTTTTTTAAAACATCGATATATCTTTTCCTTCCCTATATTTCAAGTATCATTCATTCACTAATTTAGAACACAGTTTCGTTCATGTTCAAATGACGCCAGTCCGTCTAACGTAAAGCGATTTATTTCTTTGTTTATATTCTTACGAATACAATCTAGTTTCGTATTATTTATGTGTACAACTGTAACAGAAGCTATAAACTAAATTGTGCGAAAACTTCGGCTATTTTTAATCAACTACGTAGGAGAAATTATGAGGTAATGATCTAAAGACGACTCTGTAAATATAAAAATCTACAAAAAAATCGTTTGTAGGTATCGATATACATATGTATAGGGTATTATTTGGGCTCTGCCTAAACCAATGGGAACAAAACGTGATTTTATAAATCTTTCGAGAATCTAGCTCTACAATTTTGATGCCATTTAAGGAGACTATAGTGATTATCATATATTATGTATAAGTAACGCAACAAGAAACCTTTGCTAGAAAACCTATCTCCAAAAGTTTTGAATACTCCTCGAGGCTGTTCTTGAAAAAAATCCAGTACCCAGGAAGACAGTTGGATGATTGTTGTGTGTTGGTATTTAATCATTTTTTTTGATTTACGAACCTTTTACTGAAATCGTGAAAACGAATAACCTAGACCTAAAACAAAAGCAATAAGGAACCATAGATAAGAGCTAAGAAGTAAATGTGATGAAAGACCAACACTATATCTCTAAATCATGCACATAAAAGTTTCAAATACAAATTGCACTATATATTATATGAAAAATTCTACATTTCTCTATAATAAATAATATTTTTATAATGTTGATAATCTAATAAAAACTATGATACATTATTACAACTACTTGCCAAGACATTTTGCAAAGTGAAACGTTAGAAAAAAATATCTATTTTTGAATATGCCGATTCTAGGGCTCCCCCATACTTTTTTGTGCAAGATCGATTTCACATTATTGCATAATCTAGAAAAATAAATAGTAGACTGCTGACCAAGTATTCCATCCGGTGCAATATAGCAGTATAGCAAACCATCAATCTGAAAGTATATTTAAAATTTTTCGCCTTTGACAATATTTTAAAAACGTTTATACTCATGATAGAGTCTATTTTTCTATGTCCATTTATTCATGTGTAAACATCAAAAAACATAATCAAATCAATTTTTTTTTAAGAAATAGCTATCCCCCGTTTTCTGAGTACATTAAGCGGTAGTTTATCTATTCAATAGCGTCTGTTTATATGAGTTTAAACGCTATTCATTATATAAACTACCGCCAAAATTACCTCAGAAACTGAGGTAAGTAATTTTATAACACAATTTTTATAACAAAGCAACAAAATTACCTTAGAAACCGAGGGTAAATAATCTTATAACACAATTTTCATAACAAAGCAAACAAATATTGCTCAAAAGTCTACAAAACAAGTCAGTATTTGCAACACTTAGCACGTGTCAATTCTCCCGTACACCGTGGTCTGGGGCCGCGCCGGTCACCGCGCCGCGTGGAGCAAGGAACACGGCAAACGTGCCCCAAGTGATGAAATCTTTCACGATGGAGAAATGGGTCGCAACGGTGAATAAATTTAGTAAATTATTTAGATATTCTCGCAGATTTCTTCACGATAATATATACGGTAATAAATTATGTTTTAAAGATGGCGACTTTGTGTGCGAGTTGGAAATAATATTTTTGTATAAAATACAATAAAAAAAGATCGCGATGGACAGCTAGGTACCAGTGCCTCGATTCTCTACTACTATCGACTACCGAAAACCGAACTGTCATCGAGAAATTTTGTATGAAAATCTGATCAGCGCCTCTGACGGGTGTCGCAGGAAACATTTTGGCAGTACATTCTAAATGTCAAAATTTCGATAGCTAGCCGGTTGTCGGTAGTCGATAGTGGTAGAGAATCGAGGTACTGTTGTTGCTTTCTTGAACTTTGACCAGTATAATCTACTTGTCTTCAAATTCAAAAAATTAAATCGTCTTATCTTCAAATTTGCCACATGCAGTTCTCTCATTCTGTACTGTACTGTAGGGTCGCGCTAAAATAAGAACCCTGTATACTACTCTAGGCTCAAACTAATATAACGGGTTGCCTTGAAGGCGTTCCTAGCTGTATAGCTAAAACTCAACAAACGATAGAGATGACTGGAAATTCAAGCGATAATCCCTTGTTCTGCACTAAGGTAATTAAAAAATATACGAGTTATAATCACGTTTGTAAGAAACTAAAATGTACTAAAACTGTTTTTCCAATAAATCAATAGAACTAAACTCATTTATCGGTGACGGTGCTAGTCTAGAGAGTAGTGATAAAGTAGTGTTTAATTAAATGTGCTCAGGTCAACCGTCTGAACTACTGACCCGAGCTTTGTTCTACCTAATAACAGTTTATTTTGATCTACTACTTGTGGATTATACCTAATTTTTGTAGTTACGCACCATCACAATCTCATTAAATGTACATGTTTATATAATTATCAAATCTCGTTACATAATGCACCCATGCAACTATATAGAAATATAATTATTATGTATATTTCTTCCAAAAGAACGATTTTCTACAATTGGTACTAAGTATTACTTCTGTCAATCGACAACACGCTAGTTATAGTCAATTTTTGAATAAAGGACAAAATTGTACTCCTGACTTTTGCAAGATCTTTAAATAGTTTAATTTCCTTTATAGAAATTTCAATTGACAGTTTATAGAAATTCACGCTTCTGTTAAACTCGTAGCTACAATTATTCCATCCAAAGTAATTAAAACGATATTGTTTTTATTTTGTTTATTTACAAAGTTAGGTAACAGTACGTAGGCGACGCAGTTACTCTTGCTCCGCTGCATCGAACAGACCCACGCAATTGTTATGTGAAAATGCTATTATGACAACGATATTCACAACATACAGCTTTTATAGCAAAATTTTAGTAAATACTATAAATATGTGCAAATGACATATGTTTGATGAGGCGCCCATAGCCGGTCGGTAAACGATGTGTGAGTTAAGCAACCATTGGCGCGGTCAATCCATAGATAGGTGAGCGCTTACTGGTATTTGAGCTGGGTGTGGCCGTGTTTCAGAGCGAACGTTAAGGTCGGTCCCGTTTGTAGTCAATTAAGAAAACAGTCAAGTTATGTTTAAGGCCTTTCTGGCGGCTTGAACTTCTTTGACACTAGGTTGACCGCTAACCATACCATAATATGTATTATAGTCATACCACAATGAATTAATTATTAAATTAAAGACTCATTAGACCACACATAATAAGGAAAACCAAACTTTAATTCCACGTAAAGTATTTTACGGCGTTATACTTACATAAAAAGTACCTCCTTTATGAAGTCGGCAACAACGGATAACTTGACCGAAACACCTAATACGGACACATAAATATACATATATTTCGCGCGGGAGTCGAATCCACGAATGTCGACGATTTATTCCTAACATTTAACAAAAATACTGCTTCAAACATTTAAACAATAATAATTGCAGTTTTAGTAAATTTGATGTCCTTAAAACTAATTAGTGAAGTCAATTTGTTCGTTCACAGTAATTGACATTCATTAACCTCTTAAAGTTTGTAACATCGGAATTTGTAAAGTAATTAAAGAGGGATTTCTTTGTGAGAAGCGAAATATTCTCAGTTCGGCGTAAATTGTAGTAAAAATGATTTTAAGGTTCAGAATAATAGCAAGTTTGATCATTACCGCTGTTGGACTTAGAAAGCACAACTCATTCTTCCTGAAAGTTTCAAAGATTAAATAAGTAACATATTCAAAAACTCATGTGCCTCGAAGACTAAGGTTTGAATCCCATTTCGGGCAATCCAGGAAAATGCAATGCCATTATTTTCAGATACCGTCGATTACAATATTTTGAATAATTATATATTAATTCATCTCCAATTTTGATTAATAATGCATTAAAGTAAACCATTTTTGGAGACATAAAGAGGTATAGAGGTAAACTACTTTTTTTTAACCAAAGCGACGCCAATTTCCTTCATTTAACTATCTTCATACAAAATTTCACGAAAATCGTTTTTTGCGATAAATCTTAAAAGCTTAACAGACAGACATTCGCATTTATATTATTTGTATAAATATCCCCAAATCCGAAGAAAAGTTGATTTTCTTTCATACATTAGTTTTTTCACATATCTAGTTCATTCAGTAGACACTCACGTGTCGCCGCACGTTGACAAACGTTTTTACAAATAACTACCACTCGCATGAGCCGCATGCTTCTTTAATTGTCTCCGCTCACAAGCTAAGATTGATGGCAATCTATTTATCTGTCAATCTTGTCAAACTATCGTTGATTGAACAATTATTCAACGTTTAGTCACGGGGCTTTGCAGAAGGAAGAAAACGCAACTGAAATGAGATTTAAACTGGAAAATTACCGATTTTAATTCACTGCTAAAATAAGATTGCACGTCATTTACTCCTGAAAATACTTCCTACAGCTCCATTCTTTACAGTCGGTACTATCGAGTATCGAGAGTCGACATTATTCGAAAATAATTCCTACAGCCTCTAGAGCCGTTGATCAGATATTCATACATTTTTTTTTTATTAGCTCGCTTATTATTGATAGTCGGTACCAGTATGATAGAGTAACGCACCACTGATGTTTTGAAAGTTCACTTTTTACGTAGATGTGTAATTTTTGTAAAAGTACGTTTGTAGTGTTACAAATTGATTACTGAGTTCGTAGTTAGTTTAAAATCTTTCGATCTTTCCTTCGATAAAATCTTTTTCCTTTACATTCATAAGTAGTTGGTGTAACGAAAACAAACTTTTCACACATTTCTTAGAACTTTATCTGCCCTGTAAACTATTAATCACAATCGTCACTTACCTATACTCCGGACCCTCAAACTTTTAAAATATCTGATTATAAAACAACCTTCACAATAAATGTAGCTCAAATCCCCTTGCGCTCCAACAATTTAATAAAAGAATCAACTAGTACAAATATTTCGTACGTCTTCACGGGTGCAATGACCGCTGAATTTCAGCTACATTTCAGAACGTCAAACTGAAAGATGACTTTCATAGTAACCACTGAATCTTTATCCTCTAGAGAATCTTCTATGAATACTTGATGAATGTCTCTGTATATTATTTACAGAATGATTACCTTGTATATGTGCTTTATCCATACTTCCATACTAATATTATAAATGCGAAAGTAACTCTGTCTGTCTGTCTGTCTGCTACTCAATCTAGCCTAAACTACTGAACCAATTTATAATACCCGAGAAAGGACATAAGCTATATATCATCACGCTACAACAAAAAGGACCAGAGTACCAGTAATTAATGTTACAAAAACGGGGAAAAATTTCACCCATTCTCTAGTATAATAATATGTCAAACAAATATGTTTAAAGTAATGTGTTTATTTTACATTATATTGGCTTTATTACTGCCTTTAATGGCTAATATGGTATAGCGTAAAGTTGGGAAAAAAACTGTAACTTTATAAATTAATCCTAATACAAATGTGAAGGAAGTAAATTTCGCATTATTCTATTTTTGTAACGAAGGCATAATCATGTCTTCATCAGCTATGAAAATATATGAAATATATAATTTAAAGTAATCCCTAAGAGTAAAAGGTTACTAAATAAATAATTGATCTTAACTTTAATATACTTATTTTGTTAGTGACTAATCAATAACAAATTTTAATACATTTAGTATTGAAGTTTTTCCTTTTAAACGAATTTGTAATAAATTATGCATAAAACAATTTCAGCTTTAGTTTAAGTAATTGTATTTCCTAACACGCGACAAGTCTTTCTTGCACTTTTATCAGGCCTCTAAACAATAACGCAGAACTTTGCTCAATATTTCATTCTAGAAATCTATATTACCTAAACTACCTAACTATAGCTTATCTTATGACTACGAGGCCTCCACTTATAGTCACGACGTGAGCCGCCATACAATTGCCTAAGTATGGGACAAGGTGGCTGATTGGGTGCATTGACCTCCCTCGTGGAAAACTTACTGTGTACCTTGCAACGTCAATGCTTATTAGGGAATTTTTTGACAGGTCATGTGAGGTCAGGAACAATGGTTTTGAAGCAGAAAATTAAAGCTCTCTGGGTGATTTTAATTTGTATGAAAGGTGTTATGTTTTCGGTAGTGTTTATTAAAATTTGTATGTGAAAAATAAAATGGTTTGTTATTGTAATATGAGTGATGGTGTTGTCAGTTCTAAGATGAACCTTATAAATTTGTAGCACTAGAAAGTTTATAAGTAGTTTATGTAAATTATTATACCTGAAATGATTTACTATGTACAATGTTAGTCCAGAAAAAGGCTAGTTAATTACCATACTTTGTACTGCTTTCAAGAATAGTGCCAATATCAATTTGAATATCTGAATAGCATTTTCCTGGACCCGGGAATTGCACCCAAGACCTCGCGATTAACATTCGTATACACTACCGCCAAGACAATAGAGGCTGCATAAATTTTTTGTAAAAAAATGGCTCGAAACGGAGTCTTTTATTACTTGACATATTCTAAGCACTCATACGTATTCTTAAATAATACAGATTCGAAATAGTATCCTACTCTTTTCCTCAATACTTTTTAATACAAGGAAAAGAGTTATCAAGCATTAGTATATCGATTCGTGGTAGACGATCTACGTCATAGTTTCGTATATAGAGAAGCAAACTCACTACGGCCCATAATTTTGTGAGTAATGGCGATGCGGTTACAATGCACTATACATTAATACAGTACATAGTTTCAAAATTGTCTACTGTATATTATGTACTAGCTGACCCGCCCAACTTCGCTTGCGTCACGTAAGAGGGAATGGGTCATAATTTTCCCCGTTTTTGTATCATTTTTTACCGGTACCTTGCTCCTATTGGTCGTAGCGTGATGATATATAGCCAATAGCCTTCCTCGATAAATGGGCTATCTAACACTGAAATATTTTTTCAAATCGGACCAGTAGTTTCTGAGATTAGCGCGTTCAAACAAACAAACAAACAAACTCTTTAGCTTTATAATATTAGTATAGATAATCCCACTCCGATCCTAATTCAGATTGTCACATTAGTTATAGCCTAGGTCATGTTCCAGTCTAGGAAGTAGGATGACGTGTTCGTCTGATGATGAAAAGATTTATTTGAATCGAACATTTTGGTTGCATACAACTCATTGTTTCAATGTCATTAGACTCATAAAGAGACGTCGTATATTATAAATGCGAAAGTTAATGAGGATGTACCTAAGTGTGTTTGTATGTTTGTTACTCTATCACGAAAAAACTACTAAACGGCTTGTCTTGAAATTTGATCGTGTCATGAACCCGTCCCCAACAAGCTTAACCTAAAAATTAAACTTAGTTAACCAATAAACAACTTATAATGACTAATTTTATATAAGCATTTTAAAGGCATATACTTACAGCATACTTATACACCTTCAATCTGCATAAAAGTTCCACCCATAGAAAACACATGAAACAGTGTAAGCAGACGTAAGGGTGGTAAAACGACCCGTATTTAAACGTCACACTCGAATGAGGTCACTCAAGCCTCAAGCGTCTCGGCCAAGCCCACTTGTGTCAACAAAACTAACCACTGGGTACTTTCATAAAGACGTATGAATACCAAAATAACATGTGACTTTTGACATTTTAGAAGTGGAGTACTTTGTTGACTTTCAGTTGTTTTTAAAATAAGTTTGCTACTTGATATAGGTGCTTTATGAAAAAGTTACTGTATTTACTTCTATCTGTTCTTCGGTCTCCGCCTACCCCTATGGGATAAGGGCGTGATTTTATGTATGTATGTAACAATTACTTAGTTTATAAGACATCAATTATTAGAATTAACAATTCCAATGTTATTGTTGTGCATTAAAATACCATTAATGGTCAACCTAGTGTGGAAGTTGTAAATACATGCTATTGTATAGTTTGAAGAAATACTTTCAAACCTTTTGAGTGTCCTCACTACAAGTTTTACATGGCGCATGCTGCAATTTCAAAATCTTTCATTTCATATTAAACAACAATAAGAAATGTTCAACTATTCCTGTACTTTCCAATCTTAGTTCTTACTCACAGATACTTTCCATTACAGTACAACTCACGTGAACATTCGTCACACGGGAATCGAACCTTCAACGTCAAATGACAAAACATTTGATTTATAACGATTGAAACAACGATGAAGTCACATCTCGATTCTAAATCGATTACGAGAAGAATTCGCATCGATTGTAAGCATCGTAAGCTTCAAATCGATTGATTTATCGCTTTATGAAGGTCATCACGTGACGATAAAGCTCACGTTTGATCGAGAATAGCTTTGCAGGACATACCGAATGTGTAGAGATTTTTTTTAGAATTTCGTAGTGCCTATTTTCGTACGATTGGAACTTTGTAAACAAACAGTT
Source organism: Anticarsia gemmatalis (assembly GCF_050436995.1). Lineage (NCBI taxonomy): Eukaryota > Metazoa > Arthropoda > Insecta > Lepidoptera > Erebidae > Anticarsia > Anticarsia gemmatalis. Next base: position 6,875,492 of record NC_134764.1, on the reverse strand, counting down.
GTATTTTTGGTTGTTTTGTTAACTTGACGCATATAGCCCGTTGTCACCTTTTTTAATATTTTATTCTGTTTTAGATCATGGACTTTGGTAGTACTTTTGATTATTCAGAAGTAAAAAGTCTTGATTTCATATTTTTTTGGAGGCTTCATCAAAAATCTTTACCTATTGCACAAAAACCACTGTTTGGCTAGAATAAATTTTGTGTTTCCATTAAATGAGTGCTAAGACTTAAAACTGGAATTGAAATGTCTCAATTGTCTCTACGATGTAAGAGCGTGTTCTCGTCGTAAGATAGCTTGAAAAAAGTAAATAACTAGACGTTACTTTTGACAGTCACAGACGAAGATTCCTGCGTGGATTTTTCCTTCGCACTTAGTAACTATACTTAGTACCTATGTACGTGTAATTCAAAATTCTTGTTTTGAAAATACAGTGTAACAGACACTGAATAACCACAAACATTTGAAACAATGCCAGTGTCAAGTTTTCCATCCACCATTGACAGCGTTGATTGGAAGACTCATGTTTATGCATACAGCAACATTGATGTAATATACAATAGATAGTAATGCGTGTCGGATTATAGTGTTGCGTCATTACGTCGTGTTGTCGCAAATATTTGAGAAACAGGTGTCTAGTGAGAACTGTAGCATATACGTAAAGTAGTTTTAACAGTAATTATTAAAGATTTTATAAGGTAGAATGTTATAAAGTAAGAGCTCTCTTATTTATAACTAGCTGACCCGTGCGGCTCCGCTCGCGTGAATTTCGTACTGTTGCTTATTCGTTTGACTACGCGAATTGCGAAGCACTCGATACACCTACAGTCCCTGGCCAAATTATTAGACGCACTATAACATTTTATATTAAATGTTAATTGTCAGGTCATATTATACAGATCTATGGTTTTTGCTAGATATAATGTAATTTTTTTTATTATTCACCTATTTATCTCACTTTTCAATATAAATAAAACATCATACATAGAAAAAAAATGTATTTATTAGACATTGAAAATAAATTTAATGGATGTGAGTAAATTTTAATATTTTGTTGGGCCACCTTTAGCCGCTATAAGAGCTTTTATTCTGCGTGGCATACTATTAATGCATGACTGCACCATCTCCTGCATTCGAGAATGATGATTCCACACATGTATGATCTTTCCTAAGACCTGGGTTTTGTTAATGATCACATCTTTAGCCACTTCTCTTTTCATGAGCTCCCCACGATTTCAATTGGATTCATATCGGGGCTATTGCCCGGCCAATCCAACAGAGGGATGTTTTGTTCTAAATATGCTTTGCTAAATATGCTTTGACAGACCGAGCTGTATGACAGGGAGCTCCGTCTTGCATAAAAGTGAAGAGTTCTCCATTTGGAAACCACTCTTGGAGCTGCGGAATCAATCGATTTTGTAAGACTTCCTTGTACTGATCCTGTCTCATCATGCCATTTACCACGTACAGACGTCCAGTACCCTTGCCACAGATGACTGACCAAATCATAACTTTTGTAGGATGCTTTACAGTCTGTAGGACACAGTCAGGATGAAACTTTTCTCCATGACGACGCCGCACAAATTGAGCTTTAGTTTGTAAAATTTCAAATGCACATTCATCACTAAAGCAGACCTGAAAACAATAGAAAAAAATAACATAAACATCAAGAGTTGCACATACTCTTGCTTAATTTCATAGAGAATTATGAAAAATACCACTTCTGATGAAATAATAACATCTTACCGATCTTCAGAAGTCCACATCTTTATCACACCACCGTTTGGCCCATTTCAGTCGCTTTGCCTTCATTGCAGCTGTTAATTTGGGTTTCCTGGTGGGGCGGCAGGCCTTAAAACCTAAATCATTCAATTTCCTTCTAACACTGCGCTCAGAAGTATTGACATTAGCTTCTTGGAGTTGCGATGTTATCAGTTTCGTGGTGGCAAATCGGCTTTCCAGGCATATTTTCTTTAAACAAACTTTCTGACCTTCGAGTGAAAATAGGCTTTCTGCCGCATCTCTTCTTTCTTTCGGGCTCAATTCCTCCCCTGACTAATTTTCTTCTTTATGCGACGACACTAGCTTCAGAATTTTTCAGTCTTCGTGATATTTCTCGGTTTGAGAAAATGTTAGCATTCACGAGGGCCTTTACTTCAGCTCTTTTACGTGGTGAAAGATCGCCTTTTTTATCCATGTTGAAAATGCTATTATCGATTATTTAAACTGTGCACACGAAATAAACAAATAACTGCATAGCATAAAACTACGAAACAAATAACACAGCGCATAAAGTCACAAAAATACATCCGCAACTCAAAAACACGCGCGAACGCGACTAGAACAGGTTTGGACTTACTTACGTTCGTTTTTCTAAAGTTTAACATAGTATTGCCATACCTTCAAATAAATACAAATACGAAGTATAAAACAAATCTCTTTAATAAACTAATTATTTTATTAATGTGAAAATACAAAAATACTACATTAAAACTAGTATAAAATACTAATCATTCAAAATACTACAGTGCGTCTAATAATTTGGCCAGGGACGGTACACATAAAAATGCTAACAACTCTTTTGTCATCTAATGGTTATTTACGAAAGGGACCCGGAGGGCACACAATGTGACACAGGCTCAGGCAGGCCTGATTTCCTGTGGTTACGTTCTTTCCCGCTCTTTTCTGTATCCGTACCAGTTTACACTGTAAAAATAATATAATAGGTACCTTATTATAGACTGACCATTGCTTACCCGTCTGGATTCAGAATATTATTATAGGTACAAACAGACCTATCTGCGCCGGCCGCCGGAGCTCTTCACACGCGTAATAATGTATACTTGCGATGATACGTCCGAAACTGCGTAACCCGTAATTATTTTTTAATATATCATCCGTTGTTTATTTTTTAAAACTTACCACATAGTCTGTTTCACAGCTATCCAATTTATTTCCTTAATGCAACCAATTAATTTGGTTACGTGATACGAACTACTACGCCATCTGTTAGTTGGGGCGACAACAAACGAAATTACTCGGTTTGCCATCTAGTATATCCCGAGCGCACCGGACCCACGTAAACCGACATTTTTGTGTAATATATCATACAACATTTATGTTTGAAAATCTTATTAATGTATAGCCTGTTTCAAAGGTTTTATTTTTCAATAAAGCAATCAAAATAAATTAATTAGGAAAAACATGCTGTGTTGCTGAATATAACGCCATCTATTGGTTGGTGAGAACAACAGGTATCGATACGGATGGCACTGCGTTAACTATATGCGAATGTTGTGAAATAGATTGCAACGCCATCTATGGTCTCTTTAGAGAAACGCAGGTTCAAACGATTTCTACGTATTTTTTTCAATTTTCTAAAAATCTATGAAATTTTATGCGATAAAAAGTATCCTAGAAATTGCTCCACTACTTATTCTATGCATATACCAAATTTCAGCGCATTCTATCCGGTAGTTTTTACGTGATAGCGACACATACAGACGGAGGACAGACAGACAGACAGACAGACAGACAGAAAAGAAAATTATAAATTGCAGATTCGGTATCAGTATCCGTTACTAAACATCCCCCATTGGTTTTTTTTTAATATATTCAATGTACAGAATTGACCTCTCTACAGATTTATTATAAGTATAGATGTTATCTTGTAGATAATAAAGCGTCTGCTTCTTAATTTTATACACCGTTTAGCAGTAACGTCGAAGCCCAAAGTAAAGCTTAAATGAAAATCAACGTACGTTTGCAAATATTACAACTCGTCACAAATAATCGTTTAACATTATTATGTCATTTAATGAATATTTGTGAATGTTTAAGGCAATTAATTATGGTACTTTGTACATAAGAGTGTTTGTATAACAGAATTTCTTACATTGTACCTAACTCTGTCAGTACTAAGACAGTGCTTAATTTTTCTGTCAGCTCTCGCCCAAAATCTTTCTAAATCAGTTCACAAATCATCTTCCACTTTTAGCCTAACTAAAAATAAATTCTCCTTGAAAATAGGACATTCAGTGCATAAACAGACAGGTCTTATTTCGCCCACGGCACCCGGCTAACCTATTTCCCTTGACATTTCAAAACGGCCGCGATGGACTGTACAACAATTTGTTTCACTTCTCCAAATGGACAGCTTTGTAAATGTTGTTAATGAATTACAGCTATTTATTTTACTTCTCCTTTTAAGTTTAAGACGGATAATACAAAGCGAATGTTAATTAGTTTTATTTTATTTATGTTTTTGTAAAAGTTAACTTTTCTGTTTTGAGTAGGTAAGGAAAATATTCTCAAGCCTAATTTTCTACAGTCGGTACTATCAAAAACTTAGCCATTGTTATGTTTTAATTTAAGATTATCGATAATTTTAAAATTTAGTTCCTACAGCACCCGCGAGGAGCGCTGATCTTGTTTTGATAAGGCTCTCATTAAGTTTTTATATAAAATTTGTCCATAGTTAGCCGGCTGTCGATATTGGTAGAAAGTTCCGCTACGGTATTACTTACATGTAATTCAGAGGAAGTTTCTGTTCATGATTCAACAAGATTGAAGTGAGAAGAACTTGTCGGTTTCCTAATAGATTAGAAGGCCATTGCAGCTCACATAGCTACAAAGGAAAACCTGTGGAATGTCGGAAAAGAGTATTATCTTACTATGTATTTTGTATTGTTTTGTAGTATAGAGAATCTGCAGAAGTTTACCAACTGATATTAATAAAAAATGTTTAACTGTTTATACTTAAATAACAGATTATTAAAATACACTCCCCCTTTAAGACTTGCTCTGGTATCGCGGGGACTTTTACAAACTTACAAAGAACAAAAGACAATCCCACTCGAAACAATCATTGTGAAAAGAAACGAAACAGACAAAAGTATTCCGTAACGAAACCGAACCCACATCCCCCCGACGCAGTGGTAGTAGCCTGACAACAACTTTGACCACTGCGTCACGTAAGCCGTAAGTAAAACACATCGTCATTCATCATTGGCCTGTATTTATCTAATGCATATAATTAAGTTGGCGTCTGGTAGAATAACTGCACTTTCGTCCGTCTCTCAAAAGTCCTATGCAACAGATTCAACAAAATTAAAGCGATTTTGAAAACTAAATCAGGTCCTACCTCTTTCCTCCTAACCCAAAACATAAACAAAGCAGGGTAGGTTGTCAGCGGCATGCAGTATTGCAGCCCATTGATACGATCCACGTTGAAACAGTGCGCAGCGCCGTGACACAGCTGGCACGCGCTCAAATATGCGCACACGTATGTGATCGACTAGAGCTGATATGATACAGGTATAACCATGGATTCTTATGATATTTCTTCACGAGAAGCTCGTGGTTTAGTTAATAACAGCCGCGCGAATCGATCTCCGAAGTTCAGCTACTCTTCCTAAGGTTGTTCAGTGGATGGGTGACCATGTTATATATGTCGAGTTCCTCCGTTTTTCGGAAGGCACGTTAAATTGTGGGTCCCGGCTGCCATTTTCAAAGATCTTTGGCACACGTTGACAGTAGTCAGAAGCATGAAAGTCTGTACAACCAGTCTTACCTAAGGATGTCGTGTTATAACCCAGGAAACCGGATTGTGGAGGTTTTATAGGCAGTCGCTCGATATAAAATACTGCATCCGGTGAAACTAGAAGCCGACTCCAACATAGTTGGATGAAAAGCTAGGATGACATTCTACAAAGTTAATTCATTTCCTTCTTTCGGGAGCAGGCGCTTTCCCAGCAGTGGGACAGTAATTAAAAATATTTATTTTTATTTATTTGTTTTCTACGTTCATGGTCACCTCAGTCAGGATGCAAGCTACAGCAGACACATATATTTATTGCTTACCTATAAATCTTCGTGAAGCCACTATGTACTAAGGGAACGACATACATTGCAACTATTGACCCAGATTCCCAGTATTTATGACTAAAATAGAACAATTTATTTAGAAATCTATCGTTTACATTATATGGCTTTTTGATTAGAAACACGAGAATACAATTTATAAGAGATTTATATTTTATTGAGCTTCTATTTATCTGTGTATTATATTTTACAATATTGTTGAACTATTTTAACAAAATATGCAGATTTAGACGTGACCTGTTTTTCTTCAGATACTCCATATATATTATTTGTCGTGTAAGTTTACCTCCATAATCATAAAAGGATATTACAGGTTTGATTCGAACACTAAACAAAAATTGGTGTACAACGAGAGAAGATTTTTCGGATCTATCTGCACTTTTTGTCCACATATAGGATTGGTATTATTAAATTATTTAAGTCTATTATAACCACAGAAAACATTAAAGTTTGTTCTCTATTTATATAACCATCATTTCTTTTAAACTGTACGCAATTAATATTCCTAAAAATGCTAAGCTCTTTAAAGGACGGTATTAAGGCATTAGTCATAATAAATGCGTTACATTCCTCAGAAACAAACGCGCCCACTACTATATAAAAATAGCCCATTCTATTAATAAACCCTTTTTATAGAGAGATGACCTTTACCCACTCGGGATGACCCTCGGGATACTATTGTACATCTTAATATATTCTTCTTATTCAATTCAATCGGTTGACAAAAAGGTTGGAATCACAAAAGATGTAGCAACTATCTTTTACTGCCATTCTGTTATAGATTGATAGTAATACGGTATTTTTAGTGTGTTTCCAAAAATCTTTGGTTTTCAATTGTTTGTGTATCCGTAGGAGTAACAAGGAAGTAGCTAATATGATATTGTTCGACCGTCGAACTTCTAAACTCCGTTTATATGGTATACTTTTTAGCAAAACATGATAACTCCGAAACTCATTCACCATCGTCATTGATAGTTATTTCGTTTATACTCATTCTTCTATCCCTTACCTCCATTTACACACGTCAACCCTGTCCTGTGCCATTTTGCCTATGTCTCACCGACGAACTTAATTAACTTATTAAACCTAATAACTTCGAAGTAACTTCCAGCAAAAATTAACCAAGATTACCCATTTCTTCTTTAAATAGCAATACAATTCTTTTATTGGAATAATTGTGAGAAAATCGACTCAGATATCCTTGAGACAAAAGACTTCATATAATAGTTGAGAGTACAATTAAAATACCTAGCAATTATACAAGTATGAAAGAGTCTTGGGAACCGACACTAACTTAACAATCACTTGAATACACCATCATCAATGGGTTTTCCGACATTGCCTTATAAGGAGCGCTTTTGTGAGGATCTTGGAAAACAACTGTTTTATTGTTTCTTTGGGCGTAGTATTAGAAAAACAAGAAACACTAATGTCTTTATCTTAGATTTGTAGCGTTTGATGGGTCTGTAAGATGTAAATACAGCAAGACTACATACATTCGTAATAGACGCGTAATACGAGATAGCTTGTGTTATAAAAAAATAGGACCCCAAATTTGAATCCTGGGATTTAGATCTTACCTTAAACTCCTTCAAATGTGGCTTCAGGCTTCAAGTCTGACATGGTTTTAATATCATAATTAAAGTCTGGAAACTCTATTGCTCATAGTTGCCATAATCTTTACAATCTCATAATTTTTGTTTCGGTAATAAATATCAATAAACTCAGATTTAACACCAGATTAAGAGCACATATGAATGAAAAATATATTATATTATTAGACGGAAACGTTTGACTTTGACCCCTCGATAACTGACATTATTTTTAGGAATAATATAATTAAGAGCAGATATCTCAGATAACAAAGAAAACTACTATTAGGTCACCTACTTCGTCTAAATGTTTTTTTCTTGTGGAGATCGTAGTTTTATTAGTTCTACAGTATACTATCACTTCCGATCGCAGTACAATTCCACTTGTTTGTTCATTCACGTCAACAAATAATTGTTAGTTCCGGCTAGGAAGTTCCTGAAGCAAAGATTTTCCTTCCTGAACACATTCTATGGTACAATACACCGTTTCAAGACTTGTAGAGCAAACTAAACTTTAATTGCGTTAAAAATCTTACATCGTAATATTTTTGTCTAATAATATAGTTCTATTTTGAAAAAAAACGTAGACTAACATAGGGTAAGGAATCTTCGCAGTCGAGAAATATTAATACAATGTTATATTGAACCTTTTGTCTTAACAAGATATGACTCATGATTAGTTTCTACCAACGCTACTCATAATCAACGAACAGTTTTTACACCCCCACTATCCCTTGTCATCAACAATCCAGATTTTTCAATTAACATTAAAAATTATTTCTAAAATATAAAGTTGACAACAATATTAACCCTTCACAGCGTAATTAAATGCTAATAAAATAACTGTATTAGTAAATGTCTAGACAAAAGGCTCTCTTCATCTAATAAAGATTTATTTTGAGATTAAATAGAACACACTGTGGTCAAAAACAAACATTACCTACAAACCTATATTACCGACATTAAATAACAAAGGTTGCCTTCAAATATCTATCAGTTTGACCAGTCTTCTAAAAAATCCTTCACCTAATTTCAATTACAGCTAAATTAAAGTGGGTTACCGTTTTTCAAAGGCAGAAAAAGAACTCAATAAACTAATTTTCTATGTACAGTCACAAGCATAAAATATGTGATTTTTAATTATTACTGAACCACTCATCCGCTGTCATTGGATTCCAAACTTAGCAGGACTTGTACTATAGTAATAAAATAACTCATTTATATTCTCATATACTACTAAATACATACTTATTTAGATAAATTAATTATTAGGATACAGCAAATATTTGTCCCGTGTGGGGTTTGAACCACCACACGCGGTGCTACGGTTTTTAAACGCGATTTAAAGTTAAAGGTTCTGATATAATATTATAATTACAATTGTAATGCAACAGGTCATAGAAGTGATTAAAAACTAAAATTTAATAACTTATTTGTGGACTCATAACATCATAACCCTAACTTATCAATCGGTTTTAAGACCAATTGCTTTATAATATAAGATAGTGTAAACATATTCTTGCTTTTGACTGTACAAATACTTGAAAAACATAGTTAGTACTTGGACAAGAACAATGGAGGAGTTTTTCCGTATTTTTTCTTCGTCAATTACTCTTCAAGTCCGAGTTTTCTAACGTCATTATCTAGATTGATGACAAAAACTATTATAAGGAAATGCAGTTTTTGTACGAAAGAAATTAACTGTAGTGGGCGGTATATTTTACTGAGTTTTATGTTTTTCTTAAGAAATATAGAGAAATTTAAGTTAATGTAACTGTTAAACTGAAAACGTAACTTTGATTACGGAGACTTAGACAATATATGTATAAATAAATACACGTAGACGAAGACAGCATTTGCTACGATCCTTAAAGACATCTCTTGCTTCATATAGAGCCATCACATATTGTCATGCATGGCCGTCGGTTACGTGTACTACACACCTAAACAAATACATAAAATGTAAAATAACTATTGAAACGAACGAACTAATGAAATGTCTGAATTCAATAGATTTACGTTTAAACTATGAAAATTTACAAAACAACAAAGAATTAATCAAATATATTTGATTAATTCCTGAGTCCCACTCAATAACTTTGACCCTCACGTTACAGTTTCCGATACAAAGGAAAAATGAGAACAAAGTAAGAATTCAGTGTCCATTGTTTGTCAATAGAAATAACCATTTTGTCTATTCTCAAATTCAACACGATTTCCAGTACAAATACTCCACCGTAGTAGTGTATAGTAGAAAACTGAACATAAACAAATATAAAACGGAATTTATAATACGAGCATTGAAAGCGTTGCGGTAAACATTTGTACAATTCAACATTATTGTACGATATTTTATTATTTCCGAAACAATGGGTAAAGAATGTTGTGTTTTAAAAACTTTTCCGTACTTTTGAATTCGTCACTAGACTTCTAGTCTACATGGATTTCGATATAATTACGAATTGTTATAATATTTAGTAAAGCATTAATTTTTGCATGTACTAATCTTTATAATTAATATTAATCAATGGACTACTTTTTTAAATAATGACCTCTGATTCTTACAAGCGGCATTCGTAGCGAAATTGACTGATAAATTTGACTAACAGCCGCCCGCGACTTTGTCCGCGTCGACTTTACTTTTCCCGTTTTCACGACAGTTTTATTGTGCAGTATTTCATAGCGTCACAAGTCATAAGTCATAGCGTGATTTCATATCCTCAGTAAATGGACTACTCATCTATTTTAATTTACACTTTACAATGCGAATCAGTAGTTACTTAGATTAGTGCGTTCAAGCAAACAAACAATCAAATTCTTCAGCTTTTTATTATTATTATTAATAAATACAGATAGATTCTTCTTAGACATTTCATAGACAATAACAGTAGCTACATTTTCACATTAACATACTAATAACCAAATTAAAATAGTATCACAACATCTTCAATTTCCTTCCACTTCATACCAAAGTACAACATCAAACATTATACACCTAATAACCCAGCAAACTTCACGCCAGTTAAATGCGTATTTCGATACAGTGTTTCGAAATCAAGATAATGAGACAGACCAAGCAAAATCCTTCAGTATGACTCACTGTTCAGATTTAACTCACGAATGCAAACTGCTTAAGGGGAAACCACAAGCCATTATATTTTATTGCTAAAAAATATTTGAGTATGTCTGCTTATTGTTATGCGGTAGTGTATCCGACTGCTGATTATGAGGTTCGGTTTTCATTCCCGAGTAGGGCACAGTGTAATTAGGTTTTTTTTTTAAATTTATATTACAACATTTCTTAATAGTAGTCACCTGCGCCGAAAATCAAGAAATGAAATTAAGATTCATGTTCGGTTTAATTTAAAAAGATAGTAAAGGTAGACATAAAAACAATATCAATAAAGGCACACATATGTTATTTTAAACTCTACAATTACTATGGAGGTGAATTGCCTAGTAGTCGATTTTTTCTACACCTATGCTATTGCATTTGTTAAACAAACATAGTATATAACTCATATTAATAAATTGCGTGATCGTTACAGGGTCTGCTTGCATTTTAGGATAAGAAAGGAATTGTGTATTATTTGGACTTGAAACGAAAATAAAAATGATAGTTTTCATCGGACTCAAGGCTTAACCCCTCCCTCATTACGGGAGGAGACCCTTGCCCAGCAGTGGGACATTAATGGGTTAAATTTATTATTTTTTTAATTTTGATCGGATCATGTGTTAGCAGCTTTACAAATACTTAATCAAAAAGGTTTATTTAACTGTTTTGCGGATGAAAGAATGTTTTCGCGGAAGTTGATCAGTTAGAGGAATATTGTGAGTAATCAAAACACTTAGAAATAACCTCTTCCTGATTATATGTGTATTTATATCCTCTTCAATCATCAGATTCCTGCCCACGCTTGTTCATTGAAAATATTGTGTTGTGATCTTATAAGGTTCGGAATCAAAATAGACAAATTCTAAAGCGTTGCCACTAATTATCCACCGTCTACTTTATGTCTATAGTTGCAAAGCTTAGTTACCGCCCCGGTTAGTAAGAGTGTAGAAATGTATATTTATTATATTTACACAATAATTTACGAAATAAAAAAACAAGAATCAGCAGCTCGATTCAAAAAAATGAAAATCTGATCAGTGCCTCTAGGGGGCACCGTAAGAACTATTTTTGCGACTGCACAGAATGGCTCTAATGGCGGTACATTCGCTAACAGTAACTTTGACATAAGTGTCAGAATTTGACTTAGATAAACAAACGATTTAATTTACTTGAAACACATACTGATTTAGACAAGTTCAAAACGAGCTCAAAACGCAGTGTAGGAGGTGCCGCAGCCATAAGTTTACAACTTTATTCATTCAAACAATGCACTGTCGAAACAAACTACCAAATGTAAGAGTTTATTATGTATTGTTATTATTTACCTGTCCATTTGTTCATATTTATGTACGTATTAACATTTCTACAGAACTATTATGTGAAAATACCGGCATTGTGTGATGTAATGATCATATTTAGCATCAGTATACGTTACCTTCAAACTACAGTAGGTACATAAATATTAAACCATGTGCATTATTTAATGGGAAGACTGTCGAGAAAGTTCTATTCATGAATACACTTTTGGAAATCGAAGATTCACCTTGTATGATTATTGTGTCAAACTTCTTGTATAATCAGGCCGAAACGTCAAGCAAATGAGGGTATTAAAATAAATTATGAAACAGTCTCCTGTGACGTCCATTGTATTTATACTGAACATATTTTTAAATGATTAATTATTGAACATCAATACTGTGATTCTAGACGAAGGCTTAAATGAATAAGTTAAGTAATCCGGACGAAGTTGGGGACGGCCGTTAGTTTGATGTAACAAACGTAATAAATATAAGTTTCTTACATTAAATTAACGTAATTACGTAACGTCAGTTTGATGTAAGGAACATAATTATTATATGTGGTTTACACGAAACTAACGCGAGTCTGAAAATTTGTACCTACTTTTCAAACACTAAGAAACCATTTTACATATTTAGAGAAAAACATGGTCACTCAATACCCGAATTATCATACAACAACTTTTTTATAATGCGAAATCGTTCGATACGGCGAAATCTGCGGTTAAAAGGTAATGCTACTGAAATCTAAATAATATACATATGCCTAAACATTTTGAGTAACAAATCTCATTCACGTCGGAAGTACTCGTAACACGGAAATACATTACACTAACATAATCAATAACGTTTTATTTCAGTCGTTACGCAAATAACGCTACGTATCGACCGCTCTACACTGAGTTATTTCGATGCAAGTGATACGAAACAGACAATGGACTGGATACAGGTTGCTGTGATACACGATTCGTTAATTTATAGCTTAGTCGTCCTGATTGTACTATCATATTTTATTCAAAATGTGGCATAGGAAGGTCATCAAAACGATGAATTTCTTGTAGTACATAATCTAATTTAAGTGTATGGAGTACTAGAGGCCGCCCGCGACATCGTCCGCGTGGAAACCCTTCCCGTGTAAATCTCGAAAACTCGGGAACTCCGGAATAAGAAATAAAAAGTAGCCTATTATGGGTCTTCAGCTACATACATACCAAATTTCACCGTAATCAATTCAGCAGTAATTGCGTGAAAGAGTAACAAACATCCATAACATCACAAACTTTCGCATTTATAATAATAATAGGATTTATTGTTATTGTTATTGTTGACCTCTAATAGAGATGACTGAAAATAGAAGTACGTTTTGTAGAAATAATTCATGGTCGATATAAAGAATAATTTCTTATTTAATTTTCTGTGTCTGTATACTTGCAGCAATTCAAGTTGCTGTCAGTGTATTCCACTAAGAACAGTCTTTATTAGTCGCTAAAGTTTGCTACAGGCATAATTGTTTAGGAAATAACTTTCATTCAAACGTATTCATTTTTATCATCGTAACAAAATTCAATACTTGTTGAATATTTTGACTCACAAAAGATTTTCGGTTAATTTGAACGTTCTAATCTCCGAAACTACTCGTTCGTTTTCAAACATTGTACAAGTCTTCTCACGCGATAGTCACGTGAACTTGATGATGATGATTTATCTGATGATAGCTTTACTGCGATAATATTATGTAAGCATTGTAAATTTATTACCAAATAGAATACTATCGGAAGTCATAGATCATGCTCTATGTTTGTATGTCTATACCCATCTGCCGAAACAGCTGTGTTTATTAGGTTTTTGTTTCTCATAGCCAGTTGCGCACACCGGTCGATAAACGATCTGTGGGTTAAGCAAACCTTGGCGCGGTCATTCCATAGATGGGAGACCGCATAGTGGTATTGGAACTGAGCGTCTCCGTGCTTCGGAGGGCACGGAAAACGTCGGTCACGGTTGTTGTCAATTAAGATAACAGTCGTTAAGCCATGTCAAAGGCGGGCGGCTTGAACAACTTTGACACTAGGTTGGCCACTTATCATACGGTAAGAAGCAGACCAAATAGAATAGTATCGGAAGGCATAGATCATGCTCTATGTTTGTATGTTTGTATGCATCTGCCGAAACTGCTGTGTTTATTGGGTTTCTGTACAACAAGGTCAATATACTATGCTACTTTTAGTTTAGTAACTTGCTCATTTAGTTACGGAAGAAAGTGGATTGTTACTGAATGAGTGTTGAAAATGTATTTATTTTAACACTAATCTAGTTGTTAGTGGGCTATTATGTAAACAATAAATAGTAGTTGAAACGGATGTTGTATTCCGTTTCTTCTGCTACGAGAAAATACAAATAAATTGAACGCTTTTGTCAGTATTCATTGCATAATTATTTATTTAATTTTACTTTTTAATTGGAAACTCAGGGGACAGGCCTTTGCTCAGCAGTGGGACATAGAAACAGGCTAATTTAAAAAAAAAAGAAAATTACCTTGGTCTAATTATAATTCGGTGCATGTATTTCCGTGCAAGTTCCAGCCGTGGTCATAAGCTTTAGTACGATTCATTACAGTCGGTACCATAGAACAACGATAGTTTTGACATAAATTTAAAATGTACCGAAAAAGTAGTTCCTTAGCTCCCGCTAGAGGCGCTGCTGATTTTCATACAAAATTTCTTTATTCTTGTTGTCGAGAATCGCGCTCCTGGCGGACTACAAATCGGCATGTTATATGCGTCTATATATTATTAGCTCTGATGATTCTAAGATTGCCATTATAATTGTAAACATAAATACAAACGACGGATATTATTATATTCTTTCATAATCTCAATCTACTAAAAGACTAAACGAAAACTACCCCTGAGTCAAACCAGTACGATTTGATATTGACGAAAACAGACAACTATTCATTCACAACAAGTTTTGTAAACAAGATACTTATATTTCAGTCTAGGTCATATTAAATTGAGTTTCGCAGTATCGAAGATTTATTCTAAGCGTCACGTTATAGGCATGCAACACAGACTCAAGCGTACACTCAAAAGCAAACATATGTTCACACTGTCACATTTATAATTGCACATTATAAATTATTCAACGAAAAACGTAAAAATACTTTATTTCTCAACTCATAACTGTCCCACTGCCGCGCATCGGTCTAAAAAAATACAACTGTTTCTGAACTTTAAAGTAATTTTACAATTACTATCTATTTATAGTTTATAAAAGTTACATTTTTGTACAAAAATGGCGCAATTGAAAATGCATATATTTGCTCGCGACTGTAAACAACAATTAATATATCAGTCGAAAATCTGAGATCTCCACTTGAAATATAAATAGTCAAGGAAAATGTACAGAAATACCTGCGGGGTTTTACGTGTTGTATTTGATTGCAAGTATTTTGAGACTAATCTTTGTATGAGGCGCTTTATAAGTCTGTTTGTCTCGAGTGCGGCTAATTGGGTGACTATGACGCAAGCCATCTATCACTGCAGTTTGTGTAAAGGATATTCCATGTTATCCAGAAAATACGTATAGTTTATATGATTTCTGAAAGTCCAGAAGCGATTAAAAACCTATTATAAACGTTTGTTAGTAAATTCCTTCGAGATTGTTGATTTTATCCAAGACAAAAATGACCCCATAAAATATTTAGAGACCCAAAAACGCCACTTTCTACAATGCTGTTCCTACAATCCTACAATCCTTTTTTTAAGGCAGCATTTTCCTTCAGTCACTGATAATATTACAACCCAAAAAAATACTGTTATAATCGAAAATGTTTCAAGAATAAAGAAATAATTTCAACGCGAACCAAGTAGCAAGTATTAGCTAGTATTAAATCGAGATTACACAATGAAATTGGAAAAAAATTCAAGGCGCATTTCCACTCAAGAAAAGTTATTTTAAAATAATTAAAAAGACAAACGGCACCAAGATAACGAAGTGAAGAAAGCAATCAAAATATTTGGACAAAATAAACAAATTGTTATACACCTGGCCTACTTTTGTTGCCAACTCTCCCAGTTCCGTAGCTAAGGGCACAACGAAAATTCCATTTATTACGTAACAGGTAAATAATAGGTTTAACAGAAAACACGGTAATCTACTAATTTTCTTTGACTGTAGAAAATTATGGAATATTTTATTACAAGTAAAATTATTATTTTGGAAACGTCAAAATTGTTTTTCCTTTGCCTTTCGTGGAAACTTGTTGATTTGAATGTTGAATTGAAGATGGGATTTTTGAAAATTAGCATCGTCTTTTGCACAATACTAAAAATCCTGCAAACTTCTCCAACTGGGCTGATGAATAATATTTTTGTTTTTGTTACTTTCCTCGCATCGCATGCTTTTTACGACTATCATAGGCATAAGGCCGAGTTTTCAGTCGTCAGATAATATTTTAGAGAACAGGCGTTAATATCGTTTGATACTCCGTACATTATTCGCCACTAAATTTCAATCGAAAGCCAAGCCTTCCTTCCAACTATGTTGGAGTCGGCTTCCAGTCTCATCGGACGCAGTTGAATATCAGTATTTTACATGGAGCGACTTCCTATCGGACCTCCATAACCCAGTTATTTGGGTTATACAATCCCCCTCGGTAAGACTGGTTGAGAGCCACATCTCTCTATTTATGACAGAAAATCAACAGTATAGTAAGAATATTTTATTAACAATCGAGTAGTTAGATTTGAATATAAACAAAGACTTTGTTAGATGTATTTTATAAAGGAGCAATACAGTTTATGTCTTTATAGATACTAGAACTTTATAGAACTATAACCGTAACCTATTAAACCAATAGCCATAGATTTAACACTAACTAGCCAGCTAATAAACAGATAATTACTACGGGGAATCCTACCAGTTGATTACTTTTCACGATGATTTCACAAGTCACAGTTAAATATTAAGTTGACATAATGTTTTACAATTATCATTATTATGCTCGAAACGAAAAATAGGTACAGTGACAATTTACTTTTCAAAAAAGTACCGACTCACTCACGTATTGGTAAAAAAATATACTGTCAATGGAAACTTTACAAATATGACACTTTTTGAATACATAATTAACTTAAACTCGGAATAGCTGTAGCGATAATGACACCAGTAAGCAACTGAGGGACAACTTAATAACTTTTCAGTGTAGAGCAGAAAACATGCTTGCATTAGACTGTTAACTAATTTAAAAGTTAAGTTTTCAAGTACAATTAGGTAGCGATAGCGGCCAGTAAGAATGTCTAGAAAAGCAAATATTTAATCATTGCGATCCTCAGTAATGAGGTACTGGTAGAACGGCGTTATTTTTGAATACATGGGTAACTTTAAAATGGAAATAAATAGGCTTGCTTAACGTCAATTACACTATTTGAAATGCTACAATTTAATTCATAACGATATTTAGTACCAAGAACCGGAAAACTGAACTCGTTGCTAGCTTTTTATGCAAGGTATTAACTTATATTTATAATAGAATTATCCCCATATTTTTCTAACGTAACTTCATTCCATCCGAAAAAGAAAAATATTCTATGACAATCATGCAAATTGCTACTCAAAAGTTTAAAAGTCAATCTTTGGACTTTGATACTGAACGTAAACAACAAAATCTGATCAACTGATTACAAAACATAATGTATTATTAGATAATAGTAGAGAATAGCAACAAATCATATTCTATTCAGTGTGTGCAGCATTGACATATATTTAGTGAATGTGATGATGTGCCCTATTTATTGTACTGACGAGAACTGCGACTTAATATTATATGCCTTTTTATTATTTGTTTTGAAAACTTTCGTAACTGAGTGGTTTAAGTATTTAACTTAACCATAAGTGGTTGGGAGCGTAAGGTTTTTAAGACATATGTATTTAAGACTTTAAAAAGAAACTTCTAAAAGTCTAAAAATTTTTTTTTGAAAAATAAAGTTATTGCAAAATCCAGTAGGGCGATTAGTATTCAATACAATATTTGTACGACATACGACAGCTAACCGGATTTCGGTAGTAGATAGTAGTAGAAAAACATAGGTAGTTTAAAAGATAGTCATACGACATCTTCTACGTTCAGTAAAATAAAATATTAAAATTAAAAAATCATTTGATACAAATCCAAAACATGTTATTAAAATTAGTTAGGAATTAAAAGCTAACGGAAGACAATTTCCTAATTTTTCTGGAGCCTCATTTGATACAAAATTAGACATAAAAAGATTTCCTGTAAATTTACTTTAGTTAAAGTAAAAAATTCCTTTGCTTTGCTTTTATATGAATATTAAGTATTTAGGTAAGTATTTAATATTCATATAAAATGAATAATTCTAAACAGATACTTGGAATTATGTTTTCTTGACATAATGAATTCATATTTTTAGAATCGGTAGGTAACGTAATTATTTTTTATTATTTAGTTGCTAAGCCAGTTTCTTTGTAAAAAATTTGGATAGGTATTTTTCATTACAAAAATATATTTTTTCCAAGCCGAAGTGAAAGCCTAAACATTATTATGTTTCAAAGCTTAATATAGGCAAAGTTCTGTATAAACAAAGTTCTGCACACGTGTTTTTTAATATTTTTTCTCTTTATGGTAACGTTTCTTAGTACGTTATCGTGAAAATAAATCTTGCTTCATTAGGCACATTTCTGAAACTACATATACTGGAGTAAACAACCAAAATAATTAACTTGACATTTACCAAAACAGGAGGCTTATCCTTCAAATCCAACTATCGTCTGGTTTCTGGGAAAATCTGTAACAAATAAGCAGTTTACTTGCAACTTCACTGTTATTTTGGACGAACACGTGCCCACGTGACTGTAGGCTTGTTAGGGATGTTATACATGGCGATCTTTTCATAGTTTTCGGGTGTAAAGGTGCAATTTTAGCTCAAAGAATGTAATGCCTAAAACTAACAAATGACTATTTATTGGTTAATTTATAGATAGTGTGATAGGAAAATAATGCTTGGACGTGAAAGAAGATTTTTAAATATAAAATATGAGTAAAAAGCTAAAATGAGCATTACAATGAAGTATTATTATAATAGAATGTTAGGAAAGGCACGAAAGGATCAAATTTAGAAATGCCAGTATCTATTCTTATCATGCTTGGACATCGTCAAAAAAGACACTTATTTTTGTCTGCAAAGTCCATGAATGCTAATCAATTAAGCAAATAAATCAAAGATCACACTACTAAACATAATTTCAAATATAAAATCTCTGAATACGTGTAAAATGATCGCAATTTGTGTGTATCTGTACCACCCCGTGTGCTAAAGGCCGAAAGTCTCGTGTGTGTCCCGAGGCTAAGCGCAGTAAACCGAGACAAACGTGACAGAGTGACCTATTTCAGATCATTATACGAATACACCTCTGTATTGTGATTCATAGCGCCACTACTCAGCAAACTAGAATAATTAGGAGACGTTTTCAAAAATACATAATTTAATATTTTATGTCGCACGGGTTTGCTCTGGTGATGAGGTCGAGATTGACAGACATCTCACCTAAGAAACTACTATTCCTAATGTGATACAGGATTTGTTTTAGGAGTTAGATGAAGGAATTATTAGTGAATATGGCTTACATCTATGTACATAGTATGCTTAATAAGGATGCTAAATAAGGAGAGGGTTTTTAAAATAATTATATTTTGGGCTTCAGACCTTTCGACTGAGTTGAAAGGCTATAAAATTTGCAAAAACTTAAGATTTGAATCTGAAGCCAAACGAAAGTTCCTCAGCCCTTATATTAGTGTATTATCTATACTGTTGCATTATATTCGCTATAAATGCATTTTTACCAAGATTTTTCTGGAGTATTAGCACCAATTTAATTGAATCAAATACGTAAACCATATTTAGTACATAATTTATGATTCATTTTTCCTACAATATGTGCATAAAACATATGTGATAACTTCTACCTGCGTACAATGAATACGTTAGCCGTATCAACGGACCCTAGTCACGTTTCCTCCAGTACTTTACAGACAGGCATATGGCACGTTAAGTCATCGTGATTGTCAGGTGTTCAGACACTTAGTATTATGCTAGAAGTCAGTGCTCGTGCATATATCTAAGGTCTTTATCCTTCGATTGCTGAAAGTCTGATGACAGTGATCGGTAGAAAAGAAACACAATATTAAATAAAAGAGGCGTAAGTAATGGTTCGACTATTAAATATCTACGGTAACCTTAAAAAATAAAATAAATAAAGTGTCATAAATTAGTTTGATACCACAATTCCAACTATTCTAAAATGTCGTAGGATCCATTAAAATTAATAATATGCAAGATCTATCCCTATAAATGTGGTACTACTTTCTAAAAGGAAAATAATTTTAGAGATGATATCGACAAAGAAACGTTTATGAAAAGTGATTTCAAAAAACAAGAAAACCTTGGGAATGATTCCCAAATTTTGGACCCTTAACAAAGCAGAGCAACCTAAAACCTTCCCCACTTCAAAAAAAAATCTACAAAATTCTTCAAACTTTACTTCTCTCCATAAAAGCACTCAGCGGTTCAAAAAGCTCTTACCACATGGCATGTGCAGACATAGTACATTAGTCCCAGCCTTCGCCGGCTTGTGTAATGACTTTGACATATTTACTTTATACCTGTTCACTGTTCAAGGTCTCAAACCTTTATGTTAGGATCTTCTTACATTAGAGTAGAAAGGGTTTTGGTTCGGCGCGTGTATTGCTAAGGCAAATTCAGAGATGGTTTTTTTAGATCGGTAGAGTGTTTTTCTTCAGTCGGTTCTAACGGCTTCCATTTAAAATAATATGAAAAATAGTTCTTACGAGCTACGCTAGGGGAGCTAACCCATTTTCCAAAATTTGTCGATAAGTGGATAGTAGGAGGAAATGGCCCCACAGGATTCAGGTTTCTTATTAATATGTCATTTTTCAATAACTGATTACTTGAGTCATGTTGCCGGGTCAAGCCAATTGTTGGTTTTTCTGCTAAGCTATTTGGTACAGCTCAGAGTTTAACGTACTCAATTATCGACGCAAAAAATATTTTGCATGTGTCAAAAGGTCCTTCACTTTTTTTTGTTACGGTCAGTTTTTTCATAGAATTAATGTTTTGACAGAAAACATGTCAAAACTTCAGTATCTGCCGCCATATAGCTTAATTTGAAGAATGGTTTAATTTGAAAAAGTTATTAGAAGAATCGATTCTTAGTTATGTTTCAATCCCCGGATAAATCCACTCCAGTTAAAATCAACCTTAACCTATCTCAAATACTATTACCATTTCTAATAATAACTCCACTGAGGACCATTAATATTTTCAAGTATAACCCATTCCCGATGCAATTAGGTCAACTAATGTTACATGCAAGTTGAGTAATAACACATTTCGTAATATGACTAGAAAAATCTTGTTTACATTCACTGAAAGGTCACCGTTATCAATAACGGGGAGTTTCTGGAATATTTCGACACCATTTTTGACTTCATGCAGTTTTCCTTTGAGGAAAATGCTCTTAAGGAAAGAATCAAAAATTGAATTTTTGGATTTGGTTTCTCAAGAATTTTATAGGATTGATAAAATTGGAGCACTCGGGTAACTGTTACAGGTATTTTTCCTTGTTTTCTTAAGCATCATATTCTTTGAAAAAACGACGGAATCTATAAAAAAAAACGAAAACGTATGGATACAAGCTTTGTTTATCATAAAGTATTTCGGTAACTCATATTGTTAAATTAAAATATATTATTAGTCCGTAATATAACATTTTAAATCAATTAATTTATATTTTATATCTTACAATGTTCTATAATTTAATGTTTAAAAACTTACATGTTTAGTATAAATATACTGTTAATGTAAGGCGGTAATAAATAAATAAATTTTATATACATACAAACGACACGTCTGTTGTGCCCGAAGATATAAGCAGAGAAATATGAAATACACCTACGTCTGGCCATTAACAATGTTAGTTACATAATAATATGATCAATGAATTTTCCTCATAAATAAGCATTTTAAGAAACAGGCATCATAAACAAACCTTTTTTTAAATCGTTTAAAAATAGCCCAATAATCTGCATTCCTGTAACAAGTAAATATTTACATCTCTATAAATAACTAAGCCCTTACGAAATATATTTTAAAACCTTTCAGCATTGCCCTCCTTTCAGTCACGGTCGATGATATAAAACTTTGGTATGCGTTTGAATACCGAAATAAAAACCATTGGGAAGACCATTGGTTTGCAATTTCCTTGGTAATAAATGTCATAATCGTGTGAGTTACTTTCACATGTGCATTTTGGGCTATAACCTGGGTAATACCAGGGTGCATTATGCATATATGTTATGCAATATTATTGAGGAAAAGATTGAAAATAATGCTGAAGAGCCTCTACGATTAATTCTTTTCATCCTTCGAAACCTAAGATCGGTTAGAACGTAGTGGTAAAGGTAATCGTTAAGTGACTGTAGGCTAAGGCTCTTCTTCGAATTGTGCACTCAAAGGAGAGCCTTATCGTGCACGATTAGATTAGATTATAATTCATAAATCTGTGTATGTCCCAAATAAATTAGATTTATCAGACAGGCCCCTGTCAGCTTCATAATCCTGCAGTAGCTCGATTCTCTACTACTATCGACTACCGACCACCGACCTGTCATCGAGAAATTTTGTATGAAAATCTGATCAGCGCCTCTAACGGGCGTCGCAAGAAATATTTTGGCAGTACATTCTAAAATATGTCAAAATTTCGATACTCGACAGTACCGACTATACAGAATCGCGCTACAGTAATGCTCTAAGTTTCTAATTTTGTGTACAATTGCCACCGGAAACTATGTAAAATATACGTACAAGGCTCTCAACAACTGGGTTTAGATCGGATTCGTGTTTGTATTTTACTGTTTTTATTATTGTATTTTCTCTTAAAACAATATAAAGTACGTAAGGAAAATTCAACTTAACATTCAAAACGATCTGTTTTGTTTCAACCAAAGTTATGAAGTCACGATGATTTATACTCGTACTTATATCCACTCATATAATTATGAAGATGTAAACAGAGACAATCACAGGAAGAGACGCGTGCCAAACCTCGTTAAATGTGGTCGCTCCCTTATAGCTTCTCGGACTTGATCGAACTATTAAATATGGCAATGAGATTTTATGACTTGTTGCGCCATGGTATGAAATTAATCATTTTAAAGATTAATTTTAGTGATTGTAATTAATGGCCTATTTAATATTATAAGTATGAAACTTTGCAACGTTTTTATGGCTAATATCTTGCTATATTTTTTTCATTGGAAGATATACCCCGCCCGGACAAAAGATTACTTTTTTCAAGACACACACCGCTTAAAAGCTGAACTCCAGAACTGTAAAATTAACTATGTAAGTATCAAAATAAAATATGAGCAATAGTGAACTGAGATGGCAAGCAAAATGCATTTCAGTAGCCCGATTCTCTATTAGTGTCGAGTATAAAAATCTGATCAGCGCCTCTAGCGGGCGTCGTAGAAATTATTTTTGCAGAACATTTTAAATGTCAAACTCTCGATACTCGTTGGTTCCAAGCAAACAGATCACCATTTTAACAAGTCCAATTAACTGACAATATCCACAAACAAACAATCGGAAGCAGGACATCAAATCAAACATCCCATCATATTCATGAATCATTGTAATCAACAAACGGATTCTGTAACAATCTTAGCATACAAACAGAAATTTTCCATGATCAATGTCATAAGACGTGCAATTAAATCACACGCGAATTGATCGCATGATAGCATTCTCATCAGATTATAGGTAATTGGATTTCTTGAATACTATTACAATAATTAACATTATTAAGTAGTTCAGTTCTTTCTAGAGCAGCTTTTTGTAACTTTTTTTAAGCCTATAACTATCTCACAGTTGGGCAAGGATCTACTTTTGAACGAGGAAAAGGCCGGGCCTTGAGTCCATCACGCTGGCCATATAACTTTACATGCTCTCATGAGTTAAATAAGTTTTATGTTGATGTTTTCCTTCACCGTTAAAGCAAATTATAATTATTTGTAATACACGCATATCTTCGACAAGTTGTAGGTCCTGCATTATTAACCCGCATTTAATTTGAAAAGGATTTTTTTCCTATTTTCTTTCGCAATTAAAATTGTTTCAGTAGTAATCCGGTCGAAAGCCAGCTAAAAATTCGATGAACATTATGTCGAGAAACAAAGCAATTCATTTGATTTAATCTCGACAGCTTGACTTTTCTCGAAAGATTTAATTATCCAGTTTGAGCTGACATTGCTTTTTTTCAATGCCAGTATTTTACATCCTCGAGTAACCGAATAATCTACTGAACCAATAACCAAAATCTTTGTTCTTTAGTAATCTTTATGTAAGACTACTTTCCCGGTAAAAACTTTTAATAACCCGAACCCTATCATAACCTGGTTCGGATAAAACATTTTCCTGTAAAAATCCAAATAAATAGACCCAAAAAAGAACAATTCTAAGCCAAAACCACAAAGGATATCCGTAACTTGTATCAACAATAGTCGATTCACTTTAGCGAGTTGTACAAAAACCCTGTCAAATCGGGGAAGCTCCCAAAATACGCACACTGTATCACATCCTAGTTTATAGGAAGAATACAAGGCCGTTTCGATTGAACGAAGTCACAAAAACAAAAGAAAACCATTACAGAATCGATGACAGATAAAAACTACAATTGGTGTTTTTTCTAAAGCCCTTGATTTTTTTGACACAAACGATGGTTTGTGCGTAAATAGATTTAGTTTTTTATGTATTTAATTGGATTGATTGAGGAGTTCTTAATTCCTGGGGTTTTATTAATACTGTTCAAATATTGTTTGAACACTCACTTGATTTATTTTGTAAAAGTGCTTCCAAATTTCAAAAGAAAATGCTGACTCTATATGTTTGTGATAAACTCATAATCATTGTTGTTTTCATTGTTGTTTTCATTGTTGTTTTCATTGTTTATACACAAAAAATCACTAGAAAGTTTTTAGTGCATAATTTGTTAAATTAACCTAGACAAAGCCGAGCGCGCCGCTAGTTTTTAATAATTTTTCATATTCGCAATTACAATTTAATTTCCAACATATAAAATAATTACATGGGAAACTGTGCCATAAATATAGATAATAATTATTTTTATCTTACGTTCTTGAAGTTAACTGTACATTATCAGAGACGCTTATTTAAGTAATAACACCTTTCACATCCTCATTTAAATCCTCTTCACCAAAAGGTTATATAGATAACAAAAATAACATAAAAATAAAATAAGTACCTACTTGAAAAAGGTCACGTCACACACAACACCTTAAACATCAGAGATTTAACTTTAAGAAAGCCCATTGCATTCATTTATTACCTCCAGACACAAATCAAGTCTGTCTTTAGGTTTTTCGATATAAATGTGGTTGAAACACGCGATCGCTATACCAACATTTGTCTATCTATATATATAAAACTCTGTGTGTCTGTCTGTCTATCTGTGTTACTGAGTGACTGACGGATCGACAGCGCTACTGAGAAGACCACGCAGACGGATTTCTGAGCGTAAAAAGTTGAAATTTGGTATAAACATTCTTTAGGAAATTAGAGGAATACTAACACGGGATTTTTTGTACCCCCTCCCCCCGCTACTTAGGTAAAAAGAGGGAAAAACTTGAATACAAAAGATCAACATTAAAAATGTTTTAAAAACGGCTAGCCGAATATAAGCGGTACATTTTAAAAATACGTAAAATATCGCTTGTTTACTGATTAATTTTTCGTGCCTAAGTTTTGCACAAATTTTTATAGCAAAAGTATTGCATGTGCTCTGACCACAATCGTAACTTATACAGTTAAAAAAACAATTTTCCATTTAAAATAACATACACAAACAAGAATAAATCATTGTTCACTTAAGTAAAGGTGATGGATAACGCTTAAAACATTTATTTGTAATGCGGAAACGAATACAAAAATAAAATGTTAACGAAATAAATGTCTTTTGTATGCACATGAAGATACATTTAAGATAAAGAAGTCCGGGTTAATTGTTAGTTGGAAATTGAATAACAACTGATGACTTTATATTAATTACTTGCAGCGATACCTAAACAACTGTGATAGGTAACTGAACGGTTGTCGGGTTGACGAAGACTTTTGACAGTCGTTACCAGCAGTCAGAAGATTGTTTCGTCTTGTAACCCAGGTAACTGGGTTTTGGAAGTCCGATATGCAGTCGCTCCATGTAAAATACTAGTATCTGGTAAGCTACATGCGGTGACACTGTTAGCTGACTCCAACATAGTTGGAAGAAAGGCTAGACTGATGATGACATGCTGTTAGTCTATATAAGCTTTTCGCTACGCAAATAGTCGAC
This sequence comes from Anticarsia gemmatalis, assembly GCF_050436995.1. Taxonomy (NCBI): domain Eukaryota; kingdom Metazoa; phylum Arthropoda; class Insecta; order Lepidoptera; family Erebidae; genus Anticarsia; species Anticarsia gemmatalis. The sequence goes on along the minus strand of NC_134764.1, from coordinate 6,849,160 downwards.
TGCTCAAACCTAAGGTTATATATCATTATTATCGCTTGTAACATTTCAAAGTTAACTGTATATTCGAAATAATTATTATTCAAGATCCTTTAGAAGCCTTGCAAGCCTGTGAAAAGCTTATTAAACAGATTTTATTATAATAATATATAATGGCACACAAAGCCCTAAACGTGCCCTTGTCTATCATAGAGGATTCAAGACCTAACTCTTCTCACATTCCATCAGGCTACCTGTATACAATTACAGTGAGACTTTAATAAATTAAATTAATTGTAAATTTGAAAATACTTTAAAATAAAAGAAAGATACAAGACAAACATCAGTAGAAGTATTCCTAGAGATAAAATAAATGCGTAATACAATGATACGCCTGTGACAGTCGTTAAGACATTGGCAGAACGTTTATTAAGGGCAAGAGCTTAGCCAATTCTTCGCAACTCCACTGAGAGGTACCAAATGACTGCCTCTATAATTTATTGCTCCTATTATAAGCTAAGTTCTCTATGGAGTGAGAAATGAATTAAAGGAACAGAAAACATTATGTCCCGATCTCTAATTTATTTAGCTATTTAAAAATCGCACATAAATATGTTCCTGTAATGCAGCATGTCCACATAGCTCATAGCTATGTCCTCCCAATGTGAGATATTACTATTTCCAAATAGAGTACTTATTTTAATCAAAATCAAAAATCAAATCGTTTATTCATTTAGGTCAAGTACAGACACTTATGATAGTAAATTGACCGTCAGTTCGGAAGGTGGGGCTAATAAGAAGAGCTGGCGGTCATTTTATCTATTACAATGTCGTCCAAATTTTTAAAGTAGTCTCCAAATTTACTTATTTATCTATAGCATGTCTCATTGAAGACTATTTCTTCGTTCCTATTTAGTATTTATGTACATAACTTCATGTTAACTGGCAGCCGCGTGCAAGCCGCCCTACGCTACAGTTTTGCGTCACGGCCGGACTGTCAGACGCAGCTTATTTACTACTCGAGCGATCAGTCCCGACAACAATATACTATATAACTGCAACTTGTTATATAGATAGAGAACCTTCGAGAAACTTTGTTCTAGAAAGTTCTATTATTGCATCGTTAAGTTTGAATATTTTTTATATCATTTCCAGCCCACGCATTGAGATTCTCACAAGTTGTTCTTGCGTGCTTTCCTTTTTTAAAACTAGTAAACTTAACTCAGCGCAGTGATAGCCAAGTGGTATAAGTTGACACCTCCCATGCCAGTGGTCGCAGGTTCGAATCCGAGGCAACACACCAATGACTTTTCGAAGTTATGTGTGTATTAGAAATAATTATCACATGCTCCAACGGTGAAGGAAAACATCGTGAGGAAACCTTGCATGCCTAAAATTTGTTTAATACATTTATTGAGGGCATGCAAAGTCCCCAACCCGCACTTGGCCAGCGTGGTGGACTCAAGGCCTAACCCCTCCCTCATTACGGGAGGAGACCCTTGCCCAGCAGTGGGACAGTAATGGGTTAAATTTATTTATTAAACTTAACTCCAAACGTCCTTTGACGCAAATTTGAAAAATCAATTTACCTTTTTGGTTTTCATATAAGTCCGATCAAGAGCATTATACTTATAGATAATATGGATAGTATAGTATAGAAGGGACATGTGGATAGTACTTAAGTTCGCCATCAAGTCATTTACCTACCAACTACCAATAACAAAATTGTTCGAACCATTCACTCGGTAACTAATTATAAACTTATACAAACTTGCACCTATATGTCACCTTTGCCTGAAGTCAGCTGAAATACTTCGTGTGCTATAGGTGCTAAAAGTCGATGAGCGGCAAATATGTTTAAAACAAATTATTTTCTATGAAATTCATTTTTCGTACTCTTGATAATAATATTACTCCTTTAATTATGACAGCTGCGAAGCTACTGTGCCTCGATTCTCTACTACTATCGACTACCGACAACCGAACTGTCATCGAAAAATTTTGTATGAAAATCTGATCAGCGCCTCTGGCGGGTGTCGTAGGAAACATTTTGGCAGTACATTCTAAATGTCAACATTTCGACAAGCTAGCCGGTTGTCGGTACTCGATAGTTGTACAGAATCGAGGTACTGATCCGAATCCTGTCATTCCAATGATGTAGGATATCCATTACGTTGAATAAATTAGCAGCATAAGTAGTGAACAGTTAAGTATTTTTTTTCATTACACTTATGATAAAAAAGGCCGTAACCCTGTTTACTAAAAAACACGTAACAAGTATTAAAACTATCGCTTACGACTCGAGTAGTTTACAGAACTTTTCCCACGACGTAATGCAGCCGTCGAATCATATAACATTTTACAGTTTCTATGTGCCTTTACTTATGAAATAGAACTGAAAGTTTATAGAAAATAAACAAGGGCAGCTGTCGGTCTTCCCACGCAAGTTGTGTAAGTACCCGCGGTTATGGACGATGTTGATTATGATTCGCTTCATATAATAGCTAATCGGATGTGAGAAGACTGATTTCTGGGAGAAGCTTAGCTCTATTTACAACAAGAAGGTATGAGTAGCGTTTGACATTTGAATTGGTCGAAGAAAATAGTTCTTGCGACATACGCTAGGAGCGCTGAATTGATTTTTATACTTTGTCGATTGCTTCTTTGTTGTTGCTAGTATTAAAAAAAAAGCTCTTCAGTTTAAAAGTTAATATGAAGACAATAAACAAAGATGAAACTTACGCGCTGAATAGATTTTTATACTTTGTCGATTGCTTCTTAGTAATTAATAGTAGTAAAAAATGCTCTACTGTGTAAAAGTTAATATGAAGACAATGAACAAAAATGAAACTTATCAAGGTTTAGGAACTTGCAATTGTACTCAGGCCGGAAAATGTGTCACAGTAAATATAGTTGGTTCGTGGTGTAGCCATAAATGATTGATTTTAATGTAAAAAAAACTTCTTGTATCATTTATCACTTGTGTATATTTTGTATAGGTACTTACTTACATTTGTAGCGTTTAAAAATATTTTCAGAATGTTGTAAAAAGACTAAACATTATTCTGCAACTTCACGTTAATGTGTGACACAAGTTTAACGACATCTCATAATAGTATTTATTCTACATGATACTTTATCTCTTCGGGCGCTTTGCCAGAAAACCGCTTGTCACAGGTAAGATTGCAGAAAATAAATTGAGCTTGCCTTAGTGGCCTCTTGGTTTCAGAACTGAACAGAACTACTACAACATTTAGTAGCCAAAAGAGATTACTCTGCTTAAAATCTTAAGTTAATAGTAAATCAATTATAATATTCTGCTCTAGTGTTTCAAAGAACTATTTTAAGCTTATATAATGTCACGCTTTTCACCCATGGGCAAACACTACTTGGTACGGTTTCATTCACAGGATATTTTTAGCCGGATATCTTTGCTGGATAAAGGATTAATCCTATAGCTAATGGTCATACATATAAGAACTTTTTAATAGTGATGATACTTCAGAATACATAACTGTTTTATGTGTGATGTTATATACCTAATAAATAAACAGCTCTCACTTTTAAAAATTGTTTTCAATTGCTCAAAAGTTGACTTACAGCCCATCCTAAAACCAGCGCAGTTGGTGAAATAAGATTAAAACCTGGTGTCAAAATATAACTCACTCCGATGAAGATAATAAACTAAAATGCCAGTCATATGAAACATTTAATTTGACTGCAATATCACGGTGTAATACGGACATAAAGTATAAAAGCATGATGGCGACCACTGACGAAGGCGAGGTGAGCGCCGAGGCTGGCGGTCCATGCTCCGTAATTAACTCATAACTGTTATATTTGTTTAGTCTGGATGTCAATATCAATGCTGGAAATGCACTATAGAAAATGAAAATACTGGCTGATCGATAAATTATGTAAACACTCTTTTGTACTTTAAAAAATCTGTGCCTTATCGATGAGGCGCTCGTAGTTCGCTTCACTTCAGTTACACTTACTGATAGGTAAAGCTGATAGGTAAATTAAGCGTTAAGCACCCCTTGCTAAATTATCCAATGGATGGATGCTCGCTAAGTTGTGTTCAAATTGAGCGTTTCTTTCGGAAGGCACGTAAAAATGTTCTATACAAGATAGTTTTAATAATAGATTGGTTATTACTATTAATATTATTCTCAATTGCGAATTTTATTAAGACAAAACAAAGTCTAATATTGTGTAAAAGAGGCATCGTTTATCAAATATTTTGAGATGATAATAATGCATTAAAGGAGATTATCTGACTCTTTATTTGTTGTTATGTGTGCAATACGTTTCGATATAACAAGACACGTTGAATGACATCAATCAGTAGTTCGATTCTCTGCTATTATCGATTACCGACCAACGGCTAGCTCTCGAGAAATTTTACACGAAATTCTGTTTAGCGCCTCTACCGGGCTCCTTAAAAACTATTTTGGCAGTACATTTTATATGTCAAACTCTCGATACTCGGCAATACCGACTACAGAAAATTGCGCTACAGAAACTCTTTAGGACAAACCAACGCCCGTGTCAAGGAGTCAGCAGTCCAAAAAACTGTTTAGTTTCAATTACCCCAAACAAAAATAAATCTCACTGATATATGGTGTAGATTACATAAAATTATATGCGAATTACAGTTTATTTATATTTTCAAAGCTACGCTTACGTATTTAGAATCGTATTTCTACACTTCCTGACGTTTTGCGAGCATGAAATTGAAATACGTCCGCACATGATATGACACGTTAATTATTTTTTGTCCAAAATAAAGATATCAATGTTTAGATAAATCATACGTTTGAAGGAAAACATACAGATATACAATCATAATAAATGATAGGGATATAAATTGTGTTATTTTTAAATGATAAAAACTTATCTGAAAATAAAAAGTAATTTAGCGGGCAACACTTACTTAGAGACTTTGTTGGGGTTGCCCGTATATTGAACGTATACCTTAAAACAAGCGGTTTTTTGACAAACCAAACCATATAATATTTTAATCGATCTAGCTATTGATGTCATATTCGTTTTTTTAGAAGATATAAAAAGAAGCTTTGTTTAGTTATTATTGTAACTTTCATTCAAATTAGTCTATATTGCACAGGATTGTACATTTAGACTCTCCATCAAAATTTTCCAGAGGGCAATGTCCTCGACCGAAATAACCTGGAGTGTGAGTCATCGTTGCAAAAACTCTACGTTCTTATTGTAATGCATTCCACTTGATTCCAAAGAAAATTTCGCATTATAGGTCACCTACATAAAACTGTTGTTTCGGAGTTAATCTCTGAAACTACTGAACCGATAAACCCCTGATCATTATGAAGTTTACAATGATTTACGATATTTTAATAGGGTTTAATGTGTGATCCTAAAAAATGCACACTCAAAAAACAGGTTTTCTCGGTTTTCCTAATGTTTCTGCTAAATTGCATGGGCTGTTTTAATTTAATGTAAACCATAAATAATCCTAGAGATAAAAAAGTGACTACCCCATTTAAATCGTTATTTAAATGGGGTAGTCACTGTTTTTTTAATCGTGTATCCTGAAATCAGTTATTATTGGTTGTTAATTTAGAATCAGCATTAAAAACACAACAAGATATACATTTATGAATTTAAATGAGCACACGGGTCTTGCGCTTAATTGTATCTGAAGTTTTGGTTGTACTCTAGGTTCAGTAGCTCGATTCTGCACCACTATCGACAACCGACAACCGGCTTGTCATCGAGAAATTATGCATGAAAATCTGATCAGCGGCTCTGACGAGCGTCGTAGAAACCATTTTGGCAATACATTCTACACGTCAAAATTTCGATACTCGATGCTACCGACTGTACAGAATCGCACTACTAAAAAATCTGTTTAGCGCCTCTACTGGGCTTTTTAAGAACTATTTTGGCAGTACATTTTTAATGTCAAACTCTCGATACTCGACAGTACAGACTGTAGAGAATTACGCTGCAGTTATAGTGGTTTTCGGTCTAAATATAGTCATAGCATTGGAAAAATAACATAAAATATTGGTATTCTTTTCAATGGTATGATATCAAATAAGAGTAATACTGTCCGCAAGCTTGAATCAGACATCGGGCGAAGATGAAGGAAAATTTAAATTAAAATGTTTGCTGGCTCTAACTCATAGGATCTTTGGCAAAAAACAAACGCTCTTGTGTAAATTGAATTTGTATTGTTCGAATGAGTGATTCTGTTGAAACCATTCAATGCCAACTTTTGGTTAAGCGATAAATGGTTTAGTGGAACGACTGGAATGCGAGTGAGTGCAGACTTGTTGACGCGCTGTACACCACAGACACGATATAATGCACATACTCGTAGTGCTATTTTATTTATACAGGTACTATGTACTATAGGTATTATATTTTCATACTGATGCCATAAACGTATAAGTATTCGGTTCTTTTTTTTATTAGTTTGTCTATGACGCATTTACGGCTAAACTGCCGAATATTTTTATTCGTCCAAAAAAGGCTTTCAATGCTTTGTTATTACAAAAAAGTGCAGGCAAGATATTGCAAGAAATGAAGAGCTGAATTTCCAAGCAATGAATTTGGATTTAACAAAGACAAGCCAGCAAAGTCGATGCATGGAATATATTTTTTTTTAACCCGCTACTGTCCCACTAATTTTGTTCAAGGGTCCCGAACGAGGAAGGTGTTAGGCCTTAAGTCCACAACCTTTGATGATGTCATTTACAAACATTGTTACAAGTTCTTATATTTGGACTTCACAAAGATAAACCAGCAAAGTCGATGCATGGAATATATTTTTTTAACCCGTCCCACTACTATCAAAGGTCTCGAATGAGAAAGGGATTAGGCCTTAAGTCCACAACCTTTAATTATGTAGATACTATATATTTTACAAACATTGTTACAAGTTTCCTCTTATTTTAATTTCCGTGTTACTCTTCCCGTTCATAATAAACGATGTATTTATTATTACAATCTACTTTATTCTAACCAGTTCACGAGCTAGTTCGTCGCTGATAGAACGGTCTATCAACACTCAGTCCAAACGGTGATCTGTTTAGACTTAACACTGAACTTTGTTTGGCTTCCTCGTTCCTTGTTCGATTAGGAGTAGAAAAACGTGAGAGCTACTTGATTTGTTTACTACAATATTATGCTTTTTACCTGTAACTTTCAGATTGATAGTGAATATTCTTTTGAGTAATCATAACTTTTAAACTCTCGCGTTGCATTTTTTGTATAGTAAAATACGGGAACTGCCATGAATGAGTCAGCCTGCAACCACGGCGAGTGCATCCTGCGCCGAAACGTTAGGCATCTTAAGGTAAAATGCGTGTTCGCCTTAATTTCCGTATCCTATTATTCTTTTGAGTAAACTTTTGTTGAGGGCATGAAAAATCCCTAACTCGCACTTGGTCAGCGTGGCGGAATCAAAAAGGCTTTGACAATTTGAGCCGCCGTATTCCCGCTCTGAACCCGTCCCCGTCACCCACACGCTTTCCGTGTAAATTGCACTTTACTCTAGCAAGCACACAAAACTTTGTACATTTTATTTTCGTTTATATAATGTACAACTTTTAACATACTCGTATTTACTCGCGAAGCTCATTCTTCTTGTTGGATATGTCGCTTATGATATTGGCAATTCTGATATACTGGAATCGTCTACATCTTTACACAGAAATTAGGTATATCAAGTCTAACATTTCCATCGCAAACACAACAAAACAAGAAAGAACGAAAGGTACTTAATGAATCCTTGATGGTCAAAGGTCGATCCAGTTTCAAGAAGTGAAAAAATACATCTGAAACTGAATGTTCATTGACGTAAACGCTCGTAAACAAGTTTTTCAGCTGATGACGTAGTGTCTTTAAGATATGCATGAGTAACTGCCGTATTAGCTATAAACACAAGAGCTTTTGTTTATTTTGGCTTTAATTACATAGCTTCCTATTTGTGAATTAGGTTTACCTTAGTTTATAATAATTTCCTCCTAGATTATATCCGGCTACGATAGCCAGTTTCATTAAAAGCAGCCTTGCATTGCTTGTATATCGAGAATTTTTGTATGCAAATCTGAACAGCGCCTCTGACGAGCGTCGTAGGAACTATTTTGGCAGTACATTCTAAATGTCAAACTTTCAATACTCGACAGTACCGACTGTACTGAATCGCACTACTGGACATTGTTTTTAGTGTTCAGCTAACTTGTCACGTATCTCAGTTGACAACTAGTGTACGTCAAATCGATGGCCACTATTCAGTACATTGCTGCTTTGACGTAACGTGTTTATCTTAAGAATATATACTATAATCTAAGGGAGAAGATAGGCTTGGCTTTTATATAGTTGTCAACTGAGATACGTGATGGCTACTCCCTTTATTTTTGCGTTATTACGGATATGGCGGATAATCGACGTGGCCATTAAGAGGTCAATAACGACACATCTTACAAAAACCAAGACCAAAATTACAATAGTTAAGCTGCTAGCTGTCCCTCCATTTATAACATTTGACTTCACTTATCCTACTGGACTCAAAACGTCACAAACTGTATTTATTATAATTTCAAACGCAATATATTTTCTCAACACGAATAATAAATGTACCTAGATATCATTAATATTTAAAAATGTAATATTTATCATTTTAATAGCGTATACGCGTATTTACGCACAACAACTTTGAGTTAGAATATTTCGCAGAATCATGACGACGGTCGAATGATTTTATTGTGATGATGACATAAATAAGAGCAGGGTGTTCTGATAAAATATTGTTAAGAAATTTTTATTATTGGATATTATATAAGTCTTAAAAATAGGCAAGTATTATTTCGTATACATTATACATTAAATATGATTTAGCGTGATACTGTAAAGGCCCGAAACTAGTCTGAAGACTGTAGAAATTTATGCCTCCGTGCAAAGTTATTCCGTGTTTCCAATTATTGTCACTGAAATATGTTTAAACTATGTGCCGATTAATGTAGAGATTAATAAGTGCAGTTTTTCAAAGAATCAAGAATTTATTTACAAATCTAGAGTATCCAGAATATGAAAAATAAACACACTGACATTGACTGAAGCAACTGTTTACTTATCTATCGTATCAAAGTGGTTTTCCCCATCGGCGAATTATGTTTTGCTAAAATATGATTTTCAGACTGACCACTATATTTTTCAAAAATATTTTTACCTTGAACTTTTTCTCCGAACGACCGACCACACTCGGGAGCAGCCATTAAAAAAATATGTCACTTCTACGACTACTATTTGACGAAAATAAAAAGAGAACTTGAAAGAAATTTTTATTATATATATCGTTATTTTAATGGCTTTGCCCTCAAATCTGCGCCAAACATTTTATGGTACTTTCTTAGAAAATCTGACAGATGAAGATCCTTGGTTGAGAGACTCATCAAATGTTTTGATATCTTTATTAGAATGCTCGACGTTAGGTGTAAATCATGTTGTTTTTTAATTAATTTAATACTACACAAGTCGTTTAATTCTTTAAAGTATTTAATTTGAGATCAAAGAAAGCGAAAATAGCTGGTGCATTTTACTGTTTTCATAGATTAATCGTTTTATTTTATGAATGATTTTTATGCGCTTGAAATTTATATTTTAAAACAACAAAGTACCAAAACTATCACTTTATTTGTTCTTAAAGGTTAACATATAAAGCTATGGTGAAATGAATGTCGTTCACCTTTTCCAAAGTATTGAATATTATCCAATTTTATCGTTTTTCTTGATTGTTAACTTTAGTCCTTATTTCTATTGTTGTTTCTCAATAACTAAAAGTTATTTAAAAAATACGTAAACCATCTTCAAGAGTAAGTCATTCATAACAAAATATACGGTTTTTGCTCCAAATACTAAGCAATGGAAGCCTCATACATTCACCATATAAATAGATAATTAGGGCGTCTCCTTAACATACAAATGTGGGTCACATCACGTCTCCTGAATCCATACATGATAAACAAAAATGTGTTTAAACGAAACATATTTAGATCAACCTTGTTCTGTTCTTGTTATGTTCTTGATATGAGACGTTATACAAATGTGATTATAACAGGCATTATGTTGTATGATCGGTACCAATATTATTAAAAGTAAAGTGAGGCTGCGCTGAGCACTTTTATAAAATGAGACGCCCATAGCCAGTTGCGCTCACCAGTCGGTAAACGATCTATGTATGAAGCAAACCTTGGCGCGGTCATTCCATAGATGGGTGATGGGTTCTCCGTGCTTCAGAGGGCACGTAAATATTCGGTTCCGGGTATTGTCAATTAAGATAACAGTCGTTAAGCTACGTCAAAGTCCTTCGGGCTGGTTGAACAACTTTGACTTTAGGTATGACAGGCATGAAACACTGTAAATGGTGAAATATATTTCACAAACCGCCACTTACGCCGTTTTTGCTTACCTAATGTGAATTATAGAATTAAATAAACTACCATTTTCCTACCTAAACAGAATCTGACCCGTCAACCAATCAAACAGAATATACACAAATAAACAAGCAACACAATAATAATAAATCAATTGAACCATTTTCTTCGAACTACGCCAAAATCTGATAGTTTCATACGCTTTATTCGATAAGTGGGTTCGAGATTTAGAACTATTGCACGTGTTATACTGACGGGTCAATATTCGCATATTATTACGTTTCTATAACTTAGTAGTAATACTGTAGCCACCTTTACACACACAGTTTATCGTGCATGACACAAGTATTTGTTCTGAGCCCCGGTTGTCAGCCTAACTTCCAAAATTTCACGGTAATAATATAAAAGTTGACTTTCATATATTTCTATAGTATATAATGGCTATAATACATATATTGGACCTGACAAGCAATGATTTTATTAAGTATTACTTTTTTATGAGTGAAGGTTTAATGAGAATACCTTCATGTGGTACTACATGCTAATCGTCTAAGTTTAATTGTAAAAAAAGGTAGTATTTCTACGTAATGTAATTAAAAAACCCATTTTCTACCCTGGAAATACCAAACCACCACGGAATGGAAAACCAAAACTGCAAACAATGGGCAAAAACATGGCCGTTAGCGACATAAATGTAAACCAAGTAAGACGTCATACATACATAATATCACGATCGTTATAAGGTCTAGGCATTTTAGTTGAAATAAAAACGATTTCAAAGGTACAACGATTCATTCGTGGCTCGACTGTCTTGTGATTACAAACAATGGCAACGAAAGTAATATTGCTGTGCTTTTATGCATTGTGTTTTAATAACGTGTGGACGATAAGAAAACACTTCAGATCTAATTTACGAGAACTATGGTCAAAAACGGATACCTACTCATCAAATGAAACTTTTCCTATTGCGGAGTTAAGGTTGCGTAGAATAAAGCACTTTGGTTCAAGTATAAGGAACACTAACACAGCAAGTGCATCGAGTTTCTCCAGTACAAGATTAAAAACAGAAAAAAATATTTTGTCCGGATCTTCGAGCAAAAATTCTGCAACTACAAAAGAAAAGTCTACCCAAACTTCAAATGCGTTTTTAACTCCCAACTCCAGTGACGAAAAATCTAAGTCTAGCAATGTGAGATTGCATGAAGAACTTGGCTTCAAGAAACATGAGCACAGTATTCAAACATCCATTGTTCTTGATTCTTCTTCACACAACAATGAAATCAAGAAGTCTTCAGTTCAACCACGTGGCCCTGTTTCAAAGCCGCCGGTTTTTACTTCTAGTAGTTTTCGGCTATGGTTATCGAATACGTTGTTACTTATTTGCGTGTGTTTTACATTCTTAGGCAATTTCTGAAGTGTCAGTTAGTTTATTATATGGATAACTGATGGATTCTTTCATGCATTTGTTGTTACTTTATCTATCGGATTATTAAACACTTATCCATAAGCTGCTGTGAAACGGGTCCAAAGTGTGAAATTAGTATATTAATTATAAAGCGTGAGCCACCAATGAAATGTAAAGTAATAACTAATTAAGATAGCTTAAATATCCTTGTGTAAAAACGTATCATCACTCATCAGTGTCTCTATCATCAGTATCTCCTTATATATTAAAAATAATTGCCTAATATGTTGTTAAACACAAAACTCAAGAACTTATTGTTAAGAGAAGACTTATTGTTTTATGTAAAATTTTCTTTAAGTCGGGAAAGGTTTTTATGGAGCGAGAAAAAAATGGTTTAAAAATAAACAGTTAAAAAGTAAACAAGCTTATACACTTTCTATGATATCATTATAATGATCTCTAGGGAAATAAAAACTGCACGACCTAACGAATCCCACTATGAAAATGTTACGTCATTATTGGTGGTTGATGTGAAATTGATTACAATGTTTATATTTTGCAAAATGCGGGTTTTAAAGTCCATAACTATCATTAGAAGAAAAACAAACAGAAAAGCAATAAATCCGTTATCATTATTAAGTATAAGTTTCAATAAGTAATCATTTTAATTTCAAAATTATTTTCATAATAAAAAAAGCATGAGCTATTTTAATGAACATTTTACGATGAAAAGTTTAATAATTTTTGTCAACGTCTACCCAATTGCATATCCACATCCGCTACGAACGACACGAGACGAAAACGGTACACCAAAATGTTTTGCTCACAAAAGCAGTTTAATTGCTCATGTTTGTTTATAGTGCACATGAGGACTCGTTAATGTGGTCTAGTGTGGGCTGAACTCCTATAAACGGAGCTTCAAATGTCAAGGGTATTGGCGTAATGGGGTGCAGTGTAATGGGCTACAAAGTTGCATAATGGTCACCATTCACTAGCTGATTATTTGATAGGTGGGATGTGACAAGCGCGAGGATAAAGCAGGCTAAGGCGTTATTGTTTCAGGTTGTTCGGAATGTCATTCAATTTTTTTGTGGAAATAAAAGATAGTTTTGAATTTCGAGCATGATCCCAGGCCTTTTAAGTGGTCATGAACTGTTGATTTTGATAAATATAACAATTTCTATCATAATAATATGTATATCATTTATTCATAGTATGGTTATTGATCAAACTTCTGTCAAAGTTATTCAAGCCGCGACATGACTTCAGGACTATTATCTGAATTGCTAACAACTGAGACCGACTTTTTATAAGTCCCCTCTACCTTAAAGGTAGACCTCTTAAGGTAGTCACAGGCAGTGATTACCTTGAGAAGTCTACCTCAAATCAGTAATTAGAAATTAAATGGCGGTCCTGTATTACAAGATGAATGGATGTTAATTAGGCAAGGGAAGTTTATAAAGATTAACGATCTTATATAGTCTTATAAAATCACGCCGTCTTCCCACAGGGGTAGGCAAAGACTAAAGAACGCCACTTGGTACGATCCTCACAAACTTTCTTCGCTAAAACTATACTAAAAGATACACTATCAAAATAAGTACTTACAATACACCCACGCGTTCATGTTGTTATTGTGAGCTCTTCCAAAAGGATCTGTTACATATTCCGGAGTCTATTTTTGAAACTAGGTCAGTGTGTAGAGAATGTTATTTTTATATAACATTTCGCTCAATGACACAAATCCTGATACAATAAATATTTGGTACATTTTTGCAATATTAGAAGTGAAATATCTTACTTGTGACGAGTATTGAAATGACTTTAAAAACGTCATATACTTACAAATCAATCAGTTTTTTTTTATTTCAATGACTATTACTACGCTATTTTTAATTTTTTTTACGCCTCATTTTATTAAGAGACTAAAATACTTTAGGAAAGTAAACGAAATAGTAGAGGACGGTATTAAAAGAATCCTGAAAATATATCTACTTTTACATCTCATTTAATCACTATAACAAGACAATATTAAAAACAACCTAGCCATAGAAAGAGCTTTTAGTTTAACTTAAACATTTAAAAAAAAACAAAAAGATAACTCCCGCACTAAAAATTGCTTTTGTGTCGTGGTGCGGGAGCGTTTTTATATGGGTTTAAACGCTATTGAATAGATAAACTACCGCTAAATGTACTCAGAAACCGGGGGTAAGAGCGACTGAAAATTAGGTGATATTTCAGCACAGGCCACAATGTCCCAGTTAGGAAAGACCGTAAAAGCACTTTATCAATAGCAGTACGAATTTAAACGAAGGAACAACAAACAGTAGAGCGTCGAAATGCATTATTTACCAAACAATTTGTATGACTAACCTCTCATTTTAGCCCCATTCAACTTCGATACGGCACTCGAAACGGGAAACCAAAGCGACGTCTAACCTAGTTTAAAAAACACGGGAAATTTTGTAAATAAGGTGTTTTTGTGGATCATTTTTGACCCGAAAGTGCTTTGTCAATGTCTTGTAGACATTAATAACGCCTTAGAAAGTTTATGGTACAGATTTCGTACAGTTTTTTTTTATGTTTGGAGAATTTTGAACAGATCGCCCTAAAAGCTGTTTCCGCTTAATCTAGCAGGTAGCTTAATTATGAGGTATTTATCTACAGACCTAGCTTGGGCACTTGAGCGCCTGAAGAATAAACACACACACACCACATTAAACTTAATGGCAATTTATTGTATGTCTCATCTGATCCTGTACATACATACATTATATCACGACTGTTATATCCCGAAGGTGTAGACAGAGGTGTATGAAGTACAGCTACGTTTCACCATTAACAATGTTAGTCCCATGTAATTGTGAGCAAGCCGGTTGCCATGCACCAGGGACTCTGCTAAATTCCGGTTAAGAATTATTTAAGCATAAATTAGAATAGACAGTACTTTCCCCTATCGGAAATCGTACCCAAGACCGCGTCAGCAGTCGGTTATAACGACTGCGTCACAGAGGCAGTCAAGTGAACCTGAACATAGCTAACAAAAATCTAGGTTATTACCCAACACCGTCAAAATCAATTCATCTAACCTGTCATCATGTCATCTCTCACCAATATATCATAGTTTGATTGACAAGCTCACGTTCACAGGTGCTATGTCCTATATAGAACAAGATAAATGTCCTATGGAAATATTTCAAAACCTTTAGTATAAAACGACGGCACACGTAACGGTAATTTAATGGAGGCCTATTTATTCGGTTAGCGGTTCTCTCCCTAGCACGGCGACGTTCTATTTTTAAGATCCATATTAGAATTTCGAATCGATCCACAGCGACCGTTTTTTGTGCTAAATATGCAGTGGCCAGTTTATCTGAATCGACAAACCTCTTTGTATTATTTAGTAGATGCTAAATTGTTATTGTTCTGTTATATTTCACGTACAGCAGGGTTTGTGTTTTTACATGTTGTTTATTTTCAAATCGACTAAAATTTCAAATGTTGCTTTTTATTATTCCAACAAACGCGCTCTACATATAAAATTTTAAAGTTCAATTTCCGAGTCCGATTTGCTTTGAACTTGGCGGGGCTTGAGACTGAATGAAATTCTAATTCGCGGCATGATACCGCACAACTTTCTTTGGACAGTGTCCAACATTTTAATGCTAAATTAAAAGTATTTTAATATATTATTTATTTTCAGCTTAAACTGTCACTTTGAAGACACGAAGTGCGAATGAGAGATGGATAATTTCCTCAAGAGACATGAGTACTCAGTACCTTATATGCGTAGGGCTATGTCGTATGTTGAGAACTAAATTTAGACAACGCTAATTGCCTACGCCTCTCGAAATATCGTGTAATGGTTTGTATGAGACTTGTTTAATAGAGTTAATAGTATTGGCAATAACTTTGGGCAGGTTTCTGTCTAATTTTAGATGTTGTTTTAATATATTTTGAATGTGATCTCTAACTGAAATGAAATTTTGAAACTTTTCAGAGTATTTTAAAATTGTTTACATCTGCGCAAATTTTGTGTTAATCAAGTAACATTATAAGGAAACATTACTCATTAACTTAAGTTCAAGCTTGATGACTTTTTAACGCGTTTTTATCAAAAGATTTCATAAGAAAAACATCAGTAAACGTCCTCAAAGAATTCGTTTTATAATAATTACGTTGCAAATATATTAGCAATAAAAGTATTTTGATGTAAATGATGTCATCATAAAAACGTATTTTTATGTGTAACGTTACATAAAAAAGCGATACGGAAGAGGTTACTTATTATTACAGGATGACTTTTTTTCCACCTGTATTTTTCAGTAGCGCGATTCTCTACCACTGTCGAATGTCGATAACCGGCTAGTTATCGAGAAATTTTGTATGAAAATCTGATCAGCGCCTCTAGCGGGCGCAGAAGGAACTATTTTTGCTGTACACATTTTAAATGATAGAAGAATCGTGTTACAGTTTTCTTGATATGTTTGTATACAAAGTTGTCTGTCGAACCATAAGGCAAGAACACTTGAGTCTTAAGATACGCTGTAGTAGTTCCATTCGTGATTTTATTTCTACCCTATAAACGGTAAATGTTTTAAACGCTAGTAACACAATTTTGTTTTACATAAAATAATTAAGTTAAATATATATATTTCAAGATTCTATTTCAGTATTTTGCTGTTAGAAATTTCCATACCTTTCACGAAATCAAATTGAACCACACTCATAAACAAATATAAAACTCAGTGATGTCACGAATCTGAATAATTTATTATATCGCGGTTATTTTGGAACTCTTGAATCTTATGAAAGACCGTTAACGACTGAATCTAATAACTTTAGAAGTTATTTCTTAAAAACGCATCCTTTGTAAAAGGATCAAAATGTATTTAGAGCGAGACAACCCGTTCGCGCCATACGAAACAGTTTCACGGACTTTTCAAATTTAGAATTGTAGAACGACGCCATGTTTGCTTGAAAATGCCATATTTGAATTTCTATTCACCGTTAGCTGTAGGCAGAATGCAATTTTTGGTCGACTTACATAAGATCTAGTGATATTTTCTAGACCTTTGTAAATTAAAACATGTTCATGAATTTAGAACGGTAACGTTTTTGAAAGTTAGATTTATTACGTTACTGTTAGGTATAATATCAAAATATACATTGTGCGTTGCTGGAATTTTCCATACCTTAACCTAGTAAATAGTTCCCGCTCAAAACTTTATGCGCATAGAGTTTACTCTATTTTGACACAAGTACTATCAAGTCGTCACTTACAGTTTCCACTTTTTGAACTAGTGGAAGTTTGAGTATGTAGGTAGTACCTAAGTTTAATCAAGGCTACTAATGGACTATAGGTTTGTTTTTTATTTATTTTCTTAGGTAGACTTGTGATTCTATTTATGAGTAAATTCATCCCATGTAAGTACTTAATATTAATATAGGCCTGTGTGAAGTTACATATCATATCTACCGCTTGGTAAATATCGTCCCTACAGTCTGACAGTCAATAAAAAAATATTTTCTAAATAATATTTATCAAGGTAAATCGACCGCTTAAAAGTCGCCATCGAGAACCACTTAATTTTCTAAACAACTTAATTTTCTTCGTCGTATTCCACATTTCCACGTGAGTTACACGTGGTCGTTGGTTCGTGAAACCTTAAGCGGTTTTATTTTTATACCCTTCATTACCCTTTATTGTATAATTTGAAATTATGCGGAAAGCCCACAAACTCAAATTACGATCAGCTTCTTAATTTCATAACGTTTCCTCATTCATTTGATGAATGATTGAGTGATTGAATGTTTTTTTTTTATTTGTTATCTGTGGGCGTTCAGGGTCTTTACCTTTCGCGTGTATTCACATGTAACGCGCAATATCGCGTCTTCATTTTTACTTTTTTGGTACGATCTTAAGAAGCTTTTATGATCTGAAAATGACATTATTTTTGCGATTTAATTAACTTTTATGAAACGTGTCTTGAAAGTCATCTTCGAGTCCTTTTACCTTCCCTGCATTAATTACAAATAAAATTAATTATAAACTTAAGTACTTGCTAGTCGAAAAAAATCAATACCTAACAACATAAAAAGCGATCGTTTCTCCCCGAAACAAAGACTCGATTTATTGGTATAAGAAGTCTTTTATCTTTCTACAAAAATCTAGGAAATATTTATGATACACTTTATAGCCTATATTTCGGATTGTTCCATAAAAAAAAGATAATAACAAAGTATTTAAATATTAAGTGTCTTCACCCGTTTCTTCCTACTTCTAGAATAAGATGAATAACATTGAAATAGTCCACAAATATTGTTGAAAACGAAACACCGTTACATTTTATAAGTTAGTACCGGAGATTCTGAAGATTCTAGTGCAAAGTCATTGACTGGCCTGATAACATGAAACAGGTCGGAATAACTTTTACATTTTCAAAATATTATCGAGAAATATTTCTTTCCAAGATCATATTTATGTACCAGTCACAAATTTAATTTAAACGAAATATATTAAACTTACTTATGAGGTTTTTGGATAACAACGTTGGTTCTACCTTTTCGAACCGGTGATAATTCCTTAACACTAACTTTATATGATTTTCCAAATCATCCGATTGCGCTAAACCGGCGTCCATTTGCAAAGAAAAATGCATCATCAAACTTTAGCATTAGTATATTCGCATGTCTGCAGAATTAGTAAACATTTTGTAGTCAGTAAACTAACTCAAAAGTAATGTTTATTGTTACTGATATGAAAACTACTTTTAACAATTAAATGCGTAGCAAAAAGCAAATTCCTGATTGTTTTCAGACAGCGTGTAGTAAATATTTGGCAACGATCACCGACGTGATAGCATCAATTCGCGTGCGCTATTTATTGTGAAAAAAGGATTTTGATTGATCGATTATTATGGTTTTAATAAAACGGTACGAAAGCTGGGAGTTCAGGGAATTAATCAGATATTTTGAAAAACTTGTTTGTAATATTCTTTTTGTTTTTTACATCAACTCAGTCGTATCCACTTTTTTTTCTTCTTTGTCTAAGCTTATAAGTGTACTAGAGGTATTTTGCCTGCCGTTTTAAAAATTAAAGGAAACTAAACCTAGGCGAACTTCACACACTAACCAATGACAGATCTATTCTACTATCGACATTCTCATATACCACACCAATTCGTGGCGAGATGAGCTTTCCCACATAACTATACTGTACCTAATTGCTACTAGGCACACGTCTTGCGTATATAAATGAATCAGATGTTATTATATACCGATTAAGCCTAAGATCAATAAGAAACAATCAAAGTTCAATGCACTTTGTTTCCGAAAAAAACTTTGTAAGCTCATTGCATTATTTACACGTGCATATTCTTAAAACAATAGGTCAATCAGTCTTGGTCATGACGGTTTTAGCTAAATAAATTAGATATTGACCATTACAATAAATATTTATAATGATTCAGAGTTTTAAAACTTCATGTTTAAACTATAAGGACTGGTCCGAATCGAAAACAGCTTTATGATTAATGTGAATGCAGTTATAACTGTATGTATGAATGTTTTGTTTTTTTATTGGTTTTATAATATTTAAACCTTTACAAAAAAAAATCATTGAAGTTAATAGTAGAAGAACGGACTTTACTTCTAGGCCTGAAAGCGAATACAATAGATCGTTGCGTTATTGTTTAAATAGATAACTATATTATCATCAGACAGTCAATATTATCCGTTACCAATTTGACATTTCAAATAACTTAAAAAAAATAGTTTTTGCGCAGTACGGGAGAGGCGCTGATTAGATTATTGTACGAAGTTGATTGCTAGTCGGTTGTTCAAATTCCAGAGAGAAATTCAAGACCAGAGAAAACAAGATGAGAGAAGAAAACAAGAGACACCAACAACAGTCGTAAAATACTATCTGTGTTACTAACAAATGACATTTAAGCTTGGAGTAATTTTGTCATTGTTAATCAATTTTGATACTATTTATTAGGGGTACATGAGTGAAAAAAACCAACCAAGTCCAAGTTTAGCTGCAAAATACTACCGTTGTTCTCATTTCCACCAGCCAGTCATAAAATTATTTTACACATGGCAGTCCAAACATAATTGAAAACAACACTTTCCTTTGTAGATTTTCTTTGAACTTATTAGTATTTAACAAGTGTAACATAACAGGGTCAGTTTAAACAGGTGTCGTTGTTATTCTTGCGAATAAGAATGGCAATGATAAGTACTAAGAAATCTAAACGAAACTAACAACAGCATCAAATATTTGCGTTTTTCTTTCAAATATTTGTTCTTTGCTGTAATTATTGTCTATTGATGCTGGCACGATATAAAGTTACATAAAAGTGATTTGGTAGCAACTTGCCCAGCGTGGTGTAATCCGTCCCTCATTGCGAGAAAAGACCTTTGCCTAGCAGTGGGACATCAATGGATTAAATATAATTACGAAGATGACTTAAGTCTTTCAACTTTTTAGAGAGCCTTGGTATGCATTTCTGTCTAACTCTACATAGATTATAAATAAAAAATCTGCGTATTATCAAAATAAAGTAGCTGTATCAAACAGGCCACCTTCAGCCCGCCAAAATTCTGTATTTGCTACGCCTCCTTTAGCTACGAACCTTGCATACTCTCTCCTAAGTTTTCGTACTATAAGATTTGAGGAGAAGTAACAACTGTAGCAATGTAATTATTACTTTCTGTGTAATTAACAAGTAACTTCGCCCAAAATAAAACACAGGAAACCTATATTTGACGTAGAAACTGCTTTTCCGTGTCCTTATGTAACAGGAATAAGTTTTCAATGTCGTCCTTGGCATTACACGTTACGCTCGCTTATTTAAGATTATCAAATTCAATTTAATCTAATTTGTTAAATAATATAAATTCAAAGAGACGTCAGCAAAAAACATATTACCTATCGTAAGATTGGCACGTGCAAATAATATCGGGGGCAGGGCAATTTGATACAGATATTTTCGTTCACGAGCGGCGACCAGCTGTGATGATGACTGTTAAACCTTGAGACAGGGCACGTGGAAAATGACACGAGACATTGATACTTGTGTCAAATTAACCAAAGAAAGCTGTGCATTCATGTTTTTATAATTTTTTTGTGTAAAAAGATACTTTTTGTCTGTTTGTTTGCTTGCCTCACATGAAATTTCAAATGTTGCTTATTGCTGTGCGTTTTTTATACTGGAAGCTTCTAAGGCTTAATTAATTTGGTAAGTATTTAGTGTAGATTCGTTAATAATTAACCAGTTACTTTTATGAAGTAACGTCAAAAAAGTAAATGGTATCACAAGTAACGACTAACTTTAATATGGAACTATTGGCACCAACTAGATCCTTAATAAATATTTCATATGAGAGCCAGCAAGATTAATGAAAACGTTATTTGAGCATTATTTGGTTGAACTATATTGGACACATCCACTGGTTAATGCTAGTTATAAAATATGATTACAAAATGAATGCACATAAATTTTCTTTTGGCTCATTTGCAAGATTGTTCGTGGATGAAAAACTAAAGGGTTTTCAATTGGCATATAATGAAGATTGATGCCCGAAATAAAGCATTGTTAGGTTTATATTATTATGTGTGTCATAAAAGATTGTCCTTTAATTTGATATAGTCTTGTTTAACACTTATTTATGTTGATGTCTGAAGAAGAACTTTAGATTTTTCGAGATCATAAGAAGCGAAAGAGTCATGGATGAAATGTAATAAATAAATGAGATATTCAATTAAAGACATTTTTTAAGGGCTTATGTATAGTGTGTATGTATTAGGTCGGGGAAAGTCTTTTCGCATTATAGTATGTATGAACTTGTAATAAAATATTTTCTCTACACATAAAAGCTCGATATTTGGGTACCTCACGAGCTCACTGAAAGAAACCTAATGAACCGTGTACTCATTTGTGATTCTTGAAGCCAAAGCGATTTTATTACAAGTTCATACATACTATAATATAATGCGAAAAGGCTTTTCCCCGACCTAATAATAATATATTGACAGAATTGGTAGTGAAGTGTCAGCTAATGTAAACGAAACTAAAGGCGCCTACTGTCCATATGTCAATAATTTTGCTACGAAAATGACTGGTTTGTTTTGAAAGAAAAATTCGTGAAAAGAAAAACATCAACAATCAAACTCTTTCCCGATATTATTTAATTCACCATGACCTAAAAAAATATGGAATAAAATTTAGTAGATTAGGTACTTAAGTTATTTTAATTCATTGAATTTACAAGGTCAGCGATGTTTTTCTCATAAAATGGGAAATTAGTAATGATGTAAGCTATTTTCCTTAAAATTATGTTATTATTGATCGTTACCTAACCAAATAAAAATAAATATAAAACAACATGACAGCCCCGTGGCGCAGCGGTTAAGGTCGACACGCCGTTTATCGCCGTTACCATTGCGTCGAGAGGTAATTGGCTCAATTCCCATACGGAGCAATTTTATGCGACTCACAAAAAGTTTTGGGTATGGTTATATTTTGTGTCCGTTGTTTGTTTGTAAACACAAGAGCAATTCTAGGCACTGGAGTTTAAATAAAAAACATGCAACATAAAAATCATATTTTTATTAATTTTCTTATGTAACAAATTTTCCTAGCTACATCATTTGGCTAATATTCTAATTTATCTATCACTCCAACTCACAAAGACAACCACTTACGTCTACAACATTTCTTCAATTTTAATTGACTTATTTACAAAATATCACATACTAATTAAACTAATAAGCTACAGCATAACTATCATCTCCTTCTACATAGTTATTGTTATTCGAATCCCTGAATTTCTCATTACCAGTATCATCATCATCATATTGCCCTTCCGCATCAGGATCCTCATAATCCAAAGGGTCTTCTTGATAAACAGGCCTAGATTGCTGGTATTCTTCTTGAGAATACTCCTCAGCACCAAAACGATGTTTCAATGCTTCATACTTTGCATTTAAACTGCTATCTTCGAACGATGGTTTCTCTTCTAAACCATCTGATGAATGCTGGTCGTCGTTAGAACTTACTTCATCATCATCGTCTTCATCATCGTCATCATCTTCGTCAATTCCTTTGACCTGGACCCTTTCTTCTTGATCTATATTCTCAATATATGGAACATGAATATCCTTTTGTTCAACAACGCCTTCATACTCATCATTGTCTGCTGACTCTTCATTTGTTAATTCGTCAGTATTCACTTCGTTAGATACATCGTTGTCAGCATCAGTTTCATGTTCATCATCTGGTCCATCATTGTCATCATCATCTTCGTCCATTGGTTCGCTATCAGCATAACTGTACACGTTGGAGCTTGACTGCATCAATTCAGCATTACTCTTCTGAACATAAACCTCACTTTGACTATCATTGCTCACATCGGTATCGCTCAAATCTTCCGCACTATTATTCGCGTCTTCCTCGCTTTGATAACTGTTACCTATACTTTCCACAACTGTTCCTATATTCTGTGTATTGAAAGTATTTTCAATCACAGTTTGCACTGTCACTACCGCGTCGTACGGAACACCTGGGTTACCCATGAATACAAGAACAACGTATTTGTAATCAGGACCACCGTCAACGATATTCGCCTTCAGGTCCGTACCGAAATCTATACCACTCACTCGAACATGGCCTATAGTGTTACCATCGCCTATAGCTGGGTATCTCAAAGCTACTGATCCTCCGGGAACAGAAACTCTAATCTGTTCAGAGTTAGTCTTCTCCAGTTCTTCATTCCCGACATCGAGAAGAAAAACGAAGGGATACTTGTGAAACGGATTTGCGGCTACAAACACAGATAATTGACAGAGAACAAGTGCAAGTAACATCTCGACTGTTTGGCTTGTAATGTTAGGTCATGGTACAATAATCAGATTCTTATATAACTCCATTTCACGGTTGATACGCCTCTGTTTTTGCTCGGCCCTGATTACAGGCGTAACGGTCCCAATGTCAAATGAATCTTCGATCGCCGACGGGAAAAAGTTTCCTTCTTCTATTTGTTTTGTTGTAGGAAATGGTTAACGCCTTTTGTAGTATTTCTTTATTAGGAAATTAATGAACTTAATTACCCATGAAGACCAGACACGAATTTATTCCATTCACGATTTAAAACTTCGCTCCTTATTTTATTTCTCTGCTACTATTGTCATGATTATTTCAAATGTCTATCGTATTTTCAAGGTAACAAACTTTTTTAACCAAGTTCATGAATAACTTCAAATAATTGAATTAAATTTTCCGTTCGATTAACGGTGATCATCTTTTATTATTTGATCGAGTTTAAACTGAATAATCAAGTATCACTCATGCGTATCGGTATTCAAAACACCGTAAAGTAAGGCTTGTTAGTTTTGTAAATGGCGATTCGCAATCAACGAAACAACGAACCTAAGGTACATATTTAAATAAGAATTAAAACGGATATACATTCACAAAGCTGTGTAGAATATTACAGGAGAAGAACAAATACAAGTAAAGCAATGGTAAGCAATGGTAGTATTGACAAACAAGACTCCCAATAACCAATCAAAACGTCAGCATCCTACAAACATTTATTTGAACTTTCATCCTATCCTAATATTTCATTTGATAATGTTCCATGGTAGTCTTAACACAAAACAAGGGCTGCAACAAAAAAACGACCACAGACTTTACAATCCTTTGTTTCCGAACGTTTCATAAACATTACTAAGCTGCAATTAGAACTTTCAGCGCAACATTCAATCCAGAAAGGATAAAAGCGTATTTGTAAATTTGTATGGAAAACAAAATATCATTTTGGCACGTTATTACTGACGTAAATGTCCACAAAATGGACGTAAACGACTTTAAAGTATTTTGACTAGGTTATTTTTAATTTGTTACATGTAAATATTGAAATGTCTTTTTTACGTTTTGAAATTTGTAAAATGATTTGCGCCTTCCACGATAACACAAAAGAGAAGAATGATTTTCCACATTTTTTTTAAATTACTGTTTCCTGGATTATGGAATAATTTGACTAACGGCTGGATCCATTTTACATATTATAAGGGCCATATCTAAAGTAGAAATATTATCATCTGTTCTTTAAATTACTATAATTTGAGTTGCTTGCATGTTTTCTTTTATATTTTCTGAGGATTTATGTCGTAGGTGTTAAATAAAAGTCACGGTAATCACAGCTTCGTTTCATTCAATATTGCTATAAATCATAAAATATAACATCTTTCGTGTCCAACACTATTATCACAATGCTAAGAATTTTGCGAACATGATAATATATGGAAGATCAAGCGTATAGGGTAACAAGAAGAGATTTTAATCTTATCAATTACTTGTCAAAATCGTGTACAAATCTTAAAAAATACTGAAAACGAAACGATATAAATATGAAAAAAGCTTTTGTAAGCCTTGTATCTACTTGAAGACGCTCAGGCGAATGAGCAGCTTGAGCGAATCAGCGGCTCATTTTTGACCAAGCTGCTTAAGTAGATACAAGGCTTTAAGTGTTCAAAACGGGCTCAGAAACATAACCGAGAGATAATTAACCACCAACATCATGGTACCTACTGAAATATGGATAGCAAAATAGACTAAATAACGAGTATAACAATTTTTAAAAAGTCATATTAACATCACAATATCCATTGACTCGTATAGCAAGAAATTGCATAGAACTTAATTATTTAATTTGTAATAATAAAGACGCCATTAAAAGTAGAATCACATACGGCATTGTTTCGTGCACGATTTTGACATTAACAATATAACATAGATTGTTATAATTTATATTAAGATCAGCTAAGATTTATGTTATACAGATTACACGGGTACATTAATAATACAGAGATAATTTTATAATATTGTCATCTAATGAAAATTCATATTATTTTCGATCACACTCACATAAAAAGCACCGATTTCTTAAAATTTAGCATTCAAAAATGTTTTACTTTACGTGGTAATTTGAATTTTAAACATTTCTTCCTTATAATAAATTGTATTCTATGATATAATAATGAACAGATACATAAAAATATTAATACATTGACTTCATAATATCATAATCACGTTGCGCGTTGAGCGTTCTATTTACTTATTTAGTTCGTGTATTAAATCTTAGTGAATTATTGATTGTTATTATGCATTAATATATGTAACTGTTGACAAGCTGACAACATATTGGTTTAGTATAAAATCTACAATTAACTGCGATTTTGGCATCCAGTTGGTCTATTTGGTAAAATACTATTTATTCAATAAAAGTAAGAGGGAATCTTTTTTTTTAATAATACCATATGGTTTTCTGGTATCAATGGCCATTCTTATTATAATTTTATTACATCGGTAATCAAATCATAGATGGCCAGTATTTGTCTACTTCAGTTTAACGAAAGATCTTCATGAGACTATTATTGTTCCGAGAGTGTTGGTGCATTTTAGCTTTTGTTCTTAATTTTAGTACAAGTACTTAAACTAGGGCTTAATTATAACCTTCCAAATCTTCCCATGTTAGTTTTATCTTAACTTCTACGCCGATTTAAAATCAAGATATATAATTTAAATATATATTTTTAATAAATGAGATCAAAATATCACACAACTAATTAAAATTATTGATTTTTTATGATAATTTCAAAACATGATATATTTAATGTCTAATTTCATAACTTAATTATCTAAATAATCCTTAATTTTGAGCGCGATAAGGGACGTTGTAACCCAAATCTCCTTTGTAAGTATAATTTATTGACATTGGACGTCTCTGACGAACATAATTTAAAAATATATATTATATTTTTATCTTTCCTTTACCTACGATATACGACAACGCCTACTCCTTTCCAATTTAAAAACGATGAAAGATTACATGTATAACACTTCAAGCTCAGCAAGAACTGAACAGAAAATTATTATGAACATCCTTGGTGAATCAACCATAGACAATTATCGCAGAAAAGACCGCATTTGCTTATTCTGATTATTCATAGAGGCTTGTGCTCTATCCGCTGAGTTAATCAATTGATCCAACTTACTAATTTGTGACGTAACTTGCTGACCAATATCTTTTACAGCTGCTTTTCCCAACAAAGACGTATTTTCTTGATCCTCCATCTTTTTTAAATCGTCTAAAGCCGAATTAATGTCACCTCCGCCATTTTGCTGGGATTTTCCCGCGCGTGGTGTCATTTCGTTGTCATCGGGACCAAGGCCTTGATTTATGGAGCCTATTTCTGTACTTGGTGGGATATAATCTTTATCATAGTTTGTTTGGCCAATGTAGCTAGGCTCACTAGAATAGGATAAATTGTCTTTTGCTGCTAGTTTTACGCGAAAGAAGTTTGTAATAGTACCGCAGACACCCTGTAATAGAAATCGTTAAAAATTAAATATTTAGTACTTTTTTGCATCGCGTGATTCAACATGCACAATGCTTTCGTGTTTTTAAGTAATAAAATTTGCAACTATTATTATAAAACTTTCGATACCAACCTTCAGTCTATTGATTTTGGTTTGGGTCGAATCTAAGATTGTATTCAATTCTGCAAGACCTCCAGTTCCTTCCTTCAAATGGTCATCAAGCATAGCAGTATTCTGAAATCGAAGAAACAATAACGTTATTAAAAAACCTTACATTTTTAATTTTATTAATGTCTAGTATAAAGGTTTTTATAATGAATAGCAGCCAGTGTTTTAAATTATAACACTCATATTTTAAATCTTCTCGCAACATCAAAGTAGTAATCCTTCAAAAATAACGTGTAATTTTAATTTATCAATCTGACAGTTATTTGTGCTGTTAAATCATTTCTCATCAATTTGCAAAGATGGAACCTTGACCTACTTAACGTCAAACACATTAACATCAATCGTAACACAATTTAACGGATTACGAAACGTCAAAAATTATAAATATATCAAACTTCCTTGCCTCCGCAGTTTTTATTTCCACTTCCTCAAATTCCACAACGTCTAGGTGTTTATGTTTTGACAAAAAATCCTCTTTGTCTGGCAAAGGCTGGCCGAATAATTCAGCTCTAGTGCACGCATCTTCGTAAGCCTTTAACGACATGGTTTATCAATTATTTACCTAGGCACTTCGAAATAAAACCTTTCTTTTAACAAACGGATTCGCGGAGAATTAAATTTACACGATGACAGCTACAATATATTTGGCGCAAGTGTCGTCTTGGGTTGAGATATTGATTTTTGTCGCACAGCTTAAAATTTGGTTGCGACTAATTTCTTTAGTAATGGACTGATTAGATATAACAAAAGACGCAATTGCAAGTACTTATAAAGCTTTATTAATGCTAACTGCTACAGTATTGTAAAGTTTATGTGCTAAATAAAATAAAAATAGATTAGCAACGATTTCAAAATGCGCGCCGTAGTGTAGTGTAGAGTTGCTAGAGTGAAAAAAAATACATGCATCCATATCGTTAATCAAATTGGCCAAACTTAAGTTTTAATAATATAAAATCAATTAAATACATAAAAATATCGTACCCAGAACTCATAAAAAAATTGTTGCAGGTGAAAAGCAGCATAATTTGGGGATCAGCTGCTTTAGGGGTCAATAACCGAGAGAATGAACTTTTGAACTACAGCACCAAACTGGTTATATGAATGAGGAAAAAGGAGGTGGCAATATCTTCCTACTCATTTATTCAGCCAATCAAAATCAAGCAAAAACCGTAACCCCTATTTTGTAGGACATAAGGTTTAAATTATTTAAGTTGCTCCCGCCACCCGGCATTAGTAAATTCCCTTGTCATTGTCGCGTTCGTTTCAAAATAAATGCTTGTAAAATCGCTTTCTTCAGTGATATTCAAGTGCAGGAGCCCTCGTGTGATTGGAAATATACGAATAGCGTCGGCAGCCATGTCTTCAAGTACGTAACATTATTTTATTATTACAAATTCGTAACCTAACCTACTTTCTATAACTAGAAACTTGTTAATTTAAAAATAATTCAATAAATTTAAAATGTAAGGTAGTTTTATGTACATTATTTTATAATAAACTTAATTACTACTCGGAAAATTATAAAGATAATTAAATAATGCTAATTCATTATCTGCCACATAAACAAAAAAACCTGAATATGTAAAAACCCAAGCTAATAAGTGGTCATTGACTCCTCAAACTTATACTTGGATTACTAATAAGTATTTATGCAACTTATCAGTAGTAATCTCATCACAGACAAACAAAAAATAAAAAACATTCTGTCAATACATTAAATTGTCAAGTGTATTTTTGTTATGGAGTAAAAAATTTTTGTGTTAAAATAATGTATCAAAACTCATCCATCATGAAATGAATATACTTAGGCTGCATATCCCCAATGCTAGAATATTTAAATTGTTAAGATACAGCACACAGTTTGATCATAGATGTGAGTGAAGTTGCAATATTTCATACACAGCTACTAAGCATCACTTTTAGAACGTTGTTGAACTGGTTATGAACATTTAATTGCTCGGTCAAAGTCTAAAAGCCTATATTTTACCTTAACTTAATAAATTCCTTTACAAATGACATTAGGTATATAGTTAGACAGTTAGACTTATGTATGAATATTTATTGGTTTGGTTTCACTAATGAGAGCATCTTAGTAAATTTGTAGGTACCCACTTAATTGTTTAATTTAATCGGTGTAAGAACCTAGATATTGTATTTGAAATAGCATTTAACTTTAATAACTGCTTACAACTGTTGCTAACCAAATGAATCTCACTTATAGAGGTGTCTCAAAACAGTTAATTAACTTTTAAACTGTTAGAGATTGGATTATCCAAATAATGTGCCCAATTTATTTTAATAACCTGTTCTAAGTTTGTAGGTCCGTTGCTATTAGTCCTCTCATATTTTCTTCTAAACTAATATTTTGCTACATATTATACTAGATATTACAAATTTACAAACGATAAATCTGTCTTTACATTCTTTTTACCCTTAATACTAGAATATAGTTGAAAAAGGGTTAGAGAGTGGATTATATATCTGTCTTTGTTTTCTAGGTCCCTTAACCCTAGAAGCATTAACAAAACTCCGCAATGACTTCTACACGGATCCCAAGAATGAGCTGGCTCAGAACACATGCACTAGATTTGACCCCTTCGAGGTCGCCATCAGTAGGAGAAAAGCGGACACCAGCTTGCATGTCTATAACATAAGGGTAAGTAGGTATTTTCAGATTTGTTATATCTGTTAATGTATTTAGCTACAAACGGAAGAGCACTAACTCTACTACGCCACCCTAATCATCTGCAATAGATAAATATAGGCCAATAATGATGATGACTTTCACTTATCCCATGTGTAGGGTCTCTGCAATATGTTCTATTCTTCAGCTCATCTCTATCAGCTATCAACTCTGACTTCAACTATTTCATTTACATGTCCTCTTTCACACGGTCCATTTAAATTGATTGCACTGTGCAACTATAAAAGGTTGATAACAATGTGGTTAACCATGTTGCACTTGATACCCTCAATTTGTCGCTACTTATAGTTTATTGAATGTTCCCACAAAGTTCTATGCAATACCTATAAGTTTATATGACATAAACTTTAATTATTTTATAGTTTCAAACTACTATGTATCTTATATCATAATGAGTAGAAACAGCTATTGGTTACTCTTAATAGTAAAGAAGCCAAAGGTTTATCAGTTTCATGTGTCTTTATTGTAATAATACTATTTTTGTTGTGGCTCATCATACACATACATACTACTTAATATCTTTTCAGCCTACTCCTACCCCCTGTTGAGTATAGACCTCCCATCAGTACGTCATTAATATCCTGCGCTTGGGCAAGCCAGGTCTATCCCACTACTCCTATTGAGTTGTCTCAATAGAAGTGATGGGTTAGACCCTCTCACCCATTACAGACCCACACATTTCAGAATAATTACTTAATGCTTGACTTTACTTACGTTTTTGCCATGCATTTAATGCAAAAATCTCTCAAAAAAACTAATGTTGAATGTACTCAGATCGAATCAGAAGCAAAGCCGGTTACAAATCAAGAGAATTCCGGAAGATGTTGGCTGTTCGCGGCGCTGAACGCGATGCGTCTACCTTTCATGAAGAAGTATGGCATTGAGGAGTTTGAGTTCTCACAAAGGTATGATTACATTACTAAGAACTTGATAAGAAAAGTTACCGTTGATATTGATACACCTCAAGTATCTGTTGGTATGTCTCAAGTTATGATAATTTCATGAGTCAATTTCTAACGAAAAAACTGTTATTAAATAACTTCGCAACGGCGTTACTGGAGCATCGGGGAACCGTAGGTTCGATTCCCACACGGAACAAATTTTGTGTGTTCCACAAATAGTAGTTTTGGGTCCTGTTGTCATATGTGCCTTATTTTTGTATGTTTCTAAAAATTTCCTCGCGGCATAAGAGCAATTCTTAGTGCGGTTATGTGTAAAATATAGATTTCTGAGATAAAAACTTCAACTGGCAATGTTTTTCTGTACACCCCCCACTATTACCAAATCAGAAACGTTTAACTTTTAACTGTATAATAAAGGGTGTTCACTTTTTCACCCTCTAAACCTACTACCATAAATAAAGTTCCAAGCTCAATTTAATTGATATTGTTCCTTCAGTTACCTGTTCTTCTGGGATAAGATCGAGCGGTCTCACTACTGGTTGAACAACATCGTGACTACGGCTAAACAGGGAGAGCAGCTGGAGGGCAGACTTGTTAACTTCTTGCTCAAGGTAAGAACACCAAGATAGAAATATTATTAATAGTCAACTTATTATTTATAGCCAG
The DNA here is from genome assembly GCF_050436995.1 of Anticarsia gemmatalis. NCBI lineage: Eukaryota > Metazoa > Arthropoda > Insecta > Lepidoptera > Erebidae > Anticarsia > Anticarsia gemmatalis. The sequence goes on along the minus strand of NC_134764.1, from coordinate 6,817,529 downwards.
CTTACTCAGTAAAACTTATGTTTGTTTCGGGTCTGGTTTTACTTTGTGTCCGTTGCTTGTATGTTTGTAAAAGTCCCCGCGTCACAAGAGCAATTTTTAGTGCGGGTGTAGTCTTCTGTTTGTCGAAAGAGGAAAGAGTAATATAATAAGCTTTCCAAGAAATGATTCCCTTTTTCTAATCCAAACCAGCGTCAATCATCTTTTAAATAAAACTACTGACTACATTTATCAAAACCTACCCACATTCTTCTTGTTTTCTTGAAATCTTGGTATATCTTCTAAGGTAAAGTAATTACATATTGGTATCGCTTCTCTCTATTGACTGGAAAACAGATATCGGAAAAAATAGCCTTCTATTTAATGTAACAATTGTTTCTGAGTTAAACTTAAACACAAAGTTTTCCCTTCCATCAATACAAATAATAAAATTAACTACACAATACCACAATAGTAATTCCCCGCGCCGGCTCCTCAGTTAAAAGGTATATAAATAAGCATTGTAACCGCACACTGAGTAATTACTTGCTACATAGCCTATTGTCCTAACTGCATGTAATATTTGCCGTCGCTATGTGCACGATAAGGCGCCGGCGATACGACACATGATATGAAACATCGTATTATGTTTCTAAACTGTTGCCAACTCGCTTATAGTACGTTTTAAACCTTCCCATGGATACTTACAACACCATCATCATTTTTTGCATTACTCTAACAAAAAAAGATATGGGATACTTAAGCCTCCCCCTTTTCTTTGCTTTTGGTTTCCAAACTTATTCTTTCTACATCATCAATGATACTATCAAAATAATTTCAAAGTAAAAATGTACAGGTAACTATATTGGTACACGAAGTACCAGACATATTTATTTTATTTAACCGTTATTTATTCCACTGCTAGGCAAAAGCCAGCTGTCCTTATTGTATGATTTGCATATCTAATTGATTTCGAAGGCATTTCTTGGGCCTACGCCGTCATAAATACATTATTTAAATAATACTGTCTAAAGATACAAGCCCGAATTCGGCGACAGTATCCGGGATGGTCCCGAGATTCAGCGCTTTGACCCGCTACCAGTAATGAAACATTAATGTACACGATTACTTTTTCCAAAAATATCTATTACTTTAGGGAAACATTGTAAGGGATGGTCTGTCACTAGCACCTCTTCTCTTCTAGGAGTAGTCTCGAAGGTAGAATAGCTTATTTCACATTTATTATATCAATTCTTATGGATAAGTACATTGTAAGATTGTAGAAACATTTTATACGAAACTCTTGTCAGTTTCTATTTGTGGAATTCGCCACGCCTTTATTTAAATAGTGCTTATTTAAAGAGATTTGCAAACACGATAGTGTTTATCTTTTAAACGTAGACAGAAGTATTTTTACATCATTTGAATGCGTCTATAAATAAGAAACAATGGAATTTGTGGTTTTGTAAAAACAACCCCCAATAAGCTATGCTACTGAAATAAATAATAATGTATGATCTGTTTTGCAAATTGAGGGTAGTTAATGCATAAATTACAACTATTTAACATCCATATTACGTGGTTACAAAGATCGCCAAATACTGCCTTTAGATCGTGGCTGTTCGTTCCATTCTTTTCGAGATTTTTCTAATTTATATTAGAATATTTCACAATAGTAGTTCAGACTTTAACGTGCCTGTGTATATGGCAATTGGCTCGTCCCCTATTACATGGGACTAACATTGATGAATTGATGATGACGAAACCTGGGTGTTTATTTTCATACACCTCTACCTTCGGGTATACGTAATATTATAAATGTATATAAATCCTTACGAGTAACTCTTAATGCTACAGTACAATTATGAAATTTAGAAATCATTTATTTCAGGATCCAATCAACGATGGTGGTCAATGGGACATGATAGTGAACCTCGTGAACAAGTACGGGGTGATGCCAAAGAAGTGCTTCCCCGAGTCTTACAGCTCCAGGCGCAGTCTACACATGAATGCGCTTATTAAAACTAAGGTAACACATACTTTTACTTATTTTCAGACAAAATTTTTCTATACCTAAGTAAGTAAATTGGTAATGACAAAATAATTCGTCGTAAAGATTATCTAATGGAGAGTGCAGGTGACAGAATGCATCGATAAATATCTTGGTCATTCTTGGTATTATATTTTTACTTCTTCATTCTTCATACCGTATGGTTAATGGTCAACTTAGTGTCAAAGTTGTTCAAGCCGCCCGAAAGCCTTTGACGTAGCTTAACGACTGTTATCTTAATTAATAACAACCGGGACCGACATTTCACAACAACCGTACTTCCGAAACATGGAGACGCCCAGCTCAAATTCCGCTATGCGATCGCCCATCTATCGGATCGGCCAACCGCGCCAAATTAGCTTAACGCACAGATCGTGTATCGATAGGCGAGCGTTACTGGCTATGGGCGCCTGAGATATGTACATCGTGGCGTGCACATATTCAGACACAAAGTTATTTGGAACTTTTATTACCAGACACTTTGTAATTAATGGTGATTGCCAATCACATGAATATACCCATACATTACCTCTCGGACCACAAGGGCTATATTTTATTATTGTTAATGAGTCCATAGCGAAGGAAATGCATACGATAATATTTTATGATTTTTATGTTCTGACGTAAAACAAATAATAGGTTGTCAATAACCTATTTTATGTGAAACTGAACACAATATTATCATGTGGTTTACCTAGTTTGTGGCGAATGAGTGATAAGTTTTATCCGGCCTGCATTTCAGAGTATAATATATCGAAACATAACTATAGATATGTTTAAATACATTTAATGGTAACGTAAACTATACACTTATAAAAAGGTAACTAACCAAGCATAAAAATTACTTTATTTTGTGTGCCAAAAAATATGTACACCAGATTGCCTTTGTGGCGCTGTCGGTAGTTTATACGATTACTGATCTCAGGTTGGATTCGCGGGTTGGGATAAATGATATTTGTTTTTTTATAAACCTTCTAAATGTTATCGATAGTAGTCAGGGGTTTGGTAACGCACCCGGTAAATAGGAATAGGCTCGCCCCCTTTCACATAGGACTGGCACTATTAATGACGAAACTTGGGTAGACCTTTGAATACATATTCGGATATAACAGGCATGCTATTATGTATGTACATTAGATTTGTGATATTTTAATCTATATTCTTTGTTTTTCTAGCTTCGTGAATACGCCAAGGAGTTGCGCGACAAAGTGAGCGCTAACGCGTCTGATGAAGAAATACAATTGGCGATCAACAGGCAGATCGCTGTCATCTATAATATCGTCGCCACTTGCTTGGGTAAGGATTATTTTTACCCATTACTGTCCCACTGCTGGGCATGGGTCTCCTCCCAAACAAGAGAGAGGTTAGGCTTTCAATTCACCACGCTGGCCGAGTGCGGGTTGGAGTTTGAATGCCCTCAATAAATGTACTAAACAAATTTTAGGCATGCAAGGTTTCATGACGACGTTTTCCTTCACCGTTGGAGACAAGCGATAATCCTACTAATATTATAAATGCGAAAGTTTGTGAGTATGTATGTATATTATGTATGTATACACATACACATATACTCTTTTTCGCAAATACTATTACGATGAAATTTGGTATATAGGTATATAACTAAGACCCTGAATAGCACATAGGCTACTTTTTATTCCGGAGTTCCCGAGGGATCGGGATTTACTCGGGAAGTCGCGGGCGGCCTCTAGTTATTAACTTTGAAAAGTCATTGGTGTGTTGCCTCAGGTTCGAGCCTGCAACCTCTTGCATGAGGCCAACTTATACCACTCGACTCTCACTGTTGTTCTAGTCTACAATCTATACTTATAATAATAATGTCCTCCTAGCTGATATACGGCTACGGCGGTCAGTTTCATTGAAACTGGCCATCTGTGCAGGACTTTGTTTATAGTGTCCAAGTGTGTGCACAATACACAGGTACACTCTCTATTCCATCACTCTCATAGTTTGGTGGGACGGATAACCGACACGACCAGTGAGAGGTCAGGCGCAGGACCGACGGCTTTACGTGCTCTCCGAGGCATATACTTATAATAAGTAAATAAAGTAATATATTATAATTTCCTTTACAGGCACTCCTCCAGAAAAGTTCAACTTCGAGTACTACAACAAGGAAAAGGCCTACAATTCGTTCGGCGCACTCACGCCACAGGAATTCTATGACAACCACGTCAGACCACTGTTCAATGTTGACAGTAAGGTACATATGTATACGATTATAAGTTCATTGACTTTATAGTGGTAGGTATATCTGGTATATGCTATAAAAGGATTCCCGCAGTTCGATTTGTGGGTTAAACAAACTATTATTGAGTTTTGATTTTTGTTGAAAGATTTTCAAAAGTAGCCTGAATTTAGGTATCGTACTCAGTCGGTGACAAAAGATACGCTGCCTTTAACATAGAAATGTTTAGCGAAAAAACTTCATATGGATGTATTTCATACATTTTTGTCTATGCTTTCCTGTATAACTGGTGTAAAGTATCAAACTGGACGCTTAAAGAAAATAGAGATATTTATCTTGAGACAAAAAAAATGTACATGACCATAGGTTTAATCTAGACTCACATCGTAATACTTTCGAACATTTTAGGTGTGCCTAGTGTCAGATCCCCGGGAATCGAACCCGTTCGGTCAGCTGTACACTCTGCAATGTCTCGGCAACGTCGTCGGCGGCCGACAGACCGCGTACAACAATCAACCCATCGAAACACTTATGAAGTAAGAAACAACATAGTTTATAACGCTGTAATATACATCAATTCGTCTTTTCACTCGTATATAGTTTCGTAAATTAATTGAAAGTGGTAAAACACTTACCCTCTTATTCATAAACACACTTTTTGTTTTGTTTGTCGTATGGTTAGTGGTCAACCTAGTGTCAAAGTTGTTCAAGCCGCCCGAGAGGCCTTTGACATGGCTTAACGACTGTTGTCTTAGTAGACAACAACCGGGACCGACTTTTAATGTGCCCCCCGAAGCACGGAGACGCCCAGTTCAAATACCACTATGCGATCACCCATCTATGGAATGACCGCGCCAATGGTTGCTTAACCCACAGATCGTTTACCGACCGGTGAGCGCTGGCTATGGGCGCTTCTATAAACACACCTATTTTAGTTAAAGAACTACCATAATATGTTTTCTCTTTTTCATTTCGCTAAGGAGTGAAAGAAACAAAACTATAAGCCGTTTATAACTTTATATGTTTTTATGAATACGAGGGTTAAAAGTTTTATGCAATAATCGTTATCTACTCACCACAACTCTTCCCTAGAGGGCTTTAAATGTGTCCAATACGCTTATATGCACGTACACGCATACGCATATGCGTACGAGAAAAACGTACGAACTAAACGAAAAACCTTTAAAAATATTGGTATATAAATGAAAATAAAATAGTTATATTTATTTTTTATAGTAATTCTAATAATAATGTATTGTTTCAGGGTAGTAAAAGATAGCATTCAAGGAGGTGAAGCCGTTTGGTTCGGCTGTGAAGTTTCTAAGAGATTCGAACGTAAAAACGGCTTGGAAGATTTAGATGCGTGAGTATACTGTTTAAAATAACCATTTATTGATAACCTGTGTTTGCTTTCTTACAACTCGCGAATTAAATAATAATGAACAAGAATATTATTCGGCTGTTATATGAAACTTCTCTATTTCTAGTTAAAAAAAATGTTTTTTAAATAGGTACTATTAGGGTATTGGCTAAATCAGTCACTCTTTATGAAGCGCAAAAATGTTTTAATTGTAAAAATAATAATCAAATGATTGAATAATGTTATGAGGTTCTTCAACCTGTATTTTTTTCAAACTAAAATAGAGATATTTAAGAAATCTAGGCATTTACGTTATCCGTATGTTTAATTCATTTTCTAAGGAAATTAAATACCCATTTTCATTGATAAAGTTTTTGTCAACATTTACCTTGGGGTCAATGACCTGGTACTGGAGTATAGTATCTCTCCACCCACCTCGTACGATATAACAGTTATAAACTAGTTTGTTTTGTTCCACAGTCACGACTACCGGCTGGTGTTCAACACGGAGGTACAGATCGGACTGCCGAAGGCTGACAGACTCATGTACGGCGACTCGTGCATGACACACGCCATGCTCTTCACCGCCGTCGGAACTGACGTAAGTGCAAGAATCGGCAAAGTGCGAGTTGCACTCTCATACGAAGAGTTACCTACCATTATTTACATAAACAGCAAAAAGTTACGTTTGTTGTATGGGAGCCCCCTTAAATATTCATTTTATTTGTTTTATCTTTAATCTGTTTATAAAAATTTGTTGATATAGCAATAACACACATTCATTATCTATAAAAAATTCAACTGCACTATAACGTTTCATGACTATTCATGAGATACAGCTCGATGACAGAGAAACAGACAGACAGACAATGAAGTCTCAGTGCTGGGTCCCAGTTTTTACCCTTTAACTACGTAACCCCAAAAAGCAGGGACTTTTAACATATTTTTTTAAGTAAGTGTGTTTAAATCTTTAAAAGATATCTTTGTAACAGGACAAAGGCAACCCGCGCAAGTTCCGCGTAGAGAACTCGTACAGTGATAAGGAGTACGATAAGGGATACTTGCTGCTCACCGAGCCCTGGTTCAGAGAATTCGTTTTTGAGGTAAGACTATACCTTTTATCAAAAGTTATTTTTAAGCTATTCTATCGGTTTCTAAGTAACATATTGGAGGCAGGTGCTGTTCGTATTACCTGACTATAAAAACGTGTGTGGACCTTATTCGTTATAGATATTTGACAAAATAAAATGTCTTTTGCATTGTTTTCAATAAGATGAAGATAACATTTGATAAATTCCCTATTAATGAATACTTCGTCGGTAAATAGTATACGTATGTCAACGTATACAGACGTACACGTTCTCATACGAATACAACTGGGGTCTTAAGTATCTAACATACGTATCTAGTGCAATCATTTAAATCATAGTAGGTTTGTAAGTGGAATTTGATGCTACTTTTCTATCGCATTATTTTTGTTACTGTAAGGATTGATGTATATGATAAACTAGCTTTTACCCGCGACTTCGTCCGCCACCTAAATTTTCCCATGGGAAGGCGTCATTTTCCCTGGGTAAAAAGTAGCCTATGTCCTTTCACGGGTATCAAAATATCTCCATACCAAATTTCATGCAAATTGGTTCAGTAGTTTAGGCGAGATTGAGTAACAGACAGACATACAGAGTTACTTTCGCATTTATAATATTAGTATGGATATGGATTAATTATTTCCTGCAGTGCAATAACAGTATATTTTTATGTACAGGTGGTAGTAGACCGTAAGTTCGTGCCGCAGGATGTGTTAGAAGTATTCAAACAGGAGCCCAAGGTGTTACCGGCATGGGACCCCATGGGCACTCTCGCTTGCCCGCTCTGTTCCAAAGAATAGCCCACCGATTACACACCTAGTGAATAAGGCAAGAAATACGACAAATTTGTAGTAGAGACATTTTAAACATGAATCTGAACAATCCAGTGTCAATCATATCCTAGCGAAGCCTATTATGGCTGAGGGCTTATCGACTATTTCTTATCAGTACTATGTATTACTAAGTACTGTTACCGTACCGGGTACCCATCTTATGAGTGACCGCGTCTGTTGTCGCTTAACTCTCTCCTTCTTAATATTGTAATAAATTGTTTTGCCTTCAAACACAGCGAAATTAGTTAGTTTTTGATGGCGTATTCTTGCGTCCTTGTCGTATCTTGCCAAAGCTGGGGTCACTTGAAAAAGAAGTATTTTTCAAGATATTATGCTGTAATAGAATGAATATATGAGGCCCAGGTTCTGGGCTCCTATATAAGTGTCAGATAGTTTATCAGCTAGAATGTTGACCGTTGTGTTTACATACATATGCGCCAATGGAGAGCTCGTGGCTTAGTTAACAACAGCCGCGCGGATCGATCTCTGACGTTAAGCTACGCTTGCCGAGATTGTTCTGTAAATGGTTCCTCCGTGTTTCGGAAGGCACGTTAAATTGTGGGCTATGGCTATCATTTTCAAAGATCTTAGCCAGTCGTTAACAGAAGTTAAAAGCTGGGAAGTCTAACAACCAGTCTTGCCGAGGGGTATCGTGTTATAACTTTATAACCCAGGTAACTGGGTTGTGGAGGTCCAATGAGCAGTAGCTCCATGTATAATACCTACTGGTATTCAGCTGCATCCGGTGAGACTGGAAACCGACTCCAACATAGTGGGAAGAAAGGCTAGCTTGATAATGTTTATATACATTTGCCGCCACGTTATCCAGCAGATAGCTTATCTGACACTTATACATAAGCTGTGAAACTGGCCCTAAATATCTTAAAGTAATCTTTTTTAATAGTTAACGTGTGATATAGCAATTTTTAACAATACGAGTAAGATCTGTCGATTTGTATTCATGTAGATAGTTACGCTTGACTGTCACGTTTTTAATGTCAATTTATTTTGACCTAGTGTCAAAAAATTGTTTGCGCCCGAATTTAAAAAAATTAAAAACTCTTTTGAGTTTGTGACCTATTTCAAAATGTACAATCTGAATTTTAAATACGAATGTCTGACTGTAGACATGAAAATAATAAGTTGTTGTTCATCTTGAAATAGTCGTAAATATCATAATTTTAACGCATTTTATACCTTTTAACGAAAGTAAATACAGAAAATAAGTAACAAAATAATTATTTACAATAGAGTCATTTTGCACAGAGACTCGCGTCTCTGCTGCTACGCACACTTTTAAAGAGCGATTCAAAATATAACTTTATTCTCACACAAAAATAAAGTTATAATTTGAAATGCTATTTAAAAGTATGTACGCAGCCTCGCGTCTCGGTTTGAGTGGACCCTTTTTGTGTAAAAGTAATTTCAGTCTTTAAAGACGCACAATTTTAATAAAATACAGTATTTAAAATCTCTCTCAAAATAGAGGTTTGTTGAAACATTTACCATTTTTTTATATGATTGTGTTCAATACGTTACCAAAACCATGTGCTATTAATTATAGGGGGAAAGTAATATAATTTCTTTATTTTTGTAATCGCCGTGTCTCCTCAATACAGTTGAGGACACGAATTTATTTAATTCAGTTTCAATAAATACTATTTCAGAATTAATGAGTTTTATTTTATAACTACCACTTACTGAGATAATCGTCGCCAGTCGCTGTCTTCGTTTATATAAGTATTTATTTGATTGAATAGTAAGTGTATATTAGAAACGATGATCACTTGTTCCGATGGCGAAGAAAAATATCGTGATTCGTGATGCAACCTAACCTTGCATGCCTGAAAGTTCTTTACAACCGCTCTTGAAGGTGTGCAAAGTCTCAACCCGCATTTGGCCTTGGCCTCTAGAGCTATACCCTCCTTCATTACAGGTGGAAGCCCAGCAGTGGGCCAAAAATGGTTTTAATATTTAATTAAGTAACCGCTAGTCGTAAGTAATTGGGCTTTGTGTCCAAATGAAACAAACAATAAGAATAATATAATATTTATTTACAGCACCAACAGGATAACAAAACAATCGTCTTATAAATCATAATTACTTCTACATCTTTACAGTGCACAAATCAACAGTGCCTTGTAATGTTATTTACCCTTCTCACGGCCAGTTTCACGGCTTACAGGTAAGTGACTGGTAGCGTAAGTGATATACGTGCAGTGAAACAAGTTGTACAATGACGCTACATCTAAGGCCTGCGGCCAGCACGGCCTACAACGTCTGCGCAGTGTGTGCATCGTGTAACGCCAATGGGATAGCGGCTTCGGTGAACAATTTATAAGACATAATAACTATTTTACCCTTGTAATTATGTAAATGGAACGTTGGCGAGGGCTAAAAGTAACTTTAAGTATCAAATAGTTGTAAAACCAGCCGCTACTATTGTATCATGAATGTAGTAGTACAAACTTACGTAATTTTGTCATACGTACTTTATCATTTTGTAGGCAATTATTCATATTCCATTGGCAAAAAGTCACGAATTGTATCATTCTGTGGCTATTACTGGCTTATACTATGCATTGATCATGATCACTAACTTGACTACAGTACAACAGCTAAACGACGAACAAAGGCAAAACAAATGGCACATAATTATGAATTGTATAAATATATATAAGTAATTTACAGGTACTTTTACGAAGGTCTTATAGACTCTGTGAACTATCGGTTATAAACATAGTCCGGTCAAATTAGACCAAAAAATCAGTAAACCCACGACAAATTCAGGGGAAGCTGAAAATTCTTAAAATTGTTTAAATTATAATTATAAACATTGTCTTAAAAGTCCCAACCGATCCCATGTAAGGAAAAAATTTTAGCGGGGTAATAAGGTCCAAAAAATGAGTCTCGCGATTTTCTTGAAAACGGTAAGTTTTATCGCAAAATTACCCCAGACATAATTTGTAGATCAGGGAATTTCCTATAAAAAAGGTATCAATAATTTTTTCCCTAAAAGCCACCGCTTCTGAGATATAACGATGCAAAAAATTGCGAGCGTCATAATACACTCATACACTACTTCAACTTGCTTTAGCAATTATAATATTAAAAGAAGTTGAAATCGATGACATCATGGATGCTGATTTAATAATTAATATCGAAAATATAGTAGATAAAATTTTTTCATACAATGATATTGAAAATGATGAAATATCTGGAGCTTTACTTAATAAACTGAATCAAAAACTTAAGGATTATGAGGAACGAGGACCAACAGCGAAACTTTGGATTCAATATTTTTATATGGTTTCAATTCTTAAAGAGTTTTTAAGAGCTGAACGTATGGGGGATTGGAAAGCTCATTTAAACTGCGTCAAAGAAATGCTTCCTTACTTTCACGCGTCTGGACATTTTCCGTATGCTAAGTCTGCACACCTATACTTGCAGGATATGCTACAATTAGAGAATTTCATAGATCCTGAAGTCTATAAAAAAATTTCAGAAGGATTCTTCACTGTGAGACGTTCAGACAAATTAAGCTGTGGCACTTCAACGGACATGGTAATTGAGCAGTCTATGATGAAAGCTATGAAGACAGATGGAGGTATTGCTCGAGGAAGAAGCACAAAACAGAGTGTCATAAGTAAATGGGTTTATAGTATGCATGCAATACAGTTTGTGAAAAATTAGAAGATCTGGCTAATGTTAGGATGGATACGACCGAGCAGCATGTTGATGCAAGTGATTCACGAGTAAAAAAAGATGCTAAAGACTTACGAAAACTTTTGGAATGGTTCTCAATACATAATCCTTTTCCAGAGGTTTTGCATCGTTATATCTCAGAAGCGGTGGCTTTTAGGGAAAAAATTATTGATACCTTTTTTATAGGAAATTCCCTGATCTACAAATTATGTCTGGGGTAATTTTGCGATAAAACTTACCGTTTTCAAGAAAATCACGAAAAACTCATTTTTTGGACCTTATTACCCCGCTAAATTTTTTTCCTTACATGGGATCGGTTGGGACTTTTAAGACAATGTTTATAATTATAATTTAAACAATTTTAAGAATTTTCAGCTTCCCCTGAATTTGTCGTGGGTCAAATGTCTAAATTGACCGGAGTAACATACGAAACAATTTAATTTTGTAAGGTACTTATTTCCTGAGACAATTCTCCAATATAAATATTACGTATACATACGGTTTATGCAATTATATTGTACGTACACGTGCAAGCACGCTCGTTTCATACTGTTTCCAAAAACTGGATTATTACATAAGTGAAACACTCCATATTGCCTTAAACTCATTGAGATTATGGCTCAGGAAATGCATTTTAAATGCATGTTCTGATATTTCTTATTTATTTGTGTTATGTTTATTAACCAACCATATTACATCATCTAATATGTAATTATCTTTCAAACACATGATTACTTAACCCAATTGACCTTATAATGATCAATAAAAGTTAAAATTCAAAAACAATAGATAATTTTATCAGCCTTGTTTTGCCAGTGCAATGGTGTCTGAATAATTTTAAAACACTGATACTAAAGACAGGACCAAAATGCATTAAATTCAACAAACTTTTATTAACATATTTAATCACATTTGTCTAAGGGCTTGTACATAATGACAAGGTACAAAAATATCCACTAAAGGAATATGCATTATAACATGATTTTAAATCACAACATAATACAAATGTTCCCTACTCAAATTATTATTGCACTTTGGTCTCACTTATTTTACCTATGAGATCTAAATTGCAGTATACAATATATCCTTGCACCATGTAATGTACAAGCCCTAGCTCAACAACATAATGTTATTTCCCATTCAATTTTGCATCCCCAGTTTCTTTCCCTGAATTACAATCTATTTCTTGTTCTAAAGAGTTTTTCTTTAAAGATCTCAGGTACTTAAGCTTCGCCCAGACACCTTGGCACATTCTTAGCAGTCTTTTGTCATGTGTCTCACGAGCAAAGTCTGCAACTTTTCTTACAATATTCCTAGATATGTGAAGATTGCCTTTCTGTGCTTGTGAGAGTGCAGAGTAGAGGCGACTTCTTGCTGCTAGACTATCGTCGCCGAGCATCTGGGAGAGTTTGTATTGTCTTATTGATATTCTGCCTGCTTCCTCTGCCTGTAATAGTATTTTTTTATTGTTAAAGAAATTAACTTTGAATGAAACAATGTTCTGATACTTTTAGTGGAAGTATCTTTACAAACTAAATGAGTAAATACAATATTATTTTCACTTGGCTGAAGGAATTAAATTTCAAGAAACTTACACAATGTTCAAAATAATCTCCCAAAGCTGAGTATGCCCCTCCAAGGGTTGATAGCCAAGAAAATGCATTTTCTATCTCAACCCTAGTCCAGACCAGCCTTAGTATTCTTTCATTCCTGAAAAGAGACAACACAAACAAATGTGAAAACAATAATAAATATAAAAAGGTTTTATTCAAACAATCCAAAATTTGTAGGATCCTATAATGTGATCTTGCATACTCAAACTACCCTTTGAGGCTATTTATACAAAGATATATCTATGCTCATGCTGATAATTAGAGATTTTCAACAGACACATCTACAAATAAACAAATCTTTCTGAAAGACATTTCCTGCTAATTCATTAATACTAAAACTTACCAAGCATAGTCAATAATTTCTGTGTCTGGAGGCTCCAATATTAATTTAAAAAATACAGTTCCATCTATAGGATACCCGCTCAGTTCGTTCAAATGTGACACTACATTCTTCCTGTATACATCTGAATTCATGCATTCTCTCACAAAGAGTTGTAAGAAAAACGCATTAGTCCTTAGCTTTAGCAATCGTGACGCCGGTATCACATCATCTACCTGAATTTCACAACAATCCCCAATCTTTAAACCTATAGATTTATAACACTCTTCATCAGGCAACACGCTAAAGTCTTCAGAAAAGTAAAATGTTGTAAAAGGATTCCGAAAAAGACGTATTTTCGTTAACACCTGCATTTGTTAGGTTATATTTTCCTACACAAAAATTCTTATCACGAGACGAAGTGTAGCTAAAATTGAGTTATTTTAGCACTTTATTTAGATACTTTTATTGTGACATATATTTAATAAATTCACACGATTTCACAAGCCCTTGATAAATCAATTTATTTGTGAGTAATATTGACAGTCATTAGTGACATTAGTGACACTAAACTTGACATTGACAGGCGATCAGGTGGTAGACCAGCACCAGTCCACAATAATGAAACAATAACTAACCAATAAACTCATTGTAACTAACCATATTAAGACTTAGTAGTAGTTTTCATTTCTATTAAACTTGGTGCCAAGGTACTTATGTTGTTAGCGTTTGGCTCACTACTTACACTATCACGGATTAAGGTAACATTCTGTAAATTGCTTGGTAAGTACGAGGTACTACACTACTTATCAGCTGTCAAGTGTCAATAGTGTCAAAAATAATCCCTAACCTCAAATCTCAGCTTGCATGAAATGTTATACAAAATATAAACATAAGTTATCTCTAAAATATGGAGCTCGAATTACTCCAGGGCTCAAACTCAAAGAGTCCATCGAAGTTGTCACCGATAGGTAAAGCTTTAATATACACTACAGGAGGATTGGCGGTCGGAGTTAGTATTATTTGCATACCATTCGTATCACCGGCTCTGAGGAAAGTTTGTCTTCCCTATGTACCTGCTACAACTGAACAACTAGCAGGAGTTACTAAGGCATTGAGTGGTCGAAGCGGAAGATTACTTGATGTCGGATCAGGCGACGGAAGAATAGTGTTTACTGCCGCCAAATTAGGATTCAAAGCCGATGGTGTGGAACTAAATCCTTGGCTAGTCTATTACTCAAGGATCGCCGCTTTAGCGAATTCTGAATACAGAGGCGCCAAGTTCTATCGCCGCAATTTATGGACTTTTGATCTAAAGCCTTACGAAAACATAGTGATATTTGGTGTTGAGCAGATGATGACAGACTTTGAAAAAAAGTTGTTAGAGGAGACCAAAAATAACACTGTTATTGTGGCTTGCAGGTTTCCTTTACCGAATATGATACCTGTAGAAACAATTGGAAGTGGGGTTGATACTGTGTGGAAATATGTTGTCAAAAGATAAACAGCATTTTGTAAATTATTTATTGTAGATATTATTATAGCTTAGTATTAAATATACACTGTACAAGATAATAGTTTTATGTCTAAAAGCGGCCACTTCTCTTCCTGCCTGTGTACTTGGTGTCAGGCTTGGTCTCCTTGCCTTGTTTCCTTCTCCTCTCTTTTTTCTCCATGATCCAAGCTCTCGTGTTTTTAACTGGTTTACCTCTTATATTTCTTGTTGCTTCTCTTTTTGCATATTTAATTTGAAGGTTATCACTTTCTTCAGTACCTGCAATTTAAATAAGTCATAAGTCCAAAGTGTTATTATGTACATTGTAACACTTTCTATTTTAAAGACCCAGTTACCTGTTAACTTTGTCAGTGAATCTGTATGCATGCTATATTATTTGTTAATAATCAATCATAAGAATAGCTGTAAAACACTTACCTAAAGCCTGTGGTAAAGGAGCAGAGCCTCCAGTCATCAGCACTAAGAAGAACTTCTTAGCTTTAGCTGAGTTGGGATAGTCCACAACAACACCTCCATAGAAGCCAGCCTTCATGGCCTGTGAGGTTAGTAGCTCCATCTGACTCTCATTCTCTGGGTAGAACTGGAACACTGCTCGGGCTGATCTTGACTGAAATAATGATAAAAAGACATGAGTTAAGTGACTAACTTGCTCTTGGTCAGTGCAAACTTAAGACCAAATTCCTATAGCAATTTAAGGGGAAACCTAAGCTAAACTAATAATAATCAAATTTTGTGAGATGAGAAGTGCCTTAATATTGTTGTAGTATAACATGTAGGAATAGGAACTACATCAAACTAAAATATTTTTAGTGTGAAAGTTTGTCAGTATGTTTGTTGCTACTTGTTTATGAAAACTTTAATGTAATTTGGTACACTGATAGCTTTTTCCTAGATTAACAAATAGGATACTATATACCCCAGAAAATCTTCTAATGCCAGAAAAGTCTCAGACAGAAGCTAGCAGTAAATAAGTGATAATCATTAAAAAAAACTGGTGAAATCATTAAAATTGGTTCAGAGGGTAAGCATTTGGGTTGATAAAAGTAAATTATATTCAATGACACATACCAGTGAGGCATACAATGAACTGAAGAACTGATGCAATCTCTTAGCTGGCTTGTGGGACTTCTTGTCAGCATTGAACAGCCACTGCAGGGCGGACACGGAGACGGCTCCATCAAAACATCCAGCTCTGAACGGAACACCCTCCCCCATGTCTGATAATACTACATCACCTTCTATTTCACGTTCTTTGGCTACATCTGGAATCATACAAAGTCACAACTATGATATCACATTTCCCTATTTAATTATTTTTTTTTTATAATAGTTTGGTTAGTGATCTACCCAATTTCTTAATTGTCCAAACCACCTGCACCACGTCAATAGGATTACATTGCTTTCATTGCCAATCTAGATGGCATGATATTTTTTTTTGTATAAACCAATAGTGTCCCACTGGCTGGGCAAGGATCTCCTCTTGAGGAACAGAGAAGGGGTTAGGACTTGAGTCCCCAACAAAGATTAATATAATAATATTTTGTGCTTTACAAGGGTTGTTAACAATTTAATAAAGATTGAAGTGGAGATCAGAATAAACCATAATATTAGTAAGCAATCTATACCTAACATTGCTGGTGATATGTCCATGCCAATCCACATGTGTCCATTCTCTTCAAGCACACTACCAGATAGTCCTGAACCGCATCCAATATCCAGGAGTAAACATGGAGTATCTTCAGGCAGTAACAGCAGTTCTATGCATCTCTCAGTCATCTGTGCTTGGATGTCCATAATACGAGAGCTGAAAGACATTAAATCATCAAATAATTATACTGCATTAATTCAGCAACAAGTTACAACTTATTTTAATGATATAACGTACTTCTGGGTGTATTTTCTGGCCTCATCTTCGTTGTAGAACTAAAAAGTTATAAACATGATTATTATTCGTAATAAATGACACATTAAATAAAAACGGAAGTGTGCTCTTACGACTTCTGGCGGCGCTTGATGCTCTGGCCTTTTCGACATTTTTATAATAGCCTATTTGGTATTGAAACCACTGAAATTATAAAAATAAACAATGCACACGAGATATAACCTCAACACAAAACAGAACTGACACAGTGTCACATTTTGACAGGTGGCATATAGTTTCATTAGTTTTTTGACAATATATTTCTGCGTACGAAGAAAATAACCACAGGATAAAAGGCCACAGTCCACAATAGTTAAAAATTTAGGTCCATGTGGATTAGCAAGAAAACGCCTTAATTATTTTATCGTTAACAGATTTTTATCAACGAAATTAGGTTTGGAAAAATATTTTTACTGTTCATTGCCGGGGAGAAACAAAATTTCCTAATCAATCTGTCAGTTTTACCTAAAGTTACCAGATAAGGATGTTTGCCACAAAATCGGCAAATAATTTTAAAGTTGTTGCAATTTTCTGCCTAAGATGAATTCAGATAATGATAATGATGATTATCTGTTGCAGGACAACGGTTCCACGGGATGGATGTTATTCAAAATCCCACGAGAATGGAATCAACGTAATACATTTTTACTACTCCTGGACGAAGCCGGGCCAGCCCGCTAGTAGCTAATATTTTCTACATAATAAAACAGTTATTGTAATGTAATAGGAAGGTAAAATCTAAAAATTCTTCCGTTCCGTTTTACGTGAAAAAATAATAAGGAAATATTATGGCATTAGAATTGCTAGTAGGTAACACTGACTGACTAATGTCGTCAGTGCAGTGTGGTTGCGGTGTTGTGTTTTTCAATTCTCTCTGCTCATAATCAATAGGAACACACGTTTATTAAAAGTACATTGATTCAATTATTTTTAGTAATTGAATAACATATTTAAAATGGAGAACCTATCGATAGGTAAGTTAATTTCTATACTAAGTTTCTAACCTTAACCTACACGTATGCAATTCTAATAAAATATGTTTGTTCAGGTGAGATTTACACATCAGAAAAGAGAGGTAGCGACGAGAGTGGAGATGGGACTGAGAACAACCCTTTCAAGACTATCCTACAGGCCATGCGGAAGGCAGGAAAGGAGCCTTTTCCGACTATTTATGTGGATTCGAAAGATGAAGGCAAAACATATGATGTTGTTGCCAAGTCTCAGTTAAAGAAAATCCACAAGATCTGGGTGAGAGAGAACTATAAGGCGGCTGACAAAGCCAAGGCTGATGAAGAGTCTAATGAAAAGAGAGCACAGAACATGGAGGAAGCAAAGAAGATTGTCATTCAGGAGGATGTCAGCCTTCCTAAAGCGAAAGTTGTTAAGATCTGTGAAAGTAAGTCTTTTTCTGTTCGATACAATATGTTTACTGGCTGAACATACTTAAAATTAATGCTGTAGTTGAATATTGTATTGTTTGGCTACAAAAAGAAAAACCCTACCATTTATTTATAATTCAGTTTTAATACCAATTTTAAATAATGGGTTTCCACTAGGCAACCCTCATTCAAAGGTTTAAATGGCAATTTTGCTAAATTAAAATACTGATTCTTTGTAATTAACAAATTTTAGCTATACCTACACTGATATGTAGTGAAATTTTAAGTTTCTTATCAACAGTAGGTATATTTTTTTATTAATTTCTCTCTTTCCCTATATTTATTACATTACTTTAATATACCATGATGAAACAAACTTGATAACATATTAAAACTACTTCCTCAGATGCACAAATAATACGCATGAAGGAATGATGCAATAAACTGTACACATTGCAAGGGTGAATCATAGTTGCAATGTAGTTTGATTATAGTGTTATGTATAGAGAGATCTATTTTTCTTAGTGAGGTTTTTCAGTGGAAAAAATCACAATTTTTATGCCTCATTGACATCCATACATCTTGTCATACAGGATTGCCAGTTATGAGTACTATGTACCTGACCTTTTTCAAGACATTGAACCCCATAACCACATAGAAACCCATATGATTTGTGTTGTCTTGCTAGGGTGTCCTCTCCAAGAATTTCCATTTACAACCAATTCATAATTTTTATTTTATTAAAATTACTTTTTTGTACAACACTAACATACACAAAACCACAATTTTGACTGCAATTTGCCCTAAAGTAAAGTAAAACTATTAACAGTTTGAATGACAAAGCCTTTTTGGTTAAAAAGCTATGTACTTCAATACATTTGTGTGGGAAATACCCAGCTAAATATTACTTAACTTATTCTTTACATAATATTATTATACAAGGAAATAGTAACATTATTCTTATGGAATTTCCAAAGGTTTCTAAGCATAAATAAGGACAAACACTAATAAGTACTGTAAATACTTTCTTAGTGCTTACTTACTATTATAACATACTCAAATTTTAATATACAAAGTATATTTGAGTATGTTATAATAGTAAGTCTCACAACAGTAAGACTCACAACCTGCATAAGCAGTGCCTAATTGCCACCATTAAAGATATGTTTTTTTTATTTTTATAGTTGCACCAAAAAAGTAGGCATGTTTACTTTTAATACTCTCATGTTAAATGCAATTTTATTGATAACTGTTTAAACTTGGAACTTTGGGGTTTCCCATATTAGAGGCTGACATACATATGAATGCAAAAAATAGGATGATTAAATGGTACACAGATAGTTAACAACCAGGATAGACATTAACAGTGACATTAACATTGAAACTTTATCAACAGCCGCAGATCACCGCGGCGAGCGCATCTGCGTGCGCGGTTGGGTGCATCGCCTCCGTCGCCAGGGCCGCGCGCTCGCCTTCCTCACGCTACGTGACGGCACCGGCTACCTGCAGTGTGTCCTCCACGGCGTTCTCTGCCAGACATACAATGCTCTTGTGCTATCCACTGAATCGTCTGTAGTTTTGTATGGCAAGCTCGAGGTCGTTCCTGAAGGAAAAATGGTAAGGACTTTTCGTGACTTCAATAAAATTGTAACATAAAATGGCCGAATTTTATATAATTGATAGTGAGCCTTTGCATGCTATATTTATTTAGATTATCTATCTATACTAATATTATAAAGCTGAAGAGTTTGTTTGTTTGTTTGTTTGAACGCGCTAATCTCAGGAACTACTGGTCCGATTTGAAAAATTCTTTCATCGTTAGATAGTCCATTTATCGAGGAAGGCTATAGGCTATATATCATCACGCTACGGCCATTAGGA
Organism: Anticarsia gemmatalis; assembly: GCF_050436995.1. NCBI lineage: Eukaryota > Metazoa > Arthropoda > Insecta > Lepidoptera > Erebidae > Anticarsia > Anticarsia gemmatalis. The sequence continues at coordinate 6,797,682 of NC_134764.1, read as the reverse complement.
GCGGAGTAGCAACGAAAAATGTTACAAAAACGGGGAATATTTTTTTCATTCTTTCTTATGTGACGCAAGCAAGTTGCGCGGGTCAGCTAGTAATGAATAATCTTGTGTATTTGCAAAACATAGTAGCTTTACCAAACATGCTACCGTCAGCCGCATAAGCTTACGGGTCGGGTCACAAATGTTTTAAATTCGGAACTATATTCCGAATATACCTCCGCATGCCGTGAACCTGGTCAAGACTCTTTACTTAGTTGTTGTACTATAGTGTATGTGAGATTATTGTAATTTTTGTGGGCATTCAAAATTAAATGTAATTGTTTCGTTCTTTCGCTAGGCGCCTGGTGGTCACGAATTGACAGCTGATTACTGGGAATTGATCGGTCTGGCGCCCCCTGGCGGCGCTGACGCCATCCTCAACGAGGAAGCTCTGCCTGATGTGCAACTTGACAACAGGTACACAACAATACTAATATTTTTACAGTTTCACGTTTAAAAAAAAATTAACATTCAGCTGTTAGGGTAGAAATTGGCCTAGCAAAGAATTAAAATGGGTTCTTAAGACAGATTTTAGGTTGCTTTTAATACATGGTCATGGGCGCTAGTAAGGTCTTGGTCAAAGTTAAACTCAGACTTAAATGCTGAACCAAGTTTTTTTGGCGCCATCGAGATGCACACGAATAACAAATTTTGTCTTGTTCTATTTCACTGTTTTATTATTATTTCTTGTTTGTGTTTATCTTTGTCGATGTACCTATCTATCACACATTGATAGTGCCTCAAAATAAATGTTTTTCCTTCTTTGTATAATAAAGTGTTGTAATATGTGCATTGGGCAGGCACATAATGATCCGCGGCGAGAACACGTCGAAGGTGCTGCGCGCCCGCGCGGCGGTGACGCGCGCGTTCCGCGAGCACTTCTCGTCGCGGCGCTACACCGAGGTCACGCCGCCCACGCTCGTGCAGACGCAGTGCGAGGGAGGAAGCACGCTCTTCAAGTTCAGCTACTTCGGGTAACTAGATATATTACATGTTCTAATTATTTGTCTATGCAAATTATCTGATGAAAAAAAATTAGTAATCTGTTGCATATATAAGTTTGTTTGGCATACACTTTTCCATCTATGATTACAAAAGGACAGATATCCTGGAGAACGTGATTCCAGCTATACGCTGCGGTATGCCGAAATGGTTTGGAGTGTGGAAGGAAGCCATACACATTCAGGAATGGATAACTTTGCAGGTTTACCTGCATAGATCAACTAATTGTCTGTTTAAATAACTGCATCAGTTTACTCCCATTTCCACTCATATTCGATCTACCTGCCAGCCATTTTTAGTGATAAAATATCTAATGAAACCAACCTCTGTTCTATAAGAAATTATTACTTTGTATAAGATATCATATTTTTTTATGAATAAAGATAGACCTATATAACCTTCTAAAGACAAAAGGATCATAAAGTTAGTTTCATATAACGTTAATGTTGACAGTGAGGAAGCGTACCTGACGCAGAGCTCTCAGCTGTACCTAGAGACATGTCTGGCGACATTGGGCGACGTGTTCTGTATCGCGCAGTCGTACCGCGCCGAGCAGTCGCGGACCAGGAGACATCTTGCCGAGTAAGTACAATACTACATCCATACTAATATTGTAAATGCGTAAGTAGCTCTGCCTGTTTGTCTGTCTGTTACTCAATCACGCCTAAACTACTGAACCAATTTGCATGAGATTTGGTATGGAGATATTTCGATACGATACCCGAGAAAGGACATAGGCTACTTTTTATCCTCGGAAAATTACGCATTCCCATGGGAAAATTCAGGTGGCGGACGAAGTCGCGGGTAAAAACTAGTACACTATAAAACAAAATAAATTTAACCTATTAATGTCCCACTTCTAGGCAAGGGTCTTCTCCCAGAACGAGAAAGGAGTTAGGTCTATAGTCCACTATGCTGGACAAGTTTGGGTTTGGGAATTAGTATACTTTCTAAAATATTCAATCACATAGTTAAATAACAAGTACTATACATTATCTAAAAGTATATATCTCTACACCATTTATAACAAAACATCGTAATAACAGATACAGTCACGTGGAGGCGGAGTGTCCGTTCATCACGTTCGAGGAGCTGCTGGACCGGCTGGAGGACCTGGTGGTGGACGTCGTGGACCGCGTGCTCGCCTCGCCTGAGGGACACCTCGTCTATGAGCTCAACCCCAACTTTAAGGTGAGCACACGTAACAGTGATTATGCTTCCCCTTTATTTACTTACTAGCTGTCCCAGCAAACTTCGTACCGCCTAACAGTCGATTTGTTTTATTGTTTGCAACGGGGTTTTTCCTTGAGTCCACCACGCTGGCCAAGTGCGAGTTGGGGACTTTGCATGCCATCAAGAAATGTATTAAACAATTTTTAGGCGTGCAAGGTTCAAGATATTTTTCTTTACCGTTAGAGCAAGTGATAATTATTTCTAATACTACGAAAAGTCATTGGTGTGTTGCCTCGGGTTTGAACCGTCGACCACGGTTGCATGGGAGGTGCCTACGTATATCTACCCCTCGGCTATCACTGCCACTAATATATAGGATGAATTAAAGCTTATCCTATTGTACAATTAACTTGTTTGTTTCAGAAACCAGAGCGGCCATTTAAACGCATGACGTACCCAGAAGCTATCGAATATTTGCGCGCAAACAACATTACCAAAGAGGATGGATCTTTCTATGAATTCGGAGAGGTAAACTAAAGAACTGTGTCTGTGGCGCAGTGGTTTATGTCGCCACGCCACAGTCGCATGTGTCAGGAGGTCTTAGGTTCGATTCCCACACGGAACAATTTTTTGTGTGATCCACAAATAGTTGTCGGGTCTGGTTGTCCGTCGTTTGTATGTTTGTAAAAGTACCCGCGACTCAAGAGCAATTTTTATTGTGGCAGTTGTCTCTCCTAAAAAAAAAAGGAAAACTCACATACGGTCATTTCATCCCAAACTAAGCAGAGCTAGTATGGTAACCAAATAACTGATAAACATACCATGTTTACCGTTATGCCACATGCAATTATATTTTTTATTTTTGTTGCCAATCATCTAGGATATCCCGGAGATGCCAGAACGCAAGATGACAGACGCGATCGGCGTGCCAATCCTCCTGTGCAAGTTCCCGGCCGAGATCAAGTCGTTCTACATGTCTAGGTGCAAGGACGACAACAGACTGACCGAGTCGGTCGATGTGCTCATGCCGGGAGTAGGGGAGATCGTCGGTGGCTCCATGAGGATATGGGACCATGAGGAACTTATGGAAGGTAAGATAGAATAAGCCTTGCACACTGACAAAACGTTTTGTTACTTTTTCAATTACTAGGTGTTCTTTTTGCAAGGATCGAAATTACTGTAAAATATTTATTAAAAATAAATGAGTTTACTAGCCTTTGAAATACTATAAAATATAATTAAAATAAAATAAATTTAAATAATAATATAATGAATAAAAAGTTACTGTACAATGTTTATTTGAAAATTAGCCTTCTGCCTTTGAGATCTGATCAGTAATACATTTACATACGTAATATCACGCTTTTTTCCCATAACGGTAGGCAGAGACCGCCACTTGGTACGATAAAAAAATTATGTGACAGCTAATTGCGGAACTCTAATGCCACCATTTTTACCTAACGTGATATATAATTGTGTAATTATTTTTACAAATACATAAGAGCTTATTCTCCCACAGGCTACAAGCGCGAGGGCATCGACCCCTCCCCGTACTACTGGTACACCGACCAGCGCAAGTTCGGCTCCGTCCCCCACGGCGGCTACGGGCTCGGCCTGGAGCGCTTCCTGTGCTGGCTCCTCGACAGATACCACATACGTGAAGTGTGCCTCTACCCAAGGTTCCTTGACCGCTGCACTCCTTAAACATAACACAAACTTTGTACAGCGCAATATCTGTGAACTTCACAATTTCTAATTGCTGAAAATTATATAGGGCTTATTTTTTTTTCTTCTTACTTTGGTAAAGAGGCTTGTTTTCGAGCTTGGCAACACCAATTCAATAACTCGATGATCAATTGATTAGATTTTTGACACGGAATCTCAACATAGTTGCTTTGCAATCAAAATAATGCGACTTCATAATTTTGTATGCGCGGAATTTGGTATAAAGCCAGTATACCCACCAAACAAAAATATACCCATATATCGATGTCATACCATGAGAGAGAACTTTTCCTGCTTATTCAGAAGTTATTAAAGCAGTTACAGTCCGCAATGCGATAGTTTTGAGAGGTTCACAGATAATGTGCTACGAGCTTAGTTAAATAACGCAATATTAAACTGAAAATCAACACAAGCTACCAGCCAGCATATTAATACGTTGCATTTGATTAATGCATTTTTAATCTGCCATTTTTCTTTAACAGATTAAATAATTATTTTTATAATGTAACATACCTACAGATAAGATTACTTCAACATTTTGATTTAAGCAGAAATAAAACTAATGGAGTTGAGTGTTATTTGTAATGACTATATCTGATTTAGTTAAACAACAACTGTCTTATAAACATTGTGTAAGCTATAATTAGCCTCAAAGTGTTTTGTCACTTTCGAAACTGTATATGAGTGAAAGTGACAAAATATTGTATAACTAATTGGAGGTTACTCAACATGTAAGACAGTGAATTAAGACTTAAATGCTCTTCTATACATGCTCCATTTTCATAAAAATGTTTTATTCTAAGTGCATTTTTTGCTTTATCTTTTCTGCTGCCTTTAGTTTCATCTAGCTATAGTAAAGAAAAAGGTTTTTATGAACAATGGAGTAAATGTTAATAAATTTTAATTTATTTATTCGTATATGTTTGGGTTTTAGTAAAATTGTTAAATGCCATTGTTGAATCTGTAGTTTGTTAAATTGTACCTATGTATAAAAAAAAATGCCAGTGCTACTTTATGATTAGCAAAATAAAACTGAATAAAAGTAAGCATCGTAAATGTAATTTGCAAAGAATGCTTACATTCCATATTGTTTCAATTTGATTATATTATACATCATTACGGTTTTCTTTATTTAATAAAGTTCATGAGAAATAAAGATTTGTTATTTCAATATTTTTCCTCAGTTATAAAGTTTCTAATTAGCCAGGTCCTGACTGGGCAGCCTCGCGAATATCTAGGTCTCTTTTCTTTCAAATCGAAATGAGCGGGACCGAGATATTGCCTCGCAAGACTGCTCGCTCAGTCAGCTGGACCCGGCTATTGATGGTTCCATGAATGGAAGTTTCACCCCGTGAGTCCCTCGAGAGTATTTACCCGGTCGGTAATGACATCGTCGTACCTTAGTTTAGCCTAGAGATTTTATACACATAATATTGGTTGTGACATTACGGTTAAACCAGTATTCAAATATGCGCTGCTTTGTAATTTAAAGTGAAAATAATGTAAATCGAACAATACCTTTAGGTACACTATAATTCAGCGTTTAATTATGTGCTAGTTTGTAAACTAGTCTTTTATGTTATGAGTACGATTTTTAAGTCTCATACAAGTCTATCAATCTCAAATTCGATCCTGAGTTGGGACTGGAGGACGATACTAAGTAGGTATCGATACTTTTGGTTGCCATTCCCGGTACTGAGTACCTACTCGATACTACAGTTTGTTGCTATTCGCAGGTACTTAACAAATCACCCAATATCGCGCGGGTTCACCAATTTAAATATAGTGTTTAAATCGGTTCCGAACTACTTACTAAATGTGTTAACTTTAAATGAGTAACGAATTAAAGAAATTAATTTAAAGAGATTTTTTTACCGTTTTATTAAATACGTTAGATTCTGCTATTTTTTATAAATGTAACGATTATATTTTGCATTAAGCATATAACTAAACGTACTTCTTATATGTACGTTTAGTTAGGTATCTTTAGTCATGATGCGAAGTACCTAGGTACAGCTAATGGTGTGTTCAGGTGCGAATACGAGTACATGCACAAACAGCCTGTTTACATGCTTGTGTGTGCCCGTGCGTGTGCTCGTTAAATGACACTTTGAACGCGAGCGTTTGAACGCACCATAACAATTAGAGATCCGCAAATTTATCGAAGTATCGATACCTACTCGATGCCAAGTATCGTATCAATAGTATCGATACCGAAGAAAGTATCGCATCAAAAGTATCGATACTACTCATTTTCGAGTACTTTTTCTTAGCCTCGGGAAACGTGCAAAAACTAAATTCTAATTAAAATATTTATTCAAAAATTTTCAACATCTTCATTTGAGGCTTAGAAAAAGAAGTTACTTAAGAATACTCCACACAAAAAAATAACTAGAAAAGAAGTCATTTGTAGCCACACTAGACGTAAGCTCATCAGAGGGTGGCAATTTTACAAAAATTATTGTCATTTTTAAAATATATGAGATAGATTTTTTTTTATATTTTTTTGAGAGCCAACACAACTAGGCCTAGCTCAGGTTGAAAAAAATGAACAAACTGGACTTTTTGGCGGGCTTTTGAACTACTAAGGCGCGAATTTTTAAATAATTTTTAAAAATTATTTCTCTTATTATTTCCATTCAAATTCAATTGTAAATAGTGTAAATATTTAAATAGTTGTATATATTTAAACATTAATATATAATGCCGGATGGAGATGGCGACGATCCAGGTGGAGGGGTCGAAAAGAGGAAGGTTCCGAATCGGAATCAAGGAGGACCAGATGAGTTCTACAAAACATTTATTAAACCCGAATACAAAAGAATGTTTGCTGAAAGTGCGGTGAGTGGCGAGTTTTCCGTATTTGTCGAGGGCCTCCGAGAATCGGAAAAAATAGGAAATGTTAATCCTATTATCACAACAAATTTATTTAAAAATGACATCAAGGGAATCACGAACATTAAAAGAATTAATCCCAATAAGATTTGCGTTACCTTCTCGCAATCAAACAATGCCAACAATTTTATAAAAAATGAAGCTTTTCTAAGCAAGCATCAATTCAAGGCATTTATTCCAGCTTCGGCAGTAGAATGCATCGGTGTCTTGAAATTTGTACCCACAAGTATAAGTAATGCTGAATTATTTAAGAAATTGAGCTCAAGATATGAAATAATAGCAGTCCGTAGATTTACAAAAAAAGAAAATGGTGAATTGAAACCATATAAAACAGTTTCTTTAACATTTTTGTCGAATGTTCTTCCAGAATATGTATACTTGGATTTGTTTAGATTTAAAGTACACGAGTATCATGCTCCATTATTACAATGTTTTAAGTGTTTTAAATTCAACCATGGTGCCAAAATCTGCAAAAATAGTCAAAAATGCTCAATTTGCACTGAGGAGCATCACTTTTCAGAATGTGTAAATAAAAATAATATTAAATGCATTAATTGTCAAGGTCCACATCTAGCTATTTCCCGAGAATGTCCTATTAAGAGGCAAAAAATTGAAGCTAAGAAAAGTAAAACGTATGCCAATGTTATTTCTGGCAATTATAGAAATAATAATATAAGTAACTACGAAAGGAACTTTCCTCAAATTTCTACTGTAACTAAAACCAATACTAAAACTTCTAATCCTGCTTCTCTTTCTTCCGTAGTAAGTCGTAAACCTTCACCTATTCCCACTGCCGCATCAACTAATTCTGAAACAATTTCCAACGAAAGATTGATTAACGAAATTATTAATAACGATTTTATCAGAAAAGGTCTTATCGGGGCGCTTATTTCAATAGGCAATGAAAACAGGGCCATTACTAGCAACGTCATACAAGATATTTTAATTAAAACTTTTAAAACTTAATCATGGATAAGTCTTACATAAGAATATCACAATTTAATGTTGAAGGTATTATTAACAAAAAACCCCTTTTAATAAATTTTTTAAAAGACAACAATATTGATATTTGTTTACTCAATGAAATTTGGCTAAAAGATAAACCCGATTTTTTTATTACTGGTTACAATTTCATTAAACAGATAGGCCTTAATGGTAGAGGTGGCGTAGCAATTTTGATTAAAGACATTTACAAATATTCTACAATACATATCCCATTTTATGATTATTTACAGTCTGTAGCCATATCTCTAGTAACTTTACATGGAAACTTGACCATACTGTGTTCCTACTGTCCTCCTCCAGGGGGCAATAGTTCTAGATTTAGGGGTAGGAAACTTAAGCAGATAATAAATAGATTATCTAGACCACTCCTATTTTCTGGAGACCTAAATGCTCATCATGTAGCATTTGGCTGCCACAGAAGTGACAGTCGTGGAAATGAAATATATAATATCTTAGATGAATGTGACTTGTGTATACTTAACTCAGGTTCCCCTACTACAGTAGGCAGGAGTACCCATATGCCCTCAGCAATTGACCTATCATCTGTCAGCCCATCTCTGGCCCCAATGTGTAGCTGGATGGTTCATGATGATCCTATGGGAAGCTATCATTACCCTACAATTTTGGATATCCAAACCTCCATTGATAAATATCAGTTAGGAGAACCGGTAGATCGTTATTTATATAGTAAAGCTGATTGGAATAAATACAACTCTTGCTCAGAGAAAATATATAATTATATTAGTATTCAGGACACAGATCCTCTTAAACTATATGGCGACTTTTGTAATTTTTTAAATACTATTAAAGAACAATGTGTTCCTAAAATTGTGAAATCTTCCCAATCTATTATGAAAAAGCCAGTTCCATGGTGGGATTCAGAATGTGCTGAAGCAGTTAAAAACAGTAAACAAGCTTTAAATTACTATAGGTCAAATCCAAGTTTAGATCAATTTATAAATTATAAAAAAATAGATGCCATGAAAAAAAGATTATTAAAGGAAAAAAAGAAACAAAGCTGGACCAATTTATGCGAGTCATTTAATAGATTCACACCAATTACTACTATTTGGAATTACATTAGAAAATTTAAAAGGCTATCACTTGGTAATAGACACCGTAATGATGACTGGATTCCCTCATTCTTCGATAAATTTGCTTCTCCGATTGACCCTGTAAATTCCGAAAATGATGAATTATTAAATCAATATTTCTCCCAGAGTAGTAATGTAACCACAAATTTTCTGATTGCCCCATTTACTTGGCAAGAGTTTAACACTGCTCTGCTGCATAGAAAAGATACATCTCCTGGACTAGATGATTTTCCTTACATTATGATACGCAATTTGCATAAAAATGCTAAAGAAGTATTGTTAAATATTTTTAACATACTATGGGACAAGCAAATTATACCACAAGCTTGGAAAACACAATGTGTTATTCCAATTTTAAAACAAGATAAGCCTCCTAATCACTTCAACTCATATAGACCTATATCATTAGCCTCTTGTATAGGTAAGCTCTTTGAAAATATTTTGAAAACCAGATTAGACTACTTTGTAGAATCAAATAACCTCTTACCTAATCAGCAGTTTGGGTTCAGGAAAGGTCGTAGTGCAGTAGAAAGTTTTACTTCTTTGATTTCAGATATAAAAAGTTCTTTTCATAGCCACTCTTCTACTGTTTGTGTCTTCCTTGATATCCAAGGTGCTTTTGATAATGTGATTCCTTCCACTTTAATTGGCATATTGTGCGATATTGGCATTCCTGGAAAATTTTGTAAGTGGATTTATAACTTTCTTTATGATAGAACAATGTATGTTAAATTCAATAACATTCTACATGGTCCTAGACATGTATACAAAGGAACAATGCAGGGTGCGATCTTATCACCTTTGTTGTATAATTTATACACTAGTCAAATTAATAAATATCTAAATAATTCAAATGTGAACTTCTTACAGTTTGCTGATGACTTATTGTTATATAGTGTTAATAGTAATGTAAATATTTCTGTAAATAATCTCAATATTGCTTTAATTAAACTACATGATTATTACTTCAATAAACTAGGTTTAGAAATTAGTCCTAGCAAAAGTGGTGTTATGATTTTTTCAAAAAAAGTATTAGATTGTGACTTAAGTATAAAATACAACAATTCATTACTTCCAATTATTAGGGAAAAGAAGTTTTTAGGTATCTACTTAGACCCAAAGTTGTCTTTTGAGAGTCATATAAACCACTTAATTAAAGCATCAAGTAGGGGTCTTAATGTTTTAAGATCTTTGGCCGGTGTGCATTGGGGCTCTGACCCAAAAATTTTGTCAATGTTATATAAAAGTATTGTTCGCAGTCACTTTGATTATAGTTCCCTAGCTTATATGAATTGTAATTTATCTCATATAAGGAAACTAGATGTAATACAAAATAAGGCTTTAAGAATTATTACAGGAGCAATGTGTTCTACTCCAATTAATGCCATGCAATGTGAATCTTGTATTGAACCTTTAATCTTTAGACGTTTACAACTAGTATTCAATTTCTGTTTAAAAACACTAAGTTCTTCAAACAATGAAGTAATAAAAAGAGTATTACCTAGACAAGCTCTTGAGTTGTATGGCAGCAGCTCTCCTATAACTGCCTCTGAATTAATATCTGGTCATAGCCCTGAACTCCTTCGAGTTGCATTAAATGTATTCTCATATTCTGTCAATATGTACAAAGATTACCCTTGGCCTCTGTATAAAGTAAAATATGATGCAGTCATTAATAATGAATGTACAATCCTTCATGAAGTCATTTTTAACCAGTCAGACTTATCTCAGTTCTTAGAAAATAAACCATATTATACTTTATACACAGATGGTTCTAAATCTAACCATGTAGCATGTGCTGTATATGACCCTCAATTGTGTAAAGTAAATAGTTACAAATTAGATACAAATTGTTCAATATTTACAGCAGAATGATATGCAATTCTTTTAGCACTGCAGCATATACATACTGTAGATAATGATGACTTTCTTATCATAACAGATTCAAAAAGTTGTCTTATGGCATTAGAAAATTGTACATTAAAATTTAACACTAACTATATATTATACAACATTAAGGAAATAGTCCTTAACTTAAGTATTAATGGTAAAATTGTAAAGTTCTTGTGGGTACCTGCACATAAAGGCATCACTGGCAATGAAAAAGCAGATCAGGCAGCTAAAGGGGAATGCACAGAAGACCATACTAACATATTGAAGATTCCCTATACTGATTTCCACACCAAAATCTCCATAGACCTCAAAACATTGTGGCATGAGTACTGGAATATAGTTAGTTGTGAGAAAGGAAAATGGTATGCAGCTATTCAGGGTTGCCCGCCCGCCAAACCATGGTATATAAATAGCAAGATTAAAGGACTCAATAATAGAAATTTTATAACAACAATGAACAGATTAAGATTCGGCCATTCAAGAACTCCCACTCACTTGTACAAACTGAAAATAAAGCCTGACGACAGCTGCGAATACTGTGGAAAACCAGCAGCAGACATTATGCACTTCATTTTTGAATGTCGTCAATTCGCAATAGACAGGCTATTATTAATAGATAATCTACAGAATCTGGATCCCAAATTTCCGAGAGACTTAAAAGAACTATTGAAGAACCCAAGATTTTACCAACCACTATTTAATTTCATTACCAATACCATAACTTCGATATAACCACAGATTATAATTTTCATAAATACTTCAGGCTCAAAAGTGCTAGATCACAGGGCCGTAAAACGGAATAACAAAAAAAAAATAAAATAGCTCAGGTTTTCGTTTTGACGTTGAGTTTTGGGACACGTTGTATATCGATCATCCCTAGTTAAGCCGTTGATTTAGATTCGGGGATTCCCGTAACATCTGAATCAATAGTGAACAGTAACAAGTATCGAGTATATCTGAAAGTATCGATACCAATTAAAGTATCGGAACAAAAGTATCGAGTACGAAAACACTAAGTAGGTATCGCAACGCAAGTATCGATACTACTCAAGTATCGATACTTTTTGCGGATCCCTAATAACAGTATACTTGAGTATACAATATACATTGCCCTCAGTCAGCGGTGAGCGCATGTGCGTGGTTAAAGTCGGTGCTAGAGTGTGCATAATAATATACATACGGTTTGCTACAGGTTTAACTTACGAGTCATAAAAAAACAAATTCAATATTTGTTATTGTTTATCACGTTTGTGATTAAACTGTGATCAGTGCAGTTATCGACAATGTGTGAGTGTCGATACGTAATAATATTATTCCTGCTTTGTAGTGTAGAAGTAGAGTAGTATAGATTTTAGCCGACAAGCATCCTTCATAAAATCATTCAACCGTCGCGTTGGTAAAACCCAAACAAATTTTAATGCTTTACAGATCCATCAATAGTTTTTGCGGCTTTAAAAACGTAGATCGAGTCGATTTATTCCTAGTTTATGTGCACGTATATTATAAGTTTGTTTTCCTCATATGATAACTGGCGCTGATGAATTTAATTCAGTAACAAAGTCGTCGACTCAGTGTGCTGCTGTATTTTTTTAAGAAGATGAATACAAATAAAATTATTTGTCATGCCTGTAATTGTGTTAATTTGATTTTGTTTATCTGATTATTCGCCTGCCTTTGTTTGCTTTGAATATTTTCTGTAAAATAAACATAAGCTCAATATGTCAAAGTTAGAAAATCCATCTAGAAACTCAATAACAGGACAAAAATGTTATAGACGTATTTTCCCCGAATTTGTAAGTTATCTCGTGTAGTGACATTTAATTTTTTTTATTAACAATATCTTTGGACAACTCAGCAGAGCTTATACTATCGTAACCAAACTACTGATAAACATACTATGCTTCTAAATACATACTTATATAGATAAATTAACAACTAAGCTCAGAACAGATACTTGTGCTTATCACACAAATATTTGTCCAAGATGGGATTCAAACCTTTCACATGCAGTTAAATGGTTATTTTTTATATGTCTCACTTATTTTTGGACCACACTTAGCTAGCATGGTGGACTCAGGACCAACCCCTTCCTAATTACGGTAGGAGACCCTTGGTAGTGGGTTAAATTTATTCATCAATTGTTTTTTCAAGAATTTTATTTTTCACTACGTTAATTATTATTAAGCTCCTTAGTTTAAAACTAAATAAAAGTAATAATCATTTTATCATATAAGTAAACTATTTAATTTATGACGCGAAAGTTATTAAAATTTTTCATTCTGTAACATATTTGCACATGCGAATAAAATGTTGCATGGTAGAACTATTTTGACAAAATTATATGCAGTGTGATTATGCGCACTTAATTTTTTAGTACACTCCTAAGCATTGTGAAATAGATTGTGTTAGTCAGTGTGTAGTTGTAATGAAATAGATAAAAAGGCCATCTAAAGAATTTTAACAAATTGTCAAAATAAGACTAGGAACTATTCTTATCTTATAATAATATTATCTTAGGGGTGGGGTCTGCACTTCAACCACTCTTGATTTTTTATGTCACCCCCTCCTTTGCTACTCTAAACGTTGGAACTATCTAAAGCAGGGGTTCACAACCTTTCCTCCGTCTGGACCACTTTTATATTAAATAAACATCCTGAAAATTTTTACTTGCACATACTAGCTATGGCGAAGGGTAGATCAGGATAGCACATAGTTTTGATTATCATGTACAGTGTCTGTAACTTTTCAGGTGCAATTTCCAAATCCCGCAAACGACAAATAGCTTTCGGATTTGCAATATCAGGAATATTGGGATTAACAATTGGGATAGTGTTACGGCTTTCCAATCCTAATGATGTAAGTTAATGTACTACACTATATTTATGATCAAACCTGTTTTTTTACTATTCCCTTATGTAATAATTCTGCTTTCTGTTTTTCGTCATTTTAAAGATTTTCAGCAGTAATGTAATGTTAAATAATAATTATTGTAACTGCAGTAATCTCATTACATCTCAGACCAAGATTGTATAGAAGAGATTCTGTCTATTTAAGGTCAATTGCCTTCAGTGTGTGGGTGGTGATGGGTCATATGAGTGATGTACCATCTAAACCAGGAGTCATACCCATTAGTGTGACGGTAATAGTTTAAATGCATTTTACAGGTATATTCCTGCGAGTATAGCAAGGATTACACTGATTGTCTCGATGTTGCAAAAAGAAAATGTAGTGAGATAGTACCTCGAGCAAAGTGCGTTTGTTTCTTGCCTCTAGAGATTAAAGAGCCATTGGAAGGAGAAGTCACCGTGTTTTATGAACTGGAGACATTTAATCAATTAGAATACGGCAACTCTAGGTAAGTCCATACTACTTCATACCCCCTTATTTTTATTATAGTTCTGCTTCTTTATATATTATAGTTTATAGTTATACTAACTTTTGCTCGCGACTATGTCTACGTAAATTTGGTGTAAAAAGTTCCTATGTGATAATCCAGGTAACAAATCTCATCGCAATCAATTCAGTAGTTTTCAAGTGATTGAGTACCAAACTCTCGCCGAGTCTCGCCTACTATTTCATGGCACTATATAATATTGTTAATGGTGAAACATGGGTGTATTTTGTAACCTACACCTATGGGTATACTTGGCGTGTTGTATGTATGTAATGTATGTAGAACAGTTTTGTAGGTTGTTAAGAGAACATTTAAGGAAATAAAATACTATTTCATTTCCTCAAATGTAAACATCTCTTTTACGAGAGGCAAAAGATCTTAATTTTATAGGTATGTAACTAAATTAACTCACTTAGCCATTAATGGCATTTAAAGGAAATGACACAATATACAGTCATCATTTATTCCTGGTACTAATAAAAAACTGTAGGCGAGAACATAAGGAAGGATCCACTGAAAGTTTACTAAAAACGCTTGTAGCATTAAGTGATATTTTAGTCGAGAGCTTGTACGAAATATTTGCGAATGGCGCATGCTTTAGAACATCAGTGATCTGGCTTATGCAGCTGATGGTGGCCTGTTTGACACAACCACTTCATTTTGGAAATAAACAAAATTATGATTGTACTGCTGAGTTGTTTGACAATGTTTAAAAAAAAGGCAATACTTATTTAATGGCTGTATGAAAGAATGAATCTATTTTTTTTTATTAAATTTTGCTTGGAAATAGTCCATAACTCGAACTGAATTATAGGCTACCGTTTTCGGAAATTACAGTTCGATTTTCCCAAATGACACCCGATTTCAAGTATGTGATTGTAACTTATAAGAAGACTAAAAATTTCACCGTTCTAGTCCTATCCAGAAGTTCTCAAAAAGGGGCCTGAAAATAGCGGCAAAATGATTAAAAAAAGAAAACGTTATACGGCAGTGTTAGTTCGTGCTCAACTTTCCGGGGGCACTGCCAATTTACAGTCCCCAAATCTACGCTTTAATTGGTGTCATTGTCTCGAGGTCGAACCCTAACCCCTCTCTTATTATCCGGAGAACTCGTAGGCTGTGGGAGATAATTTTTCTAACTTGTACTGTCCCAGTTTTGGGCAAAGGATCCAAACACCTCCATCGGTCTCGACCCAAGGCTGTTTTCTGCCCATCATTCAGGTAGGTGTCCAAATCGACATCGCAGCGATTTCTCGGCCAGCCTGTCTGGCAAGGAAGAGTGATGGGTTAAATATACATATTTTTTTTATAACTTATTATGTGACAGACGTTGTTTATGAATTAAACGAAAAATAAGGCGAACCACGTCAATAGGTTTAGTCCTTTTTCAGTTAAAAACCACAAATCGTCCTCACAACATATTTACATTCATAAATAGTCACTCCTTCCATCGTAAATATAATATTATTGTTGTCAGAGTTAGTCAGAGTTTTGTATAGCATACTTACCTACTATATTATTATGCTGTACAGAATACTAATGTCACATCTATACTTATACTTAAAATATTATTAAAATTGTACAGTTTGTTGTTGAACGCGCTTATCTCAGGAACTACTGGTTTTTATTGAAAAAAAAAATTGTGTTGGATAACCTGTTTATTAAGGAAGGCTATAAGATATATTAACATCACGACCAATAGGAGCAGAAAAATGTTACAAAGACGGGGAAAATTATGACCCATTCTCTCATGTGACGCAAGCAAAGTTGCGCGGGTCAGCTAGTAATAAACAAGTAAATTAGTTACGGTACTAAGTACACAATTCAGAGCATGAGTGACAAGGAGGCATATGCAGCTGACGGTGGCCTGTTTGATTTTGAAAATACATAGAATTACCTAACTGACTCCTCCGTAGTGCAGTGGTTTAGGTCACCACACCGCTATCGTTGTGCCGGGAGGTCGTGGGTTCATTTCGTGGGAACAATTATTTGTGCGGTCCACAAATAATTGTTTCGAGTCTGGTTGTACTTTGTGTCCGTTGTTTGTATGTTTGTAAAAGTCCCTGCGATTAGAGAGCAATACTTAGTGCGGGAGTTGTCTTCTTTCAAAAAAAAACAATTATAATATATTTATTTTAATCTGCATAATGTGTTGCATGCCAAGTTCGTGTGTTAATGGGTTTTCCTTGGGGTGTAGTTGACAGGCGTACCAGTGAGTAATCGCGTCATCGTATCATACACATATTTGGTAGTGCCCCACCGTGACTTCCGCCTGGGCGAGGCTCATTATTCGTTTTTGATGGTACAATATATCGTTGGTATAATGGGAGAACTAAATAACTCTGATTTTGGCCAAATTGACCTTTTACCATTTTTGTGATATGCCGCATTTTTTGGTCTAACAAATAATACTATATCTTAACCCTAACTAAAAATATGGGCATTTTTGTAGAAATGGATAACTGGCTTTTGATTTTTATAATTTTTTTGGTTAATTTAGGAAATTAGATTTATCCATCATCAAATTGAGAGCAAACATGCCTAAAGCATATAAAATTGTCTACAGTAAAAATGTTCCCCATTTGTTAGTGATGTCAAAAATAGTGGCAAAAAAAAAACAGTACCGAAATCGTGAATTTCTCGAAACTTCAAATATTGATTTATTTACATAGTTCTCCCATTATACCGACGATATTATGTATGACGCTCTAGTAGTAGTATGCATTATACCTATGATACAAGGTACCAATCGATACTGAAGCACGAGTAGCCTATTTTAGAAATTTTCCGGCTAGTGGCCGAATGCATCTTAATAATTTATTCGACATCGATCGAACCGTTCTGCTACCGGCAAATCAAATGAAGCCACGATTGACAATCAATGATTCAACGGGAATACTGCTACGTGCATTGGTTTATCAATGTTATTCGCGGAAAATATCGTATACCTAAGTACCTATATAGTATCAAAATTCGTAGTTATTGATATTATAATTAACTTTATATTAACAAACGCGCTTGTTATAATGATTATACATAGCTATGCTTACACGTTTATTTAATTAAATACTGATTTTACCTGTTAACGATTTAAAATTAGTCAGTAAATCTAATAGATTTTAGCGGCGTGATGCAGTATAAGATCAGTAAGATGGCAGTAGGTTGAAACTCAGACTACTTACTAACACCCGGTCGAATGCTTCCTAGATACACCCGTGATATATCCGGGCGTATAAACTAGGACACATCCAGTAAACTAGAACGTATGCTGAACCGGATTTTAGTTCATTATATCTTTCTGTCTCGCTGAAACTCGAGAATGGCTGGACCGATTTGGCATATTTGGTCTTGAATTTGTCTGAAAGCCTAAAGAAGACGTAAAAGGTGAATAAATATGAAAATACTTCATATAACAGCTCAACCAATTCGACTTATTATTTTTGATAAATTGTATTTAAGATACGAAAAAAGTTCTTAAAGAGAGAAAAAAACAGCAAAATGCGTGAGCAGAGCTGCATGGGTCAGCTAGTCGGTTTTAAATAACATTTAGTTCTGCGAGTGAACTATGGAGGGTTATCGCGTATGTAACCTTATCTCGGTTAATATATTCTGTAGTAGGTATTATGTACCTACATTTATTTATTAATAACTAAACTATTATTTTGTAGCTAACCGGAATATTTCAAAACCATTGTCAAGGGAGTTTGTCGTTCACGCGTTCAATAACGAATTGTTTAGACGAGTTAATTAATTGCAATTTTGCAAAACTAGGTATGTGACACATAGTTGGTATTGTTTATAAGGAGTTTTTAAACTGCTAATTCTAAGAATAGTTATGTCGTTTTAGGTATTCATCCGACTGATGAGTCCATTGAAATGTTACATTTTTAAAGACCTAGCTTACGTTTTTCAAAAGACGCGAGTTTTTTAAGTGCCACCATTGTGCCTCGGCCGTCAACTTGGAACAATGGGATCAGAGCCCGGAGTAGGGTTGCTAGATGGCAGGGATTTCCAGGAATGTTCCGGAATTTTGAGTATAGTTCCGTGTCCAGTAAATTTACTTTGCTGTCCCGTAATTAAAAAAATACTAGTATTTTACAAAGTTGCAAAACTACGTTGTTTTCTTTTGGTGTAGTTTCGGACCGAAGACCAAAACTCATTCCGTTCGACGTCCCAATAATGCCCAGGAACTGATCAGCCTTGGTTCTGGTAACCCTAACCCTGGGGGACAAGGGTGGCGACTCCACAAACTTGAACTTAAGTTTCTATTGATTTAATTTCTTAGGTGGGTTTACTCCCGACAGAATCGAATTCGAATTCAATTGAATCAGATTCGAGTTTATGTCTAATTGACAAATCGTACTTATACTACGTGACTCTCTGTATCATTGACTATCAGAAGTGTCAGCAGTTGACCTAAATGAATAAATGATTTGATTTTGATTTTATAAATTCCAAACTAGTAATTGATTAAGCACTGATCCAATTAGTTTCACTTTAATCTAGTGTTCAATCATGCGCTAGTTTGGGATCTGTGAGTCGAGAGTAAGCCGGCAGGTACCTAATCTTATTATTCGTAGCTAGCTGTCAGATCTTTCTCAATTTGCAATCGTTTCGAAACTGACTATGAGGCCTGATGATGACCTGGCTGATGAGGAAAAAGTTACAAATATGAATAGGAACCGAATGACTCTCTAATAAAAATAGCAGACTTCCATTTATGTGCTGAAACCATTGTGTTGCACAACAATGTAAGGCTATCTGCACATTTGGTTCGGCATGAGTTGGTCAGCCGTTCGGTAAAATCGAATAATGGTCGGGAAAAATGCCGCTAACAACAGAATTGTGCTTTTACTGGTATTTTCGACACGCTTGCTAGGTATAATTATTATTATATTTATTTTCCTTTTCAGAGATGATGAACAACTGGCCGGAAGATTATCGATGGTACCAGCTTCCAGCTGTGGAAACTATTCGTACATAGATGAAGGAGGTATAAAGACACCCATAGCTCCATGTGGATATATAGCGGACTCTATGTTTACTGGTAATTACATTTTTGATTCGAAAGTTAGATTGTTAACGTGTCAGTAGATATACCTACCTATACTAACATATTTTTCCTCGGAGAAGGTCGTGGTTTAGTAACAAGTCTCACCAAGAGGTCTCGTGATACAACCCAGGTAACCGGGATGGGAAGGTCCGATACTATCGGACCGACAAGTAGTCACTTCATGTAAAATACTGGTATTTAGTTGCCTCTAGTAAAATTGGAAGCCGACTGCAACGTAGTTGCAAGAAATTCTAGGCTGATTGATTTAATTGACACAGTTTTGCTCATGACTATATGACCTAGTCTAAACTGAGTCATGTTCACGAGTTTAGTATAGTTAGTCTAGCTTTAACTAACGAAAACTATATTACGTAATGCCAGTCTGTATAATTAGTACACAAGATGGTAATTAACTCTCTTATTTAAGAGTCCATAGTTGCCGAAAATGTATGCGCAAGTGGTCGACGGTTCGAGCCCGAGGCAACACACTAATGTCTTTTAGAGTTATGTGTGTATATGGAATAATTATCACTTGTTCCAACGCTGAAGAAAAACATCGTGATGCTCTCTGAGAGTTCTTTAATACGGTTTTTCAACGAATGCAAATTCACCAACCCACACTTGGCCAGCGTGATGGACTCAATGCCTAACCGCTCCCTCATTACGGGAGGTAACAGTGGGACAGTAATGAGTTCAATAATTTTATTGGTCAAAAGACATAATGTACATGTTTCACATACATAGAGTATTTACAACGGTTTCTTACATAACTTAGTAGAACAAGTAGTTACGAGTCGCAAATATTATAATACTAGCTGACCCGCGCAACTTCGCTTGCGTCCAATAGGAGAGAATGGGTGAAAATTTTCCCCGTTTTTGTAACACTACTGGTACTCCGCTCCTTTTGGTCGTAGCGTGATGATATATAGCCTATGTCCTTTCTCTGGTATCAAAATATATCTTTACCAAATTTCATGCAAATTGGTTCAGTAGTTTAGGCGTGATTGAGTAACAGACAGACAGGCAGAGTTACTTTCGCATTTATAATATTAGTATGGATTTCTTTGTGAACTTTTTGGCCTTTCGATTGCAAAACCTTGTATGTTAATCTTTTCCTCGAATACTTACGATACCTTGTTAGTTTCGTACACATTTTTCCTTTTGCAAAACTTGTTGTACAGGAAAATAAATGTATTTTATACTGAGTTCTTTTAAAATGCTTTTAGTTCATTCACTGATAAGAATCACTTCTTGACTATTTAATAGAGGGCCTGTATGAAGTGTCCCTTCATACATTATGTTATCAAGTACTCAGGTAAAGAACCTCACTCAATTAGCTGATTACTCTTTTTACCTGACTGCGCGACGCAAACGGGGGCTTTGTGTCTATGAGTCTATGTATGTATGTTTGTTCCTATATGGCATTGTAGAGAACAGGCTTGGCCAATTTTGATGATTCATACGTTAATAGGATTGTTTTAACCTTGCGACTGTCACGCAAGTGTGCTGTGCAAATCGCTACCTTTGGACGGGGAGGTAATGTAATGCTTATCCATTAACAAAAGTTGAAAATAGCAAAAATACTACATATTATGTTTCGTAATATTGTGTTTTTGATGTTTTTTCCCATTGTTGCATTACAGATTCTTATAAAATTCGGATCTCCGGTATTGAGGACTACTTCGAAGAGGTTAGATCTGGACTGATAGGACTTACAGAAGAGGACAGGAAATATTATCGCAACCCTGATGGTGACCTTCATGAAGGTAAGTTTTAAATATTAGGCCGGGAAAAAGTCTTTTCGCATTATAGTATGTATGAACTTGTAATAAAATCTTTTCTCTACACAAAAAAGCTCGATGTTTGGGTACCTCACGAGCTCACTGAAAGAAACCTAATGAACCGTGTACTCATTTGTGATTCTTGAAGCCAAAGAGATTTTATTACAAGTTCATACATACTATATTGCGAAAAGACTTTCTCCCCGAACTAATATAATGCGTTTCACTACTTCGGGTACTTAAGGGTCGATTCACATATGTCTGAAAATGCGTCGGGCTATATTAGAGTGAGCTTCGCACCGATGCGACGCATCATCGGTTGAGTGTGAAAGGTCGAGCGTTTTTCTATACAGGGTGTAAACGACGGTTAACCGAAAACTTCAGTGTTAATTTTGTGACACTAAATGCGCGAAATTTACTTCAACCATTTTTCTCGGAAATGATTGGTTCCCGAGTTAGTCATTTTTGAGCATTCAATGTATAGTGAACAACGCGATATATCTCCGCGCATGCCTACGAGATTTCTGGCGGCGGCGGCGCGCTGAGCGACGACATGTCGCGACGCGTCGTAGGTATCAAAATCAAAATCAAAATCAAATCATTTATTCATTTAGGTCAAATGTTGACACTTACGATACTCGTTACAATTACTGAATCTACCACTAGCTCGGAAAGGGGGTAGAGCCTTATGAGAAGAGCTAGCGAGAAACTCACGGCCACTCTTTTCAATCGCCAAAAGTTTTACAATGTGGTTGATACAATAATTGATCATGCGAGGAGCTGCCAACAATCAGCGGTACGTACGCGTACCACCACGTCTATGCGCTCACTAGTATGTATTATTAGATAACAATCTCATGTATCGTTTATGGTAGGTATCGTAAGTACGCTCGTATGTTACAATAGCTCATAGTAAAATTGTAAGTAGGTAGATACCTACTTGGCTTACGTGAAATCAAACAATAATAGCAAAATGTAACCAATAATAAGAAAGTGCTAAAACGAATTGTTATCAATGTCTATCAACACGCAATTACCTGGTGTATGGCGAGAGTTTGAGTAGGTACCTTTGGATCCGGACGTACAGGTGCAGAGCACGCCGTGCACTTCCACGTGCTTCACCATACATAGCACATCAACATTTCTTCCTATTTACGAACACAACTACACTTCGAAAACAATAACAACAAAAATAATAACAATAAAAACACTAACAACTCAAAACCGAAACAATAACAAGTAATAATAAACAACAGTTCACACACGACACGACGAATAGGACATAACGAACGACACAGGTGAAGAGCTTCCGTCTTCCGCGAGCGAATTGCTCGAACTATCAAAGAGAGCCGCCGGCGCGGGCGCCTCTCCGCTCACTCGCGCCGCCCCTCGCCCGCGCCACCCGCTCCCTCCGCGCCGTCCGTGCGCGCGCCGCCGATTTGGTGACGAGCGACGAGTTAGGATCCCAGCGAGAGATTAGATTGAATAAAATATTGATGTGGCATTAGGTACTATTTTTACTTGTCACAGTTGTTACTCGTTGCATTGTAGTTTTATTCAAATACCGAATAACATTACAAACATTATTGATGTAAGTTTAAAATACCTACTTTGATATTTAATAACATAAAATCAGATTAAAGTAAATAAAATAAACACGAAACGTTTATTTAATTAAACCATAAAAAATGTAGGTACATAACAATGATAACGATCAATATCCATTAATATTCTTATCAGAGAAACTAACTTATCATAATTCATTATCCCCGGAGAATTACTTAGCATTCATTTTGTCGCATCCCATCTATGTAACATCCACGCGCGGTCGCGGCGTCACGCGTCACTACGGCCATCTACTTTTCGAGTCGCACCGCGCTTGTATGAATGAGCGTGTAAATATCGAATAGAATAATAAGTTTGCAAGAACAAAGCGACAATACTTGTTAAATTGTTTATTAGAGATTTTTGTAGCGCTAAAGAATATCAATAGGATTTTTTGTCGTTCTGTATGTATTTGTACGTGTAATAATAATAAGATATCACACATTTTAAATCTTATTAATGTACCTTTTATCGGAGAGCGGGATAATGAGTCACACCAATGATTTTTGTTATGAGCATATTTAAAAACTAGGTACTTCAAGGATAAAAAATCTGTTTTTATTTTTTTCGTATCTTCAAAAATGACCGAGATATTAAACGTCAAAGTATGGCCTTCGCGCCAAACTCCGGCGAAGCGGCCGCACGGACGTGTGACGTCATCTTACGACACTGCTATTTCGTTAGTACTTGCCGATACCTACATAGGCTCGTTGTCTCTCGCGGTTTCGCTTTAAATAATTTGTTTTGCTTATAGTGGACAAACAAAATGGTTAGAAAATATTGTATTGTTCCTATGTGTACTAAGTCCAGTGAGAAAACACCCCAAAAAATGTTTTTTTCTGTACTATGTACCTAAACTGTTTTATATTTTTGCAAGAGACACCTAATCAGGGGGAGGACAGTCCCCTACAATTTACATTTCACGAATATAGTGGCGCTATCTGTTTTGTGTACTAGTAGCTATAGCTATTATAAGAATTCAATAGATGGCGCTTAACTGTATTCGGTAAATTAATAATTTCTTAATTATTAGTTACCACCATACAGAGCAAAATATTACATGTGTGAATGTTATATATTTTTTTACTATATGTTGATGGCATTATTATGTACATGTAAAATGTTTATACTATACATTAAAAAGCAAGTGTTGGCTTAAAAGGCATTGATTCAGATTGTGCGAGCATAAAAATGTCAATCCAAACTTTCAAAATATTATCGGCTACCTCCTGCCTTAGCGCATGTTTGTAGTTTTTTCGTCTGTACTGTTTGGTCGACTGTAAATCTCCTGTAAGTGCATCGAGCCGAGCCTTCTGCTCCTCCGCCTTGCCCACCAGACTGCTATCGACTGAAATCCTGTGAGTGCGTTGAGTCGAGCCCTTTGCTCCTCCGCCTTGATTTACTGCCTTTTTTCGTTTGAAGATCCCCTGTAATCGCGTTGAGTAGAGCTTGGTGCTCCTCCGCCTTATTGGCAGGACTTCTTTCCGGAAATTGTGGTTAATAGTGTGCGACAGAGACGCTTGTGTTCTAAGTTCTGCAAGTATTTTACAGAACTGTAACATGCCGAGACGTTGCGCTTTCGGTTGTGAGTCTAGGGGTAAGTACATTACTGCACAACAGTAATTCATTTATAATTTGCTCATCAAAACTATATTTTTTTGTGTGTTTGGTTCTTCGTTAAATATGTGGTTCTTGCAGAATTATCTTATCATATTATGCTTATAATATATCTGACTTGTAACTAATTTATATATCTTCATTACTTCCAGGTCTTTCAATGCATAGATTCCCAGATGTTATCAAGTACCCTGATATATTTCAATCATGGGTGTCTCTTCTCGGTGGTTCATTGCATTCGACATCTGATTTTGAATATTATAAAAATATGAGAGTTTGTGATATTCACTTCACTGATAGAGACAGAACTGGATTGAATCGGATATGCAAAGATTCAATTCCTTCATTGCACCTACCAAGTAAGTTTTGATATTATATTTTCATAGTAGCTTTCCCAGGTATATAATATTTCCTCTATGATTGACTTGCCTAAATTAGGTAATAAAAAATGGTTAGGTAGTAGAATGTCAGCCAGTCAATACAATTAGTATAAAATTCCAGGTCAATTGGTTGAGGGAATGGTGTCGGAGCCAGTTTCAACCTCAATGCAACAGACTCAGTCTTTCCCGCTAACCTTAACAGGTAAGAAAATTTTAATCAATCTTAAATATTTTTTATTTTTAAACTGTGATAAGTTTAATATAGTTATACCTATATTGTGTGTAATGGTGTTTATTTTATTTATAGATCAATCCGAGGGTGCAGTAACATTAAAGCAAACTCAAAAGGCTGTATTAGCGGAACATAATTATTGTGTTACCAACTGTGTGAGAAGTGAGTCTCTAATTAATTTGTTTTATTTTCTAAAAACTTCCAACTGAATATAGCTGATCTTTATTGCATCAAAAATAGCGAAAACGCGAAAGTAGCCTGTGTCCTTCCTTAAGGTCCTCTTTAATACTATACCCAAAAATCATTAAGACCTGTTCAGCATTTATCGTGAAAGTGTAACAAACAGACACACAGAGTAACTTCCAAATTTATAAGAAAAGAATCATTAGAATGGATAGAAGTTCTGTAGTCAATTAGAGTCCTTTTATGATTTGAACAATACAATCTATACTATTCCCAAGTAATGTGTTCAGATAATTTTATAGTCACAAGCATAATTATTTTTCATAAAATTACTATTACACTACAGTATATGCAAATTGATTTTAGGAATATTGCATCAGATGAACTTTATTGTAATCACATTGAAATAAATTTTTCGATATTTTTTTTTTCAGGATTTAAAGCAAAGCCAGCTTACAATATTATTCAACCACTGCAATCGAAAATCAAGCAGCTTCGTTCAACCATTTCACGCTTGCGTAAGAAAGGGCAGACATTCCAGACTAGATTGCAAAATGCTGAATTGATATCGAAAGATATGGCTTTTCAAACAATATCAAAACACATGTCAAAACCGGCCCAACTCTTTGCACACATGCAATTACAGGCTACGAAAAAGGTAAAAGGGCGAAGATTTACAAATGAAGAAAAAATACTTTGTTTATCTCTATACAAGAAGAGTCCAAAATGTTATGGGCTGTTGTCCAAATATTTTACGTTACCTTGTGCAAAGAGTATGAGACGTCTTCTGAGCAAGATAAAAATTTCACCAGGCATAAACACAATCATTTTTGAAAAAATCCAAAAGACTATGGCTGGAAAATCCGTGTCGGACAGGCTCTGTAGTCTTATGTTTGACGAAATGTCTTTGACGCCGCAGGTATTATATAATACCCGTGAAGACTTTTTAGAAGGTTTTGCAAACAATAATGATCAACGTTTTGCTGACCATGTCCTTGTATTTATGATAAAAGGTATTAAGGAAAATTTCAAGCAGCCAATTGCTTATTATTTTACAAATTGTCTAAATAAAACGGAACTAAAAAACTTAATAAAATGTGTAATTAAACATACCCAAGAGGCTGGCCTTATAATAATTAATACAGTGTGCGATCAAAGCACTGTCAATGTGGGAGCAATTACGGAGCTGGTCAATGAAAGCAAGGCTCTTTTTATAAAAAATAATAGAGAGTGGCGGCATGATCTAATTAGAGTCAACGGGTTTAATATTATACCGTAAAACGGGGTGAATAGAAACAATTTTCAACTTTGTCCTAAAAATTTGTAGCGAATAACTTGTTATTTTTATTGTCAGGTTGTTTTATATCATGTCCGGCGCCATGAAGAAAGAGTTAAAATCATATTTGTCCAAAAATATGCATAGTTTTACGATATTTCATTTAAAAAATGGTCAATTTCTATTCACCCAGCGATAGGGGTGAATCGAAACGACCAAAGGGGTGAATGGAAAAATTGTGTTTTAAAACGTTTTTTCAGTTAACAATATTGTATCTTTATAGATAAATATACACCTAAAGAGATAAACACTCCAAACAACTCATTAGAAAAGAAATTCCACTTTAAATCCAAAGTTTTGAAAAAAATGTATGGACCATTAAGGCATTCGAGGACGGTTGACTTTGAAGCAATTTTTTGGGTATAAATATCAATTTAAACATTTAAACAATTATGACACCGCAGAGAAGTAATATCGACGTGTAATCATTTCAAATTTGAACAAAATTCTTAAACGAGGAGTACTCAAACATTGGGCTTGAAAACTTTCCTGATTTTTTTTCTATTCACCCCGCGAATTCTATTCACCCCGTTTTACGGTACCCCTATATGACGTCCCGCATTTACTAAAAGGAATAAGAAATAACCTCATAAACAAAGACATGGTATATGAAACGGAAAATGAAAAAAAAATTGTAAAGTGGGAATACTACCAAAAAGTCTATGCGGCCGATAAGTCTTTTGGTGAGCTAAGGCTACTCAATAAGATCACAGAAGAGCACATTGATCCAACAAAAATAAATAAAATGAAGGTAAAGTCTGCTACGCAGATTTTCAGCCATAGCGTAGCAGTAGCTACAGAACATCTTGCAGCGAGAGGCGATCTGCCTGCAGACTGTAAAAATTTAATAAAAATTACATTATTATTAGATAATCTATTTGATAGCCTTAATGGAAACACATTCCACATACCAAACGGTAAAATTTATAAAGGCCCGATTAAGAGAAATTCACCTCATCATAAATTGTGGCAAGAGGCCAAGAATATTTTAAAAACGATAAAATTTAGGGTGCTTAAAAGAAATGGTGACAAAATTCGATTGATAGAAACAACTGTACCATCTGTTCAAAATTTTGTCAAAACTATTGAAGGTATGGAAGCAATTTGGAAAATGTTGAATTCCAAGTATGGTTTTGATGCAGTTCTACCAAGAAATTTCAACCAGGACCCAGTAGAAAACTTCTTTGGGAGTATTAGAAGTTATGGGGCAAGAAATAATAAACCAAACACTACATGTTTCGTAGGCGCCTTTAAAGCACTGCTCCTCAATAATTATAACTTGCCCCACTCCAACAAAGCAAACTGTGAGGAGGACATAAATAGGTGCCTACAAAGCCTAGATTTCTTCTTAACAGAAAACAACACTCAGGAGTCTTCTGATACTCTCAGAGAAGAAATACATATAAATGAAAATATATTTGACCAGCAAAAACAAATTGATGCTGGTCAAAGAAATTATGTATGCGGCTGGGTTCTGAGTAAATGTTTGAATAATATTGTTAAAGGTTGTAAAGACTGCAGGCATGACCTAATTGACTCGGGTACAAATTTAAACAATGAATTTATTAAAAGAAAAGAGTATTCTAATAAAAAATGGTTATGTTACCCGAGTCAAAACTTGGAAAATTGTTTTTCAGACCTACAAAATATAGTTATTTCAATATTAGAAAAAAATTGCCCAAAAAAGAAAATTAAACAGAATATAATAACATTGTCGGACTGCTTAATATCCTATCCTTTTAAGTGCCTTATTCATAAGGAGGCATTGAAAGAGTATTTTGTTGATACAACAATAAATATTTTAATATGCAGTTGGTGCAGATCAATCAACCGAATTTTGTCTGGAAAATTATTGTACAAAGGTGAAGATGAGACCAAAACTGCTGCGCAGGTATATTACAATAAGCACAAACATTATAAAAATAAAAAATGATATATATACATAAACTATGTTTTATTTGTTTTAATTCTTTGTAATTTTAAAGTGTCTTGTATCTATATTGTTTAAATATATTTTGTATTATTGTATTATATGTACTTGTCATTTTCTACACAACATAAGTGGCACTTCTCACTTTATTTCCTCCTTTTTGAAAGAATCAAAAACATTAATACGTAATTGTAAATACTAATGAGTGTAAGTGACTAAGGATTTTATGAAAAAAATACAATAATTATTAACTTAATGAAGTTATGTTTAAGTTTTGATACAAGAAAACTAAACCGAGTTATAGGAAGGTATCGATGAGTTGTAAAATAACAATTTAACAACTAGGTAATCCTGAAATATACCAAATTGTAAAATTTATGTGAAATGCCACGATCAATTTCTATTACAGAATGATATGGACAGTAAATTGATAGAAAAGTACAAATTATGGATACAACGATGCTTTAAACGAAAACCTATTTGAATACTCAATCCTATTAGATCGGGGATAAAGTCTTTTCGCATGAACTTGTAATAAAATCTCTTTGGCTTTAAGAATCACAATGTGTAGAGAAAAGATTTTATTACAATATATACATACTATAACGCGAAAAGACTTTTTCCCCGACCTAATATAAATACAAAACAGAACTACTTATAATAATATATACTAGATTATAGCTATATATACTCGATGATAGTTCGGAGCCAAACCACAGGTGGCGCTGTTTCAAATATGGTTGGCTAAAAAAGTGACAAGAGGGCTCTCTGTATCAGTATTATTACTATACTCTGTGCACCTAATCTAAAACTTAAAGCCCGGTTCAGATACTGTCAAGCGCAAATGTTAAATAGAAGTTTATTGCCTTTTGAACACTTCCTCAAGATCGAGATGTCATATCATGTTCATACCTAGCTAGCAATTCCTTCTACTAAACAGTGGATAGGTACTATTTAATGAGCAGTTCAATGACCTCACAGGCGGCGGTGAGCCGAGCGCGGCGGTTGAGTTGGCGTTGGTTTTTTGTTTTGAAAAAAGAACTCATGTTTATTAAATCTAATAATATCAAAATTAAATTGTTTAATTAAAAGTTCTAATTACACACCCAATCATATAAGACATCCTACAGAGTAGATTCATGCGTTCATTATGATAGCCATCAACATGACTAAAATCAGAGGCAGGGTGACAATTTTTTTTTATAATATTATATTAAAACTATGTTTTCCAAATTTACACTTGGTAGGTACGTAACACTCATTATTTGTAATGCCAGTTGTAACAAACTTTCAATTTTATTGTTAACTACACACAATAATATTATTAGTAGTATACGAGTTCAACTTTCTTTACCTGGGTCTAGTTGATGATTGTGTGCGTGGCGATCGAGATCGAGGATATCTTAGTGGAGGCTTATTTTACAAAAAACACGATGATTAAATTTATAACACATACACATACACAGACTCTTTAAATATTAAATGCAAATCACTTTTCAAGTCAAAACTCCGCATCACCCGCAGTCGAACAAGCGTGTCTGTAGCGACGTGACGTCAGCGCATAGCGCGCGAAGCAACGCAAATTTAAAAATGCAGTGAAACTTTATAACGCTGTAACTTCGGTAATTTTGACCCGATTTTGATAAAACAAAAACTATTATTATCAGCATAAGTACACAAATTTAATGCAGTATGTTTAATAGTCATATTTTGATGTGCTGGTGTGACTCATTATGTCATTTTCATTTTTAACATAGAAGAACAAATACTAAGTAACGCTGCATACTAGTGAGAGTGAGGCTGACAGCTGTGTGCGTAATCGTGTCTGTGTGGCGCGCGTAGGTACGTCGACCGTCGCGGCCGGCCGCCGCCGGCGCGGTGTCGTTGGCCGCGGACAGCTGATAGCGAATTTATACGTTGTTTTAATCCATTGCTGTTTTTTTGTGAAAAACAGTAATATGACGGATTTTTCTCATATTCATGTTGCACTGTGTAGTATTAACGAAATAATACCGAAAAAAAATAAAAAAAACGCATAAAAAATCGGAAAAATCATGAAAAAAGCGATGAAAATTTTCAACGCCATAAGCACCAGAATCATGTCTAGAATCATTTTTTTTTCGTTTTCGGTAGCCTGTCTGTTACACCCTGTATATTTGTCATTTCTGACGAGACGTATATTCCGTCAGTTATGAACTGACCCTTAGTTCATTGAAAAGTTACATTTAGGATTGTGTTTTTCAGAGAACACATTTTTTATGTGTATTGTGGGTCAGTAGAAGCTTAAGTTCAAGTTTGTGGGGTCGCCACCCTTGACCCCCGGCCGCGATCCCTTTCCCAAAATATAATAATGTCCTCCTAGCCGATACGCGGCTACGGCGGTCAGTTTCATTGAAACTGGCCATCTGTGCAGGACTTTGTTTATAGTGTCCAAGTGTGTGCACAATACACAGGTACACAGGTACACTCTCTATTCCATCACTCTCATAGTCTGGTGGGACGGATAACCGACACGACCAGTGAGAGGTCAGGCGCAGGACCGACGGGCAATCTCTAAGAAATTCTTGACAGAAAATCTCAGAAAATA
Source organism: Anticarsia gemmatalis (assembly GCF_050436995.1). Taxonomy (NCBI): domain Eukaryota; kingdom Metazoa; phylum Arthropoda; class Insecta; order Lepidoptera; family Erebidae; genus Anticarsia; species Anticarsia gemmatalis. The sequence goes on along the minus strand of NC_134764.1, from coordinate 6,766,761 downwards.
CTTTTTGGCCCGACCCAGGATTCGAACCCGAGACCTCTCGCACCGCAGTCGTATATACTATCGACCGCGCCACAGAGGCAGTCAAGTCCCAAAATAGTGACCAGGGGACAAAGGTGGCGAATGCCAGTCTAAAAAATGTAACATTTTAGTGGAATACTTATCAGGTGGACTTTTGAGAGGTGCTCTTTTTAACATTTTTGTACATTCACTGTCACTTTATTTAGTTTCTGAGTATTCTGTACAAAAAAACTCAGAAATTGCCCGGAAGATCGTAGATCTCCGTGCCTCGGAGCACGTTAAACCGTTGGTCCTACGCCTGACATCTCACTGGTCGTTTCAAGGAAAGTCGAAAAGGAACAGAGAGTGTACCTGTGTATTGTGCGCGCACTTCGCCACTATAAACAAAGTCCTGCACAGTTGACTGGTTTAAAGTGGCCGCCGTAGCCGAAATCGGCCAGGAGGACATTATAATTATTTGCATTGTTTTATTTTAGCATTTAAAAACTTCGCCAAGCCAAAGAGCTGGAGAATGAATGTTTACGAATTGGATACTAGAAGTCCCTGCAATAATGGATTCCAAGTAAGTACTTTTTTCGTAGTAGATATTTTTTTTAACGTTATTACAACCTAATAGTTTAAACTAGCTGACTCGCGCAACTTCGCTTGCGTTGCATAAGAGAGAATGAACAAAATGTTTCCCGTTTTAATAATATTTTTATTGGTACTCTGCTCCTATTGGTCATAGCGTGATGATATATAGCCTATAGCCTTCGTCAATAAATGGACTATCTAACACTGACATAATTTTTCAAATCGGACTAGTAGATCCTGAGATTAGCGCGTTCAAACAAACAAACAAGCTCTTCAGCTTTATAATATTAGTATAGCTATGTTAATGTTCTGTGGATGCGTGACCAATAGTGACTATATTATACATACCCAGTTCCTCTGTATTTTAGAAGGCACGTTTAATTGTGGGTTCCGGCTGTAATTTTCAAAGATCTTTGACAGGCATTACCAGTAGACAGAAGCTTGAAATTTTGATAACCAGTTTTACCTAAGAGTATCGTGTTATAACCCAGGTGACTGGGTTATGTAGGTCCGATAGGCAGTCGCTTCATGTATAATACTGGTATTCAGCATACGGTGAGACTAGAAGTCGTCTCCAACATAGTTAAAAGAAAGGCTAGGCTGATTGTTTATCATTTGAGTTATAACTCAACGACCTACTAACTGCCTCCGTGGCGAAGTGGTTTAGGTCGCCTGAGGTTCGATACCTACACAGAACAATTATTAGTGCGATCCGCAAAGAATTGTTTCAGGTCTGGTTGAACTTTGTGTCCGTTGTTTGTATGTTTGTAAAAGTCTCCTCGACACAAGAGTAGTTTTAAAAAAATAAGGAATAATAGTGATACATGTAATGTTTTCAGAACGAGCCGTTCATTGCATGGATGAAGACTGACATGAAGCGCAAGCCGGCGTGGAGGTTCAACCACAGTGAGCCGATGTTGCAGGACGGCCTGCCCGCTAACAACTACATTCTACGCATCAATTATTGTAAGTGTAGCTGAGGAGCTCGTGGCTTAGTTCACAACAGCCGCGCGGATCTATCTCTGAGGTTAAGCTACGCTTGCCGAGGTTGTTCTGTGGATGGGTGACCATCTTATACATATCAAGTTCTTTCGTGTTTCGGAAGGCCCGTTAATTTGTGGGTCCCGGCTGTCAATTTCGAAGATCTTTGACAGTCGTTAACAGTAGTCAGGAGCTTGAAAGTCTGACAACCAGTCTTACCGAAGGGTACCGACTACCGTGTTATATCTTAGGTAACTGGGTTGTAAAGGTCCGATAGGCAGTCGCTCCCTGTAAAACACTGATATTCAGCTGCATCCGGTGAGACTGGAAGCCGACTTCAACATAGATTGGAAGAAAGGCTAACCCATGATGAATTATTGTACGTGTAGCGAACTTTTGCAGATGGAAAGCTTACCGCTACGATAAACGCGACATTTCGCCCGTGGTATAGGTGACTTTTAGGGGCTTTTAGGTTAGGCGCAAACGGACCACCGACCACAGCCACTGGTGGCCAGCGACACCCAACAGCCGGTGGCGGCCACTCGCTACAGAATACAAATTATATGGAAAAACGTGTTAAGTGGGTGTCGCTGGCCACCAGTGGCTGTGGTCGGTGGTCCGTTTGCGCCGACCCTTAACTGCACTTTCGGCGCAGTGGTTAACGTGGTCACTGCAGTTATCGTAACACCGCGTGGGTTCGAATCCCACCCGGGACATATATTTATCTGATTGAACACAAGTGTCTGTTCTGAGCATGGTATAAGTATGTTATCAATTATTTAGTTACAATAGTACATGCTTTGCTTAGTCAGAAATGAAATGACCGTGTGTGAGTTGTCCAATAATATTAGAAGAACACCAGTAGCACTTTGTCTGACTTGGGAATCGAACCTGGGACCTCGGAGTCGCGGTTGCCCGAACAACTTGCCCAATCAGTTAATGCATACTGTCCTGTCCAATCCTGCGCCTGACCTCACTCTGGTTATGTCGGCTTAGCCGTCCCACCAGACTATGAGAGTATAATACTATGCCACTATAAACAGATCTATTATAATATATTGTTTGTATATTTCAGCTTACCCGTCTTCGCGATACGCCGGTAGACGTAAGGTAATAATTAGCTCAATGAAGCTGGTCCCGAAACCCGGGCAACCCAGATTGGTGGGTATAATTCTTATCTACGCGTCAATACTTGCACTCTTAATCTCAGCCTTTTTGTTCTATTGCGCTTGGAAAGGAATTGACCTCCGTTATCCCATCTACCAGTGGCGAAGGGTCAGTTTTTACAAAAGGTAAGCCGGAGCTATTAGTCATTGTCTAGGTATAATACCTACATATTATGTACATCGTAAGAATATCGACGTAAAATTCTGCATAATAACAACATGAGAGTATTATCTACATTCGACTACAGTCTCTTATTTCTCTCTCTACAGTCTAATAATACATAGGTACCTACTTACCATGCTACCTAATCATGCTTGTTTTGCATTAAGTTTATCTGTCTTCAGTATAGTAACACGTAGGTAACACAACAGCACATATTTGAGATAACGTATATCGAACGATTGATGATTGTCTCGCACTGGTTGTTTTATAACATATTATACAAGCAATTTAGAATGTATTCATCAACAATAAAATATCAAACACATTATGGATAAACGCAGAACACTTTAATAGAAATGAGTTTAACCTATAAATCATGTACGTCAGGCTGGCCCGGCCCCATGGAATTTAATAATGAGATTGTTATCAATCCAATGTACCCGGGTATACTAATATATGTAACACCTTCATTTTCAATGTAACTCTTTTTAAAAGAAATTACGTGCACTTCTTAGTGGCCGGGCCAGCCTGACGTTTTCAGCCCGGCCACCTTGTTTCCCACTAATCTACAAAAAATACTGGCAATATTGTGCTACAGATGAAATGTACCCTATAATTTATGCATATGTAACACAAAATCGAATCCTAAAATGCAATAGCATACGAAATATTAGCGGTTGCAGGTGGCCGGGCTGAAATTATTTCGTTAATATAAAACAGTAAAACTGCAACACCTACCAAAAACTAATACCAGTACATAATGAGATATAGAGATATAGAATACATGTAACGCTTTCATTTTAAATTATAATACATATTTAGAAAGAATAATCACTTGAAATTATATTTCAGCCCGGCCACCTAAAAGCGGTAATATTCCCTAAAATCTTATGCCAATTTGTACTGTAAAACCTGATACAGCTATGAAATGAAAGTTACATTCGTTTCGTTTTAGTCGTATACCTTTAAGCCTTCTGTTTGACTAGATTATCAAAATCTGAGAAACTTGCCGAAGAGTGACTATCATTTATTAACTAATTTCAGGACATTTGGTTTGTTGAGTGAAACAAAATTGGTAATTGTCATATTTTTTTAATAATCATTTTTGAAATTAGTTAGACAACATTTGTACTTATATTAATTAGGTACTATAACAATTGTTAATTATAAATAATGTAAAAAAAGGTTACACATTGATAATAACACAGTTATCAAAAAATTATAGTAATATCAATATTACCTTAACATCGAACATTCATTCATTCAGAATATTAGAAGATAATTTTTGGTTAAATACTTATTATACCTTGGTAAAAAATCACAGATTTTCATAATGATTTTTACATCAACTTTGAATTTAAAGTTTTGAAAACTTTCAATTAAAATTATGCTAATATAATTATTACAACAATTCTTAAATAAAGAGAGAACCATAGTTCTTTCAGTGGCAGCTAATGGAAATATAGCTATGTAGTATATATAATTTAACATAATATTAAAATCACAGCTAAAAATCACAATATTGATATTACTATAATTTTTTGATAACTGTGTTATTATCAATGTGTAACCTTTTTTTACATTATTTATAATTAACAATTGTTATAGTACCTAATTAATATAAGTACAAATGTTGTCTAACTAATTTCAAAAATGATTATTAAAAAAATATGACAATTACCAATTTTGTTTCACTCAACAAACCAAATGTCCTGAAATTAGTTAATAAATGATAGTCACTCTTCGGCAAGTTTCTCAGATTTTGATAATCTAGTCAAACAGAGGGCTTAAAGGTATACGACTAAAACGAAACGAATGTAACTTTCATTTCATAGCTGTATCAGGTTTTACAGTACAAATTGGCATAAGATTTTAGGGAATATTACCGCTTTTAGGTGGCCGGGCTGAAATATAATTTCAAGTGATTATTCTTTCTAAATATGTATTATAATTTAAAATGAAAGCGTTACATGTATTCTATATCTCTATATCTCATTATGTACTGGTATTAGTTTTTGGTAGGTGTTGCAGTTTTACTGTTTTATATTAACGAAATAATTTCAGCCCGGCCACCTGCAACCGCTAATATTTCGTATGCTATTGCATTTTAGGATTCGATTTTGTGTTACATATGCATAAATTATAGGGTACATTTCATCTGTAGCACAATATTGCCAGTATTTTTTGTAGATTAGTGGGAAACAAGGTGGCCGGGCTGAAAACGTCAGGCTGGCCCGGCCACTAAGAAGTGCACGTAATTTCTTTTAAAAAGAGTTACATTGAAAATGAAGGTGTTACATATATTAGTATACCCGGGTACATTGGATTGATAACAATCTCATTATTAAATTCCATGGGGCCGGGCCAGCCTGACGTACATTATAAATCTGACAAAATGAAAATTTACTCGAATAGAAACATGCAAAACAATTACTCTTTAATACACTGATACGTTCACAGTTATGCACAAACATTTAATAAGGAATAATGTTGTAATAAACACAAATATTCTAATTTGTTATAGAGCGCGCGAAAAAACAGTAAACAAACATAACCTAATGTCAAACTGGTGAACAATGTTGGACTCATACTTATATTTCGCCATCTCGCTCTTGCACGCGGCTCGCGCCGCGACAGAAACATGCGTAAGATCATGTGTCCGCCGCGGCGCGGCGGCGCGAGCGCTGTAGCGCGAGGCAACCCGCTCTTCCTCCGGCTTGCTCGCCACTATGCAGCGCGGTGTAAAGCGCGATCCAAAAGGTCGTAAGCGACATCGCCGCCATAGTTTTTATTGTACGCGATTCCCGATCAGCGCCTACGGTTTATTTCATTATTATTACTTCACGTTGCGTTTTAGCGGAGCGTAATTTTTGAAGGGTAGGCGTTTTCGTACTGTTTCGATTAGATTATTGATTCTAGTTAAAGATTTCGCTTTAAATATTGTTTATTATTAATTAATTGTGTATTATTAGGCAATAGTAAACAATTAATTTAACACTAATATTTAGTCTGTCCAGAAAGGGAAGCCGGTAGGAATCGAGTTGTATGGAGCCTTCGCCACTGCCATCTACGATTTTGATTTAGATTCAAGTTAAATTTCATCACCTTTATTACTTGTATACACGACTTCACTACGCAATTGATGCCGTATAACTATTTTGTTAGCAATTTCGACATAGATATTTGTTGATTTGCAATATAATTCAAATAGTAGATACGTCGATATAGAATAATGCGATGATGAAAAAACGCCATCTGTGAACAAAATAATGAAACTTGATGGTATGATGAATTGGTTTCAACGCCATCTACCGACAGCGTGCTTGAAACCATCATTACAATCGCCATATCACGAGTAAATAGAATAGCCATATCACGAGTTACTGCATTTAAAATCAGTATTTATTTTTATTTATTACACATATTGATGTCAATTTAAAATCTAGATGTAATGATTACTTAACCAGGGGTTCCCCTTTCCTCTACCGTAGACCATAGAATATTAACCACCTACCATAGACACATTGAGATGGAACATTGATATTTATTCTGAAACTAGCAAAATCATTAATTTGCGATTAATTGTTTGTTTTTACAAATAATATTGTTCAAAGAGAGTATGTAAGACTAAGAGAACTATTTGCTATATAATATTTTATATATGAACCCTATCTATTAGGTGACTAAGTACATAATAATTATGTACTTAGGTACAACACTTAGTATAGAAAAGACATGATTTTTGTCTATTCACGTCTTGATTTTCATAAATCACTAATAAACATAAATTAATTTAGGGTTGATTTTCTATTTGAAGATAATTATATTAAAAGAGTCTATACGCCGTGATTTTCTTATAAAGTAAGCGTATTTGACAATGAGGAAATCGACCCTAAAATAAAATAGTCATTTTGTAACCAAATTACATATTATATTGATATTTTTTATCCGCACTCGATTTGACAAGACTAATGCTGAACGTAAATGAAACCCAGTTTGAAAAAAATATAGTTAAAATTTAAAAATATGTTTACTAATAAAAGTAAGCTCTGATGGAGGATGTACAGTCAAATATTAAATGATTAAATGGGTCTTGTATGCGATGAAAACTTTTAAGTCTGCCCTTGACAGCGGCTGTTGTAACTCGGTCGAAACGTCTGGTATTAAATGAAGTAAATAGCTATTTAATATTATGTGTACAATCTGCGATAGTTGCTGTTACACAGTGTTTTGTCTTCTTCACTCGTATATGATTTCAAAATTAAATGAAAGTGACACTCTTTTATTTGTAAGACGGTATTTATAAAGTTCATTATTACGACTTCGATTTGATCGACGATATATTTATGAGTCTCTACTTTTTGATAATTTATATTTGATCACTACATATATAAATATTATAAAACGTTCGTGTACAATACGCACAATCTATCTCGACCGGCTTGAAGTTAGCAGCAGTAGTTGAGCAAGTGTCATTTTAATGGAACCAAATGATGACGTTACAGGCGTTACCCGCGCAAATGTTCCTAACTTCAAGCCGGTCTATATAGATTGCGCGTGCTGTTTCTTAGTTAGTAGGTATATCAATGTATAACATTGTTAGGGTATCATAGGGACGGCCGATGAACTGGGGCCAGTTTCATGAACTAGGGCCAGTTTCACGATCAATAAATCTCTGATACAATACTATAATATAACACGACACAAATTAGATTTAGTTGTTGAAAAAATAGACAATGTAGTTTCGTTACGTCATTTTACTAGATTTCAGAACGTACTTGAATATTGCATTTAGTACTTAAAACATTCCGAACGAAAAATACAGTAGTACTCATTACAATGATAGAAACTCGAATGGATTATTGTCCCTAAGCGCAAGAGGTGCCTAAATGTGTCTCGTGATTTTTTTACTAATTGTACTAGTTTTATAGTATTTTTAAATTATTGCATTTATAGTCATTAGGTATTATATTTTTTTAAAACTGTCCCCTTACTTTGCAAGGGTATTCTCTCCAAAGTGGGAAGGATTAGTCCTTGATTCCACCATGCTGACAAAGTGCGGGTTGGGGACTTTTGCATGCTCTTAAATAATGTACTAAACAACTTTTAGGCATGTAAGGTTTCATCACGATGTTTTCCTTTACCGTTAGAGCAAGTGATAGTTATTTTTAACACACATAACTGTGAAAAGTTATTAGTATGTGTATATTTAGAGTATACACTGGGGCTAATTAAAGTCCAAATTAGATATAAAAAACTTTATATTGCAAAAATATTCCGTGTTACAGTGTGACCGATATGGTAGTTCGTATTGGAGTGACAGTTCAAAATAAATTAGCTGAAGAACAATGTAGTGCGCAAGCGCCTATTAAAAGTTTAATAGCAATCACTGGATTGACGTGTTTAAAACTTTCGACGACGTGAGGCGTTAGCCGCAACATATTCCCGGCCCTTGAAAGGTTCCTTTCAAGCCTGTAGTTCGTCAGCGGTGGGCAGCGGGCATAGACGAGTGAACGGACGGCGAACGCAACCTCGCTGAGTTTTGACTTCCGCGACTCGTGCTGCTCCATCTGGTCCAGGGAACAGTCGTAGAACTCGACCTAGGCGCCAGCTTAATGGAGGAGTGTTATCTTCCGCCAGCAGTACCATGTCACCAACGTTGAGCTTAGCATTGTCCTTGCGCCACTTCGTTCGCTGCTGCAGCTCCGATAAATATTCCTTTTGCCACCTCTGCCAGAAATGCTGCCTTATGGTTTCAAGGCGCTTATATCTGTTGCGATTGTTGTTGTCTTTTTCTCCCAAGGCTGGTAAAGGCAGCGCGTTTAGCGGCCGGCCTATGATGAAGTGCCCTGGGGACAAGGAGAGGAGGTCATTGGGACTGGATGACAAAGGACACAAGGGACGGCTATTAAGAATCGCCTCCACTTGTGCAAACAACGTAATAATTTCCTCAAATGTTAAATTACTATTGCCGATAACGCGTTTGATGTGGTATTTAGCCGATTTAACGCCGGCCTCCCAAATGCCGCCGAAGTGAGGAGCGTAAGCAGGTATAAAATTGAACTTAATACCCTGCTGACTTGCAAAATTAGATATTGGTTCAGTGTTTTGTTTAATAAAATCTCCTATCTCCTTCGCGGCAGCAACAAAATTGCGACCATTGTCACAAAATATTTCTAATGGTTTTCCTCTACGTGCAATAAACCTTCTAAGAGTCATCACAAATGCATCTTTACTTAAATCACTAACTGCCTCCAAATGAATACATTTATAACGTAAACACACAAAAATACACATATAACACTTAATTAAACGACTTCCACGACCTTTACGATTAAGGATAGAAAAAGGTCCAGCAAAATCTAAACCCACGGATATGAATGGATAATCTGGGTTTACTCGCTGTGAAGGTAAGTCACCCATTTTCGGGCAAAGTGTTTTGCCACTTAATCGCCTACATCGCACGCATTTGTTAGCTGTCCGCCTAGCAAGATATTTGCCATTGACAGGCCAAACTGTTTCCCTTACTGTTGCTAACAACAACTGCGGACCTGCATGCAAGTTTACTAGATGCTCTTTTTCAAAATACAATTTTGCTAATTTATGCGCAGCGTGTAAAAGTATTGGATGCCTTTTTTCAAAACTACAGGCGGATGCATTTATGCGTCCACCAACACGAATTAAATTATCTTCATCCACAAACGGAGATAATGACAATATTTTACTTCGAGCAGGTAGCTGTTTACCTTTTGTAAGTAAATCATATTCATTAGGAAATGACTCACGCTGAGCGATAACGCATAATGAATGAAACGATTCCAACAACTCGTCAGCTGTTAGAATGCCTATACGTTTGTTAACTGGATGTTTTGTATTATAAATAAACCTCCGGCAATATGCAACTACATTCCGAAGTTTATTGAAAGATGCGAAATTATCAAAATTAATTACGGTATTGTTATTATTATTATCTATTGATGTGAATGCCTTTACTTCGGGTAAGTCATTTACCTTGCATTCTTTTAGCAGTGGCCATTTAGATTCATCCTGACTTAGGAAACTAGGACCTGACCACCATAATTCCTTTGATAACAAACTTTTTGCATCCATACCCCTAGATATCAAATCTGCAGGGTTCAGTGCAGTGGGTACATAACGCCACGATGATGCATTAGTTAGTTCAACTATTTCGCAGACACGATTTGCCACGAACATTTTTAATTTGGTTGGATCATTGTTTATCCAACTCAAAACAACACTAGAATCACACCAGTGCACCAATTTTCCCGGGTTGTACCGTAGCGAATCTAAAACAGATTTACAAAGTTTTGCGGCCATTAGTGCAGCACATAATTCCAAACGTGGTATTGTACTTGGCTTTATATGCGATACCTTTGACTTAGCGCATAATAGTTTGATGGTGGTGTCGCCATTACGATTTACTGATTTTAAGTAAATACATGCGCCATATGCACATTGTGACGCGTCACTAAACGCGTCACTCTATGAATTCAGGCTTATCACATAGCACTAATCTAGGAATCTGAAATGAATGTAAATATTTTAAATTATCAGTAAAATTTAGCCATTCGTCTCTCAAATCACTACTAACTGGATCATCCCAATCTAATTTTTGTTGCCACATTTTTTGTAACATGATTTTAGGTTGAATGATGACCGGACTCAAGATTCCTAGAGGGTCAAAAATTTTAAAAGAATTTGACATGACAAATCGTTTTGTGACTGTCGCTTGTTTATCAAGCGAAAAGCCTTTAATTGGGAAAAATAATGTATCACTGGTTGGTCTCCATCCTAAACCAAGAGTACTTGATGATTCACTAATAGTTAAGTTACCTTGATTTAAGTTTATGTTTTCAAAAATAGATGGATTATTACTTTTATATTTTCTCAAATTAAAACAGCCCTTTCTTAGAGCTTCAGAAACGCCTCTTTGGATGTAGCGTAAATCCTGATCATTATCTGCGCCCGTTATCAAATCATCGACGTAAAAATCTTTTTGTATTACGCGTTTGATGACGTCATCATTATGTTCGTCGCCTAGTTGCCATAGGCAACGAGTGCTTAAATAGCTAGCGCTTGCGGTACCATAGGTGAGAGTATTTAAGTCGTACGCTGTAATAGGTTGTGATTCACCCTCACGCCATAGAATACGCTGTAGACAACGATCGTTTTCAGCTACTAGGACCTGACGGTACATTTTTTCAATGTCACCAGTTAAGAAGTATTTGTATTGTCTAGCACGTATTAATATAGCAAAGAGTGAGTCTTGAAGAGTCGGACCTACCATTAAAATATCGTTTAAAGCATAACCTGATGTAGAAGCTGCTGACCCATCAAAAACTACCCGTAATTTAGTCGACTCACTTTCTTGTTTCAATACCGCATGATGACATAAATAATACGATGGGCTTTGTATCTCTTTGGCTAAGGAGAGATGACCTAATTCGGAATATTCGCTTATAAATTCTGCATATTCAGATTTTAAAAGCGGATGTTTTCTAAAACGTTTTTCTAAATAATGTAACCGTCTTTTGGCTAAACTATAACTATCACCCAAGCAGTCTGGAGTGTCCTTTAGAGGTAGGTTTACACAAAATCTGCCGGTGATTTCTCTACGAGTGTGAGTGATGAAATGTTGTTCGCAAGCTTTTTCATCTTCGCTCATTACACGTTTCGTAGGAACCTCTTCTAATTCCCAGAATTTACATAATGATTTTTCAATATCATTAATATTTGAAACAATAACTTTATTGCAATAAGTATTTTTGTTGTTAAAATATGAATTTATTGGTCCGGATATTATCCAGCCCAGCTGCGAACTTATCAGCTTTGGATTTTGTGGGCCTAGGGAACGTTGCTCGTCACCTAGGATGTCCCAAAATAGATCAACGCCTATCAAGACGTCTACTGGTGCAGGCTGCCCGAATGTAGGATCAGCCAGTGCTATGTCTTTAGGTAAATTCAATAAGTTAATATTGACCGGGTACCTAGGTATTACACCGGTTAGGTCTTTTAGAACAAGACAACTGCATTTTGCATTGTATTTATGATTTAAAGATTTAATTTGTACATTACAACTTTCTGCAATGTGCGAGGAAACAGTATTTCCAATTCCTACGATTTTTAGCGAATCAATAGGTATAGATTTTAATGCAAGTTTATCCTTTAGCGATTTAGAAATAAATGATGATTGACTGCCACAATCTAGCAGCGCTCGAACTTGCTCCTTTTGCTGGGTCAACGGATTCGAGACTACAATCATCGCTGTTGATAACAGTATTTGATTTGAATTTCGTTTTGCAAAACTAGCAATGGTTTCATCATAGCTAGTTTCATCTACTGATACAAGATTAACATTAGGGCATGACGCAGGACGGTGCAGCAAACTATGATGCCTTTTATTGCACTCACGACACGGTCCCATCCGACATGATTCTACCTGATGTCCCTGTCTAAGACAGTTAAGACACAATTTGTATTTATTAACTTCTACCATTCTTTCATCTATCCCCTTTGCTTTGAAAGTAGGACAGTCATAAATTCTGTGATTATCATCACAAATAATACATAAATAACCGTTAGAACTGTTATCTTTGTGACTGTTTTTTGATTTATTAAATTTAGTATTAGAAACAGCAAATGATTTTGTAAAAGTATTTAAACTAGGACGTTTTTGGTTATTTGCTGTAGTAAGACTACTGCGCGCACCTGCTGTGTGGCATTTAGGTACATTACTTTCTTGCTTATTCCGATTTGATGACTCCAATACATCCGCACGGTCAGTCAAAAACTTATAAAACTGTTCTAACCTTGGGTCATCATCGTCAGATCGTTTAATAAATTCTTCCCATTTTGCTACAGTATCAGTGTCTAACTTTTCTGACAAAATGAAAATTAGTAGACCATCCCAATGGTCTGTGGGTTGCCCTAAACTGGTCAACGCACGCAAGTTTTTAGTGACATGATCAACTAGAAATCTTAATGACCTTTCTGATTCACGTGTAAACGGCTTAAAATGAAGTAATGATTTGAAGTGATGATTTTTTAACACTCTGTTATTATTATAACGATTACAAAGTAATTTCCATGCTTCCGAATAGTTTGCGTTTGATATCTCAAGATTTGAAACAATTCTCGCGGCGTCACCTTCTAGATAAGAAATGAGGTAATGGAACTTCTGAATTTCTGTTATACGATCATTTTTGTGTATCAAACTTTCAAAAGTGTCACGGAATTCTAACCATCGGAAATAAGAACCGTCAAACTTGGCTATTTGGATTTGAGGCAATTTTACGCTAGCTGCTTGATGATCCGAACAACAAGAATTATCATGTATTGAACTACGTCTATGTTCAGATTCAAGATTGGAAAATTTGTCCACTAAAGTTTTTGCAGTGGCAATGTTCATAATAATGTCAGTTTCGATATTTTCACGCTCATCAATTTCAGCTTCTAAATTATCTGAATTTAAAACCTCAATCTCATTCTGCAAGTCATCAACCCTTACTGACAGTGCCTCGAATTTTGCAAGCTTTAACCTTAGCTCAGTTAATTCTACAGTATCAAGCTTAGTAACTTTCGTAATGCTATTCAAATAATTCTTAAATTTAGTTATCTGTCCTTTAGCAGACGATCTTTTAACAGTCAAATCCCTAAGACGTGTTTTATCTACACTCTCGTTAGGCATTGTGAGTAAATATGTGTAAAATATTAAGTTCAATGATGTATCAAAACAAGTTTAAATGACTAATCAATTAATAACAAAGAATGGCTCACGCTCCTTAATCTCGGCGACACCTGGCTGCCGGGAACCGGTTGCGCTCGATCAGCTGATTGCAGACGGCGAGATAACGCACTCGGTTCAGCGTAGATAACAATCTGAAATTATCGGCATCAAAATAAGTATCTATTGCTAGACTAGGAAACGTTAGCGACCTTTGGACCTAAAGACGATTCTTTCAAAATTACCTAATAATGATGAGCAAATATTGGTCTAATGTTATTTTATCAATAGGTTTAATAATTATGGATCAGTTTTTCAACAAAGAAGCTAATTTATTCAAAAAAAAGAAATTAGTTAGATAATTATTTTATCTTGTAGGTAGACTGAGAATGACGATGCAATTTTCTAGAAATCTACTTAAATTACTAATTTGCACAAATGAATTTGACTGCTAAATAACTGGAAAGAATATTTATGGAATTTGGATTGAATATTAGGTGAAGACTAGGTAATTAGGAAGGACAAGGGCACTTATCTGGCTTTGCAGAAGTCCGATGCGCGATGTGATACTTTTGTGGAATCACTGCTCGCTCCAGCCTGAACTCGTAGATGATTCTGGCTGCACCTTCAGTCTTGAACTCTTCTTCAGTGTTCAATGTCTTCAATCACGTCGAAGAAACCCGCTCATCAATTCGTACGGCACGTGCTGGCTTGGTTCCTCAACAGATTTCATGCGCTGATTTCCACTATTTTGTCGTATTTTTGTTTCTTGATTGTATTTTCCCCTCATGGGCCACCAATATGTATATTTAGAGTATACACTGGGGCTAATTAAAGTCCAAATTAGATATAAAAAACTTTATATTGCAAAAATATTCCGTGTTACAGTGTGACCGATATGGTAGTTCGTATTGGAGTGACAGTTCAAAATAAATTAGCTGAAGAACAATGTAGTGCGCAAGCGCCTATTAAAAGTTTAATAGCAATCACTGGATTGACATGTTTAAAACTTTCGACGACGTGAGGCGTTAGCCGCAACAACCTTTATTACTTGTATACACGACTTCACTACGCAATTGATGCCGTATAACTATTTTGTTAGCAATTTCGACATAGATATTTGTTGATTTGCAATATAATTCAAATAGTAGATACGTCGATATAGAATAATGCGATGATGAAAAAACGCCATCTGTGAACAAAATAATGAAACTTGATGGTATGATGAATTGGTTTCAACGCCATCTACCGACAGCGTGCTTGAAACCATCATTACAATCGTTTAAATAGAATAGCCATATCACGAGTTACTGCATTTAAAATCAGTATTTATTTTTATTTATTACACATATTGATGTCTATTTAAAATCTAGATGTAATGATTACTTAACCAGGGGTTCCCCTTCCCTCTACCGTAGACCATAGAATATTAACCACCTACCATAGACACATTGAGATGGAACATTGATATTTATTCTGAAACTAGCAAAATCATTAATTTGCGATTAATTGTTTGTTTTTACAAATAATATTGTTCAAAGAGAGTATGTAAGACTAAGAGAACTATTTGCTATATAATATTTTATACATGAACCCTATCTATTAGGTGACTAAGTACATAATAATTATGTACTTAGGTACAACACTTAGTATAGAAAAACATGATTTTTGTCTTTTCACGTCCTGATTTTCATAAATCACTAATAAACATAAATTAATTTAGGGCTGATTTTCTATTTGAAGGTATATTAAAAGAGTCTATACGCAGTGTTTTTCTTATAAAGTAAGCGTATTTGACAATGAGGAAATCGACCCTAAAATAAAATAGTCATTTTGTAACCAAATTACATATTATATTGATATTTTTTATCCGCACTCGATTTAACAAGACTATTGCTGAACGTAAATAAAACCCAGTTTGAAAAAAATAAATTTAAAATTTAAAAATATGTTTACTAATAAACGTAAGCTCTGATGGAGGATGTACAGTCAAATATTAAATGATTAAATGGGTCTTGTATGCGATGAAAACTTTTAAGTCTGCCCTTGACAGCGGCTGTTGTAACTCGGTCGAAACGTCTGGTATTAAATGAAGTAAATAGCTATTTAATATTATGTGTACAATCTGCGATAGTTGCTGTTACACAGTGTTTTGTCTTCTTCACTCGTATATGATTTCAAAATTAAATGAAAGTGACACTCTTTTATTTGTAAGACGGTATTTATAAAGTTCATTATTACGACTTCGATTTGATCGACGATATATTTATGAGTCTCGACTTTTTGATAATTTATATTTGATCACTACATATATAAATATTATAAAACGTTCGTGTACAATACGCACAATCTATCTCGACCGGCTTGAAGTTAGCAGCAGTAGTTGAGCAAGTGTCATTTTAATGGAACCAAATGATGACGTTACAGGCGTTACCCGCGCAAATGTTCCTAACTTCAAGCCGGTCTATATAGATTGCGCGTGCTGTTTCTTAGTTAGTAGGTATATCAATGTATAACATTGTTAGGGTATCATAGGGACGGCCGATGAACTGGGGCCAGTTTCATGAACTAGGGCCAGTTTCACGATCAATAAATCTCTGATACAATACTATAATATAACACGACACAAATTAGATTTAGTTGTTGAAAAAATAGACAATGTAGTTTCGTTACGTCATTTTACTAGATTTCAGAACGTACTTGAATATTGCATTTAGTACTTAAAACATTCCGAACGAAAAATACAGTAGTACTCATTACAATGATAGAAACTCGAATGGATTATTGTCCCTAAGCGCAAGAGGTGCCTAAATGTGTCTCGTGATTTTTTTACTAATTGTACTAGTTTTATAGTATTTTTAAATTATTGCATTTATAGTCATTAGGTATTATATTTTTTTAAAACTGTCCCCTTACTTTGCAAGGGTATTCTCTCCAAAGTGGGAAGGATTAGTCCTTGATTCCACCACGCTGACCAAGTGCGGGTTAGGGACTTTTGCATGCTCTTAAATAATGTACTAAACAACTTTTAGGCATGTAAGGTTTCATCACGATGTTTTCCTTTACCGTTAGAGCAAGTGATAGTTATTTTTAACACACATAACTTCGAAAAGTTATTAGTATGTTACCTCGGGTTCGAAATGTCATCCACTTTCATGGAAGGTGCCAACTTATGCCACTCGGATATCAGTTTATGCTTTATTAATAGTTGTAATTTAAATAATTTATATATTGAGTTTAGATGTTAAGTTAGGAATGTCTCTTGTATACTGTTAAAATACTCATACTGTCGTCGTCGTATAAAGCCCTCTCTACACGTTGACTGATGCTGAGACGTGCGCTCGGTTGACGCACGGAATAACTAATATACGAGGAAAGGGCATGTGGGCGTGGCGTGCGTGCCATATGAAGTATGTGTAGCTATATATATTACTAGCTGACCCGGCAAACGTTGTTTTGCCATGTAAATTAAAAAATATATATTGTCACCTAGGGGTATGAAAAATAGATGTTGGCCGATTCTCAGACCTACTTAATATGCTCACAAAATTTCATGAGAATCGGTCAAGCCGTTTCGGAGGAGTATGGCAACGAAAACTGTGACGCGAGAATTTTTTTTCTTAATTTTTTTTTGTGAATCTAAACCATTCTCAGATCCCCTTGAACACACACAAAAAAAATCATCAAAATCGGTCCAGTCGTTTAAGAGAAGTTCAGTGACATACACACTTACAGAAGAATTATATATATAAAGATATACCTACCCCAGTACTAACCCTACAGATGACACCAAAAGCACATAAAGCACAAAGTATTAGTGCAAATACGACTCTAATGTCATTAAAATACGACTGGCCACTTGTAATAGTCGTTTATTCCTTTTCATATTTCAGTTTGCGTTAAATGTCAGCGACTGAGTTAGAACAGCCATCTTCAATGAAATAGTATATCATGCTCTTTCCTCTTGTGTTTGTTATTCCGTGGGTTAGAACGTGTGAAAAATTCATGGATATCCATTTGTGGGTGTTCGCGAACGCACTAGTCGACATGTAAAAGAGCCATAATACGATGTTGTATGTGTTAACTGCACAGCAACGTTGACGTGCACAGGCTCTTCTATGTAATACGTGACCGACGTCAGCGTAGGCGGGCCAGAAGCTTTAAGTTCAGTTAATGTTTGTCATAAAAATAAGACACTATATGATATGTATTTGTAATCGATATTGTTCGAAGAAGAAAAAGAATGTGCCAATCCAGATATGATTGTAGCAAGCCAATGAATCTCTGCTGGTCTGAATGGTCAAACTGTGTCTTACTATTCATTTGTTTGTAATTCATTGATAAAGTGATTTATGCCCTGAGGTACATTTAGCTGTAGTTTATCTATTCAATAGCGTTTAAGCTCATATAAACATGTCAGTTTAAAATTGATAAACGACCGCTAAATGTGCCTCAAAAACCGGGGGTTAGTTGTATGATTTAAGAGCTTGTGATTCTGTATAAAATGTTGTGATAAAAAGTTAGGTATAAGTTCGATGTGATTGGTATTTACTTTTATTTACTTGCACTTCTGCTTTTCTTAAAATATGTATATGACGTCATAGAAGTTAACGTAAAGAACGAAATGTTTCGTAAAAAACAAAAGATGGGAACTTTGTGTATAGACATTTTCGAGGTGTATTTCGAAAACGTGTTTTTATCTAACCAAAATAATGATTATAAAAAAGTATACTTGCTTTTTTATATTATTGCAGATTTTATCTTCTTTTTTGTTTGTTTCTTTTATAACTGAGTATGTACTCTTGTTTATAATAATATTGTCAAGTATAAGGAAAAATGTTATAAACGTAACTTAGTGTGCTAGTGTTTTCATGTTTTGTTACGTATTTTTCTATCTGAGACTGAAATTACGCAAAGGTAAAATGTGGTTGTATATAATACACCTCTGCCTACAACTATGGGGACTGCAGGTGTGATGTTAGAATGTGAAGAATGAAGTGCTCTCACAAAAATATATTCATCATTGTATATTTTTTAATCGTAGGTACACTCCGCGTAGGTACGTTAATACTGTATTTTCGTAGTACTTCAGTACCAATTATACCAAAGCTATTTTAGACTTATCTCGCAAAAATAAAGTTATCGACTCTAAGCGTTGGTTTTTACTTATTTACCAGGCAAATCCTTTAATTTAGTTTTCCTGTGTTTCGGTGTTATCATTCCGTCACCAAATGGGTTTCTGGTTATGGCTAAGAGAAGCACAGGGTTCGATTTCGCTTCTCCGAAATGACATTTTTTTGTTGTTTAGTTGCCAATCCTTCCTTATGTTCGAACTCCTATAAAACGTCTAATAACATAATTAAACTTAACAACTATATTAAAGCTACGGTTATAACAAACTAGTAAAAGTCATCAAAAGCTGTAATTTTAGCAGCTAAGGAAATGTCAATAACAATCGTTCAGAAATATACGTTTTTTACTTGTAGTTTATTAAATATTCTTGCAACACTGACCAGTTAATGTCATGTCGATATTGACATGACTTGACAACGAAACTTCAATCAAGTGCTGAGCAAAGTGATGTCAGATGTGTTATCGTAATTTTTAATAATAGTCTGAATCATTTATTTACATTAAAGTTGGGACTCGTTGACCTACAATGGCGACGTCCAGTGATACATCCGACCGTAATGTGAAGTCTAGACGTCCTGCAGGTAAGACAATCGCAGTCACACCTTAAAATGGCCTTGTATGAAGTTCATGTTATCGATTGGTGAGTGTATATGTTTTCGTTGTAGAATCTGCGTTCAAGCAGCAGCGTCTGCCAGCTTGGCAGCCAATACTTACTGCTGGAACGGTTCTGCCAACGTTCTTCGTGATCGGTATAGCTTTTATTCCAGTCGGAATAGGCTTGCTCTACTTTTCCGATGAGGTATGTTTTCCGTTTCCTGCGTGTTGCCAAATGTCACAGTAATTACTTAATTAATTATGTAGCTAGGTGCTATCACTAGCCAGGTGAATAACTGTACTATTAATGATTGTTCTCTATAACAAAATGATAGTCAAATTTTCTAAGTTATTGTTGCATTAAAGGCTTGTTAATCTCATATTATGTCTCTATCTGCGAGTAAGTACTGCCTTTGTAATTTGTCAAACCTAATTAGAGTGTAATTATTAGGTTAAATATGATACAGTTTTTATTTAAGAAAACTGTCCATCAGTTTCAAGTGTTAAGTTAATTTAATTTTATACGATTAAAGGCACTGAGATTTAATGTAGGGAGCCTAATTTCGCCTGTTTCATAAGAATAGAATATTTATAACAAGGAAAAACAGAAAAAAATTGTAAATACAGTGTCACAACATACAACTTCTTTAAAGAAACTTAAGTTATCAAACATTACAATCATAATACAACAATATTATAGCCTTAACTCATTTGCAAATACTTGTCTAGGTAAAAGAACAAGTGATTAACTACACGGACTGTAAGAAATACAACGATGTGACAAAAGAACACGAGAACATAACATGTGCGGAGTACATTAAGCAGAACTTCATGGAGCCCTGCCAGTGCAGGGAACACTTCAACCTGGGCGAGGACTTCCAGAAAGATGTGTACTTCTATTACGGACTCAGCAACTACTACCAGAATCACCGACGTTATGTTAAATCTAGGTAACGTAAACAATGTTCTTTTTTCTAAAAATATATTTTATTATTTGTTCATCTTGTAAACTTGTTTGAAGATTATACAGGTTTGACATTTTTATGACTAACAACAAGTTCAATGGGGCCTATTCCACTAGTCCTGTTGAGTTGACCCTGGTGGGATAATGCACTATTTTGTACCAGATTTTGTTTCAGTGGTTGTAATCCAATGCAATGCAAAAATCATGGGACTAATGAGACGGACACAAGGGTCAATCTCATTTGGCCCATTGAGTGGTTATGAGACAAAAGATACTTGGTACTTTGTATCACATTGTACATACATTCAGAGTGTATCACATATTTGTATCACAGCGGCACACCGTCATGGGCATGGCGCAGTGCCCCTATTTTTTCGTGCGAGAAATCATGGGACTAGTGTAAGAGATTATACATATGTTACTGAACTGTTTTCGAGTCGTACTGCCTCAGTAACAAATAGATATGAACTGAAACTAGATTACCATCCTAAACAAATATCAACCCTTCCTCTACCTAGTCATCTATTTTCAGCTTAAAATGCAACTATTTATAACACCAGAAAAGTAATAGCTTACGCATACTCTTATAACGCAGATACAATTTTATTTTTGTTTGTTTACCTTCATACGTCTGTATCATACAATGCAAGTTCTAACAAGCCTGTATTCAATTGTACAGGGATGACAGTCAGCTGCTAGGCCGCTTGTCTCTGACTCCGTCGTCGGATTGTGAGCCGTTTGCGTACGCCGATGAGAACGGCAAGTCGAAGCCTGTAGCTCCATGCGGCGCCATCGCTAACTCCTTGTTTAATGGTGAGTTTCTTACCAGATATATAGTAAAAATAAATAATAAGTATTATTAAACTAAATAATAAATAAAGATCTATTAGTTCTTTATTAACTATGCAAGATCAATAATCCATGTTTAAGGCTCGATTTCTACCACGCAGGAAAAAGTACATACACAAGTTACATTACATACATACATAAAATCACGCCTTCTTCCCATAAGGATAGGCAGAGAGTACAATCCTTATTAACTTCCTTTCATTCATCTTCTCATTCACGAAAATGATATTGTTACTCTGAAAAGAAAAGTAAAGTTAAGAATACTATTAAACCTACTTGTTCAAGGACTGATTAAAAACATGTTTTTTCTGCAAACAATATTATTAACTAATTTTATTGTTTTAAAAGTAACCCGCTATTACTTACGTATGTATTTTCCAGACACTCTGACGGTATTCTCTGAGGACCTGAGTCGTAACGTGCCCGTGTACCGCACCGGCATCGCATGGAACTCAGACAAGGAGATCAAGTTCAGGAATCCACCTGGGGACTTGAAGACTGGTATGATTTATTTTATCTACTAATCTTTATAATTGTTCCGTCTGGGAATCGAACCCACGGCCCCCCGATGCAATGGTAGCGGTGTTGCGATCTCAACCAGTGCGCCATGAAGGCAGTAAATTTTGCTTTTATTGCATTAAAAATCAATAGTTCAAATGACTTTGCTAGCCATCAAAGAGCTCATGCCAGGCAATGAACATAGTACATGTATTTTTTATATATTATACTGAAAGTTACTACGTATCCTGTTGTGGTTAATTTTATCAAATATTTTGGATTACACGAGGAAGAATAATGCGTAAAAACAATGGTTATATATTTTTTTTCCTTATTATAAGTTTTTAGTATTATATTTATAAGCATTTTTTTTTCTGTAATTTCAGCATTTGCAAACTTCACTAAGCCTTCGAATTGGCGCGTCAATGTGTGGGAGTTGGACAACAATACTGAAAACAATGGCTTCCAGGTAACGCTTCTGTCTCATTGAAAATTGAGTATTTCACTTGCTACACACATATTTGGGTCGGCACGTTTGATTCAGCAATATTTATCGAACAACAAATCCGACTCGAAGCAAGCTCATAACTTCGAAAAGTCATTGGTTCGAAAAGCCTCGGGTTCGAACCTGCAACCACTTGCGTACCAACTTGGGAGGTACCAACTTATACCACTCAACTGTCACTGTTATTCCGTTTTGGGATAAGGACAAGACAAAGATAAGGGAAGATGTTATAGATATTAACCTACTTCAAAAAGGAGGAAGTTCTCAACTCGACCGTATTTTTGAAACACATGAAATTGTTATAAAAAAAGCCAAATTGTCGTTATAAAGTTGTAAAAATGTTATAATTTTTCTTATGTTGTATTGTCAGAACGAAGATCTGATAGTGTGGATGCGTACGGCAGCTCTCCCAACGTTCCGCAAGTTGTACCGCCGCGTCAACCACGACAATGAGGACGGCTTCCGTATCGGACTCATGCGCGGGAACTACACGCTCATAGTTGATTACAGTAAGTATTACTATTAACTAAGATCCCGCTATACAACAACCTTAACCGAGATGGTTAAAGGATGAGAGAAATTCTTTGCACTGATTTTTTTAGACAACCCATCCACAATAAATATATTTATTGACATATTTTTATTATTATAATCGAGAATGTTACTAGGTATGTCAAATCGCTTTAAATTTTGACTCAGTAAAGCCTGTACATACACATGCAAACTAGTTTTTGTTATAGTCAAAAATACCAAGTAGTTTTGATTTTACAAGCATTCAAAGTTTCCAAAAATATCGAGTCCCGCTAACGGCGCGACGTCATATTACACCGCGCCGCGCGAGCCGCATCTCGCTTAGTATCAAGTCTCTTGCCGTAAATGTAATAGCTTATGCAGTATTTTGTTGTGTTTTCGTCCGCTTATTATATTTATAGTGTAATCATAGTAAATATTATTATTAAGGACTGTGTGAGCCGGGCTTAGCGTAATGTACAATGACGTCACACCGTCAGCGTGCGGTTACAACTTGTTTTTCTTATAAATCGAAAACTAATTGACGTATCAAAGTAATTCTTTCACCAGTATTTTTTTTAACAGAGAATATGGAGCGCTAATAATCAAAATTAGTTAACATTCGCCATTGGTTGGTATATTATGCATTCACTGTTTCGTACCGACAAATGCGTATACGCACACAAACATGCACGTAAAACATAATTATTAATTAACAAGATAGTTTTGATAGTTATCAAACATCGAAGTTGTAACAAAACTTCGGATTTGTAAAATAGTAAACTAACTGTTTATTAACACACACACACACACACACACACGCCTGATACGTAAACTTAAAAAATGTACCAAACAGATATTAAACCAAGTTATTATTACAGACTACCCAGTGCGAGACTTCGACGGTACAAAATCATTCGTGATATCAACGACATCGCTGCTCGGAGGCAAGAATCCGTTCCTCGGCGTCGCCTACGTGGTGGTGGGAACATTGTGCCTGTTGCTCGGCATCGTGCTGCTGGTGATACACGTCAAGTGCTCTAAGAGGTACGGCTGCTGGGCCTTTTAATATATTGGTTTATTAATTTATAGCTTCTGGTGTGACAGTGACGTATTGCCGTTTTGAAAAGGTAGATGTCACTGTTGCTTCAGACGAAATGTTGGTTTCCAGTTTCCACTGCAAAAAGTACAGAGCTGGCTTATTTTTAAAAGACTAAAAATCGTATTTTATTCATTTATTCTTGCCGCTCCATGTAAAATACTGGTATATCAGTTGCATCTATAACCCCCGGTTTCTGAGGTACATTTAACGGTAGTTTATCTATTCAATAGCGTCAAAACTCATACCAAAAAACGCTATTGAATAGATAAACTACCGCTAAATGTACTCGGAAACCGGGAGTAAGTCGACTCCAACCTAAAATAAATTCTAGCCTGTTTGATTTAATTGACACACTGACGCGTGATCATTTGACCTAGTGTAAACTGAGTCATGTTCACGAGTTTAGTATAGCTAGTCTAGTTTTGTCTAACGAAATCAGACAATATTACGTTATGCCGGTCTGTATAATTAGTACATAAGATATCCATACAACTCCAACATAGTGGGAAGAATGGCTGGCCTGCTTTTTGTAGGATGTATGTATACTATAATTGGAAACTTAGTGTTATGTGCTAAATAAGATCATAATGAGCAGTTTTTACCGCGGGCTGAGCTTTGTCACTTTTGCAGTGGAAACCAAGCTTTAAGTATTGCTTAACAAAGTATTGGAGTTGATGATCGAAATTAATACTATGTCTGCTTATAAAAACTAAAATGTTATTATTGTATTTCTTCTTTGTGTTATTGGCTTTAAATGTTATAGTATTTTGTATGGTTTTGTAAATAAATTGCAGTGTATTCAAAATTACTAAATTTAACCCATTACTGTCCCACTGCTGGGCAAGGGTCTTCTCCCGTAATGCAGGAGAGGATCACTGTAAAAAAATTGATGTTTTTTTATATAATAGAATGTTAATAACATTTTAAAAGCTTATTTTTTGGCTAACATTTGTATATTGGCTTAAGTGTTGTGTTTTTTTTAACAAACTAACATACTTATTTGGTTAGCTTAATGCTCCATACTCATACACAGTTTATCTCGATCGAGTCGTGAGTTCTACTCGAAGAGAAGGCTCGATCGAGTTGAATTCTTAACGATATTTGGTAATAATGAACTTTACTTGAGTTCGAGTTAAACCATAGTACAAAACCGTACCTATGTGAGTATGCAGTATAAGATAACAAAACGAGTTACTAAGAGTCAAATACTTATCAACCACCGAAACTACCTTTTATTGACAAGTTAACGAGGACCATATTTCATCAGACGATTTAATTAAAATATGAATATATGTACATTCTGATTTAATTGTGAAATTGTTTACCAACTGTTCTAATATATCAGGAAAAATAGGATGAAAGCAATATAAAACAGTGATTCAGGACGTTTCGGTCACAACTTTGCCATTTTTCGCTTTTCTATTTTGACCCTTAGTACCTATAGAACCCAAGAATATTTGCTTCTATACTATATTTTGAACTACTTACTAACTACTTGACGCATGTTATAACATTAGATTCGCCCACCCTATGCCCCAATCCTACTTCCTCGCCGAAGAGTCCGCTACAAACTCACAAACACACAATAACAACGGGTAAGAGACACTTATCGCCAACACTGATACGTCTCTCAAATTTAAGTAACCGACATTTAAGAAGCGAAGAAACTGGATAAGAAAGTAAGATATTTAAGAGCTACTTAAAATTGAGCGGCGTTTCATTTCGGCCTTAGCTTTTTTCATCTACCCACCTCTAAGCCATGTATTGTCTGTCTTACTAATTAACTTAAAGGTCTGGTTAGTTATACAGTGTTTTGACGGTATATTTTCATTTGTCCCCTCTACGCTGTCCCCTAGGGGGACAACTGGGAATATACCGTTTGTCACTTTCATTTACATACAGTTTCAAAATTGATTGCAAGTGATAAATTACTATCACTAATCAGAGCTCAAACGACGTTTATTGGTGAGTCAGATTCAGTCCAGTGTTTAAAAGCTGAAATTATGTCACATTTTTGTTTTATTATACTCGGTAGATTTGTAAAAGTAGATACTTTCCTTAGAGTCACTGAGCCACAAACACTTTGTTTTATAACTTTGCTGATCAGTGTCGTTATGAACGATTTTAAACTCTCGCCACTTGTACACATAATATTATTATGTAACGGGTCTTAAACGCGATTGAAAACCTCAATTGTTTATCCGACGTTCCGATCGAATCACATCGACCGTGTATTATTATCTTAATCTTATATCCTAAATTTAGTTTTCAATCACTTTTATGACCAGAAACATTATAATATTAACTGTCGTTAATTATATGACTAATTTAGACATTACATAATTTATGTAGATTAGAAGTAGATAGAGTAGAGTTAAAACTAGAGCAATTTAATAATATTATATTAGTTTATACAATATATGAGATGTTGATTATATAGTCCAAGCTTGATAGCTGATAGTTAATTTATCAATTAGGTATGTATTTGTCGCGTGCTTATCAAACATCTAATTGTAAAAAATTTTGTTTATAACAATGAGCAATCATTAATAATCAATAATTAATCATTCTTGATACTTTATCAAAATGTGCATATTTTGACGTCAGAATTAATCAACAATATGGATTCTTTACTCATTTCTATGATTTTCAGAGAACTTTTTTAATGAACCGCTATGGCGTGATACTTCTGTTAGGCTTGCTACACACATATTCAGTTCGACATTAATCGGCCTAGCCGTTCCGAAAAACCGAATATGTGTACATTAATGTTCGGGAAAGAAGCCACTTGACATTGCCACGCCTGAATGTTTAAATCGAATTGTGACGATCGGACTCGAAGGAATTACTCGATCGGCATAAACCGAACAAGTGCAGTAATGGCTTCGAGTCGGTTTTGTTGTTCGATAAATACTGCCAAAACGAACGTGCCGATCCCAATAAGTGTAAAGCAAGCCTCGCCCATCACTAATATCAGTGTTAAACTTTATTAATTCCTTTTTAACATACTTATACAATTTTGTAAATGAAATAGGACTTTTTGCGATACATAAATTTTACTAACAACTTTTCTAAGATTTCAATGTCATTTTCAAATATTTAACATGTACTTCTATCTAATGCAGTCAGTAAAACTATACTGTATACTAAAAAAAACCTCTTTATTATCGTCCTAAGACACCTTGCATCTTATATACCTACTACATAATTAGTGATATTGCAATTTTATATTTCAGCACGACCGAGATGATAAACGTGAACCCCCGCACGCCCTACTCTTAGACACGACGTCACACGTCCTCACATGACGTCACAGTCTACACCACATTGTTATGCCACTGAACCTGAAGTAAAGCCACAACCATTATAACTTGAACCTCGCTCCACGGGTCCCTCGCGCTAGGTGAGAGATCTATTTGTTTGGTCACTCCACTACATAGTACAAATATACCTAATACATAGTCAGTTACAAAAGTCACTGAACACCTTAGTATTTTCAAAATCTGTTTATTTCAGTATCAGTTTCAGTATTCGCCTGATAACAGAATCAAATTCCTAAATTCCAATCTAGCGCATGATTGGAAACTGGTTTAAAGTAAAACTAATTGAATTGTTTGATTTACATTTTTTTATTTTAAAAGCGGAATCCGCTGAAATTAACTATTACAATCTATGTCAAACTATTTTGGAATAATACGCGTACTTCAAAATGTAGGGTTTTGAAAGATTGATTATGTTCAGCAACTTTTGTAGCTGACTGTACAAAAATATGAGTAATAAACCAAAGAACATTGTTTCTTAGAAAATTATCCATTTTTTCTTATTATGAGGAGTTCAATTTCACATGTTTCTTGTTCGTCTTATCAGTGATTTTTGGTAAAAATACATCTACAAGTAAACAAAAAAGGTATGCAACAATCAATTGTTTTCTTACTGTTTAATGTATGGGCTTGCGTAAACTATACTTACTCCTCTACTATGCCAAATATTTAACATTTTGAGAACAATTACTCGTTTTAAAAAAATAGTTTACGCAAGCCGTATATTAATATAATGTCAAAGCAATACAATCAGCAAATTGCACAGGAGCAATTAATAATTTCAAATGATGAGTGTTATCGAACAAAATTTCAAATATTTTAGTTGTAAATTACAAAGTGATGCGGTGAAATCATTTTGCTGTAGAATCGTAGTTAATCGGCATCATTTTCGATTGACCTGGCATAACAATCTTGCCTAAGACGAGTCTAATGTACAGTCTGTTTTTCTATATATCTTATTTAGTAAACAATCATCGAGTATTTTTTTCATAATAATAGCTGCGCTTACGAATTTTCCTTTTTTACAATTTTACAAAAACTAGAAGTTGAATTGGTTAAGCCGTTTTGCGCTTAGACGGAAACATTTGGCGATTTTTTTTTATGTATAAGAAGATTACAAGGTTTATATAAAAATATTTCAGAACACGTTTGTTTGTGTGAACCAAACATACGTATTGACACACACACGGTCCAGAATGTTGTACTTTGTATCTGTTGTTTGTATGTTTATAAAAGTCTTTCGAAATCGTTCTCACAAGATTAGTTCGTATGGCAGAAATTGTCTCGTAGATGGATTCGTATCACGGATCGTGAGATACAGCCTGCTGACAGACAGACAACGAAGTCTCAGTAATATGGTCCCGTTTTTACCCCTTGAGTACGGAACCCTTAAAATGAGCCTATTTTTTTATTAATGTTTGTTTGAGTAAAGGTACGCGGGGATTGTTTTTTAAATGAGATATGTAAAAATAACAGACTTTAGATTGTGGTAGAAATTATAATTTTGTGATAAACTATTTATATTTCTTTACGTTTATGTTATTTGAATAACTAAATTTATGTTGTTGTAGTAGGTTTAATGTTTTATATAAAATACCTTTTAATTGTTAGGATTCTCTTCTCGTTTTTCTATTATTTGGGACTGATTTTTCCATCTTTATGACTTAATTTGAGAAATAATTTGTGAGAGATTTTTTTATTCTTTATTCATTTCTTAGTTAGTATAACGATGGAAAAATCAACCTTTAAAGGATATCTTAAGTTAGACCGAGTCGAAGTTGGCAGATTAGAAAGAAAGTTTTTACCCGCATTTCGAAATTATTTATGTATCTTATACCACGATTCGTCGAGATTTCACTATACAAAGAACTTATTTTGGAACAGTTTTTTTTATTTAGTCCTTGATTTAATGTTTATAAGTATACTAGCTATCGAGATATTTTTGTTAATTTGGGTATTTCTTAAGTTGTACTCTTTGACCCGCGACTATCAACAAACACGGTGTAACTTAAGATATAATTTCACCACGCCGTCTATTAATGTATTAACGATAAATATTACTAATCACTATTACAATAATATGATTAACATAAAAATCGCTGAATCTTTATAGATAACCTATCAGACCAATAATTAATTAACTTATCTACTTTTTGACACTTCAATTTCAATTAAAATATGTTTTTTTTTCACTACAACGATTCTAGGATCGTAAATATAGCAAATTTTGTGATTAACAAGTAATTACACAACCGATCTCGTTTTACTTATAAAATGTTAGAACTACCTTTTTATAAATCCACATTACTGAAATGATTACGGCTAATATAAGTTATTGTTCCAAATATTCGAAAATAACTGTATCTACTAAATACATCTAAAACAATTAATTGATTAATTAATTGTATCTGTAAACATTGGAAACAAAATCATATTTTTATTTACCAAAATGTTTAAAAGTTTTTACAGTCGCAGTCGCTTTCATAAGCGTTTAGTATACGTTCAATAAACGTATACTTACGTGCACGTTATAAAGAGATTCTGACAGCGCTGTAATATACATACATTTACGAAGGGTGCTGGGGGTGGCAAATTTAAACAAGATCAAATATCAACTGGATAGGTTTTCTGCATAAAATACCTCTACTTAGAATAACAAAACATTTTAGTTTGCTTTATGATTGACTGCACCACTAGCGAAGAAAAGAATGGTCACCCCTGGTGTACGCCAATCAAAGAATTCTTTCGTTACCATTATAAACTCCGGCCTATATTAACGGCCAATATTTTCTTAAATTTTCCTCAAATCTTTAAGTTTAAAACATAAGACCAACAACCATATATGGTCATTTTAATTATTAATAAAGAAATTAAGGTAGTATTAATTGTTAAATTAGTGTTATTTACTCAAGTGCCTTTGTACCAAGTAATTAGAGCTCTTATATCACTCTTGCTGTCTCACTAAAGTATTATAAATGCTATATTATATTGACGATTTTTTTAACCCATTACTGTCCCACTGCTGGGCAAGGGTCTCCTCTCGAACGAGGGAGGGGTTAAGCCTTGAGTCCACCACGCCGGCCTAGTGTGGGTTTGGGAACTTATTGCTTATATTTATTATTATATACTACACTTTATAAATATAAAATTCTGGTTTAGTTATGACCGCAATTACTTCTAAAGAAAATAAAATGTATGATAGTTTGTTTTCGTTGGTCCTTTGCGCAAATGCTACGTGAGAATAAAAGCCAGAGAAGAAAAAGTAAAATAAGGTTTAGGTCTTACGGATAGATGGTGGATAGCTAAACCGTTACTGTCATCATTGTGTAAGAATAACTGGTGGAACCAGTAGTAAGTCTAAAAATCATCAGAGGACTTTAAAGTCTTTAGAACACTTTGGTCAACAAGAAGGGAGGAAGGAAGAACAAACCTATAGGGGCATAATAATTAATATTAATATTCCCGTCCATGGGACAAGGAAACAAAAACGGACACTCACGGGACGTGCCTTAAAATGTTCGTAATTAAATTGAAGCGCCCTCTGGTGACCAAAGTAAGACTTAGACTGTACTAATCTACTGAAATAAAAACGTGTGAGATATGAATCATGCAGTTAAATTGACATATGACGGGTTAATTATATATGCATTGATACGTACCGTTTGCGTAAATGATAAAGTTTTACGTAATTCTAAACTATTCCACTAAATAAAGTTTTGTTCCATATTAAACAAAGTGTAGAAAATTATTAGTATTGTTTCTTTTTATTACGTATAATAAATTATAATCGGCTATTCTGTATTAAAATCGTCACTATTTTAAATTAAAGAGTATTCTTGCTTATTTTTATTCTAAATTGTAGGTACTTAACATTTAATTAATATTTCTTATACATAGAACTTATGACAAGAATTCCTGAAAATTTCAGTCTATGTTTTATATTACGACAAAGTGCAATAGTTATGTTTAAAATACCTGTTTTATAAATGGACATTATATCTTCTATAAAAACCTTTTTCGTCATAAATTTATCTATTTATTTTTCCTACTTACCTCTTAAAATATTTTTTAACAAAAAACCGTTCTTATTGCATTTATTACAAATCTAACATTTAATTAAAATTGGCTTGTATTTTATTTATAAGTATAAAGCACGATATTAAACTGTGAACACTAAATATCTAATTATTGTACTTAGTTTAAATAAATGTTTTGAAAATAATGCGAGTTTTTTTATACTATACATAATAACCCCTTGGTTAGCTGAACCATACCCTGATTAATTACAGATATACATTCATAAATCGCCTTTCACCCATAGGGGTAGGCAGAGACCATTACCTTACGAACTTCCTTTGCCTTATTCACATCCATGCATCTTGTCATACAGGACCGCCCCGGTTGAGTACTACGCACCTGACCTTTTGCAGGATGTTATTATAAGTCTTCTTTGAAACTTAACCAAGAGTATTGAAGCGAACAGGCAAATAATATGAACGAAGAGTTGGCCTTTTATTTATCTAGGGGGGAAGTAGGGACATATCGGAATTTCCCGCCGGCAAGGCGTTCCAGCTTTACTTGGGAATACGGATTAAAAACCTAACGGTTTTCCTTCAACTGTCATCATATGGTCGCCATCACGTGGTACCTCCAATCAGATACTCCACATCACGAAGAGCTGGCCTGCCCTTGACAGTATTCTAATATTTAAAAGTCTAGGTAATATTTAGGCATGTCATTTGAAAGGTTTAGTGTTATCAGCTAAAATCCACGTGCTAAGCGTCAATATTGGCGTGCAATATAAATTAATCATGATAACACTGCCGGTGCTGATTGTAGTCCAAGTGGACAATAGCACGATTGTATACAGTCGATACTTTCGAGTATCGAGAGCTTGACATTTAAAATGTACTGCCAAAATAGTTTCTACGACGCCCGCTAGAGGCGCTGAACAGATTGTCATACAAAATTTGTCGACAGCTAGCCGGTTGTCGGTAGTCGATAGGAGAGAATCGTAGTACAATCAGGCATGTTTTCAAAGTGCATTAATTGATATCAAATATGTGTGATGATCTTTTAGTTTCTAAAGTTAAACGTAAATTGCAAATGTTAACTGTCATGCCTAATCATGCTCATAATGAATTCATGTTGTAGAGTGTAGGTGATCAAATTGTAAACGTTTTTTGTTTTGTTAATTGCTTAAACTCAAATGTAATTCTATGATTATAAGTTTAGTATGACATTGTCCAATTTTATTCCGACGAGTCAGGGAGGGTCTGAAGCGCGATTCTCTACAATCGGCACTTTCGATTATCGAAAGTTTGACATTTGCTAAAATAGTTCCTGCGACGCCCGTCAGAGGCGCTGATCAGATTTTCATATACAATTTCTCAATGTCTAGCCGGTTGTCGGTAGTCGATAGTAGTAGAGAATCTAGCTACAGAGCTTTGAGTTTTCTTCTCAAACTTGCAAAAGCCAATGACGCATTTATTTTAAATTGCAGATTTTAAAAAATTAAACTAATAATAAAAGTCACGAAACAATTGCTCTCTTTATCACCAACTGCGATTTAATAGCTCTTCGCTAATTTGAATAACATAAAACGTTAATTCATTGAAGGTTTTCTTTAATTAAGATAGTATTGTTCTACGTAAAGAGCACGCAATATTACGATCTACTTATTAGTTCACCACTTGGTTAATCACAACAGAACTGCACTTATATTCGTGAGCAAAGTACCATAACAGCTTAAGATTTTATCTGAGAATATTTTAATTTTTGTGATCGTGATTTGTTAATTAATGTTGCAATAATAGTATTTGATGAAAACATACAACTCGATCGCAAATCGACGCGGAAGCCATTAATCTGAAAGGCTGACAGTAATAATCTTTTTATCAATAAATTATACTGGTATTATTTGATATGCAAATTTGTATGTGTCGCGGTTGATTGTGGTCGAGTGTTGAAGTGACCACGGTGACAAGATGTTGGTGTGGTGGCTGGCTGTGACGGTGAGCGCGGTCCTAGCACAGGACTCGGGGCTGTTCGAACTGAACGTAGTGCACTACAATGACTTTCATGCACAGTGAGTATTTTTTTATTTATTTTCATGACGGGATTCTGCAATGGCTTTTTGTTTTCTGAACAGTTTGATCTCAAGATACCCTCCATGTTTATATTTGCAATCCATTTAAAAACGACGACGCGACAGTTGCGCTCCCCAAGGACCGCTGCCCCTTTAGTACCATGAGAGATCAGTGAGTGCCGCGGTGCCAAGCACGAAATAAGATGGTGATTGATTATTTTGATTCAATTCTGAGTAACATATAATGAACGTTTAATATAAAAAAAGAATACGTAACTAAAAAGAAATCATTCATATAGTTCTCTAATTAGATAGATACCTACGCGAGTACGGTGCCAAAATCCTGTTAAAACTGTATGCATTACTGTTTGTGGAGAAAATCTTTCAAGAACCATCAAATTATTACACTTATTTCAGTTTTTTTTAATCTAATATCACTAACTCCCATGACAACAAGACTGTACCAAGGGGGTACGTTTTAATCCACTGTAATAGGTACTTTAATGGTTTATAGCACTGATTAGATTAGTTACAGATTATCCTAGATAAGTGAACACAACGCGACGATAAATTAGTATCAAACACTTTTTACATCTACTTAATTTCCTAGTTAATCGAAATATTGACTATCGAATAGGCTAAATATATAATACTAAAAAGTGACTGACTAACCCCCGGTTTCTGAGTACACTTAGCAGAAGTTTATCTATCGATAGCGTTTTTTTTTTGTATGAGTTTTAACGCTATTGAATAGATAAACTTCCGCTAAGTGTACTCAGAAACCGGGGGATAGTGATTTATCAACGCACAGCCCAAACCACTAGAAGGATCGGGCTGTATATATTATTTAGGCATCCGCTAAGAAGAGATTTTGATCAATTCTACCCCCAAGGGGATAAAAGTTTGTATGAAAATTTTGCCCTAAGTCACAAACGCGGACGAAGTCTATCGGGGTATCAGTTAGATATTTTTTTTGCTAGCTGGGTAGGTAGCTAGTTTATAAATAAAAATTATATTGTATTTCCTTCTGTCTAGTTTCGACGAAGTAAGTCCACAAGGCACAGTATGTAACCCGTCCGAGGCGGCGTGTATCGGGGGCTTCGCTCGCCTGTACACGGCGATCCAGCAGGCTTACGAGGCGGAACCCGACTCCTTGCTGCTCAACGGAGGAGACACGTTCCAAGGCACGATCTGGTACAACTTCCTGCGGTGGAACGTCAGCCAGCATTTTATGAATCTACTGCCTCATGATGCTCATGTTAGTAACTATTGATTTTTATGTTTATGTGATTATACCTTACATGTGCAAGTCTAATAGAAACGACGTAGACGTTAAGTCATTGCATCCGCGCGTCAAAGTGAATGAAATCCCCAATGTCCCGTTTAGGCGATTATTTAACTTCCATGCTGAGGATGTATAA
Organism: Anticarsia gemmatalis; assembly: GCF_050436995.1. Classification (NCBI taxonomy): domain Eukaryota; kingdom Metazoa; phylum Arthropoda; class Insecta; order Lepidoptera; family Erebidae; genus Anticarsia; species Anticarsia gemmatalis. Next base: position 6,732,132 of record NC_134764.1, on the reverse strand, counting down.
ATTGCTGTACAAAATGTACAGAGAGAACGAGATACAGACGTAGATAATTCGTTAACAGATACTAGGCCAGATACTCACTTCATCTATTGTATTTTTGGGGTTTGATGGTGATATGTTGTTTTAAGAAAGTTTCTACAAATAACTGCGGTCGGAGAGCTCTCGATCAATGAATCCTGAAGTCTTGCTTTCAAATCTATATTTGCTCTAACTTACCCGATGACTGGCTATTCGGCCCTTAGGAACACTTCTTTGCCAAATGTCTCATTGCGTTAATTCCCATAATACATTAAATATCTTAAGTCGATACTTTAAGGATTATAATTATTATATTAATCTTTAATAACTTTGCATTGATGATATCGCTCGTAAATTAAGTACTGATTAAAGATAAAAACATGGCATTGTGCTGTATGCACTAAGTAAAAGGTATCAATACGCAAATAAAAAAACTGCGTGTGAAATTGAAACGCTGACGTTTTACTACAGTGGTTACTTGCACCGGGAGGTCGTAAGTTCGATTCACACGCGGACTGAGTACTTACCTACTTGTCGAAGTTGTTGAATGCCCAATTGAGTTTGTTGCACCTTGTGTCCGTTGTTTGAGCAGTTTCACCGATTAAGTAATCTATTCCATCCGATAGTTTAGCTCGAGTAGGTATGAAAAACATTGTAAAATTCCATTAGGTCAGCAGGCAAATAACTGAAATTTAGAGTAAACTTTATTAAAGGATTTTTCTTATATATACTAGAATACGGGTAAAATATGAGGCGTTTGGGTTAATTCCCGTATTCTATTATATAATAAACATGCAACATAAAAGTTTAGCAGTTAGAATTTGTTTAATTAACTTTACAATATCTTTATCACCTGACATTATTAATGTACCTACTTATGTAATATGTATAACTGTGGTCGCACAGGTGCTTGGAAACCACGAGTTCGACCACGGTGTGGAAGGCCTGGTGCCGTACCTCGAGCGACTGAACTCCCCCATGCTGGGCGCCAACGTGAACACCACCTTCGAGCCCACCATGACGCCTTACATGAAAAACCATGTGATCGTCGAACGACATGGCAGGAGAATTGGTATCATTGGAGTTTTGCTGCAGCAGGTAAATTGTATTTGATGACTATATTCTTAATTTAAGAAATATGTAAGTATATTGTTAGTAGATATGCTGCTTTTGTTGTTTCGAGCGGTAAATGTGACGAGGTTTTAGGTTCGATTCCCAAGTCGAAAAAAGTAGTACTAATTGCGTTTTTACGTTCTTGGGGGAATGTTCTCAACGAATAACTAGTTTTTAAATTTGATATTTCACAGTGCATATGCAATGAGTGGGCGGTCCACCAACATTACAAAAACAAAACTTTGACGTGCTTTATTTGTGTAGTTCTACCTTCTTTAAGCAACCGTATTTAAATTCAAATTAAGTTTTTTTCAAAAAATATCGAAGTTGTAGTTAAAATGTTAGGTCGATATTTTTTAAAGATTTCAATTAGAATTAATTATTTCAATTTATTTTTTAGTTTTCAGCGCCGATCGGTCGTGTGATAATGGAGGATGAGTTGACAGCGGTGAACAGAGAGGCAGCCATCTTGACGGAGCAGGGAGTTGACATCATCATTGTCCTGTCTCATATTGGATACAGCAGTGATTTGTTAGTATCGTTACTTTTAATTTACTTTTATCGAAAAGTGTGGTCAACCTAGTATCAATTAGAACTAATGGTTACTAGTTCGGTGTGCGCAACTTTGTGACCACTTAAAACTAAGCGCCAAGATAGTCGTATCATTAAAATAATAGCTTTTAGGGGTTGCGCAAAAAGTTGGTAATCAAAAATAGTTCCTATCAGCGCCTTAAACGGGCGCCATAGGAACTATTTTTATAGTTTTGTGTAAAACTCTCAATGCTTGATAATTTAGTTTATACAGAATCGCGCTACGGTTGTTGTCAATTAAGATAATAGTAGTTAAGTCACGCCAAAGGTCTTTGGTTGGCTTGAACAACTTTGACACTAGATAGACCACTATATGATAAATCAACGAAACTAATAAACTTACACAATAAAATGTCTTTAGGGCGCTGGCAGCCCGCGTGTCCCCAACAGTGGACATCATCGTGGGCGGTCACTCTCACTCGCTGCTGTACAACGGAGAGACGCCTAACGGAGACACTGCTCTCGGAGAGTACCCTACTGTCGTCGAACGGACGGACGGACACAGGGTAAATATTCTATAACTATTGTTATATTTAACAAGGTAAAACGTTAATACTGTAACGAACTCAACAACAAACTTAAATATAATGATACGATACAGCGTCTAGTAGCTAAACACAAAAAAAATGGTTCGTTATTCGGTCCGAATACGGGTAGGTATAAAGTCAAGAAATATAGACGTTTTTGCTACGAAAATTTCAGTAGTTGTTAATACAGATGTTAAGATCATAAGTATCTTCATCTTCTGCAATGAGCACATACATATATCAGTAAAATTAAATGATAATAAGTTATGCCTGTGTTTAGATCCCTGTGGTGCAAGCGTCGTGTTACACGCGGTATCTGGGCAACATCAAGTTCTTCATAGACGATGCGGGTAAAGTGCAGCGCTGGGAAGGACTGCCCGTCTTCTTGGGCACCTCCATCGTACAAGGTAACTTATGATCATATCTATAAACATACTAGGGTTGTTCCGGATGCCGATTTTTAGAAATCCGCGGAGGTCCGAATTGAAGCGAATGTTCCGAGGATGTGGAATATTGTATTGAACCATGCTCATGTTTAGTGAAATTTGTAAGGATTGTACCAAGTTACGAGCTTTGGTCTCTTTGGTGCGATGTTTACGTACCTACACAGTAAACGGTGAAATGTGGAGTTTTTGGACAATGATCGTTCATTGTCAAGAAACTCCACATTTCACAGCGTAGTCGCTGCTGTCTATAAGGACCTATAGCAGGCGTGAATTAAAAATATGGTATTTCCAGATCCCAAAATGTTGGAAATGTTGGAGCCATGGCGTGAGGAGGTGGACGCCATCGGCAAGGAGGTGCTGGGAGTGTCTCGAGTCACTCTCAACCGCTCGTGGTGCTCGCGTGGAGAGTGCAACCTCGGCAGCTGGGCCTGCGACGGATTCTTAGAAGAAGTAAGTACCTACGTAATATTGAATATTCATTTATTCATAACAGTTCTTTTTAGGGCCAATGTTCCTATGTTGTAAATTGTTGGTAAGTTTATCTTTAGCTTATCTTTGACGATTCTTTGAATAAAATGATCTGAAGTTCGATTAATCAGCCTTAAACGCTAGAATACGCGAAAGGCTTCATAGCGTGTTCACTTATTACTTACATACTTTTCTTTTCCAATAAAAAATCGCCATGACCCTAAAAAAAAATAGTATATGCCGTACAATATTTCTAATAGGTTGTTATTAATTCACAGTTGATGTTAATGCACAACGGTAGTTCAGCGGGCTGGAGTGACGTGCACGTGTGTCTCATCAACACCGGAGGACTCCGAGTGCAGATCAACCCGGGAGGTTTGTCACAAATTATCCTTATTTCACCGTCAATAGTAACAAAATATATTTTTTCATCTTTTGTTAGTATTTTTAGACATAGTGTCATAGAATTGCGTATTAAACAATCGATTTATAAAATGAATTGAAATCACTACATCCGTTCGGGAATTATGATGCCACAGACAGACAGACGTCAAACTTATAACACCACTCTTTTTGCGTCTGGCGTTAAAATGGAATATAACTTACGTCTTATGGAAGTCCTTGTCCGTTCCATTTTTATAATTAACATGTTAATAATTAAAATTTGTTTTTTCAGAGGTGACAACAGAAGGTCTGTTGATGGCGATGCCGTTCGAGAACTACGTGCAAGTGTACGACCTGAAGGGCCAGTACTTGCAGGAGGCGCTGGAGTTCTCCGTCGGCGTGTCCTGGACTGACACCTTCTCCAGTGGACGTATGCTGCAGATTGGCGGTGAGATAATTAACTAAATGTTGATCTAATAGTGATTATTTTACGAAAATAGATATACGAATATAGATAGTTTCTGAAATTATATTGCTGTAACTGGTTACTAATCGCAACAAAGTTTTGAATAATTCCGTTAGATTATTTCTTTTCACTGAAACATCAATTAATTTAATGCGATATGTTCGCATTGTTCACAATCCATTACGTGCTCTTAAACAACCGTCAGAAATTTAAAAGCTCTCACATTGTGTTTTATACCTCAAATTTAGATGTAAACGTTTGGAAAAGCTTGTTAAGACACTAATACCTCAGTGAACATAATCTTAATTGCGTAAACATATTATGTTTATCAGGTATGCGCAACGTATACAACGCATCAATGCCGGTGGGTTCCCGCGTGTCGGCGTCCATACGCTGCGTGGAGTGCGACGTGCCGCGCTACTTGCCGCTCGACCTCGACAAGACCTACAGGATCGTGTCGCAGAGCTACATCGGGGACGGCGGCGGTGGCTACTCGGTAAATTTGTGAACATTTTTGTTTCAAATTATTGCTTTCATAGTTTAGGAACACAGTTTCTTGAATCAAATACTAGCCAATGCCAAATGCTTGACTACAAGAACCGCCCACGAATTAAATATTTATGCATCTGAGCCTCCACTAATCTATTATCATAGTATCACAAAGATTTTTGGTAGATTCTCTAAACACATGTTACATTAATAATATAGTCTATTAAAAATCCCATGTTAATCCTTGTTTAAAGTTGTAAAATGATAATGGAAAAATAGAGCTAAGTCAATTAGCGTCTCTGGTTAATTGCTATAGCCTATATACTATACTATAGCCGTTCTATAAACTATTTCTTATGTCGTTATATTATTTGTCAGATGTTATCGGAGCACAGAACGAACGTACAGAGCCTGGAGGTGGACTACGTGATGCTACAGCGATACATGCGCCGGCAACAAGTAGTCGTCAAAGACCTCGACGGAAGAATACAGATCGTCTACTGATTATCACTCAAACATATTTATACATAATCTTATGATATTTATTTTATTTTTTATAATAAAACAACTTAAATAATGTTTTTATGTCTTATTTTTTCAATGTGTGTCCGTTAGAATACGATGTAGATAAGTTTGTAATTGATGTATGTTGGTTACTCATACGAACTACTGGACAGATTTTAATGATTTTTGGTACACCAATAGCATAAGACCTGGATTGATACATACTACTTACCTCGGGAATCGTTTCACGCGGAAAAAATCGCGGGCAAAAGATAGTTTAACTATAAAACACTAACTGATGAACTGTAGCAATGAAAACAATACAAAGAACTTTTACACATAATATCAAAAATCAACGTATGATATAGAAAAAATGTGCAGATATTAATATTATATGATAAATATAAGTGCGTAGACTTCAGGAGGCCCTTGCCCATAAGTGGGACATTAATGGGTTATTTTATGATAAGTATTTGATAAAGTAAAAATACAGCAGTGATAGCCGAGTGGTATAAGTTGTCACCTCCCACGCAAGTGGTTGCAGGTTCGAACCCAAGGCAACACACCAATGACTTTTCGGAGTTATGTGTGTATTAGAAATAATTATCACATGCTCCAACGGTGAAGGAAAACATCGTGAGGAAACCTTGCATGCCTAAAAAATTTGTTTAATACATTTATTGAGGGCATGCAAAGTCCCCAACCCGCACTTGGCCAGCGTGGTGGACTCAAGGCCTAACCCCTCCCTCATTACGGGAGGAGACCCTTGCCCAGCAGTGGGACAGTAATGGGTTAAATTTATTTATTATTTATTTATTTGATAAAACGAGGTAAATAACAACACCTGAATATTTCATAGCATCTATTTAATAATCCGCCATCAAACAATTTCAATAATGATTGCGTTGTCTTTCATATACTACAGTCGAGTCAGTAACTACATTCATATTTCAGTGTTACACACTAACAATAGCGAAGCGACAATTAAGTACACATATTTACAATTATTTTCCATTTTTTTCGTGTTATTACATATTTATTTACAAAATAGATAATTACTATCTAAAAACTTAATAATAACACCCTCAGATTTAAATACTTATTAGTATCTAGGTTATTTTACTAGTGCTGTACAGTATAATTAGAGATGTGACCAAGTTGATAATCGTTATAATTTATTAATTATATTTTAAGGAATTATACTAGGAACTCCCTGTGAATACCGTAAATAAGATTCTACTTTAGAGTTATATATGAGTTTGTGACATGGGAATTGTAAACCCGGTTGGTAAATATTGTTCTAATAATAGTTAGTTACCGTTCTCTTGGGTTACAAGCTATACATTAGTATACATACGTAGAATAATTAGAATATATCGAGAACGTTCTCATTTTAGGCTATTTGTCTTAATATCCCTAGCAAGAATAAAAATGTCACGATTTAGCAGAATTCTCCCACTTTTCAGGGATTCAATGTGCATTTATTAGGCATAGGTCATCTCACGAAATGCTAGCGGTTGTAGGCTTTTACAAATAACCAATAGTGTTGCCACTCGTTTGAAAATGGTCAAAATTCCGATCGAATTTTTAACAATCACTGATTATGTTCGCTGTACCTTGCATCTTTATAATATCTTTTATATCTGGCATAACTTTTAAGCTCTTGTGTTCTTGCCTTGACTTGGAATAGTTTATACGCATCGTACATATTTAAAGTGACGTGCTGACGTTTAGGTAACAAATAATAGGGATGTAGACACTTGCCATTACTCCACGAAGAGAAATTAAGAACTAGTCAACACATTAGAAGAATCATAATAGTATATAGTGGAAACAGAAAAAAGCGGTTAAAAGAGAAACCGGTAAATATCAGAGATCGTTTTGTATAGACGACGAAAAATGTCTACATCCCTATTAGCTATATTGGCCATACTTTTAAATCAGGGGTTCCCAACCTTTTGTTAGTCATAGACCACTTTCATACTATTCTTGTTAGCATGGACCACTATGTAAGTATATAAAGAAAAAAGTGTAATAATCATGCTGAAAATTTAAAATTTTAGAACTATTCACGGACCATAATTTAACTTTCGCGGTTGGGAACCATTGTTTTAAATATATCAATATTATGTTGAAGGTGATAAGTCAAAATCCTTGTGTTTATAGTGTAGTGGTGTATCAACACTGAGGTAGGGTGACCTTGGGCACGGCGATGACGGGGCGGTCCTGCTTGAAGGCCTCCATGTCCTTGATGAAGTCGGCGCTGTTCTCCACGTTGTCGCCCACCGGCTCGCTCGCGTCCAGGTACGTCAGGGTGTAGTGCTTCGGCTGGTCGGACGCCGCTGTGCCGTTCTTGCTCGCTTTGTGGCCCATCACCTGGGAACACGAAGATTTAATTAATTATTTATAAGTATTGACCCCATTCATTTGTGACCACAGAAAAACTACAATTAATCTTTGAAAAACGCAGCAATCTCTCGAAAAACGCAGCGTCTCTGAGGTTTCAACTTTTAAGAATTTAATAAAAAGTTAAGCGATTTCGCAACGAATGCGTAGCGGACCAACAGGGACTTTAGCATTTTTAATATTATTAATAGGAATAAACAATTATTTTCGGTTAATACAATATTTGCTGCGTGTAGGGAGTATCGAACCCAGGAACTTCGCGCACATAGAAGCGACGTTGTGAGACTAAAAAAACCTTATCATTTCATTACCTAGCACTATACTAAACTAAGACGTACCTGTACAGATAACTTCCTGAAGTGTGACTTGTTGCCGGTGGAGAAGTGGTTGTCGACCCAGCTCTTGATGTCTGACAGCTTGACCTTCTCGATGGCCTCGGCCTCCAGGAACAGACGGTGGAACTGGTACTCGCGGCTCACGATCTCACGCCAGTTGCGCTCAACCTGATGCCGAAAGTACACTTGTATCAATTTAAATAGTTATTTTCAAGGGCGAATGTTAAGTTTCCTGATCTTATATGTATCTATACAAATATTATAAAGCTGAAGAGTTTGTTTGTTTGTTTGAACGCGCTAATCTCAGGATAAACTGGCCCGATTTGAAAAATTCAGTGTTAGATAGTCCATTTATCGAGGAAGACTATAGGCTATATAACATCACGTTAGGGCCATTAGGAGCGGAGCAGCAACGAAAAATGTTACAAAAACGGGGAAAATTATGACCCATTCTCTCTTAGGTGGCGCAAGTGAAGTTGCGCGGGTCAGCTAGTTAATGATAATTTTAGTGTGATTTATCATGGTGATTATTTAACGTTGACTTTCTGTTTTACTTTACAGTCCACCAGTGTCAAAGTAGATCACATTACAGGCTTTTGAAATGACTTAACGACTGTTATCTTCCACAAACGTCGACTGAAAGAAAACGATCAGCAAAATATTATAATGCAACGGGTCTTATACGCGATTGAAAATTTAAAGGTTAGGATACCTTATTTGCTGCCGGACGGAGTCAGCTCGTGACCACGGTCGTTGTAATGCGATCGAAACGTCGGGCAGCAAATAAGGTATCCTAACCTTTAAATTTTCAATCGCGTATAAGACCCGTTGCATTATAATATTATGTGTACTAGTCGCGAGAGTTTAAAAACATTAACGATCAGCAAAATTACTACTGAACGGCCATTCATCTTCAAAGGTTTATGAAATGGATACATAGACCGTAAAGAGACTGGTTTGATTCAGTTAACGTAGTTTTTTTTATTCAAAGTCCTGAATTTAATTTCATCTGCTAGTACGGTATATTTATTAATGTAGTGTTAGTAGTTAGTGTTATGACTTATGTTATTATTGTGTACCTCTTCCTTGAGCTCATAGTCGGTGGTGTGCTTGAGCTGCACGAGCGACTGCTTGGTGGCGGCGAGGGAGCGCTCGTTCAGTCGCTTCATGTCGCGCGAGAACTTCTTCAGGAACGCTTCTACGCGGGCGTCCACGTACGACACACTACAGACAAACAAAATTACGTTTATTTTTATAACAACTTACATGTTATACTCGAAGATGCCTCATTTATTTACTGTCATGTAACCGGAGGCTATTTTAGTAATAGCCTAGACTATAAAAACCGGAATGCTGGTGGACTCTAAACATATTATATGAAAAACAATTCTACAGAAATTAGAAAAACCTAATAACGCCTTGTACGCTGCCAAGTTACGAACCTGATACCTTAAGGGTTGCACAGACTTTAACTGGCAAGGAGGGCTTTAGAGTTATCTTTAAAATGAATAGATATTAGATGTAATGTTGGTATGTGTGTTACCTGAACTTGTCGACCTGCGTGTTGACGGTGACGGAGAAGCCGAGCACGCCGAAGGTGTAGCGCATCATGCTGAACACGCTGTAGCCCAGCTGCTCCTTCGTGCGCAGGCAGTCGAACACCGGCTCCTCCATCAACAACTACAACAACATTACTTTGAGTATATGCGACTGATGAAAGTGCTACTTGCACTATAAACTCGAGACATATGACATTCCGAGATTGAGTCTAAGAAAGCTTTGTGTGTGTACAAAAATAATAAAATACAAGAAAACAGTTTCCATCTTCAGCATTCAAAATCAAAACTCATTTCTGATAGGGTGACTTGATAAAGTTATTCAGTTAGCCACGATAACGACCAGCATGTAGTTTGAAAACGTCCAAAAAATTAAAGAACGTAATAAATCATCTAATTTATTTTACAACTCTCGCACTAGGAATTGCTCTTGTGTCCCTGGGACTTTACTTTAAGTACGCCCATACCGGAGACTCGTTTGTGGTTCGCACAAATAATTGTTCTGAATGGGAATCGAACGCACGACCTCCCAACGCAACGTTAGCGACATGGCAATTTTAACCACTGCGCCACTGAGCCAGTCAAATTAAAAGTACCTCTGTATAATCTTTGAAAAACAGTTATACTCTAACCCTCTTCTTCATAAAAATGTATGTAGTTATGAAAGTCTTATAAAATGCTTTGTTTCTTTTACTCCTTAGCGAAATTAGAAAAAGAAAACATAATTATAGTAGCTTTTTAACTAAAATAGGTTTATAGTGTGTTTATGAATAAGAGGGTAAAGTTATAACTAGGTTACAATAAGTGTTATATTACCATGAGCACTTCAAGCGTGGCGGTGTCCCGGGGCGTGGTGGCCTCGCCCTGGTAGTAGTTGGTCACGATGCTGTTGGTGGAGATCTCGTTCAGACTGTACACGCGGATCTTGCGCTCGCCCAGCGGTAACTGATGCACTTTCACCTGATGATACAAGATATTCAGTTAATTATAGAATGGATAGGTATTGAATTGTTTTGATCAGTTTTAGAATATTTTTAGGTTAAGAATAGAGTGTATACGTTCAGTGAATAACGTATACACTCGTTTTTTAAGTATACGAGTTATTTTAAAGATGCAGGCGAACGCGAATTACATACCACAAAAAAAAAAATGGAACTTTAGCTTTTTGACAGACAATGAATGGAGAACCAATTTAATTTAACTGGCAATGAAAACGTTGGATTTTTGTTTTTGATAATGTTCAGTATATATGTAAATAATAATATATTGTTTACTTACCTCAGGTATCTCGTCCTCGTTGAGTCCCTGCCAGTGTATGTTCTTGAGTACAGAGTCGGAGATCTTGATGGCATCGTACCACGCCATGTTGCCTTGCATTAGAATCTGAAACAATCACAACAATTAAAAAGGTATATGTAGGTATTCGTTTATTAATATTACATCTTAGACTATTATTGAGAATACAGTTTCACAGAATATTATTACAGGACATAATTCTCTAAAGTCGAAAGCGTTTTCATTTTAGACATTTTAGTTACATTATACAAATATAATTTGTGATTAGGTACTAGAATAATAGTAAATACAAAGAATGACTCACTAATTCTATGATTACAGACTGATCGGTTAATGGTAAAACACTGTTAAAACAGTAGGTCTATAGTACAAGGTTTGTTAGTGATACGTACCTGACAGTACATAGTGCTCAGTAATCGTTCGCTGAACTTCTTGAGATCTTGCAGCGTGAGTTCGTGTATTACTGACGCTTTATCTCGCGGCGACACGTACGGGTGCAGCAGAATGTTCATCCGAACGTCTCTGTACACATCAAAGTAGATAAATTAGTAATGAACATGACCGTGCAAAGGATACACTCGAAGTTTTACATATAACTAGTCCGGATCAAAGGTTCCCAAGCGAGACGTCGCCCCCTCATGGGCGCTGGAATCTTCGTGGGGGGCGGTAGTGTCCAACCACCGATGATAAATTAATAATAAAGAAATTAAAAAGAAATCCCATAACTATTAATGTAAAGGGGGTGGTAGACCATAAAAGGTTGACAATCTATGGTCTAGATAAATTTATAAGCTGTGCAATGTTCTCACTTGGCAAGCTTGTGTGGTTTGATGAGCACGTTGTGGTAGTTCCTGGTGCGCACCTCGCGCACGGCCGCGAACAGCGCCTCCGTCAGGTTGTGCGTGCTCGAGCGCATCTCGCGCGTCACCAGCTCCACCAACAACTGCACAACAAACCATTACTTATAACACTGATATACACTGACACTGAGAAAAGAACTTATAAACTAAATATGAAAAAAAAGTTCAACTCGTTATAATATTCTGAGTGCAGTGTAACACTCGCCGAACAGACAAACGGTGCAAATAAACGGATCGTTAGTCTTGCTACACAACATATTCGAATCGGTATTAATCAGCCTAATCGGGCGGGAATACCGTATATGTGTAGATGAACCCGATCGGCACTAGCCGAACAAGTGAATCGAATCGGTATTGTTGTTCGAGCCGGACGTTTCGAAGCGAATATGTGTAAACTAAGCCTCACAAGGTGTGTGCACAAATGTCTAATGTGCACACAAAAATGTGAAGTTGTTGAATTAATTATCTCATAAACTACATATTTCCACAGTCGTAATGAAAAGAAACACAAATAGCACCTAAGTTTTGAATAAAATAATAAAGTGATTTCCATATACCTCTATGAGTATATTCTGTTTAACGATTATAATATAAGAAATAATACATATAAAATAGTTATGTTAAACTCACGTGTAAGTTCTGACTGTATCCGTTGACTTTCATGGTGAGGCCTTTGTCACCGACATACAGCGAGTGGGACAAGTCGGCCATGTTCGCTGGGTACACTTCTTCCTACAATACAATACATTGAGTGTAAACAAACACTATGTTATAATAATGTGTTTAAGTAATAAATATGAAATTGTTCTTACTTTGAGCCCTTGTTGCAACACATCTGTCCAAAGATCAAGTAGACACGATCTGTGAACAATACATGATATTAGAATCATTTTGTAACACGAATACCAATAAGAGGCGTGCCAGTGCCGGCGGGATACGTGGCTTGCCGGCGTCATTTGTTCCTTACATTCGAGCGATTGATTCGAGCATTTGACAGCTCCGCGCGGCATGTGTGTAGCAGCCATAAGACAGTCTAGGTATTTACGTAATTACTCTACCCACCGGCGCAGATTTCTGCGTTGCGTCCCCGTTAAAACACAGCTTGAACTTTTTTTATAGCAAGACCTTGTATGAATGAATTTGTTTATAGTTTTTATATTATAGTTGGGCCATTTCAAACGTGTGAACTACGTCATGTCACATAATCAGGCTCTCCTTGTCGCACTTACCCACTGTCCCATTCCTGTCATTCTTTTAATTATGGCATAGTTCGCACGTTTGTAATGGCCCAACGATAGCTAGGATATTAATATATCTATGTAGCTCCTCATCGTAGCATCGCTTACGATTTGTAAAGAAACCAAAAGCAAATTGCTACAAAAAACTTATGGGTTTTAATCAGTAAGTTCTTTATGTTTATGTGAAAGTATACTTTAATAATATGAACAAAGTGTAGTACTCACTCTCTGGGCGACTTGAGGCTGAGCGGCGTGATGAAGTAGAAGTACAGCAGCGCGGTGGGGAAGCGGAACTTGAAGTCAGGCTTGTACCACAGCTCCATGTGACGGTTCTTGCGGATCAAGTTGGGCTGGTCCAGTCTACATAATATAACAAACTTACTTAGTTCAGTGTGTGCGAATTAATACCGCCTATTTAATAAAAAAATCCAGGTGGCAATAGGTTCTCGGACAAAAGACACTACTAGATCTAAGCTATCCACGTTAATGATTGGAAATAAAAGGGCATTTATAAAATTTATGGATTGGCTACAGTCATTTTGGAAAGATATCTTTCAATTGAAAGTTAGAAAACAGAGATTTTTTTAAACTGACTTGGAAATTATGAAATGATTTTTTTTTATTGATAACATTATAAATGGTCACTTATAAACGAGTGATCGACAGCTAAACAATTATTATTATTATTATTATTAGCCCGTATCGTCCCACTGCTGGGCAAAGGCCTCCCCCATAGATTTCCATTGTAGCCTATCTCCGGCGGTCTGATACCATTCTGGTGTGAAGGTGTCAAGGTCGTCTCTCCATCTTTTACGGGGTCTACCTCGTCGCCGTCTCCCAGTTGGCGGGGTCCACTTTGTTGCTATTTTGGCCCATGAGTCATCCGGCATTCGACATACGTGGCCCGCCCAGTTCCATTTCAGCTTAGCGGCCGTTTGAGCTGCGTCTGCTATTTTAGTTTTGGAGCGCAGTGTGGTGTTTCTGACCCTGTCTATGAGCCTAACACCCAATATGCTGCGCTCCATGGCTCGTTGGCAAACCTTGAGCCTGGACTTTTGAATGGATGTCAAGGACCAAGTCTGTGCGCCGTAGGTCAGTATGGGGAGGATACACATGTCCATGAGTCTACGCTTCAAGGTAATTGGAAGCTTGCCTTTCATCAAATGTTTCATTGCCCAATAGCTCCTCCAGGCATTTTCGATCCGTCTTTCAACTTCTCTGTCTTGTCTGGCCTGGAAGGAGACTATTTGCCCTAAGTATGTAAACTCATGGACATACGCAACCTGTTCTCCGTTCACTTCGACTCTACGTTTGACGCTATTTGTCATGAGCTTGGTCTTAGACATATTCATCCTCAGTCCAACCTCAAGGCCTGCTGAGCTTAGTTCTTGCAACATGGACTGCAGTTCCGTAGCTGTGCTCGAAAAAAGCACGATGTCGTCGGCGAAGCGAAGATTTGTCATCTTTATTCCGCCGACATCGATACCTTTTCCGAACCATTGGCTCGCTAAGCTTTTAAATATCTCTTCGAGAATGCTGTTAAATAATTTAGGAGACAACGGATCACCCTGCTTGACACCTCTTTCTATTTTGAAAGTTGGACCGGTGGTTTCTAGTTTTATTGCGGCTGTACTATTGGCATATATGTTTTGAATCAAATCGATGTAGGTTTGTTCTACGTTTTGTTGTCTAAGTGCGGTGAGAATTGATTTGTGGGAAACGCTGTCGAAGGCCTTTGTGTAGTCTACAAAAGCCAGGTAGATAGGTATATTAAATTCATGATGTTTTTCTATTATTTGGTTGAGTGTATGGAGGTGATCGGTAGTGGATAGACCGGCACGGAAACCGGCTTGTTCGGGGGGTTGGTGTTGTTCAAGCTGTTTATTGATCCGGTTCTCAATGAGTTTCATAAAAGTTTTGTATAGATGGGAAATTAGGCTTATCGGTCTATAATTATTAATGTCACTCTTGTCACCTTTCTTGTGGAGAAGTGAGATTTCGGAGTGGCAAAACTGTTTTGGCATGTGACCGGTTTTTAAAATATCATTATAGAAGTTAGTAATAGTAGGAAGAAGGGTTGGTTCGCCAATTTTCAGAGCTTCTGTGGATATGCCATCATGACCTGAGCTTTTGTTGTATTTCATTTTGCTTAAAGCAACTTTTACTTCGAAGCCTGTGAAGGGGGGGATAGAATCGGGATACTGGTAGGGGGATACTGATTGTAGCGGATCGTTGTCAGAATACAATTTTTTATAGAAGTTTGTACAGATGTTCATTACTTTATCTCTGTCGTTGTGTTTTATACCCTGTTCATCTTTAAGATTTGTTATCCATAATTTTCCTGTTTTTATTCCTTGTCGAGCTATTTTGAGCGATCGGTTTCTGTCTAAAGCCTCTGATATTAATCTATTGTTATATTCTCTTAGATCACGGCGGATACATCTTTTTACTCTTCTGTCAAGTGCTTTGTACTGTTCTGATGAAATTGATTTGCTTTTTTCTCTTTCCTCTATAAGTTTTAAACTTTCGTGTGACAGTTTTTGTGTTTTTCTCTTGTTTGTTTTAATCTTCTGGCTTGCTATTTTTATGTATTTTTTAATCGCATTATATTCTTGTTCTACGAAATCATTGTTTATAACATTGTGGTTTAGTTCTAACATGCTAAAAGCGTTATTTAGTTCTATATTAAATGATTCTTTGTTGTTCATGAGTAATTCTTTGTTTAAATGTTTTATATTGTCATAGAATATTTTTCGGCGAAGTATTTTAAGGTCAAAAACTAGTTTTAGCTAAACAATATAACTCAATAATTGCAACGAATGGTATCGAGGAAACGTGATAATATTCACCTAAAATTATTAACAGTAGCGATCAAATCGCCATGTTTTAAAACTTTGGTCTTTTTCTGGCTGCTTTCCTCCTTCTTGTGAATATCTTTGAGCGAGCTGTTAGTGAGGTCTACTCCGAGCTCCTCGGCCGTCTGCAAGTAGACCGGGTCGGGCGGGACCAGGTCGAAGTTGGTCGTGATGTAGATGTTCTTCTCCGGCAGGTGGAAGTGCGTGTGGGGGGCCGCGTTCAACCACCTGTCCATCCATTTGCTGGGGATTTCTGGGGGTGTTAAAAATGATGTAGACGGAATAAGTATTCGTTTGTTACGAATGTTTTATGGACTGTAATGTCTAATGGCTGTTTAGTGTTTCGTTATACTGGCGGCATAGGAAAGAAGTAATTTACGTAATAATAAAAAAGCCATAATGCTGTCTAGTATCCGGGATTGTTGAAACTTTTGTAATATTCTAGTGTTAAAGGTTCACAATAAATGGTTCAAGTAGCAACGTTTAAATAAATTGATCATCCTTGAGTTCGTACGTGTACGTATACGTCAGGTGCACGCAACAAAGCCAGAATTGTCGAGAATATCATTAATACTAAATGTATTATTTTTGTTTTTTTTTTCTTCTCGATACAGTACATATTATGTTCCCAAGGACAGGTGACGTCAGGCAGGTTTGTCGTAAAACATAATCCAAATTACTTTACAGCATGTTTTTGAGAACGAAAACAAGTGTGCCGACTTGAAAAGACTTAAAATATACAAGTACTATTATTGTATCTCACCCATTTTCTTGTATTCAGTGCCGAACCACTTCTCCTTGGAGTCATAGACCAGTGGTGTGGAGTGCTTGTTTGATAGGATCATGATGTTCACTGTGTCTGCTCGCATGCATTCTAGCAACTCTTTGATACCCTAAACACATAAGATACATTGTTATCGTTTATACAAATCACTAAGAGAAAGAAAATATTTTACATATAAAAATATTAGTTCGAAAAATTCATTTTATTTTTGCTTAAGATTTATAGATCAATATCCCGATTTTTTTGATAAAAAGTTTGTCTTAATGCATAGCTAATGTTTACGGCGTTGGTTAGTTTATTTTATTTAGTAAGGGAATACAAATAGTTATACACTTAATGATAAATATTGACAATCAATCATTCTTACGCAAATGTTTATTTAGTTTACAATCATTGCAGTCTCATTAAACTTTATATACCCGTATTTAGAGCATATAATCTTAACTAACCTTTCTTGGCTCTGAAAAGGTCTTACTAACTTTGACACTGGCGTGTAACTGGTAACTAACCTTAGGGTCATATTTATAGTAGAGTCTGTCACCGGTGATGTAATGTTCGGGCGGGTAGAAGTGCATGTTCTCGGCCAGTGTCTCCACGTACTCGGACGGCTGGGACTCCTCCTCGAACCTGAAGCTTGTCTCTTCTATTGTCTGTCAATCAAAAACAAAATGTAATAATTATATTTCTATATTACTTTGGTCTTCTCGGTAACATAAACTACGAAGCACTTATATTATGAAGCTATACTAATATTATGAAGCAGAAGAGTTTGTTTGTTTGATTTAACGCGCTAATCTCAGGAACTGCTGGTGCGAATTGGAACAATAATTACTGTTGACCAGCCTGTTTATTGAGGAAGGATATAGGCTATATATCATCACGCTACCTCCAAAAGAAGAGTACCAGTAAAAAATGTTACAAAAACGTGGAAAATGTTGACCCATCCTCTCTTATGTGACGCAAGCGTAGTTGCGCGAGTCGGCTAGTGTATAATAAAAGTTACGTTTGTACACTGTTTACAATGCAAGAAATAAGCGCTTTTATTTTTTTTCTCTGCCTACCCACATGGGAAAAAAGTAATTTTTATTATTTAGTAATAGCTCGATGGCACAGGTGTTCGTAAGCAGTGAAGGGTTGAAAGTTTTAAACAGGGGCGTTTCAGACAACTGCATCCGCAAACGCGGAACATCTGCATTAATTCGGAATGCATACGCATTCAGGGGTGTTAGGAACAAAACCTCTGCATCCGCATCTACGATTCCTACTATACTACTGTACTATACTACATTCCTAGTAGAAATAAGCCGACGGCTTTTGAAAATTATGAGTTATGGGAACTGTAATTATGATCGTGTGTTACCTTGATTTCTTCGTAAATCCTTTCGCTTGGCCCAATGTGTTTCAGCATGTTTATGTACGAGAAAATTGCTTCGAGCACCTGAAAACAAAAAAAAACAACATTTTTATTGTGTTTACTCAGAAAATAAGCACTTCTATAAAAGATCTTCATGAGAACTAACCCCCGGTTTTTAGGTACATTTAGCGGTAGTTTATCTACGCGTTTAAGCTCATATAAACATGACAGTTTGAATAGATAAACTGCCGCTAAATGTGCCTCAGAAACCAGGCATAAGCGTATCAAGTTCCCACTTATGTATGAAATAGTCGTAATATTAGAAATATGTTTACCTCATCGATGTGATCAAGTCCTTCCTTAGTGAGCACGACTTGTGTAGAGAACAGACTGTACATGGACGTGTAGTCGATCCCGCTCTCTGAGTTGCCCGTGTATATACCTAGCGCCCACACTCTGGAAACACATACAACAATTAATAACAAGTGAATAGAATGGTATAGCCAATTATTATAGCAATGGGTGCTATAGGCATGATTGCAGAAAATTGAGGGTTTAAGTTCCCAATGCATCCAGTTATACACTGTGTTGTGTAGGAAAACACGTTACGGAAATCTAAATAGTTGACAGTTAAAGGTAGAATTACTACTACTACATAGAAAGGGGACTAGTAGCACAATATTCTACAGTCGGTACTATCAACTAGCCAATGTTTGTCAACCAAAATATCATTTAGAAAATAGTTCTTGCAGAATACGCTAGGGGCGTTGATCTAATTTTTATACAATACATTCATTAAGATTCTTCAATAGTCGATACTTGTAAATACCGTTTTATCGTACCCGAATAGAATGTGTTTGACTTTTAAGAAATACTAACCAAGTGGCGTTCTCTGGTCTCTGCCTACCCTTAAGAGAAGAAGGCGTGATTTATGTGTACGTATGTATGTATGTATGTAAGAAATACTTACTTTCGCCTGAGGTATGAGAGTAGACTGCCCTTGCCTTCGTGTCCGAGGAGGTAGGAAATATACTGGTGGGGCTTCGACTCGTACTCTTGAAGTAACGACCTCATGCACCAAGTCAGGTGGACCTGCAAGAGATACAAATAATCAGAACTGGCGGGTGGAAAAAACTTCAGAAAAATTAAGATATTTAAATTTATTTTCTAATTCGGCGTATGATTAATCATTTTTTTCCTTTATATTTAGTTGGACCACAGAATAAGTAATAGTACTACCGTACAGAAGGTCCACTTCCGAACAAAAGTGAAGTTTAGGCATAAAAAATTACCTACACTAACGACTGCCACACGAAATTGAAACTTATCGCGCTGCGCGAGCGTTCATACTCCATTGGGTATCGCCGCGCGTCTCCGGTTTCACCGCCGGAACACAGGGTTATCACTAGTCGATATAAATATTAAAATAAATCAATAAAGAGAACAGTGTGTACCGATGCAAATACAATACTTCAAAACATGTTAATCTGTTCCTAATAGTGTCTGAAAAACCCATTAACCATTATAAAATAAAATTATAATTGTATTGCTGTCTGACCATTAAATAAATATAGGTATCTACATAGCTTTACTATAGGTAAAATCAAAGAAGCGAATAGAACGAACGATTGGCCGCCGCCACTTTTTTAATAGGTATTCCGTGGATTGCGCCGACGATATTAAAAAATGATATTTATATATTTATTATATTATTATGATATTTTCGATTCCGTATTGTCTTTGTTCACACATAAACACTACAGTATCTTTTAGCTTTTTTACGGGATTTTTGTTGTTTAGTTGACATTTTTTTTATTTAAACAGAAAACAGTATAAGAAAAAAGATAAGTGTAGCTAGCACTAAATCGCGCGACGCGGTCAGCGAGCGCGCCGAGTGGCAACCTACTGAGATAGGCCGCATATGCGGCCCGGCGGCCGATCATACCTACTCTGCGGAGTGGAACCCCCCTGGTTGGACACTTAAAAGTCTACAAAAAAATCTTATTCAATTAGAATGTCGATATATTTTTCATGTCCTGCGATATTTAAATGCTTTTAAGATCGACTCGCACCTGAATTCGGAGCATACCTAGTTTACAATCTTCTGGAAAAAGTTGATACATGGGAAATCTGGAAGTTTCCAGTAGAATGTGTACTTCTATGTATTTCTAGGCTAGTTATTTTAATTGTTACGTTACCTCGGTGGTATCTCCGACAGGTTTGACGTAGTATATGCTGCGGAACTCGGGCGTGACGGAGTCGGGCTTGAAGGCGTACTCGCTGAAGTCGTCCGACGGGAGCTTGTTGGTGGGGATGTGGCCGAACGTGTTCACCACGTACTGCTCCAGAGATGCTAAGTCCATACGCGCCTGGACATAGAACAAAGCGATCAAAGAATGTGTTAAAAAAACAAGTGACATTTTAAAACCCCTGACTGATGAGGCACAAAAATACTGCCATGGAGCTAACTCGAAAACACATCACTAATAATATTCGAGCGCTTTCATTATGATATTATTATGAAAAAATAATTGCAGTTTTTAAATTATTTGTTTAAATATAAATAACATTATAAACAATGAAGAATGATTAGGTATTTAAAGAGTAAAAGATAATTCAAATTCATGATGGAGTAACTTCAAAATCTTCGACGGAGATCCTAGTATCTATCTAGAGCAGAGACCCTTCTTCACCAAATTGTAAAAAAGTAAAAATGCTTCATTTCCTCACAATATCTCAACTACTTGATACTGACATTCACATATCGTCTACTAAGCACGCATATTACCTGATAATCAACCTTTCATAATAATCATATACGTGATAACCGAATAGACAAAGTTTGTCGTATCATCATAACATCGCGAACAAATATAAGCGGACAAGTAATTTGTTTTGTACATATTACACCTAAATCTTTACTAATATTATAAAGCTGAAGGGTTTGTTTGTTTGTTTGTTTGAACGCGCTAATCTCAGGAACTACGGGTCCGATTTGAAAAATTCTTTAAGTGTTAGATAGCCCATTTATCGAGGAAGGTTATAGGCTATATATCATTACGCTATGACCAATAGGAGCAAAGTAGCAATAAAAAATGTTACAAAAACGGGGAAAGTTTTGACCCATTCTCTCTTATGTGCCGCAAGCGAAGTTGCGCGGCTCAGCTGGTAGATAATAATATAATATTTATTGTTATTACGTATTATTCAATAGACAATACGGTGTTTTCTAAACTGTTCCTTGAAACTAATAGCTGTAATAAACTTCATGGGTATTTATTAAAATAGTTGTTTATGTGTTATTTACACTGATATCCTTTTCCCTTATGACGCAATTAAATACATAAATATTATTATAATAATCAGTTTGCTTTTCGACTCCCATTTCCCGGGAATTCTCGGGACGACAGAAAATCTATAAAAACTACTTATGATGTATGGAAAAGTTTTAGCAATAAGTAATCAAATCAATAATCTTAAAGTTTTTATTTTATTTCTGGTCTTTCCGGGTACTCGACCAATGTTTTCCCGCCCGGACATCGACTTAATTTCACGGAAATTCCCGCTTCGAGACTTCTCGATGAGAAACCCTACAAATACAGCGAAATCTCAAGCAAAACCTGTGATATTTTTTTCATTTATAAAATATATCTCCATTATATGATGCCTAAGGTTTACTGGTTTTTGGAAATACATATCAATTATATTCGACACTAAAATTTACTAGTTTTTTGAAGTACCTGTACAGCAACAGTCATCCGGTGTGCACTGTAGTGTCGCCTGCGGAACTCATGAGCTGCCTTGTGGAGTTTCTCGTCATCATTGATGTCGTCCCGGAGACTGCGCAGGTTGCCCCACGTGAACGTGCGCGCCGGGTGGCCCTCCGGGAACAGGCTGGATAACAGCTGGTCTTTGCGGTTCGAGTCCGATGGAGAAGCGATTGCGAATTCTAGAAAAAAGTATGATATTGTTTGATTGAGATTATTTTTATATATTTTGCTTATACTAATGGATCTGGGTAACTGAGTTCGCGGATAATAGGCAAAATATCGTTTAAACTACTTATTTTCTGGGAATCTACCCGATTCCTGTTCTACATCGATTCCAATTTAAAATGCAAAATTATGAAAACATCCGAACAAAATTAGATAGTACATCACTTTTGCTTTAAAAAAATATCTGTTCTGGGCCTACTTCTGAACTAACCATGAAATGAATAATATTTGTTCCGTCTGGTCATTGAACCCATCACATTCACTACTATTACGTGGTGTACGTAATATTTGCGGTCAACAGTTACCCCACTAAATTCTTAACCATAGCGGTGTGCATAACTATGCAGAGGCAGGTTTATTATACCGGATCTCGATAGTCTTAATAACAATGTAAGGGTAATATACAATTGCTACGAACTAGTCCATACTAATAAAAATGCGAAAGAAATCATAATTTCTTTATCGTAGTATGTTATTACATAGGATATTTCCTAGTATTTAACGAGTGGTATAGTGGTAACTGGTATAGTGCGTTGATGTACCTACCTAAGTTTAGACAATGGGTCGCAATATATATCGTCTTTATTTTCTCTTATACAGGAACTAAAATAACATATTCCTGATATTGCCACATTTGGTATGATTTGTAATTATACAGACTAAAGTACCCGTACTCTGGACTTTCCCAATGCATCATACTACAATCTTATCTGCTCTATAGAAGCCTATTACTAAATAGGTCAAAGAAAATATAATATTTAAAATAATTATCACTTATAACAGTGAAAGTAACAGTCCTAGCGTTTAGAACAACCCGGTGTACAAGGTCCTGACGCAACAGTCATAAGTCTTTAGCTGGCTAATCGCTTATGGTGTAACATGGCATTGTTAGAGCTCGCTGATTTCCATCACTTGTATAATAGGCGTACTATAGGAAGCGACAGTTTTGTAACACTAGACTTTTATTATATCAATGGTCAGTGACTGTGCTAGCGAAAGTTGACAGTTACGACATGTTGTGTACGGATGTAGATCACGTCTATATATATGTTTTAATTGGAGATGTTCTGTTTATTTATGACTGTGTATTGACGAAGTGTGTGTGTTTAACTCTTTAACCCGATGGTCGAAGAACAAACCAGAAGATTGGGAGAGGAAAGGCCTCTCCCAATCTTCTTTGCTCCTCAACTCCACGACCCTGAGACTACCTCGATGTGAAAACGAATCGACATGCGGTTTTTTTTAATAAGGGTTAGCGTAATACTTATAGAAGTACTGTTGATGTGTAAATATGCTCGGAATTCTTCTATTTTTCAGTTTATTTCATCCATCTGTGTTACTAGTTTCTTGTGTTCCGCAAATTTAAGGTTACAAACTTACAAATAAGTGGTTTTTACAAATGACTGTTTCGAAACAATATAATATTGTAAGTGAACAGTCAAGGTTTTCTGCTCAGTCTTCTATTTCGTAAAATACTCGGATGCTGCAGAATGCAATTAACTATTGCATGTTTCAAGACGAGTAGATATTATTGTTGCGTGAAATGGCACCGAAATCGTTAAATTTCTAAAAAATACTACGAAGTTTTTACTCTGATGTATCTTGTTATTATTGCCTCACACATGATCAATATGGCTTGTAACACATATATTCATTTCGGCATTAATCGGCCTAGTCGGGCAAAACCGAATATGTATAGATGAACCCGATCGGCACAAGCCGAACAAGTGAGTCGTGGTTTTGTTGTTTGATAAATATTGCCGACCCCAATGTGTTTAGCAAGCCTATCAGTAAACAGTACCTAATTACAGTTATCCATTCAGCCAACTCACCACTTTCACTTCCTCCGTGGCGCAGTGGTTTAGGTCACCACGCCAACACCACTGCGTCGGGAGGTCGTGGGTTCGATTCCCACACGGAACAATTATTTGTGCGATCCACAAATAATTGTTTCGGGTCTGGTTGTGCTTTGTGTCCGTTGTTTGTATGTTTGTAAAAGTCCCCGCAACACAAGAGCAAGTCTTAGTGCGGGAGTTGTCTTTTTAAATACAAAAGAGTTGTCTTTTTTAAATACAATACCAATTAAGCTTCAGTTTGTTAATCAGGCGGAATTTTTGGGATTGTTTACGTACATTTGCTGTCACCTTATCTACTAGGCTTTGAAACTGATCATCAATCTTTAAATTAATTGTTAAGTTAAGGTATATACTCACCCTTGAAAGCATGTAGAAGTACAACAATATAATAGTTATAAAGATATGTTTATCGGTCAATAGATGGAACGTGACGATAAGCGAATACTAGCAGTAAACATAACAAACGTAACATCGTCAAAGATTAATTCGTCACTTATCTATATCGTGTTTGTAAACTAACATATTAGGTATCTGTTTGGTGTCTTCAATGTATCGTAAGTTTTTTTTTTTCTGCTCAATGCGGTAATTATTTATGTGATTGAATAGGTATTAAACCAAGTGGTGTTTTTGTTTGTCGTATGGTTAGTGGTCAACCTAGTGTCAAAGTTGTTCAAGCCGCCCGAAAGGCCTTTGACGTGGCTTAACGACTGTTATCTTAGTAGACAACAGCCGGGACCGACTTTTTACGTGCCCTCCGAAGCACGGAGACCCCCAGCTCAAATACCACTATGCAGTCACCCATCTATGGAATGACCGCGCCAACGGTTGCTTAACCCACAGATCGTTTACCGACCGGTGAGTGCAACTGGCTATGGGCGCCTCAAAAAACCAAGTGGTTAAACCTCCTAGCGTTTTTCTTCTATCTTAAAAAAGTATGTTATGTAATATTTTGTTTGGGATCTGTAAATTCCATTTTCTAATTGTTATCGTAGTTTCATAGGTGCGAGCTAAAATGATGCAGGCTGGTCCCGTAAGAAGAAATAGATTTAGCCTAGAATCCACTTCGCTGGCCAAGTATGGGTTAGGCTCTTTGCATTCCTTCAAGAACTGGTTAACGACAATGCTTTGAGCACAGTTAAACAGTGAAACCATTATATTTATTAACTACTAGCTGACCCGCGCAACTTCGCTTGCGTCCAATAAGAGAGAAAGGGTGAAATTTTTCCGCGTTCTTATAACATTAATTACTGGTACTCTGCTTCTTTTGGTCGTAGCGTGATGATATATAGCCTATGTCCTTTCTCGGGTATCAAAATATCTCCATACCAAATTTCATGCTAATTGGTTCAGTAGTTTAGGCGTGATAGAGTAGCAGACAGACAGACAGAGTTACTTTCGCATTTATAATATTAGTATGGATAACATGGTGGGAAGGTCAAAATTTAAACACGATGGCTGCTATGGCTGACGTCACTGCTATCCGAGTATTTTGAACTAAGCTAGTATAAAGTAAAACTGAAGATCACATCATACATACATTATAATGACCAACAACACTGCCACGTGCGCTACGTGATTGTATTTAAAATGTACTAATAACTACTCGTACAAGCTATTAACGAACAATAGTCTTTGTTTCCCATGATCGGATATTAATACATTGTTATTTAAACGCTGGAAAACACGTGAAATTTATAAAAAAGACAGGTTGTAAACACATATGAAGTCACTCTTAAACTCGAACTAACTTCTAACTTGATTTAACTGGTTACTAATGCTTGGTGACACACGAACACGAAGTTTGTTGCTCTATCCAGTAAAGACTGAATAGTTTTGGACAAAATTTGGCGCATAGTAATTTATTAATCCAGACGAAATAATTACAATCTAATTTATTAATGGAGCCAAAGTTCGAAGAGAACTGGTAAGCAGCACTATGTATATGTTTCAATATACCTAATCTCAAATTTAGCTCATCTATTGAAATTTGCTATATTGTTTTCATAATTTCATAACTAAGTATATCTAGTATAGACACTTAGAATACTATTTAGCTCAGATGATATTTAAAGGCAAACAAACTACTATGTATTAATCTTGATTCATTCAAAATTACCGGAGCAAAATGTATTTATATTTAAATTGATAAGAGTCAACAGTGCATTTCGTATTTTTTAAAAGTCAACTCACTAAGAATTGCTTTTGTGTCGCGGGGACTTTTACAAGCATACGAACAACGGACACAAAGTACAACTAGACTCGAAACAATGATTTGTGGATTGCACAAATAATTGTCCCATGTGATAATCGAACCTCCCGACGCAACGCTAACGGCGTGGCAACCTAAACCACTGCGCCACGGAGGTTTTCCTGTTTAGAACCTTAAAAGAGATCAGTTTTTGATCGTTCGTCATCTGCCAGTGCTGAAAACAATCGATTTCACGAACAATAGTGTGAATTTATTTTCCCTTCTTATTAAACAGGACATGGTTTAGTCTACAGATAGAAGATACATCCTTAGACACGCGTATTAGAATAAGAAACAGGAACTGTATCGTTCAACACGAGTTGAATACAATTCTACACGGAAGTTTACACTATCGTGTGTCATTGACCGCCACATTATATCTAGCTGCTAAACGTAAACTAGCTTGTGAACGAAAATTTTAGTCATTTCATTCAACCACACATCGACATCACGCTTGTTATACCCGAAGGTGTAGGCAGAAGTGATTTAAAATTTTAGCCCCAGTAGTAGTGTAGTAAGGTGCGACCGTACTTCTGCGCGCCCGTCTGGGGGGAGAGTCCCACATAACCTAGCACTCCACCCAGGGTGCTGGTGTATTACTGCTTTAGCTACGTAAAAAAAGGGTGCGGCCGTATTAGCATATACCGGGCACGTTACCAAACTCCGGGCTGCTTGCTTTGTCTTCCACTGGTTTCTGCTATTGGTTATATTCTGAACCTCCAGATAGGTGTATAAGTCGTCTCACCAACGTTTTCATGGCCTACATAGAATCGTTGACGACGTCTGTTTGCCATCCTAATTGGACTGATATAAATTAGAACAAACCAATAATACTTTGTCGGACCCGGCAATAGAACCTAGGACCTTGTGATCAGCAGTCGTATACACTAGCACCTAGACCAGGCCGTTCCAGTTTTCATGCATGCAGCACGAGTAGGTAATACACGACCTTATACACCCATATTGGATTTATAATAACTTATAAGTTTTCCTAGTACTCAATAAAGCAACCGTTCAAGTGCGAAATATAACAGAACATGATTCTTTGACTAATATCTTGTAAGACCTAAACTAGACTAAACAGGGGGATTACTACCAACAAAATCGAATTCGATTGAATCAGATTCGAGTTTATGTCAAATCGTACTTTTAAATCACAAACTAGTGCGTGATTAAAAACTGGTATAAAATGAACATAATCTCAATCAAACAATCCAATTAGTTCCACTTTTAATTAACGTTTGACAACAGTTTGACAGTTTCAAAATTGTACAAGATCCTTTTATAGTGTTATGGATGGATTTTTCCATCTATACTAATCTATACTAATATTATAAAGCTGAAGAGTTTGTTTGTTTGTTGGTTTGTTTGTTTGAACGCGCTAATCTCGGGAACTTCTGGTCCGGTTTTAAAAATTCTTTCAGTGTTAGATAGCCCATAAATCAAGGAAGGCTATAGACTGTATATCATCACGCTACGACCAATAGGAGTAGAGTACCAGTGAAACATGTTACAAATACGGGGAAAATTATGATTCTCTTATGTGACGCAAGCGAAGTTGCGCGGGTCAGCTAGTCGTCAATAAATTGCATTTGGAAATTTCTATAAACAATTATGTAAATGTTTTAACAGGTGCAAAAATGCTAAAATTATGCATAAATTAAAGTTTACTGGATGTAAACATTTGAACGATTACACGCTGGAACGTTTGATCGTAAGCTATGTAGTTATTTAATATCTATATTAATATAAAATACTAGCGGACCCGACAGACGTTGTCCTGTCTACACGTCTTTAATTTGTAAATTTTAAACTTTTTTTAATAATCTAAACCATTCTCAGATCCCCTTGAACACATAAGTACAAAAAAATTCATCAAAATCAGTCCCGTCGTTTAAGAGAAGTTCAGTGACAGATATACACACTTACAGAAGAATTATATATATAAAGATATAGCAAATGCCAATGTTTTAATTTTTGGATGAATGTTTGCTACTTTCACCATAACGGCTGAAGGAATTTAGATGTAGAAGATTATAACCTTGATTAACACAGCATTTTCTAGCCCGGGTTTTTTTTTCAGACGGAAGAAGCTGCATTCAGAAGCTAGTTATAATAATAGAAATCCTTGCCATGTGCATTCATCCACAAACCGGAATAGAACGATAATAAAGTGTGAATAGATAGATCGACACCGGCAAAATGTATAGTGCACTATCGCAAAGTGATACTGCATATCATTATCATAATATCTCGGTCATTGACATACCAATATTTAAATCTTGTTATTATTTATTTTTATCTTTTAAAACTGTCGCGTTTATGAAGTCTATTAATATCAAAAAGTTTATAATATTTATACTATCTCTTAGTAAATCCACAGAACAACTTCGGCAAGCGTAGATTAACCCCAAAGATTGATCCGTGTGACTTGTTAGTTCACCGAACATTTAAACATAAATAATAAAAATTCCCACTATATTATTTAAATTATTATTTTAAACATACAAATACAAAACCACAATTCGATAAAAAGAAATACTATTCAACAATCAAGGTATAATTACTACGCTTCGCACACAATGCGCGTTACCTAACGACCAACGTACTTCGTAAGAGTAAAAAGTAAATAATCTCATAATTAACAAGTCATCGTTTAAATACATCATTTAACTTGACGTTAATCTTACGTGTTGATCCGGTTGCATTACTATACGTAATGAAATTGAAACTGAAAGACTTTAGTCCGACAATTTAGTAGAAAGCCTTCGACTCCTCGATTTATCTAATGTACTAACTTCTGCCTGCGACTTCGTTCGTATGAAAAGAATTTGTGGTTAAACGGTATCAAGGTTACTGTCTATCTGTGTACTAAATTTCACCCAAATCCGTCTAGTAGCTATCTCGCGAACACGTACACACATCTATCTTTCGCATTTATTATATTAATAGGATAGGATAATAATTGGGACTTAGGTATATGCCAAAAAAGTAGCCGTAGCAAATAAGCAACCCTCCGCTACATTAGTCAGCGGGTAAATCACTACATAGTATAAAACAAAGTCGCCCATTTTGTCTGTAGTCCCTTCGTATGCATAAAACTTTAAAACTACGCAACGGATTTTGATGCGGTTTTCACTAATAGAAAGAGTATTTTCTCCGACAGGTTTTTATATATAATTGAAATACATTGAAACTATATTAGCTGAGTTATAGCGATTTATGTCCAAGAAGTCAGAAAAAAAATCTAATTGAAGATTGCATTTGTGCGTGCGCCGCTTATACCGTTGGATACAAGTAAGAACAATGTATAGCAAAAACATTGGTCTTTATTAGTTCTACAAAAAAGTCCGCGATGACATATATCCAGCTTTTTTATTTAAGTCACAAAAACTACTTTTCTGTATTAAAAAAACATTTAATTCGTTGGGTGATGTTTAACTGGTGATATAACCAATAATACATATATCCTTATCGAAATAAGTAAGTTCATCATCACGAGCATTTAATTTAGATTATTTTTGCAGTTTACAGTGTGTTATTTAGACATATAGTTTAGGAGATATCACGATATTAGTATTGCGGCACGGTACGGGCCGGCCGCGGCGGCGGGGGCAGCGTCCCTATAAATAGCGTATATGTAGTGATTGTGTACCATTCGCTTTTAAAACAGAAATGTACAATTGTAGTGCATTCGGTTTATCACTGTACATTTATCTTTTAAACCCTGAATATGCTGAAAACTGAAATCTATACTATATACTATAATAATATTATAAAGCTGAAGAGTTTGTTTGTTTGTTTGTTTGTTTGAACGCGCTAATCTCGGGAACTACTGGTCCGATTTGAAAAATTCTTTCAGTGTTAGATAGCCCATTTATCGAGGAAGGTTATAGGGTATATATCATCACGCTACGACTAATAGGAGCAGAGTACCAGTGAAAAATGTTACAAAAACGGGGAAAATTATGATTTTCTTATGTGACGCAAGCGAAGTTGCGCGGGTCAGCTAGTTACTTCCTAAATTCTAACCCTCTTATTCATAAAAATATATGAAGTTATGAAAGGCATAAAGTGTTTTGTTTCTTTCACTCCTTAGCGAAATGAAAAAGTGAAAACATATTATAGTAGCTTTTTAACTAAAATAAGTTTATAGTGTGTTTATGAATTAGAGGGTAAATATTCTATGCCTCCACCTCCCTCGCACCATTTATACAACTGTGTACTAAGTTGTCGGACTATAAACGACAAGCGAAATTGAAAGTGCCCAAGCGATAACCCACATCGTTCAGTCTGATTTATAAGCGATTATTGTTTGAACCACAATAAAAAAGCGATGCATTAACATAATATAGAGAAATGCAAACCGCATTGCACTGGAAATAACCGAGATAATACGAGTTCCGTGAAAGTAGTATATTGGCCGTAAAATAAAATGACTGGATTTACATACATACATAAAAACACTTTTTAGGCTGACACTAAAGAAAGCCACTTGGTACGATCCTTACAAACTTTCCATTCCCATTCACATCCATACATCTTCTCATACAGGATCTCGGGAACTACTGGTCCGATTTGAAAAATTCTTTCAGTGTTAGATAGCCCATTTATCGAGGAAGGTTATAGGGTATATATCATCACGCTACGACTAATAGGAGCAGAGTACCAGTGAAAAATGTTACAAAAACGGGGAAAATTATGATTTTCTTATGTGACGCAAGCGAAGTTGCGCGGGTCAGCTAGTTACTTCCTAAATTCTAACCCTCTTATTCATAAAAATATATGAAGTTATGAAAGGCATAAAGTGTTTTGTTTCTTTCACTCCTTAGCGAAATGAAAAAGTGAAAACATATTATAGTAGCTTTTTAACTAAAATAAGTTTATAGTGTGTTTATGAATTAGAGGGTAAATATTCTATGCCTCCACCTCCCTCGCACCATTTATACAACTGTGTACTAAGTTGTCGGACTATAAACGACAAGCGAAATTGAAAGTGCCCAAGCGATAACCCACATCGTTCAGTCTGATTTATAAGCGATTATTGTTTGAACCACAATAAAAAAGCGATGCATTAACATAATATAGAGAAATGCAAACCGCATTGCACTGGAAATAACCGAGATAATACGAGTTCCGTGAAAGTAGTATATTGGCCGTAAAATAAAATGACTGGATTTACATACATACATAAAAACACTTTTTAGGCTGACACTAAAGAAAGCCACTTGGTACGATCCTTACAAACTTTCCATTCCCATTCACATCCATACATCTTCTCATACAGGACCGCCGGTCACGAGTACTACACTACGTTTTTAAAAAGCATGGCACGATTAAAAAAAAAATAAAGACAATTCGCATTGCGCTTGTTCATAAGTATAGATAATTTCATATCACAAGTTACCCCAAGATTTTTTCGGTGATACTCTAATACAATTTCTTGGGATAAGATCTAGCAAGTCTTTTACTGTTTTTGAACAAGTTTTGTAAGGGTTAGAAAACTGAAATTGGGTAGACTAGTTATCCTTGATTTGTTTGATCGACAATAAGTGAAGATTACGCTTTGAAGCGATCTCGATTAGTGACTATATCATACTGTATTCTGAATGTTTTCAATATCGACATGCTAGATTCTATACTATTTATTTCTTCGAATACAATGAGGTAAGGAACATAATAAATATTCCAAATGTTTTTAAAATCGTAAGATACAATACGATTTTAAATTCAGGAAAGAACTCTCGAATATTGCTAACTCTCTTATTCAATACTAATTCGTTAAAATCACAATGTCTATCATTTATCATTCAGTCTAATTGTTGTTTAGTACGAATTCTAATTTTAGAGGAAGATTTTTGCAAATTGCTTTACAGACGTAAATAGAATACGAGTTTCTACATAATTAAATCTGGCAACGAATTTATCAATGATGTTGGTAAATTTAGCCACATTATTATAAAAAAAATCAGTTTTTATAGTTGTTTTTAAGTACTTTGACCTATGGTTGAATAATAAATCTAACAGGTTCGTAAAATGCCACTAATATTATAATCGACCGCGAGCAAAGTTCGCACGGTAAAGTATCCTATGTAATAATTTAGTTTATAAACTATCTGTGTACTACAATTCATCCAAATCCGCCCAGATACTCGTGAAAGAGTAACAAACATACATACATTCATCCTCCCGAACTCTCTCTTTCTCTCTTTCGTGCCTTCCTGATCCTTCTCCTCCACTTCACTCTGACCTGGACATCACTCATTTATAATGTTATAGTATTAGTAGGAGGCGAAACCTTGCGAGGATAGGACTTATGTTGTTTGATGGAATTTGGTACATGGATAGTTTATAATGTGGACATAGCAAACTTTTAACCACAGGAAATCTTTTTACACAGACGCTATTGCTCGTAACAGCGTCCGTGTAAAACTAGATATAGATAAATCAAAGGATCTTATGTAAGCCAATTAGCCAAGACTGGAAAACGCTTAATAGTACGGAAATTAGCATGTTAGCTAATTTGAATGATAGATTAGACCGGTAAAACCACTTTCTGGGTAAAAAATATACTGATTTTTGCGGATAGCCTTTAATTATGACAAAGTCCAGCTTTTGATCTTGGACTTTGATCAAGCATTTACAAAACAGATTCTTTTGAACCAGTTTCAGTTTTTGCGGATAGCCTTAAAAACAAATTGGCGAACAAAAACTATGTTGATAGTTTAATGAATAGTTAGAGATGGAAAATTTGGACAAGGACTATTGCATTTGGCCTTACAATCTGTTACTAATCAAGTTAGCTACGAGACGATGAGAATAAAAATCAGACTTTGAAAGATATTAGGCCGACCTAAGCTGATTATATTGCAACTATATTACCCTGTATAACGGATAAAATAGTCAGTTTAATGTACATACCAGATGTAAGAAGTTTTAAGTAAATTTTACAATAATGTTGCACAATATTATTGTAGGTCTTACCCCCGGTTTCTGAGGTACATTTAGCGGTCTTTTATCTATTTAATAGCGTAATAAGTTCATATAAAAAAAAAGTTTGAATAAGTCCCGGTAAATGTGAATCAGAAACCGGGCATTAGAGGTTAATTTGGTTTATTCAAGGATCGATCCTTGAATAAACCTAAACAGTAAAATATAATTATATTTTGTGTAGAACGAAAAAGAATTATCTGACTCCTGCGATTTTTGTTGCCCGTCTTTTAGTTAAGAAACGTTGATTACAAGATGCACTTGCCAGACAAAGCGACTTTCGAACAAAGAAATTGGAAAACTGTCATCAGTTTCACTAATTTAGGCAACATTTATGACGAATATTCACAGGTACAAAAGAGATCACAAAATTGCGAAACGAGCTGCCATTTATGTGGCAGTGGCTACAGAATAACATTTTGAAAGACTTGAGACTTTCGAGGCTTGAGTATCGCCTAAAGTCCGTATATTCGAGTATCCACTCAGATTTTTCTAGGCAACGAATTCACCCAGAAACCAGCCAGTAATAGTAGCACTCCATAATTCCTCTTACCTGATTCAATAGCCTCTCTCTCTCGCTGCATGGCCTCCTTCATCATGAGTGGACTGACGAAGAACTGGCTGAACATATCCATAGCGCGCTGTAAGTGCTTCTCTTGTATTTCAAAGTAGAATGTTGTCACTTCACAGTCCGTTGATGCGTTGTCGGAGCCACCTTTTTTCTAAACAGAGATAAACGGAATCTTATATGCCAATGGTTTATAAAAAAAACTTTATCTTAGACCTATTTCAACTTTTATAAATATACAATTTTACTAGCGGGCTGGCCTGACTTCGTCCGGGTATAGTACAGTTTTATCCCGTAGATTCGATTCCCGTGAGAATTTTGATCCCATCGTTACTATACAAACCTTGTTACAAACATATTAAAAAAATAATTGTCCAATTCAGAGCAGTTTTGAAGTTATGCGCGTACTTACATTTCAGTGATTCATTTTTATTTATATAGATGCAATATGCATCAAGTCATATACGCCGTGGTCACGGTCGATGCAATTCGATCATCGGGTGAACAAATAAGGTATCCTAATATTAAATTTTCATACGCATTTAAGACCCGTTGCATTATAATATCATGAGTACAAGTTGCGAGTTTTGCGAATGTGTTTTTGGATAGAGTGTCAGTTATATCTTTGCATACATTTAATGAGTGACGTTAAATACATGCAAAGATCTATCAATTTTTTTACTTGATGATCTACCTGGCCTTAGACTATATAGATAAAAAACATAATACAATATTTTTAACTAAAAATATCAGCTGCTCAAATTTCTGGTTTTCACATTAACCCTTCACTGCCCAAGTCAGTTAACACATAAAAATTTAACCCACCATGGGTTGTTGGCGGTAAAAGGGTTAAATATAGGGAAAACTGGGTGAGTCATTCACTTCAAAATATTGTTTTAACATTTCTGACTCAATGAATACTGGTAAATGATTAAGGAAGTACCTATACCTACATTAAAACAATTTCGCTGCCAGTTATAAGGTTTGCTACACATACATATATTCAGTTCACCACGTTCGGTTCGGCAATAGGTTGGTGATGGGTATACAAGTAAGTTTGTAAACAATGGTTTTTTTTTTCTGTTTCTGCTGCTCCCGTAAATGGCGTCATTTAGGGTGGTCAGTGAAAACCAGCGCTGTGTTGTGGTTTGTCACAACCAGCATAATGCTGAGTGACCTCCCTGTTGGCACACAGGACGCTGCTTATTTAATATTGATATTTTTGTGTTCTGATATGGTTTCTGTGTGTTCAATAAATACTATTTTCTTTCTTTCTTTCTTTCAATATTTATCGAACAACAAAACCGACTCGACTTGTTCAGTTTGTGAAGATCGGGTTCATATACACATATTGGTTTTGCCAGCAAGGCCAATGAATGCCGAACAGAATATGTGTGTAGCAAGCCTTACCAACAAAGAGAATAGTATTTCGCTGAGCTGAGCTTTTAATATGTGTAATCACATGACAGAAAGGTATGTAAATACGTCCATTGTTGTTGATTCATTGTAACATACATGTTTTTATATTCCAATTCTTAGAAGCCACAAAACTTAAATTTACCTTAAGATATCCATTCAGAATGTTAATAACATATTCCATACATATTAGCTAAAATAATAAAACAAAAATGACTAACAAATTTTCTTTAGCAGTATGGCCAGTTTCCTTACCTTAATAAATGAGTCGAACTCATTCTCTTTGGGGAACTTCTCGCTGCCCATGAAGACCATGTGTTCGACGAAGTGTGCCAGACCCTGGATGTCTGGGGGGTCGCTGTAGCTGCCCACACCCACGCATAGCGCACACGCCGCCTGAACAAAAGAAAAAAAAGATTTAGAAACTTCGACGTCTTTTTTCATATTTTTTTCATTAATACATAAATACATAATATCACACCTGTTATACTCGAGGGTAGGGGTGTAAGAAATACAACCGCGTTTCGCCATTAACAATTTTAGTCCCTTGTAAAGGAGGGCGAGCCTTTTGTCTATGCCGGGCACGTTAGCATACTTCGGGCTACTATTGAGAAAAAGATCAATAAGCACTACGTTCGACCTGGAAATCGAACCCAGGACCTCATAGTTAGGCAGACTTTATTTTTCCTGTTAAGATAATTTAAAAAGTAATATGACCATATGGAAATTGCGTCGAAACAACTCGGTGAAAACCGCAATCGGTATAATATATTATATTACCAAATGTTTCAGCTTTGAACAGCTGTATAATTTAGAACATCCATGTATTGTATTGTACTATAGGTACTCCTTTAAGACAGTTGAAGGGTGTTTTCAAAACTAATGGTTATATAATATGGCACACTTTTGAAACGAAAGTTTCATTATAGTGTGAATAATTTATTATTATGAGACTTATGTCCGGTTTAATCACATTTGGATAAGTATCAGATAACTTATTTGATGGAATTTTGACAGCTGTTTTCAAACATTTGTAACTTTATCTAGCACGTAGGTTAACGGGTACTTATTCATAAGCAATGTAACTGGTTCTTATTCTATATTTCTCTTTCTTTATAATAACTACCTTGGCTTCCCTTCATATTTCCATCGTTATGAGGATCTATCCATAACTAAAAAAACACTACTCCCGCACTAACCCCCGATTTCTGAGGCACATTTAGGGGTAGTTTATCTATTCAATAGCGTTTAAGCTGATATAAACATCACAGTGTGTTTTAATAGATAAACTAAATGTGCCTTAGAAACCGGGTATAGGAATACTCTTGTGTCGCGGGGACTTTTACGAACATACAAACAACGGACGCAAAGTATTATTCTGCAATATAAAATTATTGAGAGCAAAATTAGGTTAAGATCATTTCAGAGCATAAGGAAAGAGGTGAATGTTTTCCTGTAACCGTACTTGGTTTCATGATTCAAGATCTCGGATGACTAGGAGTCATTGTCTGGGGCATCTAGAGGAAAAAAATACCTATTAAATGTAGTTCAATGCACCAACTTACCATGCTTAAAAAATATACCATGGCTATACAATTGTTACATCAAAAGGAGATCGGCAGATTTCGTACAGCTAAAAGTTTGTGTTGTTTCGTAACAGAATTTGTACCACTTACTAAGGGGACTAAGTCACTTATTTTTATTTGGGAGTATTATTCTTAGAAGTCCGGATTAATTAGAAAGTATTTGTTTATTTAAATAATAATTTTTGGTCCATGGCTTATATTTGTTGACAACTAAAGAAAAAGAAAATCTCATGAGACGTCACTTTTCGTCTGACGTCTACGCATCCGCCAATTTGCTGTTGTTTTGAATTGTGGTTTTGACAGCATCTGAGCAATTTAGCGAACTATCGGGGCTTCTAAAAATGGACATAACTTTTACCTCCCAACTTTTAAAAATATAAGAATTTTAAAATAAGCTTGTCTATTATATTAGCTACCAATTAAAACAAAAAGTAAACCTAAACATGACATTTTATAAGCTGTACGAATTCTTCATATAAACCTGCCGTTCGCCTTTAGCAACACGAGATAGACTTGAAATATTCTATTAAACATCGGATATAAGCGCATCTGAATAAATATGAAATTGATGTATTTGTATTGTGAGGTTAATGTGAGTTCCACTGTAGCTCAAGCACGAACAACTCGTCGATAGCCAGCGTTCAAATTTACTTTACCATATGTTAAATCGAAAGTACGAACTGCAGATTTAAATGAACATCGAAGATCTCTCAAACTGTAAAGTTTTCGATTTGTATGTAAACAAAAATATTTCGTGTTCTGAAATTAGAGCGCTTTTACAATTCCCCTACAAATTGGTATCGAGTTCGATACGAACACTTATTCACAAGTTTTCATGCTACGGCTACTGGTAGGCATTTAATTAATGAGTGTATTCGTAATTATGATCCCTTTAGTTAGAGGGAGGTGAAAGGATAGTGGAGGCTTGCCCCAGAGTTGCAAAGTCTCTAAACAGGACTTGACCAAGACCTTGCTTTTCAAAGACCAACACACTCTTATTACCAGGACAGAACAGTGTCCAGCAGTTGTATAGTAATAGGATATAGATATAGGAATTGTATTCAAAAGCAGTCAGAATTAAACATCTATAGAATCAAACACTTAAAACGAATCTGTTTTTTCCTGTACATTCTTTCTATGCTGCTTTTATGTAACTTAATGTGCCGCAGATAATAACTAGAATTATCACATAATATCACTTATACACTTGCGTCATATTTATAATTGATTTGTATAAACGTCGATTTTCAACAGACTCGTACCCAGCAGTTAGACAGTAATGGGTTACAACGTTTATATATCTCAATCAAAATAAACTATTTTATTATAACTTATTTTCATAATCTTAAATATTTCTTCAAATATAACCTAGCGAGGCATACTGTTTTTTTTATTATATCTATGCCTAATAATATAAAGCGATAATTTGTTTGTAGCAACTGAAACTAATCTCTGAAACTAAAAATATCTACTAACGTATTCTAAAAATCTAATAGAAAGCTACAATATTCCAGCTTAACAAATTTTGACGAACGAAGACGGCTGAAGTCTCTACCTAGTAAATTATCTAGAGCCACAAGTATTGAAATCGTACCGTGTCAAGTGTAAGCTGGGTAATTAACATCTTGCATCTCTTTTTAGACAAAATCTGGTACGAGTTCTTCAGATATTTTAATATGTTTCTTTTGTTGCAAGCCTGTCGAAAGCAGACGTGAATGTTAGTTAACCGTTTACGATCAAATTTACTAAGGACTGGACAATTTAAAACTAAATATAATTAAGCAATAGGAATAAATTAATCCATTACTGTCCCACTGCTGGGTAAAGGCTTCCTCCCGGTATGAGGAACGGTCTACCACGCTGGCCAAATAATGCAGGTTGGGAGACGTAATACACTTGGTGTATTCATAGTATTCATCATCCAAAAAAACTATAGAAGTATGTCTACAACTGTAAGTGGTGTTATTAACCACAATGTAACCTGCCTTTGTTGCTCTACTTAGTCACAGCTGCTAAAACGTTAATTATAGTAAATAATAATGCTGAATTTCAGGTAGGTAGTGTAGGTGAACCACTATTAAATAACAGTATCGCTCTATAAAGTAAATAGAGTATGAAAGCGATCAATCGCGCAGGTGAATATTTCGACATAGTTGACGCAACTACGACGAATTAACTAGACTGAACTGAAACGGCCAAGTGCGAATTGGACTCGCGCACATAGAGTTCTGTAACATTATTTAAAAAAGATAAAAAAATCATATTCGTTTTATGGGAGCCCCGTAATATATTCTGTTTTTTTGGTATCTGTTGTTATAGTGTTAGCAGATCAGATATACCTACATTATTCTGTGAAAATTTCTACAGTCTTAACTATTATATTTCATGAGATACAACCTAGTGACAGACATACAGAGAAGTCTCAGAAATAGGGCCCTGTTTTTACACTACGGCACGGAACCCTAAAATGTGAGACTGACGACAAAATCTAATTGTATCTGCAGCGGCTCGAAATTTCAAGGTCTGTGTGAACAGCAGGCATTTACCTAAGAGCTAAGTTTTCAAATCATTGTTATGCCTCCACTAGCAGCCGTGTCGGTCTGCAGGTTGTCTTAAAACTAAGTATGTTCAAATACTTAATAGGCGAAAAATTCTACAAAGATATAAAATCGTACTTCTTTTACCCCCGTTTTTTGTGGTACATTTAACGGTAATTTATCTATTCAATAGCGTTAAAACTCATATAAAAAACGCTATTGAATAGATAAACTACCGTTGAATGTACTCAGAAATTGGGGCTAATTGATTACTTTGTTCTGTTTTGTGTTTCCTAAAGTAATAACCACTTCAAGACTAGTACCATGACTGTTTTCGTTAAGAAAATACTGCTATAAAGTTAACTACTATTACAACATTATCACTTAATATTAGGATGAGTCTATAACCGGAAAATTGCAGATTGAGAAAGCCATTACGTGGGACTTTGTGGAGGGAATAGGTAAAGGATATTATTGAAGATTAGCATTACTCACATACGGAAAAAAATGTACCGTTTAAGAAGCATAATGATAGATACAGGACGATGTAATGAGATTTAACCAAGTACTTATCCCACACACGGGATTTCATCTAGACAATTCGTCGAACGTTACACTGTATCATACTGAAAAACCAGGATAGCTCTATTATTCCTACAAATGTAGTAATTTGCTTATCACGAAATTACACTTTACGGTCGGATTTTCCCAACGCAAACGTAACGAGAGTTTTACAAAAGATTTACAGTTCATCTAATTTACAATTTCAATTACATCTTCATTTACAGTTAACGTTCTTTAAACAATTTGTCACGAAGATACGTCCTAAAGATCGTCATAGCAATTTTGTGACTTTACCCTTAAAACCCCTTACCCTCTAAACATTTGTCGTTCGTTATGCATTATATTCACGTCTACCACCGACTATTTAATGAGATGCACGTAATGCACGTATCGACCTTGGCCGTGCAGTTTGTCTACCTAAATTAAAAGTGTCTTTTGTATGACAAATGAAAGACTGACAACCGTCATTGCATCGACAAAATTGGACAACTTACGCAAACGGACAATCGGTCAAATTATGCATTCTATCTGCTCAAATAAGAAAATGGTTTCTATTTACCCACTGATAAAGACAACAACACTTATTTGGGGAATGAACCCATTATAAACAGAATTTCTCCTTTTTTTCAAACCAATCAGTACTTACTATGATTGGTTTGAAAAAACCTGTCAAACTATGTTTCGTTAATCCGAAATTGCGTTTCAATCTGGTGTTCGATAACTATCACGCGTCTAAAAAGATATTTGGATTGACTAGTTGTAGCAATTGCAGAAGATTCAAATTTCATTCAAACAAAGCTTGGATATAAACGAAATCGCGGTGAGCATCAACCGAAACTTTGTACGAAGTTTCGTTTTTGTTGGATTATAGCAGGCGCCCCGATGTAAACAGTTTCCAGTTTAAGTAATTATAGGTCTAATTGTATATGTAAAAAAACGCTAGTATATTTTAATCATAACACAATACTTTGATTTCTCTTAGTACGTTGCAATAGCGATCTTTATACAATTATTCGCAATGTAATAATTAATTGACTTATTAAGATAGTTACGCTTTATGGACGTCTGATTGTAATTATTCCATCGAGTACTTGTATTTGCTTGTAATTTCATGATTTTATAACAAATGCTCTGGACGAAAAATATATAAATAAGTCACTTGCGTATTTGTCTAGTCTATCTAGAATCTGTAACATCTAACGAGTTAGTCCATGACATTCGATCGAAACGTCGAGTAAACAAATTAGGTATCGTAACCTTTAATTTTAAATCACGTTTAAGACCCGTTGCATTATAATATTAGGATTTGCTTTAAAATACTGTGTGTTCACAAAAGTAGGTAATCATTTGATAAAGACTTTGATAAATCTATAACTGACTAATCGCTGGTTACTATTCTCCTCCCGGAGTGAGAAAATGGGTATAATTTTGCTATATAAAGTAATTGCTTTTATTGTCAGGACTTCAGGAGAGAGGTCTTAAGATAGGAAGATATATTCTCGTTAGTTTTTGGAAATCAGTATTTAAATGCAAAACGTGCCACGGTTTTATAATGAAGCTTGAAATTAATTTATGTGGCGGAGTGAATGCAAAGCGAGTGTTTATGTTACGTCGTCACGGTTGATCACTACCCCTTGTGGAAATATAATAAAAACTTATAAAAATGTCGATACTTTGCATCATAAAGAATTATATTTGGTTCAATTATGTTTTTCTTCACATAATATAGTCCGAAGTTTTATATTTCTAATCCACTATAGACCATAATTACTATGATTATTGATATGTATTCAGGAAAATCGGACAGTGGATTACTGCTGTACCAGGATTTACACGAATATGGCCGGTGGTTATAATCGAAGGTTGTGAACTTTACCCTACTTTCAGCCCCTTGAATCTGGTTTCCTTTAGAAGCTTTCTCCTTCGTTATCAGTTCAGAATTAAAGGCATCTTTAGTTCACCATAGTGGCGAAGTGAGAATTATAAACAAAATGAATTAAATAGTTAAAAACATACAACGTATTCAACACTAATCTCTTTATAAAGACCTCATCTTTGACAGAATCTCGTTGTAATTTTACATCGTTGACGAGTGAACCGTGCACATGTTGATTACCTCTAATCTCCCGTAATGACATCCTTACACTTATCATTACACTGACGAGTGCATGTAATTCCGTGTCCTAGTCTAACATCTGTGTAGGTCTGTGTCTAAACTTGAATTTATTGTGGTGCTTAGTCCCATTGCGAGCGTTTAGCGACGAGCGATTCCTATTTGAAATCGTACCGTCGCGTCGTCAGATTTTTATGGTAATCGTTTTGTTACAATAATAATCAGACACGACAGGCACTAATTGACTCAATAACTAGGTAGCACCATGCGAAGGTTACTTATGAAATTTTGGTATTTTTGTTTATTATCTTATTTCTCTTTATTCATCAAA
Organism: Anticarsia gemmatalis; assembly: GCF_050436995.1. Classification (NCBI taxonomy): domain Eukaryota; kingdom Metazoa; phylum Arthropoda; class Insecta; order Lepidoptera; family Erebidae; genus Anticarsia; species Anticarsia gemmatalis. The sequence continues at coordinate 6,690,241 of NC_134764.1, read as the reverse complement.
TCCACCAGAACCGGCAGAAGATAGTTAAGTACGGTATCGTAATATCGATCTTACTTACCCCCGGTTTCTGAGTATATTTAGCGGTAGTTTTTCGATTCAACAGCGTTTTTTTATATGAGTTTAAACGCTATTGAAAAGATAAACTACCGCTAAATGTACCTCAGAATTCCTCGGGCATTAAGGACTCTTAACCTCATTTGAACTCGATACTTGAATATCTTGCTAAGTATTCTCCACTGTCCCTGTATTTTTATCGCATGTTATAACTACATTAATATTGGATACCTCTATTTCTGCATAAGTATATAGGTTAGTAGATCAGGCGGATAATTAACAGGTATTTTCATTCATCTTCTGCCCCTTTATTTATAGGATAGGTTATCCGACACTTATCCATTAGCTGTAAAACCGACCCATAATCTTTTATGTAGCAACTACGCAATAGTCATCCGCTTACAGTGAGACCAATGCTTTTATATCACACACTATTATCCATTCGCGGGCTGCACTTGACACAGAATAAATTGATAGAATACTCTTGACATGATTCGATCCAGCGATATGTAGATCGTAGGAACAACTAAATGGAAGCAAGGCCTCATGTTCCTTCCACTACTGGAAGTAGGCGGTGTTGCCTGACTATCAAACGATAGATATCGTATGATATTGACTTGTTTATTTTAGATAATCTGTGGTTAATAAAATATGTAATATTATACATATATTATTGCGCTCCTTAATAGACATACCGTCTTATTCATAAAAATATGAAGTTATGAAAGGCTTATAAAGAGTTATGTTTCTTTCACTCCTTAGTGGAATGAAAAAGAGAAAACATATTGTTCTAGTTTTTTAACTAAAATAGGTTTATAGTGTGTTTATGAATAAGAGGGATAGTGAATGGATAATATATTAATTAACGGACTTTACAGTCTCATTTATACGAAGTTATTTTCGTATACGTATTTCAGATACCTATTTTACATATCACGGATCTAGTGAGCATTAGTGACTATGGTAGTGGATTCGATTACAATAGTGTCTCTTGTTTAGTATTAGATTCAAGAGCACTCAGCTTTCTTTCATATTTCAAGTCAAGTTTGTAATCGCACGCGAGCTAACGCAGTGCCTAGTCATCGGAATATTTAACTGTCATGATCGATTTGACGATTTGCCAATATTCTTGCACTAGTAATGCAACTCTGACTAACCCCCGGTTTCTGAGTACATTTAGCGGTAGTTTATCTATTCAATAGCGTTTTTTGTTTGTATGAGTTTTGACGCTATTGAATAGATAAACTACCGTTAAATGTACCTCAGAAACCGGGGGTAACTCTTAGAAATTCCAAACAGTTATTGCTTTGAAATTGAAAAAGTTTAAAGAACAAATTAGGCACTGGTTTTTCTTTTATCATACAAATGTTAAAATAACAATGTATTACAGTAACTGTTTATCACAATAGGTCTGATCGGCCACGTTTGACCGTCCCATGGCCCACATAATGCAACTAACAAATGAAAACAAACATCAAGGTCTTGGGTGAAGGTCGCCTAACAGCTGAATCTATAAGTAAACAAGCAAAAAATTCAACTGTGTGTGTTTTTTGGGCTGTTTAGATCATTACTGATGTTATTAGCAGTTGCAATTACAGGTTTATTTTCTTTAGTATATAATAGGTTATGGGAATTTACGAGACGACGCAGTTTACCCTGAAATTACTACCTACCTACTCGTACCTACTACACATGCAACGCGAAAGTTTAAAAGTTTTCTTCTCTCCATGATAATATTCGCTATTCTCCGTGATAATATTCGCGTTGAACAATTTTACGTGTTTTATTACGAGATTACGAAGCTTCAAATCGCAAAAAAGCGCAACATTTGCTTTTTGATTTTTTTAATTTACTGTTTAAAATATTAATTTGTTTATTGAGTGTCAATATTCTGCAGTAGTATGGCTTAAACATTTACAAAGAATAATTATTTTATTTCCTTCCAATTACTAATTGATTAAGTATATTATGGTTATACCTATTGTGGTATTTATTCATTAATTTATTATAATTTCGTGTCGAAGACCTCATATTTCTAAATAAATTAATTAGTAATTCCTTTTATGCAAATCACTTCAGCAAACATGACAGTTTACTATAGGAAACTTAGTAATGACAATATTTTGAAGTACTCATTCATGATGTTTAAATAATACTCATGTTTAGTAATAATATTATCAAACACCTCGACTTTGTTTGTAGGCACATTCTCTGAAATTACTGTACTAATTCTGAAAATATATTTCCTTATAGAGCCAATACCAGGTACATTTGAGATTAGGCTAGACCACACAAAAGAGTATATTTACTTTCATTTTTGTCACATAAATATAATATTTTTTATGCTTTTTTAATTGTCTCTACTCATCCTCATGTGAAAAAAACTGATTTTAATCATGTTCATATTTTTATACAATTTTCCCTTTTTTTCTTATTTTATATTCCCTAATCATCTGTAGTCTCTCAGGTGACATAAATGAGGAAAAATATTTGTGTTTACTTATTTCCATTCATAAGTCTGTTACTATGAATTTAATAATATGAAAACCAAATAATATGTGTTGGAGACATTGGACAAATACTGTAGAAATATGTGCTGTTATCATCTAAAGTGAAAGTTATAATATCCATGTTAACTAAATGAGGTAGATTTTGTTACATAATGGTACCAAGTATTCAGAAATATAGGCAGTATGCTATCACACGCACATAACAAACTTTTTTTTTTTTTTTTTTTTTTTTAACAAACTTATTATATAATTTCCTAAAGCCTGCGCCATAATATGTAGTTATTAAAAAATATTTTTTTAAACTAACTGCCTCTTAAAAAAAACATAATAATATTATGTAGTCTATGACAAATATCTTTTTTTTTTATTTAAAATAAAGTAATTTAAAATTAAGTACATATGTAATGTTAAAAGAGAATATTATTAACATTAAAAAAAGAAAAATTACTGACCAGTTTCTCTTCATCAAATTCGTTTCGTCTCTTGGTTCCATGGTGATCACTGGCGGCAGACTGGACTGACTTTCCACTTTCACTCTCAGGGTCTGTGGTCTCATCAGAACCACTGCTTTCCTCCTCGCTCGAGCTGGTCTCATTAGCAACCGCCGGGCGGCTCGGATCAGAGATCAGAAGCGCGGTCAGACCATTCTCCAGTCTTATCGTCCTTTAATAAAACGCAAAAAAAATCTTCATACAATTTCCCCCATAATATAAATACACCACACTAATATCAATATACCGGTATGTTGTAACACTTATTTATTACACAAAAACTAAATTTGATTTATTAATAATTAATTATCCTACTCACTTGTAAAGCTTTTTATCAGCATCCGATTTGATAGGTTCAGCTAACACTTCAACTTTCTCTTTTCTGTAAGATAGACTCATAGCTTGTTTGTTTTTATTTATCACCTTCACTTCGGGTTTAAATTTAGGAGCTTTGTGGAAACCACTTCTCTTAGACATTGCAAGTGTAGTGTGTTTTGCAGCCAGATAACCAGATGTTTTTTGAATAATAAAAATGGACAAGAATTTTGACATTTATCAGCGCATGGGTGGGGTTACTAGTATTACTAGCAAAAACACTACCAAACCTACTATCATTTTTTACACTCATAGTGGTAGTTTTTAAGATAAGATAAGTAACCCATAAGAAAAATAAACATTAACAAAAGATATGAAAGATAAAGTCAGCTAGATAGTAAACCAAAAATCATACCAAGTAACTGCAATTAGTGTTAGCTATCTGTTTATATTTTAGAATAGTAACATTGACAGTAATAAGAATCTAACTGCACGTTTGGCGCAATGGTTTAAGTGGTCACCTCGCCGCAACAACCATAGCGCCTCGTGTGGTGGGTTCGAATCCCACCCGGGACAAATCTTTGTGTGATGAGCACGAGTATTTGTTCTGAGCCTGGATGTTAATGTATCTATATAAGTATGTATTTAGAAGTATATAAGTATGTTTATCAGTTATTTGGTTACCATAGTACAAGCCCTGCTTAGTTTGGAATCAAATGACCGTGTGTGTGTTGTCCAATAATATTTATTTATTAAGAGTAGGCCTTACTAGTTGGTAGCACTGAATAGCTGTCACTGTGTTTTAGTTGGTAAAGTTGTCCATACAAGTTATTGACAGTTGCTGTCATTTTTAAAAGTTTGAGACGCTGCACTCGTTATCTTTTGTATTTGTTGTGATTATAATTTAGAACTATAATTTATGAAATAAAGTGGTTATAATGGAAGAGTCGTATTCTGAAAGTGATGTATCACTCTCGCCCTCACAGATATTGGAGCGTTTACAAGTGTTAAGACAACTTCAGTTAATGCAGCGCGGGAAGTTGCAAAAACAACGTTTAAATTACAAAGAAACCCCTGAAACATCGTCCAGTATTACTGAAATCGTGAGCCACTTTAGTAACAGTACTAGTTATAATACTTTCCGCAGTTTATTGCAATCTTCAAATGATATTTCTAACGAAGGTACCCCACGCCTGAATACAAGCGATTATTCGCAGAAAGTGCAAGAACGAGACTTGATTGAAGGTGTGTCTGTGTTAAATTTGTCCCAAGAGTCAGAGTTTATTGTTAGTTCCCCTTTATCAAGCAGAAGTAAAGTATCAGCATCATCAAAGGGCCAAGAAATTTCTCGAGAAAGTAACACAAACTTAGCTCAAGTTGAAACACACAAAAGTTCTCCAACTTCTTCAGTGAATAGCAATGCTAGAAATGGTCTATCAAAGAAACACATATCACTTGAAGAAATGCCTATTTTATCTCCTAAAAAAGACTTTGAAGCATTGTTGTTAGAAAAACTTCAAAAAGAGAGAAATGTACCAAAATCTAAAAGTCCACCGAAAAGGAGTTCACTGACTGATAGAGGTAAAAAACCTTTTTTGAGAAGAGGTGAAGGTATAGCTCGATTTGGGATCAAGAAAAATGCAATTGTTATACAGAACACAAAATCACTTCCATGGAGGAGAAAAAGTTTCCAAAACAAGCAGACAGAATCACCTTTAAAACAAAGTATAAAAATGGCTAAAACCAATGTAAATAATAAAAAGGATAGTGACCTTGACTTGGAACCACAACTATTAGTACCAGATTTAAAAATAACTACTCAGACTAGAAAATCCCATGACAGACCTATTGACAAACATGTTGAACCAATGCATAAAGAAACAAAAAGCTCAAATGATACAACACCTGCTGAAATAGAAAATAAACAAAACACAAGCCCATATCCAACATCTAACTTATGTAATTTACTACCTTTGAAAGCAGCTCAAAAAATAGAATTTGCCAAAAACAAGCACCCATTAGTGACAAATAAGGGCAAAACATGGGCTGCAGTACTAACTAAAGAACAAAATGATTTCCTAAGACAGTTAAAACAAAGTGACTATTATAAAAACTTCAGTTCTCCTACAAAAAGTGTTGTTTCCGATGTCAGTTGCGATGAAACCATGTCCAAACTCAGACAAGAAAGAGAATCAGCTGAACAAAATATGTTTGACCTTCTAGAGAACAAAGTAACTCATGAAAGTTTTAATTTAGAGAACTCATTCTTTAACCGCTTTTTGAGGAAAAGCAATTTAGAATGTTCTGGCGAAAGTACTCCGTTAGTGATGCAGAAATGTTTGTCTGATAATCCTGAGTTGATGCACATATTTCCAGAATTAAATGGTAGAAGAAACAATGAGACACACAGTGATGTTGAGACATGTTGCAGTAACTACACAGACTGCTGTAGTGATGCTTGTTCGTCTGTCTCATGCTGTTCCTGTAAAACTGTAGAACAAACACCTGTTACTAAGAACTGCCCTAAAGACAAAAAGAGTCCTAAACAAAATAGTAAAAAGGTAAAGATTCATGAAAAAGAGGTTGATAACCAACAAGATGACACAATGACAGAAACAGAAGTAATGAAAGTAAACATGGCAGAGATGAACGCCAAACTAGTAGCCACTAGTGAATTGTTGAAAGACAGACTCCGTGAATTAGAAGATGAAATAGAAACATTCAGAAAAGAGAACGGGAATTTATCGAAATTACGTGAAGAAGTTGATCAAGAGAGGCAAAGATTTTATGAAGAGAAAGCAGCTTTTGAACAGAAGTTTAATGAAGAAAAAGTTTTAGCTGAATATTATTTAGCAGAGGAAAAAGAGAAACTCTCAAAGCAGAAACAAATTTATGATAAATATGTGAGGGAAATGAGAGGCAGACTCAACAAGAAAGATAAAGATGAAGTAGTGAATTTGAAGAAAGAAATATCTGACTTGAAAGAAGAAATAAGAGTGAAGGATGCAAAGTCAACATCGACAATCGCCAGACTACGAAATCAAATTAAAATTATGGAAAAGGAAAAAAAAGACTTGCAAGAAGAGGTAGAGAAACTGAAAAAGCAAAACAGACGAATACAACACAGTAATGAAGTAACAAGAAGGTTAACTAATATCAAATACCTTGAGGAAATAAATAAAAAGTTAACAAACATGTCATCTAAAGAAACTAGGTCTGAGGTGGCTGTAGATCGAGATGTTAAATACAAAGCTTATGAGATCGAAAGACAGAGTAGAAGCAAGAAGGTTGAACCAATTAAAAGGACTTTAGGTCCAAGAGCTAAAAGTGTCCCAAATTTAAAAGTTACCTCCAGATATGCTAAGTATTTCAGTCAAAGAGACACGGCCAGTCAGATTGACCAAAACAAATTGTTCAGTGTTGACAGGTTTAACAACTCAAATGACGATGATTTGGAAGTTGAAAATAATATTAGTTCTGATGAATCTCTCAATGAAGATGCTGCTAGTAATGAAGATGACAATTATTTAGAAAAAATATACATGGAGAGATTTAAATCCAATTCTCCTAGAAGTAACAGATCCAGTGGGTCTAATTCAAACCTAGAATTTAACATAACAGAAAAGCCACAGTTGAATGAGAATGCAAAAGATTTCTTTATCCAAAAGCCAAATTCAAGTAGAAGTTCTAAATCACCGAAAAGGACAATATCTCCAAATTTTAATATGAATGAATTGAATCTCAATCTGAATCGATCTAAGTCTCCTGTATCTATTTTGAGCAACAAATCAAGTAACAAGTCACCAGTATCTCGTCATTCTGGAGAGTATCCTTCTAATCATTCTAGTTCTAGTAATTCTCACAGCAGGGCGAAGTCACCACTCTCTGCCTTCAATCACTCTTCACTGAGGTCTACTACAGTTATTCACAACCAGCCACATGATGACAAACTATCTGTTAGTCCTGAACCTACTAGTAAAACAAGTCTGACTAAAACAACCTTACAACCAACAGAGTTGAGGAAATCTGATGGGTCCAGAGAGCTCAGGTTTCCAAATGGCAATGTCAAATACATTTCAGCTGATAACAAGTACAGCAAGTTTGTGTATTACAATGGAGATGTAAAAGAAAACTTTTACAGTGAAGGCAGAATTAAGTATTTTTATTCAGAAACTAAAACTTATCACACCACTCATGCTGATGGACTTGAAGTGTTAGAATTTCCAGAGTAAGTTAAATAAACATGTCATCATTATTAATTTACAGCTTTTCTTTATCCACTGCAGGGCATAAGCCTCCTCCCGTCTACGGTAATCATACCTATTTTTCCTGCACACATTTATTTCCGATAGGCGTTTGACTTACACAAATTTTTCATTGATTTACGTTTGTTACAAGATGATAATGTATATTTTTCTTTTAGTGGTCAAGTGGAAAAGCGCTACAAAGACGGTTCGTCAGAGATCCGTCTGCCGAATGGTAGCGTCCGTTACTTTGATCCGAAGAATGAGCACGTTCGTGAGGAGTGGCGGTTTCCAGACGGCGCAGCGCTTACTGTGGCTGCTAATGGAGAGCGACGAATTGTGTTCACTAATGGCCAGGTTGAAGTTCATGCTAAAGACCATAAGGTAAAATTAAGACTATTTCTCTACTTTTCTTTGTCTCAGTGTAGTAGTGCTGGGCAATGATTCTCTCCTTTTCTTTCTAATTCACCCTATCAGCGGCAAACGCTAGTTACACAGTAATACCAAAATTTGTCTATGTCAAAAATTATAAATTTCAGTTATCGTACAAATATATTGTCTTTGAACCTAGAAGATTTCTAAAGTACATGGCTTCTCCTATACGTTATCTGCAATCCTCTAAAATTCCTCTTTTCTTTCCCTCGTTTGTTATATCTCATCTAATTTGTAATATTCTATGGCAGCGTCGCGAGTTCCCCGATGGCACGGTAAAGCTGGTATACAACGACGGTACTTCGGAAACGCGGTACGCATCGGGACGAGTGCGCATCAAGGATAAACATGGCAATCTTATCATGGACTCTGCACCGGGTTGATAGAGCAAAATAGGCCTTATGATGGCCTGTTAGTTTGATTTTGTATGCATGTTATGAATTTTATGCCCGAAATTCTTAAATTTTCGAATCAAATGTATTTCTTTTCTGGATAATAAGAAATAGGTGTTAGCTCCTTATTTTCTAAGGGTGCGTCCACATCTGGCGAATGTGCCGCGAATGTGCAGCTCGCGAGCCGTTTGCGAGCTGCGCGCGTACAATTTTGTTCGAGCGCCGTTCCTGCGCCGCCCGCGCGCAGTTCACGCGCAACCTAAGCGCCGTACGCGATCAGCGCGCGGGCGGCGCGCTAGCGGCTCGCGTCTTCCTTCCACCCGCGTCTCAATCCCCGCACCCCTAACTTACCCGCCAACGCCGTTGTCTCTTTTTTTTCCTTTTTATCAGTAATATAATAGCTAATGATGCAGCAATTATATTAAAAGCACTAGTGTCGTCCGACATCTTCGAAAGTACTGAGCCAGTAAATGGAACTGTAAGCGCGAGGATTGAGTACGCGCAGATCGCGCGCCGCGCGCACGCCTTTATACGAGCCTTGTATGAGTTGCGCTAAAGAGGCGCACCAAACTATTGCCGTGACTGCACGCGCGCAGCTCGCAAACGGCTTGCGAGCTGCACATTCGCGGCACGTTCGCCAGATGTGGACGCACCCTAACAGTAACTTACCTTGACTTATCTTCCCTTTTTCTTCTTTTCTATTTTCTGCTACATGAGAGATGTTATTTTTCTAGTTCTTAGGGGCTACTTGTTGAATGATTTATGATGTTTGTGATGAGACTTGCTTGATTGTTTTTTTTATGATGTTTGTTAATATTTATAGGTAAATTTTATTTAAGTTTTAATATTTGTAATCAAAGATGTAAGGAAAATATCGATTTTAATAAAGAATGTTGAATCTCTTATAAAGTATTTTTATTTACTAGTTTTGTTTCTGTTAGAATCATTCTGGTTTCTTTTGATTAAGTAATTGAAACTCAGCATAAAATTATGAACAATTTTAATCCTAATATACTACATAATATCATAAGGTTCTAATTTAACTAGCAGATATCTGGTACCGCGCTTGTGAGGTAGGCTTGGGTATACCCTCTAGTTTAAAGTTAATTGGTTTCATATGGTCTTCTGTGCCAAAGATCTGTTTGAGTGCTTCTCTCGCGGCCATTTCTTTAGCAGTCGCTACTGTTTCACCAAAACCTGAAAGTAAAAGGTTTCTATTCAATAACCACTAAGTTCTAGATCTTTCTTCTTACTCTAAAGATAGAAGACGGTGGCTGACGTGAGGTCTAGCATAATTATACACACAATGTTGTATTTGAAACTGCACAGCAATGCTGACATGCACCGATTATTCTATGTTAATGTACAGGAGAGTTTCAGAGTACTAGGAAGGGAAGCCTGAGGCTTTCAGGGGATTGCTTGAGGGCTTGAACAACTTTGGCACTAGGTTGACCACTAACCATACGATAAAAAGACGGGATTTGGAATTTCGACATAATGCATCATACAACAGTGAAATAAATATGACATACCTGATGATAACATTTTCTTGTCTACATAGAGTCCAACTCTGTAGCAGGCGAGGAGAGTGTTCTTGCCAACCTCACCAATGAGTCTGGGTTCTACCTTGACTCCATTTTTCTCTACAAATCCAACCAGCATGGTCCAGGGGTCTTCTATTGGCCAGTATTCATTTACATCTTGACCTATAAAAAAATATAATTGCTTAATCCATTTTTATAGAATACAAGAAGACTCAAGACTCTTAAAATTTGAAAAAAAATCCTACATTTCACACTACATTCCAAATGCAATAATATTTTTTATCACAAGCTTCTACTCATGACTTTGTTCATGTATTGTGAAAAACCTCCCCAAGATACAAGAATCAAATAGGTCAAACCTGGATACCTATCTAAATGTGTATCACATCAAAATTTACATGTTTTACTGCTACACACACTTAGAAATTATGTATGTCTGATTTATTACCTTGCAACTGTGTGATGACGAAGTCTCTTACAAAGTGTGCAGCCTTCTCCTCACCAGAGCCCTCCAGTAATGCACCAACAATCGCCTTGAATGTGTTAGCTAAAATGTACTCATCTACTGGGTATTTCTGAAAATAAGTAAAGTATTTATAGTACATTTTTTAATATCAACCCATACTGCCCCACTGCAGTTGCAAAGCCTCCCTTGTCTCTTCTTAAGATAATAATGTAGATAAAGAAGTAATACCTCAAAAGCTTTTTGTAGTTGGATGCATAACTAGGCATAACTTTAAACTTTTAGTGTAATAGTGGTTGATATTTTTTTTCACTCATATCAAGCTGAAATGCTTAGAGCATGCCTTCAGTCTTGAGAGAAATTAAGACAATCTCACTGGATTTCTCCTTGCTTAAATTAAATTCTGAAGTATGTTTCTAAGCATTTTGTCAAAGACAGAACCTATAACAATACTCAATTATATTAGGATCAGGAAAAAGTCTTTTTCTAATTATAGTATTTATGTACTTGTAATAAAATCTCTTTAGCTTCAAGAATCACAAATGAGTACACAATTCATAAGTTTTCTTTCAGTGAGCTCATGATGTGCCTAAATATCGAGCTTTTTTGTGTAGAGAAAAGATTTTATTACCTAATTGTACATGAGAACTTATCAATTTCTTTTATGTTTATAATACTTACATCTGCTAATACAATGTCTTTGGTGCCGAGATGTTGTGAGATGTTGGCCAGTACAGCTTCACTAGTCAGATGTGTCTTGATTGCTTTCACTCCTTCTAATGGAAACTTAGGCAGCACAACCTCTAAATAATTCTGTGTGTATTTGTTTATGAAATCTTCACCTGAAAGCACAGTATTATACAATATTATACAGGGTGTCCCAAAACTCAACGATAATCTGAGACCGGATGAAAGGCCAAGTTACACCAGTTCTAGGAAAAATAAAAGAAAAATTCTATATCACTTAGTTCAGAAATAATAGACATTTTTCAAAAAAGTTGAAATTCCACACCCTTGGTCGTATTTTCAAGTCCTGTGATCACCAATGTCACTATTTCGCTGTGTTTTTTTAAATTTCGTGATCTTCAATAAATATGCTATTAGTCGTAAAACAAATTAATGCACAAAACATTGTTAATTTAATAAAAAAAGTTAAGTTTTAGTGAGTCATGGTTTTCAAAAATATCGTTAGTTAACTTTGACGCTAGATATTGAAAAAAAAATGTACTACACTACCCTTGGCAAGTTATATCAAAAGTTGGCGCATTTAATCAAGATTTCAAAATGGTGCAACACTTGCTACTTTTCTTTCCATAAAAAATGTTATTTTTATTTGAACGAAGAGTATCCTCGCAGATAGATCGGACGCAGTAGTTCAATTTTATGACCTCCTCGTGCCCCCGATCAAAGTCCAGTAGATATTTTTGACTGGGAATGCATAAAAGAAAAAGTCTTTTCGAAATCAATACAAAATCTATCAGAACTTTGCCAGAAAATTGACACAGCGTCAGAAGAAATAAATGCAAGAAATTTTGCTGGACTGGTGAAAAGATCTTTTGTCCGCCGTTGCAGAGCCTGTATTTGTGCCAGGGGAAAGCAATTATTTTTAGTAAAGAGGTAATTGAGTCAGTCCATAACCAATATTTAATGTAATAAACATAATAGGTAGTAATCATTAAAAAAAAACAATGAATTAACCATCGTTCTTATTTTAATTATCTTCCTTAAACTTAAGTAATTCCGAATTGTTTTCCTCTGGCTCGAATACAGGCTCTGCGACGCCTTACAAAATACCTTTTCACCGGTCAAATAAAATTTCTTGCATTTATTTCTTCTGACGCTGTGTCTATTTTCTGGCGAAGTTCTGATAGATTTTGTATTAATTTCGAATAGACTCTTTCTTTTATGCATTCCCAGTCAAAAATATCTACTGGATTTTGATCGGGGGCACGAGGAGGTCATAAAATTGAACTACTGCGTCCGATCCATCTGCGAGGATACTCTTCGTTCAAATAAAAATAACATTTTTTATGGAAAGAAAAGTGGCAAGTGTTGCACCATTTTGAAATCTTGATTAAATGCGCCAACTTTTGATATAACTTGCCAAGGGTAGTGTAGTACATTTTGTTTTCAATATGAAACGTCAAAGTTAACTAACGATATTTTTGAGAACCATGACTCACTAAAACTTAACTTTTTTTATTAAATTAACAATGTCTCGTGCATTCATTTGTTTTACGATTAATAGCATATTTATTGAAGATTGCAAAATTAAAAAAAACACAGCGAAATTGTGACATTGGTGATCACAGGACTTGAAAATGCGACCAAGGGTGTCGAATTTCAACTTTTTTGAAAAATGTCGTATTATTTCTGAACTAAGTGATATAGAATTTTTTTTGTATTTTTCCCAGAACTGGTGTAACTTGGCCTTTCATCCGGTCCCAGATTATCGTTGAGTTTTGGGACACCCTGTATATATTATTTTCAAATGAGTGATACTTTGGATAACCTATTTTAAAACTAGGTAAACAGTTACTATTTAGTTAAATTGATTTTAGATCTGGACTGGATAGAATATATGAATATGGAGTTTATGAAATTATGAGTAATTTAGGTGCTAAAATTGATGGTTTTCTATTAGTAACTATAAAGTCGGCAAAGAAAATGCAATTTATTTTGAATATAAATTAATTTTATATGAAATTATATGATCTTTCTTACCTTTATCAGCCAGTTCTCGGTTATCCTTCATTTTAATATCGAATTCAAGTTCCTTTTGCTTCATTTCTTCTTTAATCACATAAGATCTGTCTGTAAAGGCTTGTAATAGTAAGTCTGCGTCAAAATCCTCATTCAGACGTTTTCCAAATGCATATAGTTCTGCCTCCAAGTTCCATTCTAAGTACGTGTTTCTTGGATAGAATTTCTTTCCACCGAGCTTGTCTTCACGGCGCTTCAGTTCCATTAGCGTTGGAGCTACATATCGATGGATCTTTTGTCCTGTAACATTTTTATTAATGATATAATTCATTCTTATTTACTAAGGCCTCGACATAACCCACTCGTCTTAATTTACACTTACTTTGAACAGACACTGGATGGATTCTAATAGATTTCGTAAAAAGCGGCACACAACGTCTGATTAAAGACATTTTTTTGGGATGTTTCGACTTTTAATTATTTAGATATTTATTTCAAAACATAACGCGAGAGACAAAATTTATGTCAAAACAAATGTCAAAGATTTGAGGTTATGTTCAGTGTTGCTGATAGAAAAAGTTACATAAGGATTTTGATAAAAGATTTTCGTTTCTGAACGTTATTGATGCAAACGTGATGCGAACTAGAAATAAGTAGGAACCTATTACAAAATTGAAATGGATACTGCATTCTTAAATGTTTGCTCCATTTTACATCAACTATTTATGTAATATATTGTATGCGAGATCTCTGTTATCATATCCAAATTAACATTCCTCAGGTCTGTTGATCAGGTCAGCTGGAGCAAATCTGTAGATAAACCTTGCAAAAGATGGTAAAATTACCTACTAACTGTAGGAGTCACATAACTTCATTGAGTTAGCCAAAGAAACATGTAAGTGGGAAGGTTGCAGTTGCAATCATGAATATTAACGAGTAAAATCAGGAGTATGAATGTTCTAAAATAAAAAACATTTTACAATCAACAATAAACAGTTTCTTTACAAAATATGATTTCATGTTATACATAGTATAAAAATAAAAGAAATAAAAAATCTTTGTTTGTATTCTTCAGCTTCTTCGGTTTATGAGGAAACCTCGGACAGAGCTGAAAAATCCTCGCTTCATTTTACTGTTTAGTGGCAGAATCGTGTGGTTACTGTAGAAAGACGCCGACGTATCGTAGATGGAGGAAGTTAATTCTACACCCTGGAAAGTTGTGAATTCGTAAGCAATTAAAGTTAGGTACCATACGATTTATCTAGATTATAATAATTGCAAATTCTACTTAGTTTCCGAATCAAGAAGCTGTATGAGATAGGCTATTGTCAGCTTCACGAGTCTACGAGTCACTAATGTTCTAAATTCCGAATTTTGTATAACTTCGCCAGCCGCCTCGCACAGAAGGCTCTCTACTAAGTTGTTATGCTATGTGTATTTGGTCGGTATTAAGCAGGCGAATAACTTTCTTACCTGTATGTCTATTAAAGCGAAGAGGACCAGAGCTGGCTGGGACAGTACCAATATAAAGTCTTGTCAATTGTTAAATTGCTATTTAACTGCTATTAAGTAAGTGTTATTCGTATTACTCACGCCAAGCGAAGTGCTGATATGATATGAATCCACTGAACTATTGAGACTGTTTAGTTCAGGCGCAGGGATTGTCGGTAGTTTAAGTACAGATGCTCTGGTTGATCTCATAACCAAACAAGACATGAGCCTCCTCAAGAATGGTCTTTTAGCAGGCTTTACGATTTGCGGTGGTGTAATAAACTTGACAGATTTTACAGAGTTGAATCCATCTTCGGAGTACAGTGAGTACACTGATGTGCCTAAATTGGGAGTGGGAGTTTTTTTATGACCTAAAAAAGATAAGAATTCTTATAGAAATAGATTTTGATTAGTAACATGCATTATCTCTTGACAACATTCAGGTATGTATTCTCATAAACAATGATAAGAAACAATACTCACCTCTGAAAATTGTGTGAAACGATTTGGCATGACCTAAACTCGAGTCAGACATGACTGCAACGTTAGACGAAGAAACATGATTTAACAATACCATGCTGGTTTTATGAGTTTCCAAAGACGACATTGTTTTACCAATGAGCGGATTTTGGTTTTCAGTCTCAACATTATCCCGTTGATCATTAGCCACATACAACATAACTGTTGTTTTGTTTTCTTTGTCCGGCTTGTCATGGTCACCAGATTCTTGTGTGTGATAGTTTCTACGTTCCTCATTTAAGTTGTGTTGATTTTCATTGTATTCAATCGCTATAACCTGATCGTCACTGCGTCTGGAGAATTCACTTTGTTCTCGTAGTGTTTCATCATATTCCAAACCAGTAAGTTCATAAGGTCTCATACTTTGATCAGTTATTGCGAGATATTCTTGACATGTCATGCAATTCGGAATATTCTGTCTGTGGTCTCCAACCAATCGCTGTTCTCTGCGCGAAATGTGACGTAATATATCACTAGCTGTCTGATCTTCAATATCGATTCTCTGATGTTCCAGACATGTTTTGGTATATTCGGCACCCGGATTAAAGTCCAGATTGTCTCTGTAATATTGTCTACTATGTTTGTAAAATGATTCATATTCTCTATGGCGTTTCACATTTGGCCTGCAATATTCACAACCAATTCTATTCAGCAAACGGTTTTCTCCAGGTGATTTGCAATGTAATATACCACTTCGCACTTCTATATGATTAACAAAGGTACCGCGACACCTAACGGGCGGCTCGTACGACATATTGTGCATGTCATAGCCATCGTCACCGATTATCATGTCGGTGCTACGTTCTTCCACTCTTGGCTTCTGGTCACTGCCTGGCGACAACGGACCATCTTCAGTATTCATATGTGATTTACGCAGTTCTCCGCATATTCTCTTTCTTTGTTCCACACTAATGTGACGAATCGTTCCACTAGATTTCTTACTTTCATTGCTCTTTTGACGTTCACATTTCGGACAGCTTTCTTCACGGCTATTCAAGAGACCTCCCGATTTTATGTGCTTTTTGAATGGTTGAAAATCCGCGCATGTATTTCGATGGCATACATTTCCTTCGGGTCGCTCATTGTCTGAATTGCTATCTTCATCGTCGTGACGCGTAATTCTACGAGATTTTTCTCTCTTATATTTGCCCGATTTTCTACTAAGCCGTGCAATGTATCTCCCAGATGGTCTCGGGCTTGTAGATGTTCTAATGAATGCAGATACTCTAGGATTTAACGATCCTTTCGGGCTTGGACATTTTTTAGCGCGTGCTCTTCGACAGTTTGATCTATTACACGGTGCTTTGTCTGTCTGTACTGATTCATCAACATGGTTCACCACTTCTATGGTTGTTCTTCTTTTGATTTCTCCGAACATTGCCTGACTGCCTTCAGTTCTGTCTGATATTTTTTTACGTTTTTCTCGGCAACATTTATGACTTATGTTACTTTGTATAATTCTTTTTACTTTATCATATTGTTTTCGAGATAGGATTATAGGTCTTTGCTTCGAAAACTGTTCAATTTGTAAAAATACTTGTATATTTCGGTTAAGTATTAATTGTTGATAAACAGCCGAATTCTCTGCGTTTCCTGGTAACGTATAGCTGTCTTCGTTACTATCTTTCTTTACACAACAGTGCTTACTTTCCTCGCGTGGCGGTGGCTCAGGTGTCTTAGCGGGTGGACAACATTCAGGTCGTTTGGCCTCCACGACTTTTTTACAAGGGGACGCGGTATCAAGGAATGAGTCAGTACATACGCAGCGTATAGGCTCCTTTTCTAGACATTTTTCAGTTTTTTGTCGGAAACAATGAATAAAACTCAGGCCTGCTAATCGTGTCTTCTCGCTGAAAGAAAGTTTTCAGTTTTACTCCTCATAATTAGGTTTAAAAAGTGTAATATGAACGTAAGCAGAAAAAAAATAACATAAACCATTCTCTCCGGTAGATACAGTGATAAGGTCTCCCTCCGTTTTCAAAAGAATATGCCTAAAACGACAAAAATAAATCAGAGCGGAATTTTGCATACCAAATACTAATTAAAAATACAATGAATATAAATATTGACAACAAGGATATTTTGTATTAGTATCAAATATAAAGTATTCATAACCTGGAGAGGTTTGGTAGCAATTGGCTTAGATTTGTCCACGCCAAGAAGTTCCCGTATCTGTCTATCCCTTTCTACAGGATTACAGATAGAACAATCATCTCCTGTGTAATGTTTAAATGGTACTGGAAGAAGAAAAACTACCATTAAATTCAACAATTTTCTGTAGAAACAACAGCAATGCAATCATGCATTGTAGTGTCAACAGCATATAGGCCATTTTGACGGCCGTGGTGCAGCGGTTAAGGTGATCGCCATGCCTCTACCAATGCGTCGGAAGGGCGTGGGTTCGATTCGATACCCATCAACAAATATTTGTACGATCCACAAATAGTTGTTTCGGATCTGGACGTACTTGGTGTCCGTGGTGTGTATGTTTGTTAAAAGTCCCAGCGAGAGAAGATCATACTTAGAGCGGGTTTGTCTTAAAAAAAGGAAATCATCTCCTCCTAATCGGCGCTGGAGCTTTTCATTAGGGGACAGTGGGGTCTAAAGACAAGTGATAAATAAGCAAAAATAGAAGATCTATTTAATTTGGTTTATTGCGTAAAGAGGGCGCTGTGTTTTATTTTCCTTGTAAAGGGGGCAGTAGTCAACAAAGCTTGAATCTACGGTATAGAGAGACATGATGTTGGGAACAAAACAGATAAATTAATGAGACATATCATTCATATACAGCATAATCACTCTTATCGTATGGTAAGTGGTCAACCCAGTGTCTGAATTGTTCAAGCCGCCCGAAGGCCTTTGACATCGCTTCACGACTGTTATCATAGTAGATAACACCCGGCACCGACTTTTTACGTGCCCACCGAAGCACGGAGACGCCCAGTTCAAATACCACTATGCGGTCACCCATCTATAGAATGACCGCGCCAACGGTTGCTTAACCCACAGATCGTCTACCGGCCGGTGAGCTCAACTGGTATAGCATAATAATATCATTTTATTGGACTGATGCAATGTGGTTATTATTCCTTAATGTAATTTAGGTATGTTACCTGAATATGTTGTATTATTTCCGTTGTTATCGTAATATGTGTTGTTTATTCCAGTCTGTGTGTTTATGGTATTATGTCGTTCTTCACGCCTGCAATATAACTTCATATTAGCATGACAATATAATTGAGTAGTTCATCACCGTCATCTTTGAGTTCGTCTTAAAAGTTATAATAATCTAAAACCTATTTACAGTAAAAATAAAATAAATAAAAATACCTGTGGAAAAGCTCTAAACTATCTCGTATCGTTATTCCTGAGATGCGTTCGTTCATTGGAATCTCATCCATTTGCTGCAAGCAAAAACAACCGATAGACAAACCTATGTACTTATTTACGTACTATAACTTCACCTAACTGCTTATATGGATCATATACTAACATTAGCATACATCTTTATAGGATGCAAATCTGTTTCTTTTTCAGGCAGCAATAACAAATTTTCTAAAGACTCTGACGCCATCTTGTGTCCGCCATGTTGGGAACCAATGTCTTTCATTGTTTTTTTAATTCTTACATCTGTTGTGAGAAGAGCTTGATCTAATAATACATTATAACGTTCGCGTTCTCCCTCGATGTCTATTGTTATCTTAGAATTGTCTTGCTTAGCGGGAACATACTTGTACTTTGAACGTTTTGGTACCTTCTTTGTGAAGTTGTCTATTAAATTTTGTTTGGTATTCGCATGCTCCGTATTAGTTGCTCTCTCCTCCAAACGCGGAGGCGATGATTTCCTAAAGTTCCCTTGACCTTTGGGACTACGATTCTGAAAGCTAGGGGCAATAAATTTCGAAGTTCCAGCACGATTTTGCTCAATTTTGTCTTTCTGCAATATTTTATTTTGAATAGCTCGTATTGCTTTATGAGATTCAGTATTTCTTTTTGCAGCTCGAACTTTAAAATGTTTAGCATCTGGCTCTTTGTCGTCTCTTGGAGATTTTTTATTAGGCGAAGGTGAACGACTCCTGAAGAGTGAATGAATGTTATCTTCTCTTTCAACTGTGCTACGTCTTCTCGGTCCATCGATTCTTTCGTCTGTACTTTTGTCTATTTTTGAAGATGCTTGCCGATTATCTAAAATAGTAAGTCTTAATTAGCAATTATAGTTGTGGGCATTAAGCATTCCTCTTTTAGTTCCACTCGAGAGTTCAAACTTTAAGCAACATAATATGTAAGTGAAGTAAAACATAGCCTGAAAAGTTTTTATATGTTTCTTGGAACGCACAAATCTCGTACCGGTAGTTCCCTGTAGTTCCAGAAAACAACCTTAACCCAGAAATGAGACAGTAATAAATTTAATATTTGCCATAACTTGCAGTTTAGTACTAAAAATATTTTGATAAAAAAAAGTTGTACAGAAAAATATATTTTATACCTTTAGCTGTAAAGATTCTTGTGGGAGATGGACTGCGATCATGTTCTAAGCTTCTGGCAGAACTAGTCACAGTTTCAGGACTGGCCTTAGGATAAACAGATATAATGACCAAAGGACTCTGGCAGTTCTTCAAGCAGTTGTCTCCGCCAATATTCTCCATCACGTTATTTCCTAAATTACAGTCGCACTGTATATTCTTGTCCATCGTCTCGAAGCCGTCATAATCTCTAGCAGATGTTACTTGGACATTGAAGTTCACTTGCGTGCCTTGAGATTCTTTGCTACAAAATTAACATTATATTGATTAATTATATTATTATTTAACGTTGGCGCAGTGGTTATCGTCGTCACTTCGCTGCCATAATAATTGAGCCACGTGTGGTTGGAATCCCACCCAGGACAAATATTTGTGTGATGAGTCTGAGTATTTGTTCAGAGCCTAGTGGTACATTTATCTGTACTGTACAAGTATGTATTTAGAAGTATATAAGTTTGTTTATCAGTTGTCTGATTACCGTACCGTAGTGCAAGCACTGCTTAGTTTAGAATCAGATGACCGTGTGTACGTGAATTGTCCTAAAATATTTATAAAAATGACTTACATAAACATGAATTTGTGTGGGATTATAGCATAGATAAAGTTATAGTTACCGATATCTGGACGTTGTTGTTCTTCTACGCGTTGGATTACCAGGCAGATCTGTCTGTATCGCCGAATCTTGAGTTGTCGGACTATAAACAATTCAATTAAATTGTATAGAATTACCCTCAGTACGCTTTTTTACATAACGCAAAGCAACAGTAAATTATTATGAGTGGTCACATATGAGGGATTATAGCATAGATTTTAATTTTCTAGAAGAGAGCACCAATAAATCGTGAATGACTGAAAAGGTTGTGTGTCCTATGATTGGTATTTATGCTTAAAATTTGAGAATTTTAAGTATAAATATCAATCTCATCTCTGCATCTCCTTCGCTCGAAAAGACAAAACTGACTACCGCCAAAGCTGTTATACTTATTACCTCTGTCGCGCCCGTAGATATCAGACCACTGACTTACCTATTTTATTTACATACATAATATTATACATGATAAATACAACATTAAGAATCTTACAATCTATGTTTTGGCTTGATTTCACTCAGAGGAGCGACCACTGTTGAGAGATCCTGAGTTATGCGAGCGAATTCTGTAACTAAATAAATTGAGTTCATTATAACATCCACAACACTAATGTTTTAAAAGTCTATAAAGCTTTGTAGTTACCAGGTTTATCGTTAACTGTAGCACCGTATCTCAAGAGATACCTGTCACCATCAGTGACCCCCAACTGGCCGTAAATCTTCACCCGATTTTTTTTATGCAGTTCTTTGGCACCTTCCACAACACTCGAGAACACATACTCATCTTCACATTTACATCCATCATCTGGTTTTTTCATAAAAGTGGTTTGTTGCGGAGCGTCTACTCTACAGTTTTGTGAGACATCAAATTTGTAATCATTTCCATTTGTATTTCCGTGTTTTTCCATATTTAGAGACCGCATAAAGTGTTTTATACTGGTCAACCTCTCTATGGGAAAATCTTCATAATTATCTGACTCATTGGAGACAGTTGCACTTCCAGTTGTCTTGATCTCGTATATTTTATCTCTTCTCCGGCCCGCCACTATGAGGTATACGTTCTTAGTTTGTACAGAATTGTCCTGATTTGAAGTAGAACTTTGTATATTCTTTGGCGATCTTCTTCGTTTCCTCAGTAACCTTGCTGTCTGTACTTGGTCTTTCTTCGGTATAACGGTCACTTTAATAAGTGGTTTGCTTTTAGACTTGCGTTGCAGTTTGCTAGGCTTTTCTGCAATCTCTTTTGGTGTACGAAAAGCAGTGTAGCTCACAACTGAATTGCTTTTTAGGATCTGATAAAAATGTAAAAGCGATTAAGTAGATATGACTGTACTCATTAAGTACAGGATGTTTATAAAATACATAGGTAGAACTAAATCAAAGGTTACCTGTCTTTCCGAAGTTTTCTTCAGTACCAATGATGTGGAAGACGTGACGCCTGCTCTCACGACTCTTGGGCCCTTTAGATATTCTTCATAAGATCTAAAGTAAGCACGTCGGAACAAGTGACCATTGTGGTCTTCCTCACTACACCTACTGTAGTTACAACTGGCGATATCGTCCCTGCTACTCTGAACACGTTTTACCGGTGGACTTAAAAAATCCAGTGAGTCTAAAAAAAATACAAGAATTTAAATAAAAAACGGGAAAACAAACAAAATAATGTTAAATAAAAATTATTGCAGACCGATGAAATCTGATTCCGATTTATAACAATCCATAATTAATTTCGAGGCTACATTAATAAAATAACTCTCCGCGACCACATTTTTCGTAAGTAGAATTTTGACAATAATACTTGACAGTTCTTGTTATTATACTCATTGTCTTTTTAATCGTTGTCTGGCTTTTTAAGGCAGTTCCGTTATAAAAAAAGTAGTGTTTGAATTATTGAATTAAGCAGGTCGCATAAGAAAATCGTAAAAAAGGATCGTAAAACGATCTTTAGGTCCTGTTATCCTGAATTACAAGTCGTGAACGAAGCAAGGGAACCCGACCCCCTAGGAAAAATGGCGTGATTTTATATATGTATATCTCTAGGTATACATGCAAATGACAACAGGTTAATATACTGATAGTCTCATCTATTCTTGTTTTCAGTTAAGTCGGGTGCCGTATGCAATATACGGCACCCTACTTAAAGAGGTAGACTGCAGGCATAGCTAGCCTAGCTTTACATGCTATAACTTAAAAAAAGCTAACTGCCAATTTTATGTTCCTACGTCAATTTTGACCGTTGGTGTCACTCAACCAAAACTATAGTTTTTTTAGTTTATTTACATAAAATTAACATGTAAACAGAAGCATTTATGATTTAGACATAACGTTAAATCAGATTTTAATAAAATTACCCTAGTGAAATAGACTTATTATACTTTAACTTAAACTCCAAGTTTATACAAAATGCCAGATGAAATCGTAGTGAAGCACACGACATTCAGTTTGCCTGAAAGAGTGAGGACGGGGATGGTGATCCCTATTTCAAAAGGCACTTACTTCAATACTAATTGGAAACCTGAAAAAGAACCACTCTGTGCCTACGACATGTTGTATCATCCGCCGGACTATAACCCCAAGTCCCCAAGATCAGATCGACAGGAAATTAAGATTATTAGGCGGAATATTTGGAACCAAGTAAGTATTTAAGTGCGCTCGAAGGAAACGCTGAGGAGCGTGAGTATAGTGCAATAGAGGACTAGATTACTAGGAGGCCTAGTTAGTTCTAGCGTACTTACAGCTATATATTAACTTCAGGTACCTACCTATGCTTTTTCCATAAATGTAGATACTTATATTCTAAAGTGATGATGCGGAGAAGTATCTCTTCGTAGCTCAAAAACGTAAAAAAAAATAAGGGAACCTGTTGTACCTAGGCCGGTTTTTTAGAAATATATTTTTTATTGTGATTTGACGTGCAGCACACAAATCATATTTGCATAGTTTGAAATGTCAATTATTTGGGTACTCACCAAAAAAATATCAGAAATGTATATTTAATATTTACATAATATTTTTAAATTTAAAAAAAAATGGGAAATGTGGCCAAGGTACAACATACCCTATGTACCTAGGCCAGTAATACGTTGTACCTAGGCCACATTGAAATTTGGGGGTAATTTAAGCAAATTATCAAGTTTTGTTAACTAAAATCATTTTATTTCATTTATTACAGTACACAGTATTATTACAGTATACAGTATTTAACAAAACATTTAAAAAATTCTCAAATGATCAAAACTTAAAAAGGATAAAAATTAAAATAATATTCATAGCTTTTTTTATGCTTTTCAAACAAAATATTTAAACAAAAACAACTAACTTTGGCCACCGTTTCGTTACATCACATCGCTGCGCCTGCCAAACTCTATATGTGTATTTTGATGTTAAAAAAAATTAATATTGTGTCCCAAATAAAAAAAAAAGATTTCCAAAATCTCACAAAAGACACATGTGGAACTTGGCAGGCGCAGCGACGATATCACATAATATAATATAACAAATCAATATACCTATATAGCATAGCAAAGGAAAACAAAATATTGAAACAACTAGCTGACCCGCGCAACTTCCCTTGCGTCACATAAGAAAGAATGGGTCATAATTTTCCCAGTTTTAGTAACATTTTTTACTGGTACTCTGCTCCTATTGGTCATAGCGTGATGATATATAGCCTATAGCCTTCCTCGATAAATGGGCTATCTAAAACTGAAAGAATTTTTCAAATCGGACCAGTAGTTCCTGAGATTAGCGCGTTCAAACAAACAAACAAACTCTTCAGCTTTATAATATTAGTATAGATTATCTTTACCTATATATAAATTATTATTTCTCTCTTAAATTTTAATCAGTCATTTGGACTAGCTATTATAAAAACACTATCAATAATGTAGATATATTATTCAGCCTTAAGCATTTAGTAGAAATCCCAGTACTTCTGTATCTCTGGAACATAATAAATTTCTCTGTTCTTGTTAACTTTTTGCGGGGTTTTAATCTCCTCTTTTTCAGGCCATTTACAGTTTTTAAGTGATTTTTGCATCGATTCCTGAAATAATAAAGATATTTAATTAGGAATATTATTACGTAAATGTGAAATAATTTAATAAAACATTCTCCTGGCCAAAGTATAACATCCAGGTTGTACCTTGGCCAGTGGCCAAGGTACAGCTGATCGACAGTGACCGAGGTACAACACTACTCCAACTTCACTAAAACGGTGATTTTATATAGTTTAGAATTTAAGTATCTCGTAAGTTTTTTATTGTGTTGAGACTTGTAAAATCAAAGAACCGATAGCATATAACAGTTAAGTGACTATTAGAAAACTTTTAAAACTATTAGACTTCAAAATATATTAGAAATACTTACTTTTTCACACAAAAAAGTTTCAGCGTCGATAACACCAAACACCGGCTTAATGGCGGTATGCGACTAACTGCACATTGAATAGTCTGTAGTGACGTATAGAATACCGTAAACAGTAGAATTTAGTATCGCGCGAATATTTGAAAACGAGCCCAGTGGCCTAGGTACACATAGTGCCAAGGTACAACAGGTTCCCCTACTCTTTCAAAACATTAAATGTTTTTAATTAAAGTTTAATGTTTACCTTATTTTCATAATATACTTACTATTACTTGCTCATATATATCTGTGGTTACTGGTGTTTCTAGGAGTTACACAAGGGTATAGCGTCGACGACACATTTTCAGCTCGGACGACCTAAATGGAAAATTCTGGACGTACCGACCAAGCAGTTTGTAAGAGCTGTTGGTGAGTATCTTTCTGTCTTAAATCTATTTCATTTACAATTTAGTGCGTCTACGTATTTTTTTATTATGCCATAGTTTATTTATCATTCTGACTTTGTGGGGATTGGTAGAATAGACAAAAAGCCGCGTATTATGAAGATACTGGTAATGATAGCAGGACAAACTTTTTAGGTTATTGCATCGTTATCGGTCCCTTATATAATTATGTATATGCAAAATTACAAATAAATCCGAGTTTTAAAGTCCATTAGTCATTTAAGTCCACAGTTCCATAAGCCGCTAAACACATTTAACCTTTCGAAACCCTTTTTCTGAAAAATCAAAATCAAAATCAAAATCAAAATCAAATCATTTATTCATTTAGGTCAAATATTGACACTTATGATAGTCGTTACAATTACTGAATCTACCACTAGCTCGGAAGGGGGGTAGAGCCTTATGAGAAGAGCTAGCGAGAAACTCACGGCCACTCTTTTCAATCGCCAAAAGTTTTACAATGTGGTTGATACAATAATTGATCATGCGAGGAGCTGCCAACAATCAGCGATATAGACTAAACGTCAATTATTAAGGAAAATGAATATAGCAAGGTTATTAATTAGTCTCTGATCATACCGTATGTTGGGAGCACCTACTAGCATGTGAAAATAAGAATATGGGCAGCAAGTGAGCACATTGGTTGTAACATTATAGAAGAAAAAAGTGACAGTTTTATGATTAAAATCAAGTTGTACGTAACATCACCTATTTGCATCATTAATTGCCCATATTTTACAATATTTAGACCTACTTCTACTGAGTTTATACAATTTATAGCAAAGTTCCCTAATTTCAAAGAATCCTAATCAAGCGAGCGACTAATCCCAAGAGCTATTGTCGTTTAGAAACTCATCAATTCTGTAATAAGCTTTCCTAACGAGATGTTCCTTAACAGCAACTTTGAATTTAGGCAGGGGTAAATCAATGATGTGCTTGGGAAGCTTGAAACAAACATATTATTAAATTTACAAAAACATTCGTCACTGATCATTTTTAATTAGTTGGAATAAAACATTTTAATCAATTTCAATGTCAAATTATAACTGATTTTGTTCAGGTACCTACTCATTAAAATGTAGTAAAGGGGTTTTAAAAATATAAATTTGTTAACCGACTTTTAAATCATGTTTATAGTTTCCGTTGCTTATTTACGACAAAGGCTATTAAAATGCGAATTAAAAATGAGCGCAAAGGATTATTTTATGTATTTCTTTATTGCCTATACTTACTGTAATGACTGCCCTAGATCTGATAACTATAGTTCAATCATGTGTCTATAAAATTATTCTGTTTTCAGTGAAAAACGAGAATCCACATATGCGTATTTACAACGTTTTGGAATGGACCGTCCTACTCACAGATGGAAAGCCAAACCCTTGCGACCAATAATACGAGGATATATTATGTTTGCATCGTGAAAAACTAAAAGAATTTTCGATATATGTAACATAGGTATACAACTGTATTATTATAAATAAAACACCTATCAAGACATAATATAAGATCAATATAAGATGTTGTTTTTGTTTTGTTGGGAGGATCCAAGTACCTACACTTTTCCTGCAACATATAATTCACGCAGTGAATCCAAAAGTGTTTTAAAAAGGAGTACTAACGGATTTATCGTAACCGTAAATATTTACGTTTGTCATGAACGACACGAAGGAGACTCACCCCAAACCTGTCAATCCTTGGTATGAAGCCGAGAAACTTGGGCTCCTCGCCTAAGGCTGTTTACTTTAAGTAAAGGAAATCTTCTCACTCGATATAACGATTGAAGTTCAAGTCACCGTCTTGTAGTCGTTGCAAAGGGTCGGATTTCTTTATCAGGTGCCTGTTCTATTTGGACCTGGTTAGGGTGCCGTGCTACTTAGGACATGTAAAGAACGCTTTAGCATATATGGACAAGACAAAGGTTCTCGGGAGAAAGTTCGATGCTGGCCGGTTCTTCTTTTTTCCGAATTGCAAGGGCATGCGGAAACCGTGACAAACGCGCAGTCCCAACGGAAGAAGTGCGGACCGCCGCCGCACCGCATCCCACACAAGCCGGAGACAGTCAAGGCACAAGTCCAGGTGGAGCGGCTCCTTCCAAGAGTACTTAGGGTCGTCCATCTTTACACTATGGTCCTCACTGACCACAGCTAAACCGGGCCCCTCCAAAACCGTAAATTCACGTTTAAGGGAACTTGCCTAATGACCTATTGTAACATATGTATTAGTTTTACAAGGTCTTATAGTGTCGCCTGTATAGAGCAAAATGCCACGCGTAACAGTCTAACAGGCATTTTTTTATATTATTATCGGATTCTGAGCTAAGAGCAGTTTTCTTCGTCACACTGTGCATCAATAACGTGAATCGATGGGTCCAAGTTAGATACATACTTAGTACCTAGTTATATGCTCGGAATTGCCTCAGCAGTCGTCTGTGCGGCTGACAGAGTAGATACATATCTCTGAAAGTGGGAAGATATAAAATTATTTTCAATAATTTCGAGCTACTTTAAAATCTATACTTAATATTATAAAGCTGAAGAGTTTGTTTGTTTGTTTGTTTGTTTGAACACGCTAATCTCGGGAACTACTGGTCCGATTTGAAAAATTCTTTCAGTGTTAGATAGCCCATTTATCGAGGAAGGTTATAGGCTATATATCATCACGCTACAACCAATAGGAGCAGAGTAACAGTGAAAAATGTTACAAAGACGAGGAAAATTATGATTATCTTACGCAAGCGAAGTTGCGCGGGTCAGCTAGTACTTTATAAAGTTTGTTGGTAACTGTGGGTTCCTTTCTCGTTACCGAAGTATGTGACCAACTAGGACAGTGAGATCGCGAGCGATAAGAGCACTCTACTTTTAATCTCACGACAGATGCAGATGACACTTTACTCCGACTGTAGTTACGTCCGCGCGGTGAGACGGCTAGTGATAGATTAAAACCGCGCCTACGTTTTCGTGGGCTTTTATAGGCTAGTTTATGACGTAGTCAACTTATGTCACATATCTTAGGTGTCCAAATAACTTAAACAATTTCGCTACATCATCATAGTTAACAATTATTAGGTCCGGTTGGAAGATTTGCAGGGCGTGACGCGACGGCAAGGGGGAGGTATTGTGTTTCAATTGCCCGATTGATAGAGAACAATAAAAAAAGCCTCTGAACTGAAAAAGTCCTCTACGTTTAGTTTGCTTTCTAAAATATATTTTTGTTTTCAAGTTGTTTGGCGATACCTATAGCAAAACAATTTATTTAAACACGATGACTTTTATCCAAGAATCCTCACTACTTACTATTGTTTATTTTTATTAAGACACCATGAAGTAAATTAATCTGGTAATGTTAATAAGTAGGTTCCAGTTTTATGATTATGGTCTTAGACAAAAAATGGCATTAAAATAGAAATATTCAAAACAATATAAACATGAATTGTGACGTCAGATTAGTATCATGTGATACATAAGACAATAAATAAGTTCACAAGGAAATCCTCCCAACGAACATTTATTATTTGATCGCGTTAAATCACTTGCTTAAATACAAATGTGCTTTTTAATTGTTTTGCATAAAGTTTTCCGTCTAAAATAATGTTTGTAGATCATTTAAGATGATCACAAGAAACTGATAAAAAGGGAAATCATCACAATGACATTGCCATATTTTTATATTGTCTACGTAACTTAAAAAGATTAAAGAAATTGTAACGCAGAACTGCTTTTCATTAGCAATGTACTCTAAACTCCAAAGAATAAGTTGCGCTTAAAAAAATAACAGCATAAAAAAAAATATTTCGATTGGTAGATTTACTGCCATAATTATGCTATGGTTAGTCTGGTTGAACTAATACTTGGACATATTGGAATAGATTTCAACGGTCATGTTTATGCGATTATGTATAACCACTACGTTACCAAACCGTTAGATAACATTAAATTAAAAACTCAAGAGTAAATAGAGGCACTTATTCAAAACCAGCCCGTAAACAGTTACAAATTGTGAACGAAGATTTCATCGTCAGCCGTGTGGTCTAGCTAGTAAATTAAATACATTAATAGCCAGCCACACATTTTTTTATTAGCCGTTTAAAGCCCACTTCTCAGCACAGGCTTTCCATTTCTCCTTCCAAACATTTCTGCTCTGTGCCACATTTTCTGCCACGATAGACCAAGACTGCAAGGCCATCGCATCACATTATTACACTTATGGTATAATATACCTGAATAATTATAAAAAGTACTTGCAATATAAATTAATTAATATGTGATGTTTGTACAGGTGTCCGTTAATTAATAAATATTATGCAGCCGAATTGTGTCTGGCATTTCACTTTTTTGAGTCGAAAGTCATAATTGGAAGCAATAAATTTTGTATAAAAACTTCTTATATAATACTCGTTTAGATTTTTCTTTCGGACATACCTATACATGTTTATGCTATAACACTTGCAATACTTTTTCCAGGGTAAAAAATATGAGTGTTAATTCAGATTTTAAATTATCTGCGAACGTCATTTCAGCAAATTCTAATTTCATAACACTCTACACTCTATAGTTATTGCGTGAAAGAATTAAAAATATATCGTGAGTAAATAATAATATATGCTATCCAGTATCCATTGAACACATTTGTTTTCGATGACTACGTTTGAGAAAAAGGTTACCTAATATTGGCAGCATTAATCGTTCATTGGTCTCGATCTTTCCCTATTGATAAAAAGGCGTAAATTTATGTATGTATGGTAACTAACATCATGCTGTTGTATTAGGTGACGAAGATATCACTATGATTTGAGAGACATAGTATATAGTTATTTCTTAGGATAAAAAAGGACAAACATATTTGCTCTGTGTGAATTACTTCAAGACATGGGAATAAAACAAATATAACATTTTATGAAGTGAGAAAGCACCCTCCTTTTCTTTTAATTGCTTAGGTAAATGTATCTGCGTTTTTTGATGACCTATTGTCTTTCAAAACTATACTAGTCTGGTGACTTTAAAACTTGTTGAATATGAACTCTTTATACTTATTTTATCTAGGTCTCTAGGTTAGGTGACATAAACTTACCTTAATATGAGAAGTAACATTTTTCGTTGATTGGCGATTGCCGATTACTAAACGACAACTTATTTTCCGTTCTGTTTTTGCTGCCGGCTTAATCCTAAGGTGTCTTTTGGATAAGTAAATGCTAGTTGCCCCCATAAATACCAACAAAAAAAGGATATATCAACAGATAAATTAAATATAAGAACAAGCATTTCGTCTAACTGGGAAATCGAACTTGAGAACGAACCTTTTGGTCAGCAGTAGGTAATATTCACTAAGTATAAGGCAGTCCGGCAATATACATTTTTTTTTCAATTTAGTACCTAACTGACAGTCACCGTTAAGAAATGGCGACTAGACATACAGGAATGTAGTTATAATTCTTTTAAATTAACATAAAAACATGTGCCGTGCGATCTACATGATATGTAACTTTTTTGTTTCAATTGTGTTTGAACATAAACGCTAACTGTGAATTTGTAATAGCCCGTCGGTTCTTACTTGTGTTGGGAAGATGCGGAGAAACTTAGCTTTTATAAAATAACAACACAAAGATCTGGCGTTCATAGACTCTTGTTCTACCACCGCTGTACTACAGTTTTAAGCGCAAAAACATAGCAGAAGAACAGAAGGAAGACTTCAGCCTCGCGTATAACCCCACATCAAGATGTCGCTCATCAATTCACACACAGACATCGTAATACAACTATGTTGTAGTAGAAGGTCCCGGTTTTTAATATGGAGGTACCTTGGGTACTGTGTAAAAATAATGAAGCTAATTATTTAGAGCACATGTACCCGCGACCATTATTTGCAAATATTCCATGATATGGTCAATTTTTCATGCTCATATTATCTTAATACGCGTGTGAAACAAAATAAAAATAATTAAAATTAAATATAAAAATAATTCTTAACAAAAAGATTTACAGTTTTAATTTGTGTGAAGTCAGTCATGTGTTTCCTTCGTCCCAGTAATAATTAGCGATGTTCAAGTTAAAATAAAATTACCTCAGTAGCTTCTTTATATTCGACCAGAGCGTTAGGAAATACGAAATTTAGGCATTTATTTTCAAAAGTTCACTACAATTCTATGTATTTTTATACAGCGAACTGAACGATGTATAAATAATTAAATATGGCTGTTTTAATACAATTGATTGTGAATTAAAATCGCTGATATTAATCGCTTATTTGTATATTAAATAAATAATAAGTTGAAGGTAAAGTTGTGTATTAAAAAGTGTATTTACGTTAGATTTTGTCTTAACGTAGTGTTATACTTTGTGAGTGATTGTGACTGTCAGTGTCCCTGTGTACATAATGGCAAATAATTGGGTATGCAGATTATTATTTTTAATTATATTATATTATATGCACCAAATTCGGCTGGTTTCTCCCCTCTGAATAAGACATTAAACAATTCAGTACATGACAGATAGTCTCCGTGAGAGGTAATACCAGTCAGAGCGGTACGTTTGAGATATTTTTTTGACTCCCTCTGATATTTAAATGTGACATTACCTATGCGTGTCTCTACGGCTTTTGGAGTTAACCCACTATACCAATTTGGATGTAATTACGCTGAGTGAGCGATTTAAGGAAAAGAAGCCATCAAGAGCTTGCTTAGTACCAAGAACTCTACCATAACAGTGTTGAAAATCCCGTAAAATGTGGATGGAAATTGTGGCAATAAAGAAAATGGGATAAAATTATCTTTGTTAAACTCCGAAAAGTAGCAATTTTGATAATAATAAATCACTACCTGACACAATGTAATGGTAAAGACCTGTACTTTGCAAAATAATACCAAAAGGATCTACCTATCTAGGTATCAATTAAACCTTAGCGCCTTGTTAATTAATTAATCTTAAGAAAACGAGACGCGTTAAACACTGAATTTAGCGTAGAGAATATGTCCTGAGTGATGTGGAGGCAGACTGACCGGTAGTCGTCACGGTCATCAACCGTGATTGTACGTGATAACTACAAATTGTATGTTTTGCTCACACACCGTGCTCAAAAATCCTTGTACTTCTCTCCACTTGCTCTGTTCTGCAAGACGGCCTAGTAAATTCAAGGCTTAAGTGGGTTCGATTCACTAAATTTGCTAATTTTATAAGGTGCAAGCCATGTGCATACGTTAAACGAAGACAACTTATGCGCAAACGTTGCTTAACTTATTAGTAGAACTAGCTGACCCGTGCGGCTCCGCTCGCGTGAATTTCGTACTGTTGCTTATTCGTTTGAGCACGCGAATTGCGAAGCACTCGATACACCTACACATAAAAATGTTAACAACTCTTTTGTCATCTAATGGTTTTTTACGAAAGGGACCCGAAAGGCACACAATGTGACACAGGCTCAGGCAGGCCTGATTTCCTGTGGTTACCTTCTTTTCTGCTCTCGTCTGTATCCGTAGCAGTTTACAGTGTAAAATATAATAGATTGGCCATTGCTTACCCGTCTGGATTCAGAATATTATTATAGGTCCTATCTGCGCCGGAGCTCTTCAGACGCG
Organism: Anticarsia gemmatalis; assembly: GCF_050436995.1. NCBI lineage: Eukaryota > Metazoa > Arthropoda > Insecta > Lepidoptera > Erebidae > Anticarsia > Anticarsia gemmatalis. Next base: position 6,657,596 of record NC_134764.1, on the reverse strand, counting down.
TAATAATGTATACTTGCGATGATACGTCCGAAACCGCGTAACCCGTAATTATTTTTTATACTACTTTTATATCATCCGTTGTTTATTTTTTAAAACTTACCACATAGTCTGTTTCATAGCTATCCAATTTATTTCCTTAATGCAACCAATTAATTTGGTTATGTGATTCGAACAACAACGCCATCTGTCAGTTGCGGCGAACAACGACAACAAACGAAATTACTCGGTTTGCCATCTAGGATATCCCGATCGCACCGGACCCACGTAAACCAACATTTTTGTGTAATATATCATACAACATTTATGTTTGAAAATCTTATAAATGTATAGCATGTTTCAAAGGTATTTTTTTTACAATAAAGCCATCAAAATTAATTAATTAGAAAAAACATGCTTTGTTGCGGTTTATAACGCCATTGGTGCGAACAACAGGTATCGATACGGCAGGCGCCGCGTTAACTTTATGCGAATGTTGTGAAATGGATTGTAACGCCATCTATGGTCTCTATAGGGAAACGCAGGTTCAAACGATTTCTACGTATATTTTTCAATTTTCTAAAAATCTTTTAGATTTTATGCTATAAAAAGTATCCTAGAAATTGCTCCACTACTTATTCTATGCATATACCAAATTTCAGTGCATTCTATCCGGTAGTTTTTACGTGATAGCGACACATACAGACGGAGGACAGACAGACAGACAGACAGACAGAAAAGAAAATTATAAATTGCAGATTCGGTATCAGTATCCGTTACTAAACATCCCCCATTGGTTTTTTTTTAAATATATTCAATGTACAGAATTGACCTCTCTACAGATTTATTATAAGTATAGATATAGATATAAAACATATCTAAAGGTATCGCCAAACGTCTCCCTCTGCATTTCTTCTCAGGCGGGCCTAAAAATCGGTTATTATTATCACTATTATGTAGCAAAATTCTTCAAGTTGTTTAGGGGCATCTTTAAGTAGTCGTAGTATATAGTAGAAGCAAAGCACAGACGCAACGCAACTCTTTACAAGACACCATGATGCGTGCTGCCTGCTGTCTTAGGTTAGCTCTACGAACGAATCGATTTAAACTATAGAGTCAAATGACAAACTAACTGATATTTGCTATTGGTATGTATTGTCTTGCAAGAATGTCGGTAGGCAGATAGTCGTAATCGACACGGTGGTCCTGTATGACAAGATGAATTGAAGTTACTGAAGTAAGGAAAGATTGCAGGGATCGTAGTAAGTGGCGCTCTTTGGTCTTATCTCAGCCTGCCTCTACGATATAAAGAAAGGATTCATTTATATCCCTACGTATTTACTACGTCAATTTTCTGTACATTAAATCTAAACACATGTAACTTAAAAACTTACCTAAATGATATTAACAATAATATATGACATCATTATATAACTATAATACGTAATAATGAAAGGTAATATTTCCATGCCATTCCACTGTTAGCACAAGTGCAGTGAATATTTATTACTACGTTCTTGTTTGATGTCATGTCAAAAATTGCAGTTACATATTTTCCCCTATTGTTGTACCTACCTACCTATTTGCCTTTACTATTTATTTACCATTATTATGTATCATCGATATCTATAAATAGAGTTATTATTACATTTTCCTTCAAATAGATGAATGCAACAGCTGATCATACGATGAAGCAGTTATTCAGAAGGTTCCCTGGACAAGTGCGGGTTGGGTACTTTGCTCACCTTCAAGAACATAACTCTAAGACTTGTAATAGCATCACGATGATTTTCTTTACCGGTAGAAAAAATTCTTATTATTTCATACACTTACAGTCAACTTGGGTAACTTTGAATCATTTGGGTAACATTGATTATTTTTTCATATGAAACCAACACAATTGATAAAAGTTTGCAAAACTAAAATGAATCTTTATCAATTGTATTGGTTTCATAAGAAAAAATAATCGAAACTAGTTCAAATTCCCACGTTCAATATTACCCCAATGATTCAAAGGTACCCAAGTTGACTGTACACATAACTTTAAAAACTTTTCTTTCACAACTTATTAGTAGAATCTTGAAGAGGAACTCGTGGCTAAGTAACAACACCCGCGCAGATCGATCTCTGATAAAGCTACGACGTTTTTTCGTCCACATTCAGAGTTCCTCCGTGTTTCAGAAGGCACGTTAAATCGTGGATCCCGGCAGCTCTTTTTTAAAATTCTCTGGCAGTCGTTAACAGTAGTAAGAAGCTTGAAAATCTGACAACCAGTTTAACCAAGGGCAGTCGAGTCTAATCATGTTATAACCGAGGTAGCTTAGGTAACTCGGTAATGGTGGCACGATAGGCAGTCGTTCTATGCCAAATACTTGTTTTCAGCCGCATCCGGTGGGACTGAAAACCGACTCCAACGGAGTTGAAAGAAAAGCTACGCTGCTGGTGATGAAGTATGTCATGTTAGTCAGTAAGAGTGCATTCTCGCCGTTAAACTAATAAGTTTGGCGAGTATAAAATTTAAGGTTAAGATTAAGGTTAAGGTTAATTGTAAAAGTACAATAAATAAATAAATGAATTATAGAATTCAAATACCTAGGAACAAAATGAACTGTCCTTGTCCACTCTGTGCTTTTTTATCCACTTATTGTTTATACAAATGTGACTTGATAAATAATGATCCGTCTCGAATGCCGGAGGAAAGTTATTATTTGGAAATTTGCATCGAGACTGTTCTGTATATTAATTTTATCGCATTAATTCACCATATCCGAATGCAGAGCGCGGAAAATGGTTGCTTTTTTATTGCAAGCTATAGGTGAGCCAACAAGAATTTCACTTGAACAAATAATTTACAGTAAGTTGATATTTTATTGTATCAATTTTATTACAAATTTGCATTTCAAATTAGGTAATAACATTAAAGGCCAGATGTGGATAATGTCGTTACTTGTAGATTACACATCCACGTTTGTACATATACATTTTATATTACTACAATCACGTATGTACCCCGTGTTCGTATCCCATAACCTGTTTAAGCAAGCACACAATATCAACTACCTAATCGTCTCGAACAAATTCAAAATCTCGAATCCCTATGATTACAGCACAGACACTTTAAAAGCCTTGAGTTAATTTAAGACATAGGTTCGCAAACTTTTGGGACTACCGTCCTTTTACAAGGAAACATTTTCCGCACCTTTACTTTACAGTAATATCAATTTTACTTCTTTCTGTAATTTATCAGTTGGTTTAGGACCCGCTACCGCCCCACGAGAAGCTCTGGAGCCTGCTAGGGGACGCAGAAAATAAAAATACTTTTCATGGCGAAAGTCTCGCGCTTTATGTTGTCTTAAAATCTTGTGGCTTTCCGTCTTCCTTCTAACATCTTACACTCTTTACTTACTTTTTATAGGCAACTTACAGTCAAAACTTCTTATGATTCGCGTTCACTGTTTAGCCAAGATTTTTAAAGATCTAATCTAAATCCGATATAAAGCGTACTTAATTAGGTAATGTTATTTATTATATCTTAATAAAATATTCTCTTAAACTCTGCAGGTGTTGCAAGCTACCTAGGAAAGGACTTAAAAAGGATAAATAAAATGAGTTTCATTTTAATAAAAATCGTTGTCAAAGTCAGTACAAGTAATAAAATATTCTGAAAAAAGAATTATTAATAATAAATAACTATGTTTTAATTTGGCGTGAAAACTGTCGAAATATTGTGAAATAATAATTTACGGGTAAATTGGAAAATCGACATTTTGTAAAACACCTTTTAATTACAAAAGTGAACAACCTTATAAACATTAACGTTTAACGATAACGTTTTAACGATATTATTATGTACCTGATAATCTATGGTGTGTAGGTAGAAAATAAATAAAGTCTTCTACTAGAACATTTTCATACATTTCAGACTTTTCATATATTACAAATACAGTTTTACATGTGGAAAATTTCCCCTTATAAATTCATTGTAAAGTTAGTGGTCAAACTAGTACCAAAAGTGTTCATGACGTAAAGCCCTTTGGCATGGCTTGATTGTTATCTCAATTGATAACAACCGGAACCGGCTTTTCACGTGGCCTTCAAAGCACGTAGACGCATAACTCACTAAGCGACCACCAATCTATAGAATGTCCTCGCTAAGGGTTCCTTTACCCACAGATCGTTTATGAACCGGTAATGGCAACTGGCTATGACTTAAGCCAAGTTAATATTTTCGTGTGGGATCAAAGGATTTACTTAATGACGGTGCAAATACTGCATACTGCAATACTACGTACACCCTGCAATTTTGCATAATCATGGAAAATCGTTATCAAAACCAAATTTTAATTAGAAGAGCTTTATTTAAATGACAGTTAGAATTGTTATCGTTTATCTGTGTTTGTATATTATCTGCGGCATCATCACACATTTCATTGGACAGCTAAGAAAACATCTGCATACTGTTGATCTTGATAAGTATATAAAGTTTGGGCTTTCATTCTAGTGCTTCAGTCACCTGCGAACCATAAGAAGTTTCGGTAGAAATTTCTTCTACTGAAAACTTCGGTTGCTAATTTTGTAAATTAATTTAGTAGGGCTTCTGAAGCAAATACTTAATTATCAAGATGATTCTTTCAGCACAGGTGAGTTTAATTATTGGCTACAGTTTCAGTTTGGTATATCTTGGCAGTTTTACCTAGGGGTATTGCGATATAACCCAGGTCCGATAGGCAGTCGCTCCATGTAAAGTACTGGTATTCAGCTGCATCCGGTAAAACTGAGAGCCAACTCCAACATAGTTGGAAAAAAAACTAGGTTGACGACGTGTTTCAGTTTTGTAAAAATAAACCAAAATTCGTAAACTATACAGTTGTATAAATAAAATTTAATAATTTATGTACTCGTATTTCACTAGTAGTTACGGAATAAAACCCACATTAGGGTATCAATAAAATAAAATAGACGTTTTGATAAAAGTACTTATCTATAAAAAACAAAATATTTAAAATCACTTAACTGTATTATGTAAAAGACAACCACGTTCAAGGTATAGTAATAAAGGTGGAAGCCACGCTACTACCACTGCGAAGCGAAGGTTTGATTCCCAGTGATACAAAAAAATATGGTTTCCCACAAAATCAAATCTGGATTGTATATTCACAACGCTACGCCTATAAGTAATAACGCTGCAAATAAGTAAATATAATACATTTTGCATACAGAATTGCGGGTGTCCCATAATACAAGAGGGACCGTCAGTCACCAGCTCGCCGATATGCGGGCAGTTCTTATTCATGATGCTCATCGAGAGCTACCTGTGGGGCCGCTGCGACATCTCCACTCCGTGCAAGAGGCTCGAGTCAGAAGTACCCACTGGAGCGTACGATTACATCGTGGTCGGCGCTGGTTCGGCCGGATCCATCGTTGCTGGTAGACTTAGCGAAAATCCACGTGATTCCGTAAGTACAATTTTTTTTTTTTGCATTTAGTAGTGTTAAATTCGGAAAATAAATAACAAATGTTATTTAATTTAAGTTTATTTAAATGTCCGACTAGAAGATCGGACTAACGGGCTCTCGGTATTGACAAAGTCAATCCTCAGGTAACGTTGCTTAAAACGCAAACTAATTTTCTTATACTAATTGCTTCTGTAGAAACAAAATATTTTCAAAATTTTGTTGAAACTTGCTAAGGACCAATCCGATAGTACCTAGTCATTTATTTTTTACAAAGCAAGTTATAAAGTGCCAAATTTCGAAGTGTTATTGCTATTCCCAAGTGCCACAAAAATTAATCTTTCATGGAATAATACATTTTAACAATCTTATTATCCAGGTCCTGTTGCTGGAAGCGGGTGGCCAAGAGCCATTAGCATCTCGCGTGCCCTCGTTCTACAGGTCATTCTGGAACCACGATGAGATAGACTGGAAGTACCGCACTCAACCAGGCAACTACTGCCTTGACCAGGGCGGCCGCTGTGTTTGGCCAAGAGGAAAAGTCATGGGTACGTAAAATACTTTAAAGACTGTTTTTGTAACTATAAAGAACTAGCTTTTACCCGTGACCTCGTCCGCCACCTGAAAGTAGCCTATGTCCTTTCTCGGGTATCAAAATATCTCCAAACCAAATTTCATGCATTTTGGTTCAGTAGTTTAGGCGTGATTGAGTAACAGACAGACAGATAGAGTTACATTAGCATTTATAATATAAGTATGGATGTAAGTGGCTGCAAAAAACAGTTGAGTAAACGATCAGCGTATACTAGACAATATAACAAACAAAAAAGTCATGCTTGAGTGTTTTAGCACGCAAACAATTTGTGTAAAGAGATGATCCTAAATGGCAAACAATAAACGCAATTTGGAAGTCCATAATAGATGCTCTTGCCAGTAGATATCGCAAAATAACGTTAAAACATACATTTTAAATCCGCATTACTGTCTTACTGCTACCACTGGTTGGGCCTTGAGTCCTCCATGCTAAAGAATTGCGGCTTTAAATCGACACTAATATCATAAAGCTAAAGAGTTTGTTTGTTTGAACGCGCTAATCTCAGGAACTACTGGTGCTAATTGAAAAAATATTTTACTGTTGGATAGCCTATTTATTTAGGAAGGCTATGGGCTATATAACATCACGCTACGACCAACAGGAGCAGAGTACCAGTACAAAATATTACAAAAACGGGGAAATATATGACCCATTTCTCTCTTATATTAGTTAATAATTGATGCCAGGACGCAAGTTGAAGTCTTTCTTCGTTTTGTTTAAGGTGGAACAAGTGTTCTAAACGGTATGATGTACCACCGCGGCCACGCGGCTGACTACAAGGCCTGGGTGGAAGCCGCCAACAGCACTGACTGGTCTTGGGAGGCTCTGCAACCGTTCTTTGACATGACTGAAGGCAATAAGGAAATTGGCACTCTTGTCAGTGGGGAACATCATTCAGCTACCGGACCTCTGCCAGTACAAAGGGTAACGCATTTTTTTACTAATGAGTAAAGACTAGGTAGTGAATTGATGTTGATTTACGAAAATATCAATACCTAATCTATTTATGAGAGTCTCCAATTATTTCTGGACTGAATTCCATGAATTTACTGTACGAACGCAAATGAAAATGCCGGGAGGAAACGCTCTGGAGAGATATATATGTTACTGTAAAAGCCCGAACTGTGGTAAATCCTAAGATTTTCCGGTAAAACCTAAGATTTACCAACTCTCAATGGTAAAAGTCCGAACTAGCCAGAGTTTAAAAACTATGTTACGATATATAAAAAAATCCTCCTTCATAACTATGTTTCTAACTATTTCACGGTATAATTATATACTGTGGCATAGTTATAGAGAAGGAGTTTTGGGCAAAGCGACATGGGTAGGTTAGGTTAGAAGGCTAAGGTGGGAGCGAGCGAAGCGAAGCTCCCACCTTAGCCTTCGTGGTTATTTTTTTTTAACCACCCAGAAGGAGGAGCCCCGCGAAGCGGGGCTCCGGCGACATCTCGCCATCATCAAGTGAATATAGGTAAAAGTTCGAAATAAAAGAATTGTTCGGACTTTTACCATTGCGAGTTGGTAAATCTTAGGTTATACCGGAAAATCTTAGGATTTACCACCGTTCGGGCTTTTACAGTAACATATACACGGGTCATATCGGTATTGTCTTACAAAAAGATTAGGTGCATAACACTCGTAACCAGCGGTCCTGTAAGACAAGATTTATGTACGTGAATGAGGCAAGGGAAGTTTGTTAGGATCGTACCAAGTCACGTTCACTGGTCTCCGCCTATCCTTATGGAAAAAGGAGTGTAATATGTATGTAATTTCATGAAAAATCGTTCAGTTGTTTAGTCGCGAAAACGAACCAGACAGATAGGTACAGACTTCAGGATTTATGACATGAGATAGGAACAGCAAATATACATTATTGAAGCACATAATACTTACTTATGTATTGTATATTTTAGACTTACATTTTCGTCTTTTAAATCTTAAGTAACTAAATTTCTGACCATTGTAATTTACCAAGTCTTTACATTACACTTATATCATCAACTCACTTTGCATGGATTATAAATTAAATGCCATAAATACATTCGCATACATTGTTTGTTAAAACATGTTCTTTTGTGTTCAAATTTACTTTGTAAAACTGAATACACAATTGAATATGTATATTATTGTATATTAATAATTTCTAAAGTTGTTGCGAAATTAATTACACTACATTCTTTCATCTTTTACATGTATCCTTATTTATCCTTATCATGTATTTTTAGGCATGCAAGGTTTTATCACGATGTTTCACTTCACCGTTAGAGCCAGTGACAATTATTTCTAAAACATACATAACTTCGAAAAGTCATTGGTCTGTTGCCTCGGGTTCGAACCATCAACCACTTACGTGGAAGGTGCGAACTTATACCACCCCACTGCTTGCTACTATTACTGACAATGGAAAAAATATATTTACAAGACTGCAACTGCGACGCAGAGGAGGGTTGAATTGAATGAAAAATTGAATGTTTTGTCTTATGAAAGATGTTTTGTTTGCAGTTCAACTACCAACCACCTCAAGCGGGTCTATTGGTTAAGGCGCTCGAACAAGCAGGGCTCCCGATCATCGAAGACATGAACAATCCGGACACACCCGAAGGTTTCACATTTGCGCAGACTTTCAACGAGTTAGTATAAATAATATCACTTACTATTATATCCATATCGAGGATAAAGGTGCAAGGGTAAAGGAAAAACGTATTTTAGCTGAATGGGAAACCCGTCTCAAATATTGACTTTGAAAATTCACAAATTCAACTTAGCTAATGTTCACGTGGTATAATTAACAGCAAAAGCAACTGCAAAAGTACCTACGATTGCAATTTTTCTGTTTATATGTCGGCAAATGTGTGAGGTTTTTAAATTTTCATTAGAATATTTACCACAGGAGCCTTTAGTTCACATGCACCGTATTAATATAGGTACAATGTAGAAGTGAATATCTTCTTTTGAAAGTTTATAAGGTGTAATATAACAACATTGTTTATCAACAGGAATGGTCAACGTTACACCACGGCGCGTGCCTTCTTGTTGCCGAAGTCGGAGCGACCCAACCTGACCATCACAATGAATGCACGCGTCTCCAGAATCATCTTCAAGGCGAACAAAGCTGTGGGTATCGAGTATATTGATGCTCAAGGCAATGTGAGAACTGTACGCGCTAACAAAGAGGTAAATATAAATATTTCCTTTTTTTAAAAAAAGACAACTCCCGCACTAAGATTGGCTCTTGTGGCGCGAGGACTTTTGCAAACACACGAACAACAGACACAAATTACAACCAGACCCAAATCAACTATTTGTCAATCGCACAAATAATTGTCCCGTGTGGAAATCGAACTCACGACCTCCCGAAGCAGTGGTTGCCGCGTGCAGCTTCAACACCGCGCCACGGAGGTCGTCAGACACTAGTGAACCCACTTCACTTATGTTTATATCTACATATGTTAACCTGCAGTAGTTCCGCTTTAGGAACGTTCGTAACGCTCCTATAAATAGGATTAAAACGCAAAGTTGGCCGGAGTATTGCATTCCAGGCGGCACATTTCCCATCACGTAGGTCTAATACGGGACAGCGGACATACTATATATAATGCAACGTTGCAAATCATTCAAACCTGATATCATATATTATGTGAAATGGTCTTTGATAAGCTTCGAATCCAAAGATTTAATAGTCAATAGGTACACAATTTTGAATAAAAGATTCTAGCCACCTTTCCTCCAGGTTTCAAAATCTAAATGCACAACAATATAAAAAAATAAGTAGACCTACCTATGTAACAATAATTAATCCTATAGATCGAGCTTTTAAAGGCTTGAGGACATTGTCAGAATATTTCGCACAGTAAAAGCAAGACACGTTAAAAACGTTTGCTCAGTTAAAAACCTTCCACAATATTTCAGGTGATCCTCAGTGCAGGAGCATTGAACAGTCCCCAGATCCTCATGTTGTCTGGAGTCGGACCAAAGACTACTCTGAACAGCTTCAACATCCCGGTACTGACCGACCTGCCCGTAGGTCAGAACTTGAGGAACCACATCGGCGTGACCGTCTACTACCTGCTTAAAAACTTCAACAACACAGCTACTCTTAACTGGAACGCTTTTACGGAGTACATATTGACTAGAGGAGGTCCTATGAGCAGCACTGGAATGACTCAGGTATTTATACTTTTAATTATATTATAATTATTTTACTCGCGTCGTTTTATTCAGAAATATGTAGTAGTGTCCTAACTCCTTACTAGGACTATAGTACCTATATCTCCCAGCCAAGTTTTAAATAGGTAACTCACATAACCGTTTTGAAAATTAGGACAAACAAAACATCACACTTACGTTTTTTATATCAAACTGGAATTCATGAAGTTCCCAAAGCACTCGCTCTTGTTCTGAAAGGAGGAGACCCATGCCGCAACAGAGTGGGACATTAATGGTTTAATTGTAACACATGAAATTAGCAGTAAGAAACCGAATAGCACAATGTCCCACCCGAGAATCGAGCCGAGATCTCGTGATCAGCAGTCAGGGTAAATAGAAAAGTAGATATCTACTGCGTGACTAGATTTCGAGACATGATAACGAAGATCGGAAGTACGATACGTCTATGTTTTGGTTTGATAACGGCTCACGAGTGTGATGTCAAAACTATGTGATTTTTGCTAATCATTGTGATGTCACGGCGAGACAGAATATCATTAGGATGACAAAGCAGAATATAGAACAAAATCTCTACGAGAAGTAAGTTGAGGGATTGATAGGATTACTCTCTATCAGTATTTGTGTATATTTAGATCATTTTTATCTTAATTGTAAATGTTGTGCAACACTGTCTCAGAGGTCCGGGTAGAGTACGCGACTGTTGATAACGAGGTTTTCTGATCGATTCTCGAGTCAGGCAAGAGTTAATTTTTCGAATATTAAACTCTCGTTGCTTGATTTCACCTACAGGGTATATAAAATCACGCTTCTACTAACATTTTGGGGTTAACAAGCGTATCTATCTAATGTTATAAAATGATCTATAATGCTACAGATTACTGGTCTCCTATACTCGAGCCTGGCTGACAGGAGCCTCAAACAACCAGACCTGCAGTTCTTCTTCAACGGCCTGTACGCGGAGTGCTCCAAAACGGGAGCTATCGGAGAATCTGTGTCTGACTGCCCCTGGGCCGGATATAATATCACGTAAGTTGTTTAACACACTTGCTTAAAATCATGATGAAAATAAAGCTTGTTTTCGTAAGTCAATAAGTGAATCATAGTCTTAATATGTATATGTAAATAGCTATGGCGTTCTATATCTTTAGATAAGATCAATCTACTTTTTAAATATGCTCATCAATTTATGCATATTTCGTTATTAATTAATTTATTGTTGTCTAATAACTCAACAATTTCTCCCATAATACTCCTAATAGCCGAATTTAACTAAGTATTAAAATCTTTATCATATACCCAACTATATTTTTACATCACAACTGCTTATTTTAACTGCGGGACAATAATGTGTGCGAGAAGGATAAGCAGAATTAACAAAAAGCCTAGGAAAAGGACACGAAAGTTAAGAAATTCTTCAATAAAACTCTCTTTTGTTTTCAGTGCCAACGCCGTGTCACTCCTGCCCCGCAGCGTGGGCTACTTGACGCTGAACTCCACCGACCCGTTCGACGCGCCGCTCTTCTACGCCAACTACTACGACCACCCCGAAGACATGGTCATGGTGAAAGACGCGCTGCTTTACTTGAGAAACTTGACTTACACTGAGGTGAATATTTAACTTTACAATACGCTTTACAGTTAAATGCTAAACTAGTTCATTTTGTTGATATTTAGCATGGTCATCTAGTCGAGAATCAGGCCAAACGAATCGGAAAGATATTATTCTAGTGACAAGCAGTCTGCTTGGCTGCCTCCGTGGCGCAGTGGTTTTGGTCACCATGACGCTACCATTGCATCGGTCGTGGGTTCAATTCACACACGGAACAATTATTTTTGCGATCCACAAATCGTATCTGGTTATATACTTTGTGTCCGTTTGTCTGTTTTGTAAACATCCCCGCGACACAAGAGCAACTCTTAGTGCGGGAGTTGTCTATTTCAAAGAAAAGGTATTAAAATATTACTTCTATTTCAGGTAGCACAAAACCTATTGAAGGTGGAACTAGACACGACTTACACGAAGGAGTGTGACGCAGCCGCCGCGGCCTGGACAGACGAGTGGATGGAGTGCATGGCGCGAGTAAACACCGACCCTCAGAACCATCAGCTCGGCACCACGGCCATCGGCTCCGTCGTCGATAACGAACTTAGAGTGTACAACCTACAAAGTAATTACTTACCTAACTAATTAGTCTTTACCATTTTAGACCGAGAGAGCAATTTTCAACTCAAACGCAGTTAAAATAAGATCTCTTTTTGTAATATGCAAAATCGTTTGCAGAAAGCATTATCTTTTAACAAAAGTTGATGTTATTTGAGACGAAACCTTAATTAGTAACCATGAAAAATTGCTCTGCCCGCAAATTATATTTTGCCGTAGGTATTTGATTTTAGCATTAATTAGGCGCCTGTTATTTTGTATTTTTTGTATGTTTATGGTAACGTCTTCAAGAAAAGCTTTACCTACCTATGGTATGCATTTTCGTTATTCCGAATAATAATAATTATGATATTTATGTAAGTCCTAATTCATTCTAATTTATTCAACTTTATAAGCAGTTTCTTAAATGATAACTCTTATTTTCAGACTTGCGCGTGTGCGACGCGGGTTCCATACCAGCGCTGATGACTGGCAACCCTCAAGGAGCCATCATGGCCGTGGCCGAGAAATGCGCACACCTCATCAAACAAACATGGAAACCTAAACGTTTCTAACTCAAAGGAATAATATGATCTTATTATAGTTTATATTTATATTAACGACCTGCTCCGTCTTCACCCGAATTACCTACACCGGTGAGGCATCCATAGCTAGTTGCGATCAGTGAACGATTTGTGGGTTAAGCAACCCTTGGCGCGGTCATTTAGATGGGTGTCCTCATACTGGGCTTTTGTGCTTCGAGGGCACGTAAAAGAGTTGGTAAAGGTAACAGTCATTAAGCCACGTCAAAGGCATTCGGGCGGCTTGAACAACTTTGACGCTAGCTTGACTAACCATACGATATGAGATGATCTATATCGCAACGGACTTGCCTAAATAAATTATAGGCAAACTAAATCCTTTCTCGGGAATTGCACTATCTATTGGTGAAAACCTCATGAAAATCCGTTAAGTAGTTTTTGTGTTTATTGCGAACGAAGTGACGCGGCGGGCCATTTTGTTTTATATTATGTAGTGATAGTGATGTATGTATAATAGCATTTATCAATAAATGATTGTTAATATTACTTTTTGTCTTATTCATAGTTTTAAAAACAACTCATTAATTTACGCTCTAAAAGCGTTACCCACATACATGCTTGTACTGGTATTATAACGCAGTCTAATTTAAAACCAACTCTCTGAGAGAAATTCTAAATGAGTCATATTAAGGTGTCAAGAAATAATATTCTTTAATAAAAAAAACCTGGAATGTTTCCAAGATAACATTTTGCGATCATCATTATAATAAAAGCCTAATTAATTCACGGGTTTAATGAGATGATGAGACCTTAATTAGAACTAAAAATATATTTATTAAAATACCGAGCGGTGATAGCCGAGTGGTATAAGTTGGCACCTCCCACGCAAGTGGTCGCAGGTTCGAACCCGAGGCAACACACCAATGACTTTTCGAAGTTATGTGTGTATTAGAAATAATTATCACATGCTCCAACGGTGAAGGAAAACATCGTGAGGAAACCTTGCATGCCTAAAATTTGTTTAAAACATTTATTGAGGGCATGCAAAGTCCCCAACCCGCACTTGGCCAGCGTGGTGGACTAAAGGCCTAACCCCTCCCTCATTACGGGAGGAGACCCTTGCCCAGCAGTGGGACATTAATGGGTTAAATTTATTAAATTTATTTAAAATACCAAGATGGTGAAAGTCAGGGGAAAAAATAAAATATTAAAATGAGAGATAAAGATTTATAAATGTAATAAATGAAAACAGATACATAAATGATTACATAACTAATACACACAATTCTGTTAATATTATAAGTTAATTTTATTCAGACCTACAACTAAATAATTCATAATTTAAAAACAAAACTTTTTGTCATTTTGAAAATAAACTTAAAATAGATTTCATTTTTGAAATAATAAGAAGGGTTAGTAGTCTAATTATTCAAGGAATGATAATAATACCAATTAAATACTTCTTTGTAAATTATGGCAACACTGGTGGAGAGAATAGACAGATCTATGAGATTATACATGATGAAAAAAAACTTAGTTGACCCATAGACGCTGATTATATTGCGTTAAAGATACAAGTGACGCACAGGAGTAGTTGACTAGTTTATTACTAATTCTGCATTTATAAACTAACACAAACATAAATGCAACGATGGAACGTTTGCAGAATTAATCTAGGTACATAGCAGTGTTGCCAATATTAGAGAATATTTAAACTATAATATTCTGGATGCAAAGGATACACAAGAAAATTTTAATAAAGCCAAACTTAAATATACAGTGGTCCAATATTATGGAATTATAAATTTTATATGAAATGCGAAAATGGAAATGCTGTGATCGTTGTAAGAACTAGGTATATTTAGCACCTCAGTATCTTTAGAGATTATTTTGAAAATCCATATCTTACTAACTTAAATATCTACTGTTTTCATCTTAAACCAATTGATTAGTTTGGCAAATATAATTATTATAATGGCGGTAACAGCGGGTTGAGTCACAGTCGGGGCACGAATAATTATTGCTATATTTTAAATGAAATAATATCATAAGTACACTTTGAAACACTGACTGTTGATTGTATAACATTTGTATAAGTAAAATATCAGGTTACTGGAGTCCTGTTTGTTAGCCTGTCATACCTTGTTTTCAATTCTAAACTTACATTAGAGTAGTTACGAGAAAATAACTACTAATGTATCTTTCTCCTATGGTTTTTAAATGATACTATAGTCCAACAACTTAGCACAGAGCCTTATACACAAGGTTCACAGCTGTCGGAAGTATTAAAAAAAATGTAGAACATTAGTGACCCACAGATTTATACAGCTGATAGTGGTTCGTTTGACACTTTGAAGTAGTATCAATTACGATCTAAATAAATCGTTTATGGCAAGGCTCTTTACTAAGTTATCAAACTGAAGTACCATACATACTTTACATGACGCATTTGATAGACAATCTACACTAAATATTGATACCTGTCAGACTCCCTACACAAACAGCTACTTATACAAATGTTCTACAATACTGTTCAACCCGCTAACTGGTAACACATTACTGCTCGTCCTTGTCTTTAGCGCCGTGCTTGAGTATGCGCGTGAACTCCACGTAGTCAAAGAGTCCGTCGCGGATAGGCGCTTCACGCAACATCTCGTCTACGTCGTCGTCTGTGAAACGGTCACCCATCGTTGTCAGCAGCTCGCGGAGGCGTTCCTCACCGATCACACCCATGTTCTCTTCGTCGAAGCATCTAGTGATACATTAACATTATTCTTAATATCTTTAATCTCAAGATTGGTACAGAAATGTCGACAATATGCATATATGGGAAAAAGCAGTGACAATATTCTGAGGGTACAGAAAAAGTTACAATGTAAACCTCGAATGCCTCTGTGGCGAGGTAGATAGAGAGCGCAGAGGTCACGGGTTCGAATCCCGAGTCGGCCCAAATAAATGATTACCGAGTTTTACCGCAGCCGAATATCGGCTAGTATATTGGTTAACTTCGTTAGGCCGTGCCTATTTTTAAATCAATGTAGAGGGGCCAGTGGCATTTCACAAGTAATAATTGTAATTTATGAAGCCTGTAGCTAAAACACTAATGAAATTTGACAAGCTGTTTGTGGACAAAAAAAACCACGTCCATATCAATCTTTTTTTCTTTGCGTTAATAATCACAATACATAATTCAATGTGATTAGTGGCAGCTAATAATTCATGTAAGTTTGTTATACTTATGTTTAAGAATAAATTATGACAGACCTTATTTCAAACAAAGATTTCTAAAATGCAAAACATTATTTTTAATACATAACATCATGGCTGTTATAATCGAAGAAAGAAGTACATTCCTACTATTGATAATAATCTAATATTGTTAAAAAAAAACCGATAGAACTTTGTTCAACTTGGGCATTGCACCCGGGATGTCTCATATACATACTACAGACTCAGTCCATTATTTTTAAACTTCTAAAATAAAAATTTTGATGAAAAATGCACATGTGCAAGATTAATATAAGTATGACTCACCCAAAAGCATTTTTGATGACGTCTTCAGGGTCAGTGCCCTGCAGGCGCTCTCCGAACAATGTGAGGAACATTGTGAAGTTGATCGGACCTGGAGCCTCGTTCATCATACCTTCCAGATAGTCTTCAGTTGGATTCTTACCTGTAACAAGATATATCTTTTATCTATACCAATATTATGAAGCTGAAGAGTTTGTTTAAACGCGCTAATCTTAGGAACTACAGGTCCGATTTGAAAAATTCTTTCAGTGTTAGATAGTCCATTTATCGAGAAGGCTATAGACTATATAACTTCACGCTACGGCCTTTAGGAGCGAAGTAGCAACGAAAAATGTTACAAAAACGGGGTAAATTATGACCCATTCTCTCTTCGGTGACGCAAGCGAAGTTGCGCGGGTCAGCTAGTTATACAATCAAAACAATACATTAAGTACTTTTGCTTTTTCTTTTTAATTAAATATATTTCATGAAAACTAAGTCCATGGAAACACTGGGAGAGATTGTCCTAGCGAGACATAATATTATATGTGGATCATTTAAGTGCCTAGTGGCATCCTTTGGTCTCTGCCAACCCTATAGAAACACGTTGTGATTTAAATACATAATATCATGCCTTTTTCTATAGGGTTTGGCAGACACTGAGAAACTCCACTTGATACAATCCTTACTAACTTCCATTGCCTCATTCACATCCACACATCTTGTCATAAAGAACATTATGTATGTATATATCTTTGTTTTAGTACATTAAATAACCCAACAAGTACACTACTAATAGATTTTTTAAGAACTTTTATCACACACACAATCTCAAAACATTTTAATTTGACACAGCTGATCAAATATAAGATTTATTTTAAATCTCTTTATCTATACTACTGTTTTTTAACACACATAACAGATGTTATTAAAAATATAGTATTTTATATATTTTCAATCACAGTTGGTCAAGGTTCACACTTGTACAGTCACTAACAATTAAAGGTAAATTTTATCCAGGTCAATGCAGTAACATATGGTGGTCAAACTACCTTGTAACAACAACTGTTGAGTCATTTATTATTTTATCTTATTTTAACAAGAATTTTATGAAATCACTGGTATCTATACATTTATTTCTAATTATTATGATAGTTTCAGTACGTTCTTATTTAGGTTTAATTAATTGTCCTTAAGTAAGAAGGAATAAGGTACAAGTTTATGGAATCTATTTGACTATTTAATACCTACCTAGCAAGATTTTTCATATTTTCTATTTATGGGTACATGGATAAGGCTAATTTAACTTAGGATGAACATAACTTTGTAATTATTAGTGCTTGTACTTTGTTGTATGTCAACAAAGATAACCTTTAGATTAAATTTATTGATACAGTTCAATGTTAGAAAGGTATTATCGTAATATAATTAAAGTTTTGTTTTCAGGTATTAAAGAGGAAAACAGACATTGTGTATATGTAATATACACAATGTATAAATTTTGAATAGAATAGAATAGAGATAATGTTATAGTCAATTAATTAATAATGTATAAGAGTGTAGGTTTTAAGACTTCTATCTATAATTTAAATATAATAGTAAATTCTACATAGAAACTGACTATCTGTATCTGTCAGTTCTATGCTGTGGGACTCAGAGAGTCCCAGAGGCAAAACAAACACTAGTTTCACCAGATTTGAGGTACTAGGACTCAATAATAACTTACCAAGAGAAGCTAGCATGTCATGGAGGTCATCCTTGTCAACAAAACCGTCTCTGTTCTGGTCAATCATGTTGAAGGCCTCTTTGAACTCCGCTATCTGGGCCTGATCGAACATGGCAAAGACATTGGAGGTGGCACGCTGGGCGCGCTTCTTGTTGGTGCCACGACGGCCGGCTGTCTTACGTGACGACATTGTGATGATCTGAAAGAAATAAGAAAAAAAAAATAACAAAGAAAATTTTTTCCCCAACAATGCTATGTATGACTCATTAATTCCAATAAAATAACTCAATAATACAAACTGTTTGTCACTAAATTACGATTCTGAAGTCGTACCTATTTAATTATGTGAGTAAACTTCCTTTAGTCGACGTAAACGGAGATAACACAGGTAGCGATAGCTCCACTGAATATTTTGATCACAACTAACGAAGTATAAAAATAAAACCTTAATTAAGTTTAATGTCACTCAACTTATCGTCAGCTTCGTACGCTAACAAGAAAATGACTCATTGCCAAAACCGCCTTCCAGTATTAGTAACAAGGTTTATCTAGGGCACACGATGTCGTATGCATACACCAAAGAATACCATAAATGGATGTGTTTTATCAGCTTAGCATCTGCTAAATGCGCTGCCCTATTAGATTAACTATATATAACAATAACATTTACCTGTATTTATTTCACTAAACTCCAGAAGAAACGACGGTTAACAACCGAAATAAGGCAAATTTAACGTTAAAAATATTTTATTTCACTCGGTGACTAATTTATTTGACGTCAGTTACATACATGAACTCGAAAACCATATTCCGAAGCTATGTAACATAGTTATTTGTTAAGGATATTTTTATAAAAAATATGTTTGAAAAGTATATAATATTTATTGAATTCATTGTTCAAAACCTAATGGAAATCATGGTGGACTTTAATTATCCTGTTATTTTTATTTAATTATCATTTATTTTAAACTGCGCCAAATATTACGAAAAAATGGGTTTTGAACGCACGCTACCGCTCATTAGTGTTGCCACTAATAAGAAATTCCAAATGTCTGTCAGGGTCTTGAACTTTATTTCACGCAATAAATAATACTACAATATTACCAATGAATTATTACATACTATGTGCGGCCAAAATACAAGTAATTCACTATAATAAATATCCATATACCTAATATAATAAAAGACCATAGGTACCTGGTACATAGTTAGTGTTTATGAGTGTTACGTAATCTGGAATCTGTTTTGTTGACATTTTGTTTGACGTTGACGGAAGATTTTCATTCACATGTCAAAAATGTCTGATACAGATGATTCCCGTTTTTAAAAATTATTTAACATTTTACCATTGTCTCTAGATACTTCCTGTAAATTAATCTAAATCTCCGGTACATATATAAACTAGTAGGTAACGACATGGATTCACTGGTTTATAATTTGGTTATGATTAGATAAATGATATGAATGTTTTGTAGATGCTCAGTCAAGGCAAATCGAAGCTTGTGACTGGCGTGCGGAAGCTGAGCACCTCGCTCAGGGTCTGCGCCAGCCACTATGACGTTCTTGGAGTTACCCCTAAGTCAACACAAAGTGATATCAAAACAGCATACTATAAATTGTCAAAAGTCTATCATCCAGACAAATCTACTGTAAGTATATTCTTTTAATAATAGACTGTAGATTTTTACGTAATATGTATCTATAGAACTATTTCAATATTCCAGGATGAAGCTGCAGCAATTAAATTTAGGGCAATCACTGAAGCCTATGAGGTACTAGGAAATGTAAAATTGAAAAAAATGTATGATAAAGGTTGGTATCACTAACACATATTATCATAACAAAAATAAAGACCAAACTGCAAACTCGAATTAGTTTCCATGCTTATTTAAATCTTAACTGATGCTCCAGTATCCTGATTGTGTAAAATTAATTTTATACTATACTTTAATATAGTATAAAATCATCTGGGTTTCAAAGGCTTTATTATTCCCTCCAGATTAGATACTTTAAAATGGTTGTGTCTTTACAGGGTTGTTAGTTGGAAGAGAGAATACTTCAAGGATGACATATCAGCCTGAACCAGAACCAACAGACCCATCACTGAGGTTCTATAAGTCTCGTGCTAATCGTCAAAGTGTACCCACCATGGATGGCAGAACACCTATATATGATTTTGATGCTTGGTATAAACTTATTGTTTAATCTTATTTTGGTTAAGAAGTTTCTTAAAAGATCTTTTTAACACCAATATTAGTATTGTTTGCCGCATACAAATCAATTAAACAAATATTCATAAGCATACTATCTGTAATCATGTAATATTAATTAAATTTTCAGGGCAAAAAATCACTACAGTACCTTGTACGAGAAGTCACGGTACGATAAGGAATATATAAGACAGAGGCGTGTAAAACTAGAGGAGTCCCGTATCGCCCACAGACAAGAGACAGTCATGCTAATAATGTTTATTATAGGAAGCCTCTTTATCGTGCTTGTAATACAAGGCACTACAGACTACGACGTAGACAAAACAAATAATAGTTCAAACGAACAGAACGAAAATGCAACTAGACCTGTATGAGCACCCTTCTTTAGTTTAATTCAAGTTTAATAGATGAATATCCAGTGCAAATATAATTTATTTTGATACTCATTAATTTACACATTTGATAGTCTTTCATAGCATATATCTATTTATTTATCATGCTTTGTATATATTGTACATACAAGATTTCACATACCAGTTAGTTGTAGACAAATTGTGATAATGTAATATTAAATATGTCGTCTCAATCAAATTAAGAGTTTTACTTAAACATACATATTAAGGCAGAAAGACAAAGAAATTATGCAGACTATTTCACTTGTGAGCCGAAAAGGGCTAAGTTTGTAGTTAATTAAGACATTCTTATCTTGAAAGCATCACTTTGGTTAAAATGTTATAATAGGTCTGATGAATAAAAATATGCATGACATAGTGAACTATTTATTCACATTCTGCCCTAACCAACCAACATTTACTGTGTATGTTGTTCAAATGAAAGTCATTCACGATGACCGAATTTACGACATATCTAACAGGACAGAAACCTCGACAACTTCCCTCTTTTCTCTTTCTTTCCCTCAGTACCCAAGAAAAAGAGTCGGAAGTATAATTACTAAAGGGGCAGTTTGCTTTTTTCTAACCCACGAATTTAATGTTTTACTAAGTACGCGACCGGCCGCTCGTATGCAAAATACTATTTACCACCAGTTCTCCACGACTTACTGGGCTGGGCTGTAGCAAAATAGTACGAAACTTCAGAATACCAGAGTGGCTACTAAAAAATATACTCAATCACTTTGTTCATCAGAAGATTCTCGTAATATCGCCTTTATATCTTCAACAGACGTTCCTCCAGATTCATTAGTCATGTCGTCTATATTCCCGGGGTACTCATGGATTATAACTTGGTGACGGAAGGGAGGCTTTCCAGACGGCTTTGTGTCCGTCCCACTCGTATGCCAACTGTACTGAACAGGCATGTCTTGCCCCTGACCAGACTGACCCGAACTATTACCATAAAACAATTCCCCAGGCTGATTATACTTAATATTCTTTATTAATTTCATAACTTCAAACCTGAAGTCGAAGTTTTGCCTCGGCGACATAGACTTCATGTCTGGTAGAATATTTAATAGAAAATTCATATCTGGGTCTGATCTTTTATCTGCTGGTAGATTCTGTAAACTTCTCTGAGCCTTTCTCAACCGTTTCGCTGTAGCCACTTTCTCCCTGGTCCAAGTGAATGATGATTGACTAGCGTCAGAATCGCCTCCTAGCGCCCCTGTATCATTTTGTTCGGTCATACTTTCAGATTTATCTAATCCCTGACTGTCATCGTCACCAGGTTTCGGTATATCTAAGAATTGTAACATCGTCAAGAAGGGAGCCTTGCGTTTTCTTAACGGTCTCTCACCTTTACATGAACGTTCTTTTGCTTTCTGCCGTGTGAAGTAGTCACGAAGTCCTTTCCATTTTTTCTGTAGATGTCTTACTGAAAAAGGGAAATATTTTATTGTAGTACTACGATTAGATTCCCATATTTATATCAATGCATTAGTTAAGTCTTTTCCATTTTATGTGCTTGATGTAGGTACTGCAACATGCAGTTACGTTTTAATGCACGAGCGCAGTGTTAAGGTACAGCACGAATGCGATGGCGCGACGTCCTGGCTCAGTACGACATCTGCACGACACGGGCAGAGCCAATTTCGGCAATCGCACGATTCCCGGCGCTGAGGAGCCGCCGAAATACGCTCGAGTCGAAAGAAATCGGTAAACTACTGCGAATCTATTTACCTTATAGTTGCAACTACCTATGTACTTACTTATATCTCGTTTATTCCTCTCACTCAACGACAAATAATCGTCATACAAGGTGACCGCGATCTCCATCCAGGCTTGTTGTTTTAAATCCTTGTCGTTATACTCCGCGCAGTTATAGTTCCATACACACGGTTTATTATGTACTTCTGTTATAAGCTGTTCGGTTTCGACATGGACTATTTTTCGCGCTTTTCTTGAAGTAGTTGATGAGGAGTCGCTGTCTTCTGACGGCTGTGGAGGTGGAATACCGTCGGGGTCTGGCTTCGTTATATTTAAAAATTGCAACATTTTGAGGGAAGGAGCTTTGCGTCTTTTTCTTCTGTCTGTCTCGTCTTTGTTCTTTGGACCCTGGTTTCTCGCTCTAGCGTAGTAGTCACGGAGCCCTTTCCATTTCTTTTGTATTTCTCTGACTGAAAAATAAATAGGATTAGGAATAAAACATCCGTCGTAAATTCTCTGCCACTTTACTCAACTGATTGTTTCTTTTCGGAAAAGAGGCGGGAAAGACACACACACGATTGTTGACATCCCCCCCGCCTGCCCCCTTCGTCTACGCTACTTACAATATGCAACGGTCGTATTTTCGACTTGCGTTTTTAAATTGAAATGTTTTGGTCTGAAGATAAACTTCATCAGAACCAAAGTAAAAATTGCTTTGAACTCGAATAAGAATACCTACGTCGGTTAAGTACCGTCAGATATTTGTACCTAGGTACTTACTAGTTGTACTACCTATATAGGCTTACTACCTATATACCTGTTTTATACCTATAAATTAAGTAGGTAGCTTATGTAAAGTGTAAGTGATTTTTTTTATAATTTTATTTTAATTTCCTTTATAAATACCTACGCTTTTCAGTTCTATTTGTTGCATCCATTGTAGGCCAGTTCTCGTAAACAATATTAGCAACTTCGTCCCAAGCCTGTTGTTTCGCTAATTTGTTACTGCTGTAATTTTCCAAATTATTATTCCATAAACATGGTCGCTTTTGTATTTCGGCAATAAATTTTACCGTATGAATGCCCATTTTTTACGATTCAGCGAAATCAATCGTTAGGAAACAAGACCATGCGCAGTAAAAGTAGCACTTTGCACTCGGCTAATTGCTTGCGGTTCGCTGCAGATTGTACGACGGTTTGGTTAATACTCGACAAATAAGATGCGGGATTGTTTGTGCCTCAGAAAGTATATCGTGGGTCGAGTATCGTTGGAATTGCCTAAGCGCCGAGTATTTAAAGTAAAATTATTGTATTAAACACATAAACACTAATCACAATAAAGCAAATGGCGAACAGTCAGCGAGTCAGCGACAAACTGTTTGTTGTCTCGCAATGGCGCTGTGACTGCAGCTGTAGAGATGTTACTTAGAAAAAACTAAGGCATATTTAGTAGATTAAAGGCTCATTATAACACAATCTGCACGCACATTTCGTGGGACAAGGAAGAAAAAGAAACGATGAACCAATACTAGAGTTATTTGTCCAAAAAAACTTACTCATTATGTATGTATACCTACGTCGTATATAAGTAAAAAATGTTTATCTTATTAATCTACTAGATTATTTACTAATGGTACAATAATCGACTAACATTATTGTCGTACATCTCTATGAAATATCAAGGCATAAACAAATTCCTCTGTGACATAAATTACGTCAATTTCATTCAATGTGTGTTCTATATTTTCACCAAGGAGTTTATTACAGATTTTCACTTTCACACTTAATTTCTCTGAAAAATTGTGTCTAAATATAACCTCTAGCCCGAAAACAGGCGTTTGGCGATTAAATAATTATGGATTCACTCGTCGGTTACGGTAGCGATGACGAAAATGAATCTGAACGCTATGGAAGCCAACAACCATCGGTAAGTTCTGGCGTCCTTGAGAAAAATATTTATGGTGTTCTCTTTTAGCCCTCATACCGAACAGTCAGTCTTTGTAGAATCATTCAGATTTACAATACATTGAACAACTTGAGAATCATGGATATTAATCTGCGTTCTCTGCTTGACAATAGACTGATATTATAGGTGGGAGCTGGCGGCGGCACCGGGCTCCGCCGTCGCGACGACGACACCAACTACGACGACGTGAACATGGACATGAGCGAGGTAACTGTTAACTATGTTTACCAACAAGCCTCACATATACTGCAGTTGTAGCACCAGTCAGCTTACACTCTGTGGCTGACTCGTGACTGTGGTCTAATGCCACTCACTGTCTGCCGTGTATATAAGATTCTAGACACTAGATATATTAATACTTAAGTACTATATTCTTCATGTGAAGTTCGGCCATACATGCCAGTATCCATTTATCTTTAGCTGCAATATTTCATGCATTTGCATATAAATAGTAACTTACACTTCATAGATATTGTTGAATAAAAACAACTTATGCATAAAGCTGTTTTCAACGATGATATTAACACTTTTATTATTTTATATGTTACCCATTTGTAAATTGACACAAAACAAAAGTCAAATACCCCTTGAGTACGTGCTGAGGCTTCAAGATGACCGTCCGAGTCCGTGCAAACTGCGCCCTTAGCTACAGACCCACGTGAGTACATAGCTATAAGATAAACAAGTCTTATCCACATTATATCAACTTATTGACTCATCATATACCTAAATACTATATGTAATTTGTTTCAAGGCTTAAGTATACAAGTATATTATTATAATAAATTTTCTCAATGTTATATCATTAAGATTAGCATGCCTAACTCCTGAACCAGTGTTCTTGAGTCTGGCTTGCATATTTTTGTATTCTCTAGGTAATATAAGACTGCACATTTTTGTTTCTGTGCATCAGATGGTATTATGGATATATTGAATAGTTAGTATTTCATTTCCATTTCATACAATATCTTTAGTACTTTTTTATTAAGTTATGAAATTGAGATGATATACAGCTAAAATAAAAATCTACAGTCTCTACAATTTTACAAATAGGGACAGTGATGTCACCAATATTATGATTTTTTGAGCTATATAATTATTTCTGAACAATGATTGTATTGTGTATTGACCACTAGTATTGTGAAAAAATATGTAAGATTTCATTATATTCCAGCAGTCTTTTTAATAAAGGTGAAATTTAAGTTATCTACCTATCACAATGATTTGAACTGTTAGAAGTCATCCTAGCTTTAATATTACAACAAATTAGAAATAATAAAAGCAAAGTCTTGCAGGTTTGATTTGCTGAAATTATGTTGCTCAGACTATAATTATGGATTTTTTTAATCCTGCTGTATGCAGCCTTTACGTCAATTGAATTTAGCAAATAATTTAATTCTTTTAATACTTATAATACTATATCTTATAATACTTTTAGGATTTTAAACAGCTACTGCATAGTCAGAAATTTTCAAATTATTGTTTTGATTACCTAAGCTTTCTGGCAATGGAGAAATGAACTCTTAAGAATATGTAATATAAAGTTATTAATTGGATAGGCATATTAAATTTGTTAATGAGATTTTTCCTACTTTTACCTAGGAGATGACCTCTGTGCCTTTAATAATGCTTATCAAGCGATCCATGTGGTTGCGGGATTCTCTATTTAATGTGGAATTTTATTATGTACTCTCTGACTAAATATAACGTAATTGGTTTATGAATATTAAGAGGAAAATTATCAAACATTCCTGCTACACATAATCAACTTCCTGTTCAAAGGTTTGGTTTCATCATTTGAAACCTTTTTATGGTGGTCCATGAAGAAGAAGTAAGTCTGTAGTATGATTATCAACACTATGTATAATAAGCAATATGTACAATGCTATGCTGATGACGTCATATATTAAATTGTTTTTTTTTTTATTTACTCGCGTGGGATACTGGTCTCATAGTAATTCGTGAGTAAATGAAAAATAATACGAAGTGGGAAAAACTGGGGCTGGTAGAAGATTCGTTACCTATTGCAATTGACTTGCGAAAATAACAACTAGTGACTAGTGATCAAATATATTCCGAAAAAGATTTGTATTGTCGTTACTCTGTACTCACACTCAATATTAATAAAATAATTTTGTAGAAAACGCTGTAACCGCTCATAGGTGAAGTATGAGGTTCGATATATGATGAAATGAACTATGAATGGCATCGAGATATGAGCCATTGCCCTTGTGATGTATTTTTGTGTTAGTTGCCATAAATACGGCTTGTCTTGTCGCAGGACTCGCAGGATGCTGAATCGGAGCCCGAGTTACCGCCCGCGGAGCCTTCGCCCCCGCCGCAGCCCTCCAGGAACGAGAGTCGTGGCTCTAGTGAGTAAATACCTCCACAAATAATAGTTAATAGATTACGTTTTGCAGTCACGCGATCATGATACTATCGTGTTGCCGTCGTTCTTGACATTTGAGTGGAATGAAATAATTATTATGAGAGCTAAATTATAGCTGGAAAATTCCTCATAAAAAATACAGTAACTCTTACTTTCAAGTTCCATTTTTGGTCGTGTACAATTATTGCCCGCGACTTTGTTCGCGTTTAAGGCTTTCTAAACATCTCCTATAACCCTTGATGTAGAATTATACAATCAGAAATTATGAATTAAAGAGAAATTTGAACAAAAAAAAAGCAGTGGTAATGGTATACCTACCATGGTATTTTATTGTTAGGCAATAGAGTTATGCCTTGCTTCTAAATAATCAATTTCTACACACAGGTGACAGTCGCGAGCGTGATTTCGACCGTCGAGACCGCCGGCGTGAGTCACCACCTCGCTCTCGATCAGACAGAGAACGCCCCGACAGACGCTCTCCACGCAGAGACGATAGATACAGGTAACATAATAGTTCTACTGCTGATTATAAGGAATTTGATAGAAAATACTTAGTTCTAGGATTTTTAAGACACGGCCGGGTCTTTAGATTTTTGCTATTATCAAATGGTTAAATGTTACAATGCAGAAAATAATACTTACTGCTTACTGTGTGTGCCTACAGTGAAGATAACGACGACGAAAACAACTGACTAATCAGAGATCTCTGTATTTAGCTTGTAACTACGAACACTTCGAGAAATCCTACACTTATTATTGCATTTATTCTTTCTGGCTTGAGTTTTGTTTACTTATACTTTTTATTTTTACTTTGTAGATCGGAGCGCGACCGCGGCAATGGTCGTGGAGAACCTCGGCGTGGGTTACTGGGCGACCGGCCTGATGACAAAGTTCCCGCTCTCATGGACCTCAAGCCTTTCGGTTCAGACGCGCCGCCCACAGACAAGAGATCACAAGATGCTAGAGATGCTGTGTCTCCTAGGTTCGTAGACCGCGAGCGCCGTGACCGCGACAGGGATCGTGAACGTGAACGCGATAGAGACCGACACAGCAGGCGTTCTGAGGAAAGGAGGTAAGAAACTCATATTTTGAAACATATCGTTAAATACGTCAGCAAAAACCCAGCTATATTCTTACTCGGAATTTGTAATTTTGTTCTCAAAATTGTAAAGATGCAGGATTGCACAAGCACAGCTATGAGTATACATATATTATGCAGTCATGATTTGATTTGAAAACAATGTTCTCTAGATTTAACATATTTCATTTTATTTAGTTGCACAGAGGAAACTGATACATAAGAGTTGTGTATTCCTACTAAGAAGTACTACAGTCAAACAAATAACATGGATTTATTGTATACACTGCAATTATATTATATCTAATGTCATATTGTCAGGTCAAGTCACCGTCACGAGCGGCGCGACAGGTCTCGGTCCCGGTCCCGCGGCGCGCAGTACCCGCCGCCGAGCCACGCGCCCGGCTCCAGCGACCGACGCTCACCTGGTGGCGACTACAGACCCTCCTCGTACAAAGTCAATAAGAAACTTGAAGTCATGGAGAAGATGGGTAAGACATGATGCTGTTACAGTAGGAAACTTTGAACAAACTTTAGAAATGTCATATCTACACTGAAAAAATATCACACAGCAAAAGTGTTGTTGATAGGCATGCATCTTTGCTATTACTTACTTACGTATTAATACAGAAACAGTATGTATGTTTTACAATCATGATAATGTGTACTCACTTTAAAAAGTAAAAGACATGTCCAAGAATAAAGTAATATGTGACTTGCAGTTGTTTTATCAATCAGCGCGTCACACTTGGATGCACTCAACTTCAAAATTATACTTTAAGAATTATTTGAATTTCTACTAAGTTACCCTGCGGTATCTAACCAATCTTTGTATACTCACTATATGAAACTCTAATCATTAATTTAATTATTGGTTCACCAGGTCTACAGATCAAGACTCCAGACGGCTCCATGGCGACAGCGCAACAACTCCGCGCGGCGGCACACGATGCACCCCCCAACTGTTCTGGCGGCGGCCTACCGTCATACTACAACCCTAGCGCCGTCAACGCTACTAAGATATTAGACCAGGTAAACTTACCACTGCTTAGATAACTTATTTATTATACTAAACTTATTCATCGTCGTATAGAGTTGCACTCTTGTGCATTCAAATAGTTATAGCAAACCAAAACAGTGAAGTTAATCCTGCACCTGTACAAAGTTTCTGACCGCTGGCTTGGCTGAGTGGCTCCATAAATACGACTTTGATGTCAAATGATACTGTTTTAATTTCAAAATATATTCAATATTCCAATTCCCCGTGGTTGATTGCTAAAACCAATGTAAAGATCTTGTAGACTGGTGTAGATCGTTTCATTTATCAAGTTAAGAATAAATATTATAATTAAGTTTGTGTATTAATATCGTTCTTATGTCCAGGTACAAAAGCGTAAACTGCTTTGGGCGAACAAGAACAAGTCTGAGGCGGAGGAGGCGGCCAAGTGGAGCGGCACGCGGTTCGCGCAGGACGCGGACGGCAAGCAGGTCTCCAAGTTCATGAGGCTCATGGGCATCAAGGAAACTGGTCAGTACACCTTCATCTTAAAACATATAGAGAAGTTACTAAAACACCCCATTTTTTATTTCGGTTGTTCACTTTACACAGCAGTTATCTTGCTACTAAGTACACGTTCACAAAATCTTGCCTATTAGTCTAGCCCGGTAGGATGATAACCGACGCGAGGTTAGGTGCAAGACCAACATTAATCTGTTTTCATAGGCCATATGCAATAGGCAACCACAACTTCCTCTGTGACAAGTATCCTAATAGAATAACTCGTGTTCAATTATTGATTAGAATCTGGAACATCTATGTAGCAGTCCCATTCATGACCGCTGCGCTAGTAATATTAACAAGTACATAAATGTAAAATGTATCTTTACAGCTGCAGTAAACAACGAGCCTGATAAAACGGCGGACCCCATCAAGAAGCAAGAGGACCTGTTCCAGGCGATGCAGGCGCAGTACGAGGTCGCGCGCGCCACCACTCACACCATGCGCGGCGTCGGGCTTGGCTTCCAGAGAGGACAGTACTAGACTCACACTGTACATTCTGTTTATATCTACAAATGTTCGCCTTTTTGTAAGGCGTCTTATGCAGCCGAGCGAGATCATTATTATATGAAAAATTGTGGCAGTGGCGTGCAGCGCTTCCATACTCCTCTAATTTGAAGGTGCCCTTTTCGCTCACCTATTTGTGGATGCTAGTTGTCAAATTTCTAAGTATTGTCTCATGTCATGTCAACTGAGTAAAGGGCGTGAATACGCAGCCATAAATACCCAAAGGCATATAAAATCAAAACCAGAAAGATTGTCATTGTATGGCAGTCTGTTGATGTCTGGGCTCAATCCACTAATATGCAGTTCAAACACTGCGTTGTTACGTGTTGCAAAAGCAACGTCATCACATAAAAAAAGTCCCCGGCTGTGACTTACTACGAAAAACGTTTGTTAAAAACAAATAGAAGTTTGCTGAATGCTGATCATTGTTGAAGATCTATTTACGTTCAAAGAAGACAATCTGTCGGGTGTAGTGTTTTCAACGTAACGGGGCTTTATCAGTATCGTCTAGTCTCCATCGATTTCTGGTGGAGTGCCGCGTACACTTGTTAAGTTTCTACTTTCTTACAAATAACGTTCTGTCACAGAGATTAGAATCTTATGTACCCGCAGTAGGTATGAGGAAAGCGTTCTACTGACGCAAGAGCATTATGGATCTTAATAAGCGGCCAAATTTCTATTAAGCTAGGCCCAAATTAATTTAATTAGTAGATAATAATGTTACTTTATAGATAAATTAAAATCTGATAGTGTTATAAATCGTTCAAGTTGTTTTTTCGTGTGTTATGTGATTAATACTGTGTTATGTATGTGTCAATAATTGTCTCTAATTAAAATAAACCTTCCCATTTTATTGTTTTGTGAACAGAGGCCCTACTATGGTTTGTGCTAAGGAAATTCCGTAAAACATTGGAGGTGTTTGTTTAAATCCTTTCTGTATTCTACTTTGACACGAAGTAGGGAATATCGGATAATCATACCTTATATTTTTGTACCAGTTCGTCCGACATTTTATAACGGATAGAATAGAATTGTGATAAGGAACACACGTAATTTCAAGGATTATTCCTTTTCATAGATTATAGTAGGGCTTCAGTTCGTCGTCTATCAAAATATTGATGTAATTGTTACAATTATTGTCAAAAGCCGATACTCGGTGTTTCTTGTACTATAAAATTAGTTGTGAAATTATTGTCGGAAAGGGTATGTAGTACCACTACAATTTGTAATGATTAGTGAATCAAATGAGCACTAGGAAAGTTTAGAATTGCTACTTTAAAGTAGAAAAATGTGTAGAATACTGTATAATGAAAAAAATCAAAACTATCTTTGGAATTAAATAATATTATCAAATTTTCTATTCTACAAAAACTATATTATATGTAAATCTAATTGTATGCACATTATTAGATTTAATTTGAATATCGCTAAAGTGTCAATATTATGAATAATATAAATAAGTTATAATTGCAATTTTGTAAATAGCCATGACACGATATTGTGAGTTGTCTCAAAATATGTTTGTGTGAACGAGTGCGTGATTTACGGACGATTTCACAACTTTTGAATAAGTATTGGATAGCTTAAAGGAAGGAATTTGACGAACTTTTTTCTGTCTTTTTATCCATCAGATAGGTTATCTGACACTTATACGTGAGCTGTGAATAGCCGTTTATATTTTTGAATAGATGTATGAATGAATAAAAATGTATGAAAGAGTATATTTTGTGTATGAGACTTGTTCAAGTCTAGAGTTCCATAGTTATCAACGATTTTTGGTATTTTAATTGTATGCTATTAACGATAAATGTATCTTAGTTGGCTTTACCTTTACGGCTAACACTAGAATTTAAAGTCACAAGGCCTAATTGGAAGTAATGAAAATTTATCACAGTCCATAGAAAAAAAAACATTCGGCCATCTTGAAAAGCATTTTTTTTTACTCGTAATTTCAACGGAACTCTTAAAAAGTTTATCTTAAGTTCTAGTTTTACTGCTATGTGTGATATATAACGTTATTCAATTAACTAGTTATTATGAAAACAATAAACATAGTGTGGGCAATTGATCTTCCTTTTGTTCCTAAGTTCGTGTGAAATAGTTTTCTTAGAGACTAGTTCCTTACGTTACCTGCGCAATGTTTATTATTTTTATTGTAGTATTAAGTAAATAAAAGATTACTATAACTTGTGGTGTTTTATTTATTGATTCTCATTATAAATAACTTATTTCTGTTCACGACTTCCCAAGGTAAAAAGTGGCTTGTGTAAAATTTGGGTTTTATTAGCTATCGATGTCCCAAATTTCATAAAATTCGGTTCAGTAGTTTCAGTGTTAAAGAGTTATAAACGTATACACATCCATTCTCACAATATGCCGCAGTCATAATAATCGTAGGATTAGTAAGACAGTATAGTATAACCATACTTTACGGTAACAGTAGTACTATAATCGATGACATCATCTGAAATAATAAAATAAATTATTATAATACTAAGTACCTATTGTTAATTAGGTCGGCTGATAGCAGATTAAAGTTATCGTTAGATTAGGAATTAATCGGTCGGGTCACTATCTGATATGGATATTCTTTGAACCCGGGACTTTATTGTCATAGACAATGAGTGAATTTATGGTTCTTCATAAATATTGAACAACCAGTTGGCAGCTATGTACTTATAAAGAGATAAAATACTTGCCGGCTGAATCATCTTTATCATCGAAGGGATGTTCGCGATCAAGACAACTTGATGCCTTAAGCTACTGGTAGCTAAGCATTTAGTGTCATAACACGCTCATGTTAAAAGTGCTAGTACCTAATTAATAATAACATCGATGATGTTAATATATCTTTGTATAACTCGCTTACCGAGCCACCTCGTAATAGAATCAGAGTAAATCGATGAATTTACAGCAAAAAAGACGGATATTTTTCTGCTATTAGAACATGACATATACGGAATAGCATTATGATAACCTGTTTAATCTCGGCCTTAAACATAATAATATTATTGTAGGTACTGTTTTGATGTTGAAGTGGATTTGAGAAATAAATTTCACGTTAAACTATAAATAAATCGCTTTAGTCGTTTAATCAGAACGAACGTGTATCGATTAATAGTTAACTAATAGACGTTATTTATTCAACGTTATAACGCTATTGTAAATTGCTATTAGCTGGACATCACTATTGAAGTGAGTACGCAGACTGTCAAAATACAAAGTGAAGTTGGTTATTTTGCATTATTTTACAATGTATAGTCTGTGGTTGTGGGATTTACCGAAAGTGTTCAGCAAAAATGTTTTTAATTCAAACCTCTAGACATAGTTCAATTTTACATGTAAATCAGTCGAAGAATTGACTACAAAACTACCGCCAGAATAGTATTCATTAAAAGTATTCGTCAAAATTATTACATAGGTTATAGTGTTAAATAAAATAGTGTTTAATGTTGAATTAACTAGAAAATTAACTTTAAAATAGTTGAAATGGAAGACTCTGAAACAAAATCGTGTCCAAATTGGTAAGTTTAATGACAATATGCGTGTTATGTTGTCAATATTAGTTCTATTTTAGAGTACACACGTTAGCCGGCTATTTTTAGATTATTTAGAGCATTGCGAACATCGCAGCTGTCCGGAGTTTGCTTGTTTACCTTTCTTTAGAATTATTGTTAACACAACTTTTTTGAGTCGGCTTATTCATTTCTGAGAATAAGAACAACGATTTTCTAAAGCGTTAAAATTGCTAAGTTTATTCTAGAAGTATGGTCATTTCCGTTGTTTTTGTTTATACCTACGTAAAGTCAAAAGTTAAATGATCCCAGTGACCTCACATGACCTCGATGACCTATATTCTTTCAATTATGTAAATTGTGAACGAAATAAGGCATGACGTATTCAAAAATGGTATCTACCGCCGCCTACTGGTGTAATAAAATTCCAATAAAATAAACAGTTAAATATTTTTTCCTTTGTCTAGATGTTTAAAAAAATGTGATTGCATTAAGTTGCTGATTATGCTGGCGTATGATGAGGGTGCCTATCTAACTACCCTAATCACAATTTCTCATTCAAATTTCTAAACGTTCATAAAACTGTTGACTTTTCCACGAAAGTCTAATGTTATTCCCACTGGTTATTCAGTGGGTATTTCCGAGTTTCCGAGTATGTGTGGGCCAAATTGTTCCAAATTTTGATTCAGTATTTCTCGCATCATTCATCCATCCATACTTAATATTACAAACGTGAAAGTAACTCTGTCTGTCTATCTGTCTGTTATTCAATCACGCCTTAACTAGTAACTACTGAACCAATTTGTATGAAATTTGGTATGGAGATATTTTGATACCCGAGAAAGGACATAGGCTTCTTTTTACCCCGGGAAAATGACGCATTCCCATGGGAAAATTCAGGTGGCGGACGAAGTCGCGGGTAAAAGCTAGTAATTGATAAACATACCTAATCCTCGTCGATTCCAAATTTCCAACCGATTATTCTGCCCAATTCTGTCAATATTTTGTTCAGAAAACAATTTATTAAATCTGCCTATTGTTAGGTAAACTAAACATATATTGTTCGGCATTGTATTACACAATAGAAAGCTGAACTGAAGCATCATCAATGCGCTCGTTGATCGTGAGTGCGTACTCGAGCGTAGAATTGAAGTTACAAACGTACTTAATTATATAAATAACAAAATCCAATTTAACTCGGATGAACGATACTTAGTCATAAGCACTTGTCATAAGAGTATTAGATAATGCTTAACAGAACATAAACACCAATTCATCAAGTTATTAACCACTTCAAATTCGCATCGTGCTAAAAGTAAACATTATACAAAACGAAACTCAAATTCATCGCGTTTTAAAGTACCTACCTATTTAAATTAAGTACTGAATACAAAATATTCAAAAAGACAAACTTTTAAAATCATTTATTCATATAGTACGCAATAAGACAAATAATATCAATTTGTTAACAGTAAGCGCGAGATCCCGTGCGTAAACTTCACGATTCATAGCGTGCATTGCGCTCGTAACATCCGCGTCTGCCCTGTCTGCAAGGAGCCGGTGCCGCAGAATGAGTTGCAGGAACACCATGACAAACTGCACAAATTACGTAAGTACATCCTCTTATTAAAACCCACTTTATTGTTTCACACTCTGATTAATCTCTTTGTCGTTTTGAGTTGAATTGCGGCAATCGTACTAGATTAGGGCTGCCAGTTCCAGGCTGATCATTTACTAGACATTGCTGGGGCTACGAAAGGAATCCGTAAGCAGGAGTGACCGAAATAAAAATATGTAGTATTGTAATTTTGTAAAATCTAGTATCTTTTCATTGCGGGATAGCAAAGTGAATTACTGGACACGGGACAAAAAGCAAAATTCCGGGACAATCCCGGAAATCCCGGTCATCTAGCAACCATATCCAATCTAACGCCATTCCAAAATCCAAAAACTGAAAAAGTGGGATTGATGTAAACTTTTTTTGGTCACTTTCGATCAAGTATAAATTATACGGATTGAATAATATTTAAGTAACTCCTTATATTTACGTTACTTATCAAAACATAAACTAACAAACTGAAAACAAAAATATACAAGCCGATATACTAAGAAATTAGAGACGATATTGCCACTAAAACTTGTAACTGGAGATAACAAAGATGTTTACATTTATCGTGTTACGAGCATACGCCATTGTCCGAAGACAAGCTACCTTAAAATTACGTAAACTACTACCATTGATTCACCAGTTAGCATATTGTGTATATCAGTTGACAACTAGTGTACGACAATATGATGGTCTCTATTCAGTACATTGCTGCTTTGACATTACACATTAATCACTATAATGTAAGAGAGAAAACAATGAATAGCATACGGTACAGTTGTCAACTGAGATACATGCATGCATTTTGCGTATCTCAGTTGACAACAACTGGATAGCTACTATGCCGTACATTGCATCTTTGAAATAACCTTTTACTAATCATCATTTAAGAAAAGAAACAATGTACAGAATATTGGTATTCAATAGCCCCCAGTGTAGTGTAAGTTGCGTAATAATTATGACCATTCATTTTGCTAATTAATACAGATTACATTAAGTGGTTATATGTGTAGCTATTTGCACTTATCCATATTCAATCAAATGACTCGTAAAATGATTACAATTGTCGCTGAATGTAAATTGTAAAAAATACTTAACGTTAAGTACTTAGTTATTGTTATTAAATGTCGATGACTTGGTATAGATTGTCGGGAAGACCAACAAAAGGGTGGCAAAATGCAGGGAACTCTAATGTAAACGGAAAGAGGCACAATACCCATTGCAAGGTATATCTACAGTAGTTAAAAATGCTGCCAATAATGTTAATGATGATCATAATTTTCATTCTGTATGCGTCTTCACGTCCTGACTTTAACTACACACCCATAGACTGCCTAGCACTGCGTGGTCGCAAAGCTCTACACCTTTATCCGAGCTAGTGGTAGACTCAGTAAATTTGAGGACTACTAACATCATATCAAAGGAAACAATATATATAACTAGAAGCCGCCCGCGACTTCGTCCGCGTGGAAGCAGGGGGTCTGGGTCAGGGTCTTCAGCTACCATATACCAAATTTCATCGTAATCGGGTCAGTAGTATTTGCGTGAAAGAGTAACAAACATCCATACATACATTCTCACAAACTTTCGCATTTATAATATTACTAAGGATAAATAATGTGATTTCTACATTTAATTTAGATCTACAGGTCCCGAGTTCATACCCATGATTTACGATTATGTTAGACTCATGTCGAAAGCTCGCATTTTGCAAACAAAATCAAATTTCGTATTTACGTCCGTGTCACACATATTTGGTTTTATTTGCTCTCAATAGACAGTTTTACAAGTAATAACAATAGAGAACAACGTATAACTGAAACGAATACTCATTAGGATCTCTCATTTGGCACCTACAACCAGGCTATTTGTGGTTTCTAGAACGAAAACATTTCATTCAATCGATCTAGGTGCACTTGTTAACTAGATTAGATAGTTAGACGTAATTATTTGTACTGACAACACTATCGTAATCTATCTATTAGCCTTATTATCACCAATTATGTTAGCGTCGGTATTTCGTTATCTTCTTTTGCTTTAAGCGTGTACTTCATAACTATTTTTTAAAGTTCTTCTCCTGAATTTTCTACGGGGGAGGTCACATGTAATTGTTATTATTATACAATACTAGCTGACTCGCGCAACTTCGCTTGCATCACATAAGAGAGAATGGGCCAAAATTTTCCCCGTTTTTGTAACATTTTTTATTGCTACTCTGCTCCTATTGGTTGTAGCGTAATGATATATAGCCTATAGCCTTCCTCGATAAATGGACTATCTAACACTGAAAGATTTTTTCAAATCGGTCCAGTAGTTCCTGAGATTAGCGCGTTCAAACAAACAAACAAACTCTTCAGCTTTATAATATTATTAGTATTAGTATAGATTAGTATATATTAGTATATTAGTATTAGTATTAGTATAGATTAGTATAGATTAATTTCATAACTTACGGAGGATAAAAACACAACAGGATAAAAGCACTAACCTCTCAAAGTCGCGGCTTTACAATAGTTATTGTAGTTTAAGTTAGTAACAAAAAGGAATAATGATGTCCCAATCAAGGTTTCTATTAACTACTAGTACATGTCAGGATTGCAATTATCATTGAGGTTGCTCCTTGCCCGAGGCTACTGGCTGTTATAACTCGTCTCGTCTTAACAAACACAGGTGTGAAATTAGAGGGCTCAAAGTGACTTCGTTTACCTTTTCCTTTTGCGAACTTCAATTCCTTTAATTTAAGGTTACATCCTCACTGTGTCGTGACGTTAATTTATCCTTAGACTACTGACTCTGGTTGTCAGACATCTATAAGCCGATATGTGCTTTACTGTTTCTAGTATTCAGACAATATGTCGTCACAATACAGCAACTATGAACGCATAAACAATTAATGTCATTTATAAACACTCTATTCAAATAAACAAGCTACAATGCGACTGTCATGACGGAATCTGAATAAAGCAAGAAATCTTCAAATATGAGCTGGGAGTCATCATCTTCCTAATATCATTGCGAAAATTAACAAACAATTTTGTTGTGTCACTTAATAGCGCCAAAACTACCTAACGGATTTTTATGAAATTTGGCACACAGATAGTTCATAACTTGGATTAACACATAGGATTTTTACCCCGAAAATCTTCAGGTAGTCGAAGTCACGGGCAGCATAAATAAATAAATATCATTGGAAAACTCACACACGGTCATTTGATTCCAAACTAAGCAGAACTTGTACTATGGTAACCAAATAACTCATAACGTACTTATATACTTCTAAATACATACTTATATAGATAAATTCCGACCAGCCTCAGAACAAATTCTCGTACTCATCACACAAAGATAAGTCTCGGGTGGGATCCGAATCTACCACGCTACGGTTATTGTAGCGAGTTGACCACTAACAACTGCGCCAAACGTGCAGTTGAAGAAGACTTTGGTCATATATAAAGGAGTCTCGCTATATCAAACTGTTATAGAATGAGAAATGAGAAATGTAACATATTTATGAAGGATACGAAGGGGCGGTCTATTTCTGTCCGCACAATCCGACAACTTATAGACCTGTCTCGTGATTCATCATCTTGCTGAGTACTATTTAATCTTAGCTTTATTACGCCACTGCTATATTCGTATGAGGAAGTTTTAAAGAATATCATCAAAGACGGTTTATAAAAAACTTTTTGTATTTATAAACTATATTTTTACAAAATCCCGTCTGTTATAATCAAAGCGGAAGACAAATGTGTGTAAAATACACCGATATTTCGCCATTTATAATGTTAGTCCCAAGCGTGCTTATTGCCATATACCGGACATCAAATCGAAATCTTGAACAATCATCATCATATTTCAATAACATATTAAATTGTAAACTTACACTAAAACTTTTCCAGATCACTAAGTCTATTAGTGAAAGTCGTTTCACTATCTGTGCAGTAGTTTAGTAAGTATTCTTACCTGTGTGTTTGTTTGTGTAGTGCCATGCAAGAAATGCGGGGAGAGCGTGTGCGGGACCGACATGGAGGATCACATACGAGACTCCTGCGCGCACACCATCAAGTCTTGTAGGTAATGTATTGCAACCAATACAGTACTAATAAAAAAAACTTACCTACTGTTTTAATTATAAACGTCGTCTAGGCCTATTCTTTGTTCTCTCTCGACGTTTATTGGTAAGACAGTTACTTTTTATCTGTTGGGAAAAAATTGTGTCCTCTATTTTTTTTATTAGCCCTTTATGGGTCCCACTGCTGGGCAAAGGCCTCCCCTCTTTCCCTTCAAACAAGTTGCTCTATTTACTTAAAATAAAAAACTGGCCATTTTCCGCTGTTGGGCCAGAGCATAGAGAACAGAATTCTGTTTTCTACCGCAAACTTACCGTTCTGGTCCAGTGCGGATCAAGAACATAGCGTTCCTTTAAGTACTGCTTAAAAAACTCTTTCAAGTTTTCCTCTCGTCGTTTTCTTTCACCGTTGAAACTACCAATATTATATCTAAATCCCACGACTTACAAAAGTCCATTGGTATTTTTCCTTTATATAAAAAGACCAAGTCCCTCGAAGATTCGGCTCTCAATCTTTATGAACCTCTCAATTATTATGAACCAAATATTTTATCATTGGTATTGGTATCAGGTACTGTGAGTTGGAGTTGCCCCGGCGCGACCTGCCTGGTCACGAGAGCTACTGCGGCGTGCGCACGGAGCAGTGCCCCGAGTGCCGCGAGTGGGTCATGATCAAGTACCGCCAGCTGCACGTCGACTCCAACCATGGCTTCATACGACTTGATGATGGTAACTAACACCCATATAATTAGACTACTATTCTATCATTCTCACGTCCTAATAGGACAGATATAACTGATGAAGAAGTCAGGTGCAGGACAACGTATTAATTTACATGCTCTCTGAGGCACGGAGGTTTTTCTTGGCAGAAAAATTCAGGAATATTTTTTGGCTCGACTCGGGAATCGTAGCCGAGACCTTTGTGTGTAAGTCGCATACATTACCGACCGTGCCTGCACACAGCCGCCCCTACCATCATATCCATACTAAGAATACAATATCAATTACTGAAGTATTTTTACACCATATATTTCTTACCAGATCCCGCACCAATTATCAAGAAAGAACTCCCGAAATCAAACGCCACAAAGCCTGTGATCGCTAAAATTACAAATCTTCCTTCTACAAGCAACGGTCCACGACCAACCACGTCTAGATTGGACAGACCAAACGGCTATATAAAGAATACTAATGAAAAACCTACCACGGAAATGAGGTACTTTGATAAACCAAGTACTAGTGGGTCATCGGGTCTTACTAATGGAGAAAGGTCCAGTGACTGGAGAAGTTCTAACCATATGAATGGTCTAAGACCTCAGATAAAAAGAACTAATGATCAACCACAGATTAATACTTATATGGCAGCAGCGAATAAGGTTGAGAAGAATTTGTAAGTATTTTTGAAATGTGTTGTTTTGGCTTCTATATATTTTCTACTTCGGGATATATTTTTATTTTAAAAATAGACAACTCCCGCACTAAGAATGATTGCTCTTGTGTCGCTGAGACTTTTACAAACATACAAACAACGTACACAAAGTACAACCAGACCCGAAACAACTATTTGTGGAGAGTTATCAGTCTAAATGTTTCGGAGCTTGAAGAATATAAAAAAAGATTTGGTGATTGTTGTTCCTTACATACATTATAGGTATTATTATAAAGCTTGTTACACCCGGAAACTTAGTCAGAGGTGTATGAAATACACCCAATTTTCACCATTCACAATGTTAGTCCCATGTAATAGGGGAAATTCTATTTCCTTCACTGTGTTACTAAGACATTGTAATAAATACTTTCCCATAGGGGTAGAAAGACACCAAGGAACGCGACTTTGCACAATCCTTACACTTACTCATATAAATGGTTCTATAGAGCCTTACTAGTTGTGACTGATATAAATGGTTATAATATATTAGAGGTATGTCTCGCGGCGCGGTGAAGAAGCGGCCAGCTCCGAAGCCGCCGAAGCAGCCGCCGACGGCCGAGCCGCGCCGCGACCTGCCCTACTACAGCGCGCTGCAGCGACAGCAGGAGGAGGAGAGGGTGCGACAGGAACAGACGGCCTACAACCTGTCTGTAGGTCAGTACCTTGTCATTGTCAGTTGGACCAATGGGTTAAGTAACTTTAGCGCGGATATTCTATAGATGGGTGGCGTATAGTCAACATAGTGGTAGTTGAGCTTAGGATATCCAAACAGCTTTCTTTAGTGCACTTAACTGGTGTATAGGAAGGAGGATATGTGTGAAATACACTACGATTTATATACAGGGTATAAAAAAAACCACAGAGAAGAACTAGGTATTTTAAATATTGAAGAAACGTTAATTCACTCACTTCATTTTTTTACGCGGTTGCCCCAATTTAGGAGTCCCTTACCGGAGTTGCTCTAAGCACCCTATTACTTTACCTGCTTGCCTACTTAAAAACAAAAACAACTGCATTCAAAGACTTATGACAAATCGCTCAGGAACCGGGGAATCATGTACTTAAATTAAAATTGAAAGAACACTCCACATTAATTTTCTTCATCTCTTCATACCTGTTTTAGGTCTTCCACCAGTGTTAAGTCCGGCGGCGAAACTGGAGAAGCTTCGCAAGATGGACGCACTACAGAACCCTGACACCGAGGTGGACTACAAGAGCAGACTGCAGGGTCGCGTGTGGAAGAGTCCAGAACACCAGGGCGGATCCGCTGGATATGTGCTAGGTATACCTACTGTTAAATTTTCCTAGGAGGCTTGACGCCAGGCAGCCGACCGTAAAAACTTT
Organism: Anticarsia gemmatalis; assembly: GCF_050436995.1. Lineage (NCBI taxonomy): Eukaryota > Metazoa > Arthropoda > Insecta > Lepidoptera > Erebidae > Anticarsia > Anticarsia gemmatalis. The sequence continues at coordinate 6,615,714 of NC_134764.1, read as the reverse complement.
AGCCAAATCCGTTTTCAGCTTGTTATTTGGATTAAAAAATGGGATAAGAACAAGACTATGGATACCTGAAGTTAAATTTGGTTATACCCTTAATTCACTGCACTGTTTTACGCATTTTCGACATAATGCCTGTTATAACTGAGGGTGTAGACGTTACCAAACACCGTTACCAAACTCCAATTGAAGCTTCTTACCAATTCTAAAAATCTTGTAAACAATGTAACTCTGTCTCTTTTTTATGCCTAAACCAGTAAAATGATTTGCAAGCGGGTGAGAGTAAACTCAAACAAATTAAAAAGCACCAATAACCTCTCAAGCGCCCGGCCACCGTGTCACGGTTGAATGTTCTACCCCCGTCAAGCGCCCCGCCACCGTGGTACGGCAAAACGATCTTACATTTAAAAAACGTAGAAATGAAATGCTAAAACTATGTTTATCCCTTCCAAACATATTTGACATTGAAGCTGATGAAACGAGACGACGATCTAATGCACACACTTGAATAAGTGGTTGATATAGGCCAGAGAGCACCATAAACAACATCTGACCCGACGACATGTTCCTTTATGACCAATTTTGTAAATCCTTTTTTTAACCTTTTCACCGCCAGAGTAATATTGAAAATCGGTGTTCCCCACGCCAAGCAATAAATTCCTTCGTAGGTATAACCTACAAAATAATAGTCACGGGAAAAGTGTATATCGATAAAACTTCGATTAATTTTACGTGTTCTTATATTATGAGTAAAAATTGCATAAAAGTACCACAAAATTTTATTGAATTTCTCCCATGTGTCAACTTTACACTACTCAGTACTCATTACCCAAAAATAACAATGATATACACGAACAATTTGCATAAAAAAAGTACTTAATTCAAATATTTTATTCAAAAAGTCACAGCACTAATCCCAGTTGTGACGACACCTTTTGACGTTAAGAAACGCCACTGGCGTGGTCAGCGCTGCGATTTCAAATTTTGCCGCCTTATATTAGAGATGTACCAGTGTGGCAAGTCGGAGTGAAGTATAATATATCGTTACGTTTAATCATTCATCTGAATACGTTAAATTATAATCAATACTCAATTTTGCACAATTGTTTCGTACTCGTATCTTACGATTTTAATAAATGTAGAAATAAAATTTTCGTAATATTTTTCTAGTCTATAAAATTTATTTTGATGTAGTAACATGGAAACACAGTTTGAAAGAACTCTATGACTCGGTAAAATAAATATGTTTTGTGCTCTATGATTCGAAATGTCACTGTTATTCCGCGTACTACGAAAATATTTTGCTAATTATGTCTACTTCTAAAGATTCTCGTCCATGTTCACCAAATCATTATTATACATAAAACATTCCTTTTTAATCATTCTATCTATTAAAAAAACGCATCAATATCTGTTGCGTAGTTTTAAAGATTTAAGCATACAAATATACTATGTAGTGATAACATATTTCTAATATTGAATAACGACAAAAGTAGTAACTATACCTAAAAGGTACAATAAACATAGATAGTACGTATTGGCATGATAACTGTGTTTTTTTGTTAGTCCTACAACATTAATAATACCTTTATTGTTTGTTTAATGTATTCAAACAATAACTTACCTCTAAATCGTCACTCCTTAAAGATTCTGCTTCAGAATATGTAACATCATCTTCTACACCTTCTAACACTCTCAACAGCTCTTCTGTCGTCATTTGACTTGAAGACATTTTTGTGGCGCAGATGGTGTACGAAAAATTTATTATACACAAGAATTTATGTACCTATTATTAATAACGTATTGCAACAACACTACGAGTGTCCAGCAGCGCGGGTGACGTCAGAGCGCGCCGTCTGATTCCGTCAGTGGCGTACGAAGCACTGTAAGGGATTCCGCTAATAGAGATGCGCGAGAGTTGCCACAAAATGATCGATTTGCACTTATTTAGTCATGAGTTTATCACTAGATATGGTAGTTTTATTACATATTTAGGTTTGTATTGAATCTAATTTAAAACATATCAGACAAAAAATTTTTTTTTCAGAAAGGAGTGAAGTATTTCAATTTGTTTTCGAAATATTGCATAAAGTGTTTAGATTGTAGTCCTTTTCCTTGCACATCACTAGTTGACGCGTCTTCACGTCTGTGGCGTGGATTTGCGGGCTAAATTTATACATTTTGCATGATGATTTACTTTGTTTTTTTTTCAGGTACAACTGTCTAATTATTATATGTCTTTGTGTAATAATGTAATAAATATGTTTAGGTAATAATAACAGGAGAAAGAAAACACTTGAAACGTATTGTTGTATGTTTATTTTGAACTATAAAAAAGTGATATTTTTGACGTGCTATCACGTCGATGGCGTCGTGAGCGATTTTCAATTTTACGTCTCTTAACGTCCGTGGCGGTGAAAAGGTTAACTAATTTTAAAGATTTGAGTATATTTTACAGTTGGATTTTAATGTCATTATTCATTAACTACACGATTAGACCTTTCGTCATATTATTTTTTTTGCCTAAAAATATTTTTTAGACTTTCTTCAAACACATGCCTAAAGCACAAAATATTCAGATTAAACCGACTATTGTACTACCACTATCAAATATTATTTGTGGTTTATTTTTTTAATCTATAGCAAATTTTATGTAGATTTCAAATATATAAGGTATGACTAGGGTGTTAGTATTAAAATATGACGGAATCGGCGCTTAAACGCCAACCGCCAATTCAATTTCGCGCGCCATTTTGGCCCGGACGCTTAACGGTATATTTGAATTTTGACGTTGGGGCGCTCGAGAGGATAAGACTTTATCCGACCCGGAAATCGAACCCGAGACCAGTCAGGTGACATTTCACGACTCCAATTCAGAAAATAATCTGCCATTAATTTATCCTCAGGTTCAGATGAAAACGAGAGAAGGCGTCAGGAGTTCAAGAACTTGAAGCCGATGACGCCGCAGGAGTTCATGGAGCGGTTCAACGAGCTGCAGCTGAGGAAGGACGGGGAGACGGACAGGAAGAAGAGCGCGGACAGGTTCAGCGAGATCAAGTCCTCTTTGAGAGAGCTGAGGAGGGGACTCAATGAGGTAACACATACTTATTTAAAATGACATGCCTTATAAACACAATTAAACATTTGGACAAGTGTTTCTTAATCTGTGGTCCCCTGGGATTCTGCGAGTGTGTGTAGGGTCCAGGGTCTTAGAGCTCTACCGCACTAGGACGCCATGGCGGCGTTCTAATGAGGCAGGGTTCGTATTTAGAATGTAGATTTTTTTTGTAATTTACTGTAGGTTTCTTACGATGGACAATGGATGGTAAGATTTTCTGCAAATTGTGCTTCTTTTTTGGGGGTCCATTGACTACATGATGTTAAGAAATGCCGGGAAACACCTTCAGCGGTATATAAAATACAATTCTTAATTTCTGTGTTTCAGGTGACTGCCCCGTATAATTCCAACTCCAGTAATTCTAATAATAATGGGTAAGTAGTCGTTTTGAAATATTTTAAAAGACACAATGAGTACAAATGACCAAATGAAGTGTCGCCATCATTTATCTTCTCATGTATTTTTTTCAGTGAGCGGTTACACCGAGGTGGGGGACATAGAGACGGAAATGCGGGGGGCGCGGGGGACGACGAGCGTCTGCCGTGTGAGTTCTGTGGAGCGCTCGTGCCCGCCGCGCAACTTGTACTGCATCAGGTATACATCCACTCATTACACTGTAGCTGTTGGCTCAAATTTAATTCAAAGAAAACCTTTTAGTCGATTGAAAAGTTATATTTAACGTTGCTTTTTAGAGGACGATAGTAATTTTTTTACAGTAGCGACAAGTGCGGTGACCCCACAAACTTAAACTTAAGCTTCTACTAACCCTCCCTACAAGTTAAACATCCTCTGAAAAACGCAAGCATAAAAAAATAACATTTAGTATTCTATAACTTTGTTTTCAGACCGGATGTCGTCCCGACCTCGCGCAACTGCGACCGCGGAGTTCGTCACCGGCGGAGAATACTCGGAGGGACAGGGGGGACAGAGGTGAGCGGGGGGCCAGGGCGCGCTCCCCCCGCCCCCCCATGCCGCGGGACCCGTACGAGGAGCCCGTCATACCGTGCGAGTTCTGCACCGAGTCGCTGCCCGTGTACCTCATCAGTGAACATCAGGTAACGTGGCCTAATAAAAAATATTCTAGGTCTTTCTTAAACTTACTTTGTTCTTACACTGACGCCGGTCCCATACAGCAGTCGCACGTAATTTAGAGTCAACGAATTTCTTCAAAACTCGTTTTCCTATGGATATTACATACTTCAGAATATAGGATTTCGAGAATTAAATATAGTCAGACTTTCGTAGCCGACTGTATGTATGATACTGCACAGTGACGCTGACGTGCGCTGTAGATTGTTCTATACATTGTTCTATACATAATACATAGATTTGAAAATGAATGTGGAATAAAGTGGCAGCACTGGTGGTATACGAAATGCAAGATGAAATAATGGCAACACGGAAGACAAAAGGAGGAAAATGGCAACGATGTAAAAGAATAAAACGTGTAACTTTTTATTCACGAGCTAGAGTTTTGTTAAAATAGATAAAAGAAATGCATTTATTTTTCTTCACCCAAGTACATGCATAAACACGCAACTTACATACGCGACCAATTCATCATAGAAGAATAGGGAACTTTATTGCAGAAATATTCTTTTAAAAAATAAACAATTGTTGAATGTGTTTCAGGAACGCTGCGGCAGGGACTCCAACAGGCTGTACCCAGACTGAGCTAGTCTTCCAGCTATATATACATACTAATTATATATTATATTATTGTAAGTTTCACTCATTAACTATGTACATTTTAGAATTTATCCAAGTTATTGAAATTTAAAAATTTTAGGTTATATATTATACAGGTTGGTGTAAATTTGAACCATGTGGCAAAAATGCATAGAATGTTCCGTGACCTTTTAATTAACACTCTGTAAAAGTTTTAAAATGAGAAATTTAATAATCTTTGAAATCATCACAAATGTTTATTATATAAAGATGAGGTTTCAACACTTTTGAAGAAGTAACAATTACAACAACAATTTTGACAGTTGTTTTTATACTGTCATTTTATCCATCGGTTAGGTTATCTGAAACTTATTTATAAGCTGTGAAACTGGCTCTTACTGTTATAATTATTGGAAATGTCAGTCTTTATCCTTGTCTTCCAAAGCAGCCAACAATAAAAAAATACTATTTGTTGAGTAAAGAAGAATAACTTACTATTATAAGTCGGTTAACTATAGAAACTATACTTACTTACTATAATCATTTTTCTTTCTTCAATCTCACTTTTTCAATTAAACTTTCTTCATTTTTTCACATTTCGAAGGCCCCTTGATGGCAAATAATTGAATTTTTTGTAATAAAATCGAACGTCACCTTTATCAAACCTGCCAAAAATATTGTAAATTGTCTAAGAGTCGCGTTAAATTGCATGAAGCGATTATTCTTCTTTGTTCATCAATGCATGAAAAAATCAAACTTCAAAATAATTATGAAAATGTAATTGACAATAAATTATAAAGCTCAAATATTTCTCTCTTCTTAAGTATATTTGCTATGTATATTTATTAATAAGTTTGTGTGATTAATCCTGTTTCGAACATATAAAAGTGCTGCGCACAAATTGATGTAACTACTCGGCTGGCTCCCATTAAACATATTATTTGCTAAAGCTTGACTACGTTTAAATAGAACATAAGCATTTGACGTACCATTCAATAAAAGATTTTCTAACCCCCGGTTTCTGAGATACATTTAGCGGTAGTTTATCTATTCAATAGCGTTTAAGCTTATAAAATTGATGACAGTTTGAATAGATATACTACCGCTAAATGTGCCTCAGAAACCTGGCATAAGACACATTTCATTGCAATTTTATCTTACTTCAGTGCATTAAAGTCTAAAAATCCTTTTTGAGCATGTTCAAAATATTTCTCAATATACATAAAAAACGTAATATTTGTACGTATACGTGCGTGCATGTGTACGCAACACGTTTAGAAATGCGGGCGTTTATAAATTTTGTTTGCGTTGACTGTTATAGTATCAAACATCTTGTAGGCATTTAAACACTCCTTGTAGATATTTCAAACTACCTTCAGATGTGCCAAACAACTTGAACACATATAGCTGTATTCAGAAGCAAATAATTACTTTTTAAACTGCAATATTATGTCAATCATATTTTAAAATAAGTCTCTCTTACATGACCATGACAAAATTATGAAGTTACTAAGCATTGTTAACTGAATGCATTTAAAATTATTTATTGTGAGCTAAATTGTATAGTAAAGTTTATGAAAAAAAAAGAATATATCTAAAGAAATTGAATTAAAAAAAAAAACTCGACTTCAGCTTTAGAAATTATAATAATAAAATTATTTCGTATACACATTGAAATTATATACCATTTCATGCTTTTAAATATTATAAATAGATTTTTTTTTTAAAGAAAATGATAATTTTACTACAGTTTGTTCTTGAAAATAGTGAAGTATCAAATTTCAGTGAGTATAAAGCCCTTCGTACATAAGGCTACGCAAGTCTCCGATACTCAACAATTTTACCGTCTATTCATAAACACACTATATTCCTATTTTAGTTAAAAAACTACTGCAATATATTTTCTCTTTTTCATTTCGCTAAGGAGTGAAAGAAACAAAACTATAAGCCTTTCATAACTTCATTTATTTTAATGAATAAGAAGGTCTTCAAGCGACTAACGCTATACAAATCGAGTTGCAAGACAAATATCAGCAACACGACTCGTATAAACAACATTCATGGATTTTTTAAAAATGTCGTTTGGACACTTAAATTATTAAGTATTGAAGACTTGCGTAGCCTTGTGTATGGAGGGTTTAAACCCTATTATAAATATCGGTGTATGAGTTAGTTAATAGTTTTATTGTAAGCATGTTTAGTCATAGACGACGGTTAATATATTATCATGGACTGTTCATATTTGATGCCTAATAAATAAAATTATAAAAAACCGTCCGACTGTTCTTTTGTATAACTTTAATTCAGATATTTGACGTTATATCTTTGACAAATTTTCCATACTTCGATGATAAACGGTATACTTATTTGCTATAGATTCTAAGCACCATGTAAGGAGTTTTAAAGCATGCCTTGTTATAATTTCTGTATGCACCATGATATACTTTGCTGAAAAATCTGCTCCAAATGAAATATGAACACGAATATGAACAGCGCCATGACAAAAATGACTGTTTTATGTAATGTTATATTTTGTGATAATACTTGTTTCTATATAATGATGAAATTAAATGTTACAAAATTTATTCACGACGTTTTTATTTAGTTCTGTTAAATCTGCATCTTTGACATTAGCAACATAAACAGTTTAACAGATAATTGAAAAAGGTCTCCATGTCTATTTTCCATGGCATATAAATAAAATAAAAATGATTAATAAATATTTTATTTTAGTAAACCTACTTATAATCTAGAGGTAATTAATTATAACATGGTACAGAAGTTACTTTACGTTATTTTATTATTGTTAACACAACTCGAGCGGGAACTTTGTAAATTAAACTTTAGCAATTTTATTTAGTCAAAGAGAAGCCAGACTTCTATGGCATTCATGTTCCAATCACTATAGGACTATGACGACTCTTTATTCTCGCAAAAAGCGTATTCATTTAGTTTATTTTTTCTTATTTTTACATAAATGACTTAGTCTACGAAAATATAATTAATTAACAATATCACACCATCCACACAATTATTCTGACAGAGTTCAGTGAGGTACTATCCACTTACAATTGATAAACATAAAGCTCGGTGGGCTTATAACTAAACAGTCACATACAAAATTACGAACAACACATAAAATATTCTTCGGGACATCTCGGCACACTGATCTGAAGTTTGGCACAGTTCCATATTCTCTCGCATCGGCATCGAGACCTAAACCTTCTTTTTGAAGAAGGTCCGATTAAGTTTTGCGAAAATGAGTCGTAGCCTGTCTTACCAAAATGGCTCAGTTTGGGTAAGAACCTCGCTGTAGGCGCTTTCGTTGTCTCCTCATCAACTACAGTTTGTACCGTCAGTTCTCCTTCATATTTCTCCGTGACGAAGTCTACTTCTACATCGTTCTCTGTGGCTGTCGTTTCGTACACTAGCGTTGAATTCTCAGTCGCCCGTGTGTCTGTCTGTTTACTCTCAGACGGTGCTATAATCTCGCTTGTAGTATCGGAATCATTAACTACTTTAACTGTTATCGTTTCTGTGGGGGCACTTGTTGTCGTAGTGGTTATTTTAGGTTTAGTTTTGATGGAGTAAATTCTATCTGAGTAGTTATATTTCGGTGGACTGCTTGATGGTTTGGTAGTATCTGGTTGTTTTGAGGTTTCTTTCGCGGTTGCTGTACTAGCGGGTATAGTGAGTGGTAAGATGTCCTCTCTTGTAGACTGTGTGGGGTCTTGTGGGATGGTGGTGTCGGCTTGTTGCTTTACATTCGTAATGTTGGTGTTCTGAGGAGCTGCTAGCACTGTGCTCGTGCAGAGACACACCATCAACGCTGTCGCCGTTCTGAAAATAAACAATTACGTTTTAATTTATATTTATGCCTAGTTAATAATTAATATCGCAGTCTTGTCATTAAGAATGACGGTAAATTTGGCTAAGAAATACTACAGTAGCACGATCAAGAAATTTTGTATGGTCAGCGCCTCTAGCGGGCGTCGTAGGACGTATTTTTGCAGAAAATTCCAAATGTTAAACAACTCTAGGTTCTCAATAGTACAGACTGTAGAAAATTGTTATACAGGCTAGTAAATATTTCATAGTTTAAGTAGGTACAGTAAAATTGCAATTTGATGCTATAGTCATTAATATATTTAATGACCGTTAAAACATACATAAGTGCTTATACTCAAAATGAAACAAAATATAAAATAATGGGTTAGTATTCAAACATGAATCTAGTGAAAACCTGAAACATGGGACTGTATAAAATCAAAGAAATTGTAGTCTTGTTATTGTGTAAGTTTATTTGTCTATATTATACAAAATATTTTATGATTAATAACCTGAAGGTAAGTAGGTATATTATATTTAATGGGCGATAAGCAAGAAAGTCACTTTTTTTTCCAGTCCTCATTTCAGTAATTCCAGTTTTTGAAAGTACCAAAAATGAACTAGGCGAAGACAATCCTGTATGGGACGAAATAGAATTATCGGCATTGGTCGATAATTTCGATGATTTTCGAGTTAACTTCACGCGAAGGACTGATTCAATTAAATTTATACGTAAGTTTCCATAAACAAAATGCTATTTACTATTATTTATATATGTCGCAGTAGGATAGACGAAGCCGTAAAATAGTTATATCCCTAGGGATATAATTATATGCCGATTTCCGTAACATAGTTATAATGAGAGTTTGAGGATGTCGCTGGAGCCCCGCTTCACGGGGCTCCTCCTTCTGGGTGGTTTAAAAAAATAACCACGAAGGCTTCTAACCTAACCTACCCATGTCGGTTTGCCCAAAACTCCTTCTTTATAACTATGTTACGGCTCTATCTATCTTACTGCGACATATATATTAACTAACTGATGTACAGGAGCGATATAATATTACAATCATTATAGATAGTAGATATGCATTTACTATCTAAACCAACCAACTTCCTAATAGTCCGACAACTTAATAGAGAGCCTTGTATGCTAGGTTCGTGGCTGGCATACTAATTAACTAATTACTAACAAAAATGAGTCTCTGGTCACTTGAATAAATAAATATTATTATTATAGCCATAGAAAACTAGGATACAGAACCTCAGTGACCCGCAGATCTTTGCATCTGACAGTTGTCTATCTGCTACAGCTATTTTATTTTAAAACTACAAGAATTCTTGATTATTATCTAGATCAGGGGTTCCCAACCTTTCCTAGTCCGGGACCACTTTTATATTATTCTGTATTAAATTAATCATCCTGCAAACTTTCGTGGACCACATTTTGGCTTCCGCAGACCGCCGGTTGGGAACCACTGATCTAGATATATCATGCACGCTAAGGCTCCCTACTCTCCTTTGGACCTACTATCGCCTCACGCAAAAAGGTCTTTTTCCTCCTAGTGGGTGGTAACGCCCCCATCGAGCTCCAATAGTCACAAACGAATGCTCCACGTTGAATATAATTAATTGACCCTATTAATGTCTCACTGCTGGGCAAGGGTCTAAATCCTGCAGTAAGAGAGAGGTTAGTCCTTGAATCCACCACGCTGGCCAAGTTGGGGACTTTGCATATCTTCAAGAACTTTCGAAAGAGCTCACAGGCAATTTTGCATCACGTTAAATCATATGAGTTAAAGTTATACATATGATACGATGAACTTGCAGCTCAGATCCTCGTGTACCCGTGGGAAAATGTATACTGGTACATGAAGTCCTACACGAAGTCTTACGACTTGACCTTTTCAAACTTTGACGGGACTACCAAAATGAGGACACATTTCTGCTATTTCATTGTCACTACGTACACGGGCGCGTAAGTTAGCTTCTGTTTAATTGTAATTGAATATTATACTAATATTAAGTAGATGAAATAGCCACGGTCCTCGGCTGCGTGAAAAAATTGTGTGGTAATAATGATCCATTTGCAAAATTTTATCAAAATGTGGAAATGTAGGAAACATAATATGTTCAGATCACACATTTTGTCATAATGATAATAATTATTAGCTATAGTAGCATATTAAATGGTCTAGTTTAATCTATAGTCTGATCTTTATTGCACAGTAAATGGCATTGGTATCATCGAGACGATACCTAATTATGTCAAGTCGAGATAATATAGGTATAATATGGTGATCTTTTTCAACTACTAAGTAGGAACAAAATAATATCTCTCGACCCTTATGTTACAGTATGGTGGAACTTCGACGTTACTTGGAATTGAGGTACACGTACCGGAACAGCACCGACTTCGAAGTCGGATACATGGTCCATGAAATTATAGCCAAATATCAAAGATTGTTGGAACTGTTCTACATAGTTAGGAAGAAGTTTTCTAAATACAAGTTTAGATTCAAAGCACCGTCAAGTTACATGGCTATAATGTACACAAACATTCTGGACGTGAGCCAGATGATCATACATCTATGTAATATGCTTCACGAAGTCGAAATAAAGGGAACTCATAAGAAAAGGTACATGGGAATCAAGCCTGCCGACCACTCAGACTCAGAGAAGGAAAGTGAAGAAGGTGTAAAACAGTTATTTTTTTAATTTGCTGTTTCTCTCTTTTTGTTTTAAATCAATTGTAATTTTATAATTCACTAGCTGACCCGCGCAACTTCGCTTGCGCCACCTAAGAGAATGGGTCAAAATTTTCCCCGTTTTTGTAACATTTTTCGTTGCTACTCCGCCCCTAATGACCGTAGCGTGATGTTATATAGCCTATAGCCTTCCTCGATAAATGGGCTATCTAACACTGAAAGAATTTTTCAAATCGGACCAGTAGTTCCTGACATTAGCGCGTTCAAACAAACAAACAAACAAACAAACAAACTCTTCAGCTTTATTATATTATAGTATATAGTATAGATATGCCTGCTTAACGTATTAATTGTACGACGTGGTATACGGCCAGTGTTTTGCCACGTTTCCAATCCAATCGACAGCGATGTGGTCCAATTCTATGCCGCCCAGTAGAATTAATTTTATTCATTAAAAGAAATATGTTTTTTTTTAAGATATTTTAATAGTTTATATGGATTAATTAATTAATTAATAGTTTTTTTTAATAATGTGTCGGTTCGTTCAACAAGTAGACTTGCACACATATCTATCTATACTAATATTATAAAACTGAAGAGTTTGTTTGTTTGTTTGTTTGAACGCGCTAATCTCAGGAACTACTGGTCCGATTTGAAAAATTCTTTCAGTGTTAGATAGCCCAGTTATCGAGGAAGGCTATAGGATATATAACATCACGCTTTAGTCATTAGGAGCGGAGTAACAACAAAAATGTTACGAAAACGGGGAAAATTTTGACTCATTCTCTTAAGTGACGCAAGCGACGTTGCGCGGGTCAGCTAGTAAATAAATAAAATGAATAAATTTGTCCCACTGCTGGGCATGTGTCTTCGCCCGTAAAGAGGGATCGCATATGTATAATTGAAATTTGTGTTTGTTATTGTTATCAGAAACTCCGGTAGTCGGAACAGGCGGTGGTCCACAATACAGGCGAGATGGTATGCAAATTCCTGGAGGTATGTCGTTAGATCGTAGGCATTTGACCGGGTCACAGGACGTGCGAGACAATCAGATGAGAGGAAAAATGGCGGACTTGCGTAGGAGAGGAGTGGACTCACAGAATTTGCCGCTAACACATGACGAATATGATGAACAGAATATGTAAGAAACTTTTTTCATACTATGCCATCATTTGAGATATTAATATCATTCACTTTCGTTCAAAAGTATAATTCATATTATTTGATGTAAGGTCAATTTGGGTAACTTTGAATCATTTGGGTAACATTGACAGTGCGAATTTGAACTGGTTTCGATTATCTTTTCATTTGAAACCAACACAATTGATAAAAGTTTGTAAAACTAAAATAAACCTTTACCAATTGTGTTGGTTTCATATGAAAAAATAATCGAAACTAGTTCATATTCCCACTGTCAATGTTACCCAATTGATTCAAAGTTACCCAAGTTGACTGTACTTTTATGACGGTCTTTATCACTAGTCAGAAGGTTGAAAGTCTAACAATCAGTCCTACCGAGGGGTATTGTGTAATAACCCAGGTTACCGGGATGTAAAAGTCATATAGGCAGTCCTCCATGTAAAATACTGGTATTTAGCTGCACCCGGTAAGACTGGCAGCCGACTCCAACATAGTTGGCAGAAAGACGAGGCCGATATTTTTTTAAGTAGTGTCTTTTACGACTTCAAACAAGAGGAAGTATTATATTCAAAAGATTGTTTTTTGATGTGTGTGCGACTACTCCGCCATTTGTAGACGGATTTTCTTAATATTTTTTTTATTTGAAAGGTTACCCCGCAATAGTCCTATGAACATTTTGTAACATTTGTATATAAAACTTTAACAGTAATACGTCCATATCTATTTATTCAAAATAATTTATTTTCAGGCCTGTGAAAGCCAGAGGTTGGTCAGTGGAAGACTGGTAGAAGACATGGAAGACCTTGTATACGCCTATGCGGATGTATTAAGTACATATTACCTACTGCCAACAAACAGACATCTTTATTCGCTAAAGATAATCACGGTGAATTCGTATATGGCCGTTAAAAATAAAGACCTTTTCAGCATTTTCATGTGTCATTGATACGTTAGTTAGTGCCTTTTAAGGTTATTTGTTTTTATAAGTGTCATAATTTGATTACTGCGGTTCCGTAGAAACTGTATCGTGACTGATATTACAGTTGACCGCCTCTTTACCTCAGACAATAGTAGCTCAATTCTCTATCACTACTGTCTAGAAATATTACCCTCTTTTTACTTTTAGCGCCTCTACCGGGCACCGTATGAACTATTTTGTCAGTACATTTTAAATGTCAAACTCTCGATACTTGACGGTACCGACTGTAGAAAATTGCCCTATAGTATATGCGGGTTCGAATTCCGAGTGTAATAATGTGTCCCGGTTAAGTAATTCACAGTGATTCGCCGGAGTCAGGAAGTTGAGGTCGTAGAGCTCCGGGCTTTGGACAGCACGTAAAGCACTCACCGGTGGTGTTGTTTACTCGTCCCATTGAGCCATGACAGTGAAGGAATAGAGGGTGTACATTTGTACCCCTATTCTTTCACTCTCATAGCCTGGTGGAACAAATAATGGACACGCCCTGTTCAAATACTACTATGCGGTCACTCATCTATGGAATGACCACGCCGAGGTTTGCTTAACCCACAGATCGTTTACCGACCGGTAAGCGCAACTGGCTACGGGCGTCTCATTTATTTACTTACTAGTCACTCTAGTCAAGTATAAAACAGTTCACGAACACAAAAACAGTAGTAATAACTCAACGACACTATAATAATTGTATTTTAACATCACCTTGCATTGTTTGCGGCTTCGCACCTACTTACTTAGTTTATTTTTTATGTGACTAATGTGACTCTGAGTTACATAATATACGATTTATTGTGCACTTGACTTAATATACTGAAATAATATTTAGTAAGTTATACATATTTGTTGAATAGACCTGAACATTGAACAGTTGTTTGTCGACAAATTAAAAAAGTAATGCGTCGTTGTTTTGCTACTAATTTATTTTATACGCAAGCAAATCTTTGTTATTATCTTATTTAAAATTATAGATCGCTAGCGGACTGGCCCGACTTCGCCCGGGCAATTTTATAATTTGTATCCGGTTTAATGAATTTTGATCCCATCGATCCCAAACATGATACAAACCGTGTCCCGACAGTTACAAACATATTTAAAGAGAATTTAGTTTCGTTGTTCAAAATTTATGCGAATAAATTCATTTACACCGTCTAACAAATCTAACCTAGGACCTCACGTTTAGCAGTCGGTTACTCTGCGGACCGCGCCACAAAAGCAGTTAAATTTTAATAGTTAGTAGACTTACGTGTACTCAGTTAAACCCTCTTATTCATAAACACACTATAAACCTATTTTAGTTAAAATACTACTACAATATGTTTTCTCTTTTTCATTACGCAAAGGTGTGAAAGAAACAAAACTCTTTATAAGCCTTTCATTACTTCATATATTTTTATGAATAAGAGGGTGAGTATATAAGTATATCTTATTAATTCGTACAAAACACTATGCAGTAGTTTTATCTGTAAATCAGTTAAATAGTTAGTACGTGTGTAATTAATCGCATAATGCCATTCTCCGAGTATTGTCCGGACAACAATGAGTAGTTTTTGTCTTGAAACATAATAACGTTGCGTTTTATCTCGCTAACATGTGAATTACTGTTTTAATTGCAATGTACTTGGCGTCTAGTGACTATAACAAATTATAACTAATGTCAATAGCACGCCTATTTCCGTAAATTACTCGGAAGTTAGTTAAGTAGCCCTTTGCGTGAATTTGTATAAACTTAAATCGTTATTAATACTGAAAAATATGATGTTGTTTCTCTATCTTTTATGTTAAAATTCCTGAAGCATTGTGGATAAAATTCGGCACGATAACAGGATATATTCCTGGGGAGGTCAGATGCGTCCTTTTCGTTCAGAACTGCATGCAAGAACAGATATTTTTATTTAATAAGCTACTTAGTTCCTTTAAATAGTCACAAGGTTTTTCCTCTAAACACCTAAAATAAGCTAAACTATCAAAACTAGATAATTTCTTACTTAAAAAGTTAGTTAATTACTTAAAAACGATTGTCACATTTAAATCCAATAAATGACTAGGTACCTAAGTCTATTTTTCACGAAACGTGGTTAATTAATTATCATAGTTTCAGTAGTGATTTTACCAAAGTTATAATTTTAGCACGATTTAAACTAAGATTTAAAACTTGTATGAAATAAAATATTCGAATATGTAACTATAGAATAAATAAATCGAGAAACTGCGGATGTTTGTATAGTTGCGGTTATAATCTTATTTATTGTTGCTAGACTGAAATGGATTAAGGTGACTTGTAAGTATTTTGAATAGATCTTCTCGGCATAAAATCACAATAGATTTTTTACTTAATACTCTTAGACATTTGCGTAAAATAATTTAAATCTCCAAACAAAATACAAAACCACGAAATAAATAATTCACAATTTCCATTCATAGTCTATGAACACACTCATCACAATCACAAACAATCCGCCAAAATAGACAACGACACCATAGATTTATTTTTAATCGTAAATGACCACAGAAAAAACTAATTTAATAAATTAAAAGTAAACTAACCGGTACATGGCTTTGGCCGTGGAAGTTGTCGTGTGATTCTTGTTAAACAACGCGGAGAGATGCGGCATCCACCTTATAAACAGCTTATTTATACAAAACGACACAGTAAAATACTCAACGTGCGGCGTGCGTATGTTTTTTTCGCGCCAAACGGTAAACGACTGAAGCCAGCCGGCCGTACAGCCTCTTAGTACAAAATGGTAGGGCGTGAGATTTTCTATGATGTATGATATGTTATTCTTAGAGTTCTGCAGTTCAATTGGATGTTTATAGTCCTGCTGAAGCGTTATCCATAGATTATGTTAAACGTTATTATCTGCAAGGCATCGTGGGAGAAGAAGTTAGGATGGGCGCGTAGGAATTTTCTGAAATATAGACGCTTCTAATTCTAATTTCTCTAACGTAACCCTTTTCCCGCTTCACCTAAGTATATTTTGATTCATTTTTCTAAGCAGGTACCACTGAGAGTATCATGCAACCCCTTCCGTCGCCATGCCATCCAACTCAATGCAATTATCTGGTAGGGCCGAATAAAGAGTCCTGTAAAAATGCATAAATATCTACCTACGGAATACAAATAGGTTTTATAGAAGTTCATTTCATTTGTCGTATGGTTAGTGGTCAACCTAGTGTCAAAGTTGTTCAAGCCACCCGAAGGCCTTTGACATGGCTTAACGACTGTTATCTTATTGATAACAACCGGGACCGACTTTTTACGTGCCCTCCGAAGCACGGAGACGCTCAGTTCAAATACCACTATGCGGCCACCCATCTATGGAATGTCCGCGCCAAGGTTGCTTAACCCACTGATCGTTTACCGACCGGTGAGTGCAACTAGCCACGAGCGCCTTTTTATAGAAGTAATCATTAATAATGAAATCTTTTAAAGGTACATGCTCACCGGTAGTCTGTGACTACGCAAATACTAGCACCGAAGAGAGCATTTGCCATTTTGTAAAATAGTCTAAAAGATTTGTTACATTTCATTGCACACTGTCAACATTTTCAAACTGTTATAGTTTGAAAATGTAATAAAGCAGTTTCAATTATTGATCATGCCAGAGCATACAGAAATAATCTAATTAACAAGAAGTTTTTTCTGTGTCAGACTGCATCAAGAGTTAGAGGTTTTTGGTTTGAGGGTTTTGGTTTAACCAATAACCAATTTTTCATCTTGCGAATACTACAGATAAACAAAACAATTAAAACTAACTGTGTCAATACGGGCAAAGTCTGTAGATAATTATGTTTTGGTTTGATCTATGCTCTCCAACTCGCTACGTTCCTATCAGAAGAGTATGACAAGCGTAAAGCACTCTGAGTGTAAGCCCACCTTTAGTTTCATATTTTTCTATAATTACATTAAGTCGAACTTGAACCAACTTCCCACAATGGGAATGTTTTGGAGGAAACACGGCAAAGATACCGGACGTTATATCACAGATAACATAATAATATAGCCACCGTCGGCCGTGACTTCGTCTAGCTGTCTCACTGAACTTTTAAACAAT
This sequence comes from Anticarsia gemmatalis, assembly GCF_050436995.1. Classification (NCBI taxonomy): domain Eukaryota; kingdom Metazoa; phylum Arthropoda; class Insecta; order Lepidoptera; family Erebidae; genus Anticarsia; species Anticarsia gemmatalis. The sequence continues at coordinate 6,598,230 of NC_134764.1, read as the reverse complement.
GATTCGCATAATTACACTTTGTTAATTTGCTTTTTAACATAGCATTTTTAACATACGTTTAGCACTTTTAATACTATTCATTCAACTATATTTTTCTATGATATCGTTAAACACCAATAACCTCGCAAGTCTAGATAGCTAACATATTTTTTTCTGCGGGTTTTCATAATTTTCTTTGATAATCTTTTCATACATATATAAATAGAGCTGGCTTGAATGTTCAAAACTCTACGCGACTGCGTACCTTTGACGCGTGGGGTTGAGGGTGCGGTTGGGCGCGAGCTTGGCGCATACATAGACTGAAAAATGTTATAGAAACCTAAAAAAGTGATGCGTAAATATTTAATGAGAAAATGTAACTATTATAGATATCACACGCCACAATCTCTACCAAAGTATTGCCAAAGGCCCAAAGGATAGTTTGCAATAAAAGAGAAATAAAACCGTTTAGAGTTACGTGAAATGTCATAGAACAAAATGTGTTCCCTATGATGTTAGATATCTAGTGCTACGAGATTCTGGGTTTGAATTTAACCCTATATACGTTCTTATATATCTAAAGATCTATAGTAGGTCAAATACGTATGACTACACATAATTAACTAATTAACATAAAATCTGCGTCTTTGACAGAAGATGCCAAGGAAGTCTATGTAATTAACCAGTAGGGGTTACATGTACCACTCAGTTTAATAACAAAACATCCTGTCTACACTTATTATAAATTGTTAAATGTAATATCAATGGCTGGGAGATGTAAATTTATAATTAACTAGCTTCTATCTGCGACTTCGTGAAACCATTACCCGTTGCAAAATGTATCATATGGTGTTAATCCAGGTTTATAAGCTATCAGTGTAACAAGCTTCATTGAAATCGTTTCAGGTGTTTTTCGGTGAAAGGGTAACAAACGTACATCCATACTTAAAGACTCGCATTTATAATATTAGTAGAATAACAAACGCTTAGATTTATAATAGGAATTAAGCAGACATGTCTACCTTTTCAAGGACTACTTGATTAGTTAATTATTTTCTTTTTGCATGGTTAAGCATCATTCAGACTCGCTACGGCTGGATGGGTTTGGATTTGAAAATAAAAGTCATCCTTTTTTATTTTATACGTGATCATGGTGTGGGTGTCAATTGTAAAAGTTATTCATTGAGTTTTTCAAACTACTGATTTATTTGCTGATTGGGAGTTACGTATTTGCGTATCATAGATTCTTTAACTAAGTATCATTTAAAAAATAATATGTACTTAATTAAGTTTTTGACCTTTTAATTTTTTCTTCTTTTAAAAAGGCAACTAAGATTTGCTCTAAAATCGCGAGGACTTTAACAAACAACAACAAACACAAAGTACAATAAGTACAACCAGACCCGAAAGCACTATTTGTGGATCGCACAATTAATTGTTCCGTGTGGGAATCGAATCCATATGACTAAATATAATGACTGTAGACTTCGAAATATTTAGGAATAACAAGGTAAATGAACTTAGATAAATCTGATTGATTTGAGGAAAATATTCTTGTAATGATCATAGGAATGGTTTTATGATATGCCATTAACATATAGGACATTGCCCCTGCGCCAGACTCACTTATCATCTAACTATCGCTACCTACTGCTGATTTATCAACGTATTCGACGAACTAATGCTGTACAAAGTGTAAATTATTGTGTTTTATATGAATTGTAATGTTTTGAAAGGCAGGTTATAATATAACTTTAGTTTACTATTGCATCTTTTTGAAACAGATTTAATTTGGTTAGCGATAAGAGCATGATTCTGCATGGTCTGTTTAAATCTTTACTGTAAATTAAAACATTAGGTAGGTACTTTTACTTTAGGTGGGTCCCGGAATAAGGTATGGGACTTAGATTGTGAGTCCACCATGGCAGCCAGTAGTTGGTTAAGAATCCTACATCTCTAGAACCAGTTTTATAAAACACTGTGTTATGCTTAATATTTTGTATGTCAGCTTAATGTCAAAATACTATTTATTTTGTTAACCACTATGTATTTGTACAATATTTTCTGTGAAGAAAAATACCCATCACTGTCTGTCTGTCTGCTGGGCAAAGATCCCCCCTCGGAATGAGAGAAGCGTTAGGCCTTGAGTTTACCACGCTGGTCAAGTGCCGGTTTGATTTACCTACTTACATTTAAAAAATATGTTTATAAACTATCTCGAAGACTTGATATAATGTTCCTTGAACACTTTTCTTACTATCTTACAATGAATCATGGAATTTCATACACTTTATGATCTGTTATTAGGTATGTGAAATCATTGCAGCATAGCAGCGCGTCTAATTGTCGGGACTATGTTTACGTAACTAAATACCTAAGTAAATGACTAGAATCCAGAGCTCATTATTTAATAGCTGTATGTGTTAGAAAAGAAACAAATCTATTAATTACTATTAATTATCTCGTGGCCATGGCGTGACTAACCATACCTACACACATAACTGATCTGAGAAATCTACGATGATTAATTTCAATACAATTTTATATAAAAGTAGGCTTTATTGTATGGCTTTATTAACTTACCTATGTAAAGGTCGAGACTAAAGAAAAACATAAAGTAAGCCATTAATGAGCCTAGCCGGGCGGTAAAATCAAATATGTGTAGATGAACTCGATCGGCACCAGCCGAACAAGTGAGTCGAGTCGGTTTTTGATAAATATGTTGCCGAACCGAATGCGTGTATAGCAAGCCTGGTAGGCATAGAGTGATAATACGAACATAACCACGCTCTGTTTTCATGGGTTTAAACATAACAAAGCACACCACTAGCAACAATTTCTACAAATTTCTTTCACTTCATTCACATTCATACATATTTCACTTATTTCAGCAACGGATAGTGGTTTCGATTGATATAGTTTAACGACTGTTATCTTAGTTGACAACAACCGGGACCGATCCTTTACGCGCCCTCCCACAGAGGCAACCGGTCAGTTCAAATTCCACTGAAAAGTCACCCATCTACGGAATGACCGCGGCGACGGTTGCTTACCCCACAAATCGTTGGCTGTAGGCGCCTCTACTTATTAGTAAAAACTGTCAGGCTTGCACTTGTCTATAAATCTGAATAATGTGGGGCTATCGACAGTAGTCCGTTGTTGGACTGAGTCCAGTTGAGCAGTACTTGGGCAGTATTGTTGGCATCACGGAGTAACGGTGGCATACTGACTGACTCCGCTAGAGCTATGTAGGTTGATAGGCTATACCTGAACTTGCATATAGAGTACATTACAAATGAGTATTGTAAAATAACTTCGGTACGCGACTTTGTTAGCGTGAAAAGATAGAAAAAGAGATACTAATTACTACTTTTTTTGCGGGTACTTTTACAAACATACAAACAAGGGACACAATTAACGCATAGGTACAGATATTTCTTCTAAATCGAACCCTCGACCCCCCTCCGCAGTGGAAGTGGCGTGGCGACCACCTTAACCACCATGAAAATGCTTACACTACTAGTTAAGATTTTGCGTGATAAAGTAATAAACATACATACATGCATCCCCTCAATCTTTATCATTTATATGAGAAGGAGGGAATTTATATATTTTTTTATTTTTATACAAAAATATTAATGAAAAGAAGAGCTGCGTAATTCGCTTGAGTCAGCCTAGCGGCTTAACAATCAGTGACTGACGTTGTTTTAAACGATTGTCCACAGAAATCACTAACAATTGGTGTTTGTATGCAATGCATTCTTTGAAATAGTCTAAATAAATAGGGAGATATACATATCAAACATGAATTGGTAATGACGGATCCATTCCATCAATTTTATTTCATTGGGGATAATCTTCTACTTTGAACAAGATTAATTTGCTCACAAACATTAATTTGTTATCGTAATTATTCAAAACTAGCGGACTGGCTGGATATTAAAATTTTATCCCGTGTAAATGTTGATCCCATCGATCCCATAAGAACCTCGTCCCGACAGTTACAAGCATATAAATCAATTTAGTTCAATTGTTGAAAAGTAATGCACGTACATACATTACGTGAATCAGTTTTATTAGATCACTCAACTGTGACTAAGTGCAACTTCCGATAAGAATGCGGTAAATTTTGTTTTATTTTTAAAGGTAAATCTAGTAAGCTATTTGAAATGGTATTTCCAAGTAGGTACCTACCCACAGGTATGGTCAATGGCCATCGTAAATTTCAAACAAGTGCTTATTTGAACACATTCATTGCGATGGGTCCGGTCGTTTTAATCGTGAACTATCATTATATTCGTATCTTAAGTATCCCACATAAAAGGTTCTTGTACATTTAAAAATAAATAGTGAACAGTAAGAGTGAAGCCATGTTTCAAAGTGTATTAAATTTATGATGTTCCATAAAGTGCTATCTTTTGATTGAAAGGAGCGTAATTATTGCAGCAGTATAATAATTATGTTGCGGGAATTTTCACAATTACACTGAAAACAGAGAAAAAAAACAAGCATTCCATTTTAGCTCTATTTCTTTTCATAATATGATTCACAAAACCTCCATCAATCCGTCGTTACTCTATGATATCCATAGATATAATATAACTTAAAACTTTAATTGTCGTTATGTATATTGTCTTTGATTTCACACATAAACAAGATGTCAAATTGTTACAAAAATATAACCGGGATTATGGTAAAAACAGAATGAAATAACAAAATCTAACTTGTAATCTTGTAAAAATGTTCATCGACATGGGTTAGGCGGAGTTTAAAAAAATATGGACATGTGGTCAAAAGTAAAAAGTCAAAAGAGTTTTTCTCAAAAAAAACTAACGGCGTCGTCGACGAACAGTATTTCTACTGATGCATGTTGTAGGTGCCCGAAGGCTGGATCTTCCCAAAGCGCTTCAGAATTGCTGGCGGGAGGAGATTTCTTCAAATATATAGCGGTGCCGGTAGCGATAATTCTACTGTTGTGGCTCCCACTAGCTTACAAGTACCGATTGGTTCCTTTCGGATGTTCTAGGACTTGTAGAACATGCCGGCGACGCAGACGAGTCTGCCCTCAGTAAAAAACAAGGACCCTTGAAACGAATTAATGTCGAAAAAATAAATTGACCACACCGTACCGACGATCGAAGAAATATGCAATACATAAATCATAATTTATACCTACAATATAAAATGTATAATGGAAATGTACAGAAATATATATCTACATAATATTTAACAACTGTTTACCTCATTAGCGTGGCCAAATTTAGTAGGTATTGTGAATATTTATAATACAACTTATAACCAGTGGTATTCGTTTTTGTTTTCACTGCCGTATGAGACCGTTATTAACGTAATTGAAACATAATTCTTAAGATTATGTAAATTAGGCTATCGAAGACAAAACTAATTGTGACAACACAAACCCCTATTCCCTTTATGGGGGAGGTAACATTAAATTTTATATAGGCACCTATACTCTGACTTTTGTGGGGCAGGCAGGATTATCCTATGGTTTCCATTTGCCTATTTTTTAGTAGTTGGGTAAGTATATCCTACCTAGTTCAGAACTAAAATGAGGACAAGTTTCACACACAATCAAGTATATTACAATAGAATATTTTCCTGATAGGTACCTACCTAATTCTTGGTAATAATAATTATAGTCTACGCTCAAACATCGAAATGGATTTACTCATAAATATTACTATAAATATTTTTTCGATGTCCACAATAATGGAGACTTCATTATAAATACAAATTGCCGTCTCAGTTTGTTTACATCGTTTCTACGCCACAAAATAATAGAAGTTTCGCACATTTAGCCTAACCCGCTCAATTTATTATAGAATCTATAATGGAATGTGGCAGAGAGGCCCAAGAATAACCGGCATAAAGTTTGTTAGTATAGAGCAAATAGTCTTTGCCTAATATACGCGGAATTTCTTATTTACTAAGACAATATTACAGTACACTTACATAAGTAATCTGCCATTTTAATGGTGTTAGTTGACATACTCATTAATTAGTAAAATCATTAAACAGATGTACGTAATTTGCCTAGATACATCTTGCTCATGAAAAAATAAATTATATTTGTGTTTCATCTGTGTGGGAGACAACCCCAGAATTGCAAACAATTTATAAAAAACGGGAAATAACGCGAACACGAATTTTGGCTCGGAATAGTCGGAATGCCTGACGTTTCAGCTCAATAATTTACAATAGCCCTGGTCGCAGGCTAGAAACGACGTCTTCTAAGCAAATGAGGCAAAGCTTAAACTTTTTTATTAATTTTTATACTGACTACCATATTGGAAGGTTTAATTAAACGGATGTACGTTTGCAGGTACATACCTACATACATACTGGATGAAGTGAGCTTAAATATGAGTTCGGAAACTTGCCTCAGGTGACTCAACCCTTGGCGGGTAAAATCGTTGAGAATACAATAAACCTGATGGAGCCGGGGGCCGTCGTAGCCATAAACTTATTAATAATAACTATTGCTTCCATCGGAAGACAAGCTACGACTCGAAATTGCGTCCTTGTGCTAGCCGTTGAACTTTGTGGCGCATCTCGACTGGTTTACAACGAATAACTCATTTACATTTCGATAGTACAACCCTTCCACTTTCGTCATTTTATAACGAATTTTTATAATCACGCGTATATTTTTTGAGCTTTCAAGAATATCGTTGTTATTGCCAATTTAATTTATTTTTGTTTAATTTTTCAACTTCAGGCAAAGGTATATATTTCGTTGAAGTTGAATTTTTTTATAAATTGTGCGTAATTAATGAATTTAAAGATTTTATAACTTGTGCGTAATTAATGAACATTTGAACAATAATAATTATTCAAATAATGTTAAATTCGATCAAGGACATTGTATAAATAAATTCCGTAACACGTTTTCCTCGAGTTTTTCCGCGAGTTACCAGAGTTCAGAAATGTTTACAGCGATGATAGGTGTCGTTTTAAATCTCTTTCATGGCCCTACTGAGGGCAATTTTCAGTTTTCTTTTATACCTGCTGTCCGCTCGCGGCTTTACCTGCGTGGAATTTCATCCCCTTCAGGGTGGAATTTCCAAAAATCCACTCTTAGTGTTCCTCTACACTTCCTAAGGAATCTTCATACCGAATTTCAACTCCCTACGTATGTAGGTACGTTTAGTAGTTCGGCAGTCAGTCACTCACATAGTGACGGATGAGCTTTATATCTATTGATTACAATTCATATGAATGTAATACAACTCCATTGTTATTCACGAAAACCAACTCTACATGTGCTGTTTAATCCCAACATTTTGCAATACTGAGAAAAGCACATTGCGAAAAGCGTTGTCAAAACTCACGAAATCGAGATGAAAGTGGAACCCTAGCATTCTATATAATATTTAAATATCGTTAGACATAATATATTTGTTTTAAATAATCGATGATGTCACAATAACTGTATCCCGCCATTAACAGGTCAGTCACACGATTTAGTTGTTTAAATATGACGATATTACATAATAACGGTTTATATAGATTAGGGAATTATACAAAATCAAGAAATAGATAAATAGCAACTGAAGAATACCAGTTTTTAAATCAAATACATTATAGGTTAACAAACCTATAACGGGACTCCTTTTTTGTCATTTACGCTTAGTTAACATAAAGGAGCGATATCATTTCAATAAATCGGTATAGATTTGCACTTAAATAACAACGCTATAGACTTTAGCGACTATCGAAGCAGTTTGAATCTTAGTAGGGACTACTAGAGACGTTTGGCAAAGTTACTGCTTCCGTCGGAGACTATTTATTTCATGTATTGACAAAGATTTTTTGGCTAGAAAAAATACAACAATTATTCAATTACAAGAACAATTGTCAATATCACGTTTAAACAACAAATTAGGCTCAATATAAATGTAATAAGGATTTTTGATAACGCGTGTAACGCTTGTTGAAAAAATATTTTTAAAAATACACGTTTTACAATCAAATAATTAGAATAACAAAATTATTGTGTAACAAAAAACATTTTTGTCCATATGATTGTCAGGCTTCGATGTGTTGTTGTAGGGTCCTCGTAGCTTTGGAGCTTACTAAAGCACTTAGGAGGACTGATTTTTCAATGGCCAGAAAAGTATATTCTAGAAATAGCTTTTTCATTTTGTGAGTTATTGTAAGAACAATCTAGAAGATCAGCTCTTACCTATTTGTCCATAGAGTTCGAGTACATTCACATAGTTTCCTACGCACGTCTATTATAGAATAACTTTTTTTGAGGAATGGATTTGACGTTTAAACCAATTATTTTCTAGAACTGAATCAAAAACATCAAAATAATTCCTCTAAAAATTATCCTTGGATAGACAAGACAACCCACACCACAATATACATACGAGTATAAAAGGGATTACGACTACACATAAAATATTATTATCTGGTCTTGATTCCTTATATCTTCGTGTTGCAGATGTTGATAGTTGATCAACTCAGTCATTTGTTGCCCTTCGCTAGGCAGCTGGCAATACTACACAGCAAACTGCCATACGATGAGCCGCAACCGACAAGAGTTACGAAATCTTCTATATCACTTCATTGTTTCATTTCAATCTTCATCTGTTTCTTGAATTCACTTAAAGCTAAAGTAACACATTGATTTTGAAGATTTATACAATAGATAATCGTAGTGAGGATTAAGATTATACAGACATAATATAAATTAAATTCGCATCACTCAAACACATCAGAATAGAGTATTTTATCAGGTTAACGAAAAAATTAAATACTAGAATAGAAAAAATGCACACCCTAAATAGTTAAACTATGTTAAATTCTTTCTTTCTTAGTATTGAAATGTTAAATGACTGTAGACAGTAGCTGATTAGACTGATAATAAAATACCGCATTCTGATTTTGGTTGATAGAATTTTTGGCCATCGCAACCAGATTTTTACACAATGCTTGCGAGAAACGTTGCATTAAGTGGAGTCTACCCACAACCCACTAAAAACCACCGGCACATCATATCAAAGGTATTTTTTTAAAGGCAATCTACAAGAATCATTTAGAATAAAGTCTTATCAACATCGTCGTAGTGAGTCGACTAGTCGGTGAATTTTACTGTGTAAGTATACTCCATTAACAGACAAACGTTTTCAAAAACTGTATCGCCCCAACTATTTAACCTAAAACCGATATGATTCGGTGCATATCGGCACATTTCCTGTCGATAAACTAACACGAGTCGTTATGTGGCTTTTGTATACGTGGCAATTACACAATGGCCGTACGAATGTGATTAGCAGTCATATTAAAGGCTACAGACCTTACATAATAATCACCAATAACGAATAACCGGTAATATTAAATGTCGATCGAACGATGGTACAAGAATATAAGGCATGCTTATCCGATACTGCCTATTCCGTGTCAAAATACAAATAGGAAAGTATCATAAACATTTGACGAAATTTCACGAACAATAGTTTCACGTTACATGAATGGTGAACAAACAAACTGATGGAAAGAGACAGTTAGAGTATGGAAAGTGTCAAAACTTCACCTGGTTAAGCTAACCGGTACTTAGTCAGATGTGGTGTTTCGCCATTAATGTCACTTATTGAAGAAATAACGGTGATATTTTAACATAGATATTCTTTACCAATAAAATTTTTGAAACAATAATATCCAAGCTATTCTTCGACTAAACATTTCTGACGACAATTTTTCAATTTACGAACAAATAATTGATAAAGGCAAATATCATTACTTTAAAAACAGTTATTTGGCTTTTCTAATATAAGTTCAGATAAGCTTCCCAAAATACAAAAGAGATTGCTTGTGATACATACTAAAAAAAACAGCCGTTTTTGTTTGCTTATCTAAACCTTTGACACTTTTAACAAATTTTAATTGAGCACAATTTTTTTCTATTTTACATTTTCTTAACAATAAATCTAGGGCCAGCTACATGGCTAATGAATAAGTGTCTACGAAAAATAAAATTAGAATAACATATGAAGGGCCATTCTATGAAAACAACTGTCAAAATATCACCTGATAAATTAACTGACACTTATTCAGAAGTTGTGATACTGGCCTTTAACACGATTTAGATAGAGCACTTACAAAATGTATAATAAAATCTAATTTAATATAAATAATATCACGCACCTGTTCCCTCTTGTAACAGTACTGTGAGGAACAAAGGCACTAATAACTGAATTCCCCGCCCGCCGTGGTTAATAAATACAATTTTATCTACAAGGAAAGCCACTAGTTTATTATATGTGCTACTAATTAATGTATTTTACGACCACCACTGTTGGACACACACATTTTTACAGAAATGGCTATTGTTGCTCTAGTGATGTGCTAAGAATCCTGTGTAATCCTCAATAAATCCCGGGAATGAGACATGAAATTCCCGCAAAGAGTCTTCGCTGTATAAAATTGCCTTAAATGTTCTCATGCATTTTGAAACGCTTTTAATTAGAGTGTATTAATTCTAACGTTAATAACTTTGTCTACTAATATATCATTCAACCTAAACTTTCAGCATAAACCGTTACTCACTAACCACAGGCTGCGGGAAAATAATAAAAAATACAGCTGTTTTGTGAATAATTTTTTTGGTCTTGGTTAAACTTCATTCATGTTTAGGTTACGCGCTATAGCACAGAATTATATTAAAAACTATAACAAAGCAGTAAATAAGTTGGTGAAACACCGACTTGGTACGAGTATACCTAGGCCCTTCACATACGTAGATCGTTCGTCTATTACACGATGTATCTATATAATTATTTGTGTTCATTGTTTCATAAACCCTATTTGTTCATAAAAATGTGTAGGGTTTTATTGTATACAAAAAAGTAACTATTTAAAAAATATAAATGTATAAATCCCGTTTGATCCCATCACTATTAGTAGAGTCCAACTGGTGCTGTTATCGGTACACAGGAAATGTGACAGGAAGACTGTGCACGATATTATTATGTTGTAATATTCCTAACGAATTCCAAATAATAACTTCAATTTACTAATCTAAACGCACTCATAACTTTTCGAGACGTTTAGAGATCCTTGATCAAATTTCCATGTAAAAACTCTGCCTGACTCTACTACGATTCAAGCGTGATGTTAAATTAAAAACAAACTAACAGACAGGCCAGGCTTTGTCCGGATTTATTACAATTATATAGGTACCGTTGATCCCATTAATGTGGGATTTTAGTTCCGAGAGAATTATACAATTTACTTTACTTGTTCAAAAGTTATGCGCGCATATACGTTACATGGTTAATTATTATTAATATCTATTTATATTTATACAGGTTCCGATTTACAAATCGGATATTTGGCTACAAATTATTAGATAGGTACCTATCAGTTTCAGTTTAGTATATTTTACAGTCCGTAAGTAAAGACAGTTTATTTAAACGTTTTTCAGTTAGAGCGTTTATAGTAGTTATTGGGGCAACGCACAGGTTAACGCATCTACGTATGAAATAATTTTTCGTTTAAAAGAAAATAATACGTACCTGTATGACTCGAAGAATCTGCCTGAAAGAGTTATTTATTTAAGCCTGATCAAGTAAATAATAATAAATATAGTAGCATTACAGCTTTACCTACTATTTTGCGGTTAGACATTCCTGGGGGCCTCGTTAACAGGAAGATTGTGTACCTACAGAATCACAGGATAGCCGTTGTATATAGGCAGGTACACACCCTGTATCTAATAGGTACTTTATTTTAATTCTGTTTTGGATGGACGGCTTTAATTACATATTGTAGTTTAATTTAGTTTTCTTTTAGAATTATCTTTAGAAAATAATTATTTTATTGTATTATGGTAAGAATGGTAACTGACTCCTGTTTAAATGAAATTAAATGTAGTTTAGACCTCAATGCTTTCATAAGTTTACCGAATGTGTAGAATAAGGCGGTATAAGTAATATTATAAGCTAATTAGCTAACCTAATCATTTCAGGCCAGTTACTGTACCTACTTACGCTACAGTTATTTTTTGGGCAAAATAAGCAATAGATCCCTAAAAGATCATAAAAACCGAGTGAGCTTAACCAAACTACGCATTATGCTTGTGACATCATTCTAAAAATATATTAATTAAGCGCAAGTATTTGATATAACATGTTTATTATTCGAAAATAAGGTTATTGTAATTAACATTACCGCGGAGGAAAACCACAGCGCACTCCTGACAGGCTTAAGTGAATAAATATGACATAATTCTAATATAAACAACAACGAAGGCTTTAAAATAAACAACTCATTAGCGTCTCTATACTTTCTGTGTTCTTTAGGAAAATAAAAGGGAGAGAACCCTTGAGTCCACCACATTTAAAAGAATATATCATGTTCAGGTTAGAATCCAAAGCTAGCCATATCTATACTAATATTATAAAGATGAAGAGTTTGTTTGTTTGTTTGTTTGTTTGGTTTGTTTGAACGCGCTAATCTCGGGAACTACTAGTCCGATTTGAAAAATTATTTCAGTGTTAGATAGCCCATTTATCGAGGAAGGTTATAGGCGATATATCATTACGCTACGACCAATAGGAGCAGAGTAGCAATAAAAAATGTTACAAAAACAGGGAAAATTTTGACCCATCCTATCTTATGTGACGCAAGCGAAGTTGCGCGGGTCAGCTAGTAAGGGATAAAAGTCCTCCGACACCAGTCGCGAGCGACACTGGGCGTAGTAGTTCGACGTTGCGGGACTTCGCCAGACATGTTACGCTTAGCTCGTCGTCTTAAAGATGCGAAGTCGCCAGATATGTCACGCGAACTTGCCTGGTACGTGGGACTTTAGGATCCTAACGTCTCCCAGGTTTTAGTATACAACCTGCACTTAATCCTCTTAAATGTAGTGAATTCAAGGTTTCCTCTGTCTTATTGTACGGTTAACGGCTACCTATATTTGTAGTTAAAGCTTACAGTGTTTTATTCAACACGCATCAATTTTAAAATTAAGTGTAATCATAATCACACAAGATGTTCGAGGTACCAGAAAACCCTAATTAAAACTTAACTAATTATTAACTTATGCATTTATAATTATTAGGAGGATGTAAGAATATCTAGGTAAAGATATATATCTATTTAATAAGGTACAGGATAACAAAATAGTTATTAAGACCGTTACTCATCCTTGTCTCATTTGAATAGAATTAATAAGCATAGTTTGCTGAACTATCGTGTTCTTCGTTTGGTACCAAACATCCAAAAGCAACATTCTTTGTAAAAGTTAAGCAAAATTATGTATTAAAATATGACAAACGGGTACTGGCTGGCATTTAACTACGTTGTTTAAAGTCAGAGAAATATCTACCAAAAAATGTACATCACTTACACTATCTATTTTATTTATTTTTGGCCTTAGGAATGCGAATAGTTACCTAAGTATAATTTTCACCTAAGTTAAGTAATGCGATGATAAAAGTCCGCAACGTAATGCATCAAAATATTTAGACTTGATTGTTCTACTTACCTACTGAATATATGGATCAAGGTCACAACGCAGTCTCCGCATCACAACATCATCTTGTTCCACAGTTCATCAATGAAACACGGCGAAGAATTATCAAACACCACTTGTTTATAGACAACGCATTGATAATTGCAGTTACTTTGATTGTTTTAAAGCTTAGGATACAAGGATGAGATGGCTGAGGTCAGAGAGACGGGTGTAAGTCGATGTCAAGTTCTAGGTGAAGGCCACAAGCCCGACCTGCGCAGTGCGGCGCTCCCGAGGAATGTTGCCAATCCTCAATGCCAGCGACTGCCCGCAAGCCCCCGCCGCGGCCGTGGGAGATCATTATGTAAATAATGGCTTGTTCTTTTTGAGTAATATGAAATAATTGCTTTGAGAATTCTTGCTCTTTTAAAATATTAATTTGAATGGGCAATTTTGGTTTCTTTCCTCTTACTCGGGTTACTTACTGGGGTGCATTCTGAAAACTTATTAAGTTTTATTTATTTTAGAGTAAAAATAATTTTGCGTACTCAAACTGGAACTTGTCATTCAATATTGCTTTGTAGATAGGAACTATACCTATATCCACTCATATTCCGCAAATTATTACTATTAAAACTCCTACAGACTTCACTGTGCACTCTATCACAAAAGTAGCAATCAGGAAATCCAGTACATATAGAGTACTTTTTAATTTAACTCACTTTTTTACATGTCGATAGGGGAAACCACTACAAATCTAGTTTGAAAACAGTTCATAATATTTTTGCGAAAAAACTTGAACTATAATGCGTCTAAGAGTGGTCATTTCCATCATAATAAACATGTGGTCGATGACCTATCGTTCGAGCTACAACGATTTGAGAGAAATAATCAAAATATTGGTGTACCTATTATGATTTCGAAGTTTAATAGGTATATTGGCTCAATAGGGTAGTTTATCAATTAAAACACATTTGTAAATATATAATGTATAATGCTATAATAATCTAAGTAAAATAACGTAGTAATAAAATCAAATAGTACACAAAAAGAGGTCACAAAAAAACAAAAAAATCATATTAATATATTTAACTTAAGGCTCATTGCACTATGCTCAACAATCACAATACGTATCGTACCTACTTGTTTGCTAAATTCATAGAAATATTAAACAAATATTTTCCTCCAACGAACAAAATATTTTTAATACAATTTTCCTTAGATTTTAATTCGGAAACACATTATAAGTGGACAGAGCAATGAGGCTACAACCAGCACAATAATTCGACATCAGCTATTTATAATACGCCATCTGAAATGTTGGAAAAATCGTTTCTTATGCCAAATTACTTAAAATATATTGTTTTATATGCCATAAAAATATCACCAAGAAATATCCAATAATAACGAAGTTACGAATCTTACCCCCGGTTTCTGAAGAACATTTAGCAGTAGTTTATCTATTCAATAGCGTTTAAAATCATATAAATATAATAGTTATTCAGCGCTAACTAAATGACTAAACATGCTTTTCATCATAAAGGTTATCATTTTTTTACTTTAAACGCTTTTTCTGTAAAGTTCAGTTTAACGAGTTATCGTAGTATAAATAGCAGCTGTCGAAATGCCAATAGTTTATACAACACAATAAATGAGTTTTATTAAATAAACGATCGAGTAAAGCACAGTGCAACCTGCCTTTACCCCAGCGTGAGCTGCCTTCACAGATTACACACTATTGCATATTGATACGAACGAATATACATCAGAGGCGGATCTAACCTCAAAACATACATGACAGTCTCGGAAACAGTCATTACAGTTCATATTAAATTGATATACTACATTACATCGTATTAGATCCGCCCCAATACAGTCAGAACTAAAAATATGTACACACTAACACTTTTTTATTAGCATTTTATTTGCTTCAAAGTGATTTTACAATCACTATAAATTATTGCTGACTAATTGCATTAATACAATTTATATTTTATTTCAAAAGGCATGTTTAATTATAGATCCCGGCTGTTATTTAAGATGATCTTTAACAGTCGTTACTACTAGACAGAAGCTTGAAAGTCTGTCAACCAATCTTACCGAGGGGTATCGTGTTATACTTAATCCAGTTAACTGGATTGTGAAACAGTTGAAAAAAATAAAAATACTCGTATTCAGCTGCATCCAGTGAGACTGGAAGCTGACTCTAACATAGTTGAAAAAAAGGCTGATTGAAATTGATATCTTCATACGAAAAGGTACGATTAAAAATGTAACAATGTGTACATATTTTTACTTCTGACTACAAATATTACTTATTAAACGTATGCCACACGTGTCCGTACCACAAAACATATTTTAACTTAATACATTAGGCCGTTACATAGCAAAACAATTGATTATGGCATGTTCGGTTGCCTATACAAAACTATTAGTGGGTACGTGATTGGTCTTGTACAGTTTATACACATCTCATATTTGCTTTAAATCGGCTATACATTAGACACTAAGTTTTTGAGTCTCTTGTAATTATGAGTGCAAAGTTAAGGATATTTCTCATTACATCGAGCCGGTATGTGAAAAAATATGTGGTACATAAGTGTGTAGGTACTTCATAGGTAATTAATCATTTGTACCTTCAACTGCTGGTGGATGATTGTTTACAAGCTCGATGCTATAAGTATAGCATCCTTTAATCGAATCAGTCGAATAAGCAACATTCATCCTGAGTATTTTACAACGACAAATCAACTATTATTAGTCAATAACTCGGAGATATCTTAGTGTTTCGCCCTTCCGAGCGACAGACGTTACAAACATCGATATT
This sequence comes from Anticarsia gemmatalis, assembly GCF_050436995.1. NCBI lineage: Eukaryota > Metazoa > Arthropoda > Insecta > Lepidoptera > Erebidae > Anticarsia > Anticarsia gemmatalis. Next base: position 6,581,941 of record NC_134764.1, on the reverse strand, counting down.
TTTTATCGATTTACAATCGATTGACTGGCCGAAGGAACTCGTGTTTCGCGATTTAGTATAAGACCCGTAATGGAACGGGAACCTTTTACCCTGATCACATACAGTCGACATGTTTGGTTCATCCTCACGGCCGCCGTAGACGAGCGCATTTGCGGCGTACTCCGCGTGAACATACAATACATACAAATGAAACTTATCTTAAGTCACATAGATCTGAAAGCACACTAAGAATGTACAAGATATACAGTGTTATGGCTACATTATGAACATTTATCTTGTGCTATTTTCTATATCTAGAATATAGCGTAATACAAAATACTTTAAGTACACGATCAAAAGTTCGTCGTCCACGACGGCCGTTATCTTATTCGTATTGTATCAACACTCTTTAACAAAGATCCAAAATTGTATACAAGCTTGAAAACATCAAGTGGTCGATGGCACTGCCGCGGAATGCAGTCTATATACTGACCTATCTAGCTCTTACACTAGAGTAAAAAGGATTTATGTAACTTTAAAACAACAACAATCGCATAATTCAGTACAGTTTTTTTTGTATTTTCTCTCCATTTTTTTAATACATCACAGCATTTCGATTCAAACATTGGATATTTAATTCATAAGTACTAGCATGCCACGTGAATGATATAAATATGTTGCGTGTCACTGGCGTACTAGGTAAGCTTAATTTGAAAAACGGGCAGGACGTTTAGCGTGTTCGATAAAGGCCTGCACCTGCCGTATGTCCGCGACCGTACACAGAAGTGAGCTGGCAGCACGTGCAGGTCATCTGTCCGACTTGCCGGCGTGGTGGAGGTGGTTGGGGGCATCGGCGAACGCGAACTTGAGCCGGTACGCCTCGGCGACCAACATGCTGATGTTGGAGTCGGTCCAGTTCTGCGTGGGCACGTTCTGGAGGAGGATCATGAGGCCCTGGAAGTCTCTCTCGAGCATGAGTCTCTCGCGCCAGTGCAGCAGGAAGGCGGCGCACACGTACAGCTGGAAGCACGCGAACCCGTCCGACTCGGCGAGGTACGTGTCCCACAGGCGGATGGTGCAGGGCAGCGGGATCTCCCTCGTCAGCAGGTTGTTCATCCACCTGAACGAGAACTGAAGGTAGTCCACGCCGTGTGTCTGTAGGTGCTCGTGCAGTGGCAGGTCTATGCGCCGGATCAGCTCCTTCAATTGATTCACCTGAGAAATACATTTTTATTGACATATTTTAACATACGAGCTACAAGCTAGATGGGTGAGCTACATTTTGTCTAAATAAGGTAAGGTAAGGTAACTGTTTACCAAAAAAGGTAGTTACAATTTCGATACTAATAATAGTATACAATTTTTCTGGCTGTCCATATTTCCTGTTTATACCATAGAACTTAAAATTAGGTTTTTCCAATATAACAATATGAGGCAAAATGGTATCAAAACAGCCTTGGACACATCAGCTTGCAGTCAGCCCATTATTTTAGTCAATCATCCTCATTCGATGTTTAGAAGCGCGGTTAATTGCTATTATCGGGACAACTGACGCATATTATTGTTAACTAACAATAACATAGTAACACATGGTGCCGTTTTGTGGTTTTTGATAGCACTTAATTAGGAGCAGGGAACGGAAAAACATTGTCATAACGTTTTCCCTGATGATAGCGTTGCGTACACGTGCACGTATTGAATTATTATTATACATTGTTTTAAATGATGATATGTTATAGAAGTCTAATTAATGTACCTACTGTGTAACCAAGACTGAGCGTAAACAATTATGTTTTTTATTGTCTTCACAAACTTTGTCTTCTTCTTCATTATAAAAGTCCGTAATAACAGTTGTCAGGTCGATTCATATATTTTTATATACAAACATTCGCAGCGCCCTCTAAATTTGTAAACAACAACTATTTATTAGCCGTGTATTTATCAGTTATTGCGGTCAGGCCTTGTAATTCGACCGGCTTGATCAATTAGACCTAGAATGTCTTCGGTAGTATAATGCAATGTGGCGCCCACAGCTAGTTGCGCTCACCAATCGATGAACGATCTGTGGGCTAAACAAACCTTGGCGCGGTCTTTCTATAGACGAGTTACCGCATAGTGGTAGTTGAACTGGGCGTCACCATGCTTCAGAAAGCACGCTTAAAGTCTGTCCCGATTGTTGTTTATAAAGATAGAGAAGTTAAGCCACGTCAAAGGCCTTCGGGCAGCAAAAAACTTTGACAATAGGTTGACCACTGATCATATGGTAAGAAGATCCTTATGAAAAACGTCTCGATATCACTAATTTGGATCGACGCCATTAGAACTAGTCTTAATTTAATCTTTGATGTGAGGTGGCACTCCTGAGCATCAGAATCTCTTGACATGCACTCCTCTACAATAATTGTTGTCAGTATTGTGGAAGTATGCCAAAGGACTTAAGCCTAGTCTATCCTCCTATCCTGTATTATATCCTATATTATTATAAGTTGACTATTAAGCATACAACAAACCAGACCACAATGAGGTAAGTCATTTAACACAAAATTAAAAAATATGTAAGATGATGCAGGATTTCATGTGAGGTAATGGGAAGTCATGCCATGTTAGAATGGAATAAATAAATAAAATATTAATGAATATTTTCCTTATTTCAGACATTTATGTACGGTTAAATAAATGTACAGTGGTTCGAACTACTTTGCATAGATGGCGCTGCCACGCTGAATTATTATTTTTTATAATATTAGTTGTGACTGCCATCTATGATTACTTTGTGAAACTACTATCGAGTTTAACCACTAGTCTGTATGTAACTACCTACTAATAAATAAGTAGTACAAATAATGTTACCATTTTTTTTTTTCTCACAGGTACTAGGACCAGAGTATCAGGAAACTATTTATGGTTTGCTAGTTTCTGCTTGCGATTTTTCTTATAAGAGTCAGTTGTCAACGAATCGCACCAAGACGCAGTGCACATATTTCTAAAGAGCTATTTAAAATAAAAGTTTTTTTTCTACACAAAAAGATACATATGTACCAATTTCATATAAATCCGTCCAGTAGTTTTAACTTACCTTGTATTGGATGCCAAGTTGAGCAAATATGTAATTATCTTGAATACTATCGAGGAACTTGGATAGGCACCAGAAGGAGTCAGCTTCGATGATGTCTCGCTGTTCCTCCGTCAGCTTGTCTAGTGGAAAGTTGTCCAACTCCTGGCCCGGAGCGGCTTCTTGCAGGAACACCATGAAGAAGGGGGTTACCAGGTCGTTGATGCCTTGGACGTAGCCTGATGCTGGGTGCCTGATGGCCCAGATGTAAAGGATCCGTTCAAACATCACCTGCAATAAACAAGGCGGAAGTTATTACTAGATCTATACTAATATTTTAAAGCTGAAGAGTTTGTTTGTTTGTTTGAACGCGCTAATCTCAGGAACTACTGGTTCGATTTGAAAAAAATTTTCAGTGTTAGATAGCCCATTCATTTATATCGAGGAAGGCTATAGGCTATCACGCTACGACCAATAGGAGAATAGTACCAGTAAAAAATGTTACAAAAATGGGGAAAATTATGACCCATTCTCTCTTATGTGACGCAAGCGAAGTTGCGCGGGTCGGCTAGTCTCGTATAAAAACATACACGTCTCGCCATTAAGCTTGTATAACGAGCTCCATCCTGTGGGGGGAGGGCCCTGATTATAAATTGGGCCGTTATAATTATATGTAAAGGTGTCGGTTCGCGCCACGGCAGAGACCGGAGACCGATACATGTAGCCTCGACCGTAGATTGCCACCGTTACTTGACATTAGATAACGTATAAGCAACAGTTCGACAGCGAGATAGAAACGAGACAGGTCGTCAGGCTGAATCAGTAGCGGCGCGATTCGCCACCTATAAAGAGTATACTAACAAAAATGTTGAAACAAACAACACAGTTTCGAAATGAACCTGAACTTGAGCTCCGTAAACTACTGTACGGACTACGAAAGCCGTAATACAAAGAGAAAAATTACCTTTTCAGAATTTAAATAGCTCCATTCAAACTTATTAAAGTATACAACATTTACAGGTATATATTAACAGTGTAAAATTGAGTGAATTAATCAATTACGTATAATATATGACATTATCTGAAGTATGAGAAATATTATAAAGCTTGTCCATAACTTTTTATTGGATATAGGATAGATATTTAACATTTTTAATTAACTTATCTTAATTAACTGTGGGAAAAACTGCACAATTATTCATTTAATTGCAGCATCTTAATGTTATCAACAATTCAGTTTTTTTTAAACTTTATATTGATGGTTTGATTTTATAGTGATAGCCGAATGGCTTAAGTTGGTACCTTGCGGGAAAGTGGTTGATGTTTCGAAGCCGAGGGAACAGAGCAATGTCTTTTCGAAGTTATGTGTGTATTACAAATATAAAAATGAATCGCTATAGTGTTGTTAAGCGCAAATCTAGACAACAGCTGAATCGATTTCGCCTACACTTTGTATATAATATTCCTAGAAGTACCAGGAAGGTTTTACAGAGAGAAAATAAAAGGATCGTCTGCTATGTGGTACGAAGTTTGCCAAATCAGCTAGTTGAAAATAAAGGTCACTTGTTCAAAAGGCTCACCTGTACCGTAATCTGTTGGAACAAAGCAACGAGTGGGCTCATCCGGGGAATATCAATATGTATCTGCCTGTAAGTGTCGTCGTCCCTCTCCGCATCGTAGTACTGACGCACTAAGTGCTTGTAGTCCGCCCTCTTGCGTTCCAGAGTCTCCACACGACGTTCCGCGTTCGCCGGCAAGTACCCCGCTAACAAACGCCATGTCACCGCCCTGGCCTAGAAAAGAAAACATCCATATTAATATTATAAATGCGAAAGTAACTCTGTCTGTCTGTCTGTTACTCAAACACCCTAAACTACTGAACCAATTTGCATGAAATTTGGTATGGAGATACTTCGATACCCGAGAAAGGACATAGGCTATATATCATCACGCTACGACCAAAAGGAGCAGAGTACCAGTAAAAAATGTTACAAAAACGGGGAAAAATTTCGCCCATTCTCTCTCCCACGCAAGCGAAGTTGCGCGGGTCAGCTAGTATTATATAAAACAATTAACACTTAAAGATAATATTTAAGAACTTGTTATCTGTTTGATAATGAATATCAGGTGTTTTTTAATCTGATGTAAACAAAGTTACTTCAAAGTTCAAAACTGTGAAGCACAAATTGGATGGCTACTATTTATTACAAATAAATTGGAATCAATTGACAAGACGTATGGATGTGAATGAGGCTAGGAAAATTTGTAAGGATCCTACCAAGTGGATTTTTTTTGGCCACTGCCTACCCCTATACGAAAAAGATGTGATATTATGTGTACATATAATATCACAAACTAGTATACAATAGTTAATTAGGCACTCATTACCAAAAGAATTATAAACATGTAATCATTAAAAAATTTGCCATCTCTTTATACTAAGAATAAGTAAGTTTAGATATTTGTTGGAATAATCATTGATATTTCAGTATCTCAAGATTGAATACTCCAATGACCTAGAAAGTATAACTAATAGCTATGTATGTATTGTTGTTGACACTACATATATTACATTGTAACTGTAATTTTATACTTGACTAGCTGACCCGCGCAACTTCGCTTGCGTCACATAAGAGAGAATGGGTCAAAATTTTCCCCGTTTTTATAACATTTTTCGTTGCTACTCCACTCCTATTGGTCGTAGCGTGATGAAATATAGCCTATAGCCGTCCTCAATAATAGGACTATCTAACACTGAAAGAATTTTTTAAATCAGACCAGTAGTTCCTGAGATTAGCGCATTCAAACAAACAAACAAACAAATAAACAAACAAACAATCAAACAAACAAACTCTTCAGCTTTATAATATTAGTATAGATAACTATGTATTATTGTTGTTGACACTACATATACTGCATTGTTACTGTAATTTTATACCTGATACAAATACAAAGAAATATAAATATTTTGTAATATGTAACCATCCACAGGTAATAAGTAGATATTTTCCTATTCAAATTGATGTAATACTGAGAATTCATTGACTATACATGCTATAAATATTATGTTGGTGTCTTATTACATGTTCATAACTTGTTTTTTCTGCAGATCTATACTAATATAATAAAGCTGAAGAGTTTGTTTGTTTGTTTGATTGTTTGTTTGTCCGATTTGAAAAATTCTTTCAGTGTTAGATAGCCCATTTAACGAGGAAGGCTATAGGCTATATAACATCACGCTACGGTCATTAGGAGCGGAGTAGCAACGAAAAATGTTACAAAAACGGGGAAAATTATGATTCTCTTATGTGACGCAAGCGAAGTTGCGCGGGTCAGCTAGTAATAAAATAAAGTAAAGATACTGCTTCTTGACAATAACAACATAGATAAATTGTAACTAAAAGATGTGGCCAAAATTGTAAACAATGTTACAAATAGAATTACACATTTGGAGCAGTAGTGAACGTGTTCACTGCGTCACAACAACTGTAGCAAAACATGCAATGGGTTTCGAAACCCATAGGGGGCAAATAATTGTGTGATGAACATGAATATTTGAGCTGAACCTGATTGTATATTTTGGTGTATGAGTATGTATTTAGAAGTATACAAGTATGTTTATCAATTGTCTTGTTACCATGAACTTAGTTTTGAATCAGATGATCATGTGTGAGATGTCCAAAAATATGTGTATTTAATAAAGTTAATCTTAGCTGGGCATTATTATATTATAGCTTTTCTGTTACTATGCACACAAGGCAAGTTGCCCTTATCAGGAAGCAGTCTGTAATTGGTCCATGGGTACAATCTTTGATGCATACAATGACATTTAAGTGTTTCCCAAAATTTCACTTGAATGTTCCGTGCCTTGCAAGGTATATATATTAAGAGTAGTAAGTTATCCCAGTATTTTTCAATCATGTCATTATGACAAGTTGCAGGCCTTGAAATGACTTGGAAGCATTAACCATATAACTATATGTAAATACTATTTGCTATAACACTATAAAATAGCTAATTTCATACATGGAGTGAGTAACTACTATCTGGCTAATTAAATTTAAGACTAAATGTAAAAAGAAAGTGTATTACAGTTGCAGAAGTAAAAGAGTTCATTGTGTGCTTAGCCACTGTACTTGTCAGGGAAAAAAAAACAATGTGATAAAGGCTGAAGGCACACATACTATGATTGTGAGGTACAAAACAACAACAATGTCAATAACATCACCCCAAGGTTGTTCCACACGTCATAGAGCTCTAAGCAGGACATACAACACTAACAACCATAACCAATCAATTATAATTAGATATGTTAATGACTCATCAACTACAACACATACAGAATGTCACTCACTTTAACAGGGATGCCAGACCAACTCAGCTGTTTCAGCTCGTCGAGATCTATCACAGTGCTATCGTGGAGCTGTGTGAACCGCTCAAGCTTCGACTCGCTACTCTCTTCCCGAGATGTCAGAGCCGACAGTCTCACGGGCCGCGGTCGCCCCGGGTAGTGACGCAGCGGCCCCGACGTGCCGGCTCCTCCCAACCTCCGCACTTCATTCTTTTTCACCTCAACGGCTTCTGCTTTAGGTTTCACAGTCTCACTATCAACTTTTACGTCATTTTTGTTTACGTTCTTACTACTATTCCTATGCGAGTTTATCACGTTTAAAGCGGCGGTTTGCGATATGGCCTTGGATATTTTAGTTTCGGCGATTCCAGATATGATGTCGTCGTCGCCCAGGTCCCAGGCGTCGTTCACTGACGCCTGAAACTGTTGATACGATGACCCAGACATAACCTCGGCACGTTTGACCGTCTGACAGGGTCTGCCTGGGACTGCGCGCTGTGGTGTCCTCCAGAATGTGTCAGACAATAAACCGTTCTTGTCATATTCGGGTTGGTAGCTTTCCATAATAAAATACAGTCGTGAACATTCTAAATAACTTTGTTGGACAACAAAAAAATATAGTGAAAATGTTGTTGATATGACATATCACTAGACTGACCATAGACAACTTGCATTCCAACATTTCCAACCTACATAATTATTCTACTTATCGCCGTGACGTGCCGAGATCTTTTCTCCTCGTTATATCATGTACATAAGAAGGAGATAGAATGTATGTACATTCCGTTATAAGCGTTTCTGTTCTTTATATGAGTTTGTGTTTGAATTTGGCCTCATTATTTAAATAATTTATTTCGTAGTTTATAGTTACCAAAATATTTGTTGACTGTTATTTCCAACAAATGCATAAATTGCACGTTTAAAATAAAAATTATATACAAAATATTAAAATGCCACATGGCACGATTGTCTTTGGATTCTGCAACAAGTTGATAATCAAACCCATCTATTTTAATGATCTTCAAAAAGATAATATTTTTTTGTTCAAAATTATATTTCGTTCAGACACAAGAGGAGAAAGCCCAAAAACCCAATGTGGACTAAAATAATTTATGTTTCGTAAGGTAGATGGAGTAACCCTACTATAATCCCCGCTCCATTGGCCTGCCTGGTTTTAGTTTCATACGAAACGCGTTGCGTACTTATGACTTCATACCTATTTAATCGACTTTGCTGTTCGTAAAGAAGTTTTAAATAAGAATTTCTAGGTTTGAGAAACCCTCTGGGTTTTTTGGGCATTCTCTTTTACAAAACTAGACCAAATCTGCCTCAGTTTTGAGCTTGACCTAGAGTTAAGGTAGACAAATCTGAAAAACTTAATGATGATGATCTCTGAAAAACTTACTCGATACATAAATAGTTTTTATTCGAAAATAAAAACTTCCGTTAAATTAAAAGAAAACATTGTGTCATTGAAAACTTAGGTTATGTCAATATTTTTTTGATTTTGTGTACATTACAAAAAATTAATTACAGGCTCTCTCAAATTTTCGAAAATTCAGAACGATCTAAGTAGAAGTAAAACTAATATAAATTAGGTTGGATTTACAACGACCTCTATATGCTGTTTTCGACTCATCGTGAAGTTCCCGTTTCCAGGAAACCTTTTAGTATTAGATCGATATTCGTATTAATTATTTCGTGTGATGTAGAAAATTGTGTTAAAAATGGCAAGCCCGAATCCAGAAGTTGACTCTTCGTCAATGTTTATGCAAAAAGGTGATGGTAATAGAAACAGCAGTCCTCTGCGATCGGAACCTTCTTCGAGAAGAAATTCTACGGTAAAGACAAGTGTTCCAGCCGAGACAATTACAGTAAAAGACTTTTTTGATTTTATGAAAACAGCTTATCAGGTGTATGAGCATTTAGAAGGCGATGAGGATGAAGGATCGAAGATAGACTGGGAAGAATTAACGAAATTAACAGTAATTAATCATGTCATTGAACAACAAGAACGCGATCTACTTTATCAGACAACGTATGCTGACCCAAAGCCGGTTATTAGCAAGAGCGATACCATAGTTGAGAAGAAAAATAGCGAAGAACGTGTGGATAAAAGATTCAGTTGCAGTGAACTTGAAGGTATCAATTTTTTTTCTTGTATCATAACTACTGCTGCCATCTAGTATTGCAGTAAGTAAATACATTCAGCTAACTTTCAGGCAAAGGTGCTCGACAAAGACCTTTACCCCCCGAAGCTAGGGTCGAAATGCTTGGGGTATGGACTGAAGCTAATCTCAACTGTAAATTAAATGATGTAAGTAGGATATACATATAAGTAAAAATTTTTGTTCAATGCTTACGAGTTCATTAAATGACTATTAGATGGCGTTAATATAAATATTTTTTTAGGTCGTAAATGAAGGGATTTTGGATTCTATTTTGCCGTATTTGGTTGGTTATAAAAAGCCAGCCAAGACAACAAGTGTTTACGCACCAATAATAAAGAAGACAACGTCAGGAACGGTGGTTGAAGTGAAAAAACCATCAAGTTTTGGAGGTATTTAAACATCATTTGGCTATTCTATGCTAGCTTTTAAAGTCCCAGTAGTTCTAATAGCTAGACTACCTGTAGTTAGATAATTAATTGACGATAACTATAATCGCTTTACTTAACGTTTTATTAATGAATAAATATAATTGTACTCATTCTTTCAAGGGTTCGTTGACGAAAAAGAATCACGAGACCGTCTAGGCAGACGTAAATCTTCAGTTACTGCAGCTCAAGAACGTGTCAATCAAAAACAAGAGTAAGAACTTCACTAATATTACCAATTTAATTCCATTGTAAGATATCTATACATTTTTCAACTCAGTAGTCATATCCGATATGGTCTAGTGGCTAGGATACCTGGCTCTCACCCAGGAGGCTCGGGTTCGATTCCCGGTATCGGAATTTCTTTTAACTCTTTTTCAAAACTTATTTTCTTTTTTTCAGCGGTGATGTGGAAATTCACGTATGTGATGAAGTGAAAGGCTTGAAGAAAGATTTTAGATGTCCTCAAAAATTGTTGGTATCAAAAATGGGATATTTTGCTGACGTAACAGCCGGTCAGAGGTTAGAAGATATGGATATATCTGTGCACTGTGATATACAGGTAAAATATAATACTAAGAGCCAGTTTCATAGCTCATGGATAAGTGTTGATTAATCTATCCAATAGGTAAAGTGACTGCAAATGGATAAATAACACTCGACCGATCATAAATACCGACTAAGTGCGAGTTGAACTCGCACACGAAACGGTTCTGCACCATTATTTTTAAAAACTGCAACATTTTAGTAACCGGAATAACTCGAATCCTATCTGAATAGTTAAGTTATGCTACGGTCCGATTTATATTGGTCTACATTATTAGCCCAAAGCATGCGTCAGTTATGCCCGCTCTCTGAGTATATTTAGCGGTAGTTTATCTATTCAATAGAGCTTTTTTATGAGAGTTTAAACGCTATTGAATAGATAAATTACAGCTAAATGTACCTCAGAAACCGAGGGTTAGTAGAGCATTCATGAGAAGCGGTAGTCAGTTCAAAGACAATTGTTATATGTGTAACAAAAACACATAAAATTTTGCGTAAATCTCGAGGAAAAGGGGGTGCTCAATTTTTTTTTCCTGAAGTTGTTATATTAATAATGGCTTTCAGATATTCGATTGGCTGATGCGTTGGGTGAAGAAAGACACGATCCTAGTAGCTGACTGGCCGCTCCTGGATCCTCACAATGTTGTGCCTATATTGGTGTCAGCGTCTTTCCTACAGGTAAAGAAGTCACTTTTAAGTTTTATTAAAAAACCGGACTTGCTAGCTTACTCCCGGCACTCGAATTCGAATCCAATAATGTTGCATTCGAGCTTATTTAAAAATCTGAATTTTATAGTATGAGTGACATTGCAGATGGAGCCATTGCTACACGACTGTCTGATCTACTGCCACGCTCACATGAACGACATTGTGAAGACATCCACTAATCTAGCGTGTCTCAGCGATGCTCTGCTTACCAGGTGAGGTCTAATAGCTATTCTTTGTTTTTAAGAGATAACCCGCAAAATCATATCGTTATTGCCAAATGATCCCCCCTTAGCCGCACGGCAATCCCTTTACAGTTAAATATTATGCATTTTTTTTATTGTTTGCATTTAACCGCCATGAATTCTCAGGATTGATTTTGTCCTATAAAGGAAAACTAAAATAGTATACATATATTCTCACCGGGAATGAACTAAGTTATTACCTATACAATTTATTGCAAAAGTAATCCATAAGGTTATTCTTTAATCAAAAAGTCTACGATCCACAGATTAGCAGCAATGTACACAAACGCGGAGTTAGAAGCGATCAGGGATCGTAAAGACAAGATTCAGTCTCGTCTGTACTGCAAGATGATACTGTCTCTTGCTGAGCCGGTGCCTGAAACACTGCGGGGACACTTCTCTACACTCGCCACACTTTTTAAGTGCAGCAAGTGAGTTTGAAGCAATTTTGTCTTTGATTTCCAATGTACGTGACGTAGAAGTTCAATTTCAAGTGGTTTTTGTCTCGGCGCGACGTCGTGGATTCGATTTTCCATTTGTACATAGCTTGTGATCTATTAATAGTTGTTTTTGGATCTGTATGCGTTTCACATATCTCGGATGACAACTTGATAATCACTATTGCTGCATTGACGTAACGTGTTAATCGCTATATAATCTTTTGAAGAAAACAATGTACGGCATAGTGGCTGTCAAATACTTAGTTGTCAATTTAGATGCATGATAGCCCCCTTCTTGGTTGTCTCTCTATATGCGTTGTTTGTATGAATGTAAAAGTCTTTGCTTATTTTATATCAAAAAAGAAAAAATAAATATTATGATTGATGATTTTTAAACAGCACAAGCTTGGATTACATGCCAGAGTCTGGTTACTTAATTATTACTTTCATAATGTCATGTAGGTGCAACAAGTTACTAGGGCGCCACATCGCCGAGGAGGTGCCGTGTCAGCCTGCCAGCATGCGGATAGACCGGCGAGGAAACGTTGTCTCTACACACACCAAGTGAGATGATCATAACTTTATCTTAACTAAACGTAGACTACGATAGAAAACAATATTAGATTTTAAGGCGTACGAAATTTGACGCAAACGCAGATTAGGGATCGTATTAAAACCTGGCAGCTCTTTCAGTGCTTCAACTATCTTAGTGGAATATGACCTTAAGTTTGGCAGTATTTATGGAACCAAATAACCTACTCGATGCAATTACCTACTACACTTGTTCTGCTTGTACCGATCAGGTAGTTCTAATGTCTAACGGCATTGTACCTAGCATACATTTGACTGAAAAATAGATATTCTTGTCTGATACATGTCATTTGTTGTCCAGAGACCAGTCGTGGAGTCTGAACGAGTACATTACGTGGTTGTACGGTGAGCTGCGGTCGTGGCGCCGCGTGTACTGGCGACTGTGGGCCGACTGCCACTTCCTCAAGTGTCAACTGTGTGAGAGCTACTTTCCTGCTTATCAGGTCAGCACATTGATTAAACCCATTCCAGTTATCGTTCAAAACACAAGAAGCTCATCTCTCTGCACCACGCCTGTCCCCGCCTCTAGGTTCTTTATTAGAACGGAAAAGGGAAGACCTAGGCGTTTCAGGCATCGTGATTATATTTGAAAGGTCACGGCTGAACGTCTATTTACATTTCGGCAGTACTAAGTAAGTATTATCAAGTAAGTTATACCACCTACTTACTTGGAACATTTGGAACTTAACAATACTCCATGGCGTTTTTTCTCTGCATGTGCCATTTAATTTAACTTGATGGCATTTCCAGATGGAGTGGTGTTCCCACCACGAGCAGCCGCCGCACATGTTCGCGCTGGAGGGCAGGCCCTCGCTGCCGGCGGGACGATACCCCTGCTGCGGGGAGAGAGCCTACCGCTTTGAGACTGTCACCAGGAATACTGTTAGTTGCTCTTTGATTTAAGTAATTTTTTTTATTATTCGCCAGGCAAAAGATTGCTCGTTAACAATTGTTGAGCAAATTGCTCACTTTATCCACACCATATGGTGTAAAATTTTGGAGTACTTACTACTCTTCTACCACCTAAATAACAACGTATTAAATAACATTTGGCCTACCGACCTTTATAATAAGTTGGCAATTTTCACGAGGCAAAACAAACCAAAGACTTTTCGAAGTTATCTGATTCTGTTAAAAACAGGCCATAGTAGACATACTACCAAAAACCACGTAGCATCTTTGTCATAAATGTGTATACCTCCAGGGTTGTCAGTTCCGCGAGCACGTGCCGGACGAGCGCCTGGCGACGGACTCCTCCATGATGGAGATCTACAACAAGTTCCGCGACATCATCGCCATGCGGCCGCCACAGCTCATGTTCCCTGAACGACTCACCAGGCTTGTTGGCAGAGGTCAGTTAGAACAGCTCTATATATCAATACTTACATTATTCGCTCTACAGAACATTATTCTGTGATCTCACTACGGGATAGAGGATCTCTCACACACATTTATTTCGTGTCTTAAAATAACATTACCTACGCTATCTAACCGTAGCAACATTGAGGGTTCTTTAATGTTACTACAATTTTATGGTGTAGCGCAACACCTACTTATTTATTGCAACTCTCAAAGTCTACAAAGCTCTTAAACGATAATGCCTGAATAAAGTCGAACTGCTTGCTTGATTGACTTGATTTTTTTGTCAAGTTTCAATTTTGTATTTCTTTTTATGACTATAATGTTTTGAATGCCGCTCATAGAATGATTTAGAAGGAATGGGGAGAGAATCTAGACCGACAGTTGGACACCCAACTGGGCCACGAAAAAACATGTTGTTACTAAGATTTAGGTTCCAATGAATTTACAATTTCATATTATGATAATATTATATCTGTGAACATTTTGTTTTTAATTACGTTAAATAATAGGTTTGATTATTCTTAGTGGATACTCCAATAGTATCCCAAAGAGCGGTATCTAACTGTGCTCCTAGAACCAGGTGAGGACAGCAACGGTCGGCTGCAGTGCAAGGAGGTGTTCTGGTGGGAGGGCATACAGCTGGTGCCGCCGCGCCCCCCTCTCGGCCTCCTCGGCAAGCTCTACACCAGCAACAATAAGTTCAACCGTGAGACTCGCACTTTGACCGTGTCGTGAATAACCACTAATGGGGTGTGCTGCGGTGATGTGTGGGACCTTTTTGCCAATATTTTTTCTTCGTGAGCTAAATTTATTATGTTATCGAACTTTTAAATAGTTTTGGAGTTCGTATATCACACCAGCGCCCTGTAAAATGCCGTCACTGATTTGAAGTTTCGTTCCACGCTACGTAAAGTCAGAGTTCTTTCTAACAAGTGATATTTTTTATCAGTTAATCTACTGTTCTAAAAAATAAGTTTGGGTAAAAAAGGGTTTTGCATATCACCGAATCACAGAGGGGAAACCAAAAAAAACCGCTGTAAATACGCTGTTCAATTGGCAATACATGTAGCGGCCATGGGGGACACATAGCTTGCAAAATTAATAGGGTGCAATTGGCAATCATAGGTCAAAGGCACACACAGTAAAGTATTGGTGAATTACTTAATAATTTGTCGATACTTAGTCGTAATAAATATTGTAAATACACAACACCGTAGTTCTTTGGCTCAAATAAATGTTTTTATATTTTGAAAACCAAGTAATGTGCATATAGAGCCAAAGAATTAAAAAGGTTATCGTGTAATTTCATCGATGTGTTTAAACAAAGTAGAGATCACTCCCCATGTATTTAATTAAAAGTTGAAAATAAATACTGACGTTTAATAAAAACTAATCACCGACCACTTGTTGGAAGACAATCAAAGCAGGGTAAAATATGAGTGAATACGATTCAAAATCCACGTATACGCAGCGAGCGCGCGGCCCGGCTCGCCTGCTTTGGGCACGGCTCAGGTCTCCGCACAGTCCCTAGCCGGGAACTGCTCCACCGGCTCCGTCGTCACTCCTGAGAGGGAGAGGGAACCTAAACCTCCCCCCAAGCCCCCCGTCAAAGAACCACGAGAGGAACTCCCAAAAACAAAGGTAAGTCTCGAAGGACCAAAACCAATATGACCGGCCTGGACTACGAGACGTTGCGATTTTAAAGGTTTTGCTACTTCGGTAACGATTTGCTCTCCTTGATATTGTATTTGCATGACCTGTCATGTTACATTTTATAATTATACGTGTCAAAAAAGCATGTTTTAGAAACCTTTACTGAACAAAATTTGTTAGATTGGATAGCGTTTACAATATTAGAAAGTAGCATTAGAAATTTAGTATCTGTCTGGTTGTAGTTTACATTAAGCCTGATTTAGTTGTCCAAGTAATGTACAGTTGTACGTTGTTGCACTTATCTAAGCCTCTTTTAGTTAGATTGCTGTTGGTACCCACCTTATTCCTTCGTGTAGTTCAATAAGGTAAGTGCATTCCTTTATGTGGTGTTCTATAAAATAAAATTTAAAACTTTTCCAGTCATCTCACAAAAAATATTTTGTTTGCTTCTTCACATACATGTTTTACTGCTTGTATTACAGAAATTTAATACATACTTAGGTATGTATTAAACCTAGGTAGCACCTAGGTAGTAGATGGTACTCAATAGCATTTTGCATTTTTTATAAAGCTGAAAAACCACAAATTGCAGTGGCTCAGAAATAAATTCTAAATTATATTTTCTGTCTTGTCTATTTCGAAAGCTAAGTGATCACGACTGATTATAATCATAATTTACCTATTTGTTATTTATGTAGGTAGGTAGGTACAGTCAATCTGGTTAATGTCTAAAAGCGTGTCTAATGTCTATTTTGGGTATGCCTATAAGCGAGAAGTATTATGAGAGCGCTTACAAAATACCCAATAGCATCTGTGCAATCAGCTGTAAATTCAAATTCCAAGATAAAGTGTAAAACATCGCATGTTACTTTCGGAGTTACCTAGGTTGACTGTACTAAACCTTCAGTTAGCTTTCGTCATTGGTATTTTTATTATTATTATTACCTTCAAAGAATAGTAGTGTTTAAGGTGTAATGTAGCTATACCTATTATCTTACCGATTTCAAACGTGCCGGAAGAACTCAAGCCCTATTCGCGTGAATAAAAACGTTTCAAATTAAATTTCAATATTATTACTGTCGTCCATTGCAATTACGAGAGTTGGCGACTTGATTGAACCTTACCTACTGCTCTTCTTTGAATGCTCATAATAATTGTAAGTGACAAATACTGTGGTATACAAAGAAAGGCGCCCCCGGAGGCGGCGACTCGGCCGGCGAGTCCGGCGGCGAGCAGTCGAGCTCGTCTGACGACAGCGAGCAGAGCTCGGCCAGCGCCCGCAGCGACGAGGAGTCGGCGCCCAGGAGACCACAGCTCAGGGCCGCCAGGAGACACTCACACTCACATCCAGCTACCAAGTACGTAATTTCCCATACTCTATTGCAATTAGGATAAGAAGAGGTGAATACACCTACTTAGATAGACAGCTTCTGTCTTCGTGGTATGGGTAGTAGCCGGAGTATAGTGTATACGACTGCTGACTACAAGGTCTCGCCACGATTCCCAAGTTGGGCAAAGTGCTGTTTTGGTCTTTTATATTAGCCGAAAGTTCGGTAAGAACAGTACGCTGGTATATGGCAAATGGCCTCTTTACGATCGGACACTGTATAAAGGGCGTTGTTCCTCAGACGCACCCGCGTGGTGGGTCGCCAGTGGATCTCGTGTCTGTCGGCGCGCAGCAACCAGGACGGACAGCGACGCTTCGAGGAACGCGCCGCGAGGCAGATGCGAGCCGCACTCGCGAGGAACGCGCAGATACAACAGAGCAAAGCTAAGACTCCGCCTGGTGAGTTCACCACTGACAAATTTACATGTACTCCTTTCACAAAAAGCTTTAGGTAGGTACTTGTGTATCTTGCCTTTTCTGCGGGGCAGTGCAGAGCGGATATGTCGACATACACTTCAAAATATGATACTTGATAGCAACTCAGAATTTTTGTGCAAATCGTTGACCCTGCGGGAATTGAACTCACAATACCCCCCATGCAACGGTCAAAGTAAAAGCATAGTAGCAGACTTCATTATTCCGCTACAAGTTCATCAATGAGCTTGATAAGTTGTAATCAATATTGTCACTTAAGTCGTCTACCGTATTCTTTACTTTCAAAGCAGGTGGGGTATACGCTCGGCTGGAGGCGGAGTGGCGCGAGCGTCACGGCCAGCGCTCTCGCAACACACTGTCGGCGCGCGTCCGGCCACACCAGCCCGCCAACAAGTTCAAGTGAACTCAATAAATACATGCACCTCAAGTCTCTTGTATTATTTTTTATTCAGCAGTTACCTAGTCGCAATGAAAGCAGTTTGTTTCATAAGATTTCAGCTATAGATGCTATAGTTCAACAAGATAGCAGAGATCTTTCAGATATCTCAGAACACTACTTGCCTCAAACATACAATTTACAATTTTTTTAGACCCCTAGAGCTTTTTACTAATAATAATTAATGTATGTCTTATGTATGACCATGATATCCATCTTAGACCATGAAATGCCACGAATAGCCGCTACCTATAGGTAACCGCCCGCTGCGCGACGTTTAGTAACGGGTGAGCAGTGGCGACGACTGGGGTAAAAAAGTAAAAAGCAAACACATAGTTTTAGTCACAGATGTTTATTGTGTCTTATATCTAGAAGTTCATCCTGTGCGGGAACTGGCTGGAGCGCAGACCGAAGGCGGACTTGAGGTAGCCTCTCAGCGTCTTCTTGTCGGCGCGCTTGCCGATAGCCTTCACTACCGCCTCGTCGACAGACTTCTGGTCAGTCTTGCGCTGCTCCGAGGGCACGTATTTCTGTTCACAAGCCAAATATATCGTCAACATTTATGTATAAATACGAACACATCGATTTTCTGTATTGCTCAGAGGCTGATAGGTAGTTTCGATGTCGGAATTAATGTCCTAAAAATATGGAATTATGTGAACTGAGAATCAAATGATATTACAGATATTTTTTGGGCGTGTTTTGTTTGATACATAAGGGCTCTTTCAATTTAGCCGTATCGTGTCGGACCGCAGCAGTGCCGAAACGGTGCGTTTGTCGTACGGTGCACGGACGGTCATTTGTTTTCATACAAATCGCACGGTGCGGCAACAGTGCGGTGTCGGTACCGAGAACGCACGACGACAGGACGGTAACGTCGCAAGCTCCACGTGTTCATTTCGCTGTTGAATAGTGCGGTGACTAAACGTGACAGCTAATTTCATTGAATTTTCATGTTTATTATTTGCTTAAAATGGATGATATAGACGTGGAAGAATTTATAAATGAAATTGAATTATTGAGTAATTCGTAGAAACATTCTCTTGACATTCTTAAGTAATTAAAAAATTTGCTTGGGTCATGTTTCAACCTAGGATAAAGAATATGGAAATCACCAAAGTTACATGTTAATGAAAACATCGGTAGTGTTCTTTTACGGGCGCGGCGTTTTTGTTTCTGTTTGATATTTTTTAACAGGAGCACTAACAGTAATGTTTCTTCGTCAGAGTCCATGGCTACACTGCTGTCACATGAATTTAAAACAACACTAACATACAAACGCACGGCAGTCAGATACGCTTTCAATTTAGGCGTTTGGTGTCGGACGGCTAACGTACCGCAGCGGTACGGCAGCGGGCTATAACCAGCGGCACGGTTAACGTGCGGCAGCCGTACGACACGAAACGTCTAAATTGAAAGAGCCCTAAAACAATGTACAAGTTACTAAAAGAAAGCAAGTGCAAATCTATCTTATTGAGTAATTTTCAATATTAACAGATTAACAAACGGAATTGAAGACACTGCTGTGTGTTTCTGACTGGAAGTTACCAAATAACTGACCTCTTTCTTGGACGCAAAGATGTCTTCACCCTGCTTGCGCTTGACGCTGCGCTTGGCGCTCTTCTTGTTCTTTTTGAAGTACTCGTCGTTGAGGTGCTCGGGCAGCTTGAAGTCGCCGAGGTCGATCTTCGTCGACGTACCGATCACGTAGCGCTGGGGAATGCGTCTCAGGGGGCACGAGTTGAACTAGAAATTATTCATAACTGATATTAATACACAGTTCAAATTTTCAAATATTTGGTTACTCTCATACTGCAGGGAATATCTTTGAGAGTTAAAGCATCACTGATACCCAATAAAAACCAACAGTACCAATCTATACTAATATTATAAAGCTGAAGAGTTTGTTTGTTTGTTTGAACGCGCTAATCTCAGGAACTACTGGTCTGATTTGAAAAATTATTTCAGTGTTAGATAGCCCAGTTATCGAGGAAGGCTATAGGCTATATAACATCACGCTACAGTCATTAGGAGCGGAGTAGCAACGAAAAATGTTACAAAAACGGGGAAAATTTTGACTAATTCTCTTAAGTGACGCAAGCGAAGTTGCGCGGGTCAGCTAGTTTACTATAAATTTTTAACATTCAACAATTTCACTCTGAACATCATCAAATTATTTTAAAGTTCCATTGTGGGACCACATTTCGAAATATATAAAGATGTTAATTTACGAGAGAAATGTTTTCCACATTCAGCTAGTACTAAGGAATATAGGTAGTAGTACACTCGGCGCTTAGGTAATAAGGTACTCACGGCGAAAGGTCCAGTGACGAGCAAGAGTCCGCTGGGCAGCACTCCGACGAGCACGACGCGCTTGCCAGAGTGGCGGCCGGCGAGGAGGATGCACACGGTGCCGGGGGTCAGCGTGGGCCTCGTCCTGCGCACGTGCTTGCTGAACGTCTTGTGGTGGGGGTGAGTGCGGATCCTGGAACAAAGTGACATTAATTTTAACAAGGATACAAGTAAAAATTTATATAATGATGATTTTATTGGTTTCACAAAGTGTTTGAGCTATGTTATCAGAGAATATTGGTCTACTTTGTTATTAAACATGTTAACAATTTTGGTCAATGTAGTTCTAATTTAATCTAAAGTTTAATGTAGTCTAATTAATAAGTAAGTGGTTACAAAAATTATATGTTTTGATTGTCGTGATATACTTAATTACAGAAACGATAAAGGCCTTATGAAGCTGGCCTTTGGGTATTCAACCAATAAAAAATTCCTCACTGACCATTTTTCTACTGAGTTTTCTAATAAGGACATACCACAGTGGACTATACCTCAGTATTTATGATATACACCAGTGATTCTTAACTGATGGACTGTAAGTGCCTGTATTGGGGCCGGCAGTCTCACAGTAGACAAGCAATTAGAAAGTTTATACTCTCTCATTTCATAACAAAAGATCTATTTTAGAATAATCTATGGTCCTATTATTGAGCTCGATTTCCTACAGATCTAAGAAGAAGTTTAAGAAAGCCTACTAGCTAATGCAACTGAAACTCGTAAATTATCGACTAATTTCTAAGTATTAGAGCAGTTAATTAAAATACTCACTTGTCCTGAGTGGGGTAGAAAGATCTCCTGCGTCTCAAGAGCACAGTACGGGTTCCTCCGTTCTTCTCACCACCAATCTGCTTGACAGCCACTGAGGGCTTCTTGGGCTTTTCGGGCTTGGCATTCTTTTTGCCCACAAACCTGTACTTGGCCTGAAAACATTAACAGATTATTAATCTTGATGATCTGGGGATCAAAGACTACTAGTCTAGATTCCTATCCATGCTACCACATTCAAAACGACTGCAAATGTGTAATGTTAAACATAACCTAACAAATTACAATTTGTTTGTATTCTTTGTATATTAACTACGAAACACTACCTGTTGTACATATTAACCATAGATCACACATGCACGAAAGAATCCGATTGTAAGAGAAAGTTGAAGGCAGAATCTAAGGTTATAATAGGCTGCACCAAATGGTTGATACCATCATACAATGTGTAAACATACATAAACGACTAGACTTCTCTTAGGTACTAAATTTCGTCAAAATTTAACCATTACACCTATTTAAATCTGTTCAACAACTCACCTTCTTGTGGAACATCTTTGACTTGGAGAAACGAACAACTCCATTTCCTAGGTCGTAATTCCTAGATTTGCCAACCTTGGCCTTGGTAACGCCTGCAGGCTTTGCGGCGGGCTTGGCCGCCGCCTTGGGCTGTGGTGGAGCCATTTATGATCTGCACAAACAGAAATACAATCTTCAAAACAAACTCACCACCTGACACAACTTTGGAGGTTAGAATTGTGTTTTAACACGTCTCCCAACAAATAAGTGATCTTAACACAACTTAGCGGCTATGGCACTTCCGCAATTGGATAAACACACGAGAAAATCAACAAATTCACAGGCATAATCACTCTTCACTTAGCGAGTGTCAAAACTTAGACACCAAAAAATAAAGATTTTTAGTTTTAGGTAAACGAAAATATTGGACACAATCACTTGTTTGAAGGTTGTACTTTTCAAATCTTACGTAAAGCGCAGAAAATTGATTGAATACAAATCTATTCCTTTGGATTTATTTTCATTGAAATCGACATCAACTCACATTCCAACCGGGATCAAGAAAAAGAACTTTTCGAAGAAGGCTTTGTCTATGGTAGGTTTGCATACAACAGCAAACGTATCTGGATACTTGTCTTTTGCGCCACTGTCAGAAAGAGAAAAATAATATTAAATAACCCAAAAATGTATTAATTTAAATTAAATCCGCACTAATACCAGGGACTATATTTTTTTTATGCATTCTGTAATTTAGTTAGGTATATATTTTGCGATACTTAGGTATTGTAATCGTCTATGGATTGATATTTGTGAACGCACTTTTCTTTAATGTCAAATTAGATGTCAATATTCATTGTCAAATCAGATGTCAAAAAAATCAGTGTTGAAAAATGGGTTCTATGAGGAGCCCGTCGTCGCCGTCCGACGGTTATAAAAGGTTCAGTGATGATTTCGCAAACACCAGCATCAACAATTACGGCTCGAACGTCACAAGTAAACCTGAAGCTATGATATTTATATGCACTGTAGCCGCAAGATTATGTGTACGCTTTTGTTGTAGTAACAATACATTTCGTGATCCATTTAACATTTTGTTTTAATTTATTTCACCTTGTTTTTAAGCATTAACCGTTAAAATCCATCCATATGCGATTCTGTAGGATCGATTAACTTTTTTCTTAGCCCTAGAGCGGATTTATGACGCACCAGAATGAGTCATGAGCTACATACACTAACCTATGCATAAAATAAACAGTATACTAGGTGCTTGCCCCAGATCCTCGTAGAACGTAAGCTTTCATCATCTGTTACTTTACTAAACACTTGCACGCCTTTAGTCGCTTATAATGCATGCTGGCAAACAATTTGTAAATATTTTTAAAGAAATTAATTTATCATTAATTTGTAATTATAATCTCTAATTAATACGTTTTTATTTGACGGGAGACTCATAGTAACACGATTTAGTATCACCGGTCATGCAATAGTATCAGAATGTTAAGCTTGTTCCAGTTGTAACTAGTATCTATACAAATGACAGTGATTGGCTGAACTGGAGTGATCCTATTTGCTCCACTACCAATAAAATAAACATTTGCTCTATGCTCTACACTGCTTCAGTGCTGAAACATCTAATGAGTTCTTGTTATGTAGCTGTCTATATTATTATATTTAGATGGGCAACAGATTATTGCCATTTCATAGCACCAAATAAAATGTATTTCATATAAATTATTATCATAGCAATTATTAATTGGCTACTATTTAACAGCAGTTCTACTAGAAAAAGTAATCAAGTATTGTTTCTAAGAGGAATGTGTCTGTCTTAAAATCTTTTCAGAACTTAACAGTTTCGGGTTAATGACCTTTTCAGTAACAGATAAAATCATGTACTTACCATGTAGGTACATACAGGTTTTGAACATATGCAATCTAAATGAAAATTCCATACTAGTCAATATAGTTTGAGATTTATGAAATAATTTGTTATATTTGAACTAGTTTTTTTTACATCGGCAACTTTGACCCCCCATGGCTAATTATTAAAAAAGGTTTCCAGAGGGATGTGCTTAGGCAAGGCACTTAGGGAAACTTTGGATATCAATTTGAGGTACCAGAGTTTCACTGAAGAGTGCAGACTATGGAAGCTGAGGGTTGTTTTAGTCACCCTCTCTCTTTGGTACTCTCAAACCCAACTGAGTCAGGTATCTAATAAGAACTTTTTAACTCAATATAAAAAAGGATGTCATAATTTTTTTTTTATGATACCTTGACAGTTATCACTCTCTACATGCAGAGCTTTTGTTTTAAAACGACGGCGGCTAATGCGGTAACAGTTCGAAACCACCTTCCTGTTTCTAATCAGGAAACCAATATCTAATATATAGATATGAATGTTTCCCATCACTTATCTCGTTTATGTGTATTGTCCCACATACGCATTTATCAATGTTATCAAACAATTGACAGCTCTTTTATCAGACAGGGCTATTCAACATTTTATGCTGCAATTTTTTTTACATTCATAAATCACGCCTTCCCATAGGGGTTCAGACCCAGGGGGCAGGGACCAGAGAACGCCATTTTCCTTATGAACTTCCTTGGCTTCATTCAATTGTTTTTTGGTCTGTCTAAATTCATTCATTCTCTCTAAATTACCAAATCATTTAAGTAGGTATTCATAATTTTGCTGAAAACTTAATTACGGTACTCTGGTGTACAATACAAAAGTACAAGTGGTGATAGAATAGGATCAGTATTTTCGCGCATTTTATTACGTTTTTCGTATTGTCGATCTTATAAAAGAAAAAGCTGGGGACAATAATACGTTTCTGAATGTCGCACGCAATGTAATTGACGGTCAATCACATTGCGTGGGTGTTATATCATTGTTTGTTATTGACCAGAATATAGGCATGTATTCATGTAAAATATAGCTTTTGTACCTATGTAAAATATAGCGTCAGTAACTGTTTTTAAATGAAAAGGATTATGCCGAGTGTAGTGCAGTGCTTTTATGCGGTTGATAAAAAGATTACTGAGCGTTGATAGTAAATGATAACATTCGTGCATTTCTATTAGAGCAGTCTAGTCTAAACAAAAAGGTTTATTACACCTGTTTTGTCTCGTGTCTGATCTTTTTCGATATTAATATGAGTCAGTGCAAAGTGTATGAGTAAAATGTGCGTTTTTTTCCTTTTAAATAATAGTTTAGTGATATAAATATGACGAAAGTTGTGCAAAACGTGTCGGACAAAGTGTACTATACAATCAGAGACCAGTGGTATAAGTTGAAATCATGTGAGTGTATAAAAAAGCTGTATTAAATACACGTATTTAAGTATACAGTGCCCGACGTAACTTGATCTCTACACCATTTTTTTTTATATTTCTTGATCTTTTGTTGTAAATATTATCCATTATTACTTACTAGGTATTATAAGTTTTCGAGGCAGTAGGTACGTAATCGTTTATTTATATTTGAAATTTTACGTAGATACCACAGCAAAATTGTACCCACACTACCAGAATCTTCAAAGCGTTTAGACCGTTGCCCAGTACCTAGAGTACAAACGACAATAGCCCAGAGACACTTTAATACAATAGCACCCAATATCTATAACCGCTTTAATATGAAGCATAAGGTTAAAAACCTTACAAATAGTTCTTTTAAAAAATCTCTTATATCATGGCTTAAAGATTTTGATTATGAGGCTACTGAAAACTTAATTGTTAATTTACATACTAGAATACGTGAATAAAACACAAACAAGTGATACGCACGCACACACACACACACACACACACACACACACACACACACACACACACACACACACACACACACACACACACACACACACACACACACACACACACACACACACACACACACACACACACACACACACACACACACACACACACACACACACAATAATACGCACACACACTAACACAAACACATACACACAAACTCTAACGCACACACACACACACAAACATTAACACACTTAGATATAATTAGAATAAGAAATGCAAAAGATTGTATATCGTATAATAATAAAACTGATCTCACTTAATTTTAAAATATTATTATAATTGTAATGGTCTAGGAGTGAGAGAGCCTGGAGAACTGTAACACAGGGCTACCCTAGTACAGGCTCCAAGTCTCTCAAAGGTTTATTTTCTGTTGTATATATTCATTGTAACACTGAAAAATTGTACTTACCTTTGAAGAGAAATAAATATTTTTTATTATTATTATTATATAATCATCGTATGGAAATTAAGAATAGCATATATATATAGCAGATATATAGATATAGCAATAATAATTTTTTTTTGAAACATGTTTCCCGTGACAATATGGTCTATGTATTCTTGAGATGAGAGGTCTTTTCGAATTTGTCCCCTTTTTAGTTTACCGGAGCCTTTTGTAAAAAAAAATATTACAGCAGTTTTACCCATACCTATAATATTTTCGCATGAAAAACACTCGTACTTGACCAATTAAGTATTCATATTTTGATTATGTTGGCAACTGTCCAGGAACGGATCGAAATCCTGTAGCGAAAGGAAACGTGACTGCTGTCTGCAAGGGTTTTATGTTTTCTCATTAGTCTCACACTGTAAAACACTGAAAGTTGAAAAAAAAAGTAACTGCATTATTTATCTAAATAGTTTCGATGGTGGCTGACTCAGCAATAAAAAAAATCTGCCAAGAGCAAGGCGGACTCGCCCATGAACGGTTTCATATAATTGATTTCTTTAAAGTTCTTCTCTCATTTCAAATTTAATTTATGAGTTAATATAATTATATAATATATAATAACTTTTTATTTCAACCAAGACGTCATAGGAACAGCGAGATCACAATACATCGCTGTGTTTTTTGGTTTATTCATGACTAAAACTTTTTTCACATCTATTGCAACGTTGTAATAGAAATCGATATCTATTATTAGCTACAAGTTTACAACAAAGGAAGGACGTAGAAATGACGTAGACTCCTATCTCTGCGTCTGTCATCATAGTTATCATTTAACGTTTAAATCATAGATGTTTAGTTTATCAAACAGTTGCATTTAGGGTTGCGCTTTTCAGAGGATTCAATTTTATTTTTTGATATTATGTGCAGCGGGGGTCAATAGAAGCTTAATTTCAAGTTTGTGGGGTCGCCACCGTTGTCCCCCGGTCCTGATAACTTTATCCAAGATGGAAACTGTTCTAGAGAAGAATCGAAACCTAGATCCTCATTTTTTTTATAAAATTCGATCTGGTACAAAAAAAAGCTTGGTAATACATTTAAAAAAAAGTAAATGGTTGTTAGTGTGCGTTATTTTAATTATTTAACAGTAGGTAAACGGATACTGAACCGCGATCTAAAATCGTAAAAAGTATCATTGGAACAATTCATATATTGCAATCAATATGCTATGAAGCTTGTGAAACGCTTTGTAATTGAATGCTCTGTAGAATTGCAAGAAGTGCGGTCTACAAGGTCATACAGACAAATGGCCATTAGGTCAGATGAACATCGGCTCACGATTTCGTCTGGTCTTAAATTCTTGCTGCATTTGGATACAATGTGGTGGTGACTATCATTAACGTGTGACACTACCTATTTACATAAAATCATGCCTTTTTATGGCAAAGACCAAAGAACGCCACTTCCTATGATCTTTACATATTCTTCATTCACTAGTACAAGTACCTACTGAATATTTTGAAGTATTTCATTTTAACATTTTATCAGTGTGTCAGTGTGTATGTACCTAGTCCATTGAAATCGGTCGCTTACTGCGTCCGGCCATCTGTCCAGGAACGCGTCCAAGGCGTCCCGCCATCTCCTTTTGGGCATAAGCTTGCGTTTTTCTGGAGACGCTATTTTATTTTTTTATCTGTTGGTCATTAGACGCTTAAGTTCTAGTTAGTGGGGTCAAACGCAACCCGAAATGTAATTTTTCAATAGACTAATGTTGCTGAAATAAAAAAATGTTGAACAAGGGCAACACAAACGCGTACTAGCGGTACTTTGTCTACGTACAATTTAGTAACAAGCATGATGACTGCTCACTATCATTCATTGTTCACTGATATAATTCTCACGGTAGAATACCGAGTAGCTACCTACATGCTCTATTATCTATGTATTTTACCTACATTTTCTGACTGATGTCTCATGTCGCGTACGTCCTTCTAACAATCTTTTATTTATTGTTATACAAGCAGAACCTACTGGTTATTGTTTTATGGCATGGCATAACATGCGGGCGCAATTTAATCTGCCTTGAGGCCAATCATAACTAGAAGAAGTATTTATAGTTTATTTTATTTAGTTAATATTATTATATGTGTCAATATTATTGATTAGCCATTTTTCGGTTCAGCATCTAAAGGGCCCGTTTTTCAAGAGCCTCTATTATTTAAACCTAAAAAGTTTTATTAGTTTATCTAGAATTTAGGACGATGTTCTGTGCTATTTTAGATCAGGTAAATGCTAGGTAGGTGTTTATCTTCTATAGCATCTGTTTAGTTTATCCCGGGGCTTCTACTATCTCCATTCCAAATTACTTAATAGTTTAGCTGTGAAAGCGTAACAGATAGACAGACAGGAAGATTTTTGGACCTATATTCCTATTAATAAGTCCAAATTATTGTATGTCCGTATTTTTAGTACAAAAATAGAGTTCCCTTAATATCTTTCCACTAATTTATTTAGTCAGTTTAAAAGCGATAGTGACATTCGCGATATAAAACACGACCACTAGGCTGAATGGCTTGTGACCTCGGTCTCACCCCTCTGCAAACAATGCTTTAATAGTTTCGACACCAGTAATCCACCGCTATATATAAATTACTAAGTGACTGCAAGTAGGTCTATATACAGGAAATAGTGTTATGTGGAAAGCACCTTCTCCTAAAATTAGCATAAGTGTGATCGGTTGTAAATTGCTATTATGTTATGCTAAGTAGATTTAGGTTTAAAGAACTGATTAGGTACTAATTGATTATATATTATAAAGTAAAAGAGGTTTTTAAGCTTTGGTTAGTTCAATCATACCTAGAAAAAAATATCTTAAACGTAAACTTATCTGTAAACAGTAAACTCTATAGACAGCTCTTCGAAACTCTTCTTTTAAGGCTAAATAAAGTTTGGCAATATTATTACGGTTTATTTCGTAATGCCCACGCTAAGTGCCCACGATGCTCAGTAGCGCTGATGTAGAAGTAACCGCAACGCAATTACATATTAATTATCTTGTGAATGTTTAAAAAACCGCAATGTGCTGTACGCGTACATTTCGCTACGTGAACGTATTCTTTCCACTTTACATTAAAAGTTTGACCAACTCTTGCCGCACGCCTTCGGCCGAGTAGAAAGAGTTTTAAGTTAGGCTTGCTACACATATATTCTGGACGGCTTGTTCGGCAAATATTTATCAAACAACTCTTGCATCGTAGGGACTTTTTTAAACAAACAAACAAAAACACAAAGTACAACAGAGCCTGAAACAAATATTTGTAAATCGCAAAAAAAGAATCCGTGTGGAAATCGAACCTTTGGTGACCTTAACACGTTAAAACGGGTCATAAAGATAGATACTACAATAAAAAAATCGTGACCTAGGTATCTTAGACCATAGACTTAAACAAGCGTTTATCAGATTCTATGAGCCTAGTATATAATATGTAACTATGTAGGTATATCAAGGTTTATCTAGATTAGTCACTGCTATTGACATTCATAGGCTTTGCATGAATTAACATCGTAAACTAGTTATGTAAATAAACAGACTGATTTGTGAACATATAGCATATATTGACTCATTGATACCGATATGACAAGATGTATGGATGTGAATGGAGAAAGGAAGTTTGTAAGATCGTACCTACTAAGTGGTCTTCATTGGCCTCTGCCAACTCCTAGGGGAAAAAGTCGTGTTTTTAAGCATGTGTGACACCGATATGTCACTATTTATTTAAAGCAATTTCTCTCTTATCGTTGGGCATGAGACTCTTTCCATATTTTGTCTTACTGCTGGGCATGGGACTCCTTCCATAAAGAGAGGAGCTAGGCTCAAGGCTCAAGGCTCAAGGCCTAGCTCCTCTATTTACAGAGTTCACAACTTATACGAGAGCGTGTTGGAGAGTATTAAAATAGGGTCGTAAATACATATTTTTATTTACATTACAATTTGGTATTAAGTAATCTTTGCATTGGAATATTCTACATCAAATTACACTGCAGATAAGTATGCAAGGTAATTTTAAAACTGAATGAAAATTCTTCACGTTAATGGTGCTTAAAAATTGTCCGAGACCTCTATGTATTTTCAGTTACGTACCTAGTCTACCTACAAAGTTGTGTAATCTGTATTTTAATCAAATAAATATGTTAATATGTACCAAGTATTAGTAAGTTATCCTATTTGCATGTTCAATGTTTACACAGTTTGGGTTCTCGTTAGCCAATGTAGATTGACTAACATACTACCTACATAATTTTATACTTACTGACAGTGTACATAATAATATGTACCTAACTATGTCTTACAAGATTTCCTAGCTAAATTTGAACCTACAGACTCTCAACCTCAGAATCTGCTGCAACTATACCTAATAAAATACATACATAATATCACGCCTTTTTCCCATAGGGTTAGTCAGAGACCAGAGAAAGCCACAAACTTCTCTTGCCTCATTCACATCCATACATCTTGTCATACACGACCGCCGGTTACACGAACTACGCACTTGACATTTTTCAAAACATCGCCGATGTGGTCTGTGTATGTCTTTCTAGGGCATTTCTATTTACATCCGCTTTATAAAAACACTGCAATATTACCTAAGTAATTATTGTCAGTATCCTTAGAAGTTGCAAGTTTTTTCATATAAATAAATGCTGACGGTTCCCAAGTGATGGTTTTATATATTACCTGGCTGGCTGACCTTTCGCAAGGACATCAGCGATAAGTCCGTCACGTGTCTGTCCTTTTACAACGTCCCTCCGGTCCTCCGGCCCTCCGGTCATTCACATTTACAGATATTTGAATATTCAACGTAATGTGATCAGAAATAACAAAGGTCGGAAGTTAGGTCTAGAATTTGTTTATTAGTATCTGTACTTTTAGAATAACTGCAGAAGTTCTGTCTATCAAATCAATCAAGTACTTAAATTCTACCAAATCAAAAAAACCACATTCGATTTGTTTTGTATTTAATTGTAATTAATAAAATTGCGTTTCCATTACGGGTGTTTTTTGCACAAAACATGCCTAACTAAGCAAATTTACCAATCTACATTGCGGGGGAACAGACCGAGACTGCTATCGCCCCGTCTACCTAATTACAGCTATAAGGCTTCAATATTTTCCTAGGAGCTCTACAATATCAAATGAAATTAAAGGGCTGACGGCAAGTTTGCTAAAAATACGTTACTTAACGATGCAATATTTACTTGATACAGTGACCCGATTCTCTACTACTATCGAAAATCGACAAGCGGCTAGCTATCGAAAAATGTATGAAAATCTGATAAGCGCCTCTAGCGGAAGTCGTAGAAACTATTTTTACAGTACGTTTTAAATGTCAAACTCTCTAATCTCGATACTCGATGGTTCGAATTGTAGAGCATGGAGGTGAAACGAGCGCGTGATTGACAGGCATATGTTACGTAGGTTCTATTTCTGCTGACGCCGATGTGTGCGTCGTTTGATCAAGCTCGACCCTTTTTTTTTTTTTTTTTTTTTTTTACTTGGTTAATGCATGAAATTGCATCCCCAACGCCCGGGGGAGCGCTGGGGTATGTGGGGCTCTCCGAACCAGAAGGGCAAGGCCTACCCACTAAACCACCAAGGTGTTGCCTCCTCGCCGCTTAGTGCCGAGGCCACGGGAACGCCTTTAGGCACACATCCGCGGCCCCGACGCGGCCGTCCACAATGTGGACCCGTCCACAGTGTGGGACGACACCCCAACACACGGGTGCCGTCCCCCCACATGCCCCCTAGTGCAGTGGCCAGAAAACTCCCCCGAGTTCGCCAGCCAGGGGGCCTTCGGAAGCCGGGACAGGCCTCGCGCAGATGCGCAGCTTGTCCCGGCCGCCGGCGGCGGAAAGGTGTGTAGGCCGCCGCCACCTCCTCGTCGACCAACGAGCCCGAAAGTGGTAGTCTGCCCACTCCCAGGCTCTGCGGTCCCACCACCAGCCGCCATGGGTTAAGAGCCGGGTCCGACCGCCCGACCCCCGACTCCCCACGGCAGCCCCACCATTGCCGCATCACGCGGTGCGGCCCCGCCCAGTCGCGGAGGATAGGGTGCCCAGCAACGACACACTAGAACACCTCTTCCTCCGCGACTAGCCCCTCCAAAACCAGCCGGACCTACGTCGCCTCGGCCCAGCCGGCCGGCCGCTTTGGTCCCCCGGGTTAGTGCGGTACCGCCCAGACAGGGAAGCGGCCTCTCCAATGGGTCTCTCTTCGCTTCACCTCGGCCGAAGTGCGCCCTCACCTCAAGGCTCGCGGCTACTAAGCCCCCCCACCACAGCAAGGTGGAGACCCGTCGGGGGAGATCAAGCTCGACCCTAGTTATACCTCAGACAGCAAACAGGACGCCCGCTGTTCAACAACGGAACGTGTTACTATTTAGTTCATTGAAATGTTACATATTTTCGACCTTAGCTAGCGTCTTTCAAAGGACGCATTTTTTATGTGTACATGGGTCAGTAAATGCTTAAGTTCAAGTTTTTGGGGTCGACTCTAGTCCCCCGGCCTCCACCTTGGAAAAAGGGTTTTGGGACCGGGGGACAAAGAGGCGACCACAAAAACTTGAACTTAAGCTTGCTAACTGGAACTGACCTCCCCTACATATAAAAATTCGTCCTCTTGAAAAACGCAAACGCAACCGCATAAATGTAACTTTTCAATGGCCAATTAGACCGACAGTAAAATTATCTTCACTGTAGTTTATTTTCGGGGACAAGATAAGATCAAAATCAAAATCAAAATCAAATCATTTATTCATTTAGGTCAAATATTGACACTTATGATAGTCGTTACAATTACTGAATCTACCACTAGCTCGGAAAGGGGGTAGAGCCTTATGAGAAGAGCTAGCGAGAAACTCACGGCCACTCTTTTCAATCGCCAAAAAGTTTTACAATGTGGTTGATACAATAATTGATCATGCGAGGAGCTGCCAACAATCAGCGATATAGACTAAACGTCAATTAAGTTAAATGAACATAGCTAGGTTATTTATTAGTCTCTGATCATACCGTATGTTGGGAGCACCTACTAGCATGTGATAATAAGAATATGGGCAGCAAGTGAGCACTCTGGTTGTGAACATTATAAAAGAAAAAAGTGACAGTTTTATGAATAACATCAAATTGTACGTAACATCACCTATTTGCATCATTAATTGCCCATATTTTACAATATTTAGACCTACTGCTACTGAGTTTATACAATTTATAGCAAAGTTCCCTAATTTCAAAGAATCCTAATCAAGCGAGCGACTAAGGCAAGTTAGTTAAGTATCTTTTAGGAAAAAAACATTTTTATACAGTTTAGATACATGCATAATATTACGCCTCTTATACCCGTTAGCATAGGCAGTAGTGTAATACACCCACCTTTACCACATATTACGAAATATACCTTGGTGGTCATTGTGGTTAATGGTTAGGTATGTGATGGTAACCACGCAAAACCAATCTCCCGAGTCAAACGACAAATATTTAGAGCTCGGTCCTTATTTGAACGGTCTATAGACTCTAGATTCTGACAAAGCTGAATATACACACATCTCTAAGCATAATGTTAGATATTATAATTCAAAAGTTGATGAATTTTATAACGAGACATAATACCCTTGCCGTGCAAAATAATGATCTCTCTAAAAATAGCGAAGCGGTTTTAATCCTTCACGCGAACTACCTATATACAGTTATATCTACCACCCCCTCGGTCTAACGAACAATTGGATAGACTGGGTTAACGAAAAAAATATTAAACTTGTATTCGTAAGAAGTTCATCTAAAATGCTTAGGCTATGTGTATTTTTTTCGTAGATAATTTTGAAATTGTAATTACAGACTGAAAGATTTGATAAGGCACTCATTTGATCCCAACGAAAATACGAAACTGTGACGTCGCTACACCCTATTTAAGTATATACAACTCAAAGGTAACTGACTCAGTGACATAGTGATCTATCAACGCACTGACCAAACCACTGTTTGGCATGCAGATAGATATTATGACGTAGGCATTCGCTAAGAAAGGGTTTTGATCAATTCTACCCCGTAGGAGATAAGATAAGGGATGAAAGATCTGTCCTAAGTCACGAAACACTCGGACAAAGTCACAGGTAAAAGCTAGTTTCTATACTAGAAGGTGTTTACGACAATTCATAAAGAGTAGCTGATTTGACTGCAGTCAAGTACCCAAATTTATTATAGAGAAATATTAGCACGGCCCTCGTTTCATTGCCTTTATTTCATTACGACATGCGACGGTGTCTTATCACGCTCGGCCTGTGGACGTTAGTGGACAATGTAGACATGTCACGGTGGGGCTGATTCATACTTTCACGGCCACTAGGCGATTACGTCAAAGAAGCCACTGAGCCGCTTGTGTATGTGTACAATTGCTTGTAATATGCAGGTCTAATGCAAACTAGTTTTTGGCTTTTTAGCGTAGGTTTATAATCAGTTTTGATAAGCAACTTATGTATGTTTCATCACCTGTTTCAGTCACTTAGTAGCTGATATTTAAATAAAAGAAGCATAGTCTAGTCTACGTTTAATACCGGGTCCTCAGCTCTCCAACTACCTCTATACTGAATTTTATGTAAATCAGTTCAGTGACTTCATCGTGAAAACCTAACAGACAGACTGTCTAATATATGTTAACCGGGTCCTCATCTTTTTAACTATCTCAATACTTAGTTTTATTAAAATCGGTTGTAGTTGTAAAAGCCTTATAGACAGACGTTCTAATATTAGCATATAAAGGTACTATATTTCCAGCAATTTCTCCGGAAGCTTTTCATGAATCAATTCAGAGTTCACTTCAATCATTTCGCATGCGTAGCCGAGTGTTGTCATCTATTGCAATCCCGTAACATCCGAACGAAGCTACCTGACCTATTTTCTCCAACAAGGTTTATTAACCTCTCGATACAGTAAGTCTATATTTTATTATAAACATTCACCTCTTAGCGGGAATGGAAACAAACTTGATTATCTATAAGTCAATTACAATATTGATGAAAATATATGACGTGAATGCATTTTACGTTCGGTGATTGGTAAAGTTATGCAGAAGTGAAGTAGGTAAATACTTAGTTTCGCTATTGCCAACGCTTAGCGTGTGCACTTTCCAAAAGCAGACCCATTGAGAGAGTCCCACGCTCTCTCAATGGGTCCGCTAAATTGAAAATAATTATTTTTAAGTACAAAATGCCAGGCCCTAAGTATTTCAAGCCCCAAAAGCTGAAATCTTGTATTTACAAATGGCAGATCCGCGTATAGTTGTTCCGGATTCGGTTGTAATTTGTGTCCGTTGATTTTATGTTTGTTAAAGTCCCCGCGACACAAGAGCAATTCTTAGTGCGGGAGTTGTCTTTAAAATAAAAAAGTTTACTTCTATACATTGTCTAACCTGCGTGCAGACATCTAAGAACATTTAGGTACATTTTAAATTCATAGATTCAAGAAACGAATTCTGCAAATAAATTACTCATTAGTTAATTAAGTGTTATTAGTCATGTTGTAACAATGAACGGGTTTCTTCTCGCTGTTATCAACCCAATTATCTATTATCTAGTGAGAGATAACGACGTTGTTTAAGTAAACATAACTACTGAACTAAATAAATCGGTTTCTGTTATGTTTCCGATGTATGTACCGATGGCAAAAAAAAACATTGTAGATTTTTGACATTTGAATTGGTAAAAAACCCTTGAACATTTTTATTTAACGGACATATAGGTACTCTGGTTGTATAGATTGAAAGCTAGTGAACAGAATATCGGAATGACATTTAGTCCAACCCTGAAATGCAATTTTGCGTCAACGTAAATATGCTTTTTACAGTTCTGTCAAGTAAGTATTCTACAAAAGCTAGGTATTTGAAAGAATAACAGCATACCTCTTTTTCTGACCCCTGAATTGAGGAAAACATTTAACAATATAAAAACCTAAAAAAAGGGCGTTCAATTTGCAGCTATATTTAGACCTTCATGTGAAACCGTTAACCGTAGGAAATGAATATAAAATGGCGGCCGTTCCCTACGCTCCCTGATTCAATTTTAAATGCCTGTTGTACCTTCACAGGTCGTCACCTAATGATATTACGGAGATCGATATTTCGGCCCTTACCCTTCTATACGTGATTCTGATTTGGCACGTATGTTTCGTGTTTTATAGGCCAAGTGGGGTGTTCCATCGACACGTAAGTTAGTCTACCTATGCCTCAAAAGATTTTGCTGAGCCTTTCGCGTGGTTATTTCTCAAAGCTCGTAAACTTTCGTCTTGCATGTTTTGCATTTTTACTCAATATCAACAGAATTTAATGTGAACATGCATTTTCCGTTGTTCACTTGACGTTTTAGTCAGCTTGTGAAGACGGCTAGTGTAACTTACGTTAAGTAATAACCTATTTATGTGCTTAAAACTGAAGCTCTATCAAAAACGTTATCTACAACTGAGCAGTTTAGAAGTATCAAACATTCTTGATCACATCTAAGTTATACTTTTTTTTTAGGTGAAGCAAATATCATCAATTTGGGAAAGGTAAATAAATGACAGCATTTATGTAAAAGCTACAAATATCTACTGAATATAATAACCAATTTTTTAAAATAATATTTTAGTTAAATTTAGTTTAAATATCTACAAGTTTTCAAGTAGGTAGTTTCTTAACATTGTTTATGCCGTATGTCGTGTGGTTCATGTCGTTCTACGTCACTGAATCCTTTATTTTCAGTAAACATGGGCGACAAAACGTCACAGCTCCCGAGGGGACGTACATAATAACGCAGCCTTCGTGAAGCCTTTTATAATTAGATTTTATGAAAGGAAATTATTTTACAACTAGCCTGCAACTTTATTAAATATTTCATATGGGAATTAAATATTTTCTTGTAGTAATCTGTTACTAGGAATCAATCTTCAATCGTTTAGTATTTTTTTGATCGTGAAAAGTACAACACGTTAGAGCATACCTATACTTACTTCGTTTATAAATACATCTATATACCTTTGTAAAAATGAATTGCTGTTCGTTAGTCTCCCTAATAAGTACTCGACCGATTTGGCTAAATTTGGTCTTGAATTATTTGTGGAAGTCCAGAGAAGGTGTAAAAGGTGAATAAATTTGAAAATGTGCGGTATTAAATAAAAACAAGAAAGCGTGAGCGGACCTGCGCGGGTCAGCTAGTATAAGATAATAATATAAGCATGCATATTAGATTAATTAGTCCCTAGCTATGATTAATTGTTATCTAAAGCGGGGGCATGCACTTGTCTCTAATAAACACACGAGTATATACGTAGCAATCTGCAGAGAGTACATAGAAGCCTACATTTCACTTTTATCTGGTGACATCTCAGCAAACAATGTAACGTCGTGTTCAGCACAGTACATGTGCGTCGTGGCCCGCATCCGGCGGCGTTACTTAATTACTTACTTACTAATTATGATGTTCCACAAGATTGTTAGGAGAGTGCAAAATGTCTCGCGAACCGTTTATTGGAGTGCTCATAGCTTTGTTGGTATGTTTATTTGTTTTATAAACATTTTTATTAGTATTAATTTGTGTCAAAATCATGCGTCAATGAGTTGATATTTACTTTTTAGCTACACTCAAATAGCTTGATCAAATAGAAAGATCATACAGTAAAGGTAGTGTATCTCTTCATAATAAAAAATATTTTTAACATGTTATGAGCATAATAATAGGCAGACGCGATAGTCCTCATAGATTCTACATTTTCCAGTCCATAAGCACGACATCTCAATAGCCCAAATTAAAATATTTTTCTGTTAGTTCTACCATAGATTCACTAAATCCAGTGATTGCCCTTAAATTTATTTTATAGTGCGTACAGGGATAATCAACGGATTGTAACATCACACCTTTTAGAAAAATAAAAGCAGCTGTTATGGGCCTCTATGTGCTAGCTTCGGCCCCACACACGCCTTCCAAAAATCCGGGACTCCCGGTAGTCCCAAAATATAGTAAAGCAGATGAAATAACGGTTCATTATAATTTGTCATTTACATTTCAGGAATACTTACATTTTCTCTAAAGAACATAAATTCGTATTTATTTTAAATTTAACGTAGTATAAAGCCTCGTTATGTAATGCTCATGAATCATATTGCACTGTCCGCAGTCTCCGATGACAATAACGAAGTGAATATTAAGTAGCAGCGTTATTTCTATTTACAGGCGAGTTAATGGATGATAATTATCATCATAATAAGGTTCAGAGAAAAGATCATTTGTCGTGTTAGGGCTGTATAAACGTAAATACGTTATTTAATTATCATAATTCTATTTTATTTGTAAACCTGAACGTTGTTGTGTTCAAATTATTAATCGAATAAAAAAAATGATGCGATATAATTATCATATTTCTTTTTAGAATTTAGATCAGTGGTTCCCAACCAGTGGCCCGCGGACTACCAGTGGTCCGTGGAAGCCAAAATATGGTCCGCGAAGGATTTTAAAATTTATAATTTTCAGGATGATTATAACACTGAATTTTTTATATTCTTACATAGTGATCCCTGCTAACAAGAATAATATAAAAGTGATCCCGGACTAAGAATAGGTTGGAAACCCCTGATTTAGATTAACCTTCTGTGTAACAATCAATAGCCTATCCCATAAATGCCCATTGCCATGCATTAGTGAAAATCGTTCAGTCTTTTTCAATATGGTAATTACCTTGTAGGCACCTAACTGAAATTATATAAATGTTTTTACATACTTATCTTCATAAATAATTAAGAGCATTTAGTACAGAAATGCCTTACAATAAGTATATTTTACGTTAAGTCATACTCAAGATACTAATAAGTATGAAAGGAGGCTACATTTTGTTTACAATTTACAGGTCCTTCGGGACTAAAGACTCGAAAATTTTCTTATCTCTGTGTACTACTTTTTGTCCCATCTTTACTTGCTGAAAAAGATAACAGTGACTTTTTCTTTCAGAGCTTTACTTAATAAAAAAAAATCCAGGTGTTATTATCGTTGACTTTGATAGAGCCATTTT
This sequence comes from Anticarsia gemmatalis, assembly GCF_050436995.1. Taxonomy (NCBI): domain Eukaryota; kingdom Metazoa; phylum Arthropoda; class Insecta; order Lepidoptera; family Erebidae; genus Anticarsia; species Anticarsia gemmatalis. The sequence goes on along the minus strand of NC_134764.1, from coordinate 6,543,231 downwards.
AGTTCTCTTATTGAGAATACTCTCGGGATAAAATTATGAAAGGTCACTTTTTTCTAAGTAAGATTTATAAAAATAATATCTTGCTCTTTGTCTGGTTTTTTCGTGTTAATAGTAATAATTTAGAGCGCTACTTACCATAAAGTATTTGACTGTTGTCTGTTATATCCTTGCTTGGCTAATAAGTGTTGTGGAAGCTGAGATAATAATTATATAGAGGTAGTGTTTTGTCTTTTTCACTAACACAGTTTCCTGTATGTCAAGATGTATTGATGTGACTGAGATAAGGGAAGTTTGAAAGACCAAGTGGCGTTCTTTGCTTTGGGTAGACGTGATTTTATGCATGCTTGTAAATAGTTTCAAATTAAATTGAAAAAGACCATAGTTCAACCAATCCGTGCTTACACCACGATGTTATTAAGGTATGTGAAACGTGCGTGAGCGAGCGAGTGAGTGAGTGAATTAAATACAATAAATGCTAATTGCACTCGATTTCACGTCCTATTTATTTATCTATTAAATCAACAACAGTAGACATATGTATTATTATATTAATAGTTACAGTAAAATAAGGAATGTACGTTCTAATCAAATTAACATTATTCATTCATACGGTAGCGCCAATCTCTACATTCAGTACTTAACTATTATAAACGTTTTAATTGTAGAACCTTGAGGTATAACAATAGGTGGTGTTTCATTCAGTTTGAAGTCGTTTTAAAAATATTTTCACTGACATAAGGTTAACGTAACTTTGATAGTTACAATTTTAGCGTAGGGTTGTCATCGCTTACGTTTATAGTTTAATACTTAAATGTTAAAGTGTGTCTTAGTTAGTAATTTTGTCCCAAATCTACACTTGGTTAGCGTGGTGGACTCGAGGCCTGAATATTTGAACCGCATTGTGGCGATACGAAGGAACTACCCGATCGGCACAAGCCGAACAAGTACAATTATTGTTTCGGGCGGTTTTGTTGTTCGATAAATATTGCCGAACCGAAAACGTGCCGACCCGAATGTGTAAGTCGTATTCAGGGTTAAATTCGCAGGTTATAACAGACACGCGGTCCCTTTAGGAGGCTCACAATATCCGTTTCATCGATAAACGAGTCTGGTCATTTTTGCGTAGGCCGCTCGTAAAATTTGCCAATGAGGTTACGACTTACAAACTATCGATGTTCCTATATTTGTATAAGTTTTGGGAGATGACTAAGCTTTTTTATCGCCTGTTCGGATCGTTCGCCAGATGATATTTGAATCGTATCCTTAATTCACGGGTACAGTAGCCTTAAAACCAAGCAGACGTTAGTAGGCAAATTATAAAGATAAATAAAGTTATAGATTTTTCTCAATTTTACATATGAGATGCTGATTGAAGTTGTCATTTATGTTAGGTAGGTGTATGTTACAAATATTCTAAGTGATACTGTCAGAAACATCTAAAAAAGGTAAATATATGACTACAGAATAAATGCCCCTACCTTTGTCAATTTATATTTTTTACTATCAACGTATGTATGTACCTAAGGACTACAAGCTGGTACTTATATTCAGTCAGCATTTCAAACAATGGCCACACAACAACGGTAATTAAGCATTGCCTTCCTTGTTCCGATCATGTCCCACTTATATGTTAGTAATTTATACCTACTAATATTATAAAGCTGAAGTGTTTGTTTGTTTGAACGCGCTAATCTCAGGAACACTAAAATATTTTTTCAAATTAAATAATGTATCTATTTCAGAGTTACGTAAAAACGTTCTACTTTATAATTAGGTAGGTCAAATGAAGTCGTTACTTTGCGCACGAAATTAATTAATTAAAATGAAACGATTTTTGGGCGAGAACTTCCGAGAGAATATTACCTTCATTTAAAAGATTCCGGTTATAAAGTAAAACATACCATGGAAATAGATATAGATATATTTCAAACTTGCAATCTCGATATATGCCGAAACGTCAAGTAATTCGAGGTAAAATTCATAATCGCGTTAATTAACATACATATAACATAACGTACATAATATCACACCTTTTTTCCCTAGGGGAAAGGCAGAGAGCAAAGAACGCCACTTGATACGATCCTTACAACCTTCCCTTGCTTCATTCACATCCATACATCTTGTCATACAGGACCGCCGGTTAGTACTAGGTTACCCGACCTTTTTTCAAGACATGGCTGATGTAATTTGAAACATTAATTAACGTATAAAATTGACACACATGCAACGGAAAAGTATAAACAATTGAAAGGATGTCCAATGATGGCAAAAATTATAAACAAACAAAACACAGACTCGTCAAGCGACAACCTTAGCGTTAAGTCGGTTACTAGGCTCAGTCCGTGGCTCACTGAAGCGGTGCATTCCGTTTTCTATGCCACAGCTGTGTGTGGTGCGACTCGGTGCCTTGTCGAACGTTCGTACTGATGGATAAACAAACTATTGACGAGATAACTGGTATGTAAACACTTTAAAACACCCTTAAATATTATAAAAATAGTCGCGAAAATTAGTCTTATATGAGTTTTAATAGATATTGAGTTGTTTTTGTTAAGGTTATTCGCGATTTGGGCCTAAAATGTTGAGGTTTTGTCTCGTTTTTAAATGTGATACTGTAATATTTGTGTTTACTTTATTATTCTGTATTTGGATATATTATTTACTATAAAAATGTGTTTAAGTTCTGTTGTTGGATGACAAGGTGAAAATTAATATAAAATTATGACGATGTTATTTATTAATGGGCTGTAATTTGCTTTTAATAATTCGGTTTATCATATTTTTTTGAGTTATTATCAATTTTCGTAACTTTCAAATTGTTAAGTCTTAATTAAAGTTATATTTTAGTTCATGTCCTAATAAGTTTGTCGTTTTAGCAGTGTAAATAAGATTTTACAAAAGAGTTAAGTGGCTCACAAACTTGTTTTGCGCGGATATAACATGAATGGACTGAGACGTAACGGTATCATTCACTGTCAATACTTAGTTGGAATACGATGAATATTAATAACATATAAGTAGATCATGTATTATTTAATAATAACTAATATCGTAATTAAGCTCTTTAGCATGCTCTGAAATTTCTTTAAAAACTGTTCTTGAAGAAATGCAGTAATAAGAAGTCCCAGCGTGGTCGTCTCCCTCGAATCGTTTTGGAAAGAGATCTTTGCCCACCAATGGGTTAGGGATATATATTATTTTTGTTTTGTCAACTGTAATTCTGCTTTAATTCTGCTAAGTTACAAACAAATAATTTTAAATGAGTAGAGCAATACAAAGAGATGTAGAAGATATAAATATATTAATAACTAGCTGACCCGTGCGGCTCTGCTCGCGTGAATTTCGTACTGTTGCTTATTCGTTTGAGCACACGAATTGCGAAGCACTACCTACACACCTACACATAAAAATGCTAACAACTCTTTTGTCATCTAATGGTTATTTACGAAAGGGACCCGAAGAGCACACAATGTGACACAGGCTCAGACAGGCCTGATTTCCTGTGGTTACCTTCTTTTCCGCTCTCGTCTGTATCCGTACCAGTTTACAGTGTAAAATATAATACCTTATTATAGACTGACCATTGCTTACCCGTCTGGATTCAGAATATTATTATAGGTACAGACAGACCTATCTGTGCCGCAGCTCTTCACACGCGTAATAATGTAGGTATACTTGCGTTGATACGTCCGTAACCGCGTAACCCGTAATTATTTTTTATATATCATCCGTCGTTTATTTTTTAAAACTTACCACATAGTCTGTTTCATAGCTATCCAATTTATTTCCTTAATGCAACCAATTAATTTGGTTACGTGTTACGAACTACAACGTCATCTGTTAGTTGCGGCGAACAACGACAACAAACGAAATTACTCGGTTTGCCATCTAGGATATCCCGACCGCACCGGAACCACGTAAACCAACATTTTTGTGTAATATATCATACAACATTTATGTTTGAAAATTTTATAAATGTATAGCCTGTTTTAAAGGTATTTTTTTTTACTATAAAGCAATCAAAATAAATTAATTAGGAAAAACATGCTGTGTTGCTGACCATAACGCCATCTATTGGTTGGTGCTAACAACAGGTATCGATACGGCAGGCACCGCGTTAGGCCCAGCGCAGACAGACCGGAATAATCCTCGCGCGGTCTCGAGCATTTTCTTTACGGCTCGCGGATGCGCGAGCATGCTCGCGACTGCTCGAGCCTGCGCGAGGAAAACTTTCTAGGTTACCATTCTTCATTAAACAGGCCAGTTTTCGTGAAAATTCGTCAACGATGGTAGACTGGGCCATGATTATAATTGCTCTTTTGACTGAAGAAGAATAAAAATGACGTTGTCTCTCTTTAAACTCAGTAACAACATTGAAATTTTTCGTACGATGCTCGCGCGTCCTCGAGTATGCGCGGGGATACCCGCGCATCCTCGAGGACGCGCGAGCAGTTTTTGTCAGGTTCAAGCAATTATGCACTTTATTTTAATTAATTTAAAGTTGATTTTCAAGTGCGTTAAAAAAATCCTCTCCGCTGCGCTCCTCTTGGTCTGCGCTGGGCCTTAGGCCCAGCGCAGACAGACCGGAATAATCCTCGCGCGGTCTCGAGCATTTTCTTTACGGCTCGCGGATGCTCGAGCATGCTCGCGACTGCTCGAGCCTGCGCGAGGAAAACTTTCTAGGTTACCATTCTTCATTAAACAGGCCAGTTTTCGTGAAAATTTTTCAACGATGGTAGACTGGGCCATGATTATAATTGCTCTTTTGACTGAAGAAGAATAAAAATGACGTTCTCTCTCTTTAAACTCAGTAACAACATTGAAATTTTTCATACGATGCTCGCGCGTCCTCGAGTATGCGCGGGGATACCCGCGCATCCTCGAGGACGCGCGAGCATTTTTTGACAGGTTCAAGCAATTATGCACTTTATTTTAATTAATTTAAAGTTGATTTTCAAGTGCGTTAAAAAAATCCTCTCCGCTGCGCTCCTCTTGGTCTGCGCTGACCCTTAACCATATAATATGCGAATGTTGTGAAATGAATTGCAATGCCATCTACGGTCTCTTTAGGGAAACGCAGGTTCAAACGATTTCTACGTATTTTATTCAATTTTCTAAAAATCTATGAAATTTTATGCGATAAAAAGTATCCCAATACTTGCTCCACTACTTATTCTATGCATATAACAAATGTCAGTGCATTCTATCCGGTAGTTTTTACGTGATAGCGTAACATACAGACGGAGGACAGACAGACAGACAGACAGACAGAAAAGAAAATTATAAATTGCAGATTCGGTATCAGTATTCGTTACTAAACATCCCCCATTGGTTTTTTTTTAAATATATTCAATGTACAGAATTGACCTCTCTACAGATTTATTATAAGTATAGATTTTATGTTAATAATAAATTTATTGATTATTTCTTCTTCCGGCATTCTTGTAATTAATTTTAAACGTGATATTTTAAATATAATATCAAGGTGGTTAGATCAGCAAATAAAAATAACATATCACGTGTACGAATGTATTGTAATCACGAATGAAGCGTTGAACGCGATTACTCACGCGAGTTACCTTGGTCAATATAATTACATACAAATTATACAATCTTTTGCTTGCCATTTACTACTTAAATATACTATGGAATGAATAAAGAATGCAGTTCAAAGAAAGTATGAAGTTCTTACTTAATATTATAATTGAGGTTGTAGACTTTGCCTCGGGGAGCACGTAAAACTGTCGGTCCTGCGCCTGACCTCTCACTGGTCGTGTCGGTTTAGCCGTCCTACCGGGATATGAGAGAAAGGGAATTGAGAGTGTACTGTGCACACACTTTGTCACCATAAACAAAGTATTGCACAGATTCATAGCCGCCGCCAAAAGCGGCCAGGAGGACATAATTCATATCTCCCATTTCGTCCGTACGTTTTTAAGAAGAAACTAATTCCAAATGTAACAGTCGCTTTTTCTTAAAAATATCCTTTTTCTATTTTAAAATGTTTTTCAAAACAAACTAATATTGATAGAGCTACGCCAATATGTCTTTAAAAGTAACCCACATCTTAATTTTTAACCATATTTTCATTTGCATGCATTTTTATGTAGACAAACCACTGATCAAATTCATTTCTTGTATCAAATCGTACGCCTGTCTACAAAGGCTATATGTTCCACAGATACGCGGACAGGCACAGATGGCGCTGGTGACTCAGGCACCCTGGACATGGGCAGCAGGTCCTCGCTGCACACAGGCCTGCACATGTCCGAAGACGAACACTGGGAGATGAACTATCATGAAGCAGCTATTTACTTAGAGGTGAGAAGAACACTCCTTACATGCTACCACCACTAGGCTGTAGCCTGTATCTCATGAACTATGATAGTAAGACAGTTGACATTTACACAGATGATGTATTTCTGTTGGCGCTATAATAATAAATACAAAATAATGAAATTAATGTTTAAGGGGGCTCCTACACAACAAACGTGCCTGTAATATTGCCGTTTTTATAAAAAAATGTTAGGAAACTTTACTTGCGTGAGTTCAAATCGCACTTAGCGGATTTTTTTATTAATCAAACTCTCTCGTTAATTCATGTTCTGGTTTTACATCTATCTTTGTTACTATGCAGACATACTGATGTCTAACTATCTACCTAACTTCAATAATATAACTACTTCATTTGTAGGTCCAGTAATAAGGAGCTATCTCAGAATCTTGTTCAGACTTACATAGTCACGAGCCAAAATAATTATGCACCTTATAACTACAAATTCAACAAAAACACCTATGTAAATGTCATTAGTCAAAAATCAAATCATTTATTCATTTAGGTCAAATATTGACACTTATGATAGTCGTTACAATTACTGAATCTACCACTAGCTCGGAAAGGGGGTAGAGCCTTATGAGAAGAGCTAGCGAGAAACTCACGGCCACTCTTTTCAATCGCCAAAAAGTTTTACAATGTGGTTGTAGTATTAGAGGTATAGTACGATACTAGTACCCCTATATTGTATTTACTCCAATCGCTCCATATCTTGATATTTCTCAAATACCTACCTAGTTTTTATAGCTACATGACTAATTTTACCGTAAGTTAAGTATAGTCTCTTTAATTTATGAGAACGATTGTTCTGTCGACGAGCCTTACAAATGGCGGCTATAACTTACCATTAGTGATTTAACTTAGCATCGTAACTCGTCATGCGTAATTTGTGAAACTGACACCGGATATATTACAATAGCACGGATTCTCTAATTATATTCACTGTCCGGCCAAATCTTTTTTACAAAGACGAGGTTTTTAACCGTCGGCTTTTTCCGAAGTCTCGGGTTCGATTCCTGGGTCGTGCAAAGTGCTTTTGAGTTTTTTTCTAGTTTCTGTATCAATGTTTTCAACAGTTTCCCGGGGCTTCGTATGACAGAAGGTGTCAAGACTCGTTGCTTTTCATATCAGGATTATTTAGGACCAACAAGTTGGATGGCGAAAAATGATTGTGTTTCATATATTTCTGCTTACAACCTCAAGTACGACGGGCCTTATGATATAAATAAAAAAGCAGTCTTAAGTTATTTGTAACACTTAAATTTATTGTAATCATTGCTATTTCCAGGAAGGTTTAAACAATGAGAAGTTCGACTCCCACCCCTCAAGCCCGGAAGAGTTGCCGGCGTACCTCAGAGTCCACAACCCTTGGTATCATGGGCTGGACTTGCTGGCTTCCTTAGTGCTCATACTGTTAGCCTTCACTGAAGACCCGGCTGTGCCTACTTTTGAAGTAAGTTCTAGTTTGACTGCCTCTGTGGCGTAATGGTTTAGGTCACCACGCCGCTACCATTGGGTCGGGAGGTCATGGGTTCGGTTTGTGCGATCCACAAATAATTGTTTCAGGTCTGGTTGTACTTTGTGCCCGCTATTAGTATGTTTGTAAAAGTCCCCGTGACAAAAGAACAATTCTTATTGCGCGAGTTGTCTTTTTTAACGCAATATGAATAAATAGGTACATCAAAAATAAAAAGAAATATTAATTACATTTGGGTATTTATCATGACGTTGTATGTTTTCAGTTACCAGTATGGGCGCACGGTACGATAGAGTTGCTGGCACTATCGGTGATCGGCATTGAACTGCACCTCAAGCTCAAGTGGATCGGCTGGGGGACGATACTCAAACATAAGAGGACGATGATAAAGGTAACATATTTATATCAATTACTATTAGTATTAGTAATGTGTTGCTATTGGGAAAAACGTTCTGATTCATCTTTATGATAAAACAATCTAGTTAATTAATAATTTGACTGCCTCCGTGGCGCAGTGGTTTAGGTCACCACGCCGATATCATTGCGTCGGGAGGTCGTGAGTTCGATTCCCACACGGATAATTTGTGCGATCCACAAATAATTGTTTCGGGTCTGGTTATATTTTGTGTCCGTTGTTTGTATGTTTGTAAAAGTCCCCGCAAACCAGAGCAATTCGTAGTGCGGGGGTTTTTTTTAAATTAATCAATCAAAGATTCCTAAATTTGTTTAAAGCTGGATGTGTACTACTTGTTCAAATAGAGACAGTACAACATATTATATAACTGAGCTTCAGTTATATAATATTTTTGACTAAAGGGAATTAAACATATACAGTATGTGAATTCAAACGTAGGTTCTTTTTTAACTTTCCAAACATAAATTTACAATTATGGAAACGTCAATTAAGGTTGTAAACATATTTAACAACTTGATGTTAGTTAAAGAGTTAATAATACGAAAGCCATTTTTTTCCGATAGCAACGTGAATGAGTGTCTGAAAATATATTACAGGTCGTCGTATTTTATTGAGGTCGCCTAAACTACCTATAAATGTCAGGATCCGTAACATAAATGTCAGCTGTTCCACGTTTATTATGAACTTTGCATATGAAAATGATGAATATAATGTAGGTATTAGGTAACATCGGTAATTTTGGAGGCTATGACGCAATGATGGCTTTGGGGATGACTTTACAAACACTAAGTTAGGTATGGAGGGTTACATTCTTTAAAATAGTGATGAGTTATTCACAAGGTACACTACCTATATAGTCATGAATAGCTAGCTAGTATCGGGTCGAATGTCCCGCTCTTATTATTTTAACTGTGAAAGGCAGTGTATTTTCTTTATATAAATGCTGTGTTATGTTATCTAATGCGAGACTGTCAATAGATGCTAACGTGTGTTTAGACGACGCAAAATACAATGTCGATTGAAACTTCTTTAAACTTCAACATAAATATACCAAATACCATAATACATTTAATATATAACAATCTACATATAAGTATTTATTACTACTACTTCTCGCCAAGCTATATTGGCGAGAAGAATAAATGTAAAACATTATTGTATATCACTACAACGAATAAATGACTTAATTAAAATTGCAGCATCGTGTTAAAATATTGAAATCCATTGTAATGTTTCAGGGTATAACGCTTCTGATAATGGTGCTTGAAGCAGTAGTCGTGTTGTGTAGACAGTCGTCACATTTCCGCGTGACCAGGGCGCTTCGACCCATCTTCCTAGTGGACACGAGACACTGCGGCGGCGTCCGACGGTTCATCAGACAGATACTGCAGTCACTACCACCCATTATTGATATGTTAGGTAGGTTCACAAGCGTTATTTATTGTTTAAAGACTATTTTTGCAATAGTGGAAGTGTTGTTAGCAATGGCACCAATATGCTTCCTTGAGGTGCGCCCAAAATTATGCGTAAAAAGTGTCTGAAATTCCTTTCTAATTGCTTTTTGAAAACCAGAGTAATTTGAGGATTTTACTACCGAATAAATGTTTATTCAATAGAACGGATTACAGATTGACTATGATTTAATTTGCTATGCCGCCCTACATAAGCCTATCAAACGCCTTCGTTAAAACTTTGTTTGAAATTAACAGCAAAATGTTGATCTGATTTATATTTTTCCAGGTTTACTGATGTTCTTCGTGGCCACATATTCGCTCCTTGGTTTCTATCTATTTTCCGAGCACGTTGATAACGGCCACTTCCAGACTATTAGCGATTCTTTCGTCAGCATGTTCGTGTTACTTACTACAGCCAAGTAAGTAACCTTTATCATTACTTTTTGAAAATTAATCGCCAAACGTACCTTTGATAAAGGTGTTTTAATTCCATCGAACTATAATTACTATACAGGGTGTAACAGACAGGCTACCGAAAACGAAAAAAAAATGATTCTAGACATGATTCTGGTGCTTATGGCGTTGAAAATTTTCATCGCTTTTTTCATGATTTTTCCGATTTTTTATGCGTTTTTTTATTTTTTTTTCGGTATTATTTCGTTAATACTACACAGTGCAACATGAATATGAGAAAAAATCCGTCATATTACTGTTTTTCACAAAAAACAGCAATGGATTAAAACAACGTATAAATTCGCTATCAGCTGTCCGCGGCCAACGACACCGCGCCGGCGGCGGCCGGCCGCGACGGTCGACGTACCTACGCGCGCCACACAGACACGATTACGCACACAGCTGTCAGCCTCACTCTCACTAGTATGCAGCGTTACTTAGTATTTGTTCTTCTATGTTAAAAATGAAAATGACATAATTATCCCGCTCTCCGATAAAAGGTACATTAATAAGATTTAAAATGTGTGATATCTTATTATTATTACACGTACAAATACATACAGAACGACAAAAAATCCTATTGATATTCTTTAGCGCTATAAAAATCTCTAATAAACAATTTAACAAGTATTGTCGCTTTGTTCTATTTGTTCTTGCAAACTTATTATTCTATTCGATATTTACACGCTCATTCATACAAGCGCGGTGCGACTCGAAAAGTAGATGGCCGTAGTGACGCGTGACGCCGCGACCGCGCGTGGATGTTACATAGATGGGATGCGACAAAATGAATGCTAAGTAATGAGTCACACCAATGAATTTTGTTATGAGCATATTTAAAAACTAGGTACTTCAAGGATAAAAAATCTGTTTTTATTTTTTTCGTATCTTCAAAAATGACCGAGATATTAAACGTCAAAGTATGGCCTTCGCGCCAAACTCCGGCGAAGCGGCCGCACGGACGTGTGACGTCATCTCACGACACTGCTATTTCGTTAGTACTTGCCGATACCTACATAGGCTCGTTGTCTCTCGCGGTTTCGCTTTAAATAATTTGTTTTGCTTATAGTGGACAAACAAAATGGTTAGAAAATATTGTATTGTTCCTATGTGTACTAACTCCAGTGAAAAAACACCCCAAAAAATGTTTTTTTCTGTACTATGTACCTAAACTGTTTTATATTTTTGCAAGAGACACCTAATCTAAAACTTAAAGCCCGGTTCAGATACTGTCAAGCGCAAATGTTAAATAGAAGTTTATTGCCTTTTGAACACTTCCTCAAGATCAAGATGCCATATCATGTTCATACCTAGCTAGCAATGAACTTCTACTAAACAGTTGATAGGTGCTATTTAATAAGCAGTTCAATGACTTCACAGGCGGCGGCGAGCCGAGCGCGGCGGTTGAGTTGGCGTTGGTTTTTTGTTTTGAAAAAAGAACTCATGTTTATTAAATCTAATAATATCAAAATTAAATTGTTTAATTAAAAGTTCTCATTACACACCCAATCATATAAGACATCCTAAAGAGTAGATTCATGCGTTCATATGATAGCCATCAACCTGACTAAAATCAGAGGCAGGGTGACAATTTTTTTTTATAATATTATATTAAAACTATGTTTTCCAAATTTACACTTGGTAGGTACGTAACACTCATTATTTGTAATGCCAGTTGTAACAAACTTTCAATTTTATTGTTAACTACACACAATAATATATTATTATTAGTAGTATACGAGTTCAACTTTCTTTACCTGGGTCTAGTTGATGATTGTGTGCGTGGCGATCGAGATCGAGGATATCTTAGTGGAGGCTTATTTTACAAAAAACACGATGATTAAATTTAAAACACATACACAGACTCTTTAAATATTAAATGCAAATCACTTTTCAAGTCAAAACTCCGCATCACCCGCAGTCAAACAAGCGTGTCTGTAGCGACGTGACGTCAGCGTATAGCGCGCGAAGCAACACAAATTTAAAAATGCAGTGAAACTTTATAACGCTGTAACTTCGGTAATTTTGACCCGATTTTGATAAAACAAAAACTATTATTATCAGCATAAGTACACAAATTTAATGCAGTATGTTTAATAGTCATATTTTGATGTGCTGGTGTGACTCATTCTCCGGGGATAATGAATTATGATAAGTTAGTTTCTCTGATAAGAATATTAATGGATATTGATTGTTATCATTGTTATGTACCTACATTTTTTATGGTTTAATTAAATAAACGTTTCGTGTTTATTTTATTTACTTTAATCTGATTTTATGTTATTAAATATCAAAGTAGGTATTTTAAACTTACATCAATAATGTTTGTAATGTTGTTCGGTATTTGAATAAAACTACAATGCAACGAGTAACAACTGTGACAAGTAAAAATAGTACCTAATGCCACATCAATATTTTATTCAATCTAATCTCTCGCTGGGATCCTAACTCGTGGCTCGTCACCAAATCGGCGGCGCGCGCACGGACGGCGCGGAGGGAGCGGGTGGCGCGGGCGAGGGGCAGCGCGAGTGAGCGGAGAGGCGCCCGCGCCGGCGGCTCTCTTTGATAGTTCGAGCAATTCGCTCGCGGAAGACGGAAGCTCTTCACCGGTGTCGTTCGTTATGTCCTATTCGTCGTGTCGTGTGTGAACTGTTGTTTATTATTACTTGTTATTGTTGCGGTTTTGAGTTGTTAGTGTTTTTATTGTTATTATTTTTGTTGTTATTGTTTTCGAAGTGTAGTTGTGTTCGTAAATAGGAAGAAATGTTGATGTGCTATGTATGGTGAAGCACGTGGAAGTGCACGGCGTGCTCTGCACCTGTACGTCCGGATCCAAAGGTACCTACTCAAACTCTCGCCATACACCAGGTAATTGCGTGTTGATAGACATTGATAACAATTCGTTTTAGCACTTTCTTATTATTGGTTACATTTTGCTATTATTGTTTGATTTCACGTAAGCCAAGTAGGTATCTACCTACTTACAATTTTACTATGAGCTATTGTAACATACGAGCGTATTTACGATACCTACCATAAACGATACATGAGATTGTTATCTAATAATACATACTAGTGAGCGCATAGACGTGGTGGTACGCGTACGTACCGCTGATTGTTGGCAGCTCCTCGCATGATCAATTATTGTATCAACCACATTGTAAAACTTTTGGCGATTGAAAAGAGTGGCCGTGAGTTTCTCGCTAGCTCTTCTCATAAGGCTCTACCCCCTTTCCGAGCTAGTGGTAGATTCAGTAATTGTAACGACTATCGTAAGTGTCAACATTTGACCTAAATGAATAAATGATTTGATTTTGATTTTGATACCTACGACGCGTCGCGACATGTCGTCGCTCAGCGCGCCGCTGCCGCCAGAAATCTCGTAGGCATGCGCGGAGATATATCGCGTTGTTCACTATACATTGAATGCTCAAAAATGACTAACTCGGGAACCAATCATTTCCGAGAAAAATGGTTGAAGTAAATTTCGCGCATTTAGTGTCACAAAATTAACACTGAAGTTTTCGGTTAACCGTCGTTTACACCCTGTATATTATTATAGATACTATATTCTGGTGTTAATTGCTTTCCAGTTTCCCTGACGTGATGATGCCATCGTACGCCAAGTCTAAATGGTACGCGGTGTTCTTCATCCTGTACATCATCACTGTGCTCTATGTACTTATGAACTTGGTAAGTTACGTCGCATACACAAAACTTTACTGATCTTTTAGTTTTACCAGCTAACCCTCGTTTTCTGAGTAGGTACATTTAGCGGTAGTTTATCTATTCAATAACGTCAAAACTCATAAAAAAACGCTGTAATAAAATATAAAATAATAATAAAATATAAAATGTACTTCAGAAACCGGGGGTAAATGCTGCGCCTAGGAATAGACGGCGTATTTATATCATCGAAATGGTGTTACTTTCAACTTGCCATGTTTTGCTACCACGCGCTATAAATAGTCGTAGTATTTTGTGTATTATCAAAATACCGTATCAAACAGCTGCGTAAGAATGCAAGTCACTGATGATCCTAATTATGAATTTTATACAAGGCTCTCTACTTAGTTTCTGGACTTTACCAGAATTTTAATCTATGTTTGGAATGAAAACTTAGCTTTAAAGTTGTGTCCCTCTTCTTGCAGATGTTGGCCGTGGTGTACGAGACGTTCACGCGCATCGAACGCGAGAAGTGTCGCGCATTGTTGCTGCACCGTCGTCGTGCTGCGCGTCACGCCTTCCGCCTGCTGGTGTCACGTCGTGCGCCACATGCTGTTCGTCTGCGACATTTTGCTGGACTCATGCGCCACTACGCGCCACACTACAGTTAGTATTGATACTAGATATAGTTGTTGCCAAACAACTTGAACACTAGTAGATGTTATAGAAAACAAGATGAACGTAGACCCAGTACGACTCTCGGTTGACTGCTCTACCAATCGGCCAATCGAAGCCATTCGCGCCCTCCAATTCTTTCCCGAGCGGATTTAAAAGTCGTTCATTATGATGTAGCAAAATTGTTTGTGTTTGACAGCACATATTCCGCATGCCTTTCAGAGCAGAGATAACGATCACATGAAAGAAACATAACATGTGTAATAGTATTGTATTTTCAAGGCCCATGTTGGATCGGTAATCTGAACTAATATGGCATGTTGCAGGTAGCCTGGACGTGTACCTGATGTTCAAGCAGCTGAACCAGTCGTCGTCGGGCGGGCTGTCGCGCGGCGAGTTCGCCAACCTGTACGAGGTGTTCGCGCTGCGCTGGGCGGGGCAGCAGTCGCGCGCGCCGTGGTACGCGCAGTCGCCGCTCGAGCCGCTCGGCCGGGCCGCCGCTGCTGCCGTGCGCTGGCCTTACTTCGAATACCTTATCTGTAAGCATCTTTAATTATTTTTATGTCTTTTGTAATGGACAAAAACATTGAGAAGAAACGAGCTTTATTATTGAAGGTAGACAGTTTTTGCATCCCAAATCAAAAGGTCTCTGTAGTTTAAGTATTGTGATCGCGAAATGTAAAAATAATAATATGACAGCCACAAAAATAAGCTAGAATCACAAAAAATAATTATCCCCAGAAATTGCTTTTTTTGCCTCCATTTCAATATGAAGGGTACCTAAAGGTACATAAAGTGTGATATTGTTTGTTGCAGATGCTCTTATAGTGGGTAACGGAGTAGCGCTGGTGCTGCGCGTGTGCGAGGCGGCGGGAGACTTGCAGGACAGCGCCAGACTGCTGTGTGCCTCTTGGGACACGTGGCTGTTCCTTACACGTAAGTGTATCTTAATAACGTAGCTCTAAGTGCCGATGTCAGAGACTTTGGATCCGGATTATCCACTTAATGATTAACTATACTATGGAATTACGAAACGTGACGGAAGCGTGTAAAGTTTTAACCATAAATTGCAAATCTTACTAATGGCTTACCTAACGAGGAACTTCCAAATCAATTTTGAAGCATTAAATTGCGTCATACCTGCGTGGCAAGAGACTCAAAAATTTTACGTAATTCATGCGACTTTTATATCTAAGAAGATATACCTAAATAACGTTATATAGACTATAGTTACGACTGATTATTATTGATTATTATTATAGTTATGACATAATTTCCCAGTGTTCCTGCTCGAGGCGGCGCTACGTATGATGGCGTCAGGCCTGGGCGCGTACCTGGAGAGCGGCTGGAACGTGTTCGACCTCAGCGTCACGCTGCTCGCGCTCATGGGCGCCGTGCTGCTCAGCATTGCACCCACGCTGTTCATTGTCGTTATATTCAGGCCGTTGAGGTAAGAAATGTAGGTCTTTGAAGAAATTGCCATGGTGATGTATGGGCAAAGGTCAGTTTTTTTGTCTCGATCTTTAACAAGCGGTCACTCAACTCACTCAATCTATTTAATTACGTTTGACCGACTGAGTAATGCAGTAGCGCAATTTTCTGTGGTCGATTCTAGCAACTAGCGAGCGTTTGATAATTAAAATGACTTAAAGAATAGTTCTGGCCAAATGCGACAGGGGCGCTGATAAATAGTTCATTATGTATTAGGCGATAGTGGTAAGAAAACCTTTATCGCATTTCTTTTATTGTTTTATGCTTAATTTCCTACCCCTTATACCATGGAGACAGTGACGAACCATGTCAACCTTGATTATAATCATGGCAAATCATGGCAACCTTGATTATAAGGTGACAAAAATATAATATATTTATGCAATAATGTTACATTACAGATTGATGCGTCTATACAAGTTAAAGAAGCGTTACCGCGACGTGTTCGGCACGCTGGTGCTGCTGTCCCCGCTCATGTCCTCCGCTGGCTGCGTGATGCTCGTCATGTACTACTTCTTCGCCATCATCGGCATGGAGCTGTTCGCGTCCTACGATCTCAGGAACTGTTGTGTGTGAGTAACATCTACTAATCCTTTAGTTAGATGGTTCCTCGGTCAACCCTGTTTAATTTAGTTTGTAGCAAACGCCAAGTATCTTTGTGTCTCTAAATATAACCGCTAGCCGCTGCAAAAGGAGTGCGAGTGATAAAGACCTAACAATGACAACGTCGATCTATTCCACCACCTGCACTCTTTCCTTCACAACGGCCTGATCACGACGCTATTTGATCCATATATACCTTTATATACTTTTAATGTATAGTTGAAAAGTTTGTTTAAACGCGCTATTTACTTATGAGTAAATACAAGTGAAATTTAAAGCCAATGTCCACGCGGCAGTTTGATAAAAATAGGTTGCAGATTGATTAATAACGTCCCTCTTATTCCAGTAACACGACAGTGGAAGACTTCTACAAGTACTCACTGAACAGCTCCACGGCGCTGGGCTACTACTACTTGAACAACTTCGAGAACATCGTGACGAGCGGCGTGACGCTGTTCGAGCTGACCGTCGTCAACAACTGGTTCATACTCATGAACGCGTACGCCACCGTGTCCGGACAGTTCAGCAGGATATATTTTATGGTGAGGGATTATTTCGTGAGCTATCAGATACTTAGAACTAGTTTCACTACTTCAAGATAACAGTCAGATGGATTAATCAGATGGAAAGCCAATTTATTTAGCAGATAGGTTATCTAATACTTAATCATAAGCGAAACGGGACCTTTATCTTCTTACGGTCGGTTCATTGCGCTTTACAGTTTGAAAAAATGCCGACAGCTAGTTAGGCTTGGTTAGTCCATAGTGGTAGGAAATAGCCCTTCAGGGATATTTAGATGGAAATAACAAATTGAATGATTCCAGGTTTTTATTCAGAAAGTTCCTATAAAAATGAAGAAACTCTCACTTTCTTAAGACGTAACGATAAGCACTCGCTTAGACCATTATTGAAGACTATGTTATAAGAGTAAATAAATGAGCATCTTTATTTGATTTTCAGGTATTCTATCTATTCACGATGGTCGTATTGACTATCGTGGTGGCGAGTGTACTGGAGGCGTTCCGATTTAGGATACAGTACAAACGTAGCACTACCAAGAGAGATGGTGAGTAAGAATAAATATCGTAACAATGCCGTTACACGTTAATACAGTTTTTAACAAGCGATTTTGAGCGATAATTTTTACTAAAATATGAGTATAAATTGACAACTTACAATTCGGAGCAATCACGTCGAGTATAAATGGCATCTCGATGGAGTAAAACGTATGAAAACAAAAGCCAAGTCCTTTTTCTCTTGATGATTGTATTTCTACATTGTTTTCAGAGGAGAAACTGTTGCACGAGGAGGTGCACACGAGCTGGGAGGAGGCCCAAAGACTGGGCGCCAGTGGAAGCCTGGCCGATGAGCTCAGGCCACATCTCCCGCCTGGCGTAAGTTCAATTTCATCTGAAACTATTACTATCCCACTGCTAGTCATGGTATTTTTTCCAGAGTGGGAGTTTTAAGTTCAGATTTTTTTATCTTCTGGACATATAACGCATATAATGGTGCTATAGCTTACTTTAACAAACACTTGGGAATTAATATCTTTACTAATGAACTCCTGAGGGTTCATAATCGATTAGAGAACCCCAAGTTTTATAAGAAATAAACATCAAAATATGTAAACGATTTTATACAGAGACACTTAAATTACATTTAGTTAATGAATGTTTTATACTCAAGATGTTTTTGTTTACTTGCAGTCAGAGGTAACGTTCATCGGCTCCCGTCCACGGACGAAGGAGGTCCTGCAAAGACGCATGTACCAGACTGACATACAAAAGTGGCTCGCTGAAGAAGACGAGAATGAAGGTTCGTTACATTACACATCATTATACTCTCTGCCTAATAAAAAAGTAGTTAAACCACATCATCAGCCTACTCTTTATTGCTACTATGTTGGAGTCGGCTTCTTGTCTCACCGGATGCAGCTGGATACCAGTATTTTATATGGAGCGACTGCTTATTGGACCTCCGCAACCTTTTTTTTTTTTTTTTTTTTTACTTGGTTAATGCATGAAATTGCATCCCCAGCGCCCGGGGGAGCGCTGGGGTATGTGGGGCTCTCCGAACCAGAAGAGCTAGGCCTACCCACTAAACCACCAAGGTGTTGCCTCCTCCTCGCCGCATAGTGCCGAGGCCACGGGAACGCCTTTAGGCACACATCCGCGACCCCGACGCGGCCGTCCACAATGTGGACTCCTCCACAGTGTGGGACGACGCCCCAACACACGGGTGCCGTCCCCCCACTATGCCCCCTTGTGCAATGGCCGGAAAACTTCCCCGAGTTCGCCAGCCAGGGGGCTGGACCTCCGCAACCTAGTTACCTGGGTTATAACACCATACCCTTCGGTACGACTGCTTGTCAGATATTACATATAGAGGCCCTCCGAAACACGGAGGAACTCTATATGTGTAAGATGGTCACCCATCCACAGAATAACCTCGGCAAGTGTAGCTTAACCTTAGAGATTGATCCGAATCTTAATACTTATTTCAACTTTTATTTCCAGGTGTACCACCGTCAACAACAATAACTTCAAGCGAGGACCCACTGTCACCGCCACTCATCCACCAGCCTGACGCTGAAACCAACCATCAGATGAGAACAGGCTACCAATTGTAGAACATAATCCAATTAGCCCTGTACCAGAGGCTAATGTTCATCTGGGACGCTCTCAAGAGCTTATGATGGGCTATATGAGGATGGGCCTTAAGTTGGCTAGCTTAAGCCAGATACTTCCCGCAAGACTTAAAGTACTGGCTATTAATATTATTTCTTGAAAAATAACCCGGACACGAAACAAGTTTTATTTTTCTTGAGAGCGTTTAATGTTTTTGAACGGACAATGACCTTAGTCTAAATGTGATTTTAAAACTGGTGTTGTATCGCTGAACTATTCCCAAATAGCTTTTAGCAGGTTTAATCGTTACTATGAATTAAAAGAATTTAATAGTGTAGTCGTGAGTAGGTAACTAAATGTCAATAGTTTCGATTTACTTAGGAACCGTGTAGACCTCGTAACGATCCTAGCCCACCAGCTATTTGTCGTCTGCCAGTTAGTAAGACTATTGTATTGTATAGCGTGAGTGTATACTAATAGTATTGGAAATAACATCTGTGATAGAATGAACTACTGACATGAGTATTAAATTGGAATGTACAGGCAGTTACGAAATGTATAAATAGTTAAAATGGCGAGACTTTTGGACTGAATTCCATTGTCAGATAAATAAAATCGAGTAAGAATTTTGTCATTTTTTACAGATAGTAGAGAACTGCAATTTTTTACTTGAATATGTTTATTTGATGAAGGAAAAATCAGCCAGTAGACGTATTTTCAAGTCTTGGTATTTCGTGTAGCTTATAATATTTATTGAATTAGAATAGGCTGAATGCCTCTGAGTTGTAGTTTACACGTTTTTTTGTAGACTAGTTGTGAACAAGGCATGTTTTAATCGTAATTTTCTTTGGTTGTATTGTTTTATTATAAACCAAACAAGCAGTGCATTATTCTAAAGTACAGTTAAGATATACCTAAGAGTATTTCAGTGGTTGATAATGATAATAATTATGAAATAAGTACATTCTTGTCTCCTTTTACTCACTGACTGTTAACCTTTTGTAGAATTGATAATATAATATTTATGAAAGAAATAAATCGCCTTCGTAGATTTAGATAGATGTGTATTTTAACGGCCAAATGAAGTCATAGCCACCTTATAAAAAACCTATTTTAACTACTTACATGTGCTGTCTTTTTCACTCACTGTATTAATCAGAGTAACCAACGGTAAATTACCTAAAAAACTTAAACTCAATATTTCATTTCTCAATGTATAAGGTGGTAAATGTTAAAGGCATTAAAATACGAGAAGCAATTAATTTTATGTAAAATACGTAGCTATTCGTCTACTGTATAAGAAATCTGATGGTCAGTTTACTATTTACGTTGTTGACAGCTCTACTTTTAAGTTTTTTTACAGACAATATTCATCTACTTACATAATGGCCAATAAGTGTAATTTTTATTATTAGTCTTGGCAACCCAGGCAAGTTCTCAAAGTATACGGGTAAGCCTGCACTTACAAGTGGCTTGCTTAGCGTCTGAGGGTTAGCGAGTTGATTTGTCGCCTTGCTTTACTAAGAGAACGTCATTAGACTCTAGGCAATAAGGAAACTACTCGTTAGTGCGATACTTAATACGAATGTATAAGGCATAATAATTATGCCTAAAGGTGACGGAATTTCTTCATACAATTTTTGTATATGCCTTGTATAATATCTGCGTCATAAGATAATAATAAAATTATACTCATTGGCCTATCAGTATATTTTAGTGACGCAGCTTAAATATGTTCTAAGTATGATAACCAAAGATGTATTTATGGCCATTTAATTTGCCATTTAAGTACTACAAGCGATATTATCTATTTAGAATGTGCATAGTTTATATTGACATCGGGACGGCTGTATGAGGCAGTTAATTTTAACTTAATGCTACTGTAAATAACATTCTTATTATTGGTGTAATTCATCATAGGATGTTTAAATAATAAATGCCAATATACTTGTCTATCGTGAACATTATTGTCACGCAGTGTTGTCAATTCTGCGAATATCTCCCTAAATAGAGGGAAGTTATTATTTAACGTGCAGTGTATCTACTTGATGATACACGCTTTTTTTTCTTGTAATTAGGTATAGCAAAAGCATAAAGCATTATTATTAGGATATTTTTGGGATATGAAGTTTTGACATTAATCTTGCATCTTGTTTTGTATAATGTGAAAGAAGTTAAAATTAACTGTCTCACGAGATCAAATAACATCTAAAGATTGATTTATATAGGTAAATAGTAGACAAAATAGTCATAAATGTGATAACTAAAAGTATGGACCATAAATCGAATTATTATTATCTATTAATTATTTACATGCTGTATTTAATTTAGTTGAACCAAAAATTACGTTGTGATTCTTTTGACAGCTTTTTTTTCTCATTTTGAAGTATTATGAAGATTTCATGTATTATTTTTAAGTGTAAGTAAAATTATGAATCGTTATTCCCTAACTCATTTTATGGCAGGATATGAGTGCGTTGATTGGATGTGTAAAACAGATTGAGAACATTTTAAAATATAATATTTCTATGGGTCCCTCTGTCCAGTGTGTTAAACAGATAATGCCGATGGAATAGTCCATAATATATTAAGTCACAATAATTGAAGTTCATACTATAGTTTAATAGTAAATCTATAAATGTCCATGTAAGATACAGAACAATATAATAAATGTAAATAATGTCACAAGAATATAATTACAAACTTGCAATATTGTATATCTGTTAGAAAATGCAAAGATTAACTTGTAAGATATCTCAGTGTTATAGTCTTATAGAAATCCCGATGCCCCACGTCCAATACATAGGTAGCTGAACTTAATCTGTGAAAAAATATGTGTGGATCTGTGAAATTTCATATTTTTAAAAACAAAGTCTAAACCAGATTCTAAGCTAATTGTAAAAAGGGTCGAGGGCGACATTAAGATTTTTAAATTTTCGTGCCTGCATGGTTTGATAGCATATGCGACAGATCAAAGGATATCGCATTCGGCTTAGACGCTCGGGTAAATGTTTATCTTACTGCTATTTGGTTTTCTATTTTCTGTTGAAATATTCTTAATGCGTGGCTGTATTTCACAAACCTTTGCCATTATAATGGTATTGAAATGTTATATTATTATCAGGTTCACATATATTTTTGACAGATTCTAAATAGAGAAAATGTGTTTTAGTGTGATGATGTTGTAAATTGTTTCACATTAGATATTATTGATACAGTGTGCGCTAAATGGAGGTATGATATTAATGGTGCTTTCGCTTGTATGATCGACTGGATATTAGGCAATTAATAGTTTAATAATTAATTAAGAATGTCTTGTTTCTTCATTTTAATGTATCTATTCATCCGCGCCAATTTTGCTTGTTCTTTTAAGCAAATAATATATTTCTAAAATTGATTTTGTAAAATTCAAATAGTTAATGTTTTTTTTTTCTTAATATTCCAGGCTCTTCATTCCATACATTATTCCAAGAACAAATTTATATTTTTTTATTCTCAAATTGCATGGTCTTCCATATGTATTTTTTTATTCCTTTAATTCGAAATATGATTTATATTCGTGTTGTAGATTTAATTGTGATTTTGTTACTATCGTATAAGTTTTAAATAAATCAAGCTAATTGAGAATTTATACTCAGTATTGGGACGCGAACAAAGAATAAATTATACTTATGCTTTATAAACTTGGCCACAAAAAAATACAATTCGTTAAATGACAATTGCTGACATATTGTAATGCAATCAATGAATAAAACGAACGTAACAATTACTAATTCACGCATAAAATTTTCCCACGACGACATTTATATTTTCTACAATACGCAGCCATTTATGTATGTCCCATGCGACAAATTTTCCGTTATCAAAGCGGGAGTTATTTCGAATTAAATGATAAATCCTACACAGTTATGTACATAAAACAATTATAATTGTATTGAATTAAATTAGAACTTTACTGCGCGAAGAAGTCGGGGAGAGATTTCTTTTGTTGTTGTGGCCAAGCTGAATAAAATCTCTAAACTTACTTTTCTTTGATAATTAGATAGCTAATCTATGTATGTATAAATTGGAATCTTGTATACCTTTGTTTATAATAACAGTATTAGATGATCGGTTGCGCCACAAGCTTTAGTATTATTTAGAGCTCATCACTTTGTTGACAAGCAACTGTAGACTAATGTATTTATAATTTATTATGAATAAATGCACTTTTAAGTACATACTTACTGTTTTATTACTACCTGTTACATGTGATTTACATGTGCTAATAGAAAAAACACATAGAACAGAAGAGTAAGTGTACATTAGTAACACACCGGGCGAAATTAATCGAGATATTATTATCTATTTATGGTAATGTTTTAAACGTTGTTTATTCCCTTAAATTAATAAAGTAGAGGTGAAATAAAAGAAGTTATAATATTCAAACATTTTATTGTTTCCAAAATTACTAAACTTTTTATTTACTCAACGGTTTTCTAAAATACATTTCCATATTTTAATTCAGCACCAATTAACACTAAATTATTGAGCGCGACATATAAACACATACTACTTAAATACAATAATTATATTACTATTATGAAGGCTGAAATCTTTCGATATTCTAGGAATGTCCTTTGTGAGACAGGATTAGGCTCAATGTCTTTATGTGTTGCCAACAACAAAAATATTGCAATATCTTTTTTTAAACAACAACACTGTTTAAGAGTCAACACTGGCCCCGTACGTAAGTAGGTTTTATTACATAACCGTCAGGATGTGACGTAGTAATCAGTTTACATTATTTTTATCACATTAACACTGGAATAATTACGAAATAACGAATAAGCAGTCTCGTGGAAGACACAGGCATATGACATGAACAATGGTCGAACTCACACCCACACTATATTCAATTTGAATAACATTTCATAAGAATTACACAATAATAACTTAAATTACGTTTATTTCGATGTGTCTCTTTGCTCTAACTGTACGATTCAGACAAATCAAATAAGTTTGATGCCACTTATTAACTTTTAACATATAAACTATATCTTAGAGATTTTTTGTAAAAATAAAATTATTTTAGAAACAACACTGGTTGTAAAATTATAAGTTTTACATGAATCACTGTTCCCAGTGCAAAACATTATAAATAAACAAAACATGATTTTAAGTTATTATTCGATTTTTATTTACACATACCTTTTATATTAAACATAAGAATAATTTATTACCAGGAAAAACTACCTGCGTGTAAATTATGTAATAAGCGAACTCAAAAACCATTTTTAAAAAAGAAATAATATTCAATTTACAAAAGCGAGAATGCTTTTGTTAATAAAATAAATGGACAATACAACACATTATTTGAAATAAAAAGCACATATTAAAAATGGTGCTTAGAGATCCCAAATATACGTAAGTATACACCCGTAACAAAAATGAAGAAAAGAGGTGGGTACTCTATAAATAATTAAACTAAATAATTATTCTATAATAAATATAATAACGTTTTAAACATAATAAACCATTATTAGAACCAAAATGTTTAAAATATTGCTTGTCAAAATTGTCACTAACCCTGTATTTTGCGTAAGAGAAACGCGCTCGCAATAAAATTCATTTGAACAGGTAAAGTGAATGCATAATATAAGATTCCATGACTCTTTTATCAACGAAATCCTACATTCATAATAGCACGCCTGTTATAAACGAACGTAGGCAGAGGTAAGTGAAATACACAATTCGCCATTAACAATGTTTGTCCAATGTAATAGGGAGCGAGGCTATTGCCATATACCGGGCACGTTTCTTAAAGCAATTGCTTAAAGTATAAGTTAACTTATAAAGGATTTTACGTGTTAGCCGATGCATAGTTTGAAATACTGGTTGTAAGTCAGTGACAATTTCGACATAATATTGTACTGTGTACCTAAGATATTATAAATACAACCTGTAGCCTGCCGTAGCAGTTTTACATAATATATGACTATATATATGACTGACTGTCAATAAGTTTTGAGATTTGTGTTAGCTGAAATGCAAGATGGAAAGTTGGTGGTCATGCGAATATCTTTTGAATGGTATATTCCCAGTTGTCCCCTCTAACACTGTCTCCCGGGGAGACAACTGGGAATAAAGGTAGGAAGAAACTTCCCAGTTGTCACTCCGGGGTGACAAGTACCATGTTTTAGCTATGTTATGGAGAGCAATAGGTTAAAATTAATTGCTAATTATGAAATTCAGGAAGAATCGCGGTATGCTCATTTTACAAAGCACCTTTTATTTCAGTGTTTCTAACCGATTCTGTAAGCGAACAGTGCCTTCCTTCAAATAATATTCGTACAACCAACCCGAAGAGTTGTTGAGGTAGAAAAAATCATGCATGATAATTTACACATTTTTCATCGTACTCCATAATAAACGATTATTTAAACAAATTAAACAATCGTACACACATCCCCATACACTTTAATAAAAGTGTATATAATTAAATATAAATTACATTAGGGCTATCGCTATAGCCGTTTTGAATCAAAGCGTTAATTATTCTTTTCCCTTCATTCTGTAGGAGGGCTTATTCGTAGCTTTTGACCGATTAACGCGTAGAGATATGATGACATCGTGAATCAAACCCGTCACCAGCGAATTCCTCGTAATACTGTAGTAGCGACTACTAGCATTTGTGCCCAGGTACGCCTCAGCCACATATACCCATACAACCCAAGTCCTTAGTTGTAAACAAAAAGCTTTACAACCACATAACTATATACTATGATATAATATATTCTATGATGCACAGTGCTAGTGCCGCACGACTATCAACATGAACCAACACATCACGCAACTATCGTGTAACTGTCAGGCAGCTTTAAGTGCGACACTTAAGCGCATCACACCGTTTAGATACTGATGTAGAAACTTAAGATAAAATATTGTTAACCATACATTTTGTAATAATCACAGGCTGCCAATACTATTATAAAAATATGATGAGACATCTTTGTTCGTGTGTAGTTTTTTCTCTGGTACTTTAAACAGTCGTTTACCGTTTCAAACGTACGATAAACAACGAACTATGCACATTTATAAATTTGACCCATTAATGTCCCATTGCTGGACAAGGGTCTCCTCCCGTAATGAGGAAGGGGTTAGGCCTTGAGTCCACCACGCTGGCCAATTGCGGGGGACTTTGCATACCTTCAAGAACAGTTCGAAGGAACTCTCAGACATGCAAGGTGCAAAATAGCTAAATACTTTAATTAAGAAACAAAAACGTATGGTCACCATACTTCATCTTAAGATAGCACATAGTATCATTTACGTGAGCTGCTCTATACATATTTAAATAAGTTGACATACAAAAGGGGAGCGCTATGCGTTCCGCGGGCGCTTGCCGGGCAGCCGGCGTCACATCTCGATGGACACGCCGGGCCCGCCGAGCCGCGTCTCCTTCACTATGAACCCGTTCTCCAGCAGCTGGCCTGACAGCGAGTCTACGATGCTGCGAGGAGTGGACGGTGGGATCAGTACCATGGCGTGCCTGCAAACAAGACGTATTAAACGTAAATATATATAAAATCCAAGCAGTTTTCAAAAGTGTAGGTGAGACCAAATAACGCCACTTTCTACAGTTTCTACTAACACCGCATTCATTAATGCAACCAATTACGGGCCATAAATAATTAGGCTTATCGAGACTGGAACAACATTTCTCCAATCAGTAAATGTTATTATTTATCAACACTGAGTGCTGCGATGTGGAAGGTGAACCATGACGACAACACGGATAAGCAGAAAAACCAAACACCATGTGATAGCTTGCCATAACTCACAACGACACTGTTTTACCAATGTCCTTAATTAGTGATATTAAATATCATAAACTGCATTGCCCAGGATACTTAAAAGTTGTATTATTGAAGGAGTAAAATAAAATTGTGTATTTACCCTCCACCTCCGGCGCCGGTGAGCTTGCAGGCGAGTCCCTTGGCGCGCGCCAGACTGCGGATGGCCTCGAGCGCGGGGTGCGACACGCCCAGCGCCGACAGCAGGCAGTGGTTCATGTCCCACAGCTCCTGGGAGCGAACAATATAACGTTAACATCTATACGGTACATAGTGAGGCGAAGAGAAGACTAGTTAAAACCCATTCTGAAGTAGCTGCTTTCCCCCATATTTATTGACCTAAAGTTTTCTTTAGATGCGGAGATGAATTTATGCCTGAATTATTAGGTCGGGGAAAAAGTCTTTTCGCATTATATTATGTAAATAAATAGGTTGTTATTCAAAGATCATCCTAAATGACCGATTTGACCGAACTTGCTTACGTAAATTAAATTATGAATTAATATTTTTACAAAGATTTTGAAAGCCACCATATTTATGTACTTAACATATATAAAAAGAAAAAAATCTACCGTAAATTCATTTTTATAAGTTGCAAAAGTAATTATCATAAGTTATCATTAAATATATACTTTAGTACGAATTAAATACTTAAAGCGTTTAAACCTCAATTAGTTGCGATAACATCAAGCAGTTTTACATAATAATATGGTGTAACTGTTTTAACACCCGTAAGACAATACAAAAAAATATAAATAAAAATGAATCACCGAAATGTACGCATAATTTTTGAACAACTAGGTAAACTGAAATGGATAATTATTTTTTGTTTGTAACTGTCGGGACAAGGTTTGTGTATGGGATCGATGGGATCAATATTCCCACGGGAATGGTGTCAACGAGATAAATTATTATATCCATATAAATTATACTATATCCGTACGAAGTCGGGTCAGTCTGCTAGTAAAATACAATAGTATGCATGAAAAACTACCTGCTGGCTAAATGCAAGTTAATTTATTCTTAAACACGAACTTCTACATTTACTGATGTGTAAATAACAATGCCATATTTTATATATATACAGAAAAAAAATATACTTTTAAGTAGAAATTGTTTATGCATTTTAATCAGAATACTAAACCAGTGCTTGTTTAGTTCAGGAGACGACAATTTGACAGCTAACTGTAGATTGACTTTTTTATATTAATGGTAATTAATATGTTATTATCAAAGCAGTGATGTACTGTATTATGGCTTACAAATTGTTGTACACGAGTTGTCAACTGCGATACACAACGCTTTCAAACTTCAAACTTTTACAAATTTCAAATTCACACGCAAATTCCGGGTTCTCTCTATTTATAATTGAAAAAAGGTAAGTATTAAGAGTAAGTTAATGCTTTAAAACTTATATATAATATAATGAAGTAAGTATGTTTACTTACTGCTAAATGTTGATATTCAGCGTCGGTATCAATTTCACACTTGCCACTGGAAAGTTTTTCCAAAACCTAGAAACACACAAAAAGGTAATCGAATTAGTATTCGTCAGAGAACCTCTTTACTTAACTATGTTGATAGGGTATGTTGAATCGATCGAGTACGAAAAACAATGTGTCTTTTGTCTGGTATGGTAACACTTGACAGGTAAAACTCATCTTGACACGAATTTGAACTATTAGGTTAGTAAAAGAGCAGTACTTCATACAATATCAAAATAGAGAAGAGGGTTTAGCCGTATGTTGATGAACAAAAAATCTGAATTTGTTCGCGACAGATTCAAAGTAATAATTGTCTAACAGAACCATGTACCAAATATCGTGTAACAATATGAAAGGGAAGGTTTTACTTGCTTTTAAAAGCATGCACATATAAATTCTGGATCCGGCTTTCAAAAGTACACGAATACAATACCTTTACCTAAATGAACTGGAAGCAATAAAGAAGTCTGTAAGTTTAAAAAGTGAATTTAATTTAGCTAACCTGCGTGGCTGTGTGTGCGATATGATCACACGCGTCAAGTATATGATCGACCGCGGCCGGGTTCCTCTGGCGGAGCGCCGCCACCTTCATGACCAGCGCCCTGGTCTCCCGCGGCACGCGCGAGTCCACCAGCAACACGTGCATGTCCATCCGGATGTCCAGGTGGCGCGGCTTGCTGCCTTTCTTGAACGACACTATTGAGCCGAATGTGCAAGTCGCGTTGTCAATACCTGGGGACAAAATATAGAAGATGAAGTCTTTGCTTTGGGGTTTTCTGTAAATCTGGGGTCTTATATGTTGATGGTTCAAAGTAAATAAAACTATATTATGTAACACAATATTAACAACCGGAGGACAGTTTCATTTGATTTTCTACCAGACTCCATAAAAGAAAAAAGTAATTGAATAATGGTAATAATATAATCATAATCAGTTTATCCTGAAGCCCAAAAATGCAATGGAAACTTAATTAAAACCACTTTGCGCGGTAATTAATCTAAGCGATAGAATAGACAAAGAGTAAACGAAATTAGGGATCCGGTTAAAAAAATATCCGTTTGTCCCTCTTCTGGGCAAGGGAACCCTCCTCACGAAAGAATAACCTCATCCGAACCTACATATTTCTTTAGGAATAGTATGTTTAGTGTTTACCCTAGTATGTAGGTACTGTTTACGTCTTCATGTTTTTATTGGGCCATAGCTAGGCTAGTAGGTAAACGGTGGGTCGTATACCTAAATACTATTGTTAAATAAATAAATTGAAAATATTGGTTAGACGATTTGTGTCTATGTTATAACAGAACTGAAGAATTTTATATAATGGACATATAAATCATTTTATTGTTTTATTTTTCAAGGATATTGACGTCGCAGCGTAACAAAGCATATAATTAATAAAAGCAATAAAAAATAAGTCATAATACATCATTTTGAAACCTGAACTCATTTTAATTACAAAAAGCAAGATGTTCAGATTAACAAGATGTATTGTTTTAAAACGGATGTAAAGAACACAAAAAATTACAGTTATCATCTTTATCACTTTATTCTCGTAAAAAGTGCATAATTATGCACTGTAAGACATTAAAAAAATTATTAAAGTATTTAATAAATTCGTCACGCAACTTCGAACTCGCTACAACTGTTGATTTTGCAATCTGATTAAAATAAATATTTAGCAAAGTGTTACGCTGAACGACTACGATTAAAGTACAAATAAAAAACATGTGTAAAATGTTAAAAATCTGAAAATCTAAATGCACCTAATGCAATGTGCTAAAATGAACAATCAGGCGATTCCAATGTACCTAAAACATTAATTTATAATCAACGTTATCGTTAATGCATTTTGCGGTCTCATTAAACAAAACACTAATATATCTCTACAAATAAATATTTTGCAAGGTGGTGAATCAACTACAGCTTTTAGAGTTCCTTACCCATTGATTAAAAATTATTTAGACTACTGTTCGACTGTCTGTCTGTCACTAAGACTGTATCGCATGTACCGTGACAGTGAGACAGCAAATATTCTCATAAAATAATTATGTGTTTGTTACTTCTGTAAAGGCAAGTACTGCAATTAGAATAAAATAAATACTTTGCAACAAACGTGATGTTTTCGCCTATTTTTATAGATGGTACGGAACCATTCATGCCCAAATCCAACTCGCACTTCGTCGGTTTTGCTTTTAATATTTAGAATCTAACCAAAGTACCAACACATGGCATTTATAAATTGAAAGTGCCAGTCATGCGGTACCGAAATATAATTTTGTAAGCGAAATTTGATAGCTAAAAAACTGAAGATGACAAGGATCCTTGAAGATAAGATTGATAGCTTTATTTCTAACTGTATTGCACTGCAACCAAATAAAATATGCTCTTGAGAAATCCCACTATCTATTCCTATGATCGTTTCCTGGAAATCGTTGGAGCCTCGTGGTCTTTTTAGTATTCCATACGCTAATAACACCTAACTTAACTATGTATATGGTGGCAAATCGGTTTCCAGCAAGAAGAGAAGACATGCGAGAATTATAATTTAATTATGAATTTGTTTTAATATTTGATTGGATTAATATTTGATTTAGGACCTTAGGAAAGCTAGCCATCTATAACAGTTATGTAACCAAACTGTAAAAACTGGGAATCCCCAACTATATTTCTCCGAAACCGCGACCTCGCGATACGGACCTGCAACCCGAACCATAAACTGTCGTTATTAAACTCGCTTTCAATTAGACTGTGACTTCTTAAATGTCAGTTTTATTATAAGGTCAAAAATGCAAAGCAAGAAATATATAAACCAACGTTATAAAAACTTTTCTGCAACAGGGGAAACCCAAAAACGCATACGCCTACGAATCAAAGTTGATAATTTATACAGTATCGTTAAACGACAACATATTCTTTACGATCTAACTAATTTTATAAATGCACAAGTTGTTTATAGTAATGAATGTATAGATGTCTATATATCAGCTTAGCCTTTTTCCCAAACTATGTTGGAGTCGGCTTCCAGTCTCACCGGATGCAGCTGAATACCAGTGTTTTACATGGAGCGACTGCCTATCTAACCTCCACAACCCAGTTACCTGGGATTTAACACGATACCCTTCGGTAAGACTGGTTGTCAGACTTTCAAGCTTCTGACTACTGTTAACGACTGTCAAAGATCTTCGAAAATGACAGCCGGGACCCACAATCTAACGTGCCTTCCGAAACACGGAGGAATTCGATATGTGTTATATGGTCACCCATCCACAGAACAACCTCGGTAAGCGTGGCTTGACCTCAGAGATCGATCCGCGCGGCTGTCGTTAACTAAGCCACGAGCTCCTCTCGATGTCTATAACTCTTTTATGCAAAAACATTTAATTTTAGTTAAATAATAAATTAAGAATACGATAGGTCATAAACTCGAATATACCGTCACTATAGAATTCGACTGCCGGGAATGAGCTAGCTGAATTATTACCGCAACGTATACTTTTACCCTAAGAAATCTGTGCACGCGGACAAAGTTGCGGGCATAAAACTAGTTTCAAAATAACTCCTAAACCAATATGTATTTATAATGTAATGACGTATGTGAAATATTTGCACGCATGTTATTTAAAACAAGTACACAACATAAATAAACTATGTAATGAAATATCACTATACTTATTTACCTTATATTAAATTCTAAGAAGGACATCTTATGTGTAAATATTGCTTGTATATAATTAGTTTTATTTGTTTTAAGTTTAATGGCGTTTCGTAGTAGCCTCAACCTTTAGCGATACATTGAAAACTATTTACTATTTTAAACTTCAAAAAAATGTAAGATTCTTCATGAAATTACTTAGTCGACATCATCATTCATTGAATGCGACTTATTGACAAATCGCAACAATTAACAGTTTTTAAAGACTTTTATTTAGTTAATTAACTGTTAGTATAACAAATTAATCTAATTAAATCAATGTCTTCCTCTCGACTAATCTCTATTAGATATAAGAAACGTGAAAGCGCATATTTACCGCTTTGATGTCAAAACGGCCGAACCAATTTTGAAAAACAGGCAAGGTAATTTACTACAATAAGCTATCATAGCCGCGGATAAAATTTATATCTATACCAATATTATAAAGCTGAAGAGTTTGTTTGTTAGTTTGTTTGTTTGTTTGAACGCGCTAATCTCAGGAACTACTGGTCCGATTTGAAAATTCTTTCAATGTTAGATAGCCCATTTATCGAGGAATTGCATAGGCTATATATCATCACGCTACTACTAATAGGAACAGAGTACCAGTAAAAAATGTTTCGGAAACGGGGAACATTTTGACCCATTCTCTCTTACGTGACGCAAGCGAAGTTGCGCGGGTCAGCTAGTTTGATAATAAAAAACTACAAATCAAAGAAATCGCCAAGACATTTACAGTCACAAATTAAATCGCTAAATGATTTACAAATAACATTTACTACTCACTACACGAAATTCATTATTAATTTGTCAATGTCTCAATGTCTTTAATCATAGATAACGCCTCAAATTGTTAGATAAACAGTGTACGTCACATGTTGACATAGACAATTGTTCGGTAAGTGTGTCAGGGGCAAGGTCTGGAGACCAGCTGATAGGGCGAATGATTCGCGAACTTGTCCTCTAAAACAATTATAGTT
Organism: Anticarsia gemmatalis; assembly: GCF_050436995.1. NCBI lineage: Eukaryota > Metazoa > Arthropoda > Insecta > Lepidoptera > Erebidae > Anticarsia > Anticarsia gemmatalis. Next base: position 6,510,042 of record NC_134764.1, on the reverse strand, counting down.
GGTGCCACGGGTGTACACATGTTATCTTTGTTTATATACCAGCTTTTTCTTAAACTATTGTGAGATATTACCACCTGTATTTTGTATATAAGGCTGGTGATTATGTAATCAATGTGTTAATGTGGACTGAAATGATTATTTGTCCAAAACATTTGATATCCTTATAGCAATTAAGAAAGTCCTTATTAACGCACTTCTAAGCGAGAAAAACTTATTTCAATTTGTTACCGTTACTGAAATAAGTTGACTTCTGACTACAAAGAAATTTCTGCTCATAAAGATAATGAATTCTTTAAGACTAGTTACTTAATAGCTATTTAGAGTTTTCCTTCTAAATATTTCTTAAATACCACACTTCTTCCTTCCTCGAATCACACTCGTCAGCATAATTCGCATTCCATCTATAGCAGACAGTTTTTTGTTTATCATAAATGCACCGTTCTAGTTCCGTTCTAGTGCATACATTTTCATAAAATAATCATTCTTCGGACGTAAGGCTTTTACACACATATTCGGATCAGGACGTTCGGTTCGGCAATATTTATTGAACAACAAACCGGCTCGACTTACTTGTTCGGCTTGTGCCGATCGGGTTCATCTATACATATTCGGTTTTGCAGACTTGTTAGGCCGATTAATGCCGAATCGAATACGATACGACGACGACGAACAAGTAGTAGCATAAATACAAGTCTACAGCCCTCGTAGATCAAGTTAGCAAAGGCTCCCTCATGTAGGGGACACCTTTGCCAATGGCAATTAGCCAATTCGCTACCCTATAATTACTCCACTACCGATAAGGGTGATTCAGGCCTCAGTTACGAAAGCTTGCAAAATAGCATCGCAGAACGTGCCGTCAAAATTTTATAAAGTAGAAATATACTCCTATGCAATTTTGTGTAGTCCTTGTGTGATATTAAGATATTCTAATGAATAATACAATATCCGCAAACTAAAACGACGGAAATTATATAATTTATTAAATTGCAGTCTTGTAAGGTTAATGCAGTCGGTGTATGCAGATTGCAACCTCTGAGTGCATGACCATGCTGCATAAGAACGGTCAAGGTGCTCTAACTTGAAAACAAAATCAATCATATTATATAACGGATTATTATTTCAAAGATGTAAAAACAAGTCGCAAAATCGCGTTCGTATCTCAAGAACGGCTGGACCGATTTTTATAATTTTTGGTTTGTTGGACTCGACTTTAAAACGTGCGTAATATCATATCTATAAAATCATTAGATATACAAACATAAAATCACACTTTGTTTACATATACGATCTTTACAAACATCTCCTGTTTCATGCACATCGATACATCTTGTCCTAGAGGACCGCCGGCTATGATTGTTTTACGCCCCTGACCTTTATATAAATTATGCTTTTTTTCTCTACATTTGCTATTACTTTATCTTATAGATACGATATCTGACACCTATCACAAAGCTCTGAAATTGTTTTAAGTCTATTCTATTGTTTTTAGAAAGACTGTAGTCCTACGGTTTACAATGCTATGACAGATGTCTAGACACCTAAACATTCTGAAAGTCTGAGCAGAACAATGCCTACCATATTTGCCCGTATTTCATAGATTTATAACAAATATTTGTATTTATTTGCTAATAAATCGTATCGCGTTTTGATCTGGTTTCATTACAGACAAGTCTTAACAGAGCCGAGGTCGATCTAGCGCTAGGCCAATTACAAACTGATAAGGATAACTGGTTTAAACACTGTTATTTAACGCACTAATATTTTGGTCCAGAGATAAGTATTTGTTTGTATCTTGATATTGGCAATTTTAGTTTGCTTATTAGGGCAATTTAAAAGCGATAATTTTGTATACTTTTTAAAGTTTGTGTAGTTGTAGTTGCATATATCCACAATAAAATTGGGTAGTTGACCGGGTCTACGAAACATTTATGAACTTGTACTCGTAAAAGTTTCATCTAAAATGCTCAGGCAATGTAATTTGTACGTAAATAATGTTGAAATTGTAAATAATACTACTGAAACATAAATGAGGCACTTTTTTAATAGCAACGAAAATACGAAACTGTGAAGTCACTATACCGTGTTGCAGTACTACAGTATGTTTTACACATTTCACAAAGAGTAGCTGATTGATTGGCAAGTACTCTATGGCATTAGATTTTTTTTTGTTTTCAGTCTGTACTATTCTACACACGCAATGCTTAGTAGTGCTTTTGTTGCGAGCATCCGAAACCATGCACGCTGCAAGCATTATGCAGTAAGACGTTTCCAAAACAAACTATCAGTAGTATAAACATAGCCTAAACACTAGTTTTTTACTGGCTGTTCTGTATCAAAATCATCCAACAACCGATAACAATTCTAATAAACCGGCCGGTACCGCGATATGCAAAGGTTTACTAGTTAGTACGTTTGATTGACGTCACCGATCGACGGTTGTATCAATACATCGACACGTATTCGCCGCTAGTGAAAGTTTAACAGATGAAAGAATATTGATACAAGTATACAACACTAACGGCAGACTAAACGAACGCTCTATGGCGGGTCGTATGTCTATCGCAAATACTATCGTTATCGAGGTTATGTGGAATCCGGGTCGTGTGCGTCACAACGAAAGTGAAAATTGAAGTTTTAAAACTTGATTATTATCCAAGATTTTTTAAGCTTTAAAGCAAACCTGATATGTGAGCATCGTATAAACAATAGTAGGAGTTTGTTTAGTTTTTATTGTACTCTATTAATTATACGTAAAGGTGTGAATTCCGTTTGATATAAATTATAAACTGATTAATATCGTTAAAATAATTGGTCCTACTTTAAGAACTAGTATATACTTAGGTAATGTAGGTTAATTGCAGTTGAAGAAACTCAGATTATTAGACATTAATGTGGAAAGGAAATATTTTCAAATTACAAAACTCACCTGACGGAGTGCCGTGCATTATTCTTTCACAGTTGTACGCCCATTCTGATATGATTTCTCTCTCAGTCGGGTTGAACTGTTCACTGCTTTGGTCATAGAACGCGTCGTACCCTGACGACATCTTCAATTTCAGAAGCTGTATTAAAGCTCCGGCCAGACAAACGGCAAAGGACGCCGAGCTGCCTGTTCCCGCGCCGATAGTCAGTTCAGACCCTAACGAAATGTCCATAGATCTGACAGGCAAACACGTACTACCGAAGATTCCAGAAAACATATATAAGAAACTTCGCAAGGAATTCTTTTGATTATTTTGTAGGGCGTCGAAATTAGGCTTGATTATGTGGAGAAACTCGTCGACTCGTCTCAAGTGATTGTCATGGTCTAGTTTGTCTGGTAATTTCCAAGAGAATTTGCCTGTGATGCCTGCTACTAACTTCGGGTTGAAGAGACTCTTCACTGTGGGTTCCAGTGGTAACGTTTCTTCTAACCCCACACATGGTAGATGGATCCTGATTGTAGGTTCCACGTGGTAGTTTACTTCCTGCAAATTGGAATAAGAAAGGTGTTATTGTTAGGTCGTATTGTCTCATTTTGTTATGAAATGGTTCTCAGTATGCTGCCCTATTTCCGATATGTAATGTATAACCATTCCTGTTTCAATGTCAATCAGAGCCTGTCACATTACCACTATAACCAGATACTAATTTTGTTTACTATCATTTTAACTAGACAGTAGAAGTGAAGTACTGCTCTGGAGTCGAATGACGCAAATTTTTGATGATGTCTAAATATTAATTATGATGATGGAATAATTAATGAGTTGCTGACAATGAAGTTCATTATACCTAAGTCTCATTTTTTTTACTAAGTCGTCATTTAAAGTGCAAGGTAGTTGACAAAAAACACAAGTTATTGACATACATAATTGTACTCCATGACGTCAATCAGTCAAAACAAAAAAATACTTATGTAAAACATTTCTATACTAATAACACGCAGGCTATTTTTCAGTTTCAGCGGACATTGTACATTATTGTAATGCAAAATTATTACATAGGTAACTAATGGTGAATTATGATTAATTTATTTAAAAAACTTTTGACACTTATGATTATTTCGTTTACGGCAATTTAAATAAATTTTAAGGTTTGTAAACATCTCTGTTATATGTAAAATTGACTTTTTATTCAAAACATAACATTTGTTATTTAAATTAGTATTTAAAAAAAGGAAATTGTAAATAGTTATGAGTATATTTAAAAAATTACAATAATAAAATAGTACTTATTGAAGTAGTCATTAGTTAGTTATTTTCTGTCAATAAATATTAATTTCCAATTAATTCAAAATAAATATTAAATTGCATGCTCATTCATTGATAAATTCGAGGAAGCATGTATTATAAAAAAAAAAAGAAAATAACACTAAGACTTTATTTATTCAATTTTAGTCGGACAAAAGTGATTGTAGTTTTTGTCCAAAAATAATACCTACCTTTTAATATCATACTTAAATAAAAAGGGATTGATTTTATGTACCCTAAATGCAATACTTATAACAAAATCTTTTAATTTAATTTAGATTTTTCAATAACCAGTAACAATTTTTTTTTCCAAAGCACTTCCAGTAATATTATTTCCAAATAACACTATAATATTATAAAACTGCATAATATTATTAAAAAAATACGGAAGGCTCATTGACAGTGACAATAAAAAAATTAAAAACATTCAATGCATTTATGTTTTTTCGGTTTTCGCTACTTGAAAATCATTACCATCAAATAAAAAAATAAAGGGAATGAGAAAAAAATATAATAAAAAAATATTACCTTTATCACAATGGAGCTCCTGAGTCCCAGACTAACAGCGAGCGCGGTCTTCCCGTACACGACCGAGTGCTCTCCATGGAGGATCACTTTACCAGGCGCTGACACACTAACTGTGTACAAGTTATCTATCCCGTTCAACATCTTTACAAGTCTTTACACGCAAGGAACCAAGAAAAACAACATAAAATTTTTGTTCTACTTCATTATTATTTCCAAATTACATTTCAAGACTTTTGCGCGTCCCACTGCTCGAGCGTGTACGTCTTTTGCGTGAACGCGTGTATGCTCTTCAGTTCTTCTTGTAGTACTGTGTTCACCAATCTGTGGAGCGAATTATTATACTTTAATAAGTATAATAGATCGATTGTTATTCAAATGAGGGACGTTTGAACGTGTTAGTTGGTGATACGAATCTGTGAATACAAAAACTATATTGTCATCTTTATCTCGACGGGTGCTATAATATTTTTGTAAAGTTTTCGCGACGTTTCCTTTCCATTCAATCCTGTGTTGTATCGAGGATAGATCTTGCATTTTCGTCATCAGTCAAAGGTGAAGGCATTGTGTCACATCTAACTGAATTGAAAAATGCTCAGTATTTTTATGGTGCCTTTGTCTAAAGATACAGAGCTGATGACTTGTGAGATAACACTATATTTGCATGTGTATTCAAGTTACATTTAGATTTTTTTTTATCTTTTTCCTTAAGGAACCAGAACTTATAAATGCATGCGACGTAGCCGAGTCGTATTGTATTCTAAGAATATCACCTGAAGAACATTAGGAGGACGAATCGAGCATTTATACTAGGTAACTCTATACATACTATATTGTTTAATCAAACTTAAAACCTAATGGTTATTTTGACCGTAGTCTTTTGTTTAACATGTATTCATTAATCCTACTAATATTATAAATGCGAAAGTTTGTGAGTATGGATGTTTCTTACGCTTTCTCGCAAATATTACTGAATCGATTACGATGAAATTCGGTACATTGGTAGCTGAAGACCCAGAATAACACATAGGCTATTTATTCCTGAGTTCCCGAGGGATCGTGATTTACACGGGAAGGGATTCCACGCGGACGAAGTCGCGGGCGGCCTTTAGTTACATCATACGTAATCATTGTACGTACATCTCGTGTGTCACGAGCGTAAGGGTATGTCAATTAACACACCCACTTTAACTCTAGTTTCGTCAATTTCTGGCGTACAGCCAAGCTTTTCATTGCGAATTTTGCACGCACATAGTTTGCACAATGACCTTCTCATGGCCGTATTATACAAGTCAATAATATTAGAAACAATACGACGTCTGTGTGATATCGAACAAATGACTTGAGACACGTAGACACGGCTATAAATAGGCTTAGAGGCTTCTTAGGAAAATAAACTCGTGGTTAAGAATAACTGATAAGAAAATAGGACGGCTTTCGTTTGTTTTTCGTTTTTAGGAAGACAACTCCCGCATTCAGAATTGCTCTTGTGCCGTGGGGACCTTAACATATGTACTTACAAACAACGGAAACAAAGTACAACTAGATCCGAAACAATGTGGTTCGCACAAATAATTGTTCCGTGTGGGAATCGAACCCACGAGCTTCCGACGCAATCGTAATGGCTTGGTGACTTTAGCCACTGGGCCGCGGAGGCAGTCAATTTATTACATTTTATATTTACATTTTATTTTACATTGAGATTATGAAAATTATTTAGGCTGATAACACCGTAACCTTGCTTCATTCATACGTTTTATTCATGAAGGCGCACGATCGATAAGATCAGTGTGTCAAAGAAAATATTTCGTAACACAATTTTTACTCAGAAATTTAGAGATTTATGTATGTTTTAAAAATTCTTCTAGTTCTATTTGTTTCACCACCTAAATTAGACTTGGTGTTAAAAATGTGCTATTTGGTGCGAAATTGGTAAAACGTGCCAATTTTTTTCTAAAGTGCTTATTACTAAAAATCGTTCGATGTACACGTATCTTTTGCAATACTAGTGATTCAGTCCGCAGGAAGTTACGAAACTAGAGTTTTGAAGAATTGACCACACACTATGACTAACTGTAAATTCTGTAGTTTCAACAGATCCGTTTTTTGGTCGACGAAAAGGTCCTTCAAGATCAATCTTTGTCTCAATCATTTCGCTTTTTTTTCTCTATTATACGAATGTCTACTGCGTCGGAATCGGAGCGTTCTGAGGCGCCGAAATACCGTCCCAGTGGACGCAATACCTACCATAGAAATGAATACAAAGCGACCGATTCCGATTCCAATGGACACGCAGCTTGAAACGTACTAAGTGTTAAATTTTTAACTAGATAAGTACTTAATTCATTTTTAAAATGGCCGCCTCTAATATAACTAACAGATGCACAAAGATTTGTACACGTGAATACAACACAAACACGAGACTATGTCCGTTTGAACTGCACACCAGACACTAGATTGATTTGATGGCTATTGATGTGGTCAATCAAAACGCAGTGCTCTATAACGACGAGTGGACATCAATTGATAATTTAACTTGCAAACACGTGCATCCTGCAGGCCTTGTTAATCAAAATTAAACAGTCACGTATTAGAGAAACGTTTTAAAATCAACGATGGGATAGACTTGATATAACTTTACGAAAATATTAAAGCACCAGCACAGAATTTAGCCAGACTCGAAATAACCTAGATGACATTCGTTCAAACAATAGTTTACACAAGGGATTCGAACCCCTGAGTAATAGAATAGCGAGGCTATTTCCTCAATCATAACACTAGGGCAATATCGCCTACAGAATACGAGTATATACAACATATTAAAGTAAATTCCAGCTGTTGAATATTCCGTAAGTATGTTGTAAGCAAGTATCATGTGTGTGGGTCTCACCTATGCCTCGCAAGGAGCGGTTTTCCCTTGAACTTGTCGGACACGATCACCACAGAGAACTTCGCGCCACAACCGTCACTATCATCTGTCACCTCCTGTGAACGAAACATTCCTGTATTAGACACTACATCTTCACACACTTACGTAATAATGACCAAATAATGTAAACAATTTAGGACGCCTTTGTTATGACTCGGACTTAACCACTAATTACCAGGCGTCATGGCTGCATATGGCACTAACACAATGTTTAAACAAATGGATATAAATATTCCATAGACCTGTCAGATGACGTCACCCAGTCTATCATAGTGAGAAACCTAAATAACTCTTTGTAGAAAGATAAAAATAACGCATTAGAAATTTCGCAAAGCAAGACGTTTACGTCCGCAAGAAACTATCAGGTCCACGCACTATCTAATGTGTGACCCAAAGAGAGAATTAGATATGTTGCCGCATAACTTCCTACGCGATCGTAACCAACTAGGGAAACGGGTTGTAGTTGCGAATCGCAATGGAAAACGGGCATAACCCGTCCTACACCTTGTGAAACATTAGCTGCGTATGTTAAATATTTTCTTACTAACTAATTATAGTTTGGAAATCAGTACACTGCCAAATAAGAAAGGTATGTAACACGATCGTGAAATGATTAAGTAACAATGCGTACGACCGGTCGGTGGTTTGGTGACCCCTTTTCATAAACACCTTTAAGTATGTGAAGTTGACGAACAGGTTATCTGAATTATTCAAAGTATAGTCAAGAGTTAGCGTGCAACACTCTGACTGCTTCCAACCAGTGTGGTGAAGGTCAGCGAAGGAAGGAAGAAACGTCCGGTAGCTTATTATCGTGAGGCGGGCTTAGAAGGACGTAAACGACGCGACATCCGCAAGAAACGCACGCTACAATCCGCTGCGGATCAATTACATAGTATACATCATGTAGAACTAAACACCGGCGTCTAAAGATTTATCTTTCCGGCATTATATCATCAATTTCTTAATCCTGACCTCTGCACAGCACACCTTTGTATATTTTCTAGAATCTATTAACGTGGGGATTCGGGACCATGACATTGATTGACGGCGAGACAAGAGAAATTGATGTGAATTGATCGCAATTGCCCTGCACTCTACTGAAGGATATTAGTAATTGGTTCGACGTAGATCAACTATCAATATTTGGCGACGAGGTCATGATGCTAACAACTCATATGTAGGCCAAGTTTAAAACAACACGTAAGAACGTCGAGTGTTCTGTGCCTGAGACAATTATGTCATTCAAGGTTTCACAGATATAACACATACGTACATCCAAATGCATTTCAAACAAAAGCTAAGTCTTACACAACTGATAAGCCAGTACAACAACGCAATACTTTCCGCTTTAAAAAACATATTTACTATAGGCAGAACCAATAAGATTTTCCGGTTTGATTAACAGTATTGTTCTGTCGAAAATGTCATTATAGAGCGGAAAATTTAATCAAAATGAGGGAGAGGCGTCACAATTAATCGCATTTGTCATTCTAAATCATTATCAAAGCTTCCCCATGAGCATATAATTGAAGCAACTTATTATATTTGTTGCCTTAGGTCGGGAGCTAAACTCATCCACATTATATCAGTGAAAGTATACTTTTCTCGGCATTCACTTATCACTGGCCAATAAAATCATTTTTTTAAAGTAGTAGTAATATGGTACTAAAAAAACCAAAACTGAATGATTATTTTAAAAAACGTATAAGTGATTACTCTGGCCGCACTTATCTTGTTTATCCAATAACAATAGGCAGCCAGGCAGGTCACGACATTTTATGACACGTGCCATCCACGCGTATGTCGGGTGTGCTATTGACACTTTTCCGCTCATATCAGCCGAGGCAGACACGTAATAGCCTAGACAGAAAGTGTCTATATAGTTTTAATGTCTGTCTGCGAACATGATACGTGCTAGCAGTGTCGGATCCAGAATTCTGGCTTAATATTGACGTACATCGGACAGAATAAGGCGTAAGAATGATAAACTTGGATGTTTTCTTAGGGTTAGAGTTCTCCAGTCCAGCTGGATGCAATAGTACACTATAGTAGTTTTACGTATGTGCTGAGCATGCTACATACCTAGTAATCATTCGAACAAAGATTCATACTTAACGTTTTTAAACTCTCGCGACTAGTACACATAATATTATAATGCAACGGGTCTTATACGCGATTGAAAACGTCGGACAGCAAATAAGGTATCCTAACCTTTAAATTTTAAATCGCGTATAAGACCCGTTGCATTATAATATTAAAAGATTCATACATTTCGTCACACCAAGTTTTAGTGGATTACGTTTAAAATCTGTTGTGTGTTAGGTCTTACTTATAAATTAAACAAATTTTATGAATAAAAAAAATAAACAAAACACGAGGCCTCCACAAATCATTTCATGTGCTGGCATTGGAATTCAAAAGATCAAAGTTAGTTGACCACCACATATTTGAGGTTAATGGTTCTTTCGCATCAACCTTGTACAATAATTTGGTGAATAAAGATTATAGCAGCATTTGATTACATTACATTTGAATTGTGGATGTGATCTTGACCGAAATGAGCAGAGCCACGCAAATTCATATGAGTACCAATCGTTAGATCAACTGTATCGCAGGCCTATCCATGGCCTTCAGTCATCGTTTCAACCTTCATGAATAGTGACATCGCTATTGACAAAATGATAATTGAAAATTATAATTGTATAAGTAATAAAGGACCTTCGAAATTGGAGTCGTCTTTCCGCCTCTTACGACAATGACGTGTGCAACTGCGTATAGATGCACTTTATAAAACGTGACGTATAAATACGGCGCACAATGAGTAATTAAGCTGTCCTGTTATATTCAAGTTCATATGTTTCAATCCTTTCTCCGAGATAGCAGACTAAATGGCAGCAAGTGCGTAAGCGCTCCATGATCACAAAGGTACATAGCCTATAATTTGTTGACGTGTATGCTGTTGGATGACTGACACGTATCGATGTCGATCGTCACACGTGTATTGTCGGACTTAGAATTTGGAAGTAATAAATAAAACAAGCAACATGCAGAATTGGCCAATGAACGTGCAACACCACATGCTTGTACCATATTGTAAACAACATATGGAGGCTGTTTGTACTCGACCGCAGCCGACAGTCAAATAAATGTACTCAATATTTCAAATATCTATACTAATATTATAAAGCTGATGGGTTTGTTTGTTTGTTTGAACGCGCTAATCTCAGGAACTACGGGTCCGATTTGAAAAAATCTTATACTGTTAGATAGCCCATTTATCAAGGAAGGTTATAGGCTATATATCATCACGCTACGACCAACAGGAGCAGAGTAGCAATAAAAAATATTACAAAGACGGGGAAAATTTTGACCCATTCTCTCTTATGTGCCGCAAGCGAAGTTGCGCGGGTCAGCTAGTGTATTATAAGATTGTCAAAATAATGCTTATTATATTCCCACAATTGAAATACAGGTAGATTTAGTGCAGACTGATATTTATGACATAATTCTACGTAGGTATTCTTTCGGTATTTTTATTGAAGATGAGTAAGATGTAAACATAAACAATAACAACACTAGCCAATAATACCAACGTGTACTCACTATACGCGAAGATTACGTCATTACACTTATCACTACTGGTAGTGATCGATTTAAAAATAATCAATAGTAATTTACTACTAGACTTCATAACTGGAAATTAACTTACTGAGTATTTGTATTGGCAAAAGAAACTAAACGATGTATGATCAGGAAAGCTGGCAATCAGGACTACAACAAGCTAAATTGGTTAAATAAATGACCTAAGCGAAAAAAAAGTAGGTACATTGGTCATTTCCGATAATTTACCAACAAACCGTAAAGAGAACAAGCTAGCAAAAGTAGCGCACTAGTAATTTGTTAGTCCAAAAAAACTACTAAACATGAGATCACTAATTATGATTTGTCTAGGGAGTTTGGTAATCCATAATAAGTACAATAGTACTGTTTCCACGAGGTAATAAAATGGAAAACCTAATTCGTCAGTTAGATAACAATTGAAAATATTTTTCCCTTAAGAAACAATAAAAAGTGATTCAGTTAAAAGGCACAAAAGTTACGAAATGGGAGGTAATGGGACTTTTGAACTCAATGATTCGTCGTTTGATTTATATACAAAAACAAAAATGAGTCAACACTCCTATCGTATATTATACTACTAGCTCACCCGCGCATCTTCGCTTGCGCACATAAGAGAGAATGGGTCAAAATTTTCCCCGTTTTTGTAACATTTTTAACTGGTACTCTGCTCCTATTGGTAGTAGCGTGATGATATATAGCCTATATCCTTCCTCGATAGATGGACTATCTAACACTGAAAGAAATTTTCAGATCGGACCAGTAGTTCCTGAGATTAGCGCATTCAAATAAACAAACAAACAAACAAGCTCTTCAGCTTTATAATATTAGTATAGATTAAATTCTGCCTAGTACACAACGGAGTCTGTTAAACTACGCAGGTCTGTCCAAACCGATACGACGTTTGTATGTAAAATTGTATCGGAACTAGCAATGAGTAAGGTATTGCATCACGCACCACTTGAGCTTGAAACTAAACATGGCAATCAGCTAATCGATCTTTTGTTGTAACAACAATGAACGACGGATTTTTATCTTCTTTTTAGTAACTATTCGTAAAGGAAAACCTTGTCTGATAAGTATTTGATATTTGCATAATGTTTTAGGCCAGACTTTTGATGGTGGATCTAGGATTTTAGTTCAGGCAGGACTTCTAATCTATAGCTTGTAATTTGAAATGCTTATGACCGGTCTCGCTTCTTTTAGAAGGGTATTGGTCTGCTTAATCTTGACCGTTTTTTTAAATATTTTCCGTCACTTTATCTATAAGACATTATCAGACACTTATCCGTAAACTGCGAAACTTGTCCTTATTGTTTTACTAATTGTGTAGACACGACCAAATGGGTACACTTTTTTCTGGCATACCACCACAAAGTCCAAAAAAAATATTTTTTTCTTCACAAGCGCAGAGATATTTAGATTTTTGCCAATAAAATCTGGTTAAACAGTAACCGGTCAAATAACTCATCGTATCAAATGCTACTTATTGCGTAATATGCTTCATCAGTAATTTTACTACTAGAGGCAATACGCTGTCTGTAAATAAGTACTAATGACATGATCTTTACGATAAGTGTACATAACAGTCGATTGACCTCCGATGACTACTCTAATAGGTCAAGGGTCCATCAAATAACACGTTGAATCTGCTGTTTTAAAACTGAAGGTGCTTATCGATGTAATTCCACTTTAGATATTATACCTAATTCATAAATATTATGTATGTACAACTGGGAACTTTGATTTTTTACACACATGTTGAAGATGTTTAAATAATAATTCTAACTGCTGTGTTCTCAACCTAAATTCCCGTAACACTAGACTTATATAATAAGTTACCTACGGGTTTCCCAGACACTGGAGCTCCTTTAAACCTTATTCAGGTAAAATTCTTTAAAAATAAAAGTAACATCTTGTGAAATATGTAAAGGATGGCGTAAAAGGAACTCTCCCAGTATTGTGGTCAAGTCGTAAGCCTGTGAGAAGCCCGTGACTCATAAAACTTGGGACACTCCACGAATAAAAGTATTCGCGCAAACTAATTGACTTGCAACGAACAAGAAATTACCAGACATTCATGACTAATATAGCACGTGTTATTAAAATAAATAATACATAGTACAACATTAAATAAGAGTTACTTCTTTAGGCATAATAATCATTTTACACCGTTATCTCTAAAAAAATAAGGGTATTAAAATAGTCCACCACGTTGATTGAAAGCATATTGAAAGACTGCACCATTATTATGCCTGTATCCCTAATAGAAAGAACGGTAATGCCTTAGTCCACCACGCTGATTAAAAGCAAATTGGAAGACTGCATCCCTTCAAGAACTGCTTTTGAGCATACTAGTATGAAAGCTTTCTGCGAGATATTGTTCTTCGTCGCTAAGCAGAAACAAGTGATCATTATTTCTAACTCACACATTTCTTCGAAAGTCATTGTCAGAATTTAAATTTCTAAACACTTGCCTAAAATACGCCTTATTTACCTCCCGACTAAAGTGGTTTTCAAATTACATTTTATAATAAATAATTTAAACAAAGTAACAAAGAAATACTGTTAAATTATTTAGATAATCAAACGATGAGGTCTTTGACTAATAAATAACATTGTTCGCAAAAACATAATCATTTGTTTAAAATCTAGTTTTGCATCTGGAGATTTATTGCGTATCTTGTCAAATAAATTACCCAAGTACGGATTAGGTATGTATTTTTGGAGTTATTATTCTCCTCACAATTTTGCTCGTCTTAAATTCATGATACTAAATTGCTAACAGCTCCTTAACGTGATGAGAATTATAAGATTTACGATACTTTATAAACTGCCTAACGTTTAAGACTCTTTTAGCAATTTGAACAGCAAAGAGCATCACCGGCTTATAATCATTGAAGAGAACACATTATCATCATGCATCAACAGAAGCTACGAGTAACATATCTTATCCAATAACATACCACCTACTTGTCTTGAATAATCAGATTAAAGAGATTCCTTCCTCGATTGGACTTATCGCTATTATCTGTTCGTAACTTATCATCGTTTAGCCGATATCATCTACTAGCGAGAGAGTAATCATTTTGCTAACCCAGTCATATAGTTACGAGAATTTTCGATTAAAGTTTTCAGAAAAAAGCATCCTAATTCTAAATGACTTAGGCGTATTTCTAGATGCATGGCTTGACACAGCGAACGACAAAAGGGACTAAACCTAAGAAAGACTTTGCCGAACAGAGGGACATGGATCTGGCTAATAAAAATTGATTGTAGAGTATTGTATACATCGCAGGTATATTTGTGACATAGAAAGTATCACCTAATTGGTTACCGACTACAAAACATGACAAAGGAGACCTTAAACTTAACAAACGAATATGAAATTGGCTATTATGTCTTTTATTGACCATTAACCACAGTCTGTTGCAAAATATATTCAATTTTAAATACCAACAAGCAGTTTACCGTTAGGAATATTTAAAAATAATTGATTTGACCGGACGTACACCTTCAGAGAGACAAAAAGAGCTTTACGAAATGTAGATCTACCAAATACCAACGAAAATAATAAAGTGTCTAAAGCTATAGTTTAGATAAAATATTGTGTAGTCTGTGGATACTGCTACAGTTATTATTTTACGCTTCAGTGGCCATTCAGTTCGAAAACATTTACTACTTCATCTACGTGCGAGAAGATAAAATCATTAAACTAGATATCTTCCGAAGCCCAGTAACTTAAATCTTAAATAACAGTTAAGTAATTTATGTAAACAATATCACTCACATAATAAATCAAATCTTATTATGCATTCAAAAAAGCGGTTTCTGGTTTCCTAGAAAAGTTCCAAGTGAACCATAAATCAAATTAGTAGTTTATACGCAATAACATGGACATCTCTAATCCATAGTGAAAGCAATTTTAGAAATCATCTACCAGTTTCCGGAATATTTAAAATTCATTTATAATTTGTATGTTTACTGAGAGAGAAATTGCAAAACTTTTACTAAGAATGTTTTACTTTGTGAGTATAAAGAACTATGTAGAGCTGCTGACCGGCAAAAAAATACTCTATCTAAAAGTTTTTATTGTTTCTGTTTTTTTTCATAAAACTGACTATAAAACTAGTTCAGTATTTTAGTATACCAATATTTAGCAACAACAGTCGAGTGAATAAACAACATTAGATACTCAGGTAACAAAAACCGTATGTTATCTATGACCATTAGAATAACTGGCAAGTAAATTAAAAAGTACTAAAACTTTGGATCACATAAAAACTCAAGATAGCACTTTAAAACAAAACTAAAAATAAACGTACCAAATTCTTATCACTTTAAAAAATAACGTTCACACATAAATCACGGATCACTGTATATTTTTTTTATTAAATCTCGAGTTCGGTACTACGTGAGACGGTGGCGTGCACCGATCGCGGCTCGCCTAGTCCGCCGACTGACTTTCCGTGGTTACACACGGATGCGGCCGAATGACCGGCCTTACAACTGTGGGCGTCTTGTTGGCTTGCCCATAAATAATATCATGAGTGGACGAAGACAGGCCGTCTAGTATTTGACAACGGCTCTGGTTTGTTACGTTCCACTAGACCCCTCAATTATACGAGGAACCAGTAACACTACTGAGTCACTTTAGTCAAGTTAGGAAAGTCGATTATCATGGATCTTAGATGGAACATGATTACGATTTACTCTGGGCCTAACTAGAGACTTTCTTATTTAGTGTACCTAGGGCCTAGCAATGCGGTCTAAAGAGAAATTAGAACACGAAAGCAGAACAACGTGACAAAGTTAATACTCTCTATTTAACAGCTTTCTGGAAACAACAAACAAAACGACAATATCATTGTCTTAAAGAAGAGACAACCAAAAAGCAATCAAGTATTTACCTGCTTATGGAACGCCGCTTATAGCAAAAACGGCACATTAGAACCACGCAACAGACTATACAAATTGACAGGAAAGTGTGCTCGCACGCACGGAAAACGATCAAACATCCTTGTTTGTTTTAGTGGGCCGGAGGAAAAACGATTAGATCACATTATATTAGAATAGCACATAATTTGATTGAACAACGCAAGCTGAAATTGTTTTACAATGTATCTAAGAAACAAACTACGCCCACGGGCCACACGGTAGCGTACGAAACTTTATACACGATTGCAATTAAACCTGAATTATTTAACAGATTTTTAGCAACTTGAAGATAGTCTTCAAGATACTGTCATTGCGTAACATCGTTCACCATTAGGTTTCTGTAAAGATCTGGTGACATGATTCTTTCTTTGACAAAGTTAAGTAATCGCCATGGGTAAAGCCATATTTTAAACAAAATAATTTGTAAAACAAACACATTAAACTGGAAGATGTCGCGTTGTTTCATAATACACTATAATTTGCTGGGACCTTGCGTCGCCTGTGCCTCTACACTATTTGATATTGCGCAACAACGCGTGTATTTTAGCATACACTCGATATTTACACTACGACTTAGGTCTTTGTTTGCTCTTCGACGCCATCTAAACGTGACATTGGCATTTGTGCTGCTGACTGTCTCATGGGGAATGTTTTACAGAGAAAGCCTTAAAACGCACACAAGTAATGCACGTAATTCTCTATACTCTGAGTCATTAGACTTTGATGAATTTACAGCGCCAGCATACTAAATACGTACTTAGTCATTTCATACTGTGTTTCAGCAATATTCACACCTACAACTAAATGAATCTTAATGAAAAATGGTTTATGTTCGAAAGCAAAAGGAAGAAATGTGCAAACGCAATAAACTCCACTGTAGTGGCTAGGAACTGCATTCTGGTATTCATAAATAACGAAACATTGGTACCTACTTGTACGCAAGAAGCCGCTGAAGCGGAAATTGATGCCATGGAAAGTAATTCAATTAAAAATTATAATAAGTTCATGGGTTTAACGTAATATGAAGGTAATTACATTGTCAGACTTTCTACCTCACGAGGTGACCGGATCTCCTCAGTACAGAGAAGTAATTTGGCTTCCAGCCAAATCGCTTTGTTGTATTCGATTTAAGATTTACAACATTAGCTTATTGTATACTAGCTGACCCGCGCAACTTCGCTTGCGTCACATAAGAGAGAATGGGTCAGAATTTTCCATGTTTTTGTAACACTTTTTACTGTTACTCTGCTCCTATTGGTCGTAGCGTGATGATATAAAATATGCTTTTTTTTCACGAAAAATATTCTCAAAATTATTTATATCTCTTAGTATAACGAAGTCGCGCTAAGGCATATCCGCCATTAAAACAGTTGCCATGACAACGGAATATTGTTAATTCAATGTCATTATAATATTGATGTTTCTCGACTTCGTTGAATTTTCTGAATTTTCCCGGGAAATGCGTCATTTTCCCGGGGTAAAAAGTAGCCTATGTCCTTTCTCGGGTATCAAAATATCTCCATACCAAATTTCATGCAAATTGGTTCAGTAGTTTAGACGTGATTGAGTAGCAGACAGACAGACAGACAGACAGACAGACAGACAGACAGACAGAGTTACTTTCGCATTTATAATATTAGTATGGATTTTTTACAGGACGTCTTTTTTGAGAATGTATTTCTACAATATTGATTTTTCTATCACTACATAATATAAAACCGGGCGAAACAGGGACGGGCCGTTAGTTGGTAATAATAATTGATCATCTGATGAAGGTCGAGCCTATGAAAGAGACAACATGAGAGCTTATAAAAGAGGTATGCAGTGCTGTATCGATTAATTAAACAATTTGGCTTAATTTATACCTACAGGTAATTTTGATTCATTGTACAAGTTGTATTAAGGTATCAAAAATTATCTATTTTACGCTCCCCTACTACGTTAGTACAAGGCCATCTGACGTCGATAGATAAGATTCACTTATTCAGATATTATGACCGATAACATTCGCAAATCACATTTGCAATGAAACGGGAGTTGCGAAACCGGCTCTTTCAAAAAGGGATTATGAAAATCTGCTTGCAAAAGTATTTAACTGGATTCGAGTTGGATGTGTTTCCAAACAATAAACAACCTTGGAATGCCTTTACAAGAAGGAAAAAAGCTATGTTGCTATGAGATGATATCTTCTACTTAGGTATTTAATAAATAAACGAATTCGATCCATGTTGCATCATCAATGACTACAGCAAATTAGAAAGAAAATACATAATATTTATATTAAAGCAAAAATTTCAAATCTCAGATGTTTTTTTTTTCGCAGATAAACGTTTATTATTATTTTTAATTCACACATTTCGCAGGTGTGACTTTATAACGCGCAGGCTAGACAGATAGAACGTTGGGCAAGAATTTAAATGTACTATCAATACGCAAAGAATAAGTACGATTTTCTTTACCAAGAATAACAGGTACTTCTTATTTCAAAGCACGTGTATTTTAGAATAATGCCATGCTAGTTAAAGCTTTGTTTGTCTTCTACGTCAAAGCAAAGAACGACAAAAAATACATGAATGGTCGGCTACGATTAAGGAGTGCTAAGTGGTTCAAACATTGAACAAGACAGCAAATAGTAACATGGGTTTTACTAATGAACAATGCCTATAAATATGTATAATATTTAAGGATGTTTGTCTTCTCATTGTTGGGTTTGTAAATTAGTGTGCGGTTTTCTTATATTGTACCAAAATAGTCTGGAAGACAACTAAGGCGTTTTGCGAAATAAAATGTACTGGACCACCACTTCCTTAAATGGAGAATTAAGGAAAAGTTTCTAGGCAGCTAATGGAACAGCAACCAATGTTATTTTGTTGTGCAGAAAGATCGAACTCCAAGGCCGAGTTTCCTTTACAAAGGCTTTGGCAACAATAACACTGATAAAAAGATAAAAAGCCGCGCTTGTTATGACTTGCTATTCCCCTACCTACTTAATGGAGAAAAAATAAAAAGTATAACTTAATAATGTACGAAGAATAAATAAACACATGTGAAAGTAGTAACTCTCTTTTGCAATGTATTAAAAAAACAAGATTTAGCCCGATTTTGTACGCAATTATATTGTCACTTTACATTAACAACTGCTTGTACGGTGCCAAAACAACGTGTTAAAAAGTTTTAGTAATAAATAGCCATTAGCCCAAAAACAAATTAAAATTATGGATTAAAACAGAAATAATACGAGCGTTAATTATATTCCCATGTTTAATACATTATTATAAATAACAAACATTTGCTTAAATACGATATTCTATCAATAAAAGTTCAAAGTCTAATAAATATTCAACAGTAAGCCTAAAGACCATTCTATATTTGATAGAATTATAATAAGGTTTACTACTCAAATTATTCCAGTTTTTATCATATCCGATTTACAAATACGCAGTTTTGCATTTATAAAAGATCTTGATCTTTATTCATTGTCAATAGTTTCTCCGTTCTAAACCACGCAAGTATCAATAGGCCTTGATTGCTGCTAGACAAGAGGCACGCAATTTTCAAAACTTTCTTAAAATCTGAACAAATCAATTAACTATAGTACGATTAGACAATATTCGCCGCCTAGCAATGTTGAAATCATTTACAACAAAGCAATCTCTCTACGCATAATACGCTATTATCGCAATCATAGTTTATTAGCAATTGTAATTATACTTAACTTACAAAATATTTGCTAAAAAGCAGTGCAATTTTAGTTTACGAAATACTATATTATACCATAGAAGTCGTTTATTTTGTGAGGATCTTCATAATAACTTACGAATGTGATAATTAAATGATAACAGTAATGTCGAGTTCTTAGCGAAAAGAAAACAAGCAGCTAACCAACAGAACTGATGCTGCAATCAAAACATAATTCTATTATTATGATAATAAAGACTATTCAGAGACTTGATTCCAATAACCATAGTAGGAAATGCAGCAATTTCCAATTACTATTCAAAGCACTCAGTAAGACCGACATGCCAAATCCAGTTAAATCAGACATTCAATATGCTAACGATGAATGCATTGTAATTTGATAGAGCACTAGAAATAGCAATTGCAGAATTCAATGCACCTCGATGTCAAGGGTCTAGCTTGCTAGCTAGTCTAACCGGATGGGCATGATTATATTAGCAAATCAGATGGGCTGGGAAAACAAGTCAAGAAAGTTAGTACGGAAAACGAATCGTGAGTTCTCAACCTTGAAGATATCTCTAGCGACCTAGATAATGTTTGGCCTAGTGAGAGATATCAAGCCATTGAACTTCGTATAGTTCGCGATAACTTTGGCACACTTCAAGAGAAAGAATTGACGAATAATAAGAGGGAAAGTTTTTTACTTTCCTTGGTTTATTTTGGTGTAAAGGTATGCGAAGATTTGTTTCGCGTTCTTGAGCAAATACAACAATGATAAAATTAGACAGTTAACTTTATTGCTCGTCATATTTCCTTGTACTCTATAAATAATAAAGAATTTTAATATATGTTTTTTGAAAATGGTAATTACCGTAGCAGCAGTTGTCGCAATAAATCAGGGTTATTCATGAAAGACAATGCGGCAGGTACATTCTAATCACGCAGGTAATAACCTACATAGATGTTCAACATGATGCAAGGTACTACTACTGACATTAATATTCACAAATGAGTACAGCAACTTAACGTAAATTGAAACCTCCGATCAACAAATTCCTTTGCTTTAATTAGAAATTAGTGATTTAGTAAATAAGTGTTGAATTTTATAAGAGTAGTTTTATGCACGCATGCGGACGTTGCAGATACCACTTCGAATATAAATACGGCCCTACTCAGATATCTGGGCTGAAAACTTTACATACACACATTTTTCAATAGATACCCCTATGGGAAAATGGCGTATTATGTGACATGCAGATACTAGCAACAAGAAAACTTTATAATTTATAAATCTCTACCAACACTTTTACACCTACTATCTATTCTAATTGTATGTACTCTTCACCTATACTTGACATTTGCCAAAACTGCAGTTAAAGCTTAATCTATTACTCATTATACTCGAGACATCCCGGTGAACGGCACGGCATAGCTTGTGCAATGCAATGACTGACTAAATCTGGCTATTACCTGTCAGTCGCAAAATGTGTAGCAGATACTCAAGAAAATATTAATAATACTTCATCTAAATGGTCCGGTAAACCGCAAAGTGCAGTTACACAATTGGTTGCAAGACTTGTATTGTCTCACGACATATGTAATGGCCGCGACTATGTGTGCACATTAGGATAACTGTAAGCATCGTGAACATGTGGCACATTGCAATTTTGTTGAAGGTTATACTAAGTGGAGCAACGTTATCCATATCATTATATCTACTAACACACTGAGATCATTCCATGCTATGCAAAAAACAGTAACAGACCTATGATTGTCATAGTTTAAACAGAACAACATCTATACAAAGAAATGCTGACGAACTATTTTGCGAACACAGTGAAGATCAAATTGATTGATCCCGTCAATAACCCTCACAAACAAAACATTTATTCAGAGGTCACAATTACCTAATCATGACTGGAAGAACTTCGTACGATAAACAAACAAGGAAGAAACTTAGAAATCCGATTGGCTGACTTTTCTGCTGGACTGTATTCAGATCAAAGTCCAAACGGAAATAACAGGAAGTAGGCTCGTATCGCCTGAAGGTGTTAACCAATAAAAGATAATCCATACTTAATATTATAAATGCGAAAGTAACTCTGTCTGTCTGTCTGTCTGTCTGTCTGTCTGTCTGTCTGTCTGTCTGTCTGTCTGTCTGTCTGTCTGTCTGTCTGTCTGTCTGTCTGTCTGTCTGTCTGTCTGTCTGTCTGTCTGTCTGTCTGTCTGTCTGTCTGTCTGTCTGTCTGCTACTCAATCACGCCTAAACTACTGAACCAATTTGCATGAAATTTGGTATGGAGATATTTTGATACCCGAGAAAGGACATAGGCTACTTTTTACCCCGGGAAAATGACGCATTTCCTGGGAAAATTCAGGTGGTGAACGAAGTCCCGAATAATCAATATTATTCACGACTTCGTTTGACATTAAATTAACAAAATTCCGTTGTCATGGCAACTGTTTTAATGGCGGATATGCCTTAGCGCGACTTCGTTATATTAAGAGATATAAATAATTTTAAGAATATATTTCGTGAAAAAAAAGCATATTTTATATCATCACGCTACGACCAATAGGAGCAGAGTAACAGTAAAAAAGTGTTACAAAAACGTGGACGATTCTGACCCATTCTTTCCTATGTGACGCAAGCGAAGTTGCGCGGGTCAGCTAGTGATATTATAATTACAGACATCAATATGACCGGGTTACCGTTACTGATTATTTCAAGATCACCAATCTTCAAAGAAAGAGTTAATATTCAGTAAGTATGGATAGTTTATTTTCAAAAAGTGTGTTGAACATCTAATTTACTTGCCAATTAGTTTTTATAACATAATCTGCGAATGAAGGAAAAGCAGACAAGCGCTGTTTATGCTTCATTCGAAACGTTTGTGGGTAGTGAAGCAATTAGCGCTCATCAAACAAATTATGCTCATTCGTCTTCGCAGGTATCGAGAAAATGAAATCGAATAAAAATTCTCTCAATGCCTTCCAGCATTGAATTTTTAACAAAACGTAACTAATGACTGCAATTGATGATAATGTTGAATAATTACCTAAAAAATATCATAAATAATACTAGTTAATTTTCAGTGCTATCTGTCAATATTTTTTACGCTGTCAAAATGTTTTTAAAATAAGTATATAAATTAGTTTCTTTAGGCCAAAACTTCAAAAGTAAAACGGCGATGTCTCAATCGCAGGGCGCACCGAAAGAATGGCGAAATATTGATATTTTACTCAATTTCGACACAAAGGGAATGACTGATGAGCCGTCCACCTTGCACGAGACTTGTTCCGTTAAAGTAAGTTGATCACCTTCGGAACTAAAATTGACTTAAAAAATGTCAACTGCAATTTTGACATTTTTACTTTGGAATTTTGATTGCCCAAGTCACAAGTTTAAGAAAATATAGGGATTAATTTTCATTGTTTTTAAGACACAAATACTATCTCTACATGCGTAATAACGACTCATTATAAACAAAGGCTCTTTTTATTATTGACGTCATTCAAGGTTTATTTATTTGAATTCACGTAATAAAACTGATATATTAAATACACCTACAATTATATCACACAGGTTGCAATAACTTCACTTTAGGAAATGCCAAATAAACAGTAGGTTAGTCACTCATTACGTAGCAGTTCTACAGATCGTAGATGATAAATCCTAACAAATACATTCCTGAAACTCACATGTAAATTAGAGGAATGAATAATTAGCATAACAATGCAGATTTCCAGTACTCAAGTCATCAGTAAAGTGAGAATTAGCAATAATTTCTAAGAAGCTAAAGTGCTCTATCTTATGTCATCTTGGACAAAAGTAAGGTATGGCTGTAAACACGTGGTATGCATAAATATGGGCTTGGTTTTCCTCATCTGCATCGATAACTTTGTGCCTAGGGTACCGATGTGGATAATACACGGCGGGAGTTTGACGTCAGTCGTATAAATAGACCTGATTGTTTGTAATTTGATAAATAACTCCCAAGAATCAGTACTAACGATGGGTTTTTAGTCTGGAATCATGCGTAAATCGGAACACATGCGTAATTATGTTTCCTGTCGGAAGCAGTAAGTATAAACAAACATCTTACTAATGTATAAATACTTACTAGAAAAGCATAATAAACCTTTGTAAAGGGCTCCAGACCTGCAAAATGTCTAACTAAGATCCAGACCTCTATTTCTGAAGTAGATGACTAGCGTTTCAAAGCTCTGCGTTAAAAATATTAATTTAACTTGAAGTCATTAGTCTAACTCGAAATAGGTATGCGTAACGCGTTGTGGTTGACGGGAACCTTAGAAGTTATTCAATAAATGAAAACTAACCACATTTATGAAATATTCCATGGCAACAAAAATAGTATATTTTAATGAATCATTTGCGATTTTAGTCTCAGTCAGTCATATTTATTCTTATATTGTTATTATGCAGCATTTTAATAGGAGATTTAACTCAATGCGGTTAATTGAATTGAATCGTTTTAATAAATATTTTACCAAAGACAGTTTAAGTGAGTATACAGTGGCATTTCACTGCTAGGCAATTACCATAGCGATTTGCACTATAATACAGCTCCTAAAGACATCATCCATTAAAATGAATTATTAATGCCTTCAAGGCGTTATTAAAATAGCTATACGCCCTGTTTATAAAAAAAGGAATTCATGGAAAAGGAATGCCTTCTGGTAAAGGACGAAAGTAAAAAACTACAACAGAATAAAACTGGTGAAACTAGTGTCTACATCCGGGATCATGGACAATGGAAAAATGAGTTTTCATGCTTACGAGCCGTACACCAATCCAGATTAAACATAAATTCTACTTAATTGAAGAATAAAAATAGTTGAGTAATACTCCGTAATACCATATTTGTAAAAGATTAAAAAACACTCCATATTCTTCTTTTTGTGACGGAAATGTATTTAACAGGATTAATTGAACAATCTCTTTTAAACGACAAACACAAACAACTATTTAAGTTGCCACAGACATAAATAAGAGACTTCAAACAAAAACAAGCAACAATAAAACAGCCTTTCAAAATATTTCAAGTACTATACATTTGTGTTTAAAAATAAATGGATCACTCGTATCGGTTCAATGCATTGCCTGTCCCTTTCATGCAACATACCATGAGACAAGGAGGTCATATGGTGTATTCTTAACTCAAGTCACGTATACACAAATCAGTTTCATTGTTCTGTTTGCCGATTTGTCTATCATGAGTCAAACATTCCTGGGAGTCCCAGAAATCATTCCCATTGCGATCAAGTGATCAACATATATGATACTGCTTCTAAGTAATGGTGTAGTGACGTAACTGTCTGCTAAAAGTGTTCAATGAATTAGTATGGGGAATTTTTCTATAGCAGTTTTTAAAAGAATTATGTCATAGATCGTATAGGCAGTCCCTAGTCGTGGGAGCCTACGTGACGAAATATACGACTAGTTATGAGACATCAGTTTTTTTAAGGATCATTCAACTGTTGGAAAATTTAGAGTACTGAGTCATAAAACCACATGTATGATAAAGTAATATATTTGTAAGGTACAAAGTCCAGATGAACACAAAGTGATCAAACTTTGTTAATTATTACGATATAAATAGGTGCAGCATTAGCGAAAGGTAATAAGAGAATTAAATATTTTCCACTTTACTTCTGGTTTCCAATTTTATAGTTCTTATTTGCATTTTAGTAGGCTTTAAAATTAAATGCATTTACGAAATGCTAGTTGTTTTGGGTTTAAAGACCAAATTAATAATAGTTGTTTTGTAGCAATTGTATTATTAAGGGTAGGTTAAAAGCATGTACGTTTGTAGTACTGTGTAGGGAGTTATTGGTTTTATTCTGTGCTGGTATAACCAACATTCTGCTGCCCGAAATTTGATACTAGCACCATGACTTTTTATCTTCAAAAATCACCATCATATTTCAACTGATTAAGACCTTAATAAATCAACCAATTTAATATTTCTCATAAATTACTACATCTGTGACCAACACGACTTCATGAAAAAGTTTTGTAATTTCAGTTTAATGGTTTCAGGGAGATAAAAAACTGTAAATAGATTATTATCAAGCAGGTAGGTGATATCAAATTACTTCTCAATAGTAATTAAAGCTCATCAGAAGTTCTTTCATGACTGAAATCTTCAGTATTTTTCAGGTATGAAAAATGTCATCACCTAATGGAAGCCAAATCACGATGACATGCAAAAACTCATACGACCTTGCTTATTATTTCACAGCACAAGGTGTCATTGAGCGGCAGTTAGATCGATACTAATAAACAAGCAAGAGAAATACACATTACACATATGAGACTATGGTAACATTGGGTTCATATCTACGTCTCTATTTCATTTACTTGAAAATTCGCACAATTTGGAGGTAGTCTTTCCATGGCGTAATGTGAAAAAGGGGATTAAAAGTGGTAGAGACGTGTGGAATGATAACTAGAGGGATGAGCGATAAGTATTTCTTTACAATTTCATTACTCATCAATTGAATGAGAAATCTTTTCTCTACACAAAAAAGCTGGATTTGGGTACCTCACGAGCTCACTGAAAGAAACCTAATGAACCGTGTACTCATTTGTGATTCTTGAAGCCAAAGAGATTTTATTACAAGTTCGTACATACTATAATGCGAAAAGACTTTTTCCCGACCTAATTATACAGCGTATGTTCAAAGTAATTACTAAGTTCTTGGTACAGTGAATGGTAATATTGAAGCTGTCTCTAGAGCACTCACATCTTAACATTCGACTCGGAATTCGCAATAGCATTCACAGAATATAATAAGCGAATGCCTAAAGGCTAGCTGTAATTACTCATCCGTAGTGCACTGACCCGGCTATTAATTTCTCAACTTAATTATGAATCGGCGAAGGCTGAACATAAACACAGGGTAATCCTAATATCATCAATTTGCTTATCATGGCCGCCTTCAGTGTTCATTATACTAGTTACATGCGGTGCAAGCGCATCAACGGTTTACATGGCGTGTTGTTTGCATCCACGCACTCACGGGGCAAAAATCGTGTTATAGTTTGATTAATGTGACTTAATTGTTTTATAGTTCGATTTATTGATAAACTTGTACATCGCCATTTTATTTTTACACCTATAACAAGCCACTATAATAATTAACTTCAATAATAATAAATATCTGTCATGTTTTACACGCGTTCTTTTTCTACAATAATTCTGCTAACCTAACCTCCAATTGATTCCAGAGCAGTTAGTCCAGCAAATAGTAGATAACATCATTCTACTCGTACAGAATTTTTTGTCTTATCTAACGATTGACAAATGGGCAAGTAAATTGATTCACATCAGTGTTGGGGCACGTGCATGCCCAGTGAAATCATGCGTCAAATTATGCAACGCTCAGTGAAAACAGCACGCATGCAGCATACCAAGCATTTGTGGGTTAGATTTGTGACAATACTACCCGTGGCTCTTTAGCCAAAAGTTTCCTGCTACGTAGTACATACGTACGATATAATATACGAGTATTCTTTTAAGAATGATAATCAAATGTATTGAGTAACGTTGCGGGAAGGAAGTTGATATGCGATTCAGTTGCTTCATTTAAATTTAGGTCAGACATTCTTGCATTTCAATTTAGGAACAAAATTATGTTAAAATGTATTACTTTTGTGTATTTTTGTATGTAAGAGAAGACCTAAATTATCGTACCTATTATAAAAATTCAATATCAAATATATAATCAAATTCAATTATGAATTGAAATTGGATTGCAATTGAAATTTTTTATAGATTTTTGTGTTAACACTAAACAGTAATTGTCGATTCGATTTTTAGTTACCATAACTTGCTATAAGTTCATTATTTTCATTTTGAAAATACCTAATAAATATAATTCTTTATAACATATTTGTGTACCTCGGGCACCTTTATAATTTATTTATCGCTCTTACACATATTTAAAGGTTACACATGTTTTTCTATTACGAAGCGAACAGAATAAGCAAATATTTGTTGTCATGAACGAAGTATGAAGAAAAAATATATTGTCAATATTGCAACTGATTCGATGCAAAGCGGAAAAATTGGGGCACGTCTGCAATGACAATCAGAATCAATAACCATTTCAATAAAGTGAAACAAGATAAGTATTTTGTTTATGTTAGTTTCATAAAAATAGTATACAAGGAAACAAATGAAAGAACAGAATGAAGACTATGGAAAGTGTAATTTGTACTACAAAACCAATTTAAATACACCACTATCCGTTATATTGCGAAATAGAAGTACCTACACATGTTACATGTTTGCAAACAACAAAACTTGGAATAAATTATATTAGAGTGATAAGATTTTAGTCAAGGAAAAAGTCCCAGGGAAGGGCAGACACTTATTTCACCATAAAAAAGACAGACGATGCCGCATTCATGCGCAAATTTATCTATAGACATAAACATGTCATCAGCTGTTAGAAGTCGGGCGTTGGCTTCAGTTTTTGGGTCAATTTCTACCGCTATAAATACATTTCACTTGTATTCTCGCGCGTTACAATAAGTCATTACTAATGAATGTAATATTGAGCTCAGATCTTACGCGTCACACTTTCCGCTCATACATTTACATAATTATGTATGAATGAACTTGACCTAATAATACGATTTAGATATTTTTTTAATGGAATTAGTCGAGGTGAACAAACCGCTGGCGTCGCAATAATGTCGACCTTAATGGATGAAAAATGTCATTTTCACATAATTGATTTTATTTCACGGGTTTAAGCAACAAAATTGCAGGAAAACCATGTCATTGTATAAAACTCTATCACTGTTCACGAGATACAGCCTAGTGACAACGGAAGGACAGCCAAGTCTCAGTAATAGGATCCCGATTTGCCCTTTGGGTACGAAACGCTAAAACCAGTAGCGAAATGAGAACATTAAGTGATCGTAAATTATATTAATACCATAAAAGTAGCGTGAACATTACATCTCGTCATACACGAGGAAGGAAATGATGATAACGTTAATGACATACAGCACCTACATTATAGTAACATTATCAACTAATTGTTTAACCTTTATCGTCAATCATTATCGGATGTAATTTTAAAGAGAGGTCTCTCAAAAAGTAATTTTCCAAATTAATTTTATGATGTCGCTTCCTTTTCTGTTACAAAAACATCTGTAGGGCTGAAACTGTTTTCTCAGGGTGCTATGGAATAGTAGTTTATAATTACTTAGCACTTTGCTCAATGTCCTTCAGTCCTCAATAGTTGCTTTAATCTCATTTAAATTGGGTAATAAAACCAGGGAATTTTACTTGCTACTGTCACCTAGTATCTGTAGACAGATAATGTAACAAGACTCTTTAACGTAGTTAAGTAAGTATTCCTCAGAAATATCGGCCCTGTAGGTAACTATTAGGTGCGTTATACGATACTTATCAACTGTGTACCGAACTGATAAAAACTGCGTCAAGATCGGTTCAGCTAAACACAAGTAAGTCGGGGACAATACATAGGTACATACAGGTTAAATTGAGAACCTCCCTTTTGAAGTCGGTTAAGCCACTTTTTTTCCAGGCCTAGCTCAATCATACAGTCTGTACCTAAATCTTAAAAAATAACATTCCTATTTTTACAACTCTGGCACATATTATTTGTTTTATAGCTTCTCTCGATAAAACGCAATACTTTACACGTGAACTATAAATCACAAAATTCGATAATAATATGATTTTGACATCGTATCTTTAGTTGAATAATATTAACATAGTGATATGCGACCTCAACCTCAGTAGATAAACTTGAGCGATCGCACCATTTATTTCTATTACCGGTACAAGGATATTGCACTACATTTAGGCCGCTACACACCACTGCTAAAGTTATAAAAAAAAAACATAAATTGTCGGAAGTTATGCAGTTTTACGTGATTAGTCTTTCATTTATGCGACTTTAAAGCCTCCAAAGGCCTCGATCATGAAACTGTATCAATGATTTATTTCATTTTTATCGATATATTTGTTACTACGTTACGCTGTATGTCGAATACGATATAATACCTACTTAGTTCCAAATTCCGATAACATTGGACATAGAACAAACATATTTTTTTCAATTTTATAATTAGACCGTATAGGTCTTTGAACTCAAAATATTCCTTTTAGTTGGGCTATCTAGCAACAAATAATGATTAGAATCCTCATTTTTGCAATAAACATTTTGAAATACGATAAAAAGGTCAAAAATAATTGGAGTTGTTTAGATATTTTGAATGCCGATAGAGCGCATTTGGGCAACAACATTTTGTATAACAAAGATTTTGGACCACCTGCTATCCAAAGCTCGTAAATAGCGCACTGTTGTGAAGTCACGGTTGCTATATTCAATACTACGGGTCTTTGGCACCGTTATGTAACCAATACGCAAGTTACGACCGGAAAAGGTACTTGAAGGTAAACTAAACGAGTCTGTTTACTTGTAAACGACTATTGAAATATTGACGTACAGCATAATAGGTGCAGTGCGGCGTAGCTTGAAATCTAGACAATCTTGCGTCGAACAAAAACTCATTTCACAAGAGACAGTTTTCTTTAGATTTATGATCATCGATGTCGTTTCGTCAGAGCTAGTGGTCACAGAATGGTACCACACACCATTATGTAAGTGCCATCGTTGATGACGTCACTGTGCATGTCTGTAGGCTTGTGGGTCATCAGTCATTGTAAAGCAACACACCCAGGCATGACTCTAATCACCCACAAACTAATAGAATTTGACACACATACTTCTGCCTTCTATGTCTAGAAACAGATAATTGAAATTCTTAGGATTTTATGCTCCACTTTTCCAGATAGGGTAAGAAAAACAGTTTGTAATAATCTACAAATTCATTAAAATCTTTATTTGGAATGCACTGGAGTGAAATAATGTACTTATCTTACAATAATGGTAACAAAATATAGGTTTTAAGTACTTTTTACAAAACAATATTATGTAATGAAAAGAATTTAATAAAATTTGCTAGTGACACTGAATAGCATCATTGAAATATTAATCTAAGTTGATTAGAAAAAGTCACTAATTACAGCATATTCAAGTATGAAATAACTTGATGCAGATATTGCATCATATTTTAAAGTTATCATCCTGCCTATTTACTTGAATACAGTGAAATTAATTTTGTGCTTAGCAATTAAAAATATAGAAAAATTCTTAAGGAAGCTAATTTGTTGCTTGCTCACCTACTCTACTTAATTATATTATTTTCTCTTCAACTTATGTATAGTGGGCAAGCATACTGGCAAGTTAAACTGTTGGTAGTAGAAATAAAATAGAAACAAAAGAAAATGAGAGCATGAGAATACAGAAATTAGTAATGGAAAGAGATCAGGCAACTGCTGTGGTGGTTCCACAAATACAGTCATGGCAGTCAACCATATCATCCCAATGACTGAAAAGAAAAAGTTTATACTTAATAAGCTCAGTAACATTGACTTGTCTTTCTTAGATGGATAAATAATCTTATAAACTCGGTTGGCATTGAAAAATGAAAATAGACCCGATTGAGGCTGTGACAACTTCAAGCAAATGCTATAGAATGATAAGTAAATAAGATTGGTAGCAATGAATGGAATTAAGAGCCCATCTTTCAAGAGCAGTGGAAGCATACTGAAATTAGAGACTAACAAGAACCAACAACACATAAATGGATCTTCTGGGAAATGCATACACACTGGGATAGCAACTAGCAAGATTGTTTTCTCATGAACTTGAAATGAAAACAAAAAGAAGGCCAGTGACACATTGATCAAGCATAAAACAAACTTTTTCTTATTAATTCTAAAGAATAAGTCTAGGCAGGCTGGCACTGCAGCCATCGCTGTAAAAAGAAGACATGTTTTCGCCATCTCTTCATTACTATACACAGTTTTGAGCTTTATAAAAACATTGACAACACACCAAACATTAGATACTTTATCCTCAAAAATCCCCCTACTTAACGGAAACAGTCTGTGTACCAGTTGAAATACATTCTCCCATGAGCCCATGAACGGGTACCATATTATGACAAAGCATGAAATGACTGCCACTGCAAGCTTGTTGAATCTATTAACAACATGTGAAAGTTTGCCTCTGCCTAATGGCATGCCGATAAAACATTTCCTTAACAAATATACAAAAAATGGCAAGGCATGGTACAATTCCATTTGTTTGTAATTTAAAGCTAAAACAAAAAATATAGTGGCTAAGATATCATTCTCTATGGCTACTATAAAGAAAGTAGCCCACAAGAATAAGCCTAGTGACACACAATTGTACTGAAAGTGTCCATGATCAATTAAAATCAAGCCTGGATACAGTAAGAACAATGTTGTAGAAATGTCTGTCCTTTTAAATACACTTTTGGGCTCTTTTAGTTCTTTTCCTAATATCCTTTCAGCATCTATACATAAACACAGCACTGCAGTCACATAAAAATATATATCACTTAAGAATACAGTCCATCTCATGAAAGTTTTGTGGGAGTCATTTTCATAACCTCTCGACGCAAAGAGACGCACCGATTCTGGGTCGAGCCAGTCTGCGACCAGCCCCATGAGGAAACTGTGGTATGCGGTAAGCGGCGGATAGTCTAACCCCCAGTACTGCAGGTCATTTTGCGTAGTGTTGTGATACCATTTAGAGATAGGCGTATGCACGGTTATTTCTTGCCAATGCCTTTGTGCTTCATAGTCACCGTACATAGGAGGTTTCTTGTATCCTGAATATGGATAGGCGGCCACGCACCATCTCACGAGCAAAGCAAATAACAGACCGGGTAGTAAAGCTTCCTTTGTCACATTAAATCTATCCGGATCTGATTTCTTCGTCATTGCGACAATTTATAATGATAAAAATCCTAGTATTACTCTATTTTTCATTCATAAAATAAATGTGTATTTTGCAACGCGGCACGGTTGTTCGATACAATTTTGACAGATTACTTACGACGTGAACGGCGTCCAATTCCTTGGTCAGCTTCTCCTTCAAATATCCCTCTGTATACACCATATTTTTTGATAAAAATCCATTTAATGTAAAACAAATACCATGCACGGTCCACGAAATTTAAACTACACTTTTCAATGGAATTTACTACAAACGGAAACGGGTTTGATTCACACAAGTAATGAATTTTTTCGAAAGTGACAAAACGAGAAAGCGGGCTCACGAAAGTGAAATTGCGGTCGCCGAACTGACGAATTTCACACCGGACAAATGTGATGGATATAAGCCTACAAAATTAGATCATCTCCTATTACTGGTCAAAGTTCAAGAAATAAGTAACTATTATAATTTTGTTGCATAGCCGTGACCTTGACCAGCGTTGACCATAAATCGGTAGCATAGCAATCGTAATTCTACCAATAATTTTCACTATTTTAATTTTATAGATTGTCCTAGGTACAGAAGGTATCTTAATTATATAGTACTAGTTATATAATAATATTAATACGAGACGATATTTTAATTATAAGCCTATTGCTCTTTTTTACTTTTTTACGCATAAAAGTGCTAAGACCATAACAATGTTGTATTGAAAATTGTTACGCATTGACGTGGTTCTGGTTAATGATATTTTTGAAACCCCACGTCATGAGATGCTTATTCAAATTCGAATATATCGCAGATATGGCATCTGAGCAGTACTTAATTCGTTGTTATTCGCAGTTTATTGTGATTCCAACCCAAAAATTAAATTCAGTAATTTTAATTCTTGTGTCTCTTACATATTATCATTTGGTGGCGTGAGGTTTATAACAATCTATCATATAGTTGAGAATGTCATGCCAAAAACTGAGTATAAATATACGTGTAAATTTTTTAATGAAATATATACAACAAAGATATTTCGGCAATAGTCTTAATTTTTAAATATTATTTGTATATTATTTCTAATTGAGCAATAATATACAAATGACCCCAATAGTGTAAAGTATGGGGTCAAATAACTACAGCGCTATTCTTTTAGAATAATGTTCAGTTTTTGTCTATGCATATTTATGTCTACGAAGAGGCATAGACTAGACTTTTTAATGGCGGCAAATTCAATATTTTCAGAGCAATGGTTTTTTTCCTCGATTAATAATTTTGTTAGGGTATGAAAATGGACGGTGAAACTGCTTCGTTGAAAAGAAATTTAACGGAATGGAGTTTCAGCCAATATCCAAAATACATTTTGTTACCGATTGATGAAAATCATGATCAAATACGATCAAACATAAAGAATGTAGTATTTTCTGAGGTAACATCAGTGAGACTTGTGTTCGATATAATAACATACGTTTCCTGTATAGTGTATGTACTCTATATTATTGTATAAAAACCAACATATTTTATCATATAGCCTCTTCTATTAGCCTTACACCCACTCGAACGATTTCATAAAACTCTTCCCTATGCAATATTTTCTGACTCTGTTTTCCTTCCCTCCCTTTAATTGAGTCATATACAGCCAAATTTCGTAATAAACACAAAATAAATTTGTTTCCAGGTAACTCCTCGGCCACTAGAACGCAACATCCGACTGGTATGTGCTTCGGAAGATGCCCTGGTCAGTATTCTGGACATGGACCCTGAAATGGCTAACCGGGAAGAATTTGCTGAATTCATTGCTGGACAGAAGTTACCTTATGGTGCTCTTCCAGTAGCGCATAGGTCTGTTTTTATAGATGAATTAAGATTTAACATTAACGTTCGTAAACGTTCTCTAAATTGATATTTGGCCATGAGCGCGGCGACCAGCCGTTTGCATCAAGTGTATTTTAGTGACCTCGTGTCTTGACCCAAGAATCGAACTCGAATCTCTTGCATAAGTTGCATGGTAGTCGCATTCACAGTAGAGGCAGACAATATCTGTTAATTTGACATTATCATCATCATCAATATATTAGTATCAAGTATGGATATTATTATTGTATTTTAGATACGGTGGACATCAATATGGACTGTGGGTGGGACAACTGGGTGATGGAAGAGCCCACATTCTCGGTGAATACGTTAACAGGCAAGTGTAGGTTACGGATTTCATGTAGGGAGAAGTACATGGAAATGCGCTGGAAAGATATACTCAGATAATTTCAGCGATGTCTTGTCAAATGATCAGGTGTATTCGTAACCAGTGTTCATGTATGACAAGATGTATGGATGTGAATGAGGCAAGGGAAGTTCTTAAGGATACTGAAAGGACCCTCGGGAAAAAAGCATGATATCATGTATGTAAGTGAAAAACTGTTGTTTACTAATGTTTTCTATTACTCAGACGCGGGGAAAGATGGCAGATTCAGCTCAAAGGTTCAGGCCAGACTCCATACGCACGCGTTCACGATGGTCGCGCTGTTCTGCGGAGTGGTATTAGAGAAATGATCGCCTCTGAAGCTTGTCACTTTCTAGGTATACCCACTACGAGGGCTGCTGGACTCGTTGGTGAGAACTATGTCGATTTTGACTTGCTTCTCGCTTATTTGGGCTCGCATTTTAGTATTCAGGAGAGTTAAGGATCACAACACCAAAACGTTGCACCTACATATTTTCTTTGCGATCTGTAGCGTGTGGCGGTCACTGGCGTCAACTGTGTGCGTCAATTTAATTAGTAAAGTACCTAATAATAATATAATATTATGCCGGTGGCAACGTGTGTTCAGTGGCCGGTGTGCGGCGACCCTTCTATAATAATATTTTCTGATAAATAGGTACTACAATGATCTACAGGCAGGTTTTATTAGCTTATAAGGCTGTAATGTTTGAAATATACTTTGTGGTTTAGTCAGTGATGAAGCGATAGTTCGTGACGTGTACTACAACGGTAGTCCTCGCAGAGAGCGAGCAGCAGTAGTCCTTCGTCTCGCACCCAACTGGTTCCGCTTTGGATCCCTCGAGATACTTTCCAGGACTGGCGAGATTGCTGTCTTGAGGCAACTCTCAGATTTTATTATAAAGGTAAGATACACAACTAAGTGTAAAGTGACTAGTGCTCACTCCATTGCGAAGAAGGCGTGATTTTATGCATATACATTACTTAATGAAGAATAGTGCTAACGCTCCCTAGTCCCTAGTCACAAATGTTGATGGCTTCCGTAGCGCAGTGGTTAAGGTAGTCGCCATGCCACTACGATTTCGTCGGGAGAACGTGGATTCGATTTCCACACCGTACAAATATTTGTGCAATAGATTGTTTCGGTGTACTTTGTATCCGTTGTCTGTATGTTAGTTAAAGTCCCCGCGATACGGGAGAAATCATAAGAGCGGGAATAGTCATTTAAAAAAAATGTAACGCCGGATTACATACTTATGTAGTTCTTCAATGACGATTTTTTTTTTCGTAATTTTTTCTTTTGATAGTTAAAATTCTGTAACCACATAAAACCATCATAATTCGAAGTTGGCCACGTAGGTACATTGTATTATTGTAGGTACGTCCTTGACTGAGTCAACATGTTACCTACTTGGCCATCAGCTGACTTATACGTACCAAGTTAAATATATGATCACTATTTAATTTATTCAAACATTCTACTTCAAAGAAAAAAATATAAGTCATCCTTATTTCAGTCTTCAATTAATCATCTACTCAGTATTCCATTCGCGTCTTTCCAAATAGTCTTGTAATTTCCAGGAATATTTCCCTGACATACAATTGACCGATGAGAATCGTTTCATCAGAATGTTCTCAGAAATTGCGCATAAGACTTTGGATCTGGTGGCCAAATGGCAAGGTAAAATTGTTTTAGCTATCTACTCTATAATTTTAGCTATTATTAGTCATTTAGTGTACAACTTAGAACATTTTTTGCTGTTATTTTGTTTCGGCAAATTTTGACGCTGAAATTACATGTGGTAATAATATATTTCTCAACAAAAAATGTGACTGCCGCTATGGTCAGGGCGGTAGTGTACCTATACTACCTATACGACTGTTGATACTGATACTGATCTCGATGTTTTGGGTTCAATTCCCAGGTTGGTAAAAGAGCTTTTGTTGTTTTTCTAATTTATATGACATTATTAAGTTTAGTAACGTCCCCGGTATAAGGGTATGGGCTCACCCCCTTTACATGGGCCTAACAATGCGAAACTCGCGTGTGTATTTGTAACACGCAAATGTATTTTATACACCTTTGCCTAAATCTTCGGGTGCTACAGGCGTAAAGGAGAATATGTACAAAATTTATTTTAATGGCAATCCTTCATGCAGGTCTTGGATTCACCCATGGGTTGCTGAACACTGACAACATGAGTCTCCTAGGCTTGACGATTGACTATGGTCCTTACGGCTTCGTGGACTCGTATGATGGAGGCTTCGTCGCCAACTGCTCAGATGGGGAGGGACGGTATGCTCTCGCTAAACAACCTGACGTGAGAATTTAATAATATTTGAATTTTAGTTATTATATTTTAAGTGGGACTAGGCTGGACACATTTTCCCATTGCACTCGGGAAATTCGGTCCATATAATGTGACTGCACAATGGGTATCGTAAGAAGGTCAGCGAAGACGGGGTAGGCCCAAATGGAGATGGCAGGACGATGTGGATACGTTCCTACAGGACCGGAGAAAGCAAGCAATCAGTAGATCTGGAAGACTGTTGGAAAGAAATTTGCCCAGCAGTGAGACCCTGACGTAGGATAATTAAAAAGTTACGTTAATGTACCTAAAAATTTCTTCGGCCAAATGCCTTGCCTCTTACTTTACCTTATTTCTAGGTCGTGGTATGGAACATCGGCCAGCTAGCGAATGCTTTGAAACCTCTCCTGACCTCGTCACAACAAGTGCACATGTCGCATATTCTGAAAAACTTGGACACCTACTGCAAGAATAAAATACTGTAAGTCCCTTCCTTCCTCAAACACATTTCTTTTGTCAGAAATACGAAGTGAATATAATAAAAGATTCGCTCATTTGAGTTTTTTGACTGTGTATTAGGTACTATACTTTCTTTATCGGTTTTATATGTACTAGGGAGACGTTTCTCTTGAAGATAGGTTTGAAAGAAGAGCGTTGGGGTGATGAGCAACTGGTGGAGAAACTCCTGGATATGATGCAGCAGACTGGAGCCGACTTTACTGCTACTTTTAGACAACTTGCTGAGGTAAAAGAAGCATGTGAAAGCACCATAACTTCTATATATTTTTAACGAGCGCGCGATGGTCGCTGTTGCAAATACATCAAAGCGCGTAAAGATAACATGTTAAAATCTTAAGTTGTACCTAAATCTCTGCGCAACTTACCAGCCTCAAAAAAATACACTAGCCAAGAGCACAAGCACAAAAGTAAGCAGCAAAGACCATTCTTAAGTCATCTGCGATGTAATATTTTGTTATAATTTGTAGTTGGAGCCGTGTGAAATGGTGAGTGAGGTGAAATTGGAAGAGAAATGGTCTCTGAAGCGTCTATCTTCTCACGCGTCGTGGGGCTGCTGGTTGGATCAGTACCGCGAGAGGTTGGATAAAGAAGCAGGTAAGAAAACGAAATGACTTATATTTTTTAGCTGTCTTTCCGGAATCGAGAACAATTTACAGACATGAAGATAATTTTTATTTTATGCTTTATTCTTCTTCTTCAGTTTAATGATGATCGGGTTAGATTATAGGTGATGGCTGTTTAACAGGTGTGCTGCCTGTAAATAGTCGTGATTGTGGTGTTGCGGCTGTGGATGCGAGCTCCTCAGGCTTGTTCGAAGATGAGCGACGCAGGCGTATGCTGAGCGTCAATCCTGTGTACATCCCACGCAATTGGATCCTACATGAAGCGATTGTGGATGCCGAACAGGATGACTACCAAAAGGTAATTTGCTATTATTTTAGTTACGTAGCAATAAACATCACATAAAATTAAAATGACCATATTTCTTGATAGATCTAATTTATCTATTGCAACAACGAAACTATTTTCTTCTTCCCAGGTTCGCTTTTTGATGGATGTCCTAAAAAATCCTTTTGAAGTGCAGCCTGAAGCGGAAAAACGAGGATTTTCGGCTCAACCACCGCAGTGGGCATATGCCTTGAAAATTAGTTGCTCTAGTTAAATAATTTAATAGTTCATTATTATTGATTTAATTCGCTAAATAAATATTTATTCGTTTGAATTTTCGTTTTTGTGAAATTATTTTAAAAAATGACTATTGAGGGAAAGGGCTGCAGTACTTACGGGCTTGTTTCTGTCGTCAGGGAGAACTTGAAAAAAGTAAATAAGTTGTAGTTCTTCGTTATGGCAGGTACTTCTAATGTCTGTGCCTGCTTTCGCAATCAACAAACTTATGTGACGTCTGTCAAGTGTCATCATGACAAAGCACTTGACATTGACTTTGACAGTTGAGCTGAGTGCAAAAGAATAAATACAACACAAAATAATTCTTATGCTTTACCCTATAAAGACTATATTATCATCATCAATATTTCGCACAGTGTATTTTATCAAAAGTTCATTGCAATGCACAAATAAGTCAAATAACAATGTTATCGCTGGTAACTAGAGGTTTGTGATACAAAAATCATACACCGCACTTCTTTGATCGTGTCCCGATGAGGCGGGCTTTCTGCGTGCTGGCAGCGCTTATGAATGAACAGCAACAAAACATTGTTGGTAAAATGAAACCAATAGTGAATTTTAAAGAGTGGAAGTTTCGTGATCCTCCGAACTATGCTGCTCTGCCTATAGACGAAAACCCAGAGTATAACGTGCCAGTAGCCGTTAAGGATGCTGTATTCTCCAAGGTAATGTTTTTTGCAAAACTGCATGTTAGTTTCTTATTGCATCATATTTCATAATAATTGGTAATTGATGAATTGGAGTAGGTTCTACTTGAATTGAGTGAGAAAACACTTGATAATAGTAATTTTAATTGTGCAAAATAAGTATTTTGTGTTCTATTTAAAAACTTTAATTAAAAGATAACTTTAACTATTTTATTATTAGACTTAATAAGCTGATTTTGATGCTTCCAACTTTTAATTACAAATGACGTCTACCTGTTATGCTTTTGCTCTTAGGTAAATAGTCGAAACAATTTTGATAAAAATGTTTATTTTCTAATAACATTCTAACTAGTAGGTAAAAGCTTGTTTTAAATATCTTTCTATTTTATACAACATTGTTATTAATATAAATCATAATTTCAGGTGCCAACAGAGCCTCTAATAGGTAAACTGCATTTAGTATGTGCGTCTGATGAAGCATTGGTAGACTTACTGGACCTACACCCGTCTGTGGCAGAGTCGGAGGAGTTCATCAACTTTGTAGCCGGCAGCTATCTGCCTGAGGGAGGCTTGAGTGTATCACACAGGTAAACATATTTAATAAGTAAATGTAGAAGTTTGCATTTGGATCATGAAAAACAATTGAATGAATTTGTATATGGCATACAGATATTTAAGAAACACCTATGATAAAGCATTATGTACTAACTCTGGTAGTGTTACAAATAGACAGAAAATACATTTATTAAACTTTAAAACCTTTAAAATATGCTTGCAGTAGCAGTAAGATCAGGCAATTTTTTAAATGTTATTTTATGGATAAAATATATTTTGATGCAATGATAGATGATGTGTTGATGTTTTAGATATGGAGGCTACCAGTTTGGTTTCTGGGCTGATCAACTTGGAGATGGCAGGGCACACATCCTTGGAGAATATGTTAACAGGTGTTTTTCTTTACACATCATATTTTTCAATAGATATGAATCTTATTATATTACTGTAATATAATGTAATGACTCAGCTATATTAGAAAGATATTTTGAACAGCTATCGAATTCAGTATAATTGCTGATGACAAGCAATTTCACTTATCTACTAAAAATAAATGACAAAAATATATTCGAGATAAGAATTTGTAAACCAAACTAAATTATAATAGTTAACTTTTGATTTGTTGGTATACAGTGCTGTTATATTTAAGGCGCGTTCACACGACGCGCGCCTGACCAATGATTGATAGACATACTATGATTGATGATAAGACCAATGTTCTAAACTAAGAAAAGCTCACGCAAATAAAATCGCGTTTGTGCACATGACCTCATATTGCACCATCTTATGTAATTTCAATTTTTTTTTTCTTAACCAGTAAAGGTGAGTCCTGGCAGCCTCAGCTGAAAGGTTCCGGAGAGACTCCATACTCTCGCTTCGGAGACGGCCGTGCAGTGCTGCGGTCTTCGATCAGAGAGATGATAGCCTCAGAAGCTTGTTACCATCTTGGTATACCTACCACTCGGGCGGCTGCATTGGTAGGTAAGTTTTATTTCTTCTTCATGTTGTTTTTATCCAAATGTACCTTTGAAACTCACATACTTGTTTCAGATTTTTTGTAATCTTTTTTCCTCTTAATTTTGCTTGTATTTGGTCCTACATTATAAGGGGAGACTTTCTTAACAAATTACAAGACCCAGTTACAGTCTAACAAAATAATACCAAAATCTCGAATTGTAAATACAATTACGGTCAAATAAATAAGAGATTTTGTAGGTATAAATTATAAGTAGCAGTGGTCAAACCAGAAGCGACATAGCAATGTTTTCGGCTAGCAGTGTAGATTCAAGGTTAATGTTAAAGGTTAATGTCTCCTTCCATCTTCCTTAAAAGAAAATGGTCTCCTTCGTAATTTCGTGAGAAGACCCTTCTTCGGTAGTGGGATAGTAATATGTTGAATATATTTAAGGTATCTTCTAATAACAGTGCTTTTAATATTTTATTTGTGTCCAGTGAGCGACGATCACAAAGTATGGCGCGACAAAACGTACTGCGGTCGCGCTCGGCAAGAGCGGGCGGCCGTCGTCATGCGGCTCGCTAACGCGTGGTACCGCATCGGTTCTATAGAGATACTGCTCAAGCGCCGCGAGCCACACACTATGAAGCTCTTAGTTGATTTTATTATAAAGGTAAGATAAGACATCATTATTTCATTATTAATGTTTATCAATAAAAATCTTTATCATATTCCAATTAATTTTCGCAAGAAAATAAAACGTTACTTTTTGGTTAATCACCCTTTCTAAATAAAAGCGAAAATCACATGAGTATGTGCTTAGTATTTTGGAGTTTTTCGTAAATAGACAAACACAAATCACAGGAGGTGTTTATAATAGCTCTTTAATTGCTTTCAATTACGTCTGATGCACATTTTTTCTGAAACTCATTGTTTATGTTATTTTTAGCAACATTTCCCAGAGTTGGAGAATTCTGACGACAAGTATGTGGATTGGTATTTAGAAGTGGCTCATAGAAACTTGGATATGGTGGCCACATGGCAAGGTAATTGAAAATTCTTAATATTACATAATACATTTAGTCATAATTCCAACCAGTTTCTGAACTTGGTTTGTCCTGCGAGAGCGAGACCATTATAAGAATATCGTCTATCAATCGCCCTGACTCATCTTTATTTGTACCCATAAAAGTAAAACAAGCAGACTGACAGAGACTTAATATGCAATATATCATTATAACATTATATTGATTATAGCTTTATAGAAATATATTATTTATTGGAAGTGTATTTTTTTAATTACATTAATTTTCCCAGGTTTCGGCTTCACCCACGGTGTACTAAACACAGACAATGTGAGTCTGCTAGGACTCACCATTGACTATGGTCCATACGGATTCATAGAGCACTTCTATCAGAATTACGTACCTAACTCATCCGACGATATGGGCCGGTACGCTTTTAATAAACAACCTGAGGTATGTACGAGTAAAATAAAATTGGTTTCATCATTCTCTCATAATTTTCTTTTCGTAATTTTAATTTTCTTTTCAATTAGTAGCAAATCACTAGGTCTCGGGTTCCATTCCCAAGTCGAACAAACTGTTTTCGGATTTTTACTTTTACTGAATTTTACAAAATAATGACATAGACTCAAAATATGTATATTCCTTATGACTAACATTCAATGAATTCAAATGAATTTTATTTCTATATTGGCTAAGTGCTTGAGACCTAACGCCTTCCTCATTCCGGTAGGAGATGCTTGCCCAGTAGTGGGTTAAGATTACTTATTTATTATCATTCATGTTTTAGATACTGCTATGGAACTTAGAGAAGTTGGCAGAGGCGCTTGAACCGATACTGTCAGAGGATCAAAAAGAAAAGATCAAAGACATTAGAGCAACACTCAGTGAATATGTTCAAAGAAATGTATTGTATGTATTATTTTATAATATCACAAAATACTATTTTTAGGGACACATCTTATTTTGCCTATACCCTTCATTATTCTGTAAGGAGACCTTTGCACCAGCAGTGGGATGGTAATACATTAAATACATACGGAAAATCACGCCTTCCCATAGGGGTAGACAGAGACCAGAGAACGCCATCTGGTACAATCCTTACAAACTCCCTTTGCTTCATTCACATCCATACATCTTGTCA
The DNA here is from genome assembly GCF_050436995.1 of Anticarsia gemmatalis. Classification (NCBI taxonomy): domain Eukaryota; kingdom Metazoa; phylum Arthropoda; class Insecta; order Lepidoptera; family Erebidae; genus Anticarsia; species Anticarsia gemmatalis. The sequence continues at coordinate 6,466,698 of NC_134764.1, read as the reverse complement.
TATAGAATTGCGGGTTACGAGTACGCCCGTGACCTTTTTGTAAGACATCACCAATATTATCTGCCTTTCAAGGGCTTTCATTATAATAATACATTACTGTTAGGAAATGGTACCTATAATTAAAATATTTACTGATTGTTTCAGAAAAACACACCTTCTAAAACTTGGGCTGAAAGAAATGAAAGACGGTGATGATAAACTAGTTCAAGAACTATTTGAAGTGATGCAGTTGAAAATGGGAGACTTTACCGCTACGTTCAGACAACTTGCTGAGGTAATAAAAAATGCTCATGATTTATAAATATTTTATAATAAAGATTATAAATAAATTAAATCACGTCCTTATACAATGGAGGTAGACAGAGACCAAAGAAATACAGAACTTAGTCAAATACATATTTATGTCTTATTTTTTTCTGTTTAAAATTGTATTGACAAAGGGGTTAAAGTATCACTACCACTCCGTTCATAATAGGTTCTATTCTCGGATAAAAATGGTAGCGAATTCAGGGCGGGCTGGTTTGTGGACAAACATTCCTGTTAGTGTAGTTGAGTCTATATGGACATTCATTTTTGGTTACATAATAATATTTAAATGTATTTCTTGTTTTGCAGGTAGAATCACAGCAGTTATTGGATAAATCTGTTTTAGAGACGAAGTGGTCGTTAAGTAAGTTTATTGATACACCGAACTGGGAGAAATGGGTGAAGAAGTATCAAGATAGGCTGAAAGAAGAAAATGGTAAGAATTAATAAAATTAAGTTTTATCCAGTACTTATGAAGTCTCGGATCTTTTCGAGTGTATTAATCAAAATTGTACATTATTTATGTTGGTTTCTTATTTTTTATGCTTTTTAAATGTCTGTCTAAACGTGTTAATATTTAATGAATTTGAGTGTTATACATAGGAATTAATGCGATCGTTAACTTTATTTAGGTTTTCTGGACGTTTTGACCTTAGCAGATGCTTATTTTGATTGTAACGCAATTTATTTTATAGATAAAGCTAGGTACCAAAAATTATGTATTGCAATCTTAGCGTATTATTTGTTTCAGTAAGCGAAGATGAAAGACAATCTCGTATGGTGAAAGTAAACCCTGTGTATGTGCCTAAAAACTGGATAATGCAAGAAGCTATAGCAGACGCTGAGAAAAATAATTTCGAAAAGGTTGGACTTCTAAATAAAACTTAATTTTATATACCGTCTAATACATTGGCACAAGACGCAACGTACAAGTTTTTTTCTGAACGTCGTATTACTTTCGTGCTTATTCTATCTAACCAGACTTTAATTTATTATTCCAGGTGCGATTCCTCCTGAAGTTGTTCAAAAATCCTTTTGAAGTGAATGAAGAAGCAGAAAAGCGTGGATACTCATCACAACCACCGAGCTGGTCTTATGGACTCAAGCTTAGCTGTTCCAGTTAAATTTACAATATTATATTTAATTTGTGATAATATAATAATATAGTATGAACAATTATTATCAATTAATAATGTAATTTAGATTGTAGGCTTACAAACAGTAGAACTTTTGTAACAAATCAGTTTTAAGGTATCCATGGTCATCATGCTTTATCTAATAAGGTTGCCATTTATTGTAATCTGTTATTTTTTTTACGTCGAAATATATTATTTTGTTGAATAGTTGTGTTATTTATTTTCTGCAATTACCATATTGGCATCTTTTGCATAGACCATACCTTCACATGAACTAGGTTTTTCAATAATAATACAGGGACTGGTACCAAGATATACCAAAAGATGTTTTAAAAAAAATACTGTAATAACTCTTCATAATCTATGATCTTAAAACTAAAACAAAATTATTTACAATCAACATAATTTCCTCTCTGGCAACAAATGTCCCGCATCAATCACTCATAATCCTCATCAGCACTGTCATCTGGTTCAGAATAATCTTCATCTATCTCAACTTTCCTTCTTTTTGGTTCTGGAACATTCTCTTTCTCCTCCTCCACTGCCTTCTGTGCTTCTGTTTTGGCAGACCTATGGTGAAATACAAAAGAAATGGTCTTTGCCAAATCCCAGCATTGTTTTAGAACTAAATCAGCCAGGTTTTTCTTGTCTGCACAATGATACCAGTTAGATAAGTCTGAAGTACAGTCAGAATTTTCTGGAGGCAAAGTCACTTGGATATTATTGACACATCTTCGACACTTGAATTTGCTGTGGGTGTCTGACAAGGTGTTCTCCTCTAGCCTAAACAGATCTTTGAGGTCTTCAGAAGTAAAGTGCCTTAGAGACTCCTCATTCTGGTCCACAACAGTATCACTAAGTGCTTTTTTATGAGCTTGTCTTTGGAATATCTTTTCTTCTATAGTACCAGTAGCAAGCAGTCTGTAAATAAAGCATGGTTTCTTCTGCCCATCTCGCCACACTCTAGCCATAGCTTGGTCATCATTAGCGGGGTTCCAGTCAGGATCAAACATGATTAGTCTATTTGCTCCAATGAGATTCAAACCACAACCACCAGCTTTAGAACTTAACATAAATATCCATTCCTTAGATTCCTTGCTGTTGAAACTTTCCACTACTTTAGCTCTCTTCTTAATTGTCATAGAGCCATCAAGCCTCACATATTGGTAACATCTCTTTCTACATAATTTTTCAAATAAATCTAAGGTTTGTGTGTAATTAGAAACTAAGACAATCTTGTCATCAGTATTAGTCTTCAAATTAGCAAGAATGCAATCTAATATCATCAATTTTCCTGACAGTTCTGGCTTCACATCCTTAGTGTCATAATTACTTGGTAACAAGCTCAAAGCCTTTTCAAAACCTTCAGATCTTTCAACAATCTTATCATATACTAAATCTGGATGGTTGCAAAGTTTCTTCAGTGTTGTAATACTTGAGAGAGCACTGAGAGTATTCTTGTCGCCATTTCCAGAGAATTTGTTTCTGATTGCATCAGAATTGATAAAGTTTTTGTACAACTGAGTCTGAAGGGGAGTCATCTTCACACATATGACTTGTTCAAACTTCACTGGCAAATATTTGGTGAGCAAACTACTGGTTCTGCGAATCATACACTTATTAACTATTGATGTGAGAGTTTGTAAACATTCTTGTGCCCTTTCTCTTTCCTGTGCAGTGGCCAGAGCATCTTGACCTCTTAGGATAGGATTTTCATATCTTTTCTTGAATTCTTGAGCTGTACCCAGTATACCTTCATTGACAAAATGTACTAAACTGAAATATTCTGTCAAATCATTTTGGATTGGAGTTCCAGATATTAAGATTCTTCTTTTAGCCTTCAAACCCATTAGTGCTTGGTATGTTTGATTCTCACTGTTCTTTAATCTGTGACCTTCATCACATAGTACTAGGCCAACTTCAGATGAGTGGAGTATATTAGAGTAGATCCTAAATGTCTCATATGATATTATTAGGACTGGAGTTGCTACTCGGGTAGTCGTAAATGTATTCATATACTGCTGTAGTTTCAGAGTAATGTCAGCTTTAGAGCCTCCATCCATGGCCAATGCATTAATTCTCTGCCCAAGCCACTTGTGTATCTCATTATACCAATTCTTAACTAAACTACTAGGACACACAATGATTGCTTTACAAATAGTTGGTTTACAATCAGGCCCTTGCCTTAACAGAGTCCATAGAAGAGTGATACACTGTAAAGTTTTTCCTAAACCCATTTCATCAGCCATGATACATCCGAACGCATTTTCTATCTGTTGTCCAGTGACACAGTCGTACATGAACTTAACACCGTCTCTCTGGTGGGGTCGCAGGATGTTCCCCAGTACCGGGTCTACTACAACAGCCACTTTAATGTCATTGGGACTCATTTTCATCTTCTCGTGTTCAGGAATATAAGGTGGACGATACAACACCAAAGCATTAGGCTCATCAGGATCATGAAGGGCACGTCTAACCTGCGTTCGTTTCAAACCCAAACTTTTACCACAGTACGAAGACACATAGTTAGGTATAGGCACTTTGAAGGGTTTATTGAGGATCTGCTTTATCAAATCTTCGTGCTCCGACGCAGATAATGCTTGCGAAGCTGATTTCTGAGTCAATGGTATCCTTGCACATTCCCGCTTTTTTCGTTTCGAGTTAAGCAGTGGGCTTTTGAAGACATTATCGCTTGAGCCCATCTGGCTCGGCGCTAAGCTGCGCCTCATCTTGATTTTAAATGTTTACACCATGGAAAAATATTGTTTTACGAACAAAAGAACAAGAATCAACTTGTACAACTTGTTTTGAAAATGTTCACCAAATTTGACATTTACCAAACTGTGTTACCATTTTAGTAAATATTTCACTTTGTCAGAGTATTGGGGCTGCCAAGGTGAAAAATACAAAACGGTCCAAATCTATTTTCTTTGCAAGCTGAAAATTATTGTGACAAAGATTCCTTTTAAAACAGTCAGCTATGTTTAGATTCTCAGGATTGTCTAGAGTTAAAACTAAATAAAGCTTATTCCTCAGGGACAGGTTAAATAAAACAAAATAATTAGATTACAAAAATACTTATTACAATAAAAAAAAGAAAACATCTAACAAAAACTTTCTCTTACTTTTTAAGTTACAATGGTTACATAGATGCGTCACAAGTATTTAATACTAGTATAATAATCATCACAGACAATTTTATAAACTTATAAGACTTCAGCAAAGTTTTTGAGTCGAAAATTTAATATTGGACGTTGCGATTACATTTTAAAACATGTCGGACAGAAATAATTATTATAAAATTAGTACATAATATGTATGATAGATATTATTCTAGTAGTTAGCAACTGAGGTAAATGTTGCCAAATTGGCTAATGCAATAATTTAAAATTAGAAGCCGATATTTTAGTCATCTCACTGGTATGGCGCATAATTAAGAAAAAACAAAGCCAATTGTAATAAAGTACAATATGAAGCTTCAGGCATTAATGTTTAAATAGCTACAAATTACATTGTCTCACACACACACTCATGTTTACGAACTAAATTTAAATTAATTAAAAATTTGCTCACAAAGTAGGTCTTGTGGCAGTTTAACAATGTTAAAAAATAAAACACCCATAAAGTAAAATGTTCACGACGGCAGGCCAATAATAAAACTATATGCTAGTGATGGACAGCCGAAAGAGGGTTTAAATCCGTTCTTCCACCTCTATTTATGGCCCTACCGTCGCGACAAAAGTAAAACCAAGTCCAATGCAAGCTTTAAAGCTTATTGGAGAGGTTTTTATGGTTTAAATTACAAGTTACAAGTATTGTGCCATGTGCGGCCGACAATGCTAGCAAAAAAGAAGACAAAAAAAAAATTAAAGAGAACATTATTCTGATTTTTTTTATGTTATTGGAGCATTAATCTTTACAATGAGTTTTTATTAATAGGATTAGTTGTGCGGTATATTATTATTATATTTGGCTTCTCAACAGCATTATAATATTGGTTCAAAATACATAATTTGGGATACATTAAGGCAATATTTTATTGCTCATAAACATTATAATTAGGACCCAGTATACTGATCAATAGATAGAAATAATTGGACAGATTCATTATTAATTACTCAAAAATTTCACAGGCTAAAAATTGGTAGGGTAGTTTATTTTTTGGTGTTGCGCAGTACTTTGATGTTGGTACCTTCGAATACGCAGTCCGTTCGCGACGGGTACACGTTCTTTAAGTTGCCTTCGAGGTCTACCACTTTGACCTAAAACATAAGATGATGTGCATTAGTTTAAAATCCGAAAGTATTTATAAATATAGAAGAAAGGAAAAGAAAATGCGGAAGTTTGGATTCTTGTTACTCCATAACACCAAAGCTACTATAAGGGCTCTAGAAATACCAGCTATTGCCCGTAGTTTTGTGTGGGACATAACTTGAGTATATAGGGACAGAGTAGCAGGTAAGAGCTAGCAAATTGTAATTCCTAAAATAAGTAGCTCTAAATAAAATTACCTGTTGCACAGTAAGTGTATGGAAGGTAGACTCAGGTTCATCAGAACCGATGCCAAGCAACAGACACTCTTGCAGCATCTTGTTCATTACCGTCTTGCAAGCACCCAGGGACACATGGGATGTTACTTCTACCAGCATTGACTTGCTTTCTTGAGACATCTGAATTAGAAATTAAAGTTTATACCATTAATAACTGAGAATATAGGTAAGATACCTACTACAATACCTGTATTCTAAATTTTATGAAAAGTAGGCAATTTTCAAATCAATTTAATGCTAATAAGCACATTAAATTTGTGAGTCATTATGCTATAATGTAGGAACTAATTGAAATTATACACACATAGAACAACCATTTATCAATACATAGTTAATTATTATGGAAAGAATATACTTGGCAGATTATCAGAACAAATTATAATACCTTAGTATCCTCGGAGTTGGTGATTGGTGGGAAACTGATGACCTTTCCACTAGCATCCTGTAAGCAGGGGTAAAGTGGCTTGCCTTCCAGTAGGTAAAGATACCTGAAAGTATAAAAAATGTGTTTAAATTTAGCAAAATAAAAACTTTACAAATCATGAAAAAAGATCTTTTTCTAGTCAAAAGCAGGCAATTTTTTGTCAATTAATAACCCAGAACCTAACATACCTAATCACTACATATACAAATAGTAATCTTAACTTATTCATTGCAAATAATCTGGTTTAATTAACGGCAGAAAGATAAATATAAATAAATCCTTAGTAAAATCTTACTTATGTATTCCAGAGTAGACATTCCTCTTCTTCTCTTTGCGTAGTGCCTCTGCTTCTGCTGTTAGCTGCTGGAACAGCTGCTCACCGGAGCAAGGCCTCAGTCTTGACAGAGGTGTTAGTTTAAGAGCACCTGGAGCTTTGGCTGTGTATACTAGGTTACCTGGTAAAATATAATACAGTTTTAATAAAAACATATTCTCAATTAAACTGGTTGCCATGCTGTTTTATAGCTTTATACCTCAGTTCTTGTATGGTATTTCCCTCTCTCTCTTATAAATATAATGAACTTCTCATAATACATATTCAAGCAAACATATTAGTGATTTGATTTTCAGTAATACTATATATGCTTCAAATGTAATGTCTATAAAGTAGTATTGTTAGTTTTCGACATGAATTTTAAGAAAAAGATTTAAATGGAGCTTAAAACTCTGCTTTGTTTTCCCAGCTATGGGTGAAAGCTTGGTTTTATGTTTGTATGTATGTATTTAAACTCACCTGGAGCTATCTTGCTAAGATCATGCGTAGCAATAGTAGCAACATTCCTCTTGTCGCACACAGTGTCATGCAGTTTAGTTTGCATCTGTATAAACTTCTTAAAGGAAGTCTCATTGAAGGCCAAATCGTTCACAATACAGCACAGAATGTACGGACGAACTACTCCCACTTGTGTTTCAATTATCTGTACTTTTAAAACATCATCTTCTACATGTAATATTTTCAAAGAATGGCACAAATCGGTCTCTACGTCTTCAGCTGGAGGCTCCTCTTTCTTTCCCTTCTTGCCCTTGCCTTTGCCACCACTTGGCTGTGCCGAATCACCCCCCTTAGGGCAGTGGTCTCGTATGTAATCCAATATCTGTTTCGTACGACATTGGTCAACGAGTTTCATGAACCTTTTGTCTGTGAACTTGTTGCCTTTGAGGTTTATTTCTGAAACACAAAATTATAGTTCTAATTAGAAATATATGTTTTGATAAAAATTCGCATATTACAAATATTGTGATAGAGGTGAATTTTACATCGCACATTATTGCATCATTACATATGCAATTGATTTTTCTGAAATAAAATTCTTATAAAATTATTTAGATTTATAAATTGAGATATATTTACCTTTCAATTTAGAAAGATTGGCAACTTCTCCAGGAACAGTTTTAAGTTGATTATCACCTACATCAAAGTTCTTCAACGATGGAAGGCTACGAGCAATGTAGTTAGGCAAAGAGTCAATAGCATTGCCTTTCAGCTTCAAATCAGTCAAATGAGGCATATTAGCATTCTCAACGTCCAGAAAACTTGTTAGTTTATTATTGGAAACATCAACTGTTATGAGATTTGGAAAATCTGTAAGCTTAGGCATTTCTTCAATTTCGTTAGAACTAAAATTGATACTAGTCAATTCTTTCATCTCATTTAGACTGTCTGGAATACTTTTCAATTGGTTTCGAGACAAATCGAGCACCTTTAACTTCTTCAATGAGGTTATGTTTTTATTGAATTCTGTTATCTTGTTGCCGTATAATAACAATGACTGCAGGTTTACTAAACGACTTATATTGTCTGGTATAGCTGATAGACACGTATCACTAATATTTAACAGGTTTATGTTTATTAATTGGAATATTCCATCGTCCAAACCATTATCCGAAATACGTTTGGAGATAGCCGCACCCGCCAATTTGATTTCATGACGATTTTCTGATTTAGCTGTGATTACTTCTGGCCACGACATCTTTCGCTAAATTTAATTTCGATTTTACGCGGTAACTAATGTACTAAAACGATAGCAAATAAGTATTTTACAAGAAAAACACGCACCACGACGGTTGCAAACAGAAAACATGAAAAATCTACAATTCTACACTGACGTTTCAGACGTCAATGTCATCATAATGTCAAGACCGTCAAATAACAGAGCGAAGTATTTCAACAATCAGCCTGAAAAGATGTGGTCTTCATTTTTGAGCCCACATATAAACATCGTGTGTTTTACAAATTGTTATCAGGTATTAATTTGGTTGGTCATGTATGTAACTGCCGCGCAAGAGGTCTCGCGTTCGAATCCTGGGCGGGGCCAAAAAGTATTTTCTGTTAAGAATTTCTCAGTGATTGCGCGGAGTTAGGAAGTTAAGATTGTAAATCTCCGTACTTCATACTTGAGATCATATAAAGCCGTCGGTATAGCCTTATAATTTCGGGGGTTTCCCGAGTATTTGACAGCCCCGAGAAATTGACAAAGTTATCAGAGTATCAGACGGTTTTCTGGTGTTCACTAATTTCCCTGACGATGGCGCTCTGCTAGACAGGGACTACTCTCAGTTAGTTCAAACAATGTTCTCTTATCTTTCCTCGTTTACCGGAGTTTAGCTTTCTACATATTATGCTCCCTTTTACGGACACCTACAACATTTTCGAGTTTGAGTTTTATCGACGTCTCGAGCCGTCGCCGCGTCGTATGCGCTGGCATAAATATGTAATATTTCTGACATAATGACCATCGACTGTAAGGAATACTGCTTTTTAAGTCGTTATTAATCCTAAGATAAAAATGATTTATCTGATAATATAACGAATAGTTTTGATTTGGGTATACATTATCATACTAAACAGTGATTACTGAAACGATGTGGAGTGCAGTAATATTTTTAGCTGTCGTTGCCGGAATTTCGGTAATACCCAATTTTCAACTAATAATTTAACATAAGATTTTGTATTATTTAATAGGACAAACAATTTTTTTTCAGATACTACCTGGATAGTACCTATCTAATAGACATTTATTTTTTAATTATATTTTTCCAGGCATCTGCCGAAACTCTTCAGGCTTCGGGAGACCTCCCAGGTAAGAGATTTACAATACCTATCACAGACTTTATAATATTAGTATAGATTCGGTATCTTTTAATTGGTACACTTACAAAGTACTGTTGGATTACAATCTCTCTCAGTAGTCTCAGTGCTAAGTCGTAAGCGACTACGTGATAGAATATCTTTGTGGTACATTACCGTAGAAAAAACCCTACCAGAACCTACCAAGAGACAAGAAAACCATGTATAACTTGATTTATCTTCTTTATTTTTAAGAGTCCCGTATCGTATCGGGATGGGAGGCGCGCGAGGGCCAGTTCCCGTACATGCTGTACCTCCGAGGCATCAGGTGGACCGGTGACATCAGCGCTTGTGGAGCGTCAGTCATCCATCGCAGATGGGGACTTACTTCGGCAAGATGCACTGCACAGTAAGCGTTACTTTTATTTTGTCCAGGTGCAGCAAGTAAATACCTAATTATGCGCAACTCATTAAACACTGCATTGAGTAGGTAAAACCTATCGTAGATTAAATTCCCGCCCGTTGTGTGTTTCGTGGGTATAGTAGTACTTTTGGTTTTCTTTTGCCTTTACTGTCAGCCCCCTTACGCGCTAGTGGCTAGCCGCACGGTTTCTGTTTAGTATGCAACCACCTGACAAATAATAGCGGTTAAGTGCGTACAATCACAGATGGTTGCATATTAAACTGTAAAAGCGCCTAGCCGTTCCCGCAGCTAACCACTAGTGCAGAAGACTTAAGCAGTCTTTAAAAGGTATAATGGAATCAAAGACAAAAACATACAAAAAATACTTTTTATCTCATTAAAGAATTGAATTAATGAATGACGTCTTTTTGGAGAATTCGCTTGGTGGTCATTATCACAGATAATCACTGCAATCTTGCTAATATTAAATACTTCGGCACTAAATTGTCAGTTTTAGGATTAATCTCATCAATCAATTGATTAAAGACCAAAGTCCAATGTACGATATTAATCCGGATTATTTAGTTATTTTTGGTTGTCATGTTGCAATATAATAAACAACAGTCAATGGCGTTCCGCAGCTATCTTTAGGATGCAACGAGACATCATATTAATGCCAGCAGGGGCTGATTGCACTTTTCGCGTTTGATTTTTAAATCATAATACCTATAACTTTAGCCATAGAGTTACCACTCCTTTTGCAATATCTCAAGAAAAACTGGGATAGTTATAACAAAATTATTTGTTGCAAGTTTTTTTGCTTAAAATGTTTGATGGCCATCAAATATTAATAAAACTTCTGTGCACTTAATCGCTTATGATCGCGGTTATTATAGTATAACTCGCGGCAGAATTCGCATTTCTTTGCATTCTACTTACATTAACATGGTAGACAGAATAAACCCAACATTCCTAAAAAAATACTAAGTGGTTTTACAACAAAATAAATTAACTTTTATATTATTATCTCTATATTTTTTCAACTATCTCTCCAGACGTACAGTGCTGATGATCAGCGCCGGCAGCGTGAACAGGCTGCGGCCTCGCGTGCACTTCGAGACCAGCACGTACTTCACACACACCAACTACAACGACGCCCTGCAGCCCATCACCCAGCCTGATGACATCAGTCTTATCAACTTTAATAGAGACCTTACGTTCGACAGTACGTATTTATTTCCTAATAATTATTATTGGAAGCTTTGGGGACCTTTTTTTGCACTAAGGATTCCTCTTGTGAAGCGAGACTTTTACAAACATTCAAAAAACGGACACAAAGTACAACCAGACCCGTAACAACTATTTGTGGATCGCATAAATAATTGTTCCGTTAGGGAATCGAATCCACAACGTTCCAACACAATTAGTGGCGTGGCGACCACATAAAATTTTGCTGAAATGTAAGAGCCTCACATGATAGTGCAGTCAATTAAGCTTAAATTAGGTAAGAATCTCGGAATTCGAGATACCCAGCTGTAAGTCTGTAAATACTTGTATATTGACACCCTTAAAGTTGTCTCAAAACCTACATATGGTAGGGTGTACGCAACTATAAAATTTCAAGGTCCAAAGTCCCAAAAACCGGTTTTTTGAGCTTTTTTTGTAAATATCTCATTTCCTATGGAATTTTTGCATTCGTATTCATTACCAATATTGTACAGTATAAAATTCTCTACAAATTTTGTTTGAAATTTTTTTTTTACGGTGAACCGTTTTCGAGATAGAGGGCGGAGAGCGCGCGGTCACAGGATCATTTCAAGTCAACCGGTGCCTCCGGTCGAAGATGCGCCATATATATTATAGTTCATGAACTATCGATAAATCAATGATTAATAAATATTTGTCAATTTCTATTAACTATTACATTATTTTTTATCATTTTTTTCATAACCTATCCACTTTTTATTCAGTATTAATTAACTTATCAACACTTACCTGCCCATGTAATTGCAGAATTTTTCATGAAAATATAGGCACTATATTTGAATTTTAACCTAATTAATATTAATAACTTCTTACATGATGAAAAAAAAAACAAATAAATCAGTATTATTGAAAAGATATAGATTTAATATAATTATGAAGAAAATGATGACACCAATGACTTTTCGAAGTTATGTGTGTATTAGAAATAATTGTCACATGCTCCAACGGTGAAGGAAAACATCGTGAGGAAACCTTGCTTGAATAAAATTTGTTAAATACATTTATTGAGGGCATGCAAAGTCCCCAACCCGCACTTGGCCAGCGTGGTGGAATCAAGGCCTAACCCCTCCCTCATTACGGGAGAAGACCCTTGCTCAGCAGTGGGACAGTAATGGGTTAAATTTATTTATTATTATAATCATTGATTTATCGATAGTTCATCAACTATATATGGCGCATCTTCGACCGGAGGCACCGGTTGACTTGAAATGATCCTGTGACCGCGCGCTCTCCGCCATCTATCTCGAAAACGGTTCACCGTAAAAAAAAAAATTCAAACCAAATTTGTAGAGAATTTTATACTGTACAATATTGGTAATGAATACGAATGCAAAAATTCCATAGGAAATTAGATATTTACAAAAAAAGCTTAAAAAACCGGTTTTTGGGACTTTGGACCTTGAAATTTTATAGTTGCGTACACCCTACCATATGTAGGTTTTGAGATAACTTTTAGGGTGTCAATATACAAGTAATTACAGACTTACAGCTGGGTATCTCGAATTCCGAGGTGAACTTACTATAATGACTGGACTATGAAATTAAGTTAGCTAAAGACTAGAAAGCTAGAAGAATTAGGAAGTTGCGAGGGACGCACTTGTGCGTTGATTCTTGTAATCAAAATAATCACCTTAGGGCACCAAAGAACATATTTTTAGCCTCTGTCAGTGACTATAATCTATGCAAATTTTGATTATCGTGTAGACTTTTTCACTTTCTCATCCCAATTAGAGAAGGCTATAAATTATTTACATAAGCAAAAGCGACAGCTTCTTATCCTTACTTCAGATAAACACACAAACAAAGACCACCAAAAATATGGTGTAATGTTTCAGACTTCATCCAGCCGATCAGACTGCAACGTTCTGCCGACATGAACCGTGACTACACCGACGTGGTGATGTCCACTAGCGGCTGGGGCACCACCTTCACCTGCACTGAGCTTGGATGTAAGATAGCTTTCTTTATGCTTAGATTTCGACACTCGTAAAGCAAACCTGTTAGTTTTTGACTCTAGATTTGAATGCGACTATAACGGACAAAATGGAAAAAGCATTGAGGAAAATACATTGTTTCATTTTCATCGGACATCGGAGCACAAATCAGTAGCCTAGGTTGAAAACTCATTTATTAACATATACAAGCCTTTACATCAGGCTTCTTTTTCACTCATCGAAAAAGATAAAGCGAAAGACTAGGAAGACTGACCTCAGCATATTGTCTTCAGTCTTGATTTTTGTGCTCATGTTTATCCCACAGCTTGGCAAGGGTCTCTCTCTCTTGAAAGAGGGAGGGGTAAGGCTTAGAGTCCATAATTAAAATTTACCTTGAGTTATTAATAGTATAAAAGAAATAAGCACCTAATAATTTGAATTTCTACAGGTCCTACACCCGAAATCCTAAACTGGGTTCACTTGAGAGGGGTGTCAAACTTCATGTGCCTACTGATGTTCAACTCCAACTACTTGGTGAGAGCCACCACCATCTGTGCGGGACCTTTCAATGTTACTAGTCAGTCCATCTGCTCGGTAAGATAATCCAAACTTGAAACTAATCGATACATATTGTACAGAATTACAGTACAGAATTGCTGTAAAAAAAACGATCAGTGGATGGTGGTGTCAATATGTAGGATAGACATAAAAGCAGTAGAGGGGTTATTGCTACCACTACCGATCCCTAGTAGCTATCGATCAATCTTGTATAAACATAAAATAGCGCCAGTAGCGTATTTAAAATGGAACAATTTTACGAGTAGATTTTAAATGTCAGAGTAATAAACTACAGTTTCTATTTTAAAATAGCTTACATATTCTGTAATCATATTGAACTTTGGCAAAATAATTTAAGTATTTTGTTCCGATGTAATAGGTTCCTATTTGTGTTTTAATATCAATTTTATTTCAGGGTGACAGCGGTGTACCTCTAACAGTATTGGAGAACGACGGCGTTCCTACTCAACTTGGTATCGGTTCATTCGTCACTCAATTCGGATGCCATGTTGGTTTCCCCGGAGGTAAACTTAGACATCATATATTTATTTCAACAATTTATTTGCTGATCTCGACATCTCAGATTCGATTCCGGACTATAGCAAAGTCTTAATGGTTTTTTTCTAAAATCCTTTTATTTGTATACAATTTCAGGATTAAACACGTTACTTAGAGCTCTCAGGTTCGAATCCCAGGTGGGGCCAAAAATATATTCCTGAGTTTTTCTGTTAAGAAATACTCAGTCATTGCCTGGACTTCGGAAGTTGAGTTCCTAGACCTTTGTGCTTCGTCCTTACTCATCTCACTGGACTGCCTAGTGTACCTATATTATACTCACATTGGACACTATAAACAAAGTCCTGCCAGGTTGGCTTCAATGTAACTGGCGTTACCGAATAACAGCTAGAAGGCCATTATCGTCATATATGGCGTCATAACATATGTTTTTTTTTCTAAGGCTTCACCCGCACTGGCCACTATCACGCGTGGATGCGTGAAGTGACTGGCATTAACTTCGACTGGACCCGCGCCGGAGAACACCCAGCTCTTGACGATGTGGCTGATTTAAACGCTGATGAAGATGCAGACTTCAGTGATTCCTTCAAATATTAATCTGAAGATGCGCTTGCTTACTGTCAGTAATAAGAATATTTGAATGTCAAATACTGTTGTTTTAATTTCCCGCTTTGTATTTCGTATTAAGTAAACTTTTATAGTCTCAGAATTAGGTAGCACAGTCTAGTGTGTATGGTTCGCATCTGGTGGAAGACTAAAAAATACAGAATTCGGACCCTGACCTTTAGGTTCGTATAGCTACTTAATTTGGGAAAAACACAGAATTATTATTTTTTTATAATCTAGATAAATTTTATTGTCCTATGCCAAAGCTCTATACTAAGTTGTCGGACTATAAGAATAGTATAATGTTTTATTTCATTACCCGATTTTTAGTAGGTACTTAGAAATCTACTCAAAAATCAAATTGTTACCCTACTTGGCGCAGGGGTTGAGTTAGTCACCTCGCCACTGCCAGGGCGTCGAAAGGTTGTTGGTGCGACTCCCATGCGGAACAAATAAGTTTCAGGTCTGGTTGAACTTTGTGTCCGTTGTTTGTATGTTTGTAAAATCCCCGCGACACAAGAGCACAGGGGTAAAATAGAGAGTGAGGATAACAGTTGGGTGACGTCCAGAAGTGACATATTAATAATATCTATATCTTACATTTTCGTCTTATTGAACTAAAATGAACCTAAATACACACATAGAATACTTTTTACTACGATAAACCATTTCACGCGAACAATGTCGCGGACGGAAGCTAGTTAGTTAATAAATGATCAAGACTATTAAAATACTTTTGGGATAACCAAGAAAACAAACAAGGATGTGAAAGATGAAGCTTTCTGTTTACATGTAAAGGGTAAAAATGAGTCCCTATTACTGAGACTTCGCTACCTGTCTGTCTGTCAAAAGGCTGAAGGCAAGACAAATACTAAAAGGCAGAATGAAATAAAAATATAAGCGGGCTCCCATACAACAAACGTGAGTTTTTTGTTTTTTATTAAAAATGATACGGAAACCTTCTTGCACGAATCCAACTCGCACCTGTCGGGTTTTTTAATGTAAATTTTCATAAATTCTGTCCAAATACGAAACGAAAGCAGAACTAAAACTTTTTTTGCCATCTATTTCTCTAACAAATAGGTAGGTAATTATATCAACAACAATCATTATCACTTTTCGGTCAATCTAGCCAACCCTTCCAACATTAATCACTCTATCTGTTGGAAAAACCGAATTGAAATCAGTACAGTAGTTTTTGAGTTTATCGCACACAGACAGACTCAGATAGGAAGTGGTTTTACTTTTTGTAGCGATAAGCAACAATACAGATAGATGTTATGTGAATAGTTAGTTATCTTTTCAATATTATCTATTATGTACTTACATTTAATATTTGTTATAGATACTTTAATTAGTTGTTTATGTTACGAACGTTATCGTTTGACATTATTTTAAAATACGGAGCTATTTTAAATAGAGATCGTACTGCTTAATCCTTCGACATCTGTAAATGGTAGCGCACTCTGTCTGAAACTATACCTAGGCATGTTTATAGACTTAAAGACTCCTCGACATCTCTAACCCTCGGTTTCTGAGGTACATTCAACGGTCGTTTATCTATTCAATAACGTTTAAACTCATATAAAAAGACAGTTTGAATAGATAACCTACTGCTAAATGTGCCTTAGAAACCGGGCATATGGGGATTCCTGACGCCGATATTGGCTACCGGGCCGAAGGGAGCAAATTTTGAGTTTTGGTCAAGAAAAGCGAAAAGTGTTTCCTTATGTCTCACCAGTCTCATGTAGGTATACAGTGAAGACATTACAGGCGCAAACACAGTGGACATAAGATGCCTTTACACACATGCTCTATCGCGCGTGAAACAACAATCGCGCGTGAAAGAGCGTGCGTGTAAAGGGTGCGCAAGGGGAAAGGATAGAGCGCGCGCCGCGCTCATCTGTCAAGCCCGCAAAGAAAATCGCGAGCGAAGAGTGCGCGTCTTTCCCGTTTCTGATAATTCTGTACGCTCCTAAGAACGCGCGAGTGTGTAAAGGCGGCCATTGAGTTGTCCCATCTCAGGGCAACAAAATAGGACTAGTTTAAAAGGGCAGATTTTCTAGTCTACTAGAGTACCGTACCCTATAGGCAATCAATTTAGTTGTTTATGTTTGAAACTTATGTTTCACTAGCTTCCGCCCGCGCCTTCGACCGCGTGAAAAGGTTTCCTGTTCTAAAATAATATCTTACATGTGTAAATCTTTGTTAATTTCATTTCAATCAGTCGAAAATCTAGAAGATTTGTGCTAACTTCCACCCCCTATTTTATCCCCTTAGGGATGGAATTTATCAAAATTCTTTTTTAGGAAATGCCTTTATCATAGTGGCTTTACACTTTATCTTAGGCTTTATCAAAGTGGCTTTTTGACAAAGTTCTATACAATCTTTCACCCCCTATTTTATCCTTTTAAGGGTAGAATTTACCAAAATCCTTTCTTAGCGTCATACGTCATAAGCTGCACGGATCGGTCTCCGAGGTAAAGCCACGCTTGCTGAGGTTGTTCTGTGGATGAGTGACCATCTAATACATCTCAAGTTACTCCGTGCTTCGGAAGGCACGTTAAATTGTGGGTCCCGGCTCTCATTTTCAAAGATCTTTGACAGTCGTTAACAGTAGTCAGAAGCTTGAAAGTCTGACAACCAGTCTTACCGAAGGGTAACAGGATTGTGGATGTCAGATAGGCAGTAAAACACTGGTATCCAGCTGTGAGACTGGAAGCCGACTCCGACATAGTTTGGAACAAAGACTAAGCTGATATATACCTGAATTATCTTAAAATCACTCAAATAAATAATCAACCTACAACCTAGGATGATTGGAATGGAATTCCCAATAGATTTGAATAGTCACTTTGTTTATCTTTATAATAAGCATCAACTTAATGAATGAGAAATGTTAACAATTCTATAGATTACGTTTGTTATCGAACAGCTGGTATTAAATCCCTAGTTTCGAAATATTATGGTGAAATCAGGTGAAATTAATGGGTTTTTCGATGAGTTTATTTAAGTAGAGGTATAAGTAGAGATTCAAACGAAACATAATCCCATTTTCCTACCTAATAAAATATAATAATGACCTACTAGCTACTTTATTATAATTATCACACATTTTCTTAGTAATCTTTAAGGTAGGTAAGTACAAATTTCATTTTGTTTCTTCTGAAAGAAAATGTGCGACTGTAATTGGTAAATAGTCAAATTAAACTCTGTTCTATCAGTGGTTCTGTGACTTAACACTATCTGGTATATCTTTATTTATATAATTCTTCTGTAAGTGTGTATGTCACTGAACTTCTGGACCGATGTTGATGAAATTTTTTGTGTATGTTCAAGGGGATCTGAGAATGGTTTAGATTCACAATTTTGTCCGCTGGAGAATGTTTTTTTAATTAATTTTTAATTTATTAGACACGACAACGTCTGTCGGGTTCGCTAGTGGTCTTGTAGAAGTTGAAACAATTTATAATTCTGGTTAGCAATTCAAAACATAAAAAACAACACGGATGCAAGAAATTTCGTTTAATTAGCTACAATATCCAATATCCTCAATCTACAAATCTTTTTCACTTCATTAATACCAGTATTTACTTCTTGTTCATACGAATTGTGGTACCTTTGCTGCAGCCCGTTTATAATTGAAACCACTTTATTCTCCTTCGCGCAGATGATAAAAGGAAATCCGAATTTTTCTTTGTACCGTTGATTTGATTCGTCCATGATGCTTTTCTGCTGGGTTGTCAGGTCTTGGAGTCCAGCGGCCTGTTGTTCTGCCGTAGATTCGCGAGTCAGTTCTCCTCGAGCCGCCATCTTCCCTGCTAGATCTGGATGTAGTTTCAACACTACTAGTTTGTCTTCAACATTTATTTCTTCCAAGTACGTTTGAAACGCATCACAAAGATCACTCACATTACTAAAAGGTCTTTTATTCTTCACTTGTACGGCACCGTCAGGACACAACTCAATAACATTGCCGAAAATAGTCTCAAATTGTTCGTTACTTAGTTTATTTACATCAGTTATGCTTAGTTTCTTACTCATTTTGTAAAATGTATGCAAAGACGTGTTGTTGACAAGGCTGGGTAGAGATTTGTGTGGTGTGTATCATCTGTTATCGGTGAACGACGTCACAGGTCAATGTGGGTTCAACTAATGACAAATATCTAAACTTGTGTACAAAAGATTATTAACCTTATTGTGTGTAGTATCTCATTTAGTAATAGATAAAAATATTTACAAATTAATGACAGATTCTCTTACTACTTAAACTTACTAACGCTTATTTACATACTATTTTCTTACTCTAAAAATGTGTTTGAATGTATTTTAATGAGGAAATTGAATCATACATTTAATTAGAACTCAAAACACCGTGTCGTGATTAGCTGATGCTAAGATTAGAGTGCTATAATCAGTAACATGTGTTAGGCATCACTATTTTGAAATACGGATATCCGGACTACTATATATCTGATAATAGATAATACTATCTGATCTGCGTCGGCCGAAAGTGCCGATGGCAAGAGGAGTAGGGAGTTAAGTTCTAGAATAAGGACATGGACTGTCAAAAGACTATCTAGTTAGTCTTTTTTTTTTCAAATACTTTATTCCTTTATTTTTACGTAACATAACATTCGAATATTTAGAAATTACTATTATGTATACAAAATGTAAAACGAAAAAAAAAAAAATTGAAACAAAATAGTTAGTCTGGTGGCGCAGAAGGGGGTAGCTACCGTAAAAGGGAGAATATTTTGCTAGTCTTCTAGTAAACTACTGTACAGACGCGATAATGTGGGCTTCTGTTATGTTATTTTTGGGTATGTAATGCCTCTTGCAGTAGGTACATGCAAGACAGTTTTTAAAGAATTATTTTATAGGGCCTCTGAGTTTCGCTATAAAGATTATTTTTGTTTTAAATTACTGCCAGACTAAGATTCGCACCTAAATATTCAAGTGGTACAACCACTTGAATATTTAGTTTGTTCTTTGACATAAAAAAAAGTATAAATGCAGGTAAGTTCAATAATAATTCCGTTTTTTAAAATAAACATCACGCATTGCACTCTAGTTTTTGGAAAACCTTGGTATTTATAACCAAAACAATATAATTATATTTATGCACACGAATAAATACAAAACCGATTGATAATATTCTACCTCTTAGGTTTGAAATATAAAGCGATACAATCAAAGAATAAAGTTTAAAGTAATTTGATTTTCCATAAATGATAAATTTTACATTCATATCCAGTAACCGTGACCACAGTCGATGCAATTCGATCGAAACATCGGGTAAATAAATAAGGTAACTACCATTACCTTTAATTTCAATCACTCGAGTTTCAGTACCGTTTCATTAAAATATTTTAGATTCCATATCCCATAACCTTTTCTCCTGGTTTTAATATGACATGATAAAAAAAATACATAAAATATTTTTTAGACTAAGAAATCTGGTGAACGTTAGAAAACGATTTTTATGAACGAGTGGCAACGGAAAGTTCATAGTTGCTCTACTCTGCGCTCTCTCTCTTCATTATCTGCATCCGATAATCATTTGCAGATGATTTAAATGTTTTACTATAAATACTTTTTTTATTAGTCATTTACTTGTCCTACAGCTGCAAAAATTGGTCTTCTCTTTCTTCCCAAACTATCTACGTCGCGTTAACTAGTTAGCACCTCCCACGCAAGTAGTCGATGGTTCGAACCCGGGGCAACACTTGACTTTTCGAAGCTATGTGTGTATTAGAAATTATTATCACTTGCTCTAATGGGTAAGGGAAACATCTTGATGAAATTTTGCATGCCTAAAATTTATTTCATTTAGTGCTTGAGGACATGCAAAGGCCCCAACCCGCACTTGGCCAATGTGGTGGACTCAAGGCCTAACCCGTCCCTCGATCAGGAGGAGAACCTTGCCCGGCAGTGAGACTGTAACGAGTTAAGAATACATTAATCTGCAACTTAATAGACCTAAGCAGAAAGCACATAAAATAATGAAAACTCTCTTCTTGTCACTTACCTCTCCTTTGACTAAAATTTAACTTGCAGTCGTGTGTCTCTTAGTAAATAGGAACATAATACGGTCAGATCCACAATAACACACTAGTATTTGGATTACATTATTAGGTAAGGCGCCTAAAATACGATATAATCATGAAATAATCATACTAAAACCCAATGAATATCAGTAGAAAACATTACGTTCTTAGATTACATAGATTATGAATGAACAATCAATCATTACCGTTTATCAGTTAATACCGGCCGGTAAGTAAATATAAGTTAGAATTAATTTGGTTTTAATTAGTCGGGCGTTACAATATGGCTTACCTAGTGTCTGTGGTGTTATTGGCTTTGGGAACTACGGTAATTACTTATCTTTTAATTATTATAATAAAATAGGCTGCTGATTGGACAGTGTTTTTGATTACGTTGAAAAATTTCAGACGCCTTTTAAGGCCTTAACCTAGTGATTATCGTTTTGGAACTTTTTACTTACGTAACGTAAAAAGGTTTTTTTAAGTAATAGATGCATGAATTCTGATGTTTTTTTGAGATTTAATGGCAATTATCGTCAAAAAAGTACCCTAATAAACAGCAAGCCAGACACAATCTATGACGAAAAGTGAAACATTGTTGGTTTTCTTTACTCACATTTAATGCATTCATTTTATTGTGCTTCTGATTTCTTAT
Organism: Anticarsia gemmatalis; assembly: GCF_050436995.1. Classification (NCBI taxonomy): domain Eukaryota; kingdom Metazoa; phylum Arthropoda; class Insecta; order Lepidoptera; family Erebidae; genus Anticarsia; species Anticarsia gemmatalis. The sequence continues at coordinate 6,445,167 of NC_134764.1, read as the reverse complement.
ACTTTTTATAAAAAAACCTTGCATGTTATATAATTCTCATATCTGGGGTAACTAGTATCTACCTTTATTTACTCTACTACTACAGACGGACATTTACTCTACAAGTTCTTTAACGTTTCAACGAAACGAATGTGCGAAAAATACTTTCTTTTCAGTGGTCAAACTTTGTATAAAATTTAGTTAAAGCGTTTATATGTCTTTGAGTTTGGCAAAAATTTTTAATAGCTGCTGTTAAAATTAAAATATTAGAAATATTGTTTGTCTACTTGTTACCCTACCCGTTTTTTAAATTGCTTCGTGTATCAACGGTTTACCCGTTCGAAAGTTGGTTACACAGGCGGAATCGCGGAGATATAAAATACAATTTTCATAATAGGTATTTATATATTATTTGTTATACTAGAACAAAATTTTCCTCTGACCTAAAAACTTCGATTAAAATAAGTAACGAACCGGTATCATAATTAGACGATCCTTTTATCAGGGATTATGATAAACATAATTAAAAGCTTGTATTAAGTGTTAAATCAATGTAATTTAAAGAATTAATAATTACTGATAAGCTTCTGTTTATTATCTAAGTCGATATACCTACCTGCAGTCAAAAGAAGTTGTATTATAATTATATGCTTCGAATTTAACAATATTTTTAAGCACTTTTTTTGTTATCTTTGAGTATGGCTAATTTAAATTCATATCCGATTCTATATAGCAACTAAAAATCTGTGTAAATTGTGAAAAAGGGTATAATATGTCGTACATTTTCAAAAATGAGATAAGAAATAAGAGTGCACTTATATCCCACATTTTCGCTATTTTTGGTGTAAATTAACCCTTTTGAAAATTGCCAATTTTCGCATTCTTATATTATACACAATCATGTTTTCACCAATCGATACAGAATTTTTTTCTGAACACTTTTGTATACTTAACCTAGTTTCGTCAAAATCAGATTTAAGCCCTTTTTGACTAGAGACATAAAAAATATCTAGAAATTAAATCTTACGATATTATAAGCGTTACAAAGTGAATGTTGGTAAATAAATTAAAAATGTATTTCTAATTTCAGGTCTTGGCCGATCCCCGTTTCACGTTCCCTGAAAACACAAGAGGTAAGCATAGTTACTATCAAAAATGCAGCACCAAAAATGTTGGGTGTTTAATTATATTATGATTGCCTCCGTGGCGCAGAGGTTAAGGACGCCACGCTGCTTGCGTCGTTGGTTCGATTCCCACACGGAACAATTAATTATTCCGTTTGTTAAAAGTCCCTGCGACACAAAAACAAATCTTAGTCCGGAAGTAAAGGAAAAATAAAAATAAACATCTTGTTGGGTTGACGATGGCACAGTTCTTGAGTTTTTTATATACTTAATACAAATAATTTGTTTCGCAGGATGGGACACCCGCATCGTGTCAGGCTGGGAGGCGCAGGAGGGCCAGTTCCCTCACCAGCTGTCGCTCCGCATGGTGAGCCCCATCGGAGCCGTCAGCGCGTGTGGAGGCACCATCCTCAGTGACAAGTGGGGTCTCACTGCCGCCCACTGTACCGCTGGGTGAGTGTTCTTTGTTATTTTATTTATACGCAGATTGAATTAACTACCGATAAGCTTAACATGTGGAATTGAACAGGTATATTTTATAATAGGCTCTCCCTTTTTACAACTGTGTTGTTTACACTACAAATTCAGTCAGCATAACAACATTACTTTATATCCCAGTCTTTATTGCTAGAATTAGCTTTCAATATAAAAATACACCCATATTATTAATCAGTTCCAATGAAAATAGCTATTTAATTAATCTTTCCCACTCGTAAATAGATAAACACCGTAGGCGAACAAAATAAATGTAAAACCATTAGTCTATAATATATGTAACAGGTACTCGTCGATGACTTCTTGAACTCCTAACATTTTTTTAACAATTGAGGAGTATTCCTTAAATTCTTCAACGATATTTCATCTTTTCTCAAAAATAATTAAACATAATTCGCGGTATTTGTATTTTAGCCGTGTCTCCGTGGTCATCCGCGCTGGTGTGGTCAACTTGACCTCTCCGTACTACATCTTCGACACCACCAAGTACTACAACCACCCGTTGTACAACGAAGCCATTCCCTCGGTGGTCCAGCCTCATGACATCGGTCTTTTGGAATTCGGCCGCTCTCTCACCTTCAATGGTAAAAACGAAGTCTTTATACACAACTAACTTTCATCACTATTTTATGCACGAAATTTTATTTTTGTATTGGTCTGTAATAATATTCAGCTAAATACAGTTTATATATTCTTAGAATACTGTTGAAGAAAGTTAAACATATTTAATTTATGTTTTTACCAAGTTTTTCCGAGTTAAAAGGTAAAACTTTTCCCTAGGTATAACGAGAGAGCCTGTCGGCTCTTAATTTGGTATGATATTAATAAAGGAAATTCGCTAATTCAGTTTAATTTATCAATGTTACTTACTTGTTACTGTTAAAAACAAATTCTAGTTTAAAAGAAAAATATTACTTCTTACTACTATCGTATAATGATCGAAATTAAAAATGATTTTTTTGTACGCAGACTACGTGCAGCCCATCAGGATTCAGCGCTCATCTGACCAGGACCGCAACTACGCCGGACTTACCACCATCGCCAGTGGATGGGGACGCACCTGGACTGGAGGTGGGTTTATTGTATTTTAATATTCGAGATATTATCTAACTTTCGAGTAAAAGCTAAGCTATATTACTGTCCACTGGTGACTGGAAGAATATAACTAAATCTTGGTGTGATTGTGATGTATGAATGTCCCAGAGACGAAGCATTCTATGTCTCTGGGCTCATTTTAACCGCCCTTAGCCCCCTTTACACACAAACTCTATCGTGCATGAAACAACAATCGCGCTTGAAAGAGTGTGCGTATAAAGGATGTGCAAGGGGAAAGGAAAGAGAGCGCTCCGCGGTCATCTGTCAAGCCCGCGAAGAAAATTGCTAACGAAGAGCGCGCCGTCTTTCCCGTGCGGAATCCTGTACGCTCCTAAGAACGCTCGATAGAGCGTGTGTGTAAAGGCGGCCATTGTGGTGAACAAATGTGCCCAAAGCCGAGAAATCCTAAGTCTGTGACTACGTGCGCAAATTTCGGCACACGCTTGCTGTGTTTAAGTCACAACACTGCTGCCGAAATTATGTAGGTAGCTCAGGACATTCCGTTGCAGAATGTTTGGCCACTCGCTACATTATAGTGTATCGCGTGCTTACAAGGCGTCTTTGTAGGAACTAAGCATATTTTTTCGGACACATAATTAAACTAAATAATATTTGCTTGTAGGCTCATCTCCTGAGAACATGAACTGGGTGTTCCTGACTGCCGTTTCGAACCAGGCCTGCAATTCTGCTTACGGTGGCAGCAGCATCATCGTTGCCTCCACTATCTGCGCTGAATACTACAACGTTACCAGCCAGTCCACTTGCCAGGTAAGTTCTATAAGACATGTACTTCTGTGAACAGTTGGACAAAGTAACCTAAAACAAAATTAGAGTATGATTTATAGAAATGCTTCTGTAAAATATTGAATCGATCGTTATAAGTATTAGAAAGGCAAATTGTTTTGTCCAAGAGCAAGAGTAATGGAACTAGCGGACTTTGCACTTTATAAAGTGTATCCCTAATTTCTTTAGATACTCAAAACTTCCCCAGATATTACCCTTCCCCGACAATAAATATCCAATTATTAATTTATAACCGATCCTCACATCAGGTTTTAAAAAATGGTGACTCTGCTATTACTATTCCTAGTGCATTTATAACAACATTTTTATTTGACAGGGTGACAGCGGTGGTCCCCTGACCTACATCGACGATGATGGTGAAATCACACAAATTGGTGTCACATCCTTCGTCTCCGCTCTGGGTTGCCACGCTGGCAGGCCCGCTGGTAAGTGAAACTAACTTCTGTTTACAAAATAACGGCAAATGGACGTTGGATCACATCTATCAGGCCGGTTCCCATATCCTTGAAGTGATCAGCAACACTAGCTGTTTCTCGTTCCAGTAAATGACGGTTTTGAATGACAGAAAAGGATGGGGCGACAGCACAATGCGATTCCATGTTGATAGAAGTTGTCCAACCCTAAGAACTATTTATACCTAACATTGATTTTTTTTAAAGTATGGTGGAGATTAAAGCAATATTTTGTTTACAGGTTTCATCCGTCCCGGTTTTTACCACGACTGGTTCACACAGATTAGCGGCGAGAACTACGACTGGAATCTTGACGTTTCCACCACTGTGGCGCCTAGCTCTGAGGCGCCCGTAGACCCCAGTACTGAACAGCCTGTGGACCCCAGCACTGAAGCCCCTGTAGACCCCAGCACATTGGCGCCTAGCTCTGAGGCGCCCGTAGACCCCAGTACTGAACAGCCTGTGGACCCCAGCACAGAGGCGCCCGTAGACCCCAGCACTCAGGCACCTACGAGCACCACAGCTGCTTCTGAAGAATCCGAATCTTCCGAATCCTCCGAGTCTTCCGAGTCTTCCGAGTCTTCCGAGTCCTCCGAGTCTTCAGAAGAATCAGAATCTTCTGAGGAATAAACAGTTAGTCTAAGGAACTGCGAGAGAAATCATTATAACGTACAATGTAGATGTTGACACGTTGACGTTGTATGTTTGACAATGGTTTATTTAACATCTTTCTTATTTATTATAGTAAATTTTATAACATTTTATTTAGTTTTCTTTAACCCTATAAAGATAGTCTGCGACAAATTTACGCATGCATTTGCGAAATATCGCTCTATCTTTCTTAATATCGCGAATGCATCGTTGTGCGTTTCGGACATTTCACTGGTCACTACTGTGTGGCGTACGTGTCAATAAGGGAAGCTCCACCGATTTTGAAATATAACGACGAGCGTGAGTCAATTTTACGCATGAGTATCTTTTCACTACTATAAAATATGATTATCTTTCTAGAGTTAAAAATATATTCTATACAAACACAGTAATCATTAGTTATTAAGTAGACGTTAACAGTTTTACTATTTGCTCTTAGGCCTTTGACTTGGTAATGTACGATTTATTAAGACCGGTGAAAACTTTGACTGAAAATACTCGTTCAACCCTTAAATCTATTTGATGTAAAAACAGCAAAATATTTTAATTTTCTAGGACTCACTTTATAAAAAGAGTACTTTTCGTTTTATTAGCATTGAAAATGATTTATAGTGTCAAAATTTTTGAGTTATTTTTCGAGTGAAATTAAAAAACCTACCCATATAATCCGGCCGAATCGACAAACTACATGAGTATCTACGACATTTTAACATTAATGCGCGTCATAAATGCTCAAATACATGCCTCATAAAACGATCGAAACAGATCTAAGTTCAGTCCAATGCTCCCCTAACATAAGTGTATACCTATAAGCAAATTAGTACTCCCGTCGACTATAGTACATCGGTCAAAGCGGCTCTGGTGTCCAACCCTTGTACAGTCACCGGTTAGATCGATGGAGCCGAAACCTTTACTAGGGTTAAATCATAAAAATACATGTAAAGACAATTTACAGGAAAACAAACCCCGAAAAAAAATACATTTTCGTGATCTAAAACATGTTGTTTTATTAGTATGTCGTGATGAAAGCTCGTCGAAGTAAATGCGTCGCCAATTCGCGTTTCTTTGCGTGTTGTAGCGACTAATCGCACGGAAATAAAAATAGGCGCATGGTGTTACAGCGTCGTATTGCAGTGGCGACGCTTCGCGCATGCGTGTCGATGTTGCTAGCTGTTGAATTTATTTACCCGTAATTTTTGTTATACGTATTATATTTAATGTTTAATTGAATTTAAACTACTAGTATACTTTTTCTTTTGCTCTTGATTTATAGTACCACTTAGATAAGTATTTGATGTTCATTACTGTCATACAAAGCTTGTTATTGTAGGATGTGGACTTTATCCTTAGATAATTTTAGTATTTAATTCGCCAATTGTTTCTAACATCACACCTGTAATACGCGATGGAGGTAGGCAGAGGTGTAGGAAGTACAGCCTTGTTTAGCTTTTTAAATGTTAGTTTCATGTAGGTACAAGTATTTTGGCATATTATGTACTTTTTAGGATATTTTCATTAAAATTAGAACACTCCAATGCACTTGATCCAATTCGGGAATTGAATTGGATACCTTGTGATACTACCGTTCAGATGACAAAAATATCTAAATTCACGAACTTCTCGTCAAAGAGAAGAATACTGGTTTATTTTTACTTTGTATTACATAGTACATTGTTATTTATAGTCTCATAAATGTAATAGGTGCAGGAAGTACCTAACTATACAAAATCAATAAAACCGACAATGCAATTACCCCTATAACAAGGAGTTAAATAAGTTGGCAACACATGATTGCATTTGGCGCGCGCGCGAAACGTTCTATCAAACCAACATGGCGAACGCTCCGGGAGCGCGCCTCGTCTCATAAAACAACCGGATAATCACACATCGCCATTCCTCGTTATTATTTCTACACTTCACCCGCGACGAAATAAAATGTTATAGTGTCCGTCTTCGGATGTGCTAAGTGGATTCTTTTGTGTGCACAGTGAGTTATTGTTTATTGCATGAGTGGTACTCATGGGGTGGGTGACGTACGGGACGATGGACGCGACTCACCGGCCAGCACTGAACAGCTAACGTAAGAATATAAAGAAGTAGCACCTCAAATACATCTTCTCCATTCAAAAGATCATGCGAATCGTACTAAACTAGCTTTGGTCGCGTACTTTCCTATGTGCAAGTGAAGTACTATGCATAATGAAGCTTTACCGCACCCTAAATGGCAGCCTTTCATGGTACAAATGGATTCTATAGATAGAACCTTTATGGAATTTTGTGTAAGCAGACAAAGACGTTTAAAATTAATTGACTGCCGAGATTTCATCGTCCACAGTTAATATAATAAAAAAATAAATAAGATTCTTATAGGGAGGTTAAAACAGGCCGGCTTTTCTTTTTGTCGATAAACTGAATTAGGCCGGACTTAAAACAGAAGACTTACCCTTCTTCTAAACTGAATCTCTATATGCCGAATTAAGTGGAAATATTCAAAGGTACCTAACAAACATGTTAGGTCTCGTTCAGTCTGTACTTTAGGTATCTTATCTTCTGTTCGCACGCAACAATTAAGCAGCATTTTCATAAACTTGCTTGCGAAGGTTTTCATGCCTTAGGGCGCTTTGCATAAAAAAGAATACGGATATGTGTTCATAAAACAATATACAAGAAAAAAAAAAAGTGTATTAAGGAATATCTTAACAGTGTTGCAATATCGATGTATGCAGGAAAATGCAATGAAAACGTGAAAATGGACTCCATAGTTTCACAGTCCCGTCATTTAATAGTTAAGTCGTATTCTGTGATGGCTTTTTGTATTGTTTAACATGAAAGTATATTGTGGTATACGATGCATTTTGTGTAGTTATCAATTAAAATAATAAAATAAAATAATTTCTTCATAGATTTCGGGGAAATTTTACACTTGAATAAAAGGATCTTCACTATTACAGAGCATCGCATTTATATCTTTGTTAATGACATTGATTTTAATAAAAAAATTATCAATTTTTGGTCTAGAATACGAACAATTAATAAAGTCCATAGTAATAATTCACCAAGCTTGCCTAAACAAAATGGTTACACAGGTTTCAATATTCAGTAGTTCGTTGATCAAAACAGCTGAATAAGAAATGTACAGAGAGTATAAACCATTAGATAATGACCTTCTAGAATCGTCATCTATCTGTGACGATCACTGATACTTTGTTGTCTTAGAAGAATTCAGGCAGTGTGTCACGCTGTGGCTGGCGTCTCGCCAGAAAGACACCATTACGTCTGAGACGACCCTACGTCATCTTTGCGTAAAAATCCATACGTATTGTGTAACGGTTTACTTGTAAAGCTTCTAACGACACTGTCTGCTACTTGTATTTTGTTTTTTTGCCGTGACAAAGAACTTACAAAGGCTTCCCTGAACTTTGAATGTCAAAGTGATTGAATTTCGAAACGTTTACATAAGTATTGCTTCAATAAAACAAATATTTTGTACTTGACTCACTTATTCTTTGTAAGTTTCAAGTTGTTGTGAAATACGTCTTATTCAGGCTATGACGTAGCCTTATCTTTAGATGATGACGAACAAATAAACCCGTTTTTTCCCACTATGACAAATAATTAATTTAGGACTGTTAGTAAGAAATATTTACAGCTATTTGGCGAGTTCTTGAACACCAATTAGATGGCAGTCATCCATTTGGACACTAAAAGTTTTCTTGATATTAGAATCATTGAAAATTATAATGTTATTCGTAGATTAGGCATTCATTGCGCCTACTAGGAAGTATCTATAGCATAATATATGATAATTAAATACACATAGATTAATTAGGTGATAATTCTTTACTCAGTATGTACGTCTTCTTTCTCAATTTTCCCAGGTTAAGTTATTGATTATAACTGATCCTATCAAAGAGTACAGTCAGTGCGCTTGTATCAAAACTCTCTGTTTTCACAGGTCTTGTTTCTCAAGGCTAGTGCTCTAGTCACTTTATTGGTCTTACAAAATTCGTCCTGGACTTTAAATGTGATATTTTTTATCAATTTGATTACGTAGTCTGAAACTTTATTATGTCTGCAGCTGAAGGTTAGTAGAAGTTGTTCCTAAAGGTTTATGCTATTTATACAAGACACTTTTTATATTGACTGCTGAAAATACGATAGTTGAAATGTGTCACTGATATATTTGGTTAGTTTAAAGTTCTCTTCTTTAATCTATATAAATAGAAATAAATCACCGAAATGTATACACGATATAACTTTAAACGACTAAATAAATTGATAATTCTTTTGACAAGGTTTGTATAGGATGCCATTGGACCAAGATTCCCACGGGAATGGAATTAACGGGACAAAATAAGGATATAACCGGACGAAGCCAGTCCGCTAGATCTTTATAAAGGTAACGTCTGCAATCAATAGATATTGGGTCTGAAGGGACTTTATAACAAACAAATAAGATACTCGCAAAGCAAAAAAAAAAAAAAATTCTGAATAGCATTGATATTTGCTATATATATCATGATTAGCTAAATCAACTCGGTGCAAGAGTAACTGCATGGACCACCTCAATCTATATTTTAATTGACTCTGACATTATTAATTCTGAATTGTATTGTATGACTTTCCTTTATACTTGTTGGTAAACTTTTGCTTCATGCTTGTTTTGCTGATTTATCTTGTCCCTAAGTTAAGTTATTATCCAAACATTACAGCTAAACATATTGAACATCAGGTTCTTGAACAAAACCCTCTCATTGGTGAATGAAAGCTCCCCTATATCACGATCAAAGGAAAAAAACGCAGCTGCGCTATTTAAGTCCACAGCTAAATATAAAAGTTTTATTTGAACAACAATAACGTTATATTTAGATCCCGCTATTTATACTGGACCACTTGACCGAGCCGTCAATGGACTACGATAGTGTGAAATAAGCATAAAAGATGTACTTTTGTTCATTGAATATAATTTAAAACGGGTCAATTTGCTAGTACTTTAAGATCGTTTTTTACCATCTTGGATTATTTCCAAGGACGGAGACGTATTTAACTTTTCAAGGTTAAAGGGTCTGCAATTGTATAATACTGTCTGCTCCTACTTTGTTGTAGCACTTAGATTAATACTGGCTTACGATCCGTCGTTGGTCCAATTGAATGATTGAGTTTTGTCGCGTTCGTGATAAACATAACAAAAATCTCAAGGACAAATTAGTCTGCCGATAGAAAGACCCATTTGCTCTAAACACAAAAATATAGATTACATCCGCGTTGACTTGAAATAAATAAAACGACAGCACGAAGTCGGGACGCATGCCAAGTCAAACGCTTCGATCTCGTGCACGCGCTATACGCCGCCGTCATGTCTGCCGGGGCTGAACCAACGCTTTTGCCTTGCAAATCAATTATGAACCTTAGCCACTGGTAATAAAGCTTCTATTATGTAAGTTCAAGGATAATTAAAGGTTGTAACTGTGGGGGAAGCGTTTTCCTGTTGGCGCTAGAAAAACGATTAATGTAGACATTTGGCGCCCAACGTGGGTCTGTAATATAAGTTTTAGTAGTACCTAGCTAAAAGCATTTAGTAATATTTTATTTATTTCTCATGCCGTATTGCATTTTGCAGTTTACTTCATATTAATAACATTTTTCGGAAAGCTTTTGAAGAAAATATTGCTGTGTAAATAGCCAAAGAAGCTCAATAAGCTAATTTCGTCGTATTTTAAAGTCTTCTGTCATTTAAACGACATCTTATTTAAACATTACTTATCAAAATACAATAAATAGCCAAGTTACGTCCAAAATCTTTTGGCCTCTGAAAGATGAAAGTCATTAAACCCACAAATGGAGCAAAACATTAAGTAATCAGTGTATCCCATCACGTTACCGCCGTTATTCACCGCGCCGGTCTGTGGAGACTAATTTCGTGACTACCCACTGTCCGACTTGCCGTGTTTACTCGCCCCGGTTGTGACGTCACGTCCGCATGTCCCTGGTCCTTCCGCAAATATTTGCTGTAATTAAGCACGTAACTGCTGAACTTTATGGCGATTTAATTTGGTCAATGTGTTTAAAGTTTGTTGACACGGTAATGGCTGTTTTTGGTTTTATGTAAACAAGATAATAATTGATTATGCTCGTTCGTTATAAGGATAAGATCTAAGGATGTAAAATTATACTACCTTTTAAGATGTTATGTACCGAAGTTCTTAATGAAAACCAGAACAATATGAATCTGAAAAATATAAGCAATGTTTTAAGCGATTGCACAAACCAATAATTGATAACAAGTAATTTTGAAAAGCAAACGTAAATGATAATTATAACAAAGAACTCATAAACACGTCAATCGACGTCCGAACTTAGCTTAACTTACGTGTGTATACAGGTTTAGTCAGTCTTTAAGTTTTTGTGTACTTTCTTCCTTCCCTTCAGAATGCCGAAATCTCACCCGGGTGTACTCACAAATGATGTTTGAATTCCAAATCGTAGAGTCAAACAAGATTATACAAACAGAAACTTGTATTGGCTGACACAACTGTCCTTCGCGATCATGGAAATATGAATACACTTAGGAAAGTAATAAAAAACTTGTCCCAAATACGTGAATAATAAAAATGTTGACTTGATGCCTTTGCCTTACATTCGTGTGTCCTTCGCTGGATATGTTATTTGGAGATTGAGGTTTGATGTGTACTGTGCATCGAGCTTTTCCGTGTGGGTAAAATTGTTTAGATTATACTAACACTTGTTATCTAGCGGATTGTAACTGTTATCTGGTGGGAAATGATTACACGTGTAGATGGAAATAACACGTGTAATCATATAACGATAGCTGATTGTAATTGGAAAAGAACCTAGGTACAATAAAAATATTTATTTTTTGATGGACCCTCGTCCAGGATGAGACCCTTGCCCAGCGGTGGGACAAAACGCGTAAAAAAAGACGCAATAAAAAATATAAAAATGTATTTCGCAATAATAATGAAGGTTAGTTTTATGGAATGTTAGTTTTATGGAAAAAGTAAATTTATATTAATGGGCTGGTAACACTTGACTTATTTTCATCGGTATTTATCCCTTCAGTTTTATAAAGCTGTGAAAGTGTTAAGTAAATAGGTGTGATGTTGTATCGTTACAAAATGTCTCGGCGCGAATCAGAGCGGGTCCCGTACAAAGGAGGACCTTGGCATTTATTTGTAAGCACCAAAATTAACTATAGAAGTTTGTGGACACAGAATTAAGTCAGGAGGTAGGTATTGTTCCCGTAAATACTTGTAAGTTGTAGTAAAGTTAAGACAAAACTTTCTTGTTTTGAAACACTGTTTATGATGATTTCATTGAGGGGGAAGAAAAGCTAAACAATATTTTTAAAAGGGAAGCACAGGGTAGCACTCAAAAGGACAATCATACACATATGTAATCACACTTTCTTCCCATAAGGATTAGTAGAGGCCAGAGACAGCCATAATAAGCAGAAATATTTTTTAGGAATATTAGAGTAGGTATACCGTCTCAGTAAGAATAATTGCGTGAATTTACACTGACATATAACTACTTATAGCAAAGCTCAATCACTGTTATATCGAGCCGAAAATTTATATATAAGTAGCTTAGAGAGTGTAGGTGCTTGCCAAGTAGCGATATTTAGGGCATCCCTCCATATTGCCAATATAAATGACCGTGGTTATATTCGTCACGTCGACAATATAGATTCACTAAAAACACAGTAAAACTGCCAACGTAAGTGTGAATATTTTGTTAAAAAAAATGTAGGGAAAAGGTGGCAAGTGTCTCAATGAAAATAAAACTACTTTCTTTAACCATCAATCAATATTTATAAAACTCTTCCGTTGCTGAGTGATTGACAAACTGATGGACAACGCACACCCGAAACTACTAAGCAAAGAAAGTTGAAATCTGGTATTAAGATTCCTTAGGAAATGTAGAGGAGCACTAAGAGAGGATTTTTGGCAATTTTCTCCCCGAAGGCGGTGAAATTTCACGCGAGAAGAAAGCTAGTCTAACATAATATAACTCATATGCAATACAAACGAATTTTAGGCAATATCGTTCTGTGGCACTAGGTTTAAAAGGTTATATTTTCTCACATGAAAGGTCTTAGTAGAAAAGATAAAGTGCGCAGAACAATTGATCCGTGTGGATAGACAATGACGGTGTGACGGTGAAGCCTTCAATGGCTAATCTGTTTACCAACAGCCATGCGTGAACGACACAATCGCGGCGACGCATTCTATCATGCGATACTATATACACGTGAAACATGACGAGGAAGAGTAGTTTCGTAATATACAACTAATAATAAGTATATTTAATTGATGTCCCACTGCTGGTCAAGGGTTTCCTCCCGTAATGAGAGAGGGGTTAGACCTTAAATCTAATACAACTAATATAAAAGTTTGAATTGATAGATGAATGGATGTTTGCAACACTTTTACGCAAAAACTACTTAGTAGACTTTGATAAAGTTCGGCATACAGATAGATTAGAACCTGAATTAACACTTAAGATAGATTTTACCACGGTAAATCTTTTCAACGCAGAGGGAGAAACGGCCAGAGATCGTTATATCGAACAAATCAATACCGAAATACCAGTTTTTTGTCTCAATTTTTACACTTTAAAATTAGTCAGTCTTGGCTCCTTTTCTTTATATTACAATTCTACGTCTAGTAAAAGTTTAATCCAGCCATATGCTAACGAAAAAGTGAATATCATACTATCAGAATATCAGTATAAATCCATAACGAGTGGAATCACCGCTCTGTATCCAAGCCGGGGGATTCGCTCCACTGAATTTATTAGTGTCAGCTGTAACGTGACGTGAATGATAAACATTGTCACAGTGTACCAAATATAGTGGTGCAACTATGAAAAACTCTTTGGACGTGCATTACTTTTTTAGGTGGCTTTTTTCACGGGAAAAGTTAAAGATAAGAGTTGTTTATCCACGATTTACCTCTAATAGATGAGAGGCACAGTGTAATGGATGAAGGAGCAATATTTGTAAATCATTCTGTAAAAATTTGTCTTAACGAAAATATGAGAAGATAAGTGTGACTGAAAGATTATCGACTGAAAATAATCTTAAATTAAGGTTTGGTGAAAAACATGAATTTTGATAAAACTTATCGAACAATTTCCGATCCTGCAATTCGTATTAACTTGTTTATACATAATGCGCTAACCCATGGAAATTCTTACTTATAAATTATACTCTTTGCCAACTTTATAACACACAAATGGATATGTTAAACCTCGAAGCCCAAACATTGACTTATTCCTGGAATCTCAATTTTCTATTATAAATAGCCCTATTAACGTAAATTATGACTCCATTCAATAAAGTCATAAGTTTTTGGAAATATTCGCTCGAAGCCGTTAGAGTTTTCTGCATATTTTAATAAAATATACGGTCAGTATTAGCTCGTAATTCAGTGTTGAAAACTTTTAGAAGTCATTGAACTGTGGGCTATAAATAGATGGAAAGCTGACAGGCTCTCGCGTGTGAGTTGCTCGACACTTTCAGTAAATTGACACGTATATATTCATATATTGTACGTTAATTTTGTTAGATTTTATTGTATATCGACATGCAGAAATATCATTAAGTCGTATGGATATTTATTGGATTCATATATCACGTTGTATCAAAGGGAATTTGACCTTTTATTCTTAGACAAATTAAGTGGCATTAAGTTTTGGTAGGCATTTAACACAGATGACCAAAAAACTTCTCCATTGTTAATTCAGTAGCGCGATTCTCTACCATTATTGACTATCTAGCTAGACTATCGAGAAGTTTTGTATAAAAATCTGATCAGCGCCTTTAACGATCGCCATAAAAACTACTTTTGCCCTACGTTATACATATAAGACTGTCGATACTCAATATTACAGACTGTAGAGAATCATTCCTCTGCTTAAGTGCTGCTCAAAGTTTATCTATGGCTAAAACACATGTCAAAGTATCAGTGGCAGAACGTGATAAACAAAAAATTGAGAGCCAGTATTCAGCCATTTACTAGTAGGTATATCTTTGTTCTACTAACTCGCCTCTTGACAATTTTCTAGTATATTTCTAGATTTACTAACTAGTAACAATTGAGTTGAAAATGGCATCACGTAGAGTATTTTTATCTAAGTTTTAATAAAAGCATAGATGCGTAGGCGACATTGTTCGAGCTACAAATTAAAAGTATTAGTGTTAAATTGTTTAAGAGTCATACTTTTAGTTGCTCAAAATAGAACTAATCTTTAACTGTATTTGTCACATTTAATGTTACATTGCAAAAAAATAATATTAAGCAGTATTTATAAAACTCCTTCTATGATCTGAGTATTACGACTACTGATTACGGGATCTCGGTTTTGAGATCAAGATTAAGTAGATATAGTCGGACTTTTTATATTGTCAATAGCAGGGGCATTTGTTAAGGCCTATAGGGTGGCCAGAAAAGACAATAGACTCGCCTCTTTTACAAACGGTGACATGAAAACATTTTAAAAGTTGGTTAATGATCTTAATTAAATTAACAGCAAAATAAATACGATTTTAAACTTTCGCGTTGCATGATTAATATAAAATAGTATACGGGAATGAGGCCTTTCAAGGTAAAATGGGAGTTCGCGTTTATTCCCGTTTTCTATTATATAAACAATATACGTTCTTTTATCGTTTATTTCCACTTAAAACTTAAATAAATAAAGTCAGATAGTGTTTCCGGGTGTTCATCGGGCAGTCCATTAAAGTGTGTCTGTCAATATATCTGACTGGGGTGCGAATCACCCTCGTTAATCAACACCTTCCTGTCTGCCGCGTCTACCCATATCACCCTTCCACTCTCGCCCGGCTATGTGTCCGATACAGAAAACTAAATAAAAATATAAACTTATTTATTTTGTGCCAGCAGTAGTACTAACATTCTCTGTATTTAGAAATGAAGATTCTCTAGGCCAAGTGATGTTGGTTTCTGAAAATACCAGTAATAAACAATAAGCCCATCAAGAAATGTTCATAGGATTAATTGTTTTGGTTTCACTTTTCCAATCAATGGTGTTATTTATTGCTACGGTATTTAAGTGTCAACAATAACAATCCATATGCATTATGCAGTTATTTAACTAAAAATATAATACCGCATATAAATGTAGTTTTTTTGGTTGAAGGAGCCTCTTGCTGGCAACGTAGGCGGTTCACATTTCTTCCGTGGGTATTTGATCAGAAGCACGATTCTGTACAGTCGGTACTGTCGAGTATCGAAAGTTTGACATTTAGAATGTACTGCCAAAATAGTAACTACGACGCCCGTCGGAGGCGCTGATCAGATTGTCATACAGAATCGCGCAACTGGGCCTTTCATAGAGAAAGTAATAAGAATATCTGCAACTTTGCATCTAAGAAACACCGAAAAAGTTGTACGGTATTTGTCACTCTGTGACATTGTAACGCGGGCCGCGCGGGCCACAGCGACCTTTCAGTATCGATTGAGTAAAACAAGTGAACGCGACGCTGACGTCACCCGCTTAACTGATCACCGCCTTCATAGGACCCCCGCTTGACATTATCTGGCTAATCAACCTGATATAAGTACTGTGATACTCCACCGAATTACTTTGTGTTAGCGATTTACATATTTATAGGGAAGTTCTGCTTACGACGCCGCTTGAAAAGATTTCTCGGGGTAAAGAGTAGTAGGTAGTAGTCTTACCCTCTTATTCATACACACACTATAAACGTATTTTAGTTAAACCACTACTAAAATATGTTTTCTCTCTTTCATTTTGCTAAGGAGTAAAAGAAACAAAACACTTTATAAGCCTTTCATAACTTCATGTAGTTTAATGAATAAGAGGGTTACTCGTTAATTCAGTAGCGCGATTCTATAATACCAATATGGACTATCAACAACTTACTAACTACCGAGAAATAGGAACTATTTTTGCAGCTCATTATAAATATCATACTCTCGATACTCGATAGTACTGACTGTACAGAATCGCGCTATAGGTTATAATAAACTATGTGTAATAATGTGTATATATCACAAGCCATTCAAAAACGTTCAATTCTCTTTGCGTGTTGTGTCAATAATAGTACATACATCCATTCTCACACTTTTGCAGTTATAATATTGGTTAGTCTCAATTGGTGTAGTCAAGTGCGTTGGCTTCAGGTATCGAAATTCTAACTTTGTCTACATATAGAGTACAGAGGTCACGCACTCTGTTACTTACATGTCGAGGGGTCAAAGACCGTTAGACACCGTTTTACGTACACTTTATAAATACTTACCTACTCTAGTACTCGTTAGTGTATCCGATTGCTTATCATAAGGTTTCAGGCTCCATTCTCAGGTAAGGCAAAGTACTATTGGTCTTCTTTCCAATTTACATTAAATTACTTTTAGTAGTAGCCCGGAGTTTGGTAACGCGCCCGGTTAATGGCTATAGGCTGGCTTCCTATTATATGGGACTAACATTGTTAATTGCAAACATGTTCATACCTCTACGCCTTCGAGTATAACAGGCGTCATATTATATTTAAATGTATGTACTAAAGTAGTTAATATTACTCTACAATATTTAAAAACATGCCAAATAAAATCATACGAAACATCCCTTTATCTGCCGTCGATACATTGAAAGCGGGGACAATACATACCGAGGCAGGCATCCCTTATACACAAATTGGGGAGAATGGAATACTAATTAATCCACTTCAATATGTCTGGACTGTACCTAGCTATTTAAATAAAGGGGATGAAGCTCTCATGAATCAATATAACCGTCTCGCATACCCCTCTATAAACCCGATGTGTGAGTTATTACTTGCACACACACAATCACTTGCGAATTGTAAAAGGGATTTGCGCATGTCCTACGAGGGTCTGTGGGTCTATGCACTGTATATTGTACTCTCGACGACTGACGCTTAGTTATCAGCTTTCAGTCATCCCGTGACACTATGTGCAGTTTCACAGATATGTCAGGAATTATCAAGGTATTGTGATATTCAAGTACTTATCTAATGCCCGGTTTCTGAGTACATTTAGCGGCAGTTTATCTATTCAATAGCGATTTTTGTATGAGTTTAAACGCTATTAAATAGATAAACTACCGCTAAATGTACTCGGAAACCGGAGGTTACAGTTTTTGGGGTATTTTTCACTAGTTTTGTTGTTTTAATACTGTTATCAGCGAAATTGCAACTCGAAATACTGAAAAAATGTAGTGAACTGTTTTTTTAAATGTAGTGGACTGTCTTTATCAATTCGGAGATTTCTGCCTCGTTAAAGTTGCACGTTATGTTTTTAGCTAAAGAATGAGTAAAATGCCATAATATATTTTAAGCTATTTCCTTTTGAATCTCGTCAATTGACTTGATGAATGTGAAATATTTCCAAATTTTAATAACAATATATCATTGTCGGGCTCATGCACCTGAAATCTTTGCAAGTGCATATGTAACCGCGGATCTATCCATGCATTTGTTGAGATTATCATAAAACGTATCTTTTACTACGTATAAAATTCAACTGTGAATGAAATATTTACATCTAGATTATTATTAAATACAAGTAATTAAACACACGCGCTCACGGTATTTAAATAGTTAACTACAACGAAAATAGAGAGACACACGTCATTGCAAATAACAAATGACATTTGACATAAAAATAACTGTCACGTGTTTCCTATAAAAAGTTGACCTTTCATTACATAGCAGAGTTGCATATCGCCGATAGAAATTGGTGCTCTATACCTACTCGCTACAAATTATTTGTATACTTTTTCTATTCTTTTCTTTCTTTTTAAAAAGACAACTCTCGCATTAGGAATTGATCTTGTGTCGCGGGACTCTTACAATCATACTAACAACGGACACAAATTACGACCAAATCCGAAAAAAACTGTAAAAATAACTGTCACGTGTTTCCTATAAAAAGTTGACCTTTCATTACATAGCCGAGTTGCATATCGCCGATAGAAATTGGTGCTCTATACCTACTCACTACAAATTATTAGTATACTTTTCCTATTCGTTTTTTTCTTTTTAAAAGAACAACTCCCGCATTAAGAATTGCTCTTGTGTCGCGGGGACTCTTACAAACATACAAACACGGTCACAAATTACAAACAGACCCGAAACAATTATTTTTGTGGATCGCAAAAATAATTGCTCCGTGTGGGAATCGTGCGTTTCACAAGTTGTTGTTTCGTGTCTGGTAGTACTTTGCGTCCGTTGTTTGTATGTTTGTAAAAGTCCCTGCGACACAAGAGCAATTGTGAGTGGGGGAATTGTCTTTTAAAAGGAACTCTCTGAATACCTTTTTGTCACAAAACGTACAACAGCTAAATACTAGTGTTAAAACAGCCATATTTCCCATTAAACATTAAACTATGCGCATAAATAAGTACAAGTAATGAATATACAAAGTAATTACATTACTTTGATGGATACCGTGTCATAGACAACGAAGTTCAGAGCGGTGTCGGTTTTAATTACGACTATAATTACGTTTGAAATCATTAGTGGCGCCCACCGTGGGACCACGGCGGACCGGCAACATTCTGTTTTACATGAGAAAACTTTTATTATTGGGCTAGGATTTTTATTTGATAACGTATAATGTGTCTTTGACTAGATGTAAAACTGAAGACCAAAAGATGCATAAGCATATAGAAATGCAATTTTCAATGTTAATGTTTAATAAAAAATTCAATGTTTAATTAGAAATGCAAATTGTTAAAAAAGTTGCTAAGATCAATACAAAATATTGTGTAAAACAAACATACTCTTAATTGTTCCGAAATATAAATTGGACTACTAATAAGATTGGCCTGAATATCACAGAAATAGAGAAATTGAAAATAACAAAATTGTTCTACTCGCATTTCTACTTTCACAACTTATTTCACCAAAAAAGTACCACTATAAGTACAAGCACAGAAAACGAGCCCACATAAATTCTCCTATCGTAATAATCCATACTAATGTCTCCATTAGCATTATATCCGTTGCTTATTAGTAACCATTGTGTTACGTCGACCATGACCACTTGGGTGCAGCGGGCGCGCCTTGGATACCATGCCCACATCACCATAATGCCCATAACTCTATAACTGCCTGCGTCATGGCACCATCGTGCCAATTCAAAGATAGGTCAAGGACGATTATGAACATTTATCTGTGAATAACAGATCATATTTATGTATTACTAGCTGACTCGCGCAACTTCGCTTGCGTCACATAAGAGAGAATGGGTCAAAATTTCCACGTTTTTGTAATATTTTTTACTGGTATTCTGTTCCTATTAGTCGTAGCGTGATATAACCTATAGCCTTCCTCGATAAATGGGCTATCTAACACTGAAATATTTTTTAAAATCGGACCAGTAGTTTCTGAGATTAGCGCGTTCAAACAAATTATTAATTAAATATTAGTATAGATATGAAACACTAGCAATTTTCTTATCCGACTTTTACAGAAAAAAGTTTTGGAGTCACGATTGTACGAAGTCTTTGTATTAAGAATAGGCAATGAAGTAAGCAGACTAGCGAGACTGACAAGGAACATAAGTTCTTTTATATGACTAACTAGCGTCTACTTTAGATATACATAGCTAGATAGATAATAAAGTTGTTTTATTGCAAACATTAATATTTTTGGACAATGGGTCAATGCAGACAATCCCTTTAGTCTCAGTGGTAGTGTATAAGGCTTCTGATCACGAGGTATTTGAATTCAGTTTGCGGCTTACCCAAGCTATAGTATTGGGATTCATTTTATTTTTCTTTGGATGGGATGGGATGGCACTTTGGGATGTTTACAATAATATCTTTAATATCTGTATTAAGCCCGTCTCCTATTACATCGGACCAACAAAATAAACAGCAGATTATGCCCACGCCTTCGGCTATAACAAGGATAATGTTACATCAAGTACAATCCCATAGGTCACAAAGCTATCGGAATCGCTATACAAAAGGTCAATTTACAAAGAAGTAGTTAATTAAAAGTGTTATAGAACAAGTTCAGTACAATTAAGTGTAAGCTATTAAATGTAAGTGGCAATGAAAGTTAGATAAGTAATCGACACTGAAGTAATTGCCTCGTCGCTTGTGAACGATGGATATTTATTGATTTTATTTTGACATTATTGTGATGTCTGTCCTTTGTGGGAGTTTCCTGACCGCTGATTTTGAGGATTAGGGGGTGAGTTTTTTGATGGGTAATGGCAATTGGATAATGTCATATTAGTCAGTCTAGCATTGTGTGGATTCGATATTATGGCTCTACATTGTGTAACTGACATGATATTACAAATTACTGTAAGCAAGGGTCTCTTCTCCGAATGAAAAAGAGATTAGGCCTGCAGTCCTTACACTAGTCAATTAAACTTTTAATTATTATAAAAACTGTTTTAAACCCTATATTATCATAGCGCCTGCGGAGTTAAAGGTATCCAAAATATTAAACTGTAAAAGAAATTCCATTCAAATTACTTCAGCAATTTTTGCCAGAAAAAGCAAAAATACATCCATTCTCAAAATTTTCGCATTTATAATATTAGTAACATGACTTACACACATAATATATTATCCTGTGAGTGAGTAAGACACGAGTAGAACAATGACTGTGAACATTTAAGCTAAATTATTTGTTCTAGATTATTACACGAGTGTAGTAGGCGTAATCTGTTATATTCGTGGTTTGTTCCTGCTGCTACCGGAAGAACACCCACTTGCTCTTGTGAATCATTCTAAAATAGAGACGTAACGGTGACTTTGTATTTTTAGCTGACGACATTTTTGTATGTTAAAAAATGTGCGCTGTTTAAATATCTAATGTTTAAAATTTTTAAACTTTTCATTCTACTGCAAGGGCGGTAATGTTTTGATGACAATAACATTGAAAGAAAGTGTTTATCAGAAAGTCAGCAATGTTATTCGGGTTTACAAAACATAGCTCTGACGAGTAAGTACTATTTTTAACGAAGTAATTCGATGTAAGCTTCCTTTAGCACTGGTTTAAATAAACTAAGCTATAGCATTTTATGTAAGTCGCACTTGACTATTCAAAGTATAACAAAACAAGATAATATTTGTTTTTATTCGTTAGTAAAGATCTTTGAAACGAAACTGCACGTTTGGCGCAGTGGTTTAAGCGGTCACCTCGCCGCAATAACCGTAGCGCCGCGTGTGGTGGGTACGAATCCCACCCGGGACAAATCTTTGTGTGATGAGCACGAGTATTTGTTCTGAGGCTGGATGTTAATGTATCTATATAAGTATGTATTTAGAAGTATATAAGTATGTTTATCAGTTATTTGGTTACCATAGTACAAGCTCTGCTTAGTTTGGAATCAAATGACCGTGTGTGAGTTGTCCAAAAATATTAATATTATATTAATATTTGAAAACCTCTCGCAGATTTTCACAACCATATTTACTGGGCTCACGAAAACATGCTTTAAATAAATTTACAACTGCAGGGCACAGTTCATATCTATAATATTTCCACCCACACGTTACAAAACAAAGTGTCAAGTGTGTTTACGACACGTGTCATCACACATGTGCAGTTGTGCAGTATCCATCATTACACACGTAACCTTGTTCTCTCACATCGCATAAAAACATGCTGCTATAAAACTGATACAAGTTAACGAGTGAGATTATAGACAGGTAGATAATTTAACTACTTGAATTATTTGGGAGCTCTCGTCCTCTGAAATAAAATTACTGCATGAACAAAATATTTTGATCTAATTGTCAAGCTGACAGGGTTTGATTTACCCACTGTTGGGACTAACAATGTGTGATTGCTTGTAGGTGTATCTTTTACACTTCTGTCTAAACTTTTTTAGAGCGAAAGAAGACGCGATGTTATGAGAATAATTAAATGACGGAAAACTTTAATTTTTTTTTGTAAATAAAGTAAGGGAACTTTGTAACGATCGTACCAAGTGGCGTTCTCTGCTCTTTGCTACCCCAATGCAAAGAAGTCGTGTTTTTATAAAGAAGTGTAATTTTAAAGTACTCATTACCTAATAAGTTTATAAAATATACACAAATACTAAGTATAAACATAACAGTTCATGACCATGTCATATCAAGTAATAAAAATATGAAATACCTACATTTTCATTCAGTCGAAAAAATAAAGAAAATCCATTTCTCTTGTAAGATTTCCGACGTAGGCACAGGAAAAGAATTATCGCATTTCCTATTCTAATTAGATTTACAATCGCGGCGAATATAGCAGTGATAGCCTTAATTTATTGATGGATGAAGTTTACTATCGTTTATTTGATGGCTTATTAATAAAAGTTTATTGTGAAATGTAATATTTTTAGGAGTTTTTCCTCCATTGCTTTGATTGAGTTGTTTCGTTTAATGACCATGATGATTTCTCATTAATGTATGATTTGAGAGTGTCTTTATGCCTTAAGTTAGTATTTATTTACTGGTTTTAAACTACAGACGACTGAACGGTGTTTTAAAAACGACTTTTTAATTACTTGACTTTTAAGAATGATGAAAATGTCTTTTAGACGATGTTTTATAAAATAGTAGTTTCCCAAAATTTGACCTAGCACATTTTCACGTTACGTAAATAAAACGTTACGTACTTTCTCATTTTAACTAACTTATTTTATAAAACAGTCAGAAACAAAATTTTAATCATAAATATTAACTTCACTACAAGCTTTCAATCAACCAAAATATTCACTATCGGCGCCTTTATGACTGTTCCTTTCTACTGTCATAAAGAACACACCTGTACATACAAATTAATTGAGAAATCGATACAGGGTTTTCCTGCTTGGCAACAAGCTCCCCTTGCTACGACCCCTGCAATACAAAATGCACGACGGAAAGGCGCCGGCACACCCCTACATTTAGCCGTTGTAATTTATAAACCAAATACGTTTGTTAAGTCCAGTTTTAAAAGGTAGGTTTCAAAAGGGGCTCGGCCCTTCAATATGCAGACTGACCCTAGGCGTAGAGGGATAGGGACAAACAACCCTCGATTGAATCGATATTAGTATTGTATGAGTACCTTAATTTGTAATGTTTTAACTACTTTGGATAATTACTTGGCTATAAAATGTTTTGAAATAAAGAAATCTCTGAACTTGTTCCAATTAAAGATGCCGAGGGTAATTTAAAATACACAGACGAAAATAATAATAAAAATATGTTTGAAAATATGAAAATGTTGACTGACTCAATTTTCATGCAAAATATACAGTTTTTACGACGAATTACACAGTACCTATATTTATCTAAATATTTATAAAATAATTTTAAGACACATTATTTAGACGGCTAAGCAACCATATTAAAACAAAAGACTCTAAAATAATTACTTTCGGATAAGTGACAAATAGACTATTCTCTACATAACTATCTGAAAAATAAACAAACTGGAAAAACAGACCAACAAATGCATAGCTTTTACTAGACAAAATTTCCCGACAACACATATCCTGCTCTTTGCGACTTTTCCTCAAACTTTTAAATGCATCAGCAAAAAAACCACAAGTGAACTGAACGGACAATTAACATAAACAAACAGCTGTTCTGTGAATGACGCCAACACATCCCCTTGACGCATTTCTTCTAAAAACATACAGTTGCCAACATAACTGTCGCAAAAACTATGCCAATATGTCTTCTAGAGCTTTTAGACTAACATTTATTTGCCTTTTGTCATAACACACACTCTAAGACCCTACAGACGCAAAATAATCAATATCTCGGCTTTAAAAACTACTAAGGTATAGTCGTCGTCATGGTTTTATAAGTTTTCTTATAAAAAACGTATTTAAAACTCAATGGGCATTGTTAATTTAATAAAAGTTACGAATACTCGACTCTCCCTTTCTCTTCCTTAAAGTAACCAAGCCAAGCCGGGACAAGCACTGAATTGAAATAAAATATTTGTTATATTCTAAAATAAAACATAAATTCAAAACAGTGAAATGCAAAACCTACTCTTTATAAACTGCAGGTAACGCATAACGGAAGAAAGTACCTATGTTGTGTTATCACCTCAGCAATGGAATCCAATAGACCTGTTATTTTCCTGTTCCTATTATTAATATATCTACAATAACATAATAGGATAATGACCTCACGGACATAATATAATAACTCTATATAACAGTTGAAAGTGATATCGTAACGCACAGTATAATATCCCCTACGTGAGAAGTAATTGTAGAATCTTTCATTTATATTTAAATAGTGGTAAAGATAGTCTCTTGATCTTGACTCCATTGAGACGATAAAATATCAATTGAATGTTTTCATTGATAAAACACACGTATTCTTTTGTCATTGTAGGAGTGTTTAGTTTAACAATATGTAAGTAAAAAAAGAAAATATTATTACTGGAAGAAAAGTAGAGTTCCACGTGTAACGCTTTCTTTTGTATCGACTATTTGCAGCCAAAGTTATTGTCATTATTTTAAGTCCATCCATATAATGCTTTTTGCAGCAGTTAAAATATTAGGTCGGGTACACGGTTCATTAGGTTTCTTTCAGTGAGCTCGTGAGGTACCCAAATATCGAGCTTTTTTATGTAAAGAAAAGATTTTATTACAAGTTCATACATACTATGATGCGAAAAGACTTTTTCCCCGACCTAATATATATATTTTGGTATTGTTTTGATACAGGAAATGTGGAGAAAAAGAGGCGAGCGAAATCGACTGTGTGGCTGTAGGTAGCAGACTGCGTGGTACGATGGGGACCCGACCTGCGGCCAAATTCTGGCCACAGCTCTGGGCCACCGTCGTCAGGAACCTACTACTCAAGAAACGGGACACTAGGAAGACCCTCGCCGTGAGTAATCATACTTATTAGCACTTAAACTGCTAGATTAGTGTCGAATATCCAACAGATTAAGTGGATTAGTGGGCGATAGTCTGTCTAGTAATCTAGATAAATTTTCGGAAAGCTCGTTAAATTGTAGGTTCCGCCTGTCATTTTTAAAGACCTTTGACAGTCGTTAACATTTGTCAGAAGCTTGTAAGTCTGACAACTAGCCTTACCGAAGGGTATCGTGTAATGGGTTGTGGAGGTGTGATAGGCGGCAGTCGCTCCATGTAAAATACTGGTATTCAGACGCATCCGGTGAGACTGGAAGACGACTCCAACAAAGTTAAAAGAAAGCTTAGGCTGATGATGATAGATAGACTGTCAACAAATTTATGAAATTAACATTATGTATGTAACTATACGCTATCTAAAATTTGCCAGGAGTGGTGAAACTTGGGTATAAATGTGTAAAAGCAACTGTCAAAATTCCACATGATAACCTAACCGACTCTTATTCAGAATGATGAAAACCGGCCTTAAGCTTATATTTCCATCTACCGGGTGTAAGATTGCTACAATTCCGGTGTTTCAGTCCAGATTTGTTTCAAAGTTTGACCTGGATTTTGATGAACGGTGCCAATATCGCTTGCGATAACTAATAGTGCCGACTTATTACTTGAAACAGGTACCAATATTGCAGCCATATTTTATCAAATGCAGGTACGATCTTCAATTAATCTTTTCACTAGCTCTTGCCTATAACTCCGCCTCAGCGGACTATAGTTATATAGCCTATTGTGATTTTTGGGATAAAAACTCATCTAAGCCCTTCCTAGGGTATCATAGTAACTTTGCATTAAATTTCATCGAAATCGTTTCAGTTTAGGCATGAAGAAGAGACAGATAGAGTTTCTTTCGAATAACTTATAGTATTAGTAGGGATTAAAACTTTTTATTTTTTCTATAGGAGGTGCTAGTCCCGTTATATTCTCTGGGTGTCCTGATATTTCTGAAGATGTTGGTCCCGAACCCTAACTTTGCTGAAGTGCGGAAACCAGGCCGGTTGCTGAGGATCCATCATGATGCCTTCCCGGAAAACCACTCCATTGCTGTTGTTGCTGACTGGCTTAATGCTAATGGAACTATGGTAAAATGTTTATTTTTCTTACAACTAAGAAAATCATTGTTAACATAGTGAATCTGTAAATATGATTGTCAAAAAAAAATTCGTCATTTGCTTACCTATCATTACCTGAGTGAGCGCGGGTTGGTTTTAATTGCATCGTGTTTGTCATTTACGAAGAACAAGGGGTTAGATATGAAATTTTGTGAAGATGGGAAAAACAGTTTTAGAAGTTATATACAAAACATACAGTATATAGTCTTATTGCTATACTTTCATTAAAACATTGCCAAATAATAAACGTACTGAGTGAAAGTTTATAAGATTAGTCCTGTCATACTCATTGCCAGAAAATGATAGATAGGTGGACATAATTCAAGTTTCTAAAGATACACAATATCATTACCGGTGTAACACTTTATTCTTGTTCAACATCAGTCCAAAACCAAACATTCGAGTTTTTTTTTTAATCTAGTACAAACAAGCTCAATTTAAAGTATCGTATCTCCAAAACGGTGAGTCCTAATTTTGGTAAAATGGAACGAACGTTATTAGCAATCCAGACCAGCCTATATCATCATTACACTTATACATCTGCCTAACACCCTGTATAAAATTATTTCAATAGAGATCTAGTTTGTTTCAAAATATTTCTTTTCTAGGGTTTCCTGGAGGAGATAAACTCTTTACTAGCGGAGTCCCACCAGCAGCAGATCAAATGGATCAAGTACAACAACACGACGGAGCTGAACGACGCGTACCACAACGACGCGCGGAACTTCCCCATCGCTCTCATCTTCCACACGGACCCTACCTCCACCACGGAAGCCCTAAGGTACTGAGATACTTTATTATAACGCTAGAGGAAAGGATGTACAATAAATTAATAAAAGCCAATGCTGATGAGAACAAAACGAAATTTTGAGTTTTAAAAATCCATAAAGAATAGATCGTGTTTCATATATATAAAAGTTATGGATAATGAATATAAAATATGTTTTCAGCTGTATGAAATAGGGAGTCATATTCAGTTTTTATTTTATCGTATCCATTGTTATTCTTATTTTTTATTCTACAAATGTTGGTAAATCACTTTAGCATTTAACAATAAGAAATATGAAATTCTCAACATCCTGCAATCATTATGCAATAATAAAATTCAAGCAATGTTTGTTGGACAAAGAATATTAGTATCAACAATCAATAGCTTTTTCTGCAAATAGATAAAATATTGTTTTATAATACCCGTCTTGTGAATTTCATAATGGAATAATAGCTGTTGTATTGATTTTATAACACGAGTCACATATAATATGCAGTTAATAGGTTTATCCAATAATTTACTAACAATTAAGTTACGCGAAATTGAGTAAATTTCTACAATACTTCGTACAAAATAAAATGTACAACAGGTATAATACAGCAGGATTACTGACAGTTATGCATAATATCACGGCTGTTATACCCGAAGGCGTAGGCAGAGATGTTTGAAATACAACCGCGTTTCGCCATTAACAATTTTAGTCCCATCTAATAGGCGGCGAGCCTATTACCATATACCTATTTATACTTAAAATACATTTGTAGACAGGTCAATTCTGTACATTTTTCAATGTACAGAATTGACCATTGATATTATTTAAAAAAAAAGATCAATGGGGAATGTTAATCTAACAAAAATTAGCAAAAGACCAATAGCATTTTGTCCGACCTGAGCCTGACCTTTCGAATCCGGGACCTCGTGGTTAGCAATCGGATACACCATCGTCTACAGCTCAGACATTAGAGGCAGTCTACTACAGCAAGAAATAATTTTAAATTATATTCTATAGGTATACAATCCGTACCAACCCGTCGCAAATCGTAACACCATCCACCCGGACCCTCACGACGTCGCCAGCAAAATGTCGCGAGAGAACAGAAGACCAGGCGTTTGACTGGTCGCGAGGAGGACAGCTCATACCCCTCGCCGAGATGCATCGGGAAGACATCTGCCCTGTGCTGCAGTACTACTACTCCGGCTTCTTGGCATTGCAGACACTCATCGATTACATTAAAATGAAGGTAAGTCTATAATTTTAAAATCATAGTTCCTCGAATTCAGAAAGTCCTTGTTGTTTCGTAACAATTTCGATGATTGATAACGATCATGGGGCGAAATAAATGTTTGGTTACGTACTTTCGGGAGTTAAAGTAGATTTACAAGTACGAATGTCATTCAAACGATGCTAGGAATTAAATAAAATTCGTGGTAAGAATCAACGGAAATTTTACGCAGTCTCGTTTTCTTGAACAAAAACAAAAACAGCCACACTAAATATTATAAACATACTGAGTTTTTTTTTTGCAATAACTAGGTGTCACTTAAAACTGCGCACATTATATAGACATAGATTAGTTTAATAGAATTGTCAGTACTTATATGGCTTTGTCCATATAATAGGTTTCATTAGATTTCTTCAGAGGTATGCTGACGTACTGACAACCATACAACCTACATTAATCTGGAAGCAACATCGGCGCTCAATCCGATCCTACCGATTTAGAACGGCTTAAATATAACAGGACTGAAAGCGATGCCTGAGATCAGAGCTCTCCAACCTTTTCTTAGTACAGGACCACTTTTATATTATTCTTGTTAGCAGGGACCACTATGTAAGTAGGTATATTAAAAATAAAGTGTAATAATCATCCTGAAAATTTTAAATTGTCTCGTGGACCAGATTTTGACCACTGGTTGGGAACCACTGCCTAAGATGATGATTGCTATAAAAATATTTTTTTCCCAGGTGGACACCGACGCATCGATCCCTCCCCCCCGCATCGATCTCCTCCAGTTTCCAAAACGGCAACACACCGGTGACTGGCTGGTGATCTTCCGCGTCATCATGCCCATGTACATGGTGATGACGCTGTCGCAGTTCATCACATACCTCCTCATGTTCGTCGTCGGAGAGAAGGAGAAGAAGATCAGGGAGGGTATGAGGATCATGGGCTTGAAAGACTCGGTGTACTGGTAAGAAGAACTAAATTATTTAAGTCATAGATTTACAAATCTATTTTATGAAATTTAATTGTTTTAGCCGAGTGGTTTAAGTTGCGCCTCTCACGTAAGTGGTCGAGGCTTCGTACCCGAGGCAACACACTTATTGCTTTTTGAAGTATAGTGTGTATTAGGATAATTGTCACTTGTTCCAACGGTGAAGGAAAACATCGCGATGCAACTTCGTGTGCCTGAGAGTTCTTTAGAACAGTTCTTGCAGGTATTCAAAGTCCTCAACTCGCACTTGGCCAGCGTGGTGGATTCAAGGCCTAACCCCTTCCTCATTCCGGGAGGAGACCCTTGTCCAGCAGTGGGACATTAATGGGTCAAATTGATTCATTTATAATTGTTTTATCTTCTCCCAGGGGCTCGTGGTTTCTCATTTATGCTGTCTTCGTCACTGTACTGTCCGTCGTCAGCACGGTGCTGCTCTTCACCTTGAAGGTACGTTCACCAAGAGAAGCTATTACGAAATATTTATTATTTTACTTATAGAGAGTTTTAAGTTATATGATTGAACCGAATAACAACTTAATAATTGAGAATGGCAATGACAGAAAACTTTAAGGAATTCGGATTTTCTATACGATAAAATTGACGGAACAGCTCTTGTCTGCTTCATAGTAGCTCCTTAAATTCTAGCTGATTTCAATGTGGTTAAATGTCTAACACGAATTGTGTTCATTCGCAGGTGTTCCAGCACTCGTCGTACATTTTGATATTCCTGCTGATGCTGTTGTTTGGCTTCACAATCATCACTTTCGCGTTCATGCTCACACCATTCTTTGACAAAGCCCGGGTAAGCAACAACAAACTTTAGCAGTTTATACTTGAAATACAAACATATTTTATTACTGTCCATTGACAAAGTATTTGAAACTTCCCTTTTATCGTGATTAATAAAATAATAATCAATATTCTATCTAAAGATTAACCCTCTTATTCATAAAAATATATGAAATTATGAAAGGCTTATAAAGTGTTTTATTTCTTTCACGCCTTAGCGAAATGAAAAAGAGAAAACATATTATAGTAGCTTTTTAACTAAAATAGGTTTATAGTGTGTTTGTGAAAAAGAGGGTAAATATTTTTCTGCATAAAAACACTTAGTACTAGCACCATATTTGTTTCGTAAGCAACAGTTAAGCTTACCAAGTTTTTCCAGACGGCAGGTATCCTGGGCAGTTTCGCGGTCAATCTGATGAGTGGCTTATACTTCATACAAGTGTTCGTATCTAACGCGGACTCACTCGCCTTCTGGTTCGTCTCCCTCATCAGCTCCAGTTGCTACGCTCTTGCCATGGACAAGGTACGAGATTTTGAAATAATATATATCATAGAAAGAATAGTAACCGGTGGTTTTGTATGACAAGATGTATAGATGTTAATGAAGTAAGAGAACTTTGTAGAGATATTAGCAAAGCGTTCTTTGGTGTCTACGTACCCCTATGGGAAGAACATGATTTTGTGTATGTTCATATTAATTATAGAATTTTACTGATTGCTTATCACGAAGTTTCGGATTTAGTTACCTAGACGGGTAAAGAGCTATTGTATTGGGCTTTTCTAATTTAGTTACAATTTTCTTGAATCTTCTAGAATAAGGCTCCCCTAATTCATGGACTTATTATTAAACGACAAAACAAAGGCGTATTACATTTGTGGTAGACATCACCTTAGAGTAGAACAACCTTTAAGCTATTGTGTTTCCTTCCCAGGCGTTAGTCCTCGACATGGCAGGCGTGGGTGTGACATGGGAGAACTTGTGGAGTGGTCCAGGAGTGCCCTTCGGAGGCAGCCTCATCATGATGGCCGTGGACACCGTCCTTTATGGCCTTTTCGCCTACTGGCTTGACGCTGTTGTACCCAGTAAGTAATTTTCCTTTCTATTTACAGCATTGCAATATTAACGGCACATGTCTTATGCAAAGCAAGATGGGATTTTTACACCTTATCTTTGTTTGCTATGTTGCTACTATTGTAATGATGTTTTTTGTGTACTGTTTACTAATATGCATTTGTCACAAATTCACTCGATATTAACCACATTTGTATGTCCGACAAATTAGAAGAGAGTCTTAGAAAGCACTATTTATCTACTGGTATAATATTTAGCGACTTTGGTGGATATCCTCCACAACATGTATCTCCTTCACTCGTGCACATTCCATACAAAGCATTCTACTAAATTGTCGAACTATAACAGTAAACATTTTTTTTAGATTACTTCTCATTTTTTATTCATGACAGATACTACAGAAGTCTTCAGACTTACTAGTCAAACGTGAGCTCCCGACTTTCCGGAAGAAAGTGCCTTTATAAAGATTTATTTTCTCTTATCTTTATCACTGATCTTCAGGCAAGCCGAGGGCTTACTTAATTGTCAAAACGCTACATCAGTGTAGAAGAATTCAAGAGCTGCCGGTCAAATTTTGGTCTCTGTGTCGTCGGGGACAAATAAGTCTTGCCCCCGCCGACACAGGCACTTAGGTTTGACATCATCACATCGTAGACCACCCATCATCACCAAAAAATCACTATGCACAATCTCAAAGGTTTCTTTATTGTTTACAATTTAACATGATTTTTATAAGTGTAGCGTGAAACTTTTATATCTGTGTCCCAACAGGATAGTCGAAAACGAGTTAAACAAAACATTAACCTCTAACATGTTTTAGAATAGAATCCATAAACGGCACAGTTTTTTTCACTCACATCATAAGCACTGAATTTTTGCACTGCTCATAGTTAGTCTAAATTCAATAAAAAAATCATTGTATCTAAGTTTTTCTGAAAATGTACACCATGCGTGTAAAAACTTCGGTATTTTCAAATTTTGTTTGTCAATTGACCCTGATTGATGAATTTTCATTTAAAGTATTGTAAAGGTTTTATCACCGTAGGTAGATTATGGCGCTTATCTATTATGCATTTGGTACTAGGGGCTCCGGGTAGAGCCGATATATAATTTCAGAACTGCTGCTACGCGAAACATTATCTTTGCACTTCATCAGCATACTAACATGACGTATCCTTCTAGGTGAGTACGGGATCAAGCAGAAGCCCTGGTTCTGCCTGTTGCCGTCGTACTGGCTCGGCAGTCGTCGTGGTCGCGTCTCTGCCGTCCACTTCCACTCCAACGGCGACGCCGCTCACAACAAGGACATTGAACCCGTGCCCAGGTAAGTACTTCTTAAACTACTGAACTCAAAAAAATGTATATAAGTAAAGCTACTATTTTCATCTCGAAAATTAAATACTTAAAAGGAAACGTTCAACTGACCTAAATATAGTACCTACGTAAGTAAGTAAGTAGTAACAGTATAATTAATTAAGCCTTTAGTTTAACACGCACACAAAACATCAAAAATTGGGAGAGCAATTATTATTTGCAGTGAATGATTTTTGTCCCAAAGATATACCGGCCAAGACAGCTTACGATAATAGAAATCTTACTAGCCAAATCTGTATTACAATAATTAAGTGCTCTTGAAACCATATATACGATGTTGCCTATGTATGTTTCACGAAAATACTTTTCTAATAGATTTATATTTACAAATGGCATTCAGCACTTTCGATTTCCTTTCTAAATGTGTTAGAAAATGCTCTAAAGTTCGGGCTGCCGGCCAATTTAATGAAACGCCATGCTGTGATGAGCTGATAGAGCCAAAGTACAAAACATGATTCACACTCCTGTTTACAGATGTACAATATCATTAGTGTATGTGGACTTTGACAGATGTGTGTTATTGTGCACGAATTGGCTGAGAAAACATATAGATCATATGGAAATTTTGCACCAGTAGCCCAACAACTTAGTAAAGAGCTTTGTATGCAATATTCTCGGCTGATGGAGGTTTACAATTAGAATTTAGAACATCAGTGACCCATAGTCTTATGCAATTGACGGTGGCCTATTTTATATTGGGAAAACCCAGAATTTCTGAAAGCCAAGGCTCTCTACTATGT
Organism: Anticarsia gemmatalis; assembly: GCF_050436995.1. Lineage (NCBI taxonomy): Eukaryota > Metazoa > Arthropoda > Insecta > Lepidoptera > Erebidae > Anticarsia > Anticarsia gemmatalis. Next base: position 6,411,579 of record NC_134764.1, on the reverse strand, counting down.
AGTCGGACTATAGCAGTGATAGACGTATTGTACTTATTGTGTGTGATACATTTGTTTTGTGAATTCCTGTCCATGTCTAAATATGACATCTAATGCGTTGGATAAGGACAGATATAAACTTTTGACACGCAGTGCATAGAAGACTATTAATACAATTTTCTATAGTTGCTGCTATAGAGTATCAAGACATTAAAATGTACAGAATGTACTGCTAAATTAGTTCTTCTTACGGCACCCGATAAAGGCGTATATCAGATTTTCATACAAAATTTAACAATAGCTAGCCGGTTTTCGATACTTGTAGGAAATTGCCTCTCAGTTTCATTAGTTATTTGCCATGGAATTTCAAATTTATGTTTAGATCGTTTAATACATTTTGGTACGCTCCTAATACGCTGCAACCTGCTTTCAGTCTATGAATCCAACATTTATGTCTCTATAGTACGACATCTAAATTTCACCATTGTTTTATCTAGGGAACTACAAGACAGAGAAGCCATAAGAATCGTAGGCTTACAAAAAAGTTTCCGCCACTGCCGTCGTCCAGAAACTAAGGCTATCGATGGCATAGACCTGAGCATCTATGAGGGTCAAATAACAGCTGTCTTGGGACACAATGGAGCTGGCAAGTCCACACTCTTCAACATCTTGACTGGACTCACCGCGCCCACGGCTGGGACTGCCTATGTTTATGGGCTGGATGTTAGGTAAGCATAATTGTTAAGAATTGAAGTGTCTTAAAAATGCTGAAGGAGAAGCGAAGACTGCTTCCATGGCGCAGCGGTTTAAGTCGCCGCGCCGTTATCATTGCGTCGGGAGGTTGTGGGCTCGATACCCACACGGAACTACTATTTGTGCGATCCACAAATAGTCGTTTCGGGACTGGTTTTACTTTGTGTCGGTTGTTTGTATGTTTGTAAAAGGCTCCGCAACTTAGTGCGAGAGTTGTCTCTTTTATGCATATGTGTCTACCGTACCTAAGCATTAAAAGAGTTAGTTTAAGACCTAATGTGGCTTATTTTCTTGCAGGGACCCTAACGACATGAATGAGATCCGCCAAATGATAGGCGTATGCCCTCAACAAGATGTGCTGTTCGATCTACTGTCGGTCAAAGAACATCTTCAGTTCTTTGCTGCTGTCAAGGTATTTTGGACCATATTTTGTGTACTAAAAAGTTTAAAATAAAATGTAACTGTATTGAGAGTTATAACATTTCTTCTGTGTTTAGGGTATTCCTTTCAAAAGACGAGATGAAGAAATACATAAATCGCTTTCTGATGTTGGACTGTTGGAACAAGCTGGAGTCTTTTCTAAACATCTATCAGGTGGACAGAAGAGGAAACTTAGTATAGCTATTGCATTCATCGGTGATCCAAAGGTAAATACGAAGACCTAATAATAAAGCTAGAATTGTATAAAGTTCTACAGTTTTTAAAATTGCGTTACAACACAGTGCCTTTTTATCGCTGATATCTCAACCATACTGTTAACCACTGTCAAAAATCTTTTACAGTCGTTAACTGTAGTCAGAAGCTTGACATTCTAACAACCAGTCTTCCCGAAGGGTATCGTGTTATAACCCAGGTAACTGGGTTTTGGAGGTCAGATAGGCAGTCGCTCCATGTAAAATCCTGATATTCAGCTGCGTCCGGGGAGTCTGAAAGCCGACCTAAACATAGTTTGGAAGAAAGGCTAGGCTCAAAAATATCTCAAGCCGCATACAGATTTCCTAAGTTATTTGCCGCGAATTCTTCTTTAACCTGACGCATATGACGGTATATTTTTGTTTGCGTCTCAAGCGACACTGCAAACTGGGCATGTGAACAACTACGCAACGCATGCCTCGCCATATGCACATGCGTATTACGTATCTCAGTTGACAAATAGTGTACGTCAAATTGATGGTCACTGTTCAGAACATTGCTGCTTTGACGTAACGAGCTAATCATTGCAGTCTGAGCGAGAAAATGGTGAACAGCGTAGTGTCTTTCATATAGTTGTGAACTGAGAAACACGATACGTGGTTTTCGGTATGTGACAGAAGATTTGTTAAAATGTGACTTCAGGCAAAGTGGTAATACGATCAGACAAAATATGGTTACGAAAATGTTGCTCTCATTTGTTTCACATATCGTAAAAATTGTAACGTTCATGGCCTGTTGGAGTGCCTGAATACTTTAAATAGTAATTAAAAGATCAAAATCGTTTCAGATAATAATCCTAGACGAGCCAACAGCGGGAGTAGACCCTGTATCAAGGAGACAAACATGGCGGATCTTACAAAGAGCCCGTCACGGGAAAGTACTCCTACTCACTACTCACTTCATGGACGAAGCTGATATATTAGGGGACAGGAAAGCTGTTATTAGCAAAGGCAGGGTAAGTATTACAACCAGCAAAATAAATTTTAGCTATTGGCAAAGCTGTAATTAGGTATTTACAACTGTTACCTTCATTGACACCAGATAGCCGATAGGACTGACTTTAAATAAGCCTCTGAAAGCCCGGAAATGCTCTGCTTAAATACAATGAAACTAATCTATTACAGTCTCGCTGGTAGCTTGCAGGGCGAAATTGACTTGGAATAATATAATGTTTCATTTTCAGGTGCGTTGTGCAGGGACATCATTGTTTTTGAAGAACAAATTCGGTATCGGATACCATTTGACATTGGTGTTAGACGGTAAGACTTTCAGCTCCATTCATTATAATTATACAATAAACACGCAACGCGAAATTTTAAAAAGTATCATTTATAATTTACGACAACGATAGCATCAAAAAGATGTTACCACACCAATCGTCTTCTACGATTGATTGACCCATTAGTTAGTAAAACCTCTCGATCAGCTATAGAATTGATACTCTAATATTCTAAAAAGCCTTGTTTGTTTCTCCAGGAGCATGCAGAGAGCATCAAATCACCCGACTAGTGCGTGGCCATGTACCTCGCGCGGAGAAGGCTCGTCGCCATGGAAGAGAACTGTCTTATATTCTGCCACATTATGCCGTACATCTGTTCCCGCCGCTCTTCAACGCTATCGAACATGAGATCAAAGAAAAGACTAATAGACTTGGTAAGTGGAATGTTATCCTACATTCTCTTTTGATACAGGTCTGTCACGAATTGACTACCTCCGTGGCGCATTGGTCAAGCCACCACGTTGCTACCATTGCGTCGGGAGGTCGTGGGTTCGATTCCCACCTGGAACAATTATTGTGCGATCCGAAAATAATTGTTCCGGGTCTGGTTGTGATTTGTGTCCGTTGTTTGTATGTTTGTTAAAGTCCCCGCGACACAAGGGCAATTCTTAGTGCGGGAAATATGTTTAAATAAAAGAAAAATGAATTACATTTTTGTGTCAGACAATATTTGGGCTTTCTGCAGTTTTTGTTGGAATTCTTAAATTTAATTTGTGCCCTATATCTCGCAATTAGCTAGGCACCTATTACATATGACCAATATTTTACAAGGCCGACATTTTAAGAAACATTCGCTTATAAATGTTAGCTACGAGTAATTAGCTACTATAAAAGTGTTTTATTCCTAGGCATCACCAGCTACGGAGTATCAATGACAACTCTGGAGGAAGTGTTCTTAAGTCTAGAAGGCGAGAATGCTGAGGAGACGGAGGTGGTGGAAGGTGTCTCCTCCGTGAAGCTAGTGAGGGCTCGAGCGTTGTCCAGAAGTCTGTCGCTACAAAGCAAGACTCTTAGCTATCAGGTACGAATATATTATATGCATTATTATGTATTAGGAGCCAATGCTGACTAATGCAACAGTTTAAAAAGTAGGTATATTTACGCCGGAATACACGAGACCTTCTGCCTAGAGTTATGTCAAACAGTTGTTGCTTAAATACCAGCCATACGGAAAAAAGCAAGTCTGTTAATAAAGCAAAATGGAAGACTGACAACGGATGAACCATATCAATTATAAAAAGCTCAGCAATTAGGCACAAGAGAAGATCCACCAAAGGAAATTATCTGATAATTTCACAATGTTAAAACATATTTTTGTCATTTAGGAACTGAACGACAAGGATCCCCAGAAGACGACATCGTTGCCCACGCCTCCTGCGTCACACGCACTACATTCCACCACACACGGCGTTGAACACGTCAAGGTAATCGTTATTCTTTCATTGACTATGACCAGATTATTATCTTCACCACCTTCAAGAACATACTCCATCTTTCACCATAACCTACCTTAAAGAGCACCCAGCTAATAAAACCATTAGAACATATCACCTCTTTTTAGAAGACGGTTACAATTGCATCATCACCGGTATCAAATTGGTACAATAAATAATAACTTCTGCTGTTCTCCAAAAATGTAAAAGGAACCTGCTATCGTGGTTTGGAAGACGGAGGATCTACTATCAAATAATAATATTTTACCCACGGGAATGGAAACCACGGTATAATCGTCAATCAATCATCATCAAAGTTATGGCGATTATAATACTATATTATTATAATACTTTATTATATATTATTATAATACTATACTGCATATTTCTAATGTTTATACTTTACCAGGTGACACCCGAGGTGCCAATATCAGTGGACGTGTTAGGCGAGACTGTGAAGACCAACCCGTCCTGCTGGAGAACATTCTGCGCGATGGTGTACATCAGGACTGTGAGGATGTTCCGTGATCCTTACAAGCTTTACGTCATGATATTCATGCCTATTAGTAAGTACCTTACCTTACTTATAAAAAGCGCTTTAATCGTGAATTCATTATTCATTCATCATTCATCTCGGTCATTTATTTTTTGGATTATTTGAGAGGGTGTTTTTTAATGCGATTTTACTTTTAATTAATCGAAATAATATTAGTAGTGGTTAAAGTGGTTACAACGTCACTACCAATGCGTCGGGATTCCCACACGAAACAAATATTTGTGCGATTCATAGATAGTTGTTTCGGGTCTGGTTGTACTTTATGTCCGTTGTTTGAATGTTTATAAGAGTACAATTCTTAGTGCGGGAGATATCTTTAAAAAGAAATAACACTAAAAACCAGAATAATTTATTCGTAGATCTTCCAAATGCGTAATGCTTTAAGAACCGGCAGAATTATAAATTAACCCGTAGTTAATTAAAGTGAGGCTATAATTATGTCGTTACCTAAATCTGTTTTACTTTTCCAGTATCCTGCGCTCTCGGCCTCTACATGAAGTCACGACAGATGATCCTCTTCAGAATGCAGCCACTCAAATTGGACCCTAATGCCTACTTCAATAAGACTCCTATTGCCGTGTTCAGTGAACAGGACAACTTTAAAGAACTATCAGATCTCAGGGAGTCTTTAGAATCGTTAGGAGCCTTCCCTATAGTAGACTTTGATGGGAACTTCTCCAGTCTACTGGACATGGAGAACTTTGCAGCGTTCAGTATAAAGGACAGTGTGATACCTTATGGGAAGATAATGGCCTACTTTAACACTACTTACACGCACAGTTTGCCTATCATTGTGAATTTGTTGGATAATAGCGTTTATAGGTAAGATTTTGTATATTATAATATATACACATGTCTGGATATATTATACACATTATGACGGAGAATATTGCGTTAACTTTCTTTAACCCACTACTGACCCACCGCTGGGCAAGGGCCTGCTCCCTAAGGAGGGAGGGGCTAGGCCTTGGGCCTGCCACGCTAGCCAAGTGCAGGACTTTGCATGCCCTCAAGAAATGTATTAAACAAATTGTAGGCATGCAAGGTTTCATCACGATGTTTTCCTTCACCGTTAAAGCGAGATTTTACCTCTGTACACCATCTTTGTTAGTGTTTTTAGCGAAATAATAACACATTCTTGTAAAGAACGGAAAACCTTTCCTACAACAATTGATGATAGTAGCTTTTTCGAACAGTTATATAACTATTCATTACAATTTACGCCTACATTAAAACGCTTAGGCCTTATAATTCATTTATTTAAAAAACTTCCTTAGGGACTCTCAAATTATCTTGATACTAACAAAAAAACATTTTTTCCAGGGTCCTAATGTCATCATCAGGTTTGATAGAGAACTTCAAGCCGATCGAAGTACTATCACATCCCTTCCAGCAGACAGAACAACAGGAAGAGTTCAACTTGGGCAACGTTATCTGTGCTGTGTTCATGGGCATGATCTTCGCTTTAGTGCCTGTCACTTTAGCCGTTGATATCGTCTATGATAGAGAGGTAAGTCGGAAAAACTCTTCATATTTACTGCACGTTTGGCGCAATGGTTAATGTGGTCACTTCGCTGTAATAACCGTAGCGCCGCGTGAGGTTCGAATCCTATAAGGGACAAATATTTGTGTGTTGAGCAAGAGTATCTGTTTTGAGTCTGGTTGTTCATTTATCTATATAAGTATGTATTTAGAAGAATATAAGTATGTTTATCAGTTATTTGGTAACCATAGTACAAGCTCAGCTTAGTTTAGAATCAGATAACCGTGTGTGAGTTGTCCAATGATAATCATAATTTATTTATTTACTAGAGACCTCCCACTACTTAGTCCACGTGGAAACCTAGCCTATATGTTATTTTGGGGTCTTCAGCTACCTACATACCGAATTTCATCGTAATCGATTCTGTAGTATTTGCGTGAAAGAGTAACAAACATCCTTACATACATACCTACTCACAAACTTTGTGTATTAAGCGCAGTGGCTAGGAGTTGCAAAAAGCACGCCTTCGTAATAAAACCTCCTTGTTTCAGATAAGGGCCAAGAACCAACTGCGAGTGAACGGTCTGTCGATGAGCATGTACTTCCTCACCTACTTCACTATATTGATCTTCATCATGGTCATCACCAGCGCTGGAGTTATTGCCTTGGTAAGTACATACAATCAGTTGTTTTATACCTAGAGAGTTGTCTTTTCTTGAGTAACAGACGTGACTTGATACGCTGCAATTGCCAATACGTGGGTAAGAAATATGGAAAACTTCTTTAAATATTGAAAGTACCTTAACTCACTATAAGAAAATACTAATACCTTTACTAAAAAACGTCGTTAAAAAATGCATGTCTTAAACTACGTACGAAGTCCTCAACCCGCACTTGGCCATTGTGTTGGATTTAAGTCCTAACCCCTTCTTTATTCGGGAGGAGACACCTGCCCATGAAACGAACCGCAAACTGATAACCGCAAACGCAACCACGTCCTGCGGTTCGCCGGACGGCTGACCGCATTCCGGCTATCCCAAAACTAAGCTAAACATTTTTTTTAATAATTGAACAGGTACTTCTCAACGACATACCGTCACTAACGAACGGCTCAGCGATCACGATGTTGTCCGGCCTCCTGCTGCTGTACAGTCCGTCCGCCATCTTGTTCAACACGTGTCTCTCATACATATTCGACAAGATGGACTCCGCACAGAGCATCATGCCGAACATCACCACGTGGATCGGCGTTATTCCGTTTATACTGGTCGCTGTGTTGGATACTTTCAAATGGGGTAAGATAATACATTTTTTGTTCTGTATATTAGGCCTTTGTGCCTTTAGTCCATTTGAATGCATTCTTGGGAGCGCTCTTCTGATAGAGATTCTTTTTTAATAATATTTAGTCATTGACATTAATTGGAAAAGTGCCTCCGTTGCGTAATGGTTTAGATTGTCACGCCGCTACCATTGCGTTGGGAGGTCGTAGGTTCGGTTCCCACACGGAACAATTTATTTGTGTCTATTGTTTGTATGTTTGTAAAAGTCCCCGAGACACAAAAGTAAATAAAAAGAACACTTCAATGAAACAAAATGCATCTTGATGAAGTACATATGTGCTGTTTATTTTCGCACACTAAAAAGCTTGATTCGTTCTTCGTGTCCCTTTTCTAGACTTGCATCATCTGGGCTACATCTGGATGTTTAAAGAAAAATATGTTTTTGTTTATGCAGGTAGTGACATCGCGTTCTACTTGCATCTGGTGTTCAGCTTCTTGGACGTGATGTATATACCCTACGCTATCATATACTATGTTGATAGGTAAGTGTTCTGACTTGTATTCCTACTAAAACTAGCCTATTGCATTGCTATAAACTGGTGGCGAAATTACCTCATATCTTTTACCTAAAAAAAACATCGAACGCAGGCAAATTTTCTAGAAAATGTAAGAAGAAACACAATCACAAAAAAGCAGGACATACAATTTTCCTTTTAAAATCGGGACTCCTCGCATTGCAACACTGCCACGGACTCTTGGGTTTGTAAATCTGCAAAAGTTTCACAAAAATATCGACAAATTGTTCATATTTTCATTATATTTCCTCTTTAGGGTATACCTAACCTGCAACCTGCGAGGGTTGTGCACGACGCCAGCTCTGAGCAGCTACTTCACGGCCGAGGTGTGGGTGCTGGTGGCGGCCATGTTGTTACACGTGCCCGTCTGCGGCGCCGCGCTCCTCGCCGCCGACAGGCTCAAGTCTACCGGCCGGATATGTCCTGTAAGTTATATATTTCTTAAGTTATCCACCACCACCTATAAGGTTTTTTTTATGTGTCCCCACGAGGGTAAAACCGCCCCGTGAGGGTTTATTGCGATGCTATACGCTAATAAACTAATCTGCTATTTGATACAGATTCATCTATAAGGTTGCCGGCTAATGGCCGGCTGACACTTCGACGACTATTGATCCTTTGTGTCATTCCCTCCTTTGCTACTCTAAACGTTGAGGAGCAATGCAAAACCTATCAGTTTTGCTATGCTCCCCATCGGTAGCAGTCTGCAGTCTTCTGGTTTAGGGTATCCGCATCCTAGAAGATCCATTATTTTCCTTCCCAAAGCATCCCATTCGCACCGTATATGTATATACTTTAATGAGAAAGAAGAAACTATGAATCATATATGTTTCATTTGAGAAAGAAGAAACTATGAAACATATATGTTTCATTTGAGAAAGAAGAAACTATGAAACATATATGTTTCATAGTTTCTTCTTTCTCATTAAAGTTATATATTTTGTGTTAACTGTTAGTATAGTGTGAGTGAGAATACGGAGCTGGAAACTCATAAATACTGACTTACAAACGAATGGAACGGTACCTATAGAATCCGCAACCGTTCTCCTATGACCGGTTCGCCATTGGACTGTTCGTCGACAGGATGATTCATTTGTTTCCTTTTCCCCAACAGAGTCTTTCACCTATGGACATTGCGTCGACAGAAACTTTCATCTATGTCAATTTCGACGACAGGTCTTTCCAGCTACAGAATATTCCACCGACACGACGATAAACCTATTACTCTGGTAACTACAGACCTTTTCATCTAAGGAGAATAGGCTGTCAATTTTAACACAAGCGATAAAACAAAAATATACATATCTAACACAGTCAAACTTTGCTTACAACAGTTGTAAGCAAAGTTTGACTTCTCTAAGGCAAGTAACCAACCCTGTTCTCTTAGTAAAGATACAGTAAGCTGTAGCTGTTAGATATGTATATTTTAATAGGTTTATTTGTAATAGGTTTATCGTCGTGTCGGTGGAATATTCTGTAGCTGGAAAGACCTGTCGTCGAAATTGACATAGATGAAAGTTTCTGTCGACGCAATGTCCATAGGTGAAAGACTCTGTTGGGGAAAAGGAAACAAATGAATCATCCTGTCGACGAACAGTCCAATGGCGAACCGGTCATAGGAGAACGGTTGCGGATTCGTACCTATAGGTATTATATTTTTGAGAAAGGAAGATGTTTTATACTGATATTATCTTCGGAAGCTTTTATTTACGTTTTTCGTTACATCAATTTAGGTACACAATCTTACAGTGTCGTGACATTTCTTTGCATCTTAGTTATGATTTCAAAGTAAAGAAACCGTGAAAAGGTACTGATTTTAACGACGTATTTTAAACTTATAGTGGCACTTTCTATAATCCTGTCGTTATTACAGCGCAAACGCACTGGGTCAGAAGGGGGAGAGGGCGACGCGGAGGCGGAGGCGGGAGGCGAAGCGAGTGAGGACGACGACGTGAGGAGAGAGCGACGGAGGGTCGCTAACATACTGAACCAACCCAAACACAACGCGCCACCGCTTGTGGTGCATGTGAGTATTGCCATCTGTTTGATTTAGTTTAAGCTACGAGTACATTGAAAGCCATAGTCTCACGACTTTTTGGGATTCTTATATTGCAATCTGCCGCCACTATTGATCGGGAACTCTTAAGATTATATTTCATGCTTCTCTTACCAACAACATATTACTGATTTCATAAGCTTGATTTTTTAAGAAAACTCTAGATAAGTTCATAGTACTCATGCTGGTTTTAGTCGTAGAGAGTAATTCTGTAATTTCGTTTTGATTTTCAGTAATACATGCTAAAAATAGATAAAAAAAAATTAAAAACATTTATTTCTGTCTATGTTTACAATATTTTTAAAACAATGATATCCACACTAGACATTGCCTGTGTCGTGGTATCAAAAGTAGAGTAAGATAAATCTGATGGTGGTTTCCAGAATCTTCGGAAAGAATACAAAGTGCGCGGCACCGGCAGTACATGCTGGTCGCAGCCGGAGGACGCGGCGCGGGGCCGCGTGGGGCTGGCGCGGCTCAGCCTGGCCGTGGAGGGCGGCGAGGTGTTCGGCCTGCTTGGACACAACGGCGCCGGGAAGACCACCACCATGAAGATCATCACTGCTGAGGAGAGGCCTACACATGGCGTCGTAAGTCTTCAAGATGATTTTATTGAGCTTTTGTCAAAAAAACGTGGTACTGTGCTTTTTAAGCCCCTAATTTTAACACTAAGTAGTTAAAGACGGATAAGTTGGTTGGAAAGAATATTGTCAACATATTATTTTGTTATACATAGGTATTATTATGCATTGTACTATGAATTATGCATTGATTGGGCCAATGTAATAGACAATACTATAAACGACGGATACGTCAGAAAGCTACCCTCAATGGCTTGAATTGATAATAATTTGGTTTTGAGTAAGTAACCAATTTGTTATGTGCAGGTGATGCTGGGCAGTCAAAACATAGACGAGTCGATGTCGACAGCGTTCCAGATGTTAGGCTACTGCCCTCAGCACGACGCGCTCTGGAAGAACGTCACCATCCGCGAACACATCGAGTGTTATGCCGCCATCCGGGGAGTCAGCAAGCAGGACACTCCTAGGTAACAAACGTTATATATCCCCGGTTTCTGAGTAAATTTGACGGTAATTTATCTATTCAATAGTGTTTTTTTTTTGACACTATAAAACAGATAAACTACCGCTTAATATACCTCTGAAACCGGGGGATAGCCTTGTGTCTTAACATCCATTGTATGAACATTTACAGCGGTCCTAGAATATGTGGCAAGAACTATTTTCTTCAAGCAATTTGATATGTTAAACGAGCGCTAGTCGATTGTACTAACTGTATAATATCGCGATACAGTAGCACGATTCTCTACAATAATTGAAACCATCGAGTATCGAGAGTTTGACTTTTAATATATACTACCAAAATAGTTTTTACGACGCGAGCTAGAGGCGTTGATCCGAATGTCATACAATTTTTTTCGATACCTAGCCGGTTGTCGATAGTGGTGATAGAGAATAGAGGAACTTTGTTCCTTTTCAATCTCTCTTCTTAGTAATGTGCTCATACTTACGTTACACCTGAATAATATTTGAGTCTTCTTCTTCGTGTCATATTTGAGTCAAAATGAATGTTAAAACATAGATAAATATTAACAGGATAGTAGACGCGTACCTGAACGGTCTACAAATAATGGAGCACGCGGGTAAGAACGCGGACGAGTGCTCGGGCGGCACGAAGCGCAAGCTGTCGTTCGCGCTGGCGATGGTGGGCTGTCCCCGCGTCGTGCTGCTCGACGAGCCCTCCACCGGCATGGACCCCAGGAGCAAGCGCTTCCTCTGGGACACCATCCTGGCTAGCTTCCAGGTAACTTGTCACTAACACTTTTAAACTGAATATTATAATACAGGTTTATTTCCCAATGTATACAGCATGTCAGAGTAGTTAGTTCGTTTTGAATTGGCGCCCAACATGGGACCGAATAAGTGATCATAAAAATCGAAATATTGCGATGTGTTGATGTTTGATTTTTTAATGGCGAGTTTCGCAAATTCTGACTACATATTTATTAGCTCATCTGGTGAAATTTTGACTGTCTTTAACCACAGTTATTGACAATTTATCTATGGTTATCACGACACTTATCTAGCCCTAAGTCTGACATAGTCGTAGGCGGTGTTAAAGATAGTTACTATGGGATAATCTTTTTTTGTTTCAGGGCAAAAAAGGTGCTATACTAACGACACATTCCATGGAAGAGGCTGATGCTTTATGTTCCAGAGTCGGCATCATGGTCAAAGGAGGTCTAAGGTAACACTCGAAAGATAAAGACAAGAGAGTAATAATTATTTTAAAGTTGGTTTTAATTGGTCAATCTTTCGTGTGCTCAGGTGTATCGGCTCCACGCAGCACTTGAAGAATCTGTACGGAGCTGGATACACGTTAGAAATGAAGATTGGACAGAGTTATCAGAAAGCAACGGTTGGTAAAATTTTAATATTATTAAATCTACATCCTACAATACCTTTGAAATTCCATATCGTCGTTTAAGTTCTATCACCACGTATGCCATTTTTTGGCAGTTTTGACATTTTGATGACATTGGCTAGAGGATCGAAAGACGAAATTGAAACTTGACTCTTCTGAAAAGTTGCTAAAAATAACTAATGTGGGAATAGAACTTAAACGACGATATAATTATGTAATTTCATATATGTTTTAGATGATGGAATCCGAGCTGTCAATGTCACCATCACCGCTACGGTCAAACGAAAATTCACCGTCACTAGGCGAAGCTGATGAAGGTAAGTTACTATATTTTTTTTTTTTTTTTTCTTAAAAAACAACTCCCGCACTAAGAATTGCTCTTGTGTCGCGGGGACTTTTACAAACATATAAACAACGGACACAAAGCACAACCAGACCCGAAACAATTATTTGTGGATCGCACAAATAATTGTCCCGTGTGGGAATCGAACCCACGACCTCCCGTTGCAGTGGTATCGGCGTGGCGACCTAAACCACTGCGCCACAGAGGCAGTCAAAATATCGACATATCGACTGCCCTATACTTAAATCCGCTCTTGATTAGGAGAAAAATTGTAAAAGAGTAACTAATATTGGGAAAGATCTCTGTTATAATGCATTATTGACCTCAGTATGCTTGACGTTTCGTCACAGGTTACACTAGCCGTGATCAGATAATAGAAAAAAACACCGCTATGTTATCAGGAGGTTCCGCAAATGGTTCAGTGGGAGCGGAGGCGGAGGCGGAGGGCGAAGCGGAGGCGGTAGACGCCAGCATACACACGCCACTCGTTGCTGGCACGCCACCCTCGGCTAGGCATAAGCACCACAGGTATTTCAAATGATGCCAAAATTCTTACTCACATTGTATTTCGTGTAAAGGAAAATCAGACCTATTCTCAACAATATGAGAGTGAGTGATAGAATATAGCTATTTCATAAACTACAGTCAAATTATGAATGTAAAAGTGTTAAGTATTTAGATTTTTTGTGTGTCAATTAATAAGAAAAAATGCTCTTTACTTACTTTATACCTTTGTTTTCAGTATTACATCAAACACTCAAGGTAGCTGAGCACAAAAGGATTTACAAAGCCTATTAACAAAATAATGGTATGTTCTTAGGACGGAATCCAGTGGCGGTGCGAATGCAGAAGCAGCGATAGCTTTAGTAGGCCAGTTGTTCCCTTCAGCCGTTCTTGAAGAAAACTTCGCTGAGCGGCTGGTGTTCTCCGTGCCGCAGTCTGCCGTGTCCAGCCTGGCGAGGTGTTTCCAGCAGATTGAGGACGGTAAGAATAACTATTTATATTGATGGAACGGCCCCGCAGTACGGTTAGTCCCCTAGCGGTACGGTAGCCTACGGTAGCCTCCGTGGCGCAGTGGTTTAGGTCGCCACGCCGATACCACTGCAACGGGAGGTCGTGGGTTCGATTCCCACACGGAGCAATTATTTGTGAGATCCACAAATAATTGTTTCGGGTCTGGTTGTGCTTTGTGTCCGTTGTTTGTATGTTTGTAAAAGTCCCCGCGATACAAGAGCAATTCTTATTGCGGGAGTTGTCTTTTTTAAAATGAAAAAAAAAAAAATGAAAAATGAAGTAATGGTCCCACGGTGGGGCGCCATTAGTGTAGTTATTGGCGCCCAACATGAGACCATTACTCAATTTTGTTCCAAGCGACATAGTGACTTTAAATCTGTTACCTTACTGCCTTTACCTTCTCCTCATATATTTCATGAATATTCAATTGTTAATCTATAAATTACCTAAAGGTTGGTTGCAGATATTTATTGTCAAAACCAGTGTATAGAACCCTAAAAAAGTACTTTTGTTCTAAAAAACAGTGTTAAGATTTTCGTACTAAAAGATATTTCCTATATCTTAAAAGTATATTTTAATGAGTAAAGTATCCTAATTTAATTATTTTTTTCAGCAAAAGAAAAACTGAACATAGTAGAGTACAGCTTCAGTCAGACGACATTAGAGCAAGTGTTCCTGAAATTCGCACAAACTGAAAACGTCGACTCATCAGACCAAGAACATTAAACGTTGATAGTAATGTAAGTATAACTAACTAACTCTTTTCACTTGTATTTTCTTGGAGAGAGATGAAAACACTCGCAAATTATTAATTATTTATATTATGTTTATTTAATATTATCATTGACTGTGTTATTTCATTTCAAATATAGTTTCGGAAATGTTATACATTATGTAGGTATTATTTTTGATTATATTTCTTTATATATTTAATTGTGAATTATATATATAGTGCCTAGTAGCATTATAATTACTCATTTCAAGTTTTGGAAAGATAAGTATTTGTATATTGTTTCCATGTGAATCGCCTGAGAGATTAACGTATCGAGTAAAATTTTCAGAATTATGTTATGGTGATATTTTTTTTATAATATGTTAATTTAATTATTCTGCGAGTCATAGACAAGAGAAAGGAAAAACGTTTAGAAAACGTCAAGTGGTTCGGCCAAGGAGATACAAGTGAAAAGAGTTTGGTATAAAATTTGTGCTTTTGAAAAGAAAATGTAAAATAAGTCTCGCTTCTGATATTACAATATTGTGTAGTTTATTTAGTCGAGTTTTGTTTATAGCCGAAAACAAGTATTTACTTTTGATGTACCATTAAAATATTCAAGTATATTATAAATCAAAGTAGTACTATTACACAAATAAAAGTTTCCTTAATTAACAATGTCAATGTTTCCATATAAAAATACCCACTTTATTATTATTCTAATATCAATTCATGTTACAAAAAAACAATGATTAATTTATTGCTTGTTTACATAAAACGTATTTTAGATTTAATAGTTTAGTAAACAAGCAATAAATTAAAAAACGAAGCACTATAAACATGACCTTATTGAATTGAATTTTTTTTAGGAAATGAATGAAAAGATTTATGTAGAAAAAGCAAACTCAAACGATTACGTGCAGAATCTACATGAATCAGTAGAAGGTACATTTTATAAATTGTACCTTTACGACTCGTGTGTAGTTCTTCTATACTACTTCCAACATTCAGTTATGGCAATCACATATTTTGTTACAGAACAAATAAACTAACTTACTCATATTACAATGATAATGGGTCTTTAGCGTGATGATAATTTGAAGGTTAGTGGACCAACGCTAAGTTGGCTGAAAAGGTGGGGTATCGTAAACTTCAAATATTAATCACGTTCAAGACCTTTATCACGTATCTCGGTTGACAGCTAGTGTATGTCAAATTGATGGTCCCTGTTCAGTACATCGCTGCTTTGCCGTAACGTGATAATCACTATAAGCTAAGAGAGAAAGCAATCTGCAGTAAAGTGGCTTTTAAATAGTTATCAACTGAAATACGTGATACTGGTGGCTTACTTTCGACAGGATCGAATTCGAATGCAATCGAGTTAGGCTCGGGTTAGTGTCAAATCGTAATCTTACGTTACAAACTATGACACGTTTGAATGCTGATTTAAAGTGAAAATAATGTGAGTCAAACATTTCAATTTATTTTACTCGAATTTCAGTGTTCAATTATATGCTAGTTTGTATATTAAGAATATGATTTGACATTCCCTTGAACTCAACTTGATTGTATTTGAATTCAATACTGTCGGGAGTAAACCGCGAGATATCATTGTAGTAAGGGAAGAATTTTGAGGTGCAATGGTACATCAAAAGTAAGGTACAAGTTGCGGCTAACAAGCTTTGTAATATTTCCGGTCGAAGAGAGAATATTACCTAGGTGTGTAGACATAGGACATGTTGACTGTGTGAGGTTTTATAATGATTTGATACGTTTATTAGCCACTTTTATATTATATTAGGTACACGGTTGTAAGCGTTGTGACTGTTCAATACTGTTGTTGTCAACGGCTGAGCCAATCGTTGTTAAAAATATTAGCTATGACACCTAACCTTAGGATTGTTAAAAATGTCCCTAGACTAGAAAGTTCCCATTAATTGTTATAATAGACTCGGTGATAATAGCTATCGAATATTCTAGAAGTCCTATACGCGCCAACGACTTTCGATTATTGTGATGCTCACCGTTCGTAATTAAAAAGCAACAGTCACAACGCTTATATAAATAGTATAAAATCATTCACTGCATACGGTCTAACAGTGCCTAAGAACATATTGCTGGTTAAAACCATATGTAAAAGTTTAAATCTTAACACCAATGTGATTTTTTTAGTATTAGAAAAAAACATTTGTGATTAATTTTCTAGTCGGCAACACTGTGTGCGTCGTTTTATAAAAAAAGTTAATCTCAAGTTCCCTGGCATTGTTTTTGATATCGACAATAAAATATTTTAAATCTTATTATAAAATGTTTAAGTAAATGTTACTCCGCTGTCGATTTAACTATAATATTAAATGTAACGCCATTTCCAAGCTATTTATTATATAAATAAGTTAGCAGGGGGCTGACTAAAAGTTGAGAGATTATAATGTGACGTACACATTGTGGATTATTAGTTTTTATTTATAGAATTTTACAATTTCATATATGTTGCTATGTTTCATAATGTCGAAACTACGTATATACTGCGAATTGTTGACAAATTGTCTAATGAAACTTAGTGTTAAAGTAATATGGACTATAAAGTATATTATGATCAGTTTCGATTACAGTGAGTTGGTCACCGTGTCGGGTGTGAAATACACATTGTTGTAACGTTTACTTTATATTGACATTGCTAGGCCATTATTTCAGGAAAATCCTTCAAACGAAAACTCACTTGAAAGTAGACTAAAGACAGATACTCGTAGTTAACGCCAGTGTGTAAAGCGTCATATTATTATATCGTCATAATCAGCTAACTTATGAAAGAATTTGAGCGGAACACCTAAGAAGAAAAATATAAATTTGAAATTATTATCTGAAAATTAAGTCTTAAATAATTTTGAGGACATCATAAATCACGGTAAGTAACAAGTTTTGAGTTGTCAGCGGTACTAATTTATGAAATAGGTACGCAATCATTGCTGTAATATTTAACTTCAATAAATAATCTTATCCTAGCAATGTCAATCTATTGTGTTACGGTTACTCATAGCTATATTAATATTTCTGTTGAAATATAATGAATGGGAACTTGTAAATGTTTGGACAAACGTTACTCCTAGGAATGAGTTTAATATACTGTTGATAGGTTAAACATTTTAGGGTTAATATCAGTATTAGGTTAAGACCGCTTTTGTATCGTTTTATGTCTACAAATTATTTTAATTTATTAAATATATATTTTTGCTGCTTTTGACGCTGGTCTATGTTAATAATAAGAAAAAAAAAATCGATAAAAAATTTCAAGTGTTCCATCCGTGGTTTGAAATTTGTAAAATCCACAGACAATAAATGTTTGACAGTTTGTTTTAACGTATTTTCGCTTACAAAGCCAGAGGAAATGAATTTTCATTCATGTCACGATTATTAGTTTTCTACTTAAACAGTCATGCTTATCTCCTAACCAAATATTGGTATGTAGTACTAGGTACTACGTGTAGGCTTGAATGAAGTTGACAAAATAATGTCCCATTTTTTATCAGAGTCAACAAGTCAACTTATTTTTTGACAGTTATTCAACAAGCCATCTGATAAGTTTATATTTTATGCGCCTGCATTCTACATAATGAGAACGGAAGCCGTCATTCATATTTTTTAATAAACAACACGCTATGTTTTTATAGTTTTAGTACTTGCCTATATTATGTCTATGATTTCAGTAAGAATTTATTAACAAAATAAAAGAATGAGAAAGACATTGCATAAACTACAACTAATTCTTAAAAGATTCAGAAAAGTATGAAATATGTATTAACTTATGCTAGGTAATTAATAAATTCTTACTGTATATCGCGTACCTCATTAAGCTTTAGATTTAATTATGTAATCATAATAAAATTAAGGTCAACGGAGACATATTGTTTGTACCTCTAAACTTCCTCTCGGCTTTAAAGAGCATTTCATATCATTTATCATTTAGTTGGATTATGTATTGGTACCTAGGTTTACTGGCTGTTAAGTGGGGTGTAAAAAGACTATGTTTGTTCGTGTGGTTGGCTTCTGAAGCTGGTGGACAGTGGGCTAGATGACGTTTACGCTTATTTTTATTCGTAAGTTTCAAGGAGGTATAATTATTTACAATGTGCAGGCTTGAAAGCAGACTACAAAATTGCTTTCCCTGTCATGTCTACGCCGAGATTTGAAAAGGAATTTTCCAATACCTACATAAAACTCAGCTACAAAAACAGTAATAACAGATTTCCACGCGATAAATTGGCGTCAAAGAGGACAATGGTCTGAATTAATGTAAAATTTAATTGCAATGAATCCATCATGTTATATTATTTTATAAAAGACGAATACCAAGAACTGTTTAATTTCATATTTTCTATAATTACTACAGGTGACTGACATACTGCGTAATTAATATTCCCGCCATTATGTTCAAAAGTAACAGTGAAACAAAACGTGATTTTATTTACATAATTTATTATAATATCTTACACGTTATCTACAAGCCTACATATTGTGCATAATTAAATGCTCCGAATGAAAACAGTATTTTTATTTTCGCAAAATCACTATTTTATTGTCATTGTTATTTGTATTGGAAGAAAGAAATGAAATTGTCTATGAACGAATCGTTTGGAAAAGAAAAACTAACAATTTTTTTATTGCGTTCCGTTTTTCAACAAATTTAGTTAAATATTAATATGTGCTTTTGAATACAATTGTAAAAAATCTTTAGAATGAATCATAAAATAAAAAAGTAACTAGAGACAGCTATTTGTTTGTTTGACGGGATAAAGAGTATAATTGTCAATTCAATATATTCAAATCTTATGAAATAAATAATGTCCATTTAACACCTAGAAAATTAAAGTTGATTAATTTTATTGCGATATTTTAAAATGAAACGCCAGTGAGAACATTTTATTAAAAATATTATTAAAAAATAATTATTAAATTGTAATTGAACAATGAAAGATGTACAATTACTTCTTAATACGTATTGTTTCGTCAAATTATTTATCATTAGTTAATTATCGTGGTAGGTATATTATTTACATAACTACTATATTACATTTGTAATTACATATAAGTTAAGCACACACATAATAATATAACCATGAATAAAAATATTTCTTGTATTTGTAGATACCTGAAATTCCATTTAGTCGATTTTAAATTAAATATTTACTGTTTTGTTATCTATATTTAGATTGATGCGAAAATAAAAATACATAATATCATTATTAATTATTTAATATAAGGCTCGGGCAGTCTGTAACTATGCTGTTACATTTTTAGTTAATTTGTTAGTGAATTTTAGTCAATTAATTTAGTACAGAATAAAACATCCGACACGATATATTATGACTTTTATTGTGCCCCTATTTTCCCATAATAATAATATACCTAAATAAGAAAAGTGTAAATATGTCAAAATACGTCGAATTATAATAAACAAAAGAATTTAGGAATCGAAGGTATTATAGATTCTAATAAATAAATAATAACGACTTCGTATACGAAAGATCGTGTGGGTTCGATTCCCACCACCGATGTAAACTCGCTCCCTACACAATCTTTCTAGCTTAACTGGAAATGTAAAAAATGCAGCTGGTTCTATAAATTTTCAAAATCAGATATTTCCCTGCCATATGAGGACCGAATACCTAACAAAGTATTCTAGGTACTGGTGGATAGTCAAAATATTAAAGCAGGACCTAAGAATAGGTAGAATTATGTAACTACAATAATACAATACCTAAGAAACAACTGCTAATTATTTTGAACTAATATATTTTTCATTAAAAAAATTTCTTCCGCATAACAAGTGCATATTCGCAACAAACCTCGTTAAACAGAGTGCAGCTGAGCACGCGCTGAAACGTTCATGACACCATTCAGAACTGTAATACAAAGTCCTTTGTATTTCGTGAATCATTATACATCAACTAAATGAAGGAAAAATGCGTAAAATATACAACATGCATCGCCTGTGCAACATAGCTAAAGTTACTGTTTATAGATCCTTTAATTATAATTATTTTTGTTTAAAAAAAGACAACTCCCACACTAAAAATTGCTCTAGTGTCGCGGGGACTTTTACAGACCCGAAACAATTATTTATGGATCGCACAAATATTTGGTCCGTGTGAGAATCAAACCCACGACTTCTGCTGGTGGTAGCGCGGTGACTTTATCCACTGCGCCACGGAGGCCGTCGATATCATATAAATATTACTTAGTTTTTCCGTATGGAAATCAAATGAACGCATGTCCCGTAGTTCTTTACAGGGGTAGTGTGACTTCAGAACATTTGCATGTGTGGTTAAAAAATGCTTGGGCGTAGTAGTTAAGAAATGTCTTAATTTATCCCACTGTCATTGTCCTATGTTTTGTATAATTAATTTTAAAGAAACATCTGTAGAAATTACGATGCACAAGTGGCATCATGATGAGGTCAAACTAATTAGGTAATATTTTTTTAACGCTCACAATAACATTAACAGATGAGTGATAATAAAAACGTCTAAAATATTGATAATGATTTTTGATCACATAATAATTACAATCACATCAAATCATCAATTTTACGTTAGGTGTCTAGTAAACTTCGAATCACTACCACAAACACATGGAAATGAAGACTACCCGCCTTTCAGAAAAAGCAAGATGGCTACTGCACTAGATATCAGTGTATACAGTTTTGAATGTATCCAGAATAAAGTAGCTGTATCAAACAAGCCACTGACAGTTACATGACCTATGCAACTGTATAATGTCAATGTAAATGTACCGGGTCGCTAATGTTCTAAATTCTGACTATTGTGCATCTCCGGTAACAGCAAACCTTACATGGTTCTCTACTAATTTGTTGGAGTCTGTTTTTACACCAAGCCTCGATCGTCGTTAGCAACCGTTTTTCTCAATAAACGTAAGTAAACTATCCGCATTTGATATTAATTAATAATATTATTAACTTGTATTAAGATAGGAATGACTTGTTTGAATAATAACGCAGCCGCATAATCTAAACGATATGATATAATTATGTTCCCATTAACATATATTTATAAATAACGCAGGTATTTCCTTATCAGGAATTTCTAGTTTTCCCTGTTTATTATAAATCGAGTGCGTTTCATTCTAATCTATACTAATATAATAAAGCTGAAGAGTTTGTTTGTTTGTTTGATTGTTTGTTTGTTTGTTTGAACGCGCTAATCTCAAGAACTACTGGTCCGATTTGAAAAATTCTTTTAGTGTTAGATAGCCCATTTATCGAGGAAGGCTATAGGCTATATAACATCACGCTACGGTCATAAGGAGCGGAGTAGCAACGAAAAATGTTACAAAAACGGGGAAAATTTTGACCCATTCTCTTAGGTGACGCAAGCGAAGTTGCGCGGGTCAGCTAGTTAAGCTATAAATCAGTTTCTATTATTCAATACTTGCTATTTAATCTAGAATGGCTTTAACATATAAGAATATTAAATTGAAAACCTGACAACACGTCCTTCCGAAAAGCTAGTTGTATAGTTAGGGAGATACTTTATGATCTCAGTCTCGCCCAACAAAAGGCTAAGCCGCATAAAAAAAAATTGGTTACAATGTCTGCTCTCTGCAGTCTTCAACCCGTACTGGGAAAGTGTGGTGGACTCGAGACTTTATCCCTTCCTCGTTCGGGACCTTACTTACCTTAATAGAACCTTACGCAGCATTGGGACAGGCACAGGTTAATAAAAAAAGTCTAAAGAAACAACGTCTTATGACGATTCAAGAGAATCCACGTCATAAGCCTCACAATTTATTGATAACAAGAAATTCAGACGATAGATACATAACAGCGAAGGCCTTGATACTGCTCTTAACTTACTTATACAATTTATTACTCCTGATAATAATATTTACATAGCCTTATTTATGAATATAGCACAAAATATTGTCTTTTCTGAGAAGCATTTGCCGCGTCTGGAAAATAGTAAATTTCTATTACTACAATCTTTAAAACAAACTCATCAGCCGACACTGTCTGTTCGCTACTTGCTTGCAATAAACTTGAGAAAACACTGAACTTTTTGGGTGTTTTTCACCGATAAACAGAGTAATTATATGACTAAAGATTTTTTATTAATTATATGAAGTTGCTAAAATATGGTAATTATTGCAAAAGATGTCTAAAAAAATTATAAAGATCGAACATCACTTAAGTCGATCAAAACCGAATAAATTTCCTCCCTAACCTGCACGATTGACTAAGATATAACAGTACGGTTTTGATATTTACAAGACATTATTTCTTCGTAATTTAAGAGAGATTGTTCGATTGTAAAAGTCGGAAACAATAAACTGTTTTACGACTAACTGAAACTTACTGTACCAAAAATATGTAACCCAATTATCAATCTGCCTTAATACGCAATTAATTGTTATAATTAGATTGATTTACTGTCCTAAATACTCTATCTAGTAATTGATTTATTTTGATTTATTTCTTTATAAATAACTAGCTCTTGACTGTAACTTCGTCTACGTGGATTGTACCTGGGTACATGGTTTGTTACCCGTATAGTTTCCGAAAGAAAAACTATCTTTAAACATGAAAATTACATCCAGGTTTAGTGGTTTACGCATGAAGAAGAGACAGAAAGAAGATAATGACGTATTATTTTACGGATACGATCTAACGCTTAAACAAAATAAAATTCTGTGGTTAAGAAAAAGAAGACTAAATAAGAAATGAAATATTGTGTGGTTGGTAGATATCCTTAGAAATATCAGTCCTAAAAGCCTCAATTTCTAACCTTTCAATACCAAATAACTTACGTCACTTTTCACTATATTACACGATCTGCAATCAATGTTATCTCAAAAAAATTACGACAAATTACCCAATATTTTACACAAAGCAAGCGGAAACTCTTCAAGTGGCATACGTTCATCACGTCACCGAGATTTGCTCAGCATCCAATGCCGCCTTATCAAAATACACACAACGTGATGTGTGCTAACGGCTGCTTTATTTATGATCCTATTTTCCCTATACATGTATGATATAATTATATAATTAGTGTAGTATCTCTGGATCATGGCCGGGGTTACGTAAAGTGTGATTGAAATGAATTAGGTATACTTTCGTGATCACAAATTCGACTCAATCATACCAAAATGTTGTACGCGAAACTAAGCTTGGCGTGCACGTTTTCACGGCTGTAGTACATGGCATTAAAAAGATTTTAATAAAATGTTACATGGAAATAGTTAAAATCTTAAAATGAAACATAGACTTCTTCTGAAAAATCAGCCCTTAAGTGGATGAAACTTTGAACGTCTGTGGAGCCACCTAGGTCAGTCAGCTAGCATGCTATCATTTTGGAAATTGTAACTGCCTTTTCATAGTGCTATTAGATGTCTCTACCACGCAGAATTGAAAATAGGTTATTGGCTCGAATCAGGTACAAAATTTTACAGTTCCAGATCTAGGTAGTCTATGGTTTGAGCGACGCGACACGTCTCCTTACAAATTAGATCATGATAACGTTTTGGTACTTACCAAATGCAATGTCTGGTTAAAAAAATGTCTTCTGTTTACACAAGTGTAATTTTTACAAATTATGCACTATTACTGCATATTACTGTGCAAAAATTACGTAAAAAAATTGTTTAAGTGTTTATTGAGTGTCATTTATAAAGAGAGTTGTAAAAAAAATTAAGACATTACTGAAAGGACAAGATCTCCCGGAATGAGGGAGGGGTTACACCTTCAGTCTATCACGCTGGCCAAGGGCCAGGTTGAGGAGTTAGCGTCTCTTCAAGAACTGATCAAACAAATCTCAGGCATGTAAATGTTTTCCATCCCCCTTAGAACAAGTCATTATATAATTTTTAACGCATACGTAACTTCCGAAAAGTTATTGATTGAGTTCGAACCTTCAACGATTATTATGGCAGGCGAATACTTGTCCGTGAAAAATAGCGCGTAATTGCATCTGCTTAGTTTTCTTAAAAAATACAAACATAAAGTGGTTCTAATAATTTAATGATTTCATTAAAAATGTATATGACCGGCTGTGAACTTTACATCAGAGTAGAGTAGATTCTTATATTTTGTCTTAAAATCTTTGCATACTATTTATTTTATTGATAGATATTTAATATTCATGTGATATGTAAACAGCTAACTCAGTCTTTCTCAATCTGTTTTTTGCGGTTAATTTGATAGTTATTACTTGACCACAGCGTAACAATTAATATGCCCATTTAAAACCTATTCATATCTATGAATGTATATTATGCAACTTTCATTCATCTTTATGGAGCATTTTAATGGCAAACTCTTTTATAAGATAAGAAAAGAATAAAGAAAAAATAAGGGTTAAGTTACAATATCAATCCTATTAATATAAATGCAAGAGTTTGTAAGGAAGGATGTATGTATGCACGTTTGTTACTCTTTCTCGCATAATGATAACGAATGGATATTTATCAGATTTGGTAAACAAATAGTTTATAACCCGAATTAACTCCTTACATACGTGAAAATCTTTTCACGCGGACAAAGCTTGCAAAGTCTAATCTTTCATACAATTTCAATAAACCTCTTTAAAATCAAACTGCCCGCAGGTTAAGAAACGCTGTCTTTAACCATAAAAAACATTAATTAATTAACGACAAAAATTAGCAATGCAAATTGTAGAATCCTTTTCTAGTTTGACCACTTTTAAAGTATAAAATCGCTTGTCGCGGCGCTCGTTGCTTGCACCAACTAAACATGGGAGTTACGCCGGCGCTTGCGCACCGTCCAGTGAAATACCGTACCGAGGGTAGCACACACGTTCTTGACGGAAAATAATACGCGAAATATAATTATTTATTAATTAATTTCGTATTTTTGTAAAAGACATTAGTGTAAAGTTTCAGTGCAGTGAAATATTTAGTTAGTTTGGAAAATTAGGTTCGTATTTTTTCTTTTTTTTTCGTTTAGTTTGTTGTGTAAGTGTATTGCGTTGGTGCGTGTATTTTTATTGTTTATTTTATTACTCTGGTTATGTAAATTTAGTTTAGTATTTCAGGAATAATACTGTTGAATATTGGAAATGCGATAGCGAAATTCTATTAAGTTATTTATGTGAATTAATAGTAATAGTGCGCAATAAATATGTAGTTTCATATTTTAGCAATAGGAGATTTTGAGCACACTTTAAATTGTTCTGGTAGTCCTATACAAGTATAAATATGAGATTTGTCAATTGAGATAGATTTTTTGTTTTAATTATCATTAGATACCTTATTTAAATTATTATTTTGCTTTTTAACTCCCGATGATAAAGGGGGTGCAATAAAATTAACCCAAATGTATGTCATTTTGGTTCTTACATACAGTCGGTGTGTACAACTAAAAGATTTTTATCAGGTTTTCAATCACGTTACCAACTAATAGGCAATTATTTTCATTTTATGTAACACAATATTTACAACAAACGGTACTTAATGAAAAATCATTAGTGCACACGTGAGTTTACTGCAGAAATCAATAAAATTGAATGCAATCAATTGTATATAGGGGGGTTCTAAATAGTGTAAGGGTGGGGAGGGGTGAGGGATCTATCTAAGGTATCTAGAGGTACTGGGTAGAGCCCTCTAGATCATCCGAGTTTGTTACTTTTACACCTTCTTGTACTTTATATCTTTCTTGTGTGTCTCTGTGCTGGTTTCACTAAATAAACTTTCTTCTTTCATTCTTTCTTCTTTCCATCTATACTGGTGCCAGTCTAGTATATTCATCTTTTCTAAAAGTGTATAAATACAGCTGTATGCGAGCATATTGACAGATTTATTCATCGTATGGTTAGTGGTTAACCTAGTGTCAAAGGCGTTCAAGCCGCCCGATTGCCTTTGACATGGCTTATCTTTATTCACAACCAGGACCGACATTTTACGTGCTCTTTAAATCACGTAGACGTCCAGGTGGAAAACCAATCAGCGGCCACCCATCCACGATGGATGATTACTTTACGATGAGCGTAATTACCTAAGATTTACTGTTATGCCTGATTTTCTTCATGCACTGAAATCTTAGCTACCAATTTTCTACGTATTTTGAATTTACATCATTGACCTTCATCCAATCGGGCTTCATCTGATTATCTTTTATAATAATTAAACAAACACCACGACATAAATATACATAGATAATGTCACTTGCATAAAATCACTTAATTATCACAAAATCAAGTTTTGTTAGAAATATGCGAAATAAAATAAGATAGAAGCAAAGAATTAACAAAATAACAGGTATTTTGCGTTGTCTTTGAATTAACACCATAAATTAATTAACAAAATAGCTAATGATTCGGTCAGGGGGTTATTAATCCCTCTTCGTAAATTAAATTGATGATTTAATAAAAGTAAACTGTATTTTTGAAAGATAAAAAGGGTTTCTTTTTTTACTTTTACGTCTACATACTTGTGACTGAAGTGCCCAGTTAGATAACTTCAACATAAGCTGGTTATACTTTGAAAGATCATACACCAATAACATGAAACACATACGAAATAATTAAACTAAAACAAAATTATACTCGTACTAGATTTTGCCTTCGACTTAGACCGCGTGTAAATATTTCCCGGTAAAAAGAGTAGCCCGTGTGTTAATCCAGGTGTAAATACCAAATTTCAGTTAAAAAATCCGTTGTGTTTTGACGTGATTAAGTAACAAGAATTCATCAAAACTTCAAATGTTTCGCATTTATAAAAATAAGTAAGATTAAAGGAACAGTCAGACTTTCTTACATTCTCACTCACTAGAGTCTTTGATAACCAATCTTTACATAATTTTTACAAGTAAGTAGGTAGGTACTAATACTTACCACACGAAGTTGTTTACCCTGTCGAGGGCACTTATTGGAACGCAACCCATTTCACCCAATTGACATCAAGTCAATTACTGAACGTTGTCTAACAGTTCTGATCTTTGATATTCCAGAACTTTCTGCATTAAGCGCTCATTGACATTTTAGTTAAGAGCTGGAAGAAGAGGCGCTTGTGGCTTAGTGAACATCATTCCATCATCACGATTATGTTAGTGTATGTTACTTTGTTGGTCACAAAGTCAGATCATCACACTTTTAAGATCAGCCAAAATCTGACTATCAAGAGAATTATAAGGTCAGATAGGTCATTAAATCAATATTTATTTTCTGTGAGATTTAAAATCAGCGGTTACTAATGCTAATTAAATCAGATTTTTCGGACGTTTTCCACCATACAACGATTCTTAACTGACATAACACAAATCATTTAGGTAGCTTTACTAACGTTCATGTAAAATTCTCTATCATAACCTCTTATTAACGAAAATTAATTGTGCGTTTCTTTATTAAATTAAATGCGAAGAAAAAGAAATATACACGTGATCGAAGCAAGTAAGGTTACTAGTAAAAGTAGCTAGGTAGGTAGTTTAATAATAAAAAATATTGCAACACAATTAATAAAATAAGTTCTTACTATTTTATCATAAACTTTCTTAACTACAGATAGTAAATTCCTCCAATCCTCGCTTGGCTGCTGTAATAAAGCTAACAGTAATAATATCTAAGCATTAATCGTAGAGTTAGAATGACCCGTCAAATAGTATTAATTGGCCATCATTATTGAACAATGGATAGTAAAGTGGAAATACTTCGAGCGTGGCAATCATCGTGCAAATGAGAACTATGGTAAGAGAGAACCCTTGACACAAACATAAAAGACTCGTCCTCACTTGACTACGAAATTATGATTTTGTTTAAAAGACAAACTATAAAATTAATTAATAAGACAAAAAGTAGCTGTATACTTGGTAGATCATAAACAAAAGATCGCTTGTGATTTGTATCATTTTCTAGAAAGTGCACGTTTTACCATAACCAGAAAAAAAGAAAAATATCTAAGTAGCTCATTACCTTATGCAGAATGAAAAGTTACATTTAAGTATTTAATTTACTTTTAGTTCTATTTACTTGGAGTCCTCCTGATTGGTAGGAAAACGATACACTATTTGGGACCTCTTTTCGGTCTTAAAACACACTCAATTTTCGTAAAGACATACTTACTCAATTACCTCAATTTTGTAACACTAGAATTATTCCCATTTAATAGTTCTTGAAATGAGAAAATCAGGGTTTGATCTAGATAAATATGAATGGTATTTGTATCTTTCAATACTTAAACTTACCTTTTTTACCGTTTACTCATTATTTCAGTTACAATTAGCCCAGTGAAGACATAACCTAAACATAGTGAATGTTATTGGCCACGCAAGTTCGCATGACATGCCTTCAACGATTGCGACCCGTTGCATGTTCATTCATTGATCAAGTGCACTAGACAGGCTAGACAGTAGGTACTAGTGTCTGATCTATGATTATATACAGCCGATGGACGGATGTACGCAAGAATAGCTGACATGTCATTAGTATGACGTGTTTCATAGGACGGGTAATGCAACGGTGGGGTCAATAACTGCGACAAATTAAAACTTGATGGTGGTGGTTTCCTTCGTATTACAAAAAACCTCTCTAGTTCTATTCACCTGTGACCTATAAATCTACTTATAATAGGTTATATAATACGAATCAATACTTTACTCAATGCCTATTAAAAACAGAAAACTTAGTTTGAACACCACTGTTAAGAATTAAACAAGGGAACTACTTGAGAGAGCTTTAGTTTAGGTACCTAAGCTTACATAAAAATGCAATTCATGTCCTTCTCGAGTGCTTCATTAAAGACCTTTGCCTAATAATTTCAAGACTCAATTTAGATACTCATACTATCTTGAAAACAAATGCAATTAAGCCTATTTCAAAATAACATTTGATTAATAACAACGTATCTGGAACTAACACTAGGTCCCTTTAAAAGTTATCTGGTGGTTCAAGCGAGTGTTTGCCAATTATTTAACTTTTAGAGTAAAGTTGGTGTTAAAAATTCTCAATTGTTGCGCGCGATCGCCATTTAGTGCCGGTTTTTCTAAATGTCTCAAATATAATTTAGCTTGTCTAATTTCTATTATTTAACCCGACAGGTATGACAATATTATGCGTGATTGTATTGAGACGACGCGCAACTTATTTTGACGTAGGTAGGTATCTATTACTAATCTACAATAAACTAAAATAACAAAATTCTTTCAGTTCCTCTAGTTAGTTGAATGGACAACCTTGTGTCCGAGTTTATCCATAATTTCAATTTCGTTTCAACTGACAACACGATACTATGTTTCTCATAGATATACGATATTCGTGGCAATCGAATTAGTAGTAGTTATTATGGTAACAAAAGAAAGTATTAAACAATATTTCGCGAATTAGGTCTCACGGTTTAGATGCCGACTCATGTTCCTTCAAACAGAATTGAATAAACAAACAAAAGTTTTTGCTTTTTATTTTTTTTCTGTACTCGAGGCGTGTGCAATTATACAACAAGAAAATTCAAAAGAAAATTACTTCTTATTCAATTAAATTTGGCCCACAGAGTACAGCCCACCCTTTTTGCAGTATTTTCAGAGAGTTTACGCCAACTTTTAACCACATCGATAAGTCACACAGCTCTTGCTCAAAACTCAGAATAAAATACTTCGGTTACAAGCCGAAGGATATGAGAAAATATAAGAGACAGTTCCGAAAACATTAATTTATTTATAAACTCTATATTAAGACTTAACATTCACCAATATTTATTTAGGTACATTGGTTCAAGTGCTTACTAAAAATACTAAAATAGCGTGTAACCTCAGAAAGTGCGAATTTGAAAGTAACAATTATAAAGCGGTAATATCGCTTTCTAGGACTTGTCTTTGGCCCAAATATAATTTAACCTCAACCTTGCGTGTAGTCTGTCGGTTTCCAAAATAAATCAACTATTTGAATTTTTGTGGCACAAATATAAAGGTATCGCGATTTTAAGATACATACCTACTTAGCGGACATATAAATGCCACAGAAATATTTTCATGGAAAATGTTACCAAGACGAGACCACCATTATATTTCCCATTGTCGACAAGTAATTAGGTTTTCATGTAGGTATAGCTAAGTTTGTAACTATGTCGTTTAGCACGTTTGGCGCAATGGTTAACGTGTTTACCTCGGCGCAATAACCGTAGCGCCGCTTGTGATGGGTTCAAATCCCACCTGGGACAAATATTTGTGTGATGAGCATTTTTTCTGACCCCACTTGTTAATATACTATAAGTATGTATTTAGAAGTAAATATGTACTTAAGTATGTTTATCAGTTACTAGCTGACCCGCGCAACTTCGCTTGCGTCACATATAAGAGAGAATGGGTCAAAATTTTCCCTGTTTTTGTAACATTTTTTACTGGTACTTAGCTCCTATTGGTCGAAGCGCGATGATATAGAGCCTATAGCCTTCCTCGATAAATGGACTATCCAACACTGAAAGAATTTTTCAAATCGGCCCAGTAGTTCCTGAGATTAGCGCGTTCAAACAAACAAACAAACTCTTCAGCTTTATAATATTAGTATAGATTTGGTTACCATAGTACAAGCTCTGCTTAGTTTCGAATTAAATGACCGTGTGTGAGTTGTCCAATGATGTTTATTTATTTTAGCCATGAATTAAAATAAGCCTGTTTTGTACAAAAACTACATGTAAATTGTCGTTAAAATGTATGGAAACATTTTTTTTTTTTTGACGTAATTAATTGATGTGTAGATAAAACAATTTTTCACTCAAACCGGTGAGATAAGTGAGCAAAACAAATGAATATGCATTAGCTCGTTATCAAAAATAGATACATAGGTACTTAGATAGTTAATAATTACGTGTAATTTGTAAAATACTGGTTGGAAGTAGACAGTTCCTGCTGGTCAAGCATTATTAAAGATAATGGGACATAAATTAAAAATAAAAAGGTTTGGCAAATGTCGAGATAATTGTCTATTTTTACTTCATTTAGTATCAGAAAATAGTACATGTTCAAAATGGAATCTATCATATCTACTAGGTTTAGTATAGATCAGAACGTCAAAACAATTATTAGAGTCAACAATCACAACTTTTTATTCTATTTTCGTTGAATTTCGTACCAGAAACTGCACGGCACTGCGTGATTTTATGTATGTAAATAAATAAATGCAACCCAATAATGTCCAGCTGCTGGGCAAGAGTTTACTCCCGGAATGAGGGGTTAGGTTAGGTTAGTAGAGTCCATCACGCTTGCCAAATGCGTAACATAACTTCGAAAAGTCTTTTTTGTGTTGCCTCGCGTAGCCCTCGACCACTTGCATGGAAGACACAATTTAAACCACTTGGCTATTACTGTTCTTATATAATAATATGTAAATAGAAATAAAACAACATTCGAGATTAACTATATTTTATTGAACAGGTAACAGGTGTAATATGAATAAATAATGTCTATAAATTAAACAATACTTCTCCGTTATTAAACATTGTAGCGTTTAATCATATACATTGAATATAGAAATAATACAGTAATTATACTTTGGAATCGTTTATCACAGCCTCTAAGAATATCTAAACTAAGCTTTCATTTGCAGCACATAGTTGTATTTGATTGTCCATATTAAAACATAAGAAAAAACTGGTCAATAATATATTTTGGCGTTGTTTGAGTAAACTACATCATGCTGTTACCCGGTTCTGACGTCATGTTACCTTTTAAAATACTGCAGCTTTACCCCTTTGACCGCCACGGTCAGCTATACACGACAAATCAGAACGTGCTCACGACGCTATATTTTGTCGACATTTGCCGTGAAAAGGTTAAAATCTTTCAAAAGTAGTTTCGTTTTCAGTTTCCCAAAAATCCCTGTTGTTAAATAAATATCATGTCATATACTGTTAGTTTACCTGCGAATGGGCTTATTCGAAATGCGAAGGTTTACTTAAAAACAGGGACATCGTATATGTATGACAAGTTAAACCGAATATTTATATAAAAACGTAAGCTTATCTGACTGTCCTCATAACTGTAGTAAATAAACATATTTATTTGTAACGTTTTTTCACCTTACATGATGACATACTGACAGATTTCTTAATAGAAGACAGTTCAAGATAAAGTCAAGAAAATTTATTTACTTTGCATCTAAAAAATAACAGTTGGCGTTTGATATAAATTAAAATATACATACAATATTTTCCATACGCTTACATAATGATCTTTAACAAATAAAACGTACGTGTGTTTATTTTGTAAATATTGTTTTATAACTATGCTATTAAAAATATGCCATTGTTTGTGTATACAAAATTATAAGCGCCTGATGGAATAGTTATAGCAATATTCGTTTTGCTGTTTTGTGTATTGCTAAGGAATTTGTAACAGGCGCTTATTTAAACCTATAGAAGTTTAAACAGTTTTTCTTCAACATTATTTCATGAATTGTGAACTTTTATTAACTTACCGTATTGGATAGAATTTTTGTCTCACATGACACTTTTCAATATGATAAAAGAATTTGAAGAATTACAACATGGACGACCAAACACAACTAAGTATAATAATAAAATAGACTTTAATAAAATTTAATATAATATACTCTCGTGGCAGGGTTAAAATTCTATAATAATTTGAAATACTGTCCAAATATACTTATTTATAAATTGCGCTTAATTTAAGGACACTTTGCAGATCCTTTTACGGGCCCTAAGTATATAAGTGCAAGCTGACAACTACAATTAGATTTCTACATACAAATTAATATTCAAAATTTTGTGCTGCCTTT
The DNA here is from genome assembly GCF_050436995.1 of Anticarsia gemmatalis. Taxonomy (NCBI): domain Eukaryota; kingdom Metazoa; phylum Arthropoda; class Insecta; order Lepidoptera; family Erebidae; genus Anticarsia; species Anticarsia gemmatalis. The sequence goes on along the minus strand of NC_134764.1, from coordinate 6,378,226 downwards.
TGCGAAAGCGCATTAGTGCCCTCCTGGCCGATATTCGGCTACATCGGCCAGTTTCATTGAAAGCACTGTGCAGGACTTTGTTTATAATGTCCAAGTGTGTGCACAATACACAGGTACACTCTTTTCCTTTACTCTCATAGCTTGGTGGGAAGTACTGGGAAGGTTCACCGACACGACCCGTGAGAGGTCAGGCGCAGAACGGCTTTGCGTGCTTTCCGAAGCACGAAAATCGCATTACCAAACTATCTTTAGACTAAAATAAGCTACAATACATGGGACCCGTAGTATATTCTCCTCAATTTACATAGCAAAGCTTCATAGCTATAGGCATTCCATAAATATTCTATATCTCTAATAATACTGTTGTACATTATCTTACAGATCTTTGTGTAGTCAAATCCAATAATAAAATTGATTATAATTTCTAAATACACGTGAAATGAACATGATTTCAATAGAACACATTCAATTCTTGAAGATGAACTCTCGAGTCTAGCAGCTGTTGCATTAGTGGCGCCGCCCCGGATAACGTCAGTTTACTGAACTATTTAATTTTATAAACTTATGTAATTATTAACATTGTCGTTTACAATTTTTATGTAAAATCGACCTCTATCTTTAATAATTTGACTCATATTTATAGAGATAATAATAAATTTGAATCAGGGAAATCACGTTATTACATTGAGTGCTATAAATTGATTCTAAGTATACTATTAGAAACTTCTACCTTCATAAGATTCATACTATATTTTAAAGTGCCAGAACACTATCATAATTGAACTCGCTATTTTTAGATAAACTCACTAAGACAATAAAACTATACGAAAAAAAAACTCGCCTATCAATGACCTAACCAAGGTCTAACTGAGAAAAAAAAAGTAACAAAATTTAAAAATATACTTTTTTAATAAACCAGATCATTAAAAGTCATTAATTAGGATTTTTAAATAAACACCTTAGACTTTCCTATATATCGTGATTTTTCAAACATTTTCAAGATAAATGTAACACTTGTGGTAATAATTTCATACAATATGAACTTATTCATAATTAGTATACATTTTAACAATCTTGTAAACATTGGTGTCTGTTTCTAAGCTAAGACTAACAATATTTCTATGCTCTGGCGAGATTCGATGTAACGATGTAAGTTTTCTATGTATTATTTATCGCTACTATAAGCAAAATAAAAAATATGCAAGACAGATAAAAAAATCATAACTACCTGGCAACATTATTACAAAGCAATAAAAAATATTACCAAATATTTAATCTATTCTGCCTAATTATTTTTATGGAAATGGAAGAACAATCTTTCTTTCTTCATTTACAATTTGTAGAACTTATTGATATTTGGTCAAATATTAATTGTAATGCGTTAATTAAGCTAGTCTTTGGTCAATATTGCTATTTTAATGGCAAGGAATACTACACATACATTTGTATGCATTTAATATTGTACTGATTATATCAGCCACATATAACTTTAATAGCCAGTTTTACCACTTCAAAAAGTATTGGTTACCTTAACCGGTGCAATTTCGATGAGTAATATATTTCATACATTTGCTGTCGGTTTATCTATCACACCAGCTGACTCGCGCTGCTTCGCTTGCATCACAAAAGAGAGAATAGGTCATAATTTTCCCGGTTTTTGAAACATTTTTTACTCGTGCTCTGCTTATACTGGTTGTAGTGTGCTGTTGTATAACCCAAAGCCTTCTCGATAAATGGTCTATTCAACACAAAAATACTTTTTCAATTCGAATGAGAAGTTCCTGAGATTAGCGGGTTCAAACAAAAACTCTTCAGCTTTGTAATATTAGTAAAGATAGGTTGTGTCTGACCGAAGCTTCGGCTTTAGCTTTGGCAACGGCCACCTTCGGCCAAAAAGAGCATCATCGGTAAAACCCTCAAGGTTACAACACTATACATAGGTTAATCGTCACTAATCCAGAAGTTGCAAAACTGGCTCTAATTATATCCGTCACTATTTGAGTATTTGGCATCATAACTGTAAAAAATATTACATAAAAATAAATAACATCTAGTCATGCATTATACTTGCAGCCATTTCCGGTATGTGTTGTCCATGATCATGGTAGTCCCATCGTCTATGGGGTGTACGATGAACGGTATGGAGATGAGTCCGATACCCACTGTTATCCAGTTCCTTGCTCCACGAGTCACTCTTGTATACCTTGCTAAAGAGTAGTGTGATAATGCACATATCCTGCAACAAATATTAAGGAAATAAATAACTGTATGTACAAACTTTAGATTTTAATTTTCAGGCTCTCCATTTTATGGGTATGATTTAATTTATTTAGTATGCTTATAAGTTGTAGTAACTTAAAAATTAATAATCCACCTAGCTACTGCATTAATGAAAATAATAAACATAAATGCAGAAATCAATTAATAAGAGAAATGAAGAAGAAAGTTTGTGGTACTTTTGTTTGTTAGCACTTTATTCTTAGAGAGCATAAATCAATGATTATTTACCTGTTTATTACAAATCCTGGTATAGCAACTGAAGCCAATGTCTGCCAGATCAATGCATCTCCTGTCTCTATTAGAACTCGTTTTGGACGACCATCTTTCTGTAATGTAATACAATACATAATATATTATTATTGCGTTTAACAAGATGTCAACCATAAGGGCAATAATTAATAGTTAGAAATTACAGCATTTTAAAAAGAGCTAGCCTTTGTTAAGTAAGATGAGGTCTTCATGAAATTTTATATGCATTAGGAGAAAGTATTTCCAATTAGAATTATAAGAAAGTAATCACAAATTTGAACCTACTTGTAACATTTTATAACTTTTGTCTGCAGTGTCTCCGAGTGTGTATGCGAAGGCGACTGCATAGCTGGCACGGACAGCCTTGGCTGACACGATCGGACGGAAGGACTCCCCCACCTCGTTGGCATAACCTGCAGACATGAATCTCTTCAGTGATCAATACATCACACAGGATGAAGGGTAAGTTTTATAAATTTTATACTATTTTATTTTAACAGAAAATACTTTTGTTCAATATAATTGTGGAAACCAAAAAAAATATTTGTAGTAAAAGTTTAGTTAAATTAATTAAATGTTGTTGTGAAAGTTCTGCTTGTGATAGTTTGAAATCAGAAAATTGTGTGTAATTTTCCAAAACAGTTTTTACTAATAATAAAAAATAATAGCAATTGAGTTCTAAGGCAACAAAAAATAATTTGTAATAAAGTCACACATACCTAGGTACCGCACCCACGTGTCCCTCCAGAAGTCTCGCTCGCCAGTAGCACTCATACCCGCGATAATTAAGACCAATGTCTCAATCAATTACACTTTAAACTTTACTCCATTTTTAAGCTACTATTATTTAACAAAAACGGTGACAGTCGTTCAAAACAAAGTTGCGATAATTTAATAAGATGTTAAACTGGCTATTTCATGAACAATAATAGTTTAATTCGCAAGAAAATTAATGAAAATCTTCGGTTAGGTAACAACAACACACCACATGAAACTAGACTGAACTGCTTCTAGAAACTTGGTCTTAACGCTTTGGTAAATATTTGTACACCTCAATAGATTGTAATAGATAATTTAATAATAGAAGGCCTTTACATAATATTCAGAAAATCGGAAATAATTTGGATTGTATCAATCTCTGTCGTTTTCAAATTTTCTTTCATTGATGATTGACATTTGACGTTTATGTAACGGGGCTGCCAACATAAAATTTATAATCAACCACAAAACATGAACTCGTGATCACGTCACGGCCAGGATCATGCCTTCTTTCAAATTCAAATTCAAATTCAAAATATCCTTTATTTCGTAAACTTTTTACAAAGTATTTGAAATAGTCACGTATTTGTATTTCTAGTCACGTATTTGTATTTATTTTTTTTCTTCCTTAACTATTTAGGGATTCGCGAACTATTCGCGGGCAGGATGGAGACAGATAGGAGACCGCGACATTAGACCGCAACCGAAACTTCATCTGTCTCCGTCGCTGCGCTAAACACCGCCTTTGCGTAATATGTCATATATTTTCCAAAGTAGAACGCTCTCCTTCATCTAGACTATCTGATTATTGTGAAACAAGAAACATGAAAAACAAAAGTAAAAACTATCACTCATGGTAGGGCTACTGTAGCCCTACCATGAGTTGGCGTAGTTAAAAACTAGAGTAGTTAACGTGAGAACGCAACTACAACAGTGGGCTCAAATAGGGAAAGAATGAACGACAAAGCCAATCTACATTCACTGTTGTTTAATTTAACTACACGTTATTAAATATGGCGACCCATGGTAGCAATTTTGGTACCTTAACTATCCGCTAGAGGCGCTGTTCGAGTTTTACGAGAACTACAGTGTCTCCGGGAGACTATAGTTACCAACTCATGGTAGCGCTACTGTCTATTTTATTTCCCTTACTTCACGGAAATTGTTATTACTGGATAACCCCAGAACAATTTTGACACATTTGCTGTTACCACACCAAAAAAATTAAACAATGTAGTTCTTATTATCTTGATTGATGACGAGAGACGGCTTACGCTTCAATCAAATTATAAACAAAAGCGATAAGAAAATGACTCATAATTTATTAAATAATAATGTAGGTCACGAGCGCATGACAATTAATATTACTCTATCGAAGATCATTGCGCTATTTATATAAAACAATTTCACTTCACGGTCGCGCTCACGCTTAAAGTATTCTATTGCTGTATTAGGTGTATTTTTATCTATAAACTCTTTATTAATGCCTTGTATCTAATATTTCATTAATAATTGACCAGTATGGAACAACTTACTTTAGGTCTTTAAATATAAATCTTAATTTAAAGAAACAAATTTTATGTCTTATCATAATATTTATAATCAAATTGGAATTAGAAAAGTTTCCAAGTCTAAAATAATGCAGCATTTATGTTTGTCAGACATACAAACATTCACCCCCAAACGATCGCAAAGTAGATTTTTAGCGAACTTCAAAATCAGCTGTTTTGTTGTATGTACTCGATGAAGGAGGACGTGTGTTAGGTTATATTTAGTTTACATGTACAAACATTGCGTTGTGTTAGACGCAGTTACTCAGTGAAATATTGTGGTAAAGAAAGCTATTTATGTGAAGTGTACAAGGACAAAGTTATTAGTGATTGTTTCCGTGTGTTTTTGACGTAATAAAGTGCAATAATCAGCTTCCATTTCCTGATTCTTCATTGAGTTTGGTTTGTGAATATTTTGGCATAAATACCTATTGTTTCTGTAGGTATCTTGTTTATCTGTGTCATTGACATAGTGAATCTATCGTTCCACTAATTAATTGTAAACATTTCTCTAGGCTCCCATCTTATTTCTTTATTTAATGAAAAAACTTGCATTTATTTATATCGCTAGTTAATGGTACCTAAATAGTTAATTAAAATGAACGACCGATATTTTTTTATTTAATTTTTTAAAATTAAATGCTTACCTAGGTGTACATTGCACCTATCCTTTTTGTAAATAACAACGGTATTGTTTACCAAGTAGGTACCTAGGTACTTATATAAAACTAGAGACTGAAAAACTAATAACCTACTTGGAGTTCTTTTCCTACTACTGGTCACTTCAATTCAATTATTGGCCTAGATTTTAAGGAATTACACCTACGTTTCTTGCTATTGTTTTCCTCGTCGACTGCTGCCTAGGCCAGCCGAGGTACCTAGTAGGTTACCTAGGTATCTGCTACCCACGTCTTCTTAATATTTAAAAATTAACTTCAATTTTTTAAATCATAAATTCGTTATTCGTACCTAACTCGTAACTAATAACAACTCGAAAAACAAACGTAGGTAAGTACCTACGTTTTAGTGTAGTAGGTATAGTTTATTTTTTCAATTCCTATTCTGGTTTTTGAAAACAATGGACTGAGCACTTTTCACCATTCATATAATTATAGACATCCCTGAATTTTTTAATCGTAACATTTTTTTTTTAATCTTCGTCGTTCTTGTCTATTTCTCTACTAAACTATGGATTAACACAACGCAATCGGCCAAAATTGCGAGACTTTTACGATGATCATTAATTCACGTGCAAAGGTCACGCTTGCTCCAGTTTCCCGTTTGATTCATAAACCTCAAAAATAAGTTGATCCTTCGATCTGACCTTTTACTTAAAAGACATTTATTGTAACTAATCGAAACAATTGTCTAATAGTGACAAGTGAGTAGGTACTTTATCGTTTGGGGTCATTTCCCGGAATCTAATTTAAAAGTAAATATATTCATATTTACACACACTATGAAACAATAATATTTGATATCGCCATATATTAGTTCTTGCCTAATAGTTTCTCAATAACCACACGAAAGAGCGTTGTTCCATGAAGACAGACAATATTTTTTAACAAGAATCAATCGATTCTATCTGTGCAATTGTTTACGGTGTTCAATCACACTGTAGGAACTTTTATCATGCACAATAGACTGTAATGCACCTTCTAAGAATGGCACACGCAACGAATATCAATATTTATAAAAACTTTATGACAATACTGCCGGATACCTCATTCACATAGTACTTGTTTAATCAGCCGGGAACATTTTACACGCTGGCTATGTCGTGACCAATTACTACGTATTTGAGATTGAATATACTAGGCAGTCTGTTGCTAGGATGCTTTAGGTGGTCCAATGCGTTGTTTAGTAAGCCACAAATGGATATGAAATATTTATTACCCAATACCCAACTTATTGGTGCCATACTCGAGAAAACTCCATATCCCGTTTCTAAGCCACAGAAGTAGGGAATAGACTCAGCTCTGTCATTATTGGGGACATTCGGGGACCACCGACCTGGTTATCAAGGAATAGGATGTCTCTGAAGTGTCACTTTTATTGACAATAAAGGCTCAGTTGAGCAAGGGACAGTTAGTTAATATGGAAAATATTCGAAAAACAGACAAGGCACTGACACAAACGATTAACGATGTACAAGAACGGATCTACCATGATCTTAATAATACATTGTAGGTACCCATAATGAATTAAACTCCGCAAAAGATCCCCGGAAAAATATAAAAGAAACCATAACTCATTATGTTTGACTTAAATATTAGGTTTTCCCTGTACGAAATAAGAAACATTTCAAAGAAGTTGTCAAATAAGTTTGCGGTTTTGTTTAAACAAAAACTGCTTATTCAGGCACAGACGTCATGCAACACCATCATTATTTAAAGTCATTATTATATTTTAAAATTAATCTAAGTTTTAAAGATGACCACTCGTTTCTCTCGTGTTTGTAACAGGTAATTCTTCAAGATAATGATCATAATAATGACTTGCGTTGCTTGCCGTCATTTTCGTGCGCAATGACAAACGTGAATTTGCATTTTGGTAGCTGCATGTTTTAAAAAAGAAACATAACTATCTATGACATAATCAGACACAATGACATTAAACCAAAGATAGAAATAATTTATAGTCGGCTTTAATTGGTCACACCGCTAAGTTAAGAATCATCAGTTAGAAAAATAGTCTTTTTCCGCCCCTTTGCTGCGCAAATTCCCCTTAAGATTATATTAGGCGGCCTAACCCTAGCTTTACTTAGCCTATAAGTCTCCAATTCTTGCCAAGAGATTAAGGATATCATTTAATTTCTTCAATTCACATCTCCTATTGCGTACATACTTATGTTTATTCTGTATGAAAAGTTGTATGGATGTGAATTAAGCAAAGGAAGTTTGTAGGGATCGTAGCAAGTGGGGTTTTTGGTCTCTGATTGCTGAAAAAAGGCGCTATTCTATGTATATATATGTCCTTATGTTTTTAAGGAAGTCTGTTTTTATAATTAACACATCTGAAGGAGCTAATACAACAATTTATCGTGGTACCGTAAAACAAGGTCACCCGTCACAGTATGTCTTAGTTACACATAGTAATCAGTAAGTGGAAGTACAAATATTTTACTACTAATAATTAACCCATAAACGGTAATTAAGGGTATCTAAATGTTAATTACTTAAGTACGAAAGTGTGAAAAATTTGATACACAATACGATTTCGACTTTGTTTTATAGAGCTGTGTTCTTTTGGTGAAAACTGCAAGAAAATCTGTTAAAAAGTTTTAAGGTTTTTGGGAACAGACAAGCAGTCGTGTCAGGAAACTTGTTTAAAATCATAATCAAATCAAATGAGTTTGCTCAAATTGAAACTATAACTACAATATGAAGTAATGAGACCAAGTATCAGAAGCATGAACTAATAATCGGTATCTGTACTGTACTGTGTGTGTGTGTGTGTGTGTGTGATAAATATAGCAATACAACAAAGTCGATCCTTTTCAACACCAGTAGGTATCTGATGTAATCTTTGTCATTCACCTTATAAGAATATTCACGTGTAAGAAGAAAAACACAACAACACATGACTATAAGACTCAAACATCTTATAAATTAATACCACACACTTTAGTTTAGTTTTTAAGGTTTTTATAACAACCATAAAGTAACCGCTTATGAAGATAATTTGTTTATTGACATACAAGTGTATGATGTTAAAGATTACGTATTTTGCGTAGTAAACATTAAACGATGAAATTACTCAATACTTTTAACATTTTTGTCACTGACATCAAGAGCAAAGATTGTCGATTAACATTTTGTAATGGCTCTAAACTTGACAAATCGTCACCAAAATGATAGAGTTGTAAATGTCCTATTTAAAAGTACATAGATTCTAAACTTGAACTCTACATATAAAGTAGGATTAGGTATGCAAATGCAAACACAACACGTGTTTCTATTAGACTTGATGTAAGGTGAGTATCTCGTTGCACAATATGCTTTTTTCTTCTGGTAACTCCAATTCCACCCACCCACTATCCAGGTACTCTAGTTATTGGCTATACAAGGAATGGTCCAATTCCATCTTCTTGTGTCTTCCAATTTAATATTTGGCTAAATGAAGAATATCTGGTCCATTTTTTAGTCCCTGTCTATTAAATAATATTCGTTGTTAAAACTATCTATGAGTATGAAGCCATGACGCAATCGGTAGTATATTAAAATACTTCTGCAAACACTGAGATCCGTCAAATTACCAGTTGGTTATGTTTGTATTTCCCCATACAACTGTTATACTAACAACGTAATAATTCTACAGTGTAGAGGTCATTTATAGAATCAAAACATTTAACAAAAACTTTACAATTAGTTTGTTTACACAAACAATTTATTGATCAATAAGCTATATATTTGTTACTAGCTGACCCGCACAACTTCGCTTGCGTCACATAAGATAGAATGGGTCTTATTTTTCCCCATTTTTGTAACTTTTTTTACTGGTTCTCTGCTCCTTTTGGTTGTAGCGTGATGATAAATAGCCTATAGCCTTCCTCGATAAATGGGCTATCTAACACTGAAAGAATTTTTCAAATCGGACAAGTAATTCCTGAGATTAGCGCGTTCAAACAAACAAACAAACTTTTCAGCTTTATAATATTAGTATAGATTAATATCATTACTTCCGTAAACGACCCTGCCGAGCTGCCTAATCCACACAATATTTCTGGAGCGTAATATCATTTAAATGGCCAGCCTTTAATATTTTAACTCCCGGTTTCCGAGGTAGATTTAGCGGTAGTTTATCTATTCAATAGCCTTGAAAGTCATATAAAAAAACGCTATTGAATAGATAAACTACCGCTAAATACTTAGAAACCGGGGGTAAGACTTGTCTAAATTCTAAAACTAGTTTCATTACAATATAGGTAGATTTCTGTAGCGAAATGATTTCCACGCGGTCCAAACTGGTACATAACCAGACGCTATAAATAACGACCACGTGGACTGTACGCGTGAGAGTGGGCACATAATGTCAGTGTAAATAGCGTATGCTCGCAACAAACTGAGATAGACTTGGGACAGATTATAATATAACCTTTTCTTGTTTATTAGCAGTAGTTGTTCCATAGATACATTCAATTCCCAGTTGTACAACTAGTTGGACCAAGGAAATAACAACACACTCAAGTTGAATTGGTAATTGGTAAAAATATTTCCACATAGAACAACCAGTTGAACCATGGGTAACTTTACTTCCCCGTGGTACAACCAGTTGGACATCGCAGTTGTACCACGGGTCGGGAGCGTACATTTGCCTTTTTACATGGAAATAATAGCGTTCCTTTGCAGGGTTTTCTAATGTGCCAAAGTTAAGGATATCAAACGAATCCCAGATCATTCTGTGGGTAACAATCATCGTAAGGCAATCGATATTGACCAAGTTTAGTGAAAAAAGAGGTTGGTTATGACGTTTGATGATGTCATAGAGATGTAAACCATGATGAAGATCGTTGTGAAGTCGTTTTAATCAAAATTAAATTACTACCAAGAAAAGGAGTGCTCTTAATTATATCAGCCATTATTATCTGCGCAAAATTGCGACTTTAATGCGATCTAATGTATTCTTGGAGCGAAGGCAATTTATAGAATTCATATATGAGATGTGCACAAAACCAAGTGCGCTTGTTACACAAGCTAGGTACATCAATGGTAGCCCTTCCTATCTACATTTAGCTCTCGTCTAGTACATACGTGTACCGCTAGGCGACGCGCCATTAGCAAGCATCTGAGAAACTAGATGTCGATGTTAAAGAAATCATAACATACAGACTATTTAGCAATACACTTCTAAAAGGATTACCACGAACATCGTGACAGACAACTTTGGGTCGTAAAATAATTTACGCCTGCATTTCCTTACTAAATTTTGCACACATCTTTAACAATATTCATTAACACTAGTTAATAGATAATAATATAACTTTGCTAATACTAGTCTTTAGCTGTCTTCATTCGCTAGTAACATCATAATAGCAATTCAAATAAGTTTGTTGGGTTTTTTGATCATCATTTTAATTTGAATGTTGTCTCTTTTTTCTTATATTTTTCCTTGTCGATTTGACACGCACATACTTGTATGAGTAATGTGTACAATCTTTATATTTGCACATTAAGTACTAACCTAAACGAGAAATAAAAAAATCCAGCGCGGTCACAAACCTTTGATGACTCTCTATCATATCGAGTTTACGTCAACTATTTGACATTTGGACGATACAGTCAGAAAGTTTGAGGGTATACGCAAAGATACCATTTCACAAAATTTCGTCATATAGACCTATTGCGTATTCTAGAAGTAACTGGCTAGCTAATGCATCTCTATGAGTTCCTGTTTACTTACAAAAATAACTTGGGTTTATCTAGACTAGATGAAGTCTGGACTTCGCACTTAAGTAATCATTTTCCGAAGTCACTACGAGTCTACGACGTAATGTATCACCTTGACCACGATAACTAATAACTTTCCCCTTGCTTTCAATGTCATCCTGTCATCCTTATTTATAAATACAAAATTGTCCTTCCACTTTCCTTGTAAAAGAAGGAAGCAAAAGTTACCTTTATAACACGCAATAACAAGCCCTGAGTGACTTTCCTTAAATGACAGTTATCTCAGGGTTTTCAAGTGGAAACCTTGTAAATAAGAACGTTTTCCTTTCAGGCTTAGTTAAAATTAAAACCAATTTACCGAATAATTGAGATGGAATGTACTTGAACAATGAACGTGATAACATTTTATATTTGGTTCACCAATTACTGTTATATAAGAAACCTATACCGGTTAAATCATTTAGAAAAAAAACTAAATTATTTCTAACTGAATTATAATCTATAATCTATACTAATAAGCTGAAGAGTTTGTTTGTTTGATTGTTTGTTTGTTTGTTTGTTTGAACGCGCTAATCTCAAGAGCTACTGGTCCGATTTGAAAAATTCTTTCAGTGTTAGATAGCCCATTTATCGAGGAAGGCTATAGGCTATATAACATCACGCTACGGTCATTAGGAGCGGAGCAGCAACGAAAAACGTTACAAAAACGGGGAAAATTTTGACCCATTCTCTTAGGTGACGCAAGCGAAGTTGCGCGGGTCAGCTAGTTTGATATATTTATATTGGAATTAGCGATTTCGTACATTTACTGAAGTGCGTTCTTTGTCTCTGGAAAAACGACGGCCTTATGAGCTAGATTAAGTGTTTAAACACGACTGTCAAAATTCCATCTGGTACTTAGGTATTCAGAAGTGGAAATTCTAAGCATAGAATCCTTATTATGATTTATTTAGTGCAAAACTTGTCAGTATACAAAATTGTACTATTATTTAGTACAATAATCGTCAGTATACAAAATTATACATACATATTAGCCAAAGCAACTGGCCACTTCTCTCCTCTATAGTTTTAAAACATTTAAAAAGAACCCCAAAAGCAAATAAATTAGTATTCAGACGTCTATTTTCAGCGATACAGCAAAAACGCATAACAATCATTGCTAATTAGCTTTAACCTTGTGTCTTACTCGCTACTGGATTAATTAATTGACGCATTTCTACTTATTTAAGACTGCTATATCATTTTCAATTACTACCAAATATATCTATACTAATATAATACAGGGGCCGAAACAGGTCAGTAAAGTCAGTAAAAGTCAGTATTTTTGGACCTGGTCAGTAAAAGTCAGTATTTTCGAAAATTGGTCAGTATTGTCAGTATTTTTCCAAATTCAATATACTTTTTTTGGTTTTCCTCTGCTTTTGGCCAATCCTACATTCTCGATTTGTCCAGTGATGATATCTGAGGGCTGGTTTGGACACTTTGTATATGTGGATGATCTACGTACATATACAGGGTGTAAATGACAGCTAACCGAAAACTTTACTGGTAAGTTTGTGACACTGTATGCGCGAAATTTACTCCAACGATATTTCTCGGAAATGATTGGTTCCCGAGTTAGTCATTTTTGAGCGTTCAATGTATAGTGAACAACGCGATGTATCTCCGCGCATGCCTACGAGACTTCTGGCGGCGGCGGCGCGCTGATCGACGACATGTCGCGACGCGTCGTAGGTACGTACGCGTACCACCACGTCTATGCGCTCACTAGTATGCAACCCTATCATTAGATAACAATCTTATGTATCGTTTATGGTATCGTAAGTAGGCCCGTATGTTACAATAGCTCATAGTAAAATTGTAAGCAGGTAGGTACCTACTTGGCTTACGTGAAATCAAACAATAATAGCAAAATGTAACCAATAATAAGAAAGTGCTAAAACATATTGTTATCAATGTCTATCAACACGCAAATACCTGGTGTATGGCGAGAGTTTGAGTACCTTTGGATCCGGACGTACAGGTGCAGAGCACGCCGTGCACTTCCACGTGCTTCACCATACATAACACATCAACATTTCTTCCTATTTACGAACACAACTGCACTTCGAAAACAATAACAACAAAAATAATAACAATAAAAACAACAACACAAAACCGAAACAATAACAAGTAATAATAAACAATAGTTCACACACGACACGACGAATAGGACATAACGAACGACACCGGTGAAGAGCTTCCGTCTTCCGCGAGCGAATTGCTCGAACTATCAAAGAGAGCCGCCGGCGCGGGCGCCTCTCCGCTCACTCGCGCCGCCCCTCGCCCGCGCCACCCGCTCCCTCCGCGCCGTCCGCCCGCGCGCCGCCGATTTGGTGACGAGCGACGAGTTAGTATCCCAGCGAGAGATTAGATTCAATAAAATATTGATGTGGCATTACTATTTTTACTTGTCACAGTTGTTACTGGTTGCATTGTAGTTTTATTCAAATACCAAATAACATTACAAACATTATTGATGTAAGTTTAAAATACTTTGATATTTATAACATAAAATCAGCTTAAAGTAAATAAAATAAACTCGAAACGATTATTTAATTAAACCATAAAAAATGTAGGTACATAACAATGATAACAATCAATATCCATTAATATTCTTATCAGAGAAACTAACTTATCATAATTCATAATCCCCGGAGAATTACTTAGCATCCATTTTGTCGCATCCCATCTATGTAACATCCACGCGCGGTCGCGGCGTCACGCGTCACTACGGCCATCTTCTTTTCGAGGCGCACCGCGCTTGTATGAAGTATGAATGAGCGTGTAAATATCGAATAGAAATTTGCAAGAACAAATGGAACAAAGCGACAATACATGTTAAATTGTTTATTAGAGATTTTTATAGCGCTAAAGAATATCAATAGGATTTTTTGTCGTTCTGTATGTATTTGTACGTGTAATAATAAGATATCACACATTTTAAATCTTATGAATTTACCTTTTATCGGAGAGCGGGATAATTATGTAATTTTCATTTTTAACATAGAACAAATACTAAGTAACGCTGCATACTAGTGAGTGTGAGGCTGACAGCTGTGTGCGTAATCGTGTGTCTGTGTGGCGCGCGTAGGTACGCGGCGTGACGTCGACCGTCGCGGCCGGCCGCCGCCGGCGCGGTGTCGTTGGCCGCGCACAGCTGATAGCGAATTTATACGTTGTTTTAATCCATTGCTGTTTTTTGTGGAAAACAGTAATATGACGGATTTTTTTTCATATTCATGTTGCATTATGTAGTATTAACGAAATAATACCAAAAAAAATTAAAAAAAACGCATAAAAAATCGGAAAAATCAGAATCATGTCTAAAGTCATTTTTTTTCGTTTTCGGTAGGCTGTCATTTACACCCTGTATATTTAAGCATCACATGACCTCAAAAATAGCATCTGTTTTAAATCAATATTTTTGGAGTGAAAACGTGTTTAGCGGCGTTGCGCACTTTTTTGGAATGGGTAAAAACTTCTCAACTCGTAAAAAATTCTTAAGACCTGATCGAAAATTCGTAAGACCTGATCGGAAATTCGTAAGACCTGATCGAAAATTCGTAAGACCTGATCGAAAATTCGTAAGACCTCATCGAAAATTCGTAAGACCTCATCGAAAATTCGTAAGACCTCATCGAAAATTCGTAAGACCTCATCGAAAATTCGTAAGACCTCATCGAAAATTCGTAAGACCTCATCGAAAATTCGTAAGACGGGAAGTTTATTAGAGATTTTGGTGTTTATTGGAGTTTAATGGAGTTTTTTTAGAATTTTTGGAGTTTATTGGCGTTTTTTTGTCCAATAGACTCCAAAAAACACAAATAAACCATTTGACTGCTTCCGTGGCGCAGTGGTTTAGGTCACCACGCCAATACCACTGCGTCGGGAGGTCGTGGGTTCGATTCCCACACGGAGCAATTATTTGTGCGATCCACAAATAATTGCTTCGGGTCTGGTTGTGCTTTGTGTCCGTTGTTTGTATGTTTGTAAAAAGTCCCCGCGACACAAGAGCAATTCTTAGTGCGGGAGTTGTCTTTTTTAACAAAAAAAAAAGTGTTTTTTGGAGTCTATTGGACATTAACACAATAAAAAGGCGGTGCTGGTTGTTTATGGGGATGGTGGAGGCCAATAACTGAAAATAAGCTTCATATTTCACACCATTCACCCAAAAAACGGTTTGGAAATGGTCAGTATTTGGTCAGTATTTTTGAATTTTTGGTCAGTAAAATCAGTATTTTCGATCATGGAACTTGTTTCGGCCCCTGTATAATAAAGCTGAAGTTTGTTTGTTGGTTTGATTGTTTGTTTGTTTGATTGTTTGTTTGTTTGATTGTTTGTTTGTTTGTTTGTTTGAACGCGCTAATCTCAGGAACTACTGGTCCGATTTGAAAAAATCTTTCAGTGTTAGATAGCCCATTTATCGAGGAAGGCTATAGGCTATATAATATCACGCTACGGTCATTAAGAGCGGAGTAGCAACGAAAAATGTTACAAAAGCGGGGAAAATTATGACCCATTCTCTTAGGTGACGCAAGCGAAGTTGCGCGGGTCAGCTAGTCTAAAATATTAACTATATTACTATACTATTTCCATATGTTTTTTTTTTATATTGACAACTCCCGCACTAAGAATTGCACTTGTGTCGCGAGGACTTTTACAAACAACGCACACGAAGAACAATTATTTGTGAACACACTGATATAATTGTTCCGTGTGGGAATCGAACCCACGACCTTCTGATACAATGGTAGTGGCGTGGCGACCTTATCCACTGCGCCAAAGAGACAGTCATTTATATATTCATTAATTTGTTTTATAAAATGTATATTTAAGCGTTTTATTAGGTACGATGACCTGGCAATTATTTCAATAACCTGCAAAACAGCTGAGACTATACATGATAACATAACGTTCTAAATTGTTATATATATAGAATGATAAAGCAATATAAGTACAAGCAGCTGTCATTTGTCACCAAAATTTTCAACATCCTTGCTGGAGATTTTAAAATATCAATCAAATAGAATATCCAGTTACAAAAACGTTACAAGTTACAACTCACATTATGAAGACAATACATGTGACCTTTTCAAAATTGCCTATTCTATTCGAGAAACTGTCAGGCAAGGGAAGTTTGTAAGGATCGTACCAACTGGCGCTCTTTGGTCTTTGCATACCCCGTGGTGAAAATGGGTGATTTAAAAAAAAACTGTGTTTGCTAGACTGAACGGCATTTTAGAAAACACAAAATGCAAAACGAACTTCGCATGAGAGATCATTTTTGCAGGATCACCTTGCGCATGACGTGTTGCAGACCACTTTCTTCCGTTATCAAAGAACCATGTAAGTCACAGTTTATCAGCTGACAAAGGTCAGGTCACGCACGTTGACAACACGCTACCATGTTTGTTTGTATTTGTATATCAATATAAACAACACACATGGTTGCACACGAGATTCCAGAGGCCTTACTATCGGAACAAACTTTGCATCTATATCTTCAATGGCATATGCGCTCACCGGTCGGTAAACGATCTGTATGTTAAGCAAACCTTGCCGCGATCATTCCATAGATGAGTGGCAGTATATTGGTATTTGAACTGGACGTCTTCGTGCTTCAGAGGGCGCGTAAAAAGTCGGTCCCGGTTATTGTTAATTAAGATAACAATCATTTAGCCACGTAAAAGGCCTACGGGTGGCTTTAACAAATTAAGCACTAGGTTGACTGCTAACCATACGATAAAAAGATTTGTTACTAGGTAAATTTAACAAATATTTCCATGCTTTTGTTAGCAGATGTTTCAAGCAGATATTAGTCACGATAAGCTCGTGAATATTTGAAGAGTCTAAGACATTAACATAGTAAATAGTTATCAGATCTACAGAAACGTGTTGTCGCCCGCCGGCCATCACGTGAAGATACATTATCAATCATAAGCATGTACATTGTATGACCTTGCGAAGTAATTGCATGGCTATTACATGTGCAAATAAATGGACAGGCGTTAGGTTACTGCCATTATACATAATAAAATAAAAAATAAATGTATCTGAATGCGAGCGAATAGCTACAAGAGTGAAAAGGCCAGAAAGATAATCCAAGAGTCAACGCCGGAAAAAATGCCCATAAGACCATACTAGTGGAAATTACCAAAAACATATCTGAGTACCACCGGAGGAAAATATTAGGTCGGGGAAAAAGTCTTTTCGTATTACAGTATGTATGAACTTGTAATAAAATCTCTTTGGGTTCAAGAATCACAAATGAGTACACGGTTCATAAGGTTTCTTTCAGTGAGCTCGTGAGGTACCCAAATATCGAACTTTTTTGTGTAGAGAAAAGATTTTATTACAAGTTCATACATACTATAATGCGGAAAGACGTTTTCCCCGACCTATCCACAAACAAATAGGAGACACATAGACGTCAAACTTAAAACATATTTTTTTTGTCGGGGGTAAGAAGAATGATACTGTTCAGCTGATTTTGACTACAGCAACAGTTACGTTAGCAAATGGGGATAATTCTCTTTTTACGTAGAGTCTGGATGACGCTAAAATGTATCTTAGAAATGATACCAAAAGGCAGATAGCAGCGTCTGCTTACATCACTAGGTATATAAAAAGTAAATACACGTGATTCCTAAAACGTGATAATATTATTATGTAGTTTTGTTTATATTTGTATAGCGTATGTACAATAATATAATTGAGCCGATGACTTTGAAGAAAAAACGATTTTTTCTAAGTCATGATCATTATCTAGATAGAAATTTATAATTGCCCTTTGAAGGCTACTTTTAAGTACAAGGCGATATTTTCTTTCTTCTCCATAAATTTCAATAAATAATTTATAAGAATAGCAGACAGGTCAGGTCAAACTTTATACCATAATTTCTTTCTGTAATTTACGGGCAAATAAAACAGAGACTTATCCTTGTTTTAGATTTTCTTTATTAGATTATTAGATATTTAGACTGCTTGCTTAATAAATAGCCTTCCGTAACAATATAATAATTAAAAATTCCACGAACAATTTCTTTGTGATAGGTTTGAGTCATACCGTCCTCAAAAATACTCGTTTTCAAAGAATCTTCTTCAATTAGTTTCGCTCTTTGTTAAATAGATCCTCTTTTGTTTTCAAAGACCGGAACGATATACCAACTGTCATGATTTTAGTAAGAATCGTAGAATATAGAAGTTGTTATTCAGAAAACATTCTGAATACGCAGAAATACTTTTTGAAATTCTTACGTGGGTATAGGTTGTGTAGTATGTAGTTGTGTTTAAAACCGGTTAGCAATGTTTTATCATATTATGATACTACTTACTTTACCTTGAACTCTGCGAGAGACATCTTTTGTCCGACTTTTCCTGAGTGTAGGCTCAAAATATATTATTATAGACAATTTTAGCGATGATATCAATTAAAGAAACATGTTTTGATTCTACATTTTTCTGAAAAATTCTTTAGATTATTTTTGACGGCACGTGGAGCAGTGGTTAAGGTGGTCGCCACGCAACCTTCGGGAAGTTGTGGGTTCGAATCCCACACGTCACAAATATTTCTGAGATCCAAAAATAGTCAATACGGGTCTGATTGTACTTTGTGTCCGTTGTTTGTGCATTTGTCAAAGTCCCCGCGATCCAAGAGGAAATTAAGAATTCCTATTGTATCGCGGGGACTTGCGGGAGATGTCTTTTATATAACAATAAAAAATTATTAAATCTAAAACATTCTTGAGAGGTATCTTATTCTTTCTCGAAGCAACAGTCAGAAATCCTGTCTCAGACACCAATTCAATGTATTTGGCAAACATGGATCATGGCAACACGCCAAAAAAAAATATCGACGTGCTTATAATCGCGTAAACTGTCCTCGAAATACTTCAATTGAAATCACTTCGGATATTCCAAAATACATGCAAATGGTCTCAGCAAACAGACGTAGAAGTAAACACCTGATTTAGTTGCCGCTAATTTTTATTTTCAACAGTATCAACGAAGGATACAATATATTTTAAAGTTCCTATAAGGAAAAGTTACGCCGGCTATTTCAACCGAGATCATAAGATAAAGTATCATGAAAATGTCCATCACTTGTCATATTCCTGACGCATGCCGCTGAAAACGTTTTGCGTGATGTAATAGATAGCTATCTCTGATTTTCCGAGATAAGATTCAGTCGGAAGCTGTCTATTGCTTAATAAAACCAGATACAATTGACACTGACTGGCATTTTGCCGAGATTCTAAAAGATAATAACAATAAGAGCGAGATAGCGAAAGTGAGTTCACCTTGTGACAGTCCGAAAATGAGGTTCGAAGGTTGTGACAGTGACTTTGAAAATGCATCTTCGCATCTCTTGTGAGAATCGTAATCGGACGGTAAATACATATCATGTAATATCGCCCGTGATTTACAAAATGGATTTAGATAAAGTAAATGCTTTTATCTCATTGCGGCATTTAAGAATTTCACAAGTGCGTATCGAATGTTGTAATAATACTGAACAATGAAATACTTAAGTAGGGAATAGATAAAGTTGTAAGTATTTTTTCTTTATCCTGCCGAGGTTGGTAATCATTGTTCATTGTTAGTTTTATGAGAAGTCGTTCTATAAACGTTTACCTTAGGTGTTAAAGGACATTTTATATTATAGGAAATGTCTTAATTTTAATATTCTAGGCACTTTTGTAACCGATGACTGTCCCACTGCTGGGCAAGGTCTCCTTCCGAACGAGAATGTTAGGCATTGAGTGCACCACGCTGGCCAAGTGCGGATTGGAGACTGCATGCCCTCAAGAAATGTGTTAAACAACTTTATTGCATGCAAGGTTTCATCACCATTAGAGCAGTTGATAATTATTTCTTATCCAGACTCGATCATACTAAAGAGCAATAGTGGGGTATTCTATAGCAAAGAGCTTCAAACTAAAATCAAATTACCTAGCCCATAGGTCGTCTACCTCAAAATACTTTGCTTGTATTGTGCAGTATCACTTTACTAAAATGTAGGTCATATTGTACGAATGCATTACTTGCTTGCTTACATACGGAAACGTGCCTTGTACAAAAATAGCTGGCTTGTAAAAGTTCAATTTGACAGGTCACCTGTTTCGTCATCTAACATTGACCTAAACTTGAGTTATATCATTGTTACTTATCGATCAAATCAACGTATTGCCGACCTCTGTAGCACTGAATGATGAATTAGTTGAATGGCAGTAGCCGATCGGCCATCGATCTAAGCTGACGCGCCGCGAGTGTCGCCCGCCATTTGTAAAAATTTTCGCGCGTATTTTACGACGCGACGTTCGGAAACAATTTTGTGTGTGTAAAAAATAAAAACGGTTTAATTGTAATAAAAAATACTGGTAATTATTTTTGTTTCTATGTGAAAAAGTGCAAATCAGAATAAAAGTATTAATTAGAGAACTGCTATAATGAAAATTCAAACTTGCTAGTTTTTCTTATATTTAGAGACGTGGAAAGTCAATAATCTTTCACCATTGTTGTGCTAGTTATACCAATTGCAGTAAATACCTACAGGCCCTTATAATAACACACGTAGCTCGATAAACACGATAATTAATCACGAATAAATAAGCAATGTTCATTGTCCATTTATTATGAAGTACAAGTACGATACTAATAATTGGTGTTAAAATTAAACGTAGGTACATTTCATTTTATCATGTTAAATTGGTACCTATGTGTAGGTATTAGTGCTAGTTATGTAAGCAACCGACTGAAATTACTTGGAAGTAAACAAAAAAAAATTCGAACATTCAATTATTAATAATTAGGTCTTAATAATTCTAGATTGCAGTAATTAAACTTATAAGTATAGGTACCCGGAATTGGAGGTAGGTATTAGGATTTAATTTGAAAATTTATTTATGTATTATCGTAATCTTTACTTGGTCCATATATGGTTTATTGTCAACCAAACATGAAATAGGAGAGGCAGACTAATAAACTACTCTGTGTGACAGACTACAAAGTTAATTACTAGACACCATAGACAACAGAACATTTTTAATTTCTAACTTTAATCAAAATATGTTTTTTTTTGCTATTAGGTATTACGTTAGATTTTATGTTCTTTGCTCTACAAACTAACGTGATTCTGCTTCAGATTTTTACAAAGTTTTAATGTCGCAAAGGGATTCTACGAAATACTCAGGGCGTAATGAACGCGATGGAAAATATGGGTCAATGAACTAAGTGAACTTTACACATACAAAGTAAATTGTGAAAAGCTTTCAGCTTCACAAATTTTCTGCCTAAATTAAAAAAGAGATAACTGTACATCAAAGAATAGTCATTCTTCCTAATGTTGATGATTCTTTCTCTTTCTGTTCGTGTAGTAAAATTTTTAAAAATAATGTAATTGGATATGATTTTTCTAGTTTTTCTACATAGGTAATCAAAAATTTTAAAATCGTTACGTCAAAGTTGCCTTTTTCATAACTCATTTTTTTTTGTTGGGATATGAAAAAAATAATGTTGTTTTTTCAAAAGTCAAAAAAAGTCAAAAGTTCAAAGTAACTCCTAACTACGGAATGTACAAAGGGTGTATTGATTTTATTGGTTACGTCTACAAGCCGTAAATGTGGTGCATTGACCTTACGTTACTTATAACTCATTGCGAAATGCATTTTTAATAACGTTATATTGTTTAGCTCTCTGCTTTTTGATATTAAACTTTATTTTTAAAAGTGTAAGGTTTGATTTCATTTGACTGGTTTGTTTTATTAGCAGTTAGTGACTGCATTTCCTCAATTTTTATAATACACTGGTAGAAATAATGTGTTGTTACGAACGGATAGTATATTATTTGTAATACTTACTACTTTTGTATAATTCCACCTAAATTGTTTTTTTATTTACTTTTATTCACGGTAAAACATATCTGAATTGAAAAAAATATTGTTAATATTTAAATAGGTCATAAAAGGTCTAAATGACACGCATTTTCTTAGCTACTAATCAAGAATTATCTTTTCTTAAATGAGTCAAAACGTATTTTCAATTAACATTGATTTCTTGAACTTATAAATATTTTTGGACATTCATATAAGACTTTTAAAAAAGTCACTAAACAATGAACATACGTAAAACCTTTTTGTTTTGATAAGTACCTAACTACTTAGGCAGTTATTTTTTTATTTATTAATAGATTTATTTCTTTAAGCCAGATAATCTCAAGTATCATACAACTATCGTATAAAGAACTTTGCTTATCTAACATTGGCTAATAGCGTGATGATACTATTTATCTTGACAGATAAAGAAGCAGATCCCGTTGTAATACTTTCTTCATGTATTACTTGCAAGAGTCCGTGATGAACGTGTCTTAATTAGCCGTTCGTGATTACGGTTTAAATCTACAGTTAGTTTTGAAGAAATATCTGCGATACAGAGTGCATTAGTGTACTAAGGCTTCTGTGGTACATTTACCGGTAGTTTACCTATTTAATAGTGTTTACACTCATAGAAAAGCGCAATTGAATAGGTAAACTACTGCTAAATGTACTCAGAAACCAGGCATTAGTCATCGTTGGGATTCAATTTCTGCAATTCTTGCTTTCAAAAGTGTGTCCTTAAATGCAAATTATGTTTTTTTATTTAAAAATTGGTAAATTTTAAAATACGCTATAATAATTTTGACTGATAATAAATAATTTATTGAAGCTCTTTTTTATGAGGTTGAAGATCTGTCCGAACTTAAAAGTTATTGCAATAATTATGTTTTTTGACGGTGAAATAAAGGTCCTTGACCGCCGTATTTCAATGTCATTTTGTATAGTTAGTCTTTTTTTCTTATTTTCATTCGAGCGCTACGATATTCGCGGAAAAACTCACACTTGGGGACAATGTGATTCACACTAATTGTTTAAATATTAACTCATTGTCAGTCTTCTACCGTTACTCAAGACAAAGGAAAAGTATGCAAAGGTGTTCCTTTTTACATAATATATTATGCTAACCCCCGGTTTTTGAGGTACATTTAACGGTAGGTTATCTATTCAAAAGCGTAAAAACTCATATAAAAAACGCTATTGAATAAATAAACTACCGATAAATGTACTCAAAAACCGTTAGATGTTGATTTATAATGATTTTTTTAAGTAACGGGCGCGTTTTCTTCACGGCCGGATTACTTTATTCGAGTAGTAATTTCGCCGCTTTTGATATATATGTTACTGTAAAAGCCCGAACGGTGGTAAATCCTAAGAATTTCCGGTATAACTTAAGATTTACCAACTCGCAATGGTAAAAGTCCGAACAATTCTTTTATTTCGAACTTTTACCTATATTCACTTGATGATGTCGAGATGTCGCCGGAGCCCCGCTTCGCGGGGCTCCTCCTTCTGGGTGGTTAAAAAAAAATAACCACGAAGGCTAAGGTGGGAGCTTCGCTTCGCTCGCTCCCACCTTAGCCTTCTAACCTAACCTACCCATGTCGCTTTGCCCAAAACTCCTTCTTTATAACTATGTCACAGTATATAATTATACCGTGAAATAGTTATAAACATAGTTATGAAGGAGGATTTTTTTATATATAGTAACATAGTTTTTAAACTCGGGCTTCTTCGGACTTTTACCATTGAGAGTTGGTAAATCTTAGGATTTACCGGAAAATCTTAGGATTTACCACAGTCCGGGCTTTTACAGTAACATATACATAAATCAATAAAACTATGCCTTATCATCAGTCTGTCTATAGGTAAATCGGCTCTTTATGGCTGTTTAATATAGCTAGAGCCGCTACCACGTGTGCAATGTCCTTCATAGTTTATTACACTTATAAGTTATTAACTTATCTATACTGGCTTATTAAATGAGTTTTACAAGTGCCCTCCAGTTGATAATTGAACAAATTGCTTTATATCACGAATTAGCGGTATGAAATATGAAATTCATGAATTTTATTACTTTTTAGCCCTTTACTCCTCTATTCATAGTTTTTTATTCAGTACTGACAAAAACATATCCCTAGTTAGGTTAACCCACGAAGACTTTGAAATTTGAAATTTCAATTTGTCTCTGAGCGCCATCTCTACCTTTAAAACACTTTACTTGACTATATTTTCACGTCCTTTTTACTCTACACGGTATAATCTGGTGCATTTTCATTTACTACACTACGGTACAATACAAGCTGAATGCACTTTATTACATAAAAATAACATATCAATTTCCCTTTATAGATTCAAAGTGAATATACAATATTATTTATACAAAACATAGATATAAGTATAAACTGTATAGTGAGTGATAATGTGTAGAACTATACTGTGATAAACAAGTGATAACAATGAGGGATACTGAGAAAGGAACCGACTGGGAGAAGGAGAAATTGACTAATGGGTGGTGAGTATTAAAACAATAAAAAATATGTATATTATCCATAATCTAAATAACTTTGAAAACTCAGCATTAAAATAGGTGAACGCAGATCGTTAATATGGAAATCTAACCGCGTTTTCATTTCGCATTTGACTACCAATGTGATTAATCTGAAAGTGTAGTTAGGTACTATAGTTCGACAATTAAGTAGAGAGCCTTGCATGCAATATCGCGGTTATCCGAGGTTATCTATACAAAATTCCAAAAAGGACTACCACCGTGGCGCAGTGCTTATAGCCACCACGCCGCTACCATAGCGTCGGGAGGTCGTGGATTCGATTCCCACATATACCTGCCACATTTTTGACACTCCCCATTTTAGTAAGGGACCGTAACGTAGCCTTTTTGGCCGCAAATAATTTCAAGTCTTTATCTCGTTCTGTATAATAATATAACTGTCGTTATTAGCGATCAATGAATGCTGATCAATTAGTAATGATCTTAGGTTCTTAGAATAGACTCTTGAGGAAGGATAATAGATGCTTATTGGAAAAACCTTTGTAACGTTATTTTTTTCATCATACGCATACCAAGAATTATTCATATGTATTTAGAAAGTAATATCTACAAAACTATACGCTGTATAACGGAAAATGGCTGGAAGTAAATCAACTCACTCAAAACATAAAAAAATGCCATAATTTTCCGCCATTTCGAGATACTCGCGAATATCTTCGCGAGTATCTCGCTTAAATGTTAGTTCTTACCTCATCATAGGGTTTCTTCTGGCCAGTTCCCAGTTTCTAGGCTTATGAATAAGTGCCAGATAACCGATCTGCTAGATTAAGTGAAATTGAATTAATAAAAATAACTGTCAAAATTTCAGCTGACAATCAACTTGATATTTATCCAAACGTGATGATATTGGGCGTAAAGAAAACGTGTTATTGCTAACCACGTCGCAATTATTCTACTTAAATATGGTAGGAATTTATAAATACAGGTCTGTTTCTATCTATATAGAGTTGGTACTTTATCTCAAACAGTGCGCTTTCATCTGTTCACATCGGTCCATGAATAAACAGACGCACGGCAGATGCGAGCAATATTTTACACACAATCAGTGCAGTGAACTCATTTACATTGCTATGGATAAATTGCATACAAGCAGTCTTTGTTATCTATACTAATATTATAAAGCTGAAGAGTTTGTTTGTTTGAACGCGCTAATCTCAGGAACTACTGGTCCGAAAAAATATTTCAGTGTTAGATAGCCCATTTATCGAGGAAGGTTATAGGCTATATATCATCACGCTACGACCAATAGGAGCAGAGTAACAGTAAAAAATGTTACAAAAACGGGGAAAATTATGACCTATTCTCTTTTATGTGACGCAAGCGAAGTTGCGCGGGTCAGCTAGTAATAATATAAAGCCTGAAGGTTTGTGATAAAGTGATGGTGTATTCAAATTAATTACTCAATATTTAACAACTACGACTACCATAAAGTAAAATTAAACAATAACTCAAGATTGCAGAACGTTTAAGATGCTATGGGTATGATTAAACGACCGTCTGGCATTCTTGCGAAAGAAAAATATAAGTTCAGAAAATAAAACTGCCTCGCCTCGCTTTAACTATCTTGCAATCTATCTAATAAGTATCAGAAAACATTTGGTTTTCGCTATCGACAAATATCGACGCCAACTACACATCAAGTAGTTAGACCTCACACTGGCCCAATGCGTTGGTCCAGTTTATAAAACGACCATTAAAACTAAACTTGACTAAACTTCAAATAGCAGTTTTTATTTCTATAAATCTATGTCGACCTCATTTTAGAACAGGAGAGAGTAACCTAACAAAAAAATATAATTATCATGCGGGTAATGTTTTAATACTTTCTCTGACAGTATCGTGTTCACTACAAAATATGACCAAATCTAATGCTTTGAACATTAATGACAGATTGCGATTCAGAAAAGAATACATAATACCTAGTAAAGACACTTTCATTATCTGTCTATGCTCGTCTTGTATCAATACTAATAAAATAAATGCGAAAATCTGTCAGTCTATCTTTCTGTAGGCCATTTTTGAATTAAAACCTTGTATCGGCTAAAAAAATTGTACGAGAGCTAAAAAGTACAACGACAATAATGTCCAAACGAACAAAATAAATTATTTGGTCATATTAGATTTTATTGCATGTTTGTGCCTGATAAAATGTTGACCGCAATTGTTATAATGTTATTGCTCTTACAATTAATATAGGCGCCAAATGCCTGAGCTTTATATCATAGCAATGAGTTGTTGATCGGTATAAGAAACGAAGCGTAAATACTGGCAGGCGCTTTCAAAAGTGTAAATCAGTGGACTCAGAAGTATGTGTAGGATATGAACTGTATTATGTTTTAAATGACTTTAAAAAATTGTTGGTGTTATAGACTTTCTATGACCATTTCTACTTAGTGTTGAGCTCAACTTGTAATTTATAATACTGGCATTAATTTCATTAATTAAAATAATTTTTACTGCGGTCGGAAAACTACTCTACTTATATTAACGTATCAACAATATAGGTATTCAACATGTTCGTATTACTACAGGAAATAAATAAATAGTATTTTCCCTGTCCCTGTGGACCTGCGTAGGTGAACAAACTATAAATAAACAAACGCTATCAGGTTAACATCACATGACAAGACTGACCACAGATAAGAGGTCGGGGGCTGAACACCGGCACTGGCTGAAAATTATAATATTTTTACTATTAAACTTAACTATTACCTTACTATACAGCCGATAAACAATGCAGAATTGTTTTTTCTTTTTTTATTAAAACTACTCTTAATGTTTAAGTTCGGTTAACTGTTCCCGTACCTTTTTAAAATACGTTTTTATCCTACTGGATTCTTCCGTTAGTTAGATTTAAGTTCTGGCTGTGAAATTTTAGTTTCCGCATTTAAGATGACAGGCAGCCAGACGTGACTTATCCTGAAGAATACCTGTGATCGTTTTCTTATTAATTTCTCCAATGATGTTGGGGTATAGGAATTCCTACATAGTGTAAGACGCAACTTATAACCACGTGGTTTACGGAGGGTGAATCTCTCCACGAAATTTTATACAAAATATGAATGATGTATGCAGTTATAGATCGCATCCCACTGCCGTCTCCACGAGGCCGTGCAGATAGTAGAAGGACGGCGAATGTCCTCATTATAAACTTTATCACAGTCTATCTAGTTATAAATAATGGGGTCTCGATCTGTCTGGAATTCCCCTTCGATCCTTAATATTATCAATCAATTATTTTGTAAAAGCTACTTTACTACAAGTACAATGGTAGGTACAAAGCATTGAATAATTATTAATTTACAGCCATAGGTAGCATTAAAATAGGGATAGATAAACTTACACATACAACAAGAGATTTCAGTAGATGAGAATTAGACAATTTAATTTAAAATACGCTTAGAAGTGCCTGATCATTGACTATGTCTTAAATCAAAGCATTAAACAGTATTCTTTCATACGCTTAAGGTCACCGTTTTAATTACATGGCGATCACAAATTTTCCAGTTTTCGTCACTATGTTTTTCATAGTTGTTCATAGAAAGGAGTCTTTAATTTCGTAAATACACAAGGCCGTGTTAGATTACAATTTCTCTAATAGCAACCAATAGTTGCGCGTCCGTCCATGACGTTGCGTTATCGCCAGACCCACTGGATTCAGTTCAAAACTAACCGATTGCCTTATTAAACGTCAGTGGTGTTATTATAAAATTAAATAACTACGAAAAAATACATGTTTTGTGACGAAATAATTTGATACTTGCAGTGAAAGTGTACAAAAAACGAGTGCGAATTATACATTTCGAAATTTTGATACTCGATCGTGAAATGGTTTGAAATTGAGCATTTTGTATGATTTTTCTTGTGGATTGTTTTGTAGTTTTGTTTGTATTTTGTGTTTATTTTTGTAAAAATGCGTATGAACAAGACGTTTTTGTTGTACGAGAACGATTTCAGTGATGATAATGAACGGATGCCTCTGCTACGAGATCAGGATGATGATTATGATGACGGGCAAGTTTACTGATTTATAGGCTTAATTCTGTACTTGTTAGTTCTTAATCCGGCACAAAAACCACTTAACTAAATAATTTGTAGCTTTTATGGTTACATTCCAAATTCTATGTAATCATTGTGATCAACATCAATTTTATTATTAAAGTAACCATTTGATAAATTTAAAAAAAGGTTTAAAAACCTCGATCGAAATTTTCGGTACAAATCCCTATATTTTTTTTAAATCAATGAGAACCGTATAAATTGTTCTCTATTAAAGTTGTCTGAAGATAGGAAACTCAGTTTTACTAAAATACAAATACGAATTTTTGTAGTTCTTGTACTAAAATAATTGCAGTCAATTTAATTAATAAAATTATACCCTTTCTTACACCTTATTCATATTAAATAGAGTGCTTAGTCCTCGGCCTTGTGCTCATAAACTTATCGTAGTTAATACATTATTACATTTCCCTGTGTTATTGACACAAGCGAAGGCGAAAGCACTCCAAGCTGCACGTAATTATCCTCGAACCCGATCGATTAACCACCTAACGTGAGTTCAGTCTAATTAATTATATTCTTATCTATGCTATACATAAATAAGCCTTTTATTATATCTCACTAGCTAACCCACAGGGCCTTGCCTGCCTCTTTCATTGCCCGTAGGGAATTTAAAAAAAGGTTTGGGCCTGTTTTTCGATCTGAGTTTTCATTAAGGTATCTTCCAAGTAAAATATTCCAAAAATAATAGATGACGCCCTTTCGTATTTAAAATATTTATTTTCTAAATATTATTTCAGTAGATTTTTAAAAAATTTACGTGCTGCATACTAAATTATTAAATATTACGTTTGTATCGATATGTAATCGATTGCTTTGTTATTACATCTCGTATTATAATATTAAGTAATTATATTACGATTTATTATTAATTTGTTATTAATGATATTTTAATCTGACTCTTTGTCAAGTAATGGCCGTCTCCATTGTGGTGCACAGTCGTTAATACTTGCCTATATTTGTGTGATGTCGGCAATAGTCGGCATCCATATTTTAGAAGACTTTGTTTTGGCTCTTGTCTTAATTCACTAGTCTTTTCTTTCATCAAGTAATTTTTTTTATGGTTCCTGGTAACACCTTTCTTTATGCTATAGTTCGAGAAGTAAAAATAAAGTTTTTATATAACGAATAACCCTCGAAATAGAAAGCCGAGTACCGACCTGCAAACTGTTTACGATATGATCTAACCTCGTGCTTATTGCACCTAACTTACGATCGTAATAGTACTAGGTATATGACTTTAATGTAATAATAAATGAATCAATTTATGTCTAGAATGGTACCTATTATTGTACATAGCATTTAAATAACGACTATTTTCTTACAACACAACAGAGTAATAACGTTTCGCTAGAAGTACATAGTGTCTGGGCGCTTACTTGATTCAACGAAAACGAAACTTTGCTTAAAATTACGGTTAATTCTTACCGCGTTTTTAATTATTTCCAAGCTTCGAGTGAGTGAAATGATTATCTCATAACATCCCAACGTAAAAACGTATGACCCGAAGGCTATTTCATCATTTATTCAGACTTATACAGCATTCCTTATAAATAACTAACTTCGATCGGGGAGGTGATTAATTCAGGCGTCAAGATTCTTAACCTCTTCACATAACCCTTCAAGGGAAGAAATGAGTATTCGTTGAATCTAGCGCCCTAACACCTTGTAGATAAAATAAGATAGGTAAGGTACTTTATAAAAACACTTAATTACTGGCTTCAAGTACCGAATTCTCGGTTGAGTTACTGCAATCATTCAATACCGTGCTTGTTGCACCATCCAAATATACTAACTAAGTAAGGTATTCTGCCGGAATTTATTAATTTAACGCTCGTGTAGGCTCGGTAATAACTGATAATATGCTTATCTTTAACCTATTGGCCTTGATACCGTTTCGGAAACAGTGGTTATTTGTACTATTGCTTTTTGATAGTTATTTGTGAATGAATTGCGGTGTAAAATGCATTGCGAAAGACCAATACGGTCACGAATTCACGAACTGTCTTAAACATAATTTCTCGCTATAAACATGCAACTTCAGTGTCATACAAAAAAAATATATTTCAGAGATATATCGACACAAAAGGAATCTTATGTATTAAAAATATTTTGAAGTACTTTTCTCGAGAGGAAGGAAAGAATTTCTTAACTATTTTTATTTATCACCTTTTTATTCTTCTCCTTTAAATTTCGAGAAGTGATAAAAGGTGTTTTATACTGGTCATAATTCCAAGGAAAACGGCAATATTTTCCTTTAATTATGTAACTCACAAATAAACCCTAATTACACCTGAACAATGTATTGAACAAAGAGTTATTGTAATGTATCAAAACAACATTAAACCAAACAGTATAAACGTTAACTACTGCAAACGTTCTCTAGAATTATTATAATTTATCTTTTAACGAATAAAACTATTCTACATTAATTTCATAAATATTTCAGTACTTATGGATATGAATCATTTATCAACGTTTTGATATAAATACAAGGCATAAAAACAAACCTACCTATAAGTAATATGAAGATATTAATAATTTAAAATAGCTACAAATATATTTCTAATCTTCACAAACTATATTTGTTCTATTTTCTTTGTTTGGCAGGCCTCAGCAGACACAAAACCAGCAACAGTTCAACGTGGTCCGGCGAGTTTACCAACAACAGACACTCAACAAAGACGCAGAGTACCATGTCTCGAAGAAAACATGTAAGTATACTTAATAATAACTTACCTAACTATCTGGTTTATGCACAACCCTCTTATTCATAAACACACTATAAACCTTTTTTAGTTAAAAAACTACTATAATATGTTTTCTCTTTTTCATTTAGCTAAGGAGTGAAAGAAATAAAACTCTTTATAAGCCTTTCATAACATCATATATTTTTATGAATATGAGGGAAAGCCTATTGAATAAACCTGCTTCAAGGACTTTAAAATTTGTTCTAAGTTATCCTAGAACAGATTCTTTGGCTAATTCTTAATTTGCTGCTAGCTATGCTAAATTTGCAGGCTAGTTTAAATTTTACTTCTGCCTGCTGGCTTATTTATGTCCGTCAAACAAAAATGATTAGGGCCCAACCAATTTTTTAAGTATCTTAAGATTCCCATTAAATAGCACAAGTACTTAGTAACGTAATTAAAATGTACTTTTTTTGGTTTGCAGTAGGAAAGCGTTGCAAAAAGGTGGTTCAAGGTTGCGGTTTCGGCGACTGTCTGAAGAACTCCTTGCCTATCATAAAATGGCTGCCAAAGTACAGCTTGCAAATCTACCTCATTGGAGACCTCATAGCTGGAGCAACCACCGCTGTAATGCACATACCACAAGGTAAGATCCATTTAAAAGTGATTAATAACCCTGCATTTTTTCTTTGTGGTTCTTTATCATCAAGCCTGCTAAACAGGCAAACTGTTGACATTGTGGTCCGAAAGCAAAACACTTCAAAATATCGGTTTATTTTATCAACCCATTGTTCTAGTTCCTTCTTTAAGACACGGGAAAAGTTTTTATGAAGAGAAAAATATTAAAAATTAAAATAAAATCTTGAGCGGAGCTGCTCGGGATAGCTGGTACTTTATATTATTATAACGTTTAATAAAATCTCTACTGGATATTCGGTGTCACGCAAAATGTAAAAATAAAATTAAATAGCTTTCGTGGACTGTTTACGAAAGTTTACAATCGTCTCTATAAAATTATGAATGAAGCAAACGGTTGCAAATTCAGCAAGGCAATCATAATAACTATAACTGGTCGAGGCGGGTTTGTTGTTATAATATATAGTGAAAGTATTCAAGGTTCTAAACATATACATAGAACACATCACATGACTATTATCACACGTGATTAATTAATTATTTATTACTTCAGGCAGACATCAATCCGAATTTCAAACTAGGTCATCGCTCTATAATATGTTTCGTCACCTGCAAAAATCATAATAATATTATAGTCTTATTTAACACATAACCAGAACACACAGAACCTTTAAGTTTGTATAAATTAAAACCACCCAAAGTCAAATGATGATATAATATTGTGTTATTAAGTGAATCAGACCGAAAACACTATTAAAATTACACATTTCTTCGTATAATTATATAATAGGTATAATATTAAGGTACAACACATTCTTTTCACACGGTCAGATACACTACAAAATCATTCATTCCAAATTCTACAAATTTATTTTCCTATTTTCTAGAGCAGAAAAATAAATATCGTGCTCAGTAAGTAATAGTCACACGGGTCGATCTCTTAGGATTAGCTACGCTTGCCGAGGTTGATCTGTGGATAGGTGACCATATTATACATACCGAGTGCCTCGAAAGGCACTTTAAATTGTGACCTGGCTCAGAGTGTCATTTACAAACATCTTTGATAGTCGTTACCAGCAGTCAGAACCTACCGTGTTATAGCCCAGGCCAACTGGGTTATGGAAGTCCGATAAACAATCACTCCATGTAAATTTCCATTTACTCATTTCATACACATTTCTGTAGTGTTTCTACATTGTTGTATTTGTTACAGGCATGGCATACTCACTCCTGGCCGAGGCGCCTCCTATAATGGGACTTTACATGGCATTCTTCCCCATCCTCGTATATGTGCTGCTAGGGACGTCGCCCCACGTGTCCTTAGGGACGTTTGCTGTAGCCTGTCTTATGGCGGGGAAGGTAATTATTTCATCTTTCTTTCTCTTTCCGATAAAATAATTCTGATTTATCCAACTTTCGACTACGTTAGGACTTGGTTTTAGAGCTTCTGAGTCATTTAGATGTATGGAAACAAATTACGTACTAAAATTGTGGTGATTTGTTTTTTAATCTCGTTATTTTTGTCTTTTTCCAGGTGGTACATGAACATGCGACTGAAACAGGTGCGTTTTCTATACCATTGCCGTTCGATTTTAATAGAAGATTTATTGTTGAATCCTGTATTTTAATCAATCACTGTTCTAAACTTTAGTTATTGTTTACAGATGGAATCCCAGCACCGTATACGCCGCTACAAGTACTTAGTTTACTGTGTCTTATGGTGGGAGTATTTCAGGTGAGTTCCTTGACGTAAAAAAAATCTACCATCTCACTATTTGCAATGCAAAACTATAGTATTTTAGTAACTTCGTGAAAAATTCAAATATCAGTTACAATTACGCCTACTTATATAGGTACTTATAATTTAAAGGTGTCACTACGTAGTTAAGTATAAAGCAAAGTCGCTTCCCGCGTCTGTCCTAACATCTGTATACTTAGATCTTTATAACTACGCAACGGATTTTGAGGTGGTTTCTTTAATACCTAGATAGGGTGATTCAAGAGGAAGGTGCTTTTTGCAAAATAACTCTTTATACCGGGCTAAGCTGTAGCAGGCCGCTGGTAAAACACAAATTTAATTATCATAATATTTCAGTTAATAATGTGGATGCTGCGCCTGGGCGCGGTGTCGACGTTGTTGTCGGAGCCGCTGGTGTCAGGCTTCACGACGGGCGCCTCCTTCCAAGTGTGCGCCTCGCAGCTCAAAGACCTGTTCGGTATCAAGCTGCCGAGATTGCCGACTAACTTTAAAGTTATCTTTGTAAGTACGAGTTCATTTTATATGGACCGGAGACAAGTATGTTAGCGGTTTCAGCACTAGCTGTGGCAAAGTTGTCAAAGTGCGGACGACGTTTATTTCACTGTAAACCAGTTAATTTGTCTTCATTTTAAAGTTTTTCTTGTTATTATTTTGATTATTTATTTTCTTGTTATTAGTTTGATTGATGATTTAATTCTTACTTTTTCTTGAAATTTTATTACAGATTGTTAAAGTTGCTTGTTTGATGATTTGACGGATTTACATTTGTCGTTCATATGGGCGTGTTTATATAAGTAGGTTTAAGTTGATTTAAGTTGTCTTTTCGAGCCAGTACATTGTTTAATAGCATTATGTTTCATTTCCAGACTCTGATCGAAGTGTGTAAAAACTTGGTCAACACAAACTGGGCAGCTTTTTTGATATCTTTCATCACGTGCTTCGTTATCGCTATCAACAATGAACATTTAAAGGTAAGACAATTTAATGAGTTAATAATATAATTATTCCTTCAGAATAAGAAATGAAAATTGTATTTTGAAAACCCCTATCCTAAAACCGCTATAAACTGCTTCTGCTTTTGTAGGTAAAATACTGGACAGATTTAGATGAATTTTGGCGAGGATGTAATATACCGTATTTTGTTTGAAATTGTCTGAAATTTTTTATTTGAAATGTAGTTTAATGTACTTATGTAGTGTAGACTAACCTAACTATGTGCATCATTTCAGCCATGGGTAAGCAAGCGATCTCGTATCCCGGTCCCCGTGGAGCTGATAGCCATTGTGTCGGGTACTCTGGCGTCCAGGTACCTCTTGCTCAATGAGAACTACAACATCAGTCTGGTTGGAGACATACCTACTGGGTAAGTCAATTATTGTTCTTTAAGTTAATATGGTTTTCATTTTGTACTGAGAATGGATAACATCTTATGTTTCAAGAAGTAAGAGTACATATATTAAAATAAGTTGCAAGGCTATTGGTCTAGAGCCCCCCTCACCCCTCAGATGCGCTAGTGTTTACTATTTTTACTGTTAACTTTTGCTCTGTTATGTGCTTGAGACTCAGGTGAAAACAGTATTATTTTTTATCCCATAATTGTTCCACTTCTGGGCAAGGGTCTCCCCCGAACGAGGGAGGTTATCTTAAATCCACCAAGTGCGGGTTGTGGACTCTGCATATGCTTAAAAAATATGTTTTTAGGCTAGCAATGTTTTATGTTGATATCATTAACTTAAAACTAATTTTAACATATTTTATTGTATTCAGTTTGCCAGTGCCAGCCGTGCCTCCACTAGAACTGTTCCCGGAGCTACTGGTAGACGCGTTCACTCAGACCATGGTGACGTACACCGTCACTCTCTCCATGGGCTTCATCTTCGCCTCCAAGGAGAAGTACGAGATTGACGCCAATCAAGAGCTACTGGCTATGGTGAGTAGCACCATTTTCCCACGGAGTAAGCAAAAAATGCCATTAGCTATGATCACAACAAACTTTAATTTATTTGATATAATATTTATTTTCAGGGTTCCAGCAACATCTTCGGCTCATTCTTCTGCTGTGCTCCAATTTGCGCCAGTTTGTCACGATCATACATACAATACACCGTAAGTTGCAGCTGCCTTTGTCAATTGATATATAATACACGACAACTACACATTGCAATGTATATAAAACTAACCGACGTACGTCAGCACATTTTTGTTATTAAGTCGAATGAATTCGTTCTTATAATCGCACGTTTTCATCTTAAAATGCAAAATAGTGACTATTATAAAAACTCAATAAGTGCAACAAACTGTGTTCGCGCGAAAATACTTATCTACTGTAGTAGCACAATTCAATACAGTCGATACTGTCGAGTATCGAGAGTTTGACATTTTTAAAATGTACTGCCAAAATAGTTCTTACGGAGCCCGCTAGAGGCGCTGATGAGATTTTCGTGCAAAATTTCTCGATAGCTAGCCAGTTGTCGGTAATCGATAGTAATAGAGAACTGAGCTACTGTTAGTATAGAATAGCAAACCACTTTTTAAGTAAAATTCCATTAAATTGTTATTTCTTCAGGCTGGCAGTAAAACAGCAGTGACGTCACTGGTGAGCGCTTCGCTGATCCTGTGCGTGTTGTTGTGGATCGGTCCGTTCTTCGAGAAGTTGCCGCGCTGCGTGCTCGCCGCCATCGTCGTCGTGTCGCTCAAGGGACTCTTCATGCAGGTCAAGGACCTTAGGAAGTTAGTATGGACGCTCTATAATTATTTAAAAGAATGCTTTTGAAGCGCATCGGTAGTTCCGTCCTCGTGCCTCCTGCTCGAATCCTGGGTCAAGCGAAGGTCTTTGAGTTTTACAGTCAAAAATGTTTATCGGTCTCTGGCCTATCCCTATGGAAAGAAGGCGTGATTTTATGTATGTATGTAATGTATAACGGCTAAGTGGACATTATTAAAGAGTCAAAGCTTGAAGTAATCTGCAGTAGTTCTTTTTTTATGGAACCATCGTTATGGTTAGGTTCATTATCACAAAAATTCTGCACAAAATTATGCTAAATGCCGAAATTTACTGTACATTGCTAAATTGATGTATTTTGTCTTTTCAGATTTTGGAAGTTAAGTAAGCTGGATGCGTTAGTGTGGATAGTCACCTTCCTCGTCACACTACTAGTCAACGTAGATATTGGGTAAGTCATGGTTTTAATTATTATCGACAGGTAAAACATTCTGTACAATACGACAAAATGTGTGTGATGATGGCGTAAGAATTGACCCAGGGTACAACTCTACAATACGACTGTTAATAGTAATGTAATCAGTAGATTCTGTGATTCTGTACAACTATATCGATTATCGACAACCGGCTAGCTATCGAAAAAAAAAGTTTGAAAATCTGATCAAGGCCCTTTAGCAGACGTCGTAGAACGTATATTGTCAGTACATTTTAAATGTCCAACTTTCGATACCCGATGGTTCCAATTGTAGAGAATCGCGCTACATTTTTATGTGTGTTCAGGTTAAATGTAATGATTATAAAAAATGTTGCTTTTATTATGTATTGTGTTCTTCCAGTCTTGGCGCTGGTCTGCTAGCTAGTGTTGGCACATTGTTCTTTCGTGCACAGACTCCGTACACTTGTCTATTAGGCAGGGTGATGGAGACAGACCTGTACTTGGACATCAAGAGATACCGTGGGGTGAGTTTATTTTCCTTAACCTTCAAACTAAATCAAAATAGGACGGCTGCCATGGATATATTCCACTAAACTTGCAACTCATCACTCAATCTATCCACTCGTGAAACACATCGATGGTTAACCTTATCACACCACAGCCTCCGTGACGCAGTGGTTTAGGTCACCACGCCGCTACCATTTCGTTGGGAGGTCGTGGGTTCGATTCCGACACGGGGTATTTATTTCTGCGATCCACAAATAATTGTTTCGGGTCTGGTTGTACTTTGTGTCCGTTGTTTGTATGTTTGTAAAAGTCCACCTCCGGCTCTCTTTTGGACCCGCTCGCCACCCTCACCGCTTAAAAAACCGAAAGAGGAGGCACTGAGTAGTCTAATTAACCTTTCTATATTTTGATTTCAGGCTCAAGAACTCCCCGGCATCAAGATCTTCCACTACTGCGGCGGTCTGAACTTCGCCACTAAGAACCAGTTCCGCTCGAGCCTGTACCGCAAGACTGGCTACCTCAGACCCTCGGAAGAGCCTGAAGAGATCGAGGACATCAAGCAAGCCTCCTATGAGAGGGACCTGACTTTTAGTAATAGGGTAAGTTTATCTTAATGTATTAGAACTATCAAGTCGCGTGACAAATATAAAAGATTCGAATACGAATTTAAACAAATTTTAGTATTTCTAACTGATTTTATGTAGATTTTTTATGAATTACGGAAAATACAAATAACCTTTCGTTTAGAATTATCATCAAAATTCGTTCAACGGTTTAACTGCGAAAATTTAAATTACTACGAATTTTGCTCGATACGGCTGTTGTTTTGACGATAACAAAACGGTTTCGTCCTATCCTAGAAATGCGTGAACTGTCTGTGTGTGGTGTAATCGTTAACTTACAAACATTTTGGGTCGTCGGGGCTATGGTGAACTCAAGATATTTACCTTAGGCCTTTTAAAATGAATCATCAATATCGTTCGGAATTATAGTTTTTTTACTAATTTACTTATAAAATAACTTATTTAAGTTATTAATGATTGTTTCAGATACAATGTGTGATAGTTGACGCGACGGCACTGTCGTACGTGGACGCGCCCGGTATTAAGACGCTAGTGGCGGCGCAACAGGAGCTCGCGTCGTGTAATATTTCACTGTTGCTCGCTGGAGCTAATTGTAAGTAATAACACTATAAATAAATCACTATTAAAAATTGTAGTTGATTCGTTAAAAACTTATATTTGCTGTTATTAAACAGTTTCACACATAATATACAATTTAATTCCTTGTTCCGATAGAAGCGTGTACGTTCTTTTACGTATACCTTATACGTATACGTTACGGGACTAAAATCTTTTAAGTTTTTACACTAAAGTACCACCACTTAGGAATACGTAATGAAGTTACTTTAACAATACGGCAATTGATACAAAGTATACATTTACCGTATCTTGTTGAACGTTTCGTCAAGAATTATTTCGGCAAACTAACTTGTCAACATACGTGCACTGTATTCTACGCCAGAATACATTGCATTAAGTAAGCAAACTAATCGAAAATGGATAAATATGCTCTACCTGTTTCCTAAAGCGGTAAATAGCCAATCGAAATAGGACGTCATAACTTTTCCGAATGGCATAATGTGTACTAACGTATTTTTCTTGTCCCACAGCGCCAGTATTAGAAATGATAGACAGATTCAACTCATTGGAGAGTGAGAAACTAAAGCTGTTGACATTCCCGACGGTGCACGACGCCGTCGTCTACTACAACGCGACGAAACTGAAGAAAAACGACATTCCTATCACCATCACGTCATGAGAACACATAGAATAGTAGCACGATTCTCTACAATTTGAACCATCGAATTTGACACTTAAAATGTACCGCCAAAATAGTTTCTACGATGCCCGCTAGACGCGCTGAACCGATTGTCATACAAAATGGTTCGTTAGCTAGCCGGTTGTCGGTAGTCGATAGTGATAGAGAATCGCGGTACAGAACTAGTGCAATAACAGACCTTATTGTAAGGCCTTTGACTGAAATGCAGTCGTTTCATCCTATAGTTTAAACTAGTTTTAAAACCTATCGTAAAGGATATTCCTTCTGAAGAAAAGTCGGTGGCTTACTCCCGACGGGATCTAATTTGAAATGAATTGAGTAGGTACCTAGTGAAAAAGAAATCAAACAATCCATTTAGTTACACTTTAATTCAGCGTTAAATTATGCGATTGTTCATAATTAAAGAGTACAATTCGATATTATCTCGAATCTCACTCAATCAATTTCAAAATCGATCCTCTCGAGAGTAATCCACCTGTTATTGTCTCAATAAATCTGCAATAGAAAATGATCCTTTATTTAGATAGGTCATCAAAGTCATAAGTCCGTTTCATCTCATTCATCTCTGAATTAATTCATTCTCTAAAACATACCTACTGTTATTTTTGTAACCTTTCTGAGTTTTACTAAGATAAATTAAATTAACTGCATGTAAAGCAGTATTATTTACGTATAATATTTAAATAAAACATGCAGGGTAAATAGTTTAAACTCATCTTATTTGAATTTAGTAGTGAAATTACTTATAATTTCTTATTAATTGGTTTTACTTTGACTCGGGGCATAAACGCCCTTTACGTGGGCTTCTAGCCCTTGTTTGTATGAAATTTTACTTTATCTTAACCTTTCATCTCCACTATAATCATCTCTCACTAATTCATCCTATTTCTCAATAGCTTTCATCACGAAAATAAATTGTTGATTTAATAGTACTTTTTCGTACTTAATTATTAACAACTTTAGTTAATTTAAAAAAAGCGCTCATTTTTGATCAATTTTTATTGTTGCTGTTTATATTAGGATAAAAAAACTATTATTGTACAATGTTAGTGTCATATTTTTTTAAAACATGCCTTTGCAAATAAAATGTATACTTTTTATTTTTGTATTGATTGTAAATAAAATAATAACAGATATATGACATAGATTGGCCGCGTTACATTAAGATAATATGACAGTTTTGTTTTTAAATCATACGTTGATATTTCCACGATATGTATGGCTAAAGACGAAATATTTTAATCGTAAAAAATAAAATAAAAAAATGTCCTATGATCATTGATTAACGCGCCATCTAGTGTCAATATTTAGAACTATTTGTAATTTTGTATGACCGCGCCAATATGGCGGACACAATACGCTTGTCCATTTATTTATTTAGAGTAAGGCTGTGAAAATCGCTCCATTATGTTTATAATAATTCAAAATAGGGGCAGTTACTTATTTTTTTATGAAATACACTCGAATATGTATAAATATTTAAAGGTATTGTCTAATTTGCAAAGTAGTAGTACTTACTGTATACAATTTGTTTGCAAGTCAAACTTATTTATTGCTAAGTCTGTTGTGATATTTAGTGCGTAATTAATTGTACAGAATGTACTTAGTATAAAATATAATGTTGATTATATTTTAAAGTTTCGATTTTTTATTTCCTTACCACCTTTTGTTGTTATCGTACTCTAGATACATTTTTCAAAACTTCGGAGTCGTTTCGTGGTGATTTATCGAAGCGTGTAACAGGTGCTGCATAAGTATATGGAAAAAGCATGACCTGGGTTTGATGAAACAAGAGGATTAATCTACTCTCAGATTCTGTAAGAGAAAACTTAAAATCCAAAGTATGTTTCCTTTCAAGAAAATATATCTTCAATATTTGGAGGAGTTTCTTTCAATAGCTCTTTTTTCCACCCTGTATGTTATATAAACAGGAAATGGTGAATTAAACTGAAAAAGCAAGTTATCCATAAAACATTTATAAGAAAACATATATAAAAAATACAAAAAAATAAAAAAGCAGTTCGAACCTTGAGCATTTTAAAGTCAATGCGTTATTATAACTTATATATTTTTAACATGAAAAATATTTAATGATTGCAACCGTTTACACGGACGCCTAAATATAAAAGCAAGCTATCGCCACGCAATAAGGGCCCTACCTGACCGAGACGCCATGATGACGGCTTAAACGAAGTATCCAAACGCCAAGTGAGTTCACTGTTAATAAGATACAGTCATGAACTACTTGGATATGGGAAGTTATGGTGTATGATCCGTAAATGTTACCGAAACTTTCAGATATCAGAAAGTGAATCGATATAGCATTCGTGTTTTATTATAACAATATAATTGCTCCAAAATTAGGTATCAGACTTGAAACCATCTGAAAGTAACGAATAATATGAAACATAATGTATATCCCGTACCCCGTATCCGTACCCGCAATCGAAACCGATAAATTGTTCGTTCTTTCGTAACTTCATATCTATAACATTCCTAGCTTGGACATGTACCTAACCAGCGACGTTGCCAGGGCGTCTCGGTGAGATAGGGCCCCAATTCGAAGAAATAAAGTAATTTGTTGCTAATGCGGTGTTCTGGTCGTCTACAGTCCACGTCAATAAAAAGGTCTGTTACCATTTAATCTCTAAATAAAACATGCAGGTTCATTGTCCGATGGTGACGG
Organism: Anticarsia gemmatalis; assembly: GCF_050436995.1. Lineage (NCBI taxonomy): Eukaryota > Metazoa > Arthropoda > Insecta > Lepidoptera > Erebidae > Anticarsia > Anticarsia gemmatalis. The sequence goes on along the minus strand of NC_134764.1, from coordinate 6,336,180 downwards.
GCGCGTTTTTCTTCTTCTTTGCAAGTCTCGTGCCATTGTAGAACAGCACCGCGTCGTGGACCGTCGGGAACGTAGGCAGGAACAGCGGGTCGTTCTCTAATGAGTTGAACCTTTCTATCATTTCCAATACGGGTGCTGTGGGAGAAAACATCGCATTATAACTAATGACAATACTTCTTCTTCTTCTTATCGTATGGTTAGTGGTCAACCTAGTGTCAAAGTTCTTCAAGCCGCCCAAAGGCCTTTAACTAATTATATATAGATAAACCCTCGTGGCTCCGCTCGCGGATCCCCTTGAGAGTAATTTTTTTAAACAAATGGCTTATTTTTTATCTCGAGTTTTCCACTATGTCCCAGTTAAATTGCATCAAAAACAGTCCAATCGAGATACATTTACAGACATAATCAACGCTGCCATCTCAGAAGAATTTCGATCGAAGACACAAAGTATACTCTTTAAAACATGTTATTTCTAAATCAAAGACGTGCAAATTCTAAATCAATTTCTAAATTAAGTACAATATGCAAGTGTATTTATACTTAAGTAGGTATTTGCACTTACAATTAGCTCCAGCAAGCAACATAGTTATTCTGCAAGAAGCGAATTCTTTCTGCGCCTCCACCAATGTCTTGATACCGGGCGCGTCCACGTACGAGAGAGCTGTCGCGTCAACTATTATGCATTTGATCTGGAAATACACACTTTATAACTTAGGCTACATTTCTAGAAGATATGTGTAAAGAGGTCGTAGATCTCCATGCCTCGGAGAGCAGGTAAAGCCACGAACACGACCTCTCACTGGTCGTGTTAGGTTCGCCGTCCCACTGGACTATAAAAGTAAAGGAATAGAGAGTGTATCTGTGTATTGTGCACATACATGACCACTATAAACAAAGCCCTGTGCAGTTGACTGGTTTCAATGAAAATGGCCACCGTAGCCGAAACCACACAGGATCACTCACCACTCTTCAAATCTATTTGAAAAATCTACGTAGTCGCAACGAACACATAATATTCTAACTACATTACCTTATACCTAAGCTACTTGCAAAAGTTGTGGCTAACACACCCTTGCACTTAAAGTAGGGTCCCTCTCGAACATCTCGGAGGGGCGCTGAGTGAGGCTGTCATTCTGTTTCTCCTCATGCGTCGACAAGCTGTCCTCCCGTTTCTTCACAGGTCTCAGGTAGCCCGTCTTATAGTAGAGTGCGTTACGGAACTGATTCTTGGTAGCGAAGTTCAGGCCGCCGCAGTAGTGGAAGATCTTCAAGCCAGAGATCTCTTGGGCCTAACACCAATTAAGAAATAAGTTGAACTGGATACTGATTTTCATAAAAATTGGGAAGCAACTAAATGTAGAGCAGAGAGAGGACGTGTACGAAATCCAAAGCAAAGAACGATTGATGAAACAGTTTCATAAAAAGATTAGATTTGTTTTTTAATCAAAATGAAACGCATTAACCATAATATAGTTCCTTTCTACTAATTCTTTTTGTTTAGAACTTTTCTGTCACACCGAAATTTAAAAAGCTATGTAATTATCAAATTTAATTGTCAGTTTTGGCATGATTCATGTAAACAAAAACATGTCATAACGCAAGACACATCAAACAGTATAATGTAAATAAAAAAAACAGCTCTTCGTAAATAAATTCAAAAATATTTTTCATGTTAAAATGCGCCTTCGTACAAACAAAACATATCCTTACTCCCTAAACCACGAAATAGGTATATTGGACTTTATAAAATGGATACTTCTGGTGTTTTTCAACATTATCTTGATGTATGTTGTGCAATACGTGATTTTGTGCAAGTATCATAACGATGAAATGGAAATGGCTAGCCGAGGAGTGCTAATTTCTACAACCCTGGAAGATCTATCTCGATGAAATACTTATACAATCAAATTCAATTAAATTAAGTGAACAATGCTTTATAAAGATTTTATTTTCACTTATGCTCTTAAGCTAGAAATTTCACTGTACCTTCTGAATAAATTTTTCGCAAATAAGACAGACTGTAAACTGATTTTAGACCTACAAGACGAATAACTTAGTCGCGCTTTAAGTTTTGAAACTATTGCGGTTAGAACTGTATCGTAACTTTTAAAATATTCATCGTGTTTAAGACCGGCTTGGCAATTTGGTATTATGTGTAAAAACCGCGATACTTAAGTCTCATTTAACTTGTTCGCTGCGAAAGAATAATAACTACGTCCATTAGACTTAATTATATAATTCAAGATTAATTCAAAATAACCATTGCAGTGATAAGTTTACCAGAACTTTTCATTCTACTTAACTACATGATTTAATATGAATGCATACTTACTCCTCGGTATCTCTTGACGTCTAAATACAAGTCTGTGTCCATGACTCTGCCCAGTAGACACGTGTACGGTGTCTGTGCTCGGTAGAACAGCGTGGCTATACTTGCCATAATACCGGCAAGCAAACTAGGATGACAAGAGTATCACTTATTAACCAATGAGAAAAGTACACAAATACAACGCTATCATCATTTCTTTGCCCCTATCTACGAAATATTGTCATCCAGGGGATATTTATTTTGCGACTAGGACCAGTGCAACCTGTTCGAACTGTCGAGCTTTGAAGGACTTCATTATTGCATTAATATTACTCTTGTTATATGAGGCAATATACGTGATAATGCGAAGGCTTTAAAGTTAATAACATTTTGCTCATTCAATGTGGTGATAGCCCAGATTTTAATGCAGGAGATAGTGTGTATTCTAGGTATTGCCTAAAAGATCTTGTCAAAAGTAAACGTACCCAAGGTCGACGTTAACTGCAAGTGTAATAACGAAAGTGACGAGCCACACCGCCGCATCCAGCTTACTAAGCCTCCAAAACCTGAAAATAGAGTGTCTGTCATAATAGATCTCTCTCATTAGCCATTCTATCTCTTTACTATCGAAAGGAGGAAAGAATGCTTATGAACAATATTCCGTGATTTCGTGATAATGTGCTGTATTGTAGTGCTTAAACGTAGGTCAGGTAAGGCAAGTGCACAGCGCAGTCGTAGCGGGCTTTAGATCGACTTTTAGTAACATGATTGGTACGCGTCTCTTCGGTATTTTTAAGCTGTGTTCTTTAGCAGCAGACATGCGAAGAGATACCTGGGAAAAAGAGGAACTTTCAAATAAGTGGGGTATACAAACCTCCTAAGGTCCTTGACCTGCATGAAGAGTCCCTTGAGCGACACGACGACGATGGCGGCGAGCACGCAGCGCGGCAGCTTCTCGAAGAATGGACCGATCCACAACAACACACTTAGTATCACCAACGCACTCACTAGCGATGTGATTGCTGACTTACTGCCTGCCTGCACATGTAACCAGTATGAGTAAAGAAAATATACCAATGGGTCCAGAGGGGCACTGGGGCACCACATTAAGAGTCTATGAACCGAATTAAGTGTAAATTCACTGAAAATTGGTTGGATAAGTAGGTACAGCGTTCTCCCAAACAATAATGAGCACAATGTTAATGAATTGTGATAAATAAACAATACTATTTATTACTTTTTCCTATACGTCAAATATTTAGTGCTAAATTAGGTTCAGAGTTATGTTTAACGCATTTCATTTGTGTAACGTGAAGGCACATAAAAATCTTTGATAACTTACATTGTATTGTATGTAGGATCGTGATAAACTGGCACATACTGGCGCACAGAAGAAAAAACAACCGAAAAGGTTACTTGAACCCTGCAACAATCAATGTTAATAAAGCACTCCTGATCGAAATCAATCGGCAACAAGTATTTGCTACTGCAAACAAAGCAGCCAAGTGCGTTAAATACAGCCGTTTTGTAACCCACAGGACCGTATACCGAAACGCTACAATCAACTAGAGAACTAGTGCAAGACTGTCTGCCTTACGTGCTTTATGGAGTACATTTTTTCCAACTTTTCGATTATTAGAGAAGAAAATTCAGAGAAGAATTTCTTTACTGAAATATTAGTAATTTATTAGGTCAGGGAAAAAGCCTTTTCGCATTATTGTATGTATGAACTTGTAATAAAATCTCTTTGGCTTCAAGAATCACAAATGAGTACACGGTTCATTAGGTTTCTTTCAGTGAGCTCGTGAGGTAGGCCCAAATATTGAACTTTTTTGTGTAGAGAAAAGATTTTATTACAAGTTCATACATACTATAATGCGAAAAGACCTTTCCGCGACGTAATATTCCCAAGATACATTTCCCATATTTTACGGTATAAACAAATACTAACCAAAGCAAGTAATTCTTGATTAGCATCTATTTCATACTTCTCCTTGTTGGCGATGATCAGCGCCATGGAGATGGTGACGGTGTACGTGACGATGGTCTGAGTGAACGCGTCCACTATGATCTTAGGGAACAGCTCCATGGGGGGCGCTGCCGGCGTCGGCAGACTACCACAAACATGACATACTTATATAAACAGCCTGCTGAAAACAGAACCTAATAATACGTAGATTTAACTTTGAATAATTAATGAACACAAGCAGTACATGAACCAGGTTTTTATTATGGGTGTACCAGGGTATTTTTGCTTAAAGTTTTTCTTGAGTACCTACCTGATCTGCTACCATGGTTACCCAGGATTTGTAATCTAGAAGTCAGTCAACAAAGTTATTCTCCACACTGACAAGAAGTTCGAGTGTAACGCAATTTCACAGTACTAATAATTTTAACAAAAATATTTGCGACTTAATATTCAGGTTTCGATGAAGGTGAAAACATATCTTTGAATATTTTTTTTATATAAGTTACAATCAAGAATTATTATTATTAATAAAGAAGAAGGGGACTAACCCAGTAGGTATTTCTCCAATGAGGTTGATGTTGAATGCATCCTCCAAGCGCAAGTGTCTGGACAGCAACGTGCCGGTCACTATTGCTATCAGCTCCATGGGGACCGGGCAGCGGCTGCGCTTGCTCACCCATGGCTGATGGAAACAGAATTCAAGATTTTCTAGACTCTCTCCTAAGTTTTTCTATTCAACAGTCGCTAAGTCTTGTCAAAGACTCAATTACGTTTGCTATATAAAAAAAAGGAAGTAAACCACTGATTGATTGATAAGTGGAAAAACAAGTGAATAATTTAATCTATGTCGGTCGATACGCTACATGAATTGGCCTATGTAATGTCGTATCCATGGCATCAACTTCTAGACTACTTACTTCACGATAACTATCTTCTGTTCATACCTTGAGAATTTCGTTGTTGATAGCGATGAGGCAGCACGTGATGATGGACATGGTGAACGTCGCCAGATTCGTCTCCCCCAAGTTGGTGGCCACTTGCATTACCGTCTATATACATATTGTTTAATATTAATTTTACGAAGATTACAGAGATCTTCATCTAAATCATTAGGTATTATTTTCGAAAATCGGATAATTTAATCAAGAATATTGAACACGAATCGCCCAGAGCTTTGTGTTACAGAATAGAAAAAAAATACTACTTTAGGGATGCTTATGGGATCGAAAATAAATCCGCCTTTAAAAAGAAATCAGTAATTAAAGGAATCAATTGCAAAATTATCGGATTAACAGTTAAATCTGATAATTCCAGGCCGCAGGTGTTGATGCAAGGCTTTCGTCTAAATCACTGGTGCAGTTTTTAGGACTGTCCTCAGGGCCTTTCCATCCCCGCACCAGATGTTCGGCTAGCGGGTTGGTTTTTTAGTGGAATCACCACAAAACCTCACCCTCAACACCTCACCCCTAGGAAAATCGGGTATCCGAAGGGATTTTTCCCCCCGCAAAAAAAAGGCTTTCGTCTAAAAATGTCATTCACTTATCGGTTATGTACTCGTATACTAACAGTGATAACAGAGAACTTCATAGGCAAGGTCGGCAGATTCATGCCGAACAGTTCCTTGAGCTGCGAGGCGCACACTTGGAAGGAGGCTCCCGTCGTGAAGCCTGACACCAGCGGCTCCGACAACAACGTCGACACCGCGCCCAGGCGCAACATCCACATTATCACCTGGAAACGTGGTATGCGTCACGCGAAAAAATCTCTACATGCTTGCCTTTTTAGTTGCATTTGACCTGCACCGTTAGAGCAAGTGATAATTATTTCTAATACACACATAACTTGGAAAAGTCTTTGGTGTGTTGCCTTGGGTTCAAACCGTCGACCACTTGCCAACTTATCATCACTGTTCTCATTCATCATTATTATTAGTTGAAGAAATCTATTGCAGAATCATGTAATACCGTCGGAATTTTAGGTACAATTAGACTTGCAATCTAGAGGTTAAGCGCTCTACGGAAACCAAATACCTCTTATTCATAAACACACTATAAACCTATTTTAGTTAAAAAGCTACTATAATATGTTATTTTTTTTCATTTCGCTAAGGAGTGAAAGAAACAAAACACTTTATAAGCCTTTCATAACGTCATATATTTTTATGAATAAGAAGGTTCGAATCGAAGAATCGCTATGTTGCGATAGCTTGTTATAAGAAATACCGTCATTCTTACCTGAAATAATCCTACCGCGAAAGTTAGTAAGCCGATAACTTGTAGTGGCGTATACAGTGCTACTTTATCATCTGTAAAGATAATGCTGATATAGAAATGCATCCAGCCGTTAATTCATTTCGAATAAGTAAGTATCATACCTGTATCCACTGCGTGTTCTATTACAACCTGAAAATTTACAGAATTAGGACTACAAAACAAAGCTTCGCAATAGGTTTTGATGTAATTTTCCTAAGAATATTTAAAAGAGCAATATTCGGAAACTTAGCGTCAATCGTATTATTATTGTCATATTGTTCCATGAGAAGTAAAGTATGTATTTTGTTTTCTAACCGACCAAAATGAATCGTGTTTGGGCGTGTTAGTATTAAGGTGGTATGATTGATGGCTAGGGAACAATATCATCTCTAAATTTTCTAGCAATTCCCACAATGTTCAAAGGCAAGCAAGTAGGGATTTCCGAAGTCCTGTATATATAACACTGGGAAGAGTGCGTAGTAATTGACCTTTCTCTACGGTTAGTCATAAAAGGTGTAGTGTAAAATAATCGTCTTACACTTCTGGCCATAAGACAAGCTACAGCGAAAGTTCCAAGAGATATGTGAGGCGATGTACCGAGCATCACATATATGATAATGGGGAAGAAAGCCGTGTATAACCCCATTACGGGAGGAGCGGCCGCTAACAGTGAATAACCCATACCTGCAAACAAACAGTTTAATGTAGAAAAAGAGCCACGAAAAGACGATACAGAAAGATATATACGATAGTCGATTATGACCTTTTGACTTCTATAGCTGACCCTTTTTGGGCCATCTTTCTTTAAGTGTTTTTGTTTTTTTCGAAACGCTGTTGAAATATTCGCAAACGCAGTCCGAAATCCCGTAACATACTTGGTTAACAGAATTAGGACTGTTACTTATGAAAGCAACAACATTAAGTTCTAACTATGTTATCTCTCCGTCATTGCAGTCACAATTCACGATGTCGTCCGCCCATCTATTTGTAGGCCTTACTTGCGATATATTCTAACATTTACAAGCAACCAAATAAAAGAGCTATTCAACTTTATGATAATGATAACTATAGATTGAATTCAAGGCTCACTTTGTGGTATCTGCATAACGGCGGTGGTGCAGCCAGCTATGATGTCGCTAAGGAGGTAATCGTCTACGTCGTATTTCGGCAGCCATTTTGCAATAGGCAATGCGTTCCCGATGCAATCTTCGAAACCGCACCTTCTTACTAATTTCTTACATCTTCTTAAAACTGAAAAAAATACAAAACTCTGAATCTGAAAAGACCCAAGTAATCTTTTTTTCTGGATTTCGATCTTTTGGTTTCTCAAGGGCACTCACAATTTTTAAGATTACTGTTTTTTTGGCTTTTTCCGCGACAGATATCGCCGTCGGAATCGACTTTATTTTATCCATTTCACCCATGGCTTCTTAGGCACCGGTCTCCTCCCGAAAGGAAATGGACCAGGCCTCATTTTAGGATGATTAAGTACTGCTTGAATTATTTTTCAGAATTGTGACCTTAGCAGTTAGAGTGCATGTACACGCAGTTGTCTCGGAATCCTACCTTAATTTTAATAATATAGTATGTATGTTAAGGACGTACATGTTTTTTCCTTGACATGGTAGTCAGCATCTTTATTGAGGGTCTCTTGCTGGTACACTCGCCGGTTCACATTCAGTTGCTGCTGGCTAGGACCACGGGCAGTGGATGCCCTGCTCACACTGAACAGAAAAATAGAAAATCTATGAAGATGTACAAAATGAATGACTAAATCTCTTTAGAAAACTCATAAACCGTCATCCGATTCTACTAAACAGAATTTATGCCATGGTAACCAGACAACTGATAAACGTAAGTTCATTTATAAAAGGTAAACAGACGACTCTAAACTTCAGATCTAACAGTAAATTTAAAAAGTCATCAAATAAACGTAGAAATATATTTAGAAGTGAAGACTTGTAAAGTTTACATAACAATAATAAATTGAAGATTCCTTTAACAAGCTGCAATCTTAGGCGCCTCCGGTGTAAAGACGTGTTTTCCGCAATTTCGTATCTTAGTAAAGATCACAATTTTAAGCGAAACCTTTCGCAAATAGTTTAACTTCAACATGTTTCTAACCAAGTTTACTAATTTTACTTTTACACTGATCTTTCAACCTGTACCGTATTATCACGTAGTAATTTTAATTTCAAAGATCCCCGTACATAATTTTAATTCATTTTCAAGTTTAGGATAAAGAAAATGGAAAAACATACTCGCTTTGCGAAGCCGACGGTGGGGGAGTTCTTTGGCTTGTCATATTTGACGTCTGACGGCTAAGTGCTTATCGCTAAGATTACGCTAGATATGGATCTATGAAATTGTCTACGGCTGCAGGCACATCACTAGATCCTTAAGCCATATTTACACGATAAAAATCCGGCTTTAAACTCACGGTTTAAACTACAACGATTGCTCTAAAATGGCTCAAAAAGCCACACTAGCCGCAATAGGAAAATGTAAGAAATAAATTGAATTCAAAGGCTTGATGTAAGTATCTTCTGGATGGCCAATACAATCGGCTCGGAAGCAGACACTAACCCACTTAAGTTAGCAATTTATTCTGATTTTAATGCGTTTGAAAAACATACAATCAGGGAAAGGTTCTACTGTCATCATTGCTATCTTTGTAATTAATCAGAGCATTGTCTTTATGAATTGTTGACACCAGTAGCTACTAATTCCATTATTCAGTTCTCATCATCTTTGCGATACATTTTTACAGTATGAATCAAATGAAGAGTTTCTACCTGCCACAAAATCTTATATAATTTGCCAATCTAATCGTTGCCCTATATCTTGCAGTATAATTACATATTTATGTATGTATATGTACAAAGTATATTAATTACCTGATAATTATTGATTAGATATAAAATTAAGAGTCACGCATGCATAAAAATCATGATTTGGACGTAGTTACAATTCCAGGTATAGTTAAATAAAAAAATATATATTTTCGATTTCTAATTATTTTCTTCCTAAGAATTCGGTCATAGTAGCTCAGCAGCCTTTTGAGATGTAATTACTTGCCTATTTGAAACAGGGAAATGGATGGGTTAAATTTCCAATTGCACTCAATGAGTCACACCAATGATTTTTGTTATAAGCATATTTAAAAACTAGGTACTTCAAGGATAAAAAATCTGTTTTTATTTTTTTCGTATCTTCAAAAATGACCGAGATATTAAACGTCAAAGTATGGCCTTCGCGCCAAACTCCGGCGAAGCGGCCGCACGGACGTGTGACGTCATCTTACGACACTGCTATTTCGTTAGTACTTGCCGATACCTACATAGGCTCGTTGTCTCTCGCGGTTTCGCTTTAAATCATTTGTTTTGCTTATAGTGGACAAACAAAATGGTTAGAAAATATTGTATTGTTCCTATGTGTACTAAGTCCAGTGAAAAAACACCCCAAAAAATGTTTTTTTCTGTACTATGTACCTAACCTGTTTTATATTTTTGCAAGAGACACCTAATCTAAAACTTAAAGCCCGGTTCAGATAATGTCAAGCGCAAATGTTAAATAGAAGTTTATTGCCTTTTGAACACTTCCTCAAGATCAAGATGCCATATCATGTTCATACCTAGCTAGCAATGAACATCTACTAAACAGTGGATAGGTACTATTTAATGAGCAGTTCAATGACCTCACAGGCGGCGGCGAGCCGAGCGCGGCGGTTGAGTTGGCGTTGGTTTTTTGTTTTGAAAATTGTTGTAGTTGTATTAAATCTAATAATATCAAAATTAAATTGTTTAATTAAAAGTTCTCATTACACACCCAATCATATAAGACATCCTACAGAGTAGATTCATGCATTCATATGATAGCCATAAACCTGACTAAAATTAGAGGCAGGGTGACAACTTTTTTTTTATAATATTATATTAAAGCTATGTTTTCCAAATTTACACTTGGTAGGTACGTAACACTCATTATTGTTGTGCCAGTTGTAACAAACTTTCAATTTTATTGTTAACTACACACAATAATATTATTAGTAATTTAGTAGTATACGAGTTCAACTTTCTTTACCTGGGTCTAGTTGATGATTGTGTGCGTGACGATCGAGATCGAGGATATCTTAGTGGAGGCTTATTTTACAAAAAACACGATGATTAAATTTATAACACATACACATACACAGACTCTTTAAATATTAAATGCAAATCACTTTTCAAGTCAAAACTCCGCATCACCCGCAGTCGAACAAGCGTGTCTATCGCGTCGTGACGTCAGCGCATAGCGCGCGAAGCAACGCAAATTTAAAAATGCAGTGAAACTTTATAACGCTGTAACTTCGGTAATTTTGACCCGATTTTGATAAAACAAAAACTATTATTATCAGCATAAGTACACAAATTTAATGCAGTATGTTTAATAGTCATATTTTGATGTGCTGGTGTGACTCATTATGGCAACGAACGTTGGCCCAAATATTGGGGTAACAAATTACATAAAGGTATTTTCAAGGCCCTTTTTCCTGTGTTCAAGATGAAGAAAAACATTGTGAGGATGTTCCGTACTTGTCTGAGAGTATTTTTTATTAAATCTTGAAATAATGCAAAGTTTCCAGCCGGCATTTAGCAAAACCCCTGTCTGATTTCTAGAGGAGACCGTTGCTTAGGAGTGGGACGATGGAATATGTAGTTTTCCTCTGGCCAAAGGTCGTAGCACCCAGTTTAAAAATAGCCGTGAAGGTACAGAAAATTGATTGATAATGATTATTTATATCGTAAATTAATCTTCCTGATGAGGTGTGTCGGATTAGCAGCAGAATAAATATATGTGACAAACATGACTCGGAACAACAGTTTGTGTGAAAATGGCTAGAGTCTTTGTCATTGGTCTGTTGTGCTTCTTGGGGCTCGTTCAGGTAAATATCAATCTTGTACATACATACATAGATAAAGTTACGCCTTCTTCCCATAGTAGGTAGACCAGATAACACCACCCGGTACCATCCTTACAAACCTCTTTTGCTTCATTCAAATCCATACATACATATAAAATATCAAGTTATTCTCATTGCGGTAACCAGAAACCAGAGAACACCACTTAGTACGATTCTTTCAAACAATATTTTATCAATTTTGTAATTTTCCGAAGTCTTTTTAACCGGTGTTATTTTCCATTGTTAGGCAAAGGTCTCCCCCAAACTCAACCACTGGTCTCTATTCTCGGTCATTACCTGCTAACCACCCACATAGGTGTCCTTATCTTCGTGCTAATGTTTTCTTACCCTACCTCGAATCTAGTAATTAAATACTTTAAAAGTAACAGCTTGATGTTTGAACACTACGGCAATCGAACGTAATGTTAAAATATTGTTGTTTTGATAAAGGTAGCTAATAATCGTTGTTTTAGTAATGTGGATTGAACTTTTGCTATCTCTAGTGTTGTATTATTAATCTAGTCTACTAAGTATTTACAATCGTCACACTTCCTGTTCGTTAAACCGGAAAAACAGGTATTACCAATGGAAAATTGTGGCGCATTCTTACGTCTAAAATTCAACTGAAATATAACGGAAATCTTGAGTTATTGCATCAGATGATGCTTTTAAGCCTTTTACAGAACTTCTTTCACACCAAGTCACCGATGTAATCGTACTAAAATTAACTCAACGAAAGTAATTTTCCGAAATGAAACAAGCCTCAAGCTATAACTCATTTGCCCTCATAATAAAATAAATACTGTTTGTCCAATACATAGCCGCTTCTAAATAAGTTTCATAACTGACTGTAAACCAGTGTTTTAATACCGTATTTTACATAAATAAATATAAATATTTTTGGATATCTCACACACAGTCATGTGATTGCAAACTAAACAGAGCATGTCACCAGATAACTGATAAACATACATACTTATATAGATAAATTCACAATTATTTTATTTATATTAACAGAAAATAAACCTGACATTAAATCCACAGATTTTTTGATAATTTATATTTTTTTAAACAGGGCGTTCCCAGTGATTCCGACTCACAACTCGATTATATCGAAAACATCCGTAATGGTAAGTAATAATAATCTTTATGATAAAATAGATACCTAAATGGCTGATAATAATTAAAAATTAATTGGTCATCTAGATAACAGTAATTATCACCTACCGACCGAAATACCTTGTGTATTTTTATTAAAATGGTGTAGAGAAAAAATCAAACTCTGTCTTCGTAATTCGTCGGAAAGATTCAATACGATGTCACAATATAGTAGTGCTGTAACACAACAAAAGTACGTCATTTAGCCTTTACTAATTCAGATATCAGAATTTGTTCCGTAGTATAAATAAATAGCTACATCTGTAAGCTAAATCTCATCCAAATCCACAATCGCCAATTTGATGCAACCATTTACGTAGCAGTAACTCTTAAATCTCTTCAATAATTTCGTGAATCATGAAAAGAAAAACAATCATCCCCATAAACTTCTGCCTATTGCAACAGTAAACCACATGTTTGGTCTTGATTTCCAGCGGATTCCCGTATCGTGAGTGGTTGGGAGGCAGTGGAGGGCCAGTTCCCTTACGCGGTGAGCCTGCGCATGGTGGGGCCCAGCGGCGGCGTCGGCGCGTGCGGCGGCTCCATCCTCAACAACCAGTGGATACTTACTGCTGCTCACTGCCTAGCTAGGTACGGGAAGAATAAAAGATACATACAAAAAAGCCATCACTGTTCCATTGTTGGTCAAAGGTCGCTTATAGAAAGGGTCGAGAGAATGAAAGAATGCTGGCTAACTGCAGGTGCAAAGACCTTGTTTCTCTTTGAGAACTGTTTTAAAGAATTTTCAAGCAACTTACGATCAAGTAATTATTATGTTGAAAGTTTACACCACTTGGTTAGAAGACAAATAATGGTCACCGAAAGTTACTTGCATTAGAGGCAATTATATGGAAAAGAATAAAATTCTCAGGTTTTAGATAATATTCAATAAAGACTAACGATGTACATAGTAAGCCTTATTTCTCTGCATAGAACTTAGTTTCGTCTTCTTTCATGTATCTACAGCACCACCATATTACGTATATAATACATATTTTATTCTTCTTTCCAGACGTTTCTCGTGGGTAGTCCGCTACGGCGTCACAAACCTGACTCGTCCGGACTACATCATAGAGACCACAGAGCGGTACATCCACGAGGGCTACAACCAGGCCTCCACCGCCGTGCAGACCGAAGACATCGGCCTTCTGAAGGTCAACCATGACATCCCTTACACCAGTAAGTGCTTCATGAATGCAATTCTTTAGAGTGGTCTTTTTCGGTGACATTATTACGCATTGTTGGTGTTGTATGGCTCAACAAAACGTGGAGCTCTTAATAATTCTACTTTCCGGTTATTGATTAGATGAGTACCTATTTTGCAATGTGAGAATGACCAACAACTACGGCAATAGATGACCTTGACGTGACGAAGATATCAATACATAAGACCGAAGAGCGCTTGTGAAAAAGATCCTCTATAATGTCTTTAAACACGATCAGATAGATAAACATTTACGTATTTACCAAGGTCGTTGATAACAAATTCATAGCTGTAGCTTTGGGGTTAGCTATAACATAGAGCACTTTTACTTTGGGTTTAATATTTGATTCTCTATCCGTTACAGAAAATATAGCCCCGATCCGTCTTCAGAGCAGCCAGCGCCGAGACGTCGAGTATGGTGGAGTGCAGCTGACACTCAGTGGATTTGGAAGAACCAATGACTGGTGGCATGGTAACGTTTCTTTCTACCTAGATATATCAACGACAGAACCTAAAACATTAGGCGTTCACTACTGCAATAAGAAGTCTTAGGTTTGAATCCCACGAAGAACAGATAAGTATTGAGGTATCTAAAAGCTGGTTGGTCTAAAAGCTATGTCCAATTAACATAATTATGTTATAGAGCCACCCGGCGACGCAAGATAAATTATTTATTTGTGCAGGAGGTATACATATGTACGCCATAAATAAACTCATACATACCTACGCTCCAAGAATAAAAAAGGTAAAATTCGTTTGTAAATAAATTCACAGTATAAGGATGCAAGTGAAAACTAAAATTTTTGATCTTGACTTGACCAGCTCTAAAAAAGTACCTGGACTCATAGTTTGAACCACTACAGCTGAAGGTCTTTTCCAGGTGGTTACGTGCCCGAGATCCTGTACTGGGTGTACCAGCGCGGCATCACTCAGGAAGACTGCTTCACCTGGTACCCCAACAGCCAGGTCATCAAGGAACAGACAATGTGCTCGCAGTACTTCAACGACACTTCGCAAAACGCTTGCACGGTAATTCACTTGAGTTTCTTTAGCTAGTTATAGCAATATCTTGTGACTTTTGTGACGTAAATTTGGCTAAAACGGTGGTGCAAATGAAACTAGGCAACTGCTGGGAAGATATTTTTAAATTGCGCGTAGAGAACCATCTTACACTCTGCATTCCATTAGTCTTTTCTATAAGCCTGCAAGCGGACAAAGGCGAGTCTTTACATGCTCTATGGCAAGCCTAGTTGAAGTTATTGCCTATTTTTATTCTCACTCAAAACCGCTACGCTATAGAGACGACATGATACGAGTTAGAAAAGTATAGAATGATTTCATAATACAATTCCCCGACTGTCGGTACACCTAAGTACAAACTTTATACTAGTTTTACAGTCACGGGAAATGTACAGTGATTTGCGAATTCCATTCTCTTTTTGTCTTCTAGGGTGACAGCGGTGGTCCATTGACATTGATTGACATCGATGGAGAAATTACGCAAGTCGGCCTCATGAGCTTTGGTGCCGCTGCTGGTTGCAACACACCTAACCCACAAGGTAAGAAAGGGCATTAAGATTGGTAGTATATCATTATTAAAGTATGCGATACTTAGGATTAAAAGAATGCAAACATACACTCGGCAGAGTTTTCAACAAAGCTAGTTAGCGCCTTACTTCTGAAAAAACTGAAATGAAGCACACAGAACAATAAGTTTACTCATCCTAGAAAGTATTTAAATAAAAGCCTGTTTCACAGTTCATATTTAAGTGTCAGATAACCTGTCTGCTAAATAAAGTCACAGAAATGTTGAAACTGGGCCTTTACCCCTTAGCTTTTTCTTGCTGAAGAACGAATTTTAGGGCTCAAGAAATACCCAGATCATATCAGCAAAGTCTTGCAAAAAGGTCAGGTGCGTAGTACTCGTAACCTACGGTGCTGTATGACAAAATGTATGTATGTTGTGATTGAAGCAAAGGAAGTTTGTGAAGATCGGACCAAGTGGCATTATTTAGTCTCTGCCTACCCCTTTTATGTATGTAGGTTACATTTAAGAATTTACGTAGGGTTATACGCGAAGTATTGGAAGTATCGCGTCCTGGCCACTTTATGGTGACTGTTGAAAGAACATCGTCAGGTCTTTATTCGATATGCCCAAATGAAAAGCCGGAACGCCTAGCCGGCGGGAGAGCCCGACAGACCCTCGCTTCCTCCCTGGAGCGGGACATGCAGTAATGCATTTTCCTTAGGAAAAAAATAAAATAAAGGGTAGTTATAAGTAACTAGCTGACCCGTGCGGCTCCGCTCGCGTGAATGATTTTTTTTTACTAATACAAAGCTTAATTATTTCTTAACAACAAAATATGCTTTTTTTCACGAAAAATATTCTCAAAATTATTTATATCTCATATAACTCGCGCTAAAGCATATCTGCCATTAAAACTGTTGCCATGACAACGGAATTTTGTTAATTCAATGTCATTATAATATTGATTATTCGCGACTTCGGTGGCGAAACCTGAATTTTCCCGGGAAATACGTCATTTTCCCGGGGTAAAAAGTAGCCTATGTCCTTTCTCGGGTATCAAACTATCTCCATACCAAATTTCATGCAAATTGGTTCAGTAGTTTAGGCGTGATTGAGTAGCAGACAGACAGACAGACAGACAGACAGACAGACAGACAGAGTTACTTTCGCATTTATAATATTAGTATAGAAGTATAGATATAGATTGTTATTGTTTTTTAATAATAGCAAAAGAGGAAATCGTTTTAATCCAATTGACGCCATTGCGACTCCGGCTTTGTCCGGATTAAACCGCATCACGTGTGTCATTAAATACTTTCACACAATCGACGTAATTAGGCCAGAATGTAGATATTGACGAAAATAAATGATAAGCTGTACAAGCGAATTACATTTTTAGTGAAATTATCTATATAAGTAATCAAGATTGTGAAGAATATTGAAATAAAAAATACGGACTCCAGGGCTCTCAAAAGGAACTCAGAGTTGACATAGCTATCGTTTCCATTAAACTGGAGTCCGTATTTTTTTTTTCGTTTAATGGAAACGATAGCTATAGCTATGTCGACTCTGAGTTCCTTTTGAGAGCCCTGGAGTCCGTATTTTTTATTTCGTTTAATGGAAACGATAGCTATAGCTATGTCGACTCTGAGTTCCTTTTGAGAGCCCTGGAGTCCGTATTTTTTATTTCGTTTAATGGAAACGATAGCTATAGCTATGTCGACTCTGAGTTCCTTTTGAGAGCCCTGGAGTCCGTATTTTTTATTTCGTTTAATGGAAACGATAGCTATGTCAACTCTGAGTTCCCTCGGTCATTAAATAATCATAAATGCGAAATCAACTCATTTTCTATAGCAATATTTTCGATTTTCTTTTATATGATTTATCTTGTTATCATCCGGTAGCTGTTACCGGGTACGAAATCAGCTTGATCTGATTTTAACCACAGACTACTAGCATCTAATGCCCGAATACTGAAATGTAATTCTAAAGAAATACTTTAAACATTTGGGTACGTTACCGGTCGACGATGATGAGGAGAAATACTACGACGCAGTCCCTTTACACATTCCTTTTGACTTAATACCCGCCTTTACACACACACTCTATCGCACGTTCTTAGGAGTGTACAGGATTACGCGCGGGAAAGCGCGATTGTTGTTTCATGCGCGATTGAGTGCGTGTGTAAAAGGTGCTCTAATATTTTCATTCAAGAAGTGACTACCTGGCAATTGACAGATTGTTTTTTTAATTAAGTGTTTTGTTTTTTACCAGGTTTCGTTCGCCCCGAGTACTACCATGACTGGATTGAAGAGCACACCGGCATCAGCTTTGACTGGGAAGTTGAAGACCTAATCTCATCATAGATCATAGATCCAGAAGATGAAAATAAATGTGGAGTAATATTTGTAATTTATGTATTACTTCATTTAAAAAAATAAAACATTGTTTTTTCTCCGAATTAACGTGTATTATTTTAAAAACAATTTCAACACACCCCATGGAACAGTTGGCTGAAATGGCCAACCAAACCTTCTCTGAGACAGAAGTCTATGACCCCTAATTGAAGACTGCCAGTCGGCGATTAATTCAAATATACTTGGAAAAAGATTTTACCACACCTCACACACAAACAAAGCTATATTCGAATTTGACGTCTACGCAGCATTTGCAGTTAATGTAATGCAAAATGCATGTTGCAACAGTCTTGGAGGTCCTTTTTTTAGGTGGCTAATGCATTAAGCACACCTGTGTCAGAGCTCTGGTTGGAGTGCAGGGATATGTGGGTCCCTCCCGTCATGAGGGCCAGGCATAAGTACCCACTAAACCGCCATGTGTGTCCTCATGACCGCTTGGCGGCGTGCGCCGGGAAAACTGCAGAAGCAGGTACAACTGCAGAAGCAGGAACCTGAGAGACCGTTTATTTATTTACTTTCGTTCACATTAATCGAAATTTATTGAATTTCTTCCATTACCATATTAATCTTTCACTAACACAGCTGCAATGACTACTATTTTAGTCCACCATCAACGTCACGTCTCTTATCTGATAATGTTATTGTTATTTTTAATGAAAAGTAGTAGCTTATCACGTAAGTAACATTAATCAGTAACACGTAGATAATATTATAAATTTAATAGATAATATCGTAGCTAAGCTGATATAAGACAATTAAGTACATGGGATTTCCATAACTTCTGTATTTTTATACATAATTATCGTGATGTAGGTAAAATGTATAAACAAACAACTTCGCAATGAATGACTTGAAGGTTCCATACAACTATAAATACGTACTTATATAAAGGGACTTTACTATCCACGCAAACAAAATAAACACGTGGCACAATATTTCACTGCGTCGTTTTGCGTCAAATTTTCCCGAACAATTAGCTGAAACGATTACATTTGATAAATAAAAGTCATACTCACATAGATTTTCAAGTGTACTTCTCTCTCCTTCTTCAGCCACAATCGGCTTTCACCAAACGAATTGAAGACGATAAAAAAAAAGTATCCAAAGCTTAAGCTGACATTTTTTGGATCACAATCGTGAGCCTTTGTCGGTTAGTTAAGCATTTTCACAGTGAGACCGACTTTAATGCTTCGACAACATCTACTTTTTAACTAAGAATACACACAGAACCATCAATGGACCACGGTACCATCATACGAATTCTTTTACGCTGATCGTGCACACAAACAAACCAACCTTAAGGTAATATAGCGAGAAGCAAAATCTGACAAGAATAGGCCTCTATATCGCCGAGCTAATACTCTAATTATTGTTTTGTATACAATACTTAAAGCTATTCAACCTTATATCCCTCTATTAGTAAACTTGCAATGTTAACAATATACTGACAGTAGCTACACATATTGTTCTTAAAAGCAGGAAGAAACGTATTAACCAGCTTATAATTGTTTATCGAACACATCGCCTAATTCAGAGCTGCCTAATTAATGGGTATTTACATAAGGGAAAAACCCAAATATGCTTTGCCCGATTACCGCTGGTAAATGTACAATCTTGGTCAATATACGGGGAAATAAACAACATCTGTAGTATATTTTCATAATCTTTCCGTTTACTTAGATATTTGTTATCATTACAATAAATTAATGACGTTGGTTCTTTATTGTGACCACGTTTTAGTATTTCCCGGGACGAAACGTAATCTTGCCAAGGGTATTTTTTTAAATTATCGTTATATCAAATTAAAAAGAGCTTAAGTAGTATCTGAAATAGGTACATTTAATGAAGAAGATTGTATACAGAAATTACCTGACAAACCCAAGCCCCCGTTTTGCCCATAGCATAATCAAACAACTAAGTTATCTTTGAAACAGTAATTCAAACAGTTTATTTAATTTGTATTGATTTTTTGTTTGATCAAAGAACATCATTCATTCTCCATACACTTTAAAATGCCAAACGCGGCAATATTTCGAAGCTCGACACAAAGCTAGAGCTATTCTTCACACATTTGGATGGCTATCGCAGTGATTCAGCATCTATGAAACATGCTAGTCTAACTCTCCATCGGAACAGTTGCTAAAAAGAGCATTTTCGATAACACAGTCGACACCCTTAGTTTAGTTGCACTCCTTGTCTTCTCAACTATTATCCTTGGACTAAATACAGATTGGTTGCACTACAAAAACTCTATAATCCCATTCACTGGTTATTTTAGGATTCTTAAACTCTGATAAATCAATGAAACGTCATAAACCCCCGATAATTCAAGAATTAAACATTTATCTTCATCGAGTTTATCGCGTTAATCCGCCACAATATTTACATATGTAGTTATAATAAATGCAGCGGTAATCGTTAGATGGTGTTCATTCAACATGGTTGCCGCGTATCTGTTTGGACTACTCTTTGCCTTGGGCTATGCCCAGGTAAGTGGACTAAATTATTATGTGAAATTAAATTACAAGTGATAAAAGTGTTCGCTATTTAGTTTAATGTTGCTGGTATCCTCAAGGAAACGCTGTCGTGTGTGCTTACGCTTTCAATTGGCTTGAAGAATTCATAAGATTTATGTGTTCTCAATGAAGAAAGATTATTCGTCTGCTTAACGATATTCAACCCTTAAGCAGCATGTTCATTTCGTCGGCATCAGAGCGTACGGACTGTAAGGATCTGTCACTTTGTATAAATTTCTATGTCACTGAAATGCCGATCCAGTGGACGCAGTACCATAGAAATCATTACAAAATAACGAAACTGTACGATCCATACGTTCCGATTCTGACTCAGTGGACGCGCAACTTAAGGGATAGTAACCGAGTACCGACGCAAAAATTAATGTTCACAAATGTTTCCCGTCTTCTTTGACGAACCTTCTAGAAACTTGTTGCTATTGAAATAATATTCCTAGGTATTGAGCTTCTCAATTAACGTAAAATTATTTCAGGCAGGGCTTCTCAATCATCAAGCAGTTACTGTTGAGGAGTACCGCGACTGTAAGTAACTACGACACTATCTATACACTACATACCCACAGCGCTGGACGAACGAATTGTCAAAGGCCTTCAGCTTGACTACTTCTATCGCATTTGTCAGTAACCTGTTTCACAAGCTCTAGATTAAACTAATCAAATTAAAGTCAGCCTTTTGACAGACTTTTATTTTTTTAAGACTTTTATTAGAGGCGCCCATAGCCAGTTGCGCTCAGCGGTCGGTAAACGATCCGTGGGTTAAGTAACCGTTGGCGCGGTCATTCCATAGATGGGTGACCGCATAGTGGTATTTGAACTGGGCGTCTCCATGCTTCGGAGGGCACGTTAAAAGTCGGCCCCGGTTGTTGTCTACTAAGATAACAGACGTTAAGCCACGTCAAAAGCCTCTCGGGCGGCTTGAACAACTTTGACACCAGGTTGACCAGTAACCATACGACAAACAAACATTACTCACATTACTCATTTTTATAAAGTAAAAGAATATATAGCCAGATTATTTTTCCCAGCGGACCATGCAAGATTTGCTCCTCGCATCATAAGCGGCTGGGAAGCGGTGGAGGGACAGTTCCCCTACCAAGTCAGTATCCGTATGATCGACAGCTTCGGAGGAGTCTTCGGCTGCGGCGGCACCATTATTCACAATAAATGGGTCCTCACTGCTGCCCACTGCCTTGCCAAGTGAGTACACACTAATGAATTTAAGAAATACTGAACAAAATACATCATTCCACCTCATAAAATCAGTAATGTGATTTTCTACAATCGTTACGAGTATCGAAAGTTTGACATTTGGAATGTACTGCTAAAATAGTTCCTAGAACACCCGCTAGAGGCGCTGATCAGATATTCATACAACATTGTCAAAAGCTAGCTCGGAGACGACAGTTAATTAGAGGGAACTCGCGTCTTAGAAATCTGTCATCTATCACTCACTGCAAAACACGATCAAAATTCAGAGATCTTATTTTCTTCTTTGTCCTCAGCCGTATCTCGTTCGTGGTCCGTTTGGGTTTGTTTGACCTGACCCGGCCGGAGTACATTGTGGAGACGTCCAACAAGTACATCTACCCTAAATACAATGAGATCGCGGCTGGAGTACAGACTGACGACATCGCCCTGCTCGGACTTGACCACTCTATTCCATACTCCGGTGAGCTATATTCTGCAGAGTTTTAGTGGTACAAAAAACCGTTAATACCGCTACAAAATGTTATTAATTGGTTTGCAACCTGAATCTTACCCACGCATCCCGATAATATTATAAATGTATGAATGTTTGTTTCTTTTTCACGCAAATACTACTGAACCGATAACGGTGAAATTTGGTATATAGGTAGCTGGAGACCCTGAATAACACATAGGCATTTTTATCCCGGAGTTCCCGTGGGATCGGGATTTACGCGGTAAGGTTTTCCACGCGGACAAAGTCGCGGGTGGCCTCTAGTATTAAAATATGTGCAAGTAAGATAGATACAATGACTGGATTTTTTGCCGCGAAAATTTATACAGAATGTAATATAGTCGATTGCCAGTTATGTAGAGAGATGTGGGTATCATAGAGAATCTTATTTAGGATGGTGTCCAGTTCCCTAAAAAGTTAAAGTTTGGACACCATCTGTCTTACTACCCAATACTATTACAATTTGAGCTCGAACTGTTCCTCCAACCTAAGAAAAAACCAGTTTGATATATATTTAGTTCGTAACCAATGTGTTTTGTTTATACAGCTAACATCCAGCCCAGCCGCCTGCAGAGCAGTGCTCAGAAGAACAATGACTACTCTGATGTCACCATGGTCGTCAGCGGCTTCGGACGTACCAACGAAATCGGATCAGGTCAGTACTATAACTATCTTGTGCTATTAACAAAATGGTCAACGAACAACGGGAAATCCCCTTACTTTTATAGACCAAATAAGGGTTTTGAAATTAGCCTATTTCAGAGTTTCACCTATTTCAAAGGTTCTCCTTTGAATTCCCAGTCCGCAGCATTAGTTGCGTCTGGCCACCCAATGAGGTTCTTCCATTCCTTTTTTCGTTGTTGAATAGCACTTATGAATTCTGAAATCAATTTGACTGCCTCTATGGCGCATTGGTTTATTTGGTTGATTGGTTTCGTGGGTTTGATACCCACACGGAACAATTATTTGTGCGATCCACAAATTATTATTGTTTCAGTTCTGGTTGTACTTTGTGTCCGTTGTTTGTATGTATGTATGTAAAAGTCCTCGCGACACAAGAGCAATTCTTAGTGCGGTAGTCATCTTTTAAAAAGCAAAGCATAGCAAAGCAAAAAAGCAGTAATTACTTAAATTACTTTAATATTTCTGTAATATATCTTTTTCTTTTAATTTATTCCTACAGCCGGTGGACAAACTGAGGTCCTTAGATGGGTGTTACAACGAGGATTGTCTAATGAGGAGTGCCGTCGTTATTACGCAATCCTTGACCTTATCCAAGCCCAAAGCATCTGCTCCAGATTCTTCAATGTCACTTCGCAGTCTCCTTGCACTGTAAGTCTTTACTTTAAAAACAATTAGTTATAAATACAAAATACATTTATACATAAATACATGTAAGAGGAATTTAACTTATTAGGTCGGGGAAAAAGTCTTTTCGCATTATAGTATGCATGAACTTGTAATAAAATGTCTTTGGCTTCAAGAATCACAAATGAGTACACGGTTCATTAGGTTTCTTTCAGTGAGCTCGGGATGTACCTAAATATCGAGCTTTTTAGTGTAGAGAAAAGATTTTATTGCAAGTTCATACATACTATAATGCGAAACAAAGACT
Source organism: Anticarsia gemmatalis (assembly GCF_050436995.1). Classification (NCBI taxonomy): domain Eukaryota; kingdom Metazoa; phylum Arthropoda; class Insecta; order Lepidoptera; family Erebidae; genus Anticarsia; species Anticarsia gemmatalis. Next base: position 6,312,554 of record NC_134764.1, on the reverse strand, counting down.
TTTTCCCCGACCTAATATTTAATAGAATCATTTTTAACAAAATGCCACTATTCGCGTTTCCTTCGCAAGATCAAGCTGTCTATGCAAACGCCAGCGTCGCAGAAACAAAAGGATTGATTGATTATACTTACTCAAAAACTAGTGTTATTGCTTGCTAATTGATAACAATAAATTCAAAACACTACCAAACTATTCATTTCTATAGTAATATGATAACATTTGTACTTTCTCCTCACAGGGTGACAGCGGTGGTCCTTTGACTGTTGTAGACCAAGACGGAAAGAGCACACAGGTCGGAGTCGCAAGCTTCGTATCTGGTGCCGGATGCGCCAGCCCTATCCCAGCTGGTACGTAGTAATACACTGGTCACGTTTTTTATGACTAGTGATGTCAAATTAGGCATGATGACTACATTAATCGATCACGAAGCAGCTAATATATATTTTTTTTCTTTGTTTAGGATACGTGCGCCCTGGACACTACCACGACTGGTACGTTGAGGTGACCGGAATCAACTTCGACTGGGACAGCTCCTTCCCCGACCCAGAATCTGAGGAGTCCAGTGAATCTAGTGAATCCAGCGAGTCTAGCGAGTCCAGCGAATCTAGCGAATCTAGTGAAAGCAGTGAATCTAGCGAAAGCAGTGAATCCAGTGAGTCCAGCGAATCCCAGCAATCCAGCGAGTCTAAGGAATCCAGCGAGTCCCAGCAGTCCAGCGAATCTAAGGAATCTAGCGAGTCCCAGCAGTCCAGTGAGTCCAAGGAATCCAGCGAGTCCCAACAGTCCAGCGAATCGAAGGAATCCAGCGAATCCCAGCAGTCTAGTGAGTCCAAGGAATCCAGCGAATCCAGCGAGTCTAATGAGCCCAGCGAGTCCAGCGAATCTAATGAACCTAGCGATCCTAGCGAATCTGAAGAATCTAATGAGCCCAGTCAACCTTCCGAGGAGGACGTCCCTGACGCCAGCGACGAAGCTGATGATGAAGACCTCAGAGTTCACATTGTTAACTAAACGGCCACGTACACCTGCTGGAATTAATGTGGATCCTTCATACTTCAGTGTAATTTTATCGCATAGTTCCACTTAAATAAAAATTACTAAATTATTATCACTGTGTCTCAATTTTTATATGCTACCCACTTGCCTGCTTTCTCTCTCTGTCAATTATTATTGCATGATACGCTCCGTCATGCGTCAGTACTACGAAATTCAATTAGCAATCTTGCAAAAGGACGCCGTAGGGTTTCTGATGTACTTTAATATAGAAAAAAAATTTAAAAGGATATTAAATGTTCAAGGAGTATCACTTATAGGATTTAAATAAATAACACTTTTGGAAATTAAATTAACCTCCCAAATACCAAAAACGTCTTGTCATCAAACATCAAAGATCTGATGCTCGCAAAAAGTAGCTCTCTACCTACTTTCAGTCAACTTCAGTGACAAATATCCACCACGTTATTTTTGAGGTAAGTAGGTACTTTATACTTGAATAAATGTAAGGAGATCTCAGCAATACAACAATATTTTTTCTTTACTCTGAAGCCGAAACACCCCAAATAAAATTTAATTTAAAAAGTTCGAAACAGAATAAAACATTATGAAATTATGAAAACTCACGTGGTGACAGGCTACGAAAGTATCCCTGTTTTTTTAAATAAAAAAAATATTTGGGAGCGCTCGCTCGCGGAGGTGCTTGCGTGAAGACAGCGCGAGCGCACTTCACTGCGCTATCGCCATGTCGCATTAAGCCTTGCAGGCGCCAATAATAAAGTAACCAACTTGATACATTTTTATTATGTTTTTGGAAAAAAATATAACATAGGGTAAAATTCGTTTTAATCGACTATACTTATTTCTGATTCTGTACAAACTAGTTTCGGCTAAGTGTATACTAAAAATAATGTCGTATAGCTGACTAGGGTGAGGGCAAAGATCAAGCGTTGTGCACTAATAGCTCTATAATATATAATTAAAATCTATACTTTAATAATTATTATATAACCACTGAACATGACTAATCAAATTTCTGTTCTATTCTTATCCTACAACAACATATAAATTGATATCTCTACAAAAACCCAAAAATCCCATTGACTAGTTATTTTAGGACTTTTAAACTCTGATAAATCAATGAAACGTCATAAACCCTGATTATTTGATGGACAAAAATTTAATCTTTTCCCGCTGATCGACATATTTACATATGTAGTTATAATAAATGCAGCGGTAATCGTTAGATGGTGTTCATTCAACATGGTAGCCGCGTATCTGTTTGGACTACTCTTTGCCTTGGGCTATGCCCAGGTAAGTGTCCTGTGTGTTTTTTCATTTAATTTTATAATAATAATAAATTAAGCCCATGACTCTCCCAATTCTGGGCAAGGGTCTCCTCCCTTGATGATGAAAGGGTTGGGTCTTGAGTCCACCACGCTGGCCAAGTGCGGATTAGGTTTTCATTTCAACAAAATTAATAATAGTGCAGAATTTGTTGTTAAATATTATTCGACAAACTGCGCTGCAAACTATCGCTAACTGCTTTTAAGCTCTGGTGGTTTAGAACTTAAGTTTTGATGATGAGTATGATTTTCATCGGTATTCTTGAACGTACTATCAAGAACAACATTAACTAATCATCAGTCCAAAGTGACTTAATCGTAAATAGTTGTATTTTTTACCGCAAATTGCCGAAATTGCGCCGTCTTCCTTTCACCCTATAATCCTTTCTTCTAAAATACGTGTTTCTATATAAAAAAAATATCTTTATAATTAATTTCAGGCAGGGCTTCTCAATCATCAACCAATCACAATAGAACAGTACCGCAATTGTAAGTAACTATGGCACTTTTATATTACATATTCTACCATGTTCAGATAATAACTCCCCACTTTAAACTACTCATAAATGGTTTAAAATGGGTGTCAAAGTAGGTCATGTGACTGTGTACTAATAGCTAAATGTCTTTAATTAACTTTATCTATCCAGTATCCCAAAAGGTAATGTTTGATTTCATCAGCTTCAAATATATTTAATGAGCTTAAGACCTGTTTGCCAGACTATTTAAAATTCCTTTTTAAATAGGGCGAATTTAAAAAGGAAGGCCCTATTTAAATAGGACTTTTACACGAAACCTTTCCCGGGAATCGATGATAACTTTTAACTGCCAACTTGTCAAGTGTAACCTGCGCCGAAACGTTAGGCATTCCAAGGTAAAATGCGTCTTCGAGTTAATTCCTGTATCGTATTGTGTATTATGCATGAAAATCAGACAGACGTGGCGTTACACTGGCGTAATAAAAAGTGAAGGACATTATATCCAAATTGTCGTTTTCAGCTGACCAAGCACGGTTTGCTCCTCGTATAACAAACGGCTGGCAAGCGGCTGTCGGCCAGTTCCCCTATCAAGTTAGTTTACGAATGGTCAACCCAGTTGGGGGAGTGTTCTCTTGTGGCGGTTCAATTATCCACAATAAGTGGGTCCTCACTGCTGCTCATTGTCTTGCCAAGTAAGTACACAATTTTTCTAACCTATACTGTCCCAATTGTTTAGCAAACGTCTGCTCTGCAAACTCCAGTTTCGATCGCGATTGTCGGCGAAATATCCAGATGGTTTACAAGACCCCTTATGAATTAAATAAAAAAATGAAAGAACAAATAGCAAAGTCGTGCCGCAGCGTACAGAGACGAATATACGATTACGTCCTTGAAAAACAGGGAACGTATAAAATAAACAGCTATTTTACAAATAAGTCAAATGAGCTACTCTTTATGAAATGTCAAAACCGCTTTTAGTGACTTGACTGACTTTTTCACATAGAGACTTCACAAGACTAGTATAATAATACACTCAGCGGCAGAAAAAGTGGCCCAAGCGCTTATCGTGAATTTGTAAACAAATTAAGTAATATATGAAAGATATATTGTTGTAAGTAGTTGCGAAGTGATCTGTTTAGTGTTATGAAGTGTTTAATTTGAGATTAATTTAAGTGACGGATGACTTTTTCTAACAATGTGTGTTAGAACTGAATTCAGTGTTGATTCGAGAGGTCAGTTGAATTCTGTATTTTGAAATATTGCTGCACGGAAACGATTTTCTTTATGATTTTTATTGATTATTGGTCTATTTAGATTTTAGAAAAGATTTGAAGATGCCACTTACTGCTGAACAAGTTAGCTTAGGTGGTCTTGTTGTCCGATCAGGGCCATTACCATTGAGAGGTGGCTGCATTTTTCAATGTATCGCGTACCACTTTAAGGTCTGCGATTAGGAGGTATCGTGAGACTGGTCTCTACACGCGGCGACCAGGAATTGGACGAACACGATGTACATCCGCAAGAGATGACCGATTTGTTAACCTCGAGGTGCTGAGAAACTGCTTTCTGACAGCGTTTGAGATTCACTAGAGGCTTCAAGCGGCACGCGGAGTCATTCTTAGTGAACGGAACATGAGGCGAAGGATAAAAGAACGTAATTTACAGGCAGGAAGACCAACCCAAGTACCAGAACTCGAGAGACACCATCGAGTTGCGCGATTACGATTTGCTCGTAAACATGTGAATTGGCTATCGACCAATGGAGCAAGTTCTTGTTAACTGTGATGAGTGCTGAGTAGCATTAAGAGCACCAAATGGTCGTGAGAGAGTGTAAAGACGCCATTAAGGGCGGTTTTTTCCCAACACAACACGTCAGACGGTCAGTTACAAAGGTAGGTCTGTTATGGTATGGAGAGGTGTATGTTTGGAGGCACGTACGGAGCTTGTCATCGTAGATCAGCGCCTAACAGCAGCCGGGTACATTGAAGAAATCTTCCAAGACCATGTTGTACCACTTATGGATTTCATTGGTCGGGAGGATTAACTCTAATGCAGTTTAATGCGCGCGCTCATAGCGCCCGCGTTGTGGAATCGCACCTTGCTGATATCGGGATTCAAAAACTGGCTTAGCCTGCTCACAGTCCAGACATCAACCCCATAGAACATGTCTGGCACATGCTAAAAAACAGTGTATGCGCACTGCACAACCCACCAGAATCACTTGGTGAGCGAAGAACCGCTCTAGTCAGAGTGTGGGATAAAGTTCTTCAAGAAGTAATTAAAACATCCTCCAAAGCATGCCAGAATGCATGCAGGTCACCATAAATGCTAGAGGAGTTAACACGCGGTGTAAACTAGATTTTTTCTTTGGTGCAGAATTAGGTTTTTGCAAAAACTTTCAGTAAGCGATTTCGACAAAAGCTGTATTTTTTAATTTTTCCTATTTTTGATTAAAAATTACGACTATTTAGTGTTAATTGTAACTAAACTTGTGTATAAACTGTTCAACTAATAGTTATAGCCAAAATAGTAACCATATATTGATATTCTAAAAAGTTTTATCGTAGTTTTGCTTTGGGCCACTTTTTCTGCCGCTGAGTGTATTTGTTGTGATCAAATGAGGGATTAATTATATTCCTTTTGTTTTTAATAATTTAATAAAGTATTGTAAAAGGTAATTAACATACCTCAAAATTAAATGTTAAATGGAGAACTTTGCTAAATTCTTCGTGAACCTATTAAAATGCCCTATTAAAAAATATTATTTTCTCTAAGCCGTATCACTTTCGTGGTCCGCTTCGGTGTGACCGACCTGACCCGGCCTGAGTACATCGTGGAAACGCCACACAAGCACATCCATCCCAGATACGATGAGATTCTCGCTGGAGTGCAGGTTGACGACATCGCCCTGCTCGGACTTGACCACTCCATCCCATACTCCGGTGAGTTTCTATGGAAAAAGCGTGAAATTGCCGTTTCGTATACACACATAATATCACGCCGCAATATTCTCTGAAGTTTCGTTATTAACAATGCTTTAGTACTCCTATAATGTTTTAATGGTTTCTTATGTTGTACAAATTTTGTAAGATATAGTAGTTTAAATCGTAGTTTTTATTGCTATGACACGATGTACCTATTGTGTTATATTTTGTTTAATTATCGTGTGTTTCCAACGAGCAAAAATTTAATTATTTTGTCACATATTTTGTTTCCAGGTCGTGAATTGTTGTGATAAATGACGTATTTCGTTTATTTCTACAGCTAACATCCAGCCAAGCCGTCTGCAGAGCCGAGCCCAGAAGGACTACGACTACGCTGGCGTCACCATGTCTGTCAGTGGCTTCGGACGTACCAATGAAATTTTTGAACGTAAGTATACTCTATAAATACTGTCGAAACTTTTGATTGGAAGGACTACAAAAAACTATTATAATAATCCACTATTCCATTACTGAGCAAATGTCTCCCCCTGGAATGAGGAAAGAGTTAGGCTTTGAGTCCACCACGCTGGCCATGTGCGGGTGAAGGTCTTTGCATGCAAGAACTGTGTTAAAGAATTGTCAGGTTGCTTCACACTGTTTTCCTTTACCATTAAAACAAATGATAATTATTTCTAATGGCTGCTACACACAAGCTGCGCACAGCTGTAAATACCCAAAATTACCGCTTAAATGCTAGGAACAAAATTAAATGATGGACGCCGGCAAGCCGCGTAACCCGACGGTACATCCATCGGCCATGCCGCCGGCACTGTGTGTAGCAGCCATAATACACACTAGTAGTACGAAAATGACTTGAATCAAAAAGTATCTTTACACATACGCTCTTTCGCGCGTGAAACAACAAAGGAAAGAGCGCGCGTCGCGCTCTTCTGTCAAACCCGCGAAGAAAACGTGTATAAATGTAATCCTGTACGCTCCTAATCACGCGCGAAAGAGCGTGTGTGTAAAGGCACCTATTCACTTTTGTGGGAGTTGCAGGACACTAATTATCTTTTTTTCTTCATTAGCCGTACAGTCGACGGAGGTCCTTCTATGGGTATTACAGCGGGGACTGAGTAACGAGGAGTGCCGCCGTTATTACTCTAACATAGTTCAGGACCAAAACATCTGCTCTCGGTTCTACAACGTCACTTCACAGTCTCCTTGCGTTGTAAGTCTCGTAATAATTCTTCTTTAATATGTTTGTAACTGTCGGGACAAGATTTGCATGGGATTGATCGGATCGAAATTCCCTCGGGAATGGAATCAAAGGGATGAAATTGCTGAAACCCGGACGAAGTTGAGGGAGTCCGCTAGTTTTGGATATTTACTGGTACAACCTTATTGTTAGTAAAATTGATTTCGCCACAATATTTTTTGTTCTTTGCATCAGCAAGTCAAAATATCAAAGTAGTTATACTGACTATCGTATAAACCACATTGGGAATCTTTTAATGATTAAAAGGAGTGGCCGTGGATTTCTTGCCAGCTCTTCCCATATAGCTTTACAACCTTACCAAACTAGTAATAGAGTCAGTTATTGGAAAGTGAATATGATTTGTTTTTTATTTGTGTGAAGGAAACGCCAAATACCTTTAAACATTCCAAAATCTATCTAATTATAATGTTTCTTGTATCTGCTTAGTTCGGAATCAAATAACCGTGTGTAAGTTGTCCAATAATATTTATTTATTTATCTGTCATTCTGTTCGTAGGGTGACAGCGGTGGTCCACTGACCGTTGGAGACAAGGACGGAAAACGCACGCAAGTCGGAGTGGTCAGCTTCGTATCTGCCGCTGGATGCATGAGTCCTATACCATCAGGTATGTGCCTGTTGAATCGTTTTGTGCATTATATTATAGTTTCCAACCTTGCCAAGTATTATTGCAACGAGAAAAGAGCCTGCGTCACTAATAATACAAGTTTTAAATTTATTATATTTATTTTTCAGGATACGTGCGCCCTGGACACTACCACGACTGGTTCTTCGAGGTGACCGGAATCAACTTCGACTGGGACAGCTCCTTCCCTGACCCCGAATCTGAAGAGTCCAGCGAATCTAGTGAATCCAGCGAGTCCAGCGAGTCTAACCAGTCCAGTGAGTCTAACCAGTCCAGTGAGTCCAGCGAATCCAGCGAATCGCAAGAGTCGGATGAACCTAGCGAATCTAGCGAATCAAACGAATCTAGCGATCCTAGCGAATCTGAAGAATCTAATGAACCCAGTGAGCCCAGTGAACCTTCCGAGGAGGACTCTCCTGATGCCAGCGACGAAGCTGATGATGAAGACGCTTACAAAGTTCACATTGTTAACTAAACACGATCACATATACCCGTTGGATCAAACGCTTTATTAAAATCAAGCCTTTTCATCTAGCATCGATCTAATATAGGCCAGTTCTTCAAGTAACAGCCAAAGTAATAATGACAATTTTGTCGAAAAAATTTTTCGTCAGTTTTACTTTACCCCTGTAACTCGATTCTCTATTACTATCGACTACCGACAACCGACCTGTCATTGAGAAATTTTGTATGAAAATCTGATCAGCGCCTCTGACGGGTGTCGCAGGAAATATTTTGGCAGTACATTCTAAATGTCAAAATTTCGACACTCGACAGTACCGACTGTAGGTACTGAATCGCGCTACTGTACTTTGGCTGATACGAAGAAACTGGCCCTTACAGGTATATAAATAAAAGTTCTAACTGTACTTTCTTATTTCCAATGGGTTGTAACATATCGTGATAAAATATTTTATAAGTTAAATTGCCTTTTATTTTTACTTCCTTAAACGATTGAGTTACAATGTTTTTTTCTTGAAATGTACAAGCTAATTGAGGAAAATGATGTTCTTATCAACTATCTGATATTAAACGCTTGTAGAAATAACTAAGGGCTTGTTTTACAGTTTGTGAATAATTGTCTGATAACCTACATAATAGATAAAATTTAAATTAAACGCATATTATTTTAATGCTAGTGTTATGAGTCCCTAAGGATTTAGGTCTTAAAAAATATAAGATTAGATTTGGATTGAGGCAACCGTCTACCTCTCGATCCAGAAAGAAATTAACTTTGAAATAGGACAGTTAAAAGAAAAGTATTAGCGAAAAGTATTAGAAATGTATTAGCGAAATGCCGAGTGGAAAGTAATTTGCATAGCGAGCATGAAGGGTTGCATTATGAATCTATAACAATACGCTCGAGCCGTTTCACTTTGCTATAAACCGACCCATCAGACCGAATAGACGATACAAAATAATGATACGCTTAACGCATCATCCGTAAAATATCCAACTGCCTCCGTGGCACAGCGGTTTAGGTCGCCACGCCGATACCACTGCGTCGGGAGGTCGTGGGTTCGATTCCACAGGGATCAATTATTTGTGCGATCCACAAATAATTGTTACGGGTCTAGTTGTACTTTGTGTCCGTTGTTTGTATGTTTGTAAAAGTCCCCGCGTCACAACACAACTAAGTGTGGGAGTTGTCTAAAAAAAAATTATATTTTTCTCTTTTTTCATTGTTCGTCTGTTCGAACGAATTGAATAACCCGATGGGCCTAAGCCGAACATGTCTACTAAATGCTTCGGAGTCAGTTTAGTGGTTTGATAAATACTGCGAAACTGCCAATGCCGGCACGTAGTTGTGTAGAGCGAGCCTTACTGCCTTTTTGTAGACTTCTGATTTTCTTGGATAGGTTATTGACAAGAGTGCAAAGATGCATAATATCACGCTATTTCCCGTAGGGGTAGGCAGAGACCAAAGAACGCCACTTGGTGCGATCCTTACAAACTTACTCTCATTCATACATGTTACCATACAGGACAATAACAAGAGGAATTTTTACATATTTAATTTACCGAAATTTATTAAATTTTTTAACTTATCTAGCGGATAAGTTGTCCAATACTTTATCATCTATAAACTTTGAAACAATGCCTTAATCTTCAAAAAAACCATTTTGGGTGTCCCCTCCTGCGTTTGCTTCATATGCCATTTTTAATCACCAAATTCTTGTTTTCCACCATCATGATTATTTCTAGGGTGGTAGGAAAACTTTATCGAAAAACCACTTGTAAAATCACTTTCCTTGTTTACTATACTGAAACACGATTGATTAGATTACTACACCATTCTTTCCTCAAACAACAAACCAATTGGTGGTAGTAAAAAACCCAAAAATCTAGTTATATTAAGGATCCGTGAATCACTATAAGGTAAATGTAATTCAGATAAAGAGACAATAAAAACCCATTATCATCAAATACTTTTGAGTGATAACTTTGTAAAATATTTTACTTATTATTTGTTTTTGTCAGTTACGATTGAGGGGGTCTTCATTCAACATGGCGGCCGGTTATTTGTTGGGACTACTTTTTGTCTTGTGCTTTGTCCAGGTAAGTCATTTTAAAAACCTTTTCCAGATTAGTCTGGATGACCAATTTAGCCCAAATATGTGTATAAATGTATGCACTGTAGTAAATGAGTACCTGGTGTAAAAAACCTTTTAAATAGTGAAGAATTTCTTCAAATGCGCTCTTTAGTTGCAAAGGTATTAACTGTATTTTTTATTTCAGGGAGAATTCATCAAAAATGAACCAAAAACAATTGAGGAGCTGCGCAGTTGTAAGTTTGTACCTAAGACATATCAAACCATTATGTAACATACTTAATTCAAATATATATAACTCAAAGGCGACTGACTGACATAGTGATCTATCGTCGCACAGCCCAAACCACTAAACGGATTAGGCAAAAATTTGGCATGCAGGTAGATGTTATGACGTGAGCATCAACTAAGAAAGGATTTTGATAAATTATACCCCCAAGAGAATAAAAAAGGAGATAAGTTTGTATACAAATTCTGTCCAAAGTCACAACCACGTGGACGAAGTCGCGGGCAATAGCTGGTTTATAATATTACCCCTGTGTATATATAAGAAACAAGATTAATCTAAATTGTCTGTCTCAGCGGAACCAAATTGGTATGGAACCCGTGTCGTTAGCGGCTGGCCAGCGGAGGAAGGACAGTTTCCGTATCAAGTCAGTCTGCGTATGGTCGCCTCTGGGGGAACAGTCTTCCCTTGCGGCGGCTCAGTCATCCACAACAAATGGATCCTTTCTGCTGCCCACTGCCTCGCTAAGTTAGTACAGATCACATTATTAGTAATTAATTTGAATTTATCACCAAAACACACATACTTACATACTTATCTTAGATATAAATGCAGATTTTATTTATTCTAAAAGGTACACCTCAGCCTACAGCCTCTTGCTATGGCAGTCGATAATTGACAAGTCAAGCGCGAAGTTAACCATTAATATTATTTTCAGTTCGAGATGTTGTATGGAGCAAAAGCATCGCTTTTTCAGCTCTCTCTGTCTAAGTGCTCATTCACGTTGACTCGCGGGCGCGGTGGCGGGCGCGGTCGCGAAATATCAAACATATGGCGATGTACCGAAGTGTTCACGTACAAACCGTTCGCGCGGTCTAAGTCGCGGGCGAGCTAGCGGCGTCGCGCGCGGCCCGCGTGGCGCGCTCGCGCCAATATCAAACAAGTGAAGATGTTCGTGTGTGTTCACGTCGAACTAGCGGTGGCGGGCGCGATTCACTCGCGACGTCAAGTAAGTTCAACCAGTTTGAGCCAGTTTGAGCCAAACGCCCGCCTGGCGGCCAACGTGAACACAAATCGCCACGTCCCCGCGCTCGCGAACGCCACCGCGCCCGCGAGTTCCAACGTGAACAAGCACTTAGGCAATTAGAAGCCAATCTTTCATTGGGAGTCTAGCCCATTCTGATATCTCGTTCTTATCTATAAATTATCCATGATCTGCAAGAACAAAATTCACACGTTTACTTATCAACGGACTCACTGTTACCCATGACCCACAATTTTCTTTCATATCTTTCAGTTGCATCACATTCGTGGTCCGCCTAGGTCTGATCAACCTGACCCGTCCTGAGTACATCGTGGAGACCACACACAAGTACATTCACCCTAACTACGATGAGATTACCGCAGGAGTACAGACTGATGACATTGCTTTACTCAGACTTGAACAATACATTCCGTACTCCGGTGAGTGAATATGCTTTTAAACTTTGTAATGGTTTCAATAGGGTCAAAAAGATTCTATAATTTCTTTATGAAATTTAGCAAACGCCACACTTTGCTACGATATACCTATTGCATGTATTCTTTGCACCAATATGTATAACATAATAACTGCCACCATTATCCTCAAACAAAGTTTTTTATCAAATTCAAGACATGATTGTATAATAGTCGTGATAAATAACATATTTTTACAGCCAACATCCAGCCAAGCCGTCTGCAGAGCAGCGCTCAGAAAAACATTGACTACACCGGCGTCACCATGGTCGTGAGTGGCTTTGGGCGTACCAACGACCCGTGGCTAGGTTAGTACACAATTTATTACAAAAAATACAGACAGCTTACATACCAATACAGATACCTTACCGGTCCTACTAATAATATAAATGCGAAAGTTTGTGAGTGAGTATGTATGTATGGATGTTTGTTACTTTTTCATGCAAATACTACGGAACCGATTACGATGAAATTTGTTATATAGGTAGCTGAAGACCCAGAATAACATATAAGCTACTTTTTATCGCGTAGTTCCCGAGGGATCGGGATTTACACGGGAAGGGTTTCCACGCGGACGAAGACCGGGCAGCTTGTAGTTTTCCACATGTTAAAGGCTCTGCAAATGGAGGATGCGTCATTAAATTCGCATGTTTTTTTGAGCCAATAGCTAACATTTGTTGTGTATCGCTAGGTGGAGCAGCATCAGAAAGTTTGCTGTGGGTGTTCCAGAGAGGAGTGGCAATCGAAGAGTGCCGTCAGTTTTACGAGCCTCGCAATGTTATCCAGGAACAGACTCTTTGCGCTGGATACTACAACGTCAGCTCCCAATCTGCATGCCAGGTAACCTTACTTAAATATCTAAAACAAGACATAGAATGTTTCGTGTACCTACATAGTAATTATTACTTAATTAATGTAACGTATGGTTGGTGATAAAGTAGATTAAGCCGCTCCAAGTCATTTGACGTGGCTTTTGCCATTGATATCTACAGTGTCTTTTGAAGCACGGAAACTCAGAACTTAAATCCCACTAAACGACCACCACTCCACATTTACATCCGTGCTAAAGGACCGTCCTCTGTTTCCCCTCATCAGCAGCAGATACCTCAAACTATTTATTTACTAGTGGACCCGCGCAACTTCGCTTCATCACAAGAGAGAATGGGTCATAATTTTTCTCGTTTTTGTAACATATTTACTGGTACTCTGCTCCTATTGGTCGTAGCGTGATGATTTACAGCCTATAGCCTTTCTCGATAAATGGGCTATCTAACACAGAAAGAATTTCTGAAATCGGACCAGTAGTTCCTGAGATTAGCGCGTCCAAACAAACAAACTCTTCAGCTTTATAATATTAGTATAGATATGCTCATCAGGAGAGGTCAGTTATAATATTTACAATTTCGTATCGCAGGGCGACAGTGGTGGTCCGCTGACCATTGAGGACAAAGACGGACAACGCACACAAGTCGGAGTGGTCAGCTTCGGTCACATAGCTGGATGCAGCTCTTCTATTCCCTCAGGTTAATACCAAGCATTATAAACTAAAAGAATTGTAGATGCCAGATAATTTTACGACACCGTAACTATTGCTATTGAACGTACAGAAAATCATACGCTAATTAGATATCAATCCCAATAACAGCAATTAAAACACGTTTTAACATTATTATTACAATACTAATATTAAAACTTTGTTCAGGTTACGTGCGCCCTGGACACTACCACGACTGGTACGTTGAGGTGACCGGAATCAACTTCGACTGGGACAGCTCCTTCCCTGACCCTGAATCTGAGGAATCCAGTGAGCCTAGCGAATCTAGCGAATCCAGCAATCCTAGCGAATCTGATGAATCTAATGAACCCAGTGAGCCTTCTGAGGAGGACTCTCCTGACGCCAGCGACGAAGCTGATGATGAAGACATCAGAGTTCACATTGTTAAATAAACACGCTGCCTTTCACTATTGTCAGTGGGTTTTAATGGCTGTGATTTAATAAATGATTTGTTTTTTAAGTAAAAGCTTGTTTTTTTAAAGACGCAATATTTTAGGGTCAGCGCAGACCAAGAAGAGCGCAGCGGAGAGGATTTTTTAATGCACTTGAAAATCAACTTTAAAATCATTGAAATAAAGTGCATAATTGCTTGAACCTGACAAAAAATGCTCGCGCGTCCTCGAGGATGCGCGGGTATCCCCGCGCGGCCTCGCGTCGCCGCCGGCATCGTACGAGAACTTTCAATGTTGTTACTGAGCTTAAAGAGGGAAAACGTCATTTTTATTCTTCTCCAGCCAAACGAGCAATTATAATCCCATGATTATCCCAGTCCACTATTGTTGACGAACTTTCGCGAAAAACTGGCTGTTTAATGTAGAATGGTAACCTAGAACGCTTTCCTCGCGCAGGCTCGAGCAGTCGCGAGCATGCTCGAGCATCCGCGAGCCGTAAAGAAAATGCTCGAGACCGCGCGAGGATTATTCCGGTCTGTCTGCGCTGGGCCTTAAGCTGGACATTTAACACAGACACACAGATTCGTAGTACGTGCTAAATAAGGGTCTGACGCATTAAATACCGATACTGACCGATTTTAGTGTTCAATAGGCAGTAATCAAAATCAAATAATTTATTTATTTCGGTGAAATCACTTATGATAGTCAATTACAGTAGGCAAATTTACCGGTTCGGATGGTAGCTGTAGCTGGCAAGAAGCTCCTAACTACTCTTTTTAATCACCATTTTAATGCGACAGTACCTACACTAATAATTATGTAAAGAGCTACGGACGTAGTTGAAGTTAGGACACGAGTTGCGTTGCCAACATTCGTCTCGCGAATGGATTAGTACAGAAAGTTGTCGCTTGAAGACTTAAATCGCGGAGTATCGAAGACTTGCCTTAACGTATAACTAACTGTGTACAAAAGTCCTAATCAGACATGTAAACTGAAACGGCACGTGCTGTTTTAGGTTTTCCTCAATCTTAATCTAGAACTACCGCCAATCTGGTTGTCCGACAAAAAACCCCAAATTCACATTGTCCAATGTTATTGGATTTAAAAAACCCGATAAATCAAATGAGTGTCATTAAGCCAGATAATTAGTGAATTAAATATATTATCTTTAAGTTACTGATGGAGATAACTGGGTTTTGTGTTAATATATCTAACTATAGTAGATATATGAACCAGTTGACGCTGTGGGGGTCCTCATTCAACATGGCAGCCGCGTATCTATTGGGACTACTCTTTGCCTTGGGCGTCGTCCAGGTAAATACCTTTATATTAAACGTTTAATTAAAAAATAATACACTTCTTTTTTACACAATGGGATAAAACTTGGGCCGGGAATAAATCTAGCTTAAAACTGGCAATAAGCTCTGTGAATATTTCAATGGATTACGTTAAGAAAACATTCTTAGTAACAAAGTATTAATTTAATTTGAAAAATAAATATTTTTAATTTAAACTTTCTAACTATGTAGAATACCAATATTTATTTGAGTCTGCTATTTCAGGGTGGGATTATCAAAGATGAGGCAGTCACAATTGAGGAGCTTCGAAATGGTAATTCACTTCAATTTATCAATTATTTTGTCGTAAGTTTAACTGGAACTGAAAAATGGAGAGGACATCGAAGCGACTTTCTGAAAAAGACGGGAGTGGGCATACTAAAAAGTCACACAATATCATTTCGTTGATGTCCTTGATAAAGGTCATATGCCATAGTACCCGAAACTGGCGGTTGCGTACAAAAGTTAATGAATTAATAAAGTTTGTAGAAATCCTAGCTACAGGTGATTTTTGGACCGCCTAACTCCTTGGAAAAAAGGCTGACGAATTTTATTCATGTTAATAGAGGGAAAATATATATTTTTAACCCATTATTTTCACATTATTTCAAATACACACATAACTTCGAAAAGTCATTGGTGTGTTGCCTTGGGTTCAAACCGTCGATCACCTGCGGGCTGCGTGGGAGATGCCAACTTTAATATCTTCTATCACTGCTTAGAGGAGAAATACTAAACTAAATTGTTATTTTTAGCTGATTCATCATGGATAGCACCGCGCATTGTGAGCGGCTGGCCAGCACAGGAAGGTCAGATCCCGTACCAGGTCAGCGTGCGCATGGTCAACTCTGAAGGAGGAGTCTTCTCGTGCGGTGGTTCAGTCATTCACAACAAATGGGTCCTCACTGCCGCCCACTGCCTTGCCAAGTTAGTAAACACTCATTCATTAATAAATCTTTTTTATCACAAATGTTTAATGGTAGACTTGATGTGTTTCGTGAAATTAGCTCTAGCAATGATCCATATTTTTTTTATTAACAACAATCAGCATCGACATCTAACTTATCCTCCGCAACACGGATATTAGCACACCTCAAATACCACTATGTGCGATAGCACTTATACCGTTCTCGTATATTACTTATTATATACGGTATGGCCGCGCTTAGCCTCCTAAACCAAACTTTTACCAGCCTATGAATGAACATCTTGTCTATAAACTACATAAGCATTACATAATCAATGTATAAATTCGTTATCTATCACTTGGTACGTAAGCCCTACGTGTATGATGAATATGAAACGACGCAATAGCAATGACGCTCCTGTCTCACTTGCGCCCTGTGTAGCAGTCTACGAAAAGACATGATGAAAGGCTATAACAACAAACCATGCAACAAACCACAACGCAAGCGGCAATTCAAGATTTTCGTTCTTTCCTTTCTCCAGCCGCATCTCATTCGTGGTCCGCTTCGGTCTGACCAACCTGACCCGGCCCGAGATCATCGTGGAGACCACACACAAGTACATCCACCCTAAGTACAATGAGATCGCCACTGGTGTGCAGACTGATGACATCGCTCTACTCGGACTTGACCACTCCATCCAGTACTCCGGTAAGTCATATTATGAAGCAAAATTCAAACAAGACATTATCATAATTTTTAGGGGTAGGTATCTCAAAAACTACTCGTCAATATTAATTCCCATTTTAATGGAACCACACACATATCCTTACTATAAATATCTAGATTAATCCTTCGTTATTGCAATTAGACAAAACTACACATAACCTTACTTTATACAGTCACTCTATTGAGCGTTCTCAGTAGCATCCAGGATTGCGCAGAACGATAAGTGCAGAACGCGCAATTAATCTATCCACATACGCTCCTTCACTTCGATTATGCAGCGCGACTGTATAATGTCAGCTCTCTATTCCTTTTTTCACAATAAATAACGTGTATGTTTGTGCAGCTAACGTCCAGCCAAGCCGTCTGCAGAGCAGGGCCCAGAAGGACATCGACTACTCCGGCGTCACCATGGTCGTCAGCGGCTTCGGGCGCACCAACGATCTTTGGCTAGGTTAGTACAGCAATAAACGTTTTATACATAAATTTTACAAAACTTTTGAACTTTCGTCTAATTACGTTAACTTGCCACCTACGGCATATGTAACCTGTGCCATAACGTCAAACCAACTAAGGTAAAAATTTTCTAAATAGCAATTTCTGAAACAAAAACAAACGAACGTTTCCATTGACTAAGTTACAGTTAAAGAAGTAGTCTAATATCCCAAGCAAGAACGACCTTCACCAATTAGATAGCCAGATGAAAATTATATTAAAAAAAAATTTAAAGTGCTTATCAACTAACCCTGATTTTGATAATTAAGAAACTGTTAATAAAAATTCTACCTTCAATCATATAAGTGTAGAGATTGGGGTTAGTTTCAAAGCTTATTCCCAAAGGCAACCTATCTGCAAAATAAAGTGACAGCAAGTATACTCAAAACAATTGTCAAAATTCCATCTTGGTAACCTATCGTTACTTATCTAGAAATGGCGAAAACGAGTCTAAATATCTTTTTTGTTGTCCATCGTCAGGTGGTGCGGCATCAGAGATTCTGCTGTGGGTTCTTCAACGAGGAGTGTCTAACGCAGAATGCTTGAGCTTCTACCCGACCAGCACCGTGATCGCGGAAGAGACCATCTGCGCCGGATACTACAACGTCTCCACACAATCTTCTTGCCAGGTACTACCACTTCTTTCTAACCGCCTTCAAGAAGAAGAAGGTGACCAATTCGACTGTTTCTTTTCTATTTTAATAATAATTATGTCCTTGCCGATGCGGCTGCGGCGATCAGTTTCATTGAAACTGGCTCAACTTCCTGACTCCGGGCAATTCCTAAGAAATTCTTAAGACTTTTTGGCCCGACCCCGGATTCGAACCCGTGACCTTTCGCACGGCGGTCGCATACACTACCAACCGCGCCACAGAGGCAGTTTTTTGTTTTTTATTGTCTGATTGATTGGCAAAGGCATCTTCAATGGATTGTTTAACTCTCAGTCGTTCACAATATCTCTCTAATCACGTTGAATTGCAACATCTACTAATTATTATTAAATTATTGTTAACTGTTCACTTAAATACCTTCGTTAAACCAGCTGCTAAACCAACCTTAAATGGTCGTAAACCGAAGCCACATAAGACTTAAACGTTTTACATAATTATCAAGTGAAAAGCCTTTATAAATTTCGTAATTCCGTATTTCAGGGTGACAGCGGTGGTCCATTGACCATGGTGGACAAAGACGGACAGCGCACTCAAGTCGGAGTGGTGAGCTTCGGTCACCGTTCTGGATGTAGCGCTCCTATTCCTTCAGGTAACAAAGACCATTTAAAACAGTATATTAAATATCAAATGAATACCTTCCTTGCACGACATTGTTCTTCCTGCAAAATCTCAAAACTTGCAGTTCCTTAGCTTTCAATGTGTTTCTTATCAGTAAAGCAATCGGTAATCTTATTAGTGTTTCAAAGAATAATCATATCTTTCAGGTTACGTGCGCCCTGGTTACTACCACGACTGGTTCGTCGAGGTGACCGGTATCAACTTCGACTGGGACAGCTCCTTCCCCGACCCAGAATCTGAAGAATCCGATGAGCCTAGCGAATCTAGCGAGTCCAGTGAAGCCAGCGAGTCCAGTGAGTCTAGTGAGTCCAGTGAATCAAATGAATCCAGTGAACCTTCCGAGGAGGACGTTCCTGACGCCAGCGACGAAGCTGATGATGAAGGCCTCAAAGTTCACATTGTTAACTAAACACGCTACACATCCGTTGTAATACCTGTGGATCCTTCTTAATCTTCAAACAAAAGCAAAACCCATCTGTTTTTTATTATATAGCAAGAGTAAAAGTCATTTAGCTACCGAGATCCACATTTTCCTCGATTAAAACGCGACTGTAAGCCATAATTTCAAACACCTAAGCAATAAAACACCTAATTTAAATCAAAAGGTGAGTTTTACGCAAATCTAATGCAGAACACAATGTAAGTAACCCTTTATTATAAGAATAATGTAATTAACCGTTTGACATGCAAAGGATTAAGAAATAGCAATCTGTGATTAAAAGCAAAGCTTTAAAATGTTATCGTACTTACTTATTTCAGTTTAGCATTGCAAAATTTAGATATGCTGTCGCAAATTCACGTTTTTTTTTGTTCCATATCAGATCACTGAACTTTTTCATGTAAAATCACTACTTCTAATTACCCTAGAAAGTACAATGGCTACCATCATCGGAACTACATTTACCTACATAAGAATAATCCTGTCTTATCTAATTTAATTCTTATCCTAAGACTATATCATAATTGGTTTCACTACAAAAACTCAGAATTCTCATAGACCGAGTGCTTTTGTGTCCCAATTAATCATAAATATCATAAGCCGAGATAATTAGCGAATTAACATGATAATCAATAAATCCTGATAACAATGCATATTACAAAAGTAATTATGTTGTAAGATCACTCGGTCGGTGTACATACAAGATGGCAGCCGCGTATTTGTTGGGACTACTCTTCGTACTGGGCTTCGTCCAGGTAAATATCAATATTAGAATTTTTATAATCAAATTA
The DNA here is from genome assembly GCF_050436995.1 of Anticarsia gemmatalis. NCBI lineage: Eukaryota > Metazoa > Arthropoda > Insecta > Lepidoptera > Erebidae > Anticarsia > Anticarsia gemmatalis. The sequence goes on along the minus strand of NC_134764.1, from coordinate 6,292,709 downwards.
CTTTTGACCGTTTTTAATTGCGTGAAAAAATAGAGGTTAAAAAAATCTCTGGGATATGAGCTTAATAACGCGTCCATTATCCGTCCATTGAAAAAATCACAGTAATAAAATTTTGCTAGCAAAACAACAGGATATTAACAAATAGAGAAATTAACAAATTAGATATATTATCCACTTCTACGTTGTTTTTCTTTTCGAAAATACCTACTAAATACATTTTGTCGAATCGTATTAATCTGATAATAGTACATAATCAAGCTTACAGAAAAGTAGACATCCCGGGGAAAAACCGCATCTCGTTGTACTTAATACTTTTCTCAAATAAACAGTAAATACTCCATTACGACCTAATACATAAATTTATCTAGATTTTTTGTACAAAACAGTTCAGAGATAACAAATAAAAAATAACATCTTGCAACAAAATATTTTCTTCTTACTGACCCGTGCGTGTAATTACAGGGAGGGCTTATAAACAGCCGAGAGGCGATCATTGAGGATCTCCGCAATGGTAAATAACACATTATCTTCACAACACATACAGTATACACTCCTAACTTAAACACCTATTAAATGAAAATAACGAAAAAGTAAGATGATCATGAGGTTACATTTATTTGTTATTTTTTTATTAGTGACTTAAAAGCTTGAGCTCAAAGAATCCTCTATACCTGATTTCCCTGATGAAGAAGGCTTCAGATCAGAAAAAAATGTGTCCTAAAAATACCTATAATTACGAAACACAGAAGCTTACAATAGGATGAAAAATAACTAAAAGCCTCGGGCTAGAGAAAATTATAGACCTTAAAACGACACTAACATACTATTTTCTAACCCAGACCAAAACCTAAAAAAGAAAAATATTACAACCATACATTACTTTGTAGCTGATCCATCATGGTCCTCATCCCGTATTGTAAGCGGATGGCCAGCAGTGGAAGGTCAGATCCCGTACCAGGGTAGTCTTCGTATGGTGAGCGGTGCTGGAGCAGTCAGCTCCTGCGGCTGCTCGCTTATCCACAACAAGTGGGTCATCACTGCTGCTCACTGCCTGGCCAAGTAAGTATACAGTCAATATGTTATAAATATACTCAAAACGGTGATCGTATAGCGTTCGGTAGCTTTAATAAGATCTGTGTGCGTATCACGTATCTTAGTTGACAACTATTTGAAAGCTACTATGTATTAGGTCGGGGAAAAAGTCTTTTTGCATTATAGTACCTATGTATGAACTTGTAATAAAATCTCTTTGGCTTCAAGAATCACAAATGAGTACACGGTTCATTAGGTTTTTTTCATTGAGCTCGTGAGGTACCCAAATATCGAGCATTTTTTGGTAGAGAAAAGATTTTATTACAGGTTCATACACACTATAATGCGAAAAGACTTTTTCCCCGACCTAATACATTGTTTTCTCACGTAGATTATAGAAATTAACACGTAACGTCAATGCGGCAATGTACTGAAAAGTGACCACCAATTTGACGTACACTAGTTGTCAACTGAGATACGTGATACCCGCACAGGTGGGTAGTAGGTACCTACCTTCTTTTTAAAAAAATATGTGCATAAAGCAAAAACGATTGCTTCATCCGCCCCATCAATTAAGATTGGTAATTACTAATTAGATAAAAATATAATTAAGATAAGAAGACAGAGATTATTGATTACATCATGGTGATGATCTAAATGTTTATTACGTTTAGACAACAAATAAGCAGACGGCCTTGGTTGATGATAATTTTGATTGAAAATTATCTTTAGATCAATTACATAAGTAGTTCAGAAAAATAAAAATACATACTTTCATACTTACATAAAACTCGGCCTTGCTTCTGTAAACCTAGGCAGATACCAAAGAACGCTACTCGGTACGATCCTTACAAAAATAAAGAAAAATATAGATACAAATCTACTAAGATCAATCTAATTAGTACTCACACGATATATTGATAACTTTTTGCATTGTAACTTTTGTAATTTCCTGTCATACCTTTGTCAACACAGAAAAGTAATGTCTTTAGGGCTTTGGAAATCCAAGTCGACGCTATTTTACTGAAGTTACGTGGCCATACTACATCATTTACCATATTATTATCGCTCACTTGCGACGACAGTGTGATAATTCGAAAAATTCATTTTTTTTATTTTTACTTATTCGAAACCGCCTTAATGCGCTCTTTATTCCGCAAAAACGCGATATTTTTTACTCCAAAAATGGTGGCGTAACGAGAGAAAGAGACGCAGCTATCGCAGTGTAGCACTAGCGACGATCAAAAGTTTAAAAATGGCATACTGTAAAATTGAGGTTTTCGAAATGTCACATTATCGTTGCAAGTGAACGATATATAAAACATTTTTTTTTCCTTCAGCCGCATCACATTCGTGGTCCGCTTCGGTCTGACCAACCTGACCCGTCCTGAGTACATCGTGGAGTCTACTCACAAGTACATCCACCCTAAGTACAATGAGATCGCCGCTGGAGTGCAGACTGATGACATTGCTCTACTCGGACTTGACGACTACATCCCGTACTCAGGTGAGCACAATATCAGGCAATTAAAACTCCAACAGAAAAGACCGTTAAATGAAACTCTACCTAACAAAATATTACATTTTTAAGGGGCTTTTTTTGTGGCTTGACTTAATTCAAAGAATCATTTTGACAATTTAACAAAGACCCTAGGAAATATTTGTAAATTTTCCTCGGTGACAAAATCTTTCTGATGATAAAAAATATGATCGTAAATATAATTATCTCTCATTCCACGATTATATCTCTCTGTTAGAATACCTATGCTCAAGTAATGTCACGTGAAAGTAACTTGTATTTAACTTTGCAGCCAACATCCAGCCTTGCCGTCTTCAGAGCAGTGCTCAGAAGAACATCAACTACGCCGGCGTCACCCTGGTCGTCAGCGGCTACGGACGTACCAACGACCTTTGGCTAGGTCAGTAACATATACCTGTTAATACAAGCCCGACAGGTCACTAGGAAATAACTTAAAGAAGAGTTCAGTTGCCCCATTTTCTACGTGCGTTGTGGAAGACACCCACATCCAATTTTTCTTTTGGCTTTTATTTCTCTGAAAATTCAGCACCCTGCTGGATTAAAGTAGCCAGATAACAGCAGTAGATTTATAGCTCATTGAACTATAAAAACACATGTGAAATCAGTCGTGATAATTATTATTCTGCTTGAATATCCTCAGGTGGTGCTGCATCAGAGATTCTGCTGTGGGTGTTCCAAAGAGGAGTGAGCAACGAAGAGTGCTTGAGCTTCTACCCGACCAGCACCGTCATCAAGGATGAGACCATCTGCGCTGGATTCTACAACGTCACCTCACAATCTTCTTGCCAGGTAACTACACAAATATAAATATTATGACAACTTGTTCTGTAATTATCTTCGAATCTACTTATAAAACTAAACTATCCGATTTCCTTTGTGTTTCGAAAAGCACTTTAAATCTTGGTGCCCGGCATCTTCAAAGATCTTTGACAGTCAGAAGCTTGAAAGTCTGACAACCAGTCTTATCGAGGGTTATCGTGTTAAACCCAGTAAAATAGGTTGTGGAGGTCACCTCAAACACTGGTATTCATCCGGTGAGACTGGAAGATCAAGCCAATAAAGATGGAGGAAAGGCGAGGGTAATGATGATGATCTAATATGTGTTTGCTATCATAGGGTGACAGCGGTGGTCCACTCACCGTGATCGACAAGGACGGTGAACGCACCATGGTCGGTGTGGTCAGCTTCGGATCCTCTGCTGGATGCAGCGCCCCCATTCCTTCAGGTAACATACTCATTATTTTTAGTGTCTTGAAAACATACAGTATTTCTCTAGAACTACTTTTTCACAATTTCAGTCTTTATTACTTGCATTTATTACCCCCGGTTTCTGAGTACATTTATCGGTAGTTTATCTTATTTTATATGAGTTTGAGAGCTTTTGAATAACTAAATTACCGCTAAATATACCTCCAGGAACCGGTTTGACTATATTAATTGAAAATGATTCCCATCTGATAATTTAAATATCTATGTTCAGGTTACGTGCGCCCTGGCCACTACCACGACTGGTACGTCGATGTGACCGGAATCAGCTTCGACTGGGACAGCGAAGCTAGCGAGTCTAGCGAGTCTGATGAATCCAGCGAGTCCAGCGAGTCCAGCGAATCAAGCGAAGACTCAAACTCTCCCGATGATGATGAAGACGATGACGAAGACGATGACGCAGACAATGACGGAGACAATGACGGCGACAATGACGGAGATGATGAAGAAGACGCTTACAAAGTCCATTTTGTTAACTAAATACAACTCACATAACCGATGGAAGTAAATAGGATATTTTTACACGTTTTTCTGATTACCTGAAACTATTGAAGAGCTATCCACCAGCATTTTGTGCATTTATTATAAAAATTGCGATAACTACGATACAGTTTCACGACCTATGGATAACTGACGGATAACCTATTCGACGGATACAGTTTGAAAACACTCGAGATACTGTACTTGTAAAACTATTCGATGCTTATTCAGAAATGGTGATACATCATTCCCAAATATAAATATAAGGAAAATATAAGGAAGTTATATCCTGAATTTTGGCGTAAGAGCTTAGGTCATTAAACTTTTCTGTTCCTATTCTTCCTATGGTTTGTTAAATATACTATAGCCCAATAACTTAGTAAAGAACCTTGATCGCAAGGTTTGCTGCTAAAAATGCAGACTTGAAACGGTGATCTTTTTAGTACTACTTAATTTTGGAAATACATATATTTTTTATATAATCTACATAACCGTGCATGCCAAGGCTTTCTACTAAGTTGCCGGACTATAAGGTGTTTATAATTAAAACAATTTAATAGTAAAAGTTGGTTTTATTTTTGATTATAAGTACACACTTAATTTTACATGGTGTAATATTTACATCTTGTAAATGTGTTAAGTCGAGTTACATACAATGGTTTAAATATAATATAAAAAATATTTGGAATATATATTTTCGCTTTTAAAGCAACAAAATAAAATGCAATAAATCAGGTACTTATTAAAAGCAATGCAGAATGTATAGATGTTAAAAATATGAGGATACTAAAACCAGAGTGAAGTGACATTTTTAGTATTAAGTTTTTTCCAAATAGGGTAGTTGACTACTAGTCAAATCAGCTACTCGTTATGAAATGTCAAAAACATATTTTAGTATAAAAATACGGTGCAGCGACGTCTGAGTTTCGTATTTTCGATAGTATCAAATGAATGCCTAGTAAAATGTGTCAGTCGGTAATAATTACAAACTTAACACTATTTACGTAAAAAAATGACACCCTGATCATTTTATATGAACTTTTTACGAGTACCTACAAGTTTGACCAATTTTTCGTTAACCCAGTCAACTACCCAGTTGCTGCACTTTATATAGCGCAGGCAACATATTATATTTATTTCTCAGAAATATACTTTTATGCTGTATATCATCTTGGTTCTAGCATTATCAGCTACAATTACATGAATCAATGGAAAAAGCAGTTTGATTATAAAATTATGTCTAATTCTTACACAACTATTTGTTTAAAGTTGCCTCACAGATATACAAAATGTTACTATTTTAGAGATTAATGTTAAATCGATTATTTATTACAGATATCAACTGATTTACAAAACACCCAACACAACTTTCACCCGCTAGATACTATTGCACCCCTCGCTAATAACACTGAATAGGAATTATTTTTGATGCAAAATAATGTGACACCTGCACATTATGATAACATACATACATACGTACATTCATAAATACATAGTAACATACGTAGATACATAGATAAAATCACGCCTATTTCCCATATGGGCAGGCAGAGACCAGAGATAGTGATAACTTATAATAAAATATGTTTTGTTTACCTAAATATGGTAATTTCACAAAGTATATACGAAACCTAAATTTGTACCGCACATACTATAGTTTAGTGTACATGTACATTACATGAGCAATATTTGCACGTAGTCGTTACGCGCACGCATTCAATCTGTACATGTGTTTTAATTATAGTAGGCACAAGCGACATTTAAAAAAATTACAACTCAAATGTTTTTTTACACAATTTGTTTTTAATCAGAAATAAAGGTTGAATTCTGCAACCTGACAGTTTGCTTACCAATAATATGAGCCTTACTATTCAGCCTATCAACAAGGGGCTAACTACACACCTACATATTATATCACACATACAAAAACATCACTTATCTATCAGCCTCGTCTTCCACGCTATCCCTAGGCGGGTTTTTGAACGCCTTTTCCAGTAACTCGGCACAATACGCCTTTTCCTCCATATAAGTGTCATCAACCAATTCAGGATGTTTTAGATGATTTTGCAAGATTTTCTGCAAGCCTATCTCTGGATCCTGGAATTGTTCGAGCACAGATTTGTCAGAGCCGTCCAGTAACGCTTGTAGGATGCCAAGCAAATGTTCCGTGGACTCGTCCTGACCCGCTTCGATTTGCGTAGCGATTTTTTTCACGATGTTCAGCTTTATGAATTCCTCTGTAAACAAAAATAGAGTAATGGTAACAAATCTATTCAGTTTAAAGAAAGATGACTGCTAATTATATGCTTGCAATATAATTAAGGGACATTTTTCCTATTTTGTTGGTGATTTTTCGTTCGGTGGGTGAGTAATTTTAGATTCAATATGAGTAAATGAGTATGTAATTGTTTTATTATTTAGAGTCAAATTGCAGTCTAGATTAATAAATAAGTCGAGGTCAAAATACTAGGCATAATGTTACCTTTAGCAGCACGGTGATTCAAGCAGAGATATCTGACGAAGAATGCGGCCTTCGTGCGGATGGCAGGCTTGTTCGAAGTCAACACTTGCGCGAGAACACCGCACCCTCCGCGTTCTACCAGCTGGTTACACGCCGGCTCATACTCGCGACAACAACCTGCCGATACACAAACATACACATATTCTTTTTATTTTATAATATTTTTTGGTCAGCCGAGTGTCAAAGTTGTTCACGCCGCCCTTTAACATGGCTTTACGACTGTTATCTATTCATCAACGACTGGGGCTGACTTTTAACTGTTTTAACGTGCCCACCGAAACATGAAGACGCTCAGTTCAGATACCACTATGCGGTCACCTGTATATGGAGTGGTTGGTGAGAGCTAAGGGTTGCTTAACTCACAGATCGTTTACCGGCCAGTTAATACAGTTAGCTATGAGATCGTCAACAGACACTCAATACATCAAAAAGACTACCGAAGTTCTTCATAATCTATTTTGTAGTATCTTTAGATGACGGTTCCGCCCACGTAAAATGTTCCACGGTCACAAAACGCAGATCACTGTATTTAGAAATATGAGCGCTACACAACATATTGAATGGTGCTTATCTATACATATCATAAAACAATGAATCATAGATGGTCATGTATAATGTTCCACTAACCATTATTTCAGTAATTTTTTCGAATTTCCTACACATCGAATTTATTTATACAATATGCAGATTCTTACAGTTGAAATACTCACATGACAACGCAAATAGGCATTTCGGAAGTCCCTCTGTACATTCAACTTGTGCCAGCGAGATCAACACTTCAAGAATGCCACACTCCAATACTTTCTGCTGGCAGAACGGGTTGTTCTGTGACAGTTCACCGAGCATACGGTTGGCATACATCCTGACACTCACATTCTGACTGCCCAAGCAGATGGGGAATATAGCAAAACCTCCCAGTCTGTATACATCTGGAAAATAACAACATCATATGAATTTTTCTCTAATTTAGGAATACTTACATGTTATGTCACAAAAGTCTTAAGTACTATTTACTAGCAAAATCAGCCAAAAGCATTTTTAGACAACGCACATCCGAAACTACTGAGCAAAGAAAGATGAAATTTGGTATGAAGTTTCCTTAGGAAGTGTAGAAGAGCACTAAGAGAGGATAATTGAAAATCCCCTCCAACTAGGGTTTTATTCCATGCGGCCAAAACCAAGGCCGGAAAGCTAGTAACTTATATATTCTTGTAGCTATCACTTATCATAAAATAAAAGTTACAAATAAGTTCTCACCATTAGCCAGGTCCATATCATCAACAATATCCAGCAAGTTAGTGAATGCTCTCTCCACATCCGGAGGGAGAGGCTCATCAGGCTTTATTCCTTGCATCCTCTGAGTGTTGGTCAACACTTCAATGGAGTTCCTCAGCACCTCGCCCAAGTCCACTGTGACACTGGCCAAGGCTTCCGCTAAGAACTGTTGCCTCTGCAATTATGAAATATTTTATGAGAATTTAATATGACTGAGTAAGTTTTCCCCGCTATCTGAGTACATTTAGCGGTAGTTTATCAATTTGAAAACGTTTTTTTTATACCAGTTTAAACGCTATTGAATAGATAAACTACTGCTAGATGTACCTAAGAAAGCGGGGGTTGGTGATGCAACCTTGCCTGAGATTTCTCTAGAACAGTTCTTGAAGGTATAGTCCCCAACCTGCACTTGGCCATCACAGTGGACTGAAGGCCAAACCCCTCCCTCCATACGAGAGGGGACCATTGCCCAGCAGTGGGAAATTAATTGGTTAAATTAAATTAATTTGAGTATAACAGTTGCATAGATAATCATTTACTCATTTAACTACTTAGAAAATTTTATATGTGCTCATTACAAGTATCATATAATTTGTATATATTTTCTGCTATTGTCACTAAAAGGTGAAATCTTAAGAAAGTATCTAAATGTTATAAATTTAAGAAAACAGTTTTTGACTAATAATAACTTTTACAGCAGTAAGATTGTAGGAAATTTCTTGATGATTATTTCCTAATAGAAATAAGAGACCTACCTCTTCATCCATAGCTCCAAGGTTAGCATTTCCCGGCGCATCCTCTGCTTTTGTTGCTTCCATAGCAAACCTGAGCAAACCCTGCAAATGTAAACAATACAGTTAAACACACTTCCTTTGCTCTATCAACACTTAAAAAATCTTTTTTTTTAATTTCTCGATGTAATGTCATCCGAAATTTACGCCATAGCAGCCATGTTATTTCCAATAACAAAATGTAAATAATACTTTACCCGCATATTGCGCGGTTGCCTCGGCTGCACATCTACAGGCTGCACGTCTGAGCTGCCAGCCGCCACCGACAGTGGTCCAGCCACCGCATTATCAGGAGGATTGTTTGAACCCATTTTAATTAACCAAACTTTCCACACGCGTTTACAAGGTGATAAGAATACTGTCGCCGATCACGAACAACCAACTACTAAATCAAAACACGGAAAGTTTTGCTTAAATCCAACACAATAAGTCACAAACGCAAAGTATTTTTATCTTAAGATTGTAGGAAATATACAGAATTAAACGAGATGATCAATATTCTCAATTCTAATTGCAAAGCACCGGAGTTCGACCGAAACCGAAGTGTCATGTCAAGTCAATGTCACAGTTGATAAATGAAATGACATTAATGACAATGATAATTTTGACTTATGGTACTGTTTTTTTTTCTGAACATCGGTCTTTTAGCACGATGCACTATGGTTAATGCAAAGCACAAGCAATGCGCATGTTTCCTCGAAAAGCTACGAGATAGCGCTTATTTAAAATAAATATTTTAGAAATAAAATATGATACGTGTACAATCTAAGGGTACATTAGCGGTAACAAAACTTAATTACTGAATTAAGAATTACGTTTAACTAGAACCAGATAAGTAAGCAGGCACCAACGGATGCATTAGACTACGGCTACTATTAAATTGAACTCTTTCATTGATGTTATGATTCCAGCTAGCATCCAAAAAATCAATAATTATACATACCAATTTACATGCATGTACTTATGCATAATTTTTAGGTGGAAATATGGATTACCTACGCTTATCATATTTTTATGATCATACACTAGAGGCCAGCTAGAAAAATATAGAGAGGCCGCTGTTTTTATTATTAATTTTTCCATTTTTAGTGTACATTATAAAATAGTAGCTCTCTTTCCTGTAGCCCATAAGGACTCCAGTATCTAGTCTGTAATTATTATTTTCCCTACTAAATTCAAAACTGATGGATATTAAGAAAATAATTTTTCAGAGTGTTTTTGCATTTTATGTTAGAAAAGTATTATCGGCAGTACCGCCGTTGAAAGAAATAATTGTTATCAAATTGAAGACATTAATTAGGCACGATATTTCGTAGCTATAAGCAGGCATCTATTTTCGTCTCCGAGGCATTGTGAAGTTTGGGGAGGGACCGACATGACATGGCGCGGAACAGGGATAGCCGGATAGCTGACGTCAATACAAAGCCTTTGTTTAATTATACCTACAGGGCTCCATGAGTTATCTCACAAAAACATTTTTATTTCGCTCGAGAAATTAATTGTGTATTGATTTACCCGCTCTACAGAATTATTTACACACGAGTACTTCAGATACTTGAATTAACTTCAGTCAATATTAAATTGTTTACATCTTCAACGAGAACATTTTATATCAAGTGTCGAATAATATAATGCGGGATTTGAAGGCACACAGTTTGATAAATATCACTTAAGATAAGCTATCATTGTGATAATGCTGAAACGGAGTAACATGTTTTCACAATAACATCCCACGCAAAGATATCTAACGAATCGATTCAGTGCTTTGTTATTAAACGATTAAATAAATCATTTTTTCAGTGTAAAAGTATTTTTTTGTGGTTTTAAGTTTAATAGTACCCATAACGTTTAAGGAAGAATATTGATTGTTTTTACAGTACAGTAAGTATTTATATATCACACAATTATTATTTTTTTCAAGGAAAATAGTTTTTCTTTACTAAAACATTTTTTTTTTCAAACTGTCCGTATGTCAACGTTTTAAACCTTTGTTACCGAAATCTTAGGGAACTTTGACATAAGCAGACGCACAGAAAATAAAGTTTAATATAATATGAAACATATCCATTTTTAATCTAAAGGTGTAAATAAAAACGTCTACGATTCTATATCTGAACGTATAAGCTTTATAAAGACTCAGCCCGAGATTACATAGGTGGTACTAATTTGGAATACCCATAAATAGCTTTATTATCTTTCGATTAATGAATGATATTTTATCTTAATATATTTTTGTATCAGTAATTTTGTCATTACCTAAGTATTTAATTTACAAAACATACCTATATTATGTGAAACAATCAACCCACCTGGCTTAGTGGCTTCTACAGAATAAGAAGAAGGGCTATTATGAGGTGCCTACTCTGTAGTTAGTAGCTACATTTGCCTGTATCGTGGACCCACGAGAGCAAAACCGCAGGCAAAACCGTTAGTAATACATTTACATAGTTTAGTAAAGACTATGTCGAAGAATTTACATACATAATGTACATAAACTCAGTCTCAAATACGACAAGGCTTATCAGATAAAATTATCGCATACATTATTTAAATCGATAACGCAAGAGAAACAACGTGAATCTACTCTTGAAGTACCTACCTACTCTACTATCTCTCCAAACTGTAATCGTGTTAGATGAGATTCTTGAACTTTCGACAGCAAAATGGAGGCGAAAATAAAACCCACTGGAACTAATTTCACCCATAACGTCGAATAAAAAATTAAAATGTCTAAACTCAAACCTAATACGAGTGTAATCCTTCATTAAAAGTTTCAATATGTAGTTACCTACTTAACTTCGAGGGGACAGTCCTTTAACAAGTACCTATTTGAATTGAAAGCGAGCCCCGGGGATTCTGGAAATCCGCTGAATTCAGACCCAAACTTTATAAGTAGCTACCAGCATCTATTTTGGTTTCAAACGAAAAATAACATGACGCGTTTGTTGATACGTTTGTAACCAAACACATGATAAAATATCGTGTTTAGTACAGCGGAACAATAGAAATGTTTCCCCAATGTTAAGAGTTGATTAACGAACACAGAATTTGTTTGTTTACGCCGCACGTTCCCACATTTTTACCCCACATACTGAGCAGTTCATCAATCGATTTTCAGCGATGGCGCCTCGTCAGGACATCGTGGCCCAGCCGCAGCCGATCCGAGTTGAGCAGGGCAGGCAGCCCCCTCCCCCGCCGGCGCCCGGCCGCCTCCAGCGCCCCCCTCACGACAACCCCACCGTCTACATCAACAGACCCAACACTAGGTCCCGCAACAATGTCAATAGGAGTGAAATCACTCGCACTCGCACGTAGGGCAAACATTTTACGTTATTTATTAAACTTTCAGTTATTTTTACACTTCAATTAGTACGAGCCAGTGGCTTAGTATTTGTCTTAAAATTATAAAAAGATCTATTCTTAAACGTTAGTAATTGACGTTGATTTGGACTTAACTTTATTCTTTCAAACGACTACTTCTAGAACCAAATTATGTTTTGCTCACGTAACACAACATAGATAATATACAGTGAACCGTCAGTATCGTAATAAGAATAAAATATATCTTCCCACGCCTACGATGTGCCTCTGCCAGTAATGGAGTTGATAAGCGTAACTAATTTAAGTTATTTTATACATTTCGTATTAGACTTATGTACTTAAAAATGTACTTTAGATGTTAAAGTAAGCAATTATATTATACTTAAACAAATTATTATATAGGTATAAGTGAAAATTGTAAGATATACCTAAGTATTATGTACATTAAATTGTAAAATATATTGTAGAAATAAAGCTTGGTAAATAAACGACTTGCTGTACTTGAATTTGAAGGTGTATTTACGTAATAGATACTTAAGCGTCTATAGCCAGTTAGGCTCACCGGTCGGTTAGTGATCTGTGGGTTGAGCAAACCTAGGCGCGGTGATTCCACAGATGGGTGACCGCATAATGGTATTAGAACTGTGCGTCTTCGTACTTCGGAGGGCACGGAAAAAACGTCGCTCCGGTTGTTGTCAATGAGATAACTGTTGTTAAGCCACGTCAAAGGCCTTTCAGGCGGCTTAAACAATTTAACAACTAGGTTGACCGCTAACGATACCATAAGAAGATGTAATAGTTACTATTAATCTACCTATATGTCTAACTATATATTAAGCTCATATGCTCATATAAGGAGTATGATAAAATTGCCACCGTGGCGTCTAGTAGCGTGGGCGTACACTCCTTGTGCTTCCAAGAATTGCCGGTAAAATAATTACTTACTGAACCAAGAAATTAAAGCGAAACAATTTCTAACCTTAGTTAATTATTAATGTTTAACCTTACATGTTTTGAAACTTGCAACATAACAAAAAAAAATGCGCTGTCATATTAAAAAGTTGGCGGGAACTCGATTGTTTCGAATGAGAACACTACACAACACAGGCCGCTCCTTGCGCCACTGTATAATGGCGTGCGCTACAGTTTTATGTAGAGCTATCTTGTATCTTCATACTTATTATGGTAAATATTTATGCAATAAGTTCATAGGTTACTTATACTCGACTTTTAAGGCTGTTATAGTTTTGTATAACTGCGTCTACCATAGTCAAAATGTCCGTACATTATTTGCATACGCAGCTACGAAAATATCTAAATGAAAAATCGTCCATAAACCCCAGAAAAATAGTCTACTATAAAAATATTCTGAAGTATTTTTTATACAGTCTCACATAAAAAAAAAAATAAGTTTTTGAGCGTTTCGCGTAACGTTATTCAAATATATTTTAAGTTTTTCTTTCTCTAAAATAGCAAGCTGTTACGTTCTGGCTAACTTAAAATAGTTTAAGGGTCTTTTAAAAATAGAAAAATCTGTCGAAATTTTAAATTCTACAACATTACTTAAATATAAAAAATTATAAAAGATATTCATGGTCTTAAAATCATAAAAAGATTTATTGAATACAATAAATCTTTTTATGATTATTATTAAAATCACGCTTTGTTCCCCAAGGAGAAGGCAGAGACTAAGAACGTCACATAGTATTGATTTAATGAATCTGACGCTAATATTACATTAAGTTTATTTTGAAGTTAGGTGCAAAGCCCCTACATAATTTACGAGACAGTTTAGCCATAACCTATCGAAGTAAACAAATAAATTAAACTTATTCTGTTAGCCTAAAAGCTTTTACTTTTTGATCAATTGTTACGTGCTGATGGAAACTGGTTTGCACTGGATTGTACCGAATGCCTACGTAACTGGCTGTTTGTCAATGTCATTGTCAAATTGATGAATTTGTATCTCCGAGCATCGCCTTGTGATGGCATCGACGAAAAAAAATATATTATCAGTTTCTTTAAAATGTATAAGTATCTTAGATTAGAAAGAATAGTCAAAGGTATCTCTTTAAATGGTCAGTTTTCTAAGATATTTTTCAAGTCAGACGTAAAGCGGCTTTAGAAATTTTCTTCAGTGATAAAGTGCCTCTCTGAAGGTGCTAGTTAAGAAAATAACTACTAAACGAGTATTTTCTTAACCAAGACGGATACATGAACTAGGAATACCCGTTATGCTGATTTTGGACATGGTGGCTACGTTTTATACTTGGAATAGGATTTATTTGATAAATATCTCACTAAGAGGCCGGTCTTAACTCTGTAGCCTTATTTAGGAACTTAAACAAGCTTTCTATAAAAGGATTGGAATATTCCGGTAGACTTAAGAACTAAGCTAGTTAATAACACTATATACCTACTTAGGTAAAATTATAACTAAAAACGTCTAGATAGTTATGTCTTTTGTTTTTTTTTATTTAATTGCTATTTTTTTTTTAGTCGGTGTTAGTTCTGATTTTTGTTACTAGATGGCGTTAGTAGTATTTCAGTATTGACTTGCATGGAACAGAGTCGGTAGGTATAATTATTATTACCTATTCCATTGTAGTACGTGTCTTTTAGTATTCGTGATTTACAACGAATAAGGATAATTTTGTTTAATAAATAAATTTACACACAGATTTATAGAATAGACTTTTTGCTAATTTAATTAGGTATCGGCTGGTAAATTACCCTTTTGGGTAATTTACCTTCTACTTCCCTACTCTAGCTTGTCCGTGACAAATATAATTATACCTACTATAGCTATTTAGGAATATAGCATGTATTTTGTATGAAATTAGATTTAAATGAAAATACCTAAGAAGGTAGTAGGTACGAGGTACCTAATAACAAAAGTTCCTTTCATGTTATTTTCTATCTACCACTTAGGTAGGCGCAGTTATATCCTGCAGTTATACAGATTTATCCATAACACAAACGTTACAAAAGTGGGCTAGTAAATTAGAAATTACAAGTTTTGTAAAAGTAGGCACTCTATCTACCTTTCTATAATAGCTAGGTGGACTAGTGACGAGACTAATTTGGGGCATTCTTTTAAGACCCACAAAATAGACGAGCATCTAAATAAGCAATGATGCGAAATAAGTCAGAGCTAAATTATCCTGTCTGCAAAAAATATATGAAGAGCTTTGTAACAATATCCCGTGGTTAAAGTTGCGTTTGTGAACGTCCTTGATCTCTATCAATGTGCAAACTATGTAAGACGGACAAAGTAAGTGGGCAGGTGTCATTATTCCCTCATAATAATTGATTGGCAACAATAAAAATAAACACTGAGTGTTGCGGAGCGGCGAGCCCGGCGCGGAGCGGCAACGTCGCACGATCGATCGACGCCGCGCTTAAGGCCACCAGGAGTTTCCCCGTATGAGAAATACACTAGAGTTTCTTTACATTGAATTGAACTTATTTCTATAGAAAGTACAACTATTTCTAAAGGAAACAATTCAATGAAAAAGCCTGTTAAAAACGTTAATTGTATGATAGTGAAAAATACAAATAACACTTGTGCTTTTTGTTACAATGGGAAGAGTTAAAACAACATTAAGTGTGTGAATGCGAGTGCTTGAGTAAACAATACGATCATTCATTTCAGTTGTTTGTTTAGATCATACACAGGAAAAGCTCCAGACAAAGGGCTTGGCATAAATAAGAGCTTTATATTTAGGTATTGTGTTTATCTGCAAAAATTTCTTTAACTCATAACATTGATTCAACAATTTAGGAAATTGCCCTGCACATAGTTTGATGTTACCTGCTGCCAAGCCACGCCTAGCTTAGTACCTACTATTGGGGATAGGCAGAGACCAAAGAACACTAAATGGGTATTTCAAATTCTAAGACGTAACGGATAGGTTATATAACATTAAAGTAAATAGATAGGTATAATTAAAACTATACGATTTATAAGTTGAAGACAATTCGTGAACCGCCACAAATTCAGCCAGTAACTATTAAGTTGAAAACAATCAATAACCGCTCCCAGCAAGCCTTTACGCATAATTTCTAGGTGGAAAGATAGCAAGAATTTTGTTTTCGCACCAGTAGCTCAGTAGGGAAATAGATTAACTGGCAAAATCCGGTATTAGAAATAACATCAACACACCTACGTTTACACCGTGATATGTGGAATAATATTAGAATCTTCCGACTTTACTGACGTGTCTAGATTGAAAACAAACACCCACATATTATGTTGTCTTCTTCATAATTTCTATTTGAGCAATATCACAGGCATAAAGAATATTTTTCTGTGGAATATTTCGCCGCAAGACTGCAATTTCCTTTTTCACCCGGACAAGCTGACAGTTTAACGGGAATTCTAAGAATTTCCAACACAAAATTTACCCCACAAATTGCTAAATTCTGGCAGGCCTTGAGCCGACAGCTCCGTGGAAAAATAACCGCCACAACTTGATAATGTGACGACATTGAAGGAATCATTCATTATTCTGTCGTAGATAAATAACTTGCGTACGTTAGACAGTTCATTCAATTACTGTAATGTGAAAAAATACATCGTTATTAAGAAAATGTCGGATATTCCAGGCCGGTGAGTGCTACCAACCTTCAATTTCCCAACATAAAATATAACGCCGGGTAATGGCGATGTATGGAATCGTCGAAGCGTTTTACACAGTGTAGTTTGGGTCAGCAGTTTTAACATAAAGCGCTCGTTTGTATTCCTCACTCCACATAACAATAAATTGGAAAATTAGTGCGTTAAACTCATACTGTTACTTTTTAAGATGTACGTACAAACAAGTCTATAAAAAGTTTGATTGCCTCCCTTACTGTTACGGCGTTGTGATTTCGCTATTTATGTAGCAGCAGGGTGCTTCATACTATCTTTATTCGAGTCAAAGAAAATATAAAAAGGGCGTGGTACTAATGACATAGCCGCAGAAATCAATAACTTAACAAATCTGTTTTAACAAGTTAACTGCAAAAGATACGAAACTTTCCAACAAAATAGCTTAAATACAAAATTATCATTCACGTAAAGCCGTTTTATAATAATACCCAATTGAAGAGCACGCTTGAGTAGATTAATGAATGTAACGGCCGGGTACTGAGGTATGCAAGGACAACGCTACAATGTTCCCTTTCCCGACTACCTGCGACTAGCGAGCAGTTCGAGCTTGGAAAGGGTACCGGCAACGGTAGCCTGATGTCTATGGTATAGCTATATAGTCCTATCGCCCACGCCGCAGTTTGCACCGACACGACTGGTTCCAGCTTCAGTGGGAAGTGGTTAGGTGAAAGTAACGATAGCGCTGCACACAAACTCAACGGTCTAATAGTTGAAATTTTTCCACTCATGTCGGCGAAAACGTGTGTTTGATGTTGAAGCGACGTCGCGTGATATTGACGACGATCAATATCACGTTGAGAAACATCGTGAGCATTTTAAACAAATAAATAATCCCTATAACATGATGAAAACAATATGTAACACAATACAAGGCGTAATTTTTGAAAAAATACCATCACTTTATAGGCTGTTTTACAAACATCTCAATTTATATTCCAAGGTGATTCATCGATCGCTATCTATCGAATACCGATTACATTTAACTATTGAGGTGAGAAATAAAAAAGTGATGTACGCGACAAAATTGCAGCATGACACGAAATATCGTGACTAACAGATAGTTCTAGACTTTTCACTCATGCGTTCTAGAGTAGTGAATGGTCACAAAGCCAAATATCCTCTTTCATTGTAGTATGAAGGGTGACAGGTGGTAAAAGTTAAAGAGTATGTCGTTGCTTTTCATTCCGAGTTCGGTGTCCATCTGCGACGGATATTCGAGTCTTATTTACATTCCATTTCTGAGAATTATTGTGTCATTCATTGTATTGTTATTTTTAGGCTTTGGAATCGCCAGAATGTTGAGCACGTTTTAAACATTCGTGAGAAGCGCCTCTTCGGGTTACACGAATAGCAGACGCTTTTATAGGTCCCTGCGTCGTACTTTGCAGGAGAGCACTATCTGTTATGGCGCCATGTGTATAGTGTGCGGCTGTTGGCTGAACTTGAAGCGTTGACTATTTGCGTCGTCGCGACGTTCTAGGTAATAAGGTCCAGACCAAAAATACGAATTGTGATCAAACCCAGGCGTCGCGTCGGTCAGTACATTAACGTAAAAAATGAAAAGCGTCTTGTCAGCCCGAAGATTATCTTGGCAGTTATGAACCACCCACCTATTTATACACCGCGTTGTGTTGGACGCCGACACGTTGCCAGCTCGCTCCCGCTGCCGACCACTTTGAATTTCGAACGTGGACCAGCCGCGGTGTAGCAAGCTTCAAAAATTACCCAAATTTAGGGACAAATTTATTCAAAGAAATATAAGCCATATTTTGCTTTGGACATCCCAAGAGAAGAATATGAGAATAGAGATATGACGAGTGAATATTGTTTCTGGTTAAGGATGGCTGAAGCTTATTTCGCAATTTGGAATTTCGACCAATATTTTTTTTCAATCCCATTTTTTAACTGCTTTTATAAGTTAAGGGGTTCCAAAAAGTGATAACCATGAAATTAATAAAATAATCTACATTAAAATATTTTTCTGCGTGTTTGTCTTTCACATTATTTAGCAATTTTTGTGCAGCCACAAGATAGTAACTTCTGCAAATAATTAAAGAGTTTTCATGACTATCCAAAACCATATTTTATATCCGATAGCAATGTTACAAAAGTTAACTATAAACAAGAATATAGGATATTCTTGTCATTTTGGGGAGATTTTTATAATAGAGTGTGCATCCCTGACATTCTTGTGTCTGGGTCGACCGCGGCACTCGGCGAGCGGGCCTGAGTGCGGTTGCGCGCGCTCACTCGCCTCTCTCCTCACAACACAGTTGCGTATTTTTTTACGATAAAATATTTTTGCACTCTCGAATATCTTTGTGCGAACTTTCATGAATGCAGAACAAGTTTTATATGAATTTCAGGTCTTATACGGATGATATTAAAGTTATTTTAGGACAAGTAGTTGCAAAATTTTGAAATTGTAACTTTTGAAAACCGATTTGTCTTTTGTAAAAAATTTCGATTCGTATTTCATGCGATACGACAATAATGAATAGGGGCGTGTAGTTGAATGTTTTTGCACTTATTTTCTGTAAGTTTAGGCAAACTACCTTAGCGTTAAACTATAAGTTTTCAGTTCTCTTCTTGTAGATGGTACAGCGAAGACAAGTCTATCCTCGTGTTCTTGTTTCTTGCCTTACTTTCAGGTCTCTACCGTAATCTTACCGGGAAAGTCGCTTTGGATTCGGGTAGTTTAAAGCTATGTCATTATTAGCGAGACAGTAGTGATCAGAGTATTTCGACGTGAATTTAATTCTTTAAAGAATTATTTACAGTAGGTAGGTATGTCTGATGTACTCAAGTAGTAAGTTGTTTTGATGAAGATAATCTTAGACAAAGATCATTCTTGAATCTTCTATGCCTTCTATTCAGGCATCTAGGCTCTGATGAGTGGTGAATTTGTATTACGTGGCACCATCTTAAGTTATAGCTACGTATTTTCGTGCCAACTGAAATAAAGCCACGTGGCTTTACTAAAATGAACATTGCTTTAAAAATCTTCACTTCCTATAATTGCAAATGGACGATAACGAGATTACCCTGCGTTGAAAATGAACAACGACACTATCCATAGAAAAATATAGAGCAAAAATGTTACGAAGCCACATTGACTTGTCACACTGACTGGCGTCCTCAGAATACGTGAAATGCAGCTTGCACGGTAGGAATAAAACAAAAAAACGTCATATACAGCCGTACGAACACACAAGTCGGTGTAGTGGAGTGAAATGGGTCAGCACTGTGACTGTGTTAGTCTGCTACAATCAATAAACTCAGTGCGATATTGCAGCATGCCCTGAGCCCCTAACAATACACTTGCCAGCCATATTACTGTCGTATACCTTAAGAAATATGTACGTGTATAAATTACACACATTATCGTGTCTAGTCTACGCCGCATAGAGCTTTCAGAACCATATTTCGATAAAAATACTTTTTTCGCCTTTTACCTGTGTGTATGTAGGTTGCTTCGAACATCCGTTCTTTTTTCGAATACTGTCTATAAAAGGCATCCGGGGACGTATGCAGTTTATTCTTTTTTTCAAATTTTTGATTGAAGTGGGCTTGGCACTGGCCGCTACTGGCTGAATTAGCTTCGACGTGCAGATAAAGTTTAGAATTTTCTCTATGGGTCGCTTTTTTTTTAAATAGAGTAATAGTCTAATTTGACGAAACCAATTAAGAATTAAATTAACAAAATTCATAACAAAATAACATTGCAGGTAATCGTGCGGTTAGTTTATGACATTTTAATGATTGTCGAAACGATCAGAAACGTTAAGTCCGTTTAATGGTTCCGTTCACTTTGATAAACTATAAATATACAAAGTGCCTGGTTTTCCTTGATATTCCGATATGAAAGAAACCGTCAGCTGTATATCTTCCCACGAAGTCATAAGAATCGTATCAGAATAGAGGGGTGAACGATTATGGTACTTTTGAAGTTTTTGAATGACAGCTTTGCAACCCACACATTCGAACTTCTGTAATTCCTACCTACAAAGATATCATTATCACGTATAAGTCAAAATCGATATCTATTGGAAGAATCGTTATAGATTGAATTTAGTAAGTATTCGAATCTAATTTATTATAAACGTGCTGAAAGTTTCAGACACGCTTCAGCCTTTGATGTTTAAAAATATAGAGATCGATTCATAACGAAGCTCAAGTTTATAGAATTCAAATATTTGTTTATTTCTTATTGTAAACACAAATATAAAGGCTGAATGTAGTATTCGCGTACAAGTTTAGCGCAAAAAAAGATAAAAATTTTATTAAATAAAAATTTAATTTATTCCTCTCTTGTTTTTTTTTTAATTATCTACGAATAGTTTTAAAAAAAAAATGTTATGTTTTTTTCTACATTTCGTTATTGTGGAAGTTCTTCCTGATATGCGACAACCGGTCACGTTTCCAATAAAACGGCAGATTACTGTTCTATTTTCACGTGGGCACTACGTGGGCGAGTTAGCGAAAGCTGATCACCGAATAAATGGATTGATAGCAATAATCATTTAGTAATTTGCGCCCGATCTAACTTGAACAGTTTTTCTTACACGGTTTGTGGAAATTTCCACGATTTAATAGCTCCAAGCTATCTCTAAACAAGTTGAAACGATCAAATGTGAAAGTACTAAACAGTTTCTGTAATCATTTCACACTTCACTACTCAGTATCTTCTCGCCTGTCATCGGAATTTATTTCCAAAATGGCGCACCTGTCGTTCGTTCATGAATATTGTGAAAATTCGTCTGAATTCGTTACTTTATATTCTCGTATAACTCAAAGGGACTTATTTTCATCTAGTTTAATGTTGAAAGTAAAATATGCACCCATCGACACACATAAAATGAGACCGGACGCTGCTTCTATAATATTCTTCTCGTAACTTTACAAATACAAGCGGTTGGCAGACAATGAAAGGCGAAAGCCATGCCAAAAAACTCTGTCTCAGAAAGCGTACCTAACAAAAGAAATTTTGCTTGTAAAAGTTAAAATTCGTGGCTGTATTTTCGTTTCATATCATAGCCGAACGCCCCTTGGCGCTAGCCGAGAACATTCTACCCCTTTTCAGCCCCGTGATCCCCTTCGCTATTTAATCAACCTGTATCCACCCGCCAGTTATAGGTCTCGCTAAGACCTTGCTCAAGTAGGTAACGCGGTAAGAACACATGTATCAGCTTTGTAACTGAACGTATTTACAAAATTTGGGGAATTCAATCATATCATTACATGCCTGAAAAGTTAGTTTACATTATTAGTTAAATTACAATTATGTTGCTATTCAGGAAACCGTTCTCGCTTAACGATGATGATCATGACGCATAAAAACACAAAAGCGATTAGATACCTTACGTAGCCATTGCTATGATTACAGTATTTTTCCAAATGTTACTTCTACGAGCGAACAAACAATCGTTCTCTAAAAAATCGTGGATGAGTAAGGAAAAAAAATGTATATTTAAAAAGTTCTCCATCACGAGCGGGTTGCGTAAATTCTAAAGGACAGCTATTCGTTTGTTTATTTTAGAAATAAAAGCACCTTCCACACCCCGGGCCGAGTACTGTTACCATCATTCAGTACATTTACGGACAAGCTACGACTAATAAAAGATGTTTCCTTTCGATGCGATAGGTACACATGAGAACGAACATAGTAAATAGAATTTCATATTAGTTTAGAACCTATAAGCATGTGCTGTGCTCTATGCTTATAAATACACTAATAAATTATTCAACTAAATCCTAGAGCATTTACCAAATCCTCATAATCCGCGCATTAATTAGAATTTGCAATATACAACTGTGTATGATATAAGTCCTAGGATATATTTGATGTTTGGTGAGTCTAGTGTGGTGTGAGGAGGCGTTGGCGTGGCACGGGGGTGGCGGGCGCGCGCGGGTGGGGTGGCCCGGGGTGACGACCTTCGCGGAAGTCCTACTCGCAGCTGTAATTACTGAAACGGCCTGAGCAGCCTTCCAACTCAATTTTCTTTGGGTAACATTGATTTTTAGCTGGTAACACGACACGTACAACTTTTACACTCCCTGTTGATATTTATAAAACTATACGCAAATCAGCTGTTTGTTACATAATCTACGTGAGTTATTTACTAATAAACAAGCAACCGTACATATAATATAATTAGGTTGCTCGAGGTAAATATATTATGCTAATGATATGTTATGTTGTGCGGCTCCGGCAGAATAACTGAATGACGCAGAAAGTCCCTGCGTGACGTCATTATTCACAACGTGCGTGTTTTCCGTAACTATAAAAAGGGAAAAACTTAAGTGTTTAGGCTTGGCACATGTACCGCCCGCTATAATAGGATAGGGTTGGATACGAACCAAAGGGTTTGCTGCCAAAACGGAACTAAAAGTTTGCAATAAAAGCCTCAAATACTGAACGTATGATTTGGAACCGGCAAATGAAAAAATGGCGGAATCGTCCAATGGTGTAAGAGAATGAAATGAAACGGTTTGTACTTTGTATTGTACAATGGGGCGTGAGATAAAATCTTATTCTTGAAGGAGGTAGCGGTGGGTTGTTGTCGGTATGTAATTGAACACACGATAGCACAGCCAACACAGCGTAAAGATGTGATAACGTTTCCGTAGTCTTAATTGGCACTGCAGCTACTACAATTAACTAACTACTAACTATGTACATATAGTCTAGCACTATGTGCGGTTTTATAATGACTCTATAGCCGCATGCAGGGTCAATACTGACGAGGATAGTGGTTCGTGGCTGACACAATACCTACTATATAATAAACTCACGGTAAACCTATTTCCTTGTATTCTGTTGGCCGCTGGGTGTAGTGGGAACAAGAGCAGTTTCTAACATACCCGATGTTAGAAACTGCTCAGATAGATATGACTGAAATCCGTAAATTAAATAATTTATTTCTAAAAAGGTGTCTTAGCTTAACTTAAATACAAACATTGCTGAGATGGTGATCAAATAAATTGCATGATATTTTCAATTTCAAATTCAAAAGCGAAATAATTATGGAAGTGACGAGATTTTACTTGGGCGTGTCACTTTTCGGTATACAATAACTTCAGGCTATATAAAAAAATGTCATCGTAGAAGAAAAATATTTGTTTTCACATCCTATGTCGACGAAGGATTTTATTATTAGTAGTAACATAAGAAACAAGCTACCGATGTCGCGTTTTCTATTTGTATTCCCAGCTTCTGTTTTGATATAACAATAAAACACGATTGTATGTATGTCTATAAACAGAATAGATGACTAACAGTGAATGCGCTTGCCCGAAGCAAAACAAAGGAGCAATATAATTACGGGGCGGCATACAAGCGCTGTGTGCGACTTTGCCTTCTACCTACTTAAATGAAAGTTTAGATAAGAAGAAAAAGTTTAATGAGACGAGTTCTGAAGGTGAAGTTTTGTCTCCGAAGTTAACGGAACAAACAGTTTTCGTGTAGATGTTTAGATTATAGGAGCAGTTAATTTACTTGCTGCTATACTTTTCTTTGGTGCTGGTGCTGATGCTTTAAGGAGTGCGCCTGAATACCCGGATTTGAGTAAAATGTTATCATTTATTGATTAAAATACTGAAACGAAAGCATATATGTGTATAAATAGCCTAATAAATAAGGCAATTAAAGTATGTATACAAAATGAGTGTTTGCAGCGTATTCAAAAGCTGAATAACATTTCATTTTCACCAGAAGAACCTTAAGTCAAAAATACAAAAATAAAAACCGGTCTTATTAGCTTTCTTTTGAATAATAAAAATAAAGGACACATTTCACCGTCATTGTTTGTGCCAGATTACATACAAAAAAGATCTTTTATATCAAAAGTACCCTCACTTTGACATCACGAACAGATATCTGCAAGAATTTTATTTATTTGTGTACAGAGATAGGGCACAAAACATGTTGGAGTGAAGCCAACTTGTTTGAAATATATTAGATATGGTTTTATTGCACATTATAATTATAGCCATCGCATAAATGTACGTCATATCTCGTAACAATGTCTTCGCTCGATATTCTTGCCAGGAGAACGTACAGTTATATTTACAACCTGCTATCTACTTCGATAGGTTTAGACATTGTTATCAACCAGCCAACTCAAGGATCAAATCGATTCTCAAAAACCGGCCAAGTGCGAGTCGGACTCACGCACGAAGAGTTTCTTACCATCACCTATAATAATAAATTAATATTAAAGAAAAAATTACGAAAAAAACACGGTGATTGTATGGGGAACCCCCTTATTGTTTTTTATTATTATTTTTAGTGTTTGTTGTTATAGCGGCCACGAAAATACATCATTTGTGAAAATTTCAGCTTTCTAACTATCACGGTTTATGAGACAGACAGACAGCGGAGTCTTAGTTATAGGGTCCCGTTATACCCTTTGGGTACGGAACCCTAAAAACAATCTCGTAAAAATATACCCAAAAAGTGAACAATTTCTACACCCAAAAAAAGGGCATTAAGTACAGGTTTGGTCGGGATTGCAGTCAGGAAATCGGATTGCAACGGAATTGTCAGTCAGGTGCCAGTCAGCCGGTGAACGTGAGACGTGGAGTCCGGCGCACGCCTGTCACGTGGTTACCCTACTCAAACGTCAAAATGGAACTTTTTAAATTTTCTACGATTTTTTTTTCTTTGGTCACATAATGTCTGCTTTAAAGTAAATGATTTCTTTTTTGAGAAATGAAATCACAATATTTTTCTACCTACTAAAGTATTTTTTTTTAATAATTAATTAATTAATCTTTCCTTTCTTCTTTCTTTAATTAATTAATTCCTAGCGAAAGATATTTAAAATTAATACCTAGATACCTACGTATACCATGACGACTGTTTTTTTTTTAATTTTACTTTTATCTATGGTTATAAAATATGAATTTGTAATTTCAATGTAAAGCAGTGTCTAGTAACTATATCTCGATAACTGCAGTAAAACTGCTACAGTGAGTATTCTCTTTGCATCGTAAGTAATACGAAGAGGCTATAACGACCGCCATATTGCAAATGAGTCCACATCCCCATGGAGCGCCCTACATTACGTGCCTACAGGCTTCAGCTCACCGACCCGTCTGAGTGCCTTTACTTGTACCAATTAATCCACACTTATTATAAAGTTAGCTCATGTTAAAATATTATAAACTTAAACCCTGAAAATGTAGTTACAGATTGGTGATTAGCCCTCAGTAAAATATTTTACATAGATTTTTTTTATTTTATTTTGTTTCTGCCTACCCCTATTGAAACAGGTGTGGTTTTTAGACTAGTAAGAAAAAATATTCTAGGTAGGTACCTATGTAGGTACTGTAAGGTAGGTAGGAATATATTATTATAAACTAACTTAGGTATTTTCTACTTAGGTATTTTTTACTTTCGTTTTATTTCAATTTAAATAAAAATCCTTATCAGCTAGTAATCTGGAAATCAAACAACCACGGAAGTACCTATATAAAGTAGGTATACCTATATGCGATTAAGTCCATATAATAAATATTCGTCGTTGTCTACCCCGGCGAAGCGACAAGGCGTGATGTTATGCACTTGCAAATATCTTAGAACTTTTAATTAAATATGTTCTAACGATAAGTAATAAACCTTCTTTTAAATTACCCTGCGTGTGCCAATCTAATGATCACTGCTCCTTATTACCCTATTGTTTCAATTGAATGTTGAATAACAAGAATAACACGCACATCTAGTCTTTAATGTTTTATCATTTCACGTCATCTGTTATTCCACATTTCGCACGTTATCTCATTACACACAACACCTATGTGTACAATTGTGTACTCTATCGTAGTTATTTCTATATTTATAGGAGAATGTTTACACGTTTGTAACACGACGCCAGCCACTCCTATCAGCCCAGTAATCTCAAGTAATCTTCTACCTCTGATAATTATGCAGATACGTTGATAGGTACAATACCTACTGGCCTGTAGACAGTACGTAATGTGCAATAACTACCACCTGTGTTCCAATAATACGTCATCCTGTGACGCTGCGGCACTTTGAAGTGCCCCTCCTCGCTAAACGCTCTCCGCGTCCAACCATTATGCTCATAAAATATTACCAACTGATTCAAAGCGAACACGTACCTAGCGTACACAAAGTTCTTCGTGAATACTGGTGTTAAACATCTATAAATACATAGTACGCCGCGGTAAAACGTTAATGGCTAGGTACGGCGCAATAGGGACTTTATACCTAACTAACCCGCCTTAGTAAGCACAGACTGCAGCATTGACACTACCTAATTCCTCCCTAGGGTGTCCTATTTCGCAAAAATTGTGAAACCTGGAACGGCGCCATAGGGGGTAAGCCATCGTAATAACTCTCATTTTGCACCATTCGCATGAAAGTTACAATGTAACGTCAAAGTGGCCGAGTGTTGTGTGGCGGCGGACCGCTCGGTTTGTCTATATGTAGGTTAGCGCATGGCTTCGCGTGTCTAGGGCTAGGTTCGTTAGGCAGGTATCAAAGGGCCACGGGGATTTCGCCGACTTTCGTAATCTGTGGAAACGTGGGCTCGAATGCCGCAGCGAGTTGGCAACGTCGCGCATTCGACCGACGACCTCGCGTTATCGCCCGCGGTGACGCGATACGCTGAAAAGGTCACCAGTCGCCACTCCGCTCGCCACCATCCGCTAATGTCTTCGCCATCTAAACAGTTGCAGTTTCGACATAGAATCCCATAAGTACACCGTAAAAAAATTTTGTTGCGACGTGGCGTCGTAGTGCGTAGCGGCGTCTCGCTCGCGCGCGCCCGCCGCGTCCCGCTCGGCTCCGCCCCCCTCCGACCGCAGCGCCGCGTAGCGGCCGCGCCGCGAAATGTACACGTCGCCTATACAGCGTTGCCATTCCGTACCTATAATTTCGCTGGACGTAAATTTCAACCGAAACAGTTCAATGGACTTTTCGAAAACTCTAAACGTGTCATTTTACGTAAAAAGTCCTGTGTTACATAGATTATTGTAGGGAGTGGTGTGTGACCGTCTGATTTGTTAAAATATTGTGATATTTAAAGTGTGAGTTGCGTGTTCGTGCTTGTAATCCGTGAACAAAGTCCCGTTGGGAGCTAACACGTCTGTTTTTGGCTTAAAGGTGAGTACTTTAACGTTATATTGACAACAGAAAGCTTAGGTTTCCAACACTTAGACCGTTAAACGTGATTTAGTTGAGTGAAAACTATCTCGTAGCTTCCCCTACTTTTCCTATTCCGTCATCAAGTACGAGTTTCTAGTTAACTGCGCAAATAACCGTCGCGTCAGTTTTCTGTCGAAATGTGTCGTTACATAAATGCGTGATACTCGGCCTAGCATGCTGATGCACGTGCTGCCAGTGGTGGCTGCAGGGCCAGGGCTGGTGGTGTTGGCACCAGCTTATGTAAGGCATGATTAGCTTAACGATAAGTTGACTTCGAGACAGGCACCGGTGGTCGCGCATCGTTATTTTAGTCTCGGAATGCCCTTTGGCCAAACATCAAAATAGCCGTGCATCCGACACCATGTGGCGAACCGTGGTACGTGTGTAATTGGGATGTGGTGTGAATGGCCAGCCTCGACCGCTGCTGTAGGCCTACGAGATTAGTTCGGGGCTCCGGCGCCAACTGAGAGATATCTGCCAACACTCGCTTATTCTTTTCAATCCTCACCTCGTATTAGCATAAATCTAAAACGGTAACTGGCCGTTTGATGTCAGCAATAGTAATAGCAAAATAAATAAATTTAAAAATAGAAGTGAAAACCACACAGACACGTACGCATAAAAGTGAGTAAACTCGATAGAATGCCAAGTTTTGTAATTAAACGTTAAAGCGAAGTACAAAGTCATTGACATAACAATACTCTTCTAAATCCCCATTAAATGTTCAATGCAAAATAGTGAGTGATGACGTTACTAGAACCGCTGGATAATCTAGTACATCGGTTCCTAATATCTTGCCAAGTCTTGCGACTAAGCGAAAACACTGTCGTGTCACGGAAATGTAACACGATGTCACTAAAAGTATCGTACATCACCGGAAACATGAATACATAAACTGAAAACTCAGCAAAAGTACCATCTAGATAGGTAGTTAGGTACGTACCTAGTTTCACTAAGTTTTCTAGATCTAAAGTTTATCAATAGGTATCTGAGAAGTTCTTCCTACCTACCAGTTTAGTAGATAAATCTGAATTCATTCGAAATTCTCCAACAACGTAATAACTGTAATACACTCATCGTTGGAAAACTGATAAAAATATACAATCTATAAGCGTATGTACTTATTAGTTTTATATCATACAGCACGTACTACGTACCCGAGCAAATTTCATTGCCAGAATAATAATAATGATTCAATTGACGAACTTTTTACGCAATCAGAATGTAAAATATTTTTTTATAATGTTGTAGGCAACACTAACACCTGCCTAAAAAAAGTGTTTGTAAATGTCCGTGTCCGTTATTTTCATTTAATAAAACTAAACAAATTCGTTTTCATTATTTAAAAGTACGATGTTGTATACAGAACATGTTTATTAATTAACTAGGTAGGTATCTAGACCAACATAAATGAAATACACATTTTCAGCCGATATTCATTTTATAATATCTGTAAAGTATTTCATTATTCGGAGTTGTTAAAATGAACAAAGGTGAACTGGCTGCGGCGGCTTCAATTCAACATTCGTGGAAATTTCCAAGCGCCATTATACGTAACGTTGAGTTTATAGTCGACTATCAGCCGAAATTTTGGTCTACGAAAACAACACAACATGGCCGAAACATCTCTATTACGATACACGTAATTAAGGGAAAAATATTCTATACTAAACTTTTATTTAAAGTTGCTAACTAGCTAGGCAAACTTTCACAAATTTAGGAAAAACCTGACGTATTTTAAAATTCCGCCAAAATGTTTTAATAAGGGTCTGGACAGAACACAATTAGCCTAGCTATTTCAGGTTCTGCTACCCACGAAAACCAAGGAATATCTAGTAAACAATTTCTCAACCAAACATAGCATCTTAAGAAATATTCAGGAGCATATCCAATACATAAAACGGATCTTTTCGTGGTATTCTCAAAGTGATTATATTTCACAAAGAATAACGTATAAAAATATCCCTGTATGTGCATTGTTCTTAGAATACTGTAATTGATATACAGAAATACGTAATAATATAAAGATCATGTTTTGCATAGCTTAGTGGGAATTCATGGAACGCAAGCCAGCAAATAAGCTAGTAGGTACTAAGTTATTTACTAAACATAGCCGGTTTTATGTTCATTTAAATGATCTATTATTTTTGCACAATGTTTGTCAGTTGTCCAGTTATATTCTGTTCAAAATCAAATTAGACCTAGGTACTATTGTGCTAGACCAATTTACCTACCGTCCCAATATCCTTACCGTAGAATACCGTCTACGCATTCAATATTTAAAGACAAGTTAAAGTCCGCCATTTTACGTTATAAAGTACAAGAAAGTAGACAACTTGTAAAATTCAATATTATAAAGCCTAAATAATCCAATTCCCATCGACAAAAATATATCTATTGAGTGTAAAACAGAATTACAGTTCTCTCGAGAAGCGTCTCGGCTGTTTTCGCCCTGAGATGTTAGTAAATAGTCCGTGAATGTTGTTGACAGTCTAGGACGGTAAACAATCCCTGAGTCGCCTCTCAAATACACCCACAGTACCGTCGGTGGCTCTATTCTGGGACCAACATGGTGTAGGTAGCAGCAGACAGTTTGTTATGGTTAAATGCTCGCTCGATATTGATTGAGACTGACGATAAACCCTCTTATTATTGACAAGGTTTCTAAACAGCGTTTGAATTTTGTTAAATCTATGCTTCTTCTTTAAAAAATAGCAGTCGGTTTGTTACACTCTAACTGCTAAACTGCTGAACCGATTTTAATAAAACAAACTCAATGTTAGTCATAAACTAGAATTAGACTAATAGGAATTAGGATATCTGCTCTATTTGCCAACACGTGGGTGTAAAAAGCGGGCTTATTACAGTTAATTATAATCTGGATCTTCCGGCACGTGTATAATGTAGTTTTTATAAATAATCTTAAACAAATACAGACTTGTACTTGTTTACAATATCGTTCGGTACATTTACTATCTCCACGTGAATTGCACAAAGCCGTTGTCAAAAGGAGTACAGTACCTAGACAAGTTTATAGACATAAAAAAGTTTGATAAAGCATATACCTATACGCTAAAACATAATGTAATAGATATGTCCATGTGGTTAAAATGATATATGCGCTAAAATCAGCGCTATATGTGAAAACGGCACGAAAATCTGTTCAGTAGTTTTTGAGTTTGTCGCTTACAGACGAAGAGACACGGCGAGTAAGTTTGATTTTGGTAAGTGGAGTTACAAATACAAGGTTGAATACCAAGTTGGTATCAATGCACCTTTTACTCAGGTAGATAGATATCTAGATTTCTTAGGAAGAGTTCGAAGCGAAGAGCCGGAAATTTCATTTGAAAGAAATATCGCTGTGATTCCAGGATATTTTATTTACTGTTCATTTCCTCACATCCTGTTAGAAAACCAGTTTAGTTTCAAATGTAATAATCATCGGAGGAAAATGTTATTTAGAATTTAGTTTAATTAACGAGCTGACAATTGCGTTGTGAGCAGACACACTATTATTTTATGTTTTTATGAGGAAACTGAACATTATTTACTTTAAATTTATATGTTACCTGTATTTCCTTATATTCAGGTTCCATTTGGCTACATAACGCCAATTATAGTAATACCACAGAATAAGTAGTGTAATACCTAGATCCATTTAAAATACGGTGTTCTATAATTCAAAATACACTCACCGGCACGGAAACTTGGCCACATACGAATTTGGCGATATTTTTTATATCATTATATTTTTATTACTAAATCAATGGTAGATTGATTGATTAAGTGTTTGTTAGGATATTTAAAGTGGTAATTAAAAGATTAACTCACCAATAATAAAGTTTTTAAGTTTTTTACTTTCACGAATAAAAGTTTCATCACTTTCCACAAAAACAAAAACACTGTAACTGGAAACTAAGCGAAATGTCTTTAAAGTTTTTACATTTTAATATAGTGTGTTTCCTCCTCGCGCCCTTATAACCGCTTGCATTCGATCAGGCATGCTTTGAATGACGTTTCTGACGTCAACTTGCGGTATACTGTTCCAAGCGGATACTGCTGCACTTTGAACTTCGTTTAAAGTTAGGGGAGGGTTGGATACCGACTTAATCTTTCTTTTAAGCATATCCCAGATATGCTCTATTGGATTTAGGTCTGGGCTTCGCGCTGGCCATATCAGTTTTTGAATACCGACCTCTTCCAGGTATTCTTCAACGCAATTTGCGACGTGGGGGCTTGCATTATCGTGCATTAATCTGAATTGCTCGTGTCCAATGAATCCAGAATAAGGCACAACATGGTCCTGAAGAACCTCCTCGATGTATCGCACAGCTGTAAGGCGATTATCGACAATAACCAGCTCAGTGCGTGCATCGGAACTAATGCCTCCCCAAACCATTATTGAGCCTCCATAAAAACTCACTGTTTGTGTGGTGGTGATTGGTAGAAATCGCTCTCCTCTTCTTCTCCACACTCGTTCCCGACCGTCAGGAGCACGTAAAGCTATCCTACACTTATCTGTGAACAATACGTTTGCCCATTGCTCATGCGTCCAGTTAGCGTGTTCTCGCGCGAAGCGAAGTCGAGCTACTCGGTGTTGTCTGAGGAGTTGTGGACCTCTCGCTGGCCTACGAGCTTTTAAATTAACTTCCTCCATTCGTCTTCTCACCGTACGCTCACTCACATTCACACCTCTTGAAATTTGAAGTCGCTGGCGTATCTCAACTGCGGTGAGGTAGCGGTTTCTTAGAATTTCTAAGATAATAAAGCGATCGTCTCGAGCCGATGTGCACCTTTGGCCTCCACTACCTGGTCTGCGGGTGTACCTGCCCGTCTCTCGGTATCGTTTCAGGGCATACTGCATTGATGACCAAGGTACATTAAGTGCAGCAGCAACTTCACGCTGTGACATCCCTTGGTCAATCAGTGCTACAGCTTGTGCAACTTTTGCAGGTGTTAGGGGCATCCTTTATTGGTTAAAAGCACGCCTACTTACGAAATAACAAACAGGAAATCGCAAAAGTAAAAGAATGAAACAGAAAAACAATCTCTCAATTAAACATCACACAAAATCAAACTTGCAACTTAGTCGCTCAAATGACCCGAACCAACTAAAGCTCAGAACTAACGTCATAGTGCACTCAATCGTTATGAATTACCCTCTTGAGCTGAAGTAAACATTTTTTTGACCTACCTGCACTACAAACCGTCAACTGAAACACTTAAATTTTTTGCTATCGCGAGATAAGTGTTTGGCCAAGATTCCGTGCCGCTGAGTGTAGATGGCATTGAAACAATAGATTCCTACTGATATTATAAATGCGAAATTAACATGCCTAAACCACTGTACTGATTTAGATAAAATTTTGTGCCAAGATAGTTTAAGACAAGGCAAGAGCTATTTTATTTTATTACCCCTTTATCTGTCCCACTGCTAGGCAAAGGCCTAATATTCAGTAAAACAATACCTTAGTTTTAAAGTTAGAGCTGGTCTCGTATTATTATTGCTTTTCAGACTGTTTAATTTCAAACAGTATCTCACAGCAAACAGGGATAGTGGTTGCCATTTTCTATTAAAACTTAGCAACACATGCTCTGTTATTGTATCTGAATAACATCGTGGAGGTATCATGTCCCGAGTTTCTACAACGTCTAGACTTCCTGCTTTATCTGTCCTTGTTGTATGAAGCGTTTATAGTCCTACTACTATACTACCATCTATATACCTATTCACATATTATTTTATACTTGCACTTGGAGCCGGCTAATAAACAATCTCAAGTGTACAATCCCTGCTATTATTAAAATTGCGAAAGTAACTCTATCTGTCTCTGCTCTTATGTCTAAATCACTGAACCGATTTGGATGAAATTTCGTATGAACATAGTTTGAGAGCCGAGAAAGTACAATTTTGTCCCGGAAATCCCACGGAAACGTGAACTATGCGCGTAATAAGCCGAGTGTTTTTATTATTTTGATTTGGCTCAAATAGGTATTTCTGGACTTCTATAGATATCTACCTACTTACTTTTCAGATCTCTAGTCTAGAGGCTATCAAATACAGATATCGCAGTATAATTTGAAATTTTATATCATATTCCACTTTAAATTCTGATTCCGTTTCTATTCTCCAAAGAATAGGCATAAAACTGCAAATTAGCTGAATCATAAAATTCTTAGATATCTTTCAGATAATTTTACCATTTCTGTCTGTGTTTGTTCGTTTTATTTATTCACTAAATTACTTCTAGTGTTATTATCTGCATAATTTATAACATGTTTTGCGAAAACATGTCATATACCACTCCTAGATATAAAAAATGTACAATCCAATTTTAAGACTAGTTCTCAAATCTATTTTTACTGCAAAAATTCTTGAAGTATGGCTTTCTTTCCTAGTCTTTCATACATACATAATATCACGCCTTTTTCCCCATAGGGTTAGGCTGAGACTAAAGAATGCCATTTGGTACGATCCTCAAAAACTCTCAGTCGTTCGTATTTATTTGATGAAGTAATAAAACTTGTAAAACTGTATCGCTTAGTTTAATAATACCGTAACCCGGTTTCACAAAGTTTGCCTACCTAAGACTTCCGTTAACTAACTTTAATTAAAAAGCGGATCTCGTAAGAAACTTGATTATGAAATTGTCACCGTTTAATCTTCGAAGGAAACTTTTCTTGTCAATCACTTATTTGAGTTATGAAGTAGAATAAGCAGGTAGGTAGGCAGTTATATTTCCGCCCACGGCTTTGCCCGCGTGGAATTTCATCCTATTTGGGGTGGAATTTCCAAAAATCCTTTCTCCTACTCTCTCCAAAAACCATTTATGCCAATCTTTAGCTTCTTACGTTCAGTATTTTCGGCTGTGCGTTGTCTGTCACTCCGTAACTCAGTAACGAAAGAGTTTTAGATTTACAAATTAGGGTTTACGTTTAACCTCCGGGTTCTGAGGTAAATTTAACGGTAGTTTATCTATTCAATAGTGTCAAAACTAAAAAAAAACGCTATTGAATAGATAAACTACCGTCAAATTTACTCAGAAACCGGGCGTAAGTCAAACCTATGAAACATGTACATTAGGTTTAACTCACATGATTCAATCATTTGACATTCTACAAAAGGTCGACGCACACAACCTTTAGTTGAATTCGACATTTTCAGCGGTCTGTTGTGTGGCATTCGAACTTTATGGACCTAGGCGACACACGGACATGTGTAGCTTTACCACAGGCTGGAACTATAGACTGTAACTTTGTACCGAAACAATACAAGTTTCCATAGAATCCAATGTTGTATTCTATTTAGTTAGGTATATCCTTACCTATTTATTTTATGAAAATATGTAGAGTAAAATGTAAACTTAAAATACATACAGTGACTGGTAAAAATGTATCTACCTCTCTGACTGGTATTTTTTTAAATATATTAGTTACTGTTCTGGTATATGGCAATAGGCTTGCCCTCTATTACATGGGACTTATAAAATGACTAACGATAACTTAATGGCGAAACGCTGGTGCATGTCATATGTCTTCGGGTATAACAGGCATGATATTATGTATGAAGATACTACACGCATTATAAAAACACAGTTAATAATAACTAAACGTAAACCCTTGTTAGATATACAGCCGATACAGGTGTAGAGTTAACTGTTAGAAAGTCGTTATAATACCGCTATACAGCCGGTGCGTGGTGTCCAAACATGTTCGCTCCTTACTTCTATGTACACAGCGATCTTCCGGGCTTATTGCGACCCTCAAAAATATTCATACCCAAAAAAAACAACGTCTTATCAAGGCTTTTTAGTGCCGAAACCAGATTTGAGATCGCAGCACTTTTTATTAAACCAATTTACTGTATGCGTCACCGAGCGAAAGGTAAAAAACAAGCTTTTGAAAGAGGTATTCGGCGAATACTACAAAGTAGGTAATAACGTAAGTAGGTTTGTTCATTCTGACTGAAATAGAATTGTTTTTGATCCTATGTATTGTCCTGTACATGGGTAAACACTATTTATGGTCCACATATATTATTTTACGTTTTCTGTCTTTGCTTCAGAAAGGAGTGAAAGGCCAGTTTCACAGTGTAGAAATAAATGTCAAATGTCAAATTAATAATCTGGTAGATAAAGTATCAGCGATTGAATAAAAAGAATCGTCAAAATTTCATCGAATAAGCTTCCTGGTACCAAAAACGGGCTTAACCAAATCTAGTCTTGCCGATATAACTTTTACACTTCAGTGAAAAATAACAATATTAAAATGACGTCATCAATAGGTACATATTGCAATTGTATTGTAGATTACGTTGATAAGGTATCAATTAAATAATACCTACTACAGATATAGGCATGTGTAAGTGATGCAGCATAACACGGGTGTACCTATATATCGTTACGTAATGTTGCTATTTTTAACTTGAGTGTAATCTAGGTCTTAGTTTTCAAAACCGATTTAATACCTATACCAAGTTGGATTAATCTTACGTAACAGTTGAAGTCTTATGAAAATTTGTTCAGTAGTTTTGTGTCCTCGCGCATCTCAAAATTATTGTACGATGTATATTATCATATGTTATTGTAAGCATCCATTAATAATCGAAACTACCTAGGTATCTAATAAACCCCCGGTTTCTGTACATGTAGCGGTAGTTTATCTAATTGCGTTTTTTATATGAGCTTAAACACTATTGAATAGATAAATTTCCGCTAAATGTACCTCAGAAACCGACGGTTAGTCGTGGGAAATCTGCTGAGACCTAGACTTTCATATGTTTTAGAAAAGTATGTGTAATGTGTATGTTTGTTCGCAGGTTTCGGTGCAGTGTCGTCGATCGTGTGCAGTGGTGTGTGTGCATACGTGTGTGTTAGTGTTGTGCGTGCGACGCGCGCGCGGGATGGCGCGCAGCTAGCGAGCCGCGCCCGCCGCGGCATGCGCGCCGCCTAGCCATGCCAGCTGCGCAACACACGACATGGCGCAGTACTCGCAACGGACACAGCCAATGCACAGGTACACCTATCTCTTTATACACACACTACACAAAGTGCACACAGTACACACACCTGCCACCACTGCATCCTCAAATACTATGTATTTTTACGACTTAGACTACTTTGTATCTACCTGAATAGCCACCGTTCACCCCGATTCAATGAAAATTGATTTCATTTAATTTTGCTCCGTTGAAAATTGGGTCTTATTATCCGACCGGTGAGTGCGTATAATAGGTATTCTTTCCATTCCATGTTCGATCGTTTAATGTCGAAACACGAGTAGGAATCCTTATACAGTCATGTAATTTTCCTCGTTGGCGAATCGGCGGGGATGTAAAGGAATTATATGTGAACAGTTACAGAATTCCGTGAAGGCTAAAGCGAAAAACGTTAAGAAATACATACTTTATATGTATGGATTATACATGAAAGTCTTACTTGGAGAAAAGCAATCATATACTTAAAACTGACGTTAAAGGTTATAAGTACAAAATTACTCAGTAATCATCACTTGCTAGCGTATGGCTTTTAAAAAAGCTTAAAACCTTGGGATATTTTCACTGTGAAGACTATTTTGTTTGGTATCTCTGAAAGCGTTACGGCAGCGCGTGATATCGGGACACAAATCCGTGACCAAGTTGGGGACATGACACTACGATTACCCTTTTTCCAGATATTATTATCTTTTCTTTGGTCAGCAATTTCCCAAACTGTTCTACATAGAGTTTAGAAACTTACCTGTATATTATTCTTGTTCTATCATCAATACAAGTTACATAGCTGTACGTTTGTACAGTTTTACTAGCAGACGTAGCCAACGGTACGGCCCACCCTGCGCGGTAGACGTTTGATGGCGCATTGTGGTGTGCCAGCGCCCACACCTTGCCACATTCTACTTGTAATTACCTATTGTAAGAGACACGGAAGAAATTGCATTGATGGTGATGTACTCAAAGATCAGGGAGGCTCACGAGTTTGACATCTAACTATCTTTAGGAATTATTTGACATTAGAACGATACGAGTTCGATGTGACTGACATTAGCTCGATACTATCGCGTGTATATTACTGAGATTCGATATTATCGAACGTCTTATGATGGCTGAATCCCTGAATTTAAAACGTTGACTTGCTTTGTTCGTAATCTTTTTATTTGTTTTATATGTTTTACATTTTGTTATTGCGTTTTTTCTCCTTGAACTGCAATATTACGTGTTACGTCTATTTTGTTAACCCTTAGTATTTAAGACCCTATCCTAATGCTTTATCCTTTCCTTCCAGAGCTATGGCGTGGTGTGCTTGAAGTGTTCCCTTTGCAAATCCTTCCTATTCCCTATTGAAGATAATCCTATGAAACCTATTATGCTCCTGAATTCTTAAAATTAAAAAAACAAAACAAACCTTTTATTTCGCAATCTTCATTTGTTCTTGTGTTTTTCGTTGCAATTATTATATTTTCCTGGACTATTTTTAACACCTGGGCCTGTTTACTTAATCCAAAGATAGATACTATTTAACAATGAAAACATAACATGCTTGGGTAATTGATTTTTTCGGACGTAATGTGGAGATAATAGATGATATCGATGTCCTAAAAAAACACGAAAAACTACGTTCATTTTATTACGACTATATTTACATTTATTAACGAAATAATCTAGCAGACGCCTGGAAAATAAAATTAACATAAAAATATAAAATAATATTTTTACTTTATGCATTCTTTGGCAGTTATTGTACGTGTCCCGTGCATTCTTTAAAGCACCTGTCAAAATAATTTTGCGATAAAAAAAAACTAATGCAGTTTTTAAATTTTAATGTCTTTATTGTTACTGCCGATGTCAGCTTGAAGTTCGAAAGGCAGATGTTGTCTATGGAAGTAATTGCCATGGATTCACCCCTTATAATGTATGTTTAAACGATTATATCGAGGCATGGGTAATTTCACGACATGTTTTCTAGAGCCGGAGGGTAGAACGATATTTACTTCGATCTTTTACTTTTAATCTACACAATCTTACACCTCGTTATACATGCTTACTAGTTGCCAGTGCCTTGATAAAAATAACCATTATGTCATTGTTGTTTTGTAATATGTAACTTTTATTAAACTTCTTTACATTGTCCACAACACTAAACTGTAAAGGGCTTTGGCTGATTTTTGTGCTACCGGTCGAGCGGTCGTCTGTCAAACTTACTTTTTGTGCGCGTGTATACTTGACTAGTAAGATAAGATTAAATAGGTAAATATTGGTAAATTAGGTAGGAAAATATTGGTAAATTAACGAATGTTGACTTATGGTGACCATGTATTTCCAAAATGAAGTAAATGTATCAAACGGGCTATGGTCAGTATAAAACTTTGGGTCCCTAATGTTCATTCATGATTTTGTTTACCTCCGTTTGACGGAATACTTGCAGAAAGGACTCTCTACTAAGTTATTGGACTATATGATAACATTAAATAGTATTTATTGGTCAAACAATGAATGTTCTAAGAGTCTAGGTCGAACTTATTTGTCTGATCCGATCAGTATAATTTCTCTACACTTTTCTATAAAGTTTAAACAAGTAAGGTAAGGTGTGTTTATTTTCCGTAAACACTGTATAAATAAGTATTGAAGTTAAAATCATAATGGGCAGTAAAATTATCATCTGCCATTATCTGCATAACCGTTACGATATTATAATGACTGAATCAATTAATTATGTATAAGGTAATAAGACGCGGTGACATTTGAGGCATGCTATTTATTTTACATAAATATTTTAATTAATTATTTTAAATAGTATTAATAAAAAAACTGTCTTGGTACTGAGATGAATGGAGACTATCGATGAGTCTTGCATGAGAAGACAGATAAGAAGTGTAAATTGCTGCAGAGAAATAACTTGATAGTATCGAAACCCGATGTTGGAAAGATTGCAGTCGGTCTAAAATTCTGGATTGAAAATGGGTCTCTTGAGTAGTCACGACTCTTGATACTGAATTCGTTTTCTTTAATTTCATTTCTTTTTTATGTTATTTATTTTCTTGAAATCCTTGACCTTTATTTTCCAAATCCCTAGACTCATGTGTGACGAATATGACGATATCTATAATCTAATGGCTTTCAAGAATTAAACTTGATCGTACTGTTCCTCTACTTGCTACAGAGATTCTTATTAATTGTATAAATTGAATGCATCCAAATAACGAAGCTATGTACGGAATTCTGAAATCTGATATTCTATCCGTGAAAATTATAGTAATTCTCCGAGCAGGAGCCGTTCCGAGGACATGGAGTAACTTATTTATCTTATTTTTTTGCAAACAAAGTATTTCTTAACGTCTAGTCTAGATAGTGTAAACACGCGGTCGTTCCCCTCCGTGACGGCATGTGGGTCGCGTGCTGTCACATACCGCCATATTGGATTCTCATAAAAAAATACAAGTACCTACATCAATTTCACAACTACACTATGCGGCTAATTTCTGTGTTCTGAAACTATGCCAGATCCTAATTGGTTAGTATAATTTTATTCTAAATATGTATCGTATATAAACTAGAAATTAGATTTGTCTGGTAGTGAAATTACATTTAATTGTTTCGGCTTGTTGCTCCGTGTTATTTAAATATTTAGTCTCTTGTACTCTATTAGGATTAAAATGAAGGACGAAATTAAAATAAGCGTCGAGACGAAAAGTAAACAAAAATACTCGTTATGTGTTAGCACTAGCTCCCCAGTGGCAAAGTTTGGTCTAAACTCGCTGAATTTAGCCAACTGTTCAATGTTTTACCGAAATGAGAACCGTTCAGCAACGGTCCGGCGTTACCGACCAATCACCGATGAATTATTAATTGCCATTCATTTTGTACATTTCACGCAGAATTCGGACAGCTCGATCACTCCTCGTTAGATCGACATTTGATTTTAGCATCGAGCGATATTCTATACTAGCTGACCCGCGCAACTTCGCTTGCGTCACCTAAGAGAATGGGTCAAAATTTTCCCCGTTTTTGTAACATTTTCCGCTCCTAATGACCGAAGCGTGATGTTATATAGCCTATAGCCTTCCTCGATAAATGGGCTATCTAACACTGAAAGAATTTTTCAAATCGGACCAGAAGTTCTTGAGATTAGCGCGTTCAAACAAACAAACAAACAAACTCTTCAGCTTTATTATATTAGTATAGATACGACACGCGTATCGTTTTTGCAATGATACACGAATATTAAAAAATCTGTAAACACTAACTTGAGAAATCGTTGTCATCTCACTCGTGAGATTACTTAAGATTATGAAAGTATAATCATACATCATACAAGACTCGCTTAGAAAACTAAATCAGAGCATCGATTGATACTAAAATGTAACAGTATATCAAGGCAAATTGTCTATACAGATAATGGTTTTATCAATTTGGAAGATAAACTTGCATTTCTATGTAAACTGTTTACTCAAACACGCAGCTGCATCATCTGAATAATCAGCGCTTATCTATGTATATCACAGATATCGATTGAATCACGGTAGTCAAAGTAACAAACAGGGCATCCATTGATAGTGAGCATATAACTACCCCAATGTACAGTACAGTAGCGGGTGTAAGTTCACCCTTAAAACCGACAAGTGCGCGCGGCGTGGCGGGGCGGGACGCGCGTCGCGCCCGGCAGTAGGCAGCGCCCGCCGCCCGGGACACGACGTGCTTGTCGGGACGGCACGACAACAGAAACACCCCTACACCTACTTATATACCACCCAACATGGCGATGGACGTCGAGCGACTTATACAATGCGTCAAGAGCCACGCGTACTTATACGATTTGGGGCACAAGGACTATAAGAACACATCGCGTAAGGCCGCCGTTTGGGAAGAGATTGCAGACGAGTTGAACGAGAATAGTGAGTATGATTACGTTACATACCTACGTACACTTTTATACACATATGCTGTTTGGTAGCATGCGTGTTTGCTACTTTATAGCATACTCTTTTGTAGCAT
Source organism: Anticarsia gemmatalis (assembly GCF_050436995.1). Taxonomy (NCBI): domain Eukaryota; kingdom Metazoa; phylum Arthropoda; class Insecta; order Lepidoptera; family Erebidae; genus Anticarsia; species Anticarsia gemmatalis. The sequence continues at coordinate 6,250,669 of NC_134764.1, read as the reverse complement.
GCTATTAATTTCTAAGTTGGAATTAGAACATAGTTAATTGAAGTTCAGTTGAGGTCGATCAATACATTTATTGAATCGATGAGAGAGTTCGTATCGGCGCTGTCAATAAACCTACGTTATCAGTGACGTTCTCTTGATATGAGCATCCTGAGCAAAACATCCTGGTACACGGTTGATTATACAACTTGTCGTTATTCACCGTTACTGCGGGATACACCGCTGAAGGGCCGCATATTAATAACAATTTTAATAATATATCAATGAACCGTCTTCCCGACAACCGACTCGTGTCGGCTTTATGGCATGATAATGAACACGTTGCCGTCACTCACTGTCAGCATCAACATAGTAATAATCTTTCTCTGCCCATTACATTAATGCTAAATGCTATCCATTATATTATCAGGAATTACCCTTACTCGTTTATTTCCAGGTGAAACAGTAAAACTTAAATGGAAAACGGTCAGAGATGGCTATATTAAGTTTAAGAAGCAACAGAAAGAAGGCACTAGTAAGAAAGCCGTTAGTAATTATATTTGGAGTGCGCAGTTAAAGTTCTTAGACAATCACCAAGTTTCACGGAAAAGTAAAACGCCGAACGCTATCGCACTAGCATTAGACGGTGTTGCAGATAACGGTGCAGTAGATAACGCGATTGTCGATAATAGTGTGATAGATAATACAGTTGTAGCACTGCAGCTGTCCGGAGATGAATCTACGCCCTCGCAGTCGTACTCACCTACATCGATACTTATACCTTCTCCGTCTGATTCGGGCCCTTTCCGGAATGAACACCCGCCTCGGCGCAAAAGAAGAATCGTAAAAGATGATTCGGACAAAACTTTGAGCTACCTTAAAAATAAAAAGGCGAAGAGCTACGACGCTACGGATCATTTATTCCTCAGTTACTCGGAAACATTCAAGACGTTTTCGCTTAGACAGCAAGCTTTATTAAAAGTGGAACTCGCGAAATTATTCTCGAACGCCGAGTTGAACGCGTTGCAGAATGCTGAGAATTTACAAGAGTCGTTAGTAGCTGGATCATCGCCGGGGTACGCGATGGGTAAAGCTGAGTGTGAGGACGGTTCTGTGCTGACTGGCGCTGACATACATACTGTGGAGGACGATGATTCTGACGACGATGACGTTGAATTTGTGACCCCGGCGCACACGAGGCGCAGGAGACGCAAACGTAACGGCAGTGATTAAAGCTCAAAGCTGCGTGCCAAAATATAGAATTATATTCCATTTTTCGTGTCACTTATATTTAGCTAAAATAAAACTGCACCAATCAGTCATGTTGAATCGTAATGTGTGTGCAGTGTACGTACTTACTCTGCGTGTAGATGTCCATAATAAATAATAATAATAGCGAAAAATAGCATACAGAACTAGGAATTCCTGTAATATTCTTTATAAATACGTATTTAGAACGATGTTCACACTTAGACGAATTGGTCTGTCTGTGGCCTGTTGACACGATCGGGTGCGGATTCAAAATGTTGTGTAGACGTGTTCCCGTTATACGCGGCGCGTGGCCGTCGTCGCGACAAGCCAGAGCCAAGCCCCATGTCGGCCGCAAAATGTCAACGTGTTATACTTTAGCGTTGTAAACCGACTTGAAACCAGCTCACTTATGATTTAAACGTAATCTACTTAATATTATAGACTTTAAATAGTTAACTATAACGTATAAATATAACAAGTACTTAAAGGATTTGTTGTTTTATTGTCCTCACCGAAAGAATTGGCATGCAAGACGTAAAGATCATTAATTCATCTCACTGACATTTTATTAGGTCATATGACAATCAGCTTCCACCAAATACAACGTTCATTTCTTTCAACTCACTAAAGCTACCAAACCAAACCAAGAGGAAATTTTGAGTAAGTAACTAATCTCCGTAATATACTGTGAAATAGTTCGGATTTCATTCTCAAAATTGTCTATCGGCAAGCTCCAACAGGTATAGCTATAGTATCTACCTATTACAACGTAGAGTCCTAGCCTGAGTGCCTGAGTGTTGCGTGCCTGAGACTCGCCCGCCCACAAAACGTTTGAGCTCATAAATAACTTGGACGTTTGACTTATGCTAACCTTAGCGTTGACGTGGCCTGGTGGCCCCAACCGGATTAATCCTGATATCGAATAAATACCTTTTGTTCAACTTCTGTTCACTAAAGTTTTTCGTTTACATGTCTACTATAGATTAATCAATATTTTGTAGCACGAATGCATCGGTTTATTCGAAATAACCAGTTGCGAATGAAAATAACAAAAAACGTCACGAAATGTAACGTAACTCAAATGCCTTGACATCGTTAAGGTTGCCGTAGCAACGTGCCTCCGGTATTCTGCACTCGGAAATGCCGCGAGTTGCAAGAGAAAAGGCAAGTTTCCACGAAGCGAGCGGGATTCGTACGATCTAAAAATAATTTATAATGTAAATGCGTCTAAAATGTAGTCTAGACTGCTGTAGACTAATTTATATTTTTCCGTCGAAATAATACTTGAATGTTTATCAGTTATACAACGATTTGTATTGAGCAGCGGTTGACCATGACACCGCGTCTGTCAAGGTCCTCGTTGAAACTTTTGTTAACATTCAAGTTTATATTACACGTGTTTTGTTTAAACCGCTTTCTACTTTTCCAAGTAAATCGCCATTTGATGACGTTCAATCTTGTTAATCGCTTCTGTATCCAAACTTCTAATGACTGACTTAAACAGGCTTTTATATTGTGAATAAAAATCCATAAATTATGCCGATTTTGTAATTTTATTTTAGTTTACGTAATGTTGCCTTAAAGCATATGCGTCTTTGACCTACGCCTCAATTTATAGACAAGTTTGTTAAATTCTTTTGTATAAACAGGGCACAAATACTTAACTAACTAAATTAATTCATGTTAATTATTCAAACATCACACATATTGGCCAACCACAAAACATATCATCCGAACTTACATAATAAACCATTAATATGACGATGTTTATGAACAAACCTAATTAAATTAAATCACATTAATATAATATTCTATTCAAATGCCATAAAAAGTATAAGGAGCTTAAAATGTACTATATTTATAACTTCTGCGTATGATATTTTCTATTTTCGTTTGATCCCTCATGTGTGTGTTGTGTCTATTGTATCGTACCTCGTGTGCGTCTTATCAATGACAATGTCCCTTTGAAATTCACTATCTTTGATGTGTGTACTTAGACTTATTCAGTAAATATAGCAGTGCGCAGTTGTACCAAGATAGCATTTATGTTTTAATATAACCTCTATTATATTATTATTTGGAGATAGGTAAGTATCTAAAGGGTATACAAATAACAAATTAAACCAATCGTCTGGTCTGCTCAGAAGCGATTTTAATAACAAAAATACTTAGAAACTGCTTTTTCTTTGCACAAAAGTTGTTATTTGCTATTTTCAATTCCTTGCGTAAAATGTACAAGTATTACAATCTCACTTAGAAACACTACACTCGTTACGAACAATAAAATTCTTTTTACTGCTCATTCTTAAAGCTTGCCGTACCCAAATATATTAATTGTAACCTCGTAATAGCTGCAAATTAGATCTAGACTTAAAAGATCAAAGTCCGTACATAAATTTAGCAGAATTAGCATTACTAATAGGCACATAGTATTTATTACTGTAATAAACTAGCCTTAGGCAATTAAGTCTAATGCCCGATCTGTTTGCCGACTGTGGTTTAAGACATTGGTTTTTTGCCATTTGTTTGCCGTCGACGTGGCATGACGGCATGACGCCTGGCCACGGTGCCAACAAGAACGCCGGGCGCTTACTAACGTATAATACAACTACAGAATATACTACAAAGTCATTTCAGTAGGATTTGAAAGACAGTTTCTGATTTACAAGATTATTTTGCTTGATGTCTTTGAAGATTTTTGACAGACATGCTCTTGATAGGAGTTTGCAATAGATCATACAACTTTCTGTGTGTAGCTAAAAATACATGTTTAATTATATCCGGTGATCTTACGATAGTTTGGTGGCTAATTTTGTTGCAGGTTGATGTCTTTTTCCGCCTGAAACATGTTTATCAACTTTTTGCGTGCGCCATTTTTTTAAGTTGGCAGACAAAATTTATGTCTGAACTTTTACGACTGCATAATATCTACAATTACTGTAGCTCAAGGAAAAAGTTGCTCCGATTATATCCAGACTATCAGATACGTCTGATTTGATTCTGAGAATTTTTATATTGGAATTCGAATCCGACGTGACAGTCATCGGAAGGCAAGGTGATGACGTCACGCGGAATTGACACGATACCACGTACTGTAAGTTCATAGACATTCGATAATAATTTATCGATATGATAAATACAGTTCATAGGAATTATTCTTATAGGTAAGTGTAAAAGTAAAGTTAGGTAAGTTCTTCGAAAAAACTTAGTTTAAATAAATCCCAATAAATGTTTTACATCGCGTGTCGTATTTTAACTGGACTAATAAATTCATCGCATTCAGTCAACCACAGGCTAAATATGAGTATTTCCTAGAAATACAGAAAACAGTGTTTATGTATCGTGACGACGTTAATACCTAGAGAGAAATATTTAATGAAACGGAAACGGGGTCGGTATAAAGCTGGAAATACATAGGTCGCGTCGATTAAGCACTTTGTCTGAGTACCACTGTGGCAGTCTGTTGACCTGGCCTTATTTCTATTTAAGTTGTCTGTGCCATTCGCCGGACATTCTGTGTTAGACTAAATGTTGAAACTTATACGAATCGTTACTTTATTCGGGATAGAAATACAAGTGTTGATGTGAACAAATCTTGAGTTATCCTACGCATCTTTACTATTGGAATTTATTAATAAGTATGTCGGTACCACATTGTCGTCTAACTATATGAAGGTGCTGTGAAGTCTGCCGAGTCTGTTTATATGAGCTACCCCACAATTTCTGCCTGAATAAACTAGTGTAAGGTAACATTTTCAAGCCATGTAACGTGTAACTGCATTAACCCCTAGTATTATAAATAAATCTGTCTAGAGCAGCCAGGTCGGCAGTATTTGTGGATTACTCTCTACAGCGTGAATAGTTATCGATTTTAAATTAAAATAAGCCGGAGAACTCGGCCGGGCTTAAAACAGCCCGCAGAGCGTTCGCTCGTAAAATGGAACGCTCCGACCGGCGTAAACCCACCCTTTGGAAATAGGGGCTTTGCTAAGATAAAAACTTTTGTGCCAGTATTAAATGCGATATTTTTAGATTTGCTTCTATAGATTACAGTTTCTGCAAGATCTAAACCTTTGCAAGGCCACTGGTCAGGTGAAATAATAGCCGAAATATCGAAACTAGATGAAACCATCATTCGAAAATCTTAATTATAAAACACTATTAAAAATAAAGGAGGCTTTTGGTAAAAATAATCTATATAGTAGTTTCATACTGCAAAGTAAATCTGAATGTAAAATTGCTTATATGTAACATATTACTATTATCTAAGGGCCTTATCATACTAGCGGTTTGGAAGCGGCTGCGGGGCGGAGCGGACGCGCAGCGAATGCGTCGCGAACACGCCGCGGCTGCGCAGCGAGGACGTCGCGGACGCGTGGCAAATACGTTACGTTTTCGTCGCGCGTTTGTAGCAAATTATCGCCGTACAATACACTCAGTTACAAAATGGATTCCGACGAGGAAACACTGCTGTTGATTTTATTACTTCGAAGACGCCGGAGACGAAAACGAAAGCATCGACGAATTTGGGAAGATCCATTATCAGTTAATCGAATGGAGGAGAGCGACTACTTTGTGTTGTTTTGCAAACGAATAAAAAATAATCCAAAACAATTTCGTTCCTACCTGCGAATGTCAAGACCTACATTTTATGAGTTGTTGCATCTGATACAAACTGACATAAGACATAAAGACACACATTTGAGATTATCAGTGTCACCTGAAGAAAGGCTCGTAATTACAATAAGGTATGTTTTTAACATAAAATAAGTACACAGGAGAATGAATTATACTTCTTTAATATTATTAATCGGTTAATCATTATTTACTTATAAATAATCAACATAACGGTGGTTTTACAATAGCTATTAAATTATTTCACAACAAAAATAGGTACCTAACCAGAATTTAGAAAATTATTACTCTTCTGAAAATAAATCACTATAAATTGTATCTTCAACATTACTGTTCTCGTCATAAACACTTGGTGAAGAATTAATTGGTTGTAATGAATTATTTCGCGATGGCTCTGAACTTGTAAAATATCCAGGGTAGTTTGGAGGATAGCTGTTAGACATATGCTTGTATTTTTTCAAAACTCCCATAATCTCCATTTTGGCATCCATTTTATAGTCTGGATGAATTGATTTTAAATCTTCAACCAGAGACAACGCAAAGTTGTATTCGGGTTCACTTTCACCACTTTTTTTATCTTTATTCATCCTCTCGTCCATCCTTAGCATTAACTTGGTAATCATTTTATCCTCAGCATCATCAGATTTTTTCTTTTTTTTTGTAACATTGGTTGTAAAATCATCGCTTATGTTTATTGTATTCTCATCATCTGAAATTGCTGGCGGCGGTGTTTTCGAAGGACGAGTCCGTGTAGTAGTATTCAAAAATGATAGCAAAGGTGAATACAGGTATTCTTTAGATGTAGATGCACTGGAGCCACTCCTGATTTTTTTATTTCTATCTTTGACGTAGGCGTCGCGGATTCCTTTCCATCTTTTTTGTAGTTTAACAACTGTAACAATAAATACATATTTCAGGTATTTGGCAACTGGGTGCTCTTTAATGGACCTGCATTTTTCATTTAGAAGAGGATTTTCAACAATACAAAAAATAGTTCGGGAGACATGTCAAGCTATTATTAAAAACTTATTTCATATTTGTATGCCACCCAAGCAAACAGAAGACTGGGAAAACATAAGTAAAGGCTTTCTAGAAAATGCTAATTTTCCTCACTGCATAGGTGCAGTGGATGGCAAACATATTAGGATGATAAAGCCGAGTCATAGCGGCTCACTATATTTTAACTACAAAAAGTATTTCTCGATGAATTTACTAGCCGTCTGTGACTCCAACTACAAGTATATATTTGTTGATGTCGGTTCCTATGGAAAAAGTTCTGATTCAACTATATTTGACAGAAGCCAATTAAGAAGAGACATAGAAGAAAATCGTTTAAATATTCCAAAACCAAAACAAATAACAAACAATGAAATACCGTTGCCTTTTACTTTTATTGGCGACGAAGCATTTCCATTGTCAAAATACATGCAACGCCCGTATGCGGGCAACTATTTAACTCCTACAAAAAGAATATATAATTATAGATTAAGCCGAGCACGAAGATATATAGAGTGCACTTTTGGAATCATGACTAATAAATGGCGGATTTTTCATCGACCATTAAATGTTGGAATAGACTTTGGCGAAGAAATAGTCAAAACTTGTTGTATATTGCATAATTTTGTACGATCTAAAGTTAAGGTAATAAGACATCGTAAGAAAGTACCACAAATATTTGGACTGTATGACAACCCACACGTAAATGGAAATGTTTGTAGACTTTCAGGTAATGCGATAAGAGATACATTTGCTGACTATTTTGTTTCAAATGAAGGAGCGTTACCATGGCAGCATAAGTACATTTAAATAGTATTGTGTTTCTCTTACCTGCTTCATTTTTCTCCTTGACTGTTTTTTCCGTAAAGCCTTGAATAAATAAATTACAAATCTCTTCCCATGCTTTTTTTTTTAAATTACGATCACTAAATTCCCTGCTTTTTTGATCCCATATTACGTAACGACTTTGAATTTCACTAATAAATAACTCTGTATCGATATCGGAATCTCCCAATGATGCCATGCTGATACATATACGTCCTGTCACATTCGTGTTTCGTTACGGTCTGATGTGAGGTGGGGCGGACGGACTGACGTTTGTACGAGACAGTACAAAATGGCGTCCACTTTGCTGTGCGCGGCGATCCCGTTGCGCGTCCGCAACGAATTCGCTGCGCATGCGCGACGTGTTCGTTGTGTGTCGGTAACGAATTCGTTGCGCGCCCGCTTCGCTTTAAAGACGTTCGCAATCCGCTAGTATGATAACGCCCTTATGGTAGCCACCAGCCACGTGGTTTTAATTAGAACATTCGTAAGCCATACATGGTTCAATATTATTACACACTTGATTACTACTGCGTGTATTTAAGTGTTTATAGGTAAAGACCACCAGCACATAGTTATTACGTGTTGCTTAATTTGTAATGCTTTCTGAATAAAATATAAGAAATACAGCACAGTGTCTTCTTAACTAAAGCAATACAGATATTTCTTAGATTAAGATGCTAACTTTTTGAAACGTTAGTCATACTTATGTAGATATTTTTAGTACATTTATTGTATTGTTATCCAATTTAACTGCCAACCGAACCTTGTACGAGGATATGTCCGCGGACTTGTCGTGAGCAACAAAATCGTAAAATTGGCGCGCATGTGTATAATGAATGAATGGAAATCACTAGTGCAGTGACAGCGGCGAACCGCGTCGCACGCTCCGGCCGGATTCTGTTCGTAGCGTCAGTACGCCGCCGCGAGCGGTCGTGTCGACATGGCCGACACAGAAGAAGGCGTCCCTAGATTAGTCACAGAGAAACAAATATTATGTAAAATATTAAAACTATATAAAGATAACACCTTGCTATGGGATTGTTCGAATAAATTATTTTTCAATAGACAAGCAAAACATGACTGCTACGAAAGCATGTTGACACTATGGAGGCAATTGGATCCGGGAGGCACAGTTTATTCTTTGAAAAAGAAACTAGAGCACATGCGTGCGTCTTATAGAAGAGAGAGGAAAAAAGTAAGTTCTATAACCTATTTGATACTTCCTTCGGTTATAAATACGAGATAGCGTAGGTAAATGACAATCTGAAAATACAGTTTAACGCTCGAAAGAATCTATGTGTAAATCTATGTGCAAATGTAAATAAAAATATACTTCGAAAATATGGAGCCCACAAAAAACGTGTGTTTTAATAATATAAGTACCGTATTATAATTAGTGTAACGTTTTAGGTGGAATATTATTCGGAGATCGAGACTGTATATGTACCGAATTTGTGGTATTATCCGTATCTGACGTTCCTCAGCGGAGACAAGGATGAACCTACAGATGAAAAAAAAGGCACAGAATCCAATGATGAAATTGAAGATACAGTAAGTTATAAATTTAGTTGTTGACTAAGGGTACATACATTTATTGGAGGGCATGCAAAGTCCCCAACCCGCACTTGGCCAGCATGGTGGACTCAAGGCCTAAACCCTCCCTCATTACGGGAGGCGACCCTTGACCAGCAGTGGGAAAGTAATGGATTAAATTTATTTATTTATGAGGGTACCTTATAAATACCTATTTATCTGGTTCTATTTCGATATGAATAGTTTTAAGAAAGAGTTATAAGAAAGGTCTGAACTTACCAGTCTGCAGATGTGGGCGAGACTATCTCTCGAGTAAACATTGAATAGAAAAGGATCCTTTTTGTATAAAATAAATAATTACGTATACCTACGTATTTTGGCAATTGGAGATTATAATTGTAGCCATATTAAAAAGATATGATGGTTTCAGAACGACGAACCTCCGGAAAAGAAGCCAAAGGCCTCTCCCGAAGAAGTATTGATAGAAACGACTGAAACCGAAGAAGAAAGTTGTAGTGATAAATACGAAGAGAAATGGGACGACCCGGGTTACGTGTCCTTGTATGCGGAGACCATAGCCAGGCAGATGAAAGAACTTGACAAACAAGATAGATATAATGTGGAAAGAATTATATCTGATGTTATTTACCGAGCGCGCATGGGCCTTCTACCTCAATACAGTCCTCAGGTCGTGGACTCCATTGTGATACCTGATACAGGGCCCTCTTGGTATGAGATTGATGCACAGAACTCTGAGAGGCCGCTTCAAGCCGCATGTGTGAAGATAGAGAATGAAGGCCAGGCTTTTAATACGGAATATGAAGATCAGACAGTCAAATCTGAATACAACTCCGACGAAGAGCCCTAATGTGATTTTATCTTTGTTACTAGATTAAATATACGTACATTATCTATGGTCGAGTGGAAGAGAGAAAAAAACAATTTTAACGATTTCATTATATTCAATAATAATGCTGTAGTTTTTATTTCGTATACCGATATTTCTAGCTAAACTCCTACACAATTCGCTATTAAGGCTTTTAGAAACGAAAACATTAATCGCCCTCCAGCGTAAGTACCCCGGGCAAAACTCTACAAAACACGATCCAGTTGTGACGCACACTACGATACCCCGTACACATACAACAGTGGGTAAACACGCTCACAGACGCCAAGTACAGCTGATCTCGCCCGATCACTTTGAGACGGGTAGCGAAATGGAGTTGCGACGTTGCCACATCGCTCCCTCCACGTTGCCCGAGTGTTGCCGCTCCGAGCGCCACACAAGTAAATATTCGAAATTCGAACTTGGATGGCATTGCGAATTGGATAACGTGTAAACGGGTGTAGGTATAGGTATGTACGGCATAAGTAGGTATTCAATAACGGTTCCCGCCAATTATATGGGTCGAAACTGGTTTTAATTTCGGGCGTTTGTTAATTGGACGGTAAAGAGAAAAACATCGGACGTGAATGCGTTTTAATGAGATTTTTTATACAATTTTGCAGTATCTCTTGTAAGTTTGGTAAAAGTTTCGGTGCAGGGCATAAAACGGGTAGATCATTAAGTTGAAATAAAATCGTTTATGGCTGCGGAGACCACATTCACTGAGATCTCGTTCTTTTCACCAGTTAAATTTATGGTCTCATCAGGCTCTGATGAAAAAATGCAAGTAAACTGTACGCAATAATAGTACTCATAGCCCTTAGGCCAATTTGTTATTAGCCATCTCAAACACAGTAATATAGACATAAAATAACCCGTCTGAAATTAGAATATTAGACCCACGTACCCTTCAAAAGGGGTTTTACTAGTCGCAAGTGAATACATTAGCATATTTTGTTAAGAACTTAAAATAAAGGACCTCTATACGTCCTCACTGATACAAGTCCAAGTTTAGAAAGTGCGCACAATGTAAATCAAGGTTAGTCATTTTATATTATTTGTCGAGGAGCAATTATCGGCAGCTGCCCTTAGATGTGTTTAGCGATACTAAAGCAATTAGTTTGGAAATTGCTTATTTTACTGCCGCAAAAGGAAATTTATGGTTAATTACAACTTTTAAACTCTTCGAATGTAATACTCAGGTAATTTTTTACATTTACGGTCCCAATATTGAGAAAAAGTCTCCTTAACTCGCATCAGTTTGTATTTTCGGTTTTTCTACCTATCACTCAGATAAACCTAAGTCATCGCCTCAACCTTATCTTGACCTACCTATATGTGTATGTTTATAGTTCCAGTCGTACATGGTCGTGGTAACTCATATTGAATCTGGTCACAGCAACCGACGATTACCCTCTCACCTCCTAAGTAAAAAAAAAACTCAATTATTCCCATTAATGTCCCACTGCTGGGCAAGGGTCTCCTCCCGTAATGAGTTAGGTCTTGAGTCCTAAGTCCTACCTGATATAAATTTTGCACTTTTATACTAAGGGTGAATGGATCTAATATTATAGAGTGTATTTCCTAGAAAATAGTGCTATTTTAGCTATCTACTACAAGGCAATGATAGACTGTATTGTATTATTACGTGTGCCTGCATAGCATAGAGCATAGAGTGGTGACAGTAGTTTGTCACATGTTATAATTTTACCACAGATAATAATATTTCCTCATTGTTAAACCTTTTTCGGCAAATTTAATATAATATTTTATGAACGTACCTACCTAGTTTCTTATTTGGTTTGATATTCGTAAGTTCTAATTTTACCGAGAAATACAAATATCATTGTATAAATCATATCTATGTTTGAACATACATCTGTGTGTTCAAATACAAAACAATCTAAATCTATTTTCGTCCTTAGTGCGAAGATATTTGCCTAAATACCTCCCTACCTATATCTTGAGCATACTCGTAGAAGTGTTACAACGAAGTCTATACGAACGGTTACCTCCATGTAATCAACTTTTTTGTGTTTTTATGTGCTAGTCGTTGGACCTGAATTGTTGATTTCATGCACAAAAACTAACTCCTATCTCCTCTTCCTATTCCTGACAACTACAGCGCTACTACAACTAAAACATTGTGTTGAATGTGACACGAATCTGCAAGTTGTGTCTGTCCCACAAACTTTAGCAAGCGCGATGTTAGCCGGCTCGACTCAACAAAGTTCAGAAACAACCGATAAACGTGGCGCGGCATCGATCGTGCGACGTTGCCAGCCCGCAGCGGCGCGCGTTGCCGTTCCGCGCGCCTATTATTATTTATTATGTTACGCGGCGGGCGCTGCACGGCTTGCGTCACTCGTGCAATGCCCGACACTTGAGTTTATGCCTATACGATCGTCTTGGGGATGATTGGGGCAATTATATGCATAGGAAAGTGTGCAGAAACTAGCTATCAATTAACTGATATTCTAGCGAGTCTGTAATTGGCAAACAGCTTAGTTTGCCGCAATAAAAGTGTTAGAGGAGAGGTTGTTATATTTTTTAGCGAGCACCTGGACTTCGCACAGAATGCTCAGGTCGTAATATTCACTACCTGTAGTCGTTTAAAATGGAATTAAAAGAAAACCTAAGTGGCTGAAGGATATGTTAGGCAATAAAACAAATAAACATTATAATTTCTATCAAGCTTTAAACTCGATATTCAACTGGCACTAGATTTAATTTTACTTAGTAGAAACTTTCCGTTCAGCGATTGAATTTAGCAGGAAACCATTTCTAATGCAAACCATGATTTTAGATCGGTCATTGAACCGTAACACGAAGCCGATAACTCATGCAAAGGGGGTGGGTGGTGTAGGCGTCTAAAATTCAATAGAATCGATTGCCACGCCAATTTCATGAATTACGATTAATATAACTAATGCACAAGTCATATCGGTGATGTCTAGCAACTAAAACATTCGTTTTTAAGTTTTTGTACGCCAATAATGGCAAAATGTGATTGTACTTTAAGAAAATTAACACCTCTACCTATACCACTATATTTTTTTTTTGCGAATAAATAGGTATATTCTATATATTATTATTAAAGCTGGTAGAATATGATGCGTAATACTAGTAACCGGCGATCCTGTATGACAAGATGTATGGATGTGAATGAAAGAGTAGAAGTGTGTAGGATTCGTACCAAGTAGCGTTCTTTGGTCTCTGCTTAATTCTAAAGGAAAAAGTCGTGAAGTATGTATAATTCTAATGCAGCATACAAGATAAAATACCCGTCTACAGCGCCTTTAAAATATTGAAAGGATTTTAAAGACAAGGATGATTTTTGAGAATGCTGACTATAAAACTGTACAAAAAAGGCCATGACTCACAAATATTAGAGCTCTTTGTTTTTCAGGAGTTGACAAAATCTGTGTCCGACAAAAAACACCTAGTGTTGTCTGACCTTGCTTATTTGCGTCGCATAGTCTGCGTGCCTCCATAATAATACTCTATTCAGTTACCGAAGATTTACAATCTATATAGGTACCCTACTAATATTTTAAAGCTGAAGAATGTTTGTTTGTTTGTTTGAACGCGCTAATCTCAGGAACTACTGGTCCGATTAGAAAAATTATTTCAGTATTAGGTAGCCCATTTATCGAGGAAGGCTATTATATCACGCTACGACCAATAGGAGCAGAGTACCAGTAAAAAATGTTACAAAAACAGGGAAAAAAATCGCCCTTTCTCGAATGTGACCCAAGCGAAGCAGCGCGGGTCAGCTAGTTCTAGATATCAGGCTTATTTAGTTTCGCCATATACTTCGTATTAATCAAGAATAATGTATTTTTTGTACATAGAACATGCTAGAACGTTATTGTATTACAAATGATGTGAACGGTGATTGTTAAGTAATGAAACATCATTGCAACAAGATGGCCGCTAGTTCATCAATCAGAAACTTTGACGTGTAGAGTTATACACACACATAAATACTTATTTATTGCATGCCTACATACACAAAATAAAATCATAAAATAATATACTTAACTATTATTTTAGTATTTACTATTCAGAATGAGACAGTCTCTTTAGTCGGGATTTCTTAGATATGCGTAGTTGTTTCATAGTTGGTTCTGAATTCCTAACTTGACCAGTATGTGCGAAGTCCTAAGCTGTATACAAAACCACAAGAAGAGAAAACCGCAGCTTTAGGTTTTCAAGGAAAATTTTATAAACTAACACCTTAAAGTTTGTTAGACATTATTGCGAGTGTAGAACATTCCCCTTTCGAAATTAAACATAATATGTCCTGATTAGTTAATATTTTATATGCTAAACATGGCCACTTTACCTACTATAGATATTCCGACGAAAGCAACAAATATGTAGCTTATAGGTACAGCAATTACATACTCATGTTGCCTTTACGTATACATCTTTTTAGATCAATTCATAATCCTATTAATTATTTACTGTAATTAATACAATTACAGAATTCGTTACAAACAAAAAACGTCTTACTAAAAGTTTTTAGGGGTGCGACTTATTCTCTCTTTTTTATCACCTCATTCTGAAAGAAATGATTACTTCCTAAAAAAATAAGATTCAATGTTAAACTCGATACATTTCTTATGTTATATCCAGCTATAGTGTTAAACAAAACCTTTACAACTAACTACATAGCTCTTTGTAGTTCTCGTTTTTATTCGTCCTTTTGTTCAAGAATAAAAGCACAGCCTCGCGGCACCTGCTCCTGGCATTGATCAATAATCTCTATACTATATGCTAGCTATGGACCGATAACCCATACAGCGTTCATACCTTTCATATCACGAGAAAGTTTGTTATCTATACTATCTATAGATACTAATATTATAAAGATGAAGGTTTTGTTTGTTTAAACGCGCTAATCTCAGGAACTACTGGTGCGAATTGAAAAATTGTTTTACTATTGGATAGCCAGTAGCCTATTTAATGAGGTCATAGGCTATATAACATCACGCTTAATCTAACAGGAGCAGAGTACCAGTATAAAATGTTACAAAAACGGGAAAAATATGACCTGTTCTCTCTTATATGATGCAAGCGAAGTTGCGCGGGTCAGCTAGTTTGTTATAACAAATAAGTATAGGTATTTTGAGTTCCTATGATGATTCTCAATAGTAGTCCTGACTTTGGTAACGTGGTCGGTATAGCGTCGTAAAATAATGGTATTAAAAGGTTTTTAAACTTCTTCGTGTAAAATTTAATCGAACAGCTGATACGAATTTGCTCTATCCCCGACGATACAGCAAAAAACTCGCCCACTATTACATGGGTCTAACATTGCTAATGGCGAATAAGGGGTGTATTTCATACACCTCTTCCCACAACTTCGGGAATAACAAGCGTTATGTATGTATTGTAATATTTCTCGTGCATAACAAATGCGGCGTAGTTTCAATGCCAAAAATCTGATTTATAACATTGAACACTAAACACGCGTACAAAATCGTACACAAAGACGCAAAATTTCAAGAACGTAGATAAAAATAATAAATTCTTAGAACTGTTTACCATATTGGAACACTTGTACAATCTGTTAATTGTTATAAAACGCCGTTAAAGGCACATGTGGTGTAATCAGCTGTGCGGTGCAATGTTTCACTGAAAAAAGGTTTTATTAGCCGCAACCTTATTGATTGTTGGTAAACACGCAATACAGACATCAGTCGTTGTGACTCACTTGGACTACATAGGGTTCGCCGGCACTGAGGCGAGGCCGTAATGTCCCATCTACTGCTGAAATGCCATCATGTATAGATTAATGTAGTGTCTACCACGTTTTTATGATTCAAGTAGGTCGTGTGTCCGTTTTAGGACGATAAATGAGTATAAAACATCCTTTTTTATTCTATACTACACATAAGTGAGAATTTTTTACTAGTACTCTGCCCCTGTAGGTCGTAGCGTGATGTTACCTATATCGCCTATAGCCTATAGCTTTCCTCAATAAATAGGCTATCCAACTGTAAACCGCGTTCAACCAAACAAACAAACTCTACCATTTTATAATATTAGTAGATTAAAATTATATAAAACTTTGTGAATTAGGTTTTTTTATTACCCCTTCTGATAGAATCACTTAATAAAATGGACCTATCCAGTGGATTCCATTAATTCCGTTAATCCCAGGTGTGTCGTAGTGTTATCAGTTCGGTCATCAAACGAATGGCTGCCCATCTTACTGATATAACCTATTTGTTACGACACACACTGAAAGATGAAAGTGACAGCGTTTTGTTTCCCGACCGGAGTTTATTACACTTAGTTGATTTACCCCCGGTTTCTGAAGTACATTTGTCAGTAGTTTATCTATTCAATAGCATCTAAACTGGTATAAAAAATCAGTTTGAATAGATAAACTACCGCTAAGTGTGCCCCAGAATCCAGGCATTAGTAATTTTGTTGCTTTCCCAAACGAGGTTTTCTTTGTCGTCATTCTAATTGGGTATTGTTTATACTATACAGAAACTTTACTAAGACGTAGCACCTTTTAAATTCGTTCACCAAACAATTCTATTCTGTTTTATACCCTGACTGAAACAAAAAGTAAAGTTTCTCTTGCAAAACTTGAAAGAAAGAAACAAGTTAAGAAATTCGGGAATGTTCTAAATGTTGATTCGTCATTACCACGTGCCCACAGGAAATACACATTATAATAGCTTTTCTTATTTTCTGCCTCTTTTATTTCAATATTAAAAATAAAGTACAATCTCGTATCGAAATTAATTATGCATGCGAATTTGTTGTTCGGAATTCAGCTCGAAACAAGGCAACCATGACACAGCGAAAGTTAAGAAGTAAACATTCTGGTTACATTTATCTTAAAGAACTCTGTTATAAATAAGAAAGTATACCTGCTGGAAAACAGAACATAACATACAGATACACTAATGAATATGTAGTTAATTTGTCTACGTGAGTATTTAAAATGAGTAACATAGAGGCAGGTTGCATTCTGCTCTCATGATAACCCGTTCGCTGCACGTTAGATGTCAAGCAAACACGTGCATGCTCGGTACACGCCACTACACGCTGATGTACGCACATACTAACATACTATACTTGTATAATCGGAAGGGTCAGCCGTCGTCCCGCGCCTCGCTCGCTGCCTCCCCGCGCTCTATCGATCGCGCTACGTTGCCGCTTCGCTACTTTCCCCACGCGTTGCCAGCTCGCGGTTACTATTTAGACAGATTATTGTAACAAGACTGACTGGTGTATCATTACTTGTTGCCCGCTCCTCCCTGCGATAATCTCGTGGCAGAACTGGATCCACTGCGCTAGGATGTTTACCATAATAAATTAGTTATACTTTGTAGCGTTTCTCAGAACACTCGGTTTTAGCTGTACGGTCTATTTTTCTTATTTTTTGAGATGTGTCGTAAAGTGGGAGACATTTTCATCCGTGTTAGGTATTTAGCAAGCGCCATGTTTACGCCTCCGACGTGATCTGAACGTCTAACATTACTTGGTTTGTTATAAATGTTTATCGTCTGTACATCGTCTATTTATAAAATGTGGATGTTTACAAACTCTTTTCATTCAGTTACACTGCTCTTGTTTGCCTACGTCTATTTTAGTCAATCTCTGTTACTTACAATTCTTTCTGCCTCTACTTGGCTGTCAATTTCTAACTAATTAACTACCTAGGTATTTAGTTTTAGACAAACGATAAATATCTTGTCTGACATACATTATTCATTTTATATTATTTAGAAAGTTTTAATCAACCTTTTTAAAGATTATAGGCAGACCTTTAGCAACAGCTTTTCAAATTAAACTTGAGGACTAAACCTTTAGGTTGATGGTAGTCCTATTGATTTTATAAAGGCTTACTCTGGTCAAATAAATATGAAACAACACTGTCACAATCATTAATAAGTATTTATTTTAAGTAAAAAAATGGAATGATACAATTACAAAATTACTAGCTAATCAAAGTTACCTGTGACTGGGTCTAATTTAATATAATGTCTACGGGATGTTTTAGATCTAATACCTTTAATTAAACATAACACTTCAGTTCGAAACTCTAATTTTTGGTCCATATTGAATTCCCTAACTGCCGGTAAGAGAGACTCAAAGAACGATCGATCTTCGTCCTCTATAGTGGAAGTAAAACCAGCACCGGTACCATTGGGGTCAGGGAAGGGCGTATCCACATATTCTATGTCATTTTCCTGTTTTGCACATCGTTTTCTTTTCAAGTTTTCTATAGTGGATGGAGACTCGTCCGCGTCGCTTTCCCAGAAACTGGCTTCGTTCAATATATCTAATTTCCTGCTTTTAAAACCTATCGCTTTAAGTTTATTTTCATCGTCGTCGTCACTGTGTTCTTCGTTATCGTTATCACCCTCCATATCACTTCCTGACTGGCTATTTTGTTTTTCTTTATATATTATTCTTAAAAATTCCAAGTGCCTCGCGTAAATATAACCCTTTTTTCCATATTTTCGTTTCATGTGGCGTACAAAAGAGTCTCTGATATTTCGCCATTTTCCATTTAGCTTACGATCTGTAAATACGCAGGTTATCATTATTTTATTTTAAGTTATATACTGTATGACGTATGTGTTTATTATTTAATCGCCCACGTATGTACGTTGTGAAATTTAACGATACTGAGCTCTGTATTAGAATCATTGTATAATTATGTATAGCAATATTAGGACCTATTTTAAAGAACGGTTGACTTGTTTACTATGCATGATTGGAAGCCGAGATAAAAAAGAACTGTATGCGCTGACGGCTTCCGAGCATTCTACACACATGAACACGTATTGAAAATACAGTGCTACGTCGGATACTTTAGTTACTTCTAACAGCAAAACCACACCTTGAGCTTGCGGCATTTTTATAGCGATAGCAATCCTCGCGCGCGGTGAAATGGATGCAATGAAATATGTTTCGTATGTCGGTGTTGCGGAAAAACAATTGCGAGCTGAGAACGCCATTGTGTGACTGCAATCTGCAGTAAAACAAGACAAATGCACCTGAGGTTCACCTAAAATAATAGCACTTTGGGAATTGAATTTTTTAAGTACAATTCTCCCATAGTCTCAAGTTCGCAACTACTTTTTATGTGGTTTAAAACTAATTTATTTTTATGGCCACGATATAAAAACTTAGTTTTAGCTCGAGTGCATCGTAACGAGGCCCGGCCAAGTTTCTATGTAAAGTTTATCACGATTACTAAAAGTTACTGCGGTCGTGAACACGAGTTAGGCTTGTATCTCTTAAATTTAATGCTAAATCTGATATGGTATTATGCTTGCATATTCAAATACCGATCCTAAATCCTTATACTGTTGTTAGAGTTCAAAATGAAAACATACCACTTGATATAATTTAACGAGAAAGAAGATTAATAAATAATATAATTTACTCAACTCATGCATAAATCACATTTCTAACCACGGTTATCTAATCACCTATCTCCCATAGTCTTTATCAAGATAATGTTATCACCAAAAGCAGAATTCTCCAACATATTATGTGTGAAAACGCTATGTGAATATTCTATACAGTGTGTATGTCGATATTGTTCTTGTATGCAATACGAGGTATGCATAACAAGAAGTGAATGGCGGCGTTGTGAGGAGCGAAAGGTACAAGAGGAAGGATGTTGAGTCGACCGCTCGGCCGGCTGGGACGCGGCCGCAGCGTCAGCCCGTCAGCGTCGCACGCTCTCCGCAAACTCTAACTATTCATCCTATAACACTCGATCGCGACTCTCCTAGTTCCAAGGTGACCTTCATTTCGGTGATACACTTTTTATTCGGTAGCACTTTGTTTACTATCGTCCCTAGTTTTGAAAAACATGAAACGCACTGATTACCGTTTTTTTTCTTTATCGTCTAATGTTTGGATTTCCAAATACAAGTCTGTTGGCACCAAATACAATCTTCACGATTTTGTAACCTAACTAGCTAAGCCGACTTGTTCGATTTTGCAAAATGTCAGCCGAAGTGTAAAACACCATGAACCTGCCAGTGAACACGCTATCTTAACTAGATCCGAGCATACTTACAAACATCTAATTTTTCCTTTTCGGGCAGATGATCAAAATCAGTTATAAATAACTTGGCTATTTCTGCCCACGCCTGTTGCTTTTTAGATTTAAACCTGTATTCTTCACTGTTTACGTCCCATATTTCTGGGTATTTCTTCACTTCACTTATAAACATCTCGACATCGAGACAATATGATGACATGGCTGGCAGCACACTAGAAAACGTCGCGATAGTAGTGCGACAAAGAGCACGACCGCCGGTCGGTACGGACGGTCGACGCGGAGTGACGCAGCGGGGACGCAGCGACCCAGCCGCGCCGAGGCGGCGTCGATGCGTCGCGTGTGCACGGTCTGGCAACATCGCGCCGCGTCTCCGCGATCCGCCTCACTTTTTGTTTTTACGTATTGGAATTTATTTGTTTACCGTATTGTTCGGTAGTGTAGTTAACCTAAATGACGTAACTTCATTAAATGTTATTATTAGTAATACAAATTGTTACTATAAACTTTGTTTATTTTTGGCTCTGATGAATTACTTAGTTAATTACTTACATTATATAATTATAGATTTCTATGAACTGACAGCCGTATAGAAGAAGATACCTTTGTACATATCGACGGTCCCTACGTACATTCCCTCAAGTGGTACTTAGGGGATTTGTCTTTTTTGTTTCCGTGACCTTCCGGTTGTCATATACTTTCGATTGATTAAAAAAAAATTAGTAAAAATGCTTTAATTCTACCCTAAATCAACACTCGACAAACCCCAGAACTACAACACTTCCAATGTAAATTGAAACTTCAAACCGCTCTCCTGTAAAATTTGCGTTTTGCAATTAGGTTATTGTACGTAGGGACCGTCGATATAAGTACCTATCCGATAAATGATGCCTCGTTTTATAAAACCCTGATACATCAGTCACTTCTTAAAGAAATAAAAAGTAAAATAAAAATATCATGAAAGTAAACAGTGGTAGGTATTATGTATTGCGTTTAATCGCACACTTAGCGTGCAGCTGGGAAGGGCTGCACCTATTTTGTTGCATTTTTAAATATGACTGCATAACTTATATTATTATGTTAATACATTTTGTCTGCCGGCTGTAGTATGTTAATGTCTTGACTACACTTTTTTATACCGACTAGATAGTAATATTTTATGCTTAATTATAAAAAAAAATATCCAGGTTACTTGTCTGGTTCAATTATATTCAGAAATACGATGTTAAGCATGTTATTATGAAATATTTATTTATTTAGGTAGGTACTACCGCGATGATCTGGATGCCTTTGAGAAGGGCTGATTGGATCTTGCCGCCGATAGGATAGATTTGGAAGGGAAGGGGGAAAAGGTGTGCCCAGCAGTGAGACACTTACAAATATGCTAAGAAAAAAAGACAAGAAAATTTGACATATTGTCTTATACAAATAAAATAAATATACCAATATAATATAATTTATGGTATGAAAAACTGTGGTCAGTAATTTTAACAACCCAGTAACTTGCGTGCAGTTTTCATCTAGACAATCTTATCATTTTCTTGCTCAATAAGTCTACGAAGTAATGAATAATTAAATATGTACTTCCTATCTATCTATTGAATAGTTAATCAATCTGTACTGATGTCGTTGACCTCTGCCGTGCTACGTACATTTTATTATTACTTATTACGTCAATGAGATATTTTCATTGCCGTCAGAATTTCAGCAAATCCTTGGTTGTTCATATTTTACGATTTTGATTGGTAGTCTTATGACTTGGCTTGCTATGCATATTTAACAGACTGGCAGCATTTCTCAATGAGACGTTACAAAGTAAATAAAATTATACGAAAGAATCGCGAATCGAAAAGGTCGCACCACAAATTATAAACGCGATTTACTTTTAATCGCATTGCAAACGAAATACCGTGCTCATTTGAACTGCTTTTTAGGTGGTCATTATTTATATAAACACCTTAAGAGAACGCGAAAACTATTTTATTAATTAACGCTCGATATAATTTATGTTCACCTTGCTGTATTCATGTTATAATCCTTATTAATACTCTTGTTTTTTCCTTATACGAGTTTAAAGTGATTTATTCCTCTGAATTTAGCAGATTTGCGAGCAACATTACGTAACTTACATATATAAATCACTATGTGGAGCTTCCTGAACTTGGATGATTTAAAGGTCGTTGCGGAATTCTGCTATACTTTAACGGATTTCGCCTTTTAGCTACAGATAGCTGTATTATTTGCGCAAATGTTTATTTTGAACGAAATCTTAAGATGTTTTTGTATCTATTTTGTATTAATATGCAGTTTTTTTTACTAAAAACCATACCTACTGCCTGCCATAACCATACCTACTGCCTGCCATACACAAAGATTTTACGACCCCTTAAAAAAAATATTTTTCGTACAGTAAACACTGAACAAATATTTTACTGAACTTGTCACTACCTGGATGAGTGGAGAAACAAAGTCTTGTAGTCTATTGTCATCGAGGGAATGACAACAACGAATGTATAGTCATAGTTGTTTTCGGCACTACGCAGTAAATGCGTCAAACGTCAGTTAAAGCACAGATGTAGCTCGAAGGAAATGAGAACATTCCGCTAATGTAAAACCTAAAGCGTACCAAGTTTGGGGAATTATTGCGAAACTTTAGAATAATCGTGAAACTTCACAATTTAGGGCGCGAACTTCCCGCCTAACTGTTCCCACAAAGTTTTGCATTTCGTTGAAAGATATGGCGGAAGCTGGAAAAACTCCGTCGCGGTTTTTTTTTCTCGTTTGTAGTGGCACAGGCAACTTCGTATACAGCCAAGTTCCCATAATTTTATTTTGTGAAAATATTTGCGTCATATTTTTTAAATTTTAATTTGGAAATCTACGTAGTTAATTTTGGAATTTGTTAATGTAGCCAGGCAGGTGGTAAATAAACATAAGTAATTAAGTACCTACTTAAGTATCAAAAGGTGCCATATTTTATCTGGCTGGAATATTTGGACTAACAATGAAAATTTCTCTATTAGTTGAAGTACATATCCAAATCTATAAACATCTTACTTATCATTGAAACGACTGAAAATGTTCCTGCAATAATTATGAAGAAAGATTATTTTTCCCCGAAGTTACTGTAATATTTAATGTAAATAATTTTCTCAGAATACCTACTTGATATTTCATGTAATTATACCGATGTTTTTGAGGATGTAAGTAGTTACCTACCGTCTTCAGTTGGGTTTCTAAGAAGCTTACGTCGTTAATATTTTTTCCATTAGATTTCGTTATCATATAATTTTATAAGATAAAAAATATTTCTACATCCCTGACTCAATAATTTACCCAAATGTTAAGAAGCATTTTTCTTTATAGAAAATGTTTTATTTTTACAAATTTGATATAAGTATCCATTTTTTTTATTGAATCTGTGCTGATGTATATATATTTTTTTGTTACAGGTATAAATGGTTTTACACAGAAGGCTTCAGTAGTAAGTGGTACTAAGGTGAAAGATAAATAAAAGCTCATATAAAAATCATATTCATAACATTTATTAAATTATATAATAAACAAAAAACAGGGCGCCACAATGTCGTAGTATTGCCATTGCCAAAAAAGTCAATATTATTGCTATAAATTTGTAATTATTAAATCAATTTATAAACTGTACCTACATTGTGACGTCACTTTGCTTACCAATTAATTAACTTAGACTAGAAAAATATAACTATTAGTTCTTAATTTTAAATTTTACACAATTATTAACGTTTATATTTAATATATTTGACTGTACCTTTGGTAACTTACAAAAACAATTCGTCTCTAACACTAACACAAAAGATAACTTTTTATATCTAAAATTAACTAAACTTGAAGACATAATAAACGGATTAGGTATTCATAAAAAAATATATATGATTTTTTGCTACAAAACCATTGATACCCGGTTTCTTAGGCACATTTAGCGGTAGTTTATCTATTCAAGCTGTCATTTTTATATGAGTCTAAACACTATTGAATAGATAAACCATCGCTAAATGTACCTAAGAAACCGGGGGTAAACCAATTACAGTGTGTACGATTGCAAACCATAAACGCATTTCTTGACATGTTGCCAAAAAGTTCACGGATTACTGCTGACGGAACAACAAAACTATAGTAACACTCATAAACTCCGGCTTTTGCCAAAATACTTGGATATTGTACATAATTCATCCTGACTTTTCACTTAGGAAACTTGTGAGATACTTAAAAACATTGTAAACTTCACAAAACTTAAAAATTATAGCGCAATAAATTCGCAAGTTAAGAAAATATATATCTGAGTTCTAATTAGCGATAAAAATAGGAAGACATGAAAACCGTAGGCGTGATATAATATTTTGTTATGTCGCAGCGAGAAACACGGCAAACTTTAGCTTTAGTAAATAATAAATATCTTTCTCCGTCTTCTTCCGTCATTAGTCTCGTTCACTCAAAGTATAAAGAACGCTTATAACGGCATCATTTCTAGACAGACCGTCTTAATTAACTTTTATGTTTGTTTTTATCACTTAAGTATAGTCTCACAGCTCACAAAGGGAAGTAGAAGATATAAATATTAACGAAAATATATTAAAAACATTCAAACAAAGAAAAACAATTATTTATGGTTATGAGCACCAGTACAATTTGGACGAAAGTATACTCTATTCCGTACTATCCTGCCTTTGTCTTTTAATGTCTAGGATGTTTTTGTCAGATGTCGAAGTGCCGGGTCTTGTGTTATTGTAATGGCACGACACAGCTTCTTGCATCACATTAGCTATTTGAGCTCTCACCCACATTTTAATATTAATCGGAAGCTGCCTCATCTCAGGAAGGAAAGATAATAGAAATAGCCTGTCACTGTCAGTCTCGCTTTCAGCTATTTCTACAGGGAACATGGGCATCTCCAGTTCTTCAGGTGGCTGGTCTCCGTCGCTCGAAGGACGTTTCCTCTTTTTCCTTTTAACCTTTTTTACTTTGACCGTAGCTGCTTCTATGGTTGGATCATCGTCTGGGTTCACCGCTTCCAATATTAGGTCGTCTTCGATTTCACTGAAAAATAACTCAATGTTAGTTATCCATCCCTAAAAACCCTTCCACCTGGCATTCTTTTACATATTGTTAGGGGGGAATTTGTAAAGAATACCTATCCTCTATTCATCTATTACAGTGCTAGTTCAGGGAAGTCATATCTTCCTTTAATATCAATCCAAAGTGATTGTTCCACTTACTCATCCTCACTGAGGCTGCCTTCGAACCCCCCAAGGAAGCTCATCCGCTTGAAGTACCGGTACACTCGTCTATTGATTCTGATGCCCGAGCGGCGCGCGCGCAGCTCCCGGTTGTACGCGTCCCTCAGCGACCGCCATTTTCTTTGTAACTGTAGAACTACAATATACGTGAGATTTTCACACGACTCTCATTAATCAGTATATATTTTATTATTTAAAACTCTTCCGTTACTGAGTGACTGTTTGACAGACAACGCACAGTCGAAACTACTGAGCGTAGAAAGTAGAAATTTGGTATGAAGATTCCTTAAAAATGAAGAGGACCACTAAGAGAGGATTTTTAGAAATTCTGGTCCGAAGGGGTTAGAGCTGAAAATTAGTATCGTGTACTTGGAGAAATGCAAAGTTTATAAAAGGATAATAATTTGGTTGAAACATTTTAACGATATGTTACATCATGCTATGTGGATGAGATTTGAGGTCAAGTTCAGTGTTAGTAATACGCATCAATCTGTAACCTATTTTATAAAAGTTATGCATTGTTCTGTAATAGCCGATAAAGTATCAATGATTCACGTTTAAGTACCACGTATTAGTATTACAAAACATTTCCATAATCTCGCCATAATGACCATTGTGATTCATATGAATACCGTTAGTGCGTTCATTTTCATTTAACCAACTTTGTCTGTTCGGAACACGCGCCGCGGCATACAAATTATGTATGTATATGTGTTGTATGCGTATAATGGAAGCCAGACAATTTTCGAGGTCAAAAACCCGAACACAATGTACAATTTCTTTATGATACCTATTAACTCTGACCATTAACAGATTAATGTAGAAATTGCGTTAATTAACCGTAACTGCTGAAGTTCGTATAATTGGCTTTCGAATGTAGGTTCATTAAAAGGATTGCGATGGCGTTGTGTATTTATTAAAAAGGGCGAACTCGTTCTCCAATTAAATAGCAAAATAAAACTTGACCTAGTTTGAGTTGAACCCGAGCGACGCGACTGATATTATGAGTATTTACGGTTTGACGGCGAGCGCTGGCTGCCCGCCGCCGCCGCCACGCACCAACCCTACAGGTAGGGATGCGATTATATTGCAACTCTACTGCTATTTTAAATGTACCTACACCCTTCTATAATTTTGTTTCGTTTGTGCCAAATATTTTTATTATTGGCTCTGGATCTCTACTTACCTATGTATGTAACAATAACTCTGAAAAAGCATACATTAAAGTTGCATAATATCATGACCTAAAATATAAGTCTAAGGGCCTAATTTCAAGTCTGAAACATTCGAGAATGAATGTTAAATTGTGAGTAATAAGTTATCACAGTTCAAAGATATGGAGTCAACTAAGTCAATATTTATACTTCGTAATCAATTTCAATAAGCCAAGTGCGTTTTCCTCATAGAGCTCATCAACGGCTACAAAGTTTCAAGTGCTTACATTATTTCCTTATTGCGTTTTTCATTATAAAACAGTAAAAACATATTTATTATAATGATGACAAGGGCAAGAGGGCGAAGAACCAGTACCGGAGCGATTATCATTAATCGTGCACTGTCTGCGTGCGAAGCGCGGAACGACTCCACTCTACAAATCGTTCGCGAGACTCGGAAACGAAATGTCTGACTCTTTTATTGTAACTACATACCTAATTATCGAAACATTTTCGAACTAAATAACGATCGATAGGTACGGGGAAACTCAATAAAATAGTCAATTGTAATATTTACCTATGAATTAGGTCACGGTAAATTCTTATAAACTTGTATTATTGAGTGATTGTGTCCGGCAGACATGTTTCTCTAAGAAACTGACGTTCACAGAGGTTAGGTTCTTGTATGTCTTTCATACTAACCTCTGTCGTAAGCCGTTGCCTTGTTGTAATTATCCCAATCGTGGTAAATAACTGATCCTATCTCCTTCCACAACGCCAATTTCTCCTCCCGATCGGCGGGGTGATTAGCGTTGTACAAGCCCGGCCGTTTTTTTATTTCATCAATCAATTGAACTGGATTAAAGATTGACATTTTGACAAATCACTCGAATCGCTCCGATGGAATAAAGGCGTAGATTATGATTGCGACGAAAAAAACGCGCCACCTCCGCAGCGGGGCGCGATGCGACTGACGCATTATCGCGCGTTTGTGCGCACGCTCGACGTTCGTGATTGGCCGCGTTGCGACTCGCGACCGACTGAATGCCCGCCCACTGCGACTAGCGTGTCGCCGTGTCGTAAACTTTGTCGAATCGATTCATTTTAACACGATAACGCATTATGTTATTTTCGTTTATAGTTATTGATAAATGCATTATTTTGTACGTGTCGTACATTATGTTCCTATAAATTACTCAGATGTTGCACAGTCAAACTTATCATGGACGTTGTACCTACAGACATAACCATCGTATAAGTCTGATTAATCTATGATGCCTTATCAGTTTGACTAATATAACTGCACAGTTTCTCCCTAGTATTAATACATATTATTAAGTTATTCATACTGATTGGCAAGTTAATTTCTGAAATTTCAGGTTAAGCATTTACATCTTATTGCCTGCATACTTTTTCATAATAAAGTACAATACTATACTAGGGACATAATAAATTAATTCATGCACAAAGTTAGTTTACTTTTCTCTCCTGAGACGCAACTTCGCTTGGTTTGTTTACAAAGCATTCGAAGAGGCACTGAGTTGCCACTATGCGACAAGTCGTTGACGCATGGGCCCCTTACGACTGCAACGCGATTTACGTTTGAATAAAACCTTTCTCTTTCTCGATTGGTTTAGTCGCCAGTAACTATTTAATGTTGAAAATTCATTATTATTAACAGGATTGGACTATCCTACTAATATTATGAATGCGAAAGTTTGTGAGAATGTATGTATGGATGTTTGTTACTCTTTCACGCAAATACTACTCAACCGATTACGATGAAATTTGGTATATAAGTAGCTGAAGATCCAGAATACCACATGGCCTTTTGGCTTTTATCTAGGCTTTTATCAAGGGAAGGGTTTCCACGCGGACAAAGTCGCGGGCGGACTCTAGTCTTGAATAAATTGAACTAAGCAGCTGTTGTAACTAGGTGTGTTGAATTAGATTCTAGTGCGATGGGACCCCTCGAAAGGGGAGATAACCACTACTTTTAGTGAACGCACCTGCCTGGAATGAGGTTACGTTGGCTATTCATAAACACATGCGGTTATGTACTACATAATATGCATAAAAACATTTAAAGTATCCCTTTGTGACACGAGTGGCGAGGTAGCCGCAACATCGTCTTGCGTTCATTCGCCGACCGCAGGCGACCGCGCGACGTTGCCACACCGTGCATGCGTACACTTTTTTTTATTTGATGCACTTTTCGTGTTTTCAGACTAAACCTTCCACGCGTTAAATATTAACACAAAGGATGTATTTTGGCATTTTTAAATATTTATTTTTGAAATTTAGCGTGAGTTTTATTTGCGATGTATTGTTTTCTTGAGTAAATACATGGGTTAATGATTTCTTTGTCGTAGTATTGCTATTCTGAAAAGACTTTTAGGACAGTATTTTTTTCTAATAGATGCATATTGTTTGCCTGATCTGTTTGCCCAAGATACCTAACTCAAAATTCTGCAATTCCTATCAGGTACGTTTCTAATATGGTAGAGCCGCAATAGTGCCTTCGATCTTTGCTAAGTACCACCTTCCATTATATTAATCTACCAACTCTCTATTTAATGAAATAAAAAGGATTAATAGCGCTATAACGAATTTATGCATGCACGGCATCTTAGCTATGTGCAATGGAGTGCAATTGTGAGCGTAAATGCACATTCTCCAGAAATTGAATTTTCAAATGCATTTTATCTGCTTTTCTATGCTTCTGGAAGATAATACCTATGTTATATAAGTAGGTATAGTCCAACGATGGAGAACCTTCTAAGTATATAAGGTTTGCGGCTGACGGAGTTATACCAACTTCAGAATTTAGAACATCAGTGACCTTAGGCTTATGTAGCTGACAACTCTGGCTTGTATGATACAGCTACTTCATTTTTGGAAAGTATAGCAATTTTATTAAAAAGTAGCCTATGTCCTTTCTCGGGTATTAAAATATCTTCATACCAAATTGATTCCATAGTTTAGGCGTGATTGAGTAACAGCCAGACAGACAGACAGAGTTACTTTCGCATTTAAAATATTAGTATGGATCTAGAGTTCTTGTACATATCAAGGCTCAGTACTAAAGTACCTATAGTCATAGGTACTAATACTTACCTGTTATCGGTCTGTAGAGCCACAATCAGCCAGGTTTAGCTTGCCCAGGGCTCGACGGGCTTGAGTATTGATTCTGTTCACGTGCGTCCCTAACACGCCGGGACCGCGCTCAGCCCGCTGCCAAACTCCCGGACACACAATAATATTTTATTATTATTGATATAAAATACTTACTCTAATTTTTTTTATGTTTTGTTATGTATACTAGAGTACCTACGATATTTTTTTTTTACATTAAAAAGTTAAGTATTTTTTAATCCTTCCTCATTTGCTATAAATATGAAATAAGAAACATGTTGTATGCGTTTATACAACTAGGTAGGTAACTACACCTACCTAAGTCTAAATGTCTGTTTGTTGTAGGCATCGTTTGTGACTTGTAAAATAACAGGCATAGGCGTTCGTTCTAGTGATTTGTGGCGACGTAAATCGCTCAAATAATATATTTTATAGTCAAAGCCGTCGCCTTTAATTATACTAACATACGAACATATGAATTTTCATATTTAATAAACGACATTCTAGATTGCCAGGCCGTTTCAAACTGCAATTTATTTGCATAAACACATGCTGTGATGTAATCACGCAACATTTTTATAGTCGAAATGTATGTGTAAAATGATCGATGAACCCTCTACTATTTATGGTTCGTACATCACGTGCAAAAAAAATATAATGAATGGGATCCCTTTACTTCGAATTGAGCCCGAATATTCAGCGGTGCGGTTCGTTCGTGGGGCTCTAGAGCCGCGCGACGTTGCCACTCCGCAGCCGGTACCGCTATGCGACGTTGCCGCCTCGACCCACTTCCAAGGCGGCAACAGGCGCACTTTTTTCACTCGCCAAAATGTCGGGGTTTATAATATAGCTTAATTGCTCGCGATTTTTAGATATCATAGTTCTTTCCGTGGCAACAATATCGATATTCGTGACCTTACTTTTCCTTTTTTTATTGTTTACGTCGCGAGCTCTAGTAATTTCTGTATTTGCTATCCCTACAGATACCTAGCCAGATTTATCGTAGAAAAGGCATTTTAGTTTTGTGCACCTTCTTTCGTCATAGTAGTCAGAAGTGATTTACAGATTGAAAGCAACACATTATGTTTATTACATCTTTCCTTGTTAGGTAGGTATAGGCTGCGAGCCTGAGAATGCTAGGAAACAAGCCTCAAAATACTTCCCTATATTTTTTTCACGAAACGCAAAAATACAAATAAAAAGTGAATTCGTTTTGTTAGTTCCGCTTTCACTGCCAGATCTAACGAATTTCATGACATGACACACCATAGCTTCTATGGAGATGAAAAAATACAGCATATTTCAGACTGTGTAAATAAAAATGCAGGAATAAGTGAAGCGAGAAATAAAATGAGAGTCGGTACTTTTAAAATGTAAATATTCGCGTTTAGAGCAGCGGTGTAGCGTGTCAGGCGAGTGTGGGTGACAGGCGCTGGGCTCGAGGCAAGGATTATTGACATAGCGACAACTTCGCAATATGACACCAGCAGACTGCAGTGTTATGTAGGTGTATGTACCTAACTCATTTTTACCGTCAGTCACAGGTTTCTATCGAGTTTCCACTAGTTATGTAGCTATTTTGTGCTGCCTACCTATTTTATCGAGCTAATTGACTACCTAGTGGTAATGTATAGATACAATCGTATCTACAAGCAAGTATTGTAAAAAAAAACTTTTTGATGAACATAGCTATGATTTTTTTTTAAAGGCGTGCGTCTTTTTTCTCTCGTTTTTGCACATCGTAAATAATAGCTTTTTGTTTTAGTTGCACAAAATTTACAGACAAAAGATAAAAACTACCTATCTTATTTGTTCTTTGTGATTAACATAGATAATAATATAATCTCTACTCTGTAATTATGAGACAATGACTCGAATTTGTACTGACACGCGTAAAATGTATTAAAATTGTTCAAATCTAGCCGGCATTTTATTGTGCACTGAAAGTTTGTGCTAGTACTTTTGGCAAACTATCACTGGGTATCAGTATGAGCGATGCCCGTGAAGCATAAAGCGCGAAGATATTATCTTAAATGAATGTCTGCGCAAAATCACATAGTAAATTACGTCGTGGGGCTAAATAAATTGCTTCGGACAAAAAACATGGCGGAGTCGTTAGCCCGCGCAATATTGTGGCAACATTCAACCGCTTATCACCAAACATATTATTTACATAGACGTGGTATTACAAATACTTTTTATACTCAAATAAACGCACATAATCAAACAAAAGCTAACAGAAACAAATGTTACTTATCTAAATTTACCACCTGAAGAATAACATTTTACATTTTTCTGAACAATTATTTCGAGAAATTAACATCTTTCTTTTAATTAAAGTTAACTTCGAGCTTATCTTCAAAGAAACAGTGAATTACATATTCAAATACGGACTCATTATCTTTGAAATACATTTTATACAACGAGCAGTAAATAATGGGAATTAGGTTTTCTTTTTCAATTTTAACCAAATGAGAGTCTTTGATGTATTCAAATCTGTTCATCGATCTGTCCTTGGTAGTTCGGAATTAGCATATTTAATTTCCCTTTTGTACGTTTCCAATGTAAGTCTGAATACGTAAGACTAGCGAAATGTTGATGTGTGCATGTGTAGCGATGTGTACGTGTGCACGTCAGTGAAGCACAATGCACATCCGGTGCATTGTCGGCGCCTCACAGATCTGCATCTTTATGCACCCTCGCATATGCATGCACGATGCATACGACATCCACTTGCTATGAAATGTGCGCGAGGAACTTTTAGTCTAAGATTTTTATACCAGTATAATGGACTTTTCACTTTTCTTAAGCCTGATTGCCAGCTGCGAGCGGGGCAGGCTTGTTCGACTCGACGCGCCTTTGACGATCGTCTCTTTGTTATAACATACACGCTAGATAGTTTTGCAAGTTGAACGGAATGCGCCTCCGCGCCCACTCGAGAACCAGCTTGAAGCTTGTTTGTGTATTTAGAAGAATAGAATACAATTAAACTGGATTTTCAGACAGATGTAGCACAGTTTACTGTAACACATTTTGCTCAGAATCATCTACATCGGCGAGTAATGTTCCCATGAATTTCTGTTCATGAGTGGAAGAAACACTTCCTATATTGGGAGTTTCCACACAAATAGTTGATTACATTACAGTATATATCATGTTACGGGTACACAGGTGTACGACGCTGCTTTATCCGATGTAATCCATTAGTCGGCACACACGACACCCGCGGGAAATAATGCGACAGTCTTCTGCTAACCGAGACCACACGGAACTTTGTGGAAAATACTGATGAAATTTATATCAACATCGATACTATATTGAATAATATTTGACTCCCACACTCGCGAAGCTTTACATACTGAAAATACAGCAATTTGATTAAGGGTAAAGTAAGGAGCGACAATTTTTCTATCATCGATATCAGTGTTACCGAAAAGAAAGCAACATTTTCAAGTAGTAATAAATGTATATTCCACATCACTAACTATAGAAAGCAAGCATCTGATTTTGATGATGATAGTCATAACCATAGTGTGCAAGAATAATTAGTAATGCATTAGATTTGAAATTGCCATAAGTACTTATGCAAATTTCGCCGTATGGGCTGCCTCAATATTATCACTTAGACCGAGTATAACAACATGACGATATAGAATCCACCTCAGATAATACTAGACGTAACCAACATCTAAGTAGATTAATAATACTTAGCAGAAACATGGAATAATCCAGCTTTCCTGTACTGGCAGTACATATACGTGGATCGTGTGTAGTAGACCGCAGGTCAGAGCGGTCGGGCCGCACTCATCGAGCCAGTAATTGGATTCGTGAACCTTCTCTAATTGGATTACGTAACTTACGTAAGTCTTAAAACAAGCCACGACTTGTGAAGCTTCCAATGTATCCAAGTTTCTGAGAATTTGCATAAAATCACATACTTGTGTCATATTAATAATATTGTGCAAAATTATAGGTCTGCGTTTCTGAGTATCGAATTATTGCTGACATTTCCGCAAACTTTACTATACCTAGTCACTTCGATACTTACTATTTTTATGACCGGCTTCATTGAATTTTTATTA
This sequence comes from Anticarsia gemmatalis, assembly GCF_050436995.1. Taxonomy (NCBI): domain Eukaryota; kingdom Metazoa; phylum Arthropoda; class Insecta; order Lepidoptera; family Erebidae; genus Anticarsia; species Anticarsia gemmatalis. The sequence goes on along the minus strand of NC_134764.1, from coordinate 6,216,866 downwards.
TGGGGTGCGTCTAATAAAAAGTCTGCTTAACGATTACATAGGTATATAATCTTTATGTTGCTTATACCTAAACTAAGAATGAAGTTGAATAACCAACTGGTTTTAATCTCTGCCGACTCCACGAGACATCATCATTTATTCGCAAGTACCTACCTCCGTAATTAATTTTAGTCTGCCGCAAGCGAAACGTGCTAAGATGAGCTCGCATAGCAGAAATGGAGCTTTGAGAAAGCGAGACGACTCCGCGGTACACCACGACCAAGATGGCAGCTCGAGGTGAATGCCTTTCTTCAAGAGAGGATCGCGAAAATCGAAGGGAACGAGGAATACCTACGAACAGGGCGATTTTAGAAATCCCTTCTTTTGAGGAAGAATTTAATGGAGCGAAACATTTCTCCGTTATAAAATCGGTGTTTCCCAAAGCCAAAAATATATTTTACATAACATTCTTTTGTGCTATCGTAAATAAAGATTGCTATTAATCAATTTTATGAGTTTTACTACGTCCAAAATGTTATCTACAGGCGGCTCGAACATGTTTACCCGGCGAACGGCAATGGCCTTGTACTCGCAAGAATGTCTGCCTACGTGTACTTACTTTTTATCTCAATACGATGAAGATATCATGCTAATTTTATCTGTACCTAACTTCTTTATTAGGCAAATGAAGCAAATAAGTTTACGTATTTGCTCTAAAGTCGTGCGACACGACAAGTTAATTTCGCATTTATACTTGCTCTTTGCTGCAGTCAATATAAAAGGTTTTTTAGATATTATCTACTGCTTTTTAGACCACTTTAATAACAACTCATTAGATTTTTGAACCTATAGAACTTGAGTTTGCTGCTAGGACTAATGCTAGTAGTATAACTTGGTGATGTAAATAAAAATATTTACTTAACAAAAATATTGTTTTCTACTGGATGTGTGGATTCATTAAAGTCATTCAAAATTTGTTCATGAGCTGTGAAAGGGAGGTGATAACTCTTTTCTTTCTGGTCAGGCATCTTATTTTACTTGGACCCAAAAGTAAGCAAAAGTTAACCAGTCAGGTTTCGTTCAGAGTCTAGACGACAGTTTAGTGATGCCCACAACTATCTTTACCTTGTCTAAGCCCCATGTAATAGGGGGCGGTTCAATAATACATACTATTTACACTATTTAACTATCAGTTATTTTGTAACTATCAGTGATCATAGACCGTAAAACTTAACAACTCGTGTGACTCACATCGAGAACAATCGACTAAAATGGAATGTCGATTTAAAACTGTAATCGATAAACAGGTTACTGATTAATGTGCGAAGGTCTTTATTTTCGTATTATTCATATGAAGGTATATTCTCTTTTTTAACTACCTAGATTGTTCAGAAGAGATTTTTATAAGTCCTATTTTGAAATCATATAATTTTGAGAAAATTGTTTTCTCGGATACGTTAAATAATAATAAGAATAGATGCTTCTGCTGTTTCCAAGATAATCCTGCGGACAAAACCATAATAAAATGTTCTAGGAATAAAAAAATTGGCCTGGGATGGAACCCTTTTAGCCGCAGCTCAGGTGCATTGCCAAATGCTTAGGTATTTTACAAAATATTCTCTGAATTCTAAATTTTAGCTAGCTCTTGATTGGTAAGGCCTATTCTACTCAGATTTTGGGGATTATAGTTATCACAAAAGCGTGCTATCTGCCGGTCCTTAAATTAGGATTAAAGACTGCATTTATAATGCCTGGTACCTGCATGTAGGTATGTAGGGAGCCATCACAATAGTAGGTACTGTAACCGATTATACGTTTTTTTAAATCTAATCAACAACCACAGTTCACGCCGCTGCTTTTGAGAAAAATCAATCCAAATTATCAATGCTCAATAAGATTTTGAAAAAACGTTGCTGCCTTGCCCTAGAGACCGCATAACCTTCAATGGGTCGCTCAGAGTAACAAAATACGAGAACAGAAAACATCGATTACTCAATATCAATAACTATAACCTTCAATTCCCTTGAAATTAAAACAACAACTAGATATAAATCGATGCTATCTCTCAGTTGAATGTTAACTGCTGAATCAGTGCGACACGTTGCCGCTCTGTCGGCGAGGTTGCCGCTCCGACGGATACGAGGCGCCATGTTGCCAGCTCGCACGGTGCGGGCGGGCGCCACGCGCGGTTGCCGCTCAGCTCGGTATAAACCGTAAAATACCATTCATTCAATTAGTGTGTAGCAACATCAAACTTTTAATGAATTCACAAAACTTACATGCGAATGTCAAAACGCATTATGCTAGCGTAAGCAAGTGCGTATTATAAATAGTGCGTGTTGTTTATAAAAATAACTTGATCATGACTATTCACGACAATGCATTCTACTTTTCTGGTGTAGGTAAGTAGATATGTGAATTCAAAGTCCACAATCATTACCTACTGCAAAATACATATCTACGTCAGTTTGAAAAATACGATGTGAGATCATCTAGCTAGATGCTTCTAAAAGCAATCATCATCGTCGAATGTTGTAATAATATCTGTCGGAGCTGTGCGAAGTTCTAAAACAGCTTTACTGGGTGCTATATTCGTACAGTTAGTATCGATCCGACTGAGCCAAATAGTAATCTCATGTTAGATAGTTGGAAGCTCTCCGCTCTGCTAAATCCCCCGCGGGTGATAAGAGGATTTATCTAAAATCAATATGATTGGAAATATTTGAGTTGGAGAGCGTAGCCGGGCTGGAGCGGTGTCTGGCTGGCACGCTGGCACGCTGGCTCGATGGTGCGCCGGTGCGGGCACGATCGCAGCGCTAATGGGCCGGAATTTCGTTGATTGCGCGATTTCCGTACCCCTTCGTCCCGTTTTATCTCCGCTCTAAATCCTTTCGTCCTTACATAGTACGTTGGGCGCTCGAAACCCGTTTTTAGCCGGATTATTCCTATTTGTGTCAGCGGAAGGGTTTATGTCCATTCCAAAATCCATTCAGCCAATCCTCTCGGCTCTCCATATCGTGGCAAAATCATTTTACCGTGCACTATGTAAGCGTACATATACGGCTACCACTTTATTTCTGCTTCGAAGGATTTTATCAAGGCAAAAATAACTTTTTCGTGGTACAATCATATTGTCAGAGTTTCTGAGAACATACCTACAGTGTTTTTATGGCGTTACGGCATACATATTTCATTACTTACGCTGATATATGATACAACTATGCGAGAGCGAGCATAAAATCTTAATAAAGCTGAAGTACCACCAAGAAGCACGGTGGTGGCAATTTACGACGCAAATCTAAATATCCCTCGCCACGTTTGCTCCTGGGATCAAATTTATTCACATATTGCGGTATTTTTCCGTTGATTTTTGGCCATTAACTAAACTTATTGCCTGGGGTTGGAGCTTAACATGTTAATCGATATAACAGCTAAGGTTCATATAGAAATGAGAATCTTTACACTTTAAAAAAAATATGTCTTTGGCCAAAAAGAAATAGAACTTTGTGTGCACTCAAAAGGTAAAAAGTTTCAATTATTTGTAAGGCCGAGTGAGGTCTATACGTCTGCAAATTGAAAAGGTGTCTAAGCCTTCACTTCATATTCTGAATACTATGAATGTAGAGTTTCCATTTACTTGCGGGTATTTCATAAAGCAGGCCTAGACGGGCATATTATATGTAAGTATCTTATTGATCAATATTTGAGCAAGATATCATCGAAGGCCTTAAAAAAAATTAGCGTAATTTAATTGTAATTTCTTAGAAACTAGACACTTATTCTATTTTCTATATTTGTTACTCCAGTAATCTCACCATTTTTTAAATTGCGACTTCCCCAAGTTAGCCATACAGCTTTCTCCTTTGATAACTTACAACTACAACATCGCTATATTTATTACGCTATATGCAGCTATGTGTGCCAGAATACAGTACCTAAAGATCGGTTAAGATGTGTGTTGGCATTCGTTTCTGTTTATAAGAAACAACTAAAGCACTTATTGCTGGCACAAATCCACCACTCAGAGCTCCCTAAACCATGGCCTATAAGAATTGTGCCGTTCCATCCATTTTTAAGTCTGCTTGAATGTTTTCTTTACAGAATGTACAGAATTTATCGTAACACAGTTATCCTTTGTCCATTTTATTCGTTCAATTTGTATGTTAACACATTTTGTGGCTTCCACTTCGATGTTACACGTTAATTAATTGCATCGTAAATACTTCGTTACCGTCTTTGCTGCTACAAAGACTGGACTAATAGAAAAAGTATTGTATTAAAAACTAAATACCGGTACGTTTTATAAAATGATTGATTGAATAGCGAATCTCCAGAATAATCAACTAACTTTCGTATTAACCGGCCATGACATTTAAAATCCAATTCAAATAATTATGTTTAAGTTATGGCAAGTTTATAATGTTGTTTTGAACACATTTAGTGTGTATGTGTGAAATTCGCATGGCTTCGTGAAAGTCTATACGTCCGCCGCGCAGAAACCTGATCGCGCCGACTCGAGGAGAATGACACGTAGCAAGTAAACAAGTACCCTGGAGCCACACACAGACTTACTCCGTTATGCCAGCTTGCACACTTGCACCTTCGCTAATAAAGCTATTATATTCACGGCTAGATTATAGATAGATTGATAATGGCTTTATTTCTCTCATACAATTTATTCCTGCAGTTTCATAGCAACGGTATTCTTTCATCACTTGTAAGGCATTCACTATGACGAATCCAATTCGCTTTTTTTTCTGCTTTTCATTTACTGTTAGGTCTAATAGCACTAGTTTTTGCAGTGGCAGTGCGCCTTTGTGGCTGAATTGAGATTCAATATGGTCGGTTACGATATTTCTAGATGTTTCTATTTGAATATTAGATACTGCGTAATGCCAGATCGAGAACTTGGCCTTGTGGCACGCCACGCCTTCAAAATTGCTACCTTGTTATGATCTTTTACTAAGTTCGTAGATTTTATATTATTCAGTTATATTCGTCTTTTAATCATTCATTTATTGTCATAAAAAATTCAGGAGTTAGTCTTTTCAATTCTTTGTAGATAATATGGGTTGGCTTACAAACTTATCTAATGACTATAATAAAGCGGATTAAAACAACTTCCAATTCTTTAACCGGTCAACTTTAGAAATGTTAGTTAGGTATCTAATTAGTATTTTTTACCTACAGACCTGAACAAAACAATGGACTTAATGCGTGAGAACTCACTTAAAATGTTTGGTGTTTGCATTCAATTCCCCCTACAACATTTACATTATAGGTAGCTAGTCTAGCCAGGTGACTTGTAATTATGCTACACAACCATTAATAGCTAAGATCGCCTTAATAACAGGTGCTAGTATTTTAATCTATAAATATTCATAATGCAGACAAGTTTCCTCCCGGAGATGTTGTTTGTCTCATTATTTTTAAACTGTTGCTAACGGAAGTGTATGATCATGTTTGTGTTACTTTGTTTATGTTTTAATTGGCTTAATTTGAATGCGACTAGCGACTACACAATCTCTTTACTTGTTAGTACTTGAATAATAATATCGTGTATGAAAGATTACGACTCAATTAATTACTCCGTAGGTTAAACACGAGTGCAATGACGCGAGACTGATTATATTAGCGATACACATTAGATCCGCCATAATTTATAACTAAAACATTGTTTTTATTTTGAGAGTGTGTGGCGTAACAACTTTACTGACTAGCTCTCATCTGAATTGCAAATGGCCGCCGGCGTGGAGACGTGGCAACGTCGCGTCGCACGGGTTGAGTCGAGAGTCGAGAGGAACGGCAACGCGGTCTCGTGCGTATTTTTATCAAAGCAACAATCGCCGAGTTATCTGTTATCAAGAGATAATATTGTTGTTCGTCTCGCTCGGACGATCGAGTCGAGTGTGCTGAGCGGTGGCCGCTCCTACTGTATAATACATCATTTTATACGATACGTTTCCCCGATTACTCTTGGCACAGTTCGAGTGATATATCTCTGGTGGAAAATAACAACAAACGGCCCGGGCCGGCTGACTCACTTACATAAAACGGATGTCAATAGATTTATGCGAATTTTACGACTGACTTTAGAAAGTATAGCCGGTATTGTAACGATACCTAGCTCGATCAAAACTTAAAAAGCTTTATAAGAAACGAACTCGTAAAAATGCAATAAAGTCGTTTGGTTTTGTTATGGGCTACTGACTATTGCCGAGTACTGCCAGATATTCTTTTCATGTGTGTATTGAAAATAGGATGACCTATGTTGCCCAGGCAATTGAAGCTGTAGTTTTATGTTTGACTACGCTGGGTTTTAAATGTTGCGTGATTTACAAACCGCTACAAAGAAAAACGATTAATAGGATTTCGAAACATTCGAAATGCTATTGCTTGTCTTTTCATTTCCGAATTTCCGTATGCTAATAGATAGGTAGGTACTACGCAGGCATAACTTCGAAGAATTCTCTATGAAATTATCCTCATGTAGGTACTTTTTTTTATGAACACTTCCACGTTAAATACCTAATATAAGTAGGTAAATAACAGATAAGATACCAATCTTCTAATCTATATTATTTGTATGAAAAAAAAGTGCAAATATTCCGTAGAAGGCACGGCCGAGGTGTCAAAGGCCAATTTTAGTAGGTGTGCATGAACTAATAACATTTTGATTATAGTTTAGACCAATGTAAGTATGGTATTGCGATAAAAAAATGACGATACATACATAAATCAAAGTAGAGTTAAAGTAATAAGAATTAAAGTCTTTACTTTTCCCCGTGCTATCCAGTGAGAGGAAAAATGTGTAAAACTCATATAGACGTGCCCTGGTCAATACAATGTACCAATAACGCAATAGGGCGCCACAATTTTCTTGTAAACACAATATTAATATTTAGTCTAAACGCCTATCAAAAAACCCAAAGTTTTTATACGCGACTCTACACGTGCCAGTTTTTATATAGGCTTAGTCTTGTCATAATTATAACAGCCTTATCAAACGTACTATTTGAAACATAGTACGTAATACAGAAACCTAATAGTAGTTTCAAGGATAACCCCCCTTCCTCCCCTCTCTGTACATAGATGCCATTTGCGTGTTCCCGGGATGTCGGGCTGCCGCTCGCGCCTCGCTATTTGAACGCGAGAGGGCGTGCGCCGGGCGGAGGGGTGCAAAATTAAATTTGTCCCGGAGGGTGAGCTTTCCCGGGACCTTGAGGCAACTCCGGGCCTCCGCGCTTCAATCAGCTGTTCTTATTCAGTCTCACTTATAGCTATTCATAGGCAAATGGCGTTTATCTTTGGGTGCCTACTTATTTTTAAGTTGAATAGTGTTGAGTTGTGTAGTAAAAGTTTGAATTTATGTTATGTGTTAGGTAAGTTTGACTGTTTACTGGGTCGATAAATTATTACAGTTCATAGTGGAAACGTTATTATTTTTAGTCTAACCTTTCTTTAAAATATTCAAATAATCATTTTCTAAGTAAAAAAAATGGTAGCGAAACCTAAATGTTTTAGTATTGACTCATTAAAAACATAAAAAACGTACCTTCTTGTGAGTCATACTGGACTATAAACAAGGAAATTAAACGTTCTCATCACATGAGTCACGAATAGGCACGATATTATAATAATAGGTATAATGAAATACAAAAATACAATATTAAGAAGAAAAGCTTATCAACTGATAGAATATCAAGACGTCATTATCATTATTATAAATTGCTTTGGAAGGTTTTATCGTTAAGAAACTTAAAATTTCAAGAAATTGTACGTTGTGGGCGGGATGGAATAATTTGAAATGGGATCCTTGATATTGAAAATAATGATGAAAGACGCAAGTCATATGCGTATGAATGTCAATCTCAATAGAATCAGAATCAACATCAACTTTAATTGATTCATTAAGACTGCCACCGCCTGGCGCCATTCATTTCACCAAATAATAAAAGACATGAATCGGACTTCGTAGTTAAAGTCAATAATAAAATCTAGCTTTTAAAATTTGATGATCTGTCTGAAATTCCACAAAAGTAAAAATTCCCATTTTTCTCCTAAAACATTCATCACGAAGTTCTTTGTGCTGTGATTTCGGCAGACGTCAACGAAATATCGACTTTTACGAGATACCTACAAAAATACGGTCCGGCGAACATGTCGGCACTCCGGTTGCTAGGCAACGGCCGTCCTCCTGAGGACGCGCCCTCCCAAAGCAATTAATTACGATCCCTGTAGGAGTACTGGCGAGCGCCGACCTTGCCTGCCCTGCTGATTTCATTTCGGACGTTATTTGTGTCGACGAATATCTCTCTGCCTTTTTCCTTAAAAGTCTATTAGTCGTGGACTTCGTAGCAATTTTCTGTCTCTATAGCTAGTAATTTAATGTTTTATATACCTACTTCTAATTAGTAGTTATTTGCTTCATTTAAGGCATGAGTCGTCGCCACTTAGGACACGAATTCGGCAATATCGCAGATTTAAAAGAATGAAAGTACTTTTTGATAGAAACTGGTTATTGAATCGCTTCACCCTTAGATAAAAGAACCTTAGGCGTACTATGTCGAATATAAGAACCAGCAGGCTTGGTACAAAGCCAACAATGACGCATTGAGTTATGTTTACCTAGAATTACACTTTTATTAGCGGATGAATCTTAGACAAACATGTCCTGTTTTCAGATCTTTTTAATCATTTGATACAGTCTCTCTTCTAAAACTCTGGGTAAAACTTGAGATAAGGGTATCAAGAATACACATTCGTTTCTATTTATAATATACCTCCTAGGTCATAATGCAGTACGAAAAAATAACTAATAATTAAGTCAGGAAGCATTTGTAGATTTAGGAGTTCGCAAGGCAGTATATTAGGACCCTTCCTGTTTCTATGCTTCATAGATTCGGTGGTTTTGTAGCCTTTACTTCGTTGCTTGTAGCCACTGGGTTATAATGCTAGAATATGACTATCGTACTATCCAATATCGAAAGGCAAAGTGACGAATATCTAAACTTCAAAGATCAAGTTTAGTGATTAAAGTCTCGAATGTTCCTAGAGTAGTTAAAATTAAGTTTAGATTTGATTTACAAGTACACAAATAACTATAAAAGACCACCTTGTCCTTAGATTCTTATGAAGTAAATACGTAATAACTAATAACCACTCTTGTTTGCATGTCGAGTCAGATGCAAATTACCCACATTATGTACGAGGGTCTAAATGTAGCAAGCCAGCCATTACTATCAGCAAGTTTCTATAGATCGTTATAGAATATAATCTCTCGATGACGCGGCTGTAGGCGCGGTCACTAGTCCTCACCATAAACATAGTAAGCAAGGAAAACATCATTTAGCAGAGAGCGATGCCTTAAACAGGAAAAGTTTGTTTTGCATCATATACAGACGAAGTGTTCTTGTGTTAGTGCGCACTTTCGTTTCGCGCATGTGTGCGTTAGTGCGCAACGCCCTCATGCGCCCGCGCCGCGCTGCCGCCGCCAGACGCTCACGTTATCTCGCATTCCACAGATACTATACACCTACATTGTAACCACCCACACACATACATAATTGTAACCCAAATAGATATAAGAGTTCATTTTGACATTTAATCGTGTGCGTCGTTGATTTCTCAAGGGCATATTCTGTCCACAGGATGTGTTAAGTGCACTTCAATAACAAACGAGTTGCAATCATATTTTTTTTGAGTAAAAATGTGCGTTTTTTTCCTTTTTTCCTCATTTCTCTGGCGTTTTTTGTGTTCGCAATGTAACCCGGATCCGTTGCGGCGTAATTTATGTTCTTGTTTACTGCATATCTATTATCTACCCACCACGTGGCGAGGCTATCGAATAAATTGTACGTGTCCCTCTAATACTTGTCTACGACATCTATTAAAAGATTTTATTGTATTGTTTTTAGGTTAGGTCAGGTTATAAGTGTAGGTTGCCAGCGTTTTATAATATCGTGTTTGAGATATATGTAGGTAGATGATCTGACATTGTCTGACTGTATGAGGACACCATGTGGTGAAGCAAAATGTCTTGCATTATTGCCAAGAAAACGCCTTGTCACGAGCGACAAGACGTCCCAAAAATTCTCAAAATGGTATTTCTTTTCGAAAATTTGATCTTAACTCGGTTATGATTCTTTGTTTTAAAGTTGTTGAAAATAGATAAGACACAAAAGACTTCATAATTCCAATATTAGGGATCTAAAAATAATATTCTTGGATGATATCCTAGGAACGTGTTAAGTTTTTTATCCTAAAAAGTGTCACTCCTATAATTTTTGTATTAAAATCAAAAGTTTATAACCTAATCGCACACTCACATTTAGACTCAGTTTTAAAAACCACTAAAAGTTCCCGAAATTGTGTTTCTTATTTTTCTTTAAAACCACTTACTTACTGAAAATATTTACACTCACATACTTACCATAGGTCATACATACATTTGCCGATCAACTGAAAAAAAATCTTACACGAAAATATTTTCATACACTAAGTTCAAACTCAGAGTCTTTTATTTAGACTATTTGATGACGTTTATTTTATTGCACTGTCATTTATTTTCCATAAGAATATCTACCATAATCATCTAATTCTATAAATCTAAGGATTTCATATAATTTGACCCACTTTGTAAGTATAGGAGTAATGTGCCACATGTGTTGAAACTCGATAAACGTCACTATTTTCACTATTGAATGACCGTACAAAATATCTTATGTCTATGTTTTATTGTTTCAGGTACGATGGTGGAGCTTTTCTCTCAGATAGCAGCGGGCACAGACCTCACTGGCTACTCAGGCGAGGTTAAATTCACCCATCAGTTAACCATTCTCTAATGTAAGACACGGCCCCAACACATGTAACGCACTAACCGTTTCATTTTCACGTATTTTTCGTTAATTTTCGACTTGTCATAACTTTGTATTTTTTCGGTAAAATTCTCTTTTTCCTTACTTTCTTACTCATTAGATGTACACTACATCCGTATCTATTGATTTATTATGGTTTTAACTAAAATGATTGAGCTTCAAGAGGTCACTGGACACTCCGTTCACATCCTCGTAAGCTTGATCGAGAAGTCATCCTTTTTTCTAAGTCGATTCGAACACGAGCGAGCCGTTCGACATCCGCAGCACGACTGCCGCGAAATCCATTCAACAGGCCGACAGGATGTGGGCGGGGCGTGCGGGACGCGGCGTCATTGGGTGAGCGCACGGCGCGCAGTGATGGCCGCCGTCGCATTCAACCAATGAGCGGCGCGCGAGCCGAACGCGAGTCCGTCCGGCGAGCGTGCGACGTTGCCAGCTTTTACCAGAAAAAAAAATACCAGATTCGACCTTCTTAGGACCCCCGGTTTTTTTTTGTTTGGCCGCGTTATCATTCGGGAACGTGTATTGAGGTCCTTATCCGTCCGTGAGATGGTTCTGCGCAGGTGGATGTGTGGTGTAGTGTTATAGTTTATTATGGTGTGGTCCACGCAAACTGGCGAGGTGTTGATTGACATCGTAACGAGGTACTGTACATACATAATTGGTTATATTTTTATTGTGTACATATACGGGGCTGAGTCATGTGACATTACAATTACCTCATTCACTAAACTGCGTGCACATTATCACGGCTAGCGACTGTTTATCGGTGTGATACGTTGTGAATAAATAAAGTTTGTGATATCATTTATTCGGTGTACATGGAAGGTTATTGACGTTCGTTTCACAATCTCTTCCCTTCGTGCTCGGTTAGGAGTCTTCTTGTTGTGTTCTCTTGTGCAGGGGTCATTGACACTTGTCCAGTATCTATAGTATGGAAGTCAACTGTATTGGGACTCGAGCATTGAAACTAATGATCATCAATGATGGGACAGCATCGCTAACAGTGGCACATTGGCTCCAATCAGATTCAACACATACTTACTTAAGTTTTACAACAACTACTCGTAGCCTTCAGTTCTTATCACAATCATTATTTATCCTACAGCAAGTTTCTCGTAACACTATGTGAAGCCTAGTCATACAGTTAATACGCACAACTCTACAAGGCATGAATTAATCACGCGACCTTTGATCTCAGGGATAAACTATTGTTATGACAGTTCATAATTAACTCATACTTATATTACTATGAAAAGTCTTAGTGTACCTTTGATCATCTGCAATGGATGATACAGGCCAATGATGAGGTCTACTAATCGGTACCTGGGGGACTATCGCATATTTCAGTTGACAACTATTTTAAAGCCACTATGCGGTGCATTGCTGTCTCACTTAGTCTTCTGTCTTCACTTATACTTATGAACACGTTACGTCAAATCAGCAATGTACTGAATAGTGACCATCAATTTGACGTACCTACACTAGTTGTCAACTGAAATACGTGATTCGCATACTGGAACGAAGTATGACGTGTCCCATATGTACTAATAGGTACCTACATATATAGCGACCTTCAATCTTTAGTCATGAACAGTCTTACCTTTAACCAAAAGTATAAAGTATCATCAATAAGAATTAACTTAACTTTACAATTCTTCAACTTTGAATGATGTAGTCTATTATATTTTCTTTTTTTCTGGACTAGTCATAATCCGTTTCTCCTAGAAATATTTAACTCTTAGTGTCACTTTACGTCTACCCAAAGAGTAAAAGATCTATTACATACATCCACAATATCAGGCAGGTCCTAAGGGTAGGCAGAGACCAAATACCACCACTTGGTACGACACTTACAAACTTCCTTTGCCTCATTCACATCCAAACATCTTGTCATACAAGACCGCCCGAGTCGTTATAATATTTAAAATCTAATGTTATGAGCTCTTCTCAATGAGACTTGACTCAAGGACTAACCCCTCCCTCATTACGGGAGGAGACCCTTGCCCAGCGATGGGACATTAATGGGTTAAATTTATAATGTCATGAGCAGTGGGACACAAAAAAAACGCTTAAAAAGATGTAGAATACTTAGTAGGTAATTTCTATTTGCCTCATTCACAATTAATTTCATCATGAACTAAAGTAAATTGGTCTCGTCAGCTAACGTATCCGAGAGTGTCGAAGTACCAAATATCACTTACGCTGTAATAAGTACAACATGCAACAATCTATCGACCTAGTTACACTATGGCCACGTGCATCGCTCATAGCCAATCATGTGCTGAGGCTATAAATTTGTTAGAATAAGCATCTATGATGATATTCGATCTGAAATAATATGATGACGTCAGTTTATCAAAGCTGACTGTGTGCCACGTATGCAAGAATGACATTACTTAGAAATTAGACTCCTGAAACCTTACTTCAACAAAGAATATTTGTTAAAAATTTAGTTTGTATGTTATCACAATACGTTATAAAATGTCGGTCGAAATATGGTGCGAGTATAAGATTTGCTTATTCGGTACTGCTTACTCCATGTCAAATAGATTAGAAAAAGGTCATAAACGAACACCTTTAATATTTTGCGAAATTTAGTTTTGACGAACCATACCTATGACATTTACTTTATTTATTGTTTTCACGAACCATAACCCTATAGAGGCCCTCTGTAGATGGTAGCTAACGAAGCATCATTGATTCAACATTTTAACCTTAACTACTTTTCTAGATATTTATTTCTATTTCCAAATAGTTGGACCTATAAATGAAAAACATAAAAATAGTACAAAAGTATGATAACAATACTGTATTTTCATCTAAAACTATCGCATAAAACATTTCAGTTAAAACCCTGTAATCGGAAAGTACGGCGTGGCATTCACAACTGTGCCAAACTAAGAAATGACAAACAATCAGCATTATTTTTGACATGGTGTTAGTGAATCAGGTTATGGTCTACTTTGAGAACAATATGAATGAAAACGAAAGCCACTCGACACACACATTAAAGAGACACTCATTACAAATATGCGTACGTTGCGTTGCAAAAGAAGGTTTTATTTGAGGCCCTGCTAATTAGGACCCCTCTTTACCTTATTCTAAACTAGTCTAGACAGTTTTTTAGGGCTTGATTTACTTATAACCCGGTTCTGAATCTTGAGACATGGTTGTATGTTGTCAAATTGTCTGTTAGCTTAGTTAAGAGAAGTGAAAGTTTCTTTAGTTAAACCTTCTGAGTTCTAACTGTTATTCTGAACAGTCTGAACACCCAGTTTCTGTAGTCGTATTTGAAATACAACGACAATAGAGTCTTCTGTACTAAGTCTATATGATATACAATATCTAATAGAATAATATAGAATTTATAATATCACAAGTAATCTTAAGTGCTCAAACTAAGAGAGATCTAATACGCAGTTTTAGAGGCTATCGTCAAAACATGATATTTCGACAAAATTTTAATTTATGTTTGTAGTTAAATATACTTTTAAATGTACTCATAATGTCTGTCTTAAAAATATCGACATTATCTTGTAAACTGTCGGATTTTTGACGAGGATTCGATGAGCTCACTCACAATAATAAAAATTGTTAAGTCATTGAAGTGCAGGCATTTTAGTTAACTTTATATCAAGTCCTTCACAAGTATGTGATAATTGTCACTTGTTAATTAGCCTGCCCAGTAACGGAGCAAGCGTTGTGTAATATTGTTCCTTAGTAACAGTAAGAGCCAGACATAGTATCGTTCTTGATATGATAAGAACAGATAAGACAAAAATGTGTATTTTTATTGTCTCTGCTCACCGTTATAAGAAAAGAACTGAATGTCATCCTGGCTGATTTCGACTACGGCGGCTGAATTTTCATTGAAACCAGCCAATTGTGCAGGACTTTGTTTATATTGGCCAAGTGTATGCACAATATACAGGTACACTCTCTATTCCTTTACTCTCATAGTCCGGTGGGACGGCTTAACCGACACGACCACTGAGAGGTCAGAAAAAAGATGAGGTACAATATCACATAAGATATCCCATACGAAATACTGACTTTTGCTTGATTGTTTTTAATGAGTAAATTTTCGTCGTAAAATAAGTCTATTAAACTCGTTAATAATTCTATAATTAACAAAATAAATGCAATATTATTTCCTTTAGCCTATGAACCAGGAAACTGCCACAATTTTCCTCATCTCCAGCAAAACAACATCGAAATCGCTTCAGTAATGGCATTAAAACGTCTGTGTAACAATTAAAGATTGTTATCAAACTAAAATGTAAAGCTGATAAGTATTTGCGTAGTTCGACGCGGTCAAATGTATGAATAATGTTACGATAAACTTATGGAAGGTGACCTTAGTTAATTGTACCTGATGGTTTAAAGCCGGGAGCCGAACGCGGTCGAGGAAGGTGACTGCGTACTGCTGGCCACGCGGCCCGTCCGGCCGTCAGTGTGCCCTTGCCGCTGTACCAATGTCTACAGACAGATTTAGTTTTTATTTCATTTCCAAATATAGATAATAAATGACGGCCTCTAGGTCAAGTTTTGTTCAGTGCTTAGAGCTCGTACAAATTACCATTTTGGTATGTAACTTATGTATTTACAAATGCTTTTTTGATATTTTGCAATTAGGTACCATGTGAGCAGTTATTTAATGGTACCATATTGTTCCTTATTTCGGCTAATACCATATTCCCAAGTTGGAAGTACATAACATTGCAGTATTAATTTATTTTTGAAATAACAAGTTTGATTAATGTCAAAGTAAAAATCATGAAATTGTATGCAATAAAAAAAAATGCTAATATCGTTTTATACGTTTGGCTTCTTAAAGCATAGACACAAGGAGTACTTAAAAACTTTTTTTTTAAATAAGGAAGGAAACTTGCTATGTTACTATCAATCAATGGGATATCCCAAATGGCATTAGCATCCTTAATAAAGAACTATGAGTAAGAAACTAACGGCTTCTAATTGTGGTGAAACTTTTACCTGAGTTTTT
Organism: Anticarsia gemmatalis; assembly: GCF_050436995.1. Classification (NCBI taxonomy): domain Eukaryota; kingdom Metazoa; phylum Arthropoda; class Insecta; order Lepidoptera; family Erebidae; genus Anticarsia; species Anticarsia gemmatalis. The sequence goes on along the minus strand of NC_134764.1, from coordinate 6,201,002 downwards.
ACACGTCATGTTATGTGACGTCTATGTATTAGTCAAGTTAAATAAAAGTTTATTACTATTTATGTTGAATAAATAATCTAATTCATCATGTTTTGTCAAATGGGTCCGGTTCCTCTTTAAAAAATATCTTGTACAGTCGGGCAAAGGTTTTTATTTAACCTTTTAACTTTGACTCAGACGATGTTCACTATAAATAAGAATAAAAACACATGTATACCTAATACATGCTTTTATTTACCGCCGGTTTTGGTCACTTGTATTTTTCTTTGAGAAAATCGTGTCTTCGCCATCATCATGCGGTCTTATTCTTCCTACTGTTAAGTATAGTGTCTCTCTTTGTCTATACCACACTCACCAATTTTGTGCCAACTCAATCAGGCATACCCTGTGAATTTCCTTATATCGTCCACCCCTTAGGTCGTATCTATCAGTTCTTACAAATCTGTGTTCAATAAATCCATCAATTTAACTGAGAATATAGAAAAAATAGAGTTTCTTCCAAAATAGAGTTAGAATTTCTTTTTCTATTAACACGAAGGAGTTTGATATAAATCATATCAGAATTTAGTTCCCTTGCTAGTGACTGAGTACAAAAAGTAAGGTATTTTACAAACATAAGTAAACAGTAACAAATAACTATCACTTGCATTTCACAAAACAAAGCGACTACTTTCCATTATATCCGGATTCTAGAAGGTTCGGTATCAAAACAAACACGTGTGACGTCATCACTACGCACTTACGCACCCTGCCGGCAAATGACGTCATTCGTGCCGCAAGCGATACTAAGCAAACTCACACATGAACACATCATGTACAAATGTAAATAAGTATGAATGTACATAGGTATAGTCGTTAAAGAAATGCGGAATCATTTTGTTTGCTAAACGTGAACCATGAGTCTTTTGATTTTTCTCTACCGATACGTTTCTCGGCCTAAGTTGATGAACATATAATATTCAGCAGACATTTCTTGTTATAATAGAAAACATCGTTATGAAACCCTGCACGTTTAAAAATATTTAACGTATTTCTTGAGGGCATGTATAGTCCCTGCACTGAGCAAGCGTGGTAGACTCAGTACCTGACGGTCAGGTTCTGAGTCTACCACGCTTGCTTGGAGATGAGACTCATCTCCTCCCGAATTGAGGGAATGGTCAGGTCCTGACCATTCCCTCAATTCGGGAGGAGATCCTTGCCTGGCAGTGGGACAGTAATGGGCTAAAGAAAGGAGATTACTCCCACCGAAGACCTTTTGAAAAATCTTCCCAAAGCATCCTATGGAGATGAATCTTCGCGCAAAAACTCGAATCCCCAACTTTTAAAGACTAGCTCTTGAAAAACTGTCGTTTATATAAGTCGGCTTTTAGTAGGGGACCTGTTTACATACGTAGTACATAATGTATTACATAGTAGTGATGAGCGCGGTACAGGGACATACTATTTATGCAGCCCGACTCGCTCCCGTGAGATAGCCCCGAGATACGGAATTGAAATTTTCACTCAGCCACAACTACATAACTGTATACTTCATGCATGTTTATTTTTTAAATAAATAATACAAACACCGTAGAGATTTGAAAAAAATATTTTTAGTAAAAGTTTTTAATATACTTTATAAGATCCTACTACTGTCTTTAATCGAGAATCGAGTGACTATCGAGAATTATTATAATTTGAGGAAATTGTCTGAGCTCCTATCGTATTTCTAAAGAACTGATAATTTAATTAAATATTAAGGAAACTGTGTCTATCTAAGTATTTCATAGCTTCTGAATATGTATTGGTTAACATAAAATATGTATCAGTTAAACCAAGAAATTAAAAAAAATCGTATCACTTTATCAGTCAGATAGACTACCCGAAGCATACCCATAATCCATGGTGCTGACCCTAAATCTTTCTTACGTTATCACCAAACGTGTTATTATAGTCGACAAAGTGAGCAGTACTATGGAATACACAATTCAAGCAATGAGTTAAAATATAAGTGCTCGATCAGTATCTAGTAATAGCAAGTAAAACCGGTTTTTAAGTACTTGTACTGCTGATATCACCAGTTAAATAGACTTAAATTTATATCAACGATGAAGCATTTTCATTGCTCGGGTTTAGAAGATTATTTAAGCCCGTGACCTCGTCCGCGTGAATGAAAATATTCCCGTTTTTATATTTATACTTAAATTTTACTTTTTTTTATTTCTTCTCTATTCCTAATGGCTGTAACATAGCTGGAGGTCATATGTCCTGTAGGCTTTTCCAATAAATGGACTATTCAAAATATATATTTTTTAATTCGAGCTAGTAGTTCCTGATATTAGCGCTTTAAAACGTCATTTATATTATTTAGAATTATTCGATCTTGTACAATGTCAAAATAAAGTACCTACCTATCCAGAAAATAAAATATAAGCTTCTAGTTCGTCCGATTTCCCGGTGTAAATGCATCGTATGAGTTAATCCAGCTTATAAACTATCAAATCTTCATAAAATAAGTTCAATATTTTTTGTGAAATAGTAGCAAACATACCTACATGCAAACATTCTAACAGACATTAGTAGGATGCATAATAATTGCGCTATTAGATTTCGCTTAGTTATTGAAACGGGATATGTACAAAGTCCACATACGATTGTCGGTGTCGACGACATATCGATCGTTATTGCAGTAGTCGTGACTTATTTACATGTTATGACTTAATAACTATATTATGAACAACGCAGAATGCAGTAAAACATTCTAGAGACTAGTATTTTGCAGTAGAAAATCAGACAGCCCGACAGACAAAAACTGAATAAAGCTTTAGGGTTTAAATCAGATGAAAACCGCAATGAACATTAACACAACACCCTTCTTTGTTCTTTCTAAGTATTTAGTATTGTAAATTGAAAGAAATGAAAACAAACATTAGTTACATACTTGTCCATGGAAACCTTAAGAACACGTAGAAATTTGATGTCAGTGGTCATTGATGAACTTCATGCGAAGACCGGAAACCTATTTTAAGCGATTTCAACGTCCCTCTTCAGAATATAGCATTAATTTGTGACTGAACCAGTTTCCATTTAGCAACAGCTCTAAGGAAATGTTATTCTGTTAAAAGAACTAGCCTGTTAAAACAAAGCGTTATCGTGCGAATCTCAATATGTATGCAAATTTTGTTATTTAGTCCTACGTCCTGCAGGCAAGTGCTTCAAAATGTCTTATAAACATAGTAGCTGTAAGAACAAACTGTTTCTGGTCAATTTAGTCACGGCGTTACGAGCCGACATCTGCTGGCTCCCCTTCTTATGTATTACAACCAAGTTTATACTATCGGGCATCAAAAGAAAAGACTCTTTCGTGTGGCTGTTCACGTAAGCTTAAATAATACGTTGTGTGCAAACATACACCTGTTTTAATGTCATACTACACTGACGGGAAACAAATGGGTGGTCCATTCGGAGGCGAGACTTACCGGCCACACCGAACTCACAATTAACTGCCAACATGGCCGTACTTGGACTCACCGAGCAACTATTTACAAGCTATAAGCTACAATGTTGCACAGACTTGCCCTCAGGCTCTTTCAAGGCTGCAATTATTCAGATATTCTAAAAACATCAAGTGGTTTCTTGATAACATTAGACTAATGAAAGAAAATGTACTTGCGGTGTCAATGACTCTGCAAACTCTACGTGTAACGGAAACATTCAGTATTTTTCAACTCGATAATGAAGTAACCCAATTGAAATGTTACAAAACTGTGTCAGCTCTATCAAAGTTTCAAAGGTAAACATTGTAGCTATGTATGCGTTGCGTCGATAGCATTGATTAAATACGTCATCGATGAAAGTAAAACCAGCAGGATGCGCGGTGCGCGTCGCTTCTGAGAACTGCGATATTGAGCGAGCGTGGCGCCCCCTGCCGGCTACATTGCACTACATTACTACTAGTTGTAGTTGCCTAGGTTACAGACATCCCCGTTGTGAAGCGTATTTCCTTGTATTTATAGTATAGGTACGATGTAGGATTCGTCTCGCGTCATTCACATTGAAATGTGTGAAGAGGATGAGAGATAAAATAGCGCTGTCCTCACTGAACGAAGCGGGCTGGGTGCTCTCGACTACACTACGTATAGTATACATACACATATTAGATACTTCGTTCAGCTCGCGGACGTAATTTTATTGACAATCGACTTTGTCTGTGAACGTTAGCTAGTCGTACGGGCCTCGTACGGGCCTCGCACGGGCCCCGTACGAGCATCGTTCCGCTAGCGTTGGAAAGCGGTGTAATCGACGCGGTACCGTTATATTTGAGAGAGGTAAACACGTAATATTATCTGAATTTGCATTATTGCATTGCTAATTACTTCCACTACCTGCACGTTTTATGAGGAAAATATTGCTACCGAGTTACCGAGTGAGTCATTCGAGGCAGTTCACTTAAAACACGAACAAAATGACTTTGTTAACTTGTAGTGGACTAAAGATAGTGTGGTTTTTGTTCAAAATAGGTAATAAAAAGCTTCCCAGGAGTTAGGAAATGATTGTGTGAAGTGAAACAGCGAGGTGAATGAGTCTCTTACACGACCCCAATACGTCTGTGAACATTTTTCGCATGCATTTGCAAGAGACCGTTAACTACCTGAAAACGGCACAAACGCTAGCTATTGACTTTTAAAACATTCCAGTAGGGCTGCCAAGATTACTGGCTGTTTGAGATATTTGAGAAAATTCTCTAAGCATTTTCCGGGTTCGAATATTTATGACTGAGTATTGAGTACACGTACAATTTTGTTATTTAATAAACTAACAGCAGATAGATTAAAAATATGATTAAATATTATTTTCTCTTGACCGGCTGTTTCTTTTACAGCTAGTTGGGTCTCATGTTTTAATTAAAACAAAACTCATGCAGCAAAATAATATCTATTTTCGAAAAATTCATGTCAACCCTACACTTCTGAGTTTTTAGGCAGCAAATAAACAAAATGTAAAACCACGGATAACTGTTTGCGATGACTCTACCGGTCGCCATTTTGGACAGAATCGACCAATAAATTGAAGTTTCTCATCAAAATAGTGAATAGAACAAAAACACAATAGACGTTTTTGCCGCAGAAGAAGCAAGCAATGTGGGCATTGATTGCCACTTTAATACTTAAAATGGTGCTTTATAGAAACAATTCTTTAGAAATAAAACTTTTTGAAGTTAAAAATAAAGTATTTCTTTTTAGTTTCGTGCACAGACACCATAACGAAACGGAATTATGCAATCCCCCGACATATTTTTCGAAGTGTGACTACATTATGTTCGGTTTTCACAGTTTGCAAGCCTACCTCCTCGTCCGAAGGTTTACAGTTATAAAACTTCATGTCGTGGAATCACTAGCGGCTAGGCGGCCGGCTAACTTTCTAATATGCTAAGATTCTTGTATTTTTTGTTTGGTAGTCATATCTATTTTTATTTCTTTGTTATTGACATTCCGCTTGGTGAATCGACTGTTTCTTGCCGTTTCACACATGCCTTTAGATCTTTATCATTATTAATAATATAATTATTATATTTTTTGGGATTTCCCCTCCAAAATGTAAGACCGGTTATGTCCAGATTGCTTTGTTTATAAAATAATGCTATCTTATAAATATTCATGTGATAATTTCTCGAACGTGTGCAAGGACAATCTAAATTCACACACGTCGTTTAATGAATAGTGAACGAGTAGGAATTGTGGATTAATTAATTCTATTATATGTTAATTTATTTCGTAATATAAACGTAATGAGGGCGTTATTTAAATTTCAAGTCTAAAGGTGTTTTGTGGCTAATGATCTATTAGTGGCCTTTACAACAATGTGTTAAATGAACCCTAAATACCTAAGTGGCTACTGGAAACACTAACTTGTACTGGTATAAAACGTCATGCGTCAATTCACGTTATTTTGAAATACAATTGGCACCAAAAGTTGCATCTCATTTGGTTACTACTGCTATTGTATTTATGTCGAAAAACAAGTAGTTAGGCACTTATGTATTCTATTACCTATATGCCAATTTTGACCTTTTGCTACTTATTATTTGTGTTATTTAGTTACTATTAAAACCTGGAGTAGGTTTAGTATTTTCGCGGTTACTATGGAACGTAAAACTCAGTACCTTATAACATGTAAATACTTAGAACGAAAAAACTTAGTAACAATTTACATAGACGATCGCGGTGGAATTCCACAACTCGTTGAAAATCCTGCCAATAAGAGCAAACAATCTAGAAGCGAACTAGCGATATGAACCCAAGGCCAGCAAGTCGTGGCATTCGACACCCCGCGACTATTTACTCGACCAGATATTGACAGAATGTCAGGAGAAACACTCAAGAAATAAATATGCTACAAGAAGTTCGCACTCACTGGAATTTATTAACAGAAAACGTGTTCTCTCGAAAACTGGCACTTTCAAAGTCGCCGGGGAACACTCAAGGTGCCACTAACTTGCAGTATAATTTTTTTCGCGGTGAAGGAAGCCAGAGAAATGAACAAGAATTCAGTGAGTCAGTTTCAGTCGGCATCTCGAGTGGTACTTGGCATGATAATATAACATACGATATTTACAGACGACAGACCGCCAGCTGCATTTCGCATCATCAGTTCTAAACGCGGACTGGACAGTATCTGTTTTCGTTTACTCGGTACACTGCACTTGTGTTGCGCTGCACCACACAAATAAAAAAATACTGAACGCTTTCCCGCCGTTTTGCACTACAATTGCAACTTAACCTACAAACGTTCGGCGTGGAAGTTTAGACTTTAGTGCGTTGCGATAAGATGGATTCTATATTGTCGTTACGAGCGGTTATGACCTTTCGCGGGGCTGGGTGCATGCGTCACTCGTAATGGCGGGCGCGCGGGCGGGTGGCGCGCAGGTCATCGCGCTTGTACATGTGTATAAATATACAGTATAGCGTTGTTTGATCCAATCTCTATACAGTGTGTATGTAGTTATGAGTGTACGGACGTCGGTTTTACGTTACGCTGCGTTGCCAGCCGGCTGTTTGTTAGCGAACGAAGGTCACTCGACTCGAGAGGTGATTTCGCTGTCTTGACATATACACGCGTAGCTATACGACGCTCAACTTTTTGTCGCTTTTTGATGATATTTCTTTTACGTGCAAGAATGAGAGTTTGTTTTGTTGCGTCTACGCATTAGCCTACGCAGGTTTCTAAACGTACAAAAAATATTGTTGAAATCAAATACAATAGCTGTGGAATGAAAGCTGATACTACAGGCTACATTGAAAAGTTAGTTTACATTTAATTCTGCAGCGTGGCAACTGGAGAAGTTGTTCATGAAATTGCATCAGTCATTAAACATGATAAATAATGGTTCTCATGACTCAACAACGGTTATTTACTAATTGTATAGACGGAGCTCGTACATAAGGAAATAGATAAATAGTAGCATGTAAATGCAAGTCATGTGTGTAAATAGGTTAGATGAAGCGGTGTGTTTGTCAGTTGACACTGGAGGTCCCAGGTTCACGATGTATATTTATGTACCAGATTATACAGTCTGCCTACACAGTACTTATTGCGTCTCATCTTAGAACCAAGTTTATTATAACGTTTATATTCATCGTGGAATTAAAATATGAGTGGTTTGTTCTGAAAACAAGATTTTGTTTTTACCGGTCTGTAAGAACTGGAGATATTCCAATGGCGATTGAAAGCACGTGAGTTTAAAATCGAAGACTCTAGAAAATATTTTAACTTACTTATTATTAGCTTGGAATAGTAAAGAATTTTTGTGTCAATAGGCTTCCTGTTGCAGACAAAAGGCTATAGAAAACCTAATTCATTACTTATTTGCGAAAGAGCGTAAGCGAAAGTTAACTTTGAAGTCGAACGATCTTTTGTATTTGCGCAACTAACTGAACTGCGTCGCACTAATGAACGGTAATTAATTTATTGAGCAGCTTCGATGCTATTCCGGTATCTTTACAAAGTTATTTCCGTCTCAATTCTGATATTAGCTACCATCACAGTGGACTTTAAACGGGTCTCCCATACATTTTAAATTTAGCTTCGAGAAAAATGCGAGCACAATATCTCAAACCGGTTTTGTTCTGCCATCATTAGTTACAGTAAAGGCGCTTCTAAACGGGCCATATTTTCCTGCAATATGTAGCTGCACTATTGGCAACTTATTGCTCGGCCATCACAAAAATATTTTATTGCAACGATGGCCGAGCAATCTATGGCCGAGCCATATGTTGCAATATGTCTGTCAATAGTATGGAGCATGATGCAGACGCCTAAACGGGCCACACAAACCGGCAATAATGGCTGACGAAATCACACTCGTCGCAGCAGACTATATTGTTTTACAAGAAAAATCAAAAGGAAAAAGCAGAGACAGTGTATTCGACCTTACTTAAATAGGCGACGAAATCTTCCCTGTAGCTATATAGGCTGCTGCGACACTCGTCGCAGCAGCCTATATCGTTTTACGAGAAAAATCAAAAAGGAAAAAGACAGAGAGTCAGAGACAGTGGATTCGACCTTACGCCAATAGGCGTAAAACATTAGACAATTTATGTCAAGAATTAATGCTTGATAAAAAAATGAATAATAAATGATAAAATAAATATAAATCGCGTAGAAAAGGATGCACTATATCATAACAAGAGTGAGCGACTGAAACAACAATAAAACTGGCCGGGCAACATTGCAGTAAAATCGGTAGCTCAGCGATCGTCCGGCAACCTATCAAAACAATATCGGCCATTCACTGCAATATCAAAAATGTGTGGCTATATGTCTGAGACATTGCTGCAATATTGCTGCAATATTGCGTAGTATGGCTGGAGTTGCTCGCAATATGTCTGTGCACGATGGAATCATATTTAGGCATAACATATCACGTTTCATTCACGCATGTAGAACATTATAGAAATTTGTAGAAATAAGTATATTATTATTAGAAAATTCTAGTCAATAATAATAGTACGAAAGAACAATCGCGAACATTGTAAGCGGCGGCGATCCTTCGATCAAGCGCACCGACTGTTCCCGAAAGATCAAGAACGAGATAGACATATAGGCGAGTCGCGTATGCGCGAGCGAGACGGCGGCGTTCTCGAACCTCGCGCGGTGCGGCACGGAGCGCTTGATCATTCCGTTTGATTCTAGATTAGTGTAGAAACAATGTTTATGAATATAAATAGGGACGCGCGCTGCGTAACATCAGTTTAAGTTGTAAACTCATTGTGATCACATCACTCGGAAGAAAGAACATTGTATAGTATGAACATAGTGAACATAGTGTAGAATATTATTGTAAAGTTTAAGTTTTAAACTCATCGAATGAAGATCACATCGGAGAAAGAAGAAAAGTACATAGTGAATAAACCGTACATAGTAAAGTATATGAACAGTGCATAGTAAATAGTTTATAATACAGTCCACTTTGAAGATTTGAAGAAAATAAAATAAGTATAATACTTCGCTAACTGGTGTTCTTATTGGAAGAATATTAGTCCTCCTCATTGCTGGTCCTTCGAGCCGGATTTGGAACAGTGCAAGAACAAAGGATGCCCGTTACGCGAAGTGGAAAAGGAAAATCTGTGGAAGAGTTGGCGACATCGGAGACTACTACTGCCCTCACGCCAGCCACAGAGATGTTGAACACCGCGACAATGTTGGAGCCCGCGACTTCGATGGGGTCAACGACCGCGATTGCGCTGGGATCGGCGACCGCGACTACGACCGCCACTACAGCTGCGCCTGCGATGACCGCCGAAGGTGCGAGGTCACGCGGGACGTCGCGTGTGTCAGGAAAACGAAGAATAGAAATTCTTGCGGCCGAAGAGGAAGTCGCCGCGCTGAAGCTCGCCCTCGCCGAGTTAAAGTTGAAGCGTCTTCGCGCCGAGATCGAGGACGAGGAAGAAGATTCTGCTTCATCGTCAGATGAGGATGAGGAGAATGCGCTCAGCCGAGTGAAGGAATGGCCGGACAGGAACAAGGCCACCAAGGAAAAGGATATTATCTGGCGAGAACAGAGTACTTCCGAGGAGGACGAAGTACTTGCGCCCAAGAAAGAAAATACGCCGCGGTACGAGCAAATTTATGTGGCGATGGATAAGAAACCACAGTGCCACGTATGTATGAATGAACATAGACTGGACGATTGTAGTAAGTTTCGTAACGCGAGCGTGAATGAACGATGGGACATAGCGAAGAAATGTAGATTGTGTTTCCGCTGCCTGCTTAGTACGCATAAACGTGAAAAGTGTCGTGCGAAAGCTTGCGGCGAAGATGGCTGCAACATGTCTCACCATCGGCTGTTGCACCATAGGAAGAACATTGGGAAAGCGCAACTAGCGTTATCGAAGCCTGCCGAGATAACACCGACCGTGGAAATGGTTAAGCTGTGCTCTTTGCGCGATCATGAAGCTCCCGCTGAAAAATGTAAAACGAAAATGGTCAGAGATCGGACCACACCGAACAAGTGGCCTACAAATCGCGCCACAGGACAATTGCCGCAGTTCAATGACCCGTGTGGGAATAATAACCACGTCGTGGCTGCAGCATGGAAACGTACAAGGGGAAGGTCGCACAGTGACCCTTCCTGGAGAAAACGTGAAAAGATTAACGGTGGAGAAAAGCCGGTGTTGAGCGAGCAACGACCGCAGTGTTGGATGGAAAACTATTACCGCCAGCCTACACTCCAACACCGGCGGGAGCAGCGTACATTCGGAATATCTACAACCGAGGAAAACGAACATGGACATCGCCACGGACAACGACCATCCAGTGACGACCGAACAGAGGACCCATCGTGCTGCCATATAAATCGCGAGTTGCGACGGCGGGAGAAATGTGCACGATGGAATCATATTTAGGCATAACATATCACGTTTCATTCACGCATGTAGAACATTATAGAAATTTGTAGAAATAAGTATATTATTATTAGAAAATTCTAGTCAATAATAATAGTACGAAAGAACAATCGCGAACATTGTAAGCGGCGGCGATCCTTCGATCAAGCGCACCGACTGTTCCCGAAAGATCAAGAACGAGATAGACATATAGGCGAGTCGCGTATGCGCGAGCGAGACGGCGGCGTTCTCGAACCTCGCGCGGTGCGGCACGGAGCGCTTGATCATTCCGTTTGATTCTAGATTAGTGTAGAAACAATGTTTATGAATATAAATAGGGACGCGCGCTGCGTAACATCAGTTTAAGTTGTAAACTCATTGTGATCACATCACTCGGAAGAAAGAACATTGTATAGTATGAACATAGTGAACATAGTGTAGAATATTATTGTAAAGTTTAAGTTATTAACTCATGGTGATCAGATCACTCGGAAGAAAGAACATTGTACGAACATAGTGAATAGTGAACATAGTGTAGAATATTATTGTAAAGTTTAAGTTTTAAACTCATCGAATGAAGATCACATCGGAGAAAGAAGAAAAGTACATAGTGAATAAACCGTACATAGTAAAGTATATGAACAGTGCATAGTAAATAGTTTATAATACAGTCCACTTTGAAGATTTGAAGAAAATAAAATAAGTATAATACTTCGCTAACTGGTGTTCTTATTGGAAGAATATTAGTCCTCCACAATGTCCGGCCACTATGTTGCAGCCACATATTGCAGGAAAATATGGCCCGTTTAGAAGCGCCTTTATAAATATGGCCGTTTGTCTACAAAAATACGTCGGAAATGTATGGTAGGCATGTAAAAGTATGTCAGATCTATTAAAGTGAGTGTGTCGTGAGGCGATATGTCAGTTTGACAGTTGCAGCGGCAAGGTTACGGCGACGGCTGCGACAAGCGACACAACGACACGTGTGTGGGTGCCGCGGCATTCACAACCACATGTCACCAGGATGTAGCCAGAGGTTAACTGACGAATCTAATTTACTTTTTGTACTTGAGTTTTCTAACGGCCTTGAATTGAACGGAGTAAATTACGCGTTATTATCAGTTAGTGTATCATTGATTACGTGTAATTGTTGCGAGTGGGTTTTGTAAGAATGTAGAAAAAACAATACGTATTATATGAAGAGGATGATTGTGTAAGATTGTCGTAACGATTGGCGTGATACACATTAAAATTTGTGTTCAGACTTGGATACCAGAGACGTGATAGTGGTCACGACTGTTTTACGCATTTGACGTAAACTACAAAAGACTTGCTACATACGCATTCAGTTCGGCAAAATTACCAAACCACAAAATCAACTCGACTCATTTGTTCGGCTTGTGTCGATCGGGTTCATCTACACATATTCGGTTTTGCCACCCGGCTAGGACGATTAATGCCGAACCGAATGTGTCTTTCACAACTTTATTATCGATGGTTTACCAAACCGCTACTGGACTACCAGTCCCCATAATGTCAATGACCTTATTTTTTACGCAAGGGTACGCAAAGTAGGGTGAAACGTGTTTCGACTCTTTTGTCCATCTCCAAAATAGATGAAACTATTTAATGCGATTTTATTGAAGCTGGACCGTTCTCTTATATTTATTTCGTCATGGTCTAAACAGCTGTGAGCAGAAGGGCGATTTAGGGGAGTAAATAGTTATAGAGAACAGACTACTAATATTACGTAGATATTAGTCTCTGCCAGCAACTTTGTCCGCGTGAAAAGATTTGCCTTGGTAAAATTACCTATCCTATGTATTAATCCAGGATATAACCTATCAGTGTACCAAATTTCCAGTAGCTTTTTTTTGGTGAAAGAGTAACAAACACACGTCCATCTATACTTACAAACTTTCGCATTTATAATATTAGTATAGTATAGAATGTATAATTGTATTTGAACTGCGCACATTACTTCCATGTCATATCATGACACGAAAAAAGATCGATCGACATTAATTGGTCACAAAGTATCGTGTTGTGTAATAAAATAGCCCTAAATTAACAATAATAACCTTTCGAAAGTATTTTACGACTGCAAATAAATTCCCAACATTTTTGTATAAACTAACATTTGCCGTATAAAAGGACAGCGCCTCAATAATTGCCAATAGATTCCACCTTTGTAAGAATAATTCACTATAAATAACCTTTATTGCCATGTTTTTTTCGTTAGAACTGCGTAATTTTCTTTTAACCTGTAGAAAAATACCTTTGTACAAGGCAATAAATATTATCTCGAGGCACCGTTAAAAGAAAAGCTTTTTCTAACGTTATATTAAAATAGCACGTTAATTAAAATGAAATGCTTTTTCCTGCTTATTTTAATAAGCTTATGTGGAGAGATTATTCGTGTTCTGTGAATACGGAATGAATACTTGTATATAAAAGAGGTATATAATACTTGTATGTAGTAAATGGAACAGGAAAATGTTATGTACTTCGTATACAGTCTGGGAAGTGGAAACTTTTATGCCTTTTCAATGACGGGGTCAACGTTTTCTGAAACGTCTTATTCTCAATTGTTTAGGTACTAACAATGGGTTCATTCTTCGTGAGTACGATATCTTTTTAACTTTTTACTTTACTATTCTTGTTCGGGAATGAACTTTGGATTTTAATAGCTGGGTATACTTAGCTGTTACTATAGCGCAAATACTTTTGAAAATGGATAATGTAGATACGTTTGACTACGACAATTCATGACTTAGTTAAGTGTGGGATCTTTATTGATAAGTAAAGAAGTTTAAATTATCGTTAGGTAAATCCCTGAAGCTTCTAAACTGAATTAAGAGATAGTTTTCTATCAGAAAGTCGGAAGTCACTTAGCAGAAGTCCCACTGTGACAGGCTGACACTCCAGACAGCTACATAATCCCAAATTAAGGCTACTTTCAACACACAAAACTGTCCCACTGTTGCCTGCTGGGCAAGGGTTTCCTCCCAAACGAGAGAGTAGGGGTTGTAAGGCTTCGAGTCCATCACTATTAAGTAATGAAAATATAGAAACCATACCAATATATATAACAAAATATAGCACATCATGAATAGACAAGTCACAGGTAGATCCCGACATAATAGCTTGCAGTTGAACGAGATCCGTTTCGCCTCGGCTCCATGTAAGGTGTGCCTAAGTCAATTACCTGACGCCACACAATGTGTGACTCACTGTACACTGACATCTGTCGGTGAGACTTGCTACAACCATTGTTGAACTAAACATGTTTGTTTTGCTCTGTAAAGACTTTCAGATGTAAGTCTTCGTTGTAGTGGCCTGAAGTATTAACGTAAAGTGCATTTAGAAATATTTTTGTAATAGTTCAATTTTGTAGTAACATTTAATGAACCATAGGGTGTCGGGATTGGACATCCTGAATCTATACTAATATAATAAAGCTGAAGAGTTTGTTTGTTTGTTTGTTTGTTTGAACGCGCTAATCTCAGGAACTACTGGTCCGATTTAAAAAATTCTTTCAGTGTTAGATAGCCCATTTATCGAGGAAGGCTATAGGCTATATAACATCGCGCTACGGTCATTAGGAGCGGAGTAGGAACGAAAAATGTTACAAAAACGGGGAAAATTTTGACCCATTCTCTTAGGTGACGCAAGCGAAGTTGCGCGGGTCAGCTAGTAGAAGAATATAATTTTTAAAATCGCACTTAACATTGAACTAACAATCATTATTAGTGGTATAAGACCTATGGTAATCTTCCATGTAATATTTTATTAAAGAACTTATTGCAATGTGTATGAAATCTTGCTATCCAAGGGACTGTATAAACATAAGAAAAATGCTGAGTTGTACTGCCAAACTGGTCCCAAAAACTACCTGAGAACAGGGAACGACACCAATATCTCGTTCATGTAAGAATTGGACCCAGATATTTGATATTTCATTTTAGCTTATGGTTTCTTCCCTGCCGTATTGGATGCAGAGCAGGGAAGAGAGTATAAGCAGGCATTATTTTGAAAAATTGTCACTTTTGGATATGCTATTCACCTCTCTTAAGTCTCATAAGTACGGATTCGGTTCCACATAGCTTACTTCTTTCGTAAACCTCTACAATTTTTTTTTTATTAAGAACGTCTCCAGTAGTCTTCACTATTGTTCCAAGTGCTACAAAGACATTCGGACCTGTTTAAGTACTAAGAATTGTACAAACGATACTTATCTTTTGTAAGTCAATCGTTTCACATTCAGACATTTCAAAGCTTTTTATTATTAAATATTTACTAAAAGAGTCCTTCGGCTGTCCTCTGATTCACTGAATGCACTAAGTACATAACTGTATACCAGTAATAAGGAAAAACCGGTTATTGTTTGGACAAAACTGCTCTTAATGCGTCGAAATGAAAACCGAGACTCTTACAAAAGACACCTCATATTCTCGGAAACCATGTAGGTCGGTGTCTTAGGAATTTGTAACACAGATGAGAATTTCTATAAAGAAAATAATGGTGTGACTGTGATTAATAACGATGGATCGCTTTACACGAGGCACTACAATGAAGTACACTACGCCGCAACTGATGGCTCCACGTAGAATCGCAACAATGTTAACGACTACCACTGTCCCGTAACGAGTCGCGTCTTACTCTACTCAACCTACAAACATACCACACTGACCCGTTTTCATACTTTCACAATTACCAAGATTTATAGCTTACTTAACGTTCATATTTTAGGTTTAATCCTTCACCTAATGGCCTAGCACTACGTACCGTGCCACGCACTTAAAATTTCTACAACAATAGCGACCTTATCCTCTGCCAAGAAAATCTTTACCCTTAATGTATTTTGCAGCATAATAGAAATACATATGTATAGTATCCGTGATATCGTTAGATATGCTATCTTGGGAACATGATAACGAGGATTTATTATTGTACATTATCTAGGTTACGTATTCTAGGTAATCTGGTATTACCCGGTTCGTATTGTTTATCGGAAAACTAGTTTTTTCCATGCGAAAAGCCGAATAACTATAACATAAATATCAATATTATTAGCTATTTAGCCGTTGTTGTACATCCCTGGAGGTCTGGGGGCACGCAATAACATCGTTACTGAAGCACGAATGATAGTAGATCGCGGATGAAGAAAAAAAACATTGTAAGACAATAAATTTAGGGGTACATAGTAATATGTGTCGGTGTAATGTTATTTCTATGGTAATCGTAACTTGTAAGTGATAAATAGCGTCGGCGACGTCTCACGTTATTTATAGACTGCTACAAATAGCGCTGTTTATGTGCTATTTATTGGTGGGATGCATGTTATTACGCTATTGTTACGATAAACGTATTTTAGGTGTTTTCAACTGTATATTTTGTACCAAATTACTTTGTAATTGTTTTATTTACGAGTTGATTTGACCTAGTTTCTAAAATTGGTTTTGAAACATTCCTCTTCTGTGTAAATTATCTTTAGATGAAAGTTGTTATGATTTAGTTATTTTAGTCTGTATGTCGCCTAAATAGGAATATAACGTGTGTAATAAAATGTTTTATGTAAAATGTAATGATAGTAATGAATCATAACCATAGTTTTTATGTCGCGTGGTGTGTTAACACGCCTACAATACTTTACGAGTATAACACGTCATTTCATGAGACATGATATTGTATTATCTATTTAATTAACGCAAAATGAAACCTAGTTTCATCTGATTCAGACCAGGAAAAAAGTATAGGCATAATATTTCCTGGTATTAATTAGTCATAGTAAACAAAAAACAATGTAGGGCAGAGACCTGACAGTCGATCGAATCATTGAAATGGACTCATTTATCAAACAAGCGTGATTGACCCTTATCACGCGATCAAATCTAAATTGTACCTTTGATAGCAACACACAAATGTACTAAATAAATAATTTTAACCCCTTAATTTCCCACTGCTGGGCAAGGTTCTCCCGTAATGAGGAGGGGTTAGGCCTTGAGTCCACCACGCTGGCCAACTGAGAGTTCTCTGTAACTCTCATGCAATATTGCATCACGATGTTTTCCTTCACCGTTAGAACCAGTGATCATTATTTCTAACTAGATGCCGCCCGCGACTTCGTCCTTGGAAACCTTTCTCGTGTAAATCAGGACCCCTCGGGAATTCCGGGATAAAAAGTAGCCTATGTGTTAATCTGGATCTACAGCTACGTATATACCAAATTTCATCGTAATCGGTTCAGTAGTATTTGCGTGAAAGTGTAACAAACATACATACATACACTCTCACAAACTTTCGCATTTATAACATTAGTAGGATACACAAATTACTTCGAAAAGTCATTGATGTGTTGTCAGCGCCATGGATTCGTCGATGTTCGCTAGTAGCGTCGTGGTAGTGTCCCATACGGTCGTCAGTGCCACAGTACCGGGGGTGACTGACCCGTGCGTCATAGTTATTCTCGAGCGGATATCGAGCGGTCACATAATTTATTATTATTACGTACGAATAACGGCTGTATATTTATGAACATTTTTATAATTTGCATAGCATATAATTTTATTATGGAATAGGTATGACTTGGATGCGATATTTCGATAAAATATTTTTGAACCCAAATTGTACGTTATTTTTTTGCAACGTCTGCCATCTGTTGTGGAAGCTCGGTCACAATTGGTTTTGTCATTTCGAAATCAAGTTAAAAAATTAAAACCACTTAAGAATTTCGCGAAATTCCCATTCCACAAAATTAATCTAAAAAAGCAATGTTGCCACACCACTAAAAAGCACTAATTCATAGTCTGTAAATACCGATATACCATAGATCTACATAACCGCAGTCGGCTGTAGGTTATATCGTCTGCTTCCATGGTGATAGAAAGTGAAAGGCGACTTCTTAAATGATTGCTTATTTTACTTTCTGTACATTGTCGGCCGTAACACAAAAACTTGTAACAAAAGACCGACTTATATTTGGACACAACTATTAATTTTATTCTTTAAAGGCTGCTAGAGTTATATTTACTGGCAACTGGTACTTAACTTGGTTTGAATGTCTGTTTATCCTGTGCCAAAGGTCGATTTAAGACTTGAGTCAGCGGTTCTCCGGGAACCATCTGTGGGAGTTCTAGGAAAGGTCTCGGATGTTATGTGTCATCCAACTTCTGCTATTATTATTTCATCCTTATTAGTTCTTCAACTTAGTAACGTATTTTTATGCTGAGCTTATAAACTTGGCCTCATTTATATTCTGAAAATGATGGAAACCGGGTGCATACCCTTTCCGCGAAAAACAGGCGTGTTTATTATGTATTTGTTTTAAACTAGACTAGTTGGTAGACGGATTTCTGTGAAACTGGTGACCTATTTAATGTTGTTTTGTCTGCAGGCCCGGCCAGACGGATCACGGGCACGGCGGCGGCGCGCTGGCGTACGGCGGCAAGCCGGCGGGGGCTGTGGTGGCGCCGCCACAGCCCCGGCCGCCGGCCGCGCCCTACGCCCCGCAGCCCTACCCACCACCACAGCTGCGACTGCACCAACCCGGTTATGGATCTGCCGCATTATCATACAGGTAAGGATTCAAACTCTTGCATGAATCATATCACATAGGGATTCCACCCAAATAGTACCTACATAAATGTAATCTACTAGGGACCTCTCATTAGGCACATCTCGTTTAGTAAAATGGTCTGGTTTCGGAGTCTCGCCTTAATTATATCCGTCGATTGTACTTAAAGTTATTCGCGGCAAAACGTCATTCCCAAATATCCATAAGAAACTCTCTCTTACACGCTATGAATCCCATATGGTAGTGGGGTCAGCCGTCCTAATCTTTCTCCTCCATTTCACTATTCTGAACATCGTCTTCTGAAATCTCACTCTCGTTCATGTCTTTATGCACTATAGTTTTCCATCCTCTAGTCCATGGGTTCCCCACATTTCGAACTATCGCCCCCTTTGCTAGAAAACAACTAATTTAGTACTCCGTCTTAGTTGATATTTATTAAAATTTATGCGTTTTTGTACTTTTTGTCATTTAACATCCTCACGAAAAGCTTCAGCGCCCACTAGAGGGCGGTATCGCCCACTATGGGAATCTATGCACTAGTTATTTTGCTATCCCATTGCTGGGGAAGAGTCTCCTTCCAAATGAGCGAGGGGTTAGGCCTTGAGTCCACCCTCGTCAAGTGTGAGTTAGGGCGTGCATACGCTAGTACCTATATAAAGAAACACAATTTTAAAATCCTTCTAAAACATTAACCTTTTTGTATATCTGGCTAGCTAACAAACAGTTACATAACATAGCATGCCAGTATTCTGTAAACAATCAGCATCGTGCCAAGCTTGTAGTCATATGTTCCTGGCATCACCACGGCCCATCTTGGCATTGACTACGATGGCTACAACAAGATTACCGAACTGGGTTATCATGAGTTGATTGCATCATTTAGTGCACTTGAAAATTAAATATAATTGTCATTGATTGGCTGTTTAAGGCGTGAAAGGACTTATTTTTAAGTTATCAATACGTCTCTTGTTTTGACTTAAAAAGAGCTTTAATATAACTGGATGCATTTCGTAATCAGTTCTGGAATGTCGTACGTTTATCATTGATTAGTTAAGTCTCTTTTGCCACCAATTCATTCCTTATTTTTTGTAGAACCTCAGTGTCCATTAATATTCTAAATGCGAAAGTTTGTGAGGATAGATGGATGTTTGTTAATCTTTCACGCAAAAACTACTGGACGGATTTTCATAAAATTTGGTACTCATGTAGTGTATAAACTAGATTAACACATAGGATACTTTTTAACCCTAAAAACTCATTCACGCGTACGAAGTAGCGGGCGAAAACTAGTATTGTATAAAGCAGAATGTTGTTATAGTAAGTTTGTTCTGAAATCTATTTCAAAGCTCCATTTTGCCGTTCTATTTGGGCTATGACTTCTCAATTTGTAAAATTAACAGTTTGTTAACACAGCGCGTTCACCTCATTAGCATTGTTTGGATTGATAATATCGTTTTGTGATTCACCTTCTGACTACCTCTTGTATATTACTATATGAAGTTAAGAAACAGTTTATTGTTAGTACAGAGTGGATAAAAGTAACGAGACATGGAGAGAAACTACTTTAAATATCGCAGATATGTTGTTTTAGTAAAAGTAAACATGCTTTTATTTCTAAAAAATATGTCACAAGCAATAATAGTGACAAATTCGGGCAAAAAATTATATATGGGCAGGAATATCGAAATCAAATTATTCAGGCCAAGTACAGAAACTTATGATTTTCGAATACAGTATTCCCGCCAGTTCGGAAGGTAAGGCCAATGAGAAGAGCTGGCAAGAAACTCCTTATTGTAAACCGTTATTAGAACTCTCAATATGTAATTCCTAGTACCAAATAGTTATTACTCCTTATAAAATATCGGAGTTATTATTACAGTAATAATTTGTGGTCATCGAATTCACATATTATTCCGAAAGCGAAATAGCGGTAATAATTCAGAACCCATTTCGCTCCCCGATATCGAATATTGAAATAATTATTTCTCTCTGGTTTACTAGTAAAATGTATTTTATTTTACTAATGGACTCGAAATGTGCGTGTACATAATTAAATAAACTAATAATATAAATGGGAAAGTTTTTGATGTACATACATGTATATTATTATGTTTGATACTCTCTCACGAAAAAACTACTTGATGTGGATAAAATTAGAACAGATAGGATCATTTTTATCCCGAGTAATTTTCACACGAAGGAAGGTTTCTAACATTAAACATTTACATTATTATTTGAATATTTCGCCATAGAGTTTGGTAACATGCCCGTTAAAGCAAAATAGGCTAGTCCCCTATTATTATTAGACGAACATTGTTATAATAATATGGTAGGAGTATTTAATATATCAATTATGTGTTACAGAAATAAACTATTTTTTTAAATTTATTTATAAAGAATACATCTCTGCCTAAACATTTAAGTTCAACAAGCGTGATATCATGTATGTATGTACTATGCATGTATGTAAAGTTACAAAACGAATCTTTCACATTAAACAATATTGGACAGTCATGCAGTTTAGTGCGTACGTGTGAACGCACACGTTCCTAGATGCTCACGTGCTCCCACTATGTGAATACTAAGTACACTATGTACTTGTCATTCATAGCCACCGTCTGACCAGTAGCCGTGTACACTGTCACCCGTCACTCATAGCCGATGAGGATTGAAGGAAATGGTCTAGAAATTCTATCGAATTTCTTAGAATGTATAAGGAAAATATTTGTTACTACTTTTTCATCAGTTTTAGGCGATGAACATTGATGAAAATGGTTTAGAAATACTGTCGATTTGCGTAAAATGTATAAGGAATGCTTTTGGAGGTAGTTATTGCCTTATAGATGAATTCCAAATAGATTGTCTACTATATCTCTTACGGAAAACCCGAGAAAGAACCCTAAGAAAACATGCTTTACTACAGGTATAATATATAATCGTAGAGTTCCGGTTCATTGGTCTCTGTCTACCCATATGGGAAAAGGTCGTGATATCGTGTAGGTATGGTTACTATAAAAGACTCCCTAATTTCAGTACTTACTGAAAGAATTTCAACTTAAACGGAGTGCAAAAGTTGTTGAGTACACAAATTCTAAAAGGGCACAAGTCTCACGTCCGCAAAGCGACATAAGTCTTTTTAGAAATACGTTCTACAAACAGCAATAAATTTCATTGTGTTACAAATCACTGAGGCGTTGCTTGCTAGGGGATTCCTTGTAGAATGATTAATTAGATTGATAACAGTTCTTATCTTAGTCTTGTGACTGCATTTACATATTGTGTGTAAGTACGCTACAGTGACATCATGAAGCAACGGTCTTTTAATTTATGTGCTAATTTGTATGTGTTTATTTATATTGATTTAGGTTAGATATAGTTCATTTGTTGATAATTTCGTTTTAATCGTAACCTAGCAGTAGCAAGCTTAGTTAGTTGTTTCGATCGGCTTGTAGCGTTCAACCTTAGGCGTGCTACTAGCCAGTAACATACAGTAAATTATTATTTGTTATTATTATAAAATCTCATCTTCTTCCCATAAAGATAGGCAGAGACCTAAAAACACGACTTGGTATGATTGTTAACCCATTGTCAAAAAAAATTACAAGTTAAGTAGAGACCCGAAATAATACTGAACTTTATGTATATTGTAACATTACAACTGGAATTATTTATAACATAACTAGCTGACCCGCGTAGCTTCGCTCACGCTTTTTTAACTCTCTATAAACCTTTTCACAGTAACCAGGAGATCATGACTACTTGCTTGCTAAACCACTTAATTTTTTATAGATTTAGCTCCAAAACCGACGTTGTTTCATAAAAACTTTTACACCCCCGTTAAGGCAGAATTTCCAAAAATCCTTATTGCGTCATTCTTAATTTCTAATCATATAGCCAAATATTAATTTTAAACGAATTAGCTCCAAAACTGACGAAGTTTCGTACAAACTCCTCTCTTTCTACCCCTCTTAAAGAGCGAATTTCCAAAGAAAATAGCCTATATGTTAGGAGGACTAATAGCTATATACCTAATAAAATAAGTTTCATCAAAATCCGTCCAGTTGCTTTTGCGTGAAAAGCAAACAATGAACAGACGGACAAAAAAAAATAATCATATTTTTGGCTTCTATTGGTTGTATGAACATCCCCATCTTAGTTTTTTTTTATATCTATAATGTACAGGCATGAGGTTATTATAAAAAAAATATACGAAAAATATCGCAAAATTATTTATATCTCATAATACAACGAAGTCGCGCTAAGGCATATCCGCCATTAAAACAGTTGCCATGACAACGGAATTTTGTTATTTCAATGTCATTTTAATATTGATTATTCGGGACTTCGTTCGCCACCTGAATTTTCCCGGGAAATGTGTCATTTTCCCGGGGTAAAAAGTAGCCTATGTCCTTTCTCGGGTTTCAAAATATCTCCATACCAAATTTCATGCAAATTGGTTCAGTAGTTCAGGCGTGATTGAGTAGCAGACAGACAGACAGACAGACAGACAGACAGAGTTACTTTCGCATTTATAATATTAGTATGGATATATTATAGGTATATTAGCATGAGCAATAATGACCATGTTAGTAGGATAAAGTAACGAACAATACTAATTGAAACTGGGGCTTCACCATTCATCAATATCAACGATTTACCTCAAATAGGTTACAAAACAGGAATGATATTTGTTCACATACAGGCAAACACCGAGCGGTATGTGACAAAGAGAAAAACGAGGCTAATTATGTCATCAAGTGCGTTGTTCCCGTGTTTCAGTTTACAAGCTATCATGGTACTTTTACGCAGATTATTCTTGGTTTCCGACAAAACAATGTGAACCGGCTACATTGCGTCGAGATAAGGAAACGAAACAACACTATTGTACCACCTAGGGCTGTCTGAACTCAACAATACCTCCCCATAATATTTTGATAAAATTACGAACATTCACCAAGCCTCGGGCGAGGTTATTTAGAAAAACATCGCGATGTTTTTGCGTTACACGTTTTTTTCTCTCCCTCACTCTCGTTTCACGTTTACAAAAGAACTATGCCGCCTTGTTCAACGTTTCGCGAAATTACATTTTCTTGTATTTATTATACAAATGATTAAAATTCAACAAAGTTTTAACATAAAAGTGTTTTAATTACGTAACTTGTTGAGTTTAGGCCTTGGACTGAATGTTTTGATTATATTTTCGTTACAACGCCTCATTATCGACGAACTTTTCAAGATCAAATTTTAAATGGCTGGAGTTTATTGACTACGTGATACCGTTATCTATAAAATCCCCGCTCACTTGCTCACATAATATTCTAATAAAATTCAGTTAGTTCATCAAGTAAAAAGAAATATGAGGAAAAATATGCCATTTATTTTTTTTCTGATTTAGAGATGCTGCTATTGTAGTAAGACAAAAATCATGTCGAACCACCATGTCAGACCCACCCCTGTCAAGATCGGCGACGCTACACTCGAAGTTGTTGACGATTTACCTAGGACAAACTGTCCAGTTAGGTAGGTCCAACTTCGAGAAAGAGGTCACTCGTCGAATCCAACTCGGCTGGGCAGCGTTCGGGAGGCTCCGACACATCTTCTCGTCCGAATTACCGCAGTGTCTCAAGACGAAAGTCTTCGACCAGTGTGTGTTGCCAGTGATGACCTATGGCGCTGAAACGTGGTCACTCACTATGGGCCTTATCAGAAGGCTCAAAGTCACCCATCCCTGCGAGATCGAATCAGAAATGAGGAGATCCGCAGGAGAACCAAAGTAACCGATAGTATGGTTACTTGTGTAGAATTATAAAATGTTCCAGGTAGCCTTATTATAAAAAATCTAGTGTCAATGCCTTTTTTTAGACGGTTTTGGTCCAGTGATCGACTAGATTGTCGCTGCACTGATCATTTTTCTGAAGAGATTGTAGCAAGTTTTGACACTACTGTACTTAATTTTTAAGGTGGATTTTGAATCAGAATATAGAACACATAGTAAAGTAAGAATTCTATCGCCTTATAACTGACAGATTGTAACTTTATAAACACATACCATACAAAATTTATATTAAAGTATCGCAACATTTCTACAGCGGACTTTTTTTATTGTATTGGCTCTCCGACAAAATCAGTCTTGTTTACAAATTTATCACCCCTTACTCGTTTTAAGGTCCTTTAAAACTACTTATTATAAACATTTTTTAAAAAACATTCGGTGATTTATTATAAAAGTTGTATTTAGTAGTAGCCCTATAGACCGGCGTCGCGGGAGATGTAATGCCCGTCTAGCAACGACAATACCCGCCATGGGAAATGATTACAGTGTTTTTGCACAATACACTTAATCATTAAGATTTCTTCGTTCAACTACAAACAACAATAACCCTTATCACAAGTTCATAGAACTCATTGTTCATCAAATTAAAACATAAGATTTGTCGTGCGAAAATTATAATTGTAATATCATTTGTTATAAAACCCGCTTTTGTAATACTTTGATTATATTTTGAAGCTTTTTAAAAACCCAGTTGTTTATTTGTTTCCGTCATTTGCATATATTTTTGAGTAAAAACTACTAAAAACCCTCATTTTTTACTTAAATCTGAATCAAAAGAGCGCTCATGAATATACCTACCTATCTTTAATTAGTAATATAGGCGTATGAGTTCAAATGAGGGATATTTAACGGTTCTAAAAGTTCCCACAAACTTGTCTATTACAAATTTTACGGTTCCAAACTTTCCCTTAATGTCAGCTGTGTAATATCGATACAATGGATCTTTTGATGTTTCTCCGTAGTACCAAAACTGATTGTTCTGAGCAGACACCGCGGTCTTGCATTCTTATTGAAAACAAACACTTGGACCGACTCCAACCGGACTGATTATGAAAGGTGTTACAAATAGAATAGACAAATAACATTCACATGCATTTTACACGTTGTCGTATTATTAGCAAGGCTGATTATATTCTTGAAGAAAATGTTGGATAACTAATCTTGCCGGTATTTTGTCTCCAGGCAAAATTCAAATGATGTCTATAATTCTGTATCAATGTCGCTAAATTATTTGATATTCCATATTCCGAGACGATATCAATCATTTTAGCCAGAGGCATGGTAATAATAGTTGTGTATTGTGGCAAGAAATTCGATTACTTATCGAAATATGGATGGGAAAATTCCGTATTTTGACGTTCAGTTTGTATTTTTATCACTAGATTACTCTGATATAATCTGTACAGGAATGGGAAGCATATATGATTGTCTATTTTATTAATGGTGCTTGATAATATGTTCGCTATTTTTTATTAACGCTATTCCACTACACAGCAGCATTTTTGCGAATATCCGCGCAGGATCGCCTGAATGAAATAATTAAAAACAATTAATCGACCAATTTTACAATCCGGATCAAATTAAACTGTGAACTTAATCAATGCTACCAATATAAACAATAAAAAACGTGGGAAATTTCATATTAGTTCCACCTCCTGCGAATTTTAATTTTTTGTACGCGTAACTATAAAAATAACATCACGCGATGGTTAGTGAGCACAATCACCTCGATTCTCGTGCCGGAGTCATGGCAACACTCGTCTCTTATTCAAATATTGTTTCTGCTTAATTTTATTACAATTTTACGGTAGGGATGTATGAATGCTTCATCGAAATCGTGACTGTTCAGCGTTCAATGTTATTTGCCATTATTTGGTTTATCTGCAAGAAAAATAACAACTTGTTTTCGAGCATAATAATATAATTAACGCAATGTTTTTTTGTAATGTGTGTGCCTAATTCTTTGTGGGAATTACCCAGTGTTATATTAACCGTAGTAATATTCTCACCACGTGGTCGTTTGCTGTTGCTAAGCACGACCAACATCATATAGATATCTACTGTTTTTCTTGCTGATGACTTTCATAATTAGGGTTGTAAAGGTAGTGGTAATAATTTAGCTCACAGTTTTTAATTTAATCAAAATATAGTTAAATGAATGTGACGTGGTTAAATTCCCTCCGATAATGATGTAGGTATAGGTATCATTACTAATCATGTACCTATCTCTAAGTAGGTAGAAATAAGTATTCATACTTAAAATATTTTATTATTCGTTATTATTCGTTATAGATAATAATGTGGACCGATAACACTTATCTCACACTCGGTTCAGACGTGAGGACAAAATACTTTATAGTGATATTTTTTTACTCAACAAAATCGGAGCCTTTTGTTTCCCATTATAAAGCGAGAAATTGGGCCACATGCTGATCTTTATCTTATTCGAAAGCAACGAGGTTGCCACGTGGTGTACAGTATCGTCGTGGAAAGATTTCTTATACCAATCGCCCACAAGCGCCACTACCAAACCTGTTTCTCCGCTCATAATATCGAAGCGAACTCATTCGTTAGAAAAAAACTCGATAACTTTTAACCCTGAACATGACATCCTGGCAGAATGCAAGCACATTCTGTTATAAAAAAGTAAGCTAAGGCTATAGACAGAGCGTATGACGTAACCGGCATGGCGATACGACAATACGGCCGTGTCTGTATTTAGCGCGCCACGTTGGCCACCACGTGGTGCGGCCGCGACGCGCGCCGAATAATAATAAAAAATAAACATTGAACGCGCCAGCAGGGCTTCCAACATTGCAGCCAAACGTCACTTGCGGTACAACAGTACAACTACGAAACATACCAAATTGAATTAGATAACTATCGTGGTTCTGTTATTTTATTTTAATGAAAGAAATGTTGTTTACACAATACTATCGTGATTTATCGTAGTTCGTAGAACGTAGTAGAAGTTTTAATCAATAAATACCTATGTAACTTTAAATAACACATTGATTTGTTGTCGATGTGTTTGCATAAGCTATAGTCACGATTTTGACGTTATCATAAAAAAGTGGTTTTTGGTTCTATACAATTAGTTTTTGAACAGCTTTTTGGCTTGAGGAAAACGTTAATATTTTCAATGAGTAGACAGTTAAAATTTAAATAAGTATTCAACTATGTTAACATTTAAATACTTGTAGTTATGTTTAAGTAAGTCTAATGCAAATGGGAGATTGTTGTCAGCTGTCGTACTTATTTTAGTCGGCGTGTTGCGGCGGCCCTGCGCTACAGTTAGCCTTGGCCTTTCCCCGCCATGCGATCAGCCACAGATTACTAACAATACATTATTTCCACAACAAACCATATTTATTACGTAATCTCTATAATTTGGGTGAAAGTTTAGCAGACTTTCATTGAGTTAATTTCTTACGTTGTTTACGGAAATGTGCGAGGACAAGGTGACATTTTTATAGACATTGACATTTATTTGATAAGCGCGCAGAATTATTATTGATAGTCTTTTAATAGTCCTGTGCGAACTCGGCGTTATTGTGACAGTTGGTAGGGGGTCTTATTTTGCTTTTTTTAATAAATGTGACAAGCGTAACCATGTAATATACTGCCTAGGTACCTGCTAGGTATGTATATAATTATCAGTTCGTTTGTCTCAAGGAGACAAGTTACTACCTACTTATAATTTATAACATTACCATTTTAAGTGCAGATGAACATGAATTTTATTTTAATGTTCCTCTAAATATAGATAAAATAAATTTGTTTTTAAATTACCTACAATTAACTCTATTTAAAAACTTCACCGTGCATATTACTTTTAATTTACAACTAGGCTGTTTACGTGTTATATCAGTGCCTTTTTTCAATGAAAAAGTAATTGCTGTCAGATGACAACTAAATGACAGCTTCAAAATTGAAATACAATACAATAACAAAGTAATTATTTAGTCAATTTTGATGAATCTTAACATTAAAAAGAGTAAACAATTTAATTGTTATATTCTATTTTAATATACTGATAAACATACGAACCGTGTGTATGAAGAAACTTGCACAATATTAGTGTATGATGGAACAATTTTCATTCTCATATCCTTTGTAAATAACTATAGATAAATGTAAGTAATTTACCAGAAACTACTTTAACATTTTTGTAAAATAAAAATGCAGTGTTTGTACAAAGTCGACCTACTCTCAACAAAAGCGTTTCGCCTGCCATCTGTCGCGTGTATTGTGAAACATTTGGAATTGAGGTCGTTGACGGTTGACATTTAGGCACCCATGGCTTCATGCCCGACATGGATGTATCATTGCCCCTTATAGGGCATCACATAGTGCAACGATCATTCTATTCAATATCTTATAATTAAATGACTCATACACATTGTAGCACATACATAGTTCTGTATAGATAGTAGTAAAGAACTGTATTTAAAAGGAACAGCTGTTGTAGACCCACATGTTTAATAAAATTGCGTACAATTTTTTAAGGACAAGTAGTTACAATGCAACTTATCAATTGAAGTTTATTTCTTGTTCTTAGATGATGATGAAGATTAAAGTCTTTAATTTAATCCATTAATCGCCTAACTGTCTTACTAAAAAACGTCTTGTAAGCTCTGGCTATACTTTCAATTAATTTTGATAATTTGTATTAAGTGAAAAAGACAAAACAATGTCTGACTAATCAGTGCTTACACGACGTTTATAAACGATCTTGATAGTTTTAAGTGGGAACCGGGTTTATACTAGTCATAAGAGATAGTTAGAAACTCCATGCAACTCCGTAAGAATAGTCTAGGGAGATTTTCTGTATACTAAGGATAGCTGTTTAATCTATCTGGGCAAGTTTGTTACCAATGAGTTTACGTGCTTTTGAAAGTTTAATCCGAAAGTACGAAGATATAGACTTCTTACAATGTAACTGTTCAATTTTAGTTAGTACGCTAGTTTTGCCATTAGTCGAGTTAGTTTCCTTCTGTTTGCAAGCTAATCGATCTGAGCGCGGATGTAGTCCAGACAGTGTGCCTCTGAGAGGAAGCTGACCAAATATGTTACTAGTCTCTGTGAACTGCTTATATCTGATTGTCGGTGGTTCGATAAGAATGAATTACAATGAGAACGGATTTGTACTAGACTTTCTTGCTGGAAGTTGTAAATTAGATGACTGATTACAGAATTGATGTACGATTATGAAACATTACGGTAACTTAAACGGTATTATGTTATTATATTTGACTAGCTGACCCGCGCAACTTCGCTTGCGTCAGTTAAGAGAGAATGGGTCAAAATTTTCCCCGTTTTTGTAACATTTTTTACTGTTACTCTGCTCCTATTGGTAGTAGCGTGATGATATATAGCCTATAACCTTCCTCGATAAATGGGCTATCTAACACTGAAAGAATTTTCCAAATCGGACCTCTAGTTCCTGAGATTAGCGCGTTCAAACAAACAAACAAACAAACAATCAAACAAACAAACAAACTCTTCAGCTTTATAATATTAGTATAGATGCCAATGTCTTTTATTGGGATAAGGCTGTGTCATCGTCCATCATCTCCCAATGTCATTCATTCTGTTGAAGTTTTCTCACTCTCCGTCTCTCATGTAATTTCCAGCTCCAGATTCTTCTGTGTTGTGGCTGTAGGATCTATAGTCTGGTAAACAGTCATTTCTTGTCACCAAGTGTCTTACAAGAATCTGTAATCAAACCACCCAATGTAGTTGGAAATCCTCACAAATTCTTTTGATGATGTCTGCTTCGGTTAGTTTCCTGATGGACTTGCAGGACCGTATACTGATAGTGGTGTTCTCGTTATTGCAGGGACAGCAGCTACGTGCGCGGCGGCGGCGCCGTGGGCGGCGTGGGCGTGGGCGCGGTGGGCGCGGGCGCGGCGGGCGAGTACCGCGGCGGCGGCGCCCGCGTGTCGCTGCTGGGCGCCGCGTACCTGCCGCCGCCCGCGCCCGCCGCGCACCACCCGCCCCCCGCTGACCCGCCGCCCTTCAAGAAGATCCGACTCACCGCGGATAGGACGCCGCTGCCGCATCATCAGCCGCTTAGGGTTGATACTAGGGTCAGTATCTCTCTCCTTGCTTAAAGTCTATTCCCACAAAAGACTAGAGACGGATGCTTCCTCCAGCAAGTGCCTAAGCATTGTAGTTCCAATTTACGCTATGGAGTTCTTCATGATCTTGAAAAAATGATTTCTATAGTGTTCTTTTTGCCATGAAATCCATAGCACTAATCGTTATGAAGCTCAAAAATTGCTTTAGACTTTTAAAATTACGACGGAAAGGAACACTACTAGAGCCAGAAGTCTATATCTGTAGGTGACAAAGAACATAGAAAATACTCTTGCACTGTTTTAACTTAAAATATTGTATATTCCAGGAGCCGGTGAACACGTACAGCACGGTGGAGGTCCTGTCTCCTAACCCGCCCTCAGAGCCCACAGTGGAAGACCAGAGCTTCAGAACCACCAAGGATGACTTATTACAACAAATATCCAGGGTACGACCTTCTTAATTGGTTTAGAAATATGCCTGATGGCCTGATGTTCGTCCTATTTTAAAGTCGACTCATGAAAGAAAACAATTGGGGAGAAAGTCCTTTTGTATCAATAGACGTGTAAGGGTGGGACTAAAACCAAGTACAATCGATGCAATAATTCCTAAACTAATTTATTATTGAACCCGTAACAGTCCCAATGCTTTTGGCTGATTTTTAGCTAATAACCTTTCTCGTTAATTCTCAGGTGGACCGCGAAATGGCGCTATCAGAATCCACGCTTCAAAAGCTTAAGAAAAAGCAGGAAGAGCTGGAGCAGACAGCGTCGAAGCCAGCGCGGGCCGAGGAGCCCGAGGAAGCCACGCCACGGCACAGGAGTCTCGCGCAGTGCGTCTATGCTGAGAACAGGAAAAAGGTTCATATCAATACACCATAACATTCATAACACATATAAAATAAAAATACTGCTGTCGAGACGGCTTCTCGAAATATATTTGATACCTATGCGAAGTTTTGAAGGGAAAATATAGATCAGTTATACTCAACCAGTAGTCTACTGTATCTTTTGTCGATAGATAGCTAGTTAAATTATTTAAAAAATTGGTGCAGTTCCAATGAACACTTAACGCCTTATAAAACTATTGTCTTTATCAATGGCTCTCTCTGTGTTGTGCCTTTTATAGGTTGAGTATACCTAATCTAACGACTGTACTGATTTGTAGCTTTATCCATAATGGGAGTCTGAGGGTTTTAATCGCACTGGCCAGGAAATTAGATTACTTTGTAGGTACTGAAATGTAAAAAGAGCTGAAAATTGCCGCTTAACGAGTGCACTAAATCGTTATAAGCTCAGAAAAAAACACCGAAATACTAGTACCTAAGTGTACAACTATAAAGTTGACTTTGGCAATAAGCAGTACTTATTTTCTAATAGGATGTGAACGTCAAAGCTTCTTATTTTATTCAGATCCTTGAGAATATTGCAGACTTTACTAATTTGGGGAATAACAATGTATGTTTTAAAATAAACATTTTAATGATCGCAGATGTTCTGAGGTCCATAATTGCAGAGTTGATGTCCATGTTCATTTGGGATGTAAAAAATACATAGTGTATCAGTTATTAGGTAACAGAGTTAAGCTAATACGCCTTATTGATTATAAAGAGTGCCGATTCTTACATAAATAAACCAAAGAAGTTGTAATAGGTAAATGTCAAATGAGCAGTGATATGGTGATAGCTTAGTGGTCTAAGGTTGCATGTCCCACACGAGTGGTCTATGGTTCGTACCCGAGGCAAGACACCAGTGGCTTTTTGTATATGTGTATTAGAAATAATTACCACTTGCTCTAAATTTTGTAATTTTGTCAATAGTAATTTTTTTAAGCAATTATTGTAGGCTTGTTTTCAAATAGATACTTTCAAGAATCACCTAAAACTAATTGACGTTTCGTTATTTCGTTATTTTGTGATTCTTTATATATTACAGTTAGAAAATAAATATTTTATCTACCTGTTGCGTGTTGGAAACAATAAAACGATAAGTAAACAAACTCAAGGTAACTTGGATATTATGAAAAGTAGATTTAGGAGTTTATTCACCTTAAAAAATATGTAGTTATGTGTAATGAAAGAGGAATAACTAAAAATTACTTCTGTATAACTATCACGGTTTATGAGATAGAGCCTGGTGACAGACAGCGAAGTCTCAGTAATAAGGTCACGTTTTTAACCTTTGGGTATGGAAATTAATAACGGAATCGGCACTACTCTAAGTCTTATACGAATGATGTTTAAAGATCAATGTTAAAATTATTGTTAAAATAAAAAATATTGCATGCTACAACAAATTAATGGTAGAAACATCACTTATTTTGTAATAGAATCTTTAGGTATATTTAAATAAACTTATAGGAAATATGGCGCTAGAAAAAATCTGTAGTTAGTCTGTATATTTTCAATGAATAATTATAGGATAAAAATGTACGTGTATTAGAATTATGCATGACAATAAGAATGTAGTTAGACTTTTAGTATAATATTAATGAAATTTTGATGAAAATTGGTATATTGTCTTCTGTATATAATGCGCAAAACGTCTGATACATTATGTTTTTTTTCGTCCCCAGATCAGCATGGATAATAAGCGGCAAATGGTATTTATAATTTGTTTTATAAACTATTATAAGTACTAAGTTTATTTTCTTATTATTTATTTTACAAAATTCATGTGTAGTTGTTGAATGGAGGTATACTTCAAGCATGCTGGTAGTTAGGTTCTATGTTATGGTATAAATTACGGATATGTGCACTTTTATTTTATATGATCGGATATTTTTTATATTATTTTATTTTTTAGATATATGTGTTTCTTTTTGATGTTTCGGGGATTTTCACATCTAGCTTTTTAATCGTAAATAAATTACTTTTAAAGACTTATATAACGAAATCTGTGTGTAATACAATCAACTATGACAATATATTTATTAAATTTTAAGTAATATTATTATGATAACTTAACTTTCGCGTTGTGAACACGCATTTTACCTTAGAATGCCTGACGTTTCGGCGCAGGTTTCACTGGCCGTGGTCGCCTGAATATTATTATAACAAATAAACAATCTTTGCAACTTAATTCTAAAAACTGTCTACTAAATTGCCCCAAATATTATTTGATATGTATATCTTACTTTATCAAAATAACATTAAAATATAAATACCGCAATTTTATCCCGACCTTGTCCCAATTACCGGGTGACGCCCCCACAAACTTAATTTGAAGCCCAACAACTGTCGAATTTATACACAGTATCAACTAAACTACGACTTCACTCAATTTCTGGTTAGATGTGAAATTCCCTATTAGCTGAGTTTATAAACGTGTAACATTTGACGGTAGTTTATCTATTCAATAGCGTTTTTTTATATGAGTTTTAACGCTATTGAATAGATAAACTTCCATTTAATGTACCTCAGAAACCGGGGGTAAGTGTGTGAGTGAAAATGTATGTAGTGTCGGAGGATTCTTATCAAATATTTCCACCACTGGTACAACTTATTAAGCTATGTTTACGGGCAACGCTCGGACTGCTGTGCGTAGGCCTAGACTCAGCCTAAAGAGCCTTCTAGTGAGAAACAAGACTTTAGTGCCTTACTTGCCTCAGATGTACGCTAAAGGCCATCTACCAGAGTGTATTGATGACAGTGGCCAGTCGTTGCAACGGCATGCGGCAGTCTGATTTCCTATTCCTGTTAAGGTGGGAAAGCTTTGCAAGGAATAAATCTGCGTAGAACCCGCGTTTTAACACTACATATATTTTGATTCACTCCCAAACGATTATTTCGTCCATATTTAGGACCATCGTATATAACAATGTGTTATAATAAGTGTATAATATGTATTGTTTGATGTGTAGGCGACGGCAGCGCACGCAGTGTTGTCTCACCTGGGCCCGCCCGTGCTGTACCCGCTCTACAACCAGCCTCAAGACACGGAGGTGTATCATGAAAACATCAGGCGACATAGAACGTTTAGGAAACGGCTCGCCGAACACATACGGAAGTTAAAATTAGAAGCGGAGAAGGTAAGATTACTCTAACTGTATTGTACCTAGTATTTTTGAGAATTTTTTTAGTAATTTATTTTTGTTTACATACTGACAGCCTCGTCTTTAACTATAAAAAAATTGCTGTGGCAAAAATTTATACGTATGTTAAACATCTAAAACTGTAGACCCTCTATGTAAACTTTTGGTTGTCTCAGCGAAAATAGATTAAAGTTTTATATAGGTAACTATTTAAAATATTGTAGATGAAATCCAGTAAAATACGAATTATATTCAATAATCTAACCAGGATATAAACATAAGAAGGGACTCGATGTGCCACAAGACACTCTGAAGTAAAATTCTATGTATCACGAACAGCACCAGTCCATCATTTACAGTATAATTTTTCAGTTTATTAATAAATGTATATTGTTTCCAGAGAGAGGATGCGTTAGCGGAGGCGTACAGTAGAAGAGCGGCGGAGTGGTTGAAGAGAGTGGAGCGGATAGAACAGGGTCAGAAGAGGAAGACCAAGGACGCGAGGAACAGAGAGTTCTTCGAAAAGGTATACACAATAGTCCAAACATAAGCATTTAGTTATGAAGAAGGTTAGGGCCTCATAGTGTATCAATTTCTGAAAGAGGCACTTTCTTGTGTTATAAATGTTGGGGAAGAATTATATAAGCGACTGCTGGTCCCGGAGTTGCGTTCGTTTTCCGTGACGCGTAAATTTAGTGGTTCTTAACTTCCGTTGGAATGTACTTAGTAATGAAGTAACTAGCTAACCTTTGTAACTATGATATTTGGTTGTATTTCATACATCTTTTCTTATACTTTGGTTTATAAAAAAAGTGTTAAAATGAGCGTGCTAAGACGCTTTAACAAACACAGATGCCGATGCAGATGATAGCGTCTCGAGGGTCATAGACCTGCTTTTTGATTATACACTTTTGTTTTATCACAATATTAATATGTAATTTAATCATGTCAGGTGTTCCCTGAGTTGCGCAAGCAGCGCGAGGAGCGGGAGCGGTTTAACCGGCTGGGGGCTCGTGTAAAGTCGGAGGCCGAGCTGGAGGAGATCGCGGACGGGCTGCACGAGCAGGAGCACGAGGACAAGAAGATGCGCTCGCTCACCGTCGTGCCGCCGCTGCTCAGGGACCCCAGCGACGCCACGCCCGTCTACCGCGATACTAACCGTTAGTACACACTTACCTACCTTATTAACCACGTTTATTGACAATTCTTATTCTTCTTCTAGTCGTCAATCTAGTGTCAAAGTTGTTCAAGCCGCCCGCAGGCTTTTGACGGGGCTTAACGACTCTTATCTTAATTGACAACAACCGGGATCGACTTTATACTTGCCCTCCGACGCACGGAGACGCCAAGTGTTTGAGATCTGTAGTGACGAAGATTAGGAAAGTATCTGAAGTCATGTTTAATGTAAATTGGAAACAGCACTAAAATTACTTACAACGGTTATAAAAAAACGTAGCTTTTTCTCTCAGCACTCATTGCTGAACAGATGTTTTCTGTGAAAATTAAATGCGTTGAGTATTGAGTACCAAAAATCTAAATACTTGTGATAATTTTTCAATCCTTTTTAGCTATGTAAGTCATAACTACAAGCTTACGACTCAATCTAATGCCATTTACAAAACAAGTCACTCTTAACGCCACATTATTGATATGAACACAGTAAACTATAATGTTATATTAATGTATTGTGTTGTACAGGTCGGTGCATGGACATGGAGGCGGAACACAAGGAGCTGCAACTGCGCAACGTGTGGTCGCAGGCGGAGCGCGAGCTCTTCCGCGAGAAGTACCTGCAGCACCCCAAGAACTTCGGACAGATCGCCTCCTTCCTGCCCAGGAAGAGTGTTAGGGACTGTGTTAGGTATGCGCTACCATTTTACCATTAGAATTTTTAAAGTTTTCCCATTTATCTATTAGAATTAGTTATTAAAGTTTTCGTTGGACCTTTGATTTTGTTAAGTCTGAAGAGAGCTACTATACTACGAGTATAGCTATTTACTGTATATTGTTTAGAAAGCCTGTCAGAGATTCTTTACCTGATTTGTTACCATTCAAGCTGTAAACGTCTCATAGTGCAATTTTAATAACCCTTAATCACAATAAAGTGATCATTCTATGCACGTGCTTTGTCGAATGAAATCAAGTAAAGCCTATTTTTGATTAAATCGCTTTTACCTATTAGTTAACTAAACAATTTAAATGACAGTTGTCTAGTCTTTCTTTTCCTAGTCTCTGCTATAAGCATAGTTGAAAAGGGTAATATTTTAAAAGTAATTAATGTTTATTATTACTTGTGTCCAGATTTTACTACCTATCGAAGAAGGCGGAGAACTACAAGCAGTTACTACGCAAGCCCCGGCAGCGGCGCTCGGCGCGCAACCCGCCGCGGCCGGCGCAGGAGCCCGAGCTGCCCGCCGGAGTCACCACCCGCCTGCAGCGGTCACAGGGTTAGTCCATCATTACAACAGAGACTTAATAACTATAGATTAGAAAAGACTTGTGTGAAGTTAGAACATGACAGTCGGTTTGTTGTGTCAATACAAATTCAATTTGATGTAGTAATTAGACGCTATACGATGGATAAATGTTAAGCCGCGTAGCTTTTGTGGGCCCGTCGAGGCAGGGAATCGCTCAGGATAGGGAATGATTGAAAAGATGGATTGACCATTGTCCGTGTCGAAAAGTGGGGTTTATTGGAACATAAATACTTAGAATCACGCCTTTCTCCCATAGTGACAGGCAAAGACTGAAAAACGCCACTTGGTTCGATCCTTGCATACTTCCCTATATTTTGTGTCGTATTTGATACACAAATAGGGTATTCTTTATACTATGTAAAGTTAAAATTTTAATACATTTGTAAAGAAGTCTTGTCTTTAAGACTTTTTTACTTTAAGTTAATTGAATTCAGTAAAAATAATCTATTGACATCACGTAAGGACTAACCCAGTGTAAGCAAAACATTGTATTTATAAATGATCTGACTATAATCATTAATTATGAATCAATCGCACTTAAAAGGATGTGGTTGTTTATAGAATAGATATAAAACATTATATATTTTACCATGATGCATTACATGACGTAATTTTTGTATTTGACTTTACAATAGTTCCCAGCTTTGCTTAACTTACGTTTGAAAATTGTAAATTAATGGAAAAAATATTTTGAAGAACGCTTTTAATACGAGTTCGTAATTACACATTGTATCTTAAATCTTGGAAATAAATAGGCTTTTGCACAAAAATAACATACAATACGATTCGAAGGACTTAACCAGATTTTAACATCACTTTTGAAATATGTAGAGTTTGTAATTTGAGAAAAAAATGGGGACCTTGCTTAAAAATCTCAACACGAATGAAACCGTACAGCACAACTAGTCTTTAATAAAAATACAAGCAGATGTGCCCTTATGAATGGAACAAATTTTTTAATGAAGATAGTGAGAGATTTTCCAAGTAAATTAAATCAATGATCATATAAAGATTTGAAGATAATGAACAAACAGTAAATACATCCTGTCTATATGGAGATGATATCGATTTTAATTAAAATGGTAGGTATATTACTTAGAAATCAATTAATAAACGTATCTGAGAGCAGAAACAGTGATCACTGTTAGTATACATCTAGAACTTGTGCAGTGATATTGTAAATTAGATATTTTGAGTATTGGGTCTGTGAATTTGATTACGTATATTTGGTAAAGTATTTCGAGTAGCATTTCTAACTCAGGTATTTATGATATACACATTTTGGTAAAAGTGGGGTATACCTTATCCCCATTTTTCAAAACAGTCACAATTCACATAGGTGACCTCCAGGCTAAACAATAATCTCATTTTACTATCATTAGTGCTGCGGCAGCGATAGTTTCTCATGCAAGAATATTATTAGGGGGTATCAGAAATTACATTCAAACAAATTGTAATGCTTAACGTATACTATTCTCGCGGGTCGTAAGGGTAAACTATCTGTAGTTTTTGATCTTCATCGCGTTTAAACCACAATTTGTATTGTTGTGCTAGGTTCATCCATACCTTAGGCATGAAATGTGTATATATGGGCAGTAAATCTAAGCGTGTCATCAGGTACAACAGCTCGCGCGGAGCCCAA
The DNA here is from genome assembly GCF_050436995.1 of Anticarsia gemmatalis. Classification (NCBI taxonomy): domain Eukaryota; kingdom Metazoa; phylum Arthropoda; class Insecta; order Lepidoptera; family Erebidae; genus Anticarsia; species Anticarsia gemmatalis. Next base: position 6,162,499 of record NC_134764.1, on the reverse strand, counting down.
GGAGCCGAGCCTGGACGAGAGCGCGTGCAGCCTGCCGGCCGGCGCCGACGTGGCCGCGCCCGCCACCGCCGTCACCTGCATACCCATCCCTCCCGCCGCGCCTGCGCATCCGCAAAGGTAAGCACATATAATAGTAAAATGACCGGCTAAGTGCCAGTCGGATACGAAAAAGACGTTATTTGTATGGGAAATACATAATATGTGAAAATTTCGGCTTCCTAGATATTACGGTTTATGAGATACAGCCTGGTGACAGACGGACAGATGTACAGACAGACAGACGTCCAGCCAGCAGAGGCTTAGTAATAGGGTTCCATTTTAGCCCTCTGGGTACGGAACTATGAAAATGAGTACTAGGGTAAGAATAAAGTGCTACTATGTGCCTGTACTTTTAAACCAATTAGAAGTCAAGAAGAAATATTATACTGGAACCTAAATATATTCTCTTATTTTTACGTTCCAAAAGTTTATTTCAACTAGCTATTGTAATAACCGGGTAGAATTTAATTATCTTTAATAAAAGTAAATACTGGAAGAATGTACAAAAGTTATACGTTCAAAATATTCTACTACACTTATGAGATTTCATTACTTTCATAGATATTATTATCGTCCGTATATGCTGTTCTTTCGTAATTCGCGAAGAGTTGTAAAAAAAATGACAAGTTACGGCGTTTTCCGTTAGTCAAATTGATTGTTTGGTTCTCTCTGATTATATAACTAAGACACTATCATTTGTATAAATATAAAAGTTTACCGTTTACTGTAGGTACACATTATGTAGTTACGATGACTATACCATGTACGTGTGCTGATCAGGACATCCAGAAATGCAATTACTGACCAAACCAAAATAACAAAGAAAGTCAGTATGTTTTTTACTACATCTCAGTCACGGTATAAAAGAGATAACCAAGAATTCTCGAATCTCAGAATATGCCTTGAATCAGTACACTACTTTTACACATTATTTAATTTCTATAAATACGTATTTATAATTCATAAAATACAGTATAACAACATATTATTTCCGCGAATAATTCACAGTTTCATTGAATGAGCTTTTATCTCGTGTAATAATATGTGCATTAACTGAATAAACACGGTTTGAATACTTAGCGAGGTGTATTAATGGCAGATAAGCCGAAATCGCAAACATTTAATGTTAATAAATCTATGAAAATTAAGCCTCTATCTACTCTACTCTCATAATTCACATTATTAATTAAACCTCCGTAATATTTTTAAACGTCACTTTTCACTCTATAAATTCATAATTTGTTTTACTTTTGCCTGCAAATAACTTTAATTGAATTTGTATAATACATTTTTGAGTCTATTAGACCCTAGTTTTCTTGCCGAAGTTACAATTAACTGTCTTGTTCCTATCTACACGGTTAAAGTCACCTAACAGAGATTTTAAAAAACTAGCGTGAGAAGACTTTTTTTTTTCAAATATAAAATGATATTGTTTCGACAGTCCTTAAAGTATTTTTCAAAAATAATTTGCATTAACTAAACTATTGTAATGACAGAGAGTATTATACAAATTCTTTTAAATATTAAAATTAAAATTGATATCATTATAAATTGTACACCAATTTTCCGTTGTACCACTTAACTTTCAGCCAACGGGCAAGTTTCTTCCTTCCAATGTCTATTAAATCAATTACATTCCACAGAACTACACACCAATACAATCTATATTTCCATAAAAATATAATATAACAAAAAAAAGGTAACAGAGTTAGTTACATTCGCGGAAACCTCCCTTGCGGTGGGAGCTATCATAATTTTTCCTTCAATATCTGTACAGTGGGGTTGTACGATTCTGTGGAGCCGAGCTTTTTAATTACACCGTGTCAACATTGAGCGGCTCCAACCAATGAATTATTCACCGATACCCCGGGAGACGGCGGCTGGGGTTTTTATTGCACCCCGCTCTCCTTCGCCGGGAGATTTTTCCCTGTTTGTACATGTAATGTGCTCTTAGTGAATGAGCAGTTATTGTTACACTCCATTGTCTTGGAGTGCTTATAATGCTGTTGAATTGTGATTCTTGACTTTGATATTCATTTTTATAATGTGCTAATAATAAGATGTTATTATGTGAGGACACTTTGGGGTTTTTTGTAGAGGTTGTTTTAATACTTGAGCGTATAGCAATCATGGTGGCCCTTGTAGGGATAGTCACAATTTCATCAACCATTCCTCTTAAATAGCTTTTAGTTGTAATTTATGATTCCAAAAATACAAGAAGTAATTAAAAGTGACAATAATTCCTTGAAAACATTCAATACTAAACGACCTTTTACAATTTATTTATAGACATCTCAACAAAATTATATTAATAAGAATAGCTAATAGAAATATTAAAAATTCAATTCCACTGAGTTACTTAATTCCCAAATCTAATTTTCATAAAACGATCCAAAATTTCTATGAAAAAAGACGTATTGTTTAAGCAAAGGTTCGCTTTCTGCCCTCTTCTGTTGTAGATGTACAGGGACGGAATTAGACGTACAATGAACAGTAATAATTCACCTTCCGTACTCCTTTACTATCAGCCTAATCAATAAATGAGGAATAGAGGGTGTACCTGTGTATTGTTCACGCACATGGACACTATAAACTAAGTCCTGCACCGTTGGTCAGTTTCAATGAAACTGACCGCCGTATCCAGATATCAGCTAGGATATTTTATTATATACTCTCTTATTCTTAGGTTATTTTGTACACATAGATACCTATTTTAAATACATAGTATACAGTAAAAAATTGTTTCTGAGTACAAAAACCTTACGAATTAATTAAATATTTATCAATCTACGGCAAACTATTTTGCGCTTTTCCTGTAAAGCTTAAACTACTTAGCAAAAACTTGTTCCGTAAACTGAAAATTAAAGTACCTTTAATAAGTGTAATACAATGTACCGAGTAAGTCCCTGTGCTGCGATGTTTGCAGCACCACTCACTTTTATGAGGTTCAGACAATGAGAATAACTCAATTTTTCATCGACCAGATTAATCGTTTAAAATTCATGTATTTTTATTTCAGTTCTTTCCGACTTGAGTGGGGAACTTGAGATTTATTTTATTGCTTCATTGAAGTTGACTAAGTTTTTACGGGTACTTCGTTATTGGAGTAAAGAAGTCGAATTTTATTATTATGAATTGATTGTACCATTAATAATTGAGGTGCTATTTGGCTCTTGAATTTTACCACCAGAACTATAAAGTCAACAAAAAGATTATGAATCAATCATTATTTTGACAAAACGCCAAAATTAAAGGTCCTCATGATTCGTGAATACAGAAAGTATTTTCGAAGACTTTTCTCTTTCGAGCATGTTTATTAACATCACCTAGATGTTTTCTTCATGATTTTAATCCTATATTAGGAAAATAAGTACACCTAATTCACCCAAAATAATGACAATCACTCACAGTCATCAATTTCATCACATTTTGTCCAAAAAACATTTGTTAGCGTTCCTTATTCTCACATGTTTGGTAGCACCCCCTCCGGGGAGCAGTCAGGATTCAGTGCTGTACCGTAGAGCAATAAAAGAGAAATATGTAATAATAATGGGCTCGTGTTGTGTGCGTGTGTTGACAATCACTTCGGTGATTATTTGCGTAAGAATCCCGCGGGAATCATGCCCCGATCCAATCAGCATACGTGATGGGAAGCACCGTCAATTATATCGATAATTTCATTTTTATTTATTATTGATATGATCTTTTCATTTGGTATTTTCGCGTTTGGTTTTTGGAGCAACTGGTTTTTTGTTGGTCTAATTGAAATTGGTTGCTAAAGGGCGTGTAATTTAAATAAAATAATATGCAATTTAATTGTGACGGGAGATTAATAGTTTATATAATCAACTGTTGAACAACTGTTTACATTTGAATTGCCAATTATTTGCTAAACATTTTTAAAGTTCATTCTTTTATAGATTTAATCTTACGTTAAGAATATAGTATCTCTAATAATAAGGTAATGACACCAAACATCAGTTCGTTAAATTGTCGATATCGACAAAGTTCGCACATCACTATCACAGCCGTTTCTCCCGACACGGCTTGTTTAGATTTTTACGCAAACATAGGGCCAACCCATCTTTCTAATTGCCTTAATTAAAAGCATCTAGCAATTGAGAAAACGAAATACATAACTGTCAGGGAAGTGGAGCGGTGGAAAAAAACCCCTCTCTTTCGGCAATCGTTTGATTTTTGTCCTGTTTGTTGACGGCAAATCTTTTAATGGAAAGTGACTATCTTTGATGTATTGCTTATATTACGATATGGAATATTTCTGTCTCGAAATAGGATATTATTTTTCATATTCATTTTACTGAGAACTTAACAAGACGGAATTTTCCAATGCTTCAAGATTTCTTTGTAAACGGAAATAAATTAGGTTTAAATGATTAAATTACAGTTCAATAAATATTACTTCCACAACGATTTGCTAACTAAATATTTTCCCCGAATTAATCATTCGACTGTTGACTATGATGTACAAACAAGTTTCACAGTGTCCACTGTACCGTGGCACATGAAACATGAAAATAAAAAATAAATACAACAAAAAGTGAGAATTCGTCGCGTTGAATTTGGCGAGGCCGTGTATTCGAAAGGGGATGAGATTAATTTGATTGTCGGGTTTACCCGCACTGTGTTTGTCCAGCGCGGGGGTGAGGGGCGCGGGGGTGTGGATAATTACCACCCCGGCCCAGTATTAATTGGCCAAATTTTAATGATGTTCAAATACCAACCGACTACGCTGGCTGTACGCGATTTTGTAAACTCAGATTTTTGTTAGGGCTTTCTACTCTGTTTTAAATGTGTTGATTTTTTTGTATTTTAGTAGTAGTTGATCTGACTTTAGCGTATGCGGTGCTGTAATTTCTAATTTGCATTTATTTATTAACTGCACGTTTGGCGCAGTGGTTTAAGCGGTCACCTCGCCGCTACAACCGTCGCCGCGTGTGGTGGGTTCGAATCCCACCCGGGACAAATCTTTGTGTGATGAGCACGAGTATTTGTTCTGAGCCTGGATGTTAATGTATCTATATAAGTATGTATTTGGAAGTATTTAAGTATGTTTATCAGTTATTTGGTTACCATAGTACAAGCTTTGCTTAGTTTGGAATCAAATGACCGTGTGTGAGTTGTCCCAAAATATTTATTTATTTATTTATTTATTTTATCATCGGAAATTAAGAAAAATAAACCCGGTTTATTTTCATTCTTAACTCTTAACTTTATACAAGTCTAGTGTACCATAGTATTTTTTTCGAAATTATACATTTAATGTGTTTATTAGGTTTTGTTATTCATCAATCCTCAATTGATAGAAGGCTCATTACGTAGATACTCTAATAACACTATCAATGAATAGCGTAGACCACGCTACGCCGCGTAGCATTGTGGCAACTAAAGACGGCACACTGCATACGTGCAATTCGAATACACTATTATACAATGCGGCACATATCAAACATCAAATCAAAACTAACCAATAAATTGAATTCTTGATCCGTTGTTAATCACAAGCGTTGGCACCCGGTGGGGTGGCGTGGGGTGTCGCGGGGTGCCGTGGGGTACTCGGTAATTAAAAGAGAGGTGAATTGAGATAATTATGTTTGCGATAACTCCCGCGATGCACCCGCGTAGCCGCGCAAGGCCTACGCGCGCCGATTGTGTTTTGTTTTCATAATTAGCTAGCGATTCACCGAGGCTATAATTAATCGTGCGATTATGCTGCGTTATTAATATTTCAGGGCTTTGTGTAAACTGTTACATTAACTATGATTTAAGCATTAAAGCATGACTTTGTAATCAGGATTATATAGAGAGTATATTTAGTGAAAGTACCGGATTTCTTTTTACTCTCGTTTCGTTAAGACTACTTCTCGTTACGTTAGAATTTAAGACATTATGATTAATCTTAACTTAAATACTGGTTACGGAAATTGAATCAGATACATTTCTTACTTATGAATATCTTAAAAATCTCATATATCCTAGTACCTACCTATAACAGTGTTCGTATAGCGATAATCTCTACAGCGTATGTTCTTTGTCCTCAGGTCGGAGTTAATACGAACCCCTCCCCTCCCCCCATCACCCCCGCCCGCGTCATCGGCGCCGCCAGCCCCCGTGGTGACGACGGTGACGCCCATGAGCGTGGACAGCCCGGCGGCAGCGCCGACGCCGCCCGCGCCCGACGTGCCCATGCCACCGGTCACTTCGCAAGAAGTCACTGTGGTCACCATCAGTCCTGTCACGGTGAGTTGAATTTTATTGATGTTTTTACCAGTTTAAAGCAAAAGAAGTAGTTTATCTAGCTGTGGTAATAATTGGCCTCAAATAAGATTTCGTGTATAGTACCTAGGGAAGATCTGACTTTAAGAACTTTGTGCTCTACAAAAAGTTGTCAAGTGACTACAAGTGCACGGCGTACCTTGGTTGTTAAAACCACTGAGTGTGACAAGAAATATTTTTGATATTCTACAGCAGTACATGGACGAAAGTATACAAAGTAGAGTTCATTATTCATCTACATTCATTTTTTGAACGAATGATCGATGTATCAACAAACCACATTCATAGTAAAATCATTACCTTTCCTTGAGTCATTGCCATCGGCTACCTTTCGCGTATACTGTAGCATATCTAACAGGTCCTTCTTCGGCAACAAATTCTTGATTCCCCTTTAGCCTATTCTATTTGTCCGTATCTCGTTGGGACTACCAGCAGGTACTACAATCATAATCTAGCTACTTGAAAATAGCCCGTCCCTAGTAGAAACTATTTATACGTGTAATATTCAATACAAAATTATAATAATCTAACAATACCTTTATATCGTTACCTTTGATCCGGAATAACTGTATTGTTTCTATTTCGATTATTCATTGACCTTTACTTTCAATCAAATATAGTCTAATATCATTCCATGTTTGTTGTGATTTATCAAATTGTTTATTCATATAAATACCTTCCGGGTTGATACGTAAATAATGATTACTTTCTAGGATTACGTTTTACGGAAAGTTTTGATACATATTTAAAGTATCTTACTAATATTATCACTGCGATAACTTGCATAGATGTTTGTTAGTCTTTTACGCTAAAAAGTGCTTAATGTATTAATACCACAAAGATCGTTTATAACTTGTAATAGAATATACTTTTTCCCTCAGAAAATCTATCCTAGCGGATGTAGTTGCGAGCACAAATTAGATAGATGTGTATTTTAATGAAATCATTATTTTAGTTATTCGCTTTAACGAAGTTACTAATTGAGTACCCTTCGGTGTAGAATTAAATATTTGATTGAGCTCATTATTTATATTCCAGTGTAAATAAGAAATTAGTGAGCTTTAAGTATTTGCATTTAATTACAAGTGCGGTCTAATTACGATTCGGTAGAGATTATCTTCACTTAATTTAAACCAACTTTATTGTGAAATTAACTTAATTAACAGATAGATTGACAATTTTAATAATTTTTACGTGTTACAAGGTACACTTGGTGGAAAGGTAGAATCGTGCCTATCATTTCAAATCTCTTTATTATGCACTGTAGAAAATGGTACAGTTAATTTATAGGAAATGAATGATGTCCTTTTAATTATATTCCTCATCATTTGCTATACTTACTCATTTATGACTGCTACATAATGATAATCACACTACACAGTATCTTCTTAACAAGACAGTGCAAATCTTAACCTACCCTTTTATCCGCAGACGTCATCACCTACAAGTACAGCGCCATCAACAGCAACAACGCTAACAACATCGGCGACTATAACAACAACATCGGCGTCGTCGCCGGCGGCCACGCTGACGGTGCCGGCCGTGTCCAGCGCCTCCACCGCGTCGTCGGGCTCCAGCCTGGCCACGCTGTCCACCGGTGGGAGCGCGCCCCCCACGCCGCAGCCAGCACAGCCGCCCACGCCCACGCAACCACCACCAACACCCGAGACTGGTGAGTCCACTTACCGTTTTTACTTATTTGTTCTGTGTTGTGTGAAATCTTCAGGTGATATGTCAGAAGGAAGGATTTGTATTTGCAAGTGAGTGTATTCAAAAATAATACCAGGGTTTTGTTATTCTTTATTAAGTATTTATTCTCTAAAGATAATTTCGGAAGTTCTGCCACTTGATTTACAATGTTCGTTTAAACTTAAATCAACATGATCTTACAGTTCGATCACAGTAAACAAACTTGATACACTTAAAAGTCTTTATTGAGCTTAACACAAAATTCTTCAGCTCTAGAGCCCACAATGAAACGCAGCGTACCATTAAACATTTATTAACAACGTTACAGTCAAACCGAAACACATTTAATTATAACTAATTTAAGCTCGTTAGAAATCACTGATAATACTGATATGTACGAATTCACTACGGCACGACACTTTTACTTGGCGGTTGAGGTCGACGGCTCGGGTTCGGGGTTCGGCACGTTCGGTTCCGACGCGCTCTCCTCGCCGTGGCACCTCTTGCGGTGCTTGTGGACGAAGTAGTAGGAAGGAAACTTGGAGCCGCACGTTTTGCAGGGGTAGTAGTGTAGAGTGGTGCGGGTCTGAGACTTGCGGTGTCGGCACGGCCAGTTGCGCTCCGGCGAGTTCTCCTGCCAGGCGACGTTGAGCACGCGGCTGAATCGTACGGGGCCGTCGCAGGACGCTATGTCCAGGACGGTGTTGCTTTGACGTTTCGGTGGGTCGGGAGCTTCGATGCGCTCGACGTCGAGTTCGCTGGAGGTGGTAGAGGATGGTGACGGTGGTGGTGGAGTAGCCGGGGGGGATGGTGCTCTAGCTCGCCTCGGTACAGGCCGGTGGGCGCCTGGTGGTGGCGCGGGTCGGGCCACGCACGGGCTGGGCCCGAGCCAGGCGCGGTACAGAGACAACATGCTCGCTCGCGGTCGTCACACGACTGCGAGCCGCCCGCCGAGAATACCGCGTTTTATACCCGCGGTAGGGTTGAAGTTTGCCAATTTACACAAGTTTGATTTTTGAAGCGATTCTGAATATTTCTTTGTTGAACGTTATGGCGGAAATAGCGCGGCTAAGTTTTTACGTTTGATTATCATTTCTTAACAAGTCCAATAACATATTTCGGCGGGCGAATCTATTATTATCGATCTTTTAAATGTAGAAATGTATTGATACATTCTCTATTCTTTAATTAAAAACTGTCTAAGATAATATATACTTACAAAGTTCACTTTGAACGATACCAATACAATAATTGTAATTGTTTCATCAAAACGTAACACGAAAACCCTGAAACTCGTTCGCCATTCAAATCCCCCATCATTCGAGATTAGTATTTACACAAAGTGAAATATTAAGCTTGATTCCACGAGTAGTCCCTTGATAATGGTGACTATTCAGCCGCGTGTCTGTGACTTTGAAAACAGTTAATCCATTTACTAGTCCCCCGGCACTGCCTCCATTGACTTTGTAAAACGTCATCTTCATCTTCTCATATTTATATCTTTGTTATTCATTTTTATAATTCTAGTATTGTTGAACGTTGTCTCGAGTGAAATTGAATAAACAATTTTAGAAAATTGGACAGGTAAATTGACGTGGCATAATGTCTCGGAGATTACAAATACGCTTAAAAAACCATTATATCATTATTTAACAAGAGGAAATTACTGATAAAACAATGTTTATAAAACCACAATCTATAATGAAACTTTCGATGAGTAAAATAATATGAAAATTTGTAGCAAAAAAAAATATTAAATTCGTTCTTTATATTTTAATTAGAATACCTACTTTTCCCTATTGGTTTTCTGTATTTTAGTATTTGCTAAAGATGAGACTGATGACATAAATACATAAAATCCCTCCTGTTTTTCACAGGCAGGGTCCCAAGCTAACTTTTTAGTTTAATTACTTACAACAACTATCCATTATTCACAGTAATAACAAGCAGTACAAAATAAACAATTTCGTGATAATTACGATTAATCTGATTGGTACATAAGTTAATCCTCGCTGCGTGCATATGACGGTGTAATCCACGCTAGGGTTGACAGCATAAACCCAGCCACTGGTGGCACACACAGAATTGTAAATCGCACATCGGTACCAACCGGTCTTTTGTAACATTAACTGATTAAATGCTCTATACGATGCTTTGTCTTTACCTTTAGATAATTTAATTGGTCTATCGAAAATATATTTGAATGTGTTGAAAATTAATTGTTATATCTTCAATGATAGTAACATAGGCTAAAATAAGCTAGGCTAATTCTCCCTCAAGCATGCAATTTACCATGAAAATTCACAACGTTTTTATTAACCAGTTAATATGAACGCAGTTGAAATTTAATAATCGTTTCTGATCTAATAAATATACTTTTTTAATTTTCCAAGACAAAAAATCCAACGTAAAAATTGATTCTAATTTAACTTTACTGAAAATATACTTAATTAAATACGTCAAAATGATAATAACTTCCATTTTATCCATTTCACAGTATATATCACATCTCAAAATAAATACGCAATATAAATCAACATGTAAACGTATGGCACAGTATACATCCATTTAATCTACAAAATGTCGGTGTCTGTGTGCTGAGTAAATAAACACGGATAGCCGAGCTCGTTAAATTCTCGCGCTCGGAGGAACATCGGGAGGCAAACAGAGGTGACATCCCGCACCATCCCTCTATAGCCCTCTCTATCCCACTCTACAACTTGCCCACCCGTGGGATCTGAAGTGTGGGCTCGAGTGCAGGAAACATGTTACATTCTGTTTGTGTCACGAAATATGTAGGTAGATCGTATTGTTGCGTACTTTGATTGGTCCCACGTTGGGCGCCAATTTTAATTCAAATGTTCTTTGTACGGATAGTCTTTGCATTTCTGATTTGAAGTTTCTTGTGATCAATTTAAAAGTATATAGCTTTATTATGTATTTTTGTAGCGAATGTTACGTAATTTAAGGTCCATTGCGAAGGTTATCAAGAGTGTTACAAAATTGATTGATTGATTATAACCAACACCAGATTATATCAGAAAAAATATGAATTTTATAAAAAAACAAGCGGTTTATTCTAGGTAGTTATTCGGTATAACGTTGTACAAACGAACGAATAAAACGTTTGATCGTGATCCAATTAGTTCTTGTACAAATACCAGTAATTGGTGAGATTCATCGACAGTGCGGCCACTCGTGCCAGCTTGTGAACACTTCGCAGAATCAAAATATATTATTTGTAGGCTTGGTTTTTATATTCGAATAAATTGCTAATTTTTTGTTTGCCTCTAATACTACCTATTCTAAGTATTTCGTGTTCTAATTACCAAAATGAAGCAATTTTTCGACGTGTCTCGTTCAGATTTGGATAATAATGCGAAAGCCTAGATTAAATAATGTCACCGGAAAATTCTCATTACTTTTGTTTTTCCTAATTCCCCCTTCAACACGTTGTTTTACCATAAGTTTAAAATTTCGCGTTGCATACTTATCATAACATATAATAGTCGCCATTTTATATTCAGGTTTGTTGTAATCATCCATACACAATAGATGCCTAAGATAAGGTTAATTTTCTTTCAAATTTCTCTTCTACATCTTATCTTAAAGATTTGTTATTAATATACAAACTACAGTTTGATAACTACAGTTAAAGCTAGCTATTAACGATAGCCAGTATTACCCACCCTCATCGCTAGTTTGAACAGTCTAGTAAGAAGACAAACGTCAGTAGTTTGCTTAAATTGCAGACGCTAATTAGTGCTCAGAGGAGAACATACAGACGTTACAGATTTATATAGAGAGATAAAGATTAATACATTGTAGAGGAGTTTGTAGAATATTAGGTTGTTGAAAGAGATTGTTATGTGTTATTTGATGTGTGTACTGTGTAACACAAGATCGTCTTGTAAATAATATAACTCTTTTTTGGCGCTTCACAAAGTTTTTAGTATTATCGAGAAGTTAATGAAATCTGCAATAGGTTGCTAATATCATGCATTCAGTATTAAAATCTCGAAGTTTTTAAGTAAATTGAATAAATTATTATTGTGTTTCTCATTTTGTTATGGTCAAAGATCGCATTCATATTTATTTTTCTTTGTTACAATTTACACCGATTTGTGTAGATGCAGTAATACTTCCTAGATACTGTAGTGTTTACGGCGTAGTCATAATTCAATGAACTCATTTTCACATGCCATAATTACGTCTCATTAAGAATATTTTCAAAGCAAGCTGTTCTAATTGCATATAAACTTCAACACTCGCAGGCGTGATTTCTCGGCCTGGCGGTAATTTGAGCTATGAGCGGCGGCGAGCACAAATCTCTGCAGCCAGCACAATAGTTAATTATTTAACTTGCTATGCAGTTTAGCGCCCCGCCCGTAAGCCCTACTACTGGTCTACGAAATTGATTCGTGTTCACTTTTAGTATCGTAGTGAGTTATGTGTAATTATGAGGTTTGTTTAACGTTGATTTCCAGCTCATGTTTTAGGTGTTTTTGGTGAATAATATGTTGCTAAACCAATTGATTGAAAACTAATTTAAATGCCTTGGGCATGTTTTTCAATATTTTTTCTCCAGTTACATTTAGTGGCGAGTGTATTATGCTTGGTAGTTATCTAACAATAAAACAAAAACAATCAAACGCATCTATTAATTACGAACACACGTAAAACAAACAATAGTCAAATTCGACGCGGTGTAATTCAATTTGTATAACAAACACGGAATAAATAATGAAACAAACAGAACATCGGAACTAAACTCACTAATCTGCTTTGCGCTACAAATTGGCGCCCAAACGCGGCCCGCTGAATATTGCAGCGAGCGCCCGGCACAACCCGCCCCGTGATTTACGGATCATCTCGCTCTGTTCTGAATAAACTTGTTAATATGCAAGCACATGAATTATATACTATACACAAACTAGCATTTTTGTTTACTCTATTCTCTACTGTTGTAACTGTTAGTCAAACTATCGAAGTTCATCGATATTTCAAGTGATACGATTTCATATTCAGCTTGTTAATTTTGTATGGAATAGACAGTTAGACTGGCATCCTGCATTGATGGTACATAATTGAAGATACGCATGCATCAATCCATACTTAATATTATAAATGCGAAAGTAACTCTGTCTGTCTGTTATTCATCACGCCTAAACTACTTAACCAATTTGCATGAAATTTTGTATGGAGATATTTTAATACCCGAGAAAGGACATAGGCTACTTTTTACTCCGGGAAATTGACGCATTCCCTTGGGAAAATTCGGGTGGCGGACGAAGTTGCGGGTAAAAGCTAGTGTAATATAAAGTGTTTGTAGTATCTTATGGTGTGTTGTATTTGTCAACAGCGGTAACGGAGCGCATCGGCACACCTTCTTCGAGTACAACGATAACGACGAACACAGTGACGACGACGTCATCGAACTGTGCGGTGTGCAACATGCCGGGCGCCACGAGGACGGTGTCCAGGTCGAGGGCCATCCACTACGGGCTGAAGGAGGAGGCGGTCGGCGCCAGGGTGTGCGAGCCTTGCCACTGCAGGTGCGTGCGGTCCCGGTACACAAGGTGTCCGGTCCCCACGTGCCCAGGGCCCAGGGTCAGGGCGAAACGGTTGCGGCATTTACCCCCGAGATGGCACGACTTAACTTTAGAATTGAAGAGGCCACTTATGGAAGAGTTTGGTGAGTCTACCGTTATTAATTGGATTTGAATACATTATTACATTTATGGTCAATTTTGTAGTTACAGCCGTAAGACGCCTGATTTTGTGTATGTATTTGGAAAACATCGACATTCTAGATCTGGTTTATTATGTTGTTATTCTGCAAAAAACAACGAAAAAGTTAACTTAACGGTATTTTTTTTGTTTGTACAGAAATCCCGAGTGACCTGAGCAAGTGTTGTCTAGCGTGTTTCAAGCGGATAACGCGGCGGCTAGAGACCGTGGTGGAGGGCGGCTCGGCGCCGGAGCCCAGCGAGGACGAGGCGGCGCGCTTCAGAGCGCTGCTGAGGGACCACGGCACCGCCTGGGACAGGATCGCCGCCGTCAGCGGGAGAACACCTGCCAGCTTGAAGGCCTTCTACTTTACCTATAGGTGAGTGTTACGTACTAGTCATGTTTGTTATGCAGTCATACTATACATTATTTTTGTGATTGATGAATCCAGTCTTAAAGCAATCTTAACGTATAATAAAATGGTAAATCTAGGAATAAAATTTATATTTCAGTGTAATATTTTTGAAATAATTTATCGAGTTAGTGTAACGGATACGTTATGATATAGCTTGCAAAGGTATCTTTGGTATCGAAAGATGTCAATTAATTAATTTTGAAGTAATGCGGATGGTGAACTAGCTTCTTATTGTCCTCTAGCTGACAATAAAGATAGATGAAACATAACTCAATTTCTCCATTACAGAAAAAAACTCCAACTAGACACATTAGTAAGTGAACGAACGCCGTCGGCTCCTCGCCTGAGTTCATCGGAGGACAGTGCGCTGAGCTCGGCCGACACGGACACGGCGAGCGGCGGCTCCCCCACGCGGGCGCCCAGCACGGCTGCCGCCGCGCCCGCCCCCGCCCCCCGGACTGACGCCGTGGCCCCCCGGAGACCTAGGCGAGATGAGTACGACTCCTCAGCCACGGAAACGGCTGATGAGGAGAATGATGCGCCTAGTGCTAAGGTATGTATCGTAATTACGTTTGCTTTTTTATTTATATACTAACTGACCCGGCAAACGTAGTAAAAATAAAGTAGTTCACTTGGGGGTATGAAAAATAGATGTTGGCCGAATCTCAAGCCTACTTTAAGATTTCATTATTTTTTTGTTCGACGTAGCAATTCGGTAAAAAGTATAGTAGGATTATTTTTGCATCGTTGATTCACTTATACAAATACTAAATAAGATATATTAAACGCAACAATACATCGATTCATGTGGGAAATAAAAGCTTTTTTTGCTAACTTCAGTATTACAATCAAGCAGTTAAAACGTAATTATTTTGCACTTTGATTTTTACTTACAAAAAACGGTTCATCGGCGTTTGCATTCATTAAATAAGACAGCAAACAAAATATAACCTCACAATTTACATTCCCAGATCGTCCCCCCGACGTCCCTGCCCACGGTGGTGTCGTCCGCGTCGTCGTGCAGCCCGGTGGTGTCGGTGTCGGCCGTGAGCACGCCGCCGGCGGGCGCGCGGGCGCCGGGCGCGCCGCAGACCGTCCGCGACGTGGTGCTCAACCTCATCGAGATCAGCCTCACCAGGGACTCCCAGCCGCAACATCCTAGCATCAAACCACATCAAATTAAGGTATACTTACTATGACTTTTAAGTAATAAAACTGGAGTGTCAGGTTTTAGGGTACATTAAACAGAATTTGAACAGCGAAAATAATGTAGTAGGTTCTAAATGGGGTCCTACCTTTCGCATAGTATAGTTAGCTAGACTTGTTAGCAAGTTTATATCTAGAGTTCAATTGACTTTAGCAATAAGTCAGATGAGTTTTAAATAAATTTTCACGTTATTACAGAAAATACTACAAATATTATTTGTTACAACAGTTTTCTTATTTGTGACAAATCACAAAAGACAAATTTATTTTATTACCCGTGTTAATAACACTATGAAACCTAAAAACTGCAAAACAACATAAAAATACTAAAATTTCATCAGCCCCAGACTAGCACAAAACAAACTTACATAAAAAATCAAAATATAACATCTCCATATCTTGTCAGCAGCTCCCCTCATCCTGCGCAAGCGGTAGAGAAGCACTAGCAACACTAAGCGTCGTCAACAGCTCCCACGTCGGAGCAGCTGGCGGCGCATCTCCCCAGCGAGCAGCCACCATCACTCCATTAGCCCATGCGACGAACAACAAACTACTACCGAACATCTCTTCAAACAATAGTGATAGCAAAGACGTGATGCTGTTACAAATAGAACCGCGCCCCGACAGACCGGAGAGAACAGAACGGCCGGACAATAGACACGAACCTTTATTAGATCTAAGTGTTAAAAGACCGAGGCACGATCAACCGTTCTCACATCCTAATAAATCGGTAAGTTGATGTCTTTTTTACTTCTAGAAAAATGTTCTTAATTTCTGAAATTGAACCGATATAAGGAACAATAATTTATGTGACTGTAGGTACTTCCATATTTACGGTTCAATACTAAATTGCATTACATTAAAAAATATTTAACGGTCTTAACAGTAGTTAGATGTCTGACAACCAGTCTTGCCGAAGGCTACCGTGTTATAATCCAGATAACTGGGTTGTGGAGGTCAGATAGGCAGTCGCCCCATGTAATATACTTGTATTGAGCTGCTCCGGTGAGACTGGAAACCGACTCCAATATAGTTAGAACAAAGGCTAGACGGAAACATACTAAAGTGCATTAGCACATTTTATAGCTTCTGATTATAAATATACGAAATTATGTAAAATATAAAAATTTTATTGTATATTGGATAAAATATTGAACCTATTTTTCCAATCTTCCAGCAGGTATATAGAAACTCAACGGAATACCAATCGTATCGTCCACAACCGGAGAGAGAATCTCCAAATCAGTACTCGAAACCTAAATGTGTGTCACAACCTCCAAGATCAACGTTAAAACAGGCTCCTAACAAGGGGTCAATAACCCTTGGGACCCCAGTCGAGACCTCGAGATTTGAGCCTTTAAGAAACGCTGAGCAAAAGACTGCGGGGTCTATAACGGCTGGGACCCCGGTACATGGGACCCATCACTTGGCGGATAAGAGAGCTATGGAGTACTACAAGAGGCGGAGTCCGGGTGGCGCGTATTATCCTGGGGCCACGAGTCAACCGCGGCCGCAGTCTCCTTCGTTTTCACCTGTAAGTATTAGTACATAAATCTACAAGGTTGTTTGAAAAACCTCCAAACCCTCGTAGGACTAGACAGCTAATATAATAAGATGAATAAATATAATAGCAACAACTTTTGTTCTACAAGCTCTGGCAAAACTCAATACAAGAACAGAAAAAAAAATATTTTTTAAGTTTTCATTGTAGTAGTACAGTCATAACAAAAATTTATAATTTGTAAAAAAAAATTATGGTCATTGTCAAAGTAAATTTAGACAGCGATTTAATTTTTTTCATCGATCCTTAGTAAGTATTAGAAATAAACCGTGTACGTATTTACAGACGGGCGGGTCGGGGTACGCGCGCGCGTACGGCCTGGAGCAGCGGCAGATCATCATGGCGGACTTCATCACGTCGCAGCAGATGGGGCACGGCGGCGCGCGGCGCGAGCGCGAGCGGGCCGCGTCGCCCGGCTTCCGGCCCGACGCCGTGTCCGTCATCACGCGCCACACGCCGCACTACGCGCACCACCACGCGCCGCACCCGCACCCGCTGCCGCAGCACTCGCAGCACCAGCAGCACCAGCAACACCAGCAGCACACGCAGCATCAGCACCCGCACGCACAGCACCAACACCCGCCACATCCGCCACCTGGTGAGTACTACGCTACATCTTTTATAAAACGGCCTAAAAGTGTCTAATTTTCGTTATCAAAGGATGAACTTATATCAAGCTTGATTCGGTTCGAAACGCACGATATGCCTGCACTTGAGCAGCGATATCCTCCTACTATCGACTGTTGAAAACCGAGCGGCACTTCTAGCAAGCGTCGTAGGCACTATCTTTACAATGCAGTGCAGTCTTGGTTTAATACAAAAATGCTCAACTTTAAGACTTAGTATCATATCTGCGAAACAGTAAGTCTTAATTTAGATTGAACGCTTTAGAAGCGTCGACAGCAGCTCAGATCGGATGCATATATTGTTTGGACAACCGTCTACCTAACGCCCTGTACCAAGCTTGTCTCTAAACAGTCTATAATATCCCCCCACAGGTCACGAAGCATTCACGTCGCTAGTGGACGTGGCGTCCGCGGCGACGGCGCTGCCGGTCCCGCGCGGCGCTGCGCCCGACGCCAAGCCTGAACCTAAACAACAACAACACCACGCGCAACCACATGACATCAGGTAAACATAACACTGTTTAAAACTTTTTTGTTATACTAGGGAAAGTGCTCTGAATATTTTTTTTACCGGCTATTGACCATTATCAAGTTGAATCAAGAGTCAGATTTTTTATGCAACTCACTGTAAAAATTTTAAAAAATTGCAAAATCAACGACCAGTTTAAATTAAAATACTATTGCCGGGGTAAGCTAACAGACAAGGACAAAAGATATTCGATTTTTCGATTTGCAATTTTGATGTTTTCTATACCTTAAGATTAGCGGTTTCTTACAGCGGTGTCTTTAGAATAGTTCTTAAATGTATGCAAAGTCCTCCAACCCGCAATTGGCTAGCGTGATGGACTTACTACCTAAATTGTAAACGGGAGAAGACCCTTGCCCAGCAGTAGGACATTAATGAGTTAAATTTATTAATTATTTTATTTTATTATCTTTTATCAATTCCAGATTAGCGATGGCGCAAAAATTCCAACAACTACCACAGTTTTCTGTAAGTATATATAAAACACTTTAATTTAAACTTTGTTGTTGAATTGTAACCACATTCTAATGTAATAATGTTTGTATTTTAGCAAATGTTGGACAGAAGAGTTCAGCCTCAGCAGTACATGGAGAGAGACAGACAGATACACATACAGAGAAGAGAAACGTAAGCATATATATTTTTTGCAAAGACTTTTATCTTTATTATAACATTCCCTATTTGTTTTATTGTTTGAAAGCGATTACTTAACGTAATGAACGATTCAAATGTTAAATATTTGTTTTCTAAGGCGAATTTCTATACACCAATATTCACTTTCAAGTTACTGTCGATATTTTAAATAGGATATTAAAGCCTATTTCGCAAAAAAATCTCAAATCTTCCTGATAGTGACAAGGAAAAATGCACTTTTGGTCTTTTTTATTACACAAAATCACGCCTTGTTCCCATAAGGGTATGCCGAGACCAAAGAACGGCACTTAATACGATTCTTAAAAACTTTCTTAGCGTCATTCACATCCATACATCTAGTCATACACGCAATAAATATGGAAGTTATTATAAAACTGTTATGTTGTTTTGTAGCGCGATCCACGCGATGCAGGAACAGCGTCGCATGGAGCAGCACGGGCAGCAACACAGCCAGCAACATAGCCAGCAACACAGCCAGCAACACAGCCAGCAACATAGCCAGCAACACGGGCAACAGCCGGCGCCGCAGCATCAACCGCAGATTATACACGACAGACACCATATGCCACACCAACTTGTAAGTATAACCACACCATTTACTATTAGGCTTGCTACATGCAAATTCGGCATTAATAGGTCAAGCCGGGTGGTAAAATCGAATATATGTAGATGAGCGTCCCGGAATAAAAACGGGATTGTGACCGGATCTGAGGGGCTATCACGTATCTCAGTTGACAACTAGTGTACGTCAAATTGAAGGCCACTATTCAGTACATTGCTGCTTTGAAATATCGTGCTAATCACTATAATCTAAGGGAAGAAACAATGTACAGCATAGTGGCTTTCGAATAGTTGTCCACTTAGATACGTGATAGAACGCGTGAAGGATTACCTGATCAGCACAAGTGCAATAATTACTTCGAATCAACCGATTCTGTTCGGTTATTCAATAAATAATACCGAATTGATCATGTGTGTATAGCAAGTTTTATAGTGACTGCCAAATACAAATACTTCTTTTAAATGAATATTGTATTAATGTGTTTACGTTGTGTTGTCAGAGTGTATCATCTCAAGACGGTGACCGGCGCATGATCCAGTCGGTGACGTACAGCACGCCCAGTAAACCGCGGGCGCAGACACCACTCGCGCCGCATCATATAGAGAGGAAAGACAAGTAAGTAACACAACAAATACAGTTTCTTCTATATTTTATTAGGTATATTTTGTTCAGAAGTTCGTGTAAAGTTTATTTTACCGATATCTCGAGTTTTAAACCTGACATAATATAGTATTTCTCTCTTGTATTTGGTTCGACAGAGTGTTGGCTTTTCTAATTTACCTCTATATTAGAATATTCTCAAAAGCAGTCCTTAGTTTGCTAACATGTGGTAGATATAATAGTTATAGATCGGCCCTCTATTGCATAGAACTTGCATTGTAAATGGCAAACGGTAGTCTTTTATTCGCGCTTGCCTACATTTTAAAAATAATAGACAGAATCTTTTAAAAAAATGTCCAGTTAGTGCTTCGAAAAGTATCCCGGTTTGATAATTTTGTCTAATAATGTTGTTTCCTCCCCCAGCAGCAGGCCGGTGGTGTCGGCGGCGGCGGTGTCGAGCGCGGTGGCGAGCGTGGTGGCGGGCGCGGGCGCGGCGCCGGGAGCGGACAACCGGCCCCGCCCGGCCGAGGGCACGCTCACGGCCGCCTCGCTCATCGACGCCATCATCACGCACCAGATCAGCCAGAACTCCGACCAGCGGTTCCCTGTGAGTACAACCTTCATTTCTTTTGTACATATTTAATAATGATTTTATGTGTTTGTCTTTTGTTCGTGTTGAAATTAAAGATTGTGTTGTTTAACTTTTATAAAAGTGACATATTTGAATGTATAACATCTTAAATTTATTAGCCTTTTCTCCCTTATTTTATCAATTTTAATCATCTACAATAGATTCACACAGACCAATTACCAATAAGTCTAAAAGAATATTCTGTATTTCTTTTTTTTTTTTTACTTAAACTAAATTTTCAACATAAAATGTAGATTCCACACAGTCAATCAGCCTAGCTTTCCTTCAACATTAGATCCACACGGTAATACCCTAGAATTTTATTCTAATGTCACCATTTTTATCTCAGGAGCGAGGTGAACGCGGAGAGCGAAACGAGCGCGAATCGGCAGCGTCGCAGCGAGAACGCGAGGAGCACGCGGCCGCGCTGCAAGCTCACACCACCAGCATCAAGCTCGGGGACCTGGCCTCCAACATCATCACCAGGGACTTCTGCAGTCCCACCACCTCCATCATGCATCATAAGTAAGTACAACACATTTTGACAACTAAGCATTTGAGCTATTGGACACACAATTCAATAAACAGTACCTCGATTCTCTACCACTATCGACTACCGACAACCGGCTAGCTATCGACATTTTGTCATTTAGAATGTACTGCCAAAAAAGTTTCTACGACGCCCGAAAGAGGCCCTGATCAGATTTTCATACAAAATTTCTCGATGACAGGTCGGTAGTCGATAGTAGTAGAGAATCCAGCTACAGATCTTTTCTTCATCATATGACCGTATGTAAATACATCTACATAAATACGATCATTTGATTACAAACTAAACAGTGTTTGTACTATTCCAACTCGGAAATGACACTTGTACTCATCACACAAATATTTGTCGTAATTTAGATTCGAACCCACCACATCCGACGAGGCAGCTAAGTTGACCGTCACTGTGGCAAACGCATGATTTTTCACCACTAAGATAAAATAATGTTCGAAAGAACCACACCTACTGTTAATTTTTCAGTGTTTTATTTGCCAAAGGAGGCAAATAAAAAAATACTGCGCTTGTGTAATTAATAAATTTGAAGTATCTATAATGTAAAGTTATAATATTTCAAATATTCACAGCAACAGATTTAGCGTACAGAACTCGGAGGGCTACGTGAGCGGAGGCGGCAGCGGGAGCGGCGGCGGCAGCGACGAGTGGAAGCGACGCGACGCGCCCAAGCACGCGCCCTACCTCGAGCCCGTGTCGCCGCCCGACAACCATCCTGCTAATAGGTACGAAACTTTCTATGTGGCCTAGTTTTGAATATGATATCGAATAATATCGAATAATAGGGTATATTTATCTTAGCATTGGGATATCTTGAAATATTCTTACCGTAGATTGCAATTCATCAAGATAATGTGGTAGCCATAATGCCATTATCATTGCAATGCAGTTTTTTCTTCATTTTTTGTAATTTGTAGTTATTTTAGTAATTTTCAAAATTTTGTAAATATGAATTACTAAAAATATATTAAGGGTTATGGTAGTATTTCTTTGGATGATTTGTTTGTAATATTACAAATTATTTACATTATCTTTTATTACAGAAACAACAGCAACCGCCGCTACAGCTGCGTGGGGTCGGGCGGGGTGGGGTCCGGCTCGGCGGGCGGCGGGGGCGGCGCGGGCGGCGCGGGCGGCGTGCTGACGGCCTTCGACTACGTCACCAACCGCATCGTGGAGGTCATGCGCAGCGACGCGGACGAGCGCACCAAGCCGCTGGCCTTCCCCACCACGCAGTACGCGTACCCCTACTCGGCGCTCAACGTGGCCACGAACACCACCGACGGTACGTACCCGACACACGGGCCACAGACAGAACACACACACTACTTAGGTTAGTTCTATCTTATTATACTTGTGACGATGTTTGCTAACTAATTAATAACTCTGCCGTTAAAATGATGTTTTAGAACAAAAGATTTAGACAGACATTTTTTTTAAGTTTAGTTTAATCTCCTTTTCGCTATAATATGCGGTAGTCAATCACTTCATTATATTGAGAGCAGTGGGTTCAACTCCTACCCAGAGTCATATGTAGTCCAGAAATATGTTACATGAATTTAAAGTATTTTTACATCGTTACAACATTTATTTCTGTAATCATATTTGTAAGCTATATACTAACAAACGGTTTCCCCCCCAGCAGGCAGCGCCGCGGGCGGGCACGGGCCGGCGGGCCCCGCGCCGCCGCCGCCGCCGGAGCCCGCGCCGCTCATGTCGGCGCAGTACGAGCCGCTGTCGGACGAGGACTGACGCGCGCCCCCGCACCCGCCCCCGCCCCCGCACCCGCACCGCGCCGGGTAGCGGACCGCCTCCGTTATACGACACACGCACACCTAACACACACCCACGTACGCTCCCTTCTGCTAATATTTAACATTTTCACTACTTTTTGTGCGCTTTTTGCGTTGTCTTATGTTCCAATTGTAAGAAAACTACGGTTGTTGATACTGCTCGGAAACTTATGATTTATGTAAAGCATTATCAACATAATGAACGGAGCGTACTGAATACTGATGGATCGTACTCATGAATGAACGAGACGTATCCACGGAGACAGACGTGTGCAGTGAGTCGTCACATAACGGACCGGCGATGCGAGAGACATTATACATATGAAATAGTAACGAATTATCGAAGCGAGATGTGATTGGACATGTTAGTGCATTTCGTGTGATCTCTCTTATGTTCTGTATAGTAATATTTATATTGTTCAGCCGTGCGGTGACACCGCAGATTGTGTCGATGTATCGGACGGACTCTGACGGACCGCCCGAACGCTCCGGGAGGCGAGACGCGACACGTTCGCGTCGTATCTTAACGATGACTTATGACGTGCGGCGTTATTTATTTATTTGTTCCGCGTTCTTTCAATTATGTTTTCGTAGTTATCGCGTAATAAAGTCGGCGCGTCGTCGGTCCGACGCGGCGACGACGCGGCGACGACACGAGTACGCAGCGTGGTGCGATGACAATCCACTCCACAAAATTGCACTGCCGCTAATAATGCATTACCTCAGTACAATAAATTTAAGTGGCAGAGATAACGCTGACGGTATCGAATATCACTTAAACGGTGTAACGAATAAATAATAATTAGTATTTTAATCCAGTCTTCCATCGCCACTCGGGGTACTCCCGCTCGCTATAGCATAGAACCGCGCGACTTCGTCCATTACTTAGCTACACTTAGTTACTTGTACAGTTGTGGGCGCCGGCTCGCCGCGGCGCTCGACGCTCCGCCCTGCGCCCGCCTCGTGCTTAGTCTCGCGTTAGTTGCGCGTAGTTGAATTATCATTTGTTCATTTCGTCTTGTAAATATCATCGTCGTATCGTTTGTGTAAAGTTGTGTATAACCGTGGAGCGAGGCGGCGCAGGGCGAGCGGTCCCGATCACTCGACATTCATACTATACTCGACGACTGAAGGAACCGTGTTCGTGACCTTCATTATACATATAGATAGCGTAACGTTAACGGACTAGACTAAGTAATATAAATTATATACATATGTAAAAGTGTATGGTTATTATGTATATGCATTTGTAATTATACAGGTTAGCTAAGAGTTTAATTATTCGTTTGATTTCGTTTTTTAGTTAGGTGGTGTGAGTGGCCGTTATAAATATTGTGGTGCGGCGCGACGAGTCCGCGCTTCGCCGCCGCCGCTAGCACTACAGAGGTGCATTTTGCTTTTTGTAATGTGTTCCAGTTTTGGAGTCTCGCGCCACTCCCGCGCCGCCCCTCTCCTGTATCATACACGTCCGCCATCAAATGGTGTTGTTAGTTTTCATACATTTTCACGTACGGTTTATATTGTTATTGTTCACGCCTTGTTCTCACATCGATAGTAACTGTAATTGTAACATTCGCTCGGTGTGGGAGTGGCGCGCGATGTTTTTGTAAATGTTTTCGAGTTATGTGTAAAAAACGACTGATTAAATTTACTTTGAGCGAGTGTCTGGGTCGAGCGGCGGCGGCGGTGCCCGTTGTATACACATTGTGATTTCTTTATAAAAGTTGTAATGTACTGTAAGTAGCCCAAGAAAAAAATAATCCTTGTAAGTCCGAACATAAGCGAAAACAAGCGTTTTGGGAGGACAAATCAATAAATAAGATGCAAATCTACTTTCTGTGTTTTATTTACTATATTCTAATATGAATATGCTTTTCTTTTACCAACAGAAATAGTTTTGAGCCTATAAAGCCACATAATTTTATATTAGACTGCTCTTTATTTCAAAACCTATATGTAATTGGCCTTGGCCGTTCTACTTAATATTATATAAATAAATCAATAAGGCTGATATTGAAATAAAAGACCTTTTATATTGTCATCTATATTTTACTTTGAACCTGTTAACTACACAAAAATATATGTAAACTAAATGAAGCCTTTATTTTATTGTAAGTGAAGTAATATCGCCTAATTGTGAACAGAACTATATTATAGTAACAACATGATACTATAAACTGCGTCTAGATGTCAGCGCCGTCTGTGGTAGTTGTGTAGAAGTTCAGCAACAATGTGAAGTACGACCACGCTGTTTTTATTATCTACAATAATACATAAGTAAATTATGTAACAAATATTAATAAAGATATCAAGATGCATGCAAAGTCCCCAACCAGCACTTGGCTAGCGTTGTAGACTCAAGGCCTAAGTCCTCCCTCATTTGGGAGGAGACCCCTGCCCGCTGGGCAAGGGCCTGACGGGGGATGGATACTGACAAAATAAACATAAAAAAACGGCTCCATAGTACATCTTCTTTTAGATAGAAGGCTATCATGTAATAGTTACAAACATAATAATACATACTTTAATAACTGTAAGAATATTACCGTGCTGTAGCTCGCCAACGAGATCGTTGAGAATCCGTATGTCGTTACGTGAATACTAGTTTGAGCCCTGAAACATAATGGTAAATTATTACCTGACGCCCCTTATCAAATATAAAATGTTTTATTTATTTAATTGTCGTCTTGTCTGTTTTACCTCTGTAACATGATCAAAACTGCACTTTTGATTCTCTTTGATCCATTGTACCAGCCGCTTTGATACAAAGCCTCGGCGAAATTATTACTCTGAGGATAAAAAGACAACATAAAACGTGGCTTATTTGAAAATACCAAATGTTTAGTAAAAACAAGAATTAATGGAAATCCTTATTTTGATTGTCAGTGTATGTGTATAATTATACTTACGGAATCCAATAGTTTCTGTCCATACCAACACAGCAGCCAGGTTTGTGAGAGCGCAGTCATTAGGAAAAACTTGTAAGCTACCTCATTCCATTTCTCGATCAACTAAACAAATCAAAATAAAAGCGTGAGAATCCGAATGTAAGCCACAAAAATTATTACAATTTCCATATGAGAAAAATAAATCATATTGGGATTTGATCAATTGGAACTAGTGCTTTAGAGAAAAATCTTACTAGAACCAACATTTCCGATGAGAGGTTTATAGCGGAAAATACTAAATGGAATCAAATTGATTCTGCTCTATGGTTCTTCAAAGATCCTAGGTACTTACCACACAGCAGAATCCGCAGAAACAGATAATGATAGAACTGTTCATGAAATTGATTAACAACGCGAAACTAAACATTGATTCTACGTCGCCTGCCAGCCTGAAAATACCATAAAAATTATTAACTTGCGTACATACACGTTTATAGTAATAAAGTAAGAATATAAAATATAGCTTGCGTATATCCACGCATAGAGTAATAAAGTAGACAAAAATACCTATTATTTGAACGAAAAGTTTAGTTTAATAGGTACCTGATCAATGCATGGTGTCTTTTCACAATGTCAATAAGCTCCCTCTGGTGGCGAAGTTCCCAATCACGATCGTTGTACGAGTTCAACACTTCTTTCTCATTTTGATCGAATTCCCTACTCGTAGCAGCTGTTTAAAACAATTTCCTAATAAATACTTTTATCACTTGTAAACAAAGTCTATTTAAAACGCAGTTTTAGAACGAAAATTCAAATGTCACTTTTCATTTTTCAATAAAGTTTCCAACTACCTACCTGTAATTGAAAAAGTACTGCATAACTTATTCAAAATTTTATTCTAAAATAATATAAAGTTAAGAAGTTTTTAAGATAACTGCTACTCACCTAGTGGATACGAGTCGATGAGCTGATGGTCTACGGGCACGTAAATAAGCCGGCGTACGCGTCGTGCAAGGAGATCTATCTGAACGGTGATGTGCGCCAGGTAGGTACAGAATAAGATGTCCCACGCTATGTTGAAGTGGATCACCACCGTTGCTAAACATACATCAAGAATAAAGGTAATTTTTTATTTTATTTAGTTAATAATTAATCTACTAATCGATGGGAGATGGTTTTACCCTCTGAAAAATAACAAATTATGCTCATCTTTACGGTTCGAGAAGTACGCTATCTTTTGTAAGTGCATATTTTGTATAAGTATTCTAAGACATTTAGGCAATTGAAAGAACATTTTTGTGTTATGGATTGCAAAATTTTATTTTTGTATAATTTAATGGATGTTTAAATTGTAGAAGTCGTATCTAATAAAGTTACTTCGAAGCTTTATAAAATCACTGATGTTTTTCGTAGTACTATCAGTAGGACACCAGTAGGTGTCATAAATTTTATACCAAGTGAGACTACTTAATGCCTCCTCTACACTACTCGCGAAGTTAAACGAGGTTAGACGAATAGAATAATGTAGAGAGGCTCTTGGGTTTACTTCGTCCAACTTTACCTCGCCTCAGCCGAGTTCCGTTTGTTGTCGGTTTTTGCGGCCGAGTCAAAGAACATGAAGATACGTACACCCTACACGAATGAGCTCCTCGCGAAGTTGAACGAATGTGAAGTGCATCACTTCGGACTTCAGTCAACTTAGTACCGAGTATTTCGCCGAGGAACTTCGCGAGTTGTGTAGAGGAGGCATTATGTAGTCTCACTTGGTATGAGAGGAGGAGAGGAGAGGAGGCATTAAACTAATAATGTCGTGTGTCTAACCGTCCCAAGTCTGTAGCACGAGTATAAACTCGTAGATGTAGGGCTGCAGAGGGTCGAAGGGCAGCCAGAACTCGAAGGGCAGGTAGAAGGACGCGTCGAAGCCGAGGTAGCGGTACAGATAGATGAAGTACGGCGGCGAGAGAAACGTCACGAGCAGCACGTTGTTGCACCAGTAGTAACCTGGTGGAAATGGATTTATATCGTCTATTCTCGTATTTGAACAATTCGAACTTTAGTTTTACGTTTCGGTACAAGTCGCTGTGGTAAAATGGCTAAGTTGAATAAAGTAACTACATAATTAACATACATGCATAAAATCACGCCTTCTTCCCATAGGGTTAGGCAGAGACCAGAGAACGTAATTAATTGCTGTGTATTTTTTGAGTATCATTATTAAAAAGTGTAGATGATGACGACAAATAACGTAAAGGTAATGAAACCGACATCTGAAAATAGACGTGCTATACCGTCCCTGAAAACGGGATGTGTCAGTTTAATAGAGATTATATGATTTTATCTGTACTCATTTGGAGCTCTCACGCGTTAATAAGTAGCACCATATTTGTACCCTTATTTGATGTGTTGTTTGACAAACCTTTTACAATAAAATTGAATTCCTTTAGCGCTGCGCTCATGATACGGTGTTCATCATCAGAGATCTCCCCCTGCGGCCACATGTCTCGTAGTTCATTGTACAAGTTCTCGAACACGCCGCGGTTGCATTTTATCTTCATTGATTTGAACAGAGCTGTTTGCGCAGACGAAACAAAAATGAAGTCATAAAATCAACTCATAATTTCAGAAGCTGACTATAATTTTATTTAAACATTCTTTAAACCACTTTCCAAAATTGGTAAAGCGAGACTTTTTTCTTAGATTCTAAGACCTCTAATCATAATACAAGAGTAATTAGGAAACCGAATATGCTTTTGGAAAGGCTAGATAATATCAGGTATATTTTTTCTATACCTAGACATATCTACTAACTAAAAGCTAAAAAATATAATGAAAGATTTGTGCAAATTGATATTACGATTATTCGATACAATAAATTGATATTACAAGAGCACGTACAGAGTACGCTGCAGCCGAAGCACGGCATCATGCGGAACAGCTCGATGGCGTCGCGGAAGGTCTTGGCGTTCACCGCCGTCATGATCATGCAGACCAGCTCCGAAGGGCCGCCGATCATCACGTTCATTATCTCGAACCAGTAGAACATGCTCCAGTATTTACTGCCGCGTACGTTTAAAAGAATTTTGTAATTAAAAAGCGAAGTGTAACATTTATGTTCATGTCTTTGCAATTGACTCCTGCTTTTTCTTTTATAATGAAGGAACTAGCGAACTCAATGCGCGGGCGCATAGTTCTCGAATTATTGCAGTCTGTCCGTTAAAATATCTCCATTGGTATATCGTCTCTTTTCCGTAACTTGTATAACAGTAGGGCATTAGGGCTAGTAAATGGGAACGAAGAGAAAACTGGCGCATTATTTATCTACACTTTTAGGAAGAGCAAGTCTTTGCCTTTGTCTTTGCGGGAGTGACAAACTTTTTGAGAATATAAAAGGAAGCTCTAGATACTTACGTACGAGCTTCGCTGATGTTGTGTGACATTCGCAGGCCCACCAAACTAAGAATCCTTTTGGAGATCACAAATGTGTCTTCGTAATCCTCTTTGGAATACACCTGGTACAAACTCGCATAGATAAAACCTTCATATCTATATTTATTTAATATGTTTTAGCCTAAACAATACAATACCAAACTTACGTCGCCGGATTTCAGAGCACAATGCAAAAACAAATGCTTTTTATATAATAATATACATTTTATTATATAAAAAGCATTTATGCAATTAATTTTATAAAGTTTATTTAATAGGAACTTACTTTTTCGTGCATTCTCGAGTTAGATTTTTGGTTGAAAAACCTTTTCTTCAGAAAAGACGTCATTTTGCTTCGCCGTGCAATTTCCTATTGTTCGGTATCGTAACATGAGGTAATTTTTTATTAATTACACAGTCTTATAGAAAAATACACCCTTTGTTAAAATACGCCTTTCTTATTTTGTTTAAGGTTCAGCGCAAACTATAGCGAAAAGATACTATTGTCTTATGGGGGTGATTCCGTGAGAACTTTCAAGACAAACTTTGACAAAATTGCACAAACGAAGTCTTACTTTTTAATCATTTCTTCAACAAACAGATTCCGAAGTCAAGAATTGCAAATCGAGGAACAGAAATACCAGGTAAGTGTCTACTAAATTATTTATGCAGAACTACGTCTACGCCAATTTATAACATACCTATCTAAATGTGCATCTTATTACGGGATTAAAATTGCGAAGTTTGAAAACGGGAAGAATCTATTAAGTAAACTTGGTATCGACTTGATATTTTTGTCGCAAGTGTGCGTGAAATCTTATAAAGCAGTTCCTTGTTTATATAATTATATTGTCGAAGTAATATTTGATGAGGTTCTGTATTCTTTGTGTCTTCCAACCCTTGCCGGTAATTAAAAAGAGTTTATTATAATTACACCACCTTTCCGCCTTACGAAACTTATATAAAATGTATAACGGGGAAAATAACATACTCAGACCGTGTGAGGTGATTATTAATTTATGTATTAGGTACTTCTGTTTAAAAAATAATTTGGTTTTTTCTTCTTAAGTGGTAGTGTACAACTAAACAAGATTCCTGAGTTTGATTCCCGAGTTTAGAAAACTATCTACAGGTTTATTGGAAACGGGGTAAGTAAAAAGTGCTTAAAATTATTTATTTTTATTAACTCTGATCTTTTTTGGCATAATGTGCATGATTGGTTTTCAATGTAGGATACATTGAAAACCAATCATGCAAACATATCAGTTCTCGTGGTAGTAGTATTTATTGCTATGTTCTTTGAGTACTAAGTATCTCAATATACCTACCATGTAAAGTCAATACCTACCTAATGTACTTAATTCTAAGCTCGATTCAAAATACTTAATTTTCAATATTTTCGTCTCAAAAGACCACAATTAAAACTTGCAGCCACCCAAAAATAGTTCTTGCTGGAGCCATGCCAATGTGACAAAACAATTGTCAGACATTTTCATCTTTCAACACTTTGTTAAACTATTATAAAATAATAAATAACGATGGAAAAGAGTGCTCGTTTCAGCTACAGCAACCCGAGAAGCCGTGCATGGACCGGAGTGACGGTGTTTTCAGCATACCTGCTGCTACTTATGGTGGAAATCTACATTGAGATCTTCGAGAACGGCACTCATTTGCGTATTTACAATAATGTTCTACGATATTGGAATAAGTGATGAGTACAATAGCAAAGCCATTGATGAATTGAAGCCAGAACTTTCTTCTTCGGATGTGGAGTTTGCAATATGCATCAGCAGCTCGGCAGATTTTCAAAGTCTTTGAAGAAAGTTGAATAATGTGCTATTTTTTTACGAATCGGGTAATATTCTACGAATGTGCATAATACCAGTATACCAGTTATTGTGTTAAATAAAACAAGAAAATATGTACTGTTTAAATACGAGTGTTTATTGAGATTTTCAGCTGCGTCGCCTTCTAATACGATGGGTATTGGGTATTATGTATTATTATTTTCGATTCGGCATCTCTTTTGAACACATGTATCGTATGTCGTGGATTTGAAAAGTTGTTATTTATCACGAATCAAGATACTTTTTCTCAAATTTTTTGAAAGTAGATTTTTTTTAAAGGTTTGGAGCAGATGAAATAAAACGGCAAAATGATTAATGTTGTAATTTTATTATCAACATCACACATACATGACTGTCCACAATATAATATTGTATAGTATATTATACTGTGCACAATATGTTTATCTACCTAAAAGTACAGTTCTTAATATTTAAACAACATAAATATTACTTAATCAACTATTAGAACTTCACTTTGGGTATGTGTTTCACTTACGGAACAATAATACATATTTTGGCGGTAACAAAATAAATAGAAAATGCACTTGAAAATAACATGAAATCTTTTAAGTGCTATAACAGAAGGTGGAAAGTGCAATCTATACAAATATGTTGAATTAACTATGTCGCTCGGGCCAGACTACTTAATGTAATTTAAATATCACCGATACTGTTAGGTAGTAAGTTTACTATTCTCGCGAATAGCATAACTTTTCACTCGTTTTTATACAAAATATATTGTACATTACATAATCATTAGCTACTGTAACCTACAAATACATAGACACTCAAAACATCGATTAAAACTCGTATATTTCGATCAATGTATATTTAATTCTGATTATAACCAAAAACAATATGGTATTTAAAATAAAAGTTAATAAATAAAATCACTTATAAAAACTTTGATTTGATGATTGAGGGTCTACGTTACAAACACTGCATACACTCCTTAATTATATCACACATACGATCACTACAGTGGCTAAATATTATATAATTTAAGATGTTTAAATCACCATGTCAATATAACTACCACCGCGGGAGCTGATGTCGACATTACAATGACGTTTAAAACATTTCTGTCCTATTAAGCGAGAGTCTTCTCTTAAAAGGTTAGGCCACCGTCTTTACGGAAAGGATATGATTTTCTTGACATGGTGTAAGGATATCTACTGGCCCGTTATTCGTGATATCGTATTTACTTCTTAGCGAAGTCTTCACCAGTCTTAATGTTCTTCAGTAGTTCGGGCATGGCGGCCTTGAGGAGTTCCTGCTCGTAAGCGTTGAGCTTGCCGTAGCCGAGGTTCTTCTCTACGCCGTTCTTGCCGAGGACTACGGGGTTGGCGAAGTACGCCGCCTCCGTGATGTCGGACTTCACGTACGCGCATTCTACTACGTTGGACTCACCCTGGAAAAATAAAAGTGGGGTTAAGATTGGCAATGATATACGAGGCAGGTGGGTAAGTGCCGTCTTTAGTTTTTCTTGTACTGTTTGTCGATCAAACCAGGTAAACCCATGAAATTAAGTTAGTTAACCAGGCAACTTAATTTGACAAAATGACTATTATGTATTATTTTGTTTTTAAAAAAGACAATTAAAAACAAATCCCACACTAAGTATTGCTTTTGTGTCGCGGGGACCTTTACAAACATAAAAACAACGGACACGCACACACCAAACACAAAAAAATTATGTGGAACACATAAATATTTGTTGCGTGTGGAAATCGAGCTCACGACCTCCTGACGCCATAGTAATTGCGTGGCGACCACCTTAACCACTTCGCCAAAGAGGTAGGCACTTAACTGTACTTTTCAATATTCTTTCATTTAACATATTAATGTGTATTGTAGAAATGTTAATATTTGTTGTATACTTACATTGAGACCCCTAAGTACGGAGCCAGCGAGACGGGCGCCGGCGTACGCCATGGAGAGGGTAGCAGAGCCACCGCCAGCCTTGGCCTTCACCACCTGCACAAAAAATACATACATTTAGATAAGCGTTTATGTAATAATTGTAAATTTCTTGGCAGAACAAAATATAAGCTGTCGCTCTGCCGCACATCTATACTAATATTATAAAGCTGAAGAGTTTGTTTGTTTGAACGCGCTAATCTCAGGAACTTCTGGTCCGATTTGAAAAATTCTTCCTGTGTTAGATAGATAGCCCATTTAACGAGGAAGGCACAGACTACATACCACCACGCTACGACCAACATTAAAAGATTAAGACTCATTCTCTATTATGTATTCTACGCAAGCGAAGTTGCGTGGGTCAGCTATGGATAGATATAGGTCTATTTGCACTGTCTTCTTCTGATGTAATCTTGAGTGAAATAATGTATTTTATTGATAGTTCTTTAACATGTGGCCTTAGTGATAATATAATAGACGAATGTCGACATTTAATTGAAGTAGACTTA
Source organism: Anticarsia gemmatalis (assembly GCF_050436995.1). Classification (NCBI taxonomy): domain Eukaryota; kingdom Metazoa; phylum Arthropoda; class Insecta; order Lepidoptera; family Erebidae; genus Anticarsia; species Anticarsia gemmatalis. Next base: position 6,129,024 of record NC_134764.1, on the reverse strand, counting down.
TAGGCACTTAGTTCATTGTACTAATTCCTTTGAATATTTATGGTATAAATGTTAATTACTGATGGTATTAGTTTAAATAGCTTGTTAATATTATGCTTTATAAGTGGATAACTTTAATCTAGGTTTTAGATAATCCAGTTACTTAACAGCCACAGCACTGCTGAGCAGCTGATAAGGCTAATTTAGCAAATCAAAAGCTCTTAGTTGTATTAATACAATATTACTTATCCTCATTAACCTACCACCATACAATTAACTAAACAGCAAAATCACTTTTTGTATAGAAATGCTGCCACAATGATGCTGACACCTATGTCATTGTGGCAGCATGTAACCTATAACATAATGATGGAATAGGTGATTAAATGTTGTATCTGTCTTTAATAATTTAAAATTTAACATACTTTAAGCATTTAGGATACATAATTTATCACACAATTACATAATATTATATTTTATCACATTTTAGGATTGATGTCTTTTTTTTCGTAGAAGGGTAAAATACTCTATCATCTGGTGACATACCTCAGTACCGGCCTCCTGGATCCTCTCAGTGAGGGCCTTGATCTTGCCCTGGTCGGAGAGCTTGACGGCGGGCTGGCTCTGGCTGAGCACGGGGATGATGGTGACGCCGGAGTGGCCGCCGATGACGGGCACGGACACGTTCGTGGGGTTCACGCCGTTGATCTCGCCGATGAACGCGCACGCACGGACCACGTCCAGGGTGGTCACTCCCAATACGCGCTTGGGGTCGTATACGCCAGCCTGGAAGAATAAAAAAACATATTTAGTTGTTATGTTGGCTAAGAACAAACATTTTGTATAAAAGTAAGACGCATATGAATGAAAAATAGAAAGATTTTAAAGGTTGTGTATCAAGTTGTGTTCCTTCCTCCTCTACCTATCTATTAAGGGGCGTAATGCACAATAAAAGTTATAGGATTATTGTATATTTTGAATATTTAGAGCTAGTAGGTATTTTGTTCAGTAGAATAATTTTAATAAGGCAGGTAGTTATGAGTCAATGCTATAAGAATTGAGTCTAAGAAATGTGGGTTTACCAAGAATATTATTGTTATACTTCCTTGCTCTTGGGTCGAATGCAGTTAGATATTTTCCTTAACCATTCAATAACATGGCATTGAGAATACTTACTGTGTAATTTTATATAATCTTAAATTAGTCGCGTATTGAAGTCCTAAATCATGTTTCAAATTCAAAATGGCCATTATTTTGTTAACTTATACAAGTATTTAAAATCGTCATATTATTATCATATTGAAATATATTATCTTAGTATTTTACTCAAAAATAAAGATTGATTAGTACTACTTATTGTAAAAAAAATGAAGCAAATAATATGCTTTTACTGGCATCTCCATACAAGTTTAAATTTTCATACTGGAACATATTTTAATTATGTAATATCTCAATATTTTTATTTATTTGTGCACCAACTACTTATTTAAAGCAATATCTTGTCTACTGTATCAACAAAAATTACATCATACAAAGTAATTTGTCAATATGATTCCATCACATCATTCATGTATTATTAAGAAAAATATTCCATATATTTATCAACAATATCACGCACAGATTCGATAACAACACATCTTAAATGACGCTTGTCTTCTTATCATGACTAATAAGTTTATACGACATACAAATTCAAGACCAATGTCAAATATTATAACAAAAAAAAGTAGAAAAGAGTGTGATAAAATAAAAATAAAATCGCTGCCACTGGTTTCTTTGGTCAACCCTTAATAAATGAGGGACTAGGCTTTAAGTCTACCACGCTTGGCCTAGTACGAGTTGGGGACTTTGCATACCTTCGAGAAAGTTGATAAAGTATTCTCAGGCATGCAAGGTTGCATCATGATGTTTCCTTCATCATCGTATCAAGTGATCATTATTTTGAATACACACATAATTTCAAAAAGTCGGGTGCTGACTGAGCGAGCAGCCTCGCGAGGCAATATCTAGGTCTATTTCTTTCAGATTGAAATGAGCGGGACCGAGATGCTACCTCTGGAGGCTGCTCGCTCCATCAGGACCCGGCTATTGGTGTGTTGCCTCGGGTTTGAACCGTCAACGACTATAAAAGCTCTATTTGCTCTTTACATACAGTATACTTAACGATACTCATATTTTAATTTCTACTCTATTCTAATCAGGCCATGTTAACATGTCTATCATTTGCGTATAAAATTATTAATCCGCCACTTCGTACGGTCACATTCTTTCCACCACGTGAACAGAAAAAATGAAGATGCAAGCCCTATTAAGGAAAGTTGTTTATTCAATTTCTACGACTTGAAAAGGTTAGAAGTGCAAGTCTTAGGTTAATCAACATCTTGCGTAAAAAGGTCATTGGTTACAGGTTATCAGAGATCAATGATAAGTATCTAATTATATCTGTTTAATTTATGAATGAGTCGGAATAGGCTGGTAGTAGGAAGTATTATGTCATTTACGCACACTTCATTATGATATTAATTACTTTTAGTAGTGAATGAGTAGTAAATACCTTTGGTTTAATGAGCTTAGGTATTACATAATTGTCTTTACGCAATCAATTGATTCAAGGGATATTACTGGTTTGATTGTACTGGTTAAGAAAACCTTAGCCAATACAGATTTTAGGTGGGACAGATACAGAGATGTTAGGTGATTCTGAAATGTAGATAAATTTATTCTTTACATAGAACCAATGTAACAAATGCTACTTATGTGACATATTATGTTTTAGCTTAGTGTGTAACAATATAACACATTTTAATTTATTAGGTCTCATAGTCTTAATAGGTTTCTCGATTGGTTTGTATTTATTAACGTTTGTTTCTTTATTTTTATTTTTTGTATGTTCCATTTCTACTTACTTAACACTGTCTGGTGAGATTTAGTTTAGAAGACGATTTGAGAATTAATTGATTTACTTTCAAGTGCAATAATGGACAGTAAATAAATATATCGTCATAGAATATTGTTTGTCTCTGTTATACGTTGACAACACGTGTGTTTTATCTGTGGAAATACTGAAGACTGCTGATGTCCAAGATTACGTCAATGAGAGCACGCACACCACGCGTGCACGGTATTATCATATTTGTACACAGATTATGTTATTATCAATAACTTTTACTGTGGTTTAATTAGCTATTAAACTGGTCCACGTGGCTATCCATATTATAAGTGTGTAAGACTGTCTGTCCATCTTTTATGTCGTCAATACCAAACCACTGGAATGAAATTCAGCATTGACATAGATAATTATTATCATTGAATAAAAACTCCATGCACGAGTTTCTTTTTTTTATATTAGTGATCTTGAAGAATATACTATAGGTAAGCATCTAGTTAAAAAGGTTGTAGTGTGCTCTAATTGTTGTCTATAGTCAACTTAATCAAGTCATCAGTTTAACAAATTACCAACTATAATTAAATAATTAGTAACATGAGGTTAAAAACTCTGCGTAATTTTATACACTACGACATGACGCATTGTCGGTTAGTAACACAATCATTGTAATATGAGATAACAAACTACGTACGACGAGTTTTTTATAGCTTTCGGTATCATGCAAAAACAAGTAGTCGTTGTAACATTACTTGCCTTTCCGCAAGGTTTTGTAAGACCGTAATACGAGGTGAGGAGGAGGTAAGTAGGGCAAGAATACGTAATACTATAGCTATGCTTTTTAACCCGTTGCTGTCCCACTGCTGGGCAAGGGTCTCTTCCCGAGCGAGGAAGGAGTTAGGCCTCCACCACTCTGGCCAATTTCGTGTTGGAGACTTTGCCAGAAATGTATTAAATAAGGTTTCATCATACTGTCTTCCTTCACCCACATTATAGTAAAACTGAGGTAAAATATAACTACAGATTTTGGAATGAAATTATAAATTAGGTAGGCCAAACTAAATGTAAATAAGCAGCCAAATTCATCGTGCTTGAGGTATCATTATGTTGAATTCTGAATAGTATACGATTACTTTAAAAGGAAATATCATAAAATAATCGTATGTTATTGATGCAGTCTTATTATATCGACAGTGTATAAACACGAGTCATATTATGCGGGCAGCAATATGAACATGAAACTGCTACTGCAAGTCGAACAAAGAAAGATTAAATATACACATCTTTTACATTCTTTCACATACGATCGATTGTCCTTTTATCTGCGGCAGGGATCAGTTTAAGAAACAAAGTATTTTCTATTGTGTCTGGTAAGTCGGTAATCACTTGACCACTATAAGTAACATATTTTTAAAGACATTCATCTTTTTCATAAAAAATATCGTCGTAAAATCTTTATCAAATCAAGAAGAAATATACCGTCAGCAGTAAGGGCAATCTGGGTAACTTTAAATCATTTGGGTAACATTGACAATGGGAATATGAAGTAGTTTCGATTATTTTTTCATATATGAAACCTTTCTTTCCCAAGATACAGCCTGGTGACAGACAGTCAGATAGACAGACAGCGAAGTCTTAGTCAAAGGGTTTACCCTTTGGGTAAGGGATCCCTATAACCTAACTTTCCTCAAACACATACTTACATCAAAGAGCTCCGTACCTACATCATGTACATAATAGTTCGTATCACGGAATGTATCGTAAAGTTATTGATAGTATCATGTTATCACGTATGCAGGTACGGTGTTATCGGTAAGGTGAATTACTTGTGATATCAAACCGCTTCACGGCAATCGTGCCAAGCCATAGGAAAACTGGACGATTTAGTTATTTCTATAATTACGTTCCGTTTTACATAGTAACTAGGTTTATTGCACCTGTTTGCGCAATGGGCAAGACGCGTAGGAGACTAAAAAAAAATTACATAATATGCAATACGATCGAAACGTCGAGTAATTGTAAGTCGGGTTTTAATATCCAATCGCGTGAAAGACTCGTTGCATTATAATATATGTTTACAATTAATTCATTGTTTTAATTCATTTTTTTATTGACCTTGCTCTACAGGTTTTATGACAAAGACTAGAGTTTGGTAACTACGGGTTAAGTTAATAAACTGAATGATAAAATGGCAGACGGACTTAACGATTTACTAGAATATTTGTTTAGATTTGTTGATTGAATAACAATAGATTTGGAATTTGGTTTTTAGTATCGCCGGTAAACTTGCTGAATCATTGCTTAATAATTTATCAAACTCGCTGTATGGAAATTTTCAAAACGTTATTTGCACATACAGAAATCACGACAACCTATTAATTATCACTATGTTCAGTACTTTCTGATGTTCTCAAACTGGTAACTTTCGGCAATCAGGCCATAGATTTAGGAGTTAGATGAATTAATGAGGTGTATGAACATTCTAACGTAAATTAGATCAATAGTACTTATACAACCTGGGAATCAAATCCGAGTCCTCATTCTTAGCATTCCCATACAATATTGCCTGCGCTACAGGTAGTTAGAGCATAATATGTTTCAAACTTCCTTAAAAGTTGGATAAAAAGAATCTTCAACAAATAATAATCTACTACAAAAATTAGAGTTTCTGTTCTTACCTTCTTCAAGACCTCAGAGGCAATAGGCACCATGGAGTTGACAGGGTTGGTGATGATGGCCATGATGGCTTTGGGGGCCTGCGAGGCGACCACGTTGGCGAGGTCGCGGACGATCGACGCGTTGGTGTTGAACAGGTCGTCACGGGTCATGCCAGGCTTGCGGGGCACACCGGCGGGGATTACCACCAGGTCGGCACCTGGGTTATGAGGACTTAATTAGCCAAGTTTTTTATTTTAAGAGATGAAATAAAGTAGCTGGCTAGCGAGGTTCCTAATTTGCTGCTTATATTTTTTTATTATTGTGTAAGTAAGTAAATCTTTATTGCATTGACTGAGTATAGGTACACAGGTGTTATAATACAATGTGGACTGTGCTAAAGAAATAGTTAAATGAAATATTTTCTATTGCACTTTATACCAACATTTTAAGATATTTTTAAATTCAAAATATCTTCTGTTTCATAAACTTTGTACAAATTATTTGAAATAGTTGAATAATTTTTGACCATTTTGAAACAGCTTGAGCATGAGAAGAAATAGCAGGAAACTCACAGCTTGAGAAACATTATGTGCTAAACTTCTCAATTACATGATTTAAATGATGACTTACAGATAACTTACTTACTTTTAGCAGTAGTTTATCTATTCCATAGCATTTAAACTCTTAAACTTAAAAAAAAGCTTTTGAATAGGTAATCTATTGCTAAATGTACTCAGAAACCAGGCATAGGTAGTTTTATAAATACATTATGCACCTTATTCAAAAGTAAGCACTTACCAATGAATGTACATTGTGCATTTATATTCAAAAACCATCACAGCTGTATCCATACATTGTAATATGTTGTCTCTGATGTAATAAGGCGAGAGTAAATGATCATAGCAGGTAAATGCATTTCAAGGTGAGATTTAATAGCAGAATAGAGACTACTTATAATGATTGCACTCACATTAATGGTAATTTATGAATGGCAATTATATGAGCTTTATCAGTTATCACATAGATGCTAACTTATATTACAAATAAATCAGTTTCTAACTTTGGTTACCAATGTGATAAAATTCAACAAAAAATATTTAAAATACTTATCAGTACATTCTTGTACAAAATAAGCAGGTTTGAATGTCAAGGACAAAATATTTCCGTGAAATAGGCCCGTCTTACGTCAAACCAGTATTCTGTTCCACATAGAAAACCTTGAGTATTCTAAATTTAGCGCAAACATCAATGAACTTGAACATTTTAAGGTTATGTTATATAACAGGCAAATAAATGTTTTTATTTGTATACTACTTACCCTTAATCGCATCGGCGAGTTGCTCGGGTCCCTTGTGTCCTGTGACCTTGGCGGGGGTGTCCATGTGCGACAGATCGCAGGCTACACCGGGGGTCACGGGGGCCAGATCGTACAGAGCCAGGTGGGTGACCAGAGCATTCTGCTTCAGCAGCAGGGACAGGGGCTGGCCGATACCACCAGACGCACCAGCTACTACAACTTTGTAGTTTCTCTACAAAAATTACACCATAATTTTCACAAAATTTTCGACAACCCTCCAATTACTGTTTCACAAAATTTTTATAAAAAATCCATTTACCTGGGAGGTGGTGGAGAAGTTCTTGGCGCCATTCTGGACAGCCACAGCAGCAACCGGTTTCAGAGCACGAGAGAACATTTTGCGTCTATTTTTCAGTAAAAGATACTATTTTATGAAGACAATAGTGTGTATTTCCACCTGACCCCGCCGACCTTTCGCAGATAACTAGTGATGTAACATTATATTTTATCTGTCAGTTGATCACGTCATACTCGTCAAGGTTGACCATAGTCACTTAGTAAAAAATGAAATTCAATTACGTCTTAAATCTCAAATAGCTATAAAATAGAAAACGTTAAAATTATTTCAAATCTTAATAGTTTTGGTCGAATTTTAACATTTAATATTAAAATGATTTAGACAAAGTTTCCCAAATCACAATAATTTAAGCTTGTCCTTTTCTTCTATGCTCCTTAGCTTGACATCCAGTGACATGGCCGATTGACGCAGAGCTGACTGACACTAATGACAGCTCTAGTGATGAAAACAATTCCTCGATTTTCATTGAATTTTTGAAAGTAAACAATAATATATTATCCTAGTGGTCTGTTGTTCGCAAAAACACCAAAATGAACGTGATACAAGCGGTGAAGTTGTATATAACCAAGATGACGGAGGAGAGTGGGCCGGGAATGAAAGTTATTCTCATGGATAAGGAGACTGTAAGTTGTACGCCCATCGATTTTTACCATTTCTGAGCTGCTTTGTTACCTGTTACTTCATCGAGATGCGAAAGATAGGTGCTTGTAGCCTTTGATGTTATTAAGCTGCTCTAAAACTACCTTACAGCTTGAAGAGTGCCAAATTTCATTTCAATCACCTTGACTTGATTAGTGATGTGCAAACATAATCATTGAACTACAATCCAATTGGACTCTAAGTTTCTTTAATTTGATTAAGAACAACATAAGGTTGTTACTAGAAACCCAAGCCTATAGCATTTTATATTTTAATATTATGCAAGATAATATTTTTGAGTATTGATAAACTTTATTGCCAGTCCTAAGATGCAAATTCAAATCACTAAACAAACTTTTAATTCCTTCATTATATTATATAGAGCTAATTGGAATATGTAACTGGGACTACACAGCGCCATTTTCATTCTTCATACTATTGACTTCAAATTCTGAATTATTAAAAAATCACACATTTTTTTTCAGACTAGCATAGTCAGTATGGTGTTCAGCCAATCAGAGATATTGCAGAAAGAGGTGTATTTATTTGAGAGGATTGATAGTCAGTCAAAATGGGACAACATGAAGCACATGAAATGTATTGTGTTTATCAGACCTACTTCTGAGAATATCTCGCTATTATGTAGAGAACTCAGGTATCCTAAATATGGAGTGTATTTTATATGTAAGTAGATACTCATCACTTTTATTTTAATTTAAAACTTGCAACCAACAAACAAAATAGATAATAAAGAATGAAGACTTGTCTTAAGATAAACATTAAGCTCAGAATAATAAGATGGTTGAATTTGACTGAACAGACTGTTCAATTGGTCAAATACTAAAGAATATAGATATCTGAATGTGAAATGTAAGCATAGATTAATAACAACTGCAATGTTAATGGCTCTATTGTCTTTGTTAACCTTCACAAAGTTGTATGGAAAATACTGTAACTCATGTTTTTAGTAGTTTACTTTACACCTTAAATAGTTTTCAGCTATGAAAATTTAATACACTCCAGCTATAGTTTATCTTTTGTATAGATTTCAGTAATGTGATTTCAAAGGCTGACATCAAGACCTTGGCAGAGTGTGATGAGCAGGAGACTGTGAGGGAAGTTCAGGAAGTGTTTGCTGACTATCTTGCTGTGGACAGACATCTGTTCTCATTCAATATTGTGGGCTGCCTACATGGTAAGATATACTACTCTTGCAGATAGTTTAGCAATTATTCAAAATCAATATACATACAAAATTATTTTGTTTATTTAAGGCGCAAGAGTAAGGCTATGTATTTTGAACATAATTATAAGATCAATAATATTTAAGTGAAGTTAAAATAGCTTTTAGCATACTTTTCTTATCAAACCAACTACTGACTTTTACTGTACTTCAGGTATTTGCCATGTACTATGTCAAGCAGTGCCTTAACATATACTATATGGTTTTAGGTCGATCATGGAACCAGCACCATCTGCAGCGCTGTGCACAGGGTATCCTCGCAATGCTACTATCAGTTAAACGCCGCGCCGTCGTCCGTTACGAAGCAGCCTCGGAACCTTGTGCGAGACTCGCCGAGAGAGTGCGCGATCTACTGCGAAGAGAGGCTGTGCTTATTGATAATAATATACCATTCAATGGAGAGATACCTACGCCACAGCTGCTGATTGTGGATAGGAGAGATGATCCTGTTACACCTTTACTGAGCCAGGTAAGAGATCATTTACTTACAGCTATGCTTTGATTAGTACTTCCAGTATCATAATTCAGAAAGTGACATTCCCAATCATCTGCATTTCACATCATTGGGAGTCGAAATGGTTGCTCTGATGGACGAATTAACAGGGAGAGAACATTAGATACAAAAAAAAATATTCAATATAGCCAAGCTTATCCATTCATAACAAAATCTTAATAAAGATCACGTCTATCAACATTTTTGTAAATCCTCCCTGACCATATACAAGACCATAATAATATTTCAAGTTTTGTATTGGTTTTAAAGTAAATATGGTTTGTTAGCTACTCGTTTTACGTCATGTTGTTGTTGCCTGATATCAAATAAACGATTTTGTTAAATACTTGCAGTGGACATATCAAGCGATGGTTCACGAGCTCCTCACGATCAACAACAACCGCGTTAGTCTGGCGCACCTGCCCGAGGTGCACAAAGACTTCAAGGAGGTGGTCCTGTCTTCAGAACAAGACGAGTTTTATGCTAAGGTATATTGTAACTCAATCATAAAATTACTTAGTTTTGATTCTTCTTAGAATAGAATCCATATCATATAGATCCATAGTATCCTGCTAATATTATAAATACAAAAGTTTGTGTATAGTTGTTAATATTTCACGCAATAATTAATTGCGCGAACGAGGTCGCGAGCAGAAACTAATGTGATGTGTCATTATCTCTTTTGTAGTACATACCTAAATTAACATTTATGTTCAGAAACCTCATTCTATGTTACCGTTTTTACAGAATCTCTATTCGAATTTCGGTGAAATCGGTCAAACGATGAAGTCGTTGATGGACGAGTTCCAGAAGAAAGCGAAGAGCCACCAGAAAGTAGAGAGTATAGCTGATATGAAGAACTTTGTAGAACAATATCCATTATTCAAGGTATTACCCTAATTATACACTATTTGCTGCACTATAGACTGCTAAAGAACTAACAATTTTGTAAGAAGGTCTAATTGAACTGTAGAAAACAAATCCAGGGTTTCGAGGTATTTTAAACTATACTTGGCTGAAAGTAATACAAATTCTATATAAAACAAATTGATATATTCATGATGCCTAAAAGTTTTTTCACTCTTTCCAAAACAAAGTATCTTTTTATTTGTTAAAAGATTGCGTTATCTATAGCGGAAGGCAATATTAACATCGTACTAATGTATATCACTTATCTATGTGTGAAATGTTTGTAGAAAATGTCGGGTACGGTGACGAAGCATGTGACGGTGGTCGGTGAACTGTCCGCGTGTGTGACGCGACACAATTTGCTGGAAGTTTCTGAACTAGAGCAGGAAATCTCTTGCCAGAGTGATCATTCCAAACATGTGCAGGTATGAACTGTTTTTATATAGGTACGTTAGTCGTAAATGAACTATACACTTTTGACTTTCAATTAGTTCATTTGTCAAACAAAATGCAATTATTCATGTTTAAGTAATTTTTTACCACCTGAGTGACATTTGGGCTGTGAGGATAATGAACTTGCATTTATATCTCAAGAAAAGATATGACTGAGAATTCTGACCGACTGTGATTTTGCACCCCAAACATCAGCGTTATACCGAAAAGCATAGCTTAGCAAAGCATATAGCTGCTTGGGAGAGGTCTCTCATGAGCGGTGGATCTCAGTAGGCTGATTATTTATTGATAAACCAATATTAAAAACCCTGTATTAATTTCCAGCGTCTCAAGAACCTCCTATCAAACCCAGCAGTCCGTCACCACGACGCAGCCAAACTCGTAGCACTATACGCACTACGGTACGAGAAACACGCCAGTAACGCGCTCCCCTCGCTCATAGAAGCGCTTAAGACACGAGGCGCGCCGGAACAGCTCGTGAAGAGTGTGGTCAACTTGCTGGAGTATGGAGGAGCACACGCCAGGCAGAGCGACCTGTTCGGACTGCAGGATGCTGTCAAAATTACTAAAAGGCTTTTTAAGGTGAGATAATGTTAAGGTTGATCATCAATGCTTGGATCGGATTTATACAATGAACCTAATGTACTGCGCCCACCGGCATATTGGTGCCAAAGAAATTAATACAAGATGACAAATCCTTACGATCCAATTTGGACGCAGTGGACATAGCAAAGACAACAAAACAGGTTTCGTAGAAAAGCTAATTTTTGTGTTGTTGTTAGCATAATACCATCATAGAAATGGACAAAGAAACTCCCGAACATATTTTATTTAAAAGAAACAACCACAAAGAACCGCTTTTAAAACCTTTTAGTTAGGGGTACAAATAACGCCAACACTTTAATTTCTTATTTCTGTGTATTTACAGGGTCTAAACGGCGTAGAAAACATCTACACGCAACACACACCACTTCTAAAAGACACACTCGAAGATCTAATCAAGGGGAAACTTCGAGAAAATCTCTACCCGACATTAGGAGGCGATGACACAGCTTACGGTCGACGTCCCCAAGACATTATAGTGTTTATTGTAGGGGGCGCCACTTATGAAGAGGCGTTATGCGTTCATCAGATAAATCAGGCGTACCCGGGTGTAAGAGTAGTGTTAGGAGGCACGACAGTACATAATTCTACATCATTCTTTGAAGAAGTGAAGGCAGCGATGCAAGGAGTACATAGAACGCATACGAGACACATTAGAAATGTATAAGATTGTATGAAATTGTAGGGTACCTGAAGATTCCCATTGCATTTAGTTCAATGGTTTCGAGATTATTTAAGCTGTATGTTTAATCTAAAGAAGGTAAATGTGTATCTTTCCAAGCTTAACACTAGTTTTAAAAAGATTAACCCCTGGTTTCTTAGGTAAATTTAGCGGTAGTTTATCTATTTGAATGAATTGATAAACTACCGCTAAGTGTACTCAGAAACCGGGGGTAAATTGTATGACGTTGTATCCAAGCAATATTGTAAGAAAGGAATAAGTATAGGGCGTTAGTCATGTATCGACTTAACTATCCGTTATGTAAGTTATTTTAAGTATTTATCAACTATGTGTAAGTAATAAATGATTTCTATCCGAATCAGAGTTGTTTACTTTCTTATTACCAACATATTATGATAACACTAGCTGACCCGCGCAACTTCGCTTGCGTCACATAAGAAAGAATGAAAAAAAAATCCCCGTTTTTGTAACATTTTTCGTTGCTACTCCGCTCCTAATGGCCGTAGCGTGATGTTATATAGCTATAGTTCGATAGCCTAAAGCCTTCCTCGATAAATGGTCTATCTAACACTGAAAGAATTTTTCAAATCGGACCAGTAGTTCCTGAGATTAGCGCGTTCAAACAAACAAACAAACAAACTCTTCGGCCCTTCTCCCATTACGATACTTGTAGGGTACGATACTCGAGTATAATACTAGTTGGATACATGTTCGCTACCCGATGCTCGCATATTATGCAACTTAAAAGTTACTAAATTCATCATTTGTGCAAACTCGTTTTTTGTAGACTGACGTTATGTCGAGCGACTCCAGTGACGATGAAGCTCTTGCAGTTTTTTTGTTCTCAATTTCTCACAGTTTCTATAGCACCTAGGAGCTGTGAGGAACTGAGGAACTATCTATATTATCAAATGTTAGATTCTGTCAAACTTGAAACGTGGTGGAACTATATAGTTCCGCGAACATGTTTCCTGAACATAGTTCCAATTAGGAAATGAATGATTCCATGTTCAATCCGCTCCCGAACATGTTAAGCGCATGTCTACGCGAGACGCGACGCACAAGCGACCAACACGGCGGGTATCGCGAGACTAGTCGCGAACGCGTAGAATACCAGTATCGTAATGTGAGAGTCTCCATACAAATGTATGTGAGATACTTCGTGGCGACTAGTCTCCGAAACTAGAGTCGCGCGGGCGTATCGTAATGGGAGAAGGGCTTTCAGCTTTATAATATTATAGCTGACCCGCGCAACTTCGTTTGCGTGTATCCCGCTACTTCGACAAATACAGTCAACGCACCAACACATATTGGATACTAATTTTCAATTCACAATAACTTCTCTTTCCCTTAACCGCGTTTAAAATATTAAAATGTTTTTTGGTTTCTGTGACTCTTCTTTGATCGCCCCCCCTATCAGTTCTTGGAAAAAATATTTAAGTAATGTACAGATTTTTTTTTGTCTTATATGTATAGATCAAAGTCGTAGTACCTACTTTTTAATATTATTTATTTTTTATGTACCGTTTTTTTATATTTTTTGTTGTTTTTTTTATGTACTTACCTACTTTTGTTATATACATCTAACTATTATTTTTTTGTTTACTTTTTAAATTATTTACATTCTACATTTTATTACTTTTACTTATTTTTTATTTACATTTATTTTTAGAAGATTAACTTTGTCTACATTTTTTGAAATATAATGCTATTTATAGGGGCGCTGCCCCCGCCGCCGCGGCCGGCCCGTACCGTGCCGCAATACTAATATCGTGATATCTCCTAAACTATATGTCTAAATAACACACTGTAAACTGCAAAAATAATCTAAATTAAATGCTCGTGATGATGAACTTACTTATTTTGATAAGGATATATGTATTATTGGTTATATCACCAGTTAAACATCACCCAACGAATTAAATGTTTTTTTAATACAGAAAAGTAGTTTTTGTGACTTAAATAAAAAAGCTGGATATATGTCATCGCGGACTTTTTTGTAGAACTAATAAAGACCAATGTTTTTGCTATACATTGTTCTTACTTGTATCCAGCGGTATAAGCGGCGCACGCACAAATGCAATCTTCAATTAGATTTTTTTTCTGACTTCTTGGACATAAATCGCTATAACTCAGCTAATATAGTTTCAATGTATTTCAATTATATATAAAAACCTGTCGGAGAAAATACTCTTTCTATTAGTGAAAACCGCATCAAAATCCGTTGCGTAATTTTAAAGTTTTATGCATACGAAGGGACTACAGACAAAATGGGCGACTTTGTTTTATACTATGTAGTGAAGAATACTAGTCATATAGTAATAATTTTCTTTCGTTAAACCTAAAGTGTAAGAAGAAACATTAGGGTTGTAACTACGATTCAAAGTTTCTGATAATTTATTCAGGAGTTTATGTCGTTATGGTGTTGTTTATGGATAATAAAACACAGTTCTGTTGTGTTCAAAACACATTTTTTTACTTTTTTATTGAAAAATATTCGTTGACACAAGGTGTTACGTGTCAATCAAAACGATAAACGATGCCATACCACTTTTGGCACAATCCAGTTGACTCGCCCACTGAGGGCTCACAAATAAAAAGCACTTTTTTCTCAAATCAAATCATCCAAGCGGACCGCAAAGCTTTATCATACAATTTTATATATTAGACACGAAGCAATAAGAGTCTGCTATCGAAGCCTCATATCGTCTTCACATTTAGTTGTAAAAAGCTGCTGATATTTCATAGTTGCATATTCATAATGCTGCTCACGTTATCCACAAAGCGCTTAGTCCTACTGCTCCGTGTCGAACAATTTACAATATACATATTAGAGTTTTAGGCTCTATGTTTTTCACTCCTATAAAAACCAATTTTCACTTTACAATTAACTCTGCTTTTCTCAACATACAATATTTCCCTTCAGTCTTTACAAAATTTACACCTCAACGGCCAGGATTTCGTTGAAATCGTTCGATTCGTTATCAAGTGTTTAAAATGGACAAAGCGTACCCTTATAGTTCTTGAAGACTGCGATGGTTTATATTATTAAATATCTTCAATTTGTATTATTTCCTAGTTCGTTATCATTTAGTGGATAGTTCAACAGGTACTTCAACAAAACCCTGTACCGTTAGGTTCACACGTTGGTAACATCTTTCACACTGGCCCGCGAAGGGCCCACACACATCTATAAGGCATTTTTATAGAATTTATTCTATACATACAATGGGTACACAAAAGTCCACGCCGACTTTCGAGTCGGTGACATATATTTACATTAAAGGAGAGTGCCATTTCCGAGGTACAAAATTTTTATGAGCTGCTCTTTTTTGAGACAAATACAGGTCTTGTTTTCTCATTTTAGATTTTAGAAGTTTTGAAACAAGTGGTTGTGGACTTAGCGATTCGTTGAAATCATTTTTATCAGGAAACTTAAAAGAAATTAGGTTCTCAAACAATGAATATTGACAGTAAAGAAAGCTCACTTTAACCGACCACTTGTTTCACAAACTAGTTTCGAAGTAAACAGTAGTCGCTTAGACCGATTACAAGATAATCACAACAAGATTTCATATAATTTACAACTTTTGCTTACGAATATTCATTCCTTTTTGATATGAAGAGGAATGGTCATGAAAACAATGATTGATAGATAACAGAGTTAGTTATTGTCAAGTTATATTACAATTGACTTCTGTAGGTACAACAATATTGTCCAATCAACTACTATTTACTTCCTAACACCAGTAGCATACCTACAAATACATAATGTCTGATCCGTCACAGATTATACGTCAAATCGTGATCGAATTATCAATTAAAAAATCATACAAGGCACAGGAAATATTCCCTATGTGTGTAAAACAACGACGAGACAGTCGTCGAGCTTGTGATCGTCGCGTATGCAAGGAAGACCCTACGCAATCAGAGCTGTGACCGGCCGCTCCGGTCCATTCCTTCTGCAATCTAAATGCTACATCAGTGTGCGTAAGCGATGTATAATATTATACAACATGGTATATTTTCTTACATTCGGAACATCGTTGCATTTTTTTTATTATTCCAATACTAAGGGAATCTTATAAAAAAATTTCACCACAACCGTTCATCAAGTGATGGCCAAAGGAACTCGACGTTTTCGTAAGCACGTACAAATTTTACGAGAAAAAAGAAGTATATCCCTAGCTAAAACATAAACATGTCTGCATCACAAGTCGTGACACTTCTCACAAAAATAATATATCGATAATATTTATATGGCGCACAACAATCAACACACGCTCATACATCTTTTTGTTAATTATCCTCTCATCTAGCAACAAACTTACGCGGTGGACTCACTCACGCGATAAAATTTTAAATTAAAACAAGAAAAAAAACTGAAAAATAAAAGAAAATAAAACAGTAGACGAGACTCCATACCATGTTCTCGAGGAAACACTACATAATAACCATTCTACAGTCACGAACGTGGTACGGGTCTTGTAGGCCTTTTCCGTAAACATTTTTTTGTGATTTTTTTGAAATGTTAACATTATCGAAAAATCTTTATACATCACAAATTAGATACGAATAAGCCATTTCATTTTATGGGAAAGTACTCTAGTGTTATTCCCTTCTATATAATATATTTACATATTTACAACTATTATTTATTTCCATGGACTTATTCAAAGATTTCATACATAACTTTTTATAACGCAATCTGTTTTTATTTATAAATACGTCTATTTTCATTATTTAGATCTATAGAACTCATATCGGTTGCGGTATATAATTAAATGTTATGCAAATCCAAACAAGAACGACTCGGAAGTGATATCCGATGTTTATCTTTTTATTTAATTTTACTAAATAAAGGAATGCGCTTATACTTAATGGGAAAAACTGTTAATTTAAAAATAAAATGGAGCACTCCAAAGTTATTAATTTGTATGGGTATAGTAGCCGACATAGCAATCTATTTAAAATGAATGTGAATGTCATCGTCCACATTTGGCGCTACCCAGGGAGCACCGCGCGGAGGTCATGGACTAAGCTCCCCTTGATGCCACACGTTTTATATTAAGCATTTTACAATCCTCGATTAAGCTCAAACTTATTTATACATATATACTTATAATATTGGGAAAAAACATGTCTCTTGATTGTGCATAATCTTGTGAGCCTTATTTTTATTAAAGTAATATATCTGATGCATATCATGACAAATGCTGTTCGTGTATTTGAGTAGTGTCAAAGTTATCGTTAATATGTATGCATCCTAACTTTCTTACACCCTATTTCTATCAAATGTTATATATTTTTATTGTCAAACCTACTTGCGTTAGCAACGCATTCAATTACAATTCCTTGAAAAAAGGGTAAACTTTGAAACTTTTTGAAAGCCAGTCGCATTCCCGACACTCAATAGATATTATACGTATAAGTACTGAGCTTTAAAATATATCATCTATCTTTAAGGCAGTACGGAAAATGATATTTGCAGCCTGTTTCACAATCGTCAAGTAACGCTATCCATATAAAAATAGTATAGTTTTATTTCTTGAAACAACAGGATATATCACCATAGCATTTATTATCTGAATATATTCCTTTGAATATGTTGAAACAGGCTCTTAGGGACTCACGTGTGTCAAAGTATAATATATAATTATTATAGTACAAAAGAAACAGGGTTTCTATACAAGAAAACAATTTTAAGATAAGATTTGGTATGACAAATGAAATTGTAGTCACTACTGCACCTTGCCGAGTACAATTTCAATAAGGTACTTGAAGATGGCAATAGACGCTTATACATATGACTAAAAAGTAAACTAAAAACATAAGGTACTGGAAAAAATAAGTTATGTTAAAACAAGTACTTTTGACTGGTAAAACCTAACAATTCGCAAATTTAAGGTAAAATTTACTAAAATACGTTTTGTGGTGGATTACAATTTTTGAGACTGGCCTCTTGGTTCATGTGGCAAGTATAATTTCGTGAGGCGCAGTTCATAAGTGATTTTTGCAAAAAACATAAGTCCATAGAATAGTGTTTTGCTGAAAATAGTTGTCTATCCACCTCGTGACCTCAACAAGGATGATAGGAATCATTGAACGACTCGTGATATGTTCGTTCATATTATGCAAAATTAACGAATTTTAAACCTGCGATACGATTACGCGCAAGACGATTTTTGTGAGGAACAGCCCTAGGCCAGATTGTCTTCGTGTTACAATGAGCGCATAAATTATAACAGATCTCAGATACGACTGCTATTCTGTGTTTTATAAAACAGCCCGCTGTATCGATTCTACAATGCAATATACGGACGCAGGATCAATGAGTTTATAGATATAAGCTCAAGGATCGTGCGGCTATATAACACATCACAACGCAGTCTACTCGACCACTATAGAACTCTCCTTAAACGTGAAGCAGAACTAGAGTGGTCCCTATAATAACTGTGATTCCTATGGACAACATTGCCCAATAATCACCCATAATCTTGTTTCTTAACAATGTTCGCCGATTAAATAATAATAAAAAACATTAAAGTGTTACTAACACTTTAGATGGTATATTAATCGCGGAGGGTACCTTCACAATAATAAACCTAACCTAAATAAATACGCGAAACGACAATACCGCAGTATCAGAGTGGCGGTATTCGTTACAAACGAGGAAACAAAGACGACGGTCTACGAGAGGAATTTGATAATAACTACTAGTTTACATATCCTAGTCTTTTATAATACAATATAGCGTATATTTAGAATATAATTCATGGAACGATGAGTGTCTTTTTAAAATAATTTGGCCTGCACTTGTGTAATGGAATATAAACTTCATATTTCTGTACAATGTAGTTTGATTCGCTAACGCCCCGATAACGTGTAATAGATTTGACATATTACCAAAGTCCTCTCAATCCATCGGTAAGTATAATAGAGAGTGAATTATCTAATTATAATACATATGTCCGCCCCGACTCCACGCGGGGTCGGACCACACTCTGTCCGTACAAGACTTGCTATCCTTACACACAAACAAACAAGTAATTCATACAATACCATATAATATAATATTTTATTCTCAATTGCCCCGCCGTGCTAAGCAAACTGTGTGCTTATTTTATACGGATTTTAATTCAGCTGCAACACTGATCAAATAATGAAGTTGCCAGCTTTCATTTTCAAGGTGACACATTCTAGAACTTTCACGTGACAACATTTTTACAATTCAATTCACGCTTTGTCCATCATTCGATGGAATACAATGTCATAATTATATCTAATAGGGCATTATTTATCCTTCACAACACATTCGCGTATCTTTGGTTTATACTATAATCTATATTTTAATGATTATGAGCATTTTTTTATGGAATGATGAGATATTAAAATTAACATTAGTTTGCCCTACATATAATTAACCTTATGTTGTTCTTACTTTTGATATAAATGTAATAACAAATATTCGAACACCAAACATAGCTAGTTAAACAAAATTTTAAAACATTTTGTCACGTGAAAAATTCGAGTAAAAGTATTCCAAAAAACATCGATATACATACACCAAATTATTGCAAATGAAGGCATTTAATTATTACTTTACGTTGTATTTTTATAGTTAGAAAAATATATATTAAGTTTTACTTTGAACCGAAGACATGTCGGTTGCAAAAGAGCATTGTAGTCAAGCTTGTGCATCACTCGATCTCGCCCTCGAATACTTGAAACGCTACTCAAGATTTCGCCAAATATCGTTGATGGCTACATAAAGGTATTTACATACAGTTCAGTTTGTCCACTATTGTTTGAATGATGGCAATAGTAACGATGTCATTCGAAGAAAGCTGCTGACTAACTCTACTCGCAAATAGAAAAACCTGAGTCTCTGCCTAATAAACGTTTCTTACACCGTAGTTCCTCTATTATATTACAATACATATTCTTTTCGGATACTCGTTCAGTTATACATACAATAATAAAAATATAATATTTGCATAATTATGTTTAAACAATGTTTTTCGTTAAATACATATTTAGATACAAAACTTAGGGGTATACATATTACATATCATATATAATTTAGTACAATCGAGGCGTTTTTAGTGGAAACGCTGCCAGCAGCGAAACTATGGAAACTACCACCGAACGATCGTCGCGACAACGATTCACTCGGCAGAGATCTCGACCCGCGGAACGATCGCGTCCCACGTCACATTACAAACATTATAATACAGTCGATCGTTCACATCGGTGTCACCTACCGACGATTCGAACCTCCTTTTGCAACATAACGATCGGAACAACAAAGAAACGGGTGATCTCTCAGGTAAAGTATTTACACGTAACGCGACACAAAGTATCCCGCAGCAGCAGGCGGGGCCTAGCACGGCGGGGCCGCGCGGGGCGGGGGGGGCGGGCGCGGGGCGCGCTAGGGGTGCGCGGCCACGCCCGGCGTGCTGGCGCCGCCCGAGCCGTGCGCGCCCGGCAGCAGCACGCCCTGCACCAAGCGTTCACTATAACAAGTCTTACAATTGACACACACGTCGACCGCACCGCTGCCGGTAGCCCGTCGACTATGTTTACTGAAACTGACCATTACAAAAACAACGAACGTTTTAGTCATTTGAATTGATTACGAGT
Source organism: Anticarsia gemmatalis (assembly GCF_050436995.1). NCBI lineage: Eukaryota > Metazoa > Arthropoda > Insecta > Lepidoptera > Erebidae > Anticarsia > Anticarsia gemmatalis. The sequence continues at coordinate 6,108,183 of NC_134764.1, read as the reverse complement.
AATAGAACTTAGTCAAAGTGACTATTGTGTTATGAAATGTGATAGTTTACCTGTAGGGAGTGTGGGTGTGGTTGTGGCGGAGAGGCGGTGGGCGGCGCGTGGTTCAGGTACGCGAGGTGATGGTGGTGGTGGTGGTGCCCGCCCGTGCCTCCCGGGCCCATCAGGGGGCACAGCACCTGTCACACATTATAACATTATTATACTGTACGAGCTAGTTTAAATCACATTTTGTTGTAAGACGACGAAACTCCATCGTAAAGATCGTAAAAAAATTGTGATGCTTCAACGACTACGTTAGATAGTTACCTGGAATGGTGGTTGCTGGTAGTGATGGTGGGGATGTGGGTGTGGGTGCGGGTGCGGGTGCGGCGTGTGTGCGGGCGACGGCGGCGGGTACAGCGCGGGGGACGCGGCCGCGGGGGACGGCGCGGGCGGCGGTGCATAACCCACGCCCACGCCACCCACTCCTCCCGACACCTCGCCGCCGCCCACGCCCACGCCTGACCCCACGCCGCCCACGCCGCTCACGGCACCCACTGCTCCGCCGACACCGCCGTGGTACATGCGAACCTGTCGTACATAAAGTGAATATTAGAATAATTTTCCCAACACAAAGAGAAGATTAAGTAACAGAATATGGGTGTATCGTGACGTCGCCACTGCATTTTTTTAGTAAGATATTCTAATATCTGCGGTAGTCACTTACCATATGCTGGTACTGCAGTGCGGGTTGAGCGGGGTGCGGTCCGGAATGAGGGTGGGGGTACGGCATGAAGGGCTGCATGGGCCCCGGCGCTAATAGCGGCTGGCCCGTCGCTGCGGCGACTTGCATGCCTGAGCCTACGTTCACTGCACACACGCGTAAGATAATCATTAGTAAGATATAAACGACTGAATTTCAATACCATTGGACATCACAAAGTCTTAACATTTTTTAGGCCTTTAAACATTGTTGAAAACATAGTCGTTCCTAATGTACAATCACATTTAAATACCATAGAAAGGTAGAAAGTATCTAAAATTAAATAAACGAGTGCGCTTATATTATTCCTTCTGCCTTAAATCTGACAACTTATGGACTTTCGTCTTACTCATAAGATGGTATAGAAGTTTATTAAAATATATTTTTACAGTACCCATTGTAGGTACTGTAAAAATATATTCCAGGATATTCTTACCTTTCCTGAAGTTCCTCTGCTGCGGTGCAGGCAGTTGCGGCTGGCCGGCTCCCCCTCCGACGCCGGCGACTCCTGCTCCGCCCCCCATCGCCGCACCATACGCCAACTGTATACATCAAATTATTTAATTGACTGACAGTGACAGATATTTATACAAGATAAGTTAGTTGTTGTGTACTCTTTCTTATAGGAATGTCGAGTAGAATGGTAACTTTTACTAGAAGGACTTTGTATGCGTATTTTGGAAATAATTAGTTAGGAATAACTGTCGTTTTGAAAACTATGATGGTTACTAATCTACATAATCATGTTAAAGTGAAGTATTATTACAAATGTCTTAATCTTCTTTTATTACTTAAAATGTCTTTTTATAACAGAATTAACTACACTCGCTTATTGTCTAGAAGTTCTATAGAAGTAGTATAGATAATTTTGTTGTAGAGAAGTAAAATGCCTTACTTTCCGAACTGGCGGTAAATTAACTCTCTGTATTATTGACTATCATAAGTGTCAGCATTATACCTATAAGAATAAATGATTTGCTTTTTTGACTTTGAAATCAATTAACAACTAGAATAAAAATATGTACCTCGTGGTTCGGCCGCGTGACGCTTTCATTTCAGGATATTATAAGTAAAAGTAAGACGTGCATTTAACGACATAATTGATCTCTGTTGAGGTCGTTTCAATGTCCGCGTCTGCTATCACCAGAGGTGTTCATGATAACTAGATAATTTATATCCGTATCAAATGTTATTAGTAATAGAATAGAGTGTCGGTTTGTTCCCAAATACTGTTAAGTCCGTATTTCTTTATAATTTTCACACTTAAGAATTTTAGGGACTGCTGTATGTAACCTAATGATAATACGCGTTCATTGATACTATACCTAAATTGACAATCTGGTTATGATTACGTCTGCTATTGCGTTCTTTAGATCTTCGTGAATTTTTATTGGTTTCAGGAGTATGCACATATGATTTTTTTTAAAGTGCTTTTATTCATAATATTATTTATTGGATTAGAGGCACACAAAGGAAGTGGGTGTCCCATAATGTTGAGTGACACGAGGAAAGTCTATAGATCTAACATGATAGTTAACATTATATCGATCAAGAATTAAGTCGTGAACTTTGATTTATCACGCATAGACTCAACATCTGTTCAGTATAGACTAGTTTTATAAAACACACCTCCCATTCATTTTACGACGTTAATTCAAGTACTATTAATTACTAATGGTAAAAATTATAAATTACATTATATTGTCCAATCGACATTAGTACTCATTTTAAGATTAATTACACAAAAGTAATCAAAACGATGTTGTCTTTTTATCTCTTTGACTAATGGTTTGTTGATACGCGGATCCTTATCACCAAAAAGTTTGTATTATGTAATAACAGACTTGAACGATAAAGCAGCTAATCCTTACTATCTAAGAATTATAAGATCCGGTATAGTCATGTGTTTATGTACAAAAAATGTTTGATATTAAATCCTGTAAAGATATTTTATAATGAGTAAAACATACAGACGGATTGAGTATATAAATATAAAAGACATTGATAATTTGATAAGAGGCAACACGCGGGGGCAGTCGATAATTGAACAGTTCACGACATTTCACAAAGATAAATCTTTCAGTCATATCCCTTACTTTGCTGTGAACACACATACGAAATTACGATAAAATTACAATATAATTGTGTACAGTGACGCTGCATAAAAACAGTTGAATAAATAAGTGAAAAGTACTGTTGAACGTTTCAAAATGTGGTTAATATGGTTGATAATGATATTAGTTTCAATAAAAGTGTACAATAAGATAACAAATGGAAAGTGTTACGCTGACAATGTGATGAGCGGCAAGGTTGCCATCATCACGGGCGGGAACAGTGGGATTGGATACGAAACCGCCTTAGAATTGGCAAGAAGAGGCGCTAAAGTGATACTAGGTTGTAGAGATGATAAACGTGGACAAAAAGCAGCAGATTCAATCATAAAGAAGACTAAAAACAACAGCGTCAGATACATGCATTTGGACTTAAGCTCTTTTAAATCTGTGAGGAAATTCGTCGATGATTTCAAGAATTCAGAATCAAAATTGGACATTTTGATAAACAATGCCGGCGCCAGCGGTGTTCATAGAGATTTGACTGAGGACGGCATCATACGAGATATGCAGGTCAATCACTTCGGACCGTTTCTATTGACTGTCTTATTAACACCTATTTTGAAGAAATCAGCTCCAAGCAGAGTGATCATTGTGTCATCAACATACCATAGATTTGGTACTGTAAACGATCTGAATAGACCACATTCGTATGTCCGGACATACTGTGATAGTAAGCTATGCAATGTGTTGTTCAGTAACGAATTGGCGCGAAGATTGGAAGACACAGAAGTGGTGGTGAACTGCCTGCATCCAGGTCACGTGAACACAAGTTTCTACAGAGCTACTGCTTTAGAAAAACTGAGGACTTTGATTTTGTATTCTTTCTTCAAGAACCCAGTAGAAGGAGCGCAGACAAGCCTGTATTTAGCTGTATCTGATGACTGTGATCAAGTAACGGGGAAGTACTTTGTGGATTGTAAAGAAGGTTTCATGGGTTTGAAGGCCCGAGACGAAGAATTAGCAGCCAGTTTATGGGAAATGTCTGAAAAAATGGTGGGGCTAACGCCTGATGAATTGTTATAAAACGTTGTTCGTAACTTTGTCAGCTCTCTAAAATATTTGTGTGTTTAATTAATGTAATAGTATATTTATTTGTACATTATTAATTAATATTAGGTGCATAAAACCACAAAACACTTTGTATTAGCATAGAAAACCACATCAAACAACGTTAATGTTAATAAACGTTTTTATAAACACAATATTGAAAACTGTTTTTATTGAACTTTATAAAATCGATGGCTGAGTATACCGCCTAGATTCAAAGAAGATATTTCATAATCGGGTTGATAAATTACAAGAACTTTATCAAAAATAAACGTATCCAGTGCAATTGATCACAGTATATATTATAAGCTTACAACCAGTAAAGAAACTTCGAAAAATCGTTCGGAAAAGTCACACGCACGGGTGCGAACAAACACAAACATGTTCAAATCGGACCTCATACCCCCGATTTCTGAGGTACATTTAGCGGTAGTTTATTGTATTTAATTAAGCTCATATAAAAATGACAGTTTCAATAGGTAAACTATTGCTAAATGAGCCTCAGAAACCAGGCAATAGTTTGAACTCTTATCGATCGATGTATTTTCGAAGTTTCCTTACTGCTTTGTGAGCTATATTTATACACTGTGTCAACGTATTAATGAATTTATAAATTGCAATCCATGTGATACAGTCTTGAGTCTTGTTTTCACAGCAAACAAGTGCATTGTGCAATTCACATATCACCATTCGTGCTCTCTATGTGTGGCACATGTCAATGCACATAATAATATATTAACTTTATAATTGAATGGACTGACAAAAAATACCTTTTTGCAGTTGATGTATTTAATTAATATAAAAGGAAGGCCACCACATTTTATCTCTTGGCCATAATGAAAAGAATGTTTATTCTTTTTGGTCATTTTAATTAATATTTGGTATTCATATTTAAATGAAATAAGGATGATTTTGTATTAAGGTGTTGGAATTTATTCGTAGCCTAAAGATGTACATTATTGAAAATATTGCCAAACGCTTGCCACTATCTTTTCCTATCTTTCAAGTGGGTATCGAATAGCCCTTCGCAAAAACACACAACACAATTGATTTTTAGGCGCAAATACAATAAATTAAATTGTTATGTCGATCGTGTGGCATTCACACAACACTCAATGTTAAATTAAAACCACTCAAAGCATTAGCTAAACATATACCCCTTAATACTTAACTGGGATAAGTATGAACAAGATAATATATGTCAAAGGAAAGTTGACATATTAGTTCGCATATTTTCGACACATTAGAGCTACGTCTCTTTTTACGAATACGGGTACACTAACACGTTATACGTTAATATCAAAGAGCACTTATTCCCGCCGTAAAGGTAAGTGCTTTCAGTAATAGCGTTTTACGCGGGAGTCGTGCGTAGCCAATCACATGGTTGCAATATCACGCGATCAGTAAGTTGACCTTTTGTACACTGCGATTGGCTGCACATAAGGTCTTATACTGAATGACAAAGAAATTGGTGTGTACTAGTATATAGTTATGCTGTCTTTTTCATTCATATAAAGTTTCATAAATGAAAGTGACAAATCACTGTATAACTCGTCCGAGCTTTTAAGATGTTTATTAGTAAGACAGCCTGTTAAACCTTTGACCGCCACGGTCGGCTATACTCGGCAAATCAGAACGTGCTCACGACACTATATTTTTGTCGACATTTGCCGACGAAAGCCTCGTGACCACTTTCTGATTTATCGAGTATAGCCGACCGAAGCGGTTAAAGGGTTACTCTCTCCGCACTGCCATCTAGTTTAAGGCCTTATGAACTTCCTCGCACGTAAGACTGCATCTGCACATGCTCTAAGTCGTGTTTGGACTATGTAGTGCGGTAATAAGGTAGTAATAGGTGGTAAGTGTCCCCGAGGTCCCCGGGCGGTTAGCTAGGCATCACTGAACGCATGTTACGTCACACTGGCGGTAACAATCTGAACACTGCACGCTCACACTCATTTGAGACAAGGAGTATCACATCTGTACTACTGGTATATTAAATTTAGTAATCAAATAAAAAAAAAAAATTAGGTACATTTTGTAACAGTGAAAGTAGATGAATACCGCGATTTTAAAATTTTTGATTTTCATAAGGTATGGAAGCTATAAACTTCGACTTTGAAAAGCTTAGTTAGCGAAAAACTGTTTGCTTGCTTTCACAGCTAAATAACAAACCAATTTTGTTGAAATTGACGTTGAGTAAGGGATCCAGTTAAAAAAATGGCTTTATAGATTATTTTTTTTAACGAAATTATACAGAAAAACTGCTGTGTGACTCAGATAGAAGCTAATATAATTGAAGATTTAGTTCATCTAAAATCACTGTCAATTATTTTTGTCAACTACGGCGTTAAGCACAGCAGGCGATATGCCTTGTCCCATGTGTAGTGCTCACCGCGTCGGGCCGGTCCCGTTTGTCGGGCACCATGAATATGGGCGGCGCGTACTGCCGACACTCGCACCCCATCTCCATCTGCCACCCCCCCAACATACATAAACATTTCAATCATTTCTTCTGTAAGAGTACTTTTTTGGAACTCCGAAACAATGAAGGCTGCTTTTTTACTAGATACTTTAGTATTTGTTGAAATTATCAACATTACTTTTAGTTAACTTGGCCAGCAAAGGTATAAGGTGAACTTAAATATGAAGAAGTCCCAGAATTCTTTGTACTTTTGTTGTATGTTTAAATCTTGAGGCGTCCTATTAATAAGTGTATACTTACGGGATGCGGGTGCGGGATGTATGCGGGAGGCTGCTGAGCTGCGGCCGCTGCTGCTGCCATCATCGCGTACGGAACTGCTGCCACCTGAATATTAAAATAACGATAATATTGGGGCTATGCATATACGGAAAAAACCACGTATAATTCATTGGAAAGTTTAAGATTTTGATCATAATCTCGCTAATTATTTGATACTAAGAACATGTGTACGCACCATCTGCGGCGGCGGGTGCGGCGCGGGCACGTAGCTGACGCCGGGGCCCATGACGCTGACGCCGCTGAGGTTCACGCCCACGCCGCCCACTCCCACTCCCACACCCACGCCCACGCCGCCGGAGGGTGTGCCGGGGGTGTGTGGCCTGTGTCGCAGGATAAACATCATCAGTATATTATTGATATTAACTACCATTTTTGTTAAGAAAAATCAATAGAACAATCTCTTACTACCACATTGTCGAAATTTGTGTTAAGTAGTGAAACATTTGATGAAATTAACTGTCAAATACTCGCTAGTTGACAGTACTAACTGTAGAAAATCACGCTTCAAGTATATTAAGAACAGCTAAATTGTAGTAAAACGGCCGGTATTAGGAAATAAGTTTTTCATCTATTGGAAACAACGCACATTTGGAACTAAATCTTAGAATATAACTGGAGACAAGCTGTAATTGGTCAAAATAAACATATAGGTACTATATAAAATGTAGTTAACCTGCTGGGGTTGGGTGTGGTGGGGCTGCGCGGCGTGAAGGGCTTGGCGGCGGGGTTGAACTCCTTGGCGTTGGGGTTGAGCGTGGACTTCTTGATCTGCGCCACGCGCTCCATGCCGGGCGAGCTGGCCACGGGCGGGGAGGTGGAGGTCGCGCCGCGCTCCTCCGGGACCTCGGGCTTTGGGACCATCGGCGGCGGGGGCTGCGGGACAAACTAACATATTACTCTAAGGTTAGGTCTTTACGAAATACAGTAAATTCAAAACTACGTGTCATAATTTAGTTAAGTGGTTGTTTAGAAAAAACTTTTACAGACATATATACCTTTTTTATAAAACTGTATCTAAAAAATACTCATTTACGTTAGTTTCTAAACCTTGGTATTGGAGTCGTCTGAAAATATCAAATCATGGAAATCTTTTCTACAAAGAAGTCTTGAGAATGACTTTGAATTCATTACCTAGTGAATTAAAATTGTGTATTAAGTATAATAAAGTTAGTAAGCTACCTTGTGTACAGTGGGTGGGGTGTGTTGCTTGGGCGGGCGGTCCCGCTTGGCGTGCGGCTCGGTGGCGGCGCCGGCGTTCGCTGACACCTCGGGCGGGCTCGGCGCGGGAGGCGGCTGGCTCTGCAGAATCAGCAAAAGTATAATTAAAATTATGATGTCTTAATATAATTAATATAGTATTCAGTGTGTCTTCTTTCTCCAAATAATTGTGAAATACGACAGTTTTCCTACATTATGACACCCGTGAAACTTTATCGAGACGAATTAGTAACTCATGGTTTCTGAGGTACATTTCTGGGGTGGTTTATTTATTCAATAACAATTCAAGTCATATAATATGAATGCGATTGAATAGATAAAATACCGCTAAATGTACTCAGAAATCGGACATAAGTCATCTTTAAATAGGTAGAAGACTTAGCTATCTTCTGCCTATTTAAGTTGATAGTCTAGTATTCTAAGAAGTTAAATATTTAGGTAGTTAGTTGGCTTACCGGCGGCTGTGGGTTGGCGGGTGGTTGTGGCTGTGGTTGCGGCGGGGGAGGTTGTTGCTGCGGGGGCTGCGGCTGCGGGGGCTGCGGCTGTGGCTGGGGCTGCGGGGTGGGGGGCGCCGCCGCCGGAGACACCAGCTTGAAATCCTGACCGAACTTGCGTAGCTCCTGCTGTATTGTTATAAAACATTACGTTTATTAGTTGCACAAAGATTTCCTTAGTAGTAAAAATTGAGAATAGAAATGTTGTACTAGGTTCTTAGGTAAATAAATATCGAAGTTGTATAAGACACGACAAAACAAACTTTACAATGACTGTCGAAATTGTTCTCTATATGTACTTAGATGTTTCTTTCCTTAATCTGATATGTATTTCATTAGCCACATTAAAATAACACAGTAAACATTTTGAGGCGAGAGTGAACCAAACAATAAAAAAGAGATGTTATAGTATAGTATTCAGTACTTAAATGGATAAGGAGAATGAAAGATTTTTCCAATAGCTTGTTCGATGATAAATGTAAAATGCATGAATATGAGAGGTGTTATACTCAACAGTCCGTTGACAGTAATGATTTGTTAATGAAGTAATGAAATGTCGTGTGAACAGACAATACCTGCACTTCGTCCTGTCTCCTCGGTTCTGGCGGGGGCGCGTGGTGCCGCGGCGGCCGGCTGTGACTGTCCGGCGGCGGAGGGTTCTACAACAATATACGTTTAGCTTTAATATCATAGTGTAACAAATTCAGTCTGCTTTTATTTCATGGTAGATTACGCTACGCACTCGCTCCCGCGGCTCGCCAACTCGTTTTCAATTCTAGCTCTACTCGTTACTCGTTCATCGTCGGCGGTGGGACAAGTGCCTTAGCGCCTTTTCGTCTTTGATAGATTATGTCTTAGGTCGTTAAAACTATATTTATTCGACTGAGAGTCGACGAACATTCATGCCCACACAACAAAAGGCATTATATTGAGCCCTCAACCAGTCAAAACCATATTTATTACCAACTTCATCATTACTAATCGTTAGTTTCGTTAATTCGTTAAAATCAAACCCAACTACTTACATCATAGTTCATAGCAAACAATGAGTCACACCAATGATTTTTGTTATGAGCATATTTAAAAACTAGGTACTTCAAGGACAAAAAATCTGTTTTTATTTTTTTTGTATCTTCAAAAATGACCGAGATATTAAACGTCAAAGTATGGCCTTCGCGCCAAACTCCGGCGAAGCGGCCGCACGGACGTGTGACGTCGTCTCACGACACTGCTATTTCGTCAGTACTTGCCGATACCTACATAGGCTCGTTGCGCTCTCGCGGTTTCGCTTTAAATAATTTGTTTTGCTTATACTGGACAAACGAAATGGTTAGAAAATATTGTATTGTTCCTATGTGTACTAACTCCAGTGAAAAAACACCCCAAAAATTGTTTTTTTCTGTACCATGTAAACTGTTTTATATTTTTGCTAAAGACACCTAATCTAAAACTTAAAGCCCGGTTCAGATACTGTCAAGCGCAAATGTTAAATAGAAGTTTATTGCCTTTTGAACACTTCCTCAAGATCAAGATGCCATATCATGTTCATACCTATGTAGCAATGAACTTCTACTAAACAGTTGATACTATTCAATGACCTCACAGGCTAGGCGGCGGCGAGCCGAGCGCGGCGGTTGAGTTGGCGTTGGTTTTTTGTTTTGAAAAAAGAACCCATGTTTATTATATCTAATAATATCAAAATTAAAATGTTAGTTTAATTAAAAGTTCTCATTACACGCCCAATCATATAAGACTACCTACGGAGTAGATTCATGCGTTCATATGATAGCCATCAACCTGACTAAAGTCAGAGGCAGGGGTGACAATATTTTTTTATAATTTTATTTTCAAACTATGTTTTCCAAATTTACACTTGGTAGGTACGTAACACTCATTATTTGTAATGCCAGTTGTAACAAACTTTCAATTTTATTATTAACTACACACAAAAATATTATTAGTAGTACACGAGTTCAACTTTCTTTACCCGGGTCTAGTTGATGATTATGTGCGTGGCGATCGAGATCGAGGATATCTTAGTAGACGCTTATTTTACAAAAACACGATGATTAAATTTATAGCACATACACATACACAGACTCTTTAAATATTAATTGCAAATCACTTTTCAAATCAAAACTCCGCATCACCCGCAGTCGAACAAGCGTGTCTGTCGCGTCGTGACGTCAGCGCATAGCGCGCGAAGCAACGCAAATTTTAAAAAGCAGTGAAACTTTATAACGCTGTAACCTCGGTAATTTTGACCCGATTTTGATAAAACAAAAACTTTTATTATCAGCATAAGTACACAAATTAAATGCAGTATGTTTAATAGTCATATTTTGATGTGCTGGTGTGACTCATTAAATAGCGATGTGCAGTTGAACCAGCGTATTTTACACTTTACTAGTAACTAATATTCGACTTGCTAGGGTTAGAGCTATGAAACTTTAAATATTTTGTTAAACATGTAATAACTTTCTAGTTGTCGTATGGTTAGTGATCAACCTAGTGTCAAAGTTTTTCAAGCCTAGATGCCTTTGACGTGGCTTAACGACTGTTATCTTAATTGACGACAACCGGGACCGACTTCTTATGTTCCTCTACGGAGACGCGCAGTTCAAATACAATGCAGTCACATCTATGGAATGACCACGCCAAGATTAACTCACGGATCGTTTACCGACCGGTGACCGCAGCTGGCTATGGGCACATCAAATAATAATGTAATGTAAGTATTATTGTACTCACGTGATGATGATGCGGCGGGAATCCCTGCCGGTGCGGCGGTGCTCGCTCACCGTTCACTTTACTGCCACCACTGGCGGCACTGTAATAATACACCACACTACGTTTTAATTGTCAATAGGACCCTCGTATGTTTCACTTCTATGGTAACAGTGTTAGTGTGTTTTGTACTTTATATGCTAGTGTTAGGTGTTCAACGATAAAAAGCGAAGTTATAATGTTAATGGTTAGATTTTAAAGCGGTATTAGGTACATTCTTTAGTTAAGTTCAAATTATTCGCTTTTGTATTCGAAATGCGGCGTTCTAGCAATGTCGTCAATGTCACATGATTTGGTATATTGCCCATGTCAGGGCCCTAATAAGTTTAGCATACTAGGGGTTTATAGTGGTTTTTCGCGCGTATTATCTCATGTTACTGTTAACACAACAAAGTCCATAAAAAGGCGTAGAAAATAAGAGTACATTTGAAAATAAGAATCAAGATTTTTGTAGCTGTAAAGCCGCTGAAAACAGAAAATTGCCGTACGACTGACGGATACTATACCACCTGCCTACTGTATTTGCGTTCTATGGAGCAGTATGCGACGAATCGCGACAATTGGGTAGTTGACTGGGTTAACGAAAAATTATTAATGTATTCTTTAAAAGCTCATATAAAACGCCCAGGCTATGTAATTTTGGTGAATAATAGTGTTGAAATTGTAATTACTACCGAACAACCTACCAACGAAAATACGAAACTGTGACAACACTATTTCGTAGTCCTATACTAAAATGCATTTGTGACATTGCATAAAGAGAAGTTGATTTGACTTGTAGTCATCTACCCTATTGTTAAAACTCTCCTTTATAGTAAGTATGGTAAAAGTAGCGGTGGCACATTTACGTTCTAGGGACATAATGGACAGTTGTTAAAACTCTTCTACAAAGTAAGTATAGTAAGCGTTCCGCTGGCACGCTGTAGTTAGTACTCACGGATGCGGCTGGTGCGGCGGGAAGGGCGCCACGTGGTAGCCGCCCGCCTGCGCCGCGTACGTCTTGCCGCCCGCGCCCGCGCTCACCTGGCGCTCCACGCTCATGGCCTGCAAGCACATTATATATGTTATATTACAATTTGATAACATTGATTTATTTCTTCACTTATATTCTAAAGTTAACCGTTAATAAGGAAGTGTATCGTAACTTTTTATAAACGAAAATAAATTTCGTAATAAGTATGAGTTACGCTCATCGATCGGTAAACAATTAATATCATTCTTAAGCATACTAAGTTTAGCGTAGCTCAGTGTATCTTCTTATTCATTGTTCCATTTCTGTAATACTTACAGTATTCAAATAGAGGACTTCAGATCAAAGTACATCTTTTATAATTGGCTTAGTTTGGAGATACTGTAAAATATAACTAACTAAATTTGTCAATCAACAGATTTTAACAATCTTTTGTATACACATAACAGGTGTTAATATTGTATTGAAAGGAACAAAGTGGTTTACCGCTTCATCCTGCCTCCTGTCGGCGGGCGGCGTGAGGCCGGGGCGCGGCGGGCGATGCTCCTTGTCCTTGGGCGGCTGTGGCGGCCGCATCACTGGCACGGGCGGGGACCCACCGTTGTTCGCGCCGGGCTTCACTAGTTTACCGCTCTACAACAAATAATAAAGAATTTAGTACAATTACATACTATGTAAAGTGTTTTATTACTACTGCAGTCTCGCTTGCAAGGCTTACAGATATTTAGTTCAGCGTTAATCGAACTAACCGGGCGTCAAAACCGAATATATGTAGATAAATCCGATCAGCACAAGCCAAACAAATGAGTTGATTCGGTTTTGTTGTTCACATAATATTGCCGAACCGAATACGCGTGTAGCAAGCCTAATAGGGGACATACACCCGGTTTACGCAGTCTTAGTCAATAATAATATTACAACAATTTTACATAACATTCTAATCCAATCTATTACTGTATTTTAACCATCGATTTATGAGAAGCAAAGTCAGTCTAAAAAATCATTTATTTCACTTTTGTTTTGTGATGTTACGTGCACTGGTTCAGACATTCCACCAATGGTAAGAAGGATCATCCTAGCCTAGTAGCAATATCCATACATACATAAACTCACGTCTTCTTCCCATATGGATAGACGCAGACTACATAACACCGCTATGTTAAAGTACTACGTTCATGAAATCGGAAAATAGTCTTATTCTAATAAATAGACTAAAACAAACATAGTTCCAAAATTATCAATACAAGGCTTATCTCTGATCACCTGTCACGAATTATCGAACACGCACTTAAGAGGTCATTAACGTTAAACAATACACACACACACAGAAATAACAATTTATCAGTTATATGGAACTGTAGGTGTGTGTGATATTTCATTATCATAATCTATTCTATCTAGTTGCTTAACCTAACACAACACAATGTATAGTTAACTTCAATATCATTGAACTTTACATAATCCTTTTGGGTGAATTGGATCTTCTAGCAAAAAAATGATATGTAAAAAATGTCTTATTCTCTCATTAAACCTCCCCGTATATTATAATAAATCAAATGGAATGCGTGTTATCTTTAAATTGCCATCAACTATAACGTAATAGTTTTTTTTTAATTAGAATTTCGAGACTCACTGCTGGGAAATGGTGGCGTCGTTTAAGTCCATTATAAGTGGGCTGCCCGGCACCAGGTGTTATGGTATCCTACGAGAGGCCTATGTCCAACAGTAGACGCCTCTTAGTTCCCATAATTATTATTGTTGGGCAAAGACCTCTTTACCATGGGTACCAGATCCATCGTCTGTTCGTCCTTATCCTACTAATATTATAATGTAGGTATGTATGTATGTATGGATGTTTGTTACTCTTTCACGCAAATACTACTGAACCGATTACGGTGAAATTTGGAATATAGGTAGCCGAAGAACCAGAATAACACATAGGCTTTACATGCATACTTTTTATCCCGGACTTCCCGAGAGATCGGGAAGGGTTTCCACGCGGACGAAGTCGCGGGCGGCCTCTAGTAAACTAGTCCCAAAAATTAAGGGATATAAAAAAAGAATCCAAATTTTTGGGTGATTTTCAACAAGCTGTAACTCCGAGGAAAATGGTCGTACAGAAAAAATAAAAACAACAAATTGTAGCTCCAAGTGTCTAGTTTTTAGATATGACCATGAAATTTTTTTGTCATCGCCAGGTCTGGAGAAATCCTACGAAAACTACCAAAAAAAAGTTTTTCCAAATTTTTTCCTCCTAAAAAAAGGTCCACGGGCTTCAAAAATGTTTTTTTGATTCTTTCGTTCTAAAGTTCTTTTAGAAAATTTAATCCTCTTTAATTTGCCGTATTCAAAAAGCCTGTACGACGATTTGCCACGGAGTTATCGTCAATCAAAGCAAAAAAGTTATTTTTGACTTTGATATTCAATAACTCCGGAAATAATCATTGTATAGGAAATCAAAGGAGGGTTTTGAAAACTGCACAATATTTTCTATAAGAAAATGTAAACATCTTTTAAGAAAAAATTTTTTTTTGAATTGAAAACTCTGACTGAAAAAAAGACAAAAATTCGCAAAATTAAGGATATTTGGATAACTTGGTATAACTTTGGATAAAATGGATGAACGAAGGATATCGTCGGTAATTTTTCAACCTCAAAGTGTCCCCTAAAATCCCTCAAAAATTCAAAGCGCTGCGATTTTTTTTTCATTGTGCCCCGAAGCTTCAAATTCTTTGTTGTTGCAAAAATCACCATTGTGAGCAATTTTGTGATTTTTATTCATTTTTTTAATGAAATTTTTTTTTTCTCTCTAAAATCTTTATTTTTTCGATTAAAAAGCAAATCGCGTGCCTATGCTCACTCCACGACATCGTCGAGCCCGATTGGCTTATGCGCATGACCATCACGATTGGAGTCGTAGACAGTGGACCAGTGTCTTATGGACTGACAAATCTCGATTTTGACTTCATGGCAGCGATAGACGATCTCTCGTTTTGCGATTTGCTTTTTAATCGAAAAAATAAAGATTTTAGAGAGAAAAAAAATGTTTTATTAAAAAAATGAATAAAAATCACAAAATTGCTCACAATGGTGATTTTTGCAACAACAAAGAATTTGAAGCTTCGGGGCACAATGAAAAAAAAATCGCAGCGCTTTGAATTTTTGAGGGATTTTAGGGGACACTTTGAGGTTGAAAAATTACCGACGATATCCTTCGTTCATCCATTTTATCCAAAGTTATACCAAGTTATCCAAATATCCTTAATTTTGCGAATTTTTGTCTTTTTTTCAGTCAGAGTTTTCAATTCAAAAAAAATTTTTTTTCTTAAAAGATGTTTACATTTTCTTATAGAGAATATTGTGCAGTTTTCAAAACCCTCCTTTGATTTCCTATACAATGATTATTTCCGGAGTTATTGAATATCAAAGTCAAAAATAACTTTTTTGCTTTGATTGACGATAACTCCGTGGCAAATCGTCGTACAGGCTTTTTGAATACGGCAAATTAAAGAGGATTAAATTTTCTAAAAGAACTTTAGAACGAAAGAATCAAAAAAACATTTTTGAAGCCCGTGGACCTTTTTTTAGGAGGGAAAAAATTTGGAAAAACTTTTTTTTGGTAGTTTTCGTAGGATTTCTCCAGACCTGGCGATGACAAAAAAATTTCATGGTCATATCTAAAAACTAGACACCTGGAGCTACAATTTGTTGTTTTTATTTTTTCTGTACGACCATTTTCCTCGGAGTTACAGCTTGTTGAAAATCACCCAAAAATTTGGATTCTTTTTTTATATCCCTTAATTTTTGGGACTAGTGTATGACCATAAATTTAGATCCATTGCACTATCTCCGTTTGCAATTTTTCTCTTAAACTAAGGTATATATCATGTGTTAGTGTGCTCACCTGCATATTTTTCCTTTTATTAGGGATAACGTATTTGCCAGCGCTAGAGGCTCCGTCCTGTGGCCTGACGACTGCCGCGTATCGTTCCTCCTCATCACCGTTCTCAAGTTCGATGCGCGCCTTGTACGTCGCCGCGCTTTCTATCTCAGCGGCTATCTCCTCCGCTTTCGCTTCTGCGTCTCTGTTGACAACACATATGGTAAGTAAAAGATTTACTAGTTGAAAAGGTATAAGGATATTAAGGGACACTTTCTTGACTAGTTTAATAAAAAATACCAATGTTGAGTATTACGAGGGAAGACTTAGCGGGAATTGCAAGCTTGTTTTGAGACATTACGCGAACGTGTAAGTATGTTTATGTGTCGTTATTAAATAAATGAAATAACACATTTCATAGTTATTTACTGTGCGAAAGAGCTAAACCAACGACCAAACGGTGATTGTCGAGATGATTTAGGCATTATTTTTCTATTTTAGAGACCATGAGGTTCAAATACTCTCAGAGTTTGAGATGTTTCCAAGAAGTTTCGTAATGTGTCGGGTAAGGGTTCTACCATTTAAAACATGAGTTTATTACTGCGAAACACACAAGACACCATAAACATGTCATTTTTTTTTATTACCTGTAGTCTTGAGTATCTTTCCTCTGCAGCGGCAGCGTATACCCGGCCAGCGAGTGATCGTACGTGCTATGAACTCCGTACACCTCCTCGTTCTTGCGGAACATGTCGTTGGCGTCCCAGCCGTTGGCGCGGTGGTCGAGCTCCAGCTCCTCGAGCAAGGCGTCTCCGTTCAGCGCCGGCGCGTCGCTCTGATCGCCGTCGCAACCGTCCCACGGCTCTAAGTGGCGCTCTTCAGCTGAACGCCCATTGTTTGATACAGCTCCTGCATGGAAAAAGGGGTTTGGTATAAAGGAAAGTCCAAGAAAGAAAGTATAAGTTTCGGTGGTTCGGTGACATACGTGCATTTGAATAAGAAGCTGATCCCAGAGAGTTCGATTAGATTTAACCAGAAACTTGGTAACGTCCCCGGTAAATAGCATTTGGTTTGTACAAAAATGCCGATATGTAAGCACTCAGCATACAAATACGATCTCTACTTTCTGGATAAAAAAAAATACATTTGAACAATTATTTCTATACTATTTTACAGTTATAGCAATAAGCACACCAAACTAACTAACGTATGACTTGCTTTTATCAAAAAACTAAGAAAATCCCCCTTTCTACGACAATGACTAACATAAAAATCATACTTGTTTAAGCAACACTTTGTTTATTTAAATACGTCATTTCTTTTCGCCATAATGACTTATCTAAAGTGGACAAACCCAATACGTGAAACTTAGCAAGTTACGTGTAAGTTTCATGTTATCGCTAAATTATCGACACTTATACTCGAACGTATATATTTTACGAGACAATGGTAAAAAGTGGCCATTATTTTTATGACGTACGCTCGCTACACATCGTCTTTTATTACATTTTTATGAGCAAATTGGGTTGTAATTTATTTCGAGCATTTTGTAACTGATCACCTCCTTAAAACTGAAGAAACAATCAAACTGTGTGAGCTTTGCTCTCTACTTTAGCTACTTAACTTAGTTACTTAAGCTGTATATAGACACCTACACATAACCCCTAGGTCGCGACTAAGGACTAACAACATAGTCAACATACTTGGCCTAAGGCCTTAAGTCCATCACACTGACCAAGTGGACATGCAAGCTTTCATCACGATGTTTTCCTTCACCGATAGAGCAAGTGATAATTACTTCTTACACATATTTTAGAAAAGTCATTGATAGCAGCACATCAATGACTTTTCGAAAATAGTTACTTCAAATCTCTTTGATCTCAAAAACAAATAAGAAATTTCAAAACGAGCGTTAACAACCTGTAGCTGAACTCAACGAATTGTAATCTAACATTAAGTAAGATTACATAGTCGTGTCTACTTATATAGTGTATCGATTCGTCTAGACGTCGGGGACGTGGGCGGTCACCGTATATACATTATTTTCAGCTCCAAACTTTTCAATTCATATAAAAACATAATATATAACGAAAATAGTCGTAAAAAACTCTCAATTGACATTCGAAACAGGTCATTAGTATCGTTCGTGGAACAATTTTCATTTGTCTGACAAGTAATATCGTTAATACTGGAGTTAATTTGATTTTATGCTAATTTGACGTGTTTGGGGCCGTAAATGAACGGGCAAAATAAGGGTATTTTGTCTGAAGTTTGTGTATTAACGTTGTAAACTATTTTAGCGTTCATGTTATTCATTAACCTACACGTATAACGTTTGAGAAAGCTTGGCGAAATTACCTCCAACATTTATTAAGCACGGGTAAGTGAAAAAACACTATCTAGTCACTACTTTGGTCCTTGAAATAAGGTAAGTCGTGAATTTGATTTAAGGACCTCCTCTTCATACAAAAAGCTTTCCGACTAATTTGTTGATATCCTAATCTGCCAAGAATTGTACCCAAAAATACTTTTACAATATTTGCTAACAAGACGTAAGGCAATAAACATCTAGTCCAAATAAAAGGTATTAATAATATATGTAAATGTGTCCTTACCATTGAACTTGCTAGAGATAGCACTGTCTGTTTGAAACACGTCATGCGTGGCGTACTCAAGGTCCGAGTCCTTGGCTCTGATGGACACCACATCCTGGGGCTTGAAGATCAGCTTCTCCACTACAGAGTCGACGGCTACTACGCCCTCCTGGTCTACACGATGCGCCACCTCCAGCACCACCTGTAAAACAAAAGATATACTATTATTTTATTGTTCTTTTAGATGCTTATACAAGCTGCTTTGAAATCGGATCTTTTCTGTGACTTGGGGATACGAAAATATAAGAAAATGGCCCCTAAATATGACGTGAAGTAATCTTTTGAAACATTTGACTAGCAGCCTACCTCACATAGTTATTTCTTTATTACTTAGTGCATATTTCTGAGACATCATATTTTGTTAATGGTTGTTTCTATTTCATATATTATTTTCCCTCTTTTTAACCCCTTCGGGAGAAGAATTTATGGATATCCTCCACTCTCAGTGCTCCTGTACACATCCTAAGGTATCTTCATAGACTTTCTACGCTCAGTAGCTTCGGCTGTGCGTTGTCCATCAGTCAGGCAGTCAGTAACGGAAAAGTTTTATATGTATTGATTGATTGATATTATGTTTTACAAAAGGTGTCTATTAATTTGTTGGCTTAGCCCAGATATTCATAAACAAATTGTCTTTAAAAACTTTTGGACGCTACAAAAGCTTGCTTACCGTAAGTCTTGGAAACAAATCAAAACTGTATGATATCTTAAGATTATCACCTATAAATGATATTTTTATTTCCTTCCCAGTATAGATTTGTCTGAATAAAATGTGCTACGAGTTACGTATGTTTACAGTACCCTATGTAGTTAGCATAAACAAGTAACGTGTAATACACGCATTGTTCTTAGCCGTCTATTGTTACTAATACTGGGTTTCACATCTTCTGAAACGTTTACTGTCATTGCCTTTTATATTACAGAATATTTGGTTATTCATCATATCGGTGATGTCTTGTAAAGAGGTCAGGTGCGTAGTACTCGTAACCGGCGGTATGACAAGATGTATGGATGTGAATGAGGCAAGGTAGGTTTGTAAGGATCGTACTAAGTGGCGCTCTTTGGTCTCTGTCTAACTCTATAAGAAAAAGGGGTTATTTTATGCATTTGGTTGTGTTTTGGTCAAGTTTAATGGTTGTCCTGTATAATAAGTTGCATAAGAAGTTTGTAGAGATTGCAGCAAATTCGTCCCTTACGTTTCTGCGTCCCGGAAAAGACGTATTTTTTATTTATTTAAAGGTTATATTTAGGACATCCTTGCGGTCGCTAGTCGGAAGTAAGTATTGCAAATTAAAAGGATTTTTTTTTCAATTAATCGTTAAGATATTAATAACAATACTATGATGACATAAACTTAATTAAATACGTCCGATTTGTAATTGTAGTTTAGCAAAATCCTGTTAGCAGAAGAAATGATTAAGATCAATCTTTGTAAAATGAATATTTCAAGAAAATTTCATATATCTGTAGTGGACATTGTACAGGTTGTTAGAAGAGCAGTTAGTAATGTGTGATGACGTCACATGACATTACGGTTAGACGGGACACGAGTTCAGCAGACATGTTCTCAAGGTCAAACTTGTGCATAATTGGCGAAAACTGTTATTTAGTAGCCGCATACTAGCACATTCTTACCGTTCACATCTATGAAACGTGGTACTTGAAAATCAAGGAATTTGGTTTTTTAGGACTTAGAATGCTTTAGGCTTTACTTGAGTACTGTGCAAAAGTGATGAATTAAGTTGCTTAAGGAAATAACAAATAATATGCACAAAAGTACATTTAGAATCATAACGAGCATAATTTTTTTTTTTAAATGTATTATTTCTGAAAAATATGAAATGCTTTTTTTAAAATCGTAAATGGCTTGCTGTTATCATTGTAACAAGTGGTAAACGGAAAAGATATATGTTTTGGCAGATTTGTTTTTTTTTTCTAATTGGCAGTAAAAGGAAAAGCTTTCCATGCCAAATAAAACATAAATACATTAAACATTAGTACTGCGGTACCGCTTAAAACTGAAAGGTCAAAGATCAAATGATTTGAGAAATGTTTGGTGGGTGTTTATCTGTTTCTTTGTTTACACGCCGACAGGGAATTGAACCAAAACACAGGCTGAATTATCAATGAACTCAAATGTTAAGAAATGAATGGACTTAGCGGCGGTACAATTATTTAGATATGACTTTTGAGAAAGCACAGATAAGAGCAAAAAGATTGTGCTTGTTAATATTCAACGTTCTAGAAAAATGTGGACAAATTTAAATGAATGTGAAAGTAAATTCTTCTTTGTTACATGGTAACTGAGTATTTAGAAATAACTAATAATGAATTACACTAGAGAATTAACGTCAGAGTAAGATCATACGTCAAGTTGAAGGTAAACTTAAGTACAACATCATTTAGGTCTACGGTAAGTATTTAAGAAGTAATAAGTGCTAGATAACATCCTATCAAAGGTAAGAAAAAACTATCAATACTAATTGTGAAGGTAAAAAAACTTATCCAAAAAGTAGTCTTATAAAGAATGGAACCGGAGGTAACATTTTCTACCAAGACATGTAAGTAACGCCACAAGGCAAGCCTGTACATCGGCGTAAAGGCAAATAATCTACAAAACACTCGCAGATAACAATCTATTATGATTTTATCACATAAAACGATTTAATTGTCTCGTATGTTTGTGTTTCGTGTTAGCTGTAGGCGTCGGGTCATTGACCGTGAACAATTATAATTTGATGATACAACGATCTTTCAACTTTTGATTTCACAGAGCATTACAAATTGCGAGCGGGCGTTATCACACGGTACGTTATGTTGTATTCATAGAATCAACACTTGATGGCTATTATGAATTTAAAGAATCGCTACATCGTACTCACTACTATACAACTATTCAGAATATTATTACAAACTCAAATCATTCAGGTCTGAAGTAAACAGATTCAGGACCAGTTACATCGTCTAGATAAGTATCGGTTAGCTAATCAACAGCTTATTTATAACCGTATTTATAGTTAATTCGAAACTGAAGTTAATAATCTAAAAAAACATTGAAACACGAAGAAAAAGAAGTTTATCAAGAGGAAAACTAGCAGATTATTTAATTCTTGTTGTAATTTTATCCATCAGACTGTTTATCCAACACACATACCCGAAACATTTAACAGTAAGTTTTCTTTCCCAAAGCTTAATTTCGAAGTCCAGTCATGTTAGAAGCAAGTTATCACCAAAAAATCTTGTCTATATGTATACATGCTATAGTAACATGAGTCATTTCATATACCACAAGGTTGACCACAAACCACAAAACGGAAAGAAAGATCTTTTCAAACTATCCTTGCTTTTCATCTGTCTTTGAAGCCTTGAAATACTACTATGCTAATATGTCTAGCTTTTGTAATCAATGAGAAAGGTAATGGGGCAAAAAATAGCCACTATATTCACAGTTGGAGACGAACGAATTGGTATGACAATGTATCGGGTAATTTAGGACGATTTAATCAGAAGATTATTGATATTATCCATAATCATTCTCTATAAATGCTATATAGAGATCTTTTGCTCTGAGTAATGAATATTATTTAGGATATTATGCATATAGTGCCATTCCCACATGTCGTTTGATAAGGTCAAGAAAAACAAGATGCTTGCACTAAATAGTACTTGATTAAAGTTGAATGGCTATACTAAAAAGTAGTAACAAAATCATAGGATGTCATCGATGGCGGCTGCATGATAAATTATCTTAAAAATGAAGTGCATGGTTTTGTCTAGTAAATAACTTTAGTTTCCATCAATCTTAAGGTTCCCACACGCTAAACCGAAACTACATAACATTATGCTTAAATTAAGTTGTATACTTCCTTTATTTATATACAACATAGATTACTTTTGCAGGCACAGATCACTGGCCGAGTACATTTCGCTTATCTCAACTATTCCAGGACATCGTGTAATGTTTATTTATATTACCTGATGGATGTAATTTTAAATGACTCTGACAGTATTACGAGTGATGAAGATATATCTGAGACTATGATGAGTGAGCAACAAGTTGAAGAGTGTATTGAGAGAAGTCGAGTGCAGTTATTGGAGAAAAGGAAGGAAGAAAATTTATTAGGGCCAGAGAAGAGACCTAGACAGGACAGTGAGGAAAAAGATTCTGAAGAAATTATAGAGGAGGATGAGTTTATTACTTTCAAGAAGAAGAATAAAAAATCGAAGATTTCTACTGATTT
Organism: Anticarsia gemmatalis; assembly: GCF_050436995.1. NCBI lineage: Eukaryota > Metazoa > Arthropoda > Insecta > Lepidoptera > Erebidae > Anticarsia > Anticarsia gemmatalis. The sequence goes on along the minus strand of NC_134764.1, from coordinate 6,085,272 downwards.
AACTACTAATACTTATAATACCATCAAGAACGCAATGAGCCCTGTTGACCCGAAGTCTGTACCCACATATATAGTTTGTGTAACAGGAATTGAGGTTTTGCCAAAACAATTTGGTATGGCTAAATTACTTAGATCACAAGATATTCTGAATATCCAAAAAATTAACTACAAAAATCCCTACAAAATCTATATATATTTTGAGAATAAACAGGAGGCAGAAAAGTTAATAAATTCTGAATGTTTTAGAAACTTAAACTATAATTGTCGATTAATTGATGAAGTCACAATATCATACGGTATAGTCAGATATGTGGACTTGGACATGAATGAGGAAGAAATTAGAGACAACTTGCAATGTGACTGTGATATTATATCCATAAAAAGATTAAAGAGGCAAACTGAAACCGGTGAATGGGTTGACAGCGAGACTATTCGCGTAGCCTTTAAAGGTTCAACTTTACCCCCGTATATTTCTGGATACGGGTATAGGTTTAAAGTTGAGCCATACATATTTCCAGTCTCACAATGTTCCAAATGTTGGAAGTTTGGACACTTAAGCCGAACATGTCCAATAAAGAAAATTATCTGTCCAAAATGCTCTGATAGTCACCCTAATTGTGAAACTAAAATATTTAAGTGTATAAATTGTAAAGGAAATCATATGGCGCTAGACAAGAGCAAATGTCCAACATTTTTAAAAGAAAAACAGATTAGGAATATAATGTCTGAGCTGAATTGCACATATAAACAAGCTCTCGAAGTGTATTTAACTCATTATAACGAATCGAGCCCTGAGAAGCCTGTAGAGAAGTCCGAGAACCTTAAAACTACTACGGCCATAGAAAAGTCAGCATATTCAGAAAATGGACCTGTCAAAAGCGCCAAAACTTACAGAGATGTAGTATTAACTAATACTTATGTAGCCAAGGATACTTTAAACTACGAACAAGTTGATGACAATGCTCAAAAAGATAATACTACATTTTCTGCCGCGTCTCCAATTTTGAGAAGTAAATCGATGAAGAGACAGTCTGCAAATACAACTCAAAAAACTTGCGAGCGAACGGAAGATGTTTTATTGTTTTCTACCACCGAAAATATGCCTGAACAAAATGATGGAACTGAAAATACTCGTGGTTCTAAATCGACTACTAGAGACTACAAGTATCTACTAGAAAAGTTAAAAAATATTTGTATGACCAAAACAAATTTTGAAGACATAGCTAAAGGCATATGTAGATGTATTTTTGAAGAGTTAATAGTGTTTGTGACTAGCTTAATTAAAGATCTGGACTTCGTGGGCAAAATTATGAATGTATTTAGTTATGGCTAATAATAAGGATTTTGTGTTGAATTTTATGCAATGGAATGCACAGAGCTTGAGACCTAAACTGGAGGAATTTAAGCTGTTGTTATCACAGGAACGTATACACATTGCTCTAGTTAGTGAAACGTGGTTAGACTATAGTGTGTCTTGTAAAATTCATGGATATGATGTATACAGACAAGACAGAGATGATTCCTATGGAGGTATTGCTGTGATAATTCATAAGTCAGTTAAGTCCCAGAAAATACCGGTGAGTACAAATAATTCTGGAATCGAAATTATATGTATTAAGCTTATCAATTGCGGTATTATTGAGCACATAATACTGGTTTACTGCCCAAGCTCGGTTCGTACTTTGCAAACGGATTGGGATACAATTTTTTCGAAATTTGGGAAAAAATGTATGATAGTAGGAGATTTTAATGCTCACCACAGTAACTGGTCTTACAAGAATGATAATAGAGGCAAACAGATTTATGAATCAGCTTTAGAGTATGGGTTTATTTCTTTAAATAATGGAGATCCTACGAGAATTAAACTAGTCAATAACTGTCTCCAAAAATCATCTCCAGACATTACATTCACATCAGCTGATATTGCAATTAACTTTGAATGGTCAGTAACTAATGAGAGCTTGGGCAGTGATCATTTATTTATTAAAATTCAAATGAGTTATCAAGACTATGTGCATATTTCTAAAATTCGTCATTACAAATTAGCGGACTGGAATTCTTATAGAACATATTTAACTAATCACCTATGTTTCCCAATAGAAATAACACATGTACAACCCATGTATGATAATTTTATTCATCGAATAAATATTGCCGCTGACAAAAGTATACCCATAAAGAGAACATGTCACAATCCAAACAGTAATTTTAGACCAAAAAGTTATTGGACTCAAGTCATCTCAAAATTAGTTAGCGAACGAAGACTGGCTCTGGCTAAATTTCGGAAAAATCCTACTCCCAATAATTTAATTATTTTAAAAGAGAAAATCTTAAATGCAAAACGGGCTATATCTAAAGCCAAACTGAATGCTTGGCAATCATTTTGTTCGACTATTGATCACTCAATGTCCGTGTCTGAGGTATGGAATAAGATGCGATGGGTGAAGGGGTTTAACAGATCTAAAGCATATATACCACCGGAAGCTAAAACAGAGTTATTGCACAGTCTCACACCTGATTTCGTTACATCTGAACCACCATCCTTTTTATCTGCTAACGTATTGCTAGAATCAGATTTTAGTTTGAATGAAATGCGTGAATGTTTCAAAAGTAAAGACACAAGCCCAGGTGAAGATATGATATCTTATTCTATGCTTTCACATTTACCTGAGGCCGCAGAATTATATTTACTACGACTATATAACCTTATACTCAGTTCCGGTTCCGTCCCGTCACAATGGCGTAGTGTTAAAATTGTACCCATCCCAAAGCCAGGCAACGATGGTAAGCTTAGACCTATTTCTTTGATGTCCTGTGTTTGTAAAATATTTCATTCAATGATAGAGAAAAGAATTGAATGGTTTATAGAAAGAAATGAGCTTTTATCTCCGTTTACGACTGGCTTTCGGCGGGGTCAATCCTGCCTAGACTGTCTAGCTCGTTTGGTGACGCAAATTCAAATTGGTTTTACAAAAAAGACACCGACACTTGCTTGCTTTTTGGATGTTGAAAGCGCGTACAATAATATTCAGACAAATAAGATGCTTATTATTCTAGACAACTTGAACATAGGTAGAAGTATCTGTCGGTATTTATGGAATTTTCTCAGTGAAAGACGTCTGGAAATCGCGCGTGATATAGGAGAGAAAGCGATAGTTAGAGTTGCGAGCAATGGCTTAGCCCAAGGTGACCCTTTGTCACCTTTACTTTTTAACATTGCTACTTTCAAAATTTGTCGAGATATTAGCTCAAGTATATATGTTTGTCAATATGCAGATGATTTTGTGCTTTATACTACAGGTCTGGACATTCTGGAGAGTACACAGAAAATTCAAAATTCTTTAAATGTTTTTAGAAATTTATTGGTAGAGTTAGGTCTGGACATATCTTCACAGAAATCAAAATACTGCATATTTGATACAGGTCGAATTCAGAAACAAATAAATTTAGTAGTTGACAATAATCCTCTTGGGCGTGTAGAAACATATAAATATTTAGGAATTTGGCTGGATAGGTCTTTACGCTGGAGTAAACATATTAATGAGACCGTTGAAAAGGCGTTAAAATACCTCAATTTGCTCAAAGTTCTCGCTAATTCTTCTTGGGGTGTCCACCAGAACCATCTTAGAAGGATTTATTTAGCTATTATCAGAAGTAGGTTAGACTATGGCTCGTTCTTTTATAACAATAGTGCTAAAATTCATAAATATAAAATAGATAAAGTACAGAATCAGGCATTAAGAGTGGTGGGTGGATTTATTAGAAGCACTCCAATCCACGTCATGGAAACCGAGCTCTGTGTTCCTCCATTGCATTTACGAAGACAATGGCTAGCGTATAAGTTTTGTTTGAAATCTCGTTCTATGTCAAATAATATTACAAATAAATTATTGGCTGAACTTAACAGTTTGGCACATCAGAGATATTGGTTAAATAAAGAGATGCCACTATTAATACATACATATAAAGAAGTATTTAACGAAAACATAGAGGAAAAAAGTACTTTAGAAATGTATAATTTGAGAATATGGGTTTCCAGTATCAATGTTAAGGATTGTATAGTCTTAAATTTAGATGCAATTAAAGTACCTAAAAGCGCTTGTGAACCTAACTACATGTATTACAGTACTGTTTCAGAGTTACGTCAGAAATATTGTGAATATCATTTTATTTTTACCGATGGGTCTAAAACTGTCAATGGAAGAGGTGCTGCCTATTATGATCCGCTTAAACCACAAGAAAGCAAATGTTTTAAAATAAGTGCTAATTTATGTATTATGTCGTTGGAGCTCATTGCAATTTCAGAAGCTATAACATATGCAAAAAATCTAGGTGAGAGAAAAATATTAATATGCTCAGACAGCAAAAGTGCGCTGCAGCATATAGCTCGTTGCGCCTCTGGGCACAGAGGTGCAACGATAGCTTATAATATTATTTCTGATATTGATACTTTATCGTTTAACGGTGTAGATCTGAAATTGCAATGGGTTCCCGCACATATTGGCTTACATGGTAACGAGGAGGTTGATAATCTTGCTAGAAAAGGAATATTGGAAGGAGAATATATAGATATAAAACCTAACTTTTCAGAATACCTACCTAAATATAGAGAAAAATGTCGTCAAAGTTGGATGGAATATTTCGATTTGAGATCTAGAAATAAGGGTATCTGGTACAAAACAATAGTTGCTGAGCCTCCTCGTATACCATGGTTTGCCAGTGCTAAACTAAGTAGACAGTTGTTAGTGGTAGCTATGAGAGTGCGATCTGGACACTTGCCTCTAAATAACTTTGCCTTTCTTATGAAAAAGCTCACCTCGCCGAACTGTGAAACATGTGGCATAGTAGAAGATACTGTGCATTTACTGACGGAATGTGTGCGATTTGAAATAGAAAGAGAAATATTAGTAAATAATCTAGGCATACTTAAAAACAATGTAGGTTGTTTTCACGAAATTTTATCTTCACCAATGTCTGATGCTGCTGAAATGTTATTTAGATTTGTACATCTTCGTTTTAAGGCTGAATAAGTTAAGTTTGTTTGTGTATCACATTGTAATAAGGTACGATGGGACTGTCATGTATTTTATATAAAAGTCCCTAAACTAAATAAAGAATAAAAAAAAAAAAAACTATTCCAGGAACACCCAACAGTATTGTAAAATAGACCTTATTACTGAATACAAAAGGTCTATAATAAGAGTACAAAGTGAGTGATGATTTCATGTACGGACGCGCCGATAGTGTTTCAGGAAATCTATTGTGTTTTACAAATCGAGAGGATTGAGCTTATAGAACTATGAATTAGATAATAGTGACCATTCAGTCCTTTGTGATGTACGTGAATTATGTTTATGTATAATATTACTATAACATCAGCGATATTGAAATGAACAGGTTTATTTTACCTTTTAATACTTCCTGGTTTGAGATATTATAATGACTAGTAATTGCTTGTAGAAAATTTATAAGTCTTACAACAATAAACTTTAATGTTTAAGTCCCGAAAGATGATGTCTTAGAGTAAGCTAGGGGATTAAACTGTTACTAAAACTAAAGGCTATCTATAATATATTAAATTCACAAAAAATCCGTAACATATTTGCAAAATTAGATCTGCTAGAAAATTCCTAATACGCTATCTAATAGATATCCAGGAGTGGTTTAACTGGGCCTTATACTTGCATTCGTTGTTACGATAGCTAATCGGGAATACCGCAATGAACGGCATATCAAATCTCCCAGTGATAAGGAAATAACATGACGCATGCTGTGTGTCATCAATCCTGACATGGACACATTATTTTAGTCTAATTAAGGAAATATTAATGTAAGCTTCTAGATCTAACTGTGGATAATGTTATAAATAAATTATGGACGGCAAGCGATGGCATATCAAAACCGTATTGGCTTTACATACATCATCGGTTAAATCTTAGTAATATTATAAATGCGTATGTTTGTTACTCTTTCACGAAAAAACCACAAGACGGATTTTAATGAAATTAGCTACACTGATAGCTTATAACCTGGTATAACACATAGGATACTTTTCACCCCGGAAAATTCTTCCACGCAGACCAAGTGGAGGGCAGATGCTTGTACATATCTAAAATCTATCTACCTATTTCATAGATTCGCCGTAAATGATAAGACTTCAAAGGCCAAAAAACTATAGAGATTCAGACTTATTCTTACTATGCTGACAGCCTTCGTTTCTCAGTTATAGACTTATAGAAACGTATAAAACTATAATGTTCTCTGGCGCCCGTCGTAGGAGTGTACAAACGGAATGAATCAATCATTCCGGAGCATAGCACAATCGATTAGGATAGATTTCTAGACCAATATTAAAATGCGACAAGGTTATATAGGCATATTTTTCTTGTACAAACTTTATCTCAAAGGTCGTGATAAAAAGGTGAATCATCCCTTCAAAATCACTATCATATTATATATCTTTTGGACAATTTACGACCTAGAGTAATATAGAAAATTGTAGTGTTAAATAAGTCGGCATAAATAAAACCAAATATCGGCACCAGCAATTTTAATATTTTAGCGGCAAATGTCGGAGGTCACGCCGAAACAGTAAATATTTCCGTTATCTTAGTTCGTGTTCCTGTTGTGAAATATCTACTGAAAACTTATTACTGTAAACTAACGAATTTATTATTAACCGTTTTATGGTGTTGATTAATTGTAAAAAATAAATATTATTCGACTGCGGGTCATAAGGTCTCGGGTTCGATTCCTGTCAGAGATAATTTCTGAAGAGTATCCTAGACTTTGGTACCATTTACATAAGACTCATTGTTAAAGGCGAAATTTGGTTTACATCTTACACCTTTGCCTACACCTTCGGGTATAAGAGGCGCGATATTATGAATGAAATAAATATGATTTCAATTGTGTTAATTAATAATTACCTACATAATAATCCCACTACCTCTTCTCCGAGATTGCTAGAGATTATTGGATTAACAACAGAAATTAATTATTTAATGTACCAGTAATTATTTGATGACACCCGATTGTTGTGGTTTCCCGCAAGATTAAAGCTATTGGGATTAAGTAGTAGCGGCTAACAGGAGCAGAAGAAAGGGTAGTCAATGAAGTGAGCACAGATAAGTATTATGATATCGCACCCTCAGTAAAATAAAGTCATAAGCGACTAGACGTCGGTACAATAATATGACATTCTTCCTCTGAAGATGCGATATCATCTGGGGTCCCGAATAGTCCCGATACAATAGCGACTGTTGTAAATGACACACCACAGATTCGTGCTGAGCGATCGTTTGCTCGAGGGGAAAAAATCGGAGAGGAAACAACGATTTTTCTTTTTGTTTCCCGAATCAGCCCAAAATCTGCTATTTTTAGTACAACTAACACCTACAACGATCGAACACGATACAGGCAATCAATTTAAATCCTATGTACTAGATAACGAGGCTATTATGTACTGAGGTGTGTAAATTTTTCGCAACACGACGTGTGAAAAGTACCTATAATTTACAAACGATGACTCGACATCATTTCCTCAGAAGTTGTTTTAGGTATAAGTTTTTATCGCTCGACCTCTACAAGGTATGATACATTAAGATTTACAAGTTGGTTTTCCATTTAACAGCATAACAAAGGTCTTTAAGGTTACATACATCATTCTTCAACAGTGTAATAGTAATAGTTGCCAGAATCTGGGTATTCTTAAAATGATAGTAGATACCAAACAAAGGCGTAATTCACTGGAAACATTTTTTCCTTGTACCTACACACATTTTTTGCTTTAACGGCGCGGGCGAGGCAAACAAGCGAGTACGATTTTTGACCTCACAGAAAAACTGGAAACGGTATACCATGGTTTAATGTGACCGAAACGAGGCAGCGTGAATTATCACATTGCTCGCAAACATTCTTTGTAGTTAGACAATGTTTATGTAGTTATGTTCTCTCGCCATTTAGAGGCGAAGAATTTGCGTAAAACATGAAACAAGTAACATAAATCAAGCTTTAATTTGCAAATTGTTGTTACTACCACATACTACAGAATCAAAACGCAACGGAACCGTGAGAAATAAACACCTGCATCACTTTCAATTTTAACGAGAGGCCGCACGACCAATTGCAATTGTCAATGGACCAGATTCTGTGGGTAGAACGTAAAAAAATACCACTATCTCTTTCTAAAAGCAACAATGTTACTGAGAAAGACTATTTAAACTTCATTTATTGGAAGAAGTTGTTGTTTTTAAACCTATTGTTAATCAAAAATGTGCGCAATTGTGTTACTTTTCCACAAATTTTAGACATTTTCAGTGAACTTTGTCGAGATTTCACACGCGTACGACCTCGAGGTACACATCTTATAAGGTTGTCTACACAAATGCGGTAAGACAGGAGTCAATTAAGATGTGTCATCGTGCTGGAATTTTCACCGTCTCGGCGCTTCGCGGCGTGAACTGCGAAGGTCGAGGGAAACGGCCGAGCGAGCGTGTTGCACCGTATATTCAACGGACATTTCCTTTCGACCATATTCTGAACGGTATTTGTTGCAAAAATGTTATAATTTTGTTGTCTTGTTCGATATGTTTACGGCTATTTTATGGATGGATAAGTTTAAGGTTTTGTAACATCGAATACAGTTATATTTTCCTTTGAAAGTAAGTAAGTACGAATGACAGTTTTCTCTTTTTACACATTTTATAAACTAAACTTAACATACTTTTATCTAGAAATCACAGTACAACTTTACTCACAATATAAAGTTTAAAATAAGCAAGTATATATTTGTCAAACGGAACGTAAGTTCAACAGAGTTCAATGTAGCACGTCGCCAAATCCCTTCGGTCTCACAGATCAACCCTCTAATTTTAACTCAAATTAGAGGGCTGTCTGGGCCAGGTTTAAAGCAAACCCTCTAATTGATGTAGCCAATTTGTCTAGCCTCTATTCAATGTAGTTTGACCCTCAATGGAATAAGACCCTAAATAAAATTAACGTTTATCAGTAACACAGTACAACAGGCTTTTTCTAAAATCAAACATACTAGTAACTATACTTACTGATGCATGAACGTATAGCAAAGCCCGTCGACTAACTCAATATGATCTTGATAATGTGTTAGGCGAGTGTACTTCAATCAATTTATCACTTGAAACACAGAAAGTGACGCCTTTGCGTCTAACTACATCACAGTCCCACGCGCGGCGTGCACCAATTAATGAACAGAGTAAATAAATCACGTCAAAATCGCACGGGTTTTCTTTGTCTACATAAAGTACTCGTATTTTGTACCAACAAGACACTTTCTCAATAGATTCTGCGTGAATTTAGAGCTGAGATAAAGGACACATCAATAACTAGCACAAAACAAATTTAGTTCTAGACAGAGAGCGCCACAGGCTCCGCCCTGCGGTGCAACTACATTCACGGCGAAAAAGGCCAAATGCTAACTTCAATGCGAACGGGGTTAAAACTGAAACCTGAAAATATATATAGGAGAACTATGTATGCCTTGTTTTAAATGTGTGATTGTTTGTTATTCTTAATTCTACAGAAAAGTGCACTATTTTGAGACATTTAATTTAGAGGAAGTAATTTAAATATATAATCGTCTAGCGTTATTATCAAAGCCGTGTAATTATGTTAGGTTTGCTTCTAAGATGCACTATAGAATGTACAGCGTAGCACAGTGCCGTAGAAAATGCATCGTGAAAGGCTCACCAGACATATTGACGCAGTAAGTCGGCAAGAACACACAAAGGACGGAATCGTTACACTGCACGGGTATTAATCACAAATACTACATAATTTAAATGCATTCAGCACTTCGTCACTTCACATTTTCCACACTAAGACTCGAAGTCAATGCACTGAGTTCAAGCGCTTACGAAACGGCGGCCATAAATCGCGACTATTCATTCAAACAAAGTAGTCCGTACAACACATATTTCACAAATAGATAAAGCACAGCAAAGCACGGTATTTCGCAGCAGGTAGTGCCAACATAAAAGTATATTTTGTCGTTTTAAAAATGTCCAAAAGCATGCTACAATGCGTTTATTGATTCGACCTACATTTCGGTTTCGTGGGGGTCATGCAGCGCAGATAACACAACGTTACGTTACTCTGATGCATTTTATTTCGCACAGCGTTTAAATATATTAATATTGCGGAAACTGTAGTTTACTAAGTTACACTGAATAATATATTACTGTGAGTTCGTGTAAAATGTACAAGGTGTGGAGTTTTATGCGGGATATTCGGCGATTTATGTGCAGGAACTAAAAAGGGATGCGGCGATCTTAGTTCGTAACGTTTCGTGTACATCGTATATTCGTAACTATGCGCAGGAATGTGTCTTGTTATGTACTTAATCAAATGAATAAAGTATGTCTTATTCCAGACACCGTGTAGATAAGCAAAGGGCAGAACAGGCTAGTCTTGCCAAAAACCGGAAAGTACATACTAAGTTATTAAAAATTATGGTGACGTTATATAAGTTCAAATATTATAAAAACTGGCTACGTTGTGTAAGTTGTAAATAGGTTATCAGCGACTGCATTGGTTAGAATGTGTAAGAATATGGTCGTGCGAGTTCCGATTTCCTTATCAGGCTTCAATCAGAACTTAACCTATTTTCAATGTGTGAATCTGGTCAGCGTGTAAGGGCCAGCGCGTAGATAAAATAACTTCAATGTTAGTCATTAAACAAGTAAAATTTTGTAACTAGAAGTCACCATTTTCATTTTTTTTATTTTTATTTCTAGTATTTGCTGGCAATATAAGTTTAAGAATAAGTTGTTGAATTTCTTTGAAGTAGATCTGGACACCGATACACACTACACAGATAGAGTAGACTAATAGTCATCTCACTGCTGGATAAAGGCTTTTCTCCAATGACACATGTCACATGTGATAAAAAAAATGCTTGAAAAAATTACACATAACATATCGTGAAAAGATTTTTAAAAGTTATACATCACGTAATGTTGTAAATGTGATGGACATTGACATTCAGCTACCATATTATTTCTGTGAGTACGTTTGTCCTCAAAACGAAAGGTTACGGCCAAAGAAATTGATTACATCACAATACCTACGAGAAACACAGAAATAAACGTACTAGTAATTACATTGTTACATTTAAAAATTCTCGACAATATTTCACACATGCCTGTGTAATGGTAATATTAGTAAAAGCTACCTATTTGACTTGAGCACGCGATAGACTACTGTTGATTCATCAATTTCGATGTCTGACGTGTAAAACGCTTTTTTAGCTTGGGAATAATGACAATTTGCTGATGTCGTGCGCTCTTTTGAACCGAGGAGAAAGTACCCGGCTTGACAAGATAAGGGAAGTGTTGAAGATAATGAGCAACCGACTTGCTTAGCATTTGTAAAGACTACCTTTGGAAAGACTGGCTATAAGGCTATTGATGACTTCTGATATATCTCGGAAGATGAAAATAAGCACGCCATTATGGGATCAGACTACAGAAATGTGTGAAGGTTATGCAACAATAAAAACAGCGGTTTCCTCGTATCAATATAAAAAGAAACAGGTATTTCAATACACAAATTGGTGTTATTTCTAAATCAAACTGAACGGCTTGGTGACAACTACATACATTCACAGCAAATTGAGATTCCGCATTTCTTGTCTCAAGATATCATTTTTTACAACAGTTACTGTCCGACAGACAAAAAACGGATGTATACTTTTGTTTTATTGTCGTTAGAACATTTTAGACCGGTCGTGGTCTACCTAATGACTGAGTTATTTTGGCTCATTTTTTAACGGCAAATTAGTCTGTATCGTCTACCTCACAAATTTTACGCCAACGACCAAATAATGAAGTAATTTGACAGCACCGAAACATGTTTTTTTTTCCTTAACAGAAATATAATTTGTATTATTCGTGCGAGTGCAAAATTATCTAATAGAAAACGACATAATTGCCTGCGTATTGTTGCCGTGACACGTATCAATTAATTGAATTATTAACCAGCCTACACGAAAAGCGGATCGACTGTTTCAAGTTTATGGTGTCATAAAATATATGATATGTACAGAATAAAATCTATTTATACATAGGCAGCTTCACTCAAATGCGAAGGATAATTGTGATATTCAGTCTGAAGGATTATGTCTTTCTATTTTTAGACTAGATCGATATAAGAGCTTACATACAGTTGGCTGTGAGTATTTGTATCTATCGAGACGTAATGTTTTGGTAATGTTAAACTATCAATATATCAGTCAGTTTGTGAATAGTCCAAAACTGACGGATTTCATTGAAGACCTTCTTGGATATTACATAATTTTCAGGAAAGAAATTCAAGTGATTGACTTATCTTTCAAAGATTTTGTTGCGGTTTAAGTTGTGAGCGAGAGGTGTCCCGTGTGCATAAAAATAACATTTTAGTAGCATCGCTACAGATTCAGTTTTTGTTGTCTGTAGTCTTCGTATATTAAAATTAACATGCTTTTATGTAGTGAATGAAGTACGTAAAGAAAGATAATCTTTAGATAATAACATGCAAGTGTAATTTTAAAAGTAAAAGGATTATACCTTTAGTTGTGTTAGAGCTGTTTTGTTTACGTTAACCATCGGTTATACAAGACAATAGTGTTGTTTACAATAATGCTGAAAGTTATTTACATATGTTTTAGATTTCATTTTGCGACATCTATTGTATTTATTAGAACAACAACTGCTAAGAATCGTAGGTGTACTGTGGTCACTCACTCCAATACTAACAACAATTTTTTCTGTGTAATAATATTATATCAATGCAAGATTATATCTTGGGCATTATGTTACAATAATTTACCGAGAAACTATTTTTATAAGAGGTGAATGTTCAGGTTTTTACTCACTGTTGCAATGTAAACATTATCAGTAACTGTATAGTGCTTTTTTGTTTTATGCATTTTAACCTTTTCACCGCCACGGACGTTAAGAGACGTAAAATTGAAAATCGCTCACGACGCCATCGACGTGATAGCACGTCAAAAATATCACTTTTTTATAGTTCAAAATAAACATACAACAATACGTTTCAAGTGTTTTCTTTCTCCTGTTATTATTACCTAAACATATTTATTACATTATTACACAAAGACATATAATAATTAGACAGTTGTACCTGAAAAAAAAACAAAGTAAATCATCATGCAAAATGTATAAATTTAGCCCGCAAATCCACGCCACAGACGTGAAGACGCGTCAACTAGTGATGTGCAAGGAAAAGGACTACAATCTAAACACTTTATGCAATATTTCGAAAACAAATTGAAATACTTCACTCCTTTCTGAAAAAAAAAATTTTTGTCTGATATGTTTTAAATTAGATTCAATACAAACCTAAATATGTAATAAAACTACCATATCTAGTGATAAACTCATGACTAAATAAGTGCAAATCGATCATTTTGTGGCAACTCTCGCGCATCTCTATTAGCGGAATCCCTTACAGTGCTTCGTACGCCACTGACGGAATCAGACGGCGCGCTCTGACGTCACCCGCGCTGCTGGACACTCGTAGTGTTGTTGCAATACGTTATTAATAATCCATACTAATATTATAAATGCGAAAGTAACTCTGTCTGTCTGTCTATCTGTCTGTCTGTCTGTCTGTCTGCTACTCAATCACGCCTAAACTACTAAACCAATTTGCATGAAATTTGGTATGGAGATATTTTGATACTCGAGAAAGGACATAGGCTACTTTTTATCCCGGGAAAATGACGCATTTCCCGGGAAAATTCAAGTTTCGCCACCGAAGTCGCGAATAATCAAGATCATAATGACATTGAATTAACAAAATTCCGTTGTCATGGCAACAGTTTTAATGGCGGATATGCTTTAGCGCGAGTTATATGAGATATAAATAATTTTGAGAATATTTTTCGTGAAAAAAAGCATATTTTGTTGTTTAGGAAAAATAAGCTTTGTATTAGTAATTAGTATTAAATATTAATAATTAGTGGCGAACGAGGTCCCGAATAATCAATATTATAATGACATTGAATTAACAAAATTCCGTTGTCATGGAAACTGTTTTAATGACGGATATGCCTTAGCGCAACTTCGTTACATTTAAGAGACATAAATAATTTTGAGAATATTTTTCGTGAAAAAAAAGCATAATTTGTCTCATCACGCTACGACTAATAGGAGCAGAGTAACAGTAAAAAGTGTTACAAAAACGTGGAAAATTCTGACCCATTCTTTCTTATGTGACGCAAGCGAAGTTGCGCGGGTCAGCTAGTAGGTACATAAATTCTTGTGTATAATAAATTTTTCGTACACCATCTGCGCCACAAAAATGTCTTCAAGTCAAATGACGACAGAAGAGCTGTTGAGAGTGTTAGAAGGTGTAGAAGATGATGTTATATATATACAGAGCACAAAACATATTTATTTTACCGAGTCATAGAGTTCTTTCAAACTGTGTTTCCATGTTACTACATCAAAATAAATTTTATAGACTAGAAAAATATTACGAAAATTTTATTTCTACATTTATTAAAATCGTAAGATACGAGTACGAAACAATTGTGCAAAATTGAGTATTGATTATAATTTAACGTATTCAGATGAATGATTAAACGTAACGATATATTATACTTCACTCCGACTTGCCACACTGGTACATCTCTAATATAAGGCGGCAAAATTTGAAATCGCAGCGCTGACCACGGCGTTTCTTAACGTCAAAAGGTGTCGTCACAACTGGGATTAGTGCTGTGACTTTTTGAATAAAATATTTGAATTAAGTACTTTTTTTATGCAAATTGTTCGTGTATATCATTGTTATTTTTGGGTAATGAGTACTGAGTAGTGTAAAGTTGACACATGGGAGAAATTCAATAAAATTTTGTGGTACTTTTATGCAATTTTTACTCATAATATAAGAACACGTAAAATTAATCGAAGTTTTATCGATATACACTTTTCCCGTGACTATTATTTTGTAGGTATAAACGAAGGAATTTATTGCTTGGCGTGGGGAACACCGATTTTCAATATTACTCTGGCGGTGAAAAGGTTAAATACCCCTACTTTCTTAGACGCTTCTAATGATTGGCCGTCTCTACATGATACATCTCTACGGCTGTGTTTACGGAAAAAATATTATAAAAGCATTACCATCCGGTGTTTATAAGTATTGAAAACATAACGCCTTAGAAAGGCTGTCATCACTGGCTCCGGCGGTTCATTAGACCAAATCGACTGATATTGCCTTCGGTATCAAACGCCGAGGAAGCGTAAACTGGTACTTATGTTCAGTCGGAAGTTACATACATAATTTGCACAGCCCCGCACATGTGGTACAGCGCAAGAAAATGTTTTACATAGATATTAGCGTGATCAACATCCGTAGTTCGCTTGTTTAGATGAAGGCGTTAAGTGATTTTGTATGCACTATTTTAAGTTTATGCACGTTTATTCATGGTTGGAATACATTTTGAAGACTGGTTTATTGATGCCGTAAATAAGGAAGGCGTGACGTAAGCGATCTGTTCAACCTGCACGATGCAATAACTTTTTATTGGTAGGGCTGTTATTACAGTAATCATTACCACTAATGCCCCCTTAACCTTCCTTTGTCTAAGAGGTTTTAAAGAGTATTCTCAAAGTCTACGATTCTCTGTTACTTCGACAATCGCAGTGGACCATTATGCTAATGGACCACTGAGATTTGGGCTCCTAGACAATCTACCCAGACAATGCTTTCGCCACAATACTGATTGATAAAGCCGTATACAACAAAATATCTAGTCGGTATCTCACTTATCTAGACCTAGGTCATAAACAGACCTTGCTGTGTGTGCGTCAAATTATTTCTGACGTCATAACACCGGTGTAGAGTCAACATGTAATTGGCCGTGGTACTCACCTCAAACTGGGCGCTGAAAGTTTTAAAAACTCCTTCCCAGAGGCTTCCTGACTGAGTGAGAACTTGGACAATGTCTCCTACGTGCGACGTGGCGGCGTGCATGAAGTGCGCGTTGTTGTACACGCCTTCAGGCACCACGCGGCCTCGTGGTGACCTGCAACATATAAATCATCCTTATTAACTTTGTCATGACGCAAAACTTGTTGGATTCAAGATCGAGAGAGATCAGCTGTACGAGTTAACATGATTGCTCGTACTGCGCAGTGTAGAGGTAGAAGACAATTTGTATTCTAAACAGGGTTTAATCAATTTCTAGTTAGTTGATTTCTGCACTGACAATAAATTGATAAGATTAGAATCGATCTATGACTTAAAGTTAAGATCTAGACGTGAGTTTCAAACAAGTTTGTCGTTAGCGCAAGTCTCATAAAACGAGTGAACACAAACTGTTTCTCTACGACAGGCAATTCATGCCCGCGGAGTAACAGAACGGGTATGCACAAGCGAAACCGTAGCTCACGTGACTCCGTACGTCACATATCGTAAGATCTTCCGATTACGAGTCTAGATCACGTCTACGCTCGTCATTCAAACACCAGCTCGTTTCGTAAACAAAGAGTTTGGACTAGTGTTTACTGGACAAATCATGCGACGTCTCTCTCAAAGGTTATTGACCGTAATTTACTCAAAGTGCAGTCAAAGGTCGGATCGTTACCCCTTAAATCTGTCTGCGAGCTAGGGCAATTTATAGTTTGTGCGTGTTCGTACATTTCTCCGATACACGTGTTTAAAAAACAGTTATATCGTCCCGCTCTACTTGTAAATCGATACCGGGAAATGGGTTCTTGTGGTAACGTAGATAGTCTAAGAAATTATTACTAAGTACTTACTGTACACTCGAGATCTTAACACCCTCGTATAATTTACAGTGGGCCATTCATTCGCGCGTTTCATTTACTTATTTCTCTAGAATGGGTAATAACCCGAGTGAATGTATATCTCAAACTCGATTACCGTCCGACACAAATCGATGCTGTATCACAATTCCTTCATAGTAAACTATCTAGCAAATAACATAGAACAATTTATCGCTTTTGCGATGACTTTCACTACTCAGCTGTGTCTTGGTGTTTATAAATACTACTTTCTCAAGAAACATTCTATGATGTGAATAGCATATTGAATTCTATTACCTCGTCTGGCGTGTTACTACGATTTGGCATGAATCTAGCTGCGATATGAAGTATGAGTAGTTCTTTATCTCTTCAAAGATGGATGATGCGAACGGTATTGATTATAATATCAAGTATATGGGTGCTGCCTCGAGCCAGGTACCGACTACGTACATTTTGACTTCTACAGTTTGCAGTGACGCGATGCAATCGTATCAATCACAAATAAATATTTGTTGTAAAGAATATAGAAAAATACTATTGTGATCATTAAGAAATAAAAACATTGGGTCAGCCCATGAGTGACAGTAAATCTAGTAGATTGCATCTTTTTCCTTATTATATTATCCCAAGATACAGGGGCCGAAACAAGTTCCATGATCAAAAATACTGATTTTACTGACCAAAAATTCAAAAATACTGACCAAATACTGACCATTTCCAAACCTTTTTTTGGGTGAATGGTGTGAAATATAAAGCTTATTTTCAGTTATTGGCCTCCACCATCCCCATAGACAACCAGCACCGCCTTTTTATTGTCTTAATGTCAATAGACTCCAAAAAACACAAATAAACCCTAAAAACGCCAATAAACTCCAAAAATTCTAATAAACTCCATTAAACTCCAATAAACACCAAAAACTCTAAAAAACTTCCCGTCTTACGAATATTCGATCAGGTCTTACGAATTTTCGATCAGGTCTAACGAATTTTCAATCAGGTCTAACGAATTTTCAATCAGGTCTAACGAATTTTCGATCAGGTCTAACGAATTTTCAATCAGGTCTAACGAATTTTCAATCAGGTCTAACGAATTTTCAATCAGGTCTAACGAATTTTCAATCAGGTCTAACGAATTTTCAATCAGGTCTAACGAATTTTCGTTCAGGTCTAACGAATTTTCGATGAGGTCTTAAGAATTTTTTACGAGTTGAGAAGTTTTAACCCATTCCAAAAACGTGCGCAACGCCGCTAAACAAGCTTTCACTCCAAAAATATTGATTTCAAATACACTAGTCACAAAAATTAAGGGATATAAAAAAAATCAACATTTTTGGGTGATTTTCAACAAGCTGTAACTCCGAGGAAAATGGTCGTACAGAAAAAATAAAAAAATTAATTGTAGCTCCAAGTGTCTTGTTTTTAGATATGACGATGAAAATTTTTTGTCATGGCCAGGTCTGGAGAAATACTACGAAAACTACCGAAAAAATTTTTTCAAAATTTTTTCCCGTCCAAAAAAAGGTCCACGGGCTTAAAAAAATATTTTTTGATTCTTTCGTTCAAAAGTTCTTTTAGAAATTTTAATCCTCTTTAATTTGCCGTATTCAAAAAGCCTGTCCGACGATTTGCCGCGGAGTTATCGTCAATCAAAGCAAAAAAGTTCTTTTTGACTTTGATATTCAATTACTCCGGAAATAATGATCGTACAGGAAATCAAAGGAGGGTTTTGAAAACTGCACAATATTTTCTATAAGAAAATGTAAACATCTTTAAGAAAAAAAAATTTTTTTTAATTGAAAACTCGGACTGAAAAAAAGACAAAATTTCGCAAAATTAAGGATATTTGGATAAAAAAGCAAATCGCAAAACGAGAGATCGTCTATCGCTGCCATAAGACACTGGTCCACTGTCTATGACCCCAATCGTGATGTGGTCATGCGCATAAGCCAATCGGGCTCGACTATGTCGTGGAGTGAGCATAGGCACGCGATTTGCTTTTTAATCGAAAAAATAAAGATTTTAGAGAGAAAAAAGAAAATTTTATTAAAAAAATGAATAAAAATCACTAAATTGCAAAATTGATTTTAGCAAAAACAAAGAATTTGAAGCATCGGGGCACAACGAAAAAAAAATCGCGGCGCTTTGAATTTTTGAGGAATTTTAGGGGACACTTTGACGTTGAAAAATTACTGACGATATCCTTCGTTCATCCATTTTATCCAAAGTTATACCAAGTTATCCAAATATCCTTAATTTTGCGAATTTTTGTCTTTTTTTCAGTCCGAGTTTTCATTTCAATTTTTTTTTTTTCTTAACCATGTTTACATTTTCTTATAGAGAATATTGTGCAGTTTTCAAAACCCTCCTTTGATTTCCTGTACGATCATTATTTCCGGAGTTATTGAATATCAAAGTCAAAAATAACTTTTTTGCTTTGATTGACGATAACTCCGCGGCAAACCGTCGTACAGGCTTTTTGAATACGGCAAATTAAAGAGAATTAAATTTTCTAAAGGAACTTTTGAACGAAAGAATCAAAAACATTTTTTTGAAGCCCGTGGACCTATTTTTAGGCGGTAAAAAATGTGGAATTTTTTTTTTCGGTAGTTTTCGTAGGATTTCTCCAGACCTGGCCATGACAAAAATTTTTCATCGTCATATCTAAAAACTAGACACTTGGAGCTACAATATTTGTTTTTTTATTTTTTCTGTACGACCATTTTCCTCTGAGTTACAGCTTGTTGAAAATCACCCAAAAATTTGGTTTTTTTTTTATATCCCTTAATTTTCGTGACAAGTTTAGATGCTATTTTTTGAGGTCATGTGATGCTTCAATATATGTGTACGTAGTAGATCATCCACATACACAGAGTATCCAAAGCAGCCCTCAGATATCATCACAGGACAAATCGAGAATGTAAGATTGGCCAACAGCAGAGGAAAACCAAAAAAATATATTGAATTTGGAAAAATACTGACAATACTGACCGATTTTCGAAAATACTGACTTTTACTGACCAGGTCCAAAAATACTGACTTTTACTGACTTTACTGACCTGTTTCGGCCCCTGAAGATAGTTAAATACGCACAAAGATTATACCTGCTACTCTTCGTGGAATAATTAAACAAGATCTGAATGAGGAAATATGGCATTTAACGTGCACGCCTAAATTGTACGCTATAAATTGTGCATGACGTCTGAACTGAGGACATTGACTAACCTTTTTATTGCATAAAAAACAATAATCCGTATGCACTCAGGCCATCGACTCGGCAAAACAATTTAATCGTCGCAGAATCGATCGTGTGAACTCTAAAAGGTTGCAAGTCTAATGATGGATGTGAAAAACTCGATATTCGTTGAGCAGACAAAAATAAGGTTTTTATACCCGTCTCACGGTCAAGGATCTCGCTTCTAAACCCTATTTGGTGGCGTCACTAAAGTTTTGCTAAATCGTACCGCTTTTTTGTTGAGATACTTTTGCGTTCAATGGACGTGATTTGTCGTTTCAACGATAATTTATTATAAAAAAACACATTACTGCAATAAAGTATATTCATAGTACTTGTATAATTAACCTGAACAAATTTGAGAAATTGTAAAATTAAGTTGCTGCGGATGACAGAGCTTATACGAACAAAAAAGTAGCATTCTTATCATAGTTCTTTTAATAAATTCCGATGCTATAACATTATTGGAATAATAATGACATGATCAATAAAAAGCATCAGCACCTTGACCTATAAGCAGGTACAAACTATTCGTGTACAATTTATTGTGTTGCTGTGAATCCAAATAGGTTGTTGCTAATTTTATAATACCAGTGATTTTGTGATCTCTTGAAAATGACATGAATGCAAGAGATAATCGACAGAAGAGTATCATGGTACTATTAAAAAATTGCAACAAATTAGACGTAAGGATTTAAATATTGTTTATACTAAAGGTACCTAGTATTAACGAGACTTTTACGTCAGTCATGTAATATTTCTTTCCTAGTAAGTTACTATAGAGAGCTTTCACATCGAGGGAATTTATTCTCGTAACGTTTTGGTTCAGCAAATGCGTTATTTATCTCGAAATCTACGCACCAAATTCAACGCCACTTGAACTAACTGTAAAAAGATAGGGGCTCAGTCCGGTTTCAAAATGTTAGGGGTCTACGCAGACTCCTTTTATCGTCTGCAACTGTAGTAGACCTATTGTGAAAAGGCGCAATGGTAACGCCACTTAAAACTTCGTATAGACACGGTTCAACGTTCTTTTATAGACCACGTGCTTAAAACTGTTTTTGTGAGTGACGTGTAAATAGTATGTCTGGCGCCCTCCGATGAGATACTGGCAGGTGTAAATGCGTGGTGTTAACTGAATGGCTGACTCTAATAAGATATAGTAAGGTGTCAGATTTCGTAGGATATAGTAGATAATACAATTGGAAGTTTATTGGCTTGAGACCTGATGAAGTTATGTTAGCTTGTGACCAGTTGACTATGTCGATCGCATGATAGGATACAAATATTAAGGCATTACTATATAAAAATTATAACAAGATTAGGACCTTTTTATTAAGAAGAGACAGCCGCTGATTGAATTGAGTTATTTATTTTA
Source organism: Anticarsia gemmatalis (assembly GCF_050436995.1). NCBI lineage: Eukaryota > Metazoa > Arthropoda > Insecta > Lepidoptera > Erebidae > Anticarsia > Anticarsia gemmatalis. The sequence goes on along the minus strand of NC_134764.1, from coordinate 6,063,851 downwards.
TGATAGAATAGAATTGTAAATTTTAACGTAACCTAAAATGTGGGTAGGCCAATATTTTTTTATTATAATCTGATTTCATTCTAAACTATTCAAACACTTTTATAAACAAACAAATGCTTTAAACTTGCATTAGTTATAAGTAGTATTTGACAAAAAAGTCAAGTGGTACCACCCCAAAAGATCGTAAATAACGAAATTTATTAGTGTAGCGAGAATACTATTGTGTAACACAGTAATTTTTTGTATAGTATCCTTTTATTTACTTGTACTACGACTTTGATTTCATTGGCACCTTTTTAACCTACGATTTTACATATTGTATTGGTTACATTAGCCGTAATACAATGTATAGGCGTAATTATTCAACAAATTGGTACTTAGGCTGTCAGTTTACAAATAAGACGGTTTTCATAGTTGATTATAATTTTATATTGACTTTTAGTAATTAATTTCTACTATACATCATGAAATGTGTTATTGGAAGACAGACAGGGCTTAGGAATATGGCCAGATTCTATGCATTTATGGGTTAGCTAGATTTTAAAGTGAATTTTTTTCAAAATGTGGTGCTAAACAAGAATAATATCCTTAAGGGTGAATTGAATTAAGTCTACAACAACAAAACTAGACTTCATATAAATAAACACATTTACCCAACCCTTTGCAAAACATTTACGGACAGCTGACAATAATTATACTTATATCACATCTACACAGATAACAGCAATGAAATAATCTCTCACAGCTGTCCATCTGACCTTTACAACAAACTAGTATGAATGGCCTTGGTTCCAACTGACCCTAACACACCCATAACTGGACGATTAGGGGAGAATGGGATCACAATGGATTTCTGACAGCCGTCTGTACCTGTATACTAATACTTGATTTACTGTGCAAGCTGCTTCTCAACCCCATATTACAAAATCGCAGACATTATTTGTCCGTATAGATTAAATTGAAAACTTGTTATTGAGCTTCAAGCGTATGATGAGGGGGTTTTAATGGATGTATTTCTTACTTTACAAGATGGTTTAGACAATATTATTAACGTCCAATGGTTGTAGAATTTATTAGTAATGAAATTGAAAAATAATTTTATTCAAAGTGTTGTTGCATATGGTTATAAAACTTTAAAATTAAAATGTTTTTAGATTTTGTCCTGTTTTAAACATCCTTTCATTTACCCCACATCATTTGCATTACATTAATAATAATTGATGATCATCAGTAGGGCAAGAGCTCATATGAAAAATACTCAAATAAGTAAATCAATACATTGGATTACATAATTCAGTTGACATTAACATTGAATAGTTTTGAATGTACGTCAGCAAACACTTAGTGGTAATAAGTCTTCCAAACTTTAAAGGCTTTTGGGTAACCACAATTAATATACTGTTAATAAATTTTTGTATGATTTGGAAATATGATTAATTAATGAGTGCCGTTAATAAACTGTTTTGTTGCATAGTTTTTTTTATTATTTCTGATGAGATTGTTTATTTTTGGTTTTTGACCAAGTTGTTGGTGAATTATTTAAGTCAATAAAAATGTGCTTTAGATGTGGAAAATAAAATATTACTGGATCTGGATTAGTTACAGCTATTGAGTAGATTTGAGTATATTGTAATTTGAAGCACACAATTACATCTGTATTATATAAGTTAATGTAATGTATAGTATACTTGAACTCATTATTATTAGTAGTTATGCAAATTTGTTTATTTTAAATATTGATTCTAATACTTTTAATAACAAGTTTCTGGATGTAAGTATGCTAGAATCTATACTAGACTTTCTTTACTAGAATTTTACTTCCCGCAGACTATCTCAACACTTATTATTAGTTCTGAGATTAATGACAAAATAAAAAATAATCTTTCAAGTGCCACTTTGAATAAATACTAATGAGAGAGTTAAAGGAAACAGGCTTTATAATTTCGAAATTTACAAAATGAACTACCTATTGATGCTGAACTTTTCAAGCAAAAATTAAACAAAAAACTGTACTCTTCATTTCTCTATAAATCATCACTGATAAGATAAGAAAATATCTAGAACATACACACTTTTTATGTGGTATATTCACTTAAAAAAAAATACCTAAATTCTCTTGATAAATTAAGTTTTATCATAATGAGTTTTACATAGGTATCTTATAATTCATGTGATTTACAAAAATTTTGGTACCTAAAAAGAGATATAGTACTTGAAAGTAATAGTTTTGTTTACTAAGTGCTTAAAGATATCATTTAGTTTAACTAAGTATCAGTATGTAGGATGTAGTCATTGTGAAAGTAGAAATTAACAATCATTATGATGTCATGAATATTGGCTTTGTTAACTAATGAATTACAATAGCATAATAAACAGATGAATTAGTTTAATAAACTCGTACAACAGGGGACTGTTTCTTACAGAATATTTTTCTACCTTCATAGTAAATAAATAAATTGAACCTATTAATGTCCCACCACTGGGCAAGGGTCTCCTCCTGGAATGAGGAAGGGGCTATGTCTTAAGTCCACCACTCCACCCAAGTGGAGACTTCAGATATTCTTAGTATATGAAGAAAGGTATTAACTATGAGTTTAGAGTTTTTTATACCAAATAATTGATTAGGCATTTATCTCCCAACTCAGCTGATGATAAGTGATGGTAGATTGTTATTTTATTTAATGGTTTAAGTTGTATTGGTGAATGCGTATTGCAAAACACATTGTTACTACTACAAAACAATCATAGTTGATTGAAATGGTTCTGATCTTAAATTGTAGTCTGTCTATCAGGATACTTCCTATCAGTGGCTCATTCATAATTTTGGTAGGATTGGTTTATTGTGCAGTTACTGTAAACTTTTAAACAACACATATTACTGTTTCGAGCATGACATGTTAAGTCTTGGAAGCATAATGGCTTTAACTATGTTTTTATTTATAAAGATGAACATAAGCTTAAATTATTCCATTAATCTCAAATCTATTGTCATTCAAGATTACTGATAAAGAAAAAATATAATAATGATTCATTCTGTTATCTTTTCATACAAGACAATGGAAGGGTTGGGTGCCTTTCAGAATTTATGGAGTCTATCTTAAACATGTTGTTTCACGGCTAATAAAACAGATAAAACAACTTGGTTCTACCTCCTTTAAAATTAACACATTGCATAAGCTCGACATACTCATTTGTAGTCGTACTTACACCTGTAATCCACACGGTAAATTAATAGAAACATTGTATATCTTCTGCTATCCCTTGTAACATGTAATTTAACAGACAATTAACTTTCATAGTAACATCATTAATAACTTTTACATGTTAATACCAAAATAATAATTACCTCATGATAATTTATCCGTCACAGTTAAAATTCATATAGTTTCACCATCACTGAACACAATTTAACAGCAATAAGAGAATTCTAATTAAGAACTTTGGACTTTTGCCAGTAATTATATCCACCATTGTACAATCCAGTGAAAGTGATTGAAAATAAAAGCATTTACCTTACTTCCTATTATAGAATGTTATGGAACGCGACTTCAAACACTAGCACCTCTGTAACCGCCGACTGTTACAGCAAAATTCCGTATCGAAGTGACAGTTCGCAAGAGTCAGCTTAGATAGTAAATTGCAGTTCATAATTAGTACGGTTTGCGACTAGCGTACTGGGATCGCCAACAGCTGATCAGACGGCTATATTAATCGTATCGAGTACGGAGCAAAAGTAGGCCAAACATCTAGACTAGAGCGCCGCGACGCGCCGCACCGCACGCGCCGATCTCGCTCCACACAACACCGCACAATCTCATTTTTGTTTACACTGTCAGCGCATCCACGTTTAACAACCTCCCAAAATCTGTCAACGTGACAACGAAATGTTCGCAGCCGAGCGGACACTAGCCCCAACAACAAAGACATGTCAGCTCGATGCTCAAAGATGATGATAAATGTAGTTACCTCGGCGGCCCTTGACGATTTTTACGTTTGTTGTTCATGTCTCCTTCGCCTGACTGCCCCGGCGGGTAGGCACCTTCTCGTCTGCGCGTGGGGACCGGAATTTTGGCTAATTATCACTTCTTTCTTTTACAACACAGTCCACACAACTTTCGCGGATGCACAATTGCAGTAGATATTAGGAATTAGCACTCAAAATGCGACGACAGGGATGCATCTATTCCACAAAAGTTGCTTGACGTTTGCCAACAAATATAAATTAAAATATATTTGAGTACAAAATCGCAGTTCGATTTATTCTCGGGAACTAATCCCGGAAAATAAACGGGTTGGCAGATTTCTCGTGCCTGCAATCAGCGCAGGAATACAACATGGCGCTGTGACGTATTCATTAGGCGAATTGCAAAATTGTATAAACACACTTTTGAATATATAAACCACAACATACGATTCACTAAAAGTGTAATAATTTTTTATAGTAACGTTTTTAGTAAATATCGTCACACAATAAATAGAAATAACTAATAGGGTCAGCGTTTGACCGACTTCCCACTTTAGAACTTTCAATATGGCGGAATGGTATTTGACTATTAGTGTTGCCAACTCATGAGTTAATAACAAAATGGGGTGAGGTCTACCAAGAAAATGATACCAGTAAATATGTAGAAATATTTTCCACCTTTTTGTATTCTGAACCATATTATAAGGTTCTACAAGACTTAATAGAACATCTGAACTAATTACTGTACGCTAAAATATATTTCCATGAACTTCCCCAATTATTATATTATTACTAACAGTGTTAAGTGTTATCAATAACATGAAAGGGAACATTAATTAGTAACTTTTGGTTCAACAATGCTTATACAGCCCGAGTTAACTTGTTAAAATAAAATAATATGGAAGAGCTTCAAATTATTAACAAATGTTTTATAAAATTACTTTTTACATTCCATAAATATTTGCTGTGTCATTGACTTTCTTGGTGGATAAAAAGACCCTATTTCGAACTTCAGCGGGCAATCCCGCGCGCGCGCGAAATTTCATTGCCATCAATAAAACCGTCGAGTTTATTATTGATCGCCGTGAGACTAGGTCATCAAGATGAGTCTCAAAAACGGGGTAAAAATGTCTCAACGCGAAAAATTCGAGTTAATTAACTCAGAAGTGCGTTCTTTTTATGAATATTGTAAGGAAGCCGGCATGAGCGATGAAGAAATGGATTTAATTTGTCGCCCTCTGACCAATGCTGTGAGGAAAGCCACCATCAAGAGGTGGACGAGGGTGTTTCTGTTTCTGGTTATGGTAATTGCCATTGGGTACACGGTGAGCCAGACAGATACGTTCCAGTGGCACGCTTCAGCTGTTGCTAGGATTGTGTTGATAAAACTCCTGCCTATCTGGGACTGGACGCCTTTGTACTACAATAAATGTATGATTGAGAGGTCGCAGCCTCAAAACGTGGACAGTGGTGTATCAACAGCGGATTGCATAGCTTGTGAAGCTGTCCGTGAGTATTCATTATTTATTAGTCTTCTATCGCGTTACAAAATTAAAATATATATAAAAGCTTTGTTAAAACAGAATGTGTACATACACGAAGTAATTTTGCACAGAATTTTCATTAGGTTGTTTCCTTACAAGTTAAAAAATACCACTATAGTTACAACACAAAATATTTCGTGGTTTGGTATTTTTAAACAAAGACTATTTTGATTATTTTTTTAATTACCATTTATTATCAGTGGGTAAACGTAAACATAATTTTTAATCAGTTGTCATAAAATTAATTAATTGGTAATATTGGTTTTATGACGGCTGACATAGACTTCTGGCTGGGCGATGGTCGGGGATTCCCACTGATTCCCAGAGCAGACCAGTCATCAGAATAATAACAGTATTATCTCTTTAAAGATTACTTAAAGTAAACTTAGCATGTATAACGTGAGGTGATGTGCTGTAACTAAACACTGCTTCTAATTGTATGAATTTTCAATGTGTAGTGTGTAAAAATGTAGGTATAGTGCTTGATCTTAAATCTGGCCATATATTTTACGAGGAATTCCGAGGAAAATATACCGACTGAATTGACAACCCCCTCATTATTTAGGTCGCTTGAAATATTTTTAATTAAAATCAATGGTACGATTTTAATTATGAATATTTTTGTGCACACCGAAACTGACGAACAAAGCATATTATTCAATAAATGTAGATATTGCTTTTTAAATAACTTTTCTCAAGACAGCACATTAAATCGAATTCCAATTTCCATTTTAAATTAGGTGGCAAGTTACAGATGTGTCCCACGTTTCTTTCATTTCAAACCTATATTTGAAATAAAATAGTATTTCAGTAGTCATTCGAACAGCTGTATTATTTATTTTCAGGAAACATCGCGCGTTTGTCCGACACTTCTTACAACGAGGTCTTCAACCACCATCTTCTTCGCGGGGCGCCGGTCGTGGTCGTAGACGCTCACTACGACTGGTCGTCCCGCGCCGAGCTCAACCTCACCAACCTCATCAGCGATGACGACAGACTCCGTGACTCCGTACCCTGTAGGATCCTCACCAACATAAGAATAGGCCGACAGCCCATGGACTTAGAAGAAATAGTCTCCCGTATAACAAATACCGACATACCGAGTTGGTTCGTCCATTTCCAAAACTGTGACATTCGCGCTGTGAAATCCTTTAGGATCCTTGCTCCTAGACCTTATTTCCTATCCCCTCATATCCCTCCTTCTCACTTTAACTGGCTGTTATTGTCCAAGAACTACGACACTCATAGATATAAATATTTAGAGCTTGATGTTGGTCTCGTAATCATGTCTCAATTGAAAGGCAAGACGTATATTCAGCTGAGACCGCGAGCTCCTTGCGAAGATGACTGTTACACGCTCAACTTAGAACTCACTGAAGGGGAAACGCTCGTTTTGGCCAATTCCCTCTGGGAGTTCGAATATTTGCCGGGTAAAGGCGAAAATGTCGCTATGATTACCGAAACTGATTGGATTGAATCTTAATGTAGCTAACTCGATGTGAATTGTCCTTCATTAGTAGATAAATTAATGTGAAATATGTACCGATTGATCGATTTATAACTATCTCGTTTTATGTAGTTAGACACAATGAAAGGTACCTGGTAGACAGAGTTTTACGGTGATATGTAGGTAAAGAGTTTAATTTAATCAATGGCTTCCATATAAAGATATAATAAAAAACTCCATTATATAAAAATCGAGGATCGGTACGTATATAAGAGTATACATAACTTGTAAGGTGTTCAACAATCTATCCATAAAATATGACTATTTATACAATATGGTACAAGAATAATGGCACGATTATAAATGGGGTTTGGACGGTAACTAGAGATCTTGAGATATAAGTATTGAGAACAGTCTCATTTCATTCATTTCTTCGTATATAAAATACCTATTTTAAAGAAAAATAGGTACCTACTTGTTTCAACTTTAAAAAGATGGGTGTTCATGGAATTATGCCGAAAAAAATCATAAAGTCTTAATTTTATTAATGTGTAAACATCGCTCGCAACATCTAGATACTTTTATACCCGTCATCACAAAATGTTCTCATAAAATAATAATCTCATTGATCGGTATTAAGTATAATGTTATTGTATCAGAAACTGTCGGCTTGAAACTGAACAACGTGTCCACATATCAACCATCTTGTACATTTCAAGTTCACTTCAATAGACATAAGGAACTGTCGGGGATGGACGTGTTGACAAATCTTAACAAAATAATATATAGGTAGCCTTTTAACCATACTTAGGAAATTTTCCTAGTCTTCAACTAGGTACGGGTCTCCTCTCGTAATGAGAGAGGTTAAGCCTGAGTCGACTATATACAAGTAGGCACGGCAACTGTGGTTACAGTTGTTATTGAAATGCAAAAATAAATAGTATAAAACGAAAATATACTTCCATAAAACTAAGTTTATTGCTTGATCGTATCAATACTTTAACCTGTTACTGTCCCACTACGGGCAAAGGTCTCCTTCCGAATGAGGGTGAAATACTAACATAAATAAAAAAACAATAATGACAGAACATATTTCTGTTGTGACATTATTTCAACAAGTCCATCACCGACATATAAACGTACCTATAAATTAGAATAAAATTGAAACGACACACAATGTATTTTCTGCACAATGATATCGTAATATAGTTAGTTATGTAAGGGTGCGTCCACATCTGGCGAATGTGCCGCGAATGTGCAGCTCGCGAGCCGTTTGCGAGCTGCGCGCGTACAATTTTGTTCGAGCGCCGCTCCTGCGCCGCCCGCGCGCAGTTCACGCGCAACCTAAGCGCCGTACGCGATCAGCGCGCGGGCGGCGCGCTAGCGGCTCGCGTCTTCCTTCCACCCGCGTCTCAATCCCCGCACCCCTAACTTACCCGCCAACGCCGTTGTCTCTTTTTTTTCCTTTTTATCAGTAATATAATAGCTAATGATGCAGCAATTATATTAAAAGCACTAGTGTCGTCCGACATCTTCGAAAGTACTGAGCCAGTAAATGGAACTGTAAGCGCGAGGATTGAGTACGCGCAGATCGCGCGCCGCGCGCACGCCTTTATACGAGCCTTGTATGAGTTGCGCTAAAGAGGCGCACCAAACTATTGCCGTGACTGCACGCGCGCAGCTCGCAAACGGCTTGCGAGCTGCACATTCGCGGCACGTTCGCCAGATGTGGACGCACCCTAATGTTTTGATCGGAACTTGACTCTGATTAAGTACCTCAGTATTAAATATATAATATGTACAACTGAAGCAAAACTAGTGTTTTATTTTTTACTATGAGACCCTTCATAAAGACTAGGACTTAAAAAAAAGTAGAATAAAACGTGTTATTGTTAACTTACGGAAACCTTCGTGCGCGAGTCCAAAACGCACTTGGTCGGTCTTTCCAATACGGTTTTGTAAGAGATCATTTGCAGGGCGTAAGTGTGTGCAGGGCACAGGTCCCATCCAAAATAAGAAAGGAGTTTGGCTTGCGTTCACTAAGATGCCGCTGTCAAAGTACTGTTGGGGCTTTTTACTTTTCTAATCTATTTCTGTCGCATTGCAGGGCAAGGGTTAGGGAATTACGGACATAAAAGCTGACTTGAGAGTATTTCTGTCACTTAAATAAAACAAATAAGTAAATAAATATTACAGTACAAGTCCCACACGGTCATTTGATTCCAAATTAATTGGAGCTTGTACTATGGTAACCGAATAACTGATAAACATACTTATTATATAATTCTTAATATATACTCATATAGATAAATTGACAACCAGGCTCAGAACAAATACTCGTGCTTATCACACAAAGATTCGATTCGAACCCACAACACGCGGCGCTACGCTTAATTTCAATAATTAAAACGAATACAATAGGAACAAAAAATCTCATTTATTAATTTGTTAAAACTTAAAAAATCAAATAATACTATTTGTTCAGTCACTCTTCACTTTGTTGATAGGCTTGCCGCGGAACCAGAGCAGTAGGTTCTTGAGAGATAACACAACCGGGAACATGATAGGAAGAAACAGTGGGATGTAGATAGCATACCTGAAACAAACCGTGAAAAGTTACTCTCTGGTTTTTTAATTGCTTTTCTGGGAGCTTACTTAGTTGTCTTATCTCATGTTCACAGATCGTAAAATTAGTAATTCCGGAAACTTAATTTTATTTTATTTCAAGTAACAAGATTAACATAATTTATTACTATTCAGTGTCTCCGACATCGTTTACTTTAAAAAAACGCGTTAGGGTTTGCCTAAAACCATTAGCACATCAAATAGAAAAGGTTGTAACCACATTAAATGACATTTAAACTAAAAAAAACAAAGGAGTTGCATTTTAAAATACCCAAAGAAGTAAGTTACTCACTTCTGATCATCAGGAAAGTAAAGCAGCGCAAGTAGGCTAGGCTCCATGAAGGCGGTCTCAGCGGCGAGGAAGGCGCCGTGCGACATGTTGTAGGCGCGCGTCAGCTCCCCGCGGGAGGACAGCTCGCGCCCGCGCTCGATGCTCCACACCGCCGCGTTGATCGACGCGCCCACCTCGTCGTTTATCACTATGTTGGAGATCTCACCTGGAAAATAATAAAGCTTTAATAATTGCATGTTTGTGAGACCCTTAGTCTGCTGCATAAACCTCAGGGATGTCGAGGAATTCTTAAGCAATGTAAAATATAGTCTCGACAGAGTGCGTTTGTATGTATAGGGATACTGAACGATACTTTTCCTTGTCGTTGCCGAAATGGGCGCTGTGTCATAAGGTGGAGAACACGTTCTAAATTTAAAGTAGCATTCAAAAAGGTTTCTTTCGCTACAAAACTACGACGTGACAAAAACAGCTGGAGGTTGAAGTATTACATTAGTTTGATGGATGTTATAGCATTTCGGTGTTATTTGTTTATTATGGATCAAATTCATTCATTTATTCCGTGAAACGTATTTGACTTGTAATAACACACACTTACCTAACAACTGTGCTAAAGACTGCAGCGTTCTCTCAGCCGAGGTGAGTTGTTCCAACGTCCTGATGCGGAGTAGGTTGTCGATCTCCCACTGACGAGGAGCTACCGAGCGTAGCGGCTCCAAGTGAAGACCTTCGATGGGTTCCTACATCACATAACGTATTTTAGTTACAGCTTTATATGTCACAATATTATTTAATTGATCTTAGTTTTGATTCTTATCCGCTAGATGGGCATTGTCACTACGTTCCATATGTTATAAAAATGTTCCTTAGGATATTGAAGAGCAATCTAAAATTGCATCCAATTGTTTTCTATAGCGATAAAAGTCCAGCAAATAAGATACAAGCAGTTTTAGTAAAATTTCAATATGTAGACCATAAGGTGACCATAGGTGTAAAACAAAACGCTATTTGTATAGTATTCGTCAGAATTTTATAGTAAGGTATTCAAATAATAATAAATTTTACCGCATCAGTAATCCCCAACAATTTCCTCAACTGTGAGATGAAGGTGCCCATGATGACTCTAACATCTGGCCGCCAGGTGGCGCTGCCTTCACAGTCCTTCGCACTCGGACTGCCCAACACCACGCCGCCCCATTTCGGTGACATAAACGCTTGCACGGGAGATAACACTTTGTTATCTGTAAAAGAAAATTATTTAGGTAAGATTGCCTAATATACGTAGGTCCTGAATGGACCTATATTATAATATAAATTTCATCAGTTTTAAGTCAAGCAGGCGGTTTCAAAAATCAGCCAAATCCCTCAAGAGCATGTTTTTGAGAAATAGCTCATGCTGTGCCGACGCCACTTAAGGTTGGATAAAGAAGAGACAAAGTCTAGCCTTATATCTAGCGAAATCTAAAGTCCAATGAATTACATTTTTGACTTTCTGCTACCAATTCCTCGGGAAAGTTGGGTTTAAAACGATTCAAATTTAAGCTAAGAAAACAATCGTACGCAAAAATGTTGCTACAAAAGAAGATTGTACAACTGCCACAGAATATAGCTTTATAGATATTAGTACATCTCACCGTTCTCATCGTATATGACTAGTGGCGCCCTCTCACATGGCACCGCGTACAGCGCCAGGTTGATGGTGGGCAGTTCGGACACGTGGGTCGCTGTGCGCTCTTCTAACTTAGTCAGAAGTAAGTGGAGGCGGTCTTGACGGACCGCGAAGTGGCGCCCCCATTCGGAGTCGTCTTTTACCTAAAACAATAGGTTTTACTTTAAAGTAGGTACTTAGTTGTACCTTAGTTGTTACTCGTAACTGGCGGTCCTGTATGACAGGATGTATGGATGTGAATGAGGCAAGGGAAGTTTGTGAGGATCGTACCAAGTGGTGTTCATTGGTCTCTTTCCACCCTTTTTGGAAAAAAAACGTGATTTTATGTATGTACGTAATTCATATGTATTTTTGTGTGGTGTTTACGTTATCACAAAGTCACGTTTGTGTTTTATGTTGACACAAAGTTGGATTAAACCAAAGACTTGTGTCTGACGATCGCATACACTACAGATGAAAAATATATTTTTTTATATTTTACAACCAAAATTGTGTTTGTGTAAATTGATTGTAAAATATACAATCAATTTACACAAAACACTTTTTTTTTCAATAAAACCTGTGTTAATAATAATTCACGTATATTGGTGAAAACTGCATGAAAATTGGTTTAGTAGTTTCACAGTTAATTTTACTAATAGACAGAAAAATACTTAATTTTAATACAATAAATTCTAATGAGAAATGTGTATACCTCTTTGCTTTGGAAGTCAAAGTCCAGTAGATGGAGCCACTGTGACTTGAGGGTGAAATTGTGTAGTACACTTAATTCATCCACGAATGAGCCGATGTAATCTGCAAAAAATATAAAAACAAAATTATATTCATGTAAAATTTTCACTTGCAATTATTGTCGCGCGCGAAGTGTTCCGTACTATCTATAAAAAAAACAACAAAAGACGTTAATTATTTGGAAGCCTCGCGTAAATAATAATTTTAGAGTTTTTTAATGTATAAATCTTAGTATATGGGGTCCCATTTTTATCCTTTGGATAGACAGCTTAGAAATACCTTAAACGATCTTCCGCGTACGGTCATGGTAAGTTAAAATCCTACATTAATGTTATCTATAAAAACAATGAAGCATTATTATGCAAAATCGCGTGATTTGGCAGTAGTGAATAAATTACCAAAACATTTAATTTAAATTGTAAATAAACACAGATGTATTGAAAAACTTCCTTGTTCATAGTAAATAAAAGTTACGAATTATTTTAACTAGATGGCGTTAGTGGTTTAATAACAATTTTTATTTGTAGTTATAATAGTATTTCGGTAATTTGTTACTAAGTTTTACATTATAAATACACTTGTTTGCTTACACAGTACATAGAAGTCTATTTTACTGTATATAACATTTATACTAAGTAATATTATAAAAAGAGGGAAGATTTGTATGTAAGTATGTTTGTAACGAAATAACTTAAAAAGTAGTGGACCAACTTTAAATAATTCTTTCACCAGTTCGATACTACTTATTAATGCAATCAGTGACAATAATAATAAAATATTTTAATTGCAAGGAAAATTAAAAGTCCACCCGTGCGAACCTGGGCCACGCCGCAAATTATCCTAACTCGTACACTCTAGGACCTTATAAGCGGCAGTTATAAATAAACAAAGATCAAGATCACCTTCAACAGCGTCTCCAGCATCCAGCTCGACCTTCAGCGCATCAGGCCTGGGGTGTACAACAGACAGCACCACGTGGTACCCCGCGCCCGGCGGGAACCGCGTCTGTCGCGCCTTGTCCGCCGCCTCGGAGCTAGCGCCCTCTAGGACCGACGTCTGATAAACTATGTGTTTTAGTGTCTCCACTACTGTGTTTAATGCTGTGAATAAAAAAAAGGAATGTGTAAGTATTTAAATATTATTTAAATACAATCTAATGATAATTCAAAGCGCAACTTCAGTGCCTTAATCATTGAGCTACGAGTACAGGCGGTTTATTCTTCGCTAGTACTAACTTATGCTTGCGGAGTTACCCGTCTTTTTATCTGAAAAAAGGAGCTTTTGTCCTTGTTCCCTACGAGATAGAAAAAATGATAATCTATATTTTTTTAATAAAATTAACTACATAAAAGACACAACAAAAGAGACAACTTTCGGACTACTAACTGCTCTAGTTTGCAAACATACAAACAACGTACACAAAGTACAACCAAATCTCGAACAACTATTTGTAGATCGGACAAATATTTATCCCATGTAGGAACCGAACCCACGACCCCTCAACGCATTGGCCGACCAGCTTAACCACTACGCCACAGAGGCCGTCAAATTTTATTGTGGTCTATTACCTTTATTATCTCTGAAGAACATGACCCTGTCTCCCGCGAGCCACACGTCCTGGAACAGCGGCTTCCTCTGCACCACGTAGAAGTGGTTGTGCTTGTTCAGGTCGAACAGTGCGCCAACCTCTTCCACCGCTTCTTGCTCATCAGCCACCGAGTCCAAAGTTTCGTGTAACGAGTGCGGGATTATCGATTTGGTTATTTTCAGTTTTATTACCGCTGAAAAAAAAAACAGTAAGTCACTTTTTTGTTATTTTTGTAATGTTTTCTTAGTTAAACTAAAAGCGGGATGATGAGGCAGGGAAGCGATATGTATCTTCTACACAAATCAGTTCTTTCCGCGTCTCTTACTGAGGTAACGTTTGTATTATCGTGAGAGGTACTTGTAACTAATTGTAGTAATTATTATCTTCGATTTACCATCCTGTATTGAGAACTACTAGTCTGACGACTAAGAGTACAGAGTCTGGTAAAGAAGGTACGCGGGTGACGGACATAATACAAGATTTACAATGTTGAACGTCATTCATCTGCAGACTTACGCAGTGGACGGTTGCTCGTTGGCTACGGCTACTTCTTTCTAGAAATGCACTGAAATCTCAATCGTATTCTAAAATCTAAAATGAATTTTTAGAATCTAGAATGCAAATATTCCATGCCATGGCTCTCTTTTAAGTTGTCCGACAATTTTTTTTTGGTATGGTATATGCAATGACAACAAAATGGGCGCTAAATTCAGGGAACAGTGAAATACTATTTTACTAGGGAAATATTGAATCCTGATTGACCTAGCAGGCAACATAACTCTTATAGTTCTATAGAAAATAAATGTAACAGTAACAATTGCATGCAAATAAATTGGCTATTCTATTTATAAGTAAATGGAGCATGGCCATCGATTTGTTAAGGAGTCAATTGTTTTAGATTCAAGTCGAGATTCATTGATCTTATTGTAATTTTGTAACCTGTCGCCTTGACATGTTTGATAAATATACGCATTATAAAATACAATGTGTTTGGGATATTATGGCTAAGAATAATTATATTATTAGAGTAAAACAATGAAATACGTAAAGACTTTAAACTTTAATAATCCTGGATATTCTACACTTTTTGTTTTTATTAACTTCAGCGTTCCCACAGTTGGGTAAAGGTATGTTTATTTTAACGTGTAAGTTTTCGCTATTTGTCAGTTACTTAACGTATGTTGCTCGTAATTTTTTATAGCATAATAATTACCTTCTCTAATATAATGTTCACCACGGAGCTAATATTTTTTTATTTTTAATATTAGTTTCGCTCGTGCTCAAATATAAAGATTTGCAATTTGAACATGAGAAAAATAGCACTCTTCCCCGTGTAACATTGCATCATACATAGTTACATCTATGGAACATACCTATGCATAACTAAAACATAGTCTTAGAAGAGAAAAACATATCTTGTTTTGTTATGTAATAAATAAATAAATATTTTTGGACAACTGACACACGGTCATCGGATTCCAAACTAAGCAGAGCTTGTACTATGGCAACCAGACAAATGATAAACATACCTATATACATCTAAATACATACTTATATGTATAGATAAATGCGCTCGCAACGCTCTGCTATAGCGCTGTCTCTTTCTAAATAAGACTGCTTTAAGAACAGCTCCAGATTATTCACACTGGTCAAATAATCCTTTAAAATTCATAGATTCTTACCGGAGTCTTTGAAAGCCTTCTCAACGAGTGTTACAATCTCGTTGGCAGTTGCATCGTCGTTCGCCAGCACTGTGAGGTCCGTGCTGATCGCATGAGACAGAGAGTCGAACGAGTTGATCTTGTCATATGGTAAAGATACTCTGGAAATAAAAGTAGTGTTTTTAGCTTTTTATAATAAAATGCAATGCAATTTTTTTATTTGGTCCGTACAATGTAGGTTTTTTGACAAGTATAAATCAATGTTTTGGTAAATTATGTAAACGTCATCAATTTTGTAATACTGGACTGGTAATATATATGTTACTGTAAAAGCCCGAACTGTGGAAGATCCTAAGATTTTCCGGTAAAACCTAAGATTTACCAACTCTCAATGGTAAAAGTCCGAATAATCCTTTTATTTCGAACTTTTACCTCTATTAACTTGATGATGTCAAAACGTCGCCGGAGCTCCGCTTCGCGGGGCTCCTTCTTCTGGGTGGTTTAAAAAAAATAACCACGAAGGCTAAGGTGGGAGCTTCGCTTCGCTCGCTCCCACCTCAGCCTTCTAACCTAACCTACCCATGTCGCTTTGCCCAAAACTCATCTTTATAACTATGTTACGGTGTATAATTATACCGTAACATAGGTATGAAGAAGGAGTTTTTTATATAGGTACCGTAAGACCGTAACATAGTTTTTAAACTCCGGCTTGTTCGGACTTTTACCATTGAGAGTTGGTAAATCTTAGGTTTTACCGGAAAATCTTAGGATCTACCACAGTTCGGGCTTTTACAGTAACATATATATATTTTTTTAATCTTTCTGCCTTTGTTAGGAGTAGAATTTCTCTGCAAAGTTTGCATTTTGCATTTGGTTTCAGCGCTGTACAGGGTAGGGACAGCCTTTTATAAAGTCAAATATTTTAGGAAGTTCCATAATGTTAGAGAGAAGATTGTTGAGCTGTAAGTACTGCGGTTTTATTAAATTTCATCTCATTTTAAAAAGTTGTTATCTGCGCTATAGTTATTGCGGAATACGCTAGGAGCGCTGATCAATATGCTAATAATTTTTTCACAAAAAAAATCTAGAAGACTCTTGTGTTTGGAGGGCTGCCGTCTTTTTATTGTTTACATAATCTTACACAAGACTCAAAAAGAGTTCCTACCTCCCTACGTGCAATTTCATTAATCAATTTATCAATCAATCATTCACTAAGAATGCAGTTTTGACAACACATCAGTCATCAAAAAACAAAACGAATATAAATTGGTACAATGCATATTGACCGGTACAAACCACAATACACTAACGAATACATTGTTTCCAGTTAGTTTATACAAGACAATTTACACAATTGGCGACTGTACGCAATTACTTATCACAACATTGCTTGGCTTCGCAGA
This sequence comes from Anticarsia gemmatalis, assembly GCF_050436995.1. Taxonomy (NCBI): domain Eukaryota; kingdom Metazoa; phylum Arthropoda; class Insecta; order Lepidoptera; family Erebidae; genus Anticarsia; species Anticarsia gemmatalis. The sequence continues at coordinate 6,046,929 of NC_134764.1, read as the reverse complement.
CCTTCGTCGTTTACGTCACGGAGTCGTTACGTGACTGTAAAGGAGACGAGAATCACTGCTCGATAACACACTCCACCCCATAGCTTTGATAGTCAGTTATGCCCTGTTTCTGAGTACATTTAGCGGTAGTTTATCTATTCAATAGCGTTTTTTTAACATGATTTTAAACGCTATTGAATAGATAAACTACCGCTAAATGTACCTCAGAAACCGGGGGTATGAGTTGTGTATCACGCTGGTTACGGCCTGTAGAATTATGAAATAAAAAAAGCATTTTCTAAATTCTTTTTTTTATTTTGGAGTAGTGCCTCGGTCCTAGGAGAAAACCTAGCCGGTTGAATAAGTTAATTTTTTTCTGAAACCTATAGGTATCAGAATATTAAATTGCAAGGATTGTGAACTTATGGTTACCATACATTAACCTTATAGAGATAGAAAACACCGTAACCCAAGAATAATTACTTTAAAAAAAATCCAAACCCTACTAATTCATCACTAACTTTTCCATTCTACATACATAAAAATCATTACACCAGCAATACCCGAAGGTATAGGCAGAGGTGTACAAAATACACCTACATTTTGTCGTTAACAATGTTAGTACCACGTAAGTCTATTGTCCATTTTAAATAAATTTTAAAGATTTTTTCCTAAGCTTCAGTGTACTACGAATACATTAAAAGAAACTCAACCCAACATTGTAGACTGATACACTCGCTTCTATTTACTTAACACTTAGATCCATTAGCGCTATGTACAGAATATATAACGTATTCGAGTATGAAACTAGATAGCAGCGGATTAGCAATACGATACTTATGCAATCAAGTTGAGAATAAGCCATAAATAAGCCTGTTAAGACTTCGGTGGCGTCTCTTACTTACAAAATTCTAAAAATATAATAATCTTGTATCGTCAAGGGATATAACAAATTATTTAAGCCCTTGATTTTTCCATTACTTATTAAAAATTGGGTATCTCTTGGATAAGCTTGCAACATCGTCGTCCTCATCGTCACTTACCACCAGGTGCGTTGTGAGACAAATGCCTAATCCAATCTAAATAATAACATATATAACTCGAAGGTGACTGACATAATGATCTATCAACGCACAGCCCAAACCACTGGACGGATCGGTAGATCTACTACCTAAACCAAGTTTCTTTCAGTAACGAAGTCATGTCATTTTATTAGTCTCTCGCTCGCACTAACGCATTGTCAGATTCATTTAATTCTTTTGATTATGACGTAGTTTACACGTTTAAAACGGCCCGAGTATATTAAGTCTTTTAGCCAGAAATGCCATGGGAATAGGAACTATGCGGGTAACAAGCCATATAGTCCAGCGGATGAAGTCGTAGGTAAGAGCTAGTTATAAATAACTGCATAGTGATAGCCGAGTGGCATAAGTTGACACCTCCCACGCAAGTGGTCGCAGGTTCGAACCCGAGGTAACACACCAATGACTTTTCGAAGTTATGTGTGTATTAGAAGTAATTATCACATGCTCCAACGGCAAAGGAAAACATCGTGAGGATACCTTGCGTGCCTAAAATTTGTTTAAAAACATTTATTGAGGGTATGCAAAGTCCCCAACCCGCACTTAGCCAGCGTGGTGGACTCAAGGCCTAACCCCTACCTCATTACGGGAGGAGACCCTTGCCCAGCAGTGGGACATTAATGGGTTACATTTATTTATTATTTTATACTCTAGTCACGGTACATTTAACAATGAACGTATCTGAATAATCAAGAAACGCGCGCTCGTAAAACTGCACTATCAAAATGTAAACTCATAAAAATTAAATGTCATAGTTTATCAGTTGCCCGCGGGTTAATTGGACGATAAACAATGTCAATCAAATTCGGTGCATCAATTGTTAGACGTTATCACTGTTATCACGGTGGGCGGAGCTTTGGAGGTTAATTAAATGTCATTTATTTACATTTCTTTATATTTTAGGTATTTTATTACCGGTGCATATTTGGGTGCTGGCTGTTGTTTAAACGGTAGTGTCGACTGCCTATCGTAATGAGTTTCGATTCATAAGCTGGCCTAACTGCTGTTGGCTATTTTCAATTTTTGTTGGGATATTTCCACATACATAGGCAGAAACATAAAATCTCGCCTCTTTCCCATAGGAGTAGACAAAGACCAGAGAACGTCACTTGCTATAATCCTTTTACTTTTCCTTGCTTCATTCACATCCATTCATTTTGTCATATAGGACCGCTGGTTACGTTTGTTTGTACGTTTATCAGTCGATGTGATGTAATAAAATAGAATTTTCCTGATGGTTTTCCCAGGGAACAGACTATATCAGATTTCTATTCAGTTCAATTGGTTCGCACTAGACAAGGTCGGTTTATCATGTAATGAAAATGCTGATAAAAGTGTTTATATACTTATAAACATACTGGTTATAAGTGGCTCTGGGTTAATTGGTATTCAAATTCCACGAAAAAGTTTACCTAGAACTGCACGTAGTTATATTATTGCTTGGACTAACATTGTCCTGTTTATTTAGTAGGTACTAGGTAGGTTTATTAGATGACTGGTAGTTACCTCAAGCTACTACACATAAATTTATTATGAATTAGTCTTAGGTACTATGGTTTTGTACGAAAATTTAAAATGTTGCCTAAAAATCATATAACGTCGTTTTTAGGTCCTTAAGTTAAAGATGTATGTAAATATGCATATCGTTTGAGGTTTTCACACGTAATCAACAATGATACCTTGATAAATTGGCACCAAACTCAAGGTATAAGAAATTGTACCTTGGGTTGTCAAAAGCCGTACGTATCCTTAAATTAAAATGCAAGACAAACCTATTGAAATCTGTGTGAATGTTAATTTATTTATTCAATAAAACTGTACGCTCGTAGTACTTACGTTAATCAATCTTAATAATTTACATTGACACCTAAAACGAAAATAAAAATAAATATGTTTTTAAATATTTACTAGAAACCATTTCTCACGCAGTACTTCCTACACTCCTATAAAGAACACATACACTCACTCCGGAATACACTAAAATCATCCTCATGATTAAACTAATAATGGTTCATGAAATCACCAGGAATATGAAATAGGTACAGACAGTGTCCCAATTGTTTATTAAACAGCGCAGTTGTCATGATGACGCACAAACGCACATAGCAATTACTAGACCTATATTGCTTTGGGTCAGATGTGTTATAAACAATCTTCTCACGTAACAACTTTCCCTAGAAATAGGAAAGTTTCATCTCATCAAGTAAATATTACAGTATGTTATAATGTTTTCCTGTAACAATCATCATTAAGTCGCTATTTACTTACAGTTATTCTTTATCTAATAGGAAACTGTTGGTAACTTTTCGTCGTTTGGAAAAGCCCTTCATGTGATACGTTACTAAGTGTAGGCTCATCTTATCTTCCTCATACTTCTGTACATACCTAGGTGCATATTTTCATTAAAATGTTTTTCTAAAGTATTATTATACACCTCCATTCTTTATCCCATAACTTGACCTTGCATTAAATAAACTAAATAACTCTATAAGATTATATATTTATTTCTAATACTTTCTAATACTGTTAACTTTTATGCATTCACACATGCCCTGTCAGATATACTTTAACAAAAATAATGTTAAGTGTAGTCAGGTCACTATCAATTTTGTTCAGAGCCACAATTTCGTTTTGGACGGACGAAATAAGTCTTTCCAGTGAAGGGTTTTTTAATAAATTGATGATTAATCTCAAAATACTGATTAAGGTGTTCTGCTTAAAGTCACCACATTAAAGAAGAGTTAATTATTAATTAAGAGAGACTTCAAAGTCATAATATAATCCTCACAATATCGATTCCTCGATGAACATTTCAATGCTTACCCATGAAGAATCCCGTGCAGTGCTATTATGTATAACTTGTGGTAGTTCTTGTATAATAGTATTATTATCACGTGTAATAATATTGTCAGCGACAATGTAGCGCCTTACGTGTAGATGTTTTATTTAGTTTACAGATTTTATTGCGTCCGTACTTTGTACTCTCAGAGTACTGTGTGAGTCTGTAATTGTAGATAGACCAGCCAACATTTTCATGAGATTTATCATTGCATTGTTTAATAACGTTTTTATACTTTTGTAATTTTGGCAGGGTTTGGTTTTCAGCGAATTAAGTCCAAACAGTAACATAAATATAAATAAGTTTTATTTCCATATGGCAAAAATCATCGTCGGAAAAAAGTTAAGTCTTATTTTATTAGGATTTTGCAAATGCTCCGTATGGATGGGCTGCACCTAGTCACGACTTCCTTTAAGCTAAAGGGACAATGGACACAAACAAATTTTTAGCCATGCAAGGTTTCCTAACGATGTTTTCCTTCACCGTTAGAACAAGTGATAATTATTTCTAATACACACATAACTTCGAAAAGACATTGGTGTGTTGCCTCGGATTCGATTATAGGGACATAGAGACGCAGAATATTTTCTGCATCCTATCATCATTAAGTACTATAGCGGGAAGTTCCAAGATATTTCAGAAGATGAGGTAAACAATTCTGATCGCAATCTTACCTGTATACTTCCGTAGTCTTCCACCACAGCGGTAGACCGATGACAATTAGCACCCCCACGAAGGAGGCGCTCGCCCACATCCGGTTAGACTCTAGAACAAACATACAAACAAACATAAGTCACAAATACATATGATAATTGCTATTTATTTATGAATTCTATATAAATATTGAACTGCAGATATTTTCTGTTGATATAGGTATTAAATTCAAAAGTTGCAGATGGTATAATATTTGTGCTAGTGATTATAGGCACGCGGTTATTGTTTGTAAAGACTAGATCTTTGTTCAAATAAGATGGGTTGATATTTGCATCGGTTGACATCAAAGCGACAGGTGGCACTGAATAAGAGCATTACTTGAAAACTGAGCTAAGTGAAAACAAAAGATAATTATAGGAATATTAGCGACTATTTTTTAAACATCTTTGTTATATAGGCTGATCATTCAGTAGATGGTGCGACATATAAATATCTCCCTTATGACTTTCGATAAGCTGAAAACAGGATGACAAGGAAACAATTTATCAGTTCCTTCTTCAAGAATACCGGGATAGCCAAGACCCTCAGTAATATAGCATGACGGAGAAGAAGAAGAATATGAACGGGAGTATCTAAACCTATGTCTGTGTACGAAGGTCCAATAAACACTTTTTAGACAGAATTTTAAAGAGGATTAAGAAAAAATATACACTTTCTTGTCTGTATGACGCCCCAATTGAACCTAAAACACTCATCTTAATAGTTATCTGGTTACCTTCACCACTGCGGCACGAGCAACTATTGTGAAATACAAACATTGTTTTCACCACAAGTTATTTCGGGAGCCAAACAAACGATACATTTCAGTAGAATTACACCACAATTTCTCAACTATCATAATAAAACTACGCCATAAACGTCCCGATCTATTAAAACATGGTGTAAATTGCTCTCAATTAGTTCTCATTCTCATATTTAACACCTGACCCTGTACATTGGCTATCACATCACTACGCATCACCAACAACCAGTATACAAGACCCATGGAACAGTAGTACTAGTTTTGATGAAGAGGTCTGTTCATTCTGGTTATTTTAAAGCCACGCCTTCGAATCGAAAGGCAATAAATATGTTTTAAAGATAGACGTTTGGTTTTGTTTTGGAATGCTAACGTAGTCAATGTATTTCAAAGTCGATTGAAGGATTTTCAGGTGATAAATATACGTTTTTGCAATGCCTGTGCTTCGTTTGTGTAATCGTATTACTGCCGTTTTCAATTCACTATCTATCCACTGTTTAATTACTAAAGATAAAGCATTATCTACCAGTTTATAATTACTTCGCTTTATATAACCCATTCATGGATAGCAATACCTACCTAAATCAGTTTTTGATAGATCTCTTTGTCGTAATTTTTGTCATGGCCAGGTCTGGAGAAATCCTACGAAAACTACCAAAAAAAAATTTTACCAAATTTTTTCCCTCCTAAAAAAAGGTCCACGGGCTTCAAAAATTTTTTTTTGATTCTTTCGTTCTAAAGTTCTTTTAGAAAATTTAATCCTCTTTTATTTGCCGTATTCAAAAAGCCTGTACGACGATTTGCCACGGAGTTATCGTCAATCAAAGCAAAACAGTTATTTTTGACTTTGATATTCAATAACTCCGGAAATAATGATCGTACAGGAAATCTAAGGAGGGTTTTGAAAACTGCACAATATTCTCTATAAGAAAATGTAAACATCTTCTAAGAATTTTTTTTTTTTTAAATTGAAACCTCGGACTGAAAAAAAGACAAAAATTCGCGAAATTAAGGATATTTGGATAACTTAATATAACTTTGGATAAAATGGATGAACAAAGGATATCGTCGGTAATTTTTCAACCTCAAAGTGTCCCCTAAAATCCCTCAAAAATTCAAAGCGCTGCGATTTTTTTTTCATTGTGCCCCGAAGCTTCAAATTCTTTGTTGTTGCAAAAATCACCATTGTGAGCAATTTTGTGACTTTTATTAATTTTTTTAATAAAACATTTTTTTTCTCTCTAAAATCTTTATTTTTTCGATTAAAAAGCAAATCGCATAACGAGAGATCGTCTATCGCTGCCATGAAGTCAAAATCGAGATTCGTCAGTCCATAAGACACTGGTCCACTGTCTACGACCCCAATCGTGATGGTCATGCGCATAAGCCAATCGGGCTCGACGATGTCGTGGAGTGAGCATAGGCACGCGATTTGCTTTTTAATCGAAAAAATAAAGATTTTAGAGAGAAAAAAAATGTTTTATTAAAAAAATGAATAAAAGTCACAAAATTGCTCACAATGGTGATTTTTGCAACAACAAAGAATTTGAAGCTTCGGGGCACAATGAAAAAAAAATCGCAGCGCTTTGAATTTTTGAGGGATTTTAGGGGACACTTTGAGGTTGAAAAATTACCGACGATATCCTTCGTTCATCCATTTTATCCAAAGTTATACTAAGTTATCCAAATATCCTTAATTTCGCGAATTTTTGTCTTTTTTTCAGTCCGAGGTTTCAATTAAAAAAAAAAAAATTTCTTAGAAGATGTTTACATTTTCTTATAGAAAATATTGTGCAGTTTTCAAAACCCTTCTTTGATTTCCTGTACGATCATTATTTCCGGAGTTATTGAATATCAAAGTCAAAAATAACTTTTTTGCTTTGATTGACGATAACTCCGTGGCAAATCGTCGTACAGGCTTTTTGAATACGGCAAATTAAAGAGGATTAAATTTTCTAAAAGAACTTTAGAACGAAAGAATCAAAAAAAAATTTTTGAAGCCCGTGGACCTTTTCTTAGGAGGGAAAAAATTTGGTAAAATTTTTTTTTGGTAGTTTTCGTAGGATTTCTCCAGACCTGGCCATGACAAAAAAATTTCATGGTCATATCTAAAAACTAGACACTTGGAGCTACAATTTGTTTTTTTTATTTTTTCTGTACGACCATTTTCCTCGGAGTTACAGCTTGTTGAAAATCACCCAAAAATTTGGATTCTTTTTTTATATCCCTTAATTTTTGGGACTAGTGTATAATGAAGACGTGGAATCTAAAACAATTTCTCTCTCTGATTCAATCTGACTACCAGTTTTATGTAAGCGACTGCAGAAAATAGTTTTATTGAAGAGAAAGATTTCATAATTTCAGTGTATGTCAGTTAAACAAAGATGTTTTAAACACACTGCAAACTAAAACAAAACTACCGTAGAGATATTTTCTACTATCGTATTGCATTTATTAACCCCGAGTTTCTGAGGTGTATTTATCGGTAGTTCATCTATTCAATAGCGTTTAAATACATACAAAAAACGCTATTGAATAGATAAACTACTGCTAAATGAACTTAGAAATCGGGGGATAAAAATACAGTTTGAATAGATAAACTACCGCTAAATGTACTTCAGAAACCAGGCATTAGTTAGATAGATATAGTGTAGAATATAAATGTAGTTTTGAACATCTCTACTTAACATAATTGACGACCGAGCGATTATTACGACACACGTCACCTCTTAAGTGCTAATTGAGATAATAATGATATAATCGTATCTAACTCGTTTAGCGCAGTTTTCTGATTCAATCATCAAGTTATTCTTGTCGTGAGAGTTCAGAGTCTAATCCAATATGAATAAATAGATCTAGAATATTCCTAGGGACATTTTATCAGACCGCAGTATATACTTTGTAGCAGCAAAGCTATGTCAATGAAATGACTCAATTGTGCAACAAAGATTTATCAAAGTAGGTACAAGATCTGCGACGCACTGTTTTCACCCATATTTTTTTCAGTTTGCGCCAATTTCTTATTAAGATTGGCTTACCCCCGGTTTCTGAGGTATAATTAGCGGTAGTTTATCTATTCAATAGCGTTTAAACTCATATAAAAAAACGCTATTGAACACATAAACTACCGCTAAATGTACTCAGACACCGGGGGTTAATGAATGTGTCAGTTATTTGCTAGTTTGCTAGCAGAAAATAACAATAAGGAGAGATTGTCAAAGAATATAATAAAAAGATCAATACTTTATTTAATTCCATTGGTTTTCTGCAGATTGATAGATCGAAAATTCGTGGAAAAAGCATACTTTGTTGCTGATAAAGGTAAACTGCGACCACCAGGCCATCATTGATTCATCATCGTCTGATTTGTGCGAGTGCGAGTATTAATATTAAATGCAGTTGCATCGCAATTGCAGCAGCTCGTCCCATAACTAGAACACAAGTGACAATAAATTTAAATAGGTTCTATTACGCATTATTATCGTTGTTATTACTTGCCGCTCTAGGCTGGCATCGCATTAGTTTAATAGTCTGCTAAATAGGCTATGATATACTTTACACCTTTATAACACTGCAATACCTTAACCAATCCTAATCATCTGCATAATATTCATACAAGGCCCAGTTAAGATTGTTTTATACAATTACTACCTTACAATTTAGGCTAGTTATCTTGTTGTAAATACATAAAATCTAATTAGTAAGAGAGCTTTACCAGTCTTAGAACAATAAAGATGTTACAATACTAACTACTGATATGACAAATACAAGGATAGCTAACTACGAAGTTATTTTTGTGCGAATTTTCCTTTCATAAAAATAAATTTACAATCTAAATTACTCGTTGGCAAAACCTGAAGATATCTAAGGATTGCTACATACAATCGGGCCGGCAGACTCAGTTCGGCAGTCTTTATTTAACAACAAAACTGAAGCAATTTCTACACTTGTTCGGCTTGTGCCGATTTGGTAGTTCGTTCGGGTCCGATCATTACAATTCAGTTATACTTGTTCGGTTTGTGCCGATACAGGCGCGGCGATGTCGAGCGGCATATTTTCTCAAAGATTTATCTGCACAAATTCGATTTTACCACCCGGGTGGGCCGATTAATGCCGACCCGAAAACGTGTGTAGCAAGCCTAACTCGTCAAGAACTTTAAATAAGATAAAGTCATAGACTTCAAGCTTGTAATCACATGACACGGAGAAAACGAAAAATATGTTTTTATTTAACTACACTACGTAAATGCATGTTGTCGCTAAGAGTGCAACAACCGCGTTATCAAGAAAATAAAACAAATAAATTTGATTGAAATCAAAAGTTCTAACTTCCTGTTCAATGCAGTACAATAAAATTTTGATATAGACATCTGATATTGAGTATTGATTACTGATTGAGACGATGACTAAGTAGTAGAACTACAATTTGTGTCAGATGATTATCGATGTAATCTTGCGAGTATTGCACCTGTTTTGTGAACTTGATGAATAATGCAATCGTATGTTTGACAGATACAGATCTGAGGATTATGTATCTCAGATGATAATCGTTTGATAGTTCTCTTCTTCCTTAAAATGATGATGAATCATAAATATGTCATGTGAAAGCTGCAATATACTGCATAGTGAATCAAATTGACGCTAGTTGTCAATGAATCTAAAAATACGCCCGCTGGTAAAGATAAAAAATATTAGTCATTTGTATAAATAAAAGTAAAGTTATAGATGATAAATTAATAACGACTATCGAGTGACTACCCAACTCATACCAATGTGTATTCCCTAACGTATGTTTGCTGACTAAGGATGAATAAATTCTATAGCACTTTAGACGAATTACATTGAAGATATTATTCATGAAAAAGTCTGGTAAGAATCGCCGCAATTTTAAGTCGAAATGTCTTCGTGTAATGAGTAAGCTACTCGTATATATCCAAGTGGAACCTTCCTAGTTGTATAAGCTTTGTTTTCAGAATACTTGTAAAATCACTAACCACAAGCGTACACAGATTTAACCGCAGACTTAACCACAAATACGAGAACATTATTGTTGCGTAGATTGAACGGCGCATTGTAGAATTTTATAAGTATTTTTAAAGAAATATGCGACGCAGTTCCAAAATCATAATTCTACTATCCTGCTTATATTATAAATGCGAAAGTTTGTGAGAATGTACAGTATGCATGGATGTTTGTTACTCTTTCACGCAAATACTACTGAACCGATTACGACGAAATTTAATATATAGGTAGCTGAAGACCCAGAATAACACATACACTAGTTCATGTAAAAGCTAGCCATTCTTTAAAAAATGTTTGCTTTTGAATTGCCGTTTTCGATCTTGAGAGTAAAGTCCATTATTGTATCAGATTTAACTAAAGTAAAACAAAGAAAGATTATCTGCTTTCTAGAAACAAAATTTCAGGAAGCCTCGTCTCCATACGGATATTTAAATTATCTATCACGGTTTCCGTATACCAAAGATGAATAACCGACAAGCAAGTCAAACAGCTCGCTTTATTTAATTAAGTATTAGTTATTATTTATCATAGATACACTGACATATTTGATTTGTTAACTATTAAGACAATAAATGCAAAGCCTTCATACAAATAGGATTTTACTCCAAGAAGCAAATGTCTAAAAGGCTGATATCCAAATATTCGTTTCGGCACGTTTGGTTCAGCAGTATTTACCGAATAACAAAACCGAATCGGCGATTTCGAGCGGCATTTTTCTCGAACATTCATTTGCCGGTCAGCTAGGCTGAACAGAATATTTATGTAACCAGACAAATACTCCTCAAGATTTATAGCTCACACACTATTAACGCCGACGTCATCACCACCTTGATTGTTGATTGATAAAATCTTTACACGTCATACTTTAGACATCCGAAGTCAAAGACCATTGACCAGTAATTTAACTAATTGATGTATTGTTATAAACATCGCTACCAACTTTAAGTGCTCTTGAGCGGTACGAAGGATCAAAGTATATATTACAAAGTCGCCACTTGCTCACGGCCAATGTTATTATGCTATCTATAGATAGATTTGCATACCTCTAGAATTCTAACGTATTTTATACGGAAGATGTGTCAAATTCAACTTAAAATAAATAATGCCATCCTGAAATCCATGACGTTAAAAATAATGTTTCAGTAACTTATACTTACAACTTTTACAGTCAATCTTATACAGCGACCTCTTTTTAAGTAAAAGTTACCTGCGCTAGGAGGTCCCGCTCTTCAAGAGCTATAAAATGGTAAATGTGGTGTAAATAATAAACACGGAAACAGAAAAAGCTACTTACAGATTGATCGAAAAAGATGACAATTTTGGACCTATGTATATGGTGCCTTTGCCACGTACCAATGGAAGGTATAATAAAGCCATACAACAAACAACCATAGAATTTAGGCCATCGTCCGCAAAGACGCTAGCGTTATCAGATAAACAAAGGCACGCAATGTCAAATATAACGAACCGTTTGTATTTGCATCTAGTCTGGCGATGATGACACCATATAAATAGGACATATGGAACGAAACAGAAGAAAAAAACAAGTACGAAGTCACGTGAAAATTTACAAGGCATTTTAAATAATAAGGCAATAATGATCCCTTAATTCTTTTCGAAGATGTCAATCCTTTCAAATGCCAACCTTTCCTATGGAGGAAATTCTGGTGTTACCACTTGTTATTCATCACTGACCCCAGTATTTGTCTACTGTGTGTGTGAATTAATGAACTTTGGGACCCAAAAAGCTCTCCATTTCATTGCACCTGTACTTTGCAAGGCCCTTATTTTATCGTTTTTAAAGTTATCAATTGGTTTCTGAGTAGTCGAAAAAGTAAATGAGAAAGTAATAGATATAGAGGGAGGGAAAGAAAACTGTCATCATCAAAAGCAAGATAAACCTTCGTCATCATCGAGGATAGCAATTATTAGATCGAGTAAAGTGATTATTGGATCAAATGATGTGCTAAAACGTCACAACTTCGTGATGTCTATGACCTCACAATACAGTTAATATTGACAGAATATATTTCAGAAAATTCGGTGTCAATTATAGCCCAGGGTCGTACCTAGTAACTGCAATATACTGTAATGTTGTGCAAGAGTGAAGCTATAGCTTTATTTTAAACATACTTCTCTTAAAATTACGATCTTAGGCTGTCCATAATCCGGACGTGCCCTGCGCTGCAAATTATGAATAAAAAGGGCTGCATTACGATACAAATCGAAAACAGTCTAGGGTAACGTGCCTAACTATGTTCACCATAAGCATGACAATGACGACAATAGCCAAGACAGTATGTTATTAACAAAAAGTAGATAAATGTATTCTAATGACTATTTATGCCTTGAAACTGAAACAGTAAATCTTACTAACAGATGTTTGTTACTCAATCACACTAACACTATTGAACGTACTACCATATACACAGGCAGTTTATAACCTGAATAGTGAATAGACACTTTTTTTATATAGGTACTTGTACTGTCCCACTGCCCATTGTCATTGTCTTTACATTGTCCCATTAACGGATAGTTTTTACTCTGGGAAACCTTTTCTCGCGGACAGGAGCTGATCAATAATATTGCTTTATACATGGATACTCCTTTTCTTTACGTCTTCAATAAATATGTTGTCAATGTCATCATCTACTACGACCCATACATACAAACAGACATACAACTTAGTACCTTATTCACCGTTAACAATATCACGTTGGATTTAGTCACGGACTTGATACGCCGTGACATACACGACATGATAATTTGGTGACGACGTCCACTCTTCATAACTGTCATTCATACGTTATAATGTTATCTGGTGAAGGACAAATGGACTCGTGTTACCTTGATAGTGACGAGGATATTTTTCGTAAGGTTGTACTACTGACAAGCTATACATTTAAAGATATTATGATAACCTATTAGTAAGTGTTGGTAAGGCTTTTTGAGAAACTAGCAAACGGGTAATATCAGGATTAAATTTAGAAACTTTAGTAATTCTAGTTAAAGTTCTCTTTCGTAGGTGATCTTCCATTTCTATAGCTCGTGATCATTTGATGTGTGGATGGCCGTTTCTCTCTTACCTAGCAAATAACGCAAATTTATAAGAAAATTTTACCTGCCTTTAAAATCAAAATATCGTACTTAATTACAAAAATTGGACAGTCAAAAGAGAGTAAATTAGAGCATCTGGTATACCAACTGAGAAATAGTATCTTTATTTATTATTTTTGTTGTACCTTTAACTATAAGTATCGTAGAGCAGCATTGCTCTTAATTTTGTAAAGAGAGGAAGAAAACATTTCTACAATTCACAATCATGTAATAGGTATTATCTCCATAAAAAGGGATTCCATTTCTGACATGTAATTTCCCCAAAGAACACAATAAAGTACGCTCAACTACTTACGCACTTACGCATCGTTTGTTTACACAAAGATTGTAGTTATTAATGAAATTGCCTTGTTGGTATACTTTAAGTGTTTCCCCATGACTGCTCCGTCAGATTTATTTCTAAGTAAGCAGCTTGTTTATAATAGAGTTACTGTACGTTTTCTACGTAGTAGGTACTAAAACGAGTGGCAGTTTCTTGCCAGCTCTTCTCATTGGCACTAACTTTCTAACATAGCTTCTCTGGATATCATAAGTGTCAGCATTTGACCTAAATTAATGACTCCGGTTTCTGAGGTACATTAAGCATTAGTTTAATCTATTCAATAGCGTTTAAAGTCGTATAAAAAAAAAGCTATTGAATAGATAAACTACCGGTAAATGTACCTCAGAAATCGGGCATAAATGATTTGATTTAGATTTTTGTACTTATGAGGTTCTTCAACAACATTGTTATCAGGTATTAGGTACTAAAAAGCCATTATAACAGTATTATATCAGCAGTGGCATAATAATATAATGCTACGGGCATATTGCCAATGGTCAATGGGACCTGTGGTGGATTCAAGGCCATCCCTCATTTGGGAGGAGACCCTTGCCCAGCAGTGGGACAGTAACGGGTTAAAAAAAATTACGTGTTTTCAGGGTATACCTCAGATTTCCAACGCCATTTCAAGGTAAAAAAGATATAGATTTTTGCCATATTTCTCGACTGACATGAGTAATGATACAATAATATCCAGCTTTAGGGATGTGTACGTGATCTCTGTCCAGTCTGCCATTCCGTTGCAACTGAATCACCACTGTATATGAATATGTGTAATAAAGATGAATAATTATGTAGTTTCAGCTAAATATTGCGTAAGAGTAGAGAGTAATTGAATTAACGAGAGTGACGCTGATCCAATTATGGTCTACTCCACATTTAGTTTCATACGTCATATACATTAGGTACTTCCCATTATGCATTATGCTTCAACATAGTGAAATTAGGATGGTATAGTCAGCTCGTTAGGTTCCATTAAGGCATTCCAGGAATGAACCGGACTTTCAGTAGGTATCATCATCATCATGAACAGCTTTTCTCAACTCCACTGCAGGGCAAGGCCTTCTCTCGGTTATACAAGTCATCCCTATTCTGTTCCAATCTTTGGTAGGTTTTTCACTTAAGTATATGGCAAAGAAATTCCGTACAGTATTTTTCTTTATGACGTCATCGCAATTCTTAAACTATAGTTCATTCATAACGCCTATCGCTCTCATTTAAAGTTGTTCCCTTCTATAGTTTTGCGTACGTTCCAGAGCTTTCGCACCAAAACCCAACATTGTTTTAAGTGCAAATGTACTTGTGTACATTGAACTAAATATTTGCGTCGACAATGAGGCATGGCGGCATGTGATTGAATTCACCTTGTTCATAATAGTGTTCATTTCAAGGGGATCGCGTAGTGCGTCAGCGACGGATCGTATAGCGTTTTATTTAGACACGCCTTCTAATTTACTGGTATTCCTTTGAACAAGATTATATGAGAGACAATGGTAGTTTCTTATTACACTAGCGTAAGATGCCACATCCTATATGTATAGGCATTAAAATAGACACGAGCGATCTTCTAATGTTTTGGTATGTAACCCTCTTCTTTTATTTTCTTGTGGATAGAGGCATAGCACAGACGTATATTCGGTATATTATTGAATACAGAAAATGCAAGCTGAATTTTAATATCAGAGATTTTGCTATAATGCTAAAATCATACTATCACATCAAAGAGATCTTCAAGATTGAGAGTGTCTTTGGACAATGATAGGCTGATTATTATTACAATGGCTCAAATTTGAAAATGTTACTGCTGCGATTAAGTCGCCACTCATATTATGGCTTCTAACAATATTGAACAGTAATAAATAACTATTAAGTAATGACTCAGGGATAATTACATAATTTGAAAAATAATTGAAGTCGTAAAGATGCGAGTTACATCAAAATGCATAACAGTAAATTACGCTATCGACTAAAGGGATTAAATATGTCGATAAAATATAAATTCTCTGGAATTTTAAGATGATGTTTTAGAGACGTATTCTGGACTGAAATAGACTGTGTTTTTAAATGCACAGTTACAGATCGCTTAGATTTTAATACTTATTACGGTTTATTCCTGATAACTACTGCGTCGCAATGCAATTGTGTTATTGGAAAAAAAATACTACTAAAAGTTTTTGCGCGTCAAAAGCATTTTGCAAGAGAATTTTATAGATTTTATTGTTAGCATTCTCAAAATAGAAAACGAATAGATTTATTGACTAAAAGTATTCATAAGTCTTGAGGCACACTTATTCGGTTCGGCATTTATCGGCTTCAAACCGAACATGTGAAAAGAGCCCGATCAGGCACAAGCCAAACCAGTGAGTCGAGTCGCTTTTGTTGTTCGATAAATACTGTCGAACCGAAAGTGCTGATTTGAATATGTGTGTAGCAAGCCTAACATCAGTAAAAGTTCATAAATCGTAGTAAGTACCATATAGAACCTTCAATGGACGTCTCGCCGTGCTTTTACCAAATAAATAACAGTATTATGTCTAGTAACATAATCGCTAAGGTCAACGACCCGAGGCTGGAGATCCATTCACTATTTTGTATGTGATTATCGCTAAGCGATGCAGTTTATTATGATTATAGCTCGAGGTCCAAGCTTTGATTATTGGGGACAGACAGCTTGTCTGACTAGTTTTGAAATAGAATGTGAAATAGTTAAGAACTTTATTGGAAAATGCAGTACCTAAATCGTATTTTGAAGTTCTTTTTGATCTGAGTTGATGAGATGGTTTAATCAGAAAAAAATGTATTCTTTAAATTTTAAAATATTGCCTCCTGTATACCATAATTCTGTCTATTTTTCATTGGACATTATTTATAATGGCGCGTGCTAACCGCAGTTCCTGTATGAGGAGCAACGTCACCAAGTGTTTGTAGACAATATCCGATTAGAAATATTAATGGAATTGGCGGTTGAATGCGGTGACTAACATCTAACAAATATAAATAAACAAGTAATCGTAAAATTTTAAGAATGTGGCCACATGTTTTCTTTCTACTTTACGTTCCTGTCCATAAAAAAATGCGATGCAGACATCCTGCTGCAATATCGAATAGGCTAAGGCAATACTAGAACATTTAAAAAATTTAAACAAACCATAGTTTGCAATTGCCCGAGGGTAACTGGAAGTTATGATCTTCAAGACCACAATTGAAATTACTTCCTCGGCGCTACACTAAAAGGTGATAGCATAACAGCAGCTGATAAGTGTCTAGGCCGAACCAGACAGCTACCTAAGGCGAAAAAAACTGACCGCCTTATTAGTAGACGGTCAAGGCTCTTGATTATTTGACAACCTGACAACACTTAGTATTCAGGAAGTGTAGTGAAACTACATACGCCGCGAGGGGGCGTTGTTCTCAATGTCAAGTGACTGGACAAATAAAATTACAAAATCTTTAAATTGTTGCAGAATTACTTGCGTTAAAATAAGCATAAAAGCAAAAGAATCTGGTGAATTTTGAAAAGCAGACTGGCTACCGACATTTTGAATTGAAATTACAATTCTTTCTGTACATGTCTTATGTATAGTTACAAAAAATATCTCAGATATGCTTTGATTTGTAAGTTTAGATTTCACATCAAATCACACAATATAAATTTCGCTTGGTATTTCGAAAATTCATTTTTTAAATGCATTCTTATGATAGGACCGCCCGGTTGCGTTCCTGTATTCAGTATTTCTACGTATTACTGTCATGCTGCCTCTGTTTTTCATCTCCAGGTTAAAAGATTTTAAAAAGAAATTTCTGGGCGTTATGAAACAAATCGCTACATAGATTTATAGTGTCAAGTTTGCTAGCTGGTCTGCGCACGCGAAAGTGGACTTACATAAGCGATAAGCGCCCCACTTTTGACTATGTCAAATATGAATGATTGTTAAGTGTTCATATGGACTATCTAGTATTTCTAGTAGTCAATTTGAGGCACTATGATGTTTTTTCTTTTGTTTTAGTCAGCCGGCGACCACGGCCAGCGTTACCTGCGCCGAAACATCAGGCATTCCAAAGTAAACCGCGTGTTTGCGTTAATTCCCCTATTTTATTATATCATAAGCGCTATAATGTAGTTATTTAACCATGTTCGTATAAGAAGCTAGTGATTTTAATGCAACTTTGTCAACTATATGAACACATTGCACAGGACGCATAAAATGCCGGTTTGTGTTACGCAAACAAAACTACCTAGTTACAATAGCAAGATTATTCTGCTGAATCATTGGAATGTCTCAGAAGGATCCTTGATAAATTATCAATTAGCTTATTTTTTATCAAGATTTCCACATTATTATCGCTATCTCAGCACACTTCTTCCAGAGCGAGAGAGATTGGGTCAAATTGGGTGCCAAGTCCAGAGCGTCCCCAATAGTCAAGGGACTTCTCTACTTCATTACGTTTAAAATACTATAAATAACTCTTCTCAATGGTTTATGACTTCTACCAAAATTCATATTCAAGTTCTTTAGTTTCTGCATACACCCTTGAAAAAGACGTGAAATTCCGTATGCAAATCATTCTTTACGTTCTTAATTTACAATCTTACACACGTAATGCATTGTCTTCCAATGTCTTGTTGCTTTTAACCTTCCATGAAATGTCGATATGCGATACCTTTCTACCATTTTTTCCTTTCGCTCACATTTACCGTGTGGCGCGATTCCAAATTTCGATTTTAAGGTCCTTCTGCTCTTGACACTGTTGTTTGTAAACTTTCGTAAAAGTACGGCTAGGGATTTAATTAGGTACCTTGAAATGGCCTTGTAAGGCTTCCAAAAAAATCGCAATACATTAGGTATTATTGGCCTTTGAATACGAGCTTCGTAGAGTTTTGAAGACAGGCTTTTCAGGGCAAGGTTTTACGGAGGACACCTTTCATCCATATCACTTATCTCTAGTATATTCTTATCTATATATCTATAGTATAGGAGTTTATACGACTGGTCTATGATGGTCAAAGTTTCAGTTGATGAATTTATCTCCAAGATCAAAGACAGACCTAATGCCAAGAACTGGCAAGAAACTCTTGGTCATTCTTGGTTAGTACCTTAGGTCACGTTTTGATTCCTAATATTTTGTTTTAAATGTTCGTGTAACCAGTGATTACCTTAAACAACAAGTTGTCACAATGTGTGAATAGTATTACGCAGTAATTATGTCCACAAGTGATGTAATACTGCCGCTATGTCAGGTGATCGATTAGACAGACTATGTGAAGTTATCTAAATATAGACAATACAAGTAGTTAGTACCCATGACTATGGAAAAAATGAGGGACGTAAAAGAAAAAAATAGGCTATTCACTTCAATCTCTTATTGCTTTGGGTGTTTGGGATAATAGCGGGTTTTCAAAACGATTTGAGGGTCTCATAGCCAATTGCGCTCAGTGGGTCAAGTAACCCGCGGTCATTTTATAGATGGGTCTCCGTGCTTTGGAGGGCACGTAAAAAGTCGGTACCGGCTGTTGTCTACCAAGATAACAGGCGTTAAGCCATGCTAAAGGCTTCTCGGGCGGCTTGAACAACGTTTACACTAGGTTCACCAGTCACCACTAACCATACGACACTAAACGAATAAGGAACCCTAAATCGTTATTGTATTGGCAGATATAGAGCAATTTGAAAGAGGAAGATTATATAATCTGCAGGAAAGGCAGGAAATACCTATGGTTTCGTAGCAAAATAAGTTTAGAAAATCCTAAAAATATATCGTACCTATATTTCAAACCTTGAAGATAAAGCAAGCTACGGTAGTGGTCAAATATAGTACCGATATTAATAATACAGGAGGAAAATCATAACAATGTTATTGATAACAGAAATGCCTACCTCAAGCAAACTGTAACAATATTAATCATTTCAATGCCCAAAATGTTTTGTTTGGTTTATTGAAATGATTCAATAAATTCAAACTTGTTTGAGTATTTAACTAATGACTGGTAAAAGTAAACGTATTCTGCAGCCTAGGTCGATTGTGTTCTTTTTCTTTCTTGGCCGATATTTTAAGGACAGGTTCACCTCGCTCTGATAAAATTAGGATATGTATTGTTAGCTTACAGCTACTGTGTGTGGATGCCCTATCGTGTCGTTTTTTGGTCAGATTACAAATAAGTCCAGAAGAAAGAATCTGGATTTTAACTTTACAGCTCAATTTCTAGAAGCTTCTTTTTAGAACATTTAAAAGTTTTTCCTGAAATTTACACTATACTTCAACACTCCAGTAAGCGTGAATTTATGAACTCTAGACACCTTTAAATGTTTTAACAGGTTATCTGCATGCTTGTCATGACTTCTTACTTCAATCAGTACATGATCTTCATCAGAACTCCACATTGAATCCGTCAAATCATTATATAGGTGTGTGAATCTACGTTTGCGATAAGGAATATTGTAACATATGTGTCAATAGGGCTTCCCGATACGCGGCACGTGTTAACGGCCGTACACGGTTCAAAGTTTATGAAAACAACGTTATATTTTATATTGTTGATGTTTATTACTATAAACTTGATCGACCACGTTTATAGGCATGCGTTGGAAATGCGTAGTGCGTTTGTTTATATTTCTCAAAACTTTTTATCACAATTTTTGAAGATGTTACTAGACCAATGGATTGATCATCAATCAATGGTTCAATCGACGACTATTACGATTTACGACCGATAAGTCAATAGATAGTTAATAAAGTTAATCAATCAATGCAAGTTTGATTAGTGTAGGATGCTCTAAGAAAAAAAGAAAGAAGAATAACATAGGTCAGACGTAGTTTTTTACCAAAACGAAAGGGAGGGCACTTCGTTTATAAAATAGGTCAGCAGAAAAGTCGTTGAGGAACGAATAATAAAATGACAAAGGTAGAATTAATAAATAGTAACAGTATTCAAATGTATTAGATCATTAGGTACTTAGGTAGCAATTGGTAGAAAGAGAATTGATTGAAAATAGCCACCCGCCGATTTCTCTATCGCATGATTTCAATTTAAATTGTCAGATTTGGAGTCTTGAAGATTTTTCGAGTTTTCTTTGAAGCTGTATCGATTTCGTCTCTTTGTAGGGGAGGAAATGATTGTCCCAGGATTATAAGTGTAATACTTTTATTCCATAGAGGGAGAACGGAGGGGTTAGTAAATGGGGTGACTGTGTATGACTCAGAGGCTTATGGGAACAGGTGTAATAAATCACATGTTTTGTTCCCTTTACAAAGGGGGGAAATCACTATTCATTCCAAACTATTATCAATCAATCTTCTGTCCTTTGAATTTTTGGGCTCCAAATAATGTAGAGTTTTCTAAACCCAGGACCTAAAAAATAAAAATAATTCCGACATGTTCTTCAGCGATGTAAAATCTTCATATGATTTCTACAGGCCTTTAAATTCTTCAATGTTTTGAACGAAATTTTGCGTTATTTACTATTACAGTCATTGATGTCAGATTTGCATGGGAAAACACTTTATATTCAGTTTTATATCTAAACTAAGAAACATGTCAAGGATGAAACGAATAAGTCCTGAAAACTACCACGTTAAAACTGTTACAATGACTGGACAATACGATGTATTACTCCATTTCACCGGAACAATGGAGGCATTAGATTACAAATTAGCCCGTATTTTTTAGTTCACATACGTTTTCCTCGTGGGCACGGAAGTGTAGTCAGTATGTTGGTTTGTTGCACAAGCTGAGCGTTCATTCGCGTACGAACTGCGTCGCGGTGGGTGTGGCGGCCCGCCTCGTGACGTCACTGAGACTCTACGTGACCTTTGTCAGCACTTGTGTATTGTAGCTGCTTTTTAATTGTTTTGTCTTTAGGCTGTACTAGTGATCTTTGACTTCACGTTTACTGTTACGATGAATAGGCATTTTTTAAAAATTAAGTACAGAATGTCTGGACTGGAATAGCAGAGAATATGGTTGGTGTAAAGGGAGAAGGCTTACAAAATGATCACAAAAATGAGGATATCATGTTTCAAGAGTAGGTTTAAGGCTTTGACAAATCGTCGTTTAAGTTCTATCACCATATAACATTTTGATGTCATTGAATTGACGAAATTAAAATGTCTCCTGAAAGGTTGCGTAAAATGACTTACGTGATAATAAAACTTAAACGCCGAAATTAGCATTTTTCGATGCACACAAAGTATGTCTTATACATACGTGTGTTTTGAGTTGAAAGTTGTCCATACTTAAGTTATCAACTTCAGAAATTGCCAGTCATGGTTTATAGTAACTCATTGGCATTACGGACAAGTGTATCGCATGTTGGGATTCCCCACACGAAGGGACTGCATTCCTTGGCCATTGTTTACTAACATTCTTCCTGTTAAGTACACCCTTTGAGCTTTGCTGACTTTATCGATACATACGTAACTTAAACAGTTGAAATGTAATAAAAAGAATACTATCTTTGAAAGTTTACTGGTAGTTTTTTATACCGAACTGCGTTGAAATATGATAGAAGAAATACTGTCTTTGGTATTTTGCTGGTAGTTTTTATACCGATACAAAATATTTACGACTATTTCATTACGCATGAATATAATAACAATAAAGAATGCTACTGAAACATCTGTTTTTCCTTACGTAATATTGGAAATAGTTTTGAATGAAAAACGAAGAGTGGTATAATTATATCAAAGTAATTCAAATTGTTCAAACAATTTTAATATCTATAAATTAATCTAGTCTGTTTCTTCCTTAACAATATCATCTCTTTTGTAGTAGACAATAGAGATTATTGTGAATCGCGGAAGCTCTTCAAACTCAATAACAGAAAAGCAATATAAATAAAAGAAAATAATTGTGTTATGTAACAAAAACGATAGTGCGTAATACTGTATATATAACCCATATGTTTCATGGCAGACGGAAGACATTCACGGTCAGACCTAGAGAACTATTTTTGTATCAATAGCATTGATATTTCGTATAAAAATCTTTACGATGTTTATGAAGACAGGCTTTTAGATGAAAAGGGAAATGGGAAAAGTTATAAAAAATATTATATGTCTGCTTTTAACGTAAAAGGTTGCTATAATAAATAGTTTTGTAGGAAAGCGGAAAGATGTTATCACCGAGTTTGTGATTCTTCTAAGGTTAAAAACTAAACTGATTTGAATGAAATTTGCCTGAGTGGTGGATACTGGATTATAAAATATTTTAGTTAAGGGCTTATAACGTATTCAGGTGCGGGCTCGAGAGAAAAATTTAGTAAATTTTTAATTCGGCAGTAGGATGACGAAGGTATTTTATAATAGTCTGAGTCATGTGATGTAGTCATGAACTTTTAAATGAGTTTCATGCTATTATATCTGAGCACCAAACGTGTGATAACGGGTTAAATATAGAACTGGAATTTTATAAGCATCGCTAGTTTATTTAGTCATTGCATACAGATTTTATACGATAAACGAAAGTACGCATTATCATGTTTTTGCACATAATACTCTTACACAATACACAAATACGGATTGAGAGTTAAAATTGAGATTTATTTCAGAGCTAGGTTAAGCTTAAGGTAACAATTTCGATAAAATGCAATTAAAACGTTAGATAAATTGATTTTCTCAAAGTTTCAGGGCACGTTGCATAGGCTGTGTCTCGCAGTAATGCAGTAGTGTAGCAATAAATAATAGTGAATATTCAGGTTAGAAAGTTTACAGTTAAATATTATATAGAAGTTTAATAGTTATGAAATATCTTCTATATTCTACCTCAAGAACAAGCGATGCATTTAGCTAAAAATGTAACATTATCGCATCGTTTGTATACATTTTAGTAAATAACAATGGATTACATAACGTTATATACAGCTGATTGGCATGTGACTTCTGCGATAAAACTCGACCGAGTCAAAGTAATAAAATCAAGGCCAGCGGGTCACCACTATTTTGGTTTTTATATGATTATTTTACTGATAACATACTGGTGCAGGATTCAATTCTATGCATTTTATTTTAATGAATAATATCCGAGATCTGTAACGTAAAGAACTGATGTTATAGACTTCTATAAGCTCAAATTAAAGTGTTTTATCGCAAGAGTAGAAAAGAAGGCGTGGATCAATATTCTGGAGCAAGAAAAACCTGAAGGAAATTAACGTTGAGTAAATAAAAAAGGTAACATAAGCTTTAATTTACAATTACGTTTAAGACCTGTTTCATTATAATATAGCATGTGAATGTTATCAAAAAAAGAAAATCTTAAGAAAAGACGCATGCTCTTTTTAAGCTAGAAAAGATTGAGGTATTTATATTTGAGAATTACATTGAATTGAAGAAACTATATTCAAGCCAGGTGCATTTGTCGAATTATTGTTACAAATCAAGTTCAGTGAGATTGCAGTACCAATAAATTGTCGAACGCTTTTTGAACTCAAAGATAAAGAGTCTTAATTAAGAAAGTAGTAAAAATTATCTCATTATCACTTGTATATTAATGTAGGTGTGTTATGGAAAACAATCTCCAAGCAAATGCGTTTATATAAGTAGGTTTATTGTGATACAAATATGTGGCTCACTGCTGGATTTATTGCTAAATTCGCATTGTGAAAGCTCAATTCACTATCAGTTTAAGTTAGGTTAAACGAGCAGTAAAAATCTGTAGTAAATAGGAAATAAAAATAAAAGTATTTGTACACGACTGTGCTAAAACGCATTATATTTTAACATTTAAAAAATAACTAAGGTAATACAATGTTAATGATTTATTTTATCTATTAAGCAATGCGACGTCAAAGCAAAAAACTACTTTTTTCTTTGTTAGTCTGATTAAGGAACAGCGTCAATAATTAATTCTGATTACGGTATTGGTACAAACTAAATAAATTAAAATATATAAATAATACATTAAAAACACTAGACTACGTCAAAACACAAACTAATTAACGAATTCTTGAATTTCTGTTTTACATTTTACTATGTAACTAAATCAATCATATAAAAATACATACATATTAGGATATCACACAATTGTTTCTTGTTTAATCAATCATAGACAGAATTTTTATTTTTGGAAAAAGGTTAAGTGATTAAAAAAGCATACCTACCCGGGACTCGTCGAAAAACAGACGATACTTAAAGAGAGTCGTCATAAATAATTACATCGAAAAGCTTATCTACATTATCAAAACAATCTATTTTTTAATCGAACATTAAGCATTTAGTTCCAGTAGCAACTAATTTGACGCTGGCCAAAAAGAAACCTGATTGCTTCCTAATTAATTTAACATCAAAAAACAAATATCAGTTCCAAGCTCATAGTACAAGCCTATTTACATTCACAAACAACAGAAAACCGGTCGTGGATCAGTCTGGGTGACCAACCATTTATAATTATGTGTAGGCAGAAGTGTTTATCATTATGATTATATCACGTAAAAAATAGGAAAACATGACGATGGTGATATAGGCAGTGAAAAATGCAGTCTTGATTATGAAGGCTCTGGTGTGTTGCTTCAAGATTTAGGCAGAGAGTCTCTAATGGGAGTGCTCAGGAAATAAAAAGAGGGCTGCTAGATTAGGTAATATGGACTGACCTAGTGGTAGCAGAAGTATATTCGAGAATGATTAGGAAATAAAAAAGTGATGATAGATTAGATAATATGGACTGCCTTAGAGGTAGTAGAAGTATAGAAGAAGGCTCCGGAAGACTTTAAGCAAAAGTGTTTAGGATGATTTGGGAGAAAGGAAATTTCATGTGACGGCTCGACGACTCACTTGTAAGAAGAAAACGTGTACTATCCATACTAATATTATAAATGCGAAAGTAACTCTGTCTGTCTGTCTGTCTGTTACTCAATCACGCCTAAACCAATTTGCATGGAATTTGGTATGGAGGTATTTTGATACCTGAGAAAGGACACAGGCTACTTTTTACCCCGGGAAAATGACGCATTCCCAAGGGAAAATGGGAAAGTCGCGGGTAAAAGCTAGTATACTATATGGATGGAATTAATAACACGATTCAGTATAACGACGCTTCTGATTAGATACAAAAAGAGTCAAAACCCGGGAACATATTTAGAAATTTTGATGCAAGAATCTAATAATTTACTCGAGTTTTTATAATTTATTCACCTAGATCTCTCACTGATTTCGAAGCTTATGCCATTAATTCTGTGTCTATAAAACTACAGTTATAATGGCCAGTCAGCAGGGCACCGATGTAGATCGGTGGCCTCGTAAAACAGTGCCCGTTGTTGTCTAGCAAGAGTTAAGCCTAGTAAAAGGTTGCTAGGACATTTTACTTGGCTTCCTGTATGATTGAATAACATTATAATTGGCTGTGCCGTCACGAATACGATATTTAAAAAAATATAATGGTGTGATTATTGTGGACAGTTTCCTTAGTACATTTATGTAGTATAGTTTTACAGGATAATGTAAGTTTAATTTTGTTATAGTAACCTTTATGATAAAGTTCCTACGATAGAGTAAAAAAGTTAACCAAGGGCTGTCATATATATTTTTTCAGTATACAAGATCTAAGTACCTATTAATAACGTCAAAACTGCGGAAGACTATAATTTATGTTCTTGGGAAACATTCTATGTTGCTTATATTTCGTAGAGACAGGCACTGGCATTAATGTCCAGACTAGTTCCGTAATTACACGTTCATGTTATTGCTTATTCCAAGCTTCGAAGCAAATATATTAAACCGGCAAAGTACAGCGTACATAGAGACGTAGCGGGTTAACGCGCTAACCTAACATAACCTCAAATTATCACTGGCTATAATACACCCGTAAGTCCCGTAAAGAGCAAAACAATATTTGCATCTGTCTGTTTAAATACTGACCTGTCATTGTCACGTGTAGCAGTCGTAACGGAGGAGGTTCACACACATTGGATAGAAATTAAAAATAAATAGGCTGAATGCGACGCATTCGCTTTGCCTGACACGGAGTACTGTCGTAGAGAAAAAAGCGCGGGAGCGTCCGGCGCTCAGTCAGTTTGCAGGTCAGTGTGTGCCCGCGTGCTGCAGGGGATGCACGACTGCTCGCCGTATTTACGCGCTTAAATAAACATTTTCGCACTGTGAATAATTATTATTGCTAAAACTATATTCGTGTAGTGTTATTTTCATCTACAACGCCAGGTGCCAGTTTTCTTGAAGACGCAAAGGATTATACGAATTAAATCGGTAAGATTTTATATATTTTAAATAGCATGTGTTATGAAGAAATTTAAATGTAGCATATTCTTATGAAAAGTGTAAATTTAAAGAATAATAGTGATAATTAATTATTTAAAAGTGTTACGAGTACATTGCATTATAAAAAAAAAGTTATTTAACTTTCGTCGTCACATAAAATATAGGTACCTATTTAAAAATAAAATTAAATATCGAGTGCTTAATCAAAAAATAATTAACAAGGTTCATGCAATTGTCTAATCATTAATCTAATGTCACACAATCTACAAGAAAAATAAAATCGAGTAAAACAAAAGAATTTTCAAAATCAATTTGCATACAATCAATATTGTCATTGATCTCTTTTGTTCAAATTCAACCTGCTTAACATTCAACTAACAAAATTATTTAAATACATTAAATTAGAAGTAACTACCAAATTACGAGACATTAAGCAACGATTATATACAAGAATCAGACCACTATATAAGTAGCAGCATACCTATGAAACTTACATAATATAATATTATATTTAAACCAGGAACAACAGCTAAAGAATTCCCTAATAATTCTAAAAGCCATACTTCATTATCTGAAGGAAAACTATAACATATATATGACATCATACATAAGACCCTGACATTGCGACTGGTTACGACGAGAGCTTTATGGCTCCGTTAATCTGTATTTAATTAACTTTACCGATATATTCTAGGAGATATTTATTACTAGATTTATAGGCTGCTAGTGCTTTAGTTTGTAGATGACGATAAACTAGCTAAAACGCAGTTTTATCGGCACGCAACTATTATTACTTAAGATTGTTTTGAGACAACATAATGTCAAAAACGGTTAAAGATGGTTACATTTTGAGAAATGGCAATGACATGTAATAAAATTTAAAAAAATATGCAAGAATTCTGTTAAAAACAAAGAGATGAGAAGATTAAATAAACGACAAAATATACTTATGAATCAAGAAAAGATCGCCGTCTAATTCAGACCAGCCTAAAATAAAACGATACATATTTAAAATAGTATCTGGAAAAGATTCTATCGTCTGAATCTCAGCGAATTGATGAACACACGAAACAGTATGTAGGTCAGGATTCGTCCTGGTTAGAATACGTAAACAAATAAAGCTACGGGAGAATCTCGAGTGTATCGCGTTGAAAATACTTATAGATATGAAAGAACTTGTGAAAATACTTTTAGATAGAGCTAAATCGAAGCTCGAAATAAATGGGTTTATCGTGAAATCAAGTATTTGTAAAGAAAAGTCTAAAATAACTTGAAAGTACTTCGCGTTAATTCCCGTATTCTATTATACCTTAAACATGCAACGCGAGAGTTTAAAAGTTATGACTATCTTTATAGACTTATTTATTTGAGAATAAATATAGGCTTTATCGTAACAATATAATATAGAATCTTCTAAAAAAGCATTACTTTGCTATACACTAGAGCTATGATCAAATTTCAATTGCCGTCGAACGAAAAATACAAGCGTCATAATATATTTGCATCGTCTACAATGACGATGATGAATTCGTTTAAAATTTTACATTTGCATAGTCTCCATTACTCAAAATGTATTATCTAACAATATTTTAATATCGATGTGCAATTTATGAGTATTTTACACCACATTCAAGGTTGCTAGATAACTGTTTATTTGCAGTAAGTGAAACAAAGCGGCAATACACTTGTACAGTGACTTATACTGACCTAATGGGCAGACATTGACTGAATGCCCTATGTTACCTTTGAAACAGATATCATTTGAACAAATAATTCAATGATAATAAAATCTATATAAAAGAAAGCGTGGTAATGTTATAAATAGAATAGAAAACAGAACTATAACGTTACTTACATCATAAATGTGTTATGTTTTCACATTTTTGAGACAAAATTGACGAATAGTTATAACATGGTGGACAGCTGTGACGAATTTAATTCAAGGCAAACGTTTACGACGACATAGTGTAAATTATTAATGATTAATGCTAACGGTGTTGTTATGTCATGGTGGTTTTGCATATCTTGATAAAGACAGAAAAAACAAGGAATATTAGTGTAGGAATAGATGAAGAATTAAGGAAACTAAAGGAATTGAATTTCCCGTAAAATGACGCACAAATTCTACATATTCTGATGAATAAATTATACGGTCTAGACTTTAAAAAAACTGCTCTTCGTATACTATATCTAGATCAAGATTGAGCTATCTGATCTCAGAGGTTTGTGACCTTTACACAAATGTGAATGAATACAGATAACATATTTTTACAGAACTAGCTTTCGTTTGCAATTATGTCTAAGCAAATAGAGATTTTCCAGGATAAAAACTAGTCATATGTGTTACTCCAGGTTATAATTTATCTATGTACCAAATTTCATAAAAAATCATTCAGTATTTTTGCGTGAAAGAGTAAGAAACAATTTTCGCATGTATAATATTAGTAAGATTGAGAGGAAATGAAATGTAAATATTCTCAAAACATGCGAACTTGATTCCTCTTTGTGAGTCGCCACTGATTTATTGAGAATGAAACACGATGAGCGAAGGTATGGAAAGGTCAATGCAAAACGTTGCTCCCGTTTAAACAGTGTACTGCTCCGTACTACATTTAGTGCATTTCCATATACTCGTTATGAAGTCTAGGAACTTGTGACGAATATGTTTACTATGTTACGTTGGCATTACTGACTACCACTAACCATACGATAAGAAGAAGAAGAAGACTACTCACGGAAAGCTTTCCAAAGAAAATATTTAGTGTTAAAATGTGGATTCGCTTTATTCTAACAACGTTACGAGTATTTTATGTGTTAATAAGGTAAGGAATCGAGATTATTTTGTCGTAAAAATATAAATAATTAGTTGGATAATAAAATTAACAAACACTTCGCTACTATGGTTTATGAGAATGTTATTTCAATTTAAGCATAATAAAGGAACCTTCCACTGAATCACCAATCGGTGGAAATTTTCAAGTTGTAAACTCATGGTTACATATAAATGAGGAAAGGTATGATGATATACCAAAAACATTGATTTATTATAAAGTATAAGGTTTAAAAGCTTTTTTTATCGTTTGTAGAACGCAGAACTTGAATATGGGTATGTATAACAGATAGTCCCAAGACCCAGAAGAATTGCAAATATCTGTATAAATATGAATTAAAAACACTAACTTGAACAACAAAGACCTTAGCGTCAATCAAAACAATATTAAAAAGATTCATAATTATAATACGAAAATAATAAAAGCACTACCCACGTTTCCTGCATACAAAAACTATCAAGACAATACATATAATAAGACAAATAAATATATTTCCGAGTGTATTAAACTTTATGTTAAATATAAACCAGTGATTCACGAACGCACAAAGACATGATTCCGGGTAAACATGAAACGGATTACAGAAATTAATTTAGAGGAATACAAAGAAAATACTAGATTTAATTTTTGACGAAGAAAGAAAATGGATGAGCTAGATTTTGTTTCATTTATATTTTACGTTCGTTGTTCCATATTTTATGTTGACGATTAAAACACAGCAAATTTTTTGGGACCTCATCATTTCTGGTAGCAGATTTTTAAAATCTCAGCAAAAAGGGATCAACCAGCTAGTAGCTTAGAAAAAAAAAACCCCTGCAAATACCTTCTCTAATCCCTCGTCAGAATTTCGAAAAAATAAGAGATTTCAGTATAACAGCTTAAAGAAAAGGCGCTCACGTTTTCAATGCAACGATACATGCGAACTATCCCATCAAATTGTTTGATACAATGTGTGACAGCAATTAAATCCATGAGATTTCTCGGCTTCAGAAAGTCGTAGTGGATTAGAGAACATAAAACTGCTAGTTTTCATAAGATCTACCACATATTATGTATCTAAATGTAGGTTGTAGGTTTATCGTTAGCCTTTACTTCGATATTTACAAATGCATGTTAATTTTCTGCACTCATATACTATCGTTGTGTTCTTACTCGTGAATTTTTACGTTACTATGTTTCCGAAGTCTGATAAAAGTCTGCAGTATGACACTTGATCAAATAACTACAAGCCAAATTGCCACGGTAAATTAGCGTTGATAATTAAAAATGTATTGTGGATTGTTCTTGTGTAAGACTACTATCATTTATATTGAGATCTTCATTTAACATGGAATATATACATACATAAAACCACGCCTTCTTACCATACGGGTAGGCAGAGACGAGAGAACGTCACTTAGAAACTTCTCTTGCTTTATTCACATCCATACCTGCCATCGAATATGTTTGCACTTTATTACAAACAATTTTTCTTTGTTCTTTTTTTTCCTTAGACTGTTTGAGTTTCCCACTGCTGGTCAAAAGCCTCCCCCCTACCCTTCCAAATTCCCCTATCGGCGGCAAGATGTTTCATGTTTAATGTTCTACTTTTAAAAAATCGTAGTTAATAAAAAGTGAAATGTTCAATGTCAATGTCAAAGTCATAACTGACGAAGCGCTGACAAATGCATGTAATTTCAATTAAAATGATAACACCGGTGCCCTGAGCATAGATACTTACACTACTTACATAATCGTACACTTGTCACTCAACATTCATAGGGATTCAACATTAATTCATATTTAAAGAGAAATAAACTAAAAAAATATTTTATATTACTATCCCACTGCAGGGTAAGGGTCTACTCTCGAATGAGGGGTTAGGCCTTGAGTTCACCACGCTGGCTAAGTGCGGGCTGGTTAAATTAAAATTAGAAATTTCAAAAACTTGTTTCATTATCAATTGGGCGTAAGGCCGCAAGAACAATTTTCAGATAAAGACATTGTGAAAACGCGTAAGGTACAATTTTGTATATAGGTACAATTTTTACCGTCATAATGTTAGTATAACGTTTAAATTTTATAAATTTTCAGTCAAAATGTTGAAAATGTAATGACACTATCTTTAATTGGCATGGCTTTAGAGCACAAATCATGGCATCCACTCAGAGCCGGAAAAACGCAAAACATAAAGATTTAAAGGATTTAATGATTATAAAAATGAATAACCGGCTATAGTTGTAACAATAAACAGATACTTAGATAACAATATTAATTACTGCTATAAGCCATGTCAAAGGCCTCTCGGGCGGCTTGAACAACTTTGACACTTGGTTGACCACTAACCATACGATAAGAAGAAGACTGCAACGACTATAATTAATGGATTAGTAATTTTATCGCGACAAACACTATGTTATTCATTCAATTCTACCAAGTGGTTTTCTATTTTGAAATGCACATGAACGGTATTTTCCTATTCATGTTTGTTTTCAATAACAACGTCGTTTGTCTATTTATGCTTAAGTTAGCGTCTACATAAACATATAAAAAATCATACCTGTTGTACCCGAAGGTATATGAAATTTCCCTCTTCTAAATAATAATTTAATATTTAAAAAGATTATATTAAAATCTTTCGTCGATTACTACATGAGTCGCATGTACTTCATAGCGAGTGAACATATTGCCCTAAATACATCTTACCATAGAAAACAGATCTAAACCGTCTTCTATAATCTAAACCATCCTTAACTTAAAGAAGAAACCTATATTTAAATTTGCTAAAGGACGAAGAATGATTTTCCTAGCCATAACAATCTACATCGCTGTTCCATTATTCTTAGAACATGTGTACGGTGGAATGATCTCAGTACCTACAACTGGTGTCGCAATCAATGTCGTACAAACCACACAGATGTTTACTAAGGTTGCAGCGCGAGCTAACGTGACCGCACTGCGTAATGCCGAAGCCCTAACTACTGTTAGTAAACAAGATTCATATCTGTGGAAAAGAAAGCGAGGAAACACACGCAAATGTTAATAATGTTAACGTTTTCCTCAACATGACGTAAGAAATCCAACAGTTGGTGTTTCTGAAAAGGTTATTCCGTAATTCAAGGTTTTGAGTTTACAACTACCAATTTTGTTTACTGTAGGTGTTCATTATGCTGCCCCCAAAAAAAAAAATACGGCAAAAATCCTTTGTGACTTTTGCACAATGAAGGTACAATTTTGAATTCTGCAAAAGTTATTTGCCCTTAACTGCTTATAAGACGAATAGCTGAATATAAGTAATTGATGGTATTCTCAAGGCACGATTTAAAGTGTAAATGTGCATCGTCAATCGTAAGTTAATTGAAATATGATCAGAATACCTGAGCAGTTCTGTATAATGTATGTTTAGTGGCAAGTACAAAGTTCACCTTTGTTTTGACACCAGCCGTACAAGTGTTGGTTTTAAATTGCAGTAATGTATTTCAAATTAGTATTTAAAATGTTGAATTATGTAAAAATCGTTAGCAAGTTAGCAACTATTAATTTATTTGCAATGCCTGCCTGCATAATCTATTAACATTACGATCCAGGAAAATGAAAGCTTTTGACGTCTAATTACAGAACTAAATAATTTTGATAGTAATAAATCGATTAATCGTAAAGTATCAATAAAAACCGGTAGAGATATAAAAAGAAATGCATTAAAAGTTATTTTCGTCCAAATTCTTGTTATTTTTGTACACAGTGGTAACTTTACTTTGGACCATTAAAGAAGGTTCAATATCAGTTCATTCAACTTTTTTATTCCCGACGAAGTGTAACGCGAGGACAAAGAAAATCAATTTAAAAAAAAAATTAAGTTTTTATCTTTGCAACGATTGAAAAAATTCGTATAAGATCTTCCCGGATATCTTTTACTATAGTAGTAGTAACTAATTGATTCTATTTAAGTGTAGTTTTTGCTTCATAATTGTTTACAATGTCCGTGATATTGCTATGATTGAAGACAATAGCCATGCCATTGATATGAGACAGTCAAGGCCGTCCGCGGCAAAGTTGACGACATCGTCTGAGTGCACTGAAATCATAACTATTGCTTAACGAGAAATATACAGGACCTATTAAAAACTAGATCATGTAAAATGGGATAATCATAATTTTTAGGCAGATTGACTGCCTCCGTGGCGCAGTGGTTTAGGTCACTACGCCAATACCATTGCGTCGGGAGCTCATGGGTTCGATTGACACACGGAGCAATTATTTGTACGATCCACAAATACATTGTTTCGGGTCTGGTTGTGCTTTGTGTCTGTTGTTTGTATGTTTGTAATAGTCCCCGCGATATAAGATCAATTTTCAGTGGGGGAGTAGTCTTATCAAAAAAAAAAAAGACGAAAAAGAGATAGTGCTTCAGGAGAAGACTAGAGTCAAAAAACAGACATGAATAATGTAATCAGAATGAGTTGCTAGATAAAAGCTGCAAATAATGTAAAGGTAAAGTCAAAGGTGTACTACCTTTGACTTTACCTTCCTTCCTACTACCTACAACCTTTACTTCATAGCAGATATAACCATAGCAGATAAATTTACTACAACGCCAAACAATAAAACCGAATGTTTTCTCAGTCTTGTTTGAAATTAATTGGTCCAATTACTGTTTATTTGGATTGTTTACTCGATCGACAATAATAGGGTCTCAAATGACATCGAATGTCGATAAACAGGATGTCGGCAGACATGTCGTTATACTCGAGTTGATTGATTGCTTATCGTGCAGTTGGAAAGAAAATTTAAGTAAGAATAAGCCAACTGACGATTAAAATAATATTCAACTCTTATTATTCCTCGTTCGGGACTTGTGACACTGATAGCTAGGCCTGCTGGGCAAGGAAACGCATGAATGTACCACTGCTGAGCAAGGAGACACTTGCCAAGCAGTAGGATAGTGTTGGGTTAAAATAAATATCTAGCCTTGTTTCTATAAAGACAGATGGAGACTACAGTTCTCCATTAGAGATTATCTCTCTATTTTGTGCTGAATAAAACTTCGAACCTAATATCTTTGCATATCACAAAATAAGATCATTGTATGTAATGTCTTTGCTGAGTGTCCCCTCGAATTGCTTTCAGCACAGCTGATACATTATATTAACAAACTTCGACACGTGTTACAACTGTTTGTCGTTTATTCCTTAGAAACGCGATTTAACACCACTACATAAACATTACATAACAACCAACAGCCATAAATTTACACCTTTAAAAAAGACTATTGCACCGGTAATCGTGTTGTCGTGTTAACTATAAAGTTATATTACTTTAAACGACCGTGACAAATTAGTCTGAAATGTTTTTCAGCACGAAAGTGACAGTTATCGTAATTTCGTTAGATCTATTACATAACTTTATATTGTTGTACGTGACTTAAAGATTCTACAGCAAAAAGTATGCAGCAAAAACTGTTACTATGGCATGTGGTGAAACAAAAAATAAGTTTATGAATGAAACTAAGTATACGGTTGTTTTCATTGAAACGTTTGATGACAGCGAAATTGTTGTTATGGTTTATGTTAGTGCTATTTTGCACTTTTAATACAAAAAAGGCACATTTTCTCTTACTTGTTTTATATATATCTTGCTAATTACTTTCATCTGTCGTAAATGTGTTCGCGGTTGCCCACATAGGCCTTTTGTGCCATGAACGAAAGTGCACTTATTCTACCTCACGCCACCTTAATCATCTGCAATAGATGTATACAGGCCAATAATGATGATGAATAATAATTAATTAAACTTGACGGAAAAGAAACATTGCATTTAATGCTCTCAATATAACTTAGGTGTACAACAGGGTATCATTCTCGGGCCACACATAATAAAACGTGATCTTTCATTGAGGATCAAGTGTCAGGTGCGCGTCGGATGATATAAATTAACATAACACAGCTGTATTGAATATCATAGTAATTATGATCACATGCCATTTATAATGGTCGTGTAATGGACGAGATAAGAATCCACGAAATGTCTTGATAATGTAACGTGATTGGTGAATGAAAGCTGCGTTGCGATTAATGCAGGGGCAGTGGTTTTAGAAATGACATGGCGAAAGGTCAATGATATTAGTTATCTGTACTTTATTAATAATTTCATAGAAGAGAGGTAATTTCTGGAACGGCCAAAGCCATTGATGCAGAAGAAACATACTACTAAGTGAGTAATACTACATACATAATATCACGCCTTTTTTCCATAGGGGTAGTCAGTAAACAAAGAACGTCGAAGAAAAAATCTTCTTAGCCTTGAGTTGAGATATAGGCAGAAAAGAATAGTAGTCTATATTATAAATGACATTTGTCCACGATGTCATAGACCAATATAATATAAGATAAGAAATAATAAAGCTTTGTTTTAATGCCTATTGTTAAAAACAATGCATCTGAAATTAGTAGTAATGCGCAAATGATTAGCCGTCACAAACGACTATTCAGACAAGCAGCCCATTCATATAAAACTCTTTGATATGAGAATACATCGCCCTTGTGTTTCTCACCGGTCGTTAATATCGTATTTACGTTATTGTACTATTTATTTGATGACTGACAAATTGGAATAGTTCCTATTGAGGTAAACAAAGATAAGAGGGCACTGGCAGCTTTTGATAAAGATATTTGTTTATTTGAATACGGTTCATTGTTAATTAAGGTCTATTTAACAATAAATATATAAGAAAGATGTCTGATTTTTTGTCGATTTTAAACTATCGCAACTTGTCCAATAATTCGACTTTAATACGCGATTGATATGTAAGCCGAGTTAGACTGAAGGTGCTATGACCATGACTGGTGTAACTCGGCCGAAACGTCGGGAAACAAGGAACCATAACCCGTTTACAGTCAAATTTAGATTTTATTTTCCAAACAGTTTAAACATAGATATTTGTAGTCGGTTGAGAGGAAAATGTGTTAAGACAGATTGAACAAGCGATAGTGTTCTATTTAAAACATCGACTAGCATTCGAGCTGCAAATACGCACAATCTGAATTTTAGAATCTATCATTACTTCCGCACTGACTTGCAACTTATTAAAATTTATATCAGTTAATGCAAGAATAGGAAGTTGTTTCAGAAACACCTCGATTAAAGGAAGTAAATCTATGACAATATGAATTGATATAGGTACATGACCCTGCCATACTAGATGATAGTAAATCTTGGAAACCAGGAAAAGAAGGTAGCAAAATGCAGCAAGGACATACGGAACCCGTTTTGATCGCTGAACTAATTAAATACATTCACGAGGAAGTCATGAATAACAAATCAATGCAAATGAAAATTTCTCATTTTAGCGTTTGAAAAATATTACTTATTAAGTTTGGAATGAACGTTGTAAAGTATTTATTTCCATAAAACTGAACATTGGAACTTTAAGTACATAATAAATGAGTATTATAAATCATCAAAGATAATATCATGGTCTTACTAGTTTATTTAACGAGAGCCCTTATAAATGCATGATGCAACACACTTCACAATTGCGTGCTTCAAGAATAAAATAACTATATAATTTATTTTATTTTACGACTACTTGACATGACAAGAAAAACTGAAAAGGTAGTAGTACCTAAAAAGAATTTTGAAATAACAGAAATTCCAAATGTTGCTGCAATGAAATTTGGTGCAACAGTTGTTCTATAAATACAATATTCTAAACAGAAAATCGTAATTATAAATACACGAGACTGGTCTAGGTTAGGGAAAGCTAACTTATATGAGAGAGAGGTTGATTATGATTACTACTTGATTATGGTTGCACAAACCATTAATTATAAACGGTAATTACTGTATGCAAGAATGCATCGAGCCTGTTTTCACATATTAAGCCTAGAATGTTGACCTTTAGGAATGTCATTCCTTAATAACTTTAATAACAAGTTAATAAACATCTGTCTTATGCCGCTCACGTGTTTCGAGGATTTTAAAGGATGAGACAATTCAGTACTTAACTTTACAATCTTAGATTAAAAGATAACACGCTTTATTCCGCCGCATGGCACGAACAATTCGGGACGCAGTGTGATGCAACAAGTCTCTCCGTATCGTCAGCTCACAATTCACAACCTCTATAAATATATGCTCGTAACCATGTTTATAAAAAACGTTATCTTTTTATACCCCATCTATTAGAAAAAGATAAAGTTTCTTAGGTATAACCATGACCTTTTTATATGGTATCACACAAGGTATTGCATTGGGACCATATCTATCTTGTGTCATTCAGGTCAATATAGCCTAGGTTACAGTATGAATTGAACCGTTTATTACATACTAGGTCACTAGCAATAGCTAATAGTTACAATGTTGTCTGCAGTAGGTTAGAATTGAATAATCAAATACAGCAAGTTATGAGCTCCAATAGCGTAGAAAAAAATGCAAGAAAATTGCTTATTTAGATCCTAAGCAATTTTGTGTGTATTAGAAATGGAAAAGATATAGACACGCCCATTTCAAAATAGCAAAGTAATGTTGCAGAAAACGTGAACATTAGTCATAGTGATAAGCTTAAATGTTGATGTTTGAAGATAGCTCAAGACAAAGGTTTTAATAACATCTCATAAACATGAATAAGACAACTGTATAACATAATATGACGCCTATTTTACCCGAAGGGGTGAAGGTATATGAAGCAGAGGTGTATGACGTATGTACATCCACATTTCTCTATTAAATATGTTGGTCCCATGTAATATGGTGTCTATTGCCATTTACCGAGTTACCATACTCCGAGCGACTGTTAAGAAATATTCTAGACTAATAGTAGTTTGTCGGACTTGGGATCGAACCCAAGACCTCAAGATCTGCAATTAGGTACACTACCGACAGTGCCACAGAGGCAGCTTAATTATTCAGACAACAGTATTTTTAATAGCCCTACGTAAAACGTTTGTTAACAGCATAAATGCTCCAATAATTTTGAGCAGTTAGAACAGTTGAGTGACCTCTTATGTCTTGAATGCATAACAAAAAGTGGTTCAACCGGTGCCTGATTAGTGTTAGTTACATAATGTTATAATACATGCTGTTTTTGTAACACCTAATTATTACAATGATAGTTATGTGTACAGCTAAAAACTTTGACGTGAATGACACACCTTCATTTTTAGAAAATATTGTACTTTTTGTCTATATTCTGAGTGTTATATTTATTGAATCGAATATCTGAATGTATATTTTCGGTTTTTTTAAAGTTTCTAATTATAATAAATTACTCCATTTTTTAATCTTCCTAATTTAAACAGAGTCAAAATTATCAATCTCACTATGTCGAGCGCTGACATATAATGTTACATAAATTGTAGCAGGAAAATGGATACAAAATGAACCGTTTATTAATGAACATAGGTACGATAATATCGTTCAAATAATCATTATACAACACGCATACCTCTCCAAATTATACAAAACCTCTTCGTAAAACCATCATGCATAGTTTGTGTGCAAGTAAAACTGCCATTAAAACAATTTAATGTGAATTCGTAATCAACTTAGTTTCTATGGGATCTCTCCTGCCCACGTAGAATACAATTTAATTAGTATTCGTGGCCTGTGTTGTGACGTCATCGGCTACAGCCACATGATCGCGGCATATGGCCAGACTTGCGATCGCCCAATCGCAACGCGTGCTGTCGAAAGCGCGCAAGGGAGCTAATGTGACGCGTGGGGGTGTGGCTGCGGCGAAGTGAAAGGTATATCATTGTTACTGATAAAAAATATCATTGTATGCGTCATGACTTCCAATAAGTGTGGCATGTAATGAAACATATGTGTTTCTGTACGATAATATTTTTGATAACAGTATTCATCATGAGAAGAGTTTTACCAGGAAAACAAAATTTTTGATTATTCTCCTAGGTACTTAGATCGACATGGTGTAGCGTAGCTCACGCTTATTAAAACATCGAAAGATATAATTTGCAAGCAAGCAAGCAATAAAGTCGCAGAAAAGTCTTGAAAAGAAAACAGATTTTTTTTTATCAGTAAAAAAAAAAGATTATATTATCAAAAAATAAAACTTAGAGAAACTGACGCATCCTCACCTTGTTATTTCGATGTACAATTTTAATGCGACAAAAAAACGCAAAACGATGTTGTTACGGTAGTACTAGGAAGTGAGTCGTCCTTGACACATTACGATTAAATTGCGTCGTTTGTGCGACGTAAGCTTTTTATAACAAAACGATTTGCAGATTAGATCGTGAGTAAGTGACGTTTATTCTTTGATGTTGTTATGATGTTTGTCTCACTATTGTTTATTTTACAACTGTCATAGTCACCCTGACGATTTATAAAAAATACCCTTATTTATTTGATTTCGTTCTGGGTTCCACTACTGAGCAAAGACCTCTCCCTTAGTTTTCCAGTCCCCTCGTTTGGTGCGTCTGACCATCCATCTAAGAGCGCGTCTAAGTCATTCCGTCATCTCCATCTTTTGATTGAACATATTTCAGGGAAATCTTTTACAACAATAGAGAAGCTTTGAAGTGTTGAAAAGAAGCAATTTATCAATAATAATACTCATGCAGAATTTTGTATCGTTGTGGTTTATTATCGTTAATGATAAAAGTTTGGGTAGAAAACTTGTGGTCTACAAACCGCAAGGGCCACATTCTAGACGATTTGAAGCGATCCATGTTCTATTTTCTAAAGGAATAAAAGCAAAAAGACTCCACATCGCACTTCTCCCTTTTTACAGCAGAATTTCCTTAGCTTAAACCTTGTCTTCTGTCAATGCGTCACATTTTAACTACGTTTTAGCATTCTTTCTAAAAGCAATATAAATACTAATCTAATGTAATTTAAAGCGATTACGTATTACGCAGTTTTCCTTCACGGGATGAGTTTCAAGGTTCAAACCATGTTGACACGCGGTTTGCTGTTAATTCGCGCTCATAGGCGCAAATAAAAATATATTCATGTTTTATTACATAGGCCTCGAGTTTAAAAATAGATGTTTATTTAATGAGTTTTTACTATTGCAACTGTTTGACGTGTGTAGAATATGATGTCAGACATTGCCTAGTTAAAAGACGCAATGGATAACAGGAGAAAAAATACTCTTTAACTCTACACTAATTGACACGAAGCACTTGAAGGTCTATAACAAGATGGATCGATAACATTATTATAGGTTTAGGTCACCACGCTGCTACCACTCACCATTGCGCCCGACGCAAGGTTGTGGGCTCGATTCCCACACGGAACAACTTTATTTGTGCTAGCAGAAAAGACTGACAGATAGCTAGAGAAGAAAAAAACAGGATGCCTGAACTAAATTATTGTTTTGTTCTAGTCTCTAACATGATACTATACTTTAAAAGCAATAAAAATCCCAAATCCATAGAAAACTAGAAAAAATCCTAGCGTTTTCTTTCTGACTTCAATTAATTGGTTAAAAAGTAGTAATATTCCAATGTGTTCCTAGTCAATGATAAACGTTGTCTAGTATGTACACGACACCAATACCGACGATACTAACGCGATAAACTTTATTTGAATTAACCTGGAAAATTATCCATTC
Organism: Anticarsia gemmatalis; assembly: GCF_050436995.1. Taxonomy (NCBI): domain Eukaryota; kingdom Metazoa; phylum Arthropoda; class Insecta; order Lepidoptera; family Erebidae; genus Anticarsia; species Anticarsia gemmatalis. The sequence goes on along the minus strand of NC_134764.1, from coordinate 6,005,527 downwards.
GAAACGCAACGAGTAAACATAGAATTATTCCCAACATACGAATGCCAAGAACTTATTTTTCTTCTTCTTTAACGTATAGTACCACTGACAAGCTGGCTAATATCAGACTAATATAGTTATAAGCAATAATAAAATAATTACTTACGGTCTCAAGAGGACCTACTCTGGCCCTCAAGGGACCTATTAATCACCATCTACATCTATCAGATTATCTGTTCTTCAGAGACACCAACAATAACTATGAACGACTTGTATAGAAACTGCTATACTAGAAATGGAAGTGTAAGCAATGATTAGACACAGTGTTTTATCAACTCTTCATTCATAATAACTCAAAATTTCAATAACACAAATCAGGATATATTTACTTATTCAATGTCAAAAGTTACACTGGCTTTGACCCTTGCAATTAACAGGTTTATCACACAATGCCCTTGCGAAAATAATTTGATAACGTTACCTATTCGGTTCAGAGTTCAGAGTATTGATAACATAACATATACAATAATTTGTCCAACTTGTTATGCTAATATTATGTTATTTGTGTACAAAATATTTGAGGCGTAACCGGATTTAACTGGAACAAACTGGTTATTTTATGTTTTGTGACTTTTTTATAATTTTGTTTATAGCCCGGAATAGAGATGGCAATTTAGATTATTTTGTGAGGAATTTTACGATACAGTTGTAGAGTCTCGCACCATAATTCCTATACAATGAAATTGAAGTCATTTGTCTATATTTAATTCACACCTTAAGTACAATAAACTACAGCAATATTACTTACTAGCTGACTCGCGCAAGTTCGCTTGCGCCACACAAGAGAGAATGGGTCGAAATTTTCCGCGTTTTTGTAACATTTTTTACTGGTACTCTATCCTGTAGCCTTCATGAGAAATGAGCTATCTAACACTGAAATTATTTTTCAAGTCGGACCAGTACTTCCTGAGATTAGCGCGTTCAAACAAACAATGAAACAAACTATTCAGCTTTAATATTTGTATAGATAGAAGCTATAATACAACTTCCATAAATCTATAGCAAAATTGTATTACAATGTGTTCAATTGAAATCGGTTATCCTCTATACCGCGAGAGTATGATACGAGATTAAACGTTTGGCATTCACAATACAGTTTTATACAATACATATATATTCTACAAGTAGGTGTGTCTACAACTAATAATAAAGCAGCCGATGAGATTCAGTTTCATTCTACATGCTTTTGTTTTTAATTACATACTGACCTTTCATTGATCTGGTTCTATCAAACCAGTCTTCAGTAGAATATTTTATGATCAATTAATAAAAAAATCCGAATGTGCTCTTTTTATTAGTGCTTGTCTTTTAATTCGAATACAACTTTCAACTTTTATTCAAAAATATTTGAGATTAAATGCCATATTATTTTACCGTCCAATATAATGGATTGGTAGCTCCTATCAACTTTTTCATCGAGGATGCGAAAACTCGAAATCCCCTTATTCATAGAAATATATGAAGTTATGAAAGGCTTATAAAGTGTTTTGTTTCTTTCACTCCTTAGCGATATGAAAAAGAGAAAACATAATATAGTAGTTTTTTTAACTAAAATAGGTTTATAGTGTGTTTATGAATAAGAGGGTATGTTATTAGCAATTCTCTCGGCATTACTATGCCATTATCTTAATGCAGACGTAAAGAAAATAAATGCAGGTCTTTCTGCTTTAACAAAAACAACACATATGTTGCATAGATATTAGTCTAACTGTACTAATAACTATGCTAAATAGAAACGTGATGCATTTCATCCATACGCTTATCTCACGTGGGAACCTTGATTTTGCCGGGTTATTTCGGGCCTCACTAACAAACACCAACAGATTTACTGCCCAAACTCTGCCAGTTGTATTTATACATTTATGAAATCAAACTGACGCATTTTTTATTTGAGTAAAAGAAATGAGGTACTATTATGAATATATAAATTTGGCTTTAGATAAAGATGTAGTAGTTTAAGGTCGTCTTTTTATCGAACTGCCGTAAACAATAACAATTATTAATACTAATTTCATTTAGACAAATGGGGCAACGTATTATTGACCATCAAATTATCATTCAAGTAAAATTAATTAATCGAGATGCTCTATATCATAGCTGTTTTAATCTGCATAAAAAAACACATAATTATGTACATAGGTTAACTTGAAATGACGACTTGCATGCTGAAAAGCGAAACCCTTAATTGCACAAAGCCTTGTCCAACACCTGTATGTACAACTATTGGAATTAATTAAACATCATAATAATGTGCGAAGCGATTGCCAACCAGTTGGCATTGACATTGTGTTGGCGCGAATATTTCTTTATCTCTTGCTATTTACGCAAACCATTCATTCAAAATAAGCCTCACGTATTTTTATTGTGCTTTTGGCATTTCCTTCTTTTTGATATTTAAGATCTTTTGTTCTTGAGATTATTGACATTTGGCCAAAGAGAATCTGGAGTGGTTTTCTGAAGTAACGTTTAACTAAAACTGTTTGGGTTTCCATGCCAAAGTTTAGTAATCATTTATGTTCGCTTAACACTGTTATGACTTTCGTCAGAAGCTGAATTGGTAATCCGAATTCCATCTACGAAATTACTGTTTAACGCTTGTTTTCTTACGTACGATAATCCCGGAACAAAGAGGAATTTGCGCAAGCCATGGAACTTAGCAGCTTCAATGGAAGCACTTGCAAAAAGATTGACAATCGGTGATCGCAATATTGATTGATTGGGCTGAGGCCGTGGGTGATTCCAGCTCATTTCTATTAGAACTGCTTCAGATTTTCCTACAAGGTGACGGTCCTTTAACCCGTATTCTTGGTAAATTCTGTTCAAAGTCCATTCCCGCATAGTGCATTAAAAATATAAACCAAACACGTTTGACTGGAACGCATTTGTTATCGCCAGTGTTCCTTCCTTTACTGATATGTGGGTCGTATTCTGTTGTACTATGAGTAATTCAAACATTATTATCTATGTTATTGTAAGGGAATACTTTAATTTGTGATGCAACTAGATCGTTACTTTTAATTTTACCTTAGAAATTGTATACAGGGTGTCCCAAAACTCAACGATAATCCGAGACAGGATGAAAGGCCAAGTCATACCGGCTATAGGAAAAATAAGAAAAAAATTCCATATCACTTAGTTCAGCAATAATAGACACTTTTCAAAAAAGTTGAAATTCCACACCCTTGGTCGCATTTTCAAGTCCTGTAATCACCAATGTTACAATTTCGCTGTGTTTTTTTGAATTTCGTGATCTTAATTAAATATGCTATTAATCGTATAACAAATTAATGCACACAACATTGTTCATTTAATTAAAAAAGTTAAGTTTTAGTGAGTCATCTTTCTCAAAAATATCGTTAGTCAACTTTGACGCTTCATACTGAAAAAAAAATGTACTACACTACCCTTGGCAAGTTATTTCAAAAGTTGGCGCATTTAATCAAGATTTCAAAATAGTATAACACTTGCCACTTTTCTTGCCATTAAAAACGTTATTTTTATTTGAACGAAGAGTATCCCCGCAAATGGATCGGACGCAGTGGTACAATTTTATGGCTTCCTTGTTCTCCCGATCTAAATCTAGTAGATATTTTTTACTGGGAATGCATAAAAGAAAAAGTTTATTCGAAATCAATACAAAATCTATCAGAACTTCGCCAGAAAATTGACACAGCGTCAGAGGAAATAAATGCAAGGAATTTTGATTGACCGGTGCAAAGGTCTTTTGTAAGGCGTTGCAGAGCCTAAATTCATGCTAGAGGAAAACAATTCGGAATTACTTTAGTTTAAGGAGAATAATTAAATAAGATCGATGGTTCGTTCATTGTTTTTTTTTAAATTATTATAACCTATTATGTTTATTACATTAAATATTTGTTATGGACTGACTCAATTACATCTTTACTGACAATAATTGCTTTCCTCTGGCACGAATACAGGCTCTGCAACGACGTACAAAAGATTTTTTCACCAGTCAAGCAAAATTCCTTGCATTTATTTCTTCTGACGCTGTGTCAATTTTCTGGCGAAGTTCTGATAGATTTTGTATTGATTTTGAAAAGACTTATTCTTTTATACATTCCCAGTAAAAAATATCTACTAGATTTAGATCGGTTGAACGAGGATACCATAAAATTGTACCACTGCGTCCGATCCATTTGCGGGGATACTCTTCGTTCAAATAAAAATAACATTTTTAATGGCAAGAAAAGTGGCAAGTGTTATACTATTTTGAAATTTTGATTAAATGCGCCAACTTTTGAAATAACTTGCCAAGGGTAGTGTAGTACATTTTTTTTTCAGTATGAAGCGTCAAAGTTGACTAACGATATTTTTGAGAAAGATGACTCACTAAAACTTAACTTTTTTTATTAAATTAACAATGTTTTGTGCATTAATTTGTTATACGATTAATAGCATATTTAATTAAGATCACGAAATTCAAAAAAACACAGCGAAATTGTAACATTGGTGATCACAGGACTTGAAAATGCGACCGAGGGTGTGGAATTTCAACTTTTTTGAAAAGTGTCTATTATTGCTGAACTAAGTGATATGGAATTTTTTTCTTATTTTTCCTATAGCCGGTATGACTGGGCCTTTCATCCTGTCTCGGATTATCGTTGAGTTTTGGGACACCCTGTATAAGAAGAAGAGTCTTCGATAGCATCTCCCTACTAACCCATCAGACAGTGGGGTGTGATAAAAAGAAAAATCACGTGCTTTGTACAGCAATAAAATATTACATCACGGGTTACCCGATAGTCTGAGCCAAAATGACAGCTCATTATCATGGCAAGCAATCATAGGCAAACACATGTCTTTTTTTGACTGATAGTCAAGAGAGAAACACGTGTACAGCATTATAAAAGTGGTTTAGATATTCTTATCAATTAAAAAAAGCAATATTCGTTAGCGTCATTTCATATAGAGAACAGGAATGTTCGTTTCAATCCTAGATAATATTAACTTTGCTAGTCGCTTCTGTTCTATGGGCAATAAATAAAAAAAATACTAAACAAAGATTGCGGCTTTGGCGAATAGATTATGAGTACGAATAGTGAGTCTAAGTTTTACTGGATTCGTTAAGCTTTTACGTTAACCCTCTAAAATATGACGAAGGTAAAGATATAGCTGTGTGATCAAGCATAATATCTTTGTGATCGAATAAGCCGAACTGGACAATGTCTGCGAGTTCGCTAGTTCCTTATTTTAAACTAGACATTATAAATGAAACGTCACACAATACATAATAACACGTAATCGAACTGTTACACATTAAACGTTTATAGAATTGGCAATGATACAAGGCACGTTGCTATGTGAAATGAAAACATTAGACAGTGTGAACTCACTTCTATTCACACGTCACTTTTTGGACAAAATCATTGAAAAGATGTCAGAATTGAGGCGCCTTTTGGATACTATTGACGACAGAGAATTTATGCCAGAAAATTAAAAACAAATACATATTTTTAAGTAAAAATTGGTCGTGGGTTTTGACGTTAGATAAAACGTTTACTATGTGTATGTATTGTGCATACAAATGGTAAGGGCCATATCTACAAATCAGAGAATGATTTGAGTTTATCAATTATATAACAAAATGCTATTTAACTAAGAGAATAGTGGTGCTAATGATTACTAACAAGCATATATAGAGTTATGTCATCTTGTTAAAACGATGGAAAATTGTTCAAAAATAGATTTTAGCACTCAAGTGCTAATAAATTCCATAGGCATATTATGTATGGAGAAAACCACAGTGGAATTCACTTAATACTATAAAAATACAACATCATAATGCTTTTCATTTCTTGTCTAGCCGAAAACAGTTCAACGATTCATTATACGTATCGTATGAAGGACGGATTCTAAAAGTGATATAATTATAGGTTTGCCAAACCTACTAATGTATAAATAGTATGTTGCGCCACGTGGCTAAAGCGGCCCTACACACGTTTTATTTTGGTTGTGCTACAAACAGTTGCAGTGAGAATGAAAGCATATTAACATCAAATCTTGAGATAGTCCATCTAGAGCACCCGTTTGAATAGTACTTAGCCTAGTCCACGAAAAGAACCTGTCAAATATAGGTGAGTAAGGCTAGGCGCTATTCATACGTGTGCTCTAGATGGACTACCTCAACATTTTTAACCATTTTTCTGGTACCAACTTACTTCTTGACGAACCGTAATCAATACTAAATAGTGTTGCATTTCAATTTTTCTCTTTATGTACTTCCAAGTTGTTATTTCTGAAATTAATCTTTATCAATGCAAGAAATTGTTTTTCATTTATCTTTATGTAAAGAACTGTAGACTGCAAAATATGATATAGGTACATTTGTGGCCAGACGAAAGGAGAGTAGCAAGATGTAGCGCGCAAGGAACGATATGGTATAGGTACAATTGTATCGTGTTGAAGGGAGAGCAAGATGTACTCGTATCTTCAATTTAAAACAACAGTATTTAAGAAGCGTTCATTGACCAGTGAGAAGTACAATAATTGAGTACAAAATTGGCGAAACACTCATAATATATTCGGTTCTAACTTTGTACTTACGCGGTATATATTTGAGGAAAAAGGTCAATTCGGTTAACACCTATACATGGCCATCAAAACGGCGGACACCAACAAAATGAGTAATCATTTGTACAAATTTTACGTCATATCTGTCTATAAATATTTACAACTCATTTCAATCGAAGGATAACAATTTTGGAAATCTTCAAATTGTTTTTTCTATAACTATGTTCTTAACTAATTACAAATTTATAAAGATTTCGGAAGCTATAAGAGTACAAGAAGAGGCAGTAAAAAGTGAATATTCTACTAATCCTACTAATACCATAAATGTAAAAGTTTGTACGGATGGATGTGTGTATGTGACTATGTGTAACTCTTTCACGAAATAACTACTGGACGAATTTTGACCAAAATTTGTTTCAGTATAGCTTATAACCTGGATAACATATAGAATATAACACATAGAATACTTTTTATCTTGAGAAATGTTTACACGCAGACGAAGTCGCCGACAGAAGCTAGTTTGTAATAATGTCATGAAGAAGACAATAGACCTAGATTAAATCACAAATTTCTCCTACACAGTAATTATATTGGCAATAAACAGTTATATCGTCAAACGCCAATTTACCAGCAATCATCATAAAATCATTTGGCTCGAGTATACTGGCGCCGCCATTTAATTTAGTCCAAATTAAACGGTGAACAAACGATCCTTGGAGGCTGAACTAACAAGCCGTTGAAATCCTTTTGTTTTCAAAGATTAATGGATATGAAGACGTATTGCCTTATATTATACTGATATATTGAGATTTTATGACGTCAATGACGCCTATACGAGGCATTAAATCAAGTCTCTGGACATATTACCTAATTAACTATGAAAGAGTATCTATTTCAGATGATATTTATTGCCCTTTACTTCTGTAGAATATTTAATTCTAGAAGGTGTTGGAAGATATTTCTATGCCTCTAGCACTACTTAAGAATGGTGGATGTAAAATTGCCACCCGCCTGACTATAAAACTTTTAGAATCAACAGTATAAAGTACCGAGCGATCTTAGCACGATCTTAGCAGTAGTAACCGATTTTGACTGATCTTAGCATATCATCCGACGCTATACATAATTGCGTAAACCTCTAGCAAGTAAGAGTGTAATTCAAAGTAATAACTTCCAGAAGGTCCACTATTATATCTAGAGTCTTCTTATATACCTATTGAAGTAAATAACAGGGATTACATACTTATAATCTGATCAAGTAAAACTAGACGACCACAACCTTGTTCAGTTCTTGACCTTGCAAAGGTACTACCGATTACGTAGCGATGTAAATCTATTACGTTAGTTATACAATAATTATGTAACAAGATCAACAAGGTATTTGGTGGAAAAACTGTAGCAGCTGTCGTGACGTGAACTGTAAAGTCGAACAAGGTTTTCCTTGGTAGAGGTTACTTGATAGAAATGAGAGATTCCGAAAGACAGCAGTAGTCTAATCGAATAGGTAGAAATCGATAGAAATTGAATTTTACGACTGTATCATGTGTAAACTATAAAATGGGATCTTCTTCTTATCGTATGGTTAGTGGTCAACCTAGTGTCAAAGCTGTTCAAGCCGCCCGAAAGGCCTTTGCAATGGCTTAGCGACTGTTATCTTAGTAAACAACAACCGGGACCGACTTTTTACGTGCCCTCCGAAGCACGGAGACGCCCGTTCAAATACCACTATGCGGTCACCCATCTATAGAATGAACGCGCCAACGGTTGCTTGACCCACAGATCGTTTACAAACCGGTGAGCGCAACTGGCTATGGGCGATAAAGGTTTCAGAAGAGGACTTCATGTAGAGAAACCACGAAAACAGTAGCTACAACTTCTACACGTTTTAGCACTTTTATGCCGTCATTTGATACGGTTAGCTCTTTGTTTAGTATTGCCTAACAGCCTATTTCCACGATCCAGCTCCCATTAGCGAATGACGCACACAATTTCACAAATTAATGACAAAACGATGTGATCTTTTACCGTAATTTTGAAAACGAGAGCTATAAAAACGTGACCTTCACGGCTTCCTACAATTACCTGCTATTTGCGTATCGAGTTCGTTACGTGTAACTGAATGCAATTGATCGATAAACAAGTCCATTTTAAACCGCGTACATATGTATAACTAGCTGATCCGCGCAACTTCGCTTGCGTCACATAAGAGAGAATGGGTTAAAATTTTCCCCGTTTTTGGAACATTTTTCATCGCTACTCCGCTCTTAATGGTCGTAGCGTGATGATACATAGCCTATAGCCTACCTCAATAAATAGGCTATCCAATAGTAAAATAATTTTTCAATTCGCACCAGTAGTTCCTGAGATTAGCGCGTTCTAACAAACAAACAAACTCTTCAGCTTTATAATATTAGTATAGATAAGCGTTTGCGCACGAGTTACGAATAACACCTGGAATGCATTAGATGATCTACAATCTTAGAAACGGATACGTTATTTATATTTTTACTGCCTCACATTTCACTCTCTGGATGTTGATTTGACTTTTGCCAGACCAGGTTTCCTAGTGGGTAGGCAGATAAACAATGTGGAAAATGCAACAACATTTAAATATTTTCCCAAACTATCATCTCATTTTATTAACGGCCGATTCTAATATGATTTCCATTGGTAGATTTACTTATTTTCAGTTCAATTCTAACACATTTCGTCCTGCGGACGCTTTGTCAAAATTCAACCGAAGTTAAGCAAGTCTAACCATGGTAAGCAGATTAATATCGACCGTTTAGAGCTCCTATTTATTTACCTAATTATCAAGCAGAGTAGACAAAAATGGGTAAAAGGAATGAACTGTCCTCGAAAAACTTTCCTGAAACATATAAAACCTGTACCTAGGTATTTTTCCAATACAATGACTTTGCTAAAAGGGTCGATTTACGTGTTAATAAATTAAAATTCAACAAGTCCAAATGTCAACACATATTAGAATTAATTGGCAACATTCACGTTGATTTAGCAAGTATAATTAACGAAATTTTAGTAAAATTTAAATATCTGACATCATTACATATTTCTCTCAAGGTTCAAGAAAGATTTATTATGTGGACATTTCACATTCGGTATGTCTGGAAGGGCTTAGAGAATGACAGAGTTTGTATATTTTTGTATCAACTGGTAACAAAGCAACACAAAAATTTTCGTTGCATCTAATATCTACTCGGAATCAAATTTATCAGGCTATTTGAAAGCCTTTGTGGTTCGTATGATGTCGTTTTATTGTCATTCAACGCTGAATTTAAAATCCCCAAAAGTATGTATAGACTGGTAGAATTTTAGGAACCCATTTTATGAGGTGGGCGCGGCAAAGTTTGCAAAATTCACTGATATTGTTCTACTAACGATAAGTGCTATTATGCATTGAATAAAATACTACCGTAACTTACTTGGTAGTCGGATAAAAGAGTCATTCAAGCACAATTCCAAGAAAAAAAAACAAACGAGAAACGCAAACTTTGCTGCCAGACGCGATTGTTTTGAGAAAGTTTCGCATTACAGCAAAGGTAACCGCGTCATCACACACGAATAGAATATCTCACTTATATGATGATCCATGTAATTGCTATTTCTATCTATGACCTTCAGATATGTGAAAAACAGCCGGTTTGACGTAAAGGCACGCCTCCCATTTTATTATTGAAATCCCAAAGGATTTGCGTCATGCGATCTCTTCATAGCCTTGGACTTCGGCTTCAATAATGTTTTCATCTAGATAGCAGTCTGTATGGTGCTCGTTTTAGTTTGTTTTTCTCTCACGGTATATTTATAACTGTAGGAAATCTTTTACAGATCCCTTTCTGCTGCTTTCCTGCAGTAAGGAGAGTAATTTGTTTTCCTATAGGCATTAATCCCTGAAAAGGCATCCCTGCCTACATGAAATTCCAAAATAAGCGTCTATCCACTTCATAATTTTTATAACTCGCTAAATGTACGAGCATGTTACTACGTATTTTTAATTACATTACGACATAAACAAAGTGTTTACGAAGGCAGTAACGATTTTCGTGTAACATAAAATCGTACACATAAAAAATCTTGCACAAATTTACGTAATATCAGCAATAAAACTACGTGCTGGTAATAAAAGGCGAGTAAATCTGATAAGAATAAAATTTCACACTCATTGTACTTTCCATAGAGCACTTTAAAGGATAAAAATAAAATAATCCGGCGTGGTAAATCAAAATTATAGTAAAGCAAATCGTTTTAGCAGTAATAAAATCATGTGATTTTCCTCACGTGCAAAGAAAAGCGTGTTTTTTTTTCTAAAATTATAGGTATTACGAAAACCCGGAAGGTTTTTCTTGTAAACAAATAAATTTCGTACCAATGTCATTTATTCTTAAGACTATTTGAGTATATTAACGTCGGTCATTGACAATGAATGGTGATGAAAATGTTTGTTGAAAACGTTTTGTAGATTGTTTTGTAATTTTTCTGTTGATTCAGAAAAAGTAAGTATATAAATTAACATGCAGTACAAAAGCAGGTAGTTAATTTAAAATATGATTAATTTACTCAATGCTTCAATGTCAAGAGATACTCCTATACATAGTACGTTTCAGGAATAACCGACAAAGTATGAGAACGACATAAATAATAAATCATATAAATAATTGAAGATGACAATCCTGTCATCTTAGTGAATGAGGAAAGAAAAGTCTGAAAGGATTGTACCAAGTGGCGTTCTTTGGTATCTGCCTGCCCTTATGGCAAATGTGCGTAAATTTTATGTATGTATTTGAAATTGAAGATCATATTTTAGTCATTCTTATTTACATTCCACCATATTTGTCAAAGTCATTGAACATTTGAGAAAAGGTTCGGAATGTGTTCATCACGTTTCGTTTATTTGTGAGGAATAACTTAACATAACAATAATAGCTCGCTGAAATACGTAAATTATTGCAATTTGTCACTGACACACGGTCCAAGTCACGCTTGATGCATTTAAAGTTTGTATTTTTTATTTAATCTTAATCCGTAATGTACCGTGAAGATCATGCTTTATTTTTAAACCTTCGAGAGTAAGAAAACTTTTCAATAAGTGCGGCTGATATTCTATGCATTCATATCCTGGTTCTAATTATTTTGATTACTAATTGGTACATGTATAAAATGCATTATGCTTTTTAATTCACGTGACCTTAACCGAAGGTTATCTCTAAAAGGTTATAAAAAAACTAGTCTACATTTCGTACCTACAACCAAAACTGAAAAGTTTCAGTACCTATTCGCGTTTACTTACTAAAAAGACACAACAACTTGTAAATTCTAGATAGGTTTACTTAAGAAAAGTCTATTTAAAAATCATAAAAATTTCGTATTTTGAATTTTCGTTTATTATCAAGATTATGTCTCAAATTAAGAGTATTTTCATGTTTTCATCAAAATATTAGGCACACAAAATACTAAAACCTAAAGCACATCACGTAGACTAATTTAGCATAATTTCCTTATACAAAACGATGTTACATCTATAACAAGCCGCAGTCTAAATATATTCCCACATGTTCACATCGATCACTGTACCGATTCGCTCTGAATACATAATAAGACATCAAAACAAGGCAAATAGAATATAAAAATATTCATAGAATTTAAAGTCTAGACTAAACTGGGCATGTGTTATGTATTGCAAACGATTACACTAATAAATCCTACTAATATTATATTATAAATGCGAAAGTAGTGAGTATGTATGTTTGTTACTCTTTCACGCAAATACTACTGATCTGATTACGATGAAATTTGGAATGTAGGTAGCTGAAGACCCGGAATAACACATAGGCTACTTTTCCAGAGTCCCGTATCTCGGAGTTTCCGAGGGATCGGGATTTAAACGGGAAGGGTTTCCACGCGGACGAATTCGCGGGCGGGCTCTAGTAATCCATAGTGACGAAATATCTTCCTCTTTACCTAGTTACGACTAGGTATAAGATATCTATGAGTTACATTATGTTATAGTCCGACAACTTAGTAGAATACCTTTGAATGCACGATTGTCTGATGTCTGTTTGACTATAACACTTTTTTTTCTCCCTGACTGTCCTATTGTTTGGGAAGGGTCTCCTCCCGAACGAACGGCCTTGAGTCCATCACGGTAAACAAGTGCGGCTTGGGGACTGTGGATGCTATGAAGAAACTTGTTAAACATTTTAGCAACAACTTGCTAACAATTATGCTAAGAAAAATATGGAAGTAAAAGTTTCTTTCGAGGTGTAGACAAAAAGAGGACTAGACAAACCACGATTATTTTCGATACAAAGATATACATATACATTATTATTCCACACGACCGAAGCGATGGCAAAATTTATTAACAGGCGCCTCTAAATCTTATTTATTTTCACATTAGTAATACGGAATAGACAATGTCAACATTGACTTTGACATCAAGGACGTTAGATATTTTGCTGCTTTATTTATGCGAATGTCATTTCTTAAATTAAAAAAAACCTCGGAAATTGGCGTCAGCCTGGGGCCCTTCTTTCAACCTTAGATCTTTAAGGGACAATGTGAAATACTAGAATCTATATTCAATACCTTTTTTTGTCTGACAATGATTTCTATATACTGTACGGTATCGGGAAGGAAGGAAGCACAGATATGTACATAAAACCAGAACTTAACACTAAAACACTTCAATATAATTTACTACTAAAGTACTAGTGGCAAATGAAAATAAATGTGGAATAAACATCCAGTGACGTACAACTCATTTAAAATTTGTTACCGACCGAATATTTACATATGTGTCACACATTAATAGAGCGACCAATATAAGCTGTTGGCGAAGTCATTCGGTCAGGGCAATAAGACAATACGTTTTAACTACGACAATAGATTTGATAGTCAATAAAACTCCTTCCTGGTGATGACGTCATCGAATAAATATGTTTTTGGTAATGCTTAATGGCTATTGTGATATGAAATTGGGCGATTTTCGAGTTTGTGTTTCGTATACACATAGTAGTGCGAGGTAAACAATCTTCAGCTGGGGTTAACTTGAGGTGCACTTAACAACTTATCATTTATTAGTAATTACTTAGTTATATTAAGTGTTATAGATGACAATGGTTATTATAATCGACATCCTCGATCTTATGTAACCGGACAATAAAATAGACTGACATTGAAATCGAGAATAGTAAGGAAATAAATTCTCAGCTTTTATGAAAAGAATTACTCAAGTTAGATGTCTTTTGCTGTCGTTTTAATAGAGTATTAATTAATAGTGTATTATATTACGACTTTGTTTTTGTTACTCGATACAAGAATGTAGTCTTGCTTATTTTACTAAACAATTGATAGTTATGGAATGAAAGACTATTGTGTCTACAATTTTATAGATGGAATGTAAGTGCAAAACCTTTAAAGGGTCTTATGTACACTCAAAGAAGTGAACTTGAATCTATGTACATATTCATAAGTGTCAAATCTGAATTTAAAATGTGTGATACCTAATGGTAATATACCTAGACTAATTACATTATTACTAAATACTAGGTGTACTTGAATTTTGTCGCTTACTTCTTCCTAGTTACTTGCCTAATAAATATTGTCAAGTTTGCGAATCAAGGGACGAGAAAGGAAAAAATAATCATGAAATACTTGAAATTACTATTTTTATTAAGCATAAATAATGAATTACTGTGTTAATACAACTGAAATCGAGTAAAATAGATTCTTGTATATAACAAAAGCGCAAGGATATTCCGCAATCGTACGTTTTTATTAAGACGGATTTAATATTAATAATTCTTACATAAAAATATAATAAATTCGTTCCGGACTTTGCTCTCACGTGATTTCACGTGAATCTGTTTCTATTTTCACGCGAGTTCTCAAGGCAAGGCTATCCCAAACATTATGTGTGACAAACATCAGCTACGTCACTTTTATAGGCATTCGTAATATTCGTAGATCCAATAAAAACGTTGTGTAGAAAAGTTTTTATAAAGTGCTGTACGTACGTATACGCTATTGAAACATAGATGCTTGGATTCTTCTTAGCACAGAAAATTGCTTCAAAACTAACGCATTTTTAATAGGTTTTCCACAATAAATTAGTCTTATGCTAATGAGATTCAGATCAGGAAGTATACAGACCAGTTTTATCAAAAGTATTTTATCTGGCATCAAATTTATGAAGTTTTAATTAGTTAAACACTTAATTGGAACTCATAGCATAACTACCATGGCTCTGGGCCAGAGGGTTCTATCCTAACATTCTATTTTCTATTGCTCCTACCCAAGTAATCCTTGAAGGGTATTCTTCAAATTAGCTATAAGTCCTTATGTTTGAATTAACGCAACTGATAAACATTAAACATTCTACCATCAGAGTTTTAACATAAACCGCCACAATAAAACACTTATACAATAAAATAATGTTGTAATTCTAATAAGAGGAGTAATAAAACGTGTTACTAAACACGTGCCCTTGGGCAGTGTGGATACGTCAACAATACGTAACATAATGTATACAACTATGTTTACTAAAACTTATTAGGTATGTGCATATTAAAGTTTCATTTATTCACTTGGATAGATAAGTTGAGGGGTGTGTGTAAGTTAATACAATTTAAGTTTGGTTTCGTTACAATATGATGTGGACATTTTCCATCTCTTTAAGTATTTGATATACCGAATATTGGTATCCAGTTGTATTAAACAAGGCTGGTATAGCAGACATTAGTCAGAAATTGATCCTCCAAAGAGACAGGCTATTCATTGTCATGCGATTATAAAGGTAAATACCTACCATAATTTCAAAGGTTTTATAAAGAGTGACCTCAGAACAGCATTACTATATGTCATGAGTAAAAAATATGAATATTAATCCTAAAAAAGATTTAAATAGAGCTAAAATTATTCATTTTCATACTAAAAGCACTAAAATATAATGCATATTATATACTTCTTAGCAATAAAATATGCAATATACATGAAAAGAACATATTAACAAAGTAAATACATAATACTAATGGCTCTCAACTAGACATATGTATGTTTATTATGATCATAGGTTTTCCTCCACAAGCATTGTATGATCATAGTTATTTTTATAAACTGTACAAGCTGTAACATTATTCAAATAAGTAATAAGTTATTTCAATTACATACTGTGCTAAGAGAGATAATATTGTGAGTTTCATAATAGATACTTAATATAAATAAACACTGAAACTGAAAATACTGTAATATTTTTAAAATGCAATCTGATTTATGAAGACTAGATGGACTTATAAATGATGTTGAATAGGTATTTATTTCAAACTCAGGTGAAATGAAGGACATGGTAGATGGAACAATAGCAAATGTGTAAATCCTAACAGATTACTTCTAACGCTAACTTATAGTTATATATAGAGGTAAAACTGGCTAAGAATCTGTTTAGATAAGTGATGTGAATTAACAAGACTCTTAGAATGTCAATAAGCAATTGGAACAACCTGTTGAATTTAAATATCGTATATATAATCTACGTAAGAATATAGTAATTCCAATCAGAACTCAATATTTACAACTTACCGTGAAAACATAACCTCAAAATATAGTACTCAATTTTGCTCGTTACGGAATAACAAAGGACTTGCAGTAAATATGAGAAATTAAACCGTTGGAATAAACTTAATAGATACTCTTTTTAAAAGAATTATGCTCAAATGCAGCCAAATCCACTACAAATCAGATCTTTATGACTCACCTTCAACCTCGCCTTTTCCTTCGTGTTTAGACATTTTCTTACACTAAAACGAATTAAACTTGCACTAAAAATCACCGGAAAGGTCAATTTCAGCTTAGTACAAAATATATTTCAGTAAATTCACCCCAAAACAATTTTTATCAGCTGTTTCAGTAAACTTGTCAAATAACAAACTTGACATTTTAATCGTGATGTTGGCAATATGTATTGAAGTAATGTTTCGTGTTTTCATTTTAATTATTTTTTATAAATCGTTTAGAATATTTAGCAAATCACATTTTGATTACTTAAGTAGGATTTAGGTATGTATCTTTTACTGTCCATTTATTCATAAAATTTATAATAAAACACAATACACGTTTAGTTAATGCAATGTACTCGAGTTATCAAAATGTCCGCGCGTGGGTGTACACTTGCTGTAGTGTCATTTGATTTTGATTAACCATTATTTACCTTGAAGAAATTAGAATCTTTACGTTTTATTTGAAATTTTGAACACTTTTTAGCGGGTAATTTTAATATAAACTTTAAGATGTTAATTGCCGCTTTTTTAGCAAACTAAAGTTTCTCTTCTCTATTTCAGATGGTGTTAAGAATGTGGAGTCATTAAAACACATCAAGAAAGTATTTTTCGTAAAACTTATACAATTAAATAAATCACGATGTCGAACGCGGTTGTGGAGAACGGCGTTAACGAGGATCGGTAAGAAACTTTTAAACTCATTTTATAAACTCTTATACACTTCTATATTAAAAGAAGCCTGACTGCGTAAAGTCTAGTAATACAACGCTTATCTTTGCGAAAAATCAAATCAAATACCTACTTACTTTCTATTTTCTTTTACCTATAGGTACTTTTTAACAGAATTTCCTTTCCTGTTTATAGTTCAATATTTTTACCTGCCTATGGTGCTGCAAAAGAAGGGTAATACATACTAATAACTATAACTGTTTATTAGTACATGTGTAGAAAAGCTAGATTTTTTTAGATTTACGTTCAATAATTTTAACTTTAGACACATAGGTTTTAGTTGTATTTTAGAAGTAGAGCTTTAGAAACATAATTTAATATTCTACTCCACAGCATTTTTTTTAATTTCTTTCATATTTGTAAAATGTAAATATTGATATATGTTATATCATACCTACCTGTAAATAATTTGACCATACACTTGTTCACCAATTCCTAAAAATTCAGTGTATGTTTAATCCACATCGGTGTTATGTTAAATACACAGCTCTATATTTTTTTATGATCATTCTGTTAGTTGTATACTACATTAGTTAAATATTTATTTTTCATAATTTTATTTCTTTTTCCAGAGCCACCACCTACTACTTTCCTAAGAGTGGTTCAAGTGCAACATTCAGACAGAGAGTCAGTTTATTTGTCTCTATATATTGGAAGGCTCTTCTTGTAGTACTCACTCCGCTGATACTACTGCCTATACCTATTCTTAATCATGGACCGGTAAGTATTTAAAATTTAATACTATAATATTATTATAGTAGATAATCTTAGCATCTAACTCTTACTAGGTAGTGTTCCGTACCAAAAGGGTAGAAGCAGAGCCTATTCTTAAGATTTTGCTGCCTGTCTATCTGTCACCAGACTGAATGTCGAGAAACATTTTAATTTTTTTATTATTATAAGCCTCTGTCTTACCACTGCTTGCCAAAGGCCTCTCCCATAGTTTTCCACTGTAGCCTATCTCTGGTGGTCTGTTCTCTTAATGCTTGAGTCTAAATAGGTGTATAAAACCGTTGTAGAATTGCAATGTTGATGAAGATTCTTGCAAAAATAACTACAAATACTTACAGAATTCTGAAGAAGATTAGATCTCAGCTATTAAAGATTACAAGAAAGGTATTAATTTTATTTCTTTTCATTTTTCAGGCCTACAGATGTATGTACGTAGTATTAATAATGGCAGTATACTGGGTGTTGGAGTTGCTTCCATTACCAGTCACATCTATGCTGCCAATCGTATTGTTCCCTACTATGGGTATTTTGGACTCCGACAAGACCTGTGCAGCTTACATGAAGGAGACTAACATGATGTTCATGGGTGGCTTGATGATAGCTGCTGGGGTTCAGCATTCGAAGCTGCCGAAGAGAGTTGCTTTGTGGACTGTGCAAGTTGTTGGATGTTCTCATAGGAGGTAATTATAAGTTTTATTTACTTGATTTTAGAAATGTTTGTGCAATAAAAATATCGCCTGAAGAGTTGACCGATTCGAACTTTTTTTCCTTATTTCAATTGCTTAGTGTTGTTGTTGTTGTTTTATTCTGGATCGGGTCCCGCTCTAACGTATCTCTCTATATCTCTGTGCTAACTTTTATTTAAAATCAATTTAGTAGTCCATATACGAAAGCGTATTATTTAAGCACAGTCAAGCAGTCATAATTTATTAAAACTACATAATCGAGAAGTCTAATGTAATATTATTATTCTTTTCAGACTGAATTTCGGCCTGACATTTGTAACTATGTTTATATCTATGTGGGTGTCCAACGCGGCTGCTACTACCATGATGGTGCCCATTGTTGAGGCTATTCTAGAAGTGCTTGAACAGGTATGTTAAATTGACATATGCAATGCATTGCGTTTTTACGCAATACGTATACGGGCGTATACGTGTACGCATTGCGTGATTAAAACGTATTCAAAATAGAATGAGTGTCATCACTTGTTAATGATACGTAGTATCAGTAATCAAAGGAATATTGAACATAAATATTATTATATTGTAAGTTAATATGGTTTTGTCAATGCAAATATCATATAATAATAATTACTATAGCCTTCAGATTTCATACTTCTTTTTATATATAATTGTTATAGAAAGTTATATTAATTAAAGTTTTTATATTGCAGCAAGGCCTTGGAGACGTGTTCTTGAACAGGAAGAAAAACACACAAGAAAATGGCAAGGACACCAAAGCTGTGGCTAAAAATGTAGAGGAAGAGTGAGTAGACATTATCTACTGTAGCTAACTTTCCTCCCTTAATTCAACTTTAATATAGGTAAAGAAAGATCTACCAAATGTGGACAGCGAAAATGAAAAAATAGAATAAAATAAAGCTGTCTTTAAGAATTGGTTCATATTTTTTAACTGAGGATTCGTATCCACGGCTATTTATCGTTTCTAGCAATGTTTTTGCACTGGCGTTGCCGCGTTGATAAGTCAAAGCTCATATCAGTGAATACATGTTTTATATAGCTATTTGCTTTTACGATACGCTCCTCCTTGCACAGAAAGTCGTGGTGCAAAGAATTTATTTATGACGTACATATTTCTTCTAAATTAAATGTAAACTGTTTATGTTGCAGGGCCCCGATGCCTAGCGACATCACGATCTGCTACTACCTGAGTATCGCGTACGCGTCCACGCTGGGCGGCTGCGGCACGCTGGTGGGCACGGCCACCAACTCCGCCTTCAAGGGGATATTCGACGCGTGAGTTACACTAATTTAGTAATATAAAAGTAACAGAACAAATTATTATTGGTTTATATTCCTATTTACTTTGCTGTTGTATTTATGAAAAGGCTACAGCAAGTTATTTTTACGATATCTAAAGACAACCAAAGCATTAAACGGCTCAAGTACAGATACTTTAAATGTTTGTATCTTACAAGTGACGTAGGAAAGAAGCGTGAGTAACGGAGACTCTATTATTAGAACATTCTTTACTTTCTTCACCCGTACTCCGATATCGTCTCTTGTATTCTTTTTTGCTTTTTACAAAGCCTGTTGATTTAACCAGTCACACATAAAAACACTATGTTATTATGTCTTATAACCGCATTCAATATGCAGTGCCTCTTTTTCTATAAGATAAAGCTAAATTATTCTTGTTTGTTGCAGTGAGTTCCCCGAGTACGCGAGTTCGGTGAACTTCTTCTGGTTCATGGCGTACAGCACCCCGCCCATGCTCATCATGCAGTTCCTCGTGTGGGTCGCGCTGCAGGTCACCTTCATGGGCATGTTCAGGTATATTCCCCTTTAATAATACCTAGCTTAATCGTATATGGGAAAGTCATTAAAACCTGACTGCCACGACTAGTATCATTTGCAATAACTATGTAAATAATATGAGCTAATTAATATTGGCTTGGTAGAGCACGAGATAGATTGCGTAAGCTTGGATTATTTTGAGTATTCTTTTGCCTAAAATATAGTTTCAAGATTGATTGAAAGTGGCAGGTCAATTGTTGAAACCACTCTGCTGTGTTTTATATAATCGTGGTGGGTTCGATTACCACGCGATAAAATAAATATTTATGTTCCTTGTCTCGTTGTGCCTACTTTGTATGAGTGTGTTTGGTCAGAATATCTGCGAAATAAGTCTTACCCGAGGAATGTATACTTCAAATAAATATTTGTCTTCTAAAAGTGACCTCCGCGATGCGAAGAATAACCTATTACCGTTAAAAATGTCCCAGCATTAGAATACATTATGTATAAAATACACTGTAATTTAAATTGCAAAACAATTACATTATAATTTATTACTAAACTGCTCACGTTAAACATACATAGGTTACAAATAAATATAAATATTTATATAAAAGACTTTGCCCTCTATAGGTTATCGTTGACGCCATAGATTTGTATTAGAAAGTAAACTTATTTACACTAAAGACTATAATATTATTTACGTAAAGAAATTAATCGTTTGACTTGTAGATTAGTAGTGATAACTTAAGTTTACGGCCTGGTTTTATGATTAGCTGATAATGATATGTAAAGGATGGTTATAGATAGATTATTTGTAGTAAGCGACTAGATAACTAAGTAATTTTAAAATTTCTTATCGTCATTTTTATCAATAAACCTTACTCTAATTGGTTATTAAACTTCCTAGTTCGTTAATAACCAATGTGGCGTTTTACAGAAGAATCCTCAAACATATAGATCTTGAATACAAATCAATTAAGTATGTAAGATTTCTCTGTAGACCAAGGAAAAAGTATTTTTCAATGGAAATCCAATATAATACGGTATATTTGAAGATGGTGATCTGGTCGGTCGGTCAGTCGGTCTGAACGGTTTTCATTTTTATCAGTAAGTGTAAATAAAACGACTTACTTTGAATATAATTTATTGCAGGCCCAATAGCGAAGCCGCCAAGAGAGTGAACCAGGCGTCATCAGGCTCTCAAACTACCATGAAAGTTATCAAGGAACAGTACAGGAACTTGGGACCCATCACATTCCATGAAAAGGTAAACAGCAAATGAAAATTTACTTAAAAGTTAAAACTCTTATACCAAAAAGTGTAGGCAGCTAAAGAAAGGCCGGACTACTATTGAAGATATTCTAGAAAAATGCGAATAAACATCATTTCGTCTAATTTGAACCCAAGACCTCATGATCTTTACTTGTATAAAAGCATCGGCATTTTTCTCGATCTGTTATGTAAGTAATGTTATCTCTCGACAGCAAATAATACTGAATTTGTTATTGTAATGTTTCAGGCTTCAGGTCTTCTGTTCATCCTGGCTGTATTCCTGTACATCTTCCGTAAACCTGGCTTCATGACTGGATGGGCTGATGTGCTTACCACAATGTAAGTGTAAACACTTCTTGCTACTGAAACTATTTTCATTTGAAATTCTTTGAGGGCAGATACATATATACGGAATTTCTTCAGTATATTTTTAACCCATCACTGTCCCACTACTGGGCAACGGTTTCCTTTCGAATCGAGTAAGAGGTTAGACCTTGAATCCATTATCATAATTACACTTTTATAACTGACCATTCGAGCGTCCTGAATCTATTTGTTTCATCAAATTCGGGAATGGTTTTCTTATAAAAAAAAATCTGTTATAAAACCCTGATAGCTTCACGTGTTCGTAGAAGATGGAAATTATTTAATGACATAATGTTTTTACACGGAAGTAAAATATGTTTGTTGTGATGTTCCAGGAAAGTGAAGGACGGTGTGACGTCGATGTTTATCGTGGTCCTCATGTTCGTGCTGCCAATGGGCTGTGACTTCATCAAGTTCTTTTCAAGTGACTCTTCCTGTGAGTAAACAGTCTGCTTTCACAAACAACTCCTATGGGCGAAAGCAAAAGCGCAATTTACTAAAGATGAATATGATTGAAAGCATAAAAAAGGCGAATGTATGAAGATATTTGTCAAATGGTGAAACTGGTCACTAGTTTTGGATGCTTTAACTATTTGACTAACGAACTATATTCACTTATCAAGCTTAGTAGACACTCTTAAATTTATTATAGTGCTAAAAATCATTAGAATTATAAATTTTGAATGTTATTTTTAGATGAGGAACTGGCTGCATCTAAGCCGTCTCCCAGCATCGTGACCTGGAACATCTTGAAGGAGAAGATCCCATGGGGCCTGCTCTTCTTGCTTGGTAAGTTATAACAACGATTAAATACAAGATTTTCCGTTTTGTCAACCTTTAGAAGGCTCTAAAGGTTGACAAAACGGAAAATCTTGTACCAAACAAAAAAGTATGCTAGAGCGTAAAACCTTTAACCTTCCTTCTATAAACATTTTATAGGGGTATATTATTATGTAGCTTTTAAAGCGCACTCAACCTAGCTTGGTATACTCGTGTCTAGCAGTAGATCCATCAAAATAGTTATTTTCATAACAATCTCATATTCAGGGAAGCTCGAAACAGCGTAAAAAACGTCGCAGGACTTCGAAATTGAAGGTGACAGGGACAGAACAGATAAGACTACGATATTAACGATTTACGATTACTTAGAAAAATGGAGATCATCTTCGAGCGAATAAAAATCGTAGGCAAAAGATCGAGAGTAATACCGTTCACTTTGTTTAAAGTAAAGCCATAGTCAAATCGCACGGTCACAATAGCGTCTGACAGTAATTACAGTAACACATATTTTCTTCTCTCCCCCAGGTGGTGGTTTCGCCCTCGCCGCTGGCAGCAAGGAGACCGGCCTGTCCGCCATGATCGGCTCCTCGCTAGAAGGTCTACAAGGCCTCAACCACCTGGTCGTGTTGCTAGTAGTCGTGCTCGTGACACAGTTCATCACGGAGTTCACTTCGAATGTGGCTATTGCTAACCTGATCCTGCCTGTGCTGGCTAATATGGTATGTATAACTAAGAAATTAAGGTTTATTTTACAATATCACTTTGATACTTTTAAATATAGATGTATTTATGAGTAAGAATTTAAGGTTTGTGTACGATCTCAATTTGAAACTGTTTTATATGTAGAAGTATATTTTATAATACTGATGGAAATGAATAGTATATAGGGTTGGGATCTGGCTTATTGCCCATGTATCTGAATAATAAGTTGGTATAAAGTAATGTGGTTTAAATTATCAGTAATGTTCTATACAGAAAATATGCTCCATATGTCTTTGTATCAACTACAGATTTACATGACAAATACTATAAATCAGAAATTTAAATTCTATACTTGTTAAAGTGTATTCCACACTATGTTATTCAACACTTGATTAAAGCGCCCCAGAATTTACAGAGCCTCAGTTTTTATTTCCCGTAATAGAACATCTATACTAATATTATAAAGCTGAAGAGTTTGTTTGTTTGAACGCGCTAATCTCAGGAACTACTAGTCCGATTTGAAAAATTCTTTCAGTGTTAGATAGCCCATTTATCGAGGAAGGTTATAGGCTATATATCATCACGCTACGACCAGTAGGAGCAGAGTACCAGTAAAAAATGTTACAAAAACGGGGAATATTTTGACCCATTCTCTCTTATGTGACGCAAGCGAAGTTTCGCGGGTCAGCTAGTTGTAACTATAACTACTATATTTTTACAGGCGCGTGTACTCAACATGGACCCTCGCTACCTGATGATCCCCGCCACACTGACCTGCTCCATGGCGTTCCACATGCCAGTAGGAACCCCACCCAACGCCATCGTCGCCGGTGTCGCGCATATACCTACCTCTAAGATGGTAAGTTACTTAAAATTAACTAATAGGTTTGTAGTGAGTAGTGATCATTGGATCTATCTGTCGTCAAAGTTAGGCAAACCCTGAATGAGCTGTTTTTACGGATGCTATTTTATGGACCACAATCGTATCCTTTTTTAAGGTTTTCTACGACAGTTTGTTTAAATCACTTGTCCAAATTATTTTAAAGTAATCGTGGAACCAGAGTTATTTTAAATGCGAGACTTACTTTTTATTAAACGAAAGACAATAGTCCTAGCAAAGACAGAAGTTTCTGTGATTAACTTCTTGTTGCACACATTGGGTTAATAACTTGTTAATAACTTCAATTTATGCTCATAATGTTATAAAACCTATCTCTCTTCCAGGCAATCGGCGGTATCGGCCCAAAGATCATCACCACCCTCATAGTATGGGGTGCCTACCCTACCTGGGGCTCAGTCATCTTCCCCGCATTCACCCCCGACATCGTCACCCCTCACAACATCACCACCCACGCAGACAACATCACATTAGCTTGCAACACCGCCTATAACGCAGTTGCCAGCATGAAAAATATCAACTGTACAGTACCCAGTATCGTGAATAGTACTCTAAATGGAATATTCTCTTGTAATTATCTTCCTAGTTCAATTTTATAGGTATTTGATAGGCCATATTAATATGTTTAATTTATAAAAATGTGGGTACTCAAACATTGTTGGTTTGGCTGCATTTTATGTCTGTATTTGTGATAGGCTTGCGCCGGTTAGGTGCTCATTTACAGTGTTATTTATTAATAGGGGTAGTTTAATGATCCAACATTAATTAATAATATATTTTTTTCTTATTTTATCAACGATGTTGTGATAAAATAAACATAAGTGAATTGAAACGCAGATCATTACAAATAAAGTACGATGCAAATAAAAAAAAATACTGCCAGTTTTGTTTGCGTTTTTTTAAGGTTTGTAAGATAATGTTGGATCATTAAAGTATCTGTCAAATATCATATTTATACAAACGTAATCTATATGGTGCAATCTCAGTGTAAAGGAATATATTTCGAAAATATTTCTTAGCTACCAAATATTTTACAGTATTTTATATAAATCGACATCGGCCTTTTACAAATTGCTATAAATATACCTAAATAAAGTTTTTATAAGCGATTTACTTAATAATAATAATTGTGAGTTTGAATTGGACATTTTACAATATAAATATTTATCTAAGTTGGTTAAAAAACTTAGATTTTTTATACAAATAATTATGTATACTGAATAATTATCATTTTAAACGCTGTGTGCTAAATTGAACAACCTCGCCAATAAAAAGTAATATAATATATATTTTGTAAAGCATTTTATAATAATACAAAGCATTTATGTATGTTTGTGGGAAATAGTCGACATTGCCAAAATATACATAATATATTTGAAATACTCTTAAACGATATTACGTATTGACAATCCAACTATCTTAAACAATGATAAGGGTACGTAAAATAGGGATAATGACGTTTATATTATTTGTCCGTCAGGTAAAAAATACTAAACACGTATGTTTTTCCGGAATTGAATGCTCCGGCCCAACAAATGAGTCAAAATGTCAAACCCCTAGTAACTGAGGTACATTTAGCGGTAGTTTATCTATTCAATAGCGTTTTTTATATGAGTGGATTGATTGAATGGATAAACTACCGCTAAACGTACTCGAAAACCGGGGGTAATTAGCGTCATAACTTTGTAATTTCATGCGCAGTTTATTACGTAATTTAATTAGCTACTCTATAATCTTAATGCAATGTAACTTATTCACCTAAAAGACTAGTCCGAGCCTAATACATTTTAGTATCAAACTAACTATAACTTATTTTTTTATTACACAGTCATTATCTCTATTGTATGACTTTAACAGCCACTTTATCTTACAGATAGACTATCTGTAAGTAGAGACAGGTCTTCAATACATTTAAACTTGAACAGTAAAGCCAAATAACGAGTGCCTAATACAATCCAGCCGTAGTACGACAATAATATATTTAATTGTTAGTATATGTAGCGGAAATAAGCGGGTGAGGACTTGTAATTATGTACTTTTACATTTGTACATACATACATACAAAAAACACGAAATTCTTCATAGTATCTTTATATATATAATTCTTCTGTAAGTGTGTATGTCACTGAACTTCTCTTAAACGACTGGACCGATTTTGATGATTTTTTTGTGTGTGTTCAAAAGGATCTTGGAATGGTTTAGATTATAAAAAAAAAAAAAAAAAAACAAATTAATGGCAGTGTAGTGTAGACAGGACAACGTCCGTTGGGTCCGCTAGTAGTTAAATAAATACTGAAAATTAATAAGTAAATGAAATTAATAAGTACTGTATTATAATCCTGCAAACACTAAAGGTCAAAGAATGAGTAAATATTATTGTGAATCTCAATGTGAAAAAAAGAGTAAACTTTTAATTACCTAAAGAATTTGAGAATCTCTATACTATTTTTTTTGTGCTATAATAGATAAACAGCCGAATGATGATCTTCTCCTTTTTGAAGTTGGTTAGAAATTCGACCTCGTTTACCAGTTATGAAAAAATCAGGCCTTAACTGATGTTGTTCGCGCAAAATTATAATGTATCGTTTATGTACAAATGTAAAAGTACCCAAATATATTTTATATAGAAAATGTTTATGTAAAGGTGTATTTCAAATATTTAATAATAATCCCTTTATGGGAGGTTCCTAGTTTTAATACCGTGTAATATATTTCGTGTGATCTAAGTGTATTTGAAACTGAATTGCGAGTGTTGCCATTCTTCAACGAAAATATTACCAACATGAAAAAATTTGAATGGCTATTTGTAACTAAGAGAGTCTTTACAAATATTTATTTTTGGAGTTTTTATTTTTTTAATATTCCAGTGTGATTACCAAAAATAGTGATTTTAAGACTCGCTTGGGGGGTGGGGTGCCTTAATGCAAATGTAAGAACAAAATGCTTGTAAATGTAAAAAGGATAAAATATTGCATTTTGTGTGTGTGTTTGTGTGGTTGTGTGTTCAAGTGCAAATTAGTTGTAATTATTCTAGGTATTATGTGAATGGTTGCGTACATTAAAATGAGTTAGAATAGAGCTGTGAATTTAAATCCAACCTACTATTTTATTTTCTTACGTATATGTGACGTCAAAAATAAAACCTCAAAGTTACATTTCAAAAATTGATTAAAAGGAAACTTAACCTCTCTCATACCAAGAAGAGACCCTTGCCTTGCAGTGGAACATTATTTGCATAAAAACTAGTTGGCGATTGTCAAAAATCTAATTCATTTATGATTGGGCTTTGATAACTACCAATATATACAGAAAAAGGCAGCATTTAAAATACACACGAAACTTTGGTATTTTGTCGTAATGTATTTACGATGGTCGTTAAACATTTAAATGTAATTTACATCTGAAACACGGAAGTTATTACAGTATCATGACTGTTTAATGTATATTTAAACAAAATATAAATGTCCTTGTGCATAATCATACATCATATGAGTAGCACAAAATAGGCCAATTATGATCTAAATATTGTAGGTACATAAATATTTGAATTTTTGGTAACGAATCAGTGAATATATTTAACAATATTCATCATGTGCTATCTCTTTCATTTTCAAAGAAGTTGAAAGGGATGCATGATTAGATTATACTTTTGCTGGTTTTAAAATATTCTTATAAAATATAGGTTGTGATTGTTATATGTCACAAATGTTTAGTTCTACATCAGTATCACGGATGACAAACTGAGACATTATTAAAACGAAAGAATACGTAATGTGCTTCAAATATAATGCTATTCAAATATAAAATTCAATTTCCATTTTTATATACCTGTACCTCGATTCTCTACCACTATCGACTACCGACAACCAGCTAGCTATCGACATTTGACATTTAGAATGTACTGCACCCGTCAGAGGCGCTGATCAGATTTTCATACAAAATTTCTCGATGACAATTCTGTTGTCGGTAGTCGATAGAAGAATCGAGCTACTGCTGTCTTGTCGCATGTGATAAGACAGTTTCTATAAGACTTATTAATTTGCTTCAGGTATGTCTTCATGATGTATGTAGCACTATAACTGATCATTTACTGTACGTAATATGCTCATTTTGTAAATAATGGAAGGATGGATCGTGTTGTTAGTTGTTAATTAAACATGTTGAAAATTTACACCTTGTTTTGTCTTTTATACCTATTTTATACCTGGGAGAGCATTAGTGGCGTGCGTTACATAAATACATAACATCAACCCGTTTCAGATGAAACAGGGATGTATTAAAAGCCTAATAGCAGTTTGACCGACTCGAAAAAAGAAGTCGAGACGTCGTAATCAGCAGTCTTATTAATTACCGCCCAGACTACAAGGCAGCTGAAGAAGTAAGTCACATACATTAGTCAACAAATAAACCATAAAGATATTAGTAAATACATTATAGTAAGATTGGGCATTGAAATAAGACACGATGTACCTTATTTAGTTTTATTAAACTCATTGTAATCAGCCCACACTGGGTCGAAGTTGATGTCAAGCCAGATGGCAGTAGACCATACTGCTACTGTGAACCACACCACTACAATCGCCAGTAATGATGGACCGAGGCCAGCGTACATCTGTAAATATAGATAAAACCTTAATATTATTTGAAACTGTAGCAAGTTGTTGTTGGCTCGCCCTCTATTTATTATTACCTATTTAATTTTTATTTATGACGTAAAAACATGGCAGCGCTTTTCTAACCAAGCTTGTTTATTGCAACCGCTACAAGAACACAAGCGTGGATACCGCCGCTATCTACCGACTTAAAATCTAAGAGTCCTGCATAAGCCTAAAGAGGATACACGGAAAGTAGAGAAACATGTTACTGTCACGATCAGCTCGCTTGGTTGAAGATCTTCCGTTGGAACACTGACATTTATTAAATTTTAAAGGATCATCATTTCGTTTAAGTATACGATAGCTAACCATCTTCCAAGGCGGTATATGGACATAAGCGCACACCATCGCGTTGACAGCAGACCCAGTCACCAGGTGGAACGGGAGCGAGCTGCCGAGCGTCGCCGCCATCATCAAGTAGTGTGGGTTTACGTCACAAAGAACACTCTGAAGATCGAGGAAAGTTTATGTTAACAGAGTTCATGTACTACCGATAACCTAATCAGAGATCTAGTGAAACCCAAGGCTCCCCTCTGTCATTTTGAAAGAAATCCCGGCCTACAGATAAACAGTAGTGAGTTAAATGAATATATTCGCCAAATACCTAAAACTGTAGTGACTTTATTTACGAATCTGTTTTAAATTGAATAGTTGTTAACTATTCAATTTTATGTTGCTAATATTAATCACCGGAATGCTTTTTAAGACTAACGGAATAAGTTATGGCGCCGAATTCAATCGAACAATTTTTAGGTAGTCTGTGCCTTTTTCAATCCGTTTACTAAACTAAAAATCTCTAATATATTTTTCTGCTCTTTAGTACTTTAGCACTAACACTTAGGTATGAAAACCATGCACTCAGTCACCGAGGTAGTTGCCTCTACTAATAAAACAGAAAGATCTAATTTCTGTTCATTCTGCGTAGAATAAAAAAAAGATTACCGCTTTAGCCACACTAGGTAAGATAGTATATACAACGCTGGTGTTAGTAGCGAATTCAGCGAGCAGCTTGCACAGCACCACGACGATGAACACGGTGGCTGAATGTGGCCAGTTCACGAAGTGTAGCAAAAGCTCTTCGAATTCTAACGTCATCCCTGACTTGCGGAGTGATTCGAATAACGAGCTGCTACCCGCTGAAAATGACACAAAGAACTTAAAATACAGACGAATTGAGACCCTCCTTCTTTTTTTGAAGTCGGTTAAAATGAAATAGGTAATACCTATACTATGTTCAACTTATGCATAGCCCCAAGTGACCGGTTACTAAACCCTGGATTTAGTGCGTGTTTTGAACCAGGACTACGGTCGTTTCCATGATGCTAGATTTTAATACAACAAGGGATTGTACCCATAAATAACACTATAACAGAAGAATGTCGTATAGATTCCTAAGTTTATACTGACCATGAAAAAGTAGTCATTTTTGGATCTCGTTGAATTTCCTTCCACTTTAGCGACACTGAGGGAGCGTATCAATAGTATTGACAATCAAAATTTGCATTTCAGTCGAAGGTATTAAGTTTACTTTGTAACTAATATCCCATATTGGTAAAGGCACGGATATCAAAACTGATCAAATATCAAAGCAATCTAATATTAGTAACATTACCTAATATTAGAAGTACGCTCCAATTAACTTCTCTGTTCACTACGTCCCAGTTTAGACAGGATTTCGTTTGAGAGTTTGGTAAAGGATCGTTGTCTTCTAAAAATATAATTTATCTCATTAGATACATAATTAAGTACATACAAAGGAACAAAGATAAAATCACGCGTGTTATAATCGAAGGATTGGGCAAAGGCGTTATCCGCGATTTTCCATTAACAATTTTAGTCCCATGTAATAGGGGCGAGGGGCTCGTAAGCAGCCTTTGAGTTACTAGATATAAATTAGAAAAAAAAAGAGTACTTAGCAGTTTAGCCAACTCAGAAACCGACACCGCGTGATTACGCGGTAGGTACACTACCGCTAACGCCGTTAACTTAAAGGTATCTCTTTTAATCCGCGCCTGGTTTATCTATCGAAAGAAATATGTTTCAAAAAAGATTTTTACCAGACCGCCTTCTAAAGAACTTGAGGAAGTTTAGGTTCACAGGGAGCAGAAATAATAAAATCACGCACATTATCACTGGAGATAACACATTTAGGTGACTGAAAAAGAAAAACAGATTTTATTTTCGTAATTTCCTTGTTTTTCACAAGACAACACAAAAAAGGGTTGATGTAATTTCATAGTTAATTTATTAAGCATCTTTAAAAGGTAGTTATTATTCCCATAAATTAATTACGTAACATGTTTTTTATACATAAGGTGCATTTTTTTACACAAATATATGCAAATATAAAGAAAAAGGTTATCTGGTAAACAATCTTAGCAATTAGTGTATTGACCGAATCCACAACCCAGGTGCACTCGTACCTAAATAAATATGTAATTTTTATATCCTTTTTTGTTCTCAAGAGTTCAATATCCTTTCTAATATACGTAGTAATTATTTATTTTCCTGTCTTATAACAAATCAAATAACTTACTCATGAAGTACCGTCTCCCCGTGATGATGGATACTGACAGCACTCATTGTCGCTTGCAGTACAGCTGCCAGGATCACTACAGACGCTACACTCTAGAAACGAAAACAGTAAAGCTCTTACGTATGCGTACATGCATGCGAGCCACAATGAGCATGCGTGCGAGCAACCGACCGTGCATGTATGCTTGCACACATGTAAGTTCGTGACGTACTTTTGATTTTACTGTACGTATAGGCTATATTAACGCAAAGTATAAGCATTAAGTATCTAGGGCGAAAAAAGCTCATGATGAAAATGTAGATATGGGTGTGAATAAAGTAAAAGAAGTTTGTAAGGATTGTACCAAGCGGCATTCTCAGATCTCTGTCTACCACACAGTGCGAAATAGGTTTGGTTTTATGCAAGTACTTATAAATATGTCTGACGATCTAGGTGTGTAGGTGTCGTACTAACAAATTCATGAAATCGAATCTTGCCAAGCTGCTGATACTGTGTTGCTAACAGAGTGTCCATGTATTGAGCTTCCTCTTCCGTCATTTCTATAGCTACGCCGTTTTGTATGGGTCTGAAATATATTGATTATCTCTATTTCTATTTAATAGTCAGAACTTTATCGAAAACCAAGAGATGTGCTTTCTACAAATAGCTATTATGAACTAAGTTTGTTTCAGTAACATTTTCTTTACCTTTGCATTTTGAATCAATAATATTAAACTCTCATCTCTCTGTCAATCTCATTGTACATCTAAATAGCTGCTGTCCCGGGCATTCGGCCGGGAAACCTAGCGAATAAGAAATAGGTATCGTGCAGTTATAGGTTTTTTCGACTGAATAAAACACGTAGGTACCTGAACATGCCAAGAAAGTAAAAGTTCATCCAGATATAAAGTAGGCTCTCCATCACCAGAACGCCTGGTAGATTCAGCAGCATGTAGTGTGGGAATTCTATCTTTGGGCCCGTGGGAAATATCCTTCAATTCAAAACAAATTAAACCACTATGTAACAAAACCACCGCAACTACGTCAGCGTAAAAAGGCTAGTATAAGTGGGTGAAATATACCTATCCGTTAATCTAGGGTATAAACTATTTGTATACAAAATTTCATCAAAATCTGTTCAGTAGTTTTGGTGTGATTGCATAACAAACATTCATACAAATTAAATATCAGTAAGTGTAAATTATAAGCAATCAATACGCAGGCTATCTTTAGCTTTATTAAAATTAATTGGACATATCTATTTTTAGAGAATTATTAATAGTCTATTTATTGATTAAACCCAATTATTATTCTCACTTTAGTACTAAAGTGAGAATAATAATTGTGTTTAAATATAGTTTTATAATAGGTTATAACTATTATAGTATTAAAGTATAATTGATGTTGTTAACCGGCCACGCACGACAGGTACGCTATGCCTTAAAAAAGATGTACCTATAGAATAAGTTATTATAAATATTTTATTTTTAGGAAACTTGATCATACATAATAAAAAAGATACAGTCACGTGCACGAACTCCAACGACGTTTACGTTTAGGCAATTAATACAATCTTACGGTTATTCTCGTCTCGTCCATTAAAATTAATTAATTTTTTTTATCGGAAAAGCTCTTGACTACAGGTTTCGCAATAAAATTTGTTGTATTGTGTTTTATAATTCTTGTGAAAATTGTAGTTTCGTAATAATTGAAAAAGGTACCTACGTATTTCCATTGTCCTGAGCTGTAGCTGAATTAAAATAAACTAATTACGACACATTATTTATATTAATACATATATTACATATTTATTACATAGGTATAAGCTTTGATGGTACAGTTACCGGCATTAAAATGTGAACATTTGTGATTGTACTTACTTACATTACGTTGTTTTTCCGTAGTTAAAATATATCAATTCGACTTCGAAACCTACTCATAACTGCCTAAAATTATATTCGTCTTGACTACATTTCAATTATAAGTCTATTGAGAAGAGACTTAACTATTAAATTAACTTACGTTTCACAATAAATCTTGAAAATCTGATTTGTATGACTTCCAGTTATTGTTGCCATACCACCTGTAATTCATTTACATTCGATAATACATCAGTTTTAAATTACATTTCACTTTAATTTACACAACAGACTATAAGATATCTATTGGAAATACATTCTATCGATTAAGAAATATTAGTTTTCTTGTCATAGAATATTTCTAGAAAAGGGATGTTTCTGTCAGGTGAATTTCGAAAATATAAAAAAATATATTCAAAATATTTAAAAAGTAATATAATAAGCGTATATAATTACCGATAGTGGATGAGTACGCAATCCCTAGAAAATAAAACACCGTCAATTCCGACGGCCTCGGCACGCTGCAACAATAAACGTTATCATTTGTAATAATAATATAATAATTGTAGAAGGTACTCATTATATTTTTGATGATCGGTAGGTACAATGTTTCATAAATCTTGTAGACGTGTAGCAATTATTTTTGAGTTGCGCATTCACGTATAGTCATTATAATTCAATTTTAATAAACATGAGAGGGACAGAGTTACATGAATCTATACTAATATTATAAAGCTGAAGAGTTTGTTTGTTTGTTTGTTTGAACGCGCTAATCTCAGGAACTACTGGTCCGATTAGAAACATGCTTTCAGTGTTAGATAGCCCAATTATCGAGAAAGGTTATATAGGCTATATATCATCACGTTTCTACCAATAGGAGCAGAGTACCAGTGAAAAATGTTACAAAAACGGGGAAAATTTTGACCCATTCTCTCTTATGTGACGCAAGCGAAGTAGCGCGGGTTAGCTAGTTATCAATAAAGGCGTTTTACTATCTATAAGAATGCAGCAATTTGTTTAAATCAAATTAAAGGCTTACTTTTGTTCATGTCTATTCGATTTCTGTCTAGCTTTTCCAATAGTTTGATATATTTCCAATATTCCCATCTGAAAAATACCCGTGATATGTAAAATATTAAGATATTTCAGGTTTGACTGATTAACTTTTAAAAAAGAGCTAAGTAGGTACCTTTTCGAGTTCGGTGAGAATAGATTTAACAAGAGGCATCATAAGGCCGCAAGCTAAAGTGTTAGAGATCCACATTGACAGGAACATGCTTGTAAAAAACAATATGAAGCTTAACCTGAAATAAGTATCAATTGGCCAGTTAACTTAGAGCTAAAGGTATCCACAAAGAACCTCAAATACTCTACGGTAGAATTAAATGGGACAATTTTTGTTACATATATCAAAAGTAAATTTTAATAGTAGTAGTGAAATACAATTTATACCTAAAGTGTGAACAGCCGAAAACAAGCAACACTTTCAAAGCGATCCTTCTGTGAATTTGACAGTGTTCTATTGCTATAATAAACATCATTACTCCAAGGCAGTCTATCAGATCGTTTCTTAAGTGTAACTGTAATTTTCAGTTAGTTAATTAGCGAACATTAAATGTAATAACTTAGCATTAATTCAACTAACTTACTACTAAGACACTGCTTGGTACGCAAGTTATTTCACAGCTATGAATTTAATTGTAGGTTTATAAAATAAATGTAACTCACTTCAGTAAGGAAGCCGCTGCTCAGTCCCCCTATAACTGAAGACATAGCAATAGGCACTAATGCAATAACCGCTGGATGCAACACATCTGTTGTCCAATAAATTATCATCATCAAAAACACGTAGAAGCATTTGTACCCCTGCCAAATTTACAATTATTAATCAATTTAACACATATCTGACGAAATTAATCAGAAAGAACAAATAAGAGAAAAATACATAGTTAAACAAAATCTTCTATCACATTTATTTATGTTCGTGACTGTACACAATGAATACCTTTAATGTATTTTTATTCACTGTTACTTACATTATTGTTCCTTATGAAAATAATGGGTATCAATAAAATTGGAGTAATAATTAAAATTATGGTTCGCCAATATAACTTGCAAAATATTCTGAAGCGGTCTCTTCGGGTTATTATGACAAGGTTTGTCTCTCTGTGGATTAAATCGATTTTTATCTTGCCTAACAAGTACTCATAAACAGAAGAAATTATTGAAAAATACTTTTTATTTTCTAAAACTTACGAATCCGAATCCATTGCAAATATCTTTGTAGTTTCAATTTATTCATCAATTGTGTCCTGCAAGTGACCAAGGTGCTCAAAGTAAAATATAGTATTTTACTGACTGAGTCAATTGTAAAATTGCAAATAATCTCTGTGGTCTAGCTTAATATTATGATAGTTAAAATGCATTACAGACACTTTTGATACGATTGTCGAAATAAAAAAAGAAAACTACCAAATAATCCAAATGGTAGAATTTTGTACTCGGACTGGCAACATTGTTATTGACCTATCAATTTCATTGTTCACATAAAATTTTTGTTTAGTTGTCAATTTATAGCGTTTGGGCTTGGTTGCGTGCGTTTAAATAAATAAATTCGTATACGATTACGATAAAAATATTAAGTTAAAACACATAAAATGTCTGTGGAACTAGAATTCGATTATGGCGAAGCTACAGCGGCTATGGATAAATTTTCACAACAAGATATCAATGAATTACGTTATTGGACACAGAAATTGGATAAATCAAAATATGTGCCTAAAGATTTAACTGATAAACAATTAGTGTTATTTTACAATGCTTGTTACGGGGACATGGAGAAGACAAAAACGTGTATAGAAAAATATTACAACTGCAGGAAAAATGGACCGGAGTTGTTCGACCATCGAGTTTTGAAATCTGATGAGCTAAGAGCGGCATCTGAAGTCCTGTGAGTATCCCAATTTTATAATGATAAATATTGACACAAAACGTCTGAAAAATAATAAATATTAATTTTATTTTATTCGTTGTTACCCATTTTTACACATTTTTCGATCGTTTACCTTTATTGTTTTAGTTTACTTACATAGATAATTTTTTTGCATTTAATATGCAGTGGTCCAGACTCAATTTTATGAATGCTACGTAAAATTTCAAACAAAAAAACAATAGTTGTGTATTTTAAAAATGTGTTCTATTTAAACCAGAAGAGAGTGCTATTTTCAATATCAGGAATAACTTTTTTAATAAAAAACCTAAAGCAGACAATAGCCATTTGGAATATCTTTAGTTTCAAAAAAAACGTCTGCTTTACCATTTCAAAAGCATAAAAAGAAGGCCAAGAGTTATTGTTGTAGCTCCTGACCTGCTTTATGTATATCAGTTTATTTAGGTATTTATATTTAAATACATAGCTGATCATATTTGTTGTTCCCATATTGTCACCCAAATTGTTTTTCTCTTAAGCAAGTACCTACCTTATAACTAATTAAAATAAGAGCCTTGCCTAAGTCTTGCTTATAAGTTATAAAATAACAATATAATATTATGCAAAACCAGAGAATTATATTAACCCAACAACAGGTTTCCATTTAAATCCTTTGGTATTAAAGCATGTACCTACCTAACCCAAATTGTTGAATGCCTAAACAAATAAACTGGTTCCAAAACAGTGCTCAACTTCAAACTAAGCTAGACTTAGTCAATTTTACATAATTTAGTATTAGTATGCCTTTTGTATGTAACCAATAACAAGAACACAATAGTAAAATAATATAAATGTCTAGCAGTATCAGGTACTTAACTTATCTACCTAAGTATAAACTATCAAAAAGAATATTGTCATGCATTTGAATAACTTAGGTACACAAAGTGAAATTTGTAATTTTAATTTTGTCACTGGCAATAACTGCATGACACATCAATGACCTAGGTCTATCCTCCTCAGATTGACCACTGCATATTTGGGCTACTATATTTCAACTACTTGAGTACTTAAATTGGAAATATTTGTGGGACTTATTCACATCTGTTATTTACCTAATATGACGTGTTATTGATATTTTTTCATTTAAACGTTTTGTTTACTATCAGAGTCGTATTTTTTGAGGACAGCTTTTAAACCTAAAGGAGAAAGAAACCTAAACTCACTTCATTTTAAGTGACACTCAAAAGTTGCGGCGAAAATATGCGTTGATTGCCGAAAACGTAATCCCTCTTTGGACATTGTTTTTCTTACTGCTTTTACTGACGAACTGTAATTTACGTTTCATAATGAGGCAGGAGTATATCCACTCGTACCTATTTAAAAAAGAAAACAAAAATGTTTGCACTCTTAAAAGCAAAATCATGTAAAATACTTCCTATATCTATTTACACTGCGTATTACGTAGGTGTCACCGAAACCCGCCCTTTGCAAAATGTCAAGTTTCTGTGTTATTTTTCATTAAAAGTTTTACCAGGGAAGCCATTTTCCAACCCGATTCCTTCCACTTTGCTTGAGAGTACCGTAAAGCGAATTCTCTTTGTAAAAGCTGCTTGGTTATACTTACCTACGTGACCAAAAACTTTCTTAACGACTTGCGTCATAATAACCAGTTCATGTAGTAAACAATATGCAATAAAATTATCCTTTCAAGTGAAAGCAATTAATTTGATGGGCCCCTGTTTGGTTTGACGTCATTTTGTAATGGCCGATAGATAGAACTCCACAGGGAATGTCAATGGGTTGTTGTTTTGCTTGGAGGGTGGCCTAGATATAGGTACGCGTAGTTATAATCAAAGTACGTATAAGGATTTGTAGAGTGTAGTCTGATTAGGAAGAATATCAATTTATTTCGATTGATACTGTGCAGCTTATCAACACTTTACGACTTCAAATATTAGTTGACTTTTTTTTTTCTAAGGAATCTTTGCAATTTAATTAAAAATATGCACCGAAGAGTATCGACTGTCTCACTGGCGCGGTATTTGTGCGATCCACAAACAATTGATTCGGGTCTGATTGTACTTTGTGTCCGTTGTTTGTATGTTTGTAAAAGTTCCCGCGAAAACAAAAGTAATTCTTTGCACGGAAGTTGTTTTAAAAAAAAGAAGTTGGTATCAATAATATCTTGTTGGTACTGCCCATTAGTGCAATGTTGGTACACGACAAATATGTCGACAAAAACAGTGTATCTATACAAAAAATCGTTGAAGTATGCACCTGACGTAATGTCAGTGGAGACAGTAATTCTTCACATTTCGCCATCCCACGCTATGTCATAAAGACTAACACTTAAGCAATAGCGACGTCTACAAAGCTCTGTCTGTGTCTTAATCCTTTGAGTCAGTTGTTACCCATTTGATTTTATCGTTCCTCCAGCCGTGTAAGCCTTTAGACTTACGAAAATGTTACATTATATTGTGAGGCTTTGGTCATCTCATCCCGCTTGATCTCATCCCGCGGGATGAGTTGTCCTAGTACAATTTTTGAATCGGACAACTCATCCCGCTGATATATTTTACGATTTGTACAGACTTGAAAAAAAGTGGTTCACGCGCATTAGGGCTAATTCTCAGTGTGGCAACCGACTCGCTAGTGTACTATTCCTCGTTATGGCCATATAAATATTATTTTATTGAGATTTTATTATAATTATTATGATTTTATTACTAGAACGTACATGTATACATTAAATGTCGTTTTGTAATGATATTTTTTTTTAGTGATCCGAACAATCCAGCGATTAATAAAGCAACACAATTGTGTTTCTTATCTTAATAAGCAACGACATTTAATGTACGTTCTAGTAATGTGAATTACAATAAGATCACAACAAAGTAAATTAATAAATAAAGATCACAATAAAGTAATTATAGTTTGTGATTTTAGCCTTTTGACCGCCACAAAAAAAACACTTCGCCGTGCCCACCACCCCAAGCCACAAATTCAATGCCCAAAATGTTATCGATTAAGCATATTGATTTGACTGCCTCCGTGGCGCAGTGGTTTAGGTCGCCACGCCGATACCACCGCGTCGGGAGGTCGTGGGTTGAATTCCCACACGGAACAATTAATTATTTGTGCTTTCCATAAATTATTGTTTCGGATCTGGCTGTACTTAGCGTCCGTTGTTTGTATGTTTGTAAAAGTCCCCGCGACACAAGAGCAATTCTTAGAGCGGGAGTTGTCCTTTTAAAAAGAAAGAAAATAACATATATCGATAAAAAAGTGAGTAATAATATTCATCGGACATTTTTGAATACAATAATACAGTACAGCTTATGACACAAAAAGAATATTTATTTAACCTCATCTCCTACTGTAATAAACTTAAGACCACATTTATAGCAACACTTTTGTTCACGAATGTACAAATATTTCAAATAATACGGTACATTTTTACCTTTTCTTTAAAGCGGGATGAGTTGACTAAAGAAAAATAATAAAAATATTAATGTGGACAACTTATCCCGCGGGATAAGTTTTAAGCGGGATGAAATGACCAAAGCCTCTATATTGTATTAGCTCGCCATTTCGTCCATGTTTTACGTGATTATTCAATTTTATGCGTTGTACAGCTATCTTCTTTCCGTAAATTTAGAAAGGATTTTTCGTAATAAAAAGTATCAATTGTGTTTATCGGCGCTGTAAATCTACGTGACAATTATTATTTCGTCCATTATTCTATGCTTATGCTTAACTATTTTCATGATTGCGTAAATTTATTTTATGATTAAATATAAACGTGATGTGATGTATGCGAAGGAAGCAAAGAAGTTTGTAAGGATCGTACTAAGTCTCGTTCTCTGATGTCTACCTTGAAAATGGGCGTGATTTTGTGTATGTATGTGTATAAAATATAAACTTTTATGCTGAAACTAGATTTCAAACTAAAAATTTCAAAAGCGTATCAATTCTGAGTCTAATTTAAAATGTATTGAGCGCGTCGCAGGCTGGGGAACTGCTGCCAGCATTTTGAAAATATATTGCCGAGCAATAAGTAATATCGGGAAAATATTGCTGTTGTTATATTTTTGTCGACCTCAGGGATTTACCTTCAGGGATCACGTTTGACTGTTGTAAAAATATAAATTTGATGTAAGTTTGTGGCAAAGCAAGGTATAGAATATTACTTAATTTCATTTGAATTGCAGATATAGTTATCGATATAATAATGGAATAATGTTTTTCGGCCAGAAAGGGAATGGCCTTATAATTTCTGTTATATATGTTACTGTAAAAGCCCGAACGGTGGTAAATTCTAAGATTTTCCGGTATAACCTAAGATTTACCAACTCGCAATGGTAAAAGTCCGAACAAGCCAGAGTTTAAAAACTATGTTACGATATATAAAAAAATCCTCCTTCATAACTATGTTTATAACTATTTCACGGTATAATTAAATACTGTGACATAGTTATAAAGAAGGAGTTTTGGGCAAAGCGACATGGATAGGTTAGGTTAGGTTAGCCTTCGTGGTTATTTTTTTTTAACCACCCAGAAGGAGGAGCCGGCGACATCTCGATATCATCAAGTGAATATAGGTAAAAGTTCGAAATAAAAGAATTGCTCGGACTTTTACCATTGCGAGTTGGTAAATCTTAGGTTATACCGGAAAATCTTAGAATTTACCACCGTTCGGGCTTTTACAGTAACATATATATAAAATAAAAACATTATTGTACCACTACTGAGTAAGGGCCTCCTCCCGTAATGAGGGAGGGCGACATTGCATACTTTTAAGAAAATGCTACAGAAAAATTCAAACGTTTTTACATTACAAATTACTTAAGTATATGTACAAAACTCCTTCAGACATTAACAAACACTTGTATGTAAAACTTACCAAGTGAGACTGAGTTAATGCCATAGTAACACCTGGCATTTTACGACTATCCCAGATTTCTGACTTGTCTAGTTTGAAATCTTCCCAGAATTACTGCTTCTGGACTCAGGGGCAATAAAACTAAGTTGGAAAAGTTTCCGTCTGCCAGCAGTCTGTATATGTTTTCTTGTAAACTGCTCCCTTGAGGCAGCGAGATAATTATATGGTCAAGATTTCCTCGGAAAGTAATGAGCACTGTCGAAACACGTTTTTCTTACAAGTACTTATGTGGACAAAAAACTGAAAGTAATTGACGTATAATGGAATGTCTTGACTCATTTCGCAGCTATAAATCGAGTTCTTAAGAAAGGTTAGGAAATGTACCAAAATTTGCTTTTAATTCTGTATTTTTTGCAGCATTGTCTAATTATAAACTCATTATTAAGTATGATACTGATGATATCTTCTCTGAAATTCGTAATATACACCGCAATTGCTCTTTCTCTAACCAAATAGGAAATTATTTTGTGTCAAGCGCCATTTTCTGTTGGGAAGTACGTTATTATTCCCATGCGAGTTGTCGCCGCAGAGATGACTTAATAATGATTGTATCGCGAATGAAATATGTCGCGTAACTTTCATATTATATAAGCACACATAATATTACACTTATTCTTATAACCGAAGGTGTGGACAGAAATAAAACAAATCCACGTTTTACCATTAACAATGTTAGTCTCGCGTAATAGGCTTCGAGCGTGTTGCCATTAACCCGACACTTATCTGAACTCTAAACTCCTATTGAGATTTATATTCTGATATAAATATTAGCAAAGACCATTAGTACATTGACCAACCCGGAAATTGGACCCAAGACCTCATGTGATCATGAGCAGTCACTCCTCAGATCAGATACACCACCGAACGCGCCACAGAGCGGTTTAACATGTAAGGAATAAAATAAAAATCTGATATATTAGTATTACTACAGTGAAGTTGGGGACAATAATATTATTCAAACTCTACCTTACTACACACGTTTTAAGATATTCAAAAAAATATATTATGCAGGCAGTTTTTATACAGTTCTTTTGAGAGTATGTTTTTGATTTTGAATAAGCAAATAGTCGCTTTTCATACTGTCTTAAGAACTTAGGACGTGTCAGTCTTTTGTGG
Organism: Anticarsia gemmatalis; assembly: GCF_050436995.1. NCBI lineage: Eukaryota > Metazoa > Arthropoda > Insecta > Lepidoptera > Erebidae > Anticarsia > Anticarsia gemmatalis. Next base: position 5,963,188 of record NC_134764.1, on the reverse strand, counting down.
CGACTGCCATGTTGTATGTCCATCACTGTCATAGTACTAGCCTTGGGGCCACGTGAAAATCCTTGTAAAATTTCAGCCATCTTAGTAATTCCTACCTTGCTTTAGCCAGATTTGTGACCTTTATATTCTGATTCTGACTTAAGACGGAAATAGATTTATGTATAAATACATACATACATAATCAAATTAATATTACGCCTTTTCCAATTGCCAACGCCACTTGGTACGGTCCTTACAAACTTACCTTGCTTCATTCGCATCCATACATTTAGTCATACAGGACCGCCCGTTACGAGTTCTACGCGACTGATCTTAATATTATCATAAAACATTTTTACAGTTACATTAATACGAGTAGAAGCGTCTATTAAATGAATCGAAGAAATCTCAGTTCCCCAGGGTCAGAAGCCGAAATACGCAGATTTAAGCGGAATATTATAATATTTTTTCTTGTATCCGCACTGCGTGTACACAATGTGTGGAGACAATTAATTCTAGTACTTTTTAGATCTGCTATATTATACCATTTACACTCCTTAAAAGAAAAAAACATTGCCGAAAAGATGAATATCGTTATTTTTTTGGTCTTGCTTTAATCTGAAAGTTGTTTTTTTATCGAAACTTTCCTATTGATTACTACTAAGGCGTCAACAAACTAGCAAAACTGTCTCCTAAGGTACACCATTATTTGCAAACCTAATTTCTACTATCATTGTAGAAATATTTCCTTTATTCAGTCCTACTTCCATTTAGCCATGACATATCTAGAGCCTCGAAAACTATTCACGTTATCCTAAGCTAACATTATTATTCCCGCCATGTCTCTGAAATGCCTTATTGTTTCGGTATGTATTAGGAATTTCAGTTATTATACGCCTCGGATTATCTTTATTAAAAGTTCCTTAAAAAATCTTTGTAAAAAATGTCTTAATATAATTGAAGATTCTGTATTAAAATCGCTGACCAAATTCCGGTCCCGATCGAGGTTCTAAAAATAGGTTTAATCGTCTACAAAAACTCGATAATATTTTACACTAACTTGATTTATAATTAAAATAAAGAAGCAACTTCACGCTTAACGCGTTAGGTCTGCAATTAACAGACCTATTACAATAATTGTCCCTTTTTGCTTTAATTTAATGCTAATGCTTAATATCTTACACGTGGATTCTTGATATGCAAACGATTTTTTCTTCAAATGGATTCCTCAATTAGCACCTGTCGATAAGGATAAAATTGTATTAATTAATATAGAGTTTAGGCTTTTGATTTGACTCATTCCTATTACGACTGGGGCCGTATTTTAGCAAAATATATGCCCAAATACTATAACCATCCATCTATGGACTGGCTATTCGTCATAAAAAGCTGTACCAACTCTAAAAAAGCCTAAACCAATACAAAGTTTCCATGTTCCATACTTTCTGTTTATTGCCATGAACACGGGCTTTCATACAGTCTATATTACATTTGCATTGCCTGGACAAACGACCGTACATTAAGTGAAACCTGGAACGTTGCCAAGTTAATCACCCCTGGTTTATACTGCGCCGTCTGGTGGGTAATATTTGAACTACTCCATTGGAACGTAGGGCTTTGGTTAAGGAGAAATCAAGTATGTTCGGCAGTCGGAGTTGCTTAATATAGCTTAAGAATAAAATATTGATTATATTTGCTTGATGTGATGATGGTATATGGAGGACGATCTTCGACGTGATGTGATGTCCAAGAGTGAAAACAAGAAAGTAGACCACAAGTCTATATTCTTGTTCTCGCTTTACGTATGGAAAGTTTGGAAAGACGGAAGTTAACGGAAAGAAGCTTCTATCTTCCATTGCTTTGATTGAATTGAGTGTAACAGCTCTATTTGTCGATTTGCCTTTATATTTACAACTCCCTGATTCCAAAGTTCTATAATATCTTCGTAAGCAAGTCTATTCAGTCTGGAGTTTCTTAGCAGGAGTTCTTGGCAAAAGCTCGTTTTTTATTATACGCTATAAAAGTAGCTAGAACATAACTGTGAAAACGTGGGTGTATTTAAATGTAAACGTGCTGTACCTTATTAAGTGCGAATTTATATAAAAAATACGAGAAGCAACTAGATATAAAAATATGTAGGTATATGTTAGTTTGAATCAAACAGTTTTCAATACATTTGACATAACAGCAATCTCCGGACCGAACACACTTGACATTAATTTCCCATGTCAGTGACTCGACAACTAAAATATAAAAATGTGAACGTTCTAGGTGCAAAACTGTTAGATTTTATTCAGTAACTAGGTTTTTTATTGCTACGTAGTAGTCTCAAGCAAAGTTTAAAACCAAGGCCACACTTTAACTGGTTTATGTAAAAGTAGGATGAGAAATGTCTGTTCAAAAGTTCAAGCTAATTGTTTGAAATTAAAATAGGTATTTTAACTGTCTGTGGCTTATTTCGGCGGCAATTTTTTTCTTTTTTTGTACCATTAGAAAATTAGGGTTTTTTAAAAACATTTCACGTCAATTAAATTTTGTTATTATAGCTGGAGTACCCCTTTAACTCAAGTACTTTGTTAATATTAAAGCAACATAATTTCACCTCATTTAATATTACTTTTTTCATATTTTCCAACATTTTCAGTTTATTATCCCTTCGCGGCCATGGAGCCTGAATGGTTGGGGGATGTAATAAGCAAAAGGCTAATTTATTTTTCACTACCTTCCACCTGCGACTCGGTTTGAGTACAATAAAACATTTCAGAATAAAATTCGTCCCTGAGAATATAAATTAATCTACGTTTATACGGAGCTGGGGTGTACCTAAGACTGTTATACAAAAATGGAGGAAATATAGCAAGGTTAATTCAAATATACAACTGTTTCTGCTGTAAAATATTGTGTTGATTTCTTGGACTGTTCCAGAATTCTGCTAATAGTATACTTCTACGCAGAATTGTTGATGTTACTCCATTCTCATTAGGAGCCGAGCTGACCCTAATGAACTCAGATTTAATAAGCTCTAAAAACACGAAACAGCGATATATGTTTGCTTGTTATTAGGATTATCTCGCAATATGCATTTCGCAAGTGTCTGCAATGTCTTGCAGGGTTGCCTAAACGCATTATGAATATGAAAATGAAGATTGATTGATGAAAATGATTTTAGCAACACCATCTTAGACATTTACCTTGTCACTTTGGAAGTTCTGCTATTACGATCGATTACTTTCAAGATAAAAGCATAAAAAACGAAGCTTCGCTTTGCTCCGAAAATATTTTTTAACTATGGATAGTTTTTATGAGAACACACAAATGAAGAATGCCGGTGAAAGATAATTTATTAAAATAATATAAACTACAGTCCAAATAAAAGTGACGCGGCGTGTTATTGTTGTCATCGTTTCCAACAAGGAACTATTAAATCAATACTTTCACTTCCTTCGACTTTTGGCGCTTGGCACGTCTGCCATTTTGCGCGTGTTTATTGAAATGCTGAGGATCCTTTTATGTCAAGACGATTATTAACAATATGCATAACTTATGTCCTTTCCGTGTTGAGAGTGACAGAAACAATTTTATTAAATGAAATTCTGTGATACGAGTTTTGATTCTTCCTTAATACGTCACAAGGGCTCTTCCTCGCTATAATACTGCCTACAGATGAGATCAGATTACCACTTTTCTCAAGATTATTGCGTACTCAAGTGCGTATTAGTTATCGCCCACGGTTTCTGCCAGCTTCAATATTCTTTTTGAAGAGTGTAGCCTATGATTTGCACGGCATTCAGCGAGCGTTCTTCTACAATTCGTTGTAATTGATTTAGTTATTCACCTGTGAAAGCGAAACATATGAACAGAGTTCCTCGCGCTTGTTAAATTTACGAGTAGGTAGGTGTGGATCCATTTCAGCGAAGCCCAATTTTCACGGCACCAACTTTTCACAAAGGGTAATGAAAATACGGCCGCCAAATAATCAGCCGAAAATTACCCGCAAAAATGTACCTGCAAGAACAATTGCGGTTTCAGAAAACAACATCTGCATTATAAATCTAATACTTTACCTTAATCCCTCAATGTCGGCCGGATTTGGTCCGCCATAAATAAGTAAATAACACAGGGCTTATATTGAAACAAACAGCGGACTAAAGTCTAAACCACTGTCTGAACTTTGTTCATAACTCCGTTACGGCTTAACCAATCCGTTTGAAATTTTAACTGTTAATCACTAACTTTTCGTGTTTATGTCGAAGTTTAAATTCGATATATTAATCAAAATTTGTAGGATCATCCATCATGCTAATTATTTTCTCTGTTGAATTAGTACCATTCACATAGACTGATTATATTTACTTTCTTAAACAAATATTATTTAAATTTGATTAGAACTTAGACTGTCTTCTGCAATAAAATTCCACTCAGATCTTCCAATTTTCCGAACATTTAAATCCATTTATTGAAAACGTTTCATGCAGTATTCCCTTGATATTTAAATCAAACACACACGAAACTAAAACGATAGATTTCCGTTGAATCCTTGGGGAATTGACGCACAAGCAACAAAGAATTCTTGTAGGAAACAGGATGTAGTTTTAAAAGGATTTCTATCTACCTATCACTGTTCTTATCAATACATTAATGGGGCTGGAGTGATTTTCTCTTCAGGTAACTACTATCTATAGGGCCAATACATACGTCACAGTCGTCCCTGGACTTTCCAAAGATCAAAGATCGCGCCATTCATTCGTTAACGTCACTAGTTAAATAAATACTATGTTTTGCTTCGTGGACTATATGTTGTACAGGGCTGCTTACTGTAATATATTATATAGAAGCGGTTTTACTTAAAAAGTTCTTTCATAAATGTCTGAAGTCGCAGCCACAAATTAATAAAAGTAAACACGTTATGTCACATCGAGACACGCAAACTATGTCTGCCAAGTTTAGAAAGAAAAAATAATATTTTCATGTTTGTATTGTGTTTGGATAGCTTCTTTCATTCATTATTCGTCGTAATTCCTAGAAATCCATTTTGAAACCGCATATTTTGGTACTGCAAGCCGTGAAAGGAAATCACAAGTTATTTAAATTCCATTGACGTGTTTTTACTGCATAACATATGTATAACTGCTCTTTTTTTCTTCTTTAGGTATCTTTCAAACTTATGGGATTTTTCATATTTATTTGCGTATCTCTCTGCTGGTTAATAGCCTTTTCGTTTTCTTTCAAATATCCATCTCGAGCGTTTCCCTGCCATTAAAGTACAAATAGAAAAATAAGATGAAAATGCATTTCTATAAATAGGCTGGAAGATCCAATGCTGTTGGCAGCCCTGTTCGTATATTAGTGAACACGTTACAATGTTAGTTGCTCACGCACACACATGCTTGCAAGTGTGCAGTTACTACGACAAATATTTACTAACATACACTTAAACATAACTTGTTGAACACTAAATGACGTCAATTGCTTGGATTCTCATTGATTACGCGAGTAGAACTTGTTTTGCCGGCCTGTATACCATACCATCTCGTCTCGTATTTTGTTATAGGGAGTGGTATAACGTTTAAAATATTTGGAGCTAGACGTGGGTACACTGGATACCCTGTAAAAAATATTATTTACCTAAATATCTTTTCTACTTTAAAGCCTGTCTTTGAAGCCTGTAACCATCCCTAGGAAATGGTCACACTTAAGTGTGCGGCGACCGACACAAATGATGAACTATGGACATTATTTTACCTGTTTATTGACTTCTGATGTTATTTTTTCTGCTTCTGGGCTAGGTAATGTCACGTTATACATGATTGATGAAGATAGCTCATTCGGACATCGCTTCTTTACAGTAAACTATCAAATGAATCACTCTACGATGTGTCGAAATATGACATGTATTTGCTTCAAGTCTGCCCTTTATTACCTACGCCTTCATAGAAAGGCCAAGCCAAGAATCGCGTCCGACTAACCCTTATATTGTCAGACGGACAGCAGACGCCATCGCGATAAAGCGCCACCAACAATGGCGAGACGGCCGTGACTCAGTCAACCACTAACACAATCAAATAAAGACAGGAAGACTACAGAGTCCCTTTTATTATAGACGGCCTTGATAGCGCAATGGTTAAGCCACTACCATTGCGTCGTTCGGTCGTGGGTTCGATTCCTACTCAAAACAATTTATTTATGCGATCCACAAATAGTTGTTTCGTGCCTGGTTGTACTTTGTCTCCGTTGTCTGTATGCTTGTAAAAGTCCCCGCGACACATGAACAATTGTTAGTGCGGAGTTATCTAAAAAAAAAAAATAGCCGCCGAACTATGGTACAAGAATATAAGGTAAGCTATTCTTACTCCGAGTCAAAATACAATAGGAAAAAGTCATAAATAATCTTAAATATTTGACAAAATCTGGGGGCACGGAAGTGCCCCCGCAAGTCGAGCAAAAAAAAAGCGGCACGGCCGTAACATCCTTTTCTCGAAGCAATTCGGGCTATTTTTGACCCCCCCATAATTTCGTTGTGGATAAAACAAGAAGCCTGGATTTTCAGCAACTAATCAGCCATTGTATAAACACGGTATATTTAAAATTTCAGTCAATTTGAACCAGTAGTTTAAGAATGACAACTTGTTAAAATTTTGAATTTTGTCACTCACTGATTCACTGACTCACTGACTCACCGATCATCAAAAGTCTAAGGTACTTCTAGCAGACTTAGAAGCTTAAAATTTAGAATACAAATAGGGTTTAGTGTCTTAATCATGGGAAAAATTAAATATTTTCTAATTTCGGTCCAGTTTTCTAAATACACCAACTGCAACAATAACTTTGTAATCCCATATTAATGTATAAGATTACAAGGTTACATTTGCAGTTAATGAATTATTATTACTGTACAAAACAAAATAAAAATAAATAGGTGTAAATAGGTACCTAGTATATGAGGCATAACGGGAGGGGGTATAGGGTGGGTATGGGTGTTTAGCCCACGAAACTGAACAACATTCCCATAGGAAAATATGTTGAATTATGAAAAAAAAAAACGTCTTTCCATACAAATTGGACTTATGTTCGCTCTACAAAAATAAGTGAGATGCCATCAAAAACATTCTATAAAAAACCTCAAGTCTCGCCGTAAAAAGTTGTGAGATCTATATAATTCCAAGTCGATTAATCTATTTAGTCTCTACTTAAAGGACCTTCTGTCTTAAGTTATTACGTATGTTATTATCATGCCATTTTTTTTAAAAAAACCTTTAAAACAAATAGATCGACTTGGTCATCGCAAGAAAACACAAATTCGCCATTAACATTTCAGGAGCATTAACTTCTCGTCGTGCTGTGTAGTGTGATACATACTAATAATCAAATCATGCGATGGCCAGGTCGGTCTATTTGTTTTAAAGGTATTTTTTTTTAAATTGGCATGATAATAACATACGTAATAACTTAAGACAGAAGGTCCTTTAAGTAGAGACTAAATAGATTAATCGACTTGGAATTATATAGATCTCACAACTTTTTACGGCGAGACTTGAGGTTTTTTATAGAATGTTTTTGATGGCATTACTTTTCACGAAACATAGTAGGCCTCAGTTCCTTGCTTAAAAATATTCAAGCACAAAATGCAGTTGCAGTAGCCTCATTTACGAATGAAATGACGTCACAGATTGCACTCGATGTGTCAATGACCTTTGTAAATCGAGTTGTACATTTTAAAGCACGTTGCCATTGAATTTTTAAATAGATGTTTATTTTTGGATCGCCAGTACAAATATCGATGTAGATTTTAAAAATAACCGCAGTGGGAGTACGTCAACGTATTGTGACCACTTTCTCTGTAGAACATCCAAATATGACTTAATGTTCGTCTGAGTGGCAACGCTTTTTCGACTAAAATCCTGGACTGGTTTCGGTGAATGTTTATTTAAAGTTTGTGTTACCAGTTAATGACAGGTTGAAGATTTTAAATCATGTAATTGTAATAGTTCTAAAAGAAACAAGCTCCCAAAGAATTAAAGAATTAACAAGAGAGTCGTTTTCTTTTTAACTTAGCGTGGAAAATATTGTATCACAGACAAAAGCTTCTCTGTAAAGAAAAGTCCTACTTAAAACTGTAATTATTCTGCCGTTGCTTTGTATTACTAATATTAATCTCGTTTAATTAGTTTTCTTAGCCTTCTTTTACGCTGCCCCTCCAATAAAATTAGCATTTTGCAACGTTCAGCATTGTTTCTCTTTAAAAATGGCCACCAAGCACTATTCAGTGCGATTGTTTTGTTTATGATGAAAACTTTCTATCGATTCTGTATAACAATAGCTCGAGAATACAATGCGATAATCGATTCTGCGTCAGCAGTTTTCGAAATGATGATGTGATTATTTCGTTAAACATATAACAAATTGCTCTTTTAATACAAAAACTATCCGTGTTATAATGGATTTTTACAAGATAATTAGTTAGCCTCCCAGTCAACATCTGACTATTTCGTTCTTTCTAAATATTATAAAGAATCTTCTGGGCAAGGAAGGGACCTACCCCCAAAATTGACAGGAGATAAGCCAAAGTCCACGATACCGATCAAGTGCGACCTGTAAACAATGAATTATCTCAAAAGCATCTCAAAAATGTTAAATTATTCAAAAAAATATTTGAATACGTGCCAAAGTTTGATGAACTTTGTACGACTTTTAGCATTTGCAACGTGACATACAACGCTCGTTCTAAAAGGAAGCAGACTTACGTAAGAGTCTACTCTCCAATTTGCATCACTACACCCATAAAAGTATATTTAGGAGTAAAATGCTAATCATTGGCGAAATCGAATTCGATATAGTTTGCGAAATGTCGTTAAAAAAAGTTAAATGTCATATCTATTCATGGCTGTTGACCTTTAGACATTATCATTTGCACGTATCATATTTGGATGATATAGTCCAAACTAATGAATGGACCTGTTGTTTTTAAGACCGTGGGTAAGACGTGGTGTTCGAAGATAGTACAATCTTTTTATAAGGTCAAGTTTAAGATGGCTAATCATAAAAAGTTATTTCACCTCTTTGTACTTTCGTTAAAATAAAGATTGTGTTATGGTGACACATCACTTAGTTATTCGTGTCTTCATATTTATAGTTATGTCTCTATAATTCGTTATGTGAATAAATGAGAGAACCTGCCATCTACACAAACAAAATAAATAAAAAACTGTCGCCAGAACTGGCTAGAAAATAATCTTCAACGATCTAGCGATCGAAGACGTCATAATTATGTTGCTAAGACGTGCCTGTTCACTGAAATAATATCCAGATCAATGGTTTAACCTTTAAACTTCCTATTCACCCCTTCTACAATTGAGATATGTGTGTATTTCTGTGTGAGAAAAACCTGCTAAGCTTAATCCAGTTAATCTATAAGCTGGCAAGCGACATTGTTGAAAATAAGGTTAGGAGCTAGATGTAGGACATTTCTTTTTAGGTCACGGTCTCAATGACAACCTTTATCGTATTTTTACTGTTCATTTAGCCCGAGTTCATCGTATCTGAAGCTTATTTGATCCTTTGATATCAACTCAGTGAATATTAATTTAATCCTCAAACTGATTGAATTGATTTTGATTGAGAATTAATCGGAATTTTGCCTTTTGATTATTAAAATAAGTTAGTGATGGTATAATATTATGATGACTATTGAATTGAAGATGATTATGATCAACTAGATGACCCTTCGCTCGCTCGTTATGTATTTTTTTTTTAAGTAGACCCCTTTACATCCTTTGTTTGTAACTATCTCCAAAACTTCAGGCTAAAGGTGTTCCTTATGGCTGTGGCTCAGAGGTTTATCTGTTAAAGGAATTTTATAATTTACATTATCAAATAACTATCTGGAAGGGTAGCAGGAAATGGCTGAGAATAGGTACCGGAAGAGGAGTTTTACGGAGAACTTAACCCGACAATGGGATAGTACGGATTAAAAAAAAAAGAAAAGTAATATCAAATATGGAAGATCTTTTTCATAACACCTAAAGTGTATTAAGTCTAGTACTCTACTTATTCTATCTTTTTGCTACAAAACATAATGCTACGAAGATGATTTATTCTGTAGCCCAGTCATTGTATGTACACGATTCATTCGGTAACAATAGTGAGTATTTGTCAAAGCCACTAGACAAAGGAATCCTTTGTCGCACACACTCCTTTAACACAAGTAAATTCACAAGCTGATGCGCAACCAAAAGACGTAATAATATTATATTGTGTAGCAGAAAATGTACCGCAGGTTGTTTGAAAATATACGTACAATAAAAACAGGACCAAGTGAGATTTAGACTTCCGCGCGAAGGGTTCTGTACCATGTTTTATAAAAAGCTAAAATACCATTGCGTTGGTAGGTCGTGGGTTCGATTCCCACACGAAGCAATTATTTGTGCGATTCACAAATAATTGTTCCGGGTGTGGTTGCGCTTTGTGTTCGTTGTTTGTATTCTTGTTAAAGTCCCCGCGACACTAGAGGAACTCCTAGTGCGGGACTTATCTTTATAAAAAACTCAAAACTCAAATTCATTTTTTTTTAGTTTGTTTTTTGTTATATCAGCAGCAAGTACATAAACTGTGTAACTTGTGGTATAACTATCGAGGCTCATGTCATTACAAAACGACCAACAACGAAGCCAAAGTTATATGCTCCCGGTTTTACCCTTTGGGTACGGAACCCCAAAAAATAGTAGTCAAAATATGTGCAAGTTTTCTGCACACGAATTCGCTTGGGCACGTCTTTTTATTATATGTATTCTACAATATATTTTACGCTTTAAAATGCTACACTCTAAAATGTTGAAAGTACGCGTTGCTGAACTGCTGGGTTATAACATTTATACTCTTGTTTTGCAGAAATCTAGAGGTTTATTTCATCTTTTTGGTCCTATAATAAATTAGTGTTTGTTTTGTTTGTTTGTATGTTCTAGAAAACATATTTAAGTATAAGACTTAAAAATTGTATTCAGTTTTGTAAAATTATCTAATTTTAATTACTTAATATTATGATATAAAATGAATTACTTAATGCGTTGCTAAGCAAATCTTGAGAACAGTTAATATCGCGATACTATCGCAAATTATTTTTTATTATGCCTCTTGAAATACGAGGATAGTTACTACGGAGAGAAAATAAAAAAAATGCAAAAACAATAAAGAATCGACTACTAGGGCGTACGAATATTGCCGGGGCAGCTAGTAATTAAAATAATGCAGGCTTCATATCTTGCAGTCCCTCAGACGATTTGACTGCTATATATCTTAATACTAAAACATTCATATAAGCGTCTTTACAAAGTGTTAAACAAAGGTCGATACAAACTAGTCATAGTGGTAGCTATACCTGGCCCGCTCCATTTGGCAACGGTTTGAACCCGCTGACCACTTTGCAGAGCTGAGTGCTCTCGTCTGAAAGGTCGCCCTACAAAATCGACGTTTTCCACACGTATTATGGCAACTCATGTTAGACCACTTTATTATATGTGAATTTAATATCTATTAAGTAGTAAAGCTTAAGTACCTATCATTATATATTTTGAATATAAAATGAATTTGGTAATTCTGTAACATGAAACTTTTTTGTAATCCATTAACAGATTTTCTATTTTTTTTTACCTATCTGAAGCAGATATGTATAAAATTGTATTCTTTATAATAATATTTCATATTTGTTTTACGAAAAAAATAGTATTCCATATTTGTACTGGAAACAAAATATCAAAATTAGCGAATTTGAGAACCTGAAAAACTAGTAATAATTGAGATACGTAGATTTCATTTCAAAGTTATTTACTTACGAACCGACCTAATAAAAGTGTTTAAAAAGGAAGCAATAATACCAGATTTACCACTAAAAATATACCCAAAAGCCTTATGTTAAACAGCCAACAAAACAATGACAATTTCGTTGCTTCAAACGGGGCGTTTAATATCATCACGTACAAACTGTCCCTCAAACTTACTGAACTGTTGAAGGGTCCTAAACATGTTGTTTGTTTGTTTACAGCGAGTTCTCCGTGCTCCCCGGCAAGTCGTGTCACGGGTACGACATCATATACCACCGGCTCCACGACACTGAACCCTCCAAGTACAGCTTAGAGTCAGGATGTAAACTACTCTTCATGACAGTTGGTGAGTGAGAATTAAGTTTACTTTATTTTGAAGCCGTCGTTATTCGGTTTATTGTTATTTAATTGTTTAAGATCTTAGGGCTTACTAACCCCTGGTTTCTGAGTACATTTAGCGGTAGTTTATCTATTCAATAGCGTTTAAACTCATATAAAAAAAATTGCTAAATGTACCTCAAAAACCGGGGGTAAATGGTTTAAAATTGTCAGTTTCATATTTCTATATTGTTTCACTGCATATCTGATGATGGGCAATGGATTTCCTATTCATGTTGGTGTAGTAAATTTTGGTTTGCTTCGGCGTAGGTAAGAACCGAGTTTTGTTTTGAGAAGCTTTGCAAACAAGGAACTTACCGACACGAATTACACCATACCCATACCTTATTGAGTCCCAGTACCTTTCCATTACTAAGTATTCGTCTAATTGTTGATTAGTCACATTTTCTTAGAATTTTACTTATTACCCGCTCATATTATATGATATCTTTTACGACTGTAGAATTATTTACGTCAGTAACCTTTTGCATGGAGATTTTTGTCAACATTATCATACAGACAAACATTCATAAAATCACGCTTTCTTCCCATAGGGGTAGGCAGAGACCAAAATACGCCACTTAGCACCACCCTTATCTAAACAATATCCGAGTGAAAAATCTGCAGTTAAATTGTATGAAAATATTCAACAATATTTCCATAAAATTTGAACTACAAAAGGCATATAATCGCCTTAGCGTCATAGGATTAAAGTGTTTCGCAAGCTGACCTACATATTTATTTATTTACATACGATTTTCGTTTTCGCAACAACAGTGGAATCGTACTAACATCACGGAGGATTTCACGAACATAAATCACGGAAATTAATTCCCAAATCTACACAAACTTGTTCGAGGTCGAGCCACTATTTGTTAAGACACGTCGCCTAAAGACTTTAATAGAAAACTACGCAGGAATTATAATGGAAACTTCTTTGAAAGGTCAATAAGGCATAATGTAGTATAACGTATTGTATTTATTTTTATTTCCTATTTCAAGAAAACGGTTAATTTTAGAAATAAATCATCTGTATGACAAGATTTATGTATGAGAACGAAGCAAGGGAAGGTTTTAGAGATCGTAGCAAGTGGCGTTCTTTGGTATCTGCCTACCCGTATGGAAAAAAGGCGTAATGTTTTGCTTGTATGAACAAATTCATCGCATAATAAAAAATGTGTGTGTCAAATGTTTGTTTTCAAATACAATTTCTATATTATTCATTTACTGTGGTAGGAAAATCTATCTAAGACACATATTAAGTTATGTAGTATCCATTTGCGAAAGGTTAAGTAAGCAAGCCTGTCCACTTGTATTGCTTACTCGTACATAGGTCAATTACACCAAAGTGTCAAACGAGCATACATTATTGACCACATTCTATGAGTCTTTTACTTCTGCCCACGATATCGACTGTATTGTAATGTTGTATCTCTTGTGAAGATAAATTAAATTAAATTTTGGTTTGCAAGAATATTGCAGTTTTCCATATTTTCTATCTTACTAATAAATGGCGTGTCAGCTCTGATTAATAATACAGCGTTTCACTTTCAATCAATTTTGAAAGTGCATATGAGTGACAAAAACAGAACACTGAAAAAGACTGAGTTTACACGATGTTAATTACTATGGCAATTAAAAAAGTATTTTAAGAATCCCTATAATATGTAAATTAAGCTGTCATTATAAACGCGATAGATTGTTACGATATTCGGATGTTTGCTTCATGCTATTTCAAGCAAAATATGGTTGGTAAATAAATTTTGGTTTAATTTAACATACATCTAGTTAATACATAGAATAGAATCTATGGCAATGTGGCATATGTTAGTATGTAGATACAATGATTTATACTTCTCAATAAGATAGGTATACTTCGTATTTCTTAACTCACATTGACATAGCAGAAAAAGGGCTTAAAATCATCTTATAACAAACAGAACACTTATTAAATTGCGTATATTCCACAGTTACCTATTATTTTCCTCATGTTTGTCAAGAAGCCCTTTTTTCTCCATCAAAAGTAATCGCCTTATGATCATAAGTCATGTTACCTTTTCTTTTTGGTCTCAAAGAAAGGTATTCTAAGAAATCTTGTTCATGTTTCTTGAACAGTTTTATACTTCGCTTTTTACCTCCGTAAATCCAAGAAGTGCTTTTTTAAGTCTTTTAGAATTCTCAAAGGTTCGGCTTAGTTTTAATTCTGTTTATTTAGTTCGCTATTTAGTTTATTTAAATTGTTCGTATGGTAATCTAGAAAAAGACTCAAAATTTAGCGTAGTGTTTTATTTTTCGATCCGTGATTCGGAGGGCGCGTAAAAAGTAGTTCTTGGTTAGTATCATGGAAATGATTAGTAAGTCTTGTCAATGTCATCAGGGCGTTCGAGCAACTTGGTTACTAGGTTGACCACTAACCATACGATAAATAAATCTGTTTTATTTTCTCTATTTTCCCAGTATATTGCCAAATATTATGATAATCGGTTTAACAAACCATGATAGCGTAACAGACAAAATTGCTTACCCTGGGAATATACCTTTTGTTGTTTGTCATATGGTTAGTGGTCAATCTAGTGTCAAAGTTGTTCAAGCCGCCTGAGAGACCTTTGACATGGCTTAACGACTGTTATCTTAATAGACAAGAGCCGGGACCGACTTTTTACGTGCCCTCTGAAGCACGAAGGCTTACTCTTGGTCTGTATTATTACCACAATAAAGGTAGTATTTGTCATACAAATCGTTTATCAATAGATTCATTTAAACCGGTTTGAGATCACGATGTTATTGAGAATACGCAGTTTTCTTGTCTTAAGTAAATGCAGACGTGTTGGGTCAATTTGCAAATATTATTGCACTCAGATCGTTATGTGTTTGTACTGTTCGAGTATTGGGAATGCCCCTTTGAGACCTTCATGTATTTGTCTTATTAAGCTTTACTTAGCCGTATTTGTATATGAAGTGACGTGTAAAGTGCTTAGTCATTTTATTTGCGAAATTTGACTCATTTTTAGCGGAAATATTGCTCCCTTCCTATTTTGGTTAGAGAGTAGAAATAAGGTTAATTGCAGACAAGTTTTGTATGCGTTCTATGTAAATTATCTGTTACCTATAGACCTAGAACAATATTACGCAAGAAGTTTGCTCAATTTTATATCAGGTTTAATATTCCTATCCTATATTATTCTGTAATACGCCATATGTGCAACTTTATTTATGCTCTAGGGGTGGCCTTAAGTACAGTAGGTCATTTTGAAAGTATTGACCCATTACTGTCCTTCTACCGAGTACTGGGCACTGAGCAAAGGTCTCTTTTCCCGGAATGAGAAAGGGGTAAGACCTTGAGTCCGCAGCGTCCGAAGCATTTTAATTATCATTCAAATAATTGTATTGTACGTACTTTTACTCTTAAATTGCAAGCATCAGTAAACATAAACGAAAAGACTCTTTCATTTAATATACTAAAGGATTTTTGTACCCAAACATGATTAGGATCAATATGAAAACATTTTTTTCCTGAACCCTATCTTCACATATATTTTTTACAGTAAATAAATAAACCTTTATGAAATTCGTGTAATTACCGAGTGTTGTTTCATACAGTAGTTTTGTACAAAAACGATCCATGTAGGGATTCGCTTCAGGCGAATCTAAATGAGATTTTATCTTAAAAATACAAAACATTAAAACCTATGTTTACTTGTTATACTGTAATTAGTATCCAAATAACATTAGATATTATTATTTGAATATTATTCTGTAATTTTGGTGTTATTATGTTGAAACGCGTACAATTAGTATCTGTTTTAAGTAATTACTAAGTAAGCAACACTTATACTCAGTGAATCTATAGAAGGAAAACCCGTCCAGACTTCTCTCGGTTTTAACAGTTATATTTCATTACACACATTACAAACCTTTACAACTTA
This sequence comes from Anticarsia gemmatalis, assembly GCF_050436995.1. Taxonomy (NCBI): domain Eukaryota; kingdom Metazoa; phylum Arthropoda; class Insecta; order Lepidoptera; family Erebidae; genus Anticarsia; species Anticarsia gemmatalis. The sequence continues at coordinate 5,947,092 of NC_134764.1, read as the reverse complement.
TTTACAATAACCTTCCTCTTGTACTACCCTATCTATTTAAAGAAACCGACTCAAAATCGGTTACGTAGTTTTAAAGATCTAAGCATACATACATACAGACATGGGAACAGACGCGCAAAAGTGACCTTGCTTTATAGTATGTAGTGATGAGATATTCAACAGTTTCAGAGGGCATGTAAAATGTCGAACACAGTTGTTATCAATTAATTAAGGCTTAGTTATAGTTTGCCAACTAAAAGGGCTTCAGGCGGATTAAACAACTGAACCTAACAACCAGTTACTTGCTAACAAACCTTTAACCATATAAATAGTTAACAGTGAATAGTTAGCAGAAAAATAATGATGTGTTGTTTTTATGTAAAACAAATCTGAGCTTAAAATTATTCTGTTGTTTCATTTTGTTTATAGTCATTTCAGAACAGCTGTTTCTTTAGGAGGGTCGATGCTCGAAGATCGAACACGAGCCGAGCTTGAGCTGAGCACTTTCCTTAGAAAAGTTCGAAACTTGTAACTCGGTCCACACTACACAAATTTGGGCTTGGCTTGGGTGTCCTTCGTGCTCGGATCGAGTTGGGCTTCCCTAGCTTCTCTACCTTCAAAAACTGTGTTGTTTTGAAATGTCTAGTAGGTATATAATCAAATAAGTAACACTTTTGGCATAAAACCAGTCAGTCTCAATTAGTCTCAAAGTAAGCATAAGGCGTGTCTTATCATTTCTTTTTATTTAAGTGGTTGTAACTTCAGTTCAAGGTCTAGTTTCCGGCCAGTGTCAAGCCCTCGCAGTATAAACCGGCCTTGCAAAGAGAGGAACTTTGACAACAACTGGCCGAAAACGTGACGTCCTAACTAACAACTGTTGCATAAATTAAAAAGATAAAACGCAAAAAAATATTTATTGTTCGAATTATGAATATTTGCGCTATACCGGATTATATTGATATTATGAATGAAGGGAAAACTGGTTCTCGAGGCTCCGTAAAAACGTGAGCAATTTATTTATTCATACATTTTAAATTATCTTGAACGTTTATCTGTTGGCAGTTAAATGTAAATAATTGAATACTTATATCAGCCAGCATTGTTTTTTTTTTCGACGGAAAAAATGGTTTACAAGTGAATTTTTTTAAATATTTTCGGGTTTTCTTTTTTCACGAAATTCTTAGAAGCAGATCAGAGATTTAAAAACGATAACACACCCTTTTCGCGGTGCCTTTACGGCATAATAGACATAATGTTAGATTATGTAACCTATTACGAATAACTAAGTATTATCTTGTTCTATGAAGGCCAAACACTAGCTCTCCTTTGATGGATACGAACAACTTTGTTTCCATAAAAATATATAAATTTTATCCATTACCGACCTCTCCTAAGCCTATTAACTCCGGGAGCAAACCTTTCTTTCATAAAAAGGAAATATTTCACATTTCGTATATTATTTCTATTGTCTATTTGTCTAGAAGTCCGAAGGGCTTTTCATTATGCAACGGTTAGCAAGCGTGTTTCAAAACATTGCGGTCGAACCGGGTATTGTATTCAAAATTGCCCTTCAATATTTAATTAAATGCTCACTCGATAGAACCGTTGTTTTTATTTCCTTTTAATTGAATATTCTATTGGAGCAAAGGTTATATAGGTTTCGTAGGTACACGTGGACTTATAATCTAGTTAACGCTGGCTGCAACTGTAATAAACGAAGTTAAGTCTTCGACGTGAATGATTTGAATTGCGCGACTAATGTGGCGTCTATTAGCCAAAGCTTTGTAAAGGTTAACGTTTTGTGTGAGTTAATGAATTTTACTTTTTTTCCAATAAAGTTATTGTAAGTAGTCATTAATAGTGAAGGCAATAGTCAATAGTTTTTCGGCAGGGACAGTTTGAAAACGACTGATTTGAGTGACTGGAGATGACTAAAAAAACTATAGTAATTTAAAACAAAACAGTGCTCTCGCTTCAAGATATATAACCATATTAAGCAGTGGGACAATAACGGGTTGATTTTATGTATTTATATTACTAACGTTTAGTGGAAAGTGAAATCTGTATTAGGTATATTAATAATTACAAAATAAAATGCCTCAACGACATCGATCGTGTTTCAGCCACTTTCAGAGCAGTGTATTTATAACCAACCGGGGTGACATCCGACCGACCGCTGTATCCTCATTATTAGGGATCCTGTGTAATGAGCTCGACAGACTAATTAATTATCTTTAGAAGCTCTCTCCAGTGGTTAATATTTCATTACTATAGTACGATGTGACGAGTTTTGCTTCAATATTTGAGGAGATACTATTAAATAGAGATTTTTGGGGTCTAATTAATGTTTAATATTTCATTAAAGTCGCTTCATAGATTTATCATTGAAGTTAGCAAAATAAATAATTTTATCTGTGTGGGCCATAGTAAAGTTGATAATAGTTTTGAAAATCTGTTAAAAAACGATCATTCAAACATAGTAGAAGAACCTTCTTTTTATAGGTGGGAAAAAAGAGAACACACTATTATGCTATGGAAACCAAACCATGTAAAGTTTCAATCCAGAAAAGCTACGACTATACTAAAAAAAACCTCAAACAACGATAATCTAATCAACTAACACTTATTCGACTATAAGACCGTAATTCCTAATTAGTCCTAATAAAGTGTACACTACAATTTAACTACGATTTTACAAAGTTCCCTTTCGCGATTCGTACATCGTCCCGGGCCTCAAGGTTGGCTACTCGATGCAGACTGCAACTGCGCACTACGACTGCTACTGATAAAGCCACAGCCACGCTGATATAATGCATATTAAACAGATTAACTTGAACTTTGTGTTTCTAGGAATATTGCTCTGCAGTGTACCGGCTTTCCTTAACGTTTAATAAGAAATCTATTTGTTTGCTTGGTTGAACGCGCTAATCTCAGGACCTACTGGTGCGAATTGAAAAAATATTTTACTGTTGGATAGCCTATTTATTGAGGAAGGCTGTAGGCTATATAATATTACGCTTGGACTATAAGGAGTCCGCTCCTTATAGTCTAAACGTAGCAACGAAAAATGTTTCAAAAACGGGGAAAATTATAACCCATTCACTCTTATGTGACGCAAGCGAAATTGCGCGCGTCAGCTAGTCGGATATAAAACCTCTTGTACTTGTTATAGTGTGGATTCTCCAAGCAGATTTTTTTGTTTAATTGGTTAGTTATAAAAAGTCCTTTTCTTATTATAGTGTGTGGTTTCTCTATTCAACATTTTTTTCGTTTATGTTGAGGAAAATTGTCTAGTTATATTATGTCAGGTAATAAGCAAAACATACCTAATTATATGTAATTAGAGAGTTTACTAGCTTCGCGTATTTTCTGTGGATATAAGGATCCATTTGTTGAATAAAAACTGAGCGATTCGTTATTACATACATACATTCTTACAAACTTTTGCATTTATAATATTAGTAGAATACATAGGTAGGTACATAATACCACGTCTTCTTCCCATAGGGGTAGGCAGAGGCCAGAGAATGTCACTTGGTACTACCTTTACATACTTCCTTTGCTTCATTTGCTTTAGGCATTTATAATGACAAAAATATTATAAACTGCTGTCTAGCAGTTACGTATTGAAGCGGGCGAACAAAAGCTTACGGAAAAATATAAAATTAAATAATTAGTAAACAGAAAAAACTAGTCTAGAATAGTATGAAATAAGATAATTAGGTAACCTGGTCTTAGAAAAATATCTGGGGGCACGGCAGTGCCCCCGCAAGTCGAGCAAAAAAAAGCGGCACGGCCGTACCATCTTTTCTCGAAGCAATTCAGGCCATTTTCGACCCCCTATAATTTCGTTGTGGATAAAACAAGAAGCCTGAATTTTTAGCGACTTATCAGTCATTGTATGAACAAGGTATATTGAAAATTTCAGTCAATTTGAACCAGTACTTTAAGAATGACAACTTGTTAAAGTTTTGAATTTTGTCACTCACTGATTCACTGACTCACTGACTCACCGATCATCAAAAGTCTAAGGCATTTCTAGCAGACTTAGAAGCTTCAAATTTAGAATACAAATAGAATTTAGTATCTTAATCATGGGAAAATTTCAATATTTTCTAATTTCAGTCCAGTTTTCTAAATACATTAACTGCAAGAATAACTTTGTAATCTTATACATTTATATAGGATTACAGGGTTACATTTGCAGTTAATGAATTAATTATTACTGTAGTATAATAGAAAATAATAGGTGTACATAGGTACCTACTGTATGAGGCATAACTTAAAGGTGTTTAGCCCATGAAACTGAACAACATTTCAATAGGAAAATATGTTGAATTATGAAAAAAATAACCGTCTTTCCATACAAATTGGACTTATGTTCGCTTTACAAAAAGAAGTGAGATGCCATCAAAAACATACTGTAAAAAACCTCAAGTCTCGCAGCGTAAAAAGTGGTGAGATCTATGTAATACCAAGTCGATTAATCTGTTTAGTCTCTACTGAAAGGACCTTCTGTCTTAAGTTATTACATAAGTTATTATCATGCCAATATTAAAAATATTTCACGTTTAAAACAAATAAATCGACTTGGTCATCGCATGAAAACACAAATTCGCCATTAAAATTTCAGGAGCATTAATTTCTTTAAGATACTCATCTCAATCATTATATTCGGAAGGACCCTAGTGAGGAATTCGGTTGCTGGCCCGTCGTGCTGTGCAGTGTGGTACATACTAATAATCAAATCATGCGATGGCCAGGTCGATTTATTTGTTTTAAACGTGAAATATTTTTAATATTGGCATGATAATAACTTATGTAATAACTTAAGACAGAAGGTCCTTTCAGTAGAGACTAAACAGATTAATCGACTTGGTATTACATAGATCTCACCACTTTTTACGCTGCGAGACTTGAGGTTTTTTACAGTATGTTTTTGATGGCATAAAGCATTATACTTATAACAAAAATAACTAGACAATAATGACATAAAAATTATAGTTTTGCGTTATAATATTAAAGTATTATGTCGCCGTATGTCTTTTTATCGCAAAGCAAAACTAGATGTTTTGCTTTGCGATAAAAAGACATACGGCGACACACAGAATTGCGTGACAATTACAACTTCCGCACATTACATAAGAAGGTAATATATCACGGAATCATAGTTATTTATCTATTATACTTAGACAATGACTGTTAAAAACTATTAAGAATAATCTTAGCAGTTTTACAGATAATTTATTTTAACATCCATAAGACAGGACTGCAATTAATGTTATGATATCGTATGAGCTCTCGTAAAAGGCGCTCGTTAAGTGAAAAAACGTTTTTATTGCCAGAATTGTGAAACTGTCAACTAAGTAGTTTTTGTGGTTAGTGGTTCTACCTAAATCCAAGATACTTAACTTAGCCCGCTGCCAGACTTACTGGCAATTGAAAAGAGTGGCCGTGAGTTTCTCGCTAGCTCTTCTCATAAGGCTCTACCCCCTTTCCGAGCTAGTGGTAGTTTCAGTAATAATAACGACTATAATAAGTGTCAATATTTCACTGAAATGAATAAACTATTTGATTTTGATTTTTAATATCCTGGCGTCGCTGTTTTCATCATCAGATAAATTTCAGGAACATTCTTTACGATATAAAATGTATGAAAAGTTATTCCTCTAATCGAGTTCGATGAATCGACAATAAATTTGACCTTTAATCAAAGCAATAATGTATTGCAGTCTGTGCCAAAGTATTGATTTTGACCATCCGCTGACCTATTTATAATTGTATTATCAAGGGCTACTACCGGCAAATTACATCGATACATAATACCTCTTATAAACTAGTCAATGTTAAGTAAATTAGCGGTAGAACCTTGTTAATAAAGGTATTTATTGAACCTGTCTAGTCACTGCAAGACCGTCGTGTCGCTATGAATAGCGCAGTGTATTGATTACGTGAAATCAAAACATTGCGTCATTCCTGTGGACACACTTCAAACTTGTACCTATCTTATCGTCAATGTATTCAAAATTTTGCAAATTTCACTGCTTACTCAATTCAGAGTGTTTATAGAGGGAAAACATGAAACGTAACATAACGTGTTGTTGAAAAATTCATGTTTTCTGTTCACTGGCCATCTGTTGACGAAAAGTCGAACTGTTTTTGCTAACTATAGAATTCTTTAGGTAGTTACACTGTCCTAGTTTCCCGATAATGAAAACTTGTTATGTACCTACCTAAGTGACATTATTAATGAGGTCTTTTGCGTGAAATATAGGTTACTACAACTTGATTACGCATTTCACTCCTTCATTTTGTTCTATTTAGCCTTTGTAGTATCGTCACTGGGTTACAATAATGTTGTCTTAGGATTGTCATAAGGTCCAAATATTTGGAATGCTAAAATACTACATAGGCAAGCCTTCGCTACATTTCAAAGGGTTTGTCCTTCATGCAAATTTTCGCACGGATGGTTACGACTACGTGCATCAAAACGACGAAGGCCATATAAAACCCTTGAGATATTAACAATGTTTGTTTACGTATAATTTCAAATATCTCTATTATGCTTTTATTATGCTTCCCTTTATTACATAGAATTGTGTGACTGTAATAGAAAGGTTAGCCCCGTTTTTACCCCTCCTAGATAAGTATTGGTTAACTTACCAGTGGCTCAATTCTCTACCACTATCGACTATCGACAACCGGCCAGCTATCAAGAAATTTTGTATGAAAATCTAATCAGCGCGTATAACGGGCGTCGTAGGAACTAATTTGGCAGTAGATTTTAATGTCAAACTTTCGATACTCGACAGTGCCGACTGAGAATCGCGCTACAGATGAATTTTGACTGTGGTTGTCATTACGTGTCACTTTATCTATCGGTTAAAGTATCTGTAAGCCGTGAAATGAGATCATTTGAATATAAATTTAATTAACTCAATGATAAGTAGGTAACATTTTTTTCTTTGTCGTCTCCTTACATAAATTTGTTTTAATCTCAGATCGTCACAGTTTATAATTAAATAAATATAATATGAAATGAATTTATTAATATGTTTCTAGTGTAATTTTCTCAAGGTCCTAAATATTGATTGTGTAACCACGTTTCATCAGAAGTAACTTAGGTAGAATACATTTACTTCTTACAATATAGATTTACCATAACCAGAATGATCTCGAAATTGTATTTTTTGGCCTTAGTTTTTTTGAGCTATTTTACATATATACATAATATCACGCCTTATTTCTATAGGGGTAGGCGGGGACAAAGAATGCTACTAAGTACGATCCTTACGAACTTTCCTTGTCTCATTCACATCTATATATACATCTTGTCATACAGGACCGCCAGTTATCTTTTTATTGGTTAAAATTATATTTAAATTTTTTTACAGATCTGTGTCTAACGAAACGAGGTCCACAGCCTGGATATATGTTCCTTTTCGACATGCGAGGGGTCAAATTCGGACATCTTACACGAGTAAGCTTATCGTAAGTATTTTTATTATAATATGTACGCAAAGAAGTTTTAGGGGGGTCGAAAATGGCCTAGACTATTTCGAGAAAATGTTTACGGCCGCTTTTTTTCCTTGACTTAGCAACTGCTGTACCCCCAGATAATAATACGAGATTTGCATATAAATCAGTAATGTGTAATTGATCGTAGATTATGTGTCTTCAATATTACATAAGTAATTGCAGAATTGACGTCAATTGTATGATTAATAGTAATAAATTGATTGCTCTTACGTTATAGATCTGTTCTAGAAATATTATAATCCAGTCATTTTAGGTTTTTTAAACCCTTAATCTGCGGAAAAATTCCCGATTGGCTGAATTTTGGTAATTGGAAAATTATGCTGACTGGGATTTTTTCCGCAGCTAAAACCATAAATGACTGTACAACTATTTATATTTCCTTAGCTTTCAAAAGGATAGACAAAGGTAAAAATAAGTGCAAGTCCCATTTTTTGCAATGTTTTGTCATCATGCTCGAAGTGTTGTGCTTAGTTTATGTAACGATAATGAGATAATTTAGGACATCGAAATTTAAATAGAATAAAACCATTGAGGTGGTCACTCGAAGGAAGTCTTCCCGTGCAACATATAGTGCAAGGTTTCACTTTCAAGGGTAATTTTACGTATTGATATTGGTCCATATTTGTGTCATTTCGGGGCATATTTTTGAGTCAGTCAAGTCTCCGTCGGTAGTCAATGCCGTCGATAGGATTTAAATAAGTAATTATTTGATCACCGTTGATTCTTTATCGAACTCGTTCTTTGAAAAAGCACTTTAAGACTTTTGTTAAATATCAATCTGTGAGCAATTTCTCAACATAAAAAAAACATTACGAGGCAATTTTAAGGCTTTATTTTTATCTATTGGTACGTTTACAAACAAACCGTATCAGGCATATGTTGTGCACGTGCTCAGTATAATGCTTGAGCTCTAATCTGAATCGCCGGAAAGCCTACAAATGCTTCCGTAGAGTGGCCACCTATAATCGCTCTATTTATATCATTATTTAATTCATAGAGTTACATTCTATACCGTGTGCGCGTTAGCATGGCAGAAGAACAAGAGAAATTGCGGTGATGGGGAATCTGGGATTGGTGGGAACGGGTCTGTGGGACATTGCAGCTGTGGGGAAGGAGTTTCTGAAGGCTGCAGTGGCAGGGATACATGCCCGATTGCATCCCTGACCAGCCTAAAATTATTGCTAATGTCAGTTAAAGTAGTGATTGCTGAGTGGTATAAATTGGCAGCTCCCACGACTTTTCGAAGTCATGTGTGCATTGGAAATAATTTCTCTAACTGTAAAGGAACGTTGAAACCCTGCATGCCTAAAGATTTTTTGAATACATTTCTTGTGGGCAAACAAAGTTTCCGACCTGCACTTATCTAGCGTCGTGGACTCAAGGCTTACTCCCTCCGTGGTTTGGGAGTAGACCCTTACCTGGCAGTGGCAAAGTAATGAGTTAAAAGTGTTAAAACCAAAATGTCAGTAAAATATTGGAAGGGCACTGGGCAGATTTCTGCTTTCTACTGCCATGCTATCGCGCTCAGAAAATAGTACCTATTCTCCATATTGATGGTTTTCTGTTGACAATTGCATGTTGCGAACATGACTTACGTCCGTGGTACGTCATTATAGCCAAGGTTACGGTTGTGGACATTTAATGAGCTTGTTCCATGGTCTTAAGTATAAGATACAAATTGTTCAATAGCCCAAGTGTTTTTACGAGATTTCGCTTTACAATTTTAACATTAAATTGTATGGGAGTAGCGTCACTGTTGAGCATTTACGTATGTAAACTTCAATAGAGAATTGAATTTCCCTTAATGTAAATAAAAACATATTTTTTAAATACATACGTAAGGGTAAGTTTAAGACGGAAATTTATTTAAATACTCAGTCTTGGGCTATATTAGAAGAAACTGTCTAGCAATGATCAATATGTCAACAGCAAATCACCTTCAAAGGATTTATTCACATAGACCAGCATGAAGAGCATAAAAGAAGACATAAGATTTTATATTAATCATCTAGCAACACTTTCACTTACGGAAAAAGTCATGAGCCATCCTAATGGGGCAAGTTTAATAAAGTTAAAGCATACATTTTTTAATCTGTTTCGAGTATCAAAGTAGTCTTCGCCTGGAGTAAATATGCATAGATATAAATCTCAAATCAGTATCAACCTAAGTCTTTTCTATCACTCTCTTCGCTGGTCTATGTAAATGAATTCTACTGCAATTCTGCTAGAGCTCTACCTTATCATAATTGTACTATGTTCCAGGGCACTGCGTAAATTCTTCCAATACGTACAAGAGGCGATGCCGGTGCGCATGCGAGCGATCCACGTGTTGAACACAGAGCCAGTGCTGGACAAACTCATGTTACTCATCAGACCGTTCATGGATAAGAAGTTCTTTGATATGGTGAGTATCATTTATCTCCTCTTCCTCTGGCACTTTTATCTGTCGTCAATGTGGTCGCGGTTGCCACTCCCGCATAGGCCTTTTCAGGCACGAACAAAAGTGCACTAATTCTACCTGACGCCACTTTAATCATTTAATTTTGCTATAGATGTATTCAGGCCAATGATGATGATGATGATGATGGTGATGGGTGTCTAAAATTCGTAAGTTCAAGACGGAAATATCGTTATATACGTTATATAGGTTCTGTAAAAAAAGGCGCCTGGTGGGACTCAAAGATTGTTAGACAGGTTTTTTTTGCGGTATCGCAAATACATAAAGTGATACATAGAGCAAGTTTTAATGTACTTTATTAAGGTTTGTTTTAAATTGACTAAGATATGATGATTATAAAAGTTTTCTGAAAAATTATGTCGCGGCTGAACTTCAGTCTCCTAAACCATGTTTCCTAGGTTATTTTATGGGTAAACGAATACAAAATTGATCAAAGAAAACTATAGCTTTAAAAAAGATCGTGTTAAAGCAATAAATATTCATCATCTTTTCACGATGTATTTTATAACCGTCTATCTAAAGTCAATGGTCCGAGGATACATTTAAAAATGTTTACATAAGCGTAGTGACATAAGTTACGAGTTGCGAACAAAGTTGCACGGTGGCACTTTCACATGTTGCTAAATTAGACATAGTTATATGTGACAATATGTACAGTCACCAGCATATACTGCCTTACGACCAGTTTATTTATGCGTCATATCTAAAGTAACTACAAAAGCCATTGACTTTTACTTCTGAATCTTTTCTTCATAAAACTATCAGTAAAATTGTGTTGAAACTGGCCGATAGTGTTCTAACATCTCATGTTCTTTGTTTCATAGTAAATGGGACATTCCTTTGAGCAACCGACTTTATTTAGACTCTTCGAAGCATGAAGCCACTCAGCTTATATACCTATCTATGCATTAACCACGTAAAAGTAAATTAGGTACTTCGCTGATCGTTAACCACTACTTAAGGCTAATGTTATTCTAGGATCCTTCGAGTAAGCATTACAATCGCTGTATTGTTAAATCTTTCAATATATTTTAATGTGAATGAGGCAAGGGAAGTTTGTAAGGATCGTACCAAGTGGCATACTTCGGTCTCTACCTACCCCTCAAAACAAGAACAAAGTCGTGATTGTATGTATGTATGTGATTGATAAATACTCGTAAATAAAAAATGTGTTCGAGTATACATACTTACACAAGTATATGCTGGCGACTATGCCTGACAAGTTTTTAACACATACAACCTATGTATACATAAACAGCGTTATGTCATAACACATAATATTTGAGTGTGTGAGGTAAACAACGTAATATAATGTTTGCTTTCCCATTACGAGTGTTTGTTTCGCACTAACTATGAATCACTCATTAGTAGTTACGTTGATTAGGTCATGGCATAGTTTTGATTTTTAATACAATTTTGGTAATTAGTAACTAGCAGAAATCTTTCTGAAGAAATATATTGTGTTATAAAATTATTTTAACTGTGCCTTGTTGATGGCGTAATTATCAATTACTAGCTGACCCGCGCAACTTCGCTTGCGTCACATAAGATAGAATGGGTCAAAATTTCCCCCGTTTTTGTAACATTTTTTATTGCTACTCTGCTCCTATTGGTCGTAGCGTGATGATATATAGCCTAGGCTATAGCCTTCCTCGATAAATGGACTTTCTAACACTGAAATAATTTTTCAAATCGGACCAGTAGTTCCTGAGATTAGCGCGTTCAAACAAACAAATTTTTCAGCTTTATAATATTAGTATAGATTAGTATAGATTATGTCTATTGCGTCCATCTTATGTGAGGTCAAAAATCTAGTGTAAAAAAAGTAAAGCGGCTGAGTAGTTGATATTTCTATTTTTTTTTAACAGAAACTGCGTATAAAAACCTGCTTTATCGCAATCAACGCACACAATAACCGTTTTAAACAAAGCTGAACGAAATTGAATCGAATTTCTTTCCTTTATGTTACGATAACAATGCTTTTTAAACTGAAATATTAATTACTTTTGAAATTTAATAAATTTTCAGTTATAAAAAATGTTGTGACTGCCACTCTGGCGCGGTCGGTAGTGTATACGACTGTTGGTTACAGTCTTGGGTTCAATTCCCGGTTAGTGCGAAGTGCTGCTGGTATTTTCTAATTTATATAAGACTCTTTTCATTAATAATCTGGATCTCATTAGTAGTCCAGTAGCCTTATTAATTTCACATAATACTAGCTGACCCGGCAAACGTTGTGTTGCCATGTAAATTTTAAAAAAAAATGTGTCCATGGGGTATAAAAAATAGATGTTGGCCGATTCTCAGCCCTGGGTACTCAATATGCTCCCAAAATTTCATGATAATCGGTCAAGCCGTTTCGGAGGAGTATGGTAACGAAAACTGTGACGCGAGAATTTTATATATTAGATGTATCCAATTTTATGTGAAATTAATAATTAACGACAGTATTGCTTGCTTAATCCATATGTACTTAATCATTTATGTCCTATATTCTTTACCATTTGCAAAAGATATGTTATTTCGAAAAAAATAAACTATCTATGCCAATCTTAATAAAAAGTTTAGTATTATTCATTAAGAAAAAATTGACAAATCTAGTTTTGATTTTTATCAAATATAATCGTGATTTTGAATTCAGGATGTTCAATAAAAATTAGTGCATAAATTATTTAAATTGAAAATTACATAGATACTCGTAAATACATTTCCATACTGAACCATGGACTTGTTTTGATTATAAGAATACTGATTCAATTAGTAGGTCGTTATCGTATGTTACCTACATTGTAATAATTAAAACGAGTTTTGCTTACAAAATTACATACATACATACAGAACATCACGCCTGTTATACTCCAAGGTGTTGATAGAGGTGTATGAAACACACCCGCTTTATATTGTTCCTTAGATCCATGTAATAGGGGGCGAGCCCGTTGCCCTATGCTGGATACGTTACCAAAATCCGGACTACTATTAAGAATAGTCTCAAGGAAAATTAGAAAAATACCAATAGCACTTTTTCCAACGTTTTGCTGTAATGTAGCTTATTAGTAGGTCGCTCCGGTTTCGCCCGAATTATAAAGTCATTTTACGAAAAACTACTATTTTTACACATAAACCTACCCCTTGCATCGCTCTATCTATAAAAAACCGCATCTAAATCTGTTTAATATTAAATCTGCGTAGTTTTATAGATACACATAACACATGACAAACAGCGGAAAGCAACTAAGTTTTATACTATGTAGTAATAAGGAAAATAATTATTGTTTATGCAAAAAAAAAACTAAATAATCACTTTACTTATATTACGTCAAATAATTTTTTTATCACTTATATTCTTTTGTCTTAAACCACATAACAATTTCACAGCATCGGCCGATAACCAGTTAATCGTATAAATTACTATAATTAATACCTTCGGAGTTATTCGTAGGGTTATTTAATGTCAAGGTTATTACACCATGAGTGAAGAATCATTGAATATTATATCGACTGGTTTGTTTAGAAGGTTACACTTAACAAACTGTGCAACAACTTGTTTTCTGTTATGCATTGATTTTGTAACATCCGATTCCGGTTTTCTGATGTAATTCTGGTCTATTTTGTAATATTTGTTTATACATTACGTATCAAATCTGTATCGTTAGTTTGCTATAATCTCAATGTATAATAGAATACGGGAATTAACGCGAACACGCATTTTACCTTAAAATGCCTAACGTTGCTATAATCTCAATTTTATATTTTATATTTATAAGTGTATTTAAAACAAGCATAAGCTGACGAAAAAGGAGTCTTGGGGGCTCAAACGTCCTTAAAAAGTTTCTCAGTTAAATCTTTTCTTTCGGTACTAAAGCTCATTTTTAAAACCATGGCCAAATATCTCAAGTTCTTTCTACCAAATTTTCAAAATACTTTAAGTGGGTATCTATGTACATCGTATTATCTTAATTCAGATTATGAATTATTGTTTGTACATTCATGATTTTAAATATTCAAGATCACAGAATCCCTTTACAAAAAATCACAGGGATTTCTTTTTGCGACATTTTATTTCGAATTCGTGATTTAGGACCCAGTATTGGTGTAATTTAGATAATCACAATAGGATACTATACTAAATTTTACTGTTTCAAACATCTAATCTAATCTAATTATCACCCATTTTACTTTTTCCAGCTCAAATTCCACAACAAGAACGAGGACATGGAGAAATTCTACGAAACCGTTGTGCCAAGGTCCAGTCTACCACCAGACTACGGTGGCACTCTCCCCGACACGCAGACCCTCCACAAAAAATGCATGCAGCAACTACAACTCATGGAGCCATACTTCAAAGCGGAGGAGGAACAAAGGATCGCGGCTCTACCAGACAAGAAGAGGGAGAAAGCCATGGAAAGAGCCTTCAAGAACCTGGACATAGACTAGTATGATTATCTTTATTGGTATTAATGAAAGAGTATTTTTAATCGTTGTTGTAACTTGAAGTTTGCCGGTGACTACGTGGCGTTAGACATAAATAAGTTTTATGCTCCGTGCTTGATTGAACTGTAAGTTTTATTTAAATAGACGTCTCGATTGAATTAAATTCTTTACGATTGGCACCTTTAAGTTGTGGGTTTTGCGGTCCACATATTGATATTTACTCGTGCCCGATAAAAACTATCGCACAATACCGTATGTGAGTACGGGAGCATTAAATTTCAATGTTATTTGATACTTGGTAAATGCGTAATAAGGGTAACATTGCTTTGATGTCCTCCCATTGAAGAGTGTACCATATTTCGTTAAGTTATGTATGATATTACTCTAACAAAGACCGGTTTTGTACCGGAAATTTTATCTCTTTTATCCAGGTAGTCTCTTTTATAGTGGGATAGATGGCGCCACGTAGCCACCGGCAAACATTATTGGAGCGAGTTATATTTGTTATCTATGGGTAGTAAGCTTGCTTCGAACGGCTTAGCCAATATTCTGTCTATTTAGCCGTTATATTATAATTTAAGAACGTATTGTAGATACTTCCAATTTTCTTATTTTACTGTGTTGCCAGTATAATTAGTACAATTTTACTTTAGTACAATATGCATTTTGGTTTGAAGTTTTTGAAACTTGTAGAATTGTGATGAAAAATACATGGGCTGTTTTATCGTCTCCAGATATGTATTGGGTAGTTTATCTGCTAGATTATTGAAATACATTAAGGCTCGGTTTCACTACTTCTGGATAAATGACAGATAGCGTATTAGATAGAATTTAAACATTTGTGTGATGAGCACGAGTATCTGTTCTAATTCTGGTTGTTAATGTATCTATATAAGTATGTATTTAGAAGTATATAAGTATGTTTATCAGTTATTTGGTTTCCGTATTACAAGCTCTGCTTAGTTTGGAATCAAATGATTATGTGTGGTCCAATTATATTCATTTATTTGTTGTTTTCGTACATTTACTATCACGTTAACTAACAGATAGTTTATCTAACACTTATTCGTAAGCCGTGAAACTAGCCTTTAACCTACGGATAGGCTATCCAATACTTAAAAGTGATAAAACAGATTTCCAATACTTATTGATATTTTGCTAAAAGCATTTGGGGATTCAAAAAAAAAGTAAATTAAATGTCAATTATGAATCTGTAATAACAATAGAGAAAGACAAATATACGATATAATTAGGAACAAGAAAAAGAGTATTCAGATAGAACATAGATTTTTATTTCGTTAGCAAATATATTAATGTTATTTATATAACAAAGTGTTTAATATATTATAATAAAGAATTCCGCTGCAATATTATCATAATACAAACTTGTATAATAAACATAAAAGTAGAGAATATAATTATTTTATTACTTACGCTTACATAGAATGTTGCTACATCAAAAAATTCACCTTTATAAAAAGGTGTAAAATGAATTACTTAAAGTTATGATGTCTAAATTACTAAGAACTCCCTCCAACATCTAGAAATTCTTAGTGTTATTCTTTATGCAAAGATGCTAATTCAGTAGTCTATAGCTGAAGCTGAAACGTGAAAACGCTATCAATGTAATATTTAAATTTACTTATGCGGCTAGCTATTGACGAATTTCTTATGAAAACCTGACCAGCGCCTCTAACGGGTGCCGTAGCAACAAAATTTTTCAATTTTTATGTCAATTTTACGATACTCAATGTTACCGACTGTAGTAAATCGCGCTCTACTACTTTATAGCCATACATACTAAAGCCAAAAACACAATCAATTCAATATTTTAGTTTATTTCAATGTATCTTATATTTCAAAGCTGATTCCGACTGAGCGCAGATCCTAATTAAACCTTAAATTGCGAATCGGTAATCGCTTATTGAAGAAATATAGAAAAAACCGGCCAAGTGTGAGGCAGACTCGCGCAGGAAGGGTTCCGTACCATCATATATAATAGAAAATAACGTTTTGTTTTATAGGGACCCCCCTTAACATTATATTTTTTAGTATTTGTTGCTATAGCGGCAACGGAAATACATAATTTGTGAAAATTTCAGTTTTCTAGCTATAACGGTTTATGAGATACAGCCTGGAGATAGACAGAAAGACAGCGGAGGTATAGTAATAGGGTCACGTTTTACCCTTTATCTACGGATCCCTAAAAATTATGCGTGTGTGGCAATAGCACAACTATATGCAGTAAATGTCAATGAAAAACAAAAATATAAATATAAATATTTAATTAGTCGGCTTTTTATTATTTCTTGGTAATTCAATATAACCGGCTTAGATATTTAAAGTGCGTTTTTATTATGTAAAACAATACGAATATTTATTGTTTAAATGTCAAACTAGTAATTATTTAAATTGAGTGATATTGTTTTTGCGTTATCACAAAGAAATCAAGGCACAGGCGCTTTAATTTAGTTTTGACATTTTGGTAATCTGATGATAATTTTATGTTGGTTTCCGCTACACTTCAATTTAAATTGTATGAATAAAATATATAGTGTTTATGTATAATATTGTTGGTATTATGTAAAAATATAATTGTCATCATCCTTATATGTGCTTACGAATGTATAATTATGCCCTTTGCTATGGGTGATTTGCAGTCATTGTCAAAAGTACTTAAAATATACGGATGCAAAGCGACGAGGCATTTCTGAATTCATTATTATAACATTACTATAGTGCGACAACTTAGTAAAGAGCATTGACAATTGACATGAACGATTTTTCTAAATTTTAATTAATACATCTATGATTTTATCTATAATTAAATAGCTGTATCACACAGGTCATCAACAGTTGCATAAGCCTACTGGTCATTGATTTTCTAAATTGAATATTGTATGCCTCCGTCTCGAAACTTGAGTACAAGACTCTAAGAAGTTGTTGGTCTATATTGCCAATATCATATATTGAGATCGATAATACGATAGGATATCTAGGCAAGGTCTGCTATTTCTATATAGATAGGCCTATCTATATTTGAACATATGATATTAGCACCGGTTCTTCGTTGATACTTACTGGTACTTCTTGTTTGTTATGATGAGACATCACTTGGTTATTTGTGTTTGAGTTTAAAATATGATATTAAAAAATGTTTTCTTTTAAGATAAAGGATAATATGACAGACATGTTGCAGAACACAAGTTCCCTTAAATTGTTGGAGAAAAAAATAAAAAATATTTTTAGTAATACCTCTATGAACCTCGTGTGAATTAACGAGGCAACATGGCGAACAAAAATACAAATAATCAAGTGAAATACGAAATAACTCATACAAATTTGTACTATAAATAATACGTGTCTAAAAATTCTAAAACAGTTTCAACTACAGTTCATTGTAGAAACTGTAGAAAGTATATAGGTACGTCTGTAATAGAATTTCAAATAAGGTTCAAGATCTTTGAAAGGTTAATTAATCGCGTATTATTTGCATTTCTTATATTGATTTAACACCTAAAACTTAAACGATACCGTTACCGAATGAAAAACAATATAAATGTCATTGGGTATCAAACAATGCCTAATTAAAATAAAATTTGGGTAACTACCAAGTACTTAATACTAAATAGGTAGATACTTGAGGAAAACAACCGAAACGATTTAATTTACATATTATTTTTGGTACATTTTCTGTAAACGTCATATGTTTTAACTGATCGTATGATGTCGTTATATTTCTATTAGATACTTATCGTAAGGACTCTTAAATCTTAATGACATATTTTTTGCTGGTTAAAGGCAATAAATAGTAAATATAGTCGTATTCACCGGATAAGCAGACGGATTTATTACTTCAGAAAAAAACTGGTCAACTAAGGCTAGACTGACAATTTATCTAGTATCAAAAGTCTAGTGACTTGCATCTTAACGAATGCGGGAATCAAACTGTGCGACCTTTAAATTTGTTTTTCAAAGCGTCTCTTTAGGGGATACGGAACTCGTCTTTCAGTACCTACAGATATGGTTTAATGCGTCAAATATTCAGGCTATTTCATACATTTGCTATAATTCAATCCTGTCAATATTCCATACAAATATTCACCAATAGTTAGTGTATGTAATTCTTCGTGTCGAAAGTTCGTAAGAGCTAAAATGACAAGATTCGGGACCTGATTTGTAAATGTTCCATGTTTTATCCATACCCTTTGTATATAGTACTATGCTACAAAAACGCTCTCTCTAAATCTCTTGCTTTTCTCCTGATCTCTCTGACTCTCGTAAAGTAGTGAAAGAATAATAGTTTTCGTTATTTTTGTGGCATAGTATGTGAAAGTGTTGCCACATAATGGACAATTGGCGGCCATTGGCTGCGACTGAAGAGCAATCTACATCATTATATGCGTTTGATTTTGACTTGGCTGTAATGCCGGCTCCACATTATTGCCGTGAAGCTCCGTGAACAGACGCGAACGTGAATGTGGACGGTTTTCACGGGGTCCACGCGCGTTCACGCCTGTTCCCCGATCAGAGTCGGTATTAAAGTCCCGTGACAAAGGGTTCGCGCGGCGTTCACGCATACACATACACATTCACGGCCCCGGCGCAGTTTACTCTGGACTGTTTCTTTAATTTATCCGGTTACGATGTATTTCTGTCATCCACCATCTTCTTTTCGAACGTTTTCTTTTAATAACTTTCTTGTTTTTAATATCTATAGTGGTATAGGGACACAGCAAATAAAGTTATCGCAGCAGCAGCTTCTACGTCCATTTCGCGGAGGGCTTCGAGCTATTGTGAGCATTCCGTGAATGTGGAGGGCATGGAGTCGGTCCGTGAATTCACGGCGAGAATACGCGCGTGAATTCACGGCAATAATGTGGAGCCGCCATAATGATATGAATTATATAGGTATTAACCTTGAAACCTTCACATAGGTACCTATGCATATAAAAACATCGTAATTTGACCAGGGTCGTGTGACGTTTTGTGGCCATATTGGTTATCGCCAGTTCTTCATTATGTAGGTAGCATTAACTCCTTATTACAAAATTTTCGTCACTTATATTAGTAATGTACGGTGGCGGTAACTTAGTTACTTAATATTTGTATTTATATGTGCACTGTAGAATAGATTATATTGGTAATAACACTTAATTCCTTTTAAAAGTTTTGTGATATGGTTGTGTTATGAAAAAACGTGTTTATTGATTCAAAGAGTCGGAAATTGTGATTTAGATTAGAAATATATTTTTATGGAACAATTTGATTTTTTATTTGTTAAGCCTTTATTCTTTCATCAACACAATATTGAATTATAAAGACTAATACTCGATAAAAATAAAATACGAATTCAAATCGTTAGACACTTAGGTATACCTGCAAATTAACGTCATTAGTAAATTATAAAACACATACATAAAGTAAGTAGGTACTAATTAAATACAGACGATGAATAAATTAATAATGATAATTTTATTATAAACGAGTAAAAACAAGGTTTGTTATGACAGTGCAAGTTTCTTAACATAATACCTAATACCTAATATTATATAAAGCAACTACCAAATTACCAAGTATTTCCGCCCGGTCGTGGGAATATGAGCTGTGTGTATCTACATCTTATCATATCTTCATGTAGAGAGATAAATAAAAATACAAAACTAACTCAACATTACAAGAAAACTGCATCATTAGAGATAGTAATCGTAGTTAAGTCCAGAATACGATATCGTTGGCAATAGCGTCATCTATATGAAAAGAAATAAATAGTTTTATGGTAGAAAATAGTAGAAATATTTTTTCTAATGGCAACTGTAAACAACTGTCAAGTATTAACGGTTGCCGAACACCTGCCGTTTTTTTGTTTACAAGTTAAAAATGGAAAGTTATGAATGAAAATTATTGTTCTCTGTGTGAAAGTTAAAATAAAACAGAAGATAATAGTGTTTTTAGTGGATATATTAGTGTTTTCTTGATGCCTGACGCAGTTTCTTGGAGAAATCAAGGTAAGGTCGTAACTTCGTTTATTGGTCGTTAGTATAACGTATTACATCGAAGTTTTATATTAAAAAGAATGTTTAATTAATTGTAAGCTTCTCAAAGCAGTAAAAAAATATTAAAAGCAATTATGTTTCACGTGAATGTCCACCAAACACCGTAAATTACTAAAAACAAAGAATAATACTCACGATCAACCGAATTCTAATATATCATCTTCTATCAATTTCAGACAGTAATGGAATCGATCGACAACAACCAATTTGAGATAAAACCTTTGAAAAACAAGCGGAAGATAGCAGCACCTTGCCCGAACGCGTATTTGAACCCAGCGTTGGACCTTTTAGTGAACGAAGACCCAATGGTGAACACCGCAATGGAAATAGTACCAACAAAGAAACGAAAACGTACAAGAAGTTGCAGTGATATCGCTGCTTTTGAGAACTCTGCATTAGATTTAGGCATTAACAAGGCTGCAGTGAACGAATTCTTAGTCCGGGAACTAGAAAATGTTAAGAAAAATGTCAGATATAACAGTATGGAAGTAAATGAGATTAGTACAGAGTCTAGCGAACCTGTTTACGCTAATCTGACTGAAGTTAAACCAATACCTATTGATAATTCTATTAATATAACCCAAGATGTGTCACAAAGTTTGAATTTTACAAACACTGTGGTCCCTTACAATGACACTATGGAGGTTTCCATGCAGAATGAGGATATGGACTCTGGCATTTCAGTATTAGAACAGAAGTCTTTAAACACTATAAATGATAATATAAATGTACTATCGCCTATCACAAATGTACAAACAAACATAACCAACCAAGTATTTATTAACAACTTAAATAATTCAAGTAATATAAATCTCAGTTTCATAGACAGGCTTGCACTGGACTCTCCGAACTTATCAAATCAATCTTTATTCTATGACGATGACTTAAACGAAAGTAACATCATGGAGATAAAAACAATAACAATAATTACTAAGAAAAAGAGAATAAATACAGTAAAAAACACCAATCCGTTCTTAGATCCTAACTTAGCAAATGTTGTTCCTACCGCACCTTGCCAGAATCCATTTTTGGACTTAGATGCAGCCAAACCGGAGATGGAATACAATGAGGAAGCTATGAATAGGCCTGCAATAGTGGCTAATCATGCTGATAAAGTACTAGAGCCTCGCAGATTATTTGGAGACACGAACAGCACTATTTCAACAGTCAATGAATCTTTAGACGGTCAACATGAGTACGAAAATATAGACAACTACCGTTCCGAGAGTCCATTGTACGAGAACATTGATGAAGCAAACGATTTTAATAAACAAAGCAGGATACTAGGACATGATGTGTCACATTTCAGTGCAGTAGACATTATGAATTTGAATAAGAACTCACAACAAGATTGTTCAAACGACTCCAATGATAGCAGAAACAAAAGCAAGAACACTTTCCTAAAAGTTGGGAATAAATTATCAAAAAAGGTATTTAAGACTTTGAAAAGAACTTTTAAAGGAGAGAAATCAGAGAATAATGTTACTGTTAATCCATATGAAGTGCCAAGAAAGCCGCCTAAACAAAAGACTGCTCCAAAAGACTCAGGTATTGAAAACCCAGCATTGAATTTAGATAATTCGGATGAAATTGAAATTGAAGAAATTGAAGATGAACATGAATATGAAACAGTCAAAACTTTACGAAATACCCATTTAAATATGAATATCACTCCATTAAAAGAGAGAGCTGAAAATTTTGATACTTCACATAATAAAACTAACACTCCGGGAAAGAAAGTAAGATTTGATTCCACTTTGAATCAAGAGAAAGTGATCACAGGGAATAGCTTTGACTATGGCATCCAGAGTCCCGGATTCGATGTCAAGTTAGACAAGTATCATGATGAGTTAGAAAACTGTATAAATGAAAGGAAGTTTTTGCAGCAGAATATGTAATACTTTAAGTTGAGGAATATCTGTACATTACTTCTGATTTATGTATATTATGTTTAATATTTATAGGCCTGAATAATCTAGTAATTTAATTTAATTTTTAGGTTTAGTCAGTACACCACTCAAGTAAAATATTTTTCCCAGATAGTCTGGTTAAAATATTCCTGTTTTAAATATGATTGTATTATTTGGTTACTCTTATACTCTTGCCTTTAACGTAATATCTCTGAGTTATCACACTAATGCCTTAAAAACATAGTTCCTGTTTGTAATTTTAAAAACACATTGTTTTAATAAATAATGTCAAAGAATGACTGTATCAATCCAAAGTTTCATTTATGAGTATTTTTTTCTGCAGAAGCAAAACTTAATGTACTTAATTATTAATTTTAATGTTTTTATTGTAATTATTTATTAGTTTCTTAAAATTAAGTTATAATTTATTATACCTGCACTATCCAAAGCATAATAAATTCCAAAGTATTATACCACCGTTAATTTATGTTTAATCTATAAGTTTAATTGTAGTTTTTATTTAACATTTATTTATTTATTGCTAAAACCAATTCCTTACTTGTAAGTTACAAGCTTATAATATTATTGATTATTTTTAATAAATGTAATTTGAATCTGCACCATTAATAAAGTATTATGTAAATCAGTGACTTATATGATGTACTTATGTATATGAATAATATAATTAGTATGGTTCATTATACCTACTAGTAGTATCGTATAGCATCACACAGTATCCATAGTTTTCTATAAGTAAAGTGCCTGAAAGAAATCTCTCCAGTTCCCAGTATACAGTAATCTGGTAGATTGACCCAAACTTTTGCTATTACAGTGCCTTAAATTTGCCTAATCAATAGAATTAAGTAACTTTTTTACCTTACACTCTGTATAATGTTTTGAAAAGAGGCTCAAACATTTATCTCATAATATTGTACCTAGTTATTATACATTAATTTATGACGTACTTAAACCTAGTCTGTATACAATTTTGTAAGATAAACCAAAATCTTGCCAAATAAAATGGAATCTTATATTTATTTCTGTATTTTTATTGCCTCGTAGTTCACAAACTGTACCTGTTTTTATTCATAGGAGATGTTTCAGCGATGCCGAACATTCAGCAATCTAATAATTTCATTATATAATCACCACATTATTTTTTCCGTTTTACCTGATACCTACACAATAATAGAAATCCTGTTAACCTCTTTAACTATTGCTGTGTATTGTGTCATTCACATCTCAAATACAGGAGGCCTTTCTATCACTAGGACTGCCTCTGTAGCGCGGCCGGTAGTGTATGCGACTGCCGCGCAAGAGGTCTCTGGTTCGAATCTTGGGTCGGGTCAAAAAGTATTTTCTGAGATTATAGATAGATATATAGAATATAGATATTAAAGAGTGTACTTGTGTATTGTGGACACTAAACAAAGTCCTTCAAAGATGGCAAATTCCAATTAAACTGACTGCCGGGTATTGGCTAGGAGGACATTAATGGGTGATATCTTAGCCATACAGATCCGTCTACATCTTTTACAAGAAAAACAACTGGAACATCATACGGATATATAACAAAAAACAAACAATGCGGAAACACATATCAAACACGCTCTTTTACATACATGAAGCTATTTTAATGCTCTATTACTCACGCTACAGTAGAACACATATTCCCCAGTGAACAGACGGGAACCGAACATACAACCTTGATGCAACGTGCACTCGCATTCATTGGATAATCGCCTCCACGTGGCTCGTCCCTCTGACCCTCTAATAGAGTAATGAGGGACTATTAGATAAATTGTTTTTGTGACTGAAATAGACTATGAGGATTAAAAACAACTGAAGTACTGTTTACTGTTGTTAACTATGGGTAGTGGAGTTAAATGTGGACACTAGGTGGCGCTAGGTTTAAGTACACGTTTCATTTGTTGATAGTTTTACTTGTTGGCTACTGTAGTAAGGTCTGCCCAATAGTTGCCTAATCCCGATAATATTGAGAAATTCTTACCCAGTACAGGTACTAAATTTGATTTGCACTGAAACATATATCGTCGTTTAAGTTTAATTACCAATTCACCACGTAAGTAATTTTTTGTCAGTTTTGACAATTAGATGTCATTGCCTCATTGGCTAGAGAATCGAAAGACGAAATTGAAATTGGTCTCTTCTGAAACGTTGCTAAAAATGACTTACGTGGTGATAGAACTTAAACAACGATAATAATATGTGTTTTTGATCGCAGTGCCACAAAGAACTAAAACAGGCTACGACATAATCTTGTAAAGTTATACAAAAATGGAAAGAAGTTAAACTATTGTGCATATAAAATCGAGTGACGGTACACTTAAACACTCTTAAGCCACTGTCTCCTACATAAGTGGTCACGCAATGCTCTATGGGAGTGCTAATAACGGTAGCAGTTAACGTTGCGAGTGGCGCCCTCTTACGTCTTACTAAAAGGAACAAAGACGTGAGCGGAGGTAAGAAAAACAATCGTTTAATGGCGTCCATCGTTGTCTTAATGTGTAAAAGCCATTGTCTGGACTGAACTGTTATTTAGAGTGCAGTGTGCTCTTGGGATTACTATTTATGTGTTAAAATGTTCAGGTACCTACACTTTTGACTGTCCTTTAGTCTGCTGTTCTCGCTTAAAACCGCTTTGTCGGACGACTAATCATTTACATACATAATATTACTTCAGTTTTTCCCGAAGGTATAGGCAGATACGTATGTTAAACACCCGCGTACGTATTAGGCTAGGTACCTATGATCTTATGGCCAGTTATCGGGCTCTTTACCAAAGTCCGTGTTGCTATCGAAAAATATTGTAATACAAAGTAGAATCTCCGGTCTCCACTTCGTACAACCCGGGAATCGAGCTCGGGACCTTGTGGTTCGCTGTCGGATAGACTACCGACCGCGCCACGGGGGCAATCAAAGAAGTGTTTAAAGAATTACGGTATAATTTCGTTCTATGCGTTCAAAGAATTTAGAACAGTCTGATTGCACTTACACAACGCCCACTGAACAAATATTGTTCTGGTTAAGTCATATTTTAATGAACTCTCATCAAGATTGTTACGAGAAATCAGTAGCTCTACCATGAGTTGGCGTAGTTAAATCATCTTACTTAACTAGAGTAGTTAACGTGAGAACGCAACTACAACAGTGGGCTTAAATGTTCGTACCATGAGTTGTGTTGACGTTAACTACTCTCGTTATAGTTAAAACTTTATCATTCGTAGTAAGATTTTTAATCTGTGGTTTTTGACATAATGTCAACATTCAATCTGTAACTTGACTA
The DNA here is from genome assembly GCF_050436995.1 of Anticarsia gemmatalis. NCBI lineage: Eukaryota > Metazoa > Arthropoda > Insecta > Lepidoptera > Erebidae > Anticarsia > Anticarsia gemmatalis. Next base: position 5,921,412 of record NC_134764.1, on the reverse strand, counting down.
AGCTTGAGTGTTGTAGTTCTATCTCCTTCTATTCACATAAGACAGACAGAGAGAAAATACGACACACGTTTGAAATTGATATGGTAGTATTAACCAACAAAAATAAGAAGTCGTCGCTTACATATAATTTGGTACGTTTTCGTGTATTTTTGATTTTGTGTTATTGCTTTTTGTTTATTGTCAGCCGGGGACAAAAGAAAACACCTCAGTTACGTTTTAGTGCTAGTGCAAGGATTCTAATTAACAACTAATTTTATTTTCATCTTTGTTTAAATAATCCTCTTTCCTGCCGCGTCCTAGGAAACTTTATGAACATGTTTGCAAAAACTGCATGGTTTAAAGCTGAAGTAACTTTTACAATGATCACCCTTGTGGCCTCTTGGGAAAAAATGGCTCGCCTCCCCAACAACACGCTGATACAATATACATACATACAAATCAAAGGTAAGCTTAACAGGCTTACCTTCGATGCTAATGAAACTCTTTGAAATGATTTTAAACCCGTGTGTTGACATAATAAATCACAAAATTCTATAAACACTTCTTTGTTAGTCGATATAGTTTTGTAAACTTTGTTTTACAATTATTGAGAGATTGAGGGGATTTCCACTTAATTCCCGCATACCACTTTGAAATGTCTTTGTTCACGTCGTTCATCTTTGAATGCAGCAGTTTCAAACATATCACAACCAATATTTGTTCTATCGAACATTTTTTTATTGGAAAATAACTTCAATTATTTGTAAAACAATACGCTCTCACGAAGCTAAAAGTCGGTGAGTGCCGTAACTACTATAGTAATAGTTCGTTACTACAGCATCTGTCAAATTCGTAACTCATGGTACCATTATCGTACGGAAAGAATGAACGACAAAGCCAATCTACATTCACTATTGTTTAATTTAACTACACGTTACTAACTGTGGCAACTCATGGTAGCAATGTTGGTACCTTAACTATCCGCTAGAGGCGCTGTTCAAGTTTTCATACATTTTTTCAACTACAGTGTCTGCGGGAGACTATAGTTGCCAACTCATGGTAGAGCTACAGAATAAGCGCTGTCGACAGATTCGACACCCACGACGTGACTTTTTCGGTCACAAAAAATAGGTGTGCTTACTGAATTCAGTGCTTCTGAAAAAGGGTATAAGTCCGGTTTTGTCGAAAATGACCTACGTATACAAAATGTTCAGATAATACATTTTGTGTAATTGTATGTGTGGTGTCATAACAGAAATACATAATTTGTGAAAATTTCAGCATTCTAGCTATCACGGTTTATGAGATACAGCCTGGAGACAGACAGATAGACAGCGGAGGCTTAGTAATAAGGTCCCGTATTACCCTTTAGGTACGTATCCCTAAAATTGATCTATCGATTGGTGAAAACAGATATTGTTTATCATTAAAAATGTGAAAGTTAGCAATGTGCAAAAGAGGTTAACTTACAATAAAAATATTGCAAACGTGAGATATAAGTTTAGTCTAATTTCTCAAGAAATTTTCGTCAAAATTGGACTTATCCCCTTTTTAAATTGAGCTACAGAATTACTGTTTCAATGTATTAAAAGAGATAACATTACGACAGCATGATGTGATCAGGAACAATGTTATCAGCGTCCCGAATTCCCGTGACTGTTGCATCACAGCAAGACGTGTAGAGGATGGTTAAATTGTGTCAATTTTCGAGATTCAAACAAAACAGTTTATGAAGATTTGATGAATTGTTGTTTATTATTATATTATCAAAACATTATGTCAATGCTCATGAAATCAATTCATAATAGTAATTATTAAAGGATTACATATTGTTGAGAAGCAGAGACTTAACAATGTCGTCATAAGTAATGTTTTTATTTTGTAAAGAGTTAAAAAACCTTTTTGAATTTTTTATTTTCATTTTCAAAATATAAATTGACACATAGCACATTCCCTTGTACAGAAATAATTGAATATTACATAGTCTATTATTATATTTTTCTTTTGTCGTTTTGTTTTTATATTTTTGTCTTATTATATTTTTGTTTTCGAAAGTTGATACGTACCTATAGAGACAAGGAAAGTAGGTTACTCTTTACCTGACTAACTCTAAGGTTAGTCAGTAAACGGTTGTCTCAGTGCCCTACCTTTCCCGACATAAATCAAAACAGTTAATCGTAGAACTACATTTTAATTGCAAAGCCATTGCTTATTTGCTAGGCAGTATAGTCAGCTACAAAAGCAGTTTACAATATAAATACTCTCTATTTCGAAGTAGATACACATGGTGCTACACCTTCAGAAAACAATTGAGATTCATTGAAATTGTTTATTGCAATATTGACATCAATTTTAGATGCCTTTGTTTACATATAAAAACTGCAATGAAAATGTGTTAAGACAATACTGAGTAATTGAAAAAACTGTGTTGATGTTTTTGTCGTGCGCTATAGTAAAAAGGTATTGTGAAAATTGAAAAGTGCTGCATATTAGATCGTTTACAAAGCTGTAGACTTTTGTTGCACATAAATGTTCCTGATTAGTTATTAAGTTCTTTCATCTTTGCATTTTCTATGTGTGACAAAAAATAAATATTTTAAATAGTTTTAATTCAGCGACTCTCGTTGTTGATTGTACATATTCCTTTCTTCAGATAGTAGGTACAGTCGACCTGAAATCAGAAATTAGCGTGCGAATAACCAATTTGCTTCCACAAAACGTATTTCGAAACCCAATTTGGCGTTCATTGAACATTAATCAAAACGATATTATTTGCCCAATTTCTGTTTTTGTTTGATATTAGGTCAACGAGATCTTAACTAAAGCAGTTGATTGGTTAGAAACAATATAGGTACTCTTTGAGAAATCTACGTTAGTAACTTGAAAATTAATATTTGATTAAATTGTGACTGTCGGAGATAGGTAAAAACATATATTTCTTCTTGTACTTAAGTCCGTAAGTAACTTTTTCGTTTTTGCTTTAACTAAGTAACATATTAACTACCATGAACATCTCGGTACCTACTCATAAAGGCAGGTACTGTCACGACCTAACGACTAAGATCTGAGCTGACTTTATGTACAAAACAGGACATGTATAGCGTGGTTGAAACAGTGTTTGTTTGTTTGTCGTATGGTTAGTGGTCAACCTAGTGTCAAAGTTGTTCAAGCCGCCCGAGAGGTCTTTGACAAGACTTAACAACTGTTATCTTAGTAGACTACAGCCGGGACCGACTTTTTACGTGCCCTCCGAAGCACGCCACCGGTCACTCATCTATGGAATGACCGCGCCAAGGGTTGCTTAACCCACAGATTGTTTACCGGTGAACGCAACTGGCTATGGACGCCAGCTGAAACAGTAGCAAGGATAGATCTTTATGTATTTTGCTTTCGAGCACATTGGTTGCTATAACCATACCCTAACTTAATTATAGGTACAAAATAGAATTTTTCACATTGATTCAATAGTCGTGTTTTTTACTAAGTAGAAGTTATTTCAACCATCTATTCAATCTGTGCCAATCAATATCTCTACAGCGCAGTTATTACATATCTATTCGAAATACTCGTGCCGTTCGGGACATATCAATAACACTAATAAAAATATCGTACACTCAATGAGGACTCATTGGTGATAAATTTCTCTACGGGCGAACACTTGTGCAATTGACACAATCGGCTCTGCCTGACCTCTGACACCACTCATCACCGACCACTTGGGCTGTGGATTGTGTTTTCGTCTAGAAATATAGACATTGTAAAATTATAATGTTACACCAGGGTCTTCGTTTTCGAATCTATATTAACCCCTTCTTAATATGTATTAATAATATATTATACTGTTATTTTATTATACGAAAGTCTGTCTCTCTGTTGTCGCTTTCGCGGCTTTACCACTAATGACTAAAATATTTTTGATAAAATCTGACTTACAATTGGCCATAGTTAAACGGAAACGATCCAACCCACACAGACGTAGTTTCGAGATATTTAACTTTTAAGTTCAGATCGTATTCCGTCATTGATTCTCCACTTTAACTTTGGGGACTAACTCAGGACTATAACTTCATGGTGGGTTTGAATTAAAATTTTAACTTCAAGGAGTGTTTTGGTATACATAACTCATTTTCGGCCGTAGTGTGGGTTGGATCCTTTCCGTTTAACTATGGCCAATTTGAAGACCCAAGTTTGAACGAAAAAAGTGAATTAAACAATCACAACAAACAACTTAGTCCAAAATTATCCCATAACTAGCTGAAAGAGAGGATGAATTTTAAACGTAAGTGGTGCTGCGCGAGTCACCTAGTTTATGATAACTTTTACAGATAGAAATTGGAAAGCAGAAATCAACAAATCGATTTTTTTATAACTTTTACATAAAAATTGTTTGGTAAGCACGGATCAGCTTATTAAACGAGTTCTTAATCATAGGAAGGAAATGTTTATATAGCTCTTTAAGTAAATAATCAATAAACAGTGAAATAGAATTGGGACTGGGAGGTGACCTAAAACGAAACACAGTTCATTTGACAAATAATTTAGGTCACAAAAGCTGACCAACGATCCGGAAAAGTGTATTGAATCATTGAATCGGATTGATTAAGTTTATCTTACATGTTTAATATTAAACCTCTTTGTTATTTTTGTGTTATAATTGTCTTTTGAAGAATATTGGCAATGGTACATAATGTGCCTATGTGTATGAAATTATCTAATCGGGGAATCACCAAACAGTTTAGGTGTAGCGCAGCCCAGGCTCTTCGCGGAGCTCATCTAGAGCGTCTCAGGATAGAAAAAATTGCGTGATTGACTAACGAACTTCCATTCAAACTTTCGCATTTATAATATTACCTAACTAGCCGACCTCGTCCGGAGATAGTATATCCCGTAGATTCCACACTTATGGGAATTTTGATCCCATTGATTCCATACAAACCTTGTTCCGACAGTAACAAGCACATTAAAAATGAATCTTCTCATTTGGTTTAGTTGTACAAAAGTTATGCGTATACGTACTTAAATGATTCATTTTTATTTATGTAGATATAGATTTCACTAATTAGAAGGAATTGCAAAAACGAAACAAGGCATTGTTATAAATACATGACTTTTACAATTCTGCTGTTCGTGGTACATAGGTATAGGTATATCAGTTAGACAGTTCGCAGTACCTATTGTTGTTTGTACTCTACGGCACTAATATTGCGTTTGGCCGTCGCCGCAGGGAGTTCGGCACACGACAATATTGCATTTCTGCGCTCACAAACTATTTGTTTTCAATAGCCTGGACTATTGTTCACTATAAAATATACCCGCTGCGCTTGTAGAAACAGATTACTGTATATTCTTTCATCATCTCAGCCGGGAATCGTCCACTGCTGGACAAAGGCCTCCCCCATCGAGTGCCAATAGGACCGATCCTGGGCCGCCCTCATCCATCGGACTCCGGCAACCCTTACCAGGTCGTCGGTCCATCTTGTGGGGGGCCTGCCAACACTACGTTATATATATTATACTATATTCTTTACTTGGTATCTATTGCTACATTGTAACAGGCTTTTAGGGCTTATCTAATGCTACTTTTCTACTACTTTTCCTTTTTACGGGAATTCTTTTTGCATTGGAAAGTTGCTAGACGGATTGATAATATGGATTTCGCAATTAACTTTATTTTATCGATATTTAATAGTTTAATCTCAGAATCTATGCTTTCTATAAAGGGTATTAGAAGTACTACTACACACTACTATACAGTACTATAATGTAACGAGTCTTTTGCGCCATTAGAATGGGGTGATTAGTCAGCCCGTGACCACGATCAGTGTAACTCGATCGAAACGTGGGGTAAACAAATAAATCGTAACCTTTAATCGTTAAGGTTAGTAAATGTACTTTTATTAAGCAGACTGCTACTTAAGACTCCAACGATACAAGGTGTCTTTCTGTCCTAACCCTATCCACAAAGTAACAAAAAAAACTTATATTATTGTTACCAAGCGTGGTGTATATTAAATTAGTTTCTTCCCTCGAGTTTCAACAGAGTAATATTTGTTCGGGCGATTGAACGTGGCCCGCTGTGTGCCCGCAAATACTGAGAGTCAACTAGATAATTATTGTTTGCCTACGTCCTGCAAATAGTGCGTAATTGTGTATTAATAGAAAGTAGGAGAGCTCTCGTTTTGATTAGTGCAGTGCGTCATGGAAAAAAGATGGAGGATTACATCATGGTGTGTTTAAAAACATTGCTATTATCAAACTTTAGTAGCAAAAAGTACAAAAGTCTGGTCAGTCGCAAAGAGAAGCTTTTGAAAAGCGTTAATTATTAGCTAGAAGAGATTTTGACTTATTGCGATGTTAGTACTTATGTACCTAGTTTTAAAAGATTGTTTATAAAAATCAAAACTTGATGAATTGCTTTTCCTTACCCTTGCTAGATTTAAAATCCATAAATGTCCAAGTATCAGTTCAGACACCAAAGACTTGAGGTTGATATATACAGATATAAAAACAAAACACAATGACACTATATCTACCTATCAAAGAAAAGTGCTTCAGTAGCCAAGGTCTGGTATTTACGAGTACGGAAGTAGTTATTCGTCGCCGCCGCAAGATGCTCGCAAAAAGCAGGATGATTTGACGTTCCCAGAAAGAAGGCAAGAAAAAACGTCCGAGATTAATGCGAAAACACAGGGAGGCCTTTGTCCACTCGTCCACATAATATCACATGACTCCTAGGTCAGGAACCTTAAGCTCAAATAGTGCGTAAGTTAGCAATATGCGTAACTGTGTACATAAACAGATAATGAGATATGGCAACTATTTATTTTTGCATTAATGCACAGATAAGCGTGGTTACAAACACATGATCTAGCCTTTGTGGTCGGGGCGGCAGTGTACATGACTGTTGACTAGTGCTGACGAGGTTCCGGGTTTGATTTCCGGATCGGGTAATCTTTTCTAATTGAGCTAGAAAAATATCGTCGATAGTAGCCTGGAGTTTGGTGTCGCGACTGATAGATGGCAATAGGCTCTCCTCAAATTACGGGGCTAAAATTGTAAATTACGAAACCCGGGTGTATTTCATTTACCTCTTGCTGCCTACACTTTTGAATATAACAGGCGTGATGTGATAAAAAATAATTTCATCTAGTCTTAAACGAGATTCTTGCGTGTGTTTGTCTGTCCCATCATGACTTATAAACAAGCTGAATTAAAGATTAATGGATCAAAGTAAGCCGCGTATTATTTGCGTCAGGTTTTATGAGATGTTGTAATCATAAAAAAATAGGTGCAAAGTCGAATTGTTCAGTCATGTGATTATTGTTTGAAGATTATTAGCGGAAGATGAGACTAATTAAACGCAAACGTAAATGCCTGTTAAATAGTACTTTAAAAACCCCGCAGCTTCGCTTGAGTACTTATACCATATTTCATCACGTTATGCCGATTTTTGGAAAATTATGTGTCAATGTTTGATTCAGGATCTTACAGTGTCCTCTTGCTACGTTCCAATTGTTCCAGCGTAAATGGGTAGACAGACAAGCTTTTATAGTTATATTGTTATTTGTGGACTAAAAGGTTGAAAAGGATAAGGTAGGCCTTTGCTCAGTAGCGAGACACAACAGAAGACTAATGAAAGTGATAAAGAAAGCTGAAGAAAATAAAGTGATACCTAATTTACTTTTAATTTCAGTTCTATCTGACAGTCAAATGACAGGAGATCACAACTGTCAAAATTCCATTTGACTAGCTATATGATACTTATTCAGAAGTATCTTAAAGCTACAAAAAATATGTTAAAATACAATATGGAAGATCTAAGCAACACAGTTAATATTTATAAAATAGTGTCGATAATATTATCTTGAATGTCATCGCGATCCAATTTTATCTGAGTCAAAGAAATCAATAAGCTCTTGCGTCGGTGGCACTCGTAGCCTGAGATAAAGTCACCCTTGACCGCAGTGATAGTGGTAAGTGTGTATGTTTATTGTTATAGCGAAAATAATCTCGTATTCGTTCCGGGGTGAACGGTTCAAGATAAAATGTGTGTGTAACATTTAGTTTTTTGATTTTCATTGCGAAAGAGTGCTATTTCATCAGCCTAGCTTTTTTCCAACTATGCTGTAATCGGCCTTAGGCCCACCGGATGCAGTTAAAGTATTATACATAGAACGACTGCCTATCAAACCACCACAACTCAGTTACCCTCGTAATAACACGAAAAATGCCATCTAGTGTTATATTGGCGAAATTTTTACCTTAGTTTTTGAATGAAGATTGTTCCACAGTAGAAAATTTTGGTCATGTCCGTGGTGTAGCAGTTGGTGGTCCTGAGTTCGAATATTCACGGAACAAACTTTAATAAATTTTTATTAATTTTACTGTGTCACCGTTGTTTTTTATATTTGTTAAACCTAAATAGCAATAGCGAGATAATATAGAGTGTTGACCAGGGTTGATAATTAACGAGCGTAGCCCAAAAGAAGATGAAACTGCAGATCGTACTTTAGACTCCAAACTCGCTGAAAAATCTAGACTAATTGTAAAGATGAATTAAGCAACGTAGGTGTATGTTAGACAATATGCTAGAGTATGATCTCAGTTAATAATAGTCACATCCCACGATGTAAGAGCGACTAATGGAGCGTATTCAGTTTCCACCTAGTGCTTGCTATTTTTAATATTACTATGACAGACCTGTATCAATTTTTAAACTTGTATCGACAGTTTGACATTTAGAATGTTCGTAAAAAATACCTGGTAAAGGGCACGCTAGGATCAAAGTCAAAGTCAAAGTCTTTTTTTGAAATCGTCAAAATATTTTTTATCTACCACCGTTTCGGAAAAGCTGTTGCTCGTGAGAAGAAACGGCAAGAAACTCACGGCTTGCAATAAATTTGTTTTTCACAAAACATTTCTCAATAGCCATTCAGTAGTTTTTTTTACAGTTATCGTTGTTGTCGAGAACAGAGGTGTTGCGGCGAGATATGAAGGCATGTGAGGTTGAGGAAGACGTCGTCAAGGATAGGGCGAAGTGGAGAGAGAGTATCAGTTGATTCCACCACCATGGGACGAATAAAGAGGAAGAGAGAGAGAGCTAGTCCATAGCAGTTTTCTTTGCTGGATATTAAAGCAAACACCCAAAAACGGGAAGATATTTTTTAAAATATACCTTTACATACAGCTAGGCATATTTTATTTGGATATACTATTCAAGCACATTACCAGAGTTAAAATATTTAGTAAACAGCTTGCCATTTTTTCGTTAGGTACCTATTTAAAAATGCTTTGTAATTCCATCCGGGTATTACCGGGGGTAAGTACATAAAGTACATTATGCTTTACTGTATTTTTTTACCTATTATATGAAATGTCCAGTATATTATGTAACAGAGATGGAAAGGTGTCTTATGTACGTCAGGGTATCTATACTAATATTAAAAAACTGAAGAGTTTGTTTGTTTGTTTGTTTGTTTGAACGCGCTAATCTCAGGAACTACTGGTCCGATTTGAAAAATTATTTCAGTGTTATATTGTTCATTTATCGAGGCTATAGGCTATATATACATATATCATCACGCTACGACCAATTGGAGCAGAGTACCAGCAAAAAATGTTACCAAAACGGGGAAAAATGTCACCCATTCCCTTTTATGTGACAGGGTCAGCTAGTATATTATAAAACCTACAAAGTTGCACAATGTAGCTTATTATTTCGTATGTGACATTCTTTAGGGACGCTTGCAACTATGTAGAAGGGAATTACTATTGCGCTTCTTTGTAGCCCACAACGGTTGCTATTACGAGTGGCCCTTATATCATTGTATTGTATTTTTTTATATTCTATTTGGAATTTCACAGGTAGATCAAAAATAGATACACTATTTTTGTATTCTGCTTAGCAAAAAAAAAACATTTCTTTGCCAATGGGCTTTGCACAAAATTCAAAATTATAATAGTCCAATAATTTATATTTTAAATAAATAAATACTTACTTAAATTCGGGAAATGTCATTACTGTAAGTAATCAATGTCCCAAATGAAAACCTTAAATGTAAATGGCTCTACGTTCACTCATCCTTAACTAAATCGCGCGACTTGAAATGTTTTTACGATCACCCATCTAAAACCAAACCGCTTAACGACTACAACACTACACTCTCATAACACACCGAAGAAATGAACCTACCTTAAACAACAAACAAAACAACATCAGAAACAAAAGCCAAGATAGCAACACAATTCTTTAAAAAACCCACTCACCCATTTAAACCCCAGTTACATCATTGAGGATAATCTGAATGTTTAATAAGTAGAGCTACCCCATAGTGACCCGCTTCCAAAGGTTGTTGACCGGCGGGTCAGATCGCCTCGGTATAATAACCCCTATACGATTCCCATGACTGTTAGGCCGTTTGCAAGTGAACTAAGATGTTATGTAAGAACGGTAACTGCAGTTTTGTGGGGTTTTATGGGGTTCGGTTAGACTGTAGGTGAAGATGGAGGTATGAAGCGAATGTGTGTGGATGATTGTTTGAACAGTGGGTTATATTGATTAGGATTGTGCACTAAGATCGAGAGAGATCTTCCTATATGGTATCTTATTTCATCACTTTTATAAGATACTAGTTTTCCGTCTGCAGCTTCACCCATGTAGAATTTCACCCCCTTCGGGTGGAATTTTTTCTTCTTCCGGAATTTTCATACTAAATTTCAACTTTCACGCTCAGTAGTTTCGGTTGTGCGTTGTCTATATTCATCCATAGTCAGTCAGTCACTCAGCAACGGAATAGTTTTTTTACATTTTTATCTATAGAGATTGCTGACCCCACTCTCTCTTTAGCTTTATTTAAGAAACCTCATCATCTAGGTTTTTATGTTTTGTAGCATCATCAAGATGAGTCTTCGACTTGAATTTGAAAGTACAAATACATACCATAGTCATTACAATGTACTAAGTAGATATGTAAGTTACTCTTATCGTTGTAGGTACCCGTATATAATATGTATACATAAAATAAAAACGTAAATAATAAGTACACATTTATAAATCGGCATGTATATTGTAAATAGCCTAACGGTGTTTATTTTCCAATGTGGCCGGTACTATGACGCCAGACGGCTTCACCCGAGCTGCCAAGAATTCTCATTTCCTTAGTATGTTTCACATTAATACTTATTATGTGTATCTGACGGTATTTTTCCGACTCGGAGATGTATTAGCTGAGGAATTAGAACGTTTTAGATGTATAATCATGGAGATGTAAAGGAGATTAGAATGGTGTTATCAATTTGTTGATGGTGACTAAATCAAGAAAGGAAGTGGATTAGTGGCCTCTTTTTTGGTTAATTGGATATGACATAGCATCGAAAGTAATTTGAAACTATTTGAACATAGTATCCCATATCCCATTTGAAAGTCTGACAACCAGTCTCACCGAAGGGTATTGTGCTATAACACAAGTAACTGGGTTGTGGAGGTCAGATAGGCAGTCGCTCCATGTAAAACACTGGTATCCAGCTGCATCCGGTGAGACTGGAAGCCGACTCCAACATAGCTTGGAACTAAGGCTAAGCTAATATATATCCCATACATTAGTGTTCAGAGTATCTACACTCACTCGGACACTGTATTGAATACAAGCTAACATGTATGGCTCCACTTGTGTACAAGCTTTAAATGCTAAGTATACCCTTTTTAAGTCCCATAAAAACTCGTTTTTTAAAAACGGGCTTTATGAAGCCCCTGATCCTCCACTATAGTGATTGGTCCAGCAATTCAGTGTAACAGCCGACATAAAGTCTTTCGTGTTTGTTATTGTTAGTAGGTAAAGTAAGAATTCTAAACTTTAATGCTGGTTTCGACTGAGAAATTGAGCCAAATATCTTTGTTTTGTTTGTTTGTCGTATGGTTAGTGGTCAACCTAGTGTCAAAGTTGTTCAAGCCGCCCAAGAGGCCTTTGACGTGGCTTAACGACTGTTATCTTAGTAGATAACAACCGGGACCGACTTTTAACGTGCCCTCCGAAGCACGGAGACGCCCAGTTTTAAATACCACTATGCGGTCACCCATCTATGGAATGACCGCGCCAATGGTTGCTTAACCCACAGATCGTTTACCGACCGGTGAACGCAACTGGCTAGGGCGCCTCTATCACTTCTTCACATCACATCTTTGTGACCTTCTATCACTGTTTCTATGGAACACGCGATTACAAAGTGCTCGAGTAGGTCCTAAATATTGTAACTAAGTACGCTCTAACTTATTCTATGAATAAATAATTAACTAACTAATGCTTTACAACTAATGCCTTTGCGTGACTGATCATTGAAAAGTCAAGTGTGGTCCTTTTTATCTTTATATCTAATGTCAATTTAATGATATCTAGACACCAGTAATTACAATAAAATGGTGGTTTTGTTTCTTCATTATTGTTTTCAATATGAACAATTTGATACCTTTGAAAAATAAATAAATTACGAACAAGCTACCTACTTAACAATGTTAAATTGTTTGTTTATTAGGTAGATGCTATTTTAAACATATAGGTATATCTGGCTCACACTAAAAATGTTTTATAGTAATAAGATTAAGTATTTTACAATATTAAACATCATCACGGACTTATTTACATAGCAAGACACCACCAATAAATCAAATAAAGTTTTAAATCAAAACGTTTCCACGAAAAATTAAGCACAGGCGTGGCGTAATAATAAAATAAATTAATTTCATTAAGTGAGATCCCTAGAGTAAAACACCATTGTAATTTCTCATTCTCTATGGAATTATCAACGTATGTACAAAGTTATTTAAAAAAAAAAACAAGACATAACTTTATACTGAGGACAAGCGGCCAATTACATGAAAATTATTCCTCTAAACAAATATACCAGTCCCTAATCCTAAATAATGTTACTGGCCAATTTTCAATAGGTACATATCAGTCTGCCCAGTAACAGAACAATAACGAACTCTATTCATGTAAATATCCTTAATTTTGTCCAATAATCACATGCCAATCAGTTAGTAATTCATGAGAAATCAAGAATAATGGATAACTTAAGACATGATTATACTAATACATTGATATACTGATAGAATAATACTGATTGTCGTATTTGTTGAAGACATTTTATTTCAACGACTATGTTTTTCTTGCTATTAAATATTTATTGTGTCCTTGTGCTTTGAGAGGGTGAATACTGAATAGTAAACCTACTTATCTATTATTTATATCCAACATCGTAAGATTTTAAACAATTCTTTACTTAAAAAATCCTACGTCTATTCTCTCAGGTATATCTTTAGGTTATAAACAAGCCCTAGATTTGTGCATCATAGACAGTTCGGTGCCATTAAGTGATTCCGAACGATCATATTTACTGCAGGTAACAATTTCATCTTAAAACCAGCTGTACATCCATAAAATGCTAAAACGCAGATAAAAAGTATAAAATCAAATCAATGATGCACTGAAACCGTCTTATCTTAATACAAACAACAAAAAAGTATTTGTTTAAAGTCACGTTTATCTGGCTGAATCACGAACGTATCTGGTCCTCATCTGAAAAAAAAGAAACGTCAGTTTTCCCGCGCTCGGTGTCGCGTCGCGCGTCCCTCTACGCATGCCTCTCCCAGTATTGAATGGACACGCTCGCATCACAGACGGGTGGACTAAACAGAATGCTACACTTATCGATCGACGCTCTAGTGTAAAATTTTAATAAAATAAACATGTGCCAGTGATTTTATAATCTAGGAAAAAACACAGTGCCTTCCGGGAGTGTTGTATATCGCTATATAACTCGGGTAAGTAAAGTAGGTCATTATCGATTACTCGACGGAATTAAATTGTGTACAATCGAGATGTTTTTGTGTGATTTTTTTGTGTTTTCAATTTGTTGGGTTAATGACGGTTCGAAGGAGGTTTTGGAGGTTCAGTGTTATTATTGTTTACGGAAGGAATTTTGTATTGATTGTGAACCAGACAGCCTGTGCCTGGCACAAGGGATTACGGTTTTTCGCGAGTTTTTCAATCACTCATAGGTGTAGCATCAATCATTTGCGGTTTATGAACCAAACAGTCCATTAAATTGCTGGTTGTCGGTAAATTTTGCGTATCAGGGAATAAATTGAAGCTGCAATAAATGATACAAATAATAAACGTATATTTATTTACTTTTCGTGACGCGATTTTAGTAATGTTTTTAATAAATATCAGCGTATTTTATCTTGGCTTATTTACAAAATAAGATTTATAATTGCGATGCACGATTACGTTTTAATTGAACGAAAACATGAGATAAGATGATGTTTTGGTTAAAGAATTTCGAAAACAAATCATTAATCTACTATATTACGTATTTTGTGATTAAATTTATTTCTACAGTGATTTAGTATTCGCATTCAGTTTTTCCTTGTCAAATATAATATTGATTATTAGGTATTACGTATTCGTTGTTTATTTAAAAGCATTGTTTCTGACTTTATCTGTTTATTTTGTTATATGTTATCTACAGGTCACGTTATTATGTGCAATGGCCATTTTAGATAAAGAAGAAGATATATTTTATTTGTGTGTTTAAATTCTTTTTATTTCTTTTGTGTTTTTCGCGAGTGAATATTATCTTTTGTTATTTGAGTCTGGGCGTAAATACTTTCAAAAATATATCTGAATTAGGTATAAATCAATTTTTGGAAATTTCCATAACTAAGAAATGTTAGGTACTCTAAAAGTGAGATTAGTTTTTAGGTAGAGTAGAGGTTTTTTTGAAGATAGTCACATTAATCTTTTATTATGTCTAGCTATGACTAGCACCGTTCATATTCCACAAATTTCTTTACTTTTAGTCAAGTAGAGACATATTTATTAATTATTTTTAAGGTCATTAGCCTTATATCAATTATTTTGCGAATACTAGAAATGTTAATGTCACCCGCGATGCTAACGCTACGGCGTAGCTGTCTACGATGTAGGACACAGGCTACGGCGTAGCATGATCCTTGGAATTGTGTCAAAGCCCTCTTGGGTTTTTAGTGTATCGAATATCAATACTATTTAGGCATATTCTGGAACCTTTACTAAAAATAATCTAGTATAGGTATTCAGCTTTTCGGGAACTTTAGAAAGCTGTTTCTAAGAGAGGATTGTACCTTCAGTTTCGTAGCTAGTTTTCGTATTTCGATTTCGTTTTAATATTGATGGTTAAATTAATATCGAAATCATTTTTATTGGGCTTAAATGAGACTTATTCAATAATTGTGAACATAATGATTACTTTTACGTTAGAAACCGAATATGTTTCAGAACTGGCTGTTACTAAGCCGTTCTTATATCAAAGCTAGTAGTCATTAAAGTATTATTGAGTAGATCTAATTCATTATAGAATATTCCGGGTATATCGTATACTTACAAAATTAACACATCGTAAAACACGTAATACGAATTTACACAACGTAGGAAATATTTTGTAAAATCCATTCTTGAAAACTCACCATCCAATTCCAAGCCGGAGCAACGTTACATAACTTTATATTGATACACTGTCTGTTTCTTCAGTGGTGCATCCACAGTTCGCAAGTTTGTCAGGTCGATCACTATAGCCTATTTGGCAGGTTGCCAAGTTTCTGATTAAAATTTCAGCAGAAAACCCTTCTTGAATGAAAGGAACTTGAAAGACTGATCAGACGTTTATTAATTTACTTCCCTATAGTATATCTTAGTTCTAAAACTGTTTAAAACCCTAGACGACTGCTGGTTTGATGGAAGTTACCGTATCGACAACAAACGACAACAAATTACAGAAACGTTTGAATGAAATTTTGTACTAAATACTAAGCTGCGCTTTTATGGTATACTCATTCAGTCTTTTCCTTTTTAATGGTCAATATTATCAACATTTTTAAGACCGCCCAAAGCCCTTTGACGTGATTCAACGACTGTGATGTTTCTCAACATCAATCAGACCGAATTTCACGTGCCCTCTGAAGTATGCTTCAAATGCCATTATGCGTGTACTCATGTATGAAAACGCGACGCAAAAGGTTCTTTACCCCACTATACCATTATAGTAACTAATAACCAATTAGTGTGTGCAACTACCTATAAAAACCTCTTAAAGAATAATGAGATGTTCATAAAGTAATATCAGTATATTCTCGACAAAAGATTTTATAATACGCTACAGAAAATAAAAACTCGATCCTCCTCGCTTTATGCATCAACAAAGAGGTACTTCGAATGAAATAAACCTCTTTAAAACATCTCCTGTTTTAATTAGAGCTTGATATTACTACTTTATTGTAGTTCGACCACTTACTAAAGAGCCCTAGTATGCGCTATTAATCTAGATTATAATAAATAAATATTTTTGGACAACTCACACACGGTCATCTGATTCCAAACTAAGCAGAGCTTGTACAATTGTAACCAGACAACTGATAAATATACTTATATACTTCTTAATACATACTTATATAGATAAATTGACATAATAATTTCCATAATAAAATGACTATAACACAGGCAGCCTCCAGCTGCATAAGCCTACGGGTCACTGATGATTTTGAAATTTGTATACCTCAATCAGTCAGGTACCCTGTATACAAGGCTTTCCACAAACTTGTTAAACTATAGTATCTGTAGTTCAATTCTCTATTACTATCGACAACCGACAACCGACCTGTCATCGAGAAATTTTGTATGAAAATCTGATCAGCGCCTCTGACGGGCGTCGTAGAAACTTTTTTTTGGCAATACATTCTAAATGTTATAATGTCGATAGCTAGCCAGTTGTCGGTAGTCGATAGTGGTAGAGAATCGAGGTACTGTTCCACAGGACTTAATTAAAAACAATACCTATCTGCATACTTTATATTAAAACTTTTCCAACTCATATTTCAGCTTGAATATAACCTATTATGGATTCATTGAGATAAAAAATACTTGGAAATGTTATAATACCTTTTGAAAAGCTGTTGAACATTTTTCATTTCATTTTCCGATGAAATGTGTACGCTTCACTCGCTTGTTATAAGTGGGACTTTAATATGTAGCGGTACGTGGGTTTAATCCTACCCTTTCGTTCATATTTGTGATTTTATATGTGAAAATGTGTTGCTTGCTTCGGAGGGTACGTAAAGTCAATCCCGGTTATTGCTATTAAATATAACAGTCGTTAAGCCATGTCAAAGGCCTTTCGAGCGGCTTGAACAACTTTAACACTAAGTTGACAACTAACCATACAATAAAATAAAACAATATGTGGAACTATAGGTATCTTTGTCTCGTCTTATTCATCATCATTGTTCAAATAATTTGGGATTGGAAACTAGTGAATTAAGATTGAATTTAAAATTGTTTACGGTGTAATTGTCATCAAGACTTCGGTGTTAAAAAAATGTGATTTTAGATCGACTGTAAATGCTTATGATGATTAGGTTTCTGTCATATATTACTGCTTATACTTTGGCGGCTTCACCTGTAAAATATCTATCTGATAATAAAAATCTAGTCAACATAAAGAATACGGTTTGATATTGATATAAGCTTTTTTAATATCGGATCGGTAGTTATTGAGATTGACACGTTCAAACAAAAATACATATTAAGCTTTACCAACTACGATAATATAGAACTTTAACTTAATCAGCTTACAATCAAAATGACTAATTTAAAAGCTCATTTATACTAAATTATGTTCGTAACCAACTCATTAATCATACAAACCCATTCGTTTTAATTAAAACTATTCGACGCGTGAAATATTATTAGGTCGTTCACATAATGACAGCCGTGGTGATATGGAAACGATTTGGATACATTTACCTAATGGTGGATACAATTATTTATTGATATTTGATGTGTTTATAACGGAAAGGCATATTAACTGGCTGAATCATTTACTATGGTATATTTTGCTTTTTCCTGATAGTAAATGTTATTTATGTATATGCATATCCTAGCTGATTTTGTATTAACCTCACTTGTTTGTAGGTATGGATGTTTGTTTGTGTCTCTTTAACAAAAAAACTACGGGACGGATTTTAATAAAATTAAGTTCATTGATGACATATAATCCTGATTAAACATAGGATTTATACCTCAGGAAATCTTTATACAAAGTTGCGGGCAGAAGCTTGTAATATTATGAAGTAACTATCTTAATACTGTAATCTGTAACAGTAGTTTTCTCTATAATATTATAAGATTTTTGCCTCAAAATAGGGCTCACTTGAAACGTAATTTACAATTTGAAGTATACATTTTCGTTGTTACAACTACTACTTGTACACAATTAATATTTTGATTTTTGTATCTAAAGTAAGAAACATAGAAACACAAGGTTACGGCCAAGAAAAACCTAAATAGTAATCTAAGAAAATTGTTGATCATAAATATTTAGTAAGATATCAGGTTTCTTTCAATTGTCGACTATCTTATCGCACTAGTCGTCAGACTCATGGATTTTCACTTTCAGACAATGCTAATAGTGACATGATAAGAAAAGGAATTTCCTCGTTTTGTAACGTAATGACATAAAAGTGAAAATGTATTGAAGTGCGACGGATTTTGAGGTAGTAAGTTTCTAATTTTTTATCGAGGTACATCTAATTTATAAAGTTCATAGATATTTGAAGGAATATGATGACAAATTCTGTTCATGTAGGTTTTTAAAACAGTTTTTTGTTTCATAATTGGAAATTGGTATTTCCTTCAAATAAATTATGAGCCAAATAAAAATATATGCGAATATTTAGCCTTTGATATTAATAGAATGAGTACTCTCAGTATAAAGTTTCCATAGAACTTCTATACTTACGCCCAAATCGATTTCAGACTAGCGACCTTTCAGCCTTAAGTTCTAACTAAAAATAAATCCATTTAAAATTCATCAGCCCACCCTTTCACTGGGCACGCCGTAATCTACTCAAGATACGTACACGGGATGTCAATAAACTCTAGCTGCAGGAGCCTGTCCTTTTCACTCACCTTGCAAAATGGCTTTGCGAGAGCGAGAGGTGCGAAATTCGATGAAAATTTGTGATGGTTCTCTTGCTAGTGCATTGAAACTATCCTCATAGACCTTGTTACTAAACCTCGTTTGACACCGCTTGCATTGCGTGGCAAAGTCACGTTCATGCTATGTAAATTAAAACCATTTTTCTTTCATAGTTTTCACGATAAAGTCAAATTGTGAAGGTCAGTTATAAAGTTCATTTGTTCGTGTAATTTATGCTGAAATTAAATTGTGTTTTTTATCTAAATAATGTTGAAGAAAGAAAATAAACAAGTTTTTAATTAATTTACAGTTCAATGCATTATACGTGATGCACGCTAATTGATTAACTGATGGTCTGTTGCGCATTTAGTCAACTTGATGTATTCTAGCCAATTTATCCACAAAATCACTTTTTTTAACACTAGGGCCGATTTTTCACGCATTAATTAAAATACTAAATTTCAATTGAGTACTTGACAACAGTCAAGTCAGCTCTTAATGAAGTCAAGAACACATTTTAGTACAGAAATACAGTGTAGTGACGTCACAATACCGTATTTTCGTTGTAATCTAAGGAGTGCTTAATAAAATGTTTCACTCTGGAATAATTACAATTTCAACATTATTTACGAAAAAAATAACAAAGCGTGAGCATTTTAGATGAACCTTTTACGAGTATGAGTTTAATAATTTTCGTAAACATAGTCAAGTATTAAATTTTTTGATACTCTATAGATATAATATTGTAACAGCAATTTTAATCGAATATATTGCTTTACTAAACAAACAGAATTGGTCAACACTCACAACTAGACAATTACGTCCACTTTCAAACAACCTATTGTCAACATATACAATTATGGTTGAGACAGTAATTGGTACATGCTATGTTTAATTGAACCTTGTACACGCAGGGCCTATTTTTGAACTTTCCTCATGAATTATGCAAAGCGTCTACAACAATATAGTCTCACAACTTAGTAGAGAGCCTTGTGTGCAACGTTCGCGGCTGTCGGAGCTATACAAAATTCAGAATTTTTAACATCAGTGATAGCCATATACAACTGACGGTTGCCTATTTGATACAGCAGATATATACATACACAAAATCATGGTTTCCTCCCATAGGAGTAAGCAAAGACCAGATAACGCCACTTGGTACAATCCTTACATACTTCCTTTGCTTCATTCACATCCACACATTTTGTCATATAGATATCTTTTAAATTATCAGAATTAGGAATTATAATCTAGATGAATTGTGGATGCCCATTCTCTCTATTAAATTGTCGGACTATATTTGACGTCATCCCAAAAGAAAAACTAAAAGCAATTGATTGATTTATTTTTGTTCGACATTGAAGTTTTTTATGTCCTTGTAACCTTGTACGATTTATATTACAAGACGTTCGAACCGATTTGGCAATCAAAAGTGCATCTCCCTGATCGTAAAGTTGATAGTTCTATTTTTTCGTTGAGTCTTTTGGAAGTAGTGTTTTTTCAATAAGAATCACCTCACTTATTTTACTGTAAATGGAATGAATTCAATCTAATCAAATCACTTATTCATTTAGGTAAATACTGACAAATATTTTGGTCAAGAGTTGGAGTCTTAAACTGTGCTTTATTTGTGAACTATGAGTGCTAATCTTATCAATAGTGCACCTTGACTAACCGATTCATAGTTTTTTAAAAACTTATCAAACCTCTTAACTATGGATACACTTTCTCTCAGTCCTTCACCAAGACAACTTCAGTGTATTAAAATCTATTTGGTTGAAAACACTTTATATAAAATTCTAGGAAGAACACTACCTACGAATACATTAAAAATGAACAACCACTACCTTCCAACCTTCGTCTAAACGGATTTGCACCCCAACAGGGTACATTTAAATTGAATTTATTTATTTCAAAACACTTTACCTGCCTTATCTCGATGTTTTCTTTCTAAAGGAAGCTGAAGACGGAAGCTGATTTCCTCGCAGTATTTTTTTATAAATAAATCGACGTTGCAAAGGTCTGTGCTATAAAATTCAAAGCGAGGTTTTATTAGGTTTCCTAGGATACAAGCTCCTTTGAGGCTGTTTGCGCTCTTTTCATATTTTCTAAAGATTTCGTTATATTGACTACGTCTGTAGCGCGGTGGTGGTGTATCTGTCTCTTGATCACAAGGTCTTGAGCTGGACTCCCAGATCTAAGTAGTTTATAATTTATATTAGAACTAGCTGACTCACGCAACTTCGCATGCGTCAAAGTTATCCCTGTCTTTGTAACATTTATTACTGGTTCTCTGCTCTGGTCGTAGCGTGATGATATATAGCATATAGCCTTCCTCGATAAATGGGCTATCTAACACTGAAATAACTTTTCAAATCGGACCAGTAGTTCCTGAGATTAGCGCGTTCAAACAAACAAACAAACTCTTCAGCTTTAAAATATTAGTATAGATTTCTCAATAGTAGCCTGGAGTTTGGTAACGTGCCCAATATATGGTAATAGACTCGCCCCCTATTACATAAGACTCGGAAAGTTATTGGTGAAACGTGGGTATATTTCATACAACTATGCATACACCTTCAGATACAACAAGCGTGATATTATAAAATACTTTTAAGTCTATCTGTGTTATAGTGTTCGTAATTAGAGTGAATAATGGCTAGATTGACAGTAATTAATGTAGAAATTATGCCGTGATAAGTTATCGTTTAACGTGTAGATAACGGTTTGATGTTTGAAGTGTAAATTAGGTACTCAAATGATGCCTTGAACTTTTTTTTACTCTGTGGTTTGAGTAGTATTTCACGATATATATTTAACGTGAATTGTCGAGTAGGATAAAGACAATATATTTTGACATTCCAAAGTTAAGCAATTAAGCATCGTACTGTTATGTGCAGTGACTTTTTTCCATTTTAAACCGATTTAAAAAGTCAGATTTCACGCGCGAAAGAGTGTAAATGCACTTATTGAGTATTTTTATTGTTTGAAAGGTGGTGCTTTCAGATTTGACAATAAGTTTTTTAATTGTAATTGCGTGATTTGGTTATGGTTGTTCATGGCGACCAAAAAGATATTTGGCTTTGAAACAAGCAAATTGGATTACGACTTTTTGAATGTCGTTTTTTTGTTTCAATTTGTCAATATAATTTATGGTGATAATATGTAACTTTAGATTATATAAGAGAAGGTTTAAGTACCAACACCTTTACATTCCAGAATAATAATATTAGTGTAGAACACAGTCGTGACCTTTGGCAGAAGCCTTGCAATGTCTAAGGCTACCTTGTACACAACGCTAAATCTACTTATATAGCTTGTTTCTTGACTTAATACAACTAATTATTCGTGGTGTGAGGTGATGACGTATGTAAAATTTATTGGTTTGAAAGGTTAAGAAGTGTTGTGTAATTCTAGATGTAGATGGGTGACCGTTTTATGTAAATACAAGCGTGTATTTCTCAAGACTTTTTCTGAAATGTATTACGATTGATGGTGATACTGCGTTCTACTTCGTATCAAGTGGTCGCAAAAGTACATTCCTCATTCTGATTCATTTTAAGTCATAGATAATTAAGGTTCCGATTATAAGCCTAAATTACTATATATCTTTTAGATAGATGTCCGGAATCTTCGAAACATATGTTTGCATTCACGTCATACTTTATCTAAGAGTTAACTATACATACGTAAGCCTAAATAAACTCACAAAAAAATATATTACTCTACAATATAAACACAACATTTCATCAACTTACAGGTGACTGACACATTGACAAACAGACAAACAGACAAACAGACATATTCCTCACTTCCTTGTACTAAGATAACAGCTGACATTGAAACAAAAAAGTTGTTCAGTTGTTCCTCCCATGGAATATAACATGCAAATATAAACTGAATATGCGATCTAAAAAGATTTTATTATCAATCCCGGTTGGATCGAAGGTTGGATAAGACTACGGCTTTATAAGCGCGGAGTTATCAGCGGGTCGGTGTTCTTGCGGCTTCCATTTAACTGTTGGAAATATTCCAAAAATGGAAGCCGGATCTAGGTTGTGTTATTGACTGGATCTGTGGTTAAATGATTATGTCGTTTTTAGGAGTGTGATTAGTATGTTGTGTGATTTTTGTTCTTTTTGTGTCGTTTAGATAGCCGTTATAAACATTATTTTATGATTATTTTCGTGTCAAATTTCTAATTGAAAAAGAAAAGTTGTTACCAAGTTAAAAACAAAATATGAAAGCGCACCAAAACACAGTTTTGAAATTTAAAATAGCAATTGGGTACCACTTAGATTTCTTAAACGATTTTGATAATTTAAAACTATGTAGTCACTTTATTTAAAGTTATCAGATGCTTCAAATCAGCCCTTAGGAGTAATGCGGCATTTCTCTATCGTTACGAATGCCTCGTGCGCTACCTACTTAGCAACTCGATAAAAATACCTATATCTCATAAAGAAAACGTTTACTCTAAGTAGGCACCTCACACGTGTTTATTGTTACGTGAAAAGCACGTGTACAATCGTTAAGCCGATTGATACTATTGTAAACAGTTAGTAATTTGATCAACGGAAGCCGGAATTTAGGTGACAAATATACGTCACTTAATGTTATATGACTTGCAGTTTTGTATTTGAGTGCAAATATTTATTAAAACGTAAAATAGGCTGTTGACAGTTCGTAAGGTTTTTGTTTATTTTATTTTATGGTTACTTCCTTACCATGCTAATAAAATATGTTCCCTAATAAGCGTAAAGACCAATTTTTAAATTGTCAAATAACTTTTGTGAGAAGAAAATGTTGACTTTTTGACAATGCTGAAATTACTACGGATAAATACCCACTATGGAGGAAACAATGGACCCTTAATGTAAAAGTTCGTGGATTTGTTTGAACCTTGATAAATGAATGAATGAATAGTTAAACAAAGCCATATGGGATATTTAGTTTTTATCACCGCAATTGTTTCAAGTTTTCAAGCACAACTGCAAAATTTGTAGTAGTAGTCTTTTCGCTTTCGTAGCCGCTCCGCTCGACGCTCCGTCTGTCTTAAATGCCGACCTTGTTGTGAATAAAAATATTTTCATAAGCTATAAATACATGGTTTAATGGGCAGTTGCTTTTTAGGTAAGTGAACACATTCTTATATGGGGTGTTTGTGCATCTTGTTATGTGTATCTGTTGGTAGACGTGCTCTAGACATTGTTTGTAATTTCATTACGTGGAAATTATGGAAAATCGTTAATTCCAAAATGCCTACAGACTTTCTACAAACAAAAAAGGACAAACACAATTGCAACATTACGAACTTCTATTTGTGCGAAATTCATAGCCAATTACTTTTAAATCACTGTTTTGAGTTATTTCTCTATTACTCAGACACAAATCAATAATATAAATTTACCGAGACGGGGCAACAATATCATTAAAACGAAACATTTCTAGGAATGTCTATATTCCCTCTGAAATACAGTGAAGGGGAGGCAGAATGCCCTCTCTTCGCCGCAGGCAAGAGCTAATTAAAAGGCTCCCGATTTGAGTACTCCCCAGTATTTCTATCAAGCGTTCCCTCATTTCATTCCCTCGGGAAGGCATATTATTCTTTAATTCCTCGGCGCCGTATATATTTGAATTATAAACAGCATACTTGCGGTTTCCTGTCGGCATCTCAAATTATCCGTCACGTGTGGCTCGGATTAAATTTAGTAATTCATAAAGTTCATATTGTATACAGGATATTTGTCTGTCAGACGGCTGCCTCGTTTCTTTTGGTTGAAGGAATTCCGTTGGATATTTTCTTTATGTTGTTTATTCATTTTAGATGAGCTTACGGGTACAAAATGCTGGTGAAACCCGTATAAGGAATATTAACACAAAAAGAGAAACGTAATTCAAGTATTTACGTACAAAAATTATAAGATTGGCTATAAAGAAATTGTTTTTTTGTTGACAATATACTAAAAAAGATGACAACTCGCGCGATTTGTGTCTTCGGACTTATATTATGATAACTTAAAAGCCTTTTTCTTTTGTTGTTATGTAAACAACACCACAACATTGTACAATATAGCGTGCAACATAATTACAAGTTACAGCTCACCTCATTTGTCGCTATTAATTAACCGATCGATTAACCACACAGCACTACACACCTTTTATCGTGCGACCTTCAGACAAACATGTGCTATACTTGTGTATACGTAATTGTATAATTAGGGGCGGCACTTGGCAAATATAGGGGTAGCGGAGGAGTAGAATTTTTTTCATGATCGAGGTTGAGGATTTGAGTACGGCATGTATTTCTTATAATTGTTGTTTAAAAAGACAATTCACGCACTAAGAATAGTTTTTTTGCTGCGGGGACTTTTAAAAACATACAAACAACAGATACAAAGTACAACCACAGTCAAAAAACTATTTGTGGATCGCACAAATGGTTGCTCCTTGCGGGAATCAATCCCACGACCTCCCGACGCAATGGTAGTAGTGTGGTGACCATTTTAACTACTGTGCCACGGAGGGCGTCATTTTATTAAAATTGTATGTAAGGAAAATGTCGAAGGGAAATCATGTACATGGAATTTGTTTAACAAGTCATCTTGGGTAGACAGGTAGTGGAATTGTTAGAAACAGTTTCCGAACTGACTGTCGAGTGGATTTAATATTAGCTGGTAAATCTTATATTTATTTATATAAATAGTATTTTTATGTTAGCTGGCAAATAGATGGTGTCCTTTTTTATATTTTTCCTGTTTAAAATTATAGTGATTAAATAAACACTGAATAATTTAGATTATAATATTTTTAAAATATAGCGTTATTATCCCTAAATGATGCAGAATTTTATTTTTGTTTCTATTGCTTTTTTCCTGTGTATGTTAGTAATCCGTTTGCTACTGGAAATATCCGAAACAGAAAATACGCAACGCTTTATTTGATTTGAAGAACGGAACTCAGGAATTGAGGAGGTCTTCAATTTATAAGTTTTACATATTTATACATTATTATAATGATTCCCATTTATTATGATGTGCAATGTGCATTCATTAAATTAAATAGAAAATATAGTCTTCCTTGTTACCTTGTGAGTAGTTATCCTTCCTTTTTTACATGTTAGAATATCTTAAAAAAGACAAATCTTTTTAGGGGTCAAATTTCAATTTACCCAACCAGTGATGACACGATTCATACCGTTTTGAAAACTATTAAATATCGCCTCGTTTTCTTTTCATTTTAATTCCGTATAACTAGATCAGAATACAGCTATACAAACAATACAACATATTAAAAAGCAATCAAACAATATCAATATAGTAATAAAGAACAACTTATCTTCTCAATTAAGAGAAATAGGCTAATGTCAGTAGTGGGCGATAAGATGGCGATCTGTCAGTACATTGTTATATTCACTAATGTATTTATTGTTGTTATTTATTGGAAAGATTGGTAGGGTCAATGAATTGGTAACAGACCACTTAATGCTAGATTCTGATTTGTGTATTTTTCAGTGGCGCTCTGATAATCACTTAGATGTCTTACCCCCGGTTTCTGAGGTACATTTAACGGTTCTTATCATATCTTTTCAATAGCGTCAAATCAATCAGTCATTCAATCCGTATAAATTTCATTAAATAATTCTCTCTGCCTGCTCAAGCTTTGCATACTTTTTGGCTAGTGTTTATTTTCCATACTCATTGAGATATTCAGCAGAGTGATAGATAATATCCCAAATAAGGGTATATATAGAAAGACATTATTCTCAAAAGTCAAACGAAGTGAAGCTTGGGGCAAAAGCTAGCTACTATAAAATTAGGATGACCATAAAACTATATCTATCCGTTACAACTTATACTACACTAGCTGACCCGCGCAACTTCGCTTGCGTCAAATAAGAGAGAATGGGTAAATTTTTTCCCCGTTTTTGTAACATTTTCTACTGGTACTCTGCTCCTATTGGTCGTAGCGTGATGATATATAGCCTATAACCTTCCTCGATAAATGGGCTATCTAACACTGAAATAATTTTTCAAATCGGACCCGTAGTTCCTGAGATTAGCGCGTTCAAACAAACAAACAAACAAACAAACTCTTCAGATTTATAATATTAGTATAGATATTATTATGAAACTGCTGTTACGATTTAATTGAAATTTCTAATGAAATGTCTTAAAAAAATGTCGTTTAAACTGGCGGGTAGACTACAAAGAAGAAAATAACATATTGTTTCAAAAAATTACGCGGAGAGAGTCAGGCAAAAGTGCAACATTATACGTTATAAAAAGCATATGCTTAAGTTATATAAAATAAACGATTAAATAATAAAGCTTGGTGGTTTGTTTGTCTCGACAGTTTCGTTTGTATTACCACATCATTAGCCCGGGTTTGTGGTTGATATTTAAAAGCCGACCCATTCTGCGGTTTACGGTCTCATGAGCTTTTTAACATAATGTGTGGTTTATATACGACTAAATGATTAAAGTATATGTTACTCATTAAAATTGACAATTTGTCACAACTAGACGTGAAGATTTGAGAAAAAAAGCTTTGATTTGAGGCTGTGAGTGCAAAAGCGGCCTAATACTCAATGTTTCTAAATTATTCACTATAAAATTTTAAAATCACGCCTAAATGTATAGCAAAACTGGAGTAACTCT
Source organism: Anticarsia gemmatalis (assembly GCF_050436995.1). Taxonomy (NCBI): domain Eukaryota; kingdom Metazoa; phylum Arthropoda; class Insecta; order Lepidoptera; family Erebidae; genus Anticarsia; species Anticarsia gemmatalis. Next base: position 5,893,765 of record NC_134764.1, on the reverse strand, counting down.
TGTTTTGACTATTGTTAAGGAGGATATTAAAATTTGCCTGTCTGTTTTAGGATTAGGCCACTTTGGCGCTCACAGCCTGATTTCTCAAGCCTTTTCTTAATATTAGCAACTCTACCACTTTCTAAACATTGCTTAGTCCTAAAAATAATTCAGTAAAGCTCTGTGTAAGAAGGAAAGAAAAATATTGTTTATTTTGAACAACATACACACCACGCAAACATGTAATAGTCATTATCTTAAGAAAGTACATTTGAAGTTTAACCTAATCTGACATTTTATCGTCACAATCAATGTATTTTCTAACCGCCGATTCTACGTTCGCAAATCTACAAATCTATCTACATTTTGAGCTTAACGTATATCATCCGAGAATACCTATTATCGAAAAAGGGATTAGGTACTTTCAGAAGTAGGAAATCTATAAAAATATATACGTAATATATTTTCATTTGAAACCTTGAAACCTATTACATATTGAAATAACCTTCATATTTATAAAAGCTAATAAATCTGATATCTCAATGGACGGACAGAGGTCATAGTTAATACACATCTGAACTGAAATATCATGTTGATAGTAAACATCGGTTTTTTTCTACTGCGTAGTATGAGTCATAACATAATGCTTGCGGAGGAGATTTAAAATTCTTTGTTTAATAACAAAGAAATGTGTTGTTTTTTATATAAATAGTTCGAAAGATCTACTTACATCAAATTTTAGATTGAAGATGTCCAAATATTTGCAGATATAGTGGTCAGTTTACCTTTGGAAAGGTACTTTTGAAAATAAATAGGTAACATGTGAGTTAAAGTATGTTTATAAAATGTAGATTTACTTTTTCTTCTTCTCTTCCTGAATTTGAGCGAGGGGATAGACCTTGAATCCACCTGACAAAAAGTTAGAAAATTTTGGTGTCGTGAGAATTTGTGAGAATTTCCTGTAAAAGCGCCGTCTCCAATAAAACTCGCTGAAAAAACAGGTTTCGATTTAAATATTAGTTTTCTAGGATGAAATATATTACCTACTAGCTGACCCGCGCAACTTCGCTTGCGTCACCTAAGAGAATGGGTCAAAATTTTCCCATTTTTTTTTAACATTTTTCGTTGCTACTCTGCTCCTAATGACCGTAGCGTGATGTTATATTATAGCTTATAACCTTCCTCGATAAACGGGCTATCTAACACTGAAAGAATTTTTCAAATAGGACCAGTAGTTCCTGAGATTAGCGCGTTCAAACAAACAAACAAACAAACTCTTCAGCTTTATAATATTAGTATAGATACTTTTTGTTCTTAGTAATATAAGTTTGTGCTTAACAAAGATTGATTTACAACAAAAACCACTCGTCAATCGGGACTCGAATCCCACCTAGATTTCCATTATTCAATTGTTTCAAGGGAGCTCCTTTCCATCTCATTTATCTGAATGATAAGGGTTAAACTACCCGAGAGGCGAGGAAAGTGTGTGTTTATGTAAAATCCATAATATTGAATATTACATGCGGTTCCGACGTACTGTCCTGCTTGTGGTGATACATACATATTTAACTGTTTAAGACGACTAGTCCTATCGTATCTTATCACTCAAGTTAATAATAGAATACCTACTTAGTGTCTTACTAATAAACGCAGTGTAAGCTTTTTTTAGTTATACAGCGTTTTGCCTCTTTCACTCATATACAATAACTAAGTGACAAAAAGTGCATAATTACTATAGCGTGATTCTCTAAAACTGGAACAAACGAGCATCGACAGTCTCAGTCTCACTACAAAATGTAGCAGGTTCTGCAAAAATAGTTCCTACTGCGTCCGCTAGAGGCGCTGATCTGATTTTTACAAAGATGAATTTATTGCGTAACTGTGTACATAGGATGTTACAATTTATCCATAGCGTATGTGCAATTATTTTACGTCAAATATCGACAGTCGATAGTTGCAGGAAGTTGTTTATTAGTAAGGTAGTTAGATATTATTTTTCGTTTGTAGAGCTTTTAAACTCTACTATAACTAAGTGTTTAACCCCCAATAGATCGATGATTAGTTAACTTTGATCGTTTATTGTCAGATTAACCATTTGTACCTAAAACACCGATTGATATTCCGTTCTATCAAGGACGATCGAATCGACGATCGGTTTGTTGTTGTTTTTATATTCGGTACAATTACGGTCGATCTGTCGCTAATAGGTAATCGACAGCTTTATATAAAACTACGTGAATATCTTCGAAATTTTAGGCCTTAATTACGAACTTCGACTTCCTGCATACAACTCTGTTGTGTGCTGAACAACTAGGTTATAACTGCTTAAACAAACACACAACTTGTCATAATATAGGACAGTATGTAGATAGTTTGAACATGTTAAATGGACAAAGTTTCAATCGAGCGAAGTAGGAAGTAGAGTTGTGACAACTAAATCAAAACTAAATACTCGTAGTATGCTAATACTCCACCCAGTTAACCGCAGTTATAACGCGAGGCTACACTCCAAACTCACCCTCACTCGCTACTCAATTTGTTGAAGTACTACATAATTTATTACCGCTTTTATACTAGACAATGTTCCACTAAAAGCTCCATCAATTAATTTCGCATTCGTTTCCACGAAATGAAAATAGCTCGTCGCTAACTGTCTTCAGATACCTACAACCTAAATATATGCATAAACATGACACACACGCGAATACCAAGTAGGTTCTACGACCCCTTTACAACTAGATTACGTGTTTTCCGCCACGAATCACATTTTACAATGTAAATCAATAAGCTCAATCACATACAATAAGACAATCTGCATCGACGTCTATACATAAATTTTGCATGCATGCACGCATCGCGACACGCGACGTACCATCTTGCACGCGTGCAAACACATGGAACACGCAAACGAATAGCGGCAGAAGCCATTAGAATTCGCAACCGAGACATCACGTCAACTCGGTCAGGACATAAACAGTCGTAATAAATACCGAGCACGTAAGGCTCTATGAAAAAGAATCACGAAAGTATTATAAAAACGTCGTTCAGAGGTAATCGTGCATCGTACATTCGCCAAATTTTATGCGCATCTTTATTTAAACGGTGATTCGGAACAATTGGATCGATCGGCCGGGCACGCCAACGCGATAAATTACTTTTTGCTAGAGTTTCGAAGAGAGCGGTGCATGGTTTGCAAGCAGTCACTCGTGTTAGCACGCGGCCGCCGCTCGTCTCGAGCCCCACTACTGACACGTGCTCTCGATACAATCGATTCACGATAGCTTCCCGCGCTCGTAAAACTGGCAGGTGTCCCCAGGGAAGCTCGCGACATCCCCTTGCGGGCGAAAAGTGTTTGTCTGGCGGAGAGGCCGCGCTCCAAGTATGTTCGCGCCGTTCGCAGTGCTGATCCTAACCGCTCACGTTTTACTGATAAACAGTACTTTAGGAGCCGGCCTCCCTCGGCGGCCGATATTAAACGACGACAAAACAGTGTAGCTAACGTGGTTGTGAAACAACAAAATAGAAAAGTGGTGGAAAAAGTTCCGTTCGCGGTTTCCGTACAAACTTTGTCAATACCTATGAAGTACGCGGATGAACCTCAACCTAGGCGCTCAATCTCCAAACCTCCTCAGAACCAAAACAATCGTCGGATCGATGTTAACAAGACTAAGCATTATAATCCTCCTAAACAGGTCAGCGACAACAAGAGGCTGTGTCAAACCGTCGGCTGCGGGAAAGAGACGCAGAACAAACTGTTGGTGCAGATCAGTGAAGCCGAACAAGTGTCTGACTTTGAAAGGATTCTTAATTCTAATGCAATACTGTGCGAGCGAGTGCGCGGACACGTGTGGCAAGGTTGTGTTGCCGCGCAGAAACGATCAGCATCTGTGTTGCCGAGGCCCCGCTCCGCCTACTCGCTGTACGCCGTGAGCCAGGCCTACCACTACCTGTTCGGTCAGCACGAGGAGTCGCTCGAGCCGCTCATCGAGCAATACCGCCAGGGAAACACCGACGACAGCAAGACTCAGCCCAGCATCTTAGAAAATAACTGGTACGAGAACCTACGCAACTTATCCGAATTTTATGAAGACGACCAAGTGCTGAGAAAAGAAGTCGATAGTATAACAGATCGGATTATCACTGACAAGGTCAAGTCTGCAGAAGAACAGCAACAAGCGAGTCGAAGAAACCGAAATTTTAATGTTAATTTAACCGATTTGATCGGTTTGCATTTGACCGGAGAAGGGTTATCTCCGACTCGCGACGATCACGGGCCGTCACCCGACATAGACAAGACAGACGCAGGAAACGAGGAGGAATGGCTCGCACCGAGTATGAGCGCAAACTCCGATGACCGCCACCCTCAGAACGACAACAACGTGGACTGTTTGGCACAAAACTTGGATTCTGTGAAAATTGACAGTGATGCAAAAGTACCGACGATAACATTCAGCAATTGTTGCGACGGGTACGCGAGGAGCGACCTGCCGAACAATAACGGAGTCGACATTCATCTGGCCGTGCCCGCCATTGACAGTATTGATGAGACGCGCCCGCCGATGATGTGATACACCTTTATTCTGCTGACAATCACACAAAGAAGTAATCAAGCAAAATGATCGCTTTAGAAGCGGAACAGTCCATTGCGACTGAGGAGCGGATGCCTAAACCGGAGCCAACCACATCACACCCACAGAGAACACTGACGCGATCGAGCGCCGTCAGCCAAAAATCTGTAGAAATAATGGTCCACCCGGAGGGCTCAAACAATCCCTTACATAGGTCAAAACTAGCTCCAACTAGGTCAAGCTCAGAGACGCAATCCTCTGGCAAAAAAATGCTTAATTTGAGAAAAACTAAAAACTCATCAATAGAATCAACAATGAGTTTACCCAACCAGAAGTCTCTAGAGAAAAAACACGGGGGGCTGAGGCATCAGAAAGCTGTGGTGGGAGCTCATTCTGACATAACTTTAAGCACTCAGCCTTCCATATCGGACGACAGGAAAGCGCTGAGGGAGGCGTTGTACCAGGGTATCTTCCACAGGCACAGGAGGACGATCTTCGCGGTGGGCTCGTTCCTGAGGATGCTGAGGAGCAAAACGTCCAACTATGATTCCATAAGGTCGGACTCCGACGAGATATAGCACCCGTGACTCGTCTAAGTGTATTTTTAGTAAAAAATGGTGCCACAGACTGATTGTGCTTTGTAAGGAGAGAAAAAATGTTATAAATAGTATATAAGAACATTGTGTTTGTATTAAAATGTTCCTAATTAGTTGTGACTGAGTTTTTGTTGACCCCGCTTGGAGAAGCAGTAGTATACGTATATAATGGTTGTTATTGCGTGTTCGCAACGCGTTCGACTGGGGTGACATTGGTTTCATTATGAAATACATTATTCAAGTGTGAATACTTTGTTTGTAGTCGTTACTGTTGACGCAGGTCACTATTGATTATAAATAACGGTAAACATACTGTAATAGCACTCGTTGAACAAACAGCTACTTGACGTATATGTTCAGTTAAATAAATGATGTTTATAAATCCTGTTTTCCCGAGCGTTGTCGTCATGTGTCTTATCTTTAAGAAAACATTATTCACAATGTTTTAAATCACGCGCAACCTTACATTACTTTGTCAAATGATCTGCTAGAAAGCTCCGAGACGAATAATTTTACCATGTTTCCATATAAATGAGACTGTGTTTAGAGGGGACGGTATCTGTGAGGGGGCCTTGGTGCTCGTATAAATCAGAAAAATCTGAATGTAACAGGGTACATATAATATGGTAATAAATAGTTGACAACTTGACATGGTATTATCATATCGCGTGAGTCTCGTTCAAGGGCGCTCGCCATCCGATCACCTTGACTTTTTCAGGCTCATAAATTATATGAAAATCCATTTTCGTAAAAATACGATACTTAAAGCTCCGCTCACAATAGTTTCAAGTCTGAAAGGTATTTTACGGCACCATAAAGTGTACAGATAAAGAAGCTAGCGAAGTTTTAATGAACCAAATGGCTTTGTGCCGTGGTCTAGTTTTTGGCTATAATTTTGTATCATTTCTACTTTGTAAATACTCATTTATTGCATCTAATTGACTTAATTTAGTTTCATGGATGTAACTTTATAACAACATTTTAAAAACTCGATTCTTCTAAATGTGTTTCGAAGTAACTAACAGTAATATCTCATATTTAAGTCGTATCATGATGTTACCGACTCAATAAATATAAAGATATTGAGTTTTATTATTTGAAATGAAACAATGAAATCAATGTTATTCCACGGTCAAAATGTTATAAAATATAAGTAATGTGCGTTTAAAAGAAATATTTGATGGTTGATTCGTCGTAAACTCGAAATATTGTTGGCTATAGTGCATACAATTATGCTATAAACGTATTTTAAAAATAGCACGAAGAGAAACTAGCAAGAAATGTTGAGGTAATGGTCTACAAATACAAGTGTTCGGAACGCCGGCGTCGACCTACAATAATTATTCAAATCCAATGTTTGATTGTCAGACAATAGTTGGCTCGACCTGAATACTGAATACAACCCTAATGTGGCTGACGAGGCGTTAATGCACTGTCTATTGACTGACATGATGAATTGCATTCAACCACTATACTACCCCTATTCAAACCTTTACACAATGAGCGTCCCCATTCAAATATTTCTTTGAAACGAAGTGGCGCTTTTAAACGAATAGAGAGCTTAAAAGTAGAATCCATACATATTAAATATTATTTAGAGTCATCATTTGTTTTGCAATGGTTGTTAGTGATATTAATATGTAGTAGTTATCTAGTGGCGGAACAATGGATTGTTGAATACACATTTTTGGAACATTTTATGCACTTTTTTATATATTTGTACATCCGAAATGAAATTTTGTACAACATGTTGTTGTGAAATGTAGGAAATTTATTAAAATGTATACGTTAATCGATGGCATGTGGCGATTATTTATTATACCTTTACATAAACCATCCTCTCCTTGTTTTTGTTTCAGACCATATAAATAAAGTCAGGATAACCGGTGCCCTCTAAATCCGGTTAAATTTTGTCTCTCGGCACTGCGGCTATCAACTAACGCAGTTATAATTGGGTGTCAATTACGTTTTCGATGTGCGCTGCGCCATCACACCTACGCTATTTGGAAGCTCCATTTCTGCGACAGATATCATTTTCACTGTAGCACAGCTTTTACTACTGAACTTCGGTTTTTCACCGTATACAATAAAAATATCGTTTTCCTTCAACAGGTTTTTCCCAAATTTCACTCATGTTTAGGTACTCGACGTAAATCTCTCTGAATTTATTATAACACAAAATGTTCGTAGCACTCACGGACATTTGTAATACAAATGAAAGTTTACTCGCGAACGGAAAATTACAAGATGCCGACAAAAACACAGGTAACATAAACTGTGGGCGTTTTTGTGAATAAGATTCAGGTCATGTTAACGTGTGTCTTGTCACATTACTTTCTTGTCATTTTAGCGATATAAAACACGTTATTTCTTTGCATAAAGTATTCACTTTGAGATTAGGTACACGTAGATGATATTAAATTCCTTTCGATCGAACCCATAAAAGGTGGACTTACAAAGCATTCTCCCATAAAAAACACAAGAAAAATGTATCGTTATTGGAAAAATATTTGAAGGAATTACCGAAAGGATTTTCGTATCTCACAAGTAGATCGGAAGCCTCCAGAGAGAATGCCTTCAAGTTGAGTTTGGTCGTCCACTTGTGGGGATTTGTCCCGCGATCCCCTCTGTCCCGACTCATCCCACTTGTGTTCCGTTTTATCCGGTATTTCGTAGACTTATTGAGATCGATAGATGCTTAAGAATTTTTATGTAAGACTTCCATTTGATGTGGTATTTAGATGTCTTCGAACTCATCTCCTGCCTTCGGTCCTTTGAGGTGAAGGATTCTCACAATATCCGCCATTTATTGAAAACACGAGACGACATCGATTTAAATTATAATGAAACTAGGAAATACGTATTGAAGCGAATAATTCCTGTCATTTCATTCCTTTGATAGAAATTCTTTTCCCGAGAAGCTTTACAAGAAGAAAAAGTTTAATTGAATTGTGGAAAAACAAATGTAGATGTCACCGTTTTATCAAAAATTTCTTACAAGTTGTTAAAGTCACTATGCCATCGTAGAGCGTATGAAATACTTGAAAACATGAGCTTTGTAATTTTATTATGATAAATAGCTTTTTTACACTAGACAGTTAGTTTTAATTTTAATATTGTATCGTTTTAAGCTAATGTAATAATTTTGCGCAGGTCGTATTTATACAGTTAGGGGCTGTGATAGGGAGGAGGGTATACACATGAACCAAAAGGTTAATTAGTAAAGAAATAGACCCTTTACTGAAAAGATTTCATTGAGAATCATCCTCCATTGTATGAACGGGACCGTATAGAAATTTATTTCAATTCTTATTTGCAAAAGGCTTGCAAGCTTTTCAATTTAGTTGTAATCTCGTAACGCAATTCAGTCTGTAGAATTTATTTGTATTTCTGTATGTTTTGTATTTTTGTTACTAGTATTAATGTTAAATATGTATTTGGATAGTTATTGTTTGCATTGTCTATATTCATAACAACTGTGTAAAATACTATAATTTTTGTGTAAAATATTTGAAATAGCGTTTTTCACGCTTCAAAGGAGCTTGAACGAAATACGGACATAATATCTACCATATGTATTTTTATTTGAAAAGACGTAGTGACGTCAATTCATTTTTTTCCCTATTATTACTGTTAAATTGTAATAATAATTTGTTAGTTGCATTATTTGTTAAAATTGTAGATAAGTTAGGTAGGATTAACTAATAATGTTTACATTTAGTTTGTAAAATAGTTTTTAATTTAAACTGTAAAATAATTTCGATATTATTTCGTAATGTAGTTACATTCCGTAATGCAATTTTCTGTAGAAAAGTGAATAAATAAAAAAACGTAAATTAATCTGTCCGTTTTGAGAACAGTAAATATATAAGACTGCGTAAAAATTATGAAAAAAAAAATTGTTAGCCATTAAAAAATTATGTTGTCTTCTGTATATTTTTTTTCATTATGTGATTACAGTACTGGTATTATATAAATTGTTTTATTTATTCCTCTAGCTCAGTGGTCCGCGGACCACCAGTGGTCCATGGAAGTCAAAGTATGGTCCGCGAATTATTTTAAAATTAAACATTTTTAGGATGATTATTACACTTTAATTTTAATATCATTTTTTTTTTTTTTTTTTTTTTTTCATTTTTAAAAGACAACTCCCGCACTAAGAATTGCTCTTGTGTCGCGGGGACTTTTACAAACATACAAACAACGGACACAAAGCACAACCAGACCCGAAACAATTATTTGTGGATCGCACAAATAATTGCTCCGTGTGGGAATCGAACCCACGACCTCCCGGTGCAGTGGTGTCGGCGTGGGGACCTAAACCACTGCGCCACGGAGGCAGTCAATATACTTATGAAGTAGTCCCTGCTAGCAAGAATAATATAAAAGTGGTCCCGGACTAAGAAAAGGTGGGGAACCCCTGCTCTAGCTGCTCTGTAGTCCTATGGTAGAGATGGTAACTGCAGACCACATGGTCTCGGGTTCGAATCCCGCGAACGGTAAAGTGCTACTGAGTTCATTTGGGAAACGATCTAAGTTCTCAGTTGGCCATAGGATCGTATATCATGGGGCCAAAATTATACAAAGTTTTGTGTATATTACATCTCTGTTTACGTCTTCCAGTGTAACAGGGGTTATAATAAAAAGGTAATTATTATTTATTCCTGTGTTAGAAGCTGACCCTGAATGGAATTAATAGAGTAAGTACCTATGGAGGGGAGAGGTGACTTTGTAACCTTCGTGACACGATACATAGATACAGATCTGTAAGTATAATAAAATGTGGCTAACTATTGGACTTGGAAATAATAGACTATTATAAATTATTCTATTCATATTTCATAGAATGTAAATAGAAATCGGACTATTCTTCCCTTTATGTAACTGAATTTAAAATTATTTAGACTACTGAGATCTATTTTTTAACTTGTAGAACCTACAAAAATGTCTACAGATCTAGTTGGAATACTTAGCTATAATTAAAAACCTTTACTCTTAAATAAGGTAGTATAAACGAGACAGTAGTTACATAATTATAGCAATAATTGTATAATTCGTTAGTTCAATCTACGAGCAATTCCATTTACACACCCATCACTTAAAACAATTAGGAAATTTAGCAATTTGTGAAATTGGATAAAGTATCACAGATAGTATGTAACAGGTAAGTACTTCACTTATTGCACACACTCGCAAACACACACTCGCAAACACACACACACACACACACACACACACAGACGCACACACTCTCTCTCTCTCTTTCTCACACACATACACACACACGCTCACGTACACACACATTTTCTCTCATACACAAACAGGCACAAACCTTTAGCTTTTTGTAAGTAGCAAACGAAATTGATACCTAAATGCATTTTAACAATATCAAATTTACTTTCTAGCATGTCATAAAAGTTAGACAACTTAGGTAAGCTAAAAGGCTATAAATTACATCGTAATTTGAAAACTAGGCTTGATAGACATAAAACATGGTACTACGGCATAGAGTCCCGAACAAAACAACTAAATCGTTCTCTTTTTATGGCGCAGTCACGAGACCTTACCGTCAATCACTCTACGTCGACGTATAATTGGAAATCTTATCGTTTCGACATGACGAATGCGCATAACTTTGTCGACAAATTATGATATTAGACGAAGTATAGCTGGCTGGTTGGATACACGTAATATGTTAAGTAAAGCTTAAAAAGAAAACATCTTTTAAACTTCGAACTTAGCGAGACTACGGTTTAGAGATTTTTTCTATGAGTTGGTAGAATAATTGATTGAATAATTGATACAATAAGCAAAAATAATTTTAACTCACAGGCACAGAAGGTGTAACAACATTGTTATATTTAAGTGTAACGTCTTTTATAAATTATTTGAGACGACATCTTAAACAGAATAAAAGCTAATAATAAACCACTTAGCTATCTTAAAATGGAATGCCTCATTACACTAACTTGATAAAGTCTATTTTTGTCATGGAATTCATGTGTAATTCTGAATCTAATTCTATATCGCTTTTCTGCTTAATTTCCCACAAAGAAAACTTATAACAAAAAAAATACCTACCTATATCAAGATCACAAAAGTAAACTGCGTCTAACAATAGGTGTACATATAATAATATGTAGCTTATATACTTAGTATAATACGAATGAGAATTCCATTAGGATGGTGAGCATAGCTTTCACGTAATGAACGAGAATGACCGGGAACGCCCTGACAAATAATATAATTACTGCCAGTACTGGCACGTGCGAGTACATTGTACGTATGGTCATACAAACAGAGCGAAAAAACAAACCAAACTCTGATGGTAGTTAGTTTTTCTTATTAGTAGTCTAGTTAGTAATAAAGTACCTAGTGATAAAGTTATTTAAGTTTTAAAGTTTTTGAAATGGCGTGACTGATATCATAATTTATATCAATCAGGACTGTAAAGGTGTCCCAAAGCACGCAGACGTTCACCACTATGCGATCACATCTATAGGTTCTCTACGCCACATTGTTTTGCTACTAATTCTTTAGTTAGGAATTTTTAGTAGCGAAATGTATTGTGAACAACACGAACATATCTCGCTTCAATTTGCGAGCACTCATTCGACTGAAATATATGAAGTTTGTTGCGTTGGGTAGTGCCTAACAATTGTCACATCAATCTATGTCCGTAAAAAAAAAAACGACGAAAAATTCCAGAGTCGAAAATACGGGAATCGTGTCTAGAACCGAGGGTTTTTGGTTTTAGTTTCGCCGTATTTGTTTCACTGCATAGTACAAAGTCTGTACATGCAGGTATGCTGTCTAATTTCGAGTATCCGACAGCGGAAGCGGAAGGAAGGTGCATTGGAAGTAATTGAATAAAGGTACCAGGTCCTGTGAGCGTGATTTTAATATTGATGTGTACTAAAATTCAATTAATAACTAAACTGTAGAGTCACTTTAATGAAAAACAATAAGAGTGATTTTTACGTTTATGCTTAAAATTGTTTTGTTAAACGAGTATTAAAGGAAAACCTATTAAAGAATATGTACCTATTATTATTAAAGATCTTATTTGCTCTTACCAGCCAACTAAATTGTACCTATCCAATTCTTGCGTAGATATTCTCACTTTCAGAAATGCAATAGGCAGTATTCCTTGTAGGGGTGTAGACAATATCTTGTCCAAAGAAATACTAAGTCTAGTTTTACTGCACGAAGAGTCACGATTTAAATAATTTCAAATATGTGGTTTCGGTTCTAAGCCTTTATTAAAATACCCGACAAAATAATTCAGCAAGCTAAAATGAAGGCCAAAAAGAATTTACTAATTTCAGAAAAGATTTTTACTCGTTCAAATAGTAAACGAAACCTCAATCAGTGAATTCCAGGAGACATTTTCATTTCGTACAAACGACGTATTTACGTTCTTGTAGAACACATATTGACATATCCGTCGTTTATATAAAAGCTTGCCGTACAAAGTTTCCGGGAAAACAAGCCTTTGACCTGTGATCATACGTACATTCATTTACAACCACATGTACGAAATATTGCAATGTCATTAAATGTGTACGAAAAGCCGGTTCGATTGTAAATATTTGTGGCTTTTGCAGTTGTTTGAATTCAGGCTTTTATTGAAATCGTGCTATGTTATTCATTTGTGGTTTCGACTTTTGTGTAAATATGGCCTATGTTAGTGGTTAAATGGTATGCTTGAGTTTCTCTTTGTCTGAAGATTACGATAATTTTACCGATAAGTAGTAGTAAGATTGCACGAGTTGTTTGAGCCTGTTTTCGTAGATTTTGTAAAGAAATACTAAATTTTTTTTCGCGTGGTCCCATGTGTGTCTACACGATCTCAGGTTCGATTTTCGTATTGGTCACTATGGTGTTGATCGTCAATCTTCTTCAAAATCTTTTGGAAAGAAATTGGTTTATATTTCAAGATGGAGCAGGTGAAATTCTTTAAAAAAATGTGCATTATCTTTGCCTAACCTAAAACAAATACCTACTTAGGTCTTAAGGCTTATTACCTTAATTGACATTTCAATATGGATATGTCGCAGTAAGATAGATAAAGCCGTAACATAGTTATATCCCTAGGGATATAATTATATGCCGTAACATACTTAGTTATAATGAGAGTTTGAAGATGTCGCCGGAGCCCCGCTTCGCGGGGCTCCTCCTTCTGGGTGGTTTAAAAAAAAATAACCACGAAGGCTTCTAACCTAACCTACCCATGTCGGTTTGCCCAAAACTTCTTCTTTATAACTATATTACGGTATATAATTATATCCCTAGGGATATAACTATGTTACGGCTTTATCTATCTTACTGCGACAGATACAAAGGGATAAATAAAAGATATAAATAAAATAATCTGATTTTATTTGACGTAACTTCATTAACTATGTCCAAGCATTATTGGCGTAAACATATATTATACATATAGTAACTACACAACAATATAATTATTTTTTTTTACTCTATCAGCCAAATACAAAACCTTTGGTTACTAGCTTATTAGAAAATTTACATTAAAATTGGTGTTTCTACCTTGAGTATTTATTTCTAGTTTTGTCTGTTGAATTATTAAACAAAATTATTAAAAGCCAATATTATTCATAATAATAATTGTCGCATTCAATGTGTACATTAATATATTTCAGAACGAATACTTTTATAATCTGTGGAACTTGTCAAAGTTTAAAAAAATTGCTAGTTTGAATTGAAATAAACGTTCGTATCAATAACATACAATAGTTTTGTCAAAATATTATTAATGATTACTTTCGCATTATTTATTTCAAGTTCTTACGAAAGCAAAGCTTTAACCGAAGTCCATTGTAAACGGTAAGGACTAGACTGTCACGTTTGCAAGCATTTGTTTACACTTAAAAAGTTAATACAACAAAATTATACTAGGATACAACAACGTAATGATTATCACATTATAAAGAAAATCATCTATGATGAATATTTACATTGCTTAAGGCACAAATTATAAAATGGCTTTAAGCCGCTATAATGTGTGAATGTTGAAGCCAACGACGGGAATACGGGACCAAGAAAATATAACTATAGTTTGACAACTTAATAAAGAATCTCTACTTTCATGACTTATCTGGATAACTATTCAATTCTGTTTTTTTTTTCAAAATAAAATAGCTTTATCAAACAGGCCACCGTTGCAGCATAAGCCTGCGGTTCTCTGACGTTCCGAATTCGCTTCAAACCTCTCTACTAAGTTGTTGGACTATAGATAAAAGCTTTATTTTTTGTTGTTTGATCTCAAGTTGATCCCAAAATGAATGTCAATTTGATCCCCATCGCTAACTTCTCTCACCCAGGACTCCTGTACAAATAATTTGCCCCAAAAATAATGCTGTTGATAAAGCTTTAAATCTAATTTTACATCACACTGAAATGTTCATCTATTTTATTCAATTTCATGGCTTAATTTTTTAGTAATCCACCTATTTACCTGTACAATTAGTTAACTATGTAAATAATAATTTAATGAAAAGGGTGCCAAATACATTTTGGATAATTGTTACTCTACTACATTCGGACCGACATTTCGTGCGATGTGCACACAAAAATATACAAATACAATCTATTTTTTTGATTTTAATATTTTTTCTATATAATAATATTATTTGAATATATTATTTACCTCTAGCCTCGGACAGTCTTTCCGTACTATATTGCTTCACAATCACAACTCTCATTCAATGATGAATTTTGGATAAATTTAAAATAATCAAATGTCACTTATTTAAGATAGTGTGACTGTCAGCGACAATGTCAAGAAAATATAGAATACAAGTAATCGATAAAGATGTCTGAACTCATAAGAAATATCAAATAAATAATACTTCATGTGAATGCAGCAATATATTTGCGAAATATGGCTTCATTACCTAAGACATAATTAAATAGTCGTCGTTATATTATCTACCATCTATAGTAAATTCACTGACAGTCAGACTATTAGGTATACATTAAATATAGTAAGCAACAGAGATCATACCAAATATCTCCAAGCTCCACTTACTACTACAACATCGTCTATATATACAAAATAGAACATCCTCTACAATATGTAGTATAGCACACTTTTCGTACATTTATTAGAAACTAGCGTGTTTTATTACAACAACATACCCTTTGGAATGATTGGTTTTTGTAATTAACGTTAACTTGTAATATATTGCTACTGCAATATCTATTTTAACTTGATGATATTCCGTGAGAAAGTCTAGTTTAGACACTACAATGATGATAATATTTTAACAAGAACCCTCTTATTCATAAAAACATATGAAGTTATGAAAGGCTTGTAAAGTGTTTTATTTCTTTCACTCCTTAGCGATATGAAAAAGAGAAAACATATTATAGTAGCTTTTTAACTAAAACAGCTTTATAGTGTGTTTATGAATAAGAGGGTTAGTATTTAATTTCTTTATAGAAATGTAGATACAATTTCTCACTGATGTATATGACTGTATATTTTGGCATCTTTGAAACAATAACCAATATGGAACACTACCGGTAGGTCGTGTGTGTAAAATCACGCTGTTTTCATACCCTTGCTCCCGTTGTCCGGGAAGATATCTTTGTAGTCTGTGAGAAGAATGTCGACGACGTTGTTCTGTTGTATGCAGTCTATTGCTATGTTGTGGGCTTGCTCTGCCGGGGCCCATAGGAGTGTTGGCCCGAAGACGATCGCTAGGTTTGCTGTGTGCATCCTGTTTCGCTCGCTGTATTTTGTTACCCTGTAATAATTGAATTTGATATTAATTTTTGATAAAAATCATACTGATTGCTAGTGATGACGTCTAGAGTTCGATTCTCGAACTCTAGACAGCATGCAGCATGTTAGAATATTTCTCTATAGTAGCCCAGAGCTTGGTAATTAGGTATATTGGAATAACAATTTTAATGGATGAAAAGTGGGTGTATTTCACATATCTTAATTAAACTTCGGGTTTCTGCGTAAATGGATCATACAAAATTGGTACAAACTTTACACGGAATTTCATTTCATTAGCATTATATTAAATCAATACTTGACAACAGATTTGGATAAAAATAGGCAGAGATTATGACGTAGTTACAATTGGCATGATTTATATCTCATAACAATACAGGAAACTGTAAGTATTCAAGATTCTTAACGCCAATATTGATAACAATAGCGTATATGATGCTTATTATCAAAATTTACTATCATTTAACAAAAATAATGATAAAGTTCATAATCTACGGCAACAGAATTTTGGCAACTATAGTACAACCACTTTGTAGAGAGCCTTAGCATGCACAATTTATCTAGTTTATAATTAATAATCCTGTATATTTCCGATACTAGGTAACTGTATTAAAAATGCCACCATCAACTGCATAAGCCACTTTCAATCTTACAGATTGTCTAAATTGGGTAGTTGACTGGGTTAACGAAAAATAATTAAACTTGTATTCGTAAAAGGTTCATATAAAATGCTCAGGCTATGTAATATATCTGGTAAATAGTGTTGAAATTGTAATTACTACAGATTGAAACATTTTTTTAGGCAACAGTTTCGTACTTACGTAGGTATCAAATGAGTATTTGATACCTACGAAAGTACGAAACTGTGACACTATTTCGTATTTCTATACTAAAATTTATTTTTGACATTTCATAAAGAGAAATTGATTTGACTGGTAGTCATCAACCCTATCCTAAATTTCATCAACCTTGCATAAAAGACTCTGTACAAAGTTGTCGGAGTTGTCTATACATGTAAAGGAACTTACCTCAACAAATGCTCTAATAGATACTGTAGTGTGTCTCGATTACATTGTGGTAGAGCTTGAACTATCTTCTGAAATTCTTTGATCCTTGCTTCTCGCGGCTTTATTGCTGTAAACAAAAAATACATTCGTTATCTACTTTGCTTTATAAACTTTCCATTATAATTTGATATACTAATCTATGTATATAAATAAAAATGAATCACCGAAATGTATGTACGCACATAACTTTTAAACTACTAAACTAAATTGAATAATTATTTTTTTAATATGAAACTGTCGGGACATGGTTTGCATGGGATCGACGGGATCAAAATTCCTACGGGAACAGCATCAATGGGATAAAGATAGATGTAGAATACTATACCCGGGCGAAGTCGCGGACAGCGGCTAGTCTATGACAATAATATAAAACTGAAGAGTATGTTTGTTTGAATGCGCTAATCTCAGGAACTTCTAGATCGAATTGAAATTTTAGAGTTTAATAGTCAGTTTATTGAGGTAGGCTATTGGCTATACGTCATGCTATGACTAATAGGAGTAAAGCTATAAACTAAAGCCCACGTGAACGATATCTTATATAATTTTAACTTTAATTATTTTGTGATTCATCAATTCGTTCCTTATCGTGTTTTGCTATTCGGTTGGTGTTATCCAGATTATCTGTTAAGTATCATCAAAATTGTTAGGTGGCAGTTTTGAGTGATCGAAAACATAGTTTATCATAATGTTCATAATTATTGAGCAATATTACGTATGTATTTTTACTATTTATATGTTATTTTATGAGTATTGTCAATGCGTATGCTTGTAAACTATTTTATTCCTCCTGTAACAGAGTTTTGTATCAACAAGTTAAAGTTTGGTACTAAAACGATTTTACAGTATTGACAATATTTATGGATACACAGATAATATGAATAAGATTTCATCCATTCTGAATAAGTAACGATTAGTAAATTAGGTATCGAAAGAGCTGCCTAACTTTAATTTTGACAGGTGTTTTCATTGCTTGTAACCACATCTATCGGATATACAACACTTATACTATAAAAAGCAAGCTTTAAGAATTAACTTCTCAGTAGGTACATAGAAAAAAAACCTTATACAATATCTTGGTAATAATAAAATTGTAGGAAGGTAACTTACAGCAAGCGGCGAGGACTCTGTCGAACATGTTGCAGGGGATCAGTGGTTCCTTGAGCTCGCGGAAGAACAGCTTCAGTGAACCCGTCAGTACGTGGATATCTGTGTTGTTCTCTATTACTGACATCTTGTTCTGGTCAACCTGTAATCATCAACAAATACTCATGGTTATTGAACGGTACTACATGATAAATAATCGCTTGATTTGCTTTTATATAGCTAAAGTAAGATTAAGGAAAGATAGTGTTTACTAGGGTGTTTCGCTGCAATTTTTTAATGAGCATCTTTAAACCGTATATTTTACAATTTAAGTAATGTTGTATCAAATGAAACGCTATTTGGTTGTGGAATACTATGGTTATAGAAAAGAAATTGATAGTTCTAAAATTACAGTCAAATTGAAAACCTCCGCCTTTTCGAAGTCGGTTAAAAAAATCTCTACTTCTAAAACAGTAGGGTATAAAAAAAGTTTATAAAAGACAACTTCAACGTACCTCCAGTCTGATCTTTTGCACCTGGCTAAGGTTCCCACTGGCCCGGTACAGTCCATCGGTGCACATATTCTCCTCGCTGCTCTCGATCTCCTTGACGCACGCCACCACGAACTCCGGCACGCGAGGGCTGGAAACTGGACACACCTCGTCCAGGTTCCTCCCAAATACTGGCTCATCTGGAATACAAACACTGTCAGTTATGCTGAAGGAAACTAAGGACTTTATGAGGATGAAGAAACTCTATAAGAATTACTGTCTAGTAAAACAAATGGTCGTTTACAATTGGGTGATGACAATTTATGATGATCGTATTTATTTACTGGCTTATTTGAGCAGTCAAAATGCTCAGAATAATATTTTTGGTAAACAAATAATAAATAATGAGGTTATTAGTTCTGTAATCTGAAACTGCGATCAGTGACAAAACATAATAAAAAATGAATCGA
This sequence comes from Anticarsia gemmatalis, assembly GCF_050436995.1. Lineage (NCBI taxonomy): Eukaryota > Metazoa > Arthropoda > Insecta > Lepidoptera > Erebidae > Anticarsia > Anticarsia gemmatalis. Next base: position 5,874,743 of record NC_134764.1, on the reverse strand, counting down.
TATGATATCGTTGTAGTTTACGCGATCAACGTTTTTGAATTACGAGGCACGGCACACGCAAAATATGATGAAAGGATAATCATTACACAAATATTGCAGAATGAATGAAAGAGAAATTGGTAATAAAAAATAATACCAAAAATAATCGAAGAACCACGATGGAGACGATATTTCTTTCTCACAAACGGATGCCAAATAAAGACGGATATTTTCATCGTCATTATCAAAACAAACTTAATATAACATGACCGAAAACCACTATTGAAATCACTGTGCTAACTTTTAATTGTTCAATGAACGAAATATATTAGCTACAGAATATGTTAAACATTATAATTCTACAATTTACGTTTAAACCAAACAAAATTGTAATATTTTGTGAACATTAGGACCTAAGAAATCATTCAAAACAATTGCGTCACTATAGGACGATGATTTTCTCAAGAATTGTCACGTATTTCATTAGCCACAAATTATTTTATATTGTGAAATCCAGAAACGTTTGATATAGACGTTCTATTTTGTACGTCACGTCACACGTAATGTAAAGGGTTTTCATGAGAAAAACCACAATGAAGATAGGTATATAATAAAATAAATGCACCTAATAAATTAATACGGATATTTTACTGATTTCCAGCGTAAATCTACGTACTGTTAATACGTTGTTTGTACTAACATATTTTTTTTTATAATACTTTATTTACAAGTCTAAAAGTACTTAAAATAATCTTGTACGAACTCGAAAATAAAGTTACGATCAACTTTCGAGCGAAACCATCCAACAACATGGTTAATATAATTTTCAGATTGTAGCAAAATTAATGTTATTGTTAATTCTAGGACTATTTCAAGGGACGTAATTATATTAGGTAAACGGCAAACCTAGCTTAGTGCAATGTACAAAAACACAGAAATATCAAACCGAAACGAATTAATAATATAATCAGTATGTCCATAAGTATTTGTAACTTCCAGACGCACATATAGGTACAAATAAAACACCAATACAATTTACATAGCTAATTGTTATAATACATATGTGTGAGGAAACAAATTTACAAAAATATATACAATAAACATAATATGCAATCCAAACGAAAGCACTTACCTTCCTGTTACAAAAGCACTGAGGAGAATTTTGAGTTAAATATAACTGTATCAAGCAGGAAAACCAAGCAACCTTGCAAAATTCCAATCTAAAAAAATCACTCCAAACAAGATTTCAATTATAATACAGATTTTCCTCTGGTTAATCGTTTTTCTTCTAATGATTCAACCATCCAAACAGTCACCGTTTTAGCGTTAATATCAAAAACCACTTCATCCACTTTGTTTAAATCTAGCGTTAATTTAAAACCATGTGTCTTATCATCTAATTCTAAAACTACGTCTATAACGTCTACTCCACTATTTGTGCTACACACACCGTCAAAGATCAAATGTCCGAACCTTTGTAAATCCCTTTCTTGACCAGTTGCTCCATTGCAGGTCTTTTTGCGAAGAACTTCCTTAACCTACTTCTGACATGTGATCTCTGTGTGGCTTCAGTGGAGTCGCTCAGATCTTCATTGCTGCTGCCTCCTGCTGGAATGTACAACATTAGAAGTAGAATACGACAGTTAGTTAGCAGACAGATAGAGGTTGAAAGTGAAGCAGGAGAAAGGCTACTTTTTGCAGTATACTTTGGTTTTAGTTTTGCTGAACATTTGAATTAGTATTTATTAGAGTTTGCTCCAGAATATTTGAAGCGATGAGCAACAAGAATTTGTATAAACAATAGCTTTGCGTATACTACACTTGGATATAGTCAAACTTGGCAATCATTGAGAGAGTTTAATTCAATTAAATATGATATGTTTATTCTTTATCTGTGTAAAGCCAAATTTGACGTTGCAATAAAGTAGCCTAATAAAAGGTAACGGTTACATGCTGTCATTAATGATAGTATGACAGCGCAAATGTAAATTAACAGAAGCATCTGCGATGAAAATAAAGAAAAGCGAAGGCCTGATTGACAGAACTGGAACAAAAGAAATATCGACGTATGAAAATAGGCTGAACCTAAAATATGCATAGGAACTATTCTAAGCGCTCGGTTCATTTCTTATTCATCGCATATGCTTTGTAGACAGTACATTATTGATAGTACCCCATACCATAGCAAGATAGTTGGTTTCAAAGCCATAACCAGACAGGCGAAATGTATTTCGGATATGGATTAATATTACGATAGAGTTATGAGGCACAGAAGTTAGAGTAAATTAAAGTCAATGTACCTACCTAATAACACATAACACGGATATGTGTTAAAGAATAGTTTAAAGAAATATTCTGGTGTACGTATTTTACATGAGACTCGTCCCGTTTGGTGTTAATGTAACGACCAAATTGGAACGAGTGGCGTAAATAACACAGATAAGGGTAAAAGGATAAATAATATAGTAGGTGTCAAAGTAGCACATAATGGTTAAACAGTGCGTCACTGATTGAACCAATAGGAGTTTTTAAACGTAAAACAAATATAACAAGAAGAATTCGACTTTATATTTGAAGATGAAGTTGTTATCAAATGAGTTCAACATTCAATGACACATACGAGTTAGGGAACAGGCAATCGACGTACACAATATTTCGGAAAATTGTTTCATTTTTATTTACCTTCATTGCCTGACTCCTTTCACACCATTCTTTAATATACCAGCGAATAACTATTAACTCTTTTATCCACATGGAATCACTAGAATCGACAGAATATTTTAAATGTATCTTGTTCATAAACATATAGTTTATGGTTTGGAGATACTGAAATTGAAATTCGTCATGCCGTAACAGATAGACGATAAGTTATCGAACATGAATAGATACGATAAGATGATATCTGCACTTTGTTAATTCGCTGACGATTAGAATATACCGCCGTATATATTATCCGCTCCAGAGTGCTTCTATTTATGTTAAAAACGAGTCTGTGGAACGTCGATTAGTATAAACACGTGAGAAAACAATTTGGTGATGTTATACGTGATTTTTTTTTCAATCTTTTCGAATTTTTTACACGAAAAATACACATTGTCTAAGTAAAATTTAACACGTTTTTGGACTAAGATGTTTTTTAATAATGTCACAGTGATATTGGTTGAGATAACTATTGTTTTTTTAAGTCCGGGATAGTGATAGACAGTTGAGATCACAAACACAGTCCATGCTCCTTATTATCTCTTAGTCACTAACAACCACACCCAAGGGAAGCAATGGACTGAACTATTGTCAGTCAAATCACAATTAAATCACTCTGACCGTCTACAATAGATCATTATATCGGCAGGTCGTCCGGGTAACAATGGCGACCACAAAGCCACTTGTAAATAACAATAGATAAAACAAACGGATTAAAGGGAACATCGATTAGTAAACTAGGTGAAACGAGCTATAAAAAATATACAACAAAGATATAACAGTGCCTAAAGAAAATATTCATAGGTACTTGATTATATCTCTATGTAAAATCTATAGCAAAAATTACGTTACGTTTGTGACGCAAGTCGTGGTGTGATCCGAAGATATTTCTGAATCTATGCGATTTCTCGGTGGGGCTTTTCTTTGGTGTCATCACAATATCAGTCTTTTTCCAATGCAGACAGTTGACCGCTTCAATTAATTGATATTCCATTACAACGGACATAATTAAACACTATAACATTCTGGTGAAGTTCACACAAACGATAAACGTCTTAAGCCACACTTGATACATTGGTTATTCACAATATTGCACAGATTTTAACACATATATTAATTTAATTGTAAGATTATGCCATTGTGTCTGTGAACACTGAACGATTGGCGTATTAATGATTGTTCGTTATCAGTGTTCCGTGTTATCAGATAATGGTTTAGTTGGCGAGCATTTGCGAATGTTTGTTGATATAAAGTGATAATTCGTACGAAAATTACTTGCTATAATTAAGTAAGTACAAGGATGTGGAGATATATGTTATCTGTTTTGATATTGGACAATTTTGAAAATATATTGATTGAGTAAAGTACTGCAGACATTTGCACTGCAGTGATATAAAGTTATCATAATGCTGACGAGTAACGACTATCAAATTAATCCGATATCGGGAGATGTTAAATCGTACGCAGGTCGGAAATGCCATGTCTGTTTTTTGGAAATGTATAATATATGTAGATTTTTTTATAAAGATCATATCATTTTACAGCCGTGTGAGTTTAAGGAAGTAAGTACTAGTTACTTACTTCCTTAAACTCAACGGCTGTAAGAAATATATCTAGATTTCGACTAGATATCGAGCTCGTATTGCAATTTCTCAGTTAAGAACTTTTTAACTTGATCCTAGCTCGTAAAATGTATGGTTTAGGAAGCTCTCGGGTTGAACCAAGTTGGAATGAGTGTGTATACACAGGTCTCGTGTTGAACAAAGTCGTGATGAGTGTTCTCAAAAAAACACGTGTATTGTATTTTAAAGAAAATTATTCAAACAAAGTTCATCTGTAAAACATAAAGAGCGTGGGTGCGCCTCCACGATTTGCTATGATTCTTCGAAGCGGAGATAAAAATACATAAATTCAGTAGTAATTGGGAATACCAGTCAACAAAATTCGCGTTAATGCGTAACCGCGGTTCATACACAGTTGTATTGGCAACAAGATGAGGTTTTTAATACAAATCATTATTCCGGGTACTTACATGAGTACTTAAAGCTAAATTTAGATTTTATTTAGTAAAGATTGAATTTGAAATCATAAATAGGTTAGACGTGGATTTGAATCAGAGTTTTGCACAATGATTTTGTAGTTCACAAGACAAAGACTTAAAGATTAGTTTTCGTGTATTTCACCTGCTGGGCAAGGGTCTCGATTTCAGAGTGAGAGAGGGGCAAGACTTAAAGTTTATCTGACTAGCCAAGTGTCGATTGGGAACTCGGTATCCTTACATGATTTTTTTAAAGGACACTAATTAGTTATCGAAGATTTCCTCATGATGCTTTCCTTTGTTGTCAATGCAAGTGATCATTATTCCTACATAGAAGTATACCTATGAGACAGTCTTAAACTTCTACGCTTGTTAACATCGTATTACTCATACAAGCATTGGTTTAATGATTGCTATTACCATGTACATTTATGTGTCCCTGAAATGACGTCAATCGAAGGAAAACGTCAAAATTGTAGACCGCAGAATTAATTATATGATTACTTAATATATTGGTAAAGGTAATGTGTAAGTTAGTAAGCAAATATTGCATAAGCTACTAAAGATCATAGTAAAACAAAATTTGGATCTGCTTGAAAAAAAAGAAACGGGGTGTGATACCAAGGGCTTGCTTCGCCTTCGAGCCAACTTACTGCTTTCTGAATTACATTTACGGCACCTATCTACTATGAGAACTTGTGAAAAAGTTGTTTTGCAGTACAAATACTTATAGAAATGATAGACTTATGCCTCGTTTCTAAGGTACATTAAGTGGTAGTTTATCAATTCAATAGCGTTTAAACTTATATAAAAAACTCTATTGAATAGATAAACTACTGCCAATTAATTAAGGTACTCAGAAAGCGGGGGCCTGAGCTTAATCGCTATAGTACCGATAAATGTACCTCAGAAACCGGGGGTTAGCAATATTTCCATGCCATCGAGTCGTCTTCATATGGAGCGTTTGACATGAATGACATGACAAAATTTTAGTTCTCTCGAAATACGCTAGGGGCGCTAATCAATTTTACCTGTAAAAATTGTTAATTCCTACTTAATAACTGGCTAGATTTTATTTAAACTACTACTACTTAGGACAAAGTACAAGAAAATTAATTGAACGGAATAAAACAGATGTTTGTTTTTACCTATTCAGGCAGTAAATAAATAAAACGAACCGCAATTAATTGAAGTAGGTACACAATAAGTACATGTGTATTTAATTACATCATCCATTTTTTATTTGCGATGTATTTTTTTCCTAGTAACGGTATGCAATGTATAAACATTTATTGTTCTTGAATCTTAAGCTTGATTGTGATCAATAATTTCTATTGTCAACTAACCCCCGGTTTCTCAGTACATGTAGCTGTAGTTTATGTATTAGGTCGGGGAAAAAGTCTTTTCGCATTATAGTATGTATGAACTTGTAATAAAATCTTTTCTCTACTCAAAAAAGCTCGATATTTGGGTACCTCACGAGCTCACTGAAAGAAACCTAATGAACCGTGTACTCATTTGTGATTCTTGGAGCCAAAGAGATTTTATCAAAGTTCATAATACTAATGCTAAAAGACTTTTTCTCCGACCTAATATCTAATTGCGTTTTTTTGTATGAGTTTTAACGCTATTGAATAGATAAACTGCTCCAAATGCACCTCAGATACCGGGGGTTAGTCTCTGAACTGCACTTTGCCAGCATGGTGGACTCAACGCCTTCTCCCCTTTTTTCCGAGAGACCATAGCCTAGCAGTGCATTAGTAATACTCTCAATAAATAAATAATATCAGTAATTAAATATACCGCGAAACACAGTTTTCCTCAATTCTTTGTTAATGATAATATACCTTTTTCTCTTTGATTGCGTAATTGATGATGTCAAAACAATGAACGCATTTTAAATATTGTTTAACGTAGGCATACTTACAGCGCCTGAGCGTCTTATCCTACCACAAGACTGTAAACAAAAGACTGACGCCGATGGGAAAAATAGCCGGTTAACGTATCTAAAGATAAATTGAGAGAAAACTACAAAAATACAAACACTTTTTGAACCAATGTATAATTAACACGCCGATATCGGGAATCTTGCTTCAATAGATATTTACCAAGTAAATTATTGTAATAAATAAATAAAAATGTTCCTTACATGAGCTCATACGACTGTAGGTGTTCGATATACAGCATAACACAGTCATAGTTCACGGAAACACTGAATATAAAGTTTATAAAACTCACTTTTGAACTTTGTTCATCATAACTTTGGCTTTAAGTTCAAACACGAGCAGTCCACTTTTTTACGTCTTAATACACGAACAGTTGCTCACGAACTATCAGCTTAATACACGAACAGATACTGTCCACTTTAATACACGAACTATCACTTCAGAGATGTAAATAATCACCTTGGCATTTAAATAAACCGTCGTTTACTCGCTTGCAAAATGTTTACATATACGACTGAACGCAGCTACTGTGAACGAACGATTGAATGAGGAAAATGTGTAAATACTAACTGGTTGCATATATACCGGGATTGAGTTAGTCATGGCTAATCTGGGAAAATGGTATAATTACTTGGAAATACGTAGTTATGTTAGCGTTTACTGACCTTAGACCACACCGTATATGAAAAAACCTTATTGCCTTTAAATATACTCTATAAGGAGTGTATAAGGACCTGATAGGCTTAATAAAGAGTCAAATGCAGTGAAAATCATAAATTTTCTGGTTTTGGGTAAAGTAGGTTTTATTTAAATTGGCGCTAGTCTGTTGGATGTTTTTCAAAAATGTGCTTTATTTTAAATGAATATGAATATCATTTTGTTTACTTAAACTATATTAATATGAGCCGCGATTGGGTCCCGGGCACATTTAATCAACTTTTTGGGGAAAAAATGCGTAAGAAATATAAAGATTTTCATACTCCAAATGGTGAATATGAGTTTAAAATAAACTCGCCCCTTTTCATAGGAGATAAAGTGCCTGATAAAGGGTTATAGATAAGTGTTTGAAAATCTATCTGACAGATTGATAGCAAATGTATAATAATAACAACTGTGAAATGAGTGAAATGAAATTTCACCTGTTAAGCTAATCGGTACTTATTCAGAAGTTGAAATCGGGGCTAAATTATTCAGAGGAAAAAAGTATGTTTTGTAAAGAGTATAAATACTTAATACCAATTGGTGTTTTAAAGTTTATATTTAAATAATGTAAATTTTGCCCTTATGGCTGATTCATTCGTAAGACAGCCAAATTGTCGACGGGGTTTTTCGCTTGGAAATATTGGAAGCAAAATTTCTTTATTTAAGGAAATGACGTAAAGAATAATTGGTTTACCCATTTAAGTAATAAATAAGAAAGATTACACACTAGCAAGGTCTTTTTCAAGGCTTTTATATCCATTTTTACTATATTAAAAACTTTAGCGCGATTTGCAGTTAGCATCCAGTAACCAGCGTTTAAAACTTATAAATAGTTCTTGAGGAACACGCTAGGGGGTTTTCGAACAAAATATTATTCGTAACTTTTCTGTTGTCAGTTATCGATGGTCTTGGGAAATCGCTCCTATGAGACAGTAGGTAAAGCAATCCAAATTTAAAGTCCTCAGGGTCATTGTTCTAAAATATTTTGTACTTGTATTTGTTGCCTAACAGTATAGTGAGTTTATGAAACTAAATGAGTGCCGATAGCAAGTAGTGAGGTGAGGTAAAGCTCAATTCTAATTCAATTGCTAATTGCAAAGCAGAAAAATAAAGATAATTGCACACAAGTGCTAATTTTTGATAGGTTCTATTGAGCATTGACTAGAACAGAAGTTTTTATTATGTTCATAGTTTTTAAGGGCGATTTCGTTTGAGAAAAGAAACGTAGAGTTGCTTTAAAATTTGTTCTTTACAAGAAAAAATCATAGTGTATTTTGTATTATGAATAATCTCAAACACTAGTCAGTTAAATATTTTCATATTTGGACGATACTTTGGTATTTAGTTAATTAAAAATAAAGGCAATTAGTGGCAACGACCAACATAATTTTTTTTATATGGACTGCAACCTACCCTTAAAAGTAAAGTAAAAGTTTGACTTTTTATTCATTTTAATTATAATTGTACGAAAATTGGTCTAATAATAATAAATTACACCTAAATTATGTATTATGTGTTTTATATGTCATAGTACCAGAAAGTACCCGGCTAGTATAAGCGGTGAGGAGGTAGTTACCTTTCTGTTTGTTCCTGTTGGCGTGTCGCGCGGCGGGCGGCGTGCGTCCCAGACTCTCCAGGTCGGTGTTGCTGCTCTGGTACGTGGAGGGGGGCGAGTCGCCTTTCTGTGGCCGTGGGTACTACACAAAACACCATTTTTCTATACAATACTTGAATTTTACTCATATCAGATATGAATTATGTATTTAATGCCAAAAACGCTCCGGTATCGAAATCATTTAGAATTCAGTGCTGTTATTTTCATCATTCATAGTCAGCCAGCTTGGTAGACTTAAGGCCTAACCCCTCTCCTTCGTTTGGGAGAAGACCCTTGTCCAGCAGTGGGACAGTAATGGGATAAAAAAGAGTCTAGTTCTACCTACTACTGAGTATATGCTCCACCTGCCATCACCTAGCTGTACGAAGTGATAGCCTATTTTAAACTCATCATTCGAAATTACTTGAAATAAAATAGTTCTTGCGGAATACGCTAGGGGCCAGAGAAAACCGCACCTGTCTTGCAATATAAACCAGGTTCTTAAAATAAAGAAAAACTTACTTTCATTATTTTAAGAAACTGGTGCGGGCGAGAATTTGCACCAAATGGATCAGTTTTATTTTGTATGCCATGAAACCTTAGCTTAGAGACTTGTGATAAAAGAAGGCAACATACTAATCATATTTTTGAAGAAATACTTGTACTAGTTCTCTAAAGTGAGTAAAATTGTAAGCCACGTCAAAGGCCTCCGGGCGGCTTGAACAACTTTGATACTAGGTTGACCACTGACAATACGATAAGAAGAAAAAGTAGAATAGTAATGGTAGTACTTACCAGGTTATAAATGACTTTCTTGATCTCCTCAAACCACATTTTGGCACCGGTATCTGTTGCATCTTGGATGAGGTACTGGTCACAGCCCACGAACAATAAAATTGAACGTTGATGCCTGAGAACACAAAAGGTAAGATTAGTAATGTATTAAGGAAGAAACATTATTGTTTATGTAAAAATCTGTTTTTTAGACATTCATTATAATTATTTCAGCTCTATGTTGTATCGATTTAACTAAAATAACTACATTTACTTAGCGTTCGAAGCGCGATTTTTTACAGTCGGTACTATCGAGAGTTTGACACGTAAAATGTACCTAAAACTAGTTCTTCTGCCACCCGCTAGAGGCGCTGATACGCTTTTCATACAAAACTATGTCAGTAACTGACCGGTCCATAAAAATAGGAAATAGTGCTACTGTCGATTCTGCTAAAACAGTTCTTGAAGGTATGCAAAGTCCCTAACCCGCAGTGGAGCCAGCGTGGTGGACTCAAGGCCTAACACCACCCTCATTACGGGAGAAGGCCTTTGCCCAGCAGTGGGACAATAAACGTTAAATTTATTTATATTTATAATGTTTACCTCTTAGTATATTTCTGTGGGCACTCATCAGCGTGTGCATTGCGCAGTGGCAGCACAAGCTCGGGTAGAGGCGCGGACGGCGATGGAGGGGTCCCCGGCTTTGATACTTTCTGTAAGGGAAAATAGTCATTAATAACTACCCAACTAAAATAACCTTTAAATCGGTTTACTAGTTATAAAATGACGTACGCTTTTGAAGATCTTTATGAAATATAACCGTTTCAGTTTCTAGCACTTTTAAGTACATATTCTTAGATTATAGACTGCCTCTGTGGCGGAGTGGTTAAGGTCGCCAAGCCGTTACCATTGCGTCGGGAGGTCGTTTCGATTCATACAAGGAACAATTACTTGTACGTGTGCGACCCACAAATAGTTGTTTCGGGTCTAGATGTACTCTGTGTACGTTATTTGTATGTTTGAAAAAGTCCCCGCGACACAAGAGCAATTCTTAGTAACACTACTCTTATTTTAGTCCTCACTCCACACCAAGTAACACGTATCTCCGAGACTCCAGGGTATAACGTTTCATCAAAAAGTTTTTACTTACACCGGCATAATACGTGTTCTGATCTTTGTAGAAGACTAGCGCCGTAGATGTGAGCACCGCGTAGCACTCGATCCAATTCTTCTTAGTCTTCTTAGCACCTTCCAAGAATTTCGTGCGCTTTATCGGACCCTCCATAATCATCTAGGAAAAAGGGAAAAAAATGAAAATTAATCTTTTTTGACAATTTTTTTCAAAATTATAGGGCAGCCAAACGACTTTGTGGTTCTTTCCTTTACTGTTAGGGGAAATATAGGGAGTTAAGTCATATGGATTGAATTTTAATGTTAAACAGCAGACAAGATAAGCAGATAGTTAGTGTAAACTCTATCTTAAAATATTACACAAAATAATTAGGATAAGTTAAGTTTAGAGAAATATAAGATCTGCATGCTATATCCCCGTCACAAGGCAACAAAGACAACTATCAATTAACTTATGTATCAGTTCTAGTAATTGTTCTACAAAAGAACTAAAACTTGGAAAATTAGGAATATACCATGAAGGATAACTTACCCCCTGAGGCTGTAAAGTCAACCTCGGTGCCGGCACAGGTGATCTCATGCGATGTTTGGGAGCTACCATCGACCGTGACTTTCTATTCCTTGCGTACGCTGGCTGACGGTCCCTGATCTCCACATCCAGACTGTCTCCTGAAGACGAAGGTGGAAGCATAAGGTGACTTGGTCTGCGAGGATTTGCCAGCAAATTTTCTGATGAACCGCCTGAAATATCAACAAATAATCACTTAGTTTCTTGTTTTGTTCGTCGTATGGTTAGTGGTCAACCTTGTGTCAAAGTTGTTCAAGCTGCCCAAGAGGCTATGGCTTAACGACTGTTATCTAAATAGACAACAGCCGGGACCAACTTTTTACATGCCTTCCGAAGCACGGAGATGCCCAGTTCAAATACCACTATGCGGTCACCCATCTATGGAATGACCGCGCCAAGGTTTGCTTAACCCACAGATCGTTTACCGACCGGTGACTATGGCAACTGGCTGTGGGAGCCTCCCTAACTAAGTACACTTGCGTGTGCAATGGGTCAAGTCCTGCGTTTACTAATCAGAAAAATATTGTTATTTCAATGCCTAATAAGGATAACACTTTATGAGTCATATTATTATTTGAATAGAGTAATTAAATTTTTAGTCAAGAAGGAAAATGTTGTAAAACTTACACAGTGAAAGACCCTATGTGGTTGTAACCTCATAACAAAACCACGAGACAGCTAGTAAATAGTTTTCAGACTCAAAATACAGTACAAAATTAATTACTTTGTCTTAAAAGAAAGACCTGGCAGCATAGGTTTAAGGTTTTACAATAAAAAAAAATGGTTGGCACAAAATTATGTGATTTTGTATGTGAAGAATCTCGGCAAGTTCTGTCTTAGTTTACCTAAGCCAATATTAGTACTATAATATTTGGCACCATTTGCATGACACACACAGTACATCCTACCAATCTTAAATCCTACTAATATTATAATGTGAAAGTTTGTAAGTATGTATGTATGGATGTTTGTTACTCTTTCACGCAAATACTACTGAATCGATTACGATGAAATTTGGTATGTAGGTAGCTGAAGACCCAGAATAACACATAGGCTGCTTTTTATCCCAGAGTTCCCGAGGGATCGGGATTTACACGGGAAGAGTTTCCACGCGGACGAAGTTGCGGGCGGCCTCATAACATAAAAAAAACTGTAATATATGCTCACCTAGCCGCCTGTTGATCCTGACCAAGCCCGCCCTGCCATCGGAACTGCCTTTGCTGTACGCGATGTCGAAGTCCACGGGACATCGCTCCGAGGTTGGGCTCCAATTGTTCAGTTGCTCGTACCCGCGGCCCTGGAGCGAACCTTGCTCTGGTATATTCTCCTGGAATAGAAAAAAAAGACATTAGTATATCGGTCTGATTCACTTTTATGTTACCCTACGTACCCTACGTACCCTACGTTCACACGTCACTGATGTTCTTAAGTCTGAGTTAAAAACCTTGTGTTGAAGGCTCTCTACTAAATTGTTGACTTTAATACGGGCGACATCGTGAAATGTGTAGGACTAGAATGGATGAGAAAGCGCCGGTTCGTAAAAAATGGCGTATTGGGAGGCCTATACTTAACAGTGGGTAGAAATAGACTGAATAGATAATAGACGATGATGGAGGCGATGACTCTAGGCGCTAATTTCCCCAAAGTCTGTCCTCTAGCCAATTTGATGAAGTTAAATTTTTCACGAGATTCGAGATACAACGAATATCACAACAGTAATGTTTCGAGTTGATGTATGAATATTATCGTTTGTGACTGTATCTACAATAAAATGTATTTTAATGAAGTGAATTAATTGGTGTCAGTCCGGCTTTTGCGGTAGTAGTATAGATAACATTATTATTTAGTACTAGACGAATACTCGTAGCACGAGACCACTAACAAACATCCCTGATAAATAACTGTTATAAAAAACTAGCGCAATGACAAATTATTTTTATGTGCAAGTATGAAAATCATATCTTCGAAATTCTGACGTTCTATTCTGACATTTGAGACATCTAATTAGTTCCTTCGAGGTACGCTAGAGGCGCTGCATGATTGTTTACCTAATCTACGATTGTTAGGGACAGCTCACAGCTTATGAATAACTATCAGATAGCATATTTGCTAGATATAGTGACAGAAAATGTATGAAAACAACAAAATATAGTGAAACTGGGCCTTTCACGTTGAAAGAGCTGCATAGATTTGTGCTCACGCAACAGTTGATGGTGAATTAAAATAAACAAAACGGACAGGTCATTAGCATCGGAAGTCACTTATCTATAAATGTTAATCGAAAAGCATATATTTAATTTACTTTTAAATAAAGTCAAGGCCGTAATAATACGTATTATTAGTCAGCAAAGGACCCATTCAACTACCTGTGACATTATAATATCTTAGGCCTATAAAATTCGTAGCTGTTGTTTTGCTTTGACGAAAAAAAATACATTATATAGGAAGGATTTGTATGTACAAAAACATACGCAAAGTAAACCACAGCCGACGATGTCTGTAATAGCTACTTACTACTTTTTTTATAACCTACAACTCAGTGGCGCCACACAGCGGTAAGATTTTGTAACTTTAGATAAAAATATACGAAATATTTCCCATCGTTTGATCTCTATTACCAATTACCGCGATTTATTTGCGCTTTTCTTTGATTTCACACTCAAATAACGCTTTATGTTTATTAAGAATCATTAATAATATTTTTTTACCTAATACGTGTCACAGTAACGTTGAATTTATGAGCAAATAAGGAAAAACGGCGAGTTACCGTGTCCGGTGCAGTCTGTAAGCTGTTTTATCGTCCGTACAACATAATATCGTGCTAATTGGACCTATTACCAAGCATATTTTAAAAATATTTGCTTCTTTTTAACTACAGATTAACGATTTTGAACTAGGTACATAGAAAATTCAACATACGTAATATTTCATTTTGTGTATACGCTTCTCAAACTTCAAGTTGCATAAGCGAAAATCACAGAATAACTTTCAGTAATCGGTCATTTTTAAAACATCATATGAGAGTATAGACGCGTTTCTAACTAATGATATGAGTTTCCTCGTATATTTTAGGTAAATATATACCTATCGAATGATGGGAAAGTACATAGCTATATACACTTATAGCTTTGCTGAGTAAGTACATTTGATGTCCCATCGGTGTCAATGGCACTAACAGCTGATTGTGAGATCGATACCCAAGTGCGACAGGAAATCTTAGCGTGATGTTTGGAGTCCACCGATAGATGGCGATGGGAACGCTAAACATCACTTGTAACTACATTAAAAAGCGATATTTGATTGACGTTTCTTACTAATTTATTACTAATTGTGTTATATTGTACACAGTTAAAGGTATTTAGTCATTTTATACAAAGTTTCCTGTACAACAAATCGAGCGATGGACTTCGGAATGCTTTGCCTACCCCACCCTGTTGTTACACGTTTTTACCGTAAACACTACAATTATTTAGCATTTCTACATTTTATTTAATAATACTAACAATGATTTAAACGAATAGTATGATGTAAAGTTAAATTGTCGCGTAGATAAGTAGGTATTGAGTGACGGAAACACATGGAAATATTCACCACATTAGTAATGTAATGTACATTGTTTTCTATAAATAAACGTGATAATAAACCCATTACCTCTCGCACCCATGTCTTGCCGCGTTGCAATCTGAACAGATTCATAACTCAAACTTATCACAAACTTTTATCAAACTTGTACGCGCACTCAACACTATGTTCTACATTCTTGCATTACATTTATTGAATAAGGTTCACAAATGAGTTAAATAAAGTAATATTTAGAAGGAAAATGTGGATTAATTCGTGTTGTGCTCAGAACGGGTGACACACTAACTGAAGTTGTGTCATTTGAATTGATATATTGTAGTGATGGGAAAACGTCGAGGGTAAATATCGATACACTATACTCGTAGTTTAAACTGAAATTGACTTACGTAATATTTTCTTTATAAGGAAAAAAATAATGCCCAATGACTACGGCGGTCACAGTGAAATATGTGAATCATTAATTTGATTGCTGTTTAACGCATTTCTCTACGCAAAATGTATGGATACTTTAAGGTAATTCAAATGATTAAAAAACAATGTTGTATTCAGTATATCTTTACAAAAAACTTCGATAATAAGTGGTTTCATAAACAAAATCATTATTTTATGATATTATAGTAGATTTATTAAGATTGCTTAATTTTGTAATCAATAATTCAAAACAATTTGGTATCAGGTGGACAAATTTAGAATCGGGGGTGGTGTTTCCTTTACAATTTCCTTCCTCAACCTCAACAGAAAAATATAAGAATAAAATAAAAAAGTAACAATTAATGAACGTGAATCGCGTTTTTTTAAATAAACCTTCTATATAAAGCGATATTTTGTATATGTATATTTATAATTAATAAAGCATTCAAAGTTATATCTAGGTTAAGCGGTGTTAAAATAAACGTTTAATTAATACACACAAAGTAGGCAAAGTTCTAATTAAAAATAAATTATTACAATTCGTATCCTTATAACACAATGACATTAACTGGGTTTAATAAACTTTAAATAAGTTTAACCAAAGAAATAATGCTAACGCCAAAGATATAAATAAACGGTAACATCTTAATTAAATTTCGAATATGAGGTAGGCATATAAGAAATAACTTAAGAAAGAAGAAGCCTGTATTATTATTTTTAGTCTTCGTAAAATATTCTATCCGCCTGAAACTTGTCTGAAGAAATTTAGCTTACATTTTTTACATTTAATTACAGATTTACAGACAGTAAGCCAAATTTCTTCAAAATCCATTCAGTAGTTTTAATGTAAAAGTGTAACAAGAATAATAGTAAGATTAGGAGAATATTAATTTCTTTTTCTATCTTAACATAATCAATATAAATATATAAAACTCTTCCGTTACTGACTTATTGATGGACAACGCACATTCGAAACTACTAAGCATAGAAAGTTGAAATTTGGTATGAAGATTACTTAGGAAGTGCAGAGAAGCATTAAAAATATTTTTTTGTAATGAGGTAAACCTCCATTTAGGCAGAGCTGCAGGTTAAACACTAGTCAATGCATACAATAAATCTGTAGAGGTGTAAATTCTGTACATTGAAAATTAAAAAATAAATCAGATACAGTATTACTGCATTATTTTGTATAGAAACACGACAATCAACTAATTAATAAAGCTAGAACGGAACAAACAATTTCCCCTCACTACTCGTTATCGGCGGTCGGTCGTCGATTCGATGTTAGGAAGTGTATTGTTATCTCGCTTATATTGCACTGATTATTGCGGTCTGTTGGCAGAGAATACACTGAAACCTGAGAACTGACATCCCACATCTGTGCGAACACAGGAAACTGTTTGCTTGCATTTCCTACTTAAATCACCGGGTAGTTTTAACTGTAAGTAATGCGTAATCGTAAATTTAGTTAAAACTAGCTGACCCGCGCAACTTCGCTTGCGTCACATAAGAGAGTATGTGGATCATAATTTTCGCCGTTTTTGTAACATTTTTCGTTGCTATTCCGCTCCTAATAGCCGTAGCGTGGTGTTATATAGCCTAAAGCCTTCCTCAATAAATGGTCTATTCAACACTGAAAGAATTTTTCAAATCGGACTAGTAGTTCCTGAGATTAGCGCGTTCAAACAAATAAACAAACAAACTCTTCAGCTTTATAATATTAGTATAGATTTCAAAAACTGCCTTTGTGGCGCAGTCTTTAGTGCAGTGGTGTTCGCGGTTTGGGCAACCTACTATTGGTTTTTTTTCAATGTATATTAGTGTTCTTTTCAATAGTAGCCCGGAGTTTGGTAAAGTGCTTGGTAAATGGCAATAGGCTGGCTAATACATAGGATTAACATTGTTAATGGCGAAACCTAGGTGTACTATAACCTCTGCCTAAACCTGTCCGTCCTAGAATAAGCAATAAGGTAAGATAGGAGTATTTACTTACAGTTTCTTCACGCAAATATTGCCCTGTTATTTTTCTTTTTTTAACCAAACAGGAGCTCTACTTTTTGCGAGAGACACGATAGCTTTGTGAAAAATCAAAAGCTGTTATACTAGGTAATATAACTTTAAATATTTTCTTCGAGTTTCGTTAATGTTAATATTGTTTTCTTATATTAAGTTATGGCCTTAATTGGAGTTCATTATGAATAAGAACGTGACGTCAAAACAAATGTTGTTTTTAGGGAACCTAATTTACTTATATCCCTGTGACTAAAGTGTTTATTCATAAACTGTTTAAATTAAAAACTGTTGTAATAAAATTGAGGTTAAAAATGTCCAAATAAAGAGCGTAATAAATTAATATTTAACGTGATTGATACGTTGTTGAAAAATAAACTAATATGCAATTTTTTCAGTAGCATTTTTTTTAAGTTAGTCTAATTTGTACACAAAATTATAGTTTTCGGTGTCGGTAAATAAACGACATCACCTGATCATTACCATGAAACTCTATACAGGTAGAACGGAGGCATATTTGGAATACATAGATACAAAGCTCAAAAAATAATTCATTAATTCATTATCATAACATGATTAGTCGTCAACCTAATGTCAAAGTTTTTCAAACCGCCCGGGCACCCTAAAGCCATTGAGATGGCTAAATAATCGTAAAAGACAACAACAGGGACCGAATTTTT
The DNA here is from genome assembly GCF_050436995.1 of Anticarsia gemmatalis. Lineage (NCBI taxonomy): Eukaryota > Metazoa > Arthropoda > Insecta > Lepidoptera > Erebidae > Anticarsia > Anticarsia gemmatalis. Next base: position 5,856,628 of record NC_134764.1, on the reverse strand, counting down.
ACATATCCTTCGAAGCACAGAGACGCTCAGTTCAAATATCGCTATGTTGCCTCTCATCTTTAAAATGTCCGCGCTAGGTTGCTTAATCCAGACATCATACACCGGCCTGTAAGCGCCTCAAGAACCAAAGAAAGTCCATTCGTTTTATTATGCTCAAAGTAAAGCATCTCGCAAAGGCCTCAAGCTAATCTTTTGTAAACGAGCCACGTTTTAGACACGTTTCAAACGTAAACAACAGTTTTATGAGTGCATATAGCGAGTACCGGTGGAGAATAAATTATTATACCCGTGCTACACACGTGACTGATGTACTATACTACTTGTAGTCTTGTGATGATGTGGGATTATGAATGGCATATAAATCTGTATCTCTTGATGGCTTTTTTGATTGGCTTTAGGAAGGACTAGGGCCGACAATATTATAAAACCTGGGCTTGCACGATTTATAGGAAATAACATAAGAGATAATGTGCCTTTCGCAAATAAGTAAGCTTAATCAACAACCGTCAGCTGCATAAGTCTACGGGTGATAGATGTTCTAAATTTTATATTTTGTATATCTTAGCCGGCCGCGGACTTAGCTTTCGAGACTCTCCTAATAAGAATTTGGAATATAGTTTCTTCGATGTTTTCATGATTAATCAAGATAAGTTTTGACAACAGTGCATTTCAATGGTAATAAAGTTATTTTCTGTTAAATTCAATGGTGTATGTGACTAGAGAATGCAGAACCTGGGCTCCCATGCATTAGATCCTTAGCAGCTAGTACCAGAAAGTTGATAGGTAAGTACTAATGGAAATATCAAGATCCGAGATCACTATTAATTAGTTACGTTTCTTAGCCCAACTTTTGTATTTATTATTTTGTAGCATAATTAAGCATTCTAAGCATAAAATGCAGGAATGAGTCCTTCATAAGTAAAAGGATAAGGTACTGCTACAAAAACAATATTTTAAACGACAAAACTAATTAGTATTCACAGTAGGTACATATTTAATGCACAGTACCGTTCTAAATACTAAACATTATGTAAATCACGCGACTTACTGTGCATTATTTAATAAGATTTATGACTAAAGTTCTGTTGTAACATGACGTAAGTAATGACAGTATAATTCTTTTTAAATTATACCTGTTTGATTTGATTCAATCACCGTTATAAATGAGTATACGTAGATATTGTTATCAGTAAAACAATATAATTGTTATTAAAGATTTCCTTTTCTTCTTCAGTAATAAAAAGTAGAGTTCGCCCTTAACCCTTAACTGAAGTCGTGAAAAATAATCACACTTCTATAGTCGTGGGTCCAGGGGACCCATATTCTACTTTTGATGTAATAAAACAAAAAATATTTTATATTTTACGCATTTATATTTATTAAACCCTACATTGAAACTTTAAGAATCAGAATCTTAAAGAAAATCAACAATAGGAACTTTAATTCTCTCCTTAAATGGCTCTTTTTTACAATCAGTTGTTATTCAATTAACCTAAAAACATATATTTTTTTAAAAATCGTAAAAAATATAAACGTAACATAAAAAAACTAAATACAACTTTTTTCGTGTACAAAAAATAACAAATTTAAAAAAAGTTATCATAAAAACTAAAAATCTTCTTCCTAAAAAAAATTGACATATCAAACTGAAGAACAAATTATAAGCATGAATTGCATACATTCTTTGCACAAGTCATACAAATAGGTAGTTTACACTTAGGACATAAGTGTAGGCTCTTCGCTCTCTTGTTGTGTGGACAAACAGAACACCTGTTCCCTTTATTTCTCTCCAATTTCAGGCTTTCTTTATCTGCAGATGACGAAGTTGGTGCTGGTTTTAGATTGAGAGCTGTAGCAAATTGTCCTCAGTTGTGTGGGAAGTTTTTGGTTAGGTATAGCATTTTTCTTACATGTAAGCTCACACAATATTTTTGCGAGTCCTTTCGAAAACATCATCCTTGTCATCTTTGCAGCTCTTTCATGACTTTGCTTGATGATAAAAGCATTCACCGCACTCATGTCCAATACTCTAAACAAAACAGTCGTTGGAGCATTATTTCGATATATGGGTGAATTTCCACTAGTTTCATCTTCATCATAATTCGATTCTGTGTTCAACCACTGCTCTATTATATTATCTATATTTGTAGACATATCTCTTTGGTCTGACATCACAAATAACCGAAAAAAATAAAATAGTAAAATTAATGAGTAACAACTAAAAAGTTACGTTTCTATAGTCGTGGGTCCCATGGACCCACGAGCTCATCAAAACTCACCTTAGCAGTTGCGAGCGAAACGCGTCCGTTCTCCCCTGCGCGCACCGGCGTGCTGGCGGAAGGTACCTAGAAGTGGGAGTCGCTAAGGCACGCGCCTTATTTTTTACACGCGTTTGAAGATTGAATATGGGTCCACTGGACCCACGACTACAGTTAAGGGTTAAAAGTTAAGGTTGCTTCAAACTGGACATCGTGTTTTTTAAGGTTTTTGATCGTACAGACAAAAATTGCGATGACTTATCTATTTATTTATCACTAATACGCACCATAACATAGGATACAGGCAAAATTCTAATACTTTCAGCACTTAAAAAAATCTTCGGCTTAATTTTCAGAATTTCGAAATTGGCGTTCTCACAATCCCAAGAGTTGCCGTGTATAGTAACTCATCCAACAACAAATCAAATAAGAAAATCTCATTACAGAAACGTGGCAAGTCTTACTCAATCATTACCATAATGAATCCCAACTATCTACAATCTTAAATGCAAAATAAATTCACCATTGAGGTCTGTTTTCAATGAAATCTGTCCATTTGAATTTGGCGAATGAATCGTGGCCATTGAATCGATACATCGACAAGGGCGCGCCGGATGCACGTCATTGGACCAAGAACACGACGCCATGTTACATTATTATAATGCAGTTGTTTTACAGAAATACAATTATGTCATTGATTTGAAACTATTGTAATTTTTGTGCTTATATACTATACTATATGATAAAAAGGGGTATTACAAGTTTCGATATGTTTTTTATGTGAGTAAATGTGTGTTTGTCTGAAGAATCGTAGCTCTTAAACAAAGAACCGATTTTGATGCGTTTTCTTGCCTGAAAGTGAAGTCGCGATGATTCTAAGCTATAGTTTATTTTAAGATGTATTCAGGTGTTTTTAGAAGAGTAAGTAATAAGTAATGAAATAGATGACAACTTTCTTCTGGTTTAGTCATAGCTATTTTTCCTTTAAATAGACTAGATTTGGTTACATGTGCCGTTCGATAATTAATCTTCTGCAACTCAAAGTACTAGTATTTAGGTACAGAAGGAAGGATTGCAGAAGGAATTTATTTATTTGATTCATTAAACATTACATTCATAACAAATAACAATCGTCTTATAGTCTATTTATACACATTATAAAGGCAATTTATTTCCTTTTTACATTTAGGTACTACAATTGTGTTAATTTCAAACAAAAAAAATAGGTAAATGACATTAAGCGGTTCTTTGAACAGCTATAAATAATAGCTATTTAAATAATAAATAATGTACATTTAAACGAGAGCTAATCACATTTAGAATCGATGTAAATCAATTCTGTTTTCATTCACCTTAAATATGTTAATTACTGCCTCATTTTGAAGCTGGAGAATTTGCAAAGCAAACGATTGTGGGAGTTAATTCTGGACTGGGAGTCAGCGAACAACGCCATGAATGAAAACTATTAGAAAATATCTAAAAATAGAAAGATTGTGTAATAACCTTGCTTATCTGACAGAATGGTTCTACAAGGTCGATGGTGATGGTTGTCGGTTCTTATTTATTTTACATGCTTCAGCTTATTATTAAGAATAAAGGACCTTTTCGGGTAAAAGGACATATAGTATATGGTATAATTTGTCGATAAGAATAGGATCCAAGTGATTTAGAGAAAAAACTACAATAAATTGTCATAAGAACTGAATAGTTCGTTTACTGCTCCTTAGAGTTACGAGTAAGCATTTCTATAACTGACATTGACATAATCAGGACTCAATCGGTGCTATGTAGCGTTTCTGCTATTTATTACGATGTATTTAAGAATATATTTCTTTATCATGCTGAATGAATTACAATAATTTACAGCAAAACATAATAGAGGCGACAGACAGTCTGTACGGACTTGTCTTTCTGTTACTCTCCTACGCACTACTGGCGGCCATATTAGATCGGGTGAACAACACATTGTGTGCGCACGCGCATAAATTAATGACACGACAAGCAGTAATCGGACAAATTAACACAACGCTATGGCCCTGCCGTCCTGTTCTGACTCACACCCTGGATTTCAGCCATCTTTATTTTGTATTTAAATAAGGAAAACGTGCATTCTAATAATTTTGACGTTAGTATCCTCGTGAGAATTGGTTACAACGCCCTCTAGTTGTTGTTTCTAGAATTAGTGTGTTGATTCTTGTAAACTAAATTATTTAATTATTACAATGACATGTTGTGTTGTCTACAAGGCTTTATAAACTGGTGTGATTAGTTATACTATGTAATACATAACAGGAATATTGTTGAATTTGTCATTAAGCATTATAGATAATAATAATACATAATACTATTATAATTATTGTAATAGCAAATTAGGTTTACCTAAGTTAAGGTATATTATATATTATATAGTAAAAGTATATTAAATCTGTTGGGGAGAAACCACGGTTGAGTATTTTAAAGATGAGAGTTAGTAAATGATAGATTTACGTGTAATATGAACAATTGTTATAAATTATTTATTAAAACTTATTACTTAAACAGTTTCAGCTCACTTTCAAATTATTGTTATTTCTCGCAACGGCGGACTAATCAAAGAGCGAAATCTAGCTCACAGCGGGCCTTCCATTCTATGGACCTCAAAAATCAAAAGTAAAGAAATGGATAGAGAGTCCCCGCTTCGGACAAATTTCCTCTCTGGCTACTCTAGTGAATAAATGATAATAATTATATTCCTACTTATATTAGTAGGTTACTGACCTAAATCCTAGGCTATTATTATATTTCAATCTATACTAATATTATAAAGCTGAAGAGTTTGTTTGTTTGTTTGAACGCGCTAATCTCAGGAACTACTGGTCCGATTTGAAAAATTCTTTTAGTGTTAGATAGCCCATTTATCGAGGAAGGCTTTAGGCTATATAACATCACGCTACGACCAATAGGAGCAAAGTACAAGCAAAAAATGTTACAAAAACGGGGAAAATTTTGATCCATTCTCTCTTATGTGACGCAAGCGAAGTTGCGCGGGTCATTAAGTATAATTGTGATGTATTTGTACCTTTACGTAGAATTACAATGTTGTAATCAGTTCCCGTTATCAGTGGTTACGTTCGCTAAATATATCTGCCGGTAAATTGTTTCATTGTCGCTGTTCTGACTAGTTGTATTGTATTTGTAAATATAACTTTGATAGATATGTACTTAATCATGTGTGGCTGTAACAGCTTTTAACTATATGTAATTTATTTTTTAATTTCTGTTTATTTTTACTACTGATTTTGAATCGATATGTGCGAGTCAAAGGCACTAATTCGATTCAAAGACTCAAGTTCTGTAGCTCGATTCTCTACTACTATCGACTACCGACAACCAACTTTTCATAGAGAAATTTTGTATAAAAACCTGATCAGCGCTTCTGACGGGCGTCGTAGAAACTATTTTGGTAGTACATTCTAAATGTCAAACTTGCGATACTCGACATTGCCGACTGTACAAAATCTCGCTACTACACTCTAAAAGTAATCGGTAATAAAAATAAACCAAACTAAAATATATAATGATTTGTTATCATGTTTATAATATAGTAATACGCCCATTTTCCGCTTTATTTACGATTCTGCATTGAAATACTTGAATTATGTGCTCTTTATTCAATCGTATATTTCTGTTGATTTGATATAAAATAAAAGAAAACGGAAAATAGATAACGGAGATCAAAAGCTTGGAAATACCAAACGATATGTTATTTCAGGAAATACCGTTTTCGAGTCCATTTCTGGGTATTGTACTTTATGTGGGGTTTTTATTCAATATTATGAGTAAAAGCTGTGAGTTTCACTACTACTTTATACTGCCGTGATAAAGAGATCCTGAGAAGAAAAAGGCTACAAAAAATATGATGCGACAATTTGGACATTACAAGGGTAAATAAAGTATGGTTACTTAAGTAAAAGGTCCTTGTATGTGTACAAGGGACCCCATACTTAATCAACAGTTTAAGAGACCTTCATCTAATAATGAATAGGACTGTTCATGTTTTATACATATAGGTACTATAACTGTCTCTGTTGTCATTTCTCCTTACCTTACCTTACTTAACGAACCTCTTTAATTGATTGCTGAGTAAAGAACAACTCGTAAGAATTTTTTTCTATATTCTTACCTCATGATAAGCCTGTATGGGCGGCTGTCTCGGCCGTGGTGTCCTGTACTGTGTGATACGAGGGATGACAAGCGGCGGCCGCTGGTCTCTGGTGTACACCGCGCATTCTTCCGGCGTAATCCACTGTGGACAAAGAAAGGTAGACATTAGCCACTATCACTACATAATTATTATGAAACAAAGTCTTCCTCGGCATTTGTCTGTCTCCCTGACTGACTTAAACTACCTACTGAACGAGTATTTTCATGCATTTTTTATATCACTAATATTATAAAACAAAGGGTTAAAAGTTATAAATACAAACTATTGAACGGTTGTTCTTGCAGTTTTACCCATAAATTAAACGAATTGAGTATTTTTACAGATAGAAAAAATAAAAAAGAGAGAATAGAAAATAAAAAAGTAGCAGATTAGAACTTTCTCGTTTTTCTGAATTCGGTTCAATTATTATATGAATAAAGTTTTAGAGCATAATTCCTAAGGTTTTGTGTACATTGATTAAAATGTGACCATGATTTAATTTTATCCATTCACGTAAAATATTAAAATAATCATAGAGTTACTGCGATCTTTGATCGTGATCGAGTAGAAAAAGGTCTGCCAGATGCATTAGTAACTTAAAAAGCAACTCTTCTAAGAATTATTGTTAGTAGTAAGTATTGGAGCCGTTTCCCTGAACCATATTTTTCCGCATCAAACAAAAGTTTCCTTGAAAGTGCAAGTAGTTCATGCTCTGGGCAACAGATGGCGCTTATCTATGTATGTTACAGCTGCAGTATTAAATAGTGTAGAGTGGTATAGAGTTGTTACATTATTTTAATATGCAAGTAATGTTCTTTGCGGTGGTACAATTATGGGCGAAGCATATTATTATTGCGTCGTAGAACGAAAATGGCAGGAGCGCTCAAAGTTTATTTATTCAAGTTTAATTCAAAGGTGATTTTTATTTGAAAGTACATTAGCCCACGGCTTTTGTATCGCTAGCTAACATTAAAAGTAAGCAAATTTTGTTTAAGTTATTAACATTATTGGCAAATACATTACCGTAAACGCTCTTCATTGGGGCGTTCTACCACAGATTAATTAAGTTTGGCTCTACGCTGAAACTGAAAGCGTGGTGATGACATAATTATAAATTTTAACCTATTTTTTACGTAGAAAGCCTAGGATATAAACCTTCAAATAATTTTGTATACTTACTTGGAAAAACAAAAATGTTTTTTATTTGTTATTTTTTGTTGCAATGAAAACATCTGCAGTTTAGTTTTGATTGAGTGATTTATAAAATTCATCTAATAACCTTTTTGCATTTAAACTGTACACTACATGTATTCGTCTTTCATATTTGCAAGTTAATCTGTACACAAATAAATCATATGGACGTATAATGGTGTAACACAATGATTTCCTTTCACGATCATGTTTCAACGCACTGTTCCTTGTTGCGCATCCTGTGAGGCGCCAGTACAGTTATGTAGCGAGCTCTTAATATGTGTTGCGAAATATATTTATTTATTAAATAATTGTAAGCCGCTACATAGCCGATAGTAGTAAAAAATATGGCCTTTTCTTGATTCAAATTATTATGTAACGGGTCTTAAACGCGTTTGAAAATGAATATTAAGATAACTTATTTATTTACCCGACGTTTCGGTCGTGTTACATCTCGTCTTGAATTAAATTTGTAAACAAGTTAACGCGAAATTCAATATTTCGCGAAGAAAGAGTTATCTCATGTGCTAATCATGTAATAAATTGTCTATGAACAAATTTTCATTAGAATCCGTTCAGTAGTTTTGGTTATTGTGTAACAAACATCCATAAGATCAGTAAGATAATATTTTCTTTACCTATTGGTTAAGTATAGCAAATAGATGAGATAATAATGAACTGAAAATGATAGAAATACAAAAGCTAAAGTTTTTATAGAAGTTGATATCAACGAAACGGTATTGCGCTTTTTTTAACTTCTTATTATTCCTTAGTAACAGTTAATCGTATTATTATTAGTTTATCAAAAATAAATGTAATAACTATCATTTTAATTCGTTCCAGATGTAGTCAGAATCTTATAAAACATTAACATGTTGATATTATAATAATAGCTAACAGCATGTGCCATTTTTATAGTATTCTTTGGAGGTCAATGACATTGGAGAAGTTATTTTTACTTTATAGTTTTTAAGTAAAAGGATCATATAAATAATTTCAATACATGAAGATTCTAAATAATATAATGCTTCGACTTATAAGTTTACATTATCGAATCTATTGCTTCATAGCTTTAGCACTTGTTTCATGGTTTTAGAATTAGACTAGGATTTAAGCCATTTTGCCCATCTTTCAAACATGACAGAATTATAGATCTTCAATATTACCCAGTTTTATAAAAAGTAACACAGCCCGGTGCGTAATTAAATATAATATATATTATCTATATTATGCATTAAGTTATTTATTAAGACCAAAACAGTGCATTTCAACATTCTTAATGTCAAGCTGACGGAAAAGAAACCGCTTCTTGAAACCTCAATACGTAGATGTACAATATTATTATGTATACCAACATAATTGACATGGAAAGCTTGTCTGTACCTCAGTTGCGTAATAGTAATGATGAGCGTATAACTCATGTAGACTACAATATAATTACAATAAAGATCACAGCGGCCATTACCGGACAAGTTTCAATAACGCAACCATCTTCTGACATTTAAATCACTTGTAATGACATCAGGAAATTGCGTAACTTATTACAGATGATATTTTAGCTGTGTACTTATTATGAATAAGCCTACGCTTTTGGTAGGTGCTCTCGTAAAAGGCCATGATTTCACCGAATTGTTAAACCAATTTTAATTAAATATAGTGCAGTTTAGAGGAGATTTTAGGCGTTTCAATCTGTGTTGATCTTTATTCCAAATCAACCACTCAGTTTTTGCGTAAAATGTACTTAAATAAACGGAATATAAGTAGGAAGATAATTCCCAGCTGTCACCCTGGGGGACAGTGTTAGAGGGAAACTGAGAATATACCAAATAAACAGACGTAAACATATATTATTATCGAACCCATAAACATAACGCAGCTACGAACTTCTATATGACCACTAAGTCTGGCTTTAATTTAATTCAGTGAAGGGTTGTCTAGAGTTTCAATTATCAGTTACAACGATGCATTTTCTGTTTTGCAGTAAGTTATATAGTGCAATCAATGGAATATAATACAAATGATGGCATCATCAGTTATAGCGTAATCGATGACTGTCAATTCTAAGACCGTTTTTGTACAAGCATAAGAAACATTATGCAGTCATTGTGATTTGTAATTTTAAGTATTGCAATTTAAACTTTAGAAACTAGCATCATACAGATGCAGGTAAAACATAGCTAGATATCTGAGAATTTCCCAAATTAGATAAGTAAGTTAGGATTCGAATATGGTTTGAATAGTAGGTAACTGTGTTAATTATTTTACGTTCTTTGCAAATTTATTCCCAATAACGTATCATCTCAACTTTTTATTACTGGCTTAAGTAATCAATTTAAACAAAATCCAGAAATATCAGTCAGATCCATTAATAAATTGTCGTTTAATAAATAATTTTAATTAATATAAAACAAAATAATTGCTCATTAATTTAAACTTCATAACAAGGAAGCCGGATATTTGTTTTTGTGGTTTTGACCTACTAACGTTTGTTATGACCGCTGATTCATACATCCTAGACTGAATGTGACAATACCTTTGTCGATAATGGCGTAAGAAAAAAACAACAACTGTTTAAGCGCGAAAATTACAAGAATATTTTTTGTAGTCAAGTTTTTCAATGATTTTTGATGCAATAGATCTTTTGTCATAATATATTTAGACATGACAACTTTATGTGCAATATTAACATTAATAAATTGTTTACTAATCAATAAATAGTGGAAACAAAACAATCCTTACCAACTTATTGAGCGCTCTAAAAATTAAGAGATTGTCCCTGATCCTATAAAATAGTTACCTACTACTAAGTATTACTTTAAAATATATTTAAATAAGAAGTTACATACATGCTTTATTAATATTTCGTCAATTTGCTCATAACCTTTGCCTCTACATAAAGTCATCGACGCAGCGACGCCGCCATTTCCTCACACAAAGAACGCATATTCATAAACAAGAATCAACTTGTCAAAAATTAATCATCACTGACTACATCCGGTCACAAAAAAATCGCGGGGGTTTTCTCGACATTAGACCTTACGTGTGAATGAAAGAATGTCGACACCCAATGAATGAGTCACGAACGTGAATGAGACGCATCATCAAACCGGTCTGTCTCCTTGACCCCGTCTACGTCTGTAGGCGTTTGTTTTGAATTTGGAATAGTGTCTATGGTTATTGAGACTGAACTATTGCCATTTTTTTAAAATGCCTGTACTCTTATATAGCTCTGAGTTTTGAATTTTTTTAAGGATGCGTGAAATTTACTTTAGCATGCACGTGAATTTTGCTATGACGTATCTAGTCTAAGCAGTTAATGAGATATTACTTAAGGTGTAAAGCTATACTGTTCCAATTGGCATGTATTTTTCAGTGTTCTAAAGAAGAATAGAATATTATTAAGAATACATTAGTCAACAGCTTATGTGTGTATGCGCCATCAAAATTGTTTCCAAGCTTTGTTTCTTTCTTTTTAACATCAGTATTTCTTAGAATCCAAGAAAAAGTGTTAATGACTATAGAATGTGGGCTGTATTATGAAATTAACATTCCTTTCAGTTCGTAGAATACACGTGTAATACGTTAATAACATCTACTGCACTTATGCGTGACCAGAATGTGAATTAAGAGATTAACTGAACAACATGAACGTAGGGATAATGTTTGAAGAACGATTTTAAACTCGTTACAATACGGCTATAAAATTTTAATGTTGTATGAAAATCGGTCTTTACTGAGAAATGAGGTTTTAACTTTTTACGAAAATCACTCTTACTGGCACGTTGCATAAAAAAACATTTGCAATAAAAAAACGTAGTAGGTACTCCTTACGAATTACGATAAAATTCAAAAAGAGAATTTCATTTAAACTAGTGATGGAAGGAATGGTGATGAAATAAAAAATACAATTTGTATTTTTTCTTAAATTTGAAGCCAGTGGCGTAGGTGATTAATTTCAGAGAGGTCGAATATCAGGCATAGATTCTTTTAAGAAATCGGCATTTTGCTATATCCGTTTTCCGCAGCTAATTTGTCTAGAGTCATAATTATAACTTTACATTAAGTAAAATCCCAGACAAGTTAAGTTAGCAACAAGTAACAAGCTATGACTTTCCTTATTAAAATACCCGGCAACACTACCAAATAAACTATTTTAAAATTGTGTCTTTACAATAATAAATCATAAAATGAGGAGTAAAATGCCTCTCAGTCTAACCAAGCTTCCGTACCAGTTGTTATCTCGTATGTACCTTGATTGCCAAGCCCAAAGGTCCCGACCTACTGCTATCTTCGCTCAAATGAATTTACGACAATCTTTCATTTGACATAACAAGTTTCCGTTTGCAAAACCGGACCCTGACTTGAATAGATAACTAAATAGTAAATAGTCTTTTTGTTATTGCTTTTGTTTATTCTTTACATAAACGATCTCCCAAAAGCCACATCAAACCCAATAACGCTCTTTGCAGATGACTGTACAGTTACAATTAAATGTAATAATATTCTTACATACGAGCAGGAAATAAATAATACAGTAGGAGATATAATAAAATGGCTAGACGCAAACAATTTGCGAATCAATATTAGCAAAACCGCCCTTATGACCTTCAGTCAACGTTTGGTTCAAACGCCGTTAAATATATGTCATGGTAATCAGCCAATATGTGAGACACAAACTACAAAATTTCTTGGGCTCGAAATAGACAGTAAACTTACATGGAAACCACATATTGATGCGCTCTGTAAAAAAGTCAGTAAGTCTGTATACGCACTACGTGAGCTGTCACAAATATCTAATGTAAATTCTGTTGTTACTGCGTACCACGGATTGGTTGTCTCAATACTGAGATACGGTATTATTTTTTGGGGAAATTCAACAAACAAAGATCTTATCTTTAAGATGCAGAAGAGATGTATTAGAGCTATGTTTGCATTGAAAACTACAGATAGCTGCCGTCCATATTTTTTAAAGCATGAACTTTTAACCTTGCCCTGCCTATACATACTCGAAGTAGCTGTTTTTGTTAAATGCAATCCAAATTTATTTATGTTAGCATCAGATTTTTATAACAGACGACAACGAGATGTGAGTCGACTATGTATACGCAAAACAAAAACTGCACTGATGCATAAAAGCGTTTTCCATATGGCATCTCTAATTTACAATAAACTGCCAAAATCAATCAAGGAATCTGACTTACATATGTTCAAGAAAAAATTAAATGAATTATTAATAAATAAATGCTATTATACACTATTGGATTATCTAAATGACAATTTACTCAATTATATTTAATTTATTTCAATTACAATCAATTTATTTCAATTACATTTTTTCTTTATTAATTATAATTTAGCTTTATTAACAATAGCAGAATATCTATTAATTATTCAATTCATCCATTTATTGTGACATTTATATTATTTTTAATTTTGACATCTGACTTTATGTCCACTATATTTTCCTACCATATAACATATTTCATCATTTTGTTTAGACTTTTTCTTGTACATCACTTAATAAACTCAATTCTATTTAATATTTGCATGCCACTGACAGGCCAAGATACTTGTAACTATACTTATTGTAACACCATTTATCACAGTATTTTTGCAAATAAATTTGATTTTGATTTTTTGATTTTGAGTCTAAGCACTAAATTAATATAACAATGTCAAACGCGAAATATTTAATGCTACGGAAAACATTTATTATGATTGTAGGTATAAATCAGTTTGTTATCATTGTTTATAATTGGAGGTATAGAATAGTTTGTTTAGTGCGTATATACAAGGGTAGAGAGAGATGGAAAATTTTAGACATGTGATGTTAGACTTTGACTCAAAAAAAATCTCAGGCGAAAGACAATATGCAACGAAGTTTTCTGAAAGGAAAAGGCCGTCTTCCAATAAAACAACACATAATCAGGGTTTAAAGGATAAAAGGATTTACAAAATATAGCCAAAGAAAAAAAATAAAGAAATACAAAGAAAGGCGATAGTAAAAGAAGTTAATAATGTTATCAAAAAATGGTTTGAGCGAGGAAAACGGACAAGCATTTTAGTTTGACTCTATACCTACAGTCTTACAACTATGTACTAGTTTAAATAGTACTCAAGAATTAACCTAGGTGTGGCCACAGCAATAATGCACTGACTTACAAAGTTTTTATGTAAATTGCCTTCAAAATGGAGTAAATAAATAGATTGTATGGATATTGCATTTAAATATCTCGACAGATAAGCGAGGTCGAACAAGGAGTACTTTAGGGCGTGGTACCTATGAGCCGTAATGAGATTCCGAAGCAATGAGTAGAGAACATGATTAAATATATTATCCGTCATACTATAAGTTGTACTTAAATAAATAGTCTAGTCTAGAATAAGTGCCATCATCAATACAAATTAATCAATAATAATTATGTTAGTAAGCAATTTTGTATATTGTGTACAAACCGCGAAAGTTGAAAAAATCTGTCAGTCTGTCTGAAATACTTTCGCAGTTAAAATACTGAATCAGTTTTGAAGAAATTAAGCATAGCGCATGAAAATGATTGAAGACACATTGACAAGTTCAAACACAGGCAACTTTACATTGTTGTATTAATATTATTTTTATCACTTTTACTTAATAAAGGAGCCATTAATAATTCGCTATCGTACAGTAAATCATATCAAACAGTTATCTCTTCTTTCAATAGCTCTGTCTCTTTCCCTCTAATGACCTTTGAAGTATGAATGAGCGTGACGATGCGGGTATACAATTGATGGTTAAGGAGAAGTTTTTGTTTTTCAATAAATTATTTCAACGTCTCTTTGGTTTAATATCTTGATGCAACTTAACAGGAGACTATTGTTATTAAGCTATTTGATTACATTGATTAAACTTATAATCCTTTTATAAAATAAGCTGACCCGCGCGGCTTACGTGGCACTAGTAAGTAAATAGGTTATGAAACTTTAAACCCGGGTTTTCGACTACTACCATGGTTAATTTCACCGAAATCTGTTAGGCCGTTTATCTGCTTAAGCATAACAAACAGAAATATCTTAAGGTATGTAAAAACAGCCTATCACAAAGTTGTTCATCTCAAGATACAGTAGTATTACACAAAGTATGTCTCATACATATATGTATTATGTATTTATTTACCTCGTATGGTGGTCTTTCTACATTCGCAAATAGTAAAAATAAATAGTTTCACGATATATTTGTTTGTCTTTGTTTATTTATACACAGGATACATAAAACTACGAAAGTAGAGCACGCTAATGTTTTTGATATCGAATACCTATTGCGATATAAGAAGGATGTTTGTTTTCAAAATAAGGGCTACGTAATTCTATGTTAAGATACTTATGTGTTTGTTTTTAAGGGTTTGTTTATGTAAATAGTGTTGGGAAAGATGAAATTTAGAGAGACGAGTGAAGTAATGTAACGTTTGTAGAGATTGTAAAAGGTTTTCAGTAAAATCCTCCGAATTAAACGGACAAAATACATGATTGCGATGTAGTAATATTGTGTAAATTTTCATCTTTTTGTTAAAGTAAGCTTAGTAAGAAGGGTTTGTTTTTCACGTAGATAAAGCTTAAACACAGAAAGACAACAATTTAATTCATACATTTCGTACAAAACATTAGCGACTTACACAATCGGCCAATTTATGCAAGTTACCCTCAAGCAGATACCCAAAGAGCAAGAAAATTAAGTAACATTATCCCATAATTCGTTCACATTTCCACAATATTCGTAAGTAATCATTACCTTTCACTTTCATTTTCTTTATTCTTTTAATACCCCTTAATAGCACGATATCACGAGTTGAACCACCTTATTGACCTCACAAGTCAACGCGACTGGGACTCAATGAGTTCTCCATCCCTCTCGCACACACGCGCCCGCGCATCGTGGGAACGAGACGTCAAATGTCAATGAGTGTCAATTAACCATAATTCTTAATTGGATTCGCTGTATGATATTTTCGTATTCATTGAATGGTTTTTTATGGATGTGGGAGTAAAAAGTTGACGGTTGATCCTGTCGAGCTCATTTTAAAATGGACGTGCAGTTTAAGACTTGTTTTAAAGTTGTTTCTTGCTGACCCGGTATTCATGTCTAGTGCTTAAATGGTGTCGTGGCATGACAATTTTATTGCAAGCTATTTCTTCATTCGTATATACAAATGTAGAAATAGCTTGCAATAAAATAAATATAAAGGTGTACTTAACGTACTTATCCACACAAAATTAAAGTTCCAATTCGAACCAGTAGTTCTTGAGATTAGCCGTTCTTACAGAATCAACAGGATTATTGAAATAAAAGCTTAGATGTATCTGTTTTCTATCAAACTTCTAATCAAATCTATCGACCTAAAAACCGAATTCAACGACGCGACAGAACGCTTTAACCCTTGCCTAAATCGTATAACTCTCAAGCTAAAAATGGACATAGAAAGACAATACCCAAAGTCTCTGTGCAGGAGACAGGAGCACTTAGCACTTATCGAAATAAACAAAGAGTTACTCAAAACAATGTGTCAGAGAGATATCGATAAAATTCTGTTGGAACTGAGCTTCTGATGACAGAGTTATTACATACTGAAGGGTTTATTACTTCCTAGTGACAAAAGTTGCAGTAAAATTGTGTTATTTGTCATACTCTTGTTCTGTTTCATGACAATTAAATGTTTTTTGGTCATTAATAGTTGTATTGCTTTGAGTATAGATTTTAAAATGGTAATATTTGACTTGCAAAAATGTGGTGCGTATCTACAATATTAAAATTTTTGAATAGCACCTCTATAGTTAAACAGATATACAAACTATTTGGACGAAATTCGAATATTATGTTCTATAGCTGAAATGAAGAAGAAAAGTAACCACGATTTGAATTATTCAAAATTTGGAACACCAAGCGTTCTACAGAGCTTTCTTTAGCCCTGAAAAACATTGGATTGCACTTCGAAATCAAAACTCAAACCTTCAACACACAGAAAAAATAAAAAAAAAAATAAAAAAATTCAAAAAGTGACAATCGCAACCTCTCATAATTTTCAGTATTTTGAAGAGACTTTAATAAAGATTCCAAGATGCCTTGCTACCCGTGCTGTGGTCCTCCTTGCTGTGGCCCTCCATGCTGCGCGCCGTGCTGCTTACCATGCTGTGGTCCCCCTCCGTGCTGCGCCCCATGTTGTGGTCCATGCTGCGGACCATGCTGCGGCCCCTGTTGCTGAACGGGGACGAATAGTGGACCTGAGGCCTGTGGCGTAGCGGACGCGAGCTGAGGCCTTCGACAACGTAGAGCTGGTGCTACGCTCCGTGGTACTGCTCCTCGGCTACGAGTCGAGCACTCACGTAGAGCTTGGCACTGAACCGGCACCGTGCTTCAAATCTTCAAAGAGCGCTCTGAAGCTGACAGTCCGGTGTCGCATCGCGCATGTCGGATGTCTCAAAGATGTCTGTCAAATACAAGCGCCTTATGCAGGCCTGTCCAACGCTGTGGAATTCTTTCGTTCTCGGTCAAACCATGTACTATGAATTTTGTATAAATATACGTTCAGGTCACGATTTCTGTATTTTATTTTACTTTTATCTAATCTTAATTTAGACGATGCTCGTGAGTAGTGTGTATAGAGGACCCGGAGAAGCTGCGTCTGAGCGTGTAGAGGGACCAGAGAGGCGTTTGTGTGTGTAGAGGGACCAGAGAGGCGTTTGTGTGTGTGTAGAGGGACCAGAGAGGCGTTTGTGTGTGTAGAGGGACCAGAGAGGCGTTTGTGTGTGTGTAGAGGGACCAGAGAGGCGTTTGTGTGTGTAGAGGGACCAGAGAGGCGTTTGTGTGTGTGTAGAGGGACCAGAGAGGCGTTTGTGTGTGTGTAGAGGGACCAGAGAGGCGTTTGTGTGTGTAGAGGGACCAGAGAGGCGTTTGTGTGTGTGTAGAGGGACCAGAGAGGCGTTTGTGTGTGTAGAGGGACCAGAGAGGCGTTTGTGTGTGTGTAGAGGGACCAGAGAGGCGTTTGTGTGTGTAGAGGGACCAGAGAGGCGTTTGTGTGTGTAGAGGGACCAGAGAGGCGTTTGTGTGTGTAGAGGGACCAGAGAGGCGTTTGTGTGTGTAGAGGGACCAGAGAGGCGTTTGTGTGTGTAGAGGGACCAGAGAGGCGTTTGTGTGTGTAGAGGGACCAGAGAGGCGTTTGTGTGTGTAGAGGGACCAGAGAGGCGTTTGTGTGTGTAGAGGGACCAGAGAGGCGTTTGTGTGTGTAGAGGGACCAGAGAGGTGTCTGTGTGTAGAGGGACCAGAGGGGCGTCTGTGTGTAGAGGGACCAGAGGGGCGTCTGTGTGTAGAGGGACCAGAGAGGTGTGTGCGCCTTTGAGCGTGTGAAGGGTGTAGAACAGGACTATAAAGGACGTGCATTTCGGACCCTTCATAGCAAAATGTACAACAAGCAAAATGAGCACGGCACTTAAAATGTACAAATCGCATAATGTGCAAATAGCAAAAAGAGCAAATCGCATAATGTACAATACGCATAATGTGCAATACTTAAAATGAACACTATACGCAAAACGAGCAAAAAGCAAAATGTACATAGTCGCCTTCGTTCACACTAACCACTTACTGCCGTTTCTTAGTTTGGGGTTTGTTGGATTCATATAGCATTGTAATAAAACAACTTCACATTCAATATAAGTTTATTTATATATTAATAAAGGGAACTTAATGAGGCGTGGTATGAAATCCTTGAATCATCACCAAATAACAAAGCAATGAGGACTTACACAACAACTAATTCTGTTGAAATTATATTATTTATTTAAACTTAAAAGAAAACAAACTAAAATGCAAGTCTTGTATATATCATCTGTAGAAGAAATTGTTTAACGGAAATACTTTTAATATGCAAACTGTTTAGTATTTTTTTATACTTTTTATCAAAGACGATGTCTGCTTTTCTCCTATTTTTCATTGCCGGCTCAAATATGCTTTTTTTAATTTTATTATCACTGAACACACCGATTTTAGGATACTAACGATCAAATAAAAAAATCTCCACGAGTCGGTCTTGTAAACATGCCCTAACAGTATTATGTACATTTTGCTTTTTGCTCGTTTTGCGTATAGTGTTCATTTTAAGTATTGCACATTATGCGTATTGTACATTATGCGATTTGCTCTTTTTGCCATTTGCACATTATGCGATTTGTACATTTTAAGTGCCGTGCTCATTTTGCTTGTTGTACATTTTGCTATGAAGGGATTTCGGATAGAGGGATCTGCGTACTCGATGTGAATCTATTTCCTTCTCTAGATGTGAATTAAAATTATCGCATAAAATTATCTAGAACTGGGTTAAAAGAAATTCCATATTATGAGGTCGCGGGAAATAATCAAATAACAAAGAAGACAAAACGTAAGTGTACGTAACAATTTAATTCCGTATTAGCTTCAAACAAAAGCCTACAAAATTCTCAGTGATATTGTAATTAATAGTAGATTATGATACATTTGGTTCCCTTCATAGCAAAATGTACAACAAGCAAAATGAGCACGGCACTTAAAATGTACAAATCGCATAATGTGCAAATGGCAAAAAGAGCAAATCGCATAATGTACAATACGCATAATGTGCAATACTTAAAATGAACACTATACGCAAAACGAGCAAAAAGCAAAATGTACATAATACTGTTAGGGCATGTTTACAAGACCGACTCGTGGAGATTTTTTTATTTGATCGTTAGTATCCTAAAATCGGTGTGTTCAGTGATAATAAAATTAAAAAAAGCATATTTGAGCCGGCAATGAAAAATAGGAGAAAAGCAGACATCGTCTTTGATAAAAAGTATAAAAAAATACTAAACAGTTTGCATATTAAAAGTATTTCCGTTAAACAATTTCTTCTACAGATGATATATACAAGACTTGCATTTTAGTTTGTTTTCTTTTAAGTTTAAATAAATAATATAATTTCAACAGAATTAGTTGTTGTGTAAGTCCTCATTGCTTTGTTATTTGGTGATGATTCAAGGATTTCATACCACGCCTCATTAAGTTCCCTTTATTAATATATAAATAAACTTATATTGAATGTGAAGTTGTTTTATTACAATGCTATATGAATCCAACAAACCCCAAACTAAGAAACGGCAGTAAGTGGTTAGTGTGAACGAAGGCGACTATGTACATTTTGCTTTTTGCTCGTTTTGCGTATAGTGTTCATTTTAAGTATTGCACATTATGCGTATTGTACATTATGCGATTTGCTCTTTTTGCTATTTGCACATTATGCGATTTGTACATTTTAAGTGCCGTGCTCATTTTGCTTGTTGTACATTTTGCTATGAAGGGATTTGGTTCATGTTATTTTGCATGAGGAACTAAAAATGAACAACTTGGTATCCGTTAATACAACTTTAATTATTATTATGTACCTAGTCTATTACACAAAGCGTCGAAACTTTATCCTAAATCATAAGTAAATTTTATGAGATTTTCATTCAAAATTAATAATTACTCGCTTATTATTTGCCTGAATACCTGAATTTAGAATAGAAAATTAAAAATCTTTTCATGTGTACGTAATCGTTACATTCAAGAAAAGTCCCGTAAAACGTTTCAAACAACAGTTATCAGTTCATTTTATTTAGCGAGCGCAAACTAATGTGCTATGATTCATGGCCCTACAGTGAGTACTTGTTTACTGTACCAAAAGAGCAATAACCTACATCGCTGACCTTAGCTGCTAACACGGAAACTCGACAGCGGTTGAACTTCATTCGAGATGGGGAATGAGATAAGAAAATTACTTAATAGTATAGATCGTATGATTGAGAGTATAGTGATTTTATAGTCCAAGAAGTCAGAGCCCTTAGACTTATATCATTGAGCAAAGCTGAAATTAACAAATTTAAATACGAGGTTTTCTAGCTTAACGTAGGTTTGGGGGTTCTGAAATCTTACTTTTACAATGCAATTTGAGTAAAATACTGCTGTTGATAAACTTATAATATAAGTATAATTTTATGTAATTTTAAATTATACACGGTGCCACGGTGCTCTACGTCAGCTCTCATTAAGTTTTGGTTCAAAACGCTTTCCCATAGCTACATTTTCATTTTTAAAATCTTAACAAACGAAACTTTAGCGGACAACTATGTTAAAGAAATTGAAGTACAGTTTACTATACTATCTCTGACCAGTTTGCTATGCTTCAGTCAAATTTTCTAGCGAACGAGTTCCACTGGTAACCTATTGAGTTGTTTGCTTTAACAATACAGGAAGTAAGGGCGTTACCACACGGCGTGCATTGACGTGCGCTGTTTAAAGATGCGAGAGCGCAGGTAGACGAACTAGTCACAGTATAGTGTGAAAGAGCCCTTTGTTCAAGACTATGAAACGCTAATTAGTGGTGCTAGTTTATGCAGTTTAAAGGTTTAAACACTGTAGGCTACCAATATACTATATACACATAAAATGACTTGTCCTGACTGTCCGAATGAACGATTGACTGAAAATCATCGCAGACCCTGAGCTAAAAAAAATGAAAGGGGATGAAAGCTTGTACGGAAGTTCGACATTTTCGGAGCTAGCAACATGAAATTTCATATTTAAACATGACGAATTTCAGTGTTTTTTGGGATATTTTCTCCTAGGGGGTTAAAATAGGGTATGAAAGTCAACTTTTATTTTTCTTAACTTGTAAGCTAAACTTATGACCTATACTCTAAACAAGAACAAAGGCTACTATTTTTTAAAAAAGATACAACTTGGACGGAACCGCAGGCATAAGCTTGCATTAACCGATATCTTGTAATAAGCATACATTTTGCGATAAAAACACTCACCGCTTAGCGATAGCAAAGGAATTGTTTGCAGAAACAGCGATGACGTTAACACCGTTCCAGTGAACTACAGCGACATTCTGGTGATTTCAGTGTGGCCGGCGCCATTACCATCACGTATACCAAGCGATTAAATACTTTGATTATGACATCAATCATGATAGAGTTAAAGGGACATAATGACGTATTTTTTGACAGCACTTTAACATAAATTATGCAAGAGAGTATAAGCCTTGGTAAACTGGACTTATAGAAAATAAAGCCTTAAAAGTTCATAAAGTTAGTTATCCAAATACTTTAACGTTACGTAAAGCTAGTTATCCAAAAAAATATGTTTCTCCATATTCAAGAAATTTCATTTCTAAAATAATTTAGATTCCATCTTTCAAAACTTTGTATGACATATAACTTTAATGAAATTGTTTAAAATATAACAGCTGTTTTCTTGTGCTTTAACAGATTCAAAATCAATTCTACCATCAAAAACTGTCACATCTTTGCTATATTCCAGTAGTGTTTGAACACAAAACCCTTACACACAGTAGCCAAGTAAAACAAAACTACAGCCAACAAAAAAAGGCCCCTCGCCAAAAGAAAATGTGTACATGGAAAGTGCGTTACTCAGTCGTTTGCTTTAATAATCACTGTTCACGTCTTGTACCAGTGAGTTACCAACATAGGGTATAATTAGATACTCATACTATAGTGCAGTCGGACAACTGAGTAGAGAACCTTGGCATGTTCTATTTATGTAGATTATAATGAATAATCCTACGTTGTTTTAAAAAAAGGTATTACCTTTAGTTTCTGCCTACTCCTATGGGAAAAAGGCGTGATAATTATGTATGTATGTAGTTAAAATATAAAGTTGCTGTATCATATAGGCCATCGTCAGCTGCATAGGCCTGCGGGTTACTGATTCTCTAAATACTAAATGTTGTATCAAAATCAAATTATCTTTTCATATAGGAAAAATACTGACACTTATGATACAGAGAACGAATTCACCGCCCGTTTGGAAGGTAAGGCTAATGAGAAGAGCTGGCAAGAAACTCCAGGCCACTCTTTTTAATCGCCAACTAAATTTTCATATTTCTTCATTACAAATCATTGAATGTTGCTAGTAGCTGCCACTTACATAACCAAACTCAGCCAGTATAAATAAAAAAATCAATCAGGCTAACATATCATTGTATACTTCAAGTATACCACCACGAGACGTGAACCTTGCATACAAGACTCTCTAACAAGTTGTCGGGCTATAGCAAAGCTCTGTTTATGTAAATAGCACGTTATAATTGATGGATAACTATCGGATGTATGGGAAATCGTGAAACAAAGAGTTATGTATGGATTCCGATCATGAAACGCACTTGTCTGTACATACAATACATGTATGCATTATTTATGTATGTATACATAAAATCAGGCATTTTTCTCATGGGATAGGTAGATAACACGTGTTATTACGTAAGTGCGTATTCCGTACTTCATTCCCATAGAAGTAAAGAGGCACTTAGAGCACTAAAGATGTAAAATCAATTTTTTTCGTCATAACTTCAGTGCCCGCTAAGGTTACCAATATTACCTATTATATGTAGAGGATTATTACTATTTTAAAGACCTGTATCTGACTTTATAGGGCTTTCCGTTTTAGCACTATATCCATACGCAATGTTATTAATTCAAGACTACAGGTCATCAACTCAACGCTTTTTTTATTCTTTTCTACTCTACTTCTTTATAAAAAGCAATTCAAACGCGAGCAGAGTTGTAAAATAAAGTGCATAAAAATTTCTTATGTAGCAATTCAACAGTCACCAGTATTATTAAAAAGCCATACCTCATAAATGAAATAGAAACTCTTTTTCTCAAAGTAATTCATGATTCATTGTTCGATATCAGACGTAACTGGCTTCACTGCCACCCATTGTCATGTTAATTGTGTGAAATCATACCTGAGTAGGTTGGTTATGTATGAAAGCGAGGTTATTGTGACCAATTCTTAAGACCTTATTGCATTATAGTGATACTTAAGTAACAAATGTAGTCAAGAGATAGACAAAAATTGACTCTTACCCTTAATCTTGACATATCTATTCAATAGCGTTAAAACTCATACAAAAAAAACGCTATTGAATAGATAAACTACCGCTCAATATACTCAGAAACCGGGGGTAAGTCTTTAATTGGTTTAAATGTATGTAGAGTAAGTCACAAAACTTTAATAGATTGTGCTTTAGAGCAAGCTGATACTGGTTTTTAAGTATATAGATATTAGATATTCTAACTTTTACCCGCGACTTTGTCCGCGTGGTTTGTGACTTAGGACAGAATTTTCATACAAACTAACAACGAAAAGTTTTCTTAGCGGATGCCTACGGCATAACAATTGCGATAACTCATACACAAACCAACGAAGTCTACAGCTATTTTGTAGTTAAAATCACGTCAACATTATGCCAATTATGGTAACAAAACATCACATAAAACATTTCATTCTTTATCACCCATCTTCAACTCAAAAGTAAAACCAAACAGTTTTCTATTCAATCTACATAAATAACAGTACTACTTAATAAGTTCAACACCACAATTTATTACTTACTAGCTGACCCGCGCAACTAAGCTTGCGTCACTTAAGAGAATGAAACAAAATTTTCTCCGTTTTTGTAACATTTTTCGTTGCTACTCTGCTCTTAACGGCCGCAGCGTGATGTTATATAGCATTTAGCCTTCCTCGATAAATGGGCTATCTAACACTGAAAAAAAAATTCAAATCGGACCAGTAGTTCCCGAGATAACGCGTTCAAACAAACAAACAAACTCTTCAGCTTTATAATATTAGTAGGATATCAATGCATAGCTCCTAAATCTCATTAGCACCGCGAAGGGGAAACCCATGGCATAGAAGGAAGCAATATTATAACACTGTAATACACAATGGAATATTAACATAGTGCTTAAGACGGTTACTTAGTATTCAAATGATATTGCAATGTGTTCACGATGTTCTTTCTATGGGAAGGTATGGGTGATAGGGAAAGCGATTGGCGATTGAATTACCGCTCGCTCGCCAGCGTTATGGAAAGAGAAAAGTTTTGACATGGTAAGTGCTGGATATCCTATAGCTAGGTACTAAATAGTGGTAGTATTTATCATTATTGTATGTATATATAATAATATTTTTTTCAGTTAAACTAACGTATAGAACCTTTATAAACGCGCGGTGGTAAATTCCGTAAAACGACAAATTTTATTGCAAAAGAAGAAAGGATTGCTTGTGAAAATTTTATGTTATTGATTATTGAAATATAGAAACCATTTTTTTGCAAACAAAGAGACTTAATAATATTAAATTTAATGTAGGTAATTAAACATTTGCTTTTAAACTACTTTTTTTTTTTACAAAACGTTACAAAACGTCCTTATATTTTTTTTTACAAAAGTTATTTTTGTTTTTCTAAATGCCTGATAAATAAAGCAGCACTATCTTTTATACTCCGCTTTTAAACAGCACATACTATGTAAAACAGCTCCGTCACTCGCTGTCACTTCGACCTCACTCATTCACCATACAAATGCAAAGACGTACATTATCCATATCGGATACATTAGCTATGAGCTCCATGCAAGGCGTCTGTCAGTCTGTGTGACTGTATACGTGAGTGTCGGCAGGGTTTAACTATACATTGTTTCTATTGATAAAGATCTTACTTGTTTATTAATACTAAGTAACACCTGAAGACGTCTATCGCTTGTGAACTCGCGTCCAAGAATGATTTGAGGTTTCAGTCAGAATTAATTTATTTAATAACACAAAGCTGAAGTTCTGCTTTAAACTGTGTATAAATGATTGAAGAACCTATCAAAAATGTTAAGATTGAGTCGTGGCTAGAATCATGATAGAATAGAACTCATGATAGAATACTTTCTGGTGCATGATAATAGATTTCTCGACCATAGATTTTGGTATATCAAACATTTTGAGCATCTTATACAAGTTGCCACAGTGTCTACCAGTGTGAACTATTTCTCATAAAAATGATGAAGAAATAAAGACTAACCCATGATCTAAAATAAGCAAAACGCAATATAACACAAATACATTGAGTGAGCCGAACGCATAAGATTTCAAAATTAATGTCAGTCTGTTTCAAACTAACGAAGCTCTCAACATCATTCAACAGAAAGTTTCACAATTTAACATCCAAGCAATAACTAAACGTATTAGTATTCAGGTTAACATGTAATAAACAAAAACAAACTGCATTCTCAGAAGGGATACGAACCGACTCTTGCGCAATGAGAACAAATAAAAATGCTATTCTTGAAATCAGTAATCAGTTGGAAGGATCGCAGTGCGCATGTGCAATGCAAATGTCAAATCGTGATGCGCAGATGACAGGGATTAATCGCCATCTTGTTTTATAATTATAACTGTGCGAAATAAATATTTGCACAAAGTAATCAAAGAATATTTCAAGGACTTATTTATTTCTGTCTTGGAAATAAACGGTCATATACGCGACATTGTATTTTCAAAAGCTCTTAATGCAACAAAATTGCACTAAATAATATACCTGCATTAAGCATTCACAAAACGTAGCCATTTGCAACCCAGGTAACGAATGAATGAATAAAATATCGTCCCTTTGTACAGGCCGCTAAAGAACCGTTCGGAAACAAAAAAAGTCAGGCCGTTTTAAATCTACAATGTTGATGTCATTCTCACAAAGAAGTTAAAGTTTGTTAATGATTTACTCAATATTTTTATGAGTCAGTAATGATAATTTTAATTGCTAAATAAAAGACAGTGTGTACTCTATGGATTCTGTGTCATAGAGCATGACGTTGTGTTGTGGTTTGATAACAAGGCACAAACAATGTCCATTCAGCCTATCTGCCATAATGTTTACCAATCGGGAGTAAGTAACCAGATGGTGTTACGTCATAACCTTTCGAAGAAAATCTTTTTAACAATATATAATACGCAACAGTCTTTATAAATTTACAGAAAAGCTTACTTCTTTGTAAAAGACTACTTTTATTCTGGTCAAATTCTACTAAAGAATTCTCTGAACTGTAAATTGTGTCAAGTCAACACTTCTAGTTATATGCTTCTAGTAGTTACATACGTAGGTACAGGATTCTTTTCAATGTATTATTAGAAATGCCTTAATAATATTGCTGTTGTTTATAAGAAATAGGAGAAATATATGAACTTTATAAAAATACAATGGTTGATCTTACTGAGAGTAGTTTGCCTAACAATGTTTCAAACAAGAAAGATGAATATAAATCTCTTTAGAAGAAAATGCCAAAATGCCCTGAAAGACCTACAGTATTTATTATGAATGCGAAGTTATGAGGCTGTTTGTTACTCCTTAATACAAAATCGGATTTAGATGACACTTAGACAATAATGAAACCAGTTCAGTACTTGGTAATTTTAGTTGATTCCCAGTACTACGCATTCACATAAATTATAATAAACATCCATATCGAGGCAAATGTCGATATTTGTTATTATAATGTCCTAGTATTACGACAGTGTCTGTAGCAGATGGCAGCGCGACCTACTTGCGAGATAAGTGCTGATGGCATGTAGCTGGTTATTGTAACTCGATGATAGCTGTGTACTGGTTTAAAAGAGAATTAGTATTGGCTATTTATTGATGACTATTGGCATTAATCGATGACTTAAATTAGTGACTAATTCTGAGAAAAGATTTTGTGATTAACTTTGAGTGTGGGAAGAGCTACTGCGACACCCTTGTGTAGAGACTTACGTGTCCCAAAGAAAGATTTCACTGTAAAACTTTTGTAGAAAGATTGAGATAGAGGGCAAAGGATTTCCTCACAGGAAAAATGCTAGCATTTCAACACTCATACGCGAATGACAACTGCAATGGAATTCTCTATGATTTTGCTAAGCAACCTACCTGAATCCGTGATGCAATATGTTATTTTTGATATTTAAAATCTACATAAATAGCATTTCTAATAGTTTAAATAAAGAAAAGCAAATATTTTACAGGCACCTGAAAACCTAACGATTTTTTGAAACCTTTAGTAAAAAGTAACAAAGCAGAATAAAACACTAATTTCTTACATTCACACAATATAGACAAAATGTATGTATATAAGACTATCTTAAAAAGCTTCCTACAATAATTTCCATATAAGCATCGTTGTTCAGCCCACTCGTTCGTAGTCTCAACCGTCCTTCTACTCAATTAAGCGATTAATATCTGAAAGTGCGCGATTAGATTTATCAAAGCTTTAGCCGCACGTTGTTAACCGTGAAGCGTGAACTAGCCCTTAAGAATAAACCTTTTGAGTGAAACTAACACTATTTATAGTGAAATTCTCGGCTTATTGCTTGGAATCACAATAGTAGCCTAATAAAGTATGTAGAAGCAATTTTTCGTGTAAAGTAGTTGTATATAGAGCAATCAACGGGGTGTTTGTGTGTTCGAAGAAGATATGTATAATTCGAATAACTTAGTTGGTATTCTAACCCTTAAATAAGAAAAAGAGTTGTCTTTTCTTAGTTTTGGTCAAAAACTTTTATGTTTCCAGGGTTATTTGTTTTAAAGGCCCATTTTTGTGTAGTCGATAAAAATTCAAAAGTATCTTTTAGTTGTAGACTTAATTTCTTTAAATCATCTGTCAAACATTCCTTTCCGTTTAAGTTATCTGACGAAACCAAACTCAAATCCAAATACTGCGAACAACATCATAACTGTCAAAACAGCAACACCAAACATACAAAAAACAATACACACATATAAACCCAAACACAGCTTAAAAATCAAGGTATCATTACATAACGATACATTGTCACTCCTTACAATGACGTCATAGTACATAAAGAGGAGCTCGTTGCTTAGTTAACAACAGCCCCGCGGATCGATCTCTGAGGTTAAGCTACGCTTGCTGATGTTGTTCTGTGGATGGTTGACCTTATACATATCGAGTTATATGTGTATCTTATTGTTGGAAGAAAAGGCTAGGCTGATATACGTCATAGCACATGAATATTTTGCAAAACACACACACATGCAGCAGTCCTCATTAGCAGTCAGCGATTGTCCAAACGCTTCCTGTCCTTGGGGTCCACATGCCCGATCGACCGGAACATGACTGCTACCCAATTACTCCTCGACTTCTTGATAGATTTATTGTGTGCAATATAGTGTGGAATTAATAAATTGATACTTGGAATTTTCGAGGTTTGGATTGGATTATTAGGAATGAATAGTTAAGTTAGGCAAAGTAAAGACGAGCTTCGTGGCGCAGTGGTTAAGGTGGTAGCTATGTAAATACCATTGCTTTGACGTCGTGGGTTCGCTTCACACACTGTGCAAAAAGTCCTCGCAACATAAAAACTTAGAGCGAAAAAAAGATAGCTATCTGCTCCGTCCACTTTTAGCCATTCTGTTGAGCATAGAACCTCCTCTTGCCACCAATCTATATCTACTATTGAAACGTCTTTACAGAAAATGTTTTTACGTTCAGTACTATAGAACCATGGATTACGATATTAAATAACAGAAAACCAATCAAAAATAGTCATAATAGACCTAAATATTATAAAGATTGCGTATAATCCAGTCGGAAAACAGACATGCTACATACCTATTAGTTACACACACACAAAAACAAACTAAATCCACTTAAAGAAACTAGGTCTTGTAACTACATTAGTTTTTCTCACAACATAAAAAAATCAACGCATAAACCAAGCTAATTTGCTAACACGATATACATAATGTATGTTAATATTTATGTACAAGGAATTACAACAGACTGCCTATTTATCGAGCAATGACTCCAGTATACTGTGACCATTTTTTTTTATTTCTTTTCTTGCGAAGCGCTCGGCCAACTGCACGTTTTCTACCTAATCAACAATGTAAATATCTGTGCACTGTAAATGACTTATATACTCCGGCAAATTAGTAGAGAACCTTAGCATGGGCCATTTATCTAGATTATAAGTCATATTAATAATCTATACTAATATTATAAAGCTGAAGAGTTTGTTTGTTTTAACGCGCTAATCTCAGGAACTACTGGTCCAATTTGAAAAATTCTTTCAGTGTTAGATAGTCCATTTATCGAGGAAGGCTATAGGCTATATATCATCTACGCTACGACCTATAGGAGCGGAGTAGCAATAAAAAATGTTACAAAAACAGGGAAAGTTTTGATCCATTCTCTCTTATGTGACGCAAGCGAAGTTACGCGGGTCAGCTAGTTTTAATATAAAGTTACTGTATCAAACAGGTCATCGTCTACAGTATAATTTTGTTTCATTGATATCCTGAAATTGTGAATTTAGTATACGTTTCAACCGAGAACCTTGCATATAAGACTCTTTACTAAGTTGTTGGTCTATAGTCAATAGTAAGGTGCCTTTAATGAGCTACATATTGACTTAATGACATCAATAGGTATACAACAAGATACGGCCATGCTTCATTCAAACCACAGATAAGGAATGAATGTATTTTTTTATTGTTTTCGTTCAATGAAGATATGTCACGTTTGTTTTTATTTTTTTGTTGATATCGTGTCGTAAAAACGTGAATCTGTTTTGCCTTATTGGTCGTTTAGATTAATTGTTATGGGTATACTTTCTTGCATATTGCATAGTAACTAGAAGAAGTAGAGAATGAACCAGAGGGCAATCACGTATTTCAGTTGACAACTATTTGGAAATCACTATGCTGTACATTGTTTTCTCCCTAAGATTCTTGTGATTAACACGTAACGTCAAGGCAGCAATGTACTGAATAGTGACTATCAATTTGATGTATATAAGTTGTAAACTGAAATACGAGAAAAGCTGTTTAAAGGGTTTTATTGTGTAAAAGCTGAATGAAAAAGGGTAAAGTAGACTTACACGGATATTGGTGAATGAAAAATTGGTGTATTTTAAAAATAGGTTTGTAAATAAATTGCTATTTTTTATAAAATAAGCGTTAAATTATATTGACTGTCTGCACGAAGTAAAAACGTGATATTCCCCATTTATCTGCGACCTCTAAAGTTTTCGTGACTGAAACATTACTTTCGAAATTATTGAACAGTGTACGATATTTCAACACTTTAAACCGTTCCCAATTTTATTAGGACTTAGAGAGTCGCCCTTTTATACACAACTAGCTGAGCCGCGCAACCTCGCTTGCGTCACATAAGGGAGAATGGACCCCAATTTTCCCCGTTTTTGTAACACTTTTTACTCATACTCTGCTCCTATTGGTCGTAGCGTGATGATATATAGCCTATAGCCTTCCTCGATAAATGGGCTATATAACAATGAAATAATTTTTCAAATCGGACCAGTAGTTCCTGAGATTAGCGCGTTCAAACAAACAAACAAACAATCAAACAAACAAACTCTTCAGCTTTATAATATTAGTATAGATTAGTATAGATATCACAGACTTTACGCTAGATTTATTAAATGCAATAACGCTCTACAAATGTATTTTACTGTATTCACATTCAAAAATCATAGAAACCTACTGATTACAGTATAGTAACTTTTCTATTTAAAACAAACGATAAATCAATACCGCTTCATCCCTTTCTTAAATCATCAATCAGGTAATGCTATCTAAATTACATTTTTAACAAGCATGAAGGTTAAATTTATCAATGATTACGATCGATACGAGTCTTGGCGTAAGACTGGTATAATAAAACATATTGAATATGATTGTTATTGAAGGCCTTTACAATCAAAACCCACGCATTTTGAGCCATTGTTGAAATCGATATGCACTAACCGTTTTAAAAAGTCTAGCGTTTATACAGCGTGTTTAAGAACGAGCTAAAATCAATGTCTAGAATTATGTTTTCTTTTTTCATAGAAATTTCCTTGTTGGCGTTTGCTTAGTTATTTGTACGAAGGATTTTCCGATATTTCATCAACTATTTTTGAAATTCTTTTGCCAATAGGTTACATTGAGTTAGTCAGAATATTTACATAGCCACTACGTGTTGAATAAGTGCAGAAAAGATTTAAATTTACCATTTAACTCTTTCGGAATCGGACAGAAATTTAGAAAACAGGTAGATGTTATGACGTAGACATCCGCTAAGAAAGGATTTTGATCAATTCTAACCACAAGGGGATAAAACAGTGGATTAAAGTTTGCATGAAAATTCTGTCTTAAGTTAAAAATCTCGCGGAAGCAATCGCGGTCAAAAGCTAATAGATACATAATAATATGTTATAATGTTTTAGGTACATACTATTTACACCCTGTATTAATTCTAGTTCAAAAATCTATATTACCTAAGTGACACGGCGATGTATTAGTCCGGTCAAATTAGACCAAAAAATCAGTAAACCCACGACAAATTCAGGGGAAGCTGAAAATTCTTAAAATTGTTTAAATTATAATTATAAACATTGTCTTAAAAGTCCCAACCGATCCCATGTAAGGAAAAAATTTTAGCGGGGTAATAAGGTCCAAAAAATGAGTTTTTCGCGATTTTCTTGAAAACGGTAAGTTTTATCGCAAAATTACCCCAGACATAATTTGTAGATCAGGGAATTTCCTACAAAAAAGGTATCAATAATTGCAAAAAATTGCGAGCGTCATAATACACTCATACACTACTTCAACTTGCTTTAGCAATTATAATATTAAAAGAAGTTGAAATCGATGACATCATGGATGCTGATTTAATAATTAATATCGAAAATATAGTAGATAAAATTTTTTCATACAATGATATTGAAAATGATGAAATATCTGGAGCTTTACTTAATAAACTGAATCAAAAACTTAAGGATTATGAGGAACGAGGACCAACAGCGAAACTTTGGATTCAATATTAAGTTTTTTTTTCAATTTCCGTTTCAATTCTTAAAGAGTTTTTAAGAGCTGAACGTATGGGGGATTGGAAAGCTCATTTAAACTGCGTCAAAGAAATGCTTCCTTACTTTCACGCGTCTGGACATTTTCCGTATACTAAGTCTGCACACCTATACTTGCAGGATATGCTACAATTAGAGAATTTCATAGATCCTGAAGTCTATAAAAAATTTTCAGAAGGATTCTTCACTGTGAGACGTTCAGACAAATTAAGCTGTGGCACTTCAACGGACATGGTAATTGAGCAGTCTATGATGAAAGCTATGAAGACAGATGGAGGTATTGCTCGAGGAAGAAGCACAAAACAGAGTGTCATAAGTAAATGGGTTTATAGTATGCATGCAATGAATACAGTTTGTGAAAAATTAGAAGATCTGGCTAATGTTAGGATGGATACGACCGAGCAGCATGTTGATGCAAGAGATTCACGAGTAAAAAAAGATGCTAAAGACTTACGAAAACTTTTGGAATGGTTCTCAATACATAATCCTTTTCCAGAGGTTTTGCATCGTTATATCTCAGAAGCGGTGGCTTTTAGGGAAAAAATTATTGATACCTTTTTTATAGGAAATTCCCTGATCTACAAATTATGTCTGGGGTAATTTTGCGACAAAACTTACCGTTTTCAAGAAAATCGCGAAAAACTCATTTTTTGGACCTTATTACCCCGCTAATTTTTTTTCCTTACATGGGATCGGTTGGGACTTTTAAGACAATGTTTATAATTATAATTTAAACAATTTTAAGAATTTTCAGCTTCCCCTGAATTTGTCGTGGGTCAAATGTCTAAATTGACCGGAGTATATGTATAGTCAGATAGTTTCGATTTCATTGGCACATTGAAATTCGGTCGGTTTGCTCAATGTTCGCGTGCATTGCGATATGTGCCCGCTCTAGTAATTAACGGGGACTATGATAATTGATTATATATGTTACGACATATGTTGTACTGGAGTTTAAAATGGACATGAATTTTTGATAAAGTGTGGCTTTAAAATTTAATGATAGTTGTTTCCGCCAAGTGCAATTTTTTTTACATATTTTTTCTTGACGTACCATTGTTCTTGTGTTATAACAGTAAGGTCTTATACAAACATAGAAAAAGGGACACATAACACTTAAACTACTACACTTCTTTCGCTCAAAAACCATCGACCAGCGTAATAAGTTTTGTCAAAGTGTTTTCCAGTGGTAAAAAATAAGTAGAGACTTTTTTCAACAATACAACTTTAGCATACAAAATACTGTCTTTTTATATCAAAAAACCTTTGCTCAAAAATCAAATATTTATAAATAAAGTACTTATTATTTATACTCAATGCTACACGTAGAGCGATGACATAGTACACAGACACGCCCACCGTCGCCAACTATTACAATAACAACGGTGATGTATCACAGATTACTCATAAAACAATACTAAACCGCGATAATCCTTATTTAGCACAATTTAATACGCAAAAAATTATATGACTCTTTAAGTAATATTTTTGCCAGAATTTCAACGAAATGTTTAAATAGGCAATTGAGTGGTAAATTATAAAAATGTTTTATTTTTTATTCATTTTATAAACAAACTGCTTTTTTGATGTGTGATTTGACAATTTTATAAGAGGAATTCAATATTTGAAGACTTTTGCAGATAATGTTTAAAAAAAACTGTAAAAATCTTTTTTCCGCAACCAATTTCTTCGTAAATAAGTTCTTGGCAAATGTTTCGTAGAAGAAAAAAATGCGTAAAATTAAGAATCTCCTCCCTTTTAAAGTTAGTTAATGAAAATGACAAAAATAAGCACTCATTCTACAAATACTCTTGGTTAGCATAAGCATTTTTTTAGAGTTCAATGAAAAAAGGCATACTAAATATTGTAATCATAGTAGCAAATTCACTTTTTTATCGTACAATTTTCCTTTACCGACTAATCAGTCACACATAATTTGTATGTCACAAGTACACGTCTTTAACATAAATGTAAGTATAATCACTGTGATTAAAGATGGTAAAAACTACGCCAGTTTTCAACTACCTGAACATACATAATTGTTCAAGGAAACGGTCCACTTAGGAAGTCGTAAAGCTTCAGGTAAAACCCAGAGATAATAACCCCGTAACCCAGCATTAATAGAATACTCTTTTTACATAGAACAAACCCCAGCAATAATAACCCTGTAACCCAGCAGTAATAAACCCCTCATTTTACATAAAACCCTTTTTTTGTATACGATTTCTAGTATTTGTATTACACAAATAGGATTAAGATAAGGCCCTTGAAATCCGTGTTTCAGTTTCTTAGACTTTTTGATGTGATGTGTGATAGAAATTTTCTAAGAAAGCTTAGGGTGTTAAGTAGTATTTCTTTGTTTCGTGTGTTATTGTTGTGCATTATAGACTATTTAGTGAGTATTATAGGTATACCTAAATGTACTCTATAATTTAGTTGTCAATTACGTAGTACTCGTAACCGGCGGTCTTGTATGACAAGATGTATGGATGAGAATGAAGCAATACAAGTTTGAAGTGATCGTTACAAGTAGAGTTCTCTAATCTCTGCCTACCCCCTCGGGACAAGGGGAGTTTAACTGTATTTTAAGTTCTTATAAATAACTGTTTCTACTCAATTCTAAAATGAAAACAAATCTTTAATATTCCCATATCATTAAAACAACAGTGCTCTCCATGACCACAATACTTATCATATACCATTGTTCTTAACCCATTAACACCCATATATTTTCCCCTACATAGCAATGAACAACCACATAGTATTATAGTCCGACAACTTAGTAAAGAGCCTTGTAAGCAAGCTCTCTGTATACAAAATTCAGAATTTAGATCATGAGTGACCCGCAAGTTTGAGCAGCTGACGATGGCCTGTCTGATACTGCTTCATTATTTTAAAAATAGAGAGAATTTTTAATTATAATTTAGATAAATCGGGCGCGTGAAGGTTGTCTACGAAGTTGTCGGACTATATAAAGTTTTAATTGAACTGCGCGGGCGCAGTCTATGACGTAAGTGAGACACGTCATCCAATTTTGTCGCCTTCTACCATTGTTCCGAACAAATATAGTTACGCATAATTTTTATATATTAATCATCAAAGGATACCGGTATCCTTTGATGATAAATATATATTTTGTTGTTGTTGTTCGATGTTTTGTTTGACTGAATAATAATAATATTTGTGTAATTAAGGTTGAGGCTGAATTTCGAAGGTGGACTCTATAGTAAAAGTGATTTTAGGATAATGAGAATAAAGTTAAAACTGAATTTTAATATAAATTAATATAAGTGTACTGGGAAACCAATTAACAGGAGCCTAACAATGAAGTCTAAGAAATACAAATCTAAAAGATATAGGTAAGTTTGTTAATTTATTGATAAGAGACACCGATTTCAATAATTCCTAAATTTTTAAGAAAATACTTAAAAAACTAGTCTAAAAATATGTTGCCTTCAGCCTATATCTTATACTAAACCTCAATTTCTAAAACAGAACGAGAAACACAACTGCAATTCTAATTAGAATTTCTTAGAAATTCAATATAATCAAATGGTATACGAAAATACCGATATAGGTCACAGTAATCGCAGCGAACTGTATGTCTGTTTAGTGCATCACTATCGGAAACGACTGTACCGTTGCACGTGGCTCTAATTGCCACAGCTTTGTTTGTACTCGTAACAGTTTGTTTACCTCTGATTGTAGACTTGTGTACTGTGTGTGACTTATGACAGTTATGAAAGAAAAATGTGTCGTGTTTGACATGCAACAATGTGTCAAAATATGACATAATTGTCGCAACAAAGCGCGATCGTTTGATCAAGTTGTCAAATACTCAATTTTACACGTTAAAATGTCATTTGTCATATTTTACTTATGAACTAACCTAAAGTAAACTTTACTGGCATATCGTTTTAAAAAAGCTTATTAACTAACTACCACATAACAGATTTCAACCTGAGAGCAGCCTTTAAGGTTAAAATCTCAGATATGCCTTGTCGTATGGATACCTTAATTCTCTTTTTCTATGTTAAATCTATGATACGCCTTGATATAATTACAGACAAGTACCTTAATCCACTCTTTATATTTTAGTTTCAGAAAATTGAATCTTCTATATTTTTTCTAAACCTAAATCCATTGATCTGCATAGTTGAATGCGCACGGGCAATCCCTAAACATCAGATCGTCCGCTTGAATGAACAATTAGAATCGTTTGAACGTCCTGAGAATGACATTGACATTATTTGTGTGTCCCATTGCTTCCATATGGTCCCGGTTTATGTGTGACGCACCTGAAGATGACAGCAGATGTTTTTAAAGGGGACCATATGCTCATGGTACAATTAGAATACTGTAAAGGTCATTGTAAAGGCAAAAGAAGAATAAGAAACGAGAGGAACGAAAGTTAGTAAAGTTTGATAGACTTATTTCATGCTTCAAAGAATTAACTACAGTCTATAGTCCAAGAAGTTAGTAAAAAATCTTGTTTGCAAGGTTTGCAGGGTGGCAGTGGCTCTCTACTATTTTTTGGACTATAAGAGGTAATCTTAATACTGGAAGAAAGTGAATGCATACCTACTGTATTATATGTATTTCGTGCTTGAAAAAGTAGCTCAGATATCATTTAGTGGAAATGCTTTGTACAATTTGTAGAGGTAACTTACTTTGTCATATTTTGGTATATAACCTGCATAATATGGAGCTTTCTAGAAGCTTGAAGGGCTTAATCCATGGGTACAAATGATGACTAGTTTTATACGGGCTTTGGTTTTTACGGGTTTTCTTTACCGAAATCCTATGTCTAAATTGTTGCGTGATTGTATGGTACTAAAGCAAATAGTGATATGTTAATCTAAGTGTTTATAAAGCAAGGATTTACATATCACAAGGATTCTGAAATTTTCAGGCACTTACGAAAGATTTACAAATCATATTGGATATCCAACCACGCGTATAAAGTGTTTTACTAATTGTAATTGAAAGTCGATGATGCGTTCAATATAATGCAATTAGCAGGACAGGTTGTATACATTAATTCTAGGACAAGTATTGTGTGGTCAATCTATTATGCCGAGCATTTTTACGCATTTTTCGTAGAATACACATGTATAACAAGCCTTTATTTAGTTTCATCTGTACCGGTTTTGTTTCTCTGTAAGCAAATCTTGCAAGTTTTTGATGCACTTTCCGGCTACCGATAGATGAAATTTTTATTAAGTTGTACCAAGGTTGTAAAATTTTAGGATACCATGTACCATGTGCACGTCAAATGTCACATTGTAAATATGTTCCCGATACAGGCATTTAAGAATACTTTAAAACTATTAGACCTTCTCTAATTAGAAATGCGCTTATTCTAAAGTAATGGCGTGTAATACTCTCAGAACTCTAGTTGCCTAAATACATCATTATTGTCAAACTTTATTCACGTTTTTAATTCAAGTTTGACTGGCGTCATGTAGACAAATAATTCTTTAATATATTAGCAACATGTTTATGTTATTTAAATCTGTGTATCTCACTACTTATCGTATGTACCCGGAGATTAATGATAGGTCATTTTAGTATCAAAACTATACCTACCGGGTTTTTAATAACAAAAAGATTTAAAATAATTGTCACAGAAAACAAAATGGTATGGATTTTTCGGTAAACGGTTACGTATTAGAAATAAATTAAATGGTAAAAAACATTTTGGTAAAACAGGCTTCTATTATGCCCTCATAAATAGAAAATTAGCTACGAATAAAATATCGTACCTAAAATTTTTATACTAGTAACATTTTTTAATGGCAAAAAAGCCTATTACAAGATATTAAACTAAATTACTATAAAAATTCCATCTCACAATTATTGCGTTACAAATATGTACAATTAAGTTTGATTCTCGCACGTGGTAAATAATAGTACAATTCACTAATTATGGCCTATTTCGTGTCTATAGCCAGTCGAAAAGTTCTTAGAAGAAATCTTCTGTTTCATAGTTACATCATAGTCACAATTTAGTTATTTCTATTCAAGTCGCTTTAATCTTTTTATCCTCAGATATATATTATCTGTTCATCTCGCTGAAAACAACATGCTTCAAGTTTTTAATTTATGTTCCGAATGTCTTTGGTTATTAATAGACAATATTATAAAAATAAATCAACAGAGATAATGGATGGGCGAACAAATTAAACTAACAAAGAGAGCTGCTTAAATTAGCAGTCGAATTCGATATACTACTAAAATGATATTGAAAATCGTTGTTATTTGGTCAAAAAGGTTAATTCAATACTGCTAGTTTACCTCTATAGAGGTATAAGAGGTAGACTAAAAAATATATTTATATTTTTTTTACAGTAAGCCTAGCTCCAGTCATGACAATGCTTACAGTTTTCGACAATAATTACTGCTTAAATATAAAGAATAAATTTTCTAGTGACTTTAAACTATTACAATTTTTATTTTAAGAATAAATTCTGACTATAAAACACGTTTAACATTATGATCTCGACAAAATTAGTATTTTGCATCAACATAAAACAAATTAATAAAAGTTAAAAACGAAACTTAATTTTCGTCACAAACGCCGCGCTATTTAGTTCAATCTCTTAACCCCAACTTATCTTAAAGATAAAGCTTGACTGAGCACCTTTTAATGTCTCCCTAATATTCCACTTAAGAATCCTTTAACTATTTACGACATTAAGTAATGGCGTCTTGCAAATAACGATAACTTATCATTATACAAACATAAGTGTAGACGAGACGGAACTTCGTACACGCTTTCTTTGTGGCACAATTTAAATAGTATACTAGCTTCTACTCGTGACTTTGCATGTGTCGAAACATTTAATGTTGGTATAAAATTACCATAATCTGGAAATATGAGTGACACCTGAAAATCTTTGGCAGTTTTTGCGTGGAGGTGTGACAAATGGCCATTAATTCAGACAGATTTTAGCATAAATAGTACGATGTGTGTTTAAGATATGAATTACCAATTAATTGCATAATGATATTTCACGAAAAAGAGTTACTTCAATAGTTCTTAAAAGGATATTCAACGCATTTAATTTTAGCTTAACCCTTCAAGCCTCAAGTCCCCGCGACACAAGAACAATTCTTAGTGCAGCAGTTGTCTTTTTGAAACTCAAAAATTACGCAGCACTAAAGTTTAAGGATCATTTTCAGTTTGCAAAACAAGCATCAGATAACTTATTCGATAGATAAAATGACAGCAAACGTATGAAAATAACTGTCAAAATTCCACCTAACAAGTAGTAAAATTAAGGACTGAAAGTTCCTTAGTATCCTATGCCTATTTTTGCACATCTTATGTCATTTAAAAACGATTTACCTAATTCATTATAAGGCTTATAATTAAACGGCATTATAATATGAACAATTATAATTGTTTCGCGTTAGTCATTTAGTTAGAAGATATACTACAATAATTGTTAGTGACGCATTGTGTACATTAATTACTTATCTGTACACGTAATTATTTGTAGTTCATTTAATCAAATGTTTATTAGAAATTAGTCATATTTGGGTTTTAATAATATTTGGTTTAAGAAATACATACCCTACTTATTTTGGACGTATAGATGTTTATTTCTTTTTCTAAAAAAAGTAAGTATTATTAGAGTTATATTTTGGTAATATATTAAATTTTATAACTGGAGTACTTGATCTAAACTTATGTTTTCATGTGTCAAATCGTATTTAGATACTATTTTTTAATAGGCATTTAGACACGCTAAAATACCAGCTTTATATTTGAGCATTCTTATTGGGTCTAGTTTTTAAAAAATCATTATTGCGAGGAATAATTTTGGTACGACGAAAAAATATTGAATCTCTGTCATAGAAGTGAATTACTCGAAATAGGTACCTAAAGAAGAATCAGCCCTTCTTATAAGGAAAAGGTCTATGGTACCTAAATATTATAATTGACCGTAGAAATACCAAAACTATATTTAGTTACAGTATCGTCTTTTATGTTTAATACCTATGAAGTATGGCTATTTATGTGTTCATGTACATATTAAAATAAAATATCGTTTATTTACCTTAAAACGTAGCATGTATTGTGACTGCAATTAAATGACAAACTGACAGCGCCTCTATCGGAATCTTACGGAACAAAAACCATATAATTGACATATGAAATAAA
The DNA here is from genome assembly GCF_050436995.1 of Anticarsia gemmatalis. Classification (NCBI taxonomy): domain Eukaryota; kingdom Metazoa; phylum Arthropoda; class Insecta; order Lepidoptera; family Erebidae; genus Anticarsia; species Anticarsia gemmatalis. Next base: position 5,816,087 of record NC_134764.1, on the reverse strand, counting down.
AAAATGGGCAGAAATAAATAAATATTTATAAAATCTATATGTTAATCGGGGAAGCCCCTGCCCAACAGTGGGGCAATATAAGCATATAAAATAGAGTCGTTATTGGTGTTTTAAGAGTAAAAAAATATATATATATATTGCACGGGTTTAACCTAGTAATGCAAGTTGTTTTAGCCTATTAATCGTTAGGGCTGTTAAATGGTTAAACATAAAATATAGAGAAACAAACTTCGACTGTCACTTGTGGGAAAAAGGGTAGAGCTCATAAAAGGAACTTAGCCGATACTGAAAAGGATGAAGAGGCTTTTATGCAGATTATGTTGGTATTATGAGTATCACTTTCATTATAAAAACTGTCATAAAACTCATTACTCGTCATGATTCATTCACGTTTACAACGAAATATAGAGTATTAAGTTCTCTCTCTACAACAAACATTAAACCGTTGCTAAACAAACGCCTCCATTAATCAAGCTTAAACCTTTCCGTGTTTCAAACACAATGACCAAGATATTAACACATTACGGCAATTTACATTCCATTTTAAGTCGTTCAAACAGGACGCCGACTCATTATACTCAAGGATAGCCTTTCTACGTTCACGAAACATAAACATTTATGTAAATAAATAAACACTTACTTCGTCCTCCTCGTCATCGTTGTAGTAAGGATCCTGGAGGAGATTCTTCCAGTAGATCACATCAGCAGGTATCGCGTAAGCATCATGATCCCTCAAATTCGCGTACAAGGGACTGTCCCGTCCAACGCCCTCGGAACTAGCACTTATAGAATAACTTTCCACTTCAACACTACCACCGCAAGAACACCCCTCGTCCGTGTAACTGTAGCCATATTCGATCTCCTCGTAGATATTCTCGTCGGTGAGTGCGTCCCGCACCGGCTCGTAGCCGTCGTCCGTCGGCTTGTCCGGCGTCATTGCTACTGAGCCTCTGTCAACACACCTGTCCTTACATTCTCCCACCTCGTGCAACGAGTACACAGAATACGAATCAGGTATAAAGTCGCTGGCCGTGTCGAACGAAAGACGCGATATCGTCGCGTGGTGCTGCGATAATACGCGCCGTAGTATCTTGTCGGAATTGTGAAAGCCGGTGGAGTGCGCCCACACCTCCGCGTAGGGGGTGACTTCATTCTCGTCCGTACTGCACTCCTTGTAGCTCCAACACGTGCTCTCTGAATCACTGTCAGACACACTGTCGCGGTTGTTCGACTCCATATCCGACATGGAGTTACTGCAAAATGATTTTAATCGAGTCCTTCGTGGCGCTACCGGGGTGCCGTCACCCTTATCAAATATCTTGTTTACGTTGTTCACTTTAACACCGGCCGGAGTGCTCGTCACGAACGAGATTTCCGATAGGGTCGATTCACATTCACTCTCACTGTTTTTGATCGGTTTTTCCTCCGCCATTCGCTCCAAACACTCGTCGAAGATATTCAGGATACTCAACGACACTTCCTTTTCAGACGGTATTAAATTGCGTTGGTACTCGTCGAGCTTGTATATTTCCTTGCCGAGTTGCGACAGTATTTCGTCGAACTTACTGTCAGGAGTGTCGGGCTCGTCGTCGGGCGGCGTGACTGTGATCAGCGGGTCGTACTCCTCGATCGCCTGGCGAATGTTCGTGAGCCATTCGATAACCGGCTGCGGTGTATCGGCGCGCAGTGTGACCGCGACTGCGTTCGGAATCCAACTTGCTAGTTCACACATTTTGCTCACCGTACACGATAACCGGTGTATGAATCAACACGCGGGATTCCGTGAAACTAAGCTTTGACGTTTCCATAGCAGTATTGTGGAGCGCTCGGACGATATCGACGACATTTGCACTCGACCGCGATCGCTTATCATTATTTTCCTAATTATATTCGACGAACGCATATTTGACCTCTAAGATACGCGACTATTTTGGATCATCTTAATTTTGGTGAAATAACAGCACAACATTTTGTTATAACAATGGAACTCTTTGTATTGGTACAGTACACATCAAAAGTTATTAAAAAAAAATAAAAACAAACTATTTTGACAGGACGTTGACAGTTGGTATTCGCGCGCTTTTTTATTTTTAATTTTAAAATGTTGTAACGGAAGCGTCCGCGCGCGGCACGTCCACACCGATAGTGGTGCGCCGTCCGGCAATTAATTCGATGCGTTCATTCTGCGCCTGAGTCTGTGTGACCGATATTCTACGTTATTTCTGTGGCGTGCCGAGCATGTGGCGCAACCACACTCCAACTAAATGCAATGTGCATTAGATAAGAGAGATCAGGCGCCGAGACGATGTATGTACATCTTTATTGTTATATGTCTAATATTGACACTAGCAATAGAGTCGTCAGCTTCCGCTCACAAAGATTGTTTTGTCCATAAACATGAACACAGCGCGCTCGCAATTTACTTTGCATTTTCCTGTATGTGCTGTACGTTTAATTGTTGCCGATTATCAACTTTATTTACTTGTCCGTAAAGATCATAATAGGTTTTAGAACTAGAGAACAATACTGTTGGTTCAGGATAATCATGAATTGGCATTGAATAGTAGGTACAATGTTTTAGTTTTATATTTAAAGATATTAAAATTAACAAAGGGTTAATTTTCTGGTAAATACCAAATATTTTCCTTCCCATATCTCCCAATGAAAATAAAACAAACAGATCAATTTAATAAAGTAATTATGATTTAAACATCATTAAACTCTGTCTCTATAAATTGTTTTGTTTAACAGCTAACCGAGGAGGTGTGTTCATAAAACGTTTTTATAAACGAGATGTAATTTATATTGTGTACAGAAATAAACTGTAGAACATTTGTTTCGCAATACAACACTACATCAAACGTTTTAACGTCTATAGTTTTTCTCCAAATCTTACTTTTCATGTGGTTGTACGGGAGATAGGATGACCATGATTTTAGAACAATTAAAGATATTACTTTCATAATGCTTAAGTACTTATTTGAATCACTTGCTTTTCTTGTTTATCACCATATCTACTGCTCAACAATAAATAAAATTGGTCATTACTGGCCCTCACTGGTTACTGGTCCAGGGACTCCTTTCAGAATGAGGCAGTTGCTAGGACTGGAAGCTTTACAATAATGTAGATCTGATATTTTTTGTCTTTACTATAAACCGAAATTACCTTAAAGTCAAGCAAACGTCTCGAAAATAGATGATCTTGTTTACGCACATACATTAAGCCTCGCCTATTTCCCGTAGGGGTAGGCAGAGACCAAAAAACGGCACTTGGTACTATCCTTACAAACTTTCTTTCCTTCGTTCACATCCATACATGTTGTCATACAGAACCGCGAAGTACGAACGAGTTCATTCCCATGTCATATTAAAAAACAATTGCACAATATAAAGACATATCATGCACAGCATTTCCATGAAATGCTAAAGACCTTATAATTGTAATCGATATACGATTCATGAACTTCTTTCGTTCAATAAATCTATTACATAAACAGTTCTGAAACGATTGTGTGACATGCGAATATCGATTGTTGAACGATTAATCGATTGGTAAACGATTTCTAATTACGTAACAAGATATATCTGGACTCTTGCATATGTATCAACTTTTCCTGAAAGACTTATTTGCGAAATCTGAGCAAAAATGCAATTGTCATTAAGTTCTGAATGTTTCGGGGCTTAAATTATGATTATTTTATTTTAAATTTAGTTTATGGTTTATCAAATGTACATTGTATAAAGATTTGTACTTCATATACATACGTACAGACGCAACTTTAAAAATATGTAAGTTAACTCTTTTTGGTTGACAAACTTTATTAAAAATGTTATGCATTGAAATCGTTAGATTTTATTAGGAGTCTTTAAAAACGCAAAAGAAATATGAATCTTTAGTAATCGGAGATATACCACACGTTATGCACAGAGGGCATATTTAGTTCTACGACGAGACGGTCTATGCCTCAGTACTTTTTCATTTTCTCAAAGGATGTCACAACATCTAGGAGTGCCTATTCGATCGTTTAACGATGCATGACACCACGTATCAATGAGTCACGAGATTACCGTCACATTTATACAACGTCGTGACACATTGGCCGTCATTCGAGTTTCCTTCCATCTTATTATCCTATTGCTATCTTTGTGAGCAGTGGCTGTGGGTAAAAGGTCGATTTTACTTTACGATGATTGAGTATATCTAACTTTAGTTAGAAGACTATAAAATTTATAAAAGTAAAGTTGTTGTTGTTTCTTGTGGCTAGGATTTGTACTTGAGTAAATTGATTGGTTAAAATGTGTGATATTCGTAATTTCGTAAGGACCAAATCTTCTATCAGTAAAATAGACTTAACCCAGCAATGTCCCACTGCTGGACAAGGCTCTCCTCCCAAAAAGTCATTGGTGAGTTGCTGCAGGTACGAAACCTGTAGCTCTAGGCAATCAGCGCTCTCAGTCTGTACAGAAGAACACTTTAATTTTAACAGATTCTCCAAAGACTTTCTATCAAACGAGTATTGTAAAATCGGCTCTACGTGTATACTGTAACTAGAATTACGGCTATTTAAAGATAATCTACCTATAGTATCTATATAGAGGAAAATTCCAGGATCCCAAAATTCAAGTGCAACATGGTAACACTACAATTGAATGAACAAAGTTAACTGCAGATTACAAAGCCCATTCATGTGGAATATCAAACTTGGATCTTGCCACGCGATTACCAACATTATAGCAAACTGATAAGGTTGTATTTGTAATGATAAATATTTAGGTGAGGTGGTGTGAATGGCCACTGTTTCAGGAGTTCGCACATGCGCGTTAAGTCGGTTACGCACTGGCCAGTTTGTTTTTCATTATAAATAGAATACGGCTTTCTCTTGTTTTGGTTTTCTTCGCGGAGATTTTTGGTTTGTTCTTTGTTTAAAACAATGTAGGTATTGGACAATTGTATAAGTAGACCCAAGGTAGACTGGCAGAAAATGCCCCTGGCATTAAGTCCGCCTTTATACAGCCCTGTATATAAAGTTTGAAATAAATAAATAAATAAGTGTAGCTTTTAATGGCATACCCTAATCTCGGATTTTTCTTTTCTACCAAGGGTATAATATTGATCTCCTGTGTTACGGCTGGAGTATAATTTTGTTCTTAGACGACTCAAGTCCTAGTTTCTTAGTAAAAATGGTTTAATCGAGAGGTTGTTTGAAAAATATGTAGTAAAGAAAATAGGATACTTTCTTCAATTATTGCAGATATCTTTAATGTATATTAATTTAATAGTTTAAAGAACGAATCCTTCTCCGACAATCAAAGCCAATAAGAGGCAAATTTTACGAGCACAAAATCATAGAAACATAATCTGCGGATCAAACAAATCAATAATCATATAGCCATGCCAACATACCAAACTCCACTCACTACAAAGTAAGCCCAAACACTCGTGACATACATATTATTATATATTTAACTTCAGCAAGGTAATTAGCAACTACAATATTAGCGTTTCAAAATACCTCCAAAAGTCACGTATAAAGAACTAGCTGACCCGCGCAACTTCGCTTGCGTCACATAAGAGAAAATGGCACATATGTTTCCCTGTCTTTAAAACATTTTTTACTTGTACTCTGATCCTATTGATCGTAGCGTGATGTAGTATATAGCCTAAAGCCTTCCTCGATAAATGGGCTATCTAACACTGAAAGAATTTTTCAAATCGGACCAGTAGTTCCTGAGATTAGCGCGTTCAAACAAACAAACAAACTCTTCAGCTTTAGGTATAACTAGCTGACCCGCGCAACTTCGCTTGCGTCACATAAGAGAAAATGAATCAAAATTTTCCCCGTTTTTGTAACATTTTTTATTGCTGCTCTGCTCCTATTGGTCGTAGCGTGATGATATATAGCCTATAACCTTCCTCGGTAAATGAGCTATCTAACACTGAATTTTCCAAATCGGACCAGTAGTTCCTGAGATTAGCGCGTTCAAACAAACAAACAAACAAACAAACTCTTCAGCTTTATAATATTAGTATAGATATTAGTATAGATATCTTAAGGAGAACCAAAGTACATGCGTACCTACTATGTTGTGTACGTCGCGATGATTTTCACGCTCTGCTAATAGGAAACTATGTGAAACTGAAACCAATCTCAGGTTTTTTTCTAAACTCGTTATTCATTCATACTCCGTAAACATAATGAGGCCTACTTTTTGATAGAGAACTTGCTTGTTGCCAGGACTTATGGATGTAAAACACTACCTAGTCACCTCGCCGTGACTGTCTGTCTGTCTGTTTGTCTGTCTGTCTGTATGTCTGTCTGTTCGTGATAAACTCAAAATTTACGGCACTAATTTTCATGTTGTTTTCACCAATTGATATAGCGATTCATGAGAAAGTTAGGTTAGGTTAGTAAGTAGTAAGTTATTTGTTAGGTGTATACCTAATTTGTTAAAGTTATCCGTAAAATTATCTTTAAACCGGTCAATGCTAGAACGGTCTGCTACATTTTCTGTATAAGTATGTCAATCATTTGCCTGGATACACAAGCTCTGTTTAGTTTTGAAATCAGATAACTGTGTAAGATTTTATCCAATGATATTTATTATTTTTCTGCGTGTTTAACTTTAGTTTATAAGACGTTGAATAAACGCTGTTATTGTGCTGTCACAGTGACTTAGTCATGAAATATTACGACAGCAATACTTTTGAGAACTACTTAGAAATGACGTTTTAGTACGCCGTGATGCTAGATTCACCGATGATTCAATTCACCGAAGTCCTTGGACTTATTGTATTTATTTATGGATTCATCAACACGGATCGATACCTATTGCCTACTTAACTTAAGTATCCATCCATATCTTTAGAGTAATTGCCCCAAGCTGGCCTTCCATAGAGTTCAAAATGGACTACGGTCACAGTCTATGTTTTGCTTGAATCTTCCTTACTTTGTTAAGACTTGGTCTTTTCTAATCAAACGCCTTTTTAAGACATTAACCCGCACTTAGCTAGTTCAGCCAGCGAGGTGTACTCGAGGCTTAATCCGTCCTTTTTGAAAGAGACTATTGTCCAACAGTGAGACAGAAATAGATCAAAATTATAATAATTCTACTGGACACAAGGCCTAAACTCTCCCTCAAATTTGAGTAGAAATTCTTGCCCAGTGGGACAAAACGGGTTAAAAAAAGATTCTTCCAATAAAACCTGGCTATTTTTCTCTTAGTTTGTTGTTAAAAATGTGTATAATGTAATAAAATATTGTGTGCATTTCACTAGATCATAGAACAATCATAAATGCTTAGTAATATAATGCTTGAACGATTTTTATAGCAAAATTATCTCTTTGCATTTTCTTTCACATATATCTTTATGTTTTTCTCGCACTAATAATTTCTTCAGCACGGGTAAAAATTAAAACTCCATTCGAATGAAAATTACAATCGAGCTTCAAAAAAATCTTCGACCAAATAAATTCCCACCTTTTCGACTCTCGACCATATTCCTTATCACATGACCCGCGCATTTTCACGTAAAATTTTCACCCCCTATTTACTCTATAAGCGGTATTTTTTTGGAAAAAGGTATGCCTATGTTTGATCCCGGTTTTCTGCTATCCCTATGCCAAAATTTATCAAAATCGGTTCATCAGTTTAGCAATAAAAGCTCAACAGGCAGTCAAACTTTCGCGTTTACAATATTAATCTATCTGTATATATAAAAATTAATTGCTGTTCGTTAGTCTCGTTAAAACTCGAGAACGGCTGGACCGATTTGGCTAATTTTGGTCTTGAATTATTCGTGGAAGTCCAGGGAAGGTGTAAAAGGTGAATAGATTTGAAAATGCACGGTATTAAATAAGAAACAAGAAAGCGTGAGCGGAGCTGCGCGGGTCAGCTAGTACGAAATATTTCTTAATTTCAGAGAATCTTCATAATCATATTGTAAAGTCGTTCGTAAGTGGGGTGGAGCAAGTTATTCTTGGCGTTTGTTTAAATTTCGGGTGTTTACATCTCGCCCTTCACAGCCGGTCATGGTCATCGTCCTTTCATAATAACATTAATAACACAGGTAGGTACAGAGATTGCGATGCGTTCTGCGTTCAATTTCCGGTCAATTATTTAGGAATTAAAACGTTCTCTAAATGGGTGATTACTTTTTGTGAATATATTATATACGCCATTTTTTATTCATCATAATCTTTACGCCATTTTTAATTCATCATGATCCATAATAATGTAACGTTAGTCTGTCACACTTTAAAGGCTAAATTGCTGGATCGGTTTTGATATTTTTTCAGTACTACAGCCTTTACTTTGGAGTATGACGTATGCTATATTCAAATAAATTCATGCGAGTAAAGCAGAAAATGCAAGCGAGATATGACATTATTAAAAATATCCAACGGCAACTTATGGCCTAAATATTTAGAAAAATATGCCACTATAAATAAATATATAATTGAGTGTTTAACAAGAGACTCAAAAAACGTCCTCTAATTGAACTATATTGGTTGCAATTAGAATTGTAGGAGTTTAAATTGTCTGAATTGGTGCCTCTGGGTGACTAAGGCTGCCAGCTGTCTGTCCCCACTCCCCACTACACTTCACATAGATGGTATAAATAACAACTAGACTATAATATAGCTTCGATTAAAATTTGAGGAGTAAAATGTCCAGGGTGTAGGGACATCACTTATGAAAACAAAAGCTGGTCAGTGGTCGTAGGGTATAGAAGGGATTTTGAAATCGATACCAATAAAACAACGCGAAAAATATTAGAACAAAAATGTTTTTTCTTAATTTTCATGTATCATCAGTATTGCCTGTTAAAATTAAATAGTCTTGGTAATGGTTTTTAAGTAATATAATTTGTAAATTACAATCATTAACTAATGTATTCTTTTGTTTTGCATGACTCTACGTCATAGAATAACAATAGGATATTTTAGCCGCTGGTCTTTCCCGTTTAATGTCGAACAGTAATATGTATTGATATATCAATTTAATACGGATAATACCTATTGGATCAGGGATATTTACTCTTAGCCCGGTCTGCTACAATACAAAAAATCATAAACACTAACAATAAACTTACTTACTTATCAAAGAGAAAATTTACAACGTCGCGAGCGGAAACTAGTACCTACTTTATAAGCACTTGCTCAAGTGAAATCTGTTCAGCAGTTTTGGAGATATTCACAAACAGACTGACAAACACAGAATTGGACTTATCTTTTAATACGCATTGATGCTTATAATATCACTTTTATTCGCGACTCAATCATACTTACTTTAAATAAAGATATTGAACAGTGAGTCCCCCTAAATGCCGATGCCACGAGGTCAGACCGCTGACCGCGAACCCGCATACATTTGTATCACAGATAACATATCACACATCGAACAGACCAATAACACCGACAGCTGGCACATGTGATTGCAACTATGTACTTTAATTGTATATTAACCTCTCGAGCGCCCCAACGTCAAAATTCAAATATACCGTTAAGCGTCCGGGCCAAAAATGGCGCGCGAAATTGAAATGGCGGTTGGCGTTTAAGCGTCGATTCCGTCATATTTTAATACTAACACCCTAGGGTGTTAGTATTAAAATATGACGGAGATTTAAAATATATAAGGTATGTCTAGACATACCTACCTTATATATTTTAAATCTACATAAAATTTGCTATAGATTAAAACAATAAACCACAAATAATATTTGATAGTGGTAGCACAATAGTCGGTTTAATCTGAATATTGTGTGCTTTAGGCATGTGTTTGAAGAAAGTCTAATAAATATTTTTAGGCAAAAAAAATAATATGACGAAAGGTCTTATCGTGTAGTAAATGAATAATGACATTAAAATCCAACTGTAAAATATGCTCAAATCTTTAAAATTAGTTAAAAAAAGTATTTACAATATTGGTCATAAAGGAACATGTCGTTGGGTCAGATGTTGTTTATGGTGCTCTCTGGCCTATATCAACCACTTATTCAAGTGTGTGCATTAGATCGTCGTCTCGTTTCATCAGCTTCAATGTCAAATATGTTTGAAAGGGATAAAGATAGTTTTAGTATTTCTTTTCTACGTTTTTTAAATGTAAGATCGTTTTGCCGTACCACGGTGGCGGGACGCTTGACGGGGGTAGCACATTCAACCGTGACACGGTGGCCGGGCGCTTGAGAGGTTATAGACATAGAAATAAACAGTGGCCGTTTACCTTAGTGTATTCTTGATAGTATGTTATGACTTAACTTTTCTATTTAAAAGTTTAGCTAAATATAGTAATAGCAATGATGTTTTCTCTACTAAGATATTTTTCCCCCCATTTCTATCCCACTGCAGTTTCCTCCCAAACGAAGAGAAGGGATTAAGGCCTTGAGTTTGCCAAGCTGGCCAAGTGCGGGCTGGGGACTTTGCATGCCCTCAATAATCACGCAGCGAACTAATCAGTATTAAATAGGTACTGTCGTCATTATTTTACCTTTGAATAGTAGGTATTAATAGAGACAAAAAATATAATTGAGTTTGCGAAAACTTTTGTACCACAACCAGTGGGACCTAGGCTGTTAGGAAGCGAGCCACTTCGGTGTGTGTTATTTTAATACAAGTTTATGAATCTAAAATTCACAACTTCCAGATAAATATCACATAACTTAACCAATAAATAAAGTAACTGCAAACGTTTGAAAAAGCCTGCCAGATTTTCGCAAGCTAACTATTATTCAAAGTAGTAAAACTGGCCGTCATTGTGTAAATAACAAAATCATTATACAATGTAAGCGAAAATACATATAACTAGGTTCAATGTAGTATTCCCTGTCTATTTACAAAGTAATCAAACCGTACATAGCGATAGATTTAATGGTACCCCATTAATGTATCAATTCGATAGCTCGTAAACATTTTATTGGTACCAGGTACAGTCCATGGAGTATGGACTCCATGACCATAAACCTACACAAATATCATAAAGTGTAAGTGCTTTTTTACAGGTCATGTAATTATTAGATACATTGTACGGAAATATATTTTATGTACTTAATAAAATATGTAAGAGATAAGCCGACTCAGGAAGATTTTATTAAACTCTAGCTGATGGCCGCAGCTTCGTTCGTTGACTTTTTTATGTAATCGCGCATTCTGACCCCGCGAGAATCCTGAGATGGGAGCCTGTATGATGGCTCCACAATATTTTTTATCTTACAGCGAAAGTCCCATCAAAATCGGTTCAGCCAATCCAAAGTTTATTTAAGGTCTATATAAACTGTCCTGCGACGAACCTATATGCCACATAGTGGTATTTGAACTGGACGTCTCCGTGCTTTGGAGGGTACGTAAAAAGTCGGTCCCGGTTGTTGTCTGCTAAGACAACAGTTGTTAAGCCATGTCAAAGGCCTTTGCTTGAACAACTTTGACACTAGGCTGATCACTAACCATACTATTACGATTAAATAAAAAGTAATAGTGTAATGTTCTACCGCCACTTATGTATACTTACGAATTTATCGTGAACAGTTTAACGAATGGATGAAGTGGGAGTTTATTTCTTCAGTATATGTATATTATATACTATAGTAATGTACCGAAGACTATGCAAATATAAGAAAACGCCCCAACATCTAACATTGCACAGATCATATTGGCAATGATATTCCATGTTCCATTACAATTATCTAGAAACTAAACAAACATGAAAGTGATGCGTGCAGAACTAGACGGGAATCGGTGCGTACGTATGTTAAAGATGTTACTATATTAATCTATCGACTATCGATCGATGCCATTGATTGAATACGATCGAGCAAAATTGGTGCCAGGGTTCAAATTGATAGATAATATAAGGATGGAAAAGGAGAAATTTCTAAAATCTATACTAATATTATCAATGCGAAAGTTTGGTTGTCTTTATGGATGTTTGTTACTTAATTACGCCAAAGCTTCTGTAAAATATATACGGTTACACTATAGCTTATACTCTGTATCACATAATACTTTTTACCTTAAAAATTCATGTGGACGAACTCAGACAGAAGCTTGTTATCAAAGGAATTAAATGTCTTAATAATGTAGAACCCTCATCTGCGATTACTCCAGTCTTATCGACCGATGATCGATAGAATTATATATTTCTACCTTAACTCATAAATATGTATGTATATCGGGAAGTGTATAGCACTACTGCCGTACAATGTACACCCTCATTATAAAACCGAGTCTACACTGATGAATAGTGATAAGTAAGTGTTTTTGTCTAGTAATTAGTAGAGCTTAGTACAGTTCCGTATATAATTCTAGGTATCTCATGCATTCATAATGCTTTCTTTTTTTTAAGACGACTGCGAATGGAAATATTGATCCCTTTTGTATTATTATTAACATATTTATGCCCGGTTTCTGAGGTACATTTAGCAGTAGTTTTTCTGTTCAATAGCGTTTTTTTTTAGTTTAAACGCTATCGAATAGATAAACTACCGCTAAATGTACTCAGAAACCGGGGGTTAATGACGGCCTATAATGTGCTAGGACTACCTTTGTGGCGCAATCGGTAGTGTATCCGAGTGCTGACGCAGAGCTCTCGGGTTCGATTCCCCGGTCGGGAAAAGTACTATCGGTCTTTTCAAATTTAATTTACAATATTGAAATGAAATGCCAAGGGCGCATCTTGAGAGACATATGTCGCGTAAATTATAAGACGAAAGTTAAGCATTGTACTCCCGTATATTTTGAATAAATTGAATTGAAATTGAATTGTAGAGTTCTTAGTTCCTACACACGCTTTTATTTAAGCAAAAACCGCTTTACGCTTGTGTTTTCGTACAAATATGTTAAGCGGATGATAAATTCTATTCAGTACCTTGTTAATTAAAAATAGGTGTTAATAAACAAAATTCACGCATCACAAAGTAAAGGGGATACTTTTTAATCGTTTCGATTTCGTTACACCCGCATATCTGACATCAAAATAAAATATATCACTATATTTTTATAACATAATTAACATACGGGTAATAAAATATAGACGTAATTATTTAGCTTAGTTGGGATTATGCAGGAGAGGGAATAAAATTATTACCCTTCTTGTATACCTACTTAGTTTTAAAACTGTTCTAGGACTACTCACTCGGTTAATATTATGATAATCTACTGTTGTAATATGACCTGTATCTGTCTGGCCTGACCTGTACCTGTACCTGTCTCACTTATTATTAACTTCAGTTTAAAAAGGTAGGTTTAATTCTAAACAAACACAAAAATCTAATCTTTTTATACTGATGGCATTGACAATAAGATCAGAAATATTTACATTTTTCTAAGAAAGAGTAAGTGAGAAAATAAGAGTGTTATGTAAACACTCTTATTTTCTAAAAGAGTTAAAAAAAATACTGCTATTTTTTATCTATGTATCAGACATAAATATAGAAAAAAAATATTGCTCTATAATCTGTTTAGTATCCTTCTAGCACCTACCTATAAATTTATTTAATCTTAATTAAATACTATAAATAAGTAATTATAATTAAAAGAATGCAATAAGAGCAAGTCACATGACTGTTGAGGTCGACGGCATTCTTTATAAAAGCAATGAGAGACATGCACAGAGAATACATACATACAGACATACACACATACATACTCGCATGATCGATTACTATGTAAAGACTACATTACCCGCTCTTCATACATACATAAGTAGATAAATGGTCTTGATCGGATGTTGTTGACTTACCTGGAAAAAAGAAAAATATTATTAGTTACAAGTCAATATAGAATAAGCTTTATATCTAGATATTTTATTTTGCTACAACACTGGCGATCATTTTATGGATAATTTTTTGTCATGTAATCCTAGGTAAAATTAACATAAAAATAATTTATCTATACTAATCTATACTAATATTATTAAGCTGAAGAGTTTGTTTGTTTGATTGTTTGTTTATTTGTTTGTTTGTTTGTTAGTTTGTTTGAACGCGCTAATCTCAGGAACTACTGGACCGATTAGAAAAATTCTTTCAGTGTTAGATAGCCCATTTATCGAGGAAGGCTATAGGCTATATAACATCACGCTACGGTCATAAGGAGCGGAGAAGCAACGAAAAATGTTACAAAAACGGGGAAAATTTTGACCCATTCTCTTAGGTGACGCAAGCGAAGTTGCGCGGGTCAGCTAGTTATAGTATATGAGGTAGGATGACGAACTGTAAATACATTATTGGACAAAATAAACCTTTTGGAAGAATCTTTTTTAGATATCAAAAATCTAATATATAATACAAAAGAATATGTCATGTATCGATTGATAAAATGAGTGGCGTATTTGGCTTTTAATATTCACAGTATAGTTTGTGTTATTGCGCACGTAATAAGATAACTACGGGCATAATTAAAATTAATCGCAATTTAATTCCTGTTTCAATTCAAGGACGAAATGAACCAGATAAATAATACTTACATGATAATTTTAACATGATCATGTAAACAGTCTGTTGAAGTACTATTACTTATTCTGTGATATCACGCAAAATATATTAGTATGGTTTTCAACATCATTTCGAAAAAATCCTTGGAAATCTTTGACACTTAATGCATAAATAACAAATACAATTGATTGAAATTGATACAAATACTATGTTTTACCCCCGATCTCTTTAGCTATCTCCATAATAAAATTCAGAGAAATCGGTTTAGAAATTTAGCCGTGATAGCGTAACAGACGAGCAGACAGAATTTAGCAATTAATTAATTATATGACTATTGATTATATTATAATTTGTTATAATCGATTTAAGAGTTTAACCGAAAAAGACAAACAGACAGACTTTAATATTAAAATTTAATTACATGACTATTGATTATGATAAGTTTGTTAAAATCAGTTCAGAAGTTTTCGCATAAGCGTAACAGACAGACTTTTTTATTTATATCAGTATCGCTGATTACAAAGTTCTTTATTGCAACAGCCATTATTTTTAAACAATTAGTTATTGATACTGTATGCATATTAGATATATTTGCATACAAACGTGTCTGCGTGCAAATGAGCGTACTTGACATAGTGCACACTGCAATAATATGAATATTAAATTGTAGTATCATCTCAAATATATGTAATTATCAAGGCTTTGCTCTGAAGGTTATACTGTCTTAAAGCAAACTTAGAGGCAATAAAATAAAAGCCTTTTATTTCTAGACAGTAGGAATGTAACATTTATTTTATATGTAACAGTTAAACTAGTAGATAAAATAAAATTATATACAACTAAATTAAATAAAAATAAAGACTTAAAAAAACTACTTTAAACTTAGAGGTAAGCAGTATAAATAGTGCGTAAAATGAATGTATTTTGCGTAGGATTTGCCTGAAATAAAAACGTTCGCCAATTAGTTTTGGTAGTATAATTATACGTTATTTGCTAATTAATGTTTTAGTTTAACCTTTAGCTAAGTACTATTACTAGCCCTTTATCTGAAGTTTGGTCTAAAGTTTTCTAATTTAATAAAGTCTATTGTCCCCTAACCCAGGATATGGTGGACTGAAGGCCTAACTCCTTCATCGTTTGGGAGGAGACCCTTGCCCTGCAGTGGGACAATAATGGGTTGGAAAAAATTCTAAAAATATGTTGGCTTAAAATGTCAAAAGAAAAATCATTTGACAATACAACTAAATGTAAAATAGATACAATTCTTACCTACAAGTAACGAAACGACTAACGAAATAAAAAAATATCCAAAAATGGCTGAACCTCAATCTCTCCAATTTTATCATAACAGTAATAAAAGGAACCAATGAATCTATCACGTTAAATCTATTTGTGTTGTCTATTATTAGTGCACGTCCGCTATCGGGCACGTGTTAATATAATTTATGGCTTCTATCCCCCATGGAACATGGGAATCGATCGTGTGCTCTCCGAGAAAGGATGTGGCGATTGCCCGCTATTTGGGTGGCCGAAACACTTTTTTAATATGATTAGTATTGCTATTTATAATCGCGTTATAAAACAAATAAATATTATAGAATTAATTTCTATTTTTTTTTTCATTATTATGCAGAAAGACCTTCGTAATTATTAGTCATTTATTAACAGGTACCAATGTTCAATGTTGTCCAGTCATTGACTCATTGTCCTTACTCATGAATAATATTTAGATACAATTAATTAATAAAATGAGGACAATATATTATTATTATTAAACAAGCAATAGGATAGGTAAATATTTTATTTAAGAACTGTTCAATGAAAACTGTGTAGCAGCGCTATCTAGCGGTTAAGCTTAGAACTAAGTAGTATCTTGACAGAGTAGCGCCAACGCGCTATCCACGAGGTTTTGATTTTTACTAAACTCAACTAGATGTCAGTAGTAGTCTTGCGAGCTTAAAAACACTTTTTCTTCTAGTGCAATAAGATGAATGATATAAAATTGCCATATTTTATTGTTTACAGTAGAAAGAACTAACTAGTAAGCAAATAAATGATTATTATGATTATTATGATATTATTATTATTAGTTTTTGCTGTAAAGTATTGTAAAAAAAATTTTCATTGAGATTTTTACATAAAATTACTTTTCAAAAAATGAAGATTAACTGCAATTAACCGCGGATTTTGGTTGGTATATTTATTGAAAATACCAATTATAAAAATGTTATACTTCCTTTTTTATGTAAGAAAATCTATACAATAATGAAATCATTGGAATATCAGGGTGGTCTCTTCAAAATAGCTAGACCACACCGCACTATGTAAATCCTCGATTGACAAACACATTTGGCAACACTATAGAAACGTAGCGTCAATTACAATACAATACAGGTTCAAAGCCTACTCAGTAGATAGCAATTCAGTAAGAATACCTACTTATTTCATTGGATGAGTCTAGCATGTTATGAGGAAGCAACGATTATTACGACCTTCGCTATTAGAATTCCGGTTGAAAAAACTTTAATGCATAGTTTTGATAAGCAATTGTTTTTATGAGTTAGTTTTAACTTTTTAGGTTGTCCGTGTAAGGAGTTTGACCGCCTCTGTCTCGCCTATATAATAACCTATATGAATAGGTACAACTGCAGATCGCGAGGTCCCAGGTTCATTTCTCAGGTCGGGTACAGTATTAAGGTATAGGCTCCCATTTCTTAGACTGGCATAGGACTGACATTGTGAATGACGATACGTGGGCTGTCTATAGATGCCTTCCTGAGATTATGTTAAAATAGGGATGTCTTTGTCTTAAAATCAAGTTGATCAAACTGGCGTTTTTTTTTTCGCGTTAGAAATCCGATCACCCATTAATCTGTGCTCTACAATCACACGCTATTATAAAAAATCACCAACAAAAAACACCTCCATGCTCGAAACATAGTAAACTTTTAAACCACAATACAGCCTTAGGCGCCATGACATTTGCCCTCAGTATATTCACAAATCATGCTACATACTACATTACTTTCTCCCATCAGAACGGGTCCTTTCTAACAAATAAATCATCGACCTTGCTAGGTCAACGATTGCGCAATGGTCGATCACCGGCTGGCAGCGGGCGGCGGCCAGTCGTTCCGGCGCGCGCGCACCCCACCAGCTATTTATTCAATTACTCTTGCGCAAGACAAGTAATTGATCTATAAACGGTGATTTATTTGATAATTGATGTATGTATGTAGCTGATATTTGCACTAAGTAGAAATCCCTGATATTTGCAGTTGATGAGCCGACAAACTTTCGTCTTAAAATACAGATTAACTTTGGGATTAGAACCTAACCTTAACGATTGCAAAAGATTTTATTCAAATTGGGGAATTATTACACATGCACGCTATCTAAAAAGCAATTTTATAAAAAAAAACAGTCGAAATGTTGTACCTACCTACTTATCTAACGCAAATATAAAATTTATATTCAAACAAAATAGGTATCGTAGACTGCACAATATATTGTGCGCATTCCGCATTCGTCTGTCTAAATTGTAAGGATACCTACTCGGTATCGATCCAATTTAAAACAGTAAAAAAACTCAATTTACAATTGTAACAAGCCAACGACCCATAACTAACAAATGATTACTTTTTTAGCTCCCTGTTTGGTAGCCCGTAGGTGTGGGTTTATGTGGGCATTTTAGTTTTTAGTATTAGAATACCTTGTTTAGATAGTAGTAACATAATACATGTTGCTACCTACTAGAACATATCTATACTAATATTATAAAGCTGAAGAGTTTGTTTGTTTATTTGAACGCGCTTATCTCAGGAACTACTGGTCCGATTTGAAAAATTCTTTCAGTGTTATATAGCCCATTTATCGAGGAAGGCTATAGGCTATATATCATCACGCTACGACCAGTAGGAGCAGAGTAACAGTAAAAAGTTTTACAAAATCGGGGAAACATTCTTTCTTATGTGACGCAAGCGAAGTTGCGTGGGACAGCTAGTGTGCAATTCAAAGCTATTTGGTATACACGGAACTAATTGCGAATACATTTTAATTTAAATAAGTAATCAAGAGTTTTGTAAAGTTGGTTGTGACTTGTGAGTAAGTAACAACAATCGCGCGGATTAATCTCTCAGGTCTCTTGCCGAGGTTGATCAGTGGATAGAAGATGGGTAGGTAGAGCCATGGGATTGAAAATAAAAACGAAATGATTTCAATAAGATCGACATTTCAACTTACCTAATATTAGGTAGAGTTCGTGGTAACAAAAAATATAAGTACATCTACATCACTAGTTTCAGATTACTTCAAAAATGTGGCGCATTTCCTATTATAAATATCTGAAATATGAAAAACGTCATAGAATTATGCATAGTGCAATTCTAAAAGTAATAGATCTCTACCTACATGGTTTCTTTCTATAGGCTCTATAAGGAAACACATGTTAAAAACTAGCTTCATTGATAGGAAACCGTACAAAGCCTATTATTGTTTAATTGAAAATCGATTCGCGCCGGAAATACGCAAACGTCCATGTTGTTTTCTTTAAACTGAAGGTCAATATAACTAATGCGATAAGTTCTACTTAATTCATTGTTTGTACAGCGAATATTAATTGAAGAAAATATCTTACCCCCGGTTTCTGAGTACATTTAGCGGTAGTTTATCTATTCAATAGCGTTTTTTGTATGAGTTTTAACGCTATTGAAGAGATAAACTACCGCTAGATGTACCTCAGAAGCCGGGGGTTAGTCATAAGATAGGTAAGTATTTAGTACTTCGATGCGACAAAAGAGTGCTTTGTTATGTTAGTTTGATTATTAGTTACGTTTAAATTGATAATTAAATATTTAAGTTTTCCTTTTAAGGATACATACAACATCAACTTCTCGGTAAGACTTGTTGTCAGACTTAAGCTTCTGATTTCTGTTAACGACTGTCAAAGATCTTCGAAAATGACAGTCGGGACCCACAAATTAAATTGTACACGTAGGAACTCGATGTATATAATATGGTCACCCATCCGAAGAACAACCTCGGCAAGTAGATTACCCTCAGAGATTGATCCGAGCGGTTAGCCACGAGCTCATCACGAGATTATCATTAGTAATGGGATATTATTAATATAATAAATTATATGTATGGTTATTGTTTTATGAGCTTCATTATAAACTAGCTGACCCGCGCAACTTCGCTTGCGTCACGTAAGAGAGAATGGGTCATAATTTTCCCCGTTTTTGTACCATTTTTCGTTACTACTCCGCTCCTAATGGTCGTAGCGTGATGATATATAGCCTATAGCCTTCCTCGATAAATGGGCTATCTAACAGTGAAATATTTTTTCAAATCAGAACAGTAGTTCCTGAGATTAGCGCGTTCAAACAAACAAACAAACAATCAAACAAACAAACTCTTCAGCGTTATAATATTAGTATAGATAAGCTTCATTAATATTCATTATAATAATAGCATGCTTAAGAATAAACTTTGTTATTGGTAATTCAGTTCAAAAACACAAGTTTATAATGCCATTATCATAATAAAGTACAAAGTATAAAATAATAACACAATATAACCTAATCTTGTTAGAACAAAGCGTTGCGGTTGAAAATACCTAAATAAATAGACAATATGATGAAGGAAATAAAATATAAACAAACTTTATTGTTTTATATAATTAATAATAATTTTATTATCCTACTAATATTATAAGTGCGAAAGTTTGTATGGATGTTTGTTACTCTTTTACGCTAAAACGGCTGATCAAATTTATATGCGGCACACAGATATACTTATAAGTATATAACCCGAAAGAAAGCGTGGGGTACTTTGGTACACTTTGTGGCGCAGTGGTTTAGGTCGCCACGCCATTACCATTGCATCAGGAGATCGTGGGTTCGATTCCCACACGGAGCAATTATTTGTGCAATCCACAAATAATTGTTACGGGTCTGGTCGTTCTTTGTGTCCGTTGTTTGTATGTTTGTAAAAGTCCCCGCGACACAAGAGAAATTCTTAGTGCAGAGTTGTCTTTTACTAAAAAAAAATCGCGGGCAGAGACTGTTGTTTAATAATTTTAACATTAAAGATTTATAGACTGTGTTGTTACATTTGGATCGCCAGGGAGAGATAACTACTAACTATATAGGGTTTTCCCACATAGCAGAATATGTAATGAGTTTATAATATATGTTATTCCATACTGGGTTTCACTTTGTTAATAAAATCGATATTATTCTGCATCGTCAGTAATCGTGATCATCCTTGAAATCTAATTAAGTCCTACCGTAGAAGTTAATTGGATCTGAAGGCAACTCGTGTCTGGACGTAGAACTTTCTCATTTACGGAAAGAATTTAGTAATAATCTTTACGCAGTTTTGTTGTCGTTAATAGATAACACGATTTCAGTAGTACACTTATGAAAAGTACTAGATAAACCCAATATGTAGATGACATTTTTTAACCAATTTTTTATGAGATATTCTACCATACGAATATAATAAATGTTTACATAAAAGATCTTGAGTAAATAAGGCGCACAGACAGTTAAGAACTTGGATCGACACATAGATAGAATACTTTTTACACCAACAATTTCACAAGCATTATATTGCTTGCAAAAATGGCTAATACAATAAACGTAAGAGTTAAAACAATCATTTCCTAATAATGAAAATCAAAACACCGTTCATCCATATTGAACATAACAGGCTTTCGAACCCGTTATCCTTGGGCCCGCTTTCCAACTGGCTGCACCACAAGGATGTCACAAGGTCACTGTACACCGATAGCATAAACCTCAGCATCTAATATGTATGGAGATGCGCCCACACACGAGCGACCGTAATCTACACGACGCGACGCGACGCGACGCTCTATGAAAGTGATCGCTTGCGGTTGGTATATAGAGTAGATTGGCTGTAGGAGATACGATTTAGATTTTAGTTTAAATTAAAGTTTCAGTATCTAAGTCCATATTTTTCTAAATTTTCCGTTGAAATTTTAATCAAGTTATTTATTGTTTATATTACAAAAACAATTCAACTGATTTCTCTATTAGTTTGTCATACGTCTATGCATAAGATACTTTTTTAAGAAAGCTGTAAAAATGTAACTTGAAAATTATTGGTTAATGATGTTATGCTATTTTCTTTCCCTAATTTACAATGTCCCATTTGATAGGCAAAGATATAAAACTCCTCTTATATCGAGATGGGACCCCAAAGATGCATATTGTCTAATAATTAAAGCTACTTTGGCTAATCTAATAAGAAAGTCGTACATTATACATAATTATATTCCAAGTAAACACTTCATTATACACACAAACTGAAAACATGTGTACGTACCTTTATATATTTACATCGTGATTAATTAATAATTCCGTGGATATTGATTTTACGTTAGTTATTTAGTATCATGTAAGTTGAAGGCTGTATCGTTATTTCAGTTAAGTGCTTCAAATATTCATTATCGAATTGTATTATAAGTTAGCAAAGATATTTGACTTTGCACCCGTTGATTGTAATTTAAAGTCACCTGCAAATTTTTAGCCAGACTTCTAGCTCTTCTTCGTAGCTCTTTTTTTAATAATTCTCATTAACTACAGTTCAAACCCAGACTGAAACTGAAATATGAAAAAAAAAGAAACAAAATCGATTCCCCCACACACATATATTTTTCAAATCTCCTTTAAAAAAGCTTGCTACTTAAAATACCATTCATTTAGCCACAGACTCCCTATATAATAAACAAAAGCTATTGTGGTGTAAGTCGTGTTATATCTAACGATCTCAACACATACATATTATAATCTAGTCATACAAACACGGTAGCTGTAGCCGACAACAGAGTATTACGAGGTGTTACATGGTATTACGCATTATAATATAACCCGTACATCACAGATAAGCATATAAGTACGTTATGATGTAACTGATATTCTTCTAATTTTATTTGGCTTGAATATTTTGTGATCGAATATCGAATTTTATGAATATTTTTAGCGCAAAATTCGTGTAAAATTTCCCTTGCTGTTAATTTTATTATCGATGTTTTTTCAACCCTTTTAGTTTTAATTCAAAGCTCATTCTATAATATCAATCATTTCGTATGTATTTATATATAGTAGCGCTTGTCCACAAATAACTCTACAAACAAAATACAACACGCACGCAGTCTTTATTAATTAATAAAATTAATTAATTTTATTGTTGCCAAACAATCTGATAGAAACTGCGCTGAAAATATTAAAGTTTATTGTATTTTTAACGTATTTTTGTGTGTAATAAATCAATGCAACTCAAACCGACATCCCATTAAACACACCAAGCGTGAATTGGAACATAATTCTCAAATGTTACTGAACCGAACAAAATTAGCTATTCAGAGCATTTTCCGAATACCACTTTTCCACTTTACACTACATTAAGTGACTTCTGAAAATAAAATACGTTTAACATTCCATCGATTTTATTTCTAATTCGGAGACTAGTGGCCAACTACTTGGTAAGGCGCCAAACTGTCTGTCCCAAATACTTGTCGTTTTATTTCTACCCTAACAACTTTATCCATACTTAAAACAAAGAAAAATCAACCGTAACATGTGAAAATACGACTCAAATTTACTCGACAATAAAATTTACTCCTGTATTATTCCCCAGACAAAAGAAATTACATTTTATATTCAGAGAAATACAGTTACTTTTCCTTTGCATACATATTAACTGAGTTAAAAAGTCAACAAACAAAATTGAGCTCTGTTCGTAGCAAAATACGATTCAAATTCAATAAAAAAAATCAGTAGAGTTAAAATAGTTTTGACATTTCAAAATTAGTGTTACACAACAGAAAATATTTGTAGAAATAGGATTATTACATTCGTTCGGAAATGCCAGAAATTGTATGATTTTATGTGTTCTGTAAAAAATAATCTATTTTATTTCTACTGTCAAAATAATTCAGCCTTTTCGCGGTTCGTAGTTTTGTAGTTTGAGATTGGAAGTCTAGCTTGTTTTTTGGTAATTGAAAAACTGTTACGAGGTACTCAACTTTCAATAATTTATTTAATCACGCAATACAATAATTAATAATGCAATTACGTTCATATTAAACAAACTTATCTCATTTAAGTGATCTATAATTATTATTGCTTAATATATTGCCTGCATATTTATGTAGAGAATCATAAATAGATTAAGAATTTTTATCAAACATTTAGTAATAAAATAAACTCCAAACTTGCCTCTTTCATTTATAGAAATTGTCAAATACTGCAACCAACGAATCAAGTCTCACTTCAATGAAAAACAAGTGGGCCACGAAACGGCACTTCATCGCAATTTCAAACAGCCATACACAGTAAACAATAAACATTAATAAATTAAGATTACAGTTATTGACATTCAAGTTTATCTGCGCCCACGCAAGCGAACACACAGACAGACAGACGCTTGGGAACTGTGCCATAGTTATCTATGCATTGATTTGTGCCGCCATTCAATTGAGATTGATAACATGGCGGCCGCTGCACGTGATCCAAAGTATAATTAATGTTATCTCAACTTGCATTTTGCATTTTCCACGAAAGGGCACCGCTTGTAAACAGTTTTATCGCTGTTTACTTAGAATTTGTTGCTTGTAAGTTTAGAAATAGTTTACTTGGTAACAGTAAAAGATCCGTGCTATGCTTTTGCTGTAACTACGCTTGGCAGCCACTATAGTACCTTGGCGGAAAAGTAGTGAAATAAAAAGGTACAGTGTACCTAGAACACAGATCATATCGGTGATATCTTGCAAAAAGTCAGGTAGTAACCGGTGGTCCTGTATGACAAAATGTATGGATGTGAATGAAGCAAGGGAAGTCTGTAAGAATCGTACCAAGTGGCGGTGTTTGGTCTCTGCCTACTCCTATAGAAAAAAAGGTAATTTTGTGAATGTTAGTAGTACCTATCTAAACTAAGTTCAAAACCCGATAGCACTGTAACATGTATAAGTTATTGTTATTTAGATAATAGGATCCGAAAGAACTGTTTAGTAAGCCTAGAATATCTTTTACTTAAAGCCATAATCCAATAACGATAAATGGACTATAGCCAATACAGAATAATAGAATTCTCCAAATTCCGTTCAGTAGCTACCAGAAATTTGGAGAATGTATCATGAATATTAATGACCTCTATACTAAAGTTAGGTTAGTCATAGAATAAAGACATGTGTAGGCGACAATCTTAACCATCGGCTAGTTGAAGCCAAATTGGTGTATACGTGGGTGGTTTTTATAGTATCGCATAAACGCCGGTAGCTTCAAAGGCAAAGATGTAAAAACTAGTGTATTTATTTATTTATTTAAACTTCTTATACAAAGTTGTATAAAGGCGGACTTAATGCCAAAGGGATTTTCTGCCAGTCTACCTTGGGGTGATGCAAAGATTAAATGAAGTAGGTGTTAAAAATATAAGGTGGCAGAAAAAAAAGGATAAAAAAGAAAGGGTTACATTTAAAACTATCTATTTTCTTATCACATGACTGTCCCGCTGCTGGACAAGTTTCCTACCGGACGAGGGAAGAGTTAGGGCTTGAGTAAACCACACTGCCATTGCCATACCTTTGCATGCCGTCGAGAAATGTGTTACAAAACTTTTTAAGTCTTAGTTTCATCAAAAAAACATTACAAGAAAACTTCGAAAGTTTCAGAACGTTTAAGACATTCTTACATGCCTTTATCACAGTTCTAACATCACACGGCACGCCGTGTCCTATGGTAGTTGTTGAAGTTTTACTGATAAAGTTTCTGTAGTTGGAGGAGAATTTTTACAGCTTAAAAAGGCTGGTGACAGATTGGACACCACACGATGGAGATCGTTGTCAAGGCCACGACGCAGGTGACATGATGATTTAATGGCATTTGCGGGTCCATCGTGGCGGAGCTTGGCACAGAATAGACAGGTTTGGAAGGAAAGAGGGGGGGGCCTTGTCCAGCAGTGGGACACAGAAGGGGCTGATAAAAAAAAGGATATCTTCTGAAGTCAAATGAATAGATTATTACGTCCATATGTCATAACATTACCGATTAACAATATTGGTAGGTAAGACATCAATGTCCAATATACCCAATACCGTATTTATATACCAGAAAATGATAAAAATATGTAAGCAATTCATAAATTCCTGGTTGTATTGTAGCTATGCGCAGTATTGCGCAGTTCTCCCGAATAGCACAGGAGATTGAATTGCGTAACGTCGTCCTGGTATTTCAATAAACGTAGCGCAATACCTAGCTAGCTAGATAGGTATGATTTATGAAAGAAATGGTACCTGACTCAAATGTTTACGATCAGCAGTAAAATGCTAGTTTATGTTGATTGGGAAATTGGTATTGTGTAGTGAAAACTAATTATAGTTTTCAAACGCTTGAACATCATATCATAGAGAAATTCTTTTTGACGTTTAGTTAGCTTTCGAGAGCAAAGGTTCAGCTTTATAAAAATGCCGTACCCGCAAATAGTGAATAAGGAGGAGAAGTAATATTACCAATAATAACATTAAAAGCTTGGAAAATAGATCCGCTAAACACGAAAATAACTACAAAACATTCAGGTTAAATGTAATTCAAAGCCTAGAAAACATTAAGAGAATAAAACGAACTTGCATTCGTCTACAACCGCCTTAAAAACCACTTTCATTCAAGTCCACAAAAAAATCAATATCCCTACTACACTTGCATAAATCTTGACCTTCACAATATTCAAGGTTCAAACATCAATACTAGACCGTCCTAGTGTTATCCAGTGTCGTTCGGAATCCGTCAGACATAGTCCAGAATCTTCGCATGCCTGTCTCAGCCCGTCCCACTGACCTTTACATTTCTAAGTGTCTGCTTCGCTCTGCGGTAGCGTTTATAACATTTATACGTGTTAAGAATATCTTTAAGTTAAACTAGCAATTGATTGAATAGTTTAATCGAACATTTATTTATCTCGTAAACAGAACCATTATTAATGGTAGACTTTTCTCTCAACCCATAACCGTCCAATTGCTGGGAAAAGGTCTCCTCAAAAATGAGGGAGGGGTCAGGCCATGAGTACGCTGTATGAATGGTAGATTAACAGAATATACTATAAATGGAATAAAAAATTAAACACTATTTGATTCTGGTAATCTTGTTTTGCATAAGAGCAACAATCATAGATTCTGGTAATCTTGTTTTGCATAAGAGCAACAATCATAATAGTAGATAACAGTCATAATGGTAGTGTCTTATAGAGAATTTATCTACAGGAAAAAGGGCGCTTGTGAAGCAATATAAAAAGGAATTAGTAATAATTAAAAAATTTAGATATATACGTATGCAAAGGAAAGAACTTATTCGTAAAGGTGGACTATCGCAAGATAAAATAACCTATAAGTACCCAGTACCTAGCAATATTGATATCGCAATAGTGTAATAGAAGTTCATTCAAAAGTCAAATAAATGCCAAACAATGTTTATCAAACGATTCCAGTGCGAATGCACTAGCTCGAGTGCAACGCGTTTGGCAAACATTCGACTAATTCAATACATTATGACCTACTTTGATGTGTTATTCGACTACTAACAGTCAAATACTTGTATCGATACATCTTTGTGCTTATTTCCGACGACCAAATTGACATATGAACCAATATGGATGTTATTTTATACGTGACTGGATTTTGAGCAGTACCTAAGAATATTTTGAGCCGTTTGTTGTGTATAAGCAATAAAAATATACATAACATAACACGTAAAGATACTTTTGCTATAGAAAAAATTCGTAAGATACTTTTGCGTTACATGAAGATGCTTAATAATTTGTTATTTCGATAAATTCTAGACACGTAAAAACTAGTAAGCCAAGCTAAAAAAATGTGACTAGCGACGAAGCAGATTTTTTAATTTGCCATTGTCTTAAATCAAATAACACTTTTTACCATAAAGACATATGAAGTACATCAAATAAAAAGTGCATTCTCGTATAACAGAAAATATTTATGCCCGGTTTCTGAAACACATTTAGCTGTAATTTATCTATTCAAACTGTTTATTTATATGAGCTTAAACGCTATTGAATAGATAAACTACCGCTAAATGTACCTCAGAAACAGGCGGTTAGTGCATTTTTTTTTATAACGACAAACTGGCCATAGACACAACAAAAATTCTCTAACAACAAAAAAAAAACAAATGCATTCCAAATTCAAATACTAATAAAAAGCGCATAAAATGCAAGAGAAAGTCGTTCAGTGGGGTATCAATTAAAACCTGTTGCTATGTGTATTTAGTTACATCGGCATATAACGGTGCTTTGATAACGGCAGGTTGAAACAGGTTTCATGTAAGGTGTAGGACAAGTAATAGTGATATCCCGTTGAGTGTAGGGTTAGAAAGCTGCCTTGGCCGTCTGGAATTGGAGTGCGTACTGCGTAGTGACTTAAAGTCGACATTAGTTACCATTAGGTTACAATTATAACTATAATCTAGTTTTAAATTAATTTGTGCGTGTTATGTATAAAAACTATTATATTTTTATGTTATAGTAAAAAAGTATTATTTTGAGTTTCAAAGGTTGTCAAAACGAATAAAAAAATGGGATGATAAATAAATAAATAAATAAATTGTAAAAAGTACAGCGAGTTTTGTCTATGCGTTCTTTCCGAACCTATCAATCGAGTATGTTTTGTGATAATAGGTGCAATTTTTTTCATAAACTATGATTATTTTCATGTTAAAGCAGAAATAGTTTGAAACTGTTCTAGACAGCAAAAGTATTTAGCGCCATATCATCTAAGCAAGTATTTTCAACTCACTAAAATGCTTATCGAAAACAACAAACACAAACTATTTCGCTTTATAGTTAAGCTAACATACTTTAGCTCCAAAAAACCGAGCACATTTAACATTGTTATCTACTAATATCTACACTACAAAAGTTTTAATGGCGTCGCGTTACAAACTACGTGGCCTAATTATTTAATGACAGTTCATTACAGACCATTGTATCACTGTTTCTAGGTATTTATTGTACCAATACCTTTAACCTTAGTACGCAATGTTGACTATAGTGGGTCTCGCTTGCTAGTCGGTAAACGATCAAGTTGGTTAAGCAACTTTATCGCGAATATTCTGTAGATTGGTGGTCGCGAAATCGATTTGAGCCCACTATAGAAACTACGTACGTAGCATACTTAGTATTACTAGACATATCTATACTAATATTATAAAGCTGAAGAGTTTAATGGTTTCTTTGTTTGTTTGAACGCGCTAATCTAAGGAACTACTAATTCGAATTGAAAAAATATTTTTGTGTTGACTAGACCATTCATCGAGGAAAGCTTTAGGCTATACATGTAATATCACGCTACGGCTATCAGGAGCCGAGTAGCAACGAAAAATGTTACAAAAACTGGGAAAATGATGACCCATTCTTTCTTATGTGACGCAAGTAAAGATGCGCGGGTCAGCTAGTACATAATATTTTCTTAAAGACGTCAAATTCCGCACTTCCACGATGTCCTAATGCTAAAATAACAGTCTTCAGAATCATCAAATTTCATGAGATAGAAGCACCACTCCAAACATTTAATTGCTTCAGATCGTTATGTAAAGTGTCCCAGTGATTTGATATTTTAAAAGTCCTTCACAACTCTCAAATGTTCCCTGTTCCAGTCTAATTAAAATACGAATAAGCCCTAGATTTTTCAGCCGACATTCAAGTTCATTAAATTGAATTTTTTGCTCCATTTTTGGTAGTCTTCTCTATATTTTCCAATTAACTTGGCTTTTTTCAACTGACAGTAATGAGTACATTTCCAACAAAGAGGTTTTTTATGCTTGTTACGTACAATACTTGACACAGTAAAGAACTAAAAATACTGAACACGCCTGCTCTGGGCTTGTTGTTTAAAAATATTTTACGTCTTTAGTAGCCCGAACAAAAGGTCGAATGAAAGAAAAATGTATGTTCTATATTTCTAAAAGTAGTTACTAAGATTGAAAAAGTATGATAGTTCGAAATTAATATTTTATATTAACGCAGAAATTAATTAATTTAGTCAATAAATTCAGTATAATTTTTATTCAAGTATTTTTAACGGTCGCGGCATAGCTGAAAAAACAACATATTTCCTTGTTCCTACGTACCTATTCCATTTCAAACGATTAATTATTTTTATATGCTTACGTAGGTATCATGGGATTTTTGATAAGATATTGGCAGGAAAAAATCCTGAGCCCGTTTGCAAAAAACATTTTTATTGAAACATTAATTCAGACAAATTGTAATATGGTTCAGAGTACAACAATGATTACAAGACAACAATCGCAATTCGCAATAAAGCCATAAAATTCATGTCTTACGATATTTTTACCGCCATTTTATGATAAACAATAAAAGAGATTGGGTCAAACACTGGCCAGTAATCAGATTAGCTGTTTGTTAACAAGGCCGGTCCGTTATATTGCTTTCGCATCGATGTAATTGTAGACTAAAGGTCGTTCGACCTGCCATAATGGCGCTACCAGAAAATGGCCGCTTCTTTAAACACTGCAGTTGCGTTCGGTCTAATTAAATGGAGAGTAGCGCGCGAAATTGTTGCGCCATTAGAGATTTTTTTTAATTTAACATTTGGAATGTTGAATGCTGATTTGTTTTTTTCCTTCTTTGTGTAGGGAGGTACTAATAGTTTTAAGCCTATACGCTTTTCATTGCCAAGTGCCTGTTTTGAGATGATTTTATTCAAACGATTTTTACTTTTTTATAGGCCTCTACAGACAATCTATCAAAACGTCAAGTTATTCCTTCTTATATAATTGGAGAAGTCAGGTGAGTCTTGTTTACATTTCCAAATGAAAAGGGGCGTAATATACACATCAGATTATGTCTACAAAGTTTCGACTTAATAACCTCTATATTAAGATCCTAAAATATATACGAAAAGGGCTGAGAGAGGCGGGCTATTTATCATCCCCTACGTTTCCGAACGGGGAGGCTGGGGTTGCCAGCGACAGAAATATATTGTACAAAAATATACCGACGCTCGACGGAACAAACTCTTCGTGTGAACTCTCCTGAGATTGGCAGCCAAGCTCAGTGGTAATACGTCCCTGGATAATGTAAAAAAAACGTATATTCTTCTGTCTGACTTTTTGAAAACACAAATAACAGCCCCAAAAAGAAACCAAATGCAAAATAATACCAAATAGTTGTTCCCTGTGGGAATCAATTCCACGACCTTTGCCTTAATCACCACCACAAATTAGCACTGCTACAGACAATATCCTTTTTTTAACCCATTGCTATCCCACTGCTGGGCAAAGGTTCTCCTCCCAAAAAAGGGAGGGGTTAGGCCTTGAGTCCATATCCTCACGTGTTAAAAATACCTCTATAATACCAAGCCTTTTAAAAAAGCATTTAGTTCGTCTATAGTTCTTTGTTTACAGAAATTAGGACAGCTACAAGCACTTGGAGTCACGGAAACATCCAATTCATCAATGAATTCCCACTAATCGTTTACCATCAATCATTCATTGACAGCCGTCGGCGGAACGTTTAAAACCTCGTTTGCTGTTCGTGAAACTGCCTGGTTCTGTATTTATAGGATGGTGTTGGTATGTGTGGTCACGAGAGAGGTCACAACGTTAGTTTATAATATCATCATCATGTCAGCTGAAATATTAAATTGGGCCTTAGACTGCTGGCGAGACTAAGGCCCAATTTCAACCTAAGTCATAATATTTCTAAGTTCTTTAATTACTACTACCTTTAATTTACTCCTGATACTGGCACTATTGAAAAAAGTCTTTGGAAAAGGGTGTAATTAGTCAAGGTTTTTATGAGTTGGTTATAAGATTATTGTTATAGAAAGGTCAAACGGAATCATGGTCCGACAAATGGGTTGAAAGCTCGGGCAAAATAGAATTTAAAGCGCCTATATGTAATTTAATAAAAACGTTCATAATGAGATGTAATTTATTTCTATAATCTTTATAAAACAATCACGTGCTAGTTCCACGATTTTTTATGTTTTACAAAATCTGTCGTTACCAGATACACTCTCATTAAATGCGCGGTGCTAAACCCGAGGGAATTCACCATTGCCGTAATGGATGGAAAAATAGTCTGGTTTTTCCGCTTCCTCTGATATTGTGAATATTACATAGCCTTGAAGTATATACCTGTTTGAAAACGTAAATGTGTTGTCTTAGTCCATTGGGATTAGGAGAGATTACAGGACACGAAGACTTATGAGAAACGTGCATGATCTAAAAGGATTTTCGCACTAACTGAGCATCGTACTAAGGATACTTCAATCAGTAACACTAGCCGGCGCTGTTCGGGTGCAGCCTTCTCTGCTGATTTAGCCATAAAAACTTCTATTTTCTATGTTTTTAGCCACTTGTATTTTCCGTTAAAAGATTGCATCAAAATTCGTTCGGCATTTTTGATCGATAGATTTCTCATTTATAACCACATTATGGACGAATTCCCTAAACTGTATTGTGTCGTTGTCTCAACCGTAGGTTTTAGACAAACTTTACTGGGCTCTCTTTGCACGCCGCACCCTATAAGTATATTTTTAGTCTTCAATCCACTACTCTATGTAGTAAGGAAACCGCGATTAGTTTACATATTCATTGAAATGCTCCCTGAAGAGAACGTTAAACGTAATGTGTGCCAGTTAGACCATTGCCAACGTAAATGACCTTACCACCTGCTTCCTTAGTTTACTTCCAATATGCATGATTATTGTTCCGTTTGTATGTAGGGTTTGTTATTCAAGACAACTTTAACTGTCTAACCCCCGGTTTCTGAGGTAGGTCATTTAGCGGTAGTTTAGCCATTCATTAGCGTTAAACTCATATAAAAAACGTTATTGAATAGATAAACTGCCGCTAAATGTACTCAGTAACCGGGGGTTAGTAGCGAAAAAGGGAAGTGTATGTGACTACTACTTATCACAAAATATTGAGAAACGGCTTAAGCCGAACATATTTCTTGAATGAAATGCTAGCACGTCAAAGATTGTAGTAGTATTGCTGCAATATTCTTATAGGATAATAAGTCAGCCGTGCAGAACAGTGTTTAGGTAATAATCGTCTCAAATACAAAGTAAAGGTAAAATTTAGATAATTTATATCTAACCTAAATTTAAAACGATGGTTCTGTTTTATCCTTGGTACAGAATCATTTCAAGAACAAAGCTTTACGTACAAAGCAAATTTGAAACCCAATTCACAGGCGGAAGTATACCTACATTCATAATTCATGAGCACACAATCTAAAACCGCTGAACTCAATCAATTTAACATAATAATTCCATATTAAACGTAGTATCTATACATGTATTTTGGCAACCCATGCGGCGGGGAGGGCGGGAGATTCACCCCCTCCTCTTTTAGGGGGTGGATGCTGCAGTGTGCGCCAAGGTCCCCTCGACCTTGACATTTAGCGGGGTCAGAGGAAATCCCTCCCTGAAAGCCTCCACTGTTTTTAGATAACATTGTGGCCAGTGCTTTTTGATTTGAGTAGGATCTTCGGGTCTTCAATAGTTTGTTATTAGGGATAAGTGGTTTTGAACTTGAGCTAGTTTGATACTATTTCAGAAAGAGAAAATAAGACATGATTGTACTTTAGGAGTGTAGAACTGGTTGCAAATGAGATCAGTAGCTTTCTATAGACAGATTTAAGTGCAAGGAACGGAAAGGGATTGATGATGACTACTTGAATAAGTACTGAAACTCATTTAACATTTTTAATTATGCAAATACTTCTTAAAGTATTTACATATTAACGATTTCAGTGTAATCTCAAGTTATTTTCCAACAAACTTTTCTATCAAAAGCCGGAAGTTTTTCATGTTTATTTTGCAGTTATTAATTAACACGCGTCACAGTTCGTTGACTTTAAATTACATAATGTACGAGATGTAAGTACTTTGTGCAATAAGAAGGAAGTAATGTACCTACGTTGTTAATCTGATCACTGAATCGAGTTTTATGAACGACGTAATCTGGTTTCGAACTGAAAATCTTTTTAATCGTATTATGGTAGCTAGGAAATAACGTACTAATTACGTTTAAGATCTATATTAACAAAGAACTGGATTATGCCTATATGCAACTAATATGTTATTCTTTGTTTAGATAAACTCTTTGTTTTAAATAAGAAAAACATTTCTTTTTTCTAGACCATACAACTAGTTACTGCGTCGAAAATATAGCGTTGCTAATCGGAGATTAATGCCATTTTCATTATCCATATCATAGTATTTACGAAAGGTTTTTCTAGATGTCGATATCAGATCAAATTTTAATATTATAACCTTAAGACCACCTTCAAATATAACGGATAATCTCTTACCTAATGACTATATTTGTCCTAATTTAAGCAAACAAAAGGAACTAGGGCCAAATTTTGATGCCACTAAAATCTATTTTTTTCAGGAAGATAAATAGTGTAAACAAGGAAAACTAAACGCGGAACCTAAAACTAACTTATAATTAAGTTCAGACATAATCATCACTTAATTATAATCTGTAACAATTAAGTAACAAGGTTTAACACTTCAATTTCATTAGTATAATGAGATCAAACAAATATAGTAAAACATGCGTAATATGCGTATGCATAGGACCACGATCAACCCGCGGAACGAACATTCGTAATAGACTTAATTTGATACACCATTACGTAACAATACCTTAGTATCTTATGAACCATTTTTATAAAAACACAAGCAATTTTCGTATTTATTTCAAAGGTTTTAAGAGTGATAATTGCGTGTTTAAACTTGGGTTATTAAGCTTCGCGTTTATGTACAGAAAAAAACATCTCTTGTGGACAGTTACATCAGTTTTGTGGTTAGAATTTCACTAAATATTTTCTGTCATGAGCCGTTATATAGTCACGCGTTGAGTGTCGTATATTCATGATATTTAGTACATAATATGAATAGAATATTATGTGATATTTAAAAATATCAGCTGTTTTGTCGTAATTTTGTGTCAATTTCATGATCATAATTTAACTTGCCTCTATTTTGTTCCTTAAGAAAATCATTCCGGGATATTGTCGCATTACTTACTATATACTGTCTATTTGTTATTTGTTTTGTAGATAATGTAGCTTACTTGAGAGAAATGTTGAATGATATTATTACACATTATTTAGTTTTAGTGATTTAAAGTATTTTTCCTAGGCTCGTTTGAAGGTACAGTTACTACTGTGTAAACTTTACAATTTAATGATTTGTATCAGATTAAAATGTCATAAATCTTTCATTAGAAAATACAACAAAATATAACGCTGCAACTAATAATTAAACAGAACAATAAATTGCTGAACAATTCAGAACAATACTACATACCGTACGCATATATCAACATATTGAACAACAAAAAAATCAATGAATAAAATCATCTACCCGTAAAAGGATCAGCACACGGTCGAATGGACATAACTGTAGGAAACAGTTAGGTTGCACAGGTATTGAATATTGAAACCTTGGCCAGTGGAGTCGAACTGACGGCCCGTTGATTACATAATGTGTATGATCTTGCTTATGTGCTGTTACTGTTGTTATGTACTATTAAATAAGCCTTTCATGGTACTATTTTGCATGGATGTTACACCATATTAATTTGGTACAGCCGTGAGACACATCCTCGACCATTTTATATCGTGATGTACTAAGTATCTTTCTTGTGTGTCTCTGTGCTGGTTTTACTAAATAAACTTTCTTATTTCTTTCATTCTTCTTTCTATTTGCGCGGAGTCAATATATTTGAAGCTGAAACTTAGTGGTTAATTTTTTTTGATATTAAAACTAATCAAGGTTAGTATATCTATTAGTAGTAAGCCTACGTTTTCATTTTTTATTTTTTCCAATCGGAATGATCTAAACGTATGGCTGCCCAAATGCCAAAATCCCATTCACGGAACAGTTTGGTACCTATGATGATAGTCAGATTTTTCTTAACCTACTCTTTTTTGGGAACTTGAAACTCATTCTTAACTAAGGGACCTTTAAGATAAAAAAAGTATGGACATTGCCAAAAACAGTTTTTGCGAACTCTACCGATGCAAAACTAAAGTAAACAGCTACCTCACAAAGCGGGAATAATTAGGGGCACCCCGCTATCATCACAGTACGGTATAACACGATGAGTAAGTGTCGATAATGAGCTGAATGAGTGTGATGACCTTACGCTGGCTTCCTACAGTCAATGACTGGGCCCGCCGCCGCGCCGCCGCCGGTGCGCAGGCGCAGGTGAAAAACATCGCGTTTTCAAAATACAATGGCCTCGGTTGCAGGGTTTTTTGTTTCCATGTTTCTTTGTGGTTTATAGCTTCTATTTTATATAATATTATATAATACGTTAGTTAATATTGTTATAGTAAAGTTGGTTTTGTATCAGGAAATGTAGAGTGCAAATAAGCATTAGATTCTACCTGAAATTGTCTTAATTTCAAAATCATCTTTTTGAAGTATTCCAATCTAGTATATATCAATAGGTTATTATTATCCGGTTAATTATAGCTAATCATACTGATAAATATGAACTGAATTGATAAATTAAAACTGACAAAGCAATATTCAGTTAGTATATTTTCTGACAAACATCCAAAATCCAGAAATTCTACTGGCACTACTTCTACATAGGCAATGGCAATTAATTTTAGAGACAATTTCATGGAAGCTATAGCTTCTAGGACAGTTAGTAAATAAATACGTTTGAACGACATTGTCCTCCAAAAATTACCACTTAGCAATAAGCGTGTGTAAAAAGTAAAAGTTAGTCGTTCAGTTTCAAAACTTAAGTAACATTGGTGAATGTTGAACGATTATACAATATTTGTACAGTTATTGTTAAATAAGTATTTTATTGTGATTAACAGTTCAATAAACACCGAGCCACTAAAACTTAAAAGTAAACACTGTAAAATATTTACTGGTCTTCTGAAAACAACCAAATAAATTCGCCAAATGTAAAGGGAAGGAATCCTAACGGCGAGATTAGCGGCATATTAAGTGTTTGATAGACTATGTTATAAATAAAGTGAGACCATATGAATGAATATCTATATTAAAGTTCTGGTATATGACACTTTCTTATCTCTACACTATAAATTTCACGTAGGTAAGAGAGTGAGATTAACTACGATACTCAAGAGTGCAGATTATGTAGACATTGATCAATGAACTAATATTTATCTTATTATGTGAGTGTCTGTCTGTACAGTGTACGTGGCAATGTTGTCGTTATCTTTTGATAACTTTTAGAGGCTGCAGATGCAGACAAACATACAGATAAAGCCTATTCGATAGTAAACTTTGTGATATACTAAAGTAGGATTAAGTCCCGAAAGCTTGGTTTGTTTACCAGAAATATCCCCACCAGTTTGTCAATAAAATTCTAGACGTAATAAACAAAGTACGCCAAAAGAAACAGCAACTTCATCTGTAGCCTACGTCCAATTTGAAAATATAAAAGTAACTTATAGCATTATAAAGCATAAAAAGAACTTAATACCTGATATAAAATGTACGAGCAGTATTACACTTGTTTAAACTTATGTGTTCAATAAATCAACTAATCGGAATTAAGTAAGCGCATGCTCATGTCATTTTGTGCGTGACCAAACTATCAATAAATAGATTTAATTCTAAATAATCACTGCGTTTTATTCCACTAGTACTATCTCAATTTATATAGACGCCAGTTTCAACGCAAACCACAAGGAAAATATAAAAGAAAATGTTCAGGTTTTATGTCAAAACGGACAGAACAAGTGTAGTGAAATTTGGTAGAGTACCTCTGACATATTCAGACCCGGAGAGAGACGGCAATGTCATTGCAGGAGCGGTAGTAATATCAATAGCCCAACGAGTGTTAGGTTTAAATTTCGGGAAAGATCTATTTAAAAAGTTTGGCCAACGTGATCAAGATAAATTAATTTATCTAACAGATACTACTGCATTGCATGTACTTGGACACTTGTACATTGAACTGCTACATATTCCTGCTGCAGACAATAGTGAATTGAAGTATGGGTGTATGACGTCGAAAACTTGATTATACTCGTAAGTGGTATATAATATTGGTTTATATAATTTAGGACTCAGTCAAAGAATTTCTTTAATGTAATTTATATAGTAATAATTTTAACAGAAGTATGTATTATGAAAATCAAGTTTAGTTTCAATATTTAAAAAAAGACAATTTCTTTATTTCTGTTACCATTTGTATAATCTCGGTCACTTCACACCTACTTCCAGACCTCTTTAACTCCCGAAATAGGTGTATAGAACCTCCTGGATTAGCTTTCATAGGTAGGATAGGTTTTTACAGTAGAACATAATAAAAAGTAATAGTAGCATTGTAGATAATTCTCTGTGGTGCAATATAGAGCGCGGGATTCAAAGAGCGAGTGAACGGACGGCCTCCAAACCTCTGATATTCGTGTATGTCGGCTCACCTGGCTTGAATACATCGACCATGTTATATTATCATTATAAAGTTATTGTTTAATATTCTAATATGTATGTTTGGCTTTAGGTTTGTGCTACTGAGGGTTAGGGTTAAGGTTATAATGTGTCTTGAGTTAGCTAGTTGATAGGGTCCTTGAAAATGCAGTTCGAAGATAGCATAATTGAAAGACATTGGTTGTAATTTCAAGCATTGCATGACTATTATCTAATATAATTCAAGGATTAACGGGTTCATCTGTCAGCAAGCTATCATGGCTAAAAACCGGATCGAGATTTCAAGCAAAACTAAGGAAATAATACCTGTTTCCAAATTGGAATTGAAAAAAGTAGTAAGTATTTGCAATTTTTTGTAAAGACATTGAATTATGAATACAGCATACTAGGTATCTTATGCACCCTTTTACAGTAAGGTGGAGTTCAGACGAGAGGAATGAACTTTAAAAATCATTGCTTAATTAATTATCACTTATTCTTATTTTATCTTCATGCTACTGCTAATCTAAAACACACAAAGTTGTTCTCTTCAAGGCTTCACCAAAACCTACTCATCTCTCAATATTTCTATTTCCAAGAAATAACTAAAAAGCCATTAGAATTCCTTCAGTGGTATATTGAATAGACTAAGAAGCTTTCACCGAAATCCATTGTCCCTAATTCTACACGGGTATCCAAAATTACTGGGAACAGAGATGAAATTGATTTACCGACGCAATTGAGTTACCTTCAAAGGGATTGCGGGAATTAGATAAAATCTTACAAGTGAAACTGAATTTATAAGACGTAGCTTCTTGTTTATGATATACGTGTTAAATAAAATTGTGCTTGGTTGGAATGATGCTGGAGAGATTTTGTTTTTTAGGATTCTTTACATTCGATGTAGTCAGTGCATTTCTTGTTAGACCTTCCAAGGTACAAAATACGAGAAGTAGCGTCGCATCTTAACAAATACTTAGATAACAACTTATATGCTTTAGGACTGCACCAACCCTCGGTATTGAATAGATAAACTACCGCTAAATGTACTCAGAAACCGGGGGCAAATGGTTATTTAATTATATTCCGTTATCAGATATATTCGAAGAATTATTTTGACGATAAAGAGCAGTTACTCAAAACATTATCTGGCAAAACCGTCAAAATTATTCCAAAATAGAAATAAGGATGGAAAAATCCACCCTTTGTCAAAATGGATACTTACTATAGAAGTTACACACTAAAAGCTACATAAAAGTAATTTCTTTTGAGATTCACTTTGTGACAGCAACGAGAAAATGGCTCAAATATACAGAAATGTTGTCGCAAATTCAAATACGCATTCCTTCAGCAATATTGCGTTATTATTATATTTAGAAAGGACTGTTTTTCTCCGAAGGTCCTGTATTACTTTGTAAACAAACGAAAATGATTTCCACCAACCGTTTGACAGCAATGCGGTAGTATTTGACGCCATCGAAAACGTTATAATGTTAACTTTTCAAGTTAGTATCTTGTAGATCTCTTAGATTATGTACGCTACAAAAATTTGCCGTATAATTATGATCATTGAGAGAATTTTTACCAACAATACTGCGCAACTTACACCAATCTAATAAGTAGAAAGTTAGGCTATTTCTTATTTATTTCTCACGTTTTTACCAGTTATACAATTTAGGAAATACGTAATAAAGCCAGCGAGTTATTGTATGTATCATTTATCATATTGAGCGTGTAAGGAGATTTCTAATAAGACGTATGTCCGGTGCTAATGCTAATAAAGGAAGTTCTTTTTTGTGGGAATCGCGTAGGCAAATTAAAACTACGTTGTTTTTGTCGTAATTATTAAAACACCTACTTCATTCCGTTTAAAAAAGTGCAATAAAAATAAGAATCATCATCACGAACGCAATTGTAATATGCCAAAAACAAATTCTAGTGACGGAAATGCAGAATGTGAAATTCCTTGACCAAAAAAAATAACACAACTATAAACGTCAGTATGTTCATCTCTTTCTTTCGTACTCAAACAAAGACGAGTGAAAGAGACAGAAGACATTCGAACAGCTGAACAAATATTGTGGAAGTCGTTTGTGGCGTGAAAGTAAACACGTTGGTTAGTTTTTTCAACGCAGAGGCACAGACATTTATGCAGACAGCCTTTGTTTGACGTAAATTACCTGCGTACGTCACTAAATAGTTTTTAGTTGTTTTTAGTTTACCTTCCGTGGTATAATAGCCACATGTTCGGTGTGTGTAAACTTTTGTTTATATTGTTCGTACACTGTTTAACGTCAAAGTTAATATAGTGATTCTATTTTCGGAGTGATTAGGTGACCCCGGAATTGATCGTGTATTAAACATGTTTAGATTTTCATTTTTTATATTGATACATTTATTTTATGTACATTCACATGTTATATTATGTATGTGAGTATGTAGTTATTTACCTGTAGGAATACTTACAGGTAAAATGTGAGTGTAATCCATTCAAAAGCTATAACACATACACTAACATTCTACATGTGACAGTGTTTGTTCATCCCTCTGTCACGTAAAAACGCCTGAACCGATTTGCTTAATATTTGGCAGGCTGTTAAGTTGCATTCCTCGGAAATACATAGCCAACTTGGGATGAGCAGTGACCATAAACCAGTATTAAATTAAAAGTAAAATCATTGACTATTCATATTAATATAATAAATGCCAAAGTAACTCTGTCTGTCTGTTACTCAATCACGCCTAAACCACTGAACCAATTCGCATGAACTTTGGTATGAAGATATTTTGATACCCGAGAAAGGACATAGGCTACTTTTTACCCCAGGAGAATCACGCATTGCCATGGGAAAATTCAGGTCGCGGACGAAGTCGCAGGTTAAAGCTAGTTGTCTATAATATTATAATTTGTATCTACATTGAAATATAGATGTATTGTTCTATGTGAAATGTATTAGTGCGCTATTAATCAGATTGTATAAATTGTGGACCAATCATGAAAGAACAATGGACAATGACCGTCTGGTCTCTCTTTGTACGTGTGTGTATGGAAAGCCATCAACGCTTGCTAATTTCTTCGCAAACCTGTATGGTGCTGTGATTATTAATGTAGCTTTGATATAAAGATTATTGTTTATTAGGAATTATAATTAAGTACTTACTACTATTTACGTTGTAAGATAAACTAAAATTTATTAGAGAAATAATTCGTTTTGTCACATTCTCCGTAATCTGTCAAATGTTCAATCTCATTCATGTTTTATTTTTTCCTGGCGATGCACGCAACAAATTAATAAAATTAAATTCTTATTTTTTTAAATCTAATAATTAAAAAATATGCACAGAATTGGTACAAAATAAGTGGTAAATGCTATTATTCCGATATTTTTATGAAAATTCTAATGTTTCAAATACAAATTAGTTCTTCGCATAGCCTCCCATATCACCTCGAAGTAAAAGCGTTAAAGATGGTTACTCTAAATAGCAGTGTAAGTAATTCAAAATGAATCAACAAAGTCTTATTATTTGCATAGTAATTTATCTGTGGACTATCGCAACGCCTATTCTTAGCATTTATCAGTTAATAGTAACAGCAATAGATGAATTACTATTTAGATATTTATTTTTATAGTACTTTATTCCACTAAGACAATTAAACAACGGACTACAAAACGCCAAAAATATTTCGAAACCGTAAAACAACTTATACTTAATTTAATTACACTTATCGCAACCAGGAAAAGCCTTCATACAATACTTTCCTTCAAAGACGTTCGAATTGCATAAATTCTCAGTACAGACGATACGAGGTAATTGCAATACGTCACATGGGAACCGAACACAATACCTTAGCGATAGAACAACGGTAAGGCAAGATAATACGCTCGTTAGACCAGCCGACATTGTTCGTTAAATAGAATTTTTCAACGGGATTTTTCAATTAGAACTTGTGCTAAGTGGCCAGTATGCAAATTAGTTAATCGTTTGAATTCAGGGGAAAATTCATACGGAGTTTAGAAAGTGCATGCGGCTTTGGTCATTTCATCCCACTTAAAACTTATCCCGCGGGATAAGTTGTCCACATTAATATTTTTATTATTTTTCTTTAGTCATCTCATCCCGCTTTAAAGAAAAGGTAAAAATGTACTGTATTATTTGAAATATTTGTACATTCGGGAACAAAAGTGTTGCTATAAATGTGGTCTTAAGTTTATTACAGTATGAGATGAGGTTAAATAAATATTCTTTTGTGTTATAAGCTGTATATTCAAAAATGTCTGATGAATATTATTACTCACTTATTTATCGATATATTTTATTTCCTTTCTTTTTAGATAAATATCATTGGACTCACACACGGTCATTTTATTCCAAACTAAGCAGAGATTGTACTATGGTAACCAAATGACTGATAGACATACTTATATACTTCTAAATACATACTTAAATAGATACATTGACATCCAGGCTCAGAACAAATACTCGTGCTCATCACACAAAGATTTGTCCCGGGTGGGATTCGAAAGGACAACTCCCGCTCTAAGAATTGCTCTTGTGTTTCGGGGACTATTATGTATGTTGGGACACTTATTAAGAAATAAAACGTCTTTTTTTTTTAACTTGTTGACTAGACTTAGTAGTAGCAGCTACATACTTCCGTAATCAATTCCGAATTTTAAGAAGTAGCTCTATTCAGAAGTAGCCAAAAGGGGCAGTGGCCATAATGAGTAATAGTTCATTAGCGAGTCGGTTGCCACCCTGAGAATTAGCCCTAATGCGCGTGAATCTCTTTTTTTCAAGTCTGTACAAATCGTAAAATATATCAGCGGGATGAGTTGTCCGATTCAAAAATTGTCCTAGGATAACTCATCCCGCGGGATGAGATCAAGCGGGATGAGTTGACCAAAGCCTCTGCGATGTATTGAATATATTCCACAATATTTGTTTTTTGTATTGGTAATTCTGCTTAATATTAAAACTAGGTTCTAATTGCAACTTCGTAAAATTTTACGTGCGTTATCAATTACCTGTGGGCCTTCCATCAAAAGCCATGCAATAGTTTTTGCGGGATACATCCTTACACAATTTATTATTTATAATACTTTGTAAGATAGAAGTATTCAGTTCATTAAATAGGGAAAGTAAAGAATCAGATTTTTACAATATGTAGTAAATTGTAGACTCCAAAGATGTTCCTTCAATACAAATATTTCTCTCTATCAACCCATCTAAATCATCTGCAATTGATGGCCAATGACGATGATAACCCTTATACTCGTTGAAGTACATAATAACCCTCCTTTGTATAGCGCAGTCGGGTAGAAAGAGTTAAGAAGTGTTATTCATGTGTAAACAACTAGGTGAATAAATGAATAAACTGGTAGTTATGTATTAGTATTCTACGTTAATCACATAACGAGTTACATTAATAGCTGTTAGACTAGTACTAGACAGGTTTCAATTACAAGTTCAATGTGAACCAAGGTTAACTCTTGTGTTTGACTATTAGTGCTTTCGTGGAAGTAATTTATTTATTACTTTTATTTATATCACCACAGTTGGTTGATAAAAACTATAGACAGATTTTTCATTCGATGAAAATATTTTAATTTTTAAGTTTTCTGACAGTGAAACTGTCAAAAATTACAAGATTCAGCGGTCAGGTAAATATATATGTGGCAGCTAAGCTAAAAAAAAAATATTTTGTGAAAACAAAAATAAAGCGTAATTTTCACACCGGATCAA
This sequence comes from Anticarsia gemmatalis, assembly GCF_050436995.1. Lineage (NCBI taxonomy): Eukaryota > Metazoa > Arthropoda > Insecta > Lepidoptera > Erebidae > Anticarsia > Anticarsia gemmatalis. Next base: position 5,772,429 of record NC_134764.1, on the reverse strand, counting down.
ACCAATTTACTTCTTTAATTTCTCCAGGAATCGAGGTACAGCCAGTACTTTAGTATTCCAATTGAAGCATTACCTTAAAGATAATCTCATTGTACACAACAATCATTAGAAAACAATCTATCAAAACAAATCTATAATTGGGTCATTCTCAGTTAAGAGGTAATATGATGTTAGAAGAGGCGGCATGACAAAAATGATAAAAAATTAATGTAGTATCAGTATTTTCTTACCAAAACACTTATTATCTTCATATCCAGACAACAGCCAGACAAAATCTTAATTTTTTACCATTTTATAACTGACCAGGGGAGATACTGAGGACAGGGGAGATTCATTTATGTTGTGTTATGAAATAAATAACAGTGGTAGTTTGAAAATCAACTTCATTTTTATTTAATATTAATCAGACTTAATTTCAACAGCCATCAGACTTCACTATAAAATAATCTTTCATTCCTACAAAGCAACAAAAACATGACATTATACGAAAATCAATTTGTTTGTTCTCTAGGTGTCATTTCATTCACAGTTTTAATTAGTCCTTCTTTTTTCTTATCATATTTCTTTTGCTCTTTAATCTTTTGCTGTTCCTATTTCACAGGGTCATTTTTTATTTTTTGGTATCTCAGTCTTTCCGCTACACGTTTTTTTTCTAAGCGTTCTTCACGCGTCATTTTTTTCGTGACGCCATAATCTGTAACCAAAATATGGTAACTTGGCATCGACGTTTTTCTATAAGGTAACCGGGTTAAAAAGGACTGCTCCTTTACTTATTACAAAGACAATAAGAGTTTCGAGGAACACTACCTGGTATGAGATATTTAGGATGAAAGCGACAATAAACACTCGTACAATCGACATTTAAAATAACAAGATTTATGTTTAAACTAAAACCAGACTAGGTAAATACACTCGGATACTAAATAATGGATAACTGCATCATAAGCAGGAAGCAGTTATCTCCCCTGAGCAGTAAGTATCTCCCCTGGTACCTTAAGCGGCAGGGGAAAGAAGACAGGGGAGATACTATTTCGACAAAATATCGATATAAAAGTCTAAATTTTTGTAACAAGTTATTAGACGGGAAGATTACGATTCTTTGCATACATTACAGTAATTCTAGGAAGAAAGTAAAATATTTATGCTTATAATAAAGAATAAAATCTTACCAGGGGAAAGAACACACTCACTGAACCACGACAGTTTTCACCAAGTGGCGTCTGTGTAATAGCGAACCATATGGCGGGCGCATTCGCGCCGATGGCTTGCTGTCAACTTCACGTTAGTAACTTTGTGCTCAAGGTCAGAATTTACGCCGCGAAATTAAAAGTCGTGAGTTTTTAATGAAAACAAAACGCCAGGGGAAGAGATGCTATATACGAGGGACAAATTTCAATATTAAACATTTTATGAATATCTAAATGTTACCTTTTTTATTTTTTTCATTGCTTTAATTTAGTTTGTCTAGTTTTTAAACAATACACAATTTAATTTATTTAATAATTTAAAGATAGTTAAAAATACTAATTTATTAACATGATCGGTTAAAGGACAGACCAGGGGAGATAAATTTTTCATATTTAAAGCGCTTTTGTGACTAAATTAAAAACATTTCATCGGTGAATTTTAGTGACCTTACAGAAGATACTGACTTTGATAATCTCACAGCTTTATTTTAAATAAATTATCAATTAAAAATATAAAAAAAATCATTGACATTGAAATTACCTCATAACTTAGAACGACCCAATTAACAAATGCGATCGTAAATCTTGCGATGTATCCGGTTTTTCACAACACTATTTGTATCAGCAATACACAGGACAGGATATGATGGGATTGCTGATGTTATCACCAGACTATGTGCGTCAGTTACAGCATATAACCACTAAATGCCAAGATATATAACGGTAGAGTGCGTAGTTTGCGCAATCGTAAATAGACTATCGTAACTAGGGATGCATTTATATTATTAGATAGTTTTTCGGTCGATTTTTTTTCGATTTTTTTGTAGAAAATGCAGCCTCAAACGGCGAATTGTAAATATTATTTGAGTTATAACTATTTATATAGCATTTGTTATAAAAAAACAGAACTATAACTCTTAATTTTATGTTTTAAAATTTGCAGTTAATTATTTATCTACTTCATACTTAGTCTACATTTGTAATTGGCTCAAAATAATATTGATCGTTATATAATTCTATAAAATCTATGGGATTAAAACAATAACACGTATAAAACTCATCGTTTAAATACCGTCAAACAAATAACCAACTAAATTTACTTAAAATATTCCAAATATAATTCAAGGACTACTGAAATATCTCTAAATCACTAATATCCAAAATGGCGGACCACGTAAAGGCATAATAAACTCATCAGATCTGCGCACGCGCAAAGGTCACGTGGAAACATGTACGAGATCACCAGACGTATTTTAGTAGCCATTAAAACGATTTTATTGCAATCGCCGTTTCTCTTCATATAATATAATCCGCATTTAGTACAGTTATACGATATGTATGTATGCTGCAGGTCGATAGGTGAAAATATAGTTTTGGCTAAATGACTTGGAGTTATTATGCGTCCACGGCCAGTAGACACATCACAATAATTTCCTTGACCTTTTGTGAAAATTAACTGCTTGTTTTAATCTCCTAATCAATTACTTCTGTGGTTTATTTACATTATAGCAAGAACTTGTTGCTATTTATTTTGTGCTTCATAACATCGAATCATAATACTTTTCTATTTAGCAATGAACTTAGTGACAACATAAGCCTCGAAATCACAAAACTATGCAGTTAAAATGTTACCGTCTAGTGTTTTACCGAAAGCTCTGCATTAAATCAATGCCTGCGACATATTTATTCCTGATGTTGTATAAAAACACGTTGCACAACATTCGAAAATATCATGAAGGTCAAACATCAATCTGGTTTATGAAAACAGATCAACATATTTAAATTTCAGATTCATGAATGCAAAAATAAATCAATTTATCTTACTATAGATAAACCTACCTACTTTAAATGGCAGATATTTAATAACTGAGGGGATTTATTTTATTAGTGTTTTATTATGTTATGCGACAGTCAAAACCTAGTCCGTTGCTCCTAATAGTCTAAGAAACTTTTGACCACTTTATCCCCTTGATCCAAAATAATCGCAGTACTAAGTATATTTTAATGTATGTACTAGAATTTTGACAATAACCTACATTTTTATACTGTGCTATTTATAATTTCAAATCTTATTATTGATCTATACGCTAAAAAAATGTTAGAAATAAATATACATTAACAGTATGCAAAAATTCGCAGAATATACGAAGTGTTACCACAATAAACTCTTATCACGTACAGCGAGCAGCTGCCTATAGTAGCTAGTGATATAATTTAATTAAAACCTATTGCACTAATTAGAACAAAGACAAACTTCACTGCCAACAGCTCATTGCAAGATCCATACTTGTATTTTCTTTTATCATAACTATTTGAAATGGCTTTTATACTTCCTTATGTTAATATTGTATAAATACGTATAATCTTTTGTATATCATATAAGTCATAATTATCTTTATTATCATTATCTCTTACGGTTCAAAGACTTCTACTCTGGCGTAAAAACTTTATTTTAAACCTAGTTCTATTTTTGCAGTCCTCGAGTTTGCTATATGCTGTTATGCTAAGTAGTTAACTACTAACTTGAAAGAATACCTAGAACAGTTAAATATTTATTTCAATGCCTTTAGGACCCGAATATTTTCTGGGACACGTATGTAGGACAAACATATTAGCAGTGGACATTTTAATAAACTGTGGCTTAAATCATTGAAAGGGTTTATTAATATAAACTATGATTGGATACATCGAAATTAAATAAAAAAAGCGTATTTTAAATAAAAAAAATATTTTTGTTTTTTTTTTATTTTGATTTTGTCGATAAATTTTCCCTTCACACAATGCTTTAGATCAATTTCTCTTAATAGTATCTTGTACATAAATAAGGAAATAGTTTTATCATAGTATTTATCACGCAGGTGTACATTTTATTACACACACGCACGTTACACCCGTTATGTCCAGTTATGTAATATCTTTGCAGATCTCTAATGAATAATCTTAATGTTCTTTATGCAACATTGGACATAGTAGACCGTTAACTATGAATCAGTACATGCATATTGAAAAATATATGCGACGTTACAAAGTTATTGTTGAAAGTCAATTCTTGTTTCGTCCTTTCTTAGATATTAAATCATTCTATGTGGTATTCCAGGCCTTAAAGTATGTATTCGAAAATTTGTCCAAATAAGGGCTGTACTTATAAGCATACCTACAAAATATCGCACTTTGGTTTTAAGTCGATCCTTGCTGCCAGCAATAAAAAATAGTTTTTAAGCCGAATAAGTGGTCGATTGATTTCAACAACTACGACAAAAGACGATATCGAAAGAAATAACCAATCTAACACTACTAAAAAAGAGCGGTAAATATCAAAATGTACAGAAATCTAAAGTTTCCTAAACGTTTTAGTAGTGGGAAGTGATAATAAACTATCATGAAACGAGTATTGTTTCAATTGTAATCAACATGATATCAGATTGCACTAACCTTGTACGTTGAAATCGCTTTGTGGTTGAAACTGGCAATATTTGTTGATAAAACTGTGTTTCATATTTTGTTATAAACATATACGGTTGCTATTAAATACAATTTATTTTAAACATTAATTAACAATATTTTGTTTATGTTTTATTTACATTTTATATCAATAAAAAAATCCTTAACTATACTAAAATTAACTATACTAAAAGTAACTATACGAAAATTATCAAAATTGAGACAAAGTAGTAGCGGTATAAAAATTTTAATTAGATTTTACTACTTGGGCTAAAAAAGGCAGTGGAAACTGTCACCAAGAATTCTACATAACACATTGATATGAGACTAGGAAACTATATTCACATATATATCTGTGTACAAACAGAGACCAAAAACATTCCCTGCCGTGATTTTTACCATTCATAAGGACCAATACTACTATTTCTCTACGTAATAAAACTTTTAAAGAAGAAGAAAGTAAAACTGATAAAGATTTTCTCCATCTTTTTGTGAAACGAAGGGAGCGATGCCTAACAACATCAAGCTAAGATGCAGCTCGATCAGTCAAAATACTGTTTAAGCTAATATATCGTAGTTAAACACATTTTCATAGACTACAGGAACAAATTCCGCTATTAATAGTAAAACGTGAAAGAATCCGTCTCTTCCACATTTCACTCGACGGCAACATGAATATCTGCATAATACGATTATGTGCACTTTCCAATGATACCACACTCGATCAGTCTCACGAATAAAAAACTTTGTGCTACAGTTTTGTTCCCAACGTGATAAAAAACTAAGCCTGGGTTAAGTGCTGGTTAAAGCCTATTTGAGACTATTGTTATGGGGGAGTTATAGCGTACATGCATTTTTCTTAAGATTGCGCTTGAAGGTTCTAATTCAGCCTCGTAGATTAATGATATTATAACTTAAAAAATGAAATCGAAAATATTCAAATTTCAATAATCTATGTGTTTCGAGGACGCCAAAATACAAGTAATTTGATGTTTGTGGAATAATTTGAAGAAAATTAGGTTTCCAATAATAGACTCTTTGCCCTGTTAGTAGGTAAAGCAAGATACTCTTGCCCTTGAAGACTTATCCAAAATGGATCTCTGGTCAGAAAACCTGAGCCTTTTAAATCTATTCGAAGTGTTTCACAGACAAAGAAAACAAATATACACGTAGTATGTAATTAAAATAACTGTTTGAATACCTCCCCATATTATTTGTGTTTGTAAAGTCCCCTATTACACAATGTTTTGCGTTACAAACCCAACATTTTTGAGTTCAAAGTTTATACAAGCAAACGGGGAAGTCCATTAGTTAGTAGTCATTTAGTTAGTATAGTACAAATTGCAATGGTAATTTGCTTTCCACCTTCACCTTGGGTTTCAATCAAGGCCATCGATTGTGGCAATTTGGTTACCATAACAATTTTATTGCCATTTACCTACATTACGAATATTTTAAACTAAAAGCACAGATTAGAGATCTATCAAACAACCCATACTAATATTATAAATGCATGTCTGTCACGGTTTCGCGACTAAACAGCTGAATAGATTTCGATGAGATTCATATTGATAGTTTGAGAGACAGAGGATGACAGTATGTAACCGAGCGAAGCCGTACGAAGCAACTAGTTTTAAAATATAAATACCTATATAGATATACATATATTACGTAGGTTCCCTTATTAAGTGACATTTATAATATTTTTTTTATAGTCAATAACTCTACAGTATGTATCTTGATCCTCAATTAACTACACATATTAAGGAAAAATAATAATTAATGCGTTTTGTAAATCGATAGTAGCGGTGAGGCTGTTATCACAATATTGATATAAAATAGATTATCACAAAACAAGAGGAAAATAATAAAATGTTTGCAGAATATAATGTAATTGTATTACATTAATATTTCATGATTCATCCTGTATTGATACATATATTGATACTCTTGTATTACTCATAAGTTTGTTTGTATTATTAAGATTTCGATAATAGGAGTATAATATAAAGGAAGCATTGCTTAATTATTTTATGATTGCAATCAAATTACAATGGAATAATTACAATATCCCGGATTAATGTAGGTATTTAAAAGAGAAAAACGGGGATATTAAGTAAAATATTTTGAACGTTAAACATATAAGTGTCATAATCTAGTTGAATTGCGTGGTTTAGCCCGTTTGAACGTCTAGTCATTCATGCATCTGGTCAATCATTTCTGGTCTTTAATATCACTATGCCTAAATCTTATGAAAATTAGACTGTCAGAAAATGCCTAAGGCATTAAGTCCGTCTATATACTGTTATATATAAAGTCAATACATAAACAGCTATGTATTCACATTCACCCGGCAACACGACGTAGCAAGTGCACTGTCCTCAAAATAAACAATACGTGGGTAAATTCTCAGTTCTGACAAATTTGTGCAAGTATATTGTGAAATGTTATTAATTGTCAACCGCGAAACAGGTAACCTCATTATTGTGGCGACCAAAATAATGATTCAATTTATTAAACTTGTTTTAATAATGCAATTGCTAAAGCCAGTCGAATGTATTTTGCGGTTTTGTTTTTCATTTTCGATAAGACCTACTGTCAGCACGATGGAGTCAGGGCCAAGTCACAATTTTTGAAATGAAAAGCATGAGGGAGGCTGTACTTCTCTCATCTCGGGAGAAAACCCTTACCCAGCAGCAGGACAGTAATTGGTTAATTTATATTTCAAAACTTTTCGTATTAACTATAAGACCTTGTAAACATTTTATGCTTTTTAGGCTGGTGTTTATTTGGCTTGGTGGTTTTACAGTTTTACTTTTGGATAAGTCGATTAGCTTATCAATTGGTATACTGACCATTGTTTTCATGCCACATGGCTGCTGTTACTTAATGCATCGGATAATCTACCAATTTCGTATGATAAGTGACAGAACTGTCTAAAACAATCCGTCAGACTGTCAAACTTTTAACAATGAACCTCAATCATGAGTTGATGAATGACTGAAGGTAATTGAATTTGACCTATCAGGCAATAATTCGTATTGACTAAAGTCTGCTCTTTAAATTAATTAAAGGCCGACATCTCCGTCCTCAGATAACATGGATTTCAGAATCACTTCATATTATAAAGTCCCTTCGTCCGTCTGTTTGTCTGTTCACTATAATCACAATACTTCCTGAAAGGATTTTCAGCAATAGATATAGCAATTCTTATCAAAGGTTTAAATGTATAATTAGTTAAGCTTCACACAGGATTGTTTTCCAGTCAGATAAAATAAATGTTCGCGTTATTCCTGTACCAAAGAATAGAAAAATTGGCCTAGACGCAGGTAAAATTATATTTTATTTGGATCTTATATCTAGAAACTATGTCACGAACAATACACATGGTCATCTATAGAAGTATCCAATTGACGTACGTCAGTCACGGTCAGCAGCTCCAATGAACCGTCAACAATCATGTACAGGATGATCTTCCAGCAAGGGCACTCACTCAATTGACACCATCCTGTGTCTCCCCTACATTTCCTGCTATCATCTAACAACACCACTGGAAAAAAGACCTTAGAAATACTACGTAAGGTTCAGTTTTGTTCAACAGTAACCAGTGACATGTAAATCAGAATACGGATGCTGTCGCATTGGTTTGACAGAGCGTTTGTTTATGGTTAGCTTGCGGTTTTCTATTATTTTGTTGAGGATAAATGCGGGTTTAAAAATAAATTTATCAATTTATGGTAAAAACCTACAATTGTAAACATTAATCACTGATGTATAGCAAAAGTATTCCAATTATGTAGCGCTGTTTTACACTCAGTAGGTACTATAATATTGACTGTACTGATAGTTTATTATTTACAACAGCCGGGACCGACTTTTAACGTGCCCTCCGTAGCACGGAGACGCCCAGTTCAAATACCACTATGCGGTCACCCATCTATGGAAAGACCGCGCCAATGGTTGCTTAACCCACAGATCGTTTACCGACCGGTGAGCGCAACTGGCTATGGGCGCCTCTTATATTTATTTTATTTACTTAAGGGTTTTTTTCGATTAGCGATTTTATCGATCACCCAAACATAAATTACATCATTTGTACTGACAGTTAGATATAACTTAAAAAAATAGTTCCTTTAAAATCCGGTAGAGGCGCTATGGTCAATCGCCCTTTTGAACTGATGACTTTGAAAACGTATTTATCGTTGAATGTTAATTAGTAAAAGTGTTCAAATATTTTCTAGTATCGTTTGATATCTTGCCTAATAAATAACGACATCAAATAATGCTCCGATCACAGAATTATGATTTCTTTATCAAAACTTAGAATAACACGCAACATGCGTGTTCTATCTTAACATACTGAGTCAAAGTATTTAATGTCATCATTACTAATAAACTGATAATTATATATATTATACACTTTATTGATTGACTTTCAATAGTAACCTAGTATTATCACATGGTCGGTATGTGTGTATACAATAGGCTTAAATGCCTACACGTATTTTATGTGTAAGTCTATCTCTCTGGTGCGCTTTCATGACTAAATTACTGGACCGATTTTGATAAAGTTTAGCAAGACGATTCTTAATTACACGTGGTTAACAGGTTCCTATTTTCAACAAAAAAGCGGACAGAACCGCGGGCATAATAAGCTACTTCCCAATAATCATTAGATATTTCTACTTAAAATAAGCTACGTCAATCTAGATGTTTTAAAATATAGAACTAAACCGTTATGTGTATGCCTATTTTAAGAATAATAATGAAACATAATAATATTATGTTAAATACCTAGTACGTTGTTTAATCAGCAGTAAGTTGTATGTATTTATATAAAATATTATATACAATGGCTAGTTAGTCGACTTTGAAAATTTCCCCATAAATCTACGAGTATGTTACAGCTCTTTGACTAACGTTTGTGTTAATTAAATACACACATATTAAATAACTCGATTTTTCTAACCTTGTCGAGGTAAAAATATCATAGTAAATACACTTGCTAGATTAGAGGAAATAATTAAAAAATATTTTCAAAATTCCCACGGGAACAATGAAAATATGCACGTAAATCAAATTGCAGGAGTTAACGAACAATGAAATATAAACCAAAGAAATAACAAGATAATAAATTGTTGTTATTTATTACATGTTAAATTAAATAACATCTACTTGAGTATGATGCATTGCTGCGATCAAGCGCTAACTTAAGATTTGAAGTGATTGAAAATATGGAAAATATAATAAACACATACTCCTACGTTTACGTGCAGTCGGGTAAAAAGAGGTGACAATGAAACAGAACTAAATATAGACCATCCTTAAAATTATGCTAAATTTAGAATTAGTTAATTTTAACATAAAAGTAAATATGTACAAATTAATGAAAGATTATCTCTGGCATTGCGCCGAAAACAAATTTGTTTTCATGTGAGGAAAAAATGATGGCATAATAATACAATCACACTTACACTTATTTCAATATCTGTTGAAGCTTTTGATTTAATAAGTTGACGTAAATTTTAAGCCCTATTTCAGAGGTTGATATAGTATTTATATATTTTAAAAATCCACTCTTGCTGCGTCTGTCCGTGATAATAATAAAAATAAATGCTCATGGTTGATATTGGGTCTTTATCCATGCCATACGAAATTTTATCAAAATCCTTTCTGCGGTTTAGCTGTGAGTTATAGCAGGCTCTCACATATCCATACTATAGCTCTACGAATCAATCACACAAACAACAGTTACATAAAACAAAAAGTTCAGAGTACGATCTGAAAGTCGGTGATCAAGATTCTCCACGCTCATTGTAAACTCCATTAGCCAAAAGAAACAGTCGAAAGCTAGTGTTTTAGACAATATGGCCGCGTTAAAATGAATTACTTTTACGAATAAATAACAATATTATAGTCACACAACTTAGTAGAGAGCCTATGCACGATTTATATGGATTGTAATAAAATAGCGGCCACTTGTGACTTTGTCTGTATGGACTTGAGTTTTTCTGTTTTTACAACATTTTTATTGCTAATCTTTCATATAATTTTATATTCCCCTTTTTACCCATTACGAGGGGGAAAAATCCTCTCATAGTGCTTGCTTCTCTACACCTCCTTAGGAATCTTCTTACCAAAATGTCAACTTTCTACCCCTGAGCGTACAACGCACAAACTACTGATAGTTTGTGCGTTGTCCATCAGTTAATCGGTCAGTCACTCAGGAACGAAAGATGATAATCTATACTTATAATAAATCTGTAGAGAGGTCAATTCTGTACATTGAATATATTAAAAAAAAAACCAATGGGGGATGTTTAGTAACGGATACTGATACCGAATCTGCAATTTATAATTTTCTTTTCTGTCTGTCTGTCTGTCTGTCTGTCTGTCTGTCCTCCGTCTGTATGTGTCGCTATCACGTAAAAACTACCGGATAGAATGCACTGAAATTTGGTATATGCATAGAATAAGCAGTGGAGCAATTTTTAGGATACTTTTTATAGCATAAAATTTCAAAGATTTTTAGAAAATTGAAAAAAATACGTAGAAATCGTTTGAACCTGCGTTTCCCTATAGAGACCATAGATGGCGTTACAATCCATTTCACAACATTCGCATAGTAAACGCGGCGCCTGCCGTATCGATACCTGTTGTTCGCACCAACCAATAGATGGCGTTATAAACCGCAACAAAGCATGTTTTTTCTAATTAATTTATTTTGATGGCTTTATTGTAAAAAAATACCTTTGAAACATGCTATACATTTATAAGATTTTTAAACATAAATGTTGTATGATATATTAAACAAAAATGTTGGTTTACGTGGGTCCGGTGCGATCGGGATATCCTAGATGGCAAATCGAGTAATTTCGTTTGTTGTCGTTGTTCGCCGCAACTGACAGATGGCGTTGTTGTTTGAATCACATAATAAATATTTAATAACCAAATTAATTGGTTGCATTAAGGAAATAAATTGGATAGCTATGAAACAGACTATGTGGTAAGTTTTAAAAAATAAACAACGGATGATATAAGTATAAAAAATAATTACGGGTTACGCGGTTTCGGACGTATCATCGCAAGTATACATTATTACGCGTCTGAAGAGCTCCGGCGCAGATAGGACCTATAATAATATTCTGAATCCAGACGGGTAAGCAATGGTCAGTCTATTATAAGGTATTATATTTTACACTGTAAACTGCTACGGATACAGACGAGAGCGGAAAAGAAGGTAACCACAGGAAATCAGGCCTGCCTGAGCCTGTGTCACATTGTGTGCCTTTCGGGTCCCTTTCGTAAATAACCATTAGATGACAAAAGAGTTGTTAACATTTTTATGTGTAGGTGTATCGAGTGCTTCGCAATTCGCGTGCTCAAACGAATAAGCAACAGTACGAAATTCACGCGAGCGGAGCCGCACGGGTCAGCTAGTTCTGAATATTTCTAAAGTAGCTGTATAAGACTACCCACTTTCGACTACAGAAATCTGCGGGTCTCTAATGTCTTCAATTCTGAACTTTGTGCAACTCGGATAGCCGCAAAGCAAAAGCATTTATTCTAAGTTGTTGGACTACAGACATTTCTTATGTCATGTTAACAGTAAATGGTCGATGTCTTCCGTGATTTCAGGTTTATTCTTGTAAATTCTTATGACCAGCCGTCGTATAACGTCGAAGCGGGTTGACTGACCGCTGTTTAAAGTTTACGCGTTCGTTTGTGTACTCTACAATATTATGTTTGTTATATAATGTAGGAAATATGTTTCCTGGCTCATTAGCAGCTTTTCCGGGGTTGTAAATAATTTTAACGAACTGAGGTGCCTTTCAAACCTATTTCTTACGATTCAGTTGTCTTCCTTGGGTCTAACTTTAAAGTAAAGAATTGTACTCCGCGACTGTCATATTTGCAAAGGTTAGTCTAAAATAAGATTGTTCGTGTATTATATTACAATGAGCTTCTGTCTGTGTGAAGAGATCCGGCGTCCAGGCTTTAAAGTGAGTACTAAATTTAATCAAAATCTATTCAAGAGTTTTATGTGATATAAAAACAAATATCCATCTTAAATTAAAACCATCCAAACCTTCGCATCAATTATTCAATATCGCATTTTTTAAATGAGACATGTAGGTAATTTGTCGCTTATCAAACGAATAAATTACGAAAGTAAATAATTTAAATGGGTTACTGTAACAGTAAACTGTCACTAACGAGATAAAGGTCTGGAACGTGACGATATTTATGTCAATAATTATTATGGGCTTTACAACTTAGACTGCCTTTTTATTGAGGACAAGTAAATTCAGCAAAAGTAGACATTCATTTTTATCCTTGGACGTAAACAAATAAAGCTATATTATGTCGTAAGTCCCGCCCTCAAGAGATTATCAGTGATAAAATTATGAACAAGATTAAAAGTAGTATTCACAGTACTTTTCATAAGTTAAGCTCTACAAGTAAGTTTTATAGTAGGAGGCATGAAATGTCACTAAGTGCCAGTTTCATAGGTTATAAATAAGCGACAGATAAAATATCTGCTGAATAAAGTGACAGCAAATGTATATGAAACAATTGTCAAAATTTTGCCTCAAAAGAAACCAAGCCTCATTCTTTTAAACATAGAAAACACAACACGTTCCGTCTAGGGTATAGAGATCAGGATTTAATGCCTAAACTATTGATATTTCCTTAACTAGGTAAAACAAAATATATTCTAAATAGTGCCCTATTATTGAAACAACATGTAACTTGCGTTATGGTTGAACTTTATCTGTGGTTTGTAAACCTGTTTGTGTAATATTCGACATCGTTAAGATTCGTTCGTTTGTTTAAGCATTAAAGATAAATAGAGCACGGTTCACAGTTGTTAAGCAATGTTGCTACATCACTAGAAAAAGAATAAAATATTTGTTTCTTACTCCTGATATGAGGCAATAAAACTATAAAGTAGAATTCAGAATGCTTTAACTGTTAGCCATATAGAAACAAGAACACTTTATTTTTCTAATTTATTTAAATAGGGCAAAGAATGTATCCTTGCAGTACCCTAATGTTGTTTGACTTGTTTATTTCAACAAATCATAGAAGTATTAAGTTCCTTCTGTTAACTGTTCTTAATAATATTATCATTAAGATAACTATAAGATAAAGGTATCGTATAGTTTCAGGATATGTCAAAAAATTATAAAATAAATGGCTTACAATATCAAACGCCTTTGGGAGGTGTCAATTTGCATTTTTATTGTCATAATTCGATTATTACTTAGTGGCAAAGAATAGTCACTAAGTAATGAGACTAGTATAGCATAATTAGAATCTTCAGGATACGCAAATCTGAATCAACAACAACAAACAATACAAGTAACAACATTACCTGAGCTACACCTTAGATAATTGACGACACTTAACAAAAATACAAGACGAGGAAAGTACAAAATACAATAATTTTGTTTGTCATCAAAATTACGCAATTAGAAAATTGATAGTGCGTAGTAATTAAAGAAAGTAGACATCAATCAATTATTGAAACCTTTACAAGTCGTATATCTATACAATACAATAGTTTGTAAATCCATCAGTATTGTGCCAGTAAGTCAATTTAAACGGTACGTAGTTTAATGTTTTACAATTTCTCCATTAAAAAAACGCATTAAGCGAAAACGAAGTCGCAATAGAATCTTTGAATCCATTCTCTAGGCACGATAAGATTCACTGTAACCTCGCCATTGGAAAATGAACCACAAAAACATAGAATTACAGTTGCAATTCCATAAACGTCTTCAAGATGTTTTTCGTACGATTGTTATATTTTTTACTCTAGCATTTCTTCGAGTTGATAGTGTCGTTAGTCATCTGAATAGAACGTAATTTTCCCCATAACTATTCTTATGAAAACAAAACTTATACTAGACCCCTTTTACCTTCAACAATATTTAAAATAAAACAGGAAAAAAAAAAAAAAAAAAAAAAAAAAAAAAAAAAAAAAAAAAAAAAAAAAAATTGTTTATTTTGCAATCCAATGACACACATTTACATGTTAACAGTAATAGCCACACTAGGCAGAGCCTGTATCGTGGCTAATCAATTCACAGCCAGTTTAACATAGGACTTATATTGCTTAGTTACAATTTAAAATAGTTTTAATACAATAGAAAAATTAAAATTAAAAGTAACAATGTATTAACTAAATAATTAATTGGCAAAACAAGTTTATTAGTTTATGTTTGTGTGTGTGTGTGTGTGTGTGTGTTTGTGTGTGTGTGTGTGAGTTTGTGTGTGTGTGTGTGTGTGTGTGTGTGTGTGTGTGTGTGTGTGTTTATGTGTGTATGTGTGTGTGTGTGTGTGTGTGTGTGTGTGTGTGTGTGTGTGTGTGTGTGTGTGTGTGTGTGTGTGTGTGTGAGTATGTTTGTGTGTGTGCGGGTTTGTAAAGACGTGGAACATATTAATATATCTATCTAACTATTCTCATTAGTTGCTCTGTTTCATCGTAATTTAACTTTAAAAGATATTTATTTATTTTTAGCTGACTTTCTCTTATATTGTTATGCCTAAGGTCACAACTTTTTACTATTTTGTTATACAGAAAAGGAAATAGAAATCTTTTGAAGCGTCTTGCAAAGGCAGTTTTTGTTTGGACACGTGTAACCTTAAAAATTCTCGAGCTTAACATATTTTTGTAATGGGACGAGTTTATGACATCTTTGTGTGTAGATGCTATCGCATTTAAAATATATAGTCTTCGAATACTTAGTAATTCAGCTTCTTTGTATAGTTCCGTGGTTGAAAATCTTATTGGCTTTTTTAACATGACTTTGATAATGGATCTTTGTGTTCTTTCTAGTATTATAAGATGATTAGTTGCGGTGCCTCCCCATACTCCGATGCAATAAACTAGGATAGATTGGCAGAGTGAAATATATACCAGTCTTAAAATGTCCCTACCAGTAACTTCTCTAAGTTGTTTCATGACGTATATAAGTTTTCTGGCCTTTGCTGATATAGATAGTACGTGTTCAGCGAAGGTAAGCTTATCGTCTAGTATGACTCCAAGATATTTAATCGTTCGTGTCCTTTGTATTCTATTGCAAGTGCAGGTGGTGGTGTACATCATGTTACATGTATGAATTGGTATATCATGATAGGATGTTGGTGCCGAGGAGATCGTTTTGTGAAAGCAAAGGAATTTAGTTTTTGTAGCATTAAGGGTTAGAAGGTTCTCATTTAGCCATTTAGAAATTTTGGTCATACCTTTTTCTGCGATTTTAAAACACTCGTCCCAGTTTTTGCCATTAAATATTACTGCCGTATCATCAGCGTAACAGACTATTTTTGCCTTGTTTAAATGTAGCGAGGTTAGGTCATTCAGGTATAGTAAGAATAGTGTCGGTCCAAGCACACTTCCTTGAGGAACTCCGAACGGTATTTCTATCGCTGTACTGAGCCAAGAGTTGATCTTAAGATGTTGTTTTCTTTGAATTAAGTAACTTCTGAACCATTCTAAGGCCACGCCCCTAATACCTATAGCCTCTAGCTTCTTTAAGAGTATTGGAAGCGCCACTGTATCAAAGGCCTTTGCTAAATCGAGAAATATCCCTATGCATGCATTTCCCTCATCTAGATGAGCAACGATTTCGTCTGTAAGTGATGTGACCGCATCTTGAGTTGATCTTTTTTTCCTGAATCCAAATTGGTGATCAGATAGTAAACGATTTTCTTCAATGTACTTTACTAATCGTTTATTGACAACTCTTTCTAAAATTTTTGAGAAAACTGAGAGAAGAGATATTGGCCTGTAATTGTTTGGTGAACTAGTGTCACCTCCTTTATGTATGGGTGTTATTACTGCAGTTTTCCATTTATGGGGTACGGTACCTGACAATAGACTTTGATTTATGATAATCGTCAGTGGTTCCAGAATGGCGTGTTTTATTGTTTTTATAAGACGGTTACTGATTCCATCCAAGCCAGGAGCGCTATCAGCTTTAAGGTCTAATATTATATCATTGATCTCTTTAGTGTCGGTAGGCTCTAAGAAGAAGGAATTGAGAGGTGCGTTGAATACATCTACTTGTTGCGCTAAACTATCTGGAGTAGTTTTAAGTTTTGAGAGTATTTTATTTGCGTAATTAGAACCAACAGAGGCAAAAAATTCATTACTTAAATTGATAGCAGTCTGCGGAGAAGTATTTGAGTTTAATAAATCGGATGCTGGAGATATTTTGTGAGGTTTTCTATGTGAAATTGTGTTTATGGTTTCCCATAGCTTTCTTGGTTGTTTTTTATGTGTCTCTAATAAATTTCTTTCGTAATCATTTTTTAATTTACGAAGCAAGGTATTGTAAAAGTTTCTATATCTAGTGTAAGTTATAGTTTTGATCAGATCGTCCGGTTTCTTTCTAGCCTCTAAATGAAGTTTGTCTCTTACTTTAGAACATCTAAGCAATCCCGGCGTCATCCAGGGTTTAATAATAATTTTTGAACGGCTTAATCTAATTTTATTTGAGTTGGCATTTATAATTTTATTAAGTGAGTTCATAAAAATTTCAACTTGTTCGTTAACGTCATGTATATCATCTAGTTTTGACCAACTAGTATTATTTAATTCTTCTACAATTTTATCATAATCTAAACGTAATTGATGCTTTGCTGGCAAATGAGTTTTCGTCACAGTTTGTGTAATTCCTGTAATTACTAAATCATGGTCAGTTATCGAGGACGGACAGACAATGGTTTCTATACCTACATCACCCTTGATAAATACGTGATCTAAGCAAGAACCATACCTGGTTGGCTTTGATACGGCAGGAAGAAGACCTAATTCCGCCATTGTGCAGAGATATGATGTAGAGTCAGGATCCGCCGTATTCATTATATTAATGTTGATGTCACCAGTAAATACCGTAGTACATGGTGAGAAATTAGAACTGCCTAAAACTGTGTGTAAAGAATTGAGGAAAGGGTCGATGTTTTTAAAAGAGGGCGATCTATATACACCTATGATATTAACTACATGAGGTATGGAGATAAAGATGCTATTTGCTTCGTCTATTTCGTAGTGTGAAAGGCATTGAAACCCTGCAATTGCGGTATAATAGAGTATTCATTTATCCAGCACTCAGTTAGTATAATAACGTCAAAATTAATATTCAACCTTTTAAGAATAACCAAAAAACAGTCCAAATTATGATTAATGCTACGAATATTGTAAGTTAATACCTTAAAATTAAAATTATCAATAATTTGGAAACAATCTTCTACATGATTTATGGAATGGCATTTTACATTGAACGCGTTATCGATGCAATCTATTATATTATCCGTGATCATTATTAATAAACATTAATATTATATTTTTGATTAAGTTTGTAAGTACGTTAGATGCCATTCTACAGTTAGGTAACGATTTAGATGTTTGTTTATATTTGTAATTAAATGATAATTTGAATAAAATATTCAGCATGTTATTCATTTTATGTATTGTGAGTGATTTGAACTGTTGGAGGAAATAATGTGAATTGCGATAGTTTTGTGAGATATCGAGTGAGTTTAATATGTGTATATGTGAGCATGTTGAGTGTGTATATGTGATAAAGTGTATGATAATGTGAGTTGTATTATAGAAAAAATAAAATGTAGTATTAAATCGAATATTAAATAAAAATCTAGTATTATAAGTTAACATCAATAAAGTATCAAATAGATAACATCTTATATTAAAATAATAAGCTATTGAAATATTAAGTGTTTGTTGACAAAGGTCCCATGTGTGTATCCAAGTCTTCAGTAGAGAGTATTCTAATAGCCGGGTACTTTCTATCTTTATTACTTTCTTCCTTTTTGACAAATATAGTTCCGTTTCGCAGCCAGCAGAATCGAAAGCCGTTGTTACGTGCTCTTGTCCTAGCCTCACGAAATAACAGCCTTTTATCTTTTGTAACCCGTTCGTTTATGAATATCTTAGAGTTGGTTTCGGGAACGATGTTTTCGGATGTGATGTTTTTTCTAGATTTAGCTGCCGACAGTATTTCATCTCTTTTTCCTTTCCTGGTCAGTTTAGCGACGATGGGGCGAGATCTAGTAGCATTTTGTTGTTGTTTAGGGCCTGTTCTACTAATAGTATCGATATCTGCATCATTTAATGTTACCCCAATTTTTTGCGAGATAGTTAACAGGACGTGAGTAAGGTTTTCATTGTTTGTTTCCGGTATACCCAAAATCTCAACTTCGTTCTTCATCGCGTTTAGTTCTAAGGCGCCGACGGTTGATTGCAATTGAGACACAGACATTTTAAGGTGTTTTATTTCATTATCCTTATCCTCGATGATTTTTTGGAGATCGACGAAGTGCTGGGATATGGAAGGTGTAACATTGGCTAGTTGTTCCTTTAACGCTTGGACATCTTGTCTGATTAAGCAGAATTCGTTATTTTTCTGTTTTAATTCCTTGAGTTCTTGTCTAAGTTCGCGTATCTCCTGGACTAACTCATCAAGCGGAACATCACAGTTTGTGGAAGATTTTACTTTAGAGCCGCGAGTAGTGTTTATGTTGGAAGATTGGTGTTCTCGCTCCAAGACCGGTTTAGTTAGAGGTGTGTTGTAGTTACCCTTTCCTTGTATAGAACTTGAACGAGTGCAATTTGAGCAAACCCAGTTTAATTTAGAGTTCGCTGAGAACTTTTTGAAAGACTCAATGTCGATGTTTGCACATTGGAGATCATGTATGCCGTCACATTTGGAACATTTTATATAATTATTATTAATGGTCTTCTTACCGCAAGTTTTGCAATTTGGCGACATGTTACCGCTTTGATCCTCCAAGTTGTAAGTAGCGCTCTTAGTTTTGCTTGCTCTGGCCGGAACCGAAGCGTAGTGATTCACTCAGGCACACACACACGCACACAGACTCGCCACGGGTTGACCAATCACAGGTGTTCCGAGCCGTCACCGACTAACAAGACTCGAGCAGCGGGCGATGCGCGGGTTGTCGTAGGTCAGGGATAACGGTTTGAGTTTTAGAATTTTAGAAATGTTTTTGCTAATATCTCTTTAAATCCTTGAAATTTCTTTATAAAACTTTCACAGAATCTTCTTCGGGTGATAGGCTTTCTGCATATGTAAATGTACTACGGGAAATGTAATTTTTAACCACTTTTTGGATTTGTTTTCGCGGAGAGAAATGAAACAGTAGCGTCCTATTCGAATATCGTACGGCGAATGATACATTACTACTACATACTATATCGTACGGAAAACTAGCAATGAAGGTAGAACCTAAAATAAACAAATCTAAAACGTATTCAGAACAAATAATCTACCTACATATACTCAAACTTTAGCACATGACAAGGGTTTTAAAATGTATCATTCCGCTTTGTACGTTGTTCGGCCAGTTCGTGTAATGCTTTGAATTGAATGACTAAACGTAACAAAACAGTCACCGAGGTGGTTCTCATGAATGGTCGCAGAATCGCTGAACCGCAACCGACCGGTTTCCCATTGTATTGAATATCTGATTCCAATTTCATACCTTCTCTATAAAACGTTTTCTTTTTGCAATTGTGATGATAAATCTTTACTAATATTATAAATCTGAAGAGTTTGTTTGATAGTTTGTTTGAACGCACTAATCACAGGAACCACGGGTCCGATTTGAAAAAAATCTTTCAGTGTTAGATAACCCATTTATTGAGGAAGGCTTTAGGCTATATATCATCAGGCTACGACCAATAAGAGCAGAATACCAGTAAAAAATGTAACAAAAACGGGAAAATTGTTGACCTATTCTCTCCTATGTGACGCAAGCGAAGTTGCGCGGGTCAGATAGTTCTGTTATAAAATCATAATTTCTGATTCAATCGATGATTCCTTTTGTGTTCCTGGAGAGGTACAAATTATTTCGTAATCGTCACTTAACTAGTACATAAAAAAATTTAAAGTTATGTAATGCTAAAGTTTGATCAGATAACTATTTGACTTATAATGGTCTCATTATGGAAGGTATAATGTTTGATTACTGAGTCAGCCAAAGTTCAAGGCAAGTATGAGATGGGTTAGAAATCGTAAACCAATTTGAAGTAACAGTGGAGTAATAGAAAGCATGGAATAGAATGATCGACGGTTTGCAACAACATGCCAAATAAGTATACACGACCAAACTTAGAAACTGGTCATCATGTTCAGTAGTCACTTACCCTACTAACTACAGGGACTACACACTTTCGGTGAAGGTATATTGGTGGTAAGTAATTTCTACCAGTATTCTTAAATATTTAACTACGGATTCCAATTCCTAAACATTGTTCCTATAATTAATCACTAACTACGTCACTTTAGAAAAATACTAGCGACCCGTCGCGGCCAGCAGAAAAACCTTTACAATTTTTATAAATGAATCTTTCTCTTGAATTACTCTATCTGTAAAAAAAACTGCAACAAAATCCCTCGGGCAGTTTTAAAGCTCTATGCATACGTAGGGAGAAACAGCGGAAAGCGACTTTGTTTTATAAACACAGTTTTAAAATGACATTATATTCGCATTAGTAACTATTATCAAGACTTATCTAACCACCTTAACAAGCATTTTCTTCACTCTATAATTAACAGAAAGTGCAAAAAAGATCTGTGCTAGCAACTTGACCCCAATCGAAAGATTAATAATGCTAAAAAACAGCTAATTACTAGAAGCTAAAGTTAAATCATCTCGGAGCTAATCGATAATAACAACGGCGTTTTATTATTAATTGTTGTTGTAATTGCCATGGAATAACTGTTCAATGAATGTCATCGTTGCCTACTTTAACTATTTTTAGATGCAAGTACAAATTCTGTGGTTTCCAACATTGATAAAGACTTTTCATATGCTTTGTGGTGTTCAACGGACATTATGTCTTCTTCATTACATATTCTTTTTAGTTACTGGTTCCGTTTCTTAAAGAATAAAATCGAAACTGACAGTGGGAGGAGAGGTTTTATAAACTGAAGCGTGTAATAAATACTTTGCGCACATACTTTTATATCCTATCTACAGGACAAAACTATCAACGTGGACTGTCAATTCTTTTCAAATGAAAAAAACATAGGTGTAAGTAAAAAATTGCCTAGCTAGCTACCTTTTACAGCTTATTCCGGGTTGTTAGATAGATATAACATAGTCTTCCTATGAACTACGATATACGAGAAGAAGGGAGGTATTTCAAGCTAAAGTAAACTGTGTTTAATAAAGAAAAATGTCGCTTTCGATTAGTGAAATATCGATACGGTAATCTGATAATCACCAAAATAAGTAAAGTTTACATCATCACAGATAAAGTTACTGAAAGTGTGGATAAATATTGATATAATATTACGTTCAAACAGCAGTCAAACATGCTGTATATCCTATTTAACACTCAAATGTCAATTTTAATCAAGAAATCTATTATAAATAGTATCCATTAATTATATTGGATCTCTAAAAGGTTGAATGCCGACACGACCTCATTCTGTTTTCGAGATCGTCTTTCCTTTCACAAATCATAGTCTTTTTATTCTAATAAACAACTTTACATCTACATTATTAAGAAACACTTTTAGTGCTGCTATTGACATTTAGATATGCAAACGCAATCGATATTAGATGCACCGTAATGAATTTTTAATTAATGTCCTTGCGAATGTCAGAAAACGTGATTATGTGCATGTAGAATTAAATTCTTATCGTAGTTCTCTTTATTAATCTGTTTTAAGCTGAAATTAATTTTTATCTCACTTATTTTGAATCTACGTTGAAACTACGTTTATAATTTAGTCCGAAACATTATTTTAAAACGTACCACTACCGAGGTTGGCAAACGTAAAAACTTTTTAATGAACGCAAAAAACGATTTCACTGTCCGTCAAATGTAAACGTCAACATTTCAGTCTTGACCTCGTGAATTAAAATTCTCAGTAAATAATAAATTCAAGAGTATTCAATTAAAACATACCGGTGTGAACCTTTCCTCCTCAGCATTAAGAAGATCGCCAACTGACGATGCCTTCGCCTGATTCGCCAGATGCTTTCTGTTATTCAAAACATAGGACAACTCATCCAGGTACCTTAGCGTCAAGTTGGCCATTTTTCACACAACACAATCACACTAGAAACTGATCATTTACCGTCACAAACACAACAATAGTAGTCGTCAACAATGAAATAGGAAACAGGCTTATTCACGTAAACAAAATAGTCGGTGTCGCGGCGTAGTTCGGACGTGCGTTCTGCGCCATAGCAAACTCACTACTGAACGAGGAGACGGCTGCGCTCTTCGCCCGTCATAGAGTAAACACTCGTAGAAAGTTAATCGGCTACGACCTTATTACAGATTTTAGGTAAACACTGTTAATATCTAGATTAGAGCATTGTTGACTCACAGTGACGGAATAGCTTTTAGTCAAGGTCTTTTGGATCCGTCACTAAGTATCTTTCAAATAGTCCTCAAAATTTTCTAAACTTAATAAGGTTTAAGTCCCCAACCCGCACTTGGCCAGTGTGGTGGACTCAAGACCTAAACCCTGCCTCATTCCGGGAGGAGACCTTTACCCAGCAGTGGGACATTGACGTGTTAAATTTTATTTAGATTTTATTATATTTAATAATGCTCTACTTTTTGACATTGGCTTTCCCAGAAGATCTTTCATTGTTCTTACCAAACTACAAGTAAATAACGACTTAAAGTTACCATTGTTATGTTATTTGTATCGTAATAGGGCCTCACAGCCCTCTTATGTAGGTCTCATGTTTCACACAAAGATATCATAACATTTAACCTAAGACAAAGATGAGTTTATAATGTGCGTTTGTCCTACTAATATTATATATGCGAATGTAAACCTAGATTATTTTTACTTTTCCCAAGATATTGATCAATACGTATTACTACTTAAACTTACAGCGGACAAAAAAAGACAATTCTCGCAATAAGAATTGCTCATGTGTCGCGGGGACTTTTACAAACATACAAACAACGGATACAAGATACAACCAGACCCGAAACAATTATTTGTGTATCGCACAAATAATTGTTCCGTGTAGGAATAGAACCACGACCTCCCGACGTAATGGTAGCGGCTTGGCGACCTTAACCACTGCGCCACGGAGGCCGTTGAATTTATTCTAAGTCTGCGGTTAGATTAAGAAAAGACTAGAACCGTTGACGTCATAATTATACATAACAACATTTTGTAAATTCCAGTACATTAATTAAACAATACAAATTTTACATGTTATTTTTGTTATATTATGTTGCCTAATTTTCAATACCACCTTATCCGCTTTAGTGTGCAAAACAATGTTCTACGTATATTTTGAATATTAATTCTAATCATATTATTTTGTTAAAATATTGTGACACGTGTAATTGATAAAGTTACAGCTAGGTAATTAAATTTAGCTAATAAAAATAAATTTAACCCATTAATGTCCTACTGCTGGGCAAGGGTCTCCTCCCATAAAGAGGGAGGGGTTAGGCCTTGAGTCCACCACGCTGGCCAAGTGCGGGTTGGGGACTTTGCATGCCCTCAATAAATGTATTAAACAAATTTTAGGCATGCAAGGTTTCCTCACGATGTTTTCCTTCACCGTTGGAGCATGTGATAATTATTTCTAATACACACATAACTTCGAAAAGTCATTGGTGTGTTGCCTCGGGTTCGAACCTGCGACCACTTGCGTGGGAGGTACCAACTTATACCACTCGGCTATCACTGCTAATAAAGCGTCAATTAAAATTTGACAGATTTTTAAACATATTTGGGTATGTTTACGTACAATAGAGAGAAACTTATTACGTACCGTACCTGTACTGGGTACATTATGCTGTGCCGGTAAATAAGAAGACTTCTTGCGGTTTGAAGAAAGTTTATTTTCAGATCCTTATTGTTTCGATGCTAGCTGTGGACTGTGTTGCTAGTACAAATGGCCACCATATTTATACAAAATCCTCAAAATAAATGTAGGCCCTCTTATTGGCCGATAAAAATGGACCAATTAGAATCCCCGCATTTTAGCCAATAGGATTCCAGTAAGACATTTTGGACAAAAGCTTAAGTACTAGGAAACTTGACTGCGACGAGAGCCGCTTACATTAATTAACAATTTTTAGTGTATTTCTGTACAATTTCTTAAATAAAGTATATATATTTACAATTCTTGTCTTATTATCTACCTTATAAAAATACAATCAGTCGAATATTAGAAAATAACATAACAATTCTTAAAACTTAACGCTAAGTGTCGTGCTCAGTGGCGCCACCACGCACATCTCTCCCGCCGTGCGAGGTCGTCGCATCTTCTGTCGGTGCGGGTGCGTCGTCTCCCCTGAGCGGCAGTATCACCAGCTTGCGGACGGGTCGGCGAAGAACTCCTCCTTTGGTCAGGATGTCCACGGTCCTCACGACGTTGTCCGGGCCTGGGTAGACAGCTGTCACACGACCTCGTAGCCAGATGTTGCGTGGCAGGTTGGGGTCAACGACCTGCACTAGGTCGTCGACTCGTACCGCAGGTCCGCGTCCGTGGGGCTCCCGCCGGTTTTGAAGTTCCGGTAGATATTCTCTCAGCCACCGCGTCCAGAAAACGTCGGCTAGTCGTTGCGCTGCTCGCCATTTTGATGTTGAAAGTTCGTCTCGTTCTGTGAATGTACCGGGTTGTGGTACTCGGCCGGGTCCGCCCAATAGGAAGTGGTTGGGCGTGAGAGCTTCAGGGTCTTCTGCGCTAACTGATACGTGAGTCAGCGGTCGGCTATTCACGGTGTACTCGGCTTCGCTAAGTAGAGTAGACAGGACTTCCTCCGTAGGGTTTCGCTCGTGCAGTGTCGCTGTGAGGGCCACTTTGACTGACCTCACTAATCTCTCCCATGCGCCGCCCATGAATGGTGCACCGGGGGGTATGTAGCGCCAGGAGATTGTCCTCTTCGCTGCTTCCTGCGATGTCCCTGCGTCGATTGCTTGTCTGAGTTCCTTGTCTGCTCCCTTCAGGTTGGTACCGTTGTCCGACCAGATTTCTGTTGGACACCCACGTCGCGCGATCATCCTGCGTAGCGCCATAATAGCGGAGTCGGTTGTGAGTGAACCCGCTATTTCTAGATGTACAGCTCGTGTGGTGAGGCACGTGAAGATTGCGACGTATCTCTTCTGTCTTGTTCTGCCAACAGCTACCGAGAGAGGTCCGAAGTAGTCCACGCCTGTATACGTGAAGGGTCGTCGATGATGCGCGAGGCGACAGGCTGGCAGGTCTCCGGTCCTTGGGTGTGGCGGTACTTGTGTCTTCATTCTACAGAACAGGCATCTCTTCAGTATAGCTCGGGTCACTGGACGAATGCGTATGACCCAGTATTGTTGTCTGCACTCGTTCACTGTAGCTTCGACTCCGGCGTGATGTAACTGTCGATGTACTGAGTTGACCCACAACTTTACGGTCGGATGGTTTCCGTCTAACACCATAGGGCTTTTGATGGCTTCGTTGGCTGCTCCTATCGCGTCGATTCGGCTCCTGAGTCTGATGACGTCGTTGGTTAGCTCGACGCTTAGGTGATGTAGACGGCTTTCTTTGTTGATCGGTTTGTTGTCTTTTAAGTCTTCTATTTCTGTTGCGAAGGCTTCTACTTGCGATGCACACATGAGAAGTTCTTCTGCTTTCTTGAGTGTTTCAGCTGTTACCGGGATAATCTTGTCGTAGCTGCGTAAGGAAGTTGCTTTCTTGACCACCTCTCTCTTCGTTGTTTTATTCCAGTTCGGGTCCTTCACTGTGTTTCTGATTGTCCTTTTGTAGTTGACGTTATCTGTCCTGTTTCTACACAGTTGAATGAACTGTAGAACTCTCGCTGTTGTGTATCGAAGTCGATTCCAGTCTGAGAAGCGTGATACATCGGGTAAACCTTGACTTAGTTTCAGATCTTCTTTGTGGCGTGTGAGGTGTACCTTCTCTTCTGTCGAATCTTCCGTCTTCTCGTTGTGCTTCTCTGTTGGCCAAAGTTCTTCATCGGTGAGCAGGAAGTCAGGACCTTTGTACCATCGGTGGTGCTTGTCGAAGGCAACAGGTACGTCTCGAGTGGCGTCGTCGGCTACGTTCATCTTGGTTGGTATCCAACGCCATTCGTTTACCTTTGTACTCTCTTCAATCGCTGCTAAACGGTGAGCCACGAAGGGTTTGTATGATCTTGATCCCGTTCGTATCCAAGTTAACACTGTTCGACTATCTGTCCAAAATACTCTCTTGTCGGGTTTCTTCTCATGTTCTTCTATGACTGTTTCAGCTATTCTGGTTCCCATCACTGCTGCTTGTAGTTCTAGGCGGGGTATCGACGTCAGTTTAAGAGGTGCTACCTTCGCCTTAGCCATGATGAGTGACACTGCTACGTCCCCGTTCGGCGTCTCCGTTCGCCAATATAGGACCGTTGAGTAGGCAGACTCGCTCGCGTCGGTGAAGACGTGAAGCTGAAGCTTAGTCGCATCGCTGTAGCCGAGGTATCTCCGTGGTATGGTCACGTCTCGAAGTCTTTGTAGATGTTCCATCCATATCTTCCATTCCTCTGCGAGATCCTCTTGTATTTCAGCATCCCAGCCCGTTCCTCTGCGCCAGACTTCTTGTAGTATTTGTTTCGCCTTGATAGTCACCGGTGATGCGAGTCCTAGTGGGTCGAATAGAGACATAACGATCTTGAGTGCTTCCCTCTTCGTCGGCGTCTTCCTTTTCAGTAGTGGCGGTTCAATTCTCGCCAAGTTGAGATTGAACGTTAATTCGTCTGTAGTGATCTTCCATATGACTCCCAACACTCGTTCTGTGGTTTCTGTCGACGTATATAACTCGAGATCTTCCCTTTGTTCTTGTTCTCCTAATGCGGCTAATAGTGATGGTGAGTTCGACTTCCATTGTTTCAACTCGAAGCTTGCGTTTTGATGGATTTGTCGCACGTCCTTTGTTATACGTATAGCGTCTTCCAATGTTTCGAAACTGTCCAAGTAGTCGTCCACGTAATGCTTGTTCTTGATGGCTAACGCTGCTTCTGGGTTTGACACTTCGTATTGTTTCGCGTTCAAGTTTTTGACGTAGATCGCTGTTGATGGTGAGCTCGACGCGCCGAATATTAGTGACTTCATTCTGTACTCTTCGGGGGGATTGTCGTCTCTTCTATCTCCTCGCCATAGGTAACGTAGCGCATCTCTATCTTGAACTCGTAGTTGCACTTGCATGAACATTTCCTTGATGTCGGCTGTGACGGCTATAGCATGTTGTCTGAACTTCATCACGACGCCTGGTAGAGACTGTAGGAGGTCCGGACCTTTGAGTAACATGTCGTTGAGAGACACTCCCTTCGTCTTGGCTGCTGCGTCGTGTACCACTCGTAACTTCTCTGGCTTCATGGGGTTGATGACCGCGAAGTGTGGTAAGTACCAGGTTTTACCGGGTGTTGTTTCTCGAGGTGCAGGTTCTGCGTATCCCTTCTGTACGAGTGCTTCCATCTGTTCCTTGTACTTCGTCTTCAAAACTTGATCTCGATCGATCTTCTTCTCGATGTTGTGTAGACGCTTCAAGGAGTTCTCGTAGTTGTTGGGTAAGTTGTAGTCTTCTTTACGCCATAACAGACTTGTTTCATACCTTCCATCTTCAGTCTTTTTCGTAGTGTTGTCTAGGATTCGAAGAGCTTGTTCCTCTGGGTCTGATCTAGGTCTCTTGGGGTTCAGGCAGATCGCGTCCATCTCGAAGTACTGCTTGACTAAGGTTTCTATGTGGTCTTCATTTGTTTCGGTCATATGAGATACGAAGTCGATGCTCTGGGTTTTGTGCTTCAGCAAACTGCCATGGAGTACCCAACCTAGTGACGTGAGAGATGCCACAGGTTGGTCTTTGTTTCCTTTCCTTACGTCCGATGTCAGTAGGAGATGCCAGTTGTCTTGTCCGATCAGTAGCTTCGGCTTCACGTCTTCATATGTCAACTCTCCCTGTATGTCCCTCAGATGTTGACACGCCTTGATGTGTTCCCTAGATACGCGTTGCGACGATACTTGGAAGTTTCTTACTGTACGAGCCTGTATTCTGTCTTCAAAGCCGTTCATACCTCTAATCGAGAATGTGACTCTTCTAGAGGCTATTTCTGACGTTTTGACGTCACTAATTGTCTGTATTTTCAACGGGTCGACGGGTCCTGTCGCTCCTATTTGCTTGGCTAGGTCGTTGTCGATCAGGGTCACTGTAGAGCCGTCGTCCATTAACGCGAAGGTGTTAATTAGACCTGTAGAACCTTCTACTTGCACTGGTATGATTTTTAAGAAAGACTGTTTCTTTCTAGGCGTCCACGTAGAGGTGATGATTTCCGACGCTTCGGACTCTTTCTTATCTTCTTTCTTGTTACAGTGTAGAAGCGCGTGATGAGTGTATTTACAGTCGTTCACGCCGCATTGTTTCGTAGCACAACGGTGAGTAACTTTCCTATATCTCAAACATCGAAAGCAGAGTCGTTTGGCCTTGGCTATGTCCCATCGTTCATCTTCATTCATCTTCTTAAAACGTCCACATTCTGTCACCAAGTGTCCTGTTTGTTCGCATACCGGACATCTCGGTGTGTACGGTTTTTCCGCGACGTTGTGAACTCTCTGTGGCCTCTTCTGTGCGGTGAACGGCGGTTGTGTTGATATTTGCTCAGGTAGCGCGTAAGGACTGCATAGCGTTGATTCTCTTCTCAGGAACTTGTCTAACTTCATCAAATCTGGGTCTTCTTTGGGTTCCGCGGCGGCGAAGTCGAAGAATCTGTATCGCAGGGTAGGCGTCAGCTTGTCCACTATTGTCTTGCTCACTTCCGGGTTGTACATGTAGTTGATACAGCTTAAGGTTTTTAATGTAGCGACGATATTGGAGATTTTCGTGGCGAATATACATATGTCGCGGGGCGATTCCGTGAGACGTGGTAAAACTCGTAGCGCTTCCATTTGCATCATCGCTATAGACTCTGGTCGTCCAAATCGAGATTCGAGTGCTTGCATTATCTCGGATGGGTGAGCGTCGGTGATAAGCAGACCCTCAACTGCTTCCCTGGCTTTTCCTTTAAGATTTCTTCTCAGGCGGTTTATGTTTTCTACTGTACTATACACACTTTCCGTTTCATAGTAAGCGGCGCGAAAAGGTAGCCAATCTTGATACGAACCATTGAAAATAGGTAGTTCGATGAACTTAGGTCGTTGACCCGCTCTCACTGCTGACGTTATGGCCTCCGCAAGTTCCTTGAAGTCCTGTCGAGCTCCCGCCGGTGTGAGAGTCCCGTGCGACTGATGTTGATCTCCCTGCATAGTGGTTCTTATAACTGACGGCTCTTCCGGCTGATGTGGTTCGTTCGTGATCGCCAAGATTGGTTGCGTGTTTTGCCTCTCTAGCCAGCTGTCAACCCTTTCGTTCACTTCCTCTTTCGTACACACGGATATCTCTTCTTGTTCTTCATCTGAGTCCTCAGTCTCTAGGACGGCTAAGCGCGCGGTAGCCAACTCCACTTGTAAGCGTAACAACTCTTCCCGCGCTTTTGCGATTTTAATAGCTTTAACACGACTCGCGGTTGATCCCCCTTGCGCCCTTAGCACTGGCGGGGGGGAGGGGCACTGTGGTTTGTTCGGTTGCACACTAATGTTCACTTTCCTTTGCACTGTCACTGTCTCACCTGGTTTCGTAGTTTCCTTATTGCGGTTCGGAAGAGGGTCCGTCCTCCCGCCGGGCGGCTGCATGCACGCGGCGTCCATCCGGAGCGTCGGTGCTGTTGAAGCGGTTACCGAAGGTGTTTCGTCTGTTGGTGGCGCAAGCGGTGCCGAGGCTCGTCCCGAGGGCGCTGTCGTCGCGGTGACCGATGTGGTGGCTGCTGTGTTCTCTGTGTTGTCGGTCGTTCCTGTGACGCTGGTGCCCGTAGCCTCGGTGGTAGCACCGGTCGCCGAGGTGCTGGCCGTGCCCTCGGACGACGACGGTGTTTGTGCGGTCGTCTTGCGCCCCTTTCCTTCTGAACGCGTAGTCGGCATGTTTTCGTTTTGTTCACGTTTCTATCTTCAGTTTTAATAATTTCTTTCTTCACTATTTTTCAGGATTCTTTCTTCAATGTTTTTCAGGATCCTTTCTTCGATAATGTTTCAGGCTTGTTTCTTCACTGTTTTCAGGATCCTTTCTTCAATAATGCTTCAGGCTTGTTTCTTCACTGTTTTTCAGGATCCTTTCTTCGATAATGTTCAGGCTTCTTTCTTCAATGTTTTCTTCCTGTATCCGGCTCGAAGGACCATTTAATGTACTGGGTACATTATGCTGTGCCGGTAAATAAGAAGACTTCTTGCGGTTTGAAGAAAGTTTATTTTCAGATCCTTATTGTTTCGATGCTAGCTGTGGACTGTGTTGCTAGTACAAATGGCCACCATATTTATACAAAATCCTCAAAATAAATGTAGGCCCTCTTATTGGCCGATAAAAATGGACCAATTAGAATCCCCGCATTTTAGCCAATAGGATTCCAGTAAGACATTTTGGACAAAAGCTTAAGTACTAGGAAACTTGACTGCGACGAGAGCCGCTTACATTAATTAACAATTTTTAGTGTATTTCTGTACAATTTCTTAAATAAAGTATATATATTTACAATTCTTGTCTTATTATCTACCTTATAAAAATACAATCAGTCGAATATTAGAAAATAACATAACAATTCTTAAAACTTAACGCTAAGTGTCGTGCTCAGTGGCGCCACCACGCACAGTACCGTACGAATATCATTGATGCGATTATCGTTTATGTTTTTATAATTTTTTACCAAAAATTGCTTATTTTTATAAAAAATGTTTTTTTTTACTGATTCAAATCTGTGACAACTAAAAAAACTGACGAAAATTTGTACACGAGCGGAACCCTGCGAGATAGCCTGTCTTAAAATAAACGTACATATATTGCCTAGATATTATTCTAGTATGTCTATTTACTAATCTTTGGCTTCAGTTGCACTTGTGATCCATTTCTTGCGATCATTTCGTCGCAAACGCACACATTTCCTACGTATTACGTAAATACACTCGACTAGTAATGAGAGAGCAAGTACGATGTAATTATATCTCTATCTTTATCTAGCTCGTTACGCATTTGTGCATTAAAATTGCATTATTTTAATTCAGAATTAGACACTAGAAGCTGCTACTAATTGAGTAAATAATTGTTAAAGTTAAATTTTTAAAAGGTCAGCCTATAGATGACCGCAATTATTGGTAAACTTAACTATTCCGTTTTGAGCCGACTGTACGATGGAAAGGGAAGCTATTTTCTGAATAAATTTGCGAAATGACGCTTGGTAAATTTCTACAAACACGCGCTAAGTAGATGTTAGTATTCTGTTAAATCTTTTGCGAAAAGTGGCGTTGTTAACTACCAAAATAATTTACGACAACTTTTTTATTAAACCTAACCCTCTTATTCATAAAAATTGATGAATTTATGAAAGGCTTATAAAGTGTTTTGTTTTTTTAACTCCTTAGCGAAATGAAAAAGAGAAAACATATTATAGTAGCTTTATAACTAAAATAAGGTTATAGTGTGTTTATGAATAAGTGGGTAAGACTCTAAAGACTCTTCTTTTCCTGTCCAATCTGTCTTATTGTGGAACGCGCTCCCTCTTGAAATCAGGATGTCCACTAACCGTCTTACGTTTAAGAGCAAAGTTCGGGATCTCTTGTTAAAACAAGTTGCAGAATTGTCACACTTATCATAGTTTGTATTTATGAATTATTGTATATATATATTTTATAAGTATTATATTTAGTTTATAGTATGTTTTAATATCATCCATTTATATAATATATTGATTTATTCGTATTTAATATTTTATCGTTGTTAATAATTATGTATGTATATACTTATCTATATTTATGTACACATGACCACATTGTTATTTATTTGTAAACCTCTTTCTCAACTTGATTTTCCTCTTTTATTATTTTAGCACCTACTTCATTTAATCTCTGCATCACCCCAAGGTAGACTGGCAGAAAATGCCTTTGGCATTAAGTCCGCCTTTATACAAATTTAAATAAATAAATAAATAAAGATAAAGATACATTTATTGTATAACTGTGTACATAGGATGTTACAATTAGTGTTGAATCAACAGTTTATCCATAGCGGATGTATTTATGTATTTATTTATGTATTCTAAACCCACCCCCTTATTCATAAACACACTATAAACCTATTTTAGTTAAACTAATATGTTTTCTCTTTTTCATTTTGCTAAGGAGTGAAAGAAACAAAACACTTTATAAGCATTCATAACTTCATATATTTTTATGAATGAGAGGGTCAGTATATACCTATTTAATAAAGTACACCTGTTTTCAGTCACTTTAACTTACATTTAGAAGCAGCTGCAACGCACAACGCGGCTCAGATCGCTCGCCGTGATCGTGGTAGGTCAGGTAGAGCCCTTCGATCCTTTCACTTTTATGTATCACAATCACATCTATACAACTATGTGGAACATGCCATGACATTCAAAATACCTTCGTAGAAACGTGAAGTAGTACAAAGTCTTGAAAAAACCTTTAACCAAATTGTATCAAATGATTTTAAAAATGCTTTATTGTTTGTGACTTATTAATTTTAATTTTGGAATCAGGTTTTTTACGAAAGAAGGTGCAATTCGTATAGTTAAACCGTTTTGTTAAAGTCCTGCCACAGATTCTGCATTAGACACTTGACAAAGATCGAGTTTTATTTTAAGTATTCTCCATGCGCAAATCTTATAATACGTCTGTGGGTATATTCTCTATCTATAAGTGATTGAAACCTTAAGCAACTGTGTTTTAATTGTTATATTAAATATCTAATTATGTGTTTGAGCAAGTAATTATAATTCAGATCTAAAGGACCCCTATATATCGTCTGCTTTACCTTTAAAATAATATAAGAATACTATAATTTCAGTCATTGATAAGTAATTAATGTCACTTAAAATCCAACGTGGGTTGATAAACAATTTCAAAATGGTCTCACAATGGATACAAGTAAACGTCGCTAATCGCTGTTTCCACACGCGGCGGTCAGCGGCGCGTATTGTGAGATACGTACAAGTTGCGTGACAATACTAGTGAGGACACGTAGGGCACGCAGACAGACAATCATACACAATTATGCAATATTATAGTGCCATAAAATAGCCATTCGTTTTTGTACCTTAGGTAATTGCTTGATGTTAAATTGCATTATAAGCTAACATTATTACAGTTTGTTTCTTATTAGAGCCTGTACTTTACGAACAAACACTTCATACGTAATAACACGCATTTTCCAATGGGTAGGCAAAGACCAAAGAACAAAGCCTTAATTTGCGTAAAATTTGCGGTCAATATGTTTAAAAAAATACATTTTCCTATTTTTGCCCTGCATGTCTTCTTGTCTTAAGTATATCTTAAGCAACAACGTCCCTATTTAAATGGTGGTGTCGTTCTGTCCGTATCAAATTAAAAAATAAATTGTATTCAATGGTTTTTAGAAATAACAGAACTCTTTTTAAGTTTCCTTTTCCTTGAAAAAAATTATAACTTAGCAAAATTCCTGTACAACTGTATAATAACTGTATTAAGTACAAATTCTCGTGGTATATTCATCTAGTCTTACCCAAACTGTTACGTACAGCGATGACAACAGAGATACGTGCTACCAGCGATATTGTTTCATAACTGCGGTCGTTACAGCCGCGGCTCTTTCAACTAAGATGCCGAGCTACTGCTGCTGTGCTCTGTGCTCTGTGCAGCGGCGACAGTCCAACAAACTATACTGTTTATTGTGACCTGATTTATAGGCACACGATCGATATTTTTCAAGATCTTGGCTGTTAAATAATGATTTACGTGTATATTTTTAATAAAGATGTTGATAAACATACTGATTTGGTTAATACATAGTTTTCTAAGCAATGGAAAAATCTTGTCTCCACTGAAATTAACCACTGGCCCACTTCCGAACGAGGGGGAGGGGTTAGACCTTGAGTCATACATGCTGGCCAAGTGTAGGTTGGGGACTTTGCATGCCCTTAAGAAATTGTTTAAGATGTTTTTACATTTTTAAAATATTTTTTAGCTTTCTTATGTGCACTTTGAAAGTCCTAGAAACATTTTGAAATAAATAATTAAGCCATAATTAGGGACCCGAGTTTCTTCACTGTTTCATAGCTTCATCCTAAAGCACTATTACTCTAAATTATCACCGTATCGGATCGTTATCTCGTTACAATTGTTGTGCATCTTATAATTATAGCATAAGCTACTTATTAATTAATGTTACTGCTATTTACAAATGCTTTACGTTACAGAAAACTGCTGTTTTTCGAGGTCGGCCGTGTTTTTATGGCGTGTAATGGAAAATTACGTAATTGCATTGCATCGAGTCGATTTCCGCGTATATGTTGTGCCGTATGTACACTGTTGTTATAAAAACTAGGCGAATAGTTACAAAAAGACAATTTCGTGAAGCCTCTGCCAAGCCAGGAGGAGAGGCAGGATCTAGGAAATACGACAAATTATGCCATTTACACTGTACTTAAGCTTTGTCCACCTGAACTAATAAAATACAGAAATATTATCTGACGCAAAGAAGCTTAGAAAAATACATTTATTTCTATAAAGAAATCATCAATAACACCATAGTTTCAAAATTATCTTTCGCTACGTCTATACTACACGTCTCAGAGTGCAGACAGTGTATGCTCAGCATTAGAAATACGAAGCCATTGAAGTCAGATGTATGTAATTAAATAGCATCCACATAACTTTTATGATCTTGTAGCCGCAAACCGATAGTGTACGGACATGAAGACGTTCGCGCATCATCTGTTAAAACGCAACAGTTTTTAACTAAGTTGCCTTTACTGATATTTTTAACCCAATCCTGTACCGCGATTCCCTACAGTAGGTACTATCGAATATAGATATTTTACATTTAAAATCTACTCCGAAAATAGTTTCTACTGCACCCGTTAGTCGATAATAGTAGGATTTACCCTTCTGGAATGAATGGACTCAACTTATAACAACATTTATTCCCGCATATCATTTACAAACTGTGTTTTCATCACAAATGTACAATTTTAAAAGGCTATTAACCAACAAATCGCAATCTACATTGCACTTCCACCTTTCAATCAACGGGACGGGACATTGTTGTTCTGAAGTTTTTATTTTTTTAAATTAGAAAAGCTAATCCAATTATAACCCTTTATTGCGTACAAGTGACAGTATTGTGCCTATAATACATGCAAACGTTATCCAGTGCATTGGTGAAGTGTAAACAATAAAAAATCTTAAAACTAAACTTAAATATAAACTCTAAACAAATTGTGACTTATAACTACCTTAAACCTAAAAAAAAAAAGTGAAGTACAAAGTGATTATACAATTTTCTAATAATTATTACATTGATGAACCCCGATATTATCAATCTTACAAAATCATTCCATAAAAAATCGATTAATCTCCCCTTGCCTCAAGTATATAGTCGCCGTTTACAACGCCATCTATTGGAAACCTGGGCTAACGCGAACTAAAATCGATAAAACTCAGCTGATCTTTAGAAGCGTGTAAACATGCCGTCCGTCAAATGCAATGGTTGCGCCAAGTTCCTTTCATCGCTAGATGCCGCTAAATGTAGCAAATGTGTCGCCGTGTACCACCGTTCTTGCGGAAAAGCACCAGTTTCAGGTCGCGTTAGCCCATCATGGATATGCCCGGAATGTGTAAAAAAAGTGACGGTAAACACCCATGATTTGGCGCGCTCCGATAACGACTGCGCATCAGAGGGTCAAGTGGACTCAAGTCCGTTGAATAGTAGCACGGACAGCAACTCTGATTTGGCCGGCCTCCTCAGGAAATTTAAGGAAGAGATCAAGACTTTCGTTAAAGATGAGCTGCTTAACTTGCGTAAAAATGTCTTAGATGAATTTAAAAAAATACAAACCGATATTAACCAGCTCCAAATAGACAATGAAGTCTTCAAGAAATCCTTGGAAACCCAAAAATCCAAAATGGATGCAATGGAGGCGAGAGTCTTTACTCTCGAACAGAAATTGGCCGAATCTGTCAACGGTAACGCAGTGGCCCAGTTGCGACTTGAATTAAATGATCGCGACCAACAGTTATTAGCAAATGACATCGAAGTTAGTAACTTGCCTGAATGCAATGGGGAAAACTTAATACATACTGTTAAGTTATTAAGTACAAAGCTCGGTATTCATTTGGAGGATCGAGATATCGTGAGTGCGGACCGGATCGGTGGGAGACGTATTGACGCCACAAGCGCGGCCGGCGAGATGGAGATACGTCCCCGTACAGTCATAGTACGACTGGCGCGTCGCAGCCTGCGTGACGATCTTATAAATGGTGCGCGCGTGCGGCGGGGGGCGACTACAGCTGACCTCAACATGGCAGGTGCACCGAGATGCTTCTACGTTAATGAACGTCTCACAAAGCTGAATCGTCTTTTGTTTCGTCGTGCGAGGGACGCGGGACAACGTGCGGGATGGAAGTACGTGTGGACCAGGCACGGCCGTATTCTTGCCCGTCGTGGGCCTGGAGACAAGGCAAGTGTTATACGTAGTGAGGAAGATCTTATACGGGTTTTTGGGCCGGCTGTGGTTGAAAGTCCAAATAAGTAAATGTTATTATATAATTGATAATTTGCGTATTTATTTGAAGGTTTATCAGTATGTGTGTATTTCTTTTTATTGTGATTTTTTTTATTTCATAAACATGATATTGTTTAACGCTTTGGTATGGCAATTTTCTAATAGCAGTATCCAAAATAGGTGTGTTTTTAAAGTGTGTATTTTTTATTGTTTAGAGAGCCCGTTTATAACAACTTCATATCAATGTAAAATGGTATGCTGTGTTCCTTATCCAACCAAGATTGATGCCACGCAATAAAAATATACTATTTGGTTTTCATAATGCTGGCTCTCTGGCAACGAACCACGACGAATTTCTTATTGCCATGAATAATTATCGAGTTGATGTTATGGCAATAAATGAAACTTGGCTTCGTGAGGGGGAGGAAGGTCGTGCACCTGAGGTTCCCGGGTATAAGTTTCGTCATATTCCTCGTCCCGCGAATGTTCGCGGAGGCCGTGGAGGGGGGGTTGCATTTTATACCAGACTTGACATGAGCACGCGAGTCAAAGCTCACCCTATCCACCCCTCAGTTGAACAAATGTGGATGAGTTTAACGGTGAATACAAAAACTTTATTGATTGGAACTGCGTATCGTCCTCCTTGGTTGGATCTGGATACTTTCCTTGATGCTGTTACTGATAGTATTTGTGCTCTCGCTCCTTATGACAATGTTATCCTACTAGGAGACTTTAATGTTAATTTATTAGACTGTGGTAGTATCAACACTAAGCGCATATTAGATTTCTGTAATTACAGTGATATTGACCAGATTGTTACCGTGCCTACACATCACGTAGGGGATAGTGCAACATTAATTGACCTGATCTGCACAGACGCAAACTATCGAAGTGTAACCGTCAATGATATAACCGAGCTGGGTCATCACGCTTTTATTACGTGTGAATTACTTTTTAAAAAAAATAAGCCTGAGGCGGTTGTCAAAATTTACAGACCCTTACGGAATATAATTCTTAATAACTTCTTGACCGATTTGGATTCGATCAGGTGGGAGGCATTAAATTGTGAGGTTGACGTGAATGACCTGGTGGGTATGTTTAATTCATATGTTTTAAGTATTTTTGATAAACACGCGCCAATAAAAAAAACAACGTTTCGGGGTACACCAACGCCGTGGATTACAGATAACATTAAATTAATTTTCAAATTACGCGATGAAGCCCGCTGTCGGGCTCGAACAACTAATAATGAAGCACAAAAACGTTACTATTTAGATTTAAAACACCAAGCCGCCGTTGCATTATATAACGAAAAAAAGGCATATTTCACCAAAAATATTACTGACAACACAAAAAAGCCTAAAGTTTTATGGTACAACATAAAAACGCACGTACTGTCCACTCCTACGAAGGACAGTACATTTTTAGAACAATGTGATGACCCAGACGGTTTAAATACTGCGTTTCTAGATATACCCGGCAGCTCAAATGTAACGATTTCGGACTTATCATTTTTTGAATTCCATAGATACAGCTCAGCTTCTTTTTCTTTAATTCCTACAGATTCAAACACTGTTTTAAAAATAATCAACAACATAACGTCGAACGCTATAGGTATAGATGGTATATCTAGAGATATGATCCAATTAACTCTTCCGCAGTCCCTTAATGCAATAACTAATGTAGTCAACAAATCTATCAACACACATACTTTTCCGACTTTATGGAAGTTCGCGAATGTACGGCCACTGCCTAAGAACAACAACCCTCAAAACTATAAAGACCTCCGACCCATAAGTATTTTACCGTGTCTGTCCAAGGTTCTGGAAAGAGTAGTGTATACACAGGTGGTAAATTTTTTAGAAACAAATGGAATTCTGCCGGATTTGCAGTCGGGCTTTAGACGGGGCAGGGGCACTGCAACCGCACTGGCAGATGTTGTTGACAACATACTAGAGGCAAGAGACCGGGGCGAAGGCTCGATATTAACATTATTAGATTTTTCCCGCGCTTTTGATAGTGTAAATATAAATTTGTTACTTTCAAAATTGTCGTTCTATGGTTTTGACTGCGACACGGTCAAGTGGTTTGAAAGTTATCTAACTAATAGACTCCAGCGGGTTGAGATTAAAAAGAAAGACGGTACTACTTTGTCTTCCACCCCTAAAGCAGTTCCCAGGGGAATTCCCCAAGGATCACTGTTGGGACCGCTGCTTTTTATTATATATAGTGCAGATATAACAACCTGTATACGAAACAGTAAATACCATATTTATGCCGATGATACACAATTGTATCACTCCATGACGGCAAACAACGTATCGACTGCTGTGCAAGCTATAAACTTGGATCTGGAAAGACTTGTATCTTGGAGCAATAAAAATTCGCTATCACTAAATCCACAGAAATCCAAGTTTATGATTATGGGCAGCAAGAAACAAATAAACTCATTATTATCATGTAGACCGGAAATAAAAATTATGGGGGTAAATATTGAAAGAGTTGATACAGCTAGAAACCTAGGCCTACTCTTTGACCCTGAACTACGCTTTGAGGGACACGTAAACAATCTGGTCAAAAGCTGTTTCTATAAATTAAAGGTTCTGTATAGGATCAGGAAATTCCTTAGCATACCAATGAGAGAAATGCTAGTTGAATCCCTTGTTCTATCAAAGCTCAATTATTGTGATGTGGTTTACGGGCCTTGCCTGTTGTCACGTACAGTCCGACTGATTCAACGGGTACAGAACGCTTGCGCTCGATTCTGTTACAATATACCCCGAAGGAGCCACATCACTCCCTATCTGAATCAATATAATAAATTAAAAATGGAGGCAAGGAGAGAACTTCACCTGGCTACCTTATTATTCGGGGTTCTAAGTAATAAAACACCGGAGTACCTCTATAACAGGCTGGTTTGGCGACGTGATCACTATTCGTACTCCACAAGATCGTCATCGAGGCCGCTTTCCGTACAAAATCACAAAACTGTGGCATTCAGGGGATGTTTTAGGTATGCCGCCACTCACTGTTGGAACAATATACCACCGCCTGTAAGATCCCTAAAATCAAAATTTAGTTTTAGAAGTAATATGAAAAAAATACTTCTCAACCAGCAAATAACACGTAGTAATATTTAGTATAGATAATCTAATATGTAATTGCTTACTACTTACACTATGTTTATGATCCATGCACATCATAATTTTGGCATAAGCTGGTTTTTCTTACTGCTCCTCATACAGTGGTGGCGGTGATTTGTTATCTTTGTTGTTGACGAAGTGTGGCTGCCATTTTTGTTTTGCATCTTTGTTAGTGTCCACGGAAATTTTTAAAATCAGGCTGTCGAAATTATGTTCAATATCGCGTGACTCGTGCGCTGCTGTCGCGCCGGCGCGTGTTTGTGAGTAATTCACGTGATGGGACCGGCGCGGCGGCGGCGAGCGAGACGGGTCTTGTGTGAGAGAGATAACTACAAGTATGTACGACAATAATTTGTGTACCTACATAATATTTATAATGATACAGTTTATTTGATGAATGATATTGTTTATTATTTACTTATTAGTATTTTTTTCAATTAATATGTGGGTATTTTTGTTGGTGATGGGTATACAAGTAAGTTTGTAAACAATGGTTTTTTGTTTTCTGTTTCTGCTGCTCCCGTAAATGGCGTCATTTAGGGTGGTCACTGAAAACCAGCGCTGTGTTGTGGTTTGTCACAACCAGCATAATGCTGAGTGACCTCCCTGTTGGCACACAGGACGCTGCTTATTTAATATTAATATTATTGTGTTTTGATATGGTTTCTGTGTGTTTCAATAAATACTATTTTCTTTCTTTCTTTCTTCTTTCTTTCTTTCAAAAGCAATCAATATCAAAACATTTGCAAATCAAACAGCACAAAAAATACAAACAAAAGATGAGGCAACAGTAATTTGTCGACGAATTAATCTTTCATAACGACAGTGTAAGATTCTAATACGCTATTGTTTATTCCGTCGGCCATGTTGCGTTTCCGCTCGCTTTCACTGCGCCGGCGATGGCACACACTAATTAAACTCGATACGTGTTGCGAATATGACGATATTATATCATATTAGAAATTGCAAGTGCATCTCCTGTGTTATGTTTGTTTGTAGGAAGTCTCTTGAGACGTTGACAAATGAGTTGCTGATTACTATCTTGATGTTATTCATGCAGGGTTTAAAAGAAAGGTGTGCATAATTTTTTATATGAAACTATTCGTCCAAGTCAATTCAAAGACCATTCCCATAGAGTTGCATTGTATACCAAGTTTCTAGACTTCACTTTGTTCAAACTAAAATAAAGTGCGATTTTTATGTTACACTTCAATCATCATCAGCCTATCCTGTCTTCCAACTATGTCAGAGTTGCCTTGTAATTTTACTAGATGAAGCTGAATTGCAGTATGTTACACTTCACTGTTAACAAAAAATGCTTAAATATCCAATAATCGAGGCAATTGTCTGCAATATACACTAGTATTCTAACAACTAAAAGCATCATCAACTATACAAAACACTTCAAACGTAGCATTTCTTCTCATTTATATTTAGCCTTACATAACACCCCTCCCATCACGTCCACCCTTCTAGTCGTCATTCATAAATAATACCCTTCCATTTCCTATATTTAGATCCCCAACTAAAATAGCCCAAACTAGCCCGAAGGCCGTATGTGACGACTATTGTGACGTCATCAGTTTTCCTATGACGTCAGCTGGCGGGTTCAAGGCTGGTATAGTTTCAACATGACTGATGGACTTACTTGATGCTCTTCGGTTAAATGTATTAGATTTTTCAAGTAAATGATGGACGGTTTTCTATGCCTAGACATGGCTAAATACAATATGAGTTAGTGTGTGTGATGTGTGTGTTCATTAATCACTTTCATTCGTTTTGTTTAAGCAGTTTACACTTCAGAAAATATGAAAAATAAAATGTTATTTAAAAGATTGTTGATCTGTGTTGTGACCTGAATATTCTTAAACGTATATTTTATTTGGGTAGTTCCATTAGCAAGATAAATGTAAATAATTTACTACCTAGGTATATAAAATTATATGATCATGAACCGACTTGATTTTACATTTTTGTTTCGAATGTGGAATTGAATGTTACGAAACTTAAATGTTTTTAGCTTCTTAATGTGACGTGTGACAATCCGAAATCATAGATTAACAAACCTATTTGCTCCTATTTTATTATTATAATATTTGTCTTCTCAAGAATCACGCTCAAGCGGTGATCATCTACAGCAAATCAAAAGCACAATAGAGATTTCCTTTTTATCACATTTCTAACAGTAGAAAAAAAATTGAACAATATTAATCTGCCTTCAATAACTGTCCTGTGCGTCAACCTGTCCCAAAAAAACCTTATTTCACGGTACATTTCCTACGAAAAATCTCTTATTTGGGTCGTTTTGTTGTCAAAGAAATGGATTAAGTTTTGTGTGGTCCGCAGTTCAATGACCGGCACACTTGCTTGACACAAATTAGATGAACTTGAGAGATGGGTACAGAAATAGTAATAGACAGCAATAACTCTCCTACACAAAAATGTTTCAAAGCTGTCCGCGTATTGGTCTGCCTATTTCCTTTCACGGAGTCTGCCAAAATGTATCGTGTTCAGTTGACCAATTTTGGTGTAAAACGCATTTATAATAATAGCCATTTCCATGTGTTTGGATTAATCACAGAAAATTTTAATATAGTAGTATACAAATTTTGATATCTTTGCTATTCGTCATAAGGTGATAAGAACGTGTGGCCCTGAGATTAAACACTTGAGATCCTGACGTTAAATGAAATTTACTCGACTTTTTCGGATACCGATTTTAAGAATGTTAACATTATAGCCTGCTACTTATATTATGTGTCCCGTCCAATAATGCTCACGGTAATTTTGTTTATACCTTATTCGAAAGATGGTTTAAATAGTCAAAAGAACAGTCTTTCTGTGAACTATTTCTTTTAATGGGAGTTCCTAAATCTAGAAAGTTAAACGCACTGTCAAACAAAAAGTACGTTCACATAAACCTGAGGCATAAAAGTAGCAGTAATTCAATTGTTGCGAAAGAAATCGTCTTGTAAACCTTGAATTTAGTTACAGTAGCGAGAAATCTATAATGACAGAATGTTTGTAATAAAACGAAGAGCTTTTTAATGCTCGTTTTGTTAGGGGACTGTCGTTAAAACTTTTCTTTACTAACATAAACTTAGAGACGCTAACTAGTAATTTTCCCTGACCTTGTCTTTCTAGAATATGTTATTCATAATCTGCGCCATTTTCTATTGAAACCTTTGTAGATAGTTGTCTGTGACGCTAAAGCCCAGCTCATAATTATTCAGAACTTGAACTTTAAACTATGTACGAATTCGTGTCATGAAGATAAAAGGCACTTTATTGTTCCAATTTTAATGATCACTTAAAACTTTAATCGACCTTACAGCTGTGTGCGTTAAGCCTCCTCTTCTCTCCAAAACTCCAGAGGCACCTTTTTGTTCCCTTCTTGATTAAGTAATATCCCTTAAGACCTATTTTCCATCAACACTAACATTGACAGTGGGAGTATGAACTAGCTTAACTTTACTCTTATATTTATTTACTGTTTCTGCCAAATTGACTGACACAATATTCTAACGGACATACTACTCATAACAGAAAATAATTTGACAGTAACTATAAAAAACGGGTCGCTCGATTTGTGCTCCCAAGCATACTAAAGTATCTATCACAAGACGCCAAATTCGTTCCTCGAATATAGAGTCAACTAACTATCAAATCTTAATGCTGTAAATCATCTTGCTTCATTGCGAGCGAATGTATCAAATACACTATAACTATTGCAATAATATGGTGCAAATTATACATTGCACAGTGTCTATACAAAGTCATGCATGTCCAAAGTATTGAACATTAATCTCAAATGACTCGTTATTCGAAGTAAATCGAATCATTTCGTATATAATTATGTAGTAACATAGTCATACGGTAATTTGTTTCTTGTCATTGTGTTTGTATGAATTTGCAATAATATTGGTGTAATGCATCTTCAATCACTTGCGAAACTGTTCTTTAGAAGTAATGAGGTCGTTATGTCTACATATTGAGACGGAACTGACGAAAGATTTAATAATGTTATTTACTGCTGAAAACGTTGATTTATAGAAGGATGTACAAATAAAGTCCTTTTTTGTAATGGTTTCATAAACTATTTTGCGTTTCTCAAAGTCGGGCAAAAGGTTCCCGTCTTTTCTTCCACATCTTTCCAATCTGTCCAATTACCAGCCACGATAAACTATACACTGAATGAAAAGATAGAGTAGACAAATGAACAGCTTGAATTAAAGTAAATTATCCTATGAATTCTTCTTAAAAGGCTG
The DNA here is from genome assembly GCF_050436995.1 of Anticarsia gemmatalis. Classification (NCBI taxonomy): domain Eukaryota; kingdom Metazoa; phylum Arthropoda; class Insecta; order Lepidoptera; family Erebidae; genus Anticarsia; species Anticarsia gemmatalis. The sequence continues at coordinate 5,727,752 of NC_134764.1, read as the reverse complement.
ATATATAATGAGGAACTTAATGAAAATTATTAAAGTTAAGGTTAACATTTATTGAGGGCATGCAAACTCCCCAACTCGCAATTGGCTAGCGTGGTGGACTCAAGTCCTAACCCCTCCCTCATTACGGGAGGAGACTCTTGCCATTAGGACATTAATGGGAAAAAAATATTAAGGTAAAGACAGTATTTCGAGTGAGAATCACTTTAAACACTTTACAAAAGTTTTATTACACTTGAGTCTTCGTCCATGTCGTGACGAAATGTCTGAGATGGACAATAGATATTGTCGTCGTGTATCTATGATCTTTATAAACGCTTCCTTCGCTACCGACGCGATGGTATCGCACTGGAGACACGCTATAAGTGTCTTTCAATCACAGTCTCGGTAATAGCTGTCGATTGCGAACACGCGAACTAGAATCATTGATAACTTTTGCTTCTTTTCAATATTAATATATTTATCCACCATTTGTGCCATTAGGACAGGAGTTAGTAAGGTTTTGCATAGACGCAAATGCAATATATTGTAATTATTAAGTTTGACCTGGTAACCCCCTGGTTTCTGAGTTTATATATTCAAAAGCGCTTAAGCTCATACATGACAGTGTGATAAGGGATATATGCAATCTTGGGCAGTGCGTAACTTACAACCATAATGTAGCAACTATATATTATGTATGATTGTATTAACTGACACAAATAATAATATGCCTGTGTATCAAGGGTGATAAATTAAGGATATTTTGATATTTTCTATAGGTACTACACACATGCAAGAGTAGCGTAAAAAGAGACCCTCTATCATTCAGCGCAGAAAAAATTCAGAACCTCTTTTTTGGTTATCGTAGTATGGAGTTATATCCATCTTCTTTCATTTCTGCTGTTCTCTACCAAACGGAAAAACATTGACGATTTTGATTAGAACATTGATCGATTTTATTCAGACTATATTTGTGTTATTCACGAGTATTTACCGAAGGCCCGCATGGCAGGTAACCCGACCACTTCATTACCCACATCCGTTGCATTGTCGTTTTTCTCCATCGATTTAAAACTTCACTAAAACCAATTACTATCGTATTTTAATGTCAATAAAGTCTAAATTTGATTGGGTAAGGAATTTTTCGCTTGCGGTTATTTAGAAGTGAATGGGGCGATGTAATAAAAGGTACGACGGAAGTATCGAATGTCGCGATGAGTTGGTCATTTTTGTTCCTTTGTGATTTACTAGATTAATACACGAACAGGCTATTGTATCACTGTTCAAATCTACTTGATAGTCATTGTGCTGTACATTAGTATTTTGGCCTTAAATGAAGAAGAAGTTACCTACGTTAGAGTAGCAATGTACTGCATAGTGGGTATCAAATTGTCGTACACAAGTGATCAATTGGGATACATAATACGAATGCTGACAATATACTGTATTGTACATATGTGAGTCACCAGTCCAACCTTATTTCCATTGGATGAACTTGACCGTGGTGTTTTGGTTGATTGGGTACCGTTATAATTGACATTTAAAAGTGTAATACCATTTCCTGGTCCCATGGGTATACCAGGACATGCGTTTTATATTATAACTTCCTTTAAAACTTAATATGTTGTGTTTTTTGTTATTTATTTAGGAAGTGCGTACAAAGTTGACGGTAAAAAGACATGAAATAAAGACACACTTATTTCGACCTCGAATACCGTGGGAAGAGACAGACAGAGATTTGCAAAATTTAATGATAAACAACTTTTAGATACTTAAGTTTGGTTTAATTAAAAATAACACACTTTAACTGCACGTTTGGCGCAGTGGTTTAAGCGGTCACCCCGCCGCATCAACCGTAGCGCCGCGTGTGGTGGGTTCGAATCCCACCCGGGACAAATCTTTGTGTGATGCGCATGAGTATTTATTCTGAGCATGTTGGTCAATTTATCTATACAAGTATATATTTAGGAGTATATAAGTTTGTTTAATCAGTTATTTGGTTACCATAGTACGTGCTCTGCTTGGTTTGGAATCAAATGACCGAGTGTGAGTTTGTAAAAAGACATTGTAACGTTAAAAAATCTTCAACATCCTAAATCGCTCTAGGAGACCAGATAATAAGTTATCCAAAAATACTTCTTAACTTTGAACTGTTTCAGAAAAACTTAAAGAAAATAAGTAATTTTTAGACTCTTGAAAATATAATAGAGAATTGAGCGATCCTTTTTACGAAACAAACAAAAAATACATCTTAGCTTCGACTTTAACTAAACTACAAAAACTTATTGATTCACAACAATTGCCACTGAGTAGATTTCATTCGATCGGTATACTTAGATCACGTACTAAATTAAATATTACAGGCAACGCTATTACAGCAAATATTTTAACTTTAATTTCCATCACGCTTTACAGAAAAACTAGTTTTACATATATTAATCGCGAAACAGGAGCTTCCTCCCGGTTACGCCGAGCTACTTTTTATTGTGTGTCTTGTCCTGGTCTTCCGAAGTTCCGACTCTTGATGTTCAAGCTGTCGGACTCCTATTAGTCAGAGATCTACTCCATCTTTCTTATGAAATAGACTGATGATCACCGCAAAGTCCCCTTTAAATTTATTGCTGTCGCTCCCAGCCAAGTCAAAGGCCTTATTTAGGCAAAGGCCCGCTCATAGTTAGTTGTGCTCACCGGTCAGTAAACGATCTATGGGCTAAGCAACTGTTGGCGCAGTCATTCCATAGATGGGTGGCCGCATAGTGGTATTTGAACTGAGCGTCTCCGTGCTTCGGAGGGCACGTTAAAAGTCGTTCCCGGTTGGTGTCAATTAAGATAACAGTCGTTAAGCCATATCGAAGACCTTTTGAGCGGCTTGAACAACTTTGACATTAGGTTGACCACTAACCATACGATAAGAAGAAGAAGTCAAAGGCGAACGAAATTGCTAATTCCTATTATACACATACCATATAACATAAATCAGTCTATAACCATTCGTCTTCACAAACAGGTTCATCTCTCATACATTTAGTAAAACCTATACAAAGTAGTAACATTTGTCACTTGTATACAAGATGTATCGGAGCTTTCTGTGTCATGTAATCGTCTAACCCGGTCACGAGACCCACAAGACAACAACTTGACGACTGTCCAAGTGACGTACTTCTAACGGTAGTTTATACTAAGAGAGCATTCACATGGTGTGATGAATACGCACGTATCATTCTTGTTGATGTCGTAGATGCCCGAAAAGTAGTTGGAGCGTTTGCATTTGAAGCGACGATACTCAATTGGTTAATTGAGGAGATTGGGATTGAAGCATATGTTAAGGAATGATACTAGTGATAGAGAGGTCGGAAGTTTAAGCCCAATCGATCGCATCGGCATTTTTCTGTCAAAATTCGCAACCCCATGCGAATCGCACTAACGTATAAGCATCTATGCGGAGATGCGGTGTATTATTTTAAAAGCATTCTAGTCGCATATCTTATTTGCAGCACTGAATTCTAAAATCAGTACATAGGTTTATTGGTTTCGATAGACTCTCGTAAAAAAATCGTTTACTGCGTTACATCGCCACTGAAAAGATACGCCGTGTGCACGCTTCCTAACATACACAAAAAACTGCATTCACGATGACCGGAGATGTAATTTTGGTGTTCGTGTAATAAATAGTGTGGGTCAAACTTATGATTGTTTTTATAAAGATTTCTAACATTATTCTAGCTGTTTTTGTGTAGTCCAGTTTTTTGCTTTGTTTAGTTTTCTTGGATTCGAAAGGAGGGTAAAGAACTAATCATTTTAATACTCTGATTATATAGTTCTTCCTCTTATATTTATACTTTGTCTAAAGTTGTAGGTGGTAAAACCATTTATTTAGTTACCTCAGTTGAAAAAAGGTGATTCCAACTCCTACGACGAAGATAATATTTAGCTGTTGGAAGAACCCATGGAAAACCGACTACATACCTAATTATTTTATTTTCTTAAACCTGTTTTAATCCAAAAATGAGAGGTTTATTCCCTGAGTACCCCAATCCCCAAGTCACCCGTCCCGGAGGACCCCGATTTATTTTGAAAATAGTTCGTTAAGATAAAAATAAATCGGGGTACTTAGGGAATAACCCAAACGAACATCGTGTTGAATTTTGTTACTTTCGTATAAGGTCATTAGGTCATTAACAGAAGGTAATATTTAGTACGGCAGTCATTTTTGACTCATATACGGATGGTAAACGCCAATGATAATGATGTCATTCCATCGTTTAATAACGAAAGGTTCAATAACCTGTACCATGCCATGACCGTATCCGTTCCTACCAGTGTTTGATACCTACTTATTACTCATCGGATTTGATTAGATCTTTCTCTTTTTCATCCGATTTGGAGGTTAACCTACAAACAAGATTCGACAAGTGATGTTTAGATGATACTAAAAAGTACAGTTCTTTGTCCCTTTTTTTTCAAGTTCTTACTGAGTAGTAATTTCTGGGGGCACGGAAGTGCCCCCGCAAGTCGAGCAAAAAAAAGCGGCACGGCCGTACCATCCTTTTCTCGAAGCAATTCGGGCTATTTTTGACACCCCTATAATTTCGTTGTGGATAAAACAAGAAGCCTGAATTTGCAGCAACTAATCAGTCATTGTATAAACACGGTATATTTAAAATTTCAGTCAATTTGAACCAGTAGTTTAAGAATAACAACTTGTTAAAGTTTCTGAATTTTGTCACTCACTGATTCACTGACTCACTGACTCACTGACTCACCGATCATCAAAAGTATAAGGTACTTCTAGCAGACATAGAAGCTTCAAATTTAGAATACAAATAGGGTTTAGTGTCTTAATCATGGGAAAATTCAAATATTTTCTCATTTCGGTCCAGTTTTCTAAATACATTAACTGCATAAATAACTTTGTAATCCGATATAAATATATAGGATTACAAGGTTACATTTGCAGTTAGTAAATCATTATCACTGAAGTAATAGAAAATAATAATAATAATAGGTCTAGATGGGTACCTACTATATGAGGCATAACTTAAGGGTGTTTAGCCCTGAAACTGAACAACATTCATAGGAAAAGATGTTGAATTATGGAAAGAAACGTGTTTCCATACAAATTGGACTTATGTTCCTAGAGAAAGGTTGTTCAGTTGCCTGGGTTGAACAGACCCTTCTCGTGTCCCTTGTATGTATTATGTAAAGATTACGAAAATCACATGATTGGACATCTCTTTAAGTACCAAAATCTAAAAAATAAATATACCAAATTGGTCGAAAATACCACGATGAAAGAAAGAACACTAATAATAAGTATATTACTATATTCCACCCGCGACTTTGTCGGAGTCAAAAGGTTTTGCCGTAGTTAAAAGTATCCTATGTGGGGATCTAGATTAATTTCAGTTCAATCAGTCGAAAATCCTAAAAGATTTCTACAACTTTCACACCTATTTTATCCCCTTAAAGGTGAAATTTGTTAAAATCCTTTCTTTGCGGACACCTACGTCATAGTAGCTTTATGCATGCGAGACTCAGTCCAATCAGTTCAAAATTTACAAAGTTCTATACAAATTTTCATTCCCTATTAATTTATCCCTTGAGGGATGAAATCTATTAAAATCCTTTCTTAGGGGATACTAACGTCATTGTAGCTCTTTGCATGCAAAGTCTCAGCCCGATCGGTCTAAAATCTAGGTCAGTCAAACACCTTTGAGTTTTATATATTTATAGATAAATTTATTAATTTAAAAACAAGTTTGATTAATTTAAAAAAGATTGAGTATCTATTGTCGAGTCTAGCTTGAAATTTTTACTCGAGATTAAAAATTCGATTCTATTTTCGGTTTAGTTTTTTAAATACACTAACTGCAACAATAACTTTCTAATCTCTTATAAATGTATAAGATTATACAAAGTTACATTTGCAGTTAATGAATCATTATTACTGTAGAAAATAATAAATAATAGGTGTAGATAGGTACCTACTATATGAGGCATAACGGGACGGGATATAGGGTGGCTAAGGGTGTTTAGCCCATGAAACTAAACGACATTCCCATAGGAAAATATGTTGAATTATAAGAAAAAACGTATTTCCATACAAATTGGACTAATGTTCGTTCTACAAAAAGAAGTGAGATGCCACCAAAAACATTCTGTAAAAACCTCAAGTCTCGCAGCTCAGTCTTTCTGGCGTAAAAAGTGGTGAGATCTATATAATACCAAGTCGATTAATCTATTTCGTCTCTACTTAAAGGACCTGCTGTCTTAAGTTATAACATATGTTATTATCACGCCAGTATTAAAAATATTTTACGTTTAAAACAAATAGATCGACTTGGTCATCGCATGAAAACACAAATTCGCCATTAAAATTTCGGGAGCATTTAACTTCTCGTCGTGCTGTGTAGTGTAATACATACAAATCATGCGATGGCCAGGTCGATCTATTTGTTTTAAACGTAAAATATTTTTAATACTGGCGTGATAATAACATATGTTATAACTTAAGACAGCAGGTCCTTTAAGTAGAGACAAAATAGATTAATCGACTTGGTATTATATAGATCTCACCACTTTTTACGCCAGAAAGACTGAGCTGCGAGACTTGAGGTTTTTACAGAATGTTTTTGGTGGCTCTCATTTTCTCCCAAGGAAAAGTTAATTTTCTACCTTAATCCAATATCTCTTATCTCTGCTTACCCTTATGAGAAGAAGAAGGCGTGCCGTAAGTATTTGTGTATGAATCGATACAAAATAAAATATCTCAGCCAGTTATGGCTTTTCAAAGGAAATGTATAAGTGTCATTCATATCACCTTGATTTGCTTGACGTATTGGCACATGCCGTAACCTGGTATTGTGACCTGATATTTTTGTTAGCCGACTTCAAAAAGAGGAAGCATATTCTTTGTCTCTCGCTTATTGCTGTCGTTTAATAAAAAAATACATAGCAATTTTCAATATTTACGCAAAATTACATCCAATGAGCAACATTTTCAAACAAAGCGATATAACATGAATATGTAAACAGCTATTGGAAGCCGACCACAACACACATAACAATATGTACTCTATCATGAGGACCTAGATTCATAGTACCACAGCTGACCGCCGACCACGAATCGGTCACTGTTCTGACCACTGGAGCGCGATTGAATTTATATTATTGTTAGTTAGTTATTTTAGCTATTTTACCCCGGTTTTTGAGGTACATTTAGCGGCAGTTTATCTATTCAATAGCGTTTAAATTCATATAAAAATAATTGTAGTGTGATTTTAGAATAAACACATTTTCTCTATTGATAGATCATTACCATTTAGATTTAGGGTGTACAAAAGCTTTTTTCCTTATAATACGGTAACTAACAGATTATTTTAAAGACATTTTTTTATACCTGAAGCCTGTGTTTGTCCAGATTTTACGTTAAAACGACAAAACTAAAATAGCTATACTTCGCAGGCAGATTATATTTGGTAGATTAAGTCCTGGAAACTATGTTAAGAATGCAAAAGTAAGTGTATAGATTAAAGTTAAGGTTAAAATGGGCCTCCAAATAAATAAAGATCTGAAAAAAAACGTCCCGGAAAAGTTCAAACATTTATAAATTTCCGCACTTGGAAAGTAACATCGCAACCATCAGCATCCTGCAAAGATCATTAGGCACCAAGCAGAGGTCATTATGTCATCAAACCAAGCAAATACTTTCCCCGATTAACTTTACAAATAAAGAAAGACAACTAAAACGTTAGCTGATAGTTCAGCAGTTACATCAAGTCATCAAGTGCTACTCTCATGACTTCCTCGCTAAAAACGCGTCCATTACTTGTGTGTTATGTCACGTTAGTTGTCAATGATGAAACGAGCAGTTAACCTAGTAACACTCGGACTTACTGTCGATAAAATACCTATCAGATGTGACGAACATGTTACTAGACAAGTTGAACGTGTACTATGATGTAGAGTTCCGTAGAAAACTTTTCAAAAATGCACTATTACCTATTGTTATTCTTAGATTAATTTTTTACCTATTATTGATTTACTCGATTCTAAAACTTAGAAATTCTTGTCTATTTTTTAATAGAATGATGAATACATAAGACCAGAATTTCTAAGTAAGTTTTCTAAGTAAGTTCACTTTGGAAATATATTTAGAAAAATAAAAGATATGTGACCCGGAAAATAGAAACTAAAAAAAATGTGAAAACGAAAAGTGTTTTCTTTTTTAATGAAATATGATGGGAACAGTTGCATTATACCAGCTATCTTTAAAGAAATAAAGTTGTATTGTAGATTTGGTTACATTTAAAATTATAACGGCACTTATTTAGACCCCCAAGGTACACTGTCGTCGGTGCCTTTTACTACATAACTCTAAACTAACTCATCTCAATCATTACATACTTCCGTACGAACGTAAAGTTTTTGTATCAGATCGTCAATGTGTCATTATCCTCATGTGTAGCAATTTAAACTGCTCAACTATTACAGTTCATGACAACGCGTTATACGTACTATGTACCTTAAATACAGCTCATTATTTACTTAAATAGCGTATATTAAAGTAGGTAATTACAGCTAATACTACAGTAAAATCATAGGTAAGAAATTATTTTTGTACTTTAGACTACAGTTAAGTTTACATAGGTGATGTCCTTCAAAAAGGTTAGATCCGTAGTACTACCAGTGGTTTTGTGAGACAAGATGTATGAATTTAATGAAGAAAAAGAGGTCTGTAAGTATCATGGTCAGTGGTGTTATTTGAGTATGTAAGCTTGAAGCAGTCTCAACTTCCATTAGTAACTTTTTTGCGTGGCAAAGTATCTAGTAATAGACATGTCCCTGACCCCACCATAAACTTTTCCGTAATAGAAGTAGGATTATCCAGTAATTTCTAGACTTAGCTATCACACTTAACGTTAAATAAAATCAATGTTGTCATTCACTTTCAATATCAAATACAATAATATCTTAATGATTCATACAAAAATCATTTGTATTATCGGTATGAAATCTTCACCTTTGGATGGTGATTAATCAGATATAACAATGAGCATCGCGGAAACGATTCTTATAGACCTTTTTTTGACGCCGATATCTTGCTAATATTACTGACTGTGTAGTTTTCACATACTGAAATAAAACTTGCTAGAACTTACCCGCGAATCAGTCCCCGTGGACTGTTATTATAAGTCTTATATGTCACGCGCAAAACCACGGGCAGATACTAGCATTTCAATAGCCTATGTTATTTTAGTACATAAGCTATTATGTCGCCAATTTTCATCAAAATCCGTGCAGTAGTTTTGGCATTATTGAGTAGCAAACATTCAAACTTTCGTATTTATATTATTAGTAAAGGTTGATCAACAGACCTGACACCCATATAGTTACATGTCTAGCTAATTTATTTGCTGCTGAGGTAATTCCTCGAGGATTCGGTTCGTACTTATGTTTGTCTAGGCCAAAAAACCGTATTCTTTAACTAAATCGTTCAGTCACTCAAAACTAATTGTTTGTTTGAATAACCTGTAAAGTTGTTCGTGGCATCGTTCGATTAGTTATAGTCTTTTATATTTGGGTAACTCAAGGCAACGGAAAATACTAAAGCATTTCAAATTATTTTACAAAGCTATTTGAGATTTTACTGAATGAGAATTAATTCTATAGACAACATTACGCGTGCAACAAAACGTTAAAAATATGAAAGAAAACTCTTGTTTTTTATTTTCAGTACAAAATAGTCATTTTCTGAGTAAGTAATTTTATAAGAATAAGCCTCTTTCTTATATCCATTGTAACTAACTGTTTCGTTATCTGTAATATAAAGTGACGTTTGTCTGATAGGTACGATATCATTACTATAATTTTCACCATTTACAATTTTCGTCCCGTGTAATAGCGGCCGAGACTATTGCTACATACCGGGCACATTTTCAAACTCAGACTACCTACTCTACTAGGTGTACTTAATTTTTATAAAAAATAGAAAAAATGGTCTACGCCCGACCCGAAAATTGAATCCAAACCAGATCAGCAGTCGCATACAGATCCACTGAAGCTGATAAACTACAGTTTGTTAATATATTTTAAATTAATATTACATGTTCCGACAATGTAACTACCTATAAAACAATCAAGCTCATTATATCTTTAATTCCGAGTGTAACTGTGGCAAGCGCGCAAGGAATGCAACATTATTGCTATCTCATTACCTACATATACCTACTTTATGTAATATATGTATTTGTAACATTTATACGAGAAACAAAGGTTTTGATGTATAGACGTCTACAATTTCACGGCAACAAGATTTTGCACTCAAGCAGTTGACACAAACTGCGTCATCATCCTCTTGCCCCTTTAGGCGTTTGCGTTGTTTCCACGGAGGATGTGCGATGTAGAGAGGAGAAATCCCGCAACATAACTGGTAGCGTATGTTCCTTGCGACGCAATAATCTATAAGATAGCTTAGTAACTATTTACTATCAGCAGAACAATTAGCGGCTTAGTATGTTAGATTTTGGTCTTACTGTCTTTTAATGCGTCACGTTACCGGCATTTTTTTTTTTGTACTATTGTCGGCAAAGATAACTCCCCCACATCTATATATCAAGTATATAATATGTCTTTACTAGAGGCCACCCGCGACTTTGTCCGCGTGGAAATCCTTCCCATTTAAATCCTGATCCCTGGGAACCTCGGGGATGAAAAGTAGCCTGTGTGTTATTCTAGGTCTACGGCTACATACTCGTACATACCCAATTTCATCGTAATCGGTTCAGTAGTATTTGCGTCAAAGAGTAACAAACATCCATACATACTCACAAACTTTCGCATTAATAATATTAGTAAGATTTGCAACAACTTGAGCCTACAAACTTTTAGCATATTATTATATCCATTGTATCGAATGTTTTTCTACTTCAATTTCGATCGTGATAAATGATTAATTACGTTATTCAAAGGAAACCATAAAGTGTAACCTTCACCTTTCAGACGAAACCTTATTAGTATTGTAATTGATTAACACTGCACGGATTCTATTAAATACTCCCTATTGATATCGCTACGCTTTTTGATGGAATAAAATAATCCTCCCAGTAAGAAGAGGAGAACTGTTTGTTAGAAATATTATCTCAATAGTCAATACGTTATAGCATCATCTCGTTTCATTAAGTATTTCGTATTATCTGTTCAGGTTGACACGTATGATCAAAGACTTTATTAAGTACTTGGACCAAATACAGCCCCAATACCACGCAGTAAACATAAACCACATGAAATTAAAGTGCTTTTTACTACATAACAATATCCCAATCTGTTGAAACAGTCAAAATTTAGTTCATCAATCTTCATACGTCCCAAGTTTCAAACTTTGTAACCAAATCGACAGACAAATATTACATTTGCATCAGATTCAATTTGCAGTTCAGTTAATTACATTAAGAAATTCAGAAAGTAAAATTAAATTTGTTAATCCTCAACAAGTTTGAGAAACTGCATAATTGAGAAAGGTGTAAGGACTTATTTCAATAAGTTATACAAATCGAAAGCACGTTACGTAATAAAAGATAAGCTTACGGCTTGAAACCAAATTAAATTATGCTGAGTGCCATGCATTCTTTCTTAATAAGAACATGTAAATACATACATTACATCACGGCTTTTACTTGAGGTTACCGAAGACGATGTCTAGGACAGAGCGAAGTGGAGGAGAAAGACCAGGAAGGCTGACCCCACTACCATATGGGACTCATAGCATGGAAGAGACAGAGACATTACATCACGACTTTTGACTTGAAGGGGTAGGCTAGATGTCAGACACCTTTATTATTTAATAGAATTAACGCAAGCTAGCATTTTATCAATGATCCTGCGACCACGGCCAGTGTAACCTGCGCCGAAACGTCAAGTAGTAGTCAAACATGAAATGCGCTGTAATTACTCCCAGGTTTCGTCATTTTCATTTTTCGTCCTAAATTATAGAGGGCGACAAAGCAGTTTACATTGCTTGCTGCTTATCTACGGGGTCCCACTGGAAATAATCCAACTGAATTTAGGAACGCCTAATAATACTCTGCAAATCCCGAAAGTCGAACATGGGACATACATAACCGATGAAACCAAATACAAACTTTAAAATACAACAGCTATTCTTTTAAATCCACATAATAAACCCTTTCAAAAGGCAAAAACCGAACCATTTCCTAAACCGAAGTCCATTGGAGCCAAATTGTAAGAGGCGATTAAAAAGTAGCTCGTTTAAATATAAAGACCGTAATGAACGAGGTGTCTTAGTTCGTATGCTCGTCACGCGTACGGTGGCTTTGAATAAATTGTACTACCGGTGACTGTACATCACAGTGATAAGCGAAGCGAATTGACGAACACACTTTCCAAATTATTATTGAGAATTGAAATCCTATGTGCCAGAAAATACACGATGGGATTGACCGTGACAACTTTTTGACATGTTTTAGGTATAGATAAATACTGACGTTTGACCTATCGTAAATAACTTCTCGTTCTAAAGAAAATGACTTTAATACGTAAAACGTTAAGGTAAACAAGATAAATGTATTTTTAATTTATAGATAAGTTTGAATAATCTTAATTGAATATTACCAACGATTGCTGTGGGGAAGCAGATAATTCGGCGTAACCTAAGTTTATCTTCTTTATAAAGACAAATATTAATTTATAATTGCAATGGCGCCAATGACGGTAAATACATGCAAAATTATTCAACCGTTTGATAAATTTATCAATCAAGTACCTATCTATAACAGACTATTACGCGTTATAAATTACCATAAAAATTACAATTTTAGCATACATAAAGCTCATGAATCTCCTTTACAAATAAATTCAACTTTCTTCGTGTTGTAATAATCCTAATTTATGTCGACACGACACGGCTGTCAAAACTTTCGCATGAACGTAATTGATAAGATTCTGCATATCTGATCATTCGCACTACATATCTAATACGTCACATTCAGAATTATCTTATAGAATATGTAAATAAACATGCCAAATATTAGAGTGTAAAATTCGGCGCAGAAAATTTGCATATTTGTTGTTATTGATTCGATATAAAATGTAAATTAGATGCATTTTTAATACAAACTTAATATATATTAGTACCGAAATAGAATTTACAATGTCACAGGTATCATGTTTCATTAACATTTCTTGACACTACATAATTCTGGTAAAATTAAGATTTACATTTTAGCACCAGTAGCACGATTGTGTACTACTATCCGACTGCAGACAACCGGCTAGCTATTGAGAAATTTTACACGAAAATCGGTTTAGCGCCACTACCGAACTCCGTAAGAACTATTTTGTCAGTACATTTTAATGTCAAACTCTCGATACTCGACAGTGCCGACTGTAGAGACTTGAGTAGTTGCCAGGGTTAACGAAAGAAAATTAAACTTGTACTCTTAAAAGGTTTATCCAAAATACTCACGTCGCAGCGTCGTGAAATTGTAATTATTGCAGATTGAAACGTTTTATTAGGCACTTATTTGATACCAACGAAAATAAGACACTGTGACGTCACTATATCACGTCACTTTATTTCATAAAGGGTGGCTGATTTGACTGGTAGTCAACGACCGTATTGCGCTACAGCTAACTAGATGAAAATTTATTAGAAACATTAAAATATTTCCAAAAAAGCTTTTAGAAGATATCAACCATGAAATCTACTAATAGACAATCAAAGGCAACCGGATCCGCTGAACGCATCACTAGAGCTCACCCTAATCAAGTCACGGAGCACGATGCCGCACACGTGCTGTGTCGCATCCCGGACGCACGTGCACACTGCACACATGTCATTATCTACGTCACTACTTGTGTACTGTGTATTATAGACCAACAACTTAGCACAGACTAGTACGCAACGTTTGCGACTGTCTGAAGCCAGTCCAGACACTGCGAGTGTTACATGAAACGTTACACTAGTACAGTACACTAGTCTGAACCCGACTTTTAACATAAAAAATCAGGAATTATAACATCAGTGACCCTCAGGCTTATGCAGCTGAAGGTGTCATGTTTGTAAAGTGACGTTATTTTAGATTAGCTTTTGTCCGCGATTTCGTCCGCGTGGTAAGTGACTTAAGGCAGAATTTTTATACAAACTTTCATGCCCTATTTTATCTCCTAAGGGGTAGAATTGATCAAAATCCTTACTTACCTGATGCCTACGTCATAACATTTATCTGCTTGGTAAACTTCAGCCCGATGCGTCCAGTAGTTTGGGCTGTGCGTTGAGAGATCACTAAGTTAGTCAGTCAGTCACCATTGAGTTTCATATATATATAGATGTTTTGAGTTGTATATAAATTTTGAGGTATGATAATGTGACACACGGAACAATTATTTGTGTGACCTACAAATCAGTCACCTTTTAAGTTATTAAATAGTATATTTAGATACAAGGCAGTGTTAATTACAATCTAGAGTCCATTCCAAGGCTCTCTACTAAGACGTCGGTCTATAGTGTGTACTGGAACAATACGAGACAACGTGTGTAACTGTTTAGACGTGTAAACTTTGCTTTGACTTGACAAACATTAGCGGCGAGTGTAGTACGCAAATGTTTGTAAACGTTATGTTCTACATTCTACGAGTTGTGAACAAGGTTAGTTAATATCGATGCGAGTCACGGAGCTTTACATTTGATTCAATAGTTGAACAATATGTAGTTTAGTTTAGATTTTCCTTTGTAGTCCGTGGCGCAGTGATTAAGGTAGTCTCCACGCCACTAACACTGCGTTGGAAAATCACGGGTTCAATTCCCACATAGAACAATTATTTGTGTGATTCACATATAATTGTTTGGGGTTTGGTTGCAATTTGTGCCCCGTGTTTTTATGTAAGTTAAAGTCCCTGCGAATAAGGTGGGCCTGAAAACCTATAATAAATTTAACCCATTAATGTCTTACTGCTGGGCAAGGGTCTTCTCCCGTAATGAGGGCGGGATAAGGCCTTGAGTCCACCAAGCTGGCCAATTTCGAGTTGGGGACAAACCGAATTGGTCAATTAAGCGGAATATTAAACCTGTTATATTTAAAGTAAATACAATTTTGGTATATAATACTCCTTAAAATCAGTCGTTCAGATAGTGATTTATGCAACTTCGTGATGCGATACTACTGTCACCAGTGTCAGCTAATTAAATTTATACGTGTATGTCAGATTGTATACTTTATTATCGTTATTTATTGAGTAAAGAAACTCTTGTCAACTGTCACTTATCATGCTCACCTGTCAATTTCTCTGAAAAATAATTTATAGCCCACAGAAGTGAACATAAAAAATTAATTGCATTAATGCAATGAATTTTTATTTAGAGAGAGAATTACAAATTGTTAACAATTTGTAATGTTTCAACTGAAAATACATAATTTTGAACGCTTATGAAATATGGACTAGACACCCAAACTATCCAAAAGAATGAACCGTGGGTTAACCCTGATAGGCTGATAGTTCGTGATCGACAAATGTATAATAAGTAATTGTATAGAAAAGGTATTCAATCCTAAATCTGCATTGGGCACTATTAAAACTCTATTTTGTTCCGAATGAAGAGATTGTTGCCAAATTCCGGGTCCGTCACTTAACTACTAAGAATTATCCAATTTTTTGTGATGAACAATGATTGTCTATTTTTTCATCAGTCCATCGCAAGTGGGTGTAAGTGATAACATTGCGTTTTAACTGCGTACACGGCGTCACACCGTCGACAAGTACCGAACGGTTCGTGATATTGTTTCATTATTAGTTGCCGGCTATCCGTGACTGGTTCGCACGACTTATGACGGCATTACTTTCACCCCGCCCGCGCTATTGTCGTTCCCGAGCTAATACTATTGAGACAAATTGTACGTTTTCAATTTTATTGTATTTGTGAGAAAGGATTATGGTCTGCGTAGCCCGATATATGCGATTTAAAACCCTTAATTTAATTATGTTAATCGAAAAAAGTTACTATTATACTCTCCTACAAAGCTATACAGGAAAACCTTTTCGTGAGGCCGCAAAAACTATTAAAAAACTACGTATTTTACTATTAATATTTATGTCTAGTTTGTACTTCAGAACTCCGTGCGAATAATTTTCGAATCTATCATATTTTACAGGACTCAATTTTCTAAAATTTATTGATTGAATAAATCCATAAATTGCAATTAAATATACATAAACATCCGCACGTTACAGGTAAAGCCATTAGAAAAATTAGTTCTTGTCAGAATTATAAGCACTCAATAAATCATTGAATAAAAACATTTAATAAATTACTCTATTGCATGCCTATACTCTGCAATTCAACCCTGTACTGTGACTATTAACATCAACACTATTTACTATCTTTTGCCCGCAAATTCGTCCGCGGCAGAAAATTTCCAGGGGTAAAAACTATCCTATGCGTTAATCCAGATTATAACCTATCAGTGTACCAAATTTCGTCAAAATCCGTCTAGTAGTTTTTACGAGAAAGAGTAACAAACATACATTCATCCACACATACACACTTTCGCATTAAATTTATAATATCAATTAGGATTTGTCATTCGGTTATAAAATATGGACATGAAATTGAATTATTTATTAAATGTTTTTCTAATGAAAATTGATTAGTTCCTTGTTGTTTCCTTATCCGCATTAAAAACATGTTGCTGCCGAAATGCCAACCCACAATAGTATTTAATTTGTTAATGAGTAATTAATTAGTAAACTGACTTAATCAGTTGCCTTCTTTTAGTATTGCCATTTATGTTCTACTGCTATTTTTCTTTCAGTGTAAAAAAGCATTGACTTATATCCATCATGTTGATTTAATAGGGATTTAAACTTTGTACATATTCTACCAATTCAATAACTTACTGAACTGTTTGACTTGAAAGTTTGTCATAAAAGCTTTTTAGAAAGAATTTCTTCGCGTTAAAGCAAGTGGCCATTGTATTTTTTTCTTATTGCTAAAAGAACTGTTTGAAAGATAGGCAAAAATCAATGGAGAAGCTTTACATGGTACAGACACCATGTTCGTCTATACAAATAAACAAAAAAAAGTAACTCGCTCATTATTAAAATAATCTACTTTCGAGAAGCGAAAGATTTCGATAAGATATCGAAAGAAAACTATATCAAACGAAATGAAAATACATTAACCCTATTTACCAACACATAACATAACTGTAACACGTCTAACACATTCAGAAGTACATTATGTATTATTATGCGACTATAATGACATTACTTTCAGACACTCGACGACCGAGAGACCGAGAGTAGAGCACGTTTGTGTACTTTGAGCTCTTACGTTTATACTAACCACTAACATGACTCGTCAACTTGTTTCAAACATATATACGTAACAGCACACCTATTTATCTGAATATATAGTCAGGGATGTAAAAAATACACGCGAGTTTCGCCACTTACAATCTTAGTCACAAGGGGGCAAGCCTAATAGGTAGAGGGCATACAATAGGGGGCGAGTCTAATGAGCCTAAAATCGTATACCGGGCACGTTACCAAACTCCGGGCTACTATTAAGAATAATCATATACAAATTAGTAAAGTTATAGACATCTTCGTATTGCCGTATGCGGGAATCAAACCCGAGACCCCGTGTTCAGCAGTCGTATAGACTGCCGCTAAGACTATTTGTTGTCCAGTAACTTGTTTTGGATAGGTTTTATAACACGGTAGAGTAAAGAAGTCGTAGTTTTACATAACATTGTATTGAATCCTTGACATCATAATTTTACGCCTTTTGTCAAGTGCTTTTGACTGAATGAGGCAATTTTTAAAGATGAATAGAAATGTAACTATTATGTTTTAAAAGATTTGACACCGCGTGAGGCGAATGGCTAAGGTAATCGTCATAACAACTAGGTATTATGTGATTTTAATAGGAAATAAACATTTCTGTGATCTATAGACGTTTTTTTGTTTCGCGGCTGTTTGTAGCTTGTGTCTGTACAAATTGTAGGTACCGTAAAATAGGATTACTTATGGAAAATTTGGGGTTAATTTGATTATAGAAATAAGTAAATAGCTCTCATGAAAAGCTAGCAACGAGATCAGTTTTCTGGTTCTTGGTTTAAAATAACGCTATGAATTAAAATTGTAGCATTTCAAATAGTGTACTGACTTTAAACATGCCCATTTCTTTCCATTTTTAAGTAACCCCTGTATTCAAAAGTAACCCGGTACCGGTACCTTTATATGTTTCCAGGGTAACTTAACGTCCCATTGATATAATTTCTCTTGTAAACCTAATATTACAATAAGTATAGACGTCGCCAAACAACTTGAACATAATTTGCTGTATTAGAAAGTAAACAGAATGTAGACCCAGTGCAGAAGACACTTGGTTGGCTGTTATACCTACCAGTCGGGTGGTCGAGGCTACAACGCCCTCGCCTTTACGCAAAACTATTATATCTAAACTGACCTAAAAATCGTTCACTAAGATGTAGCGAAATTTTTCAAGTTGTTTGGCGGCACCTATATCATAATTCTTAAACAATACTGTCGAGTGATACTTATGTAACGAACGCTAACGAGCGGCGTCTTTGTGACAAATACGCCGAGTCTGTAGTTATGTATTTGTTAGCGATGTACTAACAATGACTGTATTTAAGTAATCATTTGAGCATAACCGTGATAAACGCTGTCAATAGCTCGGATTTTGTGGTAATTTGTCAAGTGTCACAGTCTTACACTAGTAAATAATTATTATTTAATCATGATATTGTATATGCAGGGAGTTACACTGCATATACAATGTCTAGAAATAATATTTAGATATTGTATTTGTAATTTCGAGATAAAAATATTAGGAGACTGTTTCTACCAAATTAACAGACGGATTTACTATACTTAAAATAATACTCAGTCACACTTTCAATTAATTTAATTTAATTGTCAATAAATCAATTAGTTAATTCTCGTTATACCTGGAATACCTATTTTTTTTTAAAGTTACTATTTCGTGCCAGATCTAAGATATTTCAAAATTTTCGCATATAGGTAACTCACTCGCTAAAGTTTGTTGTAATATGCGACATAAGGACTGTGATAAGTCATAAAAACGTGCAGGATTTTCATGTACCTTGCAGTTTTTAACTTACATAGATTTTCCAGTATCATTATGCAGTAATTAGTGTAGTGACTTGCAAATGCGCTGCACTGGCACGCGGCTGCCCATTACCATTTATTGCCTGCACTTTACATGCATTTTAACAAGAAGATTATATACTGATGCTCTTATTTCATTCACTGATTGCTTATTTATCTGAAGAGATAGATTAGAGCCTAAGTAATGCAATAAGGAAACCACGTTATGCATCAATCCGTAACCGACTTTTATTGTTTCAATTTTATCAATATTCGTAATCTTTAGCGTCTTTGCAATTATAAATTACCGCTTTAAAGACAGTTAAAACATGCGTATTAGTCAATGATCGTTTGAACAATTTAACAACGACCTTATGGAACGATTTTTATTAGATCATTTTTTCAAGAAAAATCTACCTACCCATAATTATCCAACTGCCACAGGCAAGATAAAAAAAACAATTTATGCTAAGACGCTCAAATCAGCCTGGGGTTTGACAGGTGACACTTCAGAAAAAAAAAATACTACGCATTATTAAATACACCTTTTTCTGACATCCGGTTTCCCGCGCAAATCAGGTTCTTGACCCTCCAGCGCCATTAAGACCTGTCATGTTTAAACGTGACAGTATTATGACAGACATGTCATAATTACAATGGTTTGTCGTTACTGTCGCTTTCATAAAACACGTAACGTTTCCCGCCTTTCCACACGTATTGTCTTCCATTTATGAACGCTGATAGTGATGCGACTTGTCTCATGTCTAGTCGACTTGGCTGAATAGTTATGCAATTGATTAATCGATTATTGTTTTTGCATAAGATGTAACAATGCTTACAGCGGATTTGCATCGGTTTGATAGCGAAGATAATTTTAACAGTGATAATAATAAAAACCGAATTGATAAATCACATAAATTTTACGCAGACTAAATATTTCAGTGTATACTTTTTTCAAACAAGGTTAAAGAAGACATTATTCAAAAAGGTAAAAACGACGTAAAATTTTCTATTTTTCTTAAACATCTACTGTTTTATGAAGGTTTCATGCAAAACACGTACGTGGCGCCAAAGTACACGCGTTGAATATTCACGAGGAGTCAACAACACAACGCTTGCACCTGTTTTGCATTTGTCCCACTTTAATAATACTATTTATTTTCCGATAACCGAGTTTCGAATATCCAATAGTCGATTAAATTAATTTAATATGTAATTGGCACATCACTACTAGCACGTCAGTTGCACATGCACTTTCATCTTTTATTTCAACTTTCTGTAATAAAATATCAATGACTGTATAGAGAGACTGTTTTTTAATCACAACTGTTAACCATGTGCAATTGGCAAGTAGGTAAAAGTGGAATTTCCCTTTAGCTAACACTCAGTATTGGAAATTATCATGATGACCGTTGGAGAAGTTTGGGGGAAACCTTTGCCTAACAATGGGACAGAATAGGTTAAAAAATAATATATTTTAATTGATCATTATCCAGATATGGGTTAATCAAAATCGTAATTAAATTCGCAATGACAGTTATCAATCATTTTGAACCCTGCTTTCTGCCCTCTTTCAAAAACTCTAGACCTTTACCAAATTACCTGACTTTAATCCGATAAAAACATAATAACCTAACTCCTGAACTCTTCACAGGCATCTTCACATCATTTCTAACCTAAAATAATCAAAATATACAGAACTAGAGAATGGTCTACATAAACTCATTCTTGCAAGTTTATATACCACTTGCAGCTATATAATTGTGTCTGGATCTGCTCGTAATGGCTCCACACAAGATTAATGGTGCTACGTCATCGTGGATTGTGTAACGTACCTTACACTGTTAACGGACTTACTACATAGAGTTACTTGTTGTACGTAAAATGTTATAAGAAGATACTTTTGCGTGGATTTAGCTAGTTTAAAAAGCAAATATATAAAGCGTCTATTGATGAAGGATTCATGAATCAGGTATTTTTAAATAGAATAGGCTTTATATGTACAGAATAACTGATCTTTTGAAATTCAGGCCTACTTTTAAAACGTGTTCTTTGAATATTTTCTAGGCGCGTTTTCATAATAGGTACGCTTGTTTATATTCTATCGATGCCTGTTCGTGAACGTTTTAAGCTGAAGTAAACTAAATAGAGACAATATAATTTATACATACAAACTATGTGTGCATGTTTCTATGTACTTCTTTACAACCTTTAGCAATTACAACTTAGCTAAAAATAGAGTAATTGTATCGCGATTTTTACGACTACGAACTATCGACAACCGGCTAGCTATCGAGAAATTATGTTTGAAAACGTGATTAGCGCCTCTAGTGGGCGTCGTAGGAACTATTTTTGTAGTTCATTTTGTATCAAACTCTCTATACTCGATAGTACCAACTGTAGAGAATCGCGCTACAGTAATCTGCATAGTAACGTATAACAACTCATCTCAACACATTGATTACCACTTTCACCTTCAGCGGCGCACGCGCATCGCCCAAATTATAACAAAGAAAGTGCTTTGTTTCCTAACATTCATAAAATAGATACTATCGGTGTCTAGATAGTAAGAATTTACTGTTTGATTTAATGTTTAATATGTTCGTCTATAATGTGGGAACTGACTGTTATGTGAATAGAATCTGAAATGCCATTCCCAGATAACGACTGCCACTTCGACATTATTACGACATTTTGCTTTATCGATAACTAGCTATACGTTATAACGCCTAGTAACAAATAACGAGAATTTTATTTAAAATGTAGATATTTTGGTAATGTAATTTCAAAAGGGTAAGGTATGTGTACTGTACTTAACCGGAGATCCTGTATGACAAGATGTATAATTGTATAACTAGATGTAAATTAAATAAATTACGTTTGTAGAGATCGTAGAATTACGTTTAGTAGTTCGTAGCGTTCTTTGGTCTCCTACCCTTATGGGAAAAGGACGTGTTTTTTTGTATGCATGTTACATGTTATACGAAAATCACGCCTTTTCATCGGGAAAGTATTTTTTTTTTAAAAGATCCCTCGTAATTCCATAACTAAGATTACTTACAATCTGTTCAATGGTTTCGAAACATGTAAAAAGCAAACATCTAAAATAATATTTTTATTTTATCTAGATCAGTGTCTTACACACGTCGTCTAACAATTTTGATATAAGTTCCGATCTATAGATAGACCAAGTTTCCTAACAGGCTATTGGATTTAGGTGTTAAGAAGTTAGAACTTATTTGTTCGATATACGGCTAAACTTTGCTGGCTATTACGTGGGCACTATGAACGAACTTTGACCTTTTAGGACCTGGCAAGCGTTGAAACTATTGATATTTCAGTGCTATTATTGTATTGAGAATTTTATAAGATAGATACGTGAAAATATTGATTTGTTGCTAGTAATACTCTTGCAATTAAATATTGTTCTCGATTTACTTACATTTTGGGTACCTTATTTGAAAAGAACAGTTCCCGATCCGCATTTGGTTATCGTGATAGACTTTACCTCGTTCTGAGAGAAACCTAGCAGTATTATTTATTATTATTAAGATATTAAAAAATATATAAGTAACGTAACAACACCTGGTATCTAAGTCAAGACAGCCACTAGAATAATTATAGTAGACACAGTTCACAAGCGTAAAAAATAACTTAATAATTAACAGTCAGACACACTTGCTCGACTAATTACTAGTTTTCTTCGCTCTACGTCACAGAACTCGCGCTATGTCACATGTACGGTCAGCGTCTATAATATGTATACGCTATCACATTTTACAAAGCAATTTTACCAATGAAAATCCTAAAATTTCTATTACATATTATCATAAGTATAATTTTACAATATCTGCGTATTCTTTTTGCCATGAAGCAAGTGTTAAATTGATATTTAAACAATAAAAATCGTGAAATTACTCCAATACCTATAAAGTAATTCTACGACTTCTGTGAATTGTTTGCTAACTAAACTTCTACAGTTGAAAATGCGCCAATATATACGTATTTACGACACTGACTGTAGTTATAAAAGTCTCTAGAAACGTATCAATTAATGCTTCATACAAGGCTTCACGTGGCGCCTCCTCACCCGTGGCTAAATGTCGCCACTTAGTAGTCGTATCTAGGGTAGAAAGCCATTGTACGAACACCATTGTTCCTCTCAAAGAGGATCATATTTCATGTAACTTAGTGTTTAGATTAATGCTTTGTTTGTCTAGATTTTGCTGGTACTATGATATGGATATGGACCTTTTTCATCACATTTAAAAAACTCGATTCTTTTGTTGCCAGTATTCTCTTTCGACAGAATATTTTTGCATCAATGCAATGACGAGTTTGATTTACAATCATATTGAATAGATTGCGTCTCCACAATCCCGTTTAAAAAACATAAGTTGTGTAACTTCAGAAGATATGTCTTAAATACACTAAAGTCAACTTAATTGTACTCATACATGGTAAAATCATTGTTTATAAAATCACCATCTTCTTATGAATCGCCGGGTCATCCCATTTTTTTGCTTCCATAACTACTTCAAATGTAATACCAATTTCAACGACAACGTCGATAACTCAATTTCCACATTAAAGACGGTAGTCTCATATATCACGTTAGTTTCTGAAATATCATAAGCTATATCATAAACTACAGCAGTAAAGCTAAGATCGATACACCTCGTTAGCTGGCAGAGTCACTAAACGCCAAGAGATTAACCCGCAAGTGATCCGAACTGCACTAAATGACAGACGATTAACCCAGATATATGGCCGCATACATATCGTAAATTCAGTACCGAAGTACTCAGTACCTACTTAATTCAAGTAGAGTAAGTAAGTAGGTAGGTACTCGCTTTTACGATGGTTTCTTAGTTTGTGTAAAACGAGGCACATTTTGGTGTGTATTTCATGTTTGTGCGTAATTTTTGTAAACGATACATGACGTTAACGGAGTACCTATGTCTTCCTGTGCTCAGAAACTCCCCAATTATCGTTGTCAAAATATTACTTTTATGTCTTTTTGATAGTTAGAACTCTCTACCTAAACTTAAGTCTATCGGACACTAGTAGTACTGTGACACTAGTGTTGATACACAAGAATATTCTGAGATGATGGGCCAATAAGGACAGTTACTGTAATGTGGCAGTTAAAATATTTTTTGCACTAGAAAGTAATTATCAGACACCAAAACATAACTATAAAGAAGTCATCTTCAGAATCTTCAGAATTTTATTTGCCCATAGTATCTCCTTCTTTTAGAAGTCGGTAAAAAGGCTAACGTACCTCGAGTGCTTACACACTGCAATAGTAAAAGCGAAACTGTCGGTCTGAGAGACGCAAAGCTATTATTCAGGGCGGAACGCATGTCGCCTTTCACTGTATGCGCTCGCGCATCGACGTAGGCGCTGTGCGGCGTGCGCGTAGGGTATCGGGTTGCATGTCCGTGTTGCGTGCATCTACTTACATTTTTATATGTTATTTATCCCAGTTTTTACTATTTATTTGAGGAAACAAACACTGACCTGAAACTGCATTTTTAAAGTCTTATGTTATGAGCCTTTTCTGGCACATTTTTTTGTCTTAATTACATTTGATCGAATAACCTTAAAACTGGGTACCTATATTTCAGCTAATTTATATTTAACGCAAATCCTACAACTTAGTTCTTTAATTAAAATAAGAGAGACTGAAATCTCGATTGAAATGTAAAAGCATTTAATTGAAACTAAAATGAAATTGGCTTTAACAAATTTGCGATAATTACAATAAGTCGGAGAGCATTAGAAAACCATAAAGCTAAGTCCGTTTCGAAATAACTTAAATAGGCTCGAGTAAACTTTACAATATTCAGAACATTTAAGTTTACAAACAATACCCTTTACGAACATTGAAGAACATTATTTCGACACTTAACTGGGCGTGGTGGTCCTAGATTAGGGTTGGCAAATATATCAAAATTTCAATTAATCGCTTTATTTGTCTATTTTATCTGTCTTACAAACTAACAAGAAAAGAAAGGAAGTGTATAGGTTTTGAGCTTAACTTGAGGTTCTCAGAAAGTATTGTTGTATTTCTATCAAATATTCATAATTAAAAAGTGAATAATGTACTAGGTCAGTGACAAGGTAACTATTTTGTAAGACTGATTTTAATTTCTAAAAATTATAAACACTTTCTAGTTTCCTGCACCATCGCAAAAGTAAACAAATTAATGCGTGTACATTATTAATATAAGATTACTCGTAGTTTCTACCTAGTCTCATGGGAAAAGGCAGTGATTATGTATGTAAGGGGATTAACTAAATAAATAATAATTGCGTCCGGGACGGCACGGCCGATTCAATGCTCCGGGGGATTTGTAAGTCACGCGTAGACTTTCTAAAAATGTCCGGGCAGCCCTATTGTGGGAGGGAGAGGGGGGGTACTGGACTCGAATGGAGTCAAATGCCACCGTTTGATCCCACGACCTAACAATTGCCACTTCTCTGCAAGCTACAATATAAATGTCATGATAAATGGGTGACCGTTGCACGCGCTGATTTCAAACATTCGATTCGTGTTGTGAAAGTGCATGTTTTGGGCTCTTTGCTTTTGATTGATACTGACGATATGCATTTTAATACTACTTGAACGAATATAATAAATAGAAATATAGCATAACTATTTGTAGTCAGTCTTTCATGGACTATAGATTTTATGATATGATTGAAAAGCGATCGACTGGTGATGTAAATGTGTTAAAAAATTCTAGATTTTTGTCAGTCAAAGTAAACTCTGAAAGTAAAGTCAATACTTTTTGTTAAGGATACACTTCTTGCTCACATTTTTATACGTTTTCGGTAACAAGAAAAATACTTGTTACCGATGCACCTTACTTAGTTTATGAATTTAAATTTATTTTTGCAAATGCCCAGCTCTCACATTTACAAAATTGTTTATAAAAACCACACTCAATAAATATAACACCTGATAACCATTTATTATGTGATCGTATCAACGGTAACTTTCATTTTTGTCCTTTTCCGGTT
The DNA here is from genome assembly GCF_050436995.1 of Anticarsia gemmatalis. Taxonomy (NCBI): domain Eukaryota; kingdom Metazoa; phylum Arthropoda; class Insecta; order Lepidoptera; family Erebidae; genus Anticarsia; species Anticarsia gemmatalis. Next base: position 5,701,592 of record NC_134764.1, on the reverse strand, counting down.
TACTTAACAATCATAAAAGTGAATTGAGTTTATGACAGAACCTGGTCCCATTTGATCCGCATATTCTGGCTAGTGTCGGTCCTTTAACTAGAGGTCTGTACCCAAAGGATAAAAACGGGACACTATTACTGATAATTCGCTACATTTGTCACCAGGCTGTATCTTGTAAACCGTGATAGTTTGACAGTTGGAATTTTCACAGATCATGTTTTCTGTTGCCGCTACTATAACAACAAATACTAAACAACAAAAAAATAATAATATTTAAGGTGGAAACAAGAAACGTGATTTGAACATTTTTATGGTACGGAAACTTTCGTGTGCGATTCTAACTCTTTGCACTTGGCCGGTTTATTCTTATCAAAGATCAATCTTTCCAATTCTCTAACTACGTTATTAAGTCACACACAAAACATCTTTATTATGTAAAACCTAATCACACCTGATTCATGTAACAAGAATAAACGTTCAAACTACAAAGTCCATTTTATTGTAAATCCACTAAACCACAAATGATAATGTTCTTGACTAGCTATTGTGATAGCGACTTTGCCCGGGTAGATATCAAACTAGACAACTCTATGAAAATTGAACGAGTAAAATGAAGAGTTTGTTGGTTTGTTTAAACGCGCTAATATCAGAAACTACTGATTCAAATCGTATTTAGCAGTGCTTTATCTTTTTTTTTTCACATCTTTCACACTATGACTAATAGGAATAGAGCAGCAATAAGAAATGTTGTTAAGATGTACCAATTTTCGCCACTAAAGTCCACTCAGACGAAATCGACGAAACATGTGTTTGTATGTCGTGAATAGACTTCACGTAATCGATATAGCTTATTTATAGAGGTATTATAGAGGTTCTATAGAACGCAGTCTTTGTGATTGACACAATAAAAAATAGAAAATATCAAATACAGTTGAAATGTATACTATAAAGATAATATAAAGATCTCGTTGACATTTAAAAAATGCAGGTGCAGAAACAAACCAATACATACACATAATTATACATAGTATATTATATATAGTTTCTTTAGATTGAGATAATCATGATATATCCATATACATAGTCGCTCAGATTGTATAACTCAATGTTAGTGCCGTGCAATCATCTCAGCTTGGTACCACAATCTTAACACGAGATAAACGGGCCATATCTCTTATCTGCACGTATCTGATACCTACTCGATATATTCATGTCGACATCTCGCAGAAATCTTAATGATATTGGACTTCTTTGTTTTAAAACAAACAGAATAGTAGCTAAATAATAACTTGGACAACATCTATAGGTTGGATATCATACCTAACGATCTGGCTTTCTCATTATAATCATGATTTACAGCTTTTCTCAGCAGGTCATAAGCCTATCCCCGTGGCTATTTCTCTCTTATTATTGCGTTTCGTATCCAATGACTGCCTTACTAACTAATTGAAGGTCGTGTAAGCTGATTAGTTTTCAGTGTTTGTCACTTTGAATCGATTTAAAGACTTAAAATGAACGATAATAATCAAAGTTTGCCCGATTTTTTATGTAAAACACTGCGACACTAATGGTTAATTATTATTTAACTTCAAAATATTCCTAATGGACTTCCTATACCACGGAAATTACAAACCAACTCCGAAAAACACGAGAGTGCAATCGCAAATATATTAAAATATCTCCCCTCCTTTTATGCCGAACAAATGCTGTCGTGTCTTTAAATGTACCTACCTACCAAAAACGACATAATATCTATGATACTCTACAATCAACACTCTCAGATCAACTTAAAATAAAGTCATGTGGATGCATTCCAATAAAGTCAATGTACTTATTAGTCAATAGATATGCTAAGAATCCTCAACATGTGGTAATGAAATAGTTATACGTAGTTTAACATATGATAGTAAACATGCGTAACGACATACGTAATCAATATTGCACAGGTGGGAATTTACGCACAAGCTGGTAATACTGGTTAGTTAATTATGTATAGTAGTTTACTGTACCATGTTCCGTTTAATGAAGGCCAAGGATGAAGTTCATGAAGAATTTAAATTTTAAAAAACTCTTCAAATGTATCTGTAGCATCATACCTTGCATATTTAAGGGCCAGTTTTATCGCTATTGAATAAGTGTCATATCCGATAGATAAAGTGGCAGTTAAGTTATAAGAACAATTATCAAAACACCCCCTGATATTATTGATACTTAATGTTCAGAAGTTGTGAAACTAGGGCCTTAGGATGTAAGAATAATGCTAAAAATACTGACACCATTAAAATTTATCCAAGACAAATTACAATAAAAAAGAACTTTAGTTGTATTCTTTTTAAAATACTGAAGAAACCTTAATTTGTAAACAAAATATGGTTTTATGAAGCGACATATAGCAACAGATTCTGTTCCGAAATTACGTAATCCATGAGTGTAAAATATTCAGTGTCATCTTCACGATTCACAAACAAATTCGCTGAAACTGCTCATTTGGGCAGTGACCTTGTCGTTATGACATATCAGTCAGCCTTGAGCTTGACAACGCCCACTGATTTGCATACATACATACATACACACATACATACATACATCGTGGACTAATTTCACACTGGTTCTCGTTTGATGGTCACTGTCAACTGTCATGCAATCAGCCAGGAAATTCGTTTTGATAAAACTGAAAACGTTTTTTCTATACGTTACTTGTAAAATCGATCTGACTCCATTTAAAAATTATGTGAAAGCTGCGCTCTATCTGTGCTTATGTTTTATTGAAATTGCATATTTTTGAGATTATTGTCGAATTTCCTGTCGAACATCTCTGTCTAATTATTATCATTCTACAAATGTATTTTTGTAAAGCAACTTTATTCCAAGAATAATCGGCCTAAAAATACACAACAAATTTTATCTAATACAATCATTTAAGAAATATCTTCTTCGAATCTTTCGCCAAATGGCGTAACCGAAACCCTATCTCTACAAATCCGTAAGAACAAGTAAATACGAAAACAAGACAATAGATAAAATCTATGATTAAGGTAAATCCCCAAAAATATCTGTGGCTAAAGCCATGATATAAGCTATTAGCGGCCCGCCTGGCTTCGCACGGTTTGAACAGTTCGCATCTTTACAAGAATAAATAATCTTTACAAATATTTGTTCATCAATAACTTTAAAAGAGAGCAATTTTGAATATTTAGTTGATAAATAAGTACTAAAATTTTGTCAATTTCAAGTTTACAGCAATTAATGTGCTTTCTGAAAATAAGCAAAAGAAAAACACCTATTCAATTCAACAATAATAGTGATATTGAATAACAAAAATAACGTTTTTGAGATGTCAAGTTGATCTAGTTAAGAGGCGAGTTGTTTTACAAAAAAAAAACCTTTACAACTTTTACACATAAACCTTCCTCTTGAATCACCATATCTTCTCTAATCACCAAAAAAACCGCATCAAAATCCGTTTCCTAGTTTGAAAGATTTAAACATTATGTACATACAGACGCGGGAAGCGATTTTCCTATAACTATGTGATGATGCAGTGTACAAAGGATGTGTGTGTAAGCATCTTACATTATAATCCTTACTCGTTATCAATGATGCCGTTATCAGTTTGCAGTTGGCTGATGCTCAGAGATACGTTTCCGGCGTATAATGCTACGTAAACAGATACAATGCCTTCAAATCTCGAATAAAGCCTTCATCTAAGATATGTATGTGAAATACGCTTGTAATTAAATAGGTACGTATATTTTGATCGAAATTATCCCGTAATAAATGATCTTAGGAAGTTTAATGGGTTGTGATAATTGAGCAATGAGTTAAAATTACAAAGTAATGTTTCTATGTTCAATTTAGTTTATAAATCATTCCTAGAAAGCACTTTTGATTTCGATGTTTAATTTTTAAATGAATTCACTTACATAAGTAACCTAATTATAATGACTCCAATGCAATTAAGCGGTTTCGCTCTTCTGAAGATATTGGATATCGCATACCTATATCGATCTTGAATAGTATTCACAATCTACATAAAACAGAAATGAAACGCCAAATCTGTTGCAAAGCGCAAATCTGAAAACCCACAAACAATTTTTTTTGGCCATATTTTCTTCAAGGCACTGGGAATATTTTTATGAAAAAAAAACATCAATATTGCCACGAAAATAGTAAAAGAAAATTACACGTGCGTGTGTGAGTTAGCTAGCAAAAACATAAAATCAATGCAGTTGAACCGGAAAAATCCGGTTCGCGTTGAAAACAAATCATGACGGTTCACAGTCCATCGATAATCGTGATGACAGATGCTTTTATCTCCGTCTTGTAACACATAAATCTCAGCTCAGTTCGCTTTTACACAGATTTACTTATTTATTTACTTGAGAAAAGTAATGGAAACCATTAATTTTGGTATTTTCGTACCCGGAAAATTACTAGAAATAGACATGTGAAATAACGTACTCATAAAAAGCTATTATTTTTTCACGGCTTAAAATATTTAGCATCTTATTTATCAACTAATTGTTAACTCATTTCATGTTAAGGTCAAAGTGGCTTATTAATTTTACTCTCCTATTGTACTACTCTCATTATCTTAAGAAAATGAGGAAATCCAGCCTCAATTCTTGCAAAATCAACCTTGAAACAACGTCCTTTTTTACATACCTAAGACAAGTAATAAATACAAATGTTTCGCATGCCAATCTTACTAATCACCTCATCGAGCGTACTTTCCGCGTCACTTTCAGTCCCAGTCAATATAAGAAACGATTAGCTATCGACCTACTCACTACTCCTTATCATAAAGCTGATAAGACGCAAATTAATCTAATTGTTGTAATAGACCACGGTTCGCTATTTTATTAGCGAACGTATTTAGAACAGGGAAATGGAATTCGAGTAGTTGATTTCGTTTTCATTCCGTGTGTATTATATTGATAAATAATGATGAAATTGTGAATTTGTTATGAAACAGATTCGCTTTGAGTAGTGGCTCGGAAATGATGGAAAGCTATTTCTAAAAATACTCTTATTGCAAATGGATGGTGCAATACGATCTATGTTTATTGCAAATAATAATATGTATTCCTATAAAGCACTTCTATACCTTAAAATTGTAATCGTTCTAATATACTTAACATAACTATCATTCATATGCCTACTTAACATAAATGTGATTTAATAAGTACGTTGGGTAATTTTCACAGCAAGTTAAACCCATAAATAGTATTACATTGCCTTGAAACCCTTACAAAAAGGCATTTATCAATGATGAAACGTTATCGATACATGCAACGTGTTGTTATATCTAAATGATAAGGAAAAAATCGACTCACATATTTGGTGGAGCTCATTCTTCTGACCCTGTTGACTGCCTTCTTCTGTCCTCTCTTGTACCGGTTCGCCTCGTCCACCTTCTGGTCCTCGAGCACAAACCAGTCGGTGACAGACCCTCGCCTGCACGAGCGCACATCACGTTTCACACTCAAAACTCTAGACAACTCTTGCCTGAAATCCTCACTGACTTCACTAACTTTATTCACTTGCACCACTTTCGGAGACGGCAAATTCGAGAACGATGAACTCTTCCTTTTCTGCTTGATGGTCAATTCCTTAGATTTGGTATACGGCTCACAGTCACTCAAGTACACTTCACTAAACAACTCGACTGCTTTGTTGAATTCGTCGAAGACATTCTCGACTGATGCAGTTTTGAGGAGGTTGTCAGCGTTGGCACTCGAACCAGATGTCCAGGTGGATCCCGTCGAAGAGTTGTAGGAAAGATCACATGGGATTTCTTTGAAGCTCTTCAGATAGACGCCATCGTCGCTGTCATGATATACGTTGGCAATATATTCGAGACTCTCATTAGAGGTCCACGCGTCACCCATGGTGTCGCTGCTCCCACCAAATGATGCACTGTTCTTAACTTTTAGTTTAGGCTTTTCATCTTCCTCCTCTTCTATGGCTCTGGGAAGGAACTCAAAACTCTTACTTCTTTTATAAATGGGTTTATGATGTTTCTCTCGTTTTTCTACGTCCTTATTTCTGAAAAGCCAAAAGCGCTTGTTGGTTTTATAATCTTGTTCCGCTTTGTTGTTTATGAGCGGCGGTTTCTTTGATCCATGATTGATGGCTGTATCCTCGTTCTTCTCGTCCTCCACTATGGTCTTCCATTTCGGTTTATCTTTGTCTTTGCCGAAGAAGCTAATTCTTGATAGTCTGTCTCGGAAACTGAAGGACTTTTTCAGTGGGGAGCCGACTTCTTCGTCCGAGGATGAGACCCGTTCCGAGGCAGGTGAGTCGGGGATGACGGGCAGACATGATGACAGGAGTCCTGAAGGTTTGGCGACATCTAGCTCAGTGCACTGAGCTCTAGATGGTACCAGCGGCGGCGGCCGGAGCTTGCTGGGTAGATCGCCGAGTAGACCTCGCTCTATCAGGTACAAATTGTCTGCGTTGAGTTTTTTCAAGACGTCAGGTCTTCTAACAATGGGCTTCTTATCTTTGTCCATGTCGGGACGTCATCACCGGCCCGCGGTGTGTTTTCGACTGTCGCTTATCACCGTTGATATCTTGAAAACAGATAACAGCTGATAGTATTCTCTCGTGTTTTGTGTACCTGACTAATATTTCTGTTTGATAACTTGCGCAAAATGATAGACGAACAAAGGATGTAATTTATTGTATTTTGTTAGGGATATGAGAAAGTGCACTGTAGGTATCACACCGTACTGTTATGCATTACTACCCAACTATTTATAACGCATGGACTGCGAAACGTTTAATGTCAATTACTTACATACTTTTGTTCACTTGTGGTTTTATCATAACGATATCCTAATCATTTAAACACACCTTCTGTGACTTGTTAAAATGTATAAGGCACATAGAACACCAATAGCCGATTTGCTAACTCTCGCTTTGTCATATCGTGATAATAGATAACAATAATCGAACAGGGAGCGTCGAACGTTTAACTTTATCTCAAGGAAACGAGTGACTGCGCTGAATTATGTTTGTTGACTACTGTGTAAAGTGCACGACTTATATAAATACTAACATTAGTGTTTAGAAATAGTATAACATACGTCAGTTAAATAAATAAGTCTGTAGCGTCCTCAGCCTTGACAAATGGCGTGCAATAAGTAAACAGTTTAAGTAAATACGTTAGCATTAAACATCCTCACGACACAATTACTTGTATGAAAGAATGTTACGTGACGCCTGAGGGCATGCCACTAAACGAACGTCAAGGAAATAATCAGGAAGTCGCCCGCCACTTAACTAAATAAATTGCAGCAAAAATTATAATTCACTTCCACTTGCGCGAAATGATTACAATTTTGTTTAATGAGCATTAGGAAACGTTCATACTTGGCATGTTGGAACGATGTTTTTTTTGTATAGTACAAAATTACAGCTTTTACAAAAAGTGAAGGGATTCTTCGACAATATCGACACAGTTTCTATTCTTCGTAGTAATGGTCGGTAGCTAGCTGTTCCGCGAAATTTGGACGATTCCTTAACCGTTCGACTTCAAGGCAACATGAATAAATTCCAAAATAACTCGGTTACAAAATTTTACGTATTGTATTCGTTTTCATATTGCGTTAAATGTAATGCAACGTATGTTATTATGGGCTATCATCAACCTTCGGTTATTTATTATTACGGTGAAGTAAATTTGTTAATTCGTTTTAATTAATTTTGCAATGATTTCTCGAGGTTACATGTTTGATTGAAGTGATTTTACTTTACTGAGGGATTTCATGCAATTCATTTGTGCTGTTGTGTAAAAGTATTATTGTTGATTTAATTACAAAATATCATAATTTTTATGCCTTATCTTAAGACATTTATAAACCACCATTAACAAGTAGTATGTAGATAGAAATAAACAATAGATTTCAAGCGACTTTTACGCGTTTAAGAATTTCAACAAATGAGACTATTTAAATCCATTTCGTTAAAAGCATCATCAGACTCCTTAATATCACTGTATTAAACTGCTTAAAACTTTAGTTATTAAACTTTTATTTCACTAAATTAATCACTGTAAACTTTTAAACCACAAACAGTTTCACACAACAGAAATAAATTAAATCACAATCATGTGAAATGAAGTCACAGTTGCATGTTTATCTCACAATGAACTTGTAACCACTGCACTAAGTAAATACATTAGATATTTATACACTTATCACTAATAATTACCACTTGCTCTAATGACGAAAGAAAACATCATGGTACAAACTTGCATGCCTAAAAGTTTTTAAACACTGTTCTTGAAGGAATGCAAAGTCCCCAATCCGCAATAGGCCAGCGACTGAAGGCTTGATCTTTCCCTTATTCTGGGAAGAGACCCTCACCCAGCAGTGAGACAATGATAGGTCAAATTTGTTGTTTATACACTAAGATACCTATGTATAGCTCTAACCTTGAAGGAAACTTGTTAAATCAATACGTACTTACCGACCAAAAGTCAGTTCAGTGTGATACTTGTTTCAAGTTAAAGCTTTGTTTCTGAGCGTAGTAAATAGATTGAAAATATATTTTGTATTTTAAGAAGTGTATGTGTTCAATTTGAAGTGTTGTTTTCGAAGTTGGTTTGTTCGAATAAGTTTAAACTATAGTGTGAATGTTGCAAAGCATAGTTTGAGTTAGAATGTAAAGCGTGTGTGTAGTTGAATAACTGTCATGTCTCTTGGCATACTAGGAAACTGGAAACTAGGTTTCTTCCTTTATGTGTGGCTAACTTAACTTAGTTTGGTGATGTTTGGATTTGGTTCGCCTCAATTATTCGGCACTAATTCTTAACCAATTCGGTGTGCGGTATGATTCCTACAGTCTGTATAGAATAGAAATTGACTCCGTCAAAAGTTGCTGACCGATGTATGGATGCAAGTGATGCTATATGGAAATGTGACCGAATGAGAAATGTGCTTGACAAATAAGATGTTAATGTAGAAGTAGTTTCGATATCGATTTGGCAGATAGTTGGTGATGTATAATGTGCGAAAAGAGAGTTACGAAAGCTGAGAACAGCCTCGTAGTAATAAAACAGGTATTAAGAAGATTCATGTTAGAGGAGTACTGAATGTTTACTTAGGAAGATAAAGTAAATACTCAAAGTTTTCCAATCGTGTTTTTTTATCGGCAAAACAAATATTTGTATACTTTCCTTAGCAACGGACGTCTATAAAATCTTTCCATGACATTGAACCATGAATCGATATCTCCACGTGTACAGTTCTTTTAGTCTTTCATACATAATAATAAGGAATAAAATAAGTTATTCAGCATGTTTTATGACTTTTTGTGCTCGAACAAACTGACTTTTAAAATCATATAATATATTCACGTACCACATCCAGGAAACTTGTTCTGCTCCATTTACAATTTATATAATATTACTTTGCATGATACTATCAAATATCTGCAAACTATATAGAAACACAAACACCCCACTGTTATCAATTACGCAAACAAAACATTCTGTTGCGAAGGTACCTAGTAAAAAATGTGTTAATATGATTTGTCAATATATAAGTATCAAATAACTTGTGAAGTAGGTGGGTATCTGCAAAGCAAAAACAAACAAATTAGTCAAACAACGAAAGAAGTAAGACTATAAATCAGATCACCACTACATAAATCTTTACGACACAATAAAAATGTTCACAGCTCTATTTTCCACAAAATGACATAACAATACCCTAGATAAATACCTTCGGCTCGTATGAATAGCGTAATTTGTTATAACAGTTGCCAATAAAGTGTTTCCCACGATTGAAATAAGAGGAAGCATTCAGTAATGGTGTTTTGTTATAAAATAATAACAGAGTCGCCGCGGCGTTCCGCCTGCGTGTCGCCGAGGAAAAAGTCTGCGTCAACAACAGCTAATAATGGTAAAATGGACTTTTAATATTCTTTTACTGAAAGTTGTAGGCAAATCGAATTGAATTTGCATGGTATTGACCCGAGAAAGGACTGTTTACATTTCCGGCTTTTTGTGTTTAAATGAAAATTCCATCGACTCAGGGGTCCGATTTGCACTGGTTGACGACTATATTGAAGTTGCTATGTTATTACAAAATTATTAAAATAGCATAAAACTCATTAAAATTTTAATATTCGAAGTGTAGTGAAAGAATCTATTACATAAAATCATTTGCATGTATTTAACGCCTGATAAAACTACATCTGCAAGTAGAGCAGAGGAATCATTTTATAACTTGCTCACAATATTTTTGTAGGAGTTACGAATCTTTAAAGTTTAGTGTGATCCTTATCTTTAACTTCCAGTGCCCAGCTCCTTATCTCAAATGCTATTCTCCCTGGACTATGAGACGGGTAGTGCAGCCTTCCTGGACTCGATCCCTGAACGGGAGTGGCGACTACTGGCCGCCTTAGCAAGGAAGAGAGAAGAAGATGACGAGAGAGAGAAACTCGCGGACCAGTTCCGACGTCTGTGGCAGAAGGAGAAAGAAGAAAGGGAAATAGTAAGAGATTACTAGATAATTTCTTTGATAGTTGTAACGCGATTATGGTCTTAGGACTATAGTGTTATGATTGCTTAGAAAACTGCGACATCTTTAAGTGCTTACGTTAAGCGTAGGCTCAATATTAATACTTAAATATGATACAACCTTCATGATTCAAGTTTCAAAAAGCTATATGAGCCTGAGACTTTTCTGTTACGATAAAAAGAATTAACCTTGAGTGGGCTTCTTCATTCAGCGATCACGTAGCTAATTCTAACTTTAAGGCAATACATTTCGTAGGTGGAAGCAGAAACGAACGAACAATACAGACGCTACATCAACCGAAAGCGACGTGAAGAACAAACGTGGCACGACTACAGACAGTATCAGAAGGCCTTGGAATCCCAGCTGAAGAGGCGACAGCTGCTGGACTGCATCAGGGATAAGGAACAAAGGAGCGCAGAACTTCTGGCCTGGGTTGATGATAAGAAGGTAGCGCAATCGTCTTTGTTAATAGTTGGCTTAATAGTGAGATATCACTTAATTTTTAGCAGTGTTGTGGGTTACTGTTTATAATTACACAAGTATTAGTGAAAGACAGGATGAGTTAAAAGGGTTGCTTAGGCTTGGCGACGTATCGGCTAAATTTCTTAAAGGCGTGATAGTTTACTGCAGATTAAATAAAGCGTATAATATTTAATGTGGAAACAGAATTTTTAATTTAATAAGTCCATGGTATAAAGGTAACTTAATGATCATTTTAAAGAAATAGCTTTTGGAGCAGTCACTTCTATAAAATTGCATGTTTCAGACAAACGACCTAATAGACAAAGCTATAGAAGAAGACGCTCGGGCCCAACTAGCGGCAGACAGACGGATCCGCATCGGCGAGGCGGAACAGTTCCGCAAACGAATCCAGCTCATTGACACGCAGAAGAAAGCTGATGACGCGGGGAAAAGACGGAAAGCTATACTGAGAGACGCTTCACAGGTAACTAAGACTTTCTTAGACCTTGGTTAGACATTGACTTATCAAGGCAACGTTGAAAAGGTGTTAGATAAAGCTTGTGATAAAATGGCCACCACAGCCCTTACGACTTGGTAGTCGTCCGCTGCATCGTTGTAATATTGATTGCGTAAAAAATAGATAATTTTGTGATCAACAATTTAACCTTTTAACTATATAAGGGCACTAAGACTTCCCAGAGTTAAGTATAGATAAAATTTTAGTAGGTTCATCCATCAAGTCAAACAGACTTTTAGAGGTCAATCTAACAAGTTTTAGGCACAAGAAGAGATAAGCAATTCGCAGTATCCCACTGCTGAACATCAGCAATAAGCTGTTCTAAAAAGTTGTTGTACTTCTTTTAAATATCCTTACAATACTGACTTTACATTTCCTTACAGCGTGTAGCAATATCCAACGCCCTCTCCACCTGGGAGAGTTCCCTCCTCCGTCAAGAGGTATCAGCGTTTGACGCAGCTCGGCGCGCTCACCACGCGGCGCGGGCTGCGCTCACCGACGCGCGCTCCGTCAAGCTGCTCCGAGCGAGAGAGGCCAAGCGACGCCACGGGAGGAAGCTAGCTGCCTTCACTGAACAGTTACGTGAAGCTATACGATCGGGAAGGTCGGCTCGTTAGACGATTTAAGTTTATAATTGAACCTACAATCACCTTTTACTAAATAGTTAATTCAACTTCACGGTGATCAGCAAAAACAGTATTTATCTACTTGGAACTTCTTTATAATCTTTAATCTAGATATACTCATTTGGTAGAACATAAAGCAATTTAAATACCAAAGAAGACAGGATAATTATAATAATACCAGAAAAGCTTAATGGTAGTTACACATCAGATTTTCATCGCCTCCGTGCAATTTCATATCTTTTTAACAGTACAATCGGTGATTTACAAACGTTAGACATCCCTTATCGAGTTAAAAAGTACAAAATCACTAAAACGTAGCCATTAGATGACAAATAAATGTATAATTTAAGCGTGTAAATGTATTATAACTTGTGTGACTTATGTTTTAATGTATTTGTAATGAAAACTACCTCTAAAAGTGTCTTGTAATTTAATTAGATTAAAAGCCTTAACGAGCTGTCGACAATGACTGGACAAATGAGTCTCTCAGCTAGAAATAATCTAACATCAAGAAAACTGTAAGAAAATAATTGATTACCAACATTCAGTCGACGGTTCTTAGTGGCTTAAATACTCTGTTTTATAATGTTCAAGCAAGTAATACGTAATTAGCCGATAGTAAAGGATCTTCCCTTGCAAAATTATTTATTTCTTACCATCTTGGACAATTTGAAACGGAAAATAAAAATAAACGTAATTTTTTGTAACGTGTTTAATAACTGCACATAAATTATTTACTCTCTGTATTTTGTTTTACTTCTCCCTACTTCTTAGGTCCCAAAGTATCACCATACATTGCCATGTCGTTCTCTTACTTTTGGCAAGTTATTGCATATTGAAGAGTTATCATAATATATTTCTCATACAAGTCAAAACCCACATCTTTCTTAACATCTTTTCATTCCCGACAACCGGCCAGTCCACTAGCATTATCATCAGTATTCTTCACGAATCTATAACTGACCAGACAACCCAAAAATCTTTTCTCTTCGTCTCTTTCGTGAAGCAACAATCACGCGTGAAAGAGCGTGCGTGTAAAGGGTGTGCAAGGGGAAAGGAAAGAACGCGCGCCGCGCTCATCTGTCAAGCCCGCGAAGAAAACGTGAGCGAAGAGCGCGCCGTCTTTCCCGTGCGTAATCCTGTACGCTCCTAAGAACGCGCGAAAGAGCTTGTGTGTAAAGCTTCACAATTACACGAAAATACTTTTCCATAGTTCAATGCACCTTTTCCTACCCATCACCTTCTCCATGAACATCCCCAATCTGTTTCGTAGCAGCCGCAAGCCTAGCTCTCGCTTGTTTGTACTTATGTAGTGCTGCTTCAGCTCCCCTCAGGAGTGCTGATGCTGTACTGGCTCCTCCAGAAACTGGGGCTACCAGTGTCGTGCCCATGTTACCTATATGGGTCTGTGAGATGATGTTCCAACGGACTTTGATAGAGCCAGTTGTTATGTATGTGAAGTTTGCGTCCTGAAAGAAGTGTTTTGTTTTTCTTATTGGGATTCAAAAACAATTATGAAGATATGTATTAAATAGATAGGTTGCCGGGTTGCCCTATTATTACAATTGCAAGATCTACCGTCTGTCGGTTACTCTTACACGGTTAAACTGCTGAACCGTTTCAAATGTTTGACACGGAGACAAATTAGTAACGTTTTTGTTAGTTGCAATATCTCGTAGTTATATTGAAAAAATCATACAACATGGTCTTGGTCTATCTAGTACTTATTCATAAACTCGTCACTTCACTTCAACTAACAATAACCAACATCATAAATCTTACCTTTGTCTGAGGTTCAACAAGCACATTCAAATCCTTAATCAAATGACATCCTCCTAAAAAGAACCGTCTGCTCTTAGCCTCCACTGAGTTGATCTCCTCTGGTCTCCGGCACGTCAGCTCCTGAGTGAAACAGCCAGGTTCCAGAGGGAGAGGCAAGTAACAGTACCCTTCGGTCCGGTGGCGCCCCCACCAGTCGGTTGATATCGCTTCCATGAAGAACTTGAGAGGAGTCGCTTCTGAAATAAGTATTCGGTATTAAAAATATTGTTGCGCTCAAATAGGTGAGTACTTGATAGTTTCTGTGACTATAACTAAGGTATCGTAGAGAACGAAGATTTTCTAAAGCGTATTTCAATGTTGACAATGAAGCTCAACTTGAAAAAATTAACCTGCGCGCCTCCCATATAGAAGATCAATATATGCAAACGATCACAGACCTAAAAGTTAGTATGATTTTACTAAAAACAGTAGGTAATTATTAAGGAGACATCTATTTTTTATTCCACCACACTTTTCCTCTTTTGCGTAAAACATTACACACAAAGTAGGTATCTATTGTCTTTTAATTACTATTTATTTCATAATACTTATTGAATAAACTAACGCATTTATGAATGATGCGTCACAAAAAAGCGATAAATCAGACACGCATGATTGCGTCAGTCAAGTCAGACAGTCTTTGTCCTGCATATATTATTTGATTTGATAGGCACCTATTTTTTGTATCTAAACCTTTATTATTATCAGTAGGATTTAAGATTCTGTAAAGAGAGGTTTTAATTTAGACTACTCTGGACTAGGTGTCATATAATTATGCTGCAATGGATATACTGTATGAAGTGACGTTCTGAGAAGAGGCCACAGAATACTTTGGTCTATACTATGTGGCTAGTAATGGACTGGTTGGATTGGTAAATGTTTAGAGTAACAAACCTGTTCCAGAGTCCATTTCTAAGCTAAATTCTATAACATGTCCAAAACTCCATTCTTCAATGTTATCTACAGTAGCAGCCTCACTTATATGTGTGCGTCCTTGCAAAATATCTTTACATTCTAGCTCCTCTGGTACCTGAAATTACCAGAAACAATGGGATTGCATATAAATGATTAGACTTAAACATAGCACAATAAGCGAAGGTTGCAAGCTAGAGACCACCACTGAATATTTATAGATCAAAATGTTCTTTGAATATGCAATTTGTTTTTTCGTACAGTAGACCCTCCCACTTCACAAAATTTTCTTTTAGTCTGGATTTCTCTAAAATGTAAAGGAAAAATATTCTTAAAAATGCTTCAGCTGGATTTGGATAAAAAAATATATTTAAGAACGCATAGATTATATAACATATGCTTTTAAAAGTATTTAATATTTACCTTTATATCAAATTCGATATAAAGATTGTCCATGTCAAATCCTGTAGCAGTCAATATTTCTAATGAGATGTAATACTGCTTCTTGCCAAGGGGTGGCATGTAGAAGTTCAGCAAGTGTTTCTGTTTCCTCTCCCATCTCTTGTGTAGTTTCTTTAGCTGGAAATTATTTTGAAATGTTAAATAAAATATGATAATAAGATACGCGTAATTGTTTCAATGCTTTTGTTTAAGCTATCTAGCATATGGTAGCATATAAGTACCTACTTGGTGCATTAAAATTCAAAGTTATATGAAATAACATATGATCTATTTAATTATAATTAAATTTGAACTCTGGAACTCAGACACCCCTACTGTGAATCACAACACTCAACAAAAATTTAAATTACAAATCAATCGCCAGGGTTAACAAAATTTAATTATTTTAAAAATACTTGTAGGTCATGCAGCAGTCTTTGAAATGTGCCCTAGCCCTAGCCCCATGAAATGACACATAAATTGTAATACACCTACCAACAATACCAACTCCTCCCCACTCTCAACATCATTGAACTCAACTTCCACAGCATACTGGTAGCCCAGCAGCACTCCGGACAGAGTCTCCACACAATAAGGATTTAGCTCCAAGTTATTAACATCTGGAGTAATTATCAGGTAGTTTTGTGAGATGTTGTGGTATAGCGATAGTAGAGTCACCTCTTGTTTGAAGATTAGGTGCTTGTCCCTTAAATTTATACAAAGCTCTATTATAAAAACGAAAAAATCCGGATAAACCTATCTTGCAGCTGATATAACTGGATTGAATATTAAAGTTAATACCTTATTTGTTTACCTGATGTTCTGATCAAATTGCTTTGACCACTGTCACAGGCAGACTCCAGTAATTGTAAACTGCTACATTTGTTACTAATTAATCATCAGTCAATATTGAAGGCCGCTAAAACCCTATCAAACCTTGCAAATGCCCACAAGTTAGAATTCAAGATTTTCAAATTCCTTGTTAATACTTTATTCCTTTCTTTAATAGACTTTAAAGATGAAGAACAAAAGGATACCTAGCAAGAATAATAGGTAAAAGTATTGTCTATGATAATGTGACTACTTACTCATTATAATCAGAGCTATCATACACAACATGCATAGCTATCCATTCCTCCTGATCCACATCTAAGTTTTCTTCACTCTTGAACAAATGTGTTGTAGATATTGTCTCACCACCAAAAACTCTGGCTATTGGGTCATTCAAACTTAGTTGTTCCATATACGAATCTAATTTCAATATACCATCTTTTTTTTTCTTACAGTCTAATGGCAATGGCAAGTAATAATCTTCATGGATATAAGTGAATATTTTACCAGGTTTATAATCTATATCATTTATTTGTTCATGGTAGTTTAATTCTGTCTCCGTAATGCAGTTATGGTGGTCCGTATACCGCTGCACTTCCCAACAACTAAAGACTTTTTCTTGCCATTTGAATGTGTACTCTTCTGTAGTGTTTTCTAAGTTCAAAGCATTCGAACCTTTTGAATAATCCTCGAATTTAGGTAGAGATATAATCCCATCTTGTGGTTTTAACTTGATCCTATAAAATTAGAACAAAAACAAGGTGCTTACAAAGATAATACAAGTCAAAAATTTATCGCAGCCGGCAACTGATTTTGCATTCATAACAATCACTTACTTTATTTTGAGATCGCTCAAACCTTTTTTTAGCCAGTATATCCCAGATACCTTATTAAAACGATTAAAGTCATTCATTTTTCGATTTTTTATAGCACCCACTGTACACGTTTTAGGTTATTTGCAATGTTTTGATTAATTTGACACTACTGACATAATCACCATGGTAACGAACAAGGGAATACGACGCTACGATCCTGCAACCACTATTAACAATATAAAATCACAAAAATTCATATTTCAAGTCAATATTTTTATCTTTCTTGAGTGCGTAATGAAAATAGTGAGAAATTATAAAATCAACATTAAAGTAGAAAATACTTAATGTTCAAACGAAACTACCGTGGAAAGGAATACAATGACACCAACGCCAAGCGAAGTATAAACGTCAGTGTCATACACTGTTTGTCAGTCAGTTGCTAACGGTACTGCGATAGTGTTTGTCGTATTTATTAAACGAAATAAACACGACTTTGTTAAAGATTATCGCGTAATATCAAGTTTTTCTTAAAGACTTTATCTTATCATATATTGTCGAGGGTTAATCGATCATGCTCGATTGCCATTGTGCCTTTTATCCGGTTGTGTTATGATGTTCTAGTTAGCGTAATAATTTTCACATTTTCGTAAGTTACGTGAGATATTTTTGAGTGAAAATGCCTTCAGGACAAAGAGAGACGACCGTTTCAATGCCGCTGACTCCATCACGGTCAGACTTGTACTGGCGGAGAATTTTTGATAAGGTAAGTTTGTGATAATTCAACAAGTCCTGAAACACTACCGTTCAAACTTTACTTTCGTTTTATTTTGATGATTCACTCAGTTCACCGTTTTTATCCGTCGACGATTATACCAGTGTAAAAGTAAAGAAATGTCAACCAAATTCCAACCAAATATTGGCTTTTTAAAACCAATATTTATTTGCAGCAGAACATGTTATATAGGACGTGATTTATGTATTACTTAACAACATAAACATCCGGTTCATGAGTAACAGGTTTGTTTACTTTTTTCTGGCCTGTACACTGGACATTCACTCATTCACTCACTTTTTAAAAATCCATACTACCTACCTACTTAGTTGGTAAGGTGTGAAATTAAGGGCCTGAGAAAGATTTGTTTTAAATACCTACCTAGATTTAAACTTATAAGTTATATAGCATTTAATACCTAGTAAAACAAATTTAGAAAAATAGCCAAAACTAAAATATGCTGAATAAAATGTGTGCCAAAACATATTTTTTTCCTACTGCATACAAAATGATGCATGGTAATTTTAGTTGGCTATGGTTGACTACTAGACTGAATAGAAATGAAACTGTGAAATTATCTGACTTTTGTTTTATTTTTCATTCATGGTTATTTTAGAAAGACACAAATTGTATGTTTTCTGACTATAATCATTTCATAAATATTTTTCAAACATCACTTAATTTGTTAGTAAAGATTTTAAAATATAAAAAAATATATCTTGTCAATGACAGTTAATTATTTGTATGTACTAAAGTACCTATGTAAGCACATTAAAATAAGTTTCAAACAATAAAATTATCACATCACAGCCTAAATTATTATTTCATGCCAGTTACATCAGTACATAATATTTTTTTTGTAACAGTTGAATACAGTTCTCATTATTCTATTTTGGTACGGCAATACTATTGGCACAGATTCAAAGTGTGTGTATTTATTAGTGTTGATAATAAATGTTTTCTCTGATAAAACTCTTCCTTGATTGTGTAACTAGAGGTTGAGTCATGAAATATGGTGTCAAGGTTAACTGAACATACACAAAAATATATTTACCCATGTATGTATGTTTAAAGTCACATTACTGTATTAATAATAATTATTTACATAGTTAAATACAGCTATAGTATACCTAAATAAAAGTGAATGAAAGGATTTTTAACTGAATCAACAGCTGATACTCCTACATATTGTGACATTCTGCCTTAAATTTTAAGAATAAATCTAGTCTGTAGTTTTATCAGAATTTGAATGCATCTCTGCAGTTTAGATTTCGATTTTTTATGGTATAATACTAAAAACTATTTTTTTACCTATACAAATGAATGTTACATAATATAAACCTAGTTACTTAAAGCCATACTTTAAAGCAGTTTACTAGTCCACCTCCTCATTTGACGATTATCATTATGATTTATGCGTCTTATTAACCGCCACAAATGACCCGATCGGCGCCGCGGCCTACAGAGGTCAACAGACTGAATATAACAAATATTTAACTTAAACATTCAAAGTATAAACCACCAACTACATATATCATATGGGGCTAAATAACATATTGAAGTAACATGCTTCTCATATTAGTATGTAGTAAACTTTCACTTAAAAAAACGTGATCCATCGGTTTTTTTACATATAAAATGCGTTGTAACTATTTTAAGAGCCTATATTTTGCGATAGCATAAGTCATAGCAACGATACTAACATTTATAAATAATTAAAACTTGACCCCAGATAGACAAGACTTTTCGCCATTTCATTGTATACCTATACCTACCTACATAAAAAACCAGAAATGTTTATCATATTCGCAAAGGTCAACCTATCGAATATTAAGCTTTTTGAATGATGGTCTAAACCTCGGTACATTCTAGGAGACCTCGAATCGAATTTGCCCTAGAAGTACTAAACTAATACTACCTACTTAACATTCAAATCTGTTTCATTTTGTGAGACTCCCGAAAGTTGTAATCAACGAAATAAGTAACTAACGAAAGTTTAAACTACGAGATTATCTCCAGACAGAACAGTCTCCAATATAATCATTATTTACTTTGTATCAATTAAGATATATTAGTGACAAGTGACTAATTCGAAAACCACAGTGTTAAGGAAATCCCTTGCGTATTTTACACTCGTCAGCTTCGTTTTCGCAAAGAATTTCCATAAATAATCATTATTATTCTCCTTTGGTTTATACAAAGCCGGTTTGTGACTAGAATTATGCAAATATGTACAGCTAGCCAATATCTTTTGCATTTATTAGAATAAAACTATTTTGAGCACGATTTTCCTTAATTTTAAAACAAGTTGTAGATGAAGACGTAGAATATAGGTAATACAAACTATTTCTATTATTCAACTTTTAATAATAATGGTACGGTATAATTAAATTGTTGATTCTCCAAAAAGCTGAATTATTTGAAATTAAAGGGCCTTTGCTCAGGAATGGGAACCAGACACAACACAGACAAATTTACGCTATATGTATTTTTTTTATTTGCGAATGAGATCAAATTCTGAAAAACTACTTGTAGTAAACGAGCTTCGTGTCTCTCATTCATAGCTCTTACATATTAAACCTAAGAAGTATCTACACTCATGCCACTAGACAGGTTCTGCAATTATCTGTATAAAATGATTTATTAATTATTTGTCCTTTATTAACATTACTTACCGACGCTTACATTACATTCTTACGCAATGTTGTGGTCCGTGCCGGATTACACGTAATCTTTTATCATATCGATCTATCAATGATTCAGTTACATTTCTGGTTTTCCACAGCATTAAGTACCTACATTGATAACGACTATATCGTATCTTACCACGAAAATACAGCTTCAGCTTTAAATAGAAGAGTAATTTCTTGTTATTTGCTATTAAGGTCACTAAGATGGAAAGTAGATACACGTGTAAAGTACCATCAAAATATCAAAGACGTACTTTTAGCGAAAGTGATTACATTACACCTACGCAGCGTAGTAACCTAGTAAATCGATGTAGGCTCATATAGGCACACATACTATGTAGCAGTTAAAAACAAGCTAGGTATATTCAAATAGCGTTAACGCATCGTGTTATATTTTACGGTTCTTAAAAGCTCACTATCCGTACGCGTTTATACTGCGCTCGCATCAGCAAGTAAATGAAGTGTAGATACATGCAAACAGAGCTTAGATTGTCTAGTGTAGCGTTGCAAGACGTCAGCAAGCTTATAGGGTTGTTTGAGATCGGTATAATATGTATACAGATGGTATACATACATAGTAATACATATACATACATACAAACGTCAGCGAAGTCAAGCGTGCACGTATACGTCGTATACGCTCATTTACGCACGTATTACGAGCTTTCCTAACGTGCCGTAAATATGCCCCGTGTGTTTTATCGATGTAAAGCTAGACCTTTACGCGTAGATAATGGGTTAAATTGAATATTTTAGAATAACCTTTATGCTAAGAATTGATAAACCCAGAAAATATCTTGTAAAAAATGTTGGTATGTTTACATAAATACGACATTTATTTACGTCGAGTTTACAATGTTTTGACATTAACGTATGCTCTGCGACGGTTCACAGAAACATACTGACAATTCAAGGTGAACGTGCAATATGCAGTTTGATGATATTTTATGTTAAAAAAACATGTTTTTTCTCTCAAGTCTCAAGTACCATATTGTCTATGTTTCAGAATATATCTGAGACAATAGTTAGCTGCGTCACGTTACAGTATAGTATTTGATTTGTAATCCATTTATCATAATTATTTATTGACTTATTTTCATATTACGTATGTAGTTGTCCATTCCAAGCAATGCCCTGCATTTTTGTGTTATGTTATTTCTTCACGATATAAGTGAACACCGTTTTATTTTTAAGTGAACGAAAGTGCATTTATTCTACCTGACGCCACCCTAATCATCTGCAATGATATAAGATGAACACAGGCCAATGATGATCATTTCCTCTTCCATTTCATTTAAAACATCTAACGCGTAATTCTCATTACTTTAATGCATTATTTAATGACGGAAAATCCGTGCCAAAAACCACAAAACCAAAGTAATGGCTGTTGAAAAAATGTTTCGAGTTCATACAAGTATTTTATTGCGCCATAACATTAAAGTGTTAAAAAATACTTTTGTATTACTAACTGATCCGCGCACCCCCGCTTGCCCCACATAAGAGAGAATGGGTCAAAATTTTTCCCGTTTTAGTAATTCTTTACTGGTATTCTGCTCCTGTTGGTCATAACGTGATGTTATATGGCCTAAAGCCTTCCTCATTAAATAGGCTATCCAAAAGTCAAGGTTATTTTTCAATTCGCACTAGGAATTCCTGAGATTAGCGGGTTCAACCAAACAAACAGACTCTACAATTTTATAATATTAGTACAGATTTACAATAGCGGTAATGATTAAACAGTAGCTTACAGTTATGTAATAGTATGTAATGTTGGTATTAAATAATAATATGCATGCTCTCAATAGATTTTATTGCTTCCACAACGACTATATCACGGTAGCAACTGCAAAATTACGCTAAGTATCGTTCACTCTCGTTATAACGTATTTACTAGTGGTATCGTTATTATAAGGTTAAATTTTATTAATGTTCTGGTTAATGGTTATAAAGCTTTGTTTATAGGATGCGTCAAACAATGAATTAAAATGGATTGTGGTTTTTATTTATTCTGTATTTCTTAGACAATAATCATTGTAGAGTTTTAATAACAAAGTCGGGAGTCATGCGATATTTAACCCAAATATAAATATCTAAAGCAAGATTTGCAACGGGACTGTCTTGCCCATAATGCACGCTAAAGTGATAAAATTGGTATCTTTACCTACACTGTAGAGGGTGGTGCAGGATTCCTTATCTCTTGTAAAGGACACTAAAGGAATGGGTATTCTATTAAATGTTGGGGATGATGATGATGTAAAGGGTGACTGCTGACTTAGTTAAATCACTAATCGACCCAATTTCAAAGAGTTTACTCATCCGTACAAATAAAACACGAAATCATACATTCGAGGCATTTTGCCAACCAACAATTGGCACTATTGGTATCAGAAATATTCAATGAGCTAATAGAATATCCACTGATATGAGTGCATGAGCCTCATTGTTTTCTACGAAGCATTTTCCTACGCTGAATCATCAGATGACGTGTGGTGATAAGCACCCACCCACATTTCCCTTTCATTGAATTGAATAAATAATCTGTACATTTTCCAGCAGCTATGGCTATATGACCCATATAATAATAGGTTCTAGCTTTTGCTCGCGACTTTTCATACAAACTTTGATCTCCTATTTTATCCCCTTGGGGGTAGAATTGATCAAAATCCTTTCTTAGCAGCTGAGCATCTGCATGCATGCTGAATTTCAGCCCGATCCAGTGGTTTGGACTCTGCGTTGATAGATCACCATGTCAGTTAGTCACCTTTGAGTTACATAATAATATATTTAGATGTATATGAATATTTAGCGTCGGGGATGTCCACAGGTCATTGACTTATCGGTATGATTCAAGCGTGGAACGTCCCTTCACTGAGGGTCAGCGCATATGGCCTTGTCAGATGACCGATGGCTTGTTTGATTGTTTTCTATCGCTGCACTCTCGGCAAACAAATCTTTTATTTACATGATAAGGAAAAATAAAGCATGTAAAATGCTGGGTCATTTCGTATGAAAGCGTAGAAACTACAAGCGTGATCCATGGAACACTTCTTTCAAAACGCTTTCCTGTCAGCTTGGTTATATTTTTTCAAATAGATATGTTTTAACCCTTTTTTTATATTTATGTATTAAACCCTTTATATACAGGACAAATTGATAGAGCCAATTAACTAAGCCTTTTCACTTTTTGTCTCTACCTGTTTTTGAAAAGTAGGTAATTTTTTATGTGAACAGTCTAGTAAATGTGGTTTTACGGTTATAATTGCCTTGGAATGTGTTAGGTCACACAGTAAACACGGATGAGCGAACATATTTACACAACCAACCGGTTGATTTGATCCTTTGGAATATAAATATAGTAGATTTTTTGGCGAAATGTGTCATTTGTGGACTAATAATTTAACAGAAGCTAAAAAGTATTTGATTGGTTTCCAATTTATTGTCCTTATTATGGAATAAAAGATATCTTCCGTTTATGATGTCATGTTTGCGCAATATATTTCGCAAATTGTGATAAGTATTGAGCAATATAGGGCTACTAGAAACTGTCGCTTAATAAAGAGAGGCCTATATAATTCATAATGGATTATTTATTCATACATTAAAACTTCACATCTTATATTTTAGTTTCAATCAGAACAGTCATTCTTACGACTTCCTATCATAATATTTTTTAAGCAATCCAAAGTAATGATACATTGCTACCTTATTTCCACCATTTGGACAGTCTCATAGAACAAATAACGCAATATATGATGTAACCACGGGAAGTATTCAACACATAACTGTTCATAAAACGTGAACAATGACAATATTAATGGATAGACATCTTAATTTACGCACATTAACTCGCATTGGACATCTATACTAATATTATAAAGCTGAAGAGTTTGTTTGTTTGAACGCACTTATCTCAGGAACTACTGGTCCGATTTGAAAAAATCTTTCAGTGTTATATAGCCTATTTATCGAGAAAGGCTTTAGGCTATATAATATCACGCTACGGCCATTAGGAGCGGAGTAGCAACGAAAAATGTTACAAAAACGGGGATTTTTTTTTTTCATTCTTTCTTATGTGACGCAAGCGA
The DNA here is from genome assembly GCF_050436995.1 of Anticarsia gemmatalis. Taxonomy (NCBI): domain Eukaryota; kingdom Metazoa; phylum Arthropoda; class Insecta; order Lepidoptera; family Erebidae; genus Anticarsia; species Anticarsia gemmatalis. The sequence continues at coordinate 5,677,097 of NC_134764.1, read as the reverse complement.
AGTTGCGCGGGTCAGCTAGTAATATATATTATACGTAATCAAAAACAATAGCGGATTTATAAACCTGTTTTTGACAGAAAAGATAACCCCAAAAGTCATAATATCATTCTACTTTGATGCACTGAAGGCACAAAATCTCGGACCGGATCGAGTCCGACTAATTAGTGTTTAAAAGTACGGCTATACGTACTTATTTTTTATTTAACTGTTAGACTAAATTGGCAAGTTACTCGCTTTAGCAGAGAAATAAAAGTAAAAAACTGAGACTACTTATTACAACTTCTATATTGCTATCTAGCCTGTATCGAAAGAAATATGCACTCATCACTCATTTAGGTTACGTTGTATATCACACTTCCTCAACACTAACACAATCCTTTACACATTCTTCGTCGATTAACCATGTTTTAATTATAAAATTGGTTGGAACATGTGTTTCGTATTTGAACTTTGCATAGTTTCACGTTTCTTGCGGTGTACCAAGTGGGTAAATCTGGGTATTTCCTGCAACGTCGATACTTGGTACACTACTTACACCTATTACATCAGGCTATATTGACTTTATCCGGTTGCCAGGCTTGTAAATGGTAGCCGTATAAGGTTCTTCAAGATTTCAGTAACCCACATATAACTTTGGCAAAGCTTAGTCTATTTAAGAAGACGCTTCGTAAAACACCGATTGTTAAGATTCCTGATGATATGAATTCTTACTCCAAAAATATCAACTGTGAATAATACTAGGCCCACGGAAAATTACTGACATATTATTATCAATTGTGCAACCTCGGGAACAACCCATTCATATCGACAAGTACTAAACATGTAAGTGACCGGAGATGCATGCATAATATCACGCCGTTATGCGCGAAGTAGGCAGAGGTGTATGAAATACGTTTCGCTATTAAAAATCTTAGTACCATTTAATAGTGAGCTAGCCTATTGCCGTATACTGGGCACGTTACTGCCGGCAACTATGGAGAAGTGTTCAAGTATAAATTAGAAAAGAACAATAGTACTTTGCTTGATACGGGAATCGAACCCAAAACCCCATGATATCAGCAGTCGGATGCACTACCGACCGCGCCACAGACCATGACTGAAGATATAACCATAAAATGAACAGAATGAGGTTGAAATTAGACAATACCTAGAAATTGCGAAGCCGAAGGCCCACTTAGTGTGTTAGTAATCAAACGCTTAAAAATAGATGACACACTCACCCAGAGAATTTTAGGCACAAAAATTTCAAGCGTGACGTAAACGTCGTGGTTTTTATAACTCTAGGGATTTGCAGTGCTCTATTTTATAGTGTCCTGGCGAAGATAAATAAATTTGTTGCCACCAAAACATTAGTATGTTCTTTTATGACTTAACAGAGGTGACTAGAATACTAATTGAAGGGAATATCAATAAAATGTCAAGGATTTATCGGACTAAAATGCTGAATGTCATTGGTGGCGAATTGGCGATTGAATTGTGAATATCGGTGTTAAATGAACGTATGTTCCTTTAGTTATTGAGTATTATCTTTCTGTATATGTAGAATTTATTAATATCCACTCCATTCAATTGCTAGAGTAGTACATGATGTAAAAATGATAGGTCGTTTGAATGTGTTATCGTTTGTCATTCAGTTTACATTAGTACGTAATTTGGTAGACACCAAATACCGTGATTATTCAACAGGGTTCGCAAATATGTCTAGACGTGTTAGTCACAGTCTATTTGTGAGCTGTCGTCAATTGTTTCTGCTACCACGAGTGTCCTGACATCTAGGAAATATTCCCCTTTTATGACTCATGCGGTTCCTAAGTATTAATATAAAAGTCATCAGCAGATTTCGAAGTAAATTCAATTTATATGACATGTCGTTTGTCTATTGAAAAATTGCTTTTCTTTGAAGAAGTAAACATTGCCTTCGAGGCATGAGTTCCAATTTAGATACTGGAAAAAAAGTAGGTACATAACTTTTTAAACCTGTTTTCTAAAGTCAAGAAAAAAAAACATTGTTATTTTAGAGCCTTTTTTTAAGTTCTCAATTGCAGTTTTATTTGGACGCGGTCCAAGTAGTACGCAATTGTAAGATCCGGCTTTCTTGATTTTCCCCGTAAGGTGGCTTTGTACATGCCGAATACAAGCAATTAGAGACTCGCGTTGAAAGTGTAAATTACGCGTCATATTGATTGATGTGTGTATTGTAGGGCAATGGGCATAGTTGGGACTCTACTACCTACGAATGTAGCCACGAATGATCGATTGAGGTGTACCGAGATATTACAGAAGGAATGAGGTGACTGAGTTGCCGTTCTCACATAAAATTACCCCAAGCTTTGTAGGGCTAGGGCAAAGTAAATGTCCGATTGCAATACCGACCGTAACAAGTATTGGAAAGTACAAGCCGTATTACGTAGTATGGAAAGAAACATTTCATGATTTACAAGCAATGTAATCTTGTGAGTAACGATCATATACTAAAATTAATATTGATTTATCCGCATTCCCGATATATCGAATGCAAGATAACAACGAACAGCTGGCACGAACTCGGCTTATTAAATCAAGGGGTTTATACATCGTCCGGTTTCCATCATATAACAATAAACTTTGGATTGAGTCTTCGTTTTCTCCATCTGTTAGCGTCTGGGAACATTAATAAGAGCATTTGGTGTTTTGCGAAACCATGTGGGGTATCAGTTTTAGACTGTACCTATATGTATTAGACGTATGTGTGTACATGATTACACTACTCTATCACTCGTAGATTTTATATAGGAACAATTAAACTACAACAAAAATTCAATGGTTAGTAATGATAACTATCATAGTTCACTAGAACTGTCAACGTTTCATTTGCTATGACTAGAAGTCAAAACGCAGCACGTGACAACAATTGATGGTCATCACACGATTGTCTTTGATTTGCATGACTCAGTCACTTCGGTGTAATATCTAATTTGTCTTGTTTTTACCAGACAAGGAGCCAATTGCACAAATTGCGTCCAATTTTAGTAGCCAGTCGTTATACAACAGGTGCTGCGAAACTTTTTGTTCGAAACCGGTATAGCAGTTTTCGCTGTTACGTGTTTCCAATCCGAGTGCAGAATTAATGCACTTTTTGTTATTTATTTTCGATGAAAGGCTCGCTTGATTGTGTGTTGAATATTCACTGGAAACCGTTAAACTATCGATTTTAGTCAAGGTCACTTGGATTCTGTTTACTCACGATAGTATTATCAGATAATGTTTCTTGCTGGCTTTAATGGATATATTCGGGGTCCGTTAGTTCTGCTGAATTTTGTATGTATTTACATAATAATATGTCAAATAGAATTGTATGAATACATCTTTTTTAAGATCGTTTTTGTCTATAATATAACTGGAAGAACAGATTGTAATTAACAACGAAATTGCAACATTCATCAAACATCATGTAATATGTTGATGAAATAATGTTTCGAAATAATAACTTCAGAATGGACGACATTGACCCTAGTAAACCAGAGTCTAGATATTAAAGCACCAAGGAGGTCACAATATTCGTGTATTATATTTATAAGGTCAAACGGCTTCAATCTATTTTATAGGACCTACCAATTTGAACGTGGACATAATGCCCTATTTTTAGAACTTGTCAAATAACATTTCCTGTTACTTACAATAGTTCACTTCTAACAATCTACGTGCCATACCTAGAAAATTTTGCTCACCTACCAAAATGTATCATTTATAGCAGCTAGTAAAGCGATTGTTTCTGATGAAGATTATAGTAGCAGTACTAACAACTGTACGCTTATTTGCTTCGAACACAATACTTCTAGGGTTACAAAAAGTTTATTTCTGCATCCTCAAAAGCAACTAATTTCGAGCAAATTTCCGCTATAAGCGTTTTCCAAAACTATAGGAACATCTGCCAAAGAAGGTCATGCAGCTAGCTCAATAACATCAGAAACAATCTTGATCGATGCGTGCTGAAAATAAATGATTTAGCCACTGTTTTAACTGCCTTGGCTTAAACACCGGCATTACCTTGAAAGGAAACAAGGACTAGTAAACTAGGACTTTTATTCGACGATAGACGTTTATAGATCTATACTAATATTATAAAGCTGAAGAGTTTGTTTGTTTGTTTGTTTGTTTGAACGCGCTAATCTCAGGAACTACTAGTCCGATTTGAAAAATTCTTTCAGTGTTGGATAGTCCATTTATCGAGGAAGGCTTTAGGCTATATATCATCACGCTACGACCAATAGGGGCCGAGTACCAGTGCAAAATGTTACAAAAACGGGGAAAATTTTGTGACGCAAGCGAAGTTGCGCGGGTCGGCTAGTATTTTATATCCTGCCATAGTGATTAACTGATACATGGATGTGTATGAAGCAGGGGAAGCTTGTAGGGATCGTAACAAGTGGTGTTCTTAGGTCTATGTTTACACTTATGGGGCTAGTGATTTTATGGTTCTAAAATATTGTTGGATTTCTCGGTTGGCGAAACGGTCGTAGGTTTTCAATCTACATTTTGGTTTGCGTAATAAAGTCTTGTTCAATAAATAGCACCCACCTGGATAATTAAGTAAGCAAGGATATAAATTAGGACCTTACGTGACACTGTCTCGTTAAATTAGTCAACTCATTACCCACACCTAGGTTTAAAACAGTACACTTAAGTTAGTTACTAGTTATAATAATTTATGTGGTGATAGGGTTTATGATTGCATTAGTCATTTCAACAAATTATGCGGTAAAGTTGGATAGAGTATAATTATGAATGAGAGAGAAAGAGATGAACATATCTACTAATGTTGCGACCGTTTATTAACTTTCTTATTAAAATGACCTATTTTCTAAAGAAAATGTCCGAACGTGTGTGAAAAGAAAACAAGCAGTAGTTACTTAGAAACCCGTATTACTTCAGAACCATATTTTCCGCGTGCCCTCAATAATAATCAACGTACGTTTCGTTTGCTTACAATATTCGTTATACATATTTACATTCAGTTCTGCAAATAGATATTCGTATCTACACAAATATGTATTGAATCAAATTCGATTCAGTTATTTTTGGGATACATATTTTAGGGCCAATGCCATGAGCATTGAATAGGTTAATAGATTTTGTTACAACTTTCATTTTAAAAAACCAACCCAAACTCAGGTATCTGGTACTCACATCATAATCTTCACAATTAGTGTATGACGATTATTGTCGATCTATTGCAGACGATTCAGGAGGCGTCAGATTAAGGGACGAAAATGTTCTTAAGCTACTAAAGCTACAGACAGATACTGCTGTAATACTTTTCACCCTTGTTCTTTGCTTAAACTTGATTCTTAACCATCTAAAACTATATTTTTCTCCTCTTTTCAGTACGACAGAGACAACGATGGACGCATCTCTTACGTGGAGCTTAAAGGCATCATCGAATCGGTGGAATACGACCACGATCTCCCAGACAACTTAGTGGAAAAGATCATGAAACTGGCTGATAGAGACAACTCAGGGTATCTGGACTTCAAAGAGTTTGTCGATATGATGCACAATCCCGACTTGAAGGCAGTGTTTGGCCACTTTGTAGCCAGATACGTGCATTCGATCATTCCGAGACGAGGGCCCGTTGATACTACAGGTAACACTCATGATGTCATTTATTCTTGTAGCAAGCTGTGTAAATAGATATATAGAGAGTATATGTTCGTAGTTTTGAAAATAATTCTGCCTGTTTAAAGCTTTTTCTGTAGAGCGTGTAAATAGCCTCTTCATTTTACAAAGTCAAAATAATTCTCAATTTCTACCATCAAAAAGATCCGATGTAACTAAAGTCTAGTACGTAAATACTTGACAATATAATTATCACATAGTTGTGGAATGATAAAGCTGAACTAAGCACTCACTTGTATATGAAGCACAAGTGCACCGAGACATGTTTTCGACCTAGATTTCACTGGTTAGCACTTATTTCTAACCGTACTTCTATTATACGAGTGTCTGTGTTTGTCACCAACCTAAATGTCATACAAATTAGCGTGCACTGAAGCATGAAGGAATATAGCACTTTATTTTCATTCACTGGAAGATGCGGGTACTAATCAGGAATCTCATTTTGCAAATGGGTCGGAATCACAGATTTTCATTTCCTATTAATTCTTTCTTCACTTGAATTCCACTATTCTTCTTTTTTGAGGTCTAATCGGGATTTTTCACTCCTAATTCAATCATTCTTTATACAAAGAGCATCCAATTAATGCGTGGAGTAGTAAATAAGTTCAAGTCTTAACTAACATTTCTTCATTGACTCTTCTTCCAGAGCGATTCTTTCTTCTTACATTAATTATATTACCTATCGATACCAAATATCCTGAAATGTGGGTCAGATGCTGAAATATTAGTTGTAAAGGGATAAGTCCTCACACTTAATGGTAAACGTGGTATTGTAGAATAAAAGAATAGATGAGATTCTAATCCATTTGCAAAATGCGATACTGAGGGCAAGGGTTAGTAGTTTACTATTTGAATTTGTATAAGTTGTAGGTGTTATTAATTACATTTACTATTCAAACTACTGCAGTTAGTTAAAATGAAACTGAAACACTGGTGCAAAAGAGGCTGTAAAATATTATAAACAGAAAAACTTAATTAAAAAGTGCATAGATAAAGCTGTTTTAAATGTGTGCTGTAGAAACGCTACGCAGGTGTATGTTATCTAGTCTTCTAACTCAATTAACACGTATGCGTGTTGTATGATGATAATTACTAATTTTCTCACTACAGACAGGTGGTCTGGGTTCAGAGCTGTGCCCCCAGCAGATACCGGTACTTTTATTTTTGTTTTTTTTTTTACTTTCATCGTCTATGTCACATCGATCAGGCTTATCATTTTTGTGATTGAACATACATACGTTGCTTTAAGTCAAGTAATCTTGAGGCACGGATCTTGTATTGTATACTACAAAAATGTGTGTGTTCTTTGGCCCTGTTAGGTAAAGAGAGCATTGGACCTAATTATCTAATGCCCGGTTTCTGAGTACATTTAGCGGTAGTTTATCTTTTTAATAGTGTTTTTTATATGAGTTTAAACGCTATTGAATAGATAAACTACCGCTAAACGTAAGTACCTCTGAAACCGGGGGTTAGTGTATGATAAATTATACCCTTATTAAGGCTTAACGAATCGCTATTTAAGTTTGTATGTCAAGTGCTTATATTATGAAGCAGGACCTTAGTCCTGCTTCATAATATTGATGTATAACATCAATATTAAATTTTGTGTTAAACGTATGTATGTTCGAACTGTGCGTTATTTCAACATCAATGGACGTCCTGTTGAATTTCGCTCAAAATTCATTCCAAATTCATTGGGCCATTTTATGTTTGTTTCGTTAATTGTTCGTCCTTTAGAATTTAGGTAGGAAATTCCATACCTAATATTTGTTTATAGGTACAAATTTACTCAATATCAATGTTTTGATACCATTTCTATTATTTCTTAATTAAGTAATGATCATAGTTGCAATAGGTTTCGGAAACATACCAAATCCGTTTATCAACATTAACTAGTCGATACAAGTCGATTTTTACTATTGACTCATAACATTCTACACCACAGCTATCCACTGTAACAACAATGGCGAGACAGGTACCATAATTGTTAATATCCCTTCGAAATAAAAAAAACACACACAATATGAGGATATGAAATTTTATACCATTTTACCATGACACAGAGTAGTACAATCGTCAAAACCATCACCCGAAGGTCTTATTATTTTAAACAGTAGCACATGGTTCATTATTATTTATTACTACTATCGCATAGTACGTGACAATACTTCATATAATGAAGTAAACATACGATTGCCTTGACTTCATGCACTTACAATTTGAGATAGGAAAATGGAGAAACCTTTTCCTCGTTGTTATGTGCATTTGTGGCTTATTGACCCCTGAAATGGGTGTTTATCGTGAGTCTAATTGGGTAATAAAATGTCGGCCCTAATAGGACTAATCTCCCTCTTTTGACAAATTAATTAAGTTTAGAGCTTTTTAAACATTTCGTTAACTGGTCGTTCTGAATTTATGTGTTGCGTCGAGCACTGTTTGTTAATAAAAACCAGCCCAGAATTCCATGCAAGTTTAATATAAATACTTGGCGAAATTTATTCCAGTTCAAGATTTGAACAAAATGACAGTTAAAGAAACGACTTAAGCAGTATTGCAGTTTTATAGTTGTTTATGAGTAAGATACATTAATAATACAATAGTTTTTTTGCTGAAACGTATCACAATCTATCGTTTCAGGAAACCTTTATCAGGTTGATTGGCACTTAACTTGAGAAAAACACGTAAAAACCCTATACGGTTAATAGTAAGAACGAGATAAAAAATACAATGGACAGATAAATATATGAAACTAGCTGACCCGCGCAACTTCGCTTGCGTCACATAAGAGAGAATGGGTCAGAATTTTCCATGTTTTTGTAACACTTTTTACGGTTACCTACTCTGCTCCTATTGGTCGTAGCGTGATGATATAAAATATGCTTTTTTTCACGAATAACGTACGTACGTATAACGAAGTCGCGCTAAGGCATATCCGCCATTAAAACAGTTGCCATGGCAACGGAATTTTGTTAATTCAATGTCATTATAATATTGACTTTTCGCGACTTCGTTGAATTTTCTGAATTTTCCTGGGAAATGCGTTGTTTTCCCGGGGTAAAAAGTAGCCTATGTCCTTTCTCGGGTATCAAAATATCTCCATACCAAATTTCATGCAAATTGGTTCAGTAGTTTAGGCGTGATTGAGTAGCAGACAGACAGACAGACAGACAGACAGACAGACAGAGTTACTTTCGCATTTATAATATTAGTATGGATATTGATATTACATCATAAACATAAGCTTAAACTTTGAAGTAAGACGTTTTTCATTTGATTTTACGACTGTTTAGGTATCTAATCAATTAGTAAGCAAAGGCTATCTTAATCTTATAATAAAGTAAAATAGCTTATCTTTTAGATCCTAATACACATTTACACACAGGCATTAAAAGTATGTGTCACACGATAATTTCACACCTGTATTCTACTGCTACCTCCTGCCTACATCTGTACTACAAATAGGACATTGTTTTAGTACTTATACATTGTATTTTTATTTATTCTGTAACTAAACTGAATTACTTATTACCTACTCTACGTTGAACATAATAATATATTGATTTGAGATTTTTCCATTGTTAATTCTTGCCCGCGGCTCCGTCTGCGTTCCCGTGGAATTTCCGGGATAAAATCTATTTAATGTCCTATTCGGATTTTAAACTATCCTACAACATTTCACCCAAATCGCTTTTGTGGTGTAGCCCTGAAGAAGGGAAAGACAAAAAATCAGAGCTACTTTTCCGTTTATAGGGGTTCATATTTCGTGCATTCGTAATCACTTAACATCCATCCTAAGTTTTATATCGCGGCCGATACTGAAGCGTGGTCCTTGTATGAGTAATAAACTAACATGAGAAGTCCTAGACTACGTCCTTCGGTTTAACTAACATATTGATAACATCAATAGGTATGTTATTCTCTTATCTCTACATATCGCTGATAACGATAAACCCCATCGTAAAATTATAAATACTTTGTAGACATACGTAATTTATTAAACGTTGTTAAAAATTATTCGATCATTATATTACTCTGATCTTTCATCAGTTACAGTCAGTAAAAGTGCTAGACTTTGGACTAAAAGAAAAATAAATCGAAGCATTTATTAATTAAGGTCAAATATTGACACCAATGATAGTCGTTACAATTACTGAAACTACTACTAGCTCGGAAAAGGGTAGAGCCTTATGAGAAGAGACAGCAAGAAAATTACGGCCACTCTTTTCAAAAGTATTTGGTTATACTCTATACTATACTTACCCACTCAAAATATGTGAAGGAAGCTTCCCCATTTACATTAACGCTTTGATCTTTCTGCTGTTGTATTGACTGATTATCCATACTTATTTACTTATCCAATCACGCCTAAACTACTAAACCAATTTGTATGAAATTTGGTATGGAAATATTTTGATACCCGGGAAAGGACATAGGCATATCTTCACGCTACGACCAAAAGGAGCAGAGTACCAAAATTTCACCCATTCCCTCATATTGGACGCAAGCGAAGTTGCGCGGGTCAGCTAGTTAAAAATAATCCCTAGTTAGCCAGAACTAATACTAAATCTGTTACTGTTCAACAGGTTAGTACAAAATTAATTCCGGAAAAGTTTCAGCATTTCATATAATTTGAATCACATCCTACGTAACATGAAACTTGCCTTCTCAATGACTCCTTGTATGATTAGTGATAAGGACATGTCGGGTGTGATCAATAGGCACTAGGTACGTTAAGTTCATGCGATAAAAATGCACACTTCGCTCCATATCTTATCCAGTGATTAAATTATCTAGACCTTGTGTTTATTATTTGTTACTCACGATATATTATATCATCGAAGTGTAATTTACGTTAAGTACTAAGACGTATTTAGAAGTCATTATTTATAGAACATAATTTTTCTAAAAAACTGTTCAATATTCTCCATAGACTTGAATATACTTTATTTCTTGGTAGAAAAAGTTGGCAACCATAGTTATGTCGAGACCGTTAATAACTACCAGATCAGACTCAGAATTTACATATATACTTACTAGCGGACCCGACAGACGTTGTCCTGTCTAATAAATTAAAAATTAATTAAAAAAACATTGTCCAGCGGACAAAATTGTGGATCTAAACCATTCTCAGATCCCCTTTCATCAAAATCAATCCAGTCGTTTAAGAGAAGTTCAGTGACATACACACTTACAGAAGAATTATATATATAAAGATTTACATTCTTATTTTAATGTCAGGGAAAATTTTGCATGTAACATTGTACATGTACATATTTGTTTTATTAAGATCTTGTACCATTCATACCGAAATGAAATAAACAGAATATATCATGAAGCTATTCAGCAATGTAAACGTTAATATGCCATACCGTACATATAATATTATGAGTAAACAACATCAGAGTCCTCCAAAATTAGCACGTACTCAATGTCACATTTAATTTTTTGCGTATTCTGTTGATGAAGCGAACGAGCCGTATCAATTGACTATGTAATAGACAGACGCCAGTGAATTAATGAATTTATTATTCTAATTAAAACTAGATCTTACAAGAACATATTTATGCTAATTCTTGGCACTTGGTAACGTGAAAAAATTATACCAAAATAGAACCGATATAAAAATAACGTATATAAACTTCTATTATCAAATATTAGTGGATATCAGAGATTATTAATCATCAGAATTCTGGTATCAATCGGTTTTGTAGGTATGTTTTATAATTAGCGCCTTTGTTACACCTAAAGATTAAAATGTTCAAGGACATAACATATAAACTCTTTAATGAGTAAACGATCTCAATTAAATTGCATCGAAAGTTCCTGATCTCTTTGTCCATTATCATCAGTCTAGCTTTACTCTGGAGTCGGCTTGCAGTCTTACGAGAAGCAGCTGAATACCAGTATTTTATATGCAGCGAGCCTATCAGACCCCCACAACCCAGTTAGCTGGGTTTTGACACGATACTCCTCTGAACTCTGTTCATAGGCTGATATTTGTCGTAGTAGATATTTGAGTCAGTTTGTATAAAACATCTCCTTGCTTTAAAGATATAGAGTTAAAAGAGTAAAACATAGTTTCCAAAAGTAAAATCCAATTTTATTCGTAGACCATCAAACTCGTCGTCCCTCAAAACATGGCCAAGTATTTATAATAGAAGATGTCTTCAACATTCGTTCACAAGCGTCCAATACAAGACCGATACGATTGAATACAAGAGCCACTCAGACTGAGTCACCTACACGTAGGTAAAATGTTTTGTTAAACATTCCATTCCCCTTGTTTATGAGTAGTTACACTACAGAAGTAAACAATATAACTTCACTATAGGGTATAAATATTTACGCTGTGGTCGAGAATCGAAAACCGAAACATACTTTATGTACAGCAACGACTACACACTTTTGTCTAAAAAATATTTTGTCTCTGCCTATCCTACACCTTCTTTTATTTTTTTTATTAGACCCTTATGTGTCCCACTGCTGGGCAAAAGCCTCTCCTCATCCCTTTTAAACCTGTCTGTTCTGTGCCAAGCACCGCCACGATGGACCCGCAAATGCCGTATATCATCATGCCACCTGCGTCGCGGTCGGCCTCGACAACGATGTCCATCGTGTGGTGTCCAATCTGTCACCAGCTAACCAGCCTCGCCTGTAGTAAAATATAAATATAACTCTAAATGAATAGCTATATCAATGGATCACTCTGAAAACATAACGATTCTACTGAGTCTGGTCTCCGTTCAGCAAAGTTCCTAAAGCAGTACCAATATATAGCAATATATAGCAAAAAGCAGTCGGTTCTTTTTCTTCAGCCTGTATCAGAGAGAGACGTGCATAGTTTCAATGTTTATTCGGTATCAAGGAAGCGGTAATTCGTCTTCAGTATAATTACGTAAAGTAGGCATGAAGTAGGACATTCATTGTTCGGCTGCCGTGAGCCACATTCCACGGCACGAGGATATGAACTTTATTGTATAACTTTTCAGTTTCATTCGTAACCATTATACCAATAAATATTATGAAGAATGACCGCTCTTCCTAGTCTATTATTTTAATCCGTCAATGTTTCGCTTCCATGTAATCAGCCAACTGTTTACAATCAGTTACTTACATAAATTGATCGTTTTCATCAAACGTGTTATTTTATGTTTAGCTGTTCTTTTTCGTTAGATCTAATGAACTAATACATAGTCAAAGTAGTATTGCATTGAAATGCATACATATATGACAATATATGTATATTGTCAATTGGTAGATCTCTCATCTTCGGGGTGGCTCCCGTTGAAAACTATACTAATAACTACAGATTTTTGCGACAAAATGGTATCTTATTATTTGCTAAAAACTTTGAATCGAGATTTTTCAGCGTACGTCATAATAGTTTAGTAAGCAGGCAAACTCTCTATTAACAAATTTGAACATTGTTGGAACCTAAACGACAAGTCTTTATTACAAAACATTCTAAATCCTAGTCTTATTTATATCAATGCAAACGAAATTACCCCAATTTTAATAATGCTTTAAGTATTTACTTATGACTCACTCACCAGGGATCGATGACAATGATTCAGACCTTCAGGTTTGAGGATTGGTGAGTGAGTCATTGTCACATAACTTATTTTTATAACGTCGAGGGAAATTTGATGGATACGTAATCCAAACTCATTATTTTGTCAATGACTGTGCGACAGGGTCGTAGCCTCAACCTTTGCTATCAGTCCAGTCATCAAATCGTACATAAGCTACATATAAATCGTACGCTGCATATGCAGTGAATCCTATTACTAGCATACTATGTACAGAAAATTATTGTTAAGATACCTCTGCATATTAGCTAGCTAGCTCAAGAATACAAATTGGTGTATTAGAATTATTTTGTCAATTTCTGCAACTAAACGAATTAATACTAGTACCAAATTAGCACCTACTGTTTGACTCAAACTGCCAGGCAAGTTAAAGCCTGTAGGTATTCTAAGACCTCTCATAGTAAAGTTGCTTCTCGTCGATTCATTTTTGTAGGCGTTTTGTATCTTGTTTGTGGTTTTATGAGTCAGCAGACGCGGGGAATGCCTAGTTATCACTAGGCATTCCCCGCACACGTTTATTCAAGAATCATTTGCATTATAATAATGCCAGACTTTAACTTACAGCATCTTTTAATGACGTAACGTCCTAATAAAATGTTTGGTTTGATCAGCTCTACCTAGCCGGATTGATCAATGGATCGATCCACAATGGCAAAATCTCCACGATTAATTGCTATCTTTTTTCGTTAAGGTAATCAAATTATTTAATGTGTAGATACACGTAAGGACCGGAAATGTAAATACTACTCCAGTCTTGTAAATAGATGTCTTCATTTGACGTCTTCAAAGATAAAACGTTCCTAATTGTTTGTCCCTAATAGCCTTAGTGACGTGCGTTTTATGCGTAAGTAACTCCTTATCCCAAGGAAAAACCGTCATTAAAGAACCGAAACAATAATAAATTATTTTATTGTCATATTGTTTAACCGCAGATTATTCTGAGAAAAACGTCAGTGGCCTCGATACAGCACAACCGAGTCTATTCTCTTAATATCATTTGTGTACCGAGTGGTTTTTTGACTGCCTCTGTAGCTCGGTCGGTGGTGTATCGGACTTAATCAGAAGATCCTGGGTTCCATTCCCAGGCGGGACAAAACGTTAATAGTCTTATTTCTAATTTATGTTATTCACAACAATAGTCTAGAGTTTAGTAATGTCCAGGTATATGGCAATAAGCTCGCCCTCTATTACTTGAGGCTAATATTGTCAAACGCGGGAGTATTTCTTACTCCTCTGCCTACACCTTGGGGTATAACAAGCGTGATGTTATGTATTATTCCTGAGATTAGCGCGTTCAAACAAACAAACTCTTCAGCTTTATAATATTAGTATAGATGTATTAACGTATTTAGGCAAACAATTTGAAGTATACCAATTCATATCGAGATTATGGATACCAACGTGTCTAACATTCAATCGATCGTGTACGGTTTCGAATTGCGTAGTTTGCATCATAATAATATACAAAAGGAAAAACACAATCGGTGCATTTATTTAAGGGTATTCACGTAGACAGCGGTCATTCAACTCATTGTCATTGACAGGGTTGTCAAATACTGCTAGTAATAGGCTAGGCAAATCAAAAAACCCAGTCCATTTTTAATAGCTTCTCTGCAACACTTGAAGCTATTTTCTTAATAACTGAAACAATAGAAAAGCCCTCTCCCTAGCAGTGGGACAATAATGGGATAAAAAAGTAGCAGGACGAAAATTTAAAAAACCTCTTTATAAAATAGCTTTAATGTCTGGTAAAGTCGTCGTCTAGTAAAGTAATCCATTCATTAGTTTAACAGGAAAATGATATAGACTGGTGCGCATATTTATATGATTCACAATCGGAGAGATTATTGTCATATCTGAACATTCAGGTAAATTATATTGTATATTGTCGAGCTGAAGGTTATTTCTAATTACGTTTTTTATACAACTTTCCTCCTAGACAAGCTAAGGAAAAACCTTCACGTCCTTAGTGGCCGTCGTTTTGAATTTTCAATTAAATAGGGGATTTTACGGTTCTAATTTTATTGCTCTGACTCAGTTGTTAAAGAAACCTTTGGGGAAAAAAGGACATAATGACAGTCACTGCTCGATTGTTATGCAATTTTTAGCACGAGTCATAATCCTGATTCAAGCGTTAAAGAAGGAAATAAGTACTTGTGGTTTATCGATAAAGAGAACTGACAATAAAATAGCTATAAGACGAATGGGTCCTCTCTACACTAACCATCTACTCCATAATAAATATACCCTAAAGTACAACAGCGCTCAATAAATTAAGAATTATTCCATCATAGCTTCCGTCCAAGCCAAACTGAAATCATCCTCCCGTCGGCTGATCATAAAAATATGTCTGGAACTTTACACATACAGTTCCTCATAAACTGTCCACTTGTGCGATAAAGCCGGTGGTCCATTGAGTCCTGACGTCACAATCATCCGTGCATAACATGGACCAAGCTAGCAGCTCAAAGGTTTATCCATAGTAAGTGACAATCATCGCGACCAGGTGCACGTTTGTGCGACCTCCTTGCACTGTTTTGTAAATAAATATTGTTACTTCCCGACATTCTACTAAAGAGACAAATAAACTAGCTTAATTTAGTGTACCAATTTACTATGCTTAATTAGAAAAGTGGTTGTTGTCTAATTACTTCGTAAAAATGTAGTTTTAATGACTTGACAATCATTTCTAATCTATAGTGACAGTGTAGTGGCCGAAAATGTGGCACAGAATGTGCAAACGCACTAATAAGTGTAACTATGAAGTTTTAAGTGAACAATCCCATGATTTTACCGTGTCCAAATATTCGTGGAATAAGACTTTGGGGTATATTAAACAAGTTGTTGAATATTTTGGTATGTTTACTTATTAATAAAGAACTAAACGCACTTTAGATAGTACTAAAATTAGCTTAAATTGATGTAGAATAGTTACAACTCTTAAAATATATTAAAAAACGCTTTTAAGTTCGCATTTCTTTACAAAATTATTCTAAATAAATTCACATAAATACAAGTCACAGTTTATTCTCACACTTTCACTAACAATTATCGCCTCATAATCAGTTCACTGGCTTGTAGATTTTTCGCATTAACGCTCATACATACGCTAGGACTGTACCGTCCTTGTTCCTAATCACGGTTCAGATGCTGGCTTTAGAATGTATCATTATTGTATGTGGAAGTCAAGGCTATGGGCTCATGGTGTCGGCTTACAGAGCAAATAAAGCTATGTATATACATTTAGGTAACATTGCATGTTGTTGTTGTTTACCAATATAATTTGACATTGATGCCGATTGTACATTAAAATAACTTGACTGTTATGCAGTAGAATATTTAATGCATCTTACCGATAGTAGTAATCATGCCTTCTACGCAATTAAGAGTTTTCTTTACTTATTTATCTATCTCGTGTTGTAATTAAAGAGAAAAATAAAAAAATAATCGGCATTCATGTTGTCACAAGTTGCATAATAAATTATATTGATTCATAACTCGTTTAATTAATCAATGTAATTAGTTGGTAAGCAATGTCATTATCGATGAAATTCTTACATTTGCACTTGATATTAATCGGTCTCATATTTGTTTATATTATACTCTGTAACGAGACATAATACCTTCAAGATAAATTCCTAGAATTTTATGTAACGTAAGATAAGATTAGCTATCAACGATTAATATTGAAATGCAGATCCTGTTGGGCAAGTGCATACTAAATGCATAGTAACTAACTTTAGTTTTAAGAGTGAATGCAAATGACTAACAAAATCTTTTCTGTGTTTTTTTCCCTCCTCTGTTTTTGTTTTGTCTTTCCCAAACCTTAAACCATAAAACATTAAAAACAAAATGTTTATATTTGAAATATAACTCAATAATCCTTTTTTTTATGTGAAATGTCGGAATATCCGAACAAAACTGGTGGCAATCCAATTAAATACAATTTGCCCTTTTAACGCAACACATCTCCTTAATTGGTTAATACACCCCGCGAGTGCTGTCGCAATTCTAATGGCTGTCACTCGGTCGTTGCGTGCTCTATTTCTATTCCCTTTGTTGGCATATTTAACCACATTCTAATTATAACTGGCCACAAATAACCTGGATTGTGACCTGAAACAAACTGCCATTTAATGTAACGAAATATGGCACAATAAACAAAATGAAACTCCCGAAAACGATGAATTTTACCCGTCTTTTTATCCATGTCCCATACTCCTTCGATCCCATTCGTCTTTGTACGTTACGTTACCCAGGCCGTAGCAAAACTATCTTCACATACTCAGACGGCACATACGAGGACCAGTACAGCTGCTGGCCGCCCGCCATCTGCATGATCCTGATCTCCCTGGTGGAAATCGTGTTGTTCTGCTACGATGCTGCTGAAGGGAACACGCAAGCCAATGGAACGATCGCGAAACTGTTCATCTACAATCCCCACAAGAGGCAGGAGGCCTGGAGATTTATTACGTATATGCTGGTGCACGTTGGGTGAGTAGATACCAATTAACTTACTTAAAACTTATTTAAACTCCTTATGTCCTTTAAGGTATTAGAGGTTACTTATTAGAGTCTGATAAAATGTTACTTGTTGATTGTAGCATAGGTCGGACAATCTGCGACCGATTTGAAAGTCTTTGAAAAACTCTGGAAGGTGGTTATCTTTTTGATCAGATGTGTTTTGTGTACTAAAGCTGAATAAAGCATTCCTTCCAAAATTCATTTGTAGACGATAGATACACAATTATACATCTAAACTCCACAAGAATAGTCTTTGTCTTTGAACCTCGCCCACTCAATCGTCATTGCCTAAACGCCGAACATTTATGGACCAATAACAATTTTAGTGCTAGCTTCCTGTTAATGCCTTGTTTACTTCGTTACGTAAGAATTAAAGACCATCATCCACATCCATTAAGGACGGTGAGGTTAATAGTCGAGTACGAGAAAAACTGTCACGTTTCTTACATGTGGAGAATGTATGATGTTGTGAACCCATATGTGTGTAAGGCTTGCTGCACGTATTCTGCTACACGTGTTCGGTTCGGCAGTATTTATCGAACAACAAAATCGACTCTAAGCAATTATTGCACTTGTTCTATGCCAATCGGGTAGTTCCTTCGAGTTGAAACGTCACAATTAGGTTAAAACTTTGAAAAACAATCAACCAATCAATTTATAAATTTATTTGTGAACATAAGTAATACAATGGTCTAACAACGGAATTTTTCTTAACCTTTCGTCTACACATATTTCGTTTTACCGCTTGAATATCTATTTAGCAAGCCTAATAATTGATACCTTACTGCATCATAGGTTTAATACCATGTAAATGTTTATCCTACGATTCACCTTGAGCTGATAATGAGATGGTCAAGTTTATACTAGTATCTTACTGAACATAATATTAAATGTAACTATTGTGGACCAGTCACGAAGAAATAGTGATCGATCTTTTACAATATTAATGAATTAGGTACTTAGCAGAAAGTTGGTAGTAAATAACAATTATCTTGACATTATTTGAAAAGGGAATTAGAGGGAATTTTCTTGGATTATTGAATAAAATCGCTCAAAAATAGGAAAGAAAAAACAACGCAGCTCCAAAATTTAGAATATTTCGGCTAAACTGTATTTAAGAGTACTCTTAAATAGTGTTTTGTACTCTAAATCATGTGGGCGTACTCTTTTATCTATAACACTAATAGAGGACTCTTTTATTTACACAATGTTTACAGTAGAGCAAATCACCAGATTGATGTTTAAAATAATTGGTGAGTTTTTGTTAGCTCTTCTCATAAGGCTCTACCCCCTTTCCGAGCTAGTGGTAGATCCAGTAATAGTAACGATTATCATAGGTGTCAACATTTGACCTATATGAATAAATAATTACATTTTGATTTCTAAAATAAGATACACTATTTCAGCAAACAAAATGTGTTACCTATAAAACAATCTTTCCTTTTTTTCCAGTGTGGTGCACTTAGTAGTAAACTTACTAGTCCAGTTGTTCCTCGGTGTGCCTTTAGAGATGGTACATCGATGGTGGCGTGTGGTCCTGGTCTACCTCGCTGGAGTGGCCGCTGGTTCCCTCGCAACCAGCTTGACAGACCCTAAGGTGTATCTTGCTGGAGCTTCGGGAGGTGTATATGCGCTGATCGCAGCTCATATTGCTACTATCATTATGGTAAGATTTTGTTCTTGAAAGTTTATAATTGTATGATAGCGGAATAGTGTTCGATTTGAGGAGCCTATTTTCAAAAGATGTGTAGGTCGTCATCTGCACTTATAAACCAAGATTTGTTATTCTGTCCCAAGGAAACCTGTATCTATTGTTGGAATAGTTACTGGTCTATCTATACACTAAATCATACATTTCATTGTGTTCATAATATTATAATGCAACGGGTCTTAAAGGCGATTGAAAATTAAAGGTTAGGATACCTTATTTTGATTTTAAGACCCGTTGCATTATAATATTATGTGTACTAGTCGCGAGAGTTTAAAAACGTTAATTTCATTGTGTTATTATTAAGAAGTAAGTCTTCAACCCGCACTTGGACAGCTAAGTGGAAACAAGACCTAGCCCCTCCCTCATTCCAGAAGAAAGCTCTTGTCTTGGGACAGTAAGGAGTTAAACTTACGAGTACTTCTCTCATTATTAGTAACATTTCATTATTTTGTGCGTCCTCTTACTTATTTTGTTTGATCATGTTTCCAGAACTGGTCAGAGATGGAGTTCGCGATCATCCAGCTGCTGGTGTTCGTCTTACTGGCCGCAGTGGACATCGGCACGGCGGTGTATGACCGCTACTGGCGACATCTAGAACAGAACATTGGATATGTCGCGCATTTGGCCGGCGCAGTAGCCGGTAAGAATATGTTCCTTCGTCCCCTCATAGATTACAAGAGTGCAGAAGTCGGGGCTCCTCATAGCACTAGCCTTGGACTTTCATATTAGCGTAAATTTTACAGTATACACTCAATTGAGTTCTTAATGCTGTCTTTATGACCTACAATGGATATTTTTTTATTAAGTTAGTGTTCTGCTGTCTGCGCTGTTTGACTGACTGTAAACCATGGACTCTTTAAACATTCCGGTCTTTCTACACTTATACCTATCGTATCTTAACATGTTCAAGTGCATGTAAAAATGTGCCATTTATAAGAAACTTATAACTATTATTGGCTTAAGATAACTTATAACTAATAAAGAAAAATACAAGATACGTTTACCTTCATTTGTACTTAGAATTATTATCAGTGTGGGGTGCAGTTAAAATTTATTGTGTTCTTTCTTTTCTTTCAGGTCTACTCGTAGGCATTGGTGTTCTCAGAAACCTAGAGAAGAGAACATGGGAGAAGCGGTTATGGTGGGCGGCAGTGGTGATCTACATGTCACTGATGATTGGCGGCATCCTCGCCAACATCTTCTGGACTGAGCGGTTCAAGCAACAATGAGCTTTAATACATAGGTCATAAGCTTTTATTTATTCTGTTCTCTAAGATTTTGAGTAAATTGCATGTTTGAAGCCGAACCGTGCGATATTAGCCGTTTTACAAACTATCAAATTCTCTTCAACAGTGGTGTTTTCTTAGTCTAGTAAATAACAATATGTCTGTTAACACATTATGTTGGCGAAATGTGGAACCTACCTATTTATAAAAATAGTACTAGATACAGTAAAAAAAAAATTAAATATTGTAACAGAGTTTTCTAACTGGCAATTTATTTCATAACTATTAAGAAAACTTGTAGATTTTTTTCTCCATACATTGGTTGGAATTTATAATGCCTAAGTATTCGCACGCTTTGGCTCATCAACAGTATACTCAAATCTTATCTAGGGTACCTGATATGGATGGCTTCGTGTGATCGTAATAGGCTTCGGCTAGCTTCGGAAATGTTCGTGTTCGTTTATAATAAGGGACGTATTTTTACAATATTACGTACATTATACTAAGTCGTTTATATTTAGTGAAACTTTGCATAATAACTGTTTGAAAAAGTGATATTTTTGGAACAATCTTGTAACCTTTCGCCCCATTGAAAATAAGTCAATTCTCTTACTATTAAAATAGCTACATAATATAGATAAAGTAAGATTTTATCGTTATTACTATGAAAAATATCACTTGGGTTATTCCTATGGCTTTAGTGTGCAGCAACTATTTTAATATAAATGTTCTATTCTGCTCATATTTTTATAAGAGATGTATTTTAAATGCTTTACAACCTTCCTTACACATTGTGCCTTATGTATGTCAATGTGTTTTATAAAGAAGGATTTATTGAAAGCTACTAGTAATAAAAGAATAAGATGCTTGAGTAAGGATTCGTTTTCTCCTACGCTGACATTGGTTGCTTACGTCGGTCTCATATCACACAGAAGCAGCGTTGGCTAGTCAGCGTCGCTTTGCAGTGTCCTATAGAAATCGTAAAAGATTGACGTCAAACAACTTGGACATCTTAGTGAACAATTTATTAATCCCGTTAGAAAGTATTTTAGGGAGCTACAGCGTGGGCATTTGCGTACTGTTCTATCGATCGCACGATTGATAAAACAATCAACCGAGAGTCTTCTGAGTCTACGTTCTGTTTGCTTTCTAATATAGCAACTTGTGTTCAAATAGTTTGGCTTTCACATTATACACGTATGTTCCACCGTCGTCAGCGTAGGAAGAGAGCAAGCCTACGGAAATATTGCATCTGAACATTTGTGAATTGTAGTCGAGAAGAAGTTTGGAGTATAAATTGTAACAGAACAGTTATTGCATGGTATTATGTCAGTATTTGTAGCTTTGGTTAAGAGTGATTGGTTTTTGTATGAATTGTGAAGTATTGCGGCGTTTATTCACTGCAACGTTTACAGAGATATTTGATGGCGAATTATCACAAAAATGTACGTACTACAATATTTTTGATCGTCTTTAATAAAAAATAGGGTAATGAAATATACAAACGAATAGAAAGCCTTGTGTCAGTTAAGAACATAAATAACAAAACGATTTAGCTTATATTTTGGAAGCTTATAAACTATTTTAAATGTGTAATGTGTTTTATAGGGGAATGATTTAACGGCTGGAATCATAGCTTCTGAATAAGTTTCGGTTAGCTTATCACGAAAAATATTGACAGCTTTTTTTGTGATTGCTGTCATTTTATCTAGTGGATAGGATAACCGACACTTGTCTATAAGTAGTGACACTGGCTGGTATTGTGTTATAGCAGTATTGTTGCTGTGCCGTCCCTAATGTTGCCATAGAAACGATATTAGATTTTAAGTTATATTTGCACGCATATTTGAGAATTACTGGTCCTATAAAAGAAAATAGTTACAGGTTTAAAAGTATACGTAGGCGTTACGTATACGAGTACGTAACGTATATGAAAAAATGTTGATTGTTCGCATAAGGCCGCCCCTAGACCTTCAATTATGTTAAAATTAAACGCCATCAGGTGCCTAGCCTTCCTCCCAACTATGCTGGTGTCGGCTTCCAGTCTCACCGGATGCAACTGAATACCAGTATTTTACAAGGAGCGACTGTCTTTTATCGCTATCTTGTATGGTGTCTGTCTAAAACAATATGAATCCTATAATTTTTTGTACTAAAGACAATATTCTTTGATAGACTAGGGTTGGTTTAATGTGGTCATCGTATCCAGTGATGTTATTTGGAGCTCTCCTAAAATAGATGTGTTTTTGTATTCTCTCAATAAATGTAGCTACATATACGTCATTTGTTTCTTGCGTGTAAATATTAAAGACATATTATCATAATATTTTTGTATAAGCTTTTTAGTACTATTAATAAAATACGAAATTAGAATTTATTTACTTCAGCTAATGTTATAGAATATCAATAGACCAGAAGCCAGAGAATAATCAAATATAAAGCTACTTTTAAGAGTATGTTCTCTCTCTTTCTAGCTTATGCTAAACAGATTAAAAGAAAGAGACAAAAGCTTTTATAAATGTTCACGGGAATTGTTCCTTTTGTATGTAGATGAAGATACTTTTTCGCGCAAATTAGTTAATGAGCTATTTTCGTAAAGATATACGCACAAATTTTAAAGCGACCTCATCATAGTTAGACTGATTTCATACTGATATACAAATACTACAGAGAAATATAAATATTATTATGGAACATTGAAACGTCTAGAATTTCTAGTAAACATGTTTCTAACGGGTAAAATACTGTGACAGATTAACGCAATGTAGCATCTATACATACATCTGTTTATACACTTTTTGGTATGCATTTCAGAAAAAGTCCTGAAAAGTTCTGTAATGTATCTGTCAATCGTTATATTGCGTGAATCTGTATTCACCGTTATAATATAAACTTTATACACAATATTACATATAAAGAATGTTTTTTTATAAAATAGCAGTTATAATGATGTTGCAGCAGTCGCCGTGTTAACAGTCG
This sequence comes from Anticarsia gemmatalis, assembly GCF_050436995.1. NCBI lineage: Eukaryota > Metazoa > Arthropoda > Insecta > Lepidoptera > Erebidae > Anticarsia > Anticarsia gemmatalis. The sequence goes on along the minus strand of NC_134764.1, from coordinate 5,653,413 downwards.
TGTGTGCCTTATTTATAAATGTATAGTAGCATACTTCCTAGTTTCTATGCATTTATACTTCTAATATAATATAGTACAGTGTTCGTATGTTATTATTAAGATGTAAAATTCAACTGTGTCGCTGTTTTTCATGTTTTAGTATATTTGCTGAAATTATTAAAATTGGTAATTAAGAGACTAGTCAAAAGTCTAAAGCTTTGAAAGTCTAAATTATATATTTTTGCTAAATACCAAGCCTGGTTTTCATTGGCAAATGACATAACCCAAAAAAATTACAATCGTTTATTTTTGCTCAACTGCTACTTTTAGTTCCTCTACTCGCCGCTAAGCGCTAGCATCGCCAATAGACATTTAGTTTTGCCATTCTTCCACTGCACTGTACTTGCCATTACAATATAAATAGAACATATCGAAGTTTTACATACAAAGAGTTTTTGTTGTGTTCATCATAGTTTTATTTCGTATTTATTAATATAAGAATAAATGTAATTGTGGATCAATGGTGCAAGAACAAATTTTTTTATCTGTAATCTCTACATAGGTACTTTGAAAACAGTTATTTTTATATGTATAAGCTTTAATTATTTTAAAAGTAAAACTTGCTACACACATGTTTGAGTCGGCATTAATCGGCCCAGCCGGTGGTAAAATCGAATATGTGTAGAAGAATGTTGAGGAGAAAATATGTCCCTCGACATCTACTCATCATCTCATCAATTACATCGCCGCGCCGAATTCTAGGCTAATTCTACCGAACCGAACGTGCCGGCCCTAATATGTGTGTAGCAAGTCTAATGGACAACTTATATTTTAATAATAAATAATAAAGTCTTCAATATTTTAAGCAGTTGTGTAATGGCCGGTGTAAGTCAGTAGCAACACTTCTAAGGATTAACTAGAGATTATTTTTACATTCTCAAACAGGAGTGTTTATTTCTAAGTGAATTTGTTAGAATAAGTTCCTGTGTTACATGTGTACCTATTGTTTTATTTGCACAAAAAATTTAAATCTTGTTGTAATTGATTATGTTTTTAAATGGCAGGAATGAATGCAGATAATAAACTGCGTTATTTTAGTTTTGTTGTATTTATTTTGCCAATTTACCCCTCATGAAAAATAGTCTTAATCGTTAGTGTAACTGACTACTGATCATACAATGCTATTGGTCCTTTCTAATTTATATCACAACATTTTTCAATAGTTGTTCGAAATTAAGAAATGTGCCCATTATCTGGCGATTAACGTTTGTGTATACTTAACCTTTGAAACATAACAGGCGTGATATTAAGAAGAATGTATTTTCCATATTTTATATAACATTTTTCTATAAGTAAAAATATAATCCGATCTACGGGTTTCTAAACTGTTCTCAAACAATCATGGACAAAGTACCGTATAAATTCACACGTGAAACGGAACGTAACAAACGACACGTCAAACACATCTTTGAGTGTAAATTAATAATACCAGCCTAAACAAAGATACATTTTTAATGGGTTAAATTTATTACATGTATGTATTTTATTAAATTGTGAGTAAAATAAATGTAGGGTTATTTTTGGGCACTATTTTTATCACTGCATGTTCCAATTTCAAATAGTTTTAACTCTGATCAAGTTGAAAAAGTTTTAGGAGGTCAAGAAACCTACAGAAACCTTCTTTTGTTTTGCCATTAAAAATATTATACTATTGCCGAAATTCAGTTAAAATTTATTTGAAAAATACCTATCAAATAATACAATCAGTTTAAATTATACATTCGAATAAATTAGGAAAAAATGAAATCTTACGCTGGCAGCCCCGGTACTTTCATTATCGAGTCTCCCAGTCTCCCACATCGAGTGCAATGCGTCAGCTGTCACGGTACCGCACAAATACCTATTGTTGCCGTTCTTATCATTTGTTCTAATTAAGTTCAGTTTAATCGCTATACCGCTTGCCATGTTTATAGCGATAAAGTAGTGTTTACCTCGTCATACAGTTTATAATCGGTACATCCCCACGGGCACATGACTGTGCCCTGTTTTAGGACCAAACATGCTACTCCTCCACACGTGTTTATTTGTGTTATTTTCTGTTTTAATTGATCATTGTGCGACGCGATCTTTGGAGGAGAATGTGGAGGAGTTTCTTGTGTCGCCTAAGTATACCAGTTACGAGGATTTGGTCAAGTTGACGGACAAATGGGAGACAAAGTATCCGGATCTTGTGAAGTCTTATTCTATAGGAAAGTCGGTAGAAGGACGAGAACTACTAGTTCTGCAGATGACTGAGGATGTGAAAGAGCCTCATTATGAGAGGCCGTCGTTTAAATATGTGGCTAACATGCACGGAGACGAGTCTGTGGGTCGGCAGCTCATGATCTACTTGGCAGAGTATTTCCTCGCGAACTACGGTAAAGACGAGCGTGTGACGAAGCTTCTCAACACGACGGACATACACCTGATGCCTTCACTGAACCCTGATGGATATGCAAGCAGTGAGGTAAGAAACTTATTACATTCTTATTAGGTATGTTGGAACAAGTTGTGGCCCATGTGACCAACAACTGGTTTTGTTACAATTACATAATTAGTAAAAGTGTACTTAAACAAGAGCTTAACTGGCAATTTATTGTTTCCTCAATGTAGTCATATTGGACTCTATTTGATTTAATTATAAAATATATCCTGTGACTAATTTTGTAGAATAGTTCCTCATAATTTGTTCCTTTATATTGTCCTCAAATCACAATTAATTTTTCCTCAAATATTATATTATTATGCAAATAAAATTCTTATGAATCAGACAGACTTCTAATAATCATTAATCATTATACTTATATCAAAATCATGATTGTTAAATATCTAAGCAATCACAAGATCTATACCATATCGGTGTATGATTTAAAATTAATATTTTGATTTGTATTTAAATTGTTATATATGTGACCAACACACTAATGTTGTTAAACTATAAGTAGGTATAATAAGGTATTGTATCTATGTATTATGTGTATGTATATCTAATCAGATAACATCACTTGTATGGTTAGTCTTCGGTCACAGAACCACTCCTAACTTGTTGTGTATTAGTAAATCATTGACACATATTCCACTTCATAATAATAACAAGTAGGTATAATTCTGTAAAGTACAGGGTAAGGGTATATAATGATCCTTAGGATAGATTTTTTTGTTATGCCCTATGACTGTCCCACTGCAGGGCAAGGGTCTCCTCCCAAATGAGGGGGAGGGGTTAGGTCTTGAGTCCACCATGCATTTATTTAATACTTGCATCTTAGTATGTTCTTCCCCAAAATTGTAGGTATGTATTGTATCTCTGGGAATTTACTCCTGCTACTTGACCTTTATACCGTAAACTTATTTAACAACAATGATTTGTAGTAAACATTGTTATCTTAACCATTTAAAAATTTGGTGGGTTTATGCCATAGTTACTTACATTTATACATTTCTAGCGACTTAAAAAAAGATGACTATTGTGTTATTTTTGTGTCGCCAACTCCAATCTCAGACATTAAAGTATTTATTGTCCAAAGATTTCTCTTTCTATATTAGCAGGTAAATAAAAATGGTTAATTTCTCAAGAACCCTGTGATATCTTTTACTTAATTGAATGATACCTGATATTTTTTAATTGTTCATTCATATTGTCAAGTTTATGCAAGAGCCAAGTACCGCATTATATAATCCTGTAACTTGGTCAAATTTTAAAAATTAAAATCATGTGACTGTCAAGGTTGCGTAATCGCCCGGCATTTCCTACAACTGTAACATTCACTTTTTCTATTTAATCTCTCTTCGATACTGGCCGCCGGCGCAATGAGCTGGAACGTAACTCTTTTTCTTGTAAGGGCTGAAGATTGTAATCGTTGTTTCGGTTTGGTTTACGGCGCAGCGTAATTTACATTTTTAATTTTTTTTGCCTGCACTCCGCTCTCGATAGTTCTTCCTGGCAGACATGATTTGCCTGATGCTCAGATAGGTATCAAATCGACCTTTGAAGTCCAATAAAATAATTTTAGTAGTTCAGCAGATGTTTAATGAGAAACAAAGTCTTTCTATTAAATGTTCAACTGTTCCTGTCAGCTACAGTCAACTCGTTTGTGTATTTGTGCAAAAGCAGTTTATCAATAAGGTATAACAGCACAAGTTTTATACAAAGGAAAGTAACTGATAAGGGAAATGGTTTCTTGTATAAAGTTTTGTTTGTAATTAAGACCATTGTGCCACATAAGCATTGCTACTTTATAAATAAAAAATGCATTTACGTAACATTATGTTTACACTCGCAACGTTAAATGCAACAGTATTCCTACCCTTACAAAGTATATCAGATCTATTACTAATCGTACGTATTTGCCTAGAAAACTAGTTCCATCTCGCTTTTACTAATATAGCCAAGTACTTCCCTCATTCCCATACACAACGATTGTGCCAGCAACTGCATTCTATGACGCACAATATAAAGTATTATTAGTAGGTATATTAGTTTTTTCCACCTCGGGACTATGGAGTCCCGGATTTTTTGAAGGTTGCGTGGGGCCCAATCCAACACGCAGAGGATGTAAAGTGACTCAATATTATTGCAAAATATTATATGATGGAACTGTTGACAATACTTCATTGTGCATTTACGTAACTGTTCTCGTCTCTATTGTCTGATCTAATGCTGGCCGTATTGAATCTGTGGCAGATTCATTTACTTATAATGAGGTGAAGGTCTACCGAGATGGAGTAGCAACCGCGCCGTTGAGAGGTTCCCGGTCAAGTCCATTTTGTACTCATATTAGATAGGAATTCTTCAGACCACTGTTCTTGCTACGATACTAGATTTGATGTTGTATTCTGTATTTATATGCATACTCAGGCATACTGCTAGGTAGTACCAGTATAGTTATACGTGGGCGAAATCGGCCCGCACATCGTACCTTCATGCCCATTAGTGTTACAAACTTCGTCAACCACTTTCTTTTATGCCTACCTACGATTGCTTAAGGTTCAAATCTAAAAGAGGTCCATATATTTAAAAAAAGGTGGCTGCCGAATCGCAGTAGTTATAAGAGTAGGTATGCCATTGAACGAAACTGATATCGACATAAATCACCATTGTGCAAATTGGTTGATTATTATGGCCCACTTCGTTGGTACATTTATTCATAACCAGTTTTGATATACTGCTAATGATAAGGCGTCAACATTTAATTCAAAAACCTAACATTTAACCCATTGCCGAGCCCTTTAATGCATGGATTTAGGGAAGTTAGGGTTAGTTCATCGCGTCAGCTAAGTGCGATTAGTGCCTTAAAATTATGAACGATCAGCCTTTTCCCCTGTTCCTCAGACCTTTTTTAAGCCCCAGGACATGTTTAAGAGGCGCCTTTTCATGGTTTCGTGTTTCATACCACGCTGCTAGTTTCATTCACATAATATATTTTTTTCTCTGAACAATTTTACCGTGACCACAATAGCTATAATGTCCAACTGTCTATGTGTACTTATGTAAATTTTCCACACAATGAGCATAATAGATAGAATTAACATAACAAAACGTATAAATTGTACCGAGAGCACTCAGCGCGGTCACTGTTTATTTTTCCTGAACTCATCATTATTATGAGATAATGGTGACTGTTGATACAAATTAAATATGATTTAGTTATAATGTATTTTATCTAGCATAAGTTGATCAATAGCAGTAGTGATGACATGACATGTGTATGTATACTATTGAAAGGTCTTTCAGCTAGCTACCATATTTCTCTTCATGCCTTTATTCCCCCTTACACCCCCGATTTTATTTCGATTCTCAAGCACGTAGCGTAGGTACACAAAAAATGTGACGCAAAGACTATGACAGACTAGACAGTTCGAAATGTCTTATTAGCAAAGCTATTTAAGCTTTCGTTAAGTAGGTAACTTACCAATATATTGTCCGTCTCGTCGTTCGAAGGTCAAGGCTGAATATTACTTTATAATTGAAATACTTGTTTTAGGTGACATCTTATATGCAAATAACTATCGGATCCAATGACAAAGAAATCACCAACTAGACATTTTCATCTTACTCTTATTCCTAAACCTGGAATAAGAATTTAGGCTATATTTCCACCATGAACCACAAAGTTATAGCCTTTGCAGCCGGTAGTTACGTCACTCGTGCCTAAAATATAAACAGATACGTAAACAATGAGGTATGCGTGCACTTATATGCAAGGCACTAGTACATATGTACTTACATATATTATATTTCCTCCTCGTATCATCCAAATGGTCACGATCATCGCAAGACGTAAACAATCGTCATGAGTACAAAGTCTTCAAATCTATACTTCTATACTAATATTATAAAGCTGAAGAGTTTGTTAGTTTGTTTGAACGCGCTCATCTCAGGAACTACCGGTCCGATTTGAAAAAAAAATCAGTTAATAGCCTTCCTCGATATATGGGCTATCTAACGATAGGCCTTTACTACACATCATCACGCTACGACCAATAGGAGCAGAGTACCAGTAAAAAATGTTACAAAGAACGGGGAAAATTATGACCAATTCTCTCTTATGTGACGCAAGCGAAGTCGCGCGGGTCAGCTAGTGTACTATCTATACTAATCTATACTAATATTATAAAGCTGAAGAGTTTGTTTGTTTGAACGCTCTAATCTCAGGAACTACTGGTCCGATTTGAAAAACTCTTTCAGTGTTAGATAGCACATTTATCGAGGAAGGTTATAGGCTATATATCATCACGGTACGACTAATAGGAGCAGAGTAGCAATAAAAAATGTTACAAAAACGGAGAAAATTATGGCCTATAATAAACTAGTCCCAAAAATTAAGGGATATAAAAAAAGAATCTAAATTTTTGGGTGATTTTCAACAAGCTGTAACTCCGAGGAAAATGGTCGTACAGAAAAAATAAAAACAACAAATTGTAGCTCCAAGTGTCTAGTTTTTAGATATGACCATGAAATTTTTTTGTCATCGCCAGGTCTGGAGAAATCCTACGAAAACTACCAAAAAAAAGTTTTTCCAATTTTTTTCCCTCCTAAAAAAAGGTCCACGGGCTTCAAAAATTTTTTTTTGATTCTTTCGTTCTAAAGCTCTTTTAGAAAATTTAATCCTCTTTAATTTGCCGTATTCAAAAAGCCTGTACGACGATTTGCCACGGAGTTATCGTCAATCAAAGCAAAAAAGTTATTTTTGACTTTGATATTCAATAACTCCGGAAATAATGATTGTATAGGAAATCAAAGGAGGGTTTTGAAAACTGCACAATATTCTCTATAAGAAAATGTAAACATCTTTTAAGAAAAAAAATTTTTTTGAATTGAAAACTCTGACTGAAAAAAAAACAAAAATTCGCAAAATTAAGGATATTTGGATAACTTGGTATAACTTTGGATAAAATGGATGAACGAAGGATATCGTCGGTAATTTTTCAACCTCAAAGTGTCCCCTAAAATCCCTCAAAAATTCAAAGCGCTGCGATTTTATTTTCATTGTGCCCCGAAGCTTCAAATTCTTTGTCAAAGTCAAAAAAGCAAATCGCGTGCCTATGCTCACTCCACGACATCGTCGAGCCCGATTGGCTTATGCGCATGACCATCACGATTGGGGTCGTAGACAGTGGACCAGTGTCTTATGGACTGACAAATCTCGATTTTGACTTCATGGCAGCGATAGACGATCTCTCGTTTTGCGATTTGCTTTTTAATCGAAAAAATAAAGATTTTAGAGAGAAAAAAAAAAAAAATTAAAAAAATGAATAAAAATCACAAAATTGCTCACAATGGTGATTTTTGCAACAACAAAGAATTTGAAGCTTCGGGGCACAATGAAAATAAAATCGCAGCGCTTTGAATTTTTGAGGGATTTTAGGGGACACTTTGAGGTTGAAAAATTACCGACGATATCCTTCGTTCATCCATTTTATCCAAAGTTATACCAAGTTATCCAAATATCCTTAATTTTGCGAATTTTTGTCTTTTTTTCAGTCAGAGTTTTCAATTCAAAAAAATTTTTTTTCTTAAAAGATGTTTACATTTTCTTATAGAGAATATTGTGCAGTTTTCAAAACCCTCCTTTGATTTCCTATACAATCATTATTTCCGGAGTTATTGAATATCAAAGTCAAAAATAACTTTTTTGCTTTGATTGACGATAACTCCGTGGCAAATCGTCGTACAGGCTTTTTGAATACGGCAAATTAAAGAGGATTAAATTTTCTAAAAGAGCTTTAGAACGAAAGAATCAAAAAAAAATTTTTAAAGCCCGTGGACCTTTTTTTAGGAGGGAAAAAAATTGGAAAAACTTTTTTTTGGTAGTTTTCGTAGGATTTCTCCAGACCTGGCGATGACAAAAAAATTTCATGGTCATATCTAAAAACTAGACACTTGGAGCTACAATTTGTTGTTTTTATTTTTTCTGTACGACCATTTTCCTCGGAGTTACAGCTTGTTGAAAATCACCCAAAAATTTAGATTCTTTTTTTATATCCCTTAATTTTTGGGACTAGTGTATATTCACTCTTATGTGACGCAAGCGAAGTTGCGCGGGTCAGCTAGTAAATTATATAATGGCTAATTTATTTGTTTATAGTATCAAAATAATAATACATACTGAATGTAGGTCATGTAAGTGTATGAAGGTCGAAACTAATGCACCGGAGATCATTGCCAGTTTTCGTCATGGATGGTGTTAATCATTTCTGTTGAATAGAGCTACGTCATACCTACATTGGCTACTTTAGTTAGGTAATTGGCACCTGTTGTTACTACACGAAACTGCATGGAACACTGGAATTTGTATTTATAGCTATAAAGTGACTATGCATTCCTTCATAATACCTTAAGAATAAGTAGTTACCATACGTCGTATATCACAGAAAAATAATATTACTTTAAAAGTGCTTTTGGTAATGCGAATATTACGAGGAAAGAAAGTAAGGCACTAAATCTATGGGTCTACAATTTGTTTAAAAATTTCGTGGTATAGATTTATACCATGTTAAGTCCAGAGGCCTATGTTTTTTCTTGTTTGATTCAATGACTCGAATACCGTTAAGCCCTTCTCCCATTACGATACGCCCGCGCGACTCTAGTCTCGGAGACTAGTCGCCACGAAGTATCTCACATACATTTGTATGGAGACTCTCACATTACGATACTGCTAGTCTCCATACAAATGTATGTGAGATACTTCGTGGCGACTAGTCTCCGAAACTAGAGTCGCGCGGGCGTATCGTAATGGGAGAAGGGCTTTAGACAAACATGTCCAGGGACAAACTCACTCATAATATCGTCAATATTCTACGCGTTAAACAAAACAAATATTATCATTATTTATCTTAAGCTATTTACCCTTTAACCTTTATAGGAAAATGTGAGAAAAACACAATTTATTTTATCATTAATTGACCGAGAAATTGCAATATAATATCAAAGACGCCAACGCATATCCGCTTCAGGTCATTGACTCCATTATTGATAATGTAGTGCAAAATAAACTTAGTACACATAAACATTGCTACTTTGAATCTATACAAATACTTTCAACTATTATCAACAGAATAATGAGGCGCCCGTAGCCAGTTGCGCTCACCGCTCGGTAAACGAACTGTGGGTTAAGCAAACCTTGGCGCGGTCATTCCATAGATGGGTGACCGCATAGTGGTATTTGAACAGAGCGTCTCCATGCTTCGGAGGGCACGTAAAAAGTCGGTCCCGGTTGTTGTCAATTAAGATAACAGTCGTTAAGCCACGTCAAACGCCTTCGGGCGGCTTGAACAACTTTGACACTAGGTTGACCACTAACCATACGACAAGAAGAAGAAGAACAGAATAATAAACCTTAATTATCATTAGATAAGGTACAAAGTAGAATGAAATACTTACACCTGTACATACATAACAGCGATGTAATAAAGGTAATATGATGAATAACTATAGGTACATGACTTAGTCCATTTGTATATCTAATTAAGCGATTTGTTCAATAATAGTTTGAAAGTAATCAAAAGATGCACATTTATCAATTAACGATAAGGTAATTAGCGGCATTTCTAAATGACTACTTACACTATCAACTTATCTAATCTATTGGATTATTTAAATCTTATTTAGTTCAATCGCATTTTTGCATCATCATATCAGCTAACAATTAAGTACTGCTGGACTGTGGGATCAAGATAACATTCACAATCTTTTGTTTTTTGAAAAACGTAGAAAATTAGGTAAAGGCAAGAACAACCTCTACAAAATAAAGATGATATTTTTTAGTACAAAATTTTCTTGTTGTGCTATTCTTTAGGTTTAGAAGTAAGTGATGCAGACAAACGTGTGTAGATTTTCCATTAGTACGGAGAAGTGAGAATTATAACATGTCTTAGCAAATTTCTCTAAGGCCCAATGCAAGCTAGCGGAGACGCGGCGAAGATAAAATTTACAATGTTCGATAGAATTACAATGGGGCATTTACATTCTTATGGAGTACGCGTAGAAATCAATTACACATGAAAGGTACATGTTGCATGTGGCTGATGACTTTAACTCGTAGTAATTTGCTTTAACACGTCTATTCGCGATCTTACAAAGTAGAAGTACCGTTATTTACGCCAGTGTATTGATTGCCGTATAAAAGTTATCTTAGTTTACAGAACGGTATGCGATGGATATGCTATAATAAAGCTTACTAAAATTAGTCTAACATTAGTCTTGAACTAGGCGAAATCTATACAGGAAAAGACATAAGTAGGTAGACATTTCAATAATTCATTTATTCTTCGAAATTTCTTCCGGCATGTGTGTTACCTATAGTCTGCTGCAACATAACTACATTGTTTTAATGTCAACACGATATCCAAGGACACACCTTTTTAAACATTGTTTAAAACAATATTAATTAAAAAAGATACCATTTATTTCAGTATTTCCACACATATGCTTTGAACGTGACAAAATATTAATTGATGCTCTGAATAACAACTCTAATAATTTCTTTAAAACCTAAACCAAAGCGTTTATTATATATTTTAGTCATTAGAAGAGAAAAGTCCCTGTAAAACAGAGAAAAGACTGCATAACAACTAATTGAAATGAACCTACTTCAGAAACTCATAAAATACAACGTTTGTTTACAGGAGGGCAGCTGTGAATCCCTCAAGGAGTACAAAGGTCGCAACAACGCTAAGGGAGTGGACTTGAACCGTGACTTCCCCGACCAGTTCGACTCGCACAAGTCTGATGATGACGAGTACATGTACGGCGGCCGGCAGCCTGAGACCGTGGCGCTCATGAAATGGGTCACTAGCAAGCAGTTCGTACTGTCCGGGAACTTACATGGGGGAGCAGTTGTTGCTAGCTATCCTTATGATGATTCTAGGTTTGTTTTATTTTACTACTTATTAATACGTACGAGTCGTGCTCCGAACTGCTAAATCCAAGTATGGTCACTATTGACTTTCTACTAATGATGCTGATTAAATGTGTGTTTCATTTTACAAGCGAGTGAAAGAAACAAAACACTTAATAAATCGTTAAGTATTCGATTCTTTGGTTTCTATGTCTTGAGTCTTTTATTTTATCATATCCAACAGTACCTCCTCAATTTTTAAAATTATTGTATCCAAGTAAAAATACGCTTACGCTTAAATAAGTTAGTTTTAATCACGGTAAATAGTAAAAAAGTTAGATTACCACCTAATCTAGCACTAAATCAATAAGTCTAAATTTTCCTAACTAGTTATAAAACCACTAATCTGTTGTTTCCTTTTTCCAGTACCGGTCAAGACTGTTGCGTGGAGTCCCGTTCTCCCGACGACAGTTTGTTCAAGCACCTAGCGAGGACGTACGCAACACGCAACGCGGATATGTTGGCGGGAGACACCTGTCCACCAGAGAACTTTGATGGAGGACTCACTAATGGAGCCCACTGGTACGCTGTCAAAGGTAAGGAAGATAACTTTTGAACATGTGTCTTGGTTATTTCATATTGTAGGGTAATAGGATAGGGATAATATGGATTTTACTTGTTGCTTGAAACGATACGCGTAGCAATAACAAGGGAAAATACATGTTTGTGTAATTATTTGGTAGTTATGATTATGATTTTGATATCCTCCTGTGGTATATTTTGCCATGGCGGACAGTTACACTATAATGACTAGGTTACAGTGCTATTATGCCCTCCGAGCCACGAAGACGTTCATCTGAGATACTACTCCAGACATCATCTATACTTAATATAATAAAGCTCAAGAGTTTGTTTGTTTGATTGTTTGTTTGAACGCGCTAATCTCAGGACCTACTGGTCCGATTTGAAAAATTCTTTCAGTGTTAGATAGCCCAATTATCGAGGAAGGCTATAGGCTATATAACATCACGCTACGGCCATTAGGAGCGGAGTAGCAATGAAAAATGTTACAAAAACGGGGGAAATTACGACCCATTCTCTCTTATGTGACGTAAGCGAAGTTTCGCGGGTCAGCTAGTTTGATATAAAAGGCTGCTCAACCCATTTATCAGTTACCAACTCATCAGTCAAAACACTACAAACTGAAGCTCTAACCTTGTCAAGCAGTAAAAAGTGTAAAAACAGTATTGGGTTTAACTTACTTCTATCTGTAACACATTTAAGTGTTACTACAACAAATAAGGAAATTAACAGTGTTTAATTCAATAGGTCAAACTTTATCCCTGTTCAAATGAATCAGTTTTACAATAGCTCGTATCGCGGTTCATTGAATACAAACGTTTGTGTTTCAGTAATCAACTGTGTAATCACGTTTAATTGTTACACTATTTTATTGACTGTGATAAAGCTTGCGATAAAATTATTGAAATTAATTACTCTTGTGGTCTATGTGTGGTGCATTTAACATGTGAAGGAATCACCGGTTTCGTACCGAAACTATAGGGGTATTTCATTTTTGTCCTATTGTTTCCAATTACCAATGAAAATAACATTTTTACAATTATATTTCAAGAATTAAATAGCATTATTTTATCTCCGAACAGAAGACAAAAATGGGTTTAAGAACATCTCTTTGGTTCACACAACAGCACATCACCTACCCTACCTACTATAGTGTTTAAACTCATATAAAAAAACGCTATTGAATGGATAAACTACCGCTAAATGTGCTCAGAAACCGGGCATTAGTGCTGTCACTATTGGGAGTTACTAGGAGTAATTTTTTTTGTTTTTTTTTTGAAAATACAACTCCCGCACTAAGAATTGCTCTTGTGTCGTGGGGACTTTTACGAACATACAAACAACGGACACAAAGCACAATCAGACCCGAAACAATTATTTGTGGATTGCACAAATAATTGCTCCGTGTGGGAATCGAACCCACGATCGGTCTGCAGTGGTATCGGCGTGGTGACCTAAACCACTGCGCCACGGAGGCAGTCAAGAATGCCAAAGATTCTATCCACTTAACACACAATTTTGTTTTTACCTTCAGGTGGTATGCAAGACTTCAACTACATACACTCGAACTGCTTCGAAGTGACGTTCGAGCTGTCCTGCTGCAAGTACCCTCCCGCTGAGGAGTTGCCCAAGTACTGGCATGAGAACAAGGACGCGTTGATGGCTTTCATAGAACAGACCAATATCGGCGTCCAGGGTGTCGTCACTGATGATGATGGGGAACCTATCAAGGTATGTACGATAACTATAATATACGGTTTTAAGATTATTATAAACTAGAGGCCGCCCGCAACCTCGTCTGCGTGAAAGCCCATCCCGTGTTAATCCCGAACCCTTGGAAACTCCGGGATACCTTAGATGTTGTCTTCCAGGTCTTCAGCTACCTACATACCAAATTTCATTGTAATCGCGTCAATAGTATTTGCGTCAAAGAGTAACAAACATCCATACATACTCACAATTTTTTTGGTTTAATAGTTTTAGGCCAACTTAATAAAACATATAGGTATTTGATTAACTATTCTGTGCCCGTTTTTACCAAAAATATAGTTTTGAACTACGGAATATAGCGTACAGAATAGTAGCTTTGGAACTGAAAAGCATAATTGTATACGTAACAAAGATGTAGTACGAACGTATACGTATACTTTTATTAAACGTAGGTAGTGTAGGTACACACTTGATAGTTAATACTTTCGACTCATAACAAAAAACGCTTCTAGAGCTGTTTAAGCGAATTTCGAGTCTGACAGTCTTTTTAATAGGGCTTGGTATTCTTACAGGATGCTCAAATCAAGGTGCAGGGTAACGACCACTTTGTACGCAGCGCAGACAAGGGTCACTTCTGGAGAATGTTACTGCCTGGACAGTATAACATTACCGCCGTCGCACCTGGGTAACGTATCATTTAACCTGCAGGTCTTACTAGGATCTACTGTCTCATAACTAGACTGCCTCCGTGGCGCAGTGGTTTAGGTCGCCACGCCGATACCACTGCAACGGGAGGTCGTGGGTTCGATTCCCACACGGAGCAATTATTTGTGCGATCCACATATAATTGTATCGGATCTGGTTATGCTATGTGTCCGTTGTTTGTATGTTTGTAAAATTCCCCGCGACACAAGAGTAATTCTTAGTGCGGGAGTTGTCTTTTTTAAAAGAAAAAAATAATAATAATAAAGTATTGATACATTATCGATTAAATGACGTTTTTTGACTTACGGTAGATATCTAAGCTGTATCTTATTACTGCAGTGACGTATTTTATTATTGTAAATGATGTCGAAATCAGCCAGGCTTTGCGAGGCAACAGAGTATAAAACGCATTCATAGGTAACACGGTATTACTTACTGTGCCTTACTATTTTCCTACTGCAGAAAGTCCTTTATTACATACTTCTTATTACTTGATAATAAATAATAATAATAAATATATAAATATCATTGGGCAACTCACACACGGTCATTTGATTCCAAACTAAGCAGAGCTTGTACTATGGTAACCAAATAACTGATAGACATACTTATATACTTCTAAATACATAGTTATATAGATAAATTGACATCCAGGCTCAGAACAAATACTCGTGCTCATCGCACAAAGATTTGTCCAGGGTGGGATTCAAACCCACCACACGCGGCTCGACGGTTGGTGCGGCGAGGTGACCGCTTAAACGCAGTTAAATAAATATTAATACTTATAATCAGTGTTGGGTCAATCAACTAATTTTTTCAATCAATTGATTATTCATGACTAATTTAGTCATGAATTATTTAGTCATGATTGAATTAATCATGAGTAAAAATAATAATCATAATCATGATTAAATAAATTAGTCATCAATCATTTAATGATTAAATGACTGATGACTAATTCATTGTATTTTTGTATGATGATTAAACTAAAAAAATTAAGTCAGGTGACTTAATTTTAGTTTAATTGAACACATCTATAAAACTATAACTGATCACCACCTTAAGTTGACTGAAAGAAATTCCATTAATTATAAAATTTTATTACCAAAACGCGTAGTTTTAAAAAGCAATTTAAATTATTTTAAACTAAATTAGCCCGAACTTATTTTTGCAAATGTGTACCTGTGTAAATAAAAAAATAAATAAACTGATTCTGTTGTAAAACTAGCTTTAATTAAAAACCTGTGATTAACAAATCAACATTCATGGAACGTAGACTTGAAAAGCTTAGTTTTATTTAACTATTATTTTTAGTCATTAAAATTTTAGTCATGATTGAATAACTAACACTAACACTAATTAATCATCAATCACGACTCATGATTGAATTTTTTTAGTCATTATTCATTAGTCATGAATAAATAATTTAATCTTAATCATCAATCATCAATCAAACTAAATTTTGCCCAACACTGCTTATAATAAATCAATCTATCAACAGATCTTGCCATTTCTAATAAGTCGTAGATTTTAGTCGGTATTTATAGTTTTGGTTTTTTATTTATAAGTGTTCGTATATTTTCAGATACTCAATCCCACCGTACACAACGATAACCATCCCAGCGAACCAATCAGAGCCAGTGGTCGTCAAACTATCTCTCCACCGCCGCAGCCGGGCGCTCATCGCGGGTAAGTGGCAGTCCTACCACGACAACTCCGCCGTCGCACTCACTCACTGTTCCGTCATTGTGTTCAACCTACTGCTTGTCGCTCTGGTCGATAACTAATGAACAAGGGTGATACTGGCCTTTGTGTTATGCCTTTACGTTTAGTCAGCTCGTGACCACGGTCGATGTAATTCGATGAAACGTCGGGTGAACATATAAGGTATTCTAACCTTTAATTTTCAATCGCGATTAAGACCCGTTACATTATAATATTATGCCTATACGATTCTAATATAAACGGTTTATGTTTTTACAGTAGTGTTATAGCGTTTTAACTTCGAGTATAACAGTTACTTTTAAATACTTAGGTCAATTTAGCTACTCGTCGTAGCTCCCTATTTAAAAGATTCTTTTTGACGTTTTTGATTGATGCTGCTAACATTATCTTTGCATGTATTTGTCATAAACGTTGAGATCTAAGGCATATATTCGTAAAAGCATAATTTCATTTACAAATTCCGTTAACACCCTGAATAAATAAGAGAATTGATAAACACTTTTAGCTTGATCTTTCATTGAAAAAGAACACAGACGAAATCGTTAAATGGCTAAAGAAAACTACTACTATTACAAAACGTGAAAAGAGTTATCACAAGCAAAGTTTTTAAAGTTTATCCTTTCTCGTTGAGCAATATCGTCTATGTAATACAATATAACGATGTAAAATTCTATCAATATCATAAACTTCTCTTCATACAAAAGATTAACTGTATTGATTTTCGTTATTTCGCAAATAACGCACCACTAAAAAGTGCTTTATTAACTTACAAACGTACCGTAAACATAAGTTACGGTATCAATACTTTTAAAAAAAATTATCGATAGCGTATCAAGTGCAATTGTGACAGTTAAAACGTTGTGTCACTTTATCCATCGGGTATGGTATCAGACACTTAGTAGCTATGAAACTGGCCTTTATTCTCTTGTATGAAACGAAGTAACAAACACACATTTCATATTGACCATTTAACTGTACATAAACGATCTTCAAACATTTACTTGCACATAGTCAATTGAAAGCACATCATAATCATAACTATTAATGACTACTTTACTTCCAAAACTAATTGTCAATTTAATGTATATTCCTCTTAGTCCATTGAAATGTTACAATTTGAGGGCCGAATATTGCATTTCTTAGAGGACGCAATTTTATTTTTGGAACATGTTGAGTGGGTCGTCTTACAATAAGTTATGAAACATAACATGTAGGCAAAATAATTTGCTACAAATTATGCTTTAACAGTTTCATTGTAAGACGCATAGTTTCCGAGATATAGCGAAAAAAGGGTTTTCACTCCCTTTTCCAAGATGGCGGCCGGGGGACAAGAGTGGCGACCCCACAAACTTCAAGTTAAGCTTCTATTGACCCTCCCTACATGTTCCAAAAATACAACGGCGTCCTCTAAAAAATGTAAAATTCATTTAACATTTCAATGGACTATCTGTGTAATCTTTCCCGGTAATAATTTATTACTATAGTATGTTATAATCGACTATTCTTTGATAGTTACCTATGTTAAATACCTATTTATTTCATGCTATTCTTTAAGAAAGAAGTAAAATTTGACAAAAAATGGCTTTAAGTTTATTTTGTACGCAAAGATATGCTCAAATTGAATTTTAAGTGCACGTTTCGAATACGTATACTAGTTTTCGCGGTCGTATTTTGTCACTGTATAAGTAAAGACATGTCAATTGAAGAACTTAATTTGATTTGAAGTAATTAATAATGAATTGACTTTATTTATAAGTAAAATCAGTCGTCTGTGTCAATTGCTATAATATTTAATTCCATTTTAAATAACTATTAAATTATCGACTTTCTATGCAAGTAAAATCAGTCATCTTTCATAGCTTATAAGATGTAATATACTGCTGCAAACACCATAAAATTAATCTAGCTTGTAGATAAACACTCATCGTATATAACACACCTATTTATTCATATACTAACTTTAATCAAACATGTAATTGTGATCTTAACATAAAAGCAATAAGGTCTAAAATACATAAGCAATAAATTGACTAATTTATACAATTATAATAAGTTAAGAAGAAAAGTCCTTTGACTGAATAGATATAGAAATACAAATTCTAAACTACTTAAAGAAAGAAATATGTTCTAGTCACGTGAAATTTTACTTTATTGACAGTTATTATTAAGGTCGAAATTGCCTTGTCTCATAAAAAATGCATTTGTATGAAAAGTATTATTTGGATTAAGATGAATTTTCGGAAAAAATTTTTATTGTGAAATGACTGAATCAGTTCCTTTCTTTTATATTTATTTGGCATATTTTTTGTGCAATATTTTAGTTGTAAATGTGTTTATATGTTTAGTAGGACTGTTAGGATAAAAACAGACTGGTTTAAGCTTTTCCTGTGCCAAATCACTGAAATGTACATACAAGTATAAAAATAGATCTCAAAAAATGTATTCAGTATTTATTGTAAAAACTAGCTCAAAGTATCGCCATTTGACTTATGCATATTATGGTCTCCTATTTAGTTGGTAATTAAATACTTTGTGAATTGACTGATTATTTTGACATATAACCCTCTTATTACGAAACAAAAAGATCACGAAATCGATTCATAAGTGACAGAATTCCGAAGTTACACATTAAAAAAATACCGATATCCGAAATAATTATAGCCGAATCGAGGACTTCCTCTTTTTCAAAGTCGGTTAAACATTATTAAAACAAAACCTTCTTAAAACCTTTTAAATGTTTTGTAATGAGGGGTTAACAATTGTGACTATATCATATAGTCCAACAACTTAGTGGAGAGCCTCAAGTACAAGATTCCCGTCACGCTGACTTAAGTAAATTTCAGAGTTTAGAAGGTCATTGACCCACAGACTTACGCAACTGACGGATGCCTTTTCGATACATCTACTTTTAGTTTAAGAATTATTTATAATCTAGATAAATCATGCCAAGGCTCTCTACAAAGTCGTCGGACTATAGTAATTGGTTGTATTTAGTTGTAAGAAAACATTTCATTATATTGAATGTACTAACGGTAGTTTATATTATTTATTAAGTATGTTGTATGTACGTAGATGGTCTCAGGCGATGTAAATGAACAATAAACACAGCAGGTATACAGTATGTTGCTTTTCAATTAACACCTTTATATATATGTAGTACGATTCATTTTGTCAAACATTTATTTTTATCTTTGTTTCTATTAGCTATTCTGTGTCTAAGTCTTGGCTCCTACAATTTGATCAAATGGCTGATGAAAAACCTCGTTGACAAGTCAATATCGGCTAATTTTGTTTTAAAATCTGATCAGCGCCATCTAGTGCATTTTAATGGAAACTAAACTATGTTATTTGCGACTCGATAGTAGTCAATATGTATTCGTAGTGCGTACACAGATGAATTACACGTTCTAAAATTTTACGTGCTAAGATACGCGCCCGTAGAGATTTGTATAAACAGTTATCGTTGATATTTTTTTATGGTACAGATATAAGCCTAAACTCCACTTGATCAATTTGTACGGAGCTAAGAACAAGGCATTGAATGAGCTAAATTGTTTTATTCATTTTTATAGTTTTAATTTTGGTTTAAACGAAATAATGTTATTCAAAAATGAATCTTATTACACTTTTCTGGGTTTCTTTTGGTTTTATATTTGTGATAAAATTTTATTTCTTTTCTATATTTGGTGGTGGTTATTTCGTTTTTTCTTATGTAGCGCTGTTGATTTGCCCGTATTTCTTCGTTCAATGCTTCTTAGTAGCACTTTCTAAAGACAATTACTCTTCACCCACACACTCGGCACCGTAGTGGGGTCCCGGTATTTTCTGCTTTTGTGTGCAATAATAAACTGTACGAAACAGTAATTTGCATGTAAACTTATTTTACAACACTTAACTTTTGACGTGACTAAATTTGAGAGTTATTTGAAAATGAACTAAAAAATCGTGATTCGTGTCAACCAAATTAACTTTTAAAATCAAAATTCTAAAGTTAATCGAACACAATCGAAACGCCAACTAATAAACAAAACACAGCACACACAAAATCAAAATGGCGTCCAATATGGCGTCGTTTTTTAAATGGCAACGGGCAAATCTCCAGAGCATGTAAGGCGCGCGCGTCACGACACCGACGGTATTTCCGCAGCCGACTTCGTCCACCATGACTTCGTGAAGATGGAGAGCTTCCTCAAGGACCTGAACCAGCAGTACCCTGAGATCACGCGGCTGAAGAGCATCGGCAAGTCCGTGGAGGGCAGAGACTTGTATGTGCTTGAGGTGACGAAAGATCCTGGACATCATTTACCGGGTAAGTAAAATGATTCATTTAATCGTCAGCCCCTTCTGTACCATTCAGATAACTATATTTTTATCTCTCGTGAACCATATGCAAAATCATGAAGAAGTATAAAACATACATAATTATTATGACTTATTATTTTATGACTTATTATTAGAGGTTATTTAAGAGTATTTATGTATATAAGACTATAGTGAATCGAGTTTGTAAAATTAATGCACCTTCTACATTGTATAATTTCACTTGCCAGTAGTCCATCCAACGTACTATTATACCTTTCTATATAACGATTTTCATAAAAATCGGCAAGAAAGTGATAATAATAAATATCCTTAAAAAAATCAGTTCATCTTTAATAAAGCTTCAATCTTTCAGGCAAGCCCGAGTTCAAGTACGTAGCCAACATGCACGGCAACGAGGTAGTAGGCAGGGAGCTGTTACTTCTGCTGGCCAAGTATTTGTGCACGCAGTACTACAGCGGAGACGAGCGCGTACAGAAGTTACTGAACACGACCAGGGTACATCTGATGCCGAGCATGAACCCTGATGGCTATGAGAGGGGGCACGTTGGTGAGTTGAACCACTTCATTTCCAGTTTCTGTTTGCTTTTTTTTAAATGATTTAGTCTATTGTTTACCTGTATAATAAGATGCCAATTTTTTGCTATATGCTCTGAAAAATACGTATGACAGTGTAATAAAAGACTTAATAAGGCTGTATTCAGACTTCGCTCGAGATTTTACGAAAAAATATTCTTCGGGATGTATTGCATCTGTTATCTACAGTAGTTAAAGTTAATATAAAGTCCTGGAAAATAAATTAGTGGCCTATATCCTACCCTGGGATAATAATATAATCTATCGTCGTGAAAACAACCTTATCTACCTTGGCTCAGATATTTCTTCAAAAAATAAACAACCAACGTCTCCGTTTTTCTGTAAAAAAATACATTTTTAATATAAGGTATTAATTTTCAGGTGACGCGACTAGTATAAAGGGAAGAGCTAACGCACATGATGTTGATCTAAACAGGAATTTCCCAGACCAATTTGGCGATACAAAGGTACAGTAATCTTCCTTTATCTTATCAACCAATTGATAAATCATTCTTTATGCTAGTAATCAACCTGTTACCAAGGTTGGCTAGACAACTTTAATCGATACCTACTGCGAATGTAAGAACTCCAAAAAAGAAGACATTCGGCTAAAATACCTTTAAGCAGTGGAAGGTCACCGCCAAAGATAACTCAACCCACTAATTATTTAACGACTGGTGAACACATAAATTTATAAAAATAAAATAAATTTAACCCATTACTGTCCCACTGCTGGGCAAGGGTCTCCTCCCGTAATGAGGGAGGGGTTAGGCCTTGAGTCCACCACGCTGGCCAAGTGCGGGTTGGGGACTTTGCATGCCCTCAATAAATGTATTAAACAAATTTTAGGCAGGCAAGGTTTCCTCACGATGTTTTCCTTCACCGTTTGAGCATGTGATAATTATTTCTAATACACACATAACTTCGAAAAGTCATTGGTGTGTTGCCTCGGGTTCGAACCTGCGACCACTTGCGTGGGAGGTGTCAACTTATACCACTCGGCTATCACTGGTGAACACAACACCCTAAAAATAACATACATTACTGTTTCACAGGACAATAGAACTCCAGAGCCAGAGACATTAGCGGTAATGAACTGGTCGTTATCCGAGCCGTTCGTGTTGTCGGCCAACTTGCACGGCGGTGCATTGGTCGCCAACTACCCGTATGACGGTAACCCTGAGATGAGGAGCGGGCACGAGTACCTGACACCTGATAATGATGTGTTTGTACATCTTGCACATGTTTATTCTGATGTGAGTAACATTTTAAACGAATCTACATTAGCCTTTAATCACACTTGGGCCTTGTCCACATAGGTCAGACTAAAATAATCAGGCCCAACGTAAACCAGAAGAGACGCGGCAAAGATACTGAGAATGAATCAATTTATAATAAACCTTAACTTGTATGACATATGGATTAAAACTGCATACCAAAGATCGATTATAACTACGGCGCGTGGCGCCTCGTAAAGCTGCCATGTTTTTAGTTCCCTCCTTAAGTGTCTACAATTCTATATATACCACAAAAATATAAATTAGGTTTCTATGGACCCTTGAAAAATAGATTAACTAAATTAACACGTTTTCTTTGGCTTTCAGGCTCATCTCAAAATGCACTTAGGTCAACCCTGTAGAAATGTTCCCTCTGAAAAGTTCCCCGGTGGAGTCACTAATGGCGCTAAATGGTAAGCTAAGCTATATCTACATATAACTGCACGTTTGGCGCGGTGGTTTAAGCGGTCACCTCGCCGCAACAACCGTAGCGCCGCGTGTGGTGGGTTCGAATCCCACCCGGGACAAATCTTTGTGTGATGAGCACGAGTATTTGTTCTGAGCCTGGATGTTAAATTATCTATATAAGTATGTATTTAGAAGTATATAAGTATGTTTATCAGTTATTTGGTTACCATAGTATAAGCTCTGCTTAGTTTGGAATCAAATGACCGTGTGTGAGTTGTCCAACAATATTTATTTATTTATTTATTTATTTATTTATATGTTCATTTGTAATTTTATACCTCCTTTAGTTACTATTGATGATACGAAATGTAACTAAAAACACATACCTCATTAAAAAAAAGGCTTTTTTACTTTCTGACCTCGAATAAATAATTTAGGATGACTTTTCTACTCTCAGGTACGTGTTAGCCGGTGGTATGCAAGACTGGAACTACCTGCACAGCAACGATATGGAGATCACTCTAGAACTGGGCTGCTTCAAGTTCCCTCCAGCGACTGACTTGCCTACCTACTGGGACGATAATAAAGAAGCGCTTCTGCAGTATATTGAACAGGTAATATTCCTTTAAGTCACTTTATTTTTGACAAAGGAAAAGAGCGAAAAAAATACATCAATCTAGTCTGAATGCACCGTTATTTTTTCGTCTATGACTTTCTGCCGTTTGTGATTGCGACTGTCTCACCGCTTTTATTACTATGTTTGGAGGTTGTCAATTCCATTTCGGTAAAAAGAATTATGTTTATATTGTTTTTGAAATCCAAAAATAGTCTTATTGTATTTCGTAAATAGCAGCAAAGGTAGCAATCTATAGAACCAATGCATAAGCTGCAATTCTTCACTACCTATATACGTTTCAGATTTTTATTGACTTCGGAGTCGATCCAGGTCACTTCGAAAGTTATGGCCCATTTTATTTAAAATCTTACTTTAAATTCAGGTTCATAAAGGCGTGCATGGTTTCGTGAGCAGTCACATCGGTCACCGACTAAGCAACGCGACCATCACCGTGAGCGGAGTGCGACACGCGGTGTCCACGGCGAGGGACGGAGACTACTGGCGACTGCTGGTGCCCGGCACTTATAATATCACTGCCAGTAGGGAAGGGTGAGCAACTTCATGTTGTACTTATTAACTTCTTGCTTAGAAAAATAGTTTGAACGGCCTTCGTGGCGCAAGGTGTTTGCCACGCCGCTATAATTGCGTCGGAAGGTCGTGAATTTATTTGTGTAATTTACAAATAGTTGATTTGGGTCTGGTTATACTTTTTGTCCGTTGATTGTATGTTTGTATCCCCGTGATACAAGAGCAATTATTAGAGCGCGAGTTTTCTTTTAAAAAGAAAAGTATTAAATGGACTTGTAGAAATTTTAGTATCGAATATCCTCTGTCAATCTAATATAACGTCAATCAGTAACATCTGAATATTTTTTGTTCTAATTATCAAGATCAAGATTTTCCATAATTCTGTTTTTCTTTTACACTTTTTAAATCACTTTTTAAATTACCTCTCTTTACTTACAGTTACGAAACAATAACGGAACAAGTGACAGTGCCTCCCGAAGGTTCCATCAGTGTCAACTTCACTCTCATGCCGGACGATCCTCAACACTGGTCCTCAGCATACGACTTCCGGTGAGTCACATGATAATCGACCTTAATGCAACCGGTTTTATATTGACTCGCATAACATTTTAAGTGCAACTTTGTACGTCGCTTACGACCTTTTGATGTAGTAGTTTTATGTTGTAATGTCTTGTTTAAGATATAAGCTGTAATTTTATTTCATATTTGCTATAGTAATTATGGATACTATTAGTACTTATAAAGCTTTTAATGAGCTTGCTCCAAAATAAAGAATTAAAACTATAAATAATTGTGTCCAGACTATCCTTCAATAATACGAATGCCGAATGAAACTACATTTTTTTTATTTGTTTTTTCATAGATATTTAAATATTTTTTAACGCGTAAGACAATTTCGATAATCACTTAAACATGTGAAAATGTATGCCTTAAAATTTTGTGCGAGTCAAAATGAACCCTATTTCAATCATACCACGGTCTTGTTCGCTTTGTGTTATGCTTGACGCTTGTTACCTTTTGTATGTATGTATTTTGTACCTGTCATGTCTTCTCTCATAAGAAAAGAAAATGGGGTTTTTAATATTACGCATTTTCCTTTCTTAACTATCGTGAAATATTGTGACATTTTCTATTAAAGAGATTTTTATTCTGACTTGTGGCTACATGATGTGTTTATAGCAAGTAATAATAAATAATAAGTTTAAAGTCATGATAATTAACAATGACAGTGGCAACATTTTATTTAGTTTAGTGTTGCCAGACTTTTTTATTTAGTTGACAATGTTTGGGCTTTTACCCCAAATAAATTTAAGAATACTTATTATTTATTATTACTTATATTATATGATACAGCACAATGTGCCTTTGCTATGTTTTTATATATGCACCTGTCACCGTGCACAGTGGACTACTCAATGCATTGCTTGTTTTAAACTTTGTATACTACTTACCCTTCTAAGATCTGCAGCAATGTATAAACAATACCTATGATTATGCCACTATTCTAAAAATACAGGCATTAGAAAATGAATGAAATTATAATACTCTGAAGAAACTCAGTTCTTTATAAAAGTTAGTGTTTATATCTAAGAGCCGTCCATCGAATTTATGAATAGGTTTATAATTAATATATTTTAATAAGTCGTTTATTTCTTAACGTTATTTGTTCGCATATTGTACACTGTTGCTGTAGTTCAGTTTTGTTTTAACTTTTTGTGTCAAGAGAACCTCTGCCAAAAGATTCAGGCGCCTAAACTCGTATGCCTTATTCTTAAACTTAAAATATTTGCTAGTCTTTTTGGCATGCGTTTTAAAGACATATATTAATATTCATAACATTACTTCTGCGATTTCTCCTACTCTTTTTTGTACACAACTCCATTTATATTTTCAATTAAACATCTCTCCTTTAAACCTATTAAATTTATACCTTGCACCAAAGAGTATAAACAAAATTGAGCTCCTTTTAACTCAACTTTGCTAATACTTTAGCTTTTTAATACTTTTACACAAGCTTTAGGCCAAATCAATGACCTCTGAAATATTTTTTGAGATTATCTTACAAGCACAAATACAAAATAGGGTATTTTCGATATTATCTTTTATAGTGATATTTAATTTTATAATTATTCCTACTTTCTATGGCTTACTTTAACTTACATGTAGCGTTAGTACTATTTTATTTGTATGTCACAATGTTAATATTTCTTATAAGCTTTTATTAATAAATGTTTATGCACGCAAGTGTGTTGTTCATTGCACTAACTGTATGTCTTCACTAACACTTTCCACATAAGTAATTAAAACTACCAATTTAAAGTGCAATTAAACTAAGGAATCGATTGATCTGATTGCCCGGTTGATCAATATATCTTTATAAATTAGAACATTTTAAATTTTAATGCTCATTCTAAATTATAGCTAACTTATTTTTGTAATGGGAGTTACTTTATGATAGACTTGTGAAAAGGCACTCTTTCACCGCAATGAAAAAGTCTATGATTTACTCAACCATTTTTTACGAACCTCTTGCAATCGACACCATTTTATGCATTTGCTTTTTACAGTTATTTGGGGAACGGTATTAGTAGCTTTGTTTGTTACGACTTGCGAATTTCTTGTGCACGTTTCTAATACATTCATATTTAAATATTTTGGCCTGAAAGTAACACTGCATGAACGTTTGCTTGTAAAAAAACTGTAATATATATAGGTATAATATATATACTTGTGAAACAGTAAGTACGACCCTTGTTATACTAATGTGCTCAATTTTCTAATTTTCCCTGTCTATTTCATAAATATTATAGAGATAGAAAGATACACTTCAAAAAAATTATCGTTATTTTCTATTGCCTTGTTTCAGTGTACTGGATAATATAATAAATACTCGCTACCATACTCGGTTGGAGCTGTATGCAGCGCTTGCCGAACTCGAGAACAAATACTCCAAGATTACTGAGTTTAATGCAGGAGATAGCATGCTTACGGCTACTTTCCATCAATTGAAGATGACTGATGAGGTAAGTTAGACTATTCATGTTCGGCATACCTTACTAAGATGGATATTCCCCAGCAGTTTACTGAAAATGACCGGAAATAAGCTGAGGAAAATGCCAAAATTATTTCAATATCTATAAGGTCTTTCCCTCTATGTGTGAAAATCGTCGATTTGCGTTTCTCGGGTTATATACAGAACACAGACTGAAAAATTAAATAAAGGTTAATGCTAAAAGAAAATTTTGACTCAAACAACTTATTCTATTTAAAAGTTATTTGACCAATTATCTGTTTATCACAGGTCGGTTCACCAGAAGAAACTAAATTCCACATTGCCATCACGAGCAGCTTCTACGGTTCACAACCATTAGGACAAGAAATGCTTCTAAACTTCGCGCGTCACGTGGCCACAGCTTACAGCATCGGAGAATTCATACACATACGCCTATTAAAGAACGCCGTACTACACTTTATACCAAACATCGACCCACTGGCCAACAAAATGATAAAACAATACGACGGTACAGACAAATGTAACCTTGAAGCCTTAGAAGAAGAATTCGGAGATAGTTTATACACTTACTTGACTAAAAATGACCTGAATCCTTTGAGTAATTACACGAGAGAGAAGGCTTTTATTAGCATGCTTGAGTCGGAAAGGTACGATTTGGTACTTGAACTGTCTTCCGGTAATGAGGACTTGGCGTATCCAGAATTGTGTAAGAATGTGTATGAGAAATATGCGCAAGAGTATCAACAGAGTAGGAATATAGACAATAAATATCAATGTAGTAAGAGTAATTCTAAGCATGGAGATCTTATTGATGTGTTGTATGAGAGGTATAATACGCCGGTCATCTCGGCTGGCTTGAGCTGCTGCAATATGCCCGTGGAGAGGGAAATAGCGTGGGTCTGGAGGAATAACTTGAGAGGAATCATGAATCTTATACTGATGGCTAATACTGGTGAGTGCATGTTTTATTTTGGTAATTACGTTTTAATTATTAACGTAATGTAAATGCCATTTATTCCGAATTTTCTAACTTAGCATATATAACGATGATTGGATAGATCGATATACACTTACACTCCCTCGATTCGGTATAAATATGATTATAAAACAATATAACATCGATTATATCAATCCAGCATGCTGAACGTTCATGGCAAATGGTTCTCTTCTTGGTTATTTGATTTCTGTTTAATTATCTATAAATTGACCCTGTAATCGTTTCTTTGGTTAATCGATAAGCTATGAAATCAATGGATAACTGAGCCACCAGTTGTTAAAATAACTCTTGTATACGGCAGGCGTGTCCGGGTTCGTCCGCAACGAGGAAGGTCTGCCGATGCGTGACGCCGTGGTGGCCGTGACGGGCGTGCAGCGCACCGTGCAGGTGTCCCGCAACCAGGCGCACTACAAGCTCATGTTGCCGCCCGGCGTGTACCGCGTCATCGTGCGCTGTCACAACTACCAGGATCAGGTACTTATATTACTTGAAGAAGGCTTCTTCTGACTGCCTCCGTGTCGCAGTGGTCTAGGTCGCCACGCCGATACCACTGCAACGGGAGTCGTGGGTTCGATTCCCACTGACACACCTTCGACACCTTTGTGCGATCCACAAATAATTGTTTCGGGTCTGGTTGTGCTTTGTGTACGTTGTTTGTATATTTGTAAAAGTCCCCGCGACACAAGAGCAATTCTTAGTGCGGGAGTTGTCTTTAAAAAAAAAGGCTTAAATCATGCCTGTTCCGTCATATAAATTGCTCAGCTGCTCCAGTCAGTGATAAACTTACACAAACGCTTTTGCAGTCGTAGCCGACAGCTTAAAAAGCTGAAATAGATAACTGCTGAACAAATCTCAATTTTACACTCGGAGTCACGGTCGCGCTCTTGGAATACTAAACATGGAATTTATTTGAAAATTATTTATTCGAATGCGACTTCAATAACTCCGAAATGAAGTAAAGCACAAGCTTTTCATTGCAATACATGTTTTAAATTACTCGTAAATCTTTTTCATTGTACAGATGCTGAAATGGACCGTAGAGGAAGGTGTCCTCAAGAGTATGGACATCGTGATGCGTAGAATCAATGCGGACAGCATCGCCGGCGGCCAGTTCGCGCCTCTACCCATAGACAACAACCCGCAGATGGTGTACGTTACGGGTAATGCAACCAAAACCAATACTTTATTATCTGTTTTAGTGGTATTCTGTGTTGTATTCTTTAATGGTCAAATTATTCGTTAACAATAAAAGAAAATAAATAGCATTCCTTTGCGTCCTACCTTATACAAACTAAGTCTTTTACACTGCTCAAAATTATAAAAAGCATGTGACCTTAAGCTAACCGTTTTTTCGTGACTTTGTCTTTATTTAACTAATTAATTACCAAGTTTTAAGATCGAGTAAAGTTAGTATAAAGAATTACGCAATATCTCTCGTTTTTTCAAAATAACATCAGCTTTATCTGTCTCACATATCGCCCAAACACACACGATGAAACCATATTAAACTATGTTCCATTTTTACAGGTTTAACCCTAGACCACAACAGCAACCCTCTCTCATCAGTGGAAGTATCAGTTCGTCCAATAGGCGCCAAGTTAGTCGTAGCTAAGAACACCAGTGACGCGAGCGGGAGGTTCGTGCTGGCGTTACCGTTAGACTTTAAAGCGAAGGAAGTAGTCGCGGCCGCGACCGCCGGCGGGTATATTACTAAGAGCAAACATGTCGTGGTGAGTTGAACTTTACTTTATTTTCAAGATTTTCTAAGCTTATTATGGTTATGCTTAGATGGCTGTACTGTCACGCAGGAGCTAGTTTCTTGAACAGTCCAGCTGTCAAACGAGAAGAGTTATTATTTGCGTAACATATACATGCACGTACACCCGTGTGTGCATGCATATACGTATACCACCGTATACGTTTACGCATGACAAGATATGCCCCATATTAAACATCTTTAACACTATAAACAAATATCGACAAACTACAGGCCTTATCAAGTTTTGAAATTACTACGATCCCGGTTACTCTAACTAATTACCCTCTTATTCATAAAAATAAAGTTATGAAAGGCTTATAAAGTGTTTTGTTTCTTTCACTCTTTATCGAAATGAAAAAGAGAAAACATATGTGAAAGCATAGTGTGTTTATGAATAAGAGGGTTACATTATATCCCTTCCTCATTCGCATAAAATATGGTTAAAATTGGCATTATTGTTTTGTGTATGTTGTAGATAAACGGCCAAGAGAACTTGACTCCCAACGTGTTGTTCAAACTAGAGGACGATGACTATGTACTTGGAATGCCAAGACTCGTGTTCGTTATGTTAGCAGGTACGTTACATTCTTAAAGTTACATGATAAAACTTATATTATTAATTAATTTTAACTGCTTTACAGCTATTAAAATCCTACAAATCGATGCCATATTTTTAAACCCTTTCCACCGCACGAATGTATAAAACGCCTTCTCTTTAAAATCACTTAAATACGAACAGTTACTAGGAAGAAACAGTATTAAGTTTATTTAGAAACATCAAAGACACTTACAGATTTACACAGAAACGTAATAAAAAGGCATATTATATTTAATTTATTATTTTCCTTTCAGGAGTACTAGGTGTGGCAGTAGTGACGGTATCAGCGTGGTGCTTCAGTTGTCGAGAGAAGGCGAGAGACTCCCGGCGACAGTACATGTTCACGCAAATACCGTCCGATGATAAGCGACCGCTCTGTGATGAAGCACCTAATTATGGTAATTACCTTCAATTACACATAAATACTATAATAGTAGACGATAAATGTGGTAGACTAACTTATACAGTTGACAATGCCTTAATTAAATTTTCTCTGTGTATTGTATTTTCATCAAGATATACAGAGAACCTATTTTATATTTAAACTAACTTGCTATTGATGAAAAGGTTTTAATAAGTAAAGTTACTTCAGGCAACATTTTTACTACGAAGACTATACGAAAGGTATTTCTCGTAAATACTTGTGGAACACACATCATAGTTAATTTTAATGATTCAACACGACTTAAACTAAAGAATACATGAGCTATATTACACTGCAAGAGCAAGACATTAAAAAGACGTGAATTAATTTTGGTTTTTCCCCAGACATAATCCGCAAGCCGTACTACGACAACGAAGACCTCCCGGTATCAGAGACTGATTCAGAAGAGGACATAGTGTTGCTACGATCTGACAGAGAGTGGAAGCAAGTTAGCGAAGAATAAACATATAGTATTATACTTACATTTACTATTACTCAAACTACAAGTAAAGTAAGCCCAACCAGAAGAGATAAAGAGTGCAAACAAAGTTTCAGGGGTTCGAAACATTTTTATTTGAATAAATTATTATACAGTTCGAATTTTAAACAATAAATCAAGCAAATACGAAGACGAAAAAATATGTGTCACTTCGAACGCAATCCAAACAAGAATGATCGTAAAATGGCGGACCAAATGTTGACAACTACCGTGCTTACTGTTTCGTGTACCACGAAACGCACAACGACATCTGTCGTCACCGTTACTGCGCGTACGAGTGATAAGGACAGAGATAATCGCTCACTATCGCAATGTAACATAGTATCGGTCCGCTTGTTTACGTTTTTTATCTCGTATGGTTGGCCTTACTTTAGTACTGAAACACGGTTTCAATGTTGTTCTATCAGCTACCTTAGTATGTCTTTTTGTAATCTTACCGACTGACTACCCCTTATCCGTATGTTCATAGTTTAAAAGACTTGTGATCGACAATATTATTTGCACATAATTATTGTGTATCTGGCTCAATAAGATATCATATACTTGTAAATTCACGCTCAAATACATACAGTACGGTATAGCAATGATTCAATATCAAAAAGTATATGACTATACTAAACGTGTTAATTTCCTTGGATATTTATTTTGCTATGTCCCATACTTTAACAAAATAAAATTATGATTTTGAAGTTTCTAAACTATCCCGAGCTGAACACATAAAACTAAACTGCTAAATGGGTATTTTTTAGAATTTTAAAGGTTACGTTACCATATTTTGTTAACCGACGTTTCGGCCGATTTACATACTTGGTCCCGGGCGGAATGTCGTACTGACTGAAAGTAAGGTAACAAATAAGGTACTATACCTTTCAAATTCTTAGTGCGTTTAAGACCCGTTTAGCAATTGAAAACTATGATTCCATTTCGACATGTAGTAATTTCTTTATGATATTATTAGCGCTTTTTGATGAAAATACACCCATCCTACAGAGAGGTATGTAAATGTTCCCTTAACCCTATGAACAGCGAATTTAGATAAAACAATGTCTAATATTTATTTAACGAAACCAACATCAAACTAGTAAGAAACTAGCATTGAATGTAAGCAGATATTGTTTTTCGAATTATATTAAAATAATAATTGAATATACAACTCGAAAAAGGCACACATCTTATACCTTTGTGATGTGAGTTATGTCCTTTTGAAATGGTGTACTCGATTTAGTTGAATGGTTGTCTGTTGTTAGTAATAATTATTTGTGAATGAACGATTCGTTTGTGTAAATGGTGTATAAGACTGGCAGGCAAGGTTTTTAAACTGGACCTCGACGCAAACATATACCAACCGACATTGGAATTATTGGGTTTTAACATATAAGACGCTCGAATATTGTATTCTATTTACTCAAAAAGAAAATGGGTTTTGTTTAACTAATAAAAACATTATATACAACACTGTATCTTGCGCAATGAACCCATTTTAGCAAAGATGTCTAAATTTTTCCTAATGTGGGTTGATTCTTGTTTGCTTAAACTGGTCCAACTGTGTATGTTAAAAACTTGCCTATCCTAGTCTCAAATTACAAAAAATATATTGCTTAATATATTATTTTTTATTAAAGATCTCTAGATAAACTTCCATTCGATAATTTATCAGTATTAGATAAATATGTATATTTTTCTATTTTATTTAATGTTCACTGATTGGTTCACATTCCTTCTTATTTATTACAAATAGAATATAATACAAATTTCTACAAATTATTTTTACATACAAAAATTGGCAACATATATGTTTATGGTGAAACCTAATTTGGTTAATTTTGTCATGTCATCTCTTTCACTCATATGATATGATATGAGACAGAACTGTAAAGACAACTAGTAGACACATACGTAACAAAGTTTAGAGTGATTATCAAATCAATAACTTGCCGATAAAGTTAAATAGTTGCTGTAGTACGTATAAGTTCGAAGATAATGTCAATTTGTATCGAAATAATTATAAGCAAATAAGTTTATTTATTCCTTTCCATATCTGTACATTCCTTTCTTTATACCTGATTGTTTTTCTAAATATTATTATTGAAATCAAGTGCCTTGAATTTTTCTACGTTTTTGACAATAAGTGAATAAAACTATTATTTTTATACAATCAATATTGGTGCTAAATCAATTCTTAATTAATATTAATTAACATAATATTAATTTAAAATTAAGGAAATGTAATGTTTTATTTATGCTCAGTGTTTAGTAGTAAATTACTAAAATTTATTTACTTTTAAATTATATGGCAGCTAAATGATTTGGTTATTGGTACAATTATTTTGAAATAATAAAATACTAAATTAAATTATTAAACACTTCTTTATGCTAATATTGTTTCGTTAACTGCTTGCATAAAATAAATATAAGTACCTATATATAAGCATATCAATGTAGTGAATCTCTTAGATCGCAATAACATTATAAAAATAATATCCATATTCCTCCAATAATGTCAATTTTATGCAATATAATTATATTAATACTGATAATTAAAGTAAAACTGTAAATTATTTTTTTATGTATTTAGAATGTGATAGATTTTTATTGATATTGTAATTAATAAACAATGTTTCTACTAGTTTAATAGCATTTTATTTCATATACCCTCTTCTTTTATTATAGTGTACATTGATATCATAGTTATCGTTCGTGCGTCGTTGAAAGACCGTATCGTCCAAGTGCCGAGAGGTCGAGTAGTTTAGTCAGCACAATATTTTATTCTAGCGGTGATAAAGTCGGCTGTTAAAGGGTTCAACGTAAGAAAGTTTAAATATCAGATAACATCACTGGTCATCGTTTGAGGCACATCTTGTTCCAGCAGAACAGATCTAATGTGTGATAGTGCCAGAACCTCCCGCGCAACGGGCGCTGCTACGCAACGCTGTTATCGTAAACAACAGGTAACGCCTAGAGGCTGTTCGTTAAAAATATAGCTCAAATTCTAAAATTCTCAACATATCCTGGTATTCCCAAAATTTTCCCGTAATCCTGAGAAGTCTAACAAATCAGAGATCTCGGAATAAATCCGGAGATATGGTAACACTACCAAGCACCCGTTGCCATAATAACCTTACTACTGACTAGTGATGGGCGCCTGTGTAAGAAGTCATTGGTCAGGATCAATTTATCGACTAAATCGTAAAATACTGAATACTGTTTGAAGAATAATTCTTTCGAGTGATTTAAACATCTTTTTACTTATTATATTGTATAAACGAAATTACGAAGAACAAACAACAACTATAAAATAATACAAAAATATAACTGAAAGATGATGAATTCAAGTCTTCTAAATTACTTCTTACTAAGTGTCTCGTCTAAAGTGTTATCCGTTTACTGTTTCTTTATCACTCTATCACAATTCCATTTCTAGTTCCAGTTGCAGTGTAGTCAAATTGTCCGTCTGTCAAATAGTGGCTTGCCAAATATTATTGGCGTTGGCAGATAATAAAATAAAAATCGAGTCATGCATTACGTGTGTATGAATAATTAGTTGAATTATTGCTATTGGCACATCACTGCGTAAAATATTTTGCTCTTTGGTGCAAGTCAAGTGATTTTGTTCCGTGTATTTGAATAAATAAAAATACAGTTCTTGTTTTTAGTAGTTTTACAATGACATTTCATGATCTCACTTGAACGTGGTTGCTGAAAATACAATAGATATAGCTGAAGCTAAAAATTGTAATGGAAAGGCTCGGTGGCGACGTCGCAGATATGAGTCGGCGCGCCGGTGATGTTTTGAGGCGTATCAACAGATTTGCCGACGGCCCCATGACAAGAAAGAAAATAGTGCTATTAGTACTTGTTGCTATATTCTTGATCTTATATGTGGGACCTACTCTAATGAGCTGGCTGTACGGATCAGAGAGTGCGAGTGGCCATCAGAATGTATGTCAAAAGCATTTCATGAGTCCTTTCGAGTCTGCTCTACAAGAGTACGACGTGTATCTCAGGCAAGAGTCGTCAGCGTCGCTCCTTTCACTCAGCCACAATTATGTGCCTTATGTCGGGAATGGCTTGTTGGGCATGGCGTTGGAACATGATGCTCACTTGAACATCAAATATGGCAGGACTTTATCTTTGCCTATGTTTTATCACCCGCTGTACATCATAGACGACTACGAAATGAAAGAATTTACAGTAGCTGAATACAAAAAGGGCATTGTTCATAGATTTCAATGTTCAAATTCAGGTTTACATGTATCTTATCAGTATTATGCTCACAGAACAATCCCTTCACTATTTGTGCAAGAGATTTGGGTCAACAATCCGACAAATGCTGCGAAAACTATGAAGCTGACCTCACCAAGAGTGTCTGACTGGCCTACGTCAGTGAAGCAGACTATAAACTTACATCAAGGTGTTGATATGAAGGAGTATGAAGTAGTGACAGGTATGATAGCAATACCAGACAGTGAAAATGTGATTGCTGCCTCTGTAGTGTCCAGGAAGATGAGTAATACAATCCAAGTGGAAGCCAGAGATGGACTAGACATATTAATTCTTACTACAGTTCAATATAGTAAACCAATAAGTAAGGCTGATTATGCAAAACAAAAAGACATTGTGGAGAAAAGAGCTATTGATGAAATGGAAAAGATAATAGCACTAACTGGTGACAGGGCTGCTGTGAGGAAACTCAGAGAAAACCATGCTAGAGTATGGCAAGGACTTTGGTATACAGGATTCTATATTTCAGATTCAAAAGCAGAAGGTATCATTAATGGTGATAGAATCAATGCAACTATTTATGCTATTCTATCTCAAGTCAGAAGCTATGAACATGAAGAGAACATCAAACCTAACACCAAGTCAGATATTATGAGAAGTTTAACTTATTCCGAGGGCTGCTATGAGGGACATTCAACATTGGATGCATTTAACTTGTGGAAACCTTTAAATTCATTGTCAAACCTGAACTCAGTGGCAAGTGTTTGGTTATTAACATTAGAAAAGCAGGGGTGTCACAATCTTCTTAAAGCAGGTGCAAGTGGTGTGAATCAAGCTATGATTTTAAGTTTTGGCAGTTTGCGTTTCAGTAATCAACACTTAGAATATAATATACATCCATCAAAATTGCACAGAGACTTTCTGTTCCGCCGAGTCAACTATGGCAATATGACTCATGTTAATATCAGTGTTATTTTACAAGAGGATAACAAAGCTGCTATATTTGTAGCTCTAGATCGCTCTGACAAAACATACTATGCATGTGATGGAGGATGTTTGGACTCTCCTGTGCAACTGGGGCCTTACAGAAAGTATTTCCCTGTGAAACTGACTGAGCCCCTCACAGCTATACTATACATCACAGCCGATAAACAGCACATGGAAGATCTAAGGCATGCTATACATGTGAGAGAAGTAGTTGAGGCTCCAGCTCATGAGAACCATGTGATAGCACTACACAAACATGGTCACAGTCTAGGAGGCCTCAACCCACTATTCTGGATCTCAATAATAGTTCTAATAGTTGTCTTCCATTTATTCTTGTGCAGGATAATCATGAATGAATTTTGCGACAGTGGTGTGAGTTACAGAAGGTTATACAATAAGCCTTGAAGAGTGGATGCCTTATATAGGTGGCTGCGCCATCTTGTCCATTGCTTGACTGATTTGTACGCTTTCTTGCACAATTGACCAAAAATATAGTTCAATTCCAGCTATAATATGGTATTGTTTACAGCCACTGCCTACTTAGCGTACCTAAAGATGTTAATTATCATAGAAGATTGCAATCTTAATGTGATTGTATTTCATGTAAGTGTGGAGTATAATGTGTTATCTCTTGTCTTTCTATTAAAAATCTCCCTTTGTGCAGCTATCTTAGTAAAACAATAAAGCAGCACACAGAATTATTCATTATTTTATTTCCATTTGTTGTTGAGGCTATAACATGACATATTTTTCTATGACTTGACAATACACATAGATATACATAAATTTTGTATTGTTTCTCAGTAAAAATTGATATCCAAAAAAATGGTTGAATTATAGAATATCCAATCAAGTTATATTTGTTAAAAAGTAATTACTTTCTAGTAATCACATTATGATTTGCAATTGAAAACTTCACAGTTATTTGCACAGGAATACAAAGCTATATTTATGTCAATATAATCACATGTTTTGAGTTTATTTTCGTTTTCTAGTATAAGCAGTATAAAGCACAATGGTTTGTGATCTCTTAGTAAATGTTAAAATGCTGAAAAATTGTGATTTAAAGTGCTCATCTGTGCATAGAGCTAACAAAATGTTTATCACAATATTTATACTGTACCTTTCATAGATTTGTTATCAATATAATAAATAAAAGTCTGATTATATCTCGAGTGCTTGATACGGACTTGTTAAAAGCTTTGAATGCATGTACAGGTTGAATTTATATATATATAATAGTTAAGTGGTGCTTGTAAAAATGTTTATTCAAATGTTCAAGGTTTTAATAATTTTGTAAATTTTCAATATTCAGTTAACCTTGAACTTTGGCTAGTTAAATTTGACCAGATAGTGTATAACTTGTGTTC
Source organism: Anticarsia gemmatalis (assembly GCF_050436995.1). Classification (NCBI taxonomy): domain Eukaryota; kingdom Metazoa; phylum Arthropoda; class Insecta; order Lepidoptera; family Erebidae; genus Anticarsia; species Anticarsia gemmatalis. Next base: position 5,615,744 of record NC_134764.1, on the reverse strand, counting down.
AACTAATTGACATTCAACAATGTATATTTACCTAAATTATTTGTATATTTTTTAAACTTTGGAAAGACTAGAGCTAAGTTAAATTATTTACTAGAACTTATATTAATTGCTCAGTATTTTTAGGTAATAAATAATAATGTATAATTTGCTGAACACGCGGTTTACAACTTCATCACAAAAAGAGAAAATAAATTCAGCCTGTATTTGTGAAGTGAGTGAAATCTATTTCCATGATAATTTTGTTCTCCATGAATATAATATATACCTAGTTATTTTGTTGATACAATAGTATAATTCCTACTTAGTCATTATTATTACTATAGGTATTTGCAAAGGACTTTGCAAGATATTTATTTAAAAGATCCCTTAACAATGTTAGACTGTACATATTACATTGTGTATGTTTATATATTGTTATAAGATTGTGGTGTATATTTTTGAAATTAAATGCCAAGTTGTATGTTGGCTTTGTTTTTCATTTTGTAAGTATTTAAAAAAAAAAATTGCCCTTCCTATGTGACCTTAAAGGCTCTATGGCCCTGTCGTTACATGCTTTTCTAATATTTTAACTTAGTTGCAGGTTTCATCTTGCAACACTTGTATTTTGGCAATTTGACATGAAATGCTACCCACACAGTATAATGGGTAGCTATTATTTCAGAGTACGTATCTAAAAATATAGTAGTAATAAATGGTGTAATAAAACAACTTCATAAAATTGACTATAAATATATTTACAAAATATAAAATTTCGATTACAAGGCACATTTACTTAAAGACTTACGATATTTACTTGATTATAATCACAACAATTATTTATTCAGAGAGGCACAAATACATATTTGTTTTAGTTGTATGATATCTACATTTTATTGACACAAGTAGTTATATTTTTGGAAATATTCATGGGACACCAAGGAATATAAAAGTGGCATTTCGTGATAGGATCTATTTCACTTCTAAAATTGTTTCAAATTGAACCTTGATAAGTGAAACAGCGCCCAATAGTTTGTCAACTTATGCATACTCTAGCTTTAAACGTGACCATGTCACGCGATACAAACCCATAGAAATTTCCATATAAATATAAGTAGGTACAGTCAGCCGCAGAAAACTATCATTCACTTCGCAAAAGTGTATAATAAAATGGTAATAGACCAGATTGTAAACTACATAAGTAGTTATCTTTAGCTTATTTTATTGGTTTAGTAACATATATAGCTATTCCGCAGCCAACTGTACGTTTTCTAGTATATAGTCCAATGACACGTACCTCCCATACGTCCTTATCAACACGAACAGGACAAACTTTATCGTTTATTTCCAAAAGTAAACATAGGGAAACATTATCGGGGCTTTTGTGCCATTATATTACATTGTTACAACTATAAATACAATACATATAGGTATTATTACATTGTGTACTTTGCTATGACTTAATATCTACAGTTTATGAACTTACCAGCTAAACAAATAACACTGAACAACTTATACTAACGAGGCTGTGGCTTGTGCACACTATGATTAGGCTGTTGACTTAAGTATATAGGTCATGATACCTAACATCGTTCTTGTAATTAACGTAGAAATAGGCAGAAATGATTGCAAAACAATGTGCATAAAAAAGGTTGGTTTCGTGTGAGAATCAAACCCGCGTCCTTTGGCACAATAGGAAAGGGGGCAATCTTTACCGTCGCGCTTTAGGCGTACATACAGTATGTAAATTGGCGCCTAAATCCATTTTCCTATAGAGGTAGGCAGAGATCGAAGAATGCGACTTACTATGATATTAACAAACTTCCCTTGAATCATTCACTTCCATACTTCTCATATAGGACTTTTATTTGAAAAAATAATTGTATATAGTAAAACCGTTAAGGAAACTGATAAGATACATTAAAGCATTAGGTTTTATGAATGTTTCCAAACGCGGCGTGTTTACTTTTTTAGCTAGGTTCATTCACTTTCATTGTTCAAGGCTAGGCAGCACCAAGGCGGTGTTATGCACCAAAGAACACCGATATGAACTTAAATGTTGCGACACAACAAATACTTTACAATAAGTGAATTATGTCAAGCGTACGCGCATAGAATTTCGAGGTTTTTTGTTTCGCAGTACCACTAAATTTGAAACTCGGTGAGTAACAAGTGCAGGTTCGCCTGCCAAATGATCTGCCCTATATATTAGGTATAGAATATACAAAATATCTACCCAATACAATATATCACTGGACATACTAAGTATTAGCTGTCCGTCTGTCTACCTGGCTGTACCTCATGTACCTACCGTAATAGCAGTCGTTTGCAGATGATGCATTTCTGCGCAATGACAAAACCCGAATAAAAATTATTCGTATATTTATACTTGCTAAGCCTTTTTGTCCGATAAAAGTTATGGCATGAAACAAAACTGGTTTCGGTACTGTTATAAATGTGTCCTATGGTTTAGAATGTGCCTCTGTAAGTACAATCAGCTGGCGTATTGAATATACTCGTGATTGTACTAGAAACACATTTATTAGCAGTAATTTATAGTCAAGTGACAACTGCAGGTCTTATTTATTAGGTATAACTGAATTCAGGATCACATGAGTGACTAAATGATGACGATTCAATACAAATATACAATTGCTTTTTATGAGTTCTTATTGTGACTATTACCTAAAAACGTATTTACTCTTGAATTACACTTTTCAATGCCGAATTACAAATCGCAATAGAAGAATGTTTAAAATCTACCCCACTTAGTATGAAACCTACAACATTCGACAAATAATTAAATTTAAAAATATCATTATAAAACGTTTTTTTACGAACAAAAGCAGACAAACTGACTAAAGGACCAGGAATACAACTGCGCACCGCCTATTTTATCGCATATTTTGCATCAAAAGTTCATAAAATACCGTAAAACGGGGTGAATAGAATTCGCGGGGTGAATAGAAAAAAAATCAGGAAAGTTTTCAAGGCTAATATTTGAGTACTTCTCGTTGAAGAATTTTGTTCAAATTTTAAATGATTACACGTCGATATTACTTCTCTGCGGTGTTATAATTGTTTAAATGTTTAAATTGATATTTATACCCAAAAAATTGCTTCAAAGTCTACCGTCCTTGAATGCCTTAATATCGACCCTCAAAACTTTGGATTTAAAGTTGGATTTCTTTTCTAATGAGTTGTTTGAAGTGTTTATCTCTTTAGGTGTATATTAATTTATAAAGATACAATATTGTTAATTGAAGAAACGTTTTTAAATATAAAAAAAAAATATGTTTAAATCATGGAAATAGTAATTTTTTTGTATAAACGGGGTGAATAGAATCGTTTGAAGGGTGAATAGAACTACAGTATGGGGTAAATGGAAACATAGCAGGGTTCAATAGAAACACGTAAGGAGTGAATAGAAACGAGTGAGGGGTCAATAGAGATTAATAAATAGGGTTGTCAAAAACTGTAAACAAAATTAACATAAATAATGAAAAATTAATAGACATTAATCTTCTGAACTTCACAATTATCATTGTATCAAAGTTATAACGGCAAACTACTGCATATAGTATGAAAGTTAGTTAGGTTATCTTGCTATATTTTTTTAGTTAAAGTAATTATCAACGGTTATTTAAATTTTTAAACACACAACCTCCCTTTTCAGTATGTTGGATAAGTCGTCTTTGGCAGCCCTAACAGTTTTTCCATTCACCCCTTTGGTCGTTTCGATTCACCCCTATCGCTGGGTGAATAGAAAATGACCATTTTTTTAAGGAAATATCGTAAAGTTATGCATATTTTTGGACAAATATGGATTTAGCTGTTTCTCCATGGCGCCGGACATGATATAAAAGAACCCGACAATAAAAATAACAAGTTATTCGCAACAAATTTTTAGGACAATGTTGAAAATCGTTTCTATTCACCCCGTTTTACGGTACGGCACGTTTACGCTTTGTTGTAGAACATCATTTCTAATAAGTACCTACACCAGCGCTAATCAGCACTTAAAACATGACCTACTAGTTTCATTCATATATTTTCTAGAAAGCCCTTATCGTAATGTAGACAAGCCTCACGCCCATTAATCCAATGACTAAGCCCCAGATAACTTATCTATTATCTATCAGGATATCGCGGCACTAAATCATTTATTAAAAACATCTACAAGCGTACATTTTAATTTTATTTATAGTCATTGGAGATATATATTATCATCAATATCAATAATTCAAGTTATGAAAAGAATAACGTAGGTACTTGTAACTTCAGCCAATCGCGAACGAGTAGGATATATTTCGCCTTGTCTCTTTCACTCATATAATATGACATGAGAAAGAACTGTCAAATTTCACAACTGGCAAACAATGAAATACAACACTATAATAGTAGATTCACCTTTCTAAAATGGTATTTGTTCATTGCTGTGTTAAGACGTCATTATTTTCTAAACTCGAATAACATTGACTATGTACACAAAAACATATTGTCGACCAATTGCAAATAATTAATTTAATAATTTACTTAGCAATGAGGGCCAAAGAGTGCCCAAAACTTTAACAATTTGGCACAATTGATATAACATTTTATTTTTCTACATAGCCATAACAATCTACTATATATCTACTAAACTGTAGATTCAAAACTAAACTGTTGATAGTCTATTGAAAACGATATTTGGACATTCAATAAACGGTTATGTGAAGATATTACCTACGCTTATGAATCGTTAGTGCGAAGAATACCTTAAACTAAGTGTGTACAGTAAAAAAAAACATTTATTAAACTAAAATAAAGGTACGTTATAGAATGGTCTGGTATAATATTTGAACTGTATTCGTTATTATACTAAAATACACTCAGTTAGTTAGTTCACAAACGCATTGTACATTTTCGAGACGATGATGCAAGTTGTAATGAAATAGAAAAATACAGGGACTTTTTTAAAATAAAAATCATCATGAAGAGAACGGCTTAATGAATAATAAATCTCAGGACTGAGACTACTAATAAGAAGTAATAAATGAAATACTAATGGCTGCAGAAGTAGCGCCATCTACATTCAAATATGAGCCGTCCTTTCTATGAAACAAGCCAAAACAAAAGTATCTTTTGAAGTTGAAATTAAAACATGCTGGTCGAACATCTGATTGAAAAAACTAACATTTTTAGACTTCAGGACCAGTTAATTTCCTCACAGTCCGTAAATAAGTATTATCAAAGATTTAAGCGTATGCAGACATTCCTAAATATACACATACGAACATCGTACATGGAACAAAGATACATAAGACTTCATATTTATTACCTTTGTGCGTCAAACACATAAAAAATGTTATTAAAATATAATATATTGAACAACATCTACACAGATCTTATTTTATTATTACAACTAGATTTTCGTAAAAAGCGTAAGCATTATTTTAACTTTTACGATGACTGTCTTTAACAACAGATCGAGTTAATTTTTGGTTGAAAAAAAACATAATTTTGAACACAACATGATCTTAAAAATAATAATATAAAAAATATAATAAAAGTATTTTGAAATATTTTTGTGAACAAATATTAATAATATCTTAGTTACTGAACGTATATAAAAATTTCGTCGCAAAATAAAAATGAGAGAGATCATGTTTTACAACGAAAAAGTAAAAAAAGCGACATTTAATTAAACTATAATATGATAATAATGATTAAAATACAAAAACATTTATTTATCCTAATATTTATAGAGTATTCACACGGGGTGTTTTTCAACTCACATACTAAAGTATGCACAATTTTATGTAAAGGAGCATAGAAAATACAGATATTCGCGAAAAATAAGTACACCGTGTGAATACATCCATTAGTCCGGCAACTTAGTAGAGAGTCTTGTTTGCAAGATTCGCGGGTGGTAAAGGTATACAACATTTTAGTACATCTATGAAACGGCTTATGCAGCTGACGGTGGCCTGACACAGCCACTTTATTTTGGATATAATAGAATCATTAATAATAATCTACATAAATCGTGCATGACAAGGCTCTCTACTAAGTTACCGAACTTTTAATTTTCTTCATAAAAAATAAGGCACATTTTTATACTCGATGCTTCATAATATTTTATGTTAAGGCACCGATGTCTATTTACATGTTAGGAACTAAGAGTTTATTAATTGTTTCCAACAACTACATATACAAACACTCAGTTTATGTATATCGACAATGAAGTACCAATACCTCTTAACTACAAAATCACCATTTTACAGGAGGAGAAAAAAACGTAAACACGTTTGCCGCTGTAGTTAGGAGATTTTGGCATCAAAAATTTCGTTAAGTAATTTAGAAGCTTTTTACACTTGAATTTAGGATGTAATGTCAGCAGGTCTTGCTAAATGAATGCATACATTGACTTAGCAGCTATTTCTATTAGCATTTTCTCTCAAAACTATCAACATATTTAGTTAGGTGTCTTGACGAGTAAACGCAAAATGCAATTTTATGTCCAACGCATTAAAAATCAAAAATCGACAAAATGACAGTTAGGAGGTATTGGCACTTCATCGTCGATATTTATATTAACGGTTTAATATCTCATTATTGTGATAAAATATGTCCGAAATTGTTTCCAACATTATGGTATATTGGTATATTAATATCAAAAATCAGTGTTTTCTTTTGTTTGGTTTAATATCTGAATATCATAATATCATTACATTGTTAAGAGCTAGTTTCACAGCTCGGGCTAAGTGCCGGAAAACCTAACCGCCGGCAAATGTATGAAAAGATCGATCATTATTAGTTGTTTAAGCTGTTTATAAGCTGGTACTGTCTCTTTAATAGACTTTCAAAAATTGCAAAGTTTACACCGATATTATTTATAGCTAAAATATTCTTCATATAGTAAAATTTAGCTTCTCAGCGACTATATTGGTGGAAAAACGTCATAAGTGTATAATCTGTAATGATACGGCGTTGATTTTAATTCATTGAACGTTATTACGCGTGACGTTTTGATAAGATTAAGAAATACATTGTACTACACTCTTTCATAACAATTTGTAACTAGTTTATTGCACTGGAACAAGTTAACTTTGATTTTCAACTTACAGTTCATATTATTACGGTTCAAATTTACTCAAATCGGTTTGCGTTTTGATTGCTTTAGTATAATTTTGTTTCTAACGTTAAAAACGTCAATATAGTTCCGTGTAGTATCTAAAATATACTTCAAACAGTTCCTTTTTCTCCATAAAGATATACTTTTTATAGCACATAAAACGCAGTTTTGCGTATTTAGATATCCTGAAATATCCGTAGTATCTCGATATACTTTAGTTCTGAATATAGTCCTTATTTTATGTTACAGATGTTACTGCATAGTACACCCGCTGTTCTTTTTTTACTTCATAAACTTCATGTAACTACTTTCAAAGGAGCGATAAATAAACGACGAATTGCTCTCCCTCTTTATAAAATCACTCACCTTTTTAAAATTTCAATTTAAAAACTCTTCAGTATATTATATTTCTAGTTTTTTCAGTTATTGTTCTCAATTGAAGAACGTTTGTCGTAATTAAGGGTATTAATTTCGTTGTGCCAACAACTTCGTTTTCGCCGTGGTGGGCTCGTGGCCTTATAATTTATTAACTAATTTGTATTGTCATATCATCACCTAATTGTACAGTAGATTTTAATTATATGTACCTGAAAGAAAAAAGATGTATTTAGAAACAAATCTTAAATTGAGTAGTTACGGCGATAGTGGCTCTAAAAATATATTTCTAATTCAATGAATACTAAAGTAACAAATTAAAGTCAAGTTGCACTAAGTGAAGATTAAAAGAGATTTTAATAATATAATTTTATGACGAGTATAGGTATAAGCTTTAAGAAACTTAAACTGTCATTACATCATTACAAAAATGAATATATGAAAAAATATAAAATAATAATAAAAATGAATATATATGGAAATTTTCCACCATTTTCCTCTTACACATAGCAATATGAGTAATAGTGGTATTACTCATATTGCTATGTGTATACTACTATATTCAATATCACTTTACTCATAACAGTAAGCAGTACTAAAAAAATAATGAAATGAGTCATCTTAAATAAAACTTTGTAAAACCTAAACCTACTCACTCAAAGCTCTTCATAGAAGGCGACCCTGGTCTTCGTGGAGCCCTGCTTGAGCCGCCTGAGCGTGGAGTACTTGTTGTCTCCGGCCCTGGTCTGCTCCTCGTGCAGCCGGTCTAACGTCGCAGTAGACTGGTCTACTCGCAGCACAGAGAACTCGCAGCGTAACTCGTCTAACTGCTGCTGTAGGTGCTTTGATTTCGCTAGGTATTCCACTCTGCAATTAGATTTTTTTGTTTTATTATGTGCTTGTGTTATTAAGTATGTGATTGTAGCGTATACGTACGAGGTAGTGCACGCTCTAATATGTATAAAACTGATGGAAAAGGCACTTATAGTAACGAATTTGAGGAAAGTTTGGTTATTCTGTTAAATAATATTTTCCATAAAAAGGAGAGAAGTCCTTTTTACGGGAAGAATTGTGTAAATTGCAAGATAAACGGCTTTTTGGGATAAATACCTGAAATAATTAATATAATACGGGACATCAGCCTTAAAATCTATTCTATCTTTGCTTGCTACTGCTTCGATTATAATTTTTTTGACTCTATTATAAAAATAGCTTACCGTTCTTTTTCAATTTCTAGTGATAATCTATGTATATGTGGGTCGGAGTCATCAGGCACAAGTTGGTATGAGTTGAGCTCGGGCTCCGTGACCGGCGTGTTGCCGTTCTGCAGGACTTCGCCCCCCAGCTCCGCTGGTAACGAACACGTGGACGGGAACAGACTGGACGGGACTGTTGATGACTGTGGAGGAAAGATTAGAAATGGTTAATTGAAGTTTGAAGAACCTTATGTAAGTTGCTATAAGCCTTTATTAAGACAGCAATTTTAAGTGTAGGCTTAGTTTTGTAAACCTATGTGACGGCTTTCAAAGTACACGTGTACGTGCACGTGTAAAGCAATAAAGCTATAAAGTTAAACTACAGTAACAGCTAATCTGTACAGTATAATCTTTTTTAATAGTATAGAAATAAAATGAAGTGAACAATTTTCAAAGTAGGGAAAGATCTTTGAAAATCTAATTTAATCTCGAGAAGAAAAAAAAATTTTATGACTATTTTATAGAAAACAAAAATGTTCCTTTCAATGCTTAACTTTCAATGTAAAACATTTACTTACCGGTGGTAAAGATCCAGTGGAAGTCCTACTGAGGAAGTTGAGTAGTTTCTCCTTGGCTTGTTTCTCAGCCATCCTGGCGGACACCAGCTCGGCCTTGAGGCGCTCGGCCTCGGCCGCTCTCTTCTCTGACTCCTCCACCAAGCGGGCTGTGAGGTACTCCGCTTCGCGGGTCTTGCGCTCTAAGTGCACCTGGGAAATGCTTAAACTGTTAGTAATAGCTAAAATATCGACTAGTTTTTCTAGCTGAAGGGGTCATTTTTTGTAAAAAAAATTCGTATGACCTAACTAATACTTACCTAGTCCTTATGTAATGCGCGTGAGTATGCCTCTGTCGTTTAATCAAGTCGAGTTGGCAAAAGTTTTAATTTCAGCTTATTGCTAAAAACATTTAAGGAGTCAGTGAGCGCTGCGAGTCGCAACATCAACTAACTTAATAGCCAATCTTAATTTTACATACAGTGCCATTATCTATTCTTCAAGAAGTAAAAAAGAGAGTATATTTATCCAAAATACCTTTTCTTCTTCAGTCTTGATGGCAGACAGTCTCAGGCGCGCGTTCTCTCGCTCGGCGTCAGCCGCCTTCTGCGCCAGCAGCGAGGCCTCCTCCTCCGCCACGCGACCCTTCTCCGCTAACAGTTCCGCCGTCTCTTCTGAACGACGCTGTATAAAGTAGAGGGCGTTAGTACGTTAGTATGACGCTTTTGAATGTATCTGATATTGTTACTTTGTACTTAGAGATAACGCTATCTAGTAAAAAAAGATGTTACATGTATAACAGTTCATATTAACCTTTATAGATTTAGTATTAAATATTGCGTTCCCGAAGACATTATTTACGTAGCACACAGAATGCTTCGGATTTTCTTATAATGTCTCACATATTGAGTTAACTAACACGTGTGCATGCGTACACAAGATTGTGCGTGTACGCAAATAGACGTACGTTAGGCGTAATATAAGAGAAAACTTTATGATAACGTTTTATAAAAACAATATAGACAAGAAACGGCACAAGTAAGTGTAGACGCACCAGCGCCTCGTTGGCCAGGCGTATCTCCTCCTGGTACTGTCGCAGGCGCTGCTCCATGGCCTGCCGCTCGCGCTCCGCCGCCTCGCGCAGCTGCTTCTCGCGGGACAGCTTGTTGCGCTCGATCTGACGACGCTACACCACGCACCACATGATAAGTACATTAGATAAAATATAACATAAAAAAAATTACCCATTACCGTCCCACTGAAAGAGGCATTTCCTCCCAGAGTGAGTAAGGAGTCGGGTCTTAAGGCCACCACGCTGGTCAAATGCGGATTGTGGACTTTATATTCCTTCAAGGACTGTGTTAAAGATTTTTTGCATGCAAGGTTTCATCACGATATTTTCCTTTACCGTTGAAACATATAATATGACAAATATTTCTAATACACACATAACTTCTAAAAGTCAATGGTATGTTCCCTCGGGTTTAAAGTGTTGATCACTTGCTTGGGAGGTGCATACTTAGACCAGTATATTCCGAAAATTAATCTATAGGTCAACAGCTTAGAATGTAAAATGTTGTAATGGTTACCTGTTTCTCTTCTTTGGCCTGTGCCTTCATTTGCTGTACTTCCATAGTGTCGGGCTTGCGTCTGCGCATGTACAGGTCGTGGTTACCGATACACAAGTCTAGTATCTGAAATACACAATTACTATTTAGTTAATACATATTTTAAATGGGTGAAATAGTCCATACTGTTAGTGGTTAAATAGAAACTTATAATGGCATTCGAATATGACTTTGAGCTTATTTTCAAATGAGTGATAAACTACACCCAGTCAAGATATCAAAACGGGAAAAGACGTATTCAAAATAAAAACTATTTTTTATAAATTTAATATTATTATAGAAGTCTTTAGTAGCCTTAATCATTAGCAACAAATTATTAACATTTTCATAATCTTCTTCAAAACTTTAATTATCTCTTACTACAGTAATAATAGAAAAAACATACTAAACAACCTTCTTACCAACTTATTCATGCCTTTAGGCGAGAAGAATATAAAGTTATTGGTGGTTTTCTCAACGAATTTGATGACAAACTTCTTATCGTCGAAGCTGATGTGTTTGATCTCGGACCAGGGGAACGTGGTCTTGGGCGTCAGCTTGTTGTCCTTCTCATATATGTTGAGACCTAGCGCCGTCACGCCCAAGTACAGGTCGGTGTCTTTCTTGTTCTGGAAAAGAGAATATTAAATATAACAGCAGTTTACTTAAGTTTTCTTGGCTATTTGCTAACTGCCTCTGTGGCGCATTGGCGATTGTGTATTCGACAGCCGCGCAAGAGGTCTCGAGTTCGAATCGTCGTCGGGCTAAAAAGTATTTTCTGAGTTTTTCTGTTAGGAATTTCTCATAGCTTGTACGGAGTAAGGAAGTTAAGGTTATAGACCTCCGTGCCTCGGAGATCACGTAAAGTTATTTAAGGTAAAATTGGTCATGAGTCGTCGTGTACTGTGCACACACTTTGACACTTTAAAGTCCTGCACAGTAGGCTGGTTTAAATGAAACTAGCCGCCGTAGGCGAATATCAGCCACGAGGACATTATTACATTAGGCTATTTACTAATAAAATACACGATTTATTAGAAATTTGTTACTTATGTTGACTTACTTTGATAGCGAAGTAATTAACACCATACATGTCTAAATCCTGTGCTATTTTCAGATATTCCATTTCAGCCTCGTCACGTGACATGCCTTTGTGGTCAGCGTACCTGAAAACCAATAAAAAATACAGTAAATCTAGAATTATAATAGAAAAAAATATAAACTATGAAGAATCATGAACACTCGCATGAGTAAATGAATGCGTGCACGTACACGCTCGTATACGTGCTTTTATGTCAAGTAAAAATAATTCCTTTTGTTAATCTGAAATAATTCTACTTTTCTACCTTTAAAACTAAAATATTCCAATTTATATTACATTATTTCTCAACAAGACTGAGAACAAGGTAGGAATATGGTCCGGAGTAAGTTGGTCCGGCAATAAGTTGGTCCCCTATTACACGGAACTAACATAGTAAACAGTGAAATTTAGAGTATTACATACACTTCTACCTACATTCTTGGGTATAACACACATGATATTATGTACTTAACTGTATATATACGTATGAAAGTATGAACAACAATGACATGGATATACAATGAACATCAGGTCGTATGCTCACAAGCTAGCGTCAGAGTTTGTAGCCACCTCGCATTTCACATCAATTTGGGTCACGTACCATATCTTGATACGGTCCTCCCACATCTCGGGCGTCATCTGGTACTGGTCGATGACCCGCTGAGGCAGCAGGTCTTCGCTTGCCAACATGCCTGGCTTGTATGCGCTTTCGTCGTAATCGCCGTACTGAAAATAAATAATATTGTTAGATACAGTAATGAACATTTAAGAGACGGTTAAAAAATATTCTATTGTTTCATAAAAATTGGTTAAGAATAATAGTCTGCATCTTCAGTCAACTTTTCAGTATGTTTCAGCAAATTCAAATTATGAGTTAGAATTTGTTCGTCTGGCAACTCTTTACCGGTACGCCCTGGCGCCTTTCATCGATGACGAATATTTTAAGCCTGATCCGAATAGAGCTCTTATAAAGTGTTATTTGAATCGAGATAAAATATTGTAAAAAACAATTTGGCGTTTAAGAAGAAAGGTCAAATTTCACGCTAATACTTGTCAACTTGCCTTGGCCCGTAAGGCGATTGAATTAAATAAACAATGAATTATAGAAAGCTATTATATCTTTAAAATATCTTATACATCAGTAGTACAGATAAAAATCGCTATTTACATATTTCACATCATCGACTACCTTCTACAACAACATATCCAAACAAAATCTACATTTTTTTCTAGTAAAGAAATCTTACCTTAGCCTGTACAGCATAGCTAGCCAACAGCACGGAGGCCTCAGGCGGGCAGTATATATCCATGCTGAGTATCGCCTGTTTCACCTGAAGGAACAGCAGGTGCTGCGTCACCTCCTGTATCAGCTCCTCCGCCACATCTTCTGGGTACAACTTGCAGAGCAGCATGAATGGCGTCCCAGGCATTTGGGAGACGCATTGATCTTGGACTGTGGAGATTTATGATGTGATGCTTATGATGTTATTAAAGAAGGAAAGTTCCAGAATGGTTTTCTCATCTCTACGTATATATTGCTTCATTCTATTTATATTATAAGTGTGAAAGTTTGTAAGTATTGATAGATATGTTTGTTACTCTTTCGCGAAAAACTACTAGACCGATTTTTATGATATTTTGTATATAACTGGTAGCTTGTAAACTTATATTGTTACATTCTTGTTCCTCCTAAAATTTTAAAATTTCATACTATAAAACTATCAATTCCTGAATAGTGTTTGAATGCTAAAAACATATCATAATTAAGTACCAACTCCGTTTTTCCATTTCTTTAAAAAAATTGTTATGCACATACCAACATCAACACAAATTAAATGTGTAACAAATTCCTCAAAAGGTATGTGGAACATGCAAATCATTTGTTGGACTATTGACACCTATAATAATGAGATTCTTCACTCCTATTGTATTATTATGCACATATTATACTCTATATATGAGCAGAATTAATTCACTACGCATTCCATTCTATTATATAAGAGAGCTATTGAAAGAATTAGTAGTACTATAATTTTAATCTGTAGTAAAACGGCATGTAATTTAGCTCAAGTTTATTTATAATAAATTAATTTTTTTCTGGTGAAGTTATAAGGAAATAAATTCATTATGTAGTAATACTTAAATATAATTTTATATGAAGTCGTGAATTAAAGCTAAATGTTGAGTCACACAGTTTTATTGTGAACAAGCCTCCTTCCGCGACTTCGTCTGTGTGAAACAGTATTGGTACAAAATATCCTATGTAATCTAGGTTATAGACTATCTGAGTATCAGAAAATTACAAATTACCTTAAAATCCGTTTAGTAGTTATTTTGAAAAGAGACACATCTATCCTCACTAATTTGATATTTATAATATTAGTAACACTTTTATTAACGAAAATATCAATTAAGGATATACTTAGTAAATGTACTGAGCTTTTCCAGAATTTTACTTAATTTGAAATAAAATAAAGCAATTAAATTGGCATAGAATTGGCAACAAATCATTTCTGTAACCAAAAGCATTAACTGAAACTACATTAGGGTGATGACCTGGCAAATTACAGTCATACAATTAACATAAATAACAATTACTTATTCATTCTCACATTCCAATGTTAAATGAATATGTATATAAGTTTATTTACCTCTCTTATCCAACTTCAGCCAACTTATGAAGTGTTTTGTGTCTTCAAACTGCAACCCAAAGAACCATGTTTCTCTTAAACCGATTGTCCTGCATACTAAGTCGAAAAGATCTCTTCCAGTTGCCCGCCACTGTAAAAACACATTTAACAATTAACATACACCCATGCATACGTTAGAACACATAATATATCCTCCTGATTGTTATTTGGCTACACCAGCCAGTTACATTGACATTGGCCAACAGTGCAGGTCTTAGACATGACCAGTGAGAGTTCAGGTGCAGGACTGATAGCTTTATGTGCTTTGCAGAGACCATACGACTTACAAACTACTTTTGCTTCAATCTCGTCTCCACATCTTGTCATACAGATTATGGGTTACAAGTAATACACACCTGACCTTTGAGAACACCAGACACTAGCAGATCAGGAAGGAAACTAGGAGGCTTATGCTATCTTTTGCATGGTAACAAAGTGATTCATAGCTTGTATTTAAAGAGTATGAATCAACCTTTTCTGAGTAATTTTTCCTTTACTGTTTAAACACTCCATTCATTTTTATAAATAAAATACCAAATTCACAATTTCACATCATTAGCATGTGTCCAAAAACTATAATAAAGGGTTCGTATTATCATATATTTTATTTGCCACATAACAAAGTGTTTACCAACAATAGTGTAAACATTGTTATCAGTAGAGTTCACTTGTTATCAAATGTCAAACCACACAGTACTGACCGACCATCCTGTGTTCAATATAGCATTTATTACAGTTAAGAATGTTAAGTAGTTTATGCATTGCATTGTTGCACTTTAAAAAGTAAATTTAAAAAAGTATCTTGTCAATCTGTCAAATCACATATTGAGGTGAATTCTATAAATAAATTGTATACAGATTATTACAACATTTGCCTTTGATAACAGTGATAATCCAGCTGATAAAACATTAAAATTATCTGTGCTCCAATTAATCGTAAATAACAATGTACACAATACATGCACGACGCAAGCATCGAACGCGCAACAAGTACCCACCGCAAACTATACCTAAATAGAAAATGATGACTAAACAAGGCCTCAATTATCACAACTATGTATTATTAGGGTAATTCACGAGTGCTGCGGTTGACGGTGACTCACGCCGGGCTCGGAGTCAGCCTCACAACGCGCTTACACACCAAATTACATACAATAAACAATAACATTGATAAGTATATGTAATATAACATTTGTCAAAATTCTCACCTCAAGGTTAAATTCCAGTTCAGCGTCTAGCGTACATACTTTAACTGGGAACGACTTCGACGCCTTTTTTCTCCTAAATTGAGGCATTATCTTTATATCATAGCTTGATCACCTCATCAGATCACGACACACAATAGGTTAGGATATTTCTAATGCGAATAATACAATTACTAAACGATGTTTGGCGTTTACGTAATGTGCAATCGAACGAGGAATGCGTACAATTTCACATTGCGTACTATTTCCAGCAATTATTATTTACAAACAAGAAAAACGTCAATGAAACAAGTAAAGCGAAGGTGAATGAAGAAAAATTAATTGAACTACGTTCCGTTACGCCTTTGCCTAGAAAAACAGTATTGTAATATAAATAATGAATCAACGTAATAATATGCATGAATGGCAATGTTGTTATGGTTATTTGGAAGCGGAAAAAAATATTCTTTTATATTTTGCATGCTGCAAAGTCTCTGTAAATTAATTGGTGGTTTAAAGGAGATAAATAAACGTTAAGTTAGGAAGAAAATTAAGTTATTTAGGTCTTGCATAATTCTTCTACTATAGCTACAATATGTTATAGTTGGCTATACTGTACTTCTGTCAATGTCAATTTGACATTAATTTGTTGCTAACTTCATTGCAAAATTCGTTCACCACGTGCAGTGTATTATTTAGTTGAAACTCGTGCTATGAAATAAGAAAGATGGGCAAATTTAGATCAAAACTTAAGGGAAAATCCAAGGGCAAACGATGGCAGAAGGGTCAGTCATCGAATTCCAACCCGAAGATACAAAAATATCGGGAGATGGCCAAGTCCCGGTTCTTCCAGGAAAATCTAGGTATTTCACCTTTATCTTCTGATTATATTTTGTGTAAAACTATTTAATGTGTACATTTATACATGAACTTCAAAATATCGAGCTATCTGAAGCATTATCAAAACAACAGCATGTTTTTTTTAACCCATAACCTAGAATCAATAACAAAACATTTTTTGTATTATTTATCGAATTACCTCGTTGTCAATTATGTCCTTAGCTTTATATAACTCTCACCGTCTAACAAGCTTGTTAAAAAATTACAGGAAGCACAGGTTTAACACAACAGGCTGTGTTGAAACACGATGCTATGATGACATACGGGCATGCATCAAATAAACAGAAGTCTGAGGCCGAGAGTGAGTTGGCCATAGCTAAGGAGTTAGAGAACATGTCTATGAAGAGTGGGGATGAAGGCTCAGACACTGAATACACTGCTTCTATGAGATCTGGCACTTACAAGACGTTCCAAACATTCGCGTCTGATTGGAGCCAGTGTTCTAACATCAGTTTTAGCAAGTAAGTATTACACTCACCTCTAAAAAAATATTAGGAACTGTTTCTGTTAATAATTAAGATTCACTTATACTTGTTGAAATACTTTTTCAACAACTAATTAATTAACAGATTTTCTGTGATTACTAGAAATTTGTGTCACAGCTTATATTTTCCAGACTAGAATAATTATACTACTAAAAATATTTATGTATAAAACCACAATTGTAAAGGCAAAGTAAATATAATGTGATAATTGTTTTTCCAGGTTGCTGAACAGATTTGATTCCAACAATGCTCTACACAAGGAGATGTTGGCAGTATTAGCTGCTGTAACTGAAGTTATCAAAGAGCAAGGAGGCAAGGAGTCTACTACTGAGTACTTTGCTGCACTGGTAAACTTAACTTATTACTTACCATATTAAAATTTAATATTTTCAAGAAAAAATGCAATCTAAAGTAGACCTAGAACAAGAAATATTAACTTTAAATGACACAATTACTTGTTGTCTGAACTACCAAACCAACAATTTTTTTAAAACCACTGCCACCTCTACTGTCTCATCCAGGATTGACCAAAGGGCTCAAAAATCCTTTCTGGCCCATAATACTTAGTTTCAAGCTATATGTTCAATGTAATAGTATAAAGGTTGTGTGGAGGTCTCTATTATCCTACATCTATGAATCAAAATCATTAATTTGCCTGAAATATAGTAGGAAATAGGTGTTAATCATGTTTACAAACAAAATAATTTTAGTAGATCTTGTATTCAAACATTTCTTTTTTACAGATGGAAACCCTAAAATCATCAGAAACAGATGAGAACCTAGTGGCAACACTGACACTACTCTCTATGGGCATAAAGTCTGTGCCACAAGGAGTCCTAAGGAAGCAGTTCTCAGATTCGGCATCAACATTCACTGATATTTTAGAGAAGAATGAACAAACAGAGAATGGAGCATTGTTGAGGAGTGCTATAGGATGTTTGTCTGTGTTGTTGAGAGCTCAGGAGTACGCTTCATGGGGAGATTCATCTACTATGAGGGTGTTTGAAACTGTTCTTGCTTTTGCATTGCATTCTAAACCTAAGGTATGTTGCTAAGTATAAGTTTAAGACATTTTGGCTAGAGATTTAAATAAATTATAGTAGTTTTTACTAACTATCTATTTTGATAAACCAAATAGTGCAAAAAAAGAACATTTATATCATATTTAAGTGGTTTTGATACTTTTCAAGTAAAGTATGCTTTACTTCTAATGGTAAACAATTATTTGACAATATTATAGGTCCGCAAAGCAGCACAACACGCAGTGACGTCTGTACTACGAGGGAGTTGCTTCATGGTACCTTCAGAAGACCAAAAGACTAAAGTAAGTGGTTTATAGTTTTTCCTTTTAATACCAACGAATTTGTTATTTCACTATTAAATATTACACTGAAACAAACATAGATGACCTTGCTAGATAATCTGTGCCGAAACGTCAAGCAAGCCATGTATAATAATGGTATATCATTTGTAAATATGTTTTTTTCTTAGGTACCTAAATTACATCCTGGTTCTAACCGCGTGGCGGAATACTGTCTGTCTCAAATCAAGGCGGAAGCTTTGTTGGCCGGACATCGCACTGTGTTGCACACACTCACTATGCTTAGAGATATACTGGCTGTGTTCAGCAAGGATTATATTAAGGTAAATAACATTTAATAATTGTTTGTATTAAATCCAGATCATTTTTAAAATGAATATACAATATTCTAACTAACTTTGAAAAAGTACTATTTAATTCATATTAATCTAACCTGAAATAAATGTTTTGTATTTTAATGTTCCATTACCACTTTCTACACATTTTCACTTCTGTAAATTACTATAAAAGATCTTGAGTTATTTAATTTATTTAGCAAAACAGTATGTAGGTCTCATATTTTGATCTCTTTACACTTCATAACATGTGGAAGAAACTTTGTATATAAGTACTTAATATATATTTTTTTGTCTCCAGGCGGTGTGTGAAGCCATCCTCTCGCTAATGACCCACAACAACGTATACATCAAGACGTGTTGCCTGCACACATTACACGCGCTATTATCCTCTCCCCCGGAGATCAGTAACATGACAGCAGCACTAGCGGTGCAGCTGACAAGAGCACTGATGGCCGCGAGACCGCCTGCCAATGATACAGGGCAGGTGCTGGCCTGGGCTGCTGTGTTGCAGCAGGGATATGGATGTTTGGCCAAGTATGTATTGATAAATAGTATGATATTATAAAGTATAAGTAATATATGATAATAATATACTACTGTTTGTTTATCTTAATAAAACAAAATGTAGTCTTGAAAACTGTTTTATACCCTAGAATACGAAAGTTTTGTTCACGATGGCAGCGCCACATAGCGGCCCCACTAGCTATGAACTTGGCATATGGCTATTCTTTAGTAAGTAGTTGTGAAGTCCCCACCACCAGCTTAGCACATAGAGAATATAGTAATATGTTTTAGAGAAATTGCTAGGGAAGGCTAACCTATTGCTATATGGGATTCATAGCATGGTAGAGAGAGGTTTAAACAAATTGCATATCTGCGTTTCATGTTCCAAACGACCATGTAAAAAGTTTATTTCCAATAGTCAGATTTATTG
This sequence comes from Anticarsia gemmatalis, assembly GCF_050436995.1. NCBI lineage: Eukaryota > Metazoa > Arthropoda > Insecta > Lepidoptera > Erebidae > Anticarsia > Anticarsia gemmatalis. Next base: position 5,595,986 of record NC_134764.1, on the reverse strand, counting down.
ACTAGTTGAGTATATTTTTAGGATAATATAGTAGAAAACGAACAGTGATGATAAAAATATAATGGCTTTCTTTATCTTACATAAGATATGCTTATATGCAGGTTTGTTTTTAAATAACATCAATTCAAAGTTAATTGTTGTTTACTCAGCTTGGATCTAAACCTGTGCATGCCGAACTTGCCTGCGTTTGTGAACATCTGCGTGACGGAGCTGTGGCACTCCGACATCGCAGACATCAACTCGGCCTCCACCAACGCTTTGAAGGTAACATATTTTATTCTCCCATAATTTTTTATTGTTGTGATAACATAGTACCCTTGAATAATTAGGTAACCCACATTTTTGTTATAAAACCACAGTTGTCATAAATAAATATGTTGTTGTTTTGGATACTTGCCAAACTAAAACACCTAACATGTTTTTGTGGATTTATACACACAATAACCAAGCATAAACATGGATGATAATATTTTTTTCTATTTTATTACACTTTTAACTAAAGGAGCGCGCGAATGAGCATTAATGAAAACGCTTTTTTCAAATATATTATTATACTGTGTACTTTTATCTAGTCTTAGGTATATATCTATTTATCTGTAAAACTAACTTTACGCCCGCGGCTTTGCCTGCCTGAAATTTCACCCGCTTCTGTATGAAGTATCTAAAAATCCCCTTTTAGTACTACCTTTACACTTCCTAAGGAATCTTTATACCTAATTTCAACTTTCTATGCTCAGAAGTTTTGGCTGGTCGGTTTTTATCAGTCAGTCACTCAGTAACAGATGAGTTTCATATAATTATATTGATTATCTAATGATATATTGTTTCAGGCGGTGCTACTAGACTGTGTGAAGCTCGCGTTAGAATCAGACGAGACGTATTTGAAGCACAAGAGTCACGTAGAAGCCATCTTCAAGTGTATCGGCACGGGGCTGGACAACCCCTTCAACCAGGCCATTCGACATGTTATACTCACTATTGCTGTTTGTTTTGAGGTAAGCAGTTCAGTCTCAAATAGACTATTGACAAAATATTGCCGAAATGCATAAAATAGCAAGGTTACTATGCTCGATGGGATCAATATTTGTACAATTTTTGTGATGACTTTTGAAACATGTGGAATAACTCCTTTCTTTAGCATAAAAAGCAAAGTTCGCAATCTTTTTTTGAAGATGTATACGGGCGTATAAATTTTGAAATTAAATTAATTATATTTCACCAGGTATTATTCGAATTATTCATTAAAAAAAACTATCACCATTTTAAAGTCCTATCTTATAGTTTCATTAACGAAGCCACATATTTATGATCAATGTGGACAATTTGTTTTAAGCGTAGCTCGAAGTAATACTAGACCAGATACTAATTAATTAAATCAAATTTAATTGTTTCCACAGATCGGCAACGCAAAAGTAACAAACGTGCTAGGACCCCTACTCAGGAAACTGAACGACCGCCGCGAGAGTCACAACTTTGACAACGACAAGGAAGTAGAGTACGCCACTGGATGCGCCGTCAAAGCGCTCGGGCCAGAGTTTGTACTCAAAACTATACCTTTACGAGATGGCCCCGAGAACATAAACATAGAAAGAACATGGCTACTACCAGTATTGAAAGAAAAAATACAAAACTCAAACTTGAAATTCTTCGCAACGGAAATTTTGGAAATGGCAACATTTTGCAGGAAAAAATCGCGGGAATTGACCCAAGAAAAGAACGTTCCTTTGTCACATACTTATGACTTACTTTGCAATCAATTCTGGGCTTTGTTACCTAGTTTCTGCAATAACCCTGTAGATGTGAAGGATAATTTCAAATCTTTGGCGAGAGTGCTAGGTAGTGTGTTGAAAGATAATCCGGAATTCCGTCTGTCTGTAATGCAGGCTTTAAGAAAGTTAATCAGCTGTTCTGAAAGTGATGATGATAAGAATGAGCTAGGAAGGTTCGCGAAGAATTACTTGCCGATATTGTTGAATATTTATATGTCGCCGGCTAAAGGTAGCAGTGCGGAAGGACAAAGGCTAGCGGCTTTAGAGACGATACAGGTAAATAATTAAATCTACTATTTTGTGCTTTATGTTATTGACTATTTTTGAAATTGACAGATATTCCGAAAATCATTTTGAGTCAATTTAATGTAAGCTAGAAAGTCGAATAAGTTTTCTTATGGATAGCTTGTTTCTCTATTAAAAACTTGCTCTTTGTACCCTTTAGATTTGCATCTTAGCTTCATTTAAATAGCAGTACTTTCCCACTCCACTTCGTTAGCTTTAAATTATTTGTATATGATAGCCGATAGCTGTATCGTGTATTCATTTAAAATCCCTCTTTAAAAACTGTTATTAAAAGCATTATTTTACTCAGGTATACCTCACAATCAGCGACCAGACTCTACGAGAGGAACTATTTACAAACGCGTTACAACAGCTCGAAACATCTAAAGACAATCATTTCCAACGAGAATCTATATTAGACATCATTAGGACACTAGTTTTATACCAAGACAGTGATAAAATAGCCAAATTGTTCGACGATTGGGTCTATCCACTATGTGAAACGGTTCTCGAAGACCCAAAAAAGCATAAAAAGGCAAGAAAAGAAAATGGCGCAGAAGAAAACGGGGAGAAAAAGAACGAATTACGATATAAAGAAAAGGCTAAACTACTTGAAATGGAACATAAGAAGGCTTATAGAATATTGGAAGAGATTTTCAAGAGTGAAAATGATAGTTGTAAACAGTTTTTGAAAGATAATTATAAGAAGATTAAGAAGTTGTTGATGTCTTCTTTGAATAAGGTTGCTGATAGCAGTAAGGCAGCTAGGTTAAGGTAAGCAATTTTAAGCTCTAACTCTATTTACGCTTAAAATAGTGCCAAAACTATGCTTCCTGAGGAATCATTATACAATCTTTACAATATTACACAAATCATTTGTATTGTATTTAATCTCTCCGTCTCTCTTTCTCTCTCTTCCCCTCTCCCTTTGCCATTCTGGTTGGCAATAAAGGTTTACTTTGCTTACAACTAGATCTTTTTATAATCATACATAGTGATATATATTAGTAGTATTACATAGTAATTAGAATCTACTTTTTGGGGCTACTAGGCACATTTGTTCGTGTTAATCGCACGTGGACGTACGTATACGTTTAAAGTAAGCATGTACGTAATATTCATTATATTTTTTCATTTATCCACGAATTTTTGCAATTGTAGATCAAACTTCATAAAATATTTTCCCAACAGATGTATAGAACACCTAATCAAGTCAACGCCATTCCTGAACGCGGAGAGCAAGCTCCTCAAGAGCGCGATCGCCGAGTCTGTGATATGTACTAAAGATATCAATTCTAAGTGCCGGCAGTGCGCGTTCAACGTCATTACCAGTGTTGGCGAAGTGCTCAAGTCACAGGACGGAGGTACGTAGTACAACTTTACTTGTATAGTTGAATGTAATTAGATTTTTGAAAATACGTGGTATATTTTTTCTAAGCGGTTCAGTGAGTCTTGTAGATAGAATTTCGCATGTGTACGAGTATTTCTGTCTCTTCGCAATAAACATTAAAACTGCAAAACAGTTTCTAATACATACTTATTTATACGGTTTACAGTGGATTCATAATAAAGGTTTAGGGTACATAACCAATTAGATTTTGTGAAAGGTAACTAAAATAATGATCAAATTTTCAATAAAAAGAGATAAGTTTGGTAACGTGCCCAATATTTGGTGATAGACTCATTATAACATCGAACCAAAATTTAAATCGACGTAACGGGTCTGTTTCTTTACACCCGTGCTGACAACTTCTAGTCAGAAGATCAGAGGATCTTCTGGTAAGATCTTGGACATCAAAATCAATAGACATAAAATCAATCAAATAAATTATCATATTATTCTACAGGTATGCAAGCATTCGTAGCCATGTTAACATCGGGTCTATCAGCGCCACTACCTCGTATCGTGAGCGCGACTCTCCGCGCGGTCGCGTCCGCACTCTTCAACTTCTCAGAAGACATGGGGCTGGAGACAGTCCAGGCTCTGCTGGAGACTGTCGCTGAACAAATGTTGAAGAATAATAGGGAAATTGTCGCGGCTGCTTTGAGTTTCTTGAAGGTAAGATTCGTAGATTATTCTCCTGTCCTAAACTTATCATTATGAATACCTCCTAAAGGATCTATCTGATCAGAATCTAGCATTAGCCGCTACCGTTGATGGAAGCGGAACTTTTCTTACAGTAATAAGTCGTGTGACTAAAGCATTGGTGTGTGAACTATAGTTATACCGAATTCGCTTGCCAGATGCGGTAGCTATCAACGATTAGTTAATATCTGAACAGGCCTTTCGTATATTATTTTCTTCTATCGTTCACAGCTGTCGCCGTAGTGTTAACTAGCTTTGTAGTTCACTACGGCGTCACTTTAGTTATAATTAATCTTTTGTCGCGGAGATATACAAACAAAAATAACGTACTAGAATAACTACTAGTGCTTAAACAACTTTTTATTCCTTTACCATTTCACTGAGACAATTCTAATCAATGATTAGTAACCAATGGTAAGTTGATGATCTTTGACATGCCATGGCCTTTTTTTTCAGGTATATACTAAAGTACTCCCAACAGACGTCTTAGCAGGCAGTCTGCCAGTGATCTTTAAAACACTATCATCAATGGACGAGGACTGCAAACGTCACTCTCGGCTAGAAATAGGGTACTTCTTAACTCGAATGTTGAGGAAATTCGGCGCCGATACTGTGGAGAAACTCATTCCAGCTACCGATGAGGTTATGCTAAGAAGGTTGAGGAATATTAGGAAAATGGATAATAGGAAGAAGAGGCAGAAAGAAAACCAACGGTAAGTAACTAAAGTTAATAGGATATTTGTTTATGAATTAGTGCGTGAACGTATAAATGGCTATTGTAACGTGCACGTATACGTTTTTTAAACAAAAGCCTATAGCTCATTTTTTAATTCGTCTCGAAATTAATAACGTACTCAAAGTATCGTACCAAGCGGTATAGGATTCATGAGTTCAAATTGTCATCTGATTTGAGCAAATATAAAACAGCACAATACAAATCAGAATGCCCTTTTCGAAATTGCATACTCGGTACGGTATTTGCTAACATTTAGGGCATTTCAGTTTGTACGTTTTGACTAAACAAGTCTTTATTTTTATTTTGCCATTTTGCCATCTGTTATTATCATACCTAATATTGGCAATTCTTTCACAATACAAGTAAATATCCCTGTTTGGACCTAATTAAAAAAAAACAATTAGACCCAATTCGGCCGATTGTCTACAAGATACAATTGAAGACTAACTACTGATTATTTCACAGTGGTCAATCAGAACAAGATTCGGACGACGACATGCCAATCAGGGGCACATCGAAGACGTTAGAAGATATTCTTAAAGACTCAGACTCCGAGATGGAGTTCCTGGACGATGAGGAGGAGAGACCGAAGGCTAAGGCTAAGACTAATAAGAAGGGTAAAACTCAAGCCTGGATCCAGGACGATCCGGAGAATATTGTGGATCTGGCTGATGTTTCTGCTTCTAGAAAGATTACAGGTAAGAAGAATTATTATTATTATCAGCCCATATTGTCCCACTGCAGGGCAAAGGCCTCCCTCCCTCTTTCCATCTATCTCTTTCTAAAGCTATTTGGTGCCAATCTTTAGTATGAGAGTCCAACTCATCTCGCCATCTCTTTCTGGGCCTTCCGGGTTGTCGTTTTCTGTCAACTAGGACCCATTCAGTGGTTGTTTTTGCCCAGCGATCATCCGACATGCGGCAGATGTGACTGGCCCAATTCTATTTTAATTTCGCAGCTGAGTGGCCAACATCAGCAATTTGTCGGTCTGTTAAGAAGAATTGGTATTTTCTTATTCTTTGATGACGTTCACCCAGTAGCCAAGTAGATCGGGTTAGCTTTCCATTCGGCACAAAAAGTTGTGACATATAAAATCCTTGCGGGGAGCGTTCGTTAAGTCCTCTTAAAACACATCTAAGGTTGTCTCTCTTGGATGATATACGGCATGCTTCGAATTCAAGATCCAAGCATGTTTTTTATAATTCCTTGCCAAATCACTGTCCACAAATATTTGTTTTCGATTTACTTCTACTATCAAATTCCTTTTATGTTTGCAAATGTCTCTTCGACACCAGATATCTTCTGTAGTCTAATTGTAAAACTGCTTAAAAATAATAATTTATTAATCTAGCTACGGACCCGTCCCGCAAGAAGGCGACAGAAGTAAAAGCACAGAAGAAGAAGGACGGCGGCTTCAAGACTGCGCCGGACGGACGACTGATCATCGCTGATGATGCCTTCGACGATGATGGTGATGACGAGCCCAGGCCTAGCGGGGACATTGATACTGATACTGATGACACAGGTGGGTAAATTGACAATAAGGTCTTGGGTACTTGTTTTAATAGCTTTCCTAAAGACCTAAGAAGCTTAGTTAGAGTAGTCATCCACGAAAAGAATAAGAATTCGTCTTCCAGACAAGTGAATGTGGGTTCTAAACTTATTCAACGTACGAATTCCTTCTTTTTAAGATAAGGTTCATAAATCTATGTAGTAGAATTTTGCTGATGTATAACAGCACAGTAATGACGTAATGTTCTAAGCTATTAAAATTAATAATTCTCCTAAAAGCCATATATACATAATTTCACATAATATCCTTGACTTACTGTCGGAATCTCATGTTTACTGTACCTATAATTTTGTTGGTAGTTTAGTTTCTAGATATATATTTCGATCATGTTCTTTTTTAACATTTTAAGATATGTACAATAATTTAATTTAAGAAGTATATAATTAAGTTTTTTTATCTGTTATTTGGTTGCCATAGTACAAGCTCTGCTTAGTTTGAAATCAAAATAATGACCGTGTGTGTGAGTTGTCCGACGATTATTATATGAATTATGTTTTTATATAATAGATATGGAAGACGACCCATCAAAGCCGTCGAAACTAATAAAGCCGGGCGCCAAGCGTCGTTACGACGACATCCTCAGCGTGAAGAGTGGCAAGTCAAGTCGCAGCCGAGCTTCCACCGTCACTGTGGGATCTAAGTACAAGGCTGGAGGGAAGGGTATTCACAGGTATGACTATACTTTAGACTATTTAAAACTATTATTAAACTAGCTGACCCGCGCAACTTCGCTTGCGTCACTTAAGATAATCATAATTTTCCCCGTTTTTGTAACATTTTTCACTGTTTCTCTGCTCCTTTTGGTCGTAGCGTGATGTTATATAGCCTATAGCCTTCCTCGATAAATGGGCTATCTAACACTGAAAGAATTTTTCAAATCGGGCCAGTAGTTCCCGAGATTAGCGCGTTCAAACAAGCTTCGACCAATAGGAGCGGAGTAGCAACGAGAAATGTTACAAAAACGGGGAAAATCAAACGCATTCTCTCTTATGTGACGCAAGTGAAGTTGCGCGGGTCAGCTAGTTAAATATAGATTTTTTGTCAAACTCTTTTCTACTTTTCTACCCATAGGTATATTTAGTCCTACTTAACTTACTTACTAAAGATGAACCTGTTTAATCGCTATTAACAAAAACTATTGGTAAGATTTCCAATTATCGCGACTTGTATGCAGAATATTACAGTGCAAAGGGGTCTTATCGTTTAAACAGTTATGTAACCCGACGTTTCGGCCAAGAACCACCGGCCTTTTTGCACTACTAAAAAAATATACATTCCTGAATCCTGCGGGATATTCACTGCAAAAAATTATACCGTAACAAAAAACTTTTTGTGGGAATGCCCCCCATAAAGTTTTTCAACGACAAATAAACTTATTTTTGTTCCGCAGGCCGCTAGGTTCGTCTGCATCAGTGGTATCAGGCGCGGGCACTGACTACAGATCTAAGAAGGCGAAGGGCGACATCAAGAAGAAGGGCAAACACGACCCCTACGCGTACCTTCCACTCTCCAGGACTAATCTTAATAAAAGGTAACAAGCACTGAAATTTACAAACTTCATTTGTACACTTCAAAATGCGTTCGGAGTGCTTTTGCTTTTATAAAGATTTTTAGTGCGAAATTACATTAATGTAGGCTTCTCCTGACAATATTTTAAGTACAAATTGAATAGCAATTTGTAGTTTTGTTAACCCTTTGACCGCCAAGGACGCTATATTTTTGTCGACATTTGCCGACGAAAGCGTCGTGAGCACGTTCTGATTTGTCTAGTATTGCCTACCGTGGCGGTAAAAGGGATAACAAACTAATGTAGTTATGTTGTTAGTTGTGTAAAAACGCTAGCATAAACTAAGTCTTTTGGATTGGAACATTAACATTTGGACGTCGTTTTAACTTTGCTAGTCGTGCTATGACTAGGAAGATAATAATTTGTACCTTATCTTTACAGGAAAAAGGCTGTCAACACAAAGCAGTTCAAGGGGATTGTGAAATCTAAAACAAAACTGGGAAAGAATAAGAAGAAATCGTAAATACGTGTAACTTTCAAATTTAGGATTGAATAAACAATATCCTTCTATGTGATCTATCTTATATTTATTACTTAAAACAAGCATAATATACAACTGTAACTTGAAATTAATTCTGCTATAGGAAAGCAAAAACAACGTCATGAATTTGCGTAAGTTTCATTCATTTTGTATTTAAAACTCTAATATCATATGCCTAAAATACAAATTGCTTATTAAAGTTAGTATAACAGTCTTTTTGTTTGACTCGAGCAGTAAGAGAAATATATTGGACCTTGATTTATGTTAAAAATCATCTCAAATTGTAACGCATTTATTATGCTAGAATCGTAGAAATATTGCTGTAATAATCGTAAGGATCTTTTATATCCTACCGTAACCTATCAGATAACTGTTAATGAGCCCAGCGGCTAAGCTTTTGATAGTTTTTCGCGCCCATTTCATTCTCAAATGCCATGCCATGCGAGCACTTTGCTCACTCATGGCATGAGTCTGAAACTGGCTTAAGTTCAGTAGTCTCTACTCTCTTGTGTTAATTAATTCTGTCTCTTATTACAAGTAAGTATGTGAGAGAGAAAGAATATAGTTTCTCTGATTGTAGCATAGTTTATGTTATACTTTGGTCTAGACGTTATTAAGGCTATCTTAACGCCTATCACTTATAAAGATTACTTATTGAGACTTTAAAGTTATCAAATAAAATATATAAACCAATAATTTTTGTTTTACTCCACAGTCCACAGTAAATATTCACTATTTACCTTTTTAAATATGTAAATAAATAAATGTTATTGGGAAATTAGTCCGAGTATTGTCAGAAATTTTGTAAGTAAGCGATTTATGTTGGAAAATAGGTGCTTGCATATTCGTTTAATTATTTAAAACTATGTCGTTAAGGTCTTGTATAATTACTGAATTTCTTTTAAAATCTTTTGTGCTTAATATTATAAATGCGGTAGTTTTGATGTATGGATGGATGTTTATTACTCAGTCACGGCAAAATGTACGTTTAGTGGCCGGCAGGATACGACTAAGTCGCCGAGGCGTTCCTGCCGCTGACCGGGGGCGGAACCGCTACAATGCACGCGTGATTGAGCGCCTTTTTCAGACTTTTGGTCTCGAATTTATGTAAGTAAAGTCTAACTTGAAGTACTCGTAGTCCCATCCATTCAGCCAGCCGATTGGCGTCACCGGTCGATAAACGATCTGTGCGTTAAGCAAACCTTGGTGCGGTCATTTCATAGATGCCTGATCTCATGGTGGTATTTCAACAGGGTGTCTCCGTGCTTTGGAGGGTAGGTAAAAATTCATTCCCGCTGTTTGTCAATTAAGATAACAGCCATTAAGTCATGCCGAAAGGCCACTAAACATACAGCAAGAAGATCATACATAAGGTCTTAAACTAATCTGCACACGCCTTTAATGACACTGAAATATAATAGTGACCAATTTAACATTGTAGTCACAGCAGGCTAGCTACCCCTCTCATAATATGTTATCTAGTCGTAGGTAGGTACAACATAAAGCGTTCAGTTTCCTTCCGCGTGTGGTAATAATTATTTATAATTTTATTGTCATATACACCATGACTATAAATTAGATTATTTCCTATTATGTATACAGTTATTTACCCACATGGCTACATATCTATTAGGTTGCTCGGAAAGCAATTTCGTCTTTTTGAGAAGATGAACCACAGTTTCGAGCTTCGAGGATAAACTCAGGGCATTTAAGTGTTAATAATTAATCAGATTCAATGTGAAAATGTTTGTTCATTTGTGTTTTTTACATCAAAACAGAGAACCGATATATATTACCTTCTGAAGAGTGTTAGTTTGTATCCCAAAGAAGGCTAGAACTACTTACCTTTCTTTTGGGCTGCGCCGCGGGCCTACAATACAATTAATATGCCGTAAATGTATTTACAAAATTAAATATACCTAACTACTCACTACTCAGTAAACTAACATAACAAAGGATTTCGTGCCTAAACAGGCATTCTATAGAATCTTTTGTTGATGTTCAATTCTATGAAGAGGTCGAAAGTCAATAGATGGTACGATATTCGTGATATCGTAGTATTTACAGATGTTCAATATGCAGGTACACAACTTACTTATCTTGTAAGATCATAAGATGCTATGTACAATAGGCACCTACAGGTAGGTACTTGCAAAGATAACTTACCTTACTTACAAACACTGCCTTGGTACCTTTACTTGTACTTACATTGTAGATCGAAGTTTAGGGAGTTTCGGTATACATGAGTGTCCGGGGTTCTATTTGAGAGTAGTTGAGTCGTTTCTATCCGTGAGTTCGTTTACCGTCCAAAACGAGCTAGTGTATGTTTCTGTGATTTCCACCTGCTTTTTTATGAAAGTTCTTTAGTATCTGCTTACCCTTATAGAAAAAAGACGTGATTTTATGTATGCATGTATTATTATGATACATACAGAATCTTGCACCAATTTTTAATTACTTTGCGACCACTGCATCTATTGCGTAGGCTGTCGAAAAGCTGTAAAGCTGTCTCTTTGCGTTGATAACAATTCGGTTTCTAACGAGGAATCGAACCTGTTACACCTTCACTGATTGACGACATTTTTACACTGGAAAGTGCATACGGTTTATTAACAGTAATATATAAAGAAATTTCACCAAAATGACTCATCTCGAATGAGTCGTAATAGGTACCTGTTACATGAAATCGCATGAAACAGTATTGTTTATAGGTCATAAATTTGGACGTACAATATTACTTCATTGCCAACGTGCACTTTGTAGTGCTGTATGACAATACACTGACACTCTTACATTTACCTCATGTGTTGCAACTATGCCGTACTCGACATATAAGTGTAAAATCACGCCAGTTTTTACAATGTTTGCTGTTCACTTGCTCGAAGACCTTCGCGTGTGTCCTCGTTCGGCTCGTGGGACGCGAATCAAGCAAACATAACAATTCACAATACACATCTGTTCTATTTGTCTATTAGACCACACTAATACTATCAAAATATTTAAGCATTAGTTACGTGCTAATTACAAGTGGACAGCAAACACGTATAATATGCGCATATTCAGGTTAAAACAGCACAATTAAAACAAGGTGTTTTAGTTATTGAGGTATTTGCCTTTATTTTCAAAAGGAGGCGATTTATTATTACGGATATACTTATTTTAATAGTATTTATATTTTTACATGGAAATTTTCATCACATTAAACCATTATTTTATCCTAGGCCATTTATCAATTCAGTATCAACAATGAGTAATAAGTCATTTCGAAAAAATACAACCATTCTGTAATAATCTATTTTTAATTCTTCATTGACACATACCGACTCTCGTATCGGAGAAGGGTTTAAAAAAATCTTATAAAATAATATACAAAATAATACAAACATTAGTTCGCTTGTCGATGAGAAAAAAAAGAGATTTAACATTATCGTAACATTAAATTCCGTTCGGGAAAAATTCGTGATTATTTTACATATCGTGAACCCGATTCGATTCTTTACAGAAAAATAAATATACATTATTATGTGACTACACAACCGGTGATTGCTTATAATCGCGCTCAGCACTTCTCGTCGGCGAGCAGCGGGTCGAGCGAGAAGCCGAGGTCGAGCACGGCGGGCGGCGGCCGCTTGCCGGGCGCGTGCTTGAGCGACGGCGCCCGGCCGCGCCGCTCCACGTGCCCGTTGAGCGCGTGGCGCACCTCCGCGCCGCCGAACAGCTCGCTCAGCGTCTGCTGCACCTCCTTGCTGCCCGCGCCCAGCCCGCTCGCGCCGCCCACCCCCGCGCCACTACACGTCACTATGAGTTTACGCACTTCAGGCTTATTAGTTTTACTAGCGTTCATATGTACACTTTTCGTTAACGCCATTGCGTTCTGATTGTAGTAGTAATTGTTCGCGCTACCTGACGACTTGCACTGTGATCGCGACAACGACGACTTTATATTACTCCGAACCGTCGCGAATTTTTTACCTAACGTGATGGCGCCACCCGCGTGCGCCGCGTTGAACGTGCAGAGCGCGAGCGGGCGCGGGCACGACGAGTACCAGCACACGTCCGCCGGAACCAGCGGTACGGGCCCCTCCTCCACCTTATCGTCGGTTCGCACCGGTGTTCGCTCCAAAGGTGATGATATACTAAGTATGGGCACGTCTTGCGGAATTTCTGCATCGTCAGGCATCAGGAATGGCTCCGCACCGAGGGGCTGGCTTAGAAGAGAGGTGATGCTCGTCGTGTCCGGTAGCACCGAATTGGGATCGTCCACGTTAAGTAGACTCGCATAAATATCGTTGACCTGCTGCTCGGGCGTGAGACCGTTGTAAGGGCCCAGGTCTATCGCATTATTGACTAGGAGCGGTGGGAGATTGATGGGGACGGCTGCCGGGGGCACGAGCGGCGGTGGCGCAGGAGCGTGGTGCGCGGGCGCTGGGGGAGCGGGCGCGACCGCGGGCGCCGCCGCCGCGGCCGCGCCCGCGTCCCGCGACGCTCGGTGCTCCGCCAACAACGTGTCGAAGGGCTTAGAGCGACCCTCAACCGTTCTTCTGAGAGAGAGCGCGTGCGCCTTGCATGTGAGTGACCTCGTGCACGGCTTAGGGTTCTCGGCGGTGACTACGCCGCAGTGCTTGTTCGGATCGTATTCTCGGAGATTGAACTTAGTTTTACTTGTTTTCGGTCTAGATTTAGTGGTCGGCGTGGCGGGTGCCGGCGCCGGCTTTAAAGCTGGAGTACTGAGTACATTAGTTTCTATTACTGTAGGCAGCATGGGAGATGACGGCACATTTGGTGTAAATTGTATGCTAGACAGATCTGTATCTGTTAAAGTATATGCCGCTAGAGATGGGGTATGTATTGGTGCATATAAATCTGGCGTTTGTACATTATCAGTCGGTTGGGTAAAATTAATCTCTGACATGTTTCCTATATCTCTGATAATATTTTTCCAATCTGCAGCATTTGTGATATCATCTGCACTCTGGATGCCTTCAGAATTCATTATTGCAAAAATATCATCTGTTATATTCTCACCAAGAGCAAGATCGTCCTGTATACTAACAACTGGTAACTCTCCACTCTCCATACACACCTTGACCTCTGGTGTGACAGAGGAAGATGTGCTGGCCTCATCCAAGTACTGTAGGTCAGGCTGCGGTAAGACTATCCTTGATAATGGTGGTGTGGCAGTGTGTACTGGGGAAGGATCCATTTTCACTGGGTGTATATCTACAGGGATGGGAGGTGGAGGTGCTTCCTTTTTATGTCGGCTGCGACTTTTGACTGTGGAAGCGGGCGGCGGGGGCGGGAGTAGAGGCTCAGTCCCACTGTGGGACTCAAGCAAGTGTCTATAAGCCGCACTACACTTCACTATCACTCCACACATATGACACACTGCAGCGTTCAAATTGTCCATCTGAGGGAACAGGCCGTGCAGGCTCATGCTCTCATACTTGAGGCGGTTGAGGCCCGCACGGCGGTACCGCGCGTGCCTCGTCTCCGCCTGCTTGTAGGGATGCGAGTCGTGCACGCGCCGGACGGACGCGCTCCCCTTCGCGTCCACCGCCGCCGGCGACGTGAATGTGGCATCATCGTCCCGCCGCGGCGACAGGTGCCCTATTTCACTGATCCACAGGTCCCAAGGCTTCTCATTGCACTTCACGGGGCTTACAATTTTCGCCGCGAACGGGTAGTCGCCGGACATATTTTAACGTTTTCCGATTATTCAATCCTGAAACTCGTGCTTTCGTCTCATGGGAGCCCAGCCATACCGTGACCAGCCTCACTCCACTGATAGGTTATTACCCCATATCTGCTTCGATATCGCTGCCTGTAGCGAGCGCAACCAGGGTCACATTGTAACTCGATTGTTTACTTCATTATATACACATATCAAACTAAAACGTGTTGTGATTGTCTTAGCTTTTATATTTACAGGGACAGATGATCTATCTCACTGACAGCTGATTATGCAGATTGTAAGTTTTTCTCGACCACGGAACACTTCCATCTATTAGGGATTGTTTTCAGATCACTTCCCGAGTCCCGATTGTTAGAAACATGTGTTTATTTATCTTAATTCAATTGATATTATACTCGCTACACACAAATAAAATGTCCAAAATTTCTGTTTGGTTGGTTGTAATTTACTATAGAAAGCATCAACACTTTTTTGAGTATTTGTAAAGACCGAAAGTGTTCTCTATGATCATTCACTAGTGAATGAGCGTGACGTGACAGAGAGGACATTCTCGTTAGGCATATTTCTAGACTGCTGACACAGATAACAAAGAATCAGTTCATAAAAAAGTTACAAACCGTCTATAGTTTATGTATCCGTATGTTTCTCCTGTCATAATTGTCATGTCACTGACATTTCCAAGTTCTAGCAAAATTGTTACATACACATACCTACCTCTATTAAAAATAGACCAAAATGTTATGAAAACAGTAAAAAAAACGAAATAATCTGTATACCGACTATGCTCGACACATTTCTGCTACGAAATCGTGTACCGTTGTATTCATGTGGTTCAGAAGTGTGTGCAAGTCCGTCATTTTGGGTGTACCTATCGGTATAACCTTTCTTGACACCGTAGGATATGTAGCCAGAGTGGAAGGCATATCTATGCAGCCAGTGCTTAATCCGGACTCCAAGAGCAACAACAATGATTATGTATTCTTGTCAAGATGGGCAGTCAGAGACTATAACCTGCAGAGAGGTGACGTTATATCATTGGTTTCGCCGAAAGATCCAAATCAGAAGATAATCAAGCGTATAGTAGCGCTACAGGGCGATATTGTGAATACTTTGGGCTACAAGTCGCAGTATGTCAAGGTGCCTGAAGGCCATTGTTGGGTGGAAGGTGATCATACAGGTCACACTCTAGACAGTAATACTTTTGGGCCTGTTTCCTTAGGTTTAGTCAATGCCAAGGCAGCCTACATTGTTTGGCCACCTAATAGATGGCAAAGATTGGAAGCTAAGCTGCCAAGCAACAGGAAACCTCTAAGCCAACCAGTAGTAATCAGTTAATATAATTATATTATTTTAAATAGTGATAGGACTCTTAAGTGAATTGTTTTCATGGCATCTCAATAACTTCTCAATTAAATTTAGTTATTTAGTTGTCCATATAGTCTAATTGTTTATTTTTTTCTATAGCTGTAAATAGTACATAGAGAATGATCATAGATTGTTTTCATGTCAAATAGCTCAATGATGTATCTCATTAGTCTATCCACTCCTCTTACCTACTATGTGCTAATGTATTTTCTTTTGTACTTATTTAAAAAGATGTAAATTACACACTTGGAAATATGTAAATTAAAATAAATTATATTACTTTGATGAATATTAGCAATTTTTTTTATTTTCTAGAATTGAAATGCTTATTTATAATACTTTACAAGTTGTTCTTTAATAATAAATTATGCTTGTTCCAAATTGAATATTTAATTACTGAATTTAATGAAAAATAAAATTATTCATACACTGTCCCTTATGAAATTATAGTTGAATAAATACACTGTACAAAAATTAAAAATCAAACAACACTAACTTTTTAAATACATCAACATTTATTTCAAACATTAAGCTATCACAGGAATCAAATAAATTAAACAGTACTTTTTAGTCCATAACTTTCAACAATCTTCACAACTCTATCATATGAAATACCTCTTCTTATGATCTTGTAAGCACCAGCCTGAGACAAGTCAATAACTGTAGACCCAGTCCTGTTCTGATCAAGGCCTTGACTCAATACTCCACCATCAAAGACAGCACCCAAATGTCCAAAAAGATGTTCAAACTCCTTTATAGATAAAGTAGAAGGCTCATTACTAAAGTTGGCACTAGTTAGTGCTACAGGCTTATCAAATATTTTGGTCACCCTATTCACAAAGTTGTGATGAGGAATTCTGATCCCTATTTTAGTGGTGGTAGGGTTGAGAAATGGATTGTCAAGGAGTTTAGTCTTTTCTAACACAACAGTCACTGGTCCTGGAAGTAAATTGTTCAGTAGATCGTCAGGTAAGTGGTCAGCTTCACCCCACTTTCTGACATCTGATACATATGTCACACATATTGCTACAGGCTTTGCAGAATCCCTGCCTTTGATGGCATATAGTTTTTTTATTGCTTCTGGACAGTTGGCACTACATGCAAGTCCATAAATAGTGTCTGTTGGTACTGCTATCACTTGACCCTTGGTCATAAACTCTGCAGCTTTCCCACAGGACAGGTCTTCAAAGCAAGATATTATCGGAGCCATTTTGTCTATCTTCATTATTGTTTGTAAACTTTTACTTCTAACTAAGGAATTACGAATTAAGTTTAGTTTTTGGAAGATATTCATACTCAATCACTGAGTATGGTATAAATACTTAGAGGTATAGGCATAAAGTTCAATAACACTAGTCACGCCAGTTGTGAGCACACTTATGGTTACAACAGCGGTAAAAGGTAGTCATGGGTTCATCAGCCGAGCGAGTTTGTAACTGCATGAAGAATGCTCTGCCGTGACCACACTTGGGGCAAACGGCGTCAGTTGAGTCTACGTTTTCCCAGGCAGCTGCTCCTCCCATAATATAATCTAGCTCCTGAAAATTGAAAAAAATGATTAAAGAAACATCTATAGACTTGGAAAAGTTACTTGTATGATTTTTTCTAATTTATTCAATAATACAGTGAAAATATTTTTCCTGGTATGTCTAATTGCGCTCTAGCTTATTAGTACCTACATTCGAATGATGCAATATAAAGAAACTAACCTTTAATTTGGGGAAGGTCCGTGAAGATACCTTCTTTTTAATATTGTACACATATGGACAAGTGTTGCACGCGTACCGCAGTCCAGAGTCTTCTTCCACCATAAGAACGTTGGCACACGTCGGACAAAATAACATTATTGAATCATAACAGATTGTCTGGATCCGGTTTCTGCTATAGTTTCAATGGGAATAACCGAGATATTTTGGATTTATTCCTTTTTACACTTGGAACCTTTCTATATACTCATTTTCAGATAATATTATTTTCTCATGTGATAATTATGAATGAACACTGGTAGAGGTTATGTTTGACGATAAGTCAAAACACTCCTCTAAGCTGTCAACTGTCTCGTTTATGACATTTCAGGTTCAATGTTTCTAGTTAGAAATTAAATATATCCCGAAACATATTTCAAATCCGGTGATGATAAAATATTTCACTTTGCATATTTATTTAGGTAATACACACAGAAGAAAAAAACATTTCCTTTCAACATCAATGTCATCCATAGGTTTTCATTTCATGACCTTTATCAGTTTATGTGATTGTAAAAAAAACATAATATCAAGAACTAAAAATAAAAGTCAAAACGAATAATGAGCACGAGTATTTGTTCTGAGCCTGGATGTCAATTTATCTATATAAGTATGTATTTAGAAGTATATAAGTATGTTTATCAGTTATTTGGTTACCATAGTACAAGCTCTGCTTAGTTTGGAATCAAATGACCGTGTGTGAGTTGTCCAATGATATTTATTTATTTAATTTTGGTACAGCCCAGCCAGTAATTTTTATTTTATTTTCTATATTAATTTTAACCTTTAAATGGGGACTTTGGTTAGAGTAGCAACACTGGGTATTGTGTCACTTTATTATGAACGAAGAGAATGAATGAGATATCTATTTGTTTATGGTTATGATTTCTAAAAAAATAATTATCTGTTGCATGATTATAAACACAGAGAAAGGTAAGAACTTTAATTTCGTTAAGGGGAACAAAGTATTTATTGTGCTATTTTCAGATTTTAAATTGTAAAATAGCCCTGAGACTTAAGGGAAAGGACCGGAACAGGCTAGCAAGGACATAGAGACCTAGTGTCACAAATAGGCTCTTGACAAGTTAGTAGGTACTGAAGTTCGTTCTGGAATTATAAAATTTTCATACGACGTAAACCTTCGCTTTGAAAAATACAAACGCTCAGTATCTTTTCCACATTGAGACCCAATTTATAGAGAAACTCTATTTCTATTGCACACACCGTGTTAATACTGATTCGGCCTAAAAAATAAAAGAATATAGTATGAAGTATGGTTAAGCATACTAGGATTAAATATTAGTATCGTAATAATTACTATACTTGGTGTACATTTTTAACATCTCAGTAAATTAATTTATCCTTCTCTTCCTATAAAATCAAACTTATTTTTTTTTATCTGTACCCTGAGTGTTTGTTATTTTTTGTAGTAATCTGTGCCTACACAAATCAAATCTGTGTCATGTCGGTTGTCGGACGGTCGTGTCGTTAAATATTTCAGGGTGTGTTTATGGCGTGAGATTTAGTTTATTGAGTGGTTGTAGTGGTAGTTGAGAGCTGTCGTGATTTTTTTTAAAACAATGTTGTTAATATTGCGGTATGTGTTAGACACATTTTGGGATGAGCGTGTGTGGTTGCCGCCGAATACAACTTGGGAAGATATCGCACCGGGACCCGACAAAGCGGTGGTATACAATGATTACAGGCATCTGCTGTATCCTCTGCCACTGGCACTGGTGCTCCTGGTCCTACGGCGTGTGCTAGAGGTGTAAGTAAACCTATTTTTTCCAAAGAGGCACTAGAATGTGTGTCAATGCTTTTCATGGATGAATAAAGTCTAATGATGCACTCAGTGACTCAGATAGTTAAGAATTTGGCGAAAGTATAGCACAATAAGTGCTTGATTATTTATTAATAATTTCTTAAATAAATATCAATGCTATTGATTGGGGGACTAGCAATATTTTATTGCAGGGAACATTATAAATAAATTATTGTTTGGTTCAGAAAAACTTCGTTGTTACCGCATTCCAATTAATAACTCATTAACTTAACTATATATATTTTTTTAAAACTTAACTAAATAAGGAATGTCTACTTTCGAAAGAAAAATATTGAATGTATTAATTTATAAAATAAACTTCTGAGGTACTTTAGTAAATAAAAATAAACTATTTGGAACATTAATGGCCCTCTAAGGTTTAAACTGTCAGGTAACAAGTATTACAATTGTAATATTTGTTGCATGAACTCTAAACTGATTTCATTGGCACTCTGACTTTTTTAATAAAAATTTAGAGTGTTTCCTTGAAAAAAAAACCTAACTTATATTATACTATGCAAATATTATAACAATGAACCAATTTAGTGGAAACATAATATTCATAATAGAAAGTCAGGAAAACATTTAAGACTATTTTATACAGCATAATATTACTATTATTATTAATGAATTTACTTAGTGCATTTCATATCCTACTGCAAGTTAATCAGGAAAATCCAGTAAATGCTTATTATTCTTTATATAACTTATTTATCCTCTTATTAATTGTATCCCTGTATGTTAAATAAACTTATCAAAGTGGTTCTTGATAAATAACTGTTATGAGTGGTTAAAATATTTAGGTAGATAGTAATAATAACTAAATATTTTGACCACTTAAATTGCAATTAAAATAAGTATGTAATAAAAATAATTTATTTCATTCAAATAACAGTCTACACTTAGGTATATTTAATTACATTGGTAATTAAAATATTGTAATAGTCATGAAAATGCTGTTTCTTTTGAAATAGACAATTGAATTTCATTTTATTATACCTAGGTATAAATTCTTTTTTCTTTATTTATTTTCCATTGTTCTCAGAAACTGATTTGATCTTTCATGAAATATCACATTATCAACAATTTAAAAAAAAATTACACAGCTTATTGGCCAGTACTTAGTAGCTATACATTATCCCTGTGTTATCTAAAGCTAGGACCATACATAGTTTATTTATCACAACTATTTACGTCATCGAAACGGCAGTAAAAATAATTTAAGGAAACATATCGTTAATTAAAGCATTTTTAATTTTTCCAGGTACTGGTTCGCGCCATTCGGCAGGTCATTAGGTATTAAGAACACAAGACCAAAGAAAGCCCCAATCAATCCCAAATTGGAGGTTGCTTACCAGACAGCACCAAAAATTAAACATAAACAGGTAAGAATTAAAAAAATTATAACTAGAATAAACTTTAGTCTATGACTAAATTAGACGACAAAAATTTCGTCGCGCGAGGATTCGTAATTTAAAAAAAGTAGCTTTATAGCGCGGGATTCCATGATTATCGCAAATCGCGCGAAAACTACCTATAAATTTTAAAATTTAGTTAATAAGCTATGCACTCAGTGTTAGTTTATTCAAAAAGTTATTCCAGCTTTACCTGTCATGTAAGCGTTTTAGTTTACTAAGCATATCTCATGAGATAACACTCGAATCGGTTTATACCCCGACATAACGTGTTACTAGGTGCGATAAGTCGATAACAATTATCACAATATATTGAATTTTAGTAGTATTCCTAGTAAAATGATATCTCTATGAAATGTTGAGACTTTCTAGCGATGACATATACGAGAAAATATGGTCATCATATTAAAATACCTATGTGAAATCTATGGTTAATATTATGGCTGCCAGGTTTACATTTGCGCGCGAAACTTAGTATGGAAAATTTTAGTAGACTCTAGTTTTATATCATAGGTATGGTACAGAAATAAGTAAATGATTGATTTTTGACGCTAGTAAGTGATTTGGTATTGATTTGTAATAATTGCATGTTTGTGCCAGTATGTGTGGTGTGCTTGAAGTAAATCATACGATTTTGTATTTAGTTTCACGATAACCAAAGGGAAGAGATTAGAAAATACTTTTGCTATAAGAAATCATTATATTTATTGCAGTACTAATTATGACTAACCCTCGGTAAAGGGAATAATCGCTATATGAGTTAGTTCGAATCTGAATTCCAAAAAAAAATATGCGTCGCATCGGCCTCGCTAAAGCTGAAATGTTTTCATACATTTCGTCCCAAAATTATGAATGACAATATCTTAGTACATTCTATTAAGATACTTTTTTGATTCAGTGACGAGAAATGTTTTGAATCGAGTTTTTAAAGTGTGTCAATCTATTTTCGCTACGAAAATACTATTAAAAATTATGTTAGGTTTCTTATTACGTGGTGTGCTGCGAGTGAAGTAAATGTTCTATGTTATAAAATTAGAATTTAGTCGTTTGTATTAAGTGGGAGGAATATTAACGGCACACGGATACGTCGTAAATTTAGAGCACATAGTAGACCCCCAAGGTTAGTGGGTTATGACATTTTTGACACATTTTCCACAAGATTTCCGTCAGTTTATAAAAAAGGGTTTTTAATGATTCAGATTGGTCGTAAAATGATGTGGTTCAGCTGGCAAAAATGTCATATTCAACACTCCTGAGCCGTGGCGGTCATGGCCTCAAACGAACCAAAAAACGTAAATCTACCAAGTTTAAAAATTTATGATAAAAAAAGGAAAGCAACGAAAGCAAATGAAAACATAAAACTTGGTTTTAAGCAATAAAATGGTTACTGTCGTTGCCTTGACCGCCCTCAGCGTCCTTTAGCATAAATAATGTTTAACCCGGATTAATGTTAAGTGTGCTATGTGAAGCTTGTTTAATCCTTAACTGTGCTTCCTTTCTTTTCAGTTCTTTTTGAACAAGGATGAGGTAAATGTTGCACAATAATACCTATGCACGTATTATGTAGAATGTAGATATATAGCTATAGAACACTAGCGTACACATACATAGACTTTAGACATACAGCTTGGTGTAAAAGCCAGCGATTTTCTAAACATTATTTCTGATCTCACTATTTCTCTTCTTGATTCTGAAACAACTCACACTTTTGACTCAAATACCTAATTATTATGACAGAAAAACGAAAGCACCTATTTACTGTAGTCTTATTTCTTCTTCTTTTTATTTGCAATTCTGCTCTGTTTATTAAATCATTGTCACCTATGTAATAATTTTCGCAGCTTCAGTAGTAGGAGCACAATATGTAACTATATTGATTGGATATATCAACTGGGCTACAATTGTCAAGACATCATACAACACTAGTTTAAATCCCATCGAAAATTGCTTAGAAATCTAAAAAAAATATTATAATTCAATCTTTTGCAAAATGATCTAATATTTACGTCAAACCGCTATATAATAATGAGCAAATATAACGTGGATCGCTCGCGAACATTCTGTCCGTTCCTTACATTTCACGCTTCACAGTACGCTTGCTCGATAATTAATAGATAACAGTAAGTACCGTATAGATTTTTTATTTCTCTTACAATCATTGACTACAACAGCTTGTAAAACAATTCAATTGAAACGACCTCTTCATCAATTTTGTACCACATTGAAACTACTTTCCTTCGCGAGGTTCGGTAAAGATCTTTTAGAAAATCTCTAAATAAACGTCCTGTGTCACAATTTTCTTAAGGTTTTTTGCTTTTGTTAAAAGATAGCTTCTGGCTCAATTTACCTTTTAGTAATGCCTGATAAAAACAGTTCCCAAATATATGACAGATCCAGCACCCTAGAGTATTATGATTTGTTTTGTAACTATTTCTCATACTCTGTTACTATTGAAAGAGGATCAGTATTGACGACAAGAAGAAGTTAGCCAGTTACTTTAAGTATCCTTCGATTGAGACACAAAATGATTACAGTCTTTCTTAATTGACCTAGCCTTGTATTTAATTTGTACGTTAAACATAGCTTCATACAATAGGTAGGCTATCTCCGCTTTGTCTAGACACACAGAGTAAAAACAGATACAGAGAGTTAGCTTCGCTCACGTAGAAACTCAATTCCTTTCAAAAAAACTTCTTAAGAAAAGAATGTTGAAAAGGGTCTTATTCGAAGTTCCCGTACTGTAAATTACTCTGTGTCCGGCTTTCGTATAAGTAATGTTATTCGTCTCACGTGTGGTACACTACTATGGCTGAATTGAGTCGGGCCTGAAACTCTGATTACTGAGTCCATTACAACAAACGTAGGGGGCTTTGGTCACGGAATAAGTAATTGTGCTTATTTCGGTTGAGTAAGTTTTCAATTACGTGCTAAAAAAAACATTTTATGAGTAAGTTTCTTTCAAAACTCTTATATTTTTTTAGAGTTTTCGGTTAAAATATTTTAACAAACAGCGCCATAATATGACAGAATCTTGTATGTCCATAGCAGATACGAATTTCTGAATAGTATAAGTAGAAAACTTGTACTACATTAACGAAAGAAGATCTTTTTACTCCATATCTTTTGATAGCACCTAATAATTGCCCATATTTAAAAAGGAAACAAACAAACATAAAACAATAAAAATGTAAACTAGTCACGTATTTCAAAGTTCCTTGAAAATGTAACAAAAGTACAACAGTTATAAGAATATATCTTATCTAAGCTAAGTGTGGATTTTAGAAAAAGTCACGGAACTGCTCAACCCATTTTGATAATTATTTAACAATTTACAGTGACATTGAGAATGTTACAGCGGTCATGCAGCCATAAAATAAGAATGAAAAAAGTGTTTCTCGTTTTAAAAATGCAGTTAAATTTAACTTTGTTGGTTTCATTTCTAAAATCATAGTAGGTATTGTATGTTAAATTATTTAATGCTGGTACATGATCTTTATTTAACATGATTTTTTTTTTATTTTACATGATCTTTCTGGAAATCATTTTGATTTCCTTTACGTGGAGTGTATAACCACTATTTGAAAAATATGATTTAAACAATTATAAAAAGAAATTGCTTAACACATACATCTAGAACTGTAGAAATGTACTATGAAATTGTAATTAGCGATTGTCACAATGATTATTGACATCGTAAACCCAGTTTTTTGAAGAATTCTTTCCGTGTTTTTGCTACTATCTAATCAATATATTTCGTGTTTATCTGACAATTTATTGCTATTTCCAGCCTTTGATATCTACGATGATATTGAAAAATAATAATCGAAAACAGATATTGTGATTTCTGCGATTTGCCGTGAAACAAAACAGAATTAAATACAGTAGGTACTTTGAACACACATCTATTAGCCTATCAGTGATTACAGCAATTGATACTGAGGCTTGTAGAAAATAACTTATGTCATATCTCAATTAAGATCCGGTTTATATTTGTTATTCATAGTTGAATATAATGGTCTCGGGCCCGTATCCTAGTAACCCATTAATTGATCTAATAGGGGCAAGAATTCGCCGCTTACTTATATCGTATGATGTGTTAAGTGGTTATAATTTGGTCTTTTATACGGCTCCTTGGTTTGATAATTGTCTTTGACCTATTTGTCCAACTTCTACCTTAGGTTTTTGCTTATATTTTTGTATCAAAAAATTGAACAATGGGTTAGATATAACTTATTGGACAACGCTAGACCCGTTGCAACGACCTAGAGTCTGGGTTTTTAAAAAAAGGGTTTCCACCCGGAACTATTTCTATTATTCATAGATATCTTATTAACGCATTATTTTCCGAACTTCTAAAACCAACTCCTTCGGTTTCATTTTTGGCCCCCAACGTCGAAGTTGCTAACAAACGGGTCACGATATTAAGTACTTCAATAACTTAGTATAGTAGGTCCATTTTTTACCTCATAGCCTTATTGACATCGCACTATTTGCATACGCGTATCGTGCTAATCTCTAACTGAATGATAAGGATACAGATAATGTCACATCGCTCTTCGGATCAAATATAACACCAAAGATTAGACAGTATTTACACCTACAGTTTACTCGTTATGAATTTATGATTCATATCAACCGGGACTGAGGTCATATTTTTAAAAAGATGTTCCAAAAAGCCACATGTCTGAAAAAGAAAAACGTGACACAAAATATTTTGAGGAAAAACTACTTAATGATTGTCGTCTTAGATTTAAACATTTTGGACACTAGTTTTTGTATTTGCCAATGCTTTCAAGCACTTGGATATCAGTAGTTATTACGAAATTTAGTCAGTTTTATCCTGCAATGTTATTAATGCTACAAAGCCTGCCAAGTTGCATTTGGCGTAGTTACAGTTTTCATGTTATAAAAACACCTGTACCCGAAAATAACGTTATTTTATTGACGTCAGCGGGCCCAATTAAAAACAACTTATCTATAAAGTCGTTCTAGGCATGCGCATCACTTTATTGAATATTTACCTGTAAATTAACGTAATGCAATCCGGCGATAACTGCCTGAATTAATGTACCTTTATGACGCTTCGGCCGCACCCTTCCCTCCCCTACGTTTAGTCAAACTGCCCTATTTATCACTAGTTCACTATTGGGGCTGAAGCAAAATAGAGAAAGCTGACGCCGAACTGAACGGGAAATACGCTACGAATATTGGAAACGCTTTGCCAGTTGGTTACATTTATTTTAATTAAACTGTAAATTCTCTGGCATTTAATGATACAAGAATATTTTATCACAGATTCAGATGATTCGGCTAGATAATTAAGGTTTGGATTTACTTAATTACTTATCTTTTATTGACCAACATCCTAACTAAAGTCAATCCAAAGTACTTTATTCCCCAAAAAGCAAGTCATACTTAAAGTAATAATATAAAAATTCTGCGCAACCCACTGCATGAGTTAACAGCATAATTGTATTCTTTGGCAAAGCGGTAATACTGGCATCATTACAGAAGTTCAGTGCTTGAAGTCGGCATGAATGAGCGATCTCTTTGAGACTACGCGCCGTGAGGCCGGACTCATTACCGTTTCTAACTATATGTATAAACATCTCTATACGCGGATAGGGCTGAACAACCAAACATTACTTAGTTTTAATTAAAAATGCCATCCCTTATTCTGGCAGACCCTTTCCCAGGTCAGAGATAGTCATGTAAAAGTTGTTTATATCTGAAAAACTGTATATTTAAATAAACTTTCTTATTAGTTTAGACAAATACGAAGTTCCGTGATCTTTAGTCTTGTGATTCTGTAAAGTAAACATAAGAAGAACTTTTAAGAAGACTTTTTATTTAGCTACGCAAAATTTCCGTGCTAATACTTCCATACTTTTCAGAATTGCAATAGCCGAAAAACACTGAATATTTGAGAGATTCCAAATATAGCAGTTTTTATGTAACTCACGTAACAATGTCAATAAGATCGATATACATTAAATGTTACTTAGAATCAGAGTAGATCTCTAATAATATCACAGCCCCCTTTGAAATTTGATTGTCTCCTACCTCCCTCCTGACCTTGTTATAATAGAAATTGAAGGGCTTGATATAAATTTAATGTCAATGACTCCTACAGAAATGGAAGTAATTGTGCCATCGCGTGTCCACGACGCTTATGTACATACTGATTTGGTTTACTTAAAATAGATGCCTGTATGTGTTTTGGAGGTATAATCCTTATGATTTTTGTTACAATATATTTCAACAAATCGTTTTGTCGTGGACGTGTTTATAATGAAAAGAGCATTTCTCCTATGTAAGCTATACAGTTTTAAATTTTCTTCAAAGGTTAACACGAAAAGCTCAGTCGAACAAGCGGACTGAAAACATACCAGACTCACTCTAGACACGTAATATTATGTAACGATTACACTAGTTCAGTTCCCGACAACCCTATAAGCATACATGTAGGCGAGTATGCAGCAATCTGTGTACGTTTGTTTGAGACAATAAACGTTCATTGAGTGCGCAATTAGCGCCTACGGGTCTAAAACAGGCCTTGGGCTGACCGACCCAGTTTCCTTTGCCTAACACTAGCGTTTTTATGGTGTTTTCACTTTTTTCATAAACGCTCCGACGATTTCGATCAATGCCGCAAGGTCATGAAAAAGTTATTACCTATACACTGGTTTGTGCAGGATTATGATTTTTAAATCTAAGTTATTGATACGTGGTTTATGATGTCATGTTATTTGTTTGGTAATTTTATATAATTGAAAATTCAATTTTATATGAGGGTAATAATTTTAAGTAAGTAGGTAATAGAGAAATATAAGTTTGATGTTTATATTATGACGATTTGGTCATCGCATTCATTAGAGATTCAAGGTTTTTATATTTTACTTTTTTGTTACTTCTCAACTTCTTAGGGAAGCTGTGACGGAAATATTCATTGTCATCTCTCGTAGTTGAATGTAACAAGAATTCAATAGCTGCGGTTACTATTTTCCTGTTTCCTATACTTTAAAAACCTACATTTCGCTTAAAATAATAGATTATAGATTGTTAAGTTGGCTGGAACTGAGTGATATAGTGGTCGCATTTGAAACAAAACTCCATAACATTTTCATTTAGCACGAACATTGTATTATATCGAAACCGTTCCAGTGAACTATTTTCGATAAGTTATCTGATGTTCCACTAGGCTCACGATAAAAACGACTTATCAACCACGTGCTCTGGCCATTGTTTCGTCACAGATTACGTTAAGTAAATAGATAATGTTCTACGGAATTAAAGGTATTAGTTGAAGACGTTGTTGTCCCCTTATTAGCCTTATCTCGTAATTTATCGTTAACTGCCCGCTTTGTGTTTAAATGATAGCTAAGGAAATTAAGATAGGACGGCTCAAAAAGATTCCGTTTTTCTTTTAAGTTTTTTGATCTGCTGGCGATGCATTTAATCTCTCTCAAGCTAATCTAAAATTTCATAAATAATTATGTCTAGAATCTACCTTCTATTGAATATGAAAAATCGTAGTTTAATTGCCAAGTCAATATCTATCCTAGTTTCGACACAACTCAAATTGAGTATGTCTTCAATTAGTTTGAATGATTTCTCGCCAGGCCCTTATGTTTCAATTTTATAGACCCTTTGACCTTTATTAACCTTTAATGTCAGCTTCAACAGCGTGCTGAGTGAAACCTTACTATGGAAACAGTTAATCGACCCCGTGATTAAATAAATAGCGTAGTAGTACCGTGGTTTATGTGTGAAACAAATTGAAATCTACAGTGAATTACCATATCATTATTTTTTATAGGTGAACTATTGTTCGCTAAGTAGTAGGAAGCATTTCCTTGATGTGTTTTGAGTACTTCAACAGTTATCTTAATCTTTCGCGATTTATTCACCTACATCTATACGTAATTCTTCTCCAGGATACAATTTATTATTCTTGTATGCTCCTCTTCGACTCAAAAACCCTACCATGACACCATCTTACCTAGTCATGAATACTTCAATACAGCATATTATTTGCTCTCTGAAGCAATTAAGCCATTCATTTTTATGTTAAATATTATGCAATTACGCCATCAACTAGTATTAGCTGTCAACGGTTATAAAAAGTACACATAATGTCAATAACGCTACGAATAGACGGTAAACATTCAGACAAATTGCCTGTCAAGAAAACAGTGCTTACAAATTTTGTGAACGCCCTAAAGCTAAGCTGATTGATGTCTTCGGCATTGTACAAATCTAAATAAAAAAGGTTTTTTTTAAATATAGTCAAGTAATAAAATAATGCAAACAGCATGGTCAGATCGTGGCCAAAGGTGCGGAAAGTACAAAGACATTGCGTTTTACTTAGTTTTGAATTACAATATTTTCATAAGAACGTTTTACTAACTCATTTGACCACTATTATTATTTCAAGGACGCGATATAGCTGTTGTATTGTGGGCGGTATACACCTTTATACACTCCACAAATATTTCTTCCGCATTGTGCTTTATAGCCATAATCTTAAATGTCACATCTATCAAAAGGCCCTAGGTCGTTACCCTGTGTCAGTCCACTGTCCTAATTTAATTTGCCGCAATTAATAGGCACCTATGCATAAGTTTAGTAAGTGTGGTATCTTCCTAGCATATAAGACGTAAGTTGAACTCCAACATATACTTCCGTATTTAATCGGAGTTATGTTATTTTTAAGATGTGTTACTGAATCGAACGCTTTGCTTAGTTGTGACTTTTAATGTTATCTTTTATAACAGGATTTTCTATGTTACGACCTATATATTTTACAGTATTACTCAGAATTATGCAATGCGTCTTGCATCAACGAGTCACGTTGTTTTCTAATAGATAAAACAAATGTTCATTGAGTACGTTATAACTGATTGGTTTCACGAGGACGTCAGGTTCTTTAATAGAAATCGTTTGTTGTCAATCAGCTTGAATTCACTTTGTAGATTCGAATATATTTGGTGGCGGTAGTTTCCATTATTTCGTATGTCGATAAAGTTATTCAATTTACCAGAGTGATGCCAATTTTCAGCAACACAGCCACAATTCTTATTTAAATCTTCAACTAAAGCAAGATACTTTCAAACTTACACTCTACTAGAACTGAGAATTTAACTGAAACAACGACTGCCTAGCTATTAATGGGTCTTAATAATATTTGACACAGAAGTCATCAACTAACAGGCTATTAAGAAAAGGCGTAAGTGATGCACTATGCATTAAGTGGTCTAGTCGATGTGTTGATACAGTTTTCTACTTTTAATAAGTAACTTTCCTTCGAATCGATTAAGTCATCAATAATACAGCTGCCATTGTAAGGCCAGGGAACAGTGAAAGTTGAGGGCTAATTAATATTAAAGGGAAAAAGTATGTAGACATTATTAGTAGCATAGAATAGATAATGGTACACGTTTTAGTAGTACAACACGTATTATACGTATTTATGTTTCCAAAATAGATTTCAGTACGCTCTAATATGCTATCATATTCTTAGAAGATATTTTTTTGCTTTACTTTCGTCAGAGATCCTAATTTCTTACCAATTTAACGATTTACGTAGTTTATCAGCAATTTAAACCTTTTTATATATTTTTATCCATTATCTTTCTTTAATTATTATATTACCTAATAACAGTAAAAGAGCGTAATTAATTGTGCAACTTATACATCTTAGTGATGTCTTAGCTTATAATCTTCTTAGTGGGGGCAAGGTCGGTAGGATTGAAGAATCGTCGGTAAATCATGGTTACGTCATTATCACTGACAATATATGTATACAATGGTATTACCTAGATGTAATACGATAACTACAGCTTTCCTTGGTCTGTATAATATGGGGCGTACGGGTCCTTTTCACGCAAGAAAAAGTAATTTACCAAAAAAAAATTGAGTCGGTTTCATCGTATAAAAATATTTCAATTTTATGAATAAAATAATCAAAATAAAAAGGAAATTTGCCGGAACCAACTTACAAACTTTGCAGAACTTAACAATTAAGTTCGCAAGAAACCACTCCATTAATCGTACCTACTTTGCAATTTCTTTACAACAACAATATAATCTCGAAATGTATGACTGGACGCACTAGTCATAGCATGACTAGTACTCTACTTTTACTTCATTGACAAATTGATAACACACATTCACCACCTTAGGAAGTACCTATACAAGCACTTGAAAACTTCCCTTTAAATGTATTAATTCCATGAATCATACCACTGACAAGATATCTAGCATTTCTTATCAACATAACGCGTATTATCGTTAACACATCACAGTTATAAATAAATAATCTGATAAATATTTAACGCGCCTACATATTTAACGTTATCTATGTTATTTGGCTCGGTAAATCAATTTTAATTGCGAAGTATTTACTATGACAGGTGAGTATGTCGTAGATTAAATATAGGCAACAGTTGGCAATATTTCGAAGTTCCTAACTTCCGTCCTATACGTGTGTTTGCTATACAGTCAATATAATTAATACACCTACACACAATCGTTCTACAAACACCGTTGGCTCCAGTTATTGGTTTGATTATAACGAAAAACACTTCACGGCGAAAGGATATCAAAAATTCAAAAGCCTTTGGGGGTAGATATCGTTCTATAAAAGATTTTCAGTTAATAATCTTCACGGTGTGGTCCCCAGACGAATGAATGGGAAACTAACCGTCCGAATCAAACGCAATGTAATGAATTTTCTAGCTACTTCATTGAATTTTCTTCATTTCTGTTTTTCTTGTAGGTCTCGTTCCAACTGTCGACGACTAAGTATCATTGACACTTGCTTCAAGTCAGAACGCCATATAAAATAGCTTGATTTAAATTGAATCGCTCTTTTAGAGTTCCGCAGTCGTCCAATCCATTATCTTTAGACCCGCTAACGTTTTGTTAATTTTTCTGAGCCAAAAGGTTTTTACTAATTTCTAATGCACTTATTGGATAATACAGTGAAAGTACAGGAACCATTTTTTTGCCTCTACAAGACTGATACCTACTGATATTGCTCGCTTAACTACTCGATCTAAGAATTTCGATCCTCCACGAGAACATTATCTAACTTTTTGAAAATCTGCTGGAAATTAGGCAATAGAGAATTGTATTGTAATTATCAATGACTTAAGAAAGTACGGAACTCTCTGGCTACAGGTCTGATTCGTACTTGTTTCTTTTTTCCTAGTTATCGCGATCAATGCACGTGTATGTGTCATTAACCCCAACCCACCATGAGTCACTTCATCAAACAATTCATAAGTGCATGGTGCACATATTTGTATAATAGATTAATAGCCCCTTGCACCAAGATAAACTTAACCATCGACGTCGTTGGAAGTTTTATGTACTACGTTACTAGCTAATGGTAACAAATATGTACAAAGTCCGGGTAATTATAGCTCAGTTTAATCACACGTATGTATTTATTGAAGTATTTCTAGAATTTGCAGTAAACTAGATGCAATTTTTCTACTGTCTGCACACTTGCGTGTCTACCATTTTGAGATAATTACACTATCTATCTTGATCACCTTTTGACTGATGAAATAATCTAGATAGGTCTCATTTATCACGTCACTATTTTACAAACTGCAACACTGTTCTTTATAAATTAATAAACCATGTCTGAAGTCCAGATCACATTAGCGATTGTACTTAATTATTTATTAGACAATAGAAGCAAAAGTTCAGCGAGCTGTATCGAGGATTTGCCTGTATGTCATCCTACAAATAAAAACAGAATTGAACTGAACAAATGATCTTCTCTATAAATATTTTCTGATTTGATGACAATTTCACCAGCTTAATTAATTCTGAAAACTTTCTAAAGATAAAATATTTAGTTTTGAAATACCGCTGCTTGCAACTGCAACCGCTTTTACGCTTTCTAGTCTGTATAAAATATTATTTATCCATATACAATACTATTCTAAACTTTATTTTAAAACACGTTTCTTTTCTGGATCCACTACTATCTTCTTAAAGTATGACTTCTTCAGTTTTTTCAATCATCACATTGGTTTTTTCAGATATGTGCTCTAGCAAAACAGTTGGATATGACGGAACGTCAGGTGGAGCGCTGGTGGCGGCTCCGTCGGAGTCAGGACAAACCGTCCACACTCGTAAAGTTCTGCGAAAACATGTGGAGATGTACCTTCTATCTTTACAACTTCTCGTATGGACTCTTCATCCTGTGGGACAAGGATTGGCTTTGGGATATCGATCAGTGCTACATTGATTACCCTCATCAGGTACTAAATATATATTTTTTCTATAGTCAGCGTTTTGTTATTATTTACGAATTTTAGCGTTGCGTTCAAGAACAAAATCAAAATGCAGTCTGATATAGATCAATGGAAGAGGACGTCCTGCCTTGACCCTCAATAGGAACAATGGAATGGCAGAACGTTGATCTATTTTAATGCGTTTGCAAAAGGAATATGAATGGGAGAACAACATGTAGTAACCACCTTATATTAAGTATGAAACGGTGAATAGTAGTGATAGCCGTAAGAGCTTCATAGATATAAATTGTGATATACCTAACCAGCTTCTGTTTAATGCTACATATCGTTGCTATTATCGTACTAACGCCAACATAAGTGAGGGACGCTCAAAATAGCGTTGTTCGAATAGGTCTAATGGATGACGAATTTCAATTATGCAAGATTTAACGTGTAGATACTTCATACGCCTACCTTGGACTACTATTATAACATACTGGTTTTAATACAAGGTTCTCGAACTTTAGTTTTATGTAAAACTTTGGTAATTATGGTCATAATTTGGAAGGTCTTGATTGAAGAACCCATGAGTAGTCAAATCAACTTACAAATTAAAAACAAGGTAACATAGGGACTGTCAGAATCTTGATGTAAATTATCTTAATGTTATTAGGTTACAGTACGATTGGACCGACAGCCGGTCTAATCTTACTGTTGTCATGTACTTTGTCAGAGACTTTTTTATACACACTAGGTTTAAGGCACAGACTTAAGACTCCGTAACCATAAACAGTAAATAAAATAAACATATCCATTTCCAGGGCGTTACAATGGACGTGTGGTGGTACTACATGATATCAGCAGCATTCTACTGGGCGTTGACCCTGTCTCAGTTCACGGACGTGCGCCGCAAGGACTTCTGGCAGATGTTCGTGCACCACATCGCGACCATCGCGCTGCTGTCCTTCAGCTGGGTGTGCAACCTGCACCGCATCGGTACCCTCGTGCTACTGCTCCATGACTGCGCTGATATCTTCCTCGATGGTGCTAAGGCAGCGAAGTACGCTAACTATCAACGTTTCTGTGATATGGTGTTCGCTGTGTTCACTGTGTTGTGGATTGTGTCAAGACTTGGAGTTTATCCCTTCTATATTATTAAGAGGTGAGGAACTGGTACTCCTAATATTTTGTTCAAGCTTTGTATCCGGCTTGTGATAATAAAGATAGACGACAGCAGTCGTGTCAAAATTCTAGGTGGTATGCCTAAAGTATCTCTGCCAAGCTGGCTTTTCTCAATGTTTGTAAAGGAATTTTTAGAAAAAACGTGGTTGTTTTGGTACGAGTATCATTAACACTGGTTGGACAACATTTCGTTACGGTACACGTTTAGTACAAATGAGCTTTAATTTTCGAAAAGTAGAATTGATTTTCCTAAAATATAGAGTGTTGTGTAACTATTTTCTATTCGACCTTAAAACTTAGTTCAAATTACTGCTTCAACTAACAAGGCTACTACACACTCATTAAATACAGATGACTATATTTATCCATCATTGTCTCATACGAGCCTATAATTGCAGGCTTAAACACCACTTATTGTATTGTTGATGTGACCTTGCATTTATAGTCCCACGTTGGGCGTCAACGGACTATTGATCGGATTCCTCTATTACACATAATTATACACTCGTTCTTTTGAAAATACGCGATTGCTAAAACCTATTATGGATCGTAGTGGACATTTGAAGTAAGGTTACATGATTTGAATAAAAGAAAACATTCTAAAAAAATCTACTTAGATGAATTTAAACATGAGGGAAGTTTGGGCTAATTTAGTGTTGTATTTTATTATGTATATCGGTTCGCTGAGGAACTCGTGGCTAGGTGTAACAACCGCACGGATCGATCTCAGGTTAAGCTAAACTTGTCGAGGTTAGTGGATGGGTGACCATATTAACCATGTTGGTTCTACGCTTGGTAGTTAGCCTTCTAACACGTTACATAAATAAAGAAAATATCTTTGTGTTCTTAGTCCTATATACATTTTTTATCATAAAACAGATAATATAAATATGTTTTATCGTTCTTGTTTCAGTACGATGATCCGCGCCCCGATGTTGGCGCCCATGTTCCCGGCGTACTACATCTTCAACTCTCTGCTGTGTTTACTGCTATGTTTGCATCTAGTGTGGACCTGGCTCATACTGCAGGTCGCATATAAAGCCATCAGTGCCGGACGGGTAATTGTTACGTTTTTTAACTAGCAGTATAATGACGAAAAAAATCTCTATCTTTCTCTAAAGAAAGACTCGAAGGAAAAAGATTTTTGTAAGTGTGTAATCAATTTTAATTAAATGTATTCCCCTGTCTAAATTTTAAATAATAAATTTGACATTTTCCCACTGAATCTCAGAAAATATTAAATATTTATCGTTTATACGAAATATACGAAGAACGCAAAAAATAATTTGTTAATTAGTCGTTATAAGTATCCGTTATTAGTTTATTAATTACAGAGCAAGCTCTAATCGATTATTATAACTATTTTGATGATACAAGTTATATGCATTATTTCATATTACAGTTAAGCACATTTTAATTAACCCATAATATCAAAATGACTTATTGTGGCAACGTGTTAGAAGAATTTTTACATTACATTTTCAGATGGAGGGTGACATTAGGAGTTCGAGTTCAGAAATTAGTGATAGTTCCCATCAGTCCAACCACAGCACGCCGAAACATGTCAATAACAAAAAGTAAGTACTCAAGTCACACACGGTTGTTTGTTTCAGCTAAACTTTTCTTATATCTGGGCTCTCCTCCCAAACGAGGAAGGGGCTTGAGTCCAACAAGCTGGCCTAGTGCGGGTTGAAGACTTTGTATGCCCTCAAGAAATGTGTCAAATAACTTTTAGACGTACAATGTTTCATCATGATGTTTTCTTTTATCGTAAGGGCAAATGATAAGAGGTGTGTTACCTCGGGCTCGAACCGTTGACCACTTGCGTGGGAGGTGCCAACTTATACCACTCGGCTATCACTGCCGTAATCATTATATTAACGATTGCTTTTATTTTCAGGGAAACATAGGGGCGGGCTGAACGACCGACTCAGCTGAACCTTCGCAACGCCCTCTGTCGGCCGCTCAGTGAACCAACCACATCACTCCACGCCGGGAACTCGTAAAGCCGTAAATATGCACAAAACAAAACTAAAACGCTACACAGTGGAAATAGGACAAAAGAGTCCATTTCTATTGGACAAATATACGCGTGTCTTTCTTATCGACAAAGGACTTAAACGACACTCGTCTGGGTGTATGTTTCTTACGTCTTAAAAGAAGCATGCCTATGAGTGCTACAGTGGCGTACTACCAAAAGTTCGGGTCAAATTCTTATTTTATAGCGGCCTTTCTGCACAATACTTTACCATATTGGCTGTGCTAGACGGAGTATAAGTGGCGTATTTATAACGCGAGTTTGAGTAGTCGTTTGTATTGATATGTCAAGAGATCCATAGTGGGACTTAAAAATAATGGTAAAAAATTAATGGAGCAGACAATTTTATATAGAGGATTGATTTTTCGATAGACAACTATACCTGAGGAATCATTTTGACAGTCTACATATTATGAAAAAGTTGTTAAAATTATCCTTCGTTATTTCATCAGGCTATTGAATAATCGGTCTTTAACGAGAAGAAAAAGAAATCATTGTTTGGCTTTGAACAAAATGTGTTGTGGAAGATTTTACTGACATTGAAATATCAAAAGATTATTTTTATTGTGTGTACTTTATTTTATGAAATTGTCTTATTGCGTCCGTCAATTTGCCTGGCCTTAAGCGACTTCTAGCAACAGTTTACAATAAACTGGTTAAGTGATTTCTGATTTAAACGACAGGTTGTGTACTAATTTAAATGTTGAATTTTTTCATAATGGTTGTAATATATTTCCAATTTTTATTATTCATATTTTATATGATACAGTTGCCGCCAAATAACTTGAACAAATTCGCTATATCATAAGGAACGATTTCTAGGCCCGCTTTGAAAGAATAGCCGAGCGCGACGGTTAGGGCTATAGCGCTTCGATCGCTTGTTTGGTAGAACAATCAACCAAGAGTCCTCTGCACTGGGTCTACGTTTAGTTTGCTTTCTAAAATAACTACTTGTGTTCAAGTCGTTTGGCGACACCTATAACAATATCATTTCACCGTTCAAATAGTTAAGATTTTCATAGTTTATTGTATCGCGCAAAACGGAACACGGAATTGACATTCGGCTTATTTACTTTTTTTTTAAATATTATATTTTTTAACTAATTCATAAGTTGACTAAAGTACATAAATTACGTTTTGTTGCCAGTTCCCTTGGAATATTCCTTTTAAATTGAAAATTGCATTTATTTAAGTATTAGTATTGTGTTTAGTACTTATTGTGAACATGTGGTGGTGAGATTATGGTGAAATTAATTATTATAGTTTTATAACTGGAGAGCACTTATCCCAAATAATTTATTGGTTTCTGTTAGTATATGGTTGTAGTTTAGTATAGTAATTATTGAGCTCTGATTCTTTATGATCATGGTAATAATAAAATACCCAGCACTATTTACCTGTTATGACGTGGTGAAAGCTCCAATACTTTTTAATATTTGACAGTAAACCGATACTATCGAGAGTAATCGATCGATCGCATCGAGTAATGGAGAATGTTACCTAATTTTGATTTTTAGCACTCCATATTCTCGTTTAAAAATAAAAAATACTGGTGAAAGAATTACTTCGATACGTCAATTAGTTTTCGATTTATAAGTAAAACAAGTTGTAACCGCACGACGCTAGCTCTCGGTGACGGTGTGACGTCACTCTACACTTGTTTAGTCTGGCTCACGTCGCGCGCTCGGTGCGTTGAAATTATATCTAAATACTTTTAAAAATGTTCAATTCAAATACTAGGAAATCATATGTTGTGCCTAAATGTAATTTAATATTATGTAGGTAAGTACATAAGTAATAATAAATAACTACATCTTATAATGAAACAATTTCTAACCGAATTGATCGCGAGTTTATTGATTTTACTGTGGCAGGAAAGATGTAAAATCGATAAGTATGCGATTATTTCGGTTAAAAACTGTTTCATTATAATATGCAGTGATCGTAAATATCTAACATTATTACTTATTATACCTATGTTATTTTATACATAAGCGGACGAAAACACAACAAAATACTACGCAAGCTATTACACCTACAACAACGATTGGCGACTTAATACTAAGCGGGACGCGGCCCGCGCGGCGCGGTAATGTAGTATGACGTCTCAGCCGCTCACGCGGCTGTTAGCGGGACTCGATATTTTTCGAAACTTTGAATGCTTATAAAATCAAAACTATTTGGTATTTTTGACTAAAACAAAAACTAGTTTATATGTATACATAGAGGCTATACTGTGTCAAAATTTCAAGCGATTTGGC
Source organism: Anticarsia gemmatalis (assembly GCF_050436995.1). Taxonomy (NCBI): domain Eukaryota; kingdom Metazoa; phylum Arthropoda; class Insecta; order Lepidoptera; family Erebidae; genus Anticarsia; species Anticarsia gemmatalis. Next base: position 5,557,715 of record NC_134764.1, on the reverse strand, counting down.
ATACCTAGTAACATTCTCCATTGTCGTGGTAACTTTGCCATGATCATAATGAATCATAGCGGCTAGCGCAATGTTTAATTTCAGTTCGGGATTACATAATAAGTCGGTATTACTTATATTGTAAGATTATTTAGTTCCTTTCGTTATCGTCACGGAGTCATAATGATACGTTCCTTGTTTTTATATTTCTTATTTAGTACATTCTTATTGGTTGTTATAACGAACAAATCCCAATTGTAATTGTTGCCATTATAGAGTCACAATTTATTGAGATTTTTTGGGTTAAATACGGTATTACTATAATCAAATTTAGGTATACTTTTTTCTTTAGTTGGGTTATAAATTGAAGGTAAATGAAAAATAAGTTTATAAACACAAATTATTTAGGGACCACGCAGTTGGCTTGTATAAGTTAATTATAATAAAACAATATCAGTATATATTTTATGTGAAAATACTTAATTCTAAAGCTATCTTTGACCAAATAATATGCTAAGTTATTGAAAGTCGCAAAGTCCAAGTATTATTTTGTATCAACCTAGTCTGAGACCTAATTACTTAATACAAGAGTATTCTTCAGAGGATGTGGAGTTCTAATAAAATATAATAATGATCTTATATAAAAGAAATAATGTAAAATTACAATATATAGGACACGCTCGCTGGTTGAGGTCCACAATACAATTTTCAAAAATGGTTTTCATATATGAGTTTTACATTATTTCTATTATAAAAAGTTCAATGTAGTCGGTCACTTAGATAGGATAATATTAATTATAATGATAGTTAGTGCCTGACACACGCGTGCATCACTTATCATTGAAATTCCAAATTTTACGACTGAAACACTAGCTGGTTACCGTCATATATTTTTGACGACAGCAGTGTAAAGTCTTTAGATAGTAATTATAGCGTTGATAGTTCGCTTTGTAATCTTAAGATATCGTGATGATTTTCAAAAAAACCTTTTACCTCGTTCTCTAAAATTATCAAGCTTAGTCTTAGATTAAATATGCGGCCGGTCGCATACATCAATATATTTTTGATAACGAATAGAACGGACATGTGCGTGTCTCACTTGTCATGTTGGTGCCTGCAAGGCCTTTCGCGATTCGCATAGTAATACGACGGCTTAGAGTAGAAAACGCAAAATGTAGGCATTTTTAAAAGTTCCAAATTAAGTACATTTAAATTTAATTCTACACGTGACTGTAGAACTTTTGACTACTTCCGCCTGTTTCTATATTGCAAATATTTCTATAACGAAACTTTATGCTTGTAAGGTGACCAACACATGCCATTAATGGTTTTAATTTCCTCTCTTTTAATCAATTTTATTTTATAACGGTTTGGTAATCTTATTAGCATATAAGTTTCTGTAATAATATAAAATTGTATATAAAACAAAGATTTATTATTTTTCCCGCCTATTCTGCTGGTGAGGCCAATAAATATTTGAAATTATTATAATAAACTAACAAATTATTATCCATATCATTTGTTGTAATGTACATTATTAATTGCACATTTGTTAGATAGTAAATTAGTTATATACAGACTATTATTTAGTCGGAGAGTCGATAGTCGACTATCGCGCCACGATTAGTTTGTTGACTTGAGAGCGCAAGTAGTCGATTTTCGATATATTGTATGAAATAATAATTAATAATACTTAAAAAGCGGTACTATCGAATACACCCAAAGATGCTTTATGAAGCTTAAAAATAATAAATTTTATTAGTAATAAGGATGTAATTATATTATTTACAAGTGTACAGATGTAGTAACTTGTCGGACTACTTACATATTTTATTTAATAATGTTGATTGTGTTTGGATGTTTAAACAAATTGATTTATTGAAAGCCGGGCGGGAAAACAAAAAGAGAGAAGTGTTTAAGAGACCAAATATATTCTTAATTGAGATAAATCTTTACTTCAAAATGAATTTTATTTCTTTCAAAATGTGTTTAGTCTAAACCTAAACTTTTTGTTTTTCTTTCAGGCACAAATATATCATAATTCTGTTATATTTACGAGCCTGTTTTTTACAACTGTATTTATAATTTTTATATAAAGGTGCGCACTAATTCGAGTGATATAGGTTAATGTACCTCCGGAGTGATACACAGCTGATGTGACTTAGCATTTATATGATAATCTGCGGGATTAGTACGGGCTTATGACGACTCCTACTTAACATAATGAGTAATCAGACAAACATGCGCAAATGATGCAAAATAATGGTCTGGCTGTAAAAAATTCATACTTATTTATAATCGTAGAAATGTTACAAAAAGTAACATTGGCTGTTGGCAATTTTCCGTGGGCCATTAGGAGCCATCGATCTAAAAGGGCTACGAGAATTACGACATTCTTTTTTTTTTACCTCTAAATTGTCAGGGGCCTGGGTTAGTAGCGGAGCCCCTGCGTATTGCGCCTTATTATAAATTATGTATTGTGTATTCTTATTAAAGATAATGACATCAATCTATTACTTTTTATGTTATTTTGTGTCAAGCCATGTCAAGTCAGCGTTGTGTAGCAATGATAAAAAGTCCCATAAGTCCGTGCTAACCTGATGAAGTTGTTACATACTAAGAATAAGACCTTTAAACGATAATAATAAGTATTGTTATACTTTTATAAAGTACTGACGCATCTAGCAACTTCGTTGTAAGAATTAGTTTCGCACATTAGTTACCTGATAGTGGAGTTAGACTAAAGAGAATATATGGAAAAATCTGCCGCCTGATAACTAAAATACTGGTAAACTCTCGCCAATTTTACTCTTAATATTATAATGCAGAGTCTTAAATACGATTGAAAATTACAGGTTATGATAGCTTATTTGTTCACCCGACGTTTTGATCCAGTGATGAGCCCATAACCACGGTTTATGCAACTCAGTCATATTACCCTATAATGGAGTATAAAAATCCTTTGTCCTACTCTCATTCTCTGTCGTTTATATATAGGAAAAACTATGAGATTACATTTTCCTACAGTTATTAAGGTCCAGTTTCGCTACCTTTGGATAACTATCAGATAGCTTTTTAAAAGAAGTTCTGACAATTGTATTCATACATTAATGTAGTGTAATACATTAATTTATCCGACACTGACCCTAACTGGTCTTTTTATTTAACGGGCGGCAGAAATGTTAACGTGACTTCCTACTTCACTAACGCCATCTATGTTGAGCTTTCAAATTAATTCTTATGAATAACTTTTGTTAAAATCGTTTCTATTTAATTTGATCTCCACGTTGAAAGTTTATGGAAAATAAATCTAGTTGGTAATGAGTACTTATGAAATGTTTGCTGTGAATGTTATTTTTTATATTCGGGCTATTACAAATGCGCGAACTACGTAATTTGAATGTTTGTATGGCCCGAATATACTGTAATTTATAGCACACAGAGGTTTAAAGAATGTCAATAGATGGCATTACGAGACACTGAACTGATTGAACTTTCAACCGTATTGTATCAGAACAAGGTCTAATTTCAAATGGCAACTAAATGAACCTTTTTAATGCCTTACAAACGTCTTGTAAGTTTGGATAAGTTAGTGTTCTGTCTTCGTCACTCACAGGTACTTTCATACGTGATTGAAAGAGACAAAACATATTTAAACTAATCCGTGCTTACACCGCGTTTATAAGTAAGGTAGTTTCTTATTGTGCTGTGTAGCTATCCTACCTTGACGACGTACAAATAACTCATTATCAGGATATTTTGGTGCCTTTCACTATATTTTAAATGTTGTTAATAACTAGATAAATTAAGAATGGAGAATGATTACAGATTGTGAACAAAAAGTAAAAAAAATGTATGCGTTGATATAATTACATTAAATTTGTCATTAAAATTTTATTTTTAAAATGGTTATATTTTTTTAAACGTGCGTATCGTTGTTGTTTTTTGGTGTAGGTCTATGTTCTGTTGTATTCTCGGGATTATCACGGGTGTCGTATATTTAAAAGTTTTTGTATGTGCCTTGGAAAACACCAAATACATTATTAGTATGTATTACTAAATTATATTATCATCAAGAATAATAATAAATCTTAATAGTATTCGCACAAAATATTGATTTAAAATGATCATTGTTTTAAATGGTACGTTTTTTATTGCCCTTAAATAGCTAGTTTTAGCATATTTCATCCTAATAGTGGACTAAGTTTTGTTGTTGTGTTTGCGTGTTTGTCAAACTATAAATGTCTCATGTTATATCATAAGAGTGACGAAGACAGCATGACCTATACGCAATTCTAACCAAGTGATGAAATTTTACTTTAATAGAAATTGTTATAGTTATACAATGAACAACAAATAGTAAATATTTGTTAACCCACGAGGCAAAAAGAGGGGTGTTATAAGTTTGACGTGTCTGTGTGTCTGTCTGTCTGTCTGTGGCATCATAACTCCCGAACGAATGATTTCCAATAAGTTTTTTTTTTATTATAGTGTATACGACACCCGTGACAAATTCTGTTGAGAATAGTTTTATTTAATTTATAAAGGTGTATTGTACACGTGTGGCGTGTAAAGATTTATGTGACGTGTTTGACGAGTGTGACGTATGTGGGACCGGTGTGCGTTGACGTGACGTTCATTTGCAAATAGTCTCTTTTGTATGCGATAAAACAATAAAATGATACGAAATATTTACTAGCTTTTATTTATATTCCTGACTCTGTTGACTAGAACTACAGTCCAAAATTCCAAACGGTTGTATTCGTGACTAAATACAACGAAGTTTCGAATTCCGATTCCGTGTTTGACAAAGTTGTATCTAATGTTATCGATATCTGTTTTAAAGTTTTGAATTATGGTGACTGGTGTATAATATTTATGTGGCCAGTGGCAGTGCTCAGTTTTTGACAGTAGATAGCCCCTAAAGCTATTTATTCGGTTTTGGATTTCCGAAGGGACACCAATTTCGGCAAGGACATTAGTTATTAATATGCATTAAAAGAAATATAGTCCATACAGCTCCCTACTGAAATATTTTCTATAAATATACTTATTTGTGAATTTAAAAACGTTTTCGTGACCTTGCGTCACTCTTGTTTTTATTTTGATATGCACCGGGAGTTAAGATTGTTACCTGCCGTTAGATTTATTTATTTATATTTATTATATAAGCCAAACGAACATAAAAGACTTAAACTTACTAACTAAAAAGCAAATAAAATATTAGGGCCCTATCTAAAGTGCATTTGAATGTCAATCACTCACTGCTACTAATTACAAAATTATTTATTCCAAATAAATTACTTAAAAAAGAAACGGAATACCTAAATCAGTAATATATTACAGTCATTAAGCGCTTTACCTTAGTATCAATCTAGACCTGTATTTCACCAAACATTAAAACTTAATATAAATTATAACATTAAAAAAAATTGTGCCTAATAATAATAAAATATTTTAATTTAAAACTTTTTTTCAAATAAGTTTTTCAAACAGTACTTTCAATTAATCATGGGTTCTTTATGGGAGTGGTTATCAGATGTTTTCTGGACGGATAGTTTTTGGTTAGTTCCTGGGTATACATGGGCAGATGTCACCAATGGACCCGACAAAGAGGTGCTGTATCCTGAGACCAAAGACTTTCTATACCAGATACCGTTAACTCTGATGTTTTTAGTACTCAGATATACACTTGAAAAGTAAGTAGCTTAATAGCTTATTTTTTAAAACCATTATACTGTTTTGTCCCGAACCAGGGAGGGTTTGGCTTTGTATGCCTTCGAGAAATGCGTAAAAAATTATAGGTATTGTGTGATTTAATTACATATTGGTCTGTATGTGATTTAATTGAAGGGAATTATACACAAAATATCACTAGTTAGTGTTCAATTAATTACTATTATAGTGTTAGATACTTTCTTTTCCTAGGTATTGTTTTCAAGCCTTAGGTCGAGCGCTTGGTATAAAGAATAAGAAGCAAAGAGTCGTTGAAGCAATACCATTACTTGAATCTGCTTACCGCAAATCGCGCAAGGAAAAGGACGTAAGTAAGAAAAATACTTCCAAAATATATTATGACATATGTCCCTCTTAGGGATCACCCAACTACTAAAATTTCCTCGTTTATCAGGTAATAGCTCTTGCCAAGCAGTTGGACATGACAGAGCGTGAGGTGGAGCGCTGGTGGCGTCTCCGTAGAAACGTGGACAAGCCTTCGAAGATGACTAAATTTTGCGAACACGCCTGGAGGGCTACATATTTCGGTTGTAACAGTCTAGCAGGTCTCTACATCTTGTGGGATAAGGATTACTTCTGGGATATCAACAAGTGCTTTATAGGATATCCACATCAGGTAGGAACAGGTCAAATTATTAAATGGCACGTACCTATGTTCCTAGATCATAGCGGTACTTATAAATTATAGAGCACGTCGTGGAAGTAATTTTTTACGTAGAGGCCTTATTTTTTGTAAGGAAAAGAGACAAGTAATTGGAAAGCACTTGTAAGCTGATATTTTTAATCAGGGTCTCACGAACGATATATGGTGGTACTACACGCTGTATTCTTCACACACGTGGTCTACCGTCATCACGGTGTACTTCGATGTTCGTCGCAAGGACTTCCTACAGTCCGTCATGCATCACGTGATAGCTGTTCTACTGCTCACCTTTACTTGGATTACCAACTTCTACAGGATTGGAGTCGTGGCGATACCTTCGCAAGACGGGTCCGGGGCGATTATTGAGGTACCTGTCGAATATTGTATATTTTATTAGCTTTTACCCGCGACTTCGTCCGCCAGCTTAATTTTCCCATACGTCATTTTCCCGGGGTAAAAGTATGCTATGTCTTATCTCGGGTATCAAAATATCTCCACATTAAATTTCATGCAAATTGGTTAAATAGTTTAGGCATGATTGAGTAACAGACAGACAGACAGAGTTACTTTCGCATTTATAATATTAGTATGGATTGACCATTGTCCCACGCTAGGTGGGTTCGGCATAACGTGTTTTCTTTTTCAACTCATACCTTTCAGGTGTCTGTTCCACTTTATTGTGTACATTTGCTTTCTCATAATCCACTCATCTCTTTTTTGGGCTCCCCTTTTGAGGTTCCTATTGAATGAGTTTTTCAAATTTAGCATCGCTTTTTATTCCGTTCCTAACTTACGTTTTTTATTAAGTCACAAAGTGTTAATGTTCTATTTCTATTCCCCAGCTGACCAAAGCTTTCAAGACTGCGAAGTATGACTTCATCAGCTTTTACCTCTTCTTCGTTTTCATTATTGTGTGGTTTTATACAAGAATGTACATCTTGCCATTCCAGATTATGCATGGGTACGTATCTTAGTTACTTGCACCCTTACGCAGTACCTAACGGTTAACCTCGGGAGCGACAAACAATTAATGGCGGTTAAGGACGCACAACCTTAGGCGGTTGCATACTAAACTGTAACCGCGCGGCTAACCGTTAGAGGGTTTAGTTATAGTACCTATATGCTTGTAAAATCTAGCCCTCCCATTCATAAACACACTATAAACCTATTTTAGTTAAAAAACCACTATAATATGTTTTCTCTTTTTCATTTCGCTAAGAAGTGAAAGAAACAAAACTCTATAAAAGCCTTTCATAAATTCATATATTTTTATGAATAAGAGAGTAACTAGACAGACTTTTAATCAATCTACGATGTGTACTTATTTACTTACAGTACAATGTTTACGACACATCGACTTTTTGATGGTTTCCCGATGGGTTACATTTTGAATGTAATTCTGCTAGCGCTTGTGGCATTGCAAGTCTACTGGTCAATTCTGATTGTTCGTGCGTTACGTAACTGGTTGAGATTTGGGGTAAGTTCAATTGAAATCGTTTTATTGAAAAAGTAAGTATAAGCATTTTTTAGTATACTATCATTAATAACAGTCAGCGCCATCTAAAGGCAGTGACAGTTTAGTCTGCAACCTTGTAAAAGTGGGAATCGCAACACGCATTCCTTTTGACTAGCTTCGAAAGTTTTTGTAGGTACTTAATAATGATGCTTCTTATTTAAGTATACCGACGAGCTAGAGACGGTGCTAACTTTTCTGTTTATTTTGTTTTTAGATTGAACGTGACGTTAGAAGCTCGAGTTCAGAAGCTTCAGATGATGATCAACCGAATATTTCTAATCACTGTGTACCGCGAGACATGGTCATGGAAGCTAAACTGCTATTATAAGATAAGGTGGGGAGCATTAAGCGCAATTAAAGATTTGTGGGAACATTTGTGTGATGATAATGCATACGAATATACAAAATGATACGAAGTATCTGTGACTTTTATTTTACTCCGCATGCGTTTTAAACTTTATAATACGAGCAAAATGCTATTCGGTTATATAAAATTCCGTAACTTGCATATAAATCTTAACACACCGTACCTACCTACCTTCTATGTGTAGATATCTCTTACAAGTTTTATTTTTGTTTTTTTTTATTTTTATTTTTAAAACATTCATAAAATTTTATTTGTGATGAATATTAAATACAAAAAATCTTGCAGTTATTAAGATTGTTTTTCTTTTTATTGTCGGAATCACAGAGTATTCTATAGATATAAAGATATTGTTGTTCATATCTTGTTCGACTTATTATGAATTTATTCACCGTTACTAATTACAAAATTATATATTCCAAATAAAGTGTTCAAATAAAAAAGAATAACTAATAGGTTAATTCTAGCTGCTAACTTTAGTACGGTATCGAGTTAGATCGGCGTAACACCGAAAGTAAAGGAATAATATAATCTATATCACATTTCAATGGCCAAAGTCTGATGTACTGCTCACCTTCACTTGGATCACCAGCTTCTACAGGATTGGAGCCGTGGCGATACCTTCGCAAGACGGCTCAGAGGCGCTCTTTGGGGTATTGAATGATCATCTAACTTTTAATGTTAAAGAGCAGAGAGGAAAGAGCCAGATTGTTTGATATGCTTATTTTAGTGACGTTCTGTACTGTCTTTTCTTACAATAATAATAATTAAGTAATATTAAAATGGTTATTATTGGTTTTCCAGATGGGAAAAGCGTTCAAGACTGCTAATTTCCACTTCATAAGTCTACAAATTTTCTTCGTTTTCATTATTGTGTGGTTCTATACGAGAATGTACATTTTGCGCAGATATTGCATGGGTATGTATTATCTTAATTAGATAATCCGTTTCGCTTAATATTTGTTAAAATATATTGCTGGACGGTGGACACTGTTTTGTATAACTAAGTAATTGTAAAGAGTGTATTTTTTTTCAGCACAATTTTTACCGGGTGCCGTCTATTTGATCCCTACCCGATAAGCTTTGAAATTCTGCTAGCACTTGTGGCACTAGAAGTCTACTGGTCAATTTTGATCGTTCGCACGGTATACAACTACGTGAGGTGTGGGGTAAGTTTATACTTGTAAATATAATACTATACATTATGCATGTTAACCTGATTTTATTCCCATTCTAACCAATAATAGCGCAATTTTTTATAATTATTTGTGTTCGATTTCATAAATATGAAAAGGCAATCAACGCCATCTAACGGTGATCATAAGAACTAGTAACACTTATGCATGTCCTGCACAGTGCAACGAAAAATTAAAAAATAAATGATGCTATCCCAAGTAGGTTTATTGCACAATATATGAAATTCTTATTTATAAATCGTTACTAGATTGAATGTGACGTCAGAAGCTCTAGTTTGGAAGTGTCAGATATTGATCAACCGGATACATGTGAACATCGGGTACCCTGAGAGATGGAAGCTAAACGTGCGGCGCTTAAACAATTTATAACTACCAGTTGTAATAATACAGAACACAGACGCCGGTTACAGAGTGTTTACTAAAAGAAGGAATTAATATTCATTTACGGCGACGTCAAATATCACTCTGAGCAAAATCCAACAAAAGTTAGGCTAGAGAGCTCCACGACTAGAGCTACTACGTAAGTAGTACTAGAACATTCATTGGGCTAGGCCTTGAGCCCTTGGACACTTGGACTCTCCATTGCTAGCTTACCTTCTGCATTTTATAATAAGTATAAGTAATTCCCTACCTAACCTGTAATCGAACCTGGGACCAAACGATTCGAAGATGACTGCGACAGAAATCTTAATCAAACATTTTATTTGCGTATGATTTTAGCTGCGGTCAAACTTACGAAAATATAATAAAGTCAAAATGTATTTTACAGCAGCTACAGCAGTAGATAGCTGGTGGCACATAAAATATCATGCCATTTTATTTTGTAAAGCATTTGCAAATTGTATGTTTTATCTGTGGAGGCTTCTAAATTCAATGTTGCCAGTGTTTAGCATTTTCCCCTACTTGTGGTATATGTGTATTGATAGATTTCTGTGGCGTTGTTTTGACTTTAATGTTATGTTTGGATTCAAATTCAAGCTGAAACCTAAATTAGCCTAGGTCTGATAGACCTAGACTAACTAAGGTTTAAAAACAAAATCCGTCCGTTTTTAGCAAATGATAGGCCGACAAATTAAAGAAACTAGCCGTAGTAAATAATGTATCTTAGCTTTACACTTATTTACATAATACAAACGATTAACTAATATTGTTTAAGTAATTAATATCTTTTTTATACTCAGTAAATATAAGCTGCAGTTTATATGTTAAAATGTTTAAGGTGTGATATAAAAATTATTGCGAAATACGTTGGTGTTCTAAACCTCATCGATGGCAACATTGAATCAATCTGTCACTTTTTCTCAATGAAGTCGTGAGGTGCTCGTACACATTGTAAACTAGTAATAAATTCGGATTCCAATTGAAATAGTAATCACAACAGAATCTTAGTGCCAAAAATGTTGCGGTATTTTTTGGATAAATTCTGGAATGAAGATGTGTGGTTGCCACCGAACACAACATGGGCAGATATTGCTCCTGGTCCCGATAAGGCGGTGGTTTACACGGATTACACGCACGTTTTCTATCCTATACCGTTAGCGTTGGTGTTTATATGCTTGCGCTACGTGTTGGAGAAGTAAGTAACTCAATTTAATTTATTATGCTAATGTAAAGTGATGCGAGGAAGCTTGTGTGATAACCTAATCGTCGTATGTAACATCGCGTGAGCGGTGAATGCCGTGTGACGAGGAAACATTGACTCATGTTTTTTTTTTGTAATTTTAGTGAAACCTACTATGAATATTTTTTACTTTCAAAATTGCGGGTCATTATCGCGGTAGTCAGTTATTATTCAGTCCGTTTATCAAAGTTTTTAAAATGCGTAAATCCATAATCGGCGTTTTGAAGTACAAAACGTATTCCTTATCAAAATTATTATACAGATTGTTGAGACACATGGTTTATTATGATCATTTATTTTTTATGTAAATGTCTGTGAGAGACAACATGTTTATAAAAAATATGCATTTTTTAACTGTGGAATGTGGTAACTGATGGCCATTAATGATTTCCATAATGAGTTTGGTAGTAGAATGTCATTGACCAGTGGTATTTGAGTTGTAACTCACATTCATAGGCACAGATTGTGTTATTGATGTAGGTGTATATAATTTTTACTTATTCTGTATGACTTCCTGTATGACCTCATACAGCCAAAAAAGTTAGACATTCAACTACTTCCTAACTTCCTACAATATGTGCAATATTATGTACAGTCATTTATGTAAAATTGTACACTTACAATATAGAGTTAGGTACAATGAAATGGCTTATCTTTTACCTACCTAGTACATAGAATTATATACCTAGGTAGATAAACTGGTACATAATTTATTACTTGTAGATAAATATATTTACTAGTTCTTCAAAGAACTACATGTTAAAAATACTTAACTGTTTCTTGTTCTTTTTAATATTATTAAAATATATTTATTAGAAAAATTAACACAACAAATTTTCCATTTATAATTGGCTATAATACCTCTTATTATAATTGGATAACTTGCAATTAAATAGTAATTATCCCTACTTATTTAGTATTTTAAAATAAAAATTACATGCTTTATACAATATTTCTTAGACAATGTATAAAAACCCTTTTATATTTAACTAACAAATTCTTTTATAACACAATAGAAGTATATACCATATTATACCTACTAGCTTCTGCCTCAATTTCCTGGAGTACAAAGTAAAATCTATTCAATAATTTAGTGTTATTGAGTAACAAACATCTATCCAAAATATTTTATTAATTTAGTAAAGGTGCCATACACAGAAATTTGATATTCAAAGGAAAAAACTCTTTTCCTATTGACCTAAAATAGAAATATTTTGGGTCAGTTACATTGAAACATAATAAATGACATTCATTTATGAGTAAAATGATTCACTTTTCGAGAAAAACCCTATGTTTGCAGTGAAACTTGTTTCCTCATGCAATTTTAGCTTGAAAGAATATTTGTTGATTCATAGAAATTTTTACAAGTAAATATAAAGAAACTATTGATTATATTATTACTATATTCTTATGCTTAAAACAAATGTATCTATATCTAATGGCTGAGTTATTTCTTTAGGTCTCATTGAATTGTTAATGATGTACAAGCCATTCTTAGATCGAACACTATTCCATAAATTTTAATAAGAGATAATACACACATAACTGCTCTTTAGATTATAAGCGGGAAGGAAAACTAATGTGTTACAGCATTGATCCAAAACTATTCAAAAGCCGGATTTTCCTAATATTATCTGTACTCTGGACTTCTGTACTAAAATGCGAAATTATTATTTACACTTTTAATAACTGAACTACTGATTCATATTAATATTGCTTGAAATTGTGAAAGTATGTAAGGATGTGTTTGTAACTCTTTCACCGTAAAACAAATGAATGCGTTGACAATTTTATTGATGAAAGTACTCAAATAGTTCAAATCTTGGATTGACACTTAATCCTGGAAAATCTGTTCATATGGACTAGGTTGGCAGAAGCTAGTACATTACATCCTAAGAAAGCAAATAAACTGATTAATTTCACAAACAATACACGCAAGCTAATAATTTTAAATGATCAAGTATGTAGTTAAGCACTTATATTTGACAATTTATCAGTAAACAGGTACTTATATTATCACAATACCTCATTCGCTTGAATGACACAGTGTACAGTTATATTGTTGTATTAAGCCCACATTTTCGGCTGTAATGTATAAAATCCTAACAATAGCCGTCTATACATTTAAGCGTTCACAAAAACGTTCGTCTTTTTCCCATGGCTCCGAAATACAGTTACGATTGTCACTTTATTTACACTTTTTGTCAAAATGTTTGTGCACTGAAGTTTTTTGTTACGCAAAGATAAATAAAATATTCTTCCGTTGGTTGAACAGATTTTTGGACGGCGCTCTACCATTGCCCAAAGCGCAATCTTGGGTTCGATTCTTACCTTCCAAATAGGTACCTACAGTTGTTTCAAGTCTAATCATTTGATGGGATTGCGTTCGTTTATTGTACGTTTCTAAAAGTCCCACTAGTTAAATTAGGACTGCAAGACATATTATCACGTCTTTTTCCCATAAGGATAGACAGAGACCAAAGAACGATCGTTGCAAACATTACCTACATGGCAGTAGGTTTCTTTCAAAATAAAAGTATAGGTAATTTTATAATCAACTTGCCTTTTCAAGTTGTTTTTATTTTATTTATCCTTGGAAAATATCTGTACGATGCATTGTCACTGATAAATATAAGATCTTCGAAGGTATTCCAATACTATCTCTCGTGAATACCTACCACTGATCTCAAAATAAAAAACGTTTTTCTTTTCCTATCACATCACATGTTCATTATCACTTCTTTTATCGTTATTGTTACATATTTAGTTACATAAGGCACTAATAAATTGTGAGTAATCTTAAATTAATAAAAAGCCTATCACGTTCTTTATCAAATAGTTATACAACATGGATATCTGAATCATAGGTGTTATCGTAATTATCAATTATACAGTTAACAATACTACAGTAAAAACTTCCTTCATTGAATCGTTATAGTTTTGTAATAAACACTGTTTTTTGAACAGCCAGTGAGTCAACTCGTGGTCTAGCTGGTCCCTTCAAAACATCCATCCTAGTATGATAGTTTTATGCATAAGAGAAAGGAAGCCGTTTTTTCAAGGTAGTTTTTATGTGAAGGTCTCCGCGGCGCCGTGGTTAAAGTGGTCGCCACGCCGCTACTATGGTTCGGGTCGTGGGTTCGATTTCCACACGGAACAATTATATTTGTGTGATCTACAAATAGTTGTTGTTTGTATGTTTGTAAAAGGCCCCGCGACACAATAGCAATTCTTAGTGCGGGGTTGTCTCAATTAAAGCAAACAATCTTTTAAACCTTGCCCGTCTTCTAAAATACATTTCGAACAGATTTTGATACAAGACCAGTCTAGATCCACTTCCATAATACTCATCTAGAGACTAAAGTTCCTAATTGAAAAGCTACAATAAAGTTTCATATTATAATCTTTACTCGACGTTCAACAACGGTCAACTGCCATAACTCTAGTAATATTATTTCAAACATCATCACTATCACCGCTTATTGGTTTCCGATAACATCTATTGTGGTATAACGCCTATAATGTCACTCTTATCTATTATTATGACTATCTGCCTGTAATTGATGTACATTGGCTCAACACAATTGAGTTGACATACATATGCCCTTATTAACCTGTGTCAATAACTCAACTGTTTGTGTGGTCCGGATTTACGGACGTAGATAGTGAATACATTTTATCGAATGTGTACTTTGTAAACATACTTGTTTAGATAAAAGTAACTTGTAAAGTAACTTGTTTACTTATACTACAAGCAAACGTACTATTATATTGGAAAGGTATCGCCGCCGTATCGTATTTACGCCATTTAACTAGAAATCATAGTTTGTCGACTATTGGTTGACGCTTAGCCGTCAACGCATCGATATCTGCAAATCGAGGATATGCAGTTATGATGTATCGTAATTTGCAAAAGAAAATTACAATTTCGTATAAGCAATACCTACCGCGTCAGGGTTATACACAGAGATGGACGTTACAACGAAAAGCAGTTGAAAAAAGTCTTCTAGAAAATTAAGCGTCGTAACCCGAATTTTAAAAAGAGCATTTAAAGCTTTTAGCCTTCGAAGACAAAAACAATACCATCCAACAAAATTTCTAATAACCCCCCCACCTATCGGTAAAAACTGGACACTAAATCAATTTCAAACTTATACAGTGTTTACGAGTTGAGTTGAGATCTGTGCTAAATAAATACCTAATGGACCAAGATCCCAGAGCTGCCAGACCTACGTGATTTTAGCAAAGCTGAAATTTTGAGGATTGTTAGTATAAAGGGTCTGTTAAGAGGTATGCACATCCACTACCTTGAAAGCGGGGCCGTTTCTGAGGTAGCGCGGAGTGAAGGTGCGTAAAAAACGACCCAACCCACGTTATACGTGGGCCACTACTTATATTTTGAGCCTAACTATGAAAAACGGTAAATATGTAAGTGAAAACTAGTTTATCGTGTTCTCGGGTATTCCTATGCGTGATCTAGATAGATTTTTATCTGATAGAAATATTTTTTTAATATTTTTTTTTCTTTCGCGAAGACCCCTCAAAAACAGGGTGTTTAAAAGCATAACCTGTTTCTTGTGCCGATGAAATATCAAGGTTAATGCTATTTATTCTTGACTTTTTGGAACTAAATAAAGTCATTTGATATCAAACTGTAGTGTATGGCGAGAAACTAATTTATTCGATTATTTTCGTGCACATAACAGCCGGTTGTTTAGCGAGATGCGTTATGGCCGGCACTGTTTTTATTTAGCTAGGCCTGTAGGATTTTGTGATTTTTCCATATTTTAAACCAGTCTTTAGGTAAATTTTTGGTTATAAATCAATAAGAATTAACCATTCTGCATTTTTCTTAAGGCACTTTTCACCGTAACACAGTTTTTATAAGAAATCAAGGGACTACTTGTTCCGAAGTGCTTCAAACGCGAATATTTTTTTCTGGATTTGGTTCATCTTAAAGTTTCCATAAAGTCGACTGGTGTTTATTTTTGGGCTCATGCGCATTATATTCTAGATCCCTGTTTTATTACAATTTGATACACGTATTTTGAAGCCAAACGATGGACTTTTCAAGCATTTGTTTGCACTAATCGGCGCGAGGACCTTATCGAACTGTAGTAAAAAAAAATTGGTTAATTTAGAAAAAATCTTCTAATCGGAAATGTTGTTCCCTAATATTTTATATCTAAGAGTGGAAATAATTTTTAGGATTGTGTCATTCTTTTCTTGTATCAGGAAACTAAAATGCATAATTAATTTTCGCACAGCATCAATTTTTCCAGAGACAACTGGTGACCTTGGACGACCTTCAGGAATTTCATTGGTGATGGAAAAAAAATAATGATAGAACTCTATTTATTGGCGTTTTAAATTTTCAAAGGATTAGACTTTATCACCAAAATAATAAATAAGTCGATATAGACACGATTGTTTCTATAAGTCACGTCGAAAGTCGTAAAAAATATTTGCACGAAAATGTTAACATCCTAATGCCATTTTCCCGCACACTTACAATTTTCGATCGACGATATTAAAAATATTTTCAGCGCAGATTTCAAAACTTTCTTAGGAATGTAGTAGTCAAAAAGATCAAACTTTACGATGAAAACGCCAAATGGGGTCTAAACCAATCAGATTCGTCAAGGCTCAAAATATAAGTAGTGACCTAAGTAGTAGCAAAGTTGGTTTTCAGATATGTTATTAATGATATTATGTAGAATTAAAATTGACTATTGCCAGACCGTTTCCATGTTAAAATAATGTTACTTATCTTCCTAAACATTCCAAGTACTTTTAATCTATACTAATTTTATAAAGCTGAGAAGTTTGTTTGTTTGTGTGAACGCGCTAATCTCAGGAACTACTGGTGCGAATAAAAAAATATTTTACTGTTGGATGGCCTATTTATTGAGAAAAGCTATAAGCGATATATCATCACGCTACGACCAATAGGAGCAGAGTCCCAGTGAAAAATGTTACATAACCCGTTTATGTAACATTTTGACCTATCTCTCTTAAGTGACGCAAGCAAAGATGCGCGGGTCAGTTAGTATTCAATAATTTTTCAATTTTTATTTTTTTAATTCAATTGTTTTTCATTTATGCGTATGAATAATGCTCTTACTCTCGCACTCATAGGGAAAGTTTAATGGCGTCTAGGGGACGAAGGGCCCCGTGGAATGGTCTGTCCGCATACAGGGGGTCTTAAAATTGTACCTTTAATAACATATATAAAATTTAGGCTTGCTACTATGACGTAGTTGACCTCATTTTTTTATAACATTTAAGGCGTCTGGCAGAAGTAATGGCCCCGGGAAACGGTCTGGCAATAGTCAATTTTAATTCTACATAATATCATTAATAACATATCTGAAAACCAACTTTGCTACTATAACGTGGGTTGGGTCGTTTTTTACGCACCTTCACTCCGCGCTACCTCAGAAACGGCCCCGCTTTCAAGGTAGTGGATGTGCATACCTCTTAACAGACCCTTTATACTAACAATCCTCAAAATTTCAGCTTTGCTAAAATCACGTAGGTCTGGCAGCTCTGGGATCTTACTCTATAAGTTGTTATTCATTAAGTAATGTGCATAAAATCATACGATTTGAAGGAGAGGTACTTAATTTAAATACTTGAACCTCTTTTTGCTTAGCTAGCTTTGAATATTCTCGTGGCAAGCTACGGCGAACGTAGGTCGAAGGTCGATGTCGATAGATTTAATTTTATATTAATAACTCATTAACAATTTAAACTTATTGATCAAACATTTCTGAATTTAGAATAGAGTAGTACCTATATTTTTATGTTATGATCGTAAATAAAGAGTAGATATTGTTTTCCTTTAACGGAAAAACTAGCTGTGTTGTATGGCGGCTTATGTTTTGCAGGAAAAACAAGCCAATTCATATTATTTATTTTTTTATCTTTTTTTCACCAATACCATTACGTTGGGAGGTCGTGGGTTCGATTCCCACACGAAGCAATTATTTATGCGATTCCAAATGATTGTTTCGGGTCTAGTTGTACTTTTTGTTCGTTGTTTGTATGTTTTTAAAAGTCCCCGCGACACAAGAGCAATTCTTAGTGCGGGAGCTGTCTTAAAAAAATAATTGTAAATTGTAATTGTATTTAGTGAGAAGATAAAATGAGATAAAGAGAAAGAAAAATCCTTATTCCACACATCTTTGAGTGAAAATTAGCCTGAGAATGTAAGTAACGAAATCCCCGGTCTAAAACGATAATTCCAATTCTGGCTGCAATACTTATGTAGTGAAATTGATACGAAGTAATCAAAATAATTATAATTCAGATTTAAAGTATATTAGCAATTGTTCAAAGTTTCACATGCGTGAAGCCATAAACACCGTCTGAATATCGTATTTACAAAACCATTTTTATATTCACTACTTTTTCTTAGGTATATCTATGACTCAGACCGTATCTTAAAGAGGAAAGCAGTTTTATAGAAATGTTTACACATTTGAACAAAAACATTGAGGGTATCGTCTGTTTATCAATTTCTACAGGTCGTGTAGGAGCTTTTTATTGTTTTATAAGTAAATATTTACATTGAAGAGTTTCTAAATATTTTGAAATACCAAGTAGAACTGTAATAGGTAATCAAACATTTAAGAGACTTATGTAAAAGGCTACTTGTTAGGAGCACTATGGCGCGATCGGTAGTGTATTCGACTGCTAATCCCGAGTCGTGCAAAGAACTATTGTTCTTTTCTAGTTTATATTAGAAAAGTAGCCCGGAGTTGGGTAAAATGCCAGATATATCGCAAAAGGCTCGCCCCTGTAACATAAGACTAACATTGTTAATGGTGAAACGTCTATAGCATATACCTCTCTACTTTAGTGAACATCAGGCGTAATTAAAACAGCCCATGGAGGCGGATATGAATTAAAAACTCACACAAAGAATAAAATAAAAAATATCATGTTGTATCAACGACCAAAGTTTCTCTTCACATATTAACGACAATAAACAGACACTTAAAAATCTTAATTAAACCTTCAATAACACACAGTATTACTGAGCGTTATCTTACGAGGTTGCTTCCAGACGGAGATAATCGAAGGGAAGCACTCATGTACGTAATGGGAGCGCCCTACATACCGCTCAGAACAATATAAACAAGCAAGATCACTCTTAATTATATAACATCTGCTCCCGACTGCGCCCGCATTCAAATACTGGTCGGGATAAAAGAGTATACTATGTTTTTATATATGTTATTAGCTTCTGTCTGCGACTTCGTCTGTATGAAAAGATCCGAAAAAAGTATCCTATTTGTTAATTTAGGCTTATCATCTATCTATCTACCAAATTCCATCGAAATCCGTTCAGTAGTTTTTGCGCGAAAGAGTAGCAAACGTACATTGGATGGATGTCCTCATAGACTTTCGCATTTATAATATTAGTTGGATAAACTATCTTAATGTCAATTTTTTTTCATCAAAACCTTTTCAGTAGTTTTTGTAAAAGAGAAAAAAAAATCACACGATTTATTTTTAATAGGTGTTATATTAAATCTATTCTTTTACTGGTATGAAGCACTTTAAGTCCCGCATACCACAGCAATGCAGCAGTTTATGGATTAAATGGCTTAAAATATGTTTATAGCGTGCTATAAAATAATCCGTTCCGTCATCTACTTGCTTCCTTTGCTGTTGAATCATGAATCAAGCGTCTCACCACTTAGATAATTAAGTATTTTGATAATTGATAACGAAATGGTGACTAACATCTGCCTAGGCAAGTTTTAAAACAAACACAAAATATACGTATAATAATGGATGTAGTTACTAAGGTAATCTTCGCCATTTGTTGTCTGTCACACATTCAGAACCAAATTGGCATACCGATTTGAAAAAAAAAAACAGCACCATTAATCTTCTCAGAACATCTCAGAAAAGCAAACGTTAGAATATAGAACACCATATTTATCTAGTAAAAGAAAAAAGTACATTTTTCTTCTAACATTAACATATCAATAACTCTCACTACCATATTTCATATTTCTTTATCGTAGCCTTATTCAGCTAGTTCCAAGTTTGCCGGCGACTATTGATTAATTCCATGGGAACGAATATAATAACAGCATGATGCTAATAAAGATGAATTGTACGTCAATGTGTCATTGCGCTGACCCAAAATTATCACAAGGGCACTAGGATAGCGATAATTGGTCAAGTTCATGAACCTGAAGCGTGGAGCCGTGAATAAATTATTGAACCAATACTTATAGGGGCGTATCTTTTACTATACTCGGGCCATTTAGAAAAAAAAGAAACTCCCGCACTAAGAATTAATTGCTATTGTCGCGGGGACTTTTACAAACTTTCAAACAACGAACACAAAGCACAACCAGCGGGCTTATCACGTATCTCAGTTGACAGCTAGTGTACGTCAAATTGATGGTCACTATACAATACATTGCTGCTTTGATGTTACGTGTTAATCACTATATTCTAAGAGAAAAAAACAATATACAGCATAGTGACCGTCAAATGTTTGACAACTGAGATACGTGATAGCCCCCTAGACCCGAAACAATTTACTTTAGTTAGTATGTTATACGACACGTAACGACGTTAGTAATTTATTTGGTACACTGTCAAGTGTAAAGCGATATGAGGAAATAGTATACGAACATTAACTTTGGATTTACGGCCAAACGGATGTATAAAGTATCTTGAAATGAAAATTACCTGATTTTACGCTAGGTGGATCAAGACAAAACATTTTTAATTGATTCTAATTTTATTAGATGTATGAAGAAGAAGATCTATACTATTACGACAGGGTCTTTTACAGTAATTCTAGCCTTAAAAACATGCTCTGTATAAAAACCCTTTATTGCGTAGACCTAAATGTCTCGGTGTGCCAAAATATGTCTTGCGTACCAAAATCGCTGGATGATATTTAGACGACCTAGTGATATTTTCACAGAAATTAGGGTTTTCTACACACACACAGTATCGACATAATAATAATATACTGTATACTCTTGTTGGGAACTGAATAGAGTGTATTTAATAAACTTTTGTTTGCTTGTTTCAGAGTCGCGATAGCTCCGTTTGGTTTATACCTAGGTATAAAGAACTCAAAACCGAGGAAAGCTCCCAACATTCCTAAGTTAGAGAAGATTTATAAAGCCACGCCTAAGATTAAACAGGTAAGTTAACTTCTTACAGAATGACAAAAAATAACAGAATTATCCAAAAACAGTTTTTTTTCCATATTTAACATTTTCCGATGGTGTTTATGTTACATCAACAGGCATTAGTAGCGAATCGTCGTCTCAAATTGCCATTATTATGATAACTATACCTTGTTTGAAAAGTCACAGTTGACCCATAAAACATTTCCATGAACCACAGGTCCGAACTTGAACAATTAAGTAATCATTTCGCATTTGAGTTTTATTCAGACGAACTTATCAAAACATTAATGCCCGATTTCTGAGGCACATTTAGCGGTAGTTTATCTATTCAAACTGACTATTTATAGGAGCTACCTAAAACTTAATTACCGCTAAATGTACCTGAGAAACCGGGGTAACTTGTATAAGGCATTTATTAGCATAAAGCAAAACCAACAGTTTTTGGAGAGCCTAGTGCAATTCAGTCAAAAATTACTTCATTATGTACTCAATTATAATTTTCTAGTCACAAAAGCTGAGATAAAATTACAATATTTATTCTACTGATATGATGAGCAATCACTGTCAAGTGGCTGTATATAAACGTATTATAAACAGTACTGTTGCTATCTTATAACGTGCATAAGATGATAACGGCCAGATTATGTGGTAGTGGTGTTTCAAAACCATAAATATTGGAAAGTGGGCCGAGTAAATATGTGATGATTGTCGGGACTGCTGACACATTGCCCTGTATTTGATAACTTTTATTTAGATAAGTATAAAAATTTAATTTATGAGATTGTATTTTACGAGCCCATATTTTGTTGGTAGTAGCGTTTTTTCCTTTGCCATTTTATGAAGACGGTCGGGACAGTATTTCATATGTACATCGATTAACAACGTTTGACACATTAGTGATGATTTGATCTATGAAATACAATAGGTTTTCTAAGATATCACGAACAGTGTTCCTACTTACAATTTGCGTCTAGGCTACAAAATAAAGTACCTAGTTGAAATGACGTGTCGTTCTTTTAAAACTGTGATATTATTATAAAATACAGTCCGTAATTAATACAATTTGTAGCTTATTCAATGCTACAAATACCGAAACAATTGATTTCTATATCTTCTTCGGGACGAAATATCTCACTGTTTCTATGAAAAGTAAACTTAAAATCTTTATATCTGAAATAACCTTGACATAGTTGGCAAATTACTTAGTTGTGATGACAATAACTGTAACCTTAGTTTATGTTACGCTACGAATACAATACTAAATAATATCTCAGGTAAAAATGTTCGGAATAAATCATGTAACTAAGGCACTGACCACGACATTCCAAGATTTTTGTGGTTGAAAATGATGTGCTACGTATAATTTGTTGTTAAAGGGAGAAAGGCCTATGAAAAATGACCAAAGACACCCGATCAAAGTCAGTTTTATTTTTGGCTTTATTATGACCATACTTGTGACTGTAGGACTAAAAAAAGAAAACAAATATTAGTATCGTGCAGAATATAATAACTACGACACCTTAACCGTCGGTAATATTACAGCAAAAGTAACAATAAGTAAAGAAACTCCGACCAACTGTTTAACTGTCGTGTCTCTCACATAGATGCATACTCCAATAAAAGTTTATAATTGCACTGTAAGATCCATTTAAGATTATGATGAGTTCATCTGTGTATCTGTGACCCTTCCAACGTTGATTCGTGGTTTCCGAACAGCATGTAGGTTTCTTAGCGTCGACTTGTTGAAAAAATAAATAATAAATGTTTCCTTTCAGCCGCAACTCCTAGCCAAGAAGCTAGAACTGTCTGAGCGCGAGATAGAGCGCTGGTTCCGCCTCCGTCGCGCTCAGGACAAGCCCTCGACCCTGGTGAAGTTCTGCGAGAACGCGTGGAAGGTCTGCTTCTACGTGTGCAACTTCTCCTTCGGCCTGTACACGCTGTGGGACAAGGAATGGCTTTGGGACATCGACCAGTGTTATATTGGGTATCCTCATCAGGTAAGTCGACATAACTTGGACTTTACTGTTTTATGTGACTAAAGAGTTGAAGACTGAGAGTAAGCGATCAAAACGCAGAAAGTCAGGCTAAAATTGGGTTGAAATAACGGTTGACTAAGTTATGAATAGTGCAAAGATCAATTTTTTGTGCCTGATGATCTCCGAAACTGCTGAATCAACTTCGAAAGTTATATTTACTGTTAAGATGTTAAGTAATCTTTGTTTTTATAGACTTCTTTTTACTTTAAACTAATCGGGAAAACCAAGATAAATATTTTACACCAATGATCCTTATTATATTTTTCCATGAAACAATGTAACTAGTAGATAATGGTGGCATAGATCGTGATAATACCTGCTTAGAAACGTGTTAGCCGAGCTACAATATGTCCACTGTTTGTCTAAGAGATGCGACGGCCATTCATGTCAATTCTGACCTAGATTTACGTTAAAATAACTGCTAGTTTCAGTCAGTTACCGACGGTTTAAAAGTATACTGATATTACGGATCTAAGATTTTTAAACTAACGAAAGCAAATACTTCCGAAATAGTTAATAAAAAATACGTACAGTTTACTAATTGAGCGACCAAGCGTGACGATTAAATGGCCTACATTTTATTGTCATTCATTCATATAGTTGGCATGGCCATTCGAGGCGCCCGTAGCCAGTTGCGCTCACCGGTCTGACATAGATCTGTGGGTGAAGCAACCGTTGGCGCGGTCATTCTATAGATGGGTGACCGCATAGTGGTATTTGAGCTGGGCGCCTCCGTGCTTCGGAGGGCACGTAAAAAGTCGGTCCCGGTTGTTGTCTACTAAGATAACAGTCGTTAAGCCATGTCAAAGGCCTTACGGGCGGCTTGAACAACTTTGACACTAGGTTGACCACTAACCGTACGATATGAATATGAATGAATGACTGTAAAAACCGTTACGGCTGTACATTTTTTATAGCATGTAGCAATGGGTGGCGTCCGTAGCTTAGTGGTTAAAGTGGGCACTGAATTTGGGTCGTGGGTTTGATTCCCACAGGCCACACGGAATTAGAATATGTATTTGTGTGGTCAGTAGTGTTGTCTCGTTATACTTTGTTTCAGTTTTTTTTAACCCCCTCCAAAACGGAGGATATTATTTTGACCCGTATGTGTGAATGATTGCCCGCGATTACATTTGGGGACTGATTTAGAATCGTATGTAAAATTACAACATATTTTTTTTACGAAGTGCGGTACTTTATGTTAAAAGAAAATTTGGTGTAAAGTGTTTTCAAATTAGCAAGCAGACAGTGGCTTGTTAACGCCGTGAATAATTAGTACATGTTCAAAATACTGATAGTTGTAAATTGAGTTAATTGTTACGCTAATACGCGAGCCAGAGATATTCATTATGCTGTTACCGACACTTCTCTGTTTCGGCACTATGCTCCTTGAATATTATAAATGTATTACTTTTATAGCCAAATTATAGAAGCACGTATTTGCTATTTTTTTTTATTATTTATGATAAAAATGATCTCCACCTCCTCCCAAGGTTCTTTTGTATTTGTATAATTGTTATAAATGCTCGTCGTGAGGTCTCAGTTTTAAAACCCAGACTTAGCAGTGTATTAGTAGATTTTTTGAAATTGGCTGTTGACTTTACTGTCATCATTTCTGTTTGACGACCCCCGTAGCGCAGTGGTTAAGTCGGTCGTAACGCCACTACCATTGCGTGGTCGTGGGATCAATTTCCACATAACTGGTTATTTGCGCTATTCGCAAATAGTTGTTTCAGGTGTGGTTGTGGTTTGAGTTCGTCGTTTGTATGTTTATACGAGTCCCTGCAATCCAAGAGCAAATCTTAGTGCGGGAGTAGTTCATAAAAAGAAAAGTTAGTCCTGTTTATAGCAGATAACTCAAGGTTTAGGAATTTTTACTTTAAGCAGTTATGTGTCGTAAATTTAATGGTTAATTTTCCGATACGATAACAATTAACTGTTAATGAACTGTAAAACCATTCGTGCTGATATGATTATTGTAATTGCTATAACAAGTGTTAAGCCATTGTTTTGTACAATGAATATTGTACGAAATAATCTTACGACCTCTGCGTGTCCGATGCGTGCATGTACGTGCACGTGCACGCAAATTGTGAAATGTAAGTATGAAACTATAAGGAAAGGTATTAAATCTAGGGTCATTTCAAGTCTTGTATGACCTTAGATTGGCTTAGATCAAGCATATCTTAATGTCTATGCCATCGCCAAACTACTAAGAAATATGTATAGTTATGTTTGGTAAGTTAAGCTTTGTTTTGCTTCCAAATTAAAAGCGAGCAAGGATCAACATCCACTAATCCTAATGGTTCAAGATAACAAACTTGAAAGTAGCTTTATTTATTTATTTCCTCTTTCAGGGTTTGACCAACGATGTGTGGTGGTACTACATGATCTCGGCTGCGTTCTACTGGTCGCTGACAATGTCTCAGTTCACGGACGTGCGCCGCAAGGACTTCTGGCAGATGTTCGTGCACCACATCGCGACCATCGCGCTGCTGTCCTTCAGCTGGGTGTGCAACCTGCACCGCATTGGGACGCTCGTGCTTCTGCTCCATGACTGCGCTGATATCTTCGTTGAGGTATATCCAAATGTCGACCTTGCTCTATTTATATATGGAGCTTGATAGCCCATTATTGAGAGCTTTTGATTTGGCATTGACTTATTTAGACCTATGTCTATTAACTCTTTTTTTATAAGTCAATAGTTTGTGTATTTAACGATGCGCTTTTAACACGAATAGTTTAAAATGATTCATTTTCATGCAGTCGTACCTTTTCCGCAGTTTTACGTGAGCGTATACGTTCGCGTCCTTTACACTTAGGTAAAATCGGATTGTTGGTCACGCAGTTTCGTATACACGCAACTAAAATATTCTCTCATTTCTTGGTTCTACCAGCTCTTGCCAGTCATAGTCTCATTGAATTGTAAACCTAGCTAGCAAGTAAAAAAAAATATAAATCTTATTTTGCAGGCTGTGAAGGCATCGAAGTACGCGAAGTACCAGAAGCTATGCGACACATTGTTCCTGATGCTGATCGTGGTGTGGATCGCGACGCGCGTCGGCATCTATCCCTTCTACCTCATATGGAGGTGAGTCATACTATTCAATGCTAATTAGTCACTTTAAGGGCAAAGTTCAACATGAAAATCAGCTGATCTTGTAAAAAATCACACCTATTGTGTAGAAAATGTATGAGTAATAGTGTTATGTTAATTTTATAACTACTTACTGAAGGTGAAATTTGTTTGTAACGATGTATTTATGGTATTACAATACGTAAAGGCCATAGTAATTTTAGACATATATCTTTATATTCATACTTCAAGAATTTGCTTAGATTATATTTAATTATTTACCGTATTTCAATTAAAAAACGAGAGGATCTATGACTACTTTTTTCTATTTGTTGATTTTACTCTAAGACTGCGTATTCAAGCTGCGCGTATGAAGATTATTACGATGAAGCAAACTTTTAACATTATTGTATAGCTATGTATTTTGTCTCCGTTGAAATACAATAGTTATTACTATTTCATGGTTTTGTCGTGTAGCCGCTGTCCTTAAAGTCCACAACGTAAATGTAACAAAGTAAGTGCTGAATATGACTCAAAATTTGAAATGTTTTATTTCCAGTACGTCAATCCGTGCGCCCATGCTTCTACCGATGTTCCCTGCGTACTACATCTTCAACTCTCTGCTGTGTTTGCTACTGGTCCTGCACATCGTGTGGACCTGGCTCATACTGCAGATCGCTTACACCGCGCTACAGGCTGGACAGGTATATACATATTACTTATATTATCAATGTGATTGTTGGAGAATGTATGTATGTATGTCCGTTTGTTTGTTTGCTTGTTTATAACAATTTCACGCAAAAACTATTGAACGAATGTTAAATAAACTCGATAGTGTTGTTACTTATGTACCAGAATAATACGGGCTATAGAAATACTAGCTTTTGCTCGTGGTTTAGTTCGTGACTTACTATAAAGTTAGTTAGTCATTTGACTATAGTCATCGCGGACGGATTTGCCGGCAATAGCTACATTTATATTGTCACTTTCATTCATGATCATGACAAATAACAGGCGAACGACTACGACTTGTGCAATAGATCACAGTTTAATGATGGTCTAAACAATCTTACTCTAAACTCAATTATTGTTGTGTTTTCCAGATGGAGGGTGACATAAGGAGCTCCGGCTCAGATTTCAGTGATAGCCCTCAGAACTCAAATCACAGCTCACCGAGCAGGTCCAAGAGTAGAAAGTAAGTGATTTATTAATTCAAGAATATTGTTATATTATTATACATGCATACTTATACACTACTGCATAACCTTACCATTCTTAATTAAAAGTTCAAATATTTAAAAGGTTCAACACCTTATACAGGGGGATTCGATTCGAAACATACGTTTTATTCTATCCACAAATTTTATATAACCCTAGAATTGGGCGGACACAGTCCCAGATTCAGTCAGCCTGTGAACTGACTGCCAGTGATTCCAAACTATGATGGAATTAGAATGTAGCTGTTGAACTTATGTTTGTGAAAGTACCCACAAATTTTCCTTTTATAAACATGTGTATTTTTGTTTTCCAGGGACACATAGATATAAAGTCATCAGACAATCACCAAACACATCTATCAGGTATTTAATACAATCTGTACGACACATTGCGTAGATACAGCGCCATCTATTATCAACAATACATAACCTGGTCCTATACAAAGCTGGACTTTATTACTCGCAATATAGAAAGAAAAAACATCCATATTATCTTGTTATGTATTTAAATAATAAATACTATTGTAATAGCTACAAGAAATAGATATTTTAACCTGGTCAGAAACCGCTAGCTAGGCATAATAGTCTAAGCAAACATGTTCAAGAGACAAATAAATGTCTTATGTACAGTTATATACACGTAAAAGCTGCCTTTGTCATGTCGGGATCGAACTTCTAACCCTGTCACGTAACAGGCGGTCCACGTTGCGAATCGTACTTTTAAATCTTCGTAATCAGTGAATATCGAAGTACTAAGAACCATTCTGTTCCGTCACGTTTATGGTCTGACACTGAAGTTTATAAATCCTGAACAAACCAGTTAAAAGCCGATACTACACCCTAGCGACTAACCCCAGTTATTTTAACTATAGTTTAAACTATAATCGTGTAGAAAAACACGTGATTGGATATAAAAATCACCAAATAATTCACAATATATTAGTGTCACAGATTAGTTTATATGTCGAGCGGTATTCGAACTTCATTATAGTGTAAATCGCACATTAAATCAACGAAATTATTTGAGCCCACACGGCTTGAGAAATGCCGCGAAATTATCAATTGCAAGATGCTTAAAAACATTGCTAAGTTTCATGAACCATACCTAAGTTTGAAATGTCCTTTTAGCATATTATTAAACAAGCTAAAAGATGGATTTATCGATAAATTTCTGTGTTAGCAATAAGTGATCATTAAAGTTTTTAAACTATCGCAGTTTGTACACATAATACTAAATTAATAAACGTAAATATATCTTTTTGTCACCCGACGTTTCGATCGAGTTACACGATCATGGTCACGGGCAGATTCACATCAAATGATCACTTTCTGAATACACAAACTGTGTGATTGGTTATAAAAATCAAGTGATCTTAGCAATATGAAATAATGATAATCAACGACATAAGTCGACAGTTTGTCAATTTATTATGGTAATTGATCATTTCGCGGCCCTAGAGAGGAAGCATTGGTTATATAAAACAGCCTTTTAATATTGGCGCTAGTGGATATGTGAATGTCTTATAATCTTATTGTGAACTTTAACGGTTAACGCTTCATTCATATTTAGACGTATAGTTTTATGTCTGTACTGTTCTAAATTAAAGGACTTAGACCTATTTAGACCTGAGCGTTGGTATTGTTTAGCGGAGTACGCTTAGATACTACGGTTCATGTAGAATACCGAGAAACCGCTTATATTATCTGATCATGTCTTAAAGATATGAATGGAGCTACATATTATTCTTTATTTTTTTATTGTACAGTTACTAAACTAACGAAATGTTTTAGCAACGATACTGGATATTTTTATGTTATTTACCTCGCGATAAAATATAAGCTTGATTGTATGAATGTTACGAATATTGTGTAGTTGTCGTACCACTAGCGCCATCTATCGGCTAAATGCTTCATTAAGACTCGTTCGAAAAGTATATCACAATAATTTGGAAAAGAGTTATTACTATTTTTATTACACAATGTCATACATGGTTTTTAATGTTTATGGTGCGATTCAAGCAATGTTACGTATGTTCGTAGTTCGTAACGTGCACGTGCTATGTGGTATACGATATACCCCCTCAGCATCAATTTTTCAACAGCTTTTTCTATAAACCTTATGAGTTTGCCCAGCAATTAATAACACTACTTGAAATTTTTGTGATTTTCTTTTCGAACGATGCCATAATGTTTAAAAATTACTTGTTTATAATTAGTATAAGCTCAATGTTTAGTGTAAGTGTTGTTTATTCTACAGTTAGATGGACCAAACATCGTTTTGAGTTCATTTTGTAAAGCCAAAACGTAGCTGTTTATAGTGGGATAATATTTATTGTGGGCCAACTTGGGTCCGCATGAGCTCATTGGTTTTGTGCAGTCGAGTAGAACAAACGAAATAATGTCATATGGCAATAAAACGAAAAATATAATCTATGTGTATGACTGAAACTAAAATTAAAACCGCAGTGAGTTTATAAACCAGGAGGCTTACTCCTGAAAGGATCGAATTTGTAAACGGTCGATTTGGGTTCGAGGTAATGCCAATCGTGCCCTTAGTTCACATCAAATTACAAACTTGAACGAAAATACAAGACCCTGAATTAAAGTGTAACTAAATTGATTGTTTAATTCACATTTTGTTCACTTTAAATCAGCATTCGGACATGCACTAGTTTGTAATTTAAGAGTACGATTTGATATAAGCTCGAATCTGACTTGATCAATTTAAAATTCAATGCTGTCCAGAGTAAGCCATCAGTTTAATAATTAATTGGATAAGGAATGAAAAAGTCTTGTTCATAATAAATATTGCTACCATTGCGTAGCTATAGTATCTTTCTAAACTACAATAGGTTTTCTACACTGACTGCACCTTATAGTCTTGTAATATAATTTGTAGTCTAATAAATGTGTTAGGTGTAATCTAGGGTCTAACTCCTGGCCCAGACGTGTAACAGGGACCATGTAGTTGGATTGTAATAGAATGTTTCAAACAGTTGACACCCGACTGCGAAAATAAACACGAAATTAAATAGTAATAGTTCCACTTACATGAATATGTGATTTGATATTACTCGGAAACAGTAACATAACATACACAGTCGGGTTGCCACATACAAAATTATATTTTATATATTAAAAGTATTACGCGCTGTACCTTTATACTAAACAGTTTAATTTCTACAACACCAGCATTCCGAAGTCTGTACCTTCTTACAAAGAAATATCTTTTTTATTAATTTTAAATTTTGATGAAGCAGGTAACGATGATCTTGCATTTTATTTCTTCACCTACTATAAATATGGCAGTTGCCAGTATATAAAAATATATTTAATTACATTTTTGGAACTCTTTACTGTACCTAAATCTATACAGTGTTTGCATATGTATTTACTAGATATAAGAGAATGTAATTTCGTTATCTTGTGACCGTTTCATATATTTCTTGTAGTGCAACAAATAATATATTTTATATGTGTATTTATAAATGTATACTCTAATCTGAAAATATATTTTCAAGGTACCTACCGACTTATAAACGAACTATATGTATTTAAAGTTTGTGACTTTGAAATTGATATAACGCTTGTTCAAGTCACGTTTTCTATTTCAATGCATATTTTGCATCAAAATTCACGTTTCGCGTGTGCGAAATTGAAGAATGTTAGCAAAATTATAGATAATGTAATTCTGTCAAGGAATTTCAATAATTGCTTCCTGAAATATACCGCAGCGATTAATTGTAAGCAGAGACTTTATAGTTGTTGTCTATGTATTTATATGTAACATTATGTGACTGCATAATCCACTTTTCGAGAAATAAATAATTATAAAATTGTATTAGTATAAGAGTTTACCCACTAGGCCACTACCATCGTGGGTAGAAACATCAAACAGATGTTAATGATTTAAAAAACAACAAAACACAATCTAAGCCTTCCAGATGATGTATGTGTGTTAATGTAAGGAGTCGTCAACTTTTTGTTTTTAATGTTATATTTAGTTGTACTTTATTTTAAGGGGTATTGCACACTTTGCTATTGCACTTTTGTTCGAGTGAAATCACGCTTATCTAGAATATAAGATGGCGTTTTCAACCAACTAATTATTTTATCTTTTTTTCTATTTTTTAATACCAACAAGAGCAGTATAAACTATTGTCGAATACTGTCAATTTTTAAAGTAAAATATGGTCTGTTCAAATGCATAAAGGCAGTTGACGTATAATATTAAAAGTGTGTGATAATATTCTCGTTCACGACGTAGCGTCACTATTTCACGTTTGTTTTAAGTTATCGCATCACAATAAGTCTAGTTTTAGTGATGAGTGGCTAGCGTAGGAATTTAGCCTTTATTTCTATACTGTTAAGGTGCATTGAAACGGGCAGTTGTATTCATGAAAAACGATTTGTGAATGTGAAATAAAAATAAAAGTAAAAGCCAGCTTCATAAACTGTCGTTTATTTAAACTTATGATTATATAAGTCTTAAGAATCATCAAGTGTAATGATAAAATTATTATTTATTTCTGGTTTTATTATTAGTTTAGTTTGCATGTGTTGTTATGACCGAGGTTTATAACAGACTGCTGTATACCGGCTAAGAATAATTTTGCTGTTTTATTTGAGGTAGATGTTAATAAACCTCGTCTCACACACAGTTATTTGTACATGTTTGTAATGCGTGTGATGTAGCAGGCTATTCGATAGCAATGATGTTTATACATGTTACCTACAAGGGACTAAAACCTCAATGTTATTATTAGGTGACTTTCAATGCATTAAGGAAGATTATCTTTGTTGTAGTTGGTGCTATTCGTTCAAGATTAGCTGAAGAACGAATTGTCTGAATATGTATTTGAATACGTCTTGTAAAACTCGTTTTAATTTCAAGTGTTTGCTCGTATGATATTTATTACCAATGATTGATTCCTAAATGCAATGAAATTCATCTCGGAGCGTAGCTTGTGTCGTTGAGATTTATTATTTAAATGTACGGGTTGATCTCGTTTTTTGGACGCATTTCTTAAACTTTCCACTATTTCTTCAACTTCTAACATTCTATTTTAAAACCTCATATTTATTAGTTTTATTTTAATAATGTTGTATTTAAGCTGTGAACGCTTTAGGACTGTTCGATTAACGTATTTATATTTAAAATAATTTACGCTTTCAATGCGTCGAGTATTGCAATGAATAACAGATAACAGCGATTCCTACAGCGAGTAGATAAACCCAATCGTTTGTATTTAGTATTCGCAATGTTTGAAGCTCAGTATTTATATGGAATTAAATGAATATGTAGTCGAAATTACCACTAGTTTCCGAATTAGTTTGTGTAACTAACATTTTATATAAATTGCATGTATATGTTGTGTATATACGTGTACTGTGTATATTTATGTATGTTATTATACTTGTGCCCACGCGGAGTGACGGTTTGTTGAACTTTAGTTGTATGACGAAGTTCTAGTCAAGGAGTGCTGTAGCAGTCGGAACCTACGCGGGTTTATGTATTATATTGATGGAAATTATTTATTAATGATCGCTCCGCCTGGACACAGTTACTGGTTTATCGTAAAGTGCTCTCTTTTGTACACAAATAATGATGTTATCGTATACTCCAATAATACTGTGTTGCGTTTGAAAAATAAAACTCCGAATTTAATTATAAAGTCTATCTTTTATTTTTAATTCAAACGTCCTAACATCTGTATACAAGCGTCTCCACGTCGCTAGATATGCAATACTTATTGCAACGATGACCACCGCAGCGGTCCTACGGTGGGTAGTGTTCTCGCACTATAAACTGTCCACAACTGAACACTAAATATTTACACTCTGTAAGGCATTGGTTACAAAACACACAGGCTTATCCGTCGCTCGTGGATCATGTCCATGTGTCGCGTCTTAACAGCGCGCTGGGCATCGAAGGGTGTGCGGAAGGCGACCCTCGCGTCGCCGGTGGGCTGTCCGCGCTCGTTGTAGCGTCGGATCACATCGTCTTGCGTCAACTCAAACTCCGAGAAGAAACTCATGATGTCATCGATGGAGGCACGGAAGGGCACGTTCTCCATAGACACGACGCATCCCGGCGCCCCGAAGTCATCGAGTGCTGGGTCCTGGTCGTCGTCGTTACGTCCGTTGTCGTTGAACCCGCCGCCGACGCCGCCTCCACGACCGAAACCTCGGCCACGGCCGCGACCTCGATCGAAACCACGACCTCTGTCATTGAATCCGCCGCGACCTCTGAAATTTCCGCGGCCGCCGTCGAAGCCACCGCGGTTGTTGAACCCGCCTCGATCGAAGCCTCCCCGGTCGAAGCCACCTCGACCTCGGAATCCGCCTCTGAATCCTCCGCGCATTGGATTCGGTTCGAAAAATTGTTGCTGCATTTGTTGCGGTGGCATAGGGCCGCTCCCGAGAAGACTTTCTGGCTGCTTGGGCCCTTCTAGGGCTTCCTCGACGACGCTTCGCGGCACCAGGTCTATTGTAACGCGACATCCCTCCAGGTTTTTACCGTGTTTGGTGATAGCCATTCTCGCTTCTTGTATCGATCTAAATTCGCAAAAGCAGTCTCCCGATGGCATACCGTTTGTATCTAACATTAAATGTATCCGAGCGGGCACTGCACCCGTGTCTGAAAGGAAAGTTACGATAGTTCTATCCGTAGCATCTCGTGGTAAACCTTTCATCAAAACGCAGTCGAGAGGCTCGTTGTCCATGTCCATGTTTGCTTTAGGTCCCGACATTTGATCCATCTGATTGGGGAATGGCGGGCGGTTAGCCCAGTTTGTGGCGGCAGTGCGGGGATCCATCGGACCGTTGCCCGGATATCCACCAAATTGTGGACCTGGGAATTGTCCCGCAAAACCTTGCTGTTGTGGAAACTGAGGCGTAAAGAAAGGTGGTCCCTGTCCTTGACCCTGCATGTGTCCAGGACCGCCTTTATGCATGGGTCCATTGTCGAACATACGACGCTGGCGCGGGTCACGCGGCACCGACATGTTGTCCTGCATCGGCTCCATCTGCGACGAAGCTTCTTGCGACTTATCGTTATGTGCTAATTTCTCTTTTTCATATTCTGCCACGGATATAGCAGTGGCGATAGCTGTTCTTCTACCAAAAATATATCTCTCTTTTTTCTCCAGGGCTAGTCTTGCATCTTCAGGTTTAACAAATTGCACATAAGCAGTTTTGGTTCTCGTGAGCCGACAATCGATGAGCAAAATGGACAGAAGTGAAAAATCACTAAAAGATTTTATAATATCATGTTCCTTGACGAAATTTGGTACTTCCGACATCTTAATAACACTGAGTGGCGGCTGAGGCTTATTATCCATGCTGGCGATAGTGAGAGGAGGCTCCTCCTCATCGTTTTCCTCGCGGTATGGTAAGAACGAGTCCACCGCCGACTCATACGCACCGTCGTCAAGGGCTTCAACAATTACTTCTGCACCTTTCAACTCGTTGCTCTTACGCTGTAAAGCTAGCTGTTTCGAGCGAGAGTCACAAAATCGTACAAAAATATTTCCCGTTCGACGGCCCATATTATCATTGATCATTTTAATGCCGTGTTTGTCGATTAGGAATGGGAAGAATCGACGAACATCACCGTAGCTCGTGTGGTTTGGAGCGTTTCTAATAGCGACACAGCAATCACGCTGTTGGTCGGTTTCGAACCTCGTGGGACGGCCGTCACGACGGAAGTTACCGCCGCCACGTCCCATGCCGCCGCGGTTGTTTGGACTGTTCATTCTTGCGCCGTTACCATTATGTTCACCCTGGAATGCATTAGGATTGCGCTTCTTGCCGAGCTCCTGTAACTTGTTAAACGCTTCGGCGATAGACGGATCGTTGAAACGATTCATCGGTGAGTCATTACGTCCCATGGGACCGTTTTGCATCATGTTGTTTTGCATCATATTATGAGAGGGAACATTTTGGTTCATTATTGGGAAATTAGGAGGCGTAGGCGCATTAGGCGCCTCTGGCATGTCGAGGACTTTTTCTTGTGAGCCTGTCAGGCTGCGTTCGTTTCTACGATCGCGGGAACGGCGGGATGGAGATCGATCTCTAGAGCGACTGCGATCTTTTCTGTCTCGCTTACGGTCGCGGCGTTCTCTGCTGCGGCTGCGGTCGCGGCGACGAACCCTTTCTCTCGAGCGTGACCTGTCTCGACGATCCCTTTTGCGTTCTTTCCTTTCGCGGTCACGGGACCTGGATCTAGACCTAGATCGTCGCCTGTCTTTTTCTCTACTGCGTTTTCTCTCTGGTTTATCATCATCTTTATCATCGTCCGCTAAAAGCGAGTTGGACGTGGGGCTAACCAGTGGTGCAGGGGGCTCAATGACCGCCGGCTGCGGAATCTCCTGGGGGTTTCCAATGCCAGGGATACCAAAACCAGACATCGGGTTGTTGCCGAGTGCAGCGGAGAAGGGAGTCAATGCGGGTATTATTGGTGGTTGTACAGAGATGGTGGCGGGAGTGGGGAGAGGCGAGGGTGTCGGCACGGGCGCGGGCGCAGCGGAGACGACTGGCGCCGGCGCGGGCGCTGGCGTGGAGAGACTGAGCAGCGGCACACTCTGCCGCGCCGCCTCGATCACCTTGTGCATCTCAGAGCGAGAGCTCAGCAACAGCTTCACCTGGATCTCCTTGATCTTCCCACCGTCGAGCATCATCGCTTGACGCGCGTCCTCATCCGTACTGTAACAATGGAAAAATAACTTTGAGTTCGATTTTTCTATATGCTTTGCTTTTACAATTCCTGAAAGTTAATAACTTCTGAGAGCTTTCGTTGGCGTTCGCAGAAAAGTAAAGATTATTCATATGCAAATGATGGTATTCTAAAAATTCAGACAAACCAACATTAGTTCTTATAGTAGTATAAGCAGGTAGAGAAGTAGCTAATACATTAACAGGCACTTAATACTGCCTCGGTGGTTTGGGTGGTAGAGTAAGCGACACAAGCTCTCGGGTTATTAGTATTTTGATCTAAATTATATCTTATATTCTTAAAAATATCTCGGAATTTGGTTACATGCCCGATATTTGACAGTATCAGCTTGCGCTGTACTACATAGAACTAACATTGTACATAGCAAAATGTGGGCGTATTATACCTCTGCGTACACTTTAGGTACAACAGGCGTAATATTATAGGTAATAGGTAGATTTTAACAAGGTAGTTATGAGTATCTTCAATTAACGTATCTACAAATCCAAGGTCCAATATAAAATGATAGCAGTACCTACCCATTGTCAGAATCACGGGCCTACCCTGGCTGAGTGCCGGGTGCCGGTGGCATATGGATTTTATTCAATGCAGTCATGCAGCTGATAATATCGATGGACTAGCTGACCATATTCTGTTGTGTAGGTACGTCTTCGAAAGAAGATTGTTAAAGTTCTACACCAACGCGTTATCGATTAGCTTAGATTTATTTATCTATACTAATAATATAAAGCTGAAGAGTTTGAACGCGCTAATCTCATGAACGATTTGAAAAAATATTTTTTTTATTCATTGTTAGATAGCCCATTTATCGAGGAAAGCTATAGGCTATATATATCATCACGCTACGACCAATAGGAGCGGAGTAGTAACGAAAAATGTTACAAAAACGGGGAAAATTATGACGTGACGCAAGCGAAACTAAGGGCTAGTTTCTTAATATGAATATGTGTCAGATTACCTATCTGCTACATTAAGTAGCAGCAAATGTATGTATGTCATTAAATGTGAAATAAGTATCATTGGACAACGCAATAACGGTCGTCTGATTTCAAACTAAGCAGAGCTTGATCTATGACAATAAAATAACTGATAAACATACTTATACAGAAATATACAACCAGGCTCAGAACAAATACTCGTACTCATCACACAAATATATGTCCCGGGTGGAATTCGAACCCACCACACGCTAACCACTGCGCCAATAATTCGCTGATGAGTCATTCGATACATATCCAAAAATAGTGCAACGTGGCTGTAATATTATTGGGTATTATTTAATCCACATAACTTGACGAGTGCTAAGCATGGAACCTTAGGTTCAATACCCGTGTCGTATAGGTAATAAAGGTATACTGGTATAGCAATTCTGGAGCATTAATAACCTAAAGTTTATTGTTTACATATGGATATTTACAATTTCGTTCTAAGTAAATTATACTTTACTAGCGGCCCGGTCCGACTTCGTCCGGGTATAGACATAGTATGTTAATCCCATTCCCGCGGAAATAATGATTCCGTTGATCCCGTGCAAACCTTGTCCTGACAATTACCAACATTTAAAAGAAATATCCGACTTGGTGCTGAAGATGTAGTAGGTACATACCTACCTACATTTCTATGATTAGGTAATTTTTATTTATACAGATTAAGTAAGTACATAATTGAATAGGTATTTTATGTTTATAAAATGCTGTTTTTAAACACGTAATTCTAGAGTTAGTGTCTAACTTTTGTACCTACCTACGTTTACACTAGTTTTATTTGTTTTAAAGTACAACAATCCATATACGCTCATGATAATTTTATTTAACTACTTACTTTATATTATCTAAGTAATAAACAAAATCCTATACCTATCATAACTTCGATTGTAAAAATCACAAAAATGTTTTAAGTTGTTGTCTGGCTTGATTCCGTTATCTCTCTGAAAGAGAACTGAAAACTTTAATCGCGACAACAGTAGGTACCTTTCTACGTTGATTGCTGATGCTCTGCTCAGAAGTGTATACTTACTTGCGAAAAATGTGTCACAAAAAGTTGTCCTAGCGCCACTAACGAGATAGCGTCTATCTATCGGATAATATTGGCTAATTCGTCGCCTATATAATAAACTGGTTATACATTTTAGACAGATTCAGTGTCAATCATAAGGATCAGATAGATACATTGCTGACATTGCCGTTCGGAAGTTTCTCCTAATTTGTTTTTCCCTACTTTTTTTTATTAATATTCTTTAAAAAGTCTTCGACATGCAATCAACACACCAGCTCAAAGAAAGAAGAATTATCGTTGGATTGCTATCGCTTAGAAACTTACTACACTTTCAGTTGGAATCGGGCAATAGGTTTGGTGGGACTACACTCTTACTGTCTAACCGATCTACCTATAGCTTCTCGATATCGTCTTCACAATTACAATAGTCTTTAAATTGCATTAATTAAGGTTTAACGATTTTACAGCTATGTATTACGCGACAGACTGCAAACTGCAGCTTGCTCAAACCCTCTGTGTATGTATTTTGCATAGAAGCCAGCCAACAGCCTTTTGTAAGAAGTCATTCATCTGTTATCTACTTACTACTAGCACTAACAGTTCGATCGCCCTTTTCTGAGTCGCAGTTAAATTATAAATGTGTTTAGAATTTAGTTTAATTCAGAGCGACAAGAATTATTGACCTAGTTAATCCTACTACTTATTTCTTCATTTTAGTTCATTATTATAAAAAAATAAGTAGATTACGGTTTGAAACCTCATAATTACCTATCCGAGCACTAGTAACGATAGATTAAAATAATATGATACAGATAAGGAAAGAAGCAGTGATAGCCGAGTGGTTTAAGTTGGCACCTCCCACGCAAGTGGTCGCAGGTTCGAAACCGAGGCAACACACCAATGACTTTTCGAAGATATGTGTGTATTAGAAATAATTATCACTTGCTCTAACGGTGAAGGAAAACATCGTGAGGAAACCTTGCATCCCTAAAATTTGTTTAATACATTTATTGAGGGCATGCAAAGTCCCCAACCCGCACTTGGCCAGCGTGGTGGACTCAAGGCCTAACCCCTCCCCCTCGTTTGGGAGGAGACCCTTGCCCTGCAGTGGGACAGATATGGGTTAATAAAAAAAAAAAAAAAAAAAAGATAAGGAAATGAATGGATTGAATAGACATAGAATATGTAGTATGCATAATACAGTGATAGAATTTTGAAACATAACTAAGTGAAAATAAATATAAGTAAGGAATGTTGCTTGATGTTACTTTAGCTCCTACACGTTGCCGGAAAATGTATCCTGGATCAAGTGAATCAAGTCTTAATAATATCGGAAAACTAAGTGCAAGTGAAGAATTGAGTTAATTTCTAAGCATAATCCCTAGAAAGTAAAAACCGTATTTTGTTAAGTTCATTCTGTAGGGCAGGAGGAAAATATTTTTAGTGTATTAAGCGTAAATGTGTCCATAATTTCTGGTTAAAATCTCGGTGTTAGATGATCACGATGCTTAATCATTTATAGTTTAAATAAATATTTAAGAGAGTTTGCCAATGGGTTGTCACTTGATACCTGAGTCATGTTCATAAAATCTTTGTTCTAAGTATACTTATTTCAGTCAGGTACAATTTTGTGTTAAGTTCCATATCAACTGCATGTGGTATTAAAACATGTAGCTTAACTAACTATCGCGCGAGAGCAGTATCTACATTCTACAACAATCGTTTATTTTTCCCGTTATCACCACATTATCCAAGAAAGGTCAGAAAACTTTCATATAAAAGTTTTTCCCCCTTTTTACCTCCTGGGGTGACAGTTCCGACAAACCTCACTTAGTGCTCCTCTGCACTTCCGGAATCTTTGATCGTGATCGATTCAGTACATAAATCAATATGTATTGTGTTACCCCCTACGCTACCACAAAAAGCTTAGGTAGGTACCACTACATACTGACGACTAAAAATAGTTACAAGTTCAAGGGCCCTTATCGACAAGTTTCTGTCGGAATAATGTCACGAGGTTTTTGAGCGGACAATACGTCCCTATACGATACAATCAATGTACTATACCTAAGTAGCAGTATCAAACTCTACCTCGTAACAGCTAGCAGACGTTTAGCAATAGTGCTTAATTTAGAAATATAACTTCAGCTGTCTTTCCATCAGGGATGTGCTAGGATGCGTAGTGAGAAGTATGTTAATGTAGAATCACTCAGTTTCGTTTGGCACAGTTCTGGAAGAAACACCTCGGCAGAGTAAGGATTTTGCTTATTTAAGACAAGGGAAGGATGTGTTGCGATTGATTGAGTATCTGAAAGAAGCCCGCCAACCGTCCTCGTGCCACTCATTTGCTCTGTTTAGAGATTAGCAACGCGTACCTAGTCACACTACGTATTTGCACACAATGCACCGTTTTAGTGAGAACACTCACTTTCGTCTCGAGTGGAAAACTAGCCATAGGTACCTACGTTGCAAGCTAAGACTTGCATCTGCAGTAGTGGACTGGACAGATGTTCATAGAATGATAAAAATATATA
This sequence comes from Anticarsia gemmatalis, assembly GCF_050436995.1. Taxonomy (NCBI): domain Eukaryota; kingdom Metazoa; phylum Arthropoda; class Insecta; order Lepidoptera; family Erebidae; genus Anticarsia; species Anticarsia gemmatalis. The sequence goes on along the minus strand of NC_134764.1, from coordinate 5,516,890 downwards.
ATAATTAATCATGTACCCGATGATGCTTCCATTTATGTGTGCTTAACTGTATACCCATTTTTACGATCTTACAAAAGGAGTGTGACAAACTCATATGCCAGGCTACGCCGCTAGTGGTCTTGATTCTTAATTTATTTTTTTATGCGTGTATGCAGATGGAGTTTAAATAACTCAATAGGCTCATAATCTTAAGCTTGTCAGTCCCTAGGTATAACTCAGCATTTCGTTTTTTTTATTCAATTAATTTGCAGAATTCATAAAACCTTCGATCAGGAGCTGGATAGCTAAAAGGCAAAGATCCTGAAAAAAAACAGTAACTTCCTACAACAACGACGGCTTCGCGCTGACAGTGAAAGAGAAACATGTAAAACGAAAATAGGAGGAGAAACCTTCGTCTTCAGAAAACTGAGCACCGACTAAGGTCACCTGGTTACATTAGCTTTAGGAATAAAACCTAAATTGTCACAAGCAGCTATTTACTTCAGCCCAGTTTAAATCTAAGCGTGAATTTGCTGCCTATGTACATATGTATTTATGAGAGTCTATTGTACCTAAAGAAATGGCGGAAAAGGCACTTAGTGAATCAAGCTTATTTAAAACAAACCACTATGTAGGATGATTGAGGAATCTATTGGATATTTCTAGTTTCGTCTTTACCTTGCGACGTGTTTGATGCTGCTGTCCTTACTTAAAATAAAAAAATCTAAATTAGGTATGCTCAAGTTCAAGGTTATAAGTACTGGTTAAGTAGGTAGCTATAGTGCTAACTAGTTTGTTGATTTGAAAATCACAGACTGCCTGAGGTTTTGAAAGTAGTCTCTATTTTCTATCAGTACCAACCTAGATACCTGCAACTTACCTATAAACAATTTACTAATTGAAATGAAATCCCTTGCACGGTACATTAAAGAGGAGTAAGAAGTAATTTGAAATAGTACCTAAGTACGTGAAACAGAAATTTTGTTCTGTCTTATTACTTAGGTATAAGAACGTAAAAATGCCAAAGCGTCCAGATCTAACGATTGGTTGAGTAATCGCACGCAAACTACTCGCGAACGGTGTAGATGAGAACATTATCAAAATTGCAATAAGAAACCTGTTACTGACATCATACTTATTTTAATGTCAGCGTAAAAACCAATGCCAAAGGTAGTCGTGTTTAGAGAGTTTAAGTCCTGACCATCAATCTAAGAGGAACGAAACTATTTGGATTAGATGCGCGGGCGCATCGTGCCTTCAATGAAAGCTTAGCGGACGCTACTTTATAGAGTACACTCATTGCACATGAGCACCTCCTGCACAACTCACGTAGTGTAGTCCTGTACATAGCGCATTTGAAGCAGATCTGGACGGGCAAGAGTGGACATACTTTTTCAGCACTAAGTACTTACACGAAAAAATAATCAAGTCACACGATGAGCGCCATGGATGAGGCGTTATGGTATTATTAATAGTGATCAGTTTCACATATTGGTGAGAGACATTAAATATATTGCGGCTCGAAGCACATGATCATATAGCAAACGACAGCAAGCGCCTGTTCGCGCTCAGGGGCAGATATCGAAGACGCGATCCAAAGTGCGAAGTTGGAACGCGAGCTATCCACGACAAATGGTCCGCGATCACCGGAACGCCGATCCAACATGGATCGCTCGATCTGGATCGGGCTGATAACATACCGAGACATGTCACTATATTCAGACTGTTTATCGATGACCAAGATGACCAGGTTTTAAGGTTACCACACGGGAAGTTTCTCGACTCAAAGTTCACGGAAATGTTCGTACATTACCTCTTTAAGAAGATGCATTATATGTTTATATCTTAACGCGAAACCAAACGGTTTTCGAAGTTGTTTTTTGAGCTAATTATTATTAGTCATTAATTAGATCATAGTTGGCTACTTGGTTTGTTTTACGCACAGTGGTATTAAGAAAATAATAATAGGTGATCACTTATTTGTTTTTTTTACTACTGTAGACTGGAAAATTTACACTGCACCTGTCGATGAGTAAGAGAGAGGTAAGTAGGTGGGATTAAAAGGGAATTCGCCTTGTAGTGAGTAGAGAAAAGCTGTGGCTAATTTTGGTAAAAATGATGAGAAGCTTTCTCTATATTTTGGCTATCTGTTTTAGATAACCATTTGACAATATTGCTGACGTTTTTGATACAATTGCCCAATCGCAATGCAATATCTTTTATGGAGTTATGTGTAACGAAGTGATGTGAAGTTGGACTTCTTTCAAGACGTTCCTCCTGATAAAGGACCTGAAAAATGGGTACGCGAAGTGCCAGGAAGCTGTGGTTTGGGATTTTCGATATAGAGATGGTATTTTCACTGTTTATGTCCACTAAATGTGGTGTGGTCGCAAGCGCAACTCTTAGTACTTAAGTACAAGCAAATAAAACTTACTAACCCGCATAAAAATAGAGGTAGCTACTCTTAATGTAAATTCCGTACAGCAATGCACATTTATAAAGTTAGCACCATCATAAAATTATCTCATTTCGGAACATTCATAAGTGTTATTATGACTATTATAAGTGTTAACACTTGAACAAAAATATTTGATTTTGTTTTGGGAGAACAAACCTACAACACTTTGTTGTGAAGTCATCACCGATCTTACGTGTATCTAAAACTGCGCCTGCTTTCCCCACTGGCACCAAATAGCAGATAATATCCCAGCAAAGGTGCGTAAACAATTTTTTTTAAGCTTCAAGGTGTTTCAAACGAAATAGACGCAGAAGAAAATTTTGCAGCATGCATTATGCTATTGGATTTGCCGTAACTGCCGATCCACTTTGGTTACGTAAGCGATTACCTATGTACGTAAAGTTTAAAACAAATCCAAAGGTGAGGCAGACATGATTCGTTTCCGAGGAGGAGGCGAGGAGCACGCGACTAGAGTCTAACCACGACTTAAGCTCAGTGTGCGCAGTCTGTATGTGAACTGTGAAGGACCTGTTTTTACGCTAACCTTCACAAAACCTTAACCTGACCCCAGCATTGGACGGCTGCATCTTGCAGCGGTCAGGTTCATTGGCAGGCTTGATCCGTTAAAATAGCCGGTGTCTAACTTGTTAGGCTCTTGACATTTGACCAGTATGTGTATGATTTCTCTTCCACGGCCTTCGTCATTCATAAGTACATCAATATGTTGTCCAGCTCTTTTATAACGGTTAACTACCAAAATATCAGGTTTTGGTGTTAACAGTTCGACAAACAATCGTATTTATTACAGGTGGACAGCTGAGTTTTGCTGGTGTGTTCGTTAAATTGGATAAAGATCTGTGGAAGACCTCTAACCCTTGCCTGAAGACCAACCAGAATTTGAGATAATATTCCGTTTACTAGATTTCCTATGGAGTCCAATATCAAGTAGAGAAAATGACATTGTCAATGCGGGTACAAACGATGAAATTGACATGATGACATGTGTTAAATTATCGATTCCTACACATTATAAACTCTTGCATTCGCAAACTGCAGTCGCAGTTTGGGCATCCTCCTTCGAGCATACCTACACATCACATACATGTTATTAATTGGAGCAGAATGAAAAAATCGGACGAGCAAAGCATTGAACAAGGAAATACAATTTTTTTGACATTATTTTCAGACAGTTTGGACTAACCGTGTAAAGTGTTAATTGAGGTATACCTGAAAACGAATATTGTTGTGCAAACAGTGTTGTTGTTACACCTTGCGCTTCGAGTTCATTCCTAGTATATTCCTTTGAAAAGACAATTTTCTGAGTAAAAGTGCAGAAATGTTTATCGCTGCCTGTGCTGTTTTGATAGAGCCTATCCATTTCCAAGAAACGTTTTGGTTCCACTAGTAGAATAAATCCTCCATTCTAGAAATTTTGGCTAGCTTCATATTGTGATTTCACAAAGTAGGTTAAGCTACTACGATGTCATAATTATTAATTAGATTTTTTCTAGATAAAATGGCGGAGTTTTCTGTAACAATATTTTTTAAGATCCAGTTAAATGTTTATTGGTTTGAGCTAAAAGACAATTCATATTGTAAAGTTGTATGATGTCTTCGTAGACTTGCCGAAAATTGCATACCATTAAACATTTCACCGATTGTACCAGTTTTAGATTCCCACAGCAACATTTTTATACCTATATTACCTTGACCACATCTCGGTAGTTAGTATTTTAGCAGGAATTACTTATAATGAGTTCATTAATTTACTGGTTACTTTCTCCATAGGTAAGTACGCATTTCCTTGATTCTTAGGCACATAAGCAAATTTCAATAATCAGTTCGATAAGCATCATTCTACTGAGTCCCTAATGCGCTTTGACTAAACATTAACCTTTTTGTGATATAGTCACCTTCACATACATTTTTTAATTCTAGCATTCAGTTTTTTCTGTTTAAGGCAGAAAAATCTCAAGGCATCCCTTCACGTTCATATAACTTACCTCTATTGAAGAAAGATCGTACATTTTTAATGAAAATGCTAGGTTCCTACCCATTTGTGGACTACCGCGCCTGCTCACAATAAAATAAATCAGCGCCCCTTTACATAATAGTTATACCAATTTTATATTTTTTCAGCGCCCACTAGGGGGCAGAAAAGCTCCCGTTAGGAACCTGCTTTATTTTCAGTTATTAACAAATCAGAATTTTAAGATTCTTATTTTCAGATCAAAGAAAGCTTTTCCCCTTGGAACATACTATGAATTATTTAAAAAAATCGTAACTAAAAATTTGAGAATGAAGTTGCTATTATGTTTTGACTTGCGTACCTGTATCTAACAGTAGTGATTTTCTTTTTTGTCATTAGTAAAAAGGCGTTGAGATTTATTTTAAAGAATGTCACTAAGACAGTGGACTATTTCTGGATTTGTTGGCCTTACCTACAGCATTCATCATCATATACAAAATCTATTTACGTAACTACGACTGTATCGAAGATGCACGAACGAAATAATAATAAAAAAAAGTTGTAGGTATGTAAGCCTTTTCGTCATCACATCCCATCAAGCCGATCGGTGTCCTATATAATTCCCTTGTGTAAGTGCAACGCGTATTAGGTAAGGTCGTAGCATACATATTCGACACATATACAGATTCACCACCATTCTATCATCTCGTTTGTATTCCCTGCACGTATGAAAGTGTTTGAAACTGGCCCCGCGACCAATTCAAGTTCGTAAATCGCAAGCAAAACAGAACATTTTGAGTAGTGTCTGCAGATAAAACTACGTCGCTGTTCACATATCACATCCTTTATGTCTGGATTGCTCCCTAGACTCTAAAATGATAGCAGATTTCAAGTAATCCACTATGTGACGACCCGCAAGCGTGACATCGGTGACGTAAAAAGCCTTAGCCGAAATAACAACTCCTTTGGGCATACGTTAGGTTAAAGGGAGTCAATAACTAGGCGGTGACGTTCAGTGTTTCTGAAACGATGTGTTTGCTACGACTATAGAATTAAGAATGTTTCCCAGAAAAAATGCACGGAAATTGTTCAAAGCATTCGTCTTTTTGTCATACCTCAGCTAACACTTTTTAAGAATACCCCGTCTCGCCATAAGGACAATTTTCGTCAAGTTCCTATCCATATTTGCAAATAATTAGGTACATACATAAAGTGACTAGACATAACATACAAAACTAGTCATCCATGTAGGTACACATCACAAATGCAAGGAAAGCCTAAACTTTGATATCTGGATACATACATTAAGAAAGTCCAATTATAATTAATCTTTGTTTCAAAATCATATTTACGCTTCAGTCGATGTTAAGAAAATAAATATAATAAAGTATGATCAGGCGCCACTAAGTCTCGGTGTGTAGGGTAGTGAAAACTGGAAGATAAATTGATGCGTGGGTTGAGCCTTTCACGTATTTCTGTATCGATAGAATTAAATATAAATGTCAGAAGATAGCATCAATCTTCACTAACCGAGCTATGAAATATCGGCTAATATTCATTCATCATTTTGGGTAGGTAACTGTCGTATTTCAGCAACTAAGGATTAGTCATCGTCCGCATTGTGTACCAAGTCGTGTTTTTGTCCCGTGTTTATTTTGAAAGTACCTAGTAAAGCTTATTCCTACCTACCTATACTTCACTATTAATAATGTTATAGAAAAAGTCCATTACGCCCTCATTCTTCGAGCAATTAACTACTGTGATTTAGTTGAATACAAGTAACCTACAGTCTGTTTTAAACTAGTATCTTTCACCAGAAATTTCGCTATCCCGAGTTGATGCAATAATTATTTCAAACAGTTCTAATGAAAAGGAAACGCTTTTAGTCGTCAAATTCTTCATTCATTCATTTAAACCGCAACATTTTCATTATGTATTCAATTAGATTATAGCTAGGCACCATTTGGTGTATCTTACTGTCGTTTCGAAGGGTTAGGGTGCTAGACATAATATATCATACGGGTTAATGCAAAATTATTTGTTTCGTTCCTTACAGCATTGTAGAATGACCAGGGGTATTCCACTCCGCAGAATAGGTATGATCAGCCGCCGGGCCGCATATGCGGCCTATCTCAGTAGGTTGCCACTCGGCGCGCTCGCTGACCGCGTCGCGCGATTGGTGCTAGCTACAGTTATCTATTTTCTTAATCTGTTTTCTGTTTAAATGAACAAAATGTCAACTAAACAACAAAAATCCCGCTTCTTTGATTTTACCTATAGTAAAGTTATGTAGATACCTATATCTATTTAATGGCCAGACAGCAATTTAATTATAATTTAATTTTATAATGGTTAATGGGTTTTTCAGAAACTATTAGGAACAGATTAACATGTTTTGAAGTATTGTATTTGCATAGGTACACACTGTTCTCTTTATTGATTTATTTTAATATTTATATCGACTAGTGATAACCCTGTGTTCCGGCGGCGGAACCGGAGACGCGCGGCGATACCCAACGGAGTATGAACGCTCGCGCAGCGCGATAAGTTTCAATTTCGTGTGGCAGTCGTTAGTGTAGGCATTTTTTTATGCCTAAACTCCACTTTTGTTCAGAAGTGGACCTTCTGTACGATAGTACTATTACTTATTCTGTGGAATGACCGCTGGTTCGTCTAACGGCGAATGATCGGACCACCAAGCGAATATCACTAGCAAATTATTTCAGTTGTTGCAGCAACAAACTAGTGACATTTTTCTCGCCAGCCAGCAGTCTGAACACTCTGAATAATAACCAAACAACTATTATAACCGACTATTATTACGCATATCTGAACGCGTAAACTGTATCAATTTTATGGAATACTTTTAAAGTGTGAAAGCAGTCTGCTCAGTCCAGTTTTAGTCGGGAGTAATGCAGGTGCCTTACTTGAGCCAATTTAGACGATCAATAGGTTTCTGCGAACTTATCTTTTTAGGCTTATTATTGTCTAAGTAGAAATACCTCTGTGTAACACACACGAAATTTGAAAAGATTTTTGTCAATAATAGGTAGTAAGTAATAATGCCGAGTGTTCCTAAGTGGTGCGTAGAGATGGTAAACCATAGCGATAGTGCGAAATAGATATTTTTTAAATGTAAGATCCTAATTTCTACTAATTGGACAATAGCCATCATAGTGGGTCAAGTAAAAAATAAAGGGGAGTATAATCCAGGAAGTAATTCGGCGAGAAAATATTGTTAAACTCAGCAATACTTTTCAGAATAAGCATAAAACCATTTTTTTAGTACCATCAGCCAACTCATTGTAGTTAAATGTAGTTAGTATTAGACGTTTGGTACGACTATAGGTACATTCGATATTTTGCCTAAGACATTTATCAGACCTTTACAGTCCCCGAACTTACTTGTCTATAAGTAGTTTCCTCCACTCCATCACGTATGAAATGATTGGTTAAACATTATCACTGAGTATAAATATAACAAATTTAATATTGCATCGTTTGTAAAATGCAGCCGACAAAGCAATGGTCGATGAAAAGTCGATAATGGCGTTGAGTAATTAAAACAGCACCATTAAATTTGTAATAGGCTAGTTTCGCTAATACGCCCTAGCACATTAAAATTTAATCTATCTCATGACGATATTGGTGTTCCTGACTATGACATTTAAATAAGATCAAAAATTGCCTCAAAAACTATTAAAAGTGCTATGCGAACATTCATTCTTACTCGTCCCTACTGAAATATTAATTTGTAACGCGACTGAAAGTAGATCCAGCTGGCGTTGAGCCGAGTCAAAACATTACATATTATATAATCAGATTTTAACCAAATTAAGTTAACATCATACCAAAAACCAAACAAGAAAAAGAACGTCGAAGGAAAATATCGTGATGAAAACAGTGCATGCCTGAAAGTTCTTCATGTTGAGATGAACGTCTGCCCCACCTGCACCCGGCTAGCATGTTTAATCCAAGATCTACCCCTCCCTGATTCCGGGAGGAGACCGTCATCCAACAATAGGATAGATGGGTTAAATTTATTCGGTTGGCGTTTATTTTCAATCAATGTATAAATTAATTAAGTTTTGATCTCTGATCTCTCCATCCGCGAAACTTAACTATAGTAGAATTTTTTATATCGACTTCAAGTAGTAATTTATACTCCAATCTAATGTTTTCATTTAGTATAAAGTTCTCATATTCTCCGGCCTAAATGCCCTTAGCTTAACTTAACTTTGTACTATGTGTTCTCAGGTGTTTCCGAACTCCTACAAAAATGTCTTAGCCTAGAAAATTTTCTACAGGTTTGTCATCTAGGACAGCAGCTTCACAAGGTAGGACGAAAATATAAGACGTAACGAAATATCCACCATCATCATAGCATATCATCCCTATAGACATGTTTTAGTGGTTATGAAACTCCGTAAGATAAATAGAAAATCGGTAAGAAGGAACAACAGTAACAACAGATCGATAGAAAATATCCCAGAACTTCAAATGCGACAAAACTCACCTAGTTTAACTATAAAATCGATACCTACAACTAGAGTCCCAGAGCAAAATATACCGACTTTTTTCATTGTTATTAAAAAACTTAAGACGTAACTAGGTCTATCATGCCCTCTTACTACACAAAAATTGCGTAAGCTTGCATTTATTTCTTCATATTACGCGAACCTTAAAAAGAAGCCTATAATCAGAATCGCACACGATACAATATACACGTAACTGTAGACTTCCAAAAATAGATTTTTCAGTAGATACTTACTGAAAAAGATTCCAGCCTAACAGATAATACTCAAAAGCATTTCATACTTTCAGATTAACATAGATAGTCATTCGAAAAAGAGGTCGAACACGCGAATTCTGAAGAAAACACCTTCAGATCTTGTTAAACCATTTTACCAGTCTGATGTATCACCGTTGCATCGCGTTCATAAGAGTCATGTAGTTTTATTTCTTGTGAAGATTTTTAGTAAAAATCAGTGAATTTTATCCTGTTTTAGTCACATTAGAATATGAGTTTATTAACATTTATCTCAACTGCTTAATTCGTTTTTAGTATTTAGGTACTAACAATAGAGGTTAATTATTTAAGAAAACCTAGCAAAACTAGTAAATAACTTCAGACCTAGATTTTAAGACACTTTCCTGAAGGTACGAACCTAATCATGAAGCAGTTTAGATCTGATGTTCAGCATTACTTTAACCTAGCTTTTAACCGCCATTCATTGTCCAATGATTGTCATGTCAGGCAGTCGCATACTAAATTGTAACCACACCCGTGGTAAATGGCTGGAGCTGAAGGGAGCTAAGGTACTAGCACTATGAACACGCTCACTATTAATCTAGAAAGTCAACTAACAAACTAGCTAGCATCTTTAAGCATGGTGACAAAGACAAAACTTAAGAATAATGTTCTGCATACTGGGTAGACTGCTCATCTATATACCAGAGCAATTGGGTAGCCTTCAATTGCAGTATGTAGTTGGTAGTAAGAATCTGCAACTTGTGCATTATTTTATCGCTATTCTAACCATGTAGGCTAGCTGCCCACAGGCTTACCGAAAATTAGCGAAATAGAAAAATAATCAAATACTTAAATTCTGAAGCCTTCTGTGTCTTCTATCTTATGAAATGCAGATGAAGATTTCTAATAAATAGGATTTCTTTTTCATTCATTCATCAAAATTGTCTGTTTGCCTATTTGTGTGTTTCGCACACTTGCTTATTAGTATTAAATTTTTAAATGTAAATATATTTTGGATAAAATTGTTCAATTAAGTTAGTATGTTTGTAGTATTTTTACATGTCTGAATTGTAATTTAGGAGAGCTATTCATTATAGAGAGTTATACACTGAACCATAAATTGTAACGAAAATACATTTTTAAACTAAAAACTTTTAACATACCAAAATGCCTCAAAAGGCACATAAAATAGTGCTGTATTCATAAAAGCAAAAAAACTGATCTCAATGTTGCAAAAACAAAAAAATGAAATAAAATACTTACCATTGTGGGTGAAACTATTCCAATGATTTCTTCCATCAAAGTGCTAATATAAATAGTAACTAATAAAAAAAATACTACTACTACGTTTGAGTTTATAGCTTACTCCCTGAAGCATAAGTATGGAAACTTTTTGATATACTCGGCATAATAAGTTGTTGAAGAATAAATGCAAAAAAACATACATAGTTTGCATTTGACAGATGCTGTCCCTTAGTGGAAAGGTCAAATAAGTTGTTCCTCAATCAAATAATGTGATCAATAAGCTCTATAGATAGTGTAGTTGATATAGTGACGATTCAGTGTCAGTGATCGTTGAAAATCTGACAACAGATTTTTCAGCAGCATTTTTCATTGAATGTGTAGTATCCATTTTTAATATTATATGGGGTTTAAACACCATCATAAACTCGTCCATTTATTAAAAATAAATATAATAAATCTTATAAACTAATTGCTTATAATCTTTAATGAGATCAAGTCCTGATATATTTTCAATGAAATTATACGTTCAGAGAAAATAACCAGATACAGATGTAATTTGAATGTTACGTATAGCTACCTGAAGGCAATGAACGCATCTCCAAGCTCGCCGCCTACGATGTGTACTCCTCCCTCTGGGATGGAAAGGCCTCGAAAGAAATTCCTAATGTCCAGGGCATTTGCGGACCATGGTAGGTTTTGCAGTCTTATGATGACACTCATGATGGCTGTTCACAGTATTAGGACCTACAAAATAAATGAAAACACCTGTCCATTTTTTGATTTACAGAATTTGGTAGTTGTAAAGTACCTAAACAAAATCTCTTCCATAAGATTTTTTGGCAAGGAGAAATTTATATCCATTAGCAAAGGTTGTGCATTACTAAACATATCAAAGCAATACAATGACATGTATTTGTCTGACTACACCTTGAAACCACTGGTTACCATGAACGACAACATATCAATACCTACTGCTGATAAATTACTACGTAAATATAGGTTGCTATCAATTTAATTTTAACATTTAGTTGTTTGCATTGTATCAAAATTGTAGTTCATCTAATACACTTGCAGCAATTGTAGCCATTTTACGACTACAATGGAACGTTAAATTGCAAATGAATGCTATAGCCTATAATCAACGTTATCAAGAGGGGCTGCACTAGATGATATTTATATGCCAGTTATCGACACTTTAGTTGAATGTTAAGGATATTCTTGATCCCAAATAACACTATGATCATTTATATATCCGGAATACACTATAGCAAGAAAAAATAAAACGATTTGCATCAACAATGACGCCACCATAAACACATTTTACACTTTGCACTTACCTACAATTTGCTAAAGCCTTTCTTGCTAATTATTAACAAGACATTTCTAGGCACAAACCGTTCACAATACGATATAAATCACATACGCATTTTTATTATTTATCATTCCTAAATAAATACGAAGAAATATACACGAAACTACGCAAAGAACAGTACGATCCAGTTTGATAACCAAAATGGCGGACACGTACGCGTTCCGTTCCGTTTCTTGTTCAGAGTTTATGGATGTTCCATTTCATGCGATGCATCACGTTCGACGCTGAGTTACGAGAACGACACACTATGGCTCCACCGGGTCCCACAATCTGCACTTGACAAATCTTAACTCCGGCTTGTTTCTTTCCAAAACACATTTTTTTCTTCTAATTTTGTATTATATACTTATTTTAGTTACAACTAGATCGATTCATCTAGATCGTTCGAAATGAATTACAACGGTAACTTTTACAAATCATCGCTAAGTGCATTACTGGGCACGTTCGAAACAAGAATAAAATCCGGAGAATAACAAAACTTATAATCAGTTACAATCGTTTTGTTACTACAACCATTTTAATACGTCCATGCGGCAACCCAAAATTGTGAACGATTTGCAGAAAGAAACTGAATTTGAATGAACATGATTGTTGAACGAATGAATTAGTTTCAGATCTGTCGGCTGTGCTTGTCACGGTATTGTTAAAATTTGCTGAAAAATTCTTACAAGATATTTGATTTCAAGTGCGAAAGAAAATCATCATTTTTCAAACGTACAAACGTAAGTATAGTTGAGACGATTTCATTATTTACTGATATTTGAAATAATAATTTCTTACCACGCTGTCAAAAATGGTCAAGTAAATATTCTGTTATTTTCTAATATTTTGTATAAAATATTTATAATTTACCACTATTTAGGGAAAATATTGCAATATATGTTTTTCTTATACCTTTACTCATGCAAAGTGGTTTACTTTCCAGCTAGAGACTAAAAATATTTTTGTAAGGATTCTGTAATTGCTTGAAACCAAATAAAAATAATGGTCAATGTTCTCTATTTCCTTATTTAATTCACTAAATATTGTTGCATAGTTTGTGGAATTTGGATCGAGTTTAAAATGTAGCATACAAGTGTAGTAGAATAGAAACAAAAACAACAAAAGATATTTCCTTTGAACTAAATTCATTATGGTCTGATGTTATATTATTATTATTTTTCTGTTTTATTGGAGTCATTGACACTGCCTAGCGCATATTGACCTCTTAGTTTGGGGTCAACACTGTTTGGAGCATTGCATTGTTATATATCAAAATCATTCTCATTTTCAGGTACTGCTGGCAGACTATAAAAATAAAATAGATAGATTTAAAATTAAAAATACAATAAATGATAAAATGAAGTTGTTATAAAGTAAAATTGCTCAATATATAAGTAGGAGGTAGTGTTATTTGTTTGAAACAGTGTTTGATAAGTGTAATAAATGTGTGAGAGATACCCGGGTTATTTGTTCGGGGGGACTCCTGTCAGCAGTTGGGACAGGAGTTTCAATTCACTGGAAAATGTAAGTACATATTATTATTTATATAAAAGTTGTTGTTGTATATTGTAATTTGTTGTTTATAATAAGCTTTTGTCACGGTAAATACTTATTATTAAGCATCCATTTTCTAAAATGATGTGTAGATATCTTTCCATGATAGAGATTAAAGTCTATTTTGAACACTTAACTAATTATCTAAGGGTGTATAATATTGCTTCGATATTATATTAAATATTTACTGCAAAAAAAAAAATCAGCAAAACAAATATGTTTGGTAAATAGCCATGCTTTTGGTGTACACACACACATGATTAAATATCCAAATAGTTTTTTTTTATGAATTGATATAAACTGTAACTGTAAGTTTTACATTATGTAAGATACAAATGGATATATAAATCTATCAACTTTTGTATTATCATCGTAATGCATTAATATATACAAAACGATAACTTATTCATGTTAACTTGTGTTAGTGGGGTCAAAAGTCAGCATGTTTTATGGCATGTGATATTCCTATGTGTTATTGAAGTTTCAGAAGCATAAATTATAATAAAAATATAGAACAATGTTAGGCATGTTGATGTATTGTTATTAATTTGACATTTTTGTTCCAATTTGTTCTGATAAATAGGTGAGAACAATATAAGAAAAAGTACTATGTTTTAAAGCCTAATGTTTCACAGAAGTTATTATGTAATCAAATAAAAAAAATAAATAGATTTTCAGTATCTCTTGTATTGATTTTGGAATATGAACCACATAGATTTACAATTCAATCTAGTTGGTCTCCAATTTGAAAATTAACAGTTTTTGTTATTTGTTTCAACGGAGTGAGCTGAAATTTTTCATTCTTCTCTTTATTTCAATTTTAACATTTTTCCATTTTTATTCTTGTGATTAGTTATAGTATAGTGTAGTATTATTTAAAGTCAAGTTGGTACTAAGTATTCTGCAGGCATATTCAAGTAAGTTTTTAAACAATATTTTTTTTTAATGTACCTAATTATTCCTTGAAAATATTACCAGTATTCTTATTAGATTGATTTAATGCTACGAAACAATAGTTTGATAGTTGCCATAATTGAAAAAAGCTAGGAAGCTTTTACTTTTATTTCTCTTTGAAGAATTTAAAAAGTTAAATTTTGTAGTAATCTGTCCACACCCTTCTCGACTATTTGTTCTAATACTCGCGCGCTGAACCGTCGCCGGATTTACTTTAGGCTTAGCAGTTCACAGCTATGTTTTAGGGTCGTAATCCCATAATTTAATTTTCGCGAGTCAGCGCCTACGAAATTCGTATTCAAAAAACCTACCTAATGACGCTCTCAACAATCCATTATTAATGAGCTCTGTAACTAACGCTTTAGCAAAGAGGCAAGTTCCATTTTACATTGGAAACATGCCAGCGCGCTTGTCGACACCAAACGCCAGTGGAAGATGTAGGGTAGCTAGAAGTTGGCCTGTAAACTGGATTTTTCATCATAAGCATTGTTTCTGCTGGTTTACGACCTGTAAAAGTTGCTTTAACTTTTCACAGTCGTATAAAAATTACGGTAAGAACTGCAACACAAGTCAGCTGTAAAGATTACCATGTGTAAGCACTCTAGGTTGTGTATTACGACTGAAGTCCGATTTTGAATTGCTACTCCAGCTAAGTTTGAGATTCTATCTGGCTTTACAGTAGACCAGCTTACAAAGTTGATCCTGGTTTGCCTTTCCCGTTCCTCGCAGACTGTATTGTTATTGTTAATTGTACAGATAACGCCGGCGAATAGCGAAACTTTGTATTTCGCATTTAGTCTGTTCGAAAGACGATAAGTTATTGCGATAGGCTTGCCAATCATACTAATAGTCGCTACGACTGCGATATCCCGACGGGCAATATTTACATTACCATTATTAGACTATTTAATACAATGGATGAATTCAACCTCGATTTTAGACAGCTTAATGTGCTGTTTAGTCTTATTAACGGAATTAAATGAAGGAATCTCCCCACGGAATCCTACGGCTGTATTCCTTTCACTTGACCAACAATATCGCCTAACGAGCTCCTACATTTCACACGCCAATATCACTTAAGGGTCCATCACACATAATTGGGTACTGGATTTAACGATACAGTAGTGTACAATGGCAAATTCAACACGGCTCTGGGTTATCTACTCACCACACGTGTTAGTTCTGCGATAATATGAATCTGCCTTTTGATTTTTGTGTCAAACATGTTAATAATGTAAAACACTCTTGAGTTATCTAACACGTTAAGTCAGACCGAAATTTCCCTGAAGATTACGAAAGGAAGTAAATACTGAAGTAACGGCTAAAAGATATTAACGAAAGAATACATAATGCGCTACCACAAATATCATTGGATAATGGCGTCTTCAAATTAGCTCCACGACAACGGCGCGCTTCTGTCGCGGCTGCTGCGAGATTTTAATTTGTATCATTTTGAAGACGCCCTGAAGGCAGTTCCCCTGTTTCAGTTTGCATCCACATTACACTCTAAATACTATACGGTTGTTTCAGTTATTTCATAAAATTTTCCACATGTTTTCGTATGATATCACCATGAAAATTATTGTATGTAGTTTCATGTCGCCTTTTTTAATTTATTTGTTTGTAATTTGAATATACTTGGTCATGTGAAATATTCATTTACAAACCGTTGTTTGTGTGACATTCCGTGCTGGGGCCAAGCCAATAATTTTATTAAAATTTTTGGCACTGATTTCGCAAAGCCTTAAATAATGGTTTGCATATTATACTGGTCGGTTAAAAATCCGCAAGCGAAAATAGAAAGGTCATGTTTGGACTATTAACAATAGTACGTCCGCCATGTTACCGAAGCGTGTTCGACCTACATCTTAAAAGTAACTATTGCAGTTGAATATGTCATCGATTGCGGGACCTTTTATCATATTTGTGGCCAGTACTACGATCAGATAATGCACCAGTTTCATTTTCAAATGCAGCAAACAATCATTTATTTTTAGTTTTGGGATGCTTTCCAGTTACAAAGACATAGTTTCGTGGTCTGTTAAATTGTTGAGAGAAAAATCAATTTTCGATACAATGGACAGGGTCAAGTCATCTATGTTTTAGCATTTTCCACGTAGCGTCGATGTAAAGTAGACAGCGACGGGAGGTGTTGGTACTTTTTATTTTGAAAAGATGTTGCTCTTACATGTTTCTGTAGCGCTCTATTCTTTATTTGGTCATTATCTTCTCAGATTAAAAAAAAAATCCTCTATTCACGATTAAACTTGCAACTAAGCATCAATACCAATAGTTAGATTATCATATCGATAAACATAATTTCCCCTGTAACTCTACACAACTTCAGTTACAGTTTTAAAAAACACTAGACCGCCCTACTGCAAATCAGCTTTACTTCAATAGCTGTTAAAACTAGAAAATACCAACCCCGTTTACAGCACAGCCTGAAAGAGAATGCAAATTAAATATAACTTCACATTCTTCCCGGCAAATGCAAGAGTTATGTCGGGGAAATAGCTAATTCAGGGAATTAAAGCGAATCGCTATGCGAGGTTACTACTTGTAGGTTTTTCAGTAACACAATACTACTAAAATTTTATCTTCTAGTCCCATTTCTTTTTCGGCAATTATTTCGTAGTTGGTAGCATCCATTGATTGTAAAACATTTTTTTAACTAAAGACATCAAATATTTTTTCGTGGTTTTTTTTTTGTACGGGTTGCTAACATCTATTTGATTTCCGTATCATAGTAGCTATCTAAGATAAGTCTGGGGTTTTAAAGATTTTAGCTCTACCGTTTCATGTGGCTTTTATCTAATATTACAATCTATTGAATTTCCCTAATATCAACATTCATTTTTCTCTTAATTCACCGCCAGGGGAGAAAATTCAAGGTCGCATTATTAATATAGCGATCCATTATTACGTAGTCTCGTCTCTACAACGTGAATTATGATTCTATCAGTGTTGGTAAAGTTAGGGTCCGTAAGTTGTAATGCTCTCCACAAGTAAGTTCCTTTCGAAAACTAACTTTGCGGCGTGTGTCTTTTGAAGTCATGAATGCTTTAGTAAGACGGGAGTAGTTGTAATGACATATACGACATCGTCGGGTTTATTTAGGACGTGATGCCTTGAAACATTCATTATACGACAGAGATTTTTTGTAGCAAGCCTTCAAAACGTGTAGACGTAATTTAAACAAACCTTGGAAAAATTATTCTTTTTATTCCTTGCATGTTAATGGACATTTTAGCAAATCTTTGTTTTCATAAAAGGCATGACTTTAGTTAGCCTTATTCAAGAACGTAATTTACAAGTGTAAATCGAGTGAGTTAATCTAGTGGTAGGTACCTTATGCAGGTTTTTGGGTCACGGCCACACGTATTGCCCGATTTTTTCGTTTGATTGTGAACTTTTACTGGCACTTGTTTGTTTGTTTTAAATTGACACAGCCCGGTACCGGCCTGATGAATATGTATCTTCAGTACAATGGGTACTCATTTTTGGCCATAACGGGCCAAAGGTGATTGTGGCGAAAGGTTGTTTGTGACCGTTTCCATTTTTTATTCGGAGCGCCAGAACCGATTTAATTTTCTGGCTCTGTTTAAACAGCTTTTCGTGGGTTTTATAAAACTTTATTATTGGAAGCGGGGCTGTCGTGGGCGGTTTCAATTGTAGAAGTTGAATTTACTTTGCAACCTTGACCACGATTTCTTTTAGTACTTTAGTTTTATTGATCTAGTAAGTGAGCACGTCTGAGGGTGCGATTCCCAGGTCGGTTATTAAAATTCAACATTATAGCGTAGGACTGGATTTATGTTCGATAAGTCTCAATAAGTTCACCCTCCTAAAACTGCGGCCTAATATCGTCGGCAAACCGTGGGTAGACGGTAGTATATTTATCCCTAGGGGGCGAAGTTTTTTCCTTTCGAGGAACCCAGTGATTTGTAAATCCGTGAATATTTCTTCGTGTTGGACAATAATAGAGTTAATACAGTATGAAATTGTAACAGCTTCTTAAGATTGGGGAAGTATATAATAACGTCGTCGGAAAACTGGAGCATCTGCCGAGATGGCTCGTTACGAGGCGCCGCATTCATCTTTTTGTGTCTGCTATGATTAAGTGGTTTATTTTTTATTCAATCGATTATACGAACATAATCATTGTTAGCATTTCGTATTCAAAGGCTAAACACGGTATAATTTATTAGGCTCCTGTACAAAAATATGAATATAAAGAGAAGAACCATAAAAAGAAGACAATATTATTATGTACAGAATTCATTAATTCTTTAATGCGTTGTTACTCTGATAGCATTAAAAGCCACTACATGTTATTACATTTCTTAAATTGAACAATAATATAAATACGAGACTTGTAGCTTCGTTATTTTTTACTCGAACATCTGTTTCTAAATCCAATATATATCCGAAGCACGTCCACAAATAAATAAATTATGAGTTTTAAAACATAAATTTTCTAGTCTATACTTGGAGATAAAACTTTGTTATTTATATTAAAGCGAGCAAGTTTAAGTTATCGCATTATCCATGTTTATCTTGGAAAGAAAATAAAAAGAGGGATAGTATGAAATTAATCCAATGGATAAATTCCGGCTAGACATCATTATTGCCATCCGGTATTTCGCAGAAACTGAAACAATACTCTTTTCCACGTAAATGTTGTTCGTATTGGAATCTCAGTAGTTCGGCACTCGGATATGGCGCATTTTGTAACTAATTTCTTGGCTCGGTAGCGCGATAAGATTTACGCTGCGAGTCTGTGAGCCCAAATGATTTTCGAACGCGTTCGGAGACGGTCAGATCTCGCAGTTTATGTAACCTTTGCTATTTTTAGAAACATTACTTGTATTAGGGTTGCTTTTTCGGCCCCTTACTATGTTACTCAGGCGTAGAATTTGTTGTCGATTTTGCAAAGAAAGAATAATACCTTACATTATTGGAGTACCCCTATTTTACTGAGATGTTATTGCTCATTCTGTAGTCGTTTCTTGTAACAACATTTTGATAACGTTTCCAATTTCTTTATTCAATTAAATTTTCGTCTACTTGAACCGTTACATTTTCAGCATTTTGCTAATAATATAACGAATTCGAGGCAAAATATTTTGGGTTGTATATTTGTCGTGAGGGACTAAGAAAATTTTCTTTATGTCAACTCTCTCCTTATGTATTACATTGGCCTTGTACATATTTTCCTTGTGAGTAAGCCCATATTTATCCGTCCCCTTCAAGGACTAACTAGCCGTAGGTATATGGATTTTACTTCCTTGGAAGTGGCCCAAGCCTAAATATCTGCAACGAGCAGTTAATATGTCTCTCACTTTCGCTCATGTACTCATGTAGTATGTATGGTGGTAGTCAAACAGAAATGTTGTTATCATGCAGATTTTTGCTGATCACATCTGTTTATTTTGTTAATTAAGTTGGATAAATTATTTGTGTTTCTTGATAAGTGTGTGTTGTGTTACTAAAAAAGGGAGAGGCGTTTGTTCCATCATGGAGTTCTTCCAGGTTGGTAATCAACATTAAATTCCGAGAACCGTAGTGAGATCTTTTTAGTTTGTGTTCGTGTAGTCTTTAGTTGTTTTGACTTTTATATACTATTGTGCGATTGTGCGATTGTCAGTCAGTAATTAAATAGTTCAATTGTCATGGTTTAATAAGGATTCTCAAGAATAACTTGAAGCTAGTAATTTTCATATTAAAAATTAATTTGATTTTACATAATTAATGATGATGTATAAAAGTTTGAAGCTGTTTTTAATTTTGTCTTGATTGCGTTCCACGTAGTATTAGATACCTTTTGCCGGATCTCCGTTAGTTCGACCTATGGTATAGTACTCTGATTCCTAGTGCTTCTTCAATTCGACCCATAAAGGAAAAGAACATAGTACCTATTTGTATAGTGTCGTAATTTTAAAATTACTTGTAGACTAGGATCTCCTCACACACTGAAGGAAGAATAAATGAGTTCCTTAAGTCTTGAATTATCGAGTCACTGCAAGGTAAATATTTAAAATTTGCTTTTACACCTTTCATAACAAAAGTATTTGTCTAATTCCAGCAAATCCAACAACAGTACAGAGGGCGCGCGGGCGCTGGCGCTCGGTGCTGGGGCAGCATGTCGGAGGGGGGAGGGGTGTCCGCCGCGGGCGGGGACTCCTGCAAGACCAACCTCATCGTCAACTACCTGCCGCAGACCATGACCGAGAAGGACCTGTACGCGATGTTCATGAGCATCGGACCCATAGAGAGCTGTCGGGTTATGAAGGACTTTAAGGTTTGTCTACTTTTATACCTTCTTTTCTATAGTGCCAGTCTATCTAGTAGTTTTGCCTAAATGAAGAACACGATTAGAGTGCCATTATTTTGCCGGAGACTTAAAACAATCATCGTCATATTTAACCAGTTTGCAAAACATTTATGAATTACGCACCAATTTTTTCTTATAAGTGACACCTGCCATTGGTCGCACCTAATTTCCTCATTAGTGATAGCCATTGGTGAAAACGTGCAAAAACGTGCACTAAATTCTGTTACCAACATTTTTGAGATTCTCCAGTTCTTTCCTAACTGTTTAAATACCTTACAATGAAGACTTATAGTCAGTTATTCAAATAGATCTTGAATCAAATACCAAGCTGTAGGTTTTCTATTTAAATGTAAATAAGAAACACCTTCTTCTGCAGCAAACTCTAAATATTGGGCCAAGTAATTAGTAAGTCGTATACACGAGTGTCGTGCGACATTGTTCGTTGTCGTGCGTCAAGACCGGAGGTGGTCTTTATCGTTGTATCGAGATTGGACAACGTCCGAGATTGTAGGGCCTGCACGCGACCTACGCGGGCGTAAGTCACGCGACAGTACAAAGCTCACTCACTTTACCACCCTTTTATTACCCTTCGTAAATGATTTGGAAATTAAAACGTTTATTTTTGTATCTACAGTTATAGTTAGACAAGCTTTGTTTGCGTGTGTGCACGGAAATTATTTGACTAGTTTTTAAAATGTCGTAAAACGTAGTTTTCCTTGGAAACATTATTTTATAACTGAGTAGGTTACGTGGAAGGTTACGTAACTTGCTTGTTCAGAGAAACAGCAATAGCTATTACACCCTTCTCTATATCTTTTCTTTAAAACACTTCCCCTATTGTTCAAATATGCTTTGTTTGTACATTTGCAGACTGGCTACAGCTACGGGTTCGGGTTCGTGAACTTCACGCGGGAGGAGGACGCCGCCAGGGCCATCGACACCTTCAACGGTTACCAGCTCAGAAATAAACGGTTAAAGGTACATATTCTGATGTTCAGATTTTTGTTCAAACGACGCCTATGATTTAAATAATTTACAAGTGAGGTGGTAAGGTCTGATATCCGAATGAATGGACTCTATTCCACTAGACTAGACATGGACTAGGAGTTTCATGACACTCTTATTAGACTTGCGTTCTTTTCGAGTTAGAAATACAGCTTGAGAAATAGTAAAGTATACACAAAAAAACGTGGAAGGGAAGAAGAAAGTTTCTGAAAGTTAAGAGTGTTACTTAAGTAAGAAGCGTAGCGAATGTAGCGAAGAATGTTACTTATTTCTAAACAAAGAAACCTTTTCAAGCCAGGATTTTATTGAAAAACTATAATATTATTTTTATACATTTCAGGTGTCATACGCGCGTCCATCGGGCGACGACATAAAGGACACAAACCTGTACGTGACGAATCTACCGCGCGCCATCACGGAGGAGCAGCTCGAGACGATATTCGGCAAGTACGGCCGGATAGTGCAGAAGCACATACTCAGGGACAAGAGCAACGGCACGCCTAGGGGAGTCGCTTTTGTTAGGTATGTAATTAAATAATTAAATTATAAATGTGAAAGTCTATCTGCTTACGGATAAATCCTTGAATAAATGTTTGATAAAATTGAGCATCTTTAAAAAGGAACTTTATAAGCATACATGGCCGCACGGGTCACCTAGTTTTTTTTAATAATATACTACTAGCAGTACCAGTTTTATTTATGTTTGGCGAATTCGTTCTGAGATGAAATAAGAACAAATGTGTGTGACATTTAATTTTAAACTGAAAGGGGATACTTTCTACAATGCTGGCGTTGACTCTAATCTAATGAGATTTGTATCGAGTCTAGCACCTATGGCTCATTAATAGTCATTAAGTTATATTTATATTAGAATAGTTTTAGAGCTAATATAGTGTTTAAGCAAATATTTTCAATTTTTTGGTTCTGTCTTTCAGATTCGACAAACGTGAGGAGGCACAGGAGGCGATTGCGGCGCTAAACAATGTGATACCAGAGGGCGGCACTGAGCCACTAAGCGTTAAGGTATGTGCTGCCATCTACCGGTATTAAACAGTATTTATCTATGTACAAATCTAATTAAATGTTGTGAATCTGTAGATCAATCTATTATTGTAACTGTCAACTCTCCATTGTTGTATATCATCTTCTTGTCATAGTTATAGTGTTATATAAACATAGTACTGCATCTTTGACTGAGTAATTACTCTTCAATATGTAATCTTCATTACCTGTCCTTCTTTTCTAGTATTTACCAAAAACTAATTCTTCAAACTCAAAACAAAATTCTACTAAAAGAAAACTAACGAACTATCGTGCAAGGGGTATGCATGTCTAATTGGCTGGGGTCGGGTCTAAATTGTTGTAATATGTTGTTCAACAGCCGACGGGGAGCGACGCGGTATACAGGAGGGCCACCTCCGTGACACGCACCAACAGTCGCCTGCGACTCCACAGTGACACAATGGTGCGACGGCGGTTCCAGCTGGGGGCACAGTGTCGCATTTCTGTGCACACGATACTCGTGATACCTTTAGAAAGACAACCCTGTGTCTCTAGTTGGAAAGCTGGAAAAGTCTCGAAGGCTCAATTGATTTTGTTGAATTTTTCGTATCCGTCACGCATTTTATTTTGTTTTTTGTCGATGTGTTTCTTTTGGTGAATGTATCGAGTTTTGTTGTAGATTTTTGTTTATGCTTGCCTTTAGGGCCTTTACACAGATTTTTAATTTTGAAACTGTGCCTCTATCAATGTCAACATTTCAACTTTTTCAGTCAAGACTTTGATAAAAGCATAGTTGTGAAATTGGGTGTAGTTGAGGCTTCAAAATTTTGCGTCGTTTTGTAGTATGTGACAGTGATAGTTCCGTTGAAATATATTTTATTTTGAATAAGAGACCATCGAAAGTAGTGTACAGTGTGGAAAAATAGATAATGCTGACAATATAACTGATATTACAAACGGATTCCAAATAACGGAAACAAATAAACAAGTCAGACTTAAGATAATTGTCTCATAGCACTAAGCGCGTATTTAAATGTACATCATATTCCAGCAAACAAATTACGTGCACGCGTACAGTACGTACACGTATGTGCCCATATGTGCTCGTACAAAACACTCCATCGTGTTTAAATCTCAATAAAATTAACATTCAAAGAATGAATTGTTCCACCACCACTACGGAACATGCTCGTACAAATATAGCACAGTCAATTGGGTTTAAAGCGCTATAAAACTAACGTTCCAAAAATTAGTTATCGCCGTTTCTATGTACATAAAGTCCAATTATTTGACAACAACCCGCAAACTTCGCTTCTAATATAATCATTCATATTTCACAAGTAGATGCTTAAATCAAAAATGTATAAATTCAATCCGACTCGTTGGGTAGTTGTGTCGTTTTGGTAGTGAGCGAGTTCTTTGTACTCATAGTACAAAGAACTCGCTCACTACCAAAACGACACAACTACCCAACGAGTCGGATTGAATTTATGCTTTAGATCGTACGATAACCGGTATAACACTAAAAGTCACGCAATTGAGTAAATTATATTTTCTGTGGAGGTTGTTAAAGGCAAGCATTTATTAACAAACACTTAAATTAGTTTGTTAAATAAAACGGTAGCGAAGGTCTATCGTGGTTATGAAAATGATTTTATATTGCCTTATAACTCGTCAGAAATAGTTTTGCTTTGATTAATTGTTACTGGTCTTTGGTTGAGTGAAATTAATCCCAATAGTTATAGGAATAAGGTCCAAAATAATATTTACAATCAATTATGAACTCAGTAATAAGGTCTTGTTGTAATAAAGTACCTTTATTGGCAATTATGAAGAACAATTTCCACACAATTAGATTACGTAAGGATTT
Organism: Anticarsia gemmatalis; assembly: GCF_050436995.1. Classification (NCBI taxonomy): domain Eukaryota; kingdom Metazoa; phylum Arthropoda; class Insecta; order Lepidoptera; family Erebidae; genus Anticarsia; species Anticarsia gemmatalis. The sequence continues at coordinate 5,492,410 of NC_134764.1, read as the reverse complement.
GACATAACTAAGGGCGAAAGAATACACTACAATCCTTATTTATATTCTTCACCAGTTAGGAAAGTACCTTTTCTTCGCGTTGTAATCACATATTAGGTATGTTCTGACGAGTTATATGTTAGTATAATATAAATGTTTATAACAAGTCATTGAACTGTACATTTGACGGTTGCAGGTGGCCGAGGAGCACGGGAAGCAGAAAGCAGCGTACTACGCGGGATGGGCAGCGGGGTTCCATCATAACCGAGGTGAGGGTTTATTAGACTTGATACTTTTCATCGTAGATTCAATTTATTTTAAGTTTAAACATAACTTAATTATGGTTTAGAATCGAAACCATAATAAGGTCGACCTTATGAATCTAAACTTCAGACGTGCTGTCGTAGTTGTTTTTTATTTTATGTGCGATATAAAAATCAAGAATATAAAGAGTTAAGTAAGCGTGATATACTATTCGTAGTAATCCGCCCGTTTTATAATTTCTTGATTTTGCTTTGTTGTGTTTATAAACGTTTGCCAGAACGAAAGTTATTTTGTGTTTTTCGACATTTTTATTTTCATTGATAAAAAGACACTAGGAGAAACAGTTATTGACCTACCTAGTAACTTTATAATTTATTGTTAATTACTTAATTTTAAACTAATTTCTCTAAAATAGGAAATTATTACTTATATATTTTGCACAATTATGGTTTAATTTTCGTTACGAAATAGAATATCATTTAAAATATTCGTATAATCTAAACCATATTGCAACCGTTCACGCTGCTATGGACACAGCATCAATCGTCCCACAACGTCACCACAGCCTCGACCAGCTCGACATGCTGCACAGCCGACAGGACTACACGACCAATTACGGAATGTACAGCGGCCTCTCCAACCGCTACCTCCGCCGTGACTATTTCAACCAGCCGTCTTATATGAGTCACCATCGTCCGTTTTGAAAAGGGCTTTATTGTAAAAAGTTCCGTCTATCCGATACCAGGATATGAGACGGAAGGACTTTTCATTTTAGTAGTGTAATATAGTGATTGTGTTACGGTGGTTATGTGAGTTCGTGAGATGTTTTGAGTAATGTTTATTTTTTTTTTGATTTATGCGTTTTTTAAATATGCTCGCTTCGTATTACATGAGACTAACATTGCTAATGGCGAAACGTATGTGTATTTTATACACCTCTCCTTACACCTTCTGGCACAGGCGTGATATTATATTCATTGTTTAAAATGTCGACGTAAAGTTGTTTGAGTTGGCTACATTTGTGGGCAACACAATATAGCTGAGTTTAACCACTACTTCACTGCTGCGATTCCCGCACAGTTTTCAAATAAATGTCGGCTTGCATTTCAACTAGATGGATGGATTTTTGTTGTGGGTCACTGTAATAGAGATTAGGCGTTGACATCTAAGGAAACGTAGTATACTGGTACATTTTGTATTTGGTAATCGTACATATAAAATGGTTTTTGGTGGTTCATTTATGCTTTCGACTATTTTCCGCTTGATCCAAAATGAATAGAAATGTTTTTGACGGATTTTAATTATTGATTTGTTGTAAATAATCAAAATTCACCCTTCCTCTTTTGTAAATATTTCTCTGGCATAGTATTTTTTACTCAAAACGTCTCACAAACTCACTAGTGTAAAAGTGTGGTATATTACTTTGCATGTAGTTCCCTCTCCATTGTTAAAATCCTATGCTTCTTATATATTATAAGTAATAGACAATGACTCCTATGTATGGTGACGTGTGGTAGTGTTGCCAATCAAAGAACTATGTTTGTTGCCAGATGAAAAAATGGAAAACACTGGCCACGACTGAGGCGTTAGAGATAATAAAAATAATATTGGAATGTTAAAATGTTGACTGTAAAGATAACTTGTGTTGAATTGAAATGAAATATATATTTTCTATCTTAAAATTACTTAAAGAATTTCTTTAAAATTTATTTCGAAAGTAATATGAAAAATATTATGTATTTTCTGGTGATAAAAGTCTATTTTCTCTTAACGTTCGTTCTTCAATTTGTTTTGATTCAACACACGGTAATTAAATTTAAATGTAATGTTAACCTAACCTGAAATTAAACTTTCAACTGAGGGACCCTGTCTCAGCACAAAATCTTAGGACTGTACACGCTATGACACTAGAAATATCAAGTGAAACTTTATTCATAGAGTCTGTCCTTCGAATGCAGAGTTGTCCTTAAAAGTTTCGATCATGATCTTTTGTTTAGGAGCTATTATGACGTTACGACTTATTACGACTCAGTTTCCAATGGCTAGTGCTTGCTGTGATTGAGGTTTACTGTCTTTTCTCTCTTTCTCATACTTTTTACTGATAATTATGTAATTAAATTGTTAATTTCTGAAGTTGGGATCTGGAGTTCGGCCGTGTAGATCCAGAAGCTTGGCACTACATAAGATGGGATATCGTTTTGACAAGGCAAACCTTATGTGGTCATCTTGGGAACATTTTACATGAAATGTTTTTGGTTGGATCAATGAGTGTCTTGTTATTCTAATTTCCAGGATATTCTGTTCTTAGTATGTCTAATTAATGGGACGTGATTATTTTTAAAGCACTACATTTTCATACATACAGTTGTAATATTTTCAGTCAAGTAATATCTAAAAGTATAAGACATGTGTTCATGGGGAATAACTTGATGTATTTCTAGTGTCAAAGCGCTTAGTACCCTGTTATAAAATTCTGAAATGTTAGATTAGACGTGTCATAGTAAATCGCTACATTTACCCAATAGTTACTGTATTGTATTGTAATATAATTTAGATTTGAAATATAAACAGACTTGTTAATGCATATGCAAATACCCGAATGTTTTCACACGTTTAACTTATATTTTGGTACTATGTAGTAAGGCCATCGAGATGGGATACATAATAATATAGTCAATACGCCGATTACTAGGCCAGTACTAAATTGAACCATTAATATTCTTGTTAATTTCAAAACCAATGAAGAAAACCTTGTCTCAATTAAACTTGGTTGGAGTAAGAGCCAGGAGAACATGATACAGACGATATTATATAAATGCGAAAAAAAAACCGATGAGTTGAGCACGACTTCCTTTTTTAAAGTCGGTTAAAAAGAAAAATGTTCTGTAGTTTTGACTAAATGATGCGTTCAGTAATGGCTGGTCTCGTTTGCCTTACTTCATATAGATAATTTATTTTGATTATTTCTTCCAAATTGTGCTTTTTAAATACATTTTGTTTACCCTTAGACTATCTCTCGTATTGTACATTGTTGTTTACAGAATATTCTTGTACTTGATGTCTGACACGAAAACAAAATTATTTAAATAACATAAGTTGTGCAAATGTCAATTTATTAATTTTATCTATATTTACATATGTGTGTGATGGTGGTCGCACTAAATAATTGTGCTTAGGAACTTGAAGCAAAAAAAATAGGCATTGCTTTTGCTTTATAAGAAAATATTTTCATAGACAACGAATATTTAATTCAAAGTATTAATAAATTAGAATATAGTTGCTAAATTGGAATAAAATATAGAAACAAAACTTAATATTATTTAACTAGCTAAACATAAAAAAAGAAATTTACTAAAGTGTAAATGTGTTTTTTTCATATGGCAATTTAGTGCGACCAGTGTTACCATTTATCGGCTTATGAAAACATATAATGTGCTCAATAGAAATAATATATTTGTCTGTTAAACAGTCGTAGCTAGTTGTTTGTATAATACAAAAGCTTTCTCATTAGTGAACGGTGAAATATTGTGATCGTAAATTATACCGGTTATCTGTTTAGTATTAGGCGTTATGTATATTTGTTAAGAGTATCATTTGATTGATTGTGCTATTTTTTCTTTAGGCTTACTTTTCTGCTACGCTAAATCAGTCGCGTACTACAGTCGGCACCTTCGTTTGCCCCTTCCATAAATCGTCGCTGAGCCTTTTAGGCTTGCTATACACATATTCAGTTCGGCATTAATCGGCCCATTCGGGCGTCAAAACCGAATATGCGTAGATGAACCCAATCGGTACGAGGCGAACAAGTGAGTCGAGGATATATTCAGAGTTATCCCCTTTAACACTTTCCTCCGGGGTGACAGAGCGTAGGGGGGACAACTGGGAATATACCGAGTCGAGTCGGTTTTGTTGTTTGATAAATATTGGTGAACCAAACCTGCCGAACTGAATATGTGTGCCTTACATACAACATCGTATATACGTACGCTCGATTACCGTCCGCGTCAGCGGATTACCGTACGCGTCCGATGTCAGCGTAGGAAGAAAGCGAGCCTTAAGGTACTGGTTCATTATGAATGCAAATTGACAATATACGACATTGTTTAAAGTGGCGGGAAGGCAGATAGCGGTATTTGGCATATTTTAAATTATAAACGAGAGGAAATAATTAGCAAAAACTATGATAACTAACTTCGTAACTATTCATAATGAATCAGTATCCTTAATAAAATATCTTAGTACATTTTATTTTAAGGCTCCATTTCATGCTTTTAAATAAGTGTTAGATAACTTATCTCCTGGATAAAGTGACAGTATAACAACTACTATTAAAATTGTATCGAATAAGCTATCACTTATCTAAAAGTAGTGAAAACGGGCCTGAATGTGCTTCTTATTTATTTTTCCTTCGTCGAAGTCTTTAAATACTGGTCAGATACTAAGTGATATTGTTCTTGTGTTACGCGCTATAAATATTTACAAAGTTGTTGCACTAGATATGTACAAAATAATTTATATCACCTCGGTGTTAGTTTCTTATATATTTGAAGGACTCTTGGCGTAATGAACGCGTTAGTACAAATATCTACTCGTAAAAATAAATAGCTTTAATTTAATAGGTGTAAGCTTTGAATCTTGAATAAGTGATTATTTACAATATTATTTTAAGTCTATTTAAATAGTTACTAGGGCTATCATTTCTCCTCTTAGCAAATTATTTTCTTACAAAATTCGATTTGAAATTCAAAAAGGCATTTATAACTAAGGATGTTTTAGACAAATAAAACACACAAGCTTTCGCTGCGCTATGACTCATAAGAGTTGCACTAGTTCGTGTATTAATCTGATAATTTGCATCTCTATAGTTTGTGAGTCTAAGGATCTGGCTTTCCGGTAAAAATACCTCTTATCTTTAATTGATGTAATACTACATATCTCATCGCTATTTGCTCAACATCTATGGAATCTAGTCAAATACAAGCCTGATTCTGTGTATGGACACGCTATTGTAACATAATAAACATTCCTATATAAATTCTAGTCTTCATTTATTTCTATAACGCGTTCATTACGCCACAGAGACAGTACATTGACAATATGCAGCGGTGATTCGTACGTTCAGTAGATGTTTCGGAGTCTATCGGTGTTGTTCGCGTTCCCGTAACGAATACGTTCCTATTCAACCGTGTGATGGGTGGCCGGACTTAGGTATAATGTTGATTGTAAGTAGGCAGATGGATAGCTACGAAGATGTGTAAGAACAGTTCCAGTAAGTGTTCCCTCTAGCGATTGATAAAGCTACTAGTATGTGGCCGCGACGAACGCTGGCGTGAAAGGATATTGTTTAGTGCTTTTAAAGGTTGATACAGTGAATCTTTAGTTTTGGTGCCTGTTGTAAATATATTTCGATATGATGTAATCGAGTGCTTCCAATCGCATCTCCTGGCTTAATGTGTGACTATTTTTTTTTTCAGTAATAGGCAATTAATATATTTTGGCATTCAATTTTAACAGGTTATAAGCTTTATTAATTCTTATGCTTAGCACGACCGACGTAACGGTCAAACCAAAAATATGATCTGCACCTTCTTGTCGATGGGTAAGAAATAACACATTTGAACCAATAGAGTAGCCGTATACATAATAATTCACTTGCAAATTGCAAAAATGACTCAAATGTTAGTAATCATACATTTACGTGCACGTGCACTTGCGCAACGTGCACTTGAGCAATTCTAACGTAATTTGTGCAAACCGATTGTGAGAGTTGATTTTTAGGTAAATGGTATATAGAATGTAGATAAGTAAACATAATTTGTTATCGGTAAGTGTAAATCAGAGAGAGAGCACCTGGCCTCCCATCACATAACTCTGTCCCTCTCTAGTATAGCGACTGTAATGTACTGTACATTATTATAACTGTAGCGATTCTGTTAAGTTACTCTGTGTCGGTGGGGATAATGCACTTTTGCACTTAATAAGTGGTTTTTTTCTTATGACAGATTTATTTTAAGCTTTTATTAGAATACTACTTTCTTAATAGGCTTATGTGAGTTATAATACTATTTTATTTATGTAAGCTAAACAATGATAAGTATTTAGTTTACAAGTTATGTAATTTTAGTCATTTTCAAGGAACTGTTTGTTAGTATTACAAAACACTTTATGTATTGTTTAAGAGTAAAATACTTTGTTATAATTTAATTTCTAAGTATTCCTCACTGTACATGGAGTGTAGGTATAGAATGCTAGAACTAGTTTTCCAAATGTGAATTGTGCCTAAATAAAGCGTAATTTCTAAGTGATGTACTATCGGGGTTCACGAAGTCTACTGTTTGACAATTTTAAAAACTTGTTAAAAGTTATATATAAAAAACGTGTGTAAGTAGGGTGCTATTCACAAATACTGGTCGAATCTAAGCTTGGAATAAGCCGTATGCTTTAATGATAGTGTTATGAAGGCATTTTTATCTTACGGATAGCACCCAATAAATAATTAAGTAACAAGATTAAGAATGTGATTGTAGGAAGCGTTACTGGCATGTAGAGATAGATACGATTATGCATTTCCTTGTATTGTTTTCTTACATTGAAAACGACCAGCCTGCTTCTACTAAAGCAGAATTGTGAATACTAAGTGTTAGTTCGTCACACGACGTATGTAAATGAAAGAGTTTATAAGCTTATTAGTACTTTGTGTATATTTTCATGAACAATGTGACAATCACCTTCGGTCTTGTAGTGTTACTGATTTAAATAAAATTAATTAAAAACTGTTAAAAACGCCGTGAAATGCTTGTTATTGTTATGTGGCGGTATATTAACAACTGTCGTCTACAAAGATTTAATTGTAATATTTTATATGCATGTGATAATATTTTTGTGCACTGAACAAACTCGACTAAAAGTTACGTAGGATCTAGACCATTATATTTACTACATTATTGGAATTTAAATACGCGTTTTTATCGTTAAATTGAATAACAAAAACAAGGAACTAATTTCGTTTCACTTAGTCGTGTTTAAAAATGGAAAAATCTATAAAAAACAATAAATTAAATTTAGTAACCTCGTTGTAGTGTTCGTATTTTTAGTCGAGTTTCAATGTCTTAGCTATTAAATATTATATTTGGCCTTATGAAGTAAATTATTTAAAATAATTTTAAGTTTTAACTTATGAATGATAATAATTCAATTATTATTGTTACGAATATTTTAGCTCTTACAATATTTGTAAAATTATTTCGTTGTGTATTGTGAAATTAGAGGTTCATTTTCTTGTATGTGTTTCGCTGTAATATAACGTTACTGTTCTAGTTCTTGCTTGTCGAGTGGAAAATAATGTCGGACAATGAATATTAAATATATTAATTTCATCCTGTTTCTTAAATACTGCACATTATAATTCATTTTCATGTATTTCAAACTAGTAATTATCCAACAAATGTATTTTTCCCCAATTTCAATTTCACCCTTGCTGTTTTGCATTGTCAAATAAATGTGACTGATTCGAAGAAATATAAGTATCTACGATCAATCAAGGAATATTTCTTCACATATATTTGACTTTGTAAAAGGGCCCTTGCATTAGTGTTAAACTGTTTTAATATATACAAAAAAAAATATTAATACTTTTTAATATTACAATATAGTATTTTGTGATTGTATTAAAGTGTACGTAAAAAAACTAAGGTTAGGTCGAACGAAAAATGCAAAAGTATTCTTCCAAACTCTGGCCAAACGATAAATAGTGATGTATAAATAAATATTATTCATGAACTTGGTATTTTAATCGATCACATTTCAAAATTTTTGTTTAACAACGATCACTATTTACGATATGATTTGCAGGTGATTATTCGTGGCAGTGTGGTAACTGTATGTTGCCAGATCCATGGGAGCGATACTCATCACCACCTTTACCCGGCAGTCATCCCACAACGCCTCGCAATGGTTGTCGGCCCGGAGTTTGCGTCAACACGCGGGTATACCCCAATTATCCAACCAAAGGGACCCCTCGATCGAACCGGGGTCGAAACCTCCCATGGGCTCCAAACTTCGCCAATGAAGAACGTTACAAAGGTCAGCGATGCAGGAACGCTCCATCGCCATATTGGTAACGGTTATTTATAAACAAAATGGCGTCTAGTTTCACGTTTGAATTTCAAACGCTCTGTGCGGATTGTTCTGAAGTCTGATGATGTAATGTGAGAGATTGACTGGCAGTTATTTAGTTGTAGATATGCGACGTGTTACTCAGTATTATGTATTTTAAAGGGACATCTTCCTGCAATGTATTGGACATTTGCAGGAGCATTTTGTAAGGTATGGTAGTTTGAGAATGTTCTCACAAGTACAATGAAATGGTTATCAATAGTACGAGAGTGCTATGTAGCGCATAACGTTGTGATTTTGATCTCAGTACTGTGTATATAGTGTGAAGTTTGAGTGTATTATTTTAGTCTACTACGACTACCTGAGTCAAGAATTTGCAATCGTAAGTCCATACAATATAGACGTAATGAAATAGTCTATTAAATTTGATACACCAAAAGGTTAGTAGCAGGATTACGCCTTTGTGGTTCCTAAAATACTTGAATTTGTCAAAACTACTCAATGTCGAACTAGTCTTAACTTATTTAACGATACGTAATTATCGTACGTAACTGAAGTAATAAGAAAATGCCCAGATATGAGACTGAATTTGTTTTGATGAAATGTAATTCTCATTGTATGGACTATGGTTGGTTGCAGTTATGTAAATAATGGTGTAAAGAGAGTGAATGCGTGTTTTATTTTAAAACTTTGCATATCGTAGTTGCAAGAGCGAAGTATAGCATTTTTATACTTGCAATTGTAATAAATAGAATAATTGTACGATGTGCTACACGCATTCGGTTAGTTTTAATTTTTATATGGCAACATTTTGGGAGAACGGTGTTGCAATGCCATTAACTTTTTGTCATTATTCGCTAAATACATAGTCGTCTGATTTTCTCTATAAGTAAAATACTATTATTAAGATAAGTACCGAGTGTATTTAAGTTCCCTCTCCAAAAATGTTGCCATGTAAAAATAAAAGAATACATTTTCATTATTTTTTTCACACAAAAACTCTTCAAAAGGGTTTGTATGAAGAGATTTGTTTAGTTTTCACATATTTTTTGATGAGCATCATCATTTGGTTTTCGTTTTATGAATTTCTGGTTTATTTTGTTAGAAAAATAACTTTAATATTTTAATTTCAATTAGTCTAAATGTTTTTCAAGTCATTAATGCGATATTGTTTGCCTAATAATTGTAAAATGAACTTTACGTCGGTTAAGTAAACTGTAATTTAAAATGGTGGTAACATAATCAAGCAAGAAAAAAGCGGGCTTTGTAAAAGATTCTGATATATTGCTCAATTAGATAATATTCAGCATAAGAGTGAATTGTGTAAGTGCTTAAACTGCGTGTCTGACGTCAGTGGATTGTGTGTTAAATTACAATACTATGTCATAACGACTCGTTGGACCACCGTGACCTGCGAGACAAGGCAGGGAGAGCTAGAACTGGACTGCTTGTATTTTGGTTCTTCATCACCCGTATAACACGCTAGAGCTAGAATTAATTTCGGTACCGTATAGTCAACGCCCTGTGTGGCCTCCCTCTAACAGTGATTAAATGAATGTATTTCTGAAATATATTAGGGGTTGTAAACAAATGTCAACGCCCTGTGTATACCTTTAACAGAAATTAGATTAATGTATTTTAGAAATTATTAGGGGTTATAAACAAATATCGCATTGAATGAATTGAATTTATTATCCTATGTTTTTATAATTGTCTCCAATGTAACGTAAGTTTTTTTGTACATTTATGTATTTTTTTGTAAGTATAGCTGTTTTATTATTACGTTGCATTGAGTTTGTTTATTTCTACATGAGTTTCTTCTATTTGTAACATTATAAATGTTATAACAGTCGCTTTGTTTTATTCAGTTTATATTATACTTCAAAACACTGTACCTACTGGGCTATACGAAGAAACCTCTCTATAGTCTGTGAGTAACGCGTGTACGTTGCTGACTAATGTACGTGCACGTGTACGTTCACATCATAGTATATAGTAGATCAACAGGCGTAACGTGTACAGCCGGGTCCTGACTGAGCGAGCAGCCTCGCGATACAATATCTCGGTCCCGCTCATTTCGATCTGAAAGCAAAGAGACCTACATGTTGCCTCGCGAGAATGCTCGCTCACTCAGGACCTGGCTTATCACAGTACTTACATTTTCATACCATTTATATTTTATATTTTAAATAGCCTTGTCAAAGTATTAATTTAAATTCAATTCACACGCCGATCCACTACTAATTGCTAACAGTAAGGGTTTAGATACCAGGTAAGTAGCAGGTGGGTAAAATAAAACTACCAAAATCTTATAACACAATAAAAAGTATATTTTTGAATTGAGATTGTTCGTTATTATTCAGTCTATAAATATTGGATACTCTTTTTCAAATATTAATCACATAATTGCATTTTCTTAAATACTTATCTTAATGTTTTTTTACGTATAAAATTTAGCTTACAATAAGTACCTAAGGGAGCATATAAAATATAAAATCCAGCGGCAAGAATAGAGGTCAATATAGTGAAAATATGAGTAAGTGTTAATAAATAATTCTAGTTTTACTCATTACAAATAAATATTTTTCTATCAGTGTAGTCAGAAAATAATTTCAGTAAGGACGGTTTTTTGTATTAAAAATAATTCTTAACAATTTTGGATCACATTCTAGTAATTAATTTAAACTAAAATACTAGCGATATTCTAATATTAATCAAAATGGCGGGTAATTACAATTAATAAAGACTAATTTAGCTGCGATTTGAGCAATAATGATGATTCCGTTGCATCTATGTGTATATAGATCGCTTAGGTAGATTTGTATGTTCCAGCATATAAAATACCTGTCTTTAAAATTTTAAGAACAAAGTCTCTATAAATAATAGCCAATACCAATATAATTTCTTCAGGAAAAGAATTCTTCGGCATCCATTAATGCAGGCGCATGCCTTTGAAAACCATGCCTTGGTCTGCTGCAACGGTTATAGGGATGTTGAACAGTCCAACATTATTAATTTCTCGAAAATGTCATACTAAGATATTGGTACCGGCTGTCATCAAACTAACTTTTCTATAAAAAAAAAACTAAATTAGTCTTCAATTACTAACAAAATTAATAATCATACAAATTGTTTTTGAGCCACGGCAAGAATTTAGCTAAGTCAGTAAATATGACGTAGTGGGAAGGATCACAGCGGTACTCGTTCTGTCTGGCGACGGACAAGGAGACCAGACCTCGGAGGTACCAGGTGCCTGAGCTCTTAAACACCATGCCGCCGCCGCTGTCACCGTTGCAGACTGAGGTTCCTGAAAGAGTAGATAAAATTGAGTATAAGCAGTTATAATAATAACATATTTCAGTATTTGGAAAGGTATAGAGGAATGCAAAATTCCTATCAAATACTCGGTCATGGTGCTAGACTCGCGGTCCAGTCAAAGACCTTTTAGAGCAAGACAGTTGTCGCTACACTCGCCAGAAATAGGATAGTAGTGGTTTTTAAATGGAGATTAAAGTCACTTTAGTGCCCATAAACTTTCCAAAGCAGAGTCATTCATTATTATTTACTACAAAAATTAACGTTACTCGAACACTCACATTGTTAGAATGTTTGTTTATTTCTCTACACGTAAAATGTCTTTCGAGATCGTTTTTTTTTGTTTTATGAAGAAGAATTTACAGAAGTAGGTATTTTAATTGTTTAGAAGTTGCGCGATAGAGTGAAAAATGTTAGTTGAATTGATTGTTGGTTTTACATAGTTAAATAAGAAAGGAACTATTTTTATCATGCTTTATAAGTAAGTTAAGTATTATTATTGTGTGTCATGCTATTCTACTCGTGTTTTAAAATTTAATGTTAACATAGATATTTAGTAAGTAACGGTAAGGAATATTTAAATTTAATTTTGAATTGTTTGTTATCTGTGCATGCGCGGATGTTGCAATAGAGGATAAATATTTTTTTAATTAGGTACGTACAGTTTACTATTAAAAATAAGTATCTAAAAATTAAGTGCATTAAGCTACTGTGCCTGTATACCTAAAGATTACAGTTAGTTTCGTGACAAATATTTTACTAAACATACGTTCTGTCATGCCGGTTTTTTCATCGTAGATTCCTGGAAGCAATTATGTATTTTATTACCTAATCGACATTTTAATTCTAACCATTTTACCCTTTATGTCAAAGCTAAAGTATTTGGAAAGAGTTAAAATAACGATTCGCTAATTTCTCAACCCGCAATTGGTCAGCGTGGTGGCCTCAAGGCCCCCCTCCCTCATTACGGGAGGAGACCTTTGACCAGCAGTGGGACATTACTGGATTAAATTTATTATTATAACTTACTTAACTACCCTATTAAGTACATTAGATAAAGAAATTAGGAACATAAAGCAAAATATTTACACCGTATAGTGACGCCACGTTTATATATTCAAACTTATCTTACCGTCTCTAAATCCAGCACAATATGTGTAAGAAGACGTGAACCGTGAGAAGAACTCGTTGTATGAACGTAGGCAAGTTTCCTGGTCAACTACTGGCATCTCAACTAGGCTTAGTTCTTCAGTGGCAACGCCTGTATCGTCGAAACCCCAGCCGACCACCTGGAAAAGAAGAAGATAACATGCTGAATATGTCTGATATATTTTGTCGGTGTTGGATATTTTTGAGTCTACAGCAGAATATAGCACGCGCTAAAAGCATTGTGCCTGTTGGTAGGAATGGTTGCTCCTAACTAACAACACGTCATGTGCTGCACAGTGGCTGCATACGTGTTTTGGTGCGTTCTATACATGTTGTTTCACCGTTTAATTTGATTAATATAAAAACTTTTTAGACAAGTTCAGAGTTTTTTTTTGCAGTAAGGAAGTAGTTTCTACATTAAGTAGGAAAGAACTAAGTTCAGAGTATAAATCGGTGCACAAAAAAGATTTGCTACTACTGTATCTATCTGGTATAGCAGCAATCAATATCAACATTTTTCACAAATACACAGACAATAAAACAAATAGCAGATATCGCGAATTGATGAGCATAAAAACTGCATCAAAAGTCGCGGAGTCAGGAGACAACAACATCAGGAGCAGGGTCAATTAGCAAGTTCATTATTCGCTGAGTAAACGACCGCTATCAGTCCGGCACTCGGCATTAACCTGTGCAATCTGCACTGAACTTGCACTTTTGTTCACTAATTGGCTCACGTTTTGCTAATTCTCTGTTCCATTAACGACTGCTTTCCTTTTTGTAAAGATTGATGGTTTTGTTTTATGGAATGTCGTTTAAGTACCACAAATCAACGCTTAAACGGTGTGCGTAGTCAATCAGTTATATTGTATTCAGTGTCTCTATTTTCAGTGCCCCAGTAAGGTATTAATTTTTATGTAGGTACTAACAATAGGCATTGTGCTGGGTTTTGAAACATCACTAAATTGGTTGAGTGTTTGCATTTGATTTTTAAATCAACATTAACAGTCCTGTATCAAATCAACGGAGTCTAGGTAGTAAAGGCAAAATCAATTATCATTTATCCGAAATACATAAGACAGTTTTCAAAGGATGTAAGATAAGTAGCTAGTACTAGCTAGTCCCCAGCTAGTTTGTAATAATATTTTCGTGCTTATAAATAAAATACATATATTACATACCGATCCACTCAACCCGATGACATTCTGCAAATCCACCTTGTTCTCGGGCCAGAGACAGGCGGGCCTGACCCAGTCGCTGTACGTGACGGGGTCTCGCAGCTCCAGGATAGCCAGGTCGTGGCTGAACGTAGACGCGTTGTACTCCGGGTGTACTGTTATTTTGTCCACCTGAAAAGTTTACCACAAAGATGTTAAAATGAGATAAAATGTAATTTATTCATGATACGCAGAGGTTAGGGTATCGCTACATTTAAGAGGGCGGGAATAGATATTTTGTTGGTTCCATGTATTCGTTAAATGTATCTTCTGCGGCATTTTAATTTGCTGGTAAATGTGCCATGTTTGATTTAAGTGTAAGAGTCGTCTTAAAAAGTGGCGTCATAGCATAGGCTTTTATCCCTTTTCTCTTCGTTCAGAGGACGATAATTTAGTAGTTTACATACTTAATTTCTTCATAACTAACACTTTCTCTAACCTTTCCTAAAACCAATATAAACATTTAGCAACTAACACAAGAGATTTTTTCAAAGCATACAACGAATCGTCCATTATTTTACGAGCGTAGTTAAAAAGGCTCTCGCGCCGCAACAACGTTTAATATATAGCTGCGGTATTTGCGGCCACATGGTCAATATATTACTACAAGAGAACAGCCCCATGTGCTATTCACAATGTAAATTTTACAACATACAAGCAAGCATTTTGCAACAAAATTTGCTTTGAGAATTTAGACTGCTGTCATTTATCAGACTAAATAGGGCTGCCTGGATGCGCTGAATTATTTTTATCATTTCTTCGGTTTTTAATCAGTGTACCGACTAATTGACTAAACTAACTACGATATATTATGCCTAATTACGGAGATCCGTAGCAACTATAACTACGACTATTTTTAAAGAAAAAAAAAGAAAAGAACGATCTATGACTAAGTATTAAGCTAAATATAACTTAGCTAAACGTACTTAGGTTCTTTTAATTTTGAAATAGCTAATGTTCAATTTATATTTCAAAGTCTCTTACAGTATTCAAAATATCCGGAGTTTAACAAAAATAGGTATTGTTATAATGATTTTCTTTGATAAAATTGACGTAAACATTTTCCTGTCGGTGACTTAAAATCTATAACAATTTTGTTACAGTATCCCGTCCGTTGATATTTTCAATTTCATCGGTGCTCTATACAGGGTGAAGCCCCAGTTCTTGCTAAATCTAAAATAAATTTATGGACGATCTAAAATGGAAATTCAGTGTAAAATATACTATATTATATGGGTCGAAATAAACATTAGATGCGGTATTTTAATATACGCTTTCCTCGGATGTTTGTCAGTTTTACGAAAATAAGTATTCTTAAAGCATTACACATACTGCTGCGTACTTTTAAATATCTACCAATTTAAAATAATCATTTTCATTTATTTAAAAAGTCGTCTTACCCCATACTTCTAAATCAACAATCATCTTTATTCAAGCAAAGTTACCATCAAATTCAAAATACCGTACCATCCTTTTACGGTTCTAATCTGTAATAGAAACCCCGAGACGTTCCCTCACCCACCCTGTATTGAGGAAACAATCGAAGGCTCTTCAATCAGATCTATGTTAAAATGGATTAGCGTTTGCGACAACGGACGTTGAATATCAAAACAGGGCGAGTCGACAAGTTTAATTAACTCATTGTCAGAACTTCCATCTCGTGTCCAGTTTCTGTTTACAAGCCACCCTTCCAATGGCATGCCTTTGATAAACCTGCTGACGTGCCTGTCGCTGATTTATTGGGGATTTCAATAATAATAATTGTACTATAAATAATGTCTTTGAAACTGTTGTAATTCAAGTAATGTTTGCTAAAATTTAGTCGTATTTAATTTCGTAATACGAGATATACATAGGTATATTTACTAGATAGAAGGTTTGAAGTAGATTCCTTAGTATGAAATTGCAGTTCTGTATTAAAAAGTTACTAATTATTTTTAAGGTGTATATTTTGTCTATTCCTATTAGTCAAACTATTTACCCAAGTTATGAAGGCATCTAGCCAGCGTCGAAATAAATTGGATCTTAAAGAATCTACTTGGAAAAGAACAACTAAATCTCGTTAAATAAAAAATAAAACGCGTATTAACCATAAACAATGGTAAAAATACTTCAACTGTTCAGAATCACACAGTTATCAGGACAATGTAACGCGTTTGCGGCGCTCGGATAACGCGCGTGTTTTTGGTAACCGATCATCTATCTCTGGAATGTTCGCTAAAATGAAGCTCAATACTACACTCGTATGATCCTAGCGGAATTCCGCTGGGTTTTAGAAAATCTGTGGCAAAATTGGAGATACATTTTGGTTAGAGATTTGGCTTTGTTTATTTTGTTAAAGGGACTTATTTTCATTTACTGGCTAGTTCTTTGTTTTACTTAATTGTTTTTAGGATGTTTGTTTATCGCATAGTTAAAGGTTATTTTAGAAACTATATTATTACCTATTTTCAGAATAACGACACATTGAAGAACTTTTTATCTCCATATGCAACAACATAATATATTTTCTTACAGCCTTACTCAACATCTATAAAATATTCCCCATTACATAAAAGAAGAATAAGCAATAAGTATTCTGTACCAGCAATATTAAGACAAATGCAACAGCAATAAAATGACCAATTACGATGAAAACTAATATAAGAGAACTTTGAAACAAACAATTGTGCAGAAATTGCAGCTGCGATGCTCTAGAAATAGGAATACGATGAGCAATGAACAAACAAAAGTTATGATGAGTATTAACTGTCAAAGTTCCCGGCGGTTCATTAAACAAGTCATGAAACTTTCACGCTGGAAATAAAATAAAGTTTACTTCAGATCTCTTGATATAAATGGAGTTCTTTAAAGTATGTAGACTTATAGTATTTAATGGATAGAGTGGATTATGAAGTCTCGAAAAACAATATAAATTGTGTATGGTTTGGTAGAGTTCACAATTTTGCAATAGTTTACAATATCGCGAGATAAATAATAAGCTAATGGTGTGGTGGTGGTGGTGTCATCAGACGATGAAATATATTTGTTTAAATCGTTCTTTCTTGAGATTCTTCGAGCATATCCGTATAAATATGTTCATTTGTGGTCGCTAATGCTACGCGCTAAAATCGTGGGTTTGACTGCCACAAGGAACAACAATCTCATAGTTTTGTCAGGTATGGTTCTACACTATGTCCCTAACTTGTAAAAGATCCCACTCCATTAGACCAGTTTAGTAAGGGAATTCTTAGTGCGTAATATTTTAAAGAAATGGTACTTACAAACTTGATCTGCACTCCATCAACAGAAGTTCTAAGATTGTGTTTCCCCAAGTAAACCGTGAGGGTCTTCTCGTTGACGATGCGGTGCGAGTTCTTCTTAGTGACGCAGTGAGCTGCCGTGATCACGTGACGGTGGGACACCAGCGTACCGCCGCAGATGTACTTGAAGTCTACCGTCTGAAAGAACAGAGGAAAGAATTAGTAAAGTTATAAAAAGAGTTAGAGGTGAATCCAGAATTTATTTTTTTAGGCATGTGATCACCAATATCTAACTTAATAATTACTTTTGTAGATTTCTAAAAAGATCATATGTAAGGCACAACATGTTTACAATGAATACTTTCTTTAATCAATACTTACATTAGTATATTTACATTACACAAATATATTTTTTTTATTTGAGTACCTTAGTGTGCAAATACACAATGAATAGAAAAGCACTTTCGCTATTTTAGTTAAAACTGCCAGTTTCATCACTACAGCTTTCTGGATGCGTCTTAACCATAGGATTGGAGAACCATGACAAGAATCTTAAAGCTCTTAAAATTCTTAGGCATTACACTAAGTTCATCCATAGTTTGTACGTGTAGTATATTTGTGATGACCAGCCGATTTACCGCATGAGTATCACAGTTTTTTTCCTCACCTGCGATTGGTACAAAGCGATCTGCCACGGCCACTGCCCCTCCTTGGTGGGAGTACCGTTGACCACCAGCGGGATGGGCTTGTTCATCGTCACTTTGCCGCACTGCCCCTGGCTCTGGCTCTGACCCTGCCCTTGGCCCTGGAATTGAGGTTGTTGAGAACACATTGTTAATACATTATAATGTAAAATTATGTATTGGCAACTTTTTAACCAAGGCTCTGTTTATTGGCATGTGTGGTAGACTATTGCCAATTCATTCATTCTGTCATCGCGTGAGGTGACTTGTGCACTTGGCCAGATTCTCAGCTTATGCCTAAGTGTCAAATAACCAATCTTGTGGATAGGTTTGGATAGAATGACAGCAAGTGTATGAAATTGACTGTCAAAATTTCACCTGCTTAAGTTAACGATAAGGTACTCAATCATTAGTAGTAAATCTGGACATTATACACTTTTAAGATATCTTGGTTAAAAAGATGCCAATATAAAAAAAAACATATTAATTATTCATATTAGTGACGTGTATTCTACTGTGCTTACTTTTGTGGTCACGATTGTTTTGAATCGATTTTGTGGTCAGTGAAATTATGAAACTGACCAGTGCTAGTGTGAGTTAGAAACTATTCGTTTATGAATAACTAATTAAAATAACCATTGTTAATTCTAATTGAGTGATAAATAAGGTTATAGTGTGGCTGTGGTCGATGACATCAAAAACTTTTAACTTGTTTTTCATTTTATTTACGGTATTTACTAACACACGAAGTTAATCAATGTTAAATATCAGTGTTTGTATGTTTTTATGATTATTTTTAAGTAGAGTTTTCGAAAAATATTCCACCACTCAATCTCATTTATAACGAATTAGAGTTAGATATATCTGGAAATGAGCCATTTATAGATTTCTATTTTTCTTAAAATCGCTATCATTATAACCACAGCTTATTCTCAGAAAATAAACCATTAATGATATAAGACATTGTATTTATCATAATAATGATCATTATTTCACGACATATGTGGAAGTGAACGTAAAATTTCCAATCATTGTTCCACCGCAATCATTAGCTTAAACTAACAATAAGTGTTGACCACAAATTGATGAATATTTACTTTAATGACCACAAAATACCTCTACATAGACTATTTCGAATGAGCAAGTTTCGTACTAATGTTTTAAAGAACGCATGGCATAGATTATTATGTGATTAAAATAACAAGTAAAGTCAGTGTCAAAAATATGTGTATACTGTAATTTACATTTACAAATGACAGTATATACTTTTAACTGTAAATTGTTCAATGCATCTCTAGACTTTTGTATGAATCTCACTCATTGTGCTTTTTCTACCGTACCTACTACCTATATTTAACTACATGTGTATGCTAGAACTACATTATTTAAGTTGTGCGTTAAATAAATAGGCAAATAACTCCTTATCTCGAATAATAGACGATAAACTGCTGAAAATTGTAAACACAGTTATTATTGAAATGTCTGTCTGTCGTTGTGATAACGTGTATCGTACAGAAATAAGTCATGACATTTAGTAGTAGAGCTAGAATAACTTTACTTTAAATTAACACAGTATGTTATATAATATTATGTATGTATAGGTTGTATCCATAATCGTATATCAAGAAATATACCTGAAGTTTATTATTCTAGAAGATTTATTTCCCAACAAACTACCTATCCTTGACATTTTGACAGTTCTTTGACAGGTTTTTATTTGACTTTATCTTTTTTAGACTAGTTCCCCTGTGTTTTTTAATTTACCGTTTCCGTGCGGATGATGCTGCACAGGCAACATGTAAAGATTCCTAGACCTCCGCACGAAATCGGTTATTTACATGACCATTAATCAAGTAGTGATTACAATAGATGCACCTACATATTATGTATTGGGTATTAGCATGGTAAATAATATTAGCATTAAATGTAAGTATTCATTGAACTTGAACCGGATTCCGTGAGACACGATACTTGAATGTGACGGGGGATTACACAGCTTGTTTATTATTATCTAACCGGTTATTAAACGCAAAAAATATTATATTGTTGTTCTATTATACGTGCGTAAAGAACAACTAAGTATTTTGATACTAATACATAAGTATTAATTAAGTACTTATATAGCAGCTTTATTAGAAAAAAAAAATTCTATGTTCATTAATGTCACGATGTTTCTTGTACATGGAGCAGTTCTTTCGCTTCTTTTATATAGGGATTCAGCAACCTTACGAAGTTTTGTGTCATTTTTCTATTTTGCTTTAGAGAAAACCAGAAATATTTCAAAGTAATAATGATCGATATTTTTATTTACAATGTCATATTTTAGATAATTTTCACTTCTGTTGTTTAAAATGTAATATTTCAAAATATATTAATAAAAAATTCTATCGATCTCTATGTTGCAAATACCAATTGTAACATATTATTTATTTATAGGGAAAATATGTTATATATCTTTGACCTTTAATCTTATATCAGTTATGCAATACTAATATTATGTATCTATTTATCTGTGTCTAATATGACATAATCTTGGTCAAGTCTATTCATATATTAGGTACTCCTTTTTTTCCGAGAGGCTTGCTCAAACACTGATAGTTGTCAATTATGCAACAAGTCATACTTTTCAGTTTATGAATAAGTGTCATATGAAATACTCGATGACTAAAGTGACAGCAAATGTATAAAAACAATTTATGCTACAAATGTACCCGATAAACTAGCCAGATGTTAATTATCCAGATGTAGTGAGATATATCGACCATAAGAGACGGTAAGAATATTTATATTATCATGTTAATCGTTTTGGCAGAAATTCATACATTTTTAGAATAATGCTATCTCGATAAAATTGAAAATTATTTCCTAGCAGCTAATTAGACTTATTATTATTGCTATGTGCAAATACATACATGTTTATTGAATATTAAAAAAAATGATAACAATAATTGACAATAAGAACCGTCCAGGAACTCAGTTAAGGTCAAAACAATTGAGTCGGATTACCAATTGCATTAAAATTGGCCTAACTTAATATTCATACATACCGGTTTTTACAAAAGTCGCTTCATAAGGTAACGATGTTACTGTGTCGCGTTAAATAAATGTAAAAGAACGTTTTAATATTTTGGTAAATAGGTAAGCATATCTGAACTACGCTTTACGCCAGGTTTAAAAATATATGCAGTGTGAGCAGATTTTTAAAGCTGATTTTTCAATCAACCGTTAAAGCCCGATAAAAATGCATAAGGATATTTACTACAAAGTAATAATAAATAAATAGAAACGAGAAATCACTGATACTTAAATCGGTATTCTAATGACATACTTATATGTTAACGCCGTAATTATCCTCAAAGTAATTGTATAACGAGAGCGATTCCCTTTAAAATATTATAAAAAATATAACAAGAACATATTAGTGTAATCGTTTAACTAGTAATAAAGGTTATAGGGTCACTTTAGCTGTCGGTAAATGTCATATCGTACTACGGTACTTAGCAAACGAGATAAGATGTTTCAGAATATGATACCGAAAGATTGAATATTAATAATATGTTTAGCGACTTTTGGTGATGACTGTATCTATACTACACTTATAATTTTTAACAAAATTAAGGCATTGTTGAATGCTTTTTACTTGAGTACAACTACCTTTCTACATTTTAAGTCAAAAGTCGAACAAAGCACGTGTAAGAACATGAAACTCGTTCTCATATCCGTATAATTAACTGCATAGAGATACAAAAACAAGATACTTTTCATAAATTCCTATACATTTAGTGAAAGTTTATTACAATTTGAAGGTAATTTTACTACTAAAGATGATGGATAATTGGATGTTGTTTCAGATTATTTAAAAAAGCCCTTGAATTTGACGTCATTGAAATAATTACAATTATAATTAAATGAAAATGTGTTTTTTATCCTTGTGAAGTAAAGATTAAGAATTTTGTGAATGCAATTCTTGTGTAAATTGTTTTAAAACTTTGTTTGTAAGCTGTTTTCATATTACCTGACCTACACCTATTAAAAATATAAGCAAATAAATGTATGTATTTAATTTGAATAGGTTTAAGATTAACTTTTCGCAACAGACTACGACTCACCGCGTTGCCACTTGGTAAGAGGTCGAGCTAATCACGAATAAGTTAAAGGCTCGTTTTCGTTATTTGTGCTTCAGTATCAGATAGTGTATAGATGGAATTTGGACAGTTGTATCCTGTCATTTGCTGTCACTTTATCTAGCAGATACTTTATTTATCACTTATTCATAAGCTGTGTAACTAGCGCTCAGGTTATCAAGCAGGAGAGCTTCGCGACTGTAGACATACTGTGTTAAATGACTCTTAGCATAGCTTTAGAAACACGGCCATTAGCCCTAATATCAACGATGTCCATACAACATTAATTCACGCATCATGTACTAAAATGCCCTAATTACGAGATATTTGCCATATAAAAATCAACCTTAATGCAATACAAATAAGGTTCTTACCTGTCCACCGTATTTTTCGTTGTTAGTAGAGCCTGAATTAGTTGGTATTGTGAATGTGATCTGACCACCGGGGAAGTAGTCGTCGTTGTTGTCGTCGTTACTGAAAAAATTTAAAAAAAAAACATAAAATTTTGCATCTCCCTCCTTTCCTTTTGGCTTTCTGCAGGTCCCTATATTTTTCTCAATCTTTGAATGAGCAAATTCTGTGCCTTTGTGCCAAATTTTCGTCAAAATCGGACTTAAATATACCTTTTTTCACTAGATGCACACAATTAACTTCACTTTGACTTACAATAAAATATATTTGCTTATTTTTGACAGGTTTTTTTGTCTAGGATTGAGCTAACTGTTAAATTCAGTTGTCTTTGATGGGGATTGGACAAACAAAGCAAGCGACGGAGACAGTTGATAAAACATGGGGGAGGTTTTTGACCAGCAATGGGACAGTATAGGCTATTAATAAAAAACTAGTTTAAAGTGGATACTAAAATTATAATATCCAGCTTTCAGAGCTATCGCTGAACGTAATCTTATTATAAAATAACTTGATTATATTATTTAATTGTGATCTAGCTAGCCGTGACTAAGTTTGTGTATTAAGAATGTCTGCGGCCTGTGATTATCATGAAACGTGAAGTGAAAATTAATATTGCTGTAAAATTCTAATCGCTTGGAAAATGATTTTGCATTTCAGATTAAAGTAGAGGTGGGTAGATCTCCCGTTTAAACTAATAATCTACTAAGGTATCTGATAATGAACGAATCTTATCTTAGAGTATTAATTCTTTTGATCATTAACCATACGACAAACAAACAATTCTTTTATCGTTTTAGAAAAAATGTCTATTTTCTGTTATACTAAAGCCAAATAAAATACACACTGCGTTGGTGACGCTATCTACGGCAGGAAAATTGACAAAAACAAATACATTCAGTTTCAAAGAATCGAAATTATACCACCTACTGCCACGCCTTAGGTAAGGCTTATGTAACGTGCCCTTTACATAAAAATAGATCGAAACATTGCCTATCTCGGCATCTATCTTATGTATATTTTTTCAATAAACCACTATCTGTTTTTCTAAGCTATACCAATATAGATGATATCAGTGTTGTCACATTGAACCGCGACTGAATTTAATATCCGGACGAATATTTTCTATGTTTATCAATAGGTTAGTAGGCGAGATAACTATGTATTTATAAATGGGGAATATTATTATAATATGATTCTGTATTATAGATGTAGGCCTGTCGGTATAACACAATAGTTTGTATGTTTATCTGTGTCACTATTTCTCATAGACTTCTAATAGTATCTTTTTTAATTTAATGAATTATTCTAAAGTAATGTTACTAAAAAAAAACTTTACAAACTGGTTAATAATTCGGTTACTCCATTAAAATTTGATAAGATTAAAGTATTGATTTTAGTTATTAATTTGAACTCAATAACGTGTTAATAATATTTCCTAAAGTCTTATTTTAAGAAATATTATTTTAGTTTGTCAAGAAAATCAGATTGTTGGTAGTTCCTTACCTTACGGAACCGTCGTCAAAGTCTGAAGGTGTGTCTGGTCTCCTCGTGGGGTTTCTTCCAGGTCCTACCGTTGTGAGGGGGTATCCATTGGCCCCGGGCCTTCTCGTAGGCTTCACTCCGAAGTTTATTGAATCTCCACCGGCGCTAGTGAATAAATAAAAGGAAAAAATGTTTAACATTATCTAAATTCTTATTAACTGCAGTTTTAGCAAATGATCGAGGGTTCGTACCTAATGCCTCATACCCTGACTTTTCGTACTTATATGTTATGAAGGAAAACATTGTGATCAATCTTTCATGTCTGAGAATTCTTTAGGACAGTTTTTAGTCGCCAACCCACACTATACCAGTGTGGTGAAGACTTAACCCTTTTCCTTTGGGCACATTTTCATGTATTAAATGTAACAGTATAAAAACTAAGCATTTATCTAGACTTGTGCATAGATATATTTGGACTTTTGAACTTATGCAGAACATGCAATGTAAAAAAGTTAAATTTGACCTTTATAGTTAGATAGACTACATAGATCTAAGGACAAAAATATTACAAGAAATGCTGACGTCTCTAATTACTTTTTTTACGTCAAAGGAATTAATCATCCGGTTGGTACAATCTAATTTGTGGACAGCGTACACCCGTACCACAGATAATATTAATGAATGTAGTAATCAAATGCTCATTACGCGCGGAATCTGACTGATTATTATATTATTCAGTAGATGTTTCTTGTTTTATATTTATTGTTATGTTATGACGGACTAACGATTGGGCTTGTGATTTATTAGAAAACTATCTCATAGATATGTTTCTCTACTTGCATTATTTGGCAATCATTATCATATTTCAGCCGAAATAACTAATATAAACCTTCCTACCAGTCACTCTATGTTATGGTGAAGAGCGCATGAAACTCAGTAAAGCAGTTTTTGAGACAACCGTGACAGAGAGTGAGAGAGAAAATTATCTGATATCATCCAGTGATTAAATATGTGCCCGAAAAGTATTATAAATAAGTATCTGGATACTAAAACGAAGAGATAAAATACAAAAGACTCACATAATCAAATCTGTAACTTTTTTTCTCAAAAAGAGTATTTTACTTCAAATATATACAGAGAGCTAGCATATTATCATAGAGCTTAAACTACGGTTGCGACTGGCCACTATCCAGTTATTTAAGTAGCAGACATAAAAAAAACAATATTCAGTGTCCGAGCGGATTCACGAGGGATAAAAAGTAAGCTCATGCGCTTTTTCACGAGCTTACTCTTTGAAAAATACCGACTATGTCGCTTAAATTTAATATTAAAGATGAAATACGGATTTCGAATTGAATATGTTTGGATATAACTCAATTTCTAAGTCGACACTATGTCTTCGTAACGTGGAACAACCTTTTTCGATATTGCACATCTATTTATTTCTGAACGTCTTACTTTAATGTATACTTAAATGCGAAAGTTTGAATGTATTGCTATTTAATCACGCCAAAACTACTGAACAGATTTTGATGTGGTACTCACATAAATAAAGAATTTGTGTTTTCTAGGTATACAAATAATAGTATACTAAAATCTAGAACCCACTTAAGCTACTTATTATCTCGGGAAATCTTTTCACGCAGAAAACTATTCATGACCAAGTCGAGGTAGCATAGTAACATATGTATTTATATTTTACTAGTAAACATCCTCTTGATATCTCAGTTATAGTTATTATTACAGTTGAAAGTTGTTTGCGTGTTAACGTAGTGTCATTGTAGTATGCAAATAACTAAGTACGAGTATCAAAGTATAGGACGACCTGTGGCGAGGCGGAACGATGTCCAACTCTCATGCAGTTTCTGAATCATTTATAACTAATAGCACTTCTAACTTTTCTTTTGCTTACTTACAACTCTGTTATAATTATCATCTATGTATTATAAAAAAATAATCACCAAAATACAATAACATTACAATTACAGCTTTGAAATGACTACACCAAACTCGATAGATGTCTTTTTTATACGTTTATTACAGTCAGGTTAAAATTTCGTCGGGTAATGACTGCTACAACTAATAAATAAATTAATTTTGATAATAGGTAACATGACGTCCAGAGCAATTCAATTATACCAGGAGATTTAATAATGAAAAAAATAAGTTTAAAAATGTTTAGAATATATTAATTTTAGTTTTACATAATGTTTAATGCCTTATATTTGCATGTCTTAATGACAAAATATGTGATACTGTATTATTTTGATAACCAACTTTTGTACCATATTTTCTGCGAATAAAAATAATTTGAATTTGAATTTTAACATAATGTTAATCAAAATTGCCTATAACAACGTCACGGTTTTTGACAGTTACTGTAAAAGAACAGTAAAAGCGCTACGCATGTATTAAAAGAGATAACACGTATACCTACTATTAAAGAAAAGATACTCACATGCTAACAGGATTAGGATTAGAGTTACTAGGCCTGACATACACCGGCCCTTGTTCAGTAGGTTTGCCTCTAACTGGCGTAGACTGCTGCCCCTGTCCAACCTGACCTCCACCAGGCCTGCTAGTACTAGAGCTGGTCGCTGGAGGCCTATTGTTCGGTATCTGAGGGCCTTGCGGTGCAGGCTGTGGGGTATTCGCATTGCAGATCTCCCTCCCGTTCAGTCGAATAGCTCTTAACTTCGGTGTTTGGCTCAAAGAGTTGTATTGGACGAAGAATCTGACGGCTACTGCAGGCCCTGGGTTGATCCTCATCTCGGTGTTTTCAATCTTGAAGTCTATGTTGTCTGTTGTTGTCACATCGCCTACCCAGTTCTGGAATAAAATGTGTTGTTGTACTTTTTGTACATTGAGTAAAGGAGTTTATGAGTAAGGTTCTTATACAAACGGTTTTGATTTAGTTAGCACATGTATTTAACTGTAGAGAAGTTAAATTGGTGTTTGGTATTTCAAAAAGATGTTCAACAAAATGACAAACTTCTAGTCAAGGTCTCACATGTTTCGTTTTGCTTGGGTAAAAAGTGCTCATTGATATAAAAAGAGTTAATTTCAAAAAAGCATTTTTTGTTGAACCGGCTGTAGAAGCCGTAATTCTCTTTTTGGTTACGATGATGATAAAAAGTTAGGATTGTATTTTTTAGTATATCGTGATACCTGTTCCTATTTCTACTATTTCGTGTGCGTTAATAATTTCAAAGTGTACTTTATAAGATTCGACCTACACGATAAAATTCTGTGTTTGCGAACATTGAAAACATCAAAAATATACTTTATTATTACTTAGTATTGTATATTAAATTATCTGTGTGAATATCACGGGATATTCACACAGATCTGTGTCAATAGCCATTTACTGGTCGATGGCACTTTATTACCAATGAAATAAAGGTTGAATTCATAAAAATTATTAATATGATTGTCATTTTCTTTCTCACGGTGTTTTTTTATAAAGCAATTTTTGGTTCCATTTAATGCTGGACCACTAACCGATAAATAGTGATAGTTAAACATCTTTCTTTACGTTGTCCTTGCCACTTTGATGTGTATGGAAGAGACCAATGGAATATGGGTGGGTATTTTAGTTTTTATCTAGTAATTTAACTATGAAAGCATTGACAAAGACATTTTGGGTAGTAACTTAAGGATTCTAGTGGTTGTCAATTCCAAGAGCAGTGAAGTTCTCAACAGTTTTCAATAAAATAGATTGACAGCAACTTACCCCCAATATATCCGCCTTCCTATCCAGCACGATATTCAGCCACAGTGAGTGCAGGGTGCTATCAGTGGAGAGGTTAACGACCCCGTACCATCGGCCGGGCTCTGTGCCTGGTGGCTCGTACTGAAACACGTTGGGACATGGCGAGATCGGCGTGGACTGCGTGTTCTGCTCGAAGCTCGGCACTGATAGTGCTATCACCATTAATAGGGCTGCAAACTGGAGGAAGAAATATAAGTTGTTAATCGTTTAGGCCTGATTTACAGTTGTTACCAGTGATAAGTTAGTCGGTTAAAGTGGTTATCATGTTGTGGGTCGATTCGGTATGGTAGAACTATTTGTGTGATCAACAAATATTTACTTCGACTGTTCTTAGTGTAAAAGTGTCCCATGCTTGTATGTTTGTGAAAGTCTACTTAAGATAAGACTACTTCCTAGTGTGGTCTTTTTAAGTTTTAAAATTTTATCGCGATTTTTTTTTATAAATCAGAATTAAATACATTTAATGTTAGGTTATTACTAAGTAAAATAAGAAAACTGTGTTTTATTGAAATTATAGACGAATAAACGATAAAAATATCCTCACTACAAGTTCTTTATTTCATTACAAATATGTAGTTGTGACATTGTCTATCGCAATATGATGCGTGTAACGATCAGTTAGAAACATAGCAGTTATGTGGCATGATACAATCATATTATGTATTTACATACCTCACTCAAAGGTTATTTATATCTAAGACATTACACGTAATAACTTGACGCATTTGTTCCACAACTGTTTCATGAATTATGCAGATCTTGTTATGTCAATGAGATGTGTAGCTGTGGTGCTTGACACATGTGGTTGAGTTAATTCTTTGTCGACGATTTGTAGATAAATGCGCGTAGGTTTCTAATTGATTAATTACCGATGTAAAATTAAGTGATGGCAGTTTAAAACGTGGAAGAAAATCGTTTATTATTGCCCGGTTTCACTAGTTGTTAATAAGGTAAGTATCGGTAAGCTTGTCAAGTGGAATATTAACAGATTTTTGGATAAACTTGCTGTCACTTAATGACTTGTCCAAAAGCCGTGGAATAGACTGGCTCTTAGGTAATATTGTAAGCTTTATTAGATCAGTTTTGTAGGTTGCAAAAGCATCACGGACTTTCGACTTTTCAAAACGCTTCTGTAAACACTATATATTTTTTGTAAAGATAATCTTATTAATTTTACAAATCAAGCCTAAGGCCGAAGATATTACTTCGTGGTATATCTCTAACGCAATAAACTAAATCGTTAAACATAATCCTTAACCATATTACGCATTTTTCATTTTTTTGCCTATAACTTACACGTGTATTAGATACTGTTATTGTAAGGTGATAGAAATAAATAAATTTTATACGTAATACACATAAATGGCATAAACTGGAGCAGAATCATATACGAAGCGGATCCATTTCGGCAGTGCCACAAGACTTATGACCGGTCGTGGAGCGCCATTCTTGAACACGGAGTAAACAAAGGACCGGCGTGGATCACGACAGGTGGGCGCGAGGTGACAAATACCGGTAAACAATGAACTGGGAGAGCTAGGGGAGTGGTCGTTATAAATGGTGTTAACACTCATTTGGTTAGTTATAGAGGGTGTTTAATGTGTGTGTTGCTGCAAAAATGAAGTTTTATGCAGGTGCGGTCTCGGGCTGATACTTAAAATGTAGCCTCAAATTTGATTTTAAATGAGCTTGACTTATAATGTATCACCCAAACTAAGAACCTAGACTGTGTGTGTCGTCCTGGACGATTTATGCTATGGCGGCCAGTTTCATTGAAACCAGCCAACTGTGCAGGACTTTGTTTATAAATAAATAAATATTATTGGACAACTCACACACGGTCATTTGATTCCAAACTAAGCAGAGCTTGTACTATGGTAACCAAATAACTGATAAACATACTTATATACTTCTAAATACATACTTATATAGATAAATTGACAACCAGGCTCAGAACAAATACTCGTGCTCATCACACAAAGATTTGTCCCGGGTAGGATTCGAACCCACCACACGCGGCGCTACGGTTGTTGCGGCGAGGTGACCGCTTAAACCACTGCGCCAAACGTGCAGTTTATAGTAGCCTAGAACCCAGACTACCTATTACTAAAGTAGGTGAAGTCAGTAAGTCAAAAAATTTGATAATTGCATTTTTACATAATCATTCCAAACTTGCTAAACCTTAGAGAAAAGGGTTAAAACATCATCTCAGAATTTGTTCTAAACAAGCAAGCAACACAAAAGCTTATTAAATACTTAACAAGATGCTGCTTGCGACGCCTCACCCTATAAGGCTGGTACACATTGTCACATTTACCAACAATAGGCCGACAAAACAACAAAGCTTCGCAACGCAATTAGTAATCCTATTAGCCTTCCCCTAGCGGCGGAAATTACCTAATTACCTGGTTAATTTGCTACTGAATACACCCTCCTGTAAACCTACCCTTTCATTTACTAAGGGGCGCTTTCGACTGGATTATAAAAAGATACATGGCTTAAAAGGATTTGCCGACATTTTACTTTGTTAAAGCCAAAACAGAGTTTCATTTTACAATTCTTAGTAAACCAAAAATGTTTGCAAGATCATTCCTACTAACTAAATATGAGAATTGCTTAGGTTATATGAATGCGTAATTCATTCATGGATGACTCTATCACGCAAAGACACACATTCCTTGACAGATTTGGATGATACACGGATTTTAAGCAGCATCAATGTTGTCATATTTTTTGTGCTGGTCTTATTCCTTGCGATGCTAAGGTATCCAGTCTAACCGGATCAGGCCGTACATCAAGTTCTCATGAGCGACTGCCATTAGGGCTCACCAACCTTTTGGTAGTTAGACTAGTGGACAAGTATAGAGCAGAGTACAGACTTGTTAGATTACAGGAATAATGACGGCCGATAACGCAAAGTTACTTTTTTGAAAGAAAGACAACTGCCGTAATAAGAATTCCTCTTGTGTCGCGGGGACAAACAACGGATACAAAGTACAACCAGACCCGAAACAACTAATTGTTTCGTATGGAAATCGAACCTATGACCTCCCAACGCAATGCAACTGGCGTAGCGTCCACCACTGCGCCACGGAGGTCGTCAAGGTTTTTCAACGGAATATGAGAACGAATGGAAACCCATCCAGGAATTGACCTCAGCTCAAACACTTGACGAATAGGGTGGCTAGCTTTTTGCTGGAACTGCTATATAATTTTCGTAGTATTTTTTATGAAATGTCTGCGCAACTTGTTTTAAAATGCATCCGTATTAATCTACGATATAGATTATAATTGTTTTATGCCTAATATAAGGTGAGTTAGTGAATCGAATCAGTGTTTTTGTGATAATTTGATACAATTATTATGTTCAAAGAACGTCTGTTGACGTCTTGAGTTATTTTTAGCTTTTATAAGTTCACGTTTCGGTGTTTAATTGATTGTTTTTATATGTTTTACACATTTTTATTATAACTTTATTCATCCGACGGTGATATTATACTTTTTGGTATTGTTAAAAATGGTGTACGAATTGTTACAACGAACCTACAGTAACCTACCTACCTACAAGAAGGGCGTAAGTAATGTTGTATTTTGGAACTTATGACTTTTTTGTACTGAACGCAACGAAAAATGAAATATTATTTTTTGAGTGCTTAAAACTTAATTATATTTGTTTTATTTATTTTCTCACATCTCTAATTAAAATGTTACGATGAACGATGTGTTGCACATTAAGCTATTATAATTTTCTAGTCAATTTAACTTTACATAGTTGTACATGTAACGTTGACTTAGAACAGAACTCAGTTATCAAACCATCACAGATTTTATTATTAACTATATAATTGTTGGACGGAAAAACACAGACCTTGTGTTCGCATGTGTATGTCTGTAAAAGTATACGAGACATCCTCTGTGTTAGTGTATTAAACAAAAAAATCAAAAGCCGCAAATCTAAATTTAGTTGTAATAGTCGTGTATAACAACTATCTCTTTTTGGTAAACTGTAAATTTTTTAAACGATTAATTCACCCGTACCTTTCACAGAGTATAAAGAAATAATAAACAAATGCTCTGTCAATATTTATATACAACCAGTAGGTAACTAAACGGACATGATCTAAGAATTAGCAAAACTTAATACATATACACATAGACACCTACCAATGAAACAAACGTAAGCACATTTATGTAGTTAGTTATATTTCATCAACATTGTTCGAGCAGATGTTATTTCTGGTGTTACAAGTAAAGATGTGAATAACAAGCCGTTGGCCTCTTACATCCAAGGAGGTTGTTATTTCAGTACAACCAGTTATGGCCCGTAGCAGACGCTCTTAACGGAACATGTGTGTAAAGGACGCGAGGTGACCTAAAATTAAGGAATTGAAACCTTCGGAATGTCAGTAAATGAAAAGATACAGTTTCTGTGTTTGCCGCTACGTTTACTTATATTAAATTTTATTGTATGTACATAAATATACTGCTTTTAGTAAAAGCATTTAGGTAAGTAAAATCGTTTTTATGGCCGACTTTAAACAAAACCCAAAAAATATAGCCTGATGTTCTTCCATAAAATGTTTGTCCTAAGGATAGTAAAATCTCATATAAATACGTAACAGACTGACTTCTAACGTGCCTCTCTATAAGCTAGTGTCGCCTTATAGATAGTTCGAAGACAAAAATAAATTAACTTCTGTTCTTATAGGCAATTTGAAGGTGAATCCCCGGATGGTTCATATTTTTTTCACGTTATAAAACTTGTTTTTGGGAGTGCTTTTTAATAATTTATTTAAATGCTACTCGGGTTTTGGTTTTAAGATAACATCTTAAAAGTAACAAGCTGAATAAACTCGATGTTTGTTTTACATGTAAAATGTGCACTGTAAGGAAAGCTCCACAGTTATATAATATACACAATCCTAGGAATTATTAATAAAATATTTTTTTTAAAAACTTTGTCGATTGACGAATTTTAAAGTAACTACATCGCGTATTAGATAGATTGAAGGGTGATGTTTGATAGAACTATTATAACTATACAAACAGGCGTAAAGACATTTTCAATGACTTTTAGACACTAACAATCAATCTTTAAACGCACATTGTATTAGTCTAAATAGACATAAGAATTAACTAAATCTTGTTTAGCAAACATCCTAATGAGTTATAACAAACATAGATAATTAATATGACGTTACGCGAAACTTGACCGTATAACGAGAGGTAAAACCCAGCGTGGCCATGACGTAGTATCCTATTAGCAATTCAAAACGTCATTATCAGCTGTTTGTCGGTATATCCTAACTGTTTACTCAAAAACTCGATCAAACACTGGAAATGTCCATAGATAGTTGCGATCACTGGGCAGCAAACGGTCTGCTGGTTAAGCAACGCGGTTGGCACGGTCATTCCATAGATGGGTAACCGCATAGTGCTATTTGAACTAAGCGTCTCTGTGCTTCGGAGACCATCTAAAAAGTCAGTCCCGGTTGTTGTCAATTAAGATATTAGTCGTTAAGCCATGTCAGAGGCCTTTCGGGCTGCTTGAACAGCTTTGACACTAGGCTGACCACTAACCATACGATATTATTATTATAACCGGTAACTTAGCTTTTTGGAGAGAGCTATACATTTATGTTTATGCCATGTTATAAGGTGAGGAAAAACCTCAAGTCCAAAACAAAAATATTGAATGCAAAATATTCAAAGTTCTGGAGAATTCGTGATGAATCATTTTATTGACATTTAATATCATATTAGGTTATTTGTAAATTATATATTATATTATGTATTATGTATGGTGTTTTAATATAACAGGTTATGTAGAAACTTGTAGGGAACTATCGTTATAAGTGGACTTTGGTTTGTGGTTTATTATTGTATTCATGTTAATTTTCCTATTGAGTTCAATGGTAAAAAAAACTAGGAATCTCAGTTCAAAGATCGATTTTTCTGCTATTATAGTCCGGCAATTCAGGAGAGAGCATTGATTTAGGTAGATTATATACTTCTGTGTATGGCCAAAATAAGGTTCCTGAACTAAAACGAGCCTTACTAAACTGTAGTCACTGATGTTCTACATTCTGTTCATTTGTTTTTCGTCAACCGTTGATGGACTATACTAGTTCTTGATAAACATTAGCCAGCAGACATTTTTAACGCAATTTAAGGCTGCTTATTTGAAAGCAGTCACTTTAGGCACCAGCCTGGTGACTTGAAATAGGTAAATTGTACATACATAAAGACAAATTAACCATTATAATAAAATCTGCTATAGATGGGAAGTGCAAAATACTGACTACAATATTTTCTAACGAATCAACATAAACCAAGTTTTGTAGTTGTTTTGTTCCAAAAATAAGTACAACACAAAATTACAATAGTACCTTTGATTCTATTTATATTTAGATATTTCTTATTATTTCCTGTAACTCTTTAATTTAGTTACAAATTGATCTTTAATGCGTACGATGGTTAAGGAAAAATACTTCTGCGAACAAACGATAACGAACAGCAAAACAATTAAATATAATTGTTGTAGAGATTCTCATAAATGTGTTTTATACAAAGAGATTGTTCAGTAATAAGATTACAATCTTATCCTTACAATGGATGGGGTATAGAGGTTGAGAAGCGTGTCTTTTCATGACAAGGTTCAATTACCATCCCAGTAGAAAAAATAAATTGAAAAAAAAAATCAGATCATTTTTTTAAACAAGATATTTACGTTTTATCACCTGGGCAAAGAGTCCCTTTATGTATAGCTATTTTTTTTATTATATGGGAACATGCTCATAAAATCACGAAGTTGTTAGTAAGTCATCGATGTCCACATAAACCTCAGGACGCCTGTGGTGACAATAATTTGGGTTAGTTTTTGCGACACCTCAAGATAAACCAAAAAAATTTTTGTAAAGCCACACAGTTCATTTTTTCATAAGTTTTTACATGCTAACCGAATCTAGTAATCGTTTTTCGGAATTTCTCAAAGATGAACTGAACTGAAACTTTAATTGGAATGTTTATGAAATTCAATGATAGCTATCTGAACAGTTTTATAAAACGACTTTCATAACTATTTTGATAGTTTTTAATCTTCGTTGTTTACATTAAATAGTTAATTAGTTACTGTTTCATTATTGTAAGCAAAGGTCATTATTATACAGAAGACGTTAATATAATCTTTTAATAAGTTTATTGCAAAGTAAACATGATTTCAACCATAATTTTTTACTTAAAAGTCAGACCGCAACCATGTTTTTGCACTGCCAAATTAAATGTGCGGTTTTTTGACACACTAAAAAATAACAGATGTAGCTTTTAATAAGAACTCTGACGTATTTTGTAGCCTGTTTAAGATCGAGTTTTGATACCATATTCTTTATATTTGTTTAAGAAAACTGACTAACATTTAATTTCCATTTTGGATATTTTGTAAAAGACCTCTCCTTCTTCTAAGAATGTCTAAATCTGTCGAGAAGTTTGCTTTAACATAAAGTTCAAGACCCGATTCTTGACAACTTATCTGATCGTGGAATCCATACAATATAAAAATGTTTCGTTTGGGAATCGAACCCTATTACCGCTGTGGTACGTGAAGTTAGCTGCTATAACTTTAACCTGTACTAACGAATGTGTGTGGTGAATCACAGACAAGTCTGTTTTTTTGTGTCTTGTAGCTTTAGATGGTAAATTGTGTTCGTATTTTCTAGTTTTGAACCCAGCTTTTGAATGATGATACACTACTATGCTCCGTTTGATAAATACACCACTGCAATTGCTAATTTTGTGTTCTAGCCATACCTGAGACTTTTATTAATATTTGTTATTATTGTTTATTGTTATTATTACTGGTTATTTTAGATTTAAAAAGCCTATGTTTTACTACCGATATTCACTACTTCCTTGACAAATGTTATAAAAATTAGTCTGATAGTTAAAGCATGGTAACGTGATAGACAGACAGATTTTCACAGTACTGATTAGTTAGTATAGATTCAACATTAAAAGTTTATTTAAAGTTTCTCAGTACTTATAAGGTTTCCAGTACAATCTAAACAGGTTTTCGTTTATCTGAATATAATATTCTTAATTGACACCAAATTGTTTTGATAAAGAAGTCCATTAAAAGTTTTCTGCCGTTATTTGTTCCGTATTGTTTCAACGAAATTAGGCTCTAGGCTCGGTTCAAGATAAATTTATCATTTACTGAAAGCTTTATTTTATCAAATTATACCTCAACTTGAGTTCTGTTGATGCCCAGCTGTATATAAGCGTTCTATTTTCTCTATGTAATGTTTATTCTACTAATATTTAAATTGCAGATAGTTTGGACATGGTTTCTACTCTTTTACGCAATTCCATATGCATTTAGAAGAAAATTGGCACACAGATAGTTTAAAAGCTGGGCTGGATGAACTTGTGATGCCGATGTAGCCGCATAGTACCTATGCAAATATAAGTTTTGGAGGAAATTCTCTAAATTCTAGTGAAGTTTTATATCAAAATTGGTTATGTTAGCTTAGATATAAAAAACTTTAAAACAAACCAGATCAAAATTTAACTTAATTTTATATATATTTTTGTGATACTTATATGTGACACTCATTGAATACTTCTTGTAGGTAAATAAACCTGTAAATCCTTGACTAATAAAGGTTTTCAATATTAAATAATACAAAAAGCCACCTCGGACGTAAGACAAACCGGTCCACCACCATTTTGATCACCACACAAATGACATTCGACCACAACACTTGAAAAAAACTTCCTACACGAATTAATTACACAGAATAACATAATTGCACATTAATAACGGTCACAGCACATTGTTTTTGCACAATTCTTACCATTTTGAAAGGAATTTTTCCCGGTGATTATAAAAACGACTATTTGTATGTTGTTCACACAAAAAAATGTTTTTTTATTATTTATCGATTGGCGACGAGCGCCACTCGCGCCGGAATCTGTGAGAATGACAAAAGAAAATCATAGCAATATTAATCTTAGAGGTCAAGTTTACGATAGCCAGTAGAGTGAGATGGCTATATATCATTAGTAGGTGTGAGTAGGACAGTTATATATTTGTCATTGCGTCGGTGAAGTGAGTTTAAGCGAGGGTGAGCGCACACGCAAACAAGTTAGCAATGATCATCGGAACTGAGGGAACTATATATTCGCTTAGCCTTTGTTCCAAACTATGTTGGAGTCGGCTTTCAGTCTCACCGGATGCAGCTGGATACCAGTGTTTTACATGGAGCGACTGCCTATCTGACCTCCACAACCCAATTACTTGGGTATTAACACGATACCCTTCGGTAAGACTGGTTGTCAGACTTTCAAGCTTCTGACTACTGTTAACGACTGTCAAAGATCTTCGAAAATGACAGCCGGGACCCACAATTTAACGTGCCTTCCGAAACACGGAGGAATTCGATATGTATAAGATGGTCACCCATCCACGGAACAACCTCGGCAAGCGTAGCTTAACCTCAGAGATCGATCCGCGCGGCTGTTGTAAACTAAGCCACGAGCTCCTCGAACTGAGGGAACTGTTACGTATGTAATTAAATTGCACGGTGTGTACGTAGCTGTATCTTAAGTGCGATGATTCTCCAATATTAAACCCTTTTTGTGATTGTGTGGCGAGATCAAGAAGTGACACGATGTCTGACACGTGGATAGAACTACCTTACTCCGGAAAAATGTAGTTTTCTACCGAAAGAAGGACATACGAAATCGGTTCCCTTTTTTTTTAACAAAGTTAAATAAATTACTTAGGTACTTAAATTTATTTTATGGGAAATAATTTTCACTCGTTCTAACAGTGAAGAAAATATCGTGTTGAAATTCCTGAAAGTTCATAAACACAGGTCTTTAGAGTATGCAAAGTCCCCAATCCACTTGGTGTGGTGGATCGGGACTATATCCTTACACTGCAGTAGGACATTGGTGGGTTAAATTAATTCAGTTAAATATATCGAAATACTAGGTGACCCGGCAAACGTTGTTTTGCCATAAAAATTAAGAAAAAAAGTGTCACTTAGGGGCATGAAAAATAGATGTTGGCCGATTCTCAGTCCTACTCAATATACTCACAAAATTTCATGAGAATCGGTCAAGCCGTTTCGGAGGAGTATGGTAACGAAAACTGTGACGCGAGAATTGTATACATATATTAGAATAGCTCGTACGAAAGAAAATAATAAATGTTAATAGTTATTAGGTCACAGTATGATTCAACACTAACATTACTTACTGAATTTTTCTGCGAACAATATTTTGTTTTCCTAGTTTTCCCGTGTTACTCATTAATTTCGGGCTACTGTGTAGTCGCGCTTCTACTGACAGAATGTATAAGGAAGTTGCATTATCGAATCGGACCTGTAATACTAACTAAGGTTTCACGTGCCTTTTCCTGCTGTCACCAGTAGCACAATTTTCTATAGGTAGTCGGTATCATCATGTTACGAGAGATTGAAATTTAAAATGTACCTAAATGTTCATTCTTTCAGCACCCAATTGGGGCGCTGCGTTGGTCACATTTTCATACGAAATTAATCGATAGCTAGCCGGTTATCGATAGCAGATAGTAATCGTAGATCGAGAGTTTGGCGTTAAAAAAGTACTGCAAAAATTGATTTTACGGGACCCGGGGCACTGATTTCATTTTAGTACAAAATACTTGAATAAATTAAATGCCTTTACTTGAATAAAATTTATCCAGGTGAAGCGAAATTTTAAGTAAAACAATTAAACATATTTGAACACTTTTAATTACGATTATATTTAAAAATGTAATAGTCTTGTTGATTCATAGTGCAAGCCATCGTATAGTGACTCAGCAGACTTCAAACCACACTGAATTACCTGCTCATTACATTAAAGCCGCAATTGTCGTGAAAATGCACTTTAAATATAATTAAAATGATTAAGACAATATTTTTGCGGCTTTCAACCACAACCATGTGCAACTAGGTTTTCTTTTTGAATGCTAGTTTTGATTAATTAATTACATATGTAATTTAATTATTTTTGAAAATGCCGACATCTAATTTGGAATATGGAAATTTATTTTCGAAGAAAAGTTTGTTTGATTTCCGATCTTAATTATTTCCATGATACAATTAATTAAAATGGCCTTACTTATGGTTTAGCAGTAAACGTGTAACAGGCAGACTTATATTTGTAATATGAGTATGGATGTAAAGGTTTAGGGAAATGAAAATGGCACAGAAAAAAATATGTTCATTATTTTTTATTTGAAATCAGAGATGTGTGTCTAAAAATAACACTAATTATTATTTGAAGACAAAAAGTCGACATTTTCCTTACAATTATAATTATTCATCTAAGAAATGTTATCAATACAAAAGCTATACATAAAAGTATTAAAATACGTCGATTTTAATCTTAAAAAATGGCAAGTAACAATATTAAAAACTAACCGAGCTACGGTTATTACTTCATGAGGTTAATGATCATAAACTACCGGTTTCAATAACCTATCATTAGTAACGGATAGTCCTACTACAGTTTGGTTGCTACATCACGTAACTAGAGGTCACCCACTGACCTAAAACACAAATACGGAAACAAACCTTTATGGTTTTAGATAATTTGTAGTAAAATACATAGACCAATAAGCGGACGAATTATAAAATAAATAAAGACTTGTTAAAATAGAAGAAAATTAACTTTTTGCGCTTTGTATAAATACGTTATGAAGATTCCACATCAAGTTCTATATCACGCCCATACCAACCAAAATAAGTTTCATAATATTACAGTAATAGTAACCAAACCATAGTAAACCCAGCTATCTATCTCTTACTAACGCTAGATAACCAGTCATAAGTTTCAAGATCAGTATTCATACAAGTTGAGTCGGAGCCACTGCAGCTGTTTGGCGAGGTCTGTGAACACTACATAATGGGTAGGGTCACATTGTTTCTGCTGGGCAACTGTCGCGGAGACCAGACCTCGGAGGTACCAGATCCCTTGGCTTTCGAAGACCATGCCGCCCCCGCTGTCGCCGTTGCATAGGGATTTACCTGGAAAATAATAGTGTTAAGTGTGTATTTATTTATTTTGGCTGTCGATATATAGACGGTGGATATAGAAAGAAAGGCTCCTTTGGTTAAAAGAAAAATGCTAATATTTCAAGTTTTGTATTTATTTGTCAATTTTTTTATGAGAATAACGGGCTTGGTGTCATGGTCATTTTGGTTAATTCATCTAAGTACGGGGTAATGATTGAGGAATAAAGACAGGTTTTACCATTTTTGATAACTTTACCTAAGTTATGGGATTTGAGTTCTACGATGAACTTTATTAAAATGTGATGAACCGAGTATTTCTAATATTCGAGTAGACAGCGATGCATACTACGTTTTCGGATTCCTTATCGGCAATATTCTTCAGTTTAAAAGATCTTCATCTGATAGACTTTTAAAGTTATCAGATAAAGGAAAAATACAGGTGTATTCTAGACATTTTGTAGCGAAACATAATTACCAGATCGATCGCCAGCGCAGTACGTGTAGTTGGAGGTGTATCGCACGAAGAAGTATTGATGTGAACGCAGACACGTCTCCTGGTCTACCACCGGCATCTCCAGCAGACTCAGTTCTGGCACCACGCCGGTCTCTTTTAGACCCCAGCCGACGACCTGTAGAAAAGGAATCAATGTACTTTTACATATTGGTGTGAGTCTGCGGGAAAAATCTTTTCTATTGTGTTGCAGATTTTTTTCCTTGCTTTCGAGTTATTATTCAAACTATCTATCTATTGGCAAAATATGCATTATAAGGTGTACTATAAAAACGTTTTAAAAATATAACATTCTTTTTCTGTAAATTAAATCTATTGCGACGTTCGCTGCGATTCGAAATTTCTTCAAAGTGTATATTTTTCTGTAACCAACTGGTTCTTATTGACGAAATTATTATACACACTGAAAACAAACTACGAATAATCTTCAAAAGGTTTAACAAAATAAAATTTTGGGCTTCTCAATCGGTCGAATATAACTTTTCATAATAAGTAATTATTCAAGGGAAGCCAGGGTTTTATGTTTGCTTGTATTACAATAAATTATCAACAATTCAAATCAAAATAAAAATTATTGCTAAAGTTATAATTTGAAAGTACCAAAAGAGTATTTAGGAGGCTTTCTCTTTGTTAAAAATAGGCTTCAACTTTTCCGAACAGTAACGCAGGTGTGAGGTATAACATGAACTAAATTTATTGCGTACCTATAAGTTTAAATGCCAAATTGTTTCATATACAATTTGACATTTAAACTGGAACGTAATTTTAAGTTTTGGATCATTCCGATAAAGTGGCTCTCGAATATTTATAGAATTTCAATACCTAAGTAATACTTGTTACAGGGAGACTCTTTTATACAGTACCTAGCTACCTACTACTTTTTAGTAAGTAATCCTACATCCAATTACAATTTAGTATTTATCCATACATAGGTAAATAATAAATTTATAGGAAAAATTTAGCTATATTGAAAATAGTTTGAAAATAATCAACACCGAATCACTAAAAAGTTATATCAAATTTGAAACTTAATAAAGCTTTCAGCTTTTAAAAAATTAAGTAACAGAAATCGTAAACAATTTTTAATTGATTGGTCATAAAAAAAACAATCACTTAGAGGATTCCACATGTAATGCATTTGTAATATTGCAGAATTGCATTATTACTTCGGTGGTGCAGTCCAGTCGATAACGCGATCGTTCCCGAAGTTGATCTCTCACGGAAATTAAACTGTCATTCAATACTGTGCATCAAATTGACAGGTTTTTAACCTAGCTTAAATATTGCAATGGTTACATTTAAACATTGCTACGGTTAGAACAACTATAGACTTATAAAGTTGGCTTTCAAGAGGACTTTTTTGTCGAGGTTCGAACTCATGA
Organism: Anticarsia gemmatalis; assembly: GCF_050436995.1. Lineage (NCBI taxonomy): Eukaryota > Metazoa > Arthropoda > Insecta > Lepidoptera > Erebidae > Anticarsia > Anticarsia gemmatalis. The sequence goes on along the minus strand of NC_134764.1, from coordinate 5,450,720 downwards.
TAATCTGGCGCTGAGGCAGCTGTTTGGCGACTTTTTTCACTGCGTAACCACGGATCTTATACTTGTCGAGTTAATTATGTACTTAATCACATCTTAAAGCTTATTATACTTATGGGTGGAGGCCGAGGTTTTGTATGTGTTTTACCAACGGTTTTCATATTGTTGGTCTTATACATAGATAGTCTGCTGCCGCATGTAGAAACGGGTAAACTTATTGCCATATACCGGGCGTCTTAAAACACTCTGGACTTCTATTCAGGACACCTAAGCAGTCATTTGTAGAACACAACGAACTGTATCTAAATAATAATACTAGATTAACTTACACATCCCCTGATTCCGATGATAATATTAAGATCTACGGCCTCCTCGGGCCACAGGCAGGCAGGTCTCACCCACCGGGAGTAAGGCACGCGGTCTCGCAGCTCCAGGATGGCCAGGTCTCGGTCAAACAGCGCCCCGTTGTAGTCCGGGTGAACTATTATGTTCGCCACCTAAAGTTTAAGCCGTTAAAATAATTCTCTTTATTTTAAAGTTGTTCAGGCCGCCCGAAATATCATTTTACACGGTAAAAATAATGTAAAGAATAATGGGTTTAAAATATTCTACTTGGTTATCTTCTTTGAAAGTCAGCGAGGTTTACATGTGCCGAAATATCAAGCTTAATCAAGGTGCTTGATTCTGGTAGGATAACCGTGGCCAGGAATGGAACAGCAACGGGTAATCTTTTTATTTAGTTACAAGTATATTAGTATTATAATTATCGCATGCTCCAACGGTGAAGGAAAACATCGTGAGTAACAACCTTGCATGCCTAAAATTTGTTTAATACATTTATTGAGGGCATGCAAAGTCCCCAACCCGCACTTGGCCGGCGTGGTGGACTCAAGGCCTTACCCCTCCCTCATTACGGGAGGAGACTCTTGCTCAGCAGTGGGACATGGGTTAACTTTATAATTTATTTTTATTAGTATTATTAGGGTACATTTAAAACTCACATAGTTAGTCTGCGTCCCCCAGGTAATAGTCCTGAGGTTATGTCTGCCGAGGTTGACGCTCAGCGTGTACTTGTCCACCAGGCCGTCACGCCTGGTCACGCAGTGAGCTGCCGTCAACACGTGCCAGTGAGTCACCAGCGTTCCTCCGCAGATGTACTCGTTTTTAGTTAGCTGAAACACATAATTTAATAAGTATTTAATTTATACGTTCTTTCTCCCTCTCTCTTCCATGCTATGAATCCTATATGGTAGTGGGTTGGTTCCTAATGCTTTTATTCATTTCGCTCTCTCCTGGACATCGTCTTCAGAAACCATACCCTCGCTCATGTTTTTTTTTCAAACATACTATAAGTTTGGAAGTCGTTTAATCGCTTCCCTATGTGATTTGTATGAAAGATTGTACAGCGCCCACTTGTGTTATTAGAAAGAAACTTTACAAGTAGTAACAGTTTTAAGTTAACTTATAAGTACTATACCTGCTTGTCTTTTCATCAAGGATATGCGGCTTTTTATGTAAGTAATTTATTGTATAGTCAGTGGTACTACGAATTGTATGAAAAGTACAAAATAATTATAATCCAGCTGCATCAGCAGTACCTGCGTTTCGTAGAGGGCAACCTGCCAAGGCCATTGACCTTCCATGGTCTTCTTGCCATCAGGACCTATTGGACTCATCACCACCGTACCGCACTGAGCCTGACACAAACAACGACACACTCAGAAACATACGCACAGCATTATAAATATTTTAATTTGTATAATCTTTACTATTCAACAAAAATGTGACAAGTCGCGGTAATTCATTAATATAGAAAAATAGGCCTTTTATTGTTCATACAAATTAAAATTTTTGTTTATAACCTTATTTTATTTCCGTACAGGCACATCAGCATAATATTATTTCATATTCCAGTACCATAACCTATCTAAATTAGAAAAAACAAAGAACCCAAAAAATACATTTTTGTATCGGGCATCATAATTGTTGGCATGTTACTTAACGCATGTCCAACTCGTAATGCAAGTACAACATCCAATGATAATTTCTGTTTTAGAAAGTATCTTCGTTCCTCTTCCGTGACAATGTAAATCGAACCTTACAGAGGGTAAAGTCCAACATGCGACCTTCGCGTATTTCGCAAATTCTCATTCATATTCTCACGATATTTTCCTTGTAATATACGACTAATTATATTTTCAACACATTAATTTCATAATAAAATATTTTATTAGATCACTAGCGGACTGGAATCACTTCGTCCAGGTATAGTATTGGTTTCATTCCCATGGGAATTTGGATCCTATCGATCCCATACAAACCTTGTCCAAACAGTTATAAACATATTAAAAAGTAAAACAAATTAGTTTAGTTGTTCAAAAATTATGCGCGAATCATACGTACATTTCGGTGATTCTTTTTATTTATATAGATTTATTATTAAGAAAACCTTTTCATTACTATCAATGAGTTTTGAAATTAAAAATATGCTTTCAAACATGTTCTCGTCTGTAAACCACTGAACAGGGAACACCAAAAAATGTCCATTGTTTTAAAAATGTACCAAGATACATTTTGAGTTTCGTTTTAATTTAAGTTTCATGTTACAGGATGTTAACTTAATTCCGGGTCACTATGTAAGTTTTTTAAAACACTGACACGTTGTGTGACTATAGGAGTACTTAAGTTCTAAAGTTCAATATTAAAGATTTTTTGGTACTAGGATTCAAATTCTTGGCGTTATCTATTCTAATCTATACTGTTCGATTATTGGCCAAGGGCCTTCCCAAAATTCCTCCACCGGTCTCAAGAAACTAAAAATTAACATTTAAAAATGATTCAAAATGCAAAGCTACATTTCTGAACTGGTTGGTTGAAGTGGGAAGTAGTCAGAATTATTTTACTTCTAAAATATATAAGTTTAAAGTTTCATAACACCCTGTATAACTACGCCTAAAGCTTCGGGGAATTCCCGCCATGATGTCATTACTCTTCAAATCCTTTCTTTTTAAATTCAGGCACAGACAAAGCACATTGTGCCTAAAACGAGTTTTGTATCCGTTTCCTGTTTTGTTCTAGAGAAAACCAGAAATGTGTTCGTGAAAGTGATAAAGGTCATTCTACAAATTATTTTGATCGTTAAGATAATTGTTTGCATACTTATGTTGAACACATTCTTAGTTACTAATAATGGTTTTCAAAAGCCATTAAGATAAGTGGGGAAAAACGTTGTACCTATTATTTTCAGTGTAAAGTTATTTCAGAATGGGTTTTTAAAATTCACTTTCTGATAAACAAAGAGCTACCAATAGGGCGGCAAGAAAGGTTTTGGTATTTCACACGATTTTGCATGTTTTCAAACGCTTTTGATTAGAGCAAAGTGTCATATACATATGTATACGTTTAAAATGTATGCTGCATTCTTGTTTTAGGAATAAAAGAACATTTTTGCAGTGAAGGTATGCTCGTGAGGAGTTCAGATTTTCAGTTTTTTTTTTGTCTCTATATCACCATTGGAGTAGTACTCTAGTTTTATTATAAGTAGTGGACTTACTTGCTCTCCCTGTGGTCCGAAGTTGTTAGCCGGTGGCACGCTGTATCTGAAAAATATAACTAGGTAATCATTTTAATACATTTATTTACCCATCACGCCTATTCTATTTGAAGGTGAAGGCAGAGGATTATATTACATTCATGTTTCGCCATTTCTACTATTAGACGTTGGTTCTATTTACAGGGGAGTTTTGCAGGAGCGTACGAGTGTGTCGGACATGTCACCGAATTCCGGTCTACTTTGTTAACATATTTACAGAAGCTGGAAAGACTCAACAGTACTTATTCGATCTAGAAATCGACCCCAAAATCACGTGAGAGTACAACAGAGGTTATAAAAATAAAGATAAACAAAATTCAAGCTCACACAGTCGTGTTCAGCGTCTCCGGTGTCCGTGTACCAGTGCTTGGTGACACAGTGATAGCCGGTGCTGGAGTGATAGGTTTCAGAGCCTTTACGTCGCAGATCTCTCGCCCATTGAACTTGATCACCTGCAGCTGCGGCGCCGGACTGATCAGGTCGTACTTCACAAAGAACCGCAAGTCCACCGGCTTGTCTGGAGTGATTCTCAACTCTGTGTTCTCTATTTTAAAGTTCATATTGTCTTTTGTTGCCACTTCTCCTATCCAGTTCTGGAAAATAATTGTCTCAGGTAAGATTTGAACTCATTACACGCAGCACTATAGTTATTGCGGCGAGGTGACAATGACATCGTTCCCCATTGGGCCAAACGTGCAGTTAAAGAGAAAATAAGAAACATCACAAAAAAATACAGTGATTTTAATTGAATCTTTACAGGTAACAGGTTTCAGATGTGTCTTCTTCATAACATGATCGACATTTCAAACAAGTTCAAACTACTTTTTCAAAATCGAGGAACCAAAAGTTCGAGGCCATTTTAATAAATTAACTCTTTGACATCAAGATAGCGTGTTCACGAACTGTGCTTAAAAAAACTGGTTTAATAATTAGTAAGGATTGAGCATTTATAAAATGTAGATTTAAAAACTGCTTTGATTTTTAAGGAAAACATCGATGATACCTGGTTTATTTAATTGGGCTGAACGGAAAATCCTAAGCGATAGAAAATGCAGGAAAAATATATCAAAACATTTTTTTAAAATTATAAAAACTACACGTTTTACTTGTTTCAAACAATTATCAATTTTAATCTGTGATTATACCAGTTAAAATAGTAGCTATATTATAATCTTAAAAGACCATAGCACGCAATATGAGATTTTTGAAGGAAACCCTCCGTCCACAGGAATCTGCGCCAAAACATCAGGAATTTCAAGGATTTAACCTTGAAATTCTTGACGTTTTGGCGCGTGTTCCCAATCTTCCAGTAAACTATAATACTTTTTTTTTACACCTTGTGTTAACAAGGTGTAAAAAAATCGGCTATGAAGAGAAACTACTTTAAATAATGTTGTAAACATAAACCGGGGAATAGAAAGAAGGAAAAAGAAACTCACTCCTAACAAATCAGCTTTTCTATCCAGTTCAATATCGAGTAGCAAGGACAATAGCGTGGTGTCCGTTGTCAGCTTGATGTTGCCATACCACCTGTTGTCCTCACTGCCTGGAGGCAGGTACTCGAAGACTTCAGGACATGGCGAGGTAGGACCAGTAGCCTGCTCAAACGTCGGCACCGATAGTGCGACGACAAGGAATAATACTGGAATCTGGAAATTGAGGAAAAATAATGAGATCTTGAAAGATATTGGGCCGATGCCTGCAAGGAATTAAGGACAAAAGAAAAAATATTCGTTGAATGTGTTATTTGATAGGATACTATACCCTACATTATCATATCAAATGACACGATTCTTAACAATTATATATTTATAACTATCTTCAGTCCGCGACTTAGTCCGCGTGAAAAAAGTACAGTAAGTGATAAGTTATCACTGTACTAAAATTCGTCTACTAGTTTTTTCGTGTAAAAGTAAGAAACATAGCTGCATACGTCCATCCATCCTCACAAACTTTCGCATTTATAATATTAGTAGGATAGGAAGCAAACATATTGGCACCCATTAGACACATTAAAAACTTAGACTAATAGACCAAATACCATTTAACTTGAAGAATCAAACTTGGGACTTCGTAATCCACTGTAATGCATTCCATAAACCCACATACTTTAGTGTTTACTTTGATTACTTATAAGCTCCGATCAGAACTTGGGCAAACTAGTTATAATTATTAAGTATTAGTTTCTATAAATAAAGTAACGTCCATGTTAGTACTCGTAATAACTACATCTCATAAGGGTCTAACCTGTTTGTTATATATATCTTCGTAGTAAAAGGTACTTGAACTCACTAGTAGGGCAACACACTAACATGCTATTGCGTGCTAATTTGAAAGCAAAAGTTTGTAGGCGCTTTATTTCAACCATATTTCAGCAGTTGCGAGAAAGTCTCAGGTATAAGAGCCCTGCCTCACTAGGACGCCATGGCGGCGTCGCCGGCTCCGTATCCACGCAGTTAATATTGAAATGTAATCTAAATCTAAATAATGGCTCTAAATCCCGTGGTCCCCAAAAAGGTTTTTAGTGACTCTCAAATAAGAATGGCATAAAATCGCATTCGATTGTCAAGATTGTTATCTAATTTTTTTTAATACCTACGTGCAGACATTGATGAAAAAATTATGATTGATAAGTATTGCTCACAGATAAATCGATTAATAGGCAATAAGGAAAATTGTTGCATTCGCTGTAATATGTGGTTATGTAATATGGTGTTTATGTGACTCGTATGATCATAAAATAATATAAAGAAGACAATTTTATACTTAAAGGAGAAGACAGTTATTAACGTTTTCAGTTATAAAATACTATTTTTAAATAATATCTTTCTGTTAATATTTTAAGTGTAAATAGGGAATCAGAATTTTAAAAATTAAGCTATTTAAAAAAAAACCAGTTTGAACAAAATATCATAAGACATGTTGTGGCAATGAACTTCGCTCAATATAAGGTACTTTAGTACCATCTTGTCAATATTATTAACATATTTTTTTATTTTACGAAGCATTTTACTTTACTTCATAGATGTTAATTTGTTCTTCAAAATAATTATGTCACCTCTTTAGTGATCCATTAAGCGCATTTGTGAAAAACTAGCGGACTGGCCTAACTTCGGCCGGGTGTAGCACAGTATTTTATCGCGTTGATTCCATTCCCGTGATTTTTGATCCCATCGATCCCATACATACCTTGTCTGGGATCATCATCGGACAGTAGGGTTGTGTCCGAGATTTGATGCGCATCAGCATAATTGCGGATTTTCCTCAAGAACTTAAGTTTCAGGGTCCGAAAATTTTACGCGAATTCAGGAATGTTCTTTCTGTGATCTAGATATGGTTGCTTAGATACATAGAATTTTCAAAAACCGTATGTGTGTAATAACAAACATACCAAATATCCAAAAATAGTAGGCACTAGTAACACCAAGATAGTAAACTTCCTTGGAAAAAAGAAAATATCACTAGCTTTGACCTCAGTGTTTCTCACCCCACTATACATAAATCGTTGTTTCGTCTCCCGGGACCAAATTAAGCCTTCGTAACCGCTGTCACGACTCGGCTGAGATAAGTTCCGATACAAGACGCTTTTGTATCCACAGATTAAAGTCTAACTGATTATATTGACATATTGTTTAGTTGTGTAAAAGATGTGTGGATGAGGATGAAGTGAAAGAAGTTTATAGAGATCGTCGTATGTGTTCTTCGGTTTGCCTACCTTTATGGGAAACTGGCGTGATTTTTTGTATGTATGTATTTATTATCTAGTTATTTTTTATGTATATTAACATGTTTTTCCTGGTATAGTATATACGAATTGTTTATTTTTTTTGCTTGTTATATATCACGTTTGTTGTACTCCAAGGCATATGTAGAGTCCTAGGAATGTATCAATTAATACATCTTCATTTTCCCGTATGTACTTTATTTAAGTTGGTTTTGTATTCCTATTACACCAATTTCGAAATGTATAGAAGTAGGTCAATTCATTTTTCGACTGTTTGATAGCAGTTATTTTAATTGTATTGATATTATATGTCTTTGTTGTGAAGATAAAACAAAAAGCGTGTACATAATTTATTACAATCAGATTTTTGTCATACCAGCTACGGTTGTGGTATAAATACCGAGCATATTATTTTCAGCCCCTAGGAGGTCGTATGGTACGCGCTTATGAGCGGTTAAGCGGTAAGCGAAATCATCTGGACGTATGAAAATAAGGATTTCTGTCGGTCAATGACCTGTGATTTAAATAATAAACGTGATAAATTAATTATGGTAAGGAGATCTCGCTGCGGATCAATTTTAAATATATATTCATTATGTATAATATAATTTGCTACCTTAATAATATGCATTCACTTATAAATTATATTTTATTAAGTTTCTAACAAAAAATAAGGAAAACGAATACCACTTATCAAGCTGGTTTTGATTGGAAAATACACGTTTAGTCTCGAAAGAATATATTATTAAATGTAACCTTTTTTTTACTAAAATAAATGTATTAACAACGACTTGTATTCGTTTTTCTGTAAGGATTTTATTAAAAGGTTTCGCAACCTTAGGTTCTTACCTCTGAAACAGCCGCCTTTGGTACCAAAAACCGGCCATAAATAATTATTTCATCCTGTATTTAGGTATATGTGCGAACATTTCAACTGTTTTACCACCTCGGTTTATGAAAAGCAACTATAGACAGACAACCAAGTCTCAGCAATCATGGAGTCCCGTTTATACTCCTTGGGTATGGAACACTAAAGTTGAATTTTATATTGTCGCTAACTTCGAACAATCTATGCAACGGGAAGAATAGAACGCTCTTCTACTCTGTTCAAACAAAACATTCACATCATCCTTAAGAGCAGAAGTGCAGAGGTCAAAGACGCTGGCAGTTCATTCGTGTTTATTTCAATATAAATGAGTGTTGTTGGCCTGTATTTAGAATTTTTACAAATTTATTATAATATTTTTCATTTACATGTTTCACCAGTTAGAAATTGGTCACCCGGAAACTTGCAGCCGTGGCCAGCGTGGTGGACGCAAGGCCTAATCCCTCTTTCGATTCGGGAGAGAACTTAGCCCAGCAGTTGGACAGTAATGGAATTAAAAAATAATAAAATTAACAACAATACTAGGTTGTTGCAGAATACACAAGCAGGAATTCAAATTTAAACTTAGGACAATTTAAGCCAATTCAATCATGAGACTACATCCACTAAGAATCTTCAAAATTATCTCGATATTGTAAAACAATAAATAACGTAATTGCTTCGATCGAGAAGTCCATTAAAAGTTTTCAACTGTAACTTCCGTTTCAGTATTATTCCTTCAAAATTAGGTTCAAAAGTTTGTATAAATAAAAGTAAAACAAGGAAAGCTTTATTGACATTATGTCAGTTAGCCTTGAATTTGAGACGAATTTGTTAAGGTTAAGAAAGGTCATGGAAATTACATCTTATTAATTAATTTTGGGTAATACCCTGTATACAAAATGGTGGCATATTTGTAGATGATGCTATTTATTATCTAATGTTGGTAAAATCGTGATATTGCATTATTTACTTCGATTTGCTTGATGTTTCGGCACTATCACAAATAGCTAAAAAATTGTTTACATGTGAAAATTAAAATTATAGTATTTACGAGTTTGCATGTTTAAATGTGCTACACAACATAAAATAGAGCATAATTTCAATTTTATATTATGTTAAAAATAAAACAATATCGATATCCGTATAGAATTGGGAGTTGACGGTATTTCACAAAATGTAACTGCAGTTTAAATACACTATTATAAAGCAAATTGCAAGCAATATGTGTACTACTAAAAGATAAAAAGTATAGTAGGCAACATGATATTGTAAACCGGCTACTTTTTGTACTATAGTAAGGCATCACGCATAAGTACAACACGGAAATAGAGCTTGTTTTGACGTACAAAAACAACATTTAATTTAGCTAATGAAAATTATCATAAATATTAACCCAATACAATATTGAAGATGATATTTTTAAGAAATGATTCTGCACTTTGATTTATGCATCGATTTTGCCGATACCTATGATAAATGAGTATGAGCGACCGAGTAAATTCTTGAAACGAAATATTTACGCTATACTTATGCTTATAACATATTTTTAACCGAAGCTTATGTTTTACTTCACTTTCAAAAAAATGTTGCTATTATCATTAAGCGCTATTGAAGTTTATATCACGGGTCATCATTTTTTGTAGTGGCAACACTGTCAACTTTTGCTAGTTCTTTGTTGCTGATCTATAAATTATACGATAATCACTTCTCTATTCTTACCATTTTAAGTATCAATCAATCCGAAATACAAGTTTTCAGGCGGCGTGAAGAATTCCATCCAAGGTTAACCACAGATCGCACTAATAAACGTCTAAAAAAATACTTTTGATTTTTAAAACCACTATTTTTATAAATTCACACGATAAAAATTAAAAACGACTGGCGACGAGCGCCGTCTGCGCGGGAATCTACAAGAATGACCAATGAGGATTATACTAATAAAAATGGAAAAATAATAATCAAAATTTAAAGGTCGTATTGCCCAAACTAGCTTATTAGACGAAAAGGAAACATTTTGAAGTAAATAACGACTAGCATTTATGCAAAACTATTTTTTTCGATCTGTAAACGATTGATATTGTTGGAGAGAAAGGGATGTACGTATGTTTGTCAGTTTGTCCTTTATGTAAGGGTGAGCGCACTCGTAAACTAGTTCAGAATGTTGGCAAATCCAGTCTTCGTATTAGGGTGTTTCATTATTTTTTATTTTTCATAGGCTTGAACAACGAGATATTCAGCTTACTCATTAATGTCAACTAAAAATATAATGATTGAGAACATTTTAATTTTGTATCTTTTTTGTTTCTTTTAAAAGGCTGCGGGTTCTATACCCAGGTAAGAAAGCTTTCGTGTCTATTGTCTTCAATAGATGGCGGTACAGTCGCAGCTTTTGTATGAAAACTGAATGTAATGTGACTAAATAAATGTTAGTATTTCGGTATAAAACAGTATTTTGGCTCTTTTAAAAGCATTTTAATTAGACAAAATTAAGAAATATTTAAGCTAGCAGGACTACAAGAACGTGCCTGCACGAAATTCAAGAAAAATTTAAGCTCTCACAAGGAAAAAAATAGGTTACTTTAATTACATATAACGGGTAATCTTCGACCCTTGCAAAGATTTCAATTCTATTGTTTAGAAAATGTAATCTAGGACAGGTTAGAACAAAGAATCTCTCCATATTTGTAGCCGCAGAGACAAACCACGTGTAGGTTGAAAAATTTATCATAAGCTAGAATTTTGAAAGCATTAACGACGATATTTTCGATACAGTGCATCTGCAAATGTCGTGGATGGGTCACAAATTATGAGTCTGTATCGCATTAATGTTCTACGTGGCTGTCACGGCCATTGAAACACGCTTGTGACTAATAAGCTGTTATTATGCAATACAAATACGTCGTATTAATGCTACAAAAACATGTAAATATTCTAAAGTTCATTCTCCAAATGTTTGATAAGTAACTACATAATTATGGTAATCGGGTTATAATTTGATAATTGGTATAAAAAAATTATATGTGTACTAAAAATTGTTCGTCACGCCATTTGCGTAGCACAGGAAAAAAATCGAAACATAAATACTTACAAACATAATATAACGCCTTTTTCTCAAAGGGGTAGGCAGAGACCAAAGAACGCCACTTCCATTCACATCCATACATCTTGTCAAAAACCAGAACATGAACAATATTTTGTTTAACTTGCTTGACGAAATAAAATTGACCCATCTTTCTCAAGCACGATTCCAAGCTATAAGCTGTCAACTTTTCGTTTTAATAAGTTCCATTTTCAAACAGAAAAAAAACAAACCAAACATTACGCGCCAAATTGCAATTGAAAAAGAAAATGGCCGCCGCAAAACGAATAGGGTATTGAAACAATACGCGGGAAATGAGGTAACAAGGTAAATGAGTGGCGGTTGTCATGGCAACGGGTTGGGAAACGGGTTGAAAGGTGCTGGGGAGTGACAAGAGTGGCGTGATTAGGCCGACAGGTGACGTCACTCGAGGGAACACATTAGTGGGCCGAATGAAGAGTTTACGGACAGACTAACATATGGTATAGAATTTATGTTATTGGGTTATTATTTTGTTAAAAGGCTCATTTCTTAACTCTATATTCTTATCATGTGCCAGAATGAAGAGATTTAGCCATTAGCACTTTTTCATAGATTATGTTATGCTACTTTACTATTACGCTAAAGTTGTGATGGACTATGATTGTTACTTTTTCAGGCAAATCTGCTATTTATGGATTATCACATAGAAATAACCGAAATAAGACGACCGCGTGCAGTAGCTAGTTTGGTAAGCAAAGTGATGGAAAACACACAAAAACCTGTTACATTTCTTCGTTGAATTCCAAACTCTACTAGTGCAATAATGTCAATATTAACGTTTGTTCGTAAAAGACTTATTTTCACGACAATAAGTCCTCTGTGAGCAAAACCGCGGGTTAAAGCAGTGTAACCACGAGAAGATTAGAACCGCAATGTCATCGAGTCAAAGCGATTTCTCGCTGCATCTCTCAAAGGTCTGGCAGTTTCATGCCAATATATTATTGCTAATTTGCCAATACGGTTTGCAAAGATTAGGCTGACTATAGACTGCAGACATAACGAACTTATTCAAGTATTTTTTTCGTGTGTATTCCTGTTTTTTTATGATGTGTGACTGCTCTTGTTGTTCAAGCTCATTGTAGTAGTAACTGCCGACCAATAAGTCCCAGGATCAATTCTTGGTTAAAGGTTTGGTTAAAGTGTCGTCCGATGCTTTAATTAGGTTGATCTCAAAATTAAACATAGAATTTTAGTGAATGTTCAGGCATGCATTAGCCAAAATCACTTGTTAATTTGTCTGTAACATAAATACTGTCTCAGGCAGGAATCGTGACTGAAACAGCTCAGTGCTATTATTATACAGACAAGCATACTACTTTTCTATGCTCTACTCTTTCTACTTTTCTATGCATTATACAGTCAATCAAAACAACTTCAATTTCAGTATGTGTACAATCGGCCTTAATCTAGTATTCCGCGCGAACGCTCCGTCGATTCAGGCGCTAGTTAGCAGCTGAAATCTGAAATGAGCTCGCAATACAACGCAATTTGTACCGACTCACTGTCACAAACTCTCGCGTACAAACTATCTCTGTTGTGTTGCTGTGTGTGATTCAATTTACTTGGCACTTAACTATCCTACTATTTTATGTTTGCTAGAAAAAAGTATACGTTAACACAGTAAGAAAACAAAATAATTTATTCATCATCAGCCTTTCTTACAAACTATGTTGGAGTCAATATATCCATCTTACCTAAATGTTAACATCATTGTAGCGATTATAATCGTTACAATTATTAAATCTGCCACTAGCTCGGTAAAGGGGTTGAATTTTTAGCAATGAGCTGGCAAATATCTCGCGGCCACTTTTTTGTGTTAATATGTGGTTGATATAACAAAATGTTTATTGTGAGGCTATCTCAATTCAGAAGACTATGTTAGGAGTAGAATAACTTTGATAGTGCAATGACAATGTGTGTTAGAATTTAACGTCATAGATTATTTCAATGTCAAAAGCAAGTTGTTTGCAATTTTTCCGCCAAAATCTGCGGGCAATGTCATTATGCTAATATTTTTTAGTCCTTTATACGTTAACTTTATTTCGATAGTGTCTATTCAACTCTCGGCTAGTTAATCGATTTTGATGAAGGTCTCTATTAGTCACATATGTATATTTAGGTTTTTTACAAAATTGGGATTTTTTATTGATTGACCTTTAAAAATTAACACAGACTAAATCATAGAATACAGTTACGTAATGTTCAATTTACATAAAGGAAATAATTCTTCTTTGAACAAAAACGGAACAACTTAATACTTTCTTAATCTCTTAAGTCTCGACGTAATTTCAGTGAAGCTGAAAATTAAAAATCATTATCGGTTTCTGGTCTCTAAATGAATGAAAGGCCTGGCTTAAATTATTAAATCTATAATCAATGTTGAAAGATACTTACCGATTAACCATTTAAGTTGACCTGTGGTGGCTTCAGGACCACGCTAAAAGTTATACGTAACCCAGAGATCATCTTACACAAGCCACGTTTTAAGAAAATTGTATACGACGATTTGTTCTTTAACCCAGTGACAGGCAAAACCCAGTTCTATCTCAAAACAGATAGGGCACAAGTTTCAATATTTACATGATTTACAATAATGGATTAGTGGTTATTCTGTACAAAGGATAGTATATTCTAATACTTAGACAATAAGGGGTATTATTGATTGTTGTATCGTGGTGTACGTGCGGCTGCTAATCGGTCTGATCAGACGCTTTCCATCCGTCTCAGAATGTCGATAGAAGATTAGCGGTATTGCTTTAGTGATGTGACAAATGTTCTTAAGAACTATCGATAACTTTAATCCTTAAACATTATGAACAATTTCAGATTTGGACATGTAATGTTTGCCTAGTATAAAAAAATGATCATTTACTCCAGTAATCTGAAATTTTTACAAATTAAAAAACTGTTAAAAGTATGTTAAGTTAACGATTTTAAACTCTCGCGTCTTAAAAACATAATAATGTACTGCGACGGGTCTTAAACGCGATCGCAAATGAAAGGTTACATTATACCTTATTTGTTCTCCATCCATAACCACGGTCGATTCAATTCAAAGCCAAAATGCCAAACAATAAGAAGTACATATGTATTTCATTTAGCTTTCCTAAAGCTAAGTTCCACAGTCGTCACTATTGAACAACTGAATCCATTATCTGCATTTGACGTTTTGGCAGTTCCATCAGTGTTGCAATTTTCGGCCATTCGTTTATCAAAAAAACTAGTTAGTATTCCTAACTGAGACATAGGTTTAATTGAATTTTGAGAACGACGAACTCAATCTGAATTCTGTATTGATGAGAGAAATAAACGTTAACATAGTTGGATCTATGATAAGTCACCAATGCATGCGACGTTTGTTGGTTTGTTTTCCAAGCGTAATAAATCTGTGTCTGCTTGCAAAATATTTCTTTGATGTCAGTCTGTACTTCGTAGATTAAGTCTACCATAGCCATTTGCTTTCATCGGTCGGTAGACCATCTGTGGGTTAAGCAACCGTCGCCGCGGTTCTTCCAGAGATGCCGTGCTTCGGAGGGTCAGTCAGAAGTCAGTCTTGACTGTTTTCCTCTAAGATAACAGTCGCTAAACCATGTCTAAGGCCTTATGGGCGGTATGATAGACACTAGGGTGAACACTAACACAAAAAACTTTGTTGATCTTGTTTGTAAAAGTCACCGCGATCCAATACTAGTTCTGAGTCAGTCAGTGAGTGCGGAGTCAATCAGCCTAAAAGCCAAAGTTCAAACGTTTTAAAACAAGGAAGGAATAAACTCCATACATTAAATAAATGTCCATCACATTAGCAAGTTTTCAGTTCACAGGCTACAGGCTACAGGCCAGCTAACGACACTCGTTAGTCCGCTAGCTTTGAAACTAGCGTCATTTTTACTGCTCTTGGCAGCCGATATAATCTAGAATGAAATAAACTCTTTGGTAATGTTCCAGAAATAATAAACTTTGAGATTCATCGCATTAGAAGACTGCAGAGATCATAATAAGCTGAATAATCAATTTTTACAAACAGTTTGATAGAAAAAGCTTCCAATATTAAACTATTAATATAAATGTTTTTTCTGTTATAAGTCTGTATTGTGTTAAGCACGATAAGTGTTGTAAAAATTGATGCGAGCGTTCCTTATCTTACTTTATTTATATGTATAATCATACTTTAAACAGTCGTAACACACGACCGGACCCGAAACAATTAGTTGTTTTTCATATAAATATTACTTTTAATATTACTTTTTGTGTAGGAATCAAACCTTTAAAACAGTTAGGACAACATGGCAACCACCTATGATCATCATCATTACAAATTTAAAGCAAAGAATGATTCAAAGCGTTTTAAATATTGTCTTTTACTTATCATTTATGTAAAATATCGATGAATGAGTACCACATCACTATTTTCGACAGATAACATTGGCTACAAGCTCCTTGCAACACTTAAGCGGGTAATTTTGTTGCAAAGTAACTTCTTATTGGCTGCAACTAACAAATTGCTTATTGGTACTGCTTATTGCGAGTTGTAGGCACAGAAGAAAAGAATGTTTTATTATTCAGGATAGAATTAATGAAAAAAGCTTTGTAAACGCAGTATTTTTTAAGCTTGTATTATAAAGCCGACAAATTAATTGTATTTGTCCATTATAAGTGACTGTTGATCTAAATAAATTAATGATTTGATTTTGATTACGTTAAAAAAAACTTTTCAATTAGTAAAGTCTAAGTACTAAGATGTCACTCAAAAATAAATACATTATTTCATTTGAAGTTATTCTAGGTGTATTGATTTTTAACACATACTTTTTTCAGTGCTACTTTAAACTTAGTCATGTTTCAGAATTTGACCATGAGTGATTATTGAAAACTATATATCATTAGCAAAGAAGGATAAATTTTGATTTTGAACTAACAAAATTATTTCATCATCCATTACAGTTATGTTACGAAACTTGAATAACTCTTCAACAGGAAGTTTTGTTTTTTGGATTCTCCTCAGAGTCAAAACTATTTTTAGATGCCAAGGAACAGTTTATTTATCTATAAATGTTAATTTTATAGGTAGGTCTACCCCAAGATTTGATTATCAGTCTAGCACAGTGGTCCGCGGACCACCAGTGTCCGTGGAAGCCAAAATATGGTCCGCAAATGATTTTAAAATTTTAAATTTTCGGGTCGATTATTACACTTTACTTTTAATATATATTTATTATTATTACTTTTTATATTACATAGTGGACCCTGCAAACCAGAATAATATAAAAGTGGTCCCGGACTAAGAAAAGGTTGGGAACCCTGGTCTAGCACAAGGTCGTATTGTCAGCACTGGCTTACAAGCACAGAAGCTGGCCCGGTTCATGATCTACCCGTGCTCCTCTATTGTAAACCTACCTTTAAATCTTCTTTATCTCCTATCCAAATAATATCTCTATAATTCAATTATTACCCGGAAAATGGATGACCACAAACAATAATAAATCGAGTACCTTCATAATTAGTTGAATCTACAAAGTCTAGTTTGTTTTATAAGATTTCCCCGGGGCACGCGGAGTTTGTACGAAAATATCACTTTTACTTTATTTGTGGTGGGACAATATTTTTTATTAAAGTTCCCGATTACATGTTTGAGTGGTTAGTATTGTTTGGGTTTGTAGTTCTGTGAATTACGTTTGTTTTATTAGATAATTATATTATAATTCGTGCTTGTTGTAATTCGGATTAAGTTATGATTCCCGATTCAAATTGTTGTTGTAGTGTTTCTTATTGTCTTCTACATAATGTATAATCAATATAAAACACTTAGTGGAGATCCTTGGCGGCAGGCGGAGGTGTACAAAAATCAGAATTTAAAACATTATTGTACCAGTACAGCTACTTTATTTTGGAAATACACAGGACACAGGATCATTAATTATAATATTGATAAATCGTGCATGCCAAGGCTCTCTGGATTGTAGTGTAATAAATTGTGTTCAGTAAGCGACTATCTTTTAAACTGCGCTTTTAGCAGGTTATCTATATAACTCCTTATTATTCAAAGTGGCTATAAACCATTGAAGTCCCGACGATTAAACAGTCTATTAATTAGCCTTCGTTCCTAAGTTATTCCTAATCTTACTCCTATAGTTTCCACCATAACACCACCTATATTTAAATATTCAGCTTCAGAGGTCGTCATAATTCGGTAGTCATTTGTCTCGGGTATTTGACGCGTATCTTTTGACATGCAACCTTATCGCTCTGAGAACAGCCCCTGCGTCGTGGTGTGACAAAGTAGTGATTGATCGTAGCCCTCTTGATTATTGCTTATGATTATCTTGAAGATGTATGCAGTGGAAGCTATACGGGGAAGTGGGATACGCACTTTCTATGATGCTGGTTTATTTTTAATGTGGATGAAAATGTGTGTAGTTTAGAGATCGAAAGGGGTTTTCGATTGAAATTGTTGTTATTCTTGACTGTGTATTGAAGATTTAAGTTTTAGATTCGAATCTTCACCTTAACAAGGTACATATTGTGAAGGACGCAAAAATAAATTGTTTTGAAAAGTTTTTATGTGTTAATTTGCTTTAAAAAATCTTCGATTTTTAGTTAGACAATACTAATTTGTCTGAGATTAAAATCTGATAGCGTTGTTGAGGTTAATTTTTAGTTTCTTTGTTTAAATACTAAGAGCATAATCAGTTATTATCTCACGGTTCACGTAGTACGTTCTGGCATGTGTTCTGTACAGCAAGTGAAATTGTTATTCCTCTTAAATTGTTGCCAGCATTTTATTAAAAAATCATTCAACAGAAAATTTTACAGTGAAAGCCCTAGGAACGTAAAATAATAAGCCAGTGTGGTAACCCTACTTGATTTCCTCTCAATTAATTAAAAATTAAGCGAATGTTTATTCGTAATGGATAATTAACTCATCATGGGTTTATAAACCGGCTTCCAGACCCGGGTAATTGCGCCATATTAACCGGATTTTATATGTTACTTTTTATCCGGAGTCTGTATGAAAGAGATTTCTGTGTTTCGTGAGTTCATTCGATTATTTATTGAAACAAGATCGAAACTATTCTCAGAAATGGTTACATGTTTGCTTTTATTCAAAGTCGCTGTTAAAATTCCAATATAATTTGTAGTGCTTGTGTTGAAGTAAATTATTTATTAAATTAGTCATGATTATTCATTTTTATATATTATGTTATACAGATGAATGTGTCATTATATTTGTTTATTAGTCCTTATTCATGTTTAAATAGTATCGTCGGTGTGAAAAAATCCTTGCCAAGTAATGTTTTGATTATACATAATAATTAGAGGACCAGACAGACGTTGTTCTGTCTACACGTTACTAATAAATTAAAAATTAACTAAAAAAACATTGTCCAGCGGACAAAATTGTGAATCTAAACCATTCTCAGATCCCCTTGAACACACACAAAATTTTCATCAAAATCGGTCCAGTCGTTTAAGAGAAGTTCAGTGACATACACACTTACAGAAGAATTATATATGTATATAAAGATATTTAATTTATATTACACAGCACTACACGTCTTTGCACAATTGTTTCATTAAAAGTGTAGTCAACTCGTCTTGAAACCATGCTTGCATCCCGCATCAAGAATATCTTTTTATGTTGTATTTATTTATATTAAAAATATACCGGTCATCATTTATTTTATTTCCCAGGGTCATAAGAGGTTATCCAATTGGTATAAGGAAAACTTACAGCCATAATACCTTGAATTTTAGTCGTGTCTGCCGAATTTAACTGCCTTAAAACAAGATAGATTACTTTAATTATTGCTGATACATTTTTTATAGTGACTTAATACCAATTCGTATGTTTATATAGCCAAATTTATTTCCAAATCACTATATGCGTCAAGCAAATGTGTTACACACTACCTACCTTATTTTTTTCACATAGTCCAATAACTTTATAGAGTCTTGCATGCAAAGTACGCGGCTAGCGGAGGTTTACACAATTCATAATTTAGATCATAAGTGACCACTGACCAGCCTTGATGATGGCTTGTGTGAAACAGTTACTTTATTTAGGAAATTGGCACACATAATTTTTAATTATAATCTAGATTAATCGTGAATGTTAAGGATTTCTGCTATAATCGGTTAGTCGTCGATTGATGCCATTCCTTGATTTCAATTGACGATCTATCTACCTGTTGCTGATTTATATAGTAAAATCAGTACACATCTACTCAATAACTAAACTTAAAATGTACAAAGCGTACAAAACAAAATAACCCTACATATTATTTCATTTTTAATTAGAGTCCTTCATAATGAATGAGTACTAGTAGTAAGGTAGTAACTGACCGCTCGACAGCTGGCGTGGTAGTTATTTTATCCCTAGCACTTCAACTATTATGTTTTAAAGCCCAACTAACCCTTCAAACAAAGTAACTTTTAACCTTCTCTATCACTATAACAGTGGGTACATTTCTGGCTATTTTATATTTTAATAGAAGACCAGTTAGTATGTCCACTTTATAAATCTATTTTTTGTTGTGTATGTGTGCGTTTCTTCTCGAAATGAACATTAATTATGCATATTGCTACACTCCTCTGTGCGGGTTATATGATTAAAAGTTACAAAGAAACAATATAGTCCAAAAACTTAGAAGAGAGTAGATTTATCGAGAGCATAATTAATAATTTTAAAAACAGCAGTATCGAATAGGCCGCCGATATTCTAAACTAGCTGACCCGCGCAACTTCGCTTGCGTCACATAAGAGAGAATGCGTCATAATTTCCCTCGTATTTGTAACATTTCTCGTTGCTACTCCGCTTCTATTGGTCGTAGCCATATATATATATATATATATATAGCCTATAGCCTACAATCAAACAAACTCTTCAGCTTTATAATATTAGTATAGATTTAGCTTGCTTACCAGGCTCTCTACTAGTCTCTACTGAGCGGTTGGACTATAGAGGTACATAGATTATTCTGTAGTTATCTTCAAACATTATCATACAATCGTTCGAATTTATTCGTCCTATCGATAACTATGATAGCATTTCAAAGAGACAAATAAATAAATCACTTCTATAACAATTAACAATTAATTATGTGTAATTGTTCACGAGGAGGATGTTGGATGAAGTTTACAAACATACAAAGTAGACACAGGCTGTTTACGTGATTCACTTTGTAGAAAACTTAGTAACTAGTGTGAATTTTGTCCATTGTCCTGGCATTGACAGATCCAGAAGTTCGATTTTAACATTGCAAGAACTTGGACTTTGGTTAAAACGACTAGCACTCGGTTTCTGAGTACATTTAACTGTAGTTTATCTATACAATAGCGTTTCTTATAGGAGTTTAAACGCTATTAATAGATAAATTACCGCTAAATGAACCTCAGAAATCGGGGGTAAGTGATTTGGGTACTGAGAAAAATGACAAAACGGTGTTTCTAATTAATCCGAACTTATGTTACCTTTACTTTAGCTCGTGTTAGTACAGCAAATAATTTTATTTGCACTGAATCGTAGGTTTCATACGTTACATAGTTTCTAGTAAAGGTTGTTGTATGATATTGTTTCACATGTATAGTATCAACAAATAGTTATAGATTTAGGTGTAAATCTCAGTGCCACACAAAGTGTTCGCTACAATCTGTTACAACAAACTTTTGAGCGGCGAGCGCCATGTTTATGACGTCATAAACTCGATACTAGCGCCACACATGTTCGCCCGCGTTTTTATAGCGATAGTTTCTATTGAACAACTACCTACAAATATTTTTATGATCCGCCAAGTGATAAGTTTATTATTTTTCGGTGGAATATTGGTAAACATTTTGATGGTTTTCGTGATTTAGAGGGCTGTAAACTTTTGTAATAGTAAAATGTAAATGGTAAATTATGAAAATAAAAACTTTTAGGTAGAGCTGCAAACCTTTCAGCACACAGGCCCTCCGTTATGTCAGACGTTTTTTTATAAATCAATCATTTCTTTCAATACTAAACATTTTTTGTAGCACGAATACCAGTACTTGGGCCGTGAAGAAATGTACCAAAGAAATCAGTGAAACAGCGATCAATTGTAATTACTATACTACAAAACAATTTTAATATGGCTATCTATAATTTCATACAAACAATATTTAAACAAGCTCGTTATTATATCAAAGTAGCTACTTAGTTGTTCTAGCAAACGCATTAAACCTAAAGCCTTGAACTATGAAGGCAAATGTAAGGCCGGATAATGCCAGGTGCAGATTATGTGCAACACAACGTAACATGTCTGAAGCGTGCACTACATACGAATGCTTGTATCATCGAGGCACGAACCGTGTATATTACAGTGTAAATCCAGCCTTATAAGACTGGAATTTAGAACCTAACACTAGCTGGGTAAACCGAGAGATATAGTGACAAATTTTATGATAAGATTTAACTTACAAATACTGTCTATAATATTTTAAATAAAATTTATTGAAGTATATTTACTTTTTTAATAACAGTAAAACCAGCCTTTTATCCTCTTGATAAGTTAAGGAGTGTCGTTGAAAATCTCTTCAAAATAAGAAAGCTTGTTGACCGTTCGAAATCAATAAATTATTCTCGTATTACCCCAACAACTGGGCCACGTCCATTTTAAACTAATGAATAACATGGGTTTCCCAAAAATAAAATGTCCACAAAGAAAAAAACCCAAACAAAATGACCGTTTACCTGTAAAACATTTCACCAAAAATCCCTATTGTAGGCGGAATCAAGTAAAAATCTGATAATAATAGCCGCGTTTATCAATAAAAGAAAATACGGATTATAAGGGTAGGGGTACGTGGGGCAGTCACAAATCTTTATCGGTGGACCCTATTGTGATTTATAGGAGCCTGCGACACACGATATAAGATTTGTGTTAGTGACCCTTAGAAAATACCTTTTAATTTAGGAGCCGAAGGATTAACGGTGCCGGACGTTTGGTGCGTGAGGCCCCAGATTATGGCGGGTAGTTTGAGGTTACGGTCGACCTTAGTTTTAATTGGCATGGCTTTTGACATAGGATTGTATTTGTTGCGATTGTTATTTGAACACACCTGAGTACACTCACCTATAATGAGTGCCTAACTTCCGCTACCCTATAATAGACTGATTTATGAGACTATCAAACTTGCTAGCTCTGTACCTACTATGATTTTAATCAATGGTTTTTGTTTGGTAAAACTAGGTTTTATTAGTAATCAACAAGCCAATATACACAAAAGTATACAGTTAAGGTCTGCGCAGCTATGAGGATCTTTTTCAAAACGAAATCCCGATCCACGAATACAATGATATACTTTCTCGTGTGAGTTCTTCGTTTGCGTAGGCGTAATCATTACTTTATAAACATGATTGTTAGGACTTTACTCCGTTATTAATCATACAACTAGCATCTACTTTTCATATCAATATTTAGCAAACAAAACTGCGTTTCACGCTCGTTTAGTTTCGCGTGTTCAGCTGAAATCAAAAGAATGTTCTTGATCAGCGCTAATAGATGTCGTTGTACTATAGGCCTGTTATGTAGGCTCTCGTGTATTTAAGAGAATTTATGTCCCCGACTGTTTTGTCAACTCACATTTAGTTCGCCTTTTTGTTTCAACTGATTTATGTGAGTTTAGTAAATTTACTATTTACTAAACATTAGTATTTATCTACCTTTTTTTAGGTCGACAAAACTTTTAGGCATGTTAATAAATAACATTATATTGAGTACTGAAATCTTTTTAATTTGTTTATTCAGTTGACATGACTCATTAATAAATATTAAATTATAGTTGTGCATGTTGTCGTTGTGTTTTCGATCCATCAATCTTTCGGACTCTTATCCCAGTAGCCCACTGGATGTTGTAGTTAGGCAAGTATAGTGACCACCTTAAGCATAGCACTGCAAGTTCACTAGGCATATTTCATCCTCAATGGCAATTTAATCTATAATATTATCGACAGATTAACATTACAGCATCAGGCCAAACTAATTAAATCAGTTTTTAATAACCCCGTACCTAATAAGCGTTTACTAAAACATTCCATTCAAACTATTTTGCCGAAAGTCGACTTTATTCGGCTCTACACCAAACTATTCACCGTTAGAGCCTCTCGTAAAGTTATAACAAAATCAGAAGCGAAAGAGTTTGGAACTCAAGTACCTACCTACCCTCAGTTGAAATGTGTGAGTGAAAGTACTTCACAATAATTTTGTGGATAAGGATAAAATGAGAGGAAAATGTTAACACGCCACGAAGGGAGAAAAGTTTTATTTTCGTGATGAAAATTGTGAATGTCGTGTTTTATATTAAAAGGCAGTATTTTGAATAAATAGATTTGATTTTCGCCAGTCAGGTGTTGGAAATCATTGAATAATTGGTTACAAAATTAGGATATTATTATTAAAGTTGCTCAAATTGTAACGATTGGTCGAAAATCGCCATATTTTAGTGCAAAATAATTTACGTGAGTATAAATCATATATAAAGCTGTTTATTTATCGACTATTGTTGTTCACCATCCTTTAAAATATTGTAAAATACAGGTTCCGAACTTAACAGCGCCTTTGACTTGCTTTTGCTTTGACTGTGGTCAAACCTTTGGCGTACCATGCTGTGCTAAAAGCTATCTCATTGATTGCAGTCCTCTAAACTTACAATCTTAAAGGTTTAAGATAGGTCACTTTGTTCGTAACACATTTGATTACAACAAGGAAAACGACAAAAAAGGAACTAATAAAATCTCGTATCATTGGCCACCAACAGCCACGCTCGCCTAAATAACAATAAAACGTAATTTGAGTTTTTATAATGGCCATAAAACAAAAGAGCATTATAAAAATCCCATTTTAATAATTAATTTAGAGGGCTTTGTCATAAATTGGACGAATGCCGAGGCCTAATAAACGGAGGCCGAATGCCGAGGCCGGATTCATTCGCATTCGTTCTCATGAAGCAGGATCGCTCGGCGAACGTATCTGAAGTGATAAAAACTGAACACCACCGCGATGGAGAAGAAGTAAAACACTGAAACAAATAAAGGATATATTAGACTTATTTATACAATATTATAGTTTATACATAC
This sequence comes from Anticarsia gemmatalis, assembly GCF_050436995.1. NCBI lineage: Eukaryota > Metazoa > Arthropoda > Insecta > Lepidoptera > Erebidae > Anticarsia > Anticarsia gemmatalis. The sequence goes on along the minus strand of NC_134764.1, from coordinate 5,426,325 downwards.
ATAATATCACGCCGTTTCCTATAGGGGTAGGCAGACACCAAAGAGCGCCACTTGGTGCGATCCTTACAAACTTCCTTTGCTTCATACATCTTGTCATACAGGACCGCCGGTTAAACTTTATAGTTTATTTGTGACTAGATTGGGGCCATACTCAATATTCAATAATATATTTTTCGACAAAAACAACTTTGTACCTCTATTAACGCATACGAAAGTATATTACGTCACACTTCGTCTGTTTGTTCAGACCAAGAAGTTTCCAGAACATCTGGATAGATTTAGACCGGACTTTCACTGACTATTAGCCGCTATTATAAGGGGTTACTTTAGTTCTATAAGCACACAATACTGGACTAATAGTCTTGAATAATTTTACACTCTTTGGCCAAGAACATGGTCAATTTGAATCGGCTAGTTGCATAGTACCTAACTATTCATTTAAGTTGTTCGTAAACTAAAATAAATGTTAGCACAGTCTATAGACTTCGAGAGAACAGTTTAACCAATTTACTTTACAAGCTATTTTCGTCTGATTGCTTGAAACATGAACATGAATTTGAAACATCTTTGATAATACGGAAGCAGTGATAAGTAAAAAAACTAACACACGGTTCTGAAAAGCAGCTGATCGTATATATTTTGATAGATAGTTAATGCATGTAAGACTAAAATTCGTTCGTTTTAGCTTTAACAGGCTATTTAATTAACTATTTAAAATAACTCGCGAAAAAAGCGTTCGTTTGCGTCTAGCAAGGCAATTAAATTTTCATGATATTTGCATTCATATCAGTATTAAAAAGGAAATTATCAAGATTTTTCTTTATCAGATTTTAGCGCATTACCTATTTCCTTACTTGGACACAAATCAGTAATTAGATATACAAATGTGCATAAGAAAGCATAAAGAAAGAACAAAACATACTGCAACTACACTCTGATTGTGAAATGAACACGACGCGGTGAAATGTTGAAATGAAATTGATTACCTACTATCAAATAAATTCATACCACATAATGTAGTACACGACATATGAAATAATAATAAATGTAGTTATTAATGCTAAAACATGTTATCATTAACGCGAACCCATGTTATGTAATAAACTACAAGCTTCATATAAATTTGCGTGCGGTAACAGTTTTAATTGAATTAACAGTAATACGTCGCTGCAATCAGACGAACGAGCGACGCCCCGAGCAAATGTTTGTAATTTGTATAATGTACCAACTAATTCCATCATTGAAAACTACGTTTCATAACATATGCGATGAATATTTTTGATATATGTGCCGTGCATTTAGTAAATATGTTTCATGTTACGACCGAGATTTATGCAACGATAGTTTAGTTTCATTTATCTAAAACCTGTTTGAACTCATCTATTTTGACTATTCCTAATACACGGCAATAGGCTCATCATCTATTAGACTGGACTAGGGATTGCAATCCGGTATAATTTTCAATCTGGCCGGATTTTACCGGATTGACACGGATGGGAGGTATGGGCAAATACATATATTTAAGGGTAAATGTTTTTTGATTTTTAAAAATGATAGACATAAAACATCTTATCATGAAGAATAAAATCATCTTTAATTATAACATTTTAGTATTAGTAGGTACTATCTTATTTTCACCGAATGAAATTAAGATATAACTACATCAACCTGGGTAACTTTGAATCATTTGGGTAACATTGAACGTGGGAATTTGTGGGAAAGTTTCGATTATTTTTTCATATATGAAACCATCACAATTGATAAAGGATTATTTTAGTTTTGCAAACTTTTATCAATTGTGTTGGTTTCATATGAAAAAAATATCGAAACTAGTTCAAATTCCCACGTTCAATGTTACCCAAAATGATTCAAAGTTACCCAAATTGACTTTAAGTTATTAAATAATCAGTCTCAGTAATTAATGTAATTATCTGTAAGTACCTACTAGACTGTAGCAATAATAACTATATATTTTTTGTATTTTACTCAACGAAAATAAGAAACTGTTTTAAATAACAAAACAATCAGTTTAATTATTGACAACAATTAACAACATGATAATAATTATTTTAACAGACTTAACAATCAAACATTTCTAATATGTGTAATGCATAAACAATCATTTATTTGCTGCAGTGCAGTGCTAAGTTCATGTACTTGAATCAGTAAAACAATCATTTTTGTGTCTGAAAAGAAGATCCTAATCCCTAATCAGCTTCTGATGGAACGACAAATATAATCCGAAAAGGCTCTTTCTGCCTTAACACTGATACTATGGATTATCTTTTCGCAATTTAGAGGTTTACCGGATCCGGCACCGGATCCGTTGCATCAGCGCCGGATCCGATAGGTCTAGAAACACGCGGGATCCGCCGGATTACCGGATCCGCCGGACCGGATTGCAATTCCTAGACTGGACTAACATTATAGTACACGCGGGTGTATTTCATACACCCTTGTCCCCTGCCTATACCTTCGCATATATTAGGCGTGATGTTATTTATGTTTGTGTCACGTCAATCCATATTAGAATTAAAATCTGTTTTTAAAATATATCATTGAATTTTGAAAAGGCCTGTTAAAGACTACGATTTTTATAAAAATCTGAGGTCAATACTCGATCCCAATCGGGATTTGAATCTACATTATCAATGCGAGCTTAAAGAGGGCAAAGTTATTAGTAAAGTTGTAAGAATAAAAGTTCTTAAAAAGTTATTCTGGATGATTGGAATAATTATAATTTTACTGAAGTCTTACCAGCGCCGAGGAAAGTCAGTAGTCCACTCACACACGCCAAGTTCACCATCCTGTGGTTCTCATCCTTTATCTTCGCAGCTGAAAAAGAAACATCACGACACATTAAACAACATTTAGATAAAAACAAACTCACCGTAATTGTACACAAGGAAAAACACATAGAAAAATGGTAAACAAAATAAAATATAGAAAACTTCGAACAGTAAGACCCCAACATTCCATGAAACTACGTACATTGCTAGCAGAAATATTACATAAAATACATGTTCCCAAATACATTTTTATTAACCACCGTGTCTGTTTTGTACGACACCGTTTCATATATTTACATCGAGAGAACCGCCGCCATTTATTCCAACCCACTCAATTACATATCGGAACCCAATAGGAAAAACTCAATACCTAAAACATACAAAATTTATGTAAATAGACTATCTTATGTAAAAGAAATGTATTTCGTAAAAGCTCTGAGAAACGTTTTAGTGGTACACGAGTTTGTATTATTTAACAAGAAATGTTTATGAATAAAAAGTTTGCAGACGTTTGTGCCTTTACGTTCAATAGAGCGAATTGTTTTTCTATATTTTGTTCGTGTTTAATAATTTAGTACCGAGAAGTAAATGCTAATTTAGCATTAAGGGCTCATTTTTATTAGTCGTTAGTGTTCGCATGCGGGGTGCGGGAGATTATGAAAATGCATGCCATAGAGCTCGCATGCGGGGAATCGCTTTCGTCAGATTTTAGCGCCTGCATGCTGAGCAGAGATGGCTGACGAGGTCTAACAAAATAAGCGTTAGAAAAACAATAATGAGTCCCCAATGCTTTGTATTGACCGAGTTATCGATTTGACTAATTTCATTGGTCGTTAGCGCACATGCGGGGAGCCCCCACATTCGGGCTTACGACTGTCTCATCGATTGAAAATGGTCCCTTATACTTCCTATCAGGTTAACTATCAAAGAGCTAGTTTACCCACAAACAAACTTGTATCGCCTCGAACCTTGAAATAAACTTTGAACTAAGTTCGTTAATATTGTTACAAAATGTGGACAGAAAACCACAAGAATAATAATAAATAACTATGAGAAAATTATTAATTTCTGGGCTTCATAAGTAAGGCAATTAAGCAACGTTGGTAAATAAGTTTGAAGTAGAGAAAACTATCGGTGGATTTCCCAGTAATTTGTGGGATTAAACGTTTTTGCGCTAAACTAAGAAGTTCTCAAGATTGTTTATGAAAGTTTAAGTAGCTTATATTTGTAGAATATTTTCAATTAGCGCCTGTTACTTAATTGCAGACTCATTCATGTTCTACAGTCACTAGTTAGCACTTTTACGTTTATAGATACTACATTTCTGCAAGATACTAATGTATTGAATAGTGTAGACTATTTTCTCATGCGCTAAAGTACAAATTGACTAGCATATGAGTCGATGTTCATGAAAACGAAGAAAATAATAAAGTTTAAGATTCTACGATATTTTATACCTTGCAATTTTATTATAAGCGTTTCATTACCAACTGAATAGCTTCATCTAGTGTAAATTAATTTACATACAGTCTGTACTAGCTAATAAGTATTTAGAACGTTGATATTTCTACATTTATTTACCATCTTTGAACCTGACGCAGGCTCGTCCAATCTTTGTGAAAGACAATGACACGAGGCCCATCCAAACTATAGTAGCTACAAGCAGGTACACCTGGGCGAAAAAAGATACAATACGATACTTGAACTTCAATAAAACTTCATAGTCTCTCAGTTAAGCTTGCTACTCATATTAGGACGGGAAAAAAGTCTTTTCGCATTATAGTATGTATGAACTTGTAATAAAATCTTTACTCTACTCAAAAAAGCTCGATATTTGGGTACCTCACGAGCTTACTTCTTCTATTTAAACCCAAATTATAGTATTAAAACTTTAAAAAGTGTATGACGCTTTCACACGAGCTCACTGTGATTTTTGATGCCAAAGAGATTTTATTACAAGTTCATACATTACGGGCAGTATTCAGGAACCAGGAACTCTATCTGATTAAAAAACAAATTTACCAATTACTGATATTTGAGGACTTACCAACATAGCTCTGCAGTTTTCAGTCAAAGCGACTACAATGAGTAAAATGCCAGCTCCTGTGATCCCGCTCAATACGATGCCAGTGGCTGCGCTAATAACTGTAACGATTAATCATTACTTTAGACATTCACTTTGTATGAGGCTAGATCTGGTCAAGTGGAACTGGTTTTCCATTATTAACTACCTACTTAGGTATCGGCTAGCTTTAAGCTAGATTTTTTTAATTCCTTTGTTGACAATTTATCAGATACTTAAAACTTGCAGCTTTAGTTTTGAAATAGGCCAAAATGATCGACTATTACCATACCGGCACAACAGAAATTTTAAAAATTTCAACATTTTGCTTTCCTTGAAAAATAAGCTACTTTGCTTCGTCTATTAGCAGTCGGGGAGGTATTTGTTGCACACGATTTAATTATTATGCCCCTTTTGTTTACTTTGATTCTTAACTATCACTTTCTTACATACGTACATAGTATCTAACCTTTTTCCCGTAGGGGTAGGTAAAGAAAAAAGAACGCCACTTTGTACGATCCTTACAAACTTGCCTCATTCACATCCATACATTATGGCATGCTTGACTTTTTTCAACACATCTTCGATGTGATCTGTGTAAATCTCTTTAGGGCGCCTCCTCCCGGCGTTTCCATTTATCCGCACAATTAATTCGTTAATTTACATTCATTCACCTACTTAATTACTACCAAAAAGAAATAAATTGCTCATTACACTGTGTAGCGGATGTCATATGCATCTCATCATACGCCGCGCCATGTGACAGTATGAGCGTCAACAAGATGGCGCCGACCAGCACCTGACAGAACGCTATGAGCAGCACTCCCGGGAACAAGTTGCAGATGCCACAGCAACTCTCGAAGTGACACCCGGGCTTATGCACCATAAAGTGTAGGGGAACCTGGTAATAAAACGCATATATTTTCAACTCCTGAAGTCTAAATAATCCCCAACCCACACTCAGCCAGCGTGGTGGACACATAATCCTACCCTTATTACGAGAGAAGACCCTTGCCCAGCAGGGGGATATTAATGGGTTAAATTTTTAAAGAGGAGGTGTAGAAGAATACAAGCAGATTGAAGCAACTATTTTTAGAGATAAATAATATTTATATTAACATTCTTTGATTAAATCTGTCAATGGCCCATCTCTTATTTTGCTTGCCACGTAGAGGTCTCGTTGGTATTCCGAATTTAATCGAAGTCAAAAGTTATTCCTGACCTCCGTATTTCCAAGAGCAGGTAAAACTTTTAGTCTCATGCCTGACCTCTAACTGCTAGTGTCAGTTATCGCCACTTAAAAGCATGGACATGATAGAATAGATTTTCGTGAAAGACAAATCTGTATTAAACTTTACACTCCAATCGCGATCTAAAAATACTTACTCTATCGTCTGCAAATGGTCTTCAGGAGAGAGGCAGATTAATTGCATAATACCTAAAATACTATTACCATTTACCATGCATAGTCAGATTTGAGGGTCCTTAGTACGGTATTATTCGTGGAGAGCAAACAGGTAGACAATGCAGAGTAAATTAATTCAGTGCGGGGTGCAACTTACACGTGGGGTAAAGCTCTGGGTATTTACATTGTGATGTACTTAGAGGTTTATGTACATAGTCTGTATGTCTAGTGGCCAGTTGTGTAGCGCTTTGCGATTTATTTAGTCTAAGCTTTTACTCGTATTATTATATATTATTCTATACTAATATTATAAAGCTGAAGAGTTTGTTTGTTTGTTTGAACGCGCTAATCTCAGGAACTACTGGTCCGATTTGAAAAAATATTTCAGTGTTAGTTAGCCCATTTATCGAGGAAGGCTATAGGCTATATAACATCACGCTACGGCCATTAGGAGCGGAGTAGTAACGAAAAATGTTACAAAAACGGGGAAAATTTTGATCCAGTCTCTCTTAAGTGACGCAAGCGAAGTTGCGCGGGCCAGCTAGTATTATATAAGAGTTAAACATGGTACTCGGTTCCTATTGGTCGTAGCGTGATGATATATAGCTTATAGCCTTCCTCGATAAATGGACTATCTAACATTGAAATAATTTTTCAAATCGGACCAGTAATTTCTGAGATTAACGCGTTCAAACAAACAAACTAACAAACAAACTCTTCAGCTTTATAATATTAGTATAGATAATATAATATTAGTATAGATGAAATTTTAAACGGTACTTATCATACGTATCGAGCGTGTATACCATATACTGTACTTTAAGAGACATGGCAATTGGCTGAACTTTATTTCAAACTGTTACATCAGTTTGCTTCTAAGATAATTATGTATGGTTTCAGCCTTGCCGCTGTTTCACTGGCCGAAAGCTTACCTTTGCTTACCTAGCTTTCATAACTTTTTGAAATACTAACTCGTAATTCTGCAGTACTTCGACTATCGCTTCTACCACTTCTGGCACTCTTGGGCTTTTCACTAGACCTGGTGAATTCATCTACAGTACTTCTCGGCATTATTGACAATAAACATAATAATATTGCGTGTAAAATTGAAAATTATCGTCTTTGATTGACACAATTGACAGTTTGACATTAGAAATGTCCTTTTGATTTCATCTGATTTAATCACAGAGTTTGAAAGAAAAAACTAGCAAACCCAAAATTAAGGTCTGATCGAAGATATAATTAGATAATATATGTAATAATTTTTCTACATCTCCTTGCAATCGTTATCATTATTCCAGACTACTTATATAAAACGAGTGTCCTTAAGTATTGATGGAAACCGCATCAAATGCTGTTTAGTAGTTTCTCACTTTCACACGTACAAACAGACTGATTCAATATTATCATATAGCCTATCATATTACCTATTCAATATTATCAGATACCAGAAGCAACAAAATTAATTTAGTAAACTATTTACCATACTATATAAATTTGTATGTGCGCTAAAGTAAATTGAAAGATTGACGATCGTATAATTAATACAGAGTGGATTTTGTGGTACACACCTACACGCTTCTATATTTAGATATACCTACCCAATATCTATACAAAAAAGGATACTTTTCTAGATATTTCTTTAGATAAATTTTCTCCTAAAAACTTACCTACTACTAAGTTTTATAAACATTCCACAAAAATATTATCTTATGTTATTCTTCTGAATTTTACGCCTATTAAATCGGAAAGTGGGTGTATCAAAATGAACCCATTTTAATATTTATAATGCCGGTATGTGTTAGATAGGAGCTTAAGGTCTTAATATAGCTATTTAAAACACACTTCGAGGTATTGGAAGCCCTCAAAAATATGGACAGATTCGGGAATCGAACCTGACACTCACACTGGTATAGAGTATGATAAAAAAAAATAAGTTGAATGAAGTTGAAATTCAATAAAGTGTAATGGTTCGTATGAACAGAAACAAACATTTGTGTGGTGCGTCAGCGAGCGTGGGCACACAGAGAGTTAGAAACTGATCCTTTGTTGTACCTGCGATTGATAGGAACTGTATGAGTTAGGATATAGTGAGACATTCTCCTTTATTTAAAATTACTGTCAAAATTATGTATACATTGGTTAAACGTCCTACAAAATCGAGTATCTTCTAGTGAAATCCGGTTAAGTTAAGAAGTTAATGTGGTATAAATAAAAACAGAGAAAGATGAAAATGTAGTATGCTTTGGAATTATCTAAATAACTTACAGTACTTGCAATAATATAGGTAAATTGATATTTTAGACAGACTCACCAATTTTCTTTTGTAATATTTCTTCGTCCTCGTGAAAAGATTGCCTTGGTGAAAAGTTTCCTATATTAAAATAGCTCCTTAGGCAGATCTTTACTTATCTTTCAGCTAATTTAATCAAATTCCGGTCAGTAGCTTTGAAGTAAAAGGGTGACATTAGAATCTTTCCCATTTATAAAAGTAGTATTATTGTTTGTCCGACAAAACAACAAGGTCTTGGTCCCCCTCGGTATCATTTCAATTTCGCCAGTAGTGCATTGTACCTGATTGCTAGGTAACGTGATTGGGAAAGCGATTGAATGTAACTAAATTTCAGTAGTCAGCCGTAGGAGCTTATTGTTTAGCTATAAATGTGTTTACATTTATTTGTGTTGATAAATGTTGATTTTTCAAACGTACCATTTGTTTTTATTGTTATTGGATTTTTTGTTATTGTTTTAAAGATCGGTTTCATATAATAAGCCTTTTTAATTTCAACGTTTTAAGTGAGACATACGGATCACTAGCCAATTTTAGGATTATGAAAAGTCAGGTTTCATAAAATTAATCGCATTTGTAGCTCGAGTAAGTACTCGAGCTACATATTTTATAATTTCTAAATAAGTATTTAGAAATTATAAATAGGTACTTACTTTCTAAAATATTGTAGATACTTGTTAATTAATAAAAATCGATAGTATGAATAGCCCACGAAAAGACTTTAGACTTACTGGAGTTAAAAGTCAACTAAACGCGGCAAATTTTACACCTTTCTGAACTCAAATGTTAAATAATGTGACTAATTTAAAAGATTTTTCGAACCTTTTATCTTTAGGTATTGGTACACACAATAATATAACCATCTTCTTTTTCATCTATATTATTTTCGATAATCATAATCAATAGTCCGAGGATTCCCTTTTGTATCTGGATCGCCATAGTAAATATTTTCTCCAATCCATGGCAGGAACTGCGCAATATCGGTGAATATGACAAAGTGTTTAGGATCGCAGCGAAACGCGTTATATCTAGCCACGGAGAGGGACGCCACTCCATGGAGGTACCAGTTGTTACCTCTCTTGAAGACCATGCCGCCCCCGTTGTCTCCCAGGCATGTTGAAGATCCTGAAACAGAAATGAAATAAAAGAGTAAGTATAGGAATTAACTTCCTCACTTAAAAACACTTGTGTTGCTGGATCTTTTTAATTATACAAACGTAAATGCGATGTGTGTATCATACAAATAAAATTGTTTCATATGTTTCAGGTGGGAACTAGATCAGGGACGTCCCGAATCAGTGAAAGCAGCTGCGTGGACTTAATCACAATGCTACAGAGGCAGTAATATCAAATATTTGACACACCGGTCTAAGTAGTGTTCCATATTATTTACCTCTCCGCACTTTTCCTGCTTTTACACATATTTTATTGTACATTTTTTTTTACTGCTTATAATGTTTAAAATGACGCGACTAAGACTACCAAGATACTAGGCACTCATACATCGTGTCCGCAAGTTTTGCGGAAGGTTCAAATACGCGCGAAGCTCGCTCTTTGTGGACAGAACGTTCGAGTGAAATACGCGCGAAAGAATCACGACAAATTCGCCTCTTCTGGAAAAAGTCTAAACGCTTTGGTCTAATTCACGATGAATGGAAACTAGCTTTTCGAGAAAAAATCTTACCGTCTTTGTATGAAGCACAATACGTGTCCTCTGTAGCAAATTTCTCATAGAATTGTCTGTAAGAATTTAGACAAGTATCTCGATCTACTATGTGTATTTCTAGAAGACTTAGCTCTTCTTTAGCTCTGCCGTTCTCTTCGAAACCCCACCCTAAAACCTGTAAATAAAATATAACGTTAAGTTAAGTTCCAGTCTAATGACTTACGAATAAGTATCTGATAGCGTACCTATATGATAGACAAAATTAAAAATCTTTGAAGACGTTCCTAAGAGTAAGACGGGAAAAGCAAGTGTTCAAGGGGCTGAGAGTCTAGGGGCTATCCAGCATTTTTTAATGACGTAAAGAAAAATCAACATAACAACTGCTTAGTGTCTATCTTATTCACGTAATTCTTGAAGAGATGCAAACTTTTTAACTTCCATTATTGCCCATAAACGTCCTATAAACCATATTACTAGTTTTTCGAACATTCAAAATTAAATTACGTACCGATCCCTTTTCTCCAATGATATGGTAAAGATCAATCTCGGACTCAGGCCACAGACAGACGGGTCTCACCCAGTCGGTGATCGTCACTGTGTCTTTAAGCTCCAGGATAGCCAGATCTCGATAAAGATTCGATGCGTTGTATTCAGGGTGAACTATTATTCTCTCCAACTGAAAATAAATAAATAAATACAATCGTTGCACTATGGTAAACAAATAATTGACAAACATAGTTATAGTATTGAACACACTTATACCTCTAGATAATTTGACACCCAGGCTTGGAACTAATTATGTGCTAGTCACACAATTATGTCCTGAACGTACTCTGTTGATTTGTTTATGGCTAAACATCTAAAACCTTGATAAAATTTGAGATGGTGATTCAAAACCAGCAGGTGGTCATACAATGGCTACTTGATCTGACATCCACGCAAAGAATTGTGTGCAAAGCTAATAGAAATTAAAGCTATATCGTTCATTAGACATCAAACTTACGGATTTTATTTGCACTCCATCCTTTGAGGTGACGAGGTTGAACTTTCCAAAGTGGATCATGAATAAGTTCTTTCCCGCCGGTCTCTCAGAGCCTCTTTTTGTAACGCAGTGAGCTGCCGTGATCACGTGATGGAGAGACACTAGGCTACCGCCGCAAATGTATTTAAATGTCTCTTTATTCTAGAAGAAAAGAAAGAAAATGTTAGCAGACCCGATACTGCAAGACTGTAACGGAACTTCCCTGAACAGCCATTTCTTGCATGAGTGGTGTTCTGAATAAGAATATGTGTTTTTATTGTAGATATATGTCTAGATAAGATGAAGATAGAGGATCAATAGAAAAAGTGCATAAAGGAGACCCCATCACCTTATAAGATAAATTTCCAGAACGGAAGAGATTTAGAGATCATATGTTTGGATAGAGTATAATTAGGACAAAAAGAGATCTGAAAAAGTCTACAGTCTGATATTTATGTGTCAAAAAATGTTGATAGTTTATATGTATATTCCTGGTTACTTCAAGTTCGTCAAATTTACTTGTGGTCCATAAATTGCAGTGTGCCACGGCCATTGTCCTTCAGAAGTGGATGATCCAGGAGGTAAGTACGGTGGTGGCTTTATCACTACGTCACCACAGGCCGGCTGAAAAGATCAACTGCGATGGTTATATAATAAGTATATACCGTACGACTGAATTTGTACTTTGATTAAAGACATTTCTTAAATGAAGCTAACTTCTAGAGGTATAATAATCACTTACTCGACTGTTTAAAAGAAGCTCACCAATATCAGGGATAGCTTTGTCTTCTTCTCCGGTTGAAATTCTGAAACTGAAAAACGCAATAATATGTCTCGTTTCAACTTCATAGTCACTCATTTTCGTTTAACTGAGGTGTTAAAATTCCTATTACAGAATATTTTTAACACTTCGTCAGCCAACCTTGTTTTTGTCAATATAACTAAGCTTTGTATTGATGACAGGCGGACGTAACCATGATAATGAAAAGACTAGATCAATTTTGAAAATCTTTTCAGATTCACAATATAAAGGAGGAACGGCAAAAATGTATTGCAGCTGGTCCAAGAACCAATAACGACGTGACATATGTCCTTAGAAAGGTCTTGTAATATACTATAATAGTTACTATTGGAGCTCATTTCAAATCACTGTATGAAAAAAGTTATAGCGATATGAAAAGCTTGTTTTCATAGACTCCTCAAATAAAAGTAGAGCTCTTGGCTCAGTGGATAAGAATAATAAAAATGTTTTTCAATAAATAAGGGCTGGTTAAGAAAGTACTTCATCTTGATTAAGATTTATTTTTACAACTTACGTAGATGGTCCATCAAATCTACTAGTTTCTTCAGGGTTTCTATCCGCAAGGTCTTCTAAACCAGTGTCGTCGGCGCCTTTAAGAATTCTGTCACTTGGCATCTCTGCATTGCATATTTTCAACCCATTAAACAGAATATACCGGACTGTAGGCAGTACATTCTCTGGATCAAAGTCAACAAAAAAATTGACGACCGTGGGCATTCCAGGGCTGATTTCGAAATCTGCATTTTCAATTTTAAAGTTCATGTGGTCGTTTGTAGAGACTTCTCCTATCCAGTTCTGTAGAAAAAAATGCTTTTTTTTTTTATAAAAAGACAACTCCCGCACTAAGAATTGCTCTTGTGTAGCGGGGACTTTTACAAACATACAAACAACGGACACAAAGCACAACCAGACCCGAAACAATTATTTGTGGATCGCACAAATAATTGTCCCGTGTGGGAATCGAACCCACGACCTCCCGTTGCAGTGGTATCGGCGTGGCGACCTAAACCACTGCGCCACGGAGGCAGTCAAAATGCTGATAAGAAGTTGTGAGGTATTTTTTTTTGTAAGTTGTAAGGCCTTTGCTCAGCAGTGGGGCATAAAGAAATAAAATTTAAAAAAAAGAAGCTGAGAGGTATTTTTTTTGTTAATGGCATAAAATGTTGAGTTTTTTCTTTGAAGGTCAAGATTGATTAATTGCTGTTTTCTAAAACCATGATTCATGTCTATAAGAGTTGCGCGTTCAGGATTTGCTGCGTTGTATTAATTTCTATGGTCATATTGGCATACATTTAGAAGACATAGAATTAGACATAAGCTAAATTTATTTTCGAATCGACGCTACGCCTTATGCCCGACGACCACTGTGATCGGTACGGACTCATTAATGACTTTGTTCTAAACTTAGAAGCGCAAACTGCATTCTCGTATTGTCACCAAGATGAAATCCCAAAGCATGCAATTTTCGATTTTAAATTTTCAGTTTTCGAGTTTAACGAAGTGATTAATGGGTGCGTTTCTCTCACGGTAGAAATCTGGCTTTAACATCTGAAGAGGAGAAGACACTCTTCCATGTGAGCAGGGCCTGGGATCGGCTAGTAATTTATAAACATCTAGCTTTTATTACTCACTCCAATCTTTTCGGCCTCTGCATCCAAAATAATGTTCAACCAGAGTGAATGTAGGACGATGTCCGTGTAAAGGTATATGATGCCGTACCATCTCCCCGGACTGGGCTGCTCGTCTGCCGTCAGGTATTCGTATGAGAATACTTCAGGACATGGTGATGGAGGTAGACGTATAGTCTGACTGGATACTGCTACTACTATTGACACTAAAGAACTTATAGCTCTAATCTGAAATATCATTTTTCTTCATGAGAATTGGCTTTTTGTTGTACCTAAGTTAAGACAATTTACTAAATATAAAAATGTTGCTAAGTTCTATATTTTTCGCCTATTTCTTAACGTAAGTGTTTATATTTACAAATAGATTATATATATTTTGATTACTATGAATAAGTTTTTAATACAAACTGGTTCATTGAGCTGAACTAAATCACTTCACTTCACTCTTTATTAAAATAAAAACTCTATTTATAAGCACTTAATTACCCTTACCATTTTATTAAATACACGTTGTAAGAAAAAAAAAACACTAAGGTACTTATTTAAAAAAGCAAACTTCTCGCACGCATATTTAGATTCATATGACACAGGAAAAATTATATTAAATAAAAATGCCAGTAAAGGACGACAATATAATTTCGTAATGAGTGAAAGAGATAACATGATTATGTGGTAAACCAGTTAGTTGACCATCATAGGTCAACTAGACAGAACGTTTTTGCGGAAAGTTCATAAAGATTTAAGCTCAACCTCGATTTCCTTGATCACTACATTACCGCGCTGTCAATGAATAAATATTAATATTTTTGGACAACTCACATACGGTCATATGATTTCAAACAAAGCAGAGCTTGTACTACGATAATCAGACAACTGATAAACATAACTATATACCTCTAAATACATACTTATATTGATATATTTACATCCAGGCTCAGAACAAAATATACTCGTGCTCATCACACAAATATTTGTTCCGGGTGGGATTCGAACCCAATTCGAATATTGGTTTAATCACATAAATGGAGAATTTAAATTGGATGACAATTCAATTTTATTATCCTCATTCCCTGGCCGATATTCGACCATGATGGCCAGCTAATATGACCACTGATGGCCACTGAATAAATACCTACTGCGTAATGTTCCAACGTGTGCACAGATAGAATCTTTAAGTATTCCCTGACTCTCGTTGAAACAGTAACACAACACGACCGGTGTAAGGTTAAGTGCAGAATTGATGTGTTTTCTGAGGTACAGCTGTCTGTCATCACGGCTTTCATATTCAGAATAATTAGTAAATGTTTGATAAAAAAAAATAGTGTAAACATTTTGGGTCAAATCTCTTCTTTGTCTTAATTTTAAAACAATCAAGAAAAGGATGAGTTTATTTTTAAGAATTATGATCATGGTGGACTCAAGGCCTAACCCCTTGCCTCGTTTGGAAGGAGATCCTTGCCCAGCAGTGGGACAGTAATGGGTTAAAAAAATATATATTCTTCTTTTGTAACGTCACAGAGTTTATTGCTATGACCACGCTTAGGTATAGTTGAAAATGTTGTTAACATGTTTGAAAGCATTTACATCAGGAAATATATTATATATTCTCGTTTGGTACATTAGGTTTATTAAAACACACATTAAGACATCACAGACAATATTTTCATTTATTAATATTTCAGTCGCTATCAATATGGTCTTCGATCCATGGCAAGAACTTGGCAATATCGGTGAATATGACGAAGTGTTTAGGATCGCAGCGATACGCGTTCTGTCTGGCCACGGAGAGGGACGCGAGACCACGGAGGTACCAGGAACTACCTCGCTTGAAGACCATGCCGCCTCCACTGTCACCGTTGCAGACTGCTGTTCCTGGAAGAAGAATAATCATACTTCACGTATTGCAGTGTTCGTTAGAAGCATATAAATGACAAACAAACAACGTCGCTTTCTATTGTTTTTTTTGGGTTTAACCCAGCAAAGTTATTATATTTTTTACATAATGAAACTACCGTATCACTTGATAAAAAGTAGTGTACGCTCGTACGGTATGTTTTTTCGGTCATGAATTTTGAAATCCAGAATTGGGATTCAGTTTCCAAGCGTAGAAAATTAAGTTGCTGATTTCAGTACCAGACTCATGCAAAATAAGTCTTAACTTTGTATTAAAAATTCCAAAGGAAACCAAGAATAAATGCTGAAAAAATGTATCCTACCATCTTTATTATATCCAGCACAATACGTATAATCTGAAGTGAATTTCTCGTAGAATTCTATGTAGGAGTTTAGGCAAGTCTCCTGGTCTACTACAGGCATTTCAAGAAGACTTAGTTCTTCTTTCGCTGTGCCTGTCACTTCGAAACCCCATCCTACCACCTGGAAAAAATGCAAGATATTAATTTATAGTAGGTATGTACTGTCTTTATTTTAAATCTTTATGATATAAATAAAATATTGCGCGAGTATTCATGAATTTATTATTCCTTGAAACCGTTAAAATGTGATTTAATAAAAACAATGTGTAACATTTTTTTAATCATTACGTCTGGATTTTATCGCAAAACTTAACTTATATTTATTAATGTTATTACAAAACCAATTAACGGGTTAATTAAAAGCACTTATAGTAAAAAAAAACATTGCAACAATATTACAATAATTTTATGCTGACTATCATGAAATTAGGTGATGTGAAAAATGTTAAGTACCGATCCTTTCTTCCCAACAATATTGAAGAGGTCGATCTCAGTCTCAGGCCACAGACAGACGGGTCTCACCCAGTCGCTGTACGTCACCGGATCTCGAAGCTCCAGGATAGCCAGGTCTCGGCTGAAGATAGTCGCGTTGTACTCCGGGTGGACTATTATTTTATTTACCTGAAATTTACATTACGATTTCCTTCCCTGATTATTTTTCCGTATTAATTTTGACTTCTGCATTAAAACCTGCTAACTCTGAATGCCTTTATTCAGAATTTATTTTTACATTTTGACAATAACGCAACATTAACGCTATATAAGATCTAAATTATCGATGGAAGTAAATCTGAAGACAACTGTCTACAGATTGACGTCAATGGATTGCACTTTGCAAGTATATTAACTATAATCAGGAGAACAGTTTCTGATGATTTGCGAGACACATACGACTTGCATATCGTTATTAAAAAGAAGAGTCTTAAACTCTTTGCAATTACAGAAAATACTTACAAATTTCACCTGCACCCCATCAACAGAAGTCCTAAGGTTGTACTTCCCCAAGTAGACCGTCAGGGTGTTCTTCTTCACGACTCGCCGGGAGTTCTTCCTGGTGACACAGTGTGCTGCCGTGATGACGTGACGGTGAGACACCAGCGTACCGCCGCAGATGTACTTGAAGTTTACTGACTGGACAAAAAGAAGTAGTTAATAGATTAAAAAATAACGAGAAATTATCAGAAAAACTACTTGCCCTTTACGACTTCAAAATATTAATTTATCTAAATATCTTTTTGATATCATATTTGGAGCAAGCTCAAGAATCTTCTATATCACTACACAGATAAAGACTCTTATTAGTTGATGTGATATATCGTCTGAATACGTTCAGAAAGAGAAGCTTAGTCTATCGGCAACAACGAAATAATTAGTGATGGTTTTAAAAATTTACCTGTTGTTGATAGATTGCAGTCTGCCAGGGCCATTGACCTTCAGATGTGGATGATCCAGGAGGTAAGTATGGCGGTGATTTTATCACTACCTTGCCGCAAGTCGACTGAAAAGATTGTATTGGAGTGTGTTACGCACTTATTTTGTTTAATCTGTAATTTACATTTATCTACTTTAAATGTTTATAATTTATAAAAATCTAATATATTTGATTTAAAAGTTTGAGGACTGTTTACGAAAGCTAGGTTGTAGCTGATAATTACTTACTTCGGGTGCGATGTTTGGTATGTACAGAGTAGGTAGACCTCCAGAAGGGTAGCTTTCGTGTTCTTCTTCTCTGTAATTATAAAGACACAGAGTGTATATCAAATTCAGATTCAGATGCAAACGAAATATTGGGATATAACCAAAAATACTCTTCATAAAGAGTAAAACAGTGAATAAAACAGCACTTGGCCAGCGTGACTCAAGGCCTAAACCCTTCCCCTCGTTTGGGAGGAGACCCTTGCCCGGCAGATCGACAATAAATAAATAAATAAATAAATTTAACCCATTACTGTCCCACTGCTGGGCAAGGGTCTCCTCCCGTAATGAGGGAGGGGTTAGGCCTTGAGTCCACCACGCTGGCCAAGTGCGGGTTGGGGACTTTGCATGCCCTCAATAAATGTATCAAACAAATTTTTAGGCATGCACGGTTTCCTCACGATGTTTTCCTTCACCGTTGGAGCACGTGACAATTATTTCTAATACACACATAACTTCGAAAAGTCATTGGTGTGTCGCCTCGGGTTCGAACCTGCGACCACTTGCGTAGGAGGTGTCAACTTATACCACTCGGCTATCACTGTATTAAAAAATAAATAGAAGTACAACTTACTTAGGGCTGATGTTATCGAAGTCTTCAATAACTGGTGCTTGAATCTTTCTTACAGGAGGTCTGGTTGTAGTTAATTCATGCCCACTCAACGATGGTACGGTAGTAATTTCTACATTTCTATTTCGGTCATAATTCTTGTTACTGGAAAATAAAAATAGATAAAATAAGTATTTATCTAGCTGCTACATAGTAATAATTACCTAAGTTATAATCACGCATGTGAAGGATGATACATTTTAAAGCATAAAAAAATTGCATCAAATAGTAAATGTATAGAAAAATGATATAATAATGATCACAGCGGCATTTTTTCTAGTATTCATTGATGAACACTAAATCAAAAAAGAGTGGAGATATCACGAATAAGCGTGTGACGATTTAAATAGCTTTCGTAATAACTTACTAGCTTGTGTTTGGTGTTCCAAAAATAATCTTTACTTGCTCCTGTGACCACGTAGAAGGTTTATGCCCCGATGAAGCCGATAACGCAGTATTTACTGACGTTTTTTCCGAATCCACATTTGTAGTTTGTACTGGTTTAGGATAAACAAATTCTACAGGCTTAACCTGAGGTCTTGTTCTAGATCCTTGATAATCATCAGTAGTAACTTTAGTTTCGGGTACTTGAGGTTTTTGAGAATATGTTGGTCGTACATTCTGAGGTACAACAAAATCTATGTCTTCAAATCTACTTGCCTGCTGATTTTTATCTGGTTTATATTGATCAACAGTGCTTACTTGAGATTTGTAGTCAGACTTATCTTGAGTATTTCTTGTCCTAGTTTCATGGTTGCTTTCAACGGCTGGTTGAGTCCAAGCCTGACCGTTGCTATACTTATTTAATACAGATGTTTGTTTATTAACAACACTTATTTCTTCTTCAACGAGAGCCGCGACTTCAGTCCAAA
The DNA here is from genome assembly GCF_050436995.1 of Anticarsia gemmatalis. NCBI lineage: Eukaryota > Metazoa > Arthropoda > Insecta > Lepidoptera > Erebidae > Anticarsia > Anticarsia gemmatalis. The sequence goes on along the minus strand of NC_134764.1, from coordinate 5,407,230 downwards.
GACGTTTTGTATTATCTCCACTATTAATTTCCTGTTTATTTTCAGATTTTCTTTGTTGATTATTTACTACGTCTATTTGTGACTGGGGTTTAGAATACGAGGTGCCTCCAAAAACTACTGGAGATATTCTTTCGGTACTAATTTGTAATTTTTCCGATTTTCTCTGTATATTTTCAGTTTTTGTTAAAACTTCAGATGCTGGTTGATAACGATTAGTTCCTATTGATTGTTTGTTATTATCAATTCCTGGACTGTATATTGATTGTGGTATATTGTTATCTTTTTCTATCCTCTGAAATGCACTAACTCCCGAATTACTAGACTGTGTTTGTGTTTGATTCTCCTTCTTTTTCGTCTGTACAGTTTCTGTAGATCTTACGTACTGATTATTCTCGATTTTAGGCTGATTCCAAGCCCAATTACTTGTAGTCGACTTCGTCTTCGGAGTGCTAGTTGTTCCGTATTTTGATCGATTTCGTTCAGTTGTTGCTTGCGTAGTCTCTTTGACTTGAGGCCAGTAATTCGCTTTTGTTGTGGTTTCTTGTTTATACGGATTCTTAGTTTGGAACCTGTCGTATACATTCTTTGTTGAGGCTGTTGTAGTACTCCTGACCGTTGTAGTAGTTAGAACAGAACCTCCATGGTGCCTATTCGGTTCAGCGTAGTATTTTCCATTCGATTTTCCCGGGATTGGTTCAAATACATTTGCGTTGCATATCTCTCGACCATTGAATAAAATTGATTGAACTTTTGGCGCCTGTTGCTTGGGATTGTATTGAAGGAAGAATCTTACTCGAAAAGGTTCGTTTGGAGATATTTTTATATCAGTGTTTTCAATTTTAAAGTTTAAATTGTCTATTGTTGTTACTTCGCCGACCCAGTTCTGTAAAAATAGTAATATTTTTATAAGCAGGTAAAAAAATATATTTAATTTTTTTCTTTCTTCTACGAAGGGACTTAAGGTCGAGATGACTAAGTTCATCAATATTTAGGTACTAGTCCCTCTGGCTGACTAACCTACCTTCATTTAAAAACAAGATCAAGTTTATTATTTATTACAAAAACAGAAGTTTTTTATAAAACAATTAATTGAACGATTATATTCGACTTATCTAAATATAGATTCACTCACTCCAAGTATATCGGCCTTGCTGTCCACAATGATGTTTAACCATAACGAATATAATGGTATGTCTGTGTAGAGGTTTACGTTTCCATACCATTTCCCTGGCTCTGGCTTCTGGTTCGATTCTGTCGGCTCATAGGTGAATATTTCAGGACATGGTGATGAAGGAAGAATGGGTGACTGTGAGATCTGACTTGATACTGCTGTTATCACCACTAAAGAGCATACAGCCCTTATCTGGAATTTAAAGGCAGTTTGTTAACACCGATGAAAACAATAATATTGTCATCAATATTAAGAGTGGGTACCAAATATCAGATCGATCTGGTGTCAGGAAGAATATTTCAATCTATACTAATATAATAAAGCTGAAGAGTTTGTTTGTTTGTTTGTTTGTTTGAACGCGCTAATCTCAGGAACTACTGGTCCGATTTGAAAAATTCTTTCAGTGTTAGATAGCCCATTTATCGAGGAAGGCTATAGGCTATATAACATCACGCTACGGCCATTAGGAGCGGAGTAGCAACGAAAAATGTTACAAAAACGGGGAAAATTTTTACCCATTCTCTTAGGTGACGCAAGCGAAGTTGCGCGGGTCAGCTAGTTACTATATACGAGGCGCCCGTAGCCAATTGCGCTCACCGGTCGGTAAACGATCAGTGGGTTAAGCAAACCTCTGCGCGGTCATTCCATAGATGGGTGACCGCATAGTGGTATTTGAACAGGGCGTCTCCGTGCTTCGGAGGGCACGCAAAAAGTCGGTCCCGGTTGTTGTCAATTAAGATAACAGTCGTTAAGCCACGTCAAAGGCCTTCGGGCGGCTTGAACAAATTTGACACTAGGTTGACCACTAACCATACGATAAGAAGAAGAAGATTACAAAATATGTCCCAAACAAATAAACTGTACGTTTAAAAAAGTAAATGCGTCCATGGCTAAGGTTACTTGAAGTTTACATATAAGTGAAGCCGAGGAATGCAGAATGTAGTACTAAGATTTTGTATGTAAAAATTATTGACATATTTTTAAGTCACTTGAAATCTTGTACAACAAGATAAACGAGTATTTCCTGACGATTGCTGACTGATAATATCGAATTTGTAGATCATATAACAGTAAATGAATCGCAAAAAAATATGAATGGAAGACAAAGAAATAACTTCTAGAAAATACCTGTACACTAAACTAATATAAAATGAAACATTATCTTAGGTCTTCGGCAAGGATATGAAGAAAAGATATTCGCGATACATATTATACGAATTCGAAATCCTTAAAATAACTTAAACCAAAAACCGGTTCACCAAAATATTCCCCATCACTAATCACTACACAAACACATCACCATTTGCAAAATTCACAAAAAAACTTTAATATAATAAATATCCTTACCATTTTAAAGAAACTTAATCAATTATAATATTTACGTAAATCGATACTATTTTAAAGGCAAACGTCGCACGCGCCTCTTTTGACTCGTATGACATAGGAAATATTCTAAGTTGAAGACAGACAAGGATAACAGTAAAATGTCCTTACGAGTGAAAGAGACAACTATAGTCGTGACTTATGTTTACAACTTAAGTAAACCAGTTAGCTGACGTTCATAGCTGTTATTGAAATTAAATTAATCCGATGCTTTTTTGTTGTTATTGTGGTATTTGCGGCATTTGAAAAATACGTTAATTATAGATATAGGTACAAAGATATTTATTACAAATGCAAACAGAATTAGTATCGCAAAAAGCTTTCAAGGATTATACCGTAAAGCCTTTCTCGCTTACCTACTTATTTCCGCGTAGTCATTGAACATAATTATTTACATAAATATGTAATATAAAATCAGATGGTTCATCGTAGATAAATCTTATGGATATTTAATAAGAAACATTTACACACATATTATCGTTCTAAGAAAACTAGGTAGATATATGTGTAGTTGAAAAAGGTTATAAGTATCTTAAGGAAAACCCCGATAAACAAATAATTGTAAAAATATTGTTCTGGAACTAAGTACAAAATAATCTGGGCTTATCCAAAGGGTCCTTCTTCCGCCTTTATAATATTTAAGTAAGATGCTAAGTCTCTTGTAGCAGTCCAGGCCTTAGAAACTACTGACCGGAGCCTGGAGTTAAAAAATATAGTGTTTTTGACAAAATTCCTACGCTCGTTCTATGGGTCAGCGCAGACCAAGAGGAGCGCAGCGGAGAGGATTTTTTTAACGCACTTGAAAATCAACTTTAAATTAATTAGAATAAAGTGCATAATTGCTTGTACCTGACAAAAAATGCTGGCGCATCCTCGAGGATGCGCGGGTATCCCCGCGCATACTCGAGGACGCGCGAGCATCGTACGAAAAATTTCAATGTTGTTACTGAGTTTAAAGAGAGAGAACGTCATTTTTATTCTTCTTCAGTCAAAAGAGCAATTATAATCATGGCCCAGTCTACCATCGTTGACGAATTTTCACGAAAACTGGCCTGTTTAATGAAGAATGGTAACCTAGAAAGTTTTCCTCGCGCAGGCTCGAGCAGTCGCGAGCATGCTCGAGCATCCGCGAGCCGTAAAGAAAATGCTCGAGACCGCGCGAGGATTATTCCGGTCTGTCTGCGCTGGGCCTATAACTTTAGTACTTGAATAAATGTAGCACAAAATAGTCTGTTTGCTGTCCACTAGATGTCACTGGGTGCGGCCTGTTCAATATTTATTTGTAGCGAATCCTTCATTTTTATTTTTATTGAAACCAGTCATCATCCGTTCACCTTTACTTTGATTCTAGAGAATTTTATTTTAGACTCACCGCTTTTTGTTGCGATCAGACAGTATAGTAAGGAAAACCTAAAGATTTTTAAATGTTTTAGAAAAAAGTGTTGATTAAAATATTATTTGAATATTTTGGGATTACTGAAAGTTTATAATCAGCACTATTTGATAATATAACGCATAAAGTATGGGACATTGGCAAAAGTTCAATATAATACGTCGCAGAAAATGTCCGAGGGTTATAAAAATAAATAAATATATAATACACAGGGAATTACGTCTGTTTTATCTGAAGCTGTAAGTTTAAAATACATGCTCGGTGCTATTTACAATGTTAGAACCATGCAACGAGGTACGAGCTTATTGCCATGTACATAGCGATTTGTGTATGTATTTACAGTTAAAACTGGCGTAATAGGCACCTTACTTAAACCCGGGTTGCTATTGAAAAATACGAAAAAAAAATTAAAAACACACTTTGCCCGCCCACAAAAGCAATCAATATTAAATCTATCTAAGATTATAAATAACTCTAGTCAATATTACACGTCTCAACTCCGAATCTTCAAATAGGCGTACCTACATCATTTTACATTTGGTTTCAAAATTAGGCATGTATTTGAATGTAGGTGGTACATCTGTTGATTGGAACCGAGGGTAGCGTTTGACCCAAATTTCTAATCACGCACCGTGTCGGGACTAATGCAAGGGTATATTGCTCAACCGAACGGATCTGTGCTTAAAAAACCGTCTGGGAAATACGTACTTACTTATTTAATTAGGAAAGGCACATTTAGAATAATGTATTTTTGTTTTTTGAAACAGCTTATAGTTTACTACTTTGTTGAACTACCAGATGACCCGGGCGACGTGCGGGCAAGGAGACTATCACACATTTATAACATTGCCAATAGCCGTGGAGTCAAAATAAATAAGACAGGTAAAGAAGACTTATGCAGGGTGTCCCAAAACTCAACGATAATATAATCTGAGACTGGATGAAAGACGAAGTTATACCAGTTCTCGGAAAAATAAAAAGAAATCTATCTATCACTTAGTTCAGTAATAATAGGCATTTTTCAAAAAAGATGAAATTCAACCCCCTTGGTCGCATTTTCAAGTCTTGTGATTTTTTTTTATTTTTCTCAGAACTGGTATGACCTGGCCTTTCATCCAGTCTCAGATTATCGTTGAGTTTTGGGACACCCTGTATACACCCCTTTAATTTTCATATCTTTTCTCTGAAAGGGAAATGTTTGTGTGCCTATAAGTAATAATGAATTTGAATGTCAAAAATAACATTTAAACCATTTATTCTAATGCGTCATTGCTTTAACAAAGGGATTAGAATGTTTAATAGGTAATTTAAAAATAAATTCATTGGCTTTCAATGTTATATTCTTGTTGGTAGAGATAATCAATAAATACTAGGCCAAAACAAGGATATAACAATATGATTGAACAGGTTATTTTATATGATAATGACATCATTTATCAGTAGTTTGTTGCACATGCATAATTGTCCGGTTTTAAGGAAAAAACATAATTTCATTATGATGAGTCATGTATTGTATCAGAACTTGTTTAAAGATATTAGTTTTTATATAAATTCCTTTATAAGATTCCTTTACTCTAGAACCATCGATCGCACTATTTAATAAAGCACAATTGTGAACTTATGATGATACTATGTCACCTTTAAAAATAACCTTTGACATTTAAAGTTATTTGTATAGAACCTTTGCTAAAGTACGACAAAGGTACTGCTCAATTTTCAATGAAAATTCGTAAACAATTTGACATTATCGAAGACGATATCGACATGAAAATCCAATCAAAAGACATAAAAGTGCCTGATATACATAAAGCTGTCATCTTTTTAAATATGTCACAGTGTCTGATCTCATACCCATATGTAAACAGTTCTTGACCTAATGTCTAAGATAAGGTATACTTAAATATATTAGGTCTGGGAAAAAGTCTTTTCGCTTTATAGTATGTATGAACTAGTAAAAACTCTTTTGCTTCAAGAATCACAAATGAGTACACGGTTCATTAGGTTTCTTACAATGAGCTCTCGAAGTACCCAAATATCGAGTTTTTTTGTGTAGAGGAAAGATTTTATTACAAGTTCATACATACTATAATGCGAAAAGACTTTTTCCCCGATCTAATATAAATGGTCTATATTTAGACACATTCTCTTGAACAAAGGAGATACCTTGTCAACCGAAAAGTACTTGGATAAAATAATATTCTCTATTTTTAAATTTCCATACTAAAAACTAGCATCCATCAAGCCTACGGAAATGCCCGTAAATAATCTTAATGACTACAATATTTAGCAAAACGATCTATCATTATAAAACCAAAATCATTAGCGCTATCTGTGCCATTAATCTATCTATCTGTCCATCATTAAAACGGCGGTAATGTTCGCAAAATCTTCATACATCATTACCAAAAGTCGATCCATATTACATTATTATTATTATAATTAGAGAGGAAAGTACATGTTTTGCTTTGAGGTGCCCGTGTATAGATAATGATAAGGCTTTTGCTGAAATAGATGCAGTTTTTGGTGATGTAAAATCTGCATAAAATGAGAGTTATTGTAAGGCTATCGATTTTTGTTTTGCTAGGACTTCTCTTTTGTGGATTTAGTAAATCTACACCTGCATCTGTGAGTATATTGTTTGTATTTTTTTTTTAACTGTTGATGTTCTGTAGGGTTTTTGAGTTGTTCATAAATTCTGCTAATATTTATGGTGTGAACAAATTACCTTCTTTAGCTAAGTGCCTGAGAATTTTCATCAGGCGTTAAAGTTACTTACTTTAGAACTCTAGTTTTATTATAACACAATCAAAAGTTTAACTCCTATTATATTTCTCCAAATTATCTGTTTTACTTTTAACTACGTTGTGTCGGGTCAAGATTGTGTTTGTATTCTTTGAATTACTATAGCTATAGACCCATGATACGCCAATCAACGCCTGCGTTAAGTAAAGAGGCAAGACACCTCCAGAAGGCATCTTAATTTATTTTTACTTATATGCTTAATTTTTTAGGGTCCCTTCCGCTCGATCCTTAAATCCGTGAGCAAATGTGAGAAGCCCACGTACCCTTACCATCCGAACCCGACCATCACGATGGATGTAGAAGTGTATAATTCTACTGCCGGCCCTGTGATGCGAGGCAGCTATAACGTTCTCAATTATACGACTAATGTTAAGGCAAGTTTCCCTTAATTTATATCATCTTGTGGCATACACTATTTTTTTCCAAAATCGTGTATCATGTCGAGATGGATTTGCAAGCAGCACCCTGTATATTTACACTATCTGACTCGCGCAACATTTTTGTAACATTTTAACTGGTACTCTGGCCCTTTTGGTCGTAGCGGTATGATATATAGCATATAGCCTGCCTCAATAAATGGACAATCTAGCACTGAAAGAATTCTTCAAATCGGACGCGTAGTTCCTGAGCCTAGTGCGTTCAAACAAACAAACAAACTCTTCAGCTTTATAATATTAGTATAGTATAGTATAGATAAACCCATCAGAACCGCTGTTTACTCTTATACTTTCCTTAGACAATGTCAATTTGAAGAATCGATAAAAATAAAGTAAATTGAGTATTTTACACTTCATTTGCCGAATATTATAGAGCCTTCAACTAGGGAGTATAGGGAGTGTTAGTAAACCTTTAACTACTTATTGTTATCAGCAGGCGGAACAAAGGCTAAAATTAATTACAGACTTATAGCAAGCAAAATACGAGCAGTCGAATTGCTAATCGTCTTTTCTTGGAGTCAGTTGAAAGATAACAATGCACCTATCGTCGGATACTACTTAACATTAATCTTATGTGATTGTTTTATATACTAACTAACGTTAAAGTACGTTTACAGCTAAAAACTAAAAGTTTGATATGGGACAAAGGGAAATGGAAGTTGAACTACATATTGGTCGACAATATGTGCCGAGGGTCTATCATACCGCTGTGGTTGTCATTGTTCCAAGTCAGGTTTGATAAGAAGAAATGCGCTTTTTTGGAGGTAAATTATATTATTACTACAAAGTTATGCTCAATGAACGAAAATGCTCGGTTAGTATTTTTTTTTGTCAGGATAAGTCGACGTTAATGTAGTTAATACCATAGTACCAGTACCGCCAAAGCTCTAGTTCATCGTCAGCCAAGACTTACTTCCAACCATGATGCAGATTGAATACCAGTATTTTAAATGGAGCAACTGCATTTCGGACCACCAGAACCAACTTACCTGGGTTATAACACGATACCTTTTGGTAAGACTGGTTGCTGACTGCGACTGACAGTCGTTAACAGAAGCTTGAAAGTCGGACACTTTCAAGCTTCTGTTAACGACTGTCAATGATCTTGAAAATGGCAGCCGGGCCCCACAATTTAACGTTCCATTTCTGTTATTTTCAGTGTCGTATACCGTTTGACAACGTGAACACGAACAAACTACATCACATGATGACGGAGACCTTCGAGTACGGCAGGATCATGTTTGTAAGCGAGCTCTTCATGATGGGGAAACAGTTCCGGACCTTCTACTGTTACGAGTTTGAGTCTCTCATTGAACCGCTATAAATATACGTTATATGTGGCAAGGGAGTCTTTTATTTCAAAAGCTTATTGCAGATATCGTACTTTAAATTAAATAAATATCAAGATGAATGTCTTACAAAAATCAATCGATTGTTGATCATTGAGGTCTCATTTCAATAAATGAGACAATTGATAGTCGTTCGAAGTCGAACAATGGCATCGAAGGGTGGCAATCTTAAAACCATAACAAATCACACATTCCGGATGCATTGAAAATCTAACATTTTAGTAGCCTGTAGCACGATTCATTCATTTACAACCGGAACCATCGAGTTTTGAGAGTTTGACATATAAAATATACTGCAAAAATAGTTTCTACGATATCCGCTAGAGGCGCTGATCAGATTGTCATACAAAATAGTTCGGTAGCTAGCCGGTTGTCGATACTTGATAGTAGTAGCGAATCTGGCTCCTAACTAGTTCATATTAATTATGTGACATATCTGTAATAATTTTCATCTTTTGTTTAATGCCTTGACATCAAATTCTATCTAAATTATTTTACATACATGTGACAATTTGCAGCGCTTAACCTGAATGAATGAAACGTTAATCATGTAATTTAATTTCTTGGGAACATGAGTGAGTAATTCCTAGGTCTTGCTACATCTTGACGTCGAAGTACGATTAATTAAATGTTCAGGAACATTTATTAAAGGAATTGCGTGAATTTAGCCCTCGCTTTTCTGACATTTAAGACAAGCTAGCAGGTAACTGAGTTGGACACAGTTATGCAGATATATGTATATTATACCTACTCAATATGAAATTATTGCCGGTACGGCACGGTCAGTATTGTTTCCGAATTCTAACTACATAATTCCGGCTTCAATCTTCAAGTCAGGCCACTTGACCTGACTTGGGCTGGCCCTACACATAGAAAATGACAAATGGCACTTGGTCTTTTTCTATGTATAGATATTATTAATAGAAGTCAGGAGTATGGTAACATCCCCGGTATATGGCAATAGACTGGTTCTCTATTACGTGGTACTAAGATTGTAAGCGGTATTTCATACTCCTCTGTCTACATCTTCGGGTATAACAGGTGCGATGTTTTGTCTGTAAATGTAAAATATTATAAAAAAGAAAGGTCTCTTATCCCACGCCCTTTGCCAAGGACTGTTTGATTTATTGGCCTCTGTAAGTAGCCATTTATTTTAAATTCATATTTAAAAAACAGCTAAGCGATACGCATGTTTTGAAATATTATGAATAAAATTATAATTACTCAACTTCTTAAGTCTGGAACCGAATGCTTGGGTCAAGGGCCGACAGACCTTAAGGGTGACCAGAGTCCAGGAACTAAACCTAAATGAGTTGAAAGTACCTGTTGGAGAAGTTGAAATACTGCATATTTCCGATGAGCTAACAGGTTTATCGGTTAAACGTTATATATCACAAGCTCAACACAAAACAAAGTCACTATACGAGTCTCTCTTAGGCACTAATATTTTCCGGTTATCCTTCTGATTTATAAAATTTAGATTTTTTCCTGTGTTACTTGAGAATACACGTGAGTTCGTTCGTTCTTTTGAATATATTTAATTAAAATTACATGTAATTGTAATTAGTGAATTGATTAAAATGGTAAGTATGTTAATGTTTTGTTTAATCAAGTATTTAGATTTTCGCAAAACGCTGTGAGACTTTTTTGTGAATTACCGGTTTTGTGCAATACTCGTTTATAATATCATTAGGGTACCTATGCCTGGATGATCTAATGTCAAAAGGTCACGGTAAGACACAATATCTTCGATATCTTCAAAAATTTTAGACTAGTTTACATACTCTTGTATAGACATTTGATACACAAAGATAATGTGTTCTTTATTAACGTAATGTTTTATTTAATTAAGTAATTGTACAATAGGTATATTTGTTCCTGGTGACGTAGATGTTCATGCGTTTGAAAAAAAGCAACAAACGTTGCTAGCAAGAGATAAACCCAAAAAATTGAATTAAATAACGTCAAATGTCAACATTCTCTAAGTGATTTTTTCAAATGATAATTTATTGTGTTGCATAATAAGCACCGCGTTTACTTGTAATGTGTGAAAAGAAAATTATTTTTCGTCAATAAACACTTCATGTTTTGTTCCGTGATTAATATTAGATTTTTTTTGTTGTTTATGCATCGATGCTGTAAACTTTTGAAAGTTTTATCCACCTTATTTTCAGATCAAGGCCGTATGTTCTTTGGCCATAATATTAGCAGCAGTATCTAGTCAGTTCTCTCAAACTGCTGCGCCGGTATCTCCATGTCCTGATGTGTTTTTATACGAGACTGGCCAGAAGCAGGAGCCAGGGAAATGGCATGGGGTCATTAACCTATCCACAGATATCACTCTATACGGCTTGTGGTTGAAAATTGCCCTGGATAGTAGGGCTGAAATACTTGGGGTAAGCTAATTTGTTATTTACTTTCACTTTTTCTATACACAAAACAGCAACCCTATTAAAAAATAAATAAAATTGGACAACTCACACACGGTAATTTGATTCTAAACTAAGCAGAACTTGTACTATAATTATCTATAAAAAAATTGATAAACATACTCACATAGATAAATTAACAACCAGGTACAGAGCAGATACTCGTGCTCATCACACAAATATTTAATTTTGCCCTTGGTGGGATTCGAATCCACCATTCGCGGCGCTACGGTTATTGCGGCGAGGACCACAACCACGCTAACCATTGCGCCAAACGAGCAGTTCATATTATGGATTATTATGTAAATAAATGCTTTTTATGACACGTTAATCAAATCAGGTTTTAATATGGCAGAGCTGATTTCTCAGTCTTCAGTTAATTTTATTCGGGGAAACACATTAATGTATTTGACACGGATTCTCAGAGACTAAGCTTCTTCATGAAATTTCCTTGAACACAGATGGATAAATTACCTATAAAGGGAACTGATCGAATCATCTTTTTCCAGAACTGGTTAGGTGAAGTATCAACAGATGACCACATAAACTTTAAAATACAAAACGCGGACATCGTCATATCTCCTGGACAGCCGAAAACGCTGAAATTTTTCGTTCAATACAAGCAGAACGTTGCGCCGAAATTAAAAACTATTCTTTTCAATGGACAACAAATATGTCATGCTGCTGAGGAACAATTTGTTGAACAATACAACGCACCAGCTGATAACTACGGTGCTAATACCAGAGTTGAACAGACAACAGTCAGACCAGCTACAGTCGTACAAGCCTGGCCTTTAGCTGCAAATTACCAACAAGAATACGTAGACAACAAACAGGTACTTACAGAAAGATACCCACAAGGAGTCTTTGGAACCACCACACATTCCCAACCTCAAAAATGGACGGAGATAAATGCAGGAAATGGTCAACAAACGGCTGTGCAATTGAATCCTTACATCCATACACCGTATACTCAGCAAAGGATTCAAGGCAATGGCTGGAACCATGAGCCGGTGACTACTCAAAGACCTAGGACGACGACAAGGGCAGGACCGAAGCAGATAGCACCGCTTCCAATTTCCATGAGACCTCAAGTATACCAGCAGCCACAATCAGATGAGTAAGTACATTTGTAAGGACTATTATAAGTACTTGTAAAGTTGCCCTGAGGCTTAACCTGTTGTTAGCTGATGAACAGGGAGAGAAATAAGAACTGAAGACATAATATTTATACTTAAACAGATTTTTTAATTTAAAAATTCAAAATATATATTCATAGCTAGGAATTGTGCAACAACCACAAACCTACTGATTTGGGAAATGCCCTAGATAGTAGTGGCAAATAATGCTCCTAACCTGTTTTTTTCTTCTTCAGAGATTACGGTGAAATTCACAGTGGTTTCATAGACCCCAGTAAAATACCGGGATCAAATCAATGGAATACAGAGTCGTCATTTCGTCCCGCACAGCCACTAGCTATAGAGAACCTCAACGACAAGAATGTAATGTAAGCTATTACTGTCACTGTTTGAAGATTTAGGTTACAGCGTGCTTATATTAATAAAAACCCATTAATGTCCCACTGCTTGGCAAGGGTCTCCTCCCGTAATGAGGGAAAGGTTAGGCCTTGAGTTCACCACGCTGGCCAACTGCGGGTCGGGGGCTTATATTAGATACAATAAATTATATATTTTTGTGGGAAAGTTATGATTATATTTTTTTCCATATGCCTTTCAAGACGTATAGAAGAGAAAAAGCTGTTTATTGGAGGTTTACCAAGCTCAAGCCTACCCGCTCCATTTACCTCCAAAGTTGTACCAGAGGTAAGATTTCCTTTTTTTTATTTATTGTCACGTGTTTACTGAATATCAGGATAAAACACACTGTTTATGTGTGATCTTGTTGATTATTATTGTTATACAATATTATGATAATATTTTAAATTAAATAGGTACAACGAAACTTCGTATTATTTGGCCTTATTTTTGAACGAGAATTATTTTAAAAAGTTAATTATTATGTAACATATTATGAACTATTGAATTATTAAACAAGCAAATCGCAGGTTTAATAAATTATTAACCTTTTCATTATTAGTTTGGTCATTCTGCATCTAAAATATACCAAATATGTAGTCACGTCAACTTTAAAGACAAATAAAGGTCAAAAAGTTTGTTTTTATCTGTTTTTATGGGGGGCTGACATCATCATTGAAAATAAAAAACAATACTTGATAAAAACACTGCATTTTTTACGCGACAATTTGGGTTGGGAGGTAAAATTTTAAGGAAAGACAACAGAATTTGTGCAGATTAAGAGTTAAACTAATGCCATTTGTATCATTAATGTATAACATTACAAAGGAATTGTGGTACCTTTAAGTTGTTCTATTATTTTCAGTAACATACTAGACTTATTTATATAAAAAACCCGAATGCTCAGTTATAAGCGCCTAGCGAAAGTTTATGACTATAGAATTTAAGTTGCCTTTGGCTTAAAGACGATTTGTTTTTAACTGACTAACTAACTTGGTCCATCCTTGCAGGTCCCATGTGGAAAAGTAGTGATAGAACCGCCAGATCACTTGGCAGCAGGAGCAACCACGTATGAAGGACAGTGGCCGTGGCAAGCCGCGATTTATCAACAACAAGTAAGTATTTGTTTTGTTTTTGAACTAAAATATCCATCCCAAATCTTCGTTGAGTAACAATGTAATGTAAGTAGTAAGTAGTTTGGAATTTGGTACAGTGCTTTTGCACATCCTACGACAAAAGCGCAACGCAGATGCATTTTATGCACTCTTGCCTAGATTCATAGAAATAACCTAACTAATTTTATTTTTCTCTTGTAATTAAAATCATGAAGCATTTGAAGCTATAAAAATGTACCTAACTACGCGAGGCTAAAAAACTTGAAAAGTCTTCATATCAGCTAATCAATTTTTTCCCCAAACCGTCCTTACACAAATAGCATTTGTCCTTAGAACGCAAACTTCAAGTACATCTGCGGTGGTACGCTAGTGTCTCATCGTCACGTCGTCACGGCAGCTCACTGCGTCACCAGGAGGGGCTCTGAACGCACTGTGAGGAAGAACACCCTGACGGTCTACTTGGGGAAGCACAACTTAAGGACCTCTGTTGATGGGGTGCAATCTTCCGCTGTAAGTGTTATGATTTGTTTAATTATTATTTACAGAAGACTAACAAAAATAACAGAGCAGTGCAGGTTTATAAAGAGGTCCGGGTAGTAGTAGTAAAGATAGAAGTTTATAAGCTGTGGGTACAAATAGAGTACCTAGTTAAGCGGACTACTAAGTTGAAACCAAGTTGGGTCGTTTTTCAATGTTGTATATATTATGTAAATGATTGTATGTAACTAAAGTTGACTTGTCGATTCCTGAGTGATAAGTTTCTTTAACAAAAGAATGTCTGTCTTCTTGTCTTGCTACGACTTAAAAACATCCAGCATTTATAGATATTCTTAATTTCGAAACTTTTCTTGCATAGTTAAGAAGTGGAAAATCAATTTATAAAACGTAAATCATACCAAGATACACAAAGCCCAGCGAAACTATCATTGTCAATCAGGGTCATGTTTAAAGACGAACCTTTGTCTTTGATTTCGTCGTCATAGTTGCGTCTCAGATCACGTTCAAAATCGTTTAATTGATTGCTAGGACTCCCTCGTGTACATTGCTAATTTGTTTCAGACCGATTGATCTGCTTTACACACAGCCAATTCTATTGTGATTACAACGAGTACAATTTGATTCGGTTCGAAAGTTTACCCTTTTAGGGAATTTTTGATGTTAGTTCAAAAAGTTATTGTTGGAAAATGTTTTTGGCTGACTGTAATGTTATTGTTAACTTAATGGCGAAGTATTTTTTGGTTCGGGGTAGATGTAAATGAGGAATGTTTGAACAGATTTTAGTTCGATCAAATAGTGCAAATCAGAGTAAGCGAAAATCTCGTACTATTCTTAGCTGTCATTTGTATTAAATGATTTGAATGAATGTTATACCACCCGGTACATAGCGTTAAAACTTATATAAAAAAACGCTATTGAACAGATAATCTACCGCGGCAAAAATAATAAAAAACCGGGCAATAGTCATAAAAAAATATGTCCTAGCATTTTATATGAACACATGCGAGTAGGCAACACTATAAACTTAAAGGTTCTAAATCGCTGTAACACAAAAATTTGATTCGTCTTATATGTAATTCCGGTTTTACAACAAACTGCCTTCATAATAAAATGGTAACCTTCCAATTTTCACAGGTGAGTGACATAATAGTCCACCCGGAGTACAACGCGGAGAACTTCCGCCGGGACCTGGCTATCCTGGAGCTGCAAGACCCGGCCTCGTACACGAACTGGGTGAGGCACGTCTGCCTGTGGCCTGAGAATGACATCGATCGGGCCAATATGGTGGGACAGAAAGGACCGGTAAGAATACTTCCATTAATTTCGAATAAATTGCATGCTTTGGAGCTGTTGAAATCGGTTTCTGAAGGAGGTAAATTGTCCAACCCGAGTTTCCTTAGACTGCAGTGGACTTAAAGCCAAAACCTTCTCCCACCCAGCAGTGAAATGGTATTTGGAAGTACAGGAGATATTATGTTTACTATATTACCTACTCTGGCTCATTAAGAAACTTCAGAATTGGCACTTTTTCATTTGAATAACCTTTTGAAAAAAAAAACTTGTCTTATTATTATTTTGATTCATAACATAAAAAAACAAATATTTTAGACACTCGATAGTTAGTTTAATTTAATTTTCACTCCAATCCTCGTAATACACGTAATTAATATCAGAAGCTTGTTCAACATGCCTTCTGGATGATAAGTTGTAGCAATATCGGTGTTACCACAAGTTATTCGTTACAAATCGCTACAGAACCACGGTGACATTGGAAAGGAGCCTGAAACCCTAGCCAGACGACTTTGTGGTGCGCCACGAAGGATATGACGAGGTGAAGACGAATCGTTGTTTAAAGAGGCTCTTTGACTAAATGTTGAGGTTGTAAGGTGAAATGTGTTTCGTGTCACTTTGTGTCACTCATGGTAGATTACATTACTTAAGTAAACGTTGTGTTTAATTCCATCATTATTTATAATACGAGCTGTAAAGAGCCTAAGTCGAAAAGTTTTATGCATAACAGAAATATATACATACATAGATAAAGAAGCAGCACGTATCTGCCATCATCTAGTATTTTTTATTATTCTTTTATTGTAAAAATACCAAAAACTGAACACTCAAATGTTTCAGGTGTCTCATAAATTACCTCAACAGCTTTTTACTACTTAAAGCACAAAAGTGTCCCTCCCTCACAAGTGTACAAGGGCTAGTGTCTATCCTCATCGAAATATGTAATAAATAAATAATACTTAATACGTAGTACTTAATACGTAGAAATATATACTTAATGCTATTATCGTATAAATACCAAAATGTTGTTCTAGGTGCCAAGCTGGGGTTTCCACTCGACGGGGGAGGCTAAACAAGAGCTAACTCACATGGACATGATGGTAGTGGACCAGGATGTGTGCGTCAGGTCTTATGTGGCGTTCTACGAGAAGTACACTTCAGATGAGACATACTGCGCCATGTATAGAGATGGTAAGTGTCTTCGTGGGAAAGATTGTCGGGTGAATTTTGTATGTCCAATTCAAAATTCTGTTTAAAAAAATATTCTACTCTGACGAGTATGTCATGTATCGGCTGATTTCTATGTTTAATTTAAAATTATAAAAAAATTCTATGTTATAGCTTTAAAAGTTTTAACTAACTCTCTTTAACTTCTCTTCTGTAACTAAAGAAAAAGCTTATTTAGAAACGTGAAATATTTTTTAAAGAGAATAACACTCATTGTATTAATAAATTAGATAAATAATATTTGTTTGTGCAAATTGATTTACAACCGCATGCTAATACCATTTTGTTTATCCGTACGAAAACCAAGCCAGGAAAATAGATCTCCTCACTACAATTTGTAAGCTACTCATGCTAAGCTATTTATGACACAGACTATGGAGGAATACAATCTTTTCTAAAATGAATCTATTTCCAGGCACTCGAGAATGCAACAGTGACAGCGGTAATGGAATGGTCTTCAGCAAAGATGAAACCTGGTACTTGCGCGGTCTATCAGCCGTCTCCGTGCCAAGAAAGAACAAGTTCTTCTGCGACCCCAAGCATTACGTCGTCTTTACTGACATTGCCAAGTTCTTGCCGTGGGTCAAAGATGTTATTAAGACAACGAAATAAAATAGATTTTTTATTAATTGTATTTTGCTTTTATAGTATTTTATACTTTTTCCTACGGTCTCTACCAGAGCATAATGTTACCGTAATTTTTCAAAAAGTTGTATTCTTAATTTAATAGAGGTAGTTACATAAAGTCATAGAGTTAAAAAATCATTGCAGATTCTCTTTGTTTTCTTATGTACTTTAATTGAATAACACATAATATAATATTTGGTAAATGGGAGCATCGATAAAGTTGGCGAGTGTGAAATGAAGCTTTGAATTAATCTTGCACGCCAAATTGAACTGCAGATGGACGCAAAACCGATGTTACAATAGAGATAGCTGAATAAAAATAGAAAAGTGCTCCATATATCAGAAAATATTTGTACTGGAGAGTAGATTACTCAACTATTTTGTAATATAATTTTGTAGTATTCTTACTAACAAAACTAATGGGTAAGTTATTTAATGAACGTATATTAAAGTATCAACGTTAATATAAAACACTGACACAAGATAAAAGAATCATCAGCAGCGCGATTCTCTACAGTCTTAGGTTTTACCGAGTATCGAAAGTTTGACGTTTAAAATTAACTGCCAAAATAGTACTTGCGACACCCGCTAGAGGCGTTGATCAGATTTTCATACAACATTTTTCGATAGCTAGCCGGTTGTATACTCGATAGTAGTAGAGAAAAAGGTTACAAGTATTAAACCTCTAATAAACGTACCCTAAAATGTAGTCAAGTAGCCTCTATATCATGTCGTATTGGTATTTGTCGAACATCGGTAGTGAGAGTTAGTATCTGGCAGGTAACGTCTGATGATTAGTTCTATCTGCGAGGAGTGAGGAGTTACCAACTAACTCACTGTGCTCAATATCAGACCGTCGATCACTAACTTTGGGCACTGGTTATTGTTTTGTATTGAAATTAGGGTGATTTTGCCATATAAATGGATGTTTTCAACATTCGATTAATACTTACATAACAAACTGAAGAAATTTCTACCGCCCGCGTCGGTTAAACGTTTTTTAGATGGTTATAGAGTTGTTTCTGGAATAATCTTTACGCAATATCAAACACACCAAACTAATTACAGGAGTACTTATAGACAAACCGGCACTGTAAAAAGGGGTTTTTGGGTTAGTAACTGCTTTATGAATAGGTAATAATTTTTGTACATATTCTTTCAAAGCAAAAGTATTTATAAAAGTAGACTTTGTGATCCACAATATAATGTCGGATTCTGATCGTCAGTATTACGGAGAAAATGAATTGTAATCGTTGATATTAAGTAGACCCAACCGACTATCCTTAAAACTCTCCACGTCACATCAAATCTTGAAGTACATTTCGTTATACAGTCCCACAATTATTCTGCAATGTGCACCATACATTCTCGTTCACAGTGTATATTGCAGCGCATAGTGTGAGAGACCTCTCTTTAATTAATTAGAACACCGCTAATTACGAACAACCTACATCTTTGGAATGTACAGAAACATTTCCAGTTTTTAATTAACTCCATATAAAGGAAAAGGAATGAAAAGATTCGGCTTTGACGGAGATTATTTACGATTAGTAATATAGGATTTTATTTTATTTACTTATATTATAATAAGAACTTGAAAGGTTTTGGTTGTATTAAATTTGATTTGAGACTTTTGCAATTTATAATACAATACCTAATATACATATTATATACTCAAGCCGGTAGTTAATTTTAATAGATTACTAACGGCCAGTTTCTTCATCAAAAATAACAGCAGGGGTAAATTAAAAGTAAAGCATGTAATTAGTTTTTTTGCTCAATTTACACATTTCAAATTGCTAAAAATTATGACCAAAATCAAATCATTTGGGTCAAATATTGACACTTATGATAGACGTTACAGTTACTGAATCTACCACTAGCTCGCTTTTTTTTTCTCAGATAAATGGAATTTGTCAAATCATAACTAACTTGAATAATTTAACATTTCAAAAAGCAATTTGGGAGATTAAACTAGTTTAAAGATTAATAACTTTGGAGACAAGGTAGACTAAATCTTACTTTAGGTAAAAAAAAATTAAAATCACGACTAAACTTATCGCTAAGCGTCCATCCATCTTTATAAAAATTGGACTATATCATTTTTTAATTAAATGAGTGAAGAAGAAAACGGTTTCTTAGAAATTTTGATTGATGAGTCATCTCTGTTATTAAATTATGAAGGATTTGAAAATGCATTATCCTGTCCGTATTTTAAAGCCAGGTCACGGTAGATAAAGTGGTTTATTAAAGTATAGGTGCATTATTTATTTTGTATAGATAACAAAATATCATTGTTTTGTGCCCCACAATATTGACCTGTTCTTAACGCTTTCAATTTTAAATAACTTTTTTTAACGTTACAAAGGAGAATGGGCACTCCTGGGCGGTCGGCGGCCATTAATGAAAGTAGTGTCAAATTAAAGTAATGATAACTAGGAACAACTTTTACTAAGAACGTTTCGCTGCAATCCTTTCAGGAAACAATATATTGACATGTAAATATAATGGAATTTCATAGAACAAATACAATTATTTCGTGTCTGTAATGCATTTAATTTTGTGTAATAACGTTACATCTTCTTATAACGATTGCAATGCCATCAAAATGAACTATAATCGTAACTCGTATCTATCTATCATAATGGTTCACCCACTTTCAAAGTTGTTTAAGCCGCCCGAATGTTATCTTAGTTGACAACAACCGGGACCGACTTTTTACGTGCCCTCGGAAGCACGGAGAAGCTCAGTTCAAATACCACAATGCGGTCACCCATCTATAGAATGACCGCGCCAACGGTTGCTTAACCAACAGATCGTTTACCGACCAGTGAGCGCAACTGGCTATAAACGCCTCGTTTTTAAGCTGAGCATTCAAGACAGATAAGTCGTCTCAGTGAATATATTATAGACGAGCAAGATGTTTACTTGTTACGATATTTATATATTTACATGTTATGATTGTTCGAATATTAATAATGTCTACATTTGTATGCAATAATATGAATAGTACTTTTTATTTAATCTCCGAATATAAGCCAAAAATATGTTTTTATACTATTAAAAGTGCTCAAAAACAAAATGTATTTTGTTCGTCATATAAGTGCGTCGCGGCAATAAAACTTCTACCCGGTAATTATAGGACTAAACTACATTAAAAAACAAAAAATCAAGTTTGGCCGCGGATCGCCCAGGCTCCATACTATTTTGCCCATTCTCCTTTATTTGACTTTTCGCAGTTGCGGACTTTTCTAAAAAAAATTTTGTCCACTCATTGGAATTGAACTTTTCGTATTAGTTAGATTTCAATCACCATGTTTTGATACACCTCTTTGATACACAAGTAATATTTCTTAAACATCCTATTTGACTGGGTGTAAGAATATGATACGAAGATCAAAATGCGTGTGTTTATACATTTGGTCAAAAGCTAGAAGAACTAGTGTAAAATACTTGGATGTTTTTAAAAACGTAGCTAAGTTAGTAGGAAGCTTGATGCCAGTGTCATTAAGTATTTAACTAAATGGGGCGGAGTAGTGCGTACGGTTAAGCCGACTAATGTGAGACGTGATGTGCTCGCAATTGTACGTCGTTCGTGTATTATGCAGATATATGTATTGTTTAGACGTGGTGTACTTGATTTTATCGTACCTACACGACAAAATCTAGCTTTTTATGTTTCTCTCATATGTAGTTGTTATACTGGTACCAATTTTGATAGATGTTATAAGACTGTACAATAATCATATTGATCAAAATCATAAAACCTGAAATTTTTCGCCCAGAGTAGAATTTGTAGAAGATTTCCATTCCTTTTTTTCCGGTTTTTTAGTCAGGATTAGTTGCTCTATAATCTGCAACAAATACAGAACCTCTTATTTTTATAACTTAATTAATTAACAAAACAATAGTATTTTTATAATAACCTAATTCTGCATGTAGTTTACACCTCACTGTTCTTATCTTTGAACTTCCACAAATATCCAACTGTCAAATCTATCAAAACATATTTTTTAACAAAACTGTCAAAATCACAATGCAAAATCCACCGGAGGTTGAATTCAATAGATTTATATTTCAAAATTTGATGAAATACGTTCCTGAACCGTACACGGCGCGGGAAGGCCGTGGGGAGAACATGAATGGAAAAACAATATCTTCTACAAAA
Source organism: Anticarsia gemmatalis (assembly GCF_050436995.1). Lineage (NCBI taxonomy): Eukaryota > Metazoa > Arthropoda > Insecta > Lepidoptera > Erebidae > Anticarsia > Anticarsia gemmatalis. The sequence goes on along the minus strand of NC_134764.1, from coordinate 5,385,806 downwards.
TTCTGGACTGTATACAAGCCTGCTTTGGTGAGCAGACTATGGACTATTGTCGTGGTGATCGGGCTACTCGAAGTAATTGTCGGTCTTGTATTGCTGGGTTTCGTTGGCTTCCATACTTGCGCGTATGATGCCTTGTATAATACCCAAGAGTCTAAATGTAAGTATTTATGTTTATTGTTCGAGTAAGCTTGAGAAATTTGTGGTTTTGTCGAATGTAATCGTTATGTGTGTATGCATGTTTCAGAAAAGTTATTGAAATAAAGCAGTGGATTATAAATCAGGAATCATTAACAAATTTTTGTAGTCGCACGTTATAGCGTTTACTTGCTTTGTCTTAAATGTCGCTATAAGTTTGTTACTTATTGTTGCTAATGACCGTATTTTAAACTGCACTGATTGAAGCAGGAGGAACTTATTGACGCTTATTTTTTCAATCTAACAACTGCTAAATTGTTTATATTATTTGCAGTAATGAGCAATGCGGCGTTTTTCGGTTGCGTCACACTAATACTCTGTGGTCTCGTATTACTCTTCGCTTTGCTGTTGGAAAGACAACGACCGATACGGGTAAGTGTAATTATTTTTTTAAACAAGAAATCAAACTATTGAAAATATAATTTCATAATTTAGTACAGCAGGTTAGCAATTTAAATTAAAGTCTGGTCTACATCCTAGACAAATCTGAGATAGTATTTATATTAATTAAAAGTATTGGGAATTGGCTCACAATATAGTTACTTCGTGTTTCATAAATCCAATTAATAAAATAAACTACTGAGTTTATCAATAATTTATTGAGAAACTAAGTCGTCCTTGACATTTGCTCTAATTTGATTCTGAACTAATACATTTTCAGGTATTTATCATAGGTATCAGATAGTTTCTTGTAAAATTCAATATTAATTATTTTCTATTCGCAGTTCTACATATTCCTTTCGGTATTCCTCTGTATCTACATATTTGGACTCGCTTGTTTGAAGATACATTTCGCACTTCTTGTTGTAGAAAAAGGTAAGCAAAACACTTTTCATTTTCAACTTACCTGAAGAAGAATCGAACGGTCTTCTTGATCCACCGTTCTTATTAATTTACGATTTATTATAGAGTATTTTTAATTATAAAGTTAACCTGTGGTAATCCAACGGACGTTGTAACAACGGATTTTCTAGCTTTTTGGATTATAAGAGTCCAAAACCACCATTTAGTTACCTAGTAATCCGACAAAATTATAAATAACTTAAAATATGTGTAATTTCTCATAATTTTAGCGGTCCCCGTAGCGCTGTGGTTGGTGTGGTCGATGATCCCTTCACCACAGTCATTCTTACCATGCGTAACAAATTTTTGTGTTATCCACAAATATTTATCTTAGGCCTTGTATATACTCGTACTCTTAGTGCAAGAGTTGTATTTTTAAAATTATATAGTAAGCTAGGCATGTCGGATTACAGTGGCAGAAGTCCCGTCAGACAAGGATCGTGTTAGCGGGGGTCCATTGAATTACTATTTGTCTAAAGGTGCCGACACTTACAAAGTGTTAAGTGAAGCGAAGACGTTTGATATCTTCCTGAGTACTGCGTGTGTTATTGGTATTATCACTATGTTGGGATCAGGTGAGAATACTTTAAAGATTACTTTACTATTTATTAATTATTATACGTTAATTAACACGCCTTGAATTGCTTGACGTTTCGGTGTATACATTGGTTGTGGTCACAAGTTCAAGATAAGTCTTATTTTTTCATTCGTTTCTTAACTCTTTCCATAATTTTATCTAATGACTAGCGTAGGAGTAGGGTAGGGAATCGGATTAAACTTCTTTTAGTAATTTCTTTGCTGGAATCATATCTTTGATTAAAGCTCCAACTCTTTATAAGCTTTCGTAATGTAATGATTGTGATTTTTTTCCTATTTTTCCGATAGTTCCAAAACCAATTTCATTTTGTAAGATTTCGCATTTTACTTCGTTTTTTTCTATTACCTAAATTATTAAATGCTCAGTTATACAAAACTTCTCTTAATAGAGAGGGTTAAATCCCAAAAATGAACTTCCTAAACTGTTTAAACATCAAACATCAACCCGAGATTTCAACTCGCGACCTTTTGCTATCCACTCGAGCCTAACCTTTAACCAGTGGTTTAATTAATCACTCTCAATCCGTTCAACAATGTTCATAATCAATAAGGGACACTGAAACTGAACGAATTTGTTCCCGAAGGCTTTACCGTGCCATTTCGACGAACATTATTATTTGCTAAGTTAAGAAATTCTATAGAAATATGAAAGATTCTTTGAACTATGTATCAAGTTTGTTAGCATATGAGTGATCGGTGTTATAGTTTAGTAACTTACTTTGATTTTCTACTGCCTTGCCTCTTTGGGAAAATTCAAACATATCATTGTAAGATATCTGAATGCCTTTGTGGCGCGGTCGGTTTTGAATCCGATTGCTAACGTTGAGTTCGATTCCCGGGTCGGGGAAAGTACTATTGTTTTTTTGTAATTTATGATAGAATATTTTTCAATAGTAGCTCGGCGATTGGTTACGTGCCCAGTGGCAATAGGGATTTTATTTTTTTATTATTCCTTATTGCATTGGAGTAACATTGTTAGGGGCGAAACGTGGGTGTATTTTATTCACTTCAGCCTATACCTTCAGGTACAACAAGCGTGATAATATGTATGTATAAGATATCTATTGTAATTTCGCAACAAAGATAGACTGTATTTCTTTCTCAAAGTTAAAGGTATGAGTAAATTAAGTTTAAACCAATGTTCTTTTTAATATTTTTATCACTAGTGTCATCTAGTTTATTATTAGTTAACTTAATTTAATTTATTTTCTTTCAGTGATACATTTTATTAGCGCCGTGGCCGTCTTCACATTCTACCATTTGAAATACTTGCAGCCGACCTCTTCTTAACCGATTTTTGATACTTATTTATATTTTTTGATAATTTTATGGGTTTATACGACCCGGTACCCCTGTTTAGTGGGGTACAGTCTTATTGAAGTAAAATGTGACTAGTCAATCAATGTGAAAATGTGATAGGACTTTTGTCTTGTTCACTTTTTTGGTAAATAAAGTGTAAAGTTTTAGTTATGTATTTTATTATCTTAAACCATAATTAATTAATAATTCTGTATTCTGACATAAGTATTCTGTTTTGAAGAACCTTTAAGTTAGACGTGTCTGCGTAGAGTTGCGTACGCGCATTTGAAGTACTAAACTTGTTAAAGTGCTGCATGGACCGGGTAAGAAGTGTATAGTGTATCAGGTGGACACAAATTACTCTTTTTGACTTAATTCATTATAAACTAAAATTTAAGAGCGATACAAGTTATGTGCTAGAATTTCTATATTTCAGTTCTAGTAACTCTATATTTTTCAACAGCAACTCGTATAATATTCTAAAACAATATATTCCCACACAACCAAAAATAACTAGCAAAACATAAACTGCATATATAACTCTTCAGGGAAATAGCAACGTGTTGTATGTTAATCCTGCTTCCTAAACCTTAACGTTACTCTAAATTTAATCACAAAAACAGTTGAAACGCTAAGAACCGCGGCCCGGAAATGTTAATAAATAATGTTGTTGCTCCCAGTCTAAATGTAGCCCATGTTTTAATTATGTAAACTTCACAGTCGCTGATATTAAACCTGTCCTTGTGTTTGTTATCTTTGGGGAAATCAATCGAATTGGCGACTTTAGTGTGGTGTAAATAGTTATGACTGGTTGTCAATTGACAAAGAATCGAGAGGTGTAAGTGTAAGAGACAGATGGTAAAGGATATTCTCCTGGGATAGTTAAGTTAATCTTGTGAACAATAAAGTGTTTTATATCAGGGACCGCATTTCTTCCGCTTAGTAAAGTTCGGCTTTCCGCTTTGAAAATACCTCTTTAAAGCGAAAACGCAACATACCAATTGTTTAATCATTTATTTAGTATCTATATACTACATACATACGTTTATAATATTGCACCTTCATCCCAATGACAGAAATCAATGAATGCAACTTACTACGATACCAACAGTTCACCATTTAGATATTGTTCTACACTAAACAGTAACAATATACAATACGAAATAAAAGCAAGGCTTCTATTTTTCCCCGCAAACGACAATTAACTCCCAGATATAAATGTCCAGCTAAGCCTTTGCAAGGGCGATTAAAACCATAAATCCTGACACCCACATTTGCCAGAAACAAGGACCCTTTTAAGACTTAAGTGATAACAAGAAACGCTATAAGGAAATACATAAACCCTTAATTAACACTCTCGTTGAGGGCGCGAGTGCTCAAAATTAGTGATATTGCTGAACCCTAGAGGTTGAATAACCTTTACTGATATTGCTTATGCTTATGAATATAGAAAGGTATATTGTCGTATAAAGTGATATGATACAAAGCTAAGTTTGCGGAAATATATTTTGAAACTACCGAGTAATTTACTAAATTGTGAGCCGTTGCAAGCTGCTTTATTTTGTTAATAACGGAAAGCACTTGCAAGGTTATAGGAGATCTGTTTATACACTATACCTACTGATACTCTACAAAGCAGGGTTTATTAATAACCTCTACGATCGACAATCGAGTGATTGACGAACGTGTCAAAAAAATAGAACGAATAATGATAATCCACTCTTAACAATGATCTATGAAGCATAATAACAGGGGTGATTACGATTGCTAGAAGTATGTATTTTTCTAAACGATTCTCTACTGGAACCAGTACGAGAAGAATTCTGAGAGAGTCAATAAAGGCTTGATGATAAATGCATTTCAAAAATGTATACTTTTTTAAATAACACACTGAAAAACACTTCATATATTATACATTTTCATTAGCCAGCTTTGAACACGGTCCGTGAGCCAGTGACAACATTATAACAGTACCCAGTATCCTTATTTTGGACATCATTTCGGCCTTCACAACAATCCCAGCTATTTGGGATTACATTCGAGACTGCCATCTGCCCAACCCTTTGTAACGTCAACTATTTTGATAGCTTTATTTGCGTATAGCGGGATCAAAGATTAAGGAGCCGTGTTTTGGTTTATTTCGCTAGGAAAAACATGGGTTTCGATGGTGTATTATTATACGTTTAAATATAGGCCACTGTAGAATACAGAAATGTTATGGAAGTGTTTAATATTTTCCCTTTAATTCTTAGTAGAGATATTAGTTCATTTATATTAATGGAATTCTGTAAGCTTGCAGGTCGTAGTTGTATTTTTTGTTTGATGTAGTACATTTTGATTCAGAACGCTGGGCAGATATTCGAGCTAATTACAAGTTACCAAGTACTAAACTTACCTGACTACCAACTTTGATAAGGGTTACAAGGAAAAATCACAGTATTAACTTTACTGAGAATATAAGTCAAGATAAATAAATACAGATTCCTGATGAAGAATACTTACTGTACCTATTTATCGGATAGTAAGTAGATAGGAAGTAGATACAAAAATTTATGCTAGACTTTACCATTTCTGAATAAGTATCAGATAGCATTATGACAGTAATTTTTACATATTTACTATAACCTTATCTAGCAGATAGCTTACCTAACACTTATTTATTAAAACTGGTCCTTAAATCATTCAGGCAATTATACGGGCCTAATATGTTTATACACCAACATTACCTCCACTCATGAAAATTAAACAACTTTAGCTCCAGTCATCGCCCACGTTCAATTAATTCGTATTGCTTGCCAAATTCTACCTCAGAATTTTGGGTTACCTTAATATTTAAAACGGACCTTCTAATCTATAAAAAGAAAACCGAAAAATTAAGTTTTCAATTTAATTTCAAAGATTTTCTTATAGTTGACATTTTGAGAGACTTATGATTTTCTTTGCATCAATTATAAAATATTTTTGCTGTTTTTTATATTCACAAATTAATAGTAGACTTAGTAAATGTACTCGTACTACTTTTTCCTCAAAAGAAAATGCTATGGCACGCAAAATGTTAGAAGAATTCAGCATGTCATGTAAAGGAATAAGAAATGCGAGATATTCTCCGTACCAGTAGATCTGGCTCCCGGCCGGGGTCGACGGACAAGCAATGACAACTATGTTCATATGTTCGCTCAAAGATTTAGACCCATTACGTACTGGTCGACGGCTTCTATAAGTTTATATACTTGATATAGATTGCTACGAAAGGCTGATGAATTTGCTGACTATCTCAGTCGCTGAAAGATTTCAGTTTCTAAATAATGTTAATGTTGTGTTGTAGATTTAAGCAAACGCAAACTACTAGCTCTTACAAACTACGTAGAATTAAAAATTAATAGGGGACAATAATATGTAAATTATATCGTTGAGAAAGGTATATTATCAGAAACGATGATGCGTGAACGACCATGATATAGAGCACAAATAACGTTTTTGGGAACGTTAAAGTAATGTGTTACTTACTCTTTACAAAACGCATCAATTTTATAGTGTGTTTAGATCGATGTCAATTTTTTTTTCTACACCATAATGCACACCATAATAAAACGAATTATTGCCGAAAATATTACTAAGCTCACTCTGGTTTTTCTTTTGGCAAGTAAAGTAAATAGGTGTAGTAGTTTGGCAGACGTATTATGTAAACTTACATGTGTATTTATATGAATAAATCATAAAAAAATAGGACTATACTTTAGATAAAAGTTATCAGATCAAATAATAATACACATTTCCGTGATAAAGTAATCGATCCTCATTAAGATTTGAAGCGCGTATCTACAAGAATCATTAATAAATGGGTATCCGACAGTAAATTGAAAAAGTTTGTCGTCCACCTTCGTTTAGTTCCTTAATCTCCTTTGACGTCAAGAAGATGTAGTTGTTTTTCTTTTGGAACCCTTACAACATAAACTATTTATCAATCCTCGTGTCTCAAGTTTCTGTGTAGTCTGTGTACCACACGTATTGATGTCACACACGTTTGCAAAAGTTTGTTCGTGTAGAAAAGTGTTCCGTGTTTTTGTGCCTAGAAGTAAAATAGAAGGAATAGTGTAGAATTTTGTAATGATGAATTATTATCGTTGGGTAAACCATCGTCTAAGTCTATCTATCTTTAAAAAGAGTCATATTGCTTACTGATATGACAACTGTTGTACGAAAAAAGTCTTTATCGTACAACATATTATTACCTACATGGGTACTTTACAGTGTGAAATTGTACTCCTTATATTTGATGGGTAGTTATGTTTGAGGTTTAGCTGCACGATGACGCGAATTATCTACTCTCATCTACAGAATGGAAGAAAATCAAATCCAAAGAGGAAAAAATAGAAGTACAATGAATATGTATAAATATTTGTACAACCGAAACTGTACATTAACTAAGTTTAGTTTCCCAATCGCCTAAATAATTCAACAAATAATAGGTATATTTTAAATTGGCATCAATTCTCTGACATGTAACGTGATTGAATCATAACGTGCTTATAATACGATTAGTCTGATCATAGCGTTTGTAACGGGAGATTAACACGTCACCGTGTTATTCATGTATGTTTGTATGTATGTATGTTTGTATGGTTTATGTTTGCAAGTCGACAACTAGTGTAGCGATGATTTATGTGTAGTTCGAGAGCTGTTCGAAGTGCTGGGCTTACAGTATTCGAGCTAATAGCACTGAGTAATGCAACGGTATTTTAGGTCGAAATAGCAATGCACAAATCTGTCCGCCATTGATCGACTTATTTATGAATAGTTTACATCATACTTTAGGATGTTGTTTTAAAATATATAAATAGAGTACGAAACTAAGTTTTGTGTTATATTTTCATTATTGTTTCTATATTTAAATGGTTGTTTATGATTAATTATCGGCCTGAACTATCTCCTCATCAGGAGTAATTTCGGTACTTCTGCTTCTACTTTCTATTACTGTTCTTAAGTAAGTGGCCTTCATCAAAACCCAGCCTGATTCAATGTAGGTACGTATGCTGTCGGGCCAACTTAATTATAGCTATATACGTTTTAATGCTTACTCACTACTTATTAGAATACAATAATGTCTTAATAAAATAACATAGAAAGTGATAATACACATTTAAAACAATGCCCACTAGTCAGGTAGGAAGTTTTACATCAAAACTGGTCCTTAAGGGTACGTTTAGCTAAGTTGGCGGCACGTCGCAAGCCTTGTTCTGCGGCGTGGGCTACACATAAATGGATTGAAGTAATTTACCCGACGCGACGCTACCCTGACGTCGCCCCTACCACTAATTTGCTATTATATTACGACATTTTTTAGTTCCATATATACATATTAGGTCGGGGAAAAAGTCTTTTCGCATTATAGTATGTAGTAACTTGTAATAAAATCTCTTTTTAGCTTCAAGAATCACAATTGAGTACACAGTTAATTAGGTTTCTTTCAGTGAGCTCGTGAGGTATCGAGCTTTTTTGTGTAGAGAAAAGATTTTATTACAAGTTCATACATACTATAATGCGAAAAGACTTTTTCTCCGACCTAATATTACGACATTATTTAGTTTCGGTAGTACATATATCACGCCCGTTTTACCCGAAGGTGTAGGTAGACGTGTATGAAACACTCCTTTTCGCCATTATTGATGTAAGTCCCATGTATATGCCACCCGATATATGTCACCCGATATACATATATCGGGTACTTTACCAAGCTCCGAGCTGTTATTGAGAAATATTCTTCCATATATCAGAAAAAACCAAGAGCACTGTGCCCGACCCGGGAATTAAGCCCGAGAGATCCCTCGTGATCAGCAGTCGATTACAATCTCTCTCTCTCTCTCTTATCGTAAGGTTAGTGGTCAACCTAGTGTCAAAGTTGTTCAAGCCGCCCGAAGGCCTTTCACGTGGCTTAACGAATGTTATCTTAATAGACAACTACCGGGGCCGACTTTTAACGTGCTCTTCGAAGCACGGAGACGCCCAGTTCAAATACCACTGTGCGGTCACCCATCAATGGAATGATGCAGCAGTATCCGAAAATTTTAATTTGATGAACGAATTGTGTACTTTCATTTATCGATTTAGTAATTTGGGTAGTATGAATTCTCAAACTTTATCTTTAATTTCGTTGTCCCCTAAAGCTATGTACTCGTTAAAGGGAACAAAGGAAATTTAAATAGTAGAGTAGTAATAAATGTCTGTTTCGATCTATTTTTGGAAATTAATTGGTTGTTATTCGAAGCTAAATTTAGCCTCTTTGAAAATGATACTCAAATAAACAACTCATTATCGTTTTCTAAGGATTATTTACAACAGAAGCTCAAATGTAATGATAAATACATTTAATAGTTGTCGAACTATATTATTTTTTTACAGCATAAAATCCGGGACAATTTTTTCATGCTATAGTTTAAAAATATAGTAGAGAGTCAAAGTCGCATGTGGTAGAAGTATACATTATCAGCCTAGCCTTTCTTCCAACTATGTTGCAGTAGGCTTTCAGTCTCACCAGCTGCAACTTGGTTTTTACACGATACCCTTCGGTAAGACTGGTGGGGTATACAAAATTCAGAATGTTGAATATTAAGGACCTGCAGGCTTACGCAGCTGATGGTAGCATGTCTGATACTATATTGATAGCTATATTATTTGAAATACATTTAGATTGAAAATTTCAATCTTGATGTATAGTTTTAAGTTTCTCTACTAAGTTGTTGAACTATATGTACAGCTTCAAGTATCTAGCTGTTCACTACCAATAAGATTCCACCATTATCCTATGACATTTGTCTAAGAGAAAAGAAATATGAAATAGGACATGTCTTTCATGTTCCCGCCCCTTCAACCCTCTCAAACTCGCATGACTAGTGACGCGGAAAGCTTTAAGTATCATCCTATTAAAGTGACAGATGTAAGTAAATAAGTACACGCGTTTATTTGCATTATTACGCAACATGAAAAGAGATGTATGTTATTATGTAGTAAGCAATTAGAAGGTGATTTTGATCGTCAACATCAAGATTATGAGAACTTGTGTGATTTATATAATAATTTTCTTTCGCTGTTGTATGATGTGGTAAGTATATATTATATGTCATGTCAAATAGGTCTTCAGACCTTTTTATTACAGCTCTAAACTTATACATACTAGTAATACTACGCTTTTTCCCATAGGGATTAGCAGAGACCAAAGAACGCCACTCGGTACGATTCTTACAAATAATTCTCTTGCCTCATTCACATCCATATACATCTTGTCACAGCTCTAAACTCGTTCCAAAGAAATGTGTTCATCGCTATTCTTACAAGTTTTTTCATCAGTAGAGCGTTCTCTACAGTCGGTACTATCGAGTATCGAGAGTTTGACATAAAATGTACTGCCAAAATAATTTCTACGGCGTCCACTAGAGGCGCTGATCATATTTTCATAAAAAATATTTTGACAACAATCCGATTCACAATATCTCGATACTAGTAGAAAATCGGGCATCAGATTATTTTTCAAATCAAGTTATTACAAAAATAAGAAACAACAATCAGTTTCTACTTTTTACAGGTAATTTCCTTCGAGAACATGTGGTAGTAGTAGCTTTTTGAAAGGTAAGCTTTATGAATGGCGCGCTGTGAAAAGCGGCACGCACACGTCGCCGCGAGACCATCATTAAGGAACTAGAATTGACATAGTGTGCACCGTGGTTTATTCAATCACAGCCGGGATGCTTAGTCGAGTTGCTATTATGTTGTTAATGAGATCATGATTATTAAATAATTAAGAGCACCACTTGGTTTTCTTTTTATTATTACTCTTACAAATAGTCTTTTCTTTTCAAAACTAGTAAAACAAATAATATTAAGTTCTCGTGGCCTTTTAAAAGCTAGCGAGTATAGGATGACATGGAATGGAAATTATTATAAGACCAAAAGTAAATTTTGAGATTGGTTAACAAATACACGCAGAAATAGTTCATGTTAATACCAATGCGTTTCGACAAGACATCATCAAAAATTCTAGACTTAAAAATTATGAATTCGTTTATCACCCTTCCCTCGTAGTAGATTAAAAATAGTTTAAAACGTAACAGTTACTATCCCACTTTACAGATTTGAAGAACTACAAAAAATCGTCTCAAGCATTTCGTAGATTTCGTAGACTTATCTCGTAGAGCGTCTACGCGATCAGCATCAGTGTCGTAGCAATATATTGTAATACAAAGTAAAGATAGATATTCTAAACAGTTTCAGTTCTATGTCTCAGGTTACCTTGCCAGGTATGTTTGTGAAGCGAGCGCTACTATATTGAATCAATTGACTCTCAACTTAGCAGACTGACATTTTGTTCCTATGTATGTAGTCTAGCTCAAAGTTAGCGTTACAAGTTTTTAGGCTGTTTTTAGACTTTGCCATAAAGAAATCATTGAATGATGTTAGAAGAGTCGGTATTATATGGTTATTTTTATGCGAAGTTCATGCCGAATATACGAAATAATAACTAAATAGTAATTTAAAATTTCGTTTATGAGGTGTCAAAATTATTGATTAAGCGAGTATGTCTGTCTGAAAGTTAGATCTTATTCTTTATTTGCACAGTCAAAAAATCTAATTAAAAGTTTAGACTAGGTACGTACGAGTAAAAGTGATATCATACTTGATAAACCAAAACAAAAGAGCATCAATGGGTATAATAGATTTTTTGTTTTGATTTGTTATTTTTGATAATTTATCTGTTCAATAATTGTTTAAAGACAGGCTTAGTAATTCTAACTATAGGTTTAGCTATACCATTCATACTAAAGGCTTATCTTCTTCCAAAAATAGTCTCAAAATCATAAAAAACATAGGCAACGTCACGGTTCAAACTAGTGTAGCAAATATCGATAGGTTGTCTCAGTTCGAGTGTAGGAAGGCTTTCAAACAGTGTCAGTCGACCACTCGAGCGAGTCTCGACATGTTATGAGTATTGTGTCTCGTGTGTACACTTACACAAATATTGACTTATCACTTGTAGTCTTTGAAAATAATGCTCGTTATTTGACAGACTTATAGCTTGTGCAATAAAACTATTCTTAACTGGTTTCGTAGAAATGAGAATGCTCGATTTGGATATTTAAACTTTTCGAGAGTAAATTTCTTGAATTATTGTTATAGGCGAATATGTAGATTTATTGTCTAATGGATATTTATTCGGTAATAGTCTCATTTACATAAACATAATTTCTGACAGACATTCTTTTGTTACTTATTTAGAAAACTAAAAAGTAAACTGTAGATTTTAAATATTAAATACACACTCGATTTTCTATAATTATTATTGTAGGTACAACGATATTCAAGCTATTTATCGGAATAACCACATAAATAAGTACGGTTTGATTTCGTATTAACCACTTCAACACTCTAAAACTGCAGAGAAACCTAATAAACGTGACAAGTTATCGTCAACGAAATACTGACGCACTGAAAGAAATAATCAATTAATTATTCAATTACATTCAAACAACACAGAGAGGTCACTTAGTATAATTTAAAGACGTTTTACCTTGTTAAAGACAACGAATAACAATGAACGGGAGTTCCGCAGACGTTTTTCAATTAAACTAAGTAGGTATATATTTTTATGACCTAGGTTTGTGCACTATTGTCCAAAGATACTTTAGTACTAGTATATTTAACTGCCTCTGTGGCGCAGTCCGTAGTGTATGCGACTGCCGCGCAAGAGGTCTCAGGTTCGAATCCTGGGTCGGGCTTAAAAAGTCTTTTCTGAGATTTTCTGTTTAAAAATAGTCAGAAATTGCCCGGAGTTAGGAAGTTCAGGTCTTAGACCTAGACAGAGAGCGCGTAAAGCCGTCGGTCCTGCACCTGACCTCTCTCTAGTCGTGTCGGTTTAGCCGTCCCACCAGACTATGAGAGTAAAGAAACAGAGAGTGTACCCGTGTATTGTGCACACACTTGGGTACTTTAAACAAAGTCAGAGTAAGACATGACTCCGTGTGAACGTAGGGTAAGAGAGCCACGTATGCAGGGCTCGAGGCTGTCGTAAGTATGCAAAATTCGAAATCTAGAATGTTAGTTTTATGTAGCTTACGGTAGTCTGTTTGATTCAGCTACTTGATTCATAAAATGTATACTATTATGAATTAGAATCTAGATAAATCGTGCCAGCCTATGTACGCACTATAAAAAACTTGTTACAGTTGTTATAGTATGCAACCAAATTAACCAACGAGCTATACGCTGAATACAGCAACTTTTTAAGCACAAAATATTATCCTGGTTGAGAGATAATACCGTACTTTTGACGCAAAAACAGCCGGGGTTATTTGTTTAAAATTTAACACAAATACTTAATTAAAACATTACACATTCAAGCATCGGTCACTACGCAGAACGATCCAATTATTCACCCTCCCCAAAATTATAAAGTGAGTTGTAAAATTAATTTGTAGACAAGGGTTTTCCTATACTTCAGAGCAATGTTTAACCCTTAAAACGGTTTAAGTGGCCATTAACATATAAATGAAATATCGGCTCGACAGTTTGATAATAATTGGACAAGTTGAGTGACGGCACTGATTTGAAAGTAATTGAAACAGCTGATAGTCTATTTCACAATAAATATGTGTATTGTGTAATAGTGTGGATGTTGAGGAAAAGGAGAAAAAAAAATACTGCAGAATAATAACCGATTTTCCTTTCGTATTCCTATATTCGGCGGATTTTTCTATTGACATTTTTTTTAAATATTTGTATTAGATTAGGGAACAGTTACATAAATACTAGAACACTTAGTTGTGTCTATGTCTATGAATAAAAGCGTTGTTAAACTAGTCCTATGTTTTTCCTGGATTTACTTTTTTATACTCATAGTATTAGACAGCAAATCCGTTTTTGTAAATCACTCTATTAAAAAAAACAAAATCTATCTAGTTAACTACAAACAAGGATAGTGAATATAGGATAGTGAAGATAAAATCTAATATCGCTGTTTTTCCATCCAAACAGTTTCTTCATATAAACGTTCACGTAACTATTCAAAGTATTCCTCTTGAATCCAATAAAGTATCGTCTAACAAATTAGTTAGTTCTCCAATCCTTTTTCAAGTTTCCTAGAACGAGACAGAGCTAAGTAACAATTACAATTTGTCGGTGGATCGGGAGCAAATTCGTCGGGTGGCAGTGAGAAACTGAATTAGTTCTATAGAGGAGTCGAGTCAACGGCTGCTAATATTTTACGTTGCCACTTAGAGCTGAGAGGCAGTGTGGAAACGTGGATGTTCGAAGCTTTGTGTAGGACTGTAGTTGTATCTGTTTTGTTTTAATTGGAATCTACGTCGTACTATATCGTACGCGTATGTTGTCGGATTACAACAGTCGAAGACGAAGGTCTGTCGGAGGAAACTATGTCTTGAGATTCGCGTATCTTGTCGGAAAGTTTTGGTTTTTACCTTAAAAACTTATTTTTAACATTTTCTGCATCTAAAAATTAACAGCATCTAAATAAAGAACATACAAATTTGAGCTTCTCGTCTTTAGAGTTTTATATTATCGTATCAAAATTAATAGCCAAATGTGTCGTTAAGCGCAAAGCTCAAAAATTTCTGAACCAATTCAATTTATTGCTTTTTGGGAAATTGTCTTTAAAGAACGCGAAAGGTTTTTATGGAAACAAAAAGAAACACAAAAAAATCGTCGATAACTGAAATAAACATATTCAATTGTATAATAGCAAGTATTTAGTATCTCCTCCGTTCCTCTCCTCATTCCTAGCTGGTGGACGTTAGTTTTGTTCGCGGGGGCGGCCGTTAGAGTTTTTCCGATAATTCCATTACACCAGTCCTCTACTGTCGGTGGGTAATTAATTACTTTCTAATTAATGTTTACTTTAATTGACTACGGTTTTGCGATATCATCCCGTGGATTAACTTTTTTGTAAAAATGTTTTATGGAGCCTTTCAGCATGTGGTTATATTTTTGTTTGTTTTAACGATATTGTACCTAGTAAAAGGGAGGTATGTTTTTTTGGCAGATTTGTAGGATTGTAGGTAATGGGAAAAGGGATGTAGAACTTGGGGGCATTACAGGAAGCTATTTTGTGTCCTATACTTGTTAGACAGTTCTTATTTCTTTGAATAAAATGCTGTAGTTTCTAAAAAGTCCGTTCTGAAAATACACTCATTCAATTGAATTATAAATTGTCCAGTGTTTGGACAATTAACTAAGTAGTTTAAGGTTAACGTATTGTTCCAGTAATTATAATGATTATTATTCAATGAATAAATGTCTAAAATTCCAATTATTTTACATATAGGTGCTAAATAGCACTTATACGCAAATTATACTCAAAACAAATTTACTTTACAAAACAACGACTATCCTTGTAAATTTGGTTAGCAACTCGCAAAATGCAAGTAAATAAGTTTATACATTTAAAACATGACAGTAAAACGTTAACATATTAAATCACGTGTCAAATACATTATTTACTTAGGAATGTAACTAGTGATGTTTTACAATAAAATGCCTATTGTGTTTATAATTATTTAACTCGCTTGACTCTCGCGACCCAGAATGGATACAGACCGCAAAAGATCGTTTGCAGTGGAGAGCTATGGGGGAGGTTTGCCCAGCAGTGGGACGATACAGACAGAACAATTAAGAAAGTAATCAAAATAAATCAAATATTTTATAGGTTAATGTATCGCTATTTTATTTTGATTCCCACGCTTGTAAAATTAAACTTATAATAATAAAATTTACTATTTTTCTGTCTGTTATATTTGCAGTAAAAGGCCCACTTAAAATCTTTATTCGACAGATAGTAATATTAAGACATAACGTTTTAGAATAAAGGTGTAAATGTAACGCGTCAGCGTTTATGAAGGCACATAAATTCCTCCTAAATACACCACGTTGTGAAGATGAAGAGAATACGGTATTAACACAGTATAGAAACCACGCACTAGTTGTAAAAAACGCGACGGTTAAATGCTACCACGATCTCAATTTAATTGAATTTTAATCCTATCTCGATATTTTCTTCCTATGTGTCTTTTAACTTCTTGTTAATGTAATGATCTCGTAACTATAATTATTTTTTTAATAATAAGATTAATTAGCAGTGATAGCCGAGTGGTATAAGTTGGTACCTCCCACGCAAGTGGTCGCAGGTTCGAACCCGAGGCAACACACCAATGACTTTTCGAAGTTATGTGTGTATTAGAAATAATTATCACATGCTCCAACGGTGAAGGAAAACATCGTGAGGAAACCTTGCATGCCTAAAATTTGTTTAATACATTTATTGAGGGCATGCAAAGTCCCCAACCCGCACTTGGCCAGCGTGGTGGACTCGAGGCCTAATCCCTCCTTCATTACGGGAGGAGACCCTTGCCCAGCAGTGGGACAGTAATGGGTTAAATTTAAGATTAATTTGTTTATATTTTTTTTATATTATTTCAATCCTATAACAATTGAACTTGAAGCAAACCAAGAATTTTCGCATAAAATTATATTTTGACATATTTATCCTCGTTTACCCTAGTATTTAGTTATGGTAGGAAACTGCTTATTATCATTTCATTAAACAAAACAGAATATAACATTAAACCAGAGACTAAGTTTAAAATATCAAATCAATGTACTAAATGTACCTGCAACGGAAGCCAAAATACTGACTACATAAGTTTTTAATCAAGTTGTTTTATATACATTTAAACGAAGCGTTTCTCCACACTAGTGCGTATACCCAAAAACGCGAGGTGCGTATTTTAATTCATTTAACACGTTTAATTAAACCGCCTTCAGCCGCCCACCGCGCTGTGATATCTAAACTTGACATTGAACGAGGAAACTATGAGAACCTTACTTAATACATACATGATTTACGACTGTGTATTGAAGGAACACAGCTAACGAATAAATAACAATAGTTGTTTAATACATAGCTTTGAAAATAATTTCGTAAAATATTACTACATAGTATAAAAACGAAGTAGCTTTCCGCAGTCTGCCCTTATGCATGCTTAGACCTTAAAAACTTTAATAGGTAGAGTTATTCAAGAGGAAGGCTTATGTGTACGAATTGCAAAAGTTTTTATTGTACCTAACTACCTACAAATACTTTTTAAGTCGAGTGAAGCCGGGGCGGGCCGCGTAGGAAATCATTATCACTTGCTCTAACAGTAAATGAAAACATCGTGATGAAACCTTACATGAGTAAAAGTTCTTAATACATTTCTTGAGGGTATTTAAAGTCCCAAACCAGTACTTGGTCAGCGTGGTAGACTCAGGCTAACATCTCACTTGTTCGGAAGGAGACTCTTTGTTCAGCAGTAGGAAAGTAGTAGGTAAAAAAAAGTTTTACAATAATAAATGAAACCATATTTTAATGGTAATGTGTCTTATTCGATATTTTCATTTCCCTATTTCCTAACTGCTAGAAATTTATGTAGTATGTATGTAGTAATGTAGTACTTGTACACGGTACAAGTTCAACGACCCATGGCGGAGGAGCCGACCACCAACTTAAGGGTCAGGGGTTCAATTTCCGCTCGAGACAATATTAATTTGTTAGGCATTTGATTGTATATTCAGTTCACTTTGAATTATATATAATTTACGTTGGTGGACTAGGAAACCATACTGCTACTTACCTATATTATTATGAAATTATCTACTGAATTTATATATTAGGTTGGGGAAAAAGTCTTTTCGCATTATAGTATGTAATTATGAACTTGTAATATAATCTCTTTGGCTTCAAGAATCACAAATATGTACAAAGCGAGTGTCTTTTTTACAAAGGTGCTCCTGGAATTTGAATTCCGTTAGACTTTACACTTACCTATAGTCTGAGATTTTAGAAAAGTTATCTAAATTATAAATAAAAGTTCTGTATTTCCAAAGTAAAGTATCTGTATCAAACAGGCCATTGAGGCCACCATTAGGTGCGGCCTACGGTGTCTATCAATGATGTTCTAAAATGAGAATTTATCCGCCAGGCGCGAACCTTGCATCAAAGGTTCTCTACTAAGTTGTTAACTTTAGTACAACGATCTAAAAGTATCCTACTAATATTATAAATGCGAAAGTTTGTGAGAATGTATGTATGTATGTATGGATGTTTGTTGCTCTTCCACGCAAATACTATTGCACCGATCTGAAGACCCAAAATAATATATAGGCTTTTTATCCTGGAGTTCCCGAGGGATCGGGATTTACACGGGAAGGGATTTCACAAGGGATCTATTCCTGATTATAATTATAAGTCTAAAGAATTTCACCAAGAACCTTTACATCCCAATATACAGAACCCTAAAAATCAAGATTATATTTCAAGAACGGCTCTGACGTCATAGTCAGGCACTAATTTCGTCCAAACACACAAACAAAGTGCAACTTTGAACACGAAGCATTCACAATTAGACTACCAAATAAACTAACACAAATACATTTACATACGGTTGAATAACAATGGCTTTACGAACAATTTGATACTTATTCAATGGCCTTTGGTTTATTAGAATGGGTATTATTCCACAAATACGGACTTAGTTATAAACTATTGAACGAGACTTGTTGAAGTCTCAACTTATGTCGAAAGAGGGAATATGTAGAAAAACTACAGCTAGCCATGAAGACCAAGAGTTTTGTTTGCTCGTGCAAAATGTTGCTTGCCTTTGGAAATCACAATTTTTGAGACCATACGTGCCTAGAAGAACATAGTGTTGTAAAGTTTTGTGCGTAAATCTGAATTGCAGATACCTACTTTTTTTGATATGCGTAATTGCTAGTGGATAAAACAGAAAACATACCTAAAAAGCTTTTACTAAAGTAAAAAAAATCAATCCTGGTATTAAAGTTATTTTGCAATCAATGAAAAAGTTTAAGTTTAGAATAAAACAGTACACGTTATTAACAAAATCAAGTCTCGTTAACAAACGACGGACATGAATTATTAGAAATAATTATAATTGAAACGGAAAATTACGAAAACAACTGAAGCGTAACAGCTTACAAAATAATTTGTATGATTAATTATAATATGAGAGCTTTTAACACGATTATTTTAATATAATTACAAGACGAGTTAACTCATTACTTTACTGAAATTAATTTCGAGAAATCGTATCTTCAATTTGTTTGTATATTAGAATGTAAACTGAAAACTTAAGCCTTTTGTATCTACTGAAATTATAATTGAACATTTTCAGATAGCTTCCAGTAATGAATTTCAGAGGAAGGTAATGCTTTTGCTATTCTAGGTACAATATATTATACGTAGAAGAGCTTCATTGCCTGTGTAATAGGAAACTAATGGATCAAACAATAATGACATATCAGGTGACAAACAAACATCCTGATTACCCGTAACCAAACGACGAAGTTGGTTTCTAGGAAATAAGAGGAAAAAGACTAAGGTATTCTATTTTAGATGATAATTTAGTATGTGAGCTTATAAAGGTAATCTAAAGTACCTCTACGGGGAGTATTTCGTCATGATACTTATATGAAAGCTAGTAAGGTCACGGCGATATGTCATATTTGGTGTTACCTATTCTTGTACTAGTCGCTTACAGATTTAATTTAATATAATGAAGGGAAATTACAAGAGAGGGCTAATAAGAAAAAAAAAGTGAACTATGTTTTCGCACAATAAAAAATATATATCATATTACAAAAAAACTGTAGTTTCGTTACGATTTCACAACTATGTTTCTAAGTACATATATCTTTCGTTATCTTGTCTAAATCGCTTATACTAACTAATTGCCTATTGCAATTAACAGAGTTTGAATAGACCTTCTAAGCGTCTGAAAATATGTAAATATTCTGACAATTGCGCGACCTGACCTAGAAATCGTATCCGGGGCGTCATGGTCAACGGTCGCTAACTCTACCGCTGGACAACTGACGCAATTCCGGACAGGAAAATATTGAGTATGTTTAAGAAATATAGTTTGCAAAAAGGGAATATACTTTAAAAGTGTATTGATTCTGTCTTATTTATTTCTAGCTATAACATACACTGTTGATATAACTTTAAATGCACTATAGAGACAACTTATACTTACTTCTTAGTTGCTCCAACAAATCACTATGAGAATAAAACTTTAATGGTGGGTAAAGCTTAAGCTATAAGAGTTGAGACACAGGTGGCATGGTAAACTCAACTGCTTACTTAACTTAACTTAAAAACTTTCATCACTTGCGAATAATTATCGCACAGGCTTATCAAGTGGACTATTGATTATAAATAAAAAATTCAACCCATTACTGTCCCACTGCTGGCCAAGGGTCTCCTCCCGTAATGAGGGAAGCTTGTATTGATTGTTTTTCCAAAAAATTGCCGTCACTTAATCTATTGAATAGGTTACCTGACACTTATCTTTAACCCTCAAAACTAGCTAGCTGTAGAACAAATAACAAAACCATGATCACGTAGAGAACGATGCACAACACCTTACGTAATTTACGTATGTAAGGTATTGTTATACAGACATTATGAAGCAGAAAACCATCAATAAATGTATATCTGTATATGTATAGATTCCACTGTCATCAATATTGAAGTATTTTATTTTATTCTGATATTCGTTCGTCATTTGTCGTATCGCGGTTACGAGCCGCGCCTGATGACTGATGGCATTAAATGACAATGATGCTTGAAACTTCACACCCGTTCGCAGAATCCATCAATAATATTATTATGTTAATGATACAGCATATCTATTTATAAAGCCTTCATTATGGGAATGATAGCCGGTTCATCCACAGGTACTTATTAAAGTATTTGAGGCGCCCATAGCCAGTTGCGCTCACCGATCGTTAAACGATCTGTGGGTTAAGCAACCATTGGCGCGGTCATTCCATAGATGGGTGACCACATAGTGGTATTTGAACTGGGCGTCTCCGTGCTTCGGAGAGCACGTTAAAAGTCGGTCCCGGTTGTTGTCTACTAAGATAACAGTCGTTAAGTCACGTCAAAGGCCTCTCGGGCGACTTGAACAACTTTGACACTAGGTTGACCACTAACCATACGACAAACAAACTACATTAAAGTATTTGATTTGAATATGCGTTTTTCATGAAGTGGCTAGTCTAATATGATGCTCTCTAGGCCAAATAATCAGCTGAAGAATAAGCTGCTGCCAAATATTTCTATATGTAACAAAATTCTTCTTTCCTATTCCAGGGGCCGAAACAAATTCCATGGTCGAAAATACTGATTTTACTGACCAAAAATTCAAAAATACTGACCAAATACTGACTATTTTCAAACCGTTTTTTGGGTGAATGGTGTGAAATATAAAGATTATTTTTAGTTATTGGCCTCCACCATCCCCATAGCCAACCAACACCGCCTTTTTTATTGTGTAAAATGCCCCAATAGACTCCAATAAACTCTAAAAACGCCAATAAACTCCACTAAACTTCAATAAACTCCAATAAACACCAAAAATTCTAATGAACTTTCCGTCTTACGAATTTTCGACCAGGTTTTACGAATTTTTGACCAGGTCTTACGAATTTTTGGTCAGTTCTTAAGAATTTTTGATCAGTTCTTAAGAATTTTCGATCAGTTCTTAAAATTTTTGATCAGTTCTTAAGAATTTTCGATCAGTTCTTACGAATTTTCGATCGGTTCTTACGAATTTTCGACCAGGTCTTAAGAATTTTCGATCAGTTCTTAGAATTTTCGATCAGTTCTTAAGAATTTTCGATCAGTTCTTACGAATTTTTGATCTGTTCTTAAGAATTTTCGACCAGGTCTTACGAATTTTCGATCAGTTCTTACGAATTTAGATCAGTTCTAACGAATTTTCAATTAGTTTTTTCGAATTTTGGATTAGGTCACGTGTCCTGACGCGAGTTAAAAAGTTATTACCCATTCCAAAAAAAGTGCGCAACGCCGCTAAAGAAATTTTAATTTCAAAAATACTGATTTCAGAAAGATAGTTTAATTTTCTATTTTTTGAGGTCATGTGATGCCTCAATATAATCGTAGAGCATCCACATATACAGAGCATATCTAAAGCAGCCCTGAGATATCATCACTGGGCAAATCGAAAGTGTAAGATTGGCCAACAGCAGAGGAAAACCAAAAAAAATAATTGAGTTTGGAAAAATACTGACAATACTGACCGATTTTCAAAAATACTGACTTTTACTGACCATGTCCTAAAATACTGACTTTTACTGACTTTACTGACCTGTTTCGGCCCCTGCTATTCAATCAGCCTAGCCTTTTTTACAACAATGTTGGAGTCGGCTTAGAGTCTCATCGGATGCAGCTGTATTTTACAGAGATCGAATGCATATTGGACCTCCACAACTCAGTTATCTGGGTTACAAAACGATACTGGTTGTGTTGACTTTCAGGCTTCTGACCAGTGACCACTATAGTTCTAATAATTTACAGTCATATAAATAATTTATTCCTAATTTCTTTACAATGCATAGTTTAACGTCATTACCAATTGAACAATTTCTTTCAAAAAGACACATAAAAATATTTCAACTTGTATTTGACGCTTGTGAATAATCACCGGTTACTTGAGGGGTATCGAACCGGTGACCCCAGGCACTTACCGTTGATACCACGCCATACAGGTCAATCAACTTGTTGCTTTCCTTTTCACGATGAATCTAGGTGCATTATAGTGCATTATTGAGGACTAATTTGTATGTACATCTTTATATATATAATTCTTCTGTAAGTCTGTACGTCACTGAACTTCTCTTAAACGACTGGACCGATTTTGATTATTTTTTTGTGTGTGTTCAAGGGGATCTGAGAATGGTTTAGATTCACAATTTTGTCCGCTGGACAATGTTGTTTTTAATTAATTTTTAATTTATTAGACAGGACAACGTCTGTCGGGTCCGCTTGTATTATTATATAACTTTATTGTCACTATAACGTGGTTGGCAGTAACTTAATGGCACTGTTAACTACATACAGTAAAGAGATGAGAGAGAGAGATTTAAGAAAAATGCGATTTTGTTAGGTAGTAGTTATTTTATTTCATACCTAGCACCAAAAACTTGTTGTAACTTTTCATAATACGTAATGTAATTCCGTGTAAAATGTCTTAATTGTCGTTGAACTTGAATACACTGACCGTTGCACTGATTAATTGAAAGACTACAGACCTTTTAGGTCCTTAGACCCCTAAGTTTAAAAATACACTCATAATAGGTACATTTTTATACTTAACAGATTTTCAGAAAACTCGAGTAATTTAAATTTTTAATTATTGGCAATTCAAAAAAAAAATCACGAGTTGTAAAAACGAGACAGAATGATTTTAAAACAATAGGAGGAAGAGAGATAGAGGTATTGACGTCACTATATTTAATTAGTTTAAACGCGTGCTAAGATCATTTATCTAAAGTTACTATCTGAAAATACTACAATGAATGTGTAATTACAGTTGTTAAGGGTTCAGTCGTTACGTATTATAATACCGTGGGTCAGGGGATGCTTCCGAACTGAAAACATCTAATTAACAAACAAAGCGACTATGTGCCGTAATGTTGCTGTAATGTGTTAAATAAGGAGTATTATGATGAGACTAGAGTTGTAAAATATTGATTGAAATGCCTTTGAAAAGATGTCTTGGAATTTTGTAACTTATACAATAAGCATTGCGTCAGTGCGACAGTGCTTTAGCAAGTTTAAACATTTGTAATAGTTACAAAAGGCTAAATATAAATTGCAATTGATAATTTAAATAGGAGTGGTACATATTTGTACGCATGAAACCTTGGAAAATGTCAGCTGTGTAAGGTAATCACTAAAGGATTTTCAAAAATGAACGAAATAGTAAAAACCTTTAGATCCAAGGTGAACGTTTTGTCTTTGAAATAAAGTAGTTTCCTACATTAACTAAATCATATTGCACAGTAACATTGCGCTTGGTCAAAGTAACAAAACTGATATACAGCGTGTTTCAAACGATGAGTTTCAAATTATTTGACACGTTTTATAAGGGAAAGACCCATGCAAAAATTTTATGAGACAATAGACTTATACAAGAGTTGTATAAGACAATTAATGGCGAAGATGCGTCGGCGGAGGGCGTTTTATCTTTCGTTGAAATAACTCGTTGCATATAACTTACTGCAGCGCTATTCTCTACAGTCTACTGACGAGTATCGAAAGTTTAAAATTTAAAATGTACTGCCAAAATAGTTCTTACGGAGCCCAGTAGAGACGCAAAACAGATTTTAGTGTAAAATTTATCTATAGCTAGCCGGTTGTCGGTAGTCGATAGTGATAGAGAATCGAGCTACTGGAGAACCAACAAACGCTGTTGTACTCATTTGTACAGTACTGAAAAGCCTTGAAAACTCTTCTTTACGAACTATCACATTATTAACTATATTGCCAATTTTATAAATGCTAAAGTTTTTAACAATGCGTGTATGATTGTTACTCTTTCACGCTAATACGGGACGGATTTTGACAACATTTGAAAACCTGTATACTTTTTATCTCAGGAAATCTTTTCACACGGACGGAGTCGGGGGCAAAAGCTCTCTATAGAAAATATTTATTTTATTTTATCTGTCTTTACAATCTACTTAAGTTAATAACTTTTCGTTACTTAAGTTTTTTATCATACCGAAAGACGCTGCTATTAGTACCTCACTCTTTTCAAACAGTGAAGAAAAGAGCTTTTACATTAATTCCGGTTTTTCAAGGATCTGTAACGTTCTCCTCTCTTGATTTTTCTTAAGACAGTGTTTAATGTGATTTTAATAAACTGGGTTAAACCTTTAGCAAATACTTGACTTGATTCTTTGCACTTTGATAGTGGTTTAACGTATAAAGAATCAACTTTTAACTAAGTAAGTTAGTTTACATTCCTGTGTTTAGGTTAATAGTCGAACTTTGGATTGTCCATTGATGCCTCAAGAAGCCGCTAAATATTGTAGCAAATTACATTTACATCAAATCATAACTAGTGTCGATAGTAATTTTGTGGATTTAAGCAATATTCGTGAGAGGAACTACTAAAATGTGTGACACTAAAACGATGTAGACTTTTAGAAGTTCGCTGACACGAGAGATAATGGTTGTCGAACCACAACTTCTCACAAACTGACTTCTCTTCGACAAACATTTCAAAATGACACGGTTCAATTATTCAACTCCAAACAAATGTTAGAACAATCGCAATAATCGAAAGCTATATTTAGCCAAAGATACGTGACTTCTGGAAATATCCTCTGGATTAACGGAACTTTGCACAAACTCGTCAAACTTTACTTGTAATTAATCCCTCGTCATCGCGATTGACATTTTGTTGGACTCCATTGATATTAAAAGGATGACACTAATTGGTTTAATGGAATTATTGATAAGGAATGTAAGATCCCTTTTGAATCCTTATCTTGGATGACTTTGGTGACTTTTGATTTGCTTGAACGAAAAGTTTTTGTAAAACTTATTATGAAACTTACTGAATGTCAAGTATGGGGCACTAAAAAACTATGTAGAATAGTTAGGAACCCCCTGTTATACTTAATCTAAAGTTTGAGATATTAAGCTAATTAAAATTTAAAAAATGCCTAAGAAGTTTTGACTTGTTGACCAAATTCACTCATGGTCAAGCTTGTAATTTCATTACTTATAACATTAGATGTACTTTTTGGGCTGAGCAATTTAGGTATTATTAACTTTGACAATTAAAAAATCATTAAAATCTTGATCTTCATCATTATCATCAGCCTAGCCTTTCATCCAACTATGTTGTGAATCGGCTTCCAGTCTCACCGGATGCAGCTGTAAGCAGAGTAACTCTCTATCGGGCCTTCACAACCCAGATGCCCGGGCTATAGCACGATTCCCTACAAACACCCACTAAAAGCCTAACCCTATAATTTCCTTCGAATATGTTTGAAAAACTCGAGTTCTAAATACTATGCCCTCCGATACAATATGCGCATGAATTACGAAAAACAATACCCAATCACCCTGTGAATATATTTTTATTTAATTGTTCGTTTTATATACAACGTCGCTACGGTCACATAGTCCAGACGAGTGGTTGTCGGCTGCCGGAGTCCACGTACCAGTTCAGTTACCAACTGTGCATTTGCATATTGAAATATTTTCAAAGGAAATTTGATAAGAAAGGTGAGTGCTACTTTTACTTTATGATATTACCACCATAAAAAATAATCTATGGTGTCTTATGTCTCTCTTATTAGATAAAGGGATGATATTTCATGCCTGCATTTAAAGTACATTTTTGATGTTTTTGATTCTCATAAATTATTTATCAAGACAGAAACACGCCATGTTATGTTAAAAACGCATAATTATAATTGTCCAATAATAGAGATATCGATCCCAGTAGCACTCGAACCCAATTTAACAGTATTATGTATCAAGCTTTCTATAAAAATTATCGGCAATTCAAAGAAGTTTTTTTTAGTAACACTACTTTATTATCAAAGGCCAGTACAATTTAAATAAAAAGGTACTCCTTAGTACCTACTCAAATTTCTTTGAATAGGTGCATGTTCCTGGCAGCTTACAAATGTATAGCCTTATGTATGAAAAAAAATACACGTGGCGGGAATGAAAATCAAATTAATGTCTTCCGAGCTTATTCTTCTTTTGTTTTTTTTTGTTGTGTGTTAATTATAAAAAGTAGGAATAGAATTCATTTGTATGTTATTTTAATTAACCAAATAGTACGTGTATTTTTTTATTATGTTAAGTGATATTTGATCCAACCATGCGTGATAAGAAGTAAGTGCATGTTTTACATATTACGAGACACAATAAGGACATCGTTTGCTCACTTATTTTGTTACCTAATAAACGTAATTTATAGGATTGAAGAACAACGCGATAATAATAAACCTTCTATCCACGACTATATTAGGGTTCTTACATGGTAACTTTAAACTTTTCCATTATAAGTATTTGTTGTTACATAAAGATAGCTATCTACAAAAGTTAATACATTAAAAACTGCCCTTTCAACTAAACAATCAGCACTTACTTTTTCATTTGAAAGCCCAGAAAAGACCATAGTACAAGTCTTTCGAAAGTTCACGCAAAGTTGCGGACAAAAGGTTTTCAAAAATAACCGATTCCGTCCATTGAATAGCTAAGTAAATAAATATTTTACGTAGATATTGTGTAGGTACTCGATAACCCAGGGGTCAATTACGTACGAATTTGCATATCCTTTGAATATTAAACGTTTATTCAATAATCAAATTGTTTTAACGTCACCACGCAGTATTTACGATGTTATTTTAAGTCAATAAATTAAAGTTTTCATTACGGATTGTACCTTTGAAATTGAAACGTAGCCTATATGTACGTCATTTTCATGTTTGTCTACAAGCTATTGCCTACTTCGATTTGCATAACAAAATCGTTTTTGAAGTCTTTCTTATAAGTACTGATACACGCTCTTTCATATTCTTATATTCGATATTATTATACCAAAAGTTTTTAGCTAGATCATAATTAAGTTTATATAATTTCCATAGTAGTCTTAGTCAATGTAATAATACTTCAGCACTCAGTATTTTAAATACATGACCTTATTTTCAGTAGAAAATTTACAATATAACACTAAATTGTTCTGTTTATTTAAATTAAATTCGACACTTACCGAATGAGTTCCACCCAAAAGCTGTAATTGAACGTAATAGGTAAATAAACAGTGTTGTAAGCATCGCCTGAAGTTGGATCCGGGCACAGAGTAAATATTTGTTCTGCCTGCGATTGAGGCAGATGTTCAGCGTCTAGGTGTACTTGTAACATTGTGACAACACTAGGCAACGAAAGCAAGAGATTATGGCACGTTGTTCTACTGAAAATGTGCAGTGTTTTAACGGCTTAAAATGTACAAGCAAACGAAATAACTATCTCTGTAATAGTACTACGAAGATATACAAATAGATATTACTAAAATTAAACAGTTTTACTGGTTAACATACAGAAATGACCTCTACGTTTATTCAATGTTAGTTTGCGATATAAAAATAGAAGTATATTCTGTATATAATATGACAAGGTGACTAGATCCAGCGATCCTGAATAACAAGATGTATGGATGAGAATGAGGTAGGGAGTTTGTAAGGATCGTGCCAAGTGGCGTGCTTTGGTCTCTGCCTACCCCTTTAGGAAAAGGGCGTAATATTAACATAATAATATATGTATGTATGTCTTTAAACTTCTTTAAACCAGGAACTACATCTGAATTTGTTTTCAATATAAGTTACCTATTAAGTTTTTCCTCAATAAATGTAACGTTATAGAACCGAATAATATAATTTTGATACCTTAGGCAGGATCCAGAATAATACGTACTATTTCGTTACCGACAATACAAAGCTTTAGGTTTATTCCTTCACTCATTAGACACCCAATCCGCTTAAATAATTCATGAAAATAATATTGAAAGTGTAATTAAAATGTATTTCGTGTGTAGGTACGTTGTTATTCAGATATAACGGATCAGTAGGGGTTACCAGTCGCCGGGTTAAGCAGTCGGGCAAAAACGTACGCTCATGAATATGAATCAGGATGTCAGCCGCGTGATCGAATATGTCAATGTTGTATTGTGCAATCAATACGAGGAATCGCATTGTATAACTATATATTGCCTTGATTATTACGTTTTATTTGTTTTTTGTTTTTTAAAGACTGAAATTGAGCTATAGGAATGGATGTTTATTGAGTCGGGAAAGACAATATGGCAGATAGTAGACTAGAAACACTTTTTTGTATAATAGCAGCACGATTATTTTCAACAACCGGCTAGCTATTGAGAAATTTTGTATGAAAATCTAAACAGCGCCGCTAACGGGCCCCGTAGGAACTATGTTTGCAGTATATTTCAAATGTCAAACTTTTGATATTTGATAGTACGGTCTGTACAGAATCGCGCTACAGATTTCCTTTAGTTAGATGAAACCTTTTGTAAGTTCGCAAAGAAAAGTAGACAAGCTTTATAGTTTCATAAAATACTGCTGTATTCTTTAATAATTTGTTAGTTCCTTGTACTGTCTACTGATATATAATCTTAATAATTTTATCAGTATACAAGAATTAAGATGATAAAAATAGTTTTTATGTTTGACACCCTCGCTAATACACATGTCCAATAGAATGTACCTGAATACTGATACCAGTAATACCACTGCAAAACAGACAAATACGTCATAAACGATGTATTAACATAATTATTTACATGAAAATCGGTCATTAGGTACTATTTATTAGTTATACATATACCATATCACACCTTTTCCTGTTAGGACAGGCAGAGACCAAAGAACGCCACCTGGTACTTATTTGTTATATTACCATAATTAAGGAATGCCGACTACCTTTGGTGCACTGTCGGTAGTGTACCATGAGGTCCCGGGTTCGATTCCCAGGTTAGACAAAGTGCTATTGGTATTTCTCTAAGTTATATTAGAGTATCCTCAATAATAGTTCGGAGTGTGGTAACGTGCCCGGTATATAGCACTAGGCTCTTTTACATGGGACTCAGATTGTTAAAACGTCACGTCTATGTCATTCACCTTTGATTACACCTTCGAATATAACAGGTTTGATATTATGTATGTACATTGTACATATCTATGTAGAATGGTTAAGGAAACAAAGTTAGATTTATTCAGGAATGACATTAAATTGGATTTTGAAGTTGGTTCTGTGTGCATGTTTAAAATGTACGTGTTAATTTGATTAAAATGTCGGCAACACGTTGTCAGCGACGCTTTGTAAATGTTATTTTAATGCATGCGCTTTCCCAGTTACGTTCAGATATTAGCATATTTTAAAGCTGTTTTAGGTTACAATAAAAAATAGTTTTGGGTTTACTATCTTTTTACGCATAAATTACGCCAGGTTTGGTGATTAAACAGAAGACATTTATATGTTTCAATTCTTCTTAAATTGATTCAGAACTAAACAGTTCTTGTCGCGTTTAAGGAAGATTATTACAAAATTCATACCTAATGGGGCTAAGTAATAAGAAATAGATATTGGTAGATTTTGACGAAAGGCTTAACTAAGGCTTTTCACAAAAATCTCTAAATATGAAGCTCTTTATGCATAAAAGAGCAAAACACAGTCATAAACATAAGTGTGTAGTTACGAGAGAGGAAACGTACATTTTATCATCTAATTAAGCTTTCCCAGACCGAGCTTTTAATGAATAAAAATATTCCTCTATGACACAGTGAGATGCTTTCCATACAGAAACGTAACGTGATGAAGTAAAGGGTAAATATGTACATATTTGTTAGGAATAAAAATTATGGCGAATCTTACAAACGCATATCTATCCGTAGAAATATCATTCATATTGGTAAATATTTACTATGGAAAGTATATGGTATATACAGGACATACCTACAATCAAAGAAATCGATTTTGTTACTAATCCTGAAATAGTATTTTAAACAACGTATCACTTGAACACTTTAAAATAACACATTTGAAATATAATCATACGATACAATGTTATAATGCTGACTTCTGAAGCTTCTTTTTATGTATATTATCTTCGAACTATATAGGTATATCACTACTAACATACCTTTCGCAGTAAGACAAACTAAAAAACCTTCACATAACAGTATTTGCAGATAAACAACATATTGATTGTGAACATTGTTGTTTGCAGATGGCGCCGACAACAATAGCAGAGGACAGGCTGACGTCCGGACACCGTCTGTCTCACCCCCCGCCCGGAGACGAGGTGCTCATCACCGGCTGCTCCGGCTACTTCCCCGACTCCGACTCCGTTGTACATCTGCAGGAAAACCTTTTTAATAAGGTGAGAACGAACCATGAAACAAATATTACAATTTTTTACAGTATCACGGTTTTGTTTAGTTGATTCTATTGATTAGTAAGCATACTAATACATATGGGGCAGTGGTTTAAGTGGCCACGCTGCTACCATTCCGTCGGGTAGTCGATTTGATTCCCACACGGAACAATTATTTGAGCAATCACTTCAATTGTTTCGAGTCTGGTTGTACCTTGTGTCCGTTGTTTGTATGTTTGTAAAAATCTTGGGCATTTAAAATTACTTGAAGGAATCAATTTCTACAAAATCGTTAAAGGCGCTGATCAGTTTGTCAGACAACATCTATTGATAGTTGATAGTGATAGGAAATTGTTGTTTTTCTCTTTGATTAAGTAATCTTGAGAAAATTAAACACACGTTTACAGCAAGAGCGAAAAAAAACGTAATTTAAATTCCTTAATACTTTTTTTATGATCAAAGAGTTAATTGTCCCAGTGACCCGTGACGTAAATATTTTCAGTAATTATTACAACAGTGTTTATTATCACTTTAAAATTCCACTAATTATAACATGTAATGAACTGGCATTTATTATTGTATACGTTAATTAACTTTTCTGATATTCAGGTTCGATTTTTGGCCAATCATTGCAGCTAAAATTACTTATTAATTTTGTATTGCTTGTTTTCTCAGTAATAAGCTGTTATAACTTAATATACCTACTCTTATTAAATTATCACAAATTAACACGTGAGTCAAACATCTTAATTTTTTTTCATTTTTATACCAATACATTTCGGTCTTTTAGGATTTTTCTGGTTTTGGCATGAAACTTATCAGTAGTTTGTGACCTAAAACTTGCAAAGAACTAAGTAACTAAAAAGTAACTGTACAGAGATCCTCTAATTATACGGGACAATTAACATAGCTGGCCGTTACACGAGTTAGAGTGCTAATTGTAATTTTAGTTCAAAATGATTGAACTGATACAGTTCAATTATTTCAAACAAAAATTACCCTTAATACTCTAAACAGTAGCGTATACATATATTTGGAATCATATCACGCACCATGGTATTTTAGACTAATGAGGATTATTCGTCTTAGCACTGCACGTTTGGCGCAGTGGTTTAAGCGGGCACCTCGCCGCCACAACTGTAGCACCGCGTGTGGTGGGTTCGAATCCCACCCGGGACAAATCTTTGTGTGATGAGCACGAGTATTTGTTCTGAGCCTGGATGTCAATTTATCTATATAAGTATGTATTTAGAAGTATATAAGTATGTTTATCAGTTATTTGGTTACCATAGTACAAGCTCTGCTTAGTTTGGAATCAAATGACCGTGTGTGAGTTGTCCAATGATATTTATTTATTTATGGTAATTAATACTAAAAAGTATAAATCTGTACACAGGTGGATTTAATCTCTGGAGACGCTCGTCGTTGGAAGCTGGCCCACCCCGAGATCCCTCAACGTACTGGCAAGATCAACAATGTCAATAAGTTCGACGCCTCGTTCTTTGGCGTGCACTACAAGCAGGCACACACCATGGATCCTATGTGCAGGATCCTGCTCGAGAAAGCATATGAAGCTGTTATTGATGCCGGTAAGTTTGAAATTACGAGAATGAAATGGAGATAAGGTTTACTATATCTGTAGTTCTTGGTTGTTTTTATAAGTTTAAATGTAATCTATATTTTGGATAAGTAACGCTAATTAAGTTATTGTGGCGTTTTTTTGAAAGGAAGTATCGTAATAAAGAAAGGTAGTAAAATATTTTTATCTATACACAGATTTTCCGCTAATAAAGTATATGTAATTACGTTTTCAATATTGAAAAGAGTACTTCTAAATAGCTAATAAAATGTCAAAAATTGGTTAAATGTCCTTCAAAATCTTATAAACATCAAATCAGATACAATATTGTGATACAAACACATAAATGTATTTACATTTCAATTTCAAGTCTTGTAACGGAAACGAAACAGAATGGCAGAATCTCGCCGCAGGCATTCCTTATGCTCCTAAAAACATTTTACTGTAATGGAAAATGAAAAATATTAACCAATTTGTTAGCGAGAAATCTGTGCTACTTCCTATAGTTATATCCTACTAGCTGACGCGCGCAACTTCGCTTGCGTCACATAAGAGAGAATGCGGCATAATTTTCCCCTTTTTCTCGTTGCTACTCCGCTCCTATTAGTCGTTGTGTGATGATATAGTCTATAGCCTTTTTCAATAAATAGGCTATCTAACACTGAAAGAATTTTTCAAATCGGATCAGTAGTTTCTGAGATTAGCGCGTTCAAACAAACAAACTCTTCAGCTTTATAATATTAGTAAGTATAGATGAAATCCAATATACAGTAAGTTAAGATTAAAGGACAGTGACTTAGGGTGATCATCCGGATGGAAAACGGTACGTTTAGGACCCCTCTCCCTCGCGACCAATCAGTTACATTGATTCTGGTTAACTTTTTAAAGAAGAAACCGGTTACACCGAAGCTTATTTGCAATTTTAAATCTGTTTGAAATAATGCGTGTTTATGGGTCCATTGTTTACTAGGATTAAGGATTTGATTTGGTTTCTGCAGATATTTGTTATGAGAATTTTCGGTTACTTTTCTTTCTTTTTTTACTTTACTTAACGATTTTTCACCAGAATGTACCTTAAACCAGTTTTTTCCTGTTTAAGTTGACTGTAAAAATACGCTATAGCCGATCACAAAAAGCGATTCGATCCTGCGGCAACAAACCAATGACTTTTCGTAGTTTTATGTGTATTTACAAATAATTGTCACATGCTTTAACGGTGCTTCTAAACATCGTAATGAAACCTTGGATGCTCTAAAGTTTTTTAACCAATTGTTGAGGGCATGCCAAATTCCCAACTCGCGCTAATTCAGCGTGGTGGACTCAAGGCCTAACTCCTCTCTCGTTCAAAAGGAGACCCTTGCTCAGCAGTGGAACGATCGGGTGTAGAAAAAGAATGTTTCGCGTCGGTGTCACAAGTGCCATCTAATACTCACAATACCTATTTCAATCGATAAAGGTATCTTTCTTTGTGGGTAATGAGGCCAATTTGTCTACACCGCGACTCGGAAGCACTCGGATGAATTAAATCGGGAGCGATTTCCAGCCTTTTGATCGTTACCGTCCTTGAAAAGTTGCTACCAGTTTTAGGTACTTACTTTCTGTTTGTTTAGGTAACACTAAATGTTCTGGTAGTCGTATTTGTCTATTTAGGACCATGTTTTTAGACTCTAAGTGTAGTTTTAACACTTTAAACCTAGTCAAACCGGTAGTGTTTTTGAATAAGTTATTAAATTTTAATAAAGCAGGATGCCTAACTAGCGTAAATAGAAAGATACTAAGATATGTTTTGCTATGGGCAGAAAACGCTGTAAATGAGCATGATGAAAAAAAGTGTGCAGAGATTGTTAAAACTAGCGTTATTTAATCTTTGCTTACTTTTATAGTTAAGGCCAGGATGTATGTTTGTTTGTAAAAATTGGTTATCCTCGTATTCTGAGGTACATTTAGCGGTAGTTTATCTATTCGATAGCTTTTCAACTCATATAAAATAACGCTAATGAATAGATAAACTACCGCTGAATGTACCTACTCAGAAACCGGGGGTTAATCATGTTTGATGAGTTATTTTACGTACCTTAGATGATTTTTCTTATGTCAAGGGGCCTAGAGTTGACAAGGTAACAAAACCTCGGTCATCTAAGGAGCTGCTTAATAAACAATGTTTTAATTTATTACAAACTATAATTTAATATAGGTTCGTTTCCCTCGTCATTTCACTACACGCCGATCGGAACTCGTCTGAACTTACCTAAGTTAGTTTCAATTAGCTGCCGAACTCCAAAGCAATTAGAACTTTAATCATAATTAGACCTTAACTTGAACAAGAACAGCTGTTCCTGTATCTTTATTTACTTATAGTTTGTATTGAGAATCTATCAATGATATGTTAAGGTTTTATTATACATCAATAGTAATATGAAATTAAAGGAATTCTCTACAATCCGTACTATCGAGTAAAGATATTTTGACATTTAAAATGTACTGCAAAAATTGTTCCTCTAACGGCCACTAGAGGCGCTAATAATTTTTTCATACAAAATTTCTCGATTGTCGACAATAGTGTGAATCGCGCTACTGCGCACCATGATACGGTTAAACTTACAAGAAGTTAGTCTAATAGTTTTGCTAACACGAAGTTTCAAGTTAAGGATTATACTCATGAATATGTTAATTTATTTATATCTCAATCTTTTGATCTGCTTGACTTCCATTGAATGATATATTTAATTAACACTGAAAGCCAGCACAAGCCCGAACAGTCTTAAAAAGATCTTTTGAAAACAAACCTAGCCCTAATTCATGGTTCAGTCTTTTAATGGTTCATAATAATAAGATCGTTATCCTCTTTCTTTCATTCCTTTATTCAGATTCGTTTGTAAGCGATAAGAGTTCTTCTTAAGTTCTATTCAGAGCTCCCTTTAAAAGGCCGAGAAAAATCATGTTTACTTCAAAAATGAATGTAAAATTACACCTGAACAATGTTAAAGAAATTGTGGTGAAACGAGAAAAGTGGGCTGTTTGACGCTTTTTTGAGATTAAAGAAATCATTTAATTTATATACCCCAATACAGTCTTTAGAAGTTAAGTAGAAATTTAAAGAAAGACGCTTTGACAAATATTCTTTTCGAAATACATTTGAATGCAAGATGTTTCTTTCTGGGCTTATTTTGCCTTTCATTTTGTTGTGATTATTAAACTTATAGAATAAAGCAACTACAATAGAAGTGGTCTTTACTATGCAATTATTACTTTTTTATTACTATTTCGAATACGATGGTATCAAAAATGTAATACCATCCATCAAGAAACAACTCAACAGGGACCTAAAAAATCTTATCAGCCACAATAAAACAATGTTACAGACTTCTCAAATCGGATACGAAGGGACGGCCCGTTATCTTCGAATCCATTAAAAGTTTCATTCCACGGAGTAATTATAACTCAATATTGCCTTTGCGACAAGCCGCAGAATTCAAATTTGTTCATTTGATAATAAAAGTTGAGAAGTGGACCCGATCACGTAGACTCCTTTGCCTCTCGAATGGCATTTGAATCTTACCGATTGTAGATTCAAGTGCGCTAGACTAATTAAGATTTCCAAGAAAATGTGCTAAGCCGAAGGGTAATAACTAAGTTATTGCAGAACTAATTAAATAATTGGTTATTTGTATTTAAATTATACCCAAAGGTTATGCTCAAATTTTAACAATGATTGAGTTTTAGTGATAGTGAAAGAGCAGTGATAGACCAATGGTATAAGTATGTAACGCAAGTGGTTGCAGTTTCGAACCCAAGGCAACACACCAATAACGTTTTGTAGTTACTATATTAGAAATAATTATCACTTGTTCGAATGGTGAAGGAAAACATCGTAATACAACCTTGCATACCTGAATGTTTTTGAAGGAATGCAGAGTCTGACAGGTAGACCCAAGGCCTAACCCCTCCCTTATTACGGGATGTGACACTTATCCAGCAGTGGGAAATATTTTTTTTATTTTTAGGGCTTAAAGCAGTAATTGCCAATAGAATTTTCCAATATGTCTTGTATACACCAAGGTACTACCTAAAATATCAAAACAATCTTCTCAAACTACCTACGTTAAGTTTATTTTAATACGATAAAAGCTTATCACACGGAGATCTTGTTGAATAATTCACGAATGTGATACGATAATACTGTATTCAATAATATTACTTTGATGGAATATCGAGCCTCGATCCGTGGCACCGTCAAATAGAAAACTTTCACTCTCAGTACAAATATGATTCCGATCACATTTACTTTTGAGTTTGAGATTTTTCGTCTTTGTTTTTGTGCAAGATTCAAGCAATTCTTCGTCGTACCGACTGTATTAAATACATTATTATAAATAGAAGAGAAAAACACGTAATTTAAAGTATATTTTTTTCTTCAACAGGTTATTACGGTAATTCATGTTTCGATTAAGTTAGATATAGAATATGAAACGGCATTTTTTTATAATTTATCAGTCATCCATACTATATACTATATTTACTATTTATCCATACTAATATTATAAATGTAAAGTAACTCTGTCTGTCTGTTACTCAATCACGCCTAAACTACTAATTAGAGAGATATAATTTTGTACCCGAGAAAGGACATAGGCTACTTTTTACCCCGGGAAAATGACGCAATCCCATGAAAAAATTTAGGTGGCGGACGAAGTCGCGGGTAAAAGCTGGTTACATATATTTTCCTTTGTAAGTTGGCTATGCGTATAAACAGTTCTCACACTTACAGGCATTCTTTTCTTACAACAAATACTCTTATAGTGATGTTACTAACGCATATTTTTTGTTCGTAGGTGTAAATCCCAAAGAGCTTCGCGACACAAAGACTGGTGTGTTCGTGGGCGCGTGCTTCTCGGAATCAGAAAAGACATGGTTCTACGAAAAGATGCAGGTCAACGGCTTCGGTATTACTGGGTAAGATATTTATAAAGAATATTTTGTATAAGAAGGTTACAGAACCACATTATCAGAGCAATCGGTAATAAAAACCATTGTCAATGGTCTATATTCAGTGAAAAAATGTATTGGCCTGCCTCTTTGGACTAGACAAATACGACTGATCAACTCGAGGCTTCAGATTCGGTTTCCGGATCAGGCAATCCTTGCTTATTAATGTTAGAAAATTTGACAAATGTAGCCGAGAGTTTGGTATTAACTACTAACATCATAAATGACGACACGCGATCGAAGAAGAAAGAAAGAAATTTCATACACCACTGCTTATACCTTTTTAGTATTACAGGCGCGATATCACGCGCCTGTTATACTGCTAGCCCGCGCAACTTCGCTTGCGTCGCATAAGAGAGAATGCGTCATAATTTTCTCCGTTTTTGTAACATTCTCGTTGCTACTCCGCTCCTATTGGTCGTAGCGTAATGTTTTAAAGCCTTCCTCAATAAATAGGCTATCTAACACGGAATTGAAAAAAAGATTTTTTCAAATCGGATCAGTAGTTCCTGAGATTAGCGCAATTTCAATTCAAACAAACAAAAAAAAACTCTTCAGCTTTATAATACAAGTATAGATTGTATATGTTATACTAAACAATACGCGATATCAATAAGTATTTGAACCTTAAAAATACAATGGATGTTTATCATCGTATCAATTGCACTTATAGTCAAATTGCCTTAAGACATGTTATTGAGACCGGTCGTTAATGGACAGGTAGATGCAACATGTATTGTGTATCAACTAATCAGATGCCGTTCACAGTTAATTTGCTAACAGTTTCGTGCACTGATTAGTCTGATTAGTTTAACATAACGATATAAACACATTGATTAAGATATTGCTTTATTAACTGAAGTGGAGTAAGAATGTATTGATGATATTCTTTTGACGTATGACTCTTGGTCAGTCTACCGTCATAGAACTCTTTAGAACAGGATTTTTGATTTTTCATAATAATATTATCGTTTTCCTTCGTTTCTGTTATACAAATCTTATTTAGTAGCGCGATTTTGTACCGACGGGACTTCTTTCTTTTTTTTCTTTTTTTTAAAGACAACTCCCGCACTTAGAATTGCTCTTGTGTCGCGGGGACTTTTACAAACATACAGACAACGGACACAAAGCACAACCAGACCCGAAACAATTATTTGTGGATCGCACAAATAATTGCTCCGTGTGGAAATCGAACCGACGACCTCCCGACGCAGTGGTATCGTCGTGGCGACCTAAACCACTGCGCCACGGAGACTATCGACTATCGAAAGTTTGACATTTAAAATATACCACTGAAAGAGTTCCTAGACCGCCCGCTAGAGGCGCTAGTATTTTTTTGAATAAAAATCTCTATAGGCAGCCGATTATATTCGTAGGTTATAGTCAATAGTAGTAAAGAATCACGCTACTTATATTTTTTTCAGTCGTTAGACGTTTATTTCTAAGAAATCGCTTTGATTATACATCCAACATTAAATAAAAAATACAAGTAGCTTTTTCTATGCAATTTGTGTTCAAGGAAAACTCGAGCATAAATTTATCACTTCTCTCCAAGCTTATAGGAAACGACTTATAATTTAATTAGTCGCAGCGGTTTTTCTACAGAGCCAATTTGTACAGACTCAGTATAGAATTGAGGGATATTTTTTTATTTATAGATTGAAATACGACAAAATGTTTATATTTAGATGTGTATTGATGTAGATGTGCTTATTAAATGTAAATATAATTAAAGGGAATTTAATAAATTCTTTTTTAACAAGAAATTGTGACAGACATGTGATTATCTACATTATACCTACTTAAGTAGACACTGGCTGTAAAATTGAGAAGATTATTCGTATAAGACATCCATTAAACAATATCCTTAACAATACGTATCCTAGTCCCACATTTCACTTGCATTTCTATTACACAAACTATCTTATTTAGATACGAATTCCATTTTCTATAGAAACATGAATTCCACGAAGCTTCTACTATAATTTCCTTTACATATGTACCCTTAAACCAGCAAGCTCACCTATACCAAGAGCAAATTTCCATACAACTTGTAATATTAAATTCATTTCATACAATAGAAGCTAAAGCGATTAAAACCGAATTCGCGCCTCAACTGCATTCAACGTTCATTATAACAATAATTGTGCACTGGAGTTAGCGAACCGTTTAAAACTTGCCGTTATAATATTATTGCGAAGTAATTTTGTTGTTACTTCGTGGTATAAGGCTGCTAGGCTTTGTCTTTTATATATTGTAGGTAATTTTCAGAGGTACAATATGTGTTCATTATGTTTCTTTAACAACTACTTTTAAGAGAATAGGTGTTGTCTATGCTTATGTGCAACTAGACATCGACAACAGTGGAAATGCAGAGACTTAATTCATTAATTAATCTAATCAAATCATTAATTGTACACAAAATCACCCCAAAAAATAATTTGATTTGATTAACATGTTTAAAAAAATTGGCAGTGTAAAGTGTACTATTTCTGTGTAAAAATTTGTATTCCATTCCTTTTATCTACTGAACGATACCAATCTACGTCAATTATTATACCCAATCGTTGTCGTACAAATTACATACCACTTAAAATGCACAAAGGTTCGAAACAGCAAAGAATCTACGGCGAAATCATATTTTTAATCAAGTTAAAAGCCAAGTCAAAGGTCTACGGGTGGCTTGAACAACTTGGACACTAGGTTGACCACTAACCATACAACCAAAGAACAATCAAGTTAAGTCAGATGTTAGATAAAGATATATTTATTTGTTATATGTGTTGAAATTATAGTTGTTATAAAGTCGGTCTCTTATAACTAATATAATTATGCATCTAAGTAGATGCATATAAGTTAGGAGAGTGTATGGGAGTAGTGGTTTGCAGCTTAATACTCTTGCAATGTGGAAACTTGTGCGGTATTACGTCATATGGTACGAGTTCTGTAGTTTGTTCCACACAAACTATACACACATTAAGCTTGTCATATACTTAGTTAATAAACTAAGATATCTTGCTATAAAGGTATTGGATGGAATGCAAAATGTAAACAATTTTAATATTTTGTATTTTTTACACAATATTTTGGTAAAGTGACGTATGTTGTTGGCAATTAAAAATAGTTACGTCCAAAAAATATATGACATATTTTTATTAAATTGAAAATAACAGAGTATAACAACGTATCAGTATACAAAACAATTTTAAAAACTTTTATTACGTATACAGATGACCGCATACCCTGCATATTAACATTAAAAAAAAAACTCTAACTAGTAAAGTTATTACAAACGATTTATGTTAATACAAATAATTCCTTTCTTCAGCAATAAAATACCAAACTAATGTTTCTTTTCTTTCCCAGATGCTCCCGTGCCATGTTAGCCAACCGTATCTCGTACTGGCTCGGCGTGACCGGACCCTCATACACGGTAGACTCAGCTTGCTCCAGTTCCTTGTACGCTCTGGAGCATGCGTTCAGGGCCATCCGTGACGGTCACTGTGACGCTGCCATCGTCGGAGGATCCAACTTGTGTCTGCATCCTTACGTATCATTGCAGTTCTCCAGGTATGAAGTATAACTTTCTCTAATGTTTTTAACTATTGGAGTTACTTTTCGGGAGCATAAACCTTCAATGAAAGCAGAGAAATGTTTTTTTTTTTAATTTGATTGATATTACTGTATATAATGCTTCACTGAAACAAGAACGCATGCTTTTCTTGTGTAGTTTACTACTTGACTGAAGAAGTTTTTTTCGGGAGCAGTAACCGTTGATATAAGCAAGGAAATATTCTATTTTTTATTTGATTGATGTTACTGTAAACTTTATTGCTTGGCTGACATAAGGACGTACATAGGTTTCTATAATGACGATATTTACCCAAATATGACTTTAATGATAACTTCGGTTTTACTTTGTGGGGAAAAATGATTTGCAAACAACAATCAACCATTAGGATGTTTGATTTTGTTATATTATTTTGACGGTTTTTTATGATCACAATTAAAGAAAAATCTTTAATACGATAAATTCTGCTTAATAATAGCATGTACAATATTCATTATTCATTGCAAAGAGCCAATAAAATAAGTTTCAACTACTTCATAACAAAGGTCGTTGTACAGTTTAACAAAACAGCAGCTCTAATTCACTCACTAGAAAATATATTCTCAAACATTATGCACTTAACAAAGCTAACAATGGAAGTGAAACACTATGTAATGTGCCCGGCTCTTTAGCGACGGCAAATAGTAAAGTAGCAGCATAATCCAAGAGCATTATTTATAAACTTCCTTTTACTTATCCGGATGTAAGTTAATCCGGGTATAAAAGTAACTCGGTGTATTACTCGCCTGTCCTTTTACTAGATGTCCGAGTTGTGTTTTACTTAACTGTGTTAAGAGTTGTGAATGTAATAACGTTATATTTAAGTTAATAGTTTTATTTCTTGATTTATTGTTAATCAGTGATATTTTGAGAACCCGGTCATAATACAGCTTGGAGGGTGCACGCTTCGTGAAAACCAAGTTTCTTCAAATATGTTTATGACAGGGTTTTTGCTTTTCCTATTCTATTTTGCCACGGAGTAGACAATATCGGGTAAACAAACACACACACTTATATTCGAGTACCATGATTCTACCGAAGGCTCTGATTCCATAGCTAGGTCAAACACAGAGTTATACAATTTTCTGATAGACGATATTTTATAGAGCCCGGTATTCGGCAGCGCTCTCGGCAACTAAGAATGCTTGCTTTTTATATGTGGTATTAGAAGCAATTTATCGAACCTTTTTTAACCTATGAAAAAGGTATTATTAAATATAGGTATGTATCCTAAAAATAGCAGTCACTGAAACTATAACAAAATTTTGAATAATATTATTATTAGTTTCTTGTTTTATAAAGTCTTTTACCAACATACTAAGTATGATAAAGGTACACGTCACTACACACTATTCCCGAGGTATCTAAGTTTGCACAAGCGTCTATGTAAATATAGGTTAACGGCAAGACCACGGTTTATACAAGCATTACACCTCACATGGCTAGAAATACATTTTACCAGAATATTGCTCCGGTAATTTCACACTATTTGTGCTTCAAAGAAACTATGCATAGTTCGTAATAGAAAAATGAGAATTTTTTGTTGTAGCCTTCACGCGGATAGAAGATTTTAAGATTAGAAGAAGTTTGACTATCACAGCTTTTGGTTAATTGTTGGATAACTTACCTAACTCGTAGATACAGTGATAGTATAATTTTATAATATTATCTGTCAAAATTTCATCTAACAAGTCGAGGTAGACTCATACATATTATGAAGATAAAAGTGTTGATTTCGAGGTCCAATATTTTGCTATAAATGATTTTTATATTTATGAGTATGTTTAACGCGAATTGTAGCGGTATGTTTATAAATAATTGATGCACGAAATATAATATATATTATTTACTCTAGATAATATTGATGGAGGTAAGATAGGTATTGTATATACGAAAGGTAAATAATTTATCGTACATACGAAATTTAATAACACTCTACAGCTTTTAAGCTACGTTTATTATTCTCTTGATAGTAAGCGTTATAAAAGGCAGCCGAAGATTTCCTAGGTGGATATGAATTTGCTTATCTCTCGCTAGAAAATTTAAAGTACATTGTAATACAAATACTATATTTATTTACTATAGTTTAGAATCTTTTCAACTGTTTAACATAGTTTGCTTATATTTTCTTTGTTTTTAAAAAGTCCCTAAGAATTGCTCTCGTGTCTCGGGGATTACAAATATACAAACAACGGACACAAAGTACAACCAGACCCGAAACAATTATTTGTGGATCGCACAAACAACAATTGTTCCATGTGGGAATCAAACAAACGACCTCCCGATGCAATGGTAGCGGTGTAGCGACAATTTTATATAATTTATTGTTTGTATCTACAGATTGGGAGTGTTATCACCTGATGGTAGGTGCAAGAGTTTCGACAACAGCGCCAACGGTTACGCTCGTTCAGAAGCTATTGTTGTCGTCTTCCTGCAAAAAGCCAAGGATTCCAGAAGGTAAATTTAAAAACATTTTAGCAATAATTTACTTAAACATTTTACATATACTTCTGTCATGTCGAACAGTACCCACATAGTTTATCAATCGCAGTTTTCAAAATATGAATCTATAACCTAGCCCCATTGAAAGGAAAGGAAAAGACGGTTAAAATAAAGTAATTAAGTTTAAAGGGAAGTTTGTAAAGATCGTACCAAGTGGCAATTTTGGCCTCTGCCTGACCTTGTGAAAAAAGGCGTGAAATTATTATACGTATCCTAACCAATATCGTACTAGCT
Organism: Anticarsia gemmatalis; assembly: GCF_050436995.1. Lineage (NCBI taxonomy): Eukaryota > Metazoa > Arthropoda > Insecta > Lepidoptera > Erebidae > Anticarsia > Anticarsia gemmatalis. The sequence continues at coordinate 5,342,116 of NC_134764.1, read as the reverse complement.
TTAATCCACTCCTGAGCGCTACTAGCTTCTAGCTTAGCTAGAGAGATTAACGGGATTGCTAGTAATGCATAGCACATAATGCAACTTCAAAGTGTTGCATGCAAATGATAGCAACGAGAAAATTCGCCAGGTAATGTGAATGTATTTGGGTCCTTAAAATAAAGAAGTTGCTAAAAATTCTTCAACTGTTAGTTTAGATTCCATACTCTTAATTTTCGTATTATTGTTTACCCTTTTGTAACATTTTTCTTTTCTTCTATCAGAGTATACGCTCAACTCCTCCACGCGAAAACCAACTGCGACGGTTACAAAGAGCAAGGTATCACATACCCAGCCGGTCACATTCAGAAGCTGCTGCTCAGCGAGTTCTACGAGGAGTGCTCCATCCCACCTTCCATCCTGGAGTTCGTTGAAGCTCACGGCACAGGTAAGACTACTGTTAAATTTAAAACTCTTCCGTTATTGAGTCACTGACTGAGATTTCTGGAAATACCTTCTGTAAATATTCCGTGCTGTTCATTTTGTTGTTTGTAATAAATGGATCGTACTCATTTGATTATTACCATATTCTTGGAAAACAAAGTTTATTGAGTATCTAGTATAGTAAAAATCAAGTAAAAGAGTTTTCTGAATCTTCTAATTTACGTAGGGGCTTTGTTAGCAGACCTTTATGTTGAGGCAAATATTGATATCCAATCTTGATTGCAGCCATTTGATTATCGTGTGATGTACATAACTTTGATAATTTGGAAAAAATAAGAGATATACTTAATTAAAATCTATTGAATGCTACGTTAACATTATCTCATGATTGTCAAACAGATTAGTTTAAACTGCGTTTTAAAAACTGTTAAAATAAATATAACAGTAAAACATAGCCTGTTTCATCAACATTAACCCGTCGCTCGCGGACAATTCTCACAATGTCTCCCAAGCTTTCAAAATGAAACGGCACATTAACTTGCCGAGTGCAAAGTGAAAACTTTCAAACGGTAAATGAAAGAATAGATAGGAGAACTTTTTAAAGTACTGTTGAAGGTGTTCCTATATAAAAATAAGGTTCTTTTTACTGCACTCACAGCTATTGTTTATGACGTTCTTTACTTCTATACTAATATTATAAAGCTGAAGAGTTTGTTTGTTTGTTTGATTGTTTGTTTGTTTGTTTGAACGCGCTAATTTCAGGAACTACTGGCCTGATTTGAAAAATTATTTTAGTGTTAGATAGCCCATTTATCGAGGAAGGCTATAGGTTATATATCATCACGATACGACCAATAGGAGCAGAGTACCAGTGAAAAATGTTACAAAAACGATGAAAAATTTCGCCCATTCTCTAATGTGACGCAAGCGAAGTTGCGCGGGTCAGCTAGTGAATGATAAACTCTGCTCTCGTTTCATAAACGTTTATCAGTCTTGTTTTATCTGCACTGTAGTCTTTTTTTAGTTTCTTTTTGCAAAGGGTAGACGTGAGTTTAGTGCGTTAATGTAAAGAGAATGAGAGATATCGAAATATTTACTAAACAATCAAACATCAATCTGATTGTTTGCGATTACTCTTTCTATGTATTCTAAACTTTATGTACTTACTTTAGATTGTATAAAAACAAACAAAAAATATAAGCAAATGCGATCCTTACCTCAAATGCAAAAAATATTTGTTGTTTAGATTTCATTACGATTTATATAATTTCTTATTGAAACGGTTGCGACTGAGACATACAAAATATTATATGTTTGGTGTGGTTAAGTAAACTTACTATCTCAATATTTTAAATGATAGATAAATATACACTATACAGATCATATCATATATGTAATATCATCGGATAACTCCACGGGTCATTTGATTCCAAACTAAGCAGAGCTTTTACTATGGTAACCAAACAACTGATAAACGTACTTATATACTTCTAACATATACTTATATAGATAAATATATCACCTTAGTTCAAACAGGACAACCACAAACCTATGTTTGGTGCAACGGCGGTAAAACCACGAACAGTGTTGAACACGCGTTAGTACTTTCACAATTAGTTTTGTTAGTACTCTGTGCTGTTTACAATCGCTATTGTTCTAACCACATTTAATGAGCCTCGTTATAATATAACACCACTTGCCACGTTCTAAATATTAGCTAATTATAATCGGACTGCATTCATGTTGCAGAACACAATTTAGAATTTATTATGTATGGAAAGTTGATTACGATAGCAATTTTAATGTAAAAATCGTCTAAATTGTATTTTTACTATACGTAGTTTGAGCTTACCTATGAGGTCGATAGAGCTTTTTGCTGCCTAAAGGCTTTGCCAATAATATTCAATAAAAAGTATTTGATATTAAAAATGACAATAAACTCTTTAATCCCAACGTTAAGATTTAAACTAGAACCAGGCAAATTGTTATATAGCTATATTTATATACTCAAGATAACTATATTTTTATATATAAATATGAAAATTCTCACAGTCTTCTCATATCTCAAAATATCAAGAGCGTATAATACTATACCATTTCTGGCTTAAACTCTCAAACACGGCATCACAAGAAGTATAATATTTCACGCGAAACATCTAAAAATAAAACGTTTTTACGACTAACGCTTCGTGCGGCCATAACTGTAAAATATAAAAGGAAAGTTTTACAAGCTTTTAGACAATTTTAATTGTTGAAGCATTCTGTTTACGGGCCCGACTCTTGAGTGGCGACAGGCGCCATAAATTTATGGGGTTTTTTACTTATGGTACTAGGAGAAAAGAACTTAAACTTTACCACGAGACATTCTCATTACGAAACAGGCGCCATCTTAAACACCTGTGCTTCAAAATACATGACAAACATACTTATCACAAAATTAGTCTTAAAACTCTAGAAACCGTTATTATCAAAAATAAATCGGTATATTAACTTGATATCGATCTGATAGGGCACTAATCCCTCTACGCAATGACAGTGACAGGGACAATCCACTGTCACTACTCTATACTAAATAGCTAATGACATCCAGTCTCAGGATTAACCCTGAAGCCTATTAAGTTCGAAGTGTGAAATCCATCCGCCAACATGTGACCAACTTGGAGAATGACATTAATTTCCCCCGGGCTTAAGACTTGAAGCCGTTGAGACCTAGACACACAGTTATTGACTAACTTTGAGGGTTTCATACACCACCTGAGTCTAGATACGAAGGCAGTACGTTCGAAAAGTATACCGACTTTTAATTAAGTAAGCAGTACCTAAGCAATTTGGAGTGTGCAAGTTTATAGAATTTAAAAGCATTCGGCCCAGCCATTATCGTCACTTAATGACGGGAGTGAAAATTAAAGATTTTATGAGCTCTTCAAAGGGAAATCGACTTCTCATTGATGGCTCCTTACATTCAACGTTACCTGCCTTCCATTCTCCAAATTAATCTAATAAAATAATTACCTTGGTTTCGGAACGACGCACTTAGGTACAGACAGGTATTGGGTTCTTGTAAGAATTAACGATATTACCTACACTCTCAGTATATTATTTTGTAGTGGATATTTGTGCAAATACGTGTATCGAATGTAGAATTCTAAACATTGAAAATTGAAGTCGTATGAATACTTCATTGAAACATTCCTATTAATCTAGAAATTCCTTTTCTTAGACGTTGAAATTTTATGTTGATTTATAGACGGAGCGATGCGAGAATTTTATTGAATCCGTGTATTTTCCTATTTTTGCTCAAGTTTATTCAATCTTTAGACGAGTGCTCTCAAGATATCGGTAGTTTTATGCAGCTTTTTAAAGAGCATGAAAGCGTACGTACTTCATCAATCTTAGGATGTTTTAAGACTTATTCCATTCTTTGAATAGTAATTCAATTGCAGCGCAAGCAACCAACGCCTTACTTTATTTTAATCAGAAAAACATTACGGTTACCTATTGAAATCTTAATGTATAATCTCTGTATTGGTATCGAAATTAGACCATACTTCTGACCAATCTTTTAGGTTTCTATACCAGGTCTAGAAAAAATGAAGTAATAAAAACTCGTTTATTTGTCACCAGGTACCAAGGTAGGAGATCCAGAGGAGCTCTTGGCCATCGACGAGATCTTCTGCACCGGTCGCAAGGAACCGCTTAAGATTGGCTCCATCAAGTCTAACTTGGGACACAGTGAGCCCGCCTCCGGTCTTTGCTCCATTGCCAAGGTAAGATTTTGTTCCGTCTTTGTATAGATTTAATTAAAAGGATGAAGATTTCTTTTAAAAAGAGATGGATATAAAAGCTTTCTAATGTAGTTTTTTGTTTAAAGTCTATTGAAGTAAAAAAGTAGTATATTGAAGTAAAAAATCTTTTCCTCTGTACAAAATGTTAGGATAAAATAGCTTTTAGATAGTAAAATATATTTTTTCGGAATACGTTTGATAGTAAAAGAAATATATTTTACAAAGAAACAAAGTTTATTTATAAATAATAGACATAAATGTGTGGTGAAATTAAGGTCAATTCCCTCACTCCGAATCACATCTGTATGAACAAATAAGATAAGGAATTGCCAGACACATACACTTTGGCACAGAAACACATAAATTATGATACAACTTTTGGCATGTTTGATAACATTAATTACGTTGCGACAGTTTTCTCGCATAGATACGATTGAACGAAGACTATCTACCAAGTACCATGGGGAATTTGACGCCGGTCTTGGCAAGGGTAATCTTATGGGAATTTTAATTCAATGAATTGCGCTTGTTCTACATAAACGACTTTTGAAATAAAAAACGGGTTTAAAGATGATAATTTTATAGATTAACGTTTGCTTAGAAATTCAATATTTCATTAATATTTTACTATAATATTATATTAGCATTTAATTCACTGTCATATACGTCGATAGGTACATAAAAAAAAACGCAAATTTTATTAAATCTTTCTTCGTCGCAACAAACCGATCAGATAAAAGCTCTTTAACAATTTTTGGATACTAAGCAACTTTTGTCTAAGGTCCCAGCACTCTTCGTACATTTTCCTTAGATGATCTCAAAACATCCATATACCACTATTCCTATCAATACTATAGCCAAAACATTTTTTCCAAAACTCCACTTTTCTTCCAGATGTGCATTGCCTACACCACCGGCTACCTCCCACCTAACTTGAACTACCACACTCCTCGTGAGGGTGTGGTGGCGCTGGCTGAGAACAGGCTGCAGGTCGTCACTGACAAGACGCCATGGAACAGGGGCATGTCTGGAGTCAACAGTTTCGGCTTCGGTGGTGCTAATGCTCACGCTCTGTTGAAGAACGTTGCCAGGGATAAAGTTAGTAAAAATATATATTTTTGTCTATTTAGTACTAGGAATGACAGATATATTAGCAATCTATGCTAATATAACAAGTGCGAAAGTTTACGGGTTTGGGAGTTTGGATGAATGTTTGTTGCCCAGTTACGCCAAAATTAGTCACCAGCCAACGTACTACACGTAGGCTAAATTTATTTATTATAGCTTGAATTTACACATAAGATATATTTCTTAAATATACATATATTTATTCGTGACTCCACCAATAGTAAGTGGAGCAAACGAAAATTTAAGTTACTCATCTCTGCAAATGATCACACTGTCTGTCTTTTCTCAAACGTCTTTAAGAAGGTTTATTCATCCTAAACTTTGAACAAATAATAACGAAAACATTAAGTTCTAACCTTACTTAAACAGAGAAATACTAACTCCTGATCTTTAAAAACCTAAAAAATCAATTTCCAGTAATGTAACGAAATAAACAAGCTAAAGACTTAACCAAAGTTAAGCCTGGTATTCTTATTGCTTCGACCCTATATCAGAATACGTTTTTAGTATACACAACCTTTATAATCTGTACATTTCATGGTAGGAATAAGGAAAGCAATTTGCTTTTAGTATTAGTTCGGATTTACTTTTTCACAGAAAGCTGAGCTTAACTTTTTGTTAGGATTATTCTCTGCTACGCGAGTATCAATTACGCTAATAGGTTTTCTGATTCGTGTATGTATTTAAGTTAATTAATCCTATTTCGTTACATGTATTTTCGATTCCACGAAAGCAGAACTCATTATTCTAAGATCAAAGATCAGTAGCGCAATTCTCTACAATAGGAACCATCGAGTATCGAGAGTTTGACATGTAAAATGTACGGCAAAAAAGTTACTACAACATCCCCTGGAGGCGCTGATCAAAGTTTCATGCATTTTTATTTGATAGCTAGCCCGATAATAGTAGAGAATCAGGCTACCGAGGACTGAGTTTGAGGACTGATGAAACTAAATAAGTGTCAATGACCGCAGGAGTGCGAATAGTTAGCGCCAAAGATCAGCATATTTGACTGTGGCAGTTGGAAATAAACCGGTTTTTTTATTATCATCTTTGTGATCAAGAAAAGTTGAAAAAGAAAATAGGTGTTCCAAAGCTGGTACCAAAAATAAACATTTGTTAAAAACATTATTTTCTTTGTAAACAAGCCAATAAAATCCGTCAATTACACTTCAAAACCACAACAATTAAGTCCATCAATTATGTAAGGCTCGTTTTCATCTTTGAGTTTGTAAAACTTTTACAAAGTTACATCAGTTTCTGTTTCCACTCTATTGATTGCGTCACTCAATATAATGTTTTATATTAAAGTACAAATAACTTTCAAATATTCGATTACAGTATTTTATAGGTATTAGAAACTAAATATAAACTCATATTCTAACTAACGATCTTAAAATCTCGAGACATTTACACGTAATAATAATATTATTAAGTAATGTGTCTTAAACGCAATAAAAATGTAAGTTTTCGAAACCTTATTTGATTCGTATTATTTTTAGTCAGCCACGGTGACCACGGTCAATGCAATTCAATCAAAACCTTGGGTAAACAAATAAGGTAATCTTTAACCATTTTGAATCAAAATATAAGAATGTATAAAATTTAAAATTAAATTCCCTTATTCTCGTTTCGATATTCTGATCTAATCACGTCAAAAAGTCAAAGCACGATGAATCACCTAGACTTTATATTAAACTTCCTGAAAAATGAAGTAATAGCGATAAGTTATTACTCAAATTATCTTCTTGGACAAATCGTCTGTTATAGTTTGGCAGGAGTCCAACATTGTTCCTTGGAAACTCATTTCATGTCTGTATAACATGTTAAAAGAAACTCACAGATCTATTTTGATAAAAGACTTGATACTTGCAGAAAATGGTCAAATTTGGCGCTTATAGTCAGTTGCGCAAACCGTACATTAAACGTACATCTGCAATTTAACCATTAATAAAATAATGGTAACTACCACCTCGTATCAGTAAAGCAACGCTTGGCGCGGCTATTCAATGGGTGGGTGGCTTAGTAGTATTTAATTTGAGCTGTTCCGTGCTTCTGAGAGCGCTTAAAATGTCTGTTTGTTATCAATTATAATAACATTCGTTAAGCCATGTCAAAGGCCTTTGCATGAACAAATTTAAAGCTCGGTTGATTACTAATCATAATAATATGATTCGATAAAATAACAGATCCGTTTTGGTCAGTCTTGTCAAACGGTCAAATAGAAATATCGTATTGCAATGTAGCAATTTGGGTCGTCTTTCTGGCTCCAGTGCCAAGCTACATGTCAACTCTAATCGTTTGAAATATGCATTGAAAGACTCATCGTTGACAGCATGTGAATCCACTCGGTATCCCCTCGTGGCTGAAAATTCAATACAGTTTGGTATTACATTGATATTGATATGATATAATACAATTGAAACGTGAATTCTTTGAAAAGTTAAATTTATTAACGTTAAGTTTCTTTTAAATATGGACATGATATGATACATGATTAAGCAATAAATAAATAATAAGAATCTCAAAATAAAATACCTATATTCTTTTTGTATCAATATTATATTTAGTTTTGAAAAAAACACGTGCTAGCTTTTCTGAATTTGCGATTCCTAATAATTGTGTTAATTTAAAATCGAAAATTTAGAAAAGCTAACTAGTACCTACGTGTGTGTTTTATCATATTAACACTCATTGAAGTTCAAGTAGTAATAATATGTTGTACAAAAATAGAGCTAGCCTCTTTTTTGACTCTGAAGAGACTACTTTTGTGATGCAATCTTTAGTACATACGGCTGTTGATCGTGAGGTCTCGGGTTGAGTTCCCGGGTCGGGCAAACTACTATTGGTTTATATACTTTGAATTAGAATAGTAGGTAAATTTTATATAAGTACGTATATTTACTAAAATTTTACTGTTTCCAAAAGGTAAACAACGGTATGCCCTTCGACGATCTTCCCCGCCTGGTCTGCGCGTCCGGCCGTACTGAGTCAGCTGTCGCCAGGATCTTGGACGACATGGAGGCGAGGACAGTGGACATTGAGCTCATCCGGCTGCTGCACGCCATCCACGATGATGACATCCAAGGACACGTTGTTAGGGGATACACGCTTTTGGGTAAGTGGTCTTAAAGAACAATTTTGTTTGACTGTATTTTAAAGTGAGTTTTCGCCGCTTAGTGAAAAATTAACTAACTTTATTATCACTAGGCGTTTAGTATTCATGTTTGCAGTTTGGTATCAATGTAAAGGCCACTTGTTATTCAATGCAAGTGTAAAAATAGTGGGAACAGTTTTCTTGGAGTTAGTTTTGTAAAATTCTAAAAGAATTTTAAACTATTTAGTAGAATAACGCTGTTGCAGAATATAAACCAAAATTCCTGAATTTGTTTTAATAGTTTGCAGTCAACGCGTTACTATTAAGAATGCGTTATATAGACACTCGAACTCTAATAAACTTCGGGATTAACAATTTCATTTTAAAATATGAGATCCTCAGGTACTAGAATGTTTTATCGACGCAAAGTACAAAGTACGGCGAAGCTTTCACCTTTGACATTACTAAGTTGGCCCTGCGAAGATTTTTAATAACAGCATACCTTTCCTTGCTGAAATTCGAAAACTTCCTCATTCACGACGTGATTTTTGACAAACTATGATGCTAACAATGTTGAAATTAAATACTTTGTTAAGATTTTGAAAAATAAAGATTACACTGTTTCGCTGTTCTAAATACTAGACATTGTTGATTAGGAAGTATCAGATTTAATCTGAAAGTAAAGCTAAGCAAAAATGGAATCTTCGATAAGTTTGGAAATTAAGTTACGAGTATATATACTTTAAACACTTTTGATTGTGAAAATTAATTAGGTTGGAATTTTTAAATGTGTTGACTGACCACTTAATTTTTGAAGAAAATATTTGGGTGGTTTTACACAATTACTGGATCAAGTTTCCACGTCGATCAAGTATTTTTGCGGTTGACAGACGGAATTTTCACTGTAGATAATACTTACATTACTAACTTATACTTGTCTTTCAGAATCCACCCCAACCAAGGCAGTATCACTAGCACGTGAGGTAGAATACTTCTCAGGAGTCCGTCGCCCGGTCTGGTTTGTGTACTCCGGTATGGGATCACAATGGGCTGGTATGGGCAAGGAGCTCATGAGAATCCCGGTCTTCGCTGCTGCTATTGAGAAGTAAGATTTAGGAAAATGTATTATATTCACTGAAAATTTCTAAAAGTCGATCATAGCGAGAAAAAACTTCACAACTTACGTGCTCTGTGAGCCAAGCGAACGAATGAGTTAAAGAAAATCTGCACTTTCTTGTATGCCAATGTGTTAAAGGTTTATTCTTTAGAATCTTTAGTAAGGCTAAGTTAGAAACGCTAGTCATTGAAATATTGTTTTGGATCAGAAACAAACTGTCTTGCTTAAAAGTCTTTCTGGGTGATCCACAATTACTTCTGTATTTAGAAACTTATAAATAAATATTCTACCTGTTGCTTTTTTACTAAAACTCAAATTCTTACCCGTCTAGGTGCCACAAAGCGCTAGAACCTAAAGGCATCAACCTGACTAAGATCATCACGGACTCAGACCCGAAGATCTACGACAACATTCTAAACTCGTTCATCGGTATCGCGGCCGTGCAGATCGGTCTCACCGATGTGCTCAAGACTATTGGCGTTGAGCCTGACTATATCATTGGTAAGTTTGAGAACATTGAAATATGTACTTAATTTGGCTGTTTTTCCGTTCTTTAAAGAAGGGATATTACTTAGTAATGGTGCAGTTATTGAATTTCTTGCTAAAATCAACAACAACTCCAGTTAAGAAGGTATTTTTAGATTTTAATTACGATTTTATGACACCTTCCGAAGTAAAGCTACTAATAAACATAGTTGTTGTCAATCATCAAATTAATATGAGCTTAATGACTAAATATATCTAGTTCTTGATCATTTTCATTTATTAAGATAAAGTTAAATTAATTCTTCGCCAAGAATGTCCTAATAATATATTTTACCTTCAGGTCACAGTGTCGGTGAGTTGGGTTGCGCATACGCTGACGGCTGCTTCACCGCCGAAGAGATGATCCTCTCCGCTTACAGCCGTGGCTTGGCTTCCATCGAGACTCCCTTCATCAAGGGATCTATGGCCGCTGTCGGTCTTGGCTACAGCCAGGTACGATATCAATTTCAAAATTATTTAGCTCATCAGTGACTAAAGATCTGATTAAAATATTGGGTCAAAAATAAAACTACTTTAGTTTGCCAAAATCATTTATTTTTAAAATCATACGAATAAAAGTAAAACCAGAACCAACATAACTTTGTAAAGTGGAAAGTGTTAGTTGCATGAGCCCCATCATCTCAGCCATATTGATTAGATAGTAGGCTCTCAAAGACTAGTAACAATATAGAAAAATAAATGAAACCATTTGCCGCATTGAAGCAATAAAACTTAGAGCCACTGATGACTAATGTATTTTTACAAACCATCCGGACTTTTTCTTAATAGATCAAAACCATGTGCCCGCCCGAGATCGAAGTGGCTTGCCGCAACGGTCCCGACTCCAGCACCATCTCTGGCCCGGCTGACATCATGAAGAACTTCGTCGCCAAGCTCACCAGCCAGGGTATCTTCGCCAAGGAGGTGCCTTGCTCCAACATCGCTTACCACTCACGTTACATCGCTGAGGCTGGTGAGTTCTTCACAGATAATAAATTAATTACTTTCTTTTTTAATAGTATTTTCTTAGACTGCTCCTGAAACTTTGTTATAGGTTTTGATTTTTAGGAAAATATTTTGTTTTTGGTTAGAACCATTAAAAACGCCGAAACATTATCACCCTGATTTTTTCCGTTTAGTTTAGCCGTTTTGGCCGAAGTAACTTAAAATATACTATAATATTTGTCTACTTTCCCTTGAAAAATAATGGACATTTTTGAAGTAATTTTACTCGAGACCTACAATTATCATAACTCAAGTACTAATCTTATTATAAGATTACTTTAATGAATAAAAACTAGACCAATTCTTTGTCTGGGCTGCAAAATGTCCTTGGATACAACGCGCATAATAAAATTCTTAAAAAAGAATCTAGACTGTTATGAAAAGTTTTGCTTCCAAAGTAATAACTTTATCTCGGCAGGAGGTGAAATCACGAAGTTTCAAGGTGTTCTCGTTGTTTATTAGATAACTTCGTTGTTTCAAGTTTATTTGGTCTAAAAATAATTATGGAAAGTCGTCTCGTATTTCAAGTTTCGTTGGTATAATTTATTGTACGCTCTTATACTTCGAAACGCTTTGCCGCAATTAGTATTCAGACTTAAAACTTTACTAAATATAGAGTACCTATATTTGTATAGAAAATTGTAACTAATTTAAAGCTTTTGAACTTACTATTTACTATTCCATTCAGATATTTAAACATTTTAATGCCAGTGGTTCAAATCTAGAGACATAATAACGATATTATTAGGTCTACGATCCGAACACGGGGTTTATTTCCACCTCGCCCCTTGAAATTACCCACTGTAATGGTGGATGGTAGTTACACGACACTATTATCGCTTTTAATGAGCCAATAACCTAAAATTATGTCTTTTCCAGGTCCTACTCTATTGAAATACTTGAAGCAAGTGATCAAGTCGCCCAAGCCTCGTTCAGACCGCTGGGTGTCCACATCTCTGCCGCAAGCGCAGTGGAAGGACGCGAAGGCTGCTCTGTCTTCTGCTGAATACCACACCAATAACTTGCTGGTAAGAAGTGAATCTAGTATTTTGTTTGTAGATATTGTTATGTAAAGTCTCACAAACGGATGTAATGTCTAGTCTGCCAATAGCTAAGCTCATTGGTAGCTAAACGTAGCTAAGGGTTACAAGTGGGTGAACCATCATCATCATCATCCATTGTGCATTGTATGAAGTCCAAACTAGCTATTTTTCAATTACAAGTCTAGCCTTACCTTTTTTAACACATAATGAAATCTTAAACAGCTGGCTGCATGCAAACAGTTAAAGCTATACAAAAAATCACGCCTTTCTGTGACATGGCTGAAAGTAAATGTGATGATCTAAGAAATAAAATTTACTATTCCATTAAAACAATATTCGGGCTTTTTCTACATAGAAAAGACTTCACCCAAACCTTCTCTTCCAGAGCCCCGTACTGTTCGAGGAGACAGCTCGCCTGATCCACCACAACGCCATCACCATCGAGATCGCCCCCCACGGCCTCCTGCAGGCCATCCTGCGCCGCTCGCTCAAGAAGGACGTCATCAACATCCCTCTCACTCAGAGGAACCACAAGGACAATGTACAAGTGCTCTTCACTGCTATTGGAAAGTAAGTACCGGTTTACTTCCTCCTTTATCGTTATAGCCTGAAAAAGGTATGTTACATGCATAAATGCCTTTTATTCCCGCAAGTGTAGGCAGAGGTGTATGAAAAGATATGTTTCTATACATTTATAGAAGTAAGCAAATGTGTTTATCAGTTATCTGATTAACTTAGGAAATACAAGCGCTGCTAAGTTTGACTTCGAGCGACTTTATAAACTAAGTTCTAATGAAGAAGATGTTTTTAAATTAATCTTTAAATTATAGTCTGTGTTTGTTAGTTCTTTCACGTATTTAATTGTTTCATTTCTTTCAGGCTGTACGAGTCAGGCTTGAACCCGCATTTGGCTAACATCTACCCACATGTGCCATTCCCCGTGTCACAGGGTACACCCATGCTTTCTCACTTAGTAGAGTGGGAACACAGTGAAGACTGGTAAGTAATACATTTTATATTTTATTATTATCTCCTTAATTCTGCTAAATACCTTTTAGTCTTAAAAAAACGGAGTTTATTTAGGTTATAGGCAATAAAACACAGCATCCCAAGTAGTTTTTCTCAGCTGAGAATCAAACGCATCAACTCATGGTGCGTACCTATTTATGAAATGAAATATCACAGATACAACCTTTTCCTCTATGCTGTAGTTAGTTTGATGAACAATAAAATACGGAAATATTTTCTGGACCTAAGAATTTGACGCGTGAACATTTTAAACATTCTAGCGACAAAGAAAGCAAAGTAATTTTAAATTGACGACATTTTATAAAACTATAATAGATTTTTAAACAAATTCAACCGAAAATATCTGTTCATATATTTAGTACGTGAGCTTTGTGTTAAATGATACGCTGCTACCTAATCTAATTCTATATGGAGAGTCGACAAAGCGAAGTAATTGTATTCTATACTGAGATCACAGGACACTACACTTCACTCTACACTACACAGTTACTGCACAGTGCAGCGTTTGCATATCACTTTACACTAAATTCCTTTAGTATTCTGCAACTGGATGAGCACATTCAAAATGTGTTATTTCTAACTATTTTGCGAAATAACCGTTTAAACAATGCACAAACGGTTATTTAGTCTTATATTTTTTACGAAAATGTAATAAACGCGACAGTGTAGCAATATTGATATATTTTATAAGGTTTGCGTAACTTTTGGTGCTTCTAAACCTATTTACTAATAAAAAATTTAGATTTTTATATATTAACAAAAATCCAGTCTGTAAAATATATAAAATACTTACATTAAAATTAAAAATATCTCGCTTATTGATAAAAGAGCCGCTATTCGAAAACCCATAATACAAAGTAAAATTAAAATATACAGAACTGAAATTAATTAATAAAATTACCAACATCACTCTCCTTTATAACGACGACATAATATTACCAAAAGATTCATATACGCAACACGCCGGCAAAACTTTAGCCACACCAGGAATCCAGCGGTGCTCAGCGCCCCAAAACTTGGACTGCAATAAAGAGCGTCGTATATTAATTGCCGGCCATCATTCAAGCAGCCGCAAACAAATCGTTGGAGTGTGATCTATCGCAGCCACTTTGTACATCGACTTCAATATACCGACGTTAGCGAAAGCATTTTTCATAGAACTGCGACCTGTTTCATTTTTGCCGTGATGGATGAGTTTGAATTGGTGCAATGCGGGACTGAAGGAATTAAAAAGACGAAAAGAATAGCTGCTTGATTCGTTTTTATTTCAGTCTCTCGCAGAAATGAATGATGACTAAAATTTATTACTTAAAGCAGTAATCAAATGTAATGTTGCTCATTCAATTCTTTAATATAAAGTGTATAATAATTACCCATTGAAAACGAAATTAATTAGTTCTTATTCATTGAAAATAAACTGATTAACTGTATTAATAATGCTCAGGAAAAACAGTCAGTAAAAGTAATATTAAGACTTAATTTACTTTAATTACAACGACCATATTTTTTATTTTATCGTCAAAATATCCTAAAGGCAACATCTCAAATTCAAAACATGGTAGTTGAAAAGTCCATTTCTCAGTCACAACGTCGCGAAAAAGAGTATGCGGTAACAAAAAGTATTAAACTAACATAACATTACATTTTCCATGCATGCTGTATGTCGCTATATTTCACAGTAATGTATTCGTAATGAGCATTGCAATCTTATTGTGTCGTACATAGTTCCCGTCTCTAGTGGGCTAGTAAAGAGCAAGTACCGAAAGCTATTTGTAACCAAGCCGTTTTCCCCACTTTGATTGCCCTCTAGGTACAAACAGAGCAGTTTTAGAGAACAATAAAGTGTTAGTGCCTTGCTAATACACATGTAGAACACTGTAAACTAGAATACGAAAGTACAACAGTGCGACGTTAAGAACAAATTATTGTACTCTTTGGACTATTTAAAATGGTTTGCAGATTGCTTTCTTGCTAAGAACAAATGCTATTTTTGAAAACGTATATAAAAATCTTTTCCTAAGATCTTTTCCTACATTATATTAAAGAGTATATAATAATTACGTTCACAGAAGAGTTAGCAAGCTAATTGTAGTTGTAAACAGTTGCACACATTGCTACACATTTTCATCTTATTCAACAAAATGTATGTTGCAATATACAGTCAAGTTTAAATGCCTCTTGCATTATAATATCTCGTTATATTTGCTGTTGTTTAAAATATGATGTCTATGATAAAATCTTATTTTGTTTGTACCCAGGTATGTAACATCATACAAAGCTCAGGAGAAGATGAAGTCTGGTGAAAGAACCGTCAGAATGTCCATTGTGGATGAAGACTGTGAATACCTGGCTGGTCACGTTGTTGACAGTAAGTTTGGTTTTATTAATCTACTACTATTCTATTGCTAGCGAACTTTCTTCGAATGGGGAGGTATGGTTCTAAATCACCAGGACTCCGTTACAAGTCTGTGTTTTTCAATAGAGGCTTTAAAAATTACCTTCCTCCCTATTGGAGTATATATACAGATAACCGAAGAATCGTCGACTCTCCAGAAGAAAGTTGAAAACGTCATCTTTAAATCTTTTAACGTGTAGTTCTGAAAATTTAGATAATAACACGATCTTTTGTTTACCATAGGCCGTAACTTGTACCCCGCCACCGGTTACTTGGTGCTGGTCTGGGAGACCCTCGGTATGATGATGGGAGAGCTCTACACTGAGGTGTCCGTTGTCTTTGAGAACGTGCGCTTCCAGCGTGCCACCAACATTCCCAAAGAAGGCAACTTGGAGTTCATCATCATGATCCAGAAGGGCAGTGGAAACTTCGAGGTGAGGAGCATTTTAGCAATTTATAGCAGCGCTACTCAAGCCTTGTACCTCTATATACTTGAGCAAACTCAAAGAAATGTTCAAGTTAATACAGGGCTTTCGGTATTTAAATGCCTTGCTTAAAACATGACAGGAAACATGGCAGAACACCTAGGAATTGTTAAAAAACTTTTTACATAAAATAATTTTGTATATCGATCAATTCAGAAGTATCGCAAGTCAATAATAATAATCCAAATAAAAGAGAATTTATTGAAATTTTCTCCATAATTTTTTCCCATTTCTCCTATAGATCGTAGAGAGCGGTGCTTCCATCGTGACTGGTCGTATCTACGCCAAGAAGAACGTCGGCCAAGACTACCGAGTGCTGCCGAACATTCCCGAAGTGAGCGGCCCCAACATCAAGCACATGCTCACCAAGGACTTCTACAAGGAACTGCGTCTTAGAGGATACCAATACAGGTATAACTACAACTACTACTCTTACAGAATTCGTCATAGATTTTGACAACAAAGAAATGTTTCTTAAGATACGCTTTTGTTTCACCAAACTTCACTCGAGTTTAGAAAGACCCCTTAGCATTTTTAGATCCCGATTCCCGATTAAGAAATAGTTTCTACGTAATTTTTATGAAGTGAATAGGATAGATAGGTTTACTAAAAAAAAATAGATCGAGTAAAAGGTGAAATGTAAAAGTGAAATGAAAATGATTACAAACTAAACATTATGTTAAGCGCTTAATTATGATCCCAACAAAAGTACGAAATTGTGATGTCACTAAAATGTATTTTTGACATTTAATTAAGTGTAGCTGGTTTTATTGGTACCCTATTAGTAAAAGCAACGTTGCTTTGATAAAAGTTTTGTAAGAGTAAACAATAGTTATTTGGTTATAATTTTAGAATGACATAGCTACCTTTCGTACATCTTACATTTCGTATTTTACGTACAATTTTGTATATGAGAGGGCTGGACCTTCACAACAAGCATTAAATTCCTTATTAACAAATTACAAAGTTTGAAAGTGACGCCATATTTTAATTAGGTTCAAGTAAAGAGTAATGTTTGGACAGACAAGTTTAGATGATTAACAGAGCGCTTCATTGTACTTGTAGCTCTATTTTGTTAGATTAAAATAGTTCATTTTACTAATAGAATTTCTCTGTCTTATGCTGTCATACAAAGTCTGGGTTTAGTATGTTTATTCTAGATATTTACCATAACATAACATAAAATTTTTCAACCAAAAAAGCGCCACACATATTCTAATCAAAATTGTTTACTCTCAAAGTGAATGGAAACTGTTTTGGCATAGGTTTTCACGTTGCAAATAACCAAATATTAATAAACTAGAAAACTGATGTCTATTTCCGAGTAACATTTTAAAAGGTTTGAATTTCACATGTATTTAACAACATTGGTGTAATATTTTCATCTGTAGTTTATTTATTTGTGTACATTTTATTAGGTCGGGGAAAAAGTCTTGTCGCATTATAGTATGTATGAACTTGTAATAAAATCTTTTGGCTTCAAGAATCACAAAAGAGTACACGGTTCATTAGGTTTCTTTCAGCGAGCTCGTGAGGTACCTAAATATCGAGCTTTTTTGTGTAGAGAAAAGATTTTATAACAACTTCATACATACTATAATGCGAAAAGACTTTTTCCCTGACCTAATATTTTTATGTAATGATCAGCCGAATAGCACAAACATCTAATCTAAAAGAAGTTAAAACAATCGAATATATTTCAAAGGAATTTCAAGAGCAGCTAGCAATAAATTCTTCAATTTGTTCCTTAGCGGTCTCTTCCGTGGCGTCCTCGGCTGCAACGTGGAAGGTACCCGCGGTCGTCTCGCTTGGGTCAACAACTGGGTCACCTTCATGGACTGTATGCTGCAGATGAAGATCATCGGCCAGGACACTCGTGGTCTCTTCGTACCCACCAGGATTGAGAAGCTTTCCATCGATGCTAATATGCATTACACCGCTATTTCTAAGATGAACCCAGACTCTACTAGGAACTCCTTCGAGATTCGAGTGTACCCTGATGTTGATGTTATCAGGTGAGTTATTGTTTTATTATCATTTACTGGCCTTCAAATAGTAGTAAAAGCTGTTTTTAAATTTATGAAACCATTTTTAAGTATACATATATTCATATTAAGCAAAAAGGATCCAATCCACATCAAACTAGTTTTAAGATAATTGACTTTAAAGTTTACGTCGTATTTTGTCATGAATACGGTAGAATGTCTGCTGATTTAATGACAGAGGGAGGGTATGTTCTGGTGTTTTAAAATTGTAATATTGCGGGTCCTCTAATGTTATGCATATAATAGGTATGTGTTAAAAGTTGATATTATAATGTTATACTAAATTATTGATGCTTCAAGCTTGATAAATAATTATGTATTTAGTGCAATCGGACTTCATTACATGCATCAACTATTTCAATAATTTGACGTATTAGTATTTCACGATACTTGCATCAATATTTTTACGGTACAGTAAATTATTTGGTGTACTAAGCACGAATGTTAATACCAACATGGAATTAATAGAAAGACAAACAAAATAATGTATCGTATTAATTGTAACGGCACGATTACGCGCTCGTGACACCCTGTATATAAATTAACTCGGTAAATAAACAGAGCTTTGAATGCCCTGGGAATTTATTACCCGAATTATGTCGGTTAACCAACTATATGAGTCACTAGCTTAACCTGTGACATCACTCGTGTGAAATAATCGTATATTTCATACATAGTACTTTTTTTATTATAACTACGAATACTATGTGGTGCAAATGGTTTCTCGTTGTATTAAAAACTAGTAGATATGTTTCTCGCAACATGATTAAATTTTGCAAAATGTATTTCTAAAACCAACAGTATTAGATACGATAAATTTTCTTTTTGTGAAAATTATGTGTATATGTTACTGTAAAAGCCCGAACTGTGGTAAATCCTAAGATTTTCCGGTAAAACCTAAGATTTACCAACTCTCAATGGTAAAAGTCCGAACAAGCCAGAGTTTAAAAACTATGTTACGATATATAAAAAAATCCTCCTTCATAACTATGTTTATAACTATTTCACGGTATAATTATATACTGTGACATAGTTATAAAGAAAGAGTTTTGAGCATAGCGACATGGGTAGGTTAGGTTAGAAGGCTAAGGTGGGAGCGAGCGAAGCGAAGCTCCCACCTTAGCCTTCGTGGTTATTTTTTTTTAACCACCCAGAAGGAGGAGCCCCGCGAAGCGGGGCTCCGGCGACATCTCGATATCATGAAGTGAATATAGGTAAAAGTTCGAAATAAAAGAATTGTTCGGACTTTTACCATTGCGAGTTGGTAAATCTTAGGTTATACCGGAAAATCTTAGGATTTACCACCGTTCGGGCTTTTACAGTAACATATACATACTTGATATGATAATATTTATTGTGTAGGTACGCTTTTGTATCTGATAGCGCAGATCAGACCCTAAAAACGGTACACTAAATAAAATAGATTTTGTGTTAAGAAAACAAACTCACGATAACATAGTATCGAAACAAAAAAATATTCTATTAACTCATAAAAAGCTCATGTATAATTTTCTTACGTAATTCCATTTCAAAACGTTTCTGTTTTATGGAAATTGTTTAAAAATGAACGAAAAAAACATTTTAAAATTAGCGTCACGTACGTGGTTTACGGGCCTCACTCTTGGGATTACAAATTAAATATTTAGGCATACGCCGACGATATATCGGCGAAAAAATGTTTCTAACCCTAAATACCTATACAATATAGCGGGATAAATATTAGGTTCTAGGCAGAAACCGGAGAGAAATATATTGAGAGTGTATTTGGCAATAAATATACAACTTTGGTGTTACTTGTTGCTTTTATTGGCACTGAAAATGAAAGAACAAATGTTAGGGTTAAACATTGATGAATTGACTTTGACGAAAAGAGAGTAGTGAAGTATGAAAGTTTTGTGAACATTCCGGAACTATTATATCTTTTACCAATCTAAGACGATAATAATATTATTTATAAACAATTTATCAATCAACTAACTCTACATAAATACATCATAAATTTATCACAAAGTAACATTTATAAGCTATCTAATAAAATAACAATGTTAGTCGTCAAAGTAATATTTGTCTATAAATTCTACTTTGTGGGAAATCAGGAAAGCGTGATATAAATAAACTGTTGATTTACTAGGCAAGCAAATAAACGATTAGTAAACACACTTTCGCATTTATATTAGTTAGGGCGGAGTTTGGCAACTACCGCAAAGATACCGGACAATTTATTACAATTACGTGGTGAATTTAAAGTTTTACGAAGGTCAGGAAATAACCAACTAAACGCCACTTAGTCAGATTGACTTTGAAATTTAACGAAGTGGTTTTGATATATTTAAACACGAATTAACAATTAGTTGTTTAACTATAATTATTGCAATATTTGCTCATTTTAATAACAAATCTTCATATTTTGTACATTAAATTAGTCTGTTTATTATACTCGTTAACATTATTATGGTTTATTTAATATCCGTCATGAGTAATAATTTAATTACAACTAGTAATTACGACTAATTCAAACGTTGTTGTCCAGGGCTGGAGGTGTCGAAGTACGTGGACTCCACGCTACACCCATCACAAAGAGGCTGCCACTCGGCGTGCCTGTACTTGAGAAGAACGAGTTCATTCCTAACTTCGGCCAATCTAAGATGAAGGTAAATTAACCATTCCATTAACTTATTAACCCCCAGTGTCTAAGGTACATTGAGCGATAGGTTACCTATTCAATAGTGTTTTAACTCGTATAAAAAAAAAACACACTTTGAATAGATAAACTACCGCTAAATGTGGCTCAGAAACCGGGCTTAACTAAAGAGCAGTTTCATGACTTATGGGTAAGTACCAGGTAGATTATCAATTTTAAATAGGATATCAAACACCTACCCAGAAATTGTGAAACTAGCCTAAACTATACTTAAGAATGAAATAAAAAATATATAATTTTGAATCCATTTTCTTTAGGTTGAAGACATCCTCCGTGCCAACATCCAACTGGTTCTAGAAAACATCCAGACATACAAAGTCAAGAGCATTGAGTTAGTCGACGATGAATACAAGAAGGGAGAACTACAACCCCTTATTGAACAAGTAGGAGACATTCTCGGAGACTTGCCGCTGGTACAAGCAGAGTTACTTCTGCTCTCTGAAGAGGCCATTGAAATGCCGTCTCATATCACTGTTGAAAACAAGAAGCTGCAAGGAGAGAGCAACACTATCTTATTCATTGGTGCTAACCTTCTGAGCAGACCTGATGTAAGTACACCTTATCTTTAAACCTTCGTAAAAACGTATTTCCTCTTCAAAAATCTTCTTTTTTTCTTTGTTAAGACACCTCCCGAACTCAGATTTGCTCTTGTGTCGCGGGGCATTTTACAAACAACGGACACAAAGAACAACCAGACTCGAATCAGTAATTTGTAAATCACATAAAAAAATATTTATTGTTCTGTGTGGGAATTGAACCCACGACCTACAATATATCTTCTGTACATTGAAACAAAAAAATTAATAATGTTTGTATTGTTTCAGGTTCTCCAATCAGCTGTATCAACCCTCCGTGACAAGGGCTTCATCATCAGTCGCGAGAAGGAACGTCCCGACCCCAAGAACTACTCTGGCAGTTACGACATTGTAACCATCCACGACACCGGCGTCGAATACCTGGTGCTCTTCAGGAAGCGTGTTGGCGCCAGGCCTGCCAAGTTCGTGAGGATTCTGGCCTCGGACCAGACCTATGCATGGATCGACAAAGTCAAGGAAGAGCTCAAAGAAGGCCAGAAAGTGGTTCTTTACACACAAGACGAGCATATCAACGGTCTCCTCGGTTTGGTGAACTGCTTGAGGAAGGAGCCTGGTGGTGAGATCGTCTGTGGTCTACTCATCGCTGACCCGTCTGCTCCTCCATTCAACCCTGACTTGGAGTTCTATGAAGAACAGCTCGACAAGGACTTGGCTTTGAACGTTTACCAAAACGTAAGTCATTCTTATACAAATGTTAATCAGTAGTATCACTTGAAGCGCTCATAGCCAGTTGCGCTCAGGAGTCGGTAAACAATCATTGGGTTAAGCAACGTTGGCGCGGTTATTCTATAAATGGGTGACCGTTTTAAACTGACTACTAATTATACGACATAACAAAAATAACAGTAGGACAAATATTTGTCGTGTTTCCAAATACGCAGTCGATGAGTGTACAAAATAGCATTCATCACGCATAGAGCTACATTCGTTAAGAAAAAATATTTATGTTTCTATTTGAAAATCGCAAATGAATTTATCTTTGAAGACAAGCCAATATTTATAGCAAACATAAGAGATGTAAATTGTTGACTCGACTCCAGCGAGTGGCTTAATTGAAAATCATCGATGTGATAAATTGATGTAGGCACAAACATATCATGAGAGCC
This sequence comes from Anticarsia gemmatalis, assembly GCF_050436995.1. Classification (NCBI taxonomy): domain Eukaryota; kingdom Metazoa; phylum Arthropoda; class Insecta; order Lepidoptera; family Erebidae; genus Anticarsia; species Anticarsia gemmatalis. Next base: position 5,319,636 of record NC_134764.1, on the reverse strand, counting down.
GATATTCCAATATGGCGATGACTCAAACGATCTAAGAATTACATAAATTAATTGTTTGCTTGACTTGAACCTAATGGTGTTTCAAATAAATAACTTAGGCCCCGAGAGCTTCAATAATATGAAGCAATATTTTAACCCAAAATATTAAAAAAAAAAGTTAACTCCCGTACTAAGAATCGCTCTTGAGTCGCGGGTAATTTTAAGGGATTAAACTACAAGTTGTAGAAAACATCAGTAAAATTGCAGAATCAAATCTTTAACAACCAAATATATTGTGCAAATCAGTATATTGTGCAATACTATTGACCGTCTAGGGGTAACCTTAGTAATGAACATTACAGATACTATACTCAGACCGTTACAAACGTGCGAACTACGTCATAACAAAAGAACCATAGGAATGTGACAATGTGTAAGTGGAGCGAGAGACGGATAAAATGACATGACTTAGTTCGCAGGTTTGAAATGGCCCGATCATACATTAAAAAAAAATGCCTAGAAACAAAATATACTCCCTTCCTTATAACTTTTGACAATAAGGAACATATTTTTGATACAGGGCCAATGGGGTACCTACCGCCATCTCCTCCTGGGAGACCTGGAGACTGTCAGCGCCAACCACGCCTACGTCAACACCCTGACCATCGGAGACTTGTCTTCCATGAGATGGCTCGAAGGTCCCATTAGACCTGACCATACTTTCAAGAACCCCGAGAAAGTACTCGTCCATGTAAGTACAAAAACAACTATTTTAGTACAAATGCCTCATTACCTAAATATTACTTATTATTAATTCATAAAATGATAATTAATTTCGCATTTTCCGTCAGTAATTAGCCTATTTGATGTTTACATTAGTAGCTAGTTAAATTAAATACACAAACTACTAACAGAACTAGCTAAAAGCAATTTCGTCCCAAAATATACCTCTTGCATAAAAATTGTCCTCCACGTATTCGAACCTTGCCAAATCGACCATAGGTATAGACATAGACATATATTTATTGCATCATAAAAACTGTGTACATTAGTTGTTAGGTACATTATTATAATAATGGTTTCAACAGTTACCCATTTCGGGTGTTGCAAATTTTTAGGGGTACATTTACTTAAAATTCTATCTTATATAATATAATATTTTGTATTACTATAATAAGTTACACACTATTTAAACTGTTTCAGTTTCGAAAAACTCACGAAGGGTATAAAATACATTTGACACTAGCCATCTGTCATGTTTGTTCTCGTGTTAGACTTAAAATTAAATATTTCAGTGTTACCTTTTACAAATAGACATAATTCTATAGTTTCTACTACCATCGACTATTGACAACCGGCTAATTATCGAAAAATTCTATACAAAAAACTGATTTACCTCCTCTAGCGGGCACCAATGGAACTAATTGTTCAGCACATTTTATATGTCAAATTCTCGATACTCGATATACCGACTGTAGAGAATCTCGCTAGAAAGGGTAGATCTGACGTAAAACTTCTTTCACCAGGTGTACTGCTCTGCGTTGAACTTCCGTGACGTGATGACCGCCACCGGTCGTGTCACAGTAGACGCTGTTGCTCGCGGTCGTCTCGCGCAGGAGTGCGTGCAAGGATTCGAGGTTGTCGGCAAGACACCCAAGTAAGAACTGATTACATTTACTTATTGTAAATAATATAATCCACTTCTTTGGACCTCTATTCTGAAGTCACCTTAAAACACGTGTTGCTTGCACTACCAAAATATTGCCTATATAGTTTGTATGCCTGCAAATATTTTGCAAATCATGTTTTGTTTTTATTCGTGACTACGCTTTTTTTAAATTGCTTATTTCAATAAATTAATACAGGGGCCAGATACCCATAGTCCGACGTGAGATTTTAGGCAGATAGTCTCCATAAAAGTAACTATTACTGTCCAAAGGAACTATTCGTCAAATTAAATTGAATCTGGCATTCGATTTAGAAATCTAATATCTTGTTCTTTGCAGTGGTTCCCGTGTCATGGGTATGATCCGTAACGCGGGTATGGCTAACGTGGCTGAAGGAGACCGCGCTCTCTTGTGGGCCATTCCTGATGAATGGAGCTTCGAAGAGGCAGCTACTGTTCCTGTGGCCTACGGAACTGTCTATTACGCCATGGTAAGTAACGACAAGTAGTTATAGGAATGGAGTATATTTCAGAATAATTGAAGAGTTCGTAATCATTATGTATGTACCTTAAATATTATCCATGCTTGTTATTTTACAATGGTTAAATGGACATAAAATTATGATAGGGTGTTACGAGTATCAAATAGGGCAAAGTTAATTTAATAAGTTTGTAAGCGTGGTTTTAGACAATTCGTAGGTCTTAGCGTTGTTGTCTTAAACCTATGTAAAACGTCATTTTTATTCAAATAAGCACCAACAAAATCGTCTAAGCTATGAAGTAAAAATTGTTCTTTAATATCAAAAATTCTTTTCTTCCTCTAGGTGATGGTAGGTCAGATCCAGCGCGGCGAGTCCATCCTCATCCACGCTGGTTCCGGTGGTGTGGGTCAGGCCGCCATCAACGTGGCGCTCCACTACGGCTGCGAGGTCTTCACCACCGTCGGTACCGCCGAGAAGAGGGCCTTCATCAAGAAGCTCTTCCCTCAACTTAAAGGTAAGCTTAATAAAACTTTTTTCGATATTACTCAGTATTTTTTCGGCTTCAAAATAGGAAATTCTGTTTACATTAAAGAAATAAATATAAGCGATTTTTATATTTATTCCTTTAACGTATAAATTGTATTGTGTACTTTGCAGCTTTTTAAACTTTATTTTACAGACAGTCGTTTTTTGCTAAAGTTATAATATATTCATGTATGTACTTATAATAAAAAAAAGGTTTTCACATTCTGCAACTTAACTAAGTAAGTAAATTTTCTTTTTTTACAAAATATTTTTGAATCCATCTTGCTAGGATAATTTGCTTACTAATTAAGTTTGTTATTAACAGACAGCAACATCGGTAACTCTCGTGACGCGTCCTTCGAGGACATGATCCGCAGAGAGACCAACGGCAGAGGTGTCGACATGGTGCTCAACTCCTTGTCTGACGAAAAACTGCAGGTATACTATCTAATACTTCAGTTCGTTTTAATATCTGGGGACACGGAAGTGCCCCCGCAAGTCGAGCAAAAAAAAGCGGCACGGCCGTACCATCCTTTTCTCGAAGCAATTCGGGCTATTTTTGACACCCCTATAATTTCGTTGTGGATAAAACAAGAAGCCTGAATTTTCAGCAAGTAATCAGTCATTGTATATACACGGTATATTTAAAATTTCAGTCAATTTGAACCAGTAGTTTAAGAATGACAACTTGTTAAAGTTTCTGAATTTTGTCACTCACTGATTCACTGATTCACTGACTCACTGACTCACCGATCATCAAAAGTCTAAGGTACTTCTAGCAGACTTAGAAGCTTCAAATTTAGAATGCATATAGGGTTTAGTGTCTTAATCATGGGAAAATTTTAATATTTTCTAATTTCGGTTCAGTTTTCTAAATACACCAACTGCAACAATAACTTTGTAATCCCATATAAATGTATAAGATTACAAGGTTACATTTGCAGTTAATGAATCATTATTACTGTAGAAAATAAAATAAATAGGTGTAGATAGGTATCTACTATATGAGGCATAACGGGAGGGGGTATAGGGTGGGTAAGGGTGTTTAGCCCATGAAACTGAACAACATTACCTTAGGAAAATATGTTGAATTATGAAAAAAAAAACGTCTTTACATACAAATTGGACTTATGTTCCCTCTACAAAAAGAAGTGAGATGCCATCAAAAACATTCTGTAAAATTTCCAAGTCTCGCCGTAAAAAGTTGTGAGATCGATATAATACCAAGTCGATTAATCTATTTAGTCTCTACTTAAAATACATTCTGTCTTAAGTTATTACGTATGTTATTATCATGCCAATTTAAAAAAAAATACGTTTAAAACAAAATAGATCGACTTGGTCATCGCAAGAAAACACAAATTCGCCATTAACATTTCGGGAGCATTAGCTTCTCCTCGTGCTGTGTAGTGTGATACAAACTAATAATCAAATCATGCGATGGCCAAGTGGGTCTATTTGTTTTAAACGTATTTTTTTTTAAATTGGCATGATAATAACATACGTAATAACTTAAGACAGAATGTATTTTAAGTAGAGACTAAATAGATTAATCGACTTGGTATTATATCGATCTCACAACTTTTTACGGCGAGACTTGGAAATTTTACAGAATGTTTTTGATGGCATTATCTTTTCGTAAAACTATTAACAGTCAATGGAACAGAATAAAATATTTTTTTGTAGAAAATAAAATATATTATTTCTGTTCATTTGCAATTTTTTAATTTCTTAAGTCTTTACACTTAAGATTACAAAAGCATTTGTCGATTGAAAGGATTGCCCTTAAGGTTATTGCTAGCTCTTTTGGTAGGTTCTACTTATCGAGAGATAGAGTTAAAAAAATTATAACTACTATCATAAATGTCATTGTTTCAACTAAACGATCAAATTATTTATTTTTGACGAATATTGAAGCTAAGGTGCTTTAAAAAATTTAAGTCTATATTTGTGTCTTCCACTAGGCTTCAGTCCGTTGCCTGGCGTACCGCGGTCGTTTCCTCGAGATCGGCAAGTTTGACATCAGCAACAACACGCCCATCGGCATGTACTTCTTCTTGAAGGAGACCTCCTTCCACGGCATTATGTTGGACTACATCTTCGACCAGAGCTTCGCTTTCAGAAAGGTTTGCAGATATTACGCCTACCTGTTTTAATCGTATATTTACTTTAATTGGAGTCAGCACTTAACAAACTATGTTTTCAGTGTAATGTTATCGATTAACTATTGAATAAAGAAAATTATATTATTTTTGAGGTATGAATAAGACATGACAACTAAATTTAATTAAAGGTACAAATATTTTTACACGGCTTCCTACTGTACAATAGCTTAGGATACTGTAATTAACGCTTTACTATACATATATTTAACATGCAACAATAGCTTAGGATACTGTAATTAACGCATTACTATACATATATTTAACATGCAACGCGATAGTTTAAGAGCTTCCTAATATCTTATAATCTTGTAGGTCATCGTATAAACACCAGTTTTTATATCTTGATATTTTTACCAAGTTTTTCACGAAGCCTCAAATTAACTATAACGTGCTTATCTATACAATTATCTAATAATATTTATTTTCCAGCGTCTGCAAAACCTTCTGCTCAGTGGTATCGAGTCTGGTGCCGTACGTCCTCTGACTTACTGCGTGTTTGAGAAGCACGAAGTGGAGACCGCTTTCCGTTATATGGCTGCCGGTAAACATATCGGAAAGGTAATTAATACATTCTTCTATGGAGTAACTATCGTAATTAAAAAGTTGTTTGCTGGGATTATTTAAGTATCTTCTCAAAGAATCCTTGAAATTGTAGAAAAACCAAAAAATATTTCAGATTAGGTACTAACACATGTGGACCAGTTTTTGAATTAATTTGAAAATTGGTGTTTGTTAGAAACTTGAATATTTTACTATTAATTTAATTGATTTAATTTACCAGGTGATCGTCAAGATCCGTGATGAGGAACGCAGCAACCGTCCAGTCAAGCCTGTCAACATGCCTGTTGACGCTGTACCTAGGTAAGATATTATTCTTTACTAGTATTATTCTTTCTTATTCAGATAAAAACACAACATATGTCTTATGCTAGAATATTTTTTGGTCAAAAATAAGTAGCCTTAGTTGGTTCCTTTAAATAGCTCTAATTGCGCGAAATTTCTTCAAAATCGGTCCAGTGTTTAGGCTGTTAGTCGTAAAAGACATTCAAACTTAGTATGGATAATATTTTTATAACTTTGGATCAAAAGTGTTGTTATAAATTCTTAACATATATATTTATTTCCCAGGTACATGTGTCACGAAGACAACGTGTACATCGTGGTGGGAGGTCTCGGAGGGTTCGGTCTGGAGCTGGCTGACTGGCTCATCATGAGAGGAGGACGCAAGATCCTCCTTACTTCACGTAGAGGAGTCACCAACGGATACCAATCTTCCAGACTCAGGTATGTTTCTAAAATAGTGGTAAGAGTAATATAAAATACAGCAATCCACACAAATATAATAAAAAATATGAAATAATGTTACAAAATGAAAAGCAATAGAAGCGAAATAAGTATTAAATTAGCTAAAACACCTACTTTACCATATTCAAGTACCTAATAATAAAACACTTCACACAAAAAATATTATGTCTACCGCATTACTAATAATATAGTGACGAAAAAGCAACTTGACCGTTTAAAAATAATAAGAATTTGTTAACAATAACCATATCTTTATTATAATCTTTATGTTAATATTCCTTTTTAGTATATTTTCATAAAAACCAGGTCATTATCACACCACTGCAACTTAAAACATTTTCACGCTAGTCTAAAATGTTCGTAGTACACTCGTACAATTTAATTTATATTTTAACATGCAACACAGTAGGTAAACAGTGTTACTCACTTTAATCTCACTATTATGTTAATGTAATTTGGTGAAAATGTGAACACACAGAGTTAACTTTAAACTAGAGATCTGTTAATTGAGATAAAATATTAAACTATATTTTTAAAGAAATGTACACTATATCATAATTAAGTAAACAAAAAAAGTAATAATGCTTTATTTATTATAGCAATAAAGCGTTGCAAGACCTGTGTTTTCGATATTTTTACAATAAATTGAATTAAGTAAAAAAATGCCCTACCTCTGTTTTATATCCCTATATATTTACTACACAAAAATCGAAAATTAAACGACTATGGTTTACGATGCAAAACATGCATCTTATAAATTTTGACACGGAAACTTGAACAATAAATATTTTAGCTCAATAAACAGATCTTAAAAGGTCTATTCAATAATACATGACCTCATCTAAATTAATTTAATATTTCTTCTATCAGGGCTTGGGCATCATACGGTGCTGACATCCAAATCTCGACCCATGACGTCACCACGGAAGATGGTTGCGAGGCCATGCTTAAAATGGCTAATGCCATGGGCAAGGTTGACGCTATCTTCAATCTGGCTGTCGTGTTGAAGGACTCCATCTTCCAGAACCAGACGCCTGAGACGTTCAGGACCTCGTACGGACCTAAAGCCTTGGCTACCTTGTACTTGGACAAACTGTCCAGGAAACTGTGCCCGGGATTGAAGTAAGTTCAATTCTTTTTAGTAGAATGCAACTTCAGTATATTTTTTTTCGAATGATACTTTTTTATTTTGAAAGAGTATTTACAAACTTTATTTATTCTCAAATTCTAAGCATTTAGGTACTAAAGGCAGTTTATCACAAATTTAGTTTTCATTGAAAAAATTACAACCTTTTACTGACTACAAAACGAGTTAAGCAAGTAGTGTCCATTAAGAGAGAGCAACCATCCGTTTATTGCCGTTTTTTCTCATGAGCAACCTGTATTTTGAAAATGGTGACAGATTCGAATTGATACGATAACTTTAAAAACGTATAAACTTGTTAAATAAAAGGTATAATTAAATAAGGATTCTGATTTAATGTTAAAGTAATTAATCGACAATTATTAAAAAAAAACCTACGCGAAACCTAAAATATTAACTTAACAATTTATTTCTCCTACAGGGACTTTGTAATCTTCTCGTCCGTATCTTGCGGTCGCGGTAACGCCGGGCAGACCAACTACGGTCTATCCAACTCCGTGATGGAGAGGATCTGCGAATGGAGAAAGCAGCTCGGTCTTCCCGCCCTAGCCGTACAATGGGGAGCTATCGGTGATGTATGTACATAACTTTCTTTAAAAAATATGTAAAGTTTTACATATTGTACCGATTAAGTAGTACTAAATTATAAACACTCTTGTTTCAAATATTGAATTTTAGAACTTTCATTTGATATTTGTATTTTGGCATGTTGTGATAGTTATATGTCTGTCAAATTTCTTTCGTTTAATTTTAGTTTAATTGAAGAATTACGTTGGTATCATACAACTAAGCTACTGAATTTTTCAATTTAGTTCCTTTTTGGTATGAGAAATGTCCAAAATTTTACTGTGTGCTAAATAAATTTAAGTACCTTTTCTAACTCAGTTAACTTCTGCTTATCTTCCTCTTTTTGCATGTATACTTCAATGGTATACTTATAAATATTATTTCCTTCCACAGGTCGGTCTAGTAGCAGACATGCAAGACGACGACGTGCAGCTCGAGATCGGAGGTACCCTGCAACAGAGGATCTCCTCTTGCCTCACAGCTCTTGACAAGTTCATGAAACAGGACGCTGCTATCGTGTCCTCTATCGTCGTCGCCGAGAAGAAGGCTGGAGGTTCTGGCTGTGGCAACATTGTAGATGCTGTTGCACAGATCATGGGTAAGATATTGATGTTTATGTACGTCATACGTAGTTAAGATGGTCACGGCAATGAAATATAGTTTGTGGGTCGTGGGTTTGATTCTATTTCGATATTTTTCATATGTTTTTTCATAGCTTTCAGGATCTAGGTACTGCGAATTCGTGCTATGGTTACAACCGCTTGTATCCAGTATACTTTTATTCAAAGTTTTTTAAATGAGAAAACATGATATCAGAACAAAAAATATATTTGGCATTTAAAATCACTTTACAGTTTGACAAAGTTTTTTAACCGCTGCAAAGTGTTATCAAATAATGTGTACAGTTCTATCTGTTCAATGAACATATATAATGTTTATACAACATAAACAATGCACCTATTGGGTTACGCTCATATCAATTCACTAACGCATAGGTATTCCCGAATCATAACAAACCTAATTATCCGTAATCGAAGTTTGAAAGGCAAACTAGGTGTAATAGTTCGTATCCCCTCGGCCCCATCGAATAATCATTACGATATGAATAGAGCATAAGCATTAAACTCAAATCTATTATTGCATTAGCCACATATGACTACACTAATGGCTCGCTTTCTCGTTCATATGATGCCATCCAAATGTATTTTGGTTAAGTAACTATGAATTAGTTGAATAACCTGAGCTTCAGAATAGTTTAACATATTTTTTTCTTGGACAACTTCAGAACTAAGACTAATCACGCCTCCATTCCATAGGGTAGGCAAAGTCCAGAGAAAAAAATATTATTATACCGGGAAAATCTGTTTATCAAACAAATCATTTATTCGAAATTAAATAAACCGAAAAGTATTTGTGAATCACACAATGATAATTGCGTCTTCCATAATTATGAGAATCAAACCCACAACCTCTCGGAATAGTACAGACATATTGACCACCTTATCATTGACAAAAATGAAAAAAATGAAGCTCTAATGTAACTATAGCTTTAATAGAATAGATTATTCTGAAGAATGTGTTTTTTTCCACCAGGTATCAAGGACTTGAAGACGGTATCTCAACAGGTGTCTCTCGCCGAGTTGGGTATGGACAGTATGATGGCCGTGGAGATCAAACAGACCCTCGAGAGAGAGTTCGAGATCTTCCTCACCGCGCAGGACATCAGGACACTCACCTTCGCCAGGTGAGGATCAGACCACTACTAAATCATACATACATACATACACACAAAAATACATACATACGTACATACATATGTACATAATACATACGTATATACATATGTGCATACATACAACCATGCGTGCATAATATAACACCTTTTTCCCGGCATAGGGGTAGGCAGACACCAAAGAGCGCCACTTGGTACGATCTTTACAAACTTTCATTGCCTCACTCACGTCCATACATAGTGTCATACTAAAATCTCACTAAACAGTATATTATTAATCGAAGTGAATCCATAATTAATGCAATAAACTTTGACTAAGTCTTATAAAAACAAAATATAAAATCGGTCCAACACAAGCACAATACCTATTATATTATAATCTTCGTAATATCATATGAAAACAGCAGCCATAACTCTCAACGTGGTATAAAGAAACACAAACGATAACGATTTATGAAAAACCAGCTCATATATCAAGTGTACAAATATTAAATTCTTGTTTCCAAATAGTGTTTGAACTCTAGCGAAAGAATACAATATTTTCAGCACTACATTATTCCTATGTCGCAGAAAACGTATGGAAAAATGGAATAAAAAAGGTTGTACGTCTGGCGCGGCGTAGAAACATGTGTCGAATTATATATCCATTTGTTCATACATTTGTACGAAGTATTTCAGCTCGTTTGACTCTCTGACACTAACAGACGGGGTTCATACTAAATTAGACAACTGATCTACTTTTTCTTACCATTCGAGTTTAGTATTTAATACAAAAAATCTATACTAATATTATAAAGCTGAAGAGTTTGTTTGTTTGTTTGTTTGAACGCGCTAATCTCAGGAACTACGGGTCCGATTTGAAAAATTCAATGTTAGATAGTCCATCTATCGAGGAAGCTTTGTAGGCTATATATCATCACGCTACGACCAATAGGAGCAGAGTAGCAATAAAAAATGTTACAAAAACGGGGAAAATTATGACCCATTCTCTTTTATGTGACGCAAGCAAAGATGCGCGGGTCAGCTAGTACTAAATAAGATGCTGAACTTCTTTGACCGAATGTCAGACTCAATTTAGACCAAGTAAAAAAATATTGAATGTCATGAAACTTTATTCAATTTTGATGAATGATGATCTTCTATTTAAAAACATACATAATATCACGACTGTTATATCAGATGGCTTAGGCAGAGGTGTATGTGCAGGAAGACACTCACGTTTCGCCATTAACATGGCACGTAAATTAGAAAAGATCAGTACTTAGCACTTTTTGTCCGACCCGGGGATCGAAACTGCGACCTTATGTCTTGCTTATCCTTTTCTACTGCACGCAATACAAATCTTTATCGATATAAATACGTGCATATATACATATACTTATTCATAAATTCCTAAATCATAAGTCGAGGTATATTATCAAACACGATGAATGTCATTTGCAATGACTAACAATGGCTCACGAAGATATGAAGACATATTTTTCTACTCATAAGAAATATCAAATAAGTCTTTATCAAACAATAACGTGTAGCGAAAATAAGGAAGTAAGGAATGTTTGTTGATGGTGCAAAAGGAATAAGATATCACGTGTCGTTCACACTTCGATGGCATCAGCATATTGATAAGGAAAATTAAAATCCTTCATATTTTCACATTTAATATTAAGACCCTATATACTCGTACTAGCAGACCCGCGCAACTTCGCTTGCGTCGCATAAGAGAGAATGGATGAAAATGTTCCCCGTTTTTGTAACATTTTTTACTGATATTCTGCTTCTATTTGTTGTAGCGTGATGATATACATATAGCCTATAACCTTCCTCTATAAATAGGCTATCTAACACTGAAAGAATTTTTCAAATCGGACCAGTAGTTCCTGAGATTAGCGCGTTCAAACAAACAAACAAACAAACAAACTCTTCAGCTTTATAATATTAGTATAGATACCGTGACTGAATTAATTCGCGATTAAAATGTATTTTACGACACTTATTTTTTTACTGCTACTTAGATACTGCTATTGCTACTAGCTTACATTTTGCTACTACTGGGATAAATTAATCTAGATCCTATTGGTTGAGCTGTCATGGATGGGATCTAAAAGTTTGAAGCAAAATGCTGTTGTATTACACTTTAACCTTTACCTTCGTAAAGCAATATCACGGCTTAACTGATATGTCCTATAATATAATATACATAATATGTAATGTAAATATGATTAACCCCCGGTTTCTGAGGTACAGTTCCGTTTTAACTCATATAAAAAAAACAGTTTGATTAGATAAACTACCGCTAAATGTGCCTCAGAAACCGGGTATAAATCTTGATGATTATTCTAACAATACTCTTTTCTGCCCTAGACTGGTAGAGTTGACCGCCCAACGTGAGGCAGCGGCATCGACAGCCGCGTCTCGTCCTGCCAACGTAGAGGGAGCTGCCGGCCTCAGGGTCCTCATGAGGAACTTCGGTGACGAGAACCTGGTCTCGGAGCCGCTCATCTACATGCCTACCATGGTCAGCGATGGAGTTGAGGTGAGTGGAATATTCTACAACGAAATTTAGGATTTTTTGTTCATTTTGATTGTTTATGATAACTTTTTGGTCAAGCTCGGGATTTGAGCCCAAGATATTTACGCAGTCGCAAAGAATAGTAACGCGCTTTAAACGCTGACATTTCATTCTTATGAATAAGTTAAAATAGATTTAATGTAGTACAATTGATCAGTTATTACATGTGTCAAAGAAAATATTCTTATTATTATAATTTAAACATAACATTGAATTAGTCCAAATAGAATTTCTGACTTTTTTTGATGACAAAATCTAGTTTTCTAAAACTCTAAAAGTTAACGACGGTAAATTAATTTGTTGAGTGCTTGTGCGAAGTTTTTATAAAGTTTCTTAATGGAAAATTAAATCAGGACTGCACTCCACTTAGGTCGAGATTTTTAGAGTAAAAGGATACTCAATGCAGTTGGAAAATATTCAAACGACACTGCTAAGAGCTCTGTTCCACCCTATAAATTAGTTAATTATCGTCCGCAGATTCTTTTTTATTATATAACTTAATAAAATTAGTTAACTTCATACGAGTACACGCAGGAAAGGAGGATACGATTCTCTAACGGAACATATCTGATATTTTACTGATAGTTGTTTCAAATCCGACCGCTCTTTACGTCCGCTGCTGTCTAAATACTCACAGAACAAGAATTTATACTTAATATAGTTTGGGAATGGTCTGTTCAAAAACATAGATCATAAAGTCAAATATCCGACAGATAATTTACACGACCATTTCTAACTTAAGCAATCGTACTTTGTACGAATAAAGCATTTTTTCAAATTATAAATTTCTTTAAAATTATGTTCGCGTCAAGTACGAAATGTTGCTTTCTTACTAAGTACATACTTTTGTCCCCAGGGTGAAGAGGCGATCCACGTGATGGAGCGCGTGATGTTCATGCTGCCGGGTCTGGAAGGTTGCGCCGCGGTGCTGGAGCCGCTGTGCCGCCGGCTCAAGATCAAGGTGTGCGTGCTGCAGCTCGGCGTCGAGCACAAGGGAGAGACCCTCGACCAGATGGTCAGCAGGCTGCACCAGGTAAACATTTCACCAGGAAAACCTATATTAATTACGGAATCTTGACACATAACTCTAGTGAAAAGTCGCTTGAGGGTCTGCTTTTTGGCATTTTTGCATCTAAAGAACGTTTTCCTCCCTATTTCCATCCACACGAAGCTGTTATCAACTCTAGCAACGGCTTAAAATAGTTTATTTTATTAATGAGTTATATATCTTTCATCGTAAGAATTCTTACTAGCTTATTTTATTGTCTGTCATTTAATTCACGGGGCATTTTTCTACTTTTAATCGTACTACTTAAAAAAATATTGTTTATAAGTGCAAGGTACTAATTATATTTTTATTTTCAGACGGTGATTTCAAGGTTGGCTCCAGGAGCTCCATTCTGGTTGCTCGGATACAGTTTCGGTTCCCTACCTATCATTGAACTGGCGTCAAGACTGGAAAGCGAAGGTAAGAAGAAACATCCTCCATTCTATTCCGTAAAATGTATTCCTAATTTTTTTTGTCTTGAGTTTGAAGCTACAACTTTATTATGTTGAAAAGTTTTTATATTAATTTTAACTTTAAAGTTTGACAAACTTTGCGGTAAATTCTTCAAAAACCTCCGCAACACCTTTTTTATTCATAAATGTTGTGGTTATAATAAATTAATCTCGTTTTTAGTATCAGGTAACAACACCCTTTTCACGAAAAAGTTTCTGTCCAGAGACAAAGACTTCCCAACTTTTGGTTTTCCCAAACTAAATTATAACTTCATTAACAGGCCACAAGGGAACAGTATTCTGTTTGGACGGTGCCCCAGACTTCCTGTACGCCATCCTCACGATGACCATCAGCTTCAAGAACGACATCCAACTGCAAAACAACCTGCTGTGTCACACCATCGACATCGTATCACCGAACAACGAAGTTTCCAAGAACCTGATGGAGAAACTCAACGAAATCGAATCATACGAAGAGAGAGTTGAACTCACACTTAAGACATCACCTGTCCAAGGCAAGTACTCCAACAAATTCATTGCTGCCATCGCTCAAGTGAGCTTCGACAGGCTCAAGACTATCTTGGACTTCAACCCGAAGACCTTCAAGAAACTACAGTCCCCTGTCATACTTCTAAGGCCTAAGGAGAACCCACCTTACGTAGTCATCGAAGAAAACTACGGTCTTGACAAGTTCGCTGAAAATAACGTTACTGTCCATTACCTAGAAGGTAACCACGTCAGTATCATTGAGAATAAGGACTGTGCCAATATCATCAATAGGGTGCTTGTTGAAAGCGAAGGACAGAAGGGCAAAGCTACCGAAAATGTGGTCACCAGCATCGTAGAGAACCAGAGGGAAGTCCAAGTTTAAACTGCTTAATCGATTTTTGTACTTATTATTTATTTATTTAAAAAAGATTGTATCGTAAATAAACTTAGGGATCACAGGGTTAGATAATAAATTATTGTAAGTTTTGTATAAAATATTAAAAATGGCCGTATTTTAGTTTTAATATTACTTATGCTTAGCGTTATTTAAGATTTGTCATAGAGACACCAGTACCAAACAAATATTCATTAAGTTTACCTTAAAAGGGTTAATTATCGGGGAAATAGGCTTAACTTAATAAGTAACTTAAGTGATTAAGCAGAGGGGAAATATTTGAAACGAGGGATCTTATTTATAGGTAGGCATTTGAACAATTGTTTATAAGTAATAATTTATTGTTTGTAGACGTTTAACGAGGGTGGGACATGGGAACATGTAATATATTTAATTTAATGATATTTGCTTGTTTCTTTTACCTAGTTTTACCCTTATAATCCTCTAAGGTATACGAACTGCCTCCGTGATTTAGGCGGTAGTTTACGTGACTGCAAACCACGTTGCTTGAGGGTCGAGCGATGAGCAAGGACGGAGAAATTTTCTGTCAGTAAATTATATAAGATTATTTTTAGTTTATCATAAAGCAGTTTCAATAACACATTAAATTAAGAAATATCCTACTTAACAGAATAAATTTTCTAGAGTGAGTAAAATATCTTTCTTAAATATTCCTTCTTGCTTATCAAATATGATTTAATAATTTGACCTTTAAATAGTGGCAATAGTGTCACATTTAGAACCGAGTGGGAAGCAAATAGTTTAGTAGTAACAAATACTTAGTTCGTAGCGTTGATTTAAATCGCAAAAGCTATATTTAAAGGGCGAAACGGCATAAAATATTGGCGCCCGATCAAAGCGAGTAATCTGATTGAAATCACGGTTTGACGGTGACACTGAACGTGGGGCCACGAAATAAGCTTTAAACAAGTTTTACAGTGTTTTTGGACAATGGTCTACTTCTATTCTATTTCATTTTTAAAAAGACAACTCTGTACTATGTATTGCTTTTGTGCGGTGGGGAGTTTTACAAACATACAAACAACGGACACAAAGTACAACCAGACCCAAAAGAACTATCTGTAGATTGAAATAATTGTCCTGTATGAGTATCAAACCCACGACCTCCCGACGCATTGGTAGTGACGTGGTGACCACCCTAATCACTGCGCTACGGAGACCGTGCTAGTTAGGCAGTTAGTGCAGTAGTGCAATACTTAAGTTGGGCCTCTCATCGTTATCACTGCATTAGGAAGTTAGTACTCATTGTTCGATTTCTTTTTTTTCTTAACGCGATTGAAGAAGGTTGTTAGTATTCCTTAGAAAAGAGGCTCTTTTATCCGTTACTGTCCCACTATTGGGCAAGGTTCTCCTACAAACGTGGAAGGTTTAAAGCTGTAAGCTTTAGTCTTAAAACATACAATATTGTTTTTCTACAAAGACATCGGGAAGTTTTAATAAAAAGCTCGTTTAAAGAAAAAAACATAGCCCGTAAGGGAAAAGCAGTGAAAAGTTCAATAATGGACTAGAACCGAATAACAACTGAAAAACTCTCAATCTATTCGAACTAAATGAATAGTACATTTTTATTTCCATAACGAATGCAACAAGTTGTACTAAAAATATTCAAATGGATCCGATCTCTGACTTATTGGATTTGTAGTTCGACGCTAGATTTCGCCGCCAGGGATTGCGTATTGCAGTTTAGTTTTCAGCATTGTAAATAAGTAAGTAAATCAATTCTTCAATTATTATGCCCTGTGGGAAGATAAAATACAGGCTATAAGCTTTGCAATTGAGTTGGTACAGGTACAAATAGCTGTTTTTTTTATACGAGTGCCGTAAACGGAAATAACATGCGTAAATTTAAGGTCTAAGGTTCCAGTAGAGATTTAGAACTTTACCTAATTTCAATCGTAATTGTATATAACGGTGATTTTAGTTACTGTTTTTCAATTATCAAGGCTAATGACCTCCGTTATTCTATTTATCTTCAAGCTACCACAAGCACTCGAGGCAGGTAGGATCGACAATCATCTTTCAAAGAAATTTCTTCGGAAAATGGATAATAGATATATTTCTTCTGGTTATGAAACAAGACCCATAGTTATTTAATAATACCAGCACTTGGCAAGCGCGGTGGACTCAAGGCCTAACCCTTGCCCCTCGTTTGGGAGGAGATCCTTGCCCTGCAGTGGGACAGTAATGGGTAAAAAAAATGTTTTAAATTACCTCATCAATAAACCCGCTATTTTAATGGTTTCCTGGCCTCAATCTGTCTGATTTAAATCTGTCATAGCGACGCAGACTGAATCGAAATCATTTATCATTAAACCGTCCGCATGGACTTGTCACCTTTACATTTTCATTTATTCTATTTTATTTTATACTCGTACAGTTTTTATCACACCCTGTATCCGCCGTCAATATGCACCAAAGAGTTCACGTAGCACTCTTTTAAATATAGGCAATATAGGCATGCATAAGAATGATATTTCAAAAAGATTACAAGTACCTTATTACATTTTTGTATTTATTTGCGTACATTTAAACACAATAAGTCAGTAAATATCGTTTATTTTTAACATGTCTACTTGAATAACCACCCGTGTAGCGCTCTCTGTAACGACAAAACTTCTAATCAACGCGGCAACGTAATAAACGTATTATTATACTTATGTTAAATATTACCTTTATTTATTGATCCAAAGATGACTATGTTTTCTTGTACTTACTATCTCAATAACATACTCCAGATTCATGAAATATTTCCACATACCAAAACGTTATTTACCAATAATTAAAAACTTCACCAAATTCATTCTAATTTACTCACCTTGCCATTGATTAAGTATCCGTTTAATTACTTTCTACTTAATTAATTAGCGTCTCTGCGTTTTGTGTGAAGGATATTAACGGGAACACCGATGGCGGCCCTTGACTAAGCATGGTTTCAGTGCGAGGGTAAGAGAATTGTAAGGTACAGTTATTTTTAAAAAAGACATTTACACAACACACTTTACACACAAACATTTTAAAAAGATAACTCAAGCAACTACACGTAAGGGTGTGATAAAAGGCACAAGATTTTTTACCAGAGAAAACCTCTACGTGAAACAGTTTGCGTGTTCCTCATAAAGGCTAACACTTCTAGCTACGAGAAGCTACGAGCTACGAGTAGTACTTCGGCTACGACACTACAAAACCGATAAGCTTGGGATTGTAAGAGAATCGTCCCTACAAGCATATCGACTTAAATGCAGAATAATGTACAATTTTTATTTGGTTTGAAATTTTTAATTGAGAACGTAATTAGAGCAATTTCGCTACGTTCCATATCCATTTACTAAGAATTGTCGTGACAAACTTATCTATCCACCGACTAATATAAAATATGAACATGGTTTTTGACGTGTTAATAAAAAACACATAAGCCAAGGTACTTTTGATACCCTTTCCATGCATTATTGATCCAACTAAACCCTAAATGGTCTACATTTCAGACCACAACAAGGAAATAACACAAAATTTAATCAAGCGTGTATAATCCGTGCAGCTCTTGAAACCGATGCCAACAGAATATATTACAATAATATAATTCTTTCATATGCTACGCGATGCGTAACACGTATAACGGCCACTTTGCGACAACTGCTGCAAAGCAATATAAAAATAAAACAAAGACTCACCACACAATTTCATTGCTACTAAAATACGTTTGAAGCGGCATATTCTACTGAGTGCTGTAACTCGCGATATTAGGCTTTGTTTTTTAAATATTATCTTTTTGTTACATTTATTTGTCAGGCTTCTTTAATATGTAGGGTAATATTATAAAGCTGATGAGTTTGTTTGTTTGTTTGTTTGAACGCGCCAATCTCAAGATCTACTGGGGCAAATTGGTAAATTCTAAATTCTTTACTGTTGGATAGCCTATTTACTGAGGAAGGCTATATGCTATATTACATCACGTTGCGACCAACAGCAGCAGAGTACCGGTAAAAAATGTTACAAAAACGGGGAAAATCATAAATAATTCTCTCTTATGTGACGCAAGCGAAGTTGCGCGGGGCAACTAGTAGTAAATATAGTAGTAATAAATAAGTATGCATGATATTATGAAAAATTCAAATTCGCTTTTAAAATTTCAAGTCTTTTTTTTCCTCAGGGACATCAAGATACATTTTAAATCTTTTAGGCATAAAGACATTGATAAACGCGTAATTGACAAGTCTCACTTTTATGCGATTGCCATAAATATTTGCATAACTATCTGTTTAACTTAATTTTCAAATATTTTCATCAACCGTCAGAAGCCTGTTTCCATTCAATTTTCCATAGTGTCTCTGCGCCATAATCGGCTCAATATCACTTCGATCAGCCATCACCTGTCTTTACACCTACCATACATTACTATGATATATTTCACGTGAAAGGAACGGGTAACAAATAACAGGGCGTATCAACTGCGGGGTATAAATCAACATTGTTTGACACGAGGTACGTGCGATAAATACGCGAATCTATTGTGATTGCTGTGTGATATAGTAGGCTTGGATGTGGCAACGGAATTGTGTGTTAAATAAATCATTTATAATATATGTAGATGTGAATAATAGTAGAAGTATCTACGGAGTACGTAAAGGCAGCTTTACGTGATGTTATTAGATTCGGTGATACAGGAATTTGGACTCAAGGCCAATTTTTTGTTTAGGAGGAGATCCTTGCCCAGCAGTGTCTTAGGTTCATCCCAGAAATTTTATGATAATTGTATATTAGTGTTACTTTTTGACTCAATCTATAATAAAAATGCGAAAGTCTAGTTGTTAGTTACTTAATCACAAATTAGATTAAAGTTTATAAAACACTGTATAACTAATCGAACCTTACGCGATGTTTATAATGAAGACAGATAGTTTTTTAAACTGGTTTGATACATAGCCAATATGTACCTACATTTTTATTCAACTTGTAATACTTCGCTTACTTTCGATAAAAAACGATTTAGGTGAGTACACAGTCCTCTAATTTGCCATAACACTTCATGTAACCAACAAATTGAGTTCTATTGAATACAAAACTCATCCCTTCCGTCTCACGGTCCCTGACCATGAATAGACCAGGGCCTATTATGTCCCTAACACCATTGGCCGAGACCAACCCATGCCAATTATGAAAGCACGGATACCCATCCATAATACAGACCCACTTTTAAATAGCATTTTTCCTTATGTCCTTTCTTATCTGACCAATAAATCCTTGGATGAGAAAGGATAGCGTATAACCATAACGATAGAAGGTAGGTACTGGAGGGTCTATGACAATACTTTAAGAGTCGGTTGAACGTCTATTGAACATGAATTTATGATGAAATATAATTTATTTCTTTCTGTATCAAAGGTAGCTTCATACTTTTGAAATACAAGTGATATCCGTAAAGAAAACTTTATTTACTTTTCATATTGTGTGGTTACTGTTAATTAATCCGTAATGTTCAATGCATCCGATGAAACGAATTGATTACTTTAGTTATATTTGGATTTCACTGATATGTTGTTATTTTCGTAACTTTTAAGCACTTTCTTGGTAAGTTGTACCTTATTAACCGTCTTCAAAATAATCAAATTCTCAACTACACCATTTTTTTAAAATTCTAGGCTTAAAAGTACGAGACTTATTTTTATAAATTGATACTTTAAATTGGTAACGTAATTTGACCCGGTATCCATTCCCATACCTTTCATACTCCATGTTATCAATACGGTATCGTAAATTATAGTTGTGTGACACAAGTAACAATCCTGAAGCTTGTCTTCGAACTTCGCCCACATTGATTTGTTGGCTTTTTATACAATTAGGCTTTGTAACTTCCTACACTGACATTATGAGACTAGCCTACGATGTATAAGGTTTTTCTATGAGTATTTTAACCGACTATAAAAAAGGGAGGAGGTTATCGGGCATTTTTTTGTATTGCTTCCTCATAACTTTATTTAGACAAACCGATTTTAGGTATTCTTTTTTATTTAAAACCTGGAGCTTCCTGTGTTATAATGGCTATTAGATCTGTAAAGAACTTTGAGGAGCTCGTGGCTTAGTTTACAACAGCCGCACGGATCGATCTCTGAGGTTAAGCTACGCTTGCCGAGGTTGTTCCGTGGATGGGTGACCATCTTATACATATCGAGTTCCTCCGTGTTTCGGAAGGCACGTTAAATTGTGGGTCCCGGCTGTCATTTTCGAAGATCTTTGACAGTCGTTAACAGTAGTCAGAAGCTTGAAAGTCTGACAACCAGTCTTACCGAAGGGTATCGTGTTAATACCCAAGTAACTGGGTTGTGGAGGTCAGATAGGCAGTCGCTCCATGTAAAACACTGGTATCCAGCTGCATCCGGTGAGACTGGAAGCCGACTCCAACATAGTTTGGAACAAAGGCTAAGCGAATATATAGATCTGTAAAGAACTTTGTGAGACATTCTTGAAAATTACTTTGTCTACTATTTTCTGTTATTAGATATTTAGCAACGAAGTCTATTTTGTAAGAAATATTTTGCGAATTATTTGATCGTTAAGTATGCGAGTCTAGACGAAAAAATATCAATCAATGTTAAAACAATACGTGACTGTTATTGCAAATATAAGATTAATTCGAATAAGCACCTAGAATAACAATAGATACAAAGATTTTTGTTGCTGATTGCTATATAAGTACCTACATACATATTTATGTTAGCTGCAATTACAGATAACTAGCTGAACCGCGCAACTTCGCTTGCGTCACATAATAGAGAATGGGTCAAAATTTTCCCCATTTTTGTAACATTTTTTATTGCTACTCTGCTCCTATTGATCGTGGCGTGATGATATATAGCCTATAGCCTTCCTCGATAAATGGACTATCTATCACTGAAATAATTTTTCAAATCGATCCAGTAGTTCCTGAGATTAGCGCGTTCAAACAAACAAACATACAAACTCTTATAGATAAAACTAGCTGACCCGCGCAACTTCGCTTGCGTCACTTAAGAGAGAATGGGTCAAAATTTTCCCCGTTTTTGTTACATTTTTCGTTACTACACCGCTCCTAATGGTCGTAGCGTGATGATATATAGCCTATAGCCTTCCTCGATAAATGGGCTATCTAACACTGAAAGAATTTTTCAAATCGGACCAGTAGTTCCTGAGATTAGCGCGTTCAAACAAACAAACAAACAAACAAACAAACAAACTCTTCAGCTTTATTATATTAGTATAGATTAGTATAGATTAGCACAATACATAGTTGTGATTATTCAATGAAAATACATTGCATTAAGTTTCTTTTACTCTTAAAAAACCAGTTAACATACAAGGACTCAACAGTTTTTCCCAAGTTTACGTAAAATAAAATGCATTTAAAAATACTGTGCAATTCTTGGTAAAATTTCACTCTTGCTTTTTCAGGAGCTCCAATTAAAACAAAGTGCTTCGTATTTTTTAAATAAGTTGTTTTAAAATATTGTTTTTGCTCTCTTCCGGTTTCCGACACTGTGTTTTTTAACTCTACTTTTTATTATCTTAAGATCCCCCGCTTTAAAAACCTTAAATATTTTTAACTACGATGTTAAAAAGTTAAATATCCTAAGAATACACATACGTATCTAGTAAATTTACTTAAAGATCTGATTAAAAGGAGCATTTAGATACATATGTAGAAATTGCTAAAAGTTTAAGTAAGCATTCGGTGGAGTCTGCTCACACCGTAAGAATAAAATCGTGAAATCATTGAAATGAGCAGTTTTTTTACTCTCGATTGAAAAATCTATATCAATAAAATTGATCACCGAAATTTATGTACCTACGCGCATAACTTTTGAACAACCAAACCAAATTAAATAATTATTGTTCCTTAATATGTTTGTAACTGTCGGATCAACGTTTGTATGAGATCGAAGGAATCAAAATTCCCATGAGAATGGAATTAACGGGATATAATTTTACTACACCCGGACGACCAGTCCGCTAGTCGCTAATAAAATTAAACCAACAGCGATCTCTATTACTAGTTCATAGGTTAAAATCACCCACCATTTAACAATGAATTAGTAGAAAAGCGACCAATCGTCGTCTGAACAAGGAAGTTTCAAAGCTAGTTAAAGGTTTTGTTCACTCACAATAGGACAGATCTAATGACTGTAACTAATTACTACAATGTCTGTAATAAATGTGAACTCGTTTGTATTGTGAGGTTATTTTTCGTGGTACAATTGTTTCTTTTGTAAATAATACTAAGATTAAGTTTAATTTACTGGGACATTGTTTTGTATTTTAAATGGACGGTTTTATCATTTTGATTGCGTTTTTTTGTTTCTGGTTTTTAGGGAATGGAGTAGAGATATTATTAAGAATCGTGATAAGATTGTTTTGTTATTTAATTGGTATTGATGCTAGCTCAAGACAGAAGTTAGTTAATAAATGAAAGATAGGCCTTAGTTTGCTGTAGTGCATTGAGGGGCTAAAAAAGTGGTGTGGTATTTTTATATAGGTTATATTCGACTGCTTGCAGCGTTGTGGTTAAGGTCGCCACGCCGCATTCATAACGTTGGGAGGTCGTGGGTTCAATTCCCACATGGAACATTTTTTTGTGGATTTACAAATAGTTGTCTCGGGTCTGGTTGTACTTTGTGTCTGTTGTGTGTATGTTTGTAAAAGTCCTCCCGACACTAGAGCAAATCATAGTGCGGGAGATGTCACAAAAAAAAAATGAAGCCCGTCTTAAAATTTACTAATAGTACGCCCAATAAGTACGTGTAATTATTAAATTAATCGTCGATATCATTGCTAGTAACTGTAAGCTCTAATATAAGTATGTAGGTTGTTTACAGCGCGCTGTGGTCAACCTTTTTAACCAAAGACAACGAGTATGACAAGTACTCGTGGGTAAAACAAGGAACCGCGGTAAAAGCTTTCCATTTAACGCCTCATATGGGACAATGAAGCTTCTCGTTTACGTGTTTAAGATTCAGCGAAAAGTGGTTAAATGTATACAAAAAGTAACATAACGCTTTCATAGCTTAGCCGCTAAACTGGTTTTTGGGAATTACAGCATAGTAATAGTAGAGGAGCTCGTGGCTTAGTTAATAACAGTCGCGCGGATCGATCTCTGACGCTTGCTGAGGTAGTTCTGTAGATGGGTGACCTCATGTTATACATATCGCGTTGCTCCGTGTTCCGGAAGGCACGTAAAATTATGGGTCCCGGCTGTCATTTTCGAAGATCTTTGACAGCCGTTAACAGTTGTCAGAAGTCTGACAACCGGCCTTACTGAAGGGTATCATGTTATATCCCAGGTAACTGGGTTGTGGAGGTTAGAAACGCAGTCGCTCCATATAAAATTGCTGGTATTCAGCTGCATCCGGTGAGACTGGAAGCCGTTTCCAACATAGTTTGGAAGAAAGGCTAAGCTGACTGACAGCATGTACTTAATAGTTGAAGACACTGGGTTAAACATAGGCTATGTTTCTGTTTCAAACATCAAATAAAATGCAAGCAAAACCACGCGAGTCACCCAGTGCCTACACATTAATTTAAGCATAAGACTTGCTGTGTCACAAACGTAATACTTAAGTGATTCGAATACCCAAATCAAACTTAACTAATTCTAAGAATAAATCAAGGAATTAAATCGTGTAGAGGGAGTAATGTCGGCTCAATTTTAATTATGTAGGGAGCCGGGTATGTAGTAATTCCTGTCCGGGTATACCCGGGCAGCCGGTCAAAGGCGGTCGGTGAGGAATTCTGTGTTGCAAATAGCTGAGGCTATTGCTACGATATTACTCTTAAGTTGTACTTACTATGTACACTTTGAGCTGTGTACTACCATCACTTAGGCGGTGGTAGTTGCATACATACATACATACGTACATACATACGTACATACATACGTACATACATACGTACATACATACGTACATACATACGTACATACATACGTACATACATACGTACATACATACGTACATACATACATACATTCATTCATACTTACATACATGCTTACGCTTTGTCCACAGGGGGATAGAGGGGTAGTGGTAGGCAGAGTATGCAGCATGCAGAGAGTTAAAAATGGCTAATTTGCTATTTAATTGTAATTACTGTTCTTTAAGCTTCTTCTCATGTTTAAAAAATAAAGAGCCTAGCAGTTAGTTTCATCGCTGTCTGACAAGCTCCTATAAAATTTATTTGCCAAATAAGTTATAGACTCTTCATTCTATTTTTTCAATAATCTTAAAGAAAGGCATGTCTAAAAGTAAAACAATGCCGAGCTATTTTAAAACTAGCTACTATGGCCAAATTTCCCGAACTTTTCACGACGTCAAATGTTAGGACAACATTAGGTCCAAAAAATGTAAGTAGGTACTTAAATTATAATAATATAATAAATTTAACCCATTAATGTCCCACTGCTGGGCAAGGGTCTCTTCCCGTAATGAGGGAGGGGTTAGGCCTTGAGTCCACCACGCTGGCCAAATGCGGGTTGGGGACTTTGCATGCCCTCAATAAATGTATTAAACAAATTTTAGGCATGCAAGGTTTCCTCACGATGTTTTCCTTCACCGTTGGAGCATGTGATAATTATTTCTAATACACACATAACTTCGAAAAGTCATTGGTGTGTTGCCTCGGGTTCGAACCTGCGACCACTTGCGTGGGAGGTGTCAACTTATACCACTCGGCTATCACTGCTAGCAGGTAAATTATAAACTAAAAAAAATCTTTGTATCATCGTGAAAACTTAGGTTCCCGTTCAGTTAAGGCAATCATCGCCCTTGATTTCAGACACAGGGTTAAACAGACAACATTGCAAATGTACCTCACAGAACAATTATGGAAACACAGCTTGATTCTGAATTTCAGTTAGATTCTGAGAAGTGTACAGAGAAACATCAAACAATGGCCTGTTCTGAGAACAGTACAATACCAGTGTAATTAACTATTGCAGTTTAATCTACGTAATCAGTGATATAAAGGGGTAATGATCATAGAATAATTGTATCTTCCTTTAGTCGTTGATCAATTCAATTCGAAGTAATGTATAATAGAATACGGGAATTAACGCGAACACGCATTTTGTCAGTCAGCCTGGGACCACGGCGAGTGCAACCTGCGCCGAAACGTTAGGCATTTTAAGGTAAAATGCGTGTTCGCGTTAATTCCCGTATTCTATTATACATTAAACATGCAACGCGAGAGTTTAAAAGTTATCAATTCGAAGTAATTTATCCCATCAAAACATTAATGTTAAATTAAAAGACAACCTAAGTTAGTTTTTGACTTCACTGACGAAAATATAACTTATTATATACTGACTTAAGATTTGACTTTTCATTTGAGTTCTAAATGGTTCGTGTAAGTATAAAGCAACGTCTACCTATTTATTTAATGACTAAATCAAAAAGCAATAAAATAATCTTAAAAGACGAAATAAGAGTAACTTTAGACAACAGTTGGCGAACAACTTAACTTCGTAAAAAAATATAATAATACTAAAAAACCATAAGAGCGCAATCGCAGTCAACTACTCAACTTTACATTAATGGTAGAAAATCAAACACAACATCTCCACTTCACAATAATTACAAATGACAGTCTGAAGGTAGAGTTACAGGACAAATAAAAGACTCCAGCGATACATGAACCGCATTGTGGTTCGTTCATCTCGATGTTACATCTATTCCCGTCACAATAAGTTAGTTTTATATACAGGCTTTTATTTTTAAAAGCATACGCGAGGAAAGTACAATTGATATCTGAATGCAGAGCTATTCGAGAACATTCTTCAAGTGAATCTTGATATTTTTAACAAAGAATAGTTATAGAAAAATATAAATAGAAAAGTTATAGAAGAAAATTTTAACAACGTCCTGAAAAGTTTATAAAAATTCGTAAATGAAAGTTGGTATCTGTTTTTCGAAGATTTCGGTCTGCCTTACTCATTTTTCCGATAGATTACAGAACATTTTCCAATTTAGGTGTGTAGAAAAATCCCTATTTATATTTCAAAAGAAATCTTATTAAAACTAACAACTCGATTTAGCAATTAATAAACAAAGTATTTTGCAACAATAGCATTTATCACGGGCACCATCACAACTATAACACAATTATAATGAAAAAGCCTCAATCTCAATACTACATTAATATAATATTTGGCCAAAACATCACAAAGAAGGTCGCTCAACATCTTATTTGTCGCGGAACAATAGTCCCTCGTACAGAGGCTCTTGTGTGAACGCGCCAATTATTCCGATATCCCGCCACATCACACGTAAGTATTATATCTAACTATAATATCTACGGTATTCTCTTGTATGCTTTGTTTATTTCCTGCTTTCTCGCTATTGGGGATTATGGTTTATTAGTTACTGCTATCTGAGAATGCTATTATAATTATATTGTTATAGATTTGAAAGAAATGATAGATGACTTTCAACATAGATTTTGTGAGAGACAACTGATCAAAAACTATTTTAGAACGATTCGGGTACATCTCCTTAATCCATCAGCGAATTTACATAACTCTAGACAAATTATTGTTAATAACTTTATACAAATAATAAAAAATAACCTCACGGCTCTATCACATACGTCTATGCAACTTAACTATAGTTATTGACATACCATGTTACAATCGCAAAGGGTTGTACAATATCATTTTAATAAACTTTACATCGTCTGATAACTATAAAATGATGATGATGATGATGATGATAATGAAATGATAAAATGATTCGATGCACTAACAACACAAGGTACTTAAACATGAATAATCATCAATTACACACCAAATTCCTTCACTAAAATTTACATCAAAATTACTCCTCCATCATTACCAACTATTGCGTATACGATTATTCACCACAAGATAATGCACATTAAAACGATTCCATCACGTTTGCGGCGTGTTGTGTTAAATCCTATCTAATTTGCAGTAATACATCACCGCACCATGTGCTTCCAGACATTAATAATGATTTAATATAATCATAGGTACGATCTTAATATAGTTGTGTATGATTTGCGGAAACTGATGTATTTCCTAAGGGCTGGTGCAGACAGGGATCAAATGATTGTAATGACGAATAGTTCATTGCACTGATAACAGCTTTACTCTGAAAATATATATCTCGAAGGTGACTGACTGACTTGACATATCCCCGGTTTCTGAGGTACATTTAGTGGTAGTTTATCTATTCAAACTCAAACAGGTATGTGTTTAAACTCATATAAAAAAAGCCACTTAAAAGATAAACTACCGCTAAATGTACTCAGAAACCGGGGGATAGTGATCTATCAACGCGCAGCCTAAACCACTGGTCGGATCGGGCTGAAATTTGGTATGCAGGTAGATGTTATGACGCAGGCATCCTAAAAAAAAGGATTTTGCACAACTCTACCCCCAAGGGGATAAAATAAGGAATGCAAGTTTGTATGAAAATTCCGTCCTAAGTCACAAACCACACGGCAAAAGCTAGTTTTTATTATAAGGTTAACATGGTAAACCGTACGACGTCCGGCCGCAAAGTATTAATTTAATGATCGTTATTTATCTCCACGAAATAACCGTAGTTTCACGTGTGGTAGGTTCGAATCCTACCCAAAACAAATAATTGTATGACGAGCATGAATATTTATTCTGAGCCTGGTTGTACATAAATATTACATTAAAATATGTATTCTGATGACGGTGAAAAAGACAGAGCACTGCACTTATTTTCGTTGTAAATATTTATATTATTATGGAGATTTCCTGATTGAGGATTCCGGAGGTATTGATGCACTCAAAATAAAATTATTGTGAATGTGAGACGCCCATAGCCAGTTGCGCTCACCTGTCAGTAAACGATCAAGCAAACCATGGGACGGTCATACCATAGACGGGTGACCGCATAGTGGTATTTGAACTGGCGGTCAGATCGTAAAAAGTCGATCCCGGTTGTTATCAATGAATATAACAGTCGTTAAGCCATAGCCAAAGGCCTTCGGACTTGAACAACTTTGACACTAGGTTGACCACTAACCATACGATAAGTAATTGTTGTCTTTCAAACAAATTTCAGTTTCAGTTCCTCAGACTTTCCTACCCAACCGTCAATACAAATAAATAAAAAACACCATACGTTTTTTTGTCCGTCTGCCCAAATTGCTTGTACACCTTGAATTTGTAAACATTGACATTTTAATGTGTTACTGATGGGTAAGGGTATTCGAAGTTAAAAGGGTATGGGCTGCCATGCACCGTGGTTAGTAAGTGGGGTTTGTTTGACAAATGTCACTTACCTTTAAAAGTGGTAAAATCTATGTCATGGAGTTCTTTTGTGCTGACTTTTTCGATTTTTAATTTATATTTGTTCATATTATTTGAACTTACTTAAATGATCAAGTCAAAAATATCCTGGAATATGGAAGCGGGTAGTAACATAAATACATACATAATATCACGCCTGTTATACCTGAAGATGTAGGCAGAGGTGTATGAAATACAACCACACTTCGCCTTTATCAATAATACAATTTGTTTAATTTTAGTGGCTAATTTTTTTTTTGATAACTGCATAGTTTTTACCATCAACTTTCTTAAAGTTTAAACTAACAGCCTATTTTAGTGTGGCCAATAATCGTAACCTATTTGATTTATGAAGTTATTCTCCAAGCTGAATAGGTATTTTTAATAAAAGTAACCTAAATTGTTTATATACATTCATTACCAAGAATAATATTTTCGTCCATTTTACGAGTAGATACTAAAAATCTCAATATATTCTGCACAATATTAGGAAATATATTTGACCCTTTTGTCAAACAATCGGGTAAAAATTGCGTTGTTGAGGTCTAAAAGAGGTAATAAAGTCGTAGACGTAATGTATGATAGGACCTTTATTAGTTAACTTGATAGGCTGTTCTTAATTTGTGGTCGTTGTAGCGGCACTTGAACGACGCTCTCGCGGTGTTTTATGAATTAGTATTCTTTATGGTTTTCCGGGCTAAAAAGTTATAAAATATACTTGCCCATCCGTCTATTTTAGTGATTTTTTTATTTTCGATTTGTACAATATAGTTATTGACAACATTAGAAATTAACAAAGTTTACACTATATGTACTTACAAATAGATTAAAAATAATAAAGATGGGATAAAATAAAAAACCAACTATGTTTGAGTACTTTTTTACAGACTTCACGAAGGAAGAGGTACTATGTTCAAATTATTGGTTTTTATGTCTGTTCACAGATTACTCTCCCATCAGTGGACCGATTTTCAAAATTATTTTTTTTGTTTAACTGTCTAATTAAATTAAATGTCTAATTTCAAGGATAAATATTTTAACAAAATACAACCAGGGTCTCATGACTTCATGAACTACGATAGCAGCTTAACTTAACTACTGCGCCAACGGGGATTATCAAGCACAAAATATCAAGTAAATGTATGAGCTATTTTCAGTTGAACGTCAATAACATTGAGAATTCGGGCTTGTTTGTTGTGGTACATGTGTGATTGATTCCTACATCTTGAAACGTCGGAGAATCGTGTTGGTACAGCAAATACGGTATTACTGTTTTGCCTTGAGACGTATCTTGTTGCGAGACAAACACGATATCTGCATACCTTAACATTTCACGGATTAGTTCAGTCACAAGCTAGACAAATGACAATTATTATACATCGTAGTACATACTCAAAATAGTAACTGTGTAAAAAAAATATATATAATACTGTCACTTCGCAATGTCCGATTGTTAGCTAAATATTATTTTATTCTTATTTACTCAGTCATGCATGCTGGTTTTCTTGACGTTTTGTAGGTACATAGGCCTTTTAAGTCACGACCGAAGATGTTCCTTAATTACAAATAATCCTCTTTCTGACAACTGCAATAGATAAACACAGGTCAATGATGATGATGATAATATGGGCACAAGTTCTAAGTACTCTACATTTTTTAAGGTTGCTCAAAAGGACCTTAGTCTTACTACGAGAGGACCTCAATTTCTGTACTGTTCTGTTCAATACGTATGCTACTATAACAAATTCACACAAACATCTTAGCAACCAAAGTTTCCCCAACAAGAAGCAGTGGTGAACCATGTGGAAATTGCACCAGCTAGCAGTCTGCAGATCGATATGCGCAGCATCCACTCAACAAGACTCAAAGCAAATAGGCAAACTTGTGTAGAACGCCTTTTGGCAACATACCTTTGTGGTCAACCGAAGCTTCTGAAGCCAAACAAATCTATGTTCAGTATTCCTTGCAGGCGAGGAAACAACACGGGTTTGTTTCTTTGCTGCAAACATTGCCACTACCAAGATTTTATGTCGTTTCTTACTGTAGATCCAAAAAGATTAGATTCTCTTACTTCTCTTGCTTTCTTTTTTTCCACAGAGCTGATAAGTTTTACCGCTTATCATATTGATCTCAGACGAAATGGGACTTTTGCTAATGGCTGAGCACGCAACCAAACCTAAGCCTATTTTTTAGCACAGCTCGAAGCTTTGCAATCCGACTAACACAAATAAAACATAGTAAACAGGTGTACAACACAGATGTAACATATTCACGTGGCACACAAAATGAGGTTCATCAATTAATAATATGAAATATTATACCAAAACGCTGTTCTTAATTATCGACATCACACACGGCAACATAATTTAAAGGTAAAATCTCCCATCCACACCCTCTATTAGAAATTCTCGATTGAACCGTTTCCATTGAACGTTCACCAAACATCAAGTACAATAGAAATCTCATAGTAGTACTCTTGTCCGAGCCTTATTCGTTGCTAAACTCGATTGTCGTCGTATTCTCTGGCAGTCGTGGGGCTGGCACGCTCGGCGGTCGCCCCAAACACAATTGTTCCCGTCTCAGCCAAAATTTGCATCTATATTGGCGCACCTTCCATTTGTCCCCCCTGATAAGGAGACACGAAAATTCAACTTTCAAACTGGTATTTTTAAGATTATCGTAAAAGCAATGGTTTCGAGATCTCGCCCGTCTAGACCTAGCTTAATGTTAGGTTTTAAAGCCCTCAAGATTTTAGTCAGAAAATGAAGTGTACTTTGAATTTTAGCGGAGGCTATTCTCCGAGATTTGGGTTGAAATGAAAGCTTTTCCAGAGTAGAAAATGCTGTGTTTCCGTTGTTAATAGCAGGTCATAAAACAAAGTAACAGAAAAGATAGTATAGATAGCCTTCACAAGTTAAAGCAATTCAAACATTCAGTTGCTAAGACAGTCACTACATACTTTTTTACGTTACCTACAGACTAATATAAAATACATAATTTACCGGAATAAGTCTAAGAAACTTGTGTTGGAGAGTTTTATTTCCATGAGCACGACAGCTTAAAGTTACCCGCAACAAAATAGTACAGACAAAACCCTCAAAACAAATTTTACCAATATGGCGACGTTTTACAAAACAATCATTCGCAAGCCCATCTCCACAATTGCAATAAAATCGAGTCACATACACAAATGTGATTGTCTGTCTGTCGGCAGTAATTTGGAGCGTGCACCGATTCTCATGAATTTTCCATCGCTCAAAGTTTACTCATCTAAGAAACTTGAGTGTACCAAACTTTGCAAACCTACGGGAAAGCCGGAAAATTATACGTGACTTATTTCACTTTAATCTATATGAGATGTTCTTCTATGAGGATGAAATCTATTTTGGAACTTAGTTTGGGAAACAAAGGAGTCTTGAGGTCTTTTGAAGCGCAGAGTAACTGCTGCGGTGATGCAGATGTTGTATTCGGCACAGACATTTTATTAGTTTAAGACACTGCTAGTTTATTGATATGGACCTACCACTGTGGTTAGTCACCGCTAGTGTAATAATATGGAGCTACCATTACGATGCGTATGATAAAGATATCTTTCCTGTGCTGCCTTTGTACTACATCATCGTCAACATATTAGGTATGTGACGAAACGGAAAACTGAAATCGACATACTACTTCGATGTCATAACTCGAAGAGTAAGTTTATATTTGTGTATGTTTCATGTGTAGACCTCGATTGATGAAATACAGCACCACTATCAGTAATTATTTGATGTGTTCTTAGGCTAATTACTATCTCTATTTTATACTTACTGCTACTAATAGTAACATGTAATTTTGTCGTTAGCTATGTTGCTGTAGGTAGCCAGGCGTTACCTGTACTTTTTATGAATATAAAAAATCATAAAACACCCTAAGTCTAAGTTGAAATGATAAGTGATTCTAATAATACTGTACTTACTTATATTTAATTGAACTTAAATACTGACTTTTATTGCGTCAACAAAAGTCCTAGTTTTATTTTCAGCATTCTTCAAATATTTTTCTAACTTTCCCATGTATAATATTCCCTTCAGTCTGTCGAAGTTGTTTCTAATATACATTTAATTTGTCTGCGACACTTGTAGGGTTCAATGCACCCTAGATGAGTGTACGTGACTGTACATACATAATTAATTGAACAGGTACAGAACCGCTGACGGTGGAACAACATTCAAACTTTACATGTCTCTCTTATCTACTTAAGTAACCCCGTTATAAGGTTTTGTAGGTGCTAGGAGAAATCGTAAGCTCTTGTTTGCATAGCCAATTTATGCAGTGGTGTTTGTGATTTTTTTGACGCATTTGTCTGCTTTTTTTGTTGAATGTGTGTACTGTTTGGTTTTAAAGCGTTATAAGTATTTTCCCGAAATTGTCTAATGATTTTGAATTGAAATCATTTAGTGATTTTCGTATTTACTACTAAATTTTTTCTCGGAGATTGCTTAGCACAGATTTATCCGATAGTTCACGGAGATAACAGCTGCAACTATTGGGTACGAAACTCTCTTTAAATGTCTGTGTGTCTATTTCCCTGTTGTGCTCCACTCCCATGATAGCATACGGATATTAAAGCCCTCCTCAATGCTACTTATTTTAAACAAAAATTATACATTCGAACCAATAGTTCCTGAGATGAGCACGTTCAAACAAACAAACTCTTCAGCCTTATATTTACTAGTATAGAAGTATGCGGGTAAAAGAAAACCATTATTCAATTTCATAATGAGTTTATTTAACATTATTATTTACATAAGTCGTTTAAGATATGTCTGCACATACTAGTTACAATTAAGTATTATCAAAATTATTTCTAATATTACACGTTACTTAAATACAAAACTCATAGGTTTGTCTAAAATATTCTTAAGTAGAAATTAACTAAAATTTATTTCTTGATATTTTTTTTCACACTGGTACAATTTAACTTATATTTTAAAGAACTTTCATTTTCGTGGTACACAATTTAATAATTACGATACGATGTATTTACACTTTACTTAGTAAGTAATTCATTTCATGTTTTTCAGTATTTCAAGAGCAATACGCAATCCAATTTATTTCAAACGTTCTACAGTTCAGAATTACAAAAATAACCATAGTATTCGGACAAAATTTAAAAGAAAAAAAATCTATTATAAAGTTGATTGAACCCAATTTTATTCAATTTGGCGACATCCCTATTCCCTTTCAAACGAAATCTAATAAACTTTACATAAGTGTACTGATCGCTTAAATAATGACATTCGTGTTTCACCTACGGTTCATTGAACCCTTTCAAGTAAATGATCATGAATTTTCAAGTAACATTTTGTGATTGATAACCATCCGTACTAATGTAAACTCACCAAAACTTAATCTTCTTGTCATCCAATAAAATACTTACTAGTTTTAATAACACAGTATAATTCTATTTTTATTGTTCAAAATGTTACTTTAACGTAATTATCAAATAAACCACGAATATCATTATTTAAACGACAGCACGAACCACCAAAACATGCTAACTTTGTCAAAAACCTTCCAATCAGAACTATCGGCAAACAAAGAACACATGCTCCCAGGTCTTAGACGAAAATAAAATCAGGGTTGGTGCAGCAATCGCTTCGTTTGTCAGGGTTTTGTGGTGCCTTCACCCACTTGCCGTGGCAATGAGGAGCTACCAACGCGTAGAACCTTGTCGCGTGGCCGGGGACGCCGTGGCCACTGCAGCGCCATTTCAGATCACGGCGAAGAGCCGCTGTCTCGCAGAGCACGCATACTGATGCACCTAGGAGACAAAAAATATTTTTAAAGCCGCATTTTACTACTGCTACTAATCGTATGGTAGGCCTTTGACATGGCTTAGCGACTGTTATCTTAATTGACAACAACCGGGACCGACGTTTTACGTGCTCTCCGAAGCACGGAGACGCCTAGTTCAAATACAATAATGCGGTCACCCATCTATGGAATGACCGCGACAATGTTTGCTTAACCCACTGATCGTTTACTGACTGGTGAGTGCAACTGGCTACGAGCGCCTCAAATTTACAGTATTCAGCAGGTTTATGAGTAAAGAATCGCTGGTATAGCATGGATGCGCCGATAGCTCAGTGTCTCTGCGACTTGAGTGCGTTGCTGGACGCTGCTCGAATTTTGTTGTTTTCAATTAATATAACAATTGTAACGCCATGTTAGAAGCTTTTGTGCAGCTTGAACAATGTTAATGTGATTGACGGCACAAAAAAAACTCATTAGCGTAATAAAACCGATATCTTCGTAGAGAAAGTCGTAGAAAAATGTACCTATATGTGGATTTTTTTGTTGTACGCAATTAGTAAGCTAAAAGTAATAACCACAAAATTGTCCTTTTATAGTTTAATTTCAATTCGAAAATTGCTTTCAATGATAAATTTTCTAGGAATCAGAAATAAATGTAACATTTCGAAACGATGTCTATTTAGTACAGTTCTGAGAAGTTGACATTATATCGTTATGATGAAAATGATTGCTCTTTTGCCTTATTTATTAAAGTTTATAGTATAACATTTTTTTTAGTAATCGTAACGTACGCGGTACCAAAATCTGCCGCGAAATCTCGTAGACTCTAAAATTCAGACGCTTTATGGAAGATGTTTCGTATGCTTATCTCCTACATCAAATATATATTCCCCTCGGTGCACTATTCCATCATAATACTTGGAAATTGTTCAGCACACAGTCTATTTTCTTTCAACAGACTTTATAGACCGTCTATACATCTCACAAAACTCTATTTTCAAGAGCCACTCAAAAATGCATTCTAAACAATATTTCGCAATCTTTGGATCTTTGGAAAATCTAGATTGCTTTCCCAGTTTCAATTTTCTTTAGTTTAAAACGTACAAAGAAATACATACCTTCTCTCAAAGCCTTATAGTCGGAATCCGTGTGGCAAGCTTTCGAGACCTTTGTGACCTCGAACTGGGCACAGTACCTGGACAATACAATGTGGGAATGAGACATAGAGAAAAATAAAACCTTTTTGGACATTATTTGTCGTAGAAATATCTGGCTTTGATTTTCAGATGATTTAGTAAAGGAAATTAGTTTTTGGTTGAAGATAGACCACTATTTCCTTGAGAAATAAAATGATATCAAATTTATGATATTGGATTAGGTTTCGTGTTTTATATTCAATGTTTATGTTATTTTAAGACCTAAAGATGAAAGAAGATTATTTGTAAATTTGGATTTAACTTTTTGTAGCCCAGTGTACTCCTTATCCACTTGTCATCGTATTATCTAGTTCTTCGAGTAGTGGTATGTAAAAATCAATGCCAAACTTCTATCACCCAGTGTATGCAAGGGTCGACTTCTATGTACATACTCGTAGAATACATATTTATGATATGTATGTAGTTAAGGGAAGTGTGGAGTAAAGTCGAGTGGCCAGGAGTTTCTTGCCAGCTCTTCTCATTGGCCCTACCTTCTGAACTGGCGGTAAATTTACTCTCTGTATCATTGACTATCGTAAGTGTCAGTATTTGACCTATATGAATAAATGATTTGATTTTCATTCTGAAGTTTGTAAGTATCGTACCAAATAGCGGTCTTTGGTCTCTGTCTATTCCTATGGAAAAAGGCGTGATAATATATATGTGTGTAGACTATGTAGTTATTGTTTGTTGTCTGCCGTAATTAGTGTCCACAATTAAAATATTCGTGAAGTTCTTAGTTCTTTGAATTTAACTATAAAAACTATAACGAATTCGAAAATATTTACATACTAATAGGAAAGCTGTGGATTAAATAAATAAAAGTTGATTTAAACACTGATTTGCTTTATGAAAATAAAATGTTTGTTCTGTTGTTGAATTAAATACTCGTATTTATTTAAAGTTTACTTCAACTGTTATGTTATTGTGCACTGATGTTTACAAAGCGAATTTCTGCATCCACACAAATTATATTTGCCACAAAGCAATAAGTATTTTAAATATTCAAACAGCTTTGTGATTATTTTCGAACAGTATATTTGGTTGAGGAACAATGTCATTTGTGTACAAATGCATAGTTAAAGCCACAGCAGAGCCATTAATTCAATCATTCTACCGCAATTGTATGTGTTACATATGCGTTAAATTAAAATTGTCTCTTCACAATAGCAAAAGTTTGGTTTAAGCAAACTTATGTAAAGAAACTCGACACATTTCTTTAACAGCGATCTTAGCACCTTTAAACGACTACCCCCGGTTTCTGAGGTACATTTAGCGGTAGTTTATCTATTCAATACCGTTTTTTATATGAGTTTTAACCCTATTGAATAGATAAACTACCGCGGTACAACGGGTACATACCTAGCTTTAACAAATAAGGTATCGTAAACTTTACCTTATTTTAAATTGCGCTTATGTATCGTTGCATTATAATATTATAGCTTACAAACTAGTAACTGAACTTACTAGTACAAATAATCAGTACAAGATGTAAAAGAGCACTTACTCTCTATGCGAGTTAGCCTCAGGATCATCAGGGTTGCGAAGTCGTAGGTTCTTGCGGATGTCCACCGTGTCGTTGGAGTGTCGGCTCACTGATAGTCCACCGGGCAGAAGCATCGCAGTCTCATCTATTCGAAATAATAAAGTTATACTTTTTTAAACCCCTAGTCTCGGAACATTACAATTTTAAAAACATTGAACTAGCCTAGCCCTTTCCAATAAGACAAAATAAATATAATATTTAATATTTTGTGTAGCCACCTATAGTGTTACTATTTAGAGTGAATCTTAGATATTATTTTACAGTTTTCATACATATCCGCCTTAGGGAGAGTAGAAAATAAACTATTTGATACAATCACTTTCTAAGACGAAAACTTTAACCAAACATTGCAGGTTTTTTAAGATTCTAGTACTATACGGTAATGTACTCATTATTTTAAGATTCAAATGCAAGTATTATAAAACAGTTATACAAAATTGGCTCTCACCTCTTAACGGAACATTACTGTCCTCCGGGCATCCTCTATGTTCCTGGCAAGCTCTGCGCTGCACCAGCGAGGGGCAGTGCCTGCCGCCATGAGCCGGCGCCTGCACCACTCGCCGGCTTCGCACCATGCTGCCAGACCCACAGGTGGTGTCGCACTCCGACCAGGTGCCCCAGCCGGAGACCACGCAGTCGATTACTGGGGACAAGAGATTATGATCAGGTAGGTTGAGTGAAGATATGTTTTGAAAGACTCCTTTACAGATCTTGGTAGGTTGAAATGTGACATGTTGTGAGAGACTACAAATGTTGATGGAGGTTATATCGTTTGTTATACTTTGATAAATTATACACTGGAGACTAAAATACGTCAAAGTTGTGTATTTAAACACCTCTGAATATATCTACAGTAGAGGAATTAAACAAAAATGCGTTTTATTTCTATATCATAATAAAATTTAAAAAAATAATTGCATTATAGTTTCCATATTCTGCAAATGATGTTGTTCCTTTAACTGACATTGAGTGCTTGTATTTATTAGATGAAGGAATTTAATCAAAATTATTGTATTAAAATAATTATCAAATAATTAGAATGTAAATATTTTGTGCGTAATTCACATTATCACGCAAAAAACAGACAATCTAATTTAACCTTGAACCTGTAAAAGTGTTCCTTTAATACCAGATCATCATTATGGTTTAGTGGGGCGCGTGGGGGGTTAATGTTTGCTAATTAAAGATCTCATTTGCTAACAGGGTCGCCATATTGCACCCACGGGGGTCGTAAGAGCCGAATAATTACTTGCGACTAAAAAACGAGTCAACCGCTATGTTATGTGATACTACGCGTCTATTAATATAAATATAGATAGGTTTAGTTACCTAGCGTTTTAAAACCTTGTTAAAATACTACATTTTTAAATATGCAGTCAAAGAATCGGTACCTATAAAGTTGTAAATAATTACCTAGCTGCCACCAATTACATGGGTTTTAAGTTATAATACTGTTACTGGGCTCGCCCAATATCACAAAAATAAGGCATAATTTGATCGATGCTAACTATTTGAGTTGCGATGGTGAACATGACTATGTTGAAAAACATAATTTTACTCAAAAATATAGCCACTTCCTAGATAAGTATTGCCTCTTATTGTACAGATTACCAAATCAGTTCTACGAGCAAACATGAACAAATCATCCCAAAATTTCTACAAGCGTCGCACCGATATAAATCCTTTGATAATCTTCGATTTCCGACTGACAAACTAAGACCATCTGGATAATTTTCAAACAAACGATTCAAGTTGTCCATTCACCGCCGAGAGGCTCTCAATAAGGTAATGCTGCAGTATTTATAACCTCATTTTCACGCTTGTTCGTGTTAACGGCTGAGTACTCTTAAGGCAGGCCACAGTAAGCTATTTTTATACTGGACTTTATATTCTTGTTGGAAAATTAACTATGGAGGGATAATGTTAACTAATGTTTAAAGCATTTTTTTTAAAGAATACTTTTACAGATGATTCACTTCTCGAAAAAATATTTTGTATGAGAACAGAAAGGGTCTATTTCGCTACTCAAGCTGTTTCCAAATCATTGAAACTTATCTAGCAAAAATACCTTAATACCGTTTTCAAAATGATAATTATATCTTGGACCTAGTGATTTTCAGATATATTATTATACAATACCAATAAACCATCAAAGCTGTTAAATTACCCATTTTAACCTAACAAAAAGTCATAAAAAAAAACATTTTTATTCATATTCATTGTACTCTAATTAACGTAAAAAGCATAAAAGTTCTACGAAAACACAATTATTTCGCTATGCC
This sequence comes from Anticarsia gemmatalis, assembly GCF_050436995.1. NCBI lineage: Eukaryota > Metazoa > Arthropoda > Insecta > Lepidoptera > Erebidae > Anticarsia > Anticarsia gemmatalis. The sequence goes on along the minus strand of NC_134764.1, from coordinate 5,279,970 downwards.
GTTACAAATATGGATGTCGGCATCAGAAATGCAATGTTGTGAATAAATCGCTAAATAAAATACAGGTAACTGGAATTTATACAACACGGGGTATTTTCACGTGAATACACGAAACAAATAGGTTCTGTGTTTATTTATAGCGGGAAAATCTGTTGAACGGATGGTTTGACGAAACCCACCGCTGCCGCGCTGGCCTGAATGGGCCGCGGTACAATGAAATTTACGAGTCAACTTGTACTGTCATTTACCCTTTTATTTAGTTAGAGATTTAGAATGTTTTTGTTGCTAATGGTGGAATGTTAGCTTGTAATTTAAAGAAATTTAGCCCATTAATGTAGCACTGCTAGGCAAGTCGTCTCCTTTTGTATTGAGAGAGGGTTAGGCCTTGAGTCCACCACGCTGGTCAATTGCGGATTGGGGACTTTGCATTCCTTTAAGAAATGTTCTAAAGAACTCTCAGGCATGCAACGGACTTTCGTGTAAAATTTCGTTGTCGATAGTAGTAGAGAATCGAGCTGCAGGTAATTGCAAACTAATACGCTTGCCAACGTACAAAGCTTTGTGGTTGTAAAGTTGTCTACAATTTCTGGAGTCTACGTTTTGTGTTCAGGCTACACAAGAGTGCTGTGCGTTTTGCAATCAGAGCCTTGCAATCGACCGGACCGCGCTACACAGTGGTTTTTGTTACATAGCTCTTGCTTGTAAGCTTTGATTTAAAAGTAAAAAACTACTTACGAAAGACAGAAATAGATTGAATGTGAAAGATATTACATTGTATTGTGATAAAATTCTCTAATAAACATACATAAAATCACGCCCAATGGTAAGGCCAGAGACCTGAGATCGCCACTTGGTACAATTCTTAAAAACTTCCCTTGCTTCATTCACTACCTTGGAGTACAGGACCTCCGGTTACGAAGACCTTCTTGCAAGATCTCATCAATGTGATGTAACATGATAATCATTGTTCCTATTCCAATTAAATAGAACCATTACGCATGACGAAACACACATGAAGATGCAACTTTTTTTTGTATCCTGCTTAGCAATCTGTTTTTCCAAACAATAATCTAATCATTTGTCAGGTTTCCTTTGTCAAATCGTCCTTAGCTGAGTTTTTTTTTTTTTTATGCCATTATGTAGATACAACTAGCAAAATCTTTTAGAAACATAATCAGTACAAAACTAGTACACAAATGTAACTAGTTCAACAACGGTTGTTATTATTCGTCTCACAAAAGATATTTCACTCAGTATTCACAAGACTGCATGCACATCAACAATGGACTTTCATTCGTGTATCCAAAACGAGCGTCAGCTCTCGAAAATATAACCGAAACATGTGTTTTACTGGCGAAAATCGTACAAAATCCAAGATATATACATATATGATAGGTAGGTATATGATCTAGCAAAAATATGGCTATATACGTACATTACATACATAATATCACGTGTGTTATACCCAAAGGTGTAGGAACGGGTGTAATACTCCCAAGTCCCCATTAACAGTGTTAGTCCTACGTAGCATAGGGCTAGCCTGTTGCCATATACCGGGCATTTTACCAAACTCCAGAACATTCAAAATTTAATTGGAAAAGACTAATTCTCAGTTTCTGAGTACAAAGCGGTAGTTTATCTATTCAATAGCGTTTTGTTTATATGAGTTTAAACGCTATTAAATAGTAAAGTCGGTTACACTTCTAACCACGCTACAGAGGCAGCCAACACACTAACGAAAAAATCATTTTGAATACAAACCCGACGGCAAATCCTGTGCCTGCCAAAAATCCCGTATAATTTAAAACAAGCAACAAAACCAATGGAGCTTAAACTGAAATCCAACACTACATTCAGGTCTATAGCACCAATTTGCCAGGTCATTTGCTTCAGGGCAAGGCCAAATAAATCTCTCTCAAGATTTATTACCGTAAAACAATCCTGTGTTATTAAATAAACGATATGTTACTTTTGACTGCTGCTGTGAAACGGTTGGTAAGTATCCGACTGTTGATCATGAGGTTTCGAGTTCGAACCCGAGACACACCAATGACTTTTCCAAATTACGTGTGTATTAGAAATAATTGTCACCTCCTCTAACGGTAAAGGAAACGTAATGAAAATCTCTAGTCTAAAATTTGTTTAATACGTTTATTGAGAGCGTTCAAAGTCTAACCCGCACTTGGCCGGGATGGTGGACTCAAGGCCAAACCGTCCCTCGTTTGGGAGGAGACCCTTGCCCAGCAGTGAGCCAGTAATGTGTTTAAAAAAAAGCTAAAACCACCTCTGCCTAAGCCTTCGGGTATTCCAGGTGTGATATTACATTAGTATGTATGTAATGCTAGTATTTGAAGTTAAGATACCTTCAAATCATTAAATTGTATATTACCTTCACAACAACTGAGAAAAATGTGATCAAAACTACACGGATACTAAAATATATCTATGGTATAGCTCTACCTAAACCTTCAGGTATAACAGGCGTGATATTATGTACAATATATTCAAAAATGTCGTGGCAAGGCCTTAGAATGTTGGAACACGGGCCCCGATCGAGGTAATGGTCTATAAAATGGCCTTAAGAGGCCATTTATCATCGGAACGGAGTTCGTTCGCGGCCGATTCACAATTTATTGAGTACAGAAGTATGTAATACCTGAAGTATTGCTATTTGATGACTCAATTTTCTTGTTCGCTTTTCCTTATTGCTTTTGGAGAAAGTTTTAATTTGTAGGGTAATTTATTTTATTTTATTTATTTATTAGCAGGCATGCAGTTGTATACAACTGGTTAATGCCTGTATCCTGGTAATTCACTATGATGTAATCATTCATTAAATAAATTGGGGAGGTTTTGGTATAGATACAGTTGATGCTAAGAATATGCTTTAGTTAATAGAGGTAAAATAAGATACAGGCACTCTTATTTCGGTTTGATTAATAAATAAACGTGTGGTTTACACTTTAAATAAAACTGGAAATATGTTTTATTAAACTTTTAGTAGTTACAGTAAATTTTTTAAAAAAATTATTAGCTGAACTTAAACTTAAAACCTCAACTGTGTCTCATTTCAACCGAAGTCTTATCATCAAACGAACAGAGAAAATAATTATTGAACAACATTTTTATTCATTCAGACGCATGTAGTAACCATTTACACAACAATGTATCTAAAGGCAGAAAATCTTATTAATAAACCATTATTCCCGTCCAGTTTCTAAACTGCAGCTCACAAACCAGACTTTAAACTATATCCATTATCCATACACTCCGAACGTCGGGAATAAATTACTTTTCCTCATGTCGCATACTTGTCGTCGATTAATTGGTTTTTTATCACATCCCATCGGTTGATTACAGCTTACACTAAGTTTTAAACGTTTGTACAAACTGGTAAATTAAAGGAAAACGTTTAAGCTTAGTTTAAACTACATTAAACGAAAGATAGTTTGTGTTTTTCGGTCGATGCTGGTCGATTGTTTTGTTACTTTTATGTTTACTGTAGCGCGATTCTCTATATTCGGTACTGTCGATTATCTACAGTTTGAAATTTAAAATGTACTGCCAAAATAGTTCCTACGTCGCCTGTTAGAGGCGCTGACCAGATTTTCAAACAAGATTTCTCGGGAGCCGATTGTCGATAGTCGATAATGGTATAGTATCGAGCTACTGAAGTTACTAAAGATTTAAAACACAATAACAATACCGAAGATATAATAAAAACGTTTCCAGTATTTATTTTTACAGTTGCATACCCTGAGAAAAGACGTACCGGCACGACAAAACCACGAGTGAAGTAGGGGTGAAAATCACTGGACTGATTAGAAAGGGCTGATAAAAAGTTTTTTGGACAGCAGTGGGATACTCCTATTAGTACGAACAATTAATCAGACGAAAATACTATAGAATATCGGCCTTCCAGACATTACTAGCAATTTACTTAGTCTCTAGGTATCGTATTCTCTTTAACCACTCAGATAAATTACCCCAATATAAGCATAGGTATGTTGCTATTGTGAATAATGTCCATCTAATCGTGAGCACAATTGTATGCAAGACATGACATCTATGGATACAAATCCGATGGGTCTAATAACGGAAACATATACCTAATGTATATTAGATACTATTGATACTGTGATTACAGATGAGAACAATTGAGATATAAATAGTGAAATGGAAATTAATAATTAATTATTAATTATATAATAGTTTATTTTAATATTACCGCTTTATATTTTTAGTATTACTTTTGTTAATTATAAAATTATATTTCGTTTATTGATGTAAATATTTTAAAATGATAATAAACTAATAATAGTAATAGTTAATATATTGTAAAATAATACAATATAATTGCGTGATAGCTGAAATTGTAGAGATCATTTTAATTTAGGTAACTCAATAACGAACCTAAAAACATGAGTTCGCTTTTGACTTTTTCGGGATTAAAGCTATTCTCAATTTATTGCTAACCAAGCTTCTTAAATTAGTAGTTCCAGAGAACGGTAATAATTAATTTTCTAACACTTAATGCATCGTCATCGTCATCAATCGCCGCGTGTGGCGGGTTCGAATCCCACCCGGGACAAATATGTGTGTGATGAGCACAAGTAATTGTTCTGAGCCTGGATGTTAATTTATCTATATAAGTATGTATTTAGAAGTATATAAGTATGTTTATCAGTTGTCTGGTTACCATAGTACAAGCTCTGCTTAGTTTGGAATAAGATGACCGAGTGTGAGTTGTCCAAAAGTATTTATTTATTTATCATCATATTTGATGCTCGTGGTACAAACACTGAAACGTCTTTGTGGCAAAGAATATTAGCAAAAAACAATTTAATCATATGAAACTATCGTGATAGAGACACGAAACTATTCTGCCAGGCAAAACTCTCGGTCAAATACATAGAGTTTTATACATCTACGGCTTTATACTCAAATTCATGCACTACCCTGATAAAGTTTAATACACGACAATGAATGTACGACATACAATAAGGTGAGCTCAGTGCCGTCAACGAGATTTGACCTAATTTTAACGAGAAGCTTCCCCGAGTTGCTATCTAATTAGATATACGGCTAAGTGGGACTTTTGGAACATTGTCGTGTGTAGTGTGTACCTTTATTTTGGTATAACTATATTACTTTTTGGTATAAGCAAACTGGAAATTAATTATTATGTATTTAGAATATGTACCTAAATAAGAATTTACAGCTGAGTATATTAAAAAGCAATTTATTTTCTTTTCATATCCTTTTCCATTCTTTGGTCTCTGTCTACCCCTTTGGCAAAAAGGCGTTATTTGTTGTATCTATTTAATTTATAATATGAAATTAATGTTCTTAAAATGAAGGCTGAAACGAATAATTTTTCTCTCGTGATTTATAAACAGTGTTACTTCATCCCTGTACTCTTTAGCTAAGATTCTTTTAGAAGAAAGATTTTGTCTTAAAACACGAAAAACGTTAACCTGATTCGTATTTCTTTTACGAGTAGAATAAAATGTAAAATTAACTTAACCCTCGCTCTTCGGTGCACAAAACAAATTCCCTACATTTTCTCCCCGGGCTGACCTAAAACGTGCAATGCAAAGCCAAGAGCGTCCTAACTCATAATGAAAATGGAAATACCGAATGAAATTTTCCCCAAAATTCGGGTTAATTTCAATGATGGCAACACTACCTTGTAATACGAGTATGTCTGTGTATTGTATTATTTTTTAACCAAAATGCAGGTTAGTTTCAAAAATGGCAGCAGTACTGTGTATGTCTGTATCTATATTGTTTTATTTTTCCCTAAAATGCGGTTTAATTTCAACGTTGGCAAGACTACTATGTGTTTTATATTATTTTTCCCAGTAATGCGGTTTAATTTCAATGATGGCAACACTATGTATGTCAGTGTGTGTGTATGTGTGTAATATCAATTCATTTGTTGTGCAAACAGCTGTGTAATATCTTAATAGAGAGTCGAGAGCTTACGCGAATACTCGCGTTCATACGAGTGTTTGGATAAACGGGTATAAGGACAACTGCTAAGTAGTTATAGTACAACTATATTTTAGTAGTAGGTGCTTCTAATATTAATTAATCTAGGTAGAAATTACTCTAGTTCTTAAACACTCTAAGAAACTTATAGGATCTAAACAGGCTTAATACATTATGATCAAAGTTTAGGATTCCGCAATTTATATACATAGATTAAGCAGAAGAAAAAAAAAGTGCTATCACAAAAAAAAACAAAATTGATTAAGAAATTGTGCTTTAAATATATACTAAAACTTTTTATACTTTTTATTTATGCAAGACGTGGTTTTAATGTTATAAATGAGACGGCTAGTACGTATTAATATTCGCGTTTATTTTACAACAAATTTTCCACTTTACAATTCAAAGTCAACCAGATCAAAATGTTCCCAAAATCACAGCTTAAAATCTCAAGTAAACAAATTCCACATCTTAAACTCGTAAGTAAACGGCACAATCTTCTTAAACAACACACAAAGAGACTAACTAAATAATTAACCATCAATCCACGTAGTTAATTAAGTAGTCATTTATACAAGAACACAATCGCAGGATCTCAATGGAAGATTGCATTAAAACGACACTGCCAATTAGCAATGTAAATAAGTAATGCCTTTTGGTTTGTTCCGCTTACGTCTTGGGAATAATACTCGTTTGTTTTTGGAGATTAAGGCTCATGGTTTCTTTGAAACACCATGATTTTTATTCAATTATATTAATATGCATCGACTTTAATTCAACTGTTGAACATGAGTTTTCGGATGCAGTTCCCGGGATTAAATAATTGACATTGGTAATTTTCTAAGCTGTGGGAAGGTAAGCAAAACAACTGCTTAAGCATGGCTAAAACTGACAAATGCTCGGGAAGATATTTGTAGCAATAAAAGAACATCCTGACTTAACACATTTATTAACTGGGCACATTATTAATTTAGGTATATTGTATGTACACTACACAGAGTTACTAAGTGATGTCAGTCAGTCTGTCTACTAAGTCATGCTTACAATTTCACCATTTTATTTTATTCTTGAAAATATAACAAACATAAGGTAATAGAGAATCTAATTTTCCAATTAGAAATAATCTAACATTTGCTAAATTTTGTCCTAATAGTTTCGTCAATTTCACGTTAATGAAGGACAAAATAACCTGGTATTAAATTAGTTGGGATTCTAAGTTTATACGTAATAAGTACGGATATAGATAAGCTTACTTATATACAAAACAATAGCATAGCGTAATTTATTCCCTAGTCTTCTTCTTATTCTTATCGTTGTAGATAACAACCGGGACCGACTTTTAACGTGTCCTCCGAAGTCTAGGTGCTTCGGAGGACTCGTTAAAAGTCGGTCCCGGTTGTTCAGTTCAAATACCACTATGCGGTCACCTATCTATGAAGTGACCATGCCAAGGATTGCTTAACCCACAGATCGTTTACCGACCGGTGAGCGCAACTGGCTATGGGCGCCTTCCCTAGTATCAGCTACATTTAGGAACAAGGGCTCATTTAGATTTAGTATATATTATTAAGCCTAGTGTTTTAATTCAGTCGGCTTGTTCCTTCTTAATGGATTAGCAGCTATTCGTTGTCGTTTAACGAAATATTACGCAGTTAGGACTAATAAACGTTGAATATAAAGATATATTAGTTCAGATACTGTGGCGTTTAAACCCTTTTGTTGTTTAGTTAATTGTTCTTAAACTGTTAAAAGAATGCTCTTGGCTAAACTTTGGAGAATAAGGTTCATTTAAGGCTACTGCCTACCTTATTCTCCAAAGTTTAGGTACCCCTTTGATAAGAAATCAAAGTTTAAAGTAAGAAATACCTAATTCGACAATTGTTTTTTGAAATGGTTAGTTTATAAATCTTTACTAAATACTTACAAGAAGGTAGTCATTCGTAGTGGTTTACAGGTGCTAGGACTAATCTTATTGGAATTGTGGTTTACAAATTGCTAGGTTTAATCTTATTGGAATTTACGTACCTACTTTTCCTGGCATCTTATTATTTATTCTAATATGACAAATCCTATCTAGATTAAGATTAATTAATCCTATTAAAATTAACCTTAAGTGGGACAGACACGGGTCATAAAATTACTCTGCGAATTTACTTAAGGTAATAGAAAGCTTTGCCATTGTACGACACCATAAACAATAAAAGACCTATAAAACATCCCGTCAAAAAGCAAAAACTCAAAAACAAAAACAACACCAGAAAAATATCGCAATGTCACATTTTCATGTCACCACTCGCTTTGACTTCAAACACATCTAACGGCGCCTCGCTGGAAAGCGAAACAAACGCAAAACTACTAATAAACTTCGAGGTTCTTTGCAAAAGGAAAAACGCAGTACGAGGGCATTTCGCGAGTATTGACATGCTTTAATGAAGTTCTTGGCAAAGGCCACGGCTCGCAAATTAGAGGTCGTAATCAAACCGTATGACTAATGAGCTTACCCCTTTTTGTGATATAATTTATGGTCTTTAAATATCGATGGTTACGATTTATTTCAAAATTGAAGTTGAAAAATTAGGTGGGTGAAATATCTAATAGGTAATAGTTAAATACAGACATAGTATCACGCAAGTTATAGTCAAAGGGATAGGCAGAAGCGTATTAAAAACACTGACGTTTCACTATTTCCAATGTTAGCCTCGCCCCTTGTTATACATGGGGTATTAGGGGCGAGTCTATTATTGACATAATATATACCGGGCACGTTATCAAACCACGGAGTACTATTGAGTAAAATTCTAACATAAATTAAAAGAGATCTGTAGTTCTTTGACTGACGCAGGAATCGAACCTAACATTCTCACAAACAGCAGACGATCAACACTACCCCACTACACAACAGTAGCAGTTATTAAAATACATTCTAAATTCATTTAAACAACAAAATATGCTGTAGCTATGAACTTTGTAAACGTTGTCAATGAATATCAAATCTGAATAAAAAAACAATTAAATATAAATCATGTTAACAATTTCTATGAAAAACCATTCGACATCACGCACAACGCACAACAAACGTACCAGAAATAAAAATATGACAATCATAATTCAAACGTATTTTCAAACACATTCAACACATAAAAATCTATTTTATTTAAATAGCGGACTGGCTCGGTTTTATCCGTGTGTGGTACAATATATCCGGTTAATTAATTTTTCCGCGGAAACTTTGTGACCATTGATTTGATCCATTGATAACTGGTCTCTTGGCTACAAATAATTAAAAAAAAAATAGTTTAGTTGTCCATAAGCATAAGCATACATACATTTCGATGATTCATTTTTATATATAATAGAAGACGGAGCAATAATTTGACAAATGCGACAAAAAACCACCTAATTTCCGAAGCTATTTTTTAACTTGGCCACATTACGGTGTTCTAAACGGCGCATATCTTTTTGGAAGCGTGGAGCCCTGAGTTTGGGTCCCAAAACAAAACTTCAATTAAGTTGAATAATTAGACAAAGAGAGAAGGGTATTAGAGCCGTAGTTAAGTAAATAAAGGTTATTTTTACGTAAACAACGAATCTGTGATTTATTGTTGAGTTTGAATTTGTATGCGGAATTTCCAGTAAGTAACTGAATCAATTTATGAGAGAGGGCGAATTTGAAATCTAAATATGAAGAAAATTTTCCATACTTTTCATTCATACATAGATACAATCACGCCTTGTAGGCAAAGACCAAAGAAGGCAACTTGGTACGATCCTTAAAAACTTCCCATACGTTACATAAACATATAGAAAATAAACATAAAGTTTAGTTTCTATATGTTTCTTCTAAATTTTAAAATTCTAAATATGGTTTTAATCTAAAGCAGCTTTATGCAAAATCACAGTAGCTTTTGTACCATCCAACATTCAAGTACTGTCTCCTACACCAATTTATTTCTGCTAAAAAGGACCTATAATAAAATAAAATCCACCTTTATCCCCTTTATTATACCTGCATATAATTTCAACATCAAAAACAAAAGTAATGTCTCCACTACGTACTAAAGTGGGCAACACAAGTTCCCACTATACTCTTCTTACTTTAAAGCACTGAGAGCCATTTGCGAAGATTCACCTCACATCAAAACAAATGAGCACCATCTCATGAACCCTAACACCCTGTATAAGATGGAAACACCTCTTATATGAGATCATCCCTTATAAGATGAAGACAACTGTATAAATAGAACATACTGTGTAAGATGAATACACTCTGTATAATGTGTAGGTGTTGAAAAATTTTGCCGTATAATACTAAATGAGGACTTATCTCGTCTTTACCTACCCCTTATGGGAAACATGATTTTATATATGTACTAAATAATAATAATTATTATAGAGTCATAGATTACTACTATTATAGATTACTGACTTCATTACGCACGAGGTCACAACTCTAAAAATATGTGACGCTAGTTCTTGAAAATGATTTTATTAAACTAAATATGAAATAAAAATTAATTAATTAATGTTTTTTTTCCAGTCACATTCCAATGTGTACTCAACTCTGAACAAATAAAAATGGTTTTATGCAACTACAGTTTCGCAACCATTTCATAATAGTTTAGATAAAACTGTTTCAATTTCAAAGTGTATACGGGTTATGAATGCATTTTATCTCGAAATGTTTTAACCGTTAGCTACAAAAGTGTTTTCGCTGGAATAATATTTATATGAATGAAACAATCCTTTCATTTAGGTAAACTTACGAATCAATATAGCTCCAGGCTTCATTTTAATTATTGTCCTTTTACTGGGCATTTTTTTACAATATCACCGTTATCAACAACTTTATTAGAATCGGCTTCCAGTCTTACCAGATGCAACTAAATACCATAATTAGACTGCCTATCGGACTTCCACAACCGAGTCACCTGGGTTATAACACGACACCCCTCGGTCAAAATGGTTGTCTGACTTTCACTTTTTTCTTTCTTTCTCGACTCCCACAAAACCGTTTTATGAATCACAAATTCAAAAGCTCAAAAGACTGTTTTGCAATCTCACGATCACTCATTTAAAAACAATCGTAGCCGTCCCAAACAAACTCATTCATATTTCGAACACACCAAATTAATATCTGACCGCTTTTATTCCACACAAACGTCTTTAATAAGAAAGAGACGACAAATGTTCAAAAAAAGAACTCAAAGAGAACAATATCAATGGGATCAAAGAAAAAAAACAAAAGCATTATCTCGTAAGTACGTCAACAAAGGAGGTTGTTTGAATTGTAAATGTGACAATGGCCTCTAAAAATTTAATTTTCGTATTGTATTCAACCCCTAAGCGTTATGGGGATGAATGTAGGCGTGATGTAAATGCATCGAAACAGGCTTTTTTGGGTAATATTATGGTAATATTGGAGACAATTGGGGTGGTCCTGGCTGGTTTGGATAAATGTCGAGTGAGTGAGAAATTGGTAATACTGCTTTTTTTTAACTTTCTTCTTTCACAAAAGCTTGAGTACTTATACCGGAGCGTTAACTATTGAAATTCGATTTTTATTCAATTGAAACATTCCTATCCAGTATTTTAAACCTGTAATAAAGGTCTATAATAATATCAAAATTCTATAGAATTTCTAATGCTGAACTTAAACTTCTCGATGTATCAACCTATTTAATAAGGCAGATGAAGTCGTATCCCACCTAACATAATGAAAACAAGTAGTACTAAAGTACTAATTCACTATTACGTACTTATAAACTATACTATTTTTATTATACTCCCAGCACAAAACAGTTAAAAACGACACATCTACAACAATCTACAATATTCTGTACTGTCACAAACAACAACGTAATTCATCATACCCCAGTCAACGAGCCCAACAGAACACAAACTTACAAGCATTCATACTATTTTCTCCGTACCATTACCCACCGTCAGTTACACTGTTATTATATTATTCAATACATTATCGTTTCCAATAATTGCTGGCAATGTAATGTAGTGGAAAATACAGGGAATATTGAATAATAAACGTATCCTACGATACAATCCGGTTTACGTGTACCGTCCTAATATGGACCGAAGTAAGCTCCTGAATTGAACACAATCGGATTTGTATATAAACTGCTTTATTGATTGATGTGATCAAATAAGATTTGTAGAGTAACGACGAAACTGAAATGTTCTATTTTGTATGTCTATTTTAAGTGAAATTTAGGATTTAAATCACTTTGACGTGTGTTTTAGAGAATTGGTGGAATAGTTTTTAAGCGCTACTTTAATTTGTTTTATCTATCCGGTCTTAAATATAAAAGCGTGCAATAAGATTTAAAATCAAAAAGCGTCGTATCGCTTTGAAAATATTTTTTCAGTTTTATTTCTTTTTATTAGTTTAATTTCCTTTTTTACTTTAATTTCCTATTTATCATTCTAAATATGACACATTCTAAATACGACATAAATATCTTTTTTTACGGAAATAGTAACCTTTCTTGTTTCTTACAAATCAATATTAATGTGACTACGAAAGATTGTATTTTCACAAACACACGGATAAAGTACAGCTGAACATAAAACAGCTCAACACTTCAAAATCCTACTTATCCAAACCAAGCTGCAAAGCATAATTAACGAGGCTTCTCTACCTACTAGTCAGAACATCAATTGCCAAAAAACATCTCTACCTTCTTTTAATCTCTATAGGAACTATCAAGAGCAAGCTGGAAAACATCTTTTGAGCTGAGTGCAACTTGAGCGAACGTCAAAAGATGAAAGTAGAGAGGGAATTCTTGAAGCAATTGGATTGGGGAACTTGCTTGTATAGAAGCAATACTTACATACGAATATCTAACTATGTAAGTATCTTTACCTTGGTAGATAAAGCAGCGGCTTCCAATGTTTGTGCGCGCATAACTTTTGAAAAAAAAAAACATTTTTATAATAATTATTGGGACAAGGTTTGTATTAGATCGATGGGATCACAATTCTCACTGGAATAGAATCAACGGGATTAAATTCCTTAAATGTTTCTATACCCGGATGAACTCTGACAAGTCTAAGTTAGTAAATCTATACTAATATAATAAAGCTGAAGAGTTTGTTTGTTTGTTTGTTTGTTTGTTTGTTTGTTTGTTTGTTTGTTTGTTTGTTTGTTTGTTTGTTTGAACGCGCTAATCTCAAGAACTACTGGTCCGATTTGAAAAATTCTTTCAGTGTTAGATAGCCCATTTATCGAGGAAGGTTATAGGCTATATAACATCACGCTACGGTCATTAGGAGCGGAGTAGCAACGAAAAATGTTACAAAAACGGAGAAGATTTTGACCCATTCTCTTAAGTGACGCAAGCGAAGTTGCGCGGGTCAGCTAGTGATTAATAATTGTCAATATACCTTTATTAGTAAAAGTTATATTAATTATTATACACGCTATGTCAGTTTGCTTCCCACAAACATTATTTTCAAAACTACTTCACAGTTAGATAAACTTCTATAAACTCCACACTTCAAGGAACAAAATCTTAGTAAACTTTGAAACATATTGGCTCTTAGAACATAAAGGATTGTGCAATTCGCTTTTACATCACTTCCATACTACAAAGCGAAACTTTGCGTTCGAACTTTGTGTAAGAATTCGAGAATTTTCGAGAAATATCTCCAACGATTCCAATACAACGATTCGGAAGAATTCCCTGGAATACGGTACGTTGCTTACTATAAAATTCTGTATTCAGTTCAAAGGTCCCTTTTACCGGTCAGCGTCTAGAATTGGGGGGCTATTATATTCAGAAAGGATTTTACGGACCAATGACGATGTTTTTCGTAAGTAAATATACGGTTGATTTTGTAAAAATTGAGTTGAGTTTCGATGGATCATAGAAAGTTAATCCATTATTGCATTTTAAAAATGTTTATATATATTATGATTGATTAATAAAAAAATACCTTTTTCAGTCACAATGAATTGAGATTTGATTGAGAACATACATATAAATGATAGGTATTCCATTGTTTTGCAAAACAAGATTACAATATGTCAATGTCGATAGATGTTAACGAGTACAATAATGTATTACTGTTATTTCACAAAAGCATCGTCACATCAAATATCCGTACATTGTTTCCTTCATTATTCCAACCAGATACAATAACGACTTTCCTCAACCCTTATAATCAACAAAAACATCTAAGTATAAACTTGCACAATTTTCAATATTTTTCATTAAAAGTTTCAGCGCGCAGCTGGCGCAGTTCATTGAAATATAAAACCATTAACCCTTCAATCACCACCCAACGCTGAAAGTAGAAAAAACCAGTGCAATATCGAGCTACACTGCAATAACTACCTTCAAAGGAAATTCAATATACATAGACTCAGAGTAAAAGTTTTTCAAGAACCATCGATTGAAGAAATGAATTCAATACTTTTTGTTTGTTTTCCAATGCAATATTTAGACGTCTAGCTTTTATTACTTGCTGTAGTTACAAGTGAATCGGATGTAAGAGAATTTTATTAAAGAACCATCTTTACGTACTTGCTAAATTACAAACATATATAGACATAATCACACTTTTTTTCTTAAAGGGATAGACTTCTCTAGTATTCTCTATACTACTTGGATACGATCTTTACAAAATTCCCTTACTTCATTTACGTCTACAATAATCCACATATTATCTTATTATTAGGTAAATTCCTATATTATATTTAAATATGTACTTTCATAGTATGTTGATAGATAAGTATAACCACTTTTCTTAATTGTCTTTATCATACAAAATTAACTATTTTAAATGACTAAAAGAGAAATTTTAAAAGACAAGATATTACCGCCATTTCGCACTATCCGTTTAAAGCAGATCGTTTAAGCTCCTAAAGAACGTTGAAGTTAAGACGCTAATTTCATTGGATTCTCTTAATAGTTACTGCCTTTCAAGTTATAGGAACCACAGATAATCGCTTTTAGCTGCCATTCAGTCAGCATTTTTATACAAATTAGTCTAGAATCGGATTAAACTTAATTTTGTGATAGTTTTATGAAATTTCATAAAAATGTAATAGTAATCTCATGTTATCTGAGGAACGCCCAAGATACATTGTAAAACTTTTACTACTATCGTGAAAATCGTCTGTACACATAAAATATACATTAAAGCACCTGCAAATAAAATTCAAATTTTTATTAGCGCCTATAAATTTCCTCATAGCAATAACTCGCACGTACGCAACAATTTCCTTTAAAAATAATCATATTTCTTAGCATAACACGACATTTTTGAGTCTCTTATATCATAATAATAACGGCAACAACCGAAAGTCTTTGTCTTTATATCCCTCGTAAAAATATTTTACACATTCCCTTTCAGAAAGAAATTCTTTCGTCACTAAAATTATATAAGGCGTTTTACATACAAGAAAGGCCATATTACGGCTGTGTTAAAATAAAGACGGGCTTTTGTACTCGCCGACAAATTACGGGAGAGAAAAATTGTTGGGGAAATTGTTTTGTGTACACAGCTTTATATAGCGGGACTTATAATCGTGTCTGTAGAATAAATAAGAAATGTGAACATCTACATACTAACGACCCACAACTATTATTCATATTGTGCGTGTGTTTTTTTCTTTTTTGGACGTAGACGCTGGCTGAATTTCAACCGCTTTAGTTTATTCTTTTTTTTTGTGAAGCGCTTCCGACGTCCGTCGCTTTGTAGAGTCGCTTTTTCTGTAGGACTAACAGGCTTAGGCACTAGGGATGGGCACACTACAGGAAATATTACAAACTGTGTTTATTTCAAGCGGGAACGTAACTGTCTCTGTGATAACAGGTTCTATCAATTCCTCGTCGAACGAATTCCTAGTAGAAATAGAGTTCTCAGTAGTAAGCCGATATGTTTGTTCCGTATTAAATGAGACTTTCTGGAACAGGAGCAAAACGTAGAAACAATACAATTTTGCGGAAAATAGTTTAAAAGATTTAAATCCTTGAATTTCAAAGTTTTCAGTAGTAATAAAAATGCAAGTTGTACTGCTCTGAAAACTCTGGCCTTTCAACTGCACTTAAAGTGAAAGCTGAAAGCTTTTAGCAACAAAAAAACGATCGCGTGCACTCTTTAACTTCGAAAGATTGAATTTTTTGTCGATGCATCTTAATTTACGAGCTGAGCATAGACAATTTTACTCCCTTTGCCAGAGACTGATAAATGACTTAATTGCGATATCTAGTTATGAACACTTAATTTTACTGTTATACACTGTCTTAATCTGTAGTATGACGGTAATCAAAGCACAGCAAAGGTTATATTATTGCATTATCAGAAAAAGCGCTCTACTCTTACTAGACGGCCTTATTAAAAAATCAATTTATCTAGCTAAAGCATAGTTTATACGGTTTTATAAACCAGTTAAGTTCAGTGAAAAATTGCGCTTTTGTATACAAGTCTTTTCGTTTGTTTTTTTCATTGATAAACTAAAAGTCTTTTAGAGCCAGTCCTTTCCACAAACATTATATAGAAACGATACCATAGAAACGTAATAATGCTACTGTAATAAGTCAATCATGAATCAGTGCTAAGATATGCAATTGCCGGTGTTATAGGTACTATTTTACCCTTATCACAACGACTTAAACCTCAATATCATAATGAAGTCTATAAATCACTAACTATTGTTGTAAAGCCGTTCTGTATGTCATAAATCTAAGCATTGAATATACGGGATTGGACAACGTTACCACGTTACTATGAATATACCGTACAAATAGTCTCATACGTCATTGCAGTACAGTCGCGGGCAAATATATGTACATAGAATTATATTTTATGTTCATAGTACGAAAATAGACATCAATGTAATAGTAGATACACTTACCCTCTTATTCATAAAAATATATGAAGTTATGAAAGGCTTATAAAGTGTTTTGTTTCTTTCACTCCTTAGCTAAATGAAAAAGAGAAAACATATTATAGTAGCTTTTTAACGAAAATAGGTTTATAGTGTGTTTATGAATAAGAGGGTAAATCTTTATCTATCTGTCTATCTTATTTGACTAAGCTTTAGTAATTAATCCCATCTTTATTATCTACGCGCACTAAGTAAGTAATCTTAAAACAAGATTATTGCTGCGTTTCAATATAACCTGGACTTACCTGTCGTTACGACAATGCGCATTCTTACCGTTTCAACGATAAATGATATTAAAAATATGATATTCAATACGTATTTCGCTCGTGCTCGTGCTAGAGCTCGTGGCTTAGTTTACAACAGCCGCGCGGATCGATCTCTGAGGTTAAGCTACGCTTGCCGAGATTGTTCCGTGGATGGGTGACCATCTTATACATATCGAGTTACTCCGTGTTTCGGAAGGCACGTTAAATTGTGGGTCCCGGCTGTCATTTTCGAAGATCTTTGACAGTCGTTAACAGTAGTCAGAAGCTTGAAAGTCTGACAACCAGTCTTACCGAAGGGTATCGTATTAATACCTAAGTAACTGGGTTGTGGAGGTCAGATAGGCAGTCGCTCCATGTAAAACACTGGTATCCAGCTGCATCCGGTGGGACTGGAAGCCGACTCCAACATAATTTGGAAAAAAGGCTAAGCGAATATAATACGTCTTTCTGCTTGTGACTGTACATAACTGTCCCGGGAACACCGGGGTATAGAGCTAGAGCCGGGACGTTGTAATATCAGTTTACAAAATGTTGTATTTGCATTGTAAAAGACGTGTCTGGGTGAAAAGATTGTGCTCCTTTGAGAATAACGCGTTTCTTCGGCGGGATATGTTCATTATTCTTTAAGATCACTCTATTACTGGTTTTATAACTTTGAACGAAGATCTAGAAAAACGAACTCACGGAGAATATTTCTTGGGTAATAGCTCCTAGGTATAGCTTTTGCCTTTTTAGCAGGCTCATTACTAAATCCTGGGCTGCTAATAAGGCTTTCCTAAAAAGTTTGTGCTACTCAGATTTTAATAAAGAATTTTTTTGTTTAGATAACCACGTTTATGTAGCAGGTTAATGTAATACTGCAACCGTTGCTAAAAGGCAATAACTAAATGAAAGAGGGAGGTTGATATAGTATTATGTTTCAAACACAAAGTTAATTTGTGCATACTTACTAGGCTGTTTTATTACAACATAATTAATTAATACCCATACCACGGTTTAAAGAGAACACAATAATAACTATAAACGCAAGCAAAACCTACCGTCCATAGCTTAGTTATACAAACATCGAGTTGTACATAATCTTCAACAAGTTCCAATTCAAATTCTCAAGAATTACGCCGGTAGATTTGTATAATTTTTGTACCGTTTCCCTCGGAAATTAAAGCGGGATAAGCAGGAATTATAGCAGTCATTAATAATGCAAGAAAATGCTCAGTGGCGAGTTTTGTTTCCGACTCTCATTGCATGCATGGCTGACTACCAACTAGTGTTTGTTTCAGATTAACCTGCCAGAATTAAATGCTCACTGAAAAGTGAATTTACCTTTTTTAAAGTAAGAAATGTTTTGAATGAGTAATGGAAGTGATGCAGTGTCAACTTTTGAATAAATATTTAGATTGTGTTACAATTATGGTGCCTTTTCATTCTGTTTTGTGCAGCTTTCTTTAAAAGTTAGTTGACATTATATACTATTGATAAAATTATTTTAATCCCCAGCCCGCACTTGACCAGCGTGGTGGACTCAAGGCTTATCCCCTCCATCATAACGGGAGAAGACCCTAGCCCAGAATAGGGACATAAAAATTAACCCACTACGGGTTATTTTTTTTTATAACCCCTGGTCTTCTGTCATTACCATTTATATCTGTATATGTGTTCATTTTTTTTGCTCGTATTTCGGGACTTGAAAATATCTGTAAAAAGTTATTCGCGTTGAAATATTCGCAATAATCAAATAACATTAAAAATATGTACATACAAAAAGTGAAGTGACATTCCACTTTACAAAATAATATTTTATATCAAAAATAAATTTCATATCAAGTGTCTGTTACGTCATATCATATTACCTCTATAAGCTATATGATCCATTGTTTTTCAGAATGCTTGTTTTACATGAACTTTTTAAATATAAAATTTTAAGTGCTCTTAACCCACTTTAAATACAAACGTTATATTGCAATATTTTAGTCGTGTGGAACATGATCAAGTACTTTTAAATCGATAATATTGAGTTTGTATCGTCCAAATGTCAACTTTGATTGTGTTTGACATTTTGAATTCTACTATAAGAAATGGATGTTTGATGGTGTCCTCAAGTGATTATTCGTAATTACTAGTTGTCAAATGATACAGTTTTGTCTCATGTGTGAGTGTATAAGGCAATATGATAAATACCTACACAACCACAAATAACCAAGTAGATTCTCGCCATGAGTACCCCTTTTAAAATTTTCTTGCGAAATTTCGATACCAACTTTATTTCAAAGCAGGTGATCTGAAATCGCCGCTCCGTCCAAAGTTCTTCAACTTAAAAGCCACTCTGTAATTAATGTAAAATATTCACCAGTTGCGAGGTAACTGCACAAATTATGCCGAGGTTTTCATTCAACGGAATAGAAGAGATTCAGGAATTATCATCGGACCGTCGTGTTATGCTTCGCGTAGTCCGAAACTTTCTCCAAGTTATATGATGTCTTTGTGAGAAGTTCGCGCGCTCTCGTAATTGACAAGAAATGTCTTCATGCACACCGCTGTATTCTATTTTCGGCACGTGAAAATGTATTCAGTGTTTACTTAGAAAACTATGCTAAAAACGCCCACAGCGACGGGGTCGATGTTGCGGGAACGGCGCATTGTAATCCGACGCGTTTTCACGTTGCCGTATGTTTTAAAGATTGTTTCGGAATACGTAGGTAGGTACTGTTGTAGCATTTTTAGTGTAGAGGGATCAAAGAGTGGGAATTTCGTAACTTGTGGAATAGATAGATAATACATATGTAGATTATTCTGCGACAAAGTTTAGTTTCGTAAAAATAATCATGGAGATCACGGGCTCATACAACAAATCTGTGGGCAAAGCGTTATCTGCAATGTCGCAAAACAGATTTACATAACTTTTACAAAAGAAACAATGATGGCACTAAAACGTTTTTATTGGAGACCTTGAATCTCTACAAAAACTACGGAGATTTTATGTGGATTTCTATTGGTAAAACTTAGGTCTAACTTACAAAGCCGGATACTTTTTATCCTGGCCTTTCTTTTGGGATTTGCGCGGCACCGAGGTACCACGGCACTGATAGTAGGCCGAGCGGCGTGCTAAAGCTAGTTCTATGTAAAACGAACTTGACAGAAAGAAATTGGACAATGGACATACCCGAAAACTGTCAGTGCCGGTATTTGGGTGTGAGCTTTTATCGAACTGATTCCCAAAGGCTTAACGGTATCGAAGTGTGTGGAAAAAATATAGAATTTTTTATTTTCACGACTTTGTTAAAGTGTTGCAGATATTTTGGTTTTTCCTTTTTGAGCTCAACTTTAAATTGCACCAGGTGTTTGAAGTTTGAACTGAAAATTGAAGCTTGTGAGATGTTTTCTGCGCTCTATCGGAAAACGTGTTTTTTTAACTCAAACGGTATCCTGCAGTGAAAAAAATATAATAAAACAAGCCTTTTTATGCCTAGATAACAGCGACACTAAATACGATACAGGTAATTCTATGTTCTATTTGGTATAAAAAATATTAAAATAAAATGATGCGGTACGTAATTCACTAAAAAGCGTGGAAACATAATCCCATTAATTCAAAAATAATCATAATAATGCAGTATACAGCACAAAATACATTAGCAGTAATCGGATTCCCACCACAAACCAAATTGCTACAGCATAATCCACAATCCTATGGATATCAGGGGTACCAACATTGAGGTTATGTGATTTTCCCGCCAAAATAATGCGACGGCCACTCTAATGGATACTTTCTATCCGTGACAGACCTCGCCTGAGGCATAACATAAATAAATCCGCCTAAATCAACACTCGCGGCTTCACCGACGGCTATGCGGAAAAATGGCGGCTTGTGTCGCTAAGTCGGTATGTAGATTTTTGGATTTTGGAAACATTTTGGGTTACGACTATAATACTAAAGTGAAAAAAACCATATGTGCATGGCATAATTTTTTCTTTCATCCAGTCTTCTTCTTCTTATCGTATGGTTAGTGTCAAAATTGTTCAAGCCGCCCAGAGGCCTTTGACGTGGCTTAACGACAGCAATCTTAATTGTCAACAACCGGAACCAACTTTTTACGTGCCCTCCGAAGCACGGAGACGCCCAGTTCAAATACCACTATGCGGTCATCCATCTATGGAATGACCGCGCCAAGGTTTGCTTAACCCACAACTGGGCGCCTCAATTTTATCCAGTGTGACTACACTGGATAATATTGAGGCGATTGAGGCGATAGGAAATAGTAAATTAAATTGATTTCAATTAAAGCAAGAGTTGACATCGAATTAGTACGGTGTATTATCTATTTTATCTTGCAGTCAGATTAAGTAAGTTAATTGAGCTTATTAACTTAGTATATATATCAAACTAATTAACTGCTAAGTTATTTATTACGTACTCGTACGTAGAACAACGCTACGTAAAATGTTTCATTAAAAGAAATTGCAGATATTCTCTGTTTGAAGCCAAACGATCTATTTAACCAAGTCCTATTTGCAGCGCGCGACTATCACTTGCTTTTATAAATGATTCCTTCCTTGAAACGATAACGAGGAGCAATCTTACTCCTTTTCTTTGTAAGAATCGCAACATTTTGCTAAATTAATTCACTTTTCTGTAATGAAAAGTAACTGTATAGTATTTAAAACAATATTATCTTTTTTTTCCTGTCCCACTGCTGGGCAAGGGTCTCCGAACGAAGGAGGGGTTAGGCCTTGAGTCCACCACGCTGGCTAATTACGGGTTGGGAACTTTACATGCCTATAAAAAATATATTTATTTAAAAGATGTAAGTTAATTGGTTGATTTAATAAAATAAATTAAGAATATCGTTCAAAAACGATTCTTATATTTTAATACTTTAATCGCAGAAGCAGTGTGTTCGCTATTCAAAAACATGTTTTCACATTATCGTAACCGGGGTTACCAATCCGGAAAAAAACTACTTTTTTCAGAATAAACGGCTCACGCGGTCCATCATAATCCCCACGAGGAAAAAGCAGGTTGTATACACAACACGTTCATACATAATCTGTGTATTGTACGATAGGGTTGCCCCATGGATCACATTGACAGCTCACCGGGGGACACCGTGTCATGTACACGTATCTATACTAATATTATAAAGGAAAAGAGTTTGTTTGTTTGAACGCGCTAATCTCAGGAACTACTGGTGCGAATTGAAAAATTGCTGTTGGATAGCCTATTTATTGAGGAAGGCTATAGGCTATATAACATCACGCTACGGCCATTAGGAGCGGAGTAGCAACGAAAAATGTTACAAAAACGCGGAAAATTATGACCCATTTTTTCTTATGAAACGCAAGCGAAGTTGCGCGGGTCAGCTTGTTTATTATAAAGGCACCGCGATGTTAAAAGGAAAGCAGTGTTTTGGTTCTGAGAACAAAAGATAGGGACTTTAGGGACGAGTTTCAACGTGTTAAGTAATCGCCTTCTTGGTTTATAATTAATGAATTTGAACTAAATTTATCCTGACCTATAGCAACTGTAATAATGGTTTTAGTTAAAATATCTCTTACGTATTTTTAAAATACAATTCCAAATGGAAATTGCCTTTTCTATCTAATTCATAAGTAAGTATCTTGTATAAAAGTGTATCTTAAGGTATAGGAAATACGACATCTTGCCGAAAACTTGCAGACATTTACAAGAAAACTAATATAAATATTGCAACAAAAATCATTTCAGACTCAAGAAAATAGGTGTGTAAAACAATAGACACATTCTCATCAAACCACAACGACGAAAAAAAGTTTAATAAATAGATAATGTACTTATAAATAAAAAAATAAACGAATAGACGACGTTTATTAAAAACAAAAGAAGGTTTTACATACAATATTGTACAAGTAACATCAACGAAAAAAAAACGGATGACTTGCGCTGTCATTTACTGGGCTGGAGTCCATACAAAGTGTCAATATTATTCATGTTTGTGTATAAACAATAGGTCCGTTTGTGCCTACGTATCCCTTATTCATCACTCGTATCAGCATAATGTATTTGGGACATAGTCCTAGTAGGATTTACGGCTGGATATTGTGTGCCTTATCAGGTGTTTGGGAGAGTAGCATGGCAAGGTTCTACACTGTAGTATGTAAATGTTAAGTCTAAGATTTCTGTTAAAGTCCATAAGTATCACTATAGCCATACTCTCTTAACCAACCTATGTCTCGAATATGTCGGTAACATGATGTACACTAAACAGCGCTTCAACTTAAAATATGTAAGAGGAATGGGATATTAATGTTATATTTATTTAGAAAAACAACTCTTTCACTATCTTTAAAGTATTAATTATAGAATTTAAGCTAATAGAGATCAATAAGTAAGAAATGTTATCTTAAACATTGGTACTATTACATTGCTTTAGGATAGAGCGAAGTACAGTTTATCGGTCTTTTCTAATTTGTATTTCAATATTTATCTATAGTAGCCCGGATTTTCATAACGTGCCCGGTATACGGCAATAGGCTCACTCCCTATTACATGGAACTAACAATCTTGGTGTATGATATAAACGTAGGTTTATATCATACACCTCTGCCTACACCTTCTATTATAATAGGTGTGATATTCTGTAGCTATAGTTTATATCTTAACTGCTATGAACTGCACTCAAAACAGCATCTCAATATTTTCACCTCCCACTTGTTTCACAATAGAACTGTTCTAAACTTCAATAACTTATATGAAAGAGCAAGTCGTTTCAGTTTATCTTACTGGGAACATTTCAAGCGTTGAAACGTTGACTCTGCACCGAACGACTGAGTTTAAAGTATAAATCACGATAGGATTTTAAAGAATAAGGTTAGGAAGCAAATAACTAAAGTCCTGATAAAGTTCATAAAAAAATGTATTAGACTTTGCATATTATTGTATCGATTTGTCTTGAGTCTTAATGCGAGTATTTTCTAAAAGCACATTCGATCCCTAAAACAATATGTTCCAGGTTCCAAATATATGATTTGTTCTAGTTGTATAACTATTGTGTCTGTTATAAAAACAGTCAATCTATGCCTTTCGTCCAACTATTTTTGAGTCGGCTTCCAGTCTCACCGGACGCAGCTGACCTCCAGAACTTGTTACCTAGGTTATAACACGATAACCCTCGGTAAGACTGAATGTCAGACTTTCAAGCTTCTGACTACTGGTAACGCATATCATAAGGTCCCTGCTGTCATTTTCAAAGATCTTTGACATTGGGTGCCATCTGTCAAACCCGCGAAGATGAGCGCGGCGCGCGCTCTTTCCCTTGTTGTTTCACGCGCGAAAAAGCGTGTGGGTAAAGGTACCTAATCGCAGTCGTTAAAATTTGGTTGCTTAACGTTTAAAAAAATGGTTTCCACTGCAACCTAAATGAAAGCTTAACTTATTTCTACCTAGTCTTTATTAACATAGTTTAGCGTATGTTTTCATTACATTTCTGCTACGAAAGAGCGTGTCAGCCGCCATTATAACAATGTATCACCTCGTTTGTGTTTAAGTCCTCGTTATATGTGTACAGTACATCTGTCATCACGTGCTAATGGAAAACATGACTAATTTAATTAAAAAACTCATGCTAGTACGAGTCACACTCTATTGGCGGGTTCTGCAAGAAATATTCTTTGATTGTGGAAACTTTTACCGTACTTTAGAGTCGTTTTTCTTCACCTCCCGATATTTTATTTTGGGAGGTGTAGAATGTCTTTAGTTTCGATTTTTTTTTACAATTATGCGAACAACAAGGTAACTAGCCACTACCCGCAACAACTATTTGTAAACAAAAATATTTTTCTTCGTGAAAATCGACTTCACACGCTGGTGGTCTAGTACCACTTTAACTGCTACGCCACGGAAGCCATTTTACTTTATTTGTAAGATTACTTTATAATTGGTTAGTTGTTCAGCTAATCAGTTTAAACATAGTAACTTTTAATTAAGTGTACAATTTTAAAAGAAAGACTTAATAAAAGTATCCATAATGCATTATAGTGCGGAACCCTAGAAAGACGCATTTACATATTAAATCAATTACATACGTTATGTGTATAAAAAATAAAAACATACTGACGTGCGTTTCACAGGTTTTTCACAAAAATATATTTGGCTCAAGTTTTAAATTCTTGAAAAGTTTACATTCATTTTTAATATAAAAATTCATAATTCTGGTATTTCTTATATCAAGTTTGGAAGTAAGTAAGTAATCAAGTAGGCAAGACTCAATACCGTGAACAGCCAAAGTTAAATTGCCAATACAAAAAAAAAAAAACAAAACATGTTTACCAACATCCAAAAAACAAGTCGAAATTCTAAGATGAGTTTTCATTCTTACCAACAGCAAAGTTAAATCCCGCCAAAAACGTTTCAAATTACGTATTCTAAACTCGAATGTTAGTGGAAGCCTGTAATCTGTAAATCCTTCACATTTTCGATGACTCATACCAACATTCTAAACACGAATCAAAGTACACTCGAGTACAGATATTAAAAACGTTATTAAAATGTAATCTCGTGTACTCGTGTTCCATTTGTTACCGGTACAGTCGCGCAAAAAGTGCTTCACTTGAATAATTGATTGGTGCGGCGAGTGAGTGAATTTTTAATTATTTTAACAGTGTGGATTTGGTGGATTAAGGCCGCCTCTGCTTTTATTTATCTACGGCTAGTAAATTTATGTAACGTAGCCTAGATTTTTTATTAAATTTATCTGAGAATATACGCGTACTTTAGCGTGTTTATGTGTTATATTATCCACATGAACTATTTCTATTCATGTAGATTTAATGAAGCTAATTATGAGTTTGTTAACATTCTGACACGATTTAATAGCAGTCATGTTTTTTCACCCAATTATTTACATTGTTTAATTAAAATCCTTATTATATGAATATGTATGTTTTGTAATTAACATGGCTCTTGTGTAAAATCAATTACAACCAGACCCCAAACATCTATGTATCACCCAAATATTTGTTACTTGTGGGAATCGAACCCAGCATCTTCCGACGCACTACTCGTGTCGTGAAGATCACCTTAACCACTGCGCCACGAGGCCGCCAAATTGTTACAAGCACTCCTAAAAAACGATTTAAATCAGCTAAATAGATAACTTTACTAAGTATTAACTCCTACTTACCAATTCGACAAAAATGTCTCTTGTAATTATTAAAGCAATTATCAACGCATGCTGTGTTTACTTCTTAATATTGTACACTATGTTCAAAATCAAACGCTAAATGTATTTATGAATTATTCGGTGAACCAACCAACCAAAATACAAAATAAATAAATAAAGCCAATTACAATTTTCCACACGACAGTACCGCGTGTTTTTTCCAAGGAATCCGTAACTCGGGCGTCATAACACCGTTGTATGCAAACGACCAGGATTTATAGAAGGGTGTCGAGCCCTCAGAGGGGTGTGAAGAGGGGAGGGGGTGGGGGAGGCTCAGACTGTATTACACGAGGATTAGTCCGTTATTACCTTGGCTAAATTAAATGTACATATTTTTTTTCGAGTATTTTTTTGATGGTGAAATTGTTCTTGTATTTTTTTAAGGTAAGTGTAATTCCTATTTGTTTTAAAGCGTTAGATGTTGTTACTAATATTAGTTATGTGAACAATCTGACTCGGGTGGTTCGCAATTCAACCTGTGCGGAAACGTCAAGTAAAGGTAGAATTAAGTCCAAAAATCTGTGTTTTTATTATTAATTAGACTGTAATTGTTGTCATCAATGACTAGGTCTTTCGGATGTTAGCCAGCTTTTATGGGTTTCCTTGACACATACATAGGTAGTTAGTTAATAGTGTCTTACAAACCATCCTTGAAGTTGTCTGTTAGATGACCGCTTAGTTACATTTACTCTTTGAGCAAACCGCCTATGCGCTTCACGGTACTCGTAATATTACAACTAACCCTAACGAAGTTATGTTCGTGACTAGATTGGTTTTTAAATTAACATAATTTTCTATTACTCCAACGAAATAATGATAAACCCCATGGAGCAAATTACCAACAAAAAGTATCATCTCAAAGAAAATTAAGTAAATACTCGAAAAAGGAAACAGAATTATTATTGTAGGTAACCCCAGCGCCATATTGAGGACCACAGATTAAAAATTAATCATTGGGGGTATTTCGCGTAATTGGATCCGAATAAGGGAATGGGAGGGATTAAGGAGGGGGATTTAAAAGGCTCGCGGGGATTCTCAACTTATTTTTGTGTTTCAATTGTGGATGAAATTAAATATTTTCAGACTGAGTGAATTTTGGTAAAAGGGCTCGAAAGTCGAGTTGTTTACTGATTCGAAACTCCGTATAATGGATCAAAGCTTATTTTAAACTTTTTAAACAAGTCGAGTCAATGACCGAGATAAGCAGTCAAAAGTGAAAAACCACGTTAGTTGTCTATCTATTCACATCACTACTCCGTTGGAACTCCAGGCCATAGACCAAATATCACGTAAAGAAGCCATTAAAGTAATTAAACTAGTAACATCATCATAAAAAACTCACCTCCACAAGTTTCCCGGAAATCAGGACAGCAGTCGCCGAGTTTCAAGCACGCGTGGTCGCAGTAACACGGCTTGTCCGTCAAGTCTTCTATTATGGCATTCTGGTGGGCTTTTTGCACCACACAGGAACTGTCACGGCCCGGACAACATAGGTTCGCGTCCCTACAGTAATTGGCCCCGCAATGCCCCGCCAGGCACACTGCACTCGCGAAACACAACCAATAACGAAGCATTTTGACAAGTTACTAAACTTTTTAATCGACTAAAATCACTATTCCCAAAATTTTAATAGTAAGTTGTAGCACTTCCCTAATTTGTCAAATGTATTTTTTTTATTTATTATATGTCATTCCGATTTGGAATTTCTTCGAAACGTCTCCGTTCTGAAACAAAATAACATTTTCGTGTGAATTGCGACTGTGTTAACTTCTTTTTTTCTTTTTTCGGAACTTTTTCTTTTGTTAAACTTTTATTGTAGCCATATTCCTATTTTCTTTTGTCGGTACTGATTAGTCGTTATGCGTGTGATTATGTTATGCCTTTTTGGAAAATATTGTGTAATTTAAATGTAATTTTTGTAGCATTATATTTAAATATAGTAGAAATATAACTGCAGCGATGTGTATCTAATATTTTTAGCTTATTTTTCCTGTTAACTCTATAAAGTATTCTTATTGGTCTGATATTTATTGGCAATAAAATATTAAGTATTCTTATATCATACGTTTAGATAATAGATACAGTTTCTTAGAGTCTATACATACATGCGTGCACTAACAAGGCTAATCATTTAAGATTCCTTATCATTAACTGCGCTAATCACAAAAACATCAAAAGAATTTTAACCTCAATAGCTATCATCAATTTAAAAAACATTATATTCCACCTTCTTATTAAAAACTTTAACTTCAAATAAAGGAAAATAACTATCAACACATTTCTCCCTAACAAAAAGTTGATATCACAATTTGGACTTTTAAGTAAAATACCACAAACAACACTAAAAATACAGTACCATAGACAATAAAAGGTTATAGTACGCGACCGATTTCTGCCTCCTGTGAGGTTTGAACTCACGACCCCTGGTTTACGAGACCAGTGCTCTACCACTGAGCTAAAGAGGCTTGTGATAAGGCGAGCGAAATAGCAGATTATACGACGCGACAACTGACTCACACAGTCTATGTTTATAGAACTGAAATTTATATCTATGCCATTTTGTTACTATTCGCTAGTAGATTATTTTGTTCTTACAAAATCAAGTGCTATAGTTATTATTAGTGTTGAAGAATGCTGAAAATAAATGAAACGCCATCAAAATTTCTGAAAAACTTAAAAGTTTTGTTGATCCTTTTGAAGATTGTAAAACTAATAAAATAATTTATAGATCCTTTTGGAGATAGTGTTAAGCAAATTGATAAACTTCTCCTTTTTAAGTCGGTTTAAATAGTTTCTTTTACAGTTTTACTTTATTTGACTACTAGTATTTTTAAGTGATTCTTGCTTGATCTTTACTTATTATACTTATTATTATTTATTATAAACTTTAATGTAATAATAAACGATTATTTAAATACAATTTCTATATTTATATCTTAAGCATAACTCGTACAAAAAGCACCCATAATTTTCTATTGTATTGTTTTTCAACAATCAAATAGAGGCACAAAACTACCTTTTGCAACGATTTAAAAACACACAAACAGTGTTTAAAAAAGGAATTCCTTAAACTACCGCTACCAACTTTACAACACGAATACCATAGTCCATAAAGTGACATTTTTTTCTTTTTGTTTAAAGGCACAGGCGTACAGGAGCGGGGTTGTTGACCTTACGTTGACCGACTAGTTTAAGCTTTGGTTTAAGATAAGTTTGGTAGAGGGATGCGGTTAAGTTATTTTATGTTGATACAAAGGGATTTAAGTTTTTTAGTTCGTTCTTAGTGTTTGGAGTATTAGGACGTGGATTTACATTAAACTCTTTTCGGTACTTTGATTTACTTTACCGGTAAGAAGACTGTGTAGTTATTTATAATACCTTTTAACAGAGTATTTATTTAGGTTAGTAGTATTTATTTCTTATTAAAAAAACACTGTCATTGTGTTTTTAAGTACAGAAAAATATTTAAAAAAAAATGGGATTACGTGGTTTTTTATGAATATTACCTAACATTTTATTCTTTTCTTCAAAAATATGGGAATGCTTTATAAAAGAAATGAAAAATATTACTATTAGACGTTATTAGAACGTAAACTTAAACAGATAACTAGTTAGGTATGTCATAAATAAACATACTGATAACAGAGTGTAACGGCCCCGTGGTGTTGCGATGTTTTTATTTTATTATCATAAATAGAGCAGTAGGTAGGTAATGTTAATCGTGAACTTGTTGTGGGAGTACTGACCGCCATTACAAACTTCCGATATCGTGTCGAAATTGTATCGAATATTTATTTATTTATTTAAAACTTTATATACAGAGCTGTATAAAGGCGGACTTAATGCCAATAATATTTGACATTTGACACAAAAAATGCAAAGTTTGACGTTTATTTATGACTGGTTGACCCGTGCAACTTCGCTTGCGTCACATAAGAGCGAATGGGTCATAATTTTCAGCGTTTTTGTGACTTTTTGGCTGGTACTCTGCTCCTGTTGCTTGTAGCGTGGTGTTATATAGCCTTAAGCCTTCCTCGGTAAAGGGTCTATTCAACACAAATAGAGATTTTCAAATTCGTATCAGTAGTGCCTGAGATTAGCACGTTCAAACAAACAAACGAACTCTTTAACTTTATAATATTAGTATAGATTAACTAGATTATTTTTAGACAGTGACCACGGTCGATTTATTCGATCGAAACGTCGGGTAAACAAATAAGGTAACCTAACCTTTAATTTTCAATCGCGCTTAAGACCCGATACATTAAACTATCATGTTTAATCTGTCCACAAATGAACATGAAATTTTGCAATTTAATATATGAAAATTTTAACCTGACATCTGTGCAAATTGAAAATTCGTATTTCGTAAATAATATGACACTTGAATGACAGTAATATTTCACAGAAATCCCAACAGCACAAAAGCTTTTTAAGTAACGCCATTCTCTACTACTATCGACTTTCGACAACTATTGGGAAATATTTATATGAAAATCTGATCAACGCCTCTAGCGGGCACCGTACCTATGTACTATATTATTTGCAGTATATTTCAAACTAGAGGCCGCCCGCGACTTCTTCCGCGTGGAAACCCTTCCCGTGTGAATCCCGATCCCTCGGGAGCACCAGGATAAAAAGCCTATGTGTTATTCTGGGTCTTCAGCTACCTATATACCAAATTTCATCTTAATCAGTTAAGTATTATTTGCGTGAAAGAGTAACAAACATCCATACATACATACATTCTCACAAACTTTCGCATTTATAATATTTTCTAACACTCGATACATCGACAGTACCGACTGTTATTATTCTGTGACATAACACAGGTAAGCCACAACACAAAAACATCAATTGTAACTCAATTTAAAGTTGAATATGGAATGTTTAAAAAAAAAGAGCAGCCAATGGTATTTCGTTAACGAGTGGGTCAAACAATCGAATAGGACAAACAATCGGAGAATTTGTTAGTCAAATAGCTTACAGATTCCAGTGGCGTTTCAATATTATATGTGTGCTTTAACGAGCGGCACCGGGAACTTTTTGTAGCTTGTTTGAACAGTATTGAGCATGTTTTTATAGGGAAGTGGATGATACTGATTATTACGCAATTTGGTAGATTTCTTTATAGTTGAAAATCTACGTTACGGTGTATTAAGACATATTAATTTAGATATCTTGAATAAAAAATTAGAGTTTATTATATATGTAGTTTTATTTTGATGACTGAGACACTAGTTTTAATTTAGCTATTGTTTGCTCAAAAATATTAGATTTTTTATTGCTCGATATAAACTCCGAGCAGAAAATATAACTGTATCAATATAAAACAAACTTATGAAAAAAGACAAGTTAATTTGACTTTACATTTTATCTACCTATTCTAGGTACTTATGTGCCTATGTTAGGTTTATAAGAAGTTCTGTAATAAAAAAAGGTTTTATGTTATGACCTAAGTCATTATCTCTAAGCCGTATTGTTAATTGCCCTCACTGGCCATTTACAAAAGCTGTTAGTCAAAGATTTGAGTAAAAAAGCAATAAAGTTTGAAGATGCTCTTAACGTTTGTGATTATTGCAGGGTGTTGTTAAAATGCCTACTCAACTATGAGTACTATAGTATGTTGAAAATAAGTATTATTACCTATATTATTACCTATATATACCTATAATTAGTAGCCTTGAATGTGATGTAACTGCTAATGTGGTCTGGGTGGTTCCGGATTCGATTGCCGGATTCGATTCGATTGTAACAAAATATTTTCCCAGGTTATTCCCAGGTCTTTTCTAATTTATAAGATTATTCTCAATAGTAGTCCGAAGTTTGGTACCGTGCCCGAAATATGCCAATAGGTTCGCTACCTATTATATTGAATAAACATTGTTGGTGGCGTATTTCATACAGTTCTGCTTACGCCTTTAGGTATAAAAGGCATAATTTAAGGCATGTATGTATAAATACTTATAAGTTTCTACTTCCTAACTGTCTAAACGTATAATTACTAGCCGTGAAAGTTACACGAGTCTTAACAAAGCTTACAAAATTTACTTCGCAGTACCGTGATTCAACATCATATTAAAATCTCTCCGAAAAGTGTTGAGTAATTTTTCCCGCGTTCGACCTTTAGAAAAAACTCTGTGAAATTTAATTAAATACCCAAACGTTTGGGAAAACTTAATAATGAAAATACTTAGACGCCTTACCGCCAAGTTTACATACATGTACTGTTTTTGAACGATAACAAATAAGTTATAAGGAAGAAGTTTATTCCGTTATGTTGGTACGACTACTTACGTATACGTGCACGTGCACGTGTGTGTCTTTTATACGTGTGTATCTCCTGAATTATTAATCAAAACAAGAGTTTGGCTTCGTGTGGTACAAGTTGGGAGAGAGATTTGTGAGGGCTTAAAGATTGTGTTTATCAAATTTCGATGACGAGCTCGTAAGTTACCTCGAGGTAACGTGATGAATAAATTAGTTGGAAACTTACTTGTTTGTTGTAGGTACAAACACCTTTGAACTTAAGGTAGTATGTACATATTTTTCTCTACTTATGTATCCACTACTTTATTTTAGGTAGGTTTTGTTTGGAAGAAATAGCTACCGGTGTCATCTTTCGTAAATTAGGGTTTAAACTAGAGTTATTCTCTCTACATATTTTAAAATCGAGTCACCTCGCTGGATCTTTTCGCCTGTCTGTTCGTTAACTCAAAATCGGATTTTCATGCGGTTTTCACCAACAGATAAAGTTAGGTTACGTGTATTATTTGTGAAGATATTGTGTAAAATAATCCGGAGGTAACCGGGGCGGGTGGTAAATATTTTTCTAAGTGTTATAATAATAGCAAAAAAATGGATTCAAGTTAGAAGATAATACTAATAATGTAAATTAAACCTTTTATTGTTATAAGCAAACCACGTTTTCTCGCAAAAATCGCTACTTTTTCATAACTTAAGACTAACTTAGCCCCGGCAAGGTAAAATCTCAGCTGAAACTTAAAACATAACGCGTGAAAGTTAAGACAGCGAGTTATAATGTGATCTCAGATACGCATCACACTTCATTAAACAGTGACTAAGTTAAAAACCGCTTATATCGTGTTAGACGAGTCATTTGCTTTGATATATTACTTTGTTGTTTTAATGTATCCTCTTTGTTAAGATATAAGTGTTACATACGTACATAAATTTACACCTTTCCATACGGGTTGGAAAAGACCTAAAAACGCCATAAAGCACGATCCTTAAAACCTTCCCTTGCTTCATTCACATATATACAGGACGGACGGTTACTTAGTACTACGCATCTCACCACACAACAATGTCGATATGATCTGTGTATGTACTTTTAGGGAGTTTACTGCCGGCCTTACAAAGAATATTCAATTATTGTAATTTTCACCACTAACAATATTAGTCACATGTTAATTCAATTAGAAGCGAACCAATGGCCATTTACCTGGCACGTTACCAAACTCCGGGCAAACTATTGCGAAATATTCTATTGTATATGAGAACTGTCCAAAAACACTTTGCATGACCGGGGAATTGATCCCGGAACCTCGTCATCAGCAATCTGATTCAATACCAACCACACCACAGAGCCCGTTAAATAAAAACTTAATCAAAAATATTTGTTTCTAAATCAGAAGCAATTCATCTCAACTTCCCGATCACAAGTTTAAATTCAAATCGATTCATCCTAATCGATCCCATTCATTCTAATCGACTAACCAAATTAATCGACTATTCTAATCCCAACTCTTATGAACAGAGACAAATGGCGGGACTTTGATACCATAGACATGGAGCATGTCAATTCGGAATTAGAATTAATTTAACTGTGAAATGAGAATAATATTAATTTGCATGGGGAAGTAATGGGGGCTTGTAAAGTGGTGTTTATTATTCCTTAGGGAGACTGAAGTACAGATTGGTGAGAATAGGACTATGGTTTAGATGGAAATGTATAATGTGTGAGTATATGGTGATAGTGGCCCCTAATAATCTATGCTACTAATATTATAAAGCTGAAGAGTTTGTTTGTTTGAACGGGCTAATCTCGGGAACTACTGATCCGATTATAAAAATTCTGTAAGATAGCCCATTTATCGAAGAAGGTTATAGGCTATATCATCACGCTACAACCAATAGGAGCAGAGTACCAGTGAAAAATGTTACAAAAACGGGGAAACATTTCACCCATTCTCTCTTATGTGACGCAAGCGAAGTTGCGCGGGTCAGCTAGTATTATTGTATTTCTTGACACGTCTGTCACAGTCTGTCAGTCATAACGCTTGAGCGAGGCTAAATCAGGTTCAATTCTCATTTAAAACCTTCTTTAAGACAGGACCTTCTACGAAACGAATCTTTTATCCCCATCGGACACCTTTTTGGTTGAAACCTAAACCACCCGTGGATATTAATAAATTCTTAAGGCATGAATCACGGTGACTACAAAAACGTATTAACCACTTAACTATTCAATCTAATCGGATGTTTAATAACTTCTATTTATCTATACTGGAACTTCTTTTGTGCAAGTTTCAAAATAAGGATGTTCCCATAACCGCTCTAAATTTCACTTTCTTAACTTTATAGCAAACTAGCTTTCACCCGTGACTTCGTCCGCTACCTGAATTTTCCCATAGAAATGCGTCATTTTCCCGGGGTAAAAGAAGCCTATGTCCTTTCTTCGGTATCAAAATATCTCCATACCAAATTTCATGCAAATTGGTTCAGTAGAGGTGTGATTGAGTAACAGACATAGACAGGGTTACTTTCGCATAAATAATATTAGTATGGATTAAAGTATGGATATAAGTTTGGATTTCGGTAAACTAGCAAAAACATTGGCTTCAATAAAGAAGCATAAATCACACAACAACCTCACACAATTACGAGACCACATCACCGTCCACAAAAGGGCGCGCGTGCCAAGTCCCTCGTCTACCATATGTTATGAAGATTATGTTTCAAGGCAGCTTGGACCCGAGGGGACGAGGCTACGGCATTATCTTCCTGACCGCAGCGACCACGTAGTTATATTCACGCCATAGAAGATGTAATCTTATAGCTTTAACTCAATATATTATGGTGTATTGATTGCCTATTAGGTGGTGTAGGCCTTTATTAAAAGACATATTGGTTAGGTCTTTAGCAATCTTTGATTGAATATGAAATTTCGAAAACTACACATGACTAACTACACATCTCTCATTTTATCAGATGTAATACAAGTACCCTTTTCTGAATTTCACATTGCATCTATACTATAATATTATAAAGCTGAAGAGTTTGTTTGTTTGTTTGAACGCGCTAATCTCATGAACTACTGGTCCGATATGAAAAATTCTTTCAGTGTTAGATAGCCTATTTATCGAGGAAGGCTATAGGCTATACGCTAGGACCAATAGGAGCAGAGTACCGGTAAAAAATGTTACAAAAACGGGGAAAATATTGACCCATTCTCTCTTATGTGACGCAAGCGAAGTTGCGCGGGTCAGCTAGTATTGGATAAGATTGGTTCAAAAGCAACATTATGAAAGCATAAAGAACAATCTGGCTGTTACATTTTCATGATTAAACTACTCAAATTGTGTAAAATAATAAATGTATACTCTAGTAATGATATACGTAATCGTAAAAAGATAGCGATTTTAGACTTAACTAAAACTGAAAACAGTCTACAACAAATAATGCGTAACTGTAAAAAACTAACTTTTCTGTTAGTACCAGATTGTACAAAAATAATGAACATCATGTTGAAATATGGGCCAATGACATGATAATGGAAAATCTTTAAATACCGTTATTTCTATGCTTTTAATTTGCAATTGTATCCTTTCATTCAATGATGGTATCTTCAATATTTAAAGTAATTTCTCTCACTGCAAAAGTTTTCGCACCCCGTATAAGCGCAGTACAGGATGTCAGTGA
This sequence comes from Anticarsia gemmatalis, assembly GCF_050436995.1. NCBI lineage: Eukaryota > Metazoa > Arthropoda > Insecta > Lepidoptera > Erebidae > Anticarsia > Anticarsia gemmatalis. The sequence continues at coordinate 5,243,662 of NC_134764.1, read as the reverse complement.
GTTGTAAACTCGGCCTGCCCACAGTTGACTTACATGTGTATTCAGAACAAGGAAGTAAGCAACGCCTCCGTCTCTGCGGCCTACTTAGATCTACTGACACTGTTTACATGTGTGAGTGTATGTCTTTACATGAAATATGTACTTGTGTGCGTTGCGTTGTGCATTTTTATACTTGTGTATGTGTGCGTAGTGTATGCATAGTGTGTTGTGTTGGTGTGCGTGGTTCTAGATCTGTTCAGTGAGCGTGAGTGTGTGTGTGCGTGTGTGTTTGTGTGTGCGTGTGTGTGTCTTTGTAGCAGTTTATCAGAGAAATGATCAGGCTCATCTCTCATTTCACCAATTGTGTGGTATCTTTATGTTTGTATGAATACCCTGAGGGTTTCTTGGTGGCATGGTGTTTTCTCCAACATACAAAAAAAATGTGTCTTTAAACCGCAAAAATTGTACAAAATAAGTGCATTGTCTTGCCTAATAGCATTTAAAATATCCTAAAAACACCTTATATGAGAAGTAAGAACATGTCTTGTACCGGAAGAGATTTCATTAACCATTAAAAATTGACAGTTAGTCTCGGAATAACCATCTTTAATTCCTACAAATACACTCAACGTAGGGCCTGGTACCCACACTAACCATTATAAACTACTATAGCAATATACAAATTAATAATTGCTCATCATATCAAATGATTTTCCCTAATATATTACACTAATTTCCACCAAATTGACAAACACAATACATTTTAACCATCAACAATTATCTAAACAAGTTCCACCGATAATTGAATACATGTAACATTGTATTTTATGGTCATTAAAGGGTCAACGGTGGGTAATTTCCTCGCGTTTCTCCCACCAAGTAATTTGATAGTGAATCATTTGAAAATGAATGAACGCGTTTTGTGGTTTCCGCCGACGTAATATAAGCTTTTGGGTTCAATCTACGCTTGTGTTACGTTTAGATAAACTTTGTAATGTAATTATACTGTTTTGGGTTTATTCGTGTGAAATATTTGAGGGGAATGTTGGAGAGTCGATTTTCTATTGCTGTCGAGGGTCGAAAACAGGTATCTATTGATAAATGTTGTATGAAAAACTGTACAGCTCACGTAGCGTGTATTGTGGGAACAAATATTTCAAGTAGATTTTAAATAATAAACTTAGTTACGAGTGATTTTAAATATTAAACGTAGTTACGAGTGTAAAAGAGCGCGAGGATTTTCCTACTGCTGTCAGCTATCGACAACCGAGCAGCTAATAATACATTTTGTATTAAAAAATCTAATGTCATACTCTCGATAGTACTGACTGTATTCTCTAAAAATCTGTTTGATCTATGAAATATAGGTATATATGGTGACGCAAAGAAAATTGGGACAATTGAAGGAAAAGTTGTGAAAAAGCGGCCGGACCCGAGGGTTCTTTAAACTGTTCTTGAGGGTATGTTAAGTGCCATCCGACACTTATCCAGTGTAGTAGATTACAGCGAAGTCCTTCTTAAACCGAGAGGAAATCCGTGCTAGCAATTAAGTATTAGCTTTGTCAAAAAAATAAAATAATTAAGATTTTTAATCATTTATTATTTTGATAAAGTTACGGCGCGGGTCAGCTAATGATTTTGTGATGATGACAATATTTTAATAATAGGTTCCATAGCCTCGAATATTGACTTAAAATCTACGCTACATATTAGCGGTTACGAAACTTTATAATTAGTATGTCGTAATATTTCAGTTTCAGTTTATTTATGAACAAAGCTCACACTTATACAATACATATTTAGAATCCTTGAAAAACCTTCAAAAGTCAAAGTTACAAATATATACCGCGATACAATATCGGAATTGTAAACTCAAAGTTAACTTGCCAACAATTATCCCTGTAAATTCCCTGAAGCTGTGGGATAATTTATTAATTATAACTTTTAAAAGTAATTTAAGGGCGTGCATATGATTTGTATGTTAATGTACGGTAACCTCACAAATTAAGGAGGAACAGAAGGTTTGAGGATACACACGAGTAAAATACTTAAAACCCTCCAACCTTTTAACCTCTCTTTTCATATTTAGTGATCAATTACGTGACGGTTTCCTCTCCTTATTTTTTCTCTCTTCCTCTCTCTCTCTCTCTCTCTCTCTATCGCTTCTTGTTTCTCTCTCTCTCTATTGGGATGCCTTATAAAATAATGGTAAACTTATACCATTACTGCCAAAAGAGAAAACTTTACCAGGAAGTGTATAGTCTATGCTTCTCCTGCATTTTGCCCTACCTCCAACTTCTTCTCCAAAACTTCACACGCTTCCAAATTCTTAATATGGTGATGAATTACAGTACAAAAATATTAAAAAGTGATTTGGCTTATCAACTAAGGAAGTAAATCTTTGAAAACAATGCTTCTGTTACGATAGTTTCTAACAAAATAAAGTTCAATATTTAAGTCGCTTGTGCCCGGTTTCTGCGTATATTTAGCGGAGGTTTATCTATTAAATAGCGTTTTTTATACGAGTTTAAACGCTGTTGAATAGGTAAACTACCGCTAAATGTACCTACCTCAGAAACCGGGGGTTAGCTGGTCTAAATGATTACTTGGGTAACTAATTATCTTTTTATCAAGCTTTCCTTCTGTTCCCTATTATTTTGTGTCTAAGGTCTAGTAAAGGCGGTACCTACAGAGTTATTTATAGACATATTATGTATTCAATTATGTGAGGTTAAGGTGGAATATTTGGCGTTTAAAACAATGAATGAATCGCAGTTGTGTGTTTAGGTCTGCTTAGCCGTTCAACCTTGTTTTATGAATCTTTATTCAGAAAACGTTTAAATGCCTTTATTTCATTGTTATGAAACTATTTTTAGAAACTTTTAAGTGAAAACATATTATACTGTTTGAGTTAGTAAGTTGTGCAGGTATTTACAATGATTTTTAAACTTGCAGAGATGACTATTTTGTTTACTACCTCTAAAGATTTCTTATGTGGATTTTAAAGATCATTTTAAACCTTTTATAGGAAGCATATTGAACAATATTATTTTATTAATCCGTTGTCTAATACTCGAACATCAGTTTGAGCAAAGCTTTATCCTTACAATATACATACGTCATCATTTTTACAGTAAATTTTAAAAAGTTATTTACTTAGTTTAGTTTTCATTTTTTTTTTGTTTTTCTTTTTTTTTTTAAAAGACAACTCCCGCACTAAGAATTGCTCTTGTGTCGCGGGGACTTTTACAAACATACAAACAACGGACACAAAGCACAACCAGACCCGAAACAATTATTTGTGGATCGCACAAATAATTGTCCCGTGTGGGAATCGAACCCAAGACCTCCCGTTGCAGTGGTATCGGCGTGGCGACCTAAACCACTACGCCACGGAGGCAGTCGTTTAAAAAACAAGAACGTGTAAGCACGTGAAGTATATTTTTTCGTCTGATTATTTTAAACTTACTTCATAAACATATTTTATGAGAAATATTTTTCTAACTTTAAACCAAACTTCGTATATTATGTTCTAGTTTTTCGTAGTCAAATTCCACTCAATAAAATTGGAAGTTAAGCTAAATTCGGTCCAATGTTGTTCTAATAACTTGAATACTGGCCTTAATTGAAATGTTTTCTGTCCAAAAAATCCAATCAAACTTTTAACCGAACTCGGACCCTTGAGCTCAAAAACTTTTACTCTTTGAATCTGTAGTCGATTTTTCTTCAAGCCTTTATAAACAAAACACTCTATAAGAGCCCAAACTGCTGCATTAAACGCTGTCAATAACACGATTATAGCTTCAGAAGGCTTTTTGTAATATTATTGAATGAATAAGTGCTGATTAATTGCGATCTGATTGTGTTAAATGTGATGCATCATTTAAACTTTAAGTATAGGGAATAATAAAATAAACTTGAATCATCTGCAATAGATAGACACCGGCCAATGATGATGGGGAACTAAACTACTTTTTAAACTTATCACTGCTTTTTAATATCTCGAAAGTGTACAATCATTAATACTAAATATTTATGAAATCTAGAAAGGAGACTGGTAATCCAGGAAATAATCCATTATCCTGCAGTGAGATCCAGAACTGTGTTCAGAAATATAGTTTAAATTACCCAAAAACGTCATCTCCTCTCAAGTGATAGTTATCTCAACCATTTTCTATCGGAGAAGATCTCAACACGTTTTACTAGCAATTCTTTTTAATTACAAACATACGTGAGTGAGTTAAACGGATAGCATCGGGTTATAAAACAGTATCATTTGTACCGATGGGACGTAAAGGTGCTATTAAATGCGGCGACACCGGCCCGGGCTAATGGAGCCGGACCCTAATAAAACGTTCGACTTAGATACCACTGCGATTGAACTGGCTCCTTATTTGTAACGTTAGTGTGTATGTCCGGGATTATCTCCTAAACTGCTAAGCCGGAGACGATGTAAGTAGTTTTTTTTTCTTTATTTCTAGTGTCTTTGATTTTGTAATGGTATGTTTATATGTTTCGCGCGAATTGGGGCTCAAAGCTCCAATTATTTTCTGACAAAATAAAAAAATTGCGTTTCCTAAACAATCCAATAACTTCCAAATATTTACAATCTAAAACAATATAATATGTATAGCCTAACAACTTAGTAGACAACCTTGTAAGCGGGGTTTGGGGATATATCTACTTTATTTAGAAAATACCCAGAAGTATTAATGAAAGACCAAATAAATCGTGCATACTAAGGCTGTCTACTAAGTTGTCGCAATATAAGTTCCTAGCATTACTTTTCACGCAAATAACAAAAGGAAGCCAGAGCTTCGCTTGCTCCAATAACAATATTTCACACAATGCACTACTAAATTCATTTAAAAAGGAAAAACACAAAACATTTAATATTTCCGTACCGTTTCAAATGGATTGCAGTCCACTATTTGTAACAAATGTACAGTAGCGCTGTACACTCGGTACTATGGAGTATCGAGATTTCGACATTTAATATTAATTCATTGAAATGGTTCGTGGCTTAGTTAACGACAGCCGCGCGGATCGATCTCTGAGGTTAAGCTACGCTTGCAGAGGTTGTACTGTGGATGGGTGACCCTCTTACACATATCGAGTTCAGTCCGTGTTTCGGAAATTGTGTGTCCCGACTGTCATTTTGAAGATCTTTGACAGTCGTTAACAGTAGTCAAAAGCTTGAAAGTCTGACAACCAAGTCTTACGGAAGGGTATCATGTGATATCCTAGGTACCTGGGTTGTGGAGGTCAGATAGGCAGTTTTTTTTTTTTGTAAAAAAAATGTCTTGTGTGTTGGGTCGCCACCCTTGTCACCCAGACACCATCTCGGAAAAAAGAGTCTTGAACTAACGGTTTCATTGAAGGTCCCCCCCCCCCCTTGCACATAAAAAAATATTATTGCGTGCTCTGAAAAATGAAACTTCAAATGCTACTATTTTCAATAGCTAGCCGGTTGTCGATAGAGGCAGACTCGCGTTGCAAGTTGATATTGATATTTTTTTGTGAAAGCATTGAATTTCATAGTGCGTAGTGGTCGTTGACGTTAACTCGTAAAGAGCCCTTGTACTGCACTCGTTTATTTAGTGACGCACGATCGGTGTGCTAAACTTTTTTACGGTTCAAAGTTGATAGTTTGCTTTGATTTAATCGATGGTTGACGATATACCTATTTTGAATTGTACTTGAATAATTAAGTACATATAGGTCACGGCGTAAGCAATAAAGTTAATTATGTACATACTTTATGAAAACTTTTTCTTATTTTGTTATTGTTTTGTCATCAGCATTAATTACGCACAACTTTTGTATGCCAAATTGTTACATAAATACATACGTAACATCTGTTATAATAATTCAAATTTCAAAGACATTACACCGCGCGCCTCAGCGCTACTACTATTCGCGGATCGTAGGTTCGATTCTAATAGTCTAATCGATATGATAGCATTTTTGTATCTGTGATCTGTATATTTATAGACCCCGAAACTAATCCCGCAACAATACTCACCACATAGTTTGTTGCACTACTAGTTTTTTCAAAAACCGTATCGTATTTATTACATAGTATGCGTCATAATCGTCAATACATAGTGATGATATTCGTCATAGATGTAGGTATTTGTGCTGATATCAGAGTAGAGGTGAGCCGTTGACACGAACCCTCTGATACATTGTGTTTGTTACCAGTTTGATGAACTATACCGAGCAGTGTTTTTATTTCCTTATTATTTTAAGTTACTTATTATTGCTAGGATTATTTATATTCAAATATATTACAAATATATTGTTACAAAAGACAGGTGTATAAATTTATTGAATTTCTTTAAGGATAAATTTTGTGTTAATTTTCATCAAATTCCACATAATTATCAATAAAAATACCAATGTGTGGCAATTAGAAATTCGACAGCACTACGCGGCCAAAACGCAGCATTATTTTCTATTTTCACAAGATAACCACTATTTTCATGAGTATTTAAGATATTATTTTATTTAACCGACATCGAAAAAAGGAGGAGGTTTTCAATTCGCAGAAAACTTTTTCTTTAGTTCAATATGATTGAGGTACCCTATGTCTAGATAGTAACATAATCACACTATACTAAGACACATTTGTAGTCCAAATAGTCCATCTTACACACTGAGTCATAGTTCCTAGTACCTAAATGGATTAACGATTAGAACAGCTGTAGCCATGAGCTGGCATTCAAAGTTCCGAGAACACTGATAACCATATTAACGCATGATAAAAACAAATACATAGATAAACCAATCCGTTTAGTCGCAAGGTGAGTAAAGTACGCTAACTATCAATCTATACTAATATTATAAAGATGAAGATTTTGTTTGTTTGAACTCGCAAATCTCAGGAACTTCTAGTCCAATTTGAAAAATTATTTCAGTATTAGATAGCCCATTTATCGAGGAAGGCTATAGGCTATATATCATCACGCTACGACTAATAGGAGCAGAGTACCAGTAAAAAAAAATGTTACAAAAACGGGGAAAAATTTCACCCATTCTCTCTTATATGAAGCAAGCGAAGTTGCGCGAGTCAGCTAGTCTCTACTAATTGTAAATACGAAAGTAGTCTCTGCTTCATGCCTCCTAATCTACCGAAATTATTTGGATGCCATTTCGTTTTAGGATTATGCGAGACTCGAGAACAAATATAGTTTAATTTTTTTATCCTGGAAATTCCATTAGATCTTGTACTTACATATTTTTCAGAGCAAAAGTTAAAAATTTACTATTAAATGGACATTTATCCAGTAGTAAAAATGTACATACTTGAGAACATAATAATAATACGCCAGATATAATTATTTTCTCTCAGTTCAAACAAATTAGTATGTATATGACAGGTCCAGCAAACCTTTTTTTATTTCCATTGCTTTTTACATGAACCGACCACAGTTAACCTCACTCACTGGCCAGTAACAGTCATAATATATCTTCAATTTATTACGCAAAATTCACCATTATACGAAATTACGAAATAACCACAACACCCCACAATGAAAATTCATAATTGCAATATGGTATCCCTAAATTATAACCGATGCTGAACAATAGTGCTGCGGGCTTACCGGAGCTGTAGTTAAACCAATCATATCGATACTACGTCCGATTATCGAGATTACACAGTGAATATTCGATTTAATCGATGCAATACGCATTTTGAATTCATTTGAATCGTATACGGTCTCGATGACGTTTAAATGGTGGGAATTATGAATGGGAGTGGAAATCTGAATTTAATGTAAAATGATACTATAAATAAAAGTAAATGATTATTTCATTTTGATTCAAAATGTTATATTGTAACTGGCCATGTTTTATAGATTTTTATTTCAGTGGTCACAATCAGTTATATTGTAAATTAGTCCATTTATCTTTCGCTTCTTATTTTTCCCCTTACGCAAGTAGGGCCGTAGACTTTGAATTAAGACAATATCTGTGGTATTTCTGTCAATCCTTCAAAATACGAACAAGCGTAAATATTACCTGAAATTAGCTCCATAGATATAATATCATCTGAATTAAGCTTTTAATCGACTACCCAGTCATAATAGTATGTAAATGTAGTATAGAACTAGAATTTTCCAAAATATTTATTACTAAAGTTCTCAAAAAAATGGTAAATTAAGCATCAAAAGTAAATCTTGTAATCCACACGACTTTTAAAAACTTACTTTATTGCACTAATTAAAAAGCACCCAAAGGAGTAATAACTAATTAATAGAGCACAATAAAAATCTATTTTTCATTAAATAATAATCAGAACACGAATTCATTCACGATGGTGGCCGTCCATTTATAGCCAACTCGTTATAATTTAAGTTTACGATGTGTTGTTATGTTTATTACTTATGTTATGTTAAATACTCACGCTACTATTTTGATCGATATAAAAAGCGGGAATGTCATTCTGTACTAACAAATGTCTGTGTCTTTGCCTACCTTTAAAAGAAAATATAGTGATATTATACGTATGTATTTATAAATTATGACTGTATAGTGCTAAAATGTAGCTTAGCTTGGAAGCTGGTTATTTCGTAACCCCAGTTACAGCCGGAAGATCACGTAAAATCATTATATTGTGACGAAGTTAAAGGCGTTTTGATAAAGAAATCTACAATATACACACCCTTTGATGTATTTAGTTACTCAACTTCAAACTGTCTGCTAAAGCACTAATCATTGCTAGAATAAAATTATTTGTATCGTATGTTAGCTCGCTAAACACAAATATCAGTATTTATTTTTGTTGAAATACATGACATATCAGAATGATATCCAGAGCAATAGCATAGCATAGAATAAACCGTACCCATAAGTGTCAGATTTTCCAACAGACATATTAGAATTCAAGCGATAAACAGAAAAAAATATAATGTTATTTTTCTACAACATACTATGAAAGTATACGCAATAACATAAGGTTTGAAAAGGCCACACTAGGTGAGGTCCAAACGTATATATTTTCCGTAATCCGTGCACAAATACAGCTGTGGAGCTCATTTAAGAGGCTTAAGTATAAGCACTTATATAAAAACGTGGTCAAACCCAGATTTGTAGGGGTTCCGTAAACTATTACATACTGAAAAACTTAGTTTAGGGAAAGCCTGAAAAGATTGTATTGATTTTTATTTATTATTAAAACGAAAGTTTGTGTCAATCACTCAAAAACTTATGAAATTTGAGGAATCTGTTGTACGAAGCCGCAGGGAAAAGCTAGTTGTTTTATAAATCGAAGACGCTTACCTTTTTGTTGCCCAAAGAAAGTAGCTATGGTTAAATATCTTTTTGTCTGTCAAAGCTAAATTGATTAACCGGAATTATGAAATTTTATAGTCCGATAGTTCGTTTCCCAGGAAAAGCCAATTCTAGCTCTTTTTATTAAAAACAGCTATACGTAATTGACAACGCAGGCAAAATTCAGTACACTGCGAATAAAATCAATTGCAAAACTGTATGTGTGAAAAAGTGAATTATGGACGATTTCCTGACACTATCAGCTATCGATGACTAGCAAAGCACCGACAAATTTTGTACGAAATACTGATTAGCGCCCTTAGCAAGTGCCGTACGAACGAACTTTTAAGAACATTTTAAATGTCAAACTCTCGATATACGACAGGCATATACATACAGGCTGTACATATAGACATACAGGCGGAATAAAAACGTGCTACTGTACTAAACCCCACACTATAACATAAAATATTTATTAAAACGGAACCCTAGTGGCACAAAAGGCCCGTCTAAAGGGTTGCCAGTAACAAGTAGCGAGAATAAACAGAAACAGACCAATAAAAGCAGTTACCGTAATTGCTTTAGTGTTTCCTTGTAATGGAACGTTATTTTTTATCACGTGTAACGAAACGTAGCACTAATAGAACTGTGAGTTTGTGTTGTTATAAATTTTAATAAAGAGGAAGATAGTCTATGTTATATTTTCAAAGAGAAAGATTAAGCTATTCTGCTAAGGACTAGTTGTAAATAGGTAGCTCTTTAAATATTTACATGATTCTCTGCTTTAAAAAAATCTATAACTTTTAATCCTTACAAGTTTGTAAAATAGTATTTAACGTTGATGTAAAAGTTATTTCTGAAGAATGTTGAAAATTATAGTTCACAGTAGTCTTGCCGCTTTGTCTAACTAGAAGTTCTATTTTGATGACAGACATATATTTCTATTTTCATTTGTCTTTTCTGAAGTCTTTTAGAATATACCTTTATAAACATAAATTTAAGATTACACAATTCCTTTTGCATAACTTTCAAATATCCCTCCCTATAGTTTTTCTCCCAAGGAATTTCTCCTCAATGTCCCAAGGAAATTTTCTACTATTATACATATAGAATTCAGCTAACACATCTCCCATCGTGTATTACTTACAAGAGTTATATCACGTAACTTGTTAGCGGTGAACATTGCACTCGCTTTGTACTCAGCAGATGTGTGGTTGCTCTGATGTGGTCAGGTACGACTTGCCACCGACTACAGATATATGGAATAACTTTAATATTTTAGTTGCTATTTTGTTTTAGGCAATATTAAAGTTATGGTTAATGTGAGATAGAATTGCGTAAAAATGTAAGGGGGGTGTTTAAACTGCAGTGGAACACGAATAGCTGTAAATAATAATGAAATAAAGTATAATAATTAAATTATTTAAGCTTAGATAAGAGAAAGTGTTGATAATTAAGATAATACTTTGTTTGACAAATCACAGAGGAAAATCTTTACATCTAATAGAACAGTAAAATATTGCGTTTATGCATTTAAACTATAAATAATATTATAAAGAAGTAATAATGCAAAGAGTCTACTTACAGAGCTTTATTATAGAGCTTATTCATGCCCATATGCATAATTTTCTTTCCCCAATACCAGAATAACGGTACACTCTTTTACGAATAATAAGACTTTATTTCTTCTATACATAGAGCAATAAAATGCACTGGAAGGATATACCTACCCAAAGTTAAACTTTACATAAGTTTATATTTCATTTTACGGGTCGCGTCTCTCAAAATTATATTTAATCCTTTGTTATACGAGCTTCAAATGTGACGTATTTTATAAAGGTTTATTTTAGTTTTCAAAATGCATTTTCACACGGAAGCAAGCGCGGGTAATTGGTGGCAAATATTTGAAAAGGCAACGGCCACCAGTCTCTTGCGGATTAATATTATATACGTTCAAGGGAATTCAACATTAGCATAAAATTATAGTTAGTTTGGATTATTATACTATTAAGCCCTGTTTTTAGAAAACCAGCAGGCAGAATGTACCGAGCCAAAGACATTTCTGAAATAAGTTCCTACATTGTAGAGGCACTAAAAGTTGTATGTTAGTAGTAGTAGTTAGTATTTAGTAATGAGCCAATAATATATACTCGATAATTGGGTATAAGTTCTATTTATAGTGATAATTATGCTAATTTTAGATTCTGGTAATCTACTTTGCTCCTACGGAAAATTACTCTGATTACCGAATGTTGTATAAATAAATGTAAATAACTGAAATCTATTTTTAGCCCCCGACGCCAAACAGGTGTTATAAGTTTGATTATTTCAGAATAAAATGACGTATTTGCTTGTAATGGACTCGAGCTTAGTTCCACTTCGCTTCAATATCCATTCTTTGCTTTAAATACCTAGCTGAATAATAATAAAACACTCAAGGTAATCGGTATAACATTGATTTCACACTCCAATTTTACAGACTCATGTAACAAAACACCAAAAGCCAGACAAACAAACAATGTCCCCAACCCCATAACAGCGGAAGCAATCACATACAATAAATAAAAAACACACACATTATGTACAAGAGAATAACCATGAATATTCAAAAGCCATACATTTTTGCCACAAAACATTTGAAACAAAATACAATTACAGTTTTCATCAAGAATGTTTAGCTTCGTGAAAGATTAATGAAACAATTTTGTCGAACAAATATTGTATGGCACTTACGACCTTATGTCGTGTTGCGTTAAATAAATAATGTCAGCGTATTGAAACGGTGTTATGATTTCGATGTACAGCTTTTTTGTGATACGTTTTTTTGCGTAGATGATTTTTGATTAACTAGATTTTTTCTAAAATTGTTGATTAGTAGAAGTTGATTACTTGGCAAAATTGGCTATTGTTATGGGCAGGGAAAAAATATGTTAAAAAAGGAACACGCGAGGAATATGTACTATTAATTATTTGTCCAATCAACAGCAACTCGATTTCTGCAGGGTTTATTTATGTAACATTTGATAAGTGTAAAAAAAATCTCTGGCATTAGCAGTAAGAACGCGTATTTCCTACGCTTAAAGTGGTCCAAACAAAATTTTTTGCTGTCTTCTTTAAATTCAGTGAAGTCTCAACAAAAAACTAAAATATATAAAAACAAACTAAAAATAACAATCTCACAATCATTTCATTGCCTTACCCAAGTTTGCCAATCAAAAGCTCAAATGTCAGTACACTGCTCGTCGTACGGCCTACATTTACTTCTAACCCGTGCCCTCAGATAACTCGTTGTTTCACGAACACGCCATTATCGCTATATCAACGACATTTCTATTATTTATTACAGATGAACTGACAGTATTAAGGTTACTGTGATAGGACGGTATTGTTGCCAAATGAACTGTAGGATTCGGTTTGGGGTTGACTTCCTCTTACGTCCAGAAGGTAGCGCGAGCGATTTGTGAAACAAACTCCAGTCTTATGTGTCGCTGGGCAATTACGTTACGTAGACATACCATAGGCTTCTTTACGTGATTTTGGACAGATTTTAGTGTAAGAGTAATCAGGTCTAATGCAGCTTTCATAGTAATTTATCGATACATTTCGATCACTGTGTTATGTCGTGCTGTTTAGTTTTAATGCCCCCTATAGGTCTAAAATTGTAAATGACGAAACTTGGGTGTATTTAAAATACACCTTTGCTTACACCTTCGGGTGTAACAGGCGAGATTTTATGTAAAAATGAATTTAATAATCAATAAAGAAATTGTCAGTAGTGTCTTACAATGTACAATCTGCAAACCTCTTGGTGCTCTAGGAGACCCATGTGGTGGAACTTTTTTAGAAACGTAAAATAAATCAGTAAACCTCAGTCAGGTCACCTGCTCGACTAGGCCGTCAATAAAGTTCCAGATTTATCGTTCAAATATTCAAACAAAGCAGCTAAAACAACCTTTGTACGAATAAAAATAAATATTTCATGTTATTTATGTAAACGCGTGTACCAAACCTGTGGTCACGATTGAAAAAATATATCTGTTTTGCCGCAAACCAAATAAAATGTAAAATATTTAAACAGTTATTGTAGGTAGAAATAAAATAACCAGCAACGGAATTATGAATAAAATATTATTTCGGTAATACTTTCTTCCTTTTTCTTGTCAAAATAATAATGTCAGTTCTTTAAGCCACCGTCTTCTTCTAAGTATGTAAGTATCGGCTTGACCAGACGATAGATAGTATGTTAAAAATCGATCTCAATCCTTGTCCAACATGAAACTGGCTAATTGCTTATTAATCTTTCAAAGATATCGCCCAAAACGCTAATTTTAAAATCAAAATGGCGAAAGAAACCTACAAAGTAAAAGAAAAACTAAATTGTTCTAAAAAAATCTTTAAGCATTCGTCATAAATGTTCAAGTTTTCAAACAATAAAAGCCTTTTGCGTGAAAGCCTTTTCAAATAGCATTTTGAACTGTTAAAAATAGGTTATAAAGCCGTGAATTTCATTTTGTATTTTTTCCTACCTCCCGAAATAAGCATAATTGAGGTTGTTTAGATGCTAAATAGTCGAAATTATTTTTTACTGCCGGCCCAATGAGGTCCTCTTGTTTCCATAGTGACATTATTCTTTAGAACGGCCTGTTAAAAAGAACGGCTTTAACATTATTTTTTCGTTTAAAAATACTAAATTGAGTGTTATTTTTAGAAGTCTTTTCTTTATGAACAACAACATAGCAAGTATGTAAAGATATTAACTATAAAGTCATGTATTTACATCCCAAATTAATTTATATCTCAAACAGATTTTGAAAGAAACTTATATCTACAATTAAGCTAAACATAAGCCGCAATACTATCAACTTAAACCACTATAAAAGCAGCCATAACACAATCCAAAACATCACAATTTGATACTAACTTGAAAACAAAACGGGGCACAAAACACGCGTCACAAAGCTTCATAACTAAGTTTAAAGTGAAGTTTAAAGCCGTCAAGAGCCGTATCACATGGCTCCTTACATTAAAGGCTGTTTGCCAGTGTTATCTTAAGCCGGTCAGGATTAGTCTACACTTAGAGCTGACACAACAAGTTATAAAGGTAAACTGTAGTGTGACAAAATTTTGCTCTCGTGTGTAATCGACCTTGTGGACTCCGGATATAGAAGCGCCCTATTTTGTGAAGTGCTTGAGGGTTATTTCGTTTTAAACGTATTTAGAAGACTATAGTGTACAACGGTAGAAGTTTTATTTTGTAGCAAAATTAAAAGATGACTTTGCCTCGAGAGTGGGATACACTTAAACTGATGATTTTATTAATGATATACTTCTCGGACACAGGAGAAGAATTGACAGTTTATGAAAGACACTCACTCACATTAATAAACATACAAAAATATTTAATAATTTATCAGCGTTAAGCAACCTTTGACGTGGCCGGTGGTTGGATGTATGTCCGTATATTAGTATTTTTTATCTTGTTTTAAGTTAGATTAAGGATTAGTCAGTTTTGTCCACACCCTTTTGCGTTACGTCAACTTAATCGATTCTTAACACGGTATACCACTGTGTCTAGAAAGCTTAAGTATCGTTATTATAGGAAAGTACCAAAAAATCTATTTCAGACAGACTTCTATTAATAACTCACTGTTTAAATAACCTGAAATAGAACTGTATCATTCGTCTGTGTAACGATCTTCTCAATTTATTTCATTTGCTAAATGTCACTGGCTCGTAAATCGCTTAAACGTTAATACCTTCCGCCCACAGCCGCTATCCTTCAGTGTAATCAAAAGTAATTTTATATCTCAATTTGCCCACTGCTGGCTAATTTCGTAGTGCCTGTGAACTTTTAAGTCTTAATCTTTTACCTGGATAAAATGTACTTAAAATAATTTACACTATTTTTAATATTAGAAGGTCTTTAAAATATCCAGACACACTTATATTTATTTATTACACACACATTACGATATTTTATTTCTTGTTCTAGGATTTTTTTTGTTCTTAAGCTTTAGGAGACAATTGTACAATCATAGGCAAAAATATGTTTACACTGTAAAATGTTCGAGAGTACTTTTCTAAAATATCAATTATACACAATGATTTTAAAGTTAATTTAAAGTTTATAAACAACAAATTTACCATATTTGAAAAATTCTGTTAAAAATGTGTCAGCGTATACATAATTTTACTCAGCACTGTACAATATATTTGTACCACTGTGGTATTACATCACGTATGTACAAAAATATCATCTGTAATTACGAAACGTAATTTATAATGAGCGAACATGAGCCTTCCGAAGACAATTACCATAATTACAGGCCACGAAAGGACCATACAAATAAGATAGGTCGATGAACCTACATAACTCTGTAAAAAAGTTGAAGCTTATTTCGTGATTAATTTGACAACAACAAAAGAGTTTTAAATTATTGTTTTTTTTTTGTCTATGTGTTAGAGAACAAAGAATTATGTTGTTGTTGAAATATATTAGTTTGTAGTAAAAAAAAATGTGAATGTGTAGAAAAAGTTTGACAAATGTTTTATGTTACAGATTAGTTTCAGTTGAATTGTTAGTTGTTATTATAGTTTATTACTCTTATAAGTACATTAAATAGTTGTAATTTATGATGTTTATAATAAGTAATTAAGGGGACTCGTAACTACTTTATTTCTTAACTAGCTGACCCGCGCAACTTCGCTTGCGTCACATAAAAGAGAATGGGTCATAATTTTTCCCGTTTTTGTAACATTTTTCGTTGCTACTCCGCTCCTAATGGCCGTAGCTTGATGTTATATAGCCTAAAGCCTTCCTCGATAAATGGTCTATCTAACACTGAAAGAATTTTTCAAATCGGACCCGTAGTTCCTGAGATTAGCGCGTTCAAACAAACAAACAAACAAACAAACAAACAAACAAACAATCAAACAAACAAAATCTTCAGCTTTATAATATTAGTATAGATTATGAATGTTCCATCGTCGAAATCACGTCTCAAGTTTTTGCAATATGATCAAATAACTACTGATATGGTTTTATAATACATTCAGGCAAGCATCAAATTAAATTTCTAGGAACCTGAGTTTAGTCCCAAAAAGGTTTAACATAAAAAAGACAAAACTCGACCTCCATCTATAACCTGCAATACGATACCTAAAAAACATAACCTAAAATTCTCTACCACAGACAATATCATCGACATTCACGATCAAAACAGCCAGTTAGAGCTTTAAAACTAAACGCAAAACAAAAAAGAAAAAACAAGGTCCATTTTTCTAAAACTGGAGTACAATAGGGCTAGAACAATAGCCAAATAACAGAACAAAGGTGACAATGACACGAAATGTAGGGGTTTTTTCCAGCCCTTTCTTAAAGATGACTGGCTGTTCTGCTCCTTTCTAAATAATTGTTTGGGTAAACCTAATGGTTTCGTGTTTGTTCGTGAATTAGTAGTTTTGTTCGTCATGTTTTGAGTGGTTTCGTTTTATGATTTGAATAGAGCAGATTATTTTACGAATTGGAGCGTTTATTTGTATTTTTGGTATGTTTAACTTTACAATTGCCGGATAAAGAATTAATCTTGTTTCACACTTAACAACAAACAAATTAAAGTATCTAGCCGTAGCCCGTAACGTAATGTTAGTTAGTCGATAGACTAATAGATTTGAAAATAAACACCACAGCTGGGCTTTTTGGTTACGAAATAAACTTTTCTTGAGCTGAAATAAACGTTGTTATATATTTTCCAAAAAAAGTAAGTCTTTTACTTTTGGCTCTATAACTCTACCTTTAGTATTCTACCAAAAGTCTTTTTACTAGTTTGACTTCAACGTTTGTGAGTAACATTTTTTTCTGTTACGTAATAAACATGAAAAAAATATTTATATTTTTATTTTATTCTACAAGTGCTGAAGATAAATCTATAGAAACTTGTATAAACGCGCCTTTTGTTAAAGCAACGAAATTTAATTAATGATTGAGTGCCACTAACTTTCTCAAATACACTTCAATTTATTTATTTACAATTGAAACAATTAATTTTGAGCATTGTTGTAACAAAATAAGTAAATATCCTATTGTTCGATCCAGTTACATTAAATAAACGAGTATTGGTAAAATTAAAGCCATTTATTTACATTTTCTTATATAAATATAAACAAAGAAAATAAACAAGAGTTTCGTTTCGTAATCCAGACTGCGTAAGCTTTATTTTAAATTGAAATATCAAATTATTATTTTTGTCGGGATTAAAAACATGACATCTTCTTTGATCAAGAGAAAGATAGACATAATTTTGTAAGCACGCAATTTAAAAGAAAACTGAGGAATTTATTTAAATTGTTAATATCAGCTTTTGTGTTGAAAAATAAAAGATTCTGGTTAATCTTAAACGATAAAGTAATCACGTCAAAAATATACCAAGCTTTTGCAAGAATATTTGAAATTCGAACACATTATAACTTATTTTTAAAAATGGCGAACATTCTAGTCACGCCTAGTAAAAAAAAACAAAATTATAGTGCCAAGAAATATGCACGTTATAATGAACTTTCATTCTCGTGTTTCCTAGAAATCATTTTGTAATATAGCGCGTAAACTGAACGCCATTTCCTCTATTTACTTGAAGTAAAATCAACGTTGTTTGACGTTTGAGCTCGACAAAGCCTGCCACAGTGTTCCTAACAAGCGTTTACCCTTTGACGAACCAGTAGTGCCAACCTGAGCGCTAGAAAGTACTACTACTAAATTTAGCTTTCAGTCATTTGAATATTTTTAGAATTCCATTCGTAGAAAAGATCTTTGTTGTTAAATGGCCAGTTTCCTTATTCCGGTAGCGGTGAATTTTATTGCCTCGAGTTTTCCTTAAACGACGTATTCACAGAGACTTTCAGATTCAAAGGTTTATAGTCACAGTTACTATACCTAAAATGTCTATATTTTATATATTAAATATGTAGTTGAAACTCGAACTAAAGTGTTGTTTTTTAATCATAAAACTAAATACGTAACCTAGATTTTTAAACCAGAAAATGAAACTTTTTTACCAAAAACTAAATAGAAATTTCTTTTCCCTGTAATATCAATCAGAATTCTTTTACAATTTAATGTGAAGGAACTCTTACCAATTCATCACGCTGTACCTAGTTCAAAGTAATGAAATTTTACAGGGAAATTTGATTTTGCGAGCCCATTTGAATTTTTAAATTACCTTTTCTGAAAATAAATAAAGTAAATTTGTAATTTTGCGCGTCCTTTCATACAGGTAGGGGAGGAATTCCGCGTGAAGCGAGGAGTTATGGCATTCTATCAAGATTGACATCTAAATGAAGGTGACATGGATACGCCATGGGCGAGACACATTATGCGGAAATAACGTTATACATATTAATACGCTCTAGGTCCATATGTATGTATGAAATAGACTAGAGTTCAACTTATGCGTGTGGTACTCTGCTCATATTGTTCGTAGCGTGGTGATATATAGCCTATAGCCATCCTCGATAAACGGACTATTTAACACTGACAGAATTTTTAAAATCGAACAAGTAGTTCCTGATATTAACGCGTTCAAACAAACAAACAAACTCTTCAGCTTTATAATATTAGTATAGATTCTCTATAAATTCAATTTCTAAAGTCTAGCACAAAAACTTAGCACCTCTTTTAATGAAATTCCTACCCCTTATGAAATTTTAGCCAAATTTCTAATGATTTCCTGCTCTCAATATTAAGATTTAAATTATTTCAGCATAAATAAAAAAAAGATTCTGTTGATTGAACTATCTTTTACTACGAAACACACAAAAGGTTATCTGCATAAATGAAGTGTTTTTTTTAATCCAAAATAAAATTACCATATTCAATAAAAAGTCATATTCTGACCCTACAATTGTCAAAGTAATTACTCACGTAAGTAGTAAACAAAAGAAATAATACCACGTTACTTATCAGTGTTCATAATTATACCTAAATGTACGTAAAGAGTTCAATGTATTCGATTTATATGCCTATTAGGTACTGTAATATATAAGTTAACTCATTAGCTGGTAAAAATAATCTGAGGTCATTAACCTGACGGTTAAACTAGGTTTTAAGAGGTTACATTTACTCGCGATATTCCGTTGTTTGAAGATTTTTACGATTATTTCCTGTTAAAAAATGAGACTGTGTTAATGAGGAATACCTTATAAATATTTTTTATTCGTCTGTCTGTCGTGAATTGTGCCTAAAATGCTGAACCAATTGTGGTAACATTTTGCATATTGATACATCTGACAACGAACTATAGTCCAGTTTTTATGACAACACTTTATGATCAGAATAATGATATGAGAAATTGTTTTTTGTAAAACATTAAACGCAAGAATTTTTATTATTATTTGTTAATATAATCAAAACGAAATTAAATTTAACATTAAACAAAAATAATAAAACATGAATAAAGAGAATACACGCTTCACATTTTGAGGAAGTAAATTAAATCAAAGTACATTTTATGAATAGTCTTATGCACTCACTGCACCTTATCTGACAGCTATTGAGTCAAAACAAAGATTCATAAGCGGCTTGAGGATCTCTGACTTAAGCCTAAAGTAGACGTTAATATTCTAGCGATGAAACCGCCTGTACGCCTAACCTTAATAATAGTCAGATTTGGTAAATACGACCCTGGTTTATAGCCTACAACCATTTTACCGGCTTAAATATTTTTATGTTACAAAAAGAACTTATAAAAGAAATCTATTTGTAAACTAAATTCGAAGTTGCACGATTCGAATATAATCTCGGTCTCTTTTACGCTTACTATTTTCTATTTAAAAAAGTTCGTCAGTTCCTAAATGGAGCAGCATTTTTCAAATAAAACAAATTAGGATTCGAATGTAGTCAAAACGCGTACCTTTTAAAAATAAAATTACGATGTCTATGAAAGGTTCATTAAACCGAAACGTTGTTATTTTATTTAGAAATAATGATATTTTGTCATAACGAGTTACGCGTAGTGACGAATATTTTATTTCAGACGTTCATTATAATTCTGAATAGCTAACAAATATTTTATGTCAATCTTATTGAATTTATTTACATAAGTACGACGCGGAGAAATGTGATTGTGGCTTTATAAATAAAAATCCAACATTACTTGATTTTATCGAACCAAAAAATTACTTGTAAAAATAAAATAATATTGTAGGTTACGCATATATTTCTTCCTTCAGAAAAACAATGATAAATATTATTCAAATAGATTCCCAATACAAGGAATCCTAAGTTAACGATTGTTTAAATCTAAAACCGATCGTTTCAATATAATACTATTAAAAAAAATACTTTCCACAACTTTACAACTAAAAAAACAAATCCCGCTAAATTTGCCGCCACGAAAAAAAAACAATTCAAAAAGGGCGCACAGATTAAAAATATGAATTAAAAGTGACAACTTACATTTCGTTCACAAATCACAGTCACACACAGACGCGCTCCGGTCCCGCACGGCACGTCCTCCCGGCAGAGCACACGGGGGAGGTATGAGATACTCGTAGTGCCGAATTTCCGTCTGGAAGCCGTACCCTTTCACACTAGCGCGGGAGAACGCTTTCGTGAGCTTTAAAGCTCGAAAAGCTTGAAGCTTTGTGTTATCAAGGATAAAGTAGATACCGTTTTATAATATCCTTCTTGTATGAAGTTCAAAATAAGCTTTTAAGTAATATACTGATGGCTTTAGACGAGTGTAGTCATAATTTAGGGACGTGACAACCATACATATTTTTATAATCACGATGCATTTTTATTCCCCGAAAGATGGAAAAAATGCGTCTAAATTTTTGCATCTAAAAATACATTCTGCGGTCTTTTTATGTAACCTACCCATATCGTTCCGGATTGAATAAAATTGACCAAATCAAAAAATGTTTCATTTTGTCATACATTTTTTACACATTACGTGAAAAAAAATTACTAATTCCAGGGGTAACAAACCCTTATCTATTTCATTCTTATTTAGGCGTAAGAACACGCATTCAAAATCGCGTTTGTAATCAATCTGAAAGTCCCTCCACAGAAGTGTGGTCGGTGTCTCGGGGTGAACGACTCCTGATGATAAGATTGTGGTGCCGGATGAGCAGCATTTGACAACAGGATTGATCACCGTAATTAGTGTGCTTCTACTTCAACAATAAATAATTATGTTGTAACATTTGTTATGTGGTTCTGGAGGGTGGTAATGAAACTTAAATTAATACGACTAGTTTCTGCGACGCTGTTTTTCATTGTAAGATGGGTACTAAAAACTGTTAATCATGGATTTTAAATTATTTTTCGTCAAATGTCCCTGTCGTAAAATAATACGCGATAGATGAGCGCTAAAAATAGGCTCGAAAAAAATATTGTCTCTGCAATTATATGTACCTAATAAAGATACCAAAATTTTATCAATCAGTATTCCATCGGCATTCAGTTTTTTCCAAACCAAATACACATGACTAAACAAAATTAAAAAAGAACTGAAAAGCAAAATCTAAAAAAAGAAATGCTAACTTTTTCCGTCATAATTTAGCAGCACGATTTCGTTTAACCGGCCGGTCGCAGGTGGACTAAAGAATTGAACGTTGAAAACTGTCAACACTCGACCGGCCAACACGGAACGGATTCGGGCAAATATTCAATTGAAAAAGTTATACAAGCTTTGCGAAATTTTAATACTTTTTACTATAGAAAGACTTGCGAGACTGGCAACTTTATTGTAGGTATTTAAGTTGCATAATCAATCTGTGATTCATACAGAAATGTTTATCAGTATTGATAAATATTATGACCAACTTCCGACTTTTTTACACAAAGATATAAGCTTCCTTCAAACATCTGAAAAATACTCAATAAAGAATTTGTTTAAAAATATCAAATAACAATTATAAATTGTAAAGCTCTTACCCCCGGTACATTTAGCGGTAGCTTATCTATTCAATAGCGTTTAAACTCATATAAAAAAACGCTACTGAATAGATAAACTACCACTAAACTCCGAAATCGGGCATTATAGGCAATATTAACCTGCCATCTATATTAATGTATCATCAAGTCAAACAATATACGTTCCACTCCCACGCTACTCCGTCAATAGCCACTTCACTGTCCAAGTAAAATTGATTAAGTCCACAACACACTCTGTTAGCAGCTGGCTAGTGTATTTAGCCATTAGCTTAGACAATACCAAGTAAGGAGCCTTCATTGTCTGACAAGCTCCTTTGTTAGTCCATTTCCTTCAGGTAGACACGCAATTGTGTATTAGTTGTACAACTATTTTGTTAATAGGCTCGAGGCGAACAATTTGTTACGAATTGTTTAAGTTATTTGTGAAGTAAGCTGTCAAATGCATGTATAATTCTGGGTATGGTTCGAAATTTAAAAAAAAAGGTAATGGCGCCACATCGTTAGCTTTGTTTTGTGCCGAATTCAATAAAAATTTAGAACTGTAGCCCGATTCTCTACCGCTATGGGCTACCGACAATCGGTTATTTAGCGATAAATGTTGTATGAAAATCTGATCAGTGTGAAATATTTTGGCAGTACATTCTAAGTGTCAAAATTTCGATACTTGATTTTGAATTACCTTTTTTATATTTGAAATGGCCATAAAACATGGGTACACATGAGCCCACACTTAACTGAAATAAAATAAAACTGGCTGGACAATTTTATTTTTACATGCAGTAAAAATATACGGCGGACCATGTGTGTAGTTATCCCCTACTGAGCAAGCTGTTAAGAACACGTTTACACCGTAATAGAATCATAAAGTATAATAAATTCATGTTAGCTGCTTTAAAGGCTCTTAGGTAGTAAAATATAGCGGCTGGTCTTTCAACGTAAATGCTCTAGTTGAAATAGAACAAAAGCTATTTATTTTCGAATCAAAAAGCGTCATATAAATATGATGCCTGTATTTATTTCATATTCTTAGACGTCGTAAATTAGAATTTGTAAGTGTTATTTGCATTTAATGTCAATTTGATTACAGTACTATTGCAAAACGGTTTCAAAATATAGTTAAATAAAATAGCCTTCTGATCCCAGCCACGAAGGAAGAAATATACTGCTGAAATCGACACAATAGTTACTGAACGGTGTGAGATATAAGATTTATATTGCACACATTGCAACTTTAACAAATGCACGAACGCAGCCGAAGCAATAAAACTGTAGCGCACTTTACAATACTTACCACAGATAATATAGGAAATATCCAAACAAAAAAGAAAACTAGGCATTCCATGCAAGTTGCATTTGTTAACTGATAGTTATTTATGCACAACTTGTATTAATAAACTTCGTGTAATAAGCACCATAATGTTGTATAACATTAATTTCTGAATGCAAAGTAAATGAGTAGACCATACAACGTTGTTTGTAATTACCATATAATTAAACTGACGAAACATATTCCATATTTATTTTGATGAAAGCGGAAAACCTTTATTTACAAAATATTGGTGTAAATAAAATAATTGGTCATATTTACGAAGAAACATTACTGTTTTATTTTAACGCAATTATTGGCCGTAAATAAAAAATGTTGAGAGAATTTGTGAGAAGTTAGGCGAAACATTTGAATTTTAAAACTGTTCAAAAAAAAAAACAAAAAACGCATCCAATAGTTTTAAAAATAGTAGGCAGAATGAATAAATTGTTGCAATTTTGCCGCTAAAAAAATTTATGGGAAGGTACGTCATTACGTGACGTAAATTATTATTTTCGAGAATAATTAATTTTATAGTGAAAACGCTGAATATCGTGAAATTATGTTTCATATTGGAAATATAACGAGTAGTGAATGTTTAAAATCCGTGTGGAGAGCAGCGAATGAGATCGAAATGGTATCGGATGAAGTATATGACTTGCCAGAAATATGGTATGATAGTTTATCTGTTTTGTTGAAATGGTTGAAATATTGTTTGCATATTTTTTTTATGTTTTTTTTAACGCTTTCACGTGCATGCCTTTTTTATTGAGAACCACTATATGTTTTATTAACTGTCGTACTAGGAAATATCCATAGTTTATTGTGATGCAATTGCCCAAATTTTTCACTCAAAGTTTTTTTCAGGTATTGTGTACTGCACATATCCACACTATCCACTTACCTCACTCTTATTGCAGTCCGTAAACCAAACAAACCGATACGTGCTAAAAAAGGTTGCAATAACCTCAATCTAGTTCCTATACCTATTAAAAAATATTGTATTAGCCTCTCTTGTTTCAGTCGTAACCTAGACACGTGGATAAGCAGTGAAACGTTTGACGTACGCAGAAGACTATCATTGAGGACTTCAGCCACTTTGATCAACGGCGTCTCCAGGATGTACAAGATTGGAGTGCACAAGTTATTCGAAGGTAAGGATTAACACAGTAAAGTGCGCGCAAAATAACTTTGTGGCTATGAATATAGCCGCAAGCCAAAGCCAAGATAAGAGAGTAGTGTGACCAAAAGGCATGTTGCAATTGGCTGCATTTTACGTTAAAATTTTGAAATTTTTTGTTTGTTTATTATATCTATATTGTGAATTTCGCACATGAATATACAAATAAGTACAATGTTTCTCTCAGATTCACAAACTGTAATCTCGGCTGAAATGTAAACTCGTGGATTCCTTAATTGTTAATAATTACCAGAAAACGATGTAAAAGTAATATAAAAGTAAAACTTTAAAAGTTATAATAAGCACCCTAAAAGATAGATACCGTTATAAAATATTATAAGGGTGTGTGAAACATTAAATAAATAATATAATAATTTTATTTCAGACGTTAAAACTCTAGACAATAACATGTGCCGTCGTAAACGAGCCAACACTAGCGGTGAGCATCTATACTATCTATACTAATATTATAAAGCTGAAGAGTTTGTTTGTTTGTTTGTTTGTTTGAACGCGCTAATCTCAGGAACTACTGATCCGATTTGAAAAATATTTCACTGTAAGATAGCCCATTTATCGAGGAAGGCTATAAGCTATAAATCATCACGCTACGACCAATAGGAGCAGAGTACCAGTAAAAAATGTTACAAAAACGGGGAAAATTTTAACCATTCTCTCTTATGTGACGCAAGCGAAGTTGCGCGGGTCAGCTAGTATAACATAAAATGATTAGCACCCTTCATATTATCCAAAAGTTTTTATTTCCCCATTATAATATAAACACCCAATAATAATTTCATTGGTTTTTGTTACGTAATAATCCTTATTTGTAACATTAAAGTTTGTTTTGACGTTTTCATTCCGAGAACTTGAATAATTTTGTGACTACTTTTTCTGGCAGTCCCGTTGCGTGAATTTGATTTTTAAACAGAAGCCTACTCGTTTCTACCAGGGCCAAATCTCGCCAAATGCCCGGTTTCTGAGTACATTTAGCGATAGTTTATCTATTCAATAGCATTGTTTTTATATGAGTTTAAACGCTATTGAAAAGATAGAACTACCGCTAAATGTACCTCAGAAACCGTTGTTAATCGCTTTTGTGGTTTACGCATAAAAGCGATACAGACAGACTTTCTTTGCTTTTTTAAACGAGGTTAATTAAAAGTGGTTTTGTTTCTAGATCCAGATAAATGAAGTTCTTTTTCTTAGTAATGGTTTTATTACCGTGAGACTAAAGCATGTTTTTCTAACAGTATCATCAGATTCAGAAAGTTATCACTATTCAGACTTGGCACCCACTCCTGAACAAATAAGACATCGTCAAGGATCTCAAAGTGTAGGTAAGTTCTACTTATTATTTACTAGCTGACCCGCGCAACTTCGCTTGCGTCACATAAGAGAATTGGTCAAAATTTTTCCCGTTTTTGTAACATTTTTTACTGGTATTCTGCTCCTATTAGTTGTAGCGTGATGATATATAGCCTATAGCCTTCCTCGATAAATGGGCTATCTAACAGTGAAAAATTTTTTGGCATCGGACCCGTAGTTCCTGAGATTAGCGCGTTCAAACAAACAAACAAACAAACAAACAAACTCTTCAGCTTTATAATATTATATTAAGTATTAAGTATAGATATTATTAACATACTAGCAGCAGATCTGACTTCTTACAAATTTTCTAGCAACCTATATTTAGTAGTAGTTTAGTACGTAAACAATTATTCTTTACGAACCGTTTAAGAGGTAGTAATACAGATTTCGATAGTAATTAGGCATTATATCTTTGCTTCCTCTGTTTCTACATACAATTTCACCCAACTAGGATCCATTTAACGCATTCGATAAAAACCCTCTTCCTCTACCGACTTTGTTTGTAACCGCACAATTGAAATGGCTTAAAAAGCTCGAAGCATTCATATGAGCGTCACCACGTCTAATGAGGCATCACCTCCATGCATTGTGTCGTAATGATACAAATAATACAAACCACGCACGTCCTTTTATCTACTAACAAAGGAATAACGCCGTACTCCTGCTTTAATATTGAAGAATCTTTATGAGGAATTTTGTACCTACTCATTAATGTAGACATACTCACTTAAATGCCACAACTAGGCACTAAATAGTTGGCTTAATTGTTCGTATTGTACGAAATCACAAGCTTTAGGTTTATCTTCTAAACATGGTTTAATCTAATTTATTTGATTTAGTTTCATTTACATCTTAAAAGTTCATTTAAATCTTGATTTCGTTTTATATACTTTAGCATTAAGATAAAACCCAATTTGTAGCTTAAAAGAACTTGCCCAACAGTAGTCTTTACTTAAAATATGTTATTGAAAATGGTTATAAGATCACGTAGGTATCATTCAAACCTCAAAAATGATCAACCTTGTACTCGTAAAAAATTCTTCCAAAATGCTTAGGCTATGTAATTTTGCTGGTAAATAGTGTTGAAATTGTAATTACTACAGACTGAAACATTTTATTAGGCACTCATTTGATACCAACGAAAATACAAAGCTGTGACGTCACTATTTCGTATTCCCATACTAAAATGTATTTTTGACATTTCATAAAGAGAAGTTGATGTGACTGGTACTCATCTACCCTATATGACCTTTTCGCAGAAACTTCAATAACGCCAAGCAAACGCACAAAGACAGATTCCACGTCTTCATTAGGAGCTACTCCGAGCTACGTTACTCATATATCGTCTGATGAAAGTACTACAAATGAAACTCACTTCAGTCACCATTCTTCTGTCAGTAGTATAGTATTGTCCAACAATAGTGGTGGTAGGAGTCCTGAAAACATTGAGGTAAGAAAAACTAGTTATTATAGATATATTTTAAGTTTTCAGGAACAGTTTCCGTGGCGCAGTGGTTAAGGATGTCGCCATGCCACGACCAGTGCGTAGAGAGGTCGTGGGTTGATTCATTTTACGTATTTCTTTCTTCAATTTCGTGATTTTGGTTAAGCAACTTCGATGATAAATGTTTTTTTTTAATCGTAGATACAATTTATTACGTTCACTTTTTTTTACTCCCCTATTTTTATCTTGGATGCATTTCAAGGAACAATATTTTAATATTTTTTATTGTTATTGGGAGCGCAACTAAGAGGTGCGCTACATGTAATAATTAAGGTGCGTCTCAAAATGGTTGCGCTTCGAGGAATACCCCGTAATTTTATATTAAAATATTTTTCTGTTTGGATTTATTATTTTGTCTTAATTATATTTAAACTTACTGCACGCAACTTGTGTAGTGAGTGTGAGTTTAAACTCCCTAAATATTGGCCCAATACATAAGAAATCCACCCCAAATCTTTGACAATTTTGATCCACCGAATCGTTAACCTTAGGACTATCAACTGACTTCTATTTTACAGGACCCTATTCAAAATTCACCTACGAATCAGCCTTGCCTGCAAAACCCAAATACAAATTCTCCCAAGAATCAAAGAAAAGACAAAAGTGTACAGACTTCTCCAACGACAAACCGTGAAGAAAGAGACAGCGATAGTTCAGAACACGTGTTAGACAAGGACTTACCTTTCGGCTACATTTTGATTCACGACAATTATCATTCTAGGATGCCTAGCAGGATTATATTGTCCTCTATCAATAGTAAGGTAAGGGATCTGATTTAAACTACAATCCAGTTAAATAATTTGTAGAATAAGGGTAAAATGTTATTGAAAATTTAATCAAACCGCAATTTTATATTCATCGCTAAGTTTAGTTTATGATAAGTAAAATTAAGTTTCAAATTAATATTAATGACTAAGTTACCTGTTGCTTTATTGAATCATGTTATTATTTTATTATATCTATCAAAAGGCCAACAATATGATTATGTCAAATAAAAAATACACATATAATCATATACTAAAAATTGCTATTGGACTATTTTTTTAAATTAGATTAATCTCTATAGAAGTTTTGGTTACATGCTTAGGTTAAGCCATAATTGCCGAGTAATAACATAGGACTAACATAGTTAATGGCGAAACACGAGTCTTTCACCTCTGCCTTATCCTTCGGGTAAAGCAGGCATGATATTACATTTGTATGTATTCAAATATTCATTCAATTTAGATCCCAGTTAAAAATTATACCTACTATGTTCTAAGATAGCAACTCTAGATTAAGACCGTGAAACAAGCAGATATATGTATGCTTTGCTATTGAATGTCTAACTCCTGGTTTCTGAGGTGCATTTAACGGTAGTTTATTTAATCAATAGCGTTAAAACTCATAAAGAAAAACGCTATCGAATAGATAAACTACCGCAAATGTACTCAGCAACCGGGGGTAAAAGGTACTCAAAATTCAGCCCTAAATCATTGAACACCTATAGTAAAAACCATTTCTATTAGTAGTAACAAACACACGTATTCATTAAAGCCTATCCATTTTAATTCCACGTTAATTCATATCTAAATTGTTGTGGTAAAGTATTGTAGTTCATTTAAACACAAATACGAACCTGTCAGAAACAGCCGTGATGATACGAAAGGCGGCTCGTTTTGTTTAATACTGTTATTGTTATGTGCCACATGTTTTAATTATGTTAGCCAGGGTATTTAAGTTTTTAAACATTATTTTGAAACAATGTTTAAATGATGGTAGATAATTTAATGTGAAAAATATAGTTAGTGATAAGTACTTGTGATGTAAAGTCGTAATCATGTGTTGTATTATTAAATACTTTTTTCTTTCAAATTTTATTATTTGTGAAGATTCCTTTAACAAAATACGATTTTTTGAAAATATTATATATGTCTAACTCTTCAAAGACTTAGATCATGTGCTTTTTCAAAATATATTTCTTTTCTATAATATTAAATAAATACCATATACCTATACCTATAATGTATATGTTACTGTAAAAGCCAGGACTGTGGTAAATCCTAAGATTTTCCGGTATATCCTAAGATTTACCAACTCTCAATGGTAAAAGTCCGAACAATTCTTTTATTTCGAACTTTTACCCCTATTCACTTGGTAAATCTTAGGATATACCGCAAGGGCAGGTAAATGTAGCTAATATAAAATAATTTTATAGTTATAAAGAAGGAGTTTTGGGCAAACCGACATGGGTAGGTTAGGTTAGAAGGCTGAGGTGGGAGCGAGCGAAGCGAAGCTCCCACCTCAGCCTTCGTGGTTATTTTTTTTTAAACCACCCAGAAGGAGGAGCCCCGCAAAGCGGGGCTCCGGCGACATCTTCAAACTCTCATTATAACTATATTACGGCATATAATTATATCCCTAGCAATATCATTATATTACGGCTCAAACACATGATAATCAACTTTTACCGAGTCGTTATGTAAATCCTAAGATTTGCCAATTAAATGGTGGTAAAAGTTCGAAATAAAAGAACGTTCGGACTTTTACCATTGAGAGTTGGTTAATCTTAGGTTTTACCGGAAAATCTTAGGATATACCACAGTTCGGGCTTTTACAGTAACATATATACGAAAAAATAATAATTAAATCTAAATATGATAAAATAATATTTTATATTTATTTTACTTTACTTTATTTTATTTTAAAAGTATTTATATTTACTTTGTTTTCAATATTAGTTATTAAATTATACACTATACTGATACTGTTACTTAGAAATTTAATTCTGCAAATTCAGTCATAACTGTCTATATCATTTACAACCACATTTTATAAATATAACTTATATGAATTACTTAGTAGATTTCTCACCATTAACCACGTGTTTAGCTATACATATTGTGGTTTAAAGCTCCCCAAGACAATGCAAAAATAAGGAAAACGGCAACTGCTAACAACAGCAGTCAGGACACTTGGGATCACCAAACCAGCATAAAAAGCCAAGCATTATACACTTATTTTCCATACAAATACCATCGTTCCACCTTAAAAATCCTATGCAAAGTAAACCCTTTTAATGTAAACAATAATCGCAAAATATATTCATCGGTGTGCAATTTCATTTTATGGTCGTAGCCTGCTCGGGGCTTCGAGGGTAATAGAACTCGATACTCGACTAAAAAGTCAAATGAAAACTACTGGACAGCCCTACAAAGGCATACAACCTGGATACTTAGAATCACTGGAAGAGACAAGTTAACATTATTATAGATTATTAAATACTGATAAACAATCGAATAATATTTGGGGTTGATCACAGAAGTAAGGGTAGAGGAGTTTGAGTAAGATCCTTTTCGTAGACGTTTTTATGTTCAAAATATTTTTGATTTATTAAAACATATTCATAGTGCAATCTACACTATGATAAGGATGTCTGTCAAACGCAGCAGAGAAGTCAGGAACCGTGCCAAAATTAGCAACAAAACAGAGCTGTGCGTCCGGTGAAAGTATGCCCTAAGAGTAAAAGCTTTCATTCACACACTCTACAAAAGCAATTATAAACAGTGATTTCTGATTTCGTAGTATTTTGTCTGCGAATTTAAAAGTTCAAACCAAATGCATAAACCACATCAAAACGAACTGAACTTCTAACTAAAATATTTATTGGCCGCTTCCATTAACACAACATCAGTTACAAAACACCCGCAGCTCTTATCTCTATAGCAATTAGATCTAAATTTGCTCATCTCACAGACTGAAGCCTGTATACAGTTCTCTCTATCTTTTCCATGCAAATAGCCCTAAAATCTATCGTCATAAAGCCCATATTAGCTCGTCAGAGTGTTGGAGTTTTCTCATACTTTTTGTTGCAGTCGTTTCACAGTTCACTTGCAGCCACCAATATGGAGTTTTATTCGGAAGCTAATAGACTTATTTCGTACGTTGTGATAATGGAAATATTTACACATTCCTTTTAGGAGATAAAAAGAAAACGATTTGCATTGATTTTATAGAACGTTTCTACTTATATTACTACTACTACCTGGCCCACTCATGTTCATATGTTTTGATGCTAGCAAAAATTGCTTTTGACTCTGACTATAACTATTCTTTCAAAATCTTACGAAAATCAGTTCAACAGTTTAGCTGCTAAAATGTAACAGACAACAGGCATTTGCATTTATGAAATTAATATCAATTTCTATAATTTTGTATGCAACCAAAATCTAAGTATTATGCAAGGAAGTTAGCATAGTATACATATATAATAACACTATAATTGAAGAACATTCCAATGCTTGCTCACGATTTTTCGATAGCATTACTATAATATCTGAGGTCTTATTAACCTAATATCTAACACTCAATAATAACTCAATAATAAATTAAAAATATACTTAATTAGTTCCTTAACCAAATACCAGAGCGCGAAGCAAAGCATTATTGTATTCATATAATTATTTCATCAAATTAATAATTAATCTCTTTGGCTTAGCTTTGACCAGTAATATTTTTTACATACCTACATACTTATGTACGTAAAATCATGATACTTTCCAATAGGGGTGGGCAGAGACCAAAGAACGCCACTTGGTATGATACTTACAAACTTAATTTGGGCTATTTAGACATATTGTAGGGTATTTAACAAACAAAAACACATTTGTGGTAACAAAGATACATAACAAATACGGTTTAAAAATTTAAAACAATCTAGTACCAAACAAAACAATATACCACATCGTAATAATTCAACAGTTGCTCTTGCACAAAATATGTCTTTGTCTTAACAGTTGGAGAACAACATTTTTATCCAACTTTAACAATTCCAGTGAAAAATGTAGGACCTACGAATGCACTCCCTGCAAAAACATGCATGATATACTAGCGGCCCGCCACGGCTTCGCCCGGTTTAAAGGTTAGTTTACATAAATCTCTATAATTTTTACACGAAAACCTTTCTCTTGAATCAATGTAATCTATTAAATTACCGCATAAAAAATCTGTGGCATAGTTTTAAAGATGTAAACATACAAAGTGACTTTATTTTATACGTTGTATTGATGTACTATACTATACAGCCAATAGCAAAAATATGACATGTATACAGTGTCACATTTTCAACACATATTTATCAATTAAAATACTTCAAAATATTTTAACAATTACTACCTATATACTTACTGTTAAATAACAACAATAATTAAATTTACATTTTCATACAGAAAATTCGAGTGTTTACGTCCCTTTGCTTGTGACTGAAATTTTATACCATTCGTTGGGACGAGAGCTTGCGAGTTATATGTCGAGTGGCTCAGTGGTGCCACCTAGCGGTTACAGCAGTTACCTGCGAGTAATGGCTGGTTCCTTGAGATATATGAAGCCACGAGCTGATAGTAACGTGTTAAGATTTATAGTGAGAAAAATTGGGAGCAAATGTGTGAACACTTTAAGTGCATACTGAAATTTATGATTATGCTCATGGTGGTAAAGGTCGTCACGCCTCTACTACGTTGTCAGGAAGGTGTGGGTTTGATTCCCATACAGTACATAAGTAGAAATCCGTAAAGATATTTATTTAATTTGGTTAAACTATTTCGATTTAGGACATCATTTCCATAACATTATTAACATTGTGTACACAACTACTTTTAATTCAATAAAACAGTAGAAAGCTAACTAAATGAAATGCCTCTACTTTGAATATCCTCGAAAAAGAATAAGAATACGTAATAAGAAGCTTTAATATTTTATATTATTTTTCATCATTAAATTGTATAAAATCACAAGAAACATTACAGATTTTACAGTTTTAATCAATGGGATTGCATTGAAACATTTCAAATCTATTTCCACCTTTCAAACCTTCAACCACCATTTCAGCCATTCATCAATAAATTTTTCAGAACCCAAAACCCAAATTTGAAGTACATCATGAAATAGGCACTAGTATGTTGCAGGAAATCTAATGTAAAGCTGAGTGCTAAGTGCTATTATTTATTCCTCACTTGAGCGTCTATCTTTATATCTATAAAACATTTTTAAACAAAAATAAACCTTATTTTAAAGTGCTAAAATATATTTTGGATTGAGATTGTGCTGAAGGTTTGTCCATAAATTGTGAGGATGAACGATTTTGGGTAGACTAATCTATGAACACTACAGGAGATCGGATTGCATTAGCTGATGAACCGTATTGGGATATTTATGTCGTATTCAGTGGATTTGTAGTTATAAATATAATATAGAAACACTTACCCTCGATTTCCGAGTACATTTAGCGATAGTTTATCTATTCAATAGCGTTTTTTTACATGAGTTTTAACGCTATTGAGTAGATAAACTACCGCTATGTGTGCCTCAGAAACCGGGGGTTAGTAGATTGT
Source organism: Anticarsia gemmatalis (assembly GCF_050436995.1). Lineage (NCBI taxonomy): Eukaryota > Metazoa > Arthropoda > Insecta > Lepidoptera > Erebidae > Anticarsia > Anticarsia gemmatalis. The sequence continues at coordinate 5,209,747 of NC_134764.1, read as the reverse complement.
AATTAATACTGCTGGATATTTTCAAAATAAAGAAGATGTATTAAACATGCTCACTTTTAGCTAAAAAGTCTGTGGGTCTCTGATTTTTTTATACTTCCGATAGCTACGAACCTTGCGTAAAAGACTAGTAAGTTGTAAGATTAGAGAAGCTAGGTGTATGTTTTTAACAAATTTTGTATCAAGTACTCAATGACGCTGAAGTTGGTATAGCTTGCAGCGAGTGACTAAAAATATACAACGTATCAACTATGAATCTTGTTTTCTCTACAAACTCGCTTTATCTATCTCCATCGGCAAAATATATAAAATCATTTATGAAAGTGAAACAAAATTTACAAATTATAGATAAACAAATTGGTTAAATTCGCTGAACATTATTTTTTAATAAATTATTCAGTCTTTCTAAAAATACAGGCATAGTAACACAATTTTTTGTGCGTTCAATTTGATTTACCTCTTAACCTCTGCTCCTCTCACGCAAATTAATCACGAAACGTTCAAACTATTCGAGGCAATTTAAATGATATAATTAATTGTTAAAACAAGCCCTTATTTTGTAGTCCAACCCTTGTCAAAAGCAAACGTAGACAAACAACATATTAGCTGAACATATCAATGTTATTCAAGTCATTACTTCTCTAACTAGATTATGCTAAAAACGGGCTAGCTCCCAACAGGGGTTAAGGTTTGAGCCTGAGCTCATTGGTATATAGAACTGTAAGGTATTTACTGAATCTATACTTATATTATAAAGCTGAAGAGTTTGATTGTTAGTTTGTTTGAATGCGCTAATCTCAGGAACTACTGGTGCGAAATTAAAAAATCTTTTACTGTTGGATTGCCTATTTATTGAGGAAGTAGCAGTTAAAATGTCCCATTCTCTCTTATGTGACGCAAGCGAAGTTGCGCGGGTCAGCTAGTATGGAGATATTACTTAAATTGTTTAGTACAAATACAATCAATCGATCTGCTAGATTCTAATCAACGTTACAGAAAATTTTGCTGTTACATTGAAAGCTTCACCTTTATCAATGTTGTTAAGCATTCTGTCTACAATACGTGCATGTAGTTTTTAATATTAGCGTCACGTAACGATAGTACTCAATTTTGAACTAGCAAACATGTTTATTTAATCCAGTAAGCTCAAAAACTTTAGTTACAAATGAGTATTATTATCATCTTGGTTACAGACCGAAGATTTAGGCATAGTTCCATTAAGATTATCTTTGCACGAAACGCATTCTCACAAGTAAATAGCGAAAAAAGCGAAACAATAAAGCTTTTGATTTTTTCCAAATCCCTTAGCACCGTTTCCCCCTTTAGCACGCCAATCAGCGGCATCCCAAGTGGTATGTCAACCCATCGAACAAAACCTAACGTAATAAATTAAAATTGGCATTTCCTCGTTGGCAATATAAACAATCGTATATGTATCCCGTATAGTTGTCGAGACGAGTAAGTAACGTGCCCTCGTGATCGTTGAAGTGGAATTAAAATGAGCTGACAGGATATCACTAGGAGTATGTTTTTTTAGACGGGTCACCAGAAATATAGAGAATCTACGGAGATTAAACATTGTTGTCAGGCAAACAGACTTAGAGAGAAACAGATGAAGTCTTTGCCCAGCAGTGATACAACGCAGGCTAAAGAAAATAGCTTTTACTAGCTGAAGCACAAACTCTATTTACAAGCTATAACAAAACTGGTAATAGTGTAGTTGATTACTAATCAAATCAGCTACTGTTTATGATAGGTATGTAAAACAAAATAGTATAAAAATACGACATAGTGACGTCACAGTTTCGTATTTTGTTGAGATCAAATTGATGCCTAATAAAGTTTCAGTCTGTAATAATTTAAATTTGAACATTACTGACGGAATAAGTATTTGGAAAAACTTAATATGAGCATTGTGGATGAACCTATTACGTCGTTAATTAGTCAACTACCCTATTACAACTGGTAGGTACATAGGTACTTATTCTCTATTAACAAGTACATACTTATTCCCCAATTTCTTTCTTTATACAATTTTCCGTGACACAATTTCAGTGTGACCACCTAATTTGACGTGTCTGTTAGAAATGGTGGATGATATCGTTACACTCCAACGAACAGGCATGTCCGTCCGGCGAGGAAAAATGTCCGTCTTTTATAGAAATGCATGTTATTTACTGAGGTATGACGCGGCTCGTTGTCACACCGAAGGAAAAGCTCTACTTTTGACAAAACATTATGTTTTAAATGTAGCTAAAACTATGCTTCGAAAAAAACCAAAGGACAAAATAATATATGTATGTTTTAAGTAATTAGAATATAGCAAAATTTCTTCTTCTTTCAGTTGTATTTGCGCACAATTATATCAGTTAGCGTGCGTTAAGTTTATACACTCGCAAAGACGTTTCTAATTGCAAAATTGCTGGCTATCAGCTAAACTGTTCAAAAACTATTTCTTCATTCTTACAAACTAAGATTGTAACTTCTCAAAGGGTTAGCTTAGATATTCATATTAGTTGAATCATGATTCTCATTAAACAGAGACCTGTCGAAGCTTACATAGTTTGACCAATCACAGTATCGCATTTGTATTCGCCTCGCAACACTGTCGCCGTGAAACTTTGTAATATGGACTAGTTCACTATGTTCAGATAATGTATTTTCGCGTTATGTAGTAGTCCCCAGCGTGGTTTGTTCCGAGTCAAATTTGTTTTAGATCTACATTGTTTCGAAGTTCGTATCCAGATATTTACAGGATAAAAATATAAATAATATAATATAGTTTAGAATAAAGACCTTTGACATACTGTTTCATAGCAATGTTTGGTATCGTGGTAAGTATATTGTGTGCAGACTATAGCGTGTTTGCATTGTATAATGATCCCAAAATTTTATTATTAAGTTACTTTTTGTAGTCTCTGAGATGTATGGGATTTATTTTTAAGAAATGGTTACCACAAAATGGTTATACAAATTTCCTACGCGATTCCTTTGCTACTAATTCCTTTTTTACTTTACAACACAGTGTCATCTGTAAACCTTTAGACGGAAAGATAAGATAGATAAGAAAGGAATGACATTCTGAAAGAGTACACAATTCAAAATCCAGATACGTTATAAACAAAAACCTTAGTTCCAATTCAACAGTTTTTCACAAGAACAAACGGCAACAAAACAAGTGAGCGCAGTTCTTAGTGACAAAACAAAACAGAATATCAAAAATGAAAACAAAAGAAAGCATGCGGTATAACAGTATCCCGTAGAACGCAAGTACGTCTACGTCTTCACAATACATTGTTGAAATATGAATAAAAATTCATCATCTCCGAGAACGATATTGTCACGAATCGTACTCCTACTAATATTATAAATAAGGAAGTTTTATGTTTGGATGGATGTTTGTCACTCAATCATGGCTAAACTACTGAACAAATTTTGATGATATTTGGTACACAGATAGTTTAAAACATAGATTAATAAAAAAGATACTTTTTATCCCCGGGAAATCTTTTAAAGTCGATAAAGTCGCGGTCAGAAGCTAGTATTATCGTGCAAAACTACTTAGTGAAAATTAACATGACACATTTTTAATATTTCAAACTATGTAAGTAGGTAGTGTTTTCAGTTTCAGTCAGGTGCATTTGTTGTACGTCTCCGATTGTTGTGAAAGTACAATGATCTTTTGTTGTACTGAAAACTTGTTTCGTAAAAACTTTATTATAATCTAGCTATAATTTATTATTGAGGATATGAATGTAGTTATAAAATATTATTATAAACAAGCTTTATTATTCTGGCGTAAAATTATGTGTTTAGAAATAACGATGCTTAAAATAGATATCCATTTTCCGCTTCTCAGTATTTCCGTTCCGTGAGGTCAGGTCCTGTGCCCAAAGCCTGTGTCTGTCTGTCTGTCTCCAGGTTGTATCTCATAAACCGTGATATCTAGAAAGTTGTTTTTCCGTTGCCACTATATATATGAATATTTTTGGTACGGAACCCTCCATGCGCGAGTCCTACTCGCACTTGGCCGGTGTTTAATGTAATCTGATAGACTATCCTTAACTTATCTATAAGCTATAAAACTAGCTCTTAACATTATTTATCCTAACATTTGCTACTACAAAAATTGTATTTCAATAAGTTTGTAGCGATTTTGTGAAGGCATTTTGAGCGCTTCTTCGAACGGAAGTGATCAAACGGTCCATTCAAAATACAAGTTCACGGGAAAGCGTTTCTACGAATACATTTATAGTTGTTCAGGTGTTCAGTTCATATTTGTAGGAAGCCTCTTCCCTTTTCATACAATATTTTGTTAGTATTCTACGACTATTTATCTGGATGTATCAATAGAAACACCTATTTTTCCACGCTGAGCCAATGATTTGAGTACCCTGAAAAACAAAAGTGAACACAAGTCCTACTAATGTTATAAATACGAAAGTTTGTGAGGATGAATGTATACTGTATATAGGTACGTATGTCTGTTACGCAAAGGATACTGAATGGATTTATTTTTATTTGGTACCAGGAAATCTTTTAACACGGATAAAGTTGCTAGCCGAAGCTAGTCATTTATAATGACATAATTGTCTCTCCAACACAAATTAAAACAATCCATACTTATCTAATTGCCGCTTTTTTCTCAATAGCTAAAAGTCTATGCTGTCCAAGCTCTATAGTACATACTGGTCCAAAATGGTTCAATCAAGAATACATCGAAATAAAACCCTGTACTGTTTTCGCCGTCTTTTTACCTTAGACCGTTCCAGTGGAACAATTCTGCCAAAAATATTCGGAACAGTAGGTAACGCTTTACGTCAATGGAGCCCCATAACAATTTTATCGCGTTATTCTTCATTACAATCGTTTCCCTTCGTTCCCTGTAAATATCGATTGAATAAAATGGTAGACTGGTTGGACCCAATCGATTGTATTGAACTGTAAATGTACTGGAGTAACTGACTGAAAGAATGTGGATGGAGAAATTTGAGAACAAATTTTATAAAGTTTATTAGCCATTATGTGTTGCAGCAAAAGGAAAATCTTACGCTTTCTTAGACAATTTATTGCAATAGATTTTGCCTTGCCAATTTTAGAGTGTGATTTTTTTTGTAACCACGATTTGTCCTTCAGATTTAACATATCTTTCACAATGGTGTTCGGAAAACGAAAAGCCGTATAGTACAAGCTCTACTCAGTATAACAATATAACTGTAAATAAATAACTGTTAAACATACTTATATACATCGAAACGCAAACTTATTAATGTACATTAACATCATGGTTTAATCATTAATATACCTACTGTCTCATCAACCAGGATCTATTATCAAAAATAAGTTTAAGCTTAAAATCTCGAACTGACAATCATTTGCTAATGGTCTGACATTCCAATTTCAAGTAAACAAACATCCAGTTACGTAAATCATTGTTTATTTGTGTAAATGATCTGGATTTAAATCCCACAGCTTTCAGATTTCCCTCATTACAAATAATTGTGTACGTAAATGCGACAACTGACCGTCATTCACCTCATTTCGGATTCTCGGAATGACGTATCGGTAATGTAAATATGGATTTAAATCGTGTCACATATTGAAATATCGATGCAAAATTACTGAGATATAATTAACTTATATAAATAACTGTTGATTCCCAGGAGCTTCATTAATATATTCACGCTCTATATAAAACATTTGGGTATAAATAAAACTATTACAATCCTATTCTTGAAATCTTTTAGTTTCGTTTATTAGTAGTCTTCTAGTAAGTAGAGCTTTCATGCAACTGCATGGTGTTAATCGTAGCGAACTCAGATTTTTTTATGGTCTCTAACCATTAAAAAAAAATAGTGTCTATAAACAATTCTACTACGGTTATCATTATCGAGAATACGGAATAAAAGTAAGTTTCCGAGTAGATAAACTCCAGAAATTGCAGCTGTGGAAAGCCCAGCATATTATCTAAAGCCAAACTACCTTATAGAAATTAACCTTATCGTAAGATGTATAAATGTGAATAACGCATAGAAACTTTAGCAAGTGGCGATCCAATGAAAAAGTAACGTAAGGGAACTAAACTCGTACGATAATATGTATTTGTTTTATGTATAGACGTTGATAGTGCATAAAATCATCAAGTGACGATCCAACGCAAGACTTTATGTACTACATAGCGTATGAGTACATAATATGGTTTCAGTAGAACCACAACGTCATTTTAGTTTTTTGCTTTATTCATTGGTAGCCAAAATACCCAAACACAAAAACCATTCAATAATGTCCAGTAAGTAAACAGTAGTTTAACTTGAATACCACAATGTTAATAGTTGCAAGCGAGCGAACAAAAACCCCTGAACAACGAAACATATTTCACAAACATTTTAGACAATGGCTTTGAACAAAACATTACGGCACAATGTGGTGTAAGCAGATTTTTAGCTTAGCAACATTTGTCGCGAAACTGTTTGAACATGTAAAATAACTTTTATCCAACTGTAATTTATGTTACTTTGGGTACTGATTTAAATTTGACGCAATTGTTTATAACGACTGTTTGCTTTCATATATTAATGGGCATACGTTATATTTTTTTGAATATTCATAACACATAAATACGAGTCTGGATCTTCCCTAGGTATCATTAAGTATTTTCACGCAAAGTTCTTTGGTCTCTGTCCACCCAAATGGGAAAATGGCGTGATTTTTCGTACGTCATGTCTTAAAAAACTGAGATCTTATTAAATCTTGCTTTAAGTCGCAGTTAATCCCAGTATTTTCCACTTATATGCCTGGCTTTTAGAAATAGACATGTAAATTGTATTAGATATTTATGATACTCAAAAAATTTCACACGTATCCGAGGGATTAACAAATGGTGTCATAGAGTAGGTAAGAAATAAGCAGAGAATATAATAATCAAGCACTATTTCTTAGATCCTCTCTGCATAATAACGTACAAACATCTTATTGCCAATACCGATAAACATCTACCAAAAGCAAATAAGGATTATTAACAAATCCGATAGAGTATCTATGAAATGAATCAATGTTGAGCCAATCAACAGCCGTATCACGTTCCGAACACGTACCGAATACGTAATGTACAGCATATTTTGAATAACTAAAATATGCCGGAGTCCCTACGGGTAGTATTGGATATATTGGGGTAGGCAAGCTTGATTGCAACTCGGCGATGTGATTAAATCAATTAAATTAATTCGTAATTTAGGCCAGTGCTCGACGCCCCGGGATATGTTTATCATGTTCATTTGTAAACAAATTTTCATGACTGTATGATGGCAGTGATTGATATATTTTCATATTAGGCATTAATAACAATTTTTGGACCGTTTTAGCACACTCCTTCTTGTCTCTTGCTACTGTTAAATGGTCTGGTCAACTGCCTACCGGCCGCAAAGAAATAATTGCTTTAATTATTCCGTCTTCGATACTACTTATAGTTATTCTACCTCCACTACCTTGTCATACACCTTGTTAATTATATTGTTTTCTACATTGCCATTTAGAAAACAATATAATTAACAACATTTATCAAAACCAAACGGTTTCAACATTATGTCAAAAAACAAATAATAAACCAACTTCAGCAGTAAAAAAAGGTGAGTAACATAATCGACCTTGTAAAACATGAAAACTTTTCCCCAAATATTTCTATAACAATTTTTCTTTACCTATTGTTGACGTTGCCTTCTTACTCGCAAATCTCTCTCAACTGAACTAAAATCCGTTGAAAAGAGCCTTAAATCAAATTACAGTGATTATAAATCACGTTGGCCGCCGAAGGGTCGACCCCTGAGTCCGAGCTTCACTGAATGTCTGCTGCACGCCACTTGACTTTATTTTTACATTATGCCTACTGGTTGCCCGAGTTGGTCGTGTGTGGATGTGTACTTGTGGGACTGTATAAAATACTACGTGTGCGTATTTTTTTCTAAATTTTAACGTTACAAAAATCTCTGTTTAACATGTTTGTAGGTAGGGTAATGTGTAATATTGTTTGCCACCTAACAATACTATCATTCGCCCTTTAAACTTTTCTGCAAAATATTAAGAATTATAATCGCAAAAAACAATAACTTCTTCTTCTTCTTAGCGTGTCGATGGCAAACAAATTATAGTCTGTCTTGTTATACACTGCCAGCCCAATATTCAGCTACGTGTACGGCGTTTTCTGTACAGCTCAATAACAAACAAAACAATAACTTATCAAATGGTATTTTTCTTTCTGTGTCTGTTTGAACGTAAGTATAAAAAATATCTCAACCAATAAAAATAAAAGTATTTTTCAATCCAAATATACACAAGAATCCTCAATTCAATTTACAAATAAAATCCATAAAGTGAGTTTGTTAGTGGTATCAAATAGTCTATTTATCAGTCTCAATTTACGTAAAGTTCCTTTGATAAAGTAAAAACTACTAGTTTTCAAGGAATTTTATCATTTTCTTTTTTTACTTATAAAGTAGCAGGCATCTTTAACGATTCCTTTGCCTCTATAAATCACGCGAGCGTAAAAGTAAAGACTATTAGGTACCCGATATTGAAGAATTAGAATATTTCATAAAAATCTTCCGCCATAGTGAATGAATTAACATAAAACAGCGGCAGGTGGTGTTTCTCACGTAAATATAGGCTTAGGTAATCATCTTTTAATGATGCCTATTAATATAATATTATCTATTTGGAAGGAACTAATGACATGTAGAAAGAAAGATATGAATAAAATTATAAATAAATCATTGATTTTCAGCTAAACGTTTGTAGGTTAATATTTACTTGCAAGTATTATAATACCGCTACTCGCAGTTCGTATTTAATATCTAAGCACTTTAATTATATCTTTTTAAATGACGTTAGGTTAAGCTATTTATCTATATCTATATCATTATGCTGGAGAGAGACTCCAAACACTAAACAACTTTGCATATTCAAAATGCTTTCAAACAAAACGTCTAACTTTTCGATTCGCTTGAAAAAAAAAGATTATATTACAGGAACCAAACTTGTGACTGGCTCTGGCGGTGAAACGTGAACGGAAAACTTTCCCTACGTCTATTTTTTTTCCACAAAAGTCCAACAACGAAAAAAGTGTGTGTATACGAAGCGAGGCACTTTTTTTGACGAATTTTATTTCCAACTGTGGAAATTTGGTGCAAATCTAAGTTCAGTTGGACCGCTGTTGTCTGAATACTGAATGAAATAATGAATATCCTGCACTTTGTTTCAAACTTTATTGTTGCTGCAATTTTGGGCACGGGCACTTATTCACAAGTATTGTTGGTTCAACTACGTATTTGGGGATGAGAACAGTTCGACGTGGTTGAACACGTACTATAAAATTAGCAAAACAATTTTTCGTTATAATTTTTTTACTGAAATCGTTTTTAAAAGCTATGGAGTCTTGTTCTGGCTTCAATGCAGAGGTCAAAGCGATGTATTGGAAGACGTTTGGTCTACTTATTTTCATTAGACATAAATAGTCATTTTATAAGCAAATTATTTATACATTTCCTTACTGCCAATAGAAAAGCTAACAATAGGAAGGACTATTAATAACTAAACAATAACAGAGCAAAATTAATTCCACCACAGATATTAATCGCAGTTCTTTATTAAAAAGATACATTTAATATACCAGTAATTATTTTGACAGTCAGCGCACTGGCTGTACATTCGATAATAAACGATATCGTATTGAATGCTCCGTTGAACGAATATTTAAACAACATATAAAATACTGAAGCTCAAATACTCTTCAGTTGAAAATAAAATAATTATTGTATTTATGAAAAAACTACGAGACTTTTCGAGGAATTTTATCATTTTCTTTTTTTACTTATTTAACAGGCATCTTTAACGATTCCTTTGCCTCTATATAGCGCGGCTTGTGGTGGGTTCGAATACCATGCAGGACAAAATTAAATATCTGTGTGATAAGCACGAGTATCTGTTCTGAGCCTGGTTGTCAATTTATCTATATAAGTATTATATTATGTATTTAGAAGTCTAAAAGTATGTTTATCAGTTATTTGGTTATCATGGTACAAGCTCTGCATAGTTTGGAATCAAATGAGTTGTTCACGCTGTTATGTTGGCACTTTTTTCAGCAGTTTTTAATGGAAATACCTTAGCCTTACACGACCAAGTACCGACACTTAGAAAATCTTGATGACACCTCTTAATCAACTGTATAAAGAATCTATAATTATGAATCTGTAATTGTCGTTTATCGTAACAGAATAACTGAAAAACCCGTATAGCTATAATGCTCGTATCTATTGTTGAAGGTTGGACAAACAGACAGATTATTTTTAGATAGCTAACAAATGTCTTAGAGAACCACATAAATATATGTTCCAGGTAGGAATCATATCTTGAGTACATAGTACAAAAGTGGTTTGATGAGAACAGACAAATATGCTATCGCACTACAAGCACTGTCGAAATATATTATTCTCATAAAAATGGCGGACTTAACAAATTTCCCAAAGCTCATCATCCCTTGTAAATACACGTACTCTTATATTTTATTGGTACGAGCAGCCGTAACGCAGGTAAAACGTAATTGAATATAGATTTATTGTTTCTGTCAATATTTCAATTATTTGTGGCAGTGCAGGGCCTTACTTCGCGCTTATTAACGGAAGCACCATGTATATAGGTATTTTTTACTAAAAGAATATCTACCGGAACTTTCGGAGCACTTCATGTAGATGAGAACGCTAATTATTTACTATCTACTATGAACAACCAGCTAGCTATCGAATATATAGAAATTTTGTGTGAAAAAATGATCAGCGTGTCTACCGGGCGCCATAAGAATTTGTTGTGTAGTAAATTTTAAATGTAGAAATTTCGTTACTCGATACTAGCGACTGTAGAGAAACGCGCTACGGTTTGAAGTGAGCAATCTGTACTGTACATAATGTTTATTTCCGCGAAAATTCTGGACACACAAACATTTAAACAAAAACACAAACGTTACATAACCTCGCAATGCATCAAATCGTGATAGCAAAAGCGAATAAAAAGCTGTAATAAATCTAAAAAAAGGTACACCTCTAATATATCTCGTCATATTTTAATAAAGCGTGCTCCCCAATCCATCTCTGCCGGGGTTTTATTGCTGCATCATTCGCGGAGTATCTGCGTCGTATAAATTTGTCATCCGTTCGGAAATTTGCGAACGCATCCATTTGTCCATTGCCTGCTGTCAGTTGCCATACGCGGCAATATGGTAGACGATTGAGCCTTTATTTTTCAAACGTTGAATGATTTTTAAACAATATTCTTTTGGCCCTTAAGAACTATATATAAAAAACACATTTTTCCATTTCTCTAAGTTGACCGGTGGATTGTTAACTTAGTGATAGATACAATCAACTACGAAAGTCATGTAAACAACTAAATATTTCATAAACTTCATCATCATCATTCTCAGTGTGTTTTCCACACACAAATAAAAACCTCTCGAAACTTACTTCATTTATCTCACCTTACGAGTAAGTAACTATGAAACTTATATGTAGCTGGGTACCAACCCAGCTACATATAAGTATGTGTAGTAAGTGTGTTTCGTAGTTACTTACCTTAGAAATTACGATAATTTCAATTCCAAATTTTTCGGTTCGATTTTATTATGATTTTATCAGCGGCTGTGTACACCTGACAGTAAATTCTCAGCTGTTTAGATACCCTTATCACAAAACTGTTATTAATCATCAATTAACAGTCAATAAATCCGCCTCTGTATATATTTGAGTCGGGAGTCAGAATCTGTTTCGCGTGTGAATTCATGAGAGCATCCATCCGTGTCCGCGGCATGGACGGCTGTCACTCGCCGCGCCAATATGGCCGCGATATGGTGCAACACTCGCGCACTGTCGTGTCACCGGATGTACGGATATAAATGTGATTGTAATTATTTATATTTTAAATGACAAGAAATATTAAATAAGTAGTAGTGATTTTTTAATACTTTTTACAGCTGGATGTAATTTCAAAACACTGAATTAGTCGTTTATAAATACTTTTACAATTATTTCCTCCAACATTAAAGAGAGCATGATATATATAAATACACACTTAACTTTGTATCTCTAAACGATAATTGTTACCTTAATGTATACCTGAACCTTCTATATGATGCGTGGGTACATTTGTAGGAAATCACACCGATTTCCTATAAATATCCTCATGATACAAAAAAATAGCAACAGGAATTTTCAGTATATATGAATGGCTCAAAACCTCTAACTTGGCGGAAGTTAATTAAAAGCAAAAATTTTTATGGTTTTAAATATCGTATAACATTTTTAACGAGTTTTAACAGCCAGTATAACTTCTTCATTATTATTCTATCAGTTATAAACTAAACCTTATTCTTTATCGAAAGTGAGGTTTTGTCCAAAACCAACGATGTAACTACCGAGAACAATCAAATGAGTTTTTGAAAAACTTCTAAGCGGTCATCCGATTCCAAACTAAGCTGGGCTTGTACTATGGTAACCAGACAACTGCTGAACATACTTATATTCTTTGAATACATAGTCTTGTAGACAAATTTACAACCAGGCTCAGAACAAAAACTCGTGCTTATCACACAAATACATATTTGTCCTGGGTTGAAATCGAATTCGCCACGGTTATAACGGCGATGTGACCACGTTAACTACAGCGCCAAACGTGCAGTTAACCTTCTTATAATACGAGGAAATACAAACATACAAACCATCTGAACTACAGTAACCTTTTACTTAAAGCTATGTGACTATTCCATAGTGCGTAATGTCTGCAAACGTTAGACAGGATACTGAGGTAGTATATAAAAGTAGCCGAGACAGGCACGATGTGGTTCGTTGAAAACCGGCGCAGCGTTGCTAATTGCGTTGCACCTTTTAGTCTGCCACGTCTCTTTGCCATGTGTACTGCGGCACTTATGTAACACTATATACATACGTGCATTTTAAATGGTTTTAAGTTATTTCTACAGACGTTTCTTTGACTTCAAGGTGATGAATTTGAATAAGGCTATATTTCTTTATTCAGTAGACTACATAACTTTACGTTAATATGGTATTGTGTTAAATTAAACTATAACTAATTAACAAGAAAAGTAATTTTTAAGTAAGTGTTAATTTCTTAAAAATTAAAATACAGAGTTTGATTCAAGTATATTGTTATTTTTCCGACCAGTTTTCAGTAGTTTCTCGATGTCTTCTAGACCTTCTTGTGAGAGAAGGGGTTGCTTCCAAGTTAAACATTTATAAAATACTACTTCAGTTTGCAAATGTCCAAAACGTAGAGTTGTAGTGTATAACTATTATACCTAATATGGTGAGAGGGCATAGCTCTTTTGTCTACTATAGAAGCTGTCTCTTGTCTCTTTTGTCTACCAAGAATTTTAGGTAAAAATATATTATCATGGTCACTTGCCAATATATTTAAATAAATTAGGCACTCAACTTCAAAAGGGACGCTAAATAAAAGCAATTTACATACCTATTCAAAAGTTAAATTCTAATCTGCCATCATTAAGTTGGGAATGGTTTGAATTCAGTGCAGAACGCGGGCGGTTGCGGTCAACCGGCTTCTGGGTGATGAATGGACCGGCTTCCGAAATAGATGGCACCACCAGCTTACGTTTAAAGGCGTCAAATGGGAAATACATGTTCCCCGGATTTGGCTTCCGCGGGATTTTTTCAAAAAAGTAAATTGAATTCCAGTTTACACGAAGTATAGAGTACAAAGTTGTATCCGTGTTTTTACAAGTGCCGGCTTTCGTGTGCCCACAGCGGTCATATTTGTTTGGTTTGAAATACCAATTTCCTGCTTTTAACTTGACTGAACATCGGAACACTTAACGCGTAATATAAGATTTTCGACTTATCACAAAGGGCTAAGCAAGCTTACAATTAAAATTATAGTAGAACTACTATTTGTACTCTTGATCGCAATATCAAAGAGCTTACACGTATAAAATTCGACGTAATGAGTTTTGGACAAAAAAATACGTTAAACATAGTAATCAAAACGATTGTTCCTACTAAAAACTGTTTTATTGGGAACACATCTACAGACACTCACACACATCGTCAAAACCCACAATTACCCTTTAAAACAAACGCAATCGTAGCAAAGGGCTTTCATGACATGCATTCCCTTTTGACAATCCCATTTCAGCAGCAGTAACTGTGCCCTAAGCCAACGATATTTCACCGTGAACGTTCCCTTATCCCCAAATCTGACCGAAGTAGGGGAAATTGGTAGCATTATTCGAAATCAGGTGAAACGGCCGATGAATACGAGTAGAAATTGTGGAAATTGCTGCAAAATTGCGGGAAGTTTGCCTTGTGTGGATGCTTGAAGATTTAGTGATGTTCCGAATAATGTATGTTTAGTAAGCCATGGGAAAACTACCGTTTAGCTATCTACAATATATATTATTTTTATGTATAACACACTTGTTGTCCAGTAGCTACTAAGAACTTACAATATATACAACGTACACACTTTTATTACTCAAACACTTACATATTTAAGGCATTTTTCCTATCTTAATCTGTAATAAACATGATTATATCAAAGAAAACGTATAAAAATCGTATCCATAATTTACGATCTTATTAATAATCGGATATCACGTTATTACAGATAGTTGAGACCTATCAATCAACTGAAATAAAAAATATATCAATTAAATTGAGTAGAGCCTGCACAAAACTAGACAAAAAAACGTTCCTTAATAAATAACCGTGTAGTTCATTGCAATCGATTCTATCAAGCTAACGTACAGACTCATCAAATTAGAAACACCTACGCTCCATCAAGTTTCACTTTAGGACACCACATGGGGAAACGCTCGAACTTCAATAAACTACTGAAATAGCTGCTAAATTTAATGGCAGAGTTACTGCTAACTAGGTGGAAACATTATTTATTAGTGGTACTTGCGGTCAAGCGCCGAAACGAAATACCTGGGGACTAACAACGGGTATAAATAACTTACTGTACGTAAAATCACGCCTCGTTCCCATGAGGATAGGCAGGGATTAAATAATATTGCGATCAGCTGACTACTTTTTATATAGCTCTGCGGCTCTGTATATGGGCTAGGTAATAGATATTTTCCTAACTTACCGATGCACGCGATACCATAAACTTGTACATCTATATAGTGACATAGATGTCATTATCGGGCTGACATAGTGATGTCAGCCCGCTTTAATTCGTCACTTTGCAAACGTTGTTTTATTGGATTCTGCAATTCAAAATCGTCAATAGGTTAGAATATTAAAAGAGGAGTGACAAGTGATATTTTGATTACCCATCTGGGTAATTACCTGTGATATATTGCTTACCCTTTCGCAAATCTTATCAAAAACTGTAACAGGAAAAGTAAACATTATTTCCTTCACAATATAGGTGATTAGTAATGGAATGGAACAGGGAACAATCCATACACGGTAGATAAATGCTTACTTCTAACTTCCTACCCTTACCAAATCATGTTGGGCGCAGGAAATGAAATATTACAGACGATCTGATATTTTGAGGACATATTTACCCGCCTATTTATAACATTTTTGTACGTTTATCCGCTTCGCGTATATTAATGTTGACGGATTGCCAGATACAAAATTAAAATGGCGAATTTATTCGTCAGCTAAATTTATCCGATAATGGAAAAATGTACGATAAAATTTCGAAATTTACTCACCAATTTCTGAGATTCATTTATTCATTTACAGTATGTAAGAGACTATCATGAATAGTAACGAAAATATAACAATAGTGTTTTCAAGTTTATGAAGTTTCACTTAACATATCTTAAATAAAAATTATAACTCATATTTTTCGGCGTAGCCGGGTAAAAATACCTTTGTCCACGTATGAGTACAAAAGTTTATCTTCACCGTGTCACATCTTCAATAACCACTCTCTCATTTCCTTAAAAGAGCAAAAGCTATTATGATAACAATATTTCAAGGATAAGGCATACAAACATACGACACTCTGCAGGCGTGCGGCAAGCCACCAATATTTCTGTTATCAATATTCTTTGCGGCGCGGCGCGGTATCGCTACTGTAAATTATGATTGATGCTCACGATTACAACGTTACACCAGGGCTAGCAAAGATACACTTTATATGTAGTACATAGATGGAAAGATGATGGGAGTTTTTCCTGTTTGTCGTGGTTAAGCTTATATCTATAACTAGCTGACTTGCGCTGCTTTGAGAGAGAGAATAGGTCATAGTTGTCACCGTTTTTGAAACATTTTTTACTGGTGCTCTACTCCTTTTGGCCTGCCTTAATAAATAGGCTATTCAGTTCCTAAGATTTGCGCGTTCAAACAAACAAACAAACTCTATAATTTTATAATGTTACTATAATAATTATGTAGATATCACGCCTGTTATATTTGAAGGAGCTAAGGTGTATGAAATACATGAATTAGTCCCATGAATAAAGGGCGAGCCTATCGCCATATACCGGGCACTATATTACTGCTATATTTTGTAAGCTCACCTATGTTAAATTTTGGAATCACTCCGGAAATCGATTTTGTAAACGATTACGAAAAACAATCAAACATAACATGATTAAAAATCTACCATCTACTCTAGTTTATCACCCTAATTTATTTTCATTAAAAATATGTTGTTAGCTAACCCTGGTCCACACAATGGTCGTTACGGCACGTTCGGGCACTATACACCCGAACAAGCCACTCGAGGCGAATAGATCATAAAGATTACGCTTAGCCCCGCGATGCCCTACACAGATTTATAAAGTGCTTTGAGAAAAAATGTCGCGGAAACGCTGAGTTAGTAATTATAGGGCTGATAATAAGTAACAGATTATATTTTAACTAGCCTTTCTACCGCAGCTTTGCCTGCGAGGAATTTCACCTTTTTACAGGTGGAATTTCCAAAAAGCCCTCTCTTAGTGCTACTCTACACTTCTTTCTTCTAACAAATTTCAAATTTCTACGCTCTATAGTTTCGGCTGTGCGTTTTCCATCAGTCAGTCAGTCACTCACTCATTAATAGAAGAGGTTTAGATATTATTATATAGATGACGTTGATATAATAATCTATATCATAAAATCTGTGAAGCCTCATGTCATTTTATATTGAACTTTCAGCTAAAAGGATCCTAAAAAAGATGCTTTTTGATTCCCTGTTTTATTCAGAGGTCAAATGTAAAGAACGATAATTTAAAAACCTATTTGAATACCCTTTACCCTTCACAAATATCCCCTTAATAGACTACGCAAAATGTAAAACGAATTCAAAAATGTAAAAATAAAAACGAGACTAAACAAAGTTTAAAACCGGCAAAAATAAATACTTTTTGTGACAGAAATATGTGGAGAGCGTTAATTTACACTGGCAACCCTTTACAAGGGGAGGCTTGGCAACTTCATAATTGGTTTACAAGTATTGCCAACATCACGGAATGTTGACTACACTCCTGATTTTTAGGGTCCGGAAAGTGGAGAACTTTATTCATTGAATTATAAATTATGTTTTAACTATGAGTTTTGTGTTTTGTTATGTCAAGAGAGAAAGTAAATAAATATACAAATGTGATTTGAGATTGTTTTTACTACGATATTTATTAATTAAGAGCAATGATAGCTGAGTCTAGAGATCTAAGCTTGAATCGCTCACGCAATGTAGTCGACGGTTCGAACCCGAGGCAAACTAAAACTTACACATTTCTTGATACATTCTCAATCTGCGAGGCCGGCGTGGTGGACTCAAGGCTTAACCCTTCCCTTGTTCGGAGACTCTTGCCAAGCAGTGGGACAGTCATTGGATAAAAATTTTGTCTGTTTCAGTCAAAGTCAAAATATACTTTATTTCATAAACTTGTTATCGTATTTAAAATCGTATTTTTTTATCTGCTACCGTTTCGGAAAAGCTGTTCCTCGTGAAAAGAAACGGCAAGAAACTCACGGCTTGCCCTTTTTAAATGTAAATTTTCATATACAACAATGTCATACTAATGATTTGTTTTATTTCTCAATCCTTAAATGTTAGGGAGTGTAGTTTTATTATTAACCGCAAGGGCTACGACTATTTAAATGGCCGATGTCATTATGACTATGTTATTTGTTTCATTAATTCCGGATTTGATCTGTTATCGATAACGATAATTAACAGCTGCGAGAATGCGCAGGTGTTTATAGATAATTATTAAATAAATGGTTTAAGAAAAATCTGATAAGTTTCTTCAACATTGTTTTTACTTATGTATACAAATTGAGCCTATATAACCCTATTTAGGGACACACATTATATCTATTAGATGCTGTCTTATTCTATAAGCACAGGTATAAGATAAATTAGTTAGCTAAGATGGGATATCTAAATCATCATTTTGTTTTTAGACCATAAGTTTTGTATACGTCTAAAACATGAACTTGATATTTATTAATTTTAAAGTTTTTTTTTTCTATTGACCTGATCGGTCAATTGATAAATTATTATTAGGTGTGCATATTGCGGGATAACCTGGACGCATATTTAAATGACTGGTCGGAGCATGCTGCCGATAGGGAGATTTTGAAGTAATGAGGGAAGCGTTTGCTCAACCCAAACAGAATAAGGATCAATTTCTATGTAACCGCTTGACTCGGAACTGTGGCGCAGTGGTTTAGGTTGCCACGTCGCTAACAATGCGTCGGGAGGTCGTGGGTTCGATTACCGCGTCGTGGTTGTACGTTGTGTGTTTGCAAAAGTCCCTGCGACACAGGAGCAATTCTGTAGCGCCGGAGAGCCTATTTAGAAAAAAGAACAGATTTTATCATAATTGTTCTCTGTAAAAGTCCGTGCAACGAGAAATGGGTACAAAGGTCTTTCTTAACGTGTGATTAATTACAAAACATCTTAATGTTTACTGAAAACTCCTGTCAACATAGATTATCAAATGACCTGACAGTTTTAAAGCGATAATTTTAATTGGAGATTGGTAGGTAATTGTTTTATCTGATTACTAATTACTGGTATATAAAGGTCAATTATTTAGCGGTCTGCCTAAGTTGAATCTGTGGTAGGAAAGTTGTTCGAAGCAAGATGATGCGTTTCTTAGTTCTGTTGTCCGTCGGAGTGGTTATAGTGAGCGCTCAGAGAACTGAAGTCAGTCGCTGTAAGTTGTTGTTTTTAGTTGTTTAATGGTCCTGCCTGGTCTTTATAGGCATTTAAGTGAATATTGGTGGAGAGGAAACTATCAAAAATTAAGTTCCAAATAAAGTCGTTTTTAATTTTATAACTGTTGCGTCTGGGAAAATTATTTTGTTATATACCACGATTTTACACAGTTCTAAACAAGGGAAAATATACAAACTACCTGTTTGATCACGAATTTTTTTAATTTATTTTAAAAGTATACGAAATTAAGAATATAAATATCACAATTATTATATTATGACTGCCTCCGTGGCGCAGTGGTTTAGGTCGCCACGCCGATACCACTGCAACGGGAGGTCGTGGGTTCGATTCCCACACGGAACAATTATTTACGCGATTCACAAATAATTGTTTCGGGTCTGGTTGTGCTTTGTGTCCGTTGTTTGTATGTTTGTAGAGGTCCCCGCGACACAAGAGCAATTCTTAGTGCGGGAGTTGTCTTTTTAAGGAAAAAAGAAAAAAAAACAATTTTTCCTGTTACTGCCGATTATTTGTAACTAATTATGTAAGGGTACTAACTTAAAATTATATTATTATGTTGCAGGTGTCCGTCACTCCGGTCCTCTTCCTCTACTCACGTACATCGAGGGCTGCACCACCCCTCCATGCCGCGTGTCTGAGGAGGACACTGTCTTCAACATCAGTTTCATTTCACGTAATTATTACTTACTATGGTTTACTTTCTTAATGCTTCCAGCATAGCTATTTACCCAGAGGTATTTGCAAAGCTAGGAAGCAAACACAAATTATTCTTAAGACTATTTATTATTGGCAATTAGCGAGTCTCGGTACAGAATTCCGACTTTTAGGTGAGTGAGCATTGAACAAATATTGCATCTTGACCCCTTATAAAAAAAAATGTATCTATGTCGAGATATTCTCGAAATAATTAATTTATATTGCTACAAAATAAATAGAAATTAAAACTATCTTCGGTTAAAGCTTATTTCAGTTTAGATACAACTTAGAAATCTTCAACGAAAGTAACAACTAGTGCCATCTGTTAACAACAACGTGTAACTTTTCAGCCCGCGCTATCAACTCACTGAAGACTGAAGGCACTGTGTTCATTAAATTCGGCTCAGCTTCAATTCCTATAAGCATCAACTGGGAGAGCGACGTGTGCAACTCTCTCGTACTCGGAGCTTGTCCTCTGAAGGCACAAGATGGAGTTATTGCCTCACTTAAGATTCCTTTCGGCAAAATTCCCTTCCCTGTGGTAAGTTAAGCACAGGCATCAAGTATTTGAACTGTGATTAAATAAATAGAAGTAGAGTAGGTGGTCATAGAAAAATCAATTAGAATTTTCCAAAATTGATAAAATGACTTATTAGCATAAATACATTTTGAATGTAGGTTTCAACTTTCATGCATTCAGTTGTATGTTTAACACAGTACTATACTATATCTCAGTGGTTTCACAGACAGTTGTGTCGGATTTCACTGTACTTTTTTCTCATGAATCATGTTCTAAAAATCTCTCAAAATAAAAAAGGAAACTATAATAGAAATATCATCAACCATTATTTATAGTAACAGTTATCATAACAAAATTACTTCCCTTACGATTTCAACCTACCATTAATTCGATTGACATTGTTTTTGTTCAGGACACTGAAGTGACAGTGGAACTTCAAATGCAGGACGAGAACAACGACGCCGTGGTGTGTCTCCGAGTGCCATTCACCAGCCGTGCTTAAAACATGCCAGCCATCGCTAACAAGCTAATGTAAAACAAAATTGCACCAAGAAACAGACTTTCCTAGCGTTTCCTGTATATTTCATCTCACCTACACTTTCTCAGGTTCACTTAACGGTAGTTTTTCTATTCAAAATAACATTTACTTATATGTATATCAGCTTAGCCTTTCTTCCAAGCTATGTTGGAGTCGGCTTCCAGTCTCACCGGATGCAGCTGAATATCAGTGTTTTACATGGAGCGACTGCCTATCTGACCTCCGCAACCCAGTTACCTGGGATAACACGATACCCTTCGGTGAGACTGGTTGTCAGACTTTCAAGCTTCTGACTACTGTTAACGACTGTCAAAGATCTTCGAAATTGACGGCCGGGACCCACAATTTAACGTACCTTCCGAAGCACGGAGGAACTCGATATGTATAAGATGGTCGACCATCCACAAATCAACCTCGACAAGCATGACTTAACCTCGGAGATCGATCCGCGCGGATGTTGTTGTTGTTATTCATATAAAAAAACACTATTGAATAGATAAACTACCGCTAAATTTACTCAGAAACCTGGGGTATCTTTCTCAAGAGAAAAAGAGGTGTATGAGAAACCAGGGATTTAAAAGAAGAAGATGGGTTTTGGCTTCTTGGTTCGCCCTGATTACGTTTTTCTGTAATTGGTTGCTATGATTTAATGACAATAAATAAATCTTTTTGTGATATTTGCTGTACTTTTATTATGATTACTAGCTGACTCGCGCAAGTTCGCCTGCGTCACATAAGTGAGAATGGGTCAAAATTTTCCCCGTTTTTGTAACATTTTTCACTGGTACTCTGCTCCTATTGATATTATAGTATAGATTTTTACTGGTACTATGCTCCTATTGGTCGTAGCGTGATGATTTATAGCCTATAACCTTCCTCGATAAATGGACTATCTAACACTGAAAGATTTTTTCAAATTGGACCATTCGTTCCTGAGATTAGCGCGTTCAAACAAACAAACAAACTCTTCAGCTTTATAATATTAGTATAGATTTTGTACCCTAGTAAGATTATACGGAAAAATAACTATCTGCCCTAGTTAAGTTCTTTTAAAGCCTTGGTAAGATTTGTTAAAATATGAAGAAAAATCCGTAAGTTTAAAAACTATAAAAATCATATTTTCATATTAAAGCAAGTTACTTATTCATTAAAATTATTTAACTGAATAGAAAAATATATTGTACAATCTAAGATAATATTATTTGGACTTTTTGCATATTAAACCCTAAAGCAGCTCAACATAGTGTTTCTCCTTATATCGCTCAATCAATGCCATATTATAAAAACGTTAAGAGAGGATTTATCCCGAGAGTCCAGAGGCCTTCATAGAAAATGTGTAGTTCTAAAAGACTGTTATAGAACTTTATTTTTTTCCTAACAGCATTTTCTTTCGCGTGAGTAAACGATATCTATTTCTCATACACCCTCGTCTTTTGGTTTTGAGCCGTCGACCGCAAAGAATGTAAAAGCATCATATAGGTACTATGCTCCTTGATGAACCATATTATAGAATATAATATTAGTATAGATAGTATTTGAACAAAAGTTTTGTACATCGGAAGATTCGTGAGTTACCTCTCGCATTTTGGCGGGAAATATTGACAGGTGTCATCACTTTCTGTTCAGTGACAATAAAGTAATTTATAACGATATTATAATAAACTACACATATTTATTACTGATTTTTATTTACTACTTGTGCGCTCCGACAATTAGAAGAATTCCAAATAAAACACATTATATAATTATTAATGTTATATTTAAATTTATGTCCGTTTCTTTCCAATTTCTCGTTTTGTAGACTGTTTCACCATTTACTTATCATGTAGTGATGAAACAGGTCGTTAGCCTTTATTATTCTAGATCAATGATAGTTCCATTAAGTCCTTCCCTCGTGTTGAGTGCAGTCCTCACTCTGACCGGGACGCGGAGACACATGAACGGAATGTTGTCATCATCCACGATTCTGAATTCTATGTTCACTGTGATCTGAAATATTGTCAGTTGTTTGTTTATTTATTTATTACCACCTTACACAGAGTATCTACTACATATGCAAGTTATAGCTACATGGCAAACGCGCGTTTGCATCGCTTCTAACGCATGTTAGTCGCCTCTGTAACGCGCTACATCGCGACAGTATTGATACAAGCGCGACCGCGTCGGGTGACATTGGGGAGAGAACGGAGGGCGGCGCGTGAGTGGGTACCGCGACTAAATCGCGTTTGCATCGCGATTGAATCTGGGCCCGTGGGCGAGGGCACACAGCTAGCGACCGCTTTGCGGCTGTATCGATGCTACGCGCGACAGCATCGCATTTGCATCGCTTCAAAACGACGCAGTAGGGGAGGGGCCTTACTCTTTCTACAGACAAAAGACAAACACTTACGGGAGGGAATATAGTTTCAATATACATCTTGAGCGTGTACGAGAGGACTTCTCCAGCCATCACCGGGCAGAAGCCGTTGTTGAGGAAGTTGCACGTCTCCGCGTTCTCCTTCAGGTCGTGAGGGAACATGGTTAACATCTGCGCTGACGCCAACGTGCGCATTCTACGGATGTTGTGAGCTGAAAATGTATTCGTTAATATATTAGGTCGGGGAAAAAGTCTTTTCGCATTATGGTATGAATGAACTTAGGCTAGGCCTTGGATGGAACCGAATATCAGGAATAGATTACCAAAATCTGTAAGGACTGTTTAACCTTCTGCCACAATACTCTTTAAACTATTAACCCTTTGACGGCCACGGTCGGCTATACTCGACAAACCAGAAAAAGCTTACGACGCTTTCATCGGCAAAAGTCGACAAAAATATAGCGTTGTGAGCACGTTCTGATTTGTCGAGTATAGCCGACCGTGGCGGTCAAAGGGTTAATGTAATAATGTCGAGATAACTCACGTGTATAATAGGATACGGGAATTAACGCGAACACGCATTTTACCTTAAAATGCCTAACGTTTCGGCGCAGGTTGCACTCGCCGTGGTCGTCAGTCAGCCTGCGATAATTCCCATATTCTATTATACATTAAACATGCAACGCGAGAGTTTAAAAGTTATGATAACTTACGTGCTCTGAAGACCAAGTGTACGACAGCGTTAGTGTCGTGGCGAACCACACACGGCGGAGTGTCACATCCTTCTATGTAGGCGTGGATTGGCAGCTCGCCGGCAAACGCCGTGCCTGGAACACAAGAAGGTTTATCATCTACTCTTTTACATACATAGTTATAAAAAAATCATATAATTATATATATATAGGTACAGTGTTGAAATTAGTGTGGATAACATTACTAGAAAGTGACAAATGTTGATTCCAAACGCGGTAGTAATATTATTTCAGCAACTTTTACTGAGAATGTGGAGACGAAGACTAAGATATATTACGGATCTAAGCTTTTGGAAATTTCTGATAAAAAATACTATATATCTATTTCCAGGAAAACCTGTAATCCCGGAAGATTACTTCAGTTCGCTGGATTTTTTCCGAATTACACGTTGCTATTAAATATAAGCGGGGTAACAGAGTAACTTGGAACGCGTGAAACTTAACTTTTTGTTAGAAAGAAAGGGATATTAGTGTAGGAGTAATACGCGATAGCAAAAAAGTGTATATATGTGTACACAGGGCACATTGCGTAACCCTGAACTCCGAACTCCGACAACGAATTTCTTTAAAAGCCTTCGTCTGAAACACCCAGATACAGGCGAAATCAATGAAATAGTAAATACACATAGTTTGATGAACTAACTTACATCGACTAACAGGCGTGCTCTGCCCATTCACAAGCGCTACGAACCCGCACAGGGCAATAATAAGACGTATCATGTTGATTGTAAGTACTCTGATTGACTGCTGAAACTCACACACACTTCATTTTAAAGAGATTTACCAGATAAGTTTTAAACAGGTGGCATATTGAGCCCCGTACACACTGACCGGTTAATTCAAATAAGAGCGCTTATTGGCGTAATTTCAATTTGAAACTGTGACTTTACTAAGATTTGAGTAAAGTAATATACAAGCAAATAAGAAAAACCTTATAATGTTTATGTAATTGAGAGTTCATTGAAGTAGAAAGTCACAGTCTCGCTTTTGGCCGACTACATTTAGCCAACAACTTAAATTACCTAATTAATTAATTGGTAACTCGTCAAAGGTAAAAGGCTTGAAATAATTGTTGACTATTTTACTATATTTCATACAGATCTTAGAAAAAGAGTTCATTATAACGTACTTATTTTACACCTAATAATGTGACTGTCGCGGCCCGCGATATCAAAAACAAAAACGAATCTCAATAAGAAGGAAGAGTTGTGTTTTCCAATAATAAATAACTAAATAATAGCTGGCTAACTGCTCTAGACATGTGTACCAACCTTTAAGATAATTTTAGATTAGTCTGCTGGTTTTTCTATTTATCGTGTGGGCTAGTAATTCCGCGTCCGAAATTACTCATAATTACTGATTACATTAAGCACTTATAGGTAAAATAAAAAAAGTAGGTATAATAGTTATCTGCTCTTAAAAGATTATTCAGTTATATTTTAATTGTTAAACGGGTACTTGACGTGGTTTAGAGCGCTCTTTCTTGGTCGTGTTAATTATTAGTTTTTATAAAGATGAAGTTTTACTAGTGGTTCTTAAAATAATGTCATCTATTTCTGAATTTTCTCGGATTAATAAAAAAATGGGCAGCAGAGATGATTGAAAGGTAACAAAATAAAATTGTAATAAGTTTGTTGATCAGATAATTGAAAGTATTTTTTTATCGAAAACCAATAAAAAGTGATTTACCCCTGGTTTCTGAGGTAACTTCATTGCTATCCCCAGTTTCTGAGTAGGTACATTTAGCGGTAGTTTATCTATTCAATAGCGTTAAAACTCATATAAAAAAATAAAAAAACGCTATTGAATACATAAACTACCACTAAATGTACCTACTCAGAAAAGAAAGCACTGAAGTTACGGAGCGGAGGCGATAGTTAGAGTCTACGGACTTTTCAACTCAATATATCGCCTCAATCTAATATATAAAATTCTCGCGTCACAGTTTTCGTTGCCATTCTCCTCCGAAACGGCTTGACCGATTTTGATGAAATTTTGTGAGAATATTGAGTAGGTCTGAGAATCGGCCAACGTCTATTTTTCATACTCCTAAGTGACACTATTTCTTTTTATTTTAACCTATATGGCAAAACAACGTTTGCCGGGTCAGCTAGTTACTTATAATATTGTAGAAAAAAATGCGTATGGTAACTAAATTTTTTTGTACTATCTATCAACCAGATATTCTAAAAACACTTATCGACTTCTTTATTGGGCATTTATGAAAAAGGGGATGAAAACAAAGCGAAACGATAGAAACGTTGAAAACTTTGTTCTGCCCGTAATTAAACACCATGGATAAAAAGATGACGAATAATTATCGAGATAATGTTGGAATTTAATCAATTAATCACTGGACACACCTGACAGAAGGAAAAACAATGAACAACCAATTAGGCGGATTAACTACATAATTGGTAAGTATGATACAATGTTGCAGTTTGAAAACAAAATCTATGTTTTATTTGCTGATTTTGCGTCAGACTTATTTCGG
This sequence comes from Anticarsia gemmatalis, assembly GCF_050436995.1. NCBI lineage: Eukaryota > Metazoa > Arthropoda > Insecta > Lepidoptera > Erebidae > Anticarsia > Anticarsia gemmatalis. The sequence goes on along the minus strand of NC_134764.1, from coordinate 5,183,185 downwards.
GTTAAACAAAGGTGGAGACCTTATTTGATAATTACAACCTGCACGTATACTTCTGCAGTGATTTTTTCCTTCATTAAGATGTATGCCTTGGTTTTATAAACGAAATTGTGTTGAAGCTGACAACTTTGAGAAGAAATAAAAATGTTTTGTCACGAAGTATACCTACCTAAATCTTCTTCGTTTTTCCTAATCCATCATTGATCTTTCCCCAATCCCCATAAAAAATCTCATTACTGCTTTTAGGCTAGTCAGCTACCTACGGCCTATCTAAAGCCGTGGATCCTGCATTGATGTCGTGTGATGAGACTGATGGAATACAGTACAGTAGACTAGTATCCCTGAAACTGACAGCTGTAGCAAAATTTTGGCTCAAAAGACGTAACATATTACAGTAAGAATTATATTAAAAAAAAACAAAACGTGTTTGTTAATTTCGGTAACATGGCGGCAAACTTATCAGCCATCCCTCGTGGCGCAGGTGTCCCTTATCATTGATAAAAGTACGATTAAAATGCGTTCGTTATCGACTGTCTCATTTAAATACCATCGAACGTACAATTCATTACTAGTCATTTTTTAAACAAGAGAAATGTTGCGTTTGGTGGTCCTGCTGTGTGCGTTTGCAGCCCTGGTGAAGGGACAAAGCACCCCTGTAAGCCAATGTAAGTACCGTGAACTGTGGCTTCTATACTATGCTATTTCAACTTAACCAGCCGAAAATTTTAGCTATTTTCACTGGTATTTGTATTTCGTAACAAAATGTACCTCTATACTTTGACAGAAGTCATATTTTTAAGACAATCTTGGTTTAGTAGCAATTTATCGCTAAATAAAACATAATATTTGTAATTGAATCATTTATGAGTTAGTTACCATGACAAATTATAGATGCCATCGTTAATTATAGTTTAACAAGACCATGAAGAAAACCATAGGTAGTTACATTTTTGCGTACTTTATTCTTATGGTCTTACACTTACAGTGTCAAAATTTTATTGAAAGTGACAAAACTGTTTATAACTAATCGTAGCTTGCGATGTTTTTTTTAGGAAGACAGGTAATATAAACCAGACTGTTGAGTCATATAGCGTAACTCTCCTAAAAACTATTTCGGTTAGTCTTGACTTTTTAAATTATATGCCGAATGTAATACAAAACTTTGTGTAAATATGTAAAAATTGCCTAATCAATACGCCCGATCTAGTACAAAAAAACTTAATTTTAACACTTCAAAGCTTCATATTGATCTCCAAAACTTAGAGTCCTTAATAAAGTTGAATGGTAAGAACGTGTCAGCAGCAGTTTAGACCAAATTCCTATTATCGTAATATGTCTGTAAGATCGTTCGTTCGATCGAATCGTTATTTGCATGTAAGAAAAACTAATTATTTAAGTAGCTGTTAAAACATATTGCGCAAGCTACCATTACACTGTCACGGTATCAACTCAAGATGGAATCCGATTAAAATTCTAATCTTGATAACATAGGTCAATGTTTCTTAACCTGTGGTCAGCGTATTATCAACAGGACTTTAAGTCTTATTGTCTTTGCCACAGGTACTGCCTACCCCGGTGTGGTGCCGATCAACGCATACATAGAAGGATGTGACAACCCGCCGTGTCAGTTCCCACGTGGATCTGACGCCGTTATCCACATGATATTCAGAGCACGTAAGTTCATTACCTAAATTAATAAATTAATGTAACCCAATAATGTCCCACTGCTGGGCAAGGGTCTCCTCCCGTAATGAGGGAGGAGTTAGGCCTCTAAGTCCACCACCCTGGCCAATTGCGGGGTGAGGACTATGCACATCTTTAAGAAATCTTAGGCATGTAAAGTTGCATCACGATGTTTTCCTTCGTCGTTGGAACAAGTGATAATTATTTCCAAAAGTCAACCACTAGCGTTGGAGGCACCAAGTTATACCACTCGCCTATCACTGCTTTTTTTTCAAAGACATATACTAAAAGTAGGAATAAAGTTGTACCTGTAGAACATGTTTGCTAATTTAAAATGTTGTTTAATCGCAAACTTACGTTTTACGTCGCGAGATCATTCGATCGCAATTACACAGATTACAATGCCACTAATCCACAAATCAGAAGCACTAAATGGAAATTATAATTTGATTTATAGTAGGTATATTATTTAGTTGATGCCACCTGCACAAAATCTGGTGCAGGTGTTTGATATTAGCGATATCTATAGATAGACCTGGGTGCCTCCGTTTGGCGTTTTTATAAATGTATAAATACTTATCATTGTTGAACTAGTTCAAATTCCCCCGTTCAATGTTACCCAAATGATTCAAAGTTACCCAAGTTGACTGTAAACTTATCAAATATTATATTTTCAGCTTACAACATCCGTAGAATGCGCACATTGGCGTCAGCGCAAATGATAGGGATGATCCCCTACCCTCTGGAAGAGAACGCGGAGACGTGCAACTTCCTCACGAACGGTTTCTGCCCTGTGATGTCTGGAGAAGTCCTTTCATACACACTCAAGATGCACATTGAAACGGCCTTCCCTCTTGTAAGTATACCCTAAGTATTTCTCATCCCTATAAAAAAATCTCTAGAGTCAATTGAATGTTAAGACCTTAATCATGATCTTTGCCTAGTAGATAATATCATGTTACTTAGTAAGCTAACCAATCAGACGTCACTTTATGATTATTAAAAATCAATTGGAGATAATTAACTGCGTCAAATCACGATAATCATTATCAATTACTATTTATACAATATTTCACGTCTTCTCCGGATCCACTTATTGACTAAATATTAAATTCAGGCTGTTACAAACATATTAACTACAACTAATAATCTCAAAGAACTTATAGGATTATGTTGATTATTATGACAAATACTTACAAAGAATATGAATGACAATTTGTAAGTGAGAGCAACAGACCAATGAAATTATGGGCCCGAGTAGGTATAGTTAGTTTTCATAGCATAACAAAATAGACCGTAAAAACTACTTTTCTACAATATTTTTGTTTTTATTTTCAGATCACGGTGAACATAGAATTCAGGATCGTGGATGACAACAACCTCTCGTTCGTGTGTCTGCGAGTGCCAGTGAGGATCGTGCGAGCTGTCACCAACCTACAAGGAGCGCTGAACGGAACCCTTACAGATCTGTGATATTTTAACTATAAATCTACCGATATAATTATTAATAAGACTTTATTTTTGTTTTATTTCGAGCGAATAGCGAGAGGGAATAAGTATGGCTATCCTTACATATAAAAATAAATCACCTCTAAGTATGAAAATTGTACGCGTATAACTTTTGAAATGCTTTTGAACAATAAAATTTAAGTGGACAATTATTTTTTTAAATGTTTGTAATTTTCTTAACTGAATGTTTGTATGGGATCGATGGGATTAAAATTTCCACGGGAATGCAGCAACGGGATAAAATGGTATTTTACCCGGACAGAATCGGACCAGTCCGCTAGTTTTGTTATAGTATTAGGGTAGAAGCACGTTTGATTTTATTATTCTAATTAATTACAAATATAAAAATCTCTGTCATTATGTATCGTTGTATTAAGTAATCTTAGTTCTGCGTCATGTTGTAACACCTGTCTTATCATAGGTGATAAAAGATTACCTATAACAGTCGTACGATTATAACCTAATCGTTCGACTGTTTATAGGTAATCTCAAATAATTATAATCAAATACAAAGAGATCATCAAGTCTAAAAAACAGTTTTGTGACACAAAGAAGTAAATAAGTAAAAAGATTCTTCATCATCAGCCTAGCCTTGCCTCCAACTATGTTGAATCGGCTTCCCGTCTCTCCGGATGCAGCTGAATGAAAATACTGGTGTATTTTTTATGAAATGATTGGCCGTCAGACCTCCACAACCCAGTTACCTGGTTTATACCCCTCGCTAAGACTGATTGTCAGACTTTCAAGCTTCTGAATACTGTTAACGAATGTAAAAAAAGATTTTTCATTGTTTACAAAATACTTTATTTTGTTTTACAAAGAAAATATTTGGCAAATGAAAGTATCCTTTGAAATTCAACAAGAAAAATTACAAATTGTACCAGACTAAACGTACTACATAGAAAAAATTATAGAAGATTCACATTATTACACATCAAGACATTATTAATGTTAACTATTTATAATCACTAATTGGTTCATTAGAACCACCACTTATTTCTATCTGCAATCATTCATTGTTTGGCTGAGAGATTAATTTTAAAAAGATTCTTTTCATTTTTCTACAGTAAAATGAATTCTTCAAAAAGCGTAATTTAGTCACAACAAGTTGAAATTGAGTGTCTAGTAATCAAGTTAAATAAATGCGATGGTCGTGCAGATACTACACATAGGACCACATTATATACCGAAATCAAAGGAACATAACCGCTAAGTTGGTATAAATGCTCAAAATATCAATTATTCACTACAACTAATATAAATCTTACAAGAATGTATTATAAATCACAGATTTTCATACTAAATCAACACAAAGTAATCAGTTTTAGGTCAAGTGAGCTGCCAGCTTGATACTTTTACTTCTACATTGAATAGCGGAGAGTAAGATGAAAAGTTTATACAAGTCTGTCCTTTATCGCTTGTCTAAGTCTTGAAAATCTTTAATTAATAGGTAATACAATTTTTGTAGACAATTATCTGATAATTATCACTTTACTCTCCCCTGTAGTCAAACTAAGTCTGTAAAAAGTATATCTGGCATTCTATCGCTTTGCGACCTCCTAAGCGTTCATAACTTTACACATTTATAGACAAAATACTATTCTAAATAACTTAAACTATACACATTGATCGTTCAGAACACTGAATAAACATAACCCAGTGTCAATCAAATTCACTGGTTTGCTCTTTTAAAATCAGTCACAGTAACTCTGGGCTCCATATTAAGATGTTCACTCAACTGTTTCATAGAAAATGGCATCATTCTGTTGCAGAATGACATCATTGTTGTCACATCGGTATATTCCGTGATAGGCAAGGCTTTCCTGCCGTAGTAAGAATAGCCCTGTTCTCCAATATTCGGCACGCTGTAGGGCAACTTCGTTGTTGACTTTTTAGCGACGGAATTCGGTAATTTAGTCGTAGATTTCCTGGCACATCTCCTTTTCGGTGTAGGACTTTCGGATTTGTGACTCGATATGTGATGGGTGTAATCTTTTATGTACGTAAATTTCATGTCACAGTAAACGCAGTTGTAAGTCTCTCGCCAGTCAACGCCCAGTTTGTGGGTCTCGTAGTTGAGCGGCAAGTCTGCATGCTTTAACCTGTGATGCATCTCTACCGCCTTGGGGTGAATGAAGAGAACGAAACATATGCAGCATTTATACACAGTATCGCTGTCTGTATACGTGGGTACGGCAATTTTATCGTGCCAGTGTTTAAAAAGATCTACTCCAGGTACTTTTTTTTCGCATGTCAGACATCTAACCATGCCTGGGGGAGTATCAGTCGCTTTTTTAGAGTCACGGGGCAACTGGCTTACAGTTATACTTGATGGTTTATCGGGATGTGATTCCAGTTGATGTTTGCGTACGCACCGCTTGTAGGAGTGACCATAAGTGCAGTAGTTGCAAGCGTACGCTTTCATATTAAAGTGTGTCAGCATATGAATCTTTAGATTACCGTAGTGTGAACTTTTATATCCGCAGTAGGGGCAGTGTTTAATAACGGTTTTTTGTAAAATTTCCTGCAGCGTCGGTGTCCTGGGTTCCTCATCTATGACGAGATCACTTTCTTCATCATCGTCCGGGGCGGATCTCTTTCGCCTGGTATTGACTTGTTCAGGGGTAGGCACACGTTCCTCGTACCGAACGACAAGGAGAGAGTTATCGTTATCCATGTCTACCGTAGGAGGGTCACGCGAGGGCAGGGAGGAAACGTTTTGTAGTTCCTTCTGTTGCGTCTGTATACATGTAGTGACCCATTCCGCACGCATTTTGGGGTCTCTTATAGCCTCGACAGGACGCGCCGCGCCGTCGTGTCCCTTGCAGTGGAACTGTGCTTCGTGGTATGTTTGAAAATGCCGAGCACAACTGCTGCAGCACCATCTGAAATTATACATACCATAGATTACATACCATACCATTTACATCGAAAAATATCGGTTCTATGTAAAGCCGGTTTACTGACGATAGTTGAACGTGACAAACGTCTTAAATGGAACGCCTCAGAGCGAGGTAACGCCGCGTGAGTCATGTTTTTCGTGCGTACAGCCGGCTCCATCAAATAATAACACGTTGTCACGTCAAAAAAAAGCATAATGACTGTAATATCTTTACTCACCTTATTTTGTTTAATTCCATCTCTAAATGGTTCAACATAGCAGCTTCTTCGTTAGCCGTGAATACACATTTGGGACAAGATAACATTGTGTTGGTCGGCGCTCCGAATTGTCCAAAAGCCGCTTGTAAGTCGGTCTCAGTGTATTGGCTAGTAGATTCTTGAGGCGCGACGACAATATTAGAAGGGCCGGGTTTATTTTCTACAATGATTTTCTGCTTGGCCAAGTTGTCTTTAAATTTGCTAATAGTATTTGTTTGGTGGTTGAGCACGGCGAGCACCCACTTCTCGATGTTGACGTCAGCAGGCAGCTCGATGTGGTCGTACTGCCGCCGATGTTCAGACGTCATGTGTTCCGTCAGCCCTTCCTTGTGGAACGCCTTGTATGAACACAATCCGCAGCCCCATCTGAAAAAATATTTAAATAAAATTACTATCGTAACAAAAACAATATGTAAATATAACAAATGGCCTATTCGTTTAACCAATTATTATTTTACGAATACTCAACAAATATCAAAATATTGCGAAACATGACAACTTACTTCCTGTAATTGAGTTCTTCGTACAAGTGAGACTGCATCGCTTCTCTCGTATCTTCCATGATAGCGGTGCACAAGGGACACTTGTATTTTATACCGTTCGGCTCACATATTTGTCCAAATTGTCTGCACAGTTCCTCTACACTTTTGGCAACCACCTCTGTACTTATCTGCTCGTCTACCTCTTTCTTAACGAGATTAAGGTCAATTGTGAGTGGAGCGCCGGGCTCCGGCGCTCTCGGGGACACCGGGGCCTCGACCTTCACCTCGGGCTCTGAAGGACCGGCCTTCAGTCGCTGTTTCATCCACTTAGGAGTTCCGTCAGCCTCGTCGGGTATAGAGCCTTCCCGATAATAGTAATAAAACACTTCTTCGGGTTTGCCCGCATGCGAGTTAGCTTGATGTTTACTTATATTTTCAATAGCGGAAGTCCTGAACGGGCAATAGGCACATTTGAACTGCATTTTGGACTGGTGCATCCTAGAACAGTGGTCTACCACTTCCGGTCGCAGCATGCTTTTGAACTTGCACAGACCACATTGCCAAGGTTTCAAGTCCATGGTAGGCGCAGCGACAGTCTGCGCGGCGGCCGCGGGCACCGGCGTGTACTCCTCTCTCACAACTAACAACTGACCCGTTTTGTGTATATCAGAGAGATGTTTCTCCAACGCCTCGCGCCTGTGATGATAGAAGGAGCACATCGAACACGCGTATAGTGAAGAATCGTGCATCTTCAGATGTGATAATATACGATTTGCGGTCAAAGGTTTGCTAGTGTCGAGAAGTTGATGCGGTGGACAGTGAACGCAGAGGAAGTCTCTCGTGCCCGAGTGTAGGGTGTCCCAGTGGCGACGCAGCATAGCTTCGTCCACGGATATATAGGAGCAGCCCTTGGCGCCGCACGTGTGTCTCTGGCGCTCCGGCACGTACTTGGGGTAGCGCGCGGCCGCCTCGGGCGGGAGCAGCAGGGACACAGTGGGCTCAGCGCGCGTCTTCTCCGGTGTCCTGGACACTATCGAGCTCGACGCCAGGTTCACCATCTTGTCGAAGTGTTTCTCGTTGCTCTCTAAATGCGGGACAGGATTGACCGGTGCCGTTTGCGGTACCGGTTGTTGCTCAGCGTGCAACTGCAGGTGCCTAACCATATTGAGCCGTACTTTTGTGCTAAACTCGCATCGATTGCAGTATACTAAATGATCTAGAATGGGATTAATGGGTAGTTGATCTATTTCTTGCGGTTCAAACCTACGCTTGGACGGTAAGGCGTCAGCCTTAGGTCCACTCAATTTCCTTTTCGGAGCTACTTTTTCCTTCTCCGCTTCGGGCTTCTTGATTCCGCTCAATATGTAACGGGTGCCAATCTTTTCGCTAGTTACGACGGCAATTTCTTTGTGTGCTTGTTTAATGTGCCTCCTAGCTAGATAGTCGGAACAGAAAATTTTACTACACAATTTACATTCGTACGTGCCTTTGTCGCTGTGATCTGCCAAGTAATGCCACATGAGCTCCTGTACATTCGGTGAACGTAGGGGACAGTGAGGACACGGGACATCCTGTTGCTTAGAGAGACAAATCACCGTGTGCCTCTTTAAGCCGGTCATGCTTTTGCACACCTGCATACATTGAGGGCACTTGTACAAAGTACTGTTAGATATTTTGCTACGTTTATCTGCGGGGTTCGCCGCCGTGGAACTTTTGATGCTGGACGTAGTAGAAGTCAGAGTACTGGTCGGAATACTATTCAGAATACTGGTCACAATGCTCGTAGTACTGTCCGTAGAAGTGATCGGAATACTGTTGGTAGAAGTGATCGTACAAGTGGTTAAAATACTGGTTGTACTGAACGTAGAACTGGTGATAGTACTGGTCGTAGTACTGCTCATAGCAATTGTCGTAGTACTAATCATAGTAGTGGTCGTGCTACTGGTCGTGGTCGGTTCGTCATCAGAAAGGTCAATGACCTGAGAATCTTCAAACTGTGTCGACATGTCCTCATCGTCACTGTCCAATACGACAACTTCACTAGATATTTCCTTAATAGACACCTCATTAGATACTTCCTTGCTAGATATTTCCTTTTTATCCAGAGGTTCTTTCTTAACGAGAGTTATTTGTGTGTCTGGAGGAATACGTATACCACTAAGAGGTATTTGACTGGATGCCTCAATTTCCTGATTACTAGGTTCTATGTTAATCAGGGGCTTAGTTTCAACTGTTACAGCAGGTAGTGTAGGAGAATCTATATAAGTATCGGAGAGAATTTCCGTAAGAATCTCGGGGGGTATTTCGGGGAGAGTATCATTGGACGCTTCATTTGTTATTATAGGTGCTTGAGTTATTTGAACAGCTGGTTGCATTTCTACAGGAGCCTCAATATGTAGCGGCGTAATTGCAGTTTCTATAGGAGTCTCTGTATCTTCTGCTGGCGCCGTGGTTGCTTCTGCCACTGTCTTGTGTATGTGTCCTATAAGTCGTTCTAGTTCTACACATCGTTCCGCCTCGCGGACTGGGTGCTCCTTTGTCGGTGTCGGAACAAGATCTTTGTGCGGCACTTGGTATTTGTTCAAAAATGCTAACGGCAGGATTCTTTTCTCTGTAGTACCCTCCTGAAAATATAAAATGTTGTTAAATAAAATGTGACGCGATATGGGTTAGGATGTCAAATTATCAATCAAAAACTTCAATATACATAAAACTAAAATATGAGAGGATTTTGAAAATCCCCTCCCAAAAGGGACGAAATTCCAGGCAGGCAGAGCAGCGGGCGGAAAGCTAGTTTTGTATACAATAATAGTAATATTCTAGTAAAATTTAGCAACTAGGTAACAATTATGTATATTATTATGTAGATATAGTATATGTAAATAAGTTTTTGGCAATAACTTGATCTATTTCCTTCTACTCGGGTAAGTTAAAACTTAGCTTCTCTTAGACTATTTACTTAATTCAGGATTTTATTTAGAGGGAGCACCTACTAGTATTGTTAAAATACAATAAATCACTGTACAGAGTGAAAGTGTCTTAAATGTTTCCTCCGGAGTGAGGGAAGGAAACAAATGAAATTGACTGGAAGAGTGTCATTTATACCGTTGAGTGTCATAAATTGTATCTACTACCACTATTTACATGTATACTGAATGAATGTACTGCTGACTATCTTCGTGAAGCCATAATATGGATGTAGTTAACTTCTTTGAGTATGCCTTGTTGGAACCCGGGGAGGGACTAAGTTTTAAGTCATTGTACCTGTCTTTCACAGAGATACATACATTATGTAAAGATATTGTTGAACTCTTACAGGTTCATCTATTGATTTAAAGTGTTATAGGAGTGGACGTGGACATTACACCACACTAAAATGGGTCCTATAGTGTAGGTTCCAATCTTCTGCAGACTACAGCCCTAAATTTCAAGAAAAAAATAAATCCACCCTTTTCTTTTTTATTATCATATCGCCGTTTCTGCCGCGAACCAAAGTGCCCACAAGAAGGTGGTACCACACCTTTTCAGAACCTATGTAATACAACTTTTTAATTAATAATAACTGGCCTCTTTACTGAATTCAGTCATTAATTATTGTTTAATTCGTTTTATCCTTCATACACACCTTGTTCGTAATAATTCTTATATACGCCTGTGGATGTTTGTCGGGGTGTACGGACGACACGTGTGCCAACAGTTCGCTCTCGTTGTCCGCGCCGTGGACGCACCACGTACACTGATACAACTTCAAGCCGTGAGACTTGGCGTGTTGCAGCAAATCCCCTGCGCTTATACACTCTTCGGAACATAACTGGAATTAAAACGATTAGTTGTTACCAAAAAGAAGCGTTTTGAGTGTATGTATACAATTTTATAAGCTAGTACATTACATGTGAAATAAGCTAAGATTGTGAAGCATATTGTTATTATCAACAGAAACTTATGAGTTAGTTATATAACAAAAGCGTTGTCTTGAATAAGTAAGTAACAAGAATAAGTATTGTGCTCTTTTGCGTATACTTAGCGAGATATTAGGCAGGATATTATGTTCAGCAACTTTGTAGACTCATTATGTTAATGTTTTATTTTTTTATATACAAGTTTTGTTAGTTTAAAACACATACGTGGCAAGGGTGTGGTGGCTCATGTCGCTGATTCAAATGTTCAGTGAACTTGTCCGGAATGTATGTGCGGAACTTACACGGGCCTTCAGCGTCGCCTGCAATTGAAAACGATGGCATAAGTACAGTATACGTGATACCGACGTAATATATATACTTTGATAAAATACTCACTGTGACCACAAATGTAAAAAGACACGGCCTGTTCCCGAGTGAGTATGGTACTCTTCGTAGGGGGAATCGTAGAAAGCTTAGTAGTTCGCAGCACGCTGCCGGCTTCGGGCACGCCGCCGTGTACCCTCGAGATATGAGAGCCGACGCACTGGCTCGACGACGCTCGGTACAAGCACTTCGCGCAACAGTAAATACAACTACCGTGACTCTTAAATACGTGCATCACCAAGTCTATGGCGTTCCCTGCAGAATCAAAGTCACAATAACAACAATTCAAAGTGTCAGCACCTCCTACTCGCTGATGAGCAGTCGCGTGTTCCAACGCTTCTTCCACCGAGTCGGTAGTGTAAGAGCAGTATCTCCCTGCACATTTGAATATTTTAATCAAATTCTCAGGAATCAACATAGTCTGGTTAACTAAGTTATATTTATTTAACGACACTTGTGTCTGAAATTCCTCGTATTGAACTACCTTCTCTTCCATTTGACTTGCTTGTCCATCGATTGGGTAAATAGAGCTCGGCCGCGGAGACTCCACAGCTGGCGATCCTAGACTCATAACACTTTGTATTATAGGGAAACTGCCACTGTCTTCAGAGACGTCGTTTGTTTTTGTAATTAAATCGGAAAGTGGTCTAACATTGATAAATGGTTTTGAATCGGCAGGTTCCGTCTGAGATGTAGCAGACGAGGGATCAGCTTCTGGCTCTGCCTCTTTTTCGTAAATGGGGAAATTATCCATATGTTTGTCCAGATAATGTTGTAAGCAATCTCTGAAGCGATGCGCGCCCTGTGGAGTCACTATCACCTTACACACGAAACAATAGCCGTCCCAGTTCTCAGCATGCTTACTCTGGACATGTTTTTTCATAGAAATTAAAAGAGTCGTTTTAAAATGATGATTTCCGTTGATACAGCAGAAGTATTCCTTGGTACCGGTCTCTGTAATGTTTATTTTAAAATGCGGATAGTTGACTATATCACTAGAAGGCTCAGGATCTGGGCAACTTTGTTCTTGAACAGGCTCCTCCTGCTTATCAATCTCGCTATGATCAGTCGTAGGATATTCGTCGGTAAAAGATATCCCATCGGCATTATCCGGATCAATTCCTTCAATTTTAACGGTTGCTTCGCCAGTTTCACTCACTATATCTGATTCACTATCGACATCATCTGTTTCAAAGCGAGGTCTTAATTTAACGTTCCTCTTGTCTTCATCGGCAGTACGAGATCTCAATCCGTCTTTCTTATTGCTTATCATAGCAGTATCCGGGTTTTGGGAATTGTTGTCAATCTCTACCTCTCCCGAAGTTATAGCAGCAGTACGCTGTTCCTTTTCAGTTTCACTGCGACGCAGTAAATTATTCAATGCTTTTTTAGTCATAACTGACAAATTAATTGTATAAACTGCAGTCTGCACGTCGTTGTGACGATTGATAACGTGAGTTTTTAGGTTCTCTAGAGATATTTGAGTAAAATTGCATTTTTGGCAAATGAAACCAATGAGCTGTCCTTTCACATTTTTGGGAGGTGACGGAATATCCAAATTAAATGGGCACTCATTGACATTGACGCATTTAGAACAATTTTGTTTGTATTCTCCAGTATGCATGCTTACTATGTGCCAAAAGAATGTTTCCAAGACAGATTTACTATTAGTAAATTCCTTATAGCAAAATGTACATACATATTTATCCGAAGGTATTTTGCTAATAGCTTTAAAGTTGATTTCTTCGCATTGTCCAATGGCTTCTTTCGCTACTTCTGGAGCGATTCTCGATAATGGGATCTCTACATGAGGGTGCTGATTTCTATAATGCAGTACAATATCCGAACCAGTGAACACACATAGACGGCAAGAGTAAGTCTGTTGGTTCTTCTTAAAGCAATAGTTTCGATCAATGAAACAGCTGTTATCAGGCACGGAAGATTTATTAGGAAGCAAGCCATCCCAAGGGTCAGGTGTAAGTTCGGGTTGCTTTTGTTCAACCTTTTTCCTTTTAGATTTAGTTTTTATTACACCAAGTTTCCACCCTCGTCGTTTGCGTTTAATCTTTTTCTTAACATCACTTAACAGTTCTGTGCTCCCGTGACTTTGTGACGATGCAATAGATTCGTTCTCAGAATCAGAGCTGTTGTTGATGCTTGAACCAACATCACTAGCCTTTTCTGTGTTGGTGTCATCGACATAATCGAATTCAAATGCATAAGGATCAGATTGTTTCTTGTTTTTAGTTTTAGATTTTGGTCCAGGTTTATTCTTCACAGGTGGTTGCGCTTTCTCGGCTTTCGTAGTTTCTGCCAAATTTTCATTCGAACTATTCATTCTTGTTTTAGGACCAACCTTTTTCTTTTTGCCCTTTTCCTTTTCAACCGGTTTATCAGCTATGTCTTTAACCTTTTGCAAAACAACTACTGGCCCGGCTTCTGGCAATACGGGATCTTCTTTTGCTGAAACTTTCTCATCCACCAGTTTTGCCAAACGACACATTCTTATACCGTTAGCATTTAGCACGTCGTCTCTGATAAACATTTCTTTTATATCTTCTTGCAATTGCATTAATTCTCGTGGAAGTTTCTTAACCTTAGGCTTTGTTTCGGCAACGGTTGCTCGCGTCACTCTTTTCTCTGCAACGGAAGTTATTTTCTTTGCTCTTCCTCTGGTTTTTTTCATAGCTTTCGTCTTTTTAACGGGTTTCTTTTTAGGTTGTATTTCTGGACTAGATTCTTGTACATTTTGAGATATTTCCATCTCAGATGTTTTCGAGTCGTCATCACCGAGTTTAGAATTACTTTCATTTAATACACTGCCATCTTTGCTCAGTTCTTCGCCTCGAACAGCTTCTACTTCTGTTCCCTCATCATGTTCATCAACTTTTTCTTCACTTTCTGTGGGAACTGCGGGTATGCTTTCACCTTCCTCTGTCTGTTCATTTTTAGACACATCGCGAGATTCTTCATCTTTTATTATTTCACTCCATTTTTCAAGCCTTTTAATAATCTTTTCATTTTCGCTGGACGGATCACACATATTAAGATATTCTTTTAACTTTGACTTATCTTGTAAAATTGATAATAAGCTGCTAATAGCTTCCAAAGCAGGTGCTGTTTCTTTGGTAGATGAACTAGGTTTGGGATCAATAGATTCAGTAGATGTTACTTCATTAGCGTTACCAGGTTGACTATCCTCGTTGATAGATTTTTGCAAGGCATCATCATTATTGATAGTGCTATCCGGAGTAGAGCAGCTATCTCCATGTAAATCGTCCAACTTTTGTTTATCTTCATTTGACTGTACATCTTTTTCTACTTCGGTAGTCGAATCGATGTCCTCATTATTTAAAGAGGCAGAAGATTTGGCATCGGAAGATAACGCTTCGGATTTTTTGAGTATCACGTCGCTTTGAGTTGGTAAGTTACCAACTAAGTCTTTAGAACCACTCTGATCTTTGTTGTCAGTGTCTGCTTTTTCATCTTTTGAACTTATTTGGTCGGGTTCTAAGCTTTTCAATGCTGAACTTTTAAGGGGATCGGTATTTGAGACTGGTTTATCTTTAACATTTTTTAATACCGATGCATTTTCATTTTTGTCTTGTGAGCTCTGATCAACAGCTATTTGAGCCTCTTTTTGTGGACTAGAAATGCTTTCCATCATATTTTCTAGAGTGATTTCTTTAGTGAAGTTATGGGCTGAATCAGTTTTAGACGTGCCGATATCATTGTCTAAGTCAGCGATGAGAGCATTAATATTATCTATGACCGGATCCGACGCAATATTATCAGTGAACATATCCAATTCATCTATTCCAAAGCTTGAATCCATAGTAACTGAATCTAGATCATCCTTGTTCTTCGCGCTTTCTTCCACGTGTTCCGATGTCTCAGCTTTAGAATTTGAATTATCATCATCTAAGTTTTGACTGATATTGTCCGTTTCTGTGTCCGAATCAGAACTATATATTAGTTTTTTGTATTTCTTTGTCTTGGTAGACTCTTGTGTGGCCGTTTTAGATACTGAGAAACCTTTTTTAGAAGATCTTGTGGTTCTCCTTTCAGTGACCTCGGCTGATTTCACCTCATCGCTTGCGTTCTTATTTTGTTTTGAGGTAACCGGTTCAGAACTTTTCTCTTTTGCTAAGTCTTTACTTATTTCCTTTTTCTGTTTCACAGCATCATTATCATTGACTTTCTCTTTGCTTAAGTCTTTTTGAGTTGTGCTCGTCTTTTTGGCTTTTTCATCTTTGTTACTAATCGTTTCGGGTTTCTCAACAACCACTTCTTTTTCTTCAGGGGCACGTTTTATTTTCGGGATTTTGTAATTTTTAACCCCATAACCAGACGACAATATAGAGCCAGTCACAATATTATCGTTAGAATACACAATACCACTCTTGCGGCTGTGACTATCTGAACTGTGTCGATCGCCTTTGTTTTCGAGCTGCCTACGCATTCTTGGATCTCTAATATTCTTTCTAGGAGAATAAAAAGGTTTTGAAGGTTCTTGTTTGCTTCGTTCTCTCGCTGTATTTTCATACTTTTGTTTCTCGTAAACATCTTTTCTACTGCGGTTGTCGCGCTCGTTTGAAATTTCTTTACGAGGGTCACTGCTTTTGGTATTACCGAAAACTGTACATTTAAATGATATAAAATCAGCCTTGATTTCTTGGAAGCTCCTTTTATCAATACGACGCTCAGAGAGGTCTCTTCCCACACTAGCCGCGCGTTGAAAAGCTTCTCTCTTATCTTCGCGCCCAGTACTTTTAGGTTGAGAATTTTTACTCGATGTCCGCCCGATACTAGATTCACGTGTAAGGGAACGTCCAACACTAGCAGCTCTTTGTCTTCTGCTATCAAAACTGTTAGCTATTACCTCCATTTCTTTGGCACTATCAATGAGTTTTTTCAACGAAACAGATTCTCTTGAATTTTGTCTACCTATACTCTGGGACCTTGGCGACGACCGTATGTCTTCCGACTGTATGTTACGTCCAATACTTCTTTCGCGTGGAGATTCACGTCTCCTTCCAACCTCTTGGTAGCTTCTTACATCAGAGACGAATCGATGCTCCTTGGGAGGTACGGTGTCGTTTCGATCCTTGGATATCGAGCGACCTACACTGCGTTCACGTATACGTTGGTCTTTGTTCCGAGCCTCTAGGTCGGGCGAATAATATCTATATTTACTGTTTTTATTCACATTTTGATCTCTGTATGAGCTGGAAACACCGTAGGACTTGTGTGACGAATATGAACCTCCACGGTAGCGATCTTTCTCCTCATAATAACTACGATCTCTTTCATTATACTGTGTTTTAGATTCACTTTCAGGTTTTCTATTAAGTCTAGGATCCTTGTTATAATTTTTTGCATTATAATCAGACCGACTGTATTGATTCTTCATTGGATCACTTCCAACAAATGAAGATTTAGGTGGTATGGGTGTATTAAGGAGCGCAAACGGGCGTTGATTCTTTGAAGTATTGTTAGATTGAAAAAATGGTAGATTCGGTATTGGACTTTCGTTTGTACTAAATAGCTGATTAGAGTTCTTTTGTTCAGTTCCACCAAACGGATTATTCAGTTTAGGGGGACAGTCAATCGCATTGTATATAAGCGATGAGATGTCAGTTCTGCCAAACGGATGGGTTGGTGTCGATGGACATTCTAATCGCCCGAAAGGATGAATCGGAGTAGGCGGGCAGTCCATTCTTGCATAAGGATAGCCTGGAGTAGTCGGGCCTTCCAATCTACCAAAAGAAGGATTTGGCGTTGGCGGGCATTCTAATCTTCCAAAGGACGGATTTGGCGTTGGCGGGCATTCTAATCTTCCAAACGGATGAGTCGGTGTAGGTGGACAGTCTGATCTTCCGAAAGGATGACTGGGAGTCATTGGCGCTTCTAGTCGGGGAAAAGGTTGACTGGACGTAACTGAAGCCTCGGCCATCCCGAAAGAATGTACCGATGTCCTAGGACTATCTGATCTGTACCTATCGTGTCTGGGTCCCATGTTAAAGCTATCACTGCTGAATGAATCGTTATATCGTGGAGATTGAGGCATGTCCTTTTTCGTGGGGTTCCAACATGCTTCTTTTAGATCATCTATTCGCGATCTCCTGTCTCCGACTGGATCTTTAGTTTCCCATCGTGATTCTTTCGATACAGATTTTTCTTTTTCTCGCAAGTCCAAACTAGGAACATAAACGTTACTATGAATTGGTGGTTCAATTTCAAATGACTTGTGTGTCATATCGTATGTTCTAGCATTTGGAGTAGTTTTAGAATTGGGTGCAGAAGGAGCAGATTTCCCGATGAATAAATTATTTCTTGGATTCCTTTCATAATAAGGATTCGAATTTTGATTACTAACATTTAGATTTGAATCTCTTTTCATCCGAGGATCTATGAAAGGTCTGTTCGGTTCAATTTTGTTACTTGGATTTATTATATCCACAGAAAAATCGTTGTTTGAAGGAGCACTAACGTTATTGCTCTTTGTTGGCAAATAGGCGCTGCTTGGGGACAGAAGTGGTATAGTAGTTCTCATATCCACATCGGCCTTGTAGTTGACAGGCACTGTCTTAACGGGGTCTACAGGTATGATCACAGGAGGAGCTGATTTAATATTACTAGACTCGTCGTGATCAGGTGACTTAGGGACGAGGTCGCTGTATAAATCATTTGTCCCAATATCGTCGTCATAGTCAAAACTCTCATCTTCTTCGTCGTATGAAGTTTTTGGAACATCATCGAGTATAGACGAGAATCTTTTACACTCTTTATCTGTTAATTTCAAACTTGTTTTTTTAAAGTGATCGTCTAGGCCTTTTGATGATACTTGTGGATCTAGCGGTACTTTCGTCGTAGTGGCTTTTTCTTTGTATGTTTCAATAGTAATTCTTCTTACGGACGATATGTCTTTCGCATTCGCTACTTTGATTACTTTAGGTTGGTGCAGTGCCGGCGTACCGGTGTCTGGGACAGGGTCTTGTGTTACAGCTAATATTTCACTTTTAAGAGCTTGTAATATTTCAACTTCGGCGGAAACGTCTTTCTTTGGTTGGGTCATCTCTAAGGTGGGTTCATTTAGTAATGGGATTTCAGGAGATCTTTCCATTTGTTTTAGAGTTTTTTCAATCTCAGACAATTCATCAACTGGTTCTGTTTTATTTAAACTAGTTTGAAGGGTTAATGTAAGTGCCTTAGCACATTTTGAGATGTTATCAGATTCTAATTTTTCGGAGCTAGTTGGTTCTAATAAAGGTTTATAAAAATTTGCTTTGTTTTGTATCGGTTCTTTTAGAGATGTTGTATCTGTAGTTGATGTCGATACAATTTTATCAGGTATTGGTAGGCTTTGCTTAGTAGCAATTGCTTTACAAGTAGCATCAGCAATATTTTCAGGACATTTGTTCATTTCCTGCGGCAATGGCTTTAATTCCACAGTGCTTGTGTCATAACTGTCCTCCTGTTTTAAAATATTCTTTTTACTGTCACCGTCTCCACTATTATTAGTCTCTCTCTTGCTTTCAAAAGTTTTTGACTCTGTGGTGTTATGCTCTAATTTTATCGCAGTACTATTTTTTTGAGAGGTTTCTTTGTCGTACATTTCAAGTTCATTGAAATCACTTGTATTATCTTGTTTTAGCACGATTTGACCTGCTTCCTTTTCATCTGAATTGATCACCAAGCAAATTTGAATTTTTCGTCGTAATGTTTCCTTCCTCTCCTTTTCGGACTGTTTTTCATGTTCGCCGGGCTCAATTTTACTGTACACATGCCCTATCATTTCACTTTCACTATCAGAAAGTTCGCCTTCTTCTACTTCTTCCTTCTTTTGACTTCTACTTTTATCTTTTGTTTCATAAGACTCAAGAATGAAGTCGGATATGTCCTCTTTCGACCCGGTCTTTCTCAGTTCACTACGTATTTGTTTTTGCAATTCTCGCAAAGTATCGATGTCTACGTCACTGTCCTTGCAATTCATGATTCTATCGACAATATCATCAGTGTAAAGTGAATCCATTCTGGCTTCAGGAACACTGAGCGTTATGTTAACATCTTTGTGTGTGTGTGAGTCTGAATCCTTTCTTTTCTTTCTTTCTTTCTTATGGTACGGAGGCGAGTATCTCCTAGGAGATTTACGAGGAGTACGTCTACTAAACAATGGTTTTTCACCAGTATTTTTAGTCGGAGACCACTTCCTCGGACTCGAGTCAGGGGAAACAAGCACTCGCGTATAATTTCGCCTCGAACTTTGAGGTGATATTTTTGTGTCCTCGTTATCCCTAGTGGATTTAGATGGTCTCCTTTGAAATAGCGCTGGTTCCTTAGAACCCGAATTGACATCTTTGCCTTCAGTTAGTTGGAAAATTTCTGGCAACGTAGCGTTATCTTGGCGCTGAGCTACGTTTTTAAGTTTACTTCTCACTGCCTCCAGTTCAGATTTTTCTGTAGACGTAGGAGCGTCAAACATAAATCCAGAATCTTTTGACTTTTTAAATCCTGATAATGTGAAGTCTCTCTGCAAAAAAAAACCCAATACAGAATGTTGCAAGATGTAAGTATAATTGTACTATGTAGATTAATGAATTAAACAACAAACCTGTTCTACTTTGGCATACAAATTAACTAAAACTTGTTCGCATTTCATTAGGTTCTCCATTTTCATTCTGAAACAATGAAATTTATGTATGTTGACTATAAATCAAAATAAATCATGTTTATTATATCAATTTTAAAGATCACGAATTGTTCTATTATTGTAGAGTAATTTATATATATTATATAAAGCAATATTAATCACCCTATATGATGCATTGTTTGTTGCGCTATGAGAAATACAACAACAGTGAAATCAAGTAAAAAAAAATGAAAGTATGTGCGAAAACAAGCAATAAAAATAGATAAGGATCTAAAAACATATATGGAAAAAAATCTTGAGGTCGATGACAATCTTAGTCGTAGTATAACGTGGAGCTTTTAAATAAAATGTCTTTAAATATTATTCCGTATTTTAAAGCTTTTTAATAAGCCAAATATATATATTTATGCCGATAAGGTTTTACCTTTTGTTCTTGTTCGAAAGTAAGTCGCGTAATGAGCGAATCTTATCGAGCTGTGCCTGTCGTGGGTTTGAAGAAGCTGTACTCGATGTTTCCAGTCTTGAGATCATGTTTTCCAAAAATGGAATATACTTCTTCATCTCCTCGAACTTGCGGTCGTACTCTGGGTCCACTTCCATCATGGTATCTAAAAATGATTGTTTCCTTTATAAACATTCTTTTTGGAAAATACTGTTTTATTATATAAAATTATTTCATACAATGGAAGCTCATTGCGTGCAAACAATCAATGGTTGATGACAATACAACTTGATGTGGCCGTCGGAGTAAAAACAAATCTCACGTTCTTGTAATAATGAAACCAAATTACTAATGATATTATGGTTTATAGCAAATGACAAGAGTAATTCTAATAATGTCACACGAATCGAGTAAAATTCGAAATACTTTCCAAAATCAAAAAAAGCCTGGAAAGCTATGTGATTGGCTCGACTCGACAGATGCATCTCTGGCGACTGACATTTAAACAGTCATGAATATTTTCGTGCGCTATCAAAAACAACTATAATACCAACATTATTGTTATAACTCTTAATATTTCGGCGCGTTACTACATTTTCTTTATAAATGTTATATTGAATATTTTTTACATTTCATTTAAATGGTTCACACATTTAATTTATATGAAAGTATCTATCGTACTTTAACTCTAAGAATAATAAAAACATGTGCGCCAAGTTAACATTCGCCGGACGCATATAATTGAACTGTAGCTCTATTCTCTGTTACTATCGACTATCGACAACGGGCTAGCTATCGAGAAATTTTACACAAAAATCTGATTAGCGCCTCTACTGAACTCCGTAAGAACTATTTTGGCAGTACATTTTAAATGTCAAACACCCGATACTCGACAGTACCGACTGTACAAAATCACTGATCATGAAAGTTTATGGCAATAAAAACATCAGAGATGCTAATTACTGGTCAATCTGATTGGGACTGAAAAGTATTAAATCGGTACGATTCATTTGAGATTCTTCAAGTCTAGTACTAAAAATAAACAAGTACGGTAGGCTCTTGTGACCTTGGCTCGTATGATTCGTAGTTTTGAATGAGTCATTTTGTTATTTGCGCGTTTCTATATAGATTATTACGTGGGTGTCTTGCAGCATTAACGGTCTTGAAAATAGATAAGACTAAATTATAAATCATTTGTTTATAATGGGATGTTCTCTAAGGGACGGTTCTATTTTCCTCCATTATTAGTAGCTTCCATTCTGTGGCACAGCTTAAAAACGAAGGGGATCTTTTAACGTAGGCTAACAAACGTAATAACAATTTGTTAAAATGAATTATTATATTCAGTATATATTCAGGTATATATTCATAAATATTCAAGTTCATAAAATATTATTATATAAACCCGCATATTATAATTCACACCAGTTCCTTCAATTATATTATTTGGCTTGCTACACACATATTAGGTTCGGCAATATTTATTAATCTGATCGGTTTCATCTACACAATCATATTCGGTTCTGTACGGTTACGCCATGTCGAGTAATGCCGAACCGAAAGTTATACACATTCCAAAGCAAGCAAGCCTATCCGTATCCTTACTTTTCAATAGAACTCATATAAAAAAAATCATTACTATTTCCGATAGATCTTAAAGAATAATAAATGCGTGATCGACAATATTACTTTCACATGTAAACGCATAATAAGCATAGCTTAATTAGCTATCACAATAAATAATAATAGTTATAAACTGTTAATGTGCCAACTTGTAGACACACATTCAAGTATCAGTGTTTTATGAAGTGAAAATAACAATGCGCGCTTTAATTATTCTCGGGGCAAGTAAGTAAATTGTGCGTAAATAGAGAGCGCATCAAAGGACATACTGATTTCTTCCCTAACTCATTTAGAAGGAGACGCTTAAATGCTGAAAAGCTGGCTAATTTCGAACCGTTTCTAGTAGAGTTCCTGGTTCCTTATTCCGTCCATCGTAATATTTCACAACCTTTTTATTGTTCTTATTTTCGGTTAATAAGTATGATGTCTCCATTCAAAAAAGGTATATTGTATAAACGTTATTGTTTCACATTCCAAGTGCTTCTTGACAATGCCATACTTCAGTACTCGTACAGCACCCAATCACAATAATACAAGTACTAATGTGTTTTTGTTTCAATAACATTGATACACTTTTTCCTTTGAAGGGTCACCTTTATCAGACGGCCGTATTTTAGTTAATTACTTATATATTCTCAAACTATTTCGTCACCGCATACTGATGTAATATAAGAGAAACGGAGTGCGTAGCTTAGTGATATTCCAATGTTGCCGAATACTAAATACCCGCCATAAACCGGTAGTGTGTCTTGTAGGTATTTTGATTCCTTGTCGCTTGGTGGTACTTTATGTACCTATTATAATAAAGCAAGAGACCAAAGGCGTGACGAAGGAATCTTAGGTGTCACATTAAAACCGGTCGTTTTCTAGCTGAGCAGTATAGCTTTAGCGCCGCTACTCCTCCGGTTTCACATGTATCACGTGACTTTATGCAAATCTTGAATCACCATCATCTCACAATTAACACATTAGGAAGATATTACAAGTTCAAGGAAGCGAATAACCTAAAATCCTTGAAAATCCGCTATGAATCAAAGCACTTATGGAAAAAGCTAAATAGACGAAACATATTTAAAACTCATAAAAAACTATTTAAGGAAAAAAAAATTAAATCGTACAATAAACTAATAAATACTATGCAAATATAAGTATATCTAAACTAGCGACCATACCTAGCATAAAATTTTCTTCGTAAATCAT
Source organism: Anticarsia gemmatalis (assembly GCF_050436995.1). NCBI lineage: Eukaryota > Metazoa > Arthropoda > Insecta > Lepidoptera > Erebidae > Anticarsia > Anticarsia gemmatalis. The sequence goes on along the minus strand of NC_134764.1, from coordinate 5,160,154 downwards.
GGCAAACATTACTAAATCACACAAATATTAGGTAAACGGAAAATAAGTGCCACTAATGGCAGCTCAATTGTAATTGCACGGGCTCAATAAATTGAATGTCATATGTACGCAGGCGCGGGTGCTAGGTGCCAATATCCCATATTTCACTACCAACATTCTGATAATACGATCTTTTTCTCGAATGTTGTCTCGTTCCAATAAAAACGATACGAAAACAATTAAGTATTAACATGGTCAACATTAAACATGTGACGAGTCGAAACCTTTAGGTGTGGCCGACTCCAAGGGATGCCAACATATGGGTGATAGTTTGCAGAAGGGTTACAAGTCAAAACGGAAATATGATAGGAACAGATGAAATCTCAGCATAACAATATTGACACAATACAAAAAATAATGTTGCGTTAATATACAAACATAAAATAAAAGTATTCTGAACGCATTCAAACACGCGTCATTTTATTTTTCCTATCGGAATATAGCAGCGAGCCACTGCACAAAGGCGAGGGGTGCGAGCGAAAGAGATAAAACAACGACGGCGTCTTTCCGTTCCAGCTGCACTTTTCTGTTACGTCTTAAATTTCTTCATCACCGTTATAAAAGAATTAAAGTCCCTTCCCGAAATATTTTGGAACAAAGGTATTCGATCTTCAGAAAAATAAACACTTAGACGACCAGACTATTCTACCATTTTCCACAAATAAATACCTACGGATTTTTTTAGCAAAATTTAAAGAGTAAGACATTTTTAGGCTGTTAGTTGAGGATTAAAAATGTGTGTGTACCGCCTAAAATGCATCTAGCAACACTGTCTACGTTTCAACCAAAATTACATATAACTTCACTTAACACTTTTCGCAAATCCTATTACAGTTCATAAGTCAGAAAAAAATAATTTTATGAATAAACTTGAAGTACTAGCAAAACTACGAACGAGTGAATCAGTGACTAGGTTAACAAAAAAAAACAAATCTTGTCTGGTAAATACATGATAATTGCTAAAGTCATGTTCAATATTACTTATGAATAACAAATTTTAAAGTAGTGATTAATACGTTGTTTTTAAATTATCGAAATACTGGTACTTTTGTACCATATTCTGTCAATAATTGATAAATGCTGGCAACACTTAAATATATAGCACGTACATAAGCGGTACGCGCGTCCAAGTCCTCAAGCTAACCTAACTACCTTCTGCAGTTTAGACAAACCGTTCCGTCCTGTATAGTAATCAGTTAATCTACTATTTATAATATATGACGATAAAACATACTAACATACAATAACAAAGAAATAAATTATTTGACACTCATTATTACCACAAACGTGTAGGTTAGGTAGGTAGGTATGTCAATTAAATCAGAGGGCACAAAATGATGAAAAATCTTTTTAAAAACCACAATTTTTTTACTCTACCAGAAAATAGCATATTACGGTATTTTAAGTAAGGTAAGTATTGATAATTTTAGGAAGTTACTACCTACAAGTAAATGGTTATTGACCTACCTTCAGCACAATTCATTTTTAATACACACAAGATTCAAAACACTAACAGAAACAGACTAAGATTTAATTATCATATATTCTGTTTTATTGCATGTCACGATCGTGTACACTAATTTCTTATAATTTATCCATGACGTCTTCAAATCACGTTCACCTATGACTGGCCGTAACGCCCGTAACCGACATAAAACAGCGTCCCCATCGCACCGTGTTGCCGTGAGAAATGAATACAAAACCAAAATGGCGCCGATGCCCGATTGCACTCCGACGATTTCGAGATCATTCTTCGGAATATTTATTTCCGTTTTGAATTGTTATTGTACCTACAGATATATTTAGTACAATGTCTAATATAATTAAATTTATTTATTATTGTAATATATTTACTTAATATAAATTAAATAATTAACATTTTTCATTTGGGTGATCAACCAAAACGGAAACGTAATGTTAAATGCATATAGATGCGCAACGTCCGGTATGGAAGAATCTTAACAAAATTTAATTCTTGGATGATAAAATAAAAATGTACCAATAAATGCACGTACCTAATTGGCACATCATTTATCAATATGTTTATATCTGGGACATACCTTTTTATCCAAGACATTTTACTAAACGGCCGAAGGCCAATCTTGATCCGCTTGAGCAGCTAGCAAATGGCAAAAAAATATTTATGTAGAGCAATTTATCTGATTACCGATAACAAACACTTATTTGCATAACTCCGTGCTTTAACCTAACATATGGCCTAAGAAATCAATACTTACTTAATGTGATGTAGAATTTAGAAGTATAGCTTCTAAATTCTACATCACATTAAGTACATCTATGTACTTTTGATACTTGGTTTATCTCATGTTTTTATACGTTTTCACTCCGAGCCACTCCGAAATCGTCGTGCACTGGCCTACATAATTCCTAGTTCAATACGTAATGTTCACGACGCCATCATGCATGCGTTAATATCACAACGCGCTTGGCCACAAATACGTAGTTAGATATTCAAAGGAGCACTAACCTTTTTAAATAATCAATATAATATCAATAATCCTAAACTTCTTTAGCGTACACTCTTTTATATAATGTACATTTTAGAGTATGAATGCAAAATGCATTATCAGCTTGACTAGGTTCAGGTTCCTGTTTTCTTTGTTCGTCTCTGTCGGGCACGGATGGCGACTGCTGGCGCGCTAGTAGCAGCGGCACAAGGACGGCGACCCGCGCCCCACCGCCGACTCGGGCTCCACCAACGCCCAACGGTATTGAAACCGTCAGAATCATTCGACGGGCAGGCAGCCGCCGTCGCTGGACGCGTTTCGCTCACTATCCACTGTATTTTTCATCATTCCACGTCCTCGCCACGTCGCCGTTATTCGTTGCTTATTTTTATGTAGTGTACAACTATGTGCGAGACTGAAAAATACGCGAGTTTCTTCTTCAAAATCATTTGTTTTTTAAAAGCCAGTAACAAAAAGTGCTCCGGTTTCCTTCCCCCGTATTGAAACTGCGCAGTTGAGTTAAATTATCTGTCAATTTCACAATTGTCAAATGAGCAAAAATAGCGTCATAGTGAGAAGTTCTTGTAGTAGGTATTTTGTGTTTCTATTGTAATTTGCTAACTATTTACATCGTGGCAAATTGTTTTAATGAAACATCTCAAATTTCTTAGCGATAGTGTAATGCGCGTCCACGGATTTCGGATTAGAGATTGAAAAAAACTTGTTGGATGGGGCATCTAAGATAAAGACAAGTTACTTACGTAATGTAGATAGGCGTCATAGACCGTTTTTGCTCGGCGTATTCCAATATCTACGAAATAAGTTACATTTTATTGTTTTATTTAAATTTCAGGTTCTGAGCAGGACAATAAGTTTTGACCTTGACCAAAAATTGGCAGAGGGAATTTTAAACACAAATTAATATTTATTGCTTATAGCCAATTGAAAATCTTTCAGTAAAATGAAAAATGACTTTACAAAAGTGTAGGTATAAGTAGGAACATCAATATAGTTTGTAATAATGGCGATAATTATAATACGGACTTAGTTATTAAAAATAAAGTATCTACGGTTCGTCTCGTTTTTGCGTTATTAGGTCCATTTAAACACGTTACTCCTTCCTACATAATTAGATGTGGCTCTACAATGGGGTTTATAAAAAGGCCTTAGTCAATGTGATAAAATATGTCCCGCACTTAAGTCTAGCAACGATGGCAAGAAGGCAGCTCAGCTCGGATATTTACATTCCAGGGAAAAGGATGATTGTTTAACACCTTACAGCATTTTACAGGAAGTCTGCTTACACATGAAATCTTTAGATTTATCTATCGTCAGTCGTACTCGATGATGCTACTCAATAATGAAAGACAGAAGTTAATAAACCAGCTTCAAGTCAAAGTCTCCCACACCGACACATTTGTAATATTTATTATACATCTGTCTTACTTTCAAAATCAACCTATTCATTTAGGTCAAATGCTGACACATATGATAGTCAATGATACAGAGAGTGAATTTACCGCCAGTTCGGAAAGTAAGGCCAATAAGAAGAGCTAGCAAGAAACTCCTGGCCACTCTTTTCATACAAGGAAATTCTCTAAACATATATCCATCCATTTTGAAATGATAATTCAACATTACACAGTACATCAATACTTATTGGCATATTGTTATACTCTTAAAATATGTATGTGTTAATTAGCCAGTCAAACGAGAACATAAGTATTACAACATACATAATATAATCATCATACTGATAAGTCCCAAAATAATCATGAGAATCCGAAACTTAAAAAGACCATGACTACATTACGTTATCGTGATAGTTAAGGCATAAGTTCTCTTTTCTCTGTACAGAGAATGCAAGCTCGCCCTATAGTATTCGTGGCTCACATTCGCTAGATTGTGTACTTGAACGAAGCTATTTCTGTATTGATCCTCCATGCTCAGACGGGTCATGCGCAATGCGGTTACACTCGCACAAGTGGCACATGCCCGTTATTATCGCGTGGCGTATATAAAGCCCTCGCTTTCCAACGCACGTCAGGCATTCGCGCTCAGTCGCTGCGAGAGTAAACGCTACGCGGAAAATTGTTGTTACTGTGACTTAGTTGTCAACATCGAGATGTTTGAAACGTGTTTTGAAACGCTAGTTGTCTAGTTAGTGCAGTATTTACTTAATCACAATGTATAAATATACAATGGTTTACAGTATTTAACTTTAAGGAAAACGAATATACAAACGTTTTTTGTATCCTGTTTCTATTTTAGCGTTTGGACGTTCTCGCACAGTCGTGCTGCTTACACATCGTTTATGATTGTGTTATCAAGTGTCAAAGATTATTTTACAATGTAACTTTGTAGGTATCCTATCAGAGTTTATAAAACAATTTGTAAGTGAAACGTAATAGTTTTGAGCCGTCGAAAATACACCATAATGTAGTGATAACTGCGTTTGCTAATCACAAGATAAGCTTGTATAAACAATTAATAATCGCTTGTTAAAAATCAAAGCCTTCATCACGTTGCTGTTTTTCACCATGTTCTAATAATGACTGCAAATATATTACAGCAAATAAAATATATTAAAACAAAATGTTTATTTTAATTCAAACATGCGCATCACGAATTCCCCTATGATTCTTCTCACAACATTAGCCGGTTTTACCACCTCTAAGGAAGAAGTACTCATTGGTTAGCTTTATCATGTGGAAAATATACCTACATTTTTACACATCAATTGCTGTATATCGGATAGTTTATCCAACACTGGGTACATAAGCAGTGAAACAAGCCACGGTGGTGAGTCATTTATCACGAATAACTATATCAATCAACTATGGTAAGCACACAATATTTCAAAAATAGGTAGATTATAATATATTATGCAAGTTACTTTCCTGCTACATAAAATGCCTGCCACTAAATATAACTCATATACACTTAGATTGAGGTGTTAACAGTGTTGATTAACACATTTAGAAATACCATGGATAAATAAGAAGCCCCGCAAATAAGACTATTGAAATTAATCGTTCCTAAAAAAAAAACAAAAATAGCTGTAAAAGTCACCACACAAAACTTCTTTTAATTATGTAGAGTTCTTCCTGTACTTGAATGATAAACATTATAAAGAATACAAGGTAGTGGATCATTTGGAAGACTGGATGAAATAAGAACGTTCCACATTTAGGTACCTACAGTGTTAAATCGATATCTGCAGCCTAGCAAGACTATCAACAAGAATAATACGACAGACGTGAACAACGTTATTGCATAGTTGCTTATTATAACAAGTATGTTTTGATGCGGTTGCCATAACAGCTTAGGAAAGTGCATCTGCGTCAGTTATAATTTGTATGAACACGTGAATGAGTGATGTCATGATAGCTAAACTATGGGAGCAATAAAACGACGAAGGAACTTTCAATTTTTTTTCTTTAATCAATAATTTAAAGCTTACAGACATTCTCGTGTTGTTACAAGTAAGCGTCGGCGGCGCTGTTCGCGCGGCTCACAATCCCGTTAAACTGAAATTTCGCCACTAAACCACAACTCTGTACCTTCGGCATTTCGAGCAGTGCATCTCATGCACCGCTCGAGACCCGACTTCTCACAAATAAAAATCAATTCATGATTAGAGTATTATACCTTCAAATCCGTCTCAAAATGTCATCAAAATGCTTGAAACCTGCGCTATCCGACCAGTGTGATCCGTTCAGTTGGACGAACTACCTTTAACTATAATATTTAAAAGATAACAGACAGAATATACATAAATAAAAGTTCTAATGTATTCTTTTAATAATATCTGTAAACTCGTTTTATTTTTTTGTCCTTTCTGAACAAACATGGCTGGTCTACCTAAATTGGGTTATTTATCGAATTAAAAGGCATAGGCGTTATGTATGAAGTATAATTGCTTGAGTTTCGAACAAATATATTGACACACGCTTTCTGGACGGTAATACTCTACATTTGTTGTAAGGGCGTACACAGGGAACCACTCTGGCAGATCGGATGTTACGTTATTTCATTAAATCTGTATACGCTCCTACTGCACTCTATCCGAAATTATAATTGACATGCAACTAGCTCAGGTCTCAATGATGAAATAAACAATCGCTAAAATCGCGCGCGAATCGTAAAATTCATAAAAAAATATATTCGGGGAATTTACAACACAAATGTTCACGAGTTTTTTTTACACTTGTGCCAAATTCCAAAATCGTATTACAAAATGAAATCTCGATTCGGAACTAAAACGGTCGCCTGGTCTATTCCCCTATCTCTGTGAGTAGACAATGGGAAATATGACAATTACTTCTATTTATTTTATCAACGAAAATCCTTCTCCTCACGTAAACGACGTAGTAACAAAAATGCTTACAAACACAACCGTAGACATTGATATTCACACATTCACACACACAAGCACTCGAACATGTTCTCTCAACCAGTCACACTCGCTCACACAATCTCAACAGACCAAACGTGGCGCCGAAATCAAGAAAGCCCGATCAAATTACGAGACATTTCAATTAGCCGAGTTATTCTTGAGTTGAGCGCACAAGTCCATGTTTGTCATGGTACCAGGAGATAGCTCCAATGTTTTGCAGTCAACGGTACGTCACAAGGGAGCTGACAGGGGGACAAAATAATGACTATTCTTAATTCAAAACAGTCTACAAAAATTAATACATCAAAATAGTTTACCCTCTATCAGCTACGACCTCTCATTTGTCAATAATTCCTGTCCATTTTAGTTCACAATATTGTTTGTACATTAACATCATTTGGACACAGAAATATTTCCTATCTTTTTGAGATTGCTTTTCAGTTACAAGTCGCGGACGTCTCGATAAATTTAGTAAACTACAGACAGAATCAGTTGTTACGATATACATTAACTATTTCTTATATACTTTATACAACATCCGTACTTGTCAGTTACCAATTTATTTCGATGTATTTAAGATTATATCTGTTTGTAAATCTTACGTCTCTATGTTATGTATACATCGAATTAAAAGTTACGTGTAAGCATCTGTCTTTTTAATGTTCGAAATAAATAAAAATATTGACAATTTGACGAGACCGAAAATAAATATATTTAGATCTAAAAGTCGAATAAAATAGGACTAATTTTGCACAAAGGAATCGTACTTACACGATAGATTTGTCGTCACATTATCGCCCTACTCTCAAACATTACAGAGTCACTCGCGACTCGTTAAGTTTCAGTTTCTATATAGAGGTTAGATTAATACTATGTTATCCTAGTTGGAGTCGACAATTTCATATTATTGCTATTACAGGAAACGTGGGTTCGATTTAAACAAACGAGCGGTTCGTAACAAAATTCATATATCTGTAAACTTCCGACGCTCGGCTCGACGAGCGCCGGGCGTCGCCGCTCGACCGCTCGGGGCGTCGACCGACAAGATCCGAGAACAATAAAATATAGGACGCTAACACCGCCAAGCGACTACCGACGAACTATCGCTGCGCACGGGGAATTTGGAGTCACCGCTCGCACCCACCGGCCGCCAGCGGCTCAGTTGTGCACGGGCGCCGAGGGCTGGTGGTGGCGCTCCAGGTCCTCCAGCGACAGCGCGTTGGGCACGTGCACGGACGGCAGCTTGCCGGCCGACGCGCGCGCCAGCAGCTCGGGCGAGAACCACCGCGCCAGCTGGTTGTCGCCGCCGCCGCTGCCGCCGCCCGCGCCCATGTCTGCAACAGGGTTGAGTCAGTACCTCGCCACACCCTCCCACACCCTCCCACACCCGCGCCACTACTGCGCCCGAACCTTACCGTTGAGACTCCGCTGGTGCGACTGGATGAGCAGCTTGTGCAGGGAGGTGGTGCCGCCGGCCATGCCGCGCGCCATGTTGTTCATGTTGTTGTACTGCAAATATAAATCGGTGTAAGATTACGCGTCAACTGAGCACCTTTAACCCTAACGTTTCAATATTTAATCTACTTTCGAAACTCTTACAGAAATGTTATGAAAACGTATGTACCTATGTACCGTATGAAAACGTATGTCTTACCGAATTAGGTACTTGCTGTCTTTGTTGAGGATGTGGGAAGGGACGAACTCCGCCGAGCATTTGCTATAAAACAAACATTTAACACGTTAAGCAATTTACAAATCACTATCACTACAGAATTATTAAACAAAGTCAGTTGTGTCTGTCAGCAGTGTCAGTGTCTCTTGAAGAAGGTTTTTATGTAAAATATTTTGAGATAATTGGGTAAGATGATAAGTAATATTATATAATATCCCATGTCATATTACCTGTTGTTGGTTAAGATAATGTTGCTGATAATCTGAGGGATTGTTTGCGTAGCCGATGATGGGCGCTGTGCCGCTCTGGTTACCCTGGTAACATACACAATACAAACATGTAACAAACATGGTTTTGTATTTCTTTTTGCAGGCACAATAAATATAATAATTTCTACATCATACTAAACGAGAAAAATACTTTAAATACCTATGACAAGTACAATAAAAACAGATGTTGGTGTACATACTTTTACTATGGGCCTGCCCTGCGGTACCTTGGGCGGCTGCGCCCACTGCTGCTGCTTTGGACTAGGCGTATCAGACTCTTTCTCTGCTGTCATCTTACGTAATACCTACAAAATGAAATAAGTGTGAAAAGAAGCAAATCAAGATAATTATCATCGTTCATTCCTTTACGCAAGAAATTTCTAAATACTGGTGACGAGCGAGTCCTTATAAATTGTATCACACTATGTGGCAACAGTAATGCAAGCATGAAAAAAACACATTAATTGTATATATTGGTAAAATAATCGATAAGAATGTTAATGTTATACCATTAAAATTTTCTTAATTAGAAGAATAATTGCAGCTTAGGGTGATTTCCGCTGCTGCTCTCCCGGACAGCTGAAAAACCTGTCTTAGTAGATCCCGATTCAAACAGATTAAGTTATAGAATTGGCAATGATGTGAGTGTTCTCACCGAAGTGGGCGTGAAGGATATGGGCGTGGACTGCTTGGGCTGCTGCATCTCCTGGCGGCGGCGGTAGTTCTCGCGCTGCTCCTCCAGCTTCTTCTTGATGAGCGCGTTCTGCATGATGGACTGCGTGTGCGCGGCTAGTTCGCGCGGGGACGGGATGCGGGCGGGCACGCCTGCAACGTCAAGCCAATCAATGAACATTGACGACGCGGTACCCTCCATACCGGTCATTCCCACTACTCACTACTCACTATTCAAGCGAATGACAGATTGATGATAAGCGTATTACTCTAAAATAATTAGCGTATTTTTCTAATATGATAAATCTATACATTTAATTAAAATAAGACTGGTTTCACTACCAATTTGGTTACCTTATATATTGGACAGTGGATCCGTTATCGATATATTTTTTAACCCATTACTGTCCCACTGCTGGGCAAAGGTCTCCTCCCAAATGTGTAATTGATTAGGCCTTAATAATTTACCGATAATTTCAGAGTAAAAATTACTATATTGCTTATATTTTTCGTGCTTTATAATCTAGCGAAATATAAATCCCAGTGAAGTATGAGTGCAATGGACCTTTATTAGATACGTACCTGGATGATGCACGGCTAGCGTGTTAGGACTGGTGGCCATTATAGGCGACACACAGAATGCTGCGTCCGTATCGACAAATGTTTTATGAGTATGAGGTACAATGTGGGTAGTGCGAGAAAAACGTGGTGGAATAAAAACGACTAAAAGTAAATTCTAAGGCCACGTTTGTCTTTAGACGGGGCTGTTGTGGTTAAATGTGTTCAATAAATTATGTAATGCATTAGTAAAAATACTAAACGATCTGCAAACCTAGGTTATGTAAGCGAAACTTTTACATTTCGTTTTTTAATTTTATTTTAGAAATAGTTATAAGTTTTCGACGTAGAAAGGAGATCTAAGATTTAATTTATTTAAAACACCATTAGTAATGACACTATTGCGTTTAACGCCGGCTCCACACGTTGGCCCGAATATTAGCCCCAACGCTATTCGTCCAACCAACGTGTGGATCTAGAAAATGGCATTGGCCCCAACGTTGGGGCGAGCGTTGGGACCAACATGTGGAGCTGGCCTAAAGAGAATGGTATAGTAGTAGCCGTGTAGATGGTATTCGTTACCTTGATGCGGCAGAGGCGACAGTCTAAGCGGCTGGTGATGTGGTGGTACGACTAGATGTGCCGCGCCTACTCCGCCTGGCAGCGGGGACTCGCCCATCTGAAACGAAATATTTACACATCATTTGAGATTATAACCTTGCGCTACTGACGATCATAGATGAGAATATGGAGAAGTTGGTTGTAAAGATTAATAGTCTAGGAGCTCAAAACACAGTTTCCATTATTTTTAGTTGTCTTTTAACTTAAAGAAATAATTTTCATGTGTATGTGATAATGAAGTCTACACACAAAAAACGTCGACTGTGGACGACTTGATGTTCTATTTCCAACATCAAGTCGCCGATATGAATATTATATGCTGTTGGCATCAGTCATCACATTAGCCAGTGGGTAATAAACTTTACATAATGTACGTAAAATTGTCGACACCTCATACTTAAGCCTCAAATTATTTTAATATACGATAGAACATTGGCTCTTAACAGAAAATACACGACCAATTTAGTAATAAGACCAAATTTCAGAAGCAAATGAAATAAAAATTAGTGAGTTACCTGTCTCTGGTGTTGATGTAGCCGCAGTATGGTGAGCAGAACTTCGCGATGACGGCTCTGCAGGCCAGGGTTGCTTAGCTGCTGCATCAGGTGCTGCACCGTTATCTCACCCGTTTTAAGACCTGCACACAATATACATTGCAATTCATATCTTAAAAAATTGATACATTATTACACTATTTACTTCGACAATGAAAAGGACCATAGGGAGTTTTAAAATAGTAGGTAATGGTGCAGTCACTTGATATTATAAAGATAATAATATAAGCAACACTTTAAAATTTCAAGTAAAGAAAGTAGTGAAAGTATATTAAGTACACCAACGTTAGAGGTTTTGACACGCACCGTACAGAAACACAAGATTAATAATTAATGGATGGGTGAGACAAGTGCATGACCGTATCAAGTGGCGTACTGAAGGGGAGGCCTGTACTCAACAGTGGGTAGAAACGGGCTGATTAGGTCGATAGATAGTAAATAGATGCAGCACGTACCACGCACGATGGCCTGCGCTTCAGGACGCTGTAGCAGGTCGCGGTCGGGAGGCGCCATGCCCCCCACTTCACCGCCGCCCACCTGCGCCTGCGCCTGCTGTTGTTGCTGTTGGTGTTGCTGCAATCAAACACATACACTTTATACCCTCTAAACCGGATAAACTGAACCTCATTAAGGCTTAGCCAGCAGTGAGACGAATAAATGGTCAGTCATCACGCGCAAAATCGTCATTGGAATTGTCATCGTTGGCCGATTGCTAAGAAGCGTTAGGCACGATAGCGAGGATCATAGATAAGTTACTGTTGACCAAGTGCTGCGTAATCTGTTTGCTTTCCACTACAGCCATTTCAAGTTGTTTATCGGCACATTTCAAGCCACGACCCATCTTCAAGTCAAACTAAATGCTGTTATCAAATAAAATGGGAACGAAAGTGCCTACCTGCACTTGCAAGAGCTTGTAAAGGAGCTCCTGCGGTATGTGCGGCTGTTGTTGCTGTTGTTGTTGCTGCTGCTGTTGCTGTTGTTGTTGCTGTTGTTGCTGAGCCTTCTGTTGCTGCTCCATGCTTTTGTTCAACATCTACAAACAAAAAATAAATGAGTACTCTTTTAGCACTTGAAGAATAATAAATTCGTTAGAAAAATGCTTTCATAAATAATTCCATTTCAAAAGAAGTTGAATAAAGAGCTTTTAAAAAATAGTTTGACATTGAACTGGTACTAGAGCAACTGTTTAATTACTCAAAACTAAAATCTTATTTCATGTTGTTGGGTGAAAGTTTGCTTCCAAACTGATACTATCAATATAGACAATAACAATAAAGACAAAAATATAAAAATTGTACAATACTAAAGATTAAAGGAGCCAGAGTTATAAGTGTGAGTGTATACCTGCAGCAAGCTCATAGGCTGCGGTTGCGGCTGAGGATGTCGCGGCGGAGGCTCGGCCGCCGCCGCCACTGCGTGCCCGCCAGACACTTGCGCCAACTGATCATACACAAACAATAAATAACATTAGGAGAGATATCTATTAAAAACTACAAGTTTTGTTTGATACGGTATAAAAGTTAAACTCAAAGTTAGTTTTGAAGAAGTGATAAATTGGAATGGCTGAGTAATAAAATTCTTATCTCATGATGACGAAATCTTGCAAGACGTTTTTTAACCAATTGGTCAGCGTGATGGACTCAAAGTCATATCCTAACCCCTTAACCCGAAAGCTATTGCCCTGGAGTAGGACTATTTACCAATAAAATCGTCATTAGTGTGTAGTATGTAGTGTGTGTGTATGCTTACAAGACGTTTGAAGGCGGTGAGATCATGATCAGGTACGTTGTGGTGTGGCGCGTGCGAGTGCTGCGGGCGCAGGCGAGCCTCCAGCTCCTCCAGGCTGTGCACCTTGCCGCCGCCCACGTGGTTCACTTCTGCTGCAAATTACATACACCGGTTATTATACAATAACAAATAACAAATCTGTGTTGTTGAGTGTATAGATAGTTTTTAAATATAATATTAAACTATTTTCAGGAGCGAAATATTGATGGCAAAATTGCGTTTGCAGTCCCATATAATAAATGCGGTAAAAAAAAAAGTCACGTAGCTTATAAAACTTGGGCGCATTTCAGCGTAAAAGTAGTTTTGGATCAACTAGAGTTTTCGAAGGCTTTTAATTTTTTAATACAAAGACGTGCATATTAGCAGATACCCTACAAACGTCTCTTATAGGGATTTTCCACCGCGCCCAGTTTCCACCGCGAGCGGAACGGGCCTAGATTCCACCGCGAGCGGAAGGGGCCCATTTATGACTTCGTTAAACTCGCAAGCGCGATCTGCAAACTTAGGTCTATATACACTAGGACATAATGTTATTATTATATGTACCGGGTCTGTTGTCATGCGTGTTGGCGTTGGCCCGCAGCAGCAGGTCGAACAGCGACGTGGGGTGCGGCGCGAAGGGCGCGCGCGCCGCGGGAGAGATGGGCGCGAACACGTGCGCCTCGCCGCCCGCACCGCCCGCCCCGCCCGCGCCAGGACTGGCCTCCGACCGACTGTTGTCCAACTCTGCACAGGAAAATAACACATATTTATTAAAGGAACGAGAACAACATATTTCGATTTTGTACAGTTTTCTAAGAGAGTGAACTTGTCACTTGATGCAGGTATTTGTGACCTACTTATTAGGCTACAGCCGAGCCACTACAGTATCACCTAACATATTAATGTATTAGATTCAATTTAAAACTCTTTGTAAAATAAAATGTAACTAACGTGGCCGTACAGGACTCAGAATGTGTTATCCTCTCTTCTAGGAGATCAATAAGATAAACAGTAGTGTAATACAAATCAAAGTAAATAATAATGTTCTCACCGTCCACCATGTTGTGCAACAGTCGCTCGTAGTGCTTGGCGTCGTTGGTGGGACTCTCGCGACGGAACCAGCGGCTGAACCTGCTCCCGCCCTCCGACTCGCCCCCGCCGTTCTGTCACAATATATCACATTTAGTACAAGTCGTGTTATAATAACTTATCCGGCAACATTACGCTTTATCAACAAGTAGTCAAGCGGTCAAACCTAGGGCAACATACAAATGACATTTTCAAGTTATGTGTTTATACAGCTGAATGTTATATTATTCCTTTCATAAGAACTCGCGTAAACATCAATGTGTGTGTAATTTACCTACTCGATAGTGCTTATACATCAAATTAGATTACGAGCTAAAAGCAATAAACATCTTGCTTCAACTGTGAAGGAAACCCTCGGATATATATACACCATTCTTGTGACTAGAAGTGGGACAATAAAGGCTGTAATGTGTTTTTACTATGAAGGTGTACGTACAGTGAGCACGTCGGGTATAGAGTCGAACTTGAGGAACTCGTCCAGGTTGAACTCCGGCTGCTCATTGTTCTGCGTCGCCTCCTCGCTCTTCGACTCCACTCCCGAATCCTTATCCTTAGACAAACAAGAACAACGTTAATACAAGGTTAAATTTGACTGCCTCCGTAGCGCTGTGGTTTCGAGGTCGTGGGTTCGATTCCCACACGGAACAATTTTTTGTGCGATCCACTAGTATTTCGCGTCTGGTTGTACTTAGTGTACGTTGTTTGTATGTTTGTAAAAGTCCCCGCGACACAAGAGCAATTTTTAGTATGGGAGTTGATTTACAAAAAATAAAAAAAGAATTTTGAAATTCGTCCATAGGTGGCAGAGCAATTAATGAACATACAAATCCTCACAGAAACAAAAAACTTCTCCTTTTTGAGGTCGGTCAAAATAATAAGCGGCGACGGTATTACAAGTTTTGCAACTGCATACAATAATAAGTGGTTTTCAATACATGGACATAATTGAACTCGCGTCGTATTAATACAATGAAACCGGTTTTAACCCCTCTTCCTTTACAATACAAAATAGCAATGATTATATCTTCATCCATTCAGACTTTGTTAATGCACGAATTGAGATGAAAGAAATTTAACTGCATGCAATTCTACAAAAAAACGGAATTGTTAAAAGAAGGACAATACAGACAGCAGACCACGTTGTAGTCTCAAAGGCAATGGGGGGCAAAATGATAAACAAATCAGTTTAAAAGCAAGTTTTAAATATGCGATGCGTATAGTTTGTCACAATATCGTTGCTTAATAAAAGCTATAGTATTGAGCTCAAAAATATATTAAGACATTATTATTTTGTCCACTGATTTCCTTAGATAGGACTGACTGACTGGCATCTGCAGTCCGCTAACACTAAGAAAAGATTGTTATTTACCCTTAATTTCTTGTCCCCAACCTAATTCATGACCCCACTACTACATCTAGAATTTAATATAAGTGGCCTACAAACGTCTGAACTGCGTCAAATGTATTTTTTATCAGACGTTTCGCATGTCTTATGGAACTGGCAAATTGCTGTCAAATTCCTATGATACTTTTGAGTATGACACAGGTTACACGTTTGTAGTGATCCCAGTATGGTGGTCTTATTCAGACACTCTACGACTTCAGCCAACTATTGAAGTTTCTATTCCAACATATCTATACTAAGCTATACTAATATTATAAAGCTGAAGAATTTGTTTGTTTGAACGCGCTAATCTTAGGAACTACGGGTCCGATTTGAAAAATTATTTCAGTGTTAGATAGTCCATTTATCAAGGAAGGCTATAGGCTATATATCATCACGCTACGACCAATAGGAGCAGAGTCCCAGTGAAAAATGTTACAAAAACTGGGGAAATTCGTTAATTACCCATTCGTTCTTATGTGACGCAAGCGAAGTTGCGCGGGTCAGCTAGTCATGAATGAGTGACATTATGGTATACTCACATTGCTGTTGTTCGAGTCGTTGTTCTGTGCGATGGGCGAGGATGTCTCGCGCCACCGCTCGCTGGCCGGCGACCGCGACCCGCCGTTGTTCCACTTCTATACAACAAATAGATACCATGTTATTCCATAAACTATACATCGTACCTACTATAAAATTATAAATGTGAAAATTTGTAAGGATATATATTATGTACGTTTGTAATTTTTTTACGCAAAAACTACTGAACAAATTTTGATGCATTTTTTTACATGTTCAACTCGTATTGGGTTGTACATGTATCAAATTGCATTACATTACATTGAATTTTTAGCCGGGAAAATCTTCAAGTGGACATAGTCGTGGGCAGATAGGTATTTACATATTGTTTAGTATATTTATGTTTAGGTAAATAAGGAGGTATTTTGATCATACAAAACGGTCATCATTAATAAATAATCTTTACCAAGCCCCCTATTAACTGATACACGTCTTATCTTTTGTAAGCTAAGCTTAAGCTTGTAGCACAAACACAATCCAGTTAGGGAGATAGTATTATCACAATATCTCAACTGGATAATACAGATTTTTATTAGTTTTAGTAAATAAATATTGTAGATATAATTAATTCTCACACACAGTTCATTTGCACTTTATAAGTGTCAGATAAATAACCAATGTGCCTTGTGTCTGCTAAATAAAGTGACAGCAATTTGAAAAAAACTGTCTATTTTCATCCGATAATGATATAAAAATTAAGTGATGGAACTGGCTCTTATACTTGTATTGTTGAATTTATAAATAGTGTGTCGTACCTCAGTCTCTTTATTGTTCGCATTGCCATTCTTCTTGGTGGGCTCGTCGAAACCGCGCAGCTCGATAGTCTCCAACTGAGATGTCGGCCCTCCACTAAACCTGAATTACAAATAATAACATGCATAAGTTATTGATCTAAAGATGTAAGGAAGGATATAAGGAATGAAAACATGAAATACAAAGCTAATTATTAAGTAATATTATTAATGTTTAAATGCAGTGAAATTCAGGGAATTATATTGGCTTAGACGACACGGGGTAAATAAAGTTTAAGATCTTACCATTCGGGTTCATCTTCTTTCTCAAGGCGTCGTTGAGAGAAGCGACCACCAGATCTACGGTTGTCCTCTCTGCAAACAAATTTATAATTTTAATTACACTTCGTTAAAAGTACCATAAAATATACCGTCGGAACACTATATCTGGCTAACAAGAATAACGAAAATCTATTATTTTAGTACTGCAACTGTGATAATATGAATGGATGTTGTACCTGTCTCGCATCTTCTCGTTGATGAATCGATCGTCCCGTTCCCTCTTGATGTCAGAGGAGTAGGAGTCTCGGCTGAACGAGCGCCGGTCGAACCTGACACAATACAACAACAAAATAATATATAAATGATCATTCCTAATCTTCAATGAAGACTTTTACCAAAAACCAGTAAACATTTTTTAAGTTTTCTCGACATAAAGCATTGTTCAATCTGCGCACATGTAGGAATTATTTATCAGCGTTTACAAAGATTTTTTAATTCAACATATTTTCGTTGGCATCAAATGTCTAATAAAACGTTTCAGTCTGTAATAATTACAATTTCAACATTATGAACGAAAAAAATTACACAGCCTGATTTAAGACGAACGTTTTACGAGTACAAGTATAATGATTTTATCCAGTCAACTACCCAATGGCCTCTAGCCATGCAGATATTTTTCTATACTAAATAAAAAAAACAAAAGAAGTAATATAAGAAAGGGATGATTTCGAACCCTAGCATTAAAAGTACCTAATATTAGTACAATAGTAGTAGTATTTTACCTATCGTTGTTGTTAGTCCTCCGCTCGGTATGCTCTCGCTCGCGGTCGTTGTGGTCTCGCTCGCGCTCCCGCGGCGGGCGGTAGGGCTCCGAGCCGCGGTACTCGCCCTCCTCCCACGTGTTGTTCGGCGTGTCGCGGACCATGATGCGACCCGAACCGATGCGGCGACCGGCTTCAACAAAATAGTTGTAACTTTAGTAAAAGTTTATTACTTACATTTTTATACATTTCAAGTTAGATTATAAAGTGTAGATCTAAGAAAGACATAGTAAACTAGTCCAGTATGCGTATCACGTGTCTCAGTTGATAACTAGTGTACGTCAAATTGATAGTCACTATTCAGTACACTGCTGCTTAGACGCACCGTGATAATTACTATAATCTAAGAAAACAACGAACTGCATAATTGCTTTCAAATAAAACATAATAGCTTCCTGGGTCCATGTTTGTCTTGGATCACACAAGTTCCAGAAAAATCCAATGTTACATAAGCAGCACGGTGAGCTTTTTGTGTAAGGTTTTAGAACACAGGAAGCATATCTAATATTAATACAAACAGTCACTTATGTGTTAGAGCTAAGTTAATCATTAATTTGCAAATATCTGACTACCCTACGTTTTAAATAGTGTAAGTTGTGAAATGTTAATAAACTAAACACTTACCCTTTTATTCATAAACACACTATAAACCTATTTTAGTTAAAAAACGACTGTAATTTGTTTTCTCTTTTTCATCTCGCTAAGGAGTGAAAGAAACAAAACACTTTATAAGCCTTTCATAACTTCATATATTTTTATGAATAAGAGGGTTGAAATGTAGGCAAAGTTATACAATGGCCGCCAATCTTCAAGCGAACCATCACCTTTAATCTGCCAGTTTATTCTAGGCCTATCAGTTATATACTTGAAGTATTACAGGGTAACACTTAATTAATGAACTGATACATTATTAAATACCCAATTAATTTGTCATAGGATACTTTGTGAGTGGCCATAAAGAAAGTAATTTGCATTTACAAAGGTACTATATTTCTGATAATTTATAAGTGAAAGATAACTTTTTATATATTTTCCACAAGCCCCAGCGATTTTTTATTGTTATTTAATATTTTCCGCTAACCCGTGGACAACGTTGTGGGTTACATTATCGTTTATATCGTACTTTATAAATACTAGATGTAAGACCAACTAATGTAACTGTTTGTTGTTCCATTAAATAAATAAATAAATAAATAACTTTGATTAATTTAACACTTAGGTATGTAACTAATCTCTTCACTTCATTTGTAAATTAGATAATACAATAGGCATCTTACTTGCAGTTTTTTTTACACACAAGAACAATATATATAATTCACAGGTGACTCTCAAAAAGTCTACCAGTAATATAATATTTTACAATAATGTTACAAGTAATGTTCGCGATGTTACCTTGGTCGGTCTTGGGCGCATGCTGCTGGTGCGGCTGGTGCGGCGCGTGCGGGGCGGCGGGCGCGGCGGCGGGAGGCGGGGCGTCGGGCGCGTCGCGGCGCGCGTGCGGCGGCGGCGCGCCGCAGCCCGACGTGAAGGAGCGGCGCTGCGGCGACAGCACGATGCCGCCGCCGCTCGGCTCGCTCTCCTTGCGCACGCGCTCGCGCGGGTCCGCCGAGCGCCGCTCGCGGTCACGGTCGCGCCCGTACACGCCCTGCGTATACAAACACATCAATAAGTTTCATTCAAATCTATTTTTCGCAAAAAATATTCGTGTTTACAAGCGGCGATTGTCTAAATAAAACGAGAAAAGCTGGAAGTTAACGCTCACCTTATGATTCTCGGTGGGTGCATCTCCTCTCGCACCCCGGTCTTCTTCGTTGGGAGAATCAGAGCGTCTCTTCAACACGCTGCAACAAAATAATCATAGTTTAGAAAAGAACAAGACTTTTCACAATTACAGAATGGTTGAAAGATAGTTCATAAGTTTATGTAATAAATATTTGCTCTCTAAAGTTTATAACTACCCTCACTTATAAACAATCAGTATGGTACTTACAGCGCAAGAGCCTCGCAACCCGCGAATGCGTTCTCGAGGTTCCGTTTGACGAGCGGCGAGTTGCGCAGACGCATGAGTTCGTCGCGGGTGTACATGAGCGGCTTGCGGGCCGGCCCCATCGCCAACACGGCCGGGTCGCCCCCTCCTCCCCCGCCGCTCGACACGCCGTTATCGTCGCCTGAAGACAAAACATAGGTGTCTATGAGAAATTAATTTATAAAGTCATTTAACAGTTACAAATTTTGAAGAAGGGTAGGTTGAGATGTAGGTAGGTACTACATGTACAGCATGCAGCAGGCAGGTAAATGCCAATAAACTAAAATCTGGGTGTATTACCCAGATTTTAGTTTATTGGCATTTACCTAACACCTACGGCCCTACAAGACATGTCCCAATAACATACTCAAATATTCTGCGGCATCGTTCCCGAATCGAATTCAATCCCCTTGAACCTAAGTCACATACACTTTACACTAACATTGTTATGCTAATGCAATACTTGGCAATAGTACCAAACTGATAAGATTCGTTAAAAATCTATCCGATTATTCCAGGCGTAAGGTCAACGACTAACAAGCTGGTGTCGATAACAGCAACTAATTTAAATAATCAGACATTTTTTTACCAATGCAAATCGGAAACCGTCGTCATCGGAATACAATTGTAACAGAAACAGAACCGATGACCTCTTATGAATGTTGATGTATGCTTTCAGTCTGAAAGTCTGATTTTATTCTGTTTTGGAACTCCTTGCCACCTGAACCTGCTTAGTCAAGTTTTGATATGTAATACTTAGTCAATAGTCTGAAGTACAAAGCTAAAACCTAGAGACAACAAAATAGTGTTTTTTGAAGAGTCTGTACAAACATAATTTTTAAACTCTCGCGTTGCATGTTTAATATGCAACCTCCGCCGAAACGTTAGGCATTTTAAGGTAAAATGCGTGTTCGCGTCACTTCCCGTGTCCTATTATATATTAGTCTGTACAAAGTCTAGAAAAAAGATAGTCGATTTGAATCTGTCACTGACAATGCGAAACTAATATTTAATATCTCATGGACTTTTAATTTAATGAATGGCTAATAAAATCTTGAAAAAAATATTAAGCCACCTGAATATACAACAAGAATTATTGCCCTTTTATTAAATAAAAATATAATAATTAGCTTTGCGGCCCGTTACAGTAACTAACGAGCCACGTTATATATAAATAATACAACTTCACGCTGATTCTTTAATTACGTGAAAATACGACGGTATTGGCCAAAAAATTGTTTGCATGACATGTTATTTAATATCAAAGATATTTTTATGCTTTTTTTCAATATCAAAAATAAGAGGGCGCCTAATTATCTCGAGTGAAGTTACTTGCGGTCGGCGGGAAATATGGAGTTGTAGGTTATGTTTTAGATTGATTTATTTTTAAAGAAAAATCCAAAAAACACGTGAGAAATAAGACATCATACCATATGAAATATTTTCTACCGCTTTATACTTCTAGCCAGGAGTAATTTGTAACAAAATCTTATAAAATTTCATAAAAGGACGACATGAGCAAAGCTAGCCGGCTTGTCGTTTCTGTTTAACTATTTTGTGACGGTTTAGAGATACTCATTGCAAAAGCCATCACGCTAATGCTTGATGAGGGTTGACTGGGGTATTTCAGAAGGTTTAAACGCCCAAAGCCCTAAGGACAAAGTAAGAACATAACAGACTTTGCCTGTAGACCTGAGATACATTTAGCGGTAGTTTATCTTTTCAATAGCGTTTAAGCTCATATAAACATGACAGTTTAAATAGATAAACTACCGCTACATGTGGCTCAGAAACCGGGCATAAGTATGGCAATATCGGCTTGCACCTCTGCATTCCTCTTGAAAATCGCGACGATATCAAACGTTGATACTCGAGTTAACTGATAGTGATAACGAACGAGAGCGCACAGTCACCCAAATAGACGACATTCTATTTTTAGCCGAGTACCCGCACATTTGACTACACGTAAATATGTGTTTCATGTGCAATCATCTAACTAATGCAGGGAACGAGACACAAATACACGTATTTGTAGACATTTCAAGGTTACTATGACACTCTTTAAGACGTATTGACGCGTACTTTGTAAAAAAAAAAACATTTTATTTCGTTTTGCAAAATTACATGTTACTATTTGGATATGAAGACATTTAGTAGGTAATATAGACGAAAACGAAATACCTACTACGAAAATTACAAATTCCACAACTTGAAATGCCAATCGTAGTAGTATAGAATTTAACATATTTATCTAAAATATATTAAACCAATGAACACCGAAACATGCAAAAGCTTATCAAAATAAGAGCACCACATTCCGTGATACAATCCATTACAATTTACTAAAACCCGGCTAATTATGATATTCACATAAACAACATTTATGTCCGCGTAATGTTCAGCTGTGAATAAAAGTTAATGGTTGATGTAATTTAATCGGATTAACGCGCCGAAAACCAGTAGCCGGGTAAGCGATTACAACCGGCTTTTGGCAACGGCGTGACTTGCACTGTTTGTATACTAGAGATTATCTAATAATGCCAAAATATTAGTGCGGATATCTGCTGCATGATTCATACGGAAAATCATTCTTAATGGTTGGTTAATCATTCTAAGAATATAATATACAAAAGTGGACATGAGTATTTCTGTATTTCTATAGCGAAACCCGCAACTAGTTTACGATTGGTAAAAGCATTGTGTCCGTAATTTCTGATTTAGTTAAGTCCCCCAAGGCACGTGGCAACATACAGGATTAGTAAGGTTATACTTATTTTTAAAAGTGCTGAAAGAGATAAGTGTATAGGCAAATTAAGTATTGTTCAGCTACAACTCGCCTTTGTTGTTGTTTACAACGGAACTGACTGACAACAGACACACAATTAACCCATAATTTCTGTCAGTTTAACACATTAATCATAGTTTGACACGATGTTATTTACGACATGTTCCTTGTCAATCTTCCGTGCATAAAATCATCTACATTGTATTGAAATTATCGCAATATGTTCATACAGAGATAATTATAACGGTATCCAACTATTAGTCAAATAGACATAATGCAACCGGTTATTGGTTCGATTGCCGCCACTTTCATACGAGGGCGGAGGTTCGCATCCGACCACGCCGCGCTAATCCTAAATACGACGCATATGCAATTTGAACACTTATCGTGAATCACAAATATAATTCTATTCCATATCACGAAATCATGCGTTATCCTCTGATAACTAAAATTATGTAAAAAATATATTAATTTATGACATTGAAAACGTGACTTACGCCAAGAGACACGTTTGACCCTCTTCGTAGGTGGGCCAGCGTGGACCTTCGGTGGCAGTTGGGTTGGTATCTTCCTCATGGCGCTCTGATACCGGAGTAGAAACGCATGTACCGCGCACTTGGCTGGGGAGCTAACCTTATCGGGCGAAATATTTGCGACTGCGGCCGCAGATACAGAGTTCTTACGCGCCCGTCTTTTCGCAGCGCGACTACCAGCCCTACGTCTTCTACGACGAGTTTTCTTTACAACTTCGCCAACCGGCGGCACGATCTCCTTACTAACCATATCAACTACACTAGTGACGCGTCAACAAAATGGCGTCCAAATTAACTTAACCTAACTATTACGTAATCCTAACGATAAAATATATTATAATAACGATTGTAAATATATAAAAAAATAAAAACACAAAAGTCTTAACTCTAAGCACACGTAAAACTAGGGAATCGTCAGAGAGACGGTTGCGGGTATGCCAAACCTGCTGCGATATACCGACATGTATTTCCTACGAATGTAGAAGGACTATAACGCAATTGACTTATCAAAAAGAACAAAGGCCAACAAAGGAACACTGGGATTAACAGATCAGCGCGGACGACACGAAACGCACGGACTCGTCTCAAAGACTGGTCCGAATCGATGACCGTTAAGCGACTGCAGTTACAACTACCCTCAATTCATTTATATTCATAGATGCATTGTTCCAATGATCGCAAACCATTTTTAGAGTAATGCAAAACTACCCACCCTTTAATCACTAAAACCTATTCTAGAACTTTGCTTCGAACGGAAACGTTTTAACAAATGAAATGTCAACACATTGTATCATTTACGAATACGAAGTTGTTACGACGACACATTTACAAACATACAAGACACTTAATCGATTCATATTTTCACGTATTCTAGAGATTTAAGAGTCATGCTCTCTTTGATAGAACTCATTTCTTTCATGTTCCATAATTGGTGAATTTAGTGTTATGGTTTCCCCATTTGCGTTTCATATATTTTGGCGTATATCGAAATAAAAATAAAGTTTGTACAACGAACGTGTCATCAATATCAATAAGTATTGTATGGCTCGAGTCGAGCGTTGATAGTGCAAGCGTCAGAGTATCCTGCAGAGAGACTGCAATGCGGTTACCACGTTCAGATGACACGGAAACAATTTATTATCACACATACCTAGATTTAGTATTGTCCTAGGAACGATGACTACTACAGTAATAAACATCTTGACTGTACTTTAAGACAGAAATTATAGAAAATATTTTTTTCTGCACCCTAGATATAAAGTGTGTCACAGTAAGTGTACCCTGCGACATAGCTCTTGAAAACCTGAATAAGACAACGTGTAGAAAAGCATCATATTTTAGCAATATTTTGATCAATACAGATTCTCTTGATTGCGTGCATCGATGACAACAGTAAACTACATGCAACGCTTACAAGTTGTCCGTTATGCTTGATCGATTGATACCTTAATAGATAGTATGCTTACGAAGACCTGTAGCAATATTGACGTATGTAAACGTTTGTACGTTTGGCTGCTTATATGCTTGATGATGACTCTTAAATCGATTGCAAAACCAGCTAACTAATGTATGAATGCCATAAATCTTTTCATATTCCTCAATATGAAAAGATTTATAGATTTATATAGATTTATATATATATGTAGTCCAAAACCAATACGAAACATGAAATCGCAAAGTCATTTTAATAATGTACACTTGCGAACAACAATAATTGTAGAATCAATTCAACTTTACAATACAAATATTGTTCCCTTTTAGTTGCAATAACAAAATCTACAAGTTGTTCATTAAAACCAGCGTCAACACATCGTTACATACGAGCTTTTTTATTAACCGTCTTTGTATTCAGTACAGTAGCCTTAGGGGACGGCAGAGTTTTCAACGTCGACCTTGATGTTCCCTGCGGATTTTTACCCCCTGAATGCAAAATGTTTAGGGCTCAAAAGGGTCGTGTTACGCAATCATTTCATTACGGATCGACCATAAAAAGTATCCTTACCTCTCGTAACGATTTATCTTATACTGCGTGAAAAAATTATACAACTCTTTTTATTTCCCGAGGGAAAATGTAGTAAATAGTTACAAACCTGATCTGACTATCTTGTTTACATAAAAAAAATGTGGTTTAAAACTGGCCAGTTCTAAATACAGACACATGATTGACGATTAGCATTTTAAATGATTGCAAGATAGTGAACTTTTCCTTAATTTGTTTTTTCAAGTTTAATACACAATTGGTATTCGTGACACGCTACTCGCTGAATCACGCACCCAATTGTTATTTACATAACGGAGTTCGTATTTGCATTGATATTCGAAAACTTAGTGTATTCATAAAAACTATTTTGTAAATAAACTTTGAGTTATACGATTTTTACGCTCATTTACAAATTAATCGGTTTTTCCGTAAAAGTTCCTTCCTCTATTTTTGTAAAATCTGTTTACCGAGGAAAGTAAATAACATATTAACACCATGATAAAATCACATTTACAAACAAATTACAATAGCATTTAATAATATATCACTTCAACAGTTTCTGTTCGACCAAAATTGTCCGTAAACCTCTGTTTTTTATAGACAATAAAGAATGCAAGCATTCTAAGAGATATGTTTTGCAAACATTTGGCAATTGTAATATTTTGGCACGCGACGATGTGCAGACCAGACTGTAAACTATTATCGCCATGGATTACAGGCAACGTTTTGGTATGAAACTTATGAGACACGAGAGCATTGACTCCTTTACGCTATCACAATTTCCTAGCTCGAAAGGATCGAATAGACAAACGAACAACAGCCATCTTCAACTGGTACTGTCGGTGACGATGTTTTTCAAACCACTAGGACTTTGTGTCCAATAAATAGCAGCCATCCAATACACGCATCAACTTTTTTCTAGATAAAAAAAGGTTTGCAGCCCACGCACCGTTACTCCCGATCATGTTGAATATGTATTAACCTCGTGGTTCAACGTCAAAGAAAAGTCTAACGTAATCTTTAGTTAATATCACTAATATTGGCAGGTTGGCAGCCACTTACAAAAACAAGCGGCCGCTCGAAAGACTCACCAAATATCGATACATTAAAAAAAAACTCAATGCCAACAATAAAAAGAAGGGAGTTATTTTTTAAATGGCATGTCTGAAACTCGCGGCGCGCAATCGCTTTGTTTACGTGCGTTGCTGACCACATAGTTATAATGCATGATAAATACATTGTGTCAACGGTCTAATAATTCCTTCACCTTTGTGGCAGTATAAATAGTCTACAATTACAATCAGAGCTTTCTAACATCACACTTGTGTATTATGCGAGTGGGACTACGTATCGCACGTAATTTTACGGTTCATTGCATTATTTTGGCGACGATTTATAGGCTCACGGTCGTATCTATGACTAGTAACTGTGACTGTTAGAAACTAGGTTGATTCTCAATAACGGCAATAGGGAAGAATCAAATATATTTGACACTGAATGTATATAATCCTTTTGTTTTATGACAAATGATTACTTCTGATTAATGATATGAGATAGCAGGTGTTAATGCAATTTATCATACCCTATTAGAAAATACACAATGTTATTTCCTTCCTTTATATTTTTTAAACACCTACTTCATTTAATCTCTGTAACACCCCAAAGCAGACTGGCAGAAAATGCCAATGGCATTAAATCCGCCTTTATAAATAAAATTTCACTGTGGATAATAATCTGTCTTTTTTAACCTCATATGCATCAAATCCAATAAGCTAAATGCATTGTTGTCATATTATATGTTTCTACCTGCCAGTTATCTATAGTCAAACAGGTCAACATCTGATGCATAAGCCCGCAGGTTCCTTATGTTCTAAATTTAGAATTTTGTGTACCTATTCCACCTGCAAACCTTGCATGCAAGGCTCTCTAAGTTGTTAGACTACAGTAAAAGATTCCTAAATAATAGGTCTTCAGGGATTTAAAGAGGTCAAAGAATATACCAAACTTTCCTGCATAGAAATCCATTTATGTTTAAGTTTGTAACTGTATGATACTCCAAAACAATATTTGGAGCTCACATACATATTTCACAAGACTTTTTAGAAAGTCAAAAGTTATATCATAAATCATATTTAGTGAATCAATGTGCAAGTATTTTTATGATGAACGAGGTCACTGACCTGCATGTGAACAATCAACTTTTCTGTGATAATGAATTGGAATTTATGTCAACAATGAGGGTATTTT
Organism: Anticarsia gemmatalis; assembly: GCF_050436995.1. Classification (NCBI taxonomy): domain Eukaryota; kingdom Metazoa; phylum Arthropoda; class Insecta; order Lepidoptera; family Erebidae; genus Anticarsia; species Anticarsia gemmatalis. The sequence goes on along the minus strand of NC_134764.1, from coordinate 5,132,674 downwards.
GGTAAATTTTAATACTACTTAAAAGTGAAATAATATCACATGTTTTTTAAATTTTTTATCACTGCTCTTCCACTATACTTCAATTCAGTTTAGCGATTCTTTAACGAGTCATTTATTTCAAAACTGAGCTGCAACAGATCTTTTACAAGAAAATAACGAAACAAATGTTGTTTTGTATCAATTAGCACTTGATTTATATTGGAATATGACATACCAGAAATACAACTGAGCAGTCTTTCAACCAAAACTAACGGCTTACTACACACAATAATTCTCATGTACTGATAGACGTCACTACCTCTGCGGCACAGTCAGTAGTGTAATCAACTGCTGATCATGATGCCCTGGGTTCGATTCCCAGGTAAGGGAAAGTACCCTTGGTCTTTTTTATCTATATTAGAATATTTCTGATAACATGCCTGGTAAACAGCCTATTGCTGTCCCCCTATTAAGTGGGACTATCATTGAAAATATGACTGATGGACACTGATGACTTAAATTGATATATTAGATTATATGTTAAGCTTTGACAGATTTCATCCAACATAAATTTTAAAAAAAATGCTGTGACAATTTAATTGATTTATACCAACCTAAATGTGACGAGTCAGTGTATTATTGATGATATTTTTTTTACAAATAATACTATTTACTAGTAATCAATTAAAAACCCATATTATAAAGAAGGTTCTTATTATTCACACATAACAAAACCAACTATGCAGTATATATTTTGCTATCTAAGTAAGTGCGTCCACTTTGAAAGCTAACCTATTCATAGCATAATAAAGATTGTTCAAGTGCCCAGTTCCATTGATTTGCATACACAGTTACACACCTAGTAGGCAGGTGCAAGGCACTGTGTCAACATTAATTACATACACAGGACTCATCACGCTAATTACCAATATCCAGGCTACTCTTATTGGTTTACAAAGTCAGATCTTGTACACTGATTAACTTGTTATAGCACTAAAGTTTCTACCAAATAGTATTGTTTATTTCTAAAGGTGTAATGTCATAATAGGATGGGCAATTAAAGTGGTTCAAACACAATAACAGTATTCAACAACATAGATACTGCTTTACTTGTGACCTACATAAAAACATACAAGTTTTGTTTATCACTTGCAATAGATGCATGCAGGTTATGACAGAAGAAGGTTGAGCACCTTCCTGGTGACTATTAGATCAACAAAACATAAACGAAACTACACAAAAACCAAAGAAATCAGGGTCAATGTTTTGCAAACTGCAGTAACATCATATTGACGCAAGCAAAACGAGTAATTGAAGGTATGGTGAAAAATGACAGGTAGTTAGTAAAATATTGGGCTTACCTTCGGGGTTCGAGCCATCATTCGGGTTTTCATCGGTCGGTTTCTCCCTCAAAGAAGACAATAGGTTCACAGCTGACATAGCTCGCAAATCCTCCACACAGTTACTCAGTCTTCTCGCAATATATTACCTTCGCTAAAATTCTATAACAACTTTACAATATATACAAAATTGTTCAGGAAATTAATCTATCACCTATGTATTGTTTATATCACAGACTTTTCGTTTTTCAACAATACGGATCAAAACGTCCACGCACGAAAATACTATCAATATTTATAAGACTCTAGGTATAATAGACTTATTTACACATTAAAAACTAACGTTTATCATCTAATTTTTAACAAATACGCTCTAGCGGTCACAAGATACTCATAACTAAAAGATTTTATCAGTTTTCGATGCAAAAATATATAAAACGTCCGCCATATGCCTTTTGAAACGTATATAACTCAACCGAATATGATATGCTATACTACTACGTGTTATTCAGTGAACGTTCACCTCTTAAATTTATCAGAGTAATATCCAGTTGCCATTGTTTAGTTTTTTTTTATATAAAACGGCGTTCTTTGTGGTAGCAAAATGCTCGCACAAAATAGTTTTACTATATTGCAAAATTCTATAGACCTCTTGATTTGTAAAAATCATTGGAATATGCTTATATCAGAATGCTCAGAATTTTAATCAATTTATCAAAAAAAAAATCTATTTGGTGGAAATAAGAATATAGGCTACCTACATTTAGTCGTCGTTAATGATTTAAAAGTATTAAAGTATATAAGTGAAATAAGTAGGTAATTACGAGGAATATAATTTTAAATCAACGGGAAATAATGGTTATGAACAACCTTACTTAGTGAGGACATTTTCAAGTTTTCAACTATTTTCGACCTAGCGTTTCAAAGAGTTTCATTCAAGGCATTCGATCGATCGGTTAAAAACAAAATTGAAAATTAATTCCTGAACGAACATACCTATTCCAGTTGTAATTTTGTTACATTCTCTGTGTACAATATGTAAAAGATATCATTATATTCTAAAAAACGCATTTATTTGTAACAAACAACTAGCACAATCTGATTCAACAATTTTTAGACGCCTGCCCCTAATATTCTGATAGAGTGACAATAATTGACATAAGGCAAGGCACATGTCATAATTTCCGAACGTGACTTCATGTCCTACCACGGTGTGAATTCGGCGTAGGTTCATGTTTTTGTAATTTATTATTTATATTTGAAAATGTCTCTAAAGTGGACTGGAAGTCAAAGTGAGTCCGGTATATTAAGAAAGAGTGAATTCAAGGAGAAGAAAGAAGACCTTTTCGTGTTCGGCTACTCGTGCAAATTGTTCAGGGACGATGATAAAGCCCTTCACATTGATCAAGGCAAACACCTCATTCCGTGGATGGGGGATGAAACATTGAAAATCGACAGGTTCGATCAGTTTTTTACTATAAGACTGCTAACTGTGGCGCTATAAACCTACAAAAGATAGTTGTATAACAGAAAAAAATAAATTTTCGGAAGATCTTTAAGTATTTCGCAGAGAATGTTTGTACGAAGTAAGGTGACCGGGAAGAACGAGCTTGGGGTGCCTCGAGTGCTCGCGGCGTCGTGTTTTGTTATGGTGACAACCGACGGTGGTATGTATAACCTGCAACGGTTAACTTGCGTATGTATAACAATATAAGATCCAGGTGTTCAAAATTTAAAAATAATCTAGCTGAGAAATAACTATGTATCTGTCCAACAAGTCTTTATGAGTATTCTCTTCTATTTTTTCAACTTTGTATAGACCAGAGATACAGCTCTAATAAGTTAGTAATAGAAAATGAATACAACAAACAATGTTAGGTCAATCATAAGTGTGTAAGGTACCATTTTGTTACTATGGTTTATTTAGGATTATATTCAAAATTGTGTATTGTTGGACAACAAATTGAAGAAGATATTGGCTATGTTATAGTATAAACAGACTGATAATGGCATATTGTAAATAAGTGTTTCTGTAAACATTGTATAAGAGTCTGAGGAACTAATAGATATGAGTAGTGCATGAATTCAGTATGGAGCTATGTTATTAAAATATGCAATGAGGAAAACAGTAAATAATACCAATTATGTATTATATTACATACCTACTCAATTTTATTACAAAAACAAACAAAACATAAGCTCTATTCTAAATTAGTTTCTTAGCAATAGCATATTATGTAGCGAACTATAAAAATATGCCTTTACAAAATTATCTTACTCTCGCAAAACGGTTCCTCTTGTAAAGAAGTTGGCGTAATAGTTTGTGTTCATTCGTATAATTAATATTGGGTAATATTTGGCTAGGTATGATGCAAGGGGCGCTCTGCACGACCTGTCGAGGCTTGAGGCTCCACCGGGAGGCTACGACTGGCGCGTGGAACTTACGAAGGATCAGCTGGATGTTGAACAGCTGTGCGATGAAGAGAGATATAGAGCACTGCATACAGATGAGGATGAAGAAGAAATGTATAAAGGTTAGTTTTTGAAGGCACTTTTTCTATTGTGATACATATTAAATCAATTATTTGTTAATCTCTTGAATATGGTTGTATATTATGTAATTAAAATCGTCTCAATAGCAACATAGTAATGTCTATTGTAAAGGTTCCAAAAGAAGGTCATATTGCCCAAAAGTGGTAGCAGGTCCTAAATCAAATCATAAATAATCTAGAAATTCAGAAACCTGTATGTATTTCCTTTGTAAATGGAGACCAATGATCCTCACCACAATTTATTTGTAAATGGCTGCAATCAGTTATATATATAACCTTATTTCAATCTAAAGAGTGCCATCCTTAGTAAATTAAATTAAAAGTAACTATAAGTTTTCATTATTTTACTCTTTTATACCTTGAAAGTATTCCTTATGACACAAGGTCTTACTTTACTATAAATAGATAATGTGTATTTTTATCATATTTTTATCATGAGACTGATTACTTATTATCTTTTATGTAAACATGAACATAATGAAGTGAGGGAATCTTACATCTAGTAAATAAATCAATTTAGGTCATAGGAAAAGTTAAATATAAACTTGTTATCAAACTATTATGTATAATGCATTTGTTAAATAGACTTGTTTGTGCTATAAATTTGCATCTTTTTTGCTCGTAAATGTCATGTCGAGATTTGCGATGATGTTGAAGGCAAACAGATTTTGAATAATACCTAATTTGAAATTAATAGATTACGTACATACATAATATTACTCTTGAAATACACCCGCGTTTCGCCATTAACAATGTTAGTCCCATGTAATAGGGGGCGAGCATATTGCCAGGTACTTCGCATGTTAGCAAACAGCAACAAAAAAATATATGAAAACTACGACATATGTGAATCATCATTGCCATCACTATCATCATCATGATCGATTGTTATCAGCATATTTGTGACATTTTCTTAACCAAACTATCGATTATTCATCAGAGGAAGAGCTGAAGCGTCTCCACGCAGCTGGCTATGGTCAAGTAGGCTTCAACTACGACGCGCCGGCTGAACCAACGCCAGCCACACCACCAGTAGAAATTGATGAGCCGTTCCTACCAACTGCTGCCTTCAAAGCACTGCTCCCCGTTGACATCGTGTTGGTGAGTTGTACAATGCGATTTATGTTTATACTAGGAATGGTATAAAGCTTGTCTATAGTATATTAAAGGTTGAAGGTATTAAAGAGGCAATGAAAAATTCAGCCGCCTGACACACTTACTGACTAATTATAACGATAACAATAAGTTTAAATTAATAATGAACCTACAAATAAAATCCGTTTCTTCTAGCTTTAACTTGTGTATTTCTTAACCTTCTAAAATGTTCAAATTATCTGTATTCATTTTCACGTTTTTGTTTTGTTTGCAGCCCGAGTCCCTCAAACAGAACGCCATAATAGAGAAGACAGCCAACTTCATAGCATCTCAAGGGGCTCAGATGGAGATCCTCATCAAGGCGAAGCAGCGTGACAACCCGCAGTTTCAATTCCTCGGCCGAGACTCAAACCTGCACCCGTATTATACCGCGCTCATCGGCTTGGTGAAAGCTGGCAAGTGGCCTGAGAAGAAAGTTGAAGTTGTTGAAGGTACATTTGTAATATTATGAATCACTTGGTTTGATAATATTTCATGCATCTAGGCATCCAATCATACTCTGCATACTATGTATTTTTACATACCTATTTCATTTTTGATTGCTTCTTTACAGAAAAGCCACCAGAGAATGAAGAATATTTACACCCAAGTCTGGCAGCAACTGTCATTGAATCTGTAAGTACATATTAGTATTATTTTTCATTACATACGCAGGTTGTTGCTTACGTATACTAAAGATGGCTAATTCATACGTGAGTTAGAGTAGGATTTTTTAACAAAAGCAGGACAACTCTTCTTACTTAAACATCTTCACTTAGCACTATAAAAAAATCTGGAATACACTGCACCTTCGAATAGCGAGACGTAGTTATTTAGAGCCGGCCAATTCTGTAATCACTGCTAACAGCGCACCTATAGCCTAAAGTCATGTGAATTATACCGTAATTTTATAATAATATGTGAATATTCCTAGGCGCCTGCAATCCCAAGTATCCACTACAAGCCGTCCGCAGACTGCGACTACACGATGTTGATCAGTAAGATGCGCGGCGAGGGGGAGGGCGAGAGCTCGGTGCGCGGGGACGTGCCGCCGCCCGGCACCGAGCCGCCAAGACACACCGCGCAGATATCTCGTGCCCCCGTCATGTACACCCGGGGGGCTGATGGCAATCATGGTACATATTGCATTTTATGAATCTTTATTAGTGTTTCAGATCGTTTAAGTAAAACTGGCCAGGTTATTTAGGTTTATATCTATCGATAATTGGGTACATTGTCTGTTCAATCACTCTGCTGGTGGATGGCGCTGTGCAATGGGCTATGTCGATACGAACAGCAAGATTTCATAGAGCAAAATCGATACATGGTCCGAGACTTAACGTTACCTAACATTCACTAAGCAATCACTGAAAACGTTTGAGAATTTGTCACAGAAATGTGGGAATAACTTAGTCTGATTCACCATTCGAACTCTAGGCTTCTGCTCGTATCACTACGGCTACTGCAGTAGTCAATTTGGCCATTATTAAAGGCACTGAAATATCTAGAAAAAAGATTTTGATTGACTAAAGACTAATTATTTTCTTCACTTTAGTGGATCCAACCGCTCAACCGGCACCAACACCAACCTACACGCAACAATACGCGCCGTACTATCACCAATACTTGGCTCAAGAGCAGGAGAAGCTCAAGAAGCAGCACCCCGCGCCGCTCAAGTCTACGGGACTCAGTCTTATGAAAAACTACAATACTGACTCCGATTCTGATGTCTCGGGTAAGTGTTACTTATGGTCGCCGGTGGCAATATCTATAGTTAGGGATTGGGGTGGTTACTTTTCTTTGTATGTTACTTAAAAGTCAATTAGAACTTTGTAGATCGCTTTATTCCTAGATATATAATAGTCAATAGCCGTGTAAGCAATAAAGAAAACCTAAGTTTGTGTTTTTAAAACTTGTAACCAATAGTTTAGCTTTTTAGGGGATACCTTTTGAAAAATAAGTAGCTTAAGTCTTCGTTTAAGTGTGAAGATATGATGTTTGATCCCATGTATCCTCTATATTGCGTGTCATCACTATATTCATGCCATGTTAAAATATGGCATAATATAGATACATAGAAATCAGAATTCTAATGCTAAACATTTCTACAGACTTCGACGACAGCTCATCAACGGACAGCAAAGAGCCCGCAATAGCAACACCACCGGACGACGTACAAATAGTGATCGACAAGATGGCGGCCTATGTGGCACGTAATGGCGACGAGTTCGCGGACATCGTGCGAGCTAAGAACGACCCGCGGTTCACCTTTCTTGAGCCTGAGAATGTGTACCATCCGTATTATAGACGACTGATGCAGCAGAAGAGAGGCGATGTTAATGGCAAGGAGAAGAAGAAGAAGTCTAGTGGTATGTGTAAGTTTGTATTTTGTTAAGGTTTTGTGTTGTCGTAATTTGTAGGTATAGAAAGAAAGGGTTGCTATACACTACTGTACCGTTTTTTTGGCAATTTTGGACATTCATTTTGAACTGTTTTATTTTAACAAACTAAAAAAAAATATTGCCTTTATCGGTTTTCTTCACTTGGTTAAATTTAATCTTGTAATAGAGACTTTTACAAAGTGTATCGGTCCGGAGGCCAGAATGTCCGGCTTTCCCAAAAAATATAATTTTAATACAATCATATAGCTAAATCTAACCTTTTCTCTACACAGCTCCCGTATCATTCTCAATCAAGAAACTGAAAGAACCGGACCCAATATTACCAAAACCAGCGCTACCATACGAGTCAAGTTCCGACGAAGACCCAGAGAAACACGCGGACAAACAGACAGACAAACAAGAAGAAGTAAAAGAGACACCTAAAGTAGTACCATTCTTAGCAAACAATGTACCACCAGCAATAGTATACAAGATAGATTCACAAGTTAACAATGAAATACCTGTAGTTAAAGCTGTGGAACCGGTTAAACCTGTTGTCAAAGTGACCCCTAAACCTACCCCTGTGGTAACACCCCCTGAAGTGAAAAAAGAACCCCCTAAGCCAGCAAAAATTGAAGAAAAACCACCTGTGATTGAACAAAAACCGGTAGTACAAGAAGTTGAAGTCAAAGTGGTTGAGCCGGAGAAAAAGGAAATAGTTGTTGAGGAAGAGAAGGAACGAGAGAGGGACAGAGTTAGAGACAGGGAGAGGGAAAGAGAAAGGGATAGGGAAAAAGAGAGCTCTCATAAACGTGAAAAGAAAAAACATAGGGATAAGAAAAAAGAATACCGGTCTAAGTCTGAAAGTAGAGATTCGAGGCGCAATGAACGCAGGAGTGTAGAGCGAGAGAAGAAAAGAGAGATCAGAGAAAAAGAAGAGAGAGAGAGCAAGAGAGCTAAATACAGTAGAGACGAGCTGGAGAACGAAGTTATATCGCTGGAGGACAATTCTGATGATTTGATCGATTTGACGGGAGATCAGTCGGATTCTAAAGGTGAGTTTGATAGAAATAACAATTTAGACCTTATAGCTATTAGAGATTATATTATTACCTTTCAAGTTCAAAGAATGATACGGACACTTATTGTCTGTATCATGCTATTGTGATGATTATCAATGGATGTAATCTGTAATCGATATAAAATGTGCCTTATTTTTTGTGTATAGTATTTGACATCTAGAGTTAGTTTGTTATGGCTTTACTCAGAGAAATGTACCAATACCTTTTTATTCGAAGTGTTATAAAGTCAACAATAGATTAACAGTATGTTTGTTACTAGTATAAACATATAAAGCATTGTGTAACAGTAGAGGAGACAGAGGCCGAGCGCGCTAAGCAGCAGGAGCGTCGTCGGCGCGCGGCCGAGTTCCTCAAGAAAGTAGGCGTCGACCCCTCCGCCGCACAACTGCCTACCTCTTCACTTGCTAGCGCTATGGTACGTACCTTATTACTATACTATACTTCCTATAACTTTACCTCCATAATATATGAACATTTTGATTAAGAAATGATAACGTGTGCTTCAAAGATAGATTTTTGTAATTAAAAATAGGCAGCTTATCCTTGATTTGCGTATGGTATGGTAGTATTTGAATTCAATAAAAGAATATGAGATATGTAAGAATTGTATTGTCTTCAGGTGGATACATTAGAATCTTTGCGAAAGAAGAAGGCAGAAGAAGAAGAGAAGAAACGTAGACGTGACAAAAGACGTCACCGTGACAGACGAGGTGAGTACTTTTTTACTACTTAGCTTTTAGAAGCAACGAATTAAATCAAACTAACGCAGCGCCTTTAAAATTTATCTGTATATTTTTTTTCAGATTACGACGACGAATCCGAAAGATCGCACAGAAAAAGTAAACGCAGAAAGTACAAGTGAGTCCATTGATATGATATTGTCTATTTATCATTAGCGGTAAATCCGTTGGTCATTTTTTCGTACCATGAAAGTATACTGTATATATCAGGATTGCCCTCTGTGAAAGTAAATCCTTTGACAAAACAAATATCATGTTATATCTATCGCTCTGTTGCTCTGAAACAACTTCTCTACGATTTATGTCTCCAAATGGTTACTGGGACGAGTCTTTTACAAAACTATGAGCTCTGTTTAATACGTACTTTATATTTCTCAGGTCCTCCGATGATAATGACGACTCAGATATTGATAGGTAAGCATTTAATTTAATGTTACAACAACCTTGTTCAAATCGGTAAACACGTCTAAATGGTGTGATTGGTTTTCACAAATGCACGTGCGTAGTTTCACGCTTTAATATGAGGAAAAGGTAGTTCTAACTAACAAAAAATTCTCAACCCTTTATTAGCAAAGATAATAACCAAAATACTCTTTCACAGTTCAAAAAAGAAGAAACGCAAAAAAGACAGGAAACACAGCTCAAAGAACAAAAAGAAGAGAAGGCGGGAGAACGACGCAGAAGAAGAAGATCCTCCATTACCAGTCAACATAGACCTTACGAACACTCTGAAAGAACTACGAACATCATCTCCTACTAAAGAACTAGGGCTACAGGACGTAGAAGAATCAACCATTAACTTTGTACGGCAAGACAGTTCCGACGACGAGCTGGTAAGAGTTAAGAGGAAGATTGAGAGGGAGTACAGCGAGGGGGAGTGGTCTAGTGATAGTGAAGGAGATTCTAAGTCTTCTGCCAGTAGAGAAGAATGATTTGTATAGAGATAGTTAGGTTATTGGTATGTTGTGGAGATTCTACTTGGTTATTTGTGTTTCCTTGCTTCTAAAAATACGTAAAGCCAGTTCTGCACCTCAACTCTTACCGCTGTGTCGGTTTGGCGACTTTTTGGGCTATGAGAGAGAGCGTACGATTATATTGGGCACTCCAAAAATCCCTTACACGGTTGGCCGGTTTCAATTAAATTGGCCGCCGTTGTAGCCATATATCTACTAGGAAGACATTATGATTCATAGTATTTTTTACTGTATCATCTCATGTTGGAGGGAGGCTACGCAAATACAAATAACCAAAAGAGATCTCACAATTACGGAATGAATAAGGCATGTTTGTGAACCTAAAATAGTACTAGTGATAAATAAATTGCAATATTTCAAGATTTTAATTAACTATATGGGTTTGTAGGTCATGTGTGTCTGTCAGTCATGTCATGAATCTGAATAAATGGAGACTTGCTAAGTGTTGTGATCAAGAGTGAAATAGTCTGTAAAGTGCAAAATATTATTTCATAAAAACTGTGTCCGGTCGTTGTCAATTAAGATAACAGTCGTTCAGCCACGTCAAAGGGTTTCCGACAGCTATAACCACTTTGATACTTGGTTGAGCACTAAACAGATGTTAATATGGATTTTTTTTTCTTTATTGACTACATAATATAGACTATACCGGTTTAACTAACAATGAACCATTTATAAATGCTGCCAGTTCAATATTATGATACTGCCCTGAGAAATTACAACTTGCAAGTGTACAAGGTATTAAAGTTAGTTTAAATAGATAACTCCTTATTCATAAACATATTCTAGTGAAGGTACTACTATAATATATGTTCTCTTTTTAGGTAACAATGTTTTAAATATTGATGTTTCATTTATTTGTAAAGACATCTAATTCGTTAACCGTTTAAAATCTGGTGTGCGCATTATGTATTCGTCAAATAATATATAACCTATCCTAGAATGAAATGACAGCAAATGTATGAAAACCTGGCAAAATATTCCACATCAAGCTATCCGATACTTATTCATAGATATAGGCTCTTAAATTTCTGTAATACTGCATCCCGGTTAACTTATTAACGTCTTTCGTTCTTCATATCTTAATGTTAAATGGCATTAAAGACATGACAATTTGTTGTCCGATTCGCCCTTCTAGTACTGACCTGAGAATGCCTGAGGATTTTGATGTTGATAACAGTAATAATCTTACGTCAGATAGTGCTTTTATTTTGATAAACGTAAAACAGTTTTAGCTAGACTTGTTAGTGCACGTGACTTCCTCCGCTCTTACACACTTCATATATTTTTAACAGTTCTTAGATAATTTCCTATTTCTAGCTATACTTACGTTCTTTTTAGACCAGTCAGTAAACTCTTTTAACCGATAGAAATTAATAATAACTAAATTTAATCTTACTAAAGTAGTATAAACGCCCAATTTTAAATAAGTAGTTAATAATAAAATAAACAATAATTTGATGGCAATAATGAAGGAATTAAAACTATTTACATAAAATAACTAACCTTCCAGATAGACATCAGAATTAGAATAGTGTATTTTTAAATTTCAACTAGACTACATTGACTGCCACGTGAAATACATGAAATGGAGGTAGTCCATCTAAAGCACCTTTTCGAATAGTACCTGGACGGGTGCTCTAGATAGACTTCCTCATGAAATGGAATAGGAATTACGTATATCCATGAGATAGAAGAACTAGTGTCAGCTGTGACTGTGTGACTAATGTTTTTAATTGGGACAATATTATGATATTAAATGTGTTTTAGCATTACTTTGTTTTTATATGTAGCTGAATATGCAAACCGTTTTACTACGAAACCCGCTTTTATTGTTTCGAGACCAATCGATTTTAAATTATCATACAAAATATTCACTCGGATTTATTTGTACTGTCTTATAAAATAATAAACGTCGTGTTAGCTTTGTACATACTCCAACAACTAAGTAGAAAGCCCTGAATGCAAAGTTCGTGGCCGCCGAAGGTATATAAAATTCAATATTTAAAATATGAGTGAGCCGCACCGCTGTCCTGTCTTATACAGCAACATTATATGGGAAACACACTATTATTTATTATAATCTAGATCCATCGTGCATATTAAGTCTCTCCACTAAGTTGCAGGACTATTGTTAAACAGTCTTTTGGTCTCTTTCACTCATATATAGTTTCCAAATAGATTGAAAGTGACATAACAACTAATCAGAGCTTACACGACATTTATAAGACATATATCCCCGGTTTCTGAGATACGTTTAGCGGTAGTTTATCTATTCAATAGCGTTTAAACTCGTATACAAAAAAAACTGTTTGAATATATAAACTACCGCTAAATGTGCCTCAGAAACCGGGCAATAGAGTTTTGCAGTTAGACATTTGTTTTATTTCTTTAAACTAATTGGTCTTAACATAGTGCAATTTTATTTTAAACATGTCCGTTGTTTATTCGTAGAGTGTATTTACCAATAGATTCATACAATCATGTTGTTATTTGTAATTAGTGAAATATATTAATTGACTAGTAATATGTATGTTATTGCATCTCATAGAAGTTGATTTTAAGTTTTAATTTTACTTGTTAATACACAATTAAGTTTTTCATGTAAAGTCCGCGTAATGTAGTACATATTAATAATTTTATATACAGCAAAGTAATAATGATCATTTTTTTGTATAAATTGTCCTCGTTAGCCGATTTAGTTAATTCGTTTTTCATGATTATGTTTTAGAAATGCGTATGTTTTTTATTCCATATTCTCGATCTTCGGAGATTGCTGTTCATGTGAATTTTAAGAAAATAATTTATTACTCAACCACCAAAAAAGTGTAAAATCTTAACTACTTTTGTAATATCGGATTTATTTTCATTTTGTGTCTTTCAAATAGACTTCTTTTATGTGGTTAGCGAAACAGATCCTGTGTAAATACACAAAAAAATCTAAAACGAAGACTACTTATGTTATAAAAACTACAATATGACAAAGCATTTACTGAAAAAACCTATTGATCCTGAAAGTACATGATGTGAACGAAACCTTTTAACTGTGTGCAGTTTGTTATTGAACGTGTACACACGCCTTATGTTACGACTCTGTAATATAGTTAATAATAAATTAGTTTTATATTATTATTGCGTTTTATTTTAAGGAATAACTACCCTTAGCTTCATCGTAGTGCCTTTACGGTGCAAGCCGTGAGTTGACCAATCTCGATGCGGAAATCTCCAGTCTGGAATAGTAAAAACAGTGTCATTGGCCGATTCGCGGTCCGCTACGCTACGTTCTGCCAAGCTCTGCTTTTGTGCAAACGAATCCCTATAAAGCAAAAGCAACAGCTAACTGAATGACAAAATTGAGTTCTAAATCAATAATTAATCTCTTGTTCAAGTTTAATATGATTAAAGAATTTAATAGCGACATGTCAGCAGTATTGTCAATATTCGGTAGTCGCTTGATAATATGGAAAAGTCCAAGTCATTCTTACAGGTCACCCCCTAAATCGTGGAAGGGTTTTATAAGAGCGACTGTCAATCAATCTAGGTTTTATTTATAACTATAGATTATTTTCATTCGTATCTCTTAACTGCTAAGGTGTATTTTCCCTTGACAATATCTCGCGGACAATATCAAAGCTATTACATGTTCCTACATAATTCTATGTCAATCATATTGTAATCCACTTGTAAATTCGCGGGTATACAACGGATTAGATAAGGTATCAGATGCTGAAAACAATTTGTTTGTTATCAAGGGATAGGTTCATACTGTCTTGATGTTCTACCTTATCTTAGGGTTTAACTATGGATTTATCAAAACAACCGTTGCCTATTTTGAGTTCCTGCCATGACGATTTGGAAAAACATTTCGTCGAGTCATGAAAGGCTCATCTGCTAAGACGGTAGCCGGATTACTACTAGGCTCCTGGCTCACTTAAAGATATTGTTCATGAAGCAGCACAATGAGCTGCATCTCTTGTGCACATGCAACATGCCTTTCGGGGCTGTAGTACCTAGGTATTTCAGTGTTCAGTAGAATTCAAGATTTCTGATGTAATAGAATATTACCGACGTACGGCGTCACAATATTTTGTATTATATTTATCAACGTCTATTATTTTATTTCTATTAAAGTATGGCCACTACCTTAAACTATTATGAACGTATTATTGAATTGGGTGTGAAGTCTTGCCGTCTTGCCGTCCGGCCGCCTTAATCAACAAAATCTTCGCCACTTGGAACATTCTCAGTTTTTTCTTTTGTCTTACATAAAGGCAATAAAGATGTTATTTAAACTGAATAGTAACACATTAAATATTTGACGTGTAATTTAGTTATTATTTTATTATATCGTAGATATTTGTAGTGTTCCAAAACAAGCTAACATTAAATTATTTTATGAGATTAGCATTTAGTTCTCTAGCTCTTATCGGCACGAGTTGGTTGCTTTATGGGCTATGGTTTAGAAATAAGTAATAGAACTCTTAATTAGAATATTCAAATTTTGAGGAATTTGAAGACTGCGCCCATTACAGATGTCGAAAACCGACAAGATGGTGTATTTAGATTCATTCTAGCTGCTTGAAGCCGCTTGTTACATTGTTATTTTAAGACATTTCTTAAGATGTGAACAGGATAGGTATTAAATGTTTACATCGAATACTCATCAGCATTTATTTCGAGTCGGCATTTTTTTCGTTGTAACCAAACTCACCGTCAAGTAACTAAACAAGAATGGAAGAAACGAGAGATTTAATTGTAGCCAAATTGTATCTCTGTGATGCTTGTGTATAATACAATGTACCTACCTACTACAAACCACTGCGCCACCCACGGTTATACAATAAAAACAACAGTAACAATCAGATGTGTGATGTCTATTAAAGAATTATCATTATCTGGGGGAGCTAAGCCCTGTTTATCAGATAGCGACTACTCGAGATGCGCTGAATTACTATAAAATGCTTAATCGACGTGTTGATCTCTCACACCTCAAGCAAGAGTTTAGGTGTGACAAGGAACCACCGCGAAAATGGCACAGGTAAGTTTAAACACATAATTTCTAAAAATTGTAAGATGGCGTACCTACTTTTAGATCAATACGGGAAATAACAAAAAAATTGAAAAGGACCTTCAGTTAGTTTGAATTCAATGTATTAACGCATATTTTACAAGTCAATTATCTTAATGAAATCAACCAACAGTAGGTACCTACCTATAGATATACCATTTACATAAATTTATCGCAAAGAGCGATGATTGTGTATGAGAAAAATATAGAGCATTAATCGGGTTCTACGTTTATAAGAGTGAAAATAATAATTGATCAGCGTATTTCACAAGGAGATTATTCTTCAAGTGGTATAATAAGTCAAACAATTGATTAGAAGGCTATACGATAAAATCGAGAGTTCATAATCCAGGAACAACTTAATAGCAACTATTTTTTTTTCTGGAAATGTATGAAGAAGCTAAACTTTCGTATCTCGAGGATTCTTCAGGATTAAACCAAAATTGGAAGCGGCTGGGGTTGTAAACTTAAAAATGTCTTAAGAGAGTAGGTACATTTTTCTTAATAATTTGTTCACCGGCCAATCTTGTTTCTAGACAAAAGGTGAAATATCGATGATCGATCCGTCGCAGCTGCTGCGTCCGGAGCCGACGTTCAACGACAAGCCCATCGACGCGTTCAGAGACTACACCGTGGATGACTCCGACCCCATCAGGGAGCGAGTGCGCAGGACTTACTATGACATGCACACTAATGTCACCGTCGATCTGGTTAAACGTAAGTAATTACGCGATTTCTGTGGTATGTTTCTATGTGACTGTATGTGGTTTAGGTAGGTAGGTACCTATTTCATGCGTAGCCTACACTATCTACAAATATTTACGGATCATAGTGATCATGAGCTCCTAGGTTTGATGATGGATCGCGCAAAGTGTACCTTTTTTATTTCTGTTCGAGTTTTCTCAAAAGGAACCCATAGATACGAAACGTGCATGCAAAATATGCATGTTAAGGTGTTTAGGCGTAATGTTAAAGATATTCTAGCGTGGGAAGGGTTTAATTTAGCCCAAAAGAATAATATTGAAAATTGTCTAAACACAGCTAAATTAACTTCTTAAGTTACTGTTAGCCTGTGGGTATGTTATAATAGATAGATAGTTATAAGTTTTAACACGTGGTTACGTACATAGGTAGAATAACAGCACATAAAGTGACGACTAAAGTTTATATCGTAGAACAGAGATAATCGTGACATTTTGCTCTTCAACTATAATGGTTTCATTGATATTATCGACTCATGCCGATAGTGCATCTGCTTGTAATCCCTGGATAATGTTGTTTACTGAACTTATCTTAACTAAGTAACTATACTATAACTAACAATAAATCTATTTTATTAAAAACCTAGATAGCCTTTAGCTACTGAATGTTTTTCTTCAAATTCTTCATATTTACCGTGATTAATTAGGAACTAATTACATATGCCGTATATTAACTAATTTTTGTATGAAGCCAATTATTATTGATCTTATTCGATGAATAATACCTATAATTTGCAGAAGAAATTTTACAGGCATAATATTACAGCTGTTTCAGAAATTAATGGAGATATTTATTTTTAGTCATAAATAAACTAGATCTTACGTTTTGCAAGCTTAATACTCTACTGCTTTTATCAAAACGTCAATAATTTGTTTTTTTACAGAGAAGCGTGAAAGATGGCTGAAGTTCAACACATTCAAGATGTCGATCAAGGACGCTCTGATCAAACTGAACGAGCTGGTGGACGAGTCTGACCCTGACACGGACCTGCCCAACATCGTGCACGCCTTCCAGACTGCCGAGAGGATTCGTGAAGACCATCCTGATGATGACTGGTTCCAACTTACTGGATTGATTCATGATCTTGGCAAGGTGCATACAACTTAACATGTTTTGTACCTATACGTTTCTTCGAAAGATGTTAGCGACTATGATTTCACCTAATTTTATAGAAAGACGCAAGTGCAAAGATGTAAGACACTTGGTTTGTCGGGTTTCATATTGATTAAAAAATATGCAAATCCGACGATTTTGTGTGAAAAACTAGTACCTACTTTATATCTACATAATTTCTTAATCATTTTGGCTGACCGAACACCAGTCTTTGCCTTACAGACTGACCAGTAGGACGAAAAATTACTGGTGCAGAATGTATTGTTACTTAATAATAATAAAAACAATCTGTGACGACGCTACTGATAAAGTGAGCAAAACACTATCTGTTGTGATATGTCGGGATAAAAATTCCAGTAGGGGCCAGTGATAACGCGGATCAACAATTAAGAGGTCGCAGTTGTACAGCAGGCTATCTGTGAGGTCAGCCGCGTGTTTCAGCTTGTGTTATTCATGGTTTAGTACATACAGATACGTACTTATTATGGAAGGAATGTATGCTTTTCTAGGTTCGGCCCTACAAAAGCTTGTCTACTAACAGTTTAGTAGCTTTATGCCACTCCAAAAAGTAAATTTGCGGAAGCTAAATAATTATCTTTGTGGACAAAATAAACCGTAGGCTGACGATGTTTTTCAGGATTTGTTCAATTTTGCCGTTGCAAAATCCATGCTTACTAAACAGAAGTACAGTACAGTACAGAACAGTCTATCAACACATTCAAGGGGATATTTCATAAAGTGTTTTCTTACATAAATCTTATGTAGATAGCCGAAAAATATTGTATTTTCGTACCTGTTCAGATCATGGCGTTCTACGACGAGCCTCAATGGTGTGTCGTAGGAGACACGTTCCCGGTGGGCTGCAAGTGGGCCGACTCCATCGTGTACGGTCCTGAGAGCTTCAAGGATAACCCTGACACCTACAACCCGAAATACAAGTAAGCAAAATACATTTTACAATATACCTTTGTAATTAAAACAAAAAATGAAACTTAATGGCGGGATAAACAATGGCGTTAACCACGAGAATCGCTGAATTTGAACTAAGGTTCAATATGTTCAGCGACTTTTGTACCTACCTGTAAAATCTCTTTGCTTGGAGTAACTTCTTTTTGCGTCGCAAAAACATTACATTTCTCTGTCATATAAATGGAAACGCAAAAAAGTTCTCTTACATATTGGGAAAAGCCTTAAAATTGTTGATAGCCAATCTTATAACAATACCTTCATATAATGTTTTGTTTTCCACTATAGCACAAAGTACGGCATGTACGAGCCTCACTGCGGTCTGGACAACTTGCTGATATCCTGGAGTCACGACGAATACATGTACCAATTCCTCAAGCACAATAAGAGTACCATCCCAGAGAAAGGCCTTTACATGATCAGGTACGAAGTATTTTTATAATAATTGTTTAGAACAGGGTAGTTGCAGTAAGTAACTAGTCAAATTAGCTACTCTTTATGAAATGTCAAAAATACGATTAAGTGACGTGCCTATGTCTTCCTGTCTTTAATAAATTGAATTTTAACATTATTAACGAAAACATTAACATAGCATGAGCATTTTGGATTTTCAATATTTTTCTGTTGACCCAGTCAACTGTTCTATAACGCTGTACACATCAGGCAAATTTGTTCGAAAATAATTTAGATAATCTTCTTAAAAGTCGCAAGATTTATCCATATTTTTCAGTGACCATAGGTAGAGAACTGATTGTAGTAGGGGAACGGAAAACATTTTAATTGTTTGTGTTTTCCAGATACCACTCTCTGTACCCGTGGCACGCTGGTGGCGACTACCGACACCTCACCAATGAGAAGGATGAGCAGATCCTGCAGTGGGTCCTTGAATTCAAGTGAGTAGTTACAACAATAATAAGTGCAACTGTTTTAATTGGCGATACTTAGCTTGTAGGAGTCTTAACTCGTAATCTCACTTAACTGTTTATGTTCTTACATCAAATACTGATGTGGTGACGATGACGATTTAGAAGGCTTTCACGAACCTGAGAAAAGTTGTGTTTTATATTAGTGGTAAACCAAACGACCCATAAATTTAGTTTCGATTTTTGGTTTGCATTTTCTCGATATTTACCTAATGTCTTTTATTCAGCAAATACGACTTGTACACGAAAAGCACAAAGGTCCCCGACATCGAGGCGCTGTGGCCCTACTACGAGAAGCTCATTGAGAAATACATTCCTGGCGTGTGCGAGTTTTAAACATAACCAACCACCTAACTACATATATTTTCCCGGCAATCAAGAAATGACTTTGTATATAGCCACATATTTATAGATTGCTTAATACTTTCATCAAAAGTTTTGGACCTGAACAATGTACATAAAATAACTTATATGTAACCTATATGAATCATTAAATTATTTTAATAAGAACTTATGAGTTTTCTTTTAATACATGGAACTAACCCAAGAACCTTTTATCCTTGACCGTGCGTGATCCCTAAAAGACTGAGAACAGAAATACGAAACAGCTTACTGAACTCGTAACTCGCAGTTAAGACACGGAGATCTCTCATTTGCCAATAAGACAAGCCCCTATTGTAAACCCAGTAGTACTACGCAGTTATTTTAAGATTAAGTCCAGTTAAAACTGGATCCATTGCAATAGAGGTCCCTTGTCACGTCACAATAGTCCAGTTACTTATAAAGGTCAAGAATCATGCGTGTTAGAGAATTTACAATAGAAGCTTAGAATTTTGCAATAAGATGCGGATTATATTCGCTATCAAATGATAGTAAGTGAGTATTAAATACATGGAGTAGACACTGGCTGAAATGTGTATTTCAAACGGGACATACTATTTTTAATGACTTTCAAGTAAGACTACAGGAGCTATCTTGTCCCATACCTTCTTTAAAGACAATGAATAAAAGTGTACCTAAGAATATTTAACTGGAAGAATGTGCCTATCTACATCACACGCTGACTGTATTTTTGAGCTCAACTTTATGTCGTTATTGCAGGATTCGTCTTTAAGATACTTAGTACCTATTTTGTAGGTAGATACATATGTACTAATGGCTAGTAGTACCTAAAGATGTCTAGCTGATAGTAGACAACAATTTGTTTTAATAACATGTTGTGATCTATGAACACGTGCGACGTAACGTGCGCGGGTGCATCGCGATCACGAGAAAAGTGATAAATTTTAATTATGTATCTAAAATGTAAAAGTCATCTACGAGAGACTTAGTTATAATTGATTGGTATAGATTTTTTTATTATCATTTTAAACCCTATTGCTTTTTTATTTCAAGTAGTCTAGATCGTGGAGGTGTAAAAAAAAATATTGTTTCTTAGGTACATGAATAATTGCTAACACCGAATTTCTTCAGCTCAAAATTATTCTAAGTTCACGAAACGAGATCAATATAACATTTCTGTAACATTAGATAACATATTATGCATACATAATTAGCGGAAAAAATACAGAAATGAAATAAAAACAATTACTTTAACGTCACGATTGATATTTTATAGTATTTTTATCGTAATTACGTAGTCATTGATAGGCTGACCCCTAACTGGTGACCGTATCGTTATCAATAGCATTTAAGATCTGCACCAAGTCAGTAGGACACATTATTGTTTAGCCGTCAGTTCATAGAAGCACCAACATGAAGCCGAAACCAGTGAGTACAGTTTGTTTGCAACTATATTTTAAGTTTAAAGAAAAGTTACTGACTTTCCCCTAAATTTTCTTTCTACGGTTTTTCTGGTTGCGAATTTTTTGAATCTGTCGAAATATCTTGGTAATAATACTACTTCACCTTCCTGAAAATCGCCCCTTCATGGACAGCTACGGCTTTAAAATTAGACGCGCAATTTTATTTTGTTTGTATATTTTGTCTTACGCTTGAAATTCTGAACAGATCGTAGATTACACATAAATTTACTAAACCTTATTACTTAGCTAGGTTCCGAACTTATTCTTCTACAGCCCATAAATTGCAAGCAAAAATAGTGACAGTCCCTGACATTCACATCAACATTATTATTTGTAATGTGCTAGCTACATGTGATACTGAGCAAATTTAACGAAATCATGAGCATTGCGCTATTGGGACAAAGGGGAGAATATTTTTGATATCCAAAGTAACAAATAAAAAGTCAAAATGCCGCCAAGACCACCAAGAATCAAGCCGGTTTCGGAGCGGTACCGCTGTGATAAGATGGAGACGGAAAAATTTCACGCGGGAAACGACGACGTGTTCAGATACAACTGGTGGGAAGTGTGTTGCTTCCCATACATACTTTGTGCCAGATTTTGGGAATGCTGTGTGTCTCTATGTGCTGGAACAAACCAGTGCCTAGTCTACTGGATGATGATACAGTGGCTCGTATGCAAGATCACACGTATAACCACACCAGACCCCATTCTGTTTCCTTATTATTTCTACATGTTCTGTCAAGTCATTCTTCTCACAGGCTTCTTCATTCTAGTTTGGAAATGGGTCGGCCAGACAGTAATAATTCCTTACTTCGTTGCGTTCTACGAGGCATTCATAGACGTAGAAAGTTTACCGTATAATTATACAAGAAGTAGATTGCGTTTCAAGAAATATTGTTTTAGAAAAGGTGAATTGTTTGATACGAAGGTGGACTCTGGGCTCGTGCACCTGCCCAGTCGACCGATGACCATCGTCACGTTTGTCATTGATGTGTTTGTTTACAAAGTGTTTTACTAATACATTGTGTACAACAGATATTCTTTTCATTTATTATTCAACCATCTATGTATAGAATTTTAGGATTAAGTTTAACTCAGCCAATAGAACTCTTCGTTTATCGATTGATACTTCTTAAACTTTACATATTCAGGTTTTATGAATGACGATTTAACCATTGCATGAAATATGATTTTCCAGTTAATTTTTTAAAGCTAATTTAGTATAAGATTATGTAATACTTATGTAATACAAGAAAAATCTTTAAAGTCTTCTTGGATCGTCGCCGATCATTCAACTTATTAATTTTATTTCACGTCTTATTTTTCATGAACGCAATGACGCAATATAGTTTTAACAATAACAGACTATTGTTATGATATACAAAGAACTGTGTCACGGCTACTTATTCGCAAGCCGTCCGAATAATAGCACTGACAATTTGTAAAGGCAGTAAGACAGTCAAAATAATTTAGAGTTATAGAGACCTTGATTTTATCATCTTACGTTACATTATGTACAGTGTTCATGCAGGTGGATCTTTCCATCCTTTAAAGAAAAGGTAGCTAAATATTGATTTCTAATATGAACTTAAACTACTACTTGTAAACTTGACATGCAAGCTCAAACAAACATCTTCTATTTTGTCATCTATTTGCTGCTAGGCCTGTTAGTAACCTCGCTTCATCTTTATCCTGATATTGCGATAAATTGCGGAAAAAATATAGTTTCAATGTCGATAATGCTGTAGTTTCCTTAAGGTAATTAAAAAATCTATTCACTCGCACACACATACAACTCTCAGCACAAATAAATGCAAACACACAACAAACAGTCGCACAGTATTGTTAAAGCCGCAAAGTCGTGAAATATAAACCGCGCGAAATTGCATTTTCACGTCTACAATAAAAATAATAATGTATTAAAACGTATCTTTTGCAAACTGGCAAAAATTACAATCACTTATTAAGATAAGACTACAAAACAACAGTGTGCAGACTGCTTACAAATACGTTTGAAGCGTGCGGGAAATCAGTCATTACAGAGTTGATGGGTGTTCAAACGAGACACTACTTAGATCTCTGAGAATAAACCACACGTGCTCAGAAGAAAATTGTCCTTCGAGTGTGCTGCAAGTCTTGGCGTGTTTACATCATGAAGTTTGTGATCCAGGATTCTCCCGTGTCGATGGTGGACCCCTCCCTCCTGCTGCGGCCGGAGAAGGTGTACGATGGCAAGCCGGTGGACGCGTTCCGCGATTACTCCGTGGATGAGAGCGACCCCATCAAGGAGAGGGTGCGCAGGACTTATTATGAGATGCACACTAAAATGAACGTGGATTTTGTTAGAGGTAAGAGTTGATCAATTTTAATTAGGTTTTTTCATTTTTTTTAAGGTGTAGTTCTATTAAACATATGATTATGCTAATTAATAATTCACGACAATACTCATCTGTTCTATTTACCACGTGCAAAAAAATTCTTCGATTTAATATTTACTTATAGAGAGATTATTTTGCAATTATTTGCGTAAACAGTGAGAATTTACCCACGAACTTGAAAATATTTTGCAAATAAAACTGACCAACGTAACAGAAGAATTCTTAATCAAGCTAATCTTTTCCCGTGACCCTCACTCAGGTCGTATGGCGGATTGGTTAAAATTCAACCACTTCAAGATGTCGATCAAGGACGCTCTGATCAAACTGAACGAGCTGGTGGACGAGTCTGATCCTGACACGGACCTGCCCAACATCGTGCACGCCTTCCAGACTGCTGAGAGGATCCGGGAAGACCATCCTGATGATGACTGGTTCCATTTGATAGGATTAATTCACGATCTTGGAAAGGTAAGACTTTTGCAATATCTTAATTTTTTTATTGTATTTTGTAATTTTAAGTAGTTTTCGCTTTCTCTATCTTTTTCATGCTATATAATCCCATATAGTAGTGGGGTCAGCCTTCCTTCTCCTACTCCTCCACTTCCGCTTCTAATCGTTTTTGTTCATAAATTAGTGCTTAGGTCGTAAAAGTTATTTATTATTTCATTATTTCTCTGTGCTATATTAATGATGCATAAGTTATTTATATAACCTGGGCATAGATATTTCGTATTTTAATGCACAAAATTCTGGCCTTGTCATTCGCTAGCTAGCCAATAGCCATCAGTAACAATACCTAACTACAAAAAAATATTACGAGAAGTGTAAAATTCGAGTCGTTTATAAACTGTGCTGATTACTATAGCAGGCATTGTAACGAATTGTTGGAATGCGCGCAAAACGTGTGTATTAAGATATTTTACCATAATAATGAGGCAGTTTGTAAAAACAAATATTATTTTGATTACTTATACTATACATAACTAATAATAAAGTGATCGCGTCGCAATTATAATACAATCGGGTATCGTGCGTTCGATTCTCACACGAAATACATGTCTATAGTTTGTTTAAAAGGTATATTCCCAGTTGTCCCCGCTGACACTGTCCCCGGGGTGACAACTGGGAATAAAAGTAGGAAGAAAATTCCCAGTTGTCACTTCGATTTCGATTCGATTCGATTCAGAATACCCGGGACGCGACTTCTCAGGACTACCAGCAATCTCTATTTCTTGATAAGCATGTTTCGCCATAGTTCCACTTAATGAAAAGTAACTTCCAAGTATTATTAGTCTATTGGTAACTAATCTATGATTCTGGTTAGGTGATGGCGTTCTACGGCGAGCCTCAGTGGTGCGTGGTCGGCGACACATTCCCAGTGGGATGCAAGTGGGGACAGGCCATTGTTTATGGAGACGACAGCTTCAAAGACAATCCTGACACATACAACCCTAAGTACAAGTAAGTAACGTGTTTATGGAATAATAAATTCTTCTTATCTGCTATGATTTTATAAGATAAAATAGTCTTTGTATGACTAGAATTCTAAAATCCAGAAGGTATCTACAAATTTAGTCATTTTTTCCTCAGATCATATTTTCCTTAAGAACATATGTTTCTAATGCGTCACATAATTATGCCGTCTATTTTCATTAGTTTTGCGTACTTTTGACCTTTCTCCTTTAATAAATTGTTTATGATTCAAGTTCATAACATTGAGATAATATTATCAGGCTTTATTTTATAAACAGTTTATTTAATAATTTGCTAATTTGTGCGATAACTTGTTTGTTTCAGTACTGAATACGGCATGTACAAGCCTAACTGTGGGCTAGAGAACTTGCTGATGTCTTGGGGTCATGATGAGTATCTGTACCGGGTGCTTGTACACAACAAGTCCAAGTTTCCCAAGAAAGGGCTCTTTATGATCAAGTAAGTAATAACTTCTTTCGTCTTTAACAATTTTCGCTATGCATGATTATCTATCTAAACATTAAAATGTAGGTATGTTATAAAGCGACTACACCAAATTGGATAATTCCTTTTTTAACGTGATAGTAATTATCAGGACAGTGTTTGACGGATCCACATTCCCATAGGAATAGGATAAACGCACCCGGAAAAGTCCGGCTGAGGCGCTAGTTATTTCAATATTAGTTGCAACGCAGACGACAGACTATTCTTGACGCACTTTTTAGTCTGTGAAAATAGAACTTACGCAATTATATGTATGTAGTAACGCGCCGGACTTTTTGCACGTTGTGTGCGATACGTTAGTCTGTCGTCTGCGCTGCACCTTATTAACGAAAAAGAAATGCAATTAAAGAGTTTACCTTATATTGCTGGATGTTTCAGCGCTCGTTACATTGGCCGTAATCGCTTGTTACACTGCACTGCTTTCGCACTTGTTATTTTTTATTATGACGGTATTCCTAAAAAATATGATATTTACAGATACCACTCGTTCTACCCGTGGCACGCAGGCGGCGACTATAAACATTTACTTAAGGAGGGAGATGAAGAAATTCTCAAGAATGTTCTTGAGTTCAAGTAAGTTTCTAATCATTTATCAATGTGAGAATAAATAAGCGATTATCTTCGAGATCAACCTTGCGATTAATCTTCTTTGTAACGTGACTATGAACATCCTGCAATTCTTAAAGATTTAGAGCATGATGTAGTCTCTTTACGAATACATAAGTTGAGCCGTAAATGACTAATTGTTTTAAAATTTAATCATTACACGTCAGGCTAATATAAGAACATTCAGCTCAAGCGCTCAGGATCAAATGCCATCAGTGGCAATATATTTTAAACATTCGTCATCAGTGAAAGGCGATAGTGGAGCGAGTTGCCAGACGAAATAATTCTTTTTCATAATTTGAAACTTACTGGCACCGAAATGCATTTGTTCCTATAACTAAATCATATTAATGACAACACTCTTATTTTTTCAGCAAATACGACTTATACACAAAGAGTGCCGGTGTTCCCGACATCGAAGCTCTATGGCCATACTATGAGAAGCTCATCGAAAAATACATTCCCGGAGAACTCGAGTGGTAGAAACAAATAGTCTTATAAACTAAAGTGCAAAGAATAAATGGACTGAGCGGTGATTATTTTAAGTGTTGTGAATCTGTTTTAGATTTTAACATTGTGATATTGTAAAATAGTAATATTTTGTGATATAATTGGCCTATAACCTAGATCGCTTGTTGATATGGGTTATTATTTTTATCGGCCAATTTATTTTAATTATTTAAGTATCTACGTACAAATATACTAATTTTAATTTAATGGTTTTGTTTTATTACAAACACAGGTAACACTGAAAAGTAGACTAATGTTGCTAGACTATAAATAAAAGACCTCACTATAATAAATCAGGAACTTTATTTAAAAGCTATATTTACAAAAATACAATTATCTCAAAATATGTAATAATTAATCAACTAAGCTTCAACAACCAAGTCAGAGGTGTAACACGGCGTGTGTTACACAAATTATATCTAAAGTACAACACCCCATATCACGTTACACAGAGAACAATAAACGAAGGTATTGCCGCATTTAAAAATATATCATATCACAATCTCGTTCACCTTCAGAATAATATTCTAAGTTGTTAGTAGTTCTAGTTGGCTTGTAGTTTTAGCTACCTAGTTTTAAAAGTATCTAGGTTTTGGTAAGCACTATCTTTTCTAGTTTCCAGAAAAAATCTCTTGATCTCTGAGTCACTCAATATGGGATGAGTTTACACAAGTGTTAAATCTAATATCAACCGATAATTAAATCCCGTATCAAATCCACACATCAAATACAGCCTCGAAACAAATACAATATTTGGAATACATATCAAAAATCAGTTTGTGTGAATTCAACAACAAGAATAATCACGTAATACGATGTTACACAAAATCACATTTTAAGACACAAAACATTCAGCTCGCATAATTGAATAACAAAGGACTATGGGCGGAATCGTCCCCACCCATCAACAAAAATGAAATGTAGCTCAATTGATATATCTTGGCAAGACGATATTTTTATGCTATGGCGACATTGCCCAAATGCATGGGGTTCTCATAGTATCTTACGTTTAAACAAATATCTCGTTAACGTATTATTGACGACTAATTCCAAAATACATGCTCATTTATTTATTAATTAGTGCACAGCGGCGGACGCCGCATGCACATAAAGATAGCTGGGTACAAAATAACCCCCTCCCCCCGCTCTCCAACCCACGATTTTAGATCTGATCAGATTTTAATCTGCCAGCGCATCTGTTAGACAGCATTATAATTGACGAGTAAAAATAATTATTGAAATATGAAATCAATAACATGTATTAACCATATAATGGAAATGATATAAGTATATACATATGAGTGCCTCTGTGGCGCGGTCGGTAGTATATGCGACTGCGGTGCGAGAGGTCTCGGGTTCTAATCCTGGGTCGGGCCAAACAGTCTTTTCTGAGATTTTCTGTTAAGAATTTCCTAGAGATTGCCCGGAGTTAGGAAGTTGAGGTCGAAGACCTCCGTGTCTCGGAGAGCACGTAAAGCCGTCGGTCCTGCGCCTGACCTCTCACTGGTCGTGTCGGTTATCCGTCCCACCAAACTATGAGAGTGATGGAATAGAGAGTGTACCTGTGTATTGTGCACACACTTGGACACTATATAAACAAAGTCCGGCACAGATGGCCAGTTTCAATGAAACTGACCGCCGTAGCCGTATATCGGCTAGGAGGACATTATTATACATATGAGTTAGTACTGTAATATAACAATAATGTTAAAATAACTTACAAATGTAAAATAAAAATAATATACGTTAAATAATAATTACAAATTGTTTTTTTTTTTAAATATATATTCCCACTGATTTATCAAAAACAAAGGATTTTAATTAAATAGGGGGCACTTTATGAACACGTTGGTATCAGTTCCATGTTTGTTGGTAGGTGGGGACGGAGCCCATACATTTTTGCCCATAGTCCTTTAACTATACAAAAATAGATCCACGATTGTTCCAATAGATACATTTAAAAAATCTGAATTTCGTCCTAGAGCAGATAACCCTGCCTATATTCATCTGGACTAGACAAAAACCAAGAAAATAATAAAAATCACACGTAAAACAGCGAACAAAATGTACAATGAATAATACATTATTGCCATATAAAAAATACTTAAATACTATTGGTTAAGGCGATGCTATTTAGCCGAAATATTCGTGAAATATTTATTTGGCGTTATACATTTAAATACAATTGGAATAAGTATATAATAAATACATTATTTTTATATTTTAAGTTATAACGTGTCTCAATTCCGTAAATGCACTTTCAGGACGCATTTATAGAGAAGTAGGTAACTTTAGTCGCGCAGAGAATCGTGAAACGGCAATATAATTCGTTTTATTTTTGATATGATTCACAAACTTTGCTGCAGTTTTATATAAACCTTATACGTTTTCTTTAGGAAAATAATATCCAGCATTACTCTTTCCTTTTATTTCAATAATGTTGCCAAAATATTGCGTTTGATGACAATAATTTTTTCGACAAGTCGCGGTACTCTAAATCTCCATAAATACGTCCTTTACTACGCGTTACTGCGGACCTTACTCATATATTGGTCAAAGCCTAGCTATCCTCGCTTATAGAAATTACAAGTCATTTTTATTAGCTAAGAAATACCTTAAAAACGAAAAGGGAACCATATTTTAAGATGGAATGTTTTAAAAGTTCAGGACCCTTTTTGCCTGTAACGTTTTTCAAAACTAAACTACTTTTTCTATCTTAATTTTAAAAGCTTTCTGTTTTAAATATCGTTTATAAGTGATTAATTGAATAAAGATATTAATAAGTATTAAATTGACATTATACTTTTTATTTGCGTTCAACTATTTAAAACAGATAAAGCCCTAAAATACGATCACATTATGAACCGTCCAAGTCAAATAACTTGGTGTCGGTCGTTTATTTATTTACGAACTTCACCTGCAAGAGCCGGTTTTACTCTAATAGCCTAAACACAGCATCCAAAAATCAATAGATTACTTATCTTACTACAATGACTTTCGTCTTCGTCAATTGTGTTTTATTACCGATGGCTCAGAATAAACAAGTGTTTAAATATAAGGCTTATTACACACATATTCGGTTCGGCATTAATCGGCCTTGCCGAGCGGCAAAACCCAATATGTAAAGATGATCCCGATCGGCACAAGCCGAACGAACAAGTGAGTCGAGTAATCGAGTCGATTTTGTAGTTCGATAAATATTGCAGAAGCGAAAAATTATGTGTATAGCAAGCCTCACTGGTATTTGCAGTAGCTACACAAAAACGTTTTGGGTAGTTCATAATAAGACAACATTTTTCATGTTTCGTTCAATAATGTGATCGCATAGTATCCTCGATGTAGTTCACCTAAACTACCGTATCAATCAGTCTTCGTACATGGAAAGACGGCACAATCCCACCTAAGGCCGACACAAGGCATTATTTACTTATCACCCACATTTTCATTATAATACGTAAAGGCCAATATTTCTACGCGATGCTAACGAACTTTTTATTTTTTAGTATACATAGTTTGAAAAGGCCTAAATAATTTTGTTCCCATAATGTAAGCTAATTTAGAATGATTGGGAAAAGTTTTATAGATGGCGTTACTGTAGTTGGAAGAAAAACTTTTGTATTATTTAACACGACTTCAAAATTATTTGTTTTTAAACTCTCGCGACTAGTACACATAATATTATCCAAACCTTTAAATTTTCAATCGCGTATAAGACCCGTTGCATTATAATATTATGTAAAATTATTTGTGTTTTATACTAAGTGGCGTTTTATTCGATCAAAAAGTGGACCAGAGATATTTGCAGGTTAGTTAGCGGGATCTTACGTGATTCCTGCATATTGATTTTGAAATACATTTCAAAGTGTACCGTGGCGCCACCACGCGGTAACAATAACAATTTGGAATATAATAAGATCTAAGCCTGCATACGTATAGTGCATTGTTCTATTCGTGTAGATATTATAGTATCTAGTCTATATTTATAAAAATACAACCATAGCTTTCAAGCGATTTCATTATTATATTTCTATTCACGACGAAGAAAGTTTATCATGTCTTTTAATTATTTTCCCTTACTAATAAAAGGCCGAAAGCGCAATGTACTGCTGTCTCTATCTAAACTAATACGAAACTGCTGAGAGTAAAAGAGACAGAACTATGTTACTCAGCTAATACTAGTAAGGCAAGTGTTGCTACACTTTTGAGACTGGCACGAAATATTAATAGTAGTTTTTATTCGTATTCATGAGGTTTGTGTTTGTCTAAATAGTGTTCTATCACCTGGGTTTAAGGTTGATATTCGCGCATCATGTTTCGAAATGTTTGTAGATGCTGGTCACGTACGCCATCACCTGCTGCCAATCTGGACGCTCTTGCTGTATCATGTCTTGAATATTCTGAAAGAAAAGTGTATATTTTAGAAAGGGACTGGCAGTGGTATTAAGCTGTTATGCAATAAAAATAGGATCTACGTAAGTTCTTGGTATTTTCAGTTGGGTAATTAAGTAATTTCGGTCAAGCTAGTGCCAAAACAGTTTAAATCCCTCGAGAGCTTTTGGAAGCTGATGATACTAAAATATTTGCAATCATCGTTAATGTCCGCTTAACATACTATACATTGAAACACCATAAAAATATTGACATTTAAAAAGAGGAAATCGTGAGTTTCTTGCAGTTTCTTCTCAAGAAGCCACAGCTTTTTTAAAACCTTGGTAGATAAAAAATACTTTGACGATTTCAAATATTGGTTAAAGTTTATGGAACAATTTTATAAAACCATATGTAGCTTCTCTCGATTGATAAAAAAGGAAATTTATTGTAAAGTTAACAATATAAAAGGTAAAGCTATACTGACCAGCGTGGTAGGTATGCCAACGGATTCAGCAGCGGCGAAGGCGACGGAGAAGTTGGTGCGCTTGTCGTGCGGCGACAGCGTGGAGTACGGCACGCGCGCGTCGCCCAGGTACGAGTGCAGCAGCGCGCATAGTGCTAGACCGTCGTTCCAGGACGAACTGTAGGACACAATGATATATATTAAGATAAGTGTATTGCTTTTTGGAGAATGTATGTCTTTTCTTGATAGGATTTTGGATGGTCTAAGCGGAGAGTATGTAACCGGTGAATCGATTTCTGAGTCTTGTTGAAGTGTAAAGTAAGAAAATTCTCTTGTAATTTAAATCTAGCTAAGTCTTTTGGTATTTGCTTACATCTTAACGACATTAAATTTGCGTTTTGTATTTTTTTGACATCTTTATCTTTTCTTTTTATAAATAGTGGAATAAATTCTAGACTAATACTCATTTTTTAATTTTTTAACAAGCACACATTGACTCAAAATCATCACTAGTATTCAAGTTAAACGAATATGTTTACAAAATATCGTGGATGTTTACAAAATACAATCAAGGAGATGGTAGTTTTACCTAAAGTTAGTAATATCGATGTTGTTGTATCCCATGGTTTTCTGCTGACACCACTTGAGCAGTGCGTTGCGCTTCGAGCCCCCGTTCTTTACTTGAAGTGCGTTCAAAGGATCCTTGCGTTCACCTACACCATAAATAATAAGTTAAATCCACGAAAAGCTTGCTCAAATCACTCAAAACTTCTAAATAAAAGATAAATTAGTGTAATTTTTCCCCGGTCTTTTGTTTTGTTATGAGAGAAGACCATGTCAATGTATAATTTCCGTTAAATAGACGGTGTTGTTTTATTAATGGTGTGACATTTACATGCAAACATTTATAAGCTGAGTTTAGTTTTTTTAGAAGCAGTAACTGTATTCTCCTGCATACAACTTTAGTCCATTCTATATAGTCATGAATCCCAATGACTCAATCAACAAACTTAATCATGATGCGTCTCAAAGCGAACATAATTACGTCACAATATGAGCATTTGGACACGAAACGTAGCATTTATGATCCGTTTCGTATATTAAGCGGTACCCACGCACTTGTCATACATTTAAGACCCTATTGCTTCGTATATAAGCCTCGATAGCGCTTAATACTTGTAAAGCACTACGGTCTTAATAATTTACCGCAGTTTAAAGATCGCATTCGTTCCCATAGTTCCCCCTGGGGTGTGGTACTCACAGATATCGCCATAGCTGTTCCTGCGCACGAAGGACTCGATGGCCTTCTGCTGCAGCGACTGCAGCGCGCGCTGCTCGTCGGGGATGTTGCCGCCCGCCGCCGGCTCTACCCCCCAGCCAACGCACGTTACACACAGTCAACGCAAGCTATACTACCACTACACGGACTTGTTATGGCATATTAAGATCATTTTTTCGCGATATTACCTCATAGAAGGATTGGAAAAGACATACTCATGAGCCTTTTAGAACCAAATAGACAGAACTTTTGGCTCTTTGGATCGAAACAAATCTAATAATCCATTTAACAAAGTAGCAGTAACTAAAGACGTTATTTTCTTGCAAGACGAAAAATCTAGAACCCATTTAAAAGCTAAACTTGAAATGTTATTATCATTTTGAGGAAATACAAAATTTTTTTGGTGGCATAAGACCTATTTGATTTTAGCAAATCCGTGTGCGGTAAGTATATGAGTGAAATACATCCATACAATCGTATTATTATGATATGGAGATATTTCAATGTAAACACAAACACTGCGGTGTGACACCGACTCCCAAGTTCGAGGTGATGTTACACAAATTATCTTTTTCCATTGTCCAAAATAGGGAATTTCCAACACCGTATTGTTTTTAATACATTTGTTAGTACAAGTAGTTATATAATATAAATTTATTTAAATTAGCAAGCAGTCAGTGGTTGTAAATATAAAGGACTGCGGTAGGTGTAGCATTCAGCGCAAATTATTGTTATTCCATGCAATAGCATTTTACGTGCGATAGTACCGTACGATTGCACGTAACGAAAGTGCGTATACGTGCTTTTAAATCGCAATATTGGAGACTTTTGCAATACTTCAAATATTAAACATCTATTAGCGTTAATTTATTTGATATACATTTAAGGAAACTACGTTTAACGAAGCTTATAAAGGAATATTTCGTTTACAACATTACAACAGAAAATAATTTACATATACAAAATTCAACGAAGAAAATCACTTCACATGCACAGAGAGGAATCATTAACAAAAATTAAGAGTAAATAAAGGGTATAGGTATAAATAAAAGTCTTATAGGCATGCATGCATGTAATAGAGCTATGGTATAAATAAATTAGTGTGGACGCACACAACGGATAGCGTTATTAGTTAAGGCAAGGGCTCGAGTCGGCTACGCGCCTCTCTCATGCTGCCATGCTGTAAACAATAAGCGTCTCATGCGATTATATGTAGCCGATTATAGATATTACATTGCTTGACATTTGCAGAAGGAATAAACGGTATTTGTATAAGAACATATGTCAGTCTGTTTGTCAGGTTTGAAGGTATAAACTAAATATAAGTTGAGGTGTTTTCTATACATCTGTATTTAGAAATTGTTTACAGTAAAATTTTGGCGTCTTGCATAATAAGAGAAATAAAAAATGTGGTATACTTTCGTGTCTGTTAAGTTATATTTATTTTGTTTGCTTTGCACTTAGCTTGCATAGAAGAAAGATATCTTCAGAAGTTATAACACTTCTAGCGAAATAGACTTTAAACTAGCAGAGCAAAACGAATTACATCAAAATCATGCTACTTTTCATAAGTCGAGCGTATACACAAAGTAAAAATATTGTCATACCATCTGCACCTAAATTTTAATCATTCCATTATTACAAAGGTCGGTTACATCATGCAATTCACATAATACAAAAGACTGGTTTTAGAATCACGCTTATAAATCATGCAAGTAGTAAGCGGAGCGAGCGAAACACTTTATTTCATTGTTATATTATTAGACCTGCATATAGATGCATGCGAAAAGCGTCGACTCTTAAGTTACGCTTGCTAACCGCGAGCGAAAAACGCTCGCTTATAATTTACGCTTACCAATCGCGCAGTTTTTAAGCGTGTTCTATAAAACCAGTCTATAATACTGTTGTGCAACTGACCTGTGGTGATCGGTGAAGGTCTGGTGCCCCTCGCTGGCGGCGGCTTGGAGTAGCTGGTGGCTGCGATGCCGTTGGTCGGCGCCGTCGAGTCAGCTATGCCGTTCTTTATGTTGTTCGTCGTTGTGGTCGTGGTCACGCCTACTGTGCACGTTTGCTGAATAAAAGGAGGTGATATTAGAAAATTGGTGACAGAATGACAATCCTCCCCTTGAGGTTAATCGTTGTGGAGGTTAAAATAGGTAGATAAAAATTTTCATAATTGCGTTTGACACAGTTATTTTGGAAGAAGACTTCAATTTCAAGTTACATGTCAAAAAAAATATTGGACGCAAAAACAGTTGGTCATTGATTAGATTTTTTTAGTAGTGTGATACATACTTGTGGCCATTCTCCAACCGGAGTGGAAGCCGGCGACTGTTGCTTAGCTGCCTTCGCCGCGTTCTCTATACTTTCTATAAGTGACTTTACCGATAAACGGGAGTCTTGGCGACTCACACCTGAAAACAATATTAAATCCACATTATTTGGCTGCGTAAATTTGATCCCTTGTTAGACATAACGTTATTCCTATAAATAGAATACCACAATTGATTGACTAATTCGGTATTACGAGCAGACAAAATTGTATACAAAGTGGAGACAGCCAGAATCGAGTATTTTCGTGGATATAGAAATACTAGCTGACCCGCGCAACTTCGCTTGCGTCATATAAGAGAGAATGGGTCAGAATTTTCCATATTTTTGTAACACTTTTTACTGTTACCTACTCTGCTCCTATTGGTCGTAGCGTGATGATATA
This sequence comes from Anticarsia gemmatalis, assembly GCF_050436995.1. Taxonomy (NCBI): domain Eukaryota; kingdom Metazoa; phylum Arthropoda; class Insecta; order Lepidoptera; family Erebidae; genus Anticarsia; species Anticarsia gemmatalis. The sequence goes on along the minus strand of NC_134764.1, from coordinate 5,097,552 downwards.
AAATATGCTTTTTTTTTCACGAAAAATATTCTCAAAATTATTTATATCTCTTAGTATAACGAAGTCGCGCTAAGGCATATCCGCCATTAAAACAGTTGCCATGGCAACGGAATTTTGTTAATTCAATGTCATGATAATATTGATTTTTCGCGAATTTTCAGAATTTTCCCAGGAAATGCGTCATTTTCCCGGGGTAAAAAGTAGCCTATGTCCTTTCTCGGGTATCAAAATATCTCCATACAAATTTCGTGCAAATTGGTTCAGTAGTTTAGACGTGATTGAGTAGCAGACAGACAGACAGACAGACAGACAGACAGAGTTACTTTCGCACTTATAATATTAGTATGGATTTATAACATTACTAGTGTGTCGTTAATTACGCTAAAAGTCCATCGTGCGTCCCAAAAAGGTAAACAATATATATGTTTAGACATTTGTAGTTTTAAAAAATAAAGTTGTAAAAATACAAAGTTCATTCATACCTTTGGTTCTCCTATGTGACGCTGCCGTCGCCATGATATCTTGCAGCGAAGCACTGGTGAGCAAGGGCGGGGGCGGTGGCGTCTCCTCCGTGCGTGGCGGTATAGCTGCACAAGGACATATAACATTATACCCTTGACAAACATAATAACTTCAGGTTGTCTTCAATCTTAGCCTTAAATTCCAGTATTTAAGTCTGTTTTTTACGTTTTTACCCTTCACCGATACAAAACTAAAATGTGTTTTAAAACCATGCTGATTTTATGAATGGTGTCTTTTTATGTTGTCCATGCTATTTTAAGTTCGTACCTAAACCTGTTTATGGCATGCAGCCATAAATATATCCTCAACCAGTATTAACAAATAGTTTATGATTTTTATTTTTTGTCCATGGAATTTTTGATATTTGGTTTTTGGTTTGTTTGGTGTTATAACAAAATGGTTTTACAATGATGTGACAAAAAGATAACTAAAGTTTTAGATGCGTATAGAAGTAGGAATATACATAGTTTTAAACATTGAATAATGCTTTGAACTGTATGCCCATCATGTTAAATGCATCCAAAACATTAATTATATAACAAACACATATAAAAACACAATAACCATCACCTCGCCGCCACCGTATGAAACTCACAACACACGACAATATGTTTCCATACATGTATACGAGTTATTTACACATTTCACACGCGACGTTTAGCTTCCTTTCACAAAAGCGTCACTTACGTAGCGGACGACGCGGCGGTGGATCTTTCAACGACCTGAGAGGGTGCGACAATCGCTTGTGCTCTTGAGTCTTCCAGTACGGCTTTTGTCTCGGCAACGAACCAGTATTCGTGTCTATACTTGGCGAACTCTGATTTTGCAAAGAAAATTTCCTCAACGGTACTTCTTTTACTTCGGTAGATTTCTTGTCCAAGTTTTGAACGATCTCCCCTATAGCTCCCGTAGGCTTCTTTGGTATGTCCTTAGCGCTTGGCGCTCTAGACAGACTTATCACAGATTTGGTAATGCTAGCCATTTCTTTTATAACTGCTGTGTTGTCACTGACTTCTCCAGATAATAATGCAAAATCTACTGATATCGATTTTGAAAACCTATCATCTCTTTTAGGCTTCTTAACTCTTCTCGGTACTTTGAGCAGTTCTTCCCTAGTTACTGCCGCAAATTCTTCTGTAGCGTTTTGATTTTTGTTGGAGATTTTTTCATCGTCAGCGATATTATTACCTTTATCTTTGGCTATCAATTCAGAGATCACTGGTCCTATTTCTTCGTAAACATTCTCTTGTTCAGAATGTCTCCTATAAATAACTGGCGGCGGTTGAAGGAATGGATTTGTTTGAAGAATGGGTAAATCTTCTTTGATATTTTCTGCAGGTTTCGGTTTTGTAATGTTTTGTGTGGGATTTGTAACGAGCGGAGCTGTATCTACAGGTTGATAATATTGATTCTCAATCAGAAATTGTGGGGTTTTGGACAGTTTACCAACAGTTTTGGGTGGTTCTAGTGGTTTCACTGGCTCGAAAAACTTTGATGGAAGTTTTGTAGTCTTTGGTTCAGGTTTTGGAAGATCTAAAGGCTTAGTTATATTTTTACTTGGTGAAGGCGTTCTGGACTCAGCAAGACTGTCGTTGGATCCAAAAGATTTCCACGACAAGAAAGGTAATGCTTTTGCTTTAGAATTCTTTTGATAGAGACCTTTCTTTTTACTGTCTTCAACCTTTTTCGCTTCAGTTAGTTTATCAGTACTACTATCAGGGTTAGTTTTAGCCTCACTTTTGGCTTCAGTAGCAACTTGATCAATATCATTATAATATACTGTTGCTTTTTTAACCTCCGGCTTTTGTTCTACCGCAGGTGGTTCCTGAACAGCCATTGGTTTGAAAAACACTGGCTGTATTAATACAGGACTTATAATGATTGGAGGCGCATGTGCAATATTGCCGTTACCTATTTTAATAGGAGCCATGAAAGTTTGCAAAGGAGTTGCAACTCTATTCATATTAATATTAGGATTACTTTGCATTGAAACTATCTTTGGTATACTATCGTCTATATCTGGGGTGTTTATTTTTAAATGGTAACTAACGTTGTCGTCTATAGGCAGTTCTGTTTTAGAAGGTATAGTTTCTTCTATAATTTGTGGGGAGGAACTCCCACTTTCATCTTTAGTACTGGGAATAGTTAGATCTGTGGTTATTTTATTATCTACATTTTCTTTGGTATCTACAACTACAGGTTTAATATCTTGTTTGGGCTCACTCTCTGGTAACTTTAAAAGACTAGATGGAACTATACTAATATTATTATCTGTATCATCTATAGAAATAGAAACGGGTTCAGAGTCACTTTGGGTTTCGTTCTTTTGTAGTGTTTTTGGTATAGAAGCAGCTCTTTTGATCCTATTGTTTCCAATAATCCTTTCTATAGCCGCTTTGAATGTCAATTTCAATTCTTCATTCACTTTTTGAAATTGCTTTCCAACCTTATCATCAATTTCTCCTCTCAATGGTTGAATCATATCAATAGGGGCTTTTTTAATATCATCTGGATAAGGGAAAGGTAATATCTCTTCGGCTTTAACAACGGGAATATCGGTTTTTACATCATTATTATTAGCTTCAAATATCTGATCAATTTTGTTATTGTTTTTCTCAATAGGTGACGTGAAAACACTGTCAGATCCCTCTGTGTAAAGTGAATTTTCACTTTCATTAATAACATTTAGGAACTCTATACTCGTAGCCTCATTTAGAGCATCTTTGTATTCTTCGCTTCTATTCAAATTATCCATACTAATCGCCTTTGGTTTACCTTTGAAAGTCCCTGAAAGACTTCTACTAAATATGGTATGCTCTCTAGGTTTAGGTGTGTAACTAGATTCTGATTTAACTAATCTAAAACTAGAGTTCAGATCGATTAGATTATCAGGATAATCCACTGGTGGATCTTTGTCATCAGTTAGGTCAATAGCGTCTTGTCTTTTCAACTCCTTACCTTCAAAAGGAGGTAAGACCGCTTCAGCTAACACTGTTCTCGAAAATTCGTCTGATGATCGTTGACTCGATAGTTGACTATCATCGTCATTCGTTTCGCTTGTAGTGACGTTCTTTATATCGATTTTGAAAGTAGGTTCATCCAAGTCTGTCACTAACTCAGTAACACTGTTAGATCTAAAGAAAGCTTGATCCACAATACTATCTTTCACTGGATTGTCAGTCACATTATGTACTCTCGATAAATATCTTGTTCGTATACTTTTAAATACATTAGAGTTTATATCATCGATTTGCGAGTCCATAGAATCCGATTGCTTATATTCTGTATTATCGTCTGAATAAACGCTATCCACAGATTCCGACCTGTCAATACCTGTGTTGTACATCAAATTGTGATTAGACATTGATGGTATTTCACTGTATATGTTAGTTAATGTGATACGTCTAATATTGAAAGCTTTTTACACAGAATTAGTGCATGAGAATGCTTGTTAATTCTGCCTGACTGTTTAATGGATCAAGATTTGTTTTGTGTTTTATTTCTTGTTTTTATTTACATGCAATATTTTGTTTAAATCTGCAAGCTCAAAGGATTTACTTTAATGCTTTTTGGCGTAGCTTCAAATTAACTATTATTGAACATTTTAAAAGTGCTTCCATTTGCAAAAATACAAAGCATAGAGTATAAAATGTTAAAATACTTCGAACTACTGTCAAATCTACCTGTCATACACATGCAACGGTTTTGCTTGAGGGTTTTATCGCAGACAATATAATTGAAAACAGATATTGCCTAATTCCGTTCTGACCAACTAGCGAATACAATTCAGCAAAAAAAAATTAGCAAGAAAATATTACATGCTGGGAACCCGTTAAGCAATTATAGTATATATTTAACCCTATAGCTATATAATAAAAGCATAATCACTTCTATTTGTCCCAAAATAAACTTAATTCATAAACTATGAAATCACAATAATATCCCCAAAAATCCGTGCAGAAAATACAAATTGACATTTGAAACCTTATTCACAGTCCTATTAAATACAATTTTGCGTGTAGTTCTTTGCTTTAAAACCCACAAGTGTTAACATTTATATAGCAAATCTTACCTTTGAGTGAGTGCATCTGGTCTTCGAGCAGTCGTATACGGTCTCTTGCTATTTTGTTCTCTGAGACGAGACGCTCCAGCTCCCTTTGCGCTTCTGTCTTGAAGTCATTGGCCACACGCACCGTCATTAACAGGTCGCTTTGGAATTGTTTCCATTCTGCTTCCTAGATTCAGAAAAAAGGAACAATATGATTTTGATGTCAATATAGAACCAAAAATCTGGGAAATTGAGATTCTATAGAAAAATAAATTTATCATCTTGTTGGACAATTTTTTTGGTCGTTTTAAGTAAATTTTTGTTGTTTCCGGTTTTAGGAGTATTGTTACGATCAAATAATTGTTAAGCACCAAACCAAAAGGCTAACCCTCTTATTAATAAAAATATATGCAGTTATGAAAGGTTTATAAAGTGTTTTGTTTCTTTCATTCCTTAGCGAAATGAAAAAGAGAAAACATACTTGTTGTGTGTTTATTAATAAGAGGGTAAGAATATACCTAAAATAAACATCTAAATCCCATGGAAACCATTATACCACCATCAAACTAAAACAAAACTCCGAACAAAAAGTTAGTGAAGGTAGAAACTGAAGGAATACATACATCTCTTTCCCGATCCCTGGAAAGTTGTGCGTGTCTCGCTCTAGCGTCTTGCAGTTGTCTCTCGAGATCTGCGACTCTCGCCAGCGCCTCGCCTGCTCGAGACATTAGCGCTAACTTCTCGTCTGATGCCACTTGCACCTTGAAAAAGGAACAAAACATTTTAAACCGAAGCTATGGTCAACAACATGACAACGATCAGCGCCTATAGTTTCCAGATGACCTGGAAAACTGGGTTTATTTTTCGTTACTTATTCGTTAATAATCAACAATACAGACATACAAACAAATTCAACGGACATAAGCTACAGCTGGATTATGCCGAAATTCTGTGCCTTGTCTCGTGTCTATAATGACAAATTAATGCAATATTTTCGACTAAATGGGTTGCAGTTCTGAACATATAATATCCCCTTAAGATGTCAAAAATATATTATCCTAAATACAATAATCCCCAAAATAAGGACTTGAACTCCACTTTAATGTTAAAACGTGTTACTAACTTGTATCTGCAGTTCATCAACGTTGTCCTGCAACGTCTTCAGTTCTCCCTGCATGGCGGTCTTCTCTTGACGCAGCTGCTCGATTTGGAACTCCAACTCTGATATCGTTGATTTTGCGTTGTTTCTTGATACCTAACAATGGACAATTTATTATTAAGTAGGTATATTACAACTTTACAATCATGATGAAATCGCTTACATTAATGTCATACCAAAGACATTAATTCACGTTAAGGAACGTTAGGATGTGATGAAGAGAAACTGGTGGAAAACAAGAAGGTTATTTCAGAGAACACCCAAATTGTGGCGTAAACATCAGTCAAATGACTGAAGCACAATGGACTTTTATTGCATTTTCGGGAATTATCATCGCTAGGTAATGTACGTGTGCATCGTGTACATACCAGTGCATCATCATGCAGTTTCCTGGCATCAAAGTGTGCCTTGTCGAGTTGTCTCTGCGCATGCGCGAGTCTGTCGGCGAGCGACAGTGCGCGCGCGGCGGCCGCGTCGGCGTCACGTCGCGCCGCCGCTGCCGCTGCCTCCAACTCTGCTGCCCCTGCCGCCGCGCCCGCACGCTCCTCCAACTAATGTAAGAAGAGAACAGAATGTATTAAATGTTTTGGACAAAATGCTGGTTGCTCACAAAATTATTGAAGAAAACGAATGTTGCCAATCGCATTTCAGCGGTATAGTCGACGACGACTCAATGTCTTTATTTACTAAAAAAACAAAGCCCAAAGATCTGTCTGTCTGTCTGTCTGTCACCGTGAATATCCGTTAATCGGTATCATCTAGTTGATCGGTAAATATAACCTCAATCAATAAAAGCCTCCTAACTATGATGATGTGATGTCGTCCTGGCCGATCTCGGCTACGGCGGCGAGTTTCATTGACAGACCTCAAGTTCCTAACTCCGGGCAATCTCTGAGAATTTTTAAAACAGAAAATCTTATAAAAGACTTTTTGGCCGACCCAGGATTCGAACCTGAGACCTCTTGCGCGGCAGTCGCATACACTACCGACCCCTCCTAACTATACATACAAACAAAAACAAAGAGTAAAATAACATATTATAAGAAAGTGTATTAAAACTATTTCGTGTAGCATAGACTTACTAAGCTCACCTTAGCCTTGGCGGCGTCGAGCAGGTCCGTGAGGGTGGCGATCTGATGCTGTCTCGTCGCAGCCTGTTCCCGCGCGGACTCCGCCTCGTGCTCCAGTTGCACGCGCTCGCTTTCCGCGCGCTCCACGTTGCCTTCCAACACACTACGGAGGAAAGAGACAATATTATAGTTAATTATACACTATAGTCTAATGAGTGTGAACTATAGTTCATTGATAATCTAATGAATGTGAATGAGACAGAATAATGTATTCTTGATGGACTTTAGGCCTGTGTTATTGGAACTGGTCAGGTTCGTGATAGCTTGTTTTAAGTAGCAAAAGGGAATACGTAAGTGCTGTCTATATTCAATTAAACTCATATCGCGATGGGACAGATGATCGACTTAACAAGCCTGGCCTCCGACGATAAGACTTTCTAGTAAAGATTTTCGTAGAAGAGCTCCCCAAATCTAAATTTAACACTTAAGTAATCATTTTTTAGTAGAAAACTCAAAGGATAATATATTGGTCAGACGTAACATAGACATGATCAATCTAACTATAATTTAAAGGGAACTGCATATTCCTAATATACTAATTATAAGTCAAATGTATGCGTGCAAATATTCTCCTACATAAATAAAGCTATTGTTTTAAGCGTCAAAGACATTGAACATTTCCATACCTACCTTATTCAGTAGCAAATTACAAGGTATAAAAATTATAATTATCGGGTACAGAGTGATTAAAATCAGTTTCTTATTAAATTCAGAATTTAATTGCGTTTAGATAAACATCACTTAATTATCGTGACGATCCATAGTGATTGGAACACTGAGATAACAAATTTTTACATAAATTGACGTTTACAGAATAGTGGCAAGGTTTCTTTATCATAAAGTATGACGAGATTTTAAAATACGACCTTTTGCCAATGCTTTGAAACTTCTGCCTTCTTTAAAACTTTTGTACTATAGCCAATCACTGACTCGAAATAAAGTGGTTAAAAAAAAATTGGATGTAAATAATTACCGCACTCTCTCTGCGAGTGTTTCATTCTCTTTGGTTTTCTCCTCCAACGCAGTCTTGGTCTCAGTCAGCTCGGCCTCCAGCTGCTCCTGCTTCGTCAGAAGATGTCGACGCTCTTCTTGAGACACCTACACCATAAACAACTTAATTCGTAGGGCAATAAGGTATATAATGCCATTAAATATTACAATAAAGCCACTTAAGAAGAATCTTACTTCGAAGTAAAGTAAAAAAAATAAGTTTGGATGTTAAAACGTTTGTTACTCAATTATGCCGCAACTATTTAACAGTATGATGAAATTTGGTACACAGATAATTTATAGCCTGGATTAATTAGTTAGATACTTTTTGTCCCAGGACATGTTTTCAGGCGGACGCAGTCGCGGGTAGAAGCTAGTAAATTTATAAGTTAAAAGGTCGCCGATAAAGGTCGGATTAGGACTGCCTTCTATTTTATGTGCTTTAACTGTTTACCTTGAGTACTGCTAGCAGCTGTTGGTCAGGGTCGCCAGACACTAACGTCTCCGGCTCCACACCCTCACGAAGAAGTAGTTCTTGAAGAGTGTCCACCTTTAACAAAATAATCATTTAATTAGAATTCGTTACAGAAATAATGCTCATCAGTTTCTGGGAAATAGTTGCGACGAAGATATTTTTCTTGTTTTACGAAAGAGAACACTCTGACATAGTTGAAAAAAAGGCTGGACTGATATACGAAACATACAAAAAAATCAGTAAAGATTAAATTTGTTGTCCATTTTCAGAATGCCTCCAAACTTCGTAACTCCCAAACTGAAGCTCTTTTCCATACTGTAATTTTTTAAGTTTCAGCATGAGGATGCTGAAACTTAAAAGTTCCTGGTTTACTACCTCTATTATGAGGATAATAGAGGTACCAGGAAACACGTTCAAAAGGCAAACTCAGCATATTAGATATGCATATCTAGCTAAATAAATAAGTTTTTAAATTACCTTAGTGCGACTATCTTCAAGCTTCTCAGTCTGTCTACAGAGAGACTCGAGCAGCACTTGTTTCTCGTCGGCGAGCCGTTCGTTGTCGGCGTGAGCGTCGGCCAGCTGCGACTGTAAGTCAGCCAGCTCGGCTAGCGTCGCTTGTAGCTCTTCACTTGTACTGCAAGTTAAATAGGAAACGGTGATTAAAGAACTGAGTAAGTAATTTGTTTTTTGGACCCTACTTATGTGTCTACTTCTAAGATGTTTTGAAACCAAATTAAGCTTGGGTTGAAGTACATTTCGTATTCTATACGACCAATGGGAATATTCATACCACTTTCAATCATGCCTTCTTACCGTAGGAGTAGGCAGAGACATATGGAAAGCGATTTGCCTAGAGGCAATATGAATCAAAACCATTCTTAAAAATCATGACAAACTGACGACGAGGGTTTTTAAGTTTGATAATAGTTAATTGTTGTCTCATGTTGTACCTATATTGGTGCTCCTCCATCTGTAGTATGCGGTCCTGCAGACACGCGACCGACACCTCGCTGAGCGACGACGACGAGTGCTTGTCCCACTCCGGGGTGCTCGCCTCGCCGCTGTCGCCTTCCCCCTGGACAATTACATTCTTATTCAAAGAAGTTTCAAGTTTTTGGATGAGGCATTTGATTTCTGTGGTAACTGGTTAAAGTTTGTATTAACAATGATCCAACTAGTTATATTTTGATCGCAGAACTTTTGCTCTAAGAGTTATTGCACATTATGATTTAAAATAAAAGGATCATATAAAATTAGTCGAAAAGCTGGTTGTCTTCAGGACCTGAATCGTTCAGGTTTTCTTTACATTGGAACTATTGCCTGCCGGCTGAATGCAGTTAAGGGTAAACTTATTTTAGCGATATGTATAGTAAGGGTATGCTCACATTGTGTGCGAGCGCGATGGAGGCGGGCGCGGAGGAGTGCATGCGGCGCGGCGCGGGCGCGAGCAACAGCTGCCGCTTCTCGCTGTCGGAGAGCGGCGAGTGCGCGACGCCGCGCAGGCGCGCGCGCAGCGCTCCGTTCTCGTCCGCCAGCCGCTCCAGCGCTGCCTCGCGCTCCGCTTCCACGCTCTAACACAAACCACAACACGATTATCAGTAATTAAGTTACTTCACAGGGTAAAACTTCAGCAAATATACTTGTAATTGCAGGCGAGATCCATCGCGGATAATGGCGGATTATAGCATTTTTACTCTCAACCGCATCAGCAATTCCATTTCATTGACGCTTAGCCGCACACAAATCGTTGATTCACTCTGCTCTTTCAGTCTATGCACCAGAAAAAAGTTAAGATATAGTACCTTCAACCTATCCAGTTCAGCTCTGAGTCGTTCTGCCTCAGACGCCTTCTCCAGCAGCTCGTCGACCTTGGCCTGCAGCTGCGCTCGCTCCATCGCGCTGACTTCCAGCTCTCGCCGTAACGTCTCTATCTCCCGGACTCCCGATGCTAACGACGCCTGAAGTTCAAGTGATTTCATTAACTATCTATAACACATTATAGTAAACATGGGTTCCCCCATAAATACGTCACAATTACTCCTGCTATGTAGTAAGGATAATTCTCATAAAAATAACATTGTTATTTTAAAGTGAAATGTTTTCTGTGACGTCTGCTCCCGTCACTAAATTACGCATGTTTACAAATTCAAAATATTTTTCGTATTTTCTTTATTTATTGTTTGCAATACAATATTAATAAATAGCGTAAACAGCGTTAAAGTGCTCTTAAGCCTCTCTTTGGTTCATACTTCCACAAGGAAGAAACATGTTTGTGATCCACGAATAGTTATTTTGTGCGTAAGTTATCATTTATAAAGTTTTTTTTTATATAAAGACAGTTATGGCGCATATAAAAATATGTTGAAGGTCACTATAATAGCCGCCAGGACTGCAATTTGCCTTGCATTGAACAGTATTTCTATTTATCGAAGTGTACAGTAAAAACAATGAGCGATATGCAAATGCAAACAGTAATACAATACCTTGTAATGTAAACATGAAACTCGTAGATAATTACTCATATTCATTTCTATATCTTTACCAGAAAGTGTGTCAAGCTACAACGGCCAAGTCTGATATAATTTAAAAACATAATCAGAAATGTTCTGTTAACTTTTGACATCAACAAACGGTTGGCACATTAAATAAATGTTTAATTCAAAACAAGGAACAAAAACAGTTATATACATAGAAGTACAATACAGTTACTCACCTCAGATGGTACTCTAGGCCTGAGTTCCACTTCCTGGAAGCCCGGCATGTGATCGGCATTTAGAGTGACGGGTAGACTGACGCACTCCTGCGACCCGCGCCCGTCTACCGACCCGCCCAGTTCCTCAGCACTACCATAGTCATGCACTCTAACCTGCCCATCCTCATACTCCCCCAAAACCTCCCGCAGCTCAGGGTCTTCTAGAACAGCATTGTTATTTCCTAAATCCTTCTTCTTATGTGCCTTGTGAAGCTTCTCCTTAGACCCAAAGATTTTGAGCGTCTTGTCTCGAGCTGGTGCGACCTTATGGTGCTTCGAGTCGAGGCTGGAGACCGAAGGAGCACCCTTCAAGGTGGACTCCTGCTTCCCCTGGCTTGGTCCTCTACGGAACAACGATTTGAACTTCATCATCTTGAATTTTTATAACATGTTTCGTTTTCGTTTCACTGATCGAATAAGTTCGGTTTCATTTCGTTATTTCACTTGGTATTTTGCTGCATCGTGATCGGAATTAGATTAGTGCATTGTTTAATACATGAATGGGTTTTAGAACGAGCGTCTCGGGGACTAATTAAAATGATTAGAATAGAAAGCTTTTTTTAACGTTCCCTCTGCTTATACTACCGGAAATCACTTGGCACGTTTTTAGACTACTCGACTACAGAATACTCGATGCTCCCGCGCCACACATCCTGAGAGATGCGTATCTTTGTAGGAAACTATCACTAATCAGACTCGATAAGGAAGTATTCTCGGCGTACAACTTGTACAAACGTTATCTGCATACGTGTATCAGATCAAACATGGCGGATAATTAATCAAAGGTAATAAAGATAACAGTGTTGTTGTTCAAGCGATGTGTTTCGTATGCGATGCGACACACTGACATAATTGTATGGTATGATGCAGATCAGATTCACCTCCGGCTTAGAATAAATCTTAACCTTAATGTATTCATAAAATTCCAATGCCGATTTTACAATAAAAAGATTATAGTAGCCACTTATTACCATATCATCATCCCACGCAAGTCGTTCGAACGAGAACAAAACTAAAATATTTGTAACATATTATAAAGCTATAAAGTTTGTGAATCTCCTTGTTTGAGGTAATCTTACAAGTCGATATTATTTTCCTGTTACGTCGTGTTATTGTTATTTAAACAATATTTTATGTAATTGTTTTAAGATTTTAGTGGAATTTCCTGCTAAGATTGTCGGTCCAATCTGCATACTAACTTGTTACATGTTTGGTGTTCTTTTCGAATATTACTCTAATGTTTCTCTAATGTAGTGTTTGCTAGAAATTGAACAGAGCTCAGACTGTCCCCAGTACGATGACCTACGGTTTCAAGAGAGATTCAAGCGTCGCGTCACATTGAAGCTGACTCAACGAATCTACATTGCATATTAACTTGCATATCACGCGAAGAAAATTAACTCATAACAAATGTTTTATACATGAAGCATACTATATAATGGCATGTGCGTAATAAATGCTGGCTAATCGTTTAATAATGAGAATTGATTTCATTCAAACATTTCTTCGTATTCCACGAGGGTTAATTGAAATGAAGAAATCTTGTTATGAGAATTAAAATTTTAAAACCCGTTTAACGGTTTCTACAATGTTCGCATGTTTTCTCACGTGTAAGCAATATAGAGCATAAGAGGAAGATTGTACAGGAAAATAATATAATAATAAAGATTTGAGTGGTCATTCATCATGACGAATCAGCGATGTCGTCAGTCATAAGCAAGTACCGACAACAGATAATACTCAAGTCGCTAAGTATCTAAAACTACTGTTTTTGGTAATATCTTCATGTTTTTTTACCGAAATTACAAAGGATTTGTATCAATAATCCTTATTTTTCAAACACACACGTATTATAATCTCGTAGTAGTAAATCGTAGTATAATCTAAGAAAACATACAAGCGAGCCCGGTGCAACACTACATACTTAACTACCACATACAACTCTTTTACAAAACGTATAAAGGGCTACTCAGTGAAATTCCCCAGCACGATATTTGAACAATTACCCCCCACGAACGTCACTTATCCGATAATCCCGGTGATTGGGGGCAGGACATGCACCGTCCCCCCCTCTACACCGCGTCTCCCCTCCCTCGCCTGTAACATTGAAGCTCCAGTAGCCCCTGTATGCAAATAGATAGGGGCCAGCTAGCCCTTTGTTTTATTGCACATTCGGCAACGGCTATTCAATTGCGTTTATTTTGAATCGTCACTTTACTGCTGTGGTATTGCTTTTGATAGAAACCCTTTTGGTAATAATCTTCTTCTTAGCGTGTCGATGGCAAACAAATTATAATATTAATTTAAAATAGTGACTGATAATAATCGACTGATGTATTTCAAGATAGAGTTGAAATTTGTTACTGTACTAAATTATACTCCCCATATCGAGAAACCAAGATTTTCTTTATTCTTTTTATAAATAAAATGATGCAATATCGCAGAAATAGAATCAAATTAGATTCGGATAGACCTTTTATCCGATGGAGGTACAATTATTTTATTCCATGATAAAATACGTAATACAAATTCACACAAGCCTATTGAATTCGTGTCAGCAAATAGTCAGCAGACACCTGGATTTACGTCATTGCATTAGATTTATTGGCCAAATTATAATAACAGTAGAAACATAAACCATTTCACGGCACAGTCGAATTACCGTAGCTTGGGCACGGCTGTCAATTTACTTCCCTTAATTCAATTGGAACTTGCGTTTGTGTATGTAAATGTGTGTCCAGTTTGCGTGTGTATGTCTTGTATGTATGTATGTATGGTCTATTTGTATGTGAATCGTGTGCGGCGGACGCGCTCGCCGATTTAGGAATGGTACTGTACTTAAAGTGGGTAATGCCGATTGTAAATGAGTGAAGAGTGTGCCAATCGACGCCTATGACTAATGGTGTCTTTGCATTGGCATGTTAGGTATATGACTTGGTATATAAGTGAATTAAACTACATTAACAGTCTGATTTCGCTGTAAGTCTAGGGTAAAATTGCGCTCCATTCCGAGAAAGATTTGAGGTATTTTACACTGGATGTAGTCTAGGTTTAATCGTGGATCTACGGGATAACAATAATAGACGGCTTCCATCATATTACAAAAGTTTTGCAACAATAAAAGTTGCTAAACAAATTCAAATCAAACTCTCGCTGTAGCTAGTCGGATTTGTTAAGCTTTATTCCAACTACTCTACCTCTACCTAAACAAAAAATTGCTCGTTATTTGACTATATTTATTCGCTTAGTGAATTTTATTAAGTGAGAGCATTACCAACTTGCAGTTGTAACACTTAAATAATGTTTGCAGTTTGCTTAACAAGAATCACACGAATGTTACAAAACAAAGGAGAAAGTATCAAGTTCCCTCACATAACAATTTTGAATGTAATCCAGCTCATTATACATTCACGAGAACGGTTTGGGAGGTCCTCTGTACTGGCTGTGCTTAAGTAGGTACCTAGCAACCTTATAGCAACTTTATTCGCCTGACTGTTCAACAAGGGGCAGGCTATTTCAAATTAGCATCAACTTACAGGACATTAGAGTTCGTCGCTCCTAGTGATCGGATTTCTCGGCTACAGATAACGACTGCTCTTTCCTACATGTATCTACTTACATTATTATTATACATGTTTGGTCCGTCTCAACGATTACATTATGCAACCGGACGAGTTGTCAACTCGACTATTTATGAACTATGATTCATATAAATCGAAAGTTCACACAGCGTAATCAGAAGTATATTCCTTATCCGGTGTGAGGTTAAAATGGTTCAAGTAATTCATTCAAAGGGGAGCATGCTTCATTGATGAAGATTCCGTCATTTGAATATAAATTGTAGTAGATTTCTACATCCCCTGTTTTATTTAGACGAAGGCAAACGTTCAGTCGAGATGATTTGACTGCGTTTTTAAGGGCTTGGTCGAAGCTCCGAAAAGAAAAGCATGGAAAGAAAATAATCGTCTCTGGCAGCCAGCGAGCCGAAATACTGGGAACCTTTCGACAGCAGTTCAGTTTACAAAAGTTATTTTTTTTTGTCTGTCTTAAAAAAAAATGAAGACTGGTAAAAGTCTGCACTGCTAAACTGTTATAGAACAGTTTGTTACCAAGAACTTTTCATTTTATGTTTAGTCACTTTAAATTTTAAAGAACACGGTACCTTACATCAATTTAACAGCGGTACAAGGTGTTGAAAAGAATGCGCTTTCTCCGCACCTCGGGCGAATATTTAAACGCATACAAATCGATCATGGCGAGTGTAGTAACTGCCTTATTAGGCGCTGATGGCTTGCTAGACATGTTCTAGTTATTACTGCATTGAGTATTGACGGCTAATGTACATAAATAGCTGTTGGACACGAGAAAGTTTCACTAACAACTGCATGTAGAACTTACTTACATATTGAATTCGTTTCGCGTATCGTACGTATGATATTTACGTGTTATAATAGCGTCACGTCATGGTGTGTAAAAGAACAGTACGTAAGTATAATTATACTTATTCAATTGTGAAATAAACCACATTTTAATACTGTAAGAAGGTGTTTTGAACAGATTTTCCCGTGGTCGTTGTACTTTGCGCGATGCTGATATTTAATACGAAGCCGAGGTATTCCTTTAGGACTAACGTCGTTAACATGCTTGTGTACACGACAGTACCAGTACAAGGTGCACCTTAAAGGCAATTTAAGTTAAAACCAATTGTCTCTTGAAGCCATTTCAATCTCGCATCCATTTTTTAAAAAGGCGGACTTAAAACAGGAACTGTGATTCTAGCAGAATTTATAAGCCAATCAAAAAGTAATTACAGTGGGGATAAGATCTACAAGCTTATTCCTTTCCATTGTCTGGTCTGAGTTATAGCTCAAGTACAGGCGATCTTGAGAGAATTAATCTTTCATGGAGACGAAGGATTCTCAAGTGAAATGTTCCCGGAGTCTGATTGTTCGGTTATAGTATCCCTTATTGCATAAAAACCTACATTCAGTAGGATTTAAATACTATTTCTGTTTTTAGAAAATTGTGAGCTCGTGTTTCTTACATAAAGCAGAATACAGTACTGAGATGTAATTCCAGAATAATGCATTCCCCAGAGTGAGGATCTCAGCGAATACTGGAATTCATGTGAATGAAGCCGCCGGATTCAAAAGCAAGTTATTTAATAACTCAAATATATGCAACATGCAATTAAAAAGCTCAAGGCTGGTTAATTTTGGAGTCGTTCATACAACATCAACATCTATATTGGGTCCCGGTTCTCAGAAATTGCAAATAACTGGCATTCCCTTCATTGAAAGTGTGCGAGAAACCGCAGTGCGAGATGAGTAATTTACAATCGTCCTGTTTTGCCGCGAACAAACAAATAAACTTCAATATTTATCGATTAGTCACCGGTTTAATTTAAATTCTTGACTCCAGAGTATTGGGTGTCAAGAATGCAAGTTTAGTTACAATTTGTTCAACTTTTAAGAACCAGAAATAAAAGGTTTTATTTATAAGCCGTAACTCGACGCAAAAAGTGGATTCATTGGCACATCAAACCATTGCAAGAAGTATAAAATCAAATGGTACATTAAATAAATTTAAAACACTCTAATAACATCAAGATTTACTGTCACTAAACATTAGTCAAAAACTACTTAGACAAGCTAACCCAATTTTTTGTTTAAAAGGCGATCTTCAAACCATACGTCAAACAACTTTTTATTGGAGAATTAAAGGCCTCATAACCTAAAACGTGCAAGTTTTTTTATACAATGTCTACAGTCTATGGAGCAGCATTCCTTGTGCTATGATGGGTGAATGACCAGCCATGGCCGCGGTGGCCTAGGGAGGTCGCCACCGCCAATATGGTAGCTGCCAATACCGTAAATTAAATCTCGTTTAGATGTTCGTGTACTCTTTTCTACAGACTGGAACGATAAATCTAGATTTATGTTTTAAGTTTTATGTAATATTTCTTCAAATATATTTTGATGATTATCCTCTTATGGAAGTATTTTAATTAATGAATACTGATCACAGAAGTAGCACGAATTATGTAAGTAATTAAAATTCGATACATAATTTGTTTCCGGTAATAAATAAAAACTAATGTACATAAAAAACTAAGTTTAAATTCAAGTCTGCAATGTTACGTGTACATTTATGTACGGTTTGAACAAAAAATAATTGGTAAGCAAACCGACTATTGAATTTAACTGATTCCATAGATAATGTTATAATGATAGGCTCTTTGAACAATGACACGTGAGAAACGTACACAGCGATATCCCACAAGCACAAAGTTTCATTAACTGCGTACAAAATGAATAAAAAGACAAACAAACAGCGAAAAAACTAGCTCTACGGATGGTAGAATGTATGCTAGCGAGCTAACTGTGGTAAGTGATAATAACACGTGTCTAGTAAAAGAAATGCAATGAGCTATGGTGAAAGATTGACGACCGGTAACTGAACCACGACCCAGAAAGGTCGCTTTCTTGCCACAAGCCAGTTTGTTTGAATACATTCATAAATTTTAATAGTTTTTAAACTTGTTCATAGCTCCTCAGACGATAGAATCTTAAAATCAGTTTTTTTATGTAACGAATTATGAAATGTTCTACATTTGAGGATGTATTACTATGATTTTGTCTTTAAACAGAAAAATCCTCAAAATGGTTTTGGTTATAAATAAATAAGTTGTTAATTATAAGAGGCATTGAGATGGGTCATGACCGAAGGCAGGTTGCACAAACCTTGCCTTTGTGTAGTGATTCTCAGGACTATAATAAATTAATGTGGGAAGCCCGATTAAGTAATTAGTAGATATATAATAATATTATTAACGCTGTCTAAAAATATACATTAACAGGTAAGAATCCTCATTAGTCGGATTCACAGAGATCTTATTAAAATTCGTCGCCAGTTTCGTGCAGAAATCGATTATAAATCCGTCGAGTCTTTCGGAAACCTCAGACGATTTGCCGATAAGATATCGCCTTCCCGCGGCGGGTTATATTTCCTCGAAATATGATGAAGTAAAATAACGCTGTAAGTTTCTTTTGAGGCGAGATAATGGGCCTTCAAATACAATAATCCAACACTAGAACAATGGACAAAATTATTCACAGCCACACAGACTCCTCAATTATTTATAATGTAAGAAAACCTCGGTGAGGATTGTGAGATACTTTCTCTTGGTATACTCGGAAACCAGTTTGCAAGTAATAACTGCATGCAGGTACTGAGTCTGTCTGTACAACTTAGTTGGATATTCAACACATTTATGGTCTGATAAAAACGTACCCATTGATTTAAAGGATTAGCCAAATGGTATCTTTGCAGATAAGTGGTTTACGATTGAGTGGTAATAAAACGCAAATATTATGAAATTACAACACGCCTCGAAGTAACTTGCGAGTTATTCACATAATAAACATCCATCGTATTCCAAACAAATAAACTTAGTTTATGATGTTACGTGTAAATAAACGCGTGCTATTAGTAAACGGTTATTGTATGGAGTGTCTCGTCTAATTGCTGATATAATAGACGGTGGGAAGGGCACATCGCTGAGGTGCCGCCTCCAGCCAGACGCCGACACATTCATTACTTCAATTGTTTAAATGCACAATACACCACAACTATCCACAGTAATGATGCAAAATTGTGTTAAGCTATTTTAGAAAATATGTGAATTGCATAGTCTGGATGCTGCCAAGCACACACTTTGGTTGTTGATTACTGAAAACTTATAGGTAACTTAAGAATCTGACAGAAAAGCGAAGTCAGCTAACTTTCCTAGATTAATTTAAACTGTGGATTTATAATCACCACGCTGTCAAGCCTGAGGCGCCATCTTGCTATTTACAGGAAGCAATATGCACGTAACGCCCATTAGAATACACATGTTTACCATAAGAGAACGTGCTTAACAAACAAATTTTAGGGGACATTTAAAACAATTCTAAGTTGTTAAACGGTGTGAAGAGGAACAAAGTGATATCCTTGGGCGACACTTGTGCAAATAGTTATCGTATCCATGTTATTGGTCAGACTGGTGACGCAGACACGGGCGTCATTCCACGAAACAGGGAACGGTTCTAAAGTAACAATACACTATTGATATCACAAGTATGGTACACATGACGTTTACTCATTGTTAGCAACACCTACTACTTCTTATAATTTATTTTCTTATATAGTCCTCTTCATCATCCGGGTGTAAGACTCCTGTTAATTAGGTCACATCGACAACAATCGACTCGTTGTTTTTCCTTTGTTACACAAGATTTCCGACGCCCAATTTCAGCGTGGGATGGTCGAATTTCTTGCCATATGGCACCACAAGTCTTGATTAATGAGTCATTTTAATTCAATTTAACCGCCTGAAGGTCCAATAACTGTGATAGTTAAATATGAGGCGATATCGTGCATCATTAGGTAATTAGCATGAGAATACATCTTAAAAGTATTTATCATTTGCGAAAATAATTATCGCAAACGTATGCTCTCAGACAGACACGTCTGTTACAATACTTGAAGTCACAAGGTCTTCTTAGGCATCAGTTATGTAAACACTATCGTTAAGTAAATACCACGTTCAAAGTGTGGGCTCGAATACAAATGCATGGTTTTCGTAATTTTGAGAAAGTACTTACGCGTTGATCTTTTTGCATCTCAATATTCTCGTCTTTAGAAAGGACAAGTGTCTATTTCTTGTGGGACATTTCCAAGGATAGTCTGTTTAATCAACCAAATTATACCTTTCAGTTAAGAAGGTCAGAGTACTGCGATTCTTCCATAACTATAAAACAAAAGGGCTTGGGCTCGTTCCCTTCGGGGACAAAAGTAATTAAAAACTATGTCAGTTTCGTTGTGGTATGTGTTACACATGTGTGGTTGTAAACGACGTCAATTACCCCAAAACGAACGTCAAACGTAGAATGTAATTAAGTAAGGTATGCCTCTTTATCCAAACAAAAACAACGCAATGTGTAAACGATAATAGATAAAGTTTCTTTCATGTGTATCTTATCGCCACTAATTTGTCGGCCTTGTTCGATAAACTTGAAACTAACAATGATTTGAAGATTTTTGTAATTATTTTTAGTCGTCGAAGACACGCGGAAATACAGTCTTCAATCATAAGTAGTATCTAACTTTAGCTGCATCGACGTTCATTAACCAAAGTTTGTTGAGCTGCCAATCAACTTTCAGATTTCAATTAGATATATTATATGTTAATGTTAATTTATTTGATTGCAATGACATTCACTTAGTCTAGGCGCCATATTTATCTGCTTGTTTTCTGTACATTTTTTTTTCTTCATTTTCGAGCGCACTTTTTGCATTCGACATCATCATCGGTCACAGTGCATAAACTCTACCGGAAATGTCTAAGGAAGCCAGGCTGTTTGTTCATCAACTGTATATTTTTAAACGAGTTCCGTGTTTTTAGTTTTTATGTAATGAAGTTTCATGTATTGTGGTATTCGATATTTTGCCTTTTGTTTTAAGATCTTCGGCGTATGTCAACACCAGTTGTTATTATGATACAAGTTGTTTAAACAATGATACATGGGTAGGCGTAAGCGAGGTATGTGTTAATACCTCGCATATTTGCAGTTAAAATAATTTCAGTTACATTTATCGAAGTTTCTGGAAATAGTTTCAACAGGAAAGTGTTTTACGACTCATTTATGAATTAAATAAATAAATAAGCCTGATTACTCATTGATTTACTGAGAATATAGGGAGTTGAAGAGTATTGCAGCGTTGGCAGGGAAATAGTTTGAAAAAATATTTAGTCATCACAAAGGACTTAATACATCCAGGTAAAGGTTGGCATTATTTACGACGTATTTGTGCTGTTTTTCTGCAGTTCCATGTCAGGTAAATACGTTAAACCAGAATGCCTTCACCAAGGGTTTGTCTAATAAGTATAGCCAGTCCACCTTGCGTGACAACTGACAAGACCAGACCAAAGATTAACGAATATATTAATGGTATCTATAAGCGTTTTCAAAGGGCACCTGAGACAGGCGTTTCGTCGGAATATTCTTTGTCAATTTGACCTTTCAAAATGTCAAAGTGTTTATGTTTAGGGCCCATAACAGAGCCTCTGAATATCGAATGTTCTCATTAAAACCCACAGAGATGATGATAGGTATTCAAATTATTGGGATAACCTTGCAAACCTTTCGTTAATTTACCGCCATATTTGTTTACCTGACGATTATCTCACGTTAAATACGAATAATGTCATAATTATTGTAGACGATGCCGATTGTTTATGTCTATATAATAGCTTTTTTCAAGCACTATAAATAGACAGATTTTTTTATATGTTTTTTTAATCCTAGACTTCAACTTGTCAAGTGGGTACTTCCATACAAAGTGTACAAGAGAAAAGTAAAGGTATTTATGGAAGGTACATCGTGTGTCAATCAAGCTATCAATGGCACAGTGGCCGATTGTCCATCACGAGAAAGCGGGAGCAATAAGACACTCGGTTGAATAAGTACAATTTTTGTTAGCAGTGTCCACATAGAACAAAACCGTAGACGCCGATTGTAAAACACCAATGCACACAAGTAATTCCGACCACAAATTCCACACATCACAGAATCACAATAATAACCACCATGATCAAACTCGAAAAAAGTTCATTTTGTTTGTCATCAGTACAAAAAAAGTTCGAAAAAAGCACCCCGGCCAACGGCACGACATCCGTGGCCCGCCGCACCAAACAAACTTGCCTGTTGAGCTACTTGCCGTGCTCAAACAACCGGCCGCGCGACGACCGTTGTTCGCTATTTCTTTCTATAACCCCAACAAGTTTAAAACGCACGCTACACCTTGAACTTCCCAGCGACGAACTGTTACCCGGCATTGGACACATAACACGCCGAAGAATACATTCAACACGTGCGAAGAAACCGACGATATTGTGTACCTTACCCTTTTCAACTCACGTAATGTGAAAGGGAGGAGCGTTATGCAAGAGCAGGATGGGAACATACGACAAAAACTACATTTCGTCACGTGCACGAGTCTACTTGAGACATCAAGGTGTGGCGTTGAAAATTAGACTTTAATGCCGAGTATTAAAATTGAGTATTGTCTGATGGTTATCATTGATATTTCTTTTTGGCGGGTTATTTGAAATAAAACTTATTTCTCCGATCATAAATTCATAAAATAAAAGTAACTTACCTTACTAGTAATGGAGGTATTTTCCTCTGAGTGACTTTGATATCGTCAGGATTCGTCCACACGTCATTGTTATTTATAGTTTTCGTTAGTTTCAGATTTTTATCGCTTTTAGGTCTCAGAGTTGGCGGTAGAATACTATCTGGAACCTTAGGAGCTGGGGACTTGGCAGATTTCTTCACAATTTGTAGAATTACATTGGTACTTTTTACGTCTTTTTTCCCGCTATCTTTTTTTGGCCCTCCTGGGTCCGGTGTCGATGGTTTGTTCCTCAAGGGTCGTTCAGGTTCAGTAGAAGGCTTATCAATTTGCCTGAATGAAGGCTTGCGATCTACTTCTCGTTTCGACTTTACCTTAGACGAATCTACTCCTGGCGCTAAAAAACGTTACCAAAATGTGAGAAACTCTTTTTATAGCGAATAAAATGAATGGTTAATGGTATTTTCTTTTTGTTACCTGTCCTAGGCCTATTTCTAGTAATAGGCTTAGTCTCCGCGCTGCCTATTTTGATAGATTTTTCAACGGTATGGGAAGAGGCGGGCGTTACCGCCTTGCTTCTGTAGCTAAAAGTGGTCTTGAAAAAATTCGCCGTAAAGTTCTTACTGCGCGACACTTGCGAAGTAGCGCTGTGTGGTTGTCTATAAAAGAAAAAAAAATGTATAGAAATACAAAAAATGAGATACCAAAGGGGACACCCGGGTTTGAACCGGGGACCTCTCGATCTGCAGTCGAATGCTCTACCACTGAGCTATATCCCCGTTGCTATCACCGTTGAAATTAGCCTACAGTATCGTCGTAACAACGCCCTCTACATCAACGCCTCCAACATATTACTAGTTAGTTTCACATTTCCTCACTAGATGGCGCTATTAGTATTTATTTGCGAGTGTTTCGCTGCACTGTTTATTTCTGCAAGTATCGTACTGTCAAGCTTTAGCGAAGTTGGCTACTTACTGGAGTTTTAAGTTACTAGGCACCCCTGGCGCCTTCTGCTGCATAACCTCCTCGATCTGAAACAAAATGAAAATTATTATTAGCAATGTTAAACACACGTTTTACGTTTTTTCATTGACAGGATCTAAGAACAATTAATATTGTACAAATAAATACATTTTATTGCAGACAATTCGTAACAATATTATCTACATAAACCAACTTATCCAAAAGTAGGACAATATTGTATACAAAAATACCTAGGTAGGTGCTACTCATTACTCCCCTGGAAATATAGAAATATACCTGCTACGCGAATTAATTATTACAACAAAACTTCCTATACATACCATAATTTAAATCACATAACAAACAACACACGTGTACAATTCAAATCAACAAACTTTTCGTGTATATTCGTACAAAGATTTGCAACGACTGCATAAAATTCTTATCTCTAAAAATATTCATTATCTCACCTAATAGCTACTTGATCGATTATATTTACCATTATAAACCTGTATTGTCTCATCCTTTCCACGTGGGAATAATTCGAATACATTTTCCAATAATATTAAAAGCACTTTTCAAAACGAAAATTGACTTTTTCAGTCCTCCATAAGCAATTGACAGCTACAACTTTTTTTTCTTATGACGTTTTTGGTTGAATTCAGCCAGTATCATCAAAATATTTATTTTTAATAGTATTGGAACTCATTGATTATATTTCCAAATATGCATTCTGATATTCTGCGAACCGGTTACCTATCGTGATCGCAAATTAAAATACTAATACAAATGGCATCTCGAGGTCTTTTATTGCATACATTCATGTATTAAGTATTTGATAAAATTATTTCTTATTCTAATGGGTAATGGGGACTAGGCTAGAATGTAAATATGTTAGGTATCCAGAACGTATCCGAGATAATGCCTAATTACGTTGATCCTCCATACTCCATTTTAGATTTGCCATGTCTTTTGTGTAGATGAAAGAAAACGTGTTCATTGAGATTGTCTAATTTACAAAGAACCCTAGAGCAGACATTGCTGATTATTTTCCTATACGAAAAAAGCCCTTTATTCTTTCGCAAGGATCACTAACATAATCAACAAAGCTAGGTCAAATTTAGGAAAATTATTTTAGCTACGCTCGGCATTGTTTTCAGTAGGTACCAACATCATTAATTAATTTAACGTTACCTGGAGGCTAAAATAACTTATTTAATAGGTATTTGGATCGAGTATTAAAAGGATACTAACCGAAATGTATTATACATAACTAAAGCAGAATAATTACATTTAGACTGACCTCATTACCAACACCCATGTTGTTTTGAACGATTAGCGTGGAGTCTTGAGAATAAACACCTACTTAATAATGAAATGACACTGCGCTTTGAGGTGTGGACGAATTTGCAACACAGCCGCTGGCGTAATTTTATTGTAATTAGTTGTATATTTACCAAGATTTTTCAGGCGTTTCCACATTATGTCTTGCAATTTTTAAGGCTGTTTTTAACACTTAATAATTGGTAAATTACAATTGATTCTCAGCAGGCAGTGTATTCTAAGATCGAATTCGTACTCAAATATCTGTGTATAGCAGAAGCTATTCATGTTGTCCTGTCGATAAAATAAGTATCCATACCTTAGAAACTCTAAAAATATGGGTAATATTGGATTGATCTCTTTTTGAACAAGGACCACGTGAAAAAATACCAGCAAGTCTCAAAATAAGTTCACCACAGGCTACATAGAGCATGAGACACAGGCATAAAGGTTTCCCTAGTTTCCTTACCCAAGAAATATATGGAGTCGGTCTTTCAAAACGATCAAAAGTATATTTAAGGGCAGAACACCAGACTTTGACTAGAACTGAAAATAGACTTTTGCAATTCATTATTTGGGCAAGCCACTTTACGGGTTGCACAAATAATTAATTGCATTTAATCTGCGTTAAAACAGGCATCTTTCGCCACTAACTTGGACCATACAATCTCACCACCCACACACACCCTTACCGTGTTGGAATACGTTCACTCAGTCGATGAACCCTCGAATGATATCACATCAATACCAATCGTCTACTTATTCATATCGCGCCGGTTTTCCTTGAAATGTAACATAGAACTCGACGACACCCACATTTAACCAGACAGGTCGCACAACGACTAATTAGTGCCAGGTGTGGACTTTCAGAACATTATTAAGTACTAGCTGACCCGCGCAACTTCGCTTGCGTCCAGTAAGAGAGTATGAGTAAAATTTTTCCCCATTTTTGTAACATTAATTACTGGTACTTTGCTCCTTTTCGTCGTAGCGTGACGATATATAGCTTATGTCCTTTCTCGGGTATCAAAATATCTCCATATCATATTTCATGCAAATTGGTTCAGTAGTTTAGGCGTGATTGAGTAGCAGACAGACAGACAGACAGAGTTACTTTCGCATTTATAATATTAGTATAGATTAAAAGGTTCTCCGAAATTTCTTTAGATCCTGGGTCAGTTAAAACCTTAAAATCACCCGCTAAAAGTTAGAATGTTAAAGGAGAAATATCCTTTCGTAATACCATTTCGGTCAATTCCGGCAATGTCTTGTTTTGCATTTGAAAAGATGAACTATACAGACAGAAAAGCGAACAGGGAAAGCTAAGGAAAATGGAATTTCATGGACAGGTCAAGCCGTAATAAATAGCATTTATGACAAAAGAAATACTTATTGTTCCTAATACCTATGTAAAAGGTAGCATGATTATTATATGAAGCAGTTTGAGTGATATTATTCAATTATAATGCAATCTTGCACTTGAATATAACCAGTCAACATGTGGTCACGGCCGTGCAATATGGATGAAAAGCCTTTAGTCTAGCAAACCAAAGTTAATAACACCTGATCATTAAACCCATACATCTGATCTATGTATCTATGAGATAACAAGTGCATACAATTTAAATAAACAGAACTACAATGGCTGAACAGTAACGAGTTAAGGCAAACGTATAATTTTCATGCACTCTGATCTTAGTCCCCTCATTATGATGAGATCCTTGCAGAACTGTGATGATTATGTATAATTTAACTGGACTGACGTAAATGTATCACATCCTGCATCCTTGATATATGAAAATAGGGTTGACGACAATGAAGATTTAATTACAGGGGAAAGGAAATAAGTACCTGTCACGGATATATTGCACTATCTATACTAATCTATACTAATATTATAAAGCTGAAGAGTTTGTTTGTTTGAACGCGCTAATCTCAGGAACTACGAGTCCGATTTGAAAAAAAAATTCAATGTTATATAATCCATTTATCGATGAAGGCTATACATCATCACGCTACGACCAATAGGAGCAGAGTAGCAATAAAAAATGTTACAAAAACGTGGCAAATTTTGACCCATTCTCTCTTATGTGATGCAAGCGAAGTTGCGCGAGTCAGCTAGTGTGTTATAAATAACATTTAAGTAGAAGTGTTAATAGCTTAAAGGTAATTTTCAGGAGTTAAAAAGAGTACATACTTTTTAAAACATTGTACATTAACACAAATGAATTCTGAAAACAAATATCGGAACAATTGAAACTCTCTGGGGTGCAAATTGTTTCACAAACTTATGCTTCGGAAATTTCAAGTGATTGTTGGAGTTTAAATTGCTTTCAACTTGGCTTAAAGTTGTAAGCTTTGTTTTAAATTCGAACCTAGGCACGAAGAGCTAACTTAATAGTTTATTCCGAAGGTTTGCAGCCGATTAAATACTCTTAGCCTCTTATTCATAAACACACTATAAACCTATTTTAGTTTAAGAACTACTATACTATGTTTTCTCTATTTCATCTCGCTAAGAAGTGAAAGAAACAAAACTCTATATAAGCCTTTTCTAACTTCATATATTTTTATGAATAAGAGGGTTCAAATATAATTTCGGTTGGACGCAAATCATATAGTCAAGACTGCTGTTATAAGTAATAATACCTCTATTATAGCTTATTACAGAACTATATCCCTGCAACCCTACCTGAGATTGCTAAGAACACACAAGTACCGACGTAATAGAATCAAGGTTAGCCTTCCTCTGAAATGTTATCTTATCTCTAATGATATAAGTTTACGCAGTTACCACATTCTTAAAGACACATGGCTTGTCTTATATTATAATGTATTATATCTTAAATATAGGTCAGAAGATCAACACGTAGGACACCAAAATTTACGGTGTTCAGAATAATGTAGGGCTTTCCAAAGCCAATTTTCCTGGGTCGTAGACACTGAATAAACAATAATACTTCGGATCCAATGTCCACCCAGGTTCGACCATATTATGTAGGTCATACAGACTGTAGATGTATACTCTACTGTTGTTATTTCTTACATTGTTAAAATTGCCTAGCTAACAAGATAGAATTTTCAACTTCTTAGACGGTTGGTATCAAAGAAAGAAACTCTGACGTAGCAATCACTTATTACTACAAAAGCTTAAATGAAATGTTTCATATTGTTCAACTTACAAGCATAACAAGAACTACAACTTAGAAAATCAATTAGATACATGTACCTAGTACCCATGTGTAGCTGTTCCAAGTCTCATTGCACCCGCCTAATTAGATTACTAACCAGACGCCTTTAAATTGGATTACGCACGAGACTCACCGTCTGTGGGTAAAAGGTTTTTAAAAGTACGAGTTTTAAATTAAAGGAGAGGTTTCAAAAAGGCGAAAACGTCAGCAAATCCATATCCATACTAATATTATAAATTCGAAAGTAACTCTGTCTGTCTGTCTGTCTGTCTGTCTGTCTGTCTGTCTGCTACTCAATCACGCCTAAACTACTGAACCAATTTGCATGAAATTTGCTATGGAGATATTTTGATACCCGAGAAAGGACATAGGCTACTTTTTACCCCGTGAAAATGACGCATTTCCCGGGAAAATTCAAGTGAAGTCAAGAAGTCGCGAGTAATCAATATTATAATGACATTGAAATAACAAAAATCCGTTGTCATGGCAACTGTTTTAATGGCGGATATGCCTTAGCGCGACTTCGTTATATTAAGAGTAGGGAATGCAATCCCGACTCGAGATCGTCAACTCGAGATCCCTCGCGATCAGAAATATCAATCCCGCGGGATCCCGAGATTTTCGGGATCCCGTCTAGTTAGCAAAAATAATACAATTCGAACGGCTTGTTTAATGTAATATGCGTGTGATAGTGTGGTGAATGCAATAAATTATTATTTGAAAGAAAATAAAAGCCTTTATTTTTTAATATTACTAACAACGTAACATAATTAACAGGTGTAATAACATGAACATAATCAAAAAAGTAGGTGTAGCTCCAGGAGATCAAAATAAAAAGTAATCACATGACATTTTGAAAGTAGCCTCTTAAAATACAAAGTGTATCAATAGTACGAGCTTCTAATCGGCATCTTAAGTCTATTGCAATGTAGCCAGCTGCTGAAAATGCCCTCTCCGACAATCCCGAACGGGATCTCGTCATATTATGCTTCGGGATTGATCCCGAAAAAATACACGGGATCTCGCGAGATCGGGATCCCGCGAGATCGGGATTGCATTCACTAATTAAGAGATATAAATAATTTTGAGAATATTTTTCGTAAAAAAAAGCATATGTTGGAGTTAAGGAATAATTAAGCTTTGTATTAGTAAAAAAAATCGTGAAATAATTCAGTAGTTTTAGAGAAAACCATCATACAAAGTTTTTACTAACTTAAATGCAACATTCTTTAACGAGCTGTGTTAAACAACTGTCGGACATGTCATTCCTCATGATTGATTCTTCCAAACTACCTTCACACAAGAACTATTGAAAAACTTTGATGAAATTTGGTAGACAGATCCTACTAATGTTATAAAACCTGACACAAAACAATTATTTGTGGATCGCACAAATAATCTATACTTATATTATAAAGCTAAAAATTAAGGGTCCGACTTGAAAAATTATTTCAATGTTAGATAGCCCGTTTATCGAGGGAGGCTATAGGCTATATATCATCGAGCTACGACCAATAGAAGCAGAGTACCAGTAAAAATGTTACAAAAACGGGAAATATTATGCCCCATTCTCTCTTATGTGACGCAAACAAAGTTGCGCGGGTCAGCTAGTGAAGCTATAAAAAGCTAGACTACGTTGCGGTGACATAAAAAAGATGATGTAGGAAATTATTCGAATTCAACCCGAAGTTTGGTGAGGCTTGCGGTTAAAGCTTTCAGTTTGCCTTTAGATATCTATGAATCGGCCCTAACTTATTGAAATAAAGTACTCGTAAAGGAAAAAGTCGCCCTAGTTTGTCCACTCATTGCAATTTTTTTTAAATACAATTCTGATCCGACTTTTAAGAACTCCAAAACACGGAGACGTTTAACTGAGGTACCACATATACCTACCTAAGTAAATTCTTTAGTACCTAAGTACTTGGTGAAAGTAGATACTAGATCTACACCAGTAGGAAATACAGGCATAAAATGTTAACTAACCATCCATTTCTTTAGCAAATAAAAAGCCTTCAAGGCCAAAACTGCAGGCAATGATAAAACGGAACCCGGGAAGCATAATATGGAGTTTACATGACGTAAACTTCCATACACAGAAACGCTATAAAATAGTAATAAATTCAAAGATTTGTGACTTGAGAGTTTAATGTCGTATTTAAGAGTAAATAATGTCTGTATCACTGCTTTGTTCTGGTTCAAGCCTTCTTGAGATGCTGGTTAAGGACACGCATCCAAATGTGATGGAGTAATCAGGTCGTAAATTGTTTTGAAGTGCTAGTGAGGGGTATTCAGAAAGTGGACAGCGTTATGTTCCATAACATATGCACCGCATTTTAATCCCAATCGTAGCAGTGCAAGTCTTTATCGATCTTCCACTTCAGTACTACTTTTATGTTAAATGCTAAATATTATATTTAGTTATACGCATAGGTAATTACGCGCGTATATCTTGCAGCAAATGCGATTCCATGAAACAATTAGTGTCATCGTGTTTTCTCTCAACCATAACTCAAACAGGATATTATAGCAACAGTAATTCAAATATTCCAACCAGTTGAGTTATTAGTCCACTGCCCAGTGCCCACCTGACCGGAAGGATATGCCAATAATACCAATAGCTCCAATAACGACTAGCGACGTGCAGTCCCGCTGTCGCCGCGAGATGGCGCGATCGATATCTAGAGCGGCCATTGCAAAACGTGCGCCTACGCAACGCGCTGATTGCAACCAGACGTGGAACGATGCTGCATTTTTAAGTATTCCACCAATGATGTAAACTACTTAGTCTAGTTAGAGCTTCAAGGATTAATAATGTACAGCCTTCTTTATATTAGAACAGCCTAAAGAATTGCATGTTTAAACATTGCTAAGCCAATTTGCAAGCAAAAAAATTAATGCCGACTACTTAGATGAAATTGTAAGTTATGAAAAAGCCATATTACCACACAAGACTAACAATAATTACTCGACGTTATAAAATAGCTTAAATTCAGCAAATAATATTCAGGAAAAAAAAACATCGCGAAAACGCAAAACAAACCAAGATTAATCTACCGGAAGACCTTGACAATTTCGACCAACCTTGCATTGATAAAACAAAAATCACAAATGTAACAACGCAAGCATCTCGCGAACCTGTCAGCCTATCTGCGCCTGCGCACGATTGACAAACAGTTCCATTAAATGATAACATCGATCAATGATATGAACTCAGTGCTCACAATCTAAATATAAAGGACGAAGTGTCCTTTACAATGTTCCTTTTGAATAGGTTAACCTTTATGTAATTACGTCATATCCGTTTTTGACACACATTTCGTATGTAAATTTTTGACGCAGCGGATGTGGCTTTTGGTCTGGACTGTAATTATGATAGCACATCAATTTTGTCTAAGCTATCATATTTAACACACAGAATGTCCTTAAGGCATACTATAAGGTAAACTTAATATAATAGCGGTTTGGTACAAAAACTTCGTTTTCATTAGATACTTACAGCTAAAAAGTTAATTGCTTACAATTAATTTGTTAATCGATCACACGACTAACTCACGAACCAAGCTTAGTGTAAATCTATACTAATATTATAAAGCGGAAGAGTTTGTTTGTTTGTTTGTTTGAACGCGCTAATCTCGGGAACTACTGGTCCGATTTGAAAAATTATTTCAGTGTTAGATAGCCCATTTATCGAGGAAGGCTATAGGCTATATATCATCACGCTACGACCAATAGGAGCAGAGTACCAGTGAAAAATGTTACAAAAACGGGGAAAATTATGATTCTCTTATGTGACGCAAGCGAAGTTGCGCGGGTCAGCTAGTCAAAGATAACTTTAAAACAACTAGATCCGCATCTATGCGTATCGTTTTTCGCAAATCGCTATTTTCCGCTTAAAGGGCGCAGCAAATTACATTAGTTTCAACTTGTAGCAAAGCCAAATCGACCTAAAGATAGAAAGATTAAAGAACGTAGATAGATTGCGTTTAAGTTTACCAACGCAAAATATCAGCATATAGAAGTTTTTTCTGGAAAATTTAATCCTGATGAATATAAAAACAATAAGATCAAATAGACGGAACTAACGACCAGGGAGAGACTCGAAATCCAAGGGAGAGTCAGCCAATTCAAGCCTTTACCCAGCAGTGGGATACAGAGTTGGGCCATATTCAACAGGTATAGCTTTCTCGTGGTGAAAATGAGGTTTCCTTTTGAACTACTTTTCGGAAGTTGAACTAAGATTTATACTATCTTTTTAAATTATTATGGTTCCAAAAGCGGCGATTCTCTCACGTCATTGCGTCAAAATAAATAACACATTCGAATAGACACCATATTGGTCTGTTCATTCAATAACTCGGTGACAATGGAGGCACATTTATTTAATATTTATGTTCACGCGAATACTTAGTGACAGGCAGAAATAGCAGATATAGTAGCGTTAATTCATTTAATATTTAGCACAGACCTTATAAATATGTCATTATTCAAATGATCGCCAACACAGACTGTGGGAGTTGTAGTGATTAGACTGTTTAAAGGATTATTGCTAAGTTTTGCACGTGACTGTGAAGCGAATATATTAATATTATAGTTAAAAAGTTTGTAAGATAAAGTGTATAGTATAGCGAATTTTAAAATTAATAATTAAAATTAATGTTATATAAATACCTACATCTTTTCCGGATCGTATTCAGGATTAAGAACACTCTTCAACATAATTGCAACATTGCACAGTTTCTTTATAAGGGGTCCGACAATAGACATAAAAAAAAATCTATAAACTTATGTCAAAATGCCAATATTAATAAAATTCGTAGTATGTTATAGAAAATTATCACATTATACTAATACCAACTAATAGTAAACGTCCATTAATTCTAGAAACATTTTATTTATAAACCTGAACTACTGTAAGAGTCCCGCAGTGATTTGTTCTCTTTGGTTATAACTATTGTAAGTAGTCATTATACATCAATGACTGATAAAATGCACACAATATGATGACTCATTAATTGATTAGATTGTAATAAAAGGCCGAGAGTGTGATAACTACTTGTAAAGACATCATATTGTGTTAGATTATAAGTAGGAACTTCCTGTAAATTTATTTTATGCCTTAGTTGATGCAGAAGATAAAGAAAACGAAGACAAGAAAAAGTATATACAAACGAAATTTTCCCAAAAAACTGAATCTTTCAAAAATACCAAATCCAAGAGAAAATCGACTTCCATAAATCCGCAGTTATGTACGTTTTGTTTACTGACTAAACTTAGTTACACACTTTACTTAAAAATCTGGTACTTATATGTATTTCTTAGGACGAGACAATGATGACACATATTTCTACTTAATCAAACAAACAATAAGACATTCATGTTTTTTCTTCTTAAACGATTTCTTAATGTGCATTATATTAATCTACTTTTATCATCATGACTGAAAGTGTAAAAAACAAGCAAAAAATTATAAAATCCCGGCTAATTAGTAAAAGCTTTCATATTCAGACAATACGACACACTCTCTTCACAATGTTTGAAGCGCATAATGAGATTGTTCTAAGAAATAATAAATATTTTTTCACAGTTAAATGTAAAATGTTTGTTTTGGGGGGGGGGGGGGTGACGATCTAGATGCCTTCAATATTAATTGGACACGAATAGCAGGAGATAGAGAGGACTGGAAGAAAATGGGGGAGGCCTTTGCCCAGCAGTGGGACAGTACGGGCAAAAAAAAAAAAAAAAAAAATGTAAAATGCATTTATACTATTTGCTCGATATAAGCAATTCTCTTCGAAACTTTTCGTATTTGCAGCGTCCGCGTCGTGGTTACCGAGGTGGTCGGATTTTCATTATTATTGTGTTTCATGTTGCACATATTTTGGTGCCCTTTACACACGTACATAGGTAAGCCGGTAGATAGGTACTCATATTTGTTGTTAGTTTTACAGTGTTTCTCTTTTATTAATTTGTAGTCTTATTATGTTGCGACTGTTTCATAGATTCATACAGCGGTTTATTGATTTTGTAAAATTACCTCATTTAGGTAGCCCCTAGTTTACTGGATACTGGATTGTTGCCTCAAAAAATCGAATTACGTTAGTTAACTGTCGGATTTATTTGCTTGCTGAATGTAGCCTGGGTAATGAGCATAGGCTTGGCCACTTACTTCGTTGGTATGGTAATTACATATAAACGCCTCTATCTCAGGTTTGGGCGCTAATACCATATATTATGTAAACACGATTTACGATTGTAAAACTCTTTTCACAAAGACAAGAAAACATGATACCGTTCAAGCCCGTTACAATAACGTTATCAATCGTTATCACTACACCTCACCTGATATCGTAGGACACTCATACCTTATTTACCTACTTGTAGAGTCACTAAACTTTACAAGAAGTCTCTACTCATAGAAAACTGGCCATGGAGAAAAGAGAATTTGTTTTTTTTTTTATTTGGCGCCAATTTTGAGGTGACCTAACGTGAGGGTTACCATATAATTGGGCTTGTCGGGATATGACCTATTTGTGATTCAGTCTGTCTGTCCCCTTGCATCTCGAATGAGGTTCAGACATTCTAAATGTGATATATTACTATGCATTTTTTATTAGCTTCGTATATATAGTAGCGATATATTTTAGTAGACGAGACGTAAATTGACTGCAATAATGCACGTTTCTGAGTGCAAACAAACCGACATCATATAAAATATCATTCATTTGTTTAGAGAAGAAAGGCATAACATGAATTCAATATAAAGCGACTTACGACTCTATTTCACGGAAAGTGCAAAACTATATGCTAATTGAGTTGTCACTTGCACACAGTACTAATGCATGTAGAATTACTCGAACGAATGTGGAGTCACGTTTCCTGCCCTTTAATACACGTTCATTACTAAATAACGGAAATATCGTATTTAGTTGTGAAAGAGTAAATAACCAAGTTACTTTTCAATAACTTGGGAACGATAAATGAGGTCGAATACTTATCCAATTTACATCTTAAACGATCTTAATCTTGCTAAACATGGCTTATATTTTTAAATGGCAATTATACCTCGTCTTAATTCGTCCTAATGACTTCATAATTAAAGACAACCGGATCTCATCTGCCTACTGGTCCATTCGTAAGTTGTTGATTAATTTTCACGTCTTTTTACGTTTTTAAACCAATTTATCGCGACCATAATTGAAGGTGTCAATTTTGCTAAATTATTGCGAAAACATTCCTAATATCGAGTTTTGATTAAGTGCACACGTTTTATATAATTAATTTTTAAATACCTAGGAGTTTTGGTCTCTCGAATTCTTAATGCTCTGTTTTGGTATTTTTATCTGCAATAATCATAAATCTGTAATCTCAATCGATAATCCTCATCACTTTCTCATACCTCATGATTTTATTCTGACAACATAATACATTGGAATTTGATATTATCTGAAGGCAGCAAGGACATCCGAATCAACTATATGCCAAAATTTTAGTCAAAACTCTCACGCAATAAAATGTATAAAAAATAAAAGGAATTGCACGGTTTTAATTCACCGCGAAATGTACCAACCTGTTAGTGCCTATATGGCACTTCAATCCATACAACACAACACAAATCACAACACTTAAAAAAAACGATTTTACAGATATTCAAACAATTAAATCGAACTGAAAACCGTTATCACAGAACCGTTAGCATAAACGAAACGCGTGCGACTATTATCGGCGATGCACACAGACTAAAAACAAAATTACCATTTTGTGATAAGACGCGTCGCTTATTTTTTTAATCCGAGGTAAACAAATTGCCTTAGTCACGTGTTTCTTTTTTTTTTCTAATCGGCTTGTATTCGCGCGCTCCGCATAGTGTTGTGCTAGTCACTAAATTCGAACGACGGAATCGACGATTGCGTCAAGGTAGTGGGTGTAGTCGTGATAACACTAAATTCGCAGTATTTTTGTTGTATTTGTATGTTTGTTATTTGCATTGTGTTTTATTGTAAATTGTGAGTTTAATTTGCCGCTTCATTAGTCAGTGCGGTTTGTTGAATTACTTATTCGTTGCGGAGTGATTAAAAATAAATGTGGAGTGGAAATCTGGTAAATTCATTACAAATGAATGAATACTTGCATTAGATAGCTTTAAAAAATAAAAAAAATTCAAAAAAAAAGTGCCTACAGCGAAATAAAAAACAACTGCCGATAAAAAAATTGTAATTTCTATTTTTTTTTTAATGTCCGCAATTTTACAACAGACAGTATTTTTTAATTCACCACTATGGCCTAAAAACGTGAACGAAAAACCCACCCACATGTATTCATCAATACAGTATTTGCGCAATGCAGCCGAGGCAAAGGCACCTCGCAGTCAGGATAACAATGTGAGTGTTGTAACCAGTCGCCCACTGCTGCACACCTCGCCATTGTCAGCTCAGACGTGGCCATCACCCTCGGATCCGGCTTGATATCGAGCCCTTTCACATTTTGGACCTATACCTTCCAATGTCTTTGTACCTTCATTGAGATAAATTACTACAGTTGAGACATCCTCCGACACCTCTTGCTTGCTTGCTTTCATCGTCGAAGAGATAAAAACTCGCACATTAAGTTAACAAATTTAGGCTGATGAAAATTTCACCACAAAATAATTTTAATTTTACAGGCATGTTACATCTATAAAAAGCTATATGATAATGAAAAATAAAATATATTTATAGTTATATACCAATAAGGACTATTCATTCATGGAACCGCTTGGTTATAAAAAGTCTGCCCACGAGTTATCCTTATATTTGTGTTAATAGTTGGTGACGTACTCTCCTGTTGACATTTTGGTACTGATGGAATGTTAATGCATTATACATATAACCTATTTTAACAATAATAATTAAATTTAATGCATTATATTAATATATTT
Organism: Anticarsia gemmatalis; assembly: GCF_050436995.1. Lineage (NCBI taxonomy): Eukaryota > Metazoa > Arthropoda > Insecta > Lepidoptera > Erebidae > Anticarsia > Anticarsia gemmatalis. The sequence goes on along the minus strand of NC_134764.1, from coordinate 5,060,901 downwards.
TCAATTACTTAATTGGAAGGCGCGATAAAGCGGTCACTAGCTCTGACGTAACACCCTGGGGGTCCATAGCTAATTGTACAACAATAGAAAAGAGCATATTAGGATCCACGCGGCTCTTTTTAGTCGGAGGTTCATGGCACATAGCCGATTTGGTACCCTGTGGCTTATGGTCACCAGACCAATTCCAAAGTGTATCAATTCTCATTATTTTATACAAAACAGATGATCGTTTATATTCTACACGATCGAATCTAACATTAGTGTTTGGTTCAGTTGAGAAGATGTTTGTTCTAAGGATATGTTCCCTGTCGAAAAAGAACCAGCGAAAGCAATGGTTATTGCAAAGCCACAGCGAGTTAATGGAAAACCTCAACCACCATAGTCTATACTACACCGTAGTCAGCACGAACGTAACTTCAAACTCAGACAGGTCCCCTTTGCTCTCATCCAATCTTGTACCAAATTTCCATATAATTAGCATCAATATCTAAATGTTTTCAATTTCTCACGATACTTTTAAAACATATTTGTTGATATCCATACAAGAGGATCATAACATGTTAATTTTAGAGTTAACGTGGGTGACATAATAAAATTGTTTGACACTAAAATATAAAAAAACAACAATGTGACAGTTACCACCAACACAATGAGTTGTAATGGAGTCAGTGACTTGAGTGACTGGAACCTAGCAGTTATAACATGTTGACAGAAATGACAGGTTTCCCCACGCAGACTCTACAATAAGATTACTTGATTGACATCGATGGTGTAAAGACGGTCACCACGTCGCTTCTGACTTCCATTCCATTGGACTGTTTCTGCGGAGTCCGCGAGGCCAATTTCCACCCGAAAATATTAGTGTATTTAAATAACATGTAGTCATTTTTAATATCTAGTAAAAGTTTCGCGACACTATGAACTTAGGATTAGGCTCTCCATAACATCGGGCTTGCTATGTATCAATATAGAAAAGGAGCAAAACGTTTCTGTCGCTCAATTCTCTACCACTTTCGACTACCGACAACCGGGTAGCTATTTTATAAGGAGAAATTTTATATGAAAATCAGATCAGCGCCTCTAACGGGCGTCGTAAGAACAATTTTAGCAGTACATTTTAAATGTCAAACTTTCGATACTCGACCGTACCGACTGTAGAGAATCGCGCTACTGGAATACGGTGGCATATAAAAAGTCTCGTTAGCAAGTAATAGCAGGAGTAACTCGTCAGATTGGATAATGATTCTTCAGTGAGTCATAACTTACTACCCTTATATAAAATTTATCATTTTTAGGGGCGGAATATAAGGCGGCACCCCAATGAATCACGTAGATTCTAACTGTTATTTTCTACGAATAATAACGTTTTACTGCGAACTTTTTGGATATGAATCACCTACGAAACTAATATTAGATTTGTAAAGTAGTTGGCGACAGAAGAAACCTTCAGGTCCTTAACATCATGTACATATGTCACTGCAACCTTTATTGTCTTACAAAACTGTAAGATAATATAAGGTATGTCTCAAAGTTCTGCGGCACGCCTAGTGCCTACTTAAAAGTGAAGAAAGAGAAAGTCTTATCACGGGTGACAAGATATCAAGAACGGTTCTGATTCCAAAACAATATTTCCTTCATCATAACAATCCTAAGAATATGTGATTCGACAGCAAAAACCGCTGCCTAAGTCTAGACTGGTATTAACTTGGTAGCACGGTGTTAAGAACCTATTTTACTATATCAAACGAGTTCTTAAAAACTGAGCTTAGGTAAATCTATTAACACTAAGTCTTAAACATCAGTGTGTGTAAGTAAACAAACATACACAAAGCCGGGGGGAATGTCAGAAAGGTCTGTACGTCGGCGTTACATTCGGGTCAGCACGTGGGCTTCGTACCACTCAACATACGTATTCTGTATGATACGAAACGATACAGATCTAAACGCAATTAATCACACGTATATCAATAACTAAATCTTAGTTTACTTGACTCATTGGAAGTGACCTTAAAACTAAAAGATTAATCGAAGGACATATTCATCATCAATATCAGGGTTAACTACGTTGGAGTCAGCTTCCAGTCTCGACGGATGCAGTTGAATAACATAATTTTACATGGAGCGACTGCCTCTCAGACCACCATCACCACAACCCAGTTACCTGGGTTATAACACGATTGACGATACCCTTCGATAAGGCTGTTTGTTAGACTTTCAAGCTTCTGACATAGTCGATAGACAAAACTAATCATCAAAATTGAATGCCTAACTAAATGGAGGTTCTACAATTTTACTCAAAAGACTGTATAAACTATTTTCTTGCGCAGAAACCTCTTATGTATACAAAGACCTGAAGGCTCATTATGCGTCTCTTCATTTAGACAATACGTGTATTTTCCACGAGCGACATAACATCCACTTAAGTTCTATCTGGCGCTTTGCCAGATTCTGTTTCGGCTGTCTTTGTATAGTTACAAAGTTATTTGTCATGCTGCTTTGTATGCCAGACGAGAATGAGAACTTTTATGTTGGTACCTTATCAAAGTGAAGGTCCAGACAATGTCATGCTTGGCATACAGACGGACAATGGCGGATAAATTACGATTAGTCTTCAAAGAGATTAAAATGTAATTAGATCATTAATGGTTACTTTCAATGGGTCTACAAACGACCTACTAGTAAATCGATATACCATTTAATTTTAAAAGATCCTGACAACGTTGTGTTTCTAATAGTTTAAACGTCCTTTCGTCTTCGGACAAAATGTATTTAACTTCATAATATGATGTTTGAAAATACCCATATTTGTTACAAAATCAAAACGAGGACATCTACCTGACGATAATGAGAGCCCGCATGAAGACTTTATGCAATATCGCATTTTAAATCATCTCACATTTACAACGTACATATTTTAAGTAGTGACCAACAACAACGAGAAATCAAAAAAAATTATAAAATAAGTCCTCTTACCGCATCTACCTGTTCACTATAAACTTAAAATATAACTACTGAACGCATTTCCATGCTGTTTTGAGCTTTCACCAATAGATAGAGCCACTCCCGAGGGATGTTTTAGTGTATCAAATGTTAAAATCAACTTGGTGAGGGGCAGTTAACAATAAACAGTCGATTTGAACCGCTTCATTACACAAACAAGCTTACAATCTCGCTTCTCGATCACATCTTCGTATCAGAATACTCCCTAATTTAGCATACTGCAATACCAGCCCATGAATTGTGATTGCTGACAATCCACATGAGTCAGCCGGTGTCCTTGGGCCTCGGCCCATTAGCTCATATGCTAAACCATTCTTATTTTACTGCCGACCTTATGAACGCAATAAAAATAAGATTGATAGGGGTCATTTCCCACGGAAGTTGTAAGGACACTAAGCTTGTTACTGCATTTATGAAATATCTTGGCGGTGTCATGTTTCGGGAGCTTTTTCCGGCAATAATCGTGAAGATTTTTTCTTTTAGTAGGACTTCCATTTATTAAATTATCATAAGTTACCTATTCCATAATTTTCTCGAAAATGTTTACGATTTCTGACGATTGCGAGTTATATTACAATGTCATTACAGAGACTCTATTATTGACTCTACTATGAATAAAAGTCAATATTTCGCAAAATAAATCACTTTTATAGATAATTCTTCAATATTAGTTGTTAAATGTTATTGTTGAAATTTGATTACGAATATTCTCTTTTTCCTTCTACTGATCATCAAATGGGCCTACTGCAAGATAACAGAGTATAACGAAATATAACGTGGAGTCACATTACCTAGGAAGTCATTCTACCACTTTGTAACTAGAGCAGCAAGCAGTAACGCCCTTAAAACCACTCATTAAGCTGTGCGCTGAATGTCAGAATGTGAACGAAAGCAGAAAATTAACGGCTTAGGTAATACCTGCAGAGTACCGCTTGTCAAAGTATATACCACTGAGTACCCACTGCTGAACACAAACACCGTCTAGTAATTACTTTGACTAAACTTTTAGCTCCATAAGGATATAGATAGATCTCCATAGACTGCCATAGAGTATAGCGATGATGGAATAAGTTATTCCATGGTAACGATATTGCGACAATTCGTAAATAAAACTCCTCCATGATAATAAATAATTTCTATATGTGCTTTAATATAAAAAATAATAGACAAACAGAGACTAGTATCAGTCTATACTCAATATTATTGAAATCGCTAATCACAATTAATTACCGACGAAATAATCCAAAATTTAGTCCGACTTTTACGTGCCTTTTGAAGAACGGAAATGCTTAGTTAATTACCAATGTACAACCATTCAAGGAGGCAGTAAACATTGCTTAACTGATCGTTTAACGATTGATCAGGCTCGCTCTGAATGTTTATAAAAACATTAAACGTATTGCGAAATATCTGAGTTAACATGAAAGTAGTCGGGGATATAACCTAGTATTCCTAATTGGCGGTATTAAGTTAGTGTTGTAACTACACGGCTTCGGGCTAAATACGTTGCTACTTATCTATGGAACTTGACATTTTACTTAAAGATTACTTTAAGGCTTTTCTTAGATGCTTAATTATGACCAGTTTCGCCAGTTCCAAATGGACATTGTTCGCTGTATGGGTAGAATTTTACAGATTTTTGCAAATCTCTAGCTATGACTAGATATGGGATGTTTGATTTTGCAGCTTTCGATAAGTTTCGGGTAAAGCAGGTATCTAATGTAGTATCTTACAAAATATACATCCGTATCTTTATTGGGTTGTAATTACAGCAAATAAATAATTATATAACGGTTTTACTAGAAAAAAAAAGGTGTAAATAAAAATGCACTTACCCATGTTAGTTTATTTCAGCTTTGGCTCGAACCACACAAATATTTACAGTTTACACACTATTTTAGGTATCAGTTTGTTATCACAGGAAAATCTTTGGACAAGTCACTTCAGTTCACTAGTTTATAAACTCATTTAGTTTTTAAAACACCGAAATTCTGTAATTGAGAACATAATACACAGTTAACTAATTGCACTTCCCTATTTAAAAAATCAAAGCGTCAAATCGATTTTCAGTTTCATTTATTTGAAATTGGAAGTGTATCCAGCGAGCCGTCCGCACGAGATAAAACCGAACTCGAGTAAAAAATACGGTTAGAAGACGGTTCTTCCGGTACTTTCGTTTAATTATATGTAATAGGCGTATTTTACATACTCTATGAGATAAAATTAATGTGTTCAGCTTAGTGTATCTATCTTTGAATCGCGCTGGCTGAACTAAACAACGACGCTGGTTAGCTGCCATGTTTTCTATTTACAGGGTCACCATACGACGCGATAAATAGAGGAGACCCCATGATTAACTGCTCTATAGAATTGTAAATAATTAGGAGTTATATCGTTGGCCATGATTTAGGTTTGAAATAGTAGATTATGGATCGCAAAAAAATAATACTTAACATAGTCTGCATACTCTACATAATATTTAAAAAAAAGTTATTTTATTTACAAGTTTAATTTCCTATTAGGCAGATACCACACTTGCCTTAGCCTATTAGTTTTTATTTTGCCCTAGTCATTAGCTTTAAATGTATTCTACTTGATAATTTATAGCCAACGATTCAGAAATATTCACTATTATTATCAATTTAAATATCTTAACACCACCTCAGTGGCAAACATCCGATTGACACAGAAAGCTTTCCCCGTTCCTATCTAAAAGTCCACTTTCCCGTAAAATTATGGTGGCTATAGTCTATAATGAGCGTCACCGAAAGAAATCGAGTAAACTCGGCATCAATTGAGACAAAAACAAAAAATATTTAGTAAGAGGCTTGACTTTCGCGCAGTTTTTTATTGTAACAAGTTAGCAAGTTGTTTGTCAATATACTGTCAGCTTGAGAATATTGTCTATATCGTCATTATGGTCGTTGTACGTATTACGAACTATCGAACATAATATATTTTTAGAAACGTTGGCATTAGAATCAGTTAAATAAAAAAAAAAGTCTGCAAATACATAGATAACACAAGACTTTATGTGAACGATTATTCTACAAATGCAAATACATGAACCAAGTCCTGCGAAACACATTCTACACGGAACATGTAGACCCTTAAACGCCTTGTCGTTGATAAGAAAATAATGTATCTATTTCCTCTCATATCCTGCTATATCATAAAACTTAGTTACGTTAAAAACACAATCAAAATATTACAAAAATACTAGCGGCAGAAACTACCAAAATGAATAGAGATTTGAACAAGCAAAGTATCAAATCAGTACTACTTATTATTTACATTTTATTGCGACTCGATGGTTATTCAATGGTATTTGTCAACGTTCACAATATCACAATGCTAACTCAATGGACTGTGAAAACCGGAAGGTACAGCTGCCATTATGGGTGCTCCGAGATACGGAAATGATTTGGTTTCTCTTTCATTATTAGTTAAATAGATACTACTATGAATTTGTGGAACATAAACCTTTCCTTACGCGTAAGTACGATGATCTAAACATCTAATGGAGATAAGGAGAAACAGATTAAAAGTATGGTGGAGACCTTTGCCCCACAATGGTTCAGTACAGGGTTAGGTTAAGTAAAAAACGATAGACTGTACAGGTTAAGAAAAAAGTCCATGCATGTTACATAGGATATTGCCGAATAATCAGAAAAGACGACAATAAGAAGGGCTCTACCGGCTCTACTAAACGTTTAGGAAGATGTTCGGGAAGATACAAGAATGCATAATGCTAGGTAGTTAGTCGTTGATAATGTGATAGATACGCTGTATGTATATTATCATTTTATACGCTAGACTTACGTAATTCGAAGTCTGCTCTTATGTATTAGCATTTAGTATCAAACTCGCCGATATTTCATTAGCTTGGTAATCAACATTACCAATAATCTACAAATGGACTGTTTCAAATTATAATGATCTCAGAACAATTTAAACTAAACTAGAATTCAAATGCAAATGAAGTGTCATTGGCTGAAGGACACAGCGATTGAGATTAATTACCGCAATCCGTTGTGAAGTGTGAACAACTAATATAAATTAGGTAAATAGATCATGAGACAGCCAGTAATACGTTAACAGCTTCCGTTATGAGAATACAGCTATCTGATTGGCTAAATTATTACTATTTTCATTAGTATTTATTGTTATCGTTCAACTCGGAAGATTTAAGATGAATATAACTTGTAAATAGACGGGTTCTGATCGAAGAATCGTCCTTATTCAGATGACAATTTAATAATTCCAAGTTTTAATCAAAATTATACTAGAGAAAGCTGAATCTGGTAGCTTTATCGAATGGTTAAACTCATAATTTAAGTAAAAGCTCTATCATACATAAATATAATCTTCAACAAATATTCAACTATCTCCTACAACTCTACCTATACAAATATTGTGTTATCACAGTTCTCATATGTACCTGAAAAATTCTACCTAATTCCTACCAAAACGTGCTGAGATAACGTAACAATTCTATGATTTTCTGAGGTAAACAAAAAACTAAGCCACTGGACGTTGAAAACCTTTAATGGCCCTCGAAGTGTGACTCGAATGTTGCCAAATTTTAACGAAAAAAACCAATGGTACTTTGTCGCTTGTTTACGATATAGTTTGGCACCAAACCAAACCAATCTTTATGGTAAACACCGTAAAATGTATATTTTACTTAGCCTTTCGTTCGTGGGTTTATCAAGAGGAAAACTACGGCATTTTATTTTTCAGTGGCAAAATTGAATTTATCTGCAATTGGTAGTACATTTTATACACGAGAATTAACACTGGAGTATTACTATACTCCTGTACCTAGCTATAATAATTAATTATTGTTATGATTTATGTTTACTAAGAATGATAATGCAAACAATACCATTTTGTTTAGCGCGAAGGGGTGAAATAACTAGGCATAGCGACTTGAGAAAGAGAGTTGTAAATAGCTAAAATAAGTATAAATGATGGTAAATAAATATGGTAATGAATAATAATATAATTAGATTTTTTTCTATTAGGTAGTTTCAGCCCTTAGCGAACAATTGGAGTATTTATTTTAGTATTTTCTTATTTTCGTTTCATCCCACGATATGTTGCCATTTTCTAAACATTTATCACGGTCGGCATGAAGACATGGTGTAGCTAATTTCAAGTAACGGTCTTCTGATGCGAATACCAGAAATGAACTGCGGAAACAGATTTCTGCATGTTACCACTTTCTAAAGCTAAACTTGCAGATAGCTATTAGCCTATTACCCAGGATGTTCTCTTGTTTCCGGCTTTAAATATAGCTTATAGCTCTGTTATTTAGAATTAAGTTTTGGAACATATATCATGGAAAACGGAAGACTGGGAAATTATAGCTCTGTTATTTTAAAATGAATTTTGTACATAATTCTATATCAAATATAAATTTGTGTGAAAAAGAATTGAATTATGTAGATTTCCTGTACCTACACAGCTCAAATCTTGAAGATAGAATCTACCACCCGATATAAAAATTGCATCTGTGACTAATGTTTCTAATCTAGCCCCGTATTAAGCACTATTTGCTTCCACAAAACAATATTTATTTGACGTTGTCCTAGAAAAAGAAACATTAATTGTACTGCATAATGTGTTAAATTACGCTTTAGTTGCAGCCAGTCGAGGAAGGAAAGAACTAAAATACAAAAACGAACACAAGGAAAATGCTCACAGTTGTATATGAAAGCTAATTGGATGCAAATACATATTATTTAGTAAACACAGTTATCGAACGTGCCCTAATTATAGACAATATTATCTAACTATTAATTAATGCTAGCGGCATCGGCTCGCATGTTGCGTTATGCTAATATAAGTCGTCGATTACTTAGTGACAATGTTTTGAGTGCATTTTGGACATTTGCGAGGCTTTAAAAGGGTTGAATTCAAGTCCCTCGACTATAATTTCTACTTAGTTGAAACTTATGAACACATTAACGTAACCACAGGCACATAATAATATGAGCACTGCGCAGATAACATCGTAAAAAAGTATATAGAATTCTATAGGTGTAAAAGTATGAATTGTTTGTAAATGTTGTGACGAGCCCTGCGTTTCAGTTAATTTTCCAAAATAGCACGTTTTCTATCTTGTTTTTCTCAAGCTCTGTGTTGGGGTCCCTTTTGTCCACAATAATCAGCCCGTGTAAGGTTTCACGCGCGTCACACAAACTATCTGGACCGTGAACTAGCATGACGGGTGCATTGTCTCACTGAATCTACATGACTCTCTATGTAGAGACTAGGTGCTAGGTCTTTAAATAACTCTCTGGAGTGCATGGCGTTTTTTTATAGGAGTATTAGTGTCCTAGGTTGAACACCTTTATGCAAGACGAAACAACAAAAATCTACGAAAATATCAACATATTTTCCATTTCATGAATGAAATAAATGACATGCCTAGCCCCGTTTCAAACTATTTAAGCAGATTTAAAATACGTTGTTACTACGTATGTACCGTGTATTCTAAGGCGTGATACACATTATAATTCACAGCAAATCGCTCTTCAATAATGGCTACAAACGGCAAATAATAAATCGCCGAATTATTACTACAGTTGAGTAAAAAAACTAGTAGAGCTTGTTAGGCCACATAAGGAATGCGAGTTTGCTATTTTTTACGCTATTAACAATGTTTATTTATTCGGATCCGGTTGGGAACGTGATCAAAATTTGGAAAACCGGCGACTTGTGTTTGTCAACCCTGATTGTATGTTGTTTACTGTCATCTGCGATCGATAACTATTAACCCCACAGCTATTATTAACACGATTCTGCGTAGTTACAAAGTAAAGCACGAGAAAGCTGAGTGAGAGGTAAACAACTACATCAGAGTTTATTTCGAATGCACCAATGCAGTAGCATGCACAACAACACGATCGATAAACTAAACGCACTGCACTACCGATAGGTTACGGATTCCCGCGTTTTTTCATGTCAATACGGCGTTTTTACTCACTGGAAAATCATACACAAAATGAAAATGTTACTGCCACATCCTTAGCTTAATATATTTATAGTTATTTCCACAATTTATAACCAAACAGTCACATTTTAATCGAGTTGCGGTAAATAAACAGATGCGACACATAATACGATCGTCGCGTAACTGACGACGACCGGCGAGTAGGGAGCACGGCAGGACGCTAGAGCGCGCGCCCAAACTATAACCTAGCCGAGTTGAAATAGTAGGGTGAGCGGGTGCGCGTGGTTTGTCAGCGGTGCGAATAAAAATAGGGCGGGTTGGTAGCCATTCATGTTAGGGGACGATGCATCTGGACCGATAGCTTCCGCATTCATTGGCCGAGGCGTAAAAACTACCTGGGATGTGAAACAGTTATTTTGAACGCGCTGCTTCGATTATCGGGGAATATAATGTTAGCAAGATGTTCATAAACCTTAATAGATACCTACTTACTTATTTTTTTCTGTTGCAATGCACTGATTTTACGAGCCTTGACAAAATTCTGCCTGCAAAATACTTTTGTGTACTGTTATTTTACCTATAACTATGTAACTGCTAAGTTCCAAATTTGAAGAAATACCTAGGTAATCAGGAAAATAAATATAGGGGTAATAAATTAACGGGGTGCAGTTTTTTGTGTTACTAGTTGGTATATAGGTAGCTAATTAGGTCCAAGAACCACTATTTTTATTAATTGCGTTATCAATATCCAGATTTGTAGAATTTTATATAATCCTATCACCCGTAATCTGTAATCCAGTTTTCTGAATGTATATGTACGATGGTATCTTGTAAGTGTTTTATTTATCACTTCGGGTTATGACTCGCTAGCGAAAGATAATCATAAACCTGCATGTCTGAAAGCTCTGTGAATTCTTTAAACCAATCCACATTTTTCGCTTGTCTACCTTTTTATTTTAACTATTCGGAGATGTCTACTAATAAACCTAAAAGCTTTTTATTTTTACAGAAATTTCAAGAAAAGGCCACAAAAGATACCTAGTTCGGTAATCGTTATATAATTTAATAATGTATGGAAAAAAAATAATTAAATATTGTTTTGCACGCCCCGGTTCCCCTGTACGTCGCTCCTAGATGGAGGATCGGACCGACAATAGGTAACTATATGTGCCGTGTAATGTGAGATCAAGGAAAGTTAAGGTGAATATTAAAATACATCAATTATTTCATACAAACTTTATTTAAATCAAAAAATAAAATCTACAATAATCCTTTTACTTTCAATTATGTATAGTAATAAATTTGTTTTAGCATCTCAATCTATATCGTTTGCGTTATATTTGCCATAACCGACCTGTGGTGAAGACCGAGTAGTCTCACACTTTTGCAAGGCATTATTACCCTCCATGTTACAAAATTGTTACCAATTCATCTGTTAACTTGACATTCTGTCCCTTACAGGTATCCAAACAAAAAATATTAACTAAACTATACAGTTTCTTGATTTCACAATATAAGTGACAGACTGTCAATCTTTAAAATCTTTACACAATTATCTTAACAAATTATATTAAATCCTCTTTTACAGCTAAATTACAATGCATAAATTTTATTTTCAATAAAAATACATATCTCAATATATCAAAGAACACTTTTACCTATGTATTTATTACGGTAACACATGAGGCACATAATTATTACATATCCTTCATTTATTTATTCTATTAATATGTACATAACTTGGACTCTTTAACTTAACATTACAACTTCAGTCCATTCTTAGGTACCTCTATTCAAATCGTCTTATGTTTCTGTTAAAAAAATATTTTATCATATTTTACAGTGGTCAACAATATTGCTTTCACGCAAAACCTTTTTGGTTTTTATATAAATCAATGGTCTCATAATCACATTATTTCAATAGTTAAATTTAAAGTGGAGGTGGATAGTGTAAGGCATTAATTAAAAATGGATAACTATTAGAGGAGATCTATGAATGAATTAACTAACAATGGCTCACGCACCAATAACTTAAAATTAACAGAAAATGAATAAGTTGAGTTTCACTTTTGTGTGTGTTGTAGAACTACATATTCTAATAGATATGTTTACAGTGTAAACTGAGACGCCGCCGCTCGATCGAGCCCTGTCACGAATTAACTAGCCGGCACTGAGTAACAATATTTACTATCAAGTCCTACAACCAATAAAGCTTAATTAGGAAGTACAAAACACAATTCTTTTCCTAAAAGAATAACTTCTCCAATATCTACCCTAATATCTATATATAAAATACATATTAGCACAATTTAAACAAATAATTTTGGTGTTAACTGTACAAAATGTGACTGTACATTATTCTCACAATAGTTAGGAATAGCACTCTTAATTAACGTTATATTTCGAGAAAGCACTCTTGGTATAATTCCGATTGTTATATAATAAAGAATTTGTCTATATAATAATATATATATTGGTATATGAAATAACTATCAGTATGTTAACATTTGTGTCGAAATTTTACATGTCTCTAAAAACTGGTGTATTATAAACGGATCAATGACATAATGACTGCTGTCTAAAGCTTAAGTGCCACATGCAGACAACATTAAACTGTCAACTATTATGATATAGTGGCTCCCAATTTTACATCGACGGAGCCGTGGATGGAGAAAGGCATCATCAATACAATTATTTATAAAGTGTGTCCTATGTTTAATCACAATACATGTCGTACTCTTCGCTTTATAAGGCAGAATTCTATCCGGAAGTTACTACGTAGCCTCTGACTCAACACCGTTACATTTAAAATCAGATTCACATTTCGCCTACTGTTAAATGCATTACGATAGCAACTATAAATATAGTGAAAATAAATATCTACTAGGGCTAATAAAATCCTCATGGTCCTCACGGTAAGTATAGTAAAATTAGACAATATTTTTTGTACTATAGTTAACGTCGACGGCGGCCGCGGCTCCCCGCCGACGTCGCGGGTGCTCCACGGCCGCACCCGAGCGGTCCACGGAAATAACGTCACACAACTAAACGGACACCTAACCGTCTAACGACCGGCAACCGTGCCGGAAACATTAAAAAACAACAACATAAAATCAACCGTATACGACGCAGTCATCTTTGGATCCGACCTCGACGGTACGGGGCGGACGAGCGGCCCGAGGCCCGCCGAGCGAGGCGAGCGGCACCGATCGCTCCCGCACTACTTGGCTAGTCGACGCCGCAAGCGATTGCGCAGCGCCAGCGCCGGGGCCCACGGGCCCGTCGCGCGCTTGCCCAGGGCGCGGGCGCAGCGCTCCGGCGCCAGGCGCGCCGCCTTGCTGGCGCCGCCGCCGCCGTCCTCGCCGCAGCGAGTGCGCTTGCACGCGGTCGCGTCGCGCGCCGCCCGCGCCGGCTCGCCCGCATCGTTGCGCGAGCGCAGGGCGCGCGGCCGAGCGGCGGGCGCGGGCGCGCCGGCGCACACGTCGGGCGACGGGGGCGAGGGCGACTCCCCGGTGGTGGAGTGCACCTCGCCCTCGTCCCGCGGGCTATCCGCGCGGCGCGTGCGCGGGCGGCCCCCCTGCGGGGAGGGCGAGGCGGCGGGCGCGGCGCGGGCGCGGGCGCGGCCCCTCGCGGCGCCGAGGTTCTCCTTCGAGCGGTCCGCGGGCGGGCGCCGCGCCGCCGGGGCCCGCCGCGCCGGCCCCGGGGCGCGCGCCGAGTTTCCCGCCCGCGCACCCGCCGCGGCGGCCGCGGCCGCAGCCGCGCCCCGCAACTCGCGCGCGTACAGTCCTATACTGCGCGTAATTTTCTGTGCGAGCGGTGTGACCGCCGCGGCTCCCTGGGAGCGGGTGGAGCGAGATCCTCCGCGTTTGGTTTCCTCTTCGACGGGAGAGGGCTCGACGGTCACCGGAATCGGCCGGCGAGACGAAGGCCGCGGTTCGGGCGCCACCGGCCGGTCCGTCCGCGGTGGGGGCGGAGGCGGTACGGCTGTGGCCGTAGCGGTAGCCGTCGCTGGAGTGCGGCGCGTTAATATCACGACGCGGTCGACGGGCGGCGCCGGCGCCGGTGGAGGTGCGGCGGCGGGAGGTCGCGTGCGGGTCGCGGCCTGTCGCGTTTGCGGTCGCTGGGGCGGTTCGGCCTCGTGATGCGAACGAAGAACACGATCCGGCGCGGCGGGGGGAGGATCGCGTCGCGGATCCGTGCGGGGACGTCGGCCGCGAGCGCGAGGCGGACCTTCCGTCGGGGAACTAGAGGACACTTCGTTAATTTGTATCCCACCGTCATCGGCGGCGGCGCGGGCCGGCTCCGTTACGGGGCTAGCCGGTTCCACTATGGAGGTGCGCGGCGGCAGAGGTGGACGCGTAGCGGACGCAGCGTCGCCGTCCCCTTCGGTATCCGGCACCACCGTAGCGGGCGCGGGTGGTCGGTCACGCGGTTCGGAAGGCGCTCGCGCAGCCAGTTCCCCGGCGATCTCGTCGTGAACGGCCGATAGCGTATTAACGACACGGGTGCGATTGAGCAGACGCGCCATGAAATAAGACTCGGCTGGGTTGCCATAGTTGACGATCGCGTCGTCGGAGTCCTGGTCGGGCGTGTCTCGCGGCGAGTCGTCGGCGGGCGGCGGAGGCGCGGGCAGGCGCGCGTCCAGCGTGGCGCAGGGCGGTAGCGGCGCCTCGGGCAGCGGTGGTAGCGTGGCGGCGGCGCGCTCGCTGTCGGAGTAGCGGGTCATGATGGTGAGCCCGTTCTGCGGCACGGCGCGCGCCTCGGGCTCGGCGCTGTCGCTGGGCGGCGGCGCGGGCACGGGCGGCGCGGTGGGGGCTGCGCGCACGGCACTGCTGCGGGAACGCAGGACGGTGGCGCGCGGCGGACCCGGCGGGTCTAACATCAGGGTCACCACGGATGTATTATCGGCTCGCATTCTTGTGTTTGACCACCTGTGAGGCGAATTTATAAATTAAAGATTAAATCGATTTAAATGTACCCTGTTGGAGAAAAAATAGTGACTCAACGTACCTCTCTAGAGCGTGATCTACTAAACTTTTTGATGGGTTAAGCCAGTCGCGTGGCTGATTAGCGCTGCCGCCGACCAGTGCGGCCTCATTGTGGCGTTCTGTCGCTTGAACTAGATTGACGGCGCCCTCAGGAGATATCATGTTCCACAGACCGTCTGTTCCAAATATCAGACACCTGAAATGATGTCATCAACAATACTTAAGTTTGTTGTTAAAACATCTTAAAAGTATATTGTAGTGTGTAATGATTACATTACTTACCGAAATTTACTCGGGTCTATGACTAAAACTCCCACATCAGGGTCAGGACTGACAATAAACTCATCATTATGAGGATTATAACTCCATAGATCTCCAAGTGATCTTGCTACAGCTAAAAATGGTATTTCATCCATTGGTGTGTTCTTTTTTATAGGTCCTTTGTGTCCTAGACGAGGTCTGTTCCATACCACACGAGGTACCCCTGCCTTTGACACTACTTTTCCACCACATTTTTGTATGCGCTCTATTTCAGTTGTGGATTCAGGTTTATGATCTGAAGTCAATGGTTTGGCAGCCCATTCCTCGCAATCTAGAAAGTTGAAAATAAATAAATATATATATTATATAATGTGATAATTATGTTACGAACAACAACAAAAGTATGATGCTCAAAGGCTGTCTGTCAGATGGTCCAATGTACAAATATGTTATTTGAATCTAAGTTAGGTAGTACCACCAATAAAAAAAGCAAGAGGAGTTGCTTACAGTAGGTATGGCATATTATTGTTGAGTATATGATGCAAATAACAAAATTTTCATGAATCTACATTATGAATATCCTTCACTGCACAAATTGCTCATCACTGAAGAAAGCATTAAGTATAGATAATACTACAGTCAATTTGTGTGTTGAGTTAGATTTATATAGTTTTAGATATTGTTCTCAGTACTTTGGGGCAGAAATGCACCAATGTACTACTATCATGTTTTGTTAATTTTATGCTCTAGATATGAATGGATAAAGCTCAAGAAACATAAGCCACATAGGTGCATTTCTCCTCAAAAGCTCCGAGAACCCTGGAGCAGATCTCCTCTAAAGCATACCAAAAGATAAGGACTTACCATTTTTCTGGTAACCAAGAACAATTGCAGAATCTCCAACATGTCCAATGTATATTTTTCCACGTCGTATGAAAGCTATGCTTGCAGTTGTGCCTGCTGTGCTTGGTAACCCAGTTACTGTTTTTGGCCATTTTTCTGAAAAAAGCAAATAGTTACTAATGAAACAGTAACTTTAACTTTCTACCTCCCATAGTAAAACAAATGAACTAAAATGATTGGATGACATTTTGGATGTTTGCAGTATGGATCCTAGGAGAGAATATTCAGTACTCTTCTTTCATTTATGTAGTTGGTACCTAATGTAGATGTTAGTATTAATTACCATTTCAAGCCATTTTTACAGGCTTGAATACTCAAAGAATCCTTCTGTAGCTGGTATAACTTTGAGTATAAACAAAAGAACTGCTTTTATACTTGTAGCGAAGATGGTTTGAATTTGAAATACATAATTATAATTCGTGTATTAAAATACACGAATTTGTTATTTATGTTGTGAATGATGCATTAAAATTAGCAAGTTTCCAGAGCTTTGCTTATATTAAATATAATTATCATAACTTAAAACTGCAATAATGACCTTATAAAAAACTTTTTAGTAAGGGGAAACCTGGGCCAATGTAAAAACTCAAACTGGTAAAACTGCTTTCACTTGACCAAGTAAGTGGGATTCCCAAAAAAAATAACAGAGATAATTTGTTCTGCCAACTATTATCTAACAAAGCAATAGTGAAGACGGCAACGACAATGACCATTCGAAAAACTCCTGTAAACTCAATGTCAAACCACTCAAGAAAAAAATATGAATAACTTCAACAAGGTCAAGCAAAACATTTCGTACAGTCACTTAGAATTCTCCTTGAAACTAAACAATAAAGCGCTTAGCTATAAGAACTTGTAATTAGGACTGCTAAATACGTGAAATTCGATGTTTACCTAACTCTTTCCACATGTTCAAGTGGGTCAACATGTAACCATTTCTGATTGCTTTGAGTACATCCTCATCGTTGTCCGACCAGAACTGCCTCTGCTTCACAATAGAATCCATGAGATGCTCCTTGGCAAAAGCAGCGGCTTCGCTCCCGCCGTGTCCATCATATATTCCGAAGAATGCATATTCCAAATCCCTTTCGTCCTCAGTTTGTTGATAAGCAACGGAAAACAAGTCTTCCATGTACTTTCTCCCGCCTTGGCTGCAGTGGCCAGTTACGCGTAGATTGACACCAATAGACGCAGGCATTTTAAAACTATAACACTACAACTTAAAATAACAAAATATTTACGATTTCATTGTAACACAAACGTTTCTTTCCTGTACATTTTGCATTTGCAATTACGCGAGTCGCGACTGACGACAGATCACGTGGACATATTGATCACTACGCGTGCCCAACGCTTTATGAGAAATTCAATGAGCAAGAAAGAGACAACCATATATTTTCGGTTGCGTTGTGAAAAGAAATAGACGCCATCATTCTTTCCGCCATTTTCGTAACAGTTTACGTTGACTGACTTCTATCATTTATTTTTTGTATATTATGATATTATTTTAAATACTTATATTATAGCGTTGTAAAAAAATATTTTATATTTTATTATGAACTGATCTTTAAATTTAATTCTAAATTGTAGTAAAAACAAATTAAAAGTTAATTGGCAATTTTGGTATTTGTGAAAGAAACTATTACGTTCGAAAACGGTAAAGTAATTCTAGAACTTTTATTTGAAAAATTACCGTAGGTACCAGATGCTAAAATAAAAAACGACCTAAAATAAAACCGCTATGCTAGCATTTCAATTTTACGCTGTGTTTATTGTTTAATTATCTATGACTAAGTTTTTAAATATTTTTGTTATATCGTATATGTATTGCGATTTTCGGTTTGTTATTCTTCTACCATATAGGTATATCTTAATACCAAGAAGCTTTTATTTTTCCTATTGACGAAGGCGTAATAGCTATTTAGCATCATTCTCAACAAAATTGCAATACATTTCACAAAATGCAGTAAATTAACCAAACACATTTAATATAACCACTCATATTAACAATTATTATGCATCAGTCTTAATTTATACTGGTATATATTATGCATGTACTTGTTCATAAATATACCTTTACCTACAACCAAGTAGGTAGTGGATCACCTTCTTTTCTTTTGTTGTGTAGTACTAACCACATGATTAATTACCACTGCAAAGTACATTCATAATTTCTATTTTTATGAATGAATACAAACATATTTGTTTGCATCCCTTGCCATAGGCACTTATTATTATTGTAAGCACGATAGAGGTTTATTTAATTTTTTTAACACAATCAGGTTACCATTATGGTTACAGGAAATAAAACATGGTTTTTAAAACAATAACTTTATTTTTAAATTACTCTATTTACTACTAAATTAAAGCTAAAATTTATTCCTCAGCAACTTCCCATGGTTTCTCTGGTCTGTGCTGATCCCATGGATTAGGTTTCTTGTACACTTCTGGCTCCTCTAATTTAACACCTCCTTTGACTACTTCTTTCAGGAATCTGTCTACTTTACCACCCTCCACTGGTTTGATGTCGCAATACATCTCAGTGATACCACTCTCCAGACATCTTTGTGCAAATACTCTACCTAGATTTATGTATGCACATGTGTCTTTAATACTGTATAACTGTTTTCGCAGCGCCCACTCAGATGTTTTTGCTTCTATCACGGGGCCATTAATGAAATGAACCACTTGAGCTGAAACTAGACGGTTGCTCGATACAAGAGATAGCCTGGAATGAAATACATTTGTTTAAAATTCTTCTTAATATCATTGTGCATCATGTGATAAGAGAGGAAGATTTATTCAGAACCCAATGGAACCATATTATTAGCAACTCAATTTGAGAAATAACTTGTAATATGTGACACAGGGACAAGATGGCAACTTAAATCTTTTTAAGAGTACTTAGAAAAAGTGAATTTAAATACGAACTTGTGCCAGAACTTGCGTCCTGGTTTATCCAAATGGTATCCATCGGGCTTGCGCGCAATTCTTATTCTCTCTAAATTGCGAGGATTTCTGTTCACAAACTCGGCTGGGGCAGTTGAACTTAGTCTCGAGAGAAGTGGAACGGGGAAAGTTCTTTTCAAGTTATTCATGTTTTTATTTATTTTATTTTCAGTAGGATTCTATAACCTATCAAACGGAATTCGGAAATTTCGGAATTGTCAATCTTGACAATTGGTTTCTGGCTCTTACTGCCTCCTGTCACAAATGTCACTTATTACGTTCATAAATAGTTACATATTATTGTCGACTATAACTTACAATGACAATAACAATTGATTAAAAAATACTAATGATGAATTTAAATTGACAAGCATACAAATGTGGAGCAGCCGTTTTTAGTCGTAGATTCACCTACATATTACTTTCTCTGCTGGTGCAAGGTATTTGTTGCATTAGTAAGAGTTAGGGCACGATGGTAGCAGCAGCAAATACAATGTGTATTTATACCGGAACAAAACTTTCGGGAAATCATTATCACTTTCTTTTCTAGCTATAGCTAACAGCTGATGATGATACATTAACATGATGTTCAAATCGATTTTTTTGTGATAATAGTGTAGATGTGTTATCTGTAGCATTCTGAAATACAAAGCACAACACTAAAAAATGACGTACATTGTACTTGTATTCACTTCACTCGCCCACCCACACGTTTAGTTTTGATAAGAAAAGTATTAGTTTGTATTTATTCTAAACACGCATTGTTACCTTATTCTCTGTCCTTAGATATGTGGCGGTAGCCGCATTATGAGCACTGCGGCCGTTTCTCTGTGCCAGTTGTATCGTGAAGTTGTGTGATTCTCGACGGGCGTGAGCGTGCGAGACAGTTGCATGTTTTGTAATTAATTTGTACGCCCACTCGGTGGTTGGTTGTGGTGGTTGCTCAGTGTGAGTGATGGTAGTAGGTAGAAGGTAAAGCAAGTGAGGTTCGTTGGTAAAATGTCGCTGCAAAAGAGTGTGAAAAGTGCGGGAGGAGACAGGAGTGACTTGGGTGATACAACATCGATATGTTCATCCGTGACAACGCAGCCAGATAGGCACGGCTTCTTCGGAGGTGCTCAGTACAGTCCAGAACCGTAAGTATACAATACAAGTTTTCAATATTAGCTGTTAATTGTTTTTGTTATGTTTTGTTGCACAGATTGTTGTTTGTCATAGGTCCATCTGTTTAGTGAAGCCAAGATATTTGTTTACTATGTATCTGATATCAATATGTTAATTTATGTATGTTTGCACCATACAATAAAACAGTATACATAAAAATAATATTTCAATGAATATTAGAAAAAAAATAAATTAATCAACTACTTATTCAATCTACCAATACCAACAACTTAGGAAATTAATGTTTTATTACTCAGAATACTGATATCATAACATGACAGTTTTCCGGGCAGACCTAAACATCAAACTGTATTATATTAGTACCAGTTAGGCATGTACTGCCTTTATAGGAAAAGTATGAGACAGACTTGTCATGGTTTGAAGAATGAAAAATAACATCACTATTACCTGTTATCTGTCGTAAAAGTGGTGGCAGTTGCCACTGTCTTATAGGCGTTTTTAGTCATGATAGAAAATGCACTAATTCTACCTGACACCACCTTAATCATCTGCAATAGATGTATACAGGCCAATGATGGTGATGATAACCTGTGTATCATTGAACATCTGAATATAGCTTGCGAACATTACAGAAGAAGTTATCACAGAGCCCTTAACTGTTACATTAATCTAAAAATTTGATACAATACTATCTTTGAATTGTCACACCTTTCTAACATCATAATGATGACAAAATGACTCACGAGGATGTTAAATCACGTAAAACAGATTTAGTTTTAATCTTGCAATAATGTTGCTTATCATATACACAATAATATGCCTGTTATTACACAAGCTACAATAGAAATAAAATGTCTATTGCATTAAACAAATAAAATAGACTGTATTTATTAATCTGCTTAGTAGTTACTGCAATTGCAACCACCAATATATCTAATGCTTAATACAGATTTAAAAGTTGTATGAAAAGTTTATAAATGAAAAATCTAAACAAAAATGCCTTTGTAAAAAAGTGGCTCTCTTGACTAATCCTTGTGGTCAAATATTCTTTTTATTTTATTTCTAGGGTTGCCATGTCTCACTTGAATTTATTAAAAAAACACTATAAGTATGATTCACTGAAACCAGCAACCACCTTTTTTTTAATAGGTATGTTGAAATTTATTTTGTTAGTAAAACACATGTTTTACACTATTTACCATTGATATTATGTTGGCTAACAAATAATATATACCTACCTTGTTCTATTGTAACAATTAATGTAATTAATAACAATTTTATGTTTAGATAATTTCAAGTATTTTAAGTGAAACATGCTTGGGTACTTTAATGCATTTTGTCCGGTCTACTTATGACAGTGCACCCTTGTGTGCAGCCTTGTGCCACAGTATGAGTCTAAGTAAACAGATAATTAATATAATTTGTTTAAATCATACAGTAGAAATTGGGAGTATGTTTAAAAAATATTATGTCGTTAATTTCCTGAAACTGTAAAGATAAATCAACACTACAAGTGAATTATAAAATTCACTAGAAGATACCATTTATACATGTCACCAAAATTTGTTTTGCTCAGCTTTGCCATTATTAACTTTTCCAACTCAAATTCTACCAATGGTAAACATATAATACATTTACAAAAACTCTGACAGGTTATTGAAATGTAAAAGTACTCTACCATAAACACCACTTTAAGATGCACATGTTTATAACACTCTCACACTCGTAAAAACGAAATCTTATTACTGAATTCTCACTCTAAACTGAAAAGCACCCTGTTCTAAGATTCTCATTACTGTTAACTATGGCTAAGAACAAGCTCAAAACCTTGAAGAATTTTATCATAAGTTTTAAAATTCATAAAAATCATTGTTTATTTGTGTATTCGCTTCAAACATTCCATGGTTTCAATGCTAAGTTGTTAAAGACTGACCTTTAAGCAACACATAGTTTTGCAAGTATTTAAGTGAAAATAACTTAAATTAATCATACTGTACACTATTATAATTACACTTAGCACTCGTAAAAGCGAAAATAATTAGGCATGAAGAATTTTAATGAGTTATAATGTATATTAGAATATTAGAATATAAATATAACCAGTGGCAGTAAGTTAGTTTAAACTTTTACTGAAAGTAATAGGTAGGTTATGTAATTATGTACATAGCTACATACATTTCTTTTGTGTGAGTGTATACTTAATTGTAATGATTTGCCTCTAAAACAGGTATAACTGCCTTACTAAAAAAATAAAATATAATTAGGCACTTACACTTGAATTTGTTAATTGTTGGTAATATTACGCAATTTTCTATATTAATTTCTTTGTTGCATAAAATTTAATTATGCTACAATAATTTCTGTATAGGTACTTAAATAAATATAGTGTTTGTAATCAATGACGTAAGTAACTAGGTACCTACCTACTTCTCAATGACATCATTTCTGTGTTACTGTTTTTAATTCTCCAGGATTTCCCTGAACCACAATTTTGTTAGATGCCTCTCTACCTAGTACTGGATTCGTAAAATAATGTTGACTTTATAAACAAATCAATCGCCCGACCGGCTTCTTTATTATTTAACAAAACCAGTTTCTCGTGTGCAAATATTTCCTCCAAAAAACTGCTTTAAACAGCTATATTTTTCGTGCAAATAATTTGATGACCTTATTCGACAATCTAACATCTCTACTACGCATATACCTCTATATAATAATACGTTGAAAAGGAAAGGAAGTCGGCATTATTTCTCAACTTCCCAGATATTGTGTGTCGGTCTTTCGTAACAGAACGTTGTTGTGCTGTCAATTTTTTATACACACATTAACAACCCAGTATGTAACAATAAATAAAAATTAGTAAAAACTCATGTTCCGTGTGCACTATCTCACGGAACGATGGCAGCTAACACCGAAATACGAGTGAATGTAGTGATGAAAAAGTTTTAAACATGTGAGAATTACGTAGGTATCATTTTCAAGTTGTTTTTCCCTGTTTTAATAACATGCAGTTTAATGTTATACAACTCATTCTTCTGGGAAAGTTGAATCTGTCGGCAACAATTATTTATTGGATCTCGAATGCTAATCACGCAACGCTAATGGCGATAAAGTTTTGTTAAAACTCTAGATAAAATGGGCATTAATTCAACCCTCAAGAATAATGTTGCGAAACTGTAGTTAAATAAACCATAAAATTAAGGAAGTTACGCATCGTAAGCGGCTGAATTCTGAAAACTCACAAAAGATCAGAACAATTTGTACGCTACGCAAATGGATTCGGTTAATTTTCTACTTGTTTACATAGAAAATGTACTGTTAGCGTTTACATTTGAAGAATTCTAGGCGTGAAACTTGAATCACCCATTAAGAATCTCATTTTGAACGGTATGAGAAATAGAAATCATATTGGAAGCGGAACAATTGCACACCCTTTCCATTATTTTATCATTCAAGATTATTAACGTATTGTATATCAATAAATGTTTATAATTCTTAACCCCGCATATAATTATGAACAATAGTCAGGCCGAAAACAATAGGCTCAGGCTCAAAGGAGGATGACTGGACTGGACGAACGTTAACAGAAACTTGGATAAACCCCACAAACATGACGTGATGAATGTTGTTTAAGCTGATAGCTACGGAATTTCGGTTATGACAAAGAAATTAATGCAAAGTAATAAAAGTGGATAAGTTCACCACAAACCACAGGCAGTCAAATGCTTGTTTATATGCGTTCTGTTCATTATTATAACTATTATAACGTGATTAGAAAAGTCGCTTTTAATTGTGCTATTTTATTATTAAGATAATAAATCGAATAATTTTGGAAACGGTAAAAATGGTGGCACTCCTTCCGGGACAAGTCAAATTTCACAATTAACTTTAAGTTATCCAAAGAATGCTTTACCGCATTTCGCTATTAAGAAGACCAACGCCTTCTTTTCTTTTACCAAATGTTATGGTTTGTCTTCAGCTGTCAATGTCTTGACCGAACTAGCTGGTTCATGAATAGATTCTTCCCTACTTTGGTAAGTACCATATTTATTCTTATAGGAACATAAGTTATCCCTTTTTCTCGAGCCAGGAAAATACCGGATTTATCCGGATGTTCATGTAACAGTTTGAGCCTTATGCAGATGTCTTCCGGACGTAGGGAGGGAAGACAAAGAGTTGTTCCCATGCCTTCATTGTGTTGATCATTATTTTAGATTAGCTTGGGAAATGTAACCACTTATCGTTATCGCTGTGTACTAATCAAATTTTCAAATTACGAGGCGTTTTTGAGATCAGATTAAAAATTAAACTATCGTAGTGAATGTTTAAGTAAGTGTAATTAAATGTTTATAAAAGTACAATGCAAAAGTTTCTCAGATTGTCATCTCTTCGTTATTTATTGCATGTCTTATTCCCCTCTTATTTTTTAAAGTAGACAGTTATAATTTGATTCTACTATTCTTTACTGTAGTTTAAAACTTATCATTACTTTTACATTACATACATTACAGTTACTACTGAAAGAGGTATAATATAATCCTCTTTATTTTTTACAAAAGAAACCACAACATAGATTCAGCCAATCACTATACTATAAAAAGCAAAGTTACCGTACATATCGGGGTAAAATACATGAGATTTAAGTTCAAAGTCATTTCCGATTAGATTATGACAATATCATCTAAATGTCTGTCCGTTCAAGGTCGACATGTATGATGAAGGTTACATATGCAGTGAAAACAATGAAAGTGGAGAAATGTAGCTCATTTGAAAGTCCAGCCCGGCACGACCATTGAATGTATTACATGATGGCCGTTTAATGGCCACTGAGGAAAGTATTGGCCATAAGGCTGCCCAAGTGTCCACTATACATTTAATTTTGTCGTGGTCTAATACACTATCGTTTTATATGACATGTGTTATAATAAACAAGAAGACTTATGTTGATTTTCTGCATATAATTTCGTATATTCTAGCTTCTTAGTATTCGTATTAAATAGCAAATATGACAAGGCTGAAGTTGAAAGACCAGTAAAAATAACAGACATTTATTTTTGTAGTTTTATAAGTATATGTTCACAAAGTAAAAATCTATTTCCTGCATTTCTTGTGTCTATTCATTTTAAGTCTTACAAGTTTAGTAGCATCAGAATACACGATGTTATTATCGTTATCAAACGCCAAGCCGAATGCGTCATCTATTGCATAAATCTTCTCTAATGATGTTGTCGCCTTGTTCACGGCATATATCCCGTCTTGGAGACAAACGTAAACATTGCCGTTTATATCCGTAGTCAACGCTCTCAACACAGGTTTCTCTTGATACAATATAGAATTTTTCGTGCCCTTCTTTTGCGAGTATAATCCAGTAGCGTTCGTGAAGAAAATGTTGTCCTCATTGTCAATAACAAAATGTTCCACTTTCGTGTCTTCTAAATCTGCAAATCTTCTACTTTCACCGTCGACCAAGGTATACAGAAACTGTGTTGGAAACACTGAGTAATACAGTACATCTTTGAAGTATATCGTCCATATGTCAGTTCCCCGTTCGCCAAACAATTCAGCTTTGTTGGTGCCGTAGTCATATTTGTAAATACCGTCGCCTCCACCGATGTAGATTTCGTGTGTTTCCTGATCAACTGTTTGGGCGAAACCGTTTTGAACATTATCGATATTCGCGAAATCCTTAGTGTTCAAGTTTAGTCTTGCAGATTTAAATTGATCGTCTTCTGATTGTGCGTTGTAACTGAAGTAGACATTGTTGGTGCTGTAGTCTACTGCTAATAGATATGGTCTGTCGAGTTCTTTTAGAACTTCAGACTCGTAGTACTTTCCATTTATTTTGATTCCAGTGCACTCGGTTTCTTCTTTAATGACACCGGCTTGGATCGTGATGAGCCCGGACAGGATGAGAATGAGTTTCATGTTGGCCCTGAAATGCAAGAATTGTTCAGGAAACACTGAATGTTTGCACATGTTAATTGCGTGGAACTAAGTGATTATAATAGTTATTCACGCAAAAGAAATCTTTGTTTCGACACTGAGCACATACACTTTTGCCTAATTAAGTTTGGTTGCGGTCAATTAAGCAATTGCTATTTTTAGAATAATTTTGATAATCACAACTTCCTTTTCACAGAAAAGAACCGTATAAAAGCTGCTATCTCCATAAGAATTGCGATCACAATGGTCAATAAACTTCTAGGTCTATCGATAATGATGATGGCCAGAAAATCTATACATCTGTCTTGTTATTACAATAAAAAAAGACATACACGAGCCTACTATGTCTAAATACATAACATATTCACGGTCAACAGTAATATTATTTACTTAATTAATTAGTTATGTCAGCACTTACCGCGTCTCACACTGGCCAAATGATAAATGACCTGATAACTTATATGAAGTGTATATGAGCACGCTAATATTTAAGTTTTTTGGATCCATAGAGCTGACTTTCGTTTAATATTTTTTTATTTATTATCCAATTTTTTACCAAAATAAGTAGTATTTATTTACGTAACTGCATGAATTTAAGGTAGAACTAGGAAATTTGTCAGTAGGTATTTTATGTAGCGCCTTTGCTGCTGTGCCCTTTATGTATTCATGCTTGAAATTTACAACTAATCCTGTGATAGCATTGAAAACATTCGACATTTATTTTCTTTTAAATAATTACATAATTTCAATACTAATATAGCAAGCAAGCATTTCAAGGCATTTCATTCTTTGCTCGCATTAAGGAATCCGTTAATTAAAACATTCAGCGTGTTTCATTGGTAATAAATCGTTCTGTTATGATCATGAAATTAATAGTTTTAATTGATTACCGTAATACGTTGGTTTGTAGTTTCTACTTCTGTTTGATAAAAAATATCTTACTGACGTTGTAATTTCGAACTAGATAGATATGAATTCGTTGAGGCGCTTGAACGGAAAGCTCCAACAAATTCAACTTATTTAGAATCTTTTTAAGTATCTGACAACAAGAATACTGGCTTAAAATTGAATATTTTTAAGATAACGATACAATACACGGATACTGTAAACATAATTTCAAACACCTAAAACTGGAGAAGCACACAATTTTTAGGTCTTTATTATGCATTTGAAGATGGGAAACTGTAGTGCAAAAAACATGAGTAAGTGTGTGGTTTCCATAGACGATGTCCAGGGTAGAGCGAAGTGAAGGAGAAAGATTAGGAAGGCTTACCAACTGCCATATGGGATTCATAGCATGGAAGAAAGAGAGAGAGAGAGGTTTCTCAAAATATAGCTTCGGTGCTCAGTCATTTCCGATACAGAACGGTATTTTCATATTTTCTTTTTATATTTGTTCGCCCACGTGTGTGCATATATTATGTTAAAAGTGGCTTATCTACTATCATAATGCTAGTGGAAGTAGGCCGCCTGTGGGATGCGGTATGCAGGCCGTACGTGAAGGTCTACATACCTGCTATAATTTTATACGAGTTAGTTGTTTAATCGCTTACATCATTAACTGCATAACATTTAATTTGTAATTAGTTGATGTTTTAAATGGCTGGCTGCAAGATGCACCAAAGAAGTGACAGATTGAGAACTTTGAATCACAGCAAGAAAAAGTTGCTCTAGGTGTAAAATTTGGCAAAAAACTGATCCCCAAGGAAGAGACAAATTAAGGATAAGCGACATAATAACTATTTAGTATAATATTTTACAAAGCTATATCTACTTACTCATTTGCAGCTAGATACAAGGACTGTAACGAAGGAAAGTCAGGCATATAAATAATATCAATGATTGGACATATTCGTGTTAGAAGGCGATAAAATCCCGTTCACAACTCAAGTATTTGTCGTCACACTGTTTGACAGTCGTCACGAGACACCTACACGTACAAACACTCACAGCTTAACAAATTACTTAGGTATTCCTGTTCCCGTTATCAGAAAAAGGCCCCCCACTCTCCCAGGCCGTTTTAACAACGCCACCCTTCGGAATAAATAATGCGTGCACTTGTTAAATGACGTCACGTAATTGGCTTCCCGTTCATTAGAGCCGGAGTGCTTGTTTTACGTTTGACTACACCTTGTGTTCCTTAAAAATTACCTGAACAGAGGCTTCTGTTTGGATGAGAAAAGTTACGAGTTGTTCTTTCTGTTTGTTACATTACGTTGGCTTGAATAGCAAAGTAAAGGTTTTATTTTCAGCATAGGTTGCTGGATACAGACACATAAATACCACTTTAGGCTGCTTTTAGGTGATTGCTTTTCGTACTTCGAGAAATCCTCTAATGGTCACCAAAATCTTTTGTTCCGCAGCCACATACTTAATTGTTTGGAATGCTAAAAGTTTTTAAAGATACATGTCTCCACTCATTTCATGTTCTGTTATTGTTACTGTCCTCGTGATTAAGATCAGGGATCAGAGGTTATCGCAATGGTTATTGAAAATTACTGTGAAATAAATTATATACAATATTCGTGATATAGCAACATTATTCGTTCGAAAATGTTTGGATTGTGTGTTATTTGGCCTCGGTTGTTACTGAAAACGAGTTGATAAGGGCTTTGTTTGTGTACGGGGTTTGTACAGCCTTGTGGAAAGAATTATAGTTTTCCGGGATATGAAAACCACATGACACATATTGACACTCGCCAGTTGGTATTGAATTGTATTGATTTTATTCTCCGTTATGATTTTGCGACGCAAATCGTAATAGGTACCTCCTGTTTCTGACAGATGCGGCAAAATCTTCATGCCTATCAGAGATTAATAAATCGGTGTTGGTAGACATAGTGGATTTTTCTTTTCAGTACTCTAAAGTTTGAAAGTGATTATAGAAGAAGTTGTGGCCCTGACCACTACTACAAGACATTCAAAGTCACTTTAGATTTTGTAAACGACCTGCCGCCTGCGTCATTTATTTCTGCTGCGGTAAATTTGGACAACTCAACATCCGGAGTGGATACACCAAACATTTTAGTTTCTGGTTAAGAGCATCCTCAAATCTAGTTGGCATGTCATCCAGTGCAAATCGGAAAATAGAAGACTGTTTTGGCGCCAACTTTAGTGAGCATTAAATAATATACGACTGAAACGTTAAATTTATCTATAAGTGTAGAGTTGGTGCAATTTGTACCTTTAGGTATAAAACAGTCTACCTTAAAAACATATACTTTGTTCTGCCGGTTCTATTATAAGACTCCGTAATCCCTGATTAGCATAAGATCCTTTTTGTTACAGGATTCCTTTTTCATGAACGCAAACGTGGGCAGAACATTCATAAATAATTAAGCAATAATTTATTCAATATTCCTCTGAGAAGAACTTAACTTTGACATTATTAGGTATATTTTTTTTTTAATTGTACACCAGCACGCCGTTTCCTTACATTAAAATAGTCTTAAGTTCCTGAAAAGTACTCAGCTAAAAGGCCTGGCCTCTAAATATGCCAGTTGTTAATTGTTATTGCTGGATCGCGTTTCTGCCGAGGTGTGGGGTTCCAATAAGGAGCTAATTGTACCGTAGCCTTACCTAGCATTGAATCGCACCTAGTACTAGCTATGAATCATAGCCAGTTATGTGTTACTAATTTGAAATGGTTCCACATTAGTGTCGAAACAAGCAGAATTTGAAATTCAAAACTGAAGTATCATTGTTAAAGATTTTGGCGTTGATTCTTGAGTTTCTTAGCAGGTCATATCACGAACTATTTTCCCAATTTTATGGTAATAATCCTCGCCAGAAAAACTTGCCCATAATTTTACCATTAGTGGAATTTTGATCGTTAGATCTGCTTTCTGGACAATGTCCTTGTAGTAGTTTAAGGATAAATACATATAATAATTAATATATGACTGAGTAACCTTCATTACGACATCGCCTATTACGACAGTTTTAATTTCCTATAGGATTTTAATTTACTGTACATATTATGGCTATAAATAAACAACGGATATGCTATAAAATTGTTCTAATTCAATGTATTGTTATTTTCGAGCTATGACATGCCTGTCTGGGTTCATTCACCATTTTTGGTCTAAATTCTAGTGTTCAGGATACAGCTAAATTGGTTAATGGCATCCTCTTGTCTATATTTGTCGCTTGACTATGCGCTTAGTCTAGGATTGTACTTCGACCTACAATCCCAACATACTATCCTCGTACCAAGGCACAAGCACATAAAACGTTAACTACTTATACGGAAGATGTAGCATTTCATCACCACTGAAGGTCGCTGTACTTTTGCCTGAATGACCGATGATTTAATAGAAAGTAATAAGCACTAATCAATAGGTAAACCAAAACTAGAAGAAACAGCGATTTTAAAGCTTTTTACTAGCTACTATATAGTGATAATTTGTTTCTTAGTCTTGGAAGATATTATTCCATCAATTTTCAGGTAATGAAAACGGAAACGCGATGAGTCACGACTCGATATTCACCTTCAAATAATTCACAATAGTGACACCTGCGTAAACACGAGAGCGTCGCAGACACCACGAGCGGTGACGTGTTACGAATTTACGTTATTTCCTTTGCATAAAAATATGAGTTTTTAAAGTATGCACGAGCATTTTACTAGGAAAAGCTAGGTAATAATGAAGTGCTTTTTTTGGCAAATAAATATTATTCCAAATTCCTTATACCTTGTAGACGCACCAGATTACTATTGGATTATGAATTTGTTTTGGAACTGCTATCCAATAAATCAAACCCCCTTTCATATTGACTGAAAAAACGCTGGCCTATACAGCGTGTGATTTCTTCCTAAGTAAGCATTGATTTCTAGTATTAGTATTTATTTCATTCGTCACTAACCTTAAATTCCAGCTTAATTATATTATTAGTTACTTCCATCATAGTGAACCTACTCTACATCGCACAATACGGTAATGCACAGACCCTTGACACGGTATCTCGGTGACATCATACTATTTACCGTCTTATGTAATTGAGTTAAGTAATCTCACTTGCGATATTGACGATCAAGTGTATTTGTTGCTCACACTACATTGATAACCTGTAGTTTCATAGCGTCGGGTAATATAATAGCGGGCAAGTATTGGGATTGACAGATTTGTCATTAAAAAAAATCGGTATGGCTTCAGCTTTCCCAATAAGAATCTACAGGTATAAGTGCGATTAGAGAATGATAACTGTTGCCCAGAAACGTCTTCCAAACTTCGAATTTAGCAACTAACCACTCAATCCTATATTTATGCCTTATTGAAAATATACTTCGAAATACCTATCGTCACATTTCTCTAACTCCTATAAAACGTGAAAACCACTTTCATTCAGGACAATATTGTCAGCGTACGAAGGAATTTGTTATTAACGTATAAATTCCCTTCAAGTGGAGCTTGGAATGACTTGTAATGTACGTTCTTTATTGGGCACGTGCTAGTGAAATAACAGACAGATAATGTACCTTACGAGAGTACTGTAACTTGAAAGAGCCGCCGAAAGCGACGTGACAGTTCGCAAAAGGGGAGTTAGCTTACAGGATTGGTCGGTTCTGGGCTGTGTTACCTCATATGGTCATCGGGTACTGCGAACTAACTTACTGTGTTTAACTCTATATATATGAATGAATTAAAAATATTAAGGCGTCATTACTTACCTACACATCTTACGGTTTATCCAAAAGATAACGTGAACGAAAATCCGTCAACATTCCATCTGCAAAGTTAACCAATACGGACTTATCTCGAATGTTTACTAATATTTCATACTAGAGGCCGCCCGCGACTTCGGCCGCGTGGAAACCCTTCCCGTGTAAATCCCGATTCATCAAGAACTCCGGGATAAATAGTAGCCTATGTGTTATTCTGGGTCTTCAGCTACCTAAATACCAAATTTTATAGTAATTGGTTTAGTAGTATTTGCGTGAAAGAGTAACAAACATCCATACGTGCATACATACATTCTCACAAACTTTCGCATTTATAATATTAGTATAGATTACTTCATTTCATATATTGTTAGTACCGTGACAATTAATATATGACTATTACAAAAGTTATTTTATCGCATATTATTGTACGGTACAATTTTACTTTGCCGAGCGAGACATTGTAATGATTACATACATGATTTCCCCAGTTCGCGCGATTACCTAAGTGGGTAATACTTTTTGCGGCCTTACACGAAATATGCACGATATTAACATGTCCTATAAATGTATTGACAACCGTGTGTACTGTGTTTTCTGAATCAAGTTACTATGTGTAATATTTCTTACAAACTGTTATGAGAAGTATAATTTTCACGAATACGATAGGTACCTGTCTCTTGATGACGCAAATAGCGAAGAAATTAGGAAAATGAAGATTGCAGCATGAGTCATGTAGATTGCTGAATGAAATTTTATTGGCGAAAGCAGCTGATGGCCTCTATGGTAGTCACCTGATTGATGACTTTGTCACCATTTATGCAATAACGATCATTACCTAACATTACTGACGTAAATCAACAACAGCGTCGAACCTTCAAACGAGGACTGCTTTTTAAGTACCGTTTTTAGCAAATAAAGTAGGCTTAATAGTAATATCGTTTGTTATTCATAATTTCACTGAGTTAGTCATAGGAAACCCCCCTTACCTCACTGTCCTCATTTTTATCATAAAAACAAACGTTTATTTCTGGTTCGTATTCTGGTTGAGGAGGTACTTGAGGTTTTAATCATAGATGCCGATTTCGTCTTGCTTGAAATGCTGTGATTCTATCAACCTGAGTTTATCTTTTCCGTTAATAATAAAATTTTGAAGCTTCATACTTTATTCATCACCTTTCTTCATACTACATTGCATATTTATCATTTCACATCAAAGCCATCACTAAAATTTCAGCATTTAAAATCGTTTATAGTCATGCAGACAATCCCATTAATAAAGATAGGAGCTCGGTTCTTATCCTAGGCATGTACAAAGTAATGAATCAACCAAAAATAATTGTGCTATTAGAACTATTTGTACTCATGACATAGTGTTCAAATTATGTAATCGCAACAAAACTAGTTTTTATTTACATTATTTGAGTCTTTCTTCTATTTTTAGATTGATACGTGTTATAGAATTCTAGGCAGTTCGATTTGAGTTACATACTTGTAGCTTTATCTCATATTTATTCGAAGGGAGTACTACTGTCATCTTAGTGTATTTTTATTTATCCTTAGCATTGCTTAAAGTTGAGAACATCCGCGCGAATTCTTTTATGCCATGTCTTAATTAGGTACTTCAAAAAACGAGGAGATGCTCAATTCGTCACATTTTTCTTCAATATAACCGACAAAGAATATTCAGTTCATGAATCATGACAAACTCTCTCTCTGCAGTGTTTCAACAACACACGACATTTTGACATCTGATTAACTTTATGACAGACGTAATAATTTTCCTAAGTAAAAAAGTTGTGGAATTAAGTTATTACAGTACAGTCAGTTCCCAAGACTTGTGTCAACGACTCGCATGGCCATGAGACAATTTTGACAACGTCGTGTGAACTGCAATTAGTATACGACTGTACGTGTGCTGACTGAATACTAACAATGTGATACTAATCACTAAGAATTTGGTAGCTAGATTTTGCTAGTTCTGGTGCTAATTAATGCGTTTTGTAATATTAAACAGGTAGAATAGTTAGGATTCATATGACATATCGTAAATAAATAACTGGTAGCATTCAAACAGATGCTAGCAGAAATACTATCCATACTTAATAATATAAATGCGAAAGTAACTCTGTCTGTCTGATACTCAATCACGCCTGAACTACTGAACCAATTTACATGAAATTTGGTATGTAGATACTTTGATACCCGAGAAAGGACATAGGTTACTTTTTGCCCCGGGAAAATGATGCATTCCCGTAGGAAAATTCCGACGAAGTTGCGTGTAAAAGCTAGTTATAAATATGCTTAAGCTTTGTTTTTGTTAAGCAGCTTCAAGATCCATAATAATATATGTTCTTATAATGGTCTTAAATGCGGTAAAAATATACTTCGCAATTTTTTATTGCATTGGACATCTGTATTGGGATAGTCATACGTTGCTTAAGCTAGCTACTGTTTACGAAACATACCTAATTAAAACTTCGATACAAGGATCTTATACTTGTTTACACAGAAAAGAAAATAATTCCACTAAGTAGGTCTGCTATTTATAGTTGTTGTACGTCATAAATATCGAATGAAAGAGGTTTATGTTTTGACTGGCTGGCAACCTTTTCTTATGAACAGAATTAGGTTAGTAGTTTATTTCTACTACTTGTTTACTTCATAATATCAGAGTTTATTTATCTCGGACTTAAGTTTCCTAAGGCTTATCTTTTTCCACGTAAACAATGTTGTGGAAAATATTTAGGGATTCGATCTGATCGCTTGTTATTATGATGAATGACGCATTTTTTTTAGTCGCCTGTAAAATACTGACTTGCCTTATTTTAACTACTCATTGTTTTCAACCTTAGATGCTTGTGATTGGACAGTAGCAAACTTTACTGAAGTTAATGAGCTAAAATAATGAGCTGATTTACAAACGCAACTTTAAATACTTAGAATTACGCAACATGCTATTAATTCGTTAATAATAGCAATTGGTGTCAGACTGCATTAGTGATTACAGGTTTTATGTACCGTTTCACTGAATATTCCACGACTTTTTTTAAAAAAAAATAAATATTAAATTACTTTCTTTGAACTAAGTGCATATCATGATGTAATTTTAAATCCTTTGCAAAAAAGTATTCAAGCATACATTTCTGAGGCTTTGGTCATTTCATCCCGCTTAAAACTTATCCCGCGGGATAAGTTGTCCACATTAATATTTTTATTATTTTTCTTTAGTCAACTCATCCCGCTTTAAAGAAAAGGTAAAATGTTCTGAATTATTTGAAATATTTGTACATTCGTGAACACAAATGTTTGTTTGTTATAGTTGCTATAAATGTGGTCTTAAGTTAATTACAGTAGGAGATGAGGTTGAATAAATATTCTTTTTGCGTTATAAGCTGTATATTCAAAAATGTCTGATGAATATAATATTATTACTCACTTATTTATCGATATATCTTATTTTCTTTCTTTTTAAAAGGACAACCCCCGCTCTAAGAATTGCTTTTGTGTCGCGGGGACTTTTACAAACATGCAAACAACGGACACAAAAAACAACCAGACCCGAAACAATAATTTATGGAAAGCACAAATAATTGTTTCGTGTGGGAATTCAACCCACGACCTCCCGACGCGGTGGTATCGGCGTGGCGATCTTAACCACTGCGCCACGGAGGCAGTCAAATCAATATGCTTATGCTTAATCGGTAACATTTTGGACTGTTCTTTAGAACGTATAAACATGTTGACTAGAGTTAGTAGTAGTACTTATTTCCATTTACGTAATCAATTCCGAATTTTAAGAAGCCCTATTCAGAAGTACCCGAAAGGGGCAGTGGCCATAATGAGGAATAGTCCATTAGCGAGTCGGTTGTCACACTGAGAATTAGCCCAAATGCGCGTGAACCACTTTTTTTCAAGTCTGTACAAATCGTAAAATATATCAGCGGGATGAGTTGTCCGATTCAAAAATTGTACTAGGACAACTCATCCCGCGGGATGAGATCGAGCGGGATGAGTTGACCAAAGCCTCACATTTCTTCTAGGCGAAAATTTATACTTGGAATGGTCTTCACACCTTGGAGTGTATGAAATTCTAGTACCTAACATAAAATGGGCAATTATCGAGTTATAAACTGTTTCAGTCACTGCAACACAAAATGTTCAGTAAATGCAATCTTTATTAAATTCCTGGTTGATTGTACCTACTCCTGTTTTCCATACATGGTTCGTTTGCAATGCCTAGCTTGTATAACGACAATAAATAATAACATACTGTGTCTAATTTCAATTAGAAATGCAAAACGAGAACAATGCAATGCCATATTTCATTCCTTAGTTTACGATGTCGTGTTACCGTCTGAGCGTCTGATGATAATGATGACTGTATGTGTGCTGACCTTAAACTGAATACATTGCGTACTTGTAATTATGTTCATATAGATATTTATTTAATTAGCTGGTTTCTTTCTATGGCCAAGTTTAGTGTCCTTGTACTAAATTTATTTTACTTTTTCAGCCTATTATTTTTATCTGTTAACTACTGTTATGCCTACCATAGTCTGTTCCATCTGTTCTGACAGATAAATCTGTATGTAGTTATATTTTTAGCGTTTGTTATTTAGATTTTTACAATACTATACATCTTAGCTGTCAATTTTCAAATCCGATTGCTATGAAGAAAAGTTAGTAGACTCTATTTATGTTATTTATCAACTCGATCTTAATCTTATCTTTCATACAACTTATAGTTTCAAATAGAACGTTACGTTGCGACCTAAATACAAAACTGCCCTTTTATTAGTGGGACAATTACTGTACTAGGTCCAGAATTGATGCGCTCGTACCCGAGTCGAGCTTATGAATGAAATCAAAGTGTAGCGGATGTTCACAATCAGATTTTGTCTGTGGTCGGGGCCCACCACAGCAGGTGTAATGAACCCTATTACATACATTACATACTACTATATTTTGCAAAGTATGGACGTTACAGCAATGAATAGTATTTTTTTTAATTCTGCCTTATTCTGAGTCTGTCATCGCCAAGATTCTGGACCGATGACCGATGTCGAAAATGATTGTCTATCTTAGGGGTGGGGGTACTAGTTAATGCCTGGCTGACACTTCGACCATTCCTAATCCTTTGTGTAGGATTGATTGATGAAATGATTGTCTAAGTAAGCATTGTGTAAGTTCAAAAGTTAGTCAAGTCCATCTGTCTAGGAAACGTTATAGGTCTCAGAAATGTCTGCTTTGCAGTTCGTGCCACATTTTACATTAGAAAATCTAGATATTATGAATCCAACTAAACGACAAAAGAGTCAACTAGTTTGACGACCGAAATACTAGTCCCGTGAGTTTTGTGAATCGGTGTGCTAAACGAAACTAGTTTTGTATGATATGTAACCGAAACAGCAATGACATAATAGATGCTTATATGATGTACGTCACCCATACTCTAGAGTAAAAGGAACGTCTAATTGTCGTAGAATGCCTTCGGAATGTCGCCTTCTAAAAGTCCTAGTTGTTTTGATTAGGTTCAATAATCCCTCAGCTTGAGGGCCAGCTAGTTATCCAGACCAGTTTATAAAGAGATTTCATCGTGTTGACAACAAACTTCACGACAATATAAAGTCGTTGACGGTTTTATCTGTTTCCGATAAAGTCGTGTCGTGCCGTGGGACGTCGCATCTAATCTCTCGTATCGGCTCGTGCTAAACCCACAGAGCAATTGTGTTACTACACATGCGACAATTTCCGCAGATTTGTTCATAAAATAGCAAAGCCAATTATTATGGACTATTTCGAGGTTATCATTGGTAATGCCGAGGTTTCATTTTTTACGTAATTGCGTACTGACATTGTCTGTGTTATGAATGTTTAGGTTTCAATGAGATTAACTTGGAGTAGGAAGAATTTGTATTCTGTAATATTTTGGATAGACCTTTAGAATTTGAGGAGAAAAAGTCATTTTCAGTAGTCTAGTAAATCGTATGACAAAATAACTTTTGATTTCTTTAACCGCACTGTAGTCAATTTTTACTCGTAAAAACACACCTAAAGATTGACTGCGGTTTAAGTTTAACTCAGATCATCTTAGTTAAACTTTAAAGCTAGGAAAAGAAATCATAATTGTTCTCACCCCAGAGGGACAGAAGTGATTTAGTAATATGAATTAGGACATTTTTTTATTGTAGCCATGTTAATTAGTATTTTAGCCAGGAGTTTATTGAGCTTGAAACGTAGCGTGTGGTAATCCGTTACGGCCTTCGATTATTTTGCATAACTGAGTCATGCTGACTATTCTTGCTTCATTATTGTTCGTTACAATTTGCTAGTTTGGTGATATTTTGAACGCTATTTTGTTTTGTTTTTAGTTCTTGTTGTTAATTACAACCAGGACTTATAGCGAGATATTTAATACAATTGATAATTTAAGAGCCTGGTTATCAGTTTCTTGAGGATTTTTTCTTCTGCTGTCAATCACTACTGCTGTTGTACTCCAGGCAGTGTCAATAATTATGTCGTCATATTACTCTTTCCTTTATAAATCGCTTAGTTTATTTGCCCATTATTTGTATAAGGCTACATTTTGTCGGAACTCCCCCTTTTACCCAAACATACTTTTCACATTATTGCCGAAATGTGGGCGTATCGATGTTTTTGCGCTTATCATTTACAATAAGAACCAAATGTTGTTTATCAAAATGAACTTTGTAAGTCTGATGCACACTTCAGTATAATGTAGTGCTCTAGTACTAAAATGTGGGTAATCCATCTTCAAACTCGTATCTAACTGGCCCCTTACACGTTTAGTTGTGAATCATATCCTAATACTAGAACGGAACATAGTCCTCGAGTTTCAAGTGTTAATAGTCAATAATAACTACAATATTTTCCTTTCAATGGACGATCATATTTTATATCCACGGAAGTATCGGATTTTTCTCAAATTAGTCATAACTTCAACTTTTCGAAAAGGATTGCACATAATGGCAGTGACGTCATTTGTTTTCTGGATAAAATATTGAATTGACGCATCAATTTACAATAAATCTATACTAATATTATAAAGCTGAAGAGTTTGTTTGTTTGTTTCGGGAACTAATGGTCCGATTTGAAAAATTATTTCAATGTTAGATAGCCCATTTATCGAGGAAGGCTATAGGCTATATATCATCACGCTACGACCAAAAGGAGCAGGGTAGCGATAAAAAATGTTACAAAAACGGGGAAAAATTGCACCCATTCTCTCTTATGTGACGCAAGTGAAGTTGCGCGGGTCAGCTAGTTTAATATACATCGATCATATAACTGAATAAACAATACCACTTCATATTAATGTACTATAATCTGGCTGGTGGGCGTTGTGGGTGTTATGGTACTGTCATACAATACAATAGCGATTATCGTTTACGTGCTTCGCGATTGTTCTTGCTGGGCGTATCTGGGCGTTCTTGCTGTAAGCATATGTGGTCTATGGTAGAAAGAGAAGAATTTGACGTGAGATAGGATTATAGTAGACTAACGGAGTACCTAAGAAGCCAAAATTAGAAAATCCTATTTGTCTTACTAATAAATAAGTAGCAAAGTGTAAGCTCTAATTAGGTGTACAGTGTTTTGTTTTTTAAATCATATAAACTATATAAAGCATCAAAATCCATTGAAATTACAAATTACTGTTTAACCAATCCAGACTAAGAAACCAAGACAGACTTACTTTCTTATTTGGTAAAATAAGAAAGTAAGTCTGTCTGAAGTAGTTTTGTTTAATAATATGCTTTTTTAAATTCATACCAATACGTTGAAGCAGCTATAAAATATAAATCTGACGTCTACATATTTCCTGAAAATGATTTATAGCGAAAATTAATAAATACACGATACTCCTTCCTGCATTTAAACACGGAAAGGAAACTTTATAAGTACCTACATAATAATATTATGCTGGTAACGCATCCAAGCAGAAAAAATGGATACCTCGTCATTTTATGCAAAGTAAATGTAATTTCACAAGCAATTATGAGGTCAAGTGGCATCAGTTTAGTGACCTCAGGCGGCAAGGTTGCCGGCAGATAATTAGAGCATCTCACACACTAACTACCTGTAAGGCCATCACATGTGTTCTTTAGGTCTTACTGAGTAACTCAAATAAAACTGAAGTATTATGAGTTCTCAGTCTGTTACCACATACAAATTATTATTTGGTAAAAACAATTACCATGTAATATGCGAAGTACTTATTAATACTATAAAATTTTGAAGTAACTCTTAACCAGTGGCAATGTTAGTGTAATTGTTCAATGCGATAACATTAAGGAGAGATCGGGACTACGCCATATTCTGTATGAGAATATAGGCCACTATCCCTATAAGTATATTGAATATCCCTATAAATATACAGGGAATAGTTAGATGCTAATAAACCGAAAACTCCGGTGTTTATGGTCAATATAGCAGGTTATTTGTGCTTGGAGGAGGCCGAAAGGGCGCGCGAGGTTGATCCTCTTGCCGCCCAGATGCGTCGCCGCCGGGCAGGTCGCCGGCGGCTGGCGCACGATCGGCGCATCCCCCCTTAGTGAGGACCTTGGGCGGCGGCTATGGGGACGCCGCCGTCCAGTTAATAGGTCCTCTCGAGGGTTGCCGATACGCTGTTGTGTCCGGCCTATCGGCATGTGGAGTTAAAGGCTGGGCAGCCTCTGTGAGGAACCCCTAAATTGGGGTGACCGCGAGGCGTGCGGCTTGTGGTACATGCTTCGGCAGTTATCCCGCCGCACGCCGCCACAAGCGGCCGTGAGGACACACGTGGCGGTTTAGTGGGTATGCCTGCCCTTCTGGCGGGAGAGCCCCACATAACCCTGCACTCCACCCAGGGTGCAGGTGTATGCTTAATGCATTAGCCACGTTAAAAAAAAAAAAAAAAAAAA
Organism: Anticarsia gemmatalis; assembly: GCF_050436995.1. Classification (NCBI taxonomy): domain Eukaryota; kingdom Metazoa; phylum Arthropoda; class Insecta; order Lepidoptera; family Erebidae; genus Anticarsia; species Anticarsia gemmatalis. The sequence continues at coordinate 5,020,185 of NC_134764.1, read as the reverse complement.
AAAAAAAAAAAAAAAAAAAAAAAAAAAAAAAAAAAAAAAAAAGGTTATTTGTGCTTATAACACCTGTTTATGATGACCATAAAATTGCTTAATTCCCTCGTAATTATAACTTCGACCATCATCACGGCAACATTGTTGCCTTGTGACCTATTTGAATTAAATATGAGACATTGATGTGGGACGAAAAACAGAGTAAAGTGTAGTTACGCCGTTTTTTCCTCACATCTAGCATGTGTCAGGTGTATTGTGTGGAGTATAGAAAATAATAAATATACCTACCTGTTAAACAAATATACAACCTGTCGTGAAGCTGAATTTAGGCTATTAAGGTTCAATAACCATTAGCTGAGTAGCACGCAGAAGGCAGAAAAAGTTTTTTTTTAAACACATACATCTTTCAATCACTGCATCACCCTAAAGTAGACTGTAAGTCCGCCTATATACACATGTATATGAAGTTTAAAATAAATAAATAAATAACAAAAGTACTTGGTCTTTCGTAGCATTCTATAAATTAAATTCGTTACAAATATTAAATTATGTTCACTTTCTACACTAAAATTTAACTTTTATTATGACTGTATCCAAGTAAACACATTAGCTATGTCAACTCTTCTTCCAGGAACCCGTTACATGAAAAACATCAGCCATTAATGTTGTTCACCGCAATAAAAGACCTAGTTTCACTATCAGTTATCTGCCTAGCCTGCATTTTGATACGCCGCTGATAAGTTTATCGCAAAACTGGCGTGCCGTGGTCGGACTGTAGATCATGATCATGCCGTAAACCTATTGTTAAAACTGATTTGTAAAGGGAAATGGATTGAATATATGCTTTAATTCATTTAATATGAAATTATAGTACTATGAAATATGAATGCATATGCAGTTGAGCTTATTTTGCTTGTTGTGATTGCGTTGTGGTATTATAATAAAGACAAAAGAAAGTCCTAGGCATTCCATGGTCTTATTTCAGACAAACATGTATCTTTTTATCATCAATTTCTACTCGAATTATTATAGAATTTATGTAAGTACTAGTAGATAGACGATGCATCTTGTTTATAAAGCAATCGACAAAAACGTTTTAAAGCACAATATTTGTATGAAAGCGATTACTATAATATTTAAATTTAAATTCCATACTTAAATGTGCGAGTAACAGGATTCACGATCAGGATATTTTATCGGAAGAACAGATTCAGAACAGTAATCAGTCATTGTGATGTATGAGATTCAATATAGCAGGAGGCTTTTTTCATTACGGTGTAATGGCGTTGTCGAGGACGTGGAGACATGTGACTGGTGCACAAATTGAGGAGCAAGGAATTTGTAATCTCTTCCATCTGTCTATACTGTTTACTTCTACCTTATATTGAGTATAGCCCTCGCTGTATCTTCAGGCTTTTAAAGATCTTTTAGAATAATAAATATTCTGTTTATCAACAGAACTTAAACTTTTTGTATCGAATTGTATCGAACGCACTCCAGGTTGGTTATAAAATAGATAACCTTATAATTCTTTTAAATATCACTGCAAAGGCGTATATCGAATGGGGTGAAAAAACCAATGTAATCCAAGGAAAAGCATTCCTGTTAGCCTTAACTAAAACGATCGTTAAAAGTAACTTAGTACTAACTTTCAACGGCTTCGACCCATCAATCATTGCTACATAAAGACCTATATCAATCGATGTTCTAGATCAAGCCAGGTCTATAACAGTGGTGAAAGGTTGGCCATTAAGAGCCACAATAGGCATGACAGACCTACATTCTTGTGCACACATGAGATTTGATTGGCGCATTAAATTGAAATACTGCACGCTAGTAATTGGGCCACCATGTCGAATGGAAGACTGGTGAACTTGTTTATAAAGTTAGAAAACGTATCCTTTTTGAAGTAATATTCAAGGATAGTTGTCAAAGAAAGTCATCATGACATCAATCTCAAAAATGACAGTTAGTTTAATTTCTTTACTTATAACAACAAATTAATTTTGCTAGTATTGTCATCGTTTTATGGAGTTGCAAACCATTAACCACCAGCAAATCACATAAAGGGTTTGAGAACTCGACGCTCATATATTTTCAGAATTATGTTTTTCAGTTACAGTTCAATAGTGCCGTAACAATAAGTATTACATTACATAACATATATTTCAATACAAACTAATACACATATATCACGAATATGTAGAATTTCATAATTAAATATCACTGGCCGACACGATCACACGACCTAGTTTCTATAAACTGCACCAATTTTGATAATTACCGCATAAAGATAGCTTAATGCTATACTGTTATTTAAACTAGATAGATAACGTTTATTGTGTACATTTTGTTACAATTTCACTGAAATTACACGTACATGTTTCGTGGATAAACTTAATAGTATTGTGGAAAATGTCGCATAGATAAAATAAAAAAGAAAGCACCTGATAATAATCGCAATCCTTATCAGGGGATATATTTTTTTAATCCTATATTGGCTTGCCCAGCAGGGGCAAGGGTCTCCTACCGAATTGAGAGAGGGGTTAGGACTTGAGTCCATCATACTATGCATGTGCACCAATTTTTGTGTTAGTTTTATAAATATGCAATTTCTTTTACACCGCATCTGTCCTCAAACGTCATAATTTTTATCTTACCTCAAAAACAATTAAAATAGATTCGAGTTTTCGTCTTGGTTCTATGAATTGAATCGTTAGATTGACTCTTCCGATGTATGTTGCAATGTCTTAGGAATGTATTGCGAACAAACAGCCCGGCCCATCACTATGTACAGACAAAATTCCTAGACCGAATTGCAACAGCCACCGCACACGTCATAGCGCCTCATTGGAATGCGCGTCTGACGTATTTATAAGCATGTTTTGATAACATCTTAGCAAAAATGAGATCCGTACTTGTTAAGACAATGAGCATAGGGCTTGAAAATAAAACTTTAAAAATGCCTGTAATAATCTCTGTGTATATTTTACTTGCTCTATCAAAATCCATGTCTGACTGAATGGTTTTCAATTCTGGTAGTCTAAATGATTATTAGTATTTTTTTTATTCTATCACGTTTTTATTTGTGCTTATAATCACAATAAAAAGACCTACAGAACAGGTGAATGGACAGATTACTGAGAACAGGCAATTATGTCATTTTCTCATAGCACAAGTAAAAACGATTGAAAACGCCTGCTGAATCGTTTTGTTATTCCTGCACACCTTTTTTGCTTCTATTCGCAGAACACGACGTTGCATTGTAACTGACGACATAATTATAGGTTCTCTAACAAATCCGCCTTCCACAGTGTTTTTTATATGATTCTTAGTGAATGTGGATTAGAAATTACAAGACTTGAGAGGTAGTTCTTAAAGATAGTGTTAAGTTGTTTGTGATAGTGTTAGTGTATCCCTTCGAACATTATGCGACGGATGACTTATCGCAGTATCATTTGATCGACATTCTATAATTTTAAACTTGCAGTAGTATTATCTCCTATGAATTACGATATAGACGCTTACAGTTTTAACAGAGATATCGCTTCGTCTTCTAAGAATCAAGAAACTATCCAGCTTCCTAACACCATGATTGAACGTGAAATAGAGGAACAAAAACGTACGTCCGCCGCTCATACCGCAACGAATTCCAAGACGCGAGCCGATGGTCATCATTCTTTTTTTATTTCCTCTATGGCCATATTGAATTCCTGGCACAGGCATGCGGTAGAATGCCTCATTTTTTAAAATTGATGTAAAATTACGGTTTACGAGTAATAGAGTGATATTGTTACGGCTTTTTTTTATGATGATTTTTAACGCTCATAAAACGGTGTTAACCCAGATTGTTTAACGTAATTTGGACTGGAAAATGCCTTCTGTATTATAATCATTTCTTTACTTGACCCGTTCGTAAACGTGCTCTCTAAAACAGGGAAAATTTTGCTGAAATCTATCACAACAGCCAAACTACGACGTGACCACGTCTTAGTTTTTTAAGCAGGAAAGCAGCTTTGATTGAAACAGTTCCTCGACTTTTAATGAAATGCAGTATTTTTGCCTAATTTATCCAAACATGATTGATGTTGTTTGTGATGATCCTAAATTAACAGTTCAACCCCCGAACTTTATTTATTACCTGTAAAAGCAAGGACCAGGGTAAAAGGTTCCCCGGCCTCATTTCCACATTCCTGATCTGATTGTTGCATTACAAACTTATCTGATTGTGGTTTTTTTTTTGTTGCAGCAAAAGGACAGTATCGCCGAGCACAATTCTAAAGCGTGAGCAGAAATGGCTGCGCATGCTCAACAACTGGGAGGCGTTCATGAGCAAGAACTACAAGAAGGTCCGAGAGAGGTGTCGGAAAGGTTTGTACAGCATTCTTACAAAAACTGACTTCAAAGCATGTCTCTTTATTAGAACCACGAGACAAACATGACCATGTCATCGATATTTTCAAAGTTTCGCATCTTTGAACATATCCCAAAAACTAATCGTCTAATCTGGATTCATTTTTAATGGGATCACATGGGAACACGTTTTTCAAATAGAGTACCATCAAAATAGGTCTACCCTATAAAAAAGTTTTGAGGGACAAAACCTCCTCCTTCTTTTTAAAGCTGGTTAAATGTAATTTGCAACTTTGCACATATATTTTTCATACGCGCTAATTGATTCTCTGTACGATCGCCAAGCATAACATTTGAGTTATTGCTGGAATTGTGCCCACACACTGTAATTGGAAGATCTAAATCTGTGTATCGTTTGAAAACCAATTTCTAGATTTCGATGTGAATTTTGCGATAAATATAGCTTGATGGAATGTGAAAAAAAGTAAAGAGATTTATTATTAATTATTAGTAGGCAGGTAGAAAACACTAACACTTAGATTTTATTACCCTGACACCTATTATTTCATTCGTAATCTTCGATTATGTTCTTGAATCCCATTGAAGCTTTTTAAGTCAAAAGAGGAAATTTTTCATCACATTGAATGTGGTTAGGTACACTTCCCTCTTATTTTTATTGTAACGTAATTCTAATGTCATCATCATCATCATCTCAGCCATTGGACGTCCACTACTGAACATAGGCCTCCCATAGATTTTCAAAGTGACCGATCTGATGCGGCCTGTATCCTCAGGTCATCTGTCCATCTTAAAACCAAGTCATGACTACGCGTAATCTTTTCATCTATTCATAGTTCTATATTTTCTAGGTATACCAGCATCAGTGCGTCCAAAAGCCTGGCTGTATCTATGCGGCGGTCAGTTACTACTGGAGAAGCACCCGAATGAGTACGAAGAGTTGCTGCAGGCGCCCGGCGACCCCAAGTGCATGGAGGACATCAGGAAAGACTTGCACAGACAGTTCCCCTACCACGAGATGTTCATCAGAGAAGAAGGACTCGGGTGAGTTGCATTACAAGAAATTATAAATTCGATATTGATATCGAGATCAGGAAGAGCATAATCTGCTTGATTGCTTCCGTGACGCAGTAGTTTGGGTCACAACGCCGTTATCACTGCGTCGGGAGGTCGTGGGTTCGATTCCCACACGGAAAAATCATTTGTGCGATACACAAATAATGTGTGTGTCTGTTGTTTGTATGTTTTTAAAAGTCCCCGCGGCACAAGAGGAATACGTAGTGTAGGAGTTGTCTTTTTAAAATAGAGAGATAAATCTGTTGCGCGAATATCTACGGTCATTACTATCGACTACCGAGAGATTGACGTATAAAATGTACGTATAAATTAGTCATTAAAGCACTTGCCAGGGGCACTCACCAGACATTCGTAAAAAAAAATCATTCGAATTAGTTTTTATACTATATGTATATCGAAAGTTTATTATATTTATTCTTGTTACAGTTAAATTTCAGTGTGAAAACGCTCGTATTTTATCGTTCGTAGGTACGTAGTACAAGCGTACACGCGCATGTCCGTATACGCGATTAATTGCATGTACGCACGGCTGAGCACGTGCTAAACTATGTGTCAACACGAGTTGATACGTATAAGCTAACGATTGTATGCGCGCATTTCATTTTATTTCTTCAACAGAAATAAAGATCTAACTTATATCTATACTATCTATACTTACTAATATTATAAAGCTGAAGAGTTTGTTTGTTTGTTTCTCTAATCTCAGGTACTACTCTACCGACTTGAAAATTCTTTCAGTGTTAGATAGTCCATTTTTCGAGAAAGGCTATAGGCTACATATCATTACGCTATGACTAATAGGAGCAGAGTACCAGTAAAAAATGTTACAAAAACGGGGAAAATTTTGACCCATTCTCTCTAATGTGACGCAAGCGAAGTTGCGCGGGTCAGCTAGTTAATAATATTCTTGTATATCTATGCATCAATCAAAATTTAGATGATATGTTTATACATTTGAGGGTATTGACCCTGAAAAACAAAAGATTAATATCTAAATGTTATTTCCCATCGTATCTTCAGTCATTTTATCTCTGTACCATAGTATTTCTGTAGCTATCTTGATTGATCTGTGTTGCCGGTGAATGCTCATTTTATTTGTTTACAATCACACGTCGCATAGTTGCCAACTGACGAACACTGTCTAGTGCCAGCAGTGATCGTTACGTATCATTAATATTGTTGCTGTTTACTATCATGTCATGTTATTTATAGTATTCTGTTTATTTGTTTAGATGCCACATGCCGGCAACCTACGATTTTCGAGTCTATAATTAATATAATTTCAGCGCAGATTTCAAAACGTTCTTAGGAAAGTAGTGGTGAAAAATTACGAACTTTATGATGATAACACCAAATGGCGCTTCAAACAATCAGTTTCGTTAAGGCTTAAAATATAGGTAGTGACCGTTACAGCCATTTATTTATTGGTCTTATTTTTAATCTACATTACACCTGCTACGTGCTTGGCGTTGGAGATTGTTCTTGTTAACTTTTTTCTCAGGGAAATGACTAAACTGTCAAACGCAAAACTACGTCCACGTCATTAGAAAGTCCATTATCAATCAGAACATTAAGTACTTTTGGCAAGCGCAACTTTTATTCTCACTAATAAAAAAACAACCACAATAATTGATTGTGAAGCAATTAGTCGTCTATCGGGCATCTAGCCGACATTGCGACGAAACATTACTAATTAAAAACAATAAAACATCGGGTGCGATTGTCATTTATTTAAAAAACTGTCTTGCCCATGACCTCACCTGTTTGAAGGAACTAGATTATTCTATTAAGATTGCTTTAAGACACCCACTGCGGTAGTCTTATGTCTAGAGTAGTATAGATAATAGTAATTGTAGAATACTAAGGTTCTATGTGATGCATCTCTTGATGAAGTTGTCCTTAATGCTATTTTCAACTATGACCTTTATACTTATTAGATGAGCTATACACTAGTCTACGGCATTGCTCGTGTTGCGGTTTAATAATACTTATAAAAAATAATTTAGGCTGGTCTGGCTAGAATTTTGCTTTGAACTTATTAAAGCGCACTATTTAACTTAGTAAAGAGCCTTGTAGTTAAAGTTTGCGACTAGCATAAGTAAACAAAACGCAGAATTTAGAACATAGGTGAGCCGCAGACTTATTCAACTGACCGTAGCCTTATCGAGCATACCACTATTGCTTTACGCAGAATTCTTAATAATTATAATCTAGAAGAAGATAAGTCGTCATTGTCGAGACTCTCTACTAAGTTATCAGACTATAGATTTTCCTGCCCTAAGCAAAAAGTCACTTCTGGATAACTATACTATATACTATAATATATATATATTAATATTATAAAGCTGAAAAGTTTGTTTGTTTGAACGCGCTAATCTCAAGAACTGCTGGTTCGAATTGAAAAAATATTTTTGTGTTGAATAGACCATTTATCGAGGAAGGCTTTAGGCTATATAACATCACGCTTAATAATAATTCCAGTTACTACCACTAACTGGACTAACTAACAAATACTACTTTTCCTATTTCGTTATGAATATTTTTTGACTACACCCCTCAGGGACTTAAGGGTATCATACGGTGAATGTGTCTGGTTAATTCGTCATGTATTTGTATGTGGACATAGCCAAGTAATGTACGTGTCACGCTAACTGCGGTCGGGGACTGTCCATACATATTCGATGACTAATTACTTTATCGCCATGCCCTTGTAGCCAGTGTGTTAACTACTACACGTTAGTTAATTGTACGGATACAATTTTGAACTTAGTATGATTATGATGTTCTTGTCCAACTAATTCAGTTGTTTAAAGTTTCAAACACATCATAATATATCACGTCTCGTCTCCATTTCTCAAAGAATTGCTGATGAAATAATAATATAGGAAAAAAACATCGAAAAAGTGAAATTACCATGTATGGCATCCAGGAAATACAGATTAATAGGACGATTATAAATGTACGACGATTGTAAAACTAATCAACATTTCTTTCTTGTGGGAATCACATACGCCCACCACTAGCCCTGTTAAAACATTGTCTTATTCATTATCAATTACAATTAATTTATGTTTGTTTCAGTCAACAAGAGCTGTTCTCAGTGCTGAAGGCGTATTCAGTGCTGAACCCGAAGGTGGGCTACTTCCAGGCGCAGGCGCCGGTGGCAGCCTTCCTGCTCATGCACATGCCCGCCGTGCAGGCCTTCTGGTGCCTCGTCAGCATCAGCGATAAATACCTTAATGGATACTACAATCCGGGTCTTGAGGTAAGATGAGTAATTTGTTTATGCCAAAATAATATGAATAAAGTGTCGTTGATCGTACGAATTAAAAGTTTGTGAGGACTTATACAATAATAAGTTTCTTACCCTGTTACGTAAACACTACTAAACAGATTTTGATAAAATTGTGTATGTGGCAGATTTTTTTTAATTACCTAACTGGAACACTAGTATTCATCATTTATGAACAGCTATGAGCTATGCAAAAATACCAATAAATTACTCATATTTAAAGTTGATATAATATCTTTGTTATAAAATGAGGAAGGATAAATAAAAGCTTTTATAAACTGAAATTGAAATTGACTGGATTAGTTAATTTAGCCTGATTATCTATTAAATATTTTGAATGTAAATGGAACTATGTAACATTAAGATTTAATTCTGCGTTTTTCCTTTCTAAATTACGCAAGTCTGTTAGTCACTTTTCCCTTTCATTCAGTAGTAATAAAATGATGACGTAAAACGAAATCCCCTTTAACAAAACATTGTGACTTGATTCCCACTCTCATATTATGACGCACCACACAGATATCGTATCAGACAACGCGCTTATCTGATTTTCAAATCGATTGTCCGAACTACGATACCAAAACAAAAGCAATGATTTTGTAAAAATAATTGAAGACAAATATAGAATTGATGATATAAATATTATGCAATAATTAAATATGTGTCGAAAATAATTATTTTTAAATTTTTTGCAGGTTAAAGTTTAATTTGATTGCAAAATCTACAATTATAATTGTAGATTTTATTTCTAATTGCAATTGAATTCCATAAAAGTATGCGTCATTCTTTCAATCATTTCTGCAAAATTGTACTTATTGATCGATAAATAATATAATTAGAAAGGCAAGGCAATCTTTTTAGAGGTGTAAATTGATAGCCAATTTAGTAAGAGTTGAGTCCTAATTTTAAACAAGAAATATATATAAAGCTCAGTTTTTACTTTAACAACTGTGCAAAAATGTATCCTAAAGTAAAGAATGTCTTAAATTAAATCTGTAATTCGTGCTCCAGGTCCTCCAGCGTGACGGAGACATCCTGCACGCGCTGCTCCGGCGCACGGCGCCCGCGGTGCACCGCCACCTGGTGAAGCACAAGGTGGAGCCGGTGCTGTACGCCACCGAGTGGTTCCTGTGCGCGCTCACCCGCACGCTGCCCTGGGACAGCCTGCTCAGGGTCTGGGACTGCTTCCTCTGCGAGGGAGTCAAGGTAAACACCGCTTTTACTTGTCTATTTAGTAATTTTTGTTAGATTTGTCTTAGACAATATTTGACAGAAGAGGTTTCGTTTATAGTCGCCAATCGATTACTTTTAATTTTCCTTATAAATTTAACGTTCTGTCAAGTTTTAGGTTCCTAACAAATTTTTGAGCAAATGTGTGGAGGAATATCGAATATAATAGCGAAATTAAATTTGTCCTAAGTTTTAATTAGATTAACCCAGATCGGTTTATTTAGGTTATGCCTCTCCTGTATATAACTACAGCGAAGAAACATTTTTTTGTGTATACACATTGTTTAACAATGATGTTTATCTGGCAGGTGCTGTTCAAGGCGGCGCTGGTGATCCTGGCGGGCGCGCTGGGCCCGGCCAAGGTGCGCAAGCGCGCGGCGGGCCTGTGCGAGACGCTGGAGGTGCTGCGCCACCCGCCCGAGCCCGTGCTGGCCGAGGACTACCTGGTGTACCACATGACGCGCCTCAACCTCACCGAGGAGGACTTCGAGTTCGAGCACCAGCGCCAGACCGCCAGGCGGCGCGCCATGCCCAATAGAAGGTACAATGCTTTTTACATTTAAATACGATTATAGTCTTCCTATCGTATGGTTAGTGGTCAACCTAGTGTCAAAGTTGTTCAAGCTGCCCGAAGGAATTTGACATGGCTTAACGACTGTTATCGTAGAAGCTAACAACCGGGACCGACATTTAACGTGCACTCCGAAGCACGGAGACGCCCAGTTCAAATACCACTATGCGGTCACCCATCTATGGAGTGACCGCGCCAAGGGTTGCTTGGGCGCCTCACTACGATTATAGTGCCCTAGGCTATACGCCAGTATCGAGCTAACAATGTTTTTTTTACAATTAGCTTTTGCATTTGGAAAAAACGATTATTAAATCTTCAGATTAATTATAACTACTATCTATGTATAATAGATAGTACCGTTAGGATTCATATGTTCTTACCTTATTCTAAAAACGAGTAAAGTTAAATACATAATAATTATAAAAATAAAAGAAAGAAAACAAAAATCTATATTTTTGAGACATCTAAGTTCTATATAAATAACCTAATCCTAATGTTTTGTTCTCGTTTTAATTCCAGTGGCAGCTGATTCAGCGACTGTTCCTACAAGCGTTATTCTAAGAATAACGCTAGGGATCTGTTCAATACGTTGTAAAGTGCTAAGTGCATCAGACTAGAGACACCGCGAGTGCTATGTGATACTGTGACGACCAAACTGACGACTGACTACTGTGTTATGTGTGAGTGCTTGCTGAGTGCTGGCTGAGTGCTCGCTGAGTGCGTGACTGTGGGATATGAGCGTGGAATTAACAAGTGTTTAAGACGAGCGGTGTAAGTCTTCAAATGTAGTATTTTTTATTATAAATGTGAAATTGGTACATACATTTTTGTAAATCAGAAATTATGCAAAATTTAAGGAAGGAAGATTTATAGCCTATGTGACGGTATTAAAATCAGTTTGTACATAATTATATTTCCTACTAAAATCGGTCCTATTCAAAAGTGACTTCATAGTATGAATCCTGCGTCAACCTGATTGTAATGCGTTTTAAAAAACTACATTTGTAAGAAACACACCGCTTCGTCCCACTGTGGGGGGTGTGTAAATCCACTTTTGATTGGAGTTAGTTAGCTAGTTAGTAGGGGGAGAAGCATTAGACTCCTGGAAGAGTCTTTAGTCTTGTTGTTCACACATTCGTGCTCCCAAAACTTGATGAAACCACTTCTAAATGTGAGAAAAACTGGTTGCAATTTGTCTTCGGGTTGTATTGTGTGAAAACAATTGATATGTAAAATATCGATTGCTGCTAAGGGTCTTATTACATTATTGGACCAGGAATCGATATAAACTAATTATGTGGGATTTATAAACCGTATTCGCTGTTTCAACGCAACGACGCCATAGTCGGGAAAGAAAGGTATTTGAACACTGATATGTTCATTCTTATGTCGAAATAAAGTATAAGCCGATTTCTTGTCGAATAATGAGTATAGACCTCTCCCCCACTAAGTATGAAGGTTGTACCAAATATGACTTGTATTGTATTTGTATGGATATAAGAGTAGATATTTCTTACGTGTAAATGTATACGTAATCATTGATTATGTGGTAGGGAATGTTGAATTAGAGTATTTTTCTACAGCGTGTAGAAAGTTAGCTAGACGTAGTACTATCGTTGAGGTTTGAAGGCTGCGTGTTTTACTCTCGCGAGAGTAGGCACACATTTGGTAGTTAACTTTCGTCATTATTGTGAAATATTTACGGTGAAAATATGAACTTTCGCGTACTGAAAGCATATTTTAATATAATTATCAGATTGTGTTACAATATTAGAACAGTGTTCTGAGATAATTTGGTTTAGAAATGTGATAATTGATATGAAATTTATTTGGTTTCTACCACACTGTTGAATTGTTCGAAAGCCAAGGTGTTACGACTTTTTTTATTACAAAGTATGTATTGTATGGCAATTGATTGTTTGTGTATTTTTTTTGCAATAAATGACGAATGTTAATCACCAAAGGACTAACGCACTAGCGTGTTCAATCCATATAAATAAAATTATAATTCATATAATTTGTATTATAGACGAATTCTTTCGACAATTCAATGTATCCTCGAACTTTATCGCTTGAACGAAATTTACTGTATTATTCTATGTTTGCAAAGTTATTGTGTAATGGCATTTCTTTCCTAAGAGCTGAACGCTCGCACTTAGCCAAATAAAACCTATGTTTTTCGTGCATATCTAGTACATTGTAAATGGTTAGTGTTAAGTTTTAATAAATAATAAAATTATAGTTATTGATAGATTTTTTTGTTCTCGAATTCTGATCGATAGATCGAACATTTCAAATGAAATTTTATTATCCAAATGTGACTTTTGTGAAATGGTTTCTTCATGCAAAACGCCTCTTTTAGGGCTTTAAATTGCAATTACAATTGATTCCGCTAGTTCTATTCGCTCCATATTTATCAAAATATCACCATTTACTCAATATGTCGTTAAAAAGCGATGTAATTGACATAAACCGTGTATTATCGATAAGTTTGAAATATTCGAACTTCGGAATAGTTTCCACACATACAGTATTTAATCACCTTCCTATAGACAAAGGATGTGAATAGTCTATGACCATATGTTAGTTGTAGTGGTTTATTGTAAACCTATAATATAATATCTTATTTATTTTTTTGTGTAAAAAAATAATTTGAAAGATGCGATGGCAGCTTTTGGTCGCTCAAATTTAACGTAACTGGGGTGAAAGTTTAGATATTATGATCAAATACGAGAAACTTAAATAATCCATATTATTTTGTAGGCTCAAAACTAGGATAGACTTTGTGAAACATCTGAGATTAGGACCCAGATATTCTAAATGGAAATCCCAGTTACAATGGGGCCTTAACCTTAGACGTTAATTCAAATATATTTTATTGTCGGCTTACTGCAAAATATAACGATTTCTCAAAAGTACCGAGAATAAGGAATGAACAAAGCGGTGATCAAGTCTCATGTTTTCAGTTTCTGCAATAAGCCGATGTTAAATATAATTCTTGTGCGACTTTTTGGAATTATAGTCCAAAGGATGCCCCCAACGTTAGGTGATTGTATCATAAGAGTTACGTGAGGAGACTGTGTAATATAAATTGTAAAAATAATACTGAAATATTTCATAATACATTGTGATAAGATTCGTAATTATTAAAATTACATATCTCGTAAAAAATATTTAAAAATCTTAAAAAAATAAAGTTAATTTTGTTCGTGAAGTACAACTTAACTGATTAAAATTGTCTCTTTCTTATACCTCATTCCAGATTGTGTTACAAAATTATTCCATGAACCATTAAAATTAGATGGTTATTCCTTCAGTTTCTAAATGTACAGTTATATTAATAACTTACATAGTATTTTCAACATTCCCATCGGTCTTCCCTCGCCCCCACACTTGTACAAGATTGACTATAGCAAAAAAAAGATCTGTATTTTATAACGATTTATCACAGATTATGTATTTAAAAAATCACTACTATATTTTACGATTCTCTCATTCTCTGTTCCATAGCAAATTATTCATTGTAAAAGTCATAAAAATATTTCTATTAAAGTTATTTTTACATACAAATCTATTTATCAATATCGGCTGAATATAAAGAGTAGGTTTAAGTTTCCTTTTCCAACTAAACTGCCTGTTACCACTGTGTTTATGAATAAGTAAACAAATATCGAATGTAGGCTATGATTTAGTTATAAGATCGCACGCAGCGTCACTATGGTGCATAATGTTTTACTTCTTTTTTATTTAATTTATGTTTTTATGACCGAGTGGCCAGTTATGTGTAACTCGACCAAAGAATTGAATAGACTTCTGATATAACTCGACTGTTCAGAATTAAGAAGTTTTCAACTAGTTAATTCCATAAATATTATAAAGTTTACAAATTAAATAGTTATTAAGGGTCCACTTCACAAATATTGATAAGTATTTTTAACAAGTTACGAAAATAAGAATGCTGTCTTTATTTATTTCCGTTAATAGAAAAGGGCAGCATGTTATTTTTGAAATACATTTCCTAAGTAATTCTGATATATGAAGTTTGAAATTCTTGTTTGGGTTACACATTCATAATGTATGGCTACTTGATCGTGCTAGGAGTATTGCTTAGTATTAATGTTGTGAGAGTTTGAATCTGAATAAACTCACTTGAAATATCAATAAGATAGACCTTGATTCACCGTAGTGCCCTTTGGGTCAAAAGTAATATACTTGTGTATAAATTGTCTTAATAAGTCTATCGTGCAATACTGAATAAAACTATAATACTTTCTGGATAAGATGTGATGTTCGTTTTGTCAAAGTTGTCAATCAAGGATTTTCTGATGACTGACTTTACTCATACATTGGAAATCCTTGTATCTATGATATGTTTACTACTGACATTGAAATTCAAGCCTTTGTGGGATTTCCTGGAGAGCCTCAACAGGCTTGTTACTTTTGAAATCTTTTTGTATACGCATTCAACGTGCACGCGCACGTTCTAAACTCTTTCAGACTTAATGATTTTTAAAATATTTATAAAATTATATGAAATAAAATATGCATATTAAAAACTTCATAACGTATAAAGTGGTTTAATAATTATGAGTGTCGTGTGAGTGTGATTTTTGTTCATTTTTTCGATGAAAATTTTTATTCAACGTTATTTGTGTAGATAGTAACTATTATTTTATTTGTTGTTATTGCTAGTTTCTATGGTTAGAATTATTTGATACTTGTACGGAATACTCTGTGGAATATAACTACTTATTTTGCGATCATTGTTTTTCATGTTCTATGCGCGAGACTACTGAAAATTATCTGTTTGTCCATGTTTAAACTCGTTTGTTTCAAATACCTATAAGTTTATGCATTATTAATGAGATGGTTGATTCGTCAACCTAATAACGATGTGTGTTGCAATATATTTAAATTTGTTTTTCATTTTTTTAGCTATTTCTAGCATTTCTTTAATACTACTTATTACAAATATGTGCCAAATAGTCTCGCCTAGTACTCAATATGAATTAAACTTGCACAATTTAATGAATAATGTATTGATGAAAGTTATCGTGTGTTCGTCCACATTGTACCAAGTCCCTTCACATTCCGTTACGCAGACTGTTGTGGTAAAAGATACGTTTCTTGACTGTCGTGAGTATTTTTGTACAGTGGCTGAGAGTTTTCATATCGCTGCAATATTCAAGTTGTAAATAAATATTTAATATGATTTTTGTGTTTTATTTTTTGCTCCTGATAAAAAAATATACACCTCCCAAGGATGGCATTTAAAAAAACGCTGCATAACTTGGAAGTCCTGCATCTATCTGGTCAGCACTGTTGATTTGCGTATTTCGGTTGACCGTCAAGCGTGTGAACATTAAACCCCTGACTGCCGTGAGCACTTAGACTACTGAGGCCGTAACTTGATGTGTATTTATTTGATGCTCTGCACAGAAAAGGTCACTTGAAAGCAATATAACAAATTTTGTGGGGTATTCGGATAATGTGCAAAATAAAGAAAACAAAATTTAAAAATAAAACAAAAAGTGGGCTGTATAAATTATAATTAAATACAAAATCGTAATCACTCTTAGGTACAAACAATACGCCGTTTATTCTAAAATACACTATATTTTGTTACTCAACGACTATAACATGCTCCACACTACAATTCCGTTTGAATATTGAGCACCAAAGTTATTATACCTTAGGATTTCAACAAAAAGCAATTTATTTACATTCCCTAGCGTTTTGACTCCAAAATAAAGAAGAAAAGGCCTCTAAATCATTATTTTTTATTAGGAAGATACTGGTTTTAATAAAATCGGGAACACCGCAAATCTATTATCAAGTATACATCGCACCTCGTATTATATTATGCGCACAAGACTTGTTTTTTATTCTAAGTTAAAATAAGTAAATATCTGAGTCAGATGCGTGTGACAAAATGTTTGGAAACGATTATAGACTGCTTTTAAATGAGTATTCTATAAGTGATGTTTAAATTGTTCGAACCTCACGTAAAATGTGGATTGTTAAACCAAGTCTTGATGTAATATAACCATAGAACAGAATATGACAGTAGGAAGAAACGATAGAATACTTAAATACTTGAACAACATACAACAATAATGAGTTTTAAAAGTAAATAAATGCGTTTATTTGAACTTTATCTGTGAACTAGCTGAGACGTAGTACAGGCGAAGCGAAGAAGGCTGCAACTAAATCAAGCAAAAACACAACACAAACTAAAAACATTGTGACTAACGTAAGAACAGTGTCACAAGTCAATAAATAAAACTACAATACAATTTAACTGTTCATTTTGTTAAAAATCACAATAGTATTTCTTCTGTGTTCATCTATTTGCAGTAAAAAGTACATATTTGCCTTGCAGTATGATAAATATGACCTATAATTTCTGTTAAAATTGACACGATAAAACAGTATTTTTGTGGCGTTTATAAAAATACTTAAATAATTTATTCATAGCGATGTTGCAACTTAATTGTTAACAAATCGAGTAAATAGTGATGTAGTTAACAGTGGTGTCGCTTGACCAATAAAATGTACTATTCACCCTGACAGGGCCGCACCGAAGCGCAATTCACACTGTGTTGAATGACAACCGCATCGAACTTGTTTATATCAGCGGCTATTCTTACACTGGCTATCTTCGCGACTGATCTGGCGGTTGCGTGCTCGTGCCGTTTATATATTGGTTTGTCGTGCGAGCATGTGCCCGAATCCGCGAATGCGCGTGGGTGCGTATCCGCTTCAGTGCGGCCCGTTCAGTAAGAAATTTACATTATTCATAACTTGAAACAGTCGTCATCGATCAACAAAGCTTATGTCTATCTTACTATTTAATATATTATATCTTCAGCTGTCACAGAACGTGTAGGGGCTGGCAGGCTGTAAAACGTGAAGCAAGTTTTACATTAACTTAAATAATTCTAAATGACTATTGTCTTCACCATGTAATGCTATTTCGTATGTCTTAACTTCGATATCTATAAGGCAATTCAGTAATTATTATTCTATTCAATAACTTTTAGCATTTATTTATTATTTTAATACGTAACATTAGTGAATATTTCTCGCGAAACTGGGACGTGTTCGTTATCTACAGAAAATTCAGTAAATATTATCGAGATAGGTCAATAAAAACCTGAAGCTAGAAGCTTCGAACGTAGGCGAGTGTGCTCCGTACATGAGAGTATTGTGAACATAGCACTCGCCTACAGCGGTAATGTACATCGTCGTTACCGACGCGAACAGCAGAGACAAAACTATGTACAAGATATGTATATTTATTATAAAAACAATACTTAATTATTTCGTACAAGCACCGAGCTCAAAGGCATCATTGGAGCAACGTTTTCAGGTATTTAGACTTTCGCTTTAAGATGTTTCTCACATCGTTGAGCATTTCTTCGCGGCCGTTTTTGAGTTTATTTTCTACAGGGCTTTGGTATTTTTCGTCTACCGTCAATTTCGCTAAGGTTTGTTCGAGAGTATCAAAGTCGTATTTGGGCCAATTGTCGAGTACATTTTCGAGCGTAATGATAGAGTTCTGCACGGTTTCATTGAGTTTGTTGAGCAGTTCCGATGTTTTGAGTTCGTCGGGCGACTGGCTGGTTTTCTTTTTGGACTTCTTGGTGTTGGTGGGCGCAGTCAGCTCGTTGCACACGCCCAGTAAGAATGTGATAATGCCTATGAACTGAAAAAAATAAACAATTTAGAATTTTTATTCTGCAAATACGCTACTTCTCCCTTCTAGTTCTCAAAGAGAGAGACAGAAATGTCTTCCAGATTTTTTTTGTTTTGTTAGTTACCTCTAAGTAATTGGAGAGATGCTCCAAGCAGTCTCGGACGGTCCAGCCCGGGTCCCCGTGGACCCGCAGTTCCTGCAGCAGAGTGTCGGTGGCGGTGGGCAGCAGCGCGGCGGCGGCGCGGGCACAGTCGTGTGCTGACGTCACTCGCGCCAGCGCCAGCTCGCCCGCCAGTCGCAGGCACGTCGCGTACAGCTCCCGGTATGGCACCGGAGAGTTCACGAATGCTGAAATACGTAAATATAGTCATAAAACTAACGATAATAAAACACACTTATCTAGTTTAATATCAGATTTGTTGTTTTTGGATTTAGGAATGGCAGATTGTAATCGCAACATAGCCCAGTACAGGTAGTGCGTATACGTAAACATGTTTACTTTTGTGAACACACTAGGCTGATGCGACGTGACTGTGTTGAATAATATCATTGCCAATTAAATAAAAAAAGTTAAAGTTAAACACAAAGTAAAAGAAGATACTTACCAATAATTCTACTAGAGAAGGGCGCGGCTATGCATAGTCGTTCCTTCTCCGTATACGTTTGCTTGCACTTATCCATCGCTACACTGAACGCGTCCACACACACCATCAGCTGTTCGTAATGGCTCTTCTTCTCGTCCACACTCCTGTTATCGGCCAGTTCTATGCACAGAGCGATGGAAGAGACCAGCGCGTCTTTGAGCCTCATGTACGATATTTCGTGGTCGAATGTTCTAGACTTGAGATGCTCATCGTTTAGTTGCGGCGGCTCGAAGTTCACTATCACGTTTAAGTCGCGGTTGTCACTGGAATGTGAAACAGTTTGTATGGTTAGATAGTTGATACTTTTTAATATGTTAAGTTAATAACATTTAAATATCCATATGATTGTCTAAGTATCATGTCTATGCAAGGTTTTAGGATCACTGGAAGACGTCAACACGAGTCTCGCTTCATTGAAAATAGATAGTTGTGGTTTTGGCCCAAAGTTATGTTATTGACAAGCATTGTTGATGCAATAGAGAGTCAGGTGTTTGGTGTACAGACGTGGGGTCGGCGGGCAGGCGGCAGGGCTGGTGCAGCGGCGCGGCGGGCCCGGCCAGCAGCGACAGCAGCGCCTTGTCGCGGGCGGCGGCCGCGGCCCAGCCGCACGCCTCCAGGCGCCGCGCCCACGCGCCCAGCTCCACCAGCTTCTCGAACGTGCCGTACTTGTACGCGTACGTCAGGTGCTCCACGCTCTGGAACACACATGTATAATTTATACCTCATCTAGGCATAAAAATGGAGGAAATCGCTTATGCAGCATGCAAGGTAAATGTTGTTTTTGACAAAATAGGGATTTCACTACACCATAGATTTGACCCTCAGGAGAATGATTGCATACTTAACTTCATTGTGGTCAAAGTGTGGATTGAGTCCTTTCTGCTTAACTACGTCCATTTAGCGTGCGAGGGCATATTTATCGTAAGTGCACTGTTGCACGCACACGTGTACGTTAGATGCGTCAGCTAGTACGAAATTGTATGAAAGTATAGCTAGAATTTCCTTGACCTTTAAGAAATATATTTTGAGATACAATTTTACTTACATCCTTCCCATGATGTGTGTGGAAGGCCCTGGTGTCAGCCAGCAGCTGCAGCGCTCTGCTGGCGGCACACGCAGGCGCCAGCCTGGCACAGTGCAGCCAGCCCAGAGACATCAGCTGAATGTGCTTCACTTCTAACCGCTGGTATATGCTGTCAGCCGCAAGCGCGTTACCTGCGAAATACCATTACATTATACGTTGTGTTCAAAATTGTCTGTTACTAGCCGAAACGCGCAACTTCGCTTGCGTCACACAAGAGAGAATAGCTCATAATTTTCCCCTTTTTTGTAACATTTTTTACTGTTACTCTGCTCCTATTAGTCGTAGCGTGATGATGTATAGCCTTCCTCGTTAAATGGTCTATCTTTATACTGAAAGAATTTTTCAAATCGGACCAGTAGTTCCTGAGTTTAGCGCGTTCAAACCAAACAACAAACAAACAAACTCTTCAGCTTTATAATATTAGTAAAGATTTCATGCTAGAAAGCAGATAGAAATCTAATAGAGTCGGGGTTTAAAGTAAGTATTTAGCACTTACCAAGTACATGGTACAGTTTGACGAGCAGCAGCTTGGCGTGGAAGTTGGCAGGCGAGTGGTGCAGGATCAGCTCCAACAAACATAGTGCTTCCACCACCGGCGCTGAGTTCTGTTGTTCCACAGCTAGAAAAAGAATGAAATCAATAGGTAACGTATACGTTACATTAGAAACGTGAAACACTTTTAATGATTTGAGTTTAAAAACACTATGAGATTACAAAATCCATGTCAAAAGATAAAAGAGATATAATTAGACATTGTTCTCAAAAACAATTATATATATATTGCTGTATTTTTCAGAAACCGTGATATTCTTACACAACATTTTCACACGTAAAATCGAAAATAGAAGGTTCTAAACCTTAAAAATTTAACTACCATAGATTGTAAGATTGAAAATTTGATGTCATAAATCAACAAAATAATATACCAGCATAGAAGTAATGATGTGCCGCCAATATCCCGTAAGAGTCTGCCGCACAGAACTCTGTTGTTGTGGATGTGAGTAGACCGTTCTTGAGACAGCGCATGTAGTGGTCCCGGAGCTTGAGGGCCAGGGCGAGCGCCTCGGCGCCCGGCAGCGGCTCGGCCACCAGGCGCCACGCCGCCAGGCAGGACACGTGGCGCTGGATGTCGTCCGTCTGGACAACAAATTATTATAATTGTAGAATTTTGTCACTATTAGTAAGACCTGAAGTCGTTTTGTATCTCAATTTAATCCTTTGTTCTTTAGTTTATAATTGAACATTCTTCATCATGTAAATGTTTTTTAGTAAGACAGTAAATATATGCATCTACAAACATAAATGAGTGGTATGGTATCAAGTTTCTGCTATATAAATTGGTGTTAATTCTATTTTTGTCTTTAAGTTAAAGTAGAGCTGGTAATAGAAAAAATATTTTGTGCAATCAATTGTAAAATTTCTCCATATTTATAATATAATCCAGTATGTCATGTTACAAACTTGAGTAAGCAAAGTCATGAATATTTAAAATTATTTGATATTCATGACAACATGTATTTTAATACAACTGTGTTAACATGTGATGTCAGGGTACATATAAAATTATAAGCAACAGAATAAAACTTACTGTATCTGGTTCACTATTCTCATCAAAACCAAGGCAAGTCAGAAAGTCCCTGCAGTTATCTTCTCTCTCTTTTAGAGGTATCATTGGTAGATACGGTCTCAAGTCAGTCACCGCACAAGGCTTGTGAGCAAACACTCTTAGATACTGCACACATAAAGCCAGACTACTGCCAAGTAATGATGAAGGATCTCCATCAACTGCTAACCGTTTCCACAACTCCAACCTAGCTAAATACGGTCCCCTCAATGTTCTCCCAGAGGACATACTCTCAACCAATTGACAAATAAATTCGTGGCACTTTTCTGCTGTATTATCAACGGAATTTTCCGAGTCCTCTTCATTTTCATTCATCAAATGAAATACAGAGTCAAAGTATGGCAGGTAGTAGTCCCAACGGTCAATGTTTTCCCATAAGAGTTCTTTACAGACAAGGTTTAACCGTCTCCAAAGGCCTAGTTTCTTGAGATATGGGATACAAGCCTGTGCAGTGGAGCCCGGTACTAATTGAGAGTACAACGGGCTCTCAATAAATTTCAGAATGTCTTCCCATTTCTCTTGCAGTTCTAAGATCATGATGTATAGGCGTGCTTCTTGTTCTGCTTCCATTTTATTTTCCGAAATAAAGTTGTCTACCATTCTTTGAGCTAGGGAGAGCAGGATACCTCTTTTGGTATTGTCTTCAGATGCTTTAGCCTGTGGGACAATTATTTTTATTACAAGTACAGTCTTTCTAATCTTATCTATGTAAAAGATGTATTGTGTGATAAATGGCTATTAAGATACAGTGGATTTTATCAAATATTATATTGTTAAGTACTATCTTTGATCAGTTTCTTTAAATTGATACTATAAAACATATATATTATATTACATATTATGTTTCATTGTTCAATGTGGGGATCAAAACCTCCTGATGCAATGGTAGCAGTGTAACAACTCTAATCATTGGGCCACAGAGGCAGTCAGTGATAAATTACTACAATATAGCAGAATGTAATAGTATTCAAATTACAGTCAACCTAAAGCAAAGACAAAAAGGTTTTGTTTATATTTCTCTACTTAAAAGGTATCATAACAAAGATGACATGTCAAGGAATATTCTATAAACAGCTAGCTCATGTTACAGCTATGTAGTTGTAAGTTATGTTCCCCAAAAGTAAAACAGAGCTTTTAACTGAGTCTTTGATGTCTGTCTGTCTCATGAACAGTGATAGTAAGACAGTTGAATTTGCTGCTTACTGTTACATACCATAGTTTTGTTTCAGAAGATATAAAGTGATAATATAAGCTTACTTGTAAAACAATGCTCATTACAGCCCAGAAGTAGTAAGGATTCTTAGGAGCAAACTTGTACAGAGCCATGGCAGCAAGCTGCTGTGACCGGTGGTCGCCGATCCTCACATAAGACATGAACAGGTGTGAGTGGAGCTCTTCACTGGTCGGCTCTGCCTTCACAGCTGCTTCATATAAGGCACACACCTTGTGTACTGTGGAA
The DNA here is from genome assembly GCF_050436995.1 of Anticarsia gemmatalis. Taxonomy (NCBI): domain Eukaryota; kingdom Metazoa; phylum Arthropoda; class Insecta; order Lepidoptera; family Erebidae; genus Anticarsia; species Anticarsia gemmatalis. The sequence continues at coordinate 4,997,143 of NC_134764.1, read as the reverse complement.
AATCAATATAGATACTGAAATATTGTGCAAATAGATTTATAGTATGTATACTATAGAAGGCAGTAGAAGATTTGAAAACTATGGATGTATATTTATTCTTAAATACTTACATTGCTGAGATTCTCGGTATGAGATCGTCATCGCCTGTAGCGTGGTGTCATCGCTCGGTTTCTCGTCTGCCAGTGCGTCAAGTACCAGATGCGCTTCCGAACCCTTACCTAACCTAAAAAGTGCTAGCGCTTTCAAAGCACGGGCCGCCTGCAGCGTAGGACTCTTTTTAAGCACTTTCTCGGCCTCCTGAAGAGCCTTTTTATTATTGCCATTGTCCAACCAGTCTGAAACATTCATAAATATAGATATCTTTGTCGCAAAACATCTCCTTTCTTGGGGAGGTTGTACGAAGTATAGCACTTGACTTCACGTAATGTTAGTACCGTAAATTGGTCGCAACCGACGCTCCACAATACCACCATCGTGCATGTGCTGTGGCCGCACCGCCATTTTTCATTTATACAGTTTTTTTCGCAAAATAAATTGGCTTTCGGTACTTTTTAGGCTTTTTCACAGCACGTTTGTTTTGCGATTTTTGTCTGTGGTCATTGCTTTTTGACAGTGACGTTTATCAATAATGTTGCCACTTTACCAGTAGAAAAATAATACGAAAATCAAAGACAAAGAACTTCTGCTTGGAAAAAATAAATCCTGCTCCGAAGAAAGTGATGCTTTTAACAGTGACACGACTGGTTATCTACATCCGAGTTAATTGCCGGCGCCATAAAGGTAAACGTACATAATAAGCTTTTTGTCCAATCTGATTTCTAATTATTATTATTTATCACCCTTTATAAAATATTATCTCGAAGACGTAACAGGACTACCAGTAAATATACCTTTAAGTTTATTAAGTCCAAATGTTTGTACACAATAAAAGACCTAGGCTAAGTTCGTGTCGATCTATGTCGAACCCATTGTGGCAACATTTTGATTGTAAAGATTTGTGCCGACGAATTCAAATTCCATTGGGTTTTTTAATAAATTCGTTTAAAAGCCTAAGGAAGATAAGTATATAATATATTATGACGACCATTTAGTTTTGTAAGCTAATTAATCTTTCTTTTTTCACTCTCGAGTTTCTTTGAATTCGCTTTCACTACTTTTTGTTACAAGTGTGTAAAAGTTTTTATGCATGTTGCTGAAACAAATTAATGCGTTATGTAACCTCTAATATTCAGTATAATCAATCAACCGGAGGTGTTTGAATTTAAGTGATTTTCGTACAAGACAAGAGCGTCTTGTTTATCACTTATCTTAATTGTTATGGTGTGCTCACTAACTGCACTGTATGTTCACAGGGAAATAAAATACAAAAATAAATTATAACATTTAATTTAACATAAATATCTATAATTTACAAGTGTAAAATTAGCCTATAAGTTATCATTACGATAATCATCTAACATACGGCCGGAGCCACATCTCACATACTACGTAATCAGTCACACACGACTTTTATCACTAGGTAAAGGCAGCTTAGGTTTTTTAGCTTAAATACTATTAGCCTCATCTTATCATTTAGCTCTTAGGTCAACTGTTTCAAACCCTGAGTCAGGGATGCTGCCTATTTTAGGCGGCGTTAATTCCGGCGGGAATTCTCTTGACAGAGATGCCCGCTTATGTCTCGGCGGGGGCACGGGCGCCGGTGGTGGAACCTTGGACTTCAACAGGTTCTTAATCCTCATGCCTCCTCTGTAGTAGTACAGGTAGATGCCTGCTAGAACGCCGATAGCAACGAGCAACGTGACAATTGCAACCACGAAGCCGTACCACGAGCTTCCAGTAGACTCTTCTGGTGTAGGCACTGTTGGTCTTCTGCCTGGAGGCACGTAGGTTGGTCTGGGACGTCTCGTAGTTGTGGTGAATTTCTCTCCAATAGCAATGTCAGCGCACGCTCTGAACTCTTCTTGTGGACCGCAGCCCACAGCTTCCGTCCCGTTCCCACAGGACCCCCAGTTGTTGCCAGCAATATATCTCCATTGCATAACGCAATGGGAACACTCTAGACCTTCGGGTAGTTTATACTTCATCTCGTACACTTTGTTACCATCTTTGGGATAGTATTTAGTGGAATCTCTTCCGTCCAGTTTAAGGACATATTTGTCGAGACACTCTTGTGTTGTGCCTTTGGGTTCCTCGCAAACGCGGAACTCAAAGAAGCCATTGTGATTGGCTGTTAGTTCTACTTTAATGACGATGGTGTCCTGTGGTGCGTATTTGCGGACGATGACACCTTTACCGAACCGGCCGCCGAGTTCGTGTGCCCTGGGTTGTGGAGCGTCCCAGGCGTCTCCACAGACGCCGCACTTGCCATCGTTCTTGTTCCATTGTCGTGAGAAGCCGCCGCAATAGAGCTCATGGTCATTGTAATTGTGAGGGGTGTCGAAGCCGAAGCGCCAGGCGGAGGCGCGGGATGGCGGCTCGATGAGTCTGCCGTGACCGGTCACCGAGTGTGCTGTTACTGCCAGTACTGCTATACACCAGACCACCTGCAACAAATATACAATCAAGTTAACCAGTGTTGATAGTAAAATAAAAAATATGAAACACGATGTATTTTAAGATATTTTTATTTAGATTTTCACGTAACGTTTAATGCGTAAAATAGCGTAAAAATACGATAATGTTTGCTTTTAATAATAAAAGTGTGTTATAATTGAGATTTTCTTTGCTGCGACTAATTGTAGCAATAATATAGTAATTGGTCTATTAAAAATTACATCATTTTTGTACTTAGAAGTAATCGGATTATTTATGTTTAGTAGTTATTTAAAAACGAACTAATCAATACGAAAATGACAATATGATGTAAAAAAATCACTAATCTATTTTTACTCTTTAATCACATCAACACTTCTGGTATAGGGTAGGAAATAAGACATTTTTTTAAACCTTTTTAACCATTCAAACCGCCCTTTATCAGTCTTATCCTGTTTGATCGTCAACGGCAAAATTTGTTAAGTATGCATTAGACACGCAGATCATGAATATGTAAAATCGATTACCAAATTGTACAGCTTTTTTAGGTATAGCTGCGAACTCATAGCCTCATAAAAAAACAACTACCAATTTCAACGGTACCTAATACTTAATCCATGATACTGTCTCGGTCAGCTGTTATTATGCTATTATTTTATTATTACATAATATTACATCACAGATAAATTCGTTTACATAAATAATGGGACACTTTCGCTATCCGTGGTAATTGAAAATCGGTTATGTTTACGCCCCATTGAATTCTATAATTTGTTTATGGTTTTTTTTGTCTAGCTTGAGACTGGCTGGTTTAGTTAAGTAACCTACTTAAGACTAGTTTTAAGATTAAATTATCGTAGCGAGAATGTTGAGATGCATTAAAACTTATTTATTGCTTTTTATTTTATCTAAGAGTTTAGGAGGATATCTTTTTGTGAATATGATATATTGCTCTAATTATTGCCAATGGAATAGCAACGGAAGTGATTAAAACGTAAAGATGCATAATTAACGGTTAAATCGCATGTCCGTTGCTCTCAACTTCAAAGATATCTCCTTAATTATGTTAGTAAGTACATAATTAACGAGTATTCAGGCTTAACGATGGTAACATACACTAATCTTGTGCTGTCCATTGTATAGAAATCTGCATACAATTGACATTAATTGTTACACGCCTGTGAACACAGGGTTTGTACAAGAAGCATCTCATTGAATGCACGATAGGCCTAACAAAACAACAGCGATAGTGCAAAAAATAACAATTACCTAGATGATCAATGTAGCCATTAATTTGTACAAATAAAAAGTACCTAGATAGGTACTTTATAATTGATAAAAGATCATGCCAAGTAGCGTTTTTTTGTCTCTGCCTACCTCTTTGGGAAAAAGGTGTGATATTATGTAGGTATGTATGCAAAACGTAAGATAGAGTAGATATATTAATATGTAGGTATGTCATAGTGTCTAAAAACCTATTAATTTTCTTCTTGATATGTTACACATACTTTTATAAATAAAGCAAGCAAAGCAGTAGAATTCGCCTTGTACAAAATGACGGTCAATGTTTCGTTCAGAAATCGCTTAGTAAGTAAGGTTAACGACATGTTAATAGCTTATGACATAAGTGTTCATCTTGTTGCATATCATAATAGTGACGTGATTCATAGCTATTGTCTAGATGCAGTTTCTAGTCTGTTACGGAATTATATACTTTTTAGTTTTAAAGTCGTTATAGTTTTGGAGTCAAGCACTAAGTACATGCCAAGAAATGATGACTATGACTCGTGGAAACACTCAAAGACAAACAGTTTGACATGTTCTTTTAGGTTTCTTACTTAATGGTAAAAAACAAGGGGAAAGCATATTATTATGTACACCTTGGAAACAGTCGTAAGCTAACCAAAGGCGTAGGCGTGTTATGTTCAAAAATAGAAAATCAATATAAAAATAGAATCACTAATATATTCCGCTATTTATGACAAAGCCTTTTACGGCAACAAAAAATGTATATTTATGGCCACGCATTTTTAGTGACATCGCTAAATTGTATTCGTATTTATGTATTCCGTTACATAATTAAGTATGCGGTCGTGACATTGAACAGAGTTGATCTACGTTACAAACGGACCGTACGCTAATGTTCTGATTAGCAATGGCGAACGCTCAAGAAATTAGAAATGTACCCATTTACATAAAACATCTTCTAATCGTGTGTTCACGGATTTGCTTACAAAGACTTGTAGCGAATTTGAATTCTAGGTCAGAACTGGCTGTGTTTTCCTTCGTTTAGAATATTGTGGGTGTTGACGACCATTTCTATAGTGGTTTATTGAGGGTACGAGAGCTTGACCCAAGAACCATCACAACAGAATGTAGCTATAAATAGGTATCTACACACTTTACGTATTCATAATACTTATGGATTCGGAGGAAAAAGACCACAAAGATGATCATTTACCACTACATAGTAAAATTGAATAACTATTAAAAGTTAGTGGGCACACTCATCACTCAAACATCACAGATCCAAGTCTATTTATAGAGCACGTATTAAGGCCAAAATTAATAGACTAAGTATTCACAATTTCTTTGATCAAATTTAATCCTGAACTGGCGCTAAAAGATTTCTTTGAGAAAGTAAGTGTCTAAAGTAAATAATAATCGTCATAGTAAATTATTGTAATAATTATGCTAAGCAGTAAGCAGTCGTAACATGCTATGACCGAGGTAGAGCCGTAGTATTAAAGAGAAATCTATGAAATTACCATGAGTACCTACTAGCACTAGTCGACGAATGAGAGAAAATTTGTAGAGCTTCTAAAATGGCATGCCGTTTTCTCTGGTTCAACAAAATCTGACCGTACAAACCCTAGAAAGTTTAAATTGTAATTATATTTATTTGTTTCAATATGTTTTTTTTTAAATTCTAGTCTAGCCCAAGTAATGACAGTTGACGCATCGTTCATTAATCATTGATTGCGGTTAAACGTCGATTAGTCAATAACTGTCGATCAACGAAAGTTAGTACCATATCAATTGATGATCTATGGCATTTATCAATTATAAACCAAGTTTTGAACCAGTTAAAACCGATTCTTATTTCATTGTCACTGTTTCGTAGCAGTAAAACAAAATACATGCAGATTGTACATTGTTCTTACCCTTTGTGTCAGAATCTTCCCATAGCCGTACGAATCGACGCCATGACCCAAAAACAATGATTTAGTAGAACAAATATGTTTTGCTTTCGTAATTAAGTGTGATGCAACACGTATTCACCTGAGAAAGTAAAATTGCAAGGCTTCTTGTAAACTGTTTGGGAGATCTAAGTGGTAAGACGTGGCGGGTTGTTCACGTTTCGTAATTTAATACGCTATTTTACATTAAGTGCGTAGAGTTATATTTTTACTAAAACACTTTATAATTTATTAAGAGGCAATATAATTATTAGAAGACGCCTTGAAATGGTTAATTCTTACAAACGTCTTTATTATACTGCAAAGCTAAATGCCTGTAAGATTGACACAAGAGTCAGTGTCTCTATTTTATCTTGTGCAAAGATCTACCTACAAAGCACTCCCCTCTGCACTCTATTTATATAATCGTACAAAAATCAATTGTAAAAAAAGGCTTGTGATTGACTGCTATTGCAGCTCATCAACCCTGTCTACTCAGTATGTTTTGGCTTTACGTCACATCACTGTAAATCTTCCGCGATCCGACGTTTGTCAATTGTTTTAAGTTATAACAAACTCGCATTGTCTCCCGCCAGTCGTTCATGTTTTAAAACGCGCCGATATGTTATTATCTCCGTGGGAACTACACGAGATCAGTATTGTCTGTTCATACTCAGTCATTAGAGGTTTTATCACTAAGTTTCTACTCAACGCTTGAATAATGTATACTTTCTGTAATCTGTGCTACTGTGAGAATGGAAACAGGAAGATGAGTTAGATAAATGTAAAAAAGAATGTGCTTGATAAAGATTTCGAGGCGTTACGAGGCTATAAAATTGCACATTATGTGTAGTCTTTGGCCGTAGATAGTAGATTAACCGCGTCAAGACGCGGAACCCTATCAATTGCTGAATTATTAGAAAACACATTCACAATATCACGCCTGTTATACCCTATTGTGTAGACAGAGTTGTATCAGATACACTGAATTCTTGCCATTTACAATTTCAGTCCGATGTAACAGGGGCGAGCCTATTGTCATTTACCGGACACGTTACCAAACTTCGGGCTACTATTGAGAAGAACCAAGAACTCATGATCAGCAGTCGCATACACAACCGACCGCACTACAGAGGCGGTCTTCATAAAATATCTTATTCATAATTTATTCTTGCACAGCCTTGCGTATTCGCTAAAACATTTTAAAGCAAATACTCTACAATGAGCTCCACCTTGAAGTGCACTTACAAAAAAGCTTCTGATTCAAAGCAAACAGAATGTGACATATTGTCAGCTTCACCTTGTCATTAATTTTCACTTTTTAACACGTTACTTAGTTACAAATATGCGGGTCATTGAAGTTTTCGTGTGAATTTCCTTTACGTGCTCGAATTCTCTTAGAAATTCTAACGTGACGGGTAAGTTCACACGTTTAAGGAAGTTGGTGAAAAAATATGACGGTCGGCATGCGACATAGATCAATTAATATTTTAACGACCATGTGCAATCGGTATAGATTGCAGACATCATGGTTCCAATAGACAAAGAACAGGTGATCATTTTTCAGGTGCCACCAAACAACTTGAACATCAACCGTACAACAACAAAAATCGTAGTAAATCGTTTTTTTATGAAAATCTTCGCCGGAAAATAGATACAGCTGAAAAACGGCGAGGACTATGGCGCTCCGGTCGCCCTATTGGTAGATCAGTCTATAGAAAAGACTAGTCTATCGACTGCCCTCTCCACTGCGTCTACGTTTTGTTTGCTTCTAAATACAGCATGTTTGGCGGCACTTTAACCTTAACTTATACCTCTCCTTCTAATAATTGGGTTCACAACCTAACTGGTAATTATAATAGAAATTATTAAAACCAATAGTTACTTTAACATAATGTTATTTGTCCATTTATATTTCAAATTGATGACAATAGCTATTGCCTAATCTGTAACAAAGCGTTACATAAACCTACTTTATGAAATTGGACTCGGTCCTGAATACCATTCATTTAAATCGTTTGAATGCAAACTGCATCCTTTGTGGTACAGTCATGTGTGTTTGTTTATTGTATTTATTGCAATGAGGCAATTTCAATGATATTCTTTCATGTCGGTCAAATACAATTGATGATTAAAGGCGGTGCTGAATACCTACGTCACACCTGGTTTCAGAGGTACATTTAGCGGTAGTTTATCTATTCAATAGCGTTAAACGGTTAAAAAATAACGCTATTGAACAGATAAACTACTGTAAGTTCTCAGAAACCGGGGGTTAGTTGGTTTCAGCGTTTCAGCAGCAATAAGTATTAGCTATTCCAAGAATCAATCATGAATATTTTCCTTTATTTATACTTACACTGCAGGATACAATTTTGATACCTAGTTGCAGGAATGTCTTGGGAATATTGTAGTAGTTGTGATATTTACGATCTACCGTCTTGATCATATCCTCAATCACCAAATGAACGTGTTGTAACTATGTTCTAGATTTTAGAGTAAATTTCTAAACATCATAAATCTTTTCGGTATGATTAGTACATATGTACTATATCTATGACTAACAATCTTCATTTAATGTTAGTAAATAAAGATGTAATAAGTATAATGTACTACGGTAACCACAGCAAGCGAACGTAGTCAACCTGCAATTTGTGCAATTCGACAAAAAGTTGATGAGAAAATCTTCTTGACTAACTCTATAATTAATTGCATTCTGCGTAAACAAAACAACTAACTAATTGATACGCACTTTCCTGCATACCAAGATATAAATTAAACTTAGGTAACCGAGGAAAACTGCGAACCTGTAATGGGGACAACTTGTAATTAAAACGTTCAGCACATTCTCTTGCTAAGAATTACGTGCACAGCTTTTATAAGACATCTGGCTAATTAGATGTGTTTCATCATCTGAAGATAGCTGCCTGAAGACGTAAGTAGCACTTTTGTAATTAGGAGAGTCTATGAATACAAATTATAGATATTTTGAGTTTTACGATCAATTTTGAAGTTCAGTTATAAAAAGGAACCCCTAACTACTAAAAGACTCCTTGCTATCGGCGATATCCATATCGCCACTTAAAACTTTTATAAAAAAACTAGCTGACCCGCGCAACTTCGCTTGCGTCACATAAGAGAATCATAATTTTCCCTGTTTTTGTAACATTTTGCACTGGTACTCTGCTCCTATTGGTTGTAGCGTAATGATATATAGCCTATAGCCTTCCTCGATAAATGGGCTTTCTAACACTAAAAGAATTTTTCAAATCGGACCAGTAGTTTCCGAGATTAGCGCGTTCAAACAAACAAACAAACTCTTCAGCTTTATAATATTAGTATAGATAAAAAGGGATCTTTATGACTTTGGAGAGAACCATGTCTAAGAAAACGCAATATTTTTACGATAAACAAGCTCAGTTTATAAAACAGTGATAAGAATAAACATAAAATTCAAGTATTGTAACAACAGGTTTTCAGTCGAAATAAAAACATTGCAAACATTTATTTTGAGGCTGTTTTCACAACGTCGTTGCCACATTGAAACAATCGTTATTGGTTTATGGTTTAGCAACTGCCAGTACGTGAGAGGCATACGCCATTACTGAGTCAGGTGAACAATAACCAGAATAAACATTAAATATTTATACACAAGAATTAATGATTCATTCGCTTTTAAAATAAATATCTATGAGTAATGTTTGTGGGTCAATATTCCGGGGTAACGTCATAGTCATACGCAGATTAACATGATTTCATCATAGACTAGAGGAACGTCTGAATACTGAAACATTGAAAAGTTGCTCAATTTTTATGAGATTTTATGTAACGTTTTATGCATGTAATCTATTTTGTCTTTACTATACAAGTTGAAGCAATATACAATGCTTCAACTTGTATAGTAAAGACAAAATAGACCGTGTACGAATGATTAGTAAAAAAATATATTTCCTCCTTTCTTAATCTATTTAGGAACCTACTATTACCGACCATCCATATGGTAAAAACATTTATCTTGTGTCAGTACGTACTCGGGTCTGTTCAAAGTTACGGTAACAGGAACTGATTGAACTATTTTTAAAGGGCTTAACAAGGCCGCTAACGAATCATGATATGAATCGCGATGCAACCGGAAGAAATAATCTGTTTCATACCGTCAATTCCATAGATGTAAACGGAAACAATAACAAAAAATAATTATTTGGCATAAACCTTAATTTGCAGACATAAACCACGTCCATGTGCTTGCTTAAAAAGTGTAAACATAACGACATACTTATTAAAAAATAATCAAAATAAACTTGAACCCAAATGAAATCAAAAGTTTAGGCGACAATTTATTATTGACATACATTAACAATATAGTTATGTAAATAAAACTTTTTACACCTATCATAGACTTAATGTTTTTTTTTAAAACCTCTTTGAAAATATTCTTTTTCTGTACCTACATATTGAAGACGAAATCCCGCCATTTTAACAAATAAAAAAAAAAGAACACAATGCTGCAAGGAAATAGGGCGGTACCACTTGACCATTCGGCTAGTGATTGACCAAAGTCGATTAGTATTCAAACGTGCGTGCGTCGCTTTCGTGAAATGAATCTGAAATGAAAGTGAAAACGCCTTGGGAGATGGACAACGGAACTTTCGGTCTATTGTTATGTTATTTACCATTACGTTAAGCTAGCGTGTAATCAAGAAACGTATTTAGTGAGTGTGTCTGATATGAATATTATTGATATGATGTCTACCTAATCGAGTAATATACGTATATTTGATACTTTCTATAATAAATGTTAATTCAATCTACCTGATGGTTTTGTGATGATTTATATAAACAGTAGCAATCTGTACTTAGCTTGGTGGACTATAATTCTAAGTAAGTATAGGTATAGCATAGGATACTCCCGGGAATAAAAAAAATCTATGCGATTGATTCAAAAATACAATTTCTTAATTGCTGTTCGTTTATTTATCGCATGGTAAAGCAAAAATATGCTAAAATGTCGTCTTTTTATTGTAAATTTTGTATTTTCTCACAGAGAAATCTAAATCGATAAGCTAAACGGTTGATTTTGCAAGCGTATCAAACAAATCTTCACTGATGGCTCAGACACGCGTTTTTGCGGCACGTATTCTCACTGTCAACACGATTTTGTCACACAAATGACAATGTCGTGTGCTTTCACACGTTTTGCAATGTGTTTATTTATTACTTTATGTATAAGACTAATCTTTTGACTTTTACCGATGAAAATACCATCTCCAACGGCTGTTGGGCCTGATTGATTTAGAATGTTGGTAGTGTCATTTTTAAATCAGTCCTGTGGGTATCGATTTTAATAGTAATTAAACGATTACGGCCTGGAATTAGGGCTTGCAAAAAACAGAATATACATATTATGTATATTTTTTATTTGGAATATTCACCTATATCGGCAACGTCGTCCGCGGTCATTAACTCTTTCACGTGTTCATGGGCACGGAATCGCCTCATTTCGAACAACTTACTGATATTGTCGTCGAAAGTTTGAGTCGCCCTGTGATTACAGACAATGTCGGCTCTTTCTGTCACTGGTTCAAACTACTATACAGTACTTAAATTATAAATACAGTACTTAAATGTGTATAATAGTGAAGCGAAAGTAAATACCTCGGGGCCTGTGTAACTGGTCCTGAGAGAGATAAACGTTACGAATACCTCCAACACTCGGTGAAAGTTTTGTATTGAGTTTCATGATTTATTTCCATTTGGTTTCTGTTAAACTTGTTAAAAGTTGTTTCTGTCAGTTTTAATTACAGCAGTCTCATAACTTCCTACTCGATTTACCCCCGGTTTCTGAAGTGTATTTAGCGTTAGTTTATCTATTTAACAGTGTTTAAACTAATTAGAAAAAACGCTTTTGAATAGATAAACTACCGCTAAATGTACTCGGAAACCGGGGGGTAGTTAGCTGTACTTTTTTGCTAGGTACTTAATTATTTTAGTAGAGAGAGTTATATTATTAATTTTCTTCTCATTCAACTCAGGACTTGGTTTTAAAGTCCGCTGACTGAACTGAAAAGAATTAGAAGTAAGTACTATAGGGTTTGACTCAGATTGGTCTGGTATAACATAAACTTTAACTTGCTTCTGCTCTAATCTCTTTCTTTGTTGAATTACGAATATACGATATACGATATGCCGCGTTGAATATACGATATGCCGCGTCTAGTAGTGTTTGTTTTATCGGAACTAACTCCTTCCCCTCGTTTGGGAGCAGACCCTTGCCCTGCAGTGGGACAGTAATGGGTTATAAAAAAGAACCGACTGACTGCTATGACATTTGTGTGTTTAATAAACGGTAATAAACTAGACTAATCACAGACGGTTAAAGTTTCACCTCGTTTAAAGAAAGAGCCAGGATCAAGCTGTCAATCTTAGTTTTAATTAAATCTAGCGTCAAACTAGATTTGCCTTGTAGGCGGTTCTAATCTAAGGCATTCAATAATTATGAAACATAAGTACCTTTCGATAATCTAGAATTCAGGTTTGCCTTCAATTCATTTCCTTTGTGCTATATTTGTCGCTGCTATTAGAATGTTACTGAGAATTACTCAACAGTAATGTTAAAGTTCGCACTCAATTTTTTAACATCGGGTATCAAACCGAAACGGGAGATAAAAATAAACGACGACCGCGACCGAGTTGCGATAAAAAGTTAAAATCAATGAACCAAATATGCACCTATTTATTTTATTTACAAGTAATTATGTAATCAGAATGATTAAACGTGCGTTGCAGTAAATAAGGTAGCCGGGGGAGGGCATGATGGGATGCATATCGTTAGTAATGCTCTACGTTCGATTCTATAAGCTTTCTTAAGAATCGTCGCCCTAATTACTATAAATTGTTTGGAAGATAATTCTTAACTGTCTTGTGCCCAAGTAATTAGTAAAAAAACCTGTAATTAGCGAACATATTAACCTACTGCAAATTCCAGCACATGTAAGACCGTTATATGATATACCAATTGACATCCTGATAGCTAACTTGAATAGATAATTATGAAGTAGAAGCATCCATTTTGAAGTTACATCTTTGCAACCGTCGACACCCGTGATGTATTTTGTTTTTACTGCCGTGATAGGCAAAGCCATAGACTGACTACCTGAAAGTGGTCGTAATCGTATCGTGTCGTTTATTGACAAGGGCAATAGCCAATTGCAGTAGACAGAAAGGTTAGCTATATCATACGAGAAACAATAACTCTTACAGTAGCTAAAGTACTTAAAATATGTTGTTTATTTTTTTATGAAACACAAGAATTGCTCTTGTATCGCGGGTACTTAAAAAACATACAAACAACGGACACAAAGTATAACCAGACCCGAAACAAGTATTTGTGGATTTCACTAATTATAATTATTGTTCCGTGTGGAAATCGAACCCATGTCCTCCCGACGCAGCAGTAGTGGCGTGACAACCATAATCAGTGCACCACGGAGGCAGTCAAAAATATCTATATCAATTCAAATATAGGACGGAAAGTAACGTTTACGATAAGTTACGTTGCAGTGAGAGTTGACACTTGTTCGTATTGTCCTACATAGCGTTAAGTTTATGGGTAAGCTGACTTACCCACCTTGTAATAAGAGCAAGGCAGTTGAAAAGGACATCAAAATGACACAGGGTCATCGTGTTTATCGTTATTGTACAATATCGTACTTTTTGCAAAACATAAGCAACTTGAAAATCAAATAAAACAGTTGCGGCTAGCCCACAATACTTATAAAAATCGCCGAGACTTCGGCTTATTACACTTGACACGGTAGTGAGATCAAAATGTATGACAATGAAGGCTCTCTTGGCATTTTTTTATTATAGCAACAAAAAGACAGGCTATCAATTTATCTGCTGAAATATATAACGTGATTGGTAATATAGTTAAAATCATATTTTACTGAACGCGCAAAGCAGCTAGAGAATGTACCCTAGGTACCAAAAGATTTGTGTAAACAGTGATAATATATTATGCCTAATTTCATTTGTCGTTACTCGAATAAATAATTAATTTGTAACAGTGAGTTGAGCAAATGCTGCGTGTACGAAGTTACCTAGCGTGTTGTACTTGTTAGAGTAAATGTCAGTTGTCATCGATATGAACCACAAATATTGTTGTTTCCTTCATGTAATTATGTAGTCTGTAACGTGTCCGTATTTGTATTGTTTGTAATATATAGACAAATGTAATGCTACTTCAAAATTAATAATAATTATAGCGAGTCACAATAAAAAACAAATTTTGATCCAAGCTGTTTTCAAAATGTCAATGATTCAAAAACTATGCTTTCTTTATTTTTAGGAAAATCTTGTGCCAAATTCAAACCTAGTTATTCTACCTATTAACCTTAATTTTGTAGACGTAAATAAGGTACCAAGTCTTATTATACCGATCCATAAGAAAAGAAAGTGCTCGTTACCAAAAATACCCACAATTTAAGGCGAAATCTATTACTTAAATTGTTTTATTGCATTTCGAATGAAGCCGCCATAAATCCGATATTTCGTCTACTTTGACACGACTGGGTGAATCGATCACTGCTCGTGCCTAACTGCTTTTTTTATTATTTTTTATTTAGCAACACGATAACTTTTTTAATTCTTGACAACTGAATCAAATCGAAAGTGACGTTTAAGTGAAAGTTAAACTTTTTGAAATTACTTAATTGCTTTTTCTATGTTATATTCATGAGTGCTTGTTGTTAGGTTTTTTAATTAAACCTTTTTTGTCTACGTGTACATATTATTTTGTTTATTATAAAAGTTATAATATTATGTTACGTTGTAAATATTACTACACATAACGTTACATATGTATATCATAGGTTTTTTAGTAGGTTTTCTGTCATTGGAGATTAGTTTTTTTACTTTACTGATTTATTTTAACCTGATATTACAAACTTTGTACCTGTCAGCGTAAAATTTATATACAGCAAACAAAGATTAGGTAGGTACATAAAAAAATAACTATTAGCACGTTTTAGCAATTCACACGTTTAAAAGCACAAATTGATAAATTGATTTATCGTGACTGTTATTTAACCAGTTACTACAATATTTACCGAAGAATGATCTAATTTCAATAATTGATTGTTTATTCTTTTTACAGTTACTAAAAAGCTTAATTTTATGAGTCTATGATTGTTGCGGTACAAATTGATGCATAGCAGCTGTTTGCAAGTAACCTAGCATTAAGGATTTCTCCGCGGTATGAAGTTGCTTAACGACATGAGAAAATATCAACTGCATAAGTATGTACTTAGATTTAATGTGCGGTTTTAAAGGAAATAACCGTTTTAACGTTTGTTTTAGAAACCAACTGAGAGATTAAATATCTACTTAACAAAAAAACTGGCAACACGCGATTGATTGAACGTAGACCATTTTTTAAATCAACCTATTTTATTTAATGTTGGCTCTAACAGTAGTAAAATTTTATTGATATGTATAAATTTATGATAGAAACCAAAAATAAACGAATACCTAATACGTTACTTTTACTCGAATGTAACACTAATTACAGCATTTAAGAATAAAATTAATAATTAAAGCAGTCTGCTTACAAACAATGTGAAGATAACAGTAACGATTCTTTAATTAAGTACAAGTGGAGGATTTGACACCTTAATTAATTATTGCGGTAAATTAGCGATATTTATTTACCTGCTGTTGCTGCAAATTAATTAATGTCCTCCTAGCCGATATACGGCTACGGCGGTCAGTTTCATTGAAACTGGCAATCTGTGCAGGACTGTGTTTATAGTGTCCAAGTGTGTGCACAATACACAGGTACACTCTCTATTCCATCACTCTCATAGTTTGGTGGGACGGATAACCGACACGACCAGTAAGAGGTCAGGCGCAGGACCGACGGCTTTACGTGCTCTCCGAGGCACGGAGGTCTTCGACCTCAGCTTCCTAACTCCGGGCAATCTCTAAGAAATTCTTAACAGAAAATCTCAGAAAAGACTTTTTGGCCCGACCCAGGATTCGAACCCGAGACCTCTCGCACCGCAGTCGCATATACTACCGACCGCGCCACAGAGGCAGTTAATGTTAAAAATATCAGCGGAAATTGTTCATTAATTAATTATTGATAACAGTGCGAGCGTATTTATGATTAATAAATACATTTAACCTATTGTTGTCCCACTGCTGGGCAAGGGTCTCCTTTTGTAAAATCAAAATTGAACATGATTTTTATTAACTTACACGAAAATATTTACAACTAGCTGACCCGCGCAACTTCGCTTGCGTCACATAAGAGAGAATTTTCAGATTCACAAATTTCCACGTTTTTGTAACACTTTTTTACTGTTACTCTGCTCCTATTGGTCGTAGCGTGATGATATAAAATATGCTTTTTTTTCACGAAAAATATTCTTAAAATTATTTATATCTCATAATATAACAAAGTCGCGCTAAGGCATATCCGCCATTAAAACAGAATTTTGTTAATTTAATGTCATTATAACATTGATTATTCGCGACTTCGATCGCCACCTGAATTTTCCCGGGAAATGCGTCATTTTCCCGGGGTAAAAAGTAGCCTATGTCCTTTCTCGGGTATCAAAATATCTCCATACCAAATTTCATGCAAATTGGTTCAGTAGTTTAGGCGTGATTGAGTAGCAGACAGACAGACAGACGGACAGACAGACAGACAGACAGAGTTACTTTCGCATTTATAATATTAGTATGGATTTACGAAAGGTATTTTACTAAACTAACAAAAAATCACACATAAAACCGTAAACTAACGATGAAAAAACCGCCGGTTAAACATGAAACATACCCACTGCATTAAGGCAAAGGAAAGCATGTGCATAAAGTCCAACGTGATAACCACATAACCAACCATTACGCAGTCCGTTTCTCATCAAACAAAAACTGTCAACATTCCCAGGAAGTGACGGTAACTTTTAAAACAATAACTTTATCTGAAATTATAACAATTTTTCTCACAAAGATTCGTCACTTCCGCAAGACAATCGTACAACTATTTTACTTTCTACCATTAGGGCTATCTCGTTACACAACTACTTTATACCTTTCGAGCTCCTGCCCGCGACTTAGTTCGCGTGAATAGAATTCTCGTGAAAAAGAAGCAATAAGCATTTTATGTGTTAATCTAGGTTATAAACTATATACGTACTAAATTTCATGAAAATCAGTTAAGTAGGTTGTGCGTGAAAGACTAACAAACATGCATACATCTATACATCCCCACCAACTTTCGTAAATATTAGGAGGATATTTGCCATGTACTCATCTCTTATATGTTTTTCTGTCTTTATTTGTGTTTCTCAGATAATTAATCTGTGAATAACGACCATTTTTCATTTGTTTTTACAAAAAAAACTCAGCAATTTTCGTATTATTAAGGAGGCAACACTTTTTAAACGAATATAGGCGTACCTTGTTAAATAAAGAGTCGTTTTACTTTTATTTTGAAGGTTATGTTATGACATTTAATCATTTCTTCTCCTGCTCGTTAAGGCGTTGACAAAAAGCCACATAAATAACAATAACTACCGCGCGGTAAACTAAGTGGATAGTCAAATTAAAGTTTCGTTTGTCTTGTTGGCTTTCAAAGTCATCATCATTTTCTATTCGTTAGACCATTCTTCTCACAGCTTAAGGCGATACACATAACTAGCTGAGCATAAAAACAAAATTGTTTTCACTGCCGATTTAAGTATCTGTACTTAGGTCCTTTTAAAACGTTGTGTTGGTTCAATAATTAGGGTGGACATTACACAACATTCGATTGTCGCGAGTTCGATTCTCAGATGGTTGTATTTTCGTCTCCATTTGTTAAATATTCCCTACAAGTTTTATTCAATGAATAATAATATTTTGTATTTCTAACACTCTTTTTAGATCTCTAACTACAATTAGTAAAATTTACTCGGTCAAGACGTAATGTGTCATTTAAAAAATATTCAGTGCATGCGACCGATAAGTTATCTAGTTTGTTTATTGCAAGACACCATTAGTGTATCTCTTAGAATTCTTTTATTTCCTGCCTTAAATGCTTTAAGTAACTTTTCACTTCTGAGTAAGTCTATCGATTTGCGTATCAAGTAAAAAAAAAAAACTGCGCGAACTTGAACACGCTAATCTCAGGAACTACTGGTCCCATTTGAAAAATTCTTTCAGTCTTATATAGCCCATTTATCGAGGAAGGCTGTAGAATAGGAAGGATATATCGTCACGCTACGACTAATGGGAACTGAGTACCAGTAAAAAATATTACAAAAACGGGGAAAAATTTCACCCATTCTCGCGCTAATGTGACGCAAGCGAAGTTGCGCGGGTCAGCTAGTAATATATAAGATACTTTCATGCGTCACTTTGTCTATGGGATATAACATCCGAGACTCGTCCCTATAAGTCTTCAAACTAGCCTTTTGTCTATAACTTACTAACATAAAACGCCATTTTTTGATTGGATCGTTTCAAAAATTCACGATTAAGATTTTGACTGCTTGATTAAGCTTAGATTTGTTTAAGTCAGGACTCTTTTGTTATGAGATTCAGCAGTGTTTTCCATCTACTATAAAGTTAGATGCAAGTCACGTAATGTCTGCACAGTTTTTGCTGTGTATTGAATTTAATTATCAATTGCTTATTGGTCCGTGAACATGGCTATCTAACCATCTATACCCGATACGTATTTTATCGTCAAAATGTTAAATTAATATTTATTAGCGAGTTTTAAGGCCACGGTCGTTCAAGTTTAGATAAAAAATCGTTCAAACCGGTTTAAAAAAAAGTGAAAGTTGCACATAAACAAAAATATAGGAATGTTTTTTTTTAATAATTCTATAGTATGCAAATACTAGCAGGCTGTTTCACGTATTATTTTGTTCCGGCTTACTTTTATGCGTTTTATGATTACAACCTTCGAAGCTGGCCAATAAATCGATTAGTTATGTAATAAGTATTTGCGAGTGAGTAACTACTGTTTACATATTAAAACTCTACTAGAAAGCATGTAATTTAAATCGGCGATTTCTTTCATTTTTTTCTATCCATATTTGTAAGTGTATCGAGTTTTTTAATTGGAACAAATTAATTGCTTTATCTACGTACCTACTTAATATTTATTAAAGACATTTGATACAATCGTATATACTTATATAGTATACTTATAAAAAAATTGATGATTTTTCGCGTGGATTGCAGAAACACAGAAACTGCTAATATAAAAAGATTGAAAATAAAAAAGGCACTGACATTAAGCTTCCTCTATCGGTAAAAATTACTTGTCAGTTAACTTAAATGACTATTAATTAATTAAAGTATAATTTTGACAAGAAAGAGTGAAGTCATTTATCTAATTGAAATATAATAATAATAATAATAATCATTTATTTCAGACAAAGTCCATATTTTACATACACATTATTAATACATACACATGTTTATCGTTATGAACGCAACACATGCCGTTGCATCCATACCCTCATGAAAGGACAATCTGCCTCCATTCTTCTGGCAATAAGTTGCAGATAGCTGTTGGAACTGTCGCGCACTCTGCGCATCAAGGATGCTGCTCTCTTACGCATTATAGCTGCGAAGCCGTCAACCCCCGCGTCAGCGAACATCCCCGACGCACTACAGAATCGCGGCAGTCCCAATATAGTCGTGCACGCTTCATTCGAAACGTAGCGTTGAAAAGAAATGTCAAAATCAAATTAAGAACAGGCAAAGGTATAAATAACCCCAAAAGTCCTTTGTGTGTTCATTTGAAAAGAGAAACGGTTTGTCAACTGCATGGTTGAAAGGCTTGACAACATAGCGCGTGCACTTTTGCAATCCATTATAGGTCCTATACATGTTATTATAGGAGCCAGTGTAGTTGCAAAATTAAATGGTGACGGTCGGTCACGGCAGTGCAGTCTAATACGATATTCGTGTTTCCTTGCATGCGGCACTCTCACTGGCCATGTGGAAATGAGGAAAGGAAGAGTGTCGTCATAATTACTATTGAAAGACTTTAAACGAGTACCGAGTGGAAACGGATGTCTATGATTTGTTTTTTTATAGTCACGTCATATATGTATTCAAAAGTATATAAACGTCATTATATGCGTAATAAACACAATCAAACTATTACATAAATTTTACTACAACTACTACGTAAATTGCAGTTTATATTGTCCCCACAATTCATTATGTATCAGATTGATTAGTAGCGCGGGACAAATGTGCTATAACAATAAATTACGCAACGTATTTCACACCTATTTTTAGACCATGAAGATAAAAATCTAGACCCGCTCTTTCCCACAATTTGTGCACATCCACAATAGTGGCAACACCAAGTATTCCATTTTCAAGCATTTGAATTTTGGATGCCCGAAAGAAACAGCAACCATTGCTGCATTGTTATCTCTATTCAAATATTTTAGTGAATTTTATTGCAAAAGAAAATAATGTAATGAGACAGACTAAGACAGTAGATTATATCTACTTATTATAACTTACTCAACGATCTATTTCTTATGCTTCTTTTTTACGGATTATGTTTAACAGGCAGTAGGCTGATAATTGCTAATTTGGCTTTGGTTCGCATCACGACAAAACATCAAGAATTTGGAGAACATAGTACATACATATCTAATCCGATAAGTGCAAGTCTGAAACGTGAAGCGTTCAACGATTACCAACAAGGTTAATAGACTATACTACAGTCTGAAGATATAGTCGCTAAACACCAGGTTATTACTGCGGAAATATGAAACACCTGTAATCATAACTCAATGACAGTACCTTCTATAATCCGAACAACCTTTAAGAGAATCAAGACACAGGCTTAAATTAACAATGGTTTCGCATTAACAATAGAAATCGGATATAGGATGCGAGTCACGATCGTATTCGGAAGCTATCAAGGAGTGAGCGACCTCAGCAGCTCGGCAACCGATTAATTGTATGTTTGTATGTTTACCATCTCAAATCAATGAATGGTAATGAGTTTTATTTGTCGCCGACTATAAATAGACCCTTGAATTAAACAAAAGTGAAAGGTTTAAGGTCGTAAGCCCTGTGTTGCCAGGATGTTTTCAAATTACCCGTTAATACATACTTTTGCGTGGAATGGTTAATAGAAAATAACATTGAATATGGAAATGATTAGGTAAGTGGGTACCTACATAACGTGATAGTAACTTCCTATTTAAAGTTGCAGGAAAAAGTTCATTCTTAAGTTATTCACGAGTAAATTTTCTTTGTGGTGCATAAACTGTGGTTATAATGTGGATATCACTCTGATCTGTGGATAATAACGTCCATAACATGACAGGAGGTCATTACAATAGCCACAACTAAGACGTAACAAGTTATCTGTGAAAGTAATCTTGAATACCGTATAAAGGCGTCTAACAGTAACAATTACGGAAATAATGCCACAGTTCATGGAAATAATACTTCTGTGTCACATTACCATGTCTAAATAGAGTCGGGATCATGACAAGAACTTTCTATTAGCTCTAAATTCATTGACAAATAGAACCGCAACGTTATGGCTAGTCAAATAAAACGGCGGGTAAAAGAAAAGCTGAATCGTGACTGTGATCTGTCAACTTTAAATTTGGAAGCACAATGGGTATGCTGCTATGCTGAAATAAAAACGATAGAATTAAAAAGTTATGGTAAAAATTAAAAAGTTGACTTGTTTTTTTTTAAGTCTAGTTTTTCTTTTTGCTACTTGTTGTTTGCTATCAGCCAATATCGATTATGAACATACTGCTGAACATTCGTCAATAGGTCAGTGTCTAAGTATGTCACGGTCTCGTCACCTCGCCCCTTACGGAGTAGGCTGAATTTTAACGCGACTTTAGAAAGCGTAGAATGATAAGCATGATTTTTACATTAATAGAAGAAAATATGATAAAAAATTCCGACCACTTGGATGGATGAGAAACGCCTGATGCTGGGTAGAGCTCAATAGACTTATAATTGGGTAACAAGAACTATTTTTGTTGGGCCCTTTCTTCGTTGTGTATTTTGTGTGAAATGTCAACGGATAAGGTTTTCAGCAGAATGTCCATACACTGCCTGACAATAAAATGTCTTCGGAATTGATGTTTACATGTTGCCTTTACCTTTTGGTGTCTAAATTAAGTACTTAGTAATATTCGAAATTCTTTAGTTTTGTGTACTTTTATACAGTCATCCACAGACGGAAATGTCATGCGAATTACCGAGCGTATTTCAAGTACAGACCGAATGTATTTATCACAATAAGTTCAACGCAAAGCGGTCACGACTTTGCCACACCGACTTTGTGGTATATTAGAGGTTTGAGCTAAAATGTCTATTGTGCTGACAAAATGATGCCTGTGCGTGATGATTTAATTTATTTATTTGGTAGTCACCTGTATTTTTAGTAAGTTTTTGTAGAATTCATAGAGTAAATTTCTCCAAGAACAAAACACGTATTTGTGGTCTGGGAGTTTTAGTATATACGAATGTCGAGCATGAGCTTCAGAGTTCGATTTCCGAGTGAAATAAAGCATGTTTGAGCTTTTAAATTTCTAGAAGGAGCAAGTATTTTTATAGCTTTCTAAAGTTTGGTAATGTTTATATGACAATATTTAACCGAAGTAATATGGTAGGCACATTTACCGTGTGATTGCAAATAAATTGAATAAGTATCTGAAAGCATTTTAATTAAATTCCTTTTAGTTGAGCAAGATAGTTACAGGCAAGGTTATCTCTTACAACGATTCAATTTAATTTTACTAGTCCTATCTAACAGAAAGATTATTTGGAGCTGTACATTTATTGTTTTTGGGATATAAATTGTTGGCCAAACAAATTGACCAATTTAAACAAATATGAACAAAAATTACTTTTAAAGTAACATTTCATTCTTCAACATTTCGAGTTAGCCTTAAATCTACACCTTATAAAATTTAAGCTTAACACTCTTATTCATAAACCCATTTAAGTTAAAGAACTACCTACTATAATATGTTTTCTCTTTTTCATTTCGCTAAGGAGTGAAAGAATCAAAACTCTTAACTTCATATATTTTTATGAATAAGAGGGTAAATCATAAGAGCTACTTTGCAAGTAGATACATAGAGACTTAGAGACTATTCCTTATATCTATAACTCTAACATTTTTCATGACGATATCTTGCCCAAAAGTGTCAATTAATGCTCACACAAAGCCCTAAGCTAAAGTTCAAAGGCTTTTTATAAGCTGTGAGTCACAAGTTCTAGTCATACTATGTAACATATCCGTTTTCCCATCGCATTCGCGCGTTCAACGTGGTTCAATAAAGTATAAAAAAATTATAAAAATAAAAAAAAAAAATTATTGGACAACTCACACACGGTCATTTGATTCCAAACTAAGCAGAGCTTGTACTATGGTAACCAAATAACTGATAAACATACTTATATATTTCTAAATACATACTTATATAGATACATTAACATCCAGGCTCAGAACAAATACTCATGCTCATCACACAAAGATTTGTCCCGGGTGGGATTCGAACCCACCACACGCGGCGCTACGGTTGTTGCGGCGAGGTGACCGCTTAAACCACTGCGCCAAACGTGCAGTTAAAGTATTACACATTACTGAAGGCTGCCACTTATTGAACGCAAAAACTCCTTCCATTCACACTTTATATCTTCCGTGTTGGGGCGATAAATTTACCAAAAGAATTCTAAGTAATTAATGAGGGGAATTAACGGTTTATAACATTAGCATTAATGGAGTAATAAGCATTGATGGGACTGGAGGAAATCGGCGTTTTCTGGTGCAACTTACAAGAATACTTAATAATACGCAATTTATACAAGAGTTTTCGAACTAAAATCTAGATTATCGATACTCACTTTCAAGAAACATCATGTTTTGGACACAAATTATTAGCACTTTATAAACAAAGTTTTTTAATTTTAAGTACACAATTTTTAAATAAAAAAGCTATAAATTGTTAACATTGCAATATTCTCACTTAAATTCAGATCATTAGTTTGCTTGTATTTGTGTTAATCGACTTACGGTTTAAAGTAAGCCAAGTTAATTAATTTATGGCAATCGACTCGCTCACATAATTATTGCGAATTTAATCGACTTCGTAGTCGATTGAGCGCGAAGTATTCACTTCCCAAATTACAAAGTTTTTCTTACATTACATGTATTTTGTATAACACAGTATAACCATGCATAACTATAATAGATCTTTGCCAACATGTCTGTTGAAAAGATGGACAGGTATTAAAAAACTGATTGTTTTTGTGAAATATTTGTTGCTGTGTGTGACCTAACAGTTTACAATGCAATAGGTTTCGAGGTTTTTAGAACTTAATTGACCGTTACAAGTTGGTAATCATTTAGCTACTTATAAAGTACTTAGGTAGGTTAAAAGTAGCAAACTGGTAGCAGACTGGTACAAAGTCAGTTTTACAGCCAATAAACAAACCTAAGAGCCGGTTTCACTATTTCTGGATAAAAATCGGTATTTGGTTAACTTAAATAATACAGTTCCCCTAAATTACCTGTTTCTTTCTCTATCTGATGGGTAATCCATAAGCCGTGAGACTATCCCTAAATGTTATAAATGTTAAGAGAATATTTTCATTTTCTTAGTCCAAAGAAATTAAAAATGCTTTAATACTTAGATTGCGTGTCCGAAAGAAAAGTTGTTACTTATCTATCTCCTTATACCTATTGAAATATTATACATACTTATTTCTTCATTTCCTTGTTGTCCTGTTATTCCGGAATGACCTCATATGACCTGTCCCGAGGGTTCTCGGAAGTAACAAAACGCTTGACATTCGTGAACGAGTGAGTCATCTTTAACATCCTTTGAAAGTAACTTGTATTAAAATAGGTCATTACTGCATAATAACCGTATCTAATAATAGCAAAAAAAAACAAATGTTTTTTTAATTATTCCGATTCGCGGTGAGTTATTAATCGACTAATTTAAACAGCGAACTAACTATTTAGAAAGAAAGTGTTAAGACCTTTATTGACACTAATTTTAGATTCGGAATATTATTGCTTTCGAATAACCAACTTTAACTTAATCAATTATGTTAATTTTCTTTGCCAATTAATCGTTGTATTTATTCCCATGGAAACAAAATTTAATGGAGATACGTAGGTATAGGTAATTAATTATAACACAAACAATTATGTAATTTTTTTAATGCCTTCGGAGGTTCATGGCATGGCAGCACTAAGTATTAATCTAAGATGGTAAAAATCTTGAGTAAGCACTTTAGCAGTAGTAAAATACAGAATAGACGTTTTTCTAACACAGTGTCGATCTTACGTAATTGCAGAAGATTATTATGATAAGTTTAAAATTGTTATCATATTAGTACGTGCTCCTACTACAAATTTATTAAAACGTGATGATAGACGTTTAAGAATTAGTAGAATCTTTATTAAGTGATATCGATAAAGAAAATGAATCATAGTTACAGCTTCTGACAACTTCTATTACGAATGGAATGGAAAGACTTATGTTCGTCAGGAATTATTTTTTGATTTATAAGTCGTGACAGTGTGCAGTGTCAATACCAACTCACATTTGTGTGTGGCACTAATTAAAGTAACATTTAAATTAAGGATTAAATTTAAGATGTAGAGTATAAGGCATATAATCTTTATAAAAGAGCCTCAGCCTAGTCATGCCTCGTCTATACATAACATTTTAACTTAAAAGTTCATCATTAGCATTCTAATGAACTGACTCATTCTTGTATTGATATCGTGAAAACAAGTTTGGTATTTAAGATAGAAGTAGCTAATAATTATGATGAACTAGATCTTTTGATAATATCTACTAACTTACATGCAGAAGAATATTTACAGTTTTTTTATATGGACTTTCATACTCTGCATAGTTTCTAGCATTTAGCGTTTTACTTCATAGACACTCGTTTACGTTGTTTCAGTATTCTATTCAGGTATTCAGGTTTCGTTTCCTTATCTACTAAAATAAAAACGTGTGGTATGATTATAGAAGAAAGTGCGAAGAAAGCAACTACTGAGAACCATTACGTCCGAACAAAGCCACTGACGATTTTAAGCTATACAATTTGTGAAATGGAAAAGAAATATTGCTCACATGGCCATAACAGCAGAAACGATAAGTATTGGCCGGCCGCAACAATATCAGCTTGTATCTAAATGTCCGAATTACATGACGTTCGATATTCAATTTGATTTACGTGTGAAAGTAAAAACGGTAGTTAGAGCATAGTGAGGAAAAAGCAGCAACTTTTTATGAGAGTTATCGATGTTAATCGATTCAATGCAAAGTTATAATTTTATGTGTTTACTCGGTGTGCAGTCAACTCGCTCAATGATATGTAGGTTTGCGAAATCAGTTACGAATCATAAGGTGTGTAATGTATCTAATTTTTAAACCAGCTTTCATCTTAAAAAGCTTTAGCTAATCGTCCAAGTAAATAATTAAGGTCAAATTTTATCGCAGATTAGGATGGCGTTTAAAATTCATTAGCTACACTTATCACCGCATATTAGCCTATTTTTAAAAGTTAAATACTCGTTTCTCTATTATTAGAGTAACAATTTGTGCGTATGTCAATGGTGAGAAGTGTCACACTAACCTGTTTAAGAAGATTCCAAAAAATGCGAGAACGGATGAACGTCTGCCAAGTTTCTTGGACCTGCATAGGCAGGTGACATAAATAGTTTAAAACTAGTTCTGCTGCTTTTATAATAATGCCTGTACTTTAAGAGCTTTAATCGTCGATAAACATTGGAAGAATAAGCTAGCCTTTTTAAAGGCTTTCTAAAGACTAGTATAAGTCTAGTATAATTTACTGGGCACGTAATAATTTTAGAGTATGAATATGGAAACGTGTGTGGTTCAAACCAAGCTACGTTCGTGAACCACCGATTAAACATAAAATTAAAACAGTAGATAATTAAGAACAACTCGATTTCACTACTGTGTCTGTTTACGTCTAACTTTTTATATTTATTGTTCTGATAAATGCACGAGAATCTTAACAACATATTGCACAGTTAGAAAATCGTGTTTTAAAGGTAAACATTGACATTATTTTCATTTTCTGACCGTAACGAAGATTTTATCTGTGCTAATTAAAAGTTAGGTGGAAGGAAGCTAAGGTAGTTATTTGTCCCTCATAAGTTCATATCCGTGATTCTTTTGTTGCAACTATTTATTATCGATATGATCAAGAATGTATTAATGGCTGAACGTGTTACGCTTGCATGGTATGATGGCGATACCAAGCACTTACTTAGTAACTACATTGATAATTTAATTACATGAAAATAATGCTTTCTTTGGTTTATAATTTGATTTAAAGTGATAAAAAGTTTTTAATACCGTCGTATTTGAAATGATATTTCTGTGGCATAAGCAAGTGTCACACAACGGATTCACAATTTTCGAATTCAATTCACAATAATTTAGGGATGATTAATGTTCGCAATACCGTAGATAATAAAAACAGCTTTTAGTTTACTGATGCAGCTAAAAAGAACCCATAAAGCATACAAATCATTCGTAAAAGGCTAGAGACAAATATTTATGTAATTAATTTTTACACATCTTCAAAGGAAGCCTTTCACTAAGTTTTGACAAAATGTGTTTGTACAAGTTATTGAATCTTCACGAAAGTAGCGAAAGTAACATAAACGTTACCTAAATTTTTATTTTTTATTTGCATTTATTTCATGACTTTTTATGAGTTGAGAATTATAAAACCAAATTATAAAATATGCAAGTAGATACTTAGGAGTAAGTAATTATTAATAGAATTAATAATAACGCAGCAATTTTAATTTTCAATGATAATATGGAAATATATTGTGCGCTGCTGTAAACTGTAACTGGAAAACCGTTTACCAGTCCCTAACTAATGGGATGTTTCAGGTTAAGCCAAAGGCGTACCTGGATGCCTACAATGTGTAGATTTACTGCAGTTACTCGAAAAAAAGATATTTTTATTTCAATCATTATTATTACTGCAACTATAAGAGTAGGTATTGGTATTATTTTTTAGCTGAATAACAATATAATGGTTGATTTCCTTTTTGCATTTAAGACTAAATTAAAATTATTGTTTTTGAAATTTAAATTAAGTATTCTTGCGTGTAACATTCTCAATAGTAGGTTTAATAGGGAATATTACCAACAAAGAATACGATTTCTGAACGATGCATTTTGTTGCAACTTGCAGTCAAAGACCACAACAAGAGCCTGTTCAACAAAATCTCATCGGATAAACAATAGCGAAAATAAGAAAGTAGGTATGAAAAACTTACGTTCATTTTGAATTTTCCAAATATTCCTCAGTGGGACATTAAAATATTTCACTCAACACTGACTTTCTTCAAAAGAATTTTAGTACTAGACTGATAATAATGCGGAACCGGTTGTTTAGTATTTTGACAGAAAAGGCGCATGCGCCCGTTGCGGCGGCGGGTCGGCGACTGGCGCGCGTCGTGTAAAAAAAATAAACTTTCTCAAACGACCGCGATTTTAGCCTGGCTATTGGCTGATAGGTTTAAAGGTACAGTTGTTAAAGACTACTTGCATAATGCTAGGTATTGGATATTAAAATTATACAATTAATATCAGTTTATACGGTGATAGCGAACTAAATTAACGGAAAAGACCTGATTTAGCTTTTAATTATCCGTGCGATATTTTACCTATAATATGTTTCCGACATTCGACCTCTGAATTGGCATTATAGTAATGCAAAAGCCTGCGATATTTGAATTTCATCAATTTAGGAAGTCAAGGTTAAAAAAGGAGTAAATAAGTATAATGTACCTATACTGTTAGCATGCGTATGAAACAGTCGTACATTGCATAGTTACTATAACTGCTTAATTAGTGGCGAGACCATTTGTCAGATAGTGGGCTCATTATATTTCCGACAACGCTTTAATTGCATCAGAAATTAGAAAAGCCTAACAATATGGGTCGCAAAACTTAGATATAGGAGGCAGTCTAAAAAAGTTCACTTCACGCCTGTTTAAGTTGTACACAGAAGTAGGTACGTAATACATCCATTCGCTATTTATAATGCATGTCCCATCTTACGAAGCTCCAAGCTACTATTGAGAATATTCTATAATTAACGAGAATAACCCTAAAGAGTATTTTCTCAATCCGGAAATCGAACCCAAGACCTCAAGATCATCAGTCTTATTAACCACCTCTCAGACCATGGAGGCAGGAAAAGTTTGCATACCTATTTAAATGTAATACTAAGCACATTCTAGCACAAAATGTTCCAATTGATTAAAAGAAACCGTGTCTTGAATGGCTTCTAGAATTGGGAATGTGAAACGAAAACAGGCCGTCACATTGTCACCACATTTCTTTTGAAGTCAACAATCGCTCTAACAATGATGTTTACAGATGCTCCAACAACATTACAGTTTACTAGAACGAAAGGTAAACAAAAGAACCGATACCTACTCATCATTACATCTTTTTTTTAAACAGATGTGGTCATCTTCGCGCCAGTTGTTTAAATAATCACCTAAATTGAAAAAATAAGTGTTACTACCTATTTTATTTGCTATTATTATGATGTTTAACAAAAAAAGTAGGCTCCTAAATCTGCGCTTATTTTTTTTTAGCAAATATCAAGGCTATCATATTCAAAGATTCTTTTTATATCTTCATGAAAATAGCTTTTGACCATTTTGGCAGTTCTTTTCTAAGCAATAACATTTCAACGGGTTTTCAGGAAAGCTCAGAGATAAAGTATTATTTTCAAGCAGTAGAGTCAAGTTGAATAATAAAAAGACACATTTGATGAAAAAGTATATATTTAGAATTAAAACAGGGTTAATATAATGGTCTGTTATCTAAAACATGTTATTAGCGTATGCATCTATACTTTTTAAAGCAAACGTACGTACTAGATTGCTCGTCTACGCAAACTGTTGGCTATAAAGACAATGAACATGAGCCCTTATCCCGCGTACAATAAGGTAAATAACAGTTATGTTTATGCTCGAAATAACAAATATCAAACCTTAAATGTATGAGTCCAGCAGGAGAGAAAAAAAATCTTCTGCTAAGTTTATGTAGAAATCATAATCAATACATGTTTTAAAAATACTTCAGTTTTTTTAATGTAAATGGGAGTAAGGTACAAAGTAAGAGATTTCAAATATTTCCATCGAGTGTCTATTCAAATGCCAAATAATACTAATAGTAGAGTGTCCCTGCTGAACTCTCGTACAAAATAAAACATAATATGGGTTGAATACAATGTATTATTCGTGGGTAACAAAATTGATGATAATAAGCTTAACGTCTGGTCACCGCCTGCCAGTCGTCACCGTCCGGGTCGCGCGCTGTAACAACGAACCAGATTTTATATACAAATTTAAAGTTACATTTACGATTAATTATTGATTAATAAAATTTTATTTATGAAAGTTTATGCGAGCAACACTATTATAGAGCCGTCAGCGGGTTAGGTTAATGCACGCCAATGGCCCCCATTACACACACACTCAATCGCGCGATCGAGCGCATTGAAAAGGTGTGCAAGAAGAAAGGATGGAGCGTGCGCCGCGCTCTTCTGTCAAGCTTGCGAAGAGCCCGCCATCTTTCCCGTGCGTAATCCTGTACTTTCCTAAGAACGCGCGATAAAGCGTGTGTGTAAAGGCGGCTATTTTCATGAAATATTGAGAGGGTTTGTACTGTTCACTCACGTTTGTCTTCACGGCGGGGCGGTGGGCGACGATCGCGGTCGTCACGACGCGGCCCGTCGCGGTCGTCGCGCCTGCCTCCGTCGCGATCATCGCGCCTGCCTCCGTCGCGATCATCGCGCCGAGGACCGTCACTATAACAATAACAATATGTTTATATTGTACCATGTAGAAGAGTGGGCTAGAAATAATACGAGCGATACTTGACTTATGAAATTAATCATACACAATAATAAGCATAGTTTTTTAAAGATATGGTTGAATTTTTGAATGATTATATTATTTCCTATGGATAATTTAGTAGATAACTGTTAGGAAGAAGAGACAAGAAAGTGAGTAGTTACCGTTCATCTCTGCGAGCTGGGAAGCGGTCGCGGTCACGGTCGCGGGGCGCGTCGCGGTACCCGCCACCCTCACGGGGTGGTGCGTCCTTACTGCGCCACGCCGATGAACGCTCCTGTAAATATTACACACGTAAATAAACATGGAAGACAAATTGCTTATTTGAGTAACTTACCATCAGGATTAAGTACTTTTTAACTAGTAACTCGGCATATTTTTTCTTGTTTAGCTACTTCAATCAGGCGTATTACAAATTATTGTTTTCCTAATAACTACATGTATTCATTGACGATTAAGTGATTAAAGATCATGGTACTTACGGCAGATGGTGGAGGTTCAGCGGGGCCACGACGCCAGCTGCCACCCTCCGGTCCGCTCGAGCGACCACCGTAACGAGGTCTGAAACAAAAGCAAACAATAATATAACACTTATTATAATATTATATAACACTAATTTAACATTTATTTATAGAAGATTATTTCTAAAACAATGCACTGAACTTATTGAAGATTTAAGAACATGTATGTAGCACAAATATGTTGATCAGTAATGTACCTCTCCCTATCCCGGTCTCTGTCGGGCTCCCTGTTGACGGAGCGCCAGCCGCCGCCGTCGTCCCCCCGGGGCCGGTCGTCCCGCGGCCGCTCGTCCCGGGGCCCGCGCTCGTCGCGGGGACGCTCGTCACGCGGACGATCCTCGCGTGGACGCTCTTCACGCCTCTCCTCGCGTCTGAATTACGTACATAATAATTAATTGATATAATTGTCTCCTCGGTATCGTGTAAATCCGGCAGACATTAATGCTGGGAGGTCTCGAGTCAGAACAAATAAGATAAAGATTTGTTCAGCGAAATAAAAAAATATAAAACTTCTTTTAACCCTTTACTGTCTTAGCTGGGCAATCTGGGTATCTTTCCAAATTGGGGTTAGGCCTCGAGTCCTTTTTAGTAAAGTATCTGGGTTTGTTTTTTCAGAAGCCAACTACTATAACTATTTCTTGAGTTTTATTTACCTGTCTTCCCTAGGAGGTGGTCTTTCTTCTCTGGGCGGTGGCCGGTCGCCGCGAGCCGGCGGGCGCTCTTCCCGCGCCGGCCGTGCTTCAGGCGAGCGTGCACGTTCTTCGCGACTGCGGGGACCAGCTGGCAAATAACACGTTCAATTAATATAGAGTAATAGATGAACTAATGCAGTTTTTTAAGTATGAACCTGTAGTGTTTATTAATATATGAATAATTTTTTTGTCATGGATACTTTTATTCCAACAACATTGATATAGAAATCTTTGAATGTACTTACATATCTACTTAAAATTATTTTAAGTAAAATAAGGTAGACATACCCCCACGCCAGGTGTCTCCACCCTTCTTCTCCTCCTTGGGTTCGTTCTTGGCTCGCCAGCCGTCGTCCCTGGGAGGTCGTTCACCCGCCTCGCCGCGGCGCCAGCTGGACGCGTGCGACTTCTGTTCCTCGAGCTTGCGCTGAATCTCTGCCTCCTTCGCTCGGATCTTTGCTTCAGCTCGGGCCAACATTTCTTGGTGCTCTCTGTTTAAAGGTAAAAGTTCGATTCAGTTTTCTATTGATGAGTACTGTCTATTATTCAAAATTGAACACTAAACGTGACAGGTAATGTCAATGAATACATACCTCTCTTCCTTCTCCTTACGTTCACGCTCAGCAGCCATTTCTTCCTGTTGTTTCCTCTCACGTTCCTCGCGCTCGCGTCTCTCTTCCTCTTCCTTGATGCGACGGGCTTCCTCTGCTGCACGCTCTTCTGCGCGACGCTTCTCGGCTAGCCACTGTCAAAAATAATGGTTAAATCAGTATTTTATCAGAGAAGCTTTTCCGTAACAAGACCACTGATAACTATTTAATTCTATCGACAAAACTTATTATTTGACATGTAGAGTTTACCGCCAAAATACTGATTTTAGATGAGAAACCAGCCCATGACCTGCGCGGCTAGGCGGGAATATTGGCAAACTACAGCTATTCATCAGTAATGAGTAGTATGTTACCTCCTGGCGCCTCTTCTCGATGCGCTGCTGGCGGCGCTCGGCCAGGCGCTTGTCGCGCTCGGCGTTGAGCTTGTCCTTGAAGGCGGCCAGGCGCTGCGTGTGGGCGGCGCCGCGCTCGTTGCGCAGGCGCAGCGTGAACTGCTCGCGCTGCGCCTGCATGCGGTTCAGGCGGGTCGCCGTCGTCACGTCGCGGGCGCGCGCCTCTGTTGGGACATATTAGACTTAATGTTTCCGTACATTGCAGACGAAGTTATGTACCAAAAGTATTATAATATCCAACGTTTTTTCTCCCGCTCCTGCAGGCTTATCACGTATCTCGGTTGACAGCTAGTATACGTCAAATCTATGGTCACTATTTAGTACATTGCTGCTTTGACATAACGTATTAATCACTATAATCTAAGGGAGAAAACAATGGACAGCATAGTGGCTTTCAAATGGCTGTCAAATAAGATACGTGATAGCCCCCCTGACCACAAAAGCAAGAGTAGACTATAAGAAAATCGATAATGAACAAAACGTACCTATGAGTTGTTGAATACGTTCTTTCTCTTGAGTTTCCCAGAAGGCCTTGTCTTGAACTTGCTTCTCTTCTAAGCTCTTCTGCAGTAGAGGAATCTCTTCAAGGCGTTTGGCACGCTCGAAGTAGTCCACCTTTGAACGAAATATTTATTATTAAGAGAAATATTGGCAAGAAAAAATATTATTAAAAATTTTATTATATTTCCAATCATACCTTTTTCTCTTGAGATTTGAGACGGATCTGCAGCTCACGACGTTCTTTCATAAGTTCCTCAGCTTCGCGTTGAGCGATAGCTTCGGCGTCCATTTTCTTAAGATCCTACAAACATGACAAAATATAATATTATGTAAGTTTCAAAACTATTCAATATACTATATTTTTAAAAGAGGAATATGGTGTATTCGTTTGTGCAGGCGTAAATTAACACAGTATGCGGATGTGTAACACACACTGTCGCGTCGCGCCTCCGATATGTTGTACCTCCGAGGCCTACCACATCTTACTATTGTGCAGATAGATATGGGATTTATTTCGGAGGAGTACTCTTCTTTAATGATGCCCGTGACAAGTGTAAGAGTGCTATATCTAACGAGATACAGAGGTCTGAATACGAACAGATCGGAAACGTATCGTTACTATTTTTGTGTGGTCGTGTAAGCAGTGCGCAGGGCCGTACCTCCTCGTCGAGCTTCTGCAGCATCTTCTGTCCGTGCGCGGTCTGCGACACGTGCGCCAGGCGCTCGCGCAGGTGGCGCTCGCGCATGGCGGCCAGCTCGGCCTCGTTGCGGCGCCGCTCGCGCTCCTCGCGCTCGGCCTCCAGGCGCCGCGCCTCGGCCGCGGCGGCGGCGCGCGACACCTCCTCCTGGCGCCGCAGCTCCTCCTCCTCGCGCACCGTGTTGAGGCGCTCGATGTACTCCTTGCGCTCCTCGATGATCTTGTGGCGCTGCAGCACGCGGTGGTGCTCGGCGTGCTTGTGCTCGTGGTAGTGCTGCACCATGTGCACGCGCGCGCGCTCGCGCTCCGCCTTGCGCCGCGCCGGGAACAGCGTGGCGGCGCAGCGCGACAGCACCTCGGCCGCGCGGACCAGCTGCTCGCGAACCTACGCAAACAAATTTTAACTTCTGACATTGCGCTTTGAGAGTAACGAAACCAAAAACACATCGACTCCTTTTTATCCCATAAATATAAGTCAAGAATAACCTAATGTAGGTAGAAATAGATAAGACGACTACCTGTTCAGCGGGCGTGGCCTGCAAGATGGCTCCTCCGCAAGCTTCATCAGCAGTTGAGCACCATTCGCCACCACCGGCTTCGACGCCAAAGTGCACACACCTAATAACAAAATAAACAATAGTATATAGATCATGTAACACAAATAATCTTATAGCCATAGTACTAAATGATTTTATAGCAAATTAGTGTTGAAAGTTAGTAAGTGCAATACTAACTTGTTAGCATGATCGACTCGTATCTGCATATCATTATGCCTGACGCAGTCTACGAGCAAGCGCTCAAGATGGAACAGGTCGTCGGTGGAGGCCAGCTCCAACAGTCGAGAGAACTGTATGCACGCGTAGCACTGCGCCACCTGGCGGATGAGGCGGACGAGCGCCACGTCGCTTAGAGCCGTTGTATATTGGGCGAGGGGTGAGTCTGCAAAAAAGTAAATAGTTATAGTGTGTAGCAGGGAAAGGACTCCTTTCTGACAAAACTTTTGCTGAAAGAAGACTGTCAATAAATATTTTATGCCAACTAAGGGCGATGACCCATTCTTCCTTATTTAACTTAGAATATATGTTCAAGACTTTAAAAAATAGAAGTAATATTCGTTTATACTACACTTTCTTTATATGAGTAAATAGGTAAATAGTCAAAGTCGTTTGTGCAGGCGTAAATTAACACAGAGCGCGGATGTGTAACGCACACTGTCGCGTCGCGCCTCCGATATGTTGTACCTCCGAGGCCTACCACATCTTACTATTGTGCAGATAGATATGGGATTTATTTCGGAGGAAAGCACTTACTATGAATAACAGTCTTTCTACAGTGCATGTTTATACTTACTAGGCTCCTCCTCAAGTGACTTGACGATGCTTTTGACGTTGTTGCAGAGCGTGAGCGGGTCGAACTCGACCTCCAGCCATGAGTACAGCTGTTGCAGTTGCGGGGTGGCCAGAGCGACCACGTTAAGACGCACCACATCTGTCGAAGTGAAAGATCGTTAGACATAATGTTAAAGTGAAGGTTCCCATATAATAATATTACACTTGAGTATTCACTGTGATGATAAACAAATTTTAAAAGAGTGGAAGCCACATATCGTAACAATGGAGAATGTTACTAGGTATGCCAAATTGCTTGAAATTTTGACACAGTGTAGCCTGTATGTATACATATAAACTAGTTTTTGTTTCAGTCAAAAATACCAAATAGTTTTGATTTTATAAGCATTCAAAGTTTCGAAAAATATCGAGTCCCGCTAACGGCCGCGTGAGCGGCTGTGACGTCATACTACATTACCGCGCCGCGCGGGCCGCGTCCCGCTTAGTATTAAGTCGCCAATCGTTGTTGTAGGTGTAATAGCTTGCGTAGTATTTTGTTGTGTTTTCGTCCGCTTATGTATAAAATAACTTATAATAATAGTAAATACTATTCGATTAATAAAATGGATAAAGGATTTTAAAAAGGGCAATCGGATAATGTACCTAAAATAAATGAAATAATGGTTGCGAATTATTTGTCAAACAAATAGAGGATTTGTTGCTTCCGAAATCCTACTTAATATTATAAATTTGAAAGTTTGTGAGAATGTACATATGTACATACATAAGTACATAAGTAATACATACAATGACATACATATGTCATTGTATGTATGTATGTATGTATGTATGTACGTATGTATGTGTGTACGTACGTACGTATGTATGTATGTATGTACGTATGTTTGTATATGTATGTTTGTAAGTATGTAAGTATGTAGGTATGTAAGTATGTATGGATGTTTGTTACTCTCACGCAAATTTGACTGAACCGATTACGATGAAATTTGATATATAGCTGAAGACCCAGAATAACACATAGACTACTTTTTATCCTCGAGTTCCTGAAGGATCGGGATTCACGCGGGAAGGGTTTCCATGCGGACGAAGTCGTGGGCGGCTTCTAGTATATTATACATAGGTGTAATAAGTAATAATGTTAGATATTTACGATCACTGCATATTATAATGAAACAGTTTTTAACCGAAATAATCGCATACTTATCGATTTTACATTTTTCCTGCCACAGTAAAATCAATAAACTCGCGATCAATCCGCTTAGAAATTGTTTCATTATAAGATGAAGTTATTTATTATTACTTATGTACTTACCTACATAATATTAAATTACATTTAGGCACAACATATAATTTCCTAGTATTTGAATTGAACCTTTTTAAAAGTATTTAGGAATAATCTCAACGCACCGAGCGCGCGACCTCAAGCGGACTGTGTGAGCCAGACTGAGCAAGTGTAGAATGACGTCACACCGTCACCGAGAGCTAGCGTTGTGCGGTTACAACTTGTTTTACTTATAAATCGAAAACTAATTGACGTATCGAAGTAATTCTTTCACCAGTATTTTTTATTTTTAAACGAGAATATGGAGTGCTAAAAATCAAAATTAGGTAACATTCTCCATTACAATGACATAATGAGCTACTTTTGACCGTCTAACAGCGGTAAACAGCGCCTACTGTAAGTTGGCCCAAGACCCTAACCTTTCAATGAGCAAAAATTTTGTCAAATTTTAACTTGTGCAGGCGTAAATTAACACAGTATGCGGATGTGTAACGCACACTGTCGCGTCGCGCCCCCGATATGTTGTACCTCCGAGGCCTACCACATCTTACTATTGTGCAGATAGATATGGG
This sequence comes from Anticarsia gemmatalis, assembly GCF_050436995.1. NCBI lineage: Eukaryota > Metazoa > Arthropoda > Insecta > Lepidoptera > Erebidae > Anticarsia > Anticarsia gemmatalis. The sequence goes on along the minus strand of NC_134764.1, from coordinate 4,959,860 downwards.
ATTTATTTCAGAGGAAATTTTACAAAAAGTTCTCAAAAATAAATAATTTAATACCAAAGAGTAACTATTCACAACCAAGTACTGTCTTAAGGAAACACTTGAATATACATATTTCTTTCCGTAACACACTTTTAATTGTCTGACAATCACCAGACTGTGTCAATGACCCTAAATCATATGACTAACAAATTAAAGTCTTTTGGAAAAGTCTATCTCTTCACAAGTCAAAAAATTGCATACCACACTTATATGAAGTGTGCAGTATGCAATTTTTTGTTCAAAGTACTAATACTTCCTCTTACCCTTCAACAAGCTAGCCCTAGTAGGCGGCTGGGCTAAGCCAAGCAGCACAGCCAATCTCTGCGCCTTCTCAACCGGGCTCTTGTCTGTCTCCACGAAGCGATCGAACTCAGGATGCAGGGATGGTAGCGGCACGGATAACACCGCCACGAGCACGCGACATGCCATTCTAGAGAAAAAAATAAAATATGAAATCGTTACCTGGTCTAATAGTGAAGGCAAACAAGTTTGACGAAACCTTAGGCGCTCAAAAATTATTTAAGATATTTCTTGTGAATATGCAAAGTCCTCAACCCTCATTGGGCCAGCCTGTATTCCAGATCCAATTCCTTCCTCGTTCGGGAGGAGATACTTCCCAAGCAGAGCAAAAGTCATGGGTTAAAAACAAGTTAAACTACTGTTTCAAAGTTTTCGAGCATTCAATAAAATATTTTAGGGATTTTAGAAAAAAATGAATTTGTGCAGGCGTAAATTAACACAGTATGCGGATGTGTAACGCACACTGTCGCGTCGCGCCCCCGATATGTTGTACCTCCGAGGCCTACCACATCTTACTATTGTGTAGATAGATATGGGATATTAATTCGGAGGAATATTGGTTGAAAACTACTTTGAAATTCATTTTAAGATGAATTGTAGTATTTTTGTTCAGTAAAAAGAGCTTTTACCTAAAACAAGCTAAGTAAATGTTTTCCATGTTTCTTTTTCTAAAATAACTTGTTCCTAAATACCAAAGTAATTAAGACTTACTTTTGCAATTCCTCCTGAGTGATATTCTTCTTCATCTCCCTGGACAATTGGAAAAGTTTCAACAGTGCGGCAGCATGGAACAGACAGTGGCCTGCCTTCCAGAACACAAGTGCCAGCTTGCCATAGTAGTTAGCCATGGTCTTGGCTACAGGCGTCTTCTTAGACATGTTCATCAAGTTATGAATGTCTTCAATTGCTTTGTAGGCTTCCTGTAGAAAAAAAATGAACAATAATGAACCTGGCCGAAAGTTCAATAACAATGATAAATTAATTATTTAAAAAAATCAATCCTGTTAATTATAATCGTAATAAATTGTTGACGCTTAGGCTTCCTATATCAAGTTGTCAGACTACAATAGACTATAATGTCTAATTGAATTATAAGGAGGAAGTAAGATACAAACCTGCCACAATTCCATTTGAATAGCACTGTCCAGTTGGAACAGTCTGGTCTCCAGATTCAACTGCTGCGTCTCAGGCTTTGAAATGCTTACATTACCAGTTTGGACCTGTAAACAACAAGCAATATATCAATAACCTAATACATGACACTTCACAAGAAAAAAAAAATATCTTTCAAAATGTATTTTTATAAGATCAGTGTTGAACTTACTGTTGGTTTACAGATATCTTCAAGATGTTTCCTGAGCTTGTCGCAGAGTTTCCTGAACTCAGTCTTGCGAGAGTACTTGAGACAGAACTGGAAGGCCATGCGAGCAATGTCATGGTACAGGGTCTCAACATGAGCATTTGTACGCAACAGCTCCAAGCACTGGCAGTATGACTCCCATAAAAATTTGACCTAAAAAAGAACAATGTTGATACATACATGTTGTAAACAAGTTTGTTTTTTATTAATGTAGTGATGTGAACAAAATATTTATGACTCATATAGATTGATCTGACCTTTTACCTGTACATTCTGAAGTAACTACTTTTTGTTCTTCTTAAAAAATTCCAAAAGTATGGACAATCTGTCATAAGTCATAAGACATAACTTTAAACATTTCTTGAGTCTAGATTTCTTAGTAAATATTTAAAGGGGATCAATAAATTATTTTTTAAATAATACACACCCATGGTGTCAAAATAGTTCTATCTGATCGATCCTGTGCATCCTCTCCAGATACAGCACTGAGCAGGATGCTCTCAGGAGTGGCAAGATTGTCCAAGTCATCAGTGTCAATGACTGCTTGCGTTGACTGGGCTCGAGCCGCCTCCGTGCGTTCTTCAGCCATACGTAAATATCCTCTATTGATAAACAGAATAAGTTTAAAATATTTTTCTATATACATACAAAAAAACATAAAGTTATGCCTTGATCACATGGGAATAGGCAGAGACCAGAGAACAATGTAACAATAAATATATGGCATAAAAGAAATACTTTGCTTAAAATTAAAAATCTTTTACCACAATACAAAAAAAATATTTCTGACAACAATTTAAATAAAATATAGCAAAGACACTATACATTATATAACAAAGTAAAGCTCATTTACCTTATAACTTGTTCCAGTGAGCCAACATTGACTGATTGGAACATGTTTCTGTATTGAAACAAGCCTTCTTTGGCAATGTGTGACTTGCGTAGGTCCACACAAAGTTCCAAATACTTGAACATGATCGGCTCCAGGACCGACTCGGACCAGTTGTACGCCCATTTTTTGTTACGGAACACTTCTTGCAAGGTGTCTAAGGCTCTTGCAGGCTTGTCCAAGTCCATAAACTCTGTTGATAACATAATTTCATGAGAAATCATCAATCATTGATTGGTATCAAATAAATTTTATTTATATCAAAGGATTGAAGAATGTTCATATTAAAAACATGACCACTAATATAAAAATTTGGTAAATAACCAACTGATAAAGAACTAAAAAACTTGCTATGAAACTAAAACCAATAACATTATTAACATGAAAATGCCAATGACGACATAAACACATTATTAGAAATTAAAAATGAGCAAGGTAAACAGTGCCATATTATATAGACATAATATTTCTCAGTATGTTTTAGACGACATATGATTGGTAATAAATGTGGAGACTTTTAGCGTTTGGGGAAGTAAATTATTTATAAAGTTTTCAATAAACACAACAAAAGCTCCGCTTATTATTTACTAATACAATTATATACCTATTTCATGCCACCTTGGTAGGAATAGAGCCGTGGCATTTAACGAGTGGACTACAGGTTATCTTGCGATAGTGACGCTGTTACGCAAAGACGTGTGTAAGCGAGTTTCTTACTATTTGGTTATTTTCAACTTATAGGTATAGATCAGTTGTCATGCTTGTGCAGTTATATATGCATCCTAACCAATATCCATGATTCATTATAAGTAACATACGAGTAGATTTAATTGATATAGTGGACATACTAAGGTCAATTCCACATGCAACGTGGTATCATTATAGAATCTGTACTAACCATTGGCCCGTTTGAGGGCATTCTCCGGTCTCTGACCGTATCGCGCCATTATGTGCACTTCACTTTTCACTTCATTAACACAAATTTGGCGTCAAAAACGTGGTGTAGAAGAATAAAACCGAGTTAATTCTTCTTACACCGGCCTGTCAAGAGACAGGAGAAATCAAAATGGCTGACGTTTTTTTTTCTAACTTTCGATAAAACTGACGTCAAAATGCAAAATTTGAAACTTAGGCCTTATATCCGTGAATCGGCAGAAGCAGTTTGTTACAAAAACATAGGATATTTCACAGAAAATTATAAAACTTTCGTGAATTTTAGTTTTAAGATATACTGTTACTTTGTGGGACTTTTATTTATACGGTTTCAATTCCTTACTCTTATGGGCATTTATAAAAATCTTTAAATGCAGTAATTTATAGGTATGAGAAAAAGAAATAAAAGCATGTTTCCTTTCAATTAATCAAGATTTCTTCAATATTTATAGGAGTTCTCCTAAATGACCGGTTTTCCCCTCTCGTTTAACAAACTGCCTAATAAAAATCTTTAACCCTCAATACTATTAGGTTTATTTTTGTTAATAATAATAAAATTTGTTATTCTATAAAAATATTATACCCACTTCTTTTTACGAAGGCACCTACTGCTATTCTTTATAAAAAAAAATGTCAAAAAATACATCATAGTGTTCTCTAATATTTTTATTAAAATATCAATAATCCCAAGAACTTTTGCATTGGTATTTCCAACATAATCGTAATAGGAATAGCCAGTACATAAGTAATAAAATTTGTCGCTATCCAGTCCACGGTCTGTAACACACAAAAATTTACATACTTAAATAATATTAAAGAATAACCATTACTGCCCTACTGCTCTGTTAGACTGTTTTTTTCTCCCAGAACAAGGGCGGGATATAAGAGATAACTATGTAGTACATCATACATAATATAATAAAATAAATTTAACCCATTATTAACTCACAGCTGCGCAAAGGTCTCCTCCCGTAATGTGGGAGGTACATTATACTATTACATTATAGCTAGTTATAAACTAGCTGACCCGCGCAACTTCGCTTGCGTCACATAAGAGAGAACGGGTCAAAATTTTCCCCGTTTTGTTAACATTTTTTACTGGTACTCTGCTCCTATTGGTCGTAGCGTGATGATATATAGCCTATAGCCTTCCTCGGGAAATGGGCTAACTAACACTGAAATAATTTTTCAAATCGGACCAGTAGTTTCAGAGATTAGCGCGTCCAAACAAACAAACAAACAGTCAAACAAAGAAACAAACAAACTCTTCAGCTTTATAATATTAGTATATATTAAAAAAAAGAGTCTGTAATATAATTTGAAATTTAAAACTATATAATTGAAAAAAAAATGTTTGTAACGAAACTAATTTTAAGCAGGTATGAAAGTTTAGGTGATTGATACTGAGTTACTGACCATGTCCAAGAAAGACGTTCCGTAAGCAACGGGCCTCGCGGCAATCATCATGTTTATGCACCAGTGAAACATCATCACTGTTAAAGAAACCCGCGCCAATTTAGTCCAGCCACTCCAACCGAAAAACTTTCGCAAAGGACCTGTGTTCAGAATATATTAAGCGATTATTTTGGTAGGTAGGTAGGTACCTACCTCAAAAACGTGGGTAGGAAATAAATAGGAACCCTACCCGTCATTGATTAAAAAAAAATAGGAATAAATGAATCTTATTAAATTTTAACTTAACTGCAACACGTACTAGCAACAAACTGATTACTTATATGATATTGTTCTGAGTTCTGGCATCAAATAGATAGATGGACTCACCGTCAACGTTGACCAATCCAAGCAAAGTTATGCCCCCTAAAATGCAATAGAATGGTCTGTCGAAAGCTACGTAGACGGCCGAGAAAATAGGCGAGCTGATGTTGCGAGCGAGTTGTCCTGATAACTGCCATATAAATAAGAACGGAAAGGTGAAGTGGTGGAGGTATCTAAACCACTGAAAATAAAAACATAGTAATCATATCAGTAACAGTAGATATTAGACAGGAAAAGCTCTATCTACTCTCCATTCTTAAATTATTGGCTGCGAGTGTCTTTTAGGTACTGTGATAGGACAATGAATCTTTCGTGTTTAAAATTATTAATCGATTTTATAAAATTATTGTCCCAAAATATAATATAGGCAGGTGCACGATGTCTTTAAAAATATTTGTTATATAATAAATTAAACATGCCGTAGAAAATATGTAAGTACCTAAATTGATTCTTTATTATTTACACAGGAATATTAACACTTTAAAAAAAGTATTTTTCCAACGAAACTCTCCAATCTCGCCAATGGCATGCCTGATTGAAACAGTAACTATAACCTCCTACTTACTTTGTAGTCGTTTAACTTGATGCGTTTCTCATCCAGTTCAAACTGTATGTGGGCTAATATAAGCCCCACGAAGCATGATGGTATCGAGCTCCATGACGACAAATAGAAGCTCGTGAATGACGGTTCGTTACGGAATATTTGACGTATGCTTCTGTGAGGGTACAAATTGGGTAAGTAAATTTATCTGGTGATAAAACTTAAAAGCCTATTTTAGTTTTTTATAGTAATTCAAGTACCCAATGGTAACGCTATGAAGACATCACGGTAATCTGGATTATTTTACAGCTGTAGGTAATAGCCAAAACACAGAATAAACAAAACAAAAGCGGTAACTTACTCAGGAATAGCAAAATAAATAAATGCTTTAAACTCTTTGAAATAGGCGACGATTCCGCAGAAAATACACGAAGCGAAGAAAAGAACCACATATAATTTCAATGCTCTGCATCTTTGACGCCACAGGAGTAAAGTTAGGCTGCATGCTAAAATATACAAGTGAAAGTCTACGGCCAAAAACCTGAAGCAAAAATATTCTGTATTAAGTCAATGCTCATTACTGCTGTTAGCTTAAAATTTCGAAGGTTTAGAGGAAAGTTTAGGGTAGGTATACACTGCATCCAACACAATCAGTAGACCATACAAGTCAAGTAACACAGTCAGGGAAATGTTTAACTCTCCACTGTCAAATTTGTGGAATATGCAAGATAAAAAATTCACACTTCATAAAATCAAACTTATTATTACATTGCACGAATATGCATCCCCACGGTCGATACAGTAAATACAATACTGTAAGTAGTTCATACAATACGGTATGCAGCTCGTACTTACCAAGTTGGCGCTATACAGTAATCAGTTTTATCCACAGCATTGTTGACGTAGAAAACGTGATACCAGAATTTCTTTTGGCAAGCGGCGCTTTCTATGCCAATCGTCGTTGAGACGAGTGGTCCGTCTCTTAAGTGCGGCCACCATGTGGCTGCGAATCCGACCAAAAATATGTGCACAGGCGATATCCTGTTGAATAGAAGTTAAGATAGAGTGTTAAACCATCGTTTAATAGATATAGATACTCAGTTTAGTCCATGTATGTGGAAATCTTTGAAAATATAGAATCAAACCATCGTACCTACGGATTCGACTCTGACTAATATATTTTTATAAAGAGTCCTATAATTTACCTTATAATCCTTTTCAGTAAACATAACGGCAACATGTTGAAGGTTAAATCTCTTTTTTGAGAGAATATAAGAAGGTTGTAGGCGGTGAAGAAACAAGCCAACGCAGCTAACATCTGCATAAGTGCTGTACCACCAGCTAGAAATGCGGCGTCAAGCCGTTGGCTTTGCTGGACAAAAATATTATAAAAACAGTTTAATTTAAGCATATATGAAAGACGGAGTCAATACGTATCTATCGTTAAGAGAAATAAGAGAAAAAAAAACCTCTGGTGATAAAAGTTCGATTTACGCTTTTTGGAATACTCATACTCGTATTTTTATAATGTAGTTATCTATACTAATATTATAAAGCTGAAGAGTTTGTTTGTTTCTTTGTTTGACCGCGCTAATCTCAGGAACTACGGGTCCGATTTGAAAAATTCTTTCAGTGTTAGATAGCCTATTTATCGAGGAAGGCTATAGGCTATATAACATCACGCTACGGTCATTAGGAGCGGAGTAGCAACGAAAAATGTTACGAAAACGGGGAAAATTTTGACCCATTCTCTTCAGTGACGCAAGCGAAGTTGCGCGGGTCAGGTAGTGTATGATATATGGCTTTGGATTTAGTTGTGTTAACAGATAATATATTCAGCTGACATGAGCATTTTACTTTACCTTTTCTAAATACTCCGGATTGAGTGTGTAAAAACAGGAATGAAAAACGTTAGCGTGTGCGAACGTTGTGAATGCCATCGAAATTACCCTGGAAAATGTACAAAATATATTGTAATAAATAAGTGAAAAGTAATATCGGCCGTAATAAACCACGTTGCATCGTATGGACAGTTCGTGCAACTACACTTGGCAATAAGAATTGGCTTAAAGACTTTTCTATGGATAAAGCACCAGTTAGTTTTCTTTACGAGATTCAAAAAAAAAAAAAAAATCAAAAATATTTTATTGTCATAAAATCTGTTACAATATCCATACATTGTCCTGACATCTATGCTAGCCGAAGCTGTGTTACAGATGCCAGTGTCTTCACCCTTATTTATTAACATGACAATATTTTGTCATAAAACAGAAAGAGTATTAAGAAAATATTATGAACATAAAACTATAACTATAAACTTAATCAAAAACATTATTATGTTTGTGTGTGTTTGTGTGTGTGTGTGAGTGTGTGTGTGCGGGTGTGTGAGTGTATGCGTGTGTGTGTACGTGCGCGTTTGTGTGCGTGCGTGCATGTGTATGTGTGTGTGTGTGTGTGTGTGTGTATGTGATGTGAAATATATACATAGATATATATATATATATATATATATATATATATTATGTAGGTATAATATCTAGTCTGTAGTTCAAGTATTGTGATATTGAGAAATTAATATTTTCTCAGCATCTATGTAATTCATTTTTTCCAACCATTGTATAACGATTTTTTTAAATTTATTATTGTTAATTGTTTTTATGTTATTGCCTTTATAGTACTTAGCAATTTTATTATATATTGTAGGAGCTAGGAAAGAGTACTGTTTTTGTGCAAAGGAGGTGCTAACAGAAGGCACAGGACAACGATCGACTCGTTTTGTAGAGGGTGGTAGATGTGGTACTGTAACTTTATGATATCTTCTAAGGCTTTCATAAATAAATGTTTTTCTTACTGATAAAACGCCAGTCACTTCATATAGGTCAGTTGTCGGGTGCCGATATGGTAGGCGCATTAGGACTTTTAACAGGACGCGTTGTGCTCTTTCTACAATTAGTAAATGTGTCTTGCCAGCACCGCCCCATGCACAAATACAGTATCTAATCAAGCACTCGCATAACGCACGATAGGTCTGTATTAGTGTTTTGATGTTGGCTACATCCCGTAGATTTTTTAGTATATAGATAAGTTTCTTAATTCTAGAGGCAAGTGTGGTCAAGTGGGGTAACCAGGTAAGTTCATTATCTATTATTACGCCTAGGTATTTAATGTTGGATACTTGGGACAAAGTGGAACAGCTGCAGTTGGTGTTACTAATTATGCGGTTACAAGGAAAGGTATGGATTTTTAGTTCTAGGTTCTCTGACTTGGTGATGCGTGATTTATTAAAATACATATATTTTGTTTTACTTACATTAAGCGATAGGAGACTATCTTCTAACCATGTAGTTACAGTTGATAGTCCTATTTCGGCTAGTTTTGTTACGGTGTTCCAAGTTTTATCATGAAATAGTAACACTGTATCATCAGCAAACATCATAAGATTCATGCCAGGTAAGTTAACATTTGCGAGGTCATTTATATAGCACAGTAAAAGCGTTGGTCCAAGTATACTGCCCTGAGGTACTCCATAGGTGCATGAGGCATTATTACTAACGTAGCAGTCTACCCGGACGACTTGATTTCTGCCAGACAGGTAATTTTTAAACCATTCTAGAACTATATCACGTATCCCGATGTTCTCAAGTCTAGTCAAAAGGATTGGAATCGAAACCGTATCAAAGGCTTTTTGTAAATCTAGAAACACACCCAAACACTTCAGACCCTTATCCATGTTCGTAGTCACTTGTTCTACTAATTTGAGCACAGCATCTTCCGTAGACTTTCCCCTTCTAAATCCAAACTGATTACTATGTAAGATGTTATTACTTTCGAGAAACGATGTTGTTCTTTTATTAACTACCTTTTCTAATACTTTGGCCAGCGTTGAAAGAAGTGAAATAGGTCTATAATTTGTAGGCAAATCTCTCTGACCTGCTTTATAAATTGGACAAACTACAGCTTTTTTAAAAAGAGATGGAAAAACGCCAGTTTCCAAACTTAAATTACATAAAAATGCAACGGGGTGTATAATAGATAATATATTTTGTTTTAGTATATCAGATGTTATTTTGTCCCAACCCGGTGCAGTGTGTGGCTTTAAACCAAGAATTATATTAGAAATTTCGTCGGCATCTGTAGGATAAAACGACATAGAGTGTGTAGGCGCGTGACTAGACCTTGCCTGTGATGCTAATTCCTTGTCACTTTTGTTCATTTTGAGAAGGATATTGTTTGCTAAAGTACTTCCAACCGTTGTGAAATAGGAATTTACATTATTTAGTGAATCTACTGGTGTATGTGACGTTTTCAAAAGCTCCTGTGGTGAATCTCTACTTTTATTAATGTTACATATTTCCTTTATAGTTTTCCAAGTTTCCTTAATATTGTTGCTACTTTTTTCTAGTTTATCCTGATAGTATTGTTTTTTTTGAGCTTTTATTAATTTGGTACATAAGTTACCTATAAAATAGATTACCTATAAATTAAATTATTAATTAGATTACCTATAAAATAAATAGATAAAGTTTACCTGACCCCGTTGACTGGAATAAGAGCTGTGAGTCGAGGGTCTCCACCTTCGTGAATCACTGAAAGTCTTCTCCAATTTGCGGGAATGGAAAAAGCCGTTATTAGTTTGTTCTCTGAAAATATCAATAAGTGGTAAGACTAGATTTTTACTCTTCTGAGATTATTATCATAAAATTATAAAAAAATACCTATGAAATTTTGATGTTAGCTTCTGCTTTTACATCAAAGTATTACAAGGTAGACTGATGAGTACTTAGGATGCAAGAAATGTTTCGAGTAGGAACTTACTTTCTGGTTCGTCACCCATGTAGACGTCATAAATAGTTCCAATGATATTCAAGGCGACTATAGCGACGACGCATTGTAGGAAGAGTCGCTGTGCATCCGTCATCGGTGGTACAGCATGCTTGTCAGCGTGCGTGCGGCAGTAGTGGAGCTTGTTGATCGAAGCGCGCAGCGTGCGGGCTTGAGCCCACTCGTCCACGCAGCGCTCGAAGCGTAGGGAAGCATTGTTACTCAAAAGATTTGGGCAACGCGAGCTGACGCAGTAACCACGGTGTATACGTGTCCGATTGAAGTGCCTTTTGTCGGAGTATTCCTGTATTTATTTAATTTTTTTGTTAAATTATACACACAGTAGCGCGATTCTCTACTTCTATCTACAACCGGCTAGCCATCAAGAAATATTATAGGAATATCTGATCAGCGCCTCTAGCTGGCGCCGTAGGAAAAAAAATGCAGTACATTTTAAATGTCAAACTTTTGATACTCGATACTACCGACTTTCCGGAATAACAGATGCCCACAACCATATTTTTGGTTCTGTCACATTAAACAACACGTTTATATACGACTGAATACTACTGTCTAACAAGTGAAGACAATTAATTGTCGTGCCTTTCTGTACTTGCACTTGAATTATTTTGGGCGACCCTGATGTATGTAAATAGGTATATAATATATGTAAATAGATACCTAAGGGCTAAATCAATTAATAAAGTTTCCTAAGTAGTTAGGTACAATATTATGTCATTCGTCCATTACTTTGCATACGATTACTATGATTGACGTCAATAATGCTTTTCATAGGTCATGTCGTTGTGTCCCGGAAATAATTACTAATACCTACCTACTAATATTAGAAGTTCGAAAGTCTTTCTGTCACTATAGAAATAGTTGGCATGAATGTATGCAAACGAAGTTAGTAGTGAGACTAGATGAATTTGAAAAAAACCTTAGCTCCGTACTTTCTGAACATTTGTGTGAAGTCTAAGAGTTTCACTACTTCTGGATAAGTACCAGAGGTATTGCTTGCAAGAAATTGGCACCTAAACGTTTAGCGTATGTATTTACCTACATATGTATATTAGCTGGTACCTTAAGTAAGTCATATGTAGGATTAGGCTGCACATCAGGAGTCAGCTCGAAGGATCCGAGGCAGTAGACACCGTTCTTCTTCGCCAGACATCTGTCATAGTCGTCCAAATGAAACAGCTTCGGAAAATTGGACAACTCCTCGTCTGGAATTCACACGAAGATGTTCGATGCAAATCTTTGTTTACTGATGAGTACGTTATAGTAAGAATTGGCGCATTCGTTTTAAATTACCACAAATCTCTTATACATTTTCTAGCTTAATGTTATTAAAATATCTCAAACAACAATGAAACTATTATGATTTATTCGACTTCAATCGTACTAGCTACTAAGTAAGTGATACAACGGAATTTTGATAACTAAGAAGTGTTCAGTGAATCTTTAATTAGTTTATTGCTTTTATAGATAGAATATAAATTGCAACACATATTATCGTTTGAAGGTACTATATTACTTATCGATATAAAAAAAAAACTTAAAACAGCGTTCTGTGCCGTAATTTTTAACTACCTGACCCGCGCACCTTCGCTTGCGCCACATAAGAGAGAATCTATACTAATATTATCTATACTAATATTATAAAGCTGAAAAGTTTGTTTGTTTGTTTGTTTGTTTGTTTGTTTGAACGCGCTAATCTCAGAAACTACTGATCCGATTTGAAAAATTCTTTCAGTGTTAGATAGTCCATTTATCGAGGAAGGTTATAGGCTATATATCATCACGCTACTACCAGTAGGAGCAGAGTACCAGTAAAAAATGTTCCAAAAACGGGGAAAAATTTCACCCATTCTCTCTTACGTGACGCAAGCGAAGTTGCGCGGGTCAGCTAGTGGGTCATAATTTTCCCCGTTTTTGTAACATTTTTTACTGTTACTCTGCTCCTATTGGTTATAGCGTGATGATATATAGCCTATAGCCTTCCTCGATAAATGGACTATCCAACACTGAAAGATTTTTTCTAATCGGACCAGTAGTTCCTGAGATTAGCGCGTTCAAACAAACAAACAAACTCTTCAGCTTTATAATATTAGTATAGATAGTATAATAGTATTCCGTAATAAGTAAGACCCGTGCTCGAGAGAGTAATGTATATCTACGTTAAGATATAACGTAGGTATAATATACATTACTCTCTCGAGCACGGGTCTTACTTATTACGGAATACTATTATTTGAACTGGGCGTCTCCGTGCTTCGGAGGGCACGTCAAAAGTCGGTCCCGGTTGTTATCTACTAAGATAACAGTCGTTAAGCCACGTCAAAGGCCTCTCGGGCGGCTTGAACAACTTTGACACTAGGTTGACCACAACCATACAAACAAATAAACAAGGGGGAGTTGAGAGTATTCCTTCCCAAACACTTATATTTATGGTTACCATAACCTTGCTGATGCTGACCACATGGGGTTCGAGGACACGTCCAAAAAATAAATTTATAATAGCTATTTGTGCAGTTCTACCTGTGAATTCCCCCGCAGCCGCAGCGGCAGCCACAAGCAACAATAAAACTAGTATCTTCATGACTTATTGAATTGATACTAAATACATCACAGCACTTAACATTAATTATATTATCGGTAATTGTATTTTACTGACATGAATTTTATATTATTGAAATTTATTTATAGTAGAGCGTTGCCTTGGAAAACAAATTTTGGATTAGCATATTTTTATCCATTGTTTCGGGTCATTCAATTTGTTTAATACGTGTTTCAGACAAAACACTTAAAACAATGTTTTAAAGTATCAAGTTTTAAAGTATATTTCGTGATTGTACAAAACATAGCTGGAAGTAAATAATAATAATAATGTCCTCCTAGCCGATATACGGCTACGGCGGTCAGTTTCATTGAACCTGGCCATTTGTGCAGGACTTTGTTTATAGTGTCCAAGTGTGTGCACAATACACAGGTACACTCTCTATTCCATCACTCTCATAGTTTGGTGGGACGGATAACCGACACGAGCAGTGAGAGGTCAGGCGCAGGACCGACGGCTTTACGTGCTCTCCGAGGCACGGAGGTCTTCGACCTCAACTTCCTAACTCCGGGCAATCCCTAAGAAATTCTTAACAGAAAATCTCAGAAAAGACTTTATGGCCCGACCCAGGATTCGAACCCGAGACCTCTCGCACCGCAGTCGCATATACTACCGACCGCGCCACAGAGGCAGTTGAAAGCTGGAAGTAAACTGAATTATTGACGTAATACCTAACTTATTGACGTATTGACCTGACCCTTGACATGTAGAGTACACCCAATAACACTTATAAAGTTACCAAGACTCTAAGAATTTTCAGCTCCTCAATAATAATGTCGTCTTGGTCGATTTCGGCTACGGCAGCCAGTTTCATTGAAACTATGCCAAACCTCTAACTGTGAAGGACTTTGTTTATAGTGGACAAGTGTGTACACAATACACAGGTACACTCTCTATTCCTTCGCTCTCATAGTCCGGTGCTCTCCTAAACACGGAGGTCTACGACCTCAACCTCCTAACACCGAGCAATCTCTAAGAATTGTTTAACAGAGAACTGAGAAAAGACGTCGCGAACCCGAGACCTCTTGCGCGGTAATCACGCGATTGTCAATCAGGCGGTTAATCAGTTCTTCCTCAATAATACGAAATTAATAATAAAATAATACGCAACTATTTTGGGGTCTTATATTAAAATTGAACCATTCAGTAGGCATTAGGCAGTCGCATTAGCTGGCCTGCAAATACCTAGTATATAGACATAAATCACGGTAACACACCACTGCAGCACTGGACCACAGAAACAGTGCGTGTTGTCTTCCGCAGCGCAATCGTTTGTGATATAAACAAATCTCGTGGGAAATTCTACAGATGGAATTTACCACAGTTTAATAGTAAACTGTTGATCTTTGCTTTCCCAAGCCTGTTCAAGTTCGTCTTAAAAGTCAGTGCCTATCTAATGATCGATTCGGTTTCAACCTGGTTCACTTGTTGTTAACGAGAATGGAATTTGATATCAGTGTTTTTTTATTTATCGCGGGTATTCAGTGTAAGATTTTTTTCGTTCAATAATTTGAGATATGTACTTATATCCGACTTTGTAATAATATGACCGGTTAAGTACATATTTTGAAATAACGAACGTTTATTAATAAAAACCAAACTATGAAAGTTGTTATACTATTAGACTGAGTTTCTTTGGTATAGTGGTAGATTAAATAGACATAATTAGGTATCTTAGCCCACCAGGAGTTTTTCAAAATAGCAAGTTTATAAGGTGGTAGATTCGCGATATTTGGGACACAGCTTTTTGGACACAGCTTTATTTCGTATCATTTAGCAAATTCACCCTGGGTACTTTATACATAAGTATTTTGCTTCTGAGTAATGAAAATTATAGACCACTTCTTTTCGACGTTTTATTCCAATTTGACATTACGTTGTTTTTTACCCACGTTAAAGACAGCTAGGTATTTTGTTTCCAGTGAATAGTTGCACATGTTTCGTATGGGAGAATCGGCCATGCTCGGCTGATTCGATACAAGAAATGCCAGAAGGTATTCAGCTGAATATTGGACGGTTCCCGTGGCTTGGCGTCGTGCAACATAGCTTTCGTAAGTCTGTTATTTTGTAGTTAAATTACCAAAATTTATACCAGAATTGTATATTATTGCATGTTACCTAGAAATGTTGTATATGTTTGCTGTTGGTATACCAGTAAATAAATAAATGTTCAAAAAGTTGTTGATACTGCACGTTCTTTGTTATAGCTGCTCATTTCCCCGATATGTCGATAATGTCGATACCGTGACACCGCGTACCGTCTGTCAGTAATTTTTCTTTGCCTTGTTCCTAAGGTCCGTTGATAAAGGCGTCCAATATTATAATCAGAATTCAGAATGATTAAAAAACAGTAGTGTTAAGAATCTTCTAACTTATGTTTATTTTTTTCTTTTAGATGTGGGAGGAAAGCAAGCATTCGCGATCACAGGAGCTATACTCATTCACTCGACGTATGCGCTGGCTGCCGCTGAAGATGTCGCCAGAATCTTACCGCAAACGCTACAGTACCTATGACATTTTGCCTTTTAATATTTATTATACAAAGTGGACTTATTAGGACTAGATCAAATATTTATCAAAGAGATAACTCCAAACAAATATTTAAATACATAATAGACATTGTGATAAAAATTGTCGTTGACGTGGATCTCGATCCGCTTATTTTATATTTTTTATATGTAAACCATCAGATACATAACTGAATAAATTCTAACATGCAGGAACAACACAAAACTGGTACTATGGAAAAGTGCAACAGAAAAGTTTGCCCTGGAAGTGCACGATTATGTACTGCACCCTGAATATGTAAAGGGCAAGACTACTGCTTCGATTGCGCTCCTAGATCTGGTACCACCAGCGGCGGCTGACTTCAGCGATTATGTCGGCAAGTAACATGTTTTGATAGGCTTTTTTTTTATTCCCCCGTTTCTGTTTCCCACTGCTGAGCCAAGGCCTCTCCCTTGAGTTTCCAGTCCTTTCGGTCGATTTTTGTATCCGGCCATCCACCTAGGTACGCATCCAGGTCATCCCGCCATCTTCTTATCCATTGATAAGCTTTATAAGTTAAAATAACCGAATAATTTGAACTTACTGCGTAATGTAAACCTGTGAATTAACTTTTCAGCGCCCGTGAGGCCCATTTGTCTACCCACAGGAGGGCTAGGCTCATATGAAAACATTTATTCTGTGAAACTTACTGATAGTGAGTAAATTGAAAATGATACAACCTACTTTTATGGGAAGCATGGTTCGACAACTCTGATATCTTTTTGTACATTTCAGTCACTGGTGAATTGCAGAAAGAGGTTCATAAAATGAACTTTGTCAGCAGAGACAAATGTGATCAGTATTACTATGAGGCACAGGTAAAAATATTTTAATCATATTTTAAAATCAGTAGAGTCCAATTGCAGTCCCGGAATAACGCGACACAAACTTATCTGTTTAAAAAGAATGAATTAATGTGGCGCTCATAGCTAACTGCATCCACCTTCTGCTTAAACAACGCTTGGCGCGGTTATTCGATAGATGGGTGGAATCTGAGCGTTTCCATGCTTCGGAGACCACTTAAAGCGAAGGTCCTGCTTGTTGTCAACTAAGCTAATAGTCGTTGAGCCAAGACTTAGGGTGGATTGAACAACTTTAACGACGAAAAAAAAATTAATAGAGACAAAATATTGTGGTATAAGTACAAGTAATTGGTACAATATTTTCTTTATCAGTTGCACTACGAAAAGATGAACCCAATATCGCCGGTGTGCGCTGTGACGGCCAACGCCACAGTGCCCTGCGTGTGGGACTCGGGTACTGCTCTAATCACACGTCAGTCCTGGGGATTCTGGCAGCTGGTAAGCAGCTAATAAAAATAGGTGCAACAGATAGCTCTATCAAAATATATGAACCTGTTTTAACTGCATGTTTGGTGCAGTGTGGCGCCGAGTGTGGCCGGTTCGAATCCCACCCGGAACACATATAATTGTGTGATGAGCACAAGTATCTGTTCTGAGTCTGGTTGTAAATGGATCTATAGAAGTACGTACAAGTGTTAAGTTTGATCAGTTATGTGGTTACCATAGTACAAGCTCTAAGATACTTAGTTTGGAAGCGAATGACCGTGTTTGAGTTGTCCAATGATTTTCTTTTTCTTTTCAGGCTTATTCTCTTCTTCACATTTTTTTTTCAAATCTAATAGTTACCAGGGACATCATTAAGTTTGTAAAGGTATTAAATGTCCGTAAATTGTTTGAATAGGTCGGTTTCGGTGTGAGGGGTCCAGGGTGCGGTGCTCCGACAAAGTTCGTGAACATCCACATGTATCTACCGTGGATCCACGACATTATAGTGCGGACCACCGTCGCGGCTTACTCTGACTTAAACAAGATCGCCATTCGAAGAGTTTCTACGCATTCCCTCGTCTTTTACGATGGTAAGCACTAGGTTCTAATTCTTACTTAAGTTTTCTAGTAGACGTAGAGGTAGACTGTTGAAGACTGAAGTCTGTGGCCGCAAACGAAAAATTTTACTATTGCTGAGCTTTGATTTTGCTCTAGACTTTTATTTTTTAAACTCTCCTGAAAAGACGGCCCTGGGTGGCCAACTGCATGCGTTCCGCGTCAGTACGCTACTGGTGCAGCAAAATTTGGTTATTCCGTAGTGGATTACTGTCAGAAAAATTCCTCATATTAAACATGAATAAATACCAAGATAAATATTATCCCAGCCTTCACGCCGGTACAGAGGAACTACGGTCAGTGTGAGAAAATGATACGAGGGAAAGTGCTGTTCAAGGACTACACCGAAATTGGTGCCAATAAGAACTTTGCTCAGGGTTTTTATATCGTAAGTACCTACTCTTTGAAGCTTTTCACGATTAACAATGATTTTTATAAAGTTATCCAGTTGGTTACGAGAAGAATAGCGTAAAAGAATTGCTCCTTTATTTAATTTTTATCTGCAATTCTACTTCTAGTTCTTACTAATTCTAGTTCTTTTAGAGGTAACTACTAGTCTTGTTAGGTTAGGGATTTGTTCTAAACGTATTAGACGGAATCAATTTTTATACTCGTAACAAGTATTCTACAGCTGTATTTGATCTTCAATATAAAAATCTATTTCTAGATCATCGTATCTGAATCAGCTGATTTTCTTTGCGCGGAAGTAGATTTGGATGTGAATCGCCAGACCGAAGCTTCTATTTGGGTGGAGCATCATTGTCACAGAGATATGGAAGGAGTTCAGCCAGCGCCCAGATCAGGGGATCTAAGAAAGTAAGTGGCAATTACAAATCTTAATACTTTCTTTCATTATTTTCCAACCTACACTTACCCAGCGGGGTGAACTCGAAGGAAACCCTTTATTTCGGTAGTTCCTTGCCTAGCAGTAAGACAGTTACTTAATTAAAGCTCTAAAAATAATTAATGTTTTCATTTTCAGGTTAGAATGCTTCGTATATTACAAGTCGACTGCATTCATAGAGGTACGTTTCCAGTTTTCATTCAAGGCTGTACTAACAGTTGCGTTTTACGGCAAATTGATGACATGGAAGGAAGTACGAGACCCGTTCAGACAAACGCAGGCAACTACATCATGGTGGCCCACTCATGAGTTCAGAACCATTTGGTTTGTACCTTTGAAAAAACATTGGTGGTCTTTGTAAGATTAATGAAAAGACACGATTCTGACGGCTGCCAAGCCAAGAATTACCCTAGAGAGCGCCATCGTATTGATTCACAAACACTTGTTAATGTCTTATGTATTTTGAACCGCGTGGGTTTGTATTAAACAACATGCTTTATAAATGTTTTTTCTGTACCCATAAATAGCTAATGATTTACAAAATGATGACTTAATAAAATGAACTACAGTAAACGTACATCGAATTTTGTCCTCAATAAATATGCAAATGATAAAACGAATATCGTAATAATGAACAAGGGATTTGCATTGTAAATTGGTATTTTTAATGTGTTTTCAATTCATTCAGAGGTAAAGGTACGGGTGCTCTTGATTTGCAGTGAACCACACACTACACAGTGAACTTTATTGCTTGGCATACGATACAGTTGACACAATTTAAGCGAGTACAAATCACTTACGATGTTGTTGGCTATTATCGTGCCCATAATAAAGAAACAATCTATAAACTGCCATTAATAGCCTAGAGCAGAGTAACTAGGTTTTTGAGTAGCGGCTTTTATACAACCTGTAACATAATTAACGCACATCCTGAAATTAGTTAGTTCAGAATCGGTAGCTGAATCCATCCCACTTCTTTCCAAAAAAATTTTTTTTTATTTAGAGATACTTGAAAGTTAGTAAATTGTAGACATTGTCTTCATAAATCACGTTTAAGTCATGTTTAGGTAGATACCTAGGTAGGTACGCCAGCACTACTCGTGTGCGCCTGTGCGTGAGTGCGTAGGTTTATTGTGACCATAGAATTTGCGGGATATTTTAAAAACAATATGTTCCATAAACAATATCTACAATAATCAAATTATTATACTGATGCATTAATAATTATTTATTGTGAATGAAAAAGGATTTTCTTGTTGGGGTGTCTGAGGATGCGCGTTGTTTCCGTTACACGTTGTATAAGTGGAGAGCGGTAAGAATAAACCTAGATAATGTCTGCCACATGCAAGTTATGTTTGTGATTGTAGGACAGATCCACATTTTCTGCACTTGATTTCATTTTTAGACCATCGTTTGTGTATAAGCAGGTTGTCCAATAACGGATATATCCACCGATTTGTGCTACAGGAAGGGCTGCAGCTCAAAGAACGTTAACTACGTACATATAAGTACTACTATGTATTCTGTTAATTAAAATAGTCATAAAATAAATGTGTCTATTAATTACATTGCTTTTTTCTTATCACTATCATGAACACTTGCGGTATCGATATTCGCTCTGTCCTTGTCACTCGCGTATGATTTTATATAAGAGGAAAAGATAAGTGTATCGAGGGATCTTCGCACCGGCAGCTCTACTAACACTGTCAATGGTATTGAGACCATCACAGTCAGGGTATATGTGGCTAGTCCATCAACCAACTGAAACAAAAATAAGCAACACATAATGCAAAATTGACGAGCAATCAATTGAAGCTAAATAAATTATTATAAACCTTAAAACTCTCATCTCGTTTAAGACCTGTTAGAAATGCTGTATTATGTGCACAAACCGCGATAGTTTAAAAACTTTAATGAGCAACACTGTTTACAAATATGCCCGTTAAATTATTTAGAAGCCGAAGAGGAAATAATTTGCCCGCCTTCATAAATGCGAAACAACAAAATTATTATCAAAATGTAAATAAATGTTGTCCTAATGTGTATCTGCCTCGGTATAATGTAATTGTATCTTGCATATAGATTTTCTACTAATTTCCTTTTTTCTAAATACAAATTAGAAGAATAGAAATGTTTAGAAATACAGTTAATACGTACAAGGTATACCTCGAAGATATATATATACCTACATATATTATTATGTTTTCTCATTGATATGTTTATAAATAAATCGCAAAAATATTATAGTTGTCTTACCATGTCAAGAACAGAATACAAGCCGATGCCAGGGTGAGGTCTTGAAGCGGCAATGGTCATGTGTACCAACCAGCTGTTTATAACGAGTGGTAGAGACAAACGACTTAGAAATTGGAACCCTCGCCAGCTGAAGAAGTTGTATGATGACCCTAGAAAATGCACAAAGGAATCACAATCACATGATGCCCTAAGATCTACCTGGGAGACCAAAACGTGCTGGCAGTTCTACTTAAACGTTACTTAATTGTGTTATCCGGTATTCGCTACTAAGAATATCGGATAACCATCAGTAACATCTCAGTGTTTTGTTTATCCGGAAAATAAGAATAACAAAAAAAAGTCTGGAGAAACGTCGTCCGTGTCAAAAGGGTCAATTAAAAATGAATATTATTGTGTGTGAACTGAATTACCTTTTACAGCAATTTGAGCATAAAACGCCAAGATCATAGCAGCACTCACGACTGGTCTCTCAAAGCCGATGAATAGCGCTGATGTAGTTCTACTAAACCCTTGTTCCACCAAACTAAGTAAAAGTATTCCTGCGATCAGTACGGGGACAGACATGTTTGCTGCGAACACTAACCACTAGACAAAAAAAGAAAGGATTATTCACAGCAGGTAAATTTTTATAGTGAAAGGCACATTTAATTTAATGAGTTTGAAGGACATGGTACGAAAATTTGCAGCTCCTTGACTATAATTGACGGAAATGTACTATCATTATTTTATTTAAATGTAGCACGATTCTCTACAATTTGAACTATCGACTATCGAGAGTTTGACAACTAAGTGCTCGGCCAAAATAGTTACTACGACGCCCGCTAGAGGCGCTGAAGGGATTGTCAAACAAAAAGTTTGGATAGGTAGCCGGTTGTCGCTAGTGATAGAGAATCGCGGTACCTACTGATCATTACCTTTTGTTTGGCGAAGTTAATTCCTTGAACCTGCTGTTCGTAGTACAAATGCGCCATGAACACTCCAATAAGGCTTGCAGGTAAACCACCCCACCACTGGATGTAGAAGTTATAGAACGATGGAAAGTTTAATTTCCCGTAAATTGACCTGCAAAGTACGAACTATGGAGTGTTTTTTACTTATATGTAAATACATAATCGTGTAACATACTTAATACAACTGTATTTCGAGTGATTTCTTTATGTTGGACACGTATATTGTACCAGCTGACCCGCGCAACTTCGCTTGCGTAACATAAGAGAGAATGGGTCATAATTTTCCCCGTTTTAGTAACATTTTTTACTCGTACTCCGCTCCTATTGATCGTAGCGTGATGATATTTAACCTATAGCCTTCCTCGATAAATGGGCTGTCTAACACTGAAAGGATTTCAAATACAAATTGGACCAGTAGTTCCTGAGATTAGCGCGTTCAAATAACAAACAAACAATCAAACAACCAAACTCTTCAGCTTTATAATATTAGTATAGATAATGACATAAAGCACTTACTCAATATTAAAAGCTTCTCGCAAAGGCACCCATTGGTAGATGTATCCTAGCATGGTATTGATGACGCAGGAGACGAGAATCATGGCGGCGAGGACCGGCAGCGCGCCCCGATGACGCCGCGCCAGCACCAGTGTCAAACAACACACAATAATACTCAACTGCATATCCACTGTCAAAGTCCTGGAACATTATGATTATTAACCCTCGATACTCCTTTATCCTGCATTATTTCCGTACTATAACAAGGTAGACTACTTTAACATTGATAGAGGTGACAGAAAAATGGTTAAAAGGAGTATATACTCAAATGCGTTATCCATACGTCTTTAAAATTACTGGCAGGAAAAAAATCAGACCACCTATTTGGTAGTTCAGAGCAATATTTACAAAAGTTTCACTGTTTTTAATGACTGTCCCTACATTTCGAATATTTTATTAAGTTAAGATATCTTTGGTATTGTTAACTAACAGTTACAAACACGAGAAATAATTTTAGGGGGACCGATATGAAGGTATTTCGTACCATGAAGTCCCGACACACATTTGTTCTGGATGGACTAGATTGTTAGCATATATCAGATGTGTCCAGAACTTTTTCCGACAGATATCTGCTTCATGGCCAACCATTGGACTCCATACAGGTCCATCACCAGTTCGAACCCACCAAGTCGCGGCATAGCCAACTGTTAGGAGAAAAACTGGAGTAAACCTACAACAAAACCGTATTTTTTTGGCATTAAAAAAATATTTCTTTCATAGCATATCTCTAGATGCCGCACAAAAATATTATTGTAACAAGCTTATACACGTATATGACCACCGTTTTTAGTAGGACACTATACCCTTAATAATTTCTCGGAAAGTGTTCTTACCTGGTTATTCTTTTTAAAAGACACAATGGTAACAACTTGAGACTCAGTGGTATCTTCTCAGAGACAAGCAGCAGGTTATAGCTGGTGAGAAACGCTGAGACTGACAACAACCCTGTTGCAACACTAGTGCCATTTAAGCTGAACATTCCAAATGTCGTCATCACGTTCTCCATGAAAAAAAATCATGACAATTAATAATAGATAGACCGGGAAGGTAACGCTGCTTTTTTAATAAATGGAAAAGCATACTGACAAAACAGAAGATCGGAAAAATTATAAATTAGATGGAATGATGGAAACTAATAAACTATTTCGTGGGATAAGTTCCAATCGTTGAGAGGTCACATGCTTCCCAAATATGAGCTTCAACATGTATTTACAAACAATTACCAACAGTTGTTCAAGGTAGTAGGATATCAAACTTACCTGTTCTAATTTCTCTGCTGAATGACTTAACAGCATAATGTGGGCACCATTGCAATGAGCAGTTATACCCAAAAACACTACCACTGCTCTGAAATTGATTAAATCACTTGCGTTAAAGCAGAACACAGGATTATAATAAGTACAAGTTATTCGAAATTATTATACTTAAGTCCATGAGCTGGTTGTAAATCGTTCAGTCGCGGCTCTCCTTGATCCGTATAGTCATTGACCAGACGCTGCCAATTGGCTCCGACTGACCATAATCTAAGAAGGCTACCTTAAAGACATATAATGTATTATAAATAAATAGCACATATGTAATCTGTGAAATATTAAAATAAATGTAAATAGCCAGTGGCTAGGTGTTGCTACTTTAACATCTGTTAAAGTAGCAACACCTAGCCACTGGCTATTTACATACAAACAAGGTCTTGATATCTATCAAGACCTTGTTTTCAAAGAACTTTGATGAACAAACTTTGATCTTAGTTTTTAGAGCTGGACTCTTCATGATACAAAATTGTATATAAGTGCAAGAGATTGTCTATTGAATATCATTACTTCACGAAATTGGGAAACCCACATTCGATAAAGGCAGAGAGGCGAAAGTATTTTTCATAATCTTACTTGAAGAATCATGGCAGTAGCGATCATAGATTGTCCCAACGATATTGAGTATGAGTATTGCAGCAACGACGTAAAGTATCACTCGTTGTGGAGTGTCCAGAGGAATTGGACGAGTGACCTCAGCGTGAGTTCTACAGTACTGTGGTGAAGGCAATAAATCAGCTCGCAACGAGAGAGGTCGTGCCCAGTCATTTACGCACTGCTTGAAGCGAGTCGAAGCGTCGCCGGTGTAGGAAGGGCAGCGTGTGTTTACGCAGTAGCCTCGGTAAATGCTCGTGCGGTTGTAGTGAAATACAGTCTTAGCAGAATATCCCTACAAAATATTCATGTGAAATTATATTTTTTTTTTAAGTTTTTCCATGCAGAAAATTAAGTAGATTTAATAAGAATCTACCTACCTTCATGTAATCATAAGTTGGATTTGGGTATTGGGTAGGTGTGAGTTCAAATCCGCCGTAGCAGTATAGACCGTCGCGCCGCGACAGACATCTGTGATAGTCGTCCAATTTCAAATGCTGAGGCAGGCGTTGAAGACCTTCATTTTCTGAAAATAAAGTTATATAAGTAACTATAAAATTCTAATCTACTTCCATATTAAGAGCTTGGATTGCAGATAGTAGACCGTAGACCCCCCAGTAGATGGTCGGACGACATCGGGTAACTGTTACTGTAATGGGTGTTACCTACTGAGGAGAATTTCTCAACTCAACAGCGAGAAGCGAGCTGAACATATGGCATGGATATCGGAAGTCTTATCAACCAAATCTGAGAACAGTGTAATAAATTCTTGAAAATAAAATATTAATGAAACCTAAACCTTACCTGAATATTCTTGGGCACTAAGGGCACTAACAACGAAAGCAGAAAATAATATATACAATAGATGTATCATTCTGACAACTGATTAATGAAGTAATTACTGCTACACACGACATATGATATCGTCGTTGGTCACTAAATAAGTAAATAGCATAAAATGTGTTTTGAAACAATATCCACTTAGGTACTGCAAAATACTGCTTGGGTCATTGCACTAAATGAATATTAACTTGTGAATTTCAATATTAACCTGTCTTGACTTTTTTGATATTTATACCTATAGGTAGGTACCTATCCTTGCCTCTAGAATTCATATAAGTGGCACAAAATATAATTTCGAGTGAACATTTGGTATTCCATGTAAATGATTAGATACACAAAGATGATCCCTAATAATTTACTACATATCGTCTTATTATACATACAGGTATGTATAATAAGACGATATGTAGTAATTTATATAACCATCGGATTACAGCCGAAATAACAATTACATAGGTAGTTAAATTATTACAAACAACGAACAACTTGCGGCGTTTTAAAGTTTATTAATTAATTGTCTTCCTTGGAGCGTCAGCCTGTTGGTAAGCCGGTTTAAATTATTTATTCCTCCATTTACGAAGTAGCTAGGCTTTTTCTTATGCGAGATAAAATTTTGCCTCGACAAGAAGATGACGCTCGCAACGACTCACGATGCAGTGACCATTTTAATATTAAGGTATTACTCATGAAAATAACAACAGAAATATAGCAGTATAGTTTTATTGTTTATTCTTTGTTAATTTCATGAATATTATTCATTAACCGATACCAAAACCGCAACACGTTAGAACGTTTAGTTTCAAAAGGTAGTTGCGTTTAGAACCGTTTTGTTCGTTCTTTAAGAACTGACAGAAATGTCAAATTATCCAATGACATTATTGACATTTATCATCCATGTTTGTGATTGTGATTGTAATTTGTGATTGCTTTGTGGTTCTAATTTGTTATTTTTTGTTAAGCAACTCACGTGTCTCACGAGAAGTTTGAAGAAATCACTTGCTTTATGTTAAAATTACGTAATTACACATTTTGTCACTATGTCGGAACAAAATGTGGCGCCTAAACCTGGGGCAGCTGCTCTAGAAAATATGAAGCTGCTGAAACATGAGAGTTCTATTTTCAAGGTTCCTAAAGTCCCTAAGAAGAAAAACTCTAAGAAAGCGGAAGTATTGGACGAAGATGTTTATGTTGAGGTGTGTTTTTTAAACAGTAACTTCAACAATACATGACAAAAAGTAAAACTTTACTAACATTGCTGTAAACAAGTTACAGATGTTATATTTTAACAACCCTCTAACTTTTGCAACAACATTAACTAATTATAGTAAAATTAAAGCTTAAGGCTATATATAAGAGTAACTGCCAACTACTACTACAACTGCTTTACTGTTCGAATTTAATCAAGTTCTTATATTTTATCACTTAGCTCAACACTATATTAAACTTTTGTTACAATAGTAGGTAGAGGAAAACTGAAATTGTATTTAACCTGTTTCAGGGGATAGCCAAGATAATTCAAAGAGATTTCTTTCCTGATTTAGAAAAATTAAAAGCACAAAATGAATTTTTGGAGGCAACGGAAAACAAAGACTATGCTAGACTTAGAGAATTGACCAGAAAATATAGTGGAAGTAGACCACCTACAGAACCATGTAAGTTAAAATATTATTAAAACATTTGTTTTTTTATCCTTTTTTTTTCTTGACCATAAACCAAGATCTTAGCGGGTTGTTAAGCTCTCCAACTATGCTGTGCAACTTGGCTTAAAGTTGTTTTAACATAATTTAACTTTCATGTGAATGGATGTGGACAACCTTTATCTCAAATTGAGACATAGATACAACACATTAGGGACCCAAGCAAGGGTGTCAAGTTTATAGTTTTGTATCCCCATCCACTCAATGCACTCACTTATATTAATGCAACTATAGATTTATTATAATTAAATGTACTGATTACTAATTTGTCATTATTGCAGATAATTCTCCAGCAACATTTGACACACCCCACTTGGACAGGCCATTCACTCCATCTGAAGGAGCTGCTGCAGGAGGAGACCCAGTGGAAACACGGAGTGCATCACATTCACAGGACAAACCCAAAGACATCACAGACAATCACTCACTAGGTAACTAATAGTAGTACTCCTTTTCTTAAATTCTCTTTATTCACTAACTAGCTGACCCGCGCAACTTCTCTTGCTTTACATAAGAGAGAATGGGTCATAATTTTCCCCGTTTTTGTAACATTTTTTACTGCTACTCCGCTCCTATTTATGGTAGCGTGATGATATATAACCTAAAACCTTCCTCGATAAATGGGCTATCTAACACTGAAATAATTTTTCAAATCGGAACAGTAGTTCCTGAGATTAGCGCGTTCAAACAAACAAACAAACAATCAAACAAACAAACTCTTCACCTTTATAATATTAGTATAGATATTAAAGACTAGTTCATATATTTCAACGCCTCCCTTGTTAGCTATTGTTTCCTCAAACCTGTAGTTAATAGAGTTTAAAGAACAATGGCAAAATCTCATACATCATAATCACTAATTTTAAAATGTTGCGTCTTCAAATAAAACAAATGTTATAATATGCAGCATTAATTCCTGATTCTAAATATATAAATATGTTCATTAGGCGCGCCGGAGATCCTGAGTAATTTGAGTTTATATTTTTATAGGTTATGTCTATATCACATCATTAAAATGTTCATATTTTTGTCGAACATTGTTTGAATGTTCATTTATTCGTAATATCACCCCTGTTATTCTCCGACTGGGCAGGCAGAGGCGAACATTGACGTATTGCCAATCATCTATTGTAGTACATTACTATCGTCATCGTAGTGAAATTACTACTGCTACTACTAGACTGTTATATTATGAAACAAATTGTACTATAGGGAATTTAAGTTATCAGATAGTATAAATCAGCTTAGCAAAGGCAATAAAGGTTAATAAAAAATGAAAAGGTTTTACATTATTTATTTCTTTCATACACATCCCTGAATAATGTAATTTAAAATTCAACTGGTGCTAATATATTATCTTGATACCTGGCCTATCCTAAGCACCAGACTAAAGTCAGCACAGCAGCCTATTGTATGCCTATCCACTGGGCAACTGCAATTAAGATTCCTGTTCGACCATGTACGTTATTTTCAATTAGAATGTACCTATACGTATTATTGTTTTTGCGAGGTATGTTATTGGGTAAACCCAGCTAGTCAGCAATGTGGCAACTCTTGTATTTTGTTCCAAGGCAGGGTATAAGCGGAAGTTATTCTATGTTTTAATTCACGCACAAAATTCGAGTCAGTCTGACACGACTTCCCATACTTGAAGAAGTGTTAGACTAGTTCACAAAATCCAAAAAGCAAGGGAACCTCCGTGATGAATCATTAGAAGTCATGTACATGCAATCCAAATCGAAATCCGTTAGAGATGCAGGGTTAACAAATAGAGCAGAAATCCTCAGTAAGTCCGTGTTGTTTGAAAATAGGTACGAAAAAGCAATAGTAATCGCTATGCACAACAACACGTCAACGTCAAACAATCTAACCTAACCGAAGCAGAAAATATTGTAACCATACTTTAAAAACGTAATACTACTAAAATATGGCTGTTGACTGTAAATATATCTTTGTATGAGCAAAATAAATGAGAAGTTTTTAGTTTATTAGTTACTGTTTTTAATAACTTGTCATAACAATATATTTCACGTTGAAGACTATTTAGTTATTTAAACAATTAAATAGATAAAGACAACATAAATCTACTTATTAAACAACAAAGTACCGAATGGCAACATTTTTTTATCTAAAGGAAATGGAGAATCACTTTTAGACAGTCAATTTATTGCTTTTTGTTTAATCTATTAAATGTCGCCATCAGAAGTAAAAATGATATTCCTGAAATTCATATGATAATTAATAAAGTACATTGGTAATATTGAGATTCGAAGACGCTCAAAAAATATAAGTGATTTTTTTGCCATTGTTCTTTAGCAGGAAGAGTGATTTGGTTCAAAATCAAAATATTTTAGACTGCATGCATTTTTGAAGTACATATCCAGTAGCGTTTATTGATTTTTATACATAACAATCTATGCTATTTTAAATTAAGAAGTATGGGCTAATACTTAGCCAGTCTTATGGCAATGGCTTTTATCAGGAATCTTAATAGTAATTGGTTAATATTACTTATTCTTACATGCCAATGATATAAAACAATTAAAAACTTAAATATTCAGATTCATTTCTGTCAACCCACACAAGTGAAGACAATGCGAGCTACGACAGGGTCATTGCACTCGAGGACAAGAAGCGCGCCGCCAAGTTAGCGACGCAGATGCAGGCAGAGATTACATCCGCTGCACTTGCCGACTCTGCACTCGCACTGCCCTCTATAGAGCAGCAGGCAGATCAGACTGATAGGCCACATGAGGTATGTAGAATTGAAATCATATCATTCATGGGAATTTATTGTCAATGTTCCACTCCTTAGTTAAATGGCTTGATGTAGTTACACTGCTCTCTGTTCTTTGTACAAACATTTGACCTGAACTCACGACGTGATGACGACGCCGACGTAGCGACCACTTCGACCACATAAAATAAGTGAATCATATTTTTAATCTCTGCATTTGCATTAGATTAGCATTTTCAGTCGAAAATCTCTTTAAGACCAACTTTTGAATAGTTTAATAATTATTTTCAGCTGGACACATGGCGGTATAAAGCCAAGAACTACATAATGTACGTGCCGGACGGGGCGGGGTCACAGCGCGCGCCGCCTAAACCTGAGCTAGTGCACCACAACACAAGACTCAAAGCTGAACCGTTCGACCATATTAAGAACAAAGAGGCTATTACTGCTATTGCGAGGAGTCAGGTAAAGATTTTGTAATTGTTATTTGTAGCAATATTCACTATAAGTTATTACTTATTACAATACTATAATGCTGGTTACCTAGAGGTGGAAAATCAAAATCAAATCTATTCATTGAGGTCAAGTATTGTCACCTGCTAGACATACAGTAAATTAAATTACTGCCATGCTGGAAGGTCAGAAGTGAGAAGAGTTGACATGAAACTCAAGACCACTAATTCATTGCTGAGAAGTTTTTTTGCAATGTTTGTATACTAATTCTCACATGTACCAAACATTTGTAGAACACACAAGGTTCCTCAGATTTTCCTGTACAAATTCTAGTTTTGTCTGTTAGTAAAATAGCATTAAATGATTGTTATTTCAAAATTACAGGATGCAAGTGTAACAGGCAAGATCGGTGTGGACGGCGTGAGTATATCAACGGAGAAGCCTGGCGGCGAGTACTCGTTCGTAGCCACACCGTCGCCACGGCCGGGCGAGGGACCTGATCAGTCGCCGCTCATGACCTGGGGAGAGATCGAGGGCACGCCCTTCAGGCTAGACGGAGGAGACACACCGCTACCCGCGTGAGTATCACTGTCTTTGAAAGCTTGACATAATAAGCCCATAATCGATTATTATTCTCCTGGCCGATATTCGGCTACGGCTTCAACACATACAACTTTATATAAACTGTAGGATCTTTGTCGTTAAACAGTTATATTGACACAGATCTCCGTCACCATTCATCATCAAAATGCCTGTACACTTGGCACGACTCAGCAATTAAACTTAGGATCTAGATGTGCATATGCTCCGGACTATTTTATACTAATTGATTATAATTTTTTTGTTTAGTGTGGGTGCGGGAGCGGCTTATCGTATGTTAGAAGGGGGAGTGCGTGAACGCATCGCACTGCAACTCGCTGAACAAGTCGCCAAACGGCGCCGACCAACTACTCCAAGGGTAGCTCCACCAACACCAAGGTACAATTAAAATAAAAACCCTATTGATTACCTTATTTAAAAAAACCGTACGTAGTTAATCAAAGTAAACGCCTTTAAACGTGAAATGGAATTGAAAAATATTTGTATTTCTACAGTTTCAGATCAAACACTGAACGTCTAGCAAGTATGTCACCTGCGGCGCGGAAATTAGCAGCCAAACATTTATTATCTCCAAGGTTAAGGCTCACGCCTAATGATATGGGTATTTTATCACATGCAACCCCAAAGAGAACGCCTACGCCGCAACGACGGCCACTTGTGGCAACACCGAACGCCAGCAAGCAAGCAACATCACGGACAAATTCATCTGGCAACACTAACACTACCGGCGCAGAAGACAATAATCTTACAGATAATTTATTACAAATCAATGTTGCCAAGCGATCCAGGTTAAAAGCGGCCGATTTTTTCGAAATATAGTAAGTGTAAAATAAAATATTTTTAAGATTTCAATTTTGTTTTATTTCCTCTGATTTGTTTATTTTGTAACCAATAATAATGTCATTTATGAATACAAAAATCGTAAAATATAATAGGTTTAAATAAACCGTATGTCGTAATAATTACAATAAATAAATAATCATTTCGATTTAGAAAAATACTATACAATTAAAAATAAACAATACTTCGGTAATGGTTTCTAAATCTCTGAGCGAAGACCTTCATTAACACAATACTTAATAAACAAATACATAAAAAATATGTTGTTCCTAAATCGTTACTCCTACATATATTTACTTTACTGTATAAAAGCCAGAGGCGTAACATTATGATAACTATCACCCTGCACAGCATATGAATTACATAATTAGGCATTAACTTAATTAATCGTTACGTAACTCCTGTTCTATTTCAAATACAAGTACATCAAGACATATAGATGTGTCAAGAATAATCAATTGTTCTCGGTATGCACAAATGTTTCACGTACGCAAAGATATTGACAATTCCTTTTAATAACGAATAAAAATATGAATAAAGTTACAACAATCTGTTAATATTTTGATCATAATTGATCACGGTATATCTATAGTCCAACAATTTAGTATAGAGCCTTGTAATGCAGCCGACTACGGCCTGTTCAATACAGCTACTTTGGAAATACACAGCATTACTAAATGTACGTGCACGCCAAGGCTCTACCTACTATGTTGTCGGTCTTTAATACCATCTAGGTAACTACCAAAGTACCTACAGAATCAAATATTTTGCTATTGTTATTCATTAACATAGTTCGTAAATGAGATATCAGTTTGTATCTCTGGATATTTATATTGTGCACAAAACAACGTCCTTAACCCTTTGACCGCTACGGTCGGCTATACTCGACAAATCAGAAAGTGCTCACGACGCTTTCGTCGGCAAAATAATGTCGACATAAATATAGCGTCGTGAGCACGTCTGCCTTGCCTAAGGTCACTCTTAAAACATTTTACCACTTATCGTGACAAATCATTATTATTATAAAGGTAACAACCTTATTAAAATGTCAATACTAAAATTTACATTACAAAATAACATTTTACATTAATCGTCTCTCAACTAATGTCCCATAATACCTCATAATATTCTAACTATTTAATATAAACATTAAAGGCCAGATTCACAACTCATGAATAAGTGTTAGATAACCTATCTGATAGATAGGAAAGGGTTTGCTTCACACATATTCGGTTCGGCAATATTTATCGAACAACAAAACCTACTCGACTCCCTTGTTCGGCTTGTGCCGATCGGGTTCATCTACACCTATTCGGTTTTACCGCCCGGCTAGGTCGATTAAAGCCGTACCGAATTTGTGTGAAACAAACCTGACAGCAAATGTATGTTTTGACGGATTTAATAATAATATTCCACTTTTACATAAAATGCACATATTCAGGAGTGGTCAAACTAGCCATAATTATTCATAACATTTAACATTGGTCCTATATCTCAGCAGCTGATATACTGATTACATAGATAACAGTGGATGATTCCACAATGTTCGATAATTGTACTTGCAATATTACGTCAAACTAGCACAAAATAAAACTGTCCTTGCGTATCTCTGCATTAAAAAGATAAAGTTAATTTATTAAATATAAAAAGATAACAATCTCATATTATTTCGTCAATGATTAATACATTATATACCAACAGTATATACAAAATATAAAAACATATAAAATTATATATTGCCTGGTCAATCTAAAAGTGATAAAGATTGGTGATTGTGTCCACAATTTCGAAAGGAAAACAAATTGGCAAAGATCGAAGAATGACTTAGGTTTGAAGAACAATTAGCCTGGTAGCTACAAATAATAATGGGGCTCGTAGATACTACCAAATTAGACTAAATGCAGCCCTCAAAAACGATTCAGGCTCTTTCGGCTTATTGTACTCTTCGTTTTTCTTCGGTTTAGTGTCGTCAGTAGGGTCTTCCTCTAATATATTAACGTACGATTCTTTGAAACCAAACCTGAAGAAGGCTAGGTAGGGGAAGTACCTCATCAACAATACACTAAATCTAAAATTAAGGTTGAAATAAAGGCGGCCTATGTAGGAAGTGTAAAGATTTACATAAAGGTTGAACAAGAAAACCTTGTATTTGGATCTGAGGGTAAGCGTTTTGTACGCAGGCGCGGTTTCCACTGTCTCGTAGTCTTTGTAATAGAGCAGCCGCGGCGGGAGCTTCGGGAGGCCTTCTATCGTTGCCGGACACATGAGCTCAGCTATGTCGACGCCTGCAAACAATACATTAACATTAAATTGATAGAAACACACACTCAAGTAGGTAAAAAAAATTATATAACATTACTATTTCAAATACATTACGATAATACTACTTAAACCATATTTTGAATTGGAATAAATTAAGAATGAAAATCAACTAACCGGTATCTATAGGTTTGCCTTTCAAGCATTTTTTAAGTTTCCGTTGCAGTTGTACTCTGTCGTTCTCCGTGTAGATGTAGCCGGGGACATTGGCGAGAGCCCTGCACGTGAACATGAAGCCGTCCACATCGACAGTGGGGTTGACGGACCACATGCCGTCCAGCATCACCCGCGCCATGTGCTCGAAGTACTCCGGCACATTCTCCAGGCAGGGAGTAAACACACGGTCTAGTAGGAGCTCACAAACTTCTAAAGTTTCGTAGTAAGACCCCCTGCAGATATTGTACCTGAAATTATAATAATAAAAAATAGTTTATTAAGACAATACTATAAACAACGAAAAATAATTTTCGTTTGTTTCATAACTCAATTTTATCATTTATTAAATTTAGGTCAAACTATGGTACATCAATTTAAAGCAGGCTTATTCAATACTGCTTACTCTAAAAACTCCCAAAACATCTTCAACATTTGACGAAATTTCGTTTTTATGAACCACAGTGGGCCCTTTTGATTTATTATTTGGAAGCAAAAGGGCGTTTTGCAATAAGTAACCTAAAATTTGGACAGAAGAATTTCAAACTTAATCATCATCCTTATTATCAATGTGTGATTAGAAATATCAATGTGTATTATTCTAGTCTAATATTAAGATATCTTCTAAATCACATTATAATCTGCGGCTGTAAATTGTTGTGCGTGATTGATAATGATTAGATTAAACTAGGTAAGTAGGTACGTCATTAAGAACATTTTACACTGAGATTATTACGTGTATTAATAAGTAAATCATATTTATTACTTTTTGGATAGCAAGTATGCAGTATGATAGACTAAATTATAATATCATCGTTATTGATGTCACCACTGATAAAACGATCAGCAATCAACTTTCGGCTACTATTTAGATAAGCGAAGAATTATAGGATCGCGTCAAGTATTTAATATTTAGGGGCAGGCCTAAGCTTATAGAGTCATAAGGTAAAAACTATTTATTTATAGTTAAGGAAAAGAATTATCTTATTATTATTTGACTGTTCTCTCACGTTCATAATGAATTATTTACGTTTGCATTGGTATAACTTAACATCATATTGCAAAGAGAAACCACAGGACTTCGCATCCTTGAACTCTCATTGTATGTTCAGTTAAATCGAGCGTGTACGTCATATAAGTGTCTCAAGTGTATCACTACCCAGCACACATATTGAACACATCAATTCCATTCAACTCAATAAGAATACATTGGCCTTACTAGCCAGACATTGTGATATTTGACTTAAATTGACGACTAAATATAAAATGTAAAACTGGTTTAATACGAGATCTCCACGCATCCATAAACTTTCCGTTAGCTATGTTAACAGTTATTTTTGCAGACTTTTACTTTAAATGTTATAGAAGAAGAAACAAAATATAGGCGAGATATTATGTATGTATATTACATACAATTCTTATATATAAAATTCTCGCGTCACAGTTTTCGTTACCGTACTCCTCCGAAACGGCTTGACCGATTCTCATGAAAGTTTGTGAGCATATTGAGTAGGTCTGAGAATCGTCCAACATCTATTTTTCATGACATCCCTAAGTGACACTTTTTTTTTATTTTTATGGCAAAACAACGTTTGCCGAGTCAACTAGTAATATCTATAATCTATACATATATATCGCCTATTAGCCCCTAGAAACAGAATACATCAATCGTAACTATTGTATCGTGCAACCAAAGTTCACAGTTGAATCACTGTTCGTATAAAATCATATCTATAGTATTCTACTCCATCGCTTTGTTACACGCAGTCTCGTTGAGAAGGAAGTACCTAATACGGGCTAAAAATAAACCGCGCGTGAACTCAGTCGTTATCGAATCAAATCGCGATCAACTAACCTCAAGCCCTTTAAGGATTCCAACTTTACGACCACATTCCTTCATGCCCTTCACGTCTAGACATATTGAGTGTAATTATTGTGGAAGACATTTAATTTTATGATTCATTATCTTCAAGTCGTTTACCTGTTTCGTATTTAAATCTATACTAATATTATAAAGCTGAAGAGTTTGTTTGTTTGTTTGATTGTTTGTTTGTTTGTTTGTTTGTTTGTTTGAACGCGCTAATCTCGGGAACTGCTGGTCCGATTTGAAAAATTCTTTCAGTGTTAGATAGATCATTTATCGAGGAAGGCTATAGGCTATATATCATCACGCTACGACCGATAAGAGCAGAGTAACAGTGAAAAATGTTACAAAAACGGGGAAAATTATGATTATCTTAAGTGACGCAAGCGAAGTTGCGCGGGTCAGCTAGTACTAATTATAATTGTTATTGAACTTTACTTCGTTTTTGAGTTCTGTCAACTATTAAGCATCATATGGAGAAGTGTTGCATAAAATATACGACAGATAGTTTCAGCAAATATTTAAAATATCTGTCAATACTCCACCTGATAAGTTAACCGATACTTTTTCAAAAGTTGAGAATCCGGCCATAATAATGATAATACACTTTATCGGAAATTCTATACAAAAAAATAGAAATAAAGCCGCTGAATAAATAAAAAATGTATGGTAAATACCTGTAGACACTTTTCAGGGCCAGAAAAAAGGGAAATTATAGCTACTATTATAATATAAAGATGGCTAATTAACTAGGTACGTTCCGGGAAGAGAAAAAGGAAATAATCTAGAGTTTTCACTTTTCAACCCACCTGTCTTCGAGGCCGATCATCTGCCCGATGACTCTCCAGAAGTAGTTATACGCATCCAAATCTCCTTCCTTTAACTGACGAATACCAAACTTGTCAGGCTTAACAGTTGAGTAGCCGATGAAGCCAAACATCGTGAGTGCGATGTCTCTCTGCGACACGACGCCGGTGCCCTTCAGTTTGGAAGATAGACTGGCTCTCAAGTGTCTGCTACGGACCGTGTACAGCGACTTCCATGATCTGGTGAATTCATTGTTTATGAGTAATTTTAAAGAAATAGTAGGTACTAAATACAGCGTTTATATGTGTTGCATACTTTAAACTATATTTTGAGGGAAAGTGGCCCATGACCAACAGTTTTACGTGCTCTTCGAAGCAAGAAGGTTTATCGCAGTAACTACTCCTTTTAAAGAAAAGTCTTTAGGTACCTGCCGGTGGTAGGAATTATTTTTGGAAAAATATTTTTTGGTTTGACTTGAGTCTCGAACTCTATTTTTGGGTTGTAAAAATACAGCAACTTCAGATTAAAATCATTTTCGACTTTAATTAACTTCCCAAATACCTAGAAGGTAATTAACATTATAAAGGTACAATTAACTTAATTTTCAAAATCACACGTGCCTATGTATGTACTTACATAATCATAAGTAACTTAGGCGATGATTAATGTGATTATCGATAGAAATGATAATTCGCGCTGGGATCAGGATCGAGACTCGGGAAAGAAATAGTAGTCAAATTGAAGTGACACTCACTTGCTGCCAGGTTTCAAGTCGTGTTCAAACCAAGTGACGGTGTGCAGCACAGTAGAGAGGTACCGTCTGTATGCCGTGTATGTTGAGTTGGAGCGGCGCGAGCCAATCAGCACTCGCAATATGGACGGTATCGCGAACACTGTTATAAGGCCCATCATCATTGATGATGTCAGTGCGAAGCAGTTCTCGAAGTAGAAGTCACGACCCCTAGGAAAATAAATTATATAAAAATTAGACTGAATTGACTGGATTGACTGACTGACTAACTAAATAACTAATTGACTGACTGATTGACTGATTAACTAACTGACTGGCCAACAGACTGACTGAACGAATAACTCATTGACTTATAGTCAGGATACGATTTCGTGATACCTAAATTTTTCCTAATTTTCTATTCGCATAAAAGTGTATTTGTAGTTTTAAATATACCTGACCGATATCAGGATTAAATTAAAATATCGATGATAATACCATGATCGTTCCAATACATTTTTTTTTTATTTGAAATAGCTGCTAATGACCTCATTGTATTACAAACAGATTGTACTCAACAATAATTACTAAGGTATAGGTATCAATTTAGTTCCATTGTATTTCACGCTCGTTCCAGTTACTTTTATTAAAGAGCATTCTGTTTATATTTAGCAGTCTGTCTTTTCAAAGTGACATTATTTATTTGACTTTGCAATAAGTAAATAAAACATGAGACATTGTCAAGGCCGCATATTGTTTGCTTTAGTTGATATTTTTATAAATTTTCCCACGTTCACTTCGAACCGCGTTCAATATCAGCCGGTCAAGTTCTGATGGCTTGTTGAAATAAAAAGTATTTTATTTTCGTCTTCAGAACATAATGAGGTATTGTGAAGAATATGCAGTGTGGGTAAATAACTAATAATATTTTTCTTATCTTTATTAACTGCTACAACTGATTCCATTAATAAATACATAAAGATGTTATATTATTTTATCTAAACTTTATAAATTTCATCTCATAATATCGGGTCCATCGTGGCGGAGCATGGCACAGGACAGTCAGGTTTGGAAGGAAAGAGGGGAGGCCTTTGCCCAGCAGTGGGACACATAAAGGGGTAATAAAAAAATATCAGACGCAAAATCATTATCGGCTAAGTGTGTATGTAACGTTTAATGCTTTAATTATATTATCTACTCCTATGTTCTTCTGTTAGTACCGAGCGCTTACCTGTTAAATTTCTTTTCGTCAAAATCTTTAGGTAATTCCATAACAAGTTCATCAGGTTTCACACTATCTGAGGGCTGTTCCTCCGCCTCCTTCGTCAGCAGTCTGTTCACGAACTCCTCCGCTGAAACAAAACAACTTACACTTTCGTTTCATATTATTTCACGAGCTATTTTTCTAAATTCATCCCTCTTAAAATACTAAGTAATTATGACGTATATCATATATCGTTTAAACTAAATAATATAAACCTTGAAATGAGTTTTTAATTAATGTATCTATTTTTAACTGAATACACGTAATAAAGCTAATGTTAATAGTTATTTAATTTATTCATAACTGTTAATTACTCGCCACTTAATTTGCTTGACTTCTAGAATATATAAATGTACTTAACCTTTATGAGTGTACGTCTACACTTATTAAGGATAAATAAAATTCTTGCGGCTACCTATTTAACTGCCGAGCCAAGTTGCAGTTATAATATAAATTCCCTATATTATGAAATATGTAAATTATTAGCCAGCGTGGTCGACTCAAGGCCAAACCCCTCCTTAACTGCGGGAGGAGACACTTGCCCAGCAGAGAGACAGAAGTGAGCTAAATTTATTGTTTTTACAATATTTTTTAAGACTAGTAGGCCATTTCATCGCCTCGGTAAATACCAACATTGCTCGAGGAATCTTGACAATATTTTACATTCATTTGCGATAATTTGATCTATTTTTAGTTTATCCTGAAGTGGTTAAACCGGCTCTACATATTTAATTACTGTTATTAATTACAGATTTCCCACCTGTACAACGTTTTTTAGAAAAAGGTTTGACTTACAAGGTAACAATGGTTGAGAACAATCACGATTGGTCCGACTTATCAGAAAGTTTGTAAATATTTGACAGGAACAATATGCACTTGGATCTCTACTTTCATAGCTGAACGACACTTGACGAACATTTCTACTTTAATATGATTTTCTATCAGTTATTTTTATATTTGTTTATAACATGCGGGAGCGGTTCTGATTGGGTATGTCATTGTATATTTTCGGATTGTATATTGAGAATGAAGGAAACGAGAATTTTGAGTACTTATTTGAAGACGTGTGTGTATGTTAAAAAATTAAGCACTTGATTTCGGTAGGTAAATATTTTCATGTCAGTGTTCATAATTGGATGAAACTTATTGATTGCTTCTACTGGACGATCAAATTAAAATGATGTAAGTGCTAAACTATTACGTGTATTAAATATTTTTTATTTCTAAACCCACAGGTCTCAGACTGGATGAATCCAATACAAAGTCAATTGTGAGTTATATTTATTTTTTGTCTAAATAATACCTAATACCTTTTGCAGCTTTGTAATATGAGATGTGTCCTTTTGGGACTAGACACGTCATACTAAATTGCAATTGCAAACATTTTTGTAATTTCTAGCCGAGATGAATCAAGACGCAATACAAACGGTGACATCAAGTCTTTCAACGAAGATGCTGGACAAGCAGCTTCAGCGAAGAGTTATTCACCAGACAGTCCAATTCTTCCCAAAGAAATAACATTTAGATCACCCGGCAACGAGCTGTCTACCGCAAGTCTTAAGATGAAGTTAGAGGAGACGTTACAGAATGCAAAGACTTTGGCAGAGTCTTTGAAAACACAAATCACTGAACTGGTCAACCGTGAGAAGAGTTTGAAGGAAGCTGTTGTGAATGGCAGGTAAAGACTAGACTCGTTTGATAGAAAAGCAGCAATACCTTTGTCCGTCTTTATAGGCATGGTTGCAAGTTCCTTGCAGCTAGAGTTATAATAAATTTAACGCATTACTGTCGCACTGCTGGGCAAGGATCGTATCATGGAATGAGGGAGGGGTTAGGGCCTCGAGTCCATAGTTAGTTGTTAGCAGCTGTAGTTAGGCGCACAATATGAAACGTGCTTTAAAAATAGCTGCATAAAATCTTAGGTATTAGAACCTAATTCGAGGAAAAAGATTTAAAATATTATACTATCTGTTATATCAAATTAATTATGGAATACCGAGTACTTGTAATCGTATTAATCTTTAATATACTTAGTACTTAAATTGTCCAGACATCTAGGTATTGTTATCGTTAACTATTAGCAATATTTATCTGTTTAATGCTATATTTTTATTTTACCTCCGGCAGCTTTAAATTACGATTGTATTTATAATCCTGGTTATTTTTAGACACTTATGCACTTTCAGTTTTTGTTCTACAAATATTTAACATTTGACTTATGAGGAAGAAACGTTGAGCGAAAACGATTGTTTTCTTTTTTCCTGTAACCAGTAAACATACCTAAACAAAAGGTTAAAAGTTAAATTTTACGTCTTAACTTTTTGTGTACCTATATACATTTCATATTTACTTGACTGTTTGTAAGGTACATACGTGTACTTGAATGAGACTTCAGACTGCTGATCACGAGGTCTCAATTACGATTCGCAAGTCAAGCAAAATTTATTGGAAATATTGGAATTCAAAGAATTTAGAATCGTCCTTTCCAGCATATTATAAACGAAGAAAAGTAGTACCTATGTATTTTGATAACACTATCTAAACCTTCGGGAATTTAAAAAAGTATAGCGTTAAGATTACACCAGGCTAAATTTGTGGTAAGCAGTGAAAAACGTATTTGTTTCATTTATTATTATTTGTATAGGTTTGGAGTGTCGACTCTGACAGTATCGACGGTGAACCAGGTGCCTCGCTCGTACATCATCCGCGACGGCCACTGGTCGCTGTGTAACGGCATGATTCAGATCCCCGTGACAGCGCAGGGCTCACAGACAAACCTCTTTAGTGAACTCTTCAACGAGCCCAGATGCATCGGGAGAGAGGTATGTAGACAGACATTATACTAAGTAGAAAAGCCATTTTACATTCACAATGAAATTTCAAGAATTTAAGGAATATCTTCGAAATGGTGCAAAGTTATTTGATTCGAAAAAAAATACTTTTCTAATTATATTTATCTCGATTACTGAAAACAATGGCTGTTATAGCGTGCTCGTAGCTTTTTATATAAATTAATAAATAAATATTAAACTGACATTAATCTAGGAAAAATAAAGTCCCCAAGTATAACTAGTAATTCGATGCAATATTTAAATATTATAAATGAGAAACTGTGGATGCCTAATCGATTTGACACTAAGCAGGGTTTTATACAATATCTTAATAACAGCACAAAGCTTACAGGTAATAAATGACGAACAGTAAGTTTACTTAGTGCCAATACCTTCAGTTACGCCGAACAAGGTACAAATAGTATGAAAAATAATATGTGCATTGCCTAAAGAAAAGTATCATAAAGGTTTGGCTTAGTTCCAATACTGAAAATAGCTCGCTGTTTGTACAAATTTCTGTCACGATCGTGCGATTTGAATGGTTGATAGGGTAACATAGACATTAGATAGCGTAAAATAATAACAAACATAAAAGAGGAAAGGACGTATAACCCAAAAAAGGATCTTATTAAATACATTTTAGAAGGTATTTGAATCGTTATTTTCTACAGTCAGTACTATCGAGTATCGAGAGTCTGATATTTAAAAATACTGCAAAAATAGTTCCTACGTCCGTCGTCCGCTAAACGCGCTGATCAGGTTTTCATACAAAATTTTACGAAAGCTGGTTGTCGATAATCGTAGAGAATTGCGCTACTGAAACCTCAAAGCACAATAATCATAAGGATCAAAGTCCATGCAAACACCAAAGTCCTTGATTCGTGAGTAATTGCTAAGGTTCTCGTTATCTTTCTTAATTGTCTTAAGATAAGTCAATTGTCCATGGTACTAAGTACATTATCGCAAATTTTATCCAGTTCTAAATAACTGCCATACACGATTATCGATACTGACAATTTGAACAAAACAACAAACAAACAAGCGTTGCGGAATTTGTTATGAGCAAGCATTAATTTATTGTGCTCGATCATTATGAAAAATGAAACTCATCTAGGATTAAAAACTAATAACCTTATGTTATTACAGTGATCTAAACGATTATTTAATAGCTAGATATCTACACGCGTTTTCTTTGACGCAAATATAATCATAGATAAAAGGACTATACTATTAACTATCTATGTGCCGAATTTTATCAAAATCCTGTGTGTTGTTATGAGTGAAAGATAACCATACGTCTAGCCGTCCTTACTATTTCGCTTTTAGTTCAATTTGCCGATACATTCGACTGCTCTTCACTTATCTAGGCACAACTTAATCATGTATGTTACTGAAATTTATTCATTGAATTTTGCAGACTCTTTATAGTCTATAAAATTATATACTACACTACTATACACTGGGCTTAGGCGGTCTGTAAAACTCAAGGAATATTCAGCCACAGACTATGGTCGCGTAACGCTATCGATAAGAATGTAATGCGTGTTTGCCGACAGCAAACATCGTAAAATTGTAGGATTAATGCGTTTTATTAAATTCATCTTCATATTGGGGTAGAAAAGACATCAACGCACTATGAGTTTTTGATATGATGGCGTAAATTGTCATAATTTTATTCCGAGTAACTAAGAATATTCGTGATACTATATTGCTGAAAAAAGCACTAAAATATCTTAATGTTGATATTTAGACTTTTTGTTTAAGAACTAGGTGTTAAGATCTCACAAATCGCTAGTCTTTAAAACTGTTGTTATGTTAAAAAATGTTTAATATCATACAGGAAGTTCCTATAGGATATTTGATGTTTTAAAATAGCACTTTAATAAACAGTATAGATGCAGCATTCCTATAAACTAAAACATAATATAATGCGGTGCACACATTCGGCATGACCACTCAGCCATTAGCCAAACTTAAGTTTTAAAGAAAAATATATACTTTGATTCTGATTTTAAGACCGCACATAAATGGCCTGCGTGTGTGGAGAAATGGTGAAAGTGGTCGCAACGCTGTCAATGCACTTGTTATCATGGCCTTAAATCCTACATGGAACAAAATATTTGTGTTCACCTCCCACTGCTGTTTCATATCTGATTGAACTTTGAAATACTACGTATAATGAATTTGCGGAAAAAAAAAAATTCCCGAAAAACATTAATATGACACATGAGTAAAAATGTGCTTATTTGCCATGTGAAGTATTATTGCTCAAATCATAGCCGTTTTTGTTCGTTTTAAGTAAGCCAGTCATCGTTGTTAAACAAAATTGTTTTTTGGTATCTTGACACTAAGTAGGCTACGTCAAAAAAATAATGTATTACGAGTATATTACTTGTATGAATTATATAATTTGGTTTGACCATGATATTAGCAGTTAGGACCTTTTTTTTCGAGTAAAATTAAATTATCAATATTTGTAGTTCATGGCAGTTTCTTAGCATATGAATAAGTATCAGATTACCTATCTGATAGATAAAGTATCAGCGAAAGAAGAAAAACAATTGCCTATAGTGTATTCCATCTATCACAGAAATTGTAGTGGGTCCTAAAATATTTATTGAAGATGTTATTATGATAGTTCTGAGTGACCGACTAACTGACTGTTAGATAAAACCCCCCTTTATTTATACATAGAGTTTATTGACCTTTGGCCGTATCGCCTCGTCTTTTGCGTAAATTGTTCAAAGGTAATTATCACGTCATACGTCAAGTTTTTATATTTACAGTCGTGATTAGAGGATACCTGGCACATAACTATAGTATAGATAAAACTGATATCGCTTATCATGCTAAATAATATTTGTTTATTATGCATCCATTATACCATACTTTGTCAAAGTTGTGTAATAACGATTTCTAGAACAGTTTTACTGTATCAAGTTATGTTTTTACCAAAACAATAACGTTAAAATTAACTTAACATAGATTAGAAGCAGTGTGCAAAAACCTGTTTTCGTGACCTTTGATCACACGTAATCGGCCACGCCTTTTATGGGCGCTTATATCAATGGAAAAAGTTTCTTGTATAAATGTTTTTCTTTATTAAAAATCTTATCACTGGTAATTAGCACTGGTTATCTACTAAATATTTTCATATTTCCTGATTTCTTTGCAATGTGCGATTAATAATTATGATTTATTTAATGTCTA
The DNA here is from genome assembly GCF_050436995.1 of Anticarsia gemmatalis. Classification (NCBI taxonomy): domain Eukaryota; kingdom Metazoa; phylum Arthropoda; class Insecta; order Lepidoptera; family Erebidae; genus Anticarsia; species Anticarsia gemmatalis. The sequence goes on along the minus strand of NC_134764.1, from coordinate 4,915,273 downwards.
AATAATGACATGGGAAATCTACGGGCAATGGACATATTTGATAAAGAACCGAAGTATGTATAACAATACGTAACTGCTAATATTATAAATGGTAAAATTTATATGAATTTATGTTCGTTATTCAATCTCTACTGAATGAATTTTGAAATTTGGTACCCTGATCTATACTAATATTATAAAGCTGAAGAGTTTGTTTGTTTGTTTGTTTGTTTGAACGCGCTAATCTCAGGAACTACTGGTCCGATTTGAAAAATTCTTTCAGTGTTAGATAGCCTATTTATCGAGGAAGGCTATAGGCTATATAACATCACGCTACGGTCATTAGGAGCGGAGTAGCAACGAAAAATGTTACGAAAACGGGGAAAATTTTGACCCATTCTCTTCAGTGACGCAAGCGAAGTTGCGCGTGTCAGCTAGTAGTTAATATAACCTAGGTTAATACATAGGACACTATTGACACTGGGGAAATCTTTTTACTCTGACGAACTCGTCAGCAGAAGCTAGAATAACTAGATTAGCTAGTACATTTGTAATAGCAGATTGTACAAACCTATAATTTAAAAATACTAATGTCATCTGTACACAGGTATCGACAATTCAAGACCCGTGTGTGTTCAACTCGGTCATTAAGTACGAGATAGTGCCGACTCACCGAGCGCTAGAATACGCCGAGGAAGACTATCTGTGCCTCAAGCCAGCCTTCAACAAAACTTTGGAGAGATACATGAGCGTAACTAAACAAGTTATGAATGAAACGTGCAAGGAAGGTAAGGATTCATTGCAAATTATATAAGGTCGGGGAAAAAGTCTTTATGTATGAACTTGTAATAAAATCTTTTCTTTACACAAAAAATCTCGATATTTAGGTACCTCACGAGCTCACTGAAAGAAACCTAATGAACCGTGTAATCATTTGTTATTCTTGAAGCCAAAGAGATTTATAGCCAGAGAGAGTTCATACATACTATAATGCAAAAAGACTTTTTCCCCAACCTAATAATTTACAAAATAATTATCCAAACTACTAGCCTTAATTGACCTTGGACCGCGAATTGAAATGCCATGTTATACTTCTACACTGATTAAGTACTGTGTAGTACCTCTCCAAGCCCTTCTAGCTGTGTGATTCGGTCACTAAAAACTTTGCCAAGTGGGATTATTTTAGTTTTACTTTAGGGTTTATTTCTTTAAAGAAATATTATATAAATTGAAGAATAGTGTTAGTGTTTTGACTGCTACTGGTTATGGTTAACTTGGTATGGTTTCATAACTTAGTAAATTATGAGATAAAAATATCTGAACAAATAATTAAGGAAAAATGGACCGAATGGATTATCCGGCCTACTCTTGACATTTCTTTACTATCGGATTGACCCGTCTAACGAGTTTTAGCTTGTTTATCAGAAGTTCAAAGAACATATAAGAAAACCTGTTGTCATAGGATCAGTTAATACAACGCCGAAATAACATTACGTGTGATCACAAAATTATAAGACTTTTTTGTGACCAACTTTGTTATTTCCGTGTTACTATAAAAACTGAGCACTACGCACTTAGGCACCTTTACAACGTGTAATTATGAATACACAAGCGTGGTATGTAATATCATGTAATTATTGTATGCTTAATTAATTCTAGTTCTTTAGCAATGAGTAAGAAATTGTCTATCAATATCTATTGATTCTGTGGATAGAAGGTTGTAGATATACGACGGATTAATATCGATAAGACACTAGTTTAAGCTTTATATCTAAGCATCTTCATAATAATGAATGTTTTTCTGTTATGATTCATACGGCTACCAAGATACCAACCTGTCTGGCTTAAAATTGATCCAAATAGCGCTTCGTTAGACGCTACTGCACAAGATTCTACAGTTGTATATTGTTGTATATTGCAACCTGATTGATATTTACCGTTCACGCGTGCTAAAGTAACGAAGCAATTTCTAATAAATAAATAAAAAAATAATTTAACCCACCGCTGGGCAAGGGTCTCCTTCCGTAATAAGGAACAGGTTAGGCCTTGAGTCTACCACGTGGACCAAGCGCGGGTTGGGGACTTTGTATACCCTCAAGAACTGTTTTAAAGAACTCTCAGGCATGCAAGGTTACATCACGATTATTCACGATGTTTTCCTTCACCGTTGGAACAAGTGATAATAATTAATTAATTAATAATACAACACTTAATTTTTTAGGAGTTATCAGGAGTCTTGCTGAGAACGTCGTCGAGTGTGGGATAAGAGTACTATCTGAGTACAGCTTCTACCCATTCAGGAGTTCTGCAGCAGCAAGTCTACCACTCGAGTATTGCAACGAGAAGGACGGCTCGTGCAAACTGATTACAGCGTGGCACATCTCTAATATCACCATAGAGAACTATGAATTCTTAAAAAATGAACACAGTTTCAAAAAGTATTTTATAAATACTGGACCATATATTGAACATGTCATTTAAATGTTGATATTATGACGCAAATTGAACAGTTTACACTACGGATTTGGTTTGGTACGCCTTCAAATAGCGTATTTTTTATCCTGGATGGAAATATATTAAACTAATGTTGGTATAATCTTTAGTTGATTTTATTTTTCATAAACTATATTTTATTTTTCCTTATTTTGTAGTCGAAAACAGAGCAACACGCGAAGGACAATAGTGTTGAATTGAATTTGATCTAATAAAAGTGACACCGGAAATGCGTACTTTTTAAATCAGACCTCAACAACTTGCGGCGAGCAATGCTTTTCGACTATTACATTACTTAGGTATTTATTTAGCACTATGTGTTTGTACTTTAAAGGTATTGGAATTAAAATATGCTAGGAAAATTTATCAATTACATAGCTCCATTTCATAGTTTATAAAAGTCTGAACGCGTAAGATATGGCTGCAAAATATCTAATGACAGCATCACAGAATTGACAACTATGATAATGATCAGCAAAACCTCTCGTATTGGATGAGGCTTCGAACCCAAAACAAATCTAACAGATTTTGTTGAGCTTCTTAGTTATGCGTTAGAAATAGGTTGATAAGGATGTTGACTGTTCATAAGTTACTGTTAAATAATTACTGCTTTAAGCTTGTGCAGTATTTGTCTACCAATGACACCATAGATCATTGCATTCAGACCCGTAGGTTTCATTCAGACTTCTTTTACGCAGAAGTTTGATTACATGGCAGAAATGTTTGCAATAAGTGCATGGGCACGATACACAGGTAGGTTACGATAGGTACTCTCTCTATTTCACTAGGTAGGTACTTTCGTCGTTTAACAGGACCGTATTCTGACACAACAGCTGACTTCTTAGACCTTACGCACTATGAGTGAGCCGCGGCTATCAGCTTTTACAGGTTTATGTCTGTGACTGTAGGCACTTTACCGCAATGAATTCACAGGGTAGTGCTTATGAAGGCTTAGTGTAGGAAGCAGCTTAATCTGGCAGTCATTCCTCATTTGAAAAAGATGGTATGAACATGTTATAAGAAGAGAAGAAAGCTATGTTACGAGACGAGTGATGAATATGAATGTAAGCGGGCATGTAAGTAGAGGAAGACGGCTCGTGCAAACTGATTACAAATAGAAGAGGATAATATGAACAAGAAAGGGATGAAGACAGAGTTGACGGCTGAAAAGGATGAGTGGAAGAGTAAAACATATTGTGCCGACCCCACCAAGCGTGGGACAATGGTATAGAACATATATAGGTACATATAATATATTAAAATTAAAATCAAATAAAATTCAACAAGTCCATAATATCATCAATTTTCTACTAAACTTATAAATGGAAAAGTTTGTGATGAATGTATGTATGTATGACTGGTAATACAATAAAACGGAAACCTCAGGAATACCCACGGGATTCAAACGTGAGACATCTACGCAACAGTTGTATTCACTGCCGATGCGCCACTGTGACAGTGAATACTACCAAAAGTCTCGACACTGAGATCATAATATTTTGTGATTATAAACCTAACGCACTCTACGTTTATGCATAGTGGAAAATATCATGAGCCACGGAGGATAACTACTTTAAATATGCCTATTCGATACCCGAGAGGTATCTAATTCACTAAAAGGAAAGAAACTAATAATTTGTAAATTAAAAATATCAAGGACAGCGACGTAAATCCAGCAACGCGAATTATTTTTTTTTTGTATTTCATGTCCAATTATTCTAAGACTCAATATCTTAGAATACATGCAAGTGCAAAATATAAATACCTCAGAGTTGCCGCTTCCATCATAAAAATATAGGAACACGTAACGGTAGTATACTGCAATCACCGTTCGGACTGTCCGTACTCATATTATTGTGACTGTAACTGTAAAATTACTCACCGGTTAGCTCCATTTTAATCGAAGTAAAATCCCTTCCTAATTTGATATATTATGCACATATAACTATAGTAATCGAACTTTCTCTCGAAATGTTTTCTACGTTTAATTTATTCGACACGAACACATCGCATCGGTTATGCAGACAGACTGTTTTGTTTTCTTAGCATTCTTGAACTCTCATAGATTAAAAAAGTGAATGATGATATGATTAGTAAGGAAAACGAATGACAAGAACGTTCGCACACGCCACACAGTGCCAAAATTAATTCATTGGATTGACCTTATAGCATAGGTACTATTTGAAAGCGTAGTGGATGCCAGATTTGGTATCGCAATGATACTCAGTCTCATTAATACAAACATTACTGCAGTACCTGACTTACATAACTTACTAAGAAAATATTTTCAAGATAGGTATTTATTTTTTTGCGGTCACAGAGCACACTTTTATACTCTGTGAAATGCCACTTCTTATCTCTAAACTTTAAGTGTCATCTGTCAAATTACAAAATGACTCCGCGATTGAAGAAATCGGAGTAAACTGTAAATAAATATAATAGTTTTCTGAACGTAAAATAAAATGAAGTGCCATGTGCCTGGGCCCAACGTTAAAGGTAAGCTCTCTTATTATATGATAGCTTTTGTTGCTTGTAACATATTGTACTAACTCTACATTTTCAGTTTTAGGGAGAACTGTACACGCTCTTGCAAGGTTTGGAGATGAATTATATTTAGAATCCCTTCCAGACTGTATATTGTTAAGAACACTAAATGCTGCAGAGTCGGCATATGCTATGGTGAAATTTAACAAGAGTTTCTTTACCTATTTCAACTACAATTATTATTCTACTGAAGATAACGAAGGCCTGAAGTGTAAAATATCTATGAAATCGGCGCTCAATACTTTCAAATCTCCGACGCATATGGATAAACAAGTGGAGAACTTGGAAATTAAACTAGATCCGGAATCTTGTAAGCTAATATTCCAGTTGAAATGCAGGCATGGTATTGTCAAAACACATTTTGTTTCAATACTTGACTGTAAAGCGATGCAAGCAGTTTACACCAAAGATTCTGTGCCAAATAGGTAAACTGTAGCTTTTGCCCTCTTCTTTATATAATCTTGGCTTTTAATTTTTTAAGAAGGACTTTGTTAAATTTGATTTCATTTATTTAAAAACTGTTAAACTTTAAGGTTTACTTTAATATTTTATTATTTTTAATTCTAGGATCACATCTCCTCAGAGAATATTATCAGAAGCTCTGAACAACTTTCAAAATTCAGATGATCAGGTAACAATAGAAGCAAGTCCACAGTCTCTCATCCTACGCAACTATATAGACAGCAGTGTTGATCTTACTAAGATCATTAGAACACAGATTAGTCTGAAGCCTGCAGAGTTTGACAGCTACACTATAGGAACAGAAACTATTATAACATTCACCCTAAAAGAGTTTAGAGCACTATTAGCTTTTGCAGAAGCACTCAATTTACCACTACAACTCCACTTTGAGACAACTGGAAGACCTGCAGTGTTCATTGTACACAATGGCATCACTTTTGAAGCACACTTTGTATTAGCCACCACAAAGCCTGATAATGCAACACAAGCAACTTCAACTCAGAATACTAGTGTAGAAAGAGGTAAACGGAAAGATACTTCCAGTACCCAGAGCTCTGCTAGAAAGAAACCTCACTTAGACATAGATATTTCGAAATGTTTAGATGAGGACTCCCACTTATTCAATTTCGTAGACATTCCAGAAGATATAGATGTAAATAATAAGTTGAATGGTAGTGTGAATACTAAAAAAGATAGTGTTAATGGTAAAGATCAAAGTAGGGTGGATGTGATGGACTGTGATAACATACCAGGCTCTCCTACATCTAAAACTATGATCAAGTCAGTGTTCAAAAGGTGCTTTGAAAGTACTTTTGATCCAAGAAGTATACAGGGTGTTGTGTTAGCAGAAAACTCGGACAGTGACTAAAAATGTGTAAGTGATACTAAAGTATAGATTCCTTACAAAATATTTTAGAATTAAATGGTATTTATTTAACTTTTCTTTTCATAGTAACCTGACCCTAAACTTATCATGAGTGGGAATTCGAAAGATTGAAATGAAAAAACAATCACTGCATTATGATTTTATAGCAAAAAATATACATACACAGGGAAAAGTATTATACACACGTCACAAATCAATGTTCGATGATAAAGTGAATATGAGGGGTTTTCAATTATCTTTATACCTATTATAATTTCCACATCCAAAATGGTAACAAAACTTTCTTGTAATTGTACAAAAACAATTGTCAGGTAATAATGTACAAAATCATGAAAAATATGAAACAAACCCAAAGATAAATATATTGATAATTGCAAAGTATCTATTGAGCAATTCACCTGGTATTATTAGTGTAACTGTATCACTGTATTGCAAACAATAACAATATATAACATTATAAAGCTGCCATCTCACTAACCTGTGCTTTATTCATATGTGCATATAGGGCAGGGTGGAATCCATACAATTATAAGTTTACAAAAAGTTATATTTATTCAGTAAAAATTATAATTAAGTTTTAAATTTACTACTAAAATTAGCACTAGAATATAATTGTATTTCTGAGAAGCGACGTTATAAAAGGTAGGTACCAATATGTATGCGTCGCATTGGATCGGTAACCAACAATTTACATGCAAAATACAAGTTTGTAGCCCATGTTACACTTCTTAATAATTTTGCTATGTTCATATTATTGCATGTTTATATCTTTACATTAGCAAGTCGTAAGTTTATTGCAACATGTATGTAAGTAATAAATAAAATAATTGTTTTAACATTACTTCAGATTTGGTTTTTACTATACAGAGATCAAACTTGTAATCATATTAGGAAGTAAAAAAAACAAAATGCAGATTTGTTTTTCTATAAAAAATTACCATACATATTTCATTATTATAACAAACATGTCTTAAAAAAGATGAAAAAGACCTTGGATTCTATTTTAATTTATTATTTATAAAATACGGCAGCGATACCATTTAATTACAATAAGTATTTATTTTAAATCAATTTCAATATTGTCTCTGGGTGCCCGGATGGGGGGGCCCGCACTATGAGTCACGCCGGAGCCTGCTCTCAGCAACGTCCTAACTGCATCACCAAACACTCACTATCCAACTAAATTAATTGAAAAAGGGCACTGTTTTACATTTAGGAACAATCCTCTTGGCTCTTTCTCACACACTGTGCTACTTTCCTTTTAAACTCCGAATATGATTCTCTCCATTCTTTCTGTAAAAAGAAACAGAATGAGCACTCATCTACTATTGTCGGGTTGTGATCGTGAGACAAGTCGGTGCGTGCAGCGACCTAGCGTGATATAACGATTCAATATGGTGTGCTTTTGGTACTGTTGTCACATGGCCCTTTTCCAACGATAATATTTTGTGATCTAAATCCCCTCTCACTCCTAAAAGCAATCTTCTTGACTTTTCCTAACACATCTCGCAACTTTCTTTTTGAAATCCGAATATCGCTCTCTCCATTCTTTCTGTGAATGCAAACAATATTAAAATGAGAATGGTCATAATTACAGATGCAAAAACAAACTGTTGTACTCAAAGGGGCTCAATTATTGTTTCTTGGATGCCTAAACACACTGCTTGGCTACTGTGTTATAGAAGCAATAAAAAAAATGGAATTTGGACAGATTTTTATACATTGCAGTCACTTTCTTTAATTGATGAAACCAGCAATGAACATTCCAAAATTGATTATTTCTTCTTATACAACAGCTACAAGTGACATATCAATTAAATCATTCTATTAGAAGAAATTTTAGGTCCAAGATAATGACTTGATAAAGATTTTAAACTTAGGACCAACTGAGACCCTTTGACTACAACACAAATGCTAAATTTTGTTGTTTAAAACCATAAATCAATATAAAAGTACATAGGTACAGGTAAAACTGAATAATGCATTGGTAGTATTTTTTCTGTTAAATCAATTCTTAGCATCACAACTTGAAAGAAATCCCTGATTCCTACTTACAGTTATAAACAACAAGAAAATAGTCACAGCATTTAACAACATACACAACACTAGTAAAATATAACATTAACATTGATATTAGATTATGAAGTAATAAAAACACACAGTCCATATCTCAATGCTACAAAAGCTAATTTAAATCAGCTTAATAGCATTGAGATTTAGAATGCAACACAATTTCCTTAAAACACAAGTTCACCAGCTAGATTCTGCATAAACTGAAATTTTAATATATTTCTAATTAAAGTTCATAATTATTTTACTTTAATGAAAATCTACATGAAATTTCACAATTGTCAACCTGTTATATGTATAGAAAACTGTAATAGGAAAATATAGCACTGCCTTTTCAATAAATTACTAGAATCATGCATTTGATTCACTAGCTATTATTATGTAACTCTAGTAAAAACTGAATTTACTCAAAAATCAAGGATTTGAAGAAAGAAAAATTGTTGTATAATTGTGAATAATAATTGTCATTATCTGGGGAGTCAAGCAATAGCATAAAAAACATTCTTCAGGGCATAATGCAGGAGAATGATGAGAAACAGATACCATTCAAATAGACTCATGGAGGGACATGAATATTGAAAACTTATTACTATTGCTTACAAATGGTTGGTAAGTAAAAGTTACAAAATACAAGAATTTTGCTGCTAATAACAAATAAATGGACGCTAGCCATTAATTACTATCTAATTTTAATAAAATATGTAACATCAAAAGGATATCAACACAAATATTCTTAACTAACATGGCCATTTTACAGAAAAATAATTATTAGAAGCAAGTTGGCAATCACCTTCATCTGTTTGCTACTTGCATAAAACTATAGATGGCATAACTCACCGCAGCGTCAACATTAGCAGGGCTCTCGTCATTAGGGTCTGCCAGCATGGAAATAACACTTATAAGAATGGTCTCCACTGTGTGTACTGGTAGCCACCTTTCTGATGCCTTTTCATAACCCCATTTGTCATCACCAGGTTCATGCAGTATTGATATGCACACATCACCATTCTTTTCAACTGAAAATGTTCATTATTATGTAGTCCAAATAAAAATCAACACTGTTTGACAATATCATCAGACACAATGCTACAATGACATCATTATTTATGAAGCACCTGGTTTCAAGTTCAATAACCTAGTGCAAAAATTACCCATTACTCCACTGCTGGAAAAGGGTCTACTGATACATAAAAGAAAAAGTAAAATATGCAGGTTTATTTACTAAGATAATAAATAAAATAAAGTGTTTCTGAAAAAATCAACTTTTGGGAATTCCTAACCCTAACTGAAAAGTTAATTTTACTTGTCCCAGTGTGTAAAATCAATAAAATAAGTTTAAAATTTGAAGTGTGACATTTACTTACTATTTGGATGCCATATTTCAGTAACAAATTTCATCCGAGGTGGCCTCAGAGGATATTCCTTAGGAAAATGTAAATGTGCTTTGAAGAATCCACCCTCACTGAAAATATTTTTCAAATATAACATATAAGAATAAGAATATTGAAAGAAGAATCACAAAACCTATTTATTGAGTATATTTTGATCTTATTGCTATAATAAAAAATAACACTGTCATACAAATAGAATGCTTAGTCATGAGCCTGTCTGCACACATATCAAACATTCTGTGTAACTAACACATCATTCAATGGAGAAATGGTAGCTGGATACTCACTATAACGTGTCTGGAGGTCCGATGATGAGGACTTCCCATCTGTATATGTCATTGTCATCTATCAACCCAGCAGAAAATCCTTCCACTGGATTTTTGTTTAATTCTGTAAGCAACAAGGCACAATCAATATATAATCTTGTTTAAATAGATTAAACTTAAAGTATTTCGATGTTAATCATATAGAGATCACTTGAATTTCCAACAAAAATGGATAAATTTAATTGTAAATAATAATTTTACTTCTATGACTTTGGCATGAACACCTGTCATCGCAGCGGATATTGATTTTGTAATATCTAGACCAATTTGCGCTGCAGATATAAAAAAATACGCATGTTGGGTACAAAGGAAGTTTCAGACTTACAGTGACATATCATACGAACCACAAAGATTCTCAAAATTCGACCCGCTGAGGTCAATGATTGCTTGAAACTAGTCAGACGGTGCAAACATGAGTGATTGGCACTAATTATACGAAAATATCAATGACACACTCACCAGCTAGCTGCTTTTTTAATAAAAGCGAAGACTGTGGCTCTGACATTAATTACAATTGTGAAATTTACCCTGACGACACGAAACAAATGATTTTTCCACAAAAGATGGCTGGCTGAGTTTTGAGCAGGTTGTGAAACATATGAGTTATCGTCTGTTTCCGGTGAAGTGTTGCCATTGTAATTCATCGATATTTAGTCTATGAAATTTGTCTTTACCTGCTAAAAATGCTAAACCTAACTATTCCTTTATTATTGGATAATTTCTCGATCTAATATATATCTTTAACCCACGTTATAATCATAATTACCAAGATCTATACTAATCATCGTCACGTTAAAGAAGCAACCATGTTTAATTAAAATATTAAAAGAGTATCTCGCTATGTTAGATTAATAATACCTACTATTTAGGTATATTGTAAATTGTAAATATTGGTGTTAAATATGGGCGAAATAATTGTATAGTATTAAAGGACCGGAAATACGTCGTGGCTTAGACGAATTTTTGCAAGTTCTTACTACAGTGACGATTCACGAAAATACGATGTTCTTGCAAAAAATCATGACTGGGTGGCAATATCGTTAAATAAAAATAACTACCATAGTACCCTACCTCTACTTTTCTAAATTACCCGCCGTTTAGTCATTCAAGTTATTTTTGAAGCGCTCGTTTGTAAAATTAACGCACTATTTTTATGCTTACTAAATATTTTACTTCAGGGAGCGATCTCGGATAGTAGGTAAATAAAATAAAAATAGGCACATATGTAGGTATTTCATAAAATGTATTATTTAATTCCAAAATAATGTTGTTTATTCACTTTCACTGGTTTTCTTTATTTTCTTTTGCTTCGGCTCGGCATGACCATTCATCTGTTCAAGTTTTCTTTTCTTTTTGTTCTTTTTAGATTTCTTGTTCTGCTTCTGTTGATTATTTTGTTTTTCGTTGGCCTGTTTGTTATTAATTTGGCTAACAGAGCCCTTACATGATCCCACAATATCAAGAATGGCCTTAAAATCTAACTTGCTTTCAACATTACAACTTTCATGAAACATTTTCATTGTGTTAATCAACTTTTTTAGTAAAACAAAGAAATTATTTTTTACTGCAAATTCTGTTTCACTTTTTAGAGTCTTCACTAAAGTACTTTCAAAATTAGCTTCTATACTTAAAAGATTCTTTAAAGATTTATCGGTAGTTGGCTTGTTTCTCTTGAGACTTCGGTAAAATCCTGCTAATAATTCCAATCCTTCACTGCGTCGAAAATGCCTAACATTATCGTTAAAGATATTTTCAATTATTACAGGCACCAATTCATAGCTACCATCCCATTCTGTTTGCAAAACATTATGAAAGAAAATGATAGGAAGCATGCAGTTACGATTTTGAAAGTAGCTTTGCAAGGACTCTTTTAAAATATTGACAAATGGTGGACAGGACTTTACTTTTTTCGGCGATTTAGGCTGTTTAATTTTCAATGAGCAGTGGATTATGAATGTTGCAAAAAATGTGATCACATCACCAAGGGCTTGAAACAAGAAATGTGATCTTCCCCCTTTATCAATAGTCGCTTTTAAGTATTCACTTAGTGTCTCCATATCAACACCATCTATAGACGAAAATTTTCTCACCTTGCCCAAACTCTTTATGGTTTTCCTAAGCCTATTCTCCAGTTCACTGAACTGATTATCTTGGATGCAGAACTCTAAGCATCTCGTAAGAGGTGCAATCATACCAAGACAAACATCCATAGATGGATCTTTTTCTAAATAAATATCAATAAGATCCAGAACTCTGATTCTGAAATCTGACAAGGCTTTTTTATCCTTACGATCTTTTTTCGTTGCTTTACCTTTGCCGTGTCGGAATTGTTTGAAGGCCTCTGCTAATGCATCATCAAGTTTTTTGCCTTCTTCTTCATCAATCATATCAGCATCTATACTTTCAGTGTCTGATTCTGGTGCTGCAGCTCCCAAAGCTTTTTGTACGGCGATTTTTAATTGGTCTGGTATCTTCAAGTCTTCTTCATCATCATCTTCCATTTGGCTATCGCTTTCATCATCATCCTCAGTTTCCGCCTCACTGTCCTCTTCATTTTCTCCTTCTTCTTCTTCTTCATTTTCATCATCTTCCGCATCCGAGTTGTCTTGGGTAAGTGGATTGGAATCACTCTCAGGATCTAACACTGAGACTATTTGCCCAATTGATGATGGAGTCAAAAATTCCCATAAGAGTCTGAATACGCATTGTACGACAGATCTGAGTACACTTGATTCAGCTGATAATATTGACAGAAGGACTTCCACTAGCACTTCTATCCATTCTGGCTCACTTGAGAGGTCTCCTTCTTTTACGATCTTGGGTTTCTTTTTCTTTCCTTTTCTATAGTGCTCGTAACAACTTTTGAGTTCCTTTATCGAACTTCTAGCAATTTTAACGTGTGTAGGTTCGGAAAATAAGAAAAGCCCAAGTTGGTAAAGTAAAATAAGGAAGACTTTATCAACCTTTGACTTTGTGTCATTCTTTTCAATAGTTTGACAAACTTCCATAAGTAACTCCCAACATTCCATGTTCTCCTGTGGGAACTGCTTCTCTATTTTAGTTCGCACTTGTTCTTTTTCAAGAATTCCGCAGATAAAACCACACAATGATGACAATACTTCCACTAAATTGTCAACATTCGAGAATCGAGATGTGAAACACCTGTAGAAGCATGACTTGATGGAACCTGCAAAAGCAAAATAGTTAAAATTTCAATCATATTGCACAAGTTAATATATTTAAACCACTACATCAGTATATTGTATAAAAGATAAACATGCTTCAAAGATATTATTGGAAAAGCATGACTTATAAAGCAACATTCTGGTTGTTCACTCATAAAAATAAATGAATAATATTTACTTGATAATTCAGAGCTGATGGTCACAGCTTCATCACCACCAACTTTGAAGAAGCCAAAACACATGAGCAACTTCATGTATGTTAGTTTGAATTCAGTGTCATCTTTCACAGATTCATGGCTCACTAAGTATGATAGAAGTTCAGCAGCCTTCACTCTCTCATTATTGTACCAATTTCTCTCAACATCCTCTTTGATGGCTTTCTTAGATGTATTAAGAAGGACACCCTTGAACAATTTCGCCATTTTCTTAACGCCATCCTCGTTAAGATCAGAAATGATTGATTTCACCAAAGTAGTGCCTGTGATCTCTGTGAAATTAATTTCTCCTGGATTGAATAACATTTTCTTCAATATTGCAACTTGTACACTATTGTCAACCTTTTTTGATTTCAAGACTTTGGCCAATGTATTCAAAAGCTCTCTTTGCTTTTTTATCATAATTTTATTGTCATCCTCATTGTCCCTTTTGCTTCTGATTTTGCTAGCAGTCTGTAGTCCTTTAAACCAGTCCATAAATAGTTTGAAAAAGTTTTTGCTGATCAATTCTGGCAATATTTCCATGTTCTCAGTGATGTTATTGAGTATAGTAGTGAGCATGTTGACAGCTACTAGTTCTCTGTTCCTGTTGTGTTTAACAAGTTGGCTATCAATGCCAGATGTCCAGAACAATTGTAGGTGCGGGGAATCAGCCATTTTTGTAGCTATTTCCTTGTAGATAGGATGTCCAACTGTGTTGAAATCTATACCAGTCTGCAAAAAAAATAATTAAAATAATCAGTAGGTATTTAACATGAAAAGCATGATATACATCTTATTAAATAGTAATTAATAAGTATGGGATATTTACCATTATTTTTTCACATATTGTATGTATGTTATCTTCACATAAAATCTCAGTGGCACCAATCAGTTTTCTCAGTTTCACTTTATCAGGAAATTTTGAGCTGATTACCATTAAAAAATATAAGGAGTCCAGTGAATGTTCCTTGATATCTTTTTTAAAGTCAGCTTTGAGCAGAGGCCATATAACTGAACCAAATTGTTCCTCATCAACCTGGAACAAAATAAGCAGGATTTAAAAAATATAATTGTAACTGGTTACCTATGCAAAGTCAATAGTACTACAAGTTTAAAAAAAAACCTCCTATAATAGGTAGAAAAGGTTTTGTTAAAACTGGCCAGCTCTATAAAACAAAACTTGTCGTAACAACTGGTGCTACTTACCCCTTTAACAAAATCAAGTAGTATAAGGTAAGCCACAGTGCTGAGATAAGACTTCTTTTTCCCAGCATTCAACAGCAACTGAATTACTTGGGCTTGCTCCTCACTGGTACATTTGAAAATGCGTCCAGAACGAAATATGGCACCACAGACTAATATTTGACCTAGGGCCACATCTCCAACCTCCTATAAAAAGTATAGCAAATTAAGTAAAAATTCATTACTATGTGTTGCATGATTATAATGATGTTTTCCAACACATTTCTTGATGGCATGCAAAGTCCTCAAACCGCACTTGCCTATATTGTAGACTCAAGGCCTAGCCCGGCAGAGAGACAGTAAGTTACAGGTTAAAAAAACAATATTCATTATTGTGTAGTCCCATAAAAGAGGTGGAAATGTAAATGAACTACTAATTTTCAGTTTACATAATAAAATTACTTACGCTTTTAGAAGAACCATTACTGTGAAGTTCCTTTTTAATAAGCTCTAGTAATTGAGCTACAGATACTTGTTCAAAGTTCGACAACAATGCAACTAAAGTGGCAAAGTAACCAGTCCTCATGTCCGGCAAGTTGGCGCCCAAACTCCGCACAAGCCGCTTAAGGACATACTTCAGGTCTTTTTCATTCTAAAAACAACACATTGTTCTTCATTATACTAATCTCCATGTTATGCAATTTAATAAATAAATGAGATATACCACATTAAT
The DNA here is from genome assembly GCF_050436995.1 of Anticarsia gemmatalis. NCBI lineage: Eukaryota > Metazoa > Arthropoda > Insecta > Lepidoptera > Erebidae > Anticarsia > Anticarsia gemmatalis. The sequence continues at coordinate 4,899,825 of NC_134764.1, read as the reverse complement.
AGATAAAAACACAATGTTGTTAAATGCTTATTTTTTCAGCAATTTACAATAAATAGCATGCCGTCGTGGACAAGTAATAGTAAATAATATGAATTTAGATCTACAAATACATTACTACATGCAATAATTCGCATTTTAAAATGTAAAAATGTTTAATCCTAACCTCACTGCCTTGTAACTGCGAAATAATTTTACTCCCTCCATTGAGTTTAACATCATCTTTTGGAGCTTTCAGTAGATCAAATGCATCCAGAACAGATGCTGTCACTTTGCTTTCCACCTGGGGCTTAACAGCATCACTTTCTTCATTCATTTTAGTGGCTAAAATTGGCATCACATTCACAACAATTTAATTCCACTGATTCCACATGGGGTGCACATTTCGCATACACTTTGTAGTTGACATTAATGACATTAGTAGCAAGCAGCACAGTACAGTTTGACAGACAGAGGTGGATTGACATCTGTCACTTCATTTTGGAACATTTGATACGTAGAGAAAGCAGCTAAATAAAACAACAAAAAAAAAGAATAAGATTAGAGAAGAATACTTTGACAGAAACGACAACAGTGACACAGTATTTAGAGGATCCATTAATATATCAGCTATTGAAATCATCTGTAAATCATAAATATTTCTATGTGTGGCCAATGATATCAAGCAACATATTATTTTATTACCGTAGGTACCAGAACAAAGCAACATTCTATAACACTTTTTATTAGTCATTGGTACTCTAATAATTGAAGTATTGAACTTGACAGGCAAAAATCGGTAAATAATAAATATTTAGTAATAATATATATAATTGAGCTTTTTGTTTAGCCTGTCATTGAGCCAAACTAACGAGTGTAAGTGATTCTGAAAAATTTACACTATGGTTACATGGAGTCATTCGAGCGTTTGTCCGGTGTTTTTTTAAACCGTCCATTTTATGATTTTAAGCGTTAATATATTTAAATAGCATGACACGGTGAAATTGTTTTATACAAACAACAAAACAAATCTAAGACCAGGCTCGAACCAACCATAAAAAATGTTAAACAAAAAATTGTTTGGTACGGGAACTGAACCCATTACCTTTGAGCGCAATGACAGTTCCATAGTGACTATTATTGACCGTCCAAATAATGTACATTATTGTTATTACATTGCTACGAGCGATAAACATCGAATAAATCGTGGTGAACATTCTACAACTAACTCTTTTTTTTATCAAGCAAAAACAAACTCTACAGAGGATATTGCAATGCGGTGAAGTTCAATGTTGTTATGCGAAAAAATTAATCGTTCCGTCGCTTCCAGAATTTGATGCGCGCGCCTTTAGTGTTCCATGTTTCTAAACATGGCAGGTCGAAGTGGATACGATGATGTTAATCCCAGGTATTTATTACAAAATACTACAATAAACAGTTTTAATTTCGATGTAAAGTGCGTGTTAATAGTTTTTGATTATGATTTCGGTAAATACTGTGAAATTTAGAGATTGAAATCAAAAAAATGTTCATGTTTTTGCTTTCCGATAACATTGAATGAAAATAGGGTTTTTACTTAAGTTTATAATGTCTCCCTAGTTTTTTCGGTATTAATTGGCGCTAGAACATATTTGGGAGCAATAATCGACGCCCAGGAGTGTGTGTTTAATATTTTATAGGTTATGAGTTACCTACGGTTGTGGTGCTCGTTTCAGGGATTATGGTGGCGGCAGAAGAACTGTTGGTGGCCGCCCCCTACCTACCGAGCCTCCATACAAGGCTTACGTCGGAAATTTACCCTCCGGAATAATTCAAGGCGATATAAATAGGATTTTCCCTGTAAGTAACTTATCTACCCTCTCATTGTCTTGGATGAACTATTATGATAATTTTTCAGCATTTCATATCATAGTAATAACATCATATTTATTTGGCTGAGAAACTTTAATACCGTTCTTAATTATTAGACTCAGTCTCATGAGATGTAATGTAATTATTTATTTGGTATATTATCAAGATATCCTGATAGGATATCATTTTATATTGCTATTTTTAAGCCTAACTAATAATTATGAGGGCTGAAGTTCATTCATGGTGATTTTAAATTCACTTCTACTCTTCAGAATAATCTGTTCAAGGAGTAAACTTCGTTCACAGGAGCATAACAAACACATAATTACACTGTTTTTCTTAATCATTGCACATTTTATACAAAATAGTTGAACTGTGCTTATATTTAAGCAATATTTGTTTATTTTGCGCCAACCTGTTGATACATTCAGCTTTATTTTAGAGTTGAGTCAAACATTTATAAAACTGCTGATCTTACTAATTGACAAATAAGCTTCCTCCTTAGAACAGCACTTTAAATTCATTAATCACGACACTTAATGTTTAAAAAAATAATCTAGAGTGCAGTGTGAAATGCATGTTGCGGAATGAGTTACACACTACCCTTTTCATCGAATTTTTCTGCATAACTTTATTATACATCAATGTATTATGCCAGTAGCAATTTAAACATTTTATCTAATTTAAGCCTAGCACCATGGTGGATCAGATAACTAATGACATAATCTGCTTGCTGAGCTACTGTAAACAAATTTCTTATAATGATAGCTATCATATCTCTTTAAGGTCACCATTGAGACTGTAAGAGAAGGTGTATAATATAATCTAGCCAAAATATTCCGTCTATTGCTTGTATAAATTTATAGAAACTATGTTTAGGAATTATCTCTGTCTATTGTAAATTTATGACTGACATTAAAAAAAACATTTGTATGTGTTATCTAAACTCATCTTGATAGCATGCAAATTCCCCAACCTGCACTTCGGCAGGGCGGTGGCTTCACCCCTCCCTAGTTCAGGAGGAGACCCTTGCCCTGCAGTGGGGCAGATACGGGTTAAAAAAAGGGGTCATCTAACCAATTATGTCTTATGAATATATTAATGTATAGTATATTTTGTTTAATTCCAGGACCTAGCAATAAAAAATGTGAGGTTGGTTATGGATAAAGAGACAGACAAGTTCAAAGGATTTTGCTATGTGGAGTTTGAATATCTCGAAGATTTGATAAAAGCAATTGAAATGAATGGCGCTCTTAATGTAGATGGTCAATTTATTAAAATTGATGTTGCTGAAGAGAAAAGAAGTGACAGGTAAGATAAGAATATGAGGGACATTTAGTACATGTAATAGTATAATAAACTAAACTAGATTAAGCTATGAAAGTTCTACCCAGAATTCTTTGTAATGTGAAATCATTGATTTTTTTAACTGATAATAAAATTAGTGATATTCCATATTTGGTATTTAAAAATTTAAAAAGTTTTTACTTATAAAGAAGTATACTTATATGTTTATTATAAAACCCACCATAAGCATGGTAGCAATTATTTTCAATATCTATCTAATATCAAAGTTATAAGGAAATATACTTTTATTTTATTGAAATTGTGATGTGATGATATTGATGTTCTGGGTTATTTGGACTTTTATTTTGAAATAGGTATTGCCAGTAGCAATATAGGCACCTGGCTAGAATGTATTATGGCTGGTTTTATTTTCCCTATTTTTTTTCTTTAACAAATATTTTTTATGATATTCTATTTAGTAATACTAACATTTTGTTATATGTTATTCCCCTAATATCAACTAACTACTAACTTATTGTATTAACTGTAATTGCTTTAAAAAACTTTACATCTGTGCAGAAAAATGTATTCCACCCATTTTAACAAATTATTATAAAACCCTCTCTACTAATTATAAACTATGTGCATTTCATAAAGTTAGTGATGTATCAAGGTCTACTGTTATGTTGACATACTAAATTAAGGTATAAATAGTGGCTTACTGAATAGATTACAATTAATTAAACTCCATTAATGCAATTATACATTGCCAAATGAAAACATGCTTCAATTTAGGTATGATTAAAAATGTGCTCTTACCCTGGTGGGCATGCTACTGGTACGGTTATAGAACCAGCGAGGGGCTTTGAACTGCTGAATTTTACAATTTTGATTGTGATTAAATTAGATGAATACAGTAAAAACAGAAAAGGATAATGTCATCTGACTTTTGGACTGCTTTTAAAACTATTTTACTAATTTTTTCGATATCTTCACTAACATGACTGTGGGTATGTAGTTTTTATTAGCTAACACATTGTCCTCATGGTAGATGAGCTAGATGAAGCTTAATATAATTTGCAGAGGAGGTTTCGACCGCGGACGGCGGGACGGTCGCGATGGCGGCGGTCGTGTGGGTGGCGGCGGTGGCGGCTTCAGACGAGACGGCGGCGGCGGCGGTGGCGGTGGCGGTGGCGGCCGTGGTACGTACGACCACTTCGATGGGCTCGACCGCCGCGCGCCGCGTCATCCCGGTGGAGGGCTCCCACATGGTAACATCATCCCCATTACTAACCCTTGGACCGTTACAGCTTTACTTTTGACGTGAAGGACGTCTGTACCATTGTTGGTCTACAAGTAATTATATTATTATTTTGATTGGTTTGTTGCATTTGAACTTGGCTTTGAATTAATTAAGGCTGTGAGGTCAGTCGATTGTGTGGACTTCACCAAAAAACTAATTTCACAGTTTGTGGGTTATATCAAAAACAGTTATCTCGGGTTTTACATTTCGTTTTCATTCATTCATTTTGTTTGTGTTGTGTGGTGCTTACTTGCAAGAGTAATGATTCGCAATATATTTACACGACGTTCGTCAGTATTAGCTCGACTGAGGTGCTAAGAAGGCCGAAATGAATAGCTACCACGAATGCCTCATTACTCTTGTTTGTATTAATTCTAACAGCTATTCTAATTCTTGGAGCTATAAAACTGTATATGTACTTAAACTTTCTGTGATGGACAAATACGTGTAGTCGTACTAATCTAACCGATTTCACTATTAATGCCTGGATTATTTATGTGATTTTCCTAACCCAAACGGTGTTGCATTTCGTACTTCCTTAATTTGGTGCATAGATCATCGGGAATATAAACGTATCACTAACACACCCACTCATAAATGTGTCATCGTAAATCGTCGGGTGCATTCACTGTCCGGTCGGGACATATAAATCACACGTAGCGCTACGATGAACTCGAAGCGCTCCAAATCTCGCACCGAATAAAAGTTCCTCCGAGATTCGCTCGGCAGCTCACCGACCGTTTTCTCTGTACTCCTTTTGGCTCATCGATTCACACAAACGGTTCTACGATCCGAATCTCACCGGAACTCTTCTTCGACGCGTGCGAATATTTTATACGAAATCCGGTACTCATCGATTCGAAACGTTCGTAGACCGCGAGCGAGGAGGCGGCGGCGGCGGCGGTGGCGCGGGCGGTGAGCGGTGGGGCGGCGACGGCGGCGGCCGGGGCGAGGGCGGCGGCCGCGCGTCGCGGGGCGCGTCGGAGGAGCCGCGCGGGGGCGGCGGCGCGGGCGGCGCGCAGGACTGGGGCCGCATGGGCCGCTCCTCCGCCGCCTCGCAGACGCGCCCGCCGCGCCAGAGGAACTTCGAAGACATGCCGCCCTCGCGTCCAGGTAAACTAGGTACCTCTCGCATGCATTACTATTATTACCTATCTTACCTCGTACCCTTTCCGGGTGAGCGGGGATATGAAACCCCGCCTGTAGCCTTGCGTTTTATTATAATAGTTTTGGCTTTATGAAACCTGTTCGCTCAATGTCGCAGTGAAGTAGTGGAAACATCGCTTCGATCTTTTAGTTGGATCGACTTGACACTTGTTATTTACAATTTTTAATACCGTTTTCCTGCGGCATGGTTTTTAAATATCTTAAAGAAATTCTTTTGCACCCAACTTATTGCATGTAGCGAATATAGAACTTTATTATTGTAGTATTCGATACAAATTTAAATTTAAATACACTAGCAATTAGTGAATGCAATCCCGATCTCGCGGGATCCCGATCTCGCGAGATCCCGTGTATTTTTTCGGGATCAATCCCGAAGCATAATATGACGAGATCCCGTTCGGGATTGTCGGAGAGGGCATTTTCAGCAGCTGGCTACATTGCAATAGACTTTAGATGCCGATTAGAAGCTCGTACTATTGATACACTTTGTATTTTAAGAGGCTACTTTCAAAATGCCATGTGATTACATTTTATTTTTATCTCCTGGAGCTACACCTACTTTTTTGATTATGTTCATGTCATTACGTTGTTAGTAATATTGAAAAATAAAGGCTTTTCTTTCAAATAATAATTTATTGCATTCACCACACTATCACACACATATTACATTAAACAAGCCGTTCGAATTGTATTATTTTTACTAACTAGACGGGATCCCGAAAATCTCGGGATCCCGCGGGATTGATATTTCGGATCGCGAGGGATCTCGAGTGGACGATCTCGAGTCGGGATTGCATTCCCTACTAGCAATGTTTCATTCTAAAAATTATCTTGATAATTATTACTAGAGAAATCTTGATGCTATAGCACTAGTTTACTTGACAGAGAACGATGTGTTTCCAGACACGTCAGGTCGGCCAAAGCTGAAGCTGGAGCCGCGAACTGTGAAGGAGCCGCTGAACGCGTTGGCGTCGACCAGCCAGGCGCACTCGATATTCGGCGGCGCGCGGCCGCGGGAAGAACGGCTCAAGGAGCTGTCGGGCGAGTAGGCCGCGCCTCGTGTCCCCGCGCATCTCACCCCGGTCCCGTGTGTATATGTATCGTCCCGAAGCCCGCTGCCGATCCCTTATGTGTGCCCTGATATTTACAAGCAGTTTCTCATTGTATGCAGTGCAGATAAAATTGTATATGAACTACAAACGTTTTGTTAGGTTATATGAGGTTGTAAATCATTTTTATCGTATATTTTGTTAGCTTTATTATGTGTATCGAAAGATAGCTTCTTATTGTTTTTGCGCGGCCCCGACTCGTTTTCGAGCCGGGGCCGCGCGTCGCTTGATTAATCCGCAGTATTTAAATTGCTAGTACGTATTTGTTTGTCTCTATTTAAGATTTATCCGGGCTTGTGTGTACATACGATATCGGCTCGCATAATAATAATTAATTTTTCGAAATTAGACTTGGAAGAAAAATATTTTTTGTTCCTCCTTTTTGGGTTATATGTGTATTGAATATTGTAATAATTATTTTATTTTTACTATAGCATTGTCACGATGGAGATTCGTAACCGACTCTCTGTTGTATTTGTTTTTTTTTTTCATTTAATAATTATTTAGTTTGTTAGGTCATGAAAATTAATCATTGAATGAGTAATTATGATACATAATTTAAGAGTTGAGATAATATGGTGATGTAATTACGGTGTCATTAATAAAATTAACTTCCACGTACTTGAATTTCTACTTTATTACATATTGTGTAATGGCAAGTAACGTGGCTAAGAAATGAAAAAAAATCGCAAAATTGTAACAGAACATAGAAAAACGAATAAAAAGTGAATTCTTTGTAACCGAGGGTTTGTCTGATATATACCTAGCTAAAAGAATCCTTATCCAGTGTGAAATAGTCTTCAGATCATTGACCCCTAGCACAAATAAGTGCCTACAATGATATTCATAGATAAATTGCAACGCGAGGCATGATAGGTTCAAAAAGCACCCGTTGCAGGGCAAACTGTGTTATGCACTCTTACAAGACAACATACTAAAAATCTACACTGAAGTTTATAAACTGCCCATTCCACTGAGCTCATCTTATAAAACTTAACTTTACTTACTGTGCCACAGCGGAGACTAATATTATCAAAAGTATGTTGATAGTGTCTAATTCAATAGATTTATGTTAGGTAATATTGCTGATACCACACCCTGGATGCAATTATTCATGATGCTATGTCAACAGATATGAAATATCTACACATGTTTTAGTGAGGATAAATACTAGGATTGCAGTTTGGTGGTAGTTCATGTATATTGAATACTAGCTGACCCGCGCAACTTCGTTTGCGTCACATAAGAGAATGCGTCAAAATTTTCCCCGTTTTTGTAACATTTTTCACTGCTACTCTGCTCCTATTGGTCGTAGCGTGATGATATATAGCCTAAAGCCTTCCTCGATAAATGGGCTATCTAACACTGAAAGAATTTTTCAAATCGGACCAGTAGTTCCTGAGATTAGCGCGTTCAAACAAACAAACAAACAAACAAACTCTTCAGCTTTATAATATTAGTATAGATTACCTACATTGCTAACTGGTGCAGATTACTTCAACAAATACCTTTATTGGAATTTCTAAGTTATATATTGAAAATATTTTAGACACAAGGAACTAAAAATGCGACTACACCATCTACAGAATTATCAAAATTAACATCATATGTGGCAATTTACATTGAGATTATAGGATGACTCATAGACAGGAAGTTAAATAAAATTGGTTAGTGATAAGGTTCAAACAATTATATTTAAATATCAAGGTCTTCATCTGGGTCTTCCTCATCCCAATCGTCTACAGCGTCTGGTTCATAGTACACTTTACTTTGTCCATCATGGATTTTACTCATGTACGGTAATTTTAAGTTATACTTCTGAATCTTTTCACTTTGATCTACTTCAATCTTGAATGTAGAGAGATTACTAGGCAAAAGCTTTTCTGGCTCCTCTTCCCTTTTCTCCTCTTTTACAACTGGTGTTAATCTCAAAGTAGAAGTGTCAACATCATATGATATTCTTTCCTCAGTTCTTATTACTTTATTACCTTTCTTCAATGTAACCAATATGTTATGAGAACTTGTTTTGCTATATGATATGATCACATTGACCAAATGATTCAAATGGGTCTGCAATTTAGAATTATGTGAAATACAGTCTTTATGTAGTATCAAGACTAGTCTACTAACGTTTGGATTACTTTGCAATCTTTTTATACATTTGAGACATTCATTCCAACCCAAACTGAGTGCCATTTGATTGACTGAATCTATTATAATGGAACTTTTTACATCTGTGTACTTGTTGAACATTCCGACATTGAATTCATTGTAAAAATTAACATTTGAATGGCTTTTCAAAACATTTCTCCAAAGACTGATAGGTTGTTCAAAACAAAAAAAGTTGATACGAGTTTTTTCATCCTGTAGTAACTCTATGAGTAGTGGTAAGATGTTTTTGTTACCATCGTCTTCCATTAACACAAATGGAGCTGATTTTAACCTGAACAAGGTCATAATTAAATTGGTTTATATATAATCAGATTATACTCAAGATCAGAATACTTGTCACGTTACAGATACACGAACGAAGACAAAGATTATTTTATTACATCAGTGGCCAGTGAGACAGTGAGATCTTGACATTATTACTGTCATCAACGAAAGAACACGTGGGGTGACTGTCAAATGTGACACTCAAGCAACAAGCGAATCGATAAATAAAACTATCTGCCAAATCATCAACGCAATTCATCTTCACCTTTGGAATTCACTGTTTTAAAATATTATTGTCTATATTTGATGAAATAATTAAATCCAAGCCTTTTTGTTCAACTTATGTATTTAAGGTATTTTTTTTCGTTGATTTCATTCACCTAGACACCACTAGTGTTACTAAGAGGTGCTTCACTAAAGATCAATGTCAATGTCAGTGTCAGTTATTTTAATAATTCACTATCGAACTGACAGTTCCCTTCCTAATAATCTTGTTTTGTATTTTTTATTTTTACAATAATTACATATATATTTTACACTTATATAAGACAATAGTTGTTAAGAAGAGCATAATGTTAAGACGTATTCAGCCTAACCTCAAAGAATTAACTCGACACATAGTTTACGTACCAAAACACAAACCTCCAAACACCGAAGATGTTGAGATCCTAAGAGAATTTCTAACTAATCATCGTCAGATTCTTGTCTTGACTGGTGCTGGTATTTCTACAGAATCCGGTTAGTGGCATTACAATTATATAACAGTAGTTTTAAACATCTTTATTTTTAATATTGCATTTGTGCCACAGGAATTCCTGACTACAGATCAGAGGAGGTCGGACTATATGCGCGTAGTAATCATAAACCTATTCAATATCAGGAGTTTGTTAAGTATCCCAGAGTGAGGCAACGATATTGGGCTCGTAATTTCATTGGGTGGCCAAGATTCAGTTCTATTCAACCTAATGCCACACATCATTCTATCAGGGAGTTAGAAAAGGTAAAAGAACTATAGATATTATGTATATTGTGTCTTTTTGGCTAATTATCATGATTCAAGGTTAAAGAAAAGGTACTTATTTCTGCAGTTAGGAAGAGTGACATCAATAGTGACTCAAAATGTGGATCGTCTCCATCACAAAGCAGGTTCTGAAAATGTAATAGAACTCCATGGAACTGGATACATTGTGAAATGTTTGAAATGTCCTTATGAGATAAGTAGAGAGGAGCTGCAGAAGGAATTGTTGAAGAACAATCCTGATATGGAGAGCAACTTCTCCATGATAAGGCCTGATGGTGATGTTGAGTTGTCCAAAGTACGTACTTATTGTTATTTTTTTACCTTATACTTTTCTTACTCTCTGTTACGAATGTGCTACTATGATCTTTGTATTTCTGAAAGTAGGTGATTGGATAAAACAAAAAGGGTGTCTATCCATTTTATCACCGACTCCATAACTATCACTTTTACAAAGTAACCTATTCTTATATGAAGATTCAAGTTAAATTGGTGCATACTACCTTGTGTGAGTAGGAATCATTTTATCACATTATTTTAATATTTTATATATCTGTTTCAGGAACAAGTCGAAAAATTTAAATCACCTTTATGTCCAAAATGTGAAGGACCTCTAAAACCAGACATAGTCTTTTTTGGTGATAATGTTCCTAAGGCAAGAGTGGATCTCATTAGAAATCAAGTATCTTCCAGTGATGCTGTGTTTGTTCTGGGATCCAGTTTGACAGTCTACTCAAGTTACAGGATTATCTTACAAGCAAGAGATGAGAATAAAAAAATAGCTATTTTGAACATAGGGCCTACAAGGGCTGATGACATTGTAGATATCAAAGTGTCAACAAAATGTGGTGACATCTTGCCAGAGTTGTGTAGTTTTCTAACTAAAAATCTCAGTCAATAATTAAGTACCTGATTTTAATATAAAATATAATTGTGATGTTATAGCTACCTCAGATAAGTGTTGTTTGTTTTGTAGTTCAAATGTTATATTTTTAATAAATAAAATATCAGATATCATGGCATTTCATTTTAATTTTAATCATAGTATAAAAGAAGTAGGGATACAAAATTGGTTACATTTTTTAATAAAAATCAATACAAAATCACTATTGTCAGAAATATGAGCACAAGTATGTTGGTAACGAAAAAGTATGAAACATTTTACAGAAAAATAAAACATTCATTCAATTGATTGATTTTGTCATGCCATCCACTTATGAGCATTTATAATTCATAATGCACAACATGAGGTATCTAGTTATCATACATACATTGGTGCAGGGCCATAGGAAGTGTCAGTTCACATTATTGACCTATAAGAATAACCAATAAAATGTAATTTCAGACTGATGACAATTATATAATTTGCAACATTTTTGCACAACAGTATTAATTTAAATCTCTTGAGTAGGTAATAATATAATATGGAAATAACCAAATGTATGAGATCGCCTATGTATTTTTTATGTTAATGGATAATCCTAAATTCTCAAAGCCTTAACAATTCAAGTTGTAAATTGATAGAACATTTAATAATAATTATTGGAATTCCCTATCAATTCTTACTAACATTAATCCACAAAATGCTGAAAAAAGACAACATTTCCTTCTACAAGAAACAAGCACATAAGTTACAATTACATTAATTAGGGTTTTACTTGAACAAGTAGAATTCTGTACAATGTTTATTTGGCGCGGTGCCAAAATTGAGAATTTTAAGGATCGTCTAAAAAAATAAATTAGTCTATTAGCAGTGAATAATTTTCTATAAATTTAAACAATCTACATGTACCCAAGTCTAAAGTTTTAAGTGTCGTGTCAAAAGATGATAATATAAAAACATTGCATATAACTATTTGCATTATTTATCTCTATAATATCATTCTGTATTGATCATTAACAATAGATCACTTTGAATTTCTTTAGCATACATTAGGTACATAAACTATTTATAATCTCTTAACAACTGTATGTAATAGTTACGGCAGTGTTTAAAGACATCACAATTTGAATAAACCTGTTTTAAAGCATAATGCGCGGCAGACAAGCCGTTATTTCAATATACTTAACACGACATGTTTTTATGCATCTGGGATTCATACTAATATATATTTGGTCAGAACACATTAGTTCCAACCTTATAATAACACTCTAGAGAGGGCTATTGTGTACATATTTACCAATTTGCACTCGCCTTATCCTATTCATTGTTCAACACACTCATTGTGCACTTATTATGACTACATTGATTTATTAACTGTCTTCACACAATAATGTTACAACAAAAAGAGACCATGCAAAGACTTAAGTTTAACAGTGAGTTTACATCCAGTGTTACACAGGTTAAGAAAAATTAATAGAAATGCCAGTTATACAAAATTATTATTGGTATCAACATTGTTTAACAAATTGGATTTAATTACATTGGGTCAGGATTACATTATAAATAAATTGATGAAAGATGGTTTCACTTATTACTATGCTCAGTTGAGAAATACAATTTGTACTAGACTATAAATATTATCAAATTATCTTCAGGGAGTTCCAGGATTACATGCCATACTGGTACACTGAATAATACACAGCATATTAGTTTCATAACAAACTGAGGGTGGTGACGCTTTGAATTCACTCCTAATAACCTTGTATAAATGATGACATCATGCATGCAGTAAAAAGTATGTCAGCCTATGTTCACTTATGGCTTAGTCTTGCATCAGCATTGGCCCTGAACGAATATTCAATTAATTGTTTAGCTGATTTATAATCCCGACGTCGGGCAACTCGCGAGGCGTACGAAGAGTCAGCAAATTAAAACACATTGACTTAAAATAACACATTCAACTTACAATTCAACACCAGTCTTAAGATCACAATAAAATCATGTCCACATTGAAATGTTTTGTCACTACGATAACATAATACTAGATGGGTTGCTCGCCGTGTGTCAAGTCTATTGTACGCAACATTATAAGAAGTAGTCCGCCTGCGGTTTCTTCGACGGCACGCCCCGGGACTCCTGCGGCGCCGCCTCGAATATCGTAAACTCACGCTGCAGATTCTCGTTTAGTTCTAGTATTGCGGCGACGTTGCCGCATCTGTGTACACGTGTAAATGAGTAATTAAACAATGTATTTAGTAACAAGTACATCACAATTATAAGTATGGTACAAAAACTGCAATGAGAATAGAAACCTTTTAGGAAGTTTTAAGTTGCTTAAAAAGATGTCTACACTCATCACAGTTTCTACATCATGTTCAAAATAAGTGCCAGTAAAAACATTGTTTAAAAACTTTACTGAGAATGTGTTCACTCAACATTGCCACAATAGTGGCAGCAACAGTTAGTACATAGTATATGACATCTGACCTGTAGCAGTAATTAGGAGCCGACCACACGGTGAGGACAGTCTCATTGAAGTGCCACTTGTATCCTTCCATGACAAGCTGGTGAGCGCGGCAGATCATGTCGATGTCGTTAGACACGTTGAACTGTGCCACGACGTCCGAGCCGAACAAGTAGCCCGCGCCGCGAGGGGATACGCCCCACCCTTGTGTGTCTGGAAACACAATACAAGATTGCTATAATCATTTAACAAGACTGTGCCCCTTGCAACATTGTAATTGCTGCATAGCAACACAACAGTGACACCTTGCAAGTTAAGGAATCAATGTTTATGAGTATGACCTATACAGGAAAAATGTTAAAGGCAATGATGATAATAGTAAAATTTTGGGTGGTATGATTTATTCTTAGGTATTATGGTCAGCATATTAATGAGGACTTTTTGAAGAAGGGTATACCATAAAGATACTATGATGTTCATATTACCTTCAGGGTCACTCCAAAGAAGGTCGCACATGGGTCCGTCGTGGGGTACCTCTTGCTTGCGGTCGATGGTTCGAATCTGGTCGAGTGTTTGTATCGAAGGACTCAGTCCACCGTGCACACAGAATATCCGTCCATCAATGATCGCCGATAGTGACAGATAGTCAAATATTTCTGTGCAGTACCTGTAGAAAACAAATAGTATTATAAACAAAGTATTGAGAAGAAGCACTACTGCAGGCATCAAGCTCAAATTTTAGGAATGACAAAAAGTTGTCCTGAGTGGTAAAGAAATAGTAGAAAAGTAATGTAATCTAGTCTCAGTAACACTTATTTATATAGTAGTTATATAATTTATTTTGGTTATTTTAGAAGAATATACTTGTGAAAGTAGTGCTATCTAAATAAGGGACCAAACAAATCTAGTTTGTTGTTTACCGTACATACTTTTAGTTTTAACACTTACCTCCAAACAGTGATAGAGCCATATTTTCTGAGACATTCATCATAGAACCCATAAACCTGTGTGATCTGTCTTGATTCATGGTTACCTCTAATTAATGTAATGCGGTCTGGATATCTCACCTGGAAATAGCAACACTTTTAGATTTCCTAACAATATATATTAACCAATGTGGATTGTTATTTGAAAGACTGTTTTTTAAGGTTAACTGATAAGTGCAACATAGACATGAGCATTATGATACTGAAATTATAACAACTCTAAGATAATAATTTACTATGACTACGAAAATTATCAGTACCAATAATGATGACTAATATTTTTTGTAATCTCATTCTGTAACTCAAAATGATTATCTATGAGTATAAAAATATAAGAGTGAGAGTGTGAATCATCTGTAAAATCTATTTATTTTTTATATAACTCGTAATAATGTATGGATTCCAATGAAGCAAAAGTTTGCAAGGATTGTAGTAAACAACATTCTTTAAGTTCTACCTACCATTATGAGAAAAAGGTGTGATTCTATGTACCTACACATAATTTGTCATTTGGTTTCAATATTATTCATAAGTAAATATCCATCAACATTACCTTTAGGGCCAGTAACAATAGGAAGGTCTCCACTGAATAAAAGCCTCTGTCTACAAAGTCACCCATGAATAAATAGTTGGTCTCAGGAACATCTCCACCTACTTTAAATAGCTCCTTCAGATCATAGAATTGACCGTGAATGTCTCCACAAACCTGAAAACAACTTTGATTTGAACTTCACTACAGTGGGTAGAAGTAACCTGAATATATCTAGATAACTTCAAGGCTAATTAAAATGTTAGTTCGACGTTCAACAGCGGTCTTTATGGGAGCTAAAGACGCAGGAATACATTATGAAATAACTAGAAAACACACGAAGTTTTCGCTAGCGCGTAAATCAAAAGTTATTGACGTGTATTGTTTGTATACAGTTACAAGCAAGCCACATTTTCGTATTCCGCGAATACTTTAGAAATTAGTAAAATCTATGTTTTAATTACGAATTATACGTTGTATTATAAAATACATTGAAGAATTAAGTTTTATATTACCGTTACAGGTGAATCTACCCGCTGAACATTGCTCTCTTCAACAAGTATTTCGCGGGCCTTGGCACAGAGCGCCTTAACCTCGGCTTCCATTATTATCTCGCATCTTTTAAGCTGTTCGATTTGACGATCTAAATCACTCGTGTCAGACGACATCTTTATAAATGAAACTACCACGCTTTATCTGGAAAATAAAAAAATCATTATTAATAAAAAGCAAAATAGATTACATGACTGAGATTTACATTTGCAGCAATAAAAAATACTAGGCGACTAATATTCTTAAACATCAAAACAACAGCAACAGAATATTACTCACAAATTACTAAATAATAAGTTCTATTGTGGTTATTAACTTCGTGTCAACAGCACAAAATTCTTTTACCAAACAATCACAATGCGTCCGCCATTACAACGTTAAATCCAGAGACTATAGAAGGCCTGGTTATCTAAGCCATAGACATATTTAGTTTTTTCTTTATCATAATGGGTGTAGTGGTGTCCCACTGGTTTTTTTAGTAAGTTCCTGACTCAACGTGTAGACAGCCTTATTTTATATATTCTGTGGACAGTGTCTATGAGTCTCTCATCTCATTCATTCATTTCGTTCATTGTTGTTTGTTGTATTTATTGATTTAGCGACAGTTGTTTTTTTTCGTAAAGTGAAAAATTGTGTTGTTTTGTGTGTTTACCGTGATTCAAGACTTTTAATATGGGCAATATCCACACCGTCGGCCCGAATGAGGCGCTAATTGTTTCAGGTAAATAGTTGTAACAGTAATTATTTCTCAACATAGTGATGTTCATCATGTTTTTCTAAATTTACAAAAGATATTTTGTAAATACGCAGTATTTCGCATTAATTACCGTGAATAATTGCACAACGCACGTTTATTTGTCATTATTATGACTTATTGTCTTACTGATAACACAATAACCTTATCTCAAATTGATAATGTGTAATTTCGTTTACATTGCTTTACATTTAAATAATATCTCTTAATAAGTACGTATGCACTTGAGTACCACTCGTTCACGATGCCTTTAGGTTACTTAGTCCTTTACAATTAAAATTAATTTGGTATGATTAAGTCCACGCCCCGTATTACTTCATATCGTCCGAGTCACAAGACATACATAATACCTCGGTTTGTATAGCAGCGCTCGCGCATATTTTTAGCAGATTTCAATCGATATCGTTCCCTGGTCTGATTCTGTTTACTATCGCCCGAGTGTGTATAAAAATGTTTTAATTTATGGCATTTTTATACGTTTTCAAGAGGCGGTCGCTCATCCATTCATTCAGTAATCAAGTATCTACGTACCTAACATATTATTATACATGAACCAAGGTCGATGGTTAAATTGCGGTGGCATACCTATGTAAAATCGTCTTCGATTCATATTCGTACCTATAACAAATTACGAAAGCAATTAGAACATCGTTGTTGATATGAATGCGCTATTAGACTAATAAAAAACGATTCATTTACTGTCTACACTTCTATGACGACTTTATATTTTACTTATATTCACCACAAAACGGTGCTCGTCATCCATATCTAATGATTCACAGTACTAAATGAAAATGACTCTTTGGTTAGGCCGGGCCTCATTCGCTCCTGGCCCATATAACGTTTGTATAAATAGCGCTATGAGATACTCTTGAATGAAATAGCTGTCCTCAGAATAAGTACTGAAGTGGGATAGGCAAATAGCACGAATAAATTATCGTTATTGCGGATGAATACAATAAACGCGCTATTATCTATGCATCGAGACACTCGTCATAGTGTATTGTAGTACGTAGGTGCTTTACAGGGATTTTCCCGCTTTCTTTAACCGTATTCTGACATAGTCAACTTGTAATTACAACCTTATATTTTTGAAGGACATTGCTGGTTAGATCCGTGTCTGTATAATAAATGATACAACTTTTATTAATCTTGTTCATTCGATTCGAAATAAAATCTTTTTATTTTATGTGTGGAAGTTAGTTTGCCTAAGGAATTTCTCATAGATTTTTCCTGTTTGGTGCATAGTATAAGTTGGAATGTACCTGTTTCCTCTTTCAATAAGATTAGGTTTATTATCCTCATTCGTTACGGTGCTCTATCAGTATTCATTAAAAAAAAAGCCATTATATAAGGAAAATTTGCATATCTGCGTGGCATATTTGTGAGATTTTATATTTATTCACGTGATAGCATTCTGCCACGTGATAACATCTGCCTTCCAAAAATAGTGGCGACAAAGCGAATAAACTAATGACTAAAAATGCAGTTGCAAACTCATTTATGCACGTTAGAGAAGCGAAACAAGATTTTGTCATAAGTAATAAAATGGAAACCAGCTTTAGATAGTTGTTGTAGAATTATTAAATACACGTAACGTGAAATATAGAAAAAAAGTATACCTAAATCATGATTTTTTTATTTACTTACAGCCTAATATAAATATTTACAAAATCTAATTAGATATTAAAGGAATTAGGTAATCTTATCTTATAAATAGTAACACGATAATCATAGTGTACTACTAGGCGTTATTCGACACTGAACATGTTTAGTACGCGTTTTATCGACTCAGTACAATCTCCAATCTCTCTTGATCATATCGGCGGCCTTTTCTCCAATCATGATAGCTGGCGCATTGGTATGTGCAACGATCGTTCTCGGTATAATACTACTGTCGACCACACGCAAGTTGTTTACACCGTACACTCTTAGTTCTGGGTCTACTACGGCGTCAGGGTCTGAAGGTGGGCCCATCTTACACGTCGCTATTTGATGATGAAGCGTCGCGGTCACCGTCCTCACAGCACACTCCCAGTAACCGTCACTGTTGAACTTATGCTGGCTACAGTTCGGGAATTTCTTCGTATATAACTTAGCTCCATACTTCTTGAAAGGAGCAGTGTCCACTAGTTTAATGATGTATCGGATAGCAGCTATCATTGTATCCACGTCTTGCCTATGAGTCAAATAGTTCCCATTAAGGCTCGGCTGTTGGTACGGGTCCGTAGATTTCAACTTTAAGAATCCTTTCGATTTTGGATGGAGCAGCATGAAAAGAACAGTGAAAGATTCCACGTTTTCGATCGGTTGGTATACGTCTTTATACAGCCAGTCGGCGAGGCGTATTCCTCTGGCCACAATCTTTCCCTCATCGGAAGCCAAAGATGCACATGATCCTAACAGTTCTATATCAGGATAGTCACCAATTTCATTAGATATATTAGTTTTAATGTACCCAATTGTTTCCACGCCGGCTAACGATGACATGGGCCCATCTCCGTAATGGTCATACTGGACTACGTTACTTAAAGTAGCTATATTCTTTTCTACTAGTGTGATTCTTGACGTGTTCAAAGTAAATGCTAAAGCAGGAAACGAGATATGATCGTATAAAGATTCCCCTACTTTCAAATCTTTTACCACAGGAATACCGAAAGATTGTAGGTGTCTTTTAGGTCCTACACCAGAGAGCATGAGTAAATGTGGTGATTCAATAGGGCCTGCTGATAATATCACTTCTTTGTTAGCTCTTATCTGGTACACTCTTCCATTCTTATGAAATTCAACACCAATAGCTGTTTTAAGAATAGGATCAATAATTACTTTGGTGGCTCTACTAGTGGTTAATATGTGTAGATTTTTGCGTTTCTTATTATTGTGTAGGAATGCTTTCGCAGAGCTGGCACGCTGCCCGCGAGTCATAGTGGCTTGGATGTAACTAAAGCCGAACGCATCAGGACTGTTGTAGTCAACTCGGCGATGCCCGAACAGTTTTGCTGCGTCCAAAAATGCTTTTGAGAGCTTCGATCTGGAATGAGTAAATTTACTGTTTTAATATCAAGGGTAAACTCATAAAATAAGCCATCACAGTGTTCATTAGTCGACCAAGAATGTAGTCTACGTTTGAAGTTCATTTGCCGGTCATGACACAACAAAAGCAATTTTCCTTATGTAGGGTTTTCACGGGTGAGTAAAGCCGCACGTCTTTTACCGTGTGGTGAAAATCGACCGTCTTTATGTCAATTCGGGATGGCCGCAAGCAACTAAATGAGTGAAGTGATGATGAAGTAATTTGTCAATCAACTAGCCGCACAGCGGAAATCGATCGGTGTAAATCCGTCATTATACTCTAAAGTGACTTATGTATTACTATTGGTTGCCTTTACAAGTTTTGTCTAAATTGGTAGTACATATTGTATCCGACAATACATAATAATAGCACACGTAATTTAAATAAGTTGTAAGATACCTGAACGGAACATCTTCAACATTTAATTCACCGTCCCTTCCGTGCCAGGGTGAATTCTTCAGCCCCTTGAGAGTAGCTCGTTCAGATTTCATATAATACGGAATGACGTCGTTGTAAGACCTGAAATATTGAATAGGTACAGTCAGTTCCATTGCAGAACGGTAGTCTTTTTATCCATTGAACTTTGTATATCGATAAATTCGATGTGGATAAATAAAATCAACGTTGTTCTCTGACATGTGTACAGTTTCCAAATATGTTTTGTGTATCGTTAAAATAATAATAAATATTTGTTTTTCTTGCAGGTAAGTTCCATCTTTTTCCATCACATTTCTGCAACTGGTAAGGATCCTAAATTGACACTAATATTGTTTCTAGGCTCACCATCCATAGTTGCCGGCGGCCGCTATCCCGTCCCAATCCTGCTGGAGTCCTCGCGTGTAGATCATGTAGTTCACCACGCTTGACCCTCCCACCGCTTTCCCTCTGGGCCAGAAACACCTTCCATCCACCATTCCTGAAACCATTCAACATTCCACCAGTTACATTTTTGCACTAACAAGAAGAAGACTAGGTTTTACTTATAACCATTAACAATTTGTGTATAATAATATTATTTAATGTCTCTAATGACGATACGTGACGTACAATTATTCGTATTGTTGTAAGGTATACTAAACCTGTGTTTAAGTTTTAAGTTATTTAATTGCAATGTAGACCAAAATTAGTCTTTGATTTGGTTGTTTTGGATTTGACCGATCCCATTGCAAAAATATAATACCTGAATCCAATAAAAAATGTAAGTATCGATCAAGGTCGTTGAACGACTTATACAAAATATAAAAAGGATGACATTCTGCCATGTGTTATGTTATTTATTTTATTAGTTACATTACTGGGTTTAAAAAAACAACATATTATAATCAGTTTATAATCTAAGTTTCAACTCAAATTGTTAACATTTCTATAGACTATGAAGTGTTAAAAAAATTGAGTGACCTCCAAATCAAATGGGAGTCGTAAACCAAACAAAGTTTGACGAATCTGATCATAAAATAATGTAAGTGTCCACTCTCCCATAAAATCCAGAATAACGATCTTCGTAGACAAATAAAATGTAGATGTGGTTTATTTTAAGATCACCAAGTCTTCAGACTGCTTCATACAATAAATAACACATATAACGATGTTATTCACTTGCAAATGCATAATCTTGATCTACATCCAGAGCCCATTCTGTCCATCACGAAGTTTTATTGCCACTAGGCATTTTATCATTGCGTTCTGGGATATGCGCTTACGTTTTTATGAGGGAAATAAACTGGTACTGGAGTGCTATTTAAAAACATGTCGCGCAAGTGCGACTGCATTTCAAACGACTGATGACAATCGTTATTGTATGAGCTCTTATAGAGAGTAGATCCTAAAAATACATAGTTTATTGCAGGTATATGAAGCCTATTTTGTCGGTGGTGTATGAAACACATCCACGCTTCACCGTTAACAATGATTAGTCCCATAAGGGACTAGTCTATTGTTATTTACCAAACTTCGAACTACCATAGGAAAAATCTATTATAAATTTAAAAAATACCAATAGTCCCTTGCCAGTCTCGGGAATCCTACCCAAATTAGATCCTATTCTTGTTATTAATTCAGAATATTATTCTGAGATGTATAAAAATCTCTTTTTCAAGACGAGATTACATCTGGGATCTTGGTTCATCGGATTACAAAACAAATCATGTCCAAGCTAACAGTTAAAGCTTATAATTGAATATATGATTTGTTTAATAAGAACTTAGAACATACCCGTGCACACTCCTGGCTGATGTTCCATAGTATAAGGCCATACATAATCAGTTTGTTGTAACAACGGTGCCAGTATCGGTACATCAGTGACAAGGGATTCTCCCACTCCTGCCTCCAGGAGGAGTACTGATGCCTTTCGACCTTCACTCAGGCGAGCAGCTAGGACACTGCCGGCTGACCCTGCGCCTACAATTATAAAGTCGTACTCGGCCAGAGGTCCTTTGAAACCTGTAATTAAGATGCGTGCATAGTTATTTGAAATATTTTGTTGATATTGACTATCGAGTCATTGATTATAAGATTGTTTACTTGTTTAGCTAATCCCAAGTTTAGTCGTAATAGATAGTGTATAAAACTTTACCGTTACTGAGTGAGTGACTGACTGACTGATTGACTCACTCATTGATGGACAAGGCACAGCCGAAACTACTGAGCGTAGAATGTTTTTTGATATGAAGATTCTTTAGGAAATGTAGAGAAGCACTAAGAGTTTTGAAAATTTCCCCCCGTAAGAGTTGAAATTCCACGCGGGCAAAGCTGCGGTCAGAAAGCTAGTTTATAATATATCTATATGCTGTAAAAGATTTCTGTTGTCGGCCAAAAGCAGAACACCTATGATTTATGTTGGCGATGGCACTACACGGCGATACTCTACTAAAAAATAAAAAATAAATGTTCCGGATATTTGAGTGTGAGGTCGTTAGTTTTAGGCTGTTTTACAAACAACGACATTAAGTTTAAATTTATTATGATACATTTAGTTACGGCCATGTAACTTATTTTACAAAAACAGAACTAATTTGTGAATTGTGAATGTTACATTTTGATATACCTATTTGTTTTTTGTAAAGAAAATCAAAATGAACCGGCTCAAAATTTATGTTAATTTATTTCCTGTCGTGATTTTGGCTTTAGCCTTCACATACACGTTTTTCGATTTGAGTTCGAATAAGTGTCATTAACTGCTATCAATTTTGGACAAAATCGTACAGATTAGTTTCCTTGTGTTAAATATCCACGAAGCTATAAACTTATAACCTTGCATTCTGCAACTTTTATAGCCAAATAATAATAGTCAGGATTAATACAACAGAATTCCTTATATCTCCTCAATTAATTACAGATACTACCATATAAGTTTAAAGATAAACTTATAGTATAAAATACAAATAAAGATAGAAAAATAGATAAACCAATGCGACAAACATTCTTATTCTTTTTATGGCAGTAGATTCTTTATAGATTACAAAGATCACAATAATTTTATAAGTGCAATGCAACAAAGGAATTCTGCAAACTTTTTGCCAATCTAATTTGCACTCTATTTTAACACGACTAAAGTTTAAAATGCAACAATTAACAAGTCGTTACGATTTCGTTGCAACTTGCAATGAACTAAAGCCTTACACGATGCGGTTTTGTTATGCAAGTTGGCTGTATAATAGTTTGTCAGTGTCAGGTTCATTGCAACTTTAGAAATAAGTTCAAGTTCAATGTTTCAACGTGGTTTTTATTTACGTAAAGCGACTATATCTTTTCTAGATTACGATATGATAACACACAACAATAGAGTTATCAACGAAAATATTTTTAGTAGATAAACTTGTAAATTACATAGATATATCGGCAGATGCGGTAATATATTGATAAATAAAAAAATCTTTGTATGCATCTCTTTGTTGCAGTTTTAAATACAACTAAGTTCAATTAATTCATTTACTTAAAAAAATATCATTATCTTTGCTGTATAATGTCGTGAATGTAGCCTACCAAGTTCAACATTATATTTTTTATTTCATTTACAGTACATTATATTTTATGTTATTTATATAAATGCAAATATAAAGTGATTGTAAGTTACTTAATTTTAAAAACATATTCACTTACCTTTAGGCAACTCATATTTGTCTCTCAAGAAAGACAAAAAATCGGGTTCATCAGGTCTTAAAGGTAGCATTTTACTACTCAACATTGCATCTAATATTCTACTTTTTGGTGGAGAGTCTGTAAGTCTCTTCCCTCGGGAGCTATATTCACCGCAATAGCCACTACACGCACTTGGTTGAGCATAATGCTCGTTGTCTATGTCCACCGTAGCCTCATCAACATAATCACTTAAACTAACACTTCCCAAAAAAGTCAAAAATATAATTAAAAATATTTTATTCTTCATATTTTCTAGGGTGCGTAAACTGTTCTTGGCCGTGATCAATTTTATTCTGAGCTGTTTGTGTAGCTTAGGTGTTTGTGTGAACCGGTCTGACCGTTACAGTGATTAAAGTGTTTTTTTTTAATATCAGGGATTCAGAAATGGGAAGTTGATGTGCAATTTTTTTTTATATCCGCATTGTAAATGACGTTTTGAAATTTGATGCCTACTACTAATATTTTAACTAATGTGCTGTTGTTCTTCATCAACTGGGTTGATTTTTCAGTGTCTTACGAAACGCTTATGTGTCTTCTCAGAGGCGATTTTTAAAAATAATTTAATAGAAAAACAAGTAAAATATAATTTTATTTGTAATTTACTACTCATCTGCGATCAGCAAACAACAAACAAGATTGTTAAGGAACCGGTATCTCTCAAGCTTGACTTAATTTTTAATACAAGAAAGGGTAAAGACCTTAAACCCTACTTAATAGCTAATTATCTGTAGTAAAAAATCTTGTAAAAGATTCATAAAGTACATTTATGTTGTTGTATGGTGGTACAACCCGCTCTTGGTCAACCTGATAGCCTCAGTGCTCATCTCCTCCCTCATTCCGGCAGGACACTCTTGCCCAGCGATGGGACATTAATGGGCTACATTTATGTATCTACTTTATTATATAACAATTAAATATTAAAATTCTGTAGCGATATAGTTTACAACTTAATTTGTACTTACGCATTTTTTATATCATTTATTTGAAGGTTGTATAGTAGAAAAAAATACTTCCGTAATTATCGTTTCTAATAACAAAATTAATGTTATTTAATCGTAGTTGTAACATGTTTTGTAGCACGTGTATTATTTGCCAGGTATGTGTCAAAGAGTCTGTTGACCTCTGCTAAAGTTGATCACGGCACTAAATTACTACTTGATGAGAGATGCGAACTTTAATAACAATGAACTCAGCACTGTCTGCTTTAATAATTGGGGTTCAGTCATTTACAAATTCAAGGTATTAAGATTCAGAAAATAACATAATCTACATAGTACCAAGTTTTTTGTCGTATTATGTATCTGGGCACTAACAACCTGTGTCTTCAAAATGACCTCAGCTTTTCATTTTGGATTTATTATTTTCTTATAAGAGAGGCAGTCTTTGATCACTAATTCTGACTTTTTATCTATCTTAATGTACATTCAATCGCTTTGGGTTAGAAAAATAATAAATTATGGACTACTTTGCAAACAAGGCAATAAGGTTTCTCGAGCAGAAGAAGGTACGGAGACAAGTAGCAAAATTGGCAATTGAAGTTTTGCAAAGAATGTTGAGAAGGAAAAAATATGAAAGACTACCAAATAATTTAATATAGGGAGAAAGATGATATTGTGTATTTTTAATCAGTCCATCAGCAACTGTAACATTGATATGACTTCTATTTTGTTTTACGGAACGCCAATGAAGAAGGCAATGCGTTAATGTCCATCCTATTTTTTTCCGGAACTTTAAAGTGGCAAAACAAGAAGTGTTTTCTTTGAGTTGGCTTTATTATATACTCGTAGTTACTGTTATAAACTTGATATCTATGTAACGGTTGAATTCTATTTGATTTACTGTTATCTATTACATATTATATGATACTGTTACGGGTACCGTGGATTAATTTATAAAAGGTCGCCAAATTGTGTTAGTAGCCGTTTTGTTTGCTATTCGCATTCCGTTTCACATTCTGTTATAACATATGGTATACTATAATAGGAGAAGTTTGTACACAAGGGCTCTTATGTATTGTTATGTTGCATTTAACTTCAAAATTGGTCTCAAACGGGCACATAAAATGAGCGATGCTCTCATTTTAATGTGTTGAATTACTTCACTTGATTGTATATAAACGATTTCCATAAAAACTAAGTTGGATAGTTTTAAAATATTATTATAAATCAACCCTGGAAGTCAAGTATTTGTGTGATGATACGCGATGTGGCAGCACCGTAGCATCATGTTTAATCTACGCAAAGGTCAAATATTTTTTGGCAGCTGCATAACACTTGAAGCGCTCTCTGGTGTGAAAAAAACAAAAATCGAACTCATCACTATTTACATATTTTACTGCAACCAAAATGTTTTTCACAAGCTTCTATGTAAATTCGTTAGATGGCGTTAGTTGACTATAGTTATGAATACTTATGAACAAGATATAAATAAATAACTTTTTTTTAAACTTTTTTTTAAATGAGTGAGAAAATACATTATTATTTTCATCTGTAAAATCAAGAGTGGCGAGCCACAAACCTTATTATTATATTATATTTGTACCTGCTGCTATATAATTAATAGCCAATAGGCCCAATAGTCGTTAGGATCCCAAAGTAAGGACGCGGAGTATCCAATTGGAGGTACCGCGTCCTGGCCACTTTATGGTGACTGTTGAACACCGTCAGGTTTTTAGTCGGTATGCCCAAATTTAAAAGCCGGAACGCCTAGCCGGCGTGAGAGCCCGACAGACCCCCGCTACCTCCCTGGAGCGGGACATGCAGTAATGCATTTTCCTGACGAAAAAAAAAAAATCCCAAAGTAGCCTTTTTTTTACGAAGGAAATTAAAAGACGTTAAATGGGTATTTAAATATTTAATTGTACCTATTCATTAAATTATTTACGTATTTATTATAATGACTCGTACTTATATAATAGTCTGTGTTATCATTTTTATTTCCATGTCCACTTAATCATATCTGCAGCCTTTTCTCCTATCATTACGGCCGGAGCGTGTGTGTGGGCAGAAATGGTCCGTGGGATTATACTGGAGTCTACGACGCGTAGTCGCTGCACACCGTGCACTCGTAGCTCTGGGTCTACGATAGCTAGCGGGTCGCCTACGGGCCCCATACGACACGTTGCTATCTGATGATGCAGCGTAGCTGTGAGTGTCCGTACTGCGCACTCCCAGTATTCGTCAGAATCAAATACCGTTGCACGACACGAAGGATAATCCGCTCTCGTCAATTTAGCTCCAAAACGTTGGAAAGCCGGTGTCGCAGCTAGTGCTTGCATGTGTCGAATTGACGCCACAAACGTTGCTACGTCCTTTGGGTGCGTCAAGTAATTTCCGTACATTCTCGGATGACTAAAAGGATTACTGTCTTTCAATTCCAAACGTCCGAAGGATTTCGGATGTAACAACATTGGGAATGCACTCCAGGTATCCTTGCCCAATCGATCTATCTCCCCAAAAGCTGAATTAAAAGTTTCATCAGTGATTCTCATGCCTCTTCGTACGGCTCTACTGCCTCCTGGCCCTCCGTCCGCCGTGATTGATCCACCAATGTCTATGAGTTCAATATCAGGAACATTTTCTGGGTCATCCGATACAGGTGTTTTAATGTAACCAATGCCCTCAACACCCCCAGGCGTCGACATGTCACTTTCGCCATTCCGGAACCATGCAACTGCTTGTCTAAGATTTAGGGCCGTTCGTTCGCTGAAACTCACACCTGTAGTATTTAGTTCAAATATAGCACCAGGGAAACATATATGGTCGTAGAGTGTTTGTCCGACTGGCATATCTTTTAGGACAGGGATGCCCACAGATTGTAAATTTTCTCTAGGACCGATACCTGACAGCATAAGTAGTTGGGGTGATGCAATAGGGCCTGCAGAGAGGATAACTTCTCTGCGTGCTCTCACGGTATGTTTTACTTTATTTCTGACGTACTCTACACCGTATGCGGTCATTGTTTGTGGGTCTATTAACACTTTTGTTGCTGTGCTTTCAGGTAATATATGTAAGTTACGCTTCTTTTTCTGCTTGTGTAAGAAGGCTTTAGCAGCGCTGACTCTACGTCCGTAAGATGTTGTGGTCTGAACGTAGCCAAACCCTAGTTCGTAGGGGGAGTTGTAATCTGTTGTAGGATGTCCGAGCGTTCTACCAGCTTCCAAGAAAGCTTTTATTAATTTAGTCCTGGAATTGAAAAAAAATAAAAATAAAAACATACGTATTGCCTATATTATTAATAATAAGTGTATCTTCATTAAAGCATTTCACTCACTTTCTAGGGACGAATTCAACAGACATTTCTCCGTCTCGATTTCTATAGGGAAGCTTCTCAATGCCGCCCATTGAGGATGCTCTCTCTGATTTCATGTAATACTGAAGTACTTCATTGTATGACCTGAAATATAAAGTATCCGTAAATAATAAAAACCTAAATACACCACAGACAAAAATAAAATCTTAGGGAGTGGCAAAGACCAGACTTCGTTTTTAAATAATTGAATGTAAAATATCTTGTAGGTCATAAGGCGTTGACCTCGAATGCTATAATAACTAATAGTTCCTTGTAATAGATTGCAATTACAAAAGTGCAAAAGATGCAGTTTAAAATAAAGGTTTTATATTGTCTAATTGTATTAGGAAGTAAATACCATCCGTAGTTGCCGGCAGCCGCTATTC
Source organism: Anticarsia gemmatalis (assembly GCF_050436995.1). Taxonomy (NCBI): domain Eukaryota; kingdom Metazoa; phylum Arthropoda; class Insecta; order Lepidoptera; family Erebidae; genus Anticarsia; species Anticarsia gemmatalis. The sequence continues at coordinate 4,871,624 of NC_134764.1, read as the reverse complement.
GGTCCCAGTCTTGTGGCCTGCCGCGTGTGTAGATCATGTAGTTGACGACGCTGGTGCCCCCGACAGCCTTGCCGCGTGGCCAAAAACAGCGCCCGTTGAGCATGCCTAGAATTTGAGATCAGTATTTCGTGAGACATTTGTTCAACCTTAGTTTATTAGGAAACATTTTGGCTTCTCTTTTGGCAACTGATGGTTATAAAGAATCTGATTCAAGATTGATCAATTGATTGCTTAAATTGAAGAGAATTAATTTTATGTCCAGCTTGATGAAGCTGAAAAAGCAGGTATTGTTCTGAAAAAGGACTTTTCAAATGGATAACCTGAATGTCTCCTTTCTCGATGATAAAAGAAAGATGAGTATGGCACTTTGAGTCACACTCTATTCTAACTATTAGACTATCGTAAAATAAATCTTATGGATACCATTCGTTACAAGTCTTACCTGTGCACACTCCAGGCTGGTACTCCATATAATATTGCCACGTGTATTCTGTGGCCTGGAAGTAGGGCGCTAAGGCTGGCACATCGGTGAGCAACATCTCCGGCTTGCCAGCTTCCAGCAGCAACACTGTTGCGTTCTTGTCTTCGCTCAGTCTTCTGGCTAGCACTGACCCGGCTGACCCAGCGCCGACGATGACGTAGTCGTATTCATCGTAAGGAGCGTGGAGACCTGGAAATAGATAATATTTCGTTAATGGCTGCGGTAATAAATATTACAATGATAGAATGTGTAATAGGTATGGTAATGTGTATGTAGGTCATATAATATGCTTCTTGTTGTCCTTGTCGAAATAGCAACTTTAAATGACAATGTCAAAAATATATTTGAACTTGAACGTTAGGTCGGAAGTGCACTTAGGGTATTGATCTCCAAGTGTCAGCTCCGGACACCGCAGTTTAAGCTACAATTAGCATGTGGGTTAACTCTTTGTTCGCATTGTTTAATGTGGTTGAGCTTAAGTCGCCTGTACGAAGTAACCTGAGAGAGAAAACACCTGCCTCTATAACGGTCTGATTAGGATTACTACAGAATCAGACCGTAGTTTTACTATTTTTTAACGTTTTGAGGTCTTTAAATTTTTTAAAGACCTCAAAACGCTTAAAATTATTTTTTTAATTTTCGAAATTGGGCGATAGATGTGAAAGCTATCAGTGAACGTACAGGCATAATATGAATGAACTTGTCCACATGTTTTGCATCTGACTTGAAAAAATGAGGTTATACCAAACTTAAAAATATTAAGTCACCTTTGATTCGTTTTTTCAATTAGTAAGTTTGAATTTAATGAATCTCATAACATTGATCTTTCCTGGTGATTTCAATGGTCATTAATGCAAGACATATCTTTGAGTACCGTTCACCATACTTGAGTTAAGTTTGAGTCACAGGACTGCTAAGGTCAATGTCCCGTTATTCCTCCGCATAACTTTTACTGATTACAATATAATATATACATGAACGGATCATATCGGTGATGTCCTGCATCAGGGTCAGGTGCATAGTACGTAGTCGCATCCGGCGGTCTTGTATGAAAGCGAGGGAAGATTGTAGGGATCGTAACAAGTGGCGTTCTTAGATCTCTGCCAACTCCTATAGGGGAAAAGGCATGATTTTGTTTAAGTATGTATTTACATTCTTACGTGGTATGACATTTTAGTTTCATGTTATTAAAGTTTTTTAAAAGAAAGTTTTTTAAACGACCTCTTCTTTTCGGCTTTCATCGTGCCCGCGTTAGAACTGGGTTTCAAATGTATTGACGAAGACATTAGAAACTTGATTTTCAAAATTATTTTATTTTCTACTTTCTTTTTAAAAACATTAAATTCCGATGTATTTGTACGATCTTTATTTCACAAACATTTATAACACAGTTATTTCTTAAAATGATCGACATTTTAAGTAGCTATTAACTGACAATTTAGCTTTTATGTTTTTGGAACCAATTCAATACAAACGAAAACAAACAAATATTTTCTGCGTATAGTAGCGTACATCACTTAATTTATGTGTCCGATTTATAATCTGTGAAAATATATTGTTTTATAAGTCATAACATAAACATTTTATTACACTCTTAAATTGCACGAATGATCACACTTTTGAATTAATTGAAGGTTGTTTATCACATAATGACAAACCATTTAATTTTATAACTACATAGTCTACATGCCTATCTAAAACTCTTGTCAATATTTATACTTTAACTATAAGTGGTCCGAGACACAAAACATTTTGAAAAGAACCTGTAAAATTATTTTCGGTCTATTGTTTTACTAAGTTGAAAATTTTTGTACCTGCTGTCTAATGTCTATAACGTTTTGAAACAGAAATATTTTGGCTCATGTTTGTGTTAAGGTCAAATTGTTGGAATTCTATTAAGGTAGTGTGTTAGTACTTTTATACAATCAGTGGACTGAAAACTTATAATTTTTTATTTTGAATCCAAACCTTATCGTAAGATTTGGATCTTAATGAATTAATTATGGCAATTATGTATAGAATTTACTTAGTACGTGAATGGCATTAATTTTACAAAAACAAATTTTAATTAATTTTGTGTTAGTGATTTGTTTGTACGTATGTTTTCCCCAGCCAAAACACTTTATATTTTTTACTTCTTGCTCACGAAAGAAGAACCAATAAATGTCAAAATTTTTAATACATACTTTATCAAATGTGATCTAATTTATGAATCATCTATTAATAAGAAAAGTTACTCACCTCCGGGCAAGGGGTATGAATCTCTCAAGAACTCGAATATGTCTCCAGGTTTCTGTCCCACAAAATTGGGTGCTGCAGTCTCAACCACTATGTTAACCATAGGATTATCTGAATAACTATACAATAATTTTCCTCTCCGACTTTCTTGTGAGGGACTTTCATATCCGTAAATATGTGACGTCTCGTCATTATCACTCACTGTTTCTACGAAGGCCTCATCATCATTTCCAAAAGAATTTCCTACTGACAGTATGGTCAATATCGTGATTAATTTGTGCAACATTGTAATGACCTTATTTTAAGAATGTTTTATTTGAACATTGCACTGTCTTAAACTGTACAGCGGAACCGACCACTTCACACTCCGAGTGCTTGTGTTATTCTGAGGCAGGGAGCAGGCGAGTCTCGAGGATGTGGTGGCCACTGCGTGAAGATATATCGTAAGCACCAAACGGTTAAATCAAAGTGGACCTTTTTTTCGAGCACGCCGATACTGTTTCACTACTACCTAATGTGAATAATAATTTGACTATTTTTTACAATGTTACGCGAATAGATATAGGTAACATAATGATCCGTTATAAAACCTGTTATACTTGAACATGATAATAACATGCATTCTATAAATAAAACAAACGTGCCCAGTATTTGTAGTATAGATCGTGTAAGCCAGTTTTAGGCTGAAATAGGTTCAAGTCCTCCGTACATACAATACGCGATTCATTTAATAACTAGATTTATTTAATAACGATGTCAGTGTTTTTATGTTTACTGGTTTTATCAGTTTCGCTTTTATGAAAGCTTAAAAATTTGTTCGTTTTTAAATAAAATAGATAACCATTATCAATGTAGGAATCTGAATAATAAAGTAATGTTGTCAACCAACGCACGTGGCACAAACAATCAGCGAAACATGAATATTATTGAATATATTTACATTATTATGACAACAATTCTAATCAATTCAAAGTCTTTGAACTCTAACGTCGAAGTAAAGGGTACATTCCATCAACATTAGTGAAAAGGGTGCTGGAAATGTCTCGTGTGTCAGAGTTAAGCTGATAATAGAAGCTGTACACATTAGGGTTTGCACGAAAGTTTCAGCCCCGGTTTCTGAGGTACATTTAGCGGTAGTTTAGTTTGGTAGATTCAATAGCGTAAAAAGTCATATAAAAAAACGCTATCGAATAGATAAACTACCCCTAAATGTACTCAGAAACCGGGGGTCAGAAAGGTTGAACAGCTCTTATTTTGAGAGCATTGAGGACAATGAATATCTTAAGCGTTATTCACACTTGGTATTTCGATACGAAACTGTGGAAGCTTACATAACGTCTGTCCACGTTACTGAATTATACTTAAACTAATACCTTGTCTCCTTATGTCTTTCAATAAATCATCATGGATTATAATCAACATAAATACTTCATAAGCCTATTATCTGGAAATTGTGTCCTTAGAACTAGCTTTCTCCCCATAAATTAGTAAAATATTTTGCCACTGAATTCTTTAGCATGGTTGGTGCGCAACCTTGTGTCAAAATTATGTAGGCTTGCTTAGGCAAATTAACCTTGGAAAAAGGAACGGAAGAACCTATGTAATACTTTTTTTGATTTATATAAAGTCTAAGATTAGATATATTCCCAGTTGTCTGTTACACTGTCCCCCAGGGTGACGACTGGGCATATAAGAAGGAAGAAAATTTCCAGTTGTCACCTCGGGGTGACAGTGTTAGAGGGGACAACTGAGAATATACCTAAGATTTACATGGAATTTTGTACGTGCTACTAAACTGACTTCTCTTGAGTGTTTAAGCCACTGAAGTTGAGAAAACAACTTGATCCATTTTTGGCAGTTTGTCATGGCTAATATCATTGTACCTCATCTTAAAGTATGAAGTTTACCTTCACGGGGTTTGCAGTGAATTGCTCTAGATATGCTAAATTTCCTTAACTTAATGCGTACTTGCTTTAATAACAGCTGTTCAGCAAAAACTTGGTTTTAAGAGAATATTATACGTAATTGTCAACGCCTTAGTAGTTAAATAAAATGGCAGATGATTGATGATTGTGTTGTAAACCTTTTTATAATATAGTTATATGTACATATGTAGCCCCTGCCCGCGCCTTGACCCTTGTCAAGAGATTTAATTAGCAATGATCCTGGAAAAAATAACATTAACAAATAACATTACAATCAGGAGTACTGTGATGTACTTTATTATTATGTTAGACATGGTTTTTAATTGTTTATTTCAAACACTTTTCAAATGAACATCTTATTTTTTCACTCATTTATAATTTGTTAAATAGTTTTATCTTTATTCTGGTAAAGGTATTTTAAAACCTTGCTTGTTTAAATTAAAACGATCTTTCTAACGTAAATCTGCAATTAATGTGTCCTACTAATAGTTTAATTGCAAAAAATTGTGAGGATGCATTTCTATAAGTTTATTACATTTGCCTATCTTCATTTTCAACGGATTAAAGTGAATTTGGTACACATAACTCATAATCTGGATTAACACATTTTAACCTCGAAAATTTTTTTCAAGGACCGTCGCGAGCAGAATCTTGTTTGCTTAGTTAGATCACATGATGATAGAAACTATTTACAAACAATAAGCGTAGTGTGTAGTATTATTATGTTAATTCTTGGTTTTAATTTGTTCATAAATAAATATAAAATGTTGTTTACGTTTTTCCAGTTAAATTAGTTTTAGGAGGTAGTCGACGTAGGAGTAGTTTTATACATATTATTATGTGTTGTGATATATTAACATAATTAGATATGTATATGACATTTAAACTAATGTTATTGTTGTTTAGAATATGCACATGTAACTTTTTATGCACGTATCCGACGTCCGTTAACAGAATCATAAAACAATTCATGTGTCTATTTCGTAGTATTGTAATATTTAAATTAACAGGCCATTTAGTGTTCAAACAATTAAGCCTTTGTAACAAAGACACGAGACAACGAATTCAACTTTGCTTTGACCTCTGATCGTTTATGTTTGTGTACGTGCAAATTGTCATTAATGTTGTACTATAAATGAGTAACACATCTGTATATCATATTCAAAAGAGTTCAAACTTATTGGTATCTCAAACATACATAGATATTATTATATATTTAGGAAATGTTGTAAATAAAAATCTCCCAAAGTACACGCAGTTTGGTCCAATACAAATTTTAATGTGGTATATGGCATATGGTCCAATTATTATTACAACTTTAGTTTAGCCTACTGTCAACTATTGCTGTATTTAAAATTTTATACATACATAACACCACCACCTTTTCCCATGAAAACGGACAGGTGTCAAAAACCATCACTTGCCACGATTTCCACCAAATACTTTTGCTTAATTTACATTCATATATCTTGTCTAACAGGATCTTCGACAACCAGTACTTTTATTATGCTCTTTTCAAAGGGCACCGTTTTAATTATATGTGTTATATCTTTTCAAGGCGTCCATTTCCGGCGTTCACAAAATTTTCTAAATGTGTTATCAAGAGGTTTTGAAAATTCAAAACATCTTCACAACACATTTTAATATCATCATTTTTTATACATCAATAATCCATCATGATCCCTTGCTTTTTCTCAATCTATAATTCAAAAACCTTTACAATTTGACATGCGATTTGATAAATATGATAAATAAATGATAAACGACATAACCTGACGATAAACCTTTGTCCGTCTCCATGACACTTTTATTAATCCTGGTTAAAAAAATGACAGATTTATTAAATCCCTCTTGCATTATTCCGTAAAAAGTAAGGCTTAAAAGCATTTATTTGGGCTCCTTTTTGCCAAAAACGACTTATGCAACATACATGGACTTATTTTATGGGTCATTGCACTCAGAGCCGGTCCCTGTTGCCTTGATTATGGGATGGGTTACAGGGAGTGTTTTTATTTAAGTTGTGAGAACATTGAACTTCTGCAGTCATTTGATCCTTTTCAAGCGATTTTAGCAGCAAAATATCAAATATATTTTTGAGAGAGGCCGGCTGCAATGTTATTCCATTCATATACAAGCAGAAATCGTATAACGAAACATTTTCAGACATTTTCTGAATAGAATATAAACTGCAAAGTTTTATGTAACGTCAAAGGAATAAGCTGTTGAATAGTGCTAATAATATGTTATCGTTAATTAGGAGTGCGAATGAGTCCATAGCCCTAAATCGGAGATCTTCATCATCATTATGTTATTGTACCTAATTCCTCAATTGGTATTTTACTTTAAACCGTACAATATTAATTACACGAGGGTCTAAAAAGTAATTATAACATTTTGAGTAGATAACCATCTTTGAGGTCCGTAATTGTTCGCGATTGTTTGCAAGTAATGACGAAATTGTTGTTCAAGATCATGTTTGAAATAACTCATACACTTTTAGCTACATTTTGAATCCCAAAAACATTTATCTCCTGCACAAGATCAGCTTTTGATAGTACTTTCTTGAGTTCCAAAATACTTATTTGTGAAGCACCAAAGTAAGAGACACCGTTTAAATCAAGAGTATTTACCTGCATCTCAGCTTTGTTTGACTTAGAAGGCTAAGTATAGTTAGAGAGACTCTTGAATGTCTAATACATTCAAGTGCTTATTTACCGATACTTCAACAATATAATTTATAACCCGTTAAGTCAAACATTAGATTTCTTTTCAAGTATCATCTTTTAATCTGACAAGTGCTTCGTAACTCTTAATTCAACGGGTTCATTGCACCAAAGCCGGTTTTTTGCAGATTTCGTAAAAAAAATAATGTACTTAAGTACCACTATAATGTGTATATGTGTAAAGTACGACGGCAGGTTGTTACACCCTCTTAAAGAACCGCACTCAAAGTAATTGTATTTTTTATTGTACTTTATTACAAGATCATACATCATAAACCTTTGTGGTGTGGTTAACTTTTTCCGATTATGAAGTTGTATAAAAAGTGAACCGACAAAAGTGTATAATTTTTTTACCGTCGTTGATTGATTTAAAATGATTTTCTATAGTTCGATGGTCAAATTGATTCGGTTTTGTAATCTTTCTAGTGTAAATACTTCGGACTACTATATACTTTTACGAATATTGCTAACTGTCGGATTCTAATCTGATGGATAAAGTCACAGCAAATGTATGAAATAATCTACCACGACAAGCTAGCCGGAACTTATTCAGAAGAATTGAATTCAACTATTGCAGTATTTATAGCATACATTTTGATTATTGAAAAATGTATGGTGTGTAGGTACCTACTTAAGTTATGTCTCAACCTCGTTATAACAACGATAAAACTTGTTTTTTAAACCTGCTTTTTTATTGTCACAAAATTAAATAATTCATGGAATCAGTGCGATAAAGTAAGGTTGATGACATATCAGATTCTGAGTTCTTTATTTTTTGTATAGGTATAACGTATAGGTACAACAACTATCTCTCGTACATAGTTAGCTTATAGTAACTTAAAACAAACATAGTATATCTAACAATAATCATAGGCAATTATATCTAATATATAAAATTATCGCGTCACAGTTTTCGTTGCCATACTCCTCCGAATCGGCTTGACCGATTCTCATGAAATTTGGTGAGCATATTGAGTAGGCCTGAGAATCGGCCAACATCTTTTTTTCACACCCCTAAGTGAAACTATATTTTTTAAATTTATATGGCAAAACAACGTTTGCCGGGTCAGCTATAATCCTATAAAATACTGAGAAAAATCTGCAGTTATACTGATGCGGATAAAAGTTCCGTTATAACCCTAGTCCTAATGACACACTCTTTAAAAACGATTTCAAATTTGTGGTTTTTAATTCTCCACTCGATATAAACACGCCTTAGATTATGTTATCTGGGTCTAATAACTGTTTATAATTGATTAAATTATTTATTAGAAATCTTTTATAACTAGATTAACAATCAAGATTGATTGACACGATTATAAAAATTGCCTGTCAATAAATGTCCATTTAATGTGTGTTATAGGCATTTAAAAATGTAGAACTGATAATTAACCTAATGCCTACCTATGTTCTGTTTATTGCAAATAATATCAAAATGTGTCCTTAGTACCTACTTACTATTTTACTTGGCCAAGATACTGGCCAAAAAGAATTTATACCGTGTGTGGATCCAAAAACAGCAATATAATATTATACAAGTTACTGCTCGCAGCTTCGTTCGCGTAAGAAAAAATCCCGGGATCGTTGTGAGTGACTCATCTGTGTTTCATCAAAAATCTATTGAAAAGTTTTAGTATGAAAGAGTAACAAACTTATCATAACATTGATCTTCACAAACTTTCCTCATTTGAAATATTCCTAGGATGTAACGGTAGTAATCCTTCACTGAAGTAAGTAGTAGGACCGCTATAATAACGGGTTCAAACATCTAGAGAATACAAAGTATTGGCAATACTCTGATACATCTCATCAAAGCTTGTGTAGTAGAAACCTATTTCATGACAACGTATTAAAAACAATAAAAGGAGAATGGGCAAAATAGTATGGAGCCTGGGCGATCCGCGGCCAAACTTGATTTTTTGTTTTTTTAATGTAGTTAGTCCTATAATTACCGTGTAGAAGTTTTATTGCCGCGACGCACTTATATGACGAACAAAATACATTTTTGTTTTTGAGCACTTTTAATAGTATAAAAACATATTTTTGGCTTATATTCGTAGATTAAATAAAAAGTACTATTTATATTATTGCATACAAATGTAGACATTATTAATATTCGAACAATCATAACATGTAAATATATAAATATCGTAACAAGTAAACATCTTGCTCTTCTATAATATATTCACTGAGACGACTTATCCGTCTTGAATGCTCAGCTTAAAAACGAGGCGTTCATAGCCAGTTGCGCTCACTGGTCGGTAAACAATCTGTTGGTTAAGCAACCGTTGGCGCGGTCATTCTATAGATGGGTGACCGCATTGTGGTATTTGAACTGAGCTTCTCCGTGCTTCCGAGGGCACGTAAAAAGTCGGTCCCGGTTGTTGTCAACTAAGATAACATTCGGGCGGCTTGAACAACTTTGAAACTGGGTGAACCATATGATAGATAGATACGAGTTACGATTATTGTTCATTTTGATGGCATTGCAATCGTTATAAGAAGGTGTAACGTTATTACACAACATTAAATGCATTACAGACACGAAATAATTGTATTTGTTCTATAAAATTCCATTATATTTACATGTCAATATATTGTTTCCTGAAAGGATTGCAGCGAAACGTTCTTAGTAAAAGTTGTTCCTAGTTATCATTACTTTAATTTGACACTACTTTCATTAATGGCCGCCGACCGCCCAGGAGTGCCCATTCTCCTTTTTAAGGATTGCATTTTAGTTTTTCTTTGATTTGCCGAAATCAAGACTAAGTGCTCATTCACGTTGACTCGCGGGCGCGGTGGCGGGCGCGGTCGCGAAATATCAAACATATGGCGATGTACCGAAGTGTTCACGTACAAACCGTTCGCGCGGTCTAAGTCGCGGGCGAGCTAGCGGCGTCGCGCGCGGCCCGCGTGGCGCGCTCGCGCCAATATCAAACAAGTGAAGATGTTCGTGTGTGTTCACGTCAAACTAGCGGTGGCGGGCGCGATGTCAAGTAAGATCAACCAGTTTGAGCCAGTTTGAGCCAAACGCCCGCCTGGCGGCCAACGTGAACACAAATCGCCACGTCCCCGCGCTCGCGACCGCCACCGCGCCCGCGAGTTCCAACGTGAACAAGCACTAACCAGCTATTTACCTTAAAACTTGTGTATGAGGAAATCCCGCGTTAATTTTAGCGGTATTTAAACGATATGAATATTGTTTTTTTTCCGCAAATTACTAAGGAGAAAGAATTAGTCATTTCTGACGCAGATTAAACTTTTAGTGCTTGTTCACGTTGGAACTCGCGGGCGCGGTGGCGGTCGCGAGCGCGGGGACGTGGCGATTTGTGTTCACGTTGGCCGCCAGGCGGGCGTTTGGCTCAAACTGGCTCAAACTGGTTGATCTTACTTGACATCGCGAGTGAATCGCGCCCGCCACCGCTAGTTCGACGTGAACACACACGAACGTCTTCACTTGTTTGATATTGGCGCGAGCCCGCCACGCGGGCCGCGCGCGACGCCGCTAGCTCGCCCGCGACTTAGACCGCGCGAACGGTTTGTACGTGAACACTTCGGTACAACGCCATACGTTTGATATTTCGCGACCGCGCCCGCCACCGCGCCCGCGAGTCAACGTGAATGAGCACTAACTGAACCTTGTTATGTGGTAAATCTTCATTGTTATGACGTCAATGCCCAGTTTGATTGAACAGTTGCGCCTTACCGAAGGTGAATAGCAATTCGTTGATACTGGCATAATAATATTTCTGCAAGGGATGTCGCAATTTTTAATTCTTTAATTCTAGTCATTCAGTCTTTGGCAAATTGGTGAAAGGAGTATTCCTCAAATATAGCCAATAAAACCAAACGTAAATTATTTAAAAGTTATGCTTATTTATTAAAAGTGAAGCAATGCTTAGCAAGAATGTAAACAATAATAATACTGACTCTGCTTTAAATGTAACAGCTTAACAAATATTATCCTAGTTCCACGTGGCTTTTATCATATCTGATGCCTTTTCTCCAATCATAATAGCTGGTGCATGTGTATGCGCTGACACAGTTCTGGGTATAATACTCGAATCTACCACTCGCAGTTTGTTTACGCCATGTACCCGGAGTTCTGGGTCTACCACAGCCAGAGGATCACCTACAGGTCCCATGCGACATGTAGCAATCTGATGGTGTAAGGTAGCCGTCAATGTACGGATAGCACATTCCCAATATTCATCTGAATCAAAAGCAAGTTGACGGCACGATGGGTATTCTGCTCTATGAAGCGTTGCTCCGAAGCGTTGAAAAGCCGGCGTTGCTACTAACGCCTGAATGTACCGTATAGACGCAATAAACGTAGCCACATCTAACGGGTGTGTTAAGTAATTTCCGTACAATCGTGGGTGGCTAAATGGATTCCTATCTTTTAATTCGAGGTATCCTACAGATCTAGGATGTAACAACATAGGGAACACGCTGTATGCATCCTTATTATCGACACTGCCAAAAGCGGCGTTGAAAGTTTCTGTAGTGATTTTCATTCCACGTCGCACCGCTTTGCTACTCGTGGCGCCACCATCTGCTAAAAGTGAACCACCCAGAGTTATCAATTCTATGTCGGGTATTCGATCTAAAGGATCTGACACTGGAGTTTTAATGTACCCAATACCTTCAACACCTCCAGGAGATGCGACTACATTGTCGCCAAACTGCAACCATTCCAACAGATTGGTTATAGAACCATCTCTGCCCTCGTTGAGACCAACATTTGTGACATTGAGAGGAAATATTAATCCGGGAAATGTTATATGATCATAAAGCGTTCTACCAACTGGTAAATTTTGTATGACGCGTATACCGTGGCTTTTAAGATGTTTCTTTGGGCCTATACCCGACAACATGAGCAGTTGAGGGGAGGCTATCGGTCCAGCCGACAGTATTACCTCTCTACGTGCCCTTACACTACTTCTTATCCGATTCCTGACATATTCTACTCCAAATGCAGTCTTAGTATCTTTATCTATAAGTACTTTCGTCACTGTAGCTAACGGTAGCACGTGTAGGTTAGTACGTCTTTTGTTTGGTCGTAAGAATACTTTAGCGGCGCTCAATCTTCTCCCAAATTTGATGTTAGTTTGTACTGGACCAAAAGCTAGTTGTTCCGGGGAGTTGTAGTCGTCGGTGGGAGTGCCTAGCATTCTGCCAGCTTCTAAGAATGCGTTTAGAAGTGGTGTCCTGAAAAATACATTCACATGTTACTTTACTACTTTGTGTGCTTAGATCTTTAAAACTACACAGCAGTTTTTTTTAAAGATAGAGCTTTTCAAGAGGCATTTATCTTTATCGCATATTATGCGTAATATTGCATAATATGCCTAAACGCAATTTTTTTTTGTAAAATTACTTTACAAACTGGGCCAAGCCAGGGCGGGCCCAAAGTAAGTATATGATATTATTTAAGTTCTCTTTTAATTATATTATGATATTATTTATTATTAATCATTTTCATATTAAATACGTACCGAAATTTGACGAATTCTATGTTCATCTCTCCGTTTCTACCGCGGTAAGGAGATTGTTCTAAACCTTTTAAATTCGCGTGTTCAGATCTCATGTAGTATCCCAGAACCTCTCTATAAGACCTGTAAAGTAAAATTGTTAATATTAAACATACTGGACTATAAATATTTGCAAAAAAACATAAGGACTCTCAATATTACTAGAAAATGTACTTTTTTGCTGGTACAGCAGATCCCAGAACAATAGATTACTAACTTCAGGTGTAGATTTCCGTAAGAGAAATTTATAGGTGTAAGTAAATGATATTTAGTTCTATTCATTTTTTTTATAAAAATCTCTTTGCTTTAGAAAGTAATGACAGGATGTGAATAAGTTTAGAGACAGGTTATATTATTACCAGCCATAGTTTCCAGCGGCCTCGATTCGGTCCCACTCCTCCGGCCTGCCTCTAGTGTAGATCATGTAGTTGATTGTACTTGTACCGCCGACTGACTTGCCTCTTGGCCAGTAACACCTTTGATTCTCCATTCCTGTAACAGTTAGCCTTTGATTTAACTATTATTATTTATTTTATTAAGAGCACCGGAAGATAATAAAAGTTTTCGAGCTTTACATTACACCTAAAACAAGTAGGTAACACATTTTTCAACCCAATAAAAATACTTGTTTATATTAATAAGATAAAAAAATAAATGTGAATCAATTACTTTACTTAAATAGCACATTGTTTAAATCTTTGTTAATAATATAAAAGAAGGTCAAATAAGGGTACCCGTTTTTATTATCCAAAATGAAGATAATTTATTATATCATCGTAGTTTTATTATGATGATGAATATAAACACGTAATCAAAATTAACAACCAAAACTCATATAAGTTTTTATGTGTTAAAAAGACAAATTATGCATTTTTTTAAACTATGATTAACGCGATATTATTTCGACATTCAGGTACTTATTAATGGATTTGGAAGAACAATATAGTTTAAAGTAATTTATTATTATTATACTAAAATAGGTTTTAAGGTTTTACTAATTACTATTAAGAATTACCTAAACAGACCCCCGGTTGAGGTTCCATATAATAAGGCCAGGCATATTCAGTTAGTTGGAAGAAAGGCGCTATGCCGGGCACGTCTGTGAAGAAGTTCTCTGGTCTGCCGGCTTCTAGTAAGAGAACGGTGACGCCAGGGTCTTCCGTCAGTCGGGCAGCTAACACGCAGCCTGCAGAACCAGCACCTACTATGATGTAGTCGTATTCTGGCAGTGGAGACTTCAAACCTGAAATAAAACGATACACAATTGATTGGAGATTATTATTTTCTTTTTTAAATAGGTAATAGTTGTAATAGTGACTATTACTGTTTTGATTTTAACATATTCATAGTCCTGATTAAGATTTAGAAAGTCAAATACTTCCTTAAAAGATAGGACATTTTTTAATAAGCTATATTATATTAACACTTCGGGGCTGAATTTCAGAAAATCCTCTCTTGCTCTTCTACACTTCCTAATGAATCTTCATATCCATTTTCAACTTGCTTCGCTCAGTATTATCGCCTCTGCGATGTCCATCAGTCAGCCACTCAGCAACGGAAGAGATTTACGACAAAAGTTAAAAAAATCGTTATAATTAGTTTAACTTACCATTTGGTAGCGTATATCGATCTCTTAAAAAGTCGAACAAGTCACCAGGATTTCTTGGCGTGTATTTGGGTGAGACTGACTGCATTAGCATGTTGATGATTGGGTTCTGAAGTAGGGATGAGCCGTTGTCACATATGATCACGTTGTTACATATGATCATGAGCAACGTCAGGACTGACCAAATGCTGTGTAGACTTCTTCCAACCATTGTTAATGACTGGCTGTAACATTAAAACACGATAATTATTGTCTTTTTCGTTTTTTTACGACTTAATGAAAATATGCGGATATTGTGTAATTATGTTATGATCGAATATGCATCATGGAAAAGTTTCTTTTAATTTTTTTTGTAAAAAAAAAAACAACTCTCACACTAAGAATTGCTCTTGTGTCGCGGGGACTTTTACAAACAACAGACACATAGTACAACCAAACTCGAAACAACTATTTGAGGACCGCAAATAATTCTTCTAGTCTAGAAATCGAACCCACGACCTCTGCTATGATAGTATGTGAATAACGTCGCTGAAGAAACGAGAAAGACATCCTTCTGTAAATCTTTTTAATAACAAATTCGTACTACGGACGATGTAACTTCGTAGTAAAAAAGTATTTTATCGTCCTCGTGTACTGCATGATAATATCAAGTACATTCTCATACAATACTTGTTGTTTGTAACATGCCTACTGCGTAATATCTGCTGCTTACCGTATGCACAATCTTTGCCAGCATAATTGGGGAATTGTTTCATCACACAAATGGGAGCACTTGGAATACAACTTTCTTTAATTTACTTAAGTTTTTTATTGCGGTTACTCATAAAGCCTCTTTGGGCTCAACATTTCTGATATTTGTGGCTTTTGGATAATGGGTATGATGGTAAAAAATATGGCAGAAATTATGGATTACTTTAAAATTATACTTTTTTTAGTTAATTTTAATTATCTCGCATCTAGGCAAAACGTGGGCGTATTAATATGTATCGTTTATTACATATTCTTCGAATAGAAATAGGCCTGAACTATAAATAAAAGTTAATTATAGAATTGCGCCATGGTTTGCCGAAAATAATTGCCTATGAAATCACAAGACCTCTAATTGTAACTAAACACTGGTTTTCGTTAAATTACTGTTTTTGTTATACTTTTTTCTTATAAATCTAATTAATTCTTTTTACAAATTACATTAATTAACCTTACTTATTCATTATTTCTTGTTGGAGTTGAACGAATCAATGTGACTGATGTGTGTAGAGCGAATCTGTTAGATTTAAACATTCGCTTTGCTATGTGTAAGTATGTTTTATTTCATAAACTTTTGACAAATGCTAGAAATCGACATAGTATTTTAAATCTACCACCATTTCGGAAAAGCTGTTTCTAGTGAGTCGAAACGGCAAGAAACTCACGGCTTACTATTTTAATAATTAATAACATAAAATTCCGATATAACATTTTTATCGTAAAACCTATTTCAATGTGGATTTGGATGGAAGTTCTACTATACTTAGTACCTAACAGGTTTATAGAATACAGTGTGTTGTGCAATAGATAGGTAATAAAGGAGTGTTAAACTGTACAACTTATTTTACAGAAGTGTATGATGATCAAGACAATATTTTTATTAATACGTCTCGTATTGTTTAGGGCTAACGACATATCTATAAGTTTGCTATCTAAATATAAACATAGTTAGTTATCTAAACCAGTATATTAGTATATAGAACTAGTTCTAGTTTATAAATAACCACCAGATTAGCAGGTTATTTATCAATGTGTGTGTGAGCGCGTGCCCAGTCGTCCTTCGAATAGATTTTTTCCGATACGGTTAGTTTCTCGTTTCCGTACACTTAAAGCTTGAAATCTATACTAATATTATAAAACTGAAGAGTTAGGTACGATTCAGACCAACCGGCTAGCGTCGCGCCGCCTCGGAACGGAGCCGTACGCGTGCCGCGGCAGCCGAACGTGTGCCGCGGCAGCCGAACGTGTGCCGCGGCAGCCGAACGTGTGCCGCGGCAGCCGAACGCGTCCGTCGGAGCTGTACCGCTACTGCGGTATGCGTACGGCTGCCGCGGTAGCCGCACGCGTGCCGCGGCAGCCGACAGCGTCCGCTGGAATCCAATCATATGTCTGGACTAAAGAAATTAGTTTTTCTTCCGTATCCATTTTTGATTTTAATATGTTAACTGTCGCTTGAAGAACACAACTTCAATGATTCGCTAGTTGCTGCACCGTAATCTCCGTTCGTATTTCACGACGCACAGCTGACCGGCTCCGAACGGACCCGACGGCAGCCGATTGGATGCCGACGGCGCCGTTCGGAGCCGGTCGGGGCCGGTCGGCCGTCGCGACAGCCGAACGCATTCTGCGACAGGTCGCGGCAGGTCGCGACGCGTCGCGGGATGCCGACGGAGATAGCTATGCGTAAGTTGCTTGCAAATATGAACTGTATTTACTGTTGATACATTTCAATGTTCTTTACCGCATTGTAAAATGCCGCCCGGCCCGGCCCGACGCGAGCCGGTTGGTCTGAATCGTACCTTTGTTTGTTTGTTTGAACGCGCTAATCTCAGGAACTACTAGTGCAATTTTAAGAATTATTTTATTGTTGGATAGCCTATTTATTGAGGAAGGCTAGAGGCTATATATCATCACGCTACGACTAATAGGAGCAGAGTACCAGTAAAAAATGTTACGAAAACGGGCAAAATTATGACCTATTCTCTCTCATGTGACGCGAGGTTGCAACCGAAGTTGCGCGGGTTAACTATGTGTTATAAAGTTAGTGACATTTTACAAGATGTTGTATGATGATTGATGACACTCAGACAGTTAATTATAGTCCCTTTAAAAGATGTACGGACGTTAATTTGCAGTAATTTAGTGAAAGTTCTTAAAGAATGCTGCTGCAAGGTTGTTTCCGGGAAGTTCAGGATCCGGGATTTTCCGGTAGTTCTGTGCTTTTTACCAATATTTAAGACAGCTAAGTTATTGATTTTGAGTTTAAAATAATATATGTTTATAATGTGGATAATCAATTGGATTTATCTAACTGTGTAGTAAATACGGAATTCTACGTCCTTCGCAAGACTTCAACTATGTTAACAATTTTGAGAATTGGAGGTGTTTTAAGTGATAGGATACTTGACAAGTTTAAAGATCATTTTATTTGGCACTGTTAGATATGGATAATTTTGTTACGTTGGAAGTTGTAGGTAAGCCGTTTTTGGATCTATTTGTCTTCTCTTATTCAGGGAGGTAACCCACCAGAAAGGACATTCAGCAGAAACTAATATCTACATTAACTGCAGCTACAGCCATGAGGGATATTTATTACCAAGAAAATACGATGATAACATATATTTCATGCAGTAATACATGATCCAAAAGTGTTTTATATTAGTACGAAAAGTAAATTAAATTACTACTTAGTTGCAATAATGAAGGCCAATGTTTGAAATACGATGATGATTATATCGCAACTTGACAAGCGTGACAAGGAAAAGTGAATGGTGATCTAGCCTACAAGACTATCAGACTAGGTAGCTCTATGTATCAATGCTTAATACTGTTAATACTGCTAAGTTCATCCCCATAGAAAGTATTGTATTCAATAAGTTATGTAAGCCTTGAAAGGTGTTCTAAAGGTTATTAAGAATGATTGTTAATGTACCCAGAAGTCATGCTCCTAGTGCGATACGAGAATAAATATTTCCAATAATTGATACGATTGACATAGACTCTGTAAACAGAGAGATTTATTATCCTTAATTCACTAGTTTGAATTGTAGGTATTGCTTGAATAGCAGTGTACAATAAAATAGCTTAATTAAGCGATATATAACGGTGATAGCAAATTTATGTAGTAAGTAAAAAATAGCACTAATGAATCTTCATTAAGGATTAGGTATAAAACAGTAGTTCATTGACATAGTGTCATAAAATACAATCGTCGGATGAAAGCTACATGGAATTTGTCGATGACGCAGAAACCATTCCTAATAAGTATGTTTAAACATGTTTAATTTTATTTATATTAAATGTTACAAATATTATTAAATATTTATATACCTATTGGTTCTTCCCACGTTAATAATGTCACAATTGCCCTACATTTTGTACTAAGGTAGTTTTAATAACATATCCCGAGGTTGCGTAGTTTAACTTACTCACTACGTTTACTTTTTATTTTAACTGTGAGTTAGACAAATAGTTAATGATTCGTTCTAGTTATTAAGGTTGTCTGTTAAAACTAAACCTTGAAATATTTTAGACGAAGAAAGTGTTGTAATATGTTTTCAGTAGTCGGTTATTTAGATTTTGATTTATGATTAGGTTCAACAAACTATATTTATGATGTATACTATACATAAATATAGTTTTAGCTCTGGAATTCATTAATTATTGTCTGTTTGTAATAGTAATATTCATACTCCTTAAAAAGTTACCAGTCTGCATTGCTTTAAATATTTGGCGTTATTTAAAACAATATTAGTTATAAACAAAAAAAATGTTTACTTTGTCAATTTTGAATGTTATCCAATTATTCGTACATAATGAGTTGGCACGGCAATTTTGCTAAATTCTCGTGTGAAACTTAAGGTTCCGACAAAATAAATGTGTGCGGGAAATCCTCAGAAAAAAGGTAAATTGCGTTAAAGCAGGTCAATCAAATTGGAAACGGATATTGTCACATATATAGGTAATAGCTTGAAAATACTTAAAAACTGTGGTAAATACGCAATTAAAATTTGGAAAATGGTAATGTTGTAAACCTACAAATTCATACCAGTACTATTAAGCAGGAAGAGCATACAGTGAACAAGTCAGTTTTTGTGGTCAATATATTGCCGGGTCGGCATACTTCATTATTTAGCAAATTATACGTTATTACCATTCCTTTAATTCGAGAAGTTTGAACCATATTGTAACGACAATAAACGACATATTTAACTGGGATATCTTAATTTGAGAAAGATGACATGGGTTATGTTTTCGGTTAGTAGCTCGCTAGGGTTTTAGTATGAAGAAAAAGAAAAAATAAAAGGAAAATAATCAGGACCTTAAATTTCGCGAGTTTATTAAAAGCTCCGACTGTTAGTTAGTTTTACTTATTATATGAGTTACCGTAATGATCCATCATAAAAATAAATGGATAGGTGTGGCAATAAACCCTATTTCTAAAATAACTAAATAAAGTGGAGCATAAAAATACAAAAGGCAGAAACAAACAAATATGTACTCACCACATAAGTGCACAGATTCACAAAATAAACATACACTTTGAATGACACTTGCGACTGAGACTGAATAAAGTTTGTATTTAACTTAGCTCAAAGGTACACATGGTCCACGGGCTACAGCGTGAATGGTAGCAAGCGTAGTAAGTAAATATTAATAAAATACGGCGAGTAAGCTTTGAACGTTGCGCGACACACGCTCGGTAGCTCGATATACACACGAGACACTCATACAACCACACGAGAGACATTCAGCGTAAAGCCGTACCGGTAACTCGAAGTTAGTTAGTAAGTTAGCTTTGTGCTCGCCTAATTGATACAGAAGCCTACTGTAATCAATAACAACGAAATTTGGTTGAAAGGACTATGGGCAAAAATGTATGGGCTCCGTCCCCACCTACCAACAAACATGGAACTGATACCAACGTGTTCATAAAGTGCCCCCTATTTAATTAAAATCCTTTGTTTTTGATAAATCAGTGGGAATATATATTTAAAAAAAAAAACAATTTGTAATTATTATTTAACGTATATTTTTATTTTACATATGTAAGTTTTTTTAACATTATTGTTATATTACAGTACTAACTCATATGTATAATAATGTCCTCCTAGCCGATATACGGCGGTCAGTTTCATTGAAACTGGCCATCTGTGCCGGACTTTGTTTATAGTGTCCAAGTGTGTGCACAATACACAGGTACACTCTCTATTCCATCACTCTCATAGTTTAGTGGGACGGATAACCGACACGACCAGTGAGAGGTCAGGCGCAGGACCGACGGCTTTACGTGCTCTCCGAGGCACGGAGGTCTTCGACCTCAACTTCCTAACTCCGGGCAATCTCTAGGAAATTCTTAACAGAAAATCTCAGAAAAGACTGTTTGGCCCGACCCAGGATTCGAACCCGAGACCTCTCGCACCGCAGTCGCATATACTACCGACCGCGCCACAGATTCACTCATATGTATATACTTATATCATTTCCATTATATGGTTAATACATGTTATTGATTTCATATTCCAATAATTATTTTTACTCGTCAATTATAATGCTGTCTAACAGATGCGCTGGCAGATTAAAATCTGATCAGATCTAAAATCGTGGGTTGGAGAGCGGGGGGAGGGGGTTATTTTGTACCCAGCTATCTTTATGTGCATGCGGCGTCCGCCGCTGTGCACTAATTAATAAATAAATGAGCATGTATTTTGGAATTAGTCGTCAGTAATACGTTAACGAGATATTTGTTTAAACGTAAGATACTATGAGAACCCCATGCATTTGGGCAATGTCGCCATAGTATAAAAATATCGTCTTGCCAAGATATATCAATTGAGCTACATTTCATTTTTGTTGATGGGTGGGGACGATTCCGCCCATAGTCCTTTCGTATGTTTCTTATCACAATTCTATCCGTTATAAAACGTCTGTCAAACTATGGAACAAGAATATAAGGTATGCTTATTTAATATTGCCTGATCCGTTTCTAATAGGATCGAGAAAGATCATGAACGAATACGTTCAATATTTTATGAAATTTTCACGAACTACGGTAGGCCATCAATTTTGTAGTTTTAGTTGGTTAACCTGGCTTAGTTTGCAGAGGAAGCAAAGATATAAAAATCTTGCTGAACCATGCAAGTTAAACTAAACTAACTACATATTCTTATTTATTTTTAAATGAAGGTGATACAAGAGTTTTTTAAGACTTATCCTTATTCATATACTAAATTGATGGCACATCCTAATAGGTGAATTAAAATATTTCAATTACATTGATGGTTGTTTAAAATGAAACACTTAATAATTCTTGTTCTTCTAATTGACTGCTACAGCATATTGAAGTTATTATTCAGACATGAGTTGAATTAAATATATTTTAGGATTTAATTTAAATTTGACTTAACAATAAATTGCAAAAAATAATATGATTGTTTTGAAGATTAAGGTAAGGTTAAAAAATGCACTGTTCAAAATAACTTCAACAAACTTGTTTATTATTTTAGGAATAGGGGTCAAGATATTTTCGTCTTATTCAATGACACTTAAAGAATGCAATCAGTTACCTGTACCTTTAATTGCAAATTAGATTCTTGTAGTTCGACACACTTACAGCTTATGAATTGATCTTCAAGTTTTTGCTCTATCTAACTACAGTCTCTGGACGTAATGGTTTGATTTTAACTCCTTTTTTGTCAGAGTGCTTCATTTACCGAAAAATATTGCCAACAATAAGAGTCTTTTTCAGTTAAATAAATATTCATTTATAGTAAATTAATATTTTGTTCATACTTCGCCTGAGTATATAGACTACCTATCAATCACTAAGGATCAACGAGGTTAATTTGCTTAAATTAACTTCGTTGATTACATTTCTGTAGGAATTCGGATCCCGTAGAAACCTTGTCCCGGCAATGAAAAACACATTAAACAATAATTTAATTTGGTTTAGTTCATCAAAAGTTATTCGCGTAACATTTCGATGATTCATTTTTATTTATATACATTTGTATCCAACCTCTATTTTAAGTCGAATAAAATACCTTAAAATAAAATACCTGTATTTTAAGCCAAACGTGATCTAAAAATACTCTCGTAGTATCGTTTTATTTTTTTCCCCCAAATAAATATACCATTCGGCCCACGTTCGCAGAAACCGATGACTGTATTGTAAAATTGGTAATACACTATTGTTTTGCTATATGACATTGAATTATTGAAGCAATACAACCAATTATGTTAAGCAAAAGTAGTTCAGAGTTGCTACATCATATCATTACTGGCTTGCTGGCTTTCCTTAGGTGGTAAGGAGCGAGTGGAGATTTTAATGTCGTACTTTAATTGTCACTTGCTTTAATCGTTATGTAATAATACATTTGGTAACATGCCTGTAAGAAATTTGGACAGTTCTTGAAGTGCTGTAAAGTGGTAAGCCTTGTGTGAAAGTTTGTTTTAAACTGGAGGAGATGGAGGGACCCTGGTCCGGCTAAAAAGCATTTTTTTTTATAAATGTGTTGCTGCCTCTACACTGTACTACCTCTTTGGTGCGTGTGATAGTACTTATATTCGATTGCTGATTATGAAGTCTTGGGTTCGATTACCTGCTCGGTTCAAGTGCTATTGGTCTTTGTCCTATTTATATTGGATTATTATGTATAGTAGTCCAGAAATTGGTAACGTAACATTGTTAGTGACGAAACGCGGGTGTATTTCGTACACCTCTGCTTACATCTTCGGTTAATAGGCGTGATATTATGTATGTGCATGTTTACCTATTAATATGATCCTCAGATGAAGGCCAAAATTCTAAATAATATATCTTGAGCGAATAGTGATTAAGTATTGGCCTATGTTCAAATGCCTCTAATTCCATTGTTATTTTAGTCGTCAAATTAAACCAAGTAGCCGCCGTAACGATCAGATATTAAAACTTATATTTAAATGTGTTTTACAAGATTTTTTTCTCTTACTTTTTATATTATATTATCTAGTCTATCTGGCAGGGATTAATGAAGTTGTTGCGTGTTTGCGAAAGAGGTTTGAACGCGCTTACCTTACGGTCAAAAGCTGTTAAAGTTACATTAAATTGTTTTATATTCTCGTTATCCGATATTGTTGTTTGTTTATCGATTTTTTAATAATCAGTCATAATGCAATCAATGCTACTTTCAATACTTATGTCTTTTGATGTTACTCGTTTCATGCTTAGTATTTTAAAAAAACTACATGATTTCGAAGAGCGGTGATAGCCGAGTGGTATAAGTTGGTACCTCCCACGCAAGTGGTCGCAGGTTCGAACCCGGGGCAACACACCAATGACTTTTCGAAGTTATGTGTGTATTAGAAATAATTATCACATGCTCCAACGGTGAAGGAAAACATCGTGAGTTAACCTTGCTTGCCTGTTTAATACATTTATTGAGGGCATGCAAAGTCCCCAACCCGCACTTGGCCAGCGTGGTGGATTCAAAGCCTAGCCCCTCCCTCATTACGGGGGGAGACCCTTGCCCAGCAGTGGGACATTAAGGGGTTAAATTTGTTTATAATACATGATTTCGCAATTTATTTATTTGTCTGTTGATTTCCATCGCTGCTTTGGTCGATGGACATTATAAAATACGCTACGTTCGCAGTTCCAAGTTCAATTTATCAAATCCAGGTAAAACGTTCAGTCTCAGGTAGGTTATACAGTAATTTAGTATAAAATATGCATAGGATCGTCCTGTTCTGCATAAAACTACGGGTTAAGTGTCAACGCTCATTTAAATCAATGTTATTGCTCGTAAATGGATCGTAAAATGTGGTCGTAAACATATGACAATTTCTGAGATGAGAAACCTACTAGCGAAGAAATTTTATTGCCAACGAAATAATTTAAACCAGGCATATTAAACAAAATAAAATAACATTGAAAAGTCAAAAGTCTGTTTATTACTTTTTATGCATAAGTAATTAGATGCTATTTAGCATGGAGATAGATGAAGACCATAGTTCGAAATAATTAAAGTTATTTTTTTCTCGAAAATAAATCCCAAATTATTTCTTATCTTAACAACATACTCATGAGTGGAGCTGCGCGTGTTCGCTAGTTACGATGAGATAAATTCTATTTTTAGCACATATTTTTATTGAGATTTTAAATTGATTCAGCTGCTAAAAATAGAATTTGGCAGCTAAAGTAGCAGCAGATTGGACATAAAACAATATGAAGTAATCAATCAATATCAAATGGCCGTGGTCAGGGTCGATTCTTGACACCAGACACGCGTCACTACACAATACTCTCGCACGTACATATGGCTGATCTTTCAATAGCAGTTATTTTATTCCTGTTCTTATGTAAGTTACGGGCTTAACCGCAAGTCTTGAACTGTTTTATTTGATTCACAAGCGTTAACTAAGGACAAGTACTTAATGTTTTTTTTAAATAGTGTATTTTCTGATACTCACCATCGACGTTAGGGGTTGAAAAGTATTTATACTACTAAATAACGAGTTTACTAATGGATTTTTAATTTTACTAGATAAAAGTCTTTAAAAGTGGTGAAGTGTTTAAAGTACTAAGTTATACTTAACATACAATTTTTTTACGCTTCCACAGTTATTGCTAGTGTATTTTGTAAGGCATTTTCAACTTGTGTGACTCATTATGTTGTAATGATATTGGTAACTATTCAATCAAACATTTGCTATTACTTTTTAAGCAGAACCATATACTGATTACACATTCATATTATATCATGCCACTTGCGTCTAAAAGAGATACATTTGAACATTACTTAAAATTATGTGACCTTTTCAATTCGTGTTTCTGTTATTGACGGTTTAAACTTGTGCAGCTTAAATCTCTGTACATTTAAATTTGGATGTTCATGTTTAAAACCATAGGTCCTAATTTAAGAAGGTTCTGGGCACAGAGGGCTCTTCATAAGTATATCAGTTGCATCGCTTCTTAATAGAAGTCCTTTGCAGCTTTACAGCCTGTTACTAAACTACCAGTAAATAATATGAACGCCTGATGTTTTTCGACTAGCTATCGCACTTACAATAAAAATTAGCAACTAATTATGCCAGGCGCTAGGCGTTTCTTTCGGTAACGTTGCGTTAAATCGCTTGTTCCATTTTGTAAAGGACACGTTCTAGAGATTTGTATGTAATGTGTTCAATATTTCAAATGTGTTCCTGATTTCGAAGTAAGCTGGATATTGACTTATTGCTATTATATTCTTTACAGGCGTTTAAGTGGAAATATAATTATGTATAAAAATATTTTCATACTTGTGATTTAATTTATTTAACTAGTTCTCAATACTGATCTAATTGATTACTACCATTGAAAAAATAGTGTGAATACGAACTTGTAATATAGAAAATCACTTTTTATTAATTTAAAAATCCTTATATTGGTAGGGAATTTAATAATTTGCATACAAGAAATATCCAATTTTTTACTAGAGATCACATAAATATTAATTCCCAATGATAATTCAACCCACGACACTAGCTGCGTGATGCAGTGATGTAGCGACCACATTAGTCATTGAACATGCGTCACAAAGAAGTAAATACGTCAATACTATCTTTACGTTACAATTTTCTAAGTACGTGCACTCTATAAATATGTCAATTTCACGGGGCCATGCGTTGATGTCTTTTGTTAGACAAGTGACCGCCCCATCTCGTGAGCTAAACTCATCATTTATCATTAATGACTTATAATTTATATTTATTGATAGCGTATTCAAGAGTTATAGTAGTAGCGTGTTTGTTTTTCTGATTCCTGACAATATGGATAAAATAAGTTGGCTTTCTTATATTTGTGGAAATAAGGTATGATCTTCTGCCCTGCTTCTGCTGTCGTTATAAATTATTATGTGTGTGAGCGGATACTTTAAATCTAAATCCAGTTGGTAGATTTTAATTGAAAGTGTAACAGACATCCTTGTAAACTAGCAATATTCACCTTCATATGTCTAGTTACGAGTAGCTCGATTCTCTACCACTATCGACCATCGACAACCGGCTAGCTATCGAGAAATGTATGGAAATCTGATAAGCGCCTCGAAAAGGCGTCGTTGGAACTATTTCAGCAGTACATTTTAAATAACAAGCTTTCGATACTAGACAGTACCGACTGTCGAGAATCGCTCTATAGTGTATGTCACTCTAGGGCGCCCTCTCTCGGGATTACTTTCACACTATTATGCTATTGTGTATGTATTATTATTCTATTTCATATTTTTATACTAATATATTTTCTTTATTTCTCAGACAATGAGAAGAAAACAACATTCAAATATATTACAGCATTATATTTTATTCCCGTAATTATTTTGTACAGTTGGATAGTCATAAATAAATAAAATTTAAATAATTTAAATTGTACACGTTATAAATAAATTTAAACATACACTTAGTGCTTAAATTACATATCTAAGTCTAAGGCTAACATGTCAGACTTATCAACCTTGCAGTCGTAGACAGTCTAGATTGAAATGTTTATTTTTTTATTACACTATGATATGACACTTTGGATCGAACGTATAATAAACAATAATTAAGTTTAAGGGCCAGATTCACAGCTCATAGATAAGTATTGGATAATCTATCTGATGGATAAAGTGACAGATATAAGAAATCATCAGCCTAGCCTTGCTTCCAACTATGTTGGATTCGGCTTCCAGTCTCACTGGATACAGCTGAGAAGCAGTATTTTACATGGAGCAATCGCCAATCGGACCTCCATAACCATATACCTGTGACCAGGATTTCTTTCAGTAAGAATGATTGTCAGATTTTCAAGCTTCTGACTACTGGTGACGACTGCCAAAGATCTTCGAAACACGGAGGAACTCGATATGTTTCAGATGGTCACCCACTCACCAAACAACCTCGGCAAGTGTAGCTTTACCTCAGAGATCGATCCGTGTGGCTGTTGTTATTTATCCACGAGCTCCTTACGAATAGATATAATAGTAAAAATTCCATCTGGTAAGCTATCTAATAATTATCTAGAAGTTGTGAAACAGGCCATTATATTTGTTTTGTACAGTGAAGAGCATATTATATAGAATGATTTGAATGCTCAAACTACCTTATTAATAAATGTATTCTTTGTATTAAGCACATTTTATTACATAAATTATACATTATAAGATATTACCCTGATTTTAAAAAGTAATATTGCTAAACCAGAATAATTCATCTATTTCGGTTTGTACAAAATTTTACTTAACATTTAAGTTAAAACTATAAACCAATTCACCAAAGGCTTTTTATGTTACCTTCTCCTTGCCACACTAAGTACAAGTAGCTCTGCTACATACCTGTTCATACATACAGTTTTTATTACATTTGACTGTTGTTTACGATTGTACGGTTTAAATTCGCTTGTACAGGCTTACTATCTTTATTTTGAATAAATAACCATTTTTTTTACAGTACAAGTATATACAATAAAAGCGTTAAATAATTAAAATAAATAACGAAGCGTTGTCTTGTATTGAGGCTGTTATAAGCTTGTCATATTATGCTCTAATTTATCTTATTGTTTTGGTCCATTTGCAAATAAGAATACAATACATTATAGTCATAAAACCTATTTTGGAATCTAGCAAAATACTTATATTTACATCACAGATTTGCCTTAAATTACTAATATTCTGTTTCAATTGTAATAATCACTTTTTGCCCCAATCCTGTTTGATCATGTCCGCACCTTTTTCAGCTATCATGTAAACTGGAGCGTTGGTATGACCGGACACTATTTCAGGCATTACACTAGCGTCGATCACTCTCAGGCGATCTATTCCGTGCACCTTTAATCGCGAGTCCACCACTGCGGTGGGATCATCCTTTCTACCCATCTTACAAGTTCCGCTCTGATGGTAGATAGTAAACGTGAACATCTGTGCCTGACAAGCGAAGTACGCGTCACTGCCGAACGGACCATAATTCAAGCAATCCTCAATCGGCACATCGTATAGCTTCGCACCCAGTTTGCGCATAGATGGCTGTCTCGATATCTCTATCGCTACCTTTATTCCTTCTACAATCTTTTGCAAATCTTCAGGATATTCGAAATAATTCGGAATCAATGTCGGATGTGTTTTAGGATTCTTATTTCGCAACATGACTCTTCCTTTTGATTTCGGCCGCATCAACATCGGGAAGACCATGAAGACGTCAGATTTCCCTAACGGTCCATAGGTATCAGTGTAAATTTGGTCGTCGAAACCAAAATTGCGGCGCAAAAATGGATCAGCATTCAGTCCGCCAGATATGAAAAGCAATTCCATGTCGGGCCACCCGGTAGAATTAAATTTATCCTTTAGGTCCAAGAAAACTAGAGCTTCGCATCCGCCAGGAACGGACAGTGGACCCTTGTGAGTTTTCATCCATTTGAAAACTAAATCTAAATGACCAAGTATGTATTCGGTTGATAAAGTTGCATTTTGTTGTCGGACAACGAACTGTACTCCACCGGCGGCAATGTGATCCATTAAGTTGTATCCAACTGGAAGATCTTTGACTACATTAACTCGCATTTGTTCTAAATGACTTTTCGGACCAATACCTGATAACATTAATAGTTGTGGTGAATTAATAGCTCCAGCCGATAATATCACTTCATTCCTCGCCAACACTTTCATATTTTTGTTTTGCTTTTCTATTTCAACACCTATGACTTTGGTATTCGTATCGTCCATGATAAGTTTAGTAACCATACTTCCTTTTGAAACATGTAAGTTATTTCTACCATTTACTGGATGCAGATACGCTCTGCTTGAACTGTGACGGGTTCCGTTCTTCATTGAAAGTTGGAGGAAAGACACTCCAGAAGGGTCGGGTCCATTATGATCACCATATTTGAAGCCCATCTCTTGAGCTGCTTTAACCCATGCTTTTCCTTTGTTAGTTCTAAAAGGCGCATGTTCAATGTTTAGGTGACCTTCGTGTCCATGGTAATCTTCATTGTCAAAATTAGGGATGTTATAATTTTCGATTTTCTTGAAGTATGGGAATACGTCGTCCCATCCCCAGCCATCATTGCCCATTTGCTTCCACGCATCGTAATCTTGTTGTGTGCCGCGCGTGTATATCATATAATTTAGAACACTAGATCCACCCACGACTTTGCCTCGAGGCCAGTTACACTGTTGGTTTTCAAATCCCGCACAATACTTTTTGGATGGCTTTGTTTTATACCCCCAATTAGCGGCGGTAAATTGCAAGTAATTCGCCACAATAGGAATGTCCATAACAAAGTTCTCGTTGTTACCTGCCTCTACAAGTAAAACTTTCCATTCTGGAACTTCTGTGAGTCGATTTGCTAGGACGCACCCTGCAGTGCCGGCGCCAACGATGATGAAGTCGTATTCTGAGAGAAGATTTGGCTGATCTGGTGGTTCATTATCGAGTTGGTTGGAGCCCTCGTGTAGGAAGTTCATCAATGATGAGAACGGGTTGACGAATTGTGTATCAGTGGGAAGCAGGATGGCGAGTAATACCCATAGTGCCGCCGCCAGACTGGGCGCGCGGTGCTGATACCTCATCTATAAATAAAAGAAAAATCATATTATAAAAACTGCTCAAATGCTTCCAACCCATATAATCTTAACATTAAAATCACCGGAAAACGATTGCGCTTTCCTATTAAAGTATTGTGATTGCTATTGATTCAAAGTCGATGGCGAGGTTAACAACACGGCTCAACAAAAGGATACATGAGTGATCGTGTGACTGAGCATTTTAAGTAGCCTGGCCGATGCCCGGCCTCCGTCTCTTAGAAACAACTACATATATTGCTATGTAGTGCAACGCTGTTTTCCTCTTAGATGCAACAATCTCGCTTTAACGACAGGTTATATATTGTCTTTATCATACCTGATTTTATAATTGCACGATATTGCACCTTATCAAATATAGTATTTTAAAAGGCATATAAACATCTTTAATTGTTTTTTAGGGAAACTTTCCTCGCCTTGTCACTATTCTTCTTTTACTTAATAAAGTTGTACTTTTAGTATACAATTACCTTCTACTAATACGACGCTGATTGACATCAATGAAAGTAACACGACAAAGGAAAACAACACTCATTCTTTAACACACTTTTAGAAAAAAATAATTCACTAACAAATGAGGCTTCAAAAATGGTTACAATAGTTCACAATTCGTCACCAAGCAAACCATGGAAATGATGACTTTCTGTTTATATTCCACAGACCGGTGATTGACGTGTTCTAATAATATATTAATTGATATAACCATTTAAAACCAATCAACTTAAACTACTGTTCCGGAACTTTTCCGATTTGTTTATCATTAAGATTCTTCTACGACATTGATACTAAAAAATATTATCATAATGACATGATAATATAAATATTTCTATCTCTTGACTTGAAAACGTGATTTGGTATCACGTGTATGTACGGTAACCTTAGAAATTATATTAAAAATGCCAAGGCTATCTTTCAGTGAAGTCTTGTGCGTAACTCGTATCTTAACTTTTTTGCTTGAACATAATTGATACATATATTTGACAGGTGGTTAATAATTTATGCATTTTATACTTGCTTTTACATTTGAGTTATAAAACCAGTTATCAAATATAAGGAGTCCCTTCTAAGAAACTAAAAACTTGACCGGCTTGTTCACCTTGCTTTTTTGATTGACCTACTTGTTTATAGTTATACTATTGCGTATCAATTTGCGAACCCATCACTCAATGAAACCCGTCGCTCCTCACAAACAAGAACGTATCTTCACAACGCCATGTTGTTTTAGGACCAAGACGAGTAGCAGTTCGTTGTTCGTACAAGTTTGTTTACTGCGGCGGTTAAGCCGTACAACTAATAGTCTCTTATGTCAAGAGGTGTCTAGTGCAAACAAATCTTTCATGTTTTATTGCGGCGTCAAATATTTCAGTTAGTGGAGATTTGAGAGCAAAAAATGTATTGAAATAAACACTTCTGTCTAGATCGATTACTGTGTCAGTGATTTTGAACATAGTGCTCTAGTATACTTTCCACTGTTCCCTATCTAACACTCTTATTTCAGTCATAGTTAAAAGTCAAGGTCACGCTACGGTACCAAGTTCATGACTTTGCAAGTGACAAGGCTTTAGAGAGAGCAAACTTTTGCTTAAGTCTGTTGCTATCGGGACAACTACTTTTACTGTGACAAAATACATAAATACGTCAAAAAAGCGAGTTTGTTATTACAATACGCAAATAAAACAGGATTAATAAATGAAACTTACATGTGACAAGAACGAGTAGATATGGTGACATGTCTGATACAGGTGCGATCTGATACCGTATTATACCGCCATTGTTACGTAAAAGTGCAATGCAATCCTTATCACAAGCGTTTACCTTGTAATATGATTCAATCATTACGAATAGTTAGTAAAAATTGTGTAATCGTAGGCAATTACTAAATATCTAATGTAAGGTTACTGTTTCGAGTGATAACTTGGCCTTTTATGTCAGATTTGCTAATGTTTGTTTTAATTGAATGCTAAAAATATGTGACGTGTTTTGTGACGATATATTTTGATAAGAAACTTTCTATTTCTTAGAATTTCTGTCGGTTTCCTGTTATCTGTGTTATCCTCATATTGCTTGCTTGATAGAGTTTATAGAGGTAAATGCATCTGGCGAGTTTGCTAATCGAGTTAGGTTTTCGAATGATTTTATTTTAATATCATGTTAAAAAATGATGATTTGTTTTGAACATTATGTAATTGTTCATAAATAAATAGCAATTTTAAGAATTAATTTTCGTAAAAACGGTGTTTTAAATGTTTGATATTTAAGTATTTTTTATCACTCCATGTATAAATAAATACAAACAAAATTATGTGCTAATTAGGTATTTAATCTGTTATTTGCACACGCAACAAAAAATAAAATAATGTCTGATCTTTTTTTTAAATAATTTATCTGAAGCATGAAATTATTCTTACATTACGGTTAATTATTGACTAGCTGCATTCACGTTGTGGTTTGTAAATCTATTTGATAAAATAACGAGTTTTGATTGAGCTCTTGATTTTAGTAACATGTTTTTGTAAGCATATTGCACTTTTGACAATACATCTTATATTTATAGCTAGCTGATTGGCTCAACAATTAAATCTAAAGTAGTTTTAGAGTCTTGCTTGTAAATACTCTTTGGGATCGTCGCATATTATAGGAATTTTTAAATTCCAACCAAGGTATTCAAGCGACTGTTATATTATCTTGCACATCGTAAAACTGCAATTTCTATCATTTACGAGTATTCCTGCTCAGACAATACCAGCTGGACACGAAACATAGTCATTAATGTCCGTTAATGGAAGATAATATGGCAATCTAAGGTCACTACACCCGCCTACATTTCGCCATATTTCGCCAAATATTTCACAATACACTTCCTAATTCATTACCGTTCAAATAATTTGTATAGAAGGATATTATCGTGACGTATATAAGATAGACTTTACTTCACGGCCGAGCTCTGAAACGGATGAAGATTTCGTCTTGGTATTCCTATCACACAAAACTTTTATTTTTCCTCCATGAATCCTAGAAACTTGTACACGACATTGGAGCTATTTGATCTTGCTTGATCATCATGTATTACGAACATTTGTTCTTGCGAAAGCGTATTTACCTAAAGTTGAAGGCAAGTATAACAATTTTGTTATAAAAAAATTGAATTAAAATTTAAACAACTTACACAAGAACTTAATTTCCCTTTAAAAAGTAGAAAATGTATCCTGTCGCAACTTACGGATCAAGTGTTTCTTTTAACACATGTAATGTATTAAAATAAACGAATGTAATAAAATAAACTTTTTTATAATTATTTGATTAAACTTCTTGATATGTCAAGACATTGACCTGATGTTCAGAACTGTGGAGCTGCTTCACATAAATCTTGCGATTAATTTTGCATAAAATATTACGCAACTTATGTTATTAAGTACTGTTCAATATCATTAAATGTTTAGTGTTTCGAAAGGTAATTAAAATATGATTTTAAAGAAGTCTAAGAACTATTTACGCATAGGCTTTTGTATGCTATTCGCAAAGTTCCCTGTTGGGTGCCACTAAAATAATACGACGAAAAGATCAGAAGATTATCTTACTGTATATAGTCAAGGAGATAAATTTTATTACGTTTTTTGGTTTGTAAGCATCAAAAATACTTGCCTAATTAAGAACCTGTTAGTTAACAAAATAATAAAACACCAACTAATTATCAACTCATCTATGAATATTTAATTCGGACGGAAACTTGCCAAATTCGACTAAGATTTTTCATGATAGTGGTACGAATTTACAACATATAAAAGTATTTATGAAATAAAAATTCATTGAGTGAATGCGAAATTGACCGGTTAGTGAATTTTTGTTACCAAATTGCGTTTAAAACAGGTTTTTTTAAGAGAAAAAGTAATTTGGTTGTATGGAAACGGACGCGCCGCCAAGCCCCGTGTCATCCTTGACTACGGTCACGGCCACTATTAATTATTATTGATACTATGCCCAATCGGCGTGCTAATAGTAATCTCATGACGTCACATCGAAAGCGCAAGTATGAAATATTTCGTATAAAAGTCTTGCAATATCGAAAAGACAGCATATATTACGGTATTATTCTTATCAAAATACCTGTTTATGATAAGAATAAATATGATTTTTATACATAGAATGTATGTCTGTTAAGAAATTGTTGTAATTTGTTGACATTTGACAAGTAAATAAAAGAAACCGTTACTAGTAGTACAATATACTATAATAATTTATTTAACATAAAAAGTTAAACGTTTTTGACAATATTTCACAATCGTAAGAGATATCCTGATGTTGATTGAATGATTACTAAAACTTTCCTATTATCAATATTTAAGGTTTTAAATAAACTACACCGGGGAGTTTTCAAATATAAAAAAGCTAGACTATGACCCTTGATCGATCGTTTTAATGACCTTAGTTTGATAACTGGTCGAATGTATTAATTCGACTATTACATGCTACTCATGTTAGTAGTAATTTTGAAGGCTACAGTTAAAAAACATGCTGACTATTTGTTTTGATTTCAAGGGCCTATGATATCGTATGCTAGTGTTTTGGTAGCACGCAACATACATAATTTTGAGTGTTTAAAAGCTTTTCTAGTTTAATTTGAAAATATTTGTATTCCTTGTGAGCTATTAAATTTACAAAAGTGTCACTTTTCATAATTAATTTGCGATTTTTTACCAAATTAGTTATATTTCTAAGGTTAATAAATACGTATAAATCTTTAAAAACATGATATATTACTATAAATGTAAATAATGGCCATAATAACTCTTTACTTCTGAGTCATAATAAATCTATAGTTGATTTTTACAATGCAATTATTTTTCTCTTAGAATTTTTAATTAAAAGAATCACTAATTACTGTTTGCGTATTACGTATCTTAGTTGGCCACTAGTGTACGTCAAATGAATGGTCACTATTCAGTAGATTGCTGCTTTAACGTAACATGTTAATCACTATAATTGAAAGTAGAAAACAATGAACAGAATAGTGGCTTTCGAATAGTTGTCAACTGAGGTACATAGTAGCCCCCCTGGTCAAGTAATTAAATAATCATTAGAGACAAAACTTGCACTTTTTTAAAGTTAATATAGTGTTAGTTAAAGAGCCATTGTGAGTTGTGTCCCAGACTAGTATTGTCACAGCATTATGCCTCATTACTGAGTAATTGTCTACTTTAACCTTACTTATTTACCATTAAAGTTGAATTTACTACAATAGAATATTATCACTAACGATGATATTCTGTTTATTTATATTTTTCATATTTTAATGTCCGAATTATTTCACAATACTGCAATTTAAGAACTGCTGTTATTTTTCATGTCATATTGCATACTTTTTATAATATTCTTAGTTAATAGGATTGATAAAATATTGCTAGCTTTTTTAAAGAATAAGTATATATCACGACATTTTATAAACTTAAGTATTTTATCTGACAGTAAATTCGTGATTAATTATTTATTTATTTGTTCATAACTTTTTGTCGATTATAAGCATAAATTTTATTTTCAATGTTAAGAGATTTTTAATATTTTTGTAGCTAACAATTATATACTTAGATTTTAATTATACATTCATATTATAAATTTTTGCAATTTATATTTATTATAATTTATTATTTATTTACTTTAAAATAAGTTTGGTAAATTTTTTGATTGCTAACATTTGCTAATAGGTAAACATAATGCTCTATCGGTACTTACTTTTTAAAATTCCGATTTTTCCAATTTTGTATTTAATGAAAATGGAACACAACACGGCACTAGAGCTGTCACAACACAATGCGCGTTCTATTTAACTTGCGTTACGAACTATACAAGCGCAAGCGTTGGCTGTTTGAGCGAACGCCTTGCGCTCACAGGATCGACGCTCCTTGGCCGGCACTGCCTCGCGCCGGGATCCAACCGCTTGTTTTATTTGCCTGAGGAAAGATGGCACTGCGACACATCATTGTGACCTTTTCTCTCGCGTTCAAGTACACCGCGTGGCCGATAGCATGAACAATCGCATGCCTTTGCCTGAATACTATGAAAAAGTATAAACGTCAAAATTGTAACAGTCTATGTCATAAATTAAATGTTTTTTTTTGTCAAAAATGTAACGGTCTATGTCATAAATTAATTGTTTTTTTTTTGTTTCAGGTTAGTGAGGTATTGGAGTAATGCGCGTCTTACTTTTCCACTGGAGGTAAACACACTGTCTTTACGATTGTACTAAAAATATATTCAGTTTATCGTAGAGCGTATTTCAGTCTATTTTAACGCTTGGCTGATTCATGAATAAGCATAATGAGTGCAGGTCCGTTTTAGACAAGTATTTCGGTAATATTCATTAATGGTGTTTAATTACACAATTATAGAAACTAGATTTAAGTGTTACAAATTATTTCTTTCAATTTTATTTTTGTGTACAATAATTTGTAAGGAGGTTCCTTTCTCTGGAACTTAGGGTTCTGCCTTTATTCTGGACCCTGTTCCCAATGTCGGTGACGTGACAATGTTTATATTGTTTCATGTAATTTTTGGTAATAAATAATATATTTATTAAATAATCCAGTGAATTAAGTAGAATTATCTGCAATTACCTACCTGTAATATAAATCATCTTCATCCATGAAATAAAGTTGGACCTAATTTTTTAACTGCGTTGATTTTGACGTTTAGATCGCAGTTAGTTGTAACTTTACTCTATAATAAACAAAAGGCCAATTTTTTCAGTGTTTGGCTATTTTTCATTCACCTGAAATATGTAATGAGTGAGTGAGTGAATGTAAACATACAGTTATAAGGATCGAAGAGCAACAATGACCAACATTCGGTCGACCCTGGCCTTGGCTTTCGAAACTAATTCGTATATTTGGCGTATGTACCAGTACACGTTTTTCATAGACGAGTTTGCAAATGACTTCACCCACCCTGTAATAATTAGAAATATTAAAATACTAACTATAGAAAACTGATATGACATACATTAATACTTAAAATCGCGCTTTCTCCCCAAAAAGATAGGTAGAGACTTAGACTATTGAAAACTGATATTTTCCTGCACTATCGCATCCTGATATCAATATCGATAGTAATAATTAAGTAATATTGCGGCGGTACTTCTTTGTAGATTAAGGGTTTGAACATGAACATAAATATGAATACCAAAATTTTAGATTACGCAATAAAATTTTAAACGCATTCTAAGCACATTATTATAGAGATTAAAAAAATATGATAATCACCTAGAAAAATAAACAAAAAAATAGCACAACTCAAAATGACATAATGAAATTGAATCTAACATTGTTCGATTTTAGCAAGCATTTGAAAACACGATAAAAAATCTATGAAATATTACATAATTAGTTGAACTTTGTAGAGTATTACACCGACGTCAAACATATGAAAATAAAATAAATGTATTTAAAAATAAATAGTTTCTCATAACATTTTATTTTTAAATTGCCATAAGATCATTGCCTTCAATAAAGTTATTCAATACAATAGCGTAATATTATTTTATTGTTTTGCCTTTTACGTCATTTTTGACAACACATATTAAACCTTCATATCAAGCTTAAAGTTTTAGAACTAAATTGAACACAAATGGTGTGTTTTCCACCACCACTATTGAAATCGATAGGTTAAGATTTTTATGTGGAAAATGGATCAGTGATCCTACCGTACCGTATTGTAAGTACACCCTTAAACCTAGTGAATTTTACTAGCTGACCCGCGCAACTTCGCTTTGCGTCACATAAGAGAGAATATTTTTCCCCGTTTTTGTAAAATTTTTACTACTACTCTGCTCCTGTTGGTTGTAGCGTGATGTTATGTAGCCTATAGCCTTCCTCAATAAATAGGCTATCCAATAGTAAATACATTTTTTAATTCGCCCAGTCGCTCCTGAGATTAGCGCGTTCAAACAAACAAAAGAACAAATAAACAAACTCTTCAGCTTTATAATATTAATATAGATTGAAACTCGTGAGTATCCCACTTGTGTTCATCAGGTTGGATAAGTACGGGTTGGGAACTTTGTATGTCCTAAAGAAATGTGTACTTGTAGACATCTTTTATGCAATGTTTTAGGCATCTCGATATTTTCCTTCATCGTTAGAGCAAATAACACAATTAAGGAATGTTACAGGGTAGGAAAGTTATCTTTGATTGTATGTATATTACCTTTTGGTTTTTACTTGCCTATACATATGTAGTTTCTGTCAGTTGTTGTTCAAGAGGAAAATTTGTCGAAGCACCCGAAGACTACGACAATAGCCAAGCTTGATTTTTAATATGCACACATACAAACACAACACATGCATAATAAATATAAGAACATTATTTTAGTAACGTGATTTGAATTTAGTTAATTAATATCATGCCTTCAATTGAGATTTGCGTCATACTGATTTACGTAACTAACGAAAAAAACGGCCATTTATTTTTGAATGACGATACATTGGGAAGATTCACATCAAAATTATTCAGGTGTTTATTTGACTGTACTTTTTATAGAATTCACCACTTTATATGCAAGTCAGTGAAATAAAATATTTTACATTGAGTTAGTTTAGGGTTTTCGTAGCAAAGTTTCACTTATGCAATGTACATCAAAAGATATTCTGTTAATATAAGATGATGTAAGATTGATGCATGTACCTATGCCTTATTTTCACAAAAAGTTCACTTTTTGTTGTTATTGTGTTTCGGTAAACCCTATGACGTTCAAACAGTGATTAGTTTAAATTAAATGCTGTGAGAGAGTGCCGAATGTTTTGAAGATTATATGAAAAGTTTCCATTGCGCACATCGCCATTTCGTTCCGGGTCATGGGGAATCAGAGATTAAATTATCCTTAATTACGAAAGTGGGGTTTTACGTTAAACCCTAAAATATAAATACTTAAGTTATGACTGGATTTTGAATACAACTGATTCATGTTTCCTTATTAGTATCCACAATTATTTTTTGATAGAAATGCCTTTTCAATTTGCAATTAAAATAATAATAAGTTTAACCCATTACGGTCATATTGCCGGCTAAGGGTCTCCTCCCGTAATGAAGGAGAGGTCGGGCCTAGAGTTGGCCAAGTGCAGGAGACTTAGCATTAATTCATGACTTTTTACACTTACAATACTCATACGAATCAAAAACTAAGATCAGAAAAATCTATAGAAATAGGATACTTAAATTTACTGTTGTTTATATAGTTTGTTTATTAAAATCATCATAGTAGTTGTTAGTAAAGTCATTTTAAATTACTTTTAGTTTTATAGGGAAAGTAGATATTATATGCACTGGGACTTTTCCAGGTGATATTCATATTAATTATTAGATGATATTAATTATTTAAAGTCCCCAACCCGCACTTGGCCAGCGTGGTGGACTCAAGGCCTAAACCCTCCCTCATTACGGGAGGAGACCCTTGCCCAGCAGTGGGACAGTAATGGGTTAAATTTATATTTATTTATTTATTATTAATTATTTAACATGAAACTATAAACCGAACAAAACCCTGGTGCATTTTATTCATACCTTTATTTATTTTCCGGGAACTTTTACGTTCTACGTTTATAAATTTAAACGTTTATAAGGGTGGATGTATGTATTTTTGTTACTTTTTTATACAAAAATACTGAACAGATTTTGATTAAATTGCTACACAGATATGTTATAATCTACATTGACACATTTTTACCTCGGATTTTTTGACGTATACGAAAGTCGCAAGCAGAAACTGGTATATAAAAATGTTTTTTTGTAATTTTAGGAAATTGTCCGTCGTCTCACTTACCCTTCTGCATTTATGAGACAATCTTTTTCTACCATAAATATAATCTAATAGAAGTTGTTTTAATAACTATCCATTAACGTATTTCCATTATGCTAGATAGAGCAGTAATTGTGCCAAGTTTTGTGTCAATGTGTCATCGGAGCAGCTTTGTTGACGTCGTGCACTTATCAATATGGCTGACTGACGGTAGTAAAGTGACAGTAACTATTTATTGATTGGCTTTAACTGGACTTACCATACTTGAGCCAGTCGACTTTCCTTGCGCGATATTTAGAAATAAATATGAGATAGAAATGAGGATACTGTTCTGGAGTTTTGCTTACAATTTATTTTGCTTCGGAAGAGATTTCAATCAAGATAACAATCGTTAAAACAAGAAATGCCAAGGGCGGCCTTTTCTGCTTTTTGTAGTGTAACAATATTTTTTACTAACCTATAGTAGGTCCACGTCTGAAGATGTGAAACCATTAAAATTTTGCGTTCAAGTAAACAAAAGGAAAAAAAAACCTGATCAAGTTAATTTAGTTTCATATAACACAATTAAATATAATTATAGAGATGCTTCTTGAATGATAACTTTTTATCCCTTAACCGCATAAAATGTAACTGCTAATTAATAATTCCATTGATCCGTGTCAGTATTGATGTTTATTTTGGTGATACGTAAAAACTTTGTTTATTTAAATCATTATAAGTGTGATTTCGACCCTAATACCCACTGACTTAGTATTTGACCTGACTCACCTAAGGTTTTTTACTATAGATAGTTTTTCGAAGATTGTAACATACGCCTTTGGTTTTTTCTTCAAACGGATACAAAAACCCCATATTAATACATTAGTCATCATAAAATCATGGTTATTTCAAAAGAAAAAGATATTTAGCGATGATTCTGCTACTGTTTGATTGTGGTAATGCCGTGTGGCTAGTCAGCATGGTTCGTAGAAATCAAATGTATTTGTACTCTGTACGCTCATAATCCCGCTTCAGAAGTATTGGGCGAAGAACACGGATATAAAGCTGTAAAGATCAAGGAATCAGAACATACGCTGTCTCTGTGTAAGTTAGTATCCAGTACGTTTGGGGTCTTAGCGTAAATAGCCTATTATTTTATAAAAAGTCAGTTCTGAAAACCAATCTAACCAAAGAGTATCGTGTTATAACCCCTTAACCCCTGTAACTGGGCTGTGGGCAATCACTCCATGTAAAATAGTTGTATTGAGCTGCATCCGATGAGATTGGAAGCCGACTCCAACATACTCCTAGTTGAAAGAAAGGCTAGGCTGATGATATAGTTCCTTAAAAATTGTTAAATTGAAAAGCACCTGTTATATTTTGTCTGTCGAACGTAATAAAGTAGGCGTAACCAAGCAGTATAATATAATGAAGTTCAGTGTTTAAGAGGAGTGCATCCAGTGACATGATTAACATCCAGGTTAATGGCTGTCATAATTTAAACGAATAATGCCTGGCCAACTCAAAACTGAGGTCACTTTCATATTTATCGTATATTCTCAATGGCTTTTATTATAGTTTTTAAATTATATTGTTTTGGATGCCGTGGGTTCAATTTCCACGAGGAATAAATTATCGACTTGTTGAAGATTAAATTCTTTAAATTATTTTATATACCTTTCATAAAGAAAACAACATTGTTACGGAATTTTCATTTACTGCTACAGGAAGGTACGAATACGCAGGAATTTTTTATTGAGTCGTAATAAAGAACTATTTCAGACCCATGAAATTTTATCAGTTTATCCTTTTAATTCACATTTTGCGTACAAATTATGTACTTTATTGCTACTCTTAACAGCTTCTTAAACACCGAAAGCTGTTGTTTATTTCTTTTACGCTGTTAACACTAATTGTAGATTCAGTAATGAATATTATTTATTTCCATTTAAGCGTCTCAATGCTAAGAAGATCGTAGAAATGTTACCATATGGCCGATTTACATTAATGTTATTGTAATCGTAAATTAGAGTATTAACAAAATGGTAAAATGGATATTTTAAAGCATAAATTTTAGGTTTACAATCTACTAAAATAGCATGCTTTTCGGCAATTATCATTTAATTATAGCTATTTTTGTTTTCCTGTAAATGAAAAATGTATTGAACTTAAGTTATGTTATGATTTCGGGTCAAGATTGTAATTATTACGAGTGCAATTGTGATTCTAGATAAAAAAGTATAATTTATTTTTGTGATGAAGTCTCTGATATTGAAACTCACCGTTTTTACATACGGCCACGGGAAGAAAGTATTATTTATGTTTATTTGTTCAATATACGAATGATGATATTTCCAGACTAAAGTTTACTGGTGACTTTGTTATCAACTAAATTTTCACAAGAGATTTTAGCAGATCGCGATGATACCTGTGTGTTTCAAGTATTCAAATAAAAAATTAAACATATATTAAGCACTTGTCTGATTTTGCGTAGAGTTACATCTGAAACTTATACCTTTGAAAAGTAAATATGCATAAGCTGTAGTTCATTAAAAATATAAATATGATAGAATACTGTAGGTCTACATTTTTTTATTGGTTTAGTGTTTTATTCATTTTATTGGCCAATTAATTTAATGGCTATTTA
Organism: Anticarsia gemmatalis; assembly: GCF_050436995.1. Lineage (NCBI taxonomy): Eukaryota > Metazoa > Arthropoda > Insecta > Lepidoptera > Erebidae > Anticarsia > Anticarsia gemmatalis. The sequence continues at coordinate 4,829,393 of NC_134764.1, read as the reverse complement.
ATGCACATATTTCTTTTATATTACGTTAATTGATACACCTCATTAATACAGCGATAACATTATTTGTATGATCTTAGTAAATTATGATCGGCAGCCTTGTTAAAGGATGAGCTGATGATGATGTACACATACGGATATAGTCATGAAGGTTTTACGCAAATCTCTCGGATACGCACTTATCACAGCTTGAATATAATAATAACAAATCTATTAATTTTAAGTTCGTAGTATTGTTTGTGACAATAATATCTTAGACTAGGTTAGTACACCTGGATCATGCTGATATTTTGCAGCCTTATAAAGCAGACAATAATATCTTAGACTAGGTTAGTACACCTGGATCATGCTGATATTTTGCAGCCTTATAAAGCAGTCAACAGTCAAGTCTTCTTGCTGCGGTATTTAATTTAAAAAATCTTTGTATGTCTATTACATTTAGCATGTAAAAGTAAATCACTTTTTTGGTCTTTAATTTAAAGTTATGACGCTGAATTTTTTACCACACAATTATTAGGTCGGGGAAAAAGTCCTTTCGCATTATAATATGTACGAACTCGTAATAAAATCTTTTCTCCTCACGAGCTCACTGAAAGAAACGTAATGAACCGTGTACTCATTTGTGATTCTTGAAGCCAAAGAGATTTTATTACAAGTTCAAACATATTATAATGCGAAAAGACCTTTTCCCCGACCTAATATTGTCTATGTGATTCATATGTTGTTTAGTACTTTGTACTTGAAGCTCTTTGTAAGCCTATCGCGATTTGAAAATCATGCTTATTGGTGGATTTGTATTGTATAAACTTTTTGTACAAGTTTTGTTTAATATAAAAGTATGATGGTTTGATGCGGACATTATTATGAATAGTATATGTGTGGGTACGTAATCAAAATAAAAAAAAATGCGGAAAGAAGTAGACAGGTTTTTTTAGATTACAACTAGTATATATATCAGCTTAGCCTTTTTTCCAAGCTATGTTGGAGTCGGCTTCCAGTCTCACCGGATGCAGCTGAATATCAGTGTTTTACATGGAGCGACTGCCTATCTGACCTCCGCAACCCAGTTACCTGGGATAACACGATACCCTTCAGTAAGACTGGTTGTCAGACTTTCAAGCTTCTGACTACTGATAACGACTGTCAAAGATCTTCGAAAATGACAGCCGGGACCCACAATTTAACGTGCCTTCCGAAACACGGAGGAACTCGATATGTATAAGATGGTCACCCATCCACAAATCAACCTCGGCAAGCATGACTTAACCTCAGAGATCGATCCGCGCGGCTGTTGTTAACTAAGCCACGAGCTCCTCTCTAAGCCACGAGCTCCTCTAGATTACAACTAGTAATACCGTGTAATATCACAGTGTTAAAATTATTAATTATTGTTGGAATAGATTTACGTCATACTTCTGTTCTTATGGTAATAAATATTGTAAAAACGTCCATGAAAATGAAAAGTGGACAAATGTGACCTGTTCTTGTTATATAAAGGCTCTAGAACATTCCATCTAATGAGATTAACTTTGTTTCACCCTTCAGTGATTTTTTCCCGACGAAGTACGTAGGTACCTAATTATAGCTCCGCAAGTCACATCATTATGTTATTCAATGGGACAAAAAAATGATGTATATAATTTTAGAATTTAAACATATCTAATTATATTTAGTTACTTAATCATACTTTGTAATAAAATATATTCTTATTATAAATGTAAGTGATTACGATCGGTGTAACTTGGTTTTAACGTCGGGTCAAAAAATTAGGTATCGTTGAAACTTATTTTTAAATTTTCAGTCATTTAATACCTGTTGCATTATAATGTTATGCGATTCTAATGGATCTGGAAATATAGGTAACGTAGATTTCTTTTCCAACATGTCACTATTAAATGCCTTAAAGTATATTAGGTCAGCGCAAAACTCTTTTCGCATTATAGTATGTATGAACTTGTAATAAAATCTCTTTGGCTTTAAGAACCACAAATGAGTACACGGTCCATTAGGTTTCTTTCAGTGAGCTCGTTAGGTACCCAAATATCGAGCTTTTTTGTGTAGAGAAAAGATTTTATTACAAGTTCATACATACTTGCGAAAAGACTTTTTCTCCGACCTAATATTTTAAAATACAATTATCAAATAAAACTATTGACCTCGTAACAATTTAAGTTAAACATAAAACCATTATATTACTATAACGGCATATCAGTTGTAATTAGTAAAGAGGTTTAAAATTTTGAAATAACAATCAAAATAATATTAATGAAACATATTTTAATAACTTCCTACCTATTTATTATACGTTGATTATTTGGCATTTGCCCATCCTGGTTCGAAAGAAAAACTACATCGTATCTTATCGGATCAGAAAATATAAAAAAACTGGTAAGACCGGTTAATCAATCATAATATAATATAATATATGTTATGTATGTTTGTGCATTAATTATGTAGACAGGGAATACCCAATGTTGATGATTTTACTGATAAGAAAAGGTTTATGAGTTTTCAGGGACGATTAGTGCTTATTTTAATGGTCCTTGAAATCTCGTCAACGTTTCTCGTATAATGTTAAATTATATTTTTAGAAAATTTGATCTCACCTAATGTTTGCCAAAGTATAGTATAATATTTTTAACTTGGATACAAGTACTCAAGGATTACAAATTTTGGACTACAGCTTATATTTTTAGCATTTTTTTAAGGGAAGATTAAATTATTACTCATATACGTAATTATTTCGATTACTAATTTTAAATGTCTTGTGTATGGTCCCTTTCATTCACCATTCACGTTACATTTCATCATTCTTCCGCAAACGGCACGCGTTATGATTACAATGCGGCATCAGTGCACATGGCGCTGCCAACAGAAGGTCAATACCGAGGTCCAACGTCCATGAATGTCAATGATCAAACTTGATTCTATTCAAAAATACACGCTATGTAGCAAAACCAGAAGTAACCAGTATTAAATCCAGTTGAATATTATGTTTTGTTGACTAATAAACAAAAAATATTAATCAACGGACCAATTAAACAGGAAGTTAAAATGTCTGCATAATTGTAAGTAGTTGTGTACGTGTAGCCTTACCTATGGTAGTTAGCCAGGAGAAGAGAGAGAGAGATACGAAAAAATGGGCTTCTACTACTACAACATTGGTGCATGAGTAAAAAGGTGAGACAGTAAAAGCCGGTGGGGCAGACCTTAGCCCAGCAGTGGCTCAATTAACAACACTAAAGACAATATGCAGGTTTCGTTAGTTTACCACGATCACAACACGATCGGTGGCTTTGATTGCAATAAAAATGCATCGCAAATGGAAATGAAAATAATTAATTCAACTTCTGTTTGTACTGAAAAGACGAGCCTCTTAAATAAAAATTGTATTTTGATCGCATACATACATAAAAAAATACACTTTATAAATTTATTAATAAAATGTTAATTTCTAGACGTTGTAAAAAGCATTCCGTGGGATTTTATTTTAATTATATTAATTTTAAGCCTAAGAATTATTTTCGCGAACACGTAACCTACCTGCCGTTTTTACAACGTACTTGCTATTGTAGGACTTGTGGACGGCATTATTTCTAATCACATTTTCTCCTGACTTAAAGACCAGGTGTTGTGGTAAACATATTTGCAGTTTCAATTAGTATGACATAATAAATAATCATTTACTCGATCATTACGCCGACCATGTAACAACAAACAACATGCCGTCTCATCGCATGGAAATGTTCATTATAAACGGATACGGATCGTGGAATTGTACCGCATCTAATCGTTATTTAGTTATCGAGTGCGGTAAAACCCGAATGTTTTGCTACTTTTATAATTACCATTCTGAAAAATCCGCAATATTAAATATGTTTCTTGGAAAAAATAAACTATCAAGACACGTGCAATTATCTAGTTTATTTCTCACAATTGTGCCTTGCTTGAAGGCAAATTCATGTTAGTTTTAATACAATTGAGTACTTTCCTTTTAGTCCCTTTGGAGAGGAACGAAACAGCTAAAGATAGATAATTTTCTATCCCTGATAGGCCTTGCCACGAAGCTGAAATCCGAAAGACCATTTCAATTGCGTTTTGTACTAATAAAGTACGCGTAACGTGATTTTTATTCTACACGAGATGACCAAGTAATACCCACTTATGAACAACGAATGATTCCATGATTACTAGTTTTGATAACCTCGTACATAAGGTTAGGTTTTCCTAATAACAACCTGTGAAGTACCATCGGTGATATTCAGTCATCGCGTAATTTTGCAGTGCTAACGTTTAATTGACCCAGATAACAGACATTGAGAGTCGCTCGTAGACTAGAATAGTCCTTTGTGTTAATGAAGGACTGGAAAATTTGTTACGTGTCTCACGCACATCTTTGAAGAATTTAGTAGGTACTATATTGAAAATTATTGTATTGAGCACACAAAAATCCCGATATGGTAGAAGCGAATTGTGGGCTAATTACTGATTACCACTAAAATGTACTTGAATGGATCGCGTTTTCAGTAAGTATTGTTAAATCAACAATCTATACGTTATGTATAAACGTTTAAATAACTATGATGCATAACACTCATGTAAGTGCAGTAAATAATTGTAGTGGTAGATTAGCGTATAACAAGGATCTAAGATGTACTCTTCAATAATTTATAATTCTTTTTAATTTTCTTTCTGTGTCTTAATAGTTTGCAATAAGCCGTAAAATATAATAAAGTTTAATGCGGTTATCGAAACGTTATGTAATGTTAAAATGACAAATTCGTGTTTGACCTAACCTAAATCCGCATTTTATAAATAAACTAAGCTCATAAAGTGATTAATACCTATATACTAATTGATAAAACTGCGAATTTATCCTGTTATAAATCACACCGAAAAAAAGCAGGTTTCAAAAGAAACTAGCAACTCATGCGTGTGTCATAGGCAGATAAATATAATTTATTCACGTTTTTACCGCACTTTCGATGTAATAATATCTAACCGGTTTAATTCTCTCAGTTATCTTTGTGTAATGTTGTATTTTCCACATGTTAATTAATGTATCAGCATATATCGTGTCTTAGAATATCATAATTGTTCGGAAAATTTACATTTTGTGGTTAGGCTATACGTCTATAAGGTTATTTTATGAAATTGAATGTAAACATAGTATATTGCATTTGCAGCCAGAGTTCCTTTGATTGATGATTTAATTAATGCCATAAAATAATGGTGCTTAATCTTTAACTTATACTAATATTGAAAAGCTGGAGATTTGTTTAAAAGCGCTAATCTCAGGAACTGTTGGTTTTATTGAGAAAATATTTTTGTGTTGAATAGTCCATTTATTGAGATGGTCTATAGGCAATATAACATCGCGCTTCGACTAGTAGTGGAGCAGCAATAAAATGTTTTATGAAAACGGGAATACTAAAGTCCACGCAGACAAAGTCACAGGCGGCCGCTAAATTTGTTATACTATAGCTATTTGAAAATATTTGTTTTAAAATGTATCATTCTTTGCTAGTCTAAAGAGAGATTAACAAATAATATTGAGTAGAATAATTATTATTCTTCGTTAATCACAATTATTGTGAACTTCATAATGTAAAACTTCGGAACCCTGCAATCTGAATTAATGATCCTTAGTTGGCTTGAGTAAGTATGTAAATAATATTTAAATGACCTATTAAACAGCTCTTAAAGGAATGAAGGGCGATGTGGTTGGTATGTGGTTTCCTAGTTTGACGCAAAAGTAATAGATTCCTACGTTTTAACTTGTAGTAAGACTATATCGTTGTGTATAAACTAGTTATCTTATAAAATTGATAAAAGATTATAGTCATAAAAAAGTGCCAAGGACGATAAATTGACTGAAAAACTATGGTAACTACATATTTGATAAACGTACTTTTGATGAATAAATCTGGAGTTTCACTCTTGGCAATTCTGAATGAATCGCATAGTCCACCACTTTCCCTGCGTACTGTAGCGCCATTCTCTACAGCCGGTACTATTGAGTACCGAGATTTGTCGTTTAAAATGTACTGCAAAAAATAATTTCAACGGCAACTGCTAGAGGCGCTGACCAGCTTTTCATACATTTCTCTATAACTGAGCAGCTGTCGATAGTCGTAGAGAATCGCGCTACGCTTTTTTACTAATAATGAGATATATAACTAGCATTAAATAAGATTTATATATAGAATGATTCCTAAGTCGTGATAGACTATGACCTATACTAATGATATGGGAACCTTAGCCCTTAAAGAGCGTTTAATTCATACTTGACCGGCAGGTCTTGTAGTTCAATCTCGCCGAGGTCTACATATTTATGTGCTACGTGCTCTGCAAACGTTAGTTGTGAATCATTCAATGTATTGTGATGAAGCTGTGCCTTGTTGACAGTTGCTTAGATATAAGGATAGATTTCTTTGTTAGACATGAAGTAAAACAGTAGTTAAGGAATATTGATTGAATTGGCTGTTGGAAAGAAGTGTTTTTAGACTATGCTTCGACTATACTCTTCAGGATCGCTGCACTTTTTTTTTCTAACGCATTACTGTCCCACTGCTGGCCAAGGTACAATATTTTTTTCTTGGATCGCTTAACTTACAGCATACATTTAAATTCCGACGATCTTTAGCCTCTAGCCTCCAGGGACGTTAATCGCGTGAGTCCACATAAAATGTGTGAAAACTACAGAATATATGATAGTTGCCTGTGGGCGGTGGTCACTGTTTGTAATTCAAAGGTCACAAGACTTTATATTCGAAAAGCAGAGCACAATCTTTTCAGCGAAAACATTCATGAAATTTTTACAAAGAAATGTTGTCATGATGAGAGTTTTTAAGCAATTAGTTTAGTATTTAAGCAATTTTCGGTCCACCTTGGACTTCGTGTCATTCGCGGCGTTATGTATTCATCCCCTGTTTACTTTCTATTTCATATTCAAAGTATGTAATCATTCTAATATTGTATTTTTGGTGACAGGGTGTACATAATAAGAAATCAATTTACGTCAAATGTTCAGCGACACATCCACGATCGTTTAAAAGATGTACGACTCTATAAAATTCATAAATTAATTAGCTTATTAGTTAGACGTTGTCAGATAGTTCTTAATTTGTCTGAGGTAATTATCGGGACAAACTTATCTCTCGAAAATGATTTACAGACTTTCTGTAATCAGACATACATAATAATAAAGAAACTCTTATTTGTAATCATGTTCTCTTCGAAGATGTCAGGTGATGTACTACGTAGTCCGTACGTACATCTTATCACATCATAATTCTAGACATACCAAAATTAAATAACTTCTCATCCGTGTGCCAATTAAGATAAAATAACTGAAGGAAAAATTACACTATTTATACTTTAGTGTATATCACGTTCTTAAGTTTCAAAGAGGTAATTCAAGTCTGCAAAATATTGCCAGAAGCGCAGTGCAGACCAAAATCTAACTAGATAAGACCGTTGTCTCAAATTATTCTGTGTAAAGTCATATATTCAGCAATAAAAACAATTGTAATTCATACATCGTTTCGTTCGAATGTCTCGTGGTCGCAGAATACTTACGAGCTGATTATAATTGTCTTCGCAAAAACAACTACAATGAATTACTCTCTGTGTATTTAGAAACAGGATAAAGTATTTAGTGCCGTGCACAAGGCTTATAAGATTAAGTAGTGGAAATATTCATGCTGAATTTGTAGAATCTCGTATAAAGAATCTTTATGGAGGCATAAGCTGCTATTAACTAAGATTTAAACTTGAGTGTTGGTACTCCGTTCGTATTCATGTCAAAGCGGAGACGAGAAATGTAAAGAACCTTGCGGACGATCCGGCAGGAATTCAGGACAAAATTGAAATCTCATACTTATAACTGAGTTGCACATCTAAAATGAAAATATAACGTTTTAAATTTGCGGTCAGTTTGTATCATCTACCTTTGGGTTTATCAGATAGGTTATTTATTAAAAAAGGCATTTATGGAGATTTTGTAAACTTATGTTACTCGTATTGCCGTGGTGATGGTCAAAATGGTCACCATTTTTACAAACTTTTGGGACAACCGGTTCGTTGTCTGTTGATCGTAACCACTGTTAATTAATTTAGGTATCATCTCAAGGGACTTTTAGGATTGGTATTCTAAAATGTCAATGTGCTTACCTGCTATGCCATTCACGTTTTGGAAAACAAAAAATATTGCGCAATATTTTTTGTCAAAGGTCTAAGTGCCCTCGGATTTTAATAACGAAGACCACAATAAAATAATGGTATACCTTCTTATTAATTACAATAAGCTATAAAAGTCATTAATTTGTTTTACTTTGAATACATAATATGAATTTTAATATCAATCGCGGATACAATGAGCGTACAATGACGTGTTTGATATATTAAATGGTATCTTATTTTATGAGCATTAGATATCATCTGATCACGAGTCACGATCTACCACTATTTATTTATCTTGTAGATTTAGTATGGAAATTGAAGCATTCTGTAATCAATAAAAGCCGTAGACCTAATGTAAACAAGTTTATTGATCTCAATTTTACATAGATTTGCATGATTAATAAAATCTTTAATTTGCAATTCTTATCTATCTAGTTTTGTATGAACTCTGAGGTCAAAAGTCGTTGTCACACACGGTGAGATCCTTGCTTAGTTATTTAGTAGGTGTCATTGCTTCCTCCTTATGTGATCGGAATACTGACGGCACTATCTATATCTATACTAATATTATAAAGCTAAAGAGTTTGTTTGTTTGTTTGTTTGAACGCGCTAATCTCAGGAACTACTGGTCCGATTTGAAAAATTCTTTCAGTGTTAGTTACCCCATTTATTGAGGAAGGCTATAGGCTGTATAACATCACGCTACGACCAACAGAAGCAGAGCAACAGTAAAAAATGTTACAAATACAGGAAAAAATATGATCCATTCCCTCTTATGTGACGCAAGCGAAGTTGCGCGGGTCAGCTATGCATCATAATCCTTGTCCTTGCCTCTATTGGGTACTGTTTTAGAAGCAATAAGGCAAAGGGCGTCGATTATCGTCGACTTGAAGGTTGAGGTCAATTATTGACGTAGGATATTATCTACATTGATAAATAGAGGACACGTTTTTGAAAATATTTATGTCATCTTTTTGGATCAAAATAAGATTGTGTAATAAAATGAAACTCGTTTTTGTTGATATGCTAATAATCTATTATAATTATTGTGATACACGTCATCATGAAATATTATTATCTTTCAAAGCTTATAGTCACACTTATTTCTAGTCACTGTTGTCTGAAACAACTTCTCCTTTTAGCTACGGGAATATAACTTATCTAATTAACTAAAATACATACAGAAAATGTCCAAGTTAAAGCTAGTCAATAACATAAGGAAGACTCACATACCTAGGTTATTTCGTCGATACAGATAGCCGGCACGTGTTTAGCATGTTCAATGGTCATCACTCCAAGGTTCCCAGCCAGTTTGAGGACATCGGGAGGAAGTCCCCATGAGGATCCGCTGTCCTGTGCGCATGCGCCGCGTCACGTCCACACTGTCGTCTATTCCTACTCGATCACGTATCTAACTATCGAGAGTATTTTGTAATCGATTATGATAATCGTTGTGTAACTTTGACTAGAATAATTTGTAATTACTATTGAATTCTTTTGAATTGAATTATCACAGTTCAAGTACTCTATGGTTATTCTAACTGCTACTAGATTTCGCTCTCCTGGTATAATAATTCTCTAGCTAAAACATAGTAAGTATACTTACCTAGGTTATTAATCATCAGTTCGCCAATTTTCATCTAAATCTGTTTAGCAATCATTTGTAATAGAATAATAAATTAAAATGTTATGCTTATTTTTCTCTTTTATAATAAGAGTGCCCAACGTCGAAATACGCCGTAGAACTAAAGTCGTAGATGTGGGCACGCGGATAACCAAACTTAAGTGGCAATGGGCAGGACATTTGGCTAGACGTGAAGACGGAAGGTGGACCAAAGCAATCACTGAATGGCGGCCATGGAATGGGCGAAGGTCTCAAGGAAGGCCTGCAACTAGATGGTCGGACGACATTGTTAAATGTGTAGGGCCGAAATGGATGAGACAAGCGGAGGACCGTATAAAGTGGCGTGCTGAGGGAGAGGCCTATACTCAACAGTGGGTGGATACGGGCTGATTAGATAGATAGATAGAATAAGAGTTAATTATTCGACCGCAATACAATCAACATTTCGAATCAATAAGAAAAGACTAGAAAACTTAAATAATCATATCAACCATAATGTTTTTGTTTAGTGTTTAAGTAAATAAGGTAAATAATAATAATCTACTTATGTATTATAATTAATTGACTCTGCGGTGGGACTGAACCTTTTCCAGGTAAGGCCCTTATTAACTCTATATTAGTACTACAGGGGTTTCCCAACTGTAGTTAGTTATGGTGATCATCAGATAATAACGAATGTTTATACGTTGTTTTTATTACTATAATTTTATTATTTATTACGTAACACCGAAACTGTAGCATTATAGCGCGTTTTCATTTGTCGGTCGTTAGCTGGAATGCGGGACCTCCCCGGAGGTGGATTAAAATTAATGCACCTTGCAAATATTGACGGTTATTTTAGGAGTCGATTTAATAGCCCATATTTTCTTCAGAAGAAGTTTAGAACAAAATAAAGAACGACTGTAATCAATATTGTATTACTTTATAAACAACTAAATCGCAAACCTCCGTTTGAATTATGTATTCTTATCAAAAATTGTCTTAAGGTATGGATGAAAGTACATGTTATATAAGAGTAGTTCTAACTATGTAGGTAAAGTTCGTATTTTCCGATTTATATCAAAAATAATTAATAGAATTAATAAATTTCTAACCCTGAAAAGTGAAATTTAGTTCAACCACCAGGCTCCTTAAATACCTACACAATTATAAGTAATAGTCTGCGAAACAAATAATCAGTCATTAATTTTATTAATTGTATAAATCAATTATGAGTTGTTACGATGATATGCAGGTGCATCATTTATTACGTTCTAAAAACGTCATGTAATGTATTAATTGCAATTTAATTAGTATTTGTAGGTACGATTGTACGGATAATTGTACAGGGTGCCTATAAATTACCGTTTATGTAGGACAATTATGGCAATACTTTATTACCTTGATAATGAAAAGCTGTGTAATGATCACTTTTGTTTCGTTATGTTTCAAAGTTAAATCTTTTTTACGATGAAGAGTTTTCCAGTCTACGTGTTTGCTACGTGTTAATGTTCAGTTTTAATGTAGCTTTACGTAGCTAAGCTTATGTGTAAGCTACAGCACGAAAAAAATGTGACCCACGAATTTTTATTAGTAACACTTATAAAATATCCATTTTGAGTTGAAAAACCTCTTGCATACACTATCATAAAGACATCGCAGAATAAACTATGTTTCCTATCAATGAGATAATACAGAATGTTCGTACCGTAACTAAAAAACTGGTCGCAAGACGATGTAATGTGGTGCAAATACAAAAAATGGGTGTCTGGATATATGTGGTCTCTTAAGAAGGCACGAAATCCGGTGGGACCACTTTTTCTTGTATTTATAACACGTAATTTTAATAAAAAAATGGCAATTTTGGCTCTGCCGACGACTTCTTGTTTAATCAAAAACTTGTTTCAATGAGTTAGTAATAAAAAACTATTTCATTAATTGCTTAGAAACAGATTTAAGTTCACGTGCCAATATTAAAATGCAGTTTGTAAATATGGAGCTAGTCGGCATCTAGGTACGAATAAGTTTCAAGGTGATAAACTTAAAAGCAAAATTACGAAAGAGGAATATTATAAATGGAGTTACGACGAGTATACTTTTTTCGCTGTTACTTCCACTGTAGAACTTTAAAAAAATACGTCATCAGAATATACTACTACTAATAATACCTATATGCATTCTGCAGAAACCAAAATGGCATTTGGCGAAAACGAAAATGACATTTGGCAGAAACGAAAATGGTATTATTCTAAAAATCAAAATGGATATCACAAAAAGTCGAAGATCCCAAAATTTATTAGACTAGACTAGAAATAGCTTAGGACTTGTTCAGTCTTTAAAAGTCAAACTAGATATAAATTTTTATTATGATATAATCATTGCACATTATTACCTACCATTATGTCATTTATCATAGGTCAAAAAGTCTATTATGAGGAAGGTATTATATAAGGTGTAGCAAATAAAATAGCTGTACATGTACCGTTATTACACTATGTGTAGTAAATAAAATGCATATCTAAACATGTAGCTTTAAGCAATGTTAGGTTCATGTATTTTGCTACTTTCTCTTCAAAATCGATGCTACAATAAAGATAAACGGAATTTTAAAACTTAAAACGTATAATAAATAAAAGAAAGAAACGTGCCCTGTGCAAAACTTAGTCACACGACACTATAAAAATTCGTCCAAAAAGTAATCATTGGTAAAAAAATGGGTTTTACTAGTTTTGAACTTTAAGGTCATCCCAAGTCATTTGTAGGTTGTAGGAGTACTAATTAAGGAATCGTACTAAAAAACTCATCTATGCAACGACGCCACCCTAGACGAGTGAACTTGATGGCTTTTAAACTAATGAAAAAGTTTGTTCCATATTCTTTTACTAGCTGACCCGCTCAACTTCGCTTAGCGTATAATGAAAAATGGTCTATTCAACACAAAAAGATAGATTCAATTCGAACCAGTAGTTCCTGAGATTAGCGCGTTCAAACAAACAAACAAACTCTTCAGCTTTATAATATTAGTATAGATAAAGTATCATTGTATTATATTATATTTTTCATTTGTATCCTGTTCAGTCTGTATTGAAATGACCTATTAAGCAAATTAGTGTCCTTTTGGACACGTTAAACTAGTTTATTTTGCTTTAGTCGCAAAATAATATTTTGAAAAATTTGACAAAGAATTATGCTTTTAAATGTCAGTCAAGTTTTTTTTGTCGTAGTGTTCAAGAATATTTTTCGTTTTTAGAAATTATTATATTAATATGTTTGTCTGAAAGTCGGTATTTCCTTAGTATAATAATAAACCTTCATAATCTCATCGACGATTTCTTGATAAAGGTCAGGCACTAGTAACCGGCGGTCCTGTATGACAAGATGTATTATGGATGTAAATGAGGCAAGGGAAGCTTGTATGGATGTTGTGTTCATTGGTCCTAGTGGTGTTCATTGGTCTATGCCAACCACTTTATAAAAAAAAAACATTATATTATGTATGTTTGTATATTGTGTGTATGTAAATATATAAACCTTTTAAGTTAAATGATATTTTTGTATATTTCAGAAAGAGTTTTATTGAAATAAGCTCATTTGTAGTTATACCATTCAGCGACTACTTCTAAATTCATAGAAAATGATTTGACGTGACTATACTATTTTTTAATCACCATATTATGCGAATAATTGCTAAATTATATTCATATCGAAGTGCTTGGGGTTAACGTTCAATGTCGCTGATCTATGGCTTAGAGTCGAAACGCAGTTTTTTCGCATACCATCGATGATAATCTAAAAGATTATTATCAGGTAGATACATAGGATTAGTTATAAGTTATAATTTTGAATATCATTATAATATGTATTAAATAGACCACAGATGTAAGAGGAATATGGTACATAAAATAATCATATTCCGATTCACGATCTAATCTGTTTAATATAAAGCACGATGTGAGGATGTTCACATAATATATACTATATAATATATGCTCACACGTTTCCTAAAATCACGTGTATCAAGTGTTGTATAATAATATAGAAGTTGTTTACGAACACTAATTAATATCCTCAAGTGCGCCATTTTTGTTTACAAACCTGTTTCAATTTAATTTATGTTTGTTACTTTACGCCAACGCCACAATGACATTATCATGAAAAATCGATAGAATTTACTTGAGACGACCACATTTCTAAAGGAGAATGGGCAAAATAGTATGGAGCCTGGGCGATCCGCGGCCAAACTTGATTTTGTGTTTTTTTAATGTAGCTTGGTCCTGTAATTACTGTGTAGAAGTTTTATTGCCGCGACGCACTTACACGCGACAATAAAATACATTTTGGTTTCTAAGCACTTTTAATAGTATAAACATATCTTTGGCTTATATTCGGAGATTAAATAAAAAGTACTATTTCTATTATTGCATATAAATAGAGACATTATTAATTTTCGAACAATCATAACAAGTAAATATATAAATATCGTAACAAGTAAACATTAAGTTGTTGTCATTAACTGTTGCTTATGATACACTTCTATGTTATATAAGCCCTGTCTTGAATGCTCAGCTTAAAAAATAAGGTGTTCATAGCCAGTTGCGTTCACTGGTCGGTAAACGATCTGCGGGTTAAGCAACCGTTGGCGCGGTCATTCTATAGATTGGTGACCGCATAGTGGTATTTGAACTGAGCGTCTCCGTGCTTCCGAGGGCACGTAAAAAGTCGGTCCCGGTGGTTGTGAACTAAGATAACAGTCGTTAAGCTATGTTCTTTCGAGCGGCTTGAACAACTTTGAAACTAGGTTAACCATATGATAGATAGATACGAGGTACGATTGTTGTTCATGTTGATGGCATTGCAATCGTTATAAGAAGATGTTACGTTATTACACAACATTAAATGCATTACAGACATGAAATAATTATATTTGTTCTATGAAATTCCATTATATTTACATGTCAATATATTGTTTCCTAAAAGAATTGCAGCGAAACGGTCTTAGTAAAAGTTGTTCCTAGTTACCATTACTTTAATTTGACACTACTTTCATTAATGGCCGCCGACCGCCCAGGAGTGCCCATTCTCCTTTATAAACTTGCTAGCTTCTGCTCACGACTTGGTCCACGTGAAAGCAATACCCGTGGAAAGTCCAGGTTATAAATTAATAGTACTTTGTGTACCGAATTTCATCGAAATCTGTTCAGTAGTTTTGGCATGACAATGTAACAAACATCAACATTTATCGGATTTATAATATAAGTAAGAAGTATGGATTACTACAGATGTCCAAAGTGCAAAAGCAATGAACTTTTAAAAGCATACTTTAACCTTTACCAACCAATAATTATTTTCTTACGTTGCATGTAATTATTGTTTTGTAAAAACCAAATTGTTTTTGTTTATACAAAAACTAGTTGCCAAAAACATCACAATACTCAGTATTATGTTTTTTGTTTAATGTTCAAAGCACCCATGAACATGTTGTATTAAAGTTTTTGTTTCATTATTTTTACGCTGCATAGCTCTTGATCGCAGAAGGTTTAGAACAAAT
This sequence comes from Anticarsia gemmatalis, assembly GCF_050436995.1. Classification (NCBI taxonomy): domain Eukaryota; kingdom Metazoa; phylum Arthropoda; class Insecta; order Lepidoptera; family Erebidae; genus Anticarsia; species Anticarsia gemmatalis. The sequence continues at coordinate 4,814,061 of NC_134764.1, read as the reverse complement.
TATACGTGTTCAATGACCACATAATTACTTGTGTGTGATCTAAATTACTTGTTGGATGATTGATTTAGAGTAAAGAACTGAGAACTGTTCTGGGCGGACGCAAATCGCAGAATCAAACAGACCTAACTTTTTAACTTAAATAAAACCGGATCTAGAATGAATTATTTTATTACAATTATCTGCCAGTTGTTAATGCTTTGCCGCTGTTGGATGCGGTTATCATTCGCTAATATTAATATTTTTAGAAAATAAATTTATTTAATACATACAGTACTACAAACCCTAAAAAATCGTCGTTTCATTGGCGTTCTTTGGTATCTGCTTACCCGCTATGGGAAGAAGGTAGATTGTATGTATGTATGCGTGTAATAAAATAGAAGTATTTCCATATTCGTGTACAGAACCTTTGAAAATGAATGAATATGCCCTTGGCAATTAATTGGCGAATCATACGCAGCATTTTTGCGTATTGACGTATTATTAGCAAAAAGTAGCCATAGACACAGATTGATTTGTTGTGCTCTATGATATTATACTATCTACTTATGAAATTATACATCATACCTGTTATGAATGTAGTTTTTGTAGTGCCCTTGAAATATAATTTTTCCTCGTTGATAGGTATAACTTTCGTGTAGTCATTAGCAACGCCTATTAGATGGCAGTAGTAAATTCACTTGTTTGAAGACTAATTTTTACCAATGAAAACTTAAGTAAAGAAAATGATTATTCTCATAAATTTTTTGATTTCCTTTTTTCTCTTATTCATTATTTTATTAACAGTTAAGTGTAATTTGTAACTTTAAATGATTTTATGCCTTTTTTAGTTTTTACCTGTAATTATGTTTGCCACTTAAAAAAGAAGAAATAGCTGTCCGGAAATTCATGAAACTTAGCATGCCCACAAATATTTGCCTGCTAACTAACACTCAATTTTGAAGCGACAGGTAAAGGTAGGGTTTGAAAAGTAATATAAGTAATCTGAATTTAAAGGTAAAAAAAGATGATGCAATCTAATCAAATCAGGTTAGCCTAACCAGTCCGGACAATGCGGGATATGTTATTCGGTCATTGATACAACAAACAGGGTTTTTCCTAACTTACAAAGATATCAAGTTATTTAAAATTCGGTTTAAATATAATGCAAATTTTATCTTAATCCCCTTAATGTACCCATAAATTTTGCGAAGTATTAACGTAAGTAATATAAGTTTTTTGTCATTTATTAATTAATTTGCTTTAGGGCTGAACTTTAAACCTTTTATTACAATAATAATTATAATTACTTAAATTTCTTGATATAATATAAAAAATCGGCCAAGTGCGAGTCGGACTCGCGCACGAAGGGTTCCATACAAAAAAAACACGTTTATTGTATGGGGAGCCCTGGGGATTGTATCTAATGCTATTTTAATTTTTATTGTATTTATTGTTATAGCGGCAACGCAAATACATCATTTGTAAACATTTCAGCTATCACGGTTTATGAGAAACAGCCTGCAGACAAACAAACAAGCAGATAGACAGACAGCGGAGGCTTAGAAATAGGATCCCGTTTTTCCCTTCGCGCACGGAACTATAAAAATACAAATATGCGAAAAAAGATGATTATTAGGCCGATTAACTGGTTTATTGGGTTTCGTATACGAAATAACAATAATGATTTATTCTCCACAGTTAATGAGCTCGTTGACTTCTCAAAACATCCTATTGCCATCTTGGCACGTGTTTTGAACAACGTGCGCTACTTCAGAATTTGGCTTCAGTTGGAACATTGCGAAACTACTAAGGTTTTATTTTATTATTACTAAGTATTGCGTAATTAAGAAAGGCTGATTAACAAAGGAAGCTCATAATAAACTAGTTAAGGGTACCTTTTTATTACTGATTGCGAGTTAGATAACGATAACATTTTTAGCCATATTATAAACAATTGAAACACACATTTGTGTTTGGGCTCTGACCGTGTGTATTTTTTTTATTGTGGTGCGTCTTTCGGTAAAGATATAATCTATCACCGTACTAAGTTTTATTCAAATCAGTTTAGCCGTTTTGTCATAAAATCGAACATATCCACATACATATCAACATTGTTACACCATAACTTTGAAATTATCGCGTTTCATGTTTATATTACAATGGAACACTGGAATCTAGTACCTATTTTAGTTTTATATTGCAGAAAAGCCAAATACTGCTAGGTAAAATGCGTTCTCCTGAACGTACTTTTATATTATTTTTCCACGCATTTATAACATGAGTAGGCGTTTAATTAATTTCAAATCAACATAAAAATCTTAATTGTGATTTCCGTAAATAAAAACAACAAAACAATAATAAAACATTTATATTTTGTAACAAGAACGAAACAACATGGCCTCGCTACATAATGAACGATGAACATAATGTGATGAAGATGTGTTATGGCAATACTAACCAAATAAATAAGAGTATTATAGTATTAGTTAACTTAACTACATATTTACACAATGTACACATAGTTTAATGCTTAACAGGTACTTTTAACTGGTAGATATGGAATGCTGGTACTTTTTTCGCCGAGGAAAAGTGTATAAAATGCTTTATTATAACAATTGCATTTCAGGGTATGACTAAAGGATTTTTAAGTAGGCATAACTATAATATGCCGACAAGATTAATTAAGGCCAGTTTCAAGACTTATGTATATGGGTCGGGTAATCTATTCGGAAGATAAAGTGACGACAAATATATGAAAACAACCATCAAAATTTCACTTGATAAGTCTTAAACTTAACACCGGTTTTACTATTTTTGAATAGATACATAGCACATCAGATTGAATTTTGGCAGTGGTTCTCATACATATGATGTTACTTTATCTAGCAAATATGTTATCTAGCACTTATTCATAAGCTGTGGAATTGGCCATTAGTTTGATATGCTGCAAACAGGGCTCATTAGAATATGGAACCTTTAAAATGATTACAGCAATGTGACTGTCAGCAAGTTGCGGCAATGTGGCGTGCAGGCGCTAGCAATTTTTTGATCCGGTTGATTGCTATCTTAGCTATTCATTAGCGCGCCGCTTAACTACGACTGCTTTAGACCTATTAAAACTTCTTCAATGTACATATTAAGAGTGTCTTTAAGATGTTGAATAATTGACATGTATAACGTCTACGGTTCGTCATAATCAACGTAAAATACAAAATAACAGTATTTTAGCACCGCGGTAACTACGTATTTTCATACAATATCCAGTACAGTTTTCTTACAATAATGTGACAATTACCAAGACTTAAATTTGATTAATTGCGGTCACAGTAATCTTTGGAACTTATTATACTAAGCTTAGTTTACAATCGCTAAATAAAATTATCTGGAATATAAACGCGCGCTATATTTCGATTGACTCTATAACTAGAGCCATATAGCGCGGCTATAGGCCAAATTACTTTACTTAACGATCGTAAACTATGACTAAAATAACTTAAAACTACTGGTAACTTAAAAAGGTACACAATTGTTCATTCACTGTCATCGTTTTTTGTTCAACCAGTCCTGTTTTATTAGATCGGAGCCTTTCTCACCGATCATGATAACTGCGGCGTTCGTGTTGCCGCTCACTATAGTAGGCATTATACTAGCATCAATCACTCTCAGACCCTCGACGCCGTGGACTCTCAATCTTGGATCCACGACCGCTTCAGGGTCCCACGACGGCCCCATCTTGGCCGTCCCACTTTGATGATATATCGTCATAGAAATAGTCCTCACTTGACACTCTATGTATTCATCAGACATGAATTTAAACTGCTTGCAATTTGGCAACGGTTTCATGTACAGTCGCGATCCAAATTGCTTGAATGGGGACGCGTTTGCTACTTTCACAGCGATTTTGATCCCTTCGACGAGACGAGCCACGTCCAAAGCGTCTTCGTGATAACGCGGATTCATAGTTGGGTAATGGAATGGGTTAGAACTCTTTAGCCTGACATATCCTCGTGTATTCGGTCGAAGTAACAAAGGCATTATAGTCCAAGCATCTTTGTTAGCTATTGGCCTGTACACTGTGTCGTATATCTCATCAGTCAGACCGAGAACTTTCCTTACCACTTGACCGTTATCAGAAGCGAATGAGGCAGGAGCCATATGAAATTGGATATCAGGCCATAATCCAGAACTGTTTGCATACTTTGTATTAACAAAGGCAACACCTTCAAGTCCACCCAAGGTCGTCATAGGCCCCCTTTCGTTCACAACGTAATTCATAGTCACTGGGAACGCTTGGAACCTATTTTGGACGATCGCAACTGGTTTATCCACCAAGAAAGTTAGTCCTCCGACACCGACATGGTCCTGCAAATTTTCCCCCACAGGTAAGTCTTTCAGGACTTTTATTCCTACATCTCTAAGATGATCCTTGGGCCCTATACCCGATAACATCAACAATTGCGGACTGTTGATAGCTCCCGCTGATAGAATAACCTCCTTTCGTGCGTATACAGTTCTCTTTACGCCATGCTTCATGAATTCCACACCATAGGCTTTCATCGTCACTGGATTGATAAGTACTCTCGTTGCTTGAGAGTTCAAGGATATGTCCAAATTTTTCCTCGTCCTGACGGGTCTCAAGAACGCCTTCGCTGTGCTGCACCTAGAACCTCTTCTTATTGTTCCTTGGGCGATCATGAAGCCAGTTTGAACAGCTCCGTTGATATCTCTGTTCTCATACCCAATTTCTACTCCAGATTCTACGAAGGCTGCAACGAGAGGTGTCCTCCAAGGAGCTTCTTGAACAGTAAGGTATCCACCTCTACCGTGGTATTTGCTCTTAGCCAAGTAAGGATTTCGGTTATCCTCGGATTTAATAAAGTATTTGAGAACATCTTGGTAGCCCCAGCCGGGGTTGCCAAGTGATTCCCAATGGTCGAAGTCGTATCGATTGCCTCGTACGTAGATCATGTAGTTCAGCACGCTTGAACCGCCGAGTACCTGAAATTTTAAGCCAGAAAATGAGTATTGACGCTACAGTATTGACACGTATCGCGTCACTATCTTACTTAAATAATTCTACAGGCGCTTTAATATAATCATTTGCTCTTATAATTCGTGTAGGCGCTTTTGAAGGTAACATGTTAGTGCTAGATCTGTGTGTGCTGGTTTTGTTTTTGTTTGGTTTTAAATATATCAACGTATATTTGAAGTTCTTAGATATCAAGATTTTTGATTATTAAAACACTCTCCTACTTTTTTCTTACACTTGGAGAATTTGACTCAAATAGTTAACATAAAATAAAACTAAACAACAGACAACAATCTTCATAAAACTCATTTAAAAGATGATACCTTTCCTCTCGGCCAGCTGCACCGGTGCTTTTTGAAGCCCAGACAAGCGTAGGATGTCGGCTCTGTCTTGTACTGCCAGTCCAACTTCGTCAGCTGCAGGTACGCCGCAAGGGACGGGACATCGGTGATCTCGTTCTCATCAGGACCTGGAATCATTGTTCGAAGGACTGATTATTACAAATTCAACGACGTGATATGTGCCTAAATGTCTTCGTGAAAGAATTTAGGTTAAGACCTGTTAACTATTATATACAAATACGTACTAGACTGTAATAGTAAAGTAAATTTATGTAATTGCTTTGTTGGTACAATGATCGATTACATGTGTGTCTTAGTTACCTGTATAATTTTCATACGCATATCATTTAATTTGTTGTTATGTCAGCGTAGTTACGAGTACAAATCAGTGTCACTTACCACTTTCTATTAGAAGTACGTTCCAATGTTTGATCTCGCTGAGGCGATTTGCAACCACGGCCCCGGCAGAGCCGCCGCCCACAACGATGAAGTCATACTCTTTTTTAGGCTCCCTATCTAGTATTCTAGCTTCAGGATCATAAGAACTATAATTGTGGTATGTAAGTGCTCCTAACAGTAGCGGTATCAACCACAGTCCTGTCACACTGACGGTTTTCAAGGCAGTAGATGCTAAAAGTACGTGGACACCCATGTTTTTAGATTCTTTTCTTTATCACAGTTCAAATCTTTTGTGTGTATCACAGCATTTGAACTTATCGCTTTGGTTTCTTGGTAAGGACTAGTTTGTTTATCATCAGAGTGTGTGTTTGTGTCTGTCTGGCGGCTTGCTCGGGCGCATGCGCGGTGTGTCGAGGTGGCGCGGCAACACCATGTTATGCCGCATCACGCTCGAGCCTCAAGATTGAACCGTCGTTGGCCTCTTGGAACTGAAATTAAGAGAAAAACATAGGTTAATATAATGGTACAAGTACGCACTTACAACTCAATATACTCTTTTCTTAGATGTCTTCAAATTTATACCGGCTGATGAATTTTTGTGCCTTGGCCTTAGTGTTAAATTTACTTAGATCTTGCTAAATTACGTTACGCTTACTGTTGTTTAATTGCTTGTCTTTCGTTTTTTCAGGTACGTTGTGTCATCACGAGAAGTTCTATATAATCGTTCAAATCAGGTTGCGTGCATACATCTGTGAGTATTTTATGTTTCATTCTAGAAAGCCTATAAACTGACAAGCACTACGTTTTATAACAACCGAGTAAGAAAATATCAGCATGACGCAATATCGACTTAAACTCTAATGACGAGGGAAAGCTCAAACAATTTAATCTTATAACCATACACTCGATGAAATATTGCGCTGATAATATAACAAAACGAAAGAGAAAACATTATCGAAAGTACTTGTTGAAAGAAAGGGACGGGAGATAGCTAGGTGTCTATTTCCTTGTTGTCCGGAAGATTATGATCTAATTTCCAGACATTACTTGTTCCTGAGGCTCTCGCGGTCTCGTGAAAGGCATTAAGGTTTGTTCAGGCTAGTAACAATGGCCACTTATTCTTAACAATGATCTTTGAAAACCAAATATTCTGTGGGCTTTTACATTTCGCAAGACTTTTCTTAAGGAATCTTATCTCTCAGGGATAAGTAGAGTAGGTACTGTGATACGATTAGAATATTATGTGCCCATAGTATTAATACTCATGTGCCCATGTGCTTTAAAACCTAGTTAACCACTGAGTCTTGAGATTTTAAGTATAAAATTATACATATTTATCTCAGGAACACGTAATAAATGTTTATATTTTTACAATGTGTCGAGGCCTTACTGATAAATATCGGCTTTACAATTCCTCTACAAAGTGCGAGATAGCATCGGATTCTGTTTGTTGTATAATTAGTGAAGTTACATCCGAACTTATTACGTAGGTACGATGTAGCTTAGATACAACACCCAATTAAGATAACATCGCTTTTTTAAATTTGCTTTATTTACTTGTTAACTAGGAAATGGTCTATTTACGTACAATTTTGTTTGAAAGGTCCAAAGCTAAGCAAGCAAAGCCTATGAATTTGAAGCTTTATAAAAAGGATTTTCATCAGTGGCTTAAAAAATATTCGGAATCAAAATACGGCTTTAATATAAAGGTACACAGTTAACAATAAGAAGAAAAAAACATTGCAAAATCTTTAGATGTGTTTTTTTATTCGGAAGTAGGACATCATAATCCCACGATTAGCCGATATCCTGTCATCTTAGATGGTAAGCGAGGTACTACATAATATAATATGATGGGTAGTAAGTGGATATGTGTTACATTAATTTTACATAATAAATATAATGAGGCCTACACATTACGCGGTAATATACGCAAGTCACTTCCTATTACTGTGTTCCGTTCGATGACCCTGCGAGCTTCTACATTGATTACAGCAAAAGTAAATATATGTGCGAAGATGAATTAGGGTCACGTTATTAAAAAAAATGTTATGATTTTGGGTAGAACTCTCTTTTAGGCTCGTTATGTTGGCTTGCTTCATTCTTAATTTAGTTTTTTTTATATAGCCTGTTGCTGTGTCCCATTGCTGAGCAAAGGCATCTTCTTAAGATTTCCAGTCCCCTCGGTCGAATGTTGCGTCCGCCCAACACTTCAGGAATGTGTCCAGGACATCCCGCCATCTCATCATTAGACATTAATACATTTTTGTAATATTTTTTTTATCGTGTAGTCTTCGTCTTGCCAATATATTGCCAAATTTGTATTCCAATATCTATGCAGTTTTAGTCGATAATTCCGCATAACAACAGTTCACTTCCTATTTAGTAATCTCATTCACAAAAACTGTGTGTCAAAAAATTGAGAAACACAACACCAATTATACCAATAACTCATCATTCACCTTTGAATAACATTATAGGTTAATTATTCGGAAATGTTGATGACCTTTGCCTCGCCGGATGAAAGGCGGTCACACTCGAACATTATTATGTATTATTAGTGCAAATATACATTGGCGATGTTACGGTAATGTGCTGCGTAATGTTTCCTATGTTATGTGGCACTGTGCTGCATATGTCAGGCGCTTATGTGCTTCCATGATGTCAGCAATTTTAGCTTCAGATCTCATAATTTTGCTGTAGTAATTATATGTATTACTTTTAGGAATACACCGGCTGTTGTTGTACAATTTCATTAACATTATAAAACTGTGTAATAGTAACTTATTTGATTGATGTTTTCATTCATTCTGTTTCTTTTTTCTTGTCATTGGATTAGATTGAGAAAATATATCGAATTATTTTTTTAACATCTATACTTACTAATACTTACTAATATTATAAAGCTGAAGAGTTTGTTTGTTTGTTTGATTGTTTGTTTGTTTGTTTGTTTGTTTGTTTGAACGCGCTAATCTCAGGAACTACTGGTCCGATTTGAAAAATTCTTTCAGCGTTAGATAGCTCATTTATCGAAGAAGGTTATAGGCTATATATCATCACGCCACTAACAAAAGGAGCAGAGTACCAGTGAAAAATGTTACAAAAACGGGGAAAATTTGACCCATTCTCTCTTATGTGACGCAAGCGAAGTTGCGCGGGTCAGCTAGTCATTTATACGCAAGGTGTCTTTTTCCTCGGGTTTAAGAATACCAGTCTTCAGTAATAAATATATGTCTAATTGTCTATGTATACGAGAATATTTAAAGTGAGTCCTAAATTAACATTCTTCCCACCTATCAGATAGTATGTTAAGCTGTCAAAAGATAAAGTGCAGTGCTCACTGTCTAACTATGCGGAGTATTACCGAACTAAGTGATTACTTATTAATTGTAACAGCTAGTTGTTGATGTTTATCGCCGCTCGTTAATGAGTTTTATGGTTATTGCTCGCGCTCTTACAGGATATTAGAGCTTGGCGGAAGGAAATCTCGGAACATTGTCGAGTTTCCGCCATAGTTTGCTATGTTGATGTTGTATTATTTCAGAAATGGTACTCTTATCTCGTTCGTAAGTATCTTTGTAGGAAATCGAGAATTAAAAGTAGGTTTTAGTTCTTTGTATGTTTATAGAAATGATAGTTCTTGTATATAGCAGATGGCTATCTTTGGTAATTGTGAAAACGGAATTTGTGAATGTACTCAAACTTGTCTATACTCCGTCTATGCTAAACATCTTTTAAAAAGAACACGATGATAGAATTTTTTTTCAGCTTGAATACTTGCTGAAAACACAAGTATTACAAGTATTTTAACTTAATTTGTACATTTATTAATTGGTTGATTGGTAAGCTTGTTCGTTTATAAATAGATCGCGTGTAAGTTGGGCAGTGTGAGGTTGTAGCCGGCTTCGACTCGGAACAATGCTGACATTAGGCACGCTTGTACGAAGTTATCAGAGCGTGGTGTGTTTTGGCTATTCTTGCCTCCAAACAATAATTATGTCATGTAATACTATATAAAATATCGTCTATAATATGTTTACTCACGATGTTTCTTTCTTTATTCATTTTCTTGTAGTACAAGCTTGTTTCAGGCTCTCGTATAGGTATAGCTCTTGAATATGATATTCTGGCACTACTATGTAAAACTTTGATATTCCGTTAATCGAAGCGAGGATTTAGGGATTTCAAATTTGTTTTCATAATATTTAGAAACTTTTGTAAGAAATTATGTCTGTAAAACCGAAATTATGTTACTAAAGGTCCAAATTCCATAGACCCCGTGGATTCATATTTCCTTCGTAAATTACCGATTTACTTTATAATATAACTTACATAACTATATTTATTTTCATCATAATTCAAATTGATGACAATATTATCTAGTGCGCTAGTAAAAACGGTGAACAAAAACTAGTCACTCGGAATGTAAAGTAGGATGTTTTGTTACTAAATAAAAAGCAGTTTACACAACGTTTTGTCGGTCGTTGAGAATAGCGTGGACTAATAAAGAGCACAGGCGTCTTTCTCAATATCTCAAATGCTTCCGTTTTAGAATAAAGACGTAATGTTTGTACTCGTTTAGCTCTACAAATTAAGTAGATTTGAATAGATGTAGACTAAATTACGACATGACATGTAAAATGAGGGATTGACACACTTTTTTGTTATTAAAAAAAACATCGCAAATTTTGCTTCCTTTTGCTTGATACAATTTTAATTATGCATTTTTGTTAAGCGGCTTAGAGTTGAAACACTGCTGCTACACTCATTTGTACATATTGTATTATGCAAATGTGATTCTTATATTTACTTAACCATTAAAAAGAAGTTTTTTAGCATGTCTTATTATGAGGAACTGAATTTGCGTAGATATATTGATAAAGATAAAGTTAGCGCATAATGTTAGATATTTTACAGAAATATAAAGTTAATTAATGTGCTGTATATTATTTATATAACATACCTAATTATTTAACTAAATATTTATATCGTGAAGGATGGTTGATTCTGAATAATTTTAGCGGAGTTACTTAGGTTACGCTAATGAGAATTTATGTGCATCATAAAAAATAAATATTTATTATTATGAAAGGTAAATATGAAAGTTGATAATGGTAAAATTATTATTTATATTACCGTAAATATTTCTTAATTACCAAAAATCTTAATATTACATAATAGATTTTCTATTGTTTATTTAATCTACGGAAACTATTTCACAAAACCAGAATAGTGCGTTTTGCCTTTTGCGAAGAATTTAGAAACTTAATTTGCGCGAACTGATGCTTATACCTTACCAATATCATTGGATATTACAAATCATAAATACACTGTTAAGTAAAAGAGCGGTTTAAACCGGTTTTAAAACAGGAGATATTTCTCAGTGTGCAGTTAAAATTGCGATAGGTATTCTTTGCACATAACTAAAGCTTTTTGTTAGATCTCATTACGCCAATATAAATAAATATTAGACAACAATTACGCAACAAAAAGCCTTCCGATTATTTAAATAGCTTTATTAACGTTAATTATTTGGTACATATCTTATAAAGGAACGATTGATCGAAAGCGGAACAAACCTCAATCGATTCCTTCAATCAGGTGTTAAGCGTGACAGGTCGGAATCGACGCTAATCTTTACGATTTCAAAGATTCACTGTTGATTGAATGATAAAGGTGAGTATAGACTACAGCATTTACTTGTAACAGAACAACGAGCCACTTCATGATACTAATGTATGTATTAGGTCGGGGAAAAAGTCTTTTCGCATTATAGTATGTATGAACTTATAATAAAATTTCTTTGGCTTCAAGAATCGCAAATGAGTACACGGTTCATTATGTTTCTTTCAGTGAGCTCGTGAGGTACCCAAATATCGAGCTTTTTTGTGTAGAGAAAAAAAAATATAACAAGTTCATATCTATACTAATATTATAAAGCTGAAGAGTTTGTTTGTTTGTTTGTTTGATTGTTTGTTTGTTTGTTTGTTTGTTTGAACGCGCTAATCTCAGGAACTACTGGTCCGATTTGAAAAATTCTTTCAGTGTTAGATAGTCCATTTATCGGGGAAGGCTATAGGCTATATTTCATCACGCTACGACCAATAGAAGCGGAGAAGCAACGAAAAATGTTACAAAAACGGGGAATTTTTGACCCGTTCTCTCTTATGTGACGCAAGCGAAGTTGCGCGGGTCAGCTAGTATACTATAATGCGAAAATACTTTTTCCCCGACCTAATATGTATCATCCAGAAAGATGCACGCGGTTCGTAATATAACGCCGAACATTCGCAGGACCGTTACATTACATGGAAATGCTTTGGAAACTGAACTTTTGCCTATGTTGTACATAGCAATGCTCCAGAAAATGTTGTAGTCTATACTCACCTTAAGGTTATCGAACCGAGCGTTGTAAACGATGTGCCCCGTGAATACCGCGATGAGATCATTTGAACTTACTGACATAACAAGTGACTGTTGGATAACTTGTGATCATCAATCAATTACGCACTTTACGCTCTGATAGACTTCTGTCTTACTTACTATTGTGTATGATTTGTTCACTTTGTTTAATGCACCTTACATTGAAATCGGTCTTGAGCTTTTTTCAGAAACACCTGTCCTATTAGATGCAGGTATTTTTCAGTACTTGATAACATGATATGAGTATGTTGTTCCGTTCGGTATTGGTCTGGTAATATTTGTTGGCCAAAAATTAGTCTAATCTTGTCTTGTCTATTGTTTAATGTACAGATATTTTGTCTTTAACTGTCAGTTACGCTAGCTTACATATATCTTGCCTTTAACTGCTAGTTACGCTAGTTTAAACTAATCTATGATTCCATTGATAGAACTCTAGACTGAAAACTACAATTGTTTTCAATCGAGAACTTCTTCTTTTTGATTTAATTAATGTGTTTGGTTTTTATTACTTTTGTGAACCATCTGTATAACAATGTAGAATTTTTATTACTCAATGTTACTACAGTCCAGTGAATAGCATTTCTGTAACGTTATTACTTTTAAAGTCGGCGTTGCGTTGCGACAACGACTGACATTTAAACACAAAAGAATAATCTTAATTGTTTAATACAGAGATGATGACATCTTATAAAGCCTTCGCCTTTATGTGCCTATGTAATAACATTATGTGTATTATTTAGGACACCGTATAATAACGTAACGCAGATATCTTCCTGTTTCATTTTCTAGGTAGTGTTAAAGTTCAAGCTAACTAAAGGGCATTGACGTAACCACATGACTGCTATCCATTGACAATAAATTAGACTAGCTTAGTACTGACAAAACGACTACCTATTCGTCTCTGAACTGGCTATGCAAAAGGATTATCAACAAAACATTGTACTTTTCAACTAATCTGTTCTTATCAGAAAAACATCTAAATCAAAGGGCTCTCTATGTGCCTAAATCTATATTTCTATCATAAATTTTATTTTTTGTAAGGACTTCCTCAAATCAAAGCTATCACCACCCCAATCTCACAGTAAACAACAGTTATATAATAAAACCTGTTGTCGGCCGGTGGCAATGGGTGAAGGCCGTTTCTCGAACTTTCCGTGCTCATTAGGGAGCCTACACATAAGAGACTGACACCGTTTACATCTATGCCACATAAGACCTGTTTGGTTACGATTTTTTCTTACGAATGTATTCGCTGGTTTAAAGTGGCCCTTTGATGATACTGGACTTTGAATTAGACACTTTGCATATGTCCCTTTACACAGAGAAAGTAACTTTTGTATCAGTTACATCAACTTACGCATGTACACATTTATTGCCCTTCGATATTTCCACACAAGTAATGAAGATAATTTCAGTCAGTTTTTATTCGTATGCGTATTGCTCAATAGTGGATGTAATTGTCAAATTGCAGGATGCACAAGAAAATAACTTGAAATTGTATTAAAAGCCTTGATCTAATTTTCTTGGCAGTAATTGGCTTGGGTAAACCTAAAAGTTTGTTTGGGACTGATTACTTGGCTACTGTATACAGATAATTGGTGGAAAATTGCGGGTCCGTTTATAGTTGGTAATAAAGTTGATTGGGCATAATGGTTACTGCTTATTAGCAGAGTACATCTGCATACAATGACATGAGCTCTATACAATTTCAAAATCGCTACATGTTTTAACATAAAGTCACTTCACAGGGTCTGTTTGTGGTAAACTCAAAACTACTGAATCGATTTTCATACGGTTTTTATCAGTAGATAGTGGTTCTCAGGGAAGGTTCTCGTGTAACATCGGTGTAACTGAAGCTGCGGTGGGCCGCTAGTTTTAGTATAAAAAAGTGACATGATTGTGTCTTATCAAGACGAGAATATATTCCTGTTATATAATATAAATAATTCGGAAGGTGAGCTATGCAATAACCCGATTAAGTTAAGTAGCACATTGGGTGAAGGCCGAACCGAAATTACTTTCACTATTGCACGAATGTCGCACAACAACCGGTGCGCGTGCGCCTCCATGCTAACGAGCGGACACTATGAAACACACGTCTTGCGGTTACAACTATCGTCTAAATGTCAACGCGCCTATTAACACTTTTGTTTTAAAACAAGACAATTGTCATCAATTGTGTTTTTTTTTTGTGGCCAGTGCTTGCCGTTTTCTGTCTTGCTTAGTATGATAGGATAAAGATTATGACAGGTTTCGTCTAATGGGATATTTTTGGGAATATCTGCGACGAATGTGCGTAGTACTCGTAATCGGCAGTCTTGTATGACTAGATGTATGGATGTGAATAAAGCAAAGGAAGTTTTAATACATTTATTGAGGGCATGCAAAGTTCTTGGCCAGCGTGGTGGACTCAAGGCCTAACCCCTCCCCCTCGTTTGGGAGGAGATCCTTGCCCTGCAGTGGGACAGTAATGGGTTAAGAAAAAAAAAAGTTTGTTAGAATCGTACAAGTGGTCTCTGCCTATGCGAAAAAGGCGTGATTTTATGTATGTAATGTATGAATGTGCTATATTGTGACAGTTTGTACTATCGCGTGTTGATGGTTAGTCATTAAGTTTCGGCCTGGTTTATGATGACAGTTCCAATCATTTGTGATGAAGCGAGGTGTCAAGGTAATACGGAGATCTGAAGGTCATATTAATGTTGAGCCGTTAAAGAGTGTATGCAATTTACCGCTAATGTAGGCTGTTGAGACACACGTTCAAGGTTGAATGCTAATGCAACGTTTACAACACGATGTATGAATGCCTAGTCCATATTAAAGGATAGACATTAACTATTCAAAAATACGCGGCCAGATAGTTATTTTTTGATAATAAAATATTAAGATCTGGAGTTGACAGATATAAAAACGTGTGTTTATGTGTTTAAACGTAGATTGATACAAATTCGTTATCTAAACAACTAGAACACATTAAAATAAAATAAAATCCATTACACCGGCAGGCAACATCTCTTTTCGAGAGAAGGATTGATCAGGCCACACCTGGTCAAACACATTTTAGGGATTAATTTCTTCAAGTCAATAATTTCTTCAATTTGGTCAGAAAAAACAATAGAACAGCAATTAATGAAACATGATACTGCTACTATGTGATCATCAATTTCATTTCAACGCTTAATGTCATCGCGATTGTACCTGTGTCTATAATTTGACATTTCAAAGTGCCATTACTTACTATCTTACAATGTTGTACCGTCGTATTGAATAAATTATAAAATGCGCCTCTTACTGTTCCGGATTTTAATATTCTTATGTAAGTGGTGTTGTTCTTTATCGATGTACGACAAAATAAAATACTTGTAGATCAAATTGATTAGGTGATGTAAAAATGTGTAACAGCTTTTAGTGGAGTTAGGACGGTAAAGCAATGTAGACAATATTAACACTTGCAATTGCGTCTCTTTTCACTACGCAAAGATCGCCATTTGCTATGGTTTCTACACGTTTTTTTTGGCTTTATGTAGACCCATATATTGTTTTGTTATTATACCCAATAGGTTTATAGTCATCTCCTTAATACTTTGATCTGTGTTTACACTTTTCTTTTATTATTTTCCCCTCGTCAATCTAATTCATTTAAGTTTTACCTCGAATTGCCACTTCTATTTATTTCCTCATCTGGATCGGTTAGTGCAACGAGTGGAATATTGCCAATGTTTTTAATACATTTTCTGTCACTCGATCGCTTAAATAAGTTATTGGACACTTTAACCAAACTGAAACTGAACCTGAACAAACGTAAAACTGGCCCTAAGGATCTTTATTGTAAGTACTCTACATTTCTTCTAGACAAATCCTTACTCTATTTAATGTAAAACGAGTTCATTAGTAGCCTAGTGACGTAATGTGCGTGTATTTCGCGCGCAGTATAGCACGCTAACTTCATACACTTAGCCACGTGTTCAACAACTTACATTATTTACTGCATTCTTTTAACGCCTAACTTTATTACTTTTGTTGTTAACACGTTTTTATTAGGTCGATATTAACTCACTAACTAACTATTCAAGTTTGATCTGACCTACTAAGACTTGACATACAAAAAAGTGTATTATTTTATGATCGTCAAAACTGACATTATCGCGAATGATACATGAGGCGATTATAATTTTTGGTTACAATTCTATACTTTACCATTATATCTATGTACTTTATAATTTCAGGTATATACTTTTCTCTGTTATTAAAAAACGACTGCTCAATTTAATGCTTAATGGTCTTTTTATTATTATATTCTTAAAATATTTTTTGCCATTATCATTTTAAGTATACAAATTATATTTAAATGAAGCATTTCTTACTCTTGCCATAATTTTTTTTTTTTTTTTTAATATTTAATTTTCTTTTGCATAAACGTAACAAACTATGGAACGGTTTACTTTTGTGTTAGCTTAGTAAATAAAATGTGTCATTTACAGCAATACAATGACTTGACGAAAAAAATACGTTCGTGTTAATAAATACTACTAAACAAATATTGAGCTGTTACGTTAGCGGCATATTTCAGATATTTTCACGATCAATTTACGCCTGTGTAATAAAATACAATTTACATAGGCCGCTGTTACAACATTAAACGTCTTTGTGGTCAACTGCTTTTTGTTTCACCGAAAAACTAGCCACGCGGTTTTAGTTTTATTGAAATTGTATTTATTTAGACGAATTCATTCAATAATATTTATTGGTTTCGTCGGTTATTAGATACGAGACTTAAGAATATTTTTATAAATAAATTTAACACATTAATGTCCTAATGTTGAGAAAGGGTTTTCTCCCGGAATGAGGGAGTGGTTAGACTTTGAGTCCACCACGCTGGCCAAGTGCTGGTTGGGGACTTTGCATACTTTCAAGTACTGTTTTAAGAAACTCTCAGGCATATAAGATTGCTTCACGATGTTTTCTCTCACCGTTGGAATAAGTGATAATAATTTCTAATAAACACAATAATTTCTTAAAGCCATTGGTGTCTTGCATCGGGTACAAATTCTTAACTTCTTGCGTGGAAGACGCAACTTAAAACATTCGGTTATCGCTACTCTTTATAAATTTGTATAAAAAAACCTGAATTTTATTGGATCGTAATCATATCCGAAATTTAAATGATTGGCTTAATCATATGCAACGAGAATGACATAATCGAAAAGCATCATCACTTGTCTGTGGTCAATGCAGTCACTGCACTGTTGCAACTCGTTACATAAGAACCGAGAGCCGTTGTCTATGGTGTCGCAATGCTGGCCGCCTTGCAAGGATTCGCGGTCGTCAAGCGTTCCATATTCGAATTGATCGAAGTACTACGGTCACGAACGCCATTTGCCATTAGCCTTACTAGATGTTTTATTAATTATTTTATATTGTATATGTACATATGTATATGAGTATTAAAGTGACTAAACGATGGCTGTGGTTTTGTAATTAACTATGGTGTGTTTTGTCCATTAACGTAATTGAATGTAAATACCACATGTCGACCATGTCGTGTATAGTTCGACGTTGTTCTTTAGTTACTTACGCGTACATAGAAGGTGCATTTCAGACCCACAAGGGGCCTTAGATTTCTGTTTTAAAAACGTAACGCTAATTTTTAATGTGCTAAATATTTAAAAAATATAAAACGCTTTTAATAATGTTATATTGTAGTTACTAAGACTATGGTTAACCAAAAGCTCTATCTGCATGAAGTCATTATGTCTAAAAATTTCTATATTTCAAATTAGTTCAGCTTTCATCTATTTTAAATATATTTTCTCCCATTCGTTTCAAATACATTTGTTTACATAGTTGTATGGCTGATAACGTACAGTAACGCTCATTACATCGTCGGCATTACTCGCTACTTACGTCACTTCTTCCAGCCATTGGACTCACTTTCCACGGGTATTTTGAGGACGCCGTCTGCGACCGGTTGTCATGGCAACGATTTTGTTAGGTCAAGACTTTACGTTTTTACGTTCCGTTACGTTTTGATGCTATTTATAGTATGAAGTTATGTAAGGATTGGTGTTTTTTATGCTACTAGTATTACACTGTAATATGAGCGGGCAAGGCATTTGTAGTTATTATGAAAAATTATGATGGTTGCGATAAATAAATAAAATTTAATGTAACGTTTAAAAGCGTATTAAAGCAAGCTTGTTGTTTTAATTTGGATTAAGTTAAAAAAAAGTCTTTTGAAGAGATCTTTATTCATGTTATTGGTATTTTTTTCTATTATTGTGTTGCGATCACGATTAACGAAATCAAATTAGACTTTATTATACTTACTTAAACTTGGCGTTGTACTTACGACATTTTGGTTTGGTATAATTGCAATAAAATCACCTGTCTATCGATTTTACCTTATATTATATTCCATACAAAACACACAAGCATACGCACAGTCACTTAAACAACTCAGCACTAAGTGATTTAGCTAGTTCGCGGATGCCTGTGCAGACCATTATTTACATTGTTTTTTCTTCCGCACCACGCGTCTAACAACGGTTTCATATCCTATCGTTGCGTCATAACGTTTCCTTCAAACATATGTACAATACCGTTATATACGAAACTAGCCGGCAAACGTTTTTTGGCCATATGAATTTAAAAAAATAGTGTTTCTAAGGGGCATGAAAAATAGAGGTTGGCCGATCCTCAGACCAACTTAATATGCTCAGAAATTTCATGAGAATCGGTCAAGCCGTTTCGGAGGAGTAGTTTCACGATGGGAAAGTATCGGATAGCTGAAAGATAAATGACAGTAAATGAATGAAAACAGCTGTTTAATTCTATCTGATAAGCTAAGCGATACTTTTAAATGGCTTTATAGTCTTTCTTTAGAATTAAAATGGCCGCTATAAATGTATTTCATTGTGTTATGGCTTCTAAAATAGCGCACTTAATTAAGAAAAGCGGTGATGTTAGCATATTTAATGGAGTCTTTATTTATAATATGACTTAAAATTTCCGTAAATTGTATATGGTTATTTGAAATGACGGTAACATCATTTGAATAAGAACATATTACGTTAATTAATAGCTTTATAGTGTACTCGTATGTGAAGTCTATAAAGCCGTTTAGAAACTTAACTTGATTATGTATCTCAACACTAAAATTTTAACTGTTTACTTGTGTTTTTATTAATCGAATAATAATAGCAATTGTGGCATTATAATAATACAAATCATTAAAATATTTAGCAATTCGATCTGTCAAGTTTAATTGATAACAAGACATTTCGATAAACGATACTACAGTAGGTTTTAATATTAAAGAAGTTTGATTATTTTTTCTTTGGAATAGAATTTTAATGAATACAAAAAACAACAATTTTAATCTTCAGTAACAACAAGACAATCGTGAGAATAAATCAAGTATACGGAACTGATAGTCGATTGTTTTGATAACAAACAATCTAACTATTGTTAGTCGATTTAATATTCTTTCACTCTTTCAATTTAAATCACTGTCTTATTTTTGAAACAAATAGCTTAATTCGTTTTCTATCTAGATCAGACTATTAGTTAAATCAGTTCTTTATGAAATGTCAAAAACGCATTGTTGTACGACGTCTTATCGTATTTTCATTGGAATCAAATCAGTGCTTAATATAACGTGTCAGTCTGTAACCATTTTAATTTCAATATTATTAACGAAAAACATACTATAGCGTGAGTTGTTTGGATGAACCTTTTACGAGTACAAGTTTAATAAATTTTTGTTAATGCTGTCAACTTAACCCTATTGTTCTGCCTTAAAATTTTATTAGACTCGTTACTGGAAAATAATTAAACTTAAATAGTAGCATGTTTTATGATATTTTCATACATAAAGTAAGTAAAAGTGCTAGTACACTTATTTTTGCTCGTGGCTATACACGTCACAAAAATATTTGCCACATAATAGTTGATTGGCAATATAAATGATTTCTACGATAAGGCTTTTGTTAGGATACAATTAGATAATTACGGCTGCAATTCTTTCATGACTGCAATGTCATGTAATACTGAGAACACCCGCCTCTTTCACTGTCACAGTTAGTTTTTATTCTTAGAATGAAATATGTTTCGATTAATGGACTATTATTTATTTCAACAATTTCAGCAATCAAATTTAAGTTTTTAATTAATCTAATTACATTCATACGTGCATAAAATCACGCATTTTTCATATAGGGGTAGGCATAGGCCAGAGATTCGATTCCATCTATCATATTTCAGTGAATTAAAAAACTTTAAAGTAACTTTCTTCTTCGATTATAAATGTAGGTAAACTTGTCTTTTGCCTCTCAAGCGAAGTAACACGATGAAATAAACATATTCTAAATGGTACAAGACCAATAGGGCCCAGTAATTGAACTACGAAAATAAAAGAATATAAATATATGATAGTCAATCGAATGGCGCTCACTTTAGTACAAATTGTACACTCAACATCAAATATACTTTGCTAATATCTCTTATGCTAATAGAAAATTAAAATTGCTGCAAAAAATGCTTGGTTACTCTTTTTAAGATTAATATTTATTGATATTTTATTAATATTTTATGTGACGGTATCTGAATTACGAACAACTTTTTTTTATTCTTTACAGTGTCAATAAGAGATCTGTATAGTTATTATTATTCGTCTAGATAGTTCTTTCTGTTAGTGAGTGTACAAGAGCATATAGTGCAGTGGACAGGGCACTTCAGTTACGTAACTCACAGAGCGTGCACACTTCCCTCGCCTATTATACGTTATGTCATGTTTGTCATTTGTCCCCCCCCCTCCCCCGCCACCCACCACCGGTATTGTTGTGGGAACAAACAAACAATCATACAAACACCTCGTTGTTAGTACAACAATCAATGTAAGTATTGTTACGTGAGGTCAATTTGATATTTGGACCAGAAATTATATTTCAGGTGTAAATGGATCGTGACAAAATAATTGTACGGACTACTAATAAAAATTGACATGTTACACTAACGTCTAATCAAACTACTAAGCGTGTAATAACTGAAACTATCAGTTAATAAATCTTGGTTATCTTTGGATAACCTGCTATGTAAAATATTTGTGTTAATCGCGTTATATAAAATTAATAACCAATTTGAAATGTTTGAGGGTAAGTTAATTAGTTTGCTTACATGATTTTGATTGCCTATCACAAAATAAAATATTAAATGTGGTGAAGGAACTAGCCTTAAATGTCGAAGGCACGATATTTCAATCGACTATGTTCACGAACTTGTTACCGTGTAAAAGACATCAACGCGTTCGGCTTACATTCATAAACCCATATTTCGCAAACAATTTAAACTTCTAAAAACAAATTATATAACTTGTGATAATGATATTCAATAAATTTAGTAAAAATATAATTGCGTGGGCTCTTCCTTATTAAGATTCCTAAATAATTGTATTACGTGTGCGGTTAACAGTGCATGAATGTCGGTGCTATCATTTGAACTTATTTATTACTGCCCTTTCGCATTTCCGCCCTTTCGACATTTCTCTCACTATAATTATTATAATACCTCTTAATTTTTACTCGGAAACGCGGTACATTTCCGTGATCTCAGGAAATATATTTTACAAATCATATATTGCCTTGGTAATCAAATGTTTAATCAAATACATTTTTGTTATCTACTCGACATTACATATTCATTTATATGTCGCATTCAGGCAAAAACATAACCTCACCTGAGGTATATTAATTTACTTTTTCAAATCTGGAGCCGCCAGCTCGCAAGTCTACATAAAATTACTCTAAAACATATTGACAAAATGTAACAAATTACAGTCAAACAAGTTCGAACAAGATTTTAATGTATTTTATTACGAGTTACAAAGTTTATTGGCGCCGATTATGGCAAGTAACGCAAGCAAGACGTTATGTACTGTGATGCAATGGATTTGTATCTGTTTTGCATAATCGTGCGGCCGCGCGCCGACCGTCGCGGGGTCGCCGGCGCCGCGCCACGAGCCAAGCGTTGTGAGCTTTTTGCTGGAGGCTAGTATCGGAAACGCATTTTTTTTGTGTTTGTGTGTCACCCTAGTAGACCTTTTTCTGTGTTAATGTTGGGTAAGGTAGGCCTGAGGCCTTCTGGTATAAAGGTATCGTAAGCCTTCATTTTGTCCGATTTATATGGATATTGCGTACGTTAAATCTAGGTTTTAATCCAGGGGTAGAAATTTTGCTTTGTAATCTTTGTAATCTTAATATTAGAAAGATGTATTTTATTCAAATCGATAGGTTAGATAGTCGTGAGATGAGCTTAGTCGTTGAAACTATTCATTTTAATTTATGTGTTTATCGTATTTAGACTTTAAAGCAACCATATATTTAGTCCTTGAAAATAATTATTGAAAGTAAAGTGGAAATAAAATTAGCCGGTGCCCTTTAATAATAGTAAAAGTACAATCACTTTGAACTGAAATAATTATAACCCTCTCACAAACACGTCAGTTTACAATCACTAGATTTTTTAAAATCGTTTTATACTTAGTACTTCCTGAATCCAAAAATATTCTCAGTAGAATGTTTACAAGTTTATAGTTGTTAAAAATGTATACAAAGTTCTGATTTACATGGGTGTCTCATACTATGTTTTTCGTCGAAAAGGACAAGAAATGAGTTGAGTCTAAAAGATATTCTATTTAGGCCCAAACGTTCTATGATTTATATACTTTTAGACTTTGGCCGATTGTGGTTAGAAATTACGACTTTTATAGGCAAGATGTTACAAAGTAAATACAATAATGTCCTAACACTTTACATGTATGTGTCATACATCTGACAAAGTTGCAGTTAATGTCCTTCAACTCTACAATCGTCCATTTCAGACACTTAGAGACTGCGGTTAGATCGCAATATCTAACCAAATTCTATTACCCAATATTATTTGTTTATTTTATTCATTTCTCGGCCTTGGCACACATCAATATCGTTACTATTATGACACACTATTGGTTTGCGTATAACATTATAATTAATTGTGCAATGCCATGGTCCACGGTTCACGATAATCTTGTAAGATAACATTTAATTTGATTAAGCCGTGAGGAGAGAATAACTGTTATGTAAAAGCTTCTGTTATTGTTTGTTAGTATGAGAGTTTGAATATTGTGAAAATTGATTACGAACTTTATTTTTTGAAGATATTATTTCGACAACGAATTATTTTGAATGTGCAACGAAAAGGATAAAATCTGATAGTAATAAAAAATAATAAAAATATTACTATGATAAAATTGTGCCTAAAATCTTAAGTATAATCATTTTAAATGACTTAGTTTCGTCCCGAAAAGGATCAGTTCTAATAGTGAAGAAAAATAATAAACATATTGCTATAATAAAATCGTCCAAATAATCTTAATTTACGTTCTAGAGCGTCCTAAATGGCATTGAAGTCAAAACAAGGTTGTGAACGAGACACAATTTCACAACCACATTTACGGAACCTACCTCCAAAAATTCCGAACATCGCGCAATATAACATTATATCACTGTTCTAAATAACACACGTGGGTCACTCACCTTCATCTCTGACAGTGTTCATCCAAAACTAGCGACTTTTGTTCTACACTAGCACGGGGTGCACCATCCAAGTGCTCACTACACTATGATGGTCTCTGCTGGTCTGTCCCTCTGTGGGTGGAGTCAGCGACTGATGAGCGCAGCTCGAAAGTCATACGTCATAATATTATGAGTATTGTGAACAGTTCTCACGCACTGTCGATGCACTTTAACCTTGATGTTTACGAATCTATAATTAGAAAAAGTGATATCAAATACATTGTTTATTACTACCTGATTTTGTTGTTATGTTTACATGTGTTAAGATTACGATTATTATGTTAAGTGCCCAATGAGATATTAAATAAGTCTGAATGACTCACAAGTATATGCTTCTGAATTTGAGAAATATCAATTTTGTGTTGGAAATGAGTGATATTTCACTGCAGAATCTGATATAGTTTAAGGGAGATCTTTGAGAATAGTATTGCTTTGATTGAGTCGTCTTTTAACTGAGCTCACCAATTGATATTGATTGAACAAACGTATTGTTACAACGTTAAGTTGGTCTTTTTAGTGCTGATAGTATCAAATGTGTCAACAAGCATCACAACTTTATATTGCTATTCTTTTTCATTAACGACAAGAATTTGCGACACTGCACCCAATGTATTGAATAGATGAGATTTGATTGAGTCATGAAAAACTAATTTTGAACCGTTCAACACTCACTAAATAGGTACCCACATTCTTTTCATTGAATAACAAAACAAATTAAACAAGTTTAATAAATTAAACCAATATAGGTTAGGCTTGTCACTGTGTCATAAATTTTGAGTAAATGCATTGCACTTGCGTCAGTCAAAATTATACATTTAACGGTTATATAAGATAGCTAATTGTAGTGAATGATTAGCCGGCATTATTCATAGTATTCGAAGAGAAGCAATTATCGTTGTTTTTGACGTAATAGGTTAACGATCGACGCGCTGTGACAGGTCACGCTAAACTTACATTAGATGCACTCTGTATTTATGATGAGTGGAAACATCGCTGAGGTCTATACCCTCTTAAACTCTATTGATGTAAAAGATAAGAATAATTTTGGCACGAAAATTGACGTTTTTGTGAGAAAGTGGTTCCCAAACTGTCATTAAGATTAAACTTTAAAGATGACTGGAATCTCAATGATGTTGATGATTGAGTTGAGATGAGTCTGATTATTAAGTTATATTTAAGCACTAAAATCAGAATATTATTATAAAGATAGCCCCACCGAAAATTTACTGAAGTCAAAATGATTTGTATGAACCGAACGTTGCCGAAAAGATTCTTTGAAAAACATTGAGAAATCAGTTTAAATTGTTAGCGTGAATAATTCGCCGATATTGGAAGGAAGCGGTTTGTTCACTAATAATGCGTAATACGTTGCAATGAAACTTGTAATTGGCACATTTATTGCAAAATAATGGATGTGGGATATAATGCGTGAAGGCGCTGAGAACTTTTATGTAAACTTAAAGAGTTATTATTACTTATTATTGATACTGTGGTTAATATTACTTCAGTACTAGCAGCATATAAACAAAAATAAAAAGTACACATTACCAATTTCAGATCTTACATGTTTAAAATATTATGATGACATTATTATCTAAGATTTGATCAACTGATAGCTCATTGTTAATGTCCTATTGTTCGGTATCATCACGCGTATCCCCAACAGGCGTGCGGCAAAAACTTCAGTATCATGAATATTACATGACCTATCACAACGCACGCAATATTACGTCAAAAGCCCAAGGGTGCAGGAGAGTTACGTAATAATCGACAAGATTAACTAGTTCTATTACGTTAAGTTAGATAAGGCTGTATTACACCACGCTACAGGTACAAACAGTTAACGATATAATCACTGAACTCAGTCACAAGAGACACAAGTTCAAAAAAGTTTCAGGCAGTTACATTTTTGAGCACACTTTTATAGAAGGTTGTAATAAAAAATAAAAGAGTGAACTGACGTATTAAATAGGTAGTGTTCCGGTTGGTTCGCGACAGGTGCGCGACGCGGCTCCGCGTGGTGGACTGGCGGTGCGCGTGCGCCGGTGGCCGCGCGCCCCACGCCACGCTGCGCCCGCGCCGCCCCAGCCTCGCGGCTTACACAAAATTCGTAATGTGTGTTACGAGGTAACTTATGTGGAGTTGTGGGTCGACGGGGTATGTTTTCGTTATGGTTTGTTTGGTGAAACTCGACAGACAATTCGCCGTGATTACGTGCGCTAATGAGTGTTATGCTCTGACATTGACGGCCGGATTGATTGGGTCGCACCTGTCTTAATCGATCTCTGTGTAACTCATTATGAGAATGCTGTAATTGTAATTGTTACGATTGCGAAGCTTTTAAGTGCGTCGGAGCAGACTAAACTGGATTTACTTGAAATCATCTACTTCCTGAAAATGACTAAGGTTTTCATAAGTACCACCCTGTACTCCTGGAAGCCTAAACTTCTGAATTACAGGTGTCATTTACACTGAAAGAATATTCTCAAATATTTTGTGTTACTTGCAAACATCTTGTCTGAAACCTATGACGCGGACAATGACCCAGTGGATGCACAAAAACAATGAATATTCAAAATCACGTTGTTATGACGCGTAAAACCACACTGCAGACGTTTAATATGCTAAAGCTCTTAATTAGATTAGTGTTGCAGTAAGGAAAGGAACTCATTAACTATGTATGAGTTCGTCTCACGCTCCTACAGTTTTTATCCTCGTTATTGCTATTGCCATCTTAATTAGAAAGAGGTTACATCCTCAACAGTGACATTGTTCGCTCTCGTGACTGTCATGAGATTATATTCACCATCATGAATGATAATTGTAGCAATCATTTCCCGTTTTTATATACTTCTAGAAAATGACAACTTTCCTCGATATGATACAACGTTACGTCTTGTTATGATATTGTTATTGTGTAACTGGTTCGTGAACTTAAACTTTTGTGATAATTTATGCGACATTTTGTAATATGTGTCCATACTAACATAGTGTCGACGTGACGTGCCTGTTGTCTACGCCTTCATTCCGACGCAGGGTGACGAAAATCGAACACGTAATTGGTTGCAAAATGATGCGTCGATTGTCCTAAATCCTCCCGATCGATTACGAAATTGCACTATACATATTTTGTGTTGAATCGAATCATTCCGAGACTTTCGGAATTCGCTTTTCGAGTAGTATCTACGGAAAGAGCTCTATAACAAGTGATTGTTTTAGGTGTCGTAAGAGCCGCCAGATGGCCTGTATTCATCTGTATGCCACTCTCAGCTCAATGAGATAACCATTTGCTAAGTATTGTTGTGACAGCAGAACTCTTTGTATACGTTTAGTTCATCGCTGATAACTGTGAAGCTGACAACTATTTTGTCTTTTTTGAAAGGAACAGCTCCGGCTTGTGAATAATGACTGTTTTTACCACTAGCGGTTACGGAAGCCAAATAAATCAATGCCATCAAAAACATCCTGTAAAAAACCTCAAGTCTCGCAGCGTAAAAAGTGGTGAGATCTATGTAATACCAAGTCGATTAATCTGTTTAGTCTCTACTGAAAGGACCTTCTGTCTTAAGTTATTACATAAGTTATTATCATGCCAATATTAAAAATATTTCACGTTTAAAACAAATAAATCGACCTGGCCATCGCATGATTTGATTATTAGTATGTACCACACTGCACAGCACGACGGGCCAGCAACCGAATTCCTCACTAGGGTCCTTCCGAATATAATGATTGAGATGAGTATCTTAAAGAAATTAATGCTCCTGAAATTTAATGGCGAATTTGTATTTTCATGCGATGACCAAGTCGATTTATTTGTTTTAAACGTGAAATATTTTTAATATTGGCATGATAATAACTTATGTAATAACTTAAGACAGAAGGTCCTTTCAGTAGAGACTAAACAGATTAATCGACTTGGTATTACATAGATCTCACCACTTTTTACGCTGCGAGACTTGAGGTTTTTTACAGGATGTTTTTGATGGCATCTCACTTCTTTTTGTAAAGCGAACATAAGTCCAATTTGTATGGAAAGACGGTTATTTTTTTCATAATTCAACATATTTTCCTATTGAAATGTTGTTCAGTTTCATAGGCTAAACACCCTTAAGTTATGCCTCATACAGTAGGTACCTATGTACACCTATTATTTTCTATTATACTACAGTAATAATTAATTCATTAACTGCAAATGTAACCTTGTAATCCTATATAAATGTATAAGATTACAAAGTTATTCTTGCAGTTAATGTATTTAGAAAACTGGACTGAAATTAGAAAATATTGAAATTTTCCCATGATTAAGATACTAAATTCTATTTGTATTCTAAATTTGAAGCTTCTAAGTCTGCTAGAAATGCCTTAGACTTTTGATGATCGGTGAGTCAGTGAGTCAGTGAATCAGTGAGTGACAAAATTCAAAACTTTAACAAGTTGTCATTCTTAAAGTACTGGTTCAAATTGACTGAAATTTTCAATATACCGTGTTCATACAATGACTGATAAGTCGCTAAAAATTCAGGCTTCTTGTTTTATCCACAACGAAATTATAGGGGGTCGAAAATGGCCTGAAGTGCTTCGAGAAAAGATGGTACGGCCGTGCCGCTTTTTTTTGCTCGACTTGCGGGGGCACTGCCGTGCCCCCAGATATCTGTCAATGCTACAAACGAACTAACTACATCATTACGGTATTGAAATGACATATTATTAGTCGCCTAGATTCAAATGAGATATCTACATCAATAATCGGTTGAAAGCCTGACAGTGTAATCAAGTTGTGGAGGTATGAATTATGACGTAAGACGCTCACAAGGTTACTATGGGTACGGCAAGGAAGCGGACTCGATTTCATCCAGAAATCGAAAGTTGTGGGTAATGGGGCCGCTTACGTCATCGCTCGAACTCACAATGTGAGTGTGAAAAGCTTTCACAGGGTTTGCTCTTAAACTGTTCGTGTATTGTATCGTGTTATATTGCGATTTAAACGACCAATTGTTGTGTATTTTATGTAAATATATCTTGGTTACGTAGTGATCTTGTAGACTATGCTGTTTATGGGTGAATGAACTTTAGACAATCGTTTTGCCAAACTTATGGATATTATATGCACGTGTAATTTTAACGAGGAAATAAATATGGAAGTAACGTTCAACTTTGCAATCCCAATGTTGGAGTTTTGTTACTCATACTTACAAAAATTCTAAAACTTATTTCTTAACTTTACCTGAGTCAGAAAACGGTATTTCCGTTGTTTGATACCATTTACGTCTTAATTATTGTTTCATATTTACATCTCTATTTCACAAACTAATATTTCAGTTTAGATCACACACGATAGCACTATTACGAGCACTTCCTAATAACATCATTAGTATAAATTAACATAAGCGTATAAAAGAAATCCGGTGTACGTGAAATAGGAAATAAGGCCACAAAACTCATACTTTTGATGTGATTACGTGTGAAGTAACATAAAACCTCAGTAATGAGATCCTTTGTAGTGAGAGAGCACGGCGCTCGCGGAAATTATGTCCGAAGAATGTAAACAACCTACTTGTAGGCTTCGTCAGCCTCGTGGCACATACTGTGATGTCATAGAATATATTGTGTCAGTTTCAGACAAAATATTGTAGGAATTTTTATGATCCGGTCAAATATTTTAATGCAGCGGCGACGGAAGTCTACAAAAGCCTTTTTTTTATATTGGTAGCTGATGTCTGTGGGGTCGTATTTTTATTTTATTTATTTTTTTTTATTTATTAACTTCATATACAAAATGTATAATGGCGGACTTAATGCCAATGGCATTCTCTACCAGTCAACCTACGGGTGATGCAGAGATAAGAAGAAGTAGGTGTATAATAGAAGTGAAGGAGTGAGTTGAGCAAAATAAACAAATAGTTAAGAAAGATTAAAATGGAAAGAAGTATACAAAAATACATATATATTGATAAATACACATAGTATTTCGCTGGGGCTTTTTTCGTATTTGTGCTGAGCACGTTACGAATAGGTATTCTAGGGAACACACGTCCCATAACATAATGTCGGCGACATTTCAAGCACATTGCGCGAATTTTGTCCATACTGTCACGAGCGCAATGCTGCATAGCATGTCGAGCGAAGTTCGGAAGCGTCTCACCACTATACCTGACGTCACAGGTTTGAATACATTCGTCATGTATGTAGATAAGAATAAGACTTCTTTCAAGCTTTGCAATCTTAAGCGATTGTTAAATCAATTACTAGAGGTCTCTCTTTAAATATATTTGAGATTCAATTTTATGGAACTTACGTATATTTAATGCAGTTCTTTTATAAGTAAAAATCTTCTTGTTAATCTTGAACTTTCAGATGTATAGTTTTCAGGTTACTTGTTGTGCTTGACATATGAACTAATTGTTACTTACCTGTTACTTTATAGAAAGGGTAATTATTATTAACATTAATAAGAGATAGTCTTAAAAGGTAGTATAAGAGTATATGAACTCTACTACCTTTTAAGACTATAAATAACACACGATATTGATATAAAGACTATTGTTAAACATTAATTTGAAATTGTCTTCGGATTAATGTTTTCAACTATAAAATATGATTCATGATTTTTGTTTACTCTTGTATAGAAACTACGAATTTGGAATCTCACGCTTTGAAGTTTGATATCAGAATATCTTTCATGATGTAACATCAAACAATCACACGTGTTACAAGTTGACCGACTTCCATAACTATGAGAACTTTCTGGATAACTCTTACTTAAACGTTTTCAAACGATGTTTTCCTTAACCGGTAGAGCAACTGATAATTTATTTCAAATACGCACATGTTCGACGTATTGAGAGGTGCGTGCGTTGACTATGTGTGTTCTTACAGTGTGTGTGTACACGTAATTATGATTGCCAAATACTTACGTCATCATAATTTTCCCGGCTTAACTAAAATTCTAGCAAACGTAGATTCTAACCGGACCATTTTGCAACAGGGCAATTGCAATGATTAAAAAAATTTAAATGAATGCTTCAAACCGGTGTGGAGACTTTAGCCAGTTACATGTTCTCGATGAAGTCATTTGTGACTTGCACTGTTTAATATGTTTACGCAATACGTTTATTATTTTATGTTTGTATTTCATAACTAATGTGACTATTGACTATCTGTACGTGTACAAATGTATGAATATTAATTATTCTAATAATTTAGAGGTTAAGACGTAATTAGGACTTGATATTTATTATTTACAAAAAGGGTGCGGTGAGATAAAAGGTATTTGTTTTGTCATAGAATAGAGCAATCACGTAAATACACTACTTATTTTGAAGTGTATCAAATTATTGAACTTTCACTTCCAATAAACGTATAATAGAACCTTTTACAGTATATTTTAGTCGTGACTATTTACAATACTTAATTTAAAAGCTTTTGGTAAACATGCCTTATAGCTTTACGAATTGGTGTTCAAAAGATTTCCAAAGAAATAAAGTTTCTACAAACATTCTGTACGAGGTCTAAATTATCATTAAATCACACAGCTTAAAAAGTAGAATACACTTTAAACTAAATTATCGATAAGGAGATTTGTTACTAAGACATCTAAAGCTATATTCATACAAGTCGTACTGACTAGTGAACTATCGTGTAGTGTGTGCAGGGTCTTATGCGGAACCCTGCGAATATCTCTGAGTGTTATATAACCCGGCGCACGGCCGCGCCGGTGTACGTGAGCGCAGTCGCATCGGTGGTGCGCGCGCGCAACCATCGCGGCGTGCGCCCGCCGTGCGCTCGCCGTGCGCTCACCGTGCGCTGCGCTTGCGACACACTACTTTAACACTACTATTATGAAGTATTATGTGCTTGAGAGACCCAGATTAACTTACTTTAATTGTTTGTTTGGGTGTATCCAGGTCAAATATCTTTTGAAGAAACTCTCGCATGTCCGATGTTATTTCACTTGTTACTTTAATCAGTTTTTAGTATTTGACTGTAGGTTCCTATTAGAAGGAGTCATGGTGCATAAAACTTGATCTATACTCTAGAAAACAGTAAGGCACGTATTTAAGGTTGCAGTGAAATACTTAAAACTAAATTCTGTCTGAAACTGAAAGTGTTTACTGGATTTAGTTTCAGCTCTCCAGGTTAGGGTTTTAGTTATACAATTTTAATTGCAATATTGTACTTAAACGATGGTTAAAATATATGTCTTATAATTTGACGATGATGAATAGGCGGAAGGTAATAAAATTAATAAGAACGCGAATCTTCGCTTGTAATATTAATTAGAAATATGTTGTGTAACTGATTCGTGCTCAGTTCAATTACTTACAAGTATATTATTTGCTGAGTGATATGTTATCCAATAACATTCGACTGCGAAACACAAAGCTTGTACTTTGATGAGAAAATAAGTTTGTGCGGAAGTAGAGTTCGCTAAATGTAGAGCTTTGTTTACTTTGCCGGCCTTAGAGGTGTAGAGGTTAAGGTAGTAGTCACTAACTGTGTCAGGAAGTTGTTGTATTTGTTCGTCACTCACGACAAATATAATAAAAAGGCATAAGCGATGGTTTGTCTATAGTCAGTATTTTCGTAAACTGTCAAAATTATTCACCACGAATTTCTGTGAGAGTGTCCATGATCAACAGGACATGTAATAGCCCTATGAGTTATCTGGGTTTTACGATATTAAATTAATGGATTTAAATGATTTGATGAAATTAATGCTACTGTAGTTCATAAAGCAAAATGGTTTTCTAAATGCTAAAATCTACTCTTCGGCATTGATTAGCACTTCGTGAGAATTTCTGGGAATTTTATGTATTAAATAGGTACTGTAAGTAATACATACAGTACCTATTTAATACATAAAATTCCCAGAAGTTTTCACGAAGTGAGTATGTATAATGTACTGTATGTATGTACTGAATGTATAATAGTCTAGTAATAGCTCTTAATAGTTTAATGATTCACCTTTGACTAAAGCTTTATGCGTTGAATTTCTCCAGGAGAGTTATGAGTGGTGATCGTGTGTTCCGTCTTCCGGCATTAGTGTAGTCTCCCATAACCTGGGAGTCAAAGTTCATACTAACAAAGGATCCTTTTATTACATAATGTTTTATTATATACAATACAACTCACTCTAAAGTAGTAAATAAAGCTTATTCCGCACCGGCTCAAAGCTGCTGTTAATTTAGATTATACTTTCCTAAGTGGCAATGCAGTTGACAAGCTTTAGTTTATAAATATTGCTATATTGAAACTTTCAATGCGTGAAGTAAAGGTACCTTAAAATCCCGAACGACTTTTATATCTCTTTTGAGCTTGACACTTCGACAGCAATCGGAAGCTTTGACAAGTCTTAACTGTCAAAGTAATTACAAAACATGATTGCGAACATCATAATTCGTTCTATTCGATTAGTAAACTACATTTATTGAACTTCAATCTTTTTATTTCTCGAATTGTATCTCTAGTTCCTAAAATATTACGTAAGGCACTAGTGAATGTTAATCAGAGTATAGTAAAAAGTAAGATGTTCATAATCTAAATAAGAACTTGACACCAACTCGCGAACAGTCGGACAGTCGGACGCTGGTGATGTAACTTCACACTTATTTCCCGGCGACTAACTGATCTCTTCCTTGAAACATAATATTCAAATGAGTTAGATATTTCTAGATTAACGTGTCAACTGTATCGGTGGGAGATAAACGTTTATTAAATATTGAATCTGTTAGTTGGACGGCAGTACAGGGGTGGCCAACCGTTTGATTGCGATTTACTGATCAATTTTAGGCTTCAGGCTGGTTAGTTACTAGACTATTCAGAGTAGTCAGATTATGTTAATTTTATACTAGCTTTTGATTAAAGTATCCAGGCATTTACTTTAATTTAATCAGACTTCGATGTAGTCGGGAGAATAATAGATTTCTTTATTTTTTTAAATTGATATCTAGTTATTATTTTCGAAATATACATTTAAAATCTAACTGCATTAAAATTTTTTTTAGTTCAGTTCGTCGAGGCGTGTAGAGTACTAAAATGTTATATAATTTCAGGTATTTTATGAAGGTATAAAATATAGATTGGAAAAATCTAGTCAGTAAATATTTTATTGGGGTACCGTATTAATACCGTATCAAATACCAAATAAATAGATCGCAAAATATAGGCAGTAAGTCACAGGCTATTAAGTTGACCACAATGGCCACCCCTGATGTGGTACAAGTGTACAACTGGTTTGAGTTATCGAATGATTCAATCGCCGCTATAAGGTGTGATAAATGGTGTGCGGTTACATTGTGATTGATAGCGGCAGTAGTGAAGTAGTGATAGTAGCGCCACTGGTCTGACCGCTGATTGTAGGGAGACGCGATTATGTGCCGCGTTATGTATTTTGTTGCTTTTTGTGATATGTTGCACTATGTTGTAATCGGATTAGCGTAAAAAGTAGTAAGTATAATATGGCGCCGATTTAGCGAATATCTTTTTTTTTCAATGAGGTTATTTTATTATCATTTTCGGATAAGACAAGCGCAGATTGGGGGAAAAATTGCGAACTGAATGAGATGCCTATACTCAACAGTGAGTAGAAGTGGGCTGAATGGTAAAAGATAGCCCCTGCCCCCTAGTATCCTTAGCAGGTTTTGCTAACGGAGTAGGTAATTTTTACTGTTTCAAGATTAAGTTTCATTTTAATATTTGAAATAGTTGTCACATCAGGTGTGAACGTATTTTTTAGCCCCAATAACTCGTGACTTTTTATGATTATTTAAGGAGATCATGTACTGATAAAACAAGAACCTAATATAATGTCAAAGACATTCCAATATACATCGATTACAGCATTCACGGGAAACGATAGGGCGCTATTCATAGTAGAGTAGAGACCGCAAGTGTGAAAAGCTTTGCGGTTAAGGCGCTTGGTGTTAGTTCTACGTAACATCAACGTAACCTATTGGCTACCTTAAGGTATTTTTCCTGAAGTCTTTTCTAACTTTAATTTCTGTAACAGTTAATAAGGTGGAGATTTGGTTAAGTCAGTCGTCTTCTTTATAATAAGATGGTATCATTATTGACATCAATAATTGCAAAAATTATGTATGACAGCGTTGTCGTCAGCAGTCTGCTAATTAATCTTTCAGTAGATAGATACTGCTATAAATTCAGTTCAGATGGATTCAGATTCTAACGCTAGATCGTATAACGCCATCTAGAGACATAAAAATAAACTATCACGTCATATCTCTTACTAACGTAAATAGTTACTCAAAGATACTGCTATTCAACACAAGATGTCGCTTTCGATTTTCAGTTTTAGTTGCTTCTACTTGTCAACAGATGTCTCTAGTATAAAGCTAGTTTCGTTGTTTCGTAGTAGTTTTTTACACAGGAGTAGAATGCAGTAAGGGTCAGCGCAGACCAAGAGGAGCGCAGCGGAGAGGATTTTTTTAACGCACTTGAAAATCAACTTTAAGTTAATTAAAATAAAGTGCACAATTGCTTGAACCTGACAAAAAATGCTCGCGCGTCCTCGAGGATGCGCGAGTATCCCCGCGCCTACTCGAGGACGCGCGAGCATCGTACGAAAAATTTCAATGTTGTTACTGAGTTTAAAGAGAGAGAACGACATTTTTATTCTTCTTCAGTCAAAAGAGCAATTATAATCATGGCCTAGTCTACCATCGTTGACGAATTTTCACGAAAGCTGGCCTGTTTAATGAAGAATGGTAACCTAGAAAGTTTTCCTCGCGCAGGCTCGAGCAGTCGCGAGCATGCTCGAGCATCCGCGAGCCGTAAAGAAAATGCTCGAGACCGCGCGAGGATTATTCCGGTCTGTCTGCGGTGGGCCTAATTGTTATGTTAATGATACTCTAATCAAGTTTATCAATAATGATTATACATCTCTTGTGCAATTTTGAATTAAATTTCGACTTTGCAGATTTTTTTGTGTGTCTTACTGATTTCGTTTCTAACTAGACGAATAAATTAATTAAATAAATCTTTTGTATTATAAATTAGCTTAATTAATACTAATATTTTATGCAACGTTCAAAAGTTTCGTATTTTATACTTGCGTAGTCATATTTACGTCAGGAAAAAGTAGTTTTGTTTTTGTAATTTCGTAAGAGGGAACGGTTTGCTAGTATTCTGTTTGTCTTTACCCATTGGTAAAAGAATTGCTTATTATGTTTGTGATACTTGCAATGTTATAACTATATCTTTAGCATAGCATTTAATGCACTACTGTCTTTTGGGGAAGTGTATCCTCCAGAAATGAGGCAGAAGCTAGCCTTGAATCCACCTTGCTACCCAAGTGCGAGTTGGGCATAGTATATGAATATTGTATGTAGCAGGAAAAATAAAACGGTTAGATTTTTTTTAATTGTTGTATTTTCTGATGATAGTTATGATGTGCCCATGTGTACAGTGAATGCATTACAGACACAAGTAAATATAATAATAACACAATATTACTCTATCCTACTCACAATATTTACAGCCTTATAATCAATAATATTATTATTATTCTCAATAAAATAACATTAACGAGTATTTTAATACACTACACATTTGTTCATGACTGAGTATTTCACATTCAAAATCACACTTAGCGCTGTCATAATACGAGCCAGTCCTCTTTGATCATGTCTGATGCCTTCTCGGCGATCATGATGACAGGAGCGTTGGGGTTGCCACTCACGATTGTGGGCATAATGCTCGCGTCTACCACTCTAAGGTTGGCAACACCGTGCACCCGCAGTCTGGGGTCCACCACCGCGTCTTGGTCGTGCTTCGGGCCCATCTTGCACGTACCAGTTGGGTGGTAAATAGTAAACGTGAAGTGCTTCAAACTACACTCCCAGTATTCATCGCTGAACAGCACGAGGTGCTGGCACCCCGGCAGTGCGATGTTGTGAGGCCGCGACCCGTACCTCTGGAATGCCGTCGTGTTCGACAAAGCCATAGCTATCTTTATACCTTCAGTCAATACTTGAATATCCTCCTTGTATGCGAAGTAGTTGGGCTCTATAGACGGAGCCTGGAAGGGATTACGACTCTTCAGTTTGATCCAGCCTGAGCTCTTCGGACGTAAGAGCAGCGGAAGAATGGTCCATGTCTCAGCGTCCTCTATAGGTTTGTACACCGTGTTGTACACACGGTCCCGTAAGTTTAATATTTTCCTTATCTGTTCTCCTCCATCGGAGTTGACTGAACTTGGTGCGAAGTGAAACTGTATATCAGGCCAGTTGCCAGACGTTGGAGCGTACTTGGTATTAACGAAAGCCAGACCTTCTACTCCTTGCGTTGTCATCGGTCCTTTTTCATACAAGATGTAGTTCATAGCAACTTGGAAGGTCTGGAATCGGTCCTTCTTGAATGTTACAGGTTTGTTCACAACGAAAGTCAAACCACCAAGGCCTACGTGGTCCTGTAAGTTGTGGCCTACTTTCAAGTTAGCCACTAAAGGAATGCCATGTTCTCTCAGGTGATCTGCAGGACCAATGCCGCTCAACATCATTAGTTTCGGTGTCGCTAGTGCTCCGGCAGACATTATAACTTCTCTTTTGATCCTTACTTTGTGCCGTTGACCATTTCGATAGAATTCTACTCCGTATGCCTGTTTTTTGACAGGGTTTATCAATATCCTTGTTACTTGAGCACCTAAAGCGACATGCAAGTTGCTTCTTTGTCTGACAGGTCGGAGGAAGGCCTTGGCCGTACTACAGCGGCTGCCGCGTCGCATCGTTGCCTGGGTCAACATGAAGCCTGTTTGTTTCGCACCGTTTATGTCACGATTATCGTAGCCCAGTTCCATGCCGCCTCGTAAGAATGTTACCGCTAGAGGAGTACGCCACGGAGCCTCTTGTACCGTGAGATATCCTCCAGCGGCATGGTATGGAGTGTTTACCAAATACGGGTTCCGGTTGTCTTCAGATTTGAGGAAATACGGTAACACTTGATCGTAGGACCAGCCGGGGTTACCGAGCGCTTCCCACAAGTCGTAGTCGTTGCGGTTGCCCCTCACGTACACCATAGCGTTGAGCACGCTGCAGCCGCCGAGTACCTTGCCTCTGGGCCAGTTGCAGCGGTCGCCGTTCATCGCGAGGCAGTAGGAGCGGTTGTTGGAGGGCGTGGTCTGGAACTGCCAGTCCATGTCGGAGAGTTGCGTGTAGCCCGCCAGGGCCGGGATGTCGGATATCTCCGTCTCGTCCTGCCCGGCCTCCAGCAGTAGAACTGTCCAGTTGCCGATCTCGGAGAGCCGCGACGCCACCACTGCTCCCGCCGAACCCCCGCCGACTATCACAAAGTCGTAGATCGGCAACACCTGGAATTTTATACAATGGCTATTTAAATATTTGTTTATGGTTGAAGATACTTTACATTACCGAAACTTAAATCATGTCACATTACTCAATATTTTGTTTATAAGATTTATTACTAATAATTATGTTTTGTGGAACTAGGCTATTAAAAAATATTAGTCTATGGTGTTAAGAAATATACGTACAGCATTGACTTCGGTAATGTAAGACTCCGGGTCGAATTGCTGGTATCTGAAGTACGTGATCCCGAGTGCCAGGAGTGGTATCAGACCCAATACGGTGATGGGTGAGGGTGCCAAGCTGGCTAGCGCTCCTGCCGCCTCCATCTCTACCTGTACAACTCATCTACCGCTATACTAATATTTACAACTTAATTATCCTACTAGTCTTAGCTCTCTTATATCCAACTTTGTTTTTTTCTTTGCTCCTCCTCCGAAAGTATTTTAGGCGTGTAATTTCTGATGCCGGCCTTTTTCGCAGGAGCCGTTTTGACCTTTTCAGAATCACTGAGATAGCTCTTGAGGCGCGCGCTCTTGATGTCGTCCTTGTCTGTGTCGAATAGTTGGAGAGTGTTGTAACGTTTCTCTTTGTGCAGTTTAACAGGTTTGTACAGTTCCTTGTTGGCGTCCTTGTAGTGTTCGTTTTTGTACAAGGAGGTGCAGTAGTAGTCGCTCTTAGAGGATCTGTCCGAGCGGTATTCGTAGGCGCTGGAGCCGCTCCGGTAGCCGCTGCTTTCGGTGGAGGAGTTGTCGCTCTTGAAGCTGTCGGCGCTTCTCCTCGCCTTGTGCCTCTTGTAGTGTTTGTCTTCGTAGTCGTTGGCTCGGTAGTCGACGGGCGAGCTGCGGTACTGCAACGGCTCGTCGTACTTGTCCTTGTAGCGCCTCACTTGCGTGCCACTGGCGTGCGCGTACGACTGTTCCTGGCCCATGGTGTGGCGCGGGATCGTGCTCTCGATATTTGATTTCTGAAACCATGCAAAATCATTGTGTTATTATTTCAATATTAACGTACTGTTTTTTCTTTTGCAGGTAATTGACTATTACTGATTATGGTACGTGAACATCTTGATGTAACTATATATTATGAGGCAAGATTTAATTAGCGTTACTTATATCTACAGTCTAAACAATTACAGCTAAAACCCTGAATGTTAATTGTAGTATTTCATAACGGATTTTACTCGCGAAGAGGATTAAAAACACGGACGATTTAGACTGCAAATAAAATCCTAAATGATAACGGTATTATATGTTTGTGTGTGTGCAAGTTACGTCAACTTAAAACTGTTTCTGAATACATTTTTAGCAGACATAAGTTAACAAAACAGCTTGTTTTAAGAATTTCCATTCAATTTGAATAATTTGCATCAAATTTTTTAAAGAATTTGACACTTAGTCAACGGGTGATTCAACAAATCTGCATGACGATGCTGTGAATAGTATAGCCAGGTTATCGATAAAAATAGAAACAGATTAACAAATTGAATATCGATACATAGACCGTTTGAAGCAATCAGCAACAAACATGATTAGTTAAAATAATGGCCAGTATTGTGTGTCAGTAGAACGGCCATTCAACCTGGGAGTGGAGCCGGACGAAATTTGAACGCGAGAGAAATTTTAACAGGTTTTATAAACCACTTGAATTTGAAGTGTCGTGTTTCTACAAACAAATTATACTTTAAATGTTCAGTTAGAAACCTAAATAGAGTTGCAAGTGTGTGCTCAACTTGCAAAATATAATAAAATAAAATAAATGCAGAATATATACTAATTAAATGAAATAGATTAAGACTTAGTTACATCGTTAGTTATGACACGTAGAAACATTAATTGCTGTCTATATTTTACTTTCGTAAGAACAGAAATAAGTGGTTGTCTCGGTGAATTATTATAATATATCAATTATATAACTAAACAAGAGTTATCAACTACATAATCTTCTTAGTTGTGCGTTAAATTGTAGACTTTCTTCAAACCACTGCGGTCGGTACTGCAGTTAGCCACTGTAATGACTTTCACTAGCAATTTTAGATTTATTTTAATATCTCGACGTAGTTTTATTGTTTCCTTTTATATTTATTAATTGAGGTGAGAAGTATTTTTTTCCTTAGCCTTTAAGTGTCTCTCTGCCGGGCAGGATTTTTCCCCCTTTTTTTTCCAAAGTATCGTCTATCGTCTGCGTTCTCAGACCAGTAAGCGTATCACGTATCTCAGTTGACAACTAGTGTACGTCGAATTAATAGCCACATTGCTGCTTTAAGGTTACGGATTAATCACTATAATCTAAGGAAGAAAACAGCATAGAGGCTTTAAAGAAGTTGTCAACGGATATATGTGATAACCCCCTAGTCCTTCCCAAATGCGTCCAGGAATTACTTATGCTCATTGAACTTTGTGGATCACAAAAACGTAAAATTCGATGTAATGTTTACAAAATATGTGTTCGTTTCACTTTCGGTCGTGAGGTGAGCACAACAGGTGGTAATTGAACGCCTGTGCTAACGTATGATGCAGTACTGTCACTTTTATCTTTAGAAATCATCGACTCGGTAATAACTATAATGTTATTTGGACTTTGATAACTTTTGAAAAAAGTGCTCTAAGAAGCGTATGTAATACTTTTTGGATGAGGTCTTTATTATAAGAGAAAGAAGTTTGATTCTGATATGTGCTTTTATAGTTTGGCTTGAAATTGAGGTCCTTAGTGCGTAAATGCAGTTCGTAAATACACGTATCACGGCCTTTACACATAGGGGTATGCAAAGAACGCCACTTGGTACGATCCTTATAAACTTCCCTTGCCTCATTCACACCCAGACATCTTGTAATATAGATTAAATTGATTTATTTGCAGCTCAATTTTATTCAAGAAGAACATTCTGAACCTTGCTCTTGTCAAAACAAAATCAATTAATGTGTTAAAGGTCTGAAAATTCAAACGTAACGAGCCTTGAAATAAAGAAACTTAACGTACAAGTCACGATGTGATTCAAAGAGCATGTAATACGATCGTCCACGGGCCATCCGTCACGGCGGCATTATACCGGCATTATACCGTCGAAACTGCTTCAACACAACGAAACTAACAAGCGTACTACATACATTTGTTTCTATTGTTCATATGACAAACATGTGAAAGACAACAAACTGAAATTTAGAAAATGCTATCCTAATTTAAACTTTATGTTGATAAACGCATAGTCTGAAGTTGCTTGTAGCGTTCGAGCCAAAATTTAAAGCCTGCTGTTTTATTTTGAATCTTGTGTGTGATGTGTGTAGGTTGGATGTTGTGTGTACATGAGAGTGCATACGTTAAGTGTACAGAATTTTGAAGATGCAAATTGTTGGTTGATTGTTGTCAAGTATCAATTGTCCGTTAACCTTCAGTAAATATGCTTTTTTCTTTAAAAACAAATTTATTTTCGAGTATCGGTAAGAGCTTTTGGAACTCAAGTACTCTACGTTGTTATGTTGGGTAAACCTTTTTTAATTTGATTTGCTTATTATGCACAATTTTATATAAATAGGAGTCTAGGTGTTTTATAACTGTTAACTTTAAGAAGTATTGGACA
The DNA here is from genome assembly GCF_050436995.1 of Anticarsia gemmatalis. NCBI lineage: Eukaryota > Metazoa > Arthropoda > Insecta > Lepidoptera > Erebidae > Anticarsia > Anticarsia gemmatalis. The sequence goes on along the minus strand of NC_134764.1, from coordinate 4,772,383 downwards.
TTAATAGGTTATTAATATTATATTTCAATAGACTGATTTTCGATTGTTTCTTTATTTGACCACCGATATACAATATTTGATCTTCTTTTTGTTTACGAGTCATATTAATCTTAAGGTCTAACTTTGCATGGTAATTGTAAAAACTCAAATTTTGTTCTATTTTTCGCGCGTGTTTTATTAGATTTAATTACTGAAGGTAAATTTCCCCACGAGTATATTTAAAAAGCGGAACGACCATTAGATCCGTATTATTTATCTCTCTAAATACCATGAAGAAGTTTGCTTAACTTGATGTCATTATTTCTTTTCCATTTCTTTTAAACGTTTTTCTAAAGATATAAGACCGTTTTACAGTAATTGTATGTATTTATATTGCTTAAACACTAATAAAATTGTGTGCGATCTTGTAATTCGACGTCTCCATAACGTAATTTTATTGTTTGCAGTTCTCCGACACTCAAAATTTTCAGAGCAAAACGTTGTAAAATGAGTTCGAATGAACAACTTTGTATTAAATAGTGAGTTTATTCCGAGTATTGTTCTTATTTGAGTTAATTATTTTGTTCCAGTAATTTCTTTTGCTTTGCAGTTTGGGACGTATTAAGCTTTGTCACGGTAAATTAGCCGCTTATCCTAGCAATTAACCTAACATTGTTGTTCTGTATATGCGGCATCTAATTAATAATAACATATTGGTTTAGTCTTCAAATTCTCATCAAAAACTATAAACTTGCGAGCAAAGTACACATCAATATCTGAATTTTCGTCTTTGTCTCGTGCTTCAATATTATTTTGAAAGGAGTAATACTAAGACTTTATAACACGCAAAAAAAACTATAGTTTATAGCGCTGAAGTTCTTTCCCACTAGTAAAACATTGTTCCTAGGTTACACAGTGTGTAGCTCAGACACAAACGGTCCGTTAGACGAGTACGCGTGTTTCCGCGCCGGCACCCTTCTAGTTAATTACTTTTAACTGTCGTACTAGTCGACACCTGTATTATAACAGTTTTGTTATTACTTTATTTTTGTCATAAATGCTTAATTATCCACTTTTCATTACAGACACAATCTTCTTATGTGTCATAACAGGTTTTGAACATAACATGACAGTTTTGACTTTTAAGTAGGTTTTACTTATTTGTTGTTTTTTGACTTGCTATTATTAGAGCACAACGCGGTTAAACTTACGATCGGTCCCGTAATTAGATTAGTGAGAGAGTGACCATCATACCATTAAAGGCATTTTGGTTGAAAAATATGGCTACTGGCAATGCAATACAACCTGGTTCCAATTGTCCTACAGTCTAAATTTCTTTAACCTAATTGTAGTCTTCGCTGGTCTTTTTTTATATCAAACTGGGCACCTAGTTTGTATGCCGTATGTATATACCTACTTTTTACGTCCGTAAGCAGTAAATATACATGCTGCTGCATGTATTAGTCTTTAGTCTGTATGTCTGTATAACTAATCAATTAGCATGATTCTTCCACTATAATTCCTTTATATGATATTTGACAATAATTTGCTGTAACCTCAGTAAATATTATACAAGTGTATGTACATAATTGGTTAATAGTAATGTGTACATTTTATTGTGCAACGGTTGAGAGTGTTAACCAGGTTGGCCGAGTACCTAGTAACCTGACCGGTGTTTTGCAACCGAAGGCTCGGAGTAGCGTGACACCGGTCGCTTTTTAACATCTCGTGTATTTGGTAAATTACTGCAACTTACGAGACAGCTGCACCTTAAAATGCCGCTGTGATGTGGAGCAACAAAGTAATTTTAGTGTAGAACGGTTTTTCTTCAATGTTAGAAGGGACTCGTGTTCAAGTAATTTGATACAGTAATGTGACTGCTGATTATTTGGCACTATCAAGTGCGTAATCTAAAACTACACATACCGATCGCCCTTTGCCTTTTCAAACTCTTTACTTTAATGTCGCGAGATAGCTGACCGCTAGATACAATACTATCGTACTAGAATCGATGCAACAACTTGAAAACTACAAAAATATATATTCTGCGTGGGAATTGAACAGTCGACTAAAGTGGGAGCACCTTGCCCACCTAAATCACTGAGCCGCGGGCGTCGTCTTATGATGATGAAAGTAAAGCTTCATTGCCTTTAGTATAAGACAGAGTAGTATTATTCTGTGGTAGTATCGTCCAAAGCATAAAAGTCATGCCAGAATATGAAACAGATTATATTACAGACAATGATTTAAATATTTTGATTTAAGTAGACGTTTTCGAAATCTGTAAGTGTAACGACCTCTTGCAGCTTTTATCCTTGAATATATGAGAGAAAGGAAAAGTTTAGAAGATGTCTGCGATTATATTGCTACATTTAAATTAACATTCAAAGTCAGTGGAATGATTAAAAAGGTTGCTTTAATGTTATCGAGATAATCAGGAGCGAGTAATATACTTAAATGGTCTTATGTGAGTATTGTTCATATTTGATAGACAATGATGTTTTCTAGAATTCTATCGAACAAAAATTGCTGCATTTTTAGACCAATAAAATAAATATTTATATTATCTGAAGACCTTAAAATATTATAAATCGAACATTTCCAATTACAAGTCAATATTTGATGCAAGTTTCGTAATTTGTCGGTCGACTTGCCTAATTAATTGTCAACTACCTTGGGTAGCAGACTACCCAAGGTCTAAATACACAAGACTGTGATTGAGTTTATTAGAATGCAACTGCAATATTATACGTTCGTAAGTAAGCTAACTGCCGATAAGTGAATAAAAATAGAAACTTCAAACAGGCCATTTATATGCTTATCACGACGAAACCATCGGCTGGGCCACCTACTGCTACGAGCTATAACGTGAAGAGTTTTCACAATAAGGCAAAATTCCTATAAATCCTATTGTACTCATACTATCAAACATGGCTTGAATCGTGATCGAAAGAGAAATAATGTAAGCGAAGTACAAAATATGCTGTGCTATATAAATATTTAACTAAGTTGAAAAGATAACCCATTATTCTAAATGTTGAACCAGCTGAGCTTTTTGTTTATTTTCTTTCCAAACTTATTATTCTGTATTTGGACTCGGATGATACAAATCTTTATCACGTTGCTATATAAATACTGGTATTGTAAAACGGTGAACTTAATTTTTCGTCAATACAAACGTCAGACAACCTGATTCTTCTTGATATCTTTTATACCCAAAACGAGGGTATCATTAAGTGTGCCAATATACCGTATTTTGTATTAATTCTCTGCTTGCCATGGCACAACCTGAATAATGAATTATATTTCTTTATTCATGGCCATCACTGGCCTCGAATTATGCTGATTTTAACGGTTTTGGAAGCTAACTGCCTTTTAGGTTATTACATAAGACGGATAGTTTGGCTTTATGCTATTTAAAGTGGGACGATGTACTTCAATGTCTTTTTAAGAGTATACTAAAGTATTCTTACAACTGTTATTATGATTAATAGCGTGTAAATACCTATTTTATTCTTTTTATGTGTAATTATTTATTTACTGCTCTTAGATAACAGTTTAGTAAAGCCTCTAAAAATTGAAATGGTGATTCACCTAATTTGGCCTACTCCGTCCCAGTAACCTACTATTCCGAAGACCTATTTCCAAAGGTTATAGTGCACGTCGAGTGCATTAGCCACCCATATTTGAAGTACATGCAGTACAGCTCCAGTTCTTTAATGGTCCCTATTCCTTATACAGTTCTATTAAATAATTCGTTCTGCTTATAGTTGTAGGTATACGTAACCTATCTATAAATTGCCACGCAACAAAACCATTAAATAATTTGGTACAGTGAACCACACCGTGTTAGGATTTATAAACGTGTTCATTAATTCTCCATCGATTTTATTGCGAACTTTATTTGATCCAGCAAGTGGGACACTGACTTCATTATCAGCTGCCTACGTGCAACATGGACCGTCACTATCCAGTTTACCATCAACACGATTCTCAACTTTATTACTGACACATAGAGTTCATTGTTAGTATAGTTTTGTTGACCAGTGTTCGCCACTTCAACCCTAAGCGCGTCTATTCTATACGCATACGTTTGACGTAAGACGATTGATATATCGTTGTCCATCTACGACGGAGAAAGTTCTTCAAGATAGTTCAGTTCGTTTTGTTGGTTCAATGGTTAGTTGACCACTGCGTGCGTGTTGTGGCGTAACTCTAATTTATGGACGACACTCTCAGTTTCTATTGACACGTACAATTTGGGACTGAACGTGAGACGTGGCAAAGACACCGTTGCACAACGATCAAATTATGGCAACTTTGTAATTTGAGCCCCAATTTTGTTTCATGTAATGGTAGTAAATGAAGTTCAAAATTGTATCTAATCATGTGTTTGTTGTGATACAACAAAATTACGCAGTGATGCAAAGATCTTCAACATTTAAATGCAGGGCTTCTAAAGCTGATTTTAAGTGTTGAAACAGCTTGATGGATTACGCCAGTAGTGTAGTTAGAAGAATAGGCTGAAGAATAACTGGACATGTCGTAATAAGCGAACGGAAATGCTGATTTGCGTGATTCCAGTCATGCAGATTGTTAATTTTTCCGGTACAGCACGCATGGACGGCTCATAGAACTGTAGGAAGGCGAGCATATTATGTGTGTAAAGAAACTCATGTCGTAATTACCAAAGTCTGATGTATAGCTGTTATATGTACTTGGTAACCTTATTTATGTGAACTTCAAGAAATTTCGTAAACTGCATTTGATAGATTATGTTGTATTCTCTTATTTAGTGATGGTAGGATCGCAAAACATGTTTCTCTCTCACTTTTTTCGGCACAAAATTGCAGTATTTCTGTTTGTTGTTTATTTTATCGAAGCAATTTGATATTTAAAGTAACATCTGTGGCAACAATTTCGTAAATAACAATCCCTGTAATTTACATACAGATTTTTATTAAACACTATTTAAACAGGGACCCTGTTTAAATAGTATTTAATAAAAATCTACTTCTAGTGTATATTTTCGTGTTGGTTCATAATATAAACAATAAGCAATTAGTGACATAATATCAACCTTTAACATTTGACATATTGACATTAACAATTGATTGTGTTACATAACATTTCAGAGCCTACAATATGCCACGCCTACCTGTCTTCATTGATTGATGTAACACACATTAGCATATTATGTTTGAAACATCTTCAAGAACGCTGGTCCAAAGTTAGATAGTTTTCTGTATCTTTCTAATGTCTTATAAGAAACCAAAGTAAATTGTTTATACTCTCGTATTCTATAAAATAAAAACCCCAACCCATGAACAGTGTTAAATATACCTGAGAAATATAATGGCTGACATAATTAAAATATATTATACACGAATGAATACTTGTGCCGCTTAAACGTAAACCAGTAGTGCCTACTGGTTTCTATTTCATCAAGACCTAGCCTATACTAATCCGGAAAACCTAAAGACCTAAGAGTGCTTCAACAGTTGTTTCGTAAAGAGAGAAACCAAGATATTATCTAGGCAGCTGACAACATACATAAGATGACTATCTACACTATCTACTATGTATATGATGACTATCTACTGTGGTTTAGCTTTACTGCTTCAACGGCCGTATGTGGTGTGAATAATTTCCTCAACTGATACTATCTGAACGCTTATGAGCATGACCTACCTCAATAATAACTACTTACACACCACTGTGACTAGTAGGAAACATACTGTTATCGCCTTATAAAAGTCTTATCGTAGTTATTTCTGTATGTTAACGTTTCTTGTACTAATAATCTAAGTTACAACTGTTAATTTGAGTTTCTCTCACTATCTCTTATATTCTACAGAAAATTTGATGAGTATCTGTTAGGTTAAGTAGGTACATTATGAGTTTTTAACATAGCATAATAAGCTGTCTACTAACTGGTAAGATATTAATAAATTTCTCCTATTACTATCCCACTTCTGGGCAAGGTTCTCTTGCGAGTATAAGCGAGGGTCAGGTGAAATGTGGGCTAGAGGCTTTGCAGTTCTTCAAGAACTACTTTAAAGGGACTCTTATTTTTTATCCCGGTATTTTTCTTCACCGTTAAAACAGTTGATAACAAACTAACTGTTAAAACTGTTTAATTCTAAAGTGGCTAATTTCTAAAAGTCACCGTGTTGCTACTTTATTAGATTATATTATCTATCTAGTTTTCTCAGTGGGGTTATCTTTGTAAATAGTTTGAAGTGCTACGAGTGAGCCGGTTTGAGAAAGCACTTGACCTTTACAGAGACAATGAGTTCTTTGGCCCGCATTAGTTTTCCTTGTTCCTTGTCAACCAGTTCGTCGTAGTTATTTATATCTGTAAGTAAAGAATGTCGTCTTTCGCCTTTTGAGTATTTTGAACTAGATTTACGGTTAGTGTCGAACTGTGCAACTATACTTAACTATTAAATTGTGAACTGATTTAATTTAGTTAAGTTCAGTAGATTTCTTAATGTTTAAGTTTTGTTTCCGAGTTTCACTGCTGAGCAGTGTTTTCTCCCTTTAATTTCCAGTCCCTTCGATTGCTCGATGATGAATTATAACAAAAATGGATATCAGGACTTTGGTTAAAAACATTTTTTTGCATCCATAGGCGCATCATAGAATATTGCGTGCTATTACCTAAGTTATAATTAAAAATTATCAGTGACAGGTTCTTATAATGTTACTGTATAGTTAACAAATGCTGCGTAAGTAAATGCAACAGCTAGGAATAATAGAATTGTATCTTTTTTATGCGTAATAGTTAACAACTTTAACAGTTGAAGATAACACGTTTCCATACATATATTACTTCAGATCTGTATCACTGTATACAAATGTTATAATTGATTGACCTCTCATTAACTCAGGCACCATGTCTATATTTTGAAGGTACCTCTCTCTCCGATATTACTTATCTTGGGCTCACTGCTCTTAAAACTTAAAATGGCCACATCCACATGTCGAAGGTCGACGTGATTCAGAAAATTGCTTTAACAGGTGTTTTCATATTCAATTCCCTCGCAATAATGCACATCGCATTATTATCCCATTAAAGGAACACAAGGTTGCCAGCTATTATTACAAAAGTAGTGGTTTTGGGGTTCTGTTTCTAAAAGGTAAAAACAGATGTTACTAAGACTTAGCTGTCCGTCTGTGTGTCACCAGTCTCTATCTCATAAACAGTGAAAGCTATACCATTGAAATTTTCACAGATTTACAAGAAATAAATAAAAATAGAAATTAATAAATTCATGAGTATTTTTATTTGGGGCTCCCCTCCAAAAACCTATTTAATTTTTTTTCTCTTGATAATGGTGCAGAACCTTGTGAACGTGAGTCCGACTCGCACTTGGGCCGCTTTTTTTTGCAATGAAAGCCATTATCTCGATAGGTCAGTCCATCTGTGTCACAAGGGGTCATCGCGTCACGTAGGCTTTGAGCAAACACCGTGAATTTTCACCTAGTAATCGTAAACTAACTTCTGAGTAATTGCTTGATGAGTACATAGGAATGTGCTGTGCTTATATTGAGAAATAAGGAGGTAGATTATTTGTGATGTTCTTATTGACTAACAGAATATGTGTTTAACTTATAGAAAAAAGAAAGCCTATTTGGTTGTAGAAACTCCACAACGTATCAGAGCAGTGATAGCCGAGTGGTCTAAGTTGGTACCGCTCTCGGAAGTGGTTGACTTGCATGCCTAAGATTCAAGGCCTAACCTCTCCCTCATTATGGGAGGACCATTGCCCAGCAGTGGGACAATAATGGGTATTTTATTTATTTATTGATACTGTATCAATATTCAAGTGTAAAGTTTTGTTCTAGATTGTGTGAATAGTTACTATACACGTGGATTGCAACTTATCACCAGTAGCATAAGATAGTATCAAAATAAATGACTATCCATAGCAACACAGCGGTAATTACTTAGGTAAACGTATTTTAACTACTTTTCGTCAGCGATCATAATACATTGAGTATAATTGGCGTGATGTATCGTTGTACATCCTTTATTCAACACTTCACAGATACACGCAACCTGCAAACATCTATCATATTGATAATTGCGTTTTGTAATAGCTTACGAAGGAAGGCTTTTTAGAATGTTCTAGAAGTCTAAAAAACTACTTACATTTGTCAATTACGAAAATTAAATTATTTGCAAGGAATACAGAGTAACCCAACATAACAACATCAATTTGAGATTCACTTGTTTCTTATGAGAATCGAATCTGCGACCTACTGTAGCGATGATAGTGTGACGCCCACTTTAACATTTCAAGAAGTTGTTCCATTGTTCCTACTCACGTATACGCCCAAGAGTTACAAAGACTATAATCTAATACATCGATGCTTTCACACAACAGAAAAATGTACTTAGTAACAAGTTGGAACCACTCATCCCGTCCATTTACCTATCACGGTCATCCATCAAACTAGAATTGATAGAAAAGTACCTATACCCGTCCTACTCATACTCTATTAGATAAAAAGAGACAAACGCAATAACAAAAACATCACTGGTAAAAGGGGCTGTATTGAAATAGGACGAAAGCAGGTGGAATCCAGTTTGACAGGTGTATGAGGAAACTAAGTGCAGAGCAAGTGCAACCTTTTTAATGACAGACCTTATTCGTGTACCCGCACTTTGTAAGGTGCAATTACAAGGGCTATTTATGTAGAATGTCAGTTCCAAGTTGTTGTGCCTTGATCCCAATTTATTAATATGAAGGCTTAAGACCTTTGAGGCTTTTAAGTTAAATGACGTTTTTTGTGATAATTGTTAGTGAAAGGATCAAGGACGAGGAAGTATAAAGTACTTCCATGACTTATACCAACTGATTAATTTTTCTTGGATGCTTCAGAGAAAAAGGTATTTCTGTACATTTCCGGAATTTTATTGAATATATTCAATTTAATTTAAGTATAGACAGGCACTTAATACCCATTGCGAATCAGTTATAATAACATTATTTCAATGCGCATTAGCAAATGTCACTCGAACCATTTTTGTATGTGAGTGTGAAAATCGTGTAAATGTCACACTTTCGAATTAGATGAGAATATCTGAGATTGTATCGATAGTTTTTAAACATGATTCAAATTAGTTTAATAAAGAATAAAGATTTCAATCAATTTAGAGCCTCTTTGTATTTTTGTAAGCCTTTTTCATTATTTACGATTTTAAATACAATTAAACTGTTTTGTACAAATATATTGTTTTTCTAGAGTTATTATTCCACTAACATCAATATTTATTGTAACAAATTTAGTCGTAAATCATATAATTACAGTATTGTGTACATCTCATGCAATTCTTACTTCAAGAGAACAGTGACCAACGTTATTATGTTATTGCATTGTACATGATAATGTCAAGCGGTTTCAAATATGCCGCGAAGCGCGCGCAACTTTTGTTAGCACGATGTTATTCAATCACACATGTGCCAATTCAGTAAGGTCATTCATTTTATTGTAACCCCATGAAAACGTAAACCTCCTTTCAAAATTGTTTTGCAATCAATCAATAAGAATGTTTTATTTTTTCATAAAATTTCATAAAACTTTAGAATAATTTTATGAATCTAAAGTTCAAATTTTGTCACATGTGTCGTTATAGAAGAAAGATGAAATAATTGTTTGTTTATCAGTCAACTTAAGAACCGCAAAATAATTGAATCTTATTTATAAACCTAATCGAAATGCCGGTATGATACGAAACGGTACGATTGCACATGCCCTACAGATATACAGTTTCTTGACATGTTATCGGCAAGTAAATTGGCACCAATCTAGGCCAGAGATGTAGCTTTCCATGAATTAATGCTGGCCACATCTCGCGCCGGCCTCATAGAATAATTCACCGTTGATTCTTCATACGTGTTGACATTACCCAACCGTTTGCAGGCGATAGATTTAATTGCACCAACACGTAGAGTTAAGTAACCTATCACAATTATTCGGCTGTTATGTGTCCGTTGCTGTGTGCTGCGATTAATATTGAAAAACTTTACGAGTATTCTGCAATACGAAGCCGAATAATTTAAAACAGAAAAGCTAAGTCACTGTGGTGGATAGTGGCTAGTTATCTCGGATTAACATGGTTAGCATATTGGAATATCATCTGTACGTACTTGAGTTAGGAACTCTATGTCTGGCTATCTGTAGGGGTTAGTCTCAATAACTATCAGAACTTATTTTTAAAATCCCTTTACCTTCAACTAAAACAGGGTACCGATTATTGTGTCACGGAAAATAGTCGGTAACCACTACATTGCTTCAGTATTTATGTCCAATGTCCATCTAAACATTAGCACATATATTATGTATTATTGATGAGACCCCTATCATTAAAAGCACTAGTAATGCAACTTTCCAAATCATAATATGCATCATATTATTTTAAACCAACGTTTAGTCTTGGTCACGACTACTTACGACCTTATGACTTCGATATACATCGATAAATTAAACCGATGTGGATAAAAACGATCGCTACAATAAAATAAAAATATGCATTTAGTACAAATTACCTTGAATCCATCTTGATGTTCGAAATCGAAATTTCCAAAAGAATTGTCGATAATTCAACCACACTTATTACAATAAATATCACTAATCAATTAAACTATTCACTTAAAAAAAATCACTTTCATCACAATCTGTCACTTGGGTTCAAATTTTGACAGTTCCGATGGAACGTCAAACCTCGTTGTCTCACACTGGTGTGATTTTGCTCTCAAACTGAAATGAATTTTATAAATTCCATTCGAAATGTCTCGGTTGATAGAAAGCAATGAGTGTTCCGGTGTTGGGACTTTCTTCGACGCGTGCGCTGACGTGCCGCGACTCACGGCAAGTGAGGACGACGTCGCGCCACAAGCCACTACTGTTGATACCGATTCACTGTTGCTCAATACTATATTATTGACTTACTATTTTGAAATTATATATCTTAGAGTTTTTTGTACATGTTTTTCAAAATCTAATGTGCCAAATAGCAGGTATTATGTCAAGATTAACTGCGATAAATAAAGCTTTCTTTTTTGTAACAGTTATATGATGTGTGGTTATACAAATGTGTCAGTTGAACTCATGATTAAGCCGCTATCTGTTTAATCGTCTGTTATTGGCTTACTTTGATCATTTATTCACATCTACAAAAACCTTAGAAAAAATCAATAAAATGTTATTGGAGCGATATAGTTTGTAACACTTACTGACGTGACTTATTCCCGAGGAAAATAATTAGCCATATTTCCTTACAACATGATTTTACAAGTAAAACACGCTGTACTGATCCTACGTAACATGGGATAAGGTGAAGACGACTAATTTCCCGGCCACTTACGTAATTATCCATTTTCTTTTAGATTAGTTGGCCTTCAAGATACAGATTTTCTATGTAATGAGTTAGTAAACCAGTGACTACTGGGTTATTAAGAAACTTTGGTTAACTTAACCTTGTTTTGTGACCTTGTAGGGTGTACCAACTTGTATGGTGATGCACTAAGCTAATTATGGTGGCGTCAACAACATGTTCTTCGTCAATAGACTACTTACAACTGCTTTATGTGAAGAGGCCTCTTTTTATTTAGTTGTTAATGGAATTTTAAAACGTTTTCTTAGTTTTGGATTACAGCGTGATGGGCTTGCAAATATTGGATTTTATTCGATTTTTGTTCAGGTAATATTCGAATATTTGTCACCCCATATAAAGAAATATGACATGTGGCTGTTGCTTATTGGCTTCGTAAAAAAAAATATTGTATAAGAACAATTTTCAACGGTTATGTATAGTTGTGGTTAATACGATCTTTTTCATGTTTGTTTGGCAGGTATATGTATAATTGTAGTAGTTATGTGATAGTTGGAAACTGCAATTGAAATACATAACTCTACTCTAAGTAATATATTGTGTTTCGCTGGATGTAATACTATATCTTATTTAATATATTTTTATGTTTTGTTGGTTGTTTACTACACGACAAAGGTCTTTGCCCCATACGTTTTTGTCATCATTCGCTTTTACCTAACATTTAGTAAAAAGCGTTTCGTAGGGATCGAACTGGCTTTTTTCTTTTCTAAAGAGAATTTTGTCACACTTTTTGTAGAAGTGAATTCTTATAAGATTAAGTCGAAAAAAGTGAGAACGACTAATTAATTGAACGATAATTTTTATTAGAGGAAGTACCAGTCAACGGCTAGTAATTACATTTAATTAAGTATTAATAATGCATACATTAGAGCTCCTTGGACTTGTAGAATTATTTTCTCACACTTTCAAAATCATGTTATATATACAAATGTTATATGTATATTAACATTGTAAGCATTATGTTCGTTAGGAAATAAGTAGCGTAAGATTGCAACAAGTGATACATGAGTTAGAGCTGATCAGATTACTGTAATCACTTCCTTCGTTTGAATACCATATGAAAATTAAATGCAAATGTTGCATTGTGCGATGCATGTCATTGTACTTGTATGTATAATTCTACCATTTTTCTTATAGGATCTGTATAGTTTGAGGACACATTTCCTACTACTTTGTGACAAGGACAATTAAACTCTCACTGTGAAAATATTGGATATCGAGTTATTCCAGAAAATGAAAGATTACTTCCCTATGCGACAATAGTTTTATTCAACAATACACTACAGGTATAACATTTCCGAAATTGCCCCTAGAATCTGCCTCGTTTGACAGCAACTTGTAATTTTCCCGAACAACTCAATCTTAGGAATGAAATGCTTTGTGCAAGTTGTGATCTTTGTACTAATCGAATTGTTCTAAAGTTATATATGTATATTATAAACAATATGTTGTGTGTGTGAGTGGTTCAGCAGGTAGCCTTTCACGACTGCCTCTATGTCTGTGTGTGTCCATCCTTTGTGCTAGTGTGCGAGAGAAAGGCATGCCGAGAGAAATTTCGCCGAGTTGTCTTTTAGCGAACGATTTTGGTATTTTTTTTCTCGGTTTAGGGCTCAAATTGTACTTTTGACAGCGGTAATCTGATTGGAATTTCATTTACCGGTCGTATTAAACCGCTTGAAAATATATTTTTTAAAGTTTATGATTGGGAAAAGATTCGATTATCGCAAATCCCTGTCAACATTATATTAAAAAAAAGAGTTGCTACAAATCAACCACGAATAACACAAAAAAAGAAAAATACACTTATGTATATGAAAAACTGTATAAAATGTTGTTTTCACTATTTAAATAATGGTAACCAATTTCATCTAAGTACTTAACTAAGTGTTTAACCTTATGCATCTTAGCATTAGTATTCACATAACTTAACCTATTTAGGTCAAGTTCAGAGATTTTCTCTAAACAACAAATAACGGCGATTATAAATGGAAAGCAAAAGTATCCTTGTGGTACCGTTACGGCGGCCATTGTGGTCCCGTTATACAACAATCCGCTCCTCGACTCACTCGCCGTACCTTCCGGTTTGCGGTGACTGCACTATGCTACTACTCTCTTCGATGGATTTACTCTCCAGTGGGTCTAAGTAACGAGTACGCAGTCCCTTCTGGTGATAAACTTAGTAGGGACTTGTACTTATTACGTATGTATATAAAGAGTGGCCAGTTTCTTGCTTGCTCTATTCATTGACCTTACCTTCCGAATTGGCGGTAAATCTACTTATGTATTTCATCTTTGACAAATATCAGTGTCACCATTTAACTTAAATAAATATATTATTTAATTTCTATTTTTCAAGCAATGTAAATAAATCACATAAGATACATGGTAAAAATAAACTTCTAGACACATCAATTCTATTGGGAATTGAACTAACTGTCCATATGTAGTTCAAGCTGGTAGCTTCAACTTCAACCATTGGACTCCACTAATAAAACTTATCTTGTTCAGATGTTGCGGTTCTTAATTATCTGCCATCTCTTGGCTAGTAGCCGTATTAAAATATTTGGTGTGGGCAATCACCTCATGATTGCATGCAAGTTGTTTAACTGCCATCTTGTGGCGAGTAGCTGTACTATTGTTAAATTTTTTTTTTTACTTTTGCAACTAGATGGCGCTGCTAAAAGTTGTCGTGAACGAAAAAAAATAAAATGTAATTTAAGTTGTAAAATTGTTCTACTAATGTTCCGACAGAGGCGCTGATGGAAAACCAGCCAAATGTCACGCTGTCAAAAAATTTTAAATCTATTCTTTGGAGAGTCTACGCGCCATTTTTTGTTTAAACCTACGGTTGCACCATATAAAATGTTAATCAAAATAAGAAAATAAGTATATTTTCGCGATTGTACGTTTCAGCAGCAACTATCGCTGCCCTACATTTTCACTTAACGTAGTGAAGAAGTCTTGCTCAAGCCTTTTTATTTAAATAACAATTATCACATTCTAAAAGGATTCAAAGGGTGTAGTTACAGCACGTTTGACCGACTTACAATATTTCCTACTACAAGTCCTGAATATTTTGTTTGTAATTAGTGAGCATACAAACTAAAATTCAAATATATGCCTAACTCTACATGAGCTGGTTTCTAATTGCACTGAAATTTACATAGCACGAATTAGCACAGCATTTGCTCTTCATCCGTAATATAATCATAATTATTTTCTTTAATGAATTTTAATCTGGTCTAGAATTAAGTAGGTAATACATAGATCCAAATTCAGCAAAGATATATTTTATCAGCAGTTGGTAAATTTGCGCCCTGGATGATAACGAGCATTCTTAACAAAGTTAGAACTTATGATGCGCGAGATATCGCTCTTAAATTAAGAGAAAAGCAACAATAGCTATTAAAAATATCAATTTTGTAGATATTTTATAAGTTTTACATAGTATATTAAATAAACGTAACATGATTGTTATCACGCGACCGCAGTGCTGGTGGTCTCCGAGCAAACGAATACACGAGCGTAATCGAGAAATCGCCGAGTGAAAGATCGATGCTCTCGTCAAAGTAAAGACGACGTATACTTCTGTGTTATTACGCAAACTTCACATTTTGTGTATCGGAGTGACGTAGTTTGTTCATTACCGTTTTGAGATTTCAGTTTCAAAAACCACATTAAAATACTGCTTCATCTTTAAGATAGATCGTTTTATTTTTTAACAATGTGTTAAGAGACCTTACAAATAAATAATGAGAAGAACAAAAGGGTTGCGACAAGTAACAGTTAAGTTATGCGTCTACTGGTACTATAATCGTTTGGTACATAGAAATTAATACATAGGAATAAATCCTTGCGTTCCGATTTCGACTCAGTGGACGCGTAGCTATAATAATGATTATCAATTTAGTCATTCAAATTAATTCCTAAGTGAGTAATAGAGAGATCTTAAGCTGTAATAATCTGTCACAAGCGATTGCGCAGCTAAACGGTTCATAAAACAAATTGACTGCAAAACAACTGTAACATTATGTCATAATACTTAGTACTTACTATAACAGCTGACAGATTTATTAATAACCATTATCACCGGCGCTAGAGCACATGTATTTACGTAACAAGTAAAAATATCCTACAACTGGTTTAACTTAATGTTAGATTCGCATTCTGGGTCATCAAACAAGTTCGCAAAAAGCCGTAGGTCTAATTGAGGTCATCGTTTTGTAATATAGAATTAACTATATAATAAATACAATTATAATGGCGCCTACGTATTTGTTACATGATTTGTTTAGATTTATAGCTTTGTTGAAACGTATTTGTTTTAGGTTCTAGTTATAGGAAGTGGCCATCAATTATGTTCAATATCATCATTCATTTAGTTCGCAATTAGTCATATCTTTAAAAAGTGTCCCACTTGGGTGGGATTTTATTACATTTGTTGTACCTGCTTAAGCTATTTATATACTTTGCCCGTAGAATTTAACTTTAATAGTGTCACCAAGTTGTTGATATTCGATTAAGAAAGCCATTTTCATATACTAGCGGTCAGATGAATTAATTAACGTATGTCTCTCCCCTTTATTCAGCCTTTTTACACATTGGCGTGAAATAGTCATTTTTTATTCGTCTCTGATGAAATTAAATCGTTTAGAAACACAATGTGTGTAATACAGCCCTTCTTGTATGTTGATATAAGTTAATTATAAATCGTAATGAATTTAATTATGTTCCGTGTAATTTCTTAAGTGTATACGGAAGCGGTTGGGCAATGTTTAACATTGTGTTTATAATGCCATTTGTTATGCTATTATAACTTTTTAGGTTTTATGTGGTGTAATGAATATTGAGCAATCGATGCCTCACATGTGTGCGCTGACTTAGTTGTCCTCGATATACAAACAAAGTAAGAAGGTTATGAATTATAATAATGTAATTTATTAAAATGTGCGTAATTCACCCCCGGTTTCTGAGCACATTTAGCGGTAGTTTATCTATTTAATAGCGTTTTTTTTATATGAGTTTAAACGCTATTGAATAGATTAACGTATCTCAGAAACCGAGGTTAGTCGGCTTATCCTTTATGACGATCGCTATCCCTTATCATAGATTTATGCCAATAATCAAATTTTCCATCAAACTGGTCTTTAGTGAAATGACAATGATAAAATTGTTTGCCTATCAGTAAATGCTAGTCTTATGCTGTTTAAATTATATCATTGTTTAAAATGTAGGTACATGGTCTGTCAACAAGTCTTCTTAATTAAATAAACAGATACAAAAATCTATATTATCTCTCAAGAGCTCACTAACATTAGTACTTACCTACTTAACGTTTTAACAATTTCGATGCAAAATACTTTATTTTTAACCGGCCTACTTCAAAGGCCCTACAAAGTAGAGAGAGCATCGACCGCGACAGTCACAGTTACGATAACTATATGTTTTATTAACTAGATTAATTTACAACACTTCCGCAAGATATAGGAAGACTGATGTTCGACGCCGCGCCCGTTAATCGCTTGCAAATATGATAATCAGACGCCATAAATATCTTGAACCGAAGCGACACGGGCCCTTATGAAACACGCGAGTAAAGCTGGACTCACACTATCACTTTG
Source organism: Anticarsia gemmatalis (assembly GCF_050436995.1). Lineage (NCBI taxonomy): Eukaryota > Metazoa > Arthropoda > Insecta > Lepidoptera > Erebidae > Anticarsia > Anticarsia gemmatalis. The sequence goes on along the minus strand of NC_134764.1, from coordinate 4,755,379 downwards.
GCTCGCCATGCTATGAATTTTGAGCTGACTTTTTAATATTTGGGAAACTAATTCTATTTGAGGAAAAAACGTGGCTTGCAAAATTTCGGCATGCAAGTTTCAAAGGCGACAAAATTAATTTTTAAATAAAGCTATCTAAAGACTTTTTGGTTAAATATTCCATCACTAGAGGAGGCTTTATTTGAACAAATAGAATGTATTATAAGACTGGGTACAGTATCTGTGGAAGAATGTGGCAACTAGAAAACGCTTAAGAATATTTAATTGGATGTAGATTTTTATTTGATTGTCTTTTGAGTAGCTGAGTTATATTTCGAAGAATGTAATTTAACTCCTCATGTGGCCGAACTAAATTGCTCGCATCATGGGCCATAGTGTGTCTCTACCTTATATGATGATCTTGTAATTCATGTTTGAAAATAAATAACATTTGAAGATAACGTGGTTTTTATTAGGAACACATAAATATAACATGTCGTAGGCTGTAGAATTATCTATATGACATAATGGTTCGATTTTAACTGGAGTGTAACTTTCTTGAATCTAATAAAATATGTACTTATACACCTTCGATGATTTTGGTTTTTATATTGTAATTGAGGACAGACTACACCAAATATAATTTTCAGTACTGATTTTGCTGTAGTGCAACAACTTGACGAAAATGCCTTATATGGAAGGTTCACGGCTGTCGGTGGTATACAAAATTCAATTTTTTTTAACATTAGTGACCCGCAGGCTATTGCAGTTGACAAAGGCGTGTTTGATACAGCTACTTCATTTTAGAAATGTGCATGCCAAGACTTACTAAGTTGCAACATTAAACCGCACTCCCCTTGCGGATCCTTCGGAAGTAAACACACATAACACAATTTACGATCAGATTAGTTACACAACGTGTTATACATTTGTAACGCGAGTGCTACATGATACAGTGTTTTGGGTTTTATCTCGCCGTAACATCTTATAATAACAATATAGGAGGTAAAGCGCGGAAAATAAATACTCGAGAGTATGAAAGTGTGGAGTCATTAAATAAAGAGGTCGAATGATGTTGTGTTGAATAACATGCGGTGCGTTGTTGGTTGATGGCCGATATTTTGATCATTACAATGTGAGGTAGCCGTGGCGATTGAATTAATAGACCTTTATAATAACCTATATAAATATGTATTTAGAAGTATATAAGTACGTTTATCAGTTATTTGGTTACCATAGTACAAGCTCTGCTTAGTTTGGAATCAAATGACCGTGTGTGAGTTGTCAAATAATATATAATAATTTATTTATTGTTTTAACTGATGTGTTGAATCATGCTGGCCGATATTTTATGATAAAAGTGTGAGTAAGCTGTAACGATTGAATCAATAGACCTTTATTGTATTATGTGTTGTGTTTTTCTGAAAGGTTGGGAAGAGAGTGCGTTAATAATTCGCTCCAGTCTTTTTAAGAATAGGTCATTTTGCGAATTAGTCTTTATAAGAATAAGCCATTTTGCGAATAGGTCTTTTTAAGAATAGGTCATTTTGCGAATTAGTCTTTATAAGAATAAGCCATTTTGCGAATAGGTCTTTTTAAGAATAGGTCATTTTGCGAATTAGCCTTTATAATAATAAGCCATTGGACGATTAGGTCCTCTTTTTAGGGGTAAGGCGTTTTGCGAATAAGTCCTTTATCTACTAAACCGATCCAACCTGAACACGTTGCAATATTTTCTATAATTGTTTCAATTGTCAGTTAATTCCTCTCCGGATTCGGATGTCGTAATAAGCAATGTACAAATCGATATGAGAAATAAAAGCTATTGATCTTGTAGGAACGGATAAAAAGTGTTATTATTACAGGGTTCCTATTAACAATCCGGAGATTGCATGTTCAGTCTAGACTAAGAAATTAATTAAAATGTAATATTCTCATCATACCATATTTGCTTATCTTATAATGTAAAACAATCTTTTCCACTGTTTGGATCTAAGTATTTTCACTCGCACAGAAGCTAATTAATCTAATTAGTGTTTGAGATGTACTAATAAATAAAATGGCGACGAGCTCAGCTATTTTAGTGAAAGTCTACTTCATACGATGATACATCGGACGAATGTTGCTTAAATACTATTTATTCGGAGTGTTTTTGAACAAAACAAGTTTATTTGATTAATTTTGTTGTAATTGATACTTGTATTTAGCTGTCGGCAGTTTATAAATATTATTTACAAAACGCCCCTGTCATTGACAGTCATCAATTAAGTTGGAGAAACCGTACAACTAAATATTGGATTTATTGAACTGCCATGTTTGTGTATGGTTAACTATTAGGAATATATTTGACGAATGTTATGAGAATTTATTATTTTTTTAGCCAGGTTCCTTCATAAATAAATCAAGTGATCAATCAAGTAGGTACAATAGGTAAACGTATTCATATTTTGGTATACTGCAATGAAGAATACAAAGTCATGCTGGTTGCCAGATTATGTTCTATTTTCATTCGTCTTCTGACTTCAAGTCATTGCCATTGTAATATTTGCTACTTTTTTATTCGTACTAATTTATTTATTAACTCTTAAACAGATCTTCAACAGATCATCACCCTGCATGACATCATTTATTATAGTACTTTAGTGAATTCATAATTGCTTTTTAAGCGCATTAACTACGCAAAATTTGAAGGTCTTCTCTCAGTACGATCATAGTATTCTGTTCTTCCTTATCCCCAGCTACTGATCTATCAGTTTTATATTCCTGTTCATGGAATCAAGTTGGAAAGTAAATTTTGCTTTATGTCTTCTGTTTCGTAATCTTAGCTGTGCAGAACTGAATGGTCATTCAATTTTGTGGGCAACCGATTGAGTAACATTTACTGCTTCGACTGGGATCTTTGCTATTATGTGCTGAACACTTTGTAATTCGACTCGCTCGTCAATTTTAATACGTACTTTATATTTTATTGGTATTTACTCATATGTCTGTATCGGTCTGAGGATGGTGGAATAATGTTCAATGTTATTCGTAATACTTCAGTATATATTTTATCTTTATCAACTTTGAAAGATATTTTTTTTAAATTGTTTGTTACCTGTGGTGTATCGGGCTTGATTTTTTATGGTGTTTACGTAGATAAATGTAAGATATCCTGTCCCTATTTGGTAGGGGAATTCTTATCAAATATTGACCCGGAATAGTACGGCTTTTAAGTACGATAGTCGAATATTATCGTTATGTAAACATGTATTTTGACGTTATTTTATCAATTTTGATATAGACCTGTAATGTTAGTATATGTTATAGCATTATTCTTAGAAAATATCTATCATAAGTCACCGTAACGTTGCTTACAGTCCCAAAGGAAAAGTTGTCTTACCCGTTAAGAATTAAATCACATGTGTAATAGATACGAAAGTATATTTTCTTTCCTACTTCCTACATTATAATATAGTAGAAAATGTAATATTTTCTTCAAATAACTTAATCTAAACCAAAGTCAAATCTTACGAGTATAATACGTAATCGTTTGGTGTTTAATATTCATATATTCAAAACGTTTAGGTCACCCAATTGCGAATTCATAAGTTATTTTTAGCTTTAACGTTTTATTAATAGCTCTAACTCAATGAAGTTACAACTTTTTATTTTGTTTTAGACATTATAACAAACCACAAAGTTTTTTTTATTTAAAACAAACGAGTCTCATTAAGATTACAAAATATAATGCTCTATTACACTAGTTAAAATAACGGCGTGCAGTCAAGGATAGTAGCAGACATACAGGTATTAAAAATGGGGGATTAAAATGCAGGCCTCCCTTTAATGAAATAGGTTACGAGTAATAAATTAAAGCTGAAAATTAGTAGTATTTAAGCTCCGAAAATTATTATAAAGATGAACAATTTTTATTCAATATATTGATCTAAATTCAACGTAAAAGAGGAAATACCTTATAAGTCGATCATGCGGAAGCCAATTAAAACTGTAACTTAACTCGATAAGTGTGACATGCTAATATCTGAGTTATGTCAGTTTTGAGATCTCTTCATTAAACCTTTTATAAAGTAAGGCTATTTGTCCGATTGATATGATGATTACCATGTGATCAATTGAACGACTGATCAATTGATCAAGTGATTTAATGATCAAGATTAGGTAATGCGTTCTGTGGTCAACGGATTTCCTGGTTTGTGCTTGTGGACTAATTTTGAAATGATAATGAATAGATGTGTGGTTTATTATTATGCATGATTTGTAACTCGTGAGAACTAAGTCAGTATATAATTGTCGGGTAATTTCCTGCGTACGTTGCTTTTGTTATTGTTCGTTAGTTCCGATGTCTTATGTCATTAAGCCTGTGTTTGTGTTGTAATGTGTGATGTTGAAAGCATTTTTTTATTAACAGTTTCCGTAATAAGGATGTGATGGAATGGATTTTGTGTTGCGAGGACTTTTAAGATACTAAACTTGATCATGATAGCGAAGAGATACAATTACCTGTGAAAACATATTTTTGTATTTTGTTGTCATTATAACAAATTGTAAATATGTAGGTGCTTATTACTGATAACCGGCGTGACAAGATGTAGTTGCGGGAGTTGGAATGAAGCAAATGAAGGATAAGAAGATATATCAAGTGGTTCTCTAGTCTTTGCCTAAAAACCCATGTTAAAGTGATCTTATGTATGTGTGTTTGTAATTATTCCACCGTTTATGACAATTTATTAATGAGACTTAACACTTTATTAATTTACCATACCCACCAAACTGAACCAACCATAAAAAATATAGCAAAAAAAAGTCCTGCTAAGTGTTACCACAGTAAAAAGTCGTGATACATACATAAATAAGTGGACAATAAACATGTAATAGGAGGTATTAGCTCTTAAATACATCTTGATTTATTAAGTCGTATGACCACTTGGGATTCAATCACGCGATCAAGCGAGCACTCAGTGACATGATATAAGATTACGAGCAAGCACTTTAATTCATTAAATGAATTGAATTTTTGTTAGGTTTTTGACAGTAAATCTCGCAATAAAATGCTTATGCTGTAGTGCGATTATCTGCAGTCGATCGCTCACGATGTCGAGTATCGAGATTTTAATTTAAAATGTACTACCAAAATAGATCATACAACGTCCATTCGATGTGCTGATCAAATTTTCACACAAAATTTTCTCGATGACTAGCCGGTTGATGGTAGGCGATATTAGTAGAAAATCGAGCTACTGCTAACTGAATCTTTGACAACATTTAAATTACAGACAACATAATAATATCATTGCTGATTGCATTAACGGTTCTATTGGGAGCGATACCTTTTCATAGATAACTTAACATTTAACCACCATTGACATTTGTATTACATAGGAGTTGGTAAAATATTTTTTTTATGGCTCAATAAACCTTGATAAGCCTTTTTTTAAAGTCTCTATAATAGCAGTATGTGAAGATATTAAGCCTGTTTTATTAAAATACGTATAAATAAAAGAATATTTTGCTGTTAACTGTTTAGTATCGGACAGGTTTAAGATTTGTATATTTTAATTTTAAATCCTTCTATATTATCTAACGATTTGTTTATATTGATTGTAGCGTTAACAAGTTGATCGCTAACATGACAGTTATTAAACGAACTGATTTACATAAATATTGCCAAGGTTTCTTTTTTATTATGTTTGTCAGATTGAATACGGCTCGTTAGTTTAGTTTATTGCCTACTTTTTATTGATCTTTGATCGAAATCATTATTAAAGCGTGAACTATTAACTAGGCCTAATTTCTAGCAGTAGACTTTTTTGAATAAGATGATGATGTGATGATTGATTTTCTCATGTAATTTTTTGTATGAATATGAAGGAAAAGGCTAATAAAGTACTGGTTAATTCATTGTTAATACATATGATCCTTAATCTCTTATCAACCTTAGAGCTATTAGGTATGTGATGAAATGGAAAGCGCAGCCAGTTTCGGGATACGCTGTGCAGGCTGGATGTCAAAATGTCAATATTATTATGATTAACTAGGTTTATTTTGAGATTAAAATGTGTTATGTATTACGAATAAAATTGTAAAAAACTTATTTCTTACTTACTTAATTCTCACATCGCAGTGTAAGTAAAGCGGATTCAGGTAAGTCAATTTCCATGTTAATGAAATGTGATAATTTGGTCATTATCCTCATGTTAATATTGGCTACTTAATGCAGCTAAGTGACGTAATACATGTTTAAAACCACGACGTTATGCATCTCACACGAATTTGCACGAAACTCTTTATACAATCAGCACTTAGGTATTGGCTTAAGTATTAAGGTGGATCTACGCTAGACGGGCCGAGCACGAGCCAAGATCAATTTTTTTAGTAAGCGGCCTTTTTTGAGGCTTTAAAGTCCGTCCATACTAGCAAGTATTTGTGAACGGCTCATAGATCCACGCTTAAGACAGTTTGAAGAGGTTGATAAACTCAGAACCACGATTTGATGAAAGCAATTGATTTATCTAAAATAATGATGAACATAATGTACGGTATAACGCTGTACCTGTCATGTCTACTACTCTAGGTAACAATCGTTTTCGCAAATATAAGTAACAATCGTTTTCTAAGCGCTACAATGCATATTAGTGTAGAAACATACTTAATTTTTAATAGATTTTGAATACGTTAGCTCACAAAACTTAAAACAGTAGTTTTATAAATATTTCCTGTTTAAGTCTAGGCATTCTAATGTCGCCTGCTCATTATAATAATTTTTTAATTTAAAAACCATTAAAGTTTAACTAAATTGTAGATCATTGATTTCAAAATCTATGCCGTTGTTGCAAAATGTTTTAAGGCTATAGTTTATTAACTAGAATTTTGATATCCGCATGTTTGCTCCTCGACATTATAATTTGTAATTTTGGACACAAGGCACCCACCACTAATTTTTTGTTGTGTTAAATATCAGCTTAATTACGTGTGAGTAATGCTTCAAATAGTCATCTTATGCCCGGTTTCTGAGGTACATCTAGCGGTAGTTTATCTATTGAATCGCGTTTTTTATATGAGTTTAAACGCTATTGAACCGATAAACCGCTAAATGTACTCAGAAACAATGATTAAGTATTGTCAATTGACAACTTCATAATGTATCTACGTCAAATTGGTAGTTAACACGTAGTACATTGCTTTTATTGAGTAAAAATAAACAATGTACATAGAGCCTATCAAGTAATTGTCAACCGAGATACTCATAGCACCTCTGCACTACATTTTGTTTTAGAGCCTACCTTCGTTGCTACTGAGAGAAGATCTGATTAGTCAAATATTTACCCAATAAACTAGGCGAGTTATAACTGACATTAGTGGTCACTGCTCGTACATTGACATAACATTGTTTGAAAGAGAAATTCACAAGTTTACTTAGCGCATATAAACATTGAACATGGCAAATGACGTAAGTGACTTCACTTGTGTAATAACTGTCCTAAAACTTAATTGAAGCCCTTTGTTATGCTACCGACTCCGAATATGAATGTTGAAATTACGATACACACCATTTTAAACGATCTTTATTGTTGTTTAAGCAAATAATCGTAAAATGTAGATTCTTTACATATATTTGAGTAATTATTTTAATACAAAGGCCTACTTAAACACGAATATTTTGTTAGTTTTTGTAGCTCTAGGGTGACTACTTGTTTAAAGTTTTTTGTATTCAAAATGATGTGCATTAAAAATGCAAGTCTAAAACGAAAAGAAAGTGTATTCAGAACATTAGTATACTGAATTAATATGCATTTGCACTAAAAAGAAACTGTTTTCTTTATTGTATAATCACAATAAATCTTGACGTTTGTCTGTCTTTGAAATAAATACCAATCATTTTCGTTGAATCAAAAAATCTACAAAAATCTAAAAAAAACATCAAAATATCTACAAAATTAAGGATCTATAGTGTTTTTCTTTAGTTTGATAATTTCAAACATTGAACACTTTTTATTATTAAAAATGCAAAACTTTTGTAGATGAAGGTATTTATTTTGTAAGTCTTTCATGCCAACTGCTAATTAATTTTTTATTAATTATCCCGGTGATAGTTAAAGAACTAGGACCACTTTTAGGCTTTTTCCTGAAATTCAAGGATAAGCCGCTGATAATAGGCTCTGTTGTACGGGAGCACGGACCAGCTAGTTTTAAAAATGCCATGAATACTTCTACATCTCTCAGTAAAAGAAAGCGTGGAATTTCGTTGATAAGTCGTTATTGAAGTAAGCGCATATTCTAATATTCCGGCATTGCAAGGATTACGAAAAGTAAGTCAATTGATAAAAGCTCACATTAGTCTACTTTAATTAATTGAGCGAGTATTACTTATTCACATAAAACCTTCTAATGCTCCAGATTGTCTTGTGCAATCTGTCATAATTATGATTTATCATTGTATAATTTACAACAGGATTATGTTCTTAATTAAATAAATTGTAACCACAAACTTAGCTTATGATTATTAATTTGAAATATTATTAGCAATTTAATATCAAAATTATGAATATAATGTGGTATTTAATAAGGTTTTGACACGCGGAAGGATCGTAATGCGGCATCCTTTTAAGCCTAGTTTTAGCGCCTTATGACATAGAAAATCAAAATCATAATGTTACCAATCAATTACCTTTAACAAATTGATTTCCTGCCGACTGCTATAACGTTTTACCTCACAGAGAACCAAACAATACACTCCGAATTGTTAGTACAATGGAAGACAATACTATAATTATTATTCTGTCATCAATAAAGTCCCGGTTAGAAGGTTCCCAAGTATTCTTAAGTAGATTCGTAAGCCGGAATAGAAAGGTAAAGCCGGAATAAAAAAAGTGAAGCCGGAATATGCTCATTATGACTAAGTTAACAATATTAGAATTTATCTATATGTACATAATATCTTGTATAAAGTTACTTAGTTCGTATAGAAATAAAGCAGTTTGTTCATCAATTTGCGCAGTTGAAGGCAATATATGTAGTTTTGACATAAGTCTGTTATTGGCTTGTACCATGCACATCGCTAGTATTCGCTAGTATTCGCTACATGACTCACGGCCGCGAAACGAGAGCGCCGTGACTAAATCATCTTGATTGTGTTTCTACACAGCTTTGTTGCAATAGAAATATGAATTACCAGATTTAGGTACTAAATTATAAAGAGCTAGAGCAATATTGCATTTAGAGAAGTTAGGTAAATAATTTCTGAAGGTTTGTAGATAATTTGGCATCTCACGCTATTGCTTCGAGATAGACTCCAAAGTATACAAATGTTAACTTGTTAATCAAAACAATTAGACGTTATTTAAATGAATCAATTTATTTGCAATTAACTAAAATGACAAAATAATTATTTAAATAATCGCCAAAGCTATAATTCAAAGCAATGGAACAAAATGTTTTTACCTTAAAGCAATTTTTTGCGAAAAAGTTGTTCTGAAACTTAATTTTAACGATGGCTTAGAAGTAATTTTGTGATTTGAATATCATCTTCAGTTGATTTGATGTCTTGACTTGCAATTTAGTTGTTCAATTGTTGTTAGTTACTTGAAGGATATCACCGGTTATTGATCTATTATTGCCAATCTGAATGATATTCGTTTTATTTACCGCCTTTATTGTTGTAGCAATGACTTTAATAGCCTCCAATTGTTATATTGTTAGTAACAATCGTGTATCTTGCGTGAAACCTTCAGTTTTATTTCAAGTAATGACTTGATACTGCCTCTACGACTTTTGTTAATAATAGAATATCAAATTGATACAAAAGTTGGGAATTAAATATCGTTTTTTTTAAACCAAACAGTTGGCATGTATTGATAGTAATCTTGAAAAAGGGATAACTGAAAACAATGCTATAAACGAACCTAGATACGATCAGACTGGCTGTTAGTTATTGTTTCATTGCTCACTTTATATCAAACAATATTTTTGCCATTTAACGTGCCATGAAAAGCCTAGATTTTGTTTGATTGCACTACGAGATCTACCATCTACTCTATGATGAATTCCATACATCAAAATGCATGTCTCATAGGTTGTACAGCGTTTGGCACATAGCTAAAAGTTAATAGCTTTCCTTCAAATAGAGACTTATCTAGCCTATAAAACTTTTTAATTTGAATACCGTGTAACCACGCGAAAGATTTAGAAAATTTAAAACCTGAGATAACTATTGCACTTTTATATTGTAACATAATGTGTTGTCATCGGAACTGGTCGCGTGCTCTCCGCGTATATCATTTTAATTGGATTATGTTGAGTGGAGCTGATTCCACGCAACGCATGTCCCACGAATGTTAAGGTGAAGTTAGATATTAAATTAACTAATAAATACAACTTTTTGAAAGTCTACTGATAGTACATTTTCAGCACTTGCTATCCTTCTTTTCTACGCGTTTGCGAAGTATTATCGAGTTTGCACTGAATTGGTAACTGGATTGATTGACCACAAGTTTCTAACATCGTGGTTTAAGCTAAACTGATATTAGTCTATACACTTTTCGCAATTTCGTGTTGGTTGATATGCGTGACGAATAAGAAGACATTTTACCAAAGAACATCTGATTGATTGAATGTTCATATAATTTCAGAAGAAATGTGAATTTTCATATAACAAGCACTGTTTGCACTGATATCTTTACTAGTAGTCACTGATATCTTTACTAGTCATAGTTTCGAACTTTTCATGGAAAATTTTTTCATCGAAATTTCAGGGTTTTCATAATAGCAGATTCTATAACTAAAAACAAATAATAATTGATAATCTTACCTTATCAAGCCGGGCACGCCGCTCGCCAGAAGTAAATCCTTTATAAACGGGTGGGCACAGTCACACGTGTTAACGCTCACCGCCACGGAACGAGACGCGAGTGTCGCACGCGCGCGCGCTACAACGACAATGCGCAGGCGCACGCCACGCACCCGCCCGCGCTCCTACTCTCCTCATTAGCCCCGTGTCACATTGCATTACGCATTACATTTCCTGGTTACTATCATAATAATGGAATGAAACTTTATGGGAATCAAGATTTGGATACTCATTAGCAATTTAAAGATTAAGTAAACTAAGGTTGTCTTTGTGACGCGGCTAGTAGTGTGTGATGGTCTGGCCTAGGTACATAAAGGTTTTGGATTCGAATCCTGGGTCGGGCAAAGTGCTATCGATCTTTTCTTGTTTATATTTCATTATTAATTACTCAATAGGAGCCTGGAGTTTGATAACTGTCAGCAGGGTCCCTTTTATAACATGGGGCTGACACTATAATTGACGAAACAACAAAACAGTTGTATTTTATAAAGATCTGACTACAGCTTCTGGTATAAAAACATGATATTATGTGTGCATTCATTTTAAGAATATTTTGGAAATGCATTAAACGGCTAGTTTAAGCTTGATGACAATCTAAAATTAAATGTCGTAGCTAAAGACGTGTTGGTTTACGACGTTGCAGTTGCTTGACTAGTGGTCATAAAAATGTTAAGCACATTTCGTTTAAGAACAACGCTGCCTGTAATGACTTTATTAGTGAAAATATATATCTTCTCTTTCTCAAAGAAATTCACATATTTTATCAAAAAAAGTAATAGAAATTATCGTAAAAAATATATTTTGTATAAAGCGTCATATGAGAAGGTTTGTTTTTAATTAGGTAAGAGGTAATACACCTTGAAAAGTTGCGAAATTATTTTTTCAATGAAAATGCACGTGACCGGTATAATCTCGAGATTATAATGTAACAACTATTCTTCGGAGCTTTTGTATTCTGATTTTGCGGCTAGAATGTAAGTAATTCTAATTTATGATTTAAAATGTTCCTTGTGTATGTGCAACGTCAAAGATATGTAAAAGACCCTGAATTATAACACTATCACAATTTACTTTATTTCAATGCCGTTCTTATTAATTTACGTAATAATTAATAACTTTTTATTAACTGTCATGTTACGTTCTTGACACCGAAAATTAACATGTCATTGTCAAAAAACTGTGTTATTTTGCCCGGCTACTTTTTAATTCTAATCTTGGTTACTAACACTATATTTTATTATGAAATAACTGTGGATATTTTCTTTTTAAATATTTAGGGATTGAAAAGAGTGGTTTAGCTTAGTTCCTAAGAGCTGATATTCGTATCGAATACAAAAACAAACTGCGCAGAATATAGATACTTAATATGAAATGCATACAAAATGAGTGTATTTCAAATAAAAGATCTAATATCACATAATATTGTCACATGCATAATGTATTTGTAAACATTTGCATCTTATTATGAAGTGTCTTGGTGTTAAATCCGCTCGATTTCCGAGGTTATACCCATTTATTATTTCTTAAAATATTACCGAATTTTAGTTTTTCATTAAGTTTTCTGTTTTCTGATAATAAAATGACTATTAAAAGATTTAATTACCACTTGAAACTTACATGAAGAGGCGCATCAGTAATACATTAGGGAACGCGTCGAAAAATGGAATAAAAGACGTATGCATGGGCTTTTCAATCGTAAGAATGTAAGCACATAATAATATTACAACGTAATAATTTTTAACACACTATATAGGTATATCATGGCAATCAACAATAATTAATTAGCAACGCGGTAGGAAAACCATCACCATCCTTTCCTTTCAGTTCGGTAATTTATTAAAGTACACAGTTTTCCTTTCCATGAACATTTATTAAGATGTGTATCGTATAAATAACGTGTACGCAGAGTGCGTTGACCGCGCTATCTCAGTAATAGAATTTATAAGAACATTTCCTATAATATAACAGGGAGTCAAATAGAAAGTGCAATAATTTACTTTGAAATTGATCTTGATCATGTGCGTACGTGTAAAGTCGCCACAGACGGTACTTATGTGCACGTTAGAATTTTATTGCACTTTTTCAAAACGATTATCTTTTAGTTTCTTTAATTCTTATAGCAGGTAGAAAACTTGAGCTATTTTGATCCAATAATTTTATAATTGTCATCAGGGTATTGTGGTTTTACGACATATTTTAATACAACGAATTAATAAAGTAAATAAGTGTTCACCAAGTGATACTAAATTAACGATAGTAATTTAAACACGATAAAATAGCTATCTGCTTTATTCATTCATTTATATATTCGGCCTGCATTTAGCCCGTATAACTCAAAAAAAAGTCAAAGATTGGTAGAGTTTAAAAGCCTTCATATAAAACGCAGACGCATGAATTGCTCGTATGAAAAGAACATTAGCAACGCATGTCTTTCATCGGCCTGAAGAAGATTCGTATCGTCTTAATAATGTTGTTGCATGTCTTCACGCTCGTCAAATTTATTGTAAATTGAAGCGTCTGCGCCTTTAGCCGACTATAACTACCCATTAAACAATAACACTTATATATTATTAGCAATTATTTATATCTTGCGTAGATTCGCTATTATAGATCTCTTATAATGCAAACGTAGTTAGTAAATAACTCAATTAAATATCGTCTTTATTAAAGTTTTCTTCTATGCGTTGATAGCGAATCTAGATGTCTTGATAGAGACAGAAAGCTGTCTTAGCGTATTCGCGTTAACGAAGAGATAGCTGCAATCAGAGCCGCATTCGTTTATGTATTTCGATTTGCATCACGGTTCGACGTTTATTTTATTTTTACCAATTATTCTACTTTACATAACGTAATTTGAAATAGAGTAATTATTACAAAATGTGCATCAAAACTTCCATTGAAATATATATTAACCCAATAACTCAAAAATATTTACATTTATTATCAAAACATTGCATTTACGATGCCCAGCGGTTATAGAACAACACTATAGACGTAGAAAAGCTTGAAATTAGGTGATGACGAATAAAATAAAATTTATATTGCATTTAAATCGATACTTTTATATGTAGTGGACGAGAATTACCGATTGCATAAGAGTTAATGCAGAAATCGTAACTTTGTGAGTATAAATGATTTATTGTGTAATATCCGAGTCCGGATCTTACACTGAAATCTTGCTAAATGATAACAGATGCATTTTGAATAAACATCTTAAAATAGATTCTTACGTATAGGCCGTAACAAAATTACACCGAGAAAGAAGAAAACATAGATGTTTTGTATTAAATCGATCAAGCGATTAGGTATAGATAGAGTTCTTCTTCATAGTTTTATCCAACTCTACGAAAGAAATGCAATATTATTGCATTTCTTGAATTGCTCGTATGAAAAGAACATTAGCAACGCATGTCTTTCATCGGCCTGAAGAAGATTCGTATCGTCTTAATAATGTTGTTGCATGTCTTCACGCTCGTCAAATTTATTGTAAATTGAAGCGTCTGCGCCTTTAGCCGACTATAACTACCCATTAAACAATAACACTTATATATTATTAGCAATTATTTATATCTTGCGTAGATTCGCTATTATAGATCTCTTATAATGCAAACGTAGTTAGTAAATAACTCAATTAAATATCGTCTTTATTAAAGTTTTCTTCTATGCGTTGATAGCGAATCTAGATGTCTTGATAGAGACAGAAAGCTGTCTTAGCGTATTCGCGTTAACGAAGAGATAGCTGCAATCAGAGCCGCATTCGTTTATGTATTTCGATTTGCATCACGGTTCGACGTTTATTTTATTTTTACCAATTATTCTACTTTACATAACGTAATTTGAAATAGAGTAATTATTACAAAATGTGCATCAAAACTTCCATTGAAATATATATTAACCCAATAACTCAAAAATATTTACATTTATTATCAAAACATTGCATTTACGATGCCCAGCGGTTATAGAACAACACTATAGACGTAGAAAAGCTTGAAATTAGGTGATGACGAATAAAATAAAATTTATATTGCATTTAAATCGATACTTTTATATGTAGTGGACGAGAATTACCGATTGCATAAGAGTTAATGCAGAAATCGTAACTTTGTGAGTATAAATGATTTATTGTGTAATATCCGAGTCCGGATCTTACACTGAAATCTTGCTAAATGATAACAGATGCATTTTGAATAAACATCTTAAAATAGATTCTTACGTATAGGCCGTAACAAAATTACACCGAGAAAGAAGAAAACATAGATGTTTTGTATTAAATCGATCAAGCGATTAGGTATAGATAGAGTTCTTCTTCATAGTTTTATCCAACTCTACGAAAGAAATGCAATAATAATATGATATTGAAATGTGGTAAAGCCGCAGCTGGGGTTAAACTCTCTACTAAAATTCAAAGTTAAGCATATCCAGCTTTTCTGATTAGTATGTACTGTTTATGGCGCCTCGTCAAAGTGAATGATTTGAATAAGTAAATGAGGCAAAAAGTTTTATTGATTTTTTATGGCTTGTCATTCAAATTGCCCCTGATAAAAGGCTTATCTATGAATGAAGCTACTACTATTATACAACTGTAGTGCCGATGCAATTCTAATAAAATATTTTATGGCCTACTAACTATTAAATCGTTTTATGCTTTCAATACATTAATACACGAATGCCTTTTTTAGATAAAATAATCACTTCCTTTGATACAAATACATAATCAGCTGATTAATTTCCTATTAAATCTATATAACATTTTTGAGTTCAAAATTATAATACAAAGATTATCGAATAGACTAAATTAATTAAATAAACACTTTTTCCAAAAAAGTGTTTCCTAAAATACGTAACTTTTGGAAAAATAAAATAAAATATTTTGATAAAAGAAATCTATAAGTCGGCTCTTACACTGTCATATTTAAGTGATAATATATAAAAAGTAGGGTAATATTATAGCCAGGGGTTTACGATTGAATAATTAAAGTAATATATGCACGTTGTTATACTGTGTATAATTATTATGCACATGTAGACCCGGTCACCGAATATATTTATATGAAAACGAAAAGGCGTAGGCCGGCTATGTTGTGGTGATGTAACTTAAGGCTTAGAACTAGGAAATATTGGTCAAGAGCAAATTGGGCCTATGCCCAATTATTGTTTTTGAATTAAGATTTTGAATGGTTATAAATTGTGTTATTCACAGATAGTCAACACAGTAAACCTATCACTGTTTTGTATGATTAATTTAATGTCCTCCTAGCCGATACGGCTACGGCGGTCAGTTTGTGTTATTTGTGCGATCCACAAATAATTGTTTCGGGTCTGGTTGTACTTTGTGTCCGTTGTTTGTATGTTTGTAAAAGTCCCCGCGACACAAGAGCAATTCTTAGTGCGGGAGTTGTCTTTTTTACAAAAAAAAAAAAAAAAAAAAAAGTTTCATTGAAACTGGCCATCTGTGCAGGACTTTGTTTATAGAGTCCAAGTGTGTGCACAATACACAGCCACACTCTCTATTCCATCACTCTCATAGCCTGGTGGGACGGATAACCGACACAACCAGTGAGAGGTCAGGCGCAGGACCGACGGCTTTACGTGCTCTCCGAGGCACGGACGTATACGGTGTATGATAGTGATGCAAATAAACTAGTGGTTTACAGCCTTGTTGGGTGCCCCGATTCTTACGATAGATAGTTAACTACCCGGTATCTTATGATATCTATCCATTCATCTGTGTTTCTAGATTTTCCCGCTATCCTTTCGCAAAACGCAACTAAACATAATAATATTGTAGAAAATTTTATATAATAATCCTCTAGTAGCATGATTCCAAACTACTAAGTATAATATAGGTTTTTAATGCGGAAATGAGGTGCTAAAATGTCATAACTGAGTTTCGAACAGCTTTTCTCAAAGTAATCGCTCGAAGCATTTTCACTTTCGCTAGCAGAAAGCGAACATTACCGGACGAAAAGCACAATTATCGCTTCATAATATCGCTAACATTTAAAATTCGACTTTTATGTATTTTTGATTAGTATTTAGTTTATTGCAAAGATCGTTTGATATTGATCTTTATAAAAGTCAAGGATGTTTTATAGGTTAGTCAGAACACCTGGTATTGTTGATTTGATAATGAATAATGGATCCGATGATAAAATGATTTGTTATTTTAATTAGTGTCGTATGAACTAATCAACTAATGGCGAGACTAGACTTATTAGTTTTGTGTTTGCGTATGTGTCGAATATAATATATCTGTCTTGATTAATTGACCTCTAAGTGAGACAAAATAACGTACATATATTATGTGTTAACACTAATAACTAAGTAAAGTTTCGTCTTATCATAAAATAGACTATTAAAAATTGTAGGTGTACCATTAAAAAAGTAAGTACCTACCTAAGTGATGAAATTACATTGTAATTTTTGGCACCAATAGTCGGTATTACATATATAAACATAAAAGCCGAATTTATATAGTTATGTAAAATTGTATAAAAAGACGAGCAGTACTTATAAGGTAAAGCCCATAAACTATAGTTAGCCAACATGTAGTGAGCAAAGGGGTAACTGTGTTAAGCCGACGACACGTACTCTAACTCAAGATTATCTTGCACGTAATATTATTACACGTTACTTTATATTTTATATCAGTTATGTAGTTCGCTTATATCATACTTTAATTTGACGATAGTAGTGTAGTCGTTGTGGTAAACAAGCCGCTTCGATTGCGCGGCGGTCGTGGGCTCTATTCCCGGTAGGATTCGCGTGACTCGATTAGATGCAGGTCTGGTTTTAGAACGATGGTATTTTCGTCAAAGTCAATATAAATTATTATAATAAGAGTAAGTTGTCATTGTATCATATCATCATGTATTGGAGGAAAGATATAGTTTTCTTTTTCATGTTATTTATCAGAAAATTTATTTAAATATGTGTTTTGGTGCCATAGATTTAAAAATAAACACATGTTACGTACTATATTTTTTTACATTTTCAAGTAAAATAAACTCTAATTTTGTACGGAAAACATCACCGGGAATACGTGCTAAGAATACGTGCATTTTAAAATAACCAAAGACATTGTTAAGATGTCCTACACTTTTACTATTCTTCTTTGTTTTGTACCTATCGCACGGCAAGTGGGGCTGACACAGCATAATATATTTTCTTTTCATAAGCAAGGAATTTGGCTTTTTATAACTGACAGCCTGCCTAACGTCAACACTATTGCAATTAATTAATTAATGTACACTTGTAATAATTCTCATTATCTGTTCCACGCTCGCCACCCCTCGCGTGACTGAACTAAATAAACACCTCAGTTTATTGAATTCACTTCTCTAATTGATGTTTCAACCTGGTCTGATTGTAGCCACTGATAATATCATTATCAGTATAAATATTATCTAGTACTATAATTCTTCTGAATCTATTACTACTGTAACTGTTGTTTTTAAACACTCGGTTATGTAATATGCATTTAGAACATAGTAAGGAGTTTTTATAAATCTTAAAATCTATTTCAGTTGCACTCCTATAATCTAATGGAAGATGGGTTCTCGCTGAACTAGCTACATAATGAACTCTACTTTTGTAACATCCACAGAAAACAACGCTTACGAGTATCTAGTATCTTATTAAGTTAACACTTACTTGACGCGGACTCTTTTAATTTTATACTTCATCTAAGATAAATAAAATATACTTTCAACACATAACATTTCCAAAATTTATTCATTAAAATCATTATAGTCGTAACATACTATTAATTATTTAATAGTGTTAGGAAGGAAATTCTCATTAAGCCATATTAGTCAATAAATCGTGACTAATTTTTAATGAAAGCTAGTGAAAAAAACGTATTTATATTTATAAGTTAGATTTATGATAATTTAGCGTCTCATTAAATAGTCTGACGAATTTTATAAGTGCAATACGGTGCATCAGCTACTTTTTGGAAAGGTCGAATAAATTAACAGCATCCGCGACCATTCTCGCGATATTTTATAATATCATTTGATATTCTCTGTAATTACGTGTTCATGGACAAATATACTTTAAAGCTTTTTGAAATTGAGTGAATTTTTGATATACCCATTCAGCTGTCATACAACGATTTTTTAATTAATATTCTTTAATTATCGTTAATCTAATCACATTTGTCAATGTTCTGGTGTTAAATAAGAAATTAAATAATTTTTCATGAAATTAGAGAATCGCGCTACTGTTTAATAGTTACTATTAAACAGTAGCGCGAATCTCTAATTTCATGAACTGTTCCTACAATTTCATCAAGCCAAACGATAAAGCCATTAATACTTGCCGATGCTAATAGCCCAAGACTATGTAATCGAAGTCTGCAACAAGTTGATTGATTTTGTTCGTAAACTGCACTCAACTACATAATAATGTACCTGTAGGAAAACTGCATCGGAGATCTAGTTATGAATGACGCATGACGAATAAGCCTTTTGTTAGATGAAATTGCAATATTGTAAGAAAATTATATTATAAGGGGTATGCTAGATGGAATGGAAGTATTTAAAAGAAAGAGCGCGGACATGACATCTTTTAACGAGCTACGTCACTCGCGTCTCGTTTCCTTTGATAAGTCCTGGCTGCGGCTCGTTTTCGTCTACACCTTCCGTCTTGCTTGAGCCTTGTAGTATGATTTCAATATTTTTATCTGCATTCTAGATTACCTCATTAGCCTTAAGCTAGATGTGTCATATTATTCAAAACGTATGATTTATCGGTTTTCATATTGTTATTTAGGTTATAAATCTGTTATGCAAGGTGCTGTACGTCCGTGTTACAGTTTCATATCCTTTTATAAATGGATCTTTATGACGCGAAGCGGTGTCCAACTACAATTATGATCAGAATAAAAGGTCTTTAATTGGACAATGTTAATTCTTGGCTCTATTGTCCTTGTTCTATACCTATAAAGAAAAATTCTAGGCTAAAATCCCGCTATACAACGACTTCCAACAAGCTGGTCAATAGATGAAATTATTTTTTCATCAAACAAAATATGTCAAAAAGTATATTGCTCATTGGTTGTATAAAAAATGGCAGTCAGTTCGGTGAGGTCGTTGTACAACTGAATGATGTGCTATTCGATAGTCACGTGAAAAAGGTTTAAGCGAAAAGCCCTCAGTCCCTTATTTAAGTAATTTAAAGAATAATGATATATTAACGTAATATATATTTGTTTCCAGGTACGTTATCACGGCAATCGGTTGCTCAGAAGATAAATTCACATTCGTGGTAATGGAGCAGTGCGTCGATGCGCCGGCGCAAGCCTAGCGAGTGAAAGTAAAACTGGACCGCTTACTAACACCTACTGATATTCACTTAGAGTGCCGACCCCAGATAAACTAGCCTGCTGATAACATCACAGATTACCAAGTTAGGGGTTGTCTCACGATTATAATTTGATCTAAGCTCAGATTCTTTGATGGGGTGAAACGTTTATTATCTTCCAATTTAGAACACGAACCTACTGATCCCAAACACCTAAATACCTATTTCCCAGTCGATATAAATATTATTGTTCCACCAGACTTACGGGAGACACTAACAGGCTAAACAGACTCGAGTAATTGGATTTAGTTAGAGTAACAGAGTTACAAATTAATTTATCATTATTTCACTTATCGTTTTACAAATCAGCATTTTGAGAACAGAAATCAATTTCAATAGCAGTATTTTATACACCTTCTAGAAGCTTCTGTCAGTAACTGCATCTAGATACATTCTTGGCTACATCTTGTAGATTTGTTTAATTACATTGTGTGGCACCTCTGCGTCGTAGCCACTCGGTGTGTTGCGCCCGCGTATTATACGCGTCGCTCGAAAGATCGATCACATCATGATTACTTCCCCGTCGCATTTAGTCCCGTCATGTGTCTCTACTTTGTTGACAGAAATCAGCAATCAATACCACCCGCTTTTACTTGATCTTGAATATAAGACTTGTGTTGAATTTCCTTGTCTCCTGAATTACGGTAACAATATGATTATCGATACTAATATTATACATGCGAAAGTAACTCTGTCTGTCTGTCTGCTACTCAATAACGCGAGATACTTTGATACCCGAGAAAGGACATAGGCTACATATCATCACGCTACGACCAAAAGGAGCAGAGTACCAGTAATTAATGTTACAAAAACGGGGAAAAATTTCACCCATTCTCTCTTATTGGACGCAAGCGAAGTTGCGCGGATCAGCTAGTTCAACATAATAACTCAAACTTTAACATTTCTGACTGTAGCTTTTTATTTCTAGATATTTTGCTAAAACACATAGTGTATTTAAGAAAAATTAACACCGGAATTAGCGTACTACTGTTTGTTAATTCAACAATGTCTTGAACCACTAAGAGCCATTAAATTCAACAATATAGCAATATTAACACACATCAAGCTCTCAAATAGACTAAACCGCAAATGTCAAGCAATGACCGGTATTAAATACTAGTCTTTGTAACACTAACCTATTTAGGGTTCATAAAAAACTTCCTACGCGACCCGCGGGTCAAACCATTTGTAGTGACAATACCACATCATTGTCCACTGTTGTCCGCCTGTTGTCTGCTCAACATGATTTCCGTTTTGACTTGCAAGTTTTACTACAACCTCTGTAACTACGGACTTAGGCAATTTTAATGTGCAACGAGTTCTGCAATAGGACCGTTTTGATTGTGGATTCTTTAGTATTTCAAAGGCAAACACTAAAACTTGCAGGGCTCTGTATTCTTAATTGTAATCAAGACGTTTTCTTTAGATTTCTAGAATCATGCTTCTGTAAAGATTTTGAAATAGACGAACAACATAATACGAATGCTCGAATACGTCATTTTTTAAACAATCTGAATTTGTGTTTATATAAAAATGTGTGAACCAAAAATTACGGACTGTTGCAAAAATAACCTAGAAGAAAAGATTTAGCGTGTTCCTCGTCCAAAGTTTTATCTAATCGACACGATGAGAAGTTTGCTTTTGCTAAGAAGTTAGGTTCACACATTAAGTGTACAAACCGTTAAGCAGCTGATGTGTCAGTGTGATTCCACACATAATGGGTATCAGCATTGCGCAAGGCGTCCTCATAACGTTGGCTCGCGAACGATGACGGGGCAAAAAGCCTCATTGTTCTGTTTATGTTCAATACGAGGTGTTACGTCACGCTGGTCAATGCGACGGTAATACTGTTACATAGGCCGTTACAGTCTTGATGAAAACATCGCTACATTCATGCTTGTTTATTTTTGGGACACGTGGAAGCGTACTTTTGGTGTTCGGAGGTATATACGGATTATAGTACAGCCCCCATATCAATAGAACTAGCTGACCCGCGCAACTTCGCTTGCGTCACATAAGAGACAATGGGTCAGAATTCTTCCCGTTTTTGTAACACTTTTTACTGTAACTCTGCTCTTATTGGTCGTAGCGTGATGATATATAGCCTAACCTTCCTCGATAAATGGGCTATCTCACGCTGAAATAATTTGTAAAATCGGACCAGTATTTCCTGAGATTAGCGCGTTCAAACAAACAAACAAACTCTTCAGCTTTATAATATTAGTATAGATGTGAAAGGTTGTTGATAGAAAGCTTCTAAGTGAACTTTTTTCTAGATTTTTATTATAATTGAATTGGGATTTTTACCAGTTTTTTCTATTTGCATGACCTCCGGCATGGATACTTAAGCTATAACACTAAATACTTAATGTTACAATGTAATACTTTATACTCACCATCATTAAAACTTAGGCTTCCCTATTTCTAAACTATAAACGCCATCATAATTTACTTTACATTGCAAATAAACTGTACAACATTGTCTACTAGGAAACTGTGAGTGCAGTCAAATGTCAAGTCACTCACGTAATACAACTGGTAATGGACAATTTCCTATAATCAAAGGTGAACTCTGTCTTTGTATGAAATTGGAAAGGGCTCTAAACTTTGCACTTTAAGAATGTTGGATTATTCGGTAATCTTTTCTTTAGTGTATCGTGTTTAGTTATTTTCGAGAATAAGTTTTGGTTGCCGAAAGATTAGGAATCTCTGAAAAATCTCTGAACTTAGAATAAGGTAGGCTTGAATTCACGCCATTGTATTAAGTAGACTCATTAACCCCATAAAACTTTCGAACTTAGCTGAAGGACATAATAGCGTTGTTATCATTGTGTAAAACAGTGGTTCCCAACCAGTGGTCCGTGGAAGTCAAAAAGTGGTCCGCGAATAATAAATAAATTAAAAATTTTCAGGATTTTTCTTACACTTTATTTTTAATATACTTACATAGTGGTCCCTGCTGACAAGAATAATATAAAAGTGGTCCTGGACTTAGAAAAGGTTGGGAACCCCTGGTGTAAAACATAAAGCTTATAGGAAAAAAAATATGTTACATTATAATATATTCATTATAATATTTTTATACTATATCCCTATTTACTCAGTTCCTACTTCCTACCTTAGTGCAAGTGCATCAATATAACATTATGCGATGACGTTCATGAACCTTTGAAGAGTTAATTATAAAATCTATAGAATCAAACAGATAATGCTTGTAAAGAAAATAAGTTCATCGCACCCATTCGGCCTGCCGATAATCGGAAGCTCCTAAATTCCATGTCCTTAATGCCACACACAAAATATTAACCAACTGGTATCTAATCTACCATTAACATAAATATAATCTTATCATCATAAATTATAGAATTATTTGCACATGTCAGAATTTACGCAATTCGTTACAGAAATTGAAATAATAATTTTATAATGACCTGTCTTGCAACACTGGCGCCGGTGAATCTATTCATGAACAAAATTGATTCTTGTATTGATGTCTAGTGACTAATGATTACAGACAGCATTCATCTTGTACTATTAAGCATTTTTATTTCTTTTAGTAATACTCAAGAGCCGCTTAAACTTTAATAAATCCATTAGGCTACCAGTTATTTCTTAATGTCGAATGTAACTACTGCTTTTTTAAAAATAATAATTGACTTGGACTTTTACAAACAAATTGCAACCTATGCTCCCAAACCTATTTGTGCTTCATGCAATTATTTATTTTCGTTTAGGACTTAACCACAATCCGCCTTCCCACCCTCCTGTACGCTAATTATTACGCCACGCTTGTCGTCTAATTAGCTGGCTCATATATCATAATCGACTCAAACAGTTCGACTAATTTATAAGCAAAAAAACCGTTTTGGAGAATCGATCAAGTGACAGATTAAGTAATCCGTTTTCATGAAACAAATGATAGGAGTAAATCTTAATGCCATCAAAAAC
Source organism: Anticarsia gemmatalis (assembly GCF_050436995.1). Classification (NCBI taxonomy): domain Eukaryota; kingdom Metazoa; phylum Arthropoda; class Insecta; order Lepidoptera; family Erebidae; genus Anticarsia; species Anticarsia gemmatalis. Next base: position 4,731,240 of record NC_134764.1, on the reverse strand, counting down.
ATTCTGTAAAAACCTCAAGTCTCGCCGTAAAAAGTTGTGAGATCGATATAATACCAAGTCGATTAATCTATTTAGTCTCTACTTAAAGGACCTTCTGTCTTAAGTTATTACGTATGTTATTATCATGCCAATTTAAAAAAAAATACCTTTAAAACAAATAGACCGACCTGGCCATCGCATGATTTCATTATTAGTATGTATCACACTACACAGCACGACGAGAAGTTACCTGAAATGTTAATGGCGAATTTGTGTTTTCTTGCGATGACCAAGTCGATCTTTTTGTTTTAAAGGTATTTTTTTTTAATTGGCATGATAATAACATACGTAATAACTTAAGACAGAAGGTCCTTTAAGTAGAGACTAAATAGATTAATCGACTTGGTATTATATCGATCTCACAACTTTTTACGGCGAGACTTGAGGTTTTTACAGAATGTTTTTGATGGCATCTCACTTCTTTTTGTAGAGCGAACATAAGTCCAATTTGTATGGACAGACGTTATTTTTTCATAATTCAACATATTTTCCTATGGGAATGTTGTTCAGTTTCATGGGCTAAACACCCTTGCCCACCCTATACCCCCTCCCGTTATGCCTCATATAGTATGTACCTATTTGCACCTATTTATTTTATTTTCTACAGTAATAATAATTCATTAACTGCAAATGTAACCTTGTAATCTTATACATTTATATGGGATTACAAAGTTATTGTTGCAGTTGGTGTATTTAGAAAACTGGACCGAAATTAGAAAATATTAGATTTTTCCCATGATTAAGACACTAAACCCTATTTGTATTCTAAATTTTAAGCTTCTAAGTCTGCTAGAAGTACCTTAGACTTTTGATGATCGGTGAGTCAGTGAGTCAGTGAATCAGTGAATCAGTGAGTGACAAAATTCAAAATTTTAACAAGTTGTCATTCTTAAACTACTGGTTCAAATTGACTGAAATTTTAAAATAGCCCGAATTGCTTCGAGAAAAGGATGTTAACGGCCGTGCCGCTTTTTTTTGCTCGACTTGCGGGGGCACTTCCGTGCCCCCAGATAAAGAAAAGTTGCTTAACGCTAGTGACTCCATCTACAGAGTACTTAAAGAACTATCATTGATTTTTGTGTGCTTCTATCGTAGCAGTGAAAGGCAGTTGCTATACTTACTGCTGCTTACTTTGATGAGTCGCGTTCTTTTTTCACTAGATGGCGTTGTTTGGTAAAAAAAAATGCACATAAGTGAATTGTTGATAAAAGCTTTCTCTGTTGCCATCTGATTTAAAGTCGTTATTCATTAAAACAGATATGAGAACAATTACTTAAAAAAATATGGTCATAGTATCTACCTTATACCAGACTACGTGATGGGACCGCGTGAAAACATAGAAGTCTATGACGACTGCTTTAGTTTTTCAAATTATATGATATCTGAGATGACGTAATTGTCCTTCTTCACCCTATGTAAATTAACTGAAGGACAATTAACGGATAGTGTTGGACTATGTAAAATGTTTAAGAATAACCTAGTGAGGCTATTGGGATACTGATGGACTGAAAACTATCATGAAAACTGGGCACCCTTAGGGTGGCCCAGTTTTAACTAGTCGCTCGAATAACTGTATGGGACAGGAACGTGAGCGAAGGACGAATCACCAGGAGGTATTAAAAAGTTAGATTTATGTAAGAAATTATATAGATATAATTTACATTCCAGATGATTATGTCGCCTTAACGCAATGGTAATATTAAGCACATTATATAATGTTGCATACTTGTAGGAGATAGTGATTAGATTCAAATCATTCTGTTCGTTCTCCTGCCATTTTTGAGTTAGCAATATCAGCAAAACAGCATATAAAAATTATATATATTTTTAGGCGTAACAAATGATTTGCGACTATGCGTCTTAGTTTTACTTCTGTCTAAAAGTGAAAAAAAAAACTGGAGCTATTTCTTAGCTCTGAGAGTCGTTAGCGCAAATTGTCATCATAGGTCTAATTTCTAGGTCAGCCGAAATTTTAATGAGTTTTCTGTTTTTTTTTTTAAGATATTTAAGCATACTATAATAGGCTTACTTTTACTTGAAACTCGAGCATAATTAGTAATAATTACTATTTTAGATTTTACTTCTTTGCGTTAAGTTATTGGGGTAGAAATAAAAGTCACACGTATAATAAATCAATGTTTAACCTGTATTTACAATAATTACAATTATAAAATGACTACTTATATCTAAACTTAATATAAAGGTAACTGTAGTGCACTGAACATTTACATCATTAGCATCTTTCAATTGTTTAGTTAAGCTTGTATGTACATTTTAATATATTGCATATAAATAATTGTGAGTTGTGCTTGTCAATGTGATATTCGCTTATATATATCTATGGTTCTCATTACTATAATGTTCATAGAGACTAGAACTTTCAACGGTAACTTCAACTTATTTATGAGGTTCACAAACTACAATTATTACTCTTTTTCCCAACACTGCAGGATCAACTTTAAAAAATAATCTCAACATCACCACCAATTATAATATTTCTACGCCTCCCCCAAATTATCACTTAAACCATTTTGGTAACATTCATTGTACATTTAAAATTTAAATATGGCTTAAGATTTATCACTATTGGAGCCTTCATCATCTCTCGCTTCTGCAGTATCTTTTCATTCGTTCACTCTTAAAACCTAACATTTCTAGTCTAGTACATTGAGCTGATCTTCGATATCGAGTTGGATTTCTTTTCTGAGGTCTCGTCAGCCATTCTTCTTTGATCATGTCCGCTCCTTTTTCGGCAATCATCATGACCGGAGCATTGATATTACCATTGGTAATCGCAGGCATTATACTTGCGTCTATTACTCTAAGACCTTCAATTCCATATACTCTTAATCTAGAGTCCACTACTGCCATAGGGTCACTTGGTGGCCCCATCTTTGCTGTACATGACAAGTGATAAATTGTCATAGTGTACTGCCGAATATAACAGTCCCAGTACTCGTCGGTATAGAGAGGTAGATGCTTGCAATTCGGTAAGGGCTTGGCGTGGAAACGAGCACCGAATCTTTTCATAGCTGTTGTTTCTCCAACTGCTACCGCAGCTTTAACACCCTCTCTTAAAACGCCTACATCATCTGGATGCGTTAAATAATTGTGCACCATTATTGGATACTCCAAAGGATTTTTGCTTCTCAGTTTTATAAATCCACGACTTTTAGGCCTCAGCATCATAGGGAATATACCGAATACGTCCTTGTTATTTACTTCAGCAAAAACTTCGTTATAGAACTCGTCTGTTAGACTGTGTGCCTTTTTCACTTGAGTACCGCCGTCAGACGGAGTTGAACAAGATGTCATCATGAACTCAATATCGGGCCAGTCATCGGTGGCATTAGCATATTTAGTGTTGATAAAGGCGACAACTTCTAAGCCTATACTGGAGGTCAATGGTCCATCTTCAGTGATAGCGTAACGTAGAGCCGAGTTAACGTTAACAAGACGATTCATCACCAAACTGACGGGATGATCTATTCTAAATATGACGCCACCAACTGCGATATGATCTTGCAAATTTTTACCGACACCGGGAGAATCGTGGATCACATCGACTCCAACTTCTTGCAAATGATCTGCCGGACCTATTCCTGATAGCAGCAGTAACTGAGGCGAGGCTACTGCCCCGGCAGATAGAATTACTTCACGCGTCGCATAAACAACTTGCCTTTTTCCGTCTCTGAGAAACTCTACTCCGTAAGCTCTCTTCGTAGCCTTGTCAATGAGTACTTTAGTTACATGTGAGAAAAGGGCAATGTGAAGGTTCTGACGTAATCTGACTGGTCTCAAGAAAGCTTTCGCGGCGGAGCACCTAGTGCCCCTACGAATCGTAAACTGGTACCAGGCGTAACCAGTTTGTTGAGCTCCGTTTACGTCGACGATGTCGTAGCCCATCTCCTCTCCCGCCTGCAATAGCGCCGCGCCTATGGGCGTGTTGTATGGTGAGTCTTGCACTGTTAAGTAACCGCCTGGAAATTAACGAAACAATAGTTAATGAATTGTTATACTCAGCACCTTTTATATTTTTCTATAGAGCGGCAGTAATTAAGTTTAAATAATATAATGTATGTATACCTGTACCATGGTGTCTTGTATCCCTCGCCAAGTAGGGATTACGTTGATCCTGTGATTTTTTAAAGTAAGGTAAAACATCTTCATAGCCCCATCCAGGGTTACCAAATGCTTCCCACTGGTCAAAATCACGTTTGTTTCCTCTGATGTAAAGCATAGTGTTCAATACAGAGGAACCTCCCAGGACCTTGCCCTTAGTCCAAGCGCAGCGTTTATCTATCATGGCTTGGCAAGCAGTGTCTTGGGGTTGCGTTCTGAAAAACAAAAGATTACAAATTAAGAACATGTAATACAACCATACGATTACTATAAAGAAGAAATTACACTCTCTAAAGTACTCTAGGAACGTTGAATGTTAAACCAATTATGAAGTTATAAAGCATTCTTGTTATCTATTACATTTACAATATAATAAACTACTCGTACTATTTCTATTATTACTCATTATATAACTGGTTTCTTGGTCATGGTTCAGTGATCACTGCAGGTGTAAACTTACGCAACAGACTATATTATAAAGTGCCAGCAACTATTAACTTACCGGTACTTCCAGTCCAGTTTACTCTTATGTAGATACAATGATAACAAAGGAACATCGCTGATATCTGTTTCATGACCTCCAGCTTCGAGAAGCAGTACATTCCAACCTTCAATTTCTGACAGTCTATTCGCCAGGACTGAACCAGCTGAGCCTCCTCCAACGATAATAAAGTCGTATTTCTCTCGAAGGTACTTCTGGTTGAAGGGTCTCTGTTCAGGGTCTAAGGTTTCATAGTTGAAGTAGGCCATAGCTGCTAACATGACCGGGATGAATGTGAGCTTGCTGAGCCCGCCTATGGCCAGCGCCGACTTGGCGGCCGCCGTAGCTACTGATACTACTCCCATTGTTCCTTAATTTTGCATCATCCAGACCTGGAACGAAAGAAAATAAATATTAGTAAGAGTAATAGCGGTCTGATTCCATTCTAGTTTAAATAACCGGAGATAGGCTACAGTGGAAATCTACGGGGAGGGGAGACCTTTGCCCAGCAGTGGGACGACACAGGCTTATAATAATAATAAGTGTAATAGCTATATTGTCCGTGATTTTGTACCGCTAATGAGGATTTACTAGGTTACTGGTGTTCGATTATCGCTTGAACGGTTGATCGCACCCGCGGTCAGGGACCATCCATATAACCACGCAGTTGTAATAGTTTATAATAGTGTTAGCTAAAAATAACGGTTTCTGTTCCGCGTCTTTTTGCATCGATCTTTTTTTTGTATCGAATAATGATCAACCGCTACGTTAGAATCGATTTGCGATTGGTTCGTATCAATGCAAATTTCGCTGTCCAGTGTCTATTCGTTACGCCATGGTTTGCAAGCGCGGTCTTAGTTATAGAGTTCGCAGAACTGTTCTCAGAGTGAGCAATAAATAAGTGAGTTACAATCATTTTATTAGAGGGTATTATCCTCGATGGGGTTTATGTAATCCATTACAGCATATTTAATCAATGGCTGTAGTAAATGACAGGCAGTTGTAGGGCTTGCAAATGCTTATGCCAATTTTTATACCGAATGAGTATGCTTATTAGTTTTGCAGAGATTTGAAGATAGAAATAAATATTTTCCAAACACAATAGAAATATGATATTTAAATTGTCGTAGGTTTGCCAAGAAAATATGAAAGGTAAAGCAACTTTCTTGTATTGCAATACATTTCATCCATCAGGCACTTGCCGCTTTTTAAGTTTCGCTAAATATATAACTTCGTGTAAAAAATCAATGACTGACAGCCCTGGCGAGAGAAACAAGTGCAGGGTGCAACGTACTGAGATTCGGAACTTTCCAAACTGGATCATATCGGAGCACTTCTGTCGGAAGTCAAAATTTTGCAACCTTTTACAAAAAAAATATTGCATAATATACGCACGAGAACGAAAATGGGCGGGACTGTACCACTCACTTTCCTCTTTAATTACTTTTATGGTATTTGTGTTTTAAAGAGACAATTACTAAATTTAACAGCGTTTTTTGGATGTGTTTTGACTCGTGTTGTCAGGAGCCTGCTTCGTGGTTATTACCGTAATTAATAATCTATGACTTTTATTTTGTGTATTGTCATTATTTTACTTTATCTATTGTGAGAGTTCTTTACAACAGTTCTTGAAGGTATGCAAAGTCCCCAGCCAGCACTTGGCCTGCGTGGTGAACTCAAAGCCTAACCCCTACGTGCTCTTAAATTAATTATTATTTTATTTAATCGATTTTCAGAATATCAAGAATAAAACACTGCAATAACACTAATCCACTGATAGTTATTCAAAATACAAGTATTTTCTTTACATTCATTCCGCTTTTGGATGTCTTAACGTAGGTGTCATGTTAAGTTGCTTCATTATTTGTCAAATAACATTATTTTAAGAAAAACAAACAGACAATGTCACAGATACACTAGGCCACATCCTGTTAAATGATTCAACGGTTTAACATTACGAAGTTGAATTCCCACAGTTGCAAAATTTACGACCAGTTTCACGTATGAGGCACTACCATGAGTACTATGCTGTAAATACCATTAAAGCTTTAGAAGGACATGGATGAAGATGTACCAGTTGCATTCCACGTGCTTCTACATTGACCCTATTTATTCGCCGTTCTGTTTATCTAAGATGTTTTCCTTCTTCCTCCTTTCATTTGGCTGTGTAATAAGGATTCGGGTAAACCAACGATTTTTACATCTCGTTGGTATCGATTTTCTTATGAAAGTCATGAAGTCTTGTTCATACAATTCTATAAAGTGTGACGCTACTAGTTGGTAATTGAATGTCATGTCCATATTAAATTGATTCTTATAGCGATAATTAAGTGTTCCATTATTAATATCTTAAAGAAAAGTTATTTAAATGTTGCCGTTGCGAACTATGCGTAGTTGATATGCCTAACTACTGTATAACTACAACCCCTTTTTCGAATGTTAATACATATATTGAATACGTCCAGTGCGGACACATGACAACGTTTAGCGCGTTGTTTTACGTAAGTATTGCGCAAAGAGACAACGCAATACGTCGCACGATGTGCGTACAAAGTCTTCTTCTTTGTTTACACGTTACTTTTTAATCCTAATTAAGCCAAAGCAGTGATAGCCGAGGGGTTTAAGTTAGCACGCCCACGCAAGTGGTTGCAAGTTCGAACCAATACACCAATGGCTTTTCGAAGTTATGTGTGTATTAGAAATAATTATCACTTGCTCTAACGGTAAAGGAAAACATCGTGAGGAAACTTGTTTAATACATTGATTGAGGGCATGCAAAGTCCCCAACACACACTTGGCCAGCGTGGTGGACTTAAGACCTTACCCCACCCCTCGTTTGGGAGAAGATCCTTGTCCTCAAGTGGGACAGAAATGGGTTATTAAAAAAAATTAAGCCAACCGCGTTCTAAGGTGTCCTGCACTTCTAAAGTGACGTTTAAATAAAGAGGTGAGGCTAAGGAAATGCTAATGTTGTGTTGTCATAGATCTGTGTCAAACGGCTGCAATGTGGGGCACTCGTCTGAAGTGTATTGCATATTATAAGCTATTATATTATTATGTTAAGATGTAGTTATGACATACCGATCATAACATCTAACAAGTATTTTCAAGCACGTGTTTGACCAACTTTTAATCAAATGAGTGCAAATATTAGCTAAGACGTAACTACTGAATTTGGTTAGCAAATGTTTTTTAACGATTTTTTAAGATGAATTCATGTTTCATATCTTCAAACGGTTGTTTCGGGTCTGGTTGTACTTTGTGTCCGTTGTTTGTATGTATTTAAAAGTCCTCGCTATACAAGAGCACTACTTAGTGCGGGATTGGTTTAAAAAAAAAAGTTCCCGTTTTAAGACAAAAGATTGTTTTCTGGCGTAAAGTTGCTGTCTCTTCTCTTCTCTTATCGTATGGTTAGTGGTCAACCTAGTGTCAAAGTTGTTCAAGCCGCTCGAAGGCCTTTGACATGGCTTAATGACAGTTACCTTAGTAGATAACAGCTGGGACCGACTTTTTACGTGCCCTCCGAAGCAAGGAGACGCCCAGCTCAAATACCACTATGCGGTCACCCATCTATGGAATGACCGCGCCAACGGTTGCTTAACCCACAGATAGCTTACTATTCAATTACTATATTTAGTCGATATTAATATAAGCTTATACGTAAATGTATAATATCGTGACTCGGAATATTTATAGTCAATTCGAACAATAATATGGTAAGTATGTGGATATGTGAGAACCGGGACACGACTAGTTCCTCAGGTTGCCACACCGATACTATTGACTGAGACCACCGCGGTTCCACGGCACACTTATAACCTACTACACTTATCCAATAGGTCACTTATAACATTATTTCTAGAAGGTTTTAATAACTGATTAGAACCTTCAGAAAATAACTGCGAGCGGTTTACAGGTATAGAAAGGCTATAGTACGTTTGTATGAGGATTGAGTCACAGTTTTTCTGTGGGTATGCTCAACTCCGCTGATGATATTAAAAAAAATACTTAAACGGAAAATCTACCCCATATCTAAGAACAATATATAATGTTTTGAAATGACTTTCATCAAGTAAGCTCTCGAAGAAAGAAATAAATGTCGAACAGACTTGCTATGAAGGCCACTATTTATTACTAGCAGCCCTATTCAACGTTTATTTTGTTTTCCTCATTTAAGCATATAGTCGATCTTCAATAATGCAATAAAATTAAATAAACTCCCGCGCAGTACTTTCACTGGCGCATTCGCGCATGCGCCGTTGCATCGGCTTTCTTAACCCGACTCAGTGTCGCGGCGGACGTGCGCGCAGACAGACGTCTGGTATTTAGGCCATGTTATGTAAACTGATGTAATGTACGATGAGTGTTACTGACACTATTATATTTATGGTCTTACAAGGAAAATTATGGTTATAAAATATAGGAAATCTTAAGAATATGATCCGTGATGAGATAGAAAATATTGACTAGTAAAGCTTTTGGGTTTGATGTTGTTATGTCTGGTTTTCACCCCTACACATTAATTATAAGAGTAACAATTAAGTATGAGTCATCAAATAGTCTGCCTACGTTGCAAACCAAAACGATCTATGTTGCTATTGTAAACTATGCACTCTTAATTTTATTTTGTTATCTAGAAAGCTCTATGCTTACTTACGCGCTATACTTTTTTATCAGGTTAGAAAAAACAACAAACAAACCGCGATCTGCAATTTCACTTCATTTCAACTTTTAACAGTTTTTTGTAGATATATGCAATATGCAATAATTTATTAAAATTATGATATTACACAACAAACTATTAAATCAGTGTCTTCCTGAATCATGATTATAAAATGCAGCATTTGTTTCCTAATCACTTCTGAATATGAACAATTAGTTTCAACGATTATTATATTAACGAGGCATGCTAGTTCTCATCAGTCATATTATCGTAATATTAATTAAGACAAACGATAACGATCCGGTATTCTCTCATGTTACGTGTATTGTATAACTGAACGGAAAGTAATACGTAAGGCCTATCACATCTGAAAAGCACGTTCACTATACTTAGATTGGATATTGACAAAAAATACACAATGCGAATTTTGCGAACAGCGACCGCAGATAGAAATTTATCGAGACAAAAATGGTTTTATATTTCAACTAGCTGACCCGCGCAACTTCGCTTGCGTCACATAAGAGAGAATGGGTCAAAATTATCCTCGTTTTTGTAACGTTTTTCACTGGTACTCTGCTCTTATTGGTAGTAGCGTGATGATATATAGCCTATAACCTTTCTCGATAAATGGACTATCTAACACCGAAGAATTTTTCAAATCGGACCAGTAGCTCCTGACATTAGCGCGTTCAAACAAACAAACAAACAAACAAACAAACAAACTTTTCAGCTTTATAATATTAGTATAGATAACAACAGACTAGCGAAAAAAAAAACAAATTGTAAATTACGCCAGTATTTTGTATCGTTGAAAATCAAAAGTTACAAGCTCCTTGTTTCCAAAATTCTGCAGAAGTGAAAAACCTGTTTAATTAAAGCTGATTTTGGTTAACAACATAATAAACAACAAATTACATTCAATATAACTCAAATCACACCTCACCTAAAAATCTAGTTGTTGGGTAATGGAGAATGTTACTAGGTATGCCAAATCGCTTGAAATTTTGACACAGTATAGCCTGTATGTATACATATAAACTAGTTTTTGTTTTAGTCAAAAATACCAAATAGTTTTGATTTTATAAGCATTCAAAGTTTCGAAAAATATCGAGTCCCGCTAACAGCCGCGTGAGCGGCTGTGACGTCATACTACTTTACCGCGCCGCGCGGGCCGCGTCCCGCTTAGTATTAATTAATTAATTAAGTCGCCAATCGTTGTTGTAGGTGTAATAGCTTGCGTAGTATTTTGATGTGTTTTCGTCCGCTTATGTATAAAATACTTTTAATAATAGTAAATACTATTCGATTAATAAAATGGATAAAGGATTTTAAAAAGGGCAATCGGATAATGTACCTAAAATAAATGGAATAATGGTTGCGAATTATTTGTGAAACAAATAGAGGTTTTGTTGCTTCCAAAATCCTACTTAATATTATAAATTTGAAAGTTTGTGAGAATGTATATATGTACATACATAAGTACATAGGTAATACATACAATGACATACATATGTCATTGTATGTATGTATGTACGTATGTATGTGTGTACGTACGTACGTATGTATGTATGTACGTATGTTTGTATATGTATGTATATATGTATGTATGTATGTATGTAAGTATGTAGGTATGTAAGTATGTATGGATGTTTGTTACTCTTTCACGCAAATTTGACTGAACCGATTACGATGAAATTTGATATATACCTGAAGACCCAGAATAACACATAGACTACTTTTTATCCTCGAGTTCTCGAAGGATCGGGATTTACGCGGGAAGGGTTTCCATGCGGACGAAGTCGTGGGCGGCTTCTAGTATATTATACATAGGTATAATAAGTAATAATGTTAGATAAATATTTACGATCACTGCATATTATAATGAAACAGTTTTTAACCGAAATAATCGTATACTTATCGATTTTACATTTTTCCTGCCACAGTAAAATCAATAAACTCGCGATCAATCCGGTTAGAAATTGTTTCATTATAAGATGAAGTTATTTATTATTACTTATGTACTTACTTACATAATATTAAATTACATTTAGGCACAACATATGATTTCCTAGTATTTGAATTGAACATTTTTAAAAGTATTTAGGAATAATTTCAACGCACCGAGCGCGCGACCGCAAGCGGACTGTGTGAGCCAGACTGAGCAAGTGTAGAGTGACGTCACACCGTCACCGAGAGCTAGCGTCGTGCGGTTACAACTTGTTTTACTTATAAATCGAAAACTAATTGACGTATCGAAGTAATTCTTTCACCAGTATTTTTTATTTTTAAACGAGAATATGGAGTGCTAAAAATCAAAATTAGGTAACATTCTCCATTCGGAAGAACAAAAAACAGCAGCCCAAACGAACGTCATACCTACTTAATTTCCTCACAATGAGTTCTTAATGAATTTCTCACGTTAAAGTTTTAGTACTCTTGTGTTTCCTAGTGTCAATTACGCATTATCATCTACATTAGTATAAAACGAGAGCAGTACGTTCAGAAACCGGTTCGCTTTGAACTTTATTATTATCGGACACGGACACGTAACAATTGTTCCGGTTACTTTTTACACTTTCATTGTTACTAGTTTTTGACTAAGTTGAGACTGTGGAGATATCTAAATTTTAATGTATTTGAGCTATGGCGATTAGTAGCGTTTTTTAGTATTCGCTGCTTTGTAAGGCTTTATGAGCGATTTATATTAGTAGAAGATTCATATATCAATGACAATATTCATTATTGAGAATATCAAAGCTTGCGAAGGTACTATACATATATTTCGTAACTCTAATCTATGCCTCAGATATCTCAATGGTTAATATGTGATTACTAAGAAAAACATATATCGTGTTAGTGACATCATATTTTGAGCTAATTCAATTAAATGATTTAAATGAATCTACAACTGAACAGTGCTACCAATTTGACTAAAATTATTCAACTATTATTATTGGTCACTTTGTCAATATCGTAAAGCATGTATTCTGTATTTCCAGATATAAAAGCCATTTATTTAATGTAGTAAGTAATTAAGCCACTCCTAGGTTTAGTTTAGAATTATAAAGTTATAAACCTTGTGTGTTAAAACCAGGTCAATTGCAAATACCTATTATTACACCTTTACTTACAGTATACATAAATTATACAGTGAGCTTAAAATTAGTAAGTTCAAGCAAATGTATTTATAGTTTAACGCATATTTAGTTTCATCTGTTGATACGTATGGGTTTAAAGTAAGTTAAAGAACACATAGACATGTAACATTTAGGTACCCCCATCTCTTCTACGTTATTTAATATTAAAGCTGAAAGGAAAACAAATTATAATAAAACTAATTCAAAAAGAAATTCGTCTTAGAACCATGCGTTACCTTAACACGAATGATCGTAAACACGGAAAAGGATATTCCGCATTTTTGTGTCTCCACGTGTCGTAATACTTCCCTACATTACACTAACTACGGTACTGGAGATCACTACTGTCATTTATGGCAAGTCCTAGAATCTGAGCCAATTAATGTACTGATTGATATTAGCTTGTAAATTCTTGCACTAATGTGTTGACGCATACAATTTCCTTGTAATCCTACTAATATTATAAATGCGAAAGTTTGTGAGAATGTATGTATGTATGTATGTTTGTTTCACTTTGTTTGTTACTCTTTCACGCAAATACTACCAAACCGATTACAATGAACTTTGGTATTTAGGTAGCTGAAGACTCAGAACGTAGGCTACTATTTATCCCGAAGTTCCCGAGGGATCGGGATTTACACGGGAAGGGAAGTCGCAGGCGGCCTCTAGTTACTTATAAATATTTTAGATATATCTTTCAAATGATTTCACAAAGGTATTTTGCCAAGTTTTACAAACAAATTGCTTTTAGCAGTTAACTACATTAATATAAGGTCGTTTCTAAATATTACGTGGTGTACTAGAACGGAAACTATTATACAGACTCATTTTATAACTTCCCATCAATTTCGTAATAAATTGATACAAATATCTCTAGGCACCGACAATTCTTTGGTTTACCTTACGCTTAATAAAAGTAGATATTATCGCGTAATTCGTCTAGTCAATCATTTCATCCTGTTTGAAAATACGTGTTTAGTTTTATGGACCATTTTCAATCATGTGATTGGTGATGTACTATTTAAGAAATCGCACATAATTATTCTGATTTTGGAAAATATCAAGTTACACATATTTATGTAATTTTAGCGCATGCAATCTTGTATACAAGTAAGAACAGTATCCTAATCTCCAAATATTTCGTTATCAAGGTCGAGTGAGGTAAACTCGTTTGACCCAGTAACTTTACATTACCACACTTACATATAGTAGAAACGCAATAGTAAGGCTGCGACGCGCCACGCCGGAAACGCGGATAACACCAACTCCTATGAATATCACTATCCTATATCTTATGAATGTGCCATTGGTCGCAGGTTTTAAAGCTAATTTAAGTTTTTAGTTGACTTCTTCTGAAGAGTGAATGTTCAAAACGTACACGAACAAAGTTTACTACATAGTATTTTTCTTTTCACACGAACACTTACAAAATGCGACATTTTTATATTCATTTGAAATTCTCATGTAAACAGACACGTTTATAAATAATATTATGATGAAAATTATATATTAAACATTGAGTCTTCTTCTATTTCTTAATGTTTATTCTGCTCTGATGCGAGACATTTAAATCGCTACTGCTTAAAATAGTTGCGCTTTAAAACGATGTTCTTCACAGCGGCCTAACAGCTACTACAAATGTTCGCTACAATATAATCGCTCCGCGCTACTAAGTAGCAGTTCAACGTCGACCTTGAAGCCTATGTCCCATACTTTTTCACCATCATGAATCTATAAGGGCTATGATTACATTATAAATGAATGCCATGTTTATTGCTTCATACAAAATCTATTATAACAAATTCCATTAATTTCAATACATCACACTTGCATTATAAATAAAATAGTTTGTTTTATAGACGTAAAGATGTTTGTTACTCGATTACGTAAAATCCACTGACTAGATTTTGATCAAATCTGGTACACAGATAGTTTAAAACTTGAATAAACATATAGGATATTTTTACCGCAGGCTATCGAATTACGGGTAATTGCTAGCACGATTGTAATATAATGCAATAAATATATTTATACTAGCTGACCCGCGCAACTTTGCTTGCAACATAAGAGAGAATGCGTCAAAATTTTCCCCGTTTTTGTAATATTTTTTACTCGTACTCTGCTCCTATTGGTCGTAGCGTTATGATATTTAGCCTATAGCCTTCCTCGATAAATGGGCTATCTAACACTGAAAGATTTTTTTCAATTCGGACCAGTTGTTCCTGAGATTAGCGCGTTCAAACAAACAAACAAACAAACAAACAAACTCTTCAGCTTTATAATTTTAAGTGTAGTGTGGATTAATTTATTGCAGACGATCTATGTCAAAATCGTAAGTTTTAGCAAGTGGCCTTCAGATTAGCACATTAATTAAAAAGCTAGTTTAGTTTCATAATGAGAGCGAGTCGCGGAATACAAGAATACTTTCTTCATAGATGATAGCGTATGAAGCAATATGTCGGATTATGTTTTATAATGTGTTGTAAATGGTGATAGTAGGTGACTTTGTCTCGTTTATTCAGTCGTTGTTATAAGATTTTAATAACCATTGACACGAAGGAGAAGAAGAAGTTGTTGTTATAGTAATGTTATGTAGAGAGAGATATTTTTGTTCGTTTGTATTTAGTAATAGATAC
This sequence comes from Anticarsia gemmatalis, assembly GCF_050436995.1. NCBI lineage: Eukaryota > Metazoa > Arthropoda > Insecta > Lepidoptera > Erebidae > Anticarsia > Anticarsia gemmatalis. The sequence continues at coordinate 4,716,162 of NC_134764.1, read as the reverse complement.
TGCTTTAACTCATCTTTTTATCGATTTTACACATTTCTATCTAATGTGAAGTCCTACCATTGTATGCCTCTTAATTCGGTCTTGAGCTTATCTCATCTTCTTCATTTAACTTTCCTTTAGCAAATCGAAAACTATATTATGCTTTGGTATCCATCTAGTTTAGAATGTACCTCCAACATAAAGTCAAAGTTAGTTGGTAACTTTATAGGCTCTACCCTACTCTAATATAGTTAAGTTTAACACGTTTATCGTGTTTTTCCGCAAATATTTACATGTCATACTAATTCATATTTATTTATGTTACTTTACCACGCATTTTCATTTACTTTAAACTTGTAAACTTAAACCAATATTGATTGAAAAGTTTGTCTAATGTTTACATTGCTGACAAGTGATAATGAACCGTCAAATTGGTGAATGGCATCGCATATTAATGACTCGGTAGAGTCGTCTCTATCTTCATAGAGCCTACCTTTGTGGCTCTTGTAGAGTTTGCTTACTATGAGCATTGTAAGGCTTTCGCGGTGACAGCTACTTTGTGAGTGATTAATAGACGTCGGTTCAGTGTGAAACGTGACGTAAATACGCCACAAACTAAAGAAATACCTTCTGAATTCTATTTAAAATTTAATTTATTTTCGTTTACAGAAAAAATGAAAGTAATCTTCAAAGAACAAAGCTGTATTTTACAGAAAATATCACGAAACGACTGCTTTCTAAGTCAGACTTCTTGCCAATGAAACTGAAATTGAGAGAAAAGGACTTTTAAAGTAAAATAGAAGCGGACGATAACTTAAACGTTGTCTATAGAAAACGTGAACGCTGCGCTCGTTGATGTCTTTTGCACGCGCGTTGATTTTATACAAAAAGCTTTTACGTCTTGAACATCATCAAATTCTCGAAGAATATTGAATAAATGGCGTTGATACATTTATCACTTTTCTCTTATAATGGGACAAGATACATATTTAAGAAATCCTGACAATAAATCCCGAGATCTTTCAGTTAAAATTTTCAAAGCGTAAAAACTAACAATATTTTACAAAATCTAGATTTTGAAGACCATCGACCTTCATTATACTGTGTAATTATAAAACGAGCTATGACTGTAATTAGGCTCATAGAAGCATTATTACTTAATTGTTTGTAATGAGTCTGATTCATTGACGGAGAGTAGCGTGTCTGACGGTCAATGGGACGCGTACGGCACGACATGTATTCATGACATTAATTGTACACGCATTTATTATATTGATAGCTGAAACTGCCTTGAAACTACTAATCGTACTACTGCCTGTGCTACTATAAGGGTACTTTTTTATAAAGGAAATATTGCCTCTCCTGATATTTTCCTCAAAGTTTTGTCGGAATTTAACATATAATGGATTTCAGACAGTTTAAAGTTTACAAGGAAATCGGCGATGAAATAAAGTTTTTAATATCTATGGCATTCATAATACTCGAAAATAGACAGCATCCTCATCCGAAAAAATGTGTTTTGTATGCTGATAGAAGTAGGATGCTTAAGAATTTATTTCTTAACTTGACGCACTCTAAACTTGAACTCGATTTGTCTATCATCGTATCATCATTAGATGGATAATGACCTTTCATAGCACTTACTGCACTATCATCGTCGTTCGAAGGCTAGGCATGTCTTAAAAATAAAAGAAATAAGATTGTATTCTTATGCAAATGGTTTTGAATTGTATTCTGCATAGAGCTTCTAGGATCCCTGTTGTGAAATGTTGTTCTAATAATTTCTATCCTAACGGCCATATTCATTAAAATATTATGAAGTTATGAAAGGCTTATAAGAGTTTTGTTTCTTTCACTCCTTAGTGATATGAAAAAGAGAAAACATATTTTAGTAGTTCTTTTACTAAAGTAGGTTTATAGTGTATTTGTGAATAAGACGGTAAGTCTTTATCTACATGACCTACTTTAAGGTAGGCTGTACTGTCCCTGATCTACGACAACCAGTTCTCACAATACGCGCCTACGAGAACGGAATTTATTAACACAATCAGCTGTTTTTCATTAGCGCACCGGAATTGTAATTACTTTACTTAGGTTAAACGGATTTCATTATCATAAATACCGATTGTGATCTATTAAAAGTATTTCAGTAGTATAGCACTTTAAGTAACATACACTTTTAACTAATAAAAAATATTTTTTAGAAAATTGGTGGCCTAGATTGTGTTAAGTAATATTATTTGAGAAGTTTTTTTCCTGTAGTGGCATAGTATTTTTGCAAGTGTATAATGTAAGAATGAAAATTCCTTTTTAATACGTAGTTATTAAAACATCGCATGTAATTTTTATCTTGGAAGCTCCATCTTATAATGAAGCTCACGCAAACGCGAATTCCATTTCGCTTCTGTGGTGTAACGTCTGCTTAAATTATAATTATTATTCTTAACCTTATGATCCCAGTATTTCTGATGTTAAGTTAAGAAAAAAAAATTCAAGGAGCTTTTTAAAAAAAAATGCCCTAATTTATCTTTGTTATTATTGTGTGACATTTATGTCTTTGGCCCCCCTTATGATAACGTCTTAACTAAAAATAATAATGAAAGATATCATGTCTTTTGGTGTAAAGGTTTTTTAAATCCCTTTCGTAAAGGGATTTAAAAAAATGCGGACAAAAAAATATTAGAAATAATCGTACCTAAGTATTTAAAAATCGCGTAACCAAACCACAAGAAACTATAAAGCAATATACCTGAAAAAACTTGTGCACAAATCACGGTTTGTAACGAAACGGCACTATAATCACAACACCATGTGGTTTCCCATTCACTGCGAGACTGAGCCGGCGCTGCGCATGCGCCGCTGCGCCCGCGCCCACCCGCTTGCACAACCGACTGGTTGCCAACAACGGTCAATGTTAATAGGCTAGCTAGGATTTAGGATCTGTCGTTAGGGATAGAGTACTACGATAAGACATAACTCCGCCCACATTTCATTACTTTGATTGGATTCATTTACGATGGTCTGCCATTTTCACCAGGTAAAAGGGTTGCTTTCAACTTACCTGTCAGTCTAGACTCTAGATGGAGGGAGAAAGACGTAAGCGCGAATTCTTCAAATAATGCCATTGTGAAATAGTAACGTATATTTGATAAAACGAACATATTGAGTGCACCCCGTGTTCATAGTAGTAATGCTACAACATGAATTGTAAACGTAGTATTTACAGCATGTATGTTTTCTTTTTTTCAGGTAAGTGCCAACTTCGTCAACTCAACTAAGAAGTGTTTTAGTAAAAGTTATTATTTACTATCAAGAACAATTGTGTGAAGCAGCGTGGAAAGGGAGAATGCTTACTTTTATTCAGATCAACAGCAGTGTCATCAGCCGTAAGGTACTTTAAATTAATCATTACTCGCTTAAAGCATTATCATAGGATTAAAATATAAAATATTTTATGTGATTAAAGTCTATTTAGTTCTTAATTAAGGTTGAGTAACTACGGAGCTATGACGACACACTGTGTCATTTCGTGTCGTATAATTTTAATGCTACTATGACCTTGAGGTATGGGGCCATCGAACAGACATAATATACAAGAGTGGTAGAGAGCCTCTCGTCTGGGGACCAGCTTAGGGTGAGTCAATATTTAATTAGTGGCTCGGACTATTGAGTGGTACTAATTCTGTTTTAATACAGCTTTTAATGCAATTGCCTGCATAATGAGTTGTAATTTGCCGTTTCAAATATATGGGTAGGCCTATACTTTCCTCATTTTTTGATGACAAATAATTATAGTTTTTGTTGCAAACCCGTTTTACAGTAAAATATTTGCTGTAAATATTGTATTTAAATGAAAAGTAATGCTAACTAAGAGTGAATTACATTTTTATTCTCGTAAATCTGGAGTAACTCCGACGAAATACAAACTAACAAATTAACAAAATAACCCACTTCATTACGAAATGTCTTAGGAACAAAAACCTCATATTTACAATCAATTTTGAGTATAACATCAATCTATCTTTATAATACAGGAGATTGATCCACTTAAATCCAATCAATTATCACACTTAGTTCAGTGTAAACACTAATAAGTGTTAGATACGCATTTAGTAATTATCAGCAGGAATACGCAAAGGCCAAGTGTCGGGTCCCAATGGGCCGGCAGCATGCGATCATACGTGAGCTAGGGCATACACTAGAAAACAGGATTTATAACTCAAGGTATTAGATTTGAAAGTAGCGCTGTTACTTTAAAGGCCGTTAGAGAGACTAATACACGAATCACACAGTGATTACAGTGATTGAGCTTTGTATAAACATTGATTGACGTTGGTATACACACACTCAGAGGAAGGCACAAGACGTACCCCCGGTGTCAGAGTACATTTTTTTTAACCCATTTCTGTCCCACTGCAGCGCAAGGGTTTCCTCCCAAACAAGGGGGAGCGGGTTAGACCTTGAGTCCACTTAGGGATATTTTATCTATTCAATAGAGTTTTTTTATGAGTTTAAACGCTATTGAATAGATAAACTTCTGCTAAATGTACCTCAGAAACCGGGGATAAGTCTTGCCTTCCTCTTGTGCTGGATAAGTCGCGTTCGTTGTTGATCGAGAGCACTGTTGCTTGAGTAGTACATAGAATGCCGCGCACGTCATGTCGTTGAGCAGTGCCCCATAGAATACTGTGTATATTCGCCCGCTCGACCGATGTCAGCGTAGAAAGAAAGTAAGCCTTAGCGGTATCAAATCTCGGAATCGTTTAAATTGAACTCGATTACCAGCTTATGCAATGAATGATTACTAATAATTTTCTTGCTGGACGTACTGGACTAGACTCCAGTGACATGCTGGATCGTTACATACATTACTTTAGTCATTATTTGTAAAATTTAAAGGAAAATTGTACGTGTTTAAGTTTTCATGCGAGAATGTATATTTGCGCGCGTAAGTATGTGTTCTCTGTTTCGTATTGATACTGTGTCAGACTCACGCTTGTGTAGATTATAGGTTAATTGCCATGACATGTAATTGTAATGAGTTTTTGATAACGCGTTTAAGTAAAATATTGACATTGACTGTTTTTTTTAATGAAGAATCGATCTTTGATATCCATTTAATTTATCAGAAGAGAACTGAAAAGTAGCACGAATAGGTGGATGTTATGACAAAGGCATCCGCTTAGAAAGAATTTTGATCAATTCTGCCCCCAAGGAGATAAAATAGGGGATTCAAGTTTGTATGAAAATTCTGTTCTGAGTCACAAACATAACTTTTAAACTCTCTTGCCGACCACGGCGAGCGCAACCTGCGCCAAAACGTTAGGCATTTTAAGGTAAAATGCGTGTTCGCATTCCCGTATTCTATTATACATGAGTCACAAACAGTTTTAAAATAAATTCAAAACGTCTAAAAATTTAAAGAATATCCATGTCGTAAGATAACAGTTTGCAAATCTAACAAGTGTTGTTTGGTGTACGTGATTGTGCGCACACGCATCGATGTCTGCGGTCGTCGACGATTGCGCCGCAAGTCGCAACAGTGTCGAAATACTACATCGGTTACTTTATGATTTGGGGTTTCCTACAATTATTGTGTAGACCTCGGACCTTACACTTATTTTTGAAGCCCATGGCTTAATTGCACTGTGGAAACCTCTTAGCATCTTACATGTCAATGTAAATGGAGCAAATTTTAGTATTCAGCGGAATATTTTTTGTATTAAGAAAAGAACATAAACGTATTTAGAAGCGTGCTACCTTTTTTTTAACGTGGTTAATATATTAAGCATACACCTGTACTCTGTGTGGACAGCAAGGTTATGTGGGACTCTCCCACCAGAAGGGCGGGCATAAGAGACCTGTTACCGTACATATAATAGCGACACCAGAAAATTAACTTATCGCTATGTCAAGTATACAATTTCCAAATCTCGTAATGACAGTAAGCCAGTGGTGACAAAATCTTAAGTTTATTATTACTAGGATATTGATAGCAATGTGGTTTTATCACTCTCTCGTTAAGATAAGTTTACTTTTAAATATATGTTCCTATTGAACGCCTCAGCATGACTTATATTTGGATCACGTAATAAGACAATAACAGATATTATCAATACTATAAAAATATTATTAAATGACATTATTTTTACTACCGATAAAAATGTGTTATAATGTTGATGAATATCAACAAATATATTCGTGACGTAATTCGTTGTAGATTATTTCTTTGCGCTAGAAATCTGATTGAACAACTATTATTACAATCCACAGCATTCTTTATTGTTACGTGTTAGTAAATAACACCTGTTGGCCTGCAGTCCTTGGTACACGGCATTTTGCGGTATTTACCGGTCGGTATACGATCTGTGGTAAGCAAAACCTTGGCGCGGTCATTCCATAGATGGGTGACCACATAGTGGTATTTGAACTGGGCGTCTCTATGCTTCGGAGGGCACGTAAAAAGTCGGTCCCGGTTGTTGTCATTTAAGATAACAGTCGTTAAGCCACGTTAAAGGTCTTTCGGGTGGCTTGAACAACTTTGACACTAGGTTGACCACTAACCATACGATTAGTAGTAGTAGCATATTCGTGTTTAGACTTTAGACAGGAGGTTTTAGATAAAATGGTTTGGTGGTGACCTATTTTTGTTTTTGTAAGCACTTAACAAAGGCACCTACAGCTTCAACACACATAAACAGATAACAAGCAATTTTAAAGCGTGTTACTTTACATTGGTATTTATTTTAGGACTGTTTCCGTTATCTAGATGACTGACAGTACGACTGTTAATCACAAGGTCTCGGGTTCGAAGCGCGGATCGCTCAAAGAGCTATGAGTTTTTGTAAATATCAAAAAAATCTTAAAGATTTTTTTGAAGAAGAATTAACAGTGAAACTTACATTAAACATAAGTTTTTTACGTATAACGGCATGTTACGAGAGCAATGAATGTGTATGGTGCTTGTACATGGTAAATAGTGGTCATTTCGCAATGTTTAACTTAATTCGTTATGGCTCTTGTTAACTTGACAGACAACTGTCCCAATATACTGCCTACATACAGTCATACATACATACATACATACATACAGTCTCTATACACTGTTGTCTCTCGTAAATAAGGTTGCTACGTTCAACCAATTTATATGCTAAAGTTAGTATCATTAGGAAATTGTTTCAAACCTTCGAAGAATTACCACACATAAGCAATTAATTAATTAAGAATGTATTGTGAATTCGTTCACAAAATGTAAAATATTTTTTTTATTATTTAAATAATAATAGAGTATTTTTTATGAACTTAATTTAACCAATACCATGGTGGCTTATATTGATTGAAAGATGACGTCATAAAATATAACCAACTTTTTGAACACTTTCTTTATATTGGGTAGACTTACAGGATCGTAAGTCTGTTAAATACTAGTAAGAGGTAACCCTACATGTAAATTACCTACATCGAATAAAGATGTAAAGAGCACCAAATACGCGCTTTCACACTTCAAGTACGTACTTGTTCTACTATTTATTATTGAAATTACTTTAAAATGATAGCTTATATTTTGTAATAATTATATTAATTATCACCACAAACGAACATTTTGGCAACACGTTGTAATTCAGAGCATGGTCATAGTGCATGACGATATAAAATGTATTAAGGACGCTAAGAAATTGCGACAAATTACGCTCGACACCTTCAATGTCGTGAAGGGCGAAGACGTTTGAACACATTAAACGGATACTTTTTGCTGTGTCAGACACGGGTAGATCACTTATCCTTAGCTTTTTTGTGACCTATTTTGCACACAATGGTTTATTATTCATCGAATGCATAGACAAGAAAGAAATATAGTATTTAAAAAATGTACTTACGTAGGTATATGACTTACAATAATAATATAATATATTATTTTTTCATTATATTATTTCATTCATCCAATGCAAAGAAAATAACAAAATCAAATATAAACAAAAAGGAATGTACTAGGTACTTCATATTTCTCTAAAGCTGAAGGAAGTCATCGACACTGTCTACTTCTCGATTATATGTATTAAGAAACGATAGTCTAGCTCATTCTTACAAATCACAGCGACCAAGAGGATGCAACCTGTCAAAATATGAATATCAATAAAATATGTAGCCATGTCAAGTCGATTTCACGTGTAAAGGTGATCGTGACGCAAGATGGACCGCCGCGCGTCTTCAAGGTCCGCTGTGATGCAAGTCCACTGGTAATGTTCACTGAGAACCTCACAGGAAACTCCCATAGTTCTGTTTGTTTTATATTTGACTCGTTATTTGTTAACTTATTATGTAGTTAAACGTGTTTAATGTGGTGATTTAACTAATTTGCGGATGAATTCGTAAGTTTGTAATGCATGCGTGGGATGAAATAGTTTCAGTATAGTTAGAAATCGTAAGGCTTGGACTCAAAGCTTAATCCGCTCTCGTTCGGGAGGACTCTTTGCCCAGTGGGACAGTTATTGGTTAAAAATATATATAAAATGAATTATCCAACCTGGCATTGTTTATGTTCTTCAAAAATTATAGTCAAAGATCCAAAAAACTTCAAAACTAACACTTTCACACATATACTAAATCAAACGTTTTGTGTTACGACTGTACTGTGTAAATGGTTTCAAATGGCATTATATCCATGAAGTATTTTGGTTCTAGATTGACATAGCCACTGAGCGTAGACTGGAAAAAACCTGCGTTTGCATGTCGCTTTTGCAATCCTAGATTATAAATATCGAAAGTGTCTGCAGTTATGAAAAAAGCTGCAGTTCAATGCATTTGCTCTTTTCAAATATAAATATGCATTTTTGTTTAATTAAGTTTTTAGAAAGGATCAACTCTGAAGCAATTCAAAGGTTAACCAGATAGTTTTACAATAAATTACTAACGTTTAAATTTAAATAATATAATATCAATGCATCCGTTGAGTAACATTGAATAATTGGCACAATCACGCAGTGTACATATCAAATCATAAGCAATTTATTGGTTATAACACTGTTTATAGAGACATTTGAGAGTGACAATGCAGAATTGAAATTGCTTATTTGTCATAACAATGACGGACAAGTCATAAAATATAACATATCACACATAGAAACGCATCATCAGCAGTTTGCCGTGATAAAAACGTCTTGACTTTATCTTATCATTACAATTTCAATAGCACTTGGTGACCTGAGTTCACCCAAAACCTATTAAATTATTCTGCTCCCTAAACAGTCATTATTTTGAAGTCATCCTTGTTTCATACATACATAATGTCACGCCTTTATACCATAGGGGCAGGCAGAGATCAAAGAAGCCACTCGGTACGATCCTTACAAACTTACCTTGCCTTATTCACATCCATACATCTGGCATACAGGACAATTTCATTATTCAATTTATTTCATATTAACTGTAATCTGGGGGCACGGAAGTGCCCCCGCAAGTCGAGCAAAAAAAAGCGGCACGGCCGTAACATCCTTTTCTCGAAGCAATTCGGGCTATTTTTGACACCCCTATAATTTCGTTGTGGATAAAACAAGAAGCCTGGATTTTCAGCAACTAATCAGTCATTGTATAAATACGGTATATTTAAAATTTCAGTCAATTTGAACCAGTAGTTTAAGAATGACAACTTGTTAAAATTTTGAATTTTGTCACTCACTGATTCACTGACTCACTGACTCACTGACTCACCGATCATCAAAAGTCTAAGGTACTTCTAGCAGACTTAGAAGCTTAAAATTTAGAATACAAATAGGGTTTAGTGTCTTAATCATGGGAAAAATCTAATATTTTCTAATTTCGGTCCAGTTTTCTAAATACACCAACTGCAACAATAACTTTGTAATCTCATATAAATGTATAAGATTACAAGGTTACATTTGCAGTTAATGAATTATTATTACCGTAGAAAATAAAATAAATAGGTGTAAATAGGTACATACTATATGAGGCATAACGGGAGGGGGTATAGGGTGGGTAAGGGTGTTTAGCCCATGAAACTGAACAACATTCCCATAGGAAAATATGTTGAATTATGAAAAAAAAACGTCTTTCCATACAAATTGGACTTATGTTCGCTCTACAAAAAGAAGTGAGATGCCATCAAAAACATTCTGTAAAAACCTCAAGTCTCGCCGTAAAAAGTTGTGAGATCTGTATAATACCAAGTCGATTAATCTATTTAGTCTCTACTTAAAGGACCTTCTGTCTTAAGTTATTACGTATGTTATTATCATGCCAATTTTAAAAAAAAAATACCTTTAAAACAAATAGATCGACTTGGTCATCGCAAGAAAACACAAATTCGCCATTAACATTTCAGGAGCATTAACTTCTCGTCGTGCTGTGTAGTGTGATACATACTAATAATCAAATCATGCGATGGCCAAGTCGGTCTATTTGTTTTAAAGGTATTTTTTTTTAAATTGGCATGATAATAACATACGTAATAACTTAAGACAGAAGGTCCTTTAAGTAGAGACTAAATAGATTAATCGACTTGGTATTATACAGATCTCACAACTTTTTACGGCGAGACTTGAGGTTTTTACAGAATGTTTTTGATGGCATTGTTTTTATGGCTATTATATAACAGCACTTATTGTGTCGTCATCAAAATGGGCGGTGTATATACACCATAACCGTCTTTTTTGATAACGCTGCAGGCAACACCATAAAAATACATATAGTCATACTTAAGACATAATCACACCTTAATATCATGCAAATGTATGTAAGTGGGTGGTGTGAGTATACTGTGACCGGCTATGACCTTTGCAACTCTTGTAGATTGCTATTGTTGGTAACACCTTACAGAACCATTGACCGTAAGCTATGGCAACACTTGACTCAAAGAGTATCAATGTTTAAAAGTTACCATACGGTTTCAATAATCTATCATTAGTATGGCTTAGACTTGTCTGTGCATACTAATACTACGTCAAAGTTACAAAAGCATAAGTTAGTGTATCTGTTACATGTTGAAAGCTTAACTGCTGCATTGATCTGGCATAACGATAGATGATGTCCAGAAATTACACAAAAACTACGTTTCTTTGGCTACTAAGCCTAGAAAAAATGCTTATTAAAAATTGCAAGGCTTATCTTTTTCAAAGCTAGATGCGAACGAAGTAATATCTTACAATGTTGACTCTTAACCAACAGTTAGTATGCTTCAAAAAAGGATATGGTAATTAGAAAAATTGTAGCGGTAATCAGGATGCGGATATAATTTTATTGATCGGCCATTATGAGTTTGTATTAGTAGTTGGGTAAATTAACCGTGACTACAGTTCTTTCAATCGCTCAGATTATTGGTATCCTGTGGTATTCATTAGTCAATAATTCATTTATCAATCGGTACTGTGCCATTATTCATGAGTTTAAAACTCTAGGACTAAAAATATTTTGTCAAAATTTCGGCAATGATGTAAAGAAAGTCACTCGTGAACGATCAATTTGTCTTTCAATGACCATAACCAATATTTTCTAGAATAAATAACTGCATCGGAACTTCTAATTTTGATTCAATAATTTGTAAAAAATGTTTTAAAGCCTATAAAGCCAAATTAGAATGGGTCTCTAGTCATTAAACAATTAAGTTACAAATAAATTACGTACAGTATTCAAAGTACGTGTATGAATAAATAGCAGTTTGGTTTTCACAACAGCACCCAGTGAAGATGTGTAACGTTGGCCTTGACTTGTCTGTTTTGGCAACTCACTGCCTATGAGGTCGTTTGAAGCGCCCGACTATGGCGAGTGGTGTCTGCTGCCCGAAGTGCCCGGCCATCATCTACACGTACATTGTTTAATGGGTAATGTTAAGTACTTAAATATGCATTTGATATGTTTTTACTTTACTTGACTTAATTCGTCGTGAATGCTGGTTTACTTAAAATCGAGCCCGGCAATTAGGTGAGAGAGTTTAAATAAAATCTAATTTCTAATAAATCTAAAATCTAATTTGAATTCTAAAGAAGGAGTGAGATGCCCCGTCGGGTTTTTTCCTTTTGGTCTTGATAACTTAACTGGGCACATTATATTTTTGAACGAAAATCTGTCATGTGCGTTCTCAGTGATACAACTTAGTTTATAATTAAATTATTAACTGAATAGGGTTGGTTCGTTATGGATCTGTAAAATGAATATCGGAAAATATACCTCATTTATGATAGTTGATTGACTATCATTAAATACGAATCCATTATTTATTACTTACTTTTTATTCGCAAAATAACAAGCAACATCCGACCTTTAATTTGAAAAGCCGTAGATTCACTTCTTGCTTAACATTCAATAGTATTAATAGATAACTACTTCGTTTCATTGATAGAGCCGCCTCATCATTAGTAAGATGATTACGATGTACACACTAATCGCTGTAAATGGCGAAATATCAAGGCACTTAGGTTTAAATAAGACAATCCTAGGCGTCATAATGAGGCTATGTAGGTAAGCTCACTATAATAATATTGAGTTCTGTTGTGATACAAATAACAGCATTGCAGTTGTACACACCTATTGCAGTTAAGTCGCAGTAAACTAGAAGTTTCCTTAAGCATAAATTGTAGATGAGACATATTAAGGATCACCTTTTTTCCCCTTTAGACCTTGTACTCACTACATAATCTTGTAGAGAAATAACAAAAAAGACAAAGTGTTAAACAGAATTTATTATTAACCAGTTATAGAAATAATAGCATAGGTTAACATTATAATTTAAAGAACTTTCGATTCACATAAAAGATTACAGTTCCTCATGATGTCTGTTCAACCAAAAATGTTTGATCATATCCGCTCCTTTTTCGGCAATCATAACAGTAGGTCCATTTGTATTACCTCTAACAACGAAAGGCATAATACTGGCGTCTATCACTCTTAGACCCTTCACCTTACGTACTCTGAGCTCAGGATCAACCACTGATGTCAGGTCACTATCAGGACCCATCTTAACTGAACTTGTAGGATGGTACAGTGAGAGAGTCAGCTCTCGTGCTATACATTCTAAGTGTTCATCACTAGCTTTCTCATATTTAAGACACGCGTCAAGATTAATCCAATCCAACTTAAATCCTGTATCTTGGAACGATTTCGTGTCACCAAGTTTAAGAGCATGCTGCTTCATACTTCTAAGTATACACGCCATATCTTCAGGGTCCTTGAAGTAGTTAGCGTATATCAAAGGCTTGTCAAAAGGATTTTTACTCGCCAAAATTATTTTACCACTAGATTTTGGATGCAATACAATGCTATACACCACTACAACGTAATTATCTTCATTCATTTTAAGAAACTTACTGTGAAAGTCTTCACTTAAACCATGTTTTTTATAAACATCCATCAAATTAGATGATCCTGGAGGCAGAACTAGATAAATGTGCTGAACATCTGGTATAGATGAACTAGGACTTGTGGTATTCATAAAACTCATAACCCTATGTGGAGTAATGTCCTTCAACGGACCAGAACCTTCCAGCATATATTGTACTAACGATCCAAATAAGTTAGATAAAGAAGACAAGCTTTTGTCACCCGGCATCGTATAAAATGTTGGTGCAAAAACATGATCTTGTAGGTTTTCACCAACAGGCAAATCTGCTTTTACTTCAATGCCCATCTCTGTTAGATGCTCTTTGGGTCCCAAACCTGATAGCATGAGTAGTTGTGGCGAGTTTATTGCACCTCCTGAACATATTACCTCCTTCCGGGCATTGACTGTTATATCCTTACCATCTTTATTGATCAGTATACCACTAACTCTGTTTGTACCAGAAGTAAACAAGATTTTTGTTACGTACGCATTCTTCATGACATGCAAATTCTTTCGAAGCTTAGCCGGGCTCAAATATCCTCTGGCAGTACTAAATCTATGACTATCCTTAATATTGCTGTGAGTTAAGAGTACTCCAATTTGATTAGCGCCATTCGCGTCACTTATGTTTTTCAATCCTAGTTCAACTGCAGCTTTCATGATCATGTCTTCTACAAAATGTGGCTCCTTATTTACGATAACGTTTAGAGCTCCGTCCTGACTGTGATATTTATTGTTTTCTTCTGTAATATCGCCTTCGTATTTTTCACTCTTTAAAAAATATGGCAGGATATCTTCGTAACCCCATCCATAGTTACCGTCTGCTGCCCATTGATCGTAGTCAGCCTTGTGACCTCTGACGTAACTCATGGCGTTAATACTGCTAGTACCTCCGAGAACTTTCCCTCGTGGCCACGCACATCCTTTATTTATGTATCCTCTACAAGCTTTCTCTTGTGGCTCCGTATGATAAGACCAATCTAAATTAGTCCCCATGGCACTGTAGAACAGTTGTGGAATCTGAAACATTAAATTATTAATCAGTTATTTATACTCTTAGTTATATCGCATTCTTCTAATGCTTGATGAATTTGGTTATTTTTTTAAGCTAAAGTCCTTTTCCTGTAAAAACTTGGTTAAGACGAGTAAATACATGTAACATTGTTTACTTCTGTCTCTAATGTTGGATTTCCTCCGGCTTCTACCAATAAAACTTTCCATTCTGGATTCTCGCTAAGTCTGCTAGCTACTACTGAGCCTGCTGATCCGGCACCCACAACTATGAAATCATAATTAGGATCTGAAACAAAAACACGCTACTTACAATCTGAAATAATATTAGGTCGGGGAAAAAGTCTTTTCGCATTATAATATGTATGAACTTGTAATAAAATCTTTTCTCTACACAAAAAAGCTCGATACTTGGGTACCTCACGAGCTCACTGAAAGAAACCTAATGAACCGTGTACTCATTTGTAATTCTTGAAGCCAAAGAGAATTTATTACAAGTTCATACATACTATAATGCAAAAGCCTTTTTCCCCGAACTAATATGTAGGTACTGCTTTAATAATTTAAAAAAGGCAATTTATAATTGGTTTCTAACCCTTAAGTACATCTGGTGTGGCATCTTGGGGCCAAAGATGGTCCCCTGTGAGGGCACATTGCGCCGCTAAGAAGCTCTGCAGCGTCTGCACGAACAGGGGACCAGCGACCTGGTAACTGTTCACTATGTTAGACGTCAGCGCCTCGTTGCACGCCCACGACATCTTGCTCTGAATTAAAAAATATAATTGATCATAAGGCTCGGGGCAAGCCATATTTATCACATTTTTAATTCACTGATAATATACTTTTCGTCATACTTAATGGGCGTATTTCTATAATAACGATTTTAATATTATGAAGTGAATATCAACACAATTATTATCACCCTCTCATGTCACTGACATGACAAGTTAAACAGGTTATCATAGTTTACTTTGACCGTCACAGTGTAAACAAATTTGAACAGAGTTTGATTGCATTAAAGTTCATACTTATATGTATATTTTTTCTTGTATTAGAAAAACAAACAATATTTGTATAGACTTTTCCGTCTTATAAGGACAAAATGTTTTCTGTTGGGGTTTTCCAATCTTCTATGGTAGAGTAGAGTTCAATAATATGGTCAGTTTCTGTACCGCAAATAACCTTATTCGTATTACATGGGAATCACTTTATATCACATTGTATTTTGTGCACCACCTGCTAAGCTATGGAAAAAACCTCTTATTGTATGTTTTCTGTTGTATCATACACTAAACATAATTATTTGACATTCGGACGGTGATCTTGCTGTTTTTAATTATTAACCGATAACACTTATTAGTAAATAGAACATGTTTTTCAAGGATTTAATAACAAACAGATAAATGATGATGTACTAATTACTTATTACATATGATACTTACTGGGTCGTTGGTTAGAACTTATTATTATTCAAATTCAATTAGATATTTTTTTAATGCAATTTTACTATTCAATACACAAGGAAAATAAAACGATTGTGTGCATTAGTTATTGTAAACAAGTTTACACTGCAGGTGGCGTCGATGAACTAATAGCTTTTATAATATAGGCATGAATGACAAGTGCAAACAGTTCGTCACTTGCACTCGCACCTAACTTTATACACATACTTTGAAATATTTATGCATGTCGATTATTTAGATAACTTTAGATTATTATGTCACTAGGATTTGTAGGTTTTAATGTTGGGCTGCTACCGTACTGCCACGGTTCTTGTAATCAATTTAATTTCATAAAATGAAATAATTCAATGCCATTTCAACAGAAATATATCATAACATTTGGTTAAAAGATCATAGTCCTCTGGGGGGATTAAGGAGTATGGGTATTGGCAACCACGTTGGCTAAATACCGATTGGATAAAATAATACTCTTAAATAAACTACCAGTTTTATTAATATCACTTCTTGCTTGTAACATCTTATAAATATTGTATTTACATAATCAAAGTTCTTCGTGTTGTCTGTTTAACCAAAAGTCTTTGATCATATCGGCTCCTTTTTCACCAATCATAATCGTTGGAATATTTGTATTACCTCTTACGACGAAAGGCATGATACTAGCGTCTATTACTCTTAGCCCCTTCACCTTACGTACTCTAAGTTCTGGATCTACGACCGACGTCGGGTCACTATCAGGACCCATCTTAACTGTGCTTGTAGGATGGTACAGGGAGAAAGTCAACTCCCTTGCTATACATTCTAAGTGCTCGTCGCTTCCTTTCTCAAATTTCTGACAAGCATCCAGCTCCATCCATTCCATCTCAAATCCAGCTTTCTTGAATGTGTTGGTATCACCTAATTTTAACGCATGTTGCTTCATGGCCCTGATCATACATGCCATATCTTCGGGATCTTTAAAATACTCTGCGTGTATCAAAGGTTTATCAAAAGGATTTTTGCTTGCAAGAACTATTTTACCACTCGACTTAGGATGTAACACGACATTGTATACTACTATTACAAATTTGTCTTCATTCATTTTAAGAAACTTGCTGTGAACTTCATCACCTAGTCCGTGTTTGTCAAAAACATCAATCATATTAGCTACTCCGGGAGGCAGTACAAGATAATGATATTGAATATCAGGTATGGAGGAAGTAGGGTCAGTAGTATTGTAGAAGCTGATTACTCTGTGTGGCCTTATGTCTTTAAGTGGACCACTGCCTTCCAACATATATTGCACTAGAGCGCCAAATATGTTTGCCAGAGACGACATTTCCTTATCACCAGGCATTGAGTAGAATATAGGCGCAAAAACATGATCTTGTAGATTTTCTCCAACAGGTAAATCAGCTTTGACTTCAATTCCCATTTCTGTTAGATGCTCTTTAGGACCCAAACCTGATAGCATTAATAGTTGGGGCGAGTTTATTGAACCTCCTGAACATATCACCTCTTTTCTTGCATTAACAGTTATATCCTTACCATCTTTATGAATCAGTACACCACTAACTTTGTTTGTACCCGGACTAAATAAAATATGTTTCGCATGCGCATTCTTCATAACGTGTAAATTATTTCTTTCTTTAGCTGGACCTAAGTATCCTCTAGCCGTACCGAACCTGTAATTATCCTTAACATTCGTGTGTGTTAAAACTATGCCCATTTGATTATCGGCGTTAACATCACTCAAATTCTTCATTCCAAGTTCCACTGCAGCTTGTATGATCATGTTCTCAAGAGGGTCTGGTTCTTTTTCTACAACGACATTTATCGGACCACCTCGTCTATGATATTTCTTGTTCTGTTCAGTGATATCTCCATTGTATGTTTCAATCTTTAAAAAGTATGGTAATACTTCTTCGTAGCTCCAGCCGTAGTTACCATCAGCCGCCCACTGGTCGTAATCCGCCTTATTGGCTCTGACGTAGAACATTGCGTTAATACTGCTGCTACCTCCCAGTACTTTGCCTCGCGGCCAGGCGCAACCTTTGTTTCTGTAGCCTCGACAGGCGCCATCTTGCGGTTGAGTCTGATATCCCCAGTCTATTGGACTGCTCAAACTATTGTAGAAGAGTTGTGGTATCTGAAACATGTGGAATTAATGATTTAATAGAATTTTCAATGTAATATATATTTCAGTATTGTTCGCATTGACAAAGAAATGTCCAGTAATGGTAAAAAAGTACGTATGTAATATTACTGCTCACCTCGGTACTAAGTGTAGGATTTCCTCCAGCTTCTACGAGTAACACCTTCCATGCTGGGTTCTCACTGAGCCTGTTGGCTACTACTGATCCTGCCGATCCAGCTCCCACCACGATGAAGTCGTAATTAGGATCTGAAATTACAATAATGTTCAATTATTTATTTATGTAAGTAAAGTAATCAGGAAAGTTAAGCGCCTGTTTAAAAATTAATCCTTGACGAACTGACGGCAACAGATTGCTACAAACATCTTGCAGGCGTTTGCAAAAATGTAACGGTAAAGTAGCTGTTTAGACGTGCCATTTTAATATCCGGATGAACTGTAAACTGAATTATGCATTTTATCGATCTAGTAATTATACGTTATTATATGATTTAGACGTCAACTTTGGTGTTATTTTTACCTACATTTCTCAACATACACGAAATCTATTCTAGAATATTAAAAACCAATAAACAACCTTTGAACATAATATATTGAACAGTTCCTCAATTACTGATAAACTTTTTTTACTGCATACCAACATCTTTTTATGTTGATAAACTGAGATTATCATCCTAGCCTGCTTCGTAATTACATACATTAGTTTGTTTTGTATTTTTCTAATATAATCTATTAAATTTTATCCGAGTGGGATCATCCGTTTTGGCGTTAAAAGCGAACATACAAACTAACCTTTACTTTTTTTTATTTTTACTAATTTTTATTTTTACTAACAATATAAAAATGCAGCAGAATGCTTTTAGTTATTGATTGAGTAGTATGTTTATTATGATATTGTGTAATTAAATAATTCTAGGTAAATTATCTTATGTCATAGTACCTAAATTAAGTACACAAGACAGATAACATCCGGTGATATAATTCTTTGGAGAAGGAATAAAATAATTATTTCTGCGCAGTACGTAAGTCATAAATGAATACTAATCGTAAATCTAACAACACGTAATAACTGACACCTATGGATGGATTTACTTAGAATACGTATCTAAGCATACAACATTCTTAAGAATTTTGCTTTACTTCATTTGAATATGTAGATTAGTATATAACAAAAATGCATTGTTAAAAAAGATCGTCTGAAGCTGTAAAATTAAAATAGTTCATGATACTCCTATTTCGCAAACAGCGATAACTACTACAACAACTTTATAACGTCATGATGTATGGAGGTGAATGAAGCAGGAGAAGTTTGTAAGGACAAAGGGGTGTCTTCTGGTCTCAATCCTGCCATATGGAAAGATGTTGTGATCTTATCTATGTAGGAAGGTGAAAACTCTACTTTACTCCGTCATCTATCAAACTCGTACTTGATTGAGTTTAAACTATGTTACCAAGACAAAATTTAAATTAAATTAACTTATTTGCAGAGCCCCGTTCTCATATGTATTATGCATTTTATAGTTAAACTTGTATTTACAGACACATTTCTGCATATTTCATTTAAAATTAGTATCCTCATAAATATGGATGTTGAGTACTCTCTTCACCCGACCGAAACCGTCTTTAAATTCTTAAGAGGTACAATTTTTTTAACGTGGTTTATTATTATTTATCCTGAAATCCACCGCATCCATCCTGAGGAAACATAAATTCACGTCTTTTTTCTTATGGAAGTAACGATACTATTATAACCCTTTCTTCCAAACATCGATCTTTTGTTACGAGTACTATAGTAATTATCACTATACTAGCCAAGTCTCTCTACTAGGTAATAGAGAGGCTTCGCTTGCATCATTAATCTAGAATATAATTAATGACTCTATGTACTTCCAAAATAAAATAGCTGTACCAAAAAGTCCACAGACAGCTGCATAAGCATGGGTCACTGATGTGCAGCATTTAGATGCTGAATTTCGGATGCTTCCGCCAGCCTTATTCAACCTTGTTGAATACTCAGATAAATAAATATTAAATACCTTCAAGTACAGCTTGTGTGGCATCCTGGGGCCAAAGATGGTCCCCTGTGAGGGCACATTGCGCCGCTAGGAAGCTCTGCAGCGTCTGCACGAACAGGGGACCAGCGACCTGGTAACTGTTCACTATGTTAGACGTCAGCGCCTCGTTGCACGCCCACGACATCTTGCTCTGAAATCAAATATAAAACACTACTATAATACCTAATAATGAAATCATTAACTTAACCTGTTCCTGTCCCACTGCTGAGCAACGAGAAGCTTTCCTATCGTTTGCGGCCAAGTGTAATATGGTAACTTACGGCACTCCTACAAGAATTGATTTTAAAAACTATAGTATTCAAATCGGTTACATAGTAGCACATATTATCACGAAAAACTACTTGCAAGTCATTACTTTGAAGGTACATTACATTAACTTGATTTATCTCAGCTGTTGTGTTTTTTGAAGACAAATCGTATTTTGTAGAAAACTGTTTGATGTACGCCAAGTAAAGAATATGGCGAATGTGGCGCTCTAAGCTCAAAAATGTATTATTCCTCAATTCCTTGATTATTTTTTGTAATAATTATCGTTATGTGTTAAATTTTCTTTCAACTAAAAATAACTACAGCACAGTTTTAAATTCCACCGAGATAATGGCACAACTTTAATTAATTCAATTATGTGTATTTCAATTAGCGTGGTTTCGTTTATCCGAATATAAACAAACCGGTATGATAGTCAAATATTAACACTCGCGTTTCTTAATAAAAAATACTTTATTTAAAATATCTTAATACTAAACGAGTGTACAGTCGAACGTGAGATGCGGAACAGAACCCTTAGGTCTAAATGACATGCACTTATATTCGATTACGAGCTTTACATGTGTGTATCGGTGAGACCTCACCTCATGGAGTCTCATGACCATTAGCCAGAATCGAATGTTTATTAGTTTTATAAGTTAAGAGGCAATATGACCAGTAGCAAGAATCGAATGTTTGTCTTATTAGTTATTGAGAAATGGATCAGCTTGCGTTGCTATGGCGAGTGACGTGATGCGTTTCAGTTTACTAGTAACGTATGATTTATGGGACTGGGACGCATAACTCCTCCCTCCGTAAGTTCAAAATCACGTTCTTTAGGACGTCGATTTTGACACAATAATACATTCTTATAACGATACACAGAAATAATTAATACAATGATTAAAATGAGGTAAATTACTATAGTTCCTAAACTTATACTATGCACATTCACAAATTGCTTTTCACTATTTAGCACTGCACTTTTGTCTTTCAACACATGTGTCAGGAACTGAAGATTTTCTAAATCGATCTGGTCCAAGTTGATTGACTTCTTATGCGTGATGTCTTGCGGCGTGGTGATCTTTGGCAGATGTATCTTTGGTGTACTGCTGAAGACTGATTCGCCTGTTTGAACACGACGTTTCCGTAGTGTGAGCTTGCCTATTTTAACTTCACAAGCGTTGTTGAGGCTCAAGAGATAAGTGCCCATGATGACGTGTTGACTCATGTCGTTTTCACAGATTTCCGTGAGAACTGTATGCGAACCTGTGTATATGATCCAAGAATCTGGTTGAATCGATTTTATCTTAATGTCGGATGTTTCGACACATAATGGAGAACACGATGTAATCGGCGTTGTGAATTTCATTAAGTCTTCGATGCACTGGCTCTCTGCTTCAGGTGATATGTAAGTTTCATAGCATAGAAACTTTCCATCGTCGACTTCTCTGCATGGCTGAGAGAGTGGTAATACTTTCGACCCTTTTGTTAGGATGAAGGAATGTTTGGAGGTAAGTAGGAAGGTAAGGTTTATGTGAGGATTATACATAGGGAATGGATATAGTTTATAATAACTGAACACATCTAACTGAACTGTAGGAACTGTCATTATAAAAATTATTTGTTTGCCTTTCACATAACCTTTAATATTTATACAATTTTCTAACTTAATTAAGTTTTCCTTAGTTACTGGGAAAATCAACTTATCTGTGCTCTCAATATCCTTTAAAACATTATATAATTCGTCTGAGTCTAATATCGATTGATGCAGTACATTCAGTCTACTAAATGCTATGGCTGTTTCTACCTCGTCTAAACGCACAAGTAATATTTCGAAGTTATGTATCAACAAATTAAAAGTGTTTAAGACTAAATTCTTACTCCTTTGGAATTGAGTCGCATTTAAAATTTCTTCTATTTCCTGTATAGTCTTATCAAGAATTAGGAAGTTATTCCTTGTGGAATTTGTGGTATTTACGAAAGTATCAACTATTTCGGAAATAAGAGTAATTTTATTAACAAGTGCATTTTGCTTTGATTCTATTTTATTTAACAAATGATCGTATCTTAAAGCATCTTGGTGATCTAAGTTACCTGTTATAGCTTTTATAAGTGAGCCAATGGGGTTAATCAATCCTCGTTTTATTCTAACACTAGGAACTAACTGGTTATATTTGTCTATAGTTAAAATCATAATATATTCGGTTTGTAAATGAGCATCTACAATACTACCATCTAATGTGTATAAAGTTAACTTATCGTTTATATAAGTAATTAATTGGTTATATTTTTCTACGTTATATTTCAAACTACTACTTACTAGTTCTAAGTCTAATTTCTTAATGATATTCCAGTCGTAAAGACTAAGCGAAGCTTGACCTTCCTTCACGGGAAGGATGCCGGGATTGTCCTCAACTTGCTGCAGTTGAAGGGCCTGGCTTAGGGCTACATGGGTCATCATCCACAGGACGTACCTGCGAAGGACGTTTTATATCTTTAATAGGAACTTTATGCGTACGGTTTTGCGTTTGAACAGTGACTGTGTTCCTATTCATTTCGTTGATTATTTTCGCGGGTTGATAACGGGGTTTGTCTTTGCTCCGTCTGGTATTAACACCTTTAATAAACACGTTATCTCCTTTTTTAATGTTAAATTTAGTTTCACCGCCTCGTTTTTCCTTTATTTTCTGCTTGGATTGTAGCATTTTATCATGGAGGTAATTATACAAATATTTGGTTCTCTTAACATGTTCCTTAACTAACTGTTGCGTATAACTTTTGTTAAAATCTACGTTAAATATAGAAGACGATTCGGTGTGACCAAACACGACTTCAAATGGTGTAAGTCCCGTTGTTGAATGTATTGATTGATTGTAAGACATTATGGAATAAGTCATTACGGTTGCTGCGTCCGTAATTTTCCTATCATATTTCGCGAGTCTATAAATCTCTATAATAGTAGAATGGAACCTTTCTACAATTCCCACAGAATTAGGGTTATGAGGTGTCCCTATATGAAGATTAATTTTGTAAAACGTTAACATTTCTTTTAATAAATTATTGTTGAATTCGCTACCTGGGTCAGCGCTTATTTTGGTTGGAATGCCGTAAATTGAAAAGTATTTTATTAATGCTCTAATAATCTCTGGTGTGGATCTATTAGATACTTCAAACGCCTGTCCTAATTTGCTGAATGCGTCGACTACTGTTTAAGAAGTATTTACCTTCTATTGAAAACAAATCAATGAAAATTTCCTCGAAAGGTTTTGATTGAGTTTGTGTTAGTTGTAATTCCGGTTTTAAGGGTTTTCTATCGTACTTCATCTTTTTACAAGTTTCACACGAATTAATTATACTAGAGACAGTTGAATCTAGATTATTCCAACAGAATGTCCGTTTAAGGTGCGCGATTGTTTCCTTAATTCCGCGATGGCAGGTTTTTCCCTGATGGTATTTTAATACTATATCGCGTT
The DNA here is from genome assembly GCF_050436995.1 of Anticarsia gemmatalis. Taxonomy (NCBI): domain Eukaryota; kingdom Metazoa; phylum Arthropoda; class Insecta; order Lepidoptera; family Erebidae; genus Anticarsia; species Anticarsia gemmatalis. The sequence continues at coordinate 4,692,451 of NC_134764.1, read as the reverse complement.
GTTCATTTTCATCTTCAACGTAAATTACTCGTTCCGTACATTCGCGAATTTTAATAGAGTCCTTTTTAAATATATTTGTTACAATATTAGAAAACTGTTCGCGATGTTTCTTATCCTCAAAATAAATAAAATATGTAATTTTTGGTCGAATATATTCCTTTAAGAATTGTTTTATTAAATCTGTATTATTTATTGGTAAATGAACTTCTAAAATCTTTTGTTTATCTCTTGATAACTTTTTAACAAAACATTCGTTTTTATTCCAAGTGAATACTAGAATTTGATTCGGCTTTGTATCGATAGCCTCGTGTAATATCGGTATATCCGATGAATCCATATTTTCTTCAGAATGAACTGTTATAATTTGTGAATCTGGTTTTTCAGATGCCGTAAGTGTACCACTACTTATAGAAGGTACAGGGTACTGTGATTCGATTGATCGAACCGAACGCGTCTCATCGTCCGATGAAATAATTATAGTGTCGTCTCGTTGTCCCGTATTGACAATCATAGATGACGTTTCCTCTAAAGCGTTTATTTTAATTCTAGAGAGAGCATCCGCATTATTATTTTGTTTTCCGGGCTTATATTGAATGTCGAAATTATATTCGGCTAACCTAAGGCGCCACCTCGTTAGTCGGCTGCCTGGTTCCTTAAAAGAGTTCATCCACGCTAGTGGCCTATGATCACTTAAAACTGTAAATTTGTTTCCGTATAAATAAGGCCTAAAATGCTTACATGCCCAAACAATGGCTAATAGTTCCTTTTCGATGGTACTATACCGTGTTTCAGCGTCATTTAACGTTCTGCTAGCGAAAGCGATTGGTTTATCACTGCCTACAGGTCCCTGTGATAACACTGCGCCTAACGCATAGTTCGAAGCGTCTGTAGTTAGTAAAAATGGTTTTGTAAAATCGGGAAATTGCAATAATGGTGCATTCGTAAGAATTTCCTTGCACTTTTCAAATGCATCTATATACTCTTTATTAATAACTATCTTATTCTTTTTCTTAAGACAATTGGTTAGCGGTTGCGTTATTTTCGAGAAATCTTTGATGAATTTTCTATAATATCCTACTAAACCTAGAAAACTCTTTATTTCCGTTGTAGTTTTAGGTAATGGAAACTGCAATACTGCTTTAATCTTATCGTTATTAGGTTTTAAACCGTCCTTAGAAATAGTGTGTCCCAAATACAATACTTCCTTGCGCAAAAACTCGCACTTGTCTAAGGTGACTTTGAGGTTAGTTTCCCTCAATCTATTGAAGATTTTCCGAAGCTTTTCCACGTGATCTTGAAGGCTAGATGAATAGACAATTATGTCATCTAAATAGACCAGGCAATGGATGCCTTGAAGACCTCTAAGCACATTATCCATGGCTCTTTGGAAAGTAGCCGGTGCCGTCTTCAAGCCAAAGGGCATACGAGTGAATTCGTAATGTCCAGCCTGTGTAGTGAATGCAGTTTTAGGAATATCCTCTTTACTGACTTCTAACTGATGGTAGCCACTTGCTAAATCGATTGTAGAGAAATAAGTGGCTTTCCCTAATCTATCGAAAAGATCGGAAATGTTTGGCAATGGGTATTTGTCGTCTACCGTTATTTCGTTGAGTCTACGGTAGTCGATGACCATTCTATATTTCTTTTCGCCTGATGCGTCTACCTTTTTCGGTACTAAGTGTACAGGTGCACTCCACGGAGAGTGGGATTCCTGGATAACATTATTTTCTAGAAGTTTTTCCACTTGCCGCTGAATTTCCTCATTTTGGGCAATGGGATGTCGGTAGGGACGAATATAGATTGGATCCTCGTTTTTGGTCCTAATCTTATGTTTAACTTGGTTAGAAAATGAAAGAGGTATTTTATCGCAATGGAAAATATCTTTAAATTCTGTGCATAGATTGGTTATACACGATTTTTCCTCAGAATTCAAATGATCTAACCGTAATTTGGAGAGATTTTCCTCTAATATTTGTTCATAATTTATACTACTATCTAACTTATTTAACGTACATTTTACGTATTCTATCTTAATTACGTCTACTGGTTTATCGAAAGTTATGGTGACATCTTCGTTTGTCGTATTTTGCACGATTGTTTGCGCGAAATTATCCTTACACGTAATGATTGCGTCCGGCATACGAACGCCTGGGCAAAACTCCGTAAACTTGAACATTCCGCTACCGTTTTCTAACAAAGTAGGGATTTTTACTCTTGTTTCTGAGCGTTTCGGAATTTTAATGTAATGAAAATAGTTATACCATATCGGTATATCAGTAAACTTAGTTTTTAATACTTGACGTTTCATGTCAATGCTAGCTTCTAAACTCTTTAATAAGTCTATACCGATTAGACCGTCGTAAGCGTTATCTACATTATATATATAAAACGTATGCTGTAAATCAGCACAAAAGGTTTGAGGTAATTTTATGGAAATAACCTCGTTGTGTTTGCTACAACCGTGTGTACTATAGATCTCGAAGGGCTTATTTATTTTAAATTGCGCGAAAAATTTGTTCGCCTTTTCCGGACTAATAAAGGAACGTGTGCTTCCTGTGTCAATTAAAATATTGCGTCTAACTCCGGTAACCTGATGTGCGGTAAACGCAACGCATCACAATAATTAATTTTTATTATTTCACGTCTTCTGGAGGGGCTTCCTCCTGAAAATTTTCACAAGAATATTGTTCCGATGCGTAGTACGTTTCTTCCGGTTCAGCTAACATATTATTTCGCACGGTGCGCATAGTTGCGTCAGTATTAGGCTTATACTGCGCTTGATTATTATTTAAACCAAATCTAAATTGGTTGTTCGGGTTCGGCTTAAAGAAACCCGATTGCTTATAGTTATTGAGTGTCCTAGGAAACTGCTGTTGTTGATTTGGAAATTGTGGCCTATTAAAGTTTGGCCTAGGGCTAAAAGCTGGCTGCATACCAAACCTTTGATTGTTATTAAAATAAGGCTTTTGTGGAATAAAAGAAGGTCTCGTTTGAGGTTTAAACGAGGTTTGTGGGATTCCAAACTTAAAATTATTTTGTTGGGGGTTTATCTTAAAATTAGGCTGGTTTAAATTATTACTACTGGAAGGTTGTGCCTGAAAACTGTTTGAAGGTTTTATTTTGTTTCTACAATTATATCTCATTTGGAAATTAACTTCCTCAGTGACAACACTTAGCGCGGATTCTAGTGTTGTGCATTTATTTAATCTTACAAATTTAAGTAAATCTTCGGGCAGGTTATAAATGAAAACGTTTAATGCCGTGTTATTATATATTATATATTTAGCGGCTTTTATGCCTTCGTCTGTTAAAAGATTCACTTTAGATATTAAGGAACTCCTAACATTTTGTATCCTATGACAGAAATCGATGTAAGATTCCCCTGGTTTAATTTTAATATTTTCTAATTCTATGGCGATACAAGCCTCGGATCTAGGATCCCCGAAATGTTGTATTAATAGATCTTTTAATTCCTCCCAAGTGGAGACATTTTCGCGTTCACTAACTAAAATAGCTGCTTTGCCTACTAACCTACTCGTTACGCAGTGGTATAAATAAGTTGCCTGAACGGGATTGTTTTCTCCCCTAAAGCTCCTTATAACGTACTCACATTTGTTAATAAAAAGATTCAATAGTTTCTCATCTCCATCATATCGTGGAATAATGCATTGAATTTCCTTAGGGATAAGTGTAATTTGTTGAGCCATTTTACACAATAATATTACACAAAAACACACAAAATTATACACACACAAAAATAATAAGGCAAATAAATAAATATCTGAGTTATTGGAAATATTTTTGTTAACTTACTCTACTAGTGAAAGCTCGCGATTTGGGCAGAACTTCACTTAAAAATACGTTAATGGCTATGTTCAGTCCAGTTAAACGTATGGATGGATAGACATGGGAACGGAGTGAATAAAGGGTCTACTCACATTAAACCGCTCGATCTCATGCCGGTGCTGCCGCTGCTCGCCTTGCGTTTTTGACTAATTTGTAGATTCTTATACGGATTGTAGTCTATGCGATCAGAACGACGTTACGACCGATTCGTGTGTACGTTAAACGACGACTTTTCGCGACTTGAACAATCCGACCCGACTGCGCCAGTCAAATATTAACACTCGCGTTTCTTAATAAAAAATACTTTATTTAAAATATCTTAATACTAAACGAGTGTACAGTCGAACGTGAGATGCGGAACAGAACCCTTAGGTCTAAATGACATGCACTTATATTCGATTACGAGCTTTACATGTGTGTATCGGTGAGACCTCACCTCATGGAGTCTCATGACCATTAGCCAGAATCGAATGTTTATTAGTTTTATAAGTTAAGAGGCAATATGACCAGTAGCAAGAATCGAATGTTTGTCTTATTAGTTATTGAGAAATGGATCAGCTTGCGTTGCTATGGCGAGTGACGTGATGCGTTTCAGTTTACTAGTAACGTATGATTTATGGGACTGGGACGCATAACTTGATATAGGTAATACCTATCAAAACAATTAAACAAATATTACAATAAAATACGTCAACGATAAGGCTATCTAACAAGTCTCAATATTTATATAGTTCTGCCATAATCAAAGTTAAACAGTGCTACTTTATCGGTTATATCATTAAAACTAACAAGTATAAGGAAAATAAATTCTTCAAAAATATCTAGCGGTAAAAAATCTTTAAAGAAAATAAAGTAAATATTTGTAAGATAGCCATTACTTTTGAGAAACAACGATGAAAACAATTTTCGTGACATTTACTTAAAAATTCAAATTAAGTTTATTATTAATCATTACACAATACATTTACATTAATTTTTACAAGAAAAATACATGCAAATCGAGGAGACATATAGCAGGTTATATTGCTGACTACAAAATGGTCCGGATAGGCGACTTTTATTTATTTATTTAAACTTAATATACAAATTTGTATAAAGGCGGACCTAATGCCAGGGGCATTTTCTGCCAGTCTACCTTAGGGTGATGCAGAGATTATTACGAAGGTGACTTTTCACGCTAGTCAGAACATCTCTGAACATTAATATAGATTTTCTTGAGTTTATAAGTCGTATCAACATAATTTATAGTAATTTTGATCGAATAATCGTATAAACGAATCGTTACAATCGATAAATTTTGATTACAGATAAAAATCGACCTTAATTTATCGCATAACATAAAAACTTTGCGAATGTAACAAAATTGATTCGAATACGATAAATAGTATACTGGTTGACGTCCGAAACTAGATCATCGTGACAATATTTTGAATAACTTTGATATGAAGAAGAACGCAGGAATTTAAAAAAATTAAAATAATTTCAAGTATGCATAGTCTAAAAGTCAAAGAGACCCTTTCCCAACAGTGGGACAGTCATGGATAAGAAAAGAAAAAAATCTGCCTAAAGTATATCTAAATCGCTTATTTATTTAAGTCATTACATCATTTAAATCTCGGCACTGAGTGCTAGGCAAAAACTTATTTTAACAAAAACAGGAAAACTTTAACAATTGTACTATGATGAGTCTATTACTGAATATATGGGTTACCACTTACTACGTACTTACCTATTAATATCTGCCTATTTGAGTGACTATTACTCCTTACACATAATACTGAATACGTTTAATAATTAAGAACAAATTGACGCGGTCATTCTGATCGTTTCATTTCAAAATCCTTCAATACCACTTAAATATGGTATGCTTTTAAACTTGGACTTACTTTGACATAACATCACATTTGGTACAAGCCCTCCAGCCCTTTTAGGATTATCTTTATGATGGATGCAAGCTTACTAAAATACGTAAGACACTATTTTCCTTATTCTTATACTAAAAATATGTAGCAACAACAATACAAAACGTTAATGCGAAAGTAAATACAGACAACAGACATAAATATGTTGTGAGACGATGTAAGTATAAAATAGCCTAAAGGTAAGAGAAATTATCTTGCTCATGACTTTAACCATTATTACAACTGTAAAGTAAGTGGTTAAAAAGAAATGCGCGAGATGCTTCGCACTTTCAAGCCGGAGTTTTATTTATTTAAACTTTAATGATAATACCTAACCCTTGACATTGATTGTATGTGTGTTACATAATAGTTATTGCTCATATTTTTATAATTACTTTTAGATTTACCGCGAGTTATTGTTCTCCTAAAATATTATTACCAAAAGAATTTTCACTTGATTTGACAAAAACATCACTCAAACGATAATACGATAAAATCACTGATGCAAGTACTCAAGTTAGTTAACCACCACGTGTTATGTTAAAATTAGCTTAAACTTACATTTCTCGTCGAACTGTACTTATATAAAGATTGTTTTTACGTCTGGGAGCGAGTTAATGCGGTGCTCGCCGGCGGACCACTGACCGGCTAGCGGCGGCTCCACACGCACCTCACTTGCCGATAGCACGTACATCTACAGAACACTCTTCACTTCGTATTATCTACATGCATTGTATTATCTATTTCAATAAGGAATTATACACATTTATGAATTGCTACCTTCTGAAAGTAATGTTCAATTTTAACTAACATTACTTTCTGTATCTCTGTGATTGTAACGTGTGTGAAAGTGTCGAAAACTTGTAGATTAGATTGTTTGCTTACCAGATAACACCATTTATATAGAAGAATGGATCTAGATTATATTGGCTACCAATAATTAGTCAGTATGCACTGCCTAGAAACAGATGCTGTCTGCTAGATGCACCTTCGATTATGTTCATCAAAAGATGAGACAACCGTTATTTTGCTGGTATGTTTGGTTGAAGTGTTCATCTTAAAATCCACGTAGCTTGTGTGACTGGTTAGTTAAATAGGTTGTCAATAATATATGTTTTAATTGGCCCGTGGCGTTGGATTCTTCAAGAAATATCTATAGACTATTTGGCATAATTGTTTTGACACGCATAATATTTTATTTACATAAATGTAAATATTATGGAGATAACTTGCAAATTATCTTTAGTTATATTTACTGGGACCAATATCAACGTAATTATGTGGAGAAATAAACATAACTATGTAAATATCATAAGGTTTTTGAATAAAACAACAAATATCGAGTTGTTGAATCCGTTGGTAGGCTGCATTGCTTTTTGATTGACTAATGTAAGGTAATTGAGTACATTTAGCGGTAGTTTATCTATTCAATTGCGTTTTTTTATATGAGTTTTAACGCTATTGAATAGATAAACTACCGCTAAATGTACATTAAAACCGGGGGTAAGTTAATATGAATAACCAGCGAGCTCCCAGAGAGCTTATATTTTAATGCATTTTTATTAAACAAGCTGCTTATGTATTTATTTAATTTCTTTCCTCTTCTGAATATGTATAAATCACTATGCAGGTCTGGTAATATTATGAGGCTATAATGAAGGCTATTAATTATTTAATAGGTCAAGAATAGTATAATCGCAATTTGATTTATAAGATTGGAGTGTGATAACATTATTACCAGTTTTACTTGTTATAGACGTCCTTATTGCGACGTTTCAAAGTTAACACTCAATTGCACTAGTTCAAAGTTATAGGTGTACTTTTGAGACGAGCATGATGGTATATCTCTGAAAAAGTATTAAGTTCTTAATTTTTTGTTGAGCTAATGAGCTGTCATAGTGTCAAAAGTTTCAATTATATGGATAAACCAGTGGATTTGTGTAGTATGCTAGATAATTTACGAACTCATGTATTGATATGTATGGCCACCATTCGTTAATGGCGTCCCAACACAATGTCTTCTTGTTAATAGCTTGTCAAAGAAACCGCACCCCTAGAGAGGTTTGATGGTGTAATATTAAAATGTAAAGATTGATGAACTTTCTTCACTTGGCAGCTTGGCGTAGCAATACGTGTCGTATCGTAATAGAAAATAATAGTTATTTAATCGTATCTAATAAAAATATTTATCTTTCATGTTATATTTGATCATTTTTACCAATGTCAGCCATAGTGTATAATAATAAGATGTGTTAATATGATCAGAAATAAAATTTTTGAGTCAGAATGGGAACAAAATAACAAAAAGAAATATTTTTAAAATATTTTATTACTTAATCAGAATCATCCTCAGTTATTACTTGAAATCTTTTGTTGCTATAAATATGTATGTACAATTGCTACAATTGGTTTTAATAAAAGGAATGGTGTTAAAATTAATATGACTCCTAATATAGGTAATTCCTTATAATCGCTTAAAGTTCAGTGTGCTGGTTCAACCAGAACTTCTTGATCATGTCGGCACCCTTCTCACCGATCATGATGGACGGTGCGTTGGTGTTGCCTCTCACGACAGAAGGCATGATACTGGCGTCAATCACACGCAGACCCTTCACCTTGCGTACTCTCAGTTCGGGATCAACCACGGAGGTCGGGTCTCCGTCGGGGCCCATCTTAGCTGTACTGGTCGGGTGGTACAGAGAGAAGGTCAACTCCCTAGAAATGCAGTCCAGGTACTCGTCGGTGGTCTTGTCAAACTTCTTGCAGTTGTCAATGTCAACCCAATCCAATTTGAATCCGGCCTCTTTGATAGCTTTAGTTTCACCCAATCTCAAAGAGTGTTGTTTCAATGCCCTGATAACGGTAGCCATATCTTCGGGATCCTTGTAGTAGTCAGCGAAGAACAATGGTGCGTCGAATGGATTCTTGCTTGCCAAAAGGATCTTACCGGCAGATTTGGGTTTCAGAAGGGTGTTGTAGATGACCAGTACGGTTTGCTCTTTGTTCATTTCTTGGAACTTGTTGTAAGCTTCATCGTTGAGTCCGTGCTTGTAGAAAATGTCCAACATGTTAGAAATGCCAGGGGGAAGCACGAAGTAGTGGAACTGCATGTCAGAGGCCGTGGATGTAGGGTCGGTGGTGTTGACGAAGCTGATGACACGGTGGGGACTGGTGTTGATCAGCGGGCCAGTGCCGTGTAAGATGTACTCGGTGAAGGCCGACACGATGTTGTTGATGGAGTAGTGGTCTTTATCACCAGGCCTTGTGTAGAAAGTAGGCACGTACAAATGGTCCTGCAAGTTTTCTCCGACGGGCAGGTCAGCCTTGACTTCGATTTTCATCTCTTCCAAGTGCCTCCTGGGTCCAATACCAGAGAGCAACATAATGTGTGGGGAGTTAAGAGCGCCAGCAGACAGGATCAGTTCTTTTCTTACGTTGACAACGATGTCTTTGCCGTCCTTGTGGATCATAACACCGCTTACAATGTTAGTGCCGGGGACGAACAGAACTTTAGTGGCTTGTGCGTTCTTGATGACGTGGAAGTTCTTCCTGTCCTTGATCGGGCTGAGGAAAGCACGAGCTGTACTGAATCTAGTACCGTCCTTAGTGGTAGTTTGAGAGGTCATTACACCCATTTGACTTTCACCGTTGATGTCAGATGAGTTCTTTAATCCAAGTTCCACGGCGGCGTTGATGATCATGTGTTCGTAGTCATGAGACTGTTTGTCGACGGCTACATTGAGGTTACCCTCCCAGTTGTGGTATTTCCGGTTCTGTTCATTTTGTACACCAGTGAATTTCTCACTCTTGATGAAGTAGGGCAAGACATCATCGTAGCTCCAGCCGTAGTTACCGTCGGCTGCCCATTCGTCGAAGTCGTGTCTGTTACCTCTGACGTAGAACATGAAGTTGATACTGCTGCTGCCTCCAAGAGCTTTACCACGTGGCCAGGCACATCCCTTTGCTTTGTAACTGCGGCAAGCGGCTTCATCGGGTTGAGTTTTGTAAGCCCAATCTTGGGGACTGCGCATGTTGTTGTAGAACAGATGGGGGATCTGGAATTTTCACGCAAAGATTAAACGCAATTTTTATAATTATATAGCTTTAATCCGAAGACTAACGGAAAGCGATGTATTAATTATTATTTTGTAAAAAGTCATTGAGAAGAAAAGTTCCACGAATTGAAGTCCGTTAAGTATACTTTAAACTCTCAAACACTTTTTTTATTTAATTATAAAGTTAACATACCTCGGTGTTCAGGGTAGGGTTGCCTCCAGCTTCGACTAACAGAACCTTCCATTCTGGCACTTCACTCAGCCTATTGGCTACTGTTGCACCAGCTGACCCAGCACCTACCACGATGAAGTCGTAGTTGGGATCTGAAATAAGAGATATGTTTATCGCAGTGTCTGCCATTTTGTATCACTCCGATGTAAGTTTATTATAAATCCTATCATGATTATTCTATCCTCACAAGCAAAGTCCTCACTTGTTAATTGCAAAGAAAATAGAGGAACACGAGGCGTGATTGATTGTCCATTGTTTTATCGTCACGTATCACTTAGTTAAATAAAATAATCGACTTCTTATTATTTACTTCTTGACAAGTTTTTACCCGGATACTTTAAAAAAAAAATAACATTTCTAGAAAATGATGGAAGTCAACTTTTTCCAAGAGTTCTGTAAACAGTTTTGAAAAAAAACTCAAAATTAAAGCACCTAGAATATGCAGAACTTTCTTTTTTTCTTTTTTTTTTGACATCTCCCGCACTAAGAATTGCTCTTGTGTTGCGGGGTCTTTTTTAGAACGAAGGTATAATCCTTTTGAGAAAAGACCCTGGCTCAACAGTGCCGACAGTACAGGGACTTTTAAATGTCATGTTAATATTACCTTCAAGTACGGAGTCGATGGCATCAGCCGGCCACAAGTGGTCGCCGACGAGAGCGCATTGTGCAGCGAAGAACGTCTGCAGGGTTTGCATAAACAACGGACCAGCTGTTTGGTAGCTGTTCACGATGTTGGAGGTCAACACCGGGTCGCAGGCCCACGACATCTTTAACTGGAAAGAAACAGGAAAAAACCTAAATAGTATTATGTATTACAGAAATTCGTACGATGATCAAAGGTAGCTTTGCAATGCACTTTTTTAGAGCAGCGATTACCTGTTAAGTTATTGTGCACGTTTTTTTACAAGATTCATGACACGATATAAGAATTATTGATTAAGTTATTATTGTCCCGAAGAAATGCAAAACTATTTCTTTTTGTTAACATGTTTTTTTGTTTTTTTTTAAGAGATGATATGTTTGAAGGACTTACCTCTCTTTATCAGCTTCTAATACAGAGTATGTATGAAGCTGTGGACCGGGAGAGAACCGCCACAACTGTGCCTTCCAGAGATCTGGCTTCGATATAAATACTACTCACATGGTAGGTATAGGCGACGGGAGATAAAGATAACAACCACGTATGAAGGTCCGCACCCCCTATCTCAATTAGCAATATTATGTAAACTATAATCTTTTTATGTGATTTTTATCAAATTTTACGATATAAATACCACTAATGACACATATCGAGAATATAATAGTCGACCTTTTCATTTTCAAGTTCAACAGATAACACAATTGGTAAAAGTACGCAAATAGATGTCTTCAGCAAAAATATACAGGGTGATACAAAAGTGTAGATTTTACCTAAACCGTGCAATAACCTACAAAAGATATAGGTATTGTTGTAGGCGTATTTGAATAGGAATAAATGTAAACGACCTGGACTTTGATTGTTATTATCGACCTGCAACTAAGTAGTTATGTTCACATCTAACATGTAGAATTAGAATAATTATACCCCAGGGATTCTTTTGTGTTATTATAGTTTGAATGATGATGCAAATACAAGCCAAAATTGGCTCCACGAAAACATACGTTTGAAGCTATTATATCTTACCTTAATACTTGTTAGTCCAGCCGAAGATGAATTATAAAATTCTATATAATTTTACTGTTTGCATGAGTTAACCACCTTTGTACTGCAATCATTAATCAACCTGTCCAGCTAAAGCGATGGAAAAACACAATCATGTTGGTAGAGGATCGTTGCATTTGTTGATTAACACTCATGTTATATCGTACTTAATCAATTAGATTGATCCCATTTATGAGTGTACCTTTCAATAAAATAAATCGGATGCATTTTGATGTTCGCCGATTGATTTATTAAATTCGCACTCGCAACAGGTTTTATGATGTCTCGTCCTCACATCTATACTTTTGTTTGATTGTTTGTTTGTTTGTTTGAACGCGCTAATCTCAGGAACAACTGGTCCGATTTGAAAAATTCTTTCAGTGTTAGATAGTCCGTTTATCGAGGAAGGTTATAGGCTATATAACATCACGTGAAGGCCATTAGGAGCGGAGTAGCAACGAAAAATGTTACAAAAACGGGGAAAATTATGACCTACTCTCTCTTATGTGACGCAAGCGAAGTTGCGCGGGTCAGCTAGTTTACAATAAAACAAATTTACTGTCAAAATTTTCCAGGGGCGCAAGTACTAACTTCTTGAAAAAGCTTGTATTTATTGAGACTAATAAGGTTTAAAAAAATTGAGTGTTGTATTTCAGTACCAAAGACTATCCATATTCAAAGCATCTCAACCTCAATAATTACATCAGTGGCCTAGCATATATGATGCTACACAGTTCAAAGTGTAAGATTTTGATGGAGATCAAAGTCCGTTCAATAAATGTTATTCTGAGAAATATGTCTAGTGCGTATTTGCAGAATATATTTTTAGGCAAAGCAACATTGCAATGTCATTGTTATTTCGACACTAACCATATTTTGGTCGTCATTTTCGTATGATCGATATTATATAGTTTTTCTAGCTGAAATAAATCTCTAGCGAATGTTTGTGTCCCTGATCCGATGTTGTTGATGTTGTTGCGACTCAAGGGTTGCTCAGTTCCTAAGATGTCTCAAAACATTTTTTTTTTCGAATACAGTCTAGGTTTAACATTATTTTTGAAAATATGTTAGTAACACTGTAGGACTTACATATACCTACTTGTTTAGAACTTCACTGATTCTGCTACAAGGATTATGTAATTAAAAATATCAAAGAAAAAGCTTCTTAAGAGTTTTACAAAAACAGTAATGATGCTTCTTGTACAGTCTTTTCTGGACTTGACGTAGCTGTAATGAAATATTATTAAAATCTTGTTCAATCTTGTAAAAAACATAGGTTTTGCACATTTTTTTACGCATGATATCACTCAAATACATCCTATTTACTAACATCTAAATAAAGTCTGTTTTACTAAGACTTTGGTTCATTAAAGACCTCTAGGTTCCTATGAATTACTAGATATTTAAAGCTAAAATTATCTTCCATAAGATTTCAGTTCACAATTTACATAATACCTTATAATTATGAGTAACACGTCACAGCTTGTAGGTACATAATTCCTTACACGTTCCTTAAAAGGTTTAACGTAATAGTTTTTTGCTTAAAATCAATGTAATAAACAACTTTTTATTTATTTGCAAATATTATTAATAACCGGCTGTATAAATTTGGTTTTTTGATAGTATTAAGTGGCGTAAGACGTGTAATTGTAGATTTGTTTATCAGTATATTTGACCCATAGCGAAATTAGTGTATTCGTAATGTCTCGTGACGAACAGTATATGGTCATAATATTACAATCTTAAATTGCAAGGATTTGTAACTATGTTATCTTTATTCACGCGACTTAATAGTAAAAGAATATGTCGTGAAGCTACTAGTAGTGCCTTATTTCTGACAATTTGAAAATGTCCATGGCAAAGTTTGTACACTGCACTTGATGAGACTCGTTGGATACCGAGAAAACCTTAAATTAGATGTGGAATGAGATCGCTTCCAGTGTAGGGTTGCAATGGATGAGATAATCGCAGGTCCTTATAAGGCGACGTACCAAGGGAGAGCCTTATACTCCACCGTGAATAGAAGTAAACTGATTAGATAGTGGCTCGTAGACTACATCTAATCTCTTTTCTTATTAGGGACTAGCTGACCCATGCGGCTCCGCTCGCGTGAATTTCGTACTGTTGCTTATTCGTTTGAGCACGCGAATTGCGAAGCACTCGATACACATAAAAATGCTAACAACTCTTTTGTCATCTAATGGTTATATACGAAAGGACCCGAAGGGCACACAATGTGACACAGGCTCAGGCAGGCCTGATTTCCTGTGGTTACCTTCTTTTCCGCTCTCGTCTGTATCCGTACCAGTTTACAGTGTAAAATATAATACCTTATTATAGACTGACCATTGCTTACCCGTCTGGATTCAGAATATTATAATAGGTACAGACAGACCTATCTGCGCCGGAGCTCTTCACACGCGTAATAATGTTTACTTGCGATGATACGTCCGAAACCGCGTAACCCGTAATTATTTTTTATATATCATCCGTTGTTTATTTTTTAAAACTTACCACGTAGTCTGTTTCATAGCTATACAATTTATTTCCTTAATGCAACCAATTAATTTGGTTATGTGTTTCGAACAACAACGCCATCTGTTAGTTGCGGCGAACAACAAACGAAATTACTCGGTTGCCATCTAGGATATCCCGACCGCACCGGACCCACGTAAACCAACATTTTTGTGTAATATATCATACAACATTTATGTTTAAAAATCTTATAAATGTATAGCATGTTTCAAAGGTATTTTTTTACAATAAAGCCATCAAAACAAATTAATTAGAAAAAACATGCTTTGTTGCGAGCTATAACGCCATCTATTGGTTGGTGCGAACAACAGGTATCGATACGGCAGGCGCCGCGTTAACTTTATGCGAATGTTGTGAAATGGATTGTAACGCCATCTATGGTCTCTATAGGGAAACGCAGGTTCAAACGATTTCTACGTATATTTTTCAATTTTCTAAATTTTTTTGAAATTTTATGCTATAAAAAGTATCCTAGAAACTGCTCCACTACTTAATCTATGCATATACCAAATTTCAGTGCATTCTATCCGGTAGTTTTTACGTGATAGCGTCACATACAGACGGAGGACAGACAGACAGACAGACAGACAGAAAAGAAAATTATAAATTGCAGATTCGGTATCAGTATCCGTTACTAAACATCCCCCATTGGTTTTTTTTTAAATATATTCAATGTACAGAATTGACCTCTCTACAGATTTATTATAAGTATAGATTTAACTCAAGAGTCTAACTAAACGGGGTTTTCTTTAACTTAATTTTATCCGCCATCGCGAACTTGTAATTGCATATTATAAAATTTTATATCATACTAAACAACCTCCTTAGTATTGTATTGTCATACATTTTTGCCAAAAAGTAATAAAACTCTCTGTTTGAAGTATAAATATTGATTTTATCAGTTGTATGCTCCTTATTTAGATGCTTTGTCATAATGTATGCAAGTTCTTTATTTTAAACCGGATGTTTTGATTTTCAAAACTAACATGGCCGGCTCATTATAATTCAATTTTGTGAAATTGTTTAACAGTAATAAATTATAAGTGAAGTTTTTTTATCCGTCATACTTACTCTATACTAATATTACGAATGCAAAGTGTCTGTCTATCTTTTACACTTTTACGGCTAGATTGCTATACCAAGGTAAGGGCAGCACAGACCAATACGGAATTTAGATAAATTGAGAAGTATTGCCAAAACATATTTTGATGTGGATAATGATGATTATCGACCTCTTTTCACAATTATTTTTATTGCGGTCGTTTGCGTATAATAACACGCACTCTAGGTATCTTTCAGACAAGATTTATCCAATGTTTTCCTGTTACGAAATATACTATTACTTTTTTAATAATTGTGGATCATTCCGAACATAATTGTGGCAAATAAAAGACGATGATGTAATTAATAAAAACATTATCACACATCATTTATCTGATGACACAAGAATCCCTTTTAAATATTTATTAACACCAAGTTTCCGCTTGATAATTTGTCTCGTATATTTGTCTTCATTAATTATTTTTATATTACACCATTTTATTTTTTTGCATTACGACTGCATACTTGAAGGTTTGAAAAGAGCATTATATTCTGTCAATCGTATGTAATAACATCAGAGTACGCTAAAAAGTCTTGACTGCTATTGAGAACATGCAATTTTTACAACTTTTCGTCTTTAATCATCATTAGACCTGCTACCCACATTCGATTCGGCAATATTTATCGACCAACAAAACAGAACAACTCACTTGTTCGGCTTGTGCCGATCGGGTTCATCTACAGTTATTCGGATTTTCCGCCCGGCTAGGCCAAATAAAGCCGAAACGAAAATGTGTATAGCAAGCCTTACGCATCCGCACAGACCACTGTGTCAGTCAACCCGCAAGATTAAGTAAGAAGGTGATTAACTAAAGTACGATTGACGAACCTTTTTGCAAATGACATTGTTGTTATTCTGTCTCAAACGTTAACAATAGTCTCTCAACATTTATGCGAACATGTCCTGTACATAACGCATGCAAATTGTTTATATTATAACCTCTATTCGTGGAGCATATTGAATGCCTTATTAAACGTTGAAAGTTGAAATTAGCCTACACTTTGTTGGACGATGGCCCCTGCCTTGGCACAGAACATAGCCATTGATCACTGTCCTATTACTATGCACTATATTTATGCAAGTTTTGTATGATTATTTTTTAAGAAACTGTAAGTTCCTTTTGGGTCTGTGTAAACCAAAAAATTTTGTCTTCAATTTATTTCGTACATGAAGAGTAATTTTCTTCTGCACTTACGCGCAGTTACTAACCTGTATGTATGTAAGTATGTTTGTAACGAATTGACTCTAGAAGTACAGGACCGAATTTTCCTTACCATTTGAATGCTACATCATCACTGATTAATAATAATTTAATTGCAAAAAAAAATAATCCACCCGTGCGTAGCCGGGACGGGCCGCTAGCTTATACGATAAAATAGGTTTTTTTATTAAGATTGTTATTATGGCGGGTGCCGAGTCGTATATTAATAAAGGAAGATTCTGGATCCTGAATGTTCTCTGGATAGGCAAGAGAAGTGTGAGGTGGAGGTAGGGAGAGGTAATCTCTAAAATAATTCTTTTTTTCATCCGGCTAGTTAGTTATCAAGCGCATATTGTTACGGTAACTTTACTGCACTCGTGCAAATAAACAATTTTATCATTGTTGAATGTGCAATGCAAATGAACTCCGGTGTATCTTTAAAATAACATAGTGATATTCTGTTTACTGAGTACTGACCTACTGATACATTGTTATGCAATTAAGGTAATAAACGTTGTAGCGTAGTTACTGAAACTATTCTTCTATTTATTTTTACATAATGTCAACAATGAATCCAAAAATTTTGGACTTGCTTCGACTATAATAAGAGATATGTGTAAATGCAATTTCTGACTGGTTAAAAACTACTGTATACTTTACGACAATTGAATACGACATGACAGTTGTATAATTGTCAAAACCAGACAGGTATCCTCGATGGAGTTACCTTGCTGATTGTTTTCTGATAAGGCATTGTGATTGACTAACTGACCTTTCAACTTATCTTAATAATATAGTTCACTGTTGAATTATATCTCCTTGGCCCTTCCCCTATAATTATTTCGGTAAGTTCAGGGGTAGAGTGCTATTTCCCGAGACAATTTTTTAAAAGATCTTTATTGATTTTTATATTTTAAACTTTATGTACCTATTAGTGTTGTGACGTATCTTATCAGAACTGTAAGCTAGGCTTAGTCTTATCTAGTAGTCAGTGATATTGATTTTAACTACGATTTTCATTGTAATTATACATACTTACTGGATTCTTGTGTCCTTTGTGCGTAATTCCGTTTATTAAGGACTTCAGGTAAAAGGTGTAGTAAAATGCGTAATTTCTATTTATAATAAGTATATTTATGTAAAAAAATACAAAATCTAGGCAATTGCTAATAGTTAAACTACAGTATTACTTCATATTTCACGCCGTCGTGGTACAACCAGAGTTTGCATTTTTTCTGTCCTTTAGGTGTCATTTCTTCAGTAGTTTCATAATAATATGTCGGATCTCTCGCTCTGTTTGTATCGTAATATGAACCAAGAGTATTGGAGAATAAAGGCTTTTTCACAGGTCTCGGTTTCGGATACACTCGAGACTTACGACTGGCCAAGTAGCTAAACAAGTTTCCTGGACGTTTAAAAAAGTTCTGACCTAAATCTTGGACCCTATTATGAATACTCTGAGGGTTATACAAATACTGTCTGAACGGATTTTGTGATACAAAATAAGGATACCGTTTAACAGAATACTGATTTGGTTGCTTAATACTGTATGTTGAAGGTTCTTTGACATTATTGTTTGGATATTTAGCTTGCGGTTCAGTTTGTTTGTAATCATTTGAAGCTGCAGGTTTATTATCTCCTGCGAATTTTGTCACTTTTTCAGAAACAGGTTCACTTAAATGAGGAAAAAGACTAGTAGTTTCGTTAAACAGGTTTGGTGGACCTCTTGTCATTTCAACTTTAGTAGGCTCCTCTCCTTCAGAACTTTTTGACTGGTAAGCGATCTGGCTCTGTTCTGGACACGTTTGTTCGCTCACGACATCGGCCCAGTCTTCTTTGATCATGTCTGAAGCTTTCTCCGCTATCATGATGATTGGTGCGTTAGTGTTGCCGCTCACGATATTAGGCATTATACTACCGTCGATTACTCGAAGACTTTTGACTCCATAAACCTGAAATCAAAAAGAAAATAAATCAAATAAATTCTGTATAACATTACGTAGAACTGCAGAACGCAAGATAACCAATAGTTTCTATATTGATTATCTTCTTTATAAATAAAATATTATTAGATGTTACGAAGACCTCTGAACCCTTAAAATAATACTCTTGTCAAACAAACCTTTAGCCTAGGGTCAACGACAGCGCCAGAATCTGGATCAGGCCCCATAGCACAGGTACCGACAGGATGGTAGATGGTGAGAGTGTGATGCCTGGCCTGACACTCCAGGTGTTCGTCAGACATCAGCTCATGCGCCGCACAGCCAGGGTTGCGGTGAGGATTTGGTCGAGCATTCAGTGCCTTTAACGCTGGTTGTTCAACCAACTTCTGCACTATTCGAGCTCCTTCAATCTGTAACCCATGTGGGCAATATTATCGAATTTGTTCACTAATTTTATCAAATACAATTTGGTTGCTGTGAAACATTAAAAGTGAAGACAATGTATTTACTACTACCATTTTTTGAGAAATGGTGTTGCTCAAAGCTGTCAATTTGAATTGATTTTATCTTCAATGCACATAATATTGCCTAATAATGTCCTCCTAGCCGATATACGGCTACGGCGGTCAATTTCATTAAAACTGGCCATCTGTGCAGGACTTTGTTTATAGTGTCCAAGTGTGTGCACAATACACACACATAGATATTGCCTATTATGTAAACGTCCAGGGAAGTGAAGTGTATATCTTAATGTTGTTAAAAGTAGGAAGCTGCTCTTGACCGGCCCATATTAAACAAGATTACTATATTTGAACCTTCGCTAAGCATAGTCTAAGACGTCGTGTATTGAAACCTTCATACTTAACCTATGTTTTTTCTAATTACATTGATATATTGATGTAACAATGTTGTTATAATTTAAATGCAAACACGCGTATGTCAATCTCTTTACTCCCATGACCCCTTTTGACAGCAATAATCATTATTTTTATTGGCTTTTAGTATATCATTTTATCAAACTAATAAAAATTATCAACTGTTTAATGTTTTGTTTTGAAAGTAATTTGTCGCAATTTGTTAGCTTATCACTTAGTTACAAGCAATTATGTAAAGATATAACTACTTGCCATCACTCTGACGTCTTGCGGGTCGCTGTAATAGTTAGGATATATCAGTGGTGGCGAGTAGGGGTTTGTGTCCCTCAGTTTCAAGTAGCCGCGACTTCTCGGCCGCAGTAAAAGAGGCACTACAGAAAACGATGACTCGTACAATATCTCTTCATATAATTCGGCATATGCTTCATTAGTTAACCCATTCGCTCGTTTCCCAAACAGACCGCCATCCATATTATCCGCTGTAGGAGCAATAAACAATTGAATGTCTGGATAGTCATCCTCTGAATTCTCATACTTCGTTTTGACGAATGCCATCGCTTCTGCCTCCATCATACTGTACATCGGTCCCTTTTTGTTAATACTGAAATCTACCACACTTCCTATGGACATGACTGTGTTTAAATTGAAACAGTAATCTGTGCCGTTGTCGTATGGATTGTCGAAGAGAAACGAATGCCCTCCCATCGCTACGTGGTCTTGTAGATTCTTGCCGACACCGGGGAGGTTTACAATCGGATATATGCCAAGCTCTTTCAAGTGTTCAGCGTCTCCTATTCCCGATAGAATTAGTAACTGGGGTGATTGTAACGCTCCAGCAGACAGTATCACTTCCTTACTTGCTTTAATGATTTTTTCTTGTCCGTGTTTAGCAAACTTTACGCCGTAAGCGACTTTGTTTTCATCAATAAGTACCTTATGTACTATTGAATGCACACTGACATGGAGATTATCTCTTTTAGCCGCTGGTCGTAAGTAGCCTTTTGCTGTACTACATCTAAGGCCGTCTCGAACCGTTGCCTGAGATCGAGTAAACCCAGTTTGAAACTCTCCATTCACGTCACGGATTTGATAACCGAGTTGCTCACCGGCTTCTAATATTTTTCTAGTAATTGGCTGCTCATAAGCAAAATATTCTACTGTCAATGGACCTCCAGTCGCGTGATATGGATTGTCTTCATATCCAGGTATTCTAATATCTTCAGATTTCAAGAAATATTTTAAGACCTCATTATATCCCCAGCCAACGTTACCCATACTTTCCCAGTTATCATAATCTCGTTTATTACCTCGTATATACAACATAGCGTTAAGCACGCTTGAACCGCCGAGCACTTTGCCGCGGGGCCACTTACACTTTCTATCCACCATACTTAAACAGTACTCATCACTAGACTCGGTGAGGAACTGCCAGTCTATCGACGACGTTTGTAACACAGGGAATAACACTGGTACTTCAGAGAGAACATTTTCATCTTGGCCTGCTTCTAACAACAGCACTTTCCAGTTCGGGTTCTCAGAAAGTCGATTGGCTAGAACAGATCCAGCCGAGCCGCCGCCGACTATGATGAAATCGTAACAATTGTAGAGTTGTTCGAAGGGATGATCTCTGACACGATTGTCAGCATCTTCAATATCAGGTCTGTAGAGATGAATGGCCATTCGCAGTACTATCATGGCACCAAGTCCAGGGAGCAAGCCGAACATGATCCGGGTATTGGACATAAGTCCTCTAAGTGTAGTCGCTTGGGTCGACATGGTTCCATAGTACACTCAACACTGTATGATGCACTGCACTGATGCCACTGAACTTATTGTGTGACAATGAATAGCCACTGAATCAGCAGTTAGGATTTAGCAAGTGATATTGTTTGTACGATGTTGCGTTGTGCATTGTGATATACTGCACAGAGTAGCTATTTATTTTGCGACTAAAGTACATTCGTGTTAATATAAACATCACGATATTACATATTATTATTATAAATAAATAATGATATTTGTCTTTATCAAAATGCTTTAGCTGACATTGGTATTATCAGAAATGCAAAAAAGGATGTAAACAAGTTTTAATTAAATCACTATTTTAGTAAATTTTGTACATAATAGCTGTAATAAAATTATTCCTTTCGTGATACTGCACAAATATAATAATCTACATTTTACCCGAACATAAAATTTCATTACTATTGTATGCAACAAACCACGTAACAAAATCCCATTATTCTACAATCCTTACAATAAGTCTTCATTGATCTCATCGCCGTTCATTCATTTATAATACACACTTATAATATATTTAATGAAATAATATTATATTTAATGCCTACTCTGTGTTTGAACCATCATATCACAATTGATTAACGTCAGCAAATCTCGGGGCATGTATTAATATGACATCGCTCAGGTAGTTACGGTGACGTTTGACCTAGAAACTATATAACAAGCAACAACAAAAAAACAGCATTATCATCCTAGTTATTTCTTGTAAAATTATTTTTTAATTTTATTTTCTAGCAGTATCTCGGCTATGATTATACACTGGTTTTAATAAATGGTCGCAATTTAAATCATACACAGACAATTAGTATTTGTATTAAGAAAAAGCTTGACAAAAATGTAATTTCGATGGCGTGTTGTCAGGAAATAGTGAAACAACTTTGTTTTCGAAATAATTTATTGCTTAGAGCTTATTATAATAGTCTTTAAGTATTACAAATAAATAATCATTCACATCAACGCAATATTTACAATTCACACTCAATAATACTGATAAATTAATTTGTACGTTAACCACTAAATGTAATATCTAGAAGTTCGTCTTTTCAACCAAAACTCTTTGATCATGTCACTGCCTTTCTCGCCTATCATTATAATGGGCGCGTTTGTGTTCCCACTTACTATGTTAGGCATAATACTACCATCTATGACTCGCAAACCCTTCACACCGTACACCCTAAGTTGATGGTCGACGACTGCCTCAGCGTCCCAGTATGGACCCATCTTCGCTGTGCCCACAGGGTGATAAATAGTACACGTGTACTGTCTTATCATACACTCCCAGTACTCATCCGAATACCTCATCTTACTCACACACGCAGGGAACACGTGCTTGTTCAAAAATGATCCATATTTCTGAAATGCCCTCGTCCTGGATAATGCGACGGCTATTTTAACTCCTTCAACCAAAGTTTTTACGTCCATTTCATCATCTAAATAGTTTGGATATATGTATGGGTAATCGTAAGGATTTGCACTGCGGAGTTGGATAAAACCTTTGCTTTTAGGTCGCAATAACATCGGAATTATACTCCAAACATCCATATTATTAATAGGTCTAAAAACAGCGTCGTAAAACGTCTCGACTAATCCGTGATTTTTTCGTAACTGCTCTCCTCCATCTGAGTTAGTAGAACCAGAGATAAAATGGAATTCAATATCTGGGAAGTCATCACTTGCATTAGCGTACTTGGTATTAACGAATGCCAAGCCCTCGACTCCTCCCATAATAGTCAATGGTCCTTCACCTAACACGGCGTACTCCATCAATGTGCTCACGGTGTGCAAACGATGTTCCACTATCGATATCGGTTGATTGACCATGAACGCTAGACCGCCTAAACCAATATGATCCTGTAAATTTCTCCCAACTTTCAAATTCTGTATCAAAGGGATTCGATGCTTGTTCAACTCTTCAGCAGGTCCAATACCAGACAACATCAACAGTTGTGCAGAATTAACAGTTCCTGCCGACAAAATGACTTCTTTCCTCGCTCTTATGCGATACACCATCTTATTTCGAATGAATTCTACTCCAAAAGCTATTTTTGTTCTAGGATCTATCATAACCTTTGTCACATGAGAATGCATTGCCATGTGCAGGTTCTTACGATCCTTTGCTGGTCTTAGGAAGGCTTTAGAAGTGGAGCAACGGCTTCCTCGTCGAATCGTTCCTTGAGCTACCATGAACCCGGTTTGGTTTTCGCCGTTTATGTCTCTGTTCATGTACCCTAATTCTAACCCTCCATCTATAAAACTAGATACGAGGGGCGTGTGATAGGGCGCTTCAGATACAGTCAAGTATCCTCCGGTACTGTGGTAAGGAGTTTGTGCTAAGTAAGGATTTTTATTGTCTTCAGACTTCTTGAAGTAATACAAGACATCTTTGTAGCCCCATCCTTTGTTGCCGAGGGCTTCCCACGTGTCGTAATCTTGTTTGTTCCCTCGCAGATATAACATGTAGTTTAAGACTGAACTGCCGCCCAGCACCTTCCCTCGTGGCCAGTTGCAGCGACCGTCCTCCATTGCTGAAATCATATCACATTACATATTAGAATCTATTCAAAGAACATAGTGACATTCAAGACCTCTGCACGCTAAAGCCATACCCAGCCAGTTTGAAACTGAGGGATTGCCAGTTTGAGTATCGTCTTTGGAGTACAGATTAACAAAGACTGGTTTATAAATGTTTCATCTTTTGAATGATTATATTTACCTAAACAACTAGTGCCCGATGGTTCTGTCTTGTACTTCCAGTCTAACTTGCTGAGTTGTAAGTAGCCAGCTAAGAGCGGGACATCCGATATCTCCGTCTCATCTCCCCCAGCTTCTAACAGTAGCACCTTCCAGTGAGCGATCTCTGACAGACGATTAGCTACCACCGCTCCTGGAAATTGATAAAGTTGCTACGTTGTAATTAAAGTTGTTTCATTAAAACTTTTAATTAACTATAGTTCTACAAACACAATTAGCTGGTGCATAAACTGCCTTTATTAAAGCTTTTATAAATTTTGATTAGGTACCTAGTTCATGGAAACGGAAACACAAATTATAACAATGCTACTGTAAAGTTAATCATGCATGCATTACAATTATTATTCTGTGGAGTGTAAGTAGTCCGTTCTAGTCGAGGAACGTTAAGCAATAAGTGTGATAGGCAATCTTGGGTGCTGTAGATAAGCATCTTAAGTCATTGTTGGACATCTTAGAGCCTAGCATTAGAAAACAAAAGTGTGTACCCACTGACCAGCAGATCCAGCTCCAACGATGATGAAGTCGTAGTCTGGCAGCATGAGCGCATCGTCGATGTCTGCCGGTCGGCCCTCAGGATCCGTCGCGTCGTATTGGTAGTACGCTATCGCCGCTACTAACATCGGTATAAACCATGCCACCTGGAACGCAACACATAAAAATATTAGAAATTTTTGTTTGAGACATTTTCCGCACTCGGAATTGCTTTTGTGTTGTGGGGACTTTGACAAACATACCAACAACAGACATTAAGTCAGTACAACCATACCCAAAACAACTATTTGTAGATCGCACTAATAATTGTACCGTGTGGGAACCGAACTTAGGTAATCCCGTCGCAATGATAATGGCGTGGCAACCACCTTAACCACTGCACGACTTAACCAAGTTTAAAGTTCTGCGAAAATAAGAAAGATTGGTCCGGCCTGAGATTCGTACCCGAGGTCGCTGCGCTGAAAAATATATTTTTGTGACTGCAGCAGTCGGCGAAATACGGGATTTTTTGCTCATTATGATACTAAAACTCATATTAGTGATGACACGTTATGAGTTTCGGTAATACCACACTTGATCGGTTTTTAACAACTTTGTAATTATTGACTCAATCACTTTTTGTTGTTGGCTTAGTTGTCAGTTTTTTTCGGAAAAACGATTATAAATCTACAGTATTACTTTATGATTTCCCGAGTTGGAAAAAAAATTGCAGCTTGATTAAGAATTCTATTTGCGCAGGCTTCCTAGATCACCATAGTTTATCAACATATCGCCACGCAAGTCGAATCAGGAAAAGCTAGTAGAAATAAATAGTGTTTCTATGTTCGTGTTAGGACTCTATTTTTCTATATTTCCGGAACTAGTAAACCAGATCCTGTTAGTCATTAAATGTAGTTAAGTCCGACACAATTTGCTTACCAAAGCTTTGCTAGCTGACCCGCGCAACTTCGCTTGCGGCACATAAGAGAATTATAATTTTCCCCGTTTTTGTAACATTTTTCCCCGGTACTCTGCTCCTATTGGTCGTAAAGTGATGATGTATAGCCTATAGCCTTCCTCGATAAATGGGCTATCTAACACTGAAATATTTTTTCAAATCGGACCAGTAGTTCCTGAGATTAGCGCGTTCAAACAAACAAACAAACAATCAAACAAACAAACTCTTCAGCTTTATAATATTATAGTGTTTATAATATTATAGTATAGATTCTTATTGAAACTAGCATATCTGTCGCTTTCCATTCGTTCATACCGAAATCAGTTAATGATAGATCATTTAAACGTAACAATATAAGATAGCAATCTATCTGTAATCTTTGTCAAAACATTGAAAGTAGTTTATCATTGGTTTCATGTAAAAAATACATTTAACGCGTCGTCGCGAAGTGACAACTCTTACAACCTATCTCTCTCTTGTCTCGTGAACCTCATTTTTTTGCATGACCGTGCAGAATAGCACCGGTATTTGATACCGGAAGACGGAAGTGTGTCGAGTGACGTTGCGTGCGCGCGCCGCCGATGAACTGTGTCGTGACGTCATTGTACTGTGTTTTGTAATATACCACACATACTGGCTGCTTTTAGTTGCCGTTTGGGCAACAAATTGCATCGCAGTAATGAGGAGTAACTTCATGATGAAGAGGATTTGCTCTCAGTTAGATTGATGTAGATCTGTACTTACTTCCTAAAAGTTTAAATTGTGTTGAATGTACAATAGAACGAGAAAAATAAACGAAAACAAGTCGTATAATTTCAATTCCATAACAATAACTTATTTTGGCATTAGCTCGGGTCTAGCCACTTGAAAATAAATTAACCTACAATATGTTACAGTTTAATAAACTATAACCAAATAACATGTTTACAATAAGTAGTATTATTTGGTCTCTGCCCAGCCCTATAAGAAAAAAGTGTGATTTGATGTAAGTATAAGTGTCGTTACAATCGCTAAAGGATCTACGCGCGACACAAAGTTGTCAGTCTGTGAGTGATCTAGATATGGAGTAGGTTGTCGGACGTTTACCTGCGAGCCGGCGGCCGCGGCGATGGCCGTGCCCGACAACACGTCGGCGGCCGCGTTCACCAGCGAGCTCATCTTGCTTCACCTGAAACATTACATGCACATAGTTAATGTTTATATACATATGTAACAACACACGACGATGTAAGTGATGCTTGTTGAGGGGTAGATCACTGCGGTATAAGATTTGTCTTAGTGTTGATAAAACAATGCAATGCCATCAAAAACATTCTGTAAAAACCTCAAGTCTCGCCGTCAAAAGTTGTGAGATCTATATAATACCAAGTCGATTAATCTATTTAGTCTCTACTTAAAGGACCTTCTGTCTTAAGTTAATTCGTATGTTATTATCATGCCAATTTTAATAAAATACCTTTAAAACAAATAGATCGACCTGGCCATCGCATGATTTGATTATTAGTATATATCACACTACACAGCACGACAAGAAGTTAATGCTCCTGAAATGTTAATAATGGCGAATTTGTGTTTTCTTGCGATGACCAAGTCGATCTATTTGTTTTAAAGGTATTTTTTTAAAATTGGCATGATAATAACATACGAATTAACTTAAGACAGAAGGTCCTTTAAGTAGAGACTAAATAGATTAATCGACTTGGTATTATATAGATCTCACAACTTTTGACGGCGAGACTTGAGGTTTTTACAGAATGTTTTTGATGGCATCTCACTTCTTTTTGTAGAGCGAACATAAGTCCAATTTGTATGGAAAGACGTTTTTTTTTCATAATTCAACATATTTTCTTATGGGAATGTTGTTCAGTTTCATGGGCTAAACACCCTTACCCACCCTTTACCCCCTCCCGTTATGCCTCATATAGTAGGTACCTATTTACGCCTATTTATTATTGTATTTTCTACAGTAATAACAATTCATTAACTGCAAATGTAACCTTGTAATCTTATACATTTATATGGGATTACAAAGTTATTGTTGCAGTCGGTGTATTTAGAAAACTGGACCGAAATTAGAAAATATTAAAATTTTCCCATGATTAAGACACTAAACCCTATTTGTATTCTAAATTTTAAGCTTCTAAGTCTGCTAGAAGTACCTTAGACTTTTGATGATCGGTGAGTCAGTGAGTCAGTGAATCAGTGAGTGACAAAATTCAAAATTTTAACAAGTTGTCATTCTTAAACTACTGGTTCAAATTGACTGAAATTTTAAATATACCGTGTTTATACAATGACTGATTAGTTGCTGAAAATCCAGGCTTCTTGTTTTATCCACAACGAAATTATAGGGGTGTCAAAAATAGCCCGAATTGCTTCGAGAAAAGGATGTTACGGCCGTGCCGCTTTTTTTTTGCTCGACTTGCGGGGGCACTTCCGTGCCCCCAGATATCGAAAAGTGAGTTAGGATATTGATGCTGCCATTTGTTTTAATATTATGCACCCATAAACCAAATACATTCTAAAATAATTAGTCTTATTATTCTTGCAAATAATAACATCGTTCCCTCTACAATCCAAATGATCGATTTGTCAGATACCCAAGTTATAATGCAAATCTCTGCATAAAGAATAAATTAGCCTGGAAAACTCATCCCAAGATTCACCTAACCAAGGTTATAAATACAATTTCGCACTACAGTTTTATGTCAAAGTTCATTGACCTTACAGTGATTAACAAAAAAAATCATATATTGGAAATTAGCTTTTACTAGCGACCTCGTCCGCCACCTGAATTTTACCATGGGAGTGCGTAATTTTTCCGGGGTAAAAAGTAGCCTGTCCTTTCTCGGGTATCAAAATATCTCCATACCAAACATGCAAATTGGTTCTGTAGTTTTGGCGTGATTGAGTAACAGATATTTTATTATTATTAACAGATAGTTATTTTCGCATTTGTAATATTAAAAATAAGTATGGTTCGTTACCTTCAACCTTACCTAAGATTCTCAGGTAAAAGCTCAAATAAAACGTTTAGCCGAAACATCCTAAATATTCAAGTACAGGATAAATAAGCGTGGTATCGTTTAACACGGTTAAGTTGTGTGACACACTCTGTACCGTTACATTACTTACTCCTCGGTGTGTGCGTGCCTTTACGACTTAACGGTCAGTGTGACCGCCTCTTTGCACGACACACTTGCGACTTTTCACCCGCTATTGTCTTGTTCTGAGTCTTGTCGTGTCTTAAATGCATACAGAATTGTATTAGTCTCAATAGTTTAAAAGTTGAGTGAACCGGAAAAAACTTTCGTCTGTTCAAACCAAATCGATCGATTTATTGAAATAATGACACTTATGATAAGTTGATAATGACACTGCTAAGTCATGAACTAAGATATTCCCTCATTAAAAATATTCCTCTATCTGATGCCACCTGCAATCTGCAATAGATGGACACAGGCCAATGAATGAATGACTGAATTATAATCTAAGTTATCATTACAGAATCTATCACAACATTTTATGGCTTTCATAGCATAAAATACTAGAAATAGTCAAAGCCCATTCTTCCTTCAGCAAGATTACACCGGTTTTTTGTCTTATTCCAGGCTAAATTACCAATGATCTATCTTTAGGTACTCTGACGATACTCATTTGTATTTGATATGTTTTTATGCATGAATTATGAAACTTTCTACGTGATCATTGAAGTGGCACTAATTGTGTTATTACTAGTTGTTAACTTGTGAAGATCTCCGAAGATAAATTGTAACTTACTTATACTAACTTTGATTTACTTTTTAACGTTCTGTGCATAATTTAAATACCTAGGTTGGTTTTATATCTTCAGTTTTGGGACAAATAAAAAGTTATTATTGAAGAATCAAATAACCACACTAATGTTTTCATGAAAGCAACTTTCAGTCTTATTTAAGATCCAAATTGTATGATTTGTTATGGGCAATTGTAACACATAAAACACCATGTCTAGCATTGAATAACATTCTAGAACAAACATAAAAACATACACACAAACATGCTATAGCATGAAAATGTTATCAGTATCAAAAGTGCGTAACTTTACATATCCAACTCCGGTTTTCTGCTTAGATTCACTTTCATCCGTACTTTTCCTGTTATGTACAACACTTACACGAATTGATACTCATATTACATGCACTTTAACTAACAACAAACAAACGGACAAGCAAAAATAGCTCTTATCTGTTAAGTAATAGAAGATAATCTGCCATTTACTTTTGATAATGCATCTAGGTTCACACATTAAGTTCAATGACTGCTAGATCTCGTGTTAATCTTATGATATCCTATTGTTTTATCTTACACATCTTTTTATGCGACAATTATTACTATTTGATTGTTGTGAGATAGCGACACTTCCGATTAAAGATCGATTTATGAGTTCAATTAATGCTTTGTTAATTATAGTTATTATGAGTTAAGCATAATTAATTGCAACAAGAAAAACTTGGAAGCCTTCCACGTGTAAATAGCAGTGAGTTAATTCAATGTAATTAGCCTGTATTATACCTATAATAAATATTTTTTTAAAAATAAAATACCTTGAAATCTTCACGTAAAGCGTTTAGGCGTTTAACTTAACTAACTAATATTGAAGAGAGTTTTCAAACTTGTAGGAATGTTTGTAAATAACTGCACAACATGTGCAACAAAAAGGCAAATACATTGTCTTCCCTGATAATCTAATATATACAATTCTCGCGTCACAGTTTTCGTTGCCATACTCCTCCGAAACGGCTTGACCGATTCTCATGAAATTTTGTGAGCATATTGACTAGGTCTGATAATCGGCCAACATTTATTTTTCATACACCTAAGTGACACATTTTTTTTTTATATGGCAAAGCAACGTTTGCCGGGTCAGCTTGTATTATTATGTTTCCAAAATTAAGAATGATAAATAAACATATTATTTTAATATTTTGGGTATCAAAAAAGAGTATAAATATATTTTTGTTTACTAGAAAGTGTATTAAATAAAAGTCATCAAAGCAATACGCGATCGTTAAATTATTTACAGTATGTATGTATGTATGTGTTACTCATCCAGAATATAAACAAGTTCCGGAGAAAATACCCACACACTTACATAACCGTGTCCCTAACTTAGAGCCAAAACATTATGTCATGTGGAATTTAATTACAAACAACATGCTCCCCGAATTTTGATTATAAGATTAATATTCTGAATGTTTGTTGCTTGTGAAATGAACTAGACATAGATTTATATCTTATATTTACATATTGTGTATGTTACTTTATTCTATGCTGTAATATACTTGTACTGGCTCTGTGGTCTAAGAGTCTTAGCATCGATTCCCGCGTGGGGCAAAGTGCTATTGTCATTTTTAATTTATAGCAGAATCTTTTAGGTAGTTAACATAGATTTCTTGCATACTCCTCTGTTTACACCTACGGATTTAACGTGCATAATGATAAGTAAAAAATATGGTTGTGTTATAATATCGTAATATGCTAAACCACGAGAAAACAGGCGTTAATCTAACATAAGTACGATATAAAGTGTTGCATCATTTACAAACATGATTTGAAGCATATTACTAAGTGAAATTTTATTTATTTATTTTCTCCTTCCGTGCGGTTACTGCTAGTCTAATGATAGTGTATTTCAAGATACTATTAGTATATCTTTCACTTGTTTATCGAGAGTTAACTGCCTCAGTCGACTGTCATATCACGACAAGTAGCACCGGCCGGCGAGATCATTATATTATAACGATATTGTATATTTGTTGGGGTCAAAACGATAGTTTGGGTCAATGAAATGTGTCAGTAGAATACTTTTTTGTTGTATTGCGTAATTCGATCGTATTTTTATTCGACTGTCAGAACAATAATTAAAGATAAATAAACATAACGCATCTTATATTTTTATCTATTGCTGTCCCACTAAACAAGGGTCTCTTCTAGTTATCAGACAGGGTCTAAGCCTTGAGTCCATCAGGCGGTCCAAGTTCGGTTGGGGAACGAATCTTATTTTTCATAAATATCAATGTAACTTACCTTCAGTGGCAAACACTTTCACAAATAAACATAATACACAAGAAAGCTCCACACAAAATATTGTAAACGTTTCACAGTTCAGTAGAGAAGCATGCGCGCGCCGGTACACAGCATGCTCGAACACTTTCCCTAGCGTTATCACTGGTAACACACATCACTTGAAAAGACTTCACAACAGTTTCGAGGACTACAAAACTCTTGAAGGCTTATATTACGACTGGTGACCCACGACCACTTTCTTCGAGTGCGTCCATACAACTCCCGCGCTTGTAGTTCTATAGCGGTGAAATGGGGGGAGCCCACTGTCGCCTACGTGATCGTACTGTAACTGTTGTACAGCGAAAATTGACAGCTGAAGAATATGTTACCTGCTGTTAGGTAACTTATATTAGTTGGTCACGCAGGAACGATACACGTAAATGTGATGGATATTTAATTTGACTGCTGTACTGAAGCATAACGTGTGATGGACGTCGATTATGTATTGTTGGATAAGTAACATTGGCTATTTTAAGTTCATTATTTTGGTACAGTTTCCAACATTTATCGCTGTCCCTTTTGTGAAGTTTTTATTTTGTATGCTTTGAAGTTCATGCCAATGAACTTTATGATATGTAAGACAATAATCTCCTTTGAACATCCTTTAATTTAAACCCGTATCGCTATGATGACTTATCATTATCAGAATCATTTTGAATATCCTGGATTACAGTTAGCGGATGTTTTGTAATCGTTTATGTAAACCCTCATCTTAACTTTCTTAAATCGTGTGAATCATCTGTGTCAATATGAAAGTCAGACAATATACTATTTGGCAACAACATCTAATATTTGCAACCTTTGAACTATTAGAAAATGAGATGAATACCTGCGAATATCTTCAGTCTAGCTAGATTTAGTGGAATCTTTTACTAACGAATTTTCTTCGTATATCGTGCACAGAATGCAGTTTTCATAAAAATTATCCTTTACGAATACTTCTATAAATTGAGTCCCGGCAGCAATTTTTTCCAAACTCTAACTCTATACTATTGATAGTTCATATGTGCGTTTATAATTATTTTATGGGGAGGTATCAATTAATATGGACCTCAAACAGCACAGATACTTATATTCTACTTTCAACGAGTACGTGCGAGTGGTCATGCGTCTGGTACCACGTGACTCATGCGCGTATGTCGTGTCACACACGTTTGAAGCGGTTCCCATAGGATACATACTGTTGCTTTCAAAACACTAGTGACACACTTTCTGTGCGCAATGGTGATACAGTTTTAATCGTAGAACATATTCTCAAAATAGGTCTACGCCCACAGATTTTTATGTATATTTCGTCATATCACACTAACTTAGCCTCAACAATAATTTATCTGTGTTGTTTTTAAAGAAAGGCTAAGGGAATAAATTTCTCAAAATTGCTGACATGATTATCAAAAAAAAGGCTGGCTAAGGTAGCTCATCGTATTTTAAATATTTATGTCCCTGACACCATTCCCTCATTAGTTCCTGAGATTCTACGAACCTTCTTAAAGGAGTCTTCGTCAAACAAGGCCTAAATAAGACCATCTAGTCTAAAAAGATGAGATCCATACTTTATTACAGAATACAATCAAATAATAGTTCCGTATTACATAAAGTGACATCACACACTGCCTAGCAATTTTCAATCAATATATGACATTACCAGCTCAAAATATACAAGCATGAAAAAAGAGAAAATATACTATTTTCTTTCGAACATTTCATTAATATTACGTAAACAAAACAGTATCTAAAATCTAAACACTATATAGATATACAAACTATGTATAGACTACGACAGTGACGGTCAGTTACCGACCGGTGCGGATGAAAGTGAATTCGGCCTCCGTTCAGTGCCAGCACTTAGTTGTACTTCATACCTTTTGCTCTTATTTATTTTCTCTCAAATTGTCATGTTTGTTTACTTTTGTTGAGGAATGTAGAGCGTTGCGTGCGTTGACTGTTAGATGGTTTTTTGTTGGAAAGATTGGATAGTTATCGTTTGCTGCTTCATAATAATAATTATTTCCTTTTTAACACTGCGTCCCAAGTTAAGAACAAATGTTAATATAAACACAAATATTTGGGAATAACACAATATTTATTTTTTGTGTTAATCGCACTCACTACCATCCGACGCAAGGGTCGTGGCGCAGCCGTATATTTCAACCGCAGCACAACAGGCGCCGTTGTAATGTCCATTTCATTTTTATCTTCTTCTTATCAAATTTATTATTTGAATAATTAATCATGCCTTAATAACTAACTCTATAATAGTTAGTATTCCTATTACTAAAGATAGAAGTAATTTCAAAATAGAAAGCGTTAAGGACCTTGTGTTAACGGCACGGCGGCAGGAACACAAACCTGTTTAGTAGCAGCCTCTTTCTCTTCCCGGGGTTACCGCCCTTTACATAATAACTATAACTACTGCACCGCACTGTGCACGTGCACATGTACACGTGCTACACACGGGAAATACTTTCTTTCTTTCTATTGAGTTATAGTCTGTTTTTTTCTGGGTATTTGCATAACGGCTCGTTAGTAGCCACAACAATGTCGGCACGACAATGGAGTTACGTATGAAATCTTCGGGCAAAGAACCCTCAAGTAAAGGTTTGTGTTAGACGGAATGTTCTCGAATAAACGAATACCAAAATATGGTAAGAAAGAAAAGTAAAGTGGTTTTTTTATCCAGGGTTGAGCGAAGAGCAGAAGAATAATCTCGTCACTTATAAATGACAAGCTAAAACTTAATACTTAGAATCCTACCGCATTTCATTGTTACATATATTCAGTAAAACATATGTATATCTGGGATTTCTCTATGTGTACCTAGGTACCTACTCATTTGTACTGCCCTTTAAAGTAAAAAAAGGCTTACCATAGGCTACTATAACCCCATATAAACAGGAACTACGATAGCTAATGTGGACATATTTGTTTGTTGCAGGTGGCTGCTTCGGCTCGACGACGAAGCGCACGATCGTGGGAGGCTGGGCGTGGGCCTGGTGGCTCGTCACTGATGTCCAGCGCATCTCACTTGAGGTAAACATAAACTAATTTAATAAGTCTGATTCGAAATCTTATAAAAAAAGTAACCACTGATAATGCATATAGATCAAACGACTATGTAGTGCATGACTAGATATGGATTTTGGTGCCTAAGGTAGTTTACACACAATTTAAAAAATAAACATTTGTAAGTAATTGTGAATGAACTGTTTTTATAGCGAAATATTCGTAACGTGCGCCTGATATAATGCATGCAGCAATAAACAGTTCGGACAATTATCGTGTATTATTTTCATATTTATTGTATTTCTCACTAAAGTAATGATTCTTCGTGCCGTTCTTCAGTTATCCGAAGTGAATGCACTAACAGTCTGAGCATGAAGATTTATTTTTATTAAATGCTTATCTAACTGCTCGGCTATGCTCAAGTTTCTTTGTTGTTTTAACGAGATTTATAACATCTTGTACTGTTTAAAATTAACTACTCTTGGGTTCATAAATATTTGCTTATCTGTTTTATTTTATGTTATTCGCACAAATAATGTTTTGCAAATGCTTAAACGAAACAATAGTAACTACTCAGTATCTTTTTAAATTTCAAGGAATATTTTTTTAAATCTACATATACTGTCCCATGGAATATAGTATTCCGTATTTTCGACTAAATGAAAATTGATCACTTGTTTTACTAACAAAATTATTTCCAGGTTATGACACTAAACCCCATGTGTGAATATGTGGAGACAGCCCAAGGCGTACCCCTCACGGTGACCGGTGTCGCTCAATGCAAGATCATGAACGAAGACGAGCTTCTCACAACTGCCTGTGAGCAGTTCCTGGGCAAGACCGTCAAAGAAATCAAAATGACCATACTTCAAACATTGGAGGGACATCTCAGAGCAATTCTCGGTAAGTAATTTTTTAAGCGCCATCTATTGCAGAGTAGTAATACTATTGACGCACAGTGACATCTATGTTTCATTAATAGTACTATGAAGTCCAGTGACATCTGTATTTTTAGACGTGAACTGAGTTATCATGAAGAATTATATTAGTTTTATAGAAAAAGTATAGATGTCACTAAAATAAAAAAAATATTCTGAAAAAATACTGGCTGTTTTAGTTCATTAAAATTCAAAGGATGCTTCGTAAAGTGTCAGAATAAAAGAAATATATCTTTTTTTCTTTGGAATCAAATGGCTTTCGAACATTTTCTTCGAGCATTATTTGATGTTATCAAAACTGAAATAAAAATATTAAATTAATAATTATGGCAAAATAAAAACACACAAAGCCCGTATAACAATAATAGAACCGAAAACAGAATAAAAACTATTAATCATCATTAGAGATGGCATGGTTCTCTATTTATTTAATTTACTTACAAATAAACTGAGTCAATTAATTATAAGGTAGACAGGTCAAAACTTTATTAAAATTTTAATTAAGCCTGACTAGACAAAATAATTTCTCTCTAAAACGATTTATTTAATTTTATTATTATTTTACTGCCTAAATTAATTTCCCAAGCAAGTGGATTTAGGCTAGACGAGGTCGCCGGGCACTTACTGAACTGTAAACATACATTTTGTCCTTTTATCTTTACATTATCAAAGAAATACAGGCTGCGTACTCGTTCAACGGTAGGTGTATAACTAAATTAGTTCGTAAACGATAAGGAATCTTTAATACGGACCGACAGTCTTTGGTAGTTGTACACGCATACGCCGCATACAAATGGACTAAGGGCTGCTTCAACTTTATCTAATATTCAGAACTAAGGTGTCTAATATTCAGTGACAATAAAGAAGTAAAGTAATAAATAAGTTCCTCATTCCAATCAAAATGCCTCTGCAGCGACCTGTCTTATTAATAAAACGAGCACGCACACGAAACACGAACTCATTACGGCCATTGATAGGAAAGCGATCTCCTTGACCACCGCGTCCACCACTAATCACGACGCTTGATCGAAATATCGGAAGCAGCTGACAGTTAGTCGACGTGCCCTTTCCTTCTTCATACTTCCTTGTCCATGAAACTTGTTTGGAAACTAAACTAAACATAGTCGAAATCAAGAAGAGCTAACCCTATTTGATTTCTACTGAAGGCTTAAGTTTTTAAACAAATGAACTTTGGCAAATTAAATTTTTGAAAAATCAAAATCAAATCATTTACGTCAAATAATGATACAATGACAATTACTGAATCTGCCACTAGCTCGGTAGTAGAGCCTTGTGAGAAGAGCTAGCATGAAACTCACGGCCACTCTGTTCAATCGCCAAAAGATTGACAATATGGTTGACACAATTTTTTTTCTGTAGCCGAAAACAATCACTCAGAACGTGACATCCTCAAAGTATAGCAAGTAGCTAATGTACTAACAAATGTTACTAGGTTCTGCCTCGAAATCTTAATAACTATGCCACCGTATCGTTTAATCTCATAGTAAGCGTGACGATTATCACGTAAACCTGTCACTCATACGTCATTACATTTCACCTTCACGTCATTACTATTCACTTAACGTTTTACTGACAGGTACGACATACGACACATTACTGACCTCTTTACTTCTTATGTCATTAGAACTAACAAAACTGTTTACAAGTTAGAACAACGGCCAGTTTCACGGCTCATGAATTAATGTCAGATAACCTATCTGCTAGATAAAATGACAGTAGACGTGTGAGAAGAACTGTCAAAATTACAGTTGACAAGTTTTCTGATCTCTGTCCAGAAGTAATGGAACCGAGCGTAATATACACAACTTCTGATAAAAAATAAACATTAAAATATTTACTGATCTTATTTCGTCAATTAAATTGACTAAGGCCAAAGTTTTGTACAAACTCACTCAATAAGGTTTACTTTAAAAGGTTTTCTTAATATCAGTGCTATAACTTGTATATTAATAATATTCTTGTTAGCTGAAAGCTCCCTCTGCTCTATTCTCGTTTCAGTGCTCTCTTTGATTATTGTTGTACAAACTCATCGTTAGTTTTATCATAACAATGTCTTACTTTCTATTATAATATTTTGCCTCTGTATTATTAATTTTAAATTGAACTATATAATTATATAGGTTCACTACTTAATTAGTTTTTTCAGTCGAAGTAATCCCTAAATCGTTAACGAGATGTCTGGGTATCAAAGTAGGTGCTTACTGAAATTCATAAACGGAGGTTTGTGTGACATGAAAATTAATTTTGAGGTCGTAACTTAGTAAGTAATTAACGGTGTTTCGTTATCCGCGTTTAGATCTGCAGAAGTAGGTGAACATAATTTATAACTAATTGTAAACTTATGTATCTAGACTAAGTAGGGAACAATTTAGGTACCTACTGTAGAGTTCTGACAACCTACGTATTGCGGATTTTGTGAATATCCCAGTTTTTTATATTAAAGGTCTGTTTTAAACCTCTAATCATCAAATAGTATTCTTCTCTCTATTTTTTAAATAAGGTCATTTAAAACAGTACATGAATAGCTTTTTCATTTAACCTTAGAAACACCCTGTGAAAACGTATAGGTACGTTCAGAGAATCAGATCTCTGCAATAACCTTCAAAACGAACAGCATAGTTAGATAAAGATAATGCACAAAACGCAACAGGAAATGCAGCGACATAGCGTATTTAAATGAGGGTACTTAGCGCCAGTCCTTGCCTCCGCTAAGGTTACTACAAGGTTGTATGCAGATATGACCTAGGTAAAAACAACTACAGAATTAAACAGGTTTAGGTGCTACATCTTTCTGCACTTTCTTGTGTATAATTTCCTTGAAGGACACACAAGAAGGAAGGTGAGGTATGTATGCGTACGGCACTGCGCCAGTTAGTAGGTACCTCCTGACAGATACCATGTAATATGAGGTGTGAAACTAACTCTTAGCCAATTTTATTATCTGAGAGTTAAAGCAGTTAAAGTCAGTTAAGGTTAAGAATGTTGGTCACAATATACGGGTAAACAATATAATTACTTACATATTTGTATTGAAGTCGCTTAAATATAATTGATTTTGTTTATTTTGAGGAGGGAAATGTTTTCTTTGTAAGTTTGCCAACCGATAAAGGAGATGGGAACTTGTTTTTAATCAAACAGGATATTGTGCATTAATCTTTAATTTACCTTTTAATGTCTGAATAATATTTATCAATGGAGATGAAAGCGGGAAACTCGGTGCATTGGTTTTGCGTATGACTCAGAGGAATATCTGCATTTATCTAAAAGCCGGTGACCGCGAGGTTCGTACGGTCAACATAATTGTACTTAAATATTATTATGCAAATATACTTATGAACTTAATATTACTATTTTAAATGACGTAAACACTACACATACTTGGGGAGTTAGTTTATGATCATAATAAGCAGGTAGGTAGGTACTTAGATTACTTGATAGTTTACACGATAATTGCGATTTAAATGTCATGGATTATTATTTTTTAATTTTGTAAACTGCTAACAAATAAATATTACAACATTACCTTTCATCACATTTTTCCCAGTAGGTACAGATTTAATTTGTACATTTCCCCTACACTGCTATCGTTACCGGGTGATACGTGCACATTATCACGTAGGCCCGGCAGCCATCTTGCTTTGGAGAAAAGGCAGCAATCACAAGAAAATAAAGCAACATTATAACAGTACTAGCATGTACTTAACAGTACCACTTCGTTGGAGGTCGGTGCATAGAACGTTCTAGTAAATGAAGGGCGAACGAACTGTTGTAAGTCGTTACACTTGTTACATCCGCTAGATTGTAATCCCATCTCAGTGATTGTTGCCTGATGCCTGGTACCTGACTTGGTATAAAACAAAACGATACTGAAAAAGTATTATGCCTTTAACATAACATGAATACTAGATCAAGGGCCAGTTTGACAGCTTATGGATTAGCGACAGAATATAAATTTAACCCAATAATGTCCCACTGCTGGGCAAGGGTCTCCTTCCGTAAGGGGAGAGGGGTTAGGCCTTGAGTCCACCACGCCAGCCTAGTGCGGATTAGGGACTTTTCTTTGAAATCTCTCCTGATAGGCTATCCGATACTCAATCAGAAGTGGTTAAACCGGCTATCTTTTTATCCTCTTGTACCAATTTCCCGGAGATATTCAACGTCTGAACAAGATTTGTACACTAAGCTTACACAGCAAACAACTACAATTGCTAACTCCTTGCAGTAGCGTTGACTTCAAGTTTGTAAAAGCAAATCTCTTAAGCTGTTATAAACTTAAATACGGACTGTCCTCATCTTAAGCTCCAAGTTTCTAGTTGTGGTGATGCATTCCTTGAAATAAACTAGCTTGGAACTCAATTCTAGTTTTATTGACATTTCTATAGGTATTTATGTGTCCTACGAACATTTATCATACACTATTATTATGTCCTATCAGTAATATGTGCCGTAATTTCCAGACATTAACAACTTACTATTGTTATAAATAACCGTCTTCGATCGGCCTGTCTAAATCAATCAATCAAATGCAAAGTAAATATAGCAAATGCATTCCTTATAGGTACATGATGAGTATTCCGACAATTCGGGCACTATAATAACGTCTGCTTTGCATTAAATAGATACTAGCATTGTGCATCAATGTTGGAAAAGATCTAATGCAAACCAAATCCAAATGCAAACTCAAAAAGTGAATTTGATTATATCCTTATCTAGAGGCCGCCCGCTACTTCGTCCGCGTGAAAACCATTCCCGAGTAAATCCCGATCCCTCGGAAACTCCGGGATAAAAAGCCTATGTGTTATTCCGGGTCTTCAGCTACCTACATACCAAATTTCATCGTAATCAATTCATTAGTATTTGCGTGAAAGAGTAACAAACATCCATACATACTCACAGACTTTCGCATTTATAATATTAGTGGAATAAAAACTTAGTTGGTAATCTTTACTTTCACGTACATTTCACCTATAACCGCGCTATTTACTCAGATTGAATCAGTATTTCCATCAGGTAGTTTTCTCATTAAGTAACAGTGAGTCAGTGATAGCGCTTGGAGGATAATGCACCAAGTTCCCTTCCTCCAGTGGCTGCGTTGGACAGCAATTTTATGTAACTACATACCTTCTGATGTAATGGATGAAACGTTAGATAAAGTAAGATAACGATGTGTCTTGTTCATTGTTGGAGAAAAAATGTGAAAGAAGTTCTTTTCGTTTTCTTTTTTTTCTTATGAGTCGCGGGGTCTTTTACTATCATACAAATAGCGGGCATAGAATACAACCAGATCCTAAACAACTATTCGTGGATCGTGCAAATATTTGCCCCGTGTGGAATCGAATCTACGATCTCTGACGCACTGGTAGTGGTGTGGTGACCACCTTAACCACTGCGCTACGGAGGTCGTCAACTTTTAAACCGTGTAAGCTAACACTAAATTTTCTTATATTTTGGTCTTATAGCAAGCACCTGTAAGGCCATTACTCGAACTCGACATTATGTAAATATCTATATTACTGATTTTAGTATCCTCAGATAATTATCGCGTGACAATGTGCGTAAGTGCACGGCGGAATTCCCAACGTCAACGACCGGCGTGGTGTCCTTCGATGTATATGATAACATATAGTTGCGGAAAAAAGCGCATATAGCTAGTTATTGTGCTACACTTTTTGTGTCATATAGCAAAAAAAATCTAAAAACATATAATTCACACCTGTGCTAAAGCAATGGCTTCTAGATGATACAAAATTTCAAGAAATAACTACAGCTAAGATCCCAGTACACACTTGCGCGCTGCAAGCTTATAGCATTAATGATTAGTAATTAGTACTAAAAGCTTATAATATCAGACCTAGGCTTTTCATAAGTTAATTGATGTGCGCAAAACATGTTTGCATGTCAGCTAGTACTCCCCAACTGTCATCAAAATATTCATAGGCTGACTACGGCGATTTCCCTGAGGAGCTGACTAATACAACAAAACGTTTCAAACCAACACGATACCTACTCACTTCATGAATGTTATCAATTTAAAACTTAATTAATTGGTTAAAATACAAATTAAAAGTAAAAGTTTGACGTCTGTCTTTGTATTTAGGTACCTATTTGGTAAGTCTGCATCATGTTTTGACCACTGACTGGCTGAACATTTTCCACGATGAATAACTTTGTGAAAGGTAATAAGGTAATCGGAAACTCCAGTGTTTACTTTATATAAAAATAATATACTTAGTGTATCCTTCAGTACCTTTACTGTACCTTACGTGTAAGCACCTATAAAGGCAAAAGCAATCCTTCCGCCGCGGCTTTCCTTAAAGTTTAAGCGCTCTTCAACAATATAGACTTTTTGGATAGTTTCAATGTAAAAAAAGTATACAGTGAACTGACGTATAAAAAGACTGTCAAATGCACTAAAATTGTCTCGTTGGCAAAAATAAAAGTGCATCTGTGAATCTTTATTTATATTTTTCGCGCTGCATATAAGACAGACCTGTTTATCCTGGAGCTCAGAAACAGAAAAATACTTTGATTGAAAAGTGCTTCAATAATGAGTGTATTTGTGTTTGGTGAAAAGTCCACTCAATCTGTACATATTGGTTTGATTTTAAGTTTATTTATTGCTGTGCTATCTGTCCAATATTTATTGTGTTCCAATGACTACTAAAGTAAGGTTTAGTTGATGAAAATTATGATATTATTCGACTTTAACGGTATATGTGGTACCTTTTGTATTGCATGTTTAAAATGCATGTTTCCTTAAGGTATTTATCGAACTTTACCCTTTTATAAACAACATCTTCCTTTAGACGCTGTATCTTTGTAATTGACTCATGTAGAAGAACATGTGAGACAAACTTCTTGCACATGAATAATGTATGGGAAAAATGAATGAACGCATAGAATTTACATAGCAATGGAAATGTTAAGACAGTTGTCGTAGTGCACAAAATCTGAAGCTCACTGAGTGCATGTAAAGAATCCCATTACTTCGACGTACCACTAGATGCAAATACGTTTAAAATTCATTAGACTGAGTTAGTACAAAACGACAATAACTCAAGGAGTATTTTAATTTTTTTCCTTTTGACCAATGGAATTGGTCAAAATTGGTGGAAATATTTCACCAATAATGTTTTTTCCATCAGCTGCGCTGTAGTCGAAAATTCGTGATGTATCTACAATTTTTTTCCTCATTCCTGACACGATAAATATGGTATTGTAATTAACATAACTTCATTTACGTAACTGTAACATAAACGTTACGTATAATAATATAAATAATAATCAATAAATAGACGTACACACGCACCGCGTTTGAAATTATGATTAATATGTATTCATTGATTAAGTAAATAGTGCGTCATGGGGTTATCGGGAGGGAAATAAGTTAAAAATAATATTAACTAAATAGGTTGTTTTATGTAATTTTAATGGGAAATATTTACCGCCTTTTGTTATCTCTATTTATTTATTCCCGTAGGCTTGCATTTTCTCATACGTACTTGCATTGAACAATCAATCGAAGTTTATGAATATAATTGTAAGTTAACTTAAGCGTATCCGATACTTATTGTTCAGAACTCGGGATTTTAATAAATTCCTCCATCTATACTTAATATTATAAAGCTGAAGAGTTTGTTTGTTTGGTTGTTTGTATGTTTGTTTGTTTGTTTGAACGCGCTTATCTCGAAAACTACTGTTCCGATTTGAAAAATTCTTTCAGTGTTAGATAGCCCATTTATCGAGGAAGGCTATAGGCTATATATCATCACGCTACGACCAATAGGAGCAGAGTACCAGTGAAAATGTTACAAAAACGGGGAAAATTATGATTCTCTTATGTGACGCAAGCGAAGTTGCGCGGGTCGGCTAGTTCTGTATAAAATTAAAGACCTGACACACTTGGTTTTAAGGGAAACCGAACTTTCTTCTCTTCGGAGTTCGAGCATTCTAGAATAGCATTCCAGTATTCCTACATTTTCAATACGCTACAAACGCAGTCAATGGCCTTTCATTATACATTGAGTTTGCAAACTTACTCAAAGGTCACTGACTCTCAAATAAAATGTAAACAGACGTTTTAACATTTAGAATGTGAAGCATTAATCTCCATCGCCTTAAGGCTTGTCAAACTTGAGTGAGTTCTTTCTTTATATAGTAGGATACGGGAATTAACGCGAACAGGCATTTTACCCTAAAATGCCTAACGTTTCGGCGCAGGTTGCTCTCGCTGTGGTCGCAGGCTGACTGGTGACTCTATTACATACTAAATATGCAACGCGAGAGAGCTTATGAGTTCTTCCTCTATTCCCGCAAGTATAAAGCAGAACAAATCTCGGGTACTCAGTTCTGTCAAAGCCGTTTACAGACTCTAAGCTTGCTAAGCATGGCAAATATGGAAATTACTCTCCGGAGTTCGCTTTTGTGATGCCCTATGAATATGCACATGACAGTATCTACCTAATAATTATGTTACATCTCTCGTCTCTGTGAATGCACTTCGTCAGATTACTTTGTTTCTAGTTATTCTGGCCACTGATCTCTGAACATTATTCTCTAAACTGTTTGTCGTTTTTGCATCTATATTGAGTTCGTATAACTTGGTTAATAACCTGACTTAGCCAGGAGATAATCTTTGTCTTAAAGAATTTGACCTAAAATCTGTAACAAAGCAATAACAAGTAGTGATCTACAATGTTGTCGAAAATGTCAAATGAATACAAATGTCCTTGTAACTGTCCATAGCCCTCGGTTTTATAGTATTCGATTGTTACGACATTGTTGGTTCAGGGAGCAGAGAACTTTTATTTTATTACCGATCAATGTGGGACGAGCGATACGCGAATAATGTCGACCACTTCATAATATCATAGGATATCTAGCACTTATCCATAAGCTATGTATTTAGCTCTTAGAATCCTAAGACTGAAATGGTAAATACGTCATGTAAATCACTATTTTTGTCAATAATCTTATACGAATTACCGTATATGATTTCGACAAACTATCACTCGTATCCCTTGATTAAGTGTTTATTTACGTAATTAGACGTTTTACGATTTACGATATATTATATTATAT
The DNA here is from genome assembly GCF_050436995.1 of Anticarsia gemmatalis. Lineage (NCBI taxonomy): Eukaryota > Metazoa > Arthropoda > Insecta > Lepidoptera > Erebidae > Anticarsia > Anticarsia gemmatalis. The sequence goes on along the minus strand of NC_134764.1, from coordinate 4,647,949 downwards.
ACTGGTATTTTGCAGGATACAGATAATTTTGTAGGTCATTATGTACCTTTAATTTCGTTTGACGTAATTCGTATATTTCCATTAATTATTGTTATTTAATTAACACACACAGTGATATTTTTTGATTCTGCATTTACTGATATTGTTACCAAGGTTGCAAATCATATAATGGTGTTTTACGATATCATGCAGTAATAATTCAGTACGCTTTGCTTTAAATGTGACCAATATGTATGCATACCAGCCACGATGTCATTGAACCAATAATAAATAAACCGAGGAGATACAAAGTGGAAGCAATAACTAATATTTGTAGTTGCAAAGCTGAATAGTTGTGAAACTAGACAAATATTCAGTAGTGTGTGGTGATCTGTGGTGGCGCGCGGGGGGAAACTAACAGTTTATATTGTAAAGGACCGCCCGACCACGCCACTCGTTCACAACCGTCTGTACTCGACACTCGAGTACTCTAATACTTTTACACAGAAAGTTATTCGTACTTTTTTCACTTAACCTTTGCCGTTTGCTATTCATAAAAAAGTTAATCATCTGTCAAGTTTCGAGAACCATAGACAATTTTAATTTTATTTTCTTTTTATTCGCCTTTGTACGGATTCAAGTTTGGAACGCTTAGTGTTGTACCGTGGTACGGGATGAACAGGACAGTTTCTTAGTGTTGTGGAACATCCTGAGGTTTCGTTATCGAGACCGCGCAGCTATTTGCAAGCCGTAGCCATGTCTTTACTTTGGATGACTGCTTTTAATCTCGGATTAACTGTTGGTGCGACTTTAGCTGTAGTTAAAAGGTAAGAAGCTTTATCTATCACGTTGCTGTCTTTTCTGTGAGAAAAACTGTATCTTATAAATGGGTATTTTTATTTAGGTTATTGACTTTAAATGTATTTATTTTCGCACTTTTAACATACAAATATATACTTTTATTAGTCTAGGGATGCCGTATTGTCACGATATGGGAATTACAATTCCCAAACGCGGTTATGTCAAAATTAAATTACTGAACAGTTTTAACTATTCGAGTTGAAGGTCGATGTTTTAGTGGGTGTGTGATAAAGGAAAGTAATTACTATCGATTTAGTGACTATTTGAAGACGACAACTTTATGATGAATTAAAGTTACACGGGTACTTAGTTCGGTCATATTTCTATGTATAAAATATAAACGATTTAGCTTTTATCTGAATAAAAACCATCCTTAGTTGTGGTCAGGCTTTTGAAAGAAAATTCATGATTTATTCACATGTGTGGTTCACGATACAATGGTGACAAAAGAATATATTCAGAAGAGTATTGTCCACTGTCCATATGACAAGGGTCTGACATGTGAGAGGATAATCTTGAACGTCTATACGAGAAATACTTCTTGTCATTACTTAATCAACTCGACCTTTCATAATCACTACATAGTATAAAACAAAGTCGCCCATTTTGTCTGTAGTCCCTTCGTATGCATAAAACTTTAAAACTACGCAACGGATTTTGATGCGGTTTTCACTAATAGAAAGAGTATTTTCTCCGACAGGTTTTTATATATAATTGAAATACATTGAAACTATATTAGCTGAGTTATAGCGATTTATGTCCAAGAAGTCAGAAAAAAAATCTAATTGAAGATTGCATTTGTGCGTGCGCCGCTTATACCGTTGGATACAAGTAAGAACAATGTATAGCAAAAACATTGGTCTTTATTAGTTCTACAAAAAAGTCCGCGATGACATATATCCAGCTTTTTTATTTAAGTCACAAAAACTACTTTTCTGTATTAAAAAAACATTTAATTCGTTGGGTGATGTTTAACTGGTGATATAACCAATAATACATATATCCTTATCAAAATAAGTAAGTTCATCATCACGAGCATTTAATTTAGATTATTTTTGCAGTTTACAGTGTGTTATTTAGACATATAGTTTAGGAGATATCACGATATTAGTATTGCGGCACGGTACGGGCCGGCCGCGGCGGCGGGGGCAGCGTCCCTATAAATATTTTTATAAAAACGAAGTTATTGTGAATTGAAAATTAGTATCCAATATGTGTTGGTGCGTTGACTGTATTTGTCGACATAGCGGGATACACGCAAACGAAGTTGCGCGGGTCAGCTAGTACTTAATAATGTCACATAAAAGGTCATTTTTGTTTACATTCTCATTTTATAAGGCTTAGGATCGTGAGGTATTTGGTAATGATTATACTTTTAAAGGATAATGAAAATTAACTAGCTTGCTTTAAAATCTTTACTGGTGGTGTTTTTAGTTCCTTGTTCTATCCCATCCCAAGGGTCATTGCACTCTTGAAGATAGAATTACTTAACTATTATAACAAAAAACGTTTGAGCTTTTAAGTTTTCTTGGATAAGTTTCTTTTTTTTTGGATACCTTCAGCTTTTATTCCTAGTTAGTGTTCGTACTCTTTTTTATATACATTTTGCCTATTGCATAGTTTTTTCATGGGGCCGACATTTGCTTTTTCATTAATATTACGTTATTACCCTGTTTACTTATATCAGTAAAGTGTCATTTTATTTTGCACCGATTTCGGTGTTACGTACCTACTGATATTACTTTTGAATTATAAATTTCCCGTTTAAAATACATAAAATATATCCCGTTATAAATACCGCCCGCTCTTTATTCCATTTCGTACTTTTCCTGAAAATTGACGCACATCATATTCCAATACCTATTATTTTTCTATGTTATTAAATGTTATGATACAAATATACAAGTATTTATTAGAAATATTGTATAATAACACATATATTGAGTAAAAACTGAAGCGAATAACTGAGTCGTGTTTCTCAGAATCTTACGTATTTTCTATACAAAATAATAAACAACAACATATTATATTGTTCATTGATGTTGCAATTGTATGACTTTGCAAAAAACAACCTTGAATGTAAACCGCAGCTCAAACCGCAGTACGGTTCACTGTTAAAAACATATCTCTGTATATGATTATATTTTATTATAATCGTATAAATAGCCTGCATTATCGTACCACTGGGTGTTTGTACTGCCTGGGTGACAGTGTAATAACTTACCATGACCTGTGGGACTCTGGAATCGGAAAAACTAGTAAAAAAGTGAATGAATAACTATGCACAGTACTATCATGAAATATTATTTGATGAAATAGATGACTTAGCTTGCCGCGTATTGATGTTTAAAGTTTTACACATTCTGGGTGAAGTAGTACAAATTACTCGAATGTAAACTGTTTAGCTCTGTCTTATTTTGTGATATATATTTCTACGAGGGATTATGACAAAGGTCAAGACAAAAGCTTCTAGTTGATTTAATGATTGTAGTTGTAGAATAAGTTAAAAGAATGTGATATGCCCATAACAGGCTTAACAACGAAGTCTGCTGTTTTATTAATGTAGACCGGCATTTGATTTATCATAGAGTGTTAGTGCATTGTAAAGTCCTTTGATAGTGAGATATTTTTGTCGGCTAAATGCCTATTTCCTTTTACTCTTATTTTACCTTGATATTTGTGCAATCAAGTATGACCTCTGGTAGTGCTTGCCTTTACTACTCATTATATACACTAAGGTCAAATTCAAGAACCAAAATTGTTGTTAAAAGAGCACCTGCAAAAAACATACCAAATGATTCCCAAAAATAGTCTTTAAATATTCTTGGGATCGCTGTTATCGCTAAGATTTAAAAATATATTTTTAATTATTGACATACTGAAATCTTCATAAAATAGAACACTATTAGTCACTACTCGCATCGTAGTCAACGATACACTTAACTTAAACAAAAGCAACCAGTTATTCATATTACTTTGTGCAATATACAAAATAGTATTTCATTTCCTATGGCCTATTTAGCCAGGCAGGCAGTCAGTTACAATAATATACGGCTAGGTGGTAGTGTGGTAGTGTAAACACAGGCGATAACGTTCATTCATCAGTGGCGCGTGGAGCCCAGCTAACCGCAACCCACAACACATACCGATATACGTCACTATACACTAGTATAGGCTACAAAGCTTTAGAAATGATATAAAACGATGTACAATTTAATTCACTAAAGTGTAGACCTTAAACTTCATATTTCTCACAATTATTTTTTACTAGCATCTGTGCGCGACTTCGACCGCGTGAAAAGATTTTCCGGGGTAAATTCCTATGCGTTATAAGCTGTCGGTGTACCAAATTTCGTAGTATTTACGTAAAAGAGTAACAAACTTCCATATATACAATTATACATTCTCACAAACTTTCACATTCATAATATTGGTAGGATTAGAAAACACACTTATTATTAGATACAATGTCGTACAAAACTTTTAAACTTCTACAGTATTTGATAGAGAACTTTTAGTCGCTCAAATATTATTATGTCAAGCGTGTTTGCCATATACAGAAACAGGAACATTACCGTAATGATTCAGTTTTCCAATAATTCCAGACATGCCCGAAATTCCAATACTCATAGCGTGAAAAACTAGGTTAGTGAACACACTCGTATATCTAGTTCTACATACACATATGTGTAAATACATAAAAGCCTGAAATGGCCAGCCTTTTTGTGGCCAGATTTTCGTACAAAAGTTTACATCTTCTCCTCGATATTTTCGACAAATGTTGATCAGAAGTTTCGTGCCTAAAATGCACTTCAATACTGTTAGGGCGCTGTAAACTATTTATCTCTTATTTAGGTCACAAACTTGCACCGCAAGTATTCACTAAGTTAAATGAAGGCAGTGTACGTCGTTAGCTCTATATGTCGATTTCGGGAATATATTCGAGCTAGTTTTATGGCTATTTTATGACTAATTTGACATAAATGTCAATGGAATAGCAGCTTATTCCATGATTTACTTTAACCAGAAGCTCTCAACAGCTTTGGTAAATCATTGTTTTTAATATTATCAGTTCTGCCTCTTCTGTCGTGTCAACGGCTCACCATAATACCTATACAGTTGTTGACAAGAACTTGGCAACATCAATAGCAATTTCCGTCGCCAAGATAAGGTCCTCAGTTGTGCAGGTTGTGGGACGTAGAGGGCATTGGATATAAATTCATATTATCCGTAACAAAGTCTATCTGTTCACTTCATAATAAAAATATCTTTAACATTCCATTCCTCATCAGATCCCGCAACTAGATAGTAAATAGCATTCGAGTTCCCATAGTTCCACTCCATACTTTGTAACAAGTAAACAGCATCGACGCGCTTTGTCCTGTTGATCGTTGGTCTCGGGAACATTCTCGCTGACGAGAGAACTAATAGTAGCTTGTTCACTTGTTCAGCTAGTCGTGAAGTTCACATGATATCCGACGTTTAATTGTGTAACAAGTTTCTACGGAATGCTCTATAAACCGATCTAATGATGCTATGTTTATTGTGTTTGAGTTAAATGTCATTGATTAGTTGTACTTACCTATAATTTAGTTTATTTTAAAGTGTACAATTAACCCCCGGTTTCTGAGTTACATTTAGCGGCAGTTTATCTTTTCAATAGCGTTAAAACTTATATAAAAAAACGCAATCGAATAGATAAACTACCGCTAAATGAACTCAGAAACCGGGAGTTAGTAATAACTTTCCCTGATTGGACATTATTTAATTAAAATTAACTAAGTTTTAAGGGAATGATACTTTATCACACGGTTATAGGCGATAGAGCCGGGTCCCAAACCTGTGCCCATCCAAAACTTCTTGAGGGACTAATTTGTCACAAAAGCCTCTTGGAGCCCAAAGTTTATGACATAATTAGGGGGTGATTTAACAAAGCCCTACGAAGTTCGAAACTGTATAACTAAGGTTAAGTTTAGAGAAAACCTCTTACAACGCTAACTATCATATTATATAAACTAACAGAAAGAGCAACCATCTCCCAATTATTTAATACTAGCTGACCCGCGCAACTTCGCTTGCGTCACCTAAGAGAATGGGTCAAAATTTTCCCCGTTTTTGTAACATTTTTCGTTGCTACTCCGCTCCTAATGACCGTAGCGTGATGTTATATAGCCTATAGCCTTCCTCGATAAATGGGCTATCTAACACTGAAAGAATTTTTCAAATCGGACCAGTAGTTCCTGAGATTAGCGCGTTCAAACAAACAAACAAACAAACAATCAAACAAACAAACTCTTCAGCTTTATTATATTAGTATATAGATATAGAGGCCGCCCGCGACTTCGTTCGCGTGAAAACCCCCGTGTAAATCCCGATCCCTCGGGAACTCCGGGATAAAAAGAGCCTATGTGTTATTCTGGGTTTTCAGCTACCTACGTACCAAATTTTATCGTAATCGATTAAGTTGTATTTGCGTGAAAGAGTAACAAACATCCATACATACTCACAAACTTTCGCATTTATAATACTAATAGGATAAAATTGGTCCATACTCTAAAAAAGACCTTCAAACGTTAGTAGTTTTCCAACAATTTCGTCACCAACTACCGTGCAATTACGTTACGAGTAGGAAAAGGGCTGGGCGTCTGACGCAATCGATTTATTTGAAACAGGTCTCGGTAGCACAGTGACCTCCTTGCTCAACGAGTACCAGCCCATTATCTCTTCACCCTGAACTTGACTGACAAACCAGCCGACCTTGAGTAATACTCAATATTATCAGTCTCACGTGCCGAGGTACAATGTCAAGAACAATCCAATATCGGCTAAATGTGGTAGAACAAGTATTAGTTGTAAAGTCCATAATTATTGTACTTACATACGGTATGACGTTAACGTTCTGGTTTCGGTAATTACCGAACGTAATAAATATTTCTGACGGCTTTATTTAATTTGTTTTTTTTTGTATTCACGTCCGTTTGTCGTTTGCAATGATATTGCCAATAATGTTGATTAAGATCGTTTAGATAAGTTATCGAAAAACATACTTATTCAAGGATACCTGAAGCCTGTTTAATAGTGCCGCATAATGAGCCTATTATAGAAGGAACAGATTTGTCGTTCGCTGAAAACCAACAAACATGCACCATTTTTTTAGATTTTGTAATTGATACTCAAATAAGCACCAATTACTTAGTTAAGACATTTGAAAACAATGAAATATAAAATTGCTCGATTCAATAGACGTCAAATAACATTGACTTATATAGTTAACCAGTTAGAATAGTCGAATGTTACGTAAACTGTGAACTGGGCCACGCACTCGTCCAAAAGGGGTCAGTCTCGAACACTGCCGAGTCTCGACACTCGATGTCATCATCACGGCACGGAGGCCGGAACACGCGCTGCACATTTAACTACATACAAAAGGAACAGGAAGGCACAGCTTCTGTATTTTAAGTGTCAGTTTCACTGCCTATAAGTGTCAGATAACCTATTAAAAAATTTAAAAGTAACAAAATATTTTGTCTATAATAATAATGCCGTCTTGGGCGTTTTCGGGTACGGCGGCCAGTTTCATTGAAACCAACCAACTGTGCAGGACTTTGTTTATAGTGGCAAAGTGTGTACATAATACACAGATTCACTGTCTATTCCTTTACTCTCATAGTCTGGTGGGACGGTTAAATGATGAAATAAAAATGAAACCGAGCTTTAAACCAGCATTTTTAAATTAAATTAAATTTATACAAATGCATATTACGTGCACGTCAGCTTTTGTACGATAGTTACACGATATCTTAGTACAAGTAAAATTATAGGCTATTATTTTCAAATAATATTCCTTGCACGGCAAAGGAAGCAGTAGTTGCTTATGGAAATGAATGAAATTTTCCGTAAACGTTGTTTCATAATGACATAGAAGTATAACTTTTCTGTTATGAATTACATGTCTTTCAAGGAACTTAAAGTTGACGCTAGAATATAATCTAGATTAACATTCAACCTAAAAGAAACCGCAAATGTGGTAATACTTTGTAGTTAAAAAGCCTTTACTATTTTAGAAGTGTACATATGCTATCGTATCTTTGCCTAGCTATTTATATTATCTTTATGATTACCGATTGATATTCCTATACCTTAATCTCATTTATTCCACAAAAATGTATGTAAAGCCTGGCGGCTTATACATTTTTGTGGAATCGTGTGGTCGTATTACCGGTGTTTACTATATATGGGTAAGACAATCTTAACGAGCACTTTGACAAGGGATAGTGAATTGTTTCAACTTATCACATTATATCCAGCCGAGCTTTATCTAATGGAAACATAATAAATAAATAGGTTTTAGACGTAATGGTAGTCCGCGTTTTGTTCTGCTTCTCGCGATAAGTGGATAAGATGGATGGATTGTGTGAAAGATGACAACCCTGAATAAGATATAATCTAAAAGATGCTGCTTGTGACGATTTACTTAAGACATAAAGCTATGATTACAAAGTTAAGTGCCTTTTTTATCCGACTTCCTCCTTTAATAAAGCTGTTCAAGCATCTTTTTGATTTAGATTAGATTTCAAGAAATAGGACATCAATGATTCAAGTAAATTATTGATCAAGAAAACGTAATTATTATGCAAACAAAGACCTTTATAAAAACATCATACATATTTATCCTGCACGTGTCAATTCCGCATGCTATTCAAATTTAAATAAAACGTAGAAATCTAAGACTCATTTGCGCGCAATTTTTTTGTGTACTACGTCCTTGGACATAATATCTTTATAAGCTCAGCTCCAGTTACAAAGTAATGTTCTCTATTATTTATGTACTTATTTCGTCTCACCTTGGCATTCGGCAGATGTGTAATAAAAAATTACACGCTCGGTCCATTAAGATTACTTTTGCTTCAGGATAGTTTTTTCTTAGCCAATTTAAGTGTTGATAGAAAAATATATAGATAGTTCTTGGTTGCATTTTTATAATAATTGGTTTAAAAGACAATCCTGGCAAGGAATCCTGTATTTGTTTCGAACCGTTTGTATTGTTTTACTTGTATTTATTTACACAAATGTCATGACATTTATATGGAGCCATAACAATTAAAGCTTTTACATTCAACCATAACTTTATTTACGTCTTCTCAGAAATTGACACTTAAAATTTTGTCTCCATCGCTCTCATGAAATTATACTCAGCTAAATGTGTGAATAGCTCATTAACTTATTGAGATATTTGTTTGGAAGCACTTTTAAGAATTAGTCTTCATTTTCAAGGCTTTTGAGCTTTTTAAAACAAAAACATATCTGATTTTTTACGCTATCGTTGCTACTGTTATTTCAGTAATCGTTATCCGAATCAATCCAGTAGTCAGCTGTCCGAAACAAACGTCATTTATTTTCACATGACGTCCGGGTTTGACGAGCGTGCTCTCTGAAGCGTGGAGGCCTCGCTAAATACCGTCCATAGATATTGACATAAATGTGACAAGCAAGTCAACCGTGGCGATTGGTTGATTTGACGCATTACTAACTGTGGCTCGTCAAGGAAGGTAAACATTGGTACAGGCTATAATCAATCCCGGGTTTCAAAATTATGCTAATCGGAAACAGATTTGCGTATCTTAATATTTACGCTAAACATTCTGCTTTTTAATGAAATTAATATTGATTTTGAGTCCTTATCATTTTTAGTGTCTGTTCTAGGCAGTGCGAATTCAGTTAAAAGTTTACGAATTCAGTCATATAATTTTTATCAATATTGCCCCTGTATAAAAAGTCACAAATTTCAGGTATACTGAATATTTCACCAAGTTTTATAATTGACTTCTCGTCTTCCTGTTTCCCACAATTTCTGCTGACATGGATCATGGTGTAGTTGACAGCTGTGGGCGTGTGGCGCTGTTAATCGTGGCTCGTGTCATTACTCTCAGGTTCCATTGAGTGAATGAGTTAAATCGTCTGGAGCCGCCCGTGCTCCATTCAGACACCGCTCCGTTACGTTGATACGTCGTGTTTTGTGCGCTCTAGGGATATAAATAACCAGTCGGGGGTTAGATGTCACGTAAAGGTATATGTTATATAGCAATCTTTATAATATATTTACCTACAGCAAGTTAGCAATCATAATTTTTCAACTCTTGCGTTGCATCATCATCAGGCTGTGGAGACAGCCTGCGACCACGGCGAGTGTAACTTGCACCGAAACGTCAGGCATTTTAAGGTAAAATGCGTGTTCGCGTTAATTCCCGTATTCTATTATACATTAAACAAGTTAGCAAGCCAGTACAAAATAACGGCTATTCTGCTATCCTATCGTAACTTAAACGACCAACAAAGTAGTAACAGAGCCCATCACGACCACTATTAAAAGCTTTCCGACTAGTTTCCATATTGAGTTACTGTCGCCAACCAATACTTCCACAGAATATTGACGTAACCTCTACAACCGAATAACAGGAACATCGGTAAAGTGACTCTAAACAAACCGTCTGGTATATTTCCAGGCTTTTGTTCGAAAACCGTGTCAAAGTGACGTATTGATCGGTGTCATATTTACATAGTTTAAAGTGGATTATTTCCACTTCTCCGAACAGAACATTATACACAAAAAGAACTAATATCTTGCCATTTAAAATATTATTTCATCTCTTTTCTTTACTTAAGGTTCGCTATTTGAAATGTAGATTCTCTTGCTGCGGATACTAGAATTCAAAACTTGTAACAGATGTCAAAAATGAAATCTGAAGTCAGATGTAGTGATTTTTCTATTAGAATGTTTTGTAGCAGTTTCAGTTGTGCGAAATTGAATCGATGTTTTGCCTAACATCTATGTATATAAAAATGAAACCCGCTTTCCTTGGTCACAGCATCACGCGTGAATGGCTGTACCGATTTTACTAATTCTTTTTGTGTTGTATTTGTTATTATTGGGAGAAGGTTCTTCCGGATAAAAAATATTAAGAAAATCTCTCAAAAATATTGAAAAATATACATTTAATTTTACATATTTTAGGCGGTGCGAAGTTCGCCGGGTCAGCTAGTAAACAATAAATATCGTAGCAAAATGCACGATGTTTGGCTGTAATTCATTTTAGTATGTAATTATCCTGTACCTAAATATGATAATTTAATTACGTATGTACGTGGTGTTCGAGTTATTCATTCAAAAGGCTCGATTACCTACGAGTGAAGCCTTTCATCGTCACAACGGGTGGATATTTGTGGGTGACGTCCGCACACCGTTGATTGACCTACAAACTTAATTAATCCATTTAGACGTTAGACCTTTTGACAAATTAGGGGTAGTCCACAGCAATGTCGGTTAATTAACGAATATTGATCGTATCTTTACATTCGACGAATAAATAGTAGACTGTTTTAAATACCGCTCAAATATGCCGCATAGTATGCCTATAATTCTTTGGGTTAAAGTATTTCATCATCGCTTCTGAATTCTCAACATTTGGCAGCCAATTCTCAACCTTTAGGCTTTACATACAACTATTTCATTAGGTAGTCCGAATATTATTGAGTTATACCTGACCCAACGACGGACTTGCCCAAATTTTATTTCAATGTCATATACCTTCATTATATTATTCTATATTCGATTCTATAGTCTTACCCAAAACGAAAATATAGGTTAAGTGTTATAGTTATGTAGTAAAATGTTTAAATATTACAACATTACTCTTTGTATAAAACTTGTTTCAATTAACCTTCTTACTTTTTCTTGGAAGGTTTAGCTCACCGTTTGCTTTGCTCTACTTTTTGTAAAAATAAATGGGGAGGGAATTTTTCACGGGCGACTGACACCTCGTAATGTTGTTCTAACTAATTGTACAAACAACTGTTCCTTTGAAGACGACCTTTTATTAGAACAAAATATTGATCGAAAAAATATAGGTACTATTTGTAAATTATAATACTTACGAGGTTTTGTCATTCGTATCATGTTTAAGTGTCTATTTATTAAATGTCTATCTGTACAGTTAGTAAAAGACGTATGTAGTTCTAGTCCTGATATAATTGTAACCCGAAATGTCTGACTCAGTGTCGTGTCAGTAGTTAAACATAACAAACTGGACTGTTACAGCTCATTTTTGTTATATTTGTCAATTGTTCCTATTGTCGAAAAAACTTTTATTTGTATGACATTGCGATATTGGCAACAGGTCAAACTTGTCGACCTTTCACCCGTGACATTTCTAAATCCCTATGTTTACGGCTTGATAGATAATACCACGAACAACTGTAAAGGGAATACGATATAAAATATAATATCATTTGTGTTAGCAGACGTTTATTGTCCTGTGTAGGGTTCCGTCGTAAAGAAGGGATTTAGTCCGTCTTTGCGGCTGTTTGCTTCAGACAACGGTATGTTATTACATTTCGACCGGCCCTGTATCTTTGCGATATTTTTATTACAGTTTTAAATATATTTTTACAAAAAAAATCTGAAAACCTTGGAGGCTTTTCTAAATGATTAGTCGATACATGAAAAGGGTGAATGTTGTTTTACGTTGAGTGACTCAAAACAGAAACCTTTTAACCCAAATGTATCAGTGCCTTCGACGGAATAATATAAGTCGACCGCCTTTTTAAAATCGCCTTATCGACAGAGGCGGACGTATAGAGTGCAAAGTAATGGCGAAATACTTGTCTATTACATCTACAAATGAACAGCCGTCCTCTCGAAAATGTACGAAATCCATTTATGTGTGTCCGGGGAGCCGCTAGCACTTTTTATTCAGACGCTTGACCCATTTCGACAGAACCATTAATATGTTGTCAAAGGCAAGTAGATCAAAAAGTACTTCACACAACTTTTATTGGCAAAGGTATGTCGACGTTCAGCCTGCGTTTCACTGGAATTGGTAATGGATGTCGTTACTTCGAAATTAAATGTCACCTTTATTTGTCACTGCCTGTCACTTATTCTAATACGAAATTGTAGATAGTTGCGATAACAACGCAATTGTTATAATTGGATGTTTATCACTTTTACAAGTTTAAACATTCTGTCCTTAAACTAAACGTTTATTTGTGTATTGCTTTTGTAAAATGACATTAAATGCATTCAGGGACAATAACGTACTAACGAGTCAATTCATTTGCAATATTTTGCTTCACTGGAGGCGATATCAAAAGGAAAAAATATCGGTTTTCGTTCAACCCTTTTAAACGTACAGTTTATTTTCCTACATCTCATTTTAGGGCTGAAATGTGACCTATCTTGGAAAACCTCTTTCGTATCGCTGAACCAGTAAAAATTCAAAAGAATGGATTTCCGATACACACAATTGCCTACACTCTGAAGCTCTTAGAATGAGATCGCGGCAACACGGCCTCTTTTTCGAAGACAATCGATATTGCGTTAATTGAAAAATATCATAACCGTGCCACTTTTTAAGTTAAGTTTCGTACACAATAAGATCCATCGAACAGTCGTTAAGTCAGTTAAAAGCCTTCGGGCGGCTTGAACAACTTTAACACCAGTTTGACCACTAACCATACGATAAGAAGAAAATCCGTCTTAAAGTACCCTGTGATAATAAAGGCTTTAAATGAGAAAATGCACAGCCATTAAAAATTTCTGCATAATCGCACGGTGACACGCTTCATTTGGTTCACTATGGGGATATTCTCATATTCAGTTGATCGCTTATAGTACGCAGTTATTTGAGCGTATTTTATGAAAACGTGTGAAATTGTGCCTCGCACATGCGCCGCGTCGGGTTTTAGTGGGTTGTGTTGTGGAAACATTATAATGGTGGCACATCTAAACAGGCAATGAACATTAACAAATCTAATATAAAAAATAATATAATTTTATTTTCAATGCAATTATTAGAAACGTTTATTAAGTTGTTAGTTAAAAATTCAGCAATTCAGCTTCATTGACACAATTAAATGGCCATTTTGCAAGTCAACCCTTAACGAAATCTACCTGAAACTTGACAAGACGGTTGTAAGGCATTGACTCATGATTAATTGCGCCCCCTTTCTTCATTTCCGTGCCTAAATATGACGTTTGATAAATTATGTTATTTGTATAAACGTTTAAGGCAAGTCATTTTCGTGATTAATGTCACAAGTATATTGGATATCGCATAGATCACTTAACCACTTTATGTGTAAGATGTGACAAGTTAAATTACTTTCCTTGAAGTAATTAGTCCTAGTAAAAGTAAAACTAAAATACGTATTTAATATTATTGTATTAAACATTATTGAGTGGTTTAATTATTTAATTCGGTCCTATCATTTATTGCCATTAAGTCGCATTGCTGTCAGCTTTCAAAGTTTAAAATTTTTCAGCCCCTAAATATTTATTTATTTGTTAAACCAAATAAATAAATAAGTTAATTATGTCGCCACTAACACAGCTAATATAGTAAAAAAGATATATATTACTCTTAACCGGCTCTTTTTCATGCTTGAGTAATTCTCTGATAGAATAGTCCAGTCATTATAGTAAGTTCACCTCGGAATTCGAGATACCCAGCTGTAAGTCTGTAAATACTTGTATATTGACACCCTAAAAGTTGTCTCAAAACCTACATATGGTAGGGTGTACGCAACTATAAAATTTCAAGGTCCAAAGTCTCAAAAACCGGTTTTTTGAGCTTTTTTTGTAAATATCCCATTTCCTATGGAATTTTTGCATTCGTATTCATTACCAATATTGTACAGTATAAAATTCTCTACGAATTTTGTTTGAATTTTTTTTTTTACGGCGAACCGTTTTCGAGATAGAGGGCGGAGAGCGCGCGGTCACAGGATCATTTCAAGTCAACCGGTGCCTCCGGTCGAAGATGCGCCATATATAGTTGATGAACTATCGATAAATCAATGATTATAATAATAAATAAATTTAACCCATTACTGTCCCACTGCTGAGCAAGGGTCTTCTCCCGTAATGAGGGAGGGGTTAGGCCTTGAGTCCACCACGCTGGCCAAGTGCGGGTTGGGGACTTTGCATGCCCTCAATAAATGTATTTAACAAATTTTATTCATGCAAGGTTTCCTCACGATGTTTTCCTTCACCGTTGGAGCATGTGACAATTATTTCTAATACTCACATAACTTCGAAAAGTCATTGGTGTCATCATTTTCTTCATAATTATATAAAATCTATATCTTTTCAATAATACTGATTTATTTGTTTTTTTTTCATCATGTAAGATGTTATTAATATTAATTAGGTTAAAATTCAAATATAGTGCCTATATTTTCATGAAAAATTCTGCAATTACATGGGCAGGTAAGTGTTGATAAGTTAATTAATACTGAATAAAAAGTGATAGGTTATGAAAAAAATGATAAAAAATAATGTAATAGTTAATAGAAATTGACAAATATTTATTAATCATTGATTTATCGATAGTTCATCAACTATAATATATATGGCGCATCTTCGACCGGAGGCACCGGTTGACTTGAAATGATCCTGTGACCGCGCGCTCTCCCCCCTCTATCTCGAAAACGGTTCACCGTAAAAAAAAAAATTCAAACAAAATTTGTAGAGAATTTTATACTGTACAATATTGGTAATGAATTTGAATGCAAAAATTTCATAGGAAATGAGATATTTACAAAAAAAGCTCAAAAAACCGGTTTTTGGGTCTTTGAACCTTGAAATTTTATAGTTGCGTACACCCTACCATATGTAGGTTTTGAGACAACTTTTAGGGTGTCAATATACAATTATTTACAGACTTACAGCTGGGTATCTCGAATTCCGAGATTCTTACCTAATTTAAGCTTAATTGACTGCACTAGAAATGAAACGTCGGTAAGTCAGTCAAGTGACGTCAAGGCCTTTTTCTTCATTAGAGAGGCTGCCACGTTACAGAAAAGGCAGATCTGAAGTGTGAAGAAAGCTAATGAGCTTTTTCATGGCTTTTATAATGACACAATAGTGCGAATAAAAACTTAGTTTCTTCTACACTCAATTTTTTAGGCTACAATGACATAAAGTTCGTTAATTTATAAGAATAAAAATAAGCTTTTCATCACTCATTTAAATAGAGCTAACGCAATTTTTTTATGAAAGTAAATGTTGTTAATCGGCAACTGAAAGCTTCTAAATTCTATTATTAATCAATAGAATTCAATCCTCTTTCTTACTCAGCATTTTACTTTTTAATTTTGTGTATTTTAGATGAGGCCGAATACATTCTTATCGGTTTTATAGCTGGCTGGTTACTGTAAAAATACCGCACGGATGCTTATTGCGATAAAAAAAAATATTATATGTTTTTAATTGCTAATGGCGTTGTATTAGTTATTCGTACTTTTCATGCCAGTTTGTAGTAAGTACAATGGTTTTTAAATAAATAAGTTAAAATAAGAGTTGTGTTATAAAATGTTTTTTAAATCTTATTTCGTAAATAGTGATCTCAATAGACATGCGTCGTATAAAAAAATATTTTAAAAAGTTATGCCAAACAGTAACTCGACTATAAAAATATTTAATCGGCTAAATATAATGTTACTGGCTTTATAACAGATAATAAAAGTAGATTAAAACTTTAAAGGCTCGGTGGAAGTGGGGCAGCGTTGAAATGGCGGCTGTGAGTACAAAGATACGCAGCAATTTTCCCGCCACAATGGAAACTGTCGCGCGGACCTTACAAGACGTTAAACTTCAGACCCTACATTGTAAAACCCGGTTTATATCACGAATACGTGTTTTAAAATGTGTTGTTGATATAAAATGAATGATTTATTATGGTGACTATTGTGAATTTTATCCGATATGCGTTCGTCACAATGCATTATCAAGTAAGTAATGATCACGTTTATTAATCTATAAAGAGGATATCTAGTGCCCCTACCTTTAACCCTTATTGTATTTATTTTCATAAAAAGGGACAACGATATCGGCAAAATTGTTTTTTTTTGGTCTCGAAGCGCGACTTTCTGTTAGCGATGCGATCATTAGCGTTACCAATAATATTTTTTAAATTTTCTTTCAAATCAACTTACCTTTGTAGATTAAGGATAAAGCAAAGATTTGATCTGCAAAATTAAAAGTAAACAAATGTATTTTCTTATTAAAATTTAATTAATGAATACATATTTTTCGCCACAAAAAGTGATTGATTCGAATTTTAATATATAAATAAAGGCCTATTTAGACGAAGAGAGTTTCTCGTCTCGAAGATACGATTATCGAAAGAATATAAAACATTTTTTTCGTCTAAACATTCGCTCTCCTCGCTCGTTGCTTAGGGCGAGAATTGCCTTGCAATGGAATATTGTTATATCC
This sequence comes from Anticarsia gemmatalis, assembly GCF_050436995.1. Taxonomy (NCBI): domain Eukaryota; kingdom Metazoa; phylum Arthropoda; class Insecta; order Lepidoptera; family Erebidae; genus Anticarsia; species Anticarsia gemmatalis. The sequence goes on along the minus strand of NC_134764.1, from coordinate 4,630,833 downwards.
GTGTAAACATAATTTCAAAGCAATAATCGTATTTCGGGATTTTATGCCACTTGCCACCATGAGTGCAGTGCGCGAGGGTGTTTTAATTATGTCTGCTCTTCTAAGGCAAGAATTAATTAAACGGAATAAGAAGAAAAGGTGTTGGGTTAAAAAATGGATAGCCTGAAGAAATTATTTGGGAGCATCTAACACGTTGTGCCTTGAATTACAATTGGAAGATGAAGAGACATTCAAAAATATGTTTCGGGTTACGAAAACTTAACTCATATATTTACTTCAAGAAATTGGACCATCTATACAAAAAAGTGATACAAATATGCGCCTTAATGGGCCTTAATTTACCTGTATACTCTATAAGGAGATTAATTTAATACTTACATATGCTTTTATCGTTTTAAAAGTTTAATGCCTCATTAGACATCTCAAGACACAGATAAAAATTTGTGTTTTTAACAAATAAAGTTATATAAAACCCTGTACACTTTTGTTAAAACAACAAAACAATATTAAAACATAAGTCTTAGGTCGGTATACAAGTAAAATGCATTGTTGCATTGTTCACGAGTAACTAGCTAGATTCTTAGTTCTTAGAAATACATTTTAGAGCTTTTGATTCGCTCGGTAAATTGTTGAAAAGTCGCTAATTAAATATAAGGTACTTGTTGGATATATGCTTTGTTTCTCTTTATTGTCCTGAAAGTAGAACTTGATAGCAATAAATTTATAGTATAATTAGTAATTTTATGTGAAGTAGACAATTTCGTGTTTTTGTTTAACCAGGCGTTGAATATAACGAGAATCTGATCCTTTAATATTTATTATTATTTACCTTTTTGGATTAACTTCAATGTCCCATACAGATAGAAAAACAATTAAGGAATGATATCGCCCGTTTTACTGCTGCCAATTACCATCGTACGCGTATATTGGCAGTTATGTCAACGATTCCATTTTATTTGCGGCTCAGCGTAACTTAACCTTGTTATGTGTTGGACGTAATTGTATTACTTTTCAGTTTAATGGTAATATATTATTACATTTTCTAATCCTATTACATACATTTTTATCATCAAACTAACGGTTCGAATCGAAAATGTCTCATTTTCTTGGAATAATATTATGTTATCATATACTCTACTTTTCAGAAAATACGACAATTTACACGCTGAAAACTTAGTTTTTCCGCTTTATTAGATTGCCTCAACACTATTCGCACAAAACTATTACCGCCACTACTGCATTATTACTTCAATTCAGTATAATCAGTACCTTGTGCAAAACATTTTCTTCGCACTGAAATAGAAAATGCAAACTGCATTTTCCTCTTTATTTGTAAAGGCATACGAGGTCGCAACACTTGCAAAATAAATGTATAGTGTCAATAATAGTAATATGGGATTCCTTCAATATTGATAGGTGGTAGTTATTGGTTGTATAGAGTCGGAGGAAGTCGCGGTTCCTCGGCCGACTCGGAGCAGTCAGAGCTTCGTGCTTCAGTCCCGCCGCGGCCGTCGCGAGCGGCGGGTGCCGCTACCTATCACCTCCATAATATAACCTATATATCGCGACGCACAAATATATCCCATATAGTAACAAAAATATATTTATTTAAATAAACTTTAAACGTATGTGTGGTATGTTAAATAATATAATCTTTCGTTTAAAGATACATAAAAGGAATACTGAAAAAGCACAATCAAGCCTTTCAGTTATTACAGTTAGATAAAAGCTTAGTTCTATACACCTTCATTATCATATTTGATGAATTTACACTAAAGTGTTAATTTATACAGTTAACTCAACAGAATGCGAAGTTTTCTTTTGATCGCTGGAGTACATTTTTTCGCAGATTAATTTTGTTAGAAAATTTTTAGAATTTATGAATATTGAAGTGAGATCGTTTGCGTATTCTTTCATATAAATTGGAAGACAATATGTTCTTGTGATAGAATAACGCTATGTATTTCCCTTGAGAGTTCGGCCAGATGTGTTCGCGTTCATTACTTAACGTAATTTAATATAGTGAGACTATTCGCAGGATGTAGTATTTTTCTTTCATAATATCGCGGTGCTTTACGCCTATGTTATGTTTTTCTCACATAGTAATTACTCTGGGTCATATCTTTGTGTTATTATTCCACTATTATTGTATCTTATTGCATATGCTCGTATCCAAAGCTGTTAGGTGCCGTTGAAGCTAATTTACTTTATTTTTATGATTACGTTAGCAGGTAATAATAGAAAAATACAAAAATTTAATATCTGATAGAGTTTTATTTATCTTTTTGATGTTTCTGCCGTATATAAAGGAACGCAGTATATCTTTACTAAGTAGGTATTTAATTAAATTACCAGCCATTCCTAGATCACATACATAATAAATCCATATTGTATTTGTAGTCTATAATTTAAAATTTACCGAGTCTGAAATTCTATTCTACTTTTCTTCATTTACTCGGTGAATCAATACAGTCGAGTGCATCAACTGCGGTTTAATTACACACTGTTGTCAATTGACAATACACACTTGACACAATTGACAGCCGATACAGCTATCCATACTTCCATACTAATATTATAAATGCGAAAGTAACTCTGTCTGTCTGTCTGTCTGTCTGTCTGTCTGTCTGTCTGTCTGTCTGCTACTCAATCACGCCTAAACTACTGAACCAATTTGCATGAAATTTGGTATGGAGATACTTTGATACCCGAGAAAGGACATAGGCTACTTTTTACTCCGGGAAAATGACGCATTTCCCGGGAAAATTCAGGTGGCTAACGAAGTCGCGAATAATCAATATTGTAATGACATTAAATTAACAAAATTCCGTTGTCATGGCAACTGTTTTAATGGTGGATATGCCTTAGCGCGACTTGAAAAATAAAGCATATTTTATATCACCACGCTACGACCAATAGGAGCAGAGTAACAGTAATAAAGTGTTACAAAAACGTGGAAAATTCTGACCTATTCTCTCTTTTGTGACGCAAGTGAAGTTGCGCGGGTCAGCTAGTTGTACGATAAATTGATTTCCAATCACTGTTGACTCTTGAAAACCAAAACACGATCACGTATTATTTTCCTGAGTGTATCTGAAATGTCATGTACTACAATCCCTATAGACTTGTCTTCCTTCCACATTGATATGTTTTCGCTTCTCGTCGGTTGTGAGTACTAAAACCTGACCTCCTTGAATGACATCACCGATAAGACTCGCTGTCCTTCAACAATTAAATGTGTTCGTATTGAACTTGACATTGTACTTCTAAATTGGGAAAATACACGATGCTTAGATCAAATAGTTGTATAATAGATGAACCCACGTTGTTTCCATAATTGATGTTTTATGTACTATTTACAACTGCGCGTAAATATTTATGGTATCACAGCTGTGGAACTTCACGTTTTGAACATTTAATATTTGTTTGTAAACGAGTTGTATCATCAAAGTGACTGTGGCTTTCAAATCGAAGTCTGCATTATTATGTGCGAATATATGAAAGTTTAAATGGAACATCTGTGGATTCTCTTGAATAAAACAAAAGCCTTATTTCACGCTGCACATTTTGTCAAAGAGCTGATTGTTTTACAATTTAAAACGTTCGATGACCGATACCTACTACATTAGTCTTTTTGACGCAGTATCCTCTTTTGTTAGTAGTACTTTATCATCCCGTTTGTGCCCATGGAAATCCTTATAGAATGATTTACTTGTAAAAACACCCTAGGGAATATATGATTTAATTAGTGTCTATCCATTAATTATGTTAGGCAATATAACAAACGTATACAAATAAAACAGTGCATTAAATTTGTAGAAACAGTAACGTTCCTGTTGTAGAGCAACACGTGCGATTTCCGCCGGGAACACGGGACGCGAGTTTTATTGAAACCAAAAGCATTGTCTAATCCTTTGTTGACAAGCCTATTGTACCCACGTGCGTGCTCTCATTACAAAACATGCCTACGTTATTGAGATACAGTCGTGATTAAACTCGTCTAAAGTCATATTTTATCCTGTAACCTCGGGAAAATAGGCTCAGGTTCAGCCGTGTAAAAAGATGTCTGGGAAAGAGTGATAAAGTATGCCTATCTATTTGACATATTTTTACATGAAGGAGCTCTGAAAGTAGTGCGATTTCACATTTTTGTATCTCTTGTTGTCTAAAATTCGCGTATTTCAGCTGGCAATCTGTAGAAATGACAATAATTTGCTATTAAAAAACAAATTATCATTGGTTTAAAATTAGGTTTTTACTGCCCGCATAATATTAGGTATCTCAATTTATTTGAATCCTTAATTTGTTATTAAGGATAATTGGTTTATGATTCGTTAAATATTTAATTCGTCGCAGAATTGTCTTTTATTCGTTCTAACAACGTATTTTAGCTCGTTTATTATGTCTTTGGTAGTTTGGTCTTAACGAATGTAAATTAGGTGAATCATATAACTCGGAGAGGTGGGCGACTAATGTCTTGCTACTGAACATACTTAGCATACGTTACACCGTGCTCTTATAAGGCGAATATTTTAATTAGTTACTCTCTTAGATTTGCAAACCAAACACACGCAACTTAATTCTAGTGAAACATTTTAGTACTTAACTGAATTTTAAAACATGCTACAATTCAATTAAAATTCATTTTGAGGAGCGTGTCGCGAAATAAACAGCAGTTACGTTACATATTATAAGGTACATTAGCATACCCTTAGTAATGCGTTATCCCTTTGATGATACGAGGTCGTTTCAATCGCTTTGGTTGTACGTAAGCTAAGTGGAATACAATCGGTACAGGTATTCGCCACAGTTAAGTACTTTATGTCTGCTAGTGCTACTGCTCGTACGTATGCCAAGGTCAGAAATGATAGATCTACTTACAAACAGATTTATTGCTTTAGGAATTTGGTTTAAAAATATGTGATATGTATTGCGCCTTAGGTTTTACACCTTAGTATTAACTAATGCTGCAAAAGGTTTCAGGTACCGAACTCGGAAAACACCGGGTGCTTAATTAAGTAATAATCTTTGTAGTGAACGAACGTTTGTATTCCGGGTATTATACTTACTTCAATGACACACACAATTCAGGTGGAGCCGGGGGCATAAGTTTGTATATGCTAATTAGAGAACTACGGCGCAATATCATACTTAATATTATAAATACATAAACTAAACATTTATTACGGTCCGAGCCATAAATGAAGTACTTTTTGCAACAACATTAAACTTGAATTAAAAATCAATTTGTATTCAATGACCGTGCTACCATTACGGCATTACGCGCATGGTCGATGATCGGCGACACGCCAGTGCGGATATTGTTCTAGTCATTTGCTAAATTAATAAAATATGATTAGTTTTATCGTAAGTATCGCTAGAGGGCGCTGTTTATCGCTACTTCCTTATTCCGTCGCCGCCGTTTCTTATCAAGGATTGAATATAATTTTTATGGAATCGCACCTCACATATTTCATGCTGCTGGTAAACTATTAGCAGGTTATTAAATAAAATTGAGATACATTTCCGATCAATATTTTTGACACGTTAAACTTAATTTTAATGTTTTAAAGGAATGCGCGCGTGAGGCAAGCCTATACATTATGATGAAGTATATACCATCGTATAGCGTTTTAAAAAGGAAAAACACGTGAAAAGAAATAAAAAGTCCGCCCTTATACTTTACTTTGATTTACTGCTCACAAAATGTCCTTATATAAATCAACGCGAAAATATATTCCGTGAATTCCCTACACATTGGATATGTTTACACGTGTATTTCTTATCTAATAATAAATTCAGACGAAAAGTGGTGACATTTCATGTAGGTAGCTCTCAGAATTGGTTTGGCATTGAAATTCAGTCCTCTAGACAGGAATCCTTTTGTAGTGGAATAAGAAATATCTGTTTAACCCACTTTAGTAGATTTAGCATAAACGCTACTGAAATGAAATATAAGCGTAACTGCTGTAGCTGTACAAGCACATTTTACTAAACATTTTACATTCATATCCATATTTTACTTTTATTGAGCCAGCGTTTTCAACAATCTAATAGAATATATGTTTTTAAAAACAATAAATATTATTTGGAGCTCTACCAATAGCTTTCATTTGTTCCTGTTTTTATTCCAATTTATAAAATTCTGCGCTGCTATTGAAAAACTAACAAAGAGCGTATTTTACGATATTAGTCCAGATCGGTATTAGGGATCGGTTAACAAAAGGATTTGGAACAATAAAACGCAGATTGTTATCATTCCTTTTGTCTTCTGTTTAGGGTTAGCGATAAATTCCTAGCCCGTTTTGGGCACAATTAAATCTTAAATAGTTTTGCAGACTTTAGCGGGGCAAATGGGACAATAAAATAGACTAAACGATGTCCTCTTGCAAATAAGATTCAAGAAGTTAGTCGATAGAAACCAAAATAATGACACATTTTTCTCATAATAATATATGACTACCCCACTGTCCAAGTACAATACATATGCCTAGACACAAAATACGCTTAACAACAGCAAGCTACATTTCATTTCTGTTTTTCCTGTGCCTATACTGAATGCAACCCTTTAAAGTAGTCATGAAAATTACACACGCGATGCTACTTTGATTTGAGTAGTTTACAATATTTACCTAAATCACTCAAATTACTGTTATTACATGTCATATGTGTTGGACGTTATGATAGCCTAGTATTACAATAATAAAATACATTTTCCAGAATGACGAAGTAGAAGCAATTTTAATAAAAAATGTGAACTAATCAGGTCTAGATTTAGAACCATTTGTGTCACATGACCTAACAAAAATCGTAATGATGAATGAAAGCCATAAAATTGTGAAATGAGTGGTAATCATATTGATGACAGTTGTGTACAAACACGCCAAGGTTCTTAATATGAAGCAACACGAGTACAAACTATTAAAGAAATTAACCTAATGTCAAGATCATTATAATTGGGGCTACAAATCAGAGCACTGCCCTCGTTTAATTAATTACGAGACGTTTAGATCATTAGTTTTGCTTCATATTGTAATTTGGGAAAAAACTTTCTGCGTCATGTCCACGAATCTAAAATAATCTACTTTTTCTGAATCCTTCATGAATAACTGATTCATTTCAGACGCCTACGACATACAAAAAGGTAGTAATGGGGATGTTTGTCCAAGAATCATGAAGGGATCCCATACGTGACATGACAGACGTGATTGTATTACCAAACACTGGAATACCCACAAATGCTATAGAAGGACCATAATACCAAAAATTCGATATTTGTAATACCTATAATAATATGTCTATAGCAAATACAAACCATCCGAAGATCGGAATTCATTTTGAAAAGCCAAAGCGTAGCTGCTTTCCAAAACTTAGTTGTTTGGTATTCTCATAAATCATCCCAATGATGAACGTACGTGTAATCCCTTAAATTATACAGCGAAGTTTCATTTGTTTCAAGTTGTTGGAAGTTTGTAAGGGATTTTAATGAACCGTTATGTACATTCCTTCGACTTATGTTTACCGCCCTTTAGATATGATTTTCAATACAAATCACTTCTTTTTTTACTCAATTGCTAGTTTAAATCTCATGTGTACTAAGTGTACTTTTATTGTAGTACTTTTAATTTTACGGCTATAAGTAATTACTTCTCAGTTTCAAAATCTAACGTGAACTTACAAGTACAATCCGATAAAATGTAGAAAACTTTTATTCGAAGAAGTTTAGAATGTTTACCCAAAATTATCGATAAAACTTAAAGTAGGAAGGAACTCCAATCTTCAAAGTAAATTCCGTGAGCACACATATGGGTTGAGTGGAAGCAAATAATTTAAACTTTTTTAATCTGGTCTTGTGGCGTGTCATCGCTTTTTCCTTTTCTTAACGATAGAGCGCCGGAATGAAAAACAAACTGCGTTTTTCATGAGCGGTTCCATTTTCTCGTTCTTTTTGTGGTTTCTCCGAGGGTCGAACGTGTTTTAAAAGGTTACCAACACATCTACGTCTGCATAATGTATGTTCGCATTGGTCTTTGTTGAAAAAGGAAGGCATAAGGGCCGTGACTCTTTGTGACGCAGTCTTGTGATCATTGTAGCTTAACTATTTATTGTAACTCTTTCGTTCAATGGTTTTAGTTGTAGTGTACACAGTTTCTTCTGCTTAATACTGGTGATTAACAGTACCAATAGGTAATATACTATACAATGTAATATACTTGCAAATAATTCTCAATCAAACTTGAAAATGTTATGTTTTCGTCGAAATAATTGTTCCAATATCAGCAAGCTAAACAGATTATTTTTGGCTGCACAAGGCTGCATATTATTGTGAAGATAAAAATGTCATATCTTTTTACACGCTAAAAGATAACAAAAATATTATAGGGTTTATGATATTGCGATAAAAGGACTATGGGCAAAAATGTATGGGCTCCGTCCCCACCTACCAACAAACATGGAACTGATACCAACGTGTTCATAAAGTGCCCCCTATTTAATTAAAATCCTTTGTTTTTGATAAATCAGTGGGAATATATATTTAAAAAAAAAAACAATTTGTAATTATTATTTAACGTATATTTTTATTTTACATTTGTAAGTTATTTTAACATTATTGTTATATTACAGTACTCACTCATATGTATAATAATGTCCTCCTAGCCGCCGATATACGGCTACGGCGGTCAGTTTCATTGAAACTGGCCATCTGTGCCGGACTTTGTTTACAGTGTCCAAGTGTGTGCACAATACACAGGTACACTCTCTATTCCATCACTCTCATAGTTTGGTGGGACGGATAACCGACACGACCAGTGAGAGGTCAGGCGCAGGACCGACGGCTTTACGTGCTCTCCGAGACACGGAAGTCTTCGACCTCAACTTCCTAACTCCGGGCAATCTCTAGGAAATTCTTAACAGAAAATCTCAGAAAAGACTGTTTGGCCCGACCCAGGATTCGAACCCGAGACCTCTCGCACCGCAGTCGCATATACTACCGACCGCGCCACAGAGGCACTCATATGTATACACTTATATCATTTCCATTATATGGTTAAAACATGTTATTGATTTCATATTTCAATAATTATTTTTACTCGTCAATTATAATGCTGTCTAACAGATGCGCTGGCAGATTAAAATCTGATCAGATCTAAAATCGTGGGTTGGAGAGCGGGGGGAGGGGGTTATTTTGTACCCAGCTATCTTTATGTGCATGCGGCGTCCGCCGCTGTGCACTAATTAATAAATAAATGAGCATGTATTTTGGAATTAGTCGTCAATAATACGTTAACGAGATATTTGTTTAAACGTAAGATACTATGAGAACCCCATGCATTTGGGCAATGTCGCCATAGTATAAAAATATCGTCTTGCCAAGATATATCAATTGAGCTACATTTCATTTTTGTTGATGGGTGGGGACGATTCCGCCCATAGTCCTTTAGATCGTGATTCCGGTTCATAAAATGTTGATGTCCCTTTTAACCATAAAACATACTATATACCTATATTTACTTATGCTCTATGGATGCTATTCATATGCAGTGGTAGTAATGAAGATTAACATGGATTTTCGTTTCGACAATAGACAAAATAAAATTACCTGCGATTGATTTTCATCAAGCCATCTAGCCAATCAGATAAACGATCGATTTGATACCTACTTCTTGTCACAGCTAGGTCAAAGGCATAGTACCCATAAGGACATCAAGACAATCCGGTAATATAGAGAAACTAAACACATTAAAAGTGTTTGAACATCACCAAATAATGTCGTATATTTAGAAGTCGGTATTGTGATATACACTGCGGCATATGTCGACAATCCTTATCATTATCATATTAATATGATTTGCAAGGCAAACAGTGATAACATCTCCCTCTGCAATATTAGTACGTATGTCAATGCAGTAAGGGTGCGATATTTATACTGATGCTGATATCGTTGAGGAAGTAGTGTTTAGTCAGTATTGCGTGCGGCTTGACGTCTCACTTTGACGATATTACATTTTATAGCGATCGTACCTGAGTAAAATAATTTATAAATAAAAAATATTTCTATCATACTTGAACGCGATATTATTATTTATCGTCTTATTATAGTTTTTATTCATCATCTTATGTTAATTTCTTAGTGATTTATTTAAATATTTCCCAGTCTTTTTTGCCCACTGTATAGGTATAGAGTCCTTGAAAACTCAATACCTTCAGTCACATTCTTTATTTTTTCATTATTGCGTATAAAAGATAGATATTGAAACCCTTTCGACTTTCACTTATTCTAAGACGAAAAAAACATCCACTTATTCTCTATGACTGGCGTTTTTAACGATATCCGCAGTTAACAATAGTGTTTACATTATCATTTAATTAGGTGTAAATCACAGTTAGACAATAAAAATTGGACGGATTAGATAACACAGTTATATCATTGATAAGTCTTCCATAAAAACTATAATTAGAGTAGTAGTGTGGTGAAATAATAGTGAGTGTTCAAATTAGTTGATCGTACAATCGTTTAAAATGTTACGAGTGGCGCTGGTGCCGTTGGGCCTTACGTTTGGTTTAACATATCTTAACGTTAAAAAGTGAGTATATAGGGTAATTTTTGGGTCGTTCCTATGATACTGTAAAGCTAACTTGTGCCATTTCAGCTACATTGATCATGCACCAAATTATAGTCATTTCAAATCTACTCCTACATCCAACTTTTTATAGATCCTTGATCTCGATTCGTCTTATCTATAAAGTTAGGGATGAGATATGTATATCCTGTAAATATTCCCCATAGGTTTTATAGTGCACTCGAAGTCCAGAAAATTTGTTTATCAGAAGAATTAATTAGTTATTTGTGTACATTCCAGGAACGCTTACAGTAGAAGAGGTATACAAGGACCGGGATCAGTTCGCGGGTCTGGTGCGCGAAGTGGCGGCGCCGGACGTGGGCCGCATGGGCATCGAGATCCTGTCCTTCACGATCAAGGACGTGTACGATGACGTGCAGTACCTCGCCAGTCTCGGCAAGGCGCAGACGGCGGTCGTCAAGCGCGACGCCGATATTGGAGTCGCGCAGGCCAATCGGGATGCCGGGATCAGGGTAAGTGTACTTTCATTGTCTTTATCTTCTTACTGCAAGATATTAGGAGCTATTCAGGAATTTTCGGGGTTCGCCTGTTTAAAAAAGTTAAAAACGAACTTTACATTCTTGTTTGCATAATTACAGCTGTTTGAATCCTCGCAAAACTGTTCTGAGCGTACCAAGTTAGTAGGGTTAGTAATGTAGGTAACTATGATTGAGATTTATAAGAATAAATATTTTTTCTTATTTATGCAGGAAGCGGAATGCGAGAAGAGTGCGATGGACGTGAAGTACTCGATGGACACGAGGATCGAAGACAACACGCGCCTGTTCAAGCTGCAGAAGGCGCAGTTCGACCAGGAGGTCAACACCGCTGTGAGTTACCAACTTTACTAGCTTATATTTCTTTCTATTCTGATGCATTCGATTTCCTTTATCATTGCTATCTAAAATGATTGAACAATATATTACTGCTACAACTTGTTTGACGACTTCAACAAAATTTTAAACCCTTGAAATATAACAATATACTATGTTTTCAGAAAGCAGAAGCAGCTCTAGCGTACGAGCTTCAAGCGGCGAAAATAAAACAAAAGATACGAAACGAAGAGATTCAGATCGAAGTCGTCGAGAGACGCAAACAGATCGAGGTGAGAACCACACCATTTACTTGGCACCACTTTACTTGCCTACTTGGTATCCTCTACGTGAATACTGAAAGAACCATCTTAGTTAAGATCCTTAAAAATAAGTTATCGTTACCAAATCTTTGTATTGTGGCTTCACAGAAATATGTTGGTCAATAGATTCTTTAATTAGTTTTTCGTCTGTATGATGCTAAGTGGTGTTTTTATTCTGCTTGCAGGTGGAACAGCAAGAGATCCAGCGACGTGAGGAGGAGCTTAAGTCGACGGTGCGTCTGCCGGCTGAGGCCGAGGCCTACCGCCTACAGACCATCGCCGAGGGCAAACGGTAATTACTAATCTACTTAATTATTGATTATACGGAGAGTTTTTATCTAAAGAAATAGCAAGTTTTTTAGAAACCATCTTATATTGTTGCATTATTTTTTTGTGTCATAGATCAGACACAAAAAAATAAATAGCAAAATCTCTCTCTACAATAGTGGTATATGTCTTGAACGAAAAAAAGGCTACAAAATTTACCATTTTCATAACTGTTGCTTTTAGTTTAGCCACAATTTTGGTCGTTATAGTCACGAAATTGGCAAGACATTTTTTTTATTTCGGTTTCCCAAAATGTCTATCTTCAACTAATTTGTGTTATCTGATTCCAGTACTCAAACGGTGGAGGCAGCTAAGGCCGACGCCGAGCGCATCAAGGTGCTGGGTCTGGCGGAGGCGACGGCCATCGGTGACGTGGGCAAGGCCGACGCCGAGCGCATGTTGGCCAAAGCTAAGGTGTATAAGCAGTATGGAGATGCTGCCATCATGGCGCTCGTACTTGAAGCACTGCCTAAGGTAACTATTCACTTCAGTCTATGATGATCAAGATGAATAATTCTGAAATTGAACCCCTCTAGTGGTAATTTAAAATACCAAATTTCTTCTACCGTAGGTTTAATGTAGCATACGATGCGAATTAGTTATGGATCATTTGGTAAAAGAATCATTCAGGATGCCAAAGTGCAAATTGAAGTTAATGGTTTTATCCCCGGACTCCGGACTCCATTTAACGGTAGTTTATCTATTCAATAGCATTTTTGTATGAGTTTAAACGCTATTAGATAAACTACCGCTAAATGTACTTAGAAACCGGGCATTAAAGCAGTATCCAGTTTATCCTCGATCCAAATCGAAGAATAAATATAATAATATGATCTAAAATGTACAAGCCACTACACAAATCTAGATCCCCCACTAGACCATAGTAACATTCCCCTAATCATGAAACAGTCCAGAAACACGACATAATAACATTCATAATTGTACTGTGTTTTAGATCGCGGCGGAGGTGTCGGCGCCGCTGGCGAAGACGGACGAGATCGTGCTGGTGGGCGACAACGGCGCGGCGGGCGAGGTGTCGCGCCTCGCCGGCTCCATCCCGCCCGCGCTCAAGACGCTCACCGGCCTCGACCTCACGCAGGTGCTGCAGCGACTACACCCGCACAACGGAAATGGTAACTACATTTGCCCCTTAATATTGTCTGATTTACAGTCTAACTACGAAAATACCTTTACTTCGACTAATTATTATTAAAATTAAAACATCCAAAAGCCACCTTTACCCTCTATTCTAGACCTCTATGAAAAACGATGAATTTAGAACCCCCTCCCTTTCTTAAAGTCGGCAAAAAAGTCAGCTATTTTAAAGTTATATTAATTTAATTTGAATTAACGCAAGCATGCATTTTAACTTTGTTTGGTTGACATTTCGGCCTTTATGGCACGTTGAGTAAACCTGCAAATAACACCAGAGTTGTGCAACATTATTTTATATCTAACCATCATGCAACGTTATGTTCCGAAGTCACATTAGTAAATGATTTCACCAACCTGTTCTTTTTTATATTAATAATCTTTATCTTTATATATGTTACTGTAAAAGCCCGACCTGTGGTAAATCCTAAGATTTTCCGGTAAAACCTAAGATTTACCAACTCTCAATGGTAAAAGTCCGAACAAGCCAGAGTTTAAAAACTATGTTACGATATATAAAAAAATCCTCCTTCATAACTATGTTTATAACTATTTCACGGTATAGTTATATACTGTGACATAGTTATAAAGAAGGACTTTTGGGCAAAGCGACATGGGTAGGTTAGGTTAGAAGGCTAAGGTGGGAGCGAGCGAAGCGAAGCTCCCACCTTAGCCTTCGTGGTTATTTTTTTTTAACCACCCAGAAGGAGGAGCCCCGCGAAGCGGGGCTCCGGCGACATCTCGACATCATCAAGTGAATATTGGTAAAAGTTCGAAATAAAAGAATTGTTCGGACTTTTACCATTGCGAGTTGGTAAATCTTAGGTTATACCGGAAAATCTTAGGATTTACCACCGTTCGGGCTTTTACAGTAACATATATATAATATAATTCTTCTGTAAGTGTGTATGTCACTGAACTTCTCTTAAACGACTGGACCGATTTTGATGAAATTTTTTGTGTGTGTTCAAGGGGATCTGAGAATGGTTTAGATTCACAATTTTGTCCGCTGTTTTTTTAATAATTTTTTTATTAGACAGGACAAGGTCGGTCGGGTCCGTTAGTTTATATATAAATAATTATCTAAAGATAATTTTGATAATAACACTAGAATATTTAAATTTTCAACAGATAACATGACAGCTACATCAAGCAAGAAGAAGGGTCCCGAAGTAGCGGCGTGCTAATCGCCTCGCGCCTCGCGCCGAGACTCGTCCGTGCCATACACAAGATAACACGCAGTGGACACAGCCACTTATATCATGGTGCAACTTAATACTTAGACACACATTTAAAATAGACTTCTACGGCTCTACAAAATTATAATAGACTGTAAGTTCATTGTAAACTGTTGTAATTGAGAGAGTATATAATTTTTATTTGCGTATTCGAATGAGTATACAGTAATTGAACACCCTAACGACCAATATAATAAGTTTGCAGTGTAATTGCAGTTCATATACTTCCTAAAAACTAGTTTTCACTTTTCGTTGACGTTTCCAACGATTTCAGTGAAAACTGGTTGTAATCGCACAACTGACAAGCCTCAAGCTCGAAATCTCCACCGACTATTTTAAATGTGAATCTATCGAACAACATTTACTTAATTCACAGAATCAAAATATAACGTATCAAAGTCCCGCGTCTCCTCGGCGGGCGCCGTGTGATTGTCTCCAAACGTATTCGAGTTTCTATGTAATATTATAGAATATAAAGTTTGTCGAACACTTTCGATTGCCTATTTGTAATAATCGTAGCACATTATACTCATAGAGTTGTACCGGAAGATGTATATTTTTCAATAGATTGACTACAGGTAAATAAGTCTAATAGATCTTAGATTTTGTACAACTGTGTAGAATGTAACTGTAAGAGGAGTCGTGTTCTTTACACACTGCCGTTTTGTGTAGTTTACCTTACATTGTGTGTAACCCGCTGCTGTTTTATACCTGTACGAGTTTTGACTTTGATTTGTTATATTATTTTTCAAGCTTAGTTTAAATAAAGTATTCTGACCACGTAATAGTCTTATTCTACATTTAATTGTAAATAGGAATACAAAGATTACTTAAAGTAATGTTAACCACTAAATATATGCACAACCAAGTTACCTACATCAGATCCACTAAAGCAATAGATTTAAAGTCTGCAAAGTACTCTATAGATATCACTCCAAGTCTATTTTTCCATCTCAGTAGTCTCACCAAGTGTAGTGGTCATAAATGGTTTTATTTTACTTAATCATCTGCTTCAACTAGTCCACGTATATAAGGACCATTCCAAAGTCTAATTGTATGACAATTTGACTGCAATGCAATTGTTTATTTAATTCAATATTATTATTATAATTATTTAATCACAAATGCTTTCGATTACCTCGTGTGGTGTGCGAGTGTGTCTTTTTTGTTATAATTTGTATATCATTATTTTTATTGATAATGATATTTATGAAGTACATGATCTAATAATTATTATTTAATTACAATTTATTCCTCATGAATCTTGTTGCTACTAGTGTTGTTAAGTGCATTTTGTTCGTGTGTGTATTTTATTAGATATTTTTGCACAATATACCCTATGTACGTATCTGATTTTATTTGATATTATGTAAGCGATTGATGCTGAAATAATTATTTTTGAATAAAATATGTGTAATAAAATGTTTGGTTCTTATTTCATCCAACTAACATTACCAAATAAATAATAAATTAATTCTTATATAATGTATCTATAATATACATTTTTTACGCATCCGGGGGTAGAACCGTATGTTTCACAAGTCTCAACCAAAACCAATACAGCTAACTTGACAATAAACCCAATCGTAGACTTTCAGTTATTGATTGTACAACGTTGAATGCTGATTGACATAACTCCACATCTCATCACATCCTGATTACTTGATTGTTCTGAACAAAACAAGAGTAAACAACAAATACCTTAATCAGTCAATAATCTCGCAGGTGTTTCAGTACTCACAGTGATGGTAGTTTAACATGTTTGTTAGTAAAGTGAAAATCCGAGAAATATGACTGTAAAAATGTCTCGGTGTGTGGCGGTTATTGCAGTCATCTTATCTTGTAAGTACTAGTTATTTAATGAAGTTTTTTTTTTTTAATTACTCTGCATTGCTCCTGTGTTACCCACTAGTAGGGACGTTATAAAAGCAAGCAGTTCTTTACTTTTCTTGTTAATTAAGGCTTTTTAACTTGCTAACTAAATTTTCACATAGTAGTGGGTACTTGTTTAAATATCCTAGACGGACTTGAAGAACAATTCTTAGAGTTTGTTGGACGAAATAGACTAGCGTCTTTTTAATTTTCCTAGATTTAAATAGCCCATCTCAAGTATGAAATTTCGCATATCGCGTAAACCAAGAGTGGCATTTTCTCAACAGTGGGTAAAATTGTGATGACGATGATCTGATAAAGATATTGAACAGGTTCGGTGACAATATTATGTCAGTTCCACGAGTGCCACGACGACCCCAGCATCAGTCCTGACGACGGACCACTAGCTGACATGCAGTTCACATGGCTCGGAGCCTTGCAATACATACATAGTAATTATACATTTATATTTACCAAATAATATTTGTTCTATCCTGCCCTCGGTTCTCACTATAACACGTTTGGGAGTAAATTACCAAAATTATTGAGATAAGTATAAATCTTTGTCAAAAATTGTTTTATGCTGCACCTGTTGCAGTTCTTCAAAGTAAGATTGCTTTTTGAGTGGAAGGAAAGCATAAGTTAAAAAAATAAAAGGCTTAAGTTCATGCATGGTTTATTTATGTAGCTTGCGACAAGGAAACAGATGAAGGCTTGGCATCTGTTGAATTTTCATAAAAATATGTCATCATTTGCACAAACACCAACTCTAAGCCCTAACTATTCTAATATAGTTGTGAGCATGGATTTAAAAAGTACTCATATTGTTCAGTCAGTAGTCTTAAAACATAATGCGATACCATTTCAGTTAAAACCGGTCTGCCGCACTACTTCAGGGTGCCTCGAGTGGTGCTCATCAGTCGACTGTTCGTGCTATGTACCGCCATGGACGCGGCACAAGTACCCGAGGATCATGCTCTGTTGGTTATTTACTGTATTACTTAAATATCTACTTATGACAAAATTTAATAAAAGGAAAAGGCACACAAATGTCATTGTGAAATATTTGATTTAAATAAATGGTGGTGATGCATTTGCTTAAGTTCAGCCGTTGTTTACAAAGTAAATAAGTTATTTGAAAGTAACTTTTTTATGCATTTCACAAGAAGAAAATCAGTTAAACTAAGCTTATTTGTATATATAGCTACAGCTTTTGAGATCAAATCTGTTAGCCAGTCGTCGTTTCAGGGGTAACATAGTGTTCGGAGACTACGAACGCGACGAAGCCGAGTGCGGCCTGTCAGTGCTGGACTTGGCGGCCGGTATGGAGTGTCCAGCAGCCGTGATGCTGATGCCCATAGCTGATGTACTGCTCCACCCGGAGTACAAACACTTCGGTGCTAAGAACAGTATCGCACTGCTCAAAATGCTTACTCCTGTCAAATCTGGTAAGTTTTACTGCAACGAGTTTTTGTCAAGTTTCTTTAATAACATGGAAAATTCTCCTTAAACTGCTTAAATTAAAATATTGTAAATCATTACCAGGGTACATGCTGCCAGCGTGTTTACCGTTCAGGAATTTCCTACTTGACAGGGAAGGACGGCAGACAAGAGAACAAATTATGCTCATTGACTTCACGGCTGGTAAATAACTTTCGCAAACACGATTAACTGTTAGGCATCAAAGACTTGAGCTTTATATAATTATTGCCACGGACTGCTTAGTGTAAAATATTATCATTTTCAGATGCACCAAGAGACTTTGCAGAAAGTGAAGAAAAAGACCTGACCAGAATAAATTTACTCCCAAAAGAGCTCTGTTATTTGTACGACCCTAAAGAGTCTGAGGTATGATAACTACGATATTATTTTAATGACATTTTCGTATAGTAAGATCTCATGTAGGTCTCAAATGGGTCTTACGGACCGAGGTGACTAAGGCGCGCTGCTAGCTTCGATTCAATTTTAGATTACATTCGTAATTTTAACGAACTAACGAAGTGACCAGCCTTTAATACTGATTTATCCGTAACAAACTTTTCTTTACTTCAAATCGTTAAAAACGTTAACCTAGGCTTACTAATTGTTTATAATTAATAATATTTCTAGCGAAACGCGACGAAGATCACTCGCAACCGTATGATCTGTACGACTGGGTGCGGCTACCACTCCGGCGCGCCGTCCATCGTACACGAACACACCGGCCACTGGTCTCTAGTCTCGCTGGCGGTGGGTATGTTACCTCTTCACTTATATCAACTTTATCATCAATCAATTTACACATGAACTACTCAAGGCTCTCACTACAGGGGTGCTTATCACTTTTATATTTTGGTCCCAACTGGTTTCGCTCCATCATAATGTACGGCCCGATCCAGAAAAATAAGTTTAACTTTAAGTAACAGCAGATCTACAGAGGCATTTTAGGATTGAAACCTCTCAGAATTAGTTACTTTTCCTTTCTATTCTCACCATTTAGTGACAAATCACAATCATGTCGTGTAAGAAAGTAGTTACTAAACTATGTTGCAGGAGGTCCACCGTGCCCAGATCCACTGCGTGGTCGACATCCGCCGTCGCCTCCGCAACACATTGCGATTTACCCCTACGTGCCGTGGATCACTGCCGCTATCACCGGCAAAGCTGTGGGCGCATTCGATAAGGATGATCCTTTCGGTAGGTTCCCTACTTTGCACCTATACCTACATTTTATTTCACACATAGAAAATTTGAAGATTATTTATTCATTTATTTGGAAGCAATAGTCCGCTCTCTATTTTAGGAGAGTATTCATTATATTAACTTGAATTTAGCAGATTTTTGTGTCGTAAAGTTGATGGCATTTTTTTCTTTTTCTGTAATAATCATACGGACATATTTATTTACACATTCCACTCATTGTGTATTAAACTTTAAGGCGATATATTTTTGTGGTGTAGGCTACCTGATGCCTCGTCAAGCGGGGCAGGAGTCAGCGGCGTATGAGACTCATTTCCACGAGTGGGTGGGGCACTGGTGGTACGGCGGCGCGCGCTGCCACGACCGAGGAGACAACGCACTCGACCTATTCAAGTTCTATCACGAGTACTTCTCCTTGAAGCCTCTCGCTGAAACTTTCTTGACATATTATTTACAGGTATAATTTATGTTGATACTGATTACTTCATAAATTACCTGAAAAATCTTGTACTACCTATTATTTGGCTTATTCAAGATCTTATCGCCTGAACCCTAGATATCAAAGCGCCAGCAGCACCAAAGCGGAAACAAAAACATCCTCTTCCAGTTTCTACATTCTATGTAATTCCTATTGAAGGAACCCTAAAAAAGGATGTGCGTCATAATCTAAATAATTATAGTCATAATCTAAATATACATATTCTACCTACTGTTAAATATTTGGCGGGTATTTTACTATATTCTACCTACTGTTGAATAATTGGTTAATTTGATTGTTACTTACTACAGATTGAGTCTGCGATGCACACGACCGTCATCTGCGTGAAGGTTGGCATGCCGTACCAGTACAGTCAACCGAACGTTACCGACATTGACACACCCGTGGTTAAGGTATTATCTTTATAATAATACTGTTCAAAACTTCTAATTACCAATTCTTTTGTAAATACTTACACTTAAGCCAGAGAGCCATTTCCTACTAATATCGAAAAACGGCTAGCTTGGAAAAAAGCAAGTAAGCACCGTAGACACTCTCAATATGTAGTATCGACTATTGAAAATCGTGCTACTGTCACGTGGTCGAACTGCCACTTAACTGTAGCAATAAAGCGTATTTTACGATTGATTGCTTAACTTTGTATTAATTTTTGGCAGGTCCGAATCCCACTGCTAAGGTTCCGCAGTATGTACATGTTCCAAGTACAGGCGTATGCGTACAACGCGACAGAAACCTCCTCGGAGACATCATCTACTGAAGAAGTGGCGTCTTCAGACTATGAATATTAAATTAATGCACTACACTATATAGTATATGCTTTTTTATAACGAATACGTTACTTTAGTATTGAAACTGTATCCATCGAAACATTTGGCAAGTCTTTAATGAAGGAAAGTAGACTAGTGAATGTCCAGTGGCTCCATTTTAAAAGTGTAATGGAAAGGTGAGTTAATTATAACAACAGAAAAACATAATAACGTTTATTCGAGTAATATAAAATTATTAAAACAGTAGTTTAGTTACTCTAAGTAGCGATGAGCTTCAGTTTATATATTGATCATCTCCCCTCGGATATTTGTCTTCATCAACTGAAAAACAAACAGCAAAATTATTACATTTTATCTGAACCACTTTTAGAAATAAAGTAAGTTGGCGGTTTGAACACATTGCTACATGAAAAAAAAAATATTATTAGGCAAACTTGCAAGTAACTTAAAAAACCATTTCTGAAGGTGATTTTGGGTCATTTGCACTGTCACAAAGTGATAGATAGACTCATGGAAGGGACTTAATTTAAAAAGCCTACCTTAACTTTCTCTTCATAGGAGAGTTCTGTCTTAGTGAGCACGTATGCAAGTTTGGCCCAAGCTGCTTCTGCTGTCATATCGTAAGCAGGCACCACGCCGCACTCCAGCAATAACTGAAAATTAAATACATATTATCAATTTATCTGCTTTAATTTGACCTCAGAATTATTTTAACGAATTCTTGGCTTAACTAGACAATCAGATTCCACGGAATATCCAATTAAACAAAATGTATAGTGCTATACCTATGGTCTTTGCCACCACTGTTCTGTTGTTGCATGGGGTGGTGTTGTAGATACTTATACAACGTGAAACAATTTGTTGATTTAGATATAAGAAGTAATATTTAGCTTGATTTTTGTACAGGCATTTCCTATATTGAAACATATCTTTGTGAAGTTAAGTGTGTCAACTCACGAGTCCAGTTTCGTAGATAGGTTTGCCGATGACAGTGCCGTTGATGCACTGAGTGACGTTCACCACTAAGACCTTGTTCTTGACCGCGTTCTCTATCTCCTTGTAGATCTCCTTACGCTTGATCGGAATGTTGCCGTTACCGTATGTCTCTAATACAACACCTGAAAATATGAAGAAGTTAGAAAATAAGATTGTTGATTCTAAACATGTCACAAACATCGGTGACTTGAGATTTATAATATAAAAAGGAATATTATGTTTGGTGACCAATAAAAAAAACTGCGTCTCATCGTGTTTATAACGAAAAAATCCTTTGACACATATTATTTGGGAACTAATTAGCATAGGCTACGTAAATAGTGATTAGTGTGGATAAATCTTCTGTCCCTATTACACAAAGCTTGAAATAAAAATCTGTCGAAGAAATTCGTCGTACCCTCTATGTTTTGTTATCAACTGATTTAGGTACTATGGTACGTAAAACTACTTTTTTTGTCATTACCTTCCATTCCGGAGAACACCGCTCTGATAAGTTCAGGAGTGATGGTCGGCGCCACTTTGAGGATGTAAACCTTCCTGCACAGTTTGTCGTGTAGCCGACACTCGTTGGGCACGGAGCTCGGCTCGTGGATCAACATCTTCGGGTCCACCTCCAGGATTGTCTTCGCTTCTAACAACGCTGGGAAGTTTGGTGAGTCGAATGCGTAGATACGAGTGTTCGAAACTTTCTTTACTCTGAAATGTATAAAAAATGTGTTATCAGTAATAGCGAGCGTGCTTTTGATTGCCACGGCCATGTCCATTTTGACGAAGCATTCGTCAATCTATTTTACATGTTTACGAGCAACTTACACAAGATTTCTGTTTTCAAGTTTCTAAAAATAGGGAAAGGTGAACTTAAGTTATAATTGTTCATTTACAAACTGAAACAGTACAGGCTGTTAAGAAATCTTAGTTTAGTAATTGGATCCAGTCGTTAGCGAAAGTAGATCTTCCGACGACTTTTGTAAATATGTATTTTGTGCGTCTTTACCTGCAACCTCTGAAGAGCCTAGCTCCGAAGAAAACGGTAACTTCGGGAATACGTTGCGTGGCGGCGATCAGTACAGCACACAACAAGTTGTTGTTACCATCACTACGCGGTTGGAAGATAGGGACCTGTACAAAAAAATAATAAGTGAAGAATTAGGTCACTCTATAAAGAGTCCTGCTACATGAGGGCATTTTAATGTAATATCTTGTCCGGACTCCGGATATGATATTAATTTGTTGATTTACCTGTGCTCCCGTGAGTACAACAGTCTTGCCAACAGACTCCAGCATAAACGACAGTATGGACGCGCCGTACGCTGTGGTGTCTGTTCCATGCAGCACCACGAAACCATCGTAGTCATGGTAGAATTTCTGTAAAGATTCATATTTTTTGTAGTTTCAAGTAGCCATTTATTTTATTAACTATGAATTATTTCTTTATCTTTCCCAAAAAAAATAGCTTTCTTACGAGCCGTTGACCTATCGGGCCAAACTTGCCCAATAAACGTCCCTTGTTCTACATAATTATCAAATAAATAGTAGAATCAATGCACGAAATGTGTTGCGTAAGTAGGTTGGTATTTTAAATTGATAGCTCAATTTGACTGATTGATGATTTTAGTTAAACTCGAGAAGCAGCCATCTAGCGTCAAATATCAATTTAGCTTCGTAAAGACCAATTTAGGGTAATAAATATCAATTCTGTAGATAAGTACTTCAATCTATATAGTTTTGAAGAAAATCATTTCTTTTACCTTTATGTCACGCGCTTGTCTGATCCAGTCATCCATGGTAAAATCTGAAGAGTCCTTAAGTTCCTCATATTCGTAAATTTTATATAATACTTTAAGTTCAGTGTCTTTGCCGTCTGGAAGAAAAGAAAATAATTAACACCCAACTCTAGATGAAAAACAACACGTGAGTATACTAACACACATTGCATTCCATCATAAAGGTATGTCAATTAACCTTAATGCTATGTAAATACCCAAAGATAAACTATTATGTCAGCTACGATTTTGAGACACGATAAGTAAAGATAAAAAACGTCGTATTGCATAATATAATACAAGATAACAGTATTTAATTAAAGAAATAACTAATTCTGTTTTGACATTATCGCGCTCATTAAATAAAACAATAGTTTTTTAACGTATTGTATCGTAAACTGATAAGTTCTGTGTTATACCGGTCATACAAAATTTGTACGAATATGCGAATTCACGAGTGTAAGAAGATGTGATGCTTTAAGAAAAAGAATAAAATTTTATTCCGTACGGATTTTCGTATGAGGACCAATAATTTTAATAAATTACGGATTCAATTAAATCCGGACGGAATAAAATTTTCTTCGTTTTCTTAAAGCATCACATCGTCCTACACTTGTGAATTCGCATATTCGTACACAGTTACCAGAGTTATTTTCATTAGTCGTTTAATTTATCAATAAGGAATGCCTCAGATACATAAAAATAACACGAACTTAACTTACCAGGTATAACTAAGTAATCCTTGAGGTCAGTTCCAGCGAGGTGGGTTTTCCAGTAGTCAATGTCATGAAGCTGAGGAAGTTTCCTGAGCACTCTGTTCTCTACGTCCTTCTGCGGTACCAGCACTAAAGTCAGAAGAAACTTGTATAATAAAAAAGTTATTTCACAAGGAACTGTGGTAAAACTATCCTTGTTATCTCGGTTGCAAATTCTTGTATATATTTTGCAAAAAATATATTAAACGAGGAAAAGGAAATGTATTTTACGTTGTAGTTTATTATTTTACCTAATTGTACCTGAGTAGGCCACACATTTTTCAGACATTTGTCATTCATCTTTCATTAAAAGACAGTAAAATTGTTAGTCCGCACATCATCTCTACAATGTACACCAATAAAATGACCTACATATTCATGATAAGGACATTCCAGCGCAAATCCAATATTTGAAAATCTTACCTCCTTTCTCATTCTTCAGCATACCAAACGTGCCACCGGTGTATAAAACAAGCACTCTCTTAGTTTGCACCATTTTTATTAATTAAAAAATACTCTACACTTTGGAAAAATACGAAACAATTCTCTACAATTGTTTTATAGTTCACTACTTATAATTCAAAGTTAATCAGCGCACGTTGCTAGTGCTAGCTTCCCATATTCTCAAATGAGTGATTGAATCGTCGCGTCGTAATATTTATTATAGTGTTTGTATTCAAGGCCAACATTAAGATACTGTAATTGTAGTTTATCTCTAACTATATCAGTAAATAGCTGATGTGCTGTGTGCAATCATCTTGTAATATATGACGAATAACGTAGTACGGTGTGCATAAGATTTTACATGACTTAGTGGAAAAATAACTCGAAAAAGGTATAGGTATATTAAAACTCTTTATTTAACAATAGTCTATAAAATAAATAACAAAACGCAATTGGCGTTAAGGAATGTAACAATGTTATTTTCTTTACTTGTAAAGCTGAGTTAGCTGTTTTAATTCCTACATTCAGTCATTATTAGCCATCAATTGTTCTGATATATGCCATAGATATGTAGAAAAATGTAGATGGAAATTCCAGCAAATATATTTTTTAAAGCCGGGTTACAGTTATCTAATAAACTGTTCCGTATCCTGGTCAAATTCGATAACACTTTTCTTTAAATTATTTAATTATTTTTGAATCCTAGATATTTTTTCAATAAGAGCATTGAATATATTTATATGCAAACTTTTCTCATATAAAGGAATAATATCTGATATAATATTAAAAATAAATAACAAACAATATTTGGTAAGATGTACGGATATTATTATCAATGTAAATTGTTTATGTCAGTGACCTATGAAACCCAGCTGATAATGGAGACATACTTATTATTAATACGACAAGTTGAAACGATTGCTAGTATTACACAATATGTGATGTAATAACAGAAACAATAATTAATAAGGGTACCTATAGGCTTATTAAATAGACATAGATTTTCCTTATTTTTGTAATTATTATATATTAATTACGAAGGTATGTTGTTTGAGAACCAGCCAGTATGACAAACATACCGTCTGTCAATCATATTTTATTAGATAAAACAATAAGATGATACATATCTCGTAGACCAACTGTATTCATAGGATGACTTAGTTAAATAACATAGGTTTCCGAAAATAACTATTATTTTGCATCTTACATCTTTGTACCTTAAAAACCATCTAAGCATTTTTTCTTCAATACTATTACGTTGCGACTAGTGAATGCAATCCCGATCTCGCGGGATCCCGATCTCGCGAGATCCCGTGTATTTTTTCGGGATCAATCCCGAAGCATAATATGACGAGATCCCGTTCGGGATTGTCGGAGAGGGCATTTTCAGCAGCTGGCTACATTGCAATAGACTTAAGATGCCGATTAGAAGCTCGTACAATTGATACACTTTGTTTATTAAGAGGCTACTTTCAAAATGCCATGTGATTACTTTTTATTTTGATCTCCTGGAGCTACACCTACTTTTTTGATTATGTTCATGTTATTACACCTGTTAATTATGTTACGTTGTTAGTAATATTCAAAAATAAAGGCTTTTATTTTCTTTCAAATAATAATTTATTGCATTCACCACACTATCACATACATATTACATTAAACAAGCCGTTCGAATTGTATTATTTTTACTAACTAGACGGGATCCCGAAAATCTCGGGATCCCGCGGGATTGATATTTCTGATCGCGAGGGATCTCGAGTTGACGATCTCGAGTCGGGATTGCATTCCCTAGTTGCGACGCCATGACGAAAAAAACATAGGTAAATCATAATTACGACTTGTGACAAAAGTCACATGTAAAAAATAATAAAATTAAGTAACAATGAACACTTTAAGTTACAGCAGAAATAATCTCAATCAATTATCTAAAACAATTTAAATACGAACAATAACATCGTAGTAAGCAACAATGTCGTGCTCAGCATATACCTTACGGACGAGGAATCTTCAAACGGCGGGTCAGCTTCTTGCCCATCAGTCGCGAACACCCTCCCCCATATCGCAAAAGTATACAACTCTGGGGAACTATTTAACAAAGACATGGAATGTACAGTAACATTGCCGGTTACCGTCTTGTTATAGGTATATTCTTTAGTCTCTAAAGGCATAATAGAAACTTGTAAAGCCACGGGGAAGACTACGAAGTCATCAGCGTCAAGATCTGTCATGATTGAAGTAGGCATTCTGGCAGTGATGGTGAGCTCTTCAAAGAGAGCCGTTGAATTCTCTTCGAAAGAGGTAAATCTGGAAATGAAAATATTTAATTAATGTTTTACAGCGGATACCGTTCGTTTCCTTTTCTATTAAATTTTAGCAACATTTTCTCTTGTGCTACCGGGAAGTTAAGACATGAGTTTGCATACTGTATGCAGGAGCGTAGCTGACGTAGCTGTTCTTTGTAGGAGAAATTTATTTGAAACCAATAAATAAGATAAGAGCAGTGATAGCCGAGTGGTATAAATTGACACCACCCACTCAAGTGGTCGCAGGTTCGAACCCGAGGCAACACACCAATGACTTTTCGAAGTTATGTGTGTATAAGAAATAATTATCACATGCTCCAACGGTGAAGGAAAACATCGTGAGGAAACCTTACATGCCTAAAATTTGTTTAATACATTTATTGAGGGCATGCAAAGTCCCCAACCCGCACTTGGCCAGCGTGGTGGACTCAAGGCCTAACCCCTCCCTCATTACGGGAGGAGGCCCTTGCCCAGCAGTGGGACATTAACGGGTTAATTTTTTTTTAAAATAAGATTTATTTGTCTCGTATAAACCGAAGAGTAGAATCTTGGTAAAACAGGATGACAATCTGGATTTTCTTTAGAAATTGTGATATGGACTTGAGCCTTGCTTTTTCGATAAATTACTATAGCATAAAACCTTTACCTCTTGCCGCATGTGTCTTTGGTATCTCCGTAACAAGAGACCACCGAACAGACGCGAGTGCCACCGGTCTCTACACCGCTGAACGATCTAACTCCACTGAAAGCCGCCGCCCTGTATTGGTATTTCTGCAATAATTTGTGTAAGTTACTGCATTGTTCCCTATATAATACATCTTGATTGATTAAACTTCATCCTCTGCTAACCATCTTTAATGAAAATACTGATGATGAACGACTTACGGTAATCGATAGTATTTTTATAATATTTGTTGATGATTTATAGAATGTTGATTTTATTAAGCAGCTCGTAAATCTAATAGCATGTAGGTACTGATTACCAACCTCTTAATAAAGATCTTTCGGTTCTTGTTATGTTCTCCTTTTACATGTTTTGTGATTGCATTAAACTAAGTGAATGACATACAGGGATGAGGATTAGGGATGAAATGAAATAAAAAAATGAGTATATCAGTATATTTAACAAAATGCGTATGAACGTAATATCAAATTACTCTTTCAGTCATAATATAGAACAACGTAGCACTCCAGTCTTTTCTTGAAAGCTTAACTACTTTAGCTTAATAAAATGTTCCTCATTTTACTCAAACAATAACTACATTAGTTACTGGTCCTTTTTTACATTCACACTTACTACTATGTACTATTTTTAAGAGACTACAAATACACTATTATAACTACGTATTTAACAATATCTGTACAACTAGATTGACCACTGGAATACGTGTGAAACCTAGTCAAATACAATACATCACAGCTCATTGTGTTGCATCAGCTCAACACTAGTATTATTTAGAGTATTCTTCTCGTTTAAAACAAGATCTTCAACTTTATCACTCACGGCACAAATAACTGTAGGTCTTCGTACAAATTCTTTCTTCTTCACATCATACAGGCTTAGAACTAAATGGCACATTAAACATCATCAGTCGCATAAATTCGATCCAATATAGTATTGAACTTGGCAACATCTTCATCAGTTACTTTTCTCCTAGTATTGTGATCAACATCTCTAGTGTAAAGTCTTCCCCAAATACCAAAAGCGACCAATTCGCTTTGCGGTCTCTCTATTTTGTACTGAATAGTCGATCTGGAATCTTTATTCTCTTTCGCCAGTATTGTATTTTGAAATACTGACAATACATTCGATTCACCCGATCCACATTTTTCTTGAGGTTCGTCTTTCGTTGTCATGTAAAAGGTGTAGTTGGTAGGACTTAGGGGAAATTTGTTGTATCTCATAGATAGTGGAAAGTATTCGATGTTCTCACAGTCTAAAGTTTCGTTGTAGCTGTTACTGTATGTATTCATTTCTATTTCTAGACTTTCTATGACAGTTTCTTCTATTTTGTTGAATCTGAAATTAAAGTTATGATACGTTATATCTCTTAAGATCTGATAGACAATTCTGAGACAAATCTCGTTTTTGCATAATACTTTAGCAGCGCTATTTGGTAATAGGGAAAAAAAGTATTTTTTTAAGTGGCTCTATAAGACGAATTCTGAATGTCTGTCAACAGCCCTTAAAAACTGAGAGATTAGCAATTACCTATAAGGACAGGAGCTGGCATCATCAGACTTGCAGGCGACGAGTAGACAGGCAGCTACTCCGATATCTCGACGCGCGTAGCTGTGCGTGCCGTCTTGTACAAGGGCACGATATTGGACCGGCTGTAAAGGTATCACAATTATTTAACAGAAAAACTTAATTCTAATATAAAATATTATGATTTAAAAAATAACTCGAATTCAGTGTTATTGAATTCTCAAATAAGGGTATGGTATTAATATTGTTATTATTAGAATGAAATAATTTTGCCATTTGAAATAAATGAAATGGGAGTAAATACATATACCCCTACATAAGCACAAAATTAATAGTAAAATTGTTAGTATAATAATCAAGCAAAAAAGTACTTACCTTAATCATGCACTACACTACACCGAAAATAGCTTAACATTAAACTAAGTAGGTTAGCAACACTAAGCTCTATCATAAAAATAAACATAATCAAGTGTTGGTAAATACAAAACAAGCAAATAAATCGTGCAAGAATACGTGCAAAAAAAGAAAATTAAAAGTAAAGTTTATGCGTTAAAACACACGAAATGCGCTTATCTGCCAAAGTCATAATATCACTAACAAAAGAACATTTTTCAAAATTCAGGGGAAGAATACCCCAAAAATTTTGACCACGTTTTACTTACTCATTATCACATTCATTTCATTACAGTCAACTTGGGTAACTTTGAATCATTTGGGTAACAGGTTTGACAGTGGGAATATGAACTAGTCTCGATTATTTTCTCATATGAAACCAACACAATTGATAAAGGTTTATTTAGTTTTGCAAACTTTTATCAATTGTGTTGGTTTCATATGAACAAAATAATCGAAACTAGTTCAAATTCCCAGACCTTATAAGTACTAGTTACTATCTCGTTTCTCAGTGATGGAGTTTGAAGTTAAACGCATTTAAATTGAACACTGTTAAATTTAACGTAGTATAGAGCAGCCCAAAAAGTAATGCTTAAATATAAAGTTGTACTTACAGTATTACTCCTCTGGTTGAGACGAACTCGGAACGTGCAAGACACGTCTTTATCAGTGAGAGTGAACTCCTGAAAGCCTTGCACCAGTGGCCTGGTGACGTGGGCGGCGAGGGACGGGTCCTGGATCAACACTAAACTGTCGTGGTCTGAGGGCTTGTCGTAGATCGGGCCTGGGTAGATTTCCGTTACCTATAAAGAACAATGCGTTAGTTTTTTTTTAGTAGATACTTACATATTCAATGTAGGCGTTTGTATGTTTTAAACCTGATACTAAGTATTAGTAATATGGCAAAGATTAAAATACTATTCTGTCGCGTAAAAAGATGCGCTTTTGGGGTACGCAAAGAGAATAAAGTCTATAAAGTATAATATATCAAAAAATCAACTTACTTGTCCAGGCACTTTAGGTACTTTTGCGACGAGCACTTTGGTAGTCGGAAGACCCGGCATTATGCTAACCAGAGCACCTGCTTTGCCTGAATAAATACCAGATCCTGAAACAGAAAATAAAATATATTTATAACTAGTAAAAAACAAAGTAACCTTAGTAGATTAAGCTTATTTTACAAATTAACAGAACATGCCAAAACTGGCAGGCTGGTAGAACATCAGCCAAATTCCCTTAACAGCATTTTTTCGAGAGAAAATATGTCGTACCGAGTTCACGTAACGTGGGATAACGGTAAGAAGAGCAGGGAAAAACATAAAAAACAGTTACTAACCTGCGCTACCAACTCTGACATTATTGGCGCCAGATGCCAGGAAATTAACATCCATTGTGTAAGCGTACGCTTCTTGAATCTGGACGGCTAAAAAAGAATAAACGTTTTATATTATAAAGCTCAACACCATTTGTAACTTTTCATATAAAATATTACAACCTAGAGATATTTTTTTCTAATACGGGATACATGTGTTATTTACTTACCAGTTAAATAAGGCATTTCAGAAAACCACATAGTAGTGAAAATGACATCTTTGAGGTTATGTTTTTGTGCAACCTGAATAGCGGGCACTTGGAACATCAAGTCGAAACAGATAAAGTGGCCGAAGGTAACGCCGAAGTCTGTCGAGAACACACCCAGATCTGGCTTCAAGGCAGGGGTGTGCGTGAATTCACCGAATAAGTTGATCTTACGGTATCTGAAAAAAGTAAGTAAGTAAGTCAACAAATCAAATAACGGCCATTATCCGTCGTAATTTCGAATTCAACTTTTGCATATTGAAATGTCAATGGCTTTAGCTGTTACTTAAGATAGTATGAAGATACTGGCCGTAAGTAAGTTGAAACTGTAGATTGATATTTATTTGATGAAAAAAGTGCTTCTGCTTTATTCAGTAACTAAGAAGAGTAGTGTTTAACTTTATATTTATTGTAAACTTTCAATATGTATGGTTTCTTTTTAAAGTAGCGCTCACGTATCAGTCGGGAATACAGTATTTACTCAGATTTATACAATTTTTATTATTGTATAATTCAATAAATATTGAAGTACCTATCTATAACAGAGCCGTTCCTGTCGAACACGACATTGGTGTTGAACACATAGACCTTAGCTTCGGGACACTCCTCGCCTTGCTGCGGCACCGTGCAGTCTACGCTCTCGCGAACGTTTATGACCAAGTAGACAGAGTTCTGTCGCGCTGCCGCTGACATCGATACAAGGAGCTGAAAGTAATGATAAAAATAAAGGTAAATGTCACTGCACTTAATATTATGTTTTAGATTATATTGAAATACTTTTACAGCGTATGGATAAATGACGGGTATCCGATACATAAAGTAACAAGAAATCTACAAAAATAATAGTGAAATTCCTCCAGATAATCTAACCGATACTTATTCGGGAGTGATGGAAAGACCACGCGTCTCGAATAATAATATTCATGTGATTATTTTATTGTTCGATTATACGGTATAAAATGAATTGCTACGAGTTTTTCTAGCATCAATGTTAAGTATACAGGAGTTATATTACGTACATCATCGTACAGGTCAGGTCGTAGAGCAGGGATCGGGTACTGCGTCAGGAGACCAAAGATTGGCACCGCGAAACTTGTCGTTCCGTTTGTTAGTGTCAATTCTGGAAATACTACAATATCCGCATTCTGAAATACAACAAAAAATGAATTATTTAGAAAAGTCATCAATAGTAGAGACAGTCGAAATTTTACTGTTTAGTTCATAGTTAAACTACTTTAAAAGTTTGATTTAACCCCTATTTAAAACTATTTTTAGAATTCTCTTGTATTGTCAATTGAGAAAAAGATAGAGCTATTGTACTCGTAAGTAAGTATTACAAAAGGAGCTTGTTGCTAAAATTTTCAAACAGGCGCCGATTAAAATTACGAAGCAAATTTTTTAGTATTACAAAGGTCTTTTAAAAAAGTTAAATATGAAGTATACCTGGTCTGCGGCCTCCTTAATGGCGGCTTCGTAGTTAGCTTTGTTGGACTCGACATTTCTGTTCACGATGTACTCTACCACCGCAGCTACATAATGATCGTCTTGTGGAGTTGACCTCTGGAACACGAACATGAAACATTTATAACAAAGAACAATTTTTTTTTTAAGAATACCGTCGACGGTGGAAAACCGCGTACAGTCATAGGTGTATAAACGACTGACTTGGAATCATAAAACCGTCTATTCATCAATTAATTTGTAATTTTATTACGCACATTTACCCGCTATAATACTGGTGACAGAGCCAACGGATGACTTATGTATAATATGTATGTATCCCTATCTAGGTAGTTCCCCGCGCAACAAATACATTGTGTATGCAACAAAATTCCATTCATTAATGCTCTACTCCACTTTGGACCGGTCTGTCTGGCCAGTCATAGATTGTGTCTATGCCATATAGGTTTTACTTTGTATATTTTATATCACTTTTAGTCTGAATAAGGAACCGAAACGATCCGGTCAGCTGTTGATTAATATTTAGCGGTCGGGTCCGAGCTACACTGTTGCCGGGGTCAACGTACGGACGTATGTCTGGCCATAATACCTAGCACCTATTCGTACGTTATTGACCAATTTGTTGAGAAATACAGCATGTTGATATTACACTTACAATACAATTAAGGTATGAGTAGAGATGTAAGAGCTATTGGTACTTATTCATGTCCAACTCGTCCAAATCACGAATTAATTTCTTTTGTTTACTGTTATTTGTCCACATTTCATATGGTAATGACTTAAACCCGGTTTCATCCACATTTCACCCGCAACTGCTATCGCGTGTTATTTGTTTACAACAACACAATGTCAGAACAAAGAACACTGCTACCAACCACGCAAAAACTAATAATTTAATCACACATGTTACGTTTCTGTTTTCTTGGTACTAAAGAATACAAAATACCTATGACCCCTACAATCATAAGACAAATCGCCACAAATATTATTGTTTACAACTCACCTCAAACGAACTCAACACCAAAGAGAGGAATATTAAAACAGGAAAAAGCATTGCATTAAAAGAAAATCACACATTTAAAAATAGCTTCAGTAACAAAGTCCTCTCAACACATAACACAATAACTAAGGTTATACAAAAATCAATAAAGGTTGTAGAATAAATGTAGTTTTGCTAAATTGGCCTGAACGTCGTACCAGGTGGCTGTCTCGATAAGTACTGAGTAGAGAGTACCACTCAATAGACAAACCTTTGTGTTTTAAATTAATACCCCTCTGATCTGTTTGTTTACTCTGCAATATTGTACCGAAACGCGTTACTTTATATGTAAATACAATTCACGGATGTGAATTTTATTCTCATTTGTGTTATATTAATTTGTGCCGGTTATTTAAGTATTCTGTATTTTGACAGAATACAACCGTAAGTGGTTTTCATTATTGCAAGATTTACATCTATACATAACAGCAATTAAATTGTGATAAGGACGCCGCAGCGACATGTTGGGTATTGAAATAAAAGATAATGTTGTCACTGAATATTATAATTATGCATGTAATAGGAGGGCAAATGTTTCACGCACATAATTACTGTAAGTATTAATTAGAGGTGATATCATATATTATTATTATTTGTATTAAGTCACTAATCATTATTTAC
Source organism: Anticarsia gemmatalis (assembly GCF_050436995.1). Taxonomy (NCBI): domain Eukaryota; kingdom Metazoa; phylum Arthropoda; class Insecta; order Lepidoptera; family Erebidae; genus Anticarsia; species Anticarsia gemmatalis. Next base: position 4,596,980 of record NC_134764.1, on the reverse strand, counting down.
AAAGAATCAATTAAATCAGTTATCAATCAAACAAAGCGGGGTATTCCAGGTTAATGATTGAGTATTCAGTAATTAAGCAGCATGTTATTTTTAAATTGATTATTTTAAGACACGTTAATTTGATAAATAGAAAAAATGTCGGACGCTATCGTTTGATAGTGCCAAACAACCGCTATCTCGTATTCAAATTGGCTCGTATCCATAATACTGCAATCAATAAATTATTCTTGGACGCCGACCTTCATATCTCTATCTTTTTCATTCTCGTTGTAAACGAAAAGGATGGCAAGCGTTGTTTCGGTGCATTTTCACATTTTATATGATTATCTTTTGTTTATTTTCACGGAGTGCAGCGTCGAGTGTGTGATGAACCAGGCTCGCATGATATGAGTGGAGCTCATTAGTGTTTTTAAGAATGAATGCATGTTGCATACAATGAAGAGGTGAATGGAACATATTGTTTGCGAAATGTGGGCGAGATAATAACCGGCTCCTTCTGGATACTGCATACTAACAATAGGAGTCAATAGGACATAATAGACGAAGGATTATCTACGGTTAACTGCCTATATTTGGCGAACAAAACATGGTCCTAGCTGAAAGATTCGTTGTTGTCAATTGTAGCGTCGCGCGGTACCTGTCTTTTGGCTTATCTTATATGGACTTTGAAAATAAATAAGACTTGCATTTAATGCACCAGAGTAGGTACAAAAGTATGTAATCTTAAGGAAAATATAGGCCACTATCTGAACAATTGGCTCTAAGTTCTATAATGAACGAATGTTCAAAAATTGTTATTATGCATTAAAGAGTTTTTACTATCTTGCCGCCGAAATAGATACTTTAAGAAGCGACCGTAAATTATTACATAAGTATTCTTATATCCAGATAATTCATTATCGGCAATCATTAAGGAAATGCATACTAATCCATCCCAATCAATATCAATATCATGTACCGTAAAAGAGTAGGTAGGTAGGTATTATAAAAGCGAAAGTCACTTTGCCCGTCTGGTAAGCTTTCGCGGCTAGATGGCTGAACCGATTAACCCCCGGTTTCTGAGTAGGTACATTTAGCGGTAGTTTATCTATTCGATAGCGTTTTTTTATATGAGTTTAAACGCTATTGAATAGATAAACCACTGGTACCTCAGAAACCGGGGGTAAGACGTATGTTGTACTCCATCATGGTGATAATAATATCTCGGTAAAATATGAATTAGTCTCTAACTAACTCAAGATTTAAATTAGTTATTCTTTATAATATAAGTTTGTTTTCTGTTTATTTCCGAAGCTTTAGCTTGTAGGTAACTAGAGATAACAACATATCGGATCACGTGCAAAAATAAATGTTTGAAGTTTTTGTAGGACATTGTTAATTTCTTAAATCATGTGCATTACATTGTTTGTTTTGTTGCTTACATAGCGGAATTAGTTTAAGAAGCGAAGAGGAAATATGTGAAATTGTAAACTCTGTACCGGATGAGTATGATTTCAGTACATACAAGTAAGTAGATATTATCTTATCTGTGACGTCATCGACGAATGTTAAGCATCAGAAGAGGTCTAACATAATCGTAATCTTATCGTCTAATTTGTGCAAGTCATCACTACAAAGTGACATTATCTGCTTAGACCAAAGTTCACTTACTTGTAGGGAGCTCCCCAACACCGCGCACAGGACAAAAGTCGAGAGAATCCACATGATACGTGTTGTTTTGCGAATGTCACACGTCCAAAGCCTGGTTTGTGGGTTTCTGACTGAACGACCCGTATTTATTGTGCACTCTATATAGTACTTGTAAGTGTCCATTGTACACAAACTCACGATTTATCTCTGAGGAAATATCGGTAATTATTGAAATACTCAACAACAGCAGCAGCCAGCCTAATCTGAACTACATTCTTTTTCTACATCTAAATGAGAACAAATTGTATAAATGTAGAAGAAAATAAAATAATTAAATACATAATTATATTATATTTTATATTCCGAAATTATTTTTTTATACCCCAAATGATAGACAGGGTCACATGCGTCCAGAATCTATAAAAAAAATAGTCGTGTAACAGTGGTGATGGTTATATCTCTGAGAAAATCCTCGGAGACTTACTACTTATTAAAGTATAAAAATATTATATTTGCACAAACAATAATCTGAAATAAACAGCTTTAGAAACAATTGTAAGATTATAATGGCTCATAAAAATAAAATTATTTATTTACAAAATGCCACTACACAGTACAACAAGATTGTTGACCTCTCCCAATTAATTAGTTGCAGAAAAGGGCTTAATCAACTTAGCTTCATCTATTTTTACAAAACAATATCGAATGGCCAAACATAAACAATGAAATGGAAACTTACCGAGTACTAACTACTAATACCTCAGATGGGAAAAGGGGACGTCCCTTACACTGTTGTGTGTGTATATTGTGTGTACCGTCATACAAACGTAAAGAACCGCAAGAATAACTCCACAATTGATTTGTCAAGCATGTCTCAATGACCTATTATTACACTAGATGTACTTAGTACTAAGACAGATGTTTAGAACTTCTCAGATAAAATAATATAAAAGTATAAATACTTTTCTTAAAGAAACTTTAAATAAAAAGGAAATTCTGTAGAGATGATGTATTAATTATTTTAATTTTTGGTAAAAGTAACTAGTTTTAATGATCCATGTCATGATCAATATTACTCAGATATTCCTTTTAATCAATTCATTTGTTCATTTTGCTATATTGTCATATACCTAACATAGGTACACATCCAGCCTTCATACGTATATACAAACCTATATTGTATAATCAAACATAGTAGACACTTAGACAGTCTTGTATGCAATGTTCGCGGTTGACGGAGGTATACCAAATTCAGAATTTGGAATAACATGAGTGACCCGGAGACTTGCAGGTTCCGATGGTGGCTTGTCTGATACAGCAAAATGATTTTGGGAATACACAGAATTATTTATTATAATTTAAATGAATCACGCACGCCAAGACTCTATCTTTCTCTGTCGGACCTTACCTATATTTTTTTCAGCTCTACGAAATGTAAAATATCGTAGATAGTAGATCTATGGAAACGTTTGTTCTAAAGCAAAGTGCTTATCAACACTTAACAACTGTCTATTAAAGATAACATTCAGATTACAAACAATATTAAATTTTTAATGCGGCTATCTGAAACAATCACATAATCCTCTATTTTGTTCCTGCAGATTTCTTCCCGTATCACTGAAACTACACAGTACATAGAGATGTTATTTCTCACGATAAGCTTTTTCAAAAACTTTTTACAAGATAGTACATTTTCATCGCTTCTGACCAGGGCAATAATATCCTATATCAATACGATTTAAACCTTTTCTTAGTATAGATAAGATTGAAATTCCAACGTGTGATGATTATCTCAATAATAGACGTAAATAAACACACATAACAAGATAAGGCATGAATGAATAATGATATCAGTCCGATCGTGACTTGAAATGTTCTGTTTTAATCCCCAAGGTTCGGAAGATTTTCCTAATTTTCTCATAAACGGCTGATGTTAGCTCCAAAAACTTCACTGCGATAAGCTTTTCATGAAAAAATGCGTCGAATGATATATAAACCATGTTTGTTTCATCTTAGTTTTTTATCCATACATTTTTAATACTAATTATACTAAAAGAGAAACTCTGTCTTGCTGTGTGATATTTTTAACGCATTGCAAGATTTAAACATTTACGAATCCCCAGCTAAATAAAAATTTATTGAGGTAGGTATGTGTGCCTACCCAAGGTGGTAAAAAAGGTGGTTACCATCAAAAATACCATCTTTACAATCAGAATCTCTTTACGGGTTGTTTCAACTTGTTGTTAATTTATTGAAAACAATTTGTGTAACGAATAAAGCAGCTCTAAATTGACAAAGGTTTCTTATTAATAACACTGAAAAAGTGAGCCTGAAAATAAAAGACATATCATACGAAACAAAGCTACGGGAAACAGTAAGAGGTGTAACTATCTATAAACGAAATTGAAATAATCTTATCAATCATAATAATAATTAAAGTGGTTCGAATATTGAACCTGTGACTACGACACGTCATGTTCAGTGGCGTCTTAGATAAAGGTAGGTACCTATAATGATTAATTTTATTAGCTGCTTTTTATTATTACAAACGCACATCTGTTTTCATAATTGATACCTAGTGCCTAGTAGTACTTACAAAGGAAACTATGATTGATTTACTTATAAATTAAATTAATATGTCTGATTAGTCATGTCGTGCACGTGGTACTACGGCAACGATCTAAAGACCAGTAGTTTGATCTAAATAATTACTATCGAAGCTCTTCCTATACTATAGATACCTGCGGATTTTGAGTTATCGTCAAGGCCGCAGTTGAGCATCGGGATTTTCATGTTTTAAATTCCAACTAAAGCCTGTTTTCATGTCGATACCAAAATCTACGAGTTCGTAAAGATTTCACAGCTTAAAAGTTTTAGAACATAAACCACAGCTCTATCTACAAGGTTTGATAAGACAGGCTTCTGACTACAAACGTAGGGTTTGATTGATTTTAGGCAAGGCTTTAACCGATTTGTAAACCTTTTTTTGCATTAAACATTACACTTAATATATCACCATGTCATTGGAAGTGCCTGAACAATATTATATAGCATTGATCCAGTAAGTGCCGGACACATAAACGCCTACAAAAATAAATATAGCAAATTTTTCATGTGTGTTTGAACATGACTACTTTATCAGGCATTCCCGGCAGGATTCCAGTTCAGTGCTGACGATACGTAACATACCGTAGTACTTAATATTATGTCCTTATATCGGGTGTAAACGAACATTCGTCTCTTGGGACATCCAGGCTCTGCATCGACTTTAGTGAAGGAGTTTTACAAGTAAACCCTGGCTGGGGAAAGACGGCTTACCACGTCCGACATATGAATTTTAAGCCGCTACCAAACTACTCCTGTACCTACCACTGAGGAGTTAGGAGATCTATATTCTTTCTTGGCTAAACGTCAGTGATGTACGCAGTGTAATTTCAAGATTCAACCAGTATTGTTATCATTCTTATATTCAACAACACGTTTTTGTGAACAGTTTTGCGTGTCATGCTTATTCGGCACCAATTGTTTATGACAAATTATGTGGACAAAGTTACTGACATTTTGAGACATTTATTCTTTAAAATACAAATCACCTGTAATAGTTAATTACTTAATTGCTTGCGCAGTGCTAGACAAAAACGGACCAGAATTTTGCATACACAGTCAATTTTGCTTAATTTGCGGCTGAAAAGTCCTTCTATGATGTTCAGCTTACTGTGGCCTTTGTTCATCAGAAAAGAATTCACGAAGACAAACCACGGCTATTACCTAGGTACCTACTATTAAAATAAATCTGGAAATAAATTCACAAAATTGTGTGCGATGTACACTTTTTTCCGATGCGCACTGTGTTTATAGCGACCTTTTTCAACCATGTGTATCATAATATAACAAAATGGTCTGACGATAAATTTGAAGATTGCAATTTTTTGCGCAACAATTAATACAAATCGGTGCTATTACGACACTTACTTAGATACTATATATATACTTAGATACTATAAAGTTGATATTTTGGCGCATACGCTTCCTTCAAAATACATTGTAGACTCCATCAAGTTTCAGGATATCTCAATATGTATATAAAAGTTAAATGACAGAAAAGACACTTATCGGAAAGATATTAGGATATTCTGTCACATAACCTCTAGTCTCTACCTTACTTAGGTTGCGAAACCATGATTATTAAAAACATAAAACTAATTATGATAATATTTCATAGATTTGATACCCTGAAAAAAAGCTCACCTCGAAACAGACTCATTCAGCACTCTTTGGAGGGCACCAAACACCCCACGTACGCAGGAAAATATCAAAATAGTAGAACAAATTGCAAAAGCGATGTGTGCGTGCTATGTTCAGATTAAAAGTAACCGATAGCTGCCAACCATACTTTCTGAAGCACAATATATTGACGTTACCATCACTATACATCCTTGAAACATGCATGTTTGTAAAAAAGAACCCAACGCTTTTTCCGCGCCTGTGTGATACTGTGCAACGCAACAGGCGCGACAATGATCGCCTGCGCTTATACAGCGCTAAAACTGCCCTTATGGGTGATAGTATACTCTGCATGGCACCGAAAATTTATAATAAATTACCGAAACAATTGAAGAATTTAAATATTGATATGTTTAAAAATAAAGTTAAAGATATGTTATCGAAAAAATGCTATTATAATATTAACGAATATCTGAATGATACATTTTAGTAATTTTATGTTAAATATTGACATTTTGAATTATTTTTATTATCTTTATTATTTACATTATTTTGACATTATTGTGATGACATCTCATTAACTGACATATTTACATTAATCATTTCTGCTCATATTACCTTAAATTATTGATGTTGTATAAAACTACGTACCTATTATTATTATTATTTTTTTATTATTATTCCACCTAACATTTGCATGCCAATTATTGGTAAAACATGTTGATACGCCCTGATATGTAACTAACAACTTATGTAAACCACACATGTTTTGAGCAAATAAATATCTTTATCTTTATCTTTATCTTTATCTTTAACAAAATCAATGAAACACCGATTACATTTTAATTTTGTGTATAATTTTCACTACCTTAAAAAACACATTTATTTCAAGTTAACCGTACACCAACATCCCATGAGTCCAATAGAATTTTCTTCCAAGAACTAACGAAATAAATTGCTCTAGAAAGACAGAAAGTATTATGTTTGCTAGTTTTCCAAAGGTTTATCTGAGTGCCGTGAATGGAGGAGGTGACTTTGCATGCTCTGGCTGTTCAGCCGGTGTCTGCGTACAGCGCGGGTACGAGCCCGCCTGAGGCCGATCGGAGACTCGTACCGAGGCGAGTCCCTGCGAGGATTCAGAACACCCGCTGCAAATGTAAAACAATACATAAATCCTTAGGTATATAAGATCATTTATTCTTTAATGACAAATAACAATGGACAATATCGTAAAGAATTCTGAAAATTCTATCTGAGACGTGTATTGTGCCTATGGTCTGTAAAAGTTGTACTTATTTATCTGTACCTACTTCACGCGTAGTGTAAAATACCAAAAGTGAAATTATAATAATTCAGTTTTGATGACCGAATTTTACATTTTTAAAGATAATGAACTAAAAAAAGAAAGAATAGAATTATTGCTGGTACCTACAAAGTAAAGGATACAAAATTACTTAGCTAAATACCTTCTCTCATCATTTCGTAATTATGATTACCAACGACCCTTCTTAACCTCTTCTCGTATTGTCCGTTGAGTTTTTCAAAGGAATCCTGACTAGATTTCAGTATTTCTTGATATTGGTACATGAACTCTCGGTTCAGCCGGCTATCCTCCAGGGTCTTAGAGTCCAGCCCCTTCTTGATAGCGAAGCCCAGAGATCGTGACAGCGGTGGGTCTTCTATATTTATTTCTGCATTGCTTGGCTTTATGCTCTACAGAGGAAATTATCAAAAATATTAGTCAATCAGTTTCGAGAATATTTATCTACTAGCTACTGCGAGAAAAGCGGAGGTAATATGAATTTACTCCCAATTTCACTACAAGCAGCTGTCTATGTTATTAAGTTGAATTCCATTCTTTGACAATTTAACATTAGTTAATTATTTTACGCTAATAAACATAAAGATTTATTCACACATTAATCATAATGTTGAACAAAGAAAAAGGAACATAATCGTCCTTATTTTTCTATTATTAGATATTAATATTGTTATAGATTCATCAATACATGTATAGCAATAATAAGTTGACAATTATAAATAGGCTGGGCTATTGTAACATTTGTAATGTAAATCTTACCTTCATCACAAGAAAATAATGCAGAAAGAAATGCACAGCGTGCAACAAAGTATACAGGATGCCACACGCATTTATACATACCTGAGATATCCGCTGCAAGATACGCTCAAATTATTAAATTACGAGACGGTTGTCACTACCTTTTTCTAAACTCATTAGAAGAGTTAAAATTAGTTACTAAACGAAGCTCTTACTTAAACTTCGGGACCTTAATAGGGATGAAAGAGTATGGCATACTACTAATAAGGCATCATTGATAAAATCTGTACTTATCTATACAAACGCCTTCCATGATTAACTTTTTTAGCGTACTGATACAGCATAACAGCACGCAATAATTTTAAATTAAATCGTGCAATTTGTAATTATTTAAAGAGGGTGGTAAACAGGAGAGTGCACATGAAAAGCATAGAACATAATGCTGCATAATAGTATTTGGAAAAGACAGTGATAAACATTCACAACTATAAGCATTAGTTACATACCAAATTACTTGAACACGACAAAATTATAATTAATATTGTACGTGCACGAGCTTAGGCCGAGTGAACACATAAACGGCAACCTGATTGTTATATTAAACGTCGTAGATACCTCTAAAATAGCAAATAGTACCACAATTACAGTCCACAGTTCTGCCATCACTACAGCTTTAAGCACTATGGATCACAAATCATGCACCTCTACATTTCCTGTGCAAATTGTTCATTTAATCCCTCAAACATTATGTCTGTTACGCAACTTAGAGCACAACCGAACCGAATAACGATTGGAAATAAGATTCCTCCGATTGTCAGTTGAGATTGTGGCATCAAACAATAGTGTTATGAATCTGGCGGGCCTGCGTCTGCGCCGGTAGTTGTCACAATAATACCGAGAATAGGTAACCCACACACACGTAACGTGAAAAAAAACAAACGCATTTGTGTAATGTCTCTGTTGAACGTGAATAATGACTTTAGACTTTTGTCCGAGTACAATGAAATGTAGGTACGACATAACTGCAGCATTCACACATAGCTCCCTCAGTAGTTCCAGCAGCACAGAGTAGGTTTGCGGTTCTATTCTCGAGCCGACTAAAGTTACAATAGAGAATTTTCACTATTGTAGAGTCGGCAAACTCAGTAGAGAATCCTAAGCTTTGTACTATATGGTCTCCCAATATCCACTTAGCCTAGCCTTTGATGAAAGTAGTCCTAATTTTGTAAAAAGGAGGTAAGAACCTCATGTCTACAATAAAAAAAGGTAATGTTTCATTTCAATTTCACTTTCAACGATTATAGGGAAAGAACATATTTAATTGGCAAATAACAATTTATTATTGTGAACTTACAATGATTATAATTGTTATTTCATTATAAGCGGTGCTAACTGGTTTACTGTGTCATGTAAATGTTCGTTGAATGAGAGAGTAACTCGATGTCACCAGTATAAGACATGTCTCGTGACCCACGGGTGATTGGTGAGGAAACCTGATGAAATGTTACGATGAAAATACGCTATCAGTTCTTTTCAACAATCGTGCCTTAGATAATAAATTATTACATATTAGTTCCTATGTATGTCAAAATACCATGAGTATTCCGATTTTATAGTTACTCCCGGGCCTGCATAAACAGTTCGTCCACTAGAAATAAGACATCGGTGTATGTCAAAGACAAAGCCTCTATTATTTATGTGAGGAATGAAAAATCCCGTGTGAGACAAGAGACTAGGTAGATTTATTACGGTTAAAAACTTTCCGCTAGATTCTTGATTTTGATATTCTAGTCCCGATTGGGACGGTCACCAATTTGACATCTACATTTTTAATCCAACGGGCTTAGGTAGACGGTGAGATTGGAGATGGTGAGGAAACGACTATAGCAATGTAAAAAGATAACGAATGTGCCAACGATTTATCCAGCTCCTAGAATAAAGCTGATCAGCCATTTAAATCGTGTTCTTACTTTATCATTTTCCATAAAAAATCATGCGTATAGCATGAGACGTTCAATTTGTTTGGAACTTTGAGATCTTTATCCTCGTCGTGTAGGTACTTTGGAGTCCCGAAAACAAACCGTGCTATGATATGAATAACAGCTGATAGTCGCGACATGAGGTCAGTTAACTGACAGCCACTTATCTGGGGTCAATTTAAGTGGCGTGCGTGCCGTGCATCGTCAGTCGAACTGGATTAAACCGGATCGTCTATCTGGTGATAGTCATATATTTACTATATTTTGCAATGATGATAACAAGCGGTTTGGGCCCGAGTAGCGACAGTACTCTTAGTACTATAGTTAGTCTATTCATTCGGTAACTAGGTAACAGAAGAAGTACGTAGTTATTGTAGTAACATACATTTTTCTCAAAGGGGTAGGCAGAGACCAGATAACGTAGTAGTCAATAATACTAAATTTTTTTAAGGCAACCACTGTTTTTAGGAAAATTCCTTAATGCGAAGTAACCAAGTTCAAATTCAATATTTATGCAGTATAAATTCTCCTTCAGAATGGCTGTAAATATGTTTTGACGGCAAAACTTCTATAAATAAAAGTCTTTGGTTCCTAAAACCACTTCACCATTAGTACTTTTTTACTTTGGAGTTAGTTATTTTTGCATAATAATTTCACCCGTATAATATAATTCATGAATCATAAAACTCATTAGCAAAAGTAATTAACCAATTATGAGCTACAAAAATTACTTATGTTGAAAGCTAATATGTGATGTGTATTTTATTCCTAATGAGCAAATGCCTATAAATAACACTCAAATAGGCAAAATAATTAGCGGAATGTTTAATCGAAATTATTGTTTTCGTAACCCAAATGATAAGTCAATAGCTGTTATTGCTGGGTACTGCTTTTAACTGGTTATTGTCGCTATTTGACTTATAATTGCCTTATTTATAATACTTTATCTTGGTATCATAAGAACAACAACGATCTTTAACTTGAATACCGAGAGCCTTGCTACCTTTCAACTGAGCTACTCTCTCTCTCTACTTATAATTTGTGCGCCTAACTAGGTAGAAATAATAATCGCAGGATATAATTTATGATTAGTTATAATTTTGTTATAACAACTAGGTACGTACTAATTACAAACAAAAAAAATGAAATTTTAATTTCATCAATGCTTAAGTAAATAATACCAGCTAACTTTTCCTGTACCTGAAAGAATTATTTAAAAAAATATATATTATTTAGGTATATTCCTATAAGATCTTGAAGAGGATTTTTTTCCAACGGAGTTTTCAGTCATATTTTCCTGTACTTGATTTATTAACCTAACGAAAATAGTTTTATTGTTCTGAAATTCCTTGAAGAAGATTTTTAGTTTTTTTATCGTGGAGTTTTCAGGTTTATATCCGATACTTACCCGACATAAAATAATGAAAATGAATACAGTATAAACTTGATTACTTTTCTTTTCAGTTAACGACGTTATTTTTTCTTGTGCAAAATATTGCAACCTCGACGTTCTCCCTGACTTTAAGGTTTTCCAATACAGTAAGCGTAGAGTGCCCCCGAGAATTCCACTACACTAGAGAGGTGTTAAGTACCACGTTAAGGGTGGAACGTAATTATGTATTAGCCATGAAGGGAAATTACTCTAAATATTCAAGATATTTTTTACATACTTAGTACTTAAACACAAAATATGTCCTGTCTAGGCTACTTGGTTAGGTATTCCATACTCACGTAGTTATTTCAAGGCTCTGAGGACTAATGAGGAGTTTGAAGGAATCAACGATTCCACAACTCGGCTATTGTTAAATATTATTATATTTTAAATAAATTGTGCGACAAGCATGACAAGTTCCTTTTTAAACCAACCTTAACTTGGTCCTTCCTGATAAGATTCATTATAAAATTGTAATTATCATGAATAATTAAAATAACGAATTAAATATTACTTTTTTCAGTCATTAAAAACTTTACGATACATTTACACAAAAAACAATAGAATTATTTGACAGCGATTATTGCTCAAATGAAATGTTAAAAAAAACACTGGCAATGTCAACTGTACTGTCACAAAACGTGCAAATGTCAAATTAAAAACAAACAAAACATGACATCGTTTTTTGGCGGGTAATGGATTCCTGATTCTAGTGCAAGTTTTCTTTTTTTTGTTGGAAATGAAGACTCTTTTCTTTATCACTAAACTTACGATAGCGATGTCAAGGTTGAGTCGGTGGTGGAACAGCTAAATACGAACGTTCTGCTGAGTTCGTGTTAGTTTGACCGCGCGCCACTCGGCGAGAACTGTGCCTAGCGAAATATATGAAACCAGTTTAGAAAATTGTTAAACAAATTAAGTTCGATTAATCTATCAAAATGCCACCTGTTTCGTTAACTAATGATGTGAGTATATTTCTATATTTTTCTGGAATAATGAAGTACTGGACAGAGTATTGCTTAGTTACTTTGTTTACATTCATTTTTCAAAATAATCAAATCAAAATCAATTATTTTAAACCTACCAATGTGTTTTATTCTTCACGCATTTCTAAAGGATTTTTTTATAAAGTGTACCTAACAGGATAATGGCTGAACATTTGCTTCACTCAGGAATTTTATCAAAACACTTTTCCTCTTTTTTTCTGTTACTTATAAAATTGAATAGGTACCTAGGTTACAGTACCGGCAATTTACGCATATACACATAAATAACTATTTCTCTATAAACAGGCCCCTAAGAAGAAGTTGCGTGTAGCCATCATTGGTCAGAGCACATTTGCAGCGGAGGTGTTCAAACTACTGCAGAGAGATGGTCACGAGGTTGTTGGAGTCTTCACAGTCCTGGACAAGGGAAACAGAGAAGATCCTCTAGGTAATTATTAAAATAAATAATTAAAATTAAACATTAAAAAAGTAATCTATTGTAATTAATTTCTCTTTATAATCTTTTTTCTCCTGGTTTGTTATTGAAAATGACTTTAGTTGTTGTATTATATTCCAGGAAATTAATTAATTTTTTTTTTTTCAGCCACAATTGCTGCACAGAATGGCAAGCCAGTGTACAAATACAAAACATGGAGAATAAAAGGAAAAGTGATACCGGAAATATTGGAACAGTACAAATCGGTAAGTTTTTATATATTAAAAATCTTTATTTATTTTGATTATTAAATCAACTAAAGTACTAAGCTCGAAAATTAACTGAGAGTAGTCTAAAGAATATACTCGTTTTTGACCATATAATTCATCTAAGTATGTGTAAATTTAAAATTATTCTTCTCTTAATTGATTCTTAGTCAAATTCCAAAAGTGTTCATCATTTACAAAACAATACCATCCCTGTTACAAAATGTTTAATACTGTTTACTCAACAACCATTCAATTATATTTTGACTGAAAACTATACTATCTAGACTATTATAGACATACCTCATATCAAGTAACTGACTAAAAAGTCTTGAACAAGCCTACAGGTATATAATCACTTAGCAACAGTTCACATACATTTTGCGTGTACAACGAGCATGACACTCAAACCAGTAATAACTAGTTCTAGCAATTGTCCAGATTGAATACACCACTTATTTTGAGTGCAAACACTTATCAATGAATGGACACTTATTGTGAATGCTTGTATGATATAGTGACACTAATTTGAAACTGCTATAAAGTGAAAACTTCAGTATATAATTTCAGTATCAAAAATTCTCTAAAATTATGGTATTATGATGTGGATTTAATGAAAAGATTCTTAGAATTGGAAGCTTTGTATTTTTTTCTGCTTATTACAATGGACATTATATTATGTGTACTGGTGTAGAGAATTCAAGGCTATTTGCGAAAAATACTCAGTTATCTCATACAAATTAGCTACTATTTTGAATTAGTAACATACTCAAATTGCTTATACACTGTACATAGAAAGCCATATAGATTTGACACACATCTTGCGAATTTATTCTAATACTAGGTATAGGCTTAAAAATATATAGACAAGACTGTCGTAAAGTAATATAAGTTTGGTAGTAAATAGGCCATTAGGAGCAAATATTCCAATGTTTCCTAGTGCACTGTTGACCCGTGTATCTAAGTTGGTCGGGAGTCGGCGGTTCATAGCTGTCTGTTCGATATCTATTGGGGTTGAGAAAGCCATTCGGGAACTAAATTAACTTCTGATACAAAGTATCACTGACCTGCTTGCTTGCTATTATTTAATTTAAATTTATTTCTGTTTACTTTTTGTTTTATGAACTTAATGATATCTTGCATTTTGACCGCATATTCTCAAAAGATTTTTCCGAAAAATACGAAACTATTACTGCAGATTCAAGAAATTTATTTTCTGTGCTCCATAACAAAATAAAACGTAATTTTAACATTCATAATTTTATTCCCAAGCATGCAGATTTATTATTTTCTGGCCAATCGTTAGTTGAATAAAATAATTTTACTTGCTCTAAGTAACATTTTCTTCAATACAGCTGGTAGATAAGTTTTACCCGCAGTTTCATTAAATTTTCTGAATTCCCAAACGATTAACACAAGGTTAATGCCCGCAAATCGATGGGATATTACCAAACCGCGTGTAATGTGATTTTTATTGACAAATAATATCATGTTAGTAGCTAAGTGTCACATCGATAACCCGCCTATCAAACAACTGTAAAAGTTTATAACATGAACTATCCACGTGCTTCGGAAATATTCAGAAAAAAATAAACAAACAACATCGATATTTTTTTTATTACGGTTCGAAGGCACGTTGCCGAATAATGTTATGTCTATTTGCTAAAATTAGAAGCTTATCTTCCCGCTTTGTCCCAATAATAATATAATCAATAGGATTGGTTGTTCTCACAGAATAGCGCTTTAATTGATGTTCCAACTATTTTTCTCTCAGCAAAACCGCTCAGAATAATGTTCCCACCTTCAAACAACTAGAGTATCTTACATTTCTGAATAATGTGAAAATATAGATTTGTTAATTTGTATCCCAGTTACTCAAAAACCGCTAAACAGTTATGCATTAACACCCATATAGTTTATAAACTAAAGTATCAGACCCATTTACGGAATCTGCGCAGAGGGAAATCGCTAAGAGGAAGTAGTTAGCAATTCTTATAAGTAAGATATTGATTAAGGTTGTGCTAAAATAAGGTTAGCCTTTAACTTGAATAAATGCGTGTTATTATAACGTAAATGACAATGAATGAAGGACTTTCTTTATGCTAATGATCGTCGATATTCATTTACGCTGTCATCACGATTTCAATTTGCGATGTATGTTTGGAACTTAGGTATTCTCTAGTGTCAATGGCCATATTATAATCTCATATCTATCTAACTACAAACCAAGCGTCTCATAGAGACGTATATAGAAATAGTTAACACACCGTCAAAAACTTTGAACTTTCCTTCGCGATATTTCCCTTTGCCGTTACCTATTACAACTTCGTTAAAGCAAAAATTCTTGAGTTGCGTTAAGATTCTTCGTTTATAAATAGGTACAATATAGCAAAGCTAATAATACATTTTCTTTTGTGAACAGGTGAATGCCGACATCAATGTCCTTCCATTCTGCACACAATTCATCCCAATGGAAGTGATCACTCACCCGAAGTACGAGAGCATCTGCTATCACCCCAGTATACTACCCAGACATAGAGGAGCATCGTCTATTAACTGGTAAGATATTATCATTGCTTTATACCTGAGTCATCATAATTAAATCATTATTTCGTGACATGTGAACGTAATATTTTTTTATTAAACGGCATTAATTCCTGTGTTAGGAAGAAGTTCTGCATCTCACAAAAGGAATTTTTCAATAGTAGGAGTTAGTGGTTGATTATGATCGAAATCTGTTCAAATCATACGAACCAATCAACTAGAAATTGAACCTGACACATAGTATCAAAAGGTTCTAAAGTAACAGATCATAAAAACCACTTTCTATGCACCAACACGTGCATACTAGATCAATTACTTTTACAAGTAGTCACTTATCCATTAGCAGTTAACAAGTTCATTACAAGAGTTTCCAAGATGTTATTACATAAAGCAGTTTTCTATGTAAAGCAAGGCGCGTTTATCTTCGTAGTAATCGAGTTAATGATGAAACGATAGCGAACATGTCGTCAGTAACACGTTTGTATTGATACTTATGTAATTATATGGACGCAACATATTGCGTGTGGAATGCATTTTGCGACAGCGCAGCAAATTAATATGTGATTAGGTACTAAGGCTTGGAAACATTAGATTAGCATGTATTCTCACTATACAATAAAAAACCGTCCATATTGTAGCGTCTGCATATTGTCTACTATTTCAGGTCTGGTATTGTCAAAATTGTGAATAACGCCCCGCCCGAATCATTTATTATTCAAAAATACATATATTCATTTAAAAATACGCAGTTTTCTATTATGAAGCTGGATAAAACCAAAGTTTTGCATTGCTGTTTTTTAGCCCAATAGCACTTAATAGGTTTTCTAGTGTCATTTTTAATGGCAACGGTTAGTCAATTTTATAAATAAATGTATAATAAGTAAATGTGTATGCGACCTAAGAGCATACCATCAATCATTTTCTTCTACGAAGCTAGGCTGTAATTTGAGGTTTTGCTTGAAACTCCATCGCACAAGTATCTACTTAACGTCATTTCTGTAATGACAGTATTATGATCATGCACAATCATAGTAGGTTTCTTTCCCTTCAAACATTTTCTCTAACATACAGAAATTGCCTTAGAATAAGTAGCTACCTACCTGCTTATAAGATAATTCAATCATAAATGTATTATGGTTTCATTATCCATGTATCCAATGCTCCTACTTCCATTCATTATAATAATACGTTGATTGAAACGGAAATCAGTGTCCTAACAAAGTATACACTGCCATAATAATTTGCAAATATCACACACGCGATGTTGTTCGTAATAATACATAATGAATAGGGGTCTAGTTACCTCTAAATACTGCGTATATAATTATATAACCAATTTTGATTATTAACGTAAACGTCGCACTTATTAAATTATATAATTTTGTAATCTACAGATGACCCGTGCACGTTTTTTGTATTTTGAAATTCACGTTTTCATTCTCGAACAGGAAAATATTGTAGAGACATAAGTATAATATGTACTATATAGTACGAAACCAGTCACTGTAACTAGGTTCACCACTAAGCAGACGACAGATACATAGATAGACCAGTCACGTAACATAAAGACCTCCATGGATTTAGAAACTTGAAAAATATATCGCCTGCAATATGCACTGCAAAGACATGTATTTCAATATTTATCGATCTTAGTTTCCTATGTTCAACCAAGCCTAAATGGTATCATAACCAGACCAAACCAGACGTACGATGAAGCAGTCAATTCTCATATCGATCGTCACATCATTCGAGTAATCCGTGACGCGAGAAACAAAATACCGATAAACAAGAACATTCCGCTGGGTTAATGAAAACATCCATTACGTTATGTAAAAGATCATTGGTTTTATCTTACGGGATTTATCCGGATATTACCTACCACATTTAAAACCACAAAACATTATCTAAAGAGACGATACAATGACTTAGGTACCCCCGGTTGTTTCTGAGGTACATTTAGCGGTAGTTTATCTATACAATAGCTTTTTTATATGAGTTTTAACGCTACTGAATAGATAAACTACCGCTAAATAAACCTCAGAAAACGGGGTTATTCCCTGAGTACCCCGATTTATTTTTATCTTTCCGAACTATTTTCAAAACAAAAAAAAAACTCAGAAAACGGAGGTAAATGCTGTACAAATGAATATGCAAATTCGCATACTACAACGGTATAATACATGAGTTCGCACTAGGTACCTACTATATTTATTTATATTTCTACAGGACATTGATTGAAGGCGACACGACATGTGGGCTGTCAATCTTCTGGGCCGACGACGGCTTGGACACGGGACCGATCCTTCTTCAGAAGAGCTTCCCCGCCACTATTGATGATACCGTCGACAGTATTTACAATAAATATCTATACCCAGAAGGTGCGTGTTCAAATTGTTTAATAACAACTCGTTTTTTTATTAGTATTCTTTTTATTAAAGTTTTTGCATGATTAGGTATATTAATCGGTCAAGTGCTTTACAAATATGATTGGCATAAATTGGAAACAAAATATATTTATACAAACATGCATATTCTTTTATATTCATACTTATGTAAAAAATCATATTTCTGTTCTTAACTTTTGGTCGTCTTACAAAAAAAGGCCATCATGTACATGATCATTAAAATGTTTTTGTTACGCTAGAACCTTTTATCCTTAACTAATGTTTTCAACTCGTGTACAGGTATCAAAGCGTTAGCGGAGGCAGTGAACATGGTCGCAAACGGCACCGCGCCGAGAATCACACAGACCGAAGAGGGAGCTACTTACGACCCTGCACTGTTCAAACCTGAAACACACTTGGTAAATATAAGCATACCTACTTAACATGAGCCTAATTCCGATGACTTATCATGTAAATTCTCTAAAAGTTTATTTTAAGAACATCTTTTGTAATTACATTATTTTTTTACTATGTTATTCATAGTGAAACGGCTCTAGACGCCCTCAGAAATGTTAATATAACATCTCAACCTCCCAAGCCCCTATTCTAAATCAAATTAATCTCTGCAAGCTTTCATCAAAAACTTGATAAACAGGTACTATTACATTTTCTCGATTTTCCCATCTTTCTAAGCTTATCAAGTAAAGATCATTAGATAACACTGATTCATCTATGTAAAGTGCAAAAAACTAATCAAGAAACAATAGCCATAAAGATGATTCAATTTCAATAGATAAGACAGAAATTACAATTTGCATTGTCCACTCGCTTTTCACTGAATGATAAATTTCTGTGGATATAGGTAATATTGCGTAGACAAAACAATATGCATTTAGTACAATAGATATTATTTTCATTAGAATATTCCTACAATACACTGATTTTGATTATGATTGGGGCATCGGTTAAAATGTCACACAATTAATAACCGTGTTTGTGTACCAAAAAGCTTGACCGGTCGAATTTTAACAGTCGGTTTCATACATTTGCCGTCACTGCTAACAGACAGGTTATCAGACACTTATTCGTAAGCTGCGAAACAAGATCATAATCCGGTGTTATGTTGTCCGTTTGTTCTTAGTGCCTCCGATTTACGTTTGCCAGTATCTAAGCAAGCAGAAATCTTTTTTAGAAATATAATGTATGAATCAAGAATCAATTTCCGCAAATTTTATCTTGTATCAAGATCTAATCATAGTTAATTACTTCTAGATCGACTGGTCAAAGAGCGGAGTAGCTCTCCACAACTTCATCCGTGGTCTGGACTCGTCCCCCGGCGCTACCACCATCATAAAAGCACAGACGAAAGAGGGCGTGGTCGACAGTGCTGCCAACGTTGAGGTGAAGTTCTTCGGCTCGTCGCTGTGGCAGGCTGAGTATGAGACGCAAGGAGATGCGCTAGTTATTGATGGACTGAACAAACCTGCTGTGGTGCATGAAGCTGGATTGTTGATCACTGCTAATGATGGTGTACAGGTAAATAAAAATTGCTTTATATTTAGTATTATACGAATTTACGATAGGACCTTGTGATGTAGCAGTAGTGAGTGCCACCAAGTCTCGGGTTCGATACCCAAGACGTGCAAATTTATGTACCTAAATTGGCGACTTCCAGGTTGACTTATTTGGTAAAGGGTTTATAATGCTCACTTTACTGTTAATGCACTATTTAAGTCCCGAAATAACGCAATTTATTTCTTCTTCACAGCTAAACATCCAACGTCTAAAAGTGAATGGTAAAATGATCAACGCGCAAAACTTCTTCAAGGCTAACGAAGACAAAGTGACACTAGAACTGACCGCCGAAGAGAAGATCTTTGTAGAAAGTGCCCGAGACATCTGGAAGGCAATACTGCGTATAGACATTGATGACGACACAGACTTCTTCACGTCAGGAGCCGGCTCCATGGACGTAGTCAGACTAGTCGAAGAAATCAAAGATATATCAAATGTAGAACTACAAAATGAGGATATATACATGAACACGACTTTCGAAGAGTTCTACAACATTGCTGTACTAAAGTCCAGAGGTGGTAATGCGAACAAAGACGTGGTTTACGAAGGAGTTGAAATGGATGTGAATAAAATGAAGATTAAGTTCCCTACACAGTTGTTTATTAATGGGCAGTTTGTGAACTCTGATAGTGGGAAGACATTGACTCTGATTAACCCTACAGATGAGAGTGTTATTTGTAAGGTTCAGAGCGCGTCGGTCAACGATGTGGATAAGGCTGTGAAGGCGGCGAAGAAGGCTTTTGATGAAGGAGAGTGGTCCAAGATCAGTGCGAGGGAGAGAGGACAGCTGTTGTTCAAGTAAGTATCACCTCCAATATAAAATTAAATCTAAGTTCTGCAATTATTATGCCAGTTTGAAAATAGTTCAGAATAAGATTTTTGTTACTGGAGTCCTTGTAAAAATAAAAACATTTTTGTCTCATGCTTGCTTTGATGAAATTGTGGTAAGTCTACTGTATATTAATATAAAAAATATACTCACTAATGAATGAATAAAAAATACAATTTCAAAACTGTTAGAACAACAAACATTAAGAAAAAAAAACCTTTCATCAAAATTAACACGCCAAAATTTTCTTAACAGACTAGCAGACCTAATGGAGCAGCACAAAGAGGAACTCGCTACCATCGAATCGATAGACTCCGGCGCGGTCTACACCCTCGCTCTCAAGACCCACGTGGGCATGTCCATAGACACGTGGCGGTACTTCGCGGGCTGGTGCGACAAGATCCAGGGCTCCACCATCCCCATCAACCATGCGAGGCCGAACAGAAACCTGGCCATCACTAAGAAGGAACCTATTGGAGTCTGTGCACTCATCACGCCGTGGAACTACCCGCTAATGATGCTGTCGTGGAAGATGGCGGCTTGTCTCGCAGCTGGGAATACTGTGGTCATGAAACCTGCTGCTGTTAGTATTATGATTTTTATATTGTACCGTCTAGTCTATACAACTTCTTAGGCAAATTTAAAAATTCAGTCGTAAGTGTTTAAAATTTAACATTTTGTTATCCATAGAATATAGTCTGTGGTCTGCTCAGTTGCATTAATCAATCAGTAAAAAAAAATGTCCTAAACGATCTTTTCATGGTACAGACTTATTTCAGATTTGAATTCTAACACTCGAGGTATATATCCATACTAATATTATAAATGCGAAAGTAACTCTGTCTGTCTGTCTGTCTGTCTGTCTGTCTGTCTGTCTGTCTGTCTGTCTGTCTGTCTGTCTGCTACTCAATCACGCCTAAACTACTGAACCAATTTGCATGAAATTTGGTATGGAGATATTTTGATACCCGAGAAAGGACATAGGCTACTTTTTACCCCGGGAAAATGACGCATTTCCCGGGAAAATTCAGGTGGCGAATTAAGTCGCGAATAATCAATATTATAATGACATTAAATTAACAAAATTCCGTTGTCATGGCAACTGTTTTAATGGCGGATATGCCGTAGTGCGATTTCGTTATATTAAGAGATATAAATAATTTTAATATATTTTCGTGAAAAAAAAAGGCATACTTTATATCATCACGCTACGACCAATAGGAGCAGAGTAACAGTAAAAAGTGTTATAAAAACGTTGAAAATTCTGACCCATTCTCTCTTATGTGACGCAAGCGAAGTTGCGCGGGTCAGCTAGTGTAGATATAAAGCCAATCCCGAAATAGATCATTTATCTCACACTATTAAAAAGCTATTATATCAAAAACTTTAACATTCTTACTAATCATGTTTTTTACTCGCAGGTATGTCCACTAACAGCGCTGAAGTTCGCGGAGCTGTGTGTCCGCGCCGGCATCCCTCCGGGTGTCGTGAACATCCTGCCCGGCAGCGGCACGGTCTGTGGACAGGCGCTCGCCGACCATCCGCTAGTCAGGAAACTTGGCTTCACTGGCAGTACGGAAATAGGTACGTAATATCATTCTGCCACTCTAAATATCACTCGGGAAAAATCATTATTTCTCAGCAAATAAAGATTTATTATTATTACTACCAATGCACTGGCTTCGCTTTAAAATTGAAAGATACTAAAATGTTGTAAGTAATTTAATTGTGTCTGTAATTTTGATAGGTATTAAAATATCTCTCGCTGTGCCCATTGAGAGAATTCGTAACAAATATTTATGCAAAAAAATAATCTTATTCTGACAATTACTAATGTTGCATAAACTGCTGCAGGACAAACGATAATGAAGTCATGTGCTGCTTCAAACATGAAGAAAGTATCACTGGAACTCGGCGGAAAGTCACCACTCGTTATATTCGAGGACTGCGATCTCGACAAGGCTGTTAGAAACGTAAGTGTCAATATAAAACTCGCTTATAAATAAGTTACGGCGCCCTATGAATAGCAATAATAGCGATACCATGAATTGAATTGTATGCAGGTCTCGTATTCGACCTATCAACAATTATGTAACATTGATTTAGCATTTGTGTCAACCATCCGGTGGAAACCTAGTCTTCTCAATTCCCGTAACAATATAACAAGCTGTTGTAAAACTAAAAAAGTTACAGACTGCTATTTTACTTTCTATTTGTCTTTCATATATTATAAAAATCCTCCAAAGCTAGATAAAATATAAATAAAAATAACTTGTATCTCTAGGGTATGGCATCAGTATTCTTCAACAAAGGCGAGAACTGCATCGCGGCGGGCCGTCTGTTCGTGGAGGAGACGATACACGACGAGTTCGTGAGGCGAGTGATCGCCGAGACCAACAAGATCAGTATCGGCGACCCGCTGCACAGAGGCACGTCGCACGGACCACAGAACCATAAGGCACATATGGATAAACTTATTGAGGTAAGCTTTCAAATACTAATTTTATTCTCAAAATTGTAGAGTATCGTAAAATTAAAACGGGTAAAAAAAAGAACGATGCCGTACCATTAACGACGTGGTGTTATTAAAACAGTGGCATTAAACTTCTTGTAAAAAAAAATTCAGTGGCATGTTTGAAAGTGAAAAGGAATCTCTGTATTTATTAATTTTAGATAAATATCTATCTATGTTTGAACTCAAAAATCAGCGCGAAGATTATCTATATACAAAATATTATTGTTTCTAAAATGTAATTGCTGATACCAGCTTCTATTTTCCATCAGTTTTGCGAGCGCGGTGTGAAGGAAGGCGCTACACTAGTAGTCGGCGGCAAGCGACTGGATCGTAAGGGATACTTCTTCCAACCCACCGTGTTCACTGACGTCACAGACGATATGTGGATAGCCAAGGAAGAGTCGTTCGGACCTATCATGATCATCAGCAAGTTCTCGAGCAAGTGAGTAGTGAATTTATTTATAAAATAAAGGAGCATTTTCTATTATGAAAACAATCAATTGTAAATTACATTCTTAATCTATATTTTCTTTGCAATTCTGGCAAGCACACCCGAAGTAATTATCTTGGAAACCCACACAGCTACGGGTAATAGAAGATAATTGAGACCACTTTTGTCATAATACATTCTGACCTGTGGTTCACAACTTTAGTAGAGTAAGAAAGAAAACAAAAGTATTCTACTGTTGGGTATGAATCTGCTCCCTTAAAGAGAAGAGAGTTAGGTTGTGTAAATTTCAAGCAAGGTACTAATTCCCTATATTTTTTAACAGAAACATCGAGGACGTGATCCGCCGCGCCAACAACACAGAGTACGGTCTGGCGAGCGGCGTGTTCACGCGCGACGTGTCCCGCGCGCTCACGTTCGCGGAGCGCATCGACGCCGGCACCGTGTTCGTCAACACTTACAACAAGACCGACGTCGCCGCGCCCTTCGGCGGGTTCAAGCAGTCCGGCTTTGGGAAAGACTTAGGTATGAATAATTAATGAGAAACAATCCTATTCGAAAATATGTGCAGTGTTCTTGATCTCTAATGGATAAGACTTGAAGTGATGTATTTCTGCAAGGCCATCCTTCATAAAATAACGTTATCCTATAACTACTAAAGCGAAGTCAAAGCGAGCTGTTTAATTTTTTTTTTTAATATACTATATTCGGCAAGATTGGGTGTCGAATTGGATAATGTTATGGGTTTCTAATTGGAGCGATGACGTATAATGGGATTACTCGTAACTCTTGAATGTCCAATACAGGTTCATCTAATGCATGTAGGTAAATAGCTACTTTGTTGGAAAGTTTTCTAATTAGCCTATTTTTTCTTTCACAGGACAAGAAGCACTGAATGAATATTTGAAGACCAAAAATATTACGATCGAGTACTAATCACCGAAATATATTAGCAACAAGTACCAATAATAATGATCTGAAGTACACTGAAATAACTTTAAACTTATTTTAATGATTTTGTGTATTTTTATTATAATATTCAATGTATAAGTCAATAACTGATATATGTTAAATTAGGTTAAGTTTTACTTATTGTATAAATGTATATTTATAACTTGTACATAACTAGTATGTAAGCAATGACTATTCAATAATACAAATTAATATAATTTTAAATAAATTCGTTTTATTTTCATATCCTTTTTACAGCGATTTTTTTTATCAACAAATAAGAACAATTAATAAAGTTTTCGATTCAGTTTGAAAACCAGTCAAATCGAAGAAAATATACAATATAATTTACACTCACAGCCGCGCATAAATTACATTAATTTAATATAATTAACAAAGTAGTAAAAAAATATTAAACCTTTTGTCTGTTGACATCATTATTTAGTAATAATGAGTAGTATTTCTGATCCATTCCTTTTGGAGGTCTAGTTGTGGTCTCTGGTTCCATAGCGCTAGGACTTCAGGCCTGAAATAAACATGAAAAGTTTAGTTACAGGAGTAAACTAACACACGGCATTTTGAAACCCCGTTAACACAGGCACTAGAAGTACCTAAAATTAAACGAAATAAATAAATTGGCCGAATTTTATTCTACTGTATTCCTATTCAGAATACGGCTAAAGGAACAATGCCTTGTTAACTTCATAGAATACCTACTCAAGTGCGACCAGAAGAAAACATGCTGAAATGTCAATTAATTAAAGAAATCAATTGAATTAACGACCAACAATATTTGAAATTAAAATAGACTTAATTTTTGTAAAAAAATTACGTGCTTGCACTAATTAAATTATTCGCATCTCAATATTCTTATTCAATATTAGTCTGTTTAGTTCATAATACTATCAACTTTTTTTAAAAAGGTGACCTAGGTAGGTACATTCGCTGAAAGAAGTCCTTTGAAATAAAAACCACATTACAAAAGTACCTACCATAATTCCGCATTACAAAGTAATTTTATTTGTGACAAAGTTCGAGAGTCCCTACTTGTTTTTATTAGCAAAGCTTGCAAAGTAATCTTTATAACAATTTTCCTCATTTCTTTACAATAAGGCCTGAATGCTTTATTAACTAGGTAATTAATTATTAATGAAATCTACAACCCAGTAGAAACGGTTATACCAATGCTAGGAAAATCCGTTACTCCTTTATTTTATGGGTGGAAAAGTCCAGAACTGGCTAATTCATTCTCGAGCGGCCCTTCATTCAATTCAATGCACAACGTAAACAAACAGCTGACATTGTTATTTCTGTTCTTTGTTTGTGTGCAACACACTTTTGCAGCTGTCTCTCTCACACATCCCGCGATACTTCCATTGATACGGGGAACGAGAATACGCGCGAAATGTCCGGTACGTTCCAGAGTTTTCTGTAGGGTTGCCAGTTTTATAAAATAAAATTCCCCACGTCAAAGTTTGAATATAGAGCAAAAATAATAATTTAGTTTTATATTTATTGTCAAGAATCATTTACTTACAACGACAAGGAAATAGATACATACTTTAATAATAAATACTGTTTCCTTATTCATAAAAAAAACAAACGTTACAACCTCCCTTGCAAGATTGCGTCCAGTGGCACAAAAATGAGTGAGAAGACATAACAATTATAACCGTAATCGTTTCTATTCAATATAAAAAAAAAAATCATTGTTCGATAATATCAATCAAAATTCGTAAAATAAAAAAAAACTCTGTGCGATGCGAGTATTAAAACTGATCATTCTATAAAAAGATACTCACATAAATATCATTCAAAACAATAAATTCGTTAAAAGCAAATTCAAGAAAATGAAGAAAAAATATAATAGTTTGACATCGGTCACTTTAAGTAAGCTATATTTAAAGGAGTATAATTAATGAACGATGTCATTATGGAAAAATAATTTGTTAGTTATTTAAATTTCCCAAAATTTAGGGAAACTTTCTCAACTTGCCACCCTAATATGAGATACCCGATATGTCTATCTCTTTCATTCAGACTCACGCTATTGGTTGCCTTGTAATGACGTTCTAGCGAGTTCGTCGCGATCTCGAAGCCCATTGGTGGAGTCTCGCAAGGGGTAGAAATCTCTCGAACCCAATTCGTCGAGTATAAAAGCGCGACGATCTGAGCGGCAAATCATTCACATTTGAAACACGAAACAAGAAAGACGAAAGAGTTCGGTGAAAACCGGAGGAGTTTTAACTGCTTGAAGTTTATTGTATTGCGAAGAATATTGAAGAAGTGAAGATGCCTGCTATTGGAATTGATCTTGGAACGACCTATTCTTGTGTTGGAGTATGGCAACATGGGAACGTGGAGATTATCGCAAACGACCAAGGCAACAGAACAACACCATCGTACGTCGCTTTCACGGACACGGAGCGGTTGATCGGCGATGCTGCCAAGAATCAGGTGGCGTTGAACCCGAGCAACACGGTGTTCGATGCTAAGCGACTCATCGGAAGAAAGTTCGACGATCCTAAAATACAGCAAGACATGAAACATTGGCCATTCAAAGTTATCAAAGACTGTGGCAAACCAAAGATACAAGTTGAATTCAAGGGCGAGACAAAACGCTTCGCTCCAGAAGAAATCAGCAGTATGGTCCTAACGAAAATGAAAGAGACTGCGGAAGCGTATTTAGGCACTACTGTTCGAGATGCTGTTATCACAGTGCCCGCTTACTTCAACGACTCACAGCGTCAAGCAACGAAAGACGCGGGTGCTATCGCCGGTCTCAATGTGCTACGAATCATCAACGAGCCTACGGCAGCTGCGCTTGCATACGGCCTTGATAAAAACTTAAAAGGCGAAAGAAATGTGCTGATTTTCGACCTGGGTGGAGGCACTTTCGACGTCTCCATACTGACAATTGATGAGGGCTCATTGTTTGAAGTTAAGGCGACGGCTGGCGACACGCATCTCGGCGGCGAAGACTTTGACAACAGATTAGTGACTCACCTCGCGGAAGAGTTCCAACGGAAGTTCAAGAAAGATCTCAGAAATAATCCCCGAGCTTTGAGGCGACTACGTACAGCCGCTGAACGTGCTAAGCGAACCCTGTCGTCAAGTACAGAAGCGACCATTGAAATCGACGCGTTGTATGAAGGCATTGACTACTACACGCGGGTGTCCCGGGCGCGCTTCGAAGAACTTTGCTCAGATTTGTTCCGAGGTACCTTGGAACCAGTCGAGAAAGCGCTCAAGGACGCAAAATTGGACAAGAGCTCTATTCATGACGTGGTGCTCGTCGGCGGTTCTACACGCATACCTAAGATCCAAAACATGCTACAGAACTTTTTCTGCGGCAAAAAGCTGAACTTATCCATCAACCCTGACGAGGCGGTCGCGTACGGAGCGGCAGTACAAGCAGCTATTCTAAGTGGAGAACAACACTCCAAAATACAGGACGTCTTGCTGGTAGACGTTGCGCCGTTGTCACTCGGAATAGAAACAGCTGGTGGCGTTATGACCAAAATAATCGAACGAAACTCGAAGATTCCCTGCAAGCAATCACAAACGTTTACCACTTATTCGGACAACCAGCCTGCAGTTACCATTCAAGTATTTGAAGGTGAGCGAGCTATGACCAGAGACAACAACCGCCTGGGTACATTCGATCTGACGGGTATACCGCCTGCTCCACGCGGGGTACCTAAAATCGACGTTACTTTTGATCTCGATGCGAATGGCATTCTGAACGTATCGGCGAAGGAGAACAGCACCGGTCGCAGTAAGAATATTGTTATTAAAAATGACAAAGGACGGCTCTCTCAAGCTGAGATCGATCGCATGCTTTCTGAAGCGGAGAAGTATAAAGAAGAGGATGAAAAGCAAAGGAAAAAGGTGGCGGCCAGGAATCAACTCGAATCCTACGTGTTCAGCGTCAAGCAAGCGCTAGACGACGCGGGCGACAAATTGTCGGAGCAAGACAAACAGACAGCACGGTCTGCCTGCGACGAGGCTCTACGATGGCTTGATAACAACACTCTAGC
Source organism: Anticarsia gemmatalis (assembly GCF_050436995.1). NCBI lineage: Eukaryota > Metazoa > Arthropoda > Insecta > Lepidoptera > Erebidae > Anticarsia > Anticarsia gemmatalis. The sequence goes on along the minus strand of NC_134764.1, from coordinate 4,568,683 downwards.
TGAACAGGAAGAGTATGAACATAAACTGAAGGAATTGCAGGGAGTGTGTTCGCCGATTATGAGCAGGATGCACGGCGGTGGAGGCGTTGGCATGCCTGGAGGCATGCCCGGTGGAATGCCCGGTGGAATGCCTGGTGGAATGCCTGGTGGAATGCCTGGTGGAATGCCGGGTGGAATGCCTGGTGGAATGCAAGGAGGTTTCCCGGGAGGAATGCCAGGCGGCATGCAAGGTGGATTCCCTGGAGGTATGCAGGGAGGATTCCCGGGAGGAATGCAAGGCGGATTCCCCGGAGGTATGCAAGGAGGATTCCCAGGAGGTATGCCCGGCGGCATGCCTGGAGGTATGCCAGGCTACGGACATCGTCAGAACCACGACGGCCCAACAATTGAAGAAGTCGATTAAGCAAGTGAATTTATAACTAACATTTGCTAGTCATACCCTCATTCCTTGATCCAGCGGTACATTTATTAGTGTAGTTATCAAATCTCTCTATATACCTGTGATTTTATAATTTTAAGACTGATTAATTTAATTTTGATTGTTCCTATGTATGATTGTAGATTGATAGCTTGAGTGATTGTTTGCAAACAATTTCTTGTAAGAACATTATGATTGTATAAACTATGTATTAGCTTGAAAAATAAACGTTAATATAAAAATAAATACTTATTTGTTTTTTTAACCAAACTACCTACCTACCAACTACACAATTTACAACCCATATCATGTTACCCTAACATTTTCACGAACAAACAATACAATAATGTTGGTATAACACAAACACACAGATCCACAATATAAATAGATAGGTTCTTACTTTATCGCACACACAACACACACAAGAGTATCGCATTGTAAAAATGTTGATTTATAAACCATTAAATTATTAGAAATCTGACTCACTGGATCCTTTCACAAGAATTGATGCTTTGAGGATCTCCGGCGAGAGAGGACCTTTGTCCTGCTGGTGCTTGAGGATCTCTTTCAGAAGTGCAGGTTTGTGAACTAGGTGTCACAGCGAGTCGCAGGTTCATTTGCGCCCAGTCGTTATCCACAGCTCTTTGAAATAAAAATAAAAAACAACTCAATAACTAATATAAAATGATTTTAACCTATCAGATCCTAAAAATATAATACCAAAGCACACTTACTTTCTAAAGTTAAAAGTAGAGTACGAAAAAATACTCCTAGGAACATTGACCAAAGAAGACATGTTGATTGAGTAGCTAGAGGGTACTCAGGTGAAGCTTTTATAGCCAGTGACCAATACAATTGTATCTAAAGAACTGAAAATTAAATGAACCTTAAGTTTTAATTATCTTATTATTTTTAAATCTCATATTAGATTTTGTGATAATAAAAATACTAGGTATAATTTGGTATGTATTGAAATTAGTTTCGTTAATGTCAAAACATATCTGTTATTGACTGTTATTATTATTCTTCTAGGAAGTCAGGAATCAAATGGTGTTGGTTGATAGCAAACAATTAAAGTAGATTCGATTGTTGCTTGATTCATTTTTGCAAAAAGACGAATAAAACGCAAGTGTCACAGACATTTGACAAACAAAGTGACGTAAGTGACGTTAGACTTGACGTATTACTGACAGAATTTTGTGTTTATTTCAGTGGATCTAGAAAAGCCTTTTACTAAATAATTTGTTATCCCTGATATAAAATCGTGCAAAAATGAGCAAGACTAAAGTAGCTTTGCGCGATATATCGCCACTAATGCAAAAACTTAGGAACTTTCTTCTTGGAGTAAGTATTTTTGTGTTTTGTTTTGATCAATAATTATGTAACGTAGAATAGTGTTATTGGAAGTATATTTGTTTATTATTACAGAGAGAGCATACGAACGCACTCCGCTTCGCACCATTGATCGCTGCTAGGACTCAGCCTCCCCCACAGATCCCTGACGGAGTGTCGCACAAGTAAATATCAATCATAACCTAAAATTTACATTGAGAAGAAACAGCTGATCTTTTATCAAGAACCTGAAACTTGATTTTCATCCTTGACACTAACACAACTTACTTTTATACATTATATACCAAACCATACTAAAAAAGTCCAAATTATGTGAACTTTTTTCTTCAGAGATCTGAGTAGGTAATTTACTAGATCTTAAGCACAAATTATTGTTTTTCAGGCATGCTCACAACTACTACTACACAAGAGACGCTCGCCGTGAAGTAGCTCCCCCTGTGGATCTAACTCAGAAGCTCCTTGAGGCTAGCTCTGATAAAGGGTAAATATTTAGACATACATTAAAATAGGGTAACATTTTCAACAATTGCAAATATCAATCAGATATTTCTGTAACCTGCAGTAATCTCAATTCCATCCCAGAGGTTTATCATTTGTCTGTGGAAGATATATGTACCTACATATTTACCCCCTGGCCTGAAGTTTGAATAACCTGATCTTAACATCAGTGACTGTTTTAACTGAAATCTTTTTGGGAAAGATTGAGCTCTTAAGCCTTGAGATCCTCTTGTGAGCTTAGGCAGACATTTTATAATTGGTGAAATATGATACCATGATATTTATTAATTTCAGAGCGCCAAAGACAGCTGCTACCAGGCGACCCACCCCGGGTGCTGTATATGAATGGGACAAGCACTACTGAGTATGTAGGACAAACATCTATCATATTGCAATGTTGTAAAGTAACAGAATTTTAAGTTAATAAAGTTTATGTAGAGTAAGCATCAATGTTTGTTTCCCTAATTACCACAAAGACTTGCTTATAACAAGTCTAAATAATATTTCTTAGGATTTCCTAGACAGAATAATTAAAAGATTTTGCTTAAGTTATATTACAAGGTTACCTTGAAAGAGAATAAGAAAACCACCAAATCCAAATACATTTGTATGTATTTTCTACAAACAAGCAATAACTGCATACACAATAACAACTTTTTTTACAATTCTTACAAAGAAATGCCGCCGAAACATGTAACCAGACACAATAATAATAATATAATAGCCACACAAATAAATCTCATTGTCAAAACAATATGCATGCAAATTATACACAACACTTACTCAAGGATATTTCAGATTTTATTATCTTTATCGATTTTGTAACCAATTTATTTTATTCATTTTAATCAACAAAATAGTAATGAAACTAGTAGTAGTTTACTAGTCGAATGTCCAAGTTTCCTGTGCCCTTGTAAGTCAGAGAAACATTTTTTTTTAATCCTCTCTAAAACTCTTACAAAACGTTTTTCGCCTACCATTTTCATCACTACTTTCTTAATGTCAATGACAATCTTATATTAAGATTACATGATTATGTTTTTGCTTTGCCTATCAGCCTATACACTACCTAACATGCTGCCTCGTAACTACATACAATCACTTACAATAAACCCAGCAGGAAAGAACTAAGTTCAAACAAAAATAGGATTTTAAAGGCGACGACATACATTTCGTATACTAAATACCAATTATGACATACAACTACAACTTTTGCGTGATTGATTGTAGATAATTTTAAACCACCGTTTACGGTCTGCCACCGCCCACACAATCCTATATTTTAAACATTTTATAGTTACTATTATCCCGCTAGGTTTTCGTCAATACGCAGTATGTTCCCTGTAAACATGATTTTACATATTAATTACATCATCAAAGTATGATATAAACTACGCGTCTTGTGTCCCAATATTCTAGACGTTTCTATACAAAATTCGTTCTACTTCTACTCGAAATATCGAATCTAAATCCATTAAATATGCTAATACGCCAATCGTTTACAACTTCCTAATTGTTAAAGAATATCATCGTACTAGTTTTAAACAAGCAGTTGGGAATTTACATTTTATATCCATACTCATATTATCATACAAAATACTATGACTACAAGAAATAATGGAATCCTGAAATGTATTGTTTACTTGCTAAATGGTAACAGATCTATTGTTCGGTGGGGTACCAGTCTTAAGTGCAAAAGGTTTCGGATCAGAGATACAAATGGGACAAAAAGTTCTTTAAGTGTTTCTTGTAGTCAAGCTATATTCGAGAATTACTACACATTATATTCCACAATTACTTACATTTCTAAAACGTTTCCTTTCTCTCTCTAATAACATTCAGTATCTCGCTCGTAAAATCATGTTTTATAACCATCCATGATCTTCTTCCATAGCTTTGCAGTAATCTATTTTATTGACAATTCTAAATACCATTTCCGAATAATATAAAATCTATCCTTAATAAATAACTCATACAAAGCGACAACACAACTTAATTAAAATCACTGGAATCGGTGCTACCGTCGGGGGTACGAATCTTCATCAAAGAAAAGTTGCCAAAGCTTAGCGTTCTCTTTCTCGGAGGTCGACGCGACCTGTATCTAAACTTTTGTCATTTATCGTCTCCATGTACTTGTTTTCTGAACTGCATGGCGTCACCGAACGCTTTCTTTACAGCTTTCCTCTCGGTAGGTTTGCGAGATTCAACCAATTTAGCTTGATCAACAGTTTTGTCGGCACCTAACAGTTCCAATTTATTGGGAGGTAGCCACTGCCAAGTGCGTTTGACGTCGAAGAAGAGAACTAAGTACAGGACTGGTTCGTGCGAGTGGTTTTTCTTAAGATTGAGTACGTCTTGAGGCGGCACGGGGAGTGGTACGCCGTTGTATATGAAGCCTTTGGGGATCTTCGGGTCTATGATCAGGGCTGGGTACCACGGGTAGCCTCTGTGAAGCAAAGGAAACCACAGATATAGAACTGCAAAATGATTATGGATAATATTGTTACATGAATTGTGTGTATTCGTCGGCATAATCAGATAACCATGTTGAACAGATACTGACCTGCACTTAGCCCATACAAGTTGCAAAGGTTCCAGCTGTATGTTGGAGGCCTGTGCAGCTTTGACCGGTGTCTTTGATGTGGACGACCGAGTGCCACGGCCCTGCACAGTACAACAGAATATTGTAAAGTACAAAAAACCTCAAGCATGCATTAGTAAAATTATATCAATTTATGCAATATAGACGCAATCGACAGCTAAAATTTCCATTCACGTTCGAGTTTTGTATCGCAATAGGCTACAATACTTACGACATCATCAGTATTGTGCCTCTACGATATGAATAGTTATTATTATCGTATGGTTAGTTATTTATCTAGTGTCAAAGTTGTTCAAGCCGTTCGAAAGGCCTTTAACACAATTTAACATATAGAAGAGGGAATTCAGGGGTTTAAAGAGTTCTTTTGTACTAGTATCGTGCTTACTTTGACCGGCGTGGTAGGTTCAGCATCAGACATGTCGGTGTGAGCGGTGGTACGTCGTGATCGGCGACGTCGCTCCGGCCCACTGCCGCCTTCGACGTTTGACTCCATCGTCTCGTTGTAACTAGACCTAGACAGGATAAAAAGTAGAAATAAATACAGTAGATTAAATAGATTCTTAAGAACACATTTGATAAAGATAAAACCTCGCTTTGTTCTAATCCATACTAATATTATAAATGCGAAAGTAACTCTGTCTGTCTGTCTGTCTGCTACTCAATCACGCCTAAACTACTTAACCAATTGGCATGAAATTTGGTATGGAGATATTTTGATACCCGAGAAAGGACATAGGCTATATATCATCACGCTACGGCCAAAAGGAGCAGAGTAGCAGTAATTAATGTTGCAAAAACGGGGAAAATTTCACCCATTCTCTCTTATAGGACGCAAGCGAAGTTGCGCGGGTCAGCTAGTTTTATATAATTTTGATAGGTATATTATTACTGTGCAGTTTTTACGTAAAACTCAAGGCCTACCTCCCCTCCCTCATTACGAGAGGAGACTTTTGCCCAGCAATGGGACATTAATGGGTTAAATTTATTTTTATTATTTATATTCTACGTAAAAGTGCAATAATCATCCCAAGATTTTCGCCTTTTAAAATATAAGAATTTCAATCTTTTTTATAACTCTTTTTGAACGAATTATTAGGATTATTGTTGTAAACTCACCCGTCGCTAGAGCTCATGGAGCAGGAATGATCGGAGACGTCGTCGTCGTAGTGCGTGCACGAAGAACACGACTGCGACCACGCTGAACTACTGCTTGAAGACCTGACAATATTCACACACAATTTAGTTTTGTATTTTCAATCTTAGAGGGCCGTGTGAAAGCTGGGCAACTGGCGTGGTAATGATAATTTCATACAAGGTTCAAAGTAGCCCCAAAGTTTTGAATGCTCTCGACACTTTGGCTCAGTAGCGGGACATAACGATATGTCTAATTATCGTTATGGGTTATATTTACCTAGAGAGAGCGAGATCGCTGTCAGAGCCGACCTCTCCCGGCGGTCCACGGTACTGCAGGAACGACGCCGGCACAGGCGTCGACATACTTTTACCTTCACCTGCTTGCGCCGTCCTGGAATGTACAATGAATTTTATAATACTTATATATTTATCAGTAGGTTAACCGTAAAATAATACATTTTTGCCAACAAGAAGTAGGCAGATAGCAACCAACGTCACCAACATTTTGAGCCTCATATTCTTTTGAAACTCTATATCACATAAGCCACTCAATAAGGCGAACACTTCATTGGGCAGTGTATAAATAAATCATATTAATATACCTGAACAGATCTGGTGATGTATTAGACTTATCCTTGTCCTGTTTCCTCGGTCTGCCGCGACCCTTCTTCTTCAGAGTTGACGCTTCTAAACTCGACCGTCCCAAACTCGCTGAGAGCGTAGGTAACGATGCTGAATAAAATACAAAATTGTTATTTCAAAATTCAACTACCAGGATATTTAGGGAAATAGATGTAGGAATAAGAGATACTATAATTTTTATAAATATTGTAAAGAACCGTGCGATCTTTTAATTACTTTTTCGTTAATTCTATTATTGCCTGTGCTTACCATCAGATCCAAAGCTTTTTGGTGGTGTGGTGATAGTAGATGAAGGTACAAGCAGGGTAGGCTTTCGTAGACCACCGAGCAACCCGAGACCCGATGTTACTGTAACAAGTTAGTGCAAAATCATTATATACTTGAAAGAAAACAACGATCCGTCTGGAAACAGTATCACTTACGACACAATCCCATCGACTACCTATTTGTGTTTAACTAGTACCCGTAGACGCACTTATACACGTATACGTACTATTACGTACGTTTTCCATTATTGTTTGTGTCATGGGCACTATGTTGGCTTAGGTGAGTGAAATATTTTTAGCATTTAAGCTATAAACTTTAACAGCCTATATAACGTACATGACTGTAGGAAAGCATAATCTAACTACTTTTCATGTGGTATTTGAAACTGGATTTATTGTTACTTACTCGGTGTATCTCGTGCGGTAGTAGGAATGATCTCAGATGGTTTAGGTGGTGATTTCTCAGGCGTGGCGAGCTTCTGTGTTCGGTCTACACTCTTTCTCGGTGGAATTGGAGTCTCCGAGTCTGATGATGGACAATCTATAAACAAAAAAATTGTGTTGATTCAAATAGAATAGTGAATTTGGAGATTACTATTGCTTAAAATGTATTCATCTTGGCCAGGGCCATGACCATAATTATTAGGATTAATGGATTTTTCTACAGGCAAACCCAATGGCATGATTTACCAACATCATTCACGTTTGTTAAGGTAGGGCTATGCAGATACCTATCTGAATTGACTTAGATAAAATAATGAGCTGTATTTTTTGCATTACGTTTTTTTTATAATAATATTCAAGAAAGCATTTTTCAGAGGTTCTAAAGGTTGAAGCCAGTGTACCGTTCTCCATATTGTCCCTGAGTGAGTTAGAGTGTGTGTTGGCGGCAGAGACCCGCCCGCGGCCCCTAGCGCCAGCACCCCTCCGGCCCCGCGCCCGGCCCCGCCCGCGCCGCCACCAGCGTCGCGGAGCCGGCACTGCCGCGCGGTCCGGACTCGTCGCCAGACTGTCTACCTACAATATACAAACAATATCATCTTTATCACTTGAAAATAAGAGTTAGACAGATCTATACCTAATCCTACTGCAGGGCAAGGGTCTCCTCCCGAACGAGGGAGGGGTTAGGCCTTAAGTCCACCATGCTGGCCAATTGCGGGTTGGGGACTTTGCATGCCCTCAATAAATGTAAAAAAAAAATAATAGGCATGCAATGAAATAAAGGCATTATGTTTTCCTTTACCGTAAAAGCAAGTGATAATTATTCCTAATACACACGTCACATCTACGAAAAGTCATTGGTGTTAATTTCACAAAAAAAATGCTAACGTAAAATCTTACTTTACATCAGTATGCTTCGTGAATATAAAAGAACTTACTGCATTGTTGTCGTCGTCAGAATCTTGAGCAGCATTGGACTGCCGCCTCTCACTACGAGCGATTGACACTGCACGTTCTGGTCGACGCTCTGGAATATAATTATCCGTTAGCAATATAATTTTTTATATTTTCCAGAATATGCTCTACTCATGAGCAACACGATAATAATTTTTGGCGCACTGGTTGTAAGTGGTCACCTCGCCCCAATAACCGTAGCGCCGCGTGTGGTGGGTTCGAATCCTACCACACGCGGCGTTACGGTTATTTGGTTACCATAGCTGTACAAGTCCTGCTTAGTTTGGAATCAAATGGCCGTGTGTGAGAAAAAGAAATAAAAGAAAGTAGTTAAACGTATATAAATCCTGGGCATGTTACTCACGGATAGACACAAATGTAAGTTGAGTACTCACCAGGCGACGGTTCGCTGTCAGTGCTGGAGCGCGGTCGGCTGGCGGCGCGGCTGACACTGCGGCGCGGCGCCAGCACGGGCTCGGGGCTGGCGGCGCCCACCAGCTCCAGCATGCCCGCCTCGCGCACGTCGCGCCGAGCTTGACGGAATATCGGCAGGCATTGCTCGCGCATCTTCACTCCGGCCCTGCAATTTAGATATATCTATAGTATTTTGTATATTCTTGTTTATACCCTGTTTTATATAAAGGGAATGTAACGAGCGGATAACTTATGCATATCTAATGTCATCAACTTGGGAGGTTCAAGGAAAATTATGTAACATACTTCATAATTTTATATTTCGAACTTATGTCACTCATGTGCGACACATTATTAAAAGAAATGATATTATCATAAGTTAAGGAATTCTGTGGCAAAGCGGTAATCTAAAGCCTGTTACAATATTCGACGGCAAAAATCTGCTGTATAGTTTTTCTTACACATACACAAATATTTTTCAAGACACGAAAAGATCAAAGCATTTATCTACTAAAGCAAGATATGAAAATATGAAAAACATGACGTTACTACTACTTTGGACTTCTAATACAACAATTTAACGAACAAACTTACTTGTAAAACACAGTATCCTTGTTATTATAAGTGAGACAGTTGTCGATCATGAGTTTGAAGTCTGCTTCGACATCGTCAATGGTCTTGTAGGCGCCGCGGTCGAGCTTCTTGTCCATCGTGCTCAAATCCATGGGGTGTTTCACTATGGTACTGTAATCTGGTACCTAAGGCAATCATAGTGTAGGAAGTTTAAGAGAGTATAAGCTGTATAACTGTTCCTGCTTTGTTTGTAAAGTAATGCGTGTTTGTATAATTTTGATGATGATTTTCGGTCGTTATGAGATGTAGTTAATCGTTTTGTGATGGTTAAAATTAAATTTAAAGTTAATTAGGTGAGTTAACATTTTTTAAAGCAAGAATACAAGAAAACAATGGCAAATAAGCACAGGAAAATGAGAAGTAGTAAGTATTGTTTGAAAAGATGGACAAGTTCTGTATAAAAATGTGTTGTTTTTTGTGGCATGTGTTGAGTAGGTGTGATGTATATGCATGTGTGTTGGCATATAAAGGTTAAGTACACAAACGGGTATGAGCACTCACTTTGAGAAGAATTCAATTAATATTCGCTAATAAATTTTGGTGTTATCTAATGTAAAGTTCAAGGTGAGTGCACATACGTACGCACATTTACACGTATACGTTACGAACACTGATAACATTGATATTTTCAGGTTGTATTTAAACAGCACTTTAAACTTTACTCAATTTTAGATGTAGATTCTTACGAAATGTTCTTGAAAATTTGTACAATAAATTGAGAGATTATGACATTTTAAAAAGAGATTAAGAACGTAGAGTCAGGGCCTAGCCCCACATTTCGGGAGAAAACTCGTGAAGATATGCTTATTTTAAAGTGCTATTAAAACACGATTATAACACAATCTTAAAGCTATGTGCAACAGTTTCTGTTATAGCAGTAGTGTCAAGCAACAAGCTCGCAAGCTCATTGCCAACAAGCGGTACCATACATTGTCCTATGAAGCGTTCAACTTACTGACACACACTTGACAGAGACAAGGTTTTTCTTTTATTTCCAAGTCAGCATGGAAGTTATTAATACATTATTCAAAGTAGCATTCACTTAATTATTAAAAAAAATAATTTAACCTATGGTTGGTTTTGTAGTAACGCTTATGGATTGCGCAAATGGCAAAACTTTGAACTCTTTACTACTTTTTACTTAAAAAGTTGAAATATACATTTGCGCGACCCACATGCGTTACAATCAAACCACTAACTAGAAAATATTTTGAAATTTTCTATCATTAAATATTCTAACAATTCAATTTGTGCATTTTTGACTTTAATTTCTTTGGGTAAGGCTACACATTTAGAAATCGATTGAAATGAAAGGTTGAGAGTATATACCTCTTGTAAGTCTACGGGTTCGGTGAAGATGTCACTAGTGTCCTTCTGTCGTAGCAATCGTAGCAGTTTGTGTAGCGCAGCACGCTCCGGTCGTAGCGTGTGTAGCACACAGCGCTCCCATACGCGAGTGTATTCTGCCTTCATTCGCTCACGTTTACGTACCAACTCGCATAGCAACCTGGGCGAGAATAATTTTCGATTGATTTTGAATTTATAACGCGTAATCTGGTCTAAATTTTAATGTTTTGATATTACCTGGCGCGTTCTAAATCCTGTCGTATTCTCTGCCAATACTTGAGCTGATTGCACAGCTCTCTGACATTAACCGTACCGTCTTGTATACCTCTGCTACCTGCATACCAAACACAAAACAAAATGTTACTATGAAATCTTTACAGCTAAGTCACATAGTGTTTTGTATATTTTATGTATGTATACGTATTTTATTTATTAGCTAAAAACAAATCGTCGAACAACTATTGCTGTAGAACTTTGGAGTCGTCAACAAAATTGGGTTTCACCATAACATACGAGGTGGCCTATAGACCGTCCTACGTATACGCGCGTGCACGTTCGTGAACGGGCACTTGGCAACAAAGACATAAAGTTTCATCAAATTTTACATACCATGATGACTAGTCAAGCTCTGTAGTCGTCTCAACAGCGGCACTCCGTTCCTGCTATGTCTCTTGAGGGTCCAGTAGGCGAGCAGTCGCTTCATGAGCTGAGCACGTGCGGCGGGCGTGCCGGGGGCCAGCGCCGCTACTTCAGCCACACGCTCCGCCGGTAACGTCGGTACTAGCACCACGGGCGCCCATGTGCGTTTCAAGGCTAGCACTCGACGAGCCTGCAAGGAAGTCTTTATTTTACCATTTTAATTTATGTACTTTATAAAGTGGTTAATTTAAAGTCTTGTACCACGAAAAACGGTAATCGGTTACATTAAATTTATTTCTAGTCATAACAGAACTAGCATTTGAATAACTTAAAAATTAAAAAATAGTACTTATTTACTTTTACCTGTTTTATTTTCTCCCTGCCCTTTTGTCTAATTGCAGTCAGATCAGTTGATTTTGAGTCGCCCTCGGATTCTTGAGCTCGTCTCTCCTGCAAAAAATTATATTTATGAAGCAATTCTTTCACTTAATTCACTGTAGTACAGTTTATTTTCATGTCATGTTACAGTGGTGATATATTACCTGTAGGATGTGTGCAGGTGTATGTGCGTCGCAGTACGCCATTTTTGCGACTTGCACCGGCTGGCTGGGGTCACGTCCGGCGCCAGCCGCCTCCATCTTCATGTATAGACTGTCAAAAAATATTACAATAATTGCGATCTTAATTTCTGTTCTGGCAGCACCTTCACTTTACAATCGTTTTTATTAAGACACTCGATGTAAAAACTGACCGCCTTATTCATAAAACTATATGAAGTTATGAAAGGCTTATAGAGTGTTTTGTTTCTTTCACTCCTTAGCAAAATGAAAAAAAAAAAAAAAAAAAATTGCAGCTTATAGCAGCTTTTCGACTAAAATAGGTTTATAGTGTGTTTATGAATAAGAGGGTGAGTGTACTGTGTGTCATAGTCTAAACTTAACTAGCTGTGAGGTAATAATCTTATTAAAACTTAAAACGAATTGATACTGAGCAGAAAAGCATAGATGACTGCTATTTCAATCGCTGCATATCCAAAGTTAAGTAGCAGTAGATTGAAAATGTGTACGCTCTTACCCGGCCTGCTGCGCGCAAGTGACGTGGAAGGCGGAGTAGCAGCTGGACTTGTGGCACTGTATACACGCGCCCACGCTGCGCTGCTTGCACACCATGCACTGCAGCTTCCACCGCGCCGCCGGGATCATCTCGATCGAGTCTTATAACAAAGCAGAATATTTTTACCCTCTCATTCATAAAAATATATGAAGTTATAAAAGGCTTATAGTGTTTTGTTTCTTTCACTCCTTAGCGAAATGAAAAAGAGAAAACATATTACAGTAGCTTTTTAACTAAAATAGATTTGTTGTGTTTATGAATAAGAGGGATAATCTTTCAACACTTTTCGACTGCCTCCGTGGCGCAGTGGTTTAGGTCGCCACGCCGATACCACTGCGTCGGGAGGTCGTGGGTTCGATTCCCACACGGAGCAATTATTTGTGCGATCCACAAATAATTGTTTCGGGTCTGGTTGTGCTTTGTGTCCGTTGTTTGTATGTTTGTAAAAGTCCCCGCGACACAAGAGCAATTCTTAGTGCGGGAGTTGTCTTTTTTAAAAAAAAAAAAAAAAAGAAACTTATTGATTATAAGGTTTGGTTAACTAATTTGCGACTAAAAGTCAAAAAATTAAATAAATTTGATAATGTCTACATATAGTCACTACTTCGATAAAGTTGGGAATGTCCTTCATCAACATACAGCAGCCGACATTACGCAATTTTACCTAAGAAATTACAGTATGACTCACCTATTGGTTCCAGGAACACAGTGTTGGCAAAACGCACTTCGGGTATCCAGAGAGCGCACACAACATGGGCCCAGGTGCCCTGATCTGTTTGCTTGAAGGCACCTGAAAATGACAGAAATCGTCAATACTTCTCATTAACATATTTCTTACTTTTCTATGTTCACTGGCATCTCATCTCATCTCATCTCATCATCTCTCATCGTATGGCCATTGGCCAGTCTTACAGCGAATAAACGAGTGTCGGATAAACTGATGAAGATCTGATTGATAAAGTAACAGCATACTTATGAAAAATGTTACTAAATTCCAGTTGATAAGGTAGCTTGACATTAATTTATGAGTGGTGACACTGTCCATTAGTTTATAAACATTGTAGGTACGTATAATTTTGAAGTTAATTTCAACACTTACCTCCAGTATTTGGGCAGAGAGCACAGTTGACAAGTCTCGATGGTGATTGTAAACATCGCCTACACAACCATTGACCTTCCGGAATGTACGGCACCTAGAAAAGTAACACATTATGTCATAATGGAATATAACACACAAGTTTATATGCATTAATTCATATGACCTGAGTATATTTATCTATTAATTATTAATATTATAGTAGTTTATTCAACTCTGCTTTATTTTAAGTCATTATAACTCCTGCCCATTTCAAGTTTCCTCCCCTAATAGAAAGCAGATATTTTTTTCTATTAACTGGTTAGGGGGTTCCCAAGGTGAGTTGACGAGACAGGCAGTCCATAAAAAGTTAGCCTAATCTATTTGAAGCAGGTTCTTGGACAACTAAAACATGTTGTCCTGATTCCGCTTGTGGGATGAGTTCAGAACCAACAAGAACTGGTTAGGAGGTAGATTTGAAGACAGAAATGGTCAATGTAACTTACTCCATAACAGTCTTGGTGGACAGCAAGGTTGCACATGTCACAGAACAGTATCACATTGGTGTTCTGACACTCCCCGTCCATACATATACAACACACTGCATCTTCATCCACCGTGGCTGCTGTTTGTTGACCGTTCTGAGTTGCCTGAAAGAAAAAAACTTTACATAGTATACACTTAACACAGTAACACTACAATGATCCCAATCTATATCAAATATTTAAAACCAAAAATTATCTAAATCTTGAGTCAGTTTATCCTAACACTGATTACACAACTCAAATTAAACAAATATCGACAAATTTTCCTTTAATTTTAAAAGTATTTGAAATAGTTTGAGAATGTTCAGCCTGATATGGGTTTTTAGATGATGAGGCCTATAACACAAGTACCTATATGATAAATTCCAAAAATATTTTGTATATTTCTTGTACCTAGAGTACTACACAAATAATGGGAATCAAATTTTGATCGAACTATATTTAAGACAGTAGTATACATACTTGAAAATAGGACTCCTTTTCTAATCTATCCATCAACAGCTCTAAAGTGTCAACAGTGACTGGTGGTAGGCCGTTCTTGGCCCTAGTCTTGTTGACAATGGCCAACCAAGCTGTGTCTTCCTCATCCACATCATATTCCACCTCTCCGTCAAGTTCTTCTGCTGATTTCTCAATGAAACGGATGTAAGCATTTGGTCTAGGTGGTGCGTCACAAACACGTTCATTGTAATCTGGGATAAGCTGTAAATTAAAAAACTGTTACAATCCTACTGATATTATAAATGTAAAAGTTTGTAAGTATGGATAGATGTATGTCTTACTTTTTTACAATAAAATATTTGGTCAGATTTGAATGAAATATACACAGACAGTTTATAACCTGAATTAACACTAATGATAATCTTTACCCTATATCTTTTGACTCAGACATAGCCACGGGCATAGGCTAGTTGGGTATAAAAACATTGTCTTAGTTATTATGATTATGATGTTTAGATGTGTTTTGATACTGAGCTCATTTTTGTGAAGTACAATAATATTGAAATCTTACAGCACATGTATAAGAAATTTAAAACAATATCTCATGCCTGATACTGTTATAGCTTACCTTGAAGCTTGCTTCAGGCAGTTTAACGTGGGGTTCCACAGGAGGCTCTACAACATGCAGTGGCTTCTCCAGCTCGGCGTTCTTTTTCTCCCACTCTTCTAAAGACATGATTGCCAATGGTTGGTCTATTGGGATTCTACTAATTTTGCCATCTATCTCAAACTGCACCACTTTCTGAGCTTCGGCGAAAGTCAGAGCTTCTTTCGGTGGACTCTGCAGAGCGATATCACCCGTGGGCACAGCAGCCCTGCCTCGTCCTTTTTTACGATGGTTGGCAACGGCAGGAGTCGCCGGCGTAGGATTATCGTGGTCATAGTGAACTAGATGGTACTGCAGCCCGCACAGACTCTTGTACACCTTGTCACATTTCTCCAAAGGGCACTGATACGGTGGAGGCCGGTTTTGCCGCAGTTTTTTGCAAAATTCAAAGACATCAAAATCCAAACCCATTTTACAAGTTTTCACGACACAGTTCGCTGTTAAAGCTTCACCATCATATACCAACAATCACTTCATTGATATGACACGTTCTGTGATAGAAAATCGTCCAAAATAAATACAATTTAGATGATAAAATATGAAAGTGAAAGGCGCAAAATTATATTTTTTAATTTTTTGTATGTTTGTAATTTTCTCATTGACACTAATCAAAGCGGATGGGCAAAGGCAGTCACTACTATGCCTAAATATATAGTCGATGGTCAAAATAATCGACTAAAAATTGTTGGTTTGCCATAAGTCATAGAAGTTTCTTGAAAATTCTATACTAGTTTATGACCGAGTTAAAAAAAAGTTTCCTGACTGTCAGATTTGTCAACATAGTTTGTTGTTGTATGATTTTTGTTGCGAAAAACACTGCGTGGTGGTTAAGTTCGAACAACTGAGATCAAGATTGAAGTGACTAAATTGGAGCAAAAATGAGTGTGTTTGGATATCCATCTTATCCGTACAACGAGCCTGATGACATGGGGAAACAAGTATTTGATCAGCTAGTTCTGAGCCCAAATCGTGGTATTCAGGAACCCCATGTGATGCCCGCACCAACAGGAGCACCTTGGAACGTACAGGGCATACCGTGGGGCTTACAATCACCGCCACAGCTGGTACAGTTCACCGCTCAACAGTCTTTGGAGGATCGGAAACTAAGTTCAGCTATCCATTGCAAGCGGAAGAGTTTAGACATAGAACCAGTAATGTAAGTATTCATTAACTTAAGTATCAGTCTCCTCCTGTCTCCGACTTCCGCTTGCTTCGTGCCTATAATACTTTCACAACAAGGATAATAAATCATAAAACTTCCTGTAAATAGTTTTTGTGACAATTGTATTCATTACTGAGACTTTTTAGTTTGTACTTAATAACTTCCAAGTTTGCAGTAAGTATACATAAAGGACAAAATTATAGAATCTGTATAACTCACATCTTACTAAATATTCTAGACCGACAAAGCAGCGGATCACAGAGGAGAAAATGGCAGCTCATTTGAACGGACTCCACATATCATCGGAATACAAATCTCACGCCTTAGCTAATGAAGATGTAATGGACATCAACATGGAACCTTCCACTTCTACAGCCAGTGAGAAGTTAAAGGGACACACAATTGTGCTCTCAGAGGAGCTCAAGAGGATGCAAGATGAACCTTTATTACCTGCCGCTCTAATTGAAAGGTAATTGTCTCCTGATCATTATAAATTGATTGTTGATTAAGAGTTATGTTTACGTACTGATCATATTAACACATTTTTGCATTAAACTGCATCAGGACATTTCTCTGATCTTATCCTCTATGGAAAAAAGGCATATGTTTTTGCATGCATGTATGTATACATTCTGTGCACCAAAGAAAAAATCTCAATATAAATATAATAAAAGTTTCTAAATAGCTTCAAAAGTTGCTGAATTCAATACCAAACAAGTAAAATTTTCAACTCATACATTATACTTATGCATGCATCAGCTAGAGTTTATTCTGAACAGAGTAACATGAGCTATCTTCATTGTGTCCATAAATGGTAACAAAGTATTATATTGCAATTAATTTCCAATGTTCAACTTAATGAACTATACTCTCATAACAAATGTTTCTTTTCTAATATTATTGCAGATCTAACATAGGTGTCAAATGTCTGTAGACAGGTTAAAAAGCAAGTAGCATGGAAAACCAAACTCTAATGTTACTCCTTTAGAGTTGAAAATCAATTAAGTGTGATGCTAGTTGTTTACATTGAATACATTCTTGCGATTTCATAATGGATGAAAGTGTCTTATGTCTCTCGTTGTAGGCAGTTTGCGGCACAAAGATATTCATAACAGATCAATATCAATTGACCTTATGTAAAATGTTATCTTGAGTTGAACATGTTAGGGGAAACACACCTATTTTATGAATAGACCTGTGTAATAGACAAAAATGTTTGCAATTTTAAGAATAGTACACTGTATTGCTTCCCGGAAATATATACATACTGAAATAATAATAATTTTCAGATGGGAGAAACCACACATGTCACTAGTAGTATGGAAACCTCGAGAGCACATCCTGGGTACACTAAAGGATGATGAGAAGAAATCAAAGGAAGAACCAAAAAAGAGAAACGGAGTCCTCGTACAGAACCTCCCAACAGTTGACGATGTAGACATGTGATATTGGAGTGATTAAATCAGAATATAAGACTTGACACTGTGTACCTTCTAAATATTGTATGTAAGTGAAGAAATTATGTAAGTGATTTGTTTAATACATAGGCTTGGTGTGTTTTATACGATTTTGTGAAGTTTGGTTCTGTTTTTAGGAAAATATTGTAAATTGATAAATTCATATTGAAACTTTTTCTATTATTCATGTGTATGTTCAGAGATTTTTAAAAAAAAAATATTGCAACATTGGGAATGCATCTCTAAATTAAATTTAATTTGGTAAGCTGCCTCCTAGAGCAGAAATCGGGTATCGGTATAATTAAATATTTGACATTGTAATTCCTCAAGTCAGAAACCATTGCAGATTAAACAATTAGATGAAGGTTGTCAATGTTTTTGAAAGTCATAATAATATGAATTTCAACTGTTATTCTTTATAATACTAAGGTGCTTAATATTTTGACTATTCTTATACTCTATACCATAGGGTATAGTTTTGTGTTCATGATTCAGTTTAAAGTCCTAACTTTGTTTTATGTAAGTAAAACAAATTAATTCTATTTTGAATCATTCACACTGACTCCAAATTAGTTACTATTTTATTTGTATTAGACATTTCGAGCAAAAAAATAAATAATAATTAAATTGTAAAAAAATAACATTGGCAACTTATGCCCCATTATTAAGACATTTAGAGTACCGCAAGTAAGGACCTGAAGTTAAGAATGATGGCATTGCATTTTTTACTTGTGAATAAATTTTAAATCACTGTGCTGTACTAGTTTTACATTACTACATTGTATGTCTGTCTGTGTATCTTACATACATAATAATATATCAATATCCTAATACTAATATGCTGTTGTTTTCGTGTGTGCACCTATAATAATACATAATAATACTGAATCTAAGTGGGTATAGCAGTTTTGACAAGGCATCTACATTGACTAGGTATTAGCTTTTAAATCATTGTCATTATGAGCAAGAGAAGCATTTACTAATCACTTAAATGATACAATTTTATATACATCTTCTAGAATAAAGTGTCTAACGAACAGACATACTTGTAATTAAATAGAAATAGTTTGTAGAGACAAGTAAATATTTACGATTTATTGCCCTTTTTCACAGCTTTTATTAAATGATAATGAGGTTTAAATAATTTCCTTTGTAGAAAAAAACTATGGAATTTGTAAAAACTGAATAGGTATTTTGAAATTTACATTATATTGAAAAATATATGTCAAATCTCTATTTTGTAAGGGCCTTGTTGCATGCAGTAAAAGGACTCTAATATTGACATTGACAAAAATAAAATTTTCACATCATGAAAAAGTATTTGGAGGTATACCTACATATTTTTAATGATAGTTATCCAATGTTTTTAAATTTTTTCGAATCACTGACTGTAAATTATCGCACATATTAATGCTTAGAATTTATTATATTAGTCATAAC
Organism: Anticarsia gemmatalis; assembly: GCF_050436995.1. Classification (NCBI taxonomy): domain Eukaryota; kingdom Metazoa; phylum Arthropoda; class Insecta; order Lepidoptera; family Erebidae; genus Anticarsia; species Anticarsia gemmatalis. The sequence goes on along the minus strand of NC_134764.1, from coordinate 4,549,442 downwards.
CATAGTTATATGAATGATTTGGCGATAACATTGGAGCCAATGAGAGCCAATAATGACCAGGTATAAGAGTTGGTACACATTGAGCAGTAAAATTTTGGATTACTCACATTAATTATTCAATTGAACTTGTTTGTTACCAAAGTTCAAAATCGTGTGCATGAGATCATTCACCAAATCTCAGAATCTTCTTTGGTAAACATTGTTATCATATGGAGTTCTACAGCCAATATTGGTTATTGTTGGCCCAATGTTGTGATGGAATTAATTCGTGAAGTTTGTAAGAAATTTGTAATGATAGGTGTGTGTAAGGTTGAAAGATTTTGTAACTTTTGTCTTTAGAAATAAATGTAAGTAATAATGTTGTACTTAATTGTTTTTTTATGCCTTCTAAACGAGTCTACATATTATATACCTACTCGCCAAACCGCCGATACATGTCAGCTACTTGACGACAGCGGCTCTTTATTTCAACTAGCTGACCCGCGCAACTTCGCTTGCGTCACATAAGAGAGAATGGGTCATAATTTTCCCCGTTTTTGTAATATTTTTTACTGGTACTATGCTCCTATTGGTCGGAGCGTGATGATATATAGCCTATAGCTTTCCTCGGTAAATGGTTGATTCAATTTTTCAATTCGAACCAGTATGCAGTAGTTCCTGAGATTAGCGCGTTCAAACAAACAAACAAGTTCTTCGGCTTTATAATATTAGAATAGATGTATCGTAATGGAGACTTGTAGATTGCCTTTAAAATTAAGCAGCTGACATCTAGTCGTCGATGTAGGTCGGCGAGTCGGGAGGTTTGGTGTGTTCCAAGTGCATTATTGAATATATCAATTTAAGATTCAGCATTTTGCCGCTTAGCATACTTACTAGATATACTTACTTACATTACCTATGCATTTAACATGATAGCTAATGCGTTCGAATTCAAATAAAACCAACTTAATATTTCAATCCATTTTATTTAAATATTCACAATAACAATTTTTCATCATAATTTTATTACAATACTGATTTAACATTGATATACAGTCACAAAATTGGTCCACATTAAAATATCTCGTTTACACAGTCTTGCTACTTGTACAATTGAAATTCATGTCGAAGATCTCTTTGGTAGGTAGGTAGTTGTAAAAAATATATATTTTTATACTTATTGCAACTTCTCCTTTATAATGTAGAGGAGCATGTTTTAGTACACAAAATTAATGTAAAATATTTTCGAAATTAAAGATCTGAATTCTCATTGGACAATGTGAATACAACAGAAAACTATTTTTATTTAGGGCAACATGAGAAGCCACAATTAAAAAAAAAATCATACAAAAATTCTGTGTAATATAACATGCTACTCAATACTTCCCTATAAAGATCAACTACAATAAAAGAGTACTTCATCCAAACAGCACAATAACTTCTTAAAACAAAAGTACACGAAATTTAAACCTTAAGCTTTTGAACATAAGGTAAAAATTTAAACAACACATTGTACTTTCGAAACGAGTCGCTCGTAAGGATCTCTACTTAAGGTATTATTGCTTGCTACTTATTATTATTCGTATTTATTTACATAATGTTTAAAATATACTTAATTAATGTCTTTGAGACGAAACTTTAGCTGCCTGCAGCTCGGTAGACGCAAAATTATAGGAGTTTTTGAGGGTAAACGGAAAAAAGAACATGCATCCAGAGAAAATTGAATTAAATAAAAACTTATTTGTAATTAGTTATTGTAGACTGGAGACAGTATTATAAAATAATTAAGTATTGCGAAGAATGAAAACAAAGCCGAAATAATAGTATGCCCTTCTCCTTATTGGACTTCAGAACTATGAAAATTCCTACTTAATTAATCGTTATTCTCGTTTTGTTTTTACAAGTACATTTCTAAATTAAACTAAAATATCGATAAGTTAAATATTCGATAGAATCTCGTTGAGTCAATAATTCGTATGTGTTCACAGGGATCTCAATAAATAACAACAACTGATTAAATCCCGTTATAACACGTCTCTTCATTACAAATTACATTTGAGGGCGAAGGCACTAAGGCAGAGATCACCAAGCTCAAAATAATTGCTAGCTATTCGATTGGCGGGGCCCCAGCATTACACATAATAAGGCACTGTTCAAGTAATAGCTGCCCAATTTCCACACGTGGGGCCCCATACACGAAAGAGGGGCCCCATGTGAATTACAAATAGGCCCCATGCACTCTAGAGGAGCCAACCCTATAGTTCACGGAGCCACCTACATTAAAGGGCTCCCATCTGAATTTGTGGGGCCCCTATCCACCAAAACATTCTGTAACCATTTGATAAAAGAGTGTCCACAGTATAAAGTTTTTTAGAACATATTAACTTTGACAGTAGCGGTGTCCAAGTCTCGCTTCATGCTTTCCAGTTGTTCTATGTCCTGGTGGGACGTCTCGCACTTCTGCACCACCAAAGAATGATAGAAGTGAATCGCAAACGCCACGAAGACTATTAATACTGGAAAATAAATAAAAAATGTCTTAGTTTTGTTGCTTTGCTAAAACGGTGAGTAAGTATTTCATAAAATTAAGTGCCATGTTTTATAGATTATGAATAAATGTCGGAAAACCTATTCGATAAGCTTTTAACATCAACTGTTAAATTGATAAATTATACCTGCATATAAAATTGTGCAGTTTTGAATTCACTGGCATCATTAATTAAATAAAGATTTCTGGTGCTAATAGAGTAAAATTAGTAAACCCAAAACCGATGCGTAATATTAAGTATTATTAAGATCAATTAGTAGGTATAGGTAAAGCGGAAATGGTCTGTGAATCAACAGGTACATAGGTATTACAGGCAGCAATTAACTCATGTGCTATTTTCCTGTCTTTGGCCTTAGGCAGAAAGGTGGACCGAGTAGTTTCGTACATACTTTGAACCTTTTTATTACAGAGAAGTTCAGAGGATATACCTACAAGACTTTCTGCTCTCTCTACTTATTGGCACCTTAATATCCCTCGACTATATGATATAACATAGGTACTTACATTTTGAAGTGTGAATATCACGCTAAGATATTATATCTTTCTAATATTTAACGGTCTTCCCAGGAAAGGTCGCATTTTTCCACCCTTATTCGTCATTAGTCACACGCGAATATTGAAGTAAGTAGATAATGAGACACAGAGCCCACCCCGTAGAAGAGAAAGTTCACTCACAGTATGACTAGTGGTATAATGGTACCTGGTATGACGATGACGGTGGCGGCGGTGGCGGCCGCGAACGAGTAGTCCCAGAACTTCACCCAGCACAGGATCGCGATCTCGACCAGGAACAGGAATAGACCTGGAACATGGAAAGAATGGAGTTATTTAACGACAAATTTAATTTTCAATTGTTGATATTTTTTGGCTGTGGCGCGTGGAATGCTCTGGAAAATGGATCAATCAATGGATCTGGACATTTAGGGAACGGAAATGAAACTAGATCAAGCTAAACGTCTAAAAGAACTGGAAAAAAGATATGCAACTTGAATAGAGATTGAACTTACCTAAAACGGTACTAAACGCCCAAGCCAGCTCGATGAATCCTCTCATCCTTTCATGAGGTGAATCCCTCAGCATCCTAGCCGGAGCTCCGGGAGTTTCCATCTTACTAACAGCGTCGATATTAGGCAGTAAGTACGTGGAGATCATGAGAGCGAAGATATGTACCGCGACGAGGACAGTCGTGCACACTGCAAACATCACGAATAACCACTCCGGGACGTTCGTCGGCTCGTTGATTTGAAGCTCTACCATCGCTACCATGGCGAAACCTGGAACAGTATAAAAGTGCATTTAAAGAATGAGTAAGTACCTATTTAATACTTTTCTTTATGTAAACCTTAAACTTAAATGGTAAGCAAAAGAGCCTTGGCTTGAAGTAAAAGTTAGTTAATTTGGTTGGCGAAAGAAAGAACCTAAGTTTTATTTAGGTTTGGTGTTTTCAGCGACTACTGCTGTTTAAAACGTACCAATGCGAAGAAATTCTAGGGCTTCATCAACTGATACTTTCTAATTAACAACTAACGACTAATTTATGAAATAGGTACTTACCGGAGAGCAGTTCAGAGGTAGTGGCAGTGGCTTTGAGCTTGGCGCGGGACATGTGCAGCCTCCGCCACGATAGCCCCTCGGAGCCCTGCGGCATGTCCTCGGTCCACCCGGGAGAGGTTGGCATCGTTAGCGCTATTTCGCTTGTACTCTGGAAATTACATAACAACAAACTAAAATTTTCAATTAGGCAAAGTTTATTTAAATTTTGGCTAGGAACTGAAGACACCCTCTGTGGTGGCTGGAAATCGCGAAGAGGGTCGCGAGAAAGCCTTGCTACACAGTCACATATTCGGTTCGGGAATGTTAATCAAACAACAAAACCAACTCGACTCACTTATTCGGTATGTGCCGATAGGGTTCATCTCCAGTAATCCACAGATATTCAATTTTAGTCGATGGATAGGCCAATTAATACCGAACCGAATATATGTTTAGCAGGCCTCAGTCTCTTTATTTAATTTTGTGTGCTAAAATGCTAAAACTACAACATGTCTGCTACAGTTTGTACGAACTCACCTTAATAGATTGGTTACATTGGCAAGGGTTCTGCAAGTAGCCAGGGCTGAGCAGCACCGTCGCGGCGGACTTATTGGACACCATACCGTTCGGCGTGACGCTGCCGTTGGGGCTGGTCCCACCCTTCGTACACACGTACTCTAAGCTGTGGGGCGGAGTCACGGATATCGTGGGACTGTCGGTTACGCTCGCTTTGAATCTGTTGGATCAACATACGAAAATAAATTTAGATTTTTGTAGTAGTTTGGTAAAGAGTTATGTGTATTATTGTGTTATTGTCATGCAAAGTTAGACACTGTAAAAGTTAATAGCTTATCTCGATATTATTGGTATTAGAAATTAGAGGTATTTAAGTAGTTGTGTTTAGTTTTTTAGTGTGGGTACAGATCGTTAAACTGAGATGGAGTTTTCAGTCTCAAAGTTGTTATAGGGTTGTGTTGAGGTTTAAGTTATGATACTTGTTTGTTATTACTTATTTATATTTTCGTGATATGAGCAACCTTATGTTATGAACGTGTAATCGTTACGTAATTCTAGAGCTTATGATGGAGTACCTCGAACAATTAATAAATGAGTTTTTGAGTTTATAACGTGATGATTATAAGCGTGTTTGATTATGACTTTGATTGTAGTCAATAATAATAATTATTGTTTCAGGGAATTTGATACTGGCTACCGAAACCGTGCGTGAAATGGTCGTGGTGGGTAATTCGTATCGAGCGATCCGATGCTAAACCTAAACTTGGTTCTTTTATTTTCTTCTCTGAAACTTTGAATGTGTTATAAATGTTTCTAAAAGATACGAAAATTCTATCGGAGTACCTAATCCATTTTTTCAAACTTCTAAGAACAGTATAACTCAAAGTACTGCGGATTCGAATTATTTACACCATCTTCCTCAATAACGAAACATCTTGTACGACTCACTGAGGGTCAGAGTAACCATCAATCATCGTTTTATTGAACACCGCAATAATAAATAAACTTGTATTTGCATATTGGAAAATATCATTTCTCTTCGGAAAATCCATGCACTCGCACCTAAAACCGGTCGTTTTGATTTATTGTGCTTAGGTTTGCTGTAATCGTTTTGCGAGGACCTACCTTGTTTGTATCGGACCGTTATTAATCAATTATAGTTTATTAACAATCATAAAACATGAGGAAGTGTTCCTTCGATCGATTAACCAATAAACTTACAGGTATTTAGGTTTCCTTTGCTGGTTATTCTCAAACTTTTATGACACTTTTTGTGGTCCAATAATGCGATTACAATTGAAACGATTACCGAGACCGTCACTATACGCAAATTGCTGTAATAATATTCACATTATATTTTTTACGACCCTTTTTTACGAGATCATAGATCGTTTGACATGTTTCGTTAACTACCGTCTTTTGCGTCTATTTAAATAGCAATGGTACGGAAATAACTTGCCATTACGCAAAAATAAATATTTTTATACAAACATGAAGACAACGTAGATTACAATCGATTTGAAATATGTTTGAAAGTCATAACATCAATTTCTAAAAGAACTGCGTTTTAGTCAGGTTAATTTAAGTCCGTACCTAATTAATTATTAAACAAAGTACATAACACTCATGCTCCTACTATATTTGATGAGTAATGCTCATACATATTATTATCTAAGTTTGTACGTCGTGAGAGGTGAAGAACAAAAGAACTTTGAAGTTCAAACGATTAATCAGTAACATGGAGAGGGTTGAATCGTGCAGGAACTATTAACATACCATTGTTTGTCTGTACAGTTTGGTAGAAAGTCACTCTGATAGAGAGATGGTCGATGGGAAAGGTAATTTAATAATAGATTTAATTCCACAACTATTAAACACGAATTAGTCACAGAAGCTGAGGCAGACTTACTTTGGACAGGTAGTTAAGTTGAAACTCACTCCGCTACTAAAGGACTAGGCTAGGAATAAAAGATTTTAGTCCACAATTTTTACATATAGACACGAATTAGTCACAATACTTGTACTACTAAAATCTTACTTTGAGTACTCATAGCTGGGCGGCCTCGCTATGAAGGGGTATGAGTCAATGAGAGCGAGACTCTTTGGTCGTGAGTCGTGCTTGATGCGGTATCTGTGTGGAGATCTCTCGTAGATGTGGTCGGATGTGTGGTACCTTTGCAAGGTGCGCGGGCGCGGTTTGCCGCTCGGCGGGGTTTGCGTGCATTGGTCCACCCGGCTGGCGTCCTCCACGCTCGTCACGAAGCTTGCCTCCGAAATCTACAACAAAATTAAATATTACTTACTCAAAATGTACCTTTAAAGAATTAGGTAGTTAGATTCCCCTTATGTCATTTGTGAATTTTTCATGAAGAATACAGTACCTACATACATACTTGTATCTATCCGATATTAAAAACTGTCCTCTATACTATGGTTTCGTTTAAGTATAACAGCTGTCAAACATTCGATACGAATTCAACACGATAGTAACGAAAGTTCATGATCACACGACAGCTCTCATACATATTTGTACATGCGTGTATTTATTTGCATACTATGATAAGTAATTCTTCTAATACATATTATGTGTCTAATAGCACATTTAATGACATAGTAAATAAGCTAGTTTTCTCACGTATATGTTATCTTTGCAAGTACATAGATAACGCATACAATTTTGATAAACAAAAGGTTGACAGGTTTACCTACATAATTTACAATTTACAATATTACGTAAAATTAGAGCTTTAGAACATTTTACAGAGACAAAAAAGCATAACGGTTATTTTACAACCTACTATTATAATAGTCTATGTATTGACTGCTAACTAATTGTACTTAACTACAGGAAAACGGAACAAATCATGTAACGAAGATCATTACAAAAATTAATAAAAATAATTCCTTGAATTGCTTTTTTCTCTTGATATGATATGTATTCAGGATTTGATATACTCGGAAAAACAAATGGACTATATAGGTAAGTACAATGTTAAAAGTACTTAGGTATGTTAAGATAAAAAGTATCTACCTAGATAAGCAATAAAGAAGCTCGATAAATATCCTAGGCAGACGATATAAGGCCATTTTAATAAAAAAAATATATTTTGTATGCCGATTTGGGTTCAAAGGCAAATTAAAACGGATGAGTATATCAAAATCAATTCATCGTCTGTCAATTTCATCCATGTGCACAAATTATCGCGTTGTGATGTCACAATCAGGCTTGTTGTTTAACACTAAACGTAGCTCAAACGAGCCGTGACAACGACTGTGGGAACCGTAGAAAACTGTAATTTCACTGATTGTCGCTGCTTATCCGACTATTACAGACCGCCATTATGTTATACATGACATTGACATTGGTACACTGAAACGCAGTTTAACAGATTTTAGGATATTGAAGCCTAAATCATTTTACTACGGAAGTAGAGGCAATAGAGGATGAAGGAATGACGTTTTCTCGTGGAAATATGGAAATCGGATCCAGCAATAACGATTGATTCTTACGTATCTTAATTAGAACTAACAAATTGTTTCTATAATCATAATCATCCTATGACGGGACTTTATCCTCCGTAGATATAGCTACAGACAAAGGTACTAATCGTACCAATACGAAAATTCCAAGCCTCTACTAGACAAAATAACGATACAAAGTTCAAATAAACATGAAAATTGTTAAGTATGTTATAGTCCAACACCGATTTACCTCGAAGTACTTCGCCTACGTTTTAATTACATACAAAAACCACGAAGCTCACGACTGACCGGCACACATCTATGAGTCATACAGCTACGAGTATATACATTCATATTGTTCATACTTTAATGATACATAAGAGCTACGAAATCAATTATTATTTCTACATCAGATAAGAAATTATTACACGATGATTGTACACAAGGGGGCGATTACAGCGAAGCATACGAACCGTGAAACTTCAGGCAAATAATACGAAAATTTACTGTTATAAATTGTAGACATAATATACGTGGAGGTAGAGCAATGTTTCTTGTGAGTTGCGAATTTGGAATTGTGTTGTTGCCGATTTTTTTAAAGTAACTTTTTTAACAACATCTTCTTAACATATTATACCCAATATTTTACTCGTATTAAGATTTAAATTAGTCCGTAACGCGTTTGCGGTCAAGCTCATGAGAGGCTGAAAGAAACCTGAAATTAAAGTAGTTAAGTCGTTACACGGGAAGACACACACAGGCGTAGTGAGGGTGAGGCTACTGAAAAACGTCGTGTCATGTTGTCTGAAATAAACGTATTTTTTGGAGGTAGACAATTGATTATATCCTGGGGACGGATATACTGTTGCACAAGAAATTCAAGCAAATACCTAATAGTTAAAGAGTAGTCTTTTGTACAATATTTATATCTGCTATTGAGGGGATAGTACAGTACAGAAGTATTTACTTTTATGGTTACTGACACACCAATAAGCAGTTTAACATGCAGTAACCGTTTTTATTTGGTAGAGTATTGTCAGTTTTCGAACGTAATTATGTAAATTAAACCAAACACACGTGAGTTAAATGCAAAGTTCATTCCAATATGGATGTACCACGTTCAATGTGCAAAGATTAATGAACTTTGAACTTAAAGGCTTTTTAATTCAGTCACAACATTTTCTACAGTCAGCACTATAGACAACCAAGTAGCTATCGACAAATTATAAATGAAAAACTGATTTGAGCATCTAGCGTATTCCGTAATTTTTTTTTTGTTGACGTAGTTTTAACGATGTTAGACATAATAATTCAGTCTGCAGAAAATAACGTTATAATAGCGACGAAAATAATCCTGCGTGGCATTAGTCACTGTAAAAAATTAGGTATTCCACTGTACTAGGAACTAGGTACCTGAATGTTACAAATAATTGAAGTACATCTGCACAAAATAAAGATAATTAGGTAAGTACTAGAAGCCTCAGAAGTCAGTACTGCTTTTCTTTATAGTGTTTAAGATAAGTGCGTACATGTTTTTGTGAGACAATTCGTAGACGAGAGTAACAACATGTTTATGTACCTACTTATTTACACATAGTCTATTGTGTGTTATCTAAGTTTTGTACATTTAACTGATGAATATGGAAAGATAAACTGTGAGAGATATTTATACAATGATTGTTACTACATGTAATGTTTTCATCTCATCACCATATTCACGAACAAACTTTTTAAAATAAAAATGAGTACAGACACCATTTTTTTAACAAACCTTTAATTTTTCTTTCTTACTAATTTATATTTCCATTAATTAGTAAGAAAGAAAATGATTATATAATGAAGGATTTATTTTTAAAGGTGGCAGGCATTAGGAGGTATAAAATAAACAATAATAATATTGTCAATAGGCTAAGGAGAAACATGCAGGGTCGGCATGTTTTTCTTTTAGTTATGCTGGGGCTACATTAGCGAGTGAAGATTCGTATGGTGTTGGCGCGACAAAAACATCGTGTTCGGGTATGGGCGATGTTCTTGTCTACATTAAGGCGGGCGAAGATTCGTGTCGAGTTGACGCGATGCATCGTGCCTTGTGCTGTTCAGTTTGTTGTGCGGAGACGTGAGCGGTAAATTAAAAATGTTACTCCACTCCATAGTGTAAAAAATTAAATGCACGTCCGTCTCGCTTCAAAGTCTGGACGACACTGAATTGACGTAGATGTAGCCACCTAAGCGAATATTGGCGCGACAAATCCCTTTGATTCGCGCCAGTTTACCGACAGCTCCTCGATACTACATCGTCTTCGCCCGAATACTACGCGATGACACGATGAACCCGGCCACATTCATCGCGTTAACACGAATATTCGCCATAGCCCGCTAATGTAGCCCCAGCATTATAGTAATTGCATGGCATAGATAATGTACGCACGCACGTTTTAAAGCCATAGGTCTAGGCCGGACAATGGTCTATCTACTAAGCTTGTCTTATGTATTCTCGATCCAACAGTTTTTATTTTCCCACATCGACTGACGTTTGCAAATTAAGGCAAGCTAAAGCTTAACAAAAGAGCTAGACTTTGAAAAGTCTATTCTTTCAACAAGTTAAAAGCATATGCAAATTATGAGAAGAAAATTGATGCTAGCAAGCCTGTATTCACGTGCTTTGTTTAAAATATGCCTAAATTAAAACTTACTTTACTATCTAAACTTTAAATCACGATGTTTGTCTTAATGTCTGTCAACTGTCGGAAATGACAGTACAATGCACATTGCACAATGAAACGTGTTCATTGTCTAACTTTACGTTTCTAGCGACATTTCTTTGTGTCGTCACCTTACACCTAGTTTATTATTAAATGGATAAATAAATTGCAAATTCCGATCAAGTCCGTATTATGGTCACGTCAGTGGTCTGCATTAACGTCACAAACCACAAAAGACATTTAAAATAAATGGTTCATTGTTTTCTTTGCAATCATTTAATAACTACACAATCCAAATAAATTGCTCTGTGAATCTATCCTGTGTTGCGGACCTAGATTACGTATTTCGTTTAAAACTGTTCTCATAATTTATTGAATCGCAGTTTTTGCAGTAAAAAAGAGCAACGAGACAATGGGACAAGAAATAAATAATGAAAACCTATTATAATAAAAGTAACAATTCAAGCGTGTGGGAAAGTGGGAAAAAAGTTGTTTTAATTAATTAGTATGCAATTTGTACCTTTTAGTATTTATCTAAGTTGTCATTTGTCGTGTCATCAGAACTCGTGTCTAATTTATTATTACATAATCAGCTACTTTGAACCCTATAGTAAATACGTACACACAGGTATGATAAATTAATATAGCACCTTGACTACTTATTAAAATTATAACAACTGCTTTTACACTTAGAACTAAATGTATCGTTTAAGTCGACAGTTTTGTAGTGGCTTTTTGTAAAGAAACTATAATCTGTTCCTACTTACTTTCCACACTTTGTAAGTACCCAGTAAACTGTCAGGAAAACAAACTATTGATATAACTACAGTACGTATAATATTAGAGCGAATTTCATATTTTAACATGCTTACGTGAACATGTGAGTAATTCTGAGATAGAATACGAAAATGTTTATAAAGAGCCTGCATGTAGATTATAGTCACAAGGAAAACACAACAATATTGTTATTATAACTTTGAGGAAGAACCTACATATAATTGGTATACAAAACTTAAAGAAAATAAGATTATTTTGTTAGAATTGTATTTAAATTGTCAAAATAATAAACTACTTTTTATTTGGACAAAGATTTTATAAAGCTTGGAAAATACGTTTCCTTTTGTAATCTTTCATCACGTAGACCATTTGTGACATTATGACTCATGAATGTAGTTTTGAGTGTATGTTCAACCACAAGATGAAAACATGTTTATTTGTGCATTGTAACATTTTCCGAGTAAATTATAATCGACAGATAAATATTGACATAGCAATTCCCAACTTCTATTTACAAAAAAATAACAAACTATGTAAGGAAGTAATAATTTTACAAAATTGTTTTTTCTTTTGCTTAGTTTGATGGGATTTTCCCTCAACATAATTTACTTTAGGAATACAGTTCATCTTTATGCCTGGCTATCAGCACACGACCTACTTTCAAATAAAAAAACTGAGCTTTGAAGACTTTGTGAATTGCGGAGTTTAAATAAATATTCATGCTGTCCTCTTTCTATCTACACCAGACCTTCAATTACTATTAAACTAATGAAACTAAGTGCAAGCAATAATATAGAGTTACACATAGCTCAGAATTAATCTTGACTAACCATTTTGAAGCAGTTTTATCTGATAACGCTCACTTCTTTCTTCCCGTATTATTTGGATCAAGTCAACGACCTTCCTTGACTATACATTAAAATAATTATTTCATCATGTCTGAAATTCCTAAAGACAAAACTGAAGGAGAATATGATATGAATATTTTATGTCTGATCTAGATCTGTTAGGATGTAAACCTGGAGAGTGTATCTACTATGAATTACTATGTAGGCATAATTCCATCGTGTACCTGTTCTAAAAATGGGCGGGGTCATTAAAAGCTCTTATTTTATTTAAAACCTCGCAGAAGCTAAGATTTGAACACACACATAGGTACATTAGGCTACTAAATTTTACCAATTTTTTTGATACTCCCACGAGGAAAAACAGTAATTTTCGTTCCTGCAGTAACCTGGTATCTTCTCTTTAGAAATGATTAGATGTTATTTCGCGTCACACAAAACAATGCGCATATTGAGCACGCATTACGTTATTGTTCTACAATGGACAGAATCCCTGTAATTATGAGAGCATATCCACTAAATACTGCAGTTATACCTGATTACAGTGTGAGGACCTTCTATGCTCATTGCTCGTGTCGAATTAACTGGTGTATTGAAATACCTACCCTATACCTCCTGATGACGGAACTAATATGATCTACAATATATTGTTCGACCTTTCAATCTCTCTTATCTCTAATTAGCCTACACCTACCGACTAGCTAGACTGTTGGGTAAGTAAAGGGGTTTCCCTAAGTCCCTCTGAAATCGCCTCTTGGTGCAGCTTGTCTTTTGCAGCCCTAAAGTTTTACAATGTTATCTAACTTCAATCAAAAAAATCTGAATAACAATACTTTATTATTCTAAAGAAGCTCTTCTTTCAAGTTTTATAATTTGTTACATAGTACTATAATATTCGCGTAATCATAAGCTAAATTAAAAGTTGGTTTTAAGGCCTATTTGTAAGAACATTTGGATGGTAAACGTTTTTTTTTCGTCATTGTCATCATTTGCAATCTGTCTGTCTGAGAAGCTGTATCTACAGACGGGACAAATATTAGTTAATCAGTCAGCAAATAATCACGCTCCTGCGTAAGATAACGTGTGGAAATATAATCAAGTATTATATTTCTCTTAATAGTACACTATGTTTTGTCTAAATTTTCCTAGCAGTTTATAGTGCGAAATATCAGGCGAGACGTAAAGATGAAGAAATACCTACCAAAAGTCTTTCGGTAAGATGGAGATATAACATTAAAAAATATAAGATTAAAGTCGATCTATTATTTTAGAGGTAGGTACTTATGTTTAAAGTTAGGGCTCTATCTATAGACAATTTGACAGACGAATCGCGGAGGCTTTCAACACTGCCAATACATCAGGTAAAATTTCCTAACATATATTTCATATATCGATAGTCGTCAAAAGGCAGAACTAAAGTGCATGTAGTGAGCATATCGGGAGCTTGTGAAATTAGTGTCTACGCGCCTGCGCGAATTAAATACGGTTATAGGGGTTGGACAGACAAGACAGCGATTCGCTTCTGCCGTTAAGTATCAGGTTAAAAATGATATTCTAGAAATGGAAATATGCCTTATAATTTTTACGATTGCTTCACAAATAAAGTCATTTTTTTTTAATAACATCAAAATCCTAAAAAAATACCTAATGTCAGTCTGTTCTGGAACAACTTAAAGCTGTCCAGACTTCTTTCTTATTGAAACAATAATTATTGGACCCATTTCAATAATACGTTTGGTCGTTAATATTAAATTATGTTTGTAGGTGACGGCCTTTAGTTATCCGCATATGAGGTAAAAGTCGGCTAATGTTAATATGTCTAAATGAGATGATAATATTATAAACAATAGAGTTAGTTAAAATAAAAGTCAGTAACCTTTTCCTTCATGACGAGGCCGCGGAAATGCACCATTTAAATATTTTTACACAAAAAAACACAAATCGTTCGCATTCTTTTTTTATTGTTAAGCACAGAGCACCATCACTTTTTTAAACTTTCGTTGAAAAAAACTGGATTGTTCATAGACAACATAACTTTTCCGCACAAAGGGCGGGAAAATTGTTGTGACGAGTATCCGCGACAACCGGGAAATGCTGACTGACTGTGTTAGAAGAAGATCGACGTTTTAAATAATCACGCTTCGAAATGATTACTTGTGATGCGGGGTTAGCGTCGTCGTCGTTAGCATTGCAATTTCAAGTACTTACACGTAAACGTAGAGGAACAATTTAAATAATAATATATTTTATGGCTTTACAACTAAATAGTTGTGCCTACGTAATTGTAGAAATAAATTATGTAACATCTACACAAATTTTAAGTTAAAATAATACTCACTGTCTTCCTATTAAGTAAGTAAGTAAGTTCTGTCAGTTATTAAATATTTTAAACGAAAAAAAAGCATTTATTGTGTATAATAGTGGCGCGTTTCTCTACTATCGGAACCATCAAGTATCGAGAGTTTGTCATGTAAAATGTGCTACCAAAATGGTTTCCACGACGTCCGCTAGAGGCGCTGATCAAATTTTCATACATTTTTTTTCTATAGCTAGCCAGTTGTCGACACCCAAGTCCCGATAGTAGTAGGGAAACGGTCTATAGGTGGACTAAAAACCTCATTGAGCTTAACTTCCAATTAGATATCTCTTTATATAATGAGATAAACTTATAAATGAGAAAAATAAGTCTTAAAACTTAGAAACGAAAAGATAAAAAAAAAAGAAAGCTTGGACCGTACCGGAAAAGATAGCTCAAGTGGCTACACTATGCTTAGAAAGTCAAAGTAAGGCAATGTTAAATTTGCCCGAGAGCTCTATTTGCGACAAAATATTGTAATCTTCTCTGTACAATCATAGATAACATAGCAATTATAGCAATACATGGCAATACTGTATAGTAATTATTTGTAGTTCAGAGTAATTTCTGTTAAACGTTCAGTGTTGACATACGCCTACACTGCTTCCTTTGGAAACGGTATCTACTGTATTATGGCCGTTACCTTTTGGCCACCAATTAGAACAATACTGACCTAGTTCAATTTGACATGTTTAGCATACATTCATATTTTAAAATAGTTTTAAAAGCAGGTCTGTATTATGTTTTACTCGTAAGGCAGTTGGAACACACTAAGTACCTATTACTGGTTATTAAATACTTACTATTTAATTTCGTAAATCACAGTAGCACACATTACAGGGAAATACCTTTGAATACCAAAGTAAATACACAAATTAACACATTAAGACCAATCATGTAGCGGGCACGTGTGACAGCTTACGGCAAATTAAAATGTTATATTAGTTACAAATTAATACCTCTAGTAAAAGTCACAATACTATATGAAAATCAAATACTTACTACATGAAGTTTACTTAGTGAGAGAGAACTGTTTCCTTGAATGTTATTTCCCAGCGTCCAAACAAAGCCTCCATTTACTTCACGAGTCTACTGACTTAATGATTTCGCACCACCTAACTATCGACTCAGATCTGTGGTTTCTGTTGAATTCGGAAAATTTGAGTGTTTGAGTGTTTGCTCAATTTATTAGTAAGTATTCGAGTAACTATAGTGTACTGCTACACACGTGCGCTGCCATGCACTTTAAACGTTCATAAATAATTGCTACTATGGCACTTCGTCATACTTTAAATAATAAATATACTTTTGTAAATCAATGTACCCAAAGTATGTTTTAGTCTAGCAGGTACACAGTACACTGTAATAGTATTTTTACATACTTAATACTTAGTTTAGATATCACGCTAGTCATGATCTTTTGCGTAAGGTACCTGCGGGTATTAAGGCCTGTCGGGTAATAAGGCCTAAATAACAAAAAACGTACGAAATACAGTAGTAGACGATCAAGATTACTGTCACACAAGCTCAGAGCGTATACGAGTCGCTGCAAAGTGGCGGACGCACTTTTGCACTTCTCCCCCCGCAAATATCGTCGAAATCATTCAGAAGTGCGGTTCAGCAGCACGAATTATAAAAATTGACTCCAGTAAAACGTAAGTTGTTTAGAAAATATCATATTTACAAACCTCTTTGACTGTCCGCTTATTAATTAACGTATGCTTGTCCTTAGATTACCGTTTTAAGAGACTTGTAGTTATAAAAATTATATTATTATTCTTTTCTGTAAATAGGTGGTTGGTGGATATTAAGGCCTATAAAATTTTACAATAGGCCTTATTATACTCCTATTTTTTTAACTGCTATATAAGTAGGAGCGTGTTTTTAAAATGTTTGTTAGTGGATAGTATATACGTAGTTTATATTTTCAATTTATTTATTATTGTTTTCAGTGCTTACAGTCACGATGCCTCCCAAACGAGCATTGTGGTCAGAAGGCGATCTGACAAAAATAAATCACAAAAAAAAAAATATCGGTACGGTCATGCCTGCAAAGAAGATAGAATGGATGATGCAATGAGGCAATATTCGCGATGCTTCAAGTGGTACCACGAAGAATGTGTCGGGTTGACTGCAGAATATACTGATGATTTTCAATGTCCTGATGGATGCGAATAAGGACAGTTTATTTAATTTATTAAGACTACTATGCTTTCTATTGCCTTATGTTAATGATTATTGATGTCAAGAATACTAATTTACTTGGTTTAAGTTGATTTTTGAATAGTTTATAGTATAGGCCTTTTTACCCTACCCTATTATAATAAGGCCTAAAGACAGCGTTTTTTTAAAAGTGATATAATGTTTTAGTTTTAAGCTTTAGAAGCTATTTTTTGTTTAAACTCGGTAGTAATATAAGTACATGACTAATTATTATAAAAACTGGTTGATTATATTGGATATTCTTCATTTTATTACAAATCTCCCTTAGCTAGGCCTTAATACCCGCGGGTACCTTAGATATTAAGTGGAACGTAGTTTATTAGTCGTCTAAAACAGATTAAATTTCGCGGTTTCGCAAAAAATGCTACGAGACTTGACTTAAAATTAAAGTGCAATATGTAGCATATAAATTTAATATCCAAGCACATAAAGTAAACTGTTAGCTGACATGTCCTGTAAAAAGAATTTCGATCACCGGAAAAGAAACATCTCCAATCAATTTCTTAATCTTTTAATATCTACCTTGACGGCTTGAAAAAAGCTTATGGGGAAAACTAAATGCATTTAGTAATAATAAATCAACTTTACTATAAATTGCATGACATAATAAATCATTATTTTTAATGAGAATTGCATAACGCAATTATTGTTAGATTATTAAAGGGTACTTGGTACTTACTACAATACAAATAATGCCTTAACGGAATTCCCTAGGCAATTCGTGAGTGGAATTAACTTATCGTGAAGGAAAATATGAGTTTGAGTTGGGTTTTATTGTCCTGACGTAGATGGGCTTAATTTTGGTATCATCGCTTTCCCTCTTGGGAAAATAAGAACCTAGGTGATTGAGCCACTAAGATAATTCTGGTCACGTACGGTTACAATAAAGTAAGGATTTGTACAAAACAAAGTTATTACGGCTGAAGACAATTATAATAATTTCGCACTTTTTTATTATTAATGTCAATGAAAACTACGTGACGAAATAATTGTTGTTATTGAAATAAGATCATTAATTACGGATCCTCCACTGAACAAGTAAAATAAATAAATAAAGCTGATTTTGTCGCCCCTTACGCATTGCGTCCCTTTGTCGCCAAAACCTTTTGGACATCACATCAAAAGTCCTCTTTAAAAAATAATTGAAATAATCCTGGTTTCAACAATGCTAAAGATTTTTATCTTTTGCGTGTAGGAAAATCGTTGCGGATAAAAGTATTCCCCGCGTACAAAGGGCTAGGCCTAAAAGTCACGATCGCGGATAAACAGTTACATTATGCTAATGTACTGTGATTCACTTTGTACTGTCATCTGCTTACACTAAGCAAAGTTACCGAGTTATTGAGCATAGAAATGAAATTTCCTGAGATTGCTCAAGATTAACTAAGTAGGTCACTTAGATATCCAGGTTTCTGAGAAATTACTAAGACTTTACTCAAATGTAAAGTTTAAACGGGACAGTTTCCGAGAAGCTTTGGAAGAAATAACATTGAGTTTAGCTGGATATCTACGAAAATCCTTACAATATGTCAAATATTGTAATAGTTATTTAATTAAAAGATTTTGCAGAAAGTTGAATAAACTGGAGTAAACATTAAGCAAAGTCAAAAGTAAATATTATGGAATTAAAGCATGCGTGCTATCTAAGGAGGTTGCAATTAACATATAACAAGATTGACACAGAATATAAGGTGAGATACAGCCTGTACTAGGTATATGCATATTTTTTTAAATTTAATTCTTATAATGTTAAGATAGAACTTTGCTCTTTTTCAAGGGCTGTACTAAACGATTATCTTTGCTCTTCGATTTAAATATGATTTTTTACCGGTAGCTCGATTCTCTACTGCTTACGACTACCGATTACTGGCTAGCTATCGAGAAATTTCACACAAAAATTTATTATGAGCTCCGTAAGTATTATATTTAGGTAGTATAGTTTAAATGTTAAACTCTCGATACTCGACATTACCGACTGTACAGAATAGCGCTACGGTATTGTTTTGTTTATTTCTTTGCACCGTGGGTTTTTACTACCAAGCATCTTCTATGCAAATTATTATGATTATGACATGAGGCTAAGGCGTAAAGACAGTTCATCCATTATTACATACTATTCATTAGAAGACAGATTAATAATTATTGTAGACATGAGTCAACAAGTAATATGAATCGTGATAAGATTATCCATTAATTTGAATTATTTATTACAAATTGTATTAGTATATAACATAATTGCTTATCATCTACCGCATACCTATCTTATTGAATGTTATTCTGAACCTTTAAGACCAAAAACCGAAAAGCGGTAACTGGATTATCTATGCCTATGTTATGTCATTGTGTACTATTAAGTCCAGAGATTTAGAAACGTTATCAATATTTGAACTACAATTTAGCTTTTACAGGAGCTCAATCAAATGAAAGCTATTTAAATAATCATTAGGTCATGCTAAACAGTTCTTTTTTAAGAATAATAATGAACAATTAAGAAATATGATAAAGCATTTTCGTGCATCTGAAAAAGTTAAATAATCGATACCAGTACACACGTCTATGCAATATCATTAAAAGTAATTTAGAAAATCCCTACATTGCATAAGCGATAGACAATTAAGTATGTGGATGATTATCAATTCTTTAAAACCACTGCTTGGATTCTAGGTAAATAATGTATAGAGCCAAAGGGCAATATTATAATATTTCCGGTAATGGGTAAGTAGGTAAAGTACACAGAAGCGATAAGAATGAACAACATAGATTAAACAAGGCCGGGTAAAGATGCAGTTGATCTATATTATTTAACTCAAACGCACATTTAAAAAAAAATAGGGGTTCGGGACTTCGGGGTCTATCCCGAATGCACTAACAGTCATATAGTTGGTTTTGCGGTTGTTGTAATATTACCTTTGGTTTATTTTCATGCAGTTATAATATTAATTACGGATTACGAATATAAATTTTCGTGTTATATTTTAATTAAAATAATAAGCTCAACACGACGTGTTTTCAGATAGACGTCTACAAGTTCCCCTGAACATTTTAGTCGTCGTTTAATTACTAATAAATAAAAGATAGACACGTGGTTGAAACAGGCTCATGATGACGTCTGTCAACATGTTATAAACTTTAGACTTAATTTCCTAATAAACACGTGAAAACAATATGTTAACTAATTTAATTGTGAACTAGTACAAACGTGTAAGCAAACAATGCGTAGTAGGTCGCGGTTTATGAAGGACTATGAACTTCTGATGTGAAAGTGAAACATTGTAAAAGGAAAAGCGATCTGAAAATATAGACTAAATACAAATTACGATACGATATTAATATACAAGGCGTGGAAAAATTTAAAAGATGGGAAGTGTTATATTATAATTAGATAAAAAAAATAACACGCCACGATCTAAAACTGATTTTATTTAATATTTTATATCACGTTAGGGTGATCGTATTACCTAAGGAATTTATTTTCACAGGATATAGTCTACAGACTTTTCTATCACGGGAAAAATATGGCAATTCGAGGGCAGAAAAATAAAAAATAGAAATAAATCGATACATACATTTCTCCCTGGGAGGAATTATTGAAATTATTTTCTTGTATTTATTTATTAACTTGCACAATATTCTTCTAATCAATTGTTAATTAAAGCGTTTATAACGATACGTATTCACAGTCAGCGGTGTAAATCCGATACTGTGCGGTTTGTTTACAAACTAGCCAGGAAAGGCTTTACGAGCGCCACTAATTCTCTGTGTGACCAGTGATTATTTACAGTTTACGATAATTTCAGGGTTGTCGTGTATCTTTGAATTACATATAGCTCTCTATATGGTTATGTTGTTATTACATGAAACGCAATTATATAAAAGAATAGCCAATTATGAGAAACGACGAAAATAATAAAGAAAATAAAAATTTCTCATTATTTTGACCAATGTATTAAGACTTTACTTATTTATATTTATAGAGCCAGAGAAAAATATAGACGCGAAAAATATATTGTCGAAAGACTTCAAGGCAAATTTCAACTCTAAACATACCTTAAAAATTCTCAGTAGGTCAGTAAACAAGAAACCTTTCGAGACAGTTCATCGACCGATAACATAAACACAACCAAAGTTACTTATTTACTCGCTCCCGTTCCCCGACTCTCTAAAGAAATGTTATACTGATGAAGAGTTTGTATACTAACATATTTGTATTGTAAATATTGACACTACCATTGTGAGTGCGCACGAACGTTAATCGCATATCCTAGAAAATTTAAACGAGGAAAATTATTCACCGGAAAATGCAATAGAACCGCTAGTTTATTAGTTCTTGAATATTATTGACTTTTCCTCTAAGTAGGTACTTGTTTTCCCTTCATTTGTATAAATAATTGCTGCCTATCTATAGACTTTGTTACGTTGGCCACTATGTAAAACAGGTAAACAATTTTCCTAAGATTTTTTATCATCCTTTTAATTGGCATGTAATGATGATAAATAATTATATTAAATTCGATTCGGTTGCTTCTTCTGTTATGTGCGTAAAAAAAAATATCTGTAAGTGTTCAAAACGATCAATATAAATATGAAATTAGTACCTACGGAAGTAGTTTACATAAACACCGTAAGTACTCTGTCTTGCTCAATGCTGCGAAAAATGACGATTTCGGCAATTTTTATTAAGAGCAAATGGTATTGTCAGGACTTCAGGAGACATGTTACAACTATGGATTTAAAGTAAAAGTCTAAATTATGGCTATGAGCGCAATATCATGATTTTCAATGTCTTAAATCTAATGGGGCTGTTGTCTTTCAATTACAATGGCTTTCCCATTTTAGCCTTTAGCAGGAAAAACAATGTTTCATGGTAATAAATCTCGTTTTTTTGTGCAAAGATCGTTACAAATAAATCGCCTTGCAAGAAAGAGTAGTATAATCACAATCCTTATCATTATTGTAGATAATTACAATCAATTTAATTAGCCTTTGTTGTCCCCACTTATAGGCTGGTTGAATAGGCAATAGAAATAATATCTAACTGAAAAAGAAAAGGGTTTTCCTTCCTTATCGTATGAGACTATTAAGTACAATACAATGCAAATCAATACAATGATTAGAAAAAGAGAAACGTACAATTGATTAGTTTCGAAAAAGGCAAATAGAACAATAATGTTTGAGATTTAAACGAACCTGAGTTGTTTAGTTACTTACTGTTATTGTTTAGCTTTTTTATCCGTATTTAACTGCATTATTTATAAATAAAACACAGACATATTGCTCACGAATGCCCGCGTTAAAAATATACTAGTCAAATGCTAGTGAAAGCAATTCAATAGCGAGCTAAGGTGAGTTGGATTAGATTGGATTCTCTCCAAATAGGACATGGAGTCATGATAACTGCGGCTGATGGATGTGATACTTTATTATAATATGGATGATGATAATTTATTATACCTGCCATCCTTCAAGTATTTCAAAACCTCGTGAAACTGCAAACAATCTGTTTCGGAAATACAATGTAATCAAAGTAGGATTTATGACTTAGCGAAAAATTGTGTCAGATATCCCGCTTTATGAATCTTGTGTAGCATTTTCGACATAATATTATGAGTATTTAAAGTATTAAAAATTAAAGGTACGAAAATAAGTTATTTAAAATTTTAATTAAGTACAGTCGAGATAATAACATTATGATTGTGTCCAAGTCGCGAAAGTTTAAAATCGTTAATGTTTGAAGAATGTTTTACAAAAACTAAAGTCAGTGTTCTTGGTATAGAACTTACTAGATTGGGCAAGTAAGTTGCCTGACAAGACATAATTAACTATCTTAGCGATACCTACTAACGATCTCTTGTTGATATTTTTTTGTTGTCTGTTGGTTACCTGTAGGTTTGATTTAACTATCAGTTATCGGAGTGGTTAACTCAATTTATCAAGACCTTGCCCTTAGTTATTCATTCACAATTCATGAAGTTTAAAAATATATCGGAAATCAAGCCTCTAGCATTTACAATAATTACATGTATCGTCATAGATACTAGTGTACAATTATTATAATGAGGCGGAAAAAATTAACATAAATGATTTATCTAATCAACTTCTAAGTACCCAGTCTGGCAATGAAAGGATGCCAAAGGATATGCACGGTAGGTACCTAATACCAGCTGGGATTTATCTGATCACTATCACCTTGGACTTCTTGCGGCTATTAAGCTAATGTAGAAAAATCTGTCTTTCGTCGTTGGTAAATAAAATGTACAAGCAATAAGTACTCCCGCTAGATCCAGACGACACATCGTTGATATAAATTATCCTTCTCTGTAATCGTCTAGATAATTATTTAATTAAAATTTTTTAGTTATTAATACTTACATTATCTGGCACGTCCAACATTTTACTTGGTTATATTATCATAATAATCGAGGAAACTTGAAAAACATGGTGATTACGATATCTGAAACAAGAAAAAAATCATTAATTTGAGCACCTAGTTAGCGATGGTATGGTATAAAATATTTCTAAATTCATAAAACGACCACATATGACATGGTAATATAAAAGTTGAAAGACTTTTTAAACAATGATATGAAACAATCTTTTTAATTGTATACGATATCGATTAACCAAATATAAATAAACTTCGAACAACAACATAGTTTTCATGAACAATATGATAGTTATAATTTTTGACACTATATTAACTAGTGAAAGAATCAATCGTAAAAGTGATCTGAAGCTGTACTTGTAAACGCACATAAACCAAGACGTCATTTGAATTTGACAGAACAGGTTGACAGAAAGAAAATAATGTTTGTTTTGATTTTTCGGAACTTGTTTTGTTATTAAAAAACACGTTTTATTTATTGAACTGCTTGCTAGCTGATGTTAATTAGTGTATTCATAAGTTTCCTAGAACATCTATCGCTTCGTAGAAGTAATTAACATAATACGATATAACTATCACACGGATTTTACCGGTAAGTTGATGTTCCTAATTATTTATTGAGGATGTTTTCTATAGTTTATACGAAGATATATCGTGATGTTGATGACGGTTTATACAAGTTTATTACGGTTAAAGGCAATGATCACTTATTCGTTTCAGTCACATAGATTAACTAACTTCTTACTAATAAATATTGTGTGAGCTCTCTTCAGTTATACAATATATGACTAGCTTTGTGACCTTATGCTCTAAGGTCACCAAGTTGATCCTTACACCTATATTTACAATTTTACAATTTAAAGGCTATAAAATTTCCTATGATTTATATTAAACTTTTTTATTGCAATAAACAACTTTTTAATTCTACTGAAAGTTAAGTTTATAACAAAACGTCATTCTACTGCACTTAGTGATGTTCCTTGATTATTTTAATAGCAGCATATCATAACTTTACCGCAAGGCAATGTTTACCACTGTAGGTACATTATTATATAACAAGATTGTTAATATATTTTGGCTAACTAAGAAACTGTGGTATTAGGACATAGAATTTTAGCTTGCCATACTTATAATAGTACTATAATTTTATTTCTTATTGTGTTGTAGACATAATATTCAAGAAACACACACAATTTGTGATTAAACTCTCTTTTCCATCACATATCCATCTGTAGTGACCAGAAACAAATTGTTAGTTGATACTCAATGTAGTTAATGAATAACTAGAAACTGTCTATTTTATCATCATAATTTTTCCCATTGTAAACTTTATACTGTTGTTTATTTTTCAAAATGCGATAGTATGATCTGATACGTGTAAAGTTTGTAGTCTGAGGTAATAATATCTGTAAGGAACTTTGACAATGGCTTACAGTGTGCTTTAGTAATACAGTAATTTTTAAAATTACTCTTTAACACCTTAAGTGCGATACTGGCCTAATATTCCGCAGTCAACATATTAACATAAAAGACCAAATTATAAGTTACTTTCGGAAAACTTCGCTTGGACTTACCTAAAGCAGACATTGACTAGTACTAAAAAATCCAATAGATTTATAAGGGAAAGCAGACATAGTCATCTTAAACGTGGTATTCATGTGAATCTTAGGAACAGTGGGATAGAAAGCGTAAAAGCAGGATGATCGCGCCCAATGCGAGACATATGGTAACATTATTCACAATTGCTACGACAATGTAATTAAAACAGTTTTCTGGTTACTTAGGTACACTTTTTATTTTATGTTATTTTCTAGACCAAGCGCTCTTCATATATCGATAATTTCGTCAATAATAATATCCAATATATTTCTTCAACTAGCTGACCCCCGCAACTTCGCTTGCGTCACCGAAGAGAGAATGGGTCATAATTTTCCCCGTTTTTGTAACATTTTTCGTTGCTACTCCGCTCATAATGGCCGTAGCGTGATGTTATATAGCCTTCCTCGATAGACGGACTATCTAACATTGAAATAATTTTTCATATCGGACCAGTAGTTCTTGAGCTTAGCGCGTTCAAACAAACAAACAAACTCTTCAGCTTTATAATATTAGTATAGAAGTATAGATAAACACGGGCCGCCCACTTGGTAACCTTTGTATCGTATTTCACACGAAATCACAAAATAATTAGTAGATTCCAATTATAGTACTATCCACCGCGTTCATCTGAAAAACCCACGCAATAATACTTTGATACCTCAAACCAAATAAGTCTTTTATTGGAATAAAAATACCACGAGAGGTTCAAGGTTTGTTTTCAAAACCTAATGAGGAAAGTTCTAACCTGTTGCTGTTGTTTTCCAATTACTTTGTCGCGATCTTATAGATCATAGATTCCTAATTCCTAACCTGATCTAATCCCTTTACTAAGAAAATTTAATATTTATTTCAGAATAGAAATATTTCATGCCTCCACTACATAATCATTAAACACTTTAGTTTTTTATAGCTGACCCGCGCAACTTCGCTTGTGTCACATAAGAGAATGGGTCAAAATTTTCCCCGTTTTTGTAACATTTTTTACTGGTGTTCTGCTCCTATTGGTCGTAGCGTGATGATATATAGCCCATAGCCTTCCTCAATAAATGGGCTATCTAACAGTGAAAGAATTTTTCAAATCCGACCAGTAGTTCCTGAGATTAGCGCGATCAAACAAACAAACAAACTCTTCAGCTTTATAATATAAGTATAGATATATCAAAACAAAAGTCTAAAATTGTCTATTACGTATACCTAACTTAAGTGAGTATTTTTTCATACAAAGGGGTCGGTATTCTATAAAAGTCTGTTTACCTGTGCTATAAGTACTTGATGGTAAACATGATAGTAGACAGGGACGTGGAAAGCGACCGTGAGCCACTTTCTAACCACCACGCTCGACATCTAACTGCATATTCTATTGCGTAACATCCCTTTTCTAATACATCCGTCATTGACCAAGCAAATAAACTCAATCGATTTGCATAAATCAACAAATATTATAAACGTAACTCATTAATATGCGATGTTACGTGATCTGTACTGCAGACTATTTTTACTTCATTAACCATAAATTTTATTTATGTCATTGCTATTTGAATTTGAAAAGCACACATACTGACATACAGAACATAATGTACTTAAAAAGTAATGCGCTATTCTTCAAATAATTATACGAACAAGAAAAGTCATGTGCATTTTTTGTCGCTGTAGAATATAGTTAGTTGATAGGTCATCCATGATATCAGGTTATTCCTTGAGCAATAAGAAATATAAAAAAAATATATAATATGCCTTCCTCTATTTCTTAAGTCATTAAAGAATATTAATGGATAAAGTTATCCGTTCTGATTTAGCTTTACTGATCATTACTTAAATAGTTCGTTCTTCAACAGACACAAACACGATGACAGACTCATAACAGTATTGACTTGTTATTGTATGTAGCATTATTCATATCGTGTCATTCATAAGTAAACATCGAGCTTCGCACGTGAATGACGAAAAATGTGACAATTCTAGATTTGATCTATGTTTATGTTTGCATTAGAATTTGCATTGTTTATGAATTCATTTGAAAAAATTACGACTTTAAAGTCGATTGTCGTGTCGTTTCTAAACACGTCGAAGCTTTATTTGTAAACAACTTCTGATTAGAACTTATTTTAAAATTTGCATAATTTAGCGGGTCCAAAATACGGCAGTGATAATAAAATTTTAAAATTTAGCCAAGTGAAGTAGCTAGATGATATTATTATGAGTACTTTACTACATGTAATACCTACATTATTTAAAAGTTACCCTATACTTTCAAAGATAATCTACAAACTTGTACAAATGTTGGTAGAGTTTTGTTCTCTTCTATATTGCAACAACTTCAAAAGAAACATCTCAGAGATCGGTTACCGGCTTACAGATCAAAAATAACGTAACATAACTCAGAAACTACAGGAATCCCGTCCAGTGGAACCGCAAACATCGTCTTATGTAAAATACTTGTAGTAATCCGCCTTTGGGTCGCCTGCAACCCAACCTTTGGCCTCAAAGCCCAAAACACTTTAGGATATTCTCGGCATAAATGTGGATGAAAATAAAAACGCCGTAACAAAAATTCTGATGCTAATTTATGATTTCTTTTCCAATTTTATAAGTGCCATGATGAATAAAAAAAAATGTTTGTCGTTAATAATTTTGGTGCCTGTTGCAAATGAAGGGCCCTTTTTTGAAAGTGATAACCAAAAGCTTTTACACTGCATGCTAAAAAATATCCTTTTTTATGTTGAAAAAAGAATCACATGAATATTTATCAATTTCAAGAAATGAAGCTTCATTGAGTCAATAGAAATCGGATCGTTATTTTTTTTTTATATAAACACAGACTTATAGACAAATATCAAGTTTTGGAAGGGGGTTAAAGACTGCATACACGTGATACGTCTGCTAAACATGAAATTTCACAGAATTCATCAGTCGAACACGTTTTCATTTATTTTTATTAGTATTTAGGTATGTGTTAATTTTATTATCTAACGGGTTATTATGATATCAAAAGTCTCGGAAATAGCGGGTGACCTCTAAACGATTGCCATTATTGCTTATGGAGTTGCTAAGCGTTATTAAAGACCGGTTAAGAAGGATCCTTTTTAAGAAAGTGTCGGTTTCCTTACTTTAAGAAAAGAAAAAGAAGAATTATTTTTTTAAATTCTTAATTCCATCTTCGGTCCTTATGCAGTTATTGTTAAATTACGTCAGATTGCTTACAATAATCTGAAACGTAAGAAAAACTTTGAAAAGACTACGTCATTCACAAAGGTTACTTTGTTTATAAGTAGGGCCGCTGAATTATTACCGATTTGACACATGACAAATTGACAATACTAGTGAAGTGACTGAACCAGTAACCCTAATATCATTTTGGATCAGTTTGTTTTTAAATATTCTAGTATAGAGTGTAATTAAATAAAAACAAAACCAATAATAGTTAAAGACACAAGTTCTTCATTAGGTGGAGTATCCTTGTAAAATAAAATAAATATCCATATTCCTTATTCCTATATTCCATCAATATTCCTTGAAATAAAAATCATACCTATTCCAATGAATTCGGACCGAATACTATTAAGCACATCACTATGAAAACAAGACGCACGAATCCGCACGATGTAACTTTATACAAGCGCACCAAAGAACAAAAAATAAATGTTTTCATATTATTTACAAACTATTTTAAGTTTTGAAATAGTGTTTATTGGAAAATTACTTAATTCTGATATTTTGACATAAAGTTTTATATTAATGAGGTATTCTAAATCATTCCGCAAATGTGACGCTCGTGCAAGGTTATATCGATTAATTTAAAGAATAATCTGTCAAATCGGTAATTACTCAGCGGCCGTACTATAACCATTTTCTATGAAAACCTGCAAGCCTAACGCCATCTATTGGTTACGATGTACAAACTAAGCTATACTCATATGATTTTTCTGCGAACATAGTATTACAGAAAATATTTATGATATTTTTTAAACGATAACTATTATTTTTATATCCTATAGCGGTTTTGCGGTTACATATTCTATGCAACGTTTTATTGCATTCGTTTCCTATTAATCCTATAAACCGGTACAAGTATTTCACGTTCACGTAATTGTTCAGTCATCAATGAACGTACTACATTTATAAAGCTAGTACAATAATATAACAATAAGTTATAAAACATCACAATAGTGTGATTGTTATATTAAAATAAGTAGTAATCTCAATTGTAATCGGGATATTCCCATCGTGGTTACTTTGTTCTCGATTGGGAAATAATTCTAGTATCGATTGATAACGTAGTATATTTTCTATTATATAACGGATGTATAGTAAGGAGTAGTATTATACAGTACAATAACAACTAAAGATATAGTAAGTACTATTATAGTGTATCCTATCTACTACTTTCATTCATTACGAATAAAAAATATCCTGCTTGTCTCAACGCTACTCAATAGTTTCCACGTAACTTGGGATTTAGACTATCGTCTGTTTTGTAGGATTTCCCCGAATCATTATTTGAATAATTTTACGTTTACGGATTAAATTGTAACATCACCCTAGATAGATGTTTCATACTACTTTGTTTGGTAAAGCTCTGTACTTATTAATTAAAAATAATTAACCTACGTCTCCTAAAAATCAATATTATTAGCTACAAATCTATGTAAGTCTGCCAAAAAAAATCTAATATAAACGTATCACCAAAGCTATTACCTAGCCAGAGACAATATTTTAATGACACTTAATATTCTTTTGTAGTAGTATAATCTAACTGGCCACTAAAAATACCATTAGATACTTTTTAAGTTAAAACTTACAGAATAATAGAAACCCTACGGGCTGCTTGGACAAGTAATGTCTCATTCCTTCTATGTAAACAACCGTAGCAATATAATAAAGCAAGTAGAGCTCTCGTGCCGCAGCTATCATTAAAACTTTAATGAACGCGTATTAGATCGCGATGCGCGTGCGCGCGGTCACACGTGATATTTAATAACAAGTCTCGAGCGCTCGAGCGTATGCTCAACGTGAACTAGCTGTGACTCTACCACTGTATCGTTTAATAAATCAATGTTTTATTAATATAATATCTATATTTATTTCCATATATGTTTATTTTTTCTGCGAACGACAAAATTGACAAATTTTTGGCTTTGTATTGAAAAATATCTCGTTGGCAACTATACATTTGCAGTTGGAAAAAATATATTGTTACCTCTCTCTGTACAGTTTTACTAAAGGATCAATTAATGTTAAGTTTAAGTTTAATTGTGATTAGGGAAATGTGCTTGTTAGTTATAATAACGTTATTACGAAGTTTTTTAAACAAAACATGAGCTCTTTCTCAGCTTTTAAGTTTCTCCCGAGTCCAGGCTCTCATGGGGAAAAAAGGCGCCATTTTTTGTATGTACTTATAACTAAGCCTTTGTCTGTTGTACAAATATTTCTAAGTACTAAAGAGCAAACTATAATGATCCACGATCACTTGACGCCAGTAGAAAATAGCACAGTCTGCGCTGGACCGGTCTAACCGCTAACGCATTTTAATAGCGAGCTGAACGTACTAACCGTCTTTGAACTTGGTAACTTGGTACTATACCTTAGAGAATGTTTCTCTGCGTGAGATTTTAATCGACCACGGCGACCACAGGCATGCTAAACGGTTTTACGCGGATGTTTGTTACTTAGTTTCTAACTAAAGGGTACTTTAATGTTCAAGTGGTTAAACACCCAATATTCCATGGAGATATTTACATTACTGTTTTTTTTTTAAACTTAAGATCGATATATAACTGTAATCTAAACGACTTGAGCGTTTTATAAGACAGCGACACTTTTAATTTTATTGTGCGTTTAGGCGTTTACAATGTTTTTTACCAACCCATTTCAGATCTATATGATAAATGACTTTTTTCAGAATAAATGGGGTAAGAACATAACTATCTATCATCATTTCTGCCTTGTTAGATTCTGGAAACAATAAACCACAATGATAATAAATAAACAATGTTTACAGTGTATTAGATAAATATTTTTCAAGAGTCCTGTTTCATTGCAGATAAAATAACAATGGCGGATTGAAAAGGGAACTTTTATTCTCTTCCACGTAACGGGCGAAGTACCACTTGTTCCATTTTATAAAGCTACAATTCGTTTTTCACTTTTTACTCTAACGGTAGAAGAGAGCTTAATTAGCATTTCTCCAGGAAACTGTCATTGCTGTCATCCTATTTGGTATCAGATGTTTATTTTCTACAAGCAACTATAAATTAGTTATCGTCGTGAATACTGATTAATTTAATGCAAATTAAATCAAATAGAAACTGTCTTTTACGTTTATGGCCATGTCTGACTGAACGATCAGGTATAAGATTGTCTATTTTGAATAAATTCTCATTATTCGTCCCTTTTTGTCCCGGCGGAAAACTTCAAGAGTCGTTGTCGTCCTTATTGAATAACTATAGGAGGTAAACATGTAGTGCGATTTCGTCGCTCGGTGGAAAATATTTCCTGTGATCGTGCGACGACCTGTATATTTAATTAGAAGTCAAAAAAGAGATTACATTTAAGAAAACATATCGTTTGCTCATAGAGGATCTGTCAATAAACGAATACCGTCTAAAAGTATTTCTGTACACTACGCATAAAAGTGCGACAGCACAAATTTAAAACAACAAACTAACTTTGTTTGTCGTCCTAAATGTCGTATCTCTGTTGAATAAAACCATAGCTCATCCTGACTAAAACGCATCCACGATACTGTAACTGAATACAGCAATTCATCTCGCTACTCATATCACTTCTCACAGTTGTTTACAGATCGTTTCACATACGTTTATCAAGTGAAATCGGGCCATTGTTTTACATTTCAGATCCGCAAAATTGTTCCATACAAACGTATGTTTTGATTTAGAATTCTCGCCATGAAGTGCAAATGAATGTAGCCTAGGAAATAGTCGTGTAGTCGTCTACCTTGACATAATATGAAGTTGCTACTTTAACGGGAATTAAAACTATTTTAATTCAAGACTATATTTAATTGAGACCCTCAACATAATTAACCTCACAGGGGAAGTACCTAAAATATAAAATTCAAGCTGAATAAAACAGGCATACGTTAAAAAGATGCAGGTCTAAGCGATGATAGAGACCAGGAGCTATAAGACAGTAAAAAAATATTTGAATAAAATGAAATTTACTACGATACGAAACAAAATATAGACTAACCTCAAAACGTTCTATTTCGAAATTTTCACAGCTGTCACAATATAACCTTCTCCACCGATCGGTACATCTGATTAACACGCGCTCATCAAATTACCCGTACCGAGTATACACTGTATAGTAGTGTATACAGCCTGTACCAACAATAGCATAGACTTCTACGAACAATATTCATTACTTGATACGCTTTAACACATTTTTACGTAAGTAAAACATTTTATTGTCTCGCACGATTTACATAACAATGCTTGCAGTTGCCATACTGGTGTTTTCTATGAAAATGAATAACAAGTTATGTCTAGTTTATACCTAAATTGACGGCATGTGATGAACTACACAGTGGTTGTGACGTGTGGTTGTGTTTGAAACAATTGGTGAAGATTTCGAAGCATTGAAAGTGAAAAAAACACATTTTCTAAGAAGTGGCCTCAAGCTGTGAATAACATTGTTAAAGAAAATTCTAGTTGTTTAATTGGCATAGTGATTTTTAGTGAATATTAAAAAACATTTCTACGTCTTAAAACGAATGGAGATTTTATTTGAATGCTGTATTTACTGTCCACAAAAGATAATTCCAATCAAAACTAAATAACGATTGTTTCAAAATAAATTAGACTAGATTATTCTCTACTGCTGAAAACCCCTACTTACATCAAATGAGTCATCGCATCAGCTCTATTAGGTTGAAGGGCCTGCAGCAAGATTGTCTCTGCGTAAACGGATCAACCGATGCGGTTAGACAAGCTGTCCGCATATTAAGATCCCCTATACCTCGGAGATTGCCGTTAAAGCCGGTTGCTATGCCAACATACATTAAGTATGGCAGGTGATGGATGTACACAAGTTTGTATCGTTCGTACAGTTTACTGTTTCGCATATCGTTTAATGTCAAGGTGCAAGCGTAGTTTGTCTATTGCAGACGCTTAGTGCAAACGGTTGTTGTCCTTCCCCCCTTCTTCTGCTAACACTGTACTTCAGCGTAATTTTATTAAAGTGAACACACAATCAGTTAAAAATGATGAAGTAATCATATGTATCACTAGCTGACCCGCGCAACTTCGCTTGCGTCACATAAGAGAGAATGGGTCAGAATTTTCCATGTTTTTGTAACACTTTTTACTGTTACCTACTCTGCTCCTATTGGTCGTAGCGTGATGATATAAAATATGCTTTTTTTTCACCAAAAATATTCTCAAAATTATTTATATCTCTTAGTATAACGAAGTCGCGCTAAGGCCTCATTTACGGAGACGCGGCGCGTCGCGCGTCGCGATAGGCTGCGCGGTCCGCACTAAATTCAAATGTAGGGCGTTGGATAAGTGCGTTTACGGTGAAGCGATTTTACATGCGTTTGCTTGAAATGGAGCGTGTTTTACGGCCGAGCCCGCGGATGGCTTCGTCACATCATCATCATCGTTTATCGCGGCGGCGCACGCTGCGGCGATTCTTGATGAAGCGATGCCTGTGGCGGAACCTTCTGCCAGTTTTTCATCATTCATGCTGTAAGTTGCGACACGTGCGCTCCCATCTCTCGCTAACCTAAAACTAAGTCGGTAAACTGAGAACGCCATACAAGACGCGCGACGCCCCGTGTCTCCGTAAATGAGGCCTTAGACATATCCGCCATTAAAACAGTTGCCATGGCAACGGAATTTTGTTAATTCAATGTCATTATAATATTGATTTTTCGCGACTTCGTTGAATTTTCTGAATTTTCCCGGGAAATGCGTCATTTTCCCGGGGTAAAAAGTAGCCTATGTCCTTTCTCGGGTATCAAAATATCTCCATACCAAATTTCATGCAAATTGGTTCAGTAGTTTAGACGTGATTGAGTAGCAGACAGACAGACAGATAGACAGACAGACAGACAGACAGACAGACAGACAGAGTTACTTTCGCATTTATAATATTAGTATGGATTAATCAATATTTTTGTATTTTTAAATGTTATAGACGTTTCCTGCCTCGTTGCTTAGGGTTAATGAAGGTGACATTCAGGCGATTGAGAGTTAGATTAGTGTTATTTAGGTTAGTAATTTTCACGCCTGTAATATGCAGTGAAAATATTGTTTCACAATATAAAGAAAATAAATCGGTCGATGAACTTTAATTGTATTATGCTCGGTTTATAATTTTCAATACATTGTAACTAATATCATGGATATAGACCAAAGTTAAAATATCAAACCACTTTTAGCCGCTAATAGTACGTTCACTTATAAAACTAGGTACAGTAGCTACCTAGGTATTTACTCCAAAACCATGACCAATATTGATGACGTCTTTTGTAAATGTTTAGTGTATAATTTTAGACGAAACACAATGAAAACTATATACAGATTTGACGTAGCGAGTGAAGATTTTGTTCAAGAAATGTTCTACGCACTTTACCAATCAAAATCAATTTGACGTAATAGATCAGTCGTTGATATGAAAGGGTTAATATGGCTAGTTTCACCATTTTCAAATAAGAATCGATCTGATTTGAGGTAGAAAAGTGACGTATGTGTGTATTTTAACTTAAATATCAGAGTCAACATTCTCTTGCCCGGTTTCTGAGGTACATTTAGCGGTAGTTTATCTATTCAGTAGCTTTTAAGCTTTAATAAACATGGCAGTTTCAATATATAAACTATGTAATGTACCGCTAAATGTGCCAGAGAAACCGGGCAAGTCCAACAAAATGTGGTCTAAATTATAATTATGCTTGAAGTATATTCATAGCTTGGCTCAGCAATTGACAACATTTCAAAATTTTAAAGTACCTAAAATAAAAATACCATTTCTTCATTTTCTCATCCTGAATACAAAACATATTTTTTTATATTTTTTGGCTCAATATTTCGGGAGAAATAAAATAAAAACCAAAAATTACGCTGTGACGTCACATATACGGAAGAATAACGTCTTACCTTTGCCTTTGCAATTTGAATAAAAGTTATGTAGATTGACATTTGAAATGTCATTAATGTTTTAAAGTAAACAAACACGAAAATACCACAATAAATAGGTTACTGAAGTATTTAGCATCATTTATGAACTTTAAACATTATAGATTTATCGAAATGAATCCTAGTTAACAGTATAGGGTTATGAAGGATCTCAAATATTGTTTTGTGCCATCTTACGAAAACAGTTCTGGAGACGATCGAAAACAATTTTTTGCTGCGCCTAACTCAAACAAGCAAGAATAGTGTAATGCTGTGGGTGTTGTGTGTCCGTGTTTAAGATACTCAAGCCACACTGTTATATATAATAAACTAATTCAGATGAAAAAGTCACAGTAGCATGTGGATTGTGGGTCAATAAATCTCCATAAACCTATAATAAAAAATGAATAAAAAGACGTAAACTAATTTCAATTTGTTTTATTTAACACTTTCTAAAATAGTCTTAACAATATATTGCTTCCAGAATGGTTCAGCGTCTTCTAAAATCTTTGTATTGTAATTTGCATCCTACTCAATTTGTGTAATTATTTTGTCTGTTCAAAAGTTGGATCAGCAATACAAAACAGATCTTTCAGCATGCATCTGAACCATTATTTGGGCCTTACATTATCCTTGGAGTTTGCCATTTTTAACATAATTCTTGATTGTTTTTCCACTTATTGGGCATTTTATCTCCAGAACAAATTTCGCAGAAATCCCATCTGGTGGAACACCAATAACAGGGGAAATTAGAATTAGGCCTGAACTTAGAATAACTCCAAAATCATTTTCTAATATTTTAATTAATTGTTTTTATAATGTTTTACTTCGTCATATGGCTTTAAATTCAGGCACCTTATAGCCACCTAAGATGCTATGCACCAAAACACCATTTCCTGTTTGACAATGAACTGCTTCATAGATCCTAGAACCAGTGACTCTTCCCTGACACATGGAATGCCACAGCTTTGAATCTGCTTGATCTTTTGTTGCTTCAGCCACACTGTCAATCACCTTTTCACTTTGAGCATCTTGACAGTCTTGCTGCTGGTGTATATACAGGAGCATTAAATTAAATATGCTGTAGTCATTTAAAGTAGGCTGATGTTTACCACAATAATTCAGGATTAGTCCTGAGTCTATTTTACGCTTCTCACATTCTTCAGAAAATATGTACAAAGTAATGCATAAGTAAGTATGTTTTCGTGCATATATTCCAAAAGCATTAAGTAAATTACTATGGGCAGGTTCCCACTATAAGCAACTTGGAGTCCTTCAGATACTTTCATGACTTATAAATAACGGAGAACGGAAAATAATAACTTATAAAACAATTAATGTATTTGTAAGCAAACAATAATACGATAGACGCGCCATGTTGACAAGTCACTGACATTTATATATTTTTTTTCTAAATGATATGACTTGTGAGGCAAAGGCATTATGCTATTCCGCCGTATATGTGACGTCACTTGGCACTTACGTCTGTTTAGAATGAAACAATTTTCAAAGTGAAAATCATGAATGAAAATAACTAAATATCACAAAAATAAAAAATATGGGTCCCTTTATTTCACATCTAGTTTATAATAAAATGATAATATGCGTTACTTAAAAAAATGAAATGTTGTCAATTACCGCGGTAAGCAGATTACGAGGCGACCGCCCGGCAAATTTCCATTAGGACAAGGGACATGTTTGATAACCCCCAATTATTGCATCTCTAACCCTCGGTTTCTGAGTACATTTAGCGGTAGTTTATCTATTCGATAGCGTTTTTTATACGAGTTTAAACGCTATTGAACA
Organism: Anticarsia gemmatalis; assembly: GCF_050436995.1. Lineage (NCBI taxonomy): Eukaryota > Metazoa > Arthropoda > Insecta > Lepidoptera > Erebidae > Anticarsia > Anticarsia gemmatalis. The sequence continues at coordinate 4,512,578 of NC_134764.1, read as the reverse complement.
GATAAACTACCTCAGAAACCGGGGGTTAGTATTTCCACGAGTGTATTACATCCTTATAAATCTTATACCATTTGTGTACCTGGTGATTTAAATATAAATGGCCTGTGTGAGGATTTTATAACCACGTTTTATTGAGATGTCTATAACTTGTCTATTTTTTATTTGAAATTGTTTGGTAAAATAAAAAACATGAATATTTTCCTCTATCAAAATATTTCAATATTGTATGTCCTACAAAGTATTTCATCATCTTTCATCTCCTCCTCTACCTATGTTTTAATCATTCGATTGACGAAGGTTTCCATGTCAAAGACATTAAAAAATCAAAATTAAATTTTACTTTTTGCAGAAATAGTACAATGAATATTTATTGAGATAAATTGCTGTTATTAAAATCTTTGATTTAGCAAAATTAAACAAAATAGTAAGTCTGAATCGGTGAAGTTAATGTTCGATTCGACTAACTCTTACAGTCATACCAGACTTAATTAAGATGTACGTCAATGAAAAGATACAATTGAACGTAAGAAATAATTATGTATTTTATTCGCTTCAGGTGGCGTAACGTGATTTTTTGTTGTGTTTTTTTGCACATTTTTTGAGTATGTAATTGCATGTAAAATATTCAAATGTGAGCTTCCAAGTATTAATTTATATGCATTAAGCGGTCATGAAAACAGGTTTTTGTAATAAACGGACAATATCAACATTTTTATGTAAGTACGGCGATAAAAAGTGGGCTTTATTGTGATTGACGTAACAGTATGTCTAATTGCATTAACAAGTTTAATTGACACATACATTAAAAAAAAGTGTTAAGCGGTTTCTGCGGGGCAAAGTCCTGCTTAGTCTAAATTAAATCTTGTTATTTGTGGTCATGGTTGCGAATAAAAACAAAAAACAGAGAATTAAATAACGTTAGTTTCTTCCTGAAAATATACAAACGATTAGAAATCTAAGGTCATTAACCTTGATCATGCCCCATGAGAGCTTATTAATGATTCTCAGTCAAAAGGTATATTAATTACTGCTTATACAACTTACTCCTTGTTGTATCGAATATATATATATATCAGCTTAGCCTTCCTTCCAAGCTATGTTGGAGTCGGCTTCCAGTCTCACCGGATGCAGCTGAATACCAGTGTTTTACGTGGAGCGACTGCCTATCTGACCTCCGCAACCCAGTTACCTGGGATAACACGATACCCTACGGTAAGACTGGTTGTCAGACTTTCAAGCTTCTGACTACTGTTAACGACTGTCAAAGATCTTCGAAAATGACAGCCGGGACCCACAATTTAACGTGCCTTCCGAAACACGGAGGAACTCGATATGTATAAGATGGTCACCCATCCACAAATCAACCTCGGCAAGCATGGCTTAACCTCAGAGATCGATCTGCGCGGCTGTTGTTAACTAAGCCACGAGCTCCTAAATCGAATAACTAAATGTAATAAAAATTCTCGAAATGATTGCGATTGGAATTGATTTCCGAACCGTACGTTATTGATTAATACACTGACTAAATTATTCCGTCTATAGAGAATCAATTTGCGGTTTTAATAAACATTTAAATTGTTGTTTTTTTTTCTACAGCTTCATGTGGTTTTCCGAAACCATTATATTTTATGATATTTTTGATAGATTTACATAAAAATATAGACTGCTCGATACTCTACAACTATCGACTGCCGACAACCAGTTTGTCATCGAGAAATTTTGTATGAAAATCTGATCAGCGCCTCTAGCGGGCGTCGTAGGAACAATTTTGGCAGTACATTATAATACATTCTAAATGTCAAACTCTCGATACTCGACACTCGATTATACAGAATTGCGCTACTGAACATTTTTGTTTTTAAAGGCACTCAAAATAGCCAGTCAGTTTTAGTTCTAAAACCTACTTGCGCTAATGGAGTAAGCCGAGAAGTCGTGGCGTTTGTGTTCTCTATATTATACAGTAAAAGCTAAGGACATTTTTGTTTGGACTTTTTTGGCGAAGAACGCTTTTTGTAGGAAATCACAAATATACGAATAACAGTCACTCATTAGGTTCAAAACAATGATCTATATAGCCTCATACGGTTCACAGTTGAAGGTATATTGCATGATAATCAGTTTCCTAACACCTGCTGATGACTGATGATCAATGATATGGCTTAACGGCCACCCTATTAACTATTCCCGAACATGAGATTTAATATACAAACATTTTTATTATATTGTTTGGATAATGAAAGCAATTGCAATAAACAAGAAAAAAGTAATATTAAGAATTGATGAATTTATGCTCAAACCGTTTTATCATTTTTATTTTGTTAATTATCATAATTTCTGAAGAAAACGTGATGTACTATTGCCGGCACATGCGAATGTGTGCATACGCAGCTCCTTTTATTAGCTGTCAAAACAAATCATGTATTTTATGAGTAGATGTTTACAAACAAAACTGCATTGTTTTGTTGTTTTTTCCATATTAATCGAGTTTTATTGCCTTATTTAAATTGAAACCAGTATGTAGCGTCCAATTTACTACGTTACCTTGACCTCAATCAATGTATTCATTAAATCTGAGACATAACATGACATTTAACTTATTTACAAAATAAAACAAAGCTATCAATGTTCGGATGCCGGTTTTGAGATCATCAATTTCTATATCGTCAATGTAAACTTCTTAAGACTATTGCACCCTAGCCACTTCTGCTGTAGTCTAAGCTGTTAAAATAGTATCATAGTTAACCATAGTTAACTCATATTGATAAACTACAGGCTAAAATATTTCTACACCGGCGAGCAGTATTTTTCGCGAATAACAACTGCATCACGTTTTGTCGACTCTCTGCGTTCGCTCGTAAAACTTTGATTGCACGTTTTAGCTATTGTATCGCGTGAATTCGTAAATATTTTTACTGAACTGCCGCCAACGGCCAACCAACTATTAGGAAATGAACCGTACGAATAAAAAATCTTAGATGAAACATAGTTTTTTTTGCATAGTATTCAGAAGAGACTTGCAAAAACTTCACAACACATAGTTATTTCAATTCGCCAATTAGATAGGAGGGTCACTTAGCATCCACTCCCACTACTAATTTGGGGAACGAATGATGTCATATTGCCGTCTGCTAAAAACCTTTTCTTATACATTTTGATGGAACGTGATCATGACGTGGAAGGTCAGTACTCAGTTGTAATCCTTAAGTAGATAATATCTCATCTTTGAACAGCCTCGTTGTATTACAAATTGATAAAGTGCGTGGGTTGATGTTTAGGTTTCGTATTCACGTGTAAAAAACTAAGGTAACATTTGGCGAACGATACAAACGTCGAAGTCGGGCCCGAAATAAGACTCAAGTAAAGCTTTTGATAGAGTATCCTAACCTTACGCTAAGATTTGGCAGCATAACTTTTCATCGGGACGTGAATTCGAACTAAATCAGTCTCTCCAATAATGCTCTTGAACAAGCAGCTATAGCGAATATTTCTTAATGAATAACATCCTTTGCATAGAAGAAACCATACTCAGTACTTATGAAGTGGCCCACACACTATTCAAGACAATCTCCACTTTTTTACTATTACGTCATATATGTTTTTGTTGACGTAATATACCATCATTATTTTAAATTCTTTAGGGTTCTGTTCTGTAACAAATAAGGAAAAATATATCTCGTGACGTCATCATTGCTTTTCGTCTTGCTTCAATACGCCTTAAGAGTTTTCCTAAGATATTTTTGTTAATTTCACTGGTGGTTGTGGGAGTCACTGTTGCGTGGCAGGACCTTTGCTTCAAATTTTCTGATAGCACAGAATTTTCTAGAATCCTTAGAAGTTAATTATTACGAGTTTTATTTGTTATTTATATCGATGTACAAAATATGGACGTAGTAAACCACTTTATTAGCTTTACTCCCTAATAGGAAAGAATAACTTTTAATGTTTATGAGAATACCTACCTATAAATTCTTCCCACATCACACACAGGCTGCGAAATGTATTGAAATTATGATAGACGTTGACAGACAGTGAGTTAAACCGAATTTTAGTTAAAATATTCAGATCTGATTCTCTGTTTTTTTGTTCAGAATTTGGCCAAAAGATTTTGTCTGTCTGTGTCCTTCGTCTATGTTTATTTACTATTAAAAACCTACGTATTCGCATCGAATTAACACGGTATTGTTGTTTGGACAGGTTCAATTATGGAACATTTAATTACTGACGTCATAATTTTGTGTGAGAATGACGATGGTTATATTTTTAAATAATAAAGCTAAGGCTTTTTTACAAGTTGTCAGTGAGGCAGTAATCAGGATATTAATGAGTATTTGAAATTAGGCAATAGTCAATGAAATTTCAGGTCTGCGGGCTTACTCCCGAAAGTATCGAGTCGAAAATCAAATTCGATTGGTTCAAACAAACGTCAAATCGTAGTTTTAAATTTCAAACTATCGCATGATTGAACGCTGGTTTAAAGTGAAACTAATAGGATTGTTTGATGTGTATTATTTTCATTAATGCCGAGAGTAAGATTGTTGATCTTAAGTCTGGCTAGTATTAAGGTATTCTTCATAACTAAGCTGTCCTCGAACTATTACCTACAGGGTAAATTAATCTCTTACTGAACTTGGAATTTATACAATCGCATTAAATCATTAATCAAGGTTACATAATGTTATGTAATTAATGTCTAATGCTTAACTACAAGAGATTTTCTAAGAAATTCCATTAATCTTTGTTCTCGATGATGTGTGAAGTGACGTCTACCCACGCGCAGTTAACACGCGTGATGGCATGGCTCTTTTTAAACCCATACACATACTAATATAGAAAAACTTAGTGTGCTACTCATACATAACGTTTACGTGTGCAAAATAAACGTAGTAAGAAATACATTAAGAATAGAGACTAATTAAGACCTGTCTATAGAAAGAATAACCTATTACCGTCCCACTGCTGGGCAAGGGTCTCCTCCTAAACGAGGGAGGGGTTAGGCCTTGAGTCCACAACGCTGGCCAAGAGCTGGTTGGAGACTTTGCCCCTTATGATTGGGGTTCAGAAATGCTTGCCTTTCCATGCTGCAAGAGCTGTAGTCTTTGGTTATTTTTTTTTCTTTGGCCATGTATAAAGCCCCGATTCGCAAGTAGGTTATAAAGAAATCGTATCCTATTAAATGTCGAGTCCAAATTATTTAGTGGTTACTTTTTGTATGCAGAACCATTGTACATAGTACTGCACATCATCCTTACTATAACGTACCAGAGTATTTACTACGTACAACCGATTTAATGTATAAAATGCTATGATTTTATTTAAATCGTGTAATAAAATGGAGGAAATGATTCATAATTACACGAGTGACGCTACGGTGGTTTGCAGACAAAATAAACATACAACATGACATTGAAAAACATGTATTATATCATCTGTTTTATTTTTATTTGTTTTCTAAATTATGTTTCTTCTAGTTAAGTGTGTATGCTAAATTTTGGTTAATAGTTTTATAAACAAACATTCTTGTTTCAATCTTTTACATAATATCACTAGTCGAGGTGTGTTTAATAAACTGGATATAGGTAGTAGGTATGTGTAATACTAAATCCCGCGGGGCGAGCCCAAGTCTATTGTCTTATTGCACATTGCATTTTGTCCGTGATACCGCGTCAGTCAGCTTGCAACTACGGCCTTTGGGGCCGAATTCGCGTTAAGTCACTAATATAATTTATAGGACAATGTAAGACGAGAGATTAAAAGGTTATTATTACGGAAATCTTAAGGCATCGGATTATATAGGAGTTCAAATAGTCGACAAAGAACAGAAAACATTCGCCGATGTATTAAAACGTTTGTATATATCCTTGCATCCTTTATTAATATTTAATGAAGGCAGTTCCCTCTACCTATCTCTTTATTGTCTCTCGTTTTAGCAGTGACCCTTATGAATTATTGGTATGTTAAATACAATGCATTGTGCATTCAGTTTGGAGGACATCTGTTAATGTACTGTAAGATTGTGTTCCTGAATGCACTTTCAGAATAAATTAACTCGGAGAGAGGTAACTTTTGCATGATAAAACATCGTTTTTAACGAGCGTTTATTTTGTTCGGTGGCTATAATTTCGTTTTCACAGTTCGGGGAATCTAAATCCCATTTGAAGGACATACAGTTTAATATAAATTGCAAATATTTAGCAAGTGAAAACACACGAGTATGTTACGCGTGCCTTCATCACAGTGAATCAGTCTCCTGTAATGTGATACACGTAACTCGTAGATAATTCTGAACGCTAAAGGTCAAGCATAATCCGCCGCGCACAATTAGTGTTCCGTACGTTAATTGACGACCCAGATTGCCTGATTCATTTGACGATCCAATTGCGATGATTGGCGGTCGGTTCAGCATTCCATGTTAACGCAAAAATGCGTAGTGAACTTTTTACTGTTGAACACCGTGTTGGTACATGTGAAGTAAAAACGAATCCAGGTCAGTGAGAGTCTGAAGAACGTGTAAAGGGTTCCCAGTTCCTAGTATGGGATGTAAACTTTCCAACCCAGCCCACTGTTTGCAGGCAGTTTCTTAAGTGTCAGAGTGCCATCGGTATTGATGAAATAGTGAAAGTTTATTGAGTGATGATTCTTTACTTTAGGCTTTTCGGCACTCCCTATAACATCACACTTTCAGACCACACATAGAGGACTGATGTTCACAAAAGTTAAGAAAAATATAGTCGTAAGCTGGTGGTAGATCTATAACCGTGATAAAAACAAGTGACTAACAATAGCTAAGGTTTCTTCAAACATTTTGTTTACGGAACACTAAAAGCAGTATTAGTCCAAACTTGGTTTTGTTTCATTTCGGACAGATTGTTGCCTTGGACTTTTGACTTAACAGGATCGTTCTTGGACGTTGATTTTTGGAAATTGTATTCATGTTTATAAATGTATGAATTTGTTTACGTCTACAGTGAAATATACTCATGGAATTTTAACTAGTGTAGCTGTGCTTGTGTATTCTCCGACTTAACTCATAATATTGTAATCTTATGTTGTTAACTAATAACAAATCAACCAAAGCAATTCGGTTTGGTTGTGTATGGTAAATTACGTTTGAGTAAACTAATATTTTAACTGTAAATAAAGTTAACTTCTTACATAAGGATTTAAATTGCTAATTCGAATATAATAGAAAGAGCGTCGTCTTCTTATTACTTAAAATACTGAAATGTTTGGTTATAAACACAATGGCGCTTTAGTCAAAAATACTTTAACGATACCAGTTTTTGCATTCAAATACAAAAATAAATTGCACATAAATCATGAATAATTTGACATTTCTATAGAATTATTTAATTAAAATCTTATATGTTGTGTTAATATCAAAGTAATTATTTTAATAATGAATTTGAAATTTAAATGAATGCTTTAATTTATAACTTGATTGTTAACTGCAAATACAAGCAAAGTAAGTTGGCGTGTTGTATTTTGCCTACTTTGCAGTTGCCTCAAAATCAAAATCAACATAATTTGGAAAAGCTGGACTGTCTTATCAACAACGAATGCCAATGACCATGTGAATTTTACATCCTTAAATTACGTATGTTTCAAGTTTTTGCTGTCGTCGGAAATGATTCGTTTCGTGTTTGCAATCAATTCTACTACTGGCGTGTCTGCGTTCCTTGTTAATAGTGGCAAGTACTTCGATACATCTATTAAACAGCCCTTCTCGTATTCTTAACGTAAACATATCACATCTGTTGAAGCTTCAGTGACTAATATCAATCTTATACATAACTGACACATGCTGTCGAACAGTACAATAACACAACAGATTTTTTTCAAACTTATTCCGCGTTACTACAAAACTTGTTTCATCAATAAAGCTGAATTTAATGTCGGAAATTCTAAGCATTTTTGACACTCATGTCAGGTTTATGTATTAAACTACGTTTTGTTATATGAATGTTTACGTCTTACATACAAAAAATATTTTTGCGAGGAAATAAAAAAGTAAATCCCCTGAGAAAAAAACGTTTCTCAAAACCCGTGCAATGACTCCTAAAACTTGAATGGTCCGATGCTTTGATAATATCAGATACCAACAGGTTATCATTTCAAAGGTACGTATTTAAAATTATGTAATTACATGTACCGATGTTGTTATTGAAAACTTCTGCAATAAAAAAACAGTGATAGAGTCGGACATTTTGAGTTCAAACTTGCGGTCATTTCGCCTATAAGTAGAAGAAATTATGCTATGTAAAATATGACTCTGATAATGAAAATTCACTGTATTTTGTTAATCAACTGATCCATATCATCTAACCGCGATGCAAGATTTAATAATTCCGGAAATATTTGTCGGTCGAAATGCAAAAAAAAACAAATGATCAGTTGGCATTTCAGATTTGGTCATAATGCCGGTTATAAGGTTATGATCGTATTTTTTTTGTTAGAATGTCATGTGATGCCGTGGTTCATATCGTTATTTACTTTGATTGAAATACAAGATTTTTCTGTGTGTTTGGCGAAAAATCGATGTTAATTATCTCAAAATAAAAGATTTTTCTAAAATCAGTCAATAGTCGACAATGAATAGATTCTTAACATACATATAATATTAATAACATGGTTATGTAAAGATTCAAATAAATATGTCTGTCACGGTGACTTATAGAAATTATCTAATTTAATACATTTTCAAAGACAAAACATAATTTATGGTTAAGACCTGAATGAAATACTAGACAGTCATGTCTTGGTGTATTAGCTACATTTTTTTCGGTCATGCGATTCTTTGTTAAGTGTTCTGCATGACTGTTGCTTTGCCATTTTTTTCTAGTGACCAATGTGTTTCCTTTGTATAGCATGTTCATTATGTCTATTTATTATTTTAAACGTTGGAGCACACGGCAATTTTTTATTGGAATAAAAACAGTAGCAGAATTGCTGAGGAATTTGTTGTGTTGTCCCTGACACGGACGCGTATGAAATAATCCACCGACTGGTACTACCGAATTCCTGAATTGGGAAAAATGTATTCATTTCGAGTTGCAGAATCAAAGGAATAAAAAATATGTAGTTGTTGTGTATTTGTATTACTTAGGTATAACGTTAAAAAATATTCTTCACATAGAAGTAATATTTTTAAATGGCCCATTAATACTTATGGTTAAGATCAAGACAAGTATTCTCAAGTTTTGCATCGAAGATTCACGGAAGTTTGGAAAGGCACGTCATAACAGCTAGGAAGTGGATGCAAGGATCTTTAACATAAGTACCTATAAAATAACACGATATTTATTTAAAAAGGTACTTATTACAGTAACAGGAAAAAATGTATTTGTAGTTGTTGAAATTGTAACGCTACTTCCGACTGCGTGTATCGAGTGCGTGTCTCGTTGAGAGCACGTGAACGCATACCTATGTACTGTACTCATGACACTGAAGCACTGGTATGACAAGCAAATAAGATTTCATTTTCTATTGCAAATACATACTATTATGCTGACATGCTGTTGTCGCTTCAGGGTCTACATCATCATTAACAAAGGCATCGGTATAGCTCTGCCTTCTATCCTAAGTCAATTCTCATCTCTTTTAGTGAGATGGTTTTGTTGATCATTCCGACAAACACTAAACATGCCAAAGCACCTGTGAAACAGTTGTTTACGACCATAACAGATGACTCAATGATTTGAATACGATTTTTTTGCTCTAGTGTTGGGAAATTTGATGATTGTCAGTAAGTACTCGGTTTTTTGCCACTTTTCGTCTCACGTTTTGGCAGGAGATAAAGCTTTTTTTTAAGATTCACTCATTAGCCAATGTGTAAAAAATGTTGATGTTAACGCGCGGTGGTTTTGAACCTGAGTCCAAATTAGATGCTTGGTAATTAAAGGTAAAACCGTTCTCTTAGAATAATTACACAAAATTGGTTATTTAGTTACACAGACTAGTTTTATACGGGACTAGCATTTTATGCTAAGCTAGATTTGAGTTTCACGTCGGGTACCAAATAACAATATTATTTTAACAGCTGATAGAACACAGATAACTCTATCCTTCTGTTCCTCTATTCACACCGTAATTCACCAAAACCCATTACAATGTTTTAAAACAGGTATATTAATATAGAATACTGCTTTAGTAAAGAATTAAAAAAAGGTTCCTATTGTGTCCGCCCCTTAGATGTTATACGTCGTTCATTACGTACTACTAATTGTTTCCATATCAGTATTCATAAATTGGTATCTGCGTAAATATGGTTACTTGTAATTCGTCAGTTGGCAACGGTCCAAGACTTCCGTGTTTTGACCCTGACGAAATGATATAGTGTTCATAATATTATGGACATCCGATGTTTTAACTATGGCTTACACAAATTACACATGAAAATGTATAATATTTTTGAGATAATAACTTGACGTCAATTGCAACGATGAGAATTGAAGAGATTAATTATTGTGAAGAATCAAAACAAGTATTTGCTAAGTTTTTTTCGTAGTTTGCAGTAAGTTGTATGGCGCGATTCTGTACCCCTATCGACTATTGATAATCGGCTAGCTATCAAGAAATGTTGTATGAAAATTTGTTCAGCGCCAAACTCGCAATACACGATAATAAAGACTGTAGAAAATCGCAGCACTTATCAACATTGATATACCTACTTAGTCAAATTCGTACGACTAATATATTTTTTTTCTTTTCATGTACTATGAAGTTCATGAAATCGTATCTGTTATCGTACATATAAAAATACTAAGAAAACTGCCATAAAAAAAGTAAAAATATTACGTAGTTTGTTGAAGTATTAAACGCGCAAAGATATTGTGTTTGAAAATTACACGCAGACACGATCTGTTGATCTTCAGGTCAAGAGGTGAAATTCTTGGTTCGAACACGTTATACTTATGTTTTTTTTATCTTTTATTGTATTTTCAAATATAGATATTAATATAGAAATTTATATAATACCGTTTAAATGAGTTAAAATCATAATATTTTGTGTGTTTTCCTGACAAAAAAAGGACTAACACTAGCTAGAAATTAGAAGTGTCGTTCGGTTATTGTGCATATTCCTGAGTGTAACGAATTAATGCATAGCCTATTATAGTCTATTCAGAAACAAGCGACATGCATGTTATGTTTTATCGAAGATTTACGACTGTGGCAAACAACTGTCAAGACTTTTATGTTCTTGGTAATTAAGTAGTTATATGAAGAAGTGTCAGTATATTATTGTGTTCACATCATTATATTTTTACACAGTCCAAAGTTTAAACGAGTATTTTTTCCAACAATTGTTGCTGTTAAACGATTCGAAATAATACGTGTGATGAATTTATTTTTATAACTTTATATTTAGGTATATTGCTTAACGCATTTCTTGAGGACATGCAATGTCCCTAACCTGCACTTGGCTAGACTAGAGGACTGAAGGTCTAACCCTTCCCTCAATTTAAGAAGAGACTTGCCCAACCGTGGGATATTAAGGGATTATAATTGTAACATTTTACGTTGCTACTCCGCTCCTAATGGTCGTAGCGTGATGTTATATAGCTTATAGCCTTCCTCGACAAATAGGCGATCCAACAGTAAAATAATTTTTAAAGTCGCACCGGTAATTCCTGAGATAAGCGCGTTCAAACAAACAAACAAACAAATTATTCAGCTTTATAATATTTGCTGTTTATTACATAATCCTAGTGATATAGTTGAATGCATTGAACAGAAATGTGTGTTATCATTCAAATATTCGCTATCCGTGTTTGACATTGTTCGCAATATGCAGATGCAAACAGGGTATCGATCTAGTAACTGGATTAGCAGCGGGATATTGCGATTTGTCCAGCGAGCCTATGCTTCTGTCTGATGACAAGCTGACGCGTTGTAGTTATAGACTCTTTGTACAAAGTATATTTATAGGCAGACTGGCTCTAGAAATACTAGTTACTACATTATAATATGTTAGGATGTTGTAGAGAAAAACTAACTTGGTTTTACAAAACAAAAAGTAAGTAGAGCTCGAGTTATTTTAAAGTAACTATGTATTACACTTTAATAAAATCTTATTAATTAAATTAACATTATTAAATAAAATCATTAAAGTGTATGTTTTCTTTCAAGCGTGCAAAATTTTACTTATTTGATCACCAAGTCGTGATATTGAAATCTAATAAGTTCAATAATTGTAGGCTATCGAATAAAAGAAAGGGTAATCTTAGAATGATGCTCATAGAGCTCTCGTAAAATAAAGAATATTTAAATATTTTAATACAGAATTTACTGTAATCATAAATCGATTTAAATGTAACCTTAACCAAGTGACGTAATGTTATCAAATGTAACACTTTATTTAAGTTAAATGATGTAAGATCGTTACAAATCCGGTATGTATCGGAAGTGATTAGAAAAAATACGCGTAGGCACGTTTTTACTAAGTAAATTCAAGGTTATTAGATATGGTAAAAAATCTGTCAACTGATTAACTGGCAGTCAAACAAGAAATTGATTAAAAATAGAAGTTGTAAATAAAGAAGGAATAAACTGTCTTTGGTTTCCTAAATTAAAAAAAAAATAATGTATGAAACCCTGCTGACAATTTGAGGCTGACAATTTTCGCCGCATTCTAAGTCGAAGGACTACTGGTTTTACCATAATTAAGTTAGATTTAGCAACTCCTAACATTTTGCTTTTGAAAAGGAATCAAAATATTTAAAAAAAACCTTAATTTAGAGTTACGGAATATAATTTCGTTATTAGATCTCATAATGCCATAAATTGACATTTAGGTAAAAAATTCTCAGTCAATTTCGAGAAAAATCTAGCCGACTCTACACTAATGACTTTTAGAATTAATAATTATGCTTATCTAGCTTGGAGGCGTAAGAAATTGTTGAAAAACTTATTAACGGCTAGAGATAACTCTGAGTAATTGCTTTTAATAATCCTTGAGGTATAATGTGTTTTTACTTGAAAACTATGTAAACAACACAAAGTCTATCCGTGTTAGGTAAATAGATTAACTTGATGGGAAACCCTAGGTAGAAACTAAGATATCCGGACATCGAATTAAACTGAACATCCGCAAATACTACAACAAAGTTCCAGACTCGTAATCTAATTTATTACAACTTCGGTCTTAGATACCGACCGTCTTCTCTTTATCGTAATGGTTCTAAGCAGATTTTCAACGTACCTTACAAGCTATTAAAATAAAAAGCGACTCTTTTGTATAAATAATTACGTTCACACATGATAAAACATGATTTATGACTGACAAGTTATGTCGAAATATTTTAGAAGACAAATGCCATCAAAATACATTATATCACAGTACCTGCTGTTTTTACCGATAACAATCTAACGTCGCGTTTATAATTTACAATAAATTACATGTATGACCGTAGCACTGAACACAGTCTAAACATTTTAGTTTGCACACAAACTTACAATTTATTGTCTATGGCGATCATAAACACTTGTGTATTGACAGTGTGTTGAACGGCAACGTACAATAAATAAATGACTATTGTATAATATATTATAGCAGTATGTAAACAATAGAAAATACTGAGTTATTAGCTTACCATTGAGCGCATTATAGTGATAGACGCATGCGATCATTATCTATCAATTAACTCATCTGTATTAGAACGTCACCTGTGTCCCTTGACCTTCCAGAACAGCACAAGTTCAGCCACTAACGTTCACGCTTCCGTGAAACATCGATACCGAACACAACTACACTCGATATAAACTCGATATTCAATTCACTCGCGTGTCGTACCGATCGCAGGTTGAGGAAAGCGTTTTGTAAACAGTGTTCCTTTTTCAAAACTTGTCCGTTGTCGAGCGTTCGGAGCGAATCGAATTCATTATCGATGGTATCGGCGGTATTTTTTGTTTTTATTTTTTTTTTCTCGATTATACGTTTGTTCGATAACGCGCCAAGCGTCGACGTGCGTGCTACCGCGACGATGCAGCCGCTCGCAATAAAGTTAAACCAAGTGGATATTCTCTGCGGCCTAGTCGAAGAAAAAGCAGGGGAATGTTCGAGGAACTCTCACGCGGCTTATATCGGTTTATAGGGCCGCAGTTTATCCACTTGGAAAACTAACTAGTGCTAGTAACTAGTAACAATGGAACATTATAATTTGTTTTATTTGTCATTCGTTCTGTTTAGTTTAGCTATTTGTTTGCTCCTCGTTCGCGCGTTTTTGAAAATAATTCTCCGAATTTTGTGAAAAGACGTATTTTTCACAGAGACCAGATGTTTCTATGATCGTTTTCTTGGTATTAACTTTGTTCTGATAAATGTTTTACTCGTGTAATGTATAAAATTAAAGTTTCCAAGTTATTTCCTACTACATCGCAAGACGATTATATTGTTGTATCCTTATTGTCGTCCTCACATAAAACAGAAAGCCTTGTTAGTTTCTGTTTACTCATCTTCTAATTAAGTAAGAATTGTATTTTAAATGGATTACTTATATTCAAATATAATGTTACTTAAGTAAACATTTGCTGATAGCTGTTATTTTCCAAAAATGTACAATATGAATATCGTGTATTTGGACAGTTATTTGAAAGGGATTCAAATGTTTTTGCATTTTGTAATACCTCTGTGACCTAGTTTGTATTCCTAGTATGTCTGAACTGAACTGAATGATTCGTGTTGTTCAATATTTAATATACTTTCTTTTCAACAATTAATAGCTCTCTAATATTAATTATATTCGAGTTTTTAAGGACAACATCTTAACACTTGTTGCTTTGTCATGTCTGTTTTTCGTAAATACTTTTGAATTATTAGTTATTTAATCAGTTGTTTCATTTTACACGGATGCTTTGCGGTATTTATCTAGAAAATTCATACATTAAAAAAGAGTACAGTGTGTACACAGTGTTCTTGTTTTTTACGAGCGTTTTTTTTATTCTAATAAAAAAAAACTTTCACTGACACTTTCTACATATTTATTTCGGATATTTTTTTTTATTTTCTAAAGTCTTATAATCTGATGCTATTTTTCGTGACAATTACTATTACGTAATTATTAAACATAGCTAAGATTTAACAGCAAGTCCGGAATTATACTTAGACTTGGCGACATTTCAATATTTAAAAAAACCTCTTCGATCTTAGCCTTTGGAAAACCATCTTTAACAAAGTCATGTCAAGTCATAGAATGACAAAAAACAAATGGCTAATCAACTAACAACTTTTTCTGTCACAACGCTAGTTAACTATAAAAAAAAAACTAGTTGCTATTTTTATCCATATGACTCTATGGTATAACCTGTCTTACATTGAGAAGATCGCATAAATGTCCTATTATTCATTCACAATAATTAAAAACAATATGTTATTATACTTTATGATACAGTAACCTAGGTCCTTTACTAAGATATTTATTGAACTAGTCAGGTTTTCTATTTGATATAATGCGAATTCCCGCGTTCAGTAATAACCGGTTATCTACAAAGAGCGTTAATAGAATTACGCTTTGATATATCTAATGCGTGAGCATAAAGTACTGTTTTATTATAGGAATATTCAACTGTGCAATTTAGAAGGAAAATGCTTATCGAAATGCGTTTAATGAATATTTGAAAGACCTAAAGCGGTTGACAGCAAAATACCTATAAGCTTCAGCTGTCAGGCAATTTCTAAGTAGAGTCCAAACTTGAAAATTTCCTTAATAACTGACAAAAGATTTTCTATTTCTGCTGTGGTAATCTTGCAGTTACGACTTAGTGTCATAGTTGCAAAAAGCTTTTGATGTTTGGCGTATGGCTTATGTATCTATTAAATTATCTGCCTCGAAAGGTTTGAATACACATGTTCAATAACAATTAATAGGTATATTTAACATTAAAACATGCTTGTATATTAATAATAAACGTTCCCAATAATTAATTTGTTTGTGCACTTGTTAATTTACAATTTAAATGATCAACGATACAGTGAATCCCCACGTGAGCGCTTTATGAACGCACGTGTGAATCCTGGATTGCACGATTCTTGATTTATTGTTCACTTCAAACTTGTTCTGTTGTCGTATGACGGAATAGTTGTAGCGAGTTTGATTCGAGTTCTAAACAAATAATTGTGCGATTGATAGAAATTTTTATATCCTGTGATTTGTAATTTTCTTAATATTTAGATTTTTGCTACTTATTTTTTATTTAATCTTGAGGTTAATCAGAAGAATAATCGTTGCAGAAATAGAGCTCTTGATTGCTTTCCCTAAAGACCCTTGTCCGATTCATGAGTCGAGAAAATTCTGATGTTTTTGCTATTAGTTTAATAGGAAAAATAAGCCACTAAGGTTTATTAAAAGCAAAAGTAGAGTTCAAGACTGCTGTTCAAAAAGATCCTTGACTATATGCCCGGTCAAAAATTTATTAAGTTTTTGTGTTTGGTGCGTATTGAGTGAAGTTAGTAATTTGACCAGTAAGAAGCAATTGCTTTTCTGTCTTTACTTTGAAATACGTAAAACCACTAATAGGATTTAATTTAAATTCTTTGTTCAATAGAACCTGGTACAAATGCTAGCAGTTACCTAAACGCAATAAGTATAGGTAGAGAATCCTATAAAGAGCTTACGGGACAAAGGGAATACGTTGTCTGTGGTAGATATTAAAAATACTTCGTACTATAGAATTCAATAGAATTTCTGCAACGACGGATATTTCTAATAATAATATAAACTATCATCTTTCCCACACACAACAAATACTGAAATTACGATCTACACAGGATGACACTGGGGCTCAAAATATTGTTATAGATAGAGTAGTTGATAGAAACACGGAAATTCCATTTGAAGCCTGAACTAAAATAATTTCTTCAAACTTTTTATGACATTATTCTGTTGAAATGCAGATTGCTCCTTTTAATTCGCACAGTGACCTTTTATATATTGTTCGGGGGTGATGGTGCTGACGGCCTTTAACTTTTAAATGCTTTGAACTTTCTGTATCCAAAAATGATGAACTCTAATATCTTTTCCCTGAGCTCTCCTTTCAAAGAGTTATATTACTGTAGTTATGTCGAACGCATCTTCCCCTGTCGACCTAGATCTCCCGCACAAAGGACATTTAATTAGTCAGTGCAACTTCCACGAGGTTTATTTATACAGCCTTCGTGGAATACGTAGGTATCAGCGAATACACGAGGTTGTCAGTATTATAACATTTATCAATACATTTTATGCATGCTTACGATGTGCAAACAAATTTTATTGGTGTTAATAGTAGATGTTGCATGGACTTGTATGCCGTTGTATTAGCATTTAACTGCTTTAATGGTAGTGTATGTGAGTGTTGAATGGTTTAACCATGCGGTCGCACATTTGATTCCCGGATAGGGCAAAGTAGCATTGAGTATTTATGTTCTTTAATTCCGTTAGATTTGACCAAAACCCTGAACCCTAGCCTAACCTATTTAAACCTATTTAGATTTCCGATTTGATAAACATTAATAACCGAGTAATGCTTTGAAAGTCGATCCTCAAGATTTTGTTATCCACAATCGCTAACATTATCTTATTTCCATAACACACCGACGTATGTAGAGCATCCTTGCGATATCTCTTTTACTTTGTAGAAAAAGCTATCCTATTCCGATCGTTTTTCTCAGTTAATCAAGTCTATTCGATTAGGTAGCGTATGTTTATGTATTAGCTCGCGAGCTCGACGGAAGCCGGCTTCCCGTTGACTATTTGCCCGCGTTGCTCACATTATCGATAAAAAGTACCAGCGAAACATCGTAATTGATTGATGAGGTTTTAAATTGTTTTACAGCTAGAAATGGACTGTGGCAGGATATGAACCAGACTGGAATGAATACATTGTAATATAAGTATGTGCATAAGGACCAATTTAACACATTACAATAGTCTCTACTTCCAGACCCTAGTCGAACCTAATAGTGTCTCTACAGAACCAATTGGCCGACCCGCCGACACATTTCGACCACATAATGACCGCAAACATGTATTTTTCTATATTACAGAGTCGCCATTAACTTGTCCCCGGCATTGGTTGAGGTTGGTCTAGTTTGGTATAAAAATAGAAACGATAAGTTTCAAAAAATTATCCAAAATTTCCTGAAAGGCGTAACGTTTCCTAATATTAGCCAGAGTTCGGAATAATTATTTACTGTTGTGTCTCTTGGACAACAGTGCAACAAACATTCATAAATTCTACTGCCGGGTCTTTGTCACGATTCATAACTTATGAATTAAATATTATTATAAACAGCATGAAACAACGTAGGTCAAGGCGTACTCTGACGTAGTGTAGATGTTATCAATATCTATCAGTAATTTGCATCAAGTTTGCATCTAAGTATACCTAATATGGATCTGCATTACCTCCTCGTTTAATAACCTTCAATACGGTTATCTAGTCAATCGACAGTCAATACTAAATTAACTGCTATTAAAAATGAATGTTAAAAAAATATCTATTAATTTTATTAAATTGTAAGTATTTTAATTTAGTGTTAGATATATGTACATACATACATAAAATCACGCCTTCTTTCCGCAGGTGTAGGCAAAGACCGGAGAAATTATTATTTACAAAATTTTGTGTTAGACTTCAAATAAATGTGTGTCAGTATAAAGTAAGTAGGTAATAAACGAGCTAAGAAATAAAAGAGACAAACTGTTTGTTGGCAGAACTGCAAAACTACTGAACGTATTTTATAATAATTTCAGTACAAAGCATAATCATTTGAATAACATAGAGTGATTTTTATATCTGGAAACGGAACTCATCCTGCAGACCTGCAGAAAGCAGAAGATGGTTTCAAACAGTATTATTTTCTAGTTAGTCGTCAAGGCATACGTAGGACTTGCTGCATGCAGCCTTTAATTGTCATCGATGAGTTATCGCTCTGTGAAAATTAAATAGCGATTGCATGTTTTCCTTCTTAACAGACGCCATATTTTTTTCTATGATCATCTCACTTCACTTCTTGTACCTGCTTACTTTGTTGTTAAGTAATTATTGAATAATGAAAAACTCAAGATTGTTCGAAAGAAAATCTTTGATATTTTACTGCCTGCTAGATGTAAATAACTCATTTAAAATAATATTTTTTTACAACAACTTCAGCGTGAAAATTAAACGGACACAAAGTATAACTAAGCTCGAAACAACTAGTTGTGGATCACACAAATTTTAATATTGGTCCGAATGGAAATCGAACTGATGACCTCAGGTGGGAGCGTTGACTAACTTAACCACTGCGCCACAGAGACATAATATATAAATGTTATTTTCGCACAATTCGCATTATAATATTCCTCTGTGGTTATCTCCGCCTACGTCATAGTTCATGCACAATTATTAAATTAGCACTGCGAGGGCTGTATTCTATTAATAGTTCGAAATGCGATCTATTTACTGTATCCACATTTCCACATCCTACACATTTCAATATAGCGATAACAAATTAATGACAACCGAGCGCATACTTTGCTACTTACGGGTATTAAATGTTTGTATCAAACAGACTTAATCATGGAATCCATGAGTTAATAAAAGTTTATAGTTCGAAAATCTATTTAACTGCGTTCCAGTATTTTATCTACACATATTTTATCTTTAGATATTTAATCCGCAATTTATTCACTAACAATAAAAAATCTGAATACTGAACGTATTGGATAATTCAATTTTATATGGTAAATGTAGAGCCGCAGAAACGAGACACCCTCCGGCGTTTCCCAATCGAGTCAATATGCGCAACAGCTACTTAACTCTATAAATCTCTTTGTTTATTGACATAGACTACTGAATCGATTCTACCATCAGTAAAAGGCGAAACAGCTTACAGCCAGATCACTATTAATATGGAAAATACCGCTTTGAAATTTTAATAACACAAGCTGTTAGTAAAACTGTGATTCGAATCCATTTCACATGAGCATTTATGATACTTTTACATAATATTTATAAGATGTTCATGTGAATTTTATATTTGATATAATATTTTCAAGCGCCGAATGTCAATCTTACATAACTCGGTATTAATTGAGATCAACCGAAGGCTTTTTATATCTGTAAGAATATTGTTTAAAAGCATTTAATATTGCCTATACTTTCTAACAGATAGTCTGAGACTGATTACAGCTCTCAGGACTCTACCATTTTATTTTTTACATTATTTTCAGTCAGAGTAACCATACTTTCCGTCCAGCTGTGACTACCCCCGCCACACTCCCTTTTCAAAGAAAACACTACAAATTATTTGTCCATACATCGATCAGTACACATCAATTTTAAATGAACGCTTATCTAAAAAAAATCTTATGTATAATATTATATTATTATACGTAATATATTATTTTATAAGAATCGTCTAAGCATCACCTGAGACTAGATGCTTGACCTCTACAATACCTTCCTACGCACCATATAAGTGGCATTTATGATCATGTTTCTCTATAAACAAATTGTTTTTGTTTGGATACAGAGTAACAGACGAAGCCTCACATATAATTTGCGTAGGTATACAGTTAATTTGTATAGCTCGGCTGTACTTTGATATGAATAACTCACAACACGTGTCAATATTTGCGCGGGAATTGCACTGTTAAAGCTTTTCAGGCATTTCGTATCCAATTGAGCTTTCATGGTTTACCTAAAAAAAATTTCAATAGCAGCCCGGTACTTAGTTAAGTAACTGGTACCTATTATATATATGGCAATAGGCTTGTCACACACTATTGCTTGGGGTTACCTATAAATAAAGCGAAGTGTAGCTCCCTCTGCTGGCAAATTCGAGTATATCAGGCATAATAATATCCTGAAAAAATTACTATGACAAGTTTAAAGATTTTCGGGCATTTAAATTCACCTTTAGAGAGTTATTACGCAGTATGATAGGTCGATAGGGCGTGGCGGCGCACTATATTGAGTGTAGTGATGAATGCGCTTCCTAGATAAAGGTCAGGCAACCTTGGCCGAATGCTCTAGGTCGCCGGGTTGAAACTGCTCCCCGGGGAAAGGCGTGATTTTACTACTGATCTGTTTAACTACAATTATATTATGTATTATTTTAACACTATGGTAAAGCATGCATTTGTTAGTAATGTGACTACGAATTTTTTGCTTTGTTCACATCCAACTCGTGGTTTTCCGGCATTTTGTTTTTAGTTTTCCCGCCTTATTTTAGTGTAACCGGTACTTATAACTGTGTTGGTACTACAAATACTATACATAGTGTTTAGTAAAGCTGTAGTAAATTGACGTTTATCTAATAATCTTGTTTATGTAAAATATAAACTTTTTAAACGTGTTTAAAACGCTACGTTTATCAAGTGTGCCTGTGTCAGCGTATTACAGTAAATAGGTCACCTCGTTGTTTAAGGCACTGATAACGCTTGATTTCGCACAATTTTTAATATCGAGCTCGAAATAATCGCCTGACATAATAATTAAACACATTTTTAAGCGGTATTTTACCTACATGATTGCGGAAATAAATGTATGATAAGTTGATGTATCCCTTCATCCGTAAAATAATTATTCTGATGGCCGATTGCCGAGCCAATTTCCTTTCTATCTCCGATTTTTATTCTGTAACTTCTTACTTGTGATTTATCTTTGTCTACTAATATGAAATCTACGTATTTATTCATCAAATATATTTTAATTATGTAATAATGATTAAAATATATTGAAATGAACACCATTCGTCAGTTTAACAAACAGTATTTCATAAGCAGGTAAAGTCCAAAAAACCGCATAACCATACACGTTTCCCTCTCTGTAATAAAATATCAATTCAGCATCAACCCATTCGCTCCCAACCCGGGTAACTAAAACGTCAAATAACTAATTACCGGTCCGTTTGCCTTTCGAACCAAAAGCAGCACTACATTAAGGAGACGATTATGAAAGTTGTTCGAAGCAAACAGCGACTAATAATCAGGCAAGTTTGCAATTTGTAGGAACGTCTGCGTTCTCAAGCCACTGCTATTTCTCTCTTCAATAAACTCCTTTGAGCTCTCTCCTTTTATGAAATTTATTGCAAGTTGTTTGACGTCATTTGTGTTTCAAAGACTTCGCATGAAGTAGTATTAGATTTCAAAATGCTATTCTCGGATGCTTACATTTTAAAAGACGTCTTAGGTATTGCGGCTCTACAATGAGTGGTACTATATCCAGGCCTTTGATATCGTATTGAAAAGACTAGCATTGTGTGTGGGTGGACACAATACTGGTTCACCCTTTCCGCCTTTTACGAGTAAAGTGTGTTTTATAAGCACAGTTAGGACTTAAATCCGCGACCACAAATCTGATAAGTGCCTTAGCCATCGAATTTTCTGCGCTATTGAATGCTTTATCAAAATTTTTAGGCTCTTTAACTAGTTTCTGTCCATTACTGGCTACACCACTTTAACATCACCTCAAAACTCGAGGATGGATAAATCTTTTCAAAGGATCATAAGTATGAATAATTTTATATCCAATCTAGGTATCAAAACAATGTCAATTAATTTGGAAGAACGCCATAAGTTCTATATAAATAAAGATGTATGAATTATTCACACCAAGCAACTGCCATACAGGCCCATACAAAGCCTTGAATATGTGCACATTCATAAGTGAATAGCACACCTGTTATCACACAATGTCTTCCGAATTGTAGCGTTATGTAATCCCATAAAATCTTAAATATGAGGTAGTTTGTTTTGTTAAAATTCTCTGCAATAATTATACTTTAAGAAATGTTATATGAAACAATTCAGCTGTTTGAGATGGAATAATATCTCAAACAGCTGAATTGTTTCATATAACATTTTACCAATGGAAAAGCTAGAGATAGTCCAGAGTCTATTAGTCCTGAACGTGCCTAATTATTTAATTTTTTAGTGAAATTGCAGTTTTATTATGTTAAAATATAGATAAAAAACCCTTTAAACATCTTTAATGTCTCCACTTGCTTTTATGAATAAGTCCTTAAGAAAGAAATAACAATGTATAAAGAACATAACATTGGGTAAAGACGGTAATTAAAAAATGCTAAAGAACTTTCAGTAAACGTTACCACCTGTCCTTATTTGCTACAGACATAATTAATGTATGGTAGCTAATTAACAAAGGACACAACAAACAACTTTGAAGATGTTACAGCTGACTTATACAAAAGTATTTTTTTATAATACAATACACTTCAATACAATAAAACGACAACAAAAAATTGTTACAAACCGCGTGAATGATTTTTATGGTCAAGGTCCCCCTGGGCTCTACCTTTGGAAAACAAAGGCGCTTTAGTTGGTCTCATCAGTTTCACAATATATTATACTTAGTTATCATTCATTCACACTGGCTATATCTCGGGCGGCTTGAACAACTTTGACACTAGGTTGGCCACTAACCATACGACAAACAAACAAACAACTGGCTATATTATTTATTTCCACCATAGTTAAGAAAATTCCTGAAATATTTATTTTTTTAGATTTCACATTATTATCTACATTTGTCCATACCGATAGCATTTACATATGTAGGTACCTAAGTGTATTCATTTTTATAGGTGACTAGGTATACCACCTTTTAGTCCAATACAACCGACCCGAAATTGCAATAAAAAATGGCAGGACAGATAATTTATCAGAAAGGACGTAGGCTACTTTTTAATCAACAAAACTTCAGCTTCAGAAACTACTATTTCCATACAATGTATTCTATTTTTAGTCATAACTTATACTAACTCGTGCCAAGTATTAAAAGTTAAATAATGGTAAATGTCGTTGTGGTTTCAATAAACTTCAAAGGGCGTACATTAAACAAACAATCAGTTTTTGCGACGAAACTTGTTCAAACAAACTATTAAGTTAATTATAGCACCGGCCTCCGCTACATTATCTGTGGTCAATAATAAATTGTTGTTAGTAACTAAGTACGAACAATGATCGGTTCCGATCGATAATTATTTGATTACTCTATTGTTCCAAGAAATAATTTAAATCAGTTCTGTCATTTTAAGTACCTTGCAACCTAACTTGTATAAGTTGATCTACGATTACCCATTAATTAGGTGTTATAACAATAAAATTATGTTTATTCTGAATTAATTAATGTTTTTTGTAAAAGGTATTATAATTCAGGGGAAAAGAAATACATATAATAATTTAAAAATGATTAGTCTAAATTAACTTCGTGAACAAATAAGGTATCCTAAATTATTCTAGTACTTACCTACATATTTACATTTTCCTCTTAATTCTGCTGCCTATAAAAATCCGCAGGCTTGGTTCTATACAGTTACGTAACAAATTTTCCCGATGCTTAAATGCTGCCTCGAAAGCATTTATTTGGTTTACCTCTGCCTGTGAAAAACTTTCAGAAACTTGAAAAACCTAACACAGTACAATCGAGAAAAGATATCGATTTAAGTTTATTTGTCTAATTTGTTATTTATTTCTTTACAGGTAATGGACAGTGCGGACTGCATCAGCAGATTTTTCAATGATGACAACAGCTTTGCCTCATCCAGCCCCAACAGAATCATGAGATCATTGTCACCCAACAAATCAATGGACTCTTCACTGAATATAAGTCAGACATCAGACACCGACGAGCTCAGTCTATCACAACTCACTATAGAAGAACAAGAACCAATACACATTCAACCGTTTTTCAACATCACTCCAAGATCAATGCCATCGTCCCCACATTATGTCTTCGAGGAAGAATTTTCATCAAACCCCTGGGCAATATTAATAGCAACGATCTTTTTAACAAAAACCTCAGGTAAAACTGCCAGGCCCTACATGAAGAATTTTTTCGAGGAGTACCCAACCCCTTACCACGTTTTAAGCGATACTCCAGTTTCCTTAGAAAGATTTTTCGATAAGTTAGGCTTAAGGAAAAGAGGACATATGATATGGAAGCTCAGTTATCAGTTTGTTTCTTCTAAATGGCGCCGGGCTAGTGACTTATGCGGCGTGGGGAAATACGGCGAAGACGCGTATCGTATATTTTGTTTGGGCCATACTGATATAGACCCTAACGATAGATATCTAAAGTTGTATTTGGATTGGTTACGAGGGCACACAGAGTTTTTAGAGGAAAATGGGGCGATGGACTGCGAATATGTTATTGAAGATCCGATTATGAAGTATTACCGCATTACGTTGCGAGATGGAGACTATATTAAATAAGAAATCGTAATAAATAAACGGCATTTTATTATATAACTGTGATACTAGCTGTAAAAATCTGGTGTTAATTTTTTCAACACTTGTACCCGTTACTTGTACTCCTATTCATTATTTTAGTACCTACTGGTTATTGTTAATATTAATATGGTGTGGCAAAATCATGTGTGGTGTTTCAACAAATATTGATTTTTAAATTAATATCTATAATTATTTAAATTAAAATAATATAATAAGACAATATCGAAATCCATAAAAACACAATACAAGACAATATCTTACACTAAACTGTTTCATGTACAATCCTGTAAATCTTGTAATTATATTCATGTAAGAGCAGTTATGCAGATAGAGCTACCTACTTTAAAAGTTTATGGAAATAGAAAATTATCACTTCGATTTTTTAAACGATTACAAATAATGAACAATTATTATGAATAGGTAATTATTATTTTAATAAAAGGTACGATACATAAATTGAGTTTTTATTTGAACCTCTTTCGAAGCAATCATACTGGACTGATGAACTTCGCATAACGCAGTGCTAACCATTGCTACGTTAAATCAAACAGGACCAATAAAAAAGTTAACAAGCCATTTTTAAATACTATAAAAGCATAATTATGAATAGTGTTTTTCTTTCCAAGATACATAATATTCAATAGGTCTATTTTGTATAAATCAAATATTTAATGTTTTCAGTATAGATCCTAAGCGCCTTATGAAAAAAATAAGTTAGAAAGTGTGACTTTGCAACTTTATTTTGGATAGCGTTTTTCATAATCGGAAAACTTTTATTGAACAAACATGTTATTGGTTTAATAGGAATTTTATTGAGAATATGTTTAACCATTACAGTTATTAATCGCATTAAGTTATCTATAGAGGAAGAGATCAACCCTTAAAAAAAAGTCAAGATGGATGGATGGTGTTCTAACTGTTCTGGTCAAAAACCATTGTTCAGTTAATTTTATTGTGAGAAAAATAACGTTAGTACAGTTAAAGTTATTGTTTGAACAATATTATCATAATTTTTTTTTTGTAATCTGACAAATTACTCTGTTGAATCAAAGAACTTACATATTCCTCTAGCATAGTATGAGTATTTACAGAGCATGGCAATCCCAAGAAAAACTACACAAAGCTGCGTTATCAAGTCTGTGTTACCAGTATTTTGTTTTTGAGATTTCCTTGCAACTTAATCTCGGTTTTTTGTTTAACTAAACCAAACATGATGTTTCAAAATCTCATTCCTTTTTTAGATAGGTACCTAGTATGAATGGTTAAAAAAGGTTGTATACTTTGTAGTGGAATTCCATGAAAAATATATTTGTGTATTATATTATGTTAAAAAAATATTTTTGTGTTTCTAATCATTTAAGTTCCACTGAAACTCAACTATATCATGTACAGATAAAAATATCATAATTTATAAATGATACTAAAAGACAAAAATATATTTACGGGTACTATGTAAGTAGGTACCTATTTGTATACAAAACTAAAATTACTGGGCATAGTATCACTGTCTTGTCCATGGCTGTCGACCGGAAAAATGCCGAAAAGGCGACATTGCCTCTTAACGACAATGCATAATAAAAAATAAAAAAATCTTACAAAATAAATTCATATTATGCCTACATAACTAATTAAAGATCTATCGTACTGTTCATGTGCAGACATTTTAGCTAATTTGGCTAAATATTTTTTTTACTGTTTAAAATATTTTGTGGATTGTTAACTGCAAACAGTCATGGCAGCCTAGGTCACCTTTAGATGTGGTAAACTACCTACTCACAGATACGAGATTTTGTCTTTTAATCAAATATTCTAAGATTCACGAATACACCAAACCCCTAATTTAGAGTGCTTAATGATCAGCTATCTAAACAATATTTTAACAATCTTATTAAATTATACATCATCCACGTCATAATGCTGGCCACGAAAAAAATATTAGTTATATTTTTTATATAGATCTACCTACAAAGAATTGCATAGATTTAAACTGCTCTTAATTCCCATACAATTAAAATATATAAAATACATTTATATAATTTATTTAACTCAAACAAGTAAAAAATATTATTCACGAAGTATTTTATTGAAATTCATTTACAAAAAAAATAGTCTTTTACATTAAAGATAGATAAGTACATTAAAGAAAGATAGATAGGTATCGTAGGAATTATATAAGTAAGAAAAGTTGCTAAACAAAATCGTACTTTAAAAACTATGTAAGTAAATAAATAGCTACAAATATAAAGGTAAGAGTTCACCTAAAACCACTGAAGCTTTTGTAATATAAATTCATTTCAGGCAAATTTGAAAAAAAAAATAAGGACACCACTTCAATCTTTCATACAAAATTTAACACGAAATTGAATGTCCAGCTTACAATTAGACAATCTCAGTAGGTAGGTACCTACCATAATTACTTTATGTGACTTTTTCTTTTTTTGTCTTCTAGACTTAACATACTACTAAACATACTACGACTAAACATACGTATTTAATATTTACACTCAATATAAAGGTAGGATACTGATGACTACAGCGTTTTCAGAACAGGCAGGTAACTAGGTACCTAGGTACAAACAAGAAATGAAAATAAAACAATAATAAAATAGTGCCTACGATTTTTCATTAATAAAAAGTAAATGTTTCAGCACTTTCTAATATTTTGCCACAAACAGCAATTTAGGTAATATCAATGACTAGGACAGGTTTTAAAAACAAAAAAAAAGTCTCCTCATTTCCTACTTAGAACGCCAGTGTTTTTACCCCGTATTTATATAAACAAATAGGTACTATCATACAATATCCTGACTAAAAATATTAAGAAGGTAGGTATAATACATTATTTAATTTTATTATACCCATTCTCTAAAAATTACAACTAAAATTAGAACAATATAATTGAATAGGCCTAAATTTTAAGTTAATAACTCACCATGCAATTCTTATTGGGAATAATTCATAACTAAACTATATTAAAAACAATTTCTGTTAGTTGAACCATTTTTTTAACTTACTTTTATTCGAAAATAAGTTTTAATTATCACAATTCTCTTGGTATAGGTCCACGTCATAATCTTGTCATAATCCAACCCAGTTAGTACAACCCATATTTAGGTTAGGAATTATTGATAAGCTATATAAAGACACATTTAGATTATTACATGAATTAATATTCGTTTTATAACGTTAGTAATAGAACAAAACCACTCTAAACGTGAAATTCATTATACAGTATTATTTGTGTTGCGTAACAATTTTGCGATGTTTTAAACGTTCCCGCCATAGGTTTTCATAAATAAACCAATAGGGCATTTTACGCAGTACCAACCTCCAGTAATTTACCAGAGTGATTGCTCGCCGCGCGGTTGGCAGCAGTGTCGACTATTGCAAATGGTGGATTGCGTTACTTTTTCTCGTGCTCCGTGTAAAATATTTACGTAAAATAGTGTAAATTTCGTGGTGCAGTGTTTCTGACTAACATAAACATGTCGGAAACACTGCCGAATAACAAAAAACAAGTTCCAAGGCAACTGGTGAGTGTTTATTGTTAGATTTTTACGTATTTAGTCCCGGGTGACGCCATGGTGGCTTTATCTGGGATCACGTAAACATGAAATGGTGCATCGCTGCATCGTGTATCGATTTACGAAAGTTACGGGATAGTGATAGAAATATTTTAGTGATTATTGATATTGTGTGTGATGATGGTCATTGAGGGTCATCGGACTCAGTTTTTTGTGATCACGCCGCGGCCGAGTTTAAAACGCGGCGGCCGTATGCATTCGCGCATGCGAGAAGGTGTCAAAATCTATAATAGTTCCGGAGATCGCAGCATTGCGATACAGCGGCGATGATAATGTACGACGTGACAAGTATTGCGCGCGTCAGCGACGTCTTCAGCGCACGAGGCATAGTGGGCATCTGGTAGGGACGAGTGTCGAAGGCGTTTCCCTCCCGCGGGCTGGCGGAGAGCAGGCGGCCAGGGGCGTGCGCGGTGCGCTGCGGCCACACGTCGAGCTAGAGTCCGCTCAGTGCTCGTTTGCAATCTACTTTATTACTTGACTAATCTTCCGTCGAACAATTACACGCTGGGCGAGAGTTGTTCGTCTAAAACACTTGCATATTGATTTAAATACATCACGTTTGTCCGCCGCACCGGGCTTTGTTACGCCGCGAAGGCAAACAGAGCGCTCGCATCAAAAGTTTTATTGTTACAACTTAGGCATACTTATTCTTTTACTCGTATTTCACTGGCCTTGGCAGGAAAAAAATAACCTACTTCGTAAGCCGACGCGAGGCAGACTAACCGATGCAGTTTTTGTGCTTGATTGGAAAAAAATAAAGAAAATCATCCACATAAACATTAAAACTTGTCTCATAAAAGTGTCAAAAAGTGAAAGTCACTTCAGCTAGAAGCATTGTCCAGTTTTCTATTTGAGCACATTTTACAGATAAACAAACATAATGAAACGTTCAAAGGTATTTTCAAGAGTTTTTAAAATGGTACTTTGATACTCTGAACCAATTAGTGCTAATTATAGACTAGTTTAGATGAACATAATATCTTAGCTACCAAAACTTTTTGGACAGTTAGGTATATCAGTTAATCATGTCCTACTACTGAAACAGTTTTGTTTATATAATTGTAATTTATGACTGACTTTAGTGATCATTGCCATCAAATATGCCTATCAAATTAAACAGTGTTATCCAATGTGTTCATAATTATAGACCACAAGCTTTCTTTTGAAAGAGCACAATATTATATTCCTAACCAAAACAATCATCCCATTTCTTTCATTTAATGAGGGAATTGTTTGCTCTAGCGTGAACGCAAGCAACGCAAGTTATACTCTGATGAGTGGGCCTTGGGAGATGATGAGGCTGAAGGTGGTCGGGGGTTCTCCCTCGCTGACAAGTTGGAGAGTCAACGGTTTGAGCATTCCGGTGCAGTGTTGGAAATGCAAGGTTCCGACTTAACAGTGTCATACCTGCAGAAGAATGGGTTCACTACACCGCTGCTTTTCAAGGAAAAACTTGGATTGGGGCTTAGGTATGTACTACTTCTAATTATTTACTACTTACTTAGTATATTGTTTGAACTATTTAATTCACTTGTTTTCTAGTATCATAGTTTTTATTAACATTCATATTCTCATATAAATTAAGACAAGGATCTATTGATAAATTGGCTGATAAGAATGATTAGTGTGAATATCAACAAAGCTTAAAAACAATTACTCTCTTCCTTACATGTATATAAATCGGTATATACCTACATAAAGCATTTTCCAAATACTTAGTGACAAAACTTGGTGATACTTTATGTCAGGAAGTCCTTACCATAGAACATGGTATAAAGGATGTGAAATGGGAAGCAAAAGCAACTAGTACTATAGATGCACGTGTTATCATTTAACCGTCAAGGGACTCGCGAGTATAATTTATGCGATGGCATGCATTGACGATACTGTAAGCTTTAATGCGCTTTCAATCTATTGAATGGATGATGATACTGAAGTGCGTAATCGACTAGCACAATATTATATCATTTTACCTTCTATACATAATATACCTCGATAGACGGAGGCAATTATAACTGATACTGGTAGTAGCGGTGTCACGTATCGGGACTTAAATAACCTAGTTTTATTTCACAAGCTGATCTGTTGCCTAGTCAAACCATACACTAGGTGTCATAGTCACTCTTACTTGCAAATGTTGGCAACGATTACAGATTAACTTTTAATGCCGCAAAGACCCGAAATGAGTAATAAAATTACTTCTCGTGTTGTTAAGCTGGTTTTGATTCTCAGTCGGTGATAAATGACGATGGGCATTTAATTTAAATGATGTATGAATACACTTGTCATATTATTTGACTAATATCCAATTATAGATTTGCTATTTCCATATAGGTACGATATAACACATTGAGCCCCTCGAACTCAATATTTCCCACACTCAAAATAATTGTACTGATTAATAAGATCGTAGATCTTAAATTCTTTTAAGTATTATTCTACAAACATAATATAGGTACCTACCTATCTAAGAAAGACGTCTTGATTTGTCTATTGTCTATAGAAGCTTTTAACTCGTTAGCGAAAGTACACTGTACTAAAAAACAGTATTGTCTTAAGTATTGGTTCATGACAATATTCAATCGTAAACTTACGGTCGTGTACTAAGAGTTCTTTATCTTAGTATTATCTCTCGATCGTGTTCACCCGTCCTCAATTACCGGACTAGACTCACTTACTATCTACTAGTAGGGCGTCGACCAATGTGTTGATTTTAGTTGGAAACTTTACGATGTGCTAAGTCTATGTTCTGATAAAAGTTTCACTCAAATCTCTGGTTTGTTTACGTATTTTATCATGTCGTACAAATAAAAAAGTAACGACCTTTTTGACATGGGACCCTAATCAAATCGTTTGGATATTCTGAGAAAAGCCAACCACTTCAAGGGTTACATTTACGTTAGGCGAAGGTATGGCAGACAAAACATTAATTATTATCTCTTTTTTAGCTTTAGGGCTATCGACCGTATGGGCGTATTATGTAGAGCTAAAGCGTTTTCTTTAATGCAAATTGCAATTAATTGTTGTAGAAACAGGTTGCAATAAAGCTTAATAAATTAGCAAATTGTGAACATGTTTTTCGAGTAATTTACTAGCAATATCTTAGATTTACTGACGAAATGTAGTAAAAAATATTTTTATAGTAAAAGGCAGTTTAATATATAAGCTACAATATTGATATTAGCCTGAGTAAACCATCAGGTTATATCCGTTTCCCATCGCTATTTACTATAGCAGTATTTTTTATGGATATTAGATCAAAAGAATATCGATTCCAATATACCGTGGCCTATAATAAAATACATATTACGTGTATTACAAAGGAAATAGATTGCTATCACTTTTGCGGTAGGCCACTTGGCTATATCGCGGTGTATCGAAAACCGCTGTAGCAGAATAAAAAATGTTCTACACAAGTTTATTTGAAAGGAACCTCTTTTAGGTTCTTTGATCGATGTATCCGTATATATTCACAGAACTTTATAAAATAAATATTTTATATTCGATGGTAAACTTAATGTTAAACCCCAGCTTAAAATGTTTCGGTTCAGTAGTCAAGCCACAGTCTGCATCATAGATAACTTCCTCTTTTGGATTCTACAATAAATATGATATTTTTGACATCTTCATAATTAAAGCCACATTTTTTAAGTATATTCTAAGTTATTTTTCATTAATAAGTTCGCATTCCTTTCTAAGAAAGGAAAACAACAGGGCACCTGTTTTCCATACTACTTAAATGGCATTAGCCTGAGTGAGGGATACTAGTTTTTCTATGAGCAAGGTGTTGTGCCAGCTAACAGCTTGTCGTGGCTATTATGCCTTGACTTTTTAATGCATGTAAGATTAGGATTACGTTGAACTAACGATGGTAAAAAAAATATATGTCTTTTAAAAGGGGTCATTGACCGATAAGCCAACCAAAACGTGGTTTGAATTAAAATTGCTATTACCTAGCGCTTACCAAGATATAAAAATTGCAATATTTATTACTGTAGTCAGATAATACGTTCCCTAATATTTATCTCTAGATTAAAACGACATCCTTGATTTGGAATCATATTTAACAGTCGTCGTTCGAGCCGTAGATTTAAAGGAAATGTTATTTTACACTCATATCCTTATTTACGCGAAGTCGGCCTACAGTCAATTCAGAACAACTTATACTTTTGAGTGTTCTGTGGCAAGTACTTTAAAGTTGTTTTGAGTGGTTCCCGTAATCCATCTGTCGGGCAATTTGACTTATTGTCAGAAAATAACAGCTGTGAATGTACTGGGGTTATGGTTCATTTTACCTTCAGCGTTTGTGGTTTTTATTCAAAAGTTCACACGAATCCAGTCTGTTTGCAATAACAATATTTTTCTCTAGTCTGTGCTGTGGGATAATAGTGCTTTTAGACTTGCTAGGGTGCTTAATGGATCCTACAAATCGGGGGAGTAAATACGTTTGTGCAAAAGCTTTTCATAAGAAAAGTACCTCAGCTGCTGAGCTTTTCTGTTACAACAGGTAAGCTTTCATCAAAGTTGTGTAGGCATTTGAATAATTTTGCATACTAACTTTAATAGTCACGGGTGTATTATGATATGTGAACTGTGTAAATTGAGGCTCGGATAGAAATACGGTATGTATATCTATGAAACTTAGTATCCAGGGTAGAATCATCTCTCTTGAGGGGAGAGAGTTTAAGCTTGGTCAATCGCGAGGTCCTCTCATTATTTAAGGGCTTAATCTTTACATATAATAAAATGTACAAATAAAAATATTGTTTTAGAAAGCTTCTTTCTACCTATGTCAGAAATCTATCGGTTTAAATTACTATGAGTAGCCTGGAAAACGGCAAATTGTAAGTTGAACCACCTATTGTTTCTTACACTGCAAATAGTGTTCCCCTACATAAAACAGGGCCTTTTTGTTTGCTTGTTATTATAATTGGCCCGTGCGCGATGCTTGTTTTACTGTGCTTTTATTTATACTCTAAGCTATAAACAATAAATGGTTTTCGTATAAAAAATACGCAGTTGGATTGTTTTCTGTCTTGAGGAAGAAAGTAATGAATATTGAGTACTCCAGCGATAGCTTCGTGTGTCATATTTTCGTAGAATACCTTGTTTGTTTTCTTACTTATTAATTAAATTGTTGATAGATCTATCTATGTGTGACTCGAATTGAAAGTGTTTATTTATTAAAATCATCTTTGCTAAATGTATAACAAACAAATTTAGTACAGAAAAAAGCTCAGTTACTGGGTTTGTGTTTTAGCACAGATTGAAGACACAGTAAGGTTACGCAACACTAGTAAAATAGGTCTAAACCAGGGAAATACTTGTCGCATTTAGCAACCCATCGCTAAACAGCTTACATACATACGTAGGTTTTGTTTTGCCAACTCAACTATGTTATCCTTGCCAACGTGCAATGTAAGCAGCTTGTTCGATAGTATCCCATGCAATAGGCATACGTTGTAAAAGCGTAGCAGCGTAGTAAACAAATTATTCTAAGCAATGATAGTACCCATTGACCTCCCACGACGATAGTTTGGACTCGAATGTAGAGCATACATCTTTGGCTTTTTGTAAGTTTAAGTTATTTTTACGTATGAGATGTATCTTATCTTTGAAAGATTTTTTGAAATTAAACTAGGTTTAAAAATCTCATACCTTGAATAATATATCTTTCTGTTTACTCATATCAACACTGAGATGAAAAACTTGGTTTTAATTCAATAAAATGATTCACATTTTCCACTGTGAATCATCTATTTCCCATCTGCGTAGCCGTCCGAAGTGACAAATTTCATTGAGTTACAGTTGTATGCCTGAACAGGATTTTATTCCCATCGAGTTACGTTTAGCTCATTGGATGTGACTCGTAACCCGGTGGGATAAACCCGTTTACTGCTTCATTCAATGTGTTACGTAGCATGTTTGCTACGAATTACGATACAGTAATGTTACAACTAGGATCACTGTTGCTTGTTTTGACCGTCCGTAGCTCACACATAGTTAAATAATATAAATCGCACTCGACAGTGGATAAGGACAATAACCTAATAATGGACGTGAAACGATATGATCCAGATATCAATCAGAAAGATTGTCTGATTACGAATTCAAAGTCATATACTGAGCACATTGTTTATTATTAACGCCAGTAATGTCAAGGTTTCAGATCGACATAGAGTGAGTTCAAACGTGCCACCTCAAATTCGCAATACAGTCCGCAAATAGGGTTGCTACACTTTGTATGAATCGGTTTTGTTACCAAATAAAAGACATCCAGGCGACTTGCTCCGTACTTAGGGTTGTTACACATTGTTAACGATTCGTTTGTTAGTAAAGACGCGACCGGTCTTAACGCTGACCTTGTTGAATTAAGCATTGGCCGTTGACTGACGATCAAAAGGTTCGAGGACTAAAGTTGAACGAAACCCTTCCAAATAACTGTAGCTCTATTATTATTTGAAGTACTTGTAGGGGTTATGCCAATTTGTTTATGATGTTTCAAACTTTTAAAAGAGTTGTGGGTCTCACTTAAGATTCTGAAACGAACGGAAGGGTAATGTCGTCGTTGAATTTTCGGTACATAATTCCAGTTTTAAGTTCTCGTTGAATAATCTTTCCGAAATGTATCACATAATTTTCTATGTAGGTACCCAAAATGGTGTAGACTTGCTTAAATTGTAAAAACAAAAGTAAAACGCCTATAATCCGTGTTTATTAAGGTAATGTACGTCTTTTACAGAATATTAACGACATGAATAAGTTACTTAATCCAATTTTCTTAGCGTATAAACTAAACTCATGTACGCTCTAAAACAAGAAGTCTTACAAAAATACCTCGTATAGAATTGAGATTTTGACCGATATGAAAACTGGATGCGTCGGAAACTCGGAATACACTCGAACCCGCCTACATACATGTTAAGTTAAAAGGTCATTGTATAATAAACTAGCGATAGCTTGCAAGCCTACACAGTAACGCCCTGACGATACCTAAAAACTTTTTACGCCAACCATGGATTCCGAGAAAGTTTAAATTGCCATTACAATTGCTTAAATGATTTTTTATGAAATTATGTCTGTTGTTTATCGGCACAAGTTAGTCAATATAAAGCAACTAAGCAAAAAGTAAATAATCTTTTTAACATGTAGACCTAATTCCAAAACTTAGCTAGGGTTAACAAATAACTAAAAGTGAGGCTGTGTAATTTTGCTGCGCTACTCGCTTTACTGGGCTACGCCCATGCAAAATGCGGTACCTACCTATGTTTATAAATGAACTGAAAATCGGCTAACATGATTACCGGTGGACACTCGAGATGGTCCGACTAGAGTCGGATTCAATCGTAGTCCTGTATGAGCAGAGAACGGAAGCTCCATTCATGCTTGTTATGGTTCAAACACGCATTTATTACTTACACTGATAACCTAATAATATGGAGGAAATGTATGCAATGCAATGGGCGTGGACCTATTGCGAACATCAATTTTGATGTACTTCCGTCGCACAAGGTACGACTTGAGAGCAGGAGAGACTAGATGCCAATGTTTCTGATCAGTTAATGGATAGATACATATATCAGACTAGACCAACTTATTTACTTATTAACATGATAATTCTTTAAACACAATCATAAATCTATTCTTATTTACAAACGACGTGTTTTAAAAAGCGGGTTGGATCCACTTTTGTGTCGGTAACTACGCTTTAACGATAGTCATAAGTGTTGGGCTGACCTGCATGATAAAATCTCATTTTAAAGCATTCTGTATCTAAAACGATGTCATTTTACTCAGTCAATATGTTCTAGGCATTGTAAGGAGACGCGATAACTTCGCATCTGCATTCGCTAAATTACATTTTAGTTCGCATCGATTCGGCGCAATGCCGGTACAAGCGCGAGCATACTCCCAGACGTCTGCCGGCCGCCCCTATACCGGCGTTACTGAATGTTTTGTCCATTTTGTTACGTGAGTGTATATTGCAGGGTGCCGACGAGCAACTTCACGGTGAACGACGTGCGCATGTGCGTGGGCTCGCGGCGACTGCTCGACGTCATGGACGTCAACACCCAGAAGAACATCGAGATGAACATGAAGGTATGCACTGTTTACATTCTTTTGTCAGGCGCGGCGCGACGCGGACGGACGATTGTTGGGAAACTATAATGTTCGCTCCGAATTTTAATGAAATTGTCGCAAAAATGTTTTTGGATATGTACGATGAGTTGTTTCGAAACTATAATATATCTGCAGTAATCATTATTTCTCAGTTAATAAATTAATCGTGACATACTTTCTTTTGTGAGTCCATATTATTTTAATTTCTTCTTGTTATGGAAAACATCTGCGTTTTCAAAACATGTTCAGTATGTTCACTTACAATACACATAGTTGATACATAACTCATAAATTTTTCCAACATAGATTTAAATAGGTATACTTTATTAAGTAAAAATGAAGATAGTATTTTGTAACAGAATATAATAAATCATGACATTATTTTTTGTCATTGCAAGTACAGAGTAATTGAGTAATAACATTATATCCGATTGAAAGAACAGTGGGAATAAATAACAACGCGATGTTTTAATTAATCTGCGCGGATCTGTTTCAATAATGAATAAATCATTACACGTCGCGACCGTACTTCAACAGTTGTTTTTAGGGAACTCATAAAAACCCCTACTAACGATTCGATTTTACACACAATCTGTTGGACGTTCAGATTAATTGAGTGACTTAGCATATATTCGAAGTTTCGAACTGTTCTATTGGTTTCTCTATTTTAAATCTGTTGAAAAATGGTGATTTCAGTAAGACCAGATTTTCGTCATGGCTTCTTTTTCTGTCCTTTTAATTATGTAATGCCAACTGTTGATTAAAAAAAAAAAACAATTAAAATTTTCATTCGGTAAAGATGAAAGTTTCATTTGGAAAAGATGTCGTGTGGCAATTTTGTATTGAGTATTTTGCAGTAAGGGTACAGAATGGCTTCTGGGTCTGAGAATGCTGCCGATTGGGACTAATTGGGAGCGAAGTCGAGTCGTGAGTAGGGCCTTTTAAAAAACAAAATCGCGAACATTGCCGAGTCTACCCGAACAATTCATATGAATTTCAAATATTGTTTAAATTTTAAATTTCACGGAAGGTCCAATTAAGTCAGTATCGTAAATGTTGTTTTAACTTACGCGAGGTTGCGGTGAGAAAGGTTGTGATTGAAACTGACTTCTTTAGAGTTTACGATTCA
Source organism: Anticarsia gemmatalis (assembly GCF_050436995.1). Classification (NCBI taxonomy): domain Eukaryota; kingdom Metazoa; phylum Arthropoda; class Insecta; order Lepidoptera; family Erebidae; genus Anticarsia; species Anticarsia gemmatalis. The sequence continues at coordinate 4,474,530 of NC_134764.1, read as the reverse complement.
CTTTATAAGTGTTTATGATTTTCAATGACTGTAAACAAACTATAGTGGTTTTATTATAAGACTCCCTTACTTATTTACCGTAAGTTTGAATACTAACCACGCAAACAACAAAAGCCTCGATCCTCAGCTAGAAAAGCGCTATTAATTATTGAGGATCATTATGAACTGTCAACTGACCTTTACGCCGAATAATCTGAGTCAGCGGAACGTGCGGTTCATAAAATTTCACCTTTTTACAATATAGCGGGTATTATGTAAATTATGTTGTACAAAATATTTTCAGATTGTTTGTTTCTGTTGTACATCGGTTGCGTTTTTGAGCTGTTAAACTAAATATAGATTGTGTGACTCAAGCGACACAGAATTTATTTAAATACAAAATGCATTGATAACATTTTAACCAGAGCTTTCATTGTATCGAAAACAAGTTTAGAAGTAGGAAAATGCTTGGTAGCATAAACTGTAATTTGATATTGATGCAAATACCTGTTGTAGGGATTATATTCTGATTTCCGCATATTATTTTATTCAGCAAAAAACTCAAGTTAACTTGTATCTGTTGCATTAAACACACTCACTACATTTCTATAAGGCGATTAATTTGCAAAAAATACAATGCATAAACCTCCGTGAATCTATTGATATTGTTCACTACTACAGAACTGAAAAAAATAAAATATTTTTCCGCTTTTCAACTCAATTAACACTTAAGTTTCAAAGACCAAATGACAGTTTATTTCCTCGTTCATTCATAGGACTGGCAGAGGTACTACGACGATCCTAACAAGGAGCGTCTATTGAACGTGATCTCGCTCGAGTTCTCCCACACACGGCTCGAGAACTACGTGCAGGCGCCGCGCATCGTGCGTCTGATCGACTGGGTTGACACCGTGTGGCCCCGGCACTTGAAAGATCAACAGGTAAGGACATTATGTACAGTTTATACATTTTACAGTATGTTAAGAATGTTGTGAATAATGTAAGAAGTCATAAAAGCTTGAGAAATTCCGATTAAACTCCGGCTGAACGTGAATTACTTTGTAGCGACTAACGCAAACTTTACAAAGTACGACATTTTACTGAACTAGTTCGCTCACTCATTTTAGTCACTTTGATACACACTTTTCATGTTATAATTAGGTACTCATAGTTTGTTAGTGATCGTTAATAGAACAGGTTATTTAAACATTATTGGTATTTTCAATCATTATTTCTAATTGATCATGGTAATTAAGCAAAGTTGAATTGAAACTAAAAATTTAATGAAAGCATTTAGGTACTATTCTTGAAATCCCTATTGACTGAGTTCTATTTACTTTCAATTCTGTAAAAACTAGACCATGATAAAACATAACGTTATATCAGCAACAATTTAAGACTTGTTCATTCAAAAGCGAAACAATGACAGTCATTTATTTAAAGTATTCAACTCACTATAATTCCGCTCTCATTGTAAGCACGGAGCATTGTCAGTTTCATTGTCGCGATATTTACTTCTTTCTATCCATTTAAATTCAAACATTTTAACATTACTTTTGAAAATAACTATTACCTAGTGATTGAATACTTTAGTGTATCGTCAATATGACTACTTTCTATGAGGCGTTCATAGCCAGCTTCTAGTTGAGCTCACTCGTGTGGTTTAAACAACGATTGGCGCGGTTATTCCAAAGATGGGTGGCCGCTTAGTAGCATTTGAACTGATCGCTTCCGTGCTTCGGAGGACATGAAATAAATCTGTCCCTGTTATTGAAAATTAAGATAACAGTCGTTCTCTTGTCAAAGGCCTTTCGGACGGCTTGAACAATTTTGACACTAGGTGGACCACTAACCATACGATAGAATTAATAAATAAACTACAGTTAGAGTGAGTGTAACTACAGTTGCCCTTATTAATATCGCGTGCAGGAAAGACCCACATGAGCAATGTGATTTCAGCATGCGATTTCATGTTACACCAACACTATGTGACAGGGTTATCGTGCGTTTCGTAAAACTATAGTCATGTTTCAGTCATCTTTTATTAAAGGACTTTGTAGATGAATGACTCCTTTACTCATACTAAGAAAGTATTCTTAGGTCAATTGAATTAAATTATTTTTTTCACATCTCAGTTAGATGTGAAAGAACATTTTCACATTTTTTGATGAATGCGACATTTAAAGTTATTTTCTATACTACTCAGGGTATTAGAATTTGTCAGATACCTATGTACAAGACTAATGGTCGGTTTCACCAGTTCAAGTGTCGGTTAGATTATTACATAGAAGTTTGACCTTATTTTTCCTTTATTTGCTATCATTTAATTTATCAGATGGGAATTATCCGATACTTGTCTCTTAGTGTCTTGGGTGCCAATGGAAATCAGTTGTTCTATAATACGGTTTTAATTATTTTGTTCAGACCGAGTCAACCAACGCCCTGGACGACATGATGTACCCGAAGGTGCAGAAGTACTGCCTGATGTCAGTGAAGGGCTGTTACACAGACTTCCACATTGATTTCGGAGGCACCTCCGTCTGGTATCATATCCTGCGAGGTAAGTTTTAACGTTTAATCCTTTAACTTGTTTATTTTATGTTACTATAGTTTTGGTTTGACTCTAGAGATACCTCTATAAGTCTGTTCATTTGAGCTGTCGTAGTGTTGCCAAAAGCGTGGACAAAGGCAAGATAAGGTTCGGTAACCGAGCTCATCATTATAATTGTATTTAAAGCCTTTAAACTAAACTTAATATTAATAAGATTAGTTAGTAAAAACTAAAACTTCGAATTCGATGTTTCAGATTCTTGTTTTAATGTGTATGACGACTAAACATAATTATCCAAACTCAAATTCTCATTTACCGAATTGTTAATATTAACAGTGTTAATCAATTACAATTTACAGGTGCCAAAGTATTCTGGCTGATCCCACCTACAGAGAAAAACTTGCAGCTGTATGAAAAATGGGTGCTCTCTGGCAAACAGTCAGATGTCTTCTTTGGGGACACGGTGGAGAAATGTATCAGGGTGCATGTAAGTGTCACTTTTATAAATATATTTTTGTAAATAATATATTGGACTAATATTGTTTCTGACAAAACGCGGCTGTGTTTCATACACCTCTACCTACAACTTCGGGCATAACACGCGTCATTCTATATATCTATGTAACAGGGAATTCAACAAGCTTAAATTATACTTTAGACTAAAACGATCACTTTTCTGTTCAATATATTTTCGATTAACAGCTGCATGTCTAGTTTGAAGCGACACTAAAAAGTTCGTGCAATAAAATGTTTTATGCATCGGGAAGTCCGTTTTAGAGAGCTTTAAAGTTTATTGGAAGAAACTAAATGAGATTGGCGTTATTTCCTCTCATCTGGATTAACAGTTAGTAAAGATGCTGTAATCAAAGTACTTTAGTAACAATAGTCATCCGAAGAAAAAGAATCCCATATCATGTCCTCTTATAAGCTCAAAAATGAGATACGGAACTAATTAAATAATCGTAATAGGTGTGTTTAGTGACACGTGGAATGTCAACAGTATAAAAAGCTTAATAAAAACTTTATTCAATTATTTTTGTTTGTATTATAGCTACAAGCCGGCCACACGTTCTTCATCCCGACCGGTTGGATTCATGCCGTCTACACTCCAAGTGACTCTCTGGTTTTTGGAGGCAACTTCCTTCACCAGTTCGGCATTGAGAAACAGCTGAAGATTGCACAAGTTGAAGATGTTACCAAGGTAAACAAATACCTTTTCGCATTAATTGTTAAGTAGCAACCAACTAGAAACGACTTACTTATCTACGATACCATATCGTTTACGAAAGGACCTTCGCTTCTTTGTTTATGTTTTCTAAATGAAAGTATTATATAAACTGTCACATTGCCTATTCTATCCACAATTTTGTGTGAAGCGACTTCACACAAAATTACGTAAGATGAATTCTGTCTGCAAGTAAATCATGCGAGTTACTGGTTTAAAGTAAAGTGAATCTTAACTGTTCAACTGTGTCAAATTTGACACTGTAGAGGATAAATTCACAAGTTTTTTTTTTTATAATTTCAGGTGCCACAGAAGTTCCGTTACCCATTCTTCACGGAGATGTTGTGGTACGTGCTCGACCGCTACGTGTCGGCGCTGCTGGGGCGCTCGCATCTCACTACTGAAGGCACCGCCCCGCCGCTCACTGCGCCTAAAGAACACGTGCATCTCACGCAGAATGAGCTTCATGGGCTCAAGGTATGTACAGAATTTATTGCGAATATTTCTGAGTAATGAGCTAGTTTCAACAATTTTCTTAGTGAATAATGTCACTAATTTATTTTCTGAGATCGGAAATCTAGTTATGTAATTTGCGGACACCGCGGACGACAATTTACTCTACTGCGATATAATCATGGTTTACAAATTTTCAAAATATTGTGAATATTTTTTTCCGAGACCATAATATATTCCCATTTAAAACTATTACTGAAATTTAATTTCGTCGTTGTAACTTCATAAGACTGTCTAATGTGGAGTAAAACGGTCGTTGTATGTAAAACGCTGGCGAATATCTTAAATATTGTTTTAACTAACATGATTTTTTATTTTGTTTTCAGGCGATCGTAATGTACCTGCACCAGTTGCCTGCGGCTCGTAAGTCGGTGCCAGAACTCCTGTCAGATCCGATAGCGCTTGTGAAAGATGTTCGCACGCTGGTTGAGCAGCACCGACATGACAAACAACAGATGGCCGTAACTGGCGTGCCTGTGCTCAAAGGTAAGAGATATATAGATCACTTGATATTATTTCGTGATGTCAAATGTCGTTGTTTAGTAGACAATTAGAAAAAAAAGTTTATTTTCATTCTTTTATTGTGCATGCTGACTTTCTGTCCGCTTGCACTTGCTGGTGGCGGTGTGGTTCCGACTGCTGAAGTCTATTACAGACAGTGATATGTAAAGGTCAAGTGCAACTGCAACTTCTGACATAGTTTTGTATTAAAACAAGGAAAGATTAGTGTAACATAACGAGAGAACGGTGTAACCGAACAACAATTACAAAAGTATGCGTGTTTGTTCTAGGACCGGACGATGTGGTGTCGTCGGAGCGGCGACAGTCCAGCGGTCGGGGCGGGCGCGGCGGCATGCACCGCGGTGGACCCGCGCGGCCTCGCCCCGACCACGCCAATACGGCGCCTAGACGGCGACGAACTAGGTAAATTTTCTATTCAATTATTACAACTGAAACACACTTAACTGCATGTATCATTAATTAAAAATATATATATATTTCTTAATTTTGTATAAAGAATATGGATCTTTCCAATAAAGCCAAAATCCAGGTGCGGAGCCTGCCTAAACAAAATTGTTAGTTAGACATTAGATTTTTTATTAGACTACTATAATAGTGAGCTAACCTAAAAATATACGATTTCAGGTGCAAGAAGTGCGAGGCGTGCCAGCGCACGGACTGCGGCGAGTGCGTGTTCTGCCACGACATGGTGAAGTTCGGCGGCCTGGGCCGCGCCAAGCAGACCTGCGTCATGCGCCAGTGCCTGCAGCCCATGCTGCCCGTCACCGCCTCGTGCGCCGTGTGCCACCTCGACGGCTGGATGCAGACGCCTGTTGCGCCACAGGCCAAAGGCAACAACGGTGAGAACAAGGCATCAAACTTGCGAGAAGAGCTTCTGTATATTCGAGACTTGAGTGAATATTTCGCAGTAACACAAATATTCGGGTTTTATATAGCGATATACATAACTTGCATTAAGGATTTATTTTGATACATACAAATAGGAACTCGGACGAAACTCAAGTAGGTGCTATAGAAATATCACTACAACAACCGCCGTAACTTTTGGATTCATCTGGTACAACATTTTGTAAAAATAAAAAATAACCAAGAGGACTGTTATTCATGTAAATTTTGTTATTTTCAGGCCGCAATGGTCCATCGACGCTGCGCGAGTGTTCCGTGTGCTACAGCATCGTGCACCCGGCGTGCGTGCCGCCCGGCGGACAGATCAACGAGGACCTGCCCAACTCCTGGGAGTGTCCCACCTGCACCACCATGGGCCTCAACCATGATTACAAGGTAAACAATCTAATTCCTTGTGTAGCAAATACTCTACGTATATAAAATGTCAGTGAATCGTCTGTTTGTAGTGGCTAAGTATGTGCACAATATTAAAGTATTCTCTTTATCTTATCACTTTGAAAGTTACGGGATGAATATCAACACGACTAGCGAGAGATACAGCGTTACACTAATTTATTAACATGCACTTATGTTTCATTACTCATATCCTGTTTGAATCGAGCGCTTAAGTACCCGAGGCACAAAGGTACTTACTACGTAAAGTCTCCTTGTTATCTGTGTTTATGGGACAAAAATATATTATCAGTCAGTCAGTAATTACCAACTCTATAAATAAGCACAACTATTTATAGAGTTGGTATTTTCTTCAATATCTAAAAATATCGAATCGCATATTAAATTTCTATATGTTTGTTCCAGCCTCGTCACTTCCGCGCTCGCCAGAAGTCTTCAGATCTCAGGCGGATAAGTGTGGGCTCTGATGTCACACAAGTCAACCATAGCTTACAGCAGGTAAATTTATATTTTTACGTTCGACAAATATCATAAACGTAAAATCTGTAATAACAGGAAAGCTTTTTATGAAGCATTGAAAATTTGATTAGTATTAGTATATAAAACTAATACCAATCGAATTTATTAATAGTAGTAAAATACATTTTGGCAATGCGTTTATATCAAAACTTTGCCTTTTCTAAACACCAAATGATATTATTTTACAGAATAAATTACCAGCACCGCCAAATCAGGGTCAGCTCAAATCAGAAACTGGCTCCGACAATGAAGGCAAGAATGAAGTTCCACATATCAAATCTGAGGAAGGTATGTTATTCTCGTTTGTATTTTGAATTTACAAGACGTCAAAAGGCATACTATAGTAACTCAAATTGGTAAATTTAGATTGAAAAAGAAAATAAATCAAATAGTTGATGTTGACCGATTCGTATTTACACGAATACTTGTAATCCATATATTATTATATATTTCGAATCTTAAGTTAAGCAATACGAAGACTATTTGGTGCTGATAGTTATCTAACTAAATATATTTACAGAAATTAAACGTGAGGAGGAAGGCGGCGGCGCTTGCGGTGGCGAAGGCGAGGGTTGGGAGCCGCCAATGAAGAAGCGCCGCGCCAGCGACGAGGACGAGGCGCCGAAGAAACAAGCGTTACGGGCACATCTCGCGCTGCAGCTCACACACCACTCAGCGAAGGTATTGTATTTATTCACGTCTTCCTAATACAATAAGATATTCTGATATATTACACCAAATTCTATGATTGCTATCTATCTCTTGCTGATATGGCAGCTAGTTATAATGAATGTTACAATTCACGAGGAGGCAGGCGGGTAGTCAAGGCCACAAATTTTAAAATAACTGAACCATCCTCCTTTTGTATGTGACAAATTATAAATGAAAATGTTGTTTGTTCAGATAATGAAGAAGCCGATGTACCCGATCCGGCCGGCAGCCCCGCTGGGCGTGTTCAACGCGGCGGGGTCGCCGTGGCTGGACCGCTCGTCCATGCTGTGCGTGTTCGCCAAGCTCACGCCGCACGAGCTCGCCACCTGCGCGCTCGTCTGCAAGGCCTGGGCTGAGTACTCCGTTAGTATAAACGACAATCACTATTACAAAATATATTTATAAAGAAATGCTCTCGAATTGTGAACTTTTTCCCTTTATGGAGTGGATTAATATAACTAGACCAAGCTTTCCTGCAAACGTTTCCAGATAGTAATGAAAATGGTTTCAAATAGTGACAGTTTATATCTAAGATACTTGTTCCACCGACAGATGGACCCGTCGCTGTGGCGCAGCATGTCGTTCGTGCAGGTGCGTGTGTCGGCGGCGCAGCTCGCCGGCATCGCGCGCCGCCAGCCGCTGTCGCTCGGCCTCGAGTGGTGCCACCTGGCTAGGAGGCAGCTGGCTTGGTAACTACACTCTACATTGTATTCATATATGCATTGTCTCATAATACTTTTAAGTTGAAAGCTTTAAGTGGCGTTTACCTAGCGTTAATATCCGCAAATTAAGGTAACATTTCGAAATATTTGTTTTCAGGTTATTAGCTCGTTTGCCAGCACTCCGATCTCTATCATTGGCCGGATCTCCGGCCGAAGCGGCCTTAGCCCTTCGATCGGCGGCCTGTCCCCCGTTACACGCTCTCGACCTTTCTTTCGCCCGAGCGCTAGACGACGCCAAACTGCGAGGAATACTCGCGCCCCCCGAGTCGTCGCGGCCCGGCGGCGGCAACACCACGGGCGCCGAGCCCAGCCGCCTCGCCGCCCTGCACACGCTGCGACTGCCCGGCACCGACATCACCGACGTCGCCATGCGTTACGTCGTACAGGTATGTGCTATAAAATAATCATCCTTCTAGTGAATTTATCATCAAGAGCAGTTTTCTACGTCTATTTAGATCAGTTCGTTATCTAAAGTGCGTGTGTACGTCGCAGGCCCTGCCCAAGTTGGTGGAGCTGGACGCGTCGTCGTGCGCTCGGCTGACGGACGCGGGCGCGGCGCAGCTGGCGCACCACGGCCTGCAGCGCCTGTCGCTGGCCGGCTGTCGCCTGCTCACCGAGGCCGCGCTCGACCACCTGGCGCGCTGCCCCAACCTCGTGCGGTGAGACTGCCTCTGCTAATTATATATGGCCACACTCTCGTTAGCCTGTAATTCGATGTTGCGACGCTCGCCCTGTACGCCGACGTTCAAACAAAATCGTTATATTTGTAGATTGGATCTCCGACACGTGCCCCTGGTGTCGACGCAGGCGGTGATCAAGTTCGCCGCCAAATCGAAGCACAACCTGCACGTGAAGGACGTTAAGCTAGTGGAGCTGAGGAAGACCTGATCCGAGTCTGAGGGCGGTTCGCCGCCCGCCTCGCCGTCGCCCGCCGAGGAGACGCCCGCCGAGGAGACTCCCGCGGACGAATAGACGTCGAGTGAACGGAGTGTCGGTCGCGTCCGCCACGCCCTTCGTTTCTATGTACAGTGTTCGATGCAGGTCAATTTGTGATTATTAGTGATGTAATGAAAGAAATCTTTGACGCGTTTTGCGGTAATATTTAGATAAGTCAATGTTTTGGTAGATATATGTATATAAATACCATTGCGAAGAGTGGCTTTTCTGAAGCGTACGCTTCGGGAACGGGCGTAGGCCTAATTATATTCATTACTATAAATTTATTTATGCTGGACGTGATCCTACGATTCTGGCATAAACATAGTGAATGATCCATGCGCAAGATTATTCGTATTGTCACACATTCACCTGCGGCGAACGTTAAAATATTTTGCTATTTCCTAAGACACGTGACGGAACATTTTATGTGCTTTGGATTGTTGATTTAAAGTTTTTGAGCACATTCTAGTCTAGTTCTAAATCATCGACCTTTAGAAATAGTAACTGCTACACCCAAGTCTTCTTTCATGACAGCTTTTTAAGTACTTAATTATAATCGGCATTTATCCTTAGATACTTGTGTTACTACAGCTTGTTTTGTTATTATTAGCACTCGTTGTTTACAGTATGTATGAAGCAGAACATTTGAACATTTACTTGGTCATTTTGTACTAGTTATCTTCGCACAACATATCAGATGATGCTATCAACACACAGTTTCTTCTACTGAATGTAGATATTATTGCAAAGACTTGATGCCTACTCTGGTACTATTGTTAAAGTGATACGATTTCTGTATTAGAAAAAATATTATTAGTAAGAAAATTGTTTAGGAAGGTACTCAAAAGAAATCAATACAGAAGATAATATTTGAAGAGAATCAATGTTTATTTGATATTTTTTATTTCGGTTCTTCAATGACTCGTGCCAACATATAGGTTCTATATGAAACAGCACATATAATACTGCACAATCAAATAAATATATCATAGTTATATATTATATATTAATTTTATTGCATGCTGTTGCATCGGTATTATATTTTATCGTTAGTTTACGTTAATATTTCTTTTAGTTGAAGAACATTGGACCATAAGAGGCTCCCATTTTAAACATTGACTGAAAATCTGAAATTATTGTTGTAATTTGTAAAATAGTACTTGCAATATCATCGGTAACTCAAACAAAAAATATATTTTTCGTAATTCACATAATATTGTAAAGATATTCAATATAATGACATGTTGTCTATCTGTGTATGGTAAGTTCTGTGTGATATTGCAACCTAATATAATATGTATGTATGTATAAACTTATTTCCTGCAATAACTTTCTTGTAAATAGCATTTGATTTTATTTATTAAACAGGTATTTTCCTAAAAGATTGCTAAGTTTTAGTTACATGACAATTCAAAATTGCTTAGGTTGTATTTTTTAGTTCTAGTCCCTTTATAGGTTTAAGCTGTAAGTTCAGTGACAATAGTCGACTTCTGTGAAAGTATTATAAATGAATGGGCCGTGTGCTTGATGTGAATAAGTTGTATGTAAGGATTATTATATGGTGCCAGTAATTGTGCGTAGATCAATAACATGTTGCGAGTCACACGGCCCATCACCTAAATCACTCATTCAACCAATTGTAATTAGCGTTTTAATTTACTTGTGCAACTGGCCTTTGTAACTAACAAGGCACTGATATCTCAAAACTCCAAAGAAAACTCCATTTATAATTTACTCACATTATATTTACGAATAAAGACAATACCCCCCCAAGAAGATATTACGCAAATTGATTCGAAACAATCATTTAAAATTAGAAAATGGGGCGTTGTTTACTTCCAGAGCATGTACATATAGTTTGTCATTATGTTAGTGTGTAAGTAACCGACTCTGGTCACAGTAAGCGAGGTCGGGGGGCCGCCTATAGTATTAGTCTAGGACAAAATAATGACCCTTATCTGTGACGAACAACATTTTATATGCACTTGTCGAATTTAGTTTTATGATAATGCCTATAGATTACTGGTGTAATTCGAAATACTTAGATTATATTTCTTAGATGTATAATAATACATTGCGTGTGTGATCTGTGAAAATATATATGTCAAATGTGTATAATAAATGTAACATCTTTTAATATTAAATGTTTTAGCTGTTTTCTTATTCCGTCTTACATGTTATGAAATAGGACAGAATTTAAACAAAACATAGATAAAATACTGTTAATAAATGTTAGTGAATAAGGGTGTTAGTCCTTATTCGTAGCTATACGATCCAGAATATTTTATCTTAGCATGTGTTTGTGGCATATAAATTCGACGAGTGCATACAATAGTGTCACAGAGTGTAAATTGTTAAAGTAAGTTGATTATCGAGTAACATTTATACTTGGAATCAGAAGCTCTACATAATCGAGCTAGTTTCTAAGCAGTGTGTGCCTCTGTTATAGACGTTTAGCTATAGGTAACAAAATGTTTATAAAAATTATACTTGTGACATCAATGTTTATCAAAATTGAGTATCAGATTTAGTGAAAAAAAAAACAAAATTGATGAGTGATTTTCTCATAGAGTAAGATAGATATTATTTAGTTTTTTAAGCTGCCTTTATGCGAGAGTTGATCAATATGGGAAAGCATTTTATACGTCTCGCATGTAGGCGTTGTCGTTGGCAGATACGAGGTGATATTACAGGCCAATGGCTAGGTTTATGTATAGCGATATGCGACATTAATTTCTTAAAAACAATTGTATCATTGGTTACCATAAGCATAAAATAATATTGGAAATAAATATTTACAATGAAGTAATTTTGGAATTTTTATTTTATTATTTCCTGTATCTAAACTGTATCAAAAATTCTCGTGTCACAGTTTTCGTTACCATACTCCTCCGAAACGGCTTGACCGATTCTCATGTTTGTGAGCATGACTGAAAATCGGCCAATATCTATTTTCCATGCCCCTAAGTGACACTTTTTTTTTATTGCAAAACGTTTGCCTGGTCAGCTGCTATGCATATATAAGATTGGGTGGGAGGCGTTGGCAATTCAGATAACGATGATGTTGATACAAGGAGGTAGACTAGTATTCTTTAGTGAAACTGAGTAAGTATCAGATTTAGTAAAAAATAATGATTTTCTCAAAGAATTTATTTACATTTGACTAATTATTTTTAATATAGTAATATAACTGATTTATTATAGAAACTAGAAACATCTGACAGCTAAGTATTTTAATAATCTTCATTTGTGTCAGTTATAAGATAACAGACATAATGGACTAAATTCCAATGACAATACGTTTTGGAAGTCGGTGGAAGTTGTAAGGGTCAGCGCAGACCAAGAGGAGCGCAGCGGAGAGGATTTTTTTAACGCACTTGAAAATCAACTTTAAATTAATTTAAATAAAGTGCATAATTGCTTGAACCTGGCAAAAAATGCTCCCGCGTCCTCGAGGATGCGCGGGTATCCCCGCGCATACTCGAGGACGCGCGAGCATCGTACGAAAAATTTCAATGTTGTTACTGAGTTTAAAGAGAGAGAACGTCATTTTTATTCTTCTTCAGTCAAAAGAGCAATTATAATCATGGCCCAGTCTACCATCGTTGACGAATTTTCACGAAAACTGGCCTGTTTAATGAAGAATGGTAACCTAGAAAGTTTTCCTCGCGCAGGCTCGAGCAGTCGCGAGCATGCTCGAGCATCCGCGAGTCGTAAAGAAAATGCTCGAGACCGCGCGAGGATTATTCCGGTCTGTCTGCGCTGGGCCTAATACGAAGCAAGCACAACACCTTGCCGTAGCTCATCGCTCGTAGTTTAGCAGCACGCCGTTAGATGGCGTGATTTGAATTTGCTCACGTCGTTCGCTGATGATTGAAGATCGTCGGGTCTAAGGTACTATTATTAGGTATATTAATTATTATTGTCTTTCTATCTAAATCACAATACAAATAAACCCGATGACATGTCTGGCTACGCAATCGTTACGCTTGTGTTACTGGTGGTGCAATGGCCGTGATTCGAATCTTCGACTTCATACAAGCGCACGGCTGATGCTTGAACTATTCAGCTACTGTAACTCGATTTAAATTATTATTAGACTTTCTCTCATTTTTTTAGTCAAGCAGGTACCTCATGAATTTTCATGAACACTAACGCGGTTGGGAGTCTATCCGACTTCTAACCCCAGATGTCCCAGGTTCGATATTCGAATCGGAAAAAAGTGCTATTGATCTTCTAATTCATATTAGGTAGACTAGACCATTCTCAATAGTGCTCCGGAGTTTTAACATGCCCGGTATATAATAGCAATAAGATCGTCCCGTACGTATATACAGGGTGTCCCAAAACTCAACGATAATCCGACACAGGATGAAAGGCCAAGTCATACCGGCTAAAGGAAAAAAAAAAATCCATATCACTTAGTTCAGCAATAATAGACACTTTTCAAAAAAGTTGAAAATCCACACCCTTGGTCGCATTTTCAAGTCCTGTTATCACCAATGTCACAATTTCGCTGTGTTTTTTTTAATTTCGTGATCTTAATTAAATATGCTATTAATCGTATAACAAATTAATGCACAAAACATTGTTAATTTAATAAAAAAAGTTAAGTTTTAGTGAGTCATCTTTCTCAAAAATATCGTTAGTCAACTTTGACGCTTCATACTGAAAAAAAAATGTACTACACTACCCTTGGCAAGTTATTTCAAAAGTTGGCGCATTTAATCAAGATTTCAAAATAGTATAACACTTGCCACTTTTATTGCCATTAAAAATGTTATTTTTATTTGAACGAAGAGTATCCTCGCAAATGGATCGGACGCAGTGGTACAATTTTATGGCTTCCTTGTTCTCCCGATCTAAATCCATTAGATATTTTTTACTGGGAATGCATAAAAGAAAAAGTTTATTCGAAATCAATACAAAATCTATCATAACTTAGCCAGAAAATTGACACAGCGTCAGAGGAAATAAATGCAAGGAATTTTGATTGACCGGTGCAAAGGTCTTTTGTAGGGAGTTGCAGAGCCTGAATTCATGCTAGAGGAAAACAATTTGGAATTACTTTAGTTTAAGGAGAATAATTAAATAAGATCGATGGTTCGCTCATTGTTTTTTTTTTAATTATTATAACCTATTATGTTTATTACATTAAATATTTGTTATGGACTGACTCAATTACATCTTTACTAAAAATAATTGCTTTCCTCTGGCACGAATACAGGCTCTGCAACGCCTTACAAAAGACCTTTGCACCGGTCAATCAAAATTCCTTGCATTTATTTCTTCTGACGCTGTGTCAATTTTCTGGCGAAGTTCTGATAGATTTTGTATTGATTTTGAATAAACTTTTTCTTTTATGCATTCCCAGTAAAAAATATTTACTAGATTTAGATCGGGGGAACGAGCATGCCATAAAATAATTGTACCACTGCGTCCGAACCATTTGTGAGGATACTCTTCGTTCAAATAAAAATAACATTTTTAATGGCAATAAAAGTGGCAAGTGTTATACTATTTTGAAATCTTGATTAAATGCGCCAACTTTTGAAATAACTTGCCAAGGGTAGTGTAGTACATTTTTTTTTCAGTATGAAGCGTCAAAGTTGACTAACGATATTTTTGAGAAAGATGACTCACGAAAACTTAACTTTTTTTATTAAATTAACAATGTTTTGTGCATTAATTTGTTATATGATTAATAGCATATTTAATTAAGATCACGAAATTCAAAAAAACACAGCGAAATTGTGACGTTGGTGATAACAGGACTTGAAAATGCGACCAAGGGTGTGGATTTTCAACTTTTTTGAAAAGTGTCTATTATTGCTGAACTAAGTGATATGGAATTTTTTTTTTATTTTTCCTATAGCCGGTATGACGTGGCCTTTCATCCTGTGTCGGATTATCGTTGAGTTTTGGGACACCCTGTATATGGCACTAACATTGTTAATGGCAAAACGTGGGTTTTTACGTACGCTTCTTTCTGCCTAACTTCGGTTTGTGTAAATAAAGATGTAATTTAACATTACACTCAGACCAAATTCGGGTGACAAATGTTCGAAAGTTATTTCAAATTGGTATGTCTACCTGAAAAACCCCGGGAGATAAATATAATGCTTTAAATGCTTCAATACTAATCTGCCAAGAGGCTGGTAAATAAGACCGCCTACGTACGTAATTAAGTATGTACGAAGATAGGTAGCTATCTACCATTTCTATTTCAACACGCACTCCCCTCTTATAAAATACGAGAGGCGTCGAGATTAGTCCAGAATCCAATTACATTTTCCAAATTTCTCATTTTTCCCTCGCCACGGGTTCAAAGCTCAGAGAAAATTATTTTCTTCGCTCCCTAAGAAATGAAAAATAAACGTGAGTCGGCACGGGAGGAGCGTCTACAAGAAAGGACCTAAAGCAATCAGTGCGTGCGAATGAAATAGAAGATTGTAGCAACTGAAGAGTGAAAGAGAGGGAGTTGTATGAGGCTGGCACGCGGCCGCCCCGCGGGGATTTGTCAAATACGTAGTGCGCGCTTTTTGTGATTTTTTTGGCGAGAGGCTGTGACTTCAATTGCAAATGAACCTACGCTGAAGTGCAAACTCAGCTCGAGGGCACAGATAAGCAGACACAGAAAAACGTTTTACTAAATCTGGGTCAATTTTAAATCTAATTTGTAGGCGTGAAGCTTTCTTGGAAAATTAAGTTTTATTCGTATTATCTAATAAGTATCATTTAAGTAAAATACCCTCGATTATTCTTCTCTATTACATTATATATAACGCTGAGCAGTAAAGCTTCATTATTTTTAGTTGGCAAAAATATTATTGGGATTTTCACGCTGGAAAAGTCTCAGCGGTAGTATTTTATAAGGGCCTTATTAAAAGCCGTCTATTTCTAAAAAGAAAAAGAGACAAACTGAATAAACTTCTTTATTTACCTAAAGCTTAAAACAACACTGTAGCGTGGCACCGTAACTGATCTGTCGTCATATTTCACGAAGAAACTATAACAGATGGCGAGACGATTTAGCTACAACCCTAACGACAATTGGCCACAATAGAAAGTGAATTACATACTTGTTTGGTGTATGTGCGCCCGCAACAGGGGACAACTGCGACCTTTGCCAAAAATTTGCATTTTTATTGCAAAGGCCCGTGATTAGAAAATGATGGTAATTATCCTGTGCGGTGTGGTAATAGCTAATGTAATGAATTGATCGCCACTGGGGTTACACAAAAGCTCTACATTTTTCTAGTTAAGTTAGAGCTTCGGGGATTTAGTATAAGATTTAGTATATTTTAGCAGACTGAAGTATTACATAGTTTTATCTAGTGTATTATGTACCTATGTGAAAAATGTGATCGGTTTCTTCATCAGCTTCTTTGAAGACTGAAATATTTTAATCTACCTAATTATTGTGTTTGCAACTCCGTGTATAGCTGTCGTCTTCTCAATCGAACGCATATTTCTATGCTTAGTTGCAAATCCATCTTCTGAAATTTATAGATCCTAAATGCAGTGTAAAGCTTAGAATTGCAAGTAGAGTCGAATATAAATATTATTTTAGATGTTATTGGTATGTAGGTACTATGTCATATAAAAACGAGCTCGTAGTTTGTCAATTACCACGAAGATCAAGAACAGATTAACTCTCCGAAGGATAGGATATACGGTTACTGAAAATTCACACCTTTGCGTTACCTATAAACTTAGACCGTATCTTCACTGTCTGCTTGTTCCTGTAATCCTTCCGTGTTCCAACTAACCCAGATTGGGTGAAACGTGTAGTAATCACGTGAAAAGCGGCAGAGATTCAGCAGTAGTAGTGGTAGCGTAGAGGGTAGATATCGATCGCGGTGGTGCACGCGATGTTAACCGCTGATTCGCGCGTCGCTTGACGACTGACGTGTGTCTGGCAGCTGCCCTGTGTACTGTCGTGCTTGCCTTACCTACAGTAACGATAGCAGACGAAACTGAACTCTATTTTGAATAAGGTTATTTGAAGATAGTTGTTTCTTACAAATGAATGGGTAGAAAGACTTATAACCTAGTTAACTACGATGATATTAAATAAGTATATTGTTGTTATATCTTGCTGTTGTAGCTTCATACATCAATTTTACACACATTTTTTTAGTTGATTATGACATAGTTATCTCTTAAAATCAATACAAATTCACGAATGATTATCCAAAGTACCTAAATGCCACGAAAGTATTTAAAATGCGAATGAATTGCAAACCAACAACCGAGTCCTAGTTCTGTCCTATAAATTATAGGAATCTGGTTATTTTTGGAAACTAGTGTATTGTTGTGTTATCTGTACAAGGTAAGGCCGGGGTTACAGTGAGTGGCGTGCACGCGACGACGTCGCTGTCAGCCACGCACCGCCTGTCTCGTTCGACGAAACCTGTGGTTTGTGCACGCCCGCCGGTATTCTGAATAAATAATCGCGATTAGTAGGTGCCAACATGATGAATTGTGGATGGAATATGCGTGAAGACCTCATGTGTAGAAAATCAAAGCACGCCGAGCTTTGACTAGATTAAATGACAAATTCTTTACATTATAAATAGGTACCTACTGATATTAGAGTGCACCATAAGATAAGAGATGATATAATTTATTTAGCTGTACGCATAGGTACTCCACTTATCTGATATTACGGTTTTAACACTTTATTTAAGCATTCTTTCAATTTTCGGACTTAATACATGTTTTTCCAATTATCCGAATCTTGAATTGCTTTCAGTAAGATATATTATTATCGTTTAAGTGATTTCCTCGTAATTTAATTGTACAATAGGGTTAGATTTTGGTTGCCGGGCAAAATGCTTTGTTTTTTGTGAAGAGCACAATCATACAATCCTAGCGCAATAACATAAATATCCTTTAAAAAGTAAGATTATAACGTAAAAGTAACATAAGGTAATTTGAAACGGTTGTTTGTCAATGGGCTTACCCCATTCTATGTGAAGTCTACGTGGTAATCTGAAACAAAAACCGTTTCAGATTACGACGTAGACACAAAAGTCTCTATCACTCTACGCCGTAGTAATTCCAGTGCTCAGATTGAAGCAGGTTCATAATAAAGGGCGTATAAGATCAGCAGTGAATGGAAATGAAATATGATAAAGGCGAGCTGGTGTGGCGCGGGAGGTGAGCTGTAATCGGCACATGTGTCGCGACTCGCGTGTAAGCACACCATGATAGATGTAGCGACAAAATTATAACATATTATTGTAAGGGGAGATGAAGAGGGTGCGGTGTGGACGCATGATCAGACACGCACTTTTCGAGTAAGATTTCACTTGAATTTTGAGAATTTTCGAAAGTCTATGTAATATGACTGTGTTGTTTTGAGTATTTTTTGATAAAATATACCTATTTTATTTCTACCAAAATAATTCGCGCAAAAATCATACATTGCAGACCTGAAAACCATATGCTATTGCGATTGGAGACGACAGTTTTCACAAGTTATTTTAAGGGAGTTTAAAAGTATTGTTATCTACTATACATGTGCACATTTTTACTAGATATTCATTTCCATTTTTTAAAGGATTTTTTGAAACATTACGAGATTCCAAATTATCATCATCTTGCGTAGAATATGATTGCTCTTGGCAAATATATGGTTACATTAAAAACAGTGCACCATAATTTGTCGTGTGTATCTCACAATCGGGTGTTGGGAGCTCCGAGCTGGGTATTCCCTGAAGTTATTATGGCCCAGTGAACCGGGTAACGAATACCCCGCCGCCCCTCGCCCGGCTCACTGTAAATAATACATTTCAACCCTTATCATAAGTGTGCCACCATGGTAAATATGCCGCCCGAAGATTCATTGTCCGATCTTATCATTTTGCTTTTAAATTTCTCTTCATTCTGTGTTGGTATTTGAGTTTTATAATACTAAAATAAGAGAAAATATATGCTGAAAATAGAAACGTAGTCTGGAAAAACTATATTGGATATTACAATAAAAGATGTTCTAGTTGTCAAGAAAATTAAAAGAGGTGTATTTTTTACACATTGACGTCTGACTCTGCTTAGCAAGTATCTCCTCCGGATATAATGGAAAGTTTAGGTCTTGAATCCACCACCGTGATTAAGTGCGAATTGATGACTTGTGTAATCATTTGCAATTAATTATTTTTAAAATAAAAAAAAATGGCATGTTCGTCTAAAATAATGACTTGTTATAACGAGTTATAAAGCTATGCTGCACTCTATTCATTGACATCATTAGTCCCTTTAGATATTCACAATCCTATCACAACTGAAAACCTATCCAAAAATGTCCCTTATCATATCTAACCTACTGTCAAAGTTGTCATTTATATCTCAACAACGATGCACCGTGAACTAACCTCAAAAGCAATTTGCTTGCTAATACGAACTGTCACAACATCTGCGTACCATATAGTAGTTGTTAGTAGAGGTTCATGACATCGCGGGGCGACGGGGGTAGCGAGTTAGCGGTCGCCCCTTAGGAACTAAACTAGTTATGATTAACAAGCCGAGGTGTCATCCCTTGGGCGAAACACTTTTAATAAGCAACGATTTATTTACTTAATGCAAGGGGTTGTTATTAATTGAGGAACATTACTGCTTTTTTTGTCATGGTTGATGTTACTTGTTTGCTCCCGTTAAAAATTCAGTGACATTAAGTTAACTACGGGACTAGAGCTAAACTAAAGAGACCACCTAATATTTAATTACCCATGTTTGTCAGTATTTATACTGTAAACATATATTATTTCATTTTCTCTTACGCGAACATAATTTTATATGTAGTTTGCGTTACCGATAGCGGAAAATTTGCCGAACAGACTACTTTGAAAACCCTGTGTTCGTTTACACAATGACCTGCAATCCAGGGCCCTGTAAAGCTGAGACGCTGTGACGCTAAAGTTTAATTCTAAGAGATTAACCGGCTTACTAATAAACGTCGTCGAAGCTTTGATTAGTTATGTAATGCTTTGTCACTTTTGCAACATCGATAATTTTGTAAACTGTGTATGAGTGAAAGTGACAAAATACTGTGTAATTAAATAAAGCTTAGATGTCATTTATTTGTAAGACAGTATGTCTGTATATCTATTTTTAGACTGCAGGTAGCAAATACTCACATAGCCCTAAAGGCATAACAGATTTTTAAACTTAAAAAAATCCAAAACAGAACAAAATCCTATACTTTCAAAATAAGCACAATATTAAACGTGTGTGGACATATGAGGTCCGTATATCGTAATCGTATGTACATAATGAAATGAGTGCAATATGCGTCCTCTGTCCTCTGGGAAATGGTATTCATCGTTGAGGGAACATAGAGAGGGATGAATGGATGCGGTAATGTTGTTTGTTACGCTACGAACAGAAAGGGAAACATTTAAAGTATGATAGGATTTTTTTCTTCTGCCTTCATTTGCTGTAATGTATTGACTGTTTTGAAATATTCTATTTTGTTTAATAAGTTAGGTAGATTTTGTAACATCAAGGATATTTCAGTATATATTCGGTCACATGTTATAAAAAACAAACCTGATAAACACACGGTACTAAACTTTAAAACTCTCACGAACATCGCTGCTGAAGTAATTCTGCTTTACGAATCTAATCCGGATCCCGAGATTAGCACACCACTATACAAAAAATCAGCCGGTGTGGAAACAAAACTTCAAAATAATACCACATCGATTCTCCCCTACATCATCGTCCGGGCCAGGTCTCATGAGACCGGGTCCCAGCGCGCGATCTAGCGTTGATTTATTTGTGCTGCCCCCTACCGATGTACATCGACATTACAAGTGTTTACACACCGGTGGCGCTAGTGTCGCCACTGTTTACTCGTTTGTTTTTACATCGCTACCCTGTTTGATGACGCTTTTAACTTGACAAAAGAGAGTAGTGTTTTATTAGGTGTTCGTATACTGTTCCTTACTAAATAATGAAAGTGAAAGTATTGGGTACTATGAGTTTTCAGCATTTTTCTTAATAAAACTTTTCATGTACATATTATACTGCTTCAAAGTTAAGAGGGTTTTTAAGATATCTACTGATTTCATTAGTATAGTTAAGATATCCACAAGTAAACAGTCCTCAATAGCAGTTTAAGCAAGTAAAGACTTTAACAAAAAACTTATAGTCAGGCTGATATCTTAAAATATTTTAAGTAGGTAGGTAGTTGTCTTAATATCCTGTTTTTTTGTTAGCACACCCAACCACATCGACAGTTAAACTTAGGAGCCTACTTGCTTCAATGGTAACTTAAAACGTTTAGTGAAGAGAAGCTTATTAAAAGATGGATTGTCATAGTTAATAGAGCTTACATAGATCTTCCCATAATCTAATAGAAATCATGTTTAGCAATGGGATATTAAAGAGTTAATGGTGATTAGATGATTTTGTTACTGGCCGTAAATAACTTCAAGTTTGATTTACGATACATCAGCTACTAAACAAAAAGTTTTCTTAACTGTTTATACCTTGTTACGACGACTACATTTATATCTTTAGATACGCAATAAAACCTATTTGATGGAATATAAAAATAATGCAATTTTAAGTTATTTATTACTCATAATATTTAAGACAACAGGAATTACGAGTTATTTTTATTATTTTTTAATCAACCTGCCAATATATCAATCAATGTTGGCATCTAATTTTGCATTGATTGCCATTTTAAACGATTAAACTATTATTTTTGTAGTTTAATTTACCTACTTAATTTATTCAAAATCATTAATGTGACACAAATGGGTGTCGTTTTAATCGTAAAAAAATGCGTTCACACCCGTGGGATATGCAAATAGTGTAGTATTTCGCATTTATAATTCAAATCTACCGAACTTAGTGAATTTCCACCCCCAATCCGCACACAATTGACGTCTCGCCCGCGACCCCGCGCTTTGTGCGCGCGACGTGAATGCACCGCCTAATCTCGTCCACGTGACCGCCACGCGCTCCTCTCCTGCATACGACATGACGTGAATAGGCAGTTTTAAAAACGATTTCCTCGAACCCAATAGAAAAACCAAAACCCAACTCTATGGTCTCCGTGCAAGTGTCAAACTGCAACTGTCAAATTTTGGCGGTTAAATCCAAATAAAATGTCCGCTAACTAAAAAAGCGTGTCCTTTATCTTAACTGATTGGATAATCTGTGTTCAAACGCTATAGTATTTCGTATCGGAAACAGAAATGTCTCCCTAGTCCCTGATTAAGTTTTCTGGTGTTGGGCGTGCCGAAGTGCGAAATTACAGTGATTTTTTGATGTCAATATCGGGTTTCCTTTGTGTCGAGTACAGTTTTAGGTAAATTCGACAAAAACGGTCGGATCTAATTATTAGCTTTGTTATTTATTCATGGGGTTCGATTGTTGGTATAATGAAGTGGGATACATTTTGGTTAAGGGATTTATCCGTGATTTCTGGATTAATACTATTGTGTTCATAATAACATTCGAGAGTCCCATTTCCGCCCAAAAAGCTTATGATTTCACCAAAACTTTATCGACCTGAACATTCATTTTATTATGTAAAATGCTTGGTATAAAACATAAACATTTTTATTTATTTTAAATCTAATAAAAGCCTGTTGCCATTGAAAAATGTAATCTCAAAAATTTAATTAGTAGAAAAAATTACAAATCCTTTCTAATAAGTTTGTCATTCCCACACCTTATTAGAAGTCAACACCATTATCGCCGTAGTACAGACGGACACAAAACATCGTAATATGTATAAATGCATATTTATAAAAAGAAAAACGTAAGCACTGTTGTTGGGGTCGCGGGGTTGGCCTCGATTTGGCAAATATTATAACAGTTTGACCCTTGCATATAGATGAGGTATTTCCCGCGCCGCCGACCGACGCTACCTACCACCTGATCACGTATTCATGGGGGTGATCACTGACGCCATACAAACATTCAGCTAAGAACACAGAAACAAAATTTGTCTGCTTCTGGGAAAAGTCTGTACGGCATCGTTGTTTAGGTTTCGACAAACTCTGTGCTGTATTGCTTAGATTTAAATAACTTGCGAAAAAAATATTTTTTTCGAATCTATGAAAAAAAAAATCACCATGATTTCAAAATGCTCCTGGAAGCAAAAGCGCTCGGCGGTTGCTTTGATTAGATTTAAGGTTATTACTTACTTCTATCTTTAATTGTGTCATAATATATGATACCAAAAATGGGCAATATCCCAAAAAGGAAACTGAATTTTACTAAATCTGTTCTACTTATAATTAGTTAAGTAAATGAGAGATATAACTGCTTGTATTATTGTGTAAAATTAATATAACTACTGAATTAGCATACAAATTAATATTAATTTTCTAAATATTCACAGAGTAGGCGTGGGGACCATTAAAACAGAGTTTAATAAATACTAATCTTAAATCAATCGGTGGTTTAATGTTGGCAATTTCACACATATTATGGAGAAACGTCGAACAAAATTGTATTAGAATAGTATCTTTGTCCAGACAAATGTAATGGATAGTGATTAAATTGATTAACTAAAATTAAAGTAATGAATTCTTGATTACTTTCCGAACTGGTTGGACGTTATATTCTTACTAATTGGATTGTTAAAATCAATTTAACGATAAGAATCGGCCATAAATATTAAAATTATTGATGTGCATCATCAAGCTTTGATGTCCGTTGATGGGTGAGTGCCGCTGGTCATTTTCATCATTAAACTATCAAATGAGATGAAAGGCTAATAAATAACGGATGCAAGTAACTAAACGTATACTGTTCGGTAGCCGTTATCTGACTTATCATTCTTTTATTTAACCTAGTTGAGATAAATAGATTGGTTATCGTTTCCTTTCAATTTATCGTGACTGATATTGACGATACACACGTACATTTGGTGATTTGGTAAATGTCTTAATCGTGATAAACATAAAAAGATAATTTAAGATATTCGAACACGAAAACTAATAAAGTTAAGTACAACTTAATGATAACCAAACTGACTCCAATACCGATAAATAGAGAACATGTCGCCTTACTAATAAGAAACTAAAGAAACTGATAAAAAAATATAAAATCCCTGATATAAGCATCAAATATCATTTTTAATCTGTATTTATTACTGACATTTAAATGAAGATCTATCAAACTACCAAATCCAATTCTTCTTGACTCTATTGTGCACAAAGTCGGTACTTGCCGAAAACGATATTAGGATAATCTAAGTATGATTGGAGCAGGGAGCCGTTGTTTGCCCGAGCATCGAACCCCACTCAGTCAGATAGTGAATACATTGAATTATTTACTCGCAATATTTGAATCTGTTTAACCTTTTACGTCAATTATTGATGAGAAGAATATGGTGGTTTACTTTCTTATAATTTAAACCTGAATTTCAAAACCGATTAGCATTAAGCATGTAGCTGTTGAGACAATATATTTTAAGTGTTTTTTTACAACAGTGCTACTTTTTCAATGGTAAGTTTTGCGTCCCATGCTTAAGTTGATCATTCCTCAATCCTCACTACCTCGACATATAGAATATGAGTTGACTATTATGTAAAAATTCTGGTAAAGAATAGAATAAACTTAGAAATTAATGTACAGAGATAACGAATGAATAACTTTAATGCAACAGAAAACTCTAACAAAATCATAGAGTTGCCCTACGTCCTCATCGTTGTAATCCACTTTCTATTTCATTTGAAATTTCACAGCTCTCGAGTGAAGAGCATTATAAAAATTATCGGCTACAGTAGTCTCGCTGTTGGAGCACTCTCGACAATATTTTGGCCCGAGGCTACAAAGGCGCCCTCTGTGCAATGTTTGCCGAGCGTTTTGCGCGTTTGTCGAGAGCGTCCCACTGGGCGGCTATTGTCTCTATGATGTTGCAAAAAATTGTATAAGAAAATCTGTCAGTTTATGCTTGTTGGGGGTCCGAAAGGGGTAGTAAAAAAACGATAACATTTTTGATTTTATTTTTTCTAGTTATGTGGTTTGCGCTAGTTCTTGTCTGTTACTATCACAGAAGACAATTGATTAGTTATAGTACTTATTCATTTCTAGCGATACACACTTAAAGGTAGACCTAGAAATTGCATTGCTTTTTATCCACTCTTGAATTTGTTTGGGAGTACAAGAAGACCCTTAGCATCAACTTTCGATATCTTTTTCTGCTTAGGGCTTCTTTTTAAGCTAAAGAACACGGCAACAGGTATAATTATAATATATATTGTAAATTTGAGTTGATTTTAACTACTGTTTTCAAAAACATAGACTCTACCACCCGTTGCGTCACCATATTGGCAGCACGCGACTGCGTCCGCGCAGTACCAGCTGTCACTCCACTTACTGTGCAGTGTTGTACTGAACACAAGTGCATTAGTGCACAGTACTGCACAGTATTGCACAGTATTGAGTTCATGTTGAGAGTGATCACTCAAGTATCATTACTTGAAAATTTTAGTATTTTCGATTAAGCTTTGGAAATAGAAATGTCCCAGGGAGATTAAATTGTTGAAAGTAGTGTTTATAATTTATATTGTACCTATATAAAAAGTGTAATATAGCGAGTTTCTTATGTGTTTAACTAAGAATAATTTACTTGCTTATTGCCTCAACTGAATTTAATTTTTCAGCAACCTGACATTTATTTTATTTGACAAGTACTTGTATAATTGTTCTGGCGCCAACTACATTTCCCAAGGGACTATCAGGGTGGTCTATTATTAAGTTTGTAAGAAATAAAATACCGTCCGAAACGAATTTGAAATGTTTTCAAAGGAATATTTAAAGGTGATTGTCATTGCGAAAATTGTAGTTGTAGAGTTATGACAGTCCCAGTTATAATTTATTGTATTTTCTCAAGTGTTCTAAACTAAGTTTTCTAAGTTTTTATGCATCAGAAAGTTACTTTCTTCAAGATGTCGATTATCTATACATATAATTAACTAGCTGACCCGCGCAACTTCGCTTGCGTCACATAAGAGAGAATGGGTCAGAATTTTCCATGTTTTTGTAACACTTTTTACTGTTACCTACTCTGCTCCTATTGGTCGTAGCGTGATGATATAAAATATGCTTTTTTTTCACGAAAAATATTCTCAAAATTATTTATATCTCTTAGTTTAACGAAGTCGCGCTAAGACATATCCGCCATTAAAACAGTTGCCATGGCAACGGAATTTTGTTAATTCAATGTCATTATAATATTGATTTTGCGCGACTTCGTTGAATTTTCTGAATTTTCCCGGGAAATGCGTCATTTTCCCGGGGTGAAAAGTAGCCTATGTCCTTTCTCGGGTATCAAAATATCTCCATACCAAATTTCATGCAAATTGGTTCAGTAGTTTAGACGTGATTGAGTAGCAGACAGACAGACAGACAGACAGACAGAGTTACTTTCGCATTTATAATATTAGTATGGATAAACTACTTATTAATTCATCCATATGAATTGAAAGGAATATTACTAGGTACTTTTACAGTCTAGGTAAGTATCATAATTATTATAATATAATTCTAGTTTTTTTTATTATAAACAGGAGTTGATAGTGGAAACGGGTGCAATATACTCTAAAAGACAAAAAACCACGTCGTAATCCATTGTAGGCCAACACTAATAAGTGCATTAAATTAGGCAGCTTACAGTTTGTCGTGCTATTAGTTCGAAGAGGCTAATTATTGTAATACAGTGCACAAAACACTACCCTCGCAGATTAGGCCGCGTGCGGTGCGCTTTACGCCTAGTTAGGAACACAAGGGACATAGATTATGAAAGCAGAGATGCAGTTTCGGTAGAACACAAATTAAAAAAATTGAATTTGTATTGCCGTTGACAAGTCAGCTATGGTAATAAAATACTTATCTTAAAGAAGGCAAAATGATGAAAGATCTTAATTTTAAAAAGGTGAAAAGGTCTTTGTGTTACTTTTTGGCGATAACCGTCTATAGTTATTAAAATATTGGTTGAATTACTAGATAGATTTCTGAAATCATTTCACAAAAAGAAAAGCTATATAAAAATGATAAACTATAAGAGGATTTCCTCTAACAATGATGCCTCACAGAGGCACATGCTGTTGACCTAGAATACTTGTAAGCAGCGTATTTTTATACTCTCTCTATGAATTAATCTACAATGGAATAGTGTACAAATCGGCAACAAGGTAGGGCGTGGCAGTACCCCGCAGAGCGCGTATGTCGCCGTGTTGCAAACACAAAAAAATATAATTCAGAGCTATTGTGTTGGCAACCCCGATGACAGGTCGCAGTCGGACACATGTTTGAGGCATTTTGGGGCAATTCCTTCGTCTAATGGGCGGTGTTTTAATGTTCTGTGGATTTATGACGTAGGGGCGATCCCCAAGTTTAGTTTAACTGAGTTAGTGGTGAAATTACCTATGATATTCGACGAGATGAGCTATTTTAGTGCTGTTAAGAAGGGGCTTGCAGAATTCTCGACAAATCTGCTTGTTTGTCGCCCACTATCGCCATACACTGTGGTGTAGACCCTTTTGGTCGCACTTTTCTTACCCGAAAATTGATCTTTCAATAGTCAATTAATTTTATTCACGGTGTAACACAACGTCATTAATATTCTATTAACAATCTGTCAAAAATATAAAATGCTTCCCAAAATAATCTTATACTAGAAAAATTGGCCCTAAGTAAAGAGCACAGGTAGCACCGGTAAAGAACAAGTACATACTTTTTACACTACTAAAAATAATTTCTAATCTCCAATAATCACCATTTCATCGAGTAAGTTCGATAGCAATAAAAAATCAGTGAGTGAACCTGTCAGTCGGTCAGTGAATGAGTGAATGAACGTGCACAGACCATCATCAATCAATCAATCGATTTGTTTCTGTGATTGACGCATAGACACTGGCATGCAAATGAACTAGGCACTCGTTATGAGCCGGTATAAAAACAGGATTATTGTGTTTGAGTGTTCCGTACATGTAAAGTTTCATAACTTTATGTTTATTATACCAGGTATTCGAATAGGTGTAGTGATTACAACATTTTGATAGTGCTATATTGGTCCCCTGTAGTACAGGGCATGTAACTAAACTTTACTATTGACAATAGGTATAACAATCTAATGAAAATTACAATACTATTTTTTCCGAATTAGGAACTACCCAGTCGTGCTCAGCAATCGCATTTACTTCTATTTAGACATAAAGTCTATCAGTATGGGACTATGGGTTAGTATGGGTTACTTTCTATTTAGTATGGGTTAGTAATAGTTAGGAGTACCGTACTTTACGTCTTTCAGGCAAGGAAAGGGGTTGCAAAAGCGTGTTAGTAAGTTTGTTTGAATAAGTCTTTGACCTTTTCTTTGGTGAAGTTAGCCCCCAAGTTTTACCAATTGGAGCACAATCCAATCAAAGTTTGGATTATTTCTCGAAACCATCGCAATAATCTAACTTCATTTTGGGAAACAAATTCGGAAGCCAAAAACGGTAGTTCAAATCTTTAGAGCAGGACTTATTCCGGTTTATATCTCAAATATACTTCCAAATACCGGAATTGTTATCAATATTACTCTTGTAGCAACTAATACTCCTCCATATCTTAACAAAAAGGAAGTTTATAGAATAGACTAAACTGAGAAGAGTAGCATTTCACTAACTCTACTACGGACCTCTAAAACTATCAGCCAAAGATTAAGTGACGAAGCCATTATTCAAATTTAAATGCCTCTTTTCTAAATTTAGTATCCCGTAAAGTCAACAGTTACCCTTGCAGCGATACGAGTAGTATTACAGCTTATCTATGCAAGTCACAACTGCACCCTTCACGTGCTATCGCGATACTGACAGAAGTGCCAAATTTCTAACAATAACACCCCCTACCATTGGCTTATCTGTCCACCAATCGCGAGGGGATACGCTGATGCTGAATTTAAAATTTTGGAATGTTTTCGTTCTGTAATTTAGGCTGGGTGTTGATTTGATGGATTAACCCCCGGTTTCTGAGATACATTTAGCGGCAGTTTATCTATTCAATAGCGTTAAAACTCATACAAAAAGCGCTATTGAATAGATAACCTACTGCTAAATGTATTCAGAAACCGGGGGTAAGCCAGTCGCACACTTATGAATATGTGTTAGATTACCTATCTGCTACATAAAGTGACAGCAAAATATAAAAACAACTGTCAAAATTCCGCCAGTTAAATTAACTAATATTTATTTAGAAGTCGTAAAACTAGGATTACAGTTATACTCAAAGTATCAAAGAGCTTATTATGTTTTAAATTTCTTAAATATTATTTTCGGAAAATAGTTTAAGCAAATAAAGATAAACGTAACCCATTGCTATCCCACTGCTGGGCAAGAGTCTCCTCCAGTATTGAGGAAGGGAGCCTTGAGTACGACGCTGGCCAAGTGTGGGTGCGTGGTAAGACTCATACAAATATCCGATAGAAGTATATGAAACAAAATAGATTTTTAATTGAATTATATATCGAGTGCGACAAAAACTCACAACCATATATCAAGTCAGATCGTTTCCAACCAATTGCGTTATAATGTCATATTGTAATATCATAATTTTTAAACTTTCTCGTCGCATGACTGTAATTTAATATCACACGGGAATTAACTCTATGCATGCAATTAGTATATAATTTATAATGAACTTAATCACCGTGCCTGCTTATTACCTGTTAGTTCTAATAACTAAAAGAAAACAGTATTTATTGGTATTTACTTCAAGTGGAAATTCTTTGAGTTATTGCATTTTTTAGCGTTTCACTTCAGCTTTCAAAAGTGGTCAGTTATCGGCACTTATCGTAATCTAATTAGGTAATTCAAACTAATCTCGCATACTATATAATATATTATATAGTAGGATTATCGAAAAAAAATCGCAAACGCATCCTGAGTTATGACGACTGTAAAGTTTTGGTAGACATTTCTTTAAAGTTCAATACGTTTTACACATTTCATTTTTCCAAGGAACACACAAGTTTAAATTATAACACTTTTACAAATCAGGGAAAAGATAAAAAGCGAGTTATTGCAAAACCGCCGGGAACCGTGTGCTTTGGCTTACTCAACATCTACCCAGTTCGTACAAGTGGGATACGTAACAGAAAGTTCTTTTAAATCAAGCTACCACAGATACCATCTGACCGATACACTCAACAAATTAATCGTCCTTCAAAACCCATTACAGACTTAATTGTTGGCAGATAGCCATAATCAAATCTGTTCCCTCGCCATACGGTGTTCGCGGGGTACTCGAGCACCCCAGGCGGTGCGGGGTGGCGGCGTAACCCCGTCACAACTGTTGCGATAGTGATATGTTTGGGATTATCTTGTACAACTACAACTGGTCTGTTTGAGGTGCATTGAACAGGAAGACGTGGAGGATCGTCGACATTCTGTTGTCTGTTTCAATGAATTTGCGGTTTTATTTTTTTGCTGTAAGTGTGTTCGAATTAATTTGTGTACAACTTAATAAGTCTTGGTACCTTAGAACGTAACAGTTTGATGTTTGATGAAATAAAGTTACATAAATGTTGATATTGATTCAACAATTTACTATGAATATTAAGGTAAAAATATGGACTTTTATGATTTGAGAGACAATATAACTACGTGTCTAAAATAATCATTATCATCTGAATTTCAGCAAATATTTCAGCCTGCCTACTAGATTTTATTAAATGCCGTCGGCACCAATATTCTTGATACGCTGAAGAAATGTTTAACATCAAATAGGTATATACCGGTTAACAACAATGACAAAAAAGACGAAACTACATGAAAAAGAAAATAATAATTTATCACTTGCAGATGCAGTTTTCATTTTTCAGCCACCTCAGAGACATGCTCTTTCAATCAAAACACACGATTATTACAACATATTCTTCCATTATATTATAAATTAACCATTAAAGAATGCATTCAATCCATTCACTCAGTTGTATGAGTTTGTCAACATATACCTATCACGGTATAAATTGGTTTTCATTTTACAAAAGAGGAATTGATCATTCTTTTTTTAATTGTGCAAAAAGCATACAAAACACGAATGACAACAAAAAAGACTATTATAAATACAATTTCGGCTTCCAAATTGTCTATTTAGTTGGGGTTAAGAAGCCGTAGAGTCCGTAGACGCACAATAGGGGTGTTTTAACGCCGACAATTTGATGGGACCGGTCTTTTTGCCCATTATAAGAAGGGTTAGCGCCC
This sequence comes from Anticarsia gemmatalis, assembly GCF_050436995.1. Lineage (NCBI taxonomy): Eukaryota > Metazoa > Arthropoda > Insecta > Lepidoptera > Erebidae > Anticarsia > Anticarsia gemmatalis. Next base: position 4,443,330 of record NC_134764.1, on the reverse strand, counting down.
TCGTATTATGAAAACATTTTTTATATCTCAATGTGTGAGTTTTTGGTTATTCTTTATGACGACAATTTTTTATTTTGTAGGTTTTCTTGTTTAATTTTATGTGAGTAAGTATATTTTTTTCGTTTCGTGTGTCTTGCAGTTTTTATCGTAAATCGAAAATAACTGGCTTAATAATAATTCACTTGATTGGTTATCAGTTAATTACTTAATTATAACATTACTGTATTGCCGTTAATTATGAATTTTATATTCTGTTACTTCTTTTTTATTTTATTATTCACAGTTTTGCATATTTATGAAAGCCGTGTCGCGTCGTTTTATCTAGAACTGATAAACCTCATTAACAGCCGGGACGCTAGTTTTGAGTCCTTTAATCTTAGGTTAAATAAATATAGTGATAGGGTTCTAATTAATGTACATACTGCTGATTACTGCTATTATATAAACTAAAGGTTACAATACAATGCTCTATGTCTAAGATAATACAAAATTGTAGACGTTATTACATCATCAATATTAAGTACCTATATAATTTTCTTGTACATTTTCTGTTTCAACCGACACACAGAATACTAAAATCAAAATAAACGAAGAGTCAACGAGACACATATGTATTTAAACGGCATTTGCGAAATTGATGAATGTTTTACGATTTCGGGGATGTTGTTAAAATTGTCATTTAATTTCCCTTGTCTCTTGAGACCGACTGATGTGTAAACATACAGGACGTTGTTCTGGCGTAAATCGCAACTTTCTAAATATTTTGATTTTATCTTTACATTACGTGCATCGCGATTATTGATCGTGATGCTATTGGTGTTATCTTTTATCCTCAATTAAAATGACTAACCAACCGAGTAATTAGGAATTGTTAGCCCCGATTTCAACATTTTTGAACAAGGTAGGTAAGTGAGATTTGAACTATAATTTTCATGTAGAGAATTTGACATATCATATAACTTAATACTGTTTTTTCGAATTGCTGATCAAGGAGTAGGTATAGATATAATAGGCGGTCGACTGCGACTCCACACTAAATACTGAACATAACTTTTCAGTAACATGATTTTCTAACACAAGCAGCTATCGACAACCAGTAAGCAATCGACAAATTTAGTATGAGAACCTGATCAGCACAGGATAAATTAATTTTAAGTAAGTTTCAATGCCAAACTCTAGATACTCGGTAACACCGACCGTAAAACGCTACAGTTCAAAATAACGCAGCGGTCCTGTCCAAAGCACCCTCCCGTATATTTTATCTGTCGCGAGGGCAACAACTGGCCTGCAGGCCAACACTGGCGACTTGCCTCGCGACATGAAACCACGCAGATGCGTATGATGAATGATTAGATCACGAGATTAGGGGCCGCAACGTACAACAATGAATAGCAACATTTGTTTTTACTGGTCTCGCGAGTGATATTGTGAATGTAGGGGATGCTGGAGCAAGTGCAGCTGATGACAAGGTGTTTGGTTCAATTTTAAATAAATGTACCCACTGACGACAGTCTCTGGTTTACTCATTCCCTGACCGAAATGCAATTTTGTGTTTCAGCACTTTTTGAATTTGGGTTATTGATGACAGATTTCAGTTACTTGGCGGTTGTCAGTCAGGAACAGTTGCTTTGCTTTTGACGTGAACAAGGTATTTCCCGTCAGGATCTGATAGGTATTTCTAACCCCAAGTACAGTACCTGAAAGGTAATGCTTGTTTGTTTCTAAAATGTGGTTTAACATTTTTATAACTCATTTTGGATAAACGTAAATATGCAACGGCTGAATTTTCCTTTACCCGATATTTGCATCAGAAGAATAATTTTGACTGAATACAGTTAAGTATCGAGAGGTGGAAAAATCAGCCCTACATTTAAAAAAATCACTTAACAAATCATAAATTTTATACAATTAGTCAGTACCGGGTCTTCATTCATGTTGTGTCACTTGTTAGGGTTCGTCCACAACTGCGTAATCGCTTGTTTACATTGACAAATGTGTTCACCGCTCGAAGCTCAAGCGTTGTATTGTGTGGATAGTTCGTGCTTCACTTCTATGAGCGCATGATTAATTGCTTTTATTCTACTTTTTAGATCTGTCTTTGTAGGGTTGGTTTTGATTATGGCATTTATTTTGGCAGAATTGTTTCAGTGATAAGTATTTAGCAAGCATGTTCTTTGATAAAGAAAATGTTTTGAGGAAAATGTTTAGTGAATTCTTAAAAAACCACCACGCTTAATTCGGCAAAGGTAGGTAAAGGATACGCTTTGATATTGCAGTCTGTGGTGTAAGTAGGTATCACGAATTATTAATACAAAAAATCATTTTCACAAATCAGTAGTTTCGAACAACGTGCACTGCACAACCGAACCAGGATCCAAAGTGTCAAAATGACACCCTCTAACAGTTCCAAAATAACAAACCTTAATACCAACAAAAAAGATAAAACTCACCCAAGAATCAATGCTGAGCTAAAAGGATTTATCTAATTCGACCTGACTGCTTTGACGCGTTAAGATAAAAAAAGTAAAATAAAAAAGTTGACGCGACCGCGCTTACGAGCTTGTTAAATCCGTCCTGATAACGATCTGTGACACATCAGAAAAAAAATGTCCAACGCGCACCTGGGATACACACTACTGTATTCAAATTCAGTTTTTTAAAAGAAACCCCGCGGACTTGCCAGAAAACCACCCTCAAAATGTGTGAGGTCGTTTTAAACTCCGATAGTTTTTACATCACATTTTTTATGACATTCTGTGGTCAAATTGAGGCAGTTACGATAATATCAGGGTACGGTTTTTTCACTAAATTTTGGCTCGTGTCTTCCTTGTTTTACGTCAATATCAATTTCTGAAATTAGGGATAACAATTTGAGACACAAGCCTAATTATAATAAAGGCGACCTTTTAGTTTTTTGTTCGTTTATACTTATTAGGCTAAGTTATCCTCTCGTATGGATATTATGTGTTATTTTTGTATAAGCACTTTTAAGATGATTACTGTTTTTACCGTTTCAATTTCAACTTAAGTCGAACCCTCGGTTTTTTAAAAGATAATATCAGTATTACAGTTAAATGCCCTTAGAATAGCAGCTCCTAAGTCCTTCACAATTCTACGAAAATATCTTTATCATTTCTCTGACTTATTAACTTTAAGAGAACAATCAACGTCTTCAATGGTGTGAAAATTTTGTCCACCCCAAACCCCAAACGCTCAACTACGAAACGTCGTAACTACCCAGAATTTGTTAGTGAAGATTTGTCGTTGTATAACTTTTTATAAAGTTCGGTTTATCTTGTGATGTTTTAAGTAGTTCGTCTCGCCCATCCCATTATTGTGGGATCGATCTGGTAGCAGTAGTACATTGTATTCAAATCGCGCGCATTTAAATACAAAAACGCGATTATGTGACGATGGACCATATAAGTCGATGCATCCGCTGAGATTGGCATCTTCTGTGAATACGCACTGCGCGGGTTCAACGACACGTTTTGTGTTTACACAGTTTATTATATGAATGAACTAAAGTTAACATATTCTATTGACAGCCCTTTGTGATGGTTAAGGAGTGTAAGTTTCATTTATTTTCGACTTTATCTAAGAAATAACTTATCTAGTACGTAGTTGTAAGTCGAATAACAGCCTTTTCTTATGCTACCTACCTAGTACTACCTATACTATTTATAAATACCAAAAAAATTCAACAGCGTTTTGGCAAAGCACTTACATCATAATCTAAAGATTTTAGTACTGCACTGCTAGCCTTACTTCAGCGTACCTAATTCAGGTTTCCAGATGAAAACGTATTCAAGGTTTATAAATAATTTGTACCCAAAATTATACTAGTAATACTTAAAAAACGCAGCGTTTTGGACTCGCAGTGCGTATTGAACGTCACTGTCGATACAATGATCAGAGTCCTCACTATGGGAAGCTTCATAATCTGTGAGTCGATCGCGCACTAATTTTGTGTGATGCCTCCATTGTTCACGCTTCCGGTTTATGATGATCGCAGTTTGGTTCGTGGTGTGGTATGATTTTGTTGTCATTTCAGAGATTTATTATCATCGAGACCTTGAGAATTATCATTTTAAGAGTCAGAGATAGTGCTAAAACTATAATCACCATCGTCATATCGTCATATTCAACTTTTGATAATGATTGTTTGGTATAAGCCTTATGTAATTCGGTACGCCAATAATGTCTGCTCTGTGCCGTTGGTGTCTTTGGTCTTTCCGCTAAACTTTCCGAAGTCAACGACCCACCTTGCTCCACCCCTGGTTTTCCAACGCTTCTTGCTCTACTCAGCAATTGTTTGCACACTCAGTACAATTGTTTCTTCGCTTTTTTTTTACATTAATAGCAACTAAAAATCAGTCATTTAGGCCCTAAAAAAAGAACGACTTACTGGTAATTACTTCGCCAAAAGGTAGCGACTATTTATTTCCTTCAACAGTCAGATAAACTGGCAAGATCCGCCACTCCTAAAGTGGTCCTAAGCATACTTATCAAAAAACAAAAGACTAATCACATTAAGATGATAAAAGTTAACAGTACACACGCCACATTATGACGCGCGGAGGAATTTATACAAGCCTACAATAAAGCTATATCTAAAGTATTCTGAGGCAGTCAAAATGTCAATAACAATAAATGTTATCGCCGTGAGAACGGTGAGGAGACAATCTGACACGTATACCGGATCGCACTAATAAATCCACTCACGGATCAATACGGACCTATAAATGCTTCAAATCGTCAGCCCAACTTTAATCCCATAGATTATGGAATATGAGACGCGACAGATTAACATTAACTAAAAGAATATAGATTTTATACAGAGCATACTCTGTCAAAATAACATATACTTAGGAAAGGCCTTAGATTGATGAGTAGGAAAATGGGAAGTTCTTTTTTATTCTGATTTTTGTTTAGGTGTATATCATTTGATACATATTTACTTCATAAATTATGGGTACCAAAAGCAAAAGCTACCAAAAATGATAATAATTAGTCCAAAAGTTTGCTTAATTCATTTTGAAACCCCTGAAAGCTTCCCAAAAATATTAAATTTGTCGCAACCACGCTAACGCTGAGTAATGTTTGTTTAATGGTTTATTAATAACTTAATATATATAATAACTGGGTTCCTTTGGATACTAGTCACTCATAATGTTATAGCAACAAAAAAATATATACTAGAGATCATATTTCTTTTAGAGGTATTGCATCTGTAGGTATAAATAGCGACATGTCAAACTAGTATTATAATCTGTGGGTCACGTCTCGTGTGTCACTTGGATTATGCGCGCGCGCAGGTAGCCTGAATGAATTGTCACTCCCGAGCGATGCTGACACATACAATAGGGCTACCACTAATGTCATATCTGATCGTTATGTAGGGTTATCGACATATTTTTTTAGTTCCTAAGTAATTTTATGGGAGCTAATTATTGTTATTTGAGTTCTGTGTGGACTGTTCCAAGCATCTTCTATCACAGCAGATTCTTTTAGTATTCTTCGTCGCAAGCGTACCTAGTTTGAACAATCATCTAAAGGCATAATTTATAAACGTAGTAGATTTTTTTATCCACAAATACATAGTTGTAGAAAGAAAACTCCGAAGAATAACGCTGCTCATCACTTATTAGCAACCTAGAAGTAAATAGGAAACTCATCTTAGCCAAAGAAATCTTGATTTGGATTTCGTTTCCGTCATCGCATCAAACGAAACCATTTCAGCGCTGGTTTTGCTAATTTAGCTACACAAAACTGTATCTCAAGACAATTTCTAAGCAGTCAGTAGTCTCACTGGATCAGTCTCCTAATCAGAAACCTTCCACTGTAATAAAAATCTAACAAGAATGAATAAACCAATTAATTATCATAGCCTGTAGTAGCCCTATGACACGTGTACGTTAATCCTGGGACAACACAAGTAGCTCGCAGCTCCGGCGCGGCTCGTGAGAACTGGCGGCGTGACGAATGTCGCTCACGCATCGCCTGCGCCCGCGCACCCGGCTAATGCAACACCACGTCACTATGTTAAGTGGTTACACCACTGAAGACTCTTGCATCATATAGGATATCTCATAGATATGTCGCTTTGAAAAGTTTCTGTAAGAAGAGTGTAATTTTTGCTGAAATTTTACGCCCGAGGCCTGAAAATGTTGTAAGCGTACTGATTGCGGAAAATTTACTGGTAAAAGATGGTAAGACTGCTTACACTTTGAGGGTTTCAGCGTTTGATAGTTTTTGGAAAGGCTTTCGTCTGAAAGTTTGGTAGGTATGTGCTCAACACGACTATTTTTCAAAATTGCTATTTGCTATTGCTATTTTTCTATTTTTTTATTACATAATTAGACTTTAGAACTTAAATAAGCGGGTGTAGAACATTGTATCTTTTCTTCTCGCTTTATGTGAAACGTACTTCCTTTTCATACATAATAGATAATGTAATATTCTTACGTATTATCCTGTCAACTCAGCCATAAATCCGCACACCCATATCTTAAAACGATCAAATTATCTAACAACAAAAAATACTAAGGGCAGCTGTGTGTACATCAACAATTTGCCTACTTTGCCGCCCAATATCTGCAAAGTATTGCCATAATGCAAAAATCGCATATCAATGGCGACTTATAAACCATCCAATCAAAAAAGGTGTCACATTACGGCTCACTATTGTGTGCCTCCTATCGCTGTTTACAAACACAACAACGGCTTGTCATAATCTGTTTTTCGATGTGTCCTTTTCTATTTTTCGGTCTGGCAACTTTTGCCCGAATGTTTTTTTTCGGCGGCTCAACACAGAATAGCGAAGGTATGGATTTCAACGCCTCTTTGTTGGTTTATCCGCATATTGAATAGGTTTCACGGAAAGCGAAGGTAAACTCGTACTTGCGCTGATCTCATGATAATTCGTTCGTTTGGTGGTCCTCTGACTGACAGTTGACAGTTTAAAAGGGGCTGGGGTTTCAATAAAATTTTACTTTCTATGAAAACGAGATGAATTGGCTTTTGTGTCTCAAGCCTTTTTGTTTACTTAAGTCACATGAAGCAGACCGCAATAGTGAAGCTTTTGGTCTTTAACTGTTAGAACTAAAAGATTTAAGCTAAACTAAATGAACAACAGTTAGGTGGCTTATTTATAAATCGATTTTCTTTTTTTCACACACAATAACGAATTGATTTGTAAAAACTAACGTAATCAGATCTAACGGTATGTTTGGTCCCTGAGTTTATCCTCAAATTGATTCTAGAATATTAAAAACAAACATTTCGTTCCACATTAAAAATCATTTCACAGTATAACGGAGATGTAGACTGCCTACCAACTACAGCTCTCAGTCTAAGTGCTCGTCAGTGTCTTGTAGAAAAAAAAGGTAATTTCAAATTTTACACCTACCCACGGATCAGTCGAGCAAAAACTTCACAAAACAAACAATACATTTATACAACAATTACATTACAAACGCGAAACCTCAAGCGTCAAATGCCGAACTTTGTTACACCAACATAACTGCACAATCACAAATCATTACCATAAACCCTAAATCTAAGAGCATTAGACTCTTTTTCCCTTGGCATTTTGTTTGCCAAGTGCATGTCTAAGTTTGTGGGTACAGCCGAAAGCGGTGAAGCATGAACGCTTGTGCAGGACAGAGGGGTCTGTCGGTTTATTTTTTCCTTAATCCTAACCGGGATTAAGTTAAAGCCCTTTTGATTGGCAGCCGCCGTCAGATGCACGCTGAGGTGCGCCGACCATCTCAGTTTTAGCAGACAGGGAATACATAACTATAATGTGAGACAAGATGGTGAAAATATTATTGTAAATGTGTATGATGGTAATTTAAGTACATCCAAGTTTTTTGAGTATTTCCTCATTCAAATTCGTTTAAAATGAAATGATCTTTCAGTATTTCTGCAGAGCCGTAGGTAATAACCTCCAAAGAGCTTTGATACTATATACTCTAGCATAGAGTGGATTCACAGGTGGGTGCCGTAGCGTCACTTCTTAAAATACAAGTAGAGCAAAGACTAGGAGAAAAAATCTAACAGGTATTTTCATTCTATATCCACACTACTGATTTTCAATTGCGCTGTTGGTAGCAGCCATACCGTCGAAAATTAATTACAGCACGTGAATAACTTTTTACGGAAGTCAAAAAAATGGAGGATTGGAAGCCGTATCATTTATTAACGATTTATGATTTGGACAAATGAGTTGGGCGTACAAGTAACATGAACTAATTAAAATCCTATATAGTTCAGTTGTTTGATTTATATTTCTGATAGATTGTACAAACCGAAACCAATTAGCTTCGGGTTTATTCAATTTAGAAAATGTTCGGCACGTTTCAGCTAACATCAAAGTGTCAGAATTAAAGTTCAAATATCGAAGCTTTCGTGGCACGCGAACCTCCGCCATTTTGTCGATAATTAACGAGAAATTTTGTTAATTAATTATTAAAATTCGATTCGACTATCCTCACTACCGACATTTCTGACGACTAATAAATTGGCAATTTTATATTAATTATAGAAATTGTAATTTTTGTGGGTGTGTGTGAGAATTTTAATTTTCGTTCATATATTGTAGAATATCGAGTAATTGGTTTTCGTAAATTTAATCAAAATTGCCGTTTTGATCTAATTATTGAATGTTGGTAGACAATTTGTTAATGTTAGAAGTTTCCCACGAATTCTGCGCAATCCAATCAATCAAATAATATACCTCCGAATGTGTTGTTTCAAAACATATTTCAACCAATTATATAACTGTAGTTATTACAAAAACTATATTTTATATTTGTAGCAAGCTGCGGAATATTGCGTTTCATATTCCCAATTAAATCGTATTGATAAGGTTAAACAGAAATTTTCTCATTAATGTTTTATTAATAGGTACTTACTCCTTTTTTATCCTTTGGATATGTTATCTGGAAATTATCTTTAAAGAGTGAAATAGGTCAGTTCTGTAGATGATCGAAATAATTATAATAATTGTACTATTATTATACAGTGATAAAATGTCCTATGACTTGTTAGCTACTAACGAAGATGTTTCTTTGCTAAAGGTATCTCTTTATCTGACGCCACTTGTATCATCTGCACTATATGGAAATAGACTGATGATGATAAAATAGAGCTATAGAAAAAGATGTAAACGAGACTTTATAATAACAATAATGTGATAAAATGATCTCATGTATAAAAATATATATTCCTATCGTTAAAAAAACAAAGAATACAATATATTACTTAGTCATAATTGTTTAAAAACTTGCCGTTATTATAAGAAAATATTTTATAAAGTACGTACAATGTGACTGGCAATGAAAACTATTAACATGAGAAGATATTAAAATAAAACATTAGTATAAAAAGGTTACTGTAAGACTGTTGTTAGGTATTATTATGAAAACAACAACTACAAAATCTATACTTTTTCTAGGCACCAGCGCTTATAATAGTAAATTTGTATTATCCTGTATGTCTTCGTACTTGCCTTAGTGACATTTCATTTCTTTCATTCAAGCAAAAACTCCTGTAAGATAAGTTTAGATAAGAACAGTAATCTATGTATCTACTCTATCTATGGATAATTCATCTGTTACTGAGTTACTGACTGATGGACAACATACAGCCGAAACTGCTGAGCGTAGAAAGATGAAATTTGGTATGAAGATTTCTTAGGAAGTATAGAGGAACAATAAGTGACGATTTTTTGGAAATTTGCTCCCAATGGGGGTGAAATCCCACGCGAGCACAGCTGCGAGTGGAAAGTATCTTATGTAGTACGACACTAGATAAAATAAGACAATTTTGCATAAAATTTGATCATAAAAAGTAAAATTTGCAAAACAAAAAATCATACAAAGTATGAAAGAGCAAGCTCCTAAATCTCTTCACTGAACAAAGTCACGACAGTTACCAATCACTTATGTATTTCGACTATATTTTTTAAGACCAGCGGACTTATCACATCTCTCAGTTGACAACTAGTGTACGTCAAATTGATGGTCACTATGCAGTACATTGGTGCTCTAACGTAATGTATTAATCACCGTATTCTAAAGCAGAAAACCATGTACAGCATAGTGGCTTTCAAATATGTAGTTGTCAACTGAGATAGGTGATAGTCCCCTGAAGCTGAAATGAAATTGGATAAAAACGTAGGTCTGCAATGGCGGCTATTAGCGAGCTAATAGTAGAGTTGCTTAGGTGGTAGAATATCGGTAGCATGCAAAATTTTGTGTCTGCCCAGTCCCCGGGACTAATGATCGTCGTGCAGATACGCCCGCTGCCTCCCCGGGAACAACTAGGGCTGGCAAGATTTTGGGATGTAGAGTTTTTATGCCATGTGGTTTGGAGTTTCTTTTCAATTTAGTTTGTTGCAATTTCATTTGTGAGTGATGATAAAAGGTTTTTGGTGATTCAAATAAGGTATTGGTGTATGTGTTTTTAAATTTAGCTAATCGTTGTTTCAAATCGCCAATTTAATTGTACGAGATTTGTTCCGTGCTAAGTATTTTATCTTTCAAATGATTGCGATTTACTTAAAATATCATGTGGTCTATTCAAACTTTTTTGATAATCACGATTACTGCCTTTTATACGTATATTATCCCAACTTTTATTTAACAAAATACATACAAGTTTCTAAATTAACATCATCTCTTCGTAACCCGAAACAAACTCCCAGATTTCAGAAAATAGTGAATGATAAATAAATAACAAGACAATTCACGAAAATAAACTTGTTGAGGATTTTTCCCAACAGACAACCCTACTTGGCGGCGTCTAGTTCTGTAATGAAGCAATTTAAATGCATGAGGCAGGGCGAGAGGCGCGTTTGGTGGGGGGAGCACCAATCATAAATCAACAACGTAACGGCCTAACCGTTACATTTGAATTTGAATCTTACCCTCATCCTACTAAGGTTGAATTTAGTTTGGTAATTTGTTGGACTTGTGTTGTTGTGTATCGCAAAATAAATGGTAGGTATGGATGATAGTGGCCGCTCGGGGTAAGTACGGTATATCTCTGCAGGTACAGGATTATAGGAGGGTACGGAACTATACAGGCGAAAATGTTTTCCTAACTTATTCGAAATAGTGAAAGGAAAAGTCTTGGTGAAAGTGATATCAGTTTTGGTATATAACTATGCCTATGTTATTTTGTGAGATGTCTGATAGAACTTGGGGCTTTTTTATTGGGTTCTCTTTGGCTTCAAATTAAGCTTTTGGAGATTCGGTTTGTTAGCTTCTTTTCGTTCGATTCTGAGGGAATAGTTTCGTTTGTTTGTGATAATCAAGGATATTTTCAGTCAGTATTTATAGGTATTGCTCTTAGCCGAAATAATATTTACGGGAGTGCAAGCCATATTGTAGTGTGTGAAAGGCTCTATTTTGAAATCCTTTTAATAAAATTCAATTTCGGCTTGTAGGTAATATTATTTTATCGTTGTCTCCGAGTAATTATGTATTTTTCTTTCTATCCCATGACTTTCCCACTGGGCAAGGGTCTCCTCCCAAATGAAAAAGTGCCGTGGTTAATCCACCACGCTGGTCAAGTGTGAGTTGGGGTTTTTGTTAGCCCTCAAGAAATTAATTATAAAGTATTGTTTATCTTTACCAATTCCAAAAAAAATGCTACCAAAATTGATGCCAATTTTATCTTTCAATATCGCTAGTAAAACACCAAATATGTATCAGTAATACTTATGGAATGTTACCAACCTTCCATCCAAGCTTTTAAATATAAGTTTTAAGCCTTTAGCGCTTTGAAAATCGATCATCAGTCAGTTTTTATATCAATCACTCGAGCTCACCACTCGAGCTCACCTCACGGTAGCAGGAATATAACTCAAGAACAATAAGTGAAGGTACCTAAGTCCCTTCCGATCCATTAATATTGAGGAGCCTGCCAATTTATATCCATTCCCAGTGAGGTGACGTCATGAGGCTTGATCGAACCGCCTACAACCGGCTGAGGGGTGCCTCTGTACAGTTATATATGTATATTTATTTGATGAAAGTTAGTAATTTGAATATTTATTCCGGAATTACAAATAGATGAACATGTGTTAGCAAAAGAGTTAAAGTTTAACACAATAAATAGATTTACTTTTGCTTTCTAATCCAATTCATTCATACTTATAAATATAAAAGTATCTTTATCTGTTTGTGCAGTTTGTAGGAATTAACTATTGAAACAACTTAGATGATTTTAGTCAGAAGGATAGTTTATATCTAACGTGTTCTGTATATTTATAGACGTTCTCTTGGCAGAACGCATAGAAGCAATAGAAAACTCACGCATACAAAAGAAAACAATTTACTTTTCTGTTACGTAAATGAAAATAACTAAACAAATATCTCATTATCTCATAATGATGGCTGCTTCAGGATATCACAGGTTATTGTCTTTTTAAGCCTAACACCGGATATATAAACTAGCGTATAGATAATTTATAATAAAACTTCAACAAATAATAAAAGATAAATGTATGGACGCCCCTAGCTGATAGGTTCCGCCTTCCTTACGCTTAGGTTTATGACGAAGGCACTGACGCGAGGGTGATAGTTATTATACATATATTAATATTCAGAAAATATACAATAATGCCCTATTTTTCTATTATTATTGTGGCCAGTTAGAGCTGTCTCGTTTCTCAATTAGTGGATTATTATATATCGGGCAAAATATCTTCCTTGGCTTGACGTTTCGGCACTGGTAGCCAGCTGTTTTTTTGGTATTTTGATCAATTTATTACAAGATTAAAAAGACACGTTAAACAATAAACTATTTAACCACGAAATGCCGTAACACATGGCATTCGTTTCCACTAATTACCGTATTAATAAACGATATTACATTTTACAAAGAAGACAAAGAATATTTCAAAAGTTAACGATCTGGAACCGCCTATTCCTGTTTGCCGCCTTTAAAAATTTAAAAACGGTAAACAGGAATAAAATTAAAAAAATCCTAATCGAAAGTCCGGGAGTTTTTTCTATCACGTATGGGCGGCGCGGTCATTACGAGAGTTCGCTTTCTGTCACTGTACAACCGATTGTAATGGCATTCCGCCTACCAATTCTACCTATTTCGAGATACGCATCGGTGGTCCGCAAGGCACGCCCTCCTCTGAACAAATGAGCGGTGAAACACGCGAGCTGACCTCAACGCTACAGCTTGGAGAGCTACTTTGTGTTATAAGTGTATAGTATTCACGCTATACTAGCTACGAGTATATACTTATTACTAACTTAAGCCCGTGATTTCACTTGAAAAAAATCGGATTTGTCTTCCGATTTCGTCTAAGTAAGCCAAAAGTTTGACTTACTCAATTAAATTCCAAAAAAATATTTTTGGTAAATCTAAATTTATGTCAGTAGTCGAGATTATACTCTTAAGATTACATAGTTGTTAAGATTATAAGCTTGGCAGAAATAAAAACGTATTTTGAAGAACAGTTACAAGTTAATATTTTTTATTGACTCACGAATTATATTTGTGATGAATTTCAAATTAGTAAACTGAACGGAATATATACGCGTATCCTGTTTATTTGTTTAGATTTTTTAAATTTCTGTTGCGGAGTATCTTGTTAAAATGGTTCCCAAAATTTTAAAACATGTTTAACGAGTCCCGATAAGATTTTTGCATAGGCACTACGATCACAAGGTTGCTAGGAAAATACAAAATGTTGAATTAAAATATAATAAAAATATTTAGCTAGCCAGGCAAGATCACATATGAAAGTATAAAAGATACATAATTATTACTGGCTGATAGGAGAAAACTATGATTTATATTTAATTAACATTATGTAGTGATGGGACTAGGAAAGATTTAAAAATAATATAACATTTTAGTTATTTTCTATTCAAATAATCACCTAGTTCTATACATAGTTTAAAAAATATTATTGACTAGTGAACGTAGATATGTGTTTACGTTCCGAAGCCTGGGAGGAAACTGCTAAACCATATCATAACATCTTTGTATAGTGAGTCTTTATAATGGACTACATTTCACATGAAACCGTACTACCAATATGAGGCGCATCTTTGTTTTATATCTTACCTTCACAGTGATAAATGCTAGTCTTAATAAAAATGAAGATAAAATTCTACATCAGAATCAAGAAACGTGCAGCAAGTTGACTATGAAACCTTATTTTGAACCCGAAATGGTGACCGGTATAGAGTGGCGGATCATATATTCGTGGAAACTAAAGTTGGATGAAAAGTGCATTGATATAACGTTTAAGAATATTTCTCAGGATGTGAGTAAATGTGTGACTCTTTTTTAGTTAATAGCAAAGCAATTGAATTTCGGTCCCGATGCTCGGTGTTGCTGGTGAACTAATATTTTATCGCAAAATCTTATAAAAATTGCATAGTTTGGAATTAATTTTTTTCTGAATTTCAATATTTATAACTCTTATATTTCGCAAAACAATTATTCTATTATATTATCACCAAACATGAAGTATGTTTGGTGATAATATAATAGAATAATTGTTAGCTACTTTAAAAAAATCTTGAGTGATAGCTGCTAGGCTAGGCCCAATTATTATCATTATAGTCGTGATGAAACTTTATTCGAAAAATCATTTTGACGCTCTAAACAGTTAATAATGTGTTTGTAAAAGTTAGATGTAATTAATAATGGAAAAATAGGATCTTCGTCATGAAACATAAAAAGTCTGAATTCTATTTTAACTGACTGATCAATTGGTGCATATATTTGCAGACAGTGAAGCGCATCTTCAACGACATGTACGATTACTTAGAGATGCAGCCGTATTGGGACGCGGCCACGCTGCTCATGTCCTTGGGTCACTCTCATCATGAGATGCTGCTGTTTGTAGACCAAGGATCCGCCGGCCGCTTCGTCGGAGTACCTAATGTGATAAGAGATGGAAGTGAGTATTAGTAGTTTTCAACTACAGTTATTTGTTTCTATATAGCCCTATTATCATGTTCTGCGAGTTTTACATTTCCCAAATTGTGCTAGAATAGCGGTAAACAGGGAGGTTTAAGCATGCAACATTAGTAATCTGGTCTGTGGGTCGACCGGGATAGCTAGATCTTTTTTTAATAGTATAGAGCCCCTAAAAGAGAAATGGGAGATGTTTGATCGTAACAGTCAGGTAGGAGTTTGGTCGAATTAGTTACAGGCTGGCCCAATCTTAACTTAGAGTGAGAGAATTGTAAAGTTTTAGATAGAGAAAAATTAAACAGAGATTATACAATATTTTCAATTTCAGATATAGCGCCGGCAAGAAAATCGGTGCCACTGTTCCAGCTGAACATGAAGTTGTTCCACCACGGCAAGTACCTCGTCATGTCCGACTGCGTCATGGGCGTCACCACGCTCTCCATACGAATAGACACCTTGCCAACCAAGAAGCAGCTTGATGCGATCCTCGCAGAATTAAACCTTGGAGAAGGCATGATTGCCTGCATCAGTGAAGAGGCTATGAAAAATTTCCCATAGATTTGTACGTGTGTACCTACCGACTATGTGCATGACAAACACGATGGATTATACATACCTACCGAAGTTGCCGATACAAGACGATGATTTTGATGTCGGCAACCCTTTATTCCAAATCATGCCCGCGACTTTTGCAAAATTTGGTGGATCGTTGTGGTGTGTAGGCTCCTTAACAACGGCGACCAAATTCTTATTTAAATAGCTGACTTTTAGTTTCTGTATAACATTTATGGCAAAATGTTCGGTCTATGTTATTTTGTGATACACAAAAAGTCTCTTTTCTCGCTGTAAATACGAACGGGGCCAACGAAAACAATGTATTAATTACAATTATAGTTGTTGAGTTTCGGTTGCTTTTAATTTTTAATTATAAGTCTGCTATTTTATTGTACTATAGATAAATATTACGATTTGTAAAATATACTTAACATTGACATAACTGGACGTAATATACAGATTTCAATCAAGTGATTTTACTTCTAAAGTTTCCTCTATAAGATACTTGTAATATGATATCAAAATGATGGCAATAAGCTTACCTGTTAGACGATTATTTTTCTAATCTCCAATTTTTTAATAATGCATATTGGAAATCCATCAAATAAGTGTAAAAAAAATATTTTTATTGGTGACTAAAATACAAGTCTATTACTTGATCTGTACAAATGCAGACTGCAGAGAAATCCGTACCAAAATATTTTACTCCGCAATCACACATTTGTTGATATATCAATGATAACTGAGGTAAAGTTTCAAAGCATAATATAAACAAGTTCTCTTTATATTACGATAGAATTTCCGTAAATCTTATTTTCAAGATGTTGCTCTTAAGATCTTTACGTGTATTGTTTCTGTCGGTACTAGTTTCTGCGGACTGGGATCCAATGCCGACAGTAGAACGTAAGAAAAGTGATATAATTTGTGACAATATAACTAAGGAGCCTAACTTTCGTACTCGGATGGTATCGGGGAAACCTTGGAGGGTGTATTACACGTGGAACATGGACTTGGAAGGGTGGTGTGTGGATATGACGTTTCATTACCTTAGTCAGACGGTATGTAGAATTGACGGTTTATTGTACAGATATATCAGTAGATAACTGTCAATAATGTTACGATTGCAAACTGCAAATTATACAATCAGTGATTATCAGTCAGTCTAGAGTACTGTTATGGAAAAAGCACGGTATCTAAAAGTAGTTCTATGACATAACAATATTAAGCATTGATAATTGATAATACATAATATATTATTTAGATATTCGGTCATTAGGGACTCGAATATTTTTTCAAGATTAAGCACAGAACAAAACGTAAGAGATAACGTAAAATCATGTAGGGCATAGCTTAAACACTGTGTAACATTTCAAGTGCTGAAAAAACCTTTACTTTTTAATTTTGTTTTTACCCAGAATGTAAAACGTATGATGCGAGATATGGGAGACTTCCTCACGGTGAAGCGAAAGTGGCCCAACGCGGGCCTTCTCTTGAAATACAATAACGCAGGAGCCATGGTGTTGTTCAACAACGGCGTTGATGGACAATTTGTTGGAGTGCCTTATTTTGAACGGTTTGATGGTAAAGTGGGTCTAATAGAAACAATGTAATCTGTTTTGTACATTATTTGCAGAAGTATGACTGCGTCTTCTGACTTCGGTAGGCTGAAGACTTTGATCTGTATAGTCTTTTGTTACTTACATACGTCTTAGTGGTCAACCGAATGTTACAGTTGTTAAAGTCTCTGAAAAGATTTTAATACGGCTTAGCCGCTAATGTCTTAGCTGATAACCAAGGGATTTTTTTATGAATCTGATACACATAGCTCGCAGAACCACAGTTTATCTCCATCTATTGACTGGCTTTATCAAGATTTGCTAAGCTCTTATTTAGCAACGGTTAGAATATTCTTATAATAAATCTCTGAACATATAGTTGACCTCTTATGTCCGGTTTCTGAGGTAACTTAGTGGCAGTTTGTCTATTCAAACTGTTAAATTTATATCAGTTTAAGCCCTATTGTACCGCTTAATGCACCTCATAAACCGAGGGTTAGTGGTTTAGATAGTCGCCATCTTGCTCTGAAAATATAAGTCACTCTTGTTATATTTTCCTGTCACAAACCAAGCATCCATTTGTTGTTGTCTATCTCAGGCAGGGGACCGGACGAGGAGCTCGTTTCATTTTTCAAGATGGCGATGAAGGTGATGTACAGAGGCCGGTTCCTCCTCATATCAGACTGCACCACAGGAGTGACGTCACTAGCTGTTCGCAAAGAAAAGAGACCGAAGAAATCAGAGATTGACGAATTTGTTACTAAGCACAACTTTGGTGACCCGCATCCAACGTGCACCAAGCATCTAGAACCCGAATAAACTCGTATTTCTAGCTGTGTTTAAGGATCAATAAAATTTACAGTGTTTAAACAGCTGATGTTTTTTTGTTATTGACTTCTTTTCCCAAAGACTGCTTGCTCATTTCTTCTGTTTCACTCGTCTCAAGAACCTTTCTGTATCGTTCAGTCTTCTTGTGCTGTTTGCTAAAGTTGCCTATTTCTACTCTCTATAGCAAACTATTTGTTGAAATAAAAGATAATACTTGCAAAATAAGACTTTTTATTGATTTGGTGACAATAAAAAACGATTTGTTGGGTGGAAAGAGTATTTATTTACCTTGTAACTTGCAAGAGTCATAGCATTCTAGGGGTTCTATTCAGGGCTCTATTTTGTTCAGAAAACATAAACAAATAAAATAAAATAAAATGACCAATTAACGTCCCACTGCTGGGAAAGTCTCCTCCCGGATTGTGTTTAGGTTAGGCCTTGAGTCCACCACGCTGGTCAATTGTGGGTGGGGAACTAAAATTAAGCAAAATTGTACACGCAATACTCAGGAAAAAAATACTACCTGAATACGAGTAACCGTGCGGGAATCCAGAAATAGTCTGAAATTCTAGACACGAAATGTATAAACATTAGTCTAGCTGTCATAACATTGTTTAAAAATAGATCATGTTAGATTACTTTAACTAGGAATATCCGTTACTAAAGTAGTTATCTAATACATTATTGATGTTCACGAGCATAACATATTCAGTCTTTATAAAGGAATAGAAACTGCGTGAAGAAATAATTTCAAAATGTTGTTCCTAAGTTTAATACACGTTGTAATGTTAACTTGTGTAGTAGCAGTCGAAGATGATATGTTTCCTGTAAAACCGGAGGCGATAGTGGAATTTGAAGAAATTTGCACAAATCTGACCAGAAATCCTATGTTTATGGACGGATTTGTTGTTGACAAAATATGGGTGGTTTATTACTCATGGAATGTGAAATTAGATCGCGCGTGTCCTGAAGTGACGTTCAAGAACGCTAATAATTTGGTTAGAAACGTATTTATACTTACTTTTTAGGGTTCCGTAGCATAATGGCGAAAAACGGTCCCGGACTTTATAAATTCGTGACATCTTTTACCATGACTAAAACAGAAATAAAACTTTGAGATTAGGTGTTATTTTACACTTTATTTCAGTTTCACCCCTTTTATATATTTTTGCGGTCTTATCGTTGACTTAGATTTACAAAATATCAGTTTATACATATGCTTCAAATAATTATTTCTTAATGCTTGTATTAATTTTCTCTTCTGCAGATAGTGAATCGCTACTGGAAAGAAATGGCAGAGTTCTTGAAGGAACAGCCTCCTTGGTCTGAAGCGGCCCTAGTCATGACCCTAGACAAGTCTCGCAATATGTTGTTATTTACCAACACCAGTGGTGTTGTGGGACAGTTCATTGCTATTCCTAGCAGATATGGACTAGAAAGTGAGTCTCTAGGTACGAATCAAGAAGCCAGGCTACTAAATATTTTTTTAAACTACTGTCTTTTATTTAATTTGTCTAGATAACTCCCGAACCAATTTTGTCAACGATGTTGAAAAAAAAAGGCTACACATATGCTGTGATTCTGAGTACATTTCGATTCTAAGAAATGACATTTTCTATGCTTGTAAACAAAAGTGCTTGCAATTTTTTATCTTTGAGATAAAAAATTGCCAAACTACAACATTATTTCATTTCGACAGCAATAAATTCAATACCATTGGATCATAAAGACATCTTTCTGTCTTCTGTCATTTCAGATAAACCAGAGGCAGCCAAGGTACCTCTATTCAAGCTGTCCATGAAGCTGTCTAACAAGGGTCGGTTCCTCCTCGTGTCCGACTGTCTGTACGGCGTCACATTACTCCTAGTCAACAGATACAGAAGACCGAAGCGAGTGGACATAGATCTATTTGCTGCTACAATACGGTTCGGAGATGGTTTCCCTGCATGTACAGATGAACTCGATCCAGTGGTCCCGTACACTGGCAAATTTGCCAGACCGCAATGAGTTCCTGTACAAGTTTTGTCGTGTTTCGTGCTTGTTAGTTCGTTTTAAATGTTAATTAGTTATTAATTTAATTTTAATAAACTGTAGTGGAATTAGTGTACTTTTTGGTTTTTGTTTACCTGATCCCTGTATTTGATAAGCAACTAACATATTTTTTTTCAGCGCCGCAGTGATATTTTGTGCACCAGCTTTGAAGATTCTAGTTTACAACGAATGGGAATTGTGGTAGGCTTGATATTCGCAAACGCATTAAATGTTTAAAACCAAATCTAGTTTTTGAGGAACAATATCACAGCAACACTTAGGCATTACCCACACACGCAGAGAAAAAACGTTAAATTTAATAGATAATTCATGGTTCCCACGTCTGGTTAGCACTTCCCAGGAGTATCATCGGTTACAAAATATTTCATTAGAAAAATAACACTTTGTTGAAATATCACAGAAGAGCACGTCTTTAAAATGAATCTCATTTCTCATGAAGATTTAGTAACATCATGATTCTCATTCAGGCTCTAGTTTTCATCGTTTTCGTAGGAGACGGGTGTTTGTCGTTAAGTGTTAAACCAGAAGGACAAAATAGATTTGAAGAAACTTGTAAGAACATAACGAAAGACCCTGTTTTTGAAGAAGATTTAGTGGCAGATAAAGTATGGAGCGTGTACTACACATGGGACCAGACGATGGAAGCTGATTGCATTCATATTGCTTTTAAAAAATCTAACAGTCTGGTGAGTAAATTTCTATAAAGAGTGAGTGAGAAAGTGATTTTCTATTATTTTAATAACCCGCCCATAACTACGATCATGCCTCCATAATACATAATACTTTGTTTGGAGGATAATGATGTCTCAGGTACCTTGTAACAAAATAAATCTTATAACTTCGGTAATGGTGTATTCCCTGAAAATTAACATTCTGTCCTTATTATGTTTTGTTTAATTCCAGATTGTAGATCGATTTCAAGACTCAATACAAGAATATTTGGACAAAAAACCGAAGTGGTCCAACGCAAAGCTTCTGATGACAATGAACTCGTCTCGTGAAATACTGCTGCTGACTGATGAGGCTGCTAACAAAGCTGGACGGTTTCTTGGAGTCCCTAACGTTTTGAAAGGCGATTGTAAGTCTGTTGTACAAAATACTTATAAGCCTGAATTGTTCTACCTTGGTTCTATTTGGGTTTAATTAGGAAATTCGTTCTTATAGTTCTAAACTAGCTTAATTTGGTTATCAATCTGATTTCGTTAGGAACAATTTGTACGATTGTTCTCGAGAACCTAATCAATTACAGCCATCGTAAGCCTAAAACTAAAATTACCTATGTTAGCAATTATGTTATTAATTAATTGTATTAGCACTTTTTGTTTATTTATTTATTTCTAAACTTCATATACATAGATGTTTACAGGCGGACTTAATGCCAAAGGCATTTTTTACCAGTCTACCTTGGGGTGATGCAGAGATTGAAAGAAGTAGGTGTTTAAAAAAATGAGGGAAGGAAATTACGTTAGGAAAAAGATTTATGAATAAATAAAAATGTCCCTGTCTGTTCTCTGTTCCAGACGATAATCCTAAGAAAGGGCACGTGCCTTTATTCAAGATGGCCATAAAAGTACTGGGCGATGGTCGGTACCTCGTTATATCTGACTGCTTGCACGGTGTGACGTCATTCTTGGTCCGACGAGACCAGAGGCACACGAGGGGACAGATCACCGCGGCTGTAGAGGCATTGAACCTCGGGAGCGATGGATTCCCTGCCTGCAAGTTCCATCGAAGAAAAACACAACGACGTCGCCAGCCAAAATAAAAACATTTTGTTCTGTTGTTAGATGATATCGGGAAAGGCATTCTATTTCATGATAATGAAGATGTAGACATTAATTTATCGTAAGAATAGTGACACGCTTTTGATGTAAAAGCCTATGATTGCTATGAATCTCCAACAATCGCTACAGTACGCCATATTGAACTTTGTCGTATCGGCTCAGTTTTGCTGAAAAAGCGAACTTGATGGACAGACAGACTTTCGCGTTTATAATATTAGTATTGATTCAGGATATCCGTAACTAACTTTATGCATAGAATATGTTTGTATTGTGATATCGATCTAAGTACTATGTGAATGAAAATAAAGATTTATTTACTGTTACATGTTTGTTTACTGTTCATAGGTTTTTATGTTATTCAAATAAAGTAATTGTAGTATAAAACTATCGCAATAAACCCGTTTGTTTAATGTTAAATCAAGGGTGCTTGTATAATACAAATATTTAATATTTACTTTGCACATTTCGTAACATTTAGTATCATAACAATCATCTTGTCCGATGTCGTTTTATTTTCCCACACTTTAGTATCGAAATGGCGATGTTAGCCTCAGTACGTGTGCTTACTTTAACATTATTTGTTGTACTTGGATTTGATGAAGCTCCAGACCCGTTAGCTTTGAGGGAATATGAAAAAATCTGTAACAAAGTGCCATTGGATCCTTATTTTAAGACTGAAGCAGTGCTCGGAACTAAATGGAGAGTGTATTACACATGGAACCTTGACGTGAAGGAGACTGGGTGCATAGATATTAAGTTCAAGCGAACTAATGCGTTGGTTAGAATTCTTCATTACTATATATTCTCGTCGTAATGGAGTCTACACACCAAAGTCTTTAACAGTCAGCGACATAGTGCTAGCGATTTTGTTTCGTGAATGTTTTGAAATAAACAGTTTCCGACATCAAGTTATCAACTGACATGTGTCGGTTTTCGGGTGAAGAACTCTGGTGTGTAGACTCCATTGGATCACAGTTAATAAGAAAGATTTACAAGCAGTGGAAACGTTACAAGTGTTAGATTCACATTAATTAATGAAAAAAGGGTTCGTTTTAAAGCAATGCGACGTTCGTTTTGAGCTGTTAATCATCTATCTTTGAAAGACAACAATACGAACGTTTATTTGTTTATTTGGTTTCCATACTAAGTGCACTATGGTCCATATTATTAGACTACTAACTTCCTATTTTAGTATGTCAAATGTATTCTTAAAATCGTGGTTGATAGCAGCCTTTTAGTACAGACCTTCAATGAAAGCGTCATAAACTGATATTTAACCTAAAAAGTTTGATTAACCTTAAGCGAAGACTGACACTGTTTCTACTGATGCGGAGTGAAAAGTTCAAGCACTGTGACTGGTTAATTCACTGTCCACTCTTCTCCGCTTTAGAAGAAACGCATCCTGATTAGTACCTACATGTAATTTCTAAATAATTTCGAACACGCAATGCCACTAATATGTTATTTTATTTACAGATGATAAAAAACGTCAAAGAACGAATGCAAAAGTTCTTGCAAGTGGAACCTGATTGGTCGAATGCTCCTCTAATGTTGATCATGAGTAAACATCGCCATATACTGTTGGTATCCGATCCAGAGAGAGGTCCAAGTCGGTTCATCCAAGTGCCTTTCTTTTCACCAGACGACAACTGTAAGTTTACTACTTTTGTTCAAGCGAGAATATATTTCTGTCCCATTCTTTTCAAACTTCATTTGCCTTGC
The DNA here is from genome assembly GCF_050436995.1 of Anticarsia gemmatalis. Classification (NCBI taxonomy): domain Eukaryota; kingdom Metazoa; phylum Arthropoda; class Insecta; order Lepidoptera; family Erebidae; genus Anticarsia; species Anticarsia gemmatalis. The sequence continues at coordinate 4,419,872 of NC_134764.1, read as the reverse complement.
TGTTTCGCTTTTACACTACAAATGTCATTTTGTTACTACAGTGACATTAGGTAAAGCTATAAGTATCGTACTGTAGCGCAATTCCGTATAGTTCCGAGTTTGTCATTTGATATTTACTGCCAAAATAGTTCTGACGGAGCCCGGTAGAGGCGCTAAACAGATTTCCTTTTAAAAAATTTTGATAGCTAGCCAGTAGTCGGCAGTCGATAGTAGGAGAGAATCGAGCTACTGATCTATGATAGAGGCAGGAAATATGAGAGTAAAGTTTACGTTGTTTTTTTCTTTAACTAGCTCTAGCTAATGTCATATGCTTTTCTAAATGTCAGATGACACCTGTGAATAGAGAAAGTTTTAAAACCACTTTGCTGCACTAGCACTCCTTCTTTTCTAAAAGCAATATGTGTTAATGCAAAATGTAAATTAATTTCAGATTTTATGTCAGATTTAGGTCCGCAGTCAAGAGTGATTCCTCTGGTGAAGATAACTGTCAAGTTGTTCTACTTCGGCTCGTACATGGTGATGTCAGACTGCTCCAATGGTATCACGTACCTTTTAGCTCGCCGCGACAAGGATCTCATGCCCAGTGTAGTGAAGTCCATTGTCGACTTCTACGACGATTTCGGCCCAAGTTACCTAGCTTGTGACATAAAGAAACATAAAATACAAAAGAAATTGCGAAAAACAAACGTGACAAGGACTGTCAAAAACAAAATAAAGAAGTTACATTAGTTACAAAGTGTGGAGTGATGGTGTATTTTTTATTTCATTTAGTATTAAGGTCTATTTATTTTTATGTTGAAATGCAGTTTGTTAAAAATATATACATTAAATAATATGAAATTTTTATATTGTTTTCTTGTGTTATGTTGTACCTATTATTTCCCGTATTTTGAAAAGATCAGATTCATTATATACTACACTCGTCCATGCCACAAAATCTTTGATAATGATATCTAATTGAATGAGTAGCAACTGAAATTAAAGTGCAAACCTTTCGTCGAAGAAGTTTTTAGTTACATACAGTCATACATACATAAAATTACAACCTTTTTCCATAGGGGTAGGTAGAGACCAAAGAACGTTTGTAGCTACGATTGCTATAAACGCTTCGTAAATCTTGTCATACAGGATCGCCGGTACTAACGTACGGTGCGGAACTACGCGAATAAACTACAAATATAAGTTTTAGGCTATATTAAATTGTAAGAAATATAATATGATACATAAAATATCACAAAGATAGAATGACTACAGGTTAGAACTATGATAACCAATATACTACTCTGCTCTACTTAATTGGTGTTATTGTGAGATTTTGACGACTTTCATTAAAAAGATTTCATGTAACAATGTTATTTCCTCCGATATTTATTACATCTATATCGCTATTCTATCTATCACAAAGAATTACAGACCGATCAGAAGGTGCAGCATTGAAAACAAACTAACAATATAACCACATCATATATTTTGATGATGCATTTTCATTCCAATCAAACAATACCGCTTACAGCATTGTTTGTTTTTCTAATATTTGTTTATGAAGTACCTACAGCTATATATAATTAGAATCAAAACATGAAAGTTAACATTTCCCTTCGAGATTGCAGTTAGCTTGCATGTAGTTTTAGTGCTATATCTTATTTATTTAAGAATATTTAATATATAGTTTTAGTGCCAATATGTTTTTTACACACACCGTTCTAGTTTTTATTTTGTCTTGTGTTTTGGGTGATGCGTATATAGAGAAATTAAGTCCGAGATTACAGAAAAAGTATGAAGAATTATGTAATACGTTGCCAGCGGATCCTTATTTTAGAGAATCGGCTATCGTGGATTCGACGTGGAGAGCTTATTTCGTGTGGAACGAGGATATGTATGACAAGTGTATTGATATTGTGTTCAAACTACCTAACCCTTTGGTAAGAATATTTTAAATCGATTGTTATTTGAACTTTTTTTTAAATGTTGTCCGAATAATGGCTGACTTTAACAAGCGTAAAAGCAATCTCTGAAAATTTTTTTTGTGACATGTTTCAACCTCTAAAATATTTTGCTGATTGTACCATTGGTAATTCTAATAGCAAGTCCAAATTTTACATAGAATCGTTGACTTTATTGCTACATTTTATAGATCTTTTTAAAGTTCATGTGAATTAGCAGCATTTCCCCTAAAACTTTTGTTGTACAGAGAACTAACTGAGTATTTTCTTATTTTCATGATCATCCAGTTAATAAAAACCATACAAACTCGTATGAGAAAATACATGAAGAAGGAGCCGGCGTGGTATAACGCGACGCTCTACATGACGATCAACAGTTACAGAGGAATACTGCTCATACCAGACTCTGATAAAAGACTTGGTCGGTTCATTCAAGTACCTAACTTGGTGCGAGGGAGCTACGGTATGTTTTACACAACTTTTTGGATTTTAGAAATTTTACTGTTTAACATAACATAATGTGGTGATTCTTGAGTAGAGAAAAAAAATGAATTTGTTAAACTTGTAAATACACTTATGTGATATTTTGAGGCCTATAGTTTTCAAAAGTTACTCAGCAATATCCGACAGTAAAAGTTATTAGCTATCGTGCTAGAACTCCATATGTTGATCGACATTTTGTAACAATTAGTTGCAAAAGTGTGGTCATTTTTGTCCACAAAAAGTAACAGCGATGTATAGGAATATACATTATTAAATAACTTTAATAAATACGAAGCTTTCAACATAAATCAAACATTAAATCTAAATAGAGTCCAAACAAGGAGTTCTTACTTATCTGCTCTCCCTTCAGATACCTAAATAATATTTTAAAAAGTGAATATTTAGACTAATCTATTTTCAGATATAGCTCCCGAAAAGAAATCGATGCAGTTATACAAGGCAACGTTCAAATTACTCTACCTCGGTTGGTACATGCTGTTCTGTGACTGTTCGAAAGGGGTCACTTTTATATTAGCAAGACGGGACAGGAAGGTTTCACCGAAAGTCTTGGAGGCTATTGCTGACTCTTATGATTATGGTAAAGGACCATACCCTACCTGCCTAGATCCTGACTGGAATGACTGATGGAATTGAATCAAGTGGATGATAAGATCTGCGTCTACATATTAGAGTAGTGTAAAAAACGTGAGAGACATTTTGTGTGGAATATGTGCCATGTGCATTATGCAAGACTTTAGTTTTGTTTAATATAAAATTATACCTTATAAATGTGGTTTTATTTAAAATGTATAGATTATAGCAATTCATAATGTTTTATTATAACAATAAAAAAAAAATCATAATATTAATTGTCTACTGTATTCAAAATCATTCCTTTTTTTACTACATCCCCAGCTAGTTGCAAAAAAATGAATACATTTCTGGATACCTATCCCGATTTAATTAACACATATAAAGATATCACAAATATACTTTTTTAAATGTTAGAATTCAATCTATGAGGTCTATTATTTTAAACTGCAGTTTTGATTCTATTTAGCAAACGATAATCATGCTTTATAACATTAGGTAGCTTTATTTACACCTTAGTTTTGGGCTTAAAGATCAACAGTTAAAATATATACTCTGAGAAGGTCATCTCAACAATCGGTATGATATAATATTATTTCCGATTTCTGAGAACATCCTGTGGTAGTCGTAACAAGACTAGTTAAAACAAGCTAGAAATATCACGATCACGTAATCCCTATAATATAAATAATAATGTTGAACATTCTTTACATGTTTTGGGAACATGTTATACTTGTTTAAGAGATATTTACAACTGTTGATATTAGGAAGCCTGGGAAGAAAAACATCACCTTTGTATAACTAGTTTTTAAGTTCATATGCTCTTCACACGCTATGTTTTCTCAACATGGTTCTTTTGGCTTGCACTCGCGTCTTACTGCTAACAATAGTCGTTAGAGCAATAAGACTCGCTTTTAATCCAGTGAAAAATAAAGATGCAAGATGTAATAAGTTGATAGTGAAACCAAATTTTGATGCACAAATATTAATTGATAATCGATGGACTATTTTCTACGCTTGGAATATGAATAAGAAGATTGATGATATGTGTATGGATTTGACTTTTAAGAATGCTACTTCTATGGTAAGTGTCTTAACTTAAATATGTTGATCAGTAATTAGGGAATATTGTACATACATACGATAATTCTACCTGACGCCACCTTAATCATCTGCAATAGACGTATTCAGGCCAATGATGATGATGATTGTATTCGATATAAAAGTATATAGCATAGTAGCTAAAATTTTTGAGATTGTTGTTTATTGACATGGAGTAAACCATGCTCTTATTCAACTGAAAAGGGAATGCAGGCAATTAAACCAACGTCTTCTACATAATTTAATGATACGCTTCTTCGCACTTTCTTTTTGAGTAGATTATGATCTAAATCACATAACACAAAACGTTTCCAATGTAAAATTATTTGTCCAGCACACGCACGATTCAGGATTCATGATTCACGTTAGATCAATAGCTAAAGTCGGCGTGCGAACGAGAGGTCTAAGGTGCAATTCTGTATCCATTTTCAGATGGTGAATCGCATCTGGAACGATATGTACGAGTACTTGGACAGTCAGCCGCAGTGGGAGAACGCCACGCTGCTGATGTTCATGACTCCTCGACATGAGATGCTCTTGTTCCCTGATGAGACCGCGCCCGGCAAGTTTATAGGAGTCGCCAATGTGGTGCGATCTGAGAGTGAGTACTTGAAAATATTCTTGTTTATTACATACTTACAACATAAATCAAAATGTATATCTGATTGTATGATTGGCTTAACTGCTGTACAGAGTTGACCTAAAATTAGGAGAGAGATAGTTAAAGACCCAATGCGCAATGCTGAAAAAGGCTGAAGGGGTTTCGCTCGCGCTTTTCAGTCGATTGGTGTTTTATTTTGGAAATATAAGTAGCCTTTGTTTAATCCTGTGTCTTGCTATCTACTTGAAACCTAAACCTAAACTAAACACCATAATTGGTTCAACGGCTTAGTTGGAAACGCGTAAATTAAAAAGACGTCTATAGTGAGACCAGTCTTATATATTCTAATTCTCTCATTAAAATGATATTCTGTAATTTTTTTTTATATTTTTCGCCTCCATTTAGGGAGACCACCAAACAAAAAGAACTCCGTTCCACTCTTCAAGATTTACATGAAGCTGCTTCGAGACGGTCGGTACCTGGTGTTAGCTGACTGCAACATAGGAGTCAGCATGCTTTCCCTCCCAGACGATAAACCTTACCACGATTCAAGAGAAATTGTACAGGTAGCCACTTCTCTGGGCCTTGGGGATGGAAACCTCATCTGTGCAGATGGACTTGAACCTACTGAACCACCAGCTCGTGAGGAAAAAGAAGTGGAAGTAAAAACATTCAGTCACTTTTTAAACCCCGACGCAAATAAAGGGGTGTTATAAGTTTCACGTGACTGTCTGTGTGTGTGTCTGTCTGTGGCATCATAACTCCCGAATGGACGCAGTGATTTCAATTTAGTTTTTGTTGTATCAAAGGTGACTTACGTGCGAGTGTTTTTAGACATGTTTGATGAAAATCGGTTGAGCCGTTTAGGAGTTGTAAGTGGTGAAATTGAGAGATTAAAATAAATTTGCTCGGATGGGGTCACAAATAGCTTCGTATGATGAGAAAGTTGGTGGTGGGGTGTAATGGCTTAACCTAACCTAACCAACCTATAAAAAGTATGATTTTTTTTTATTTTTAATTTATAGTTACTATAAATAAATATTTTTTTTTGTGTGTTGTGTTTAATTTCTTGATACGTTTCAATAGATAAATAAAATTAACCCAGTGCTGGGCAAGGATCCTGCCGTGATAGGGAGGGGTTAAACTTTGAGCCCACCATGCTGGCCAGGTGCGCCTCTGGGACTTTTGACATGTTTGATCTGGTTAAATCATGATGCATAATATTGGGTTTATTATACCTGATGGTGTGAGCAGGGGTATAGGAAATAATATACCTTCGTGTTCCTTTCAAATTCTGACAGAACCATTCCATAGTTGAACTCTTAAACTGATATAAACAAAACTGTTATAGCAAGTAATGTTGATTTATTTTCTCTACAATTAACACAGTTATTGCACTTTTATTATAAATATTAAAAAAAGAACTTTTGTCAGACTTGAAGTCTGATCTAGATAGAGCTATCCAAAAGCTCACAGTTTGTATTCTGAGTAAAACAGTATTATTTTTCAAAAAATACTCGTGATAGTTTTTCTACGAGATTAGTTATATAATAAATATCACTTGACATTATTATTAAATTATGTCCACTCACATTCGAGTCTATTTTTCTGTTTGCAGTAAAATCAAAATAGACTTAACTAATTTCAATGCGGTTACTATCAATAGATAGAGCGATTCCCGAGGAAGGTTTTAGAGTATATATTTTTTTTCGTTTTGTGGTAAATTTACTAATTAGAACGAAGAGGCCGGTACCAAATTTATATAAAGCTTGAGTCGATATGTTCGTTATAGTTCCGAATGACTTCCAAATGCATGTTTTCCTCGTCATCATCATGAAACTCCTCTCGGTCGGGCATTGATGGATGTGTTGGTGGCATGTTCAGGTAACAAAACTGGAAGGAACCTACGAAACCTATTTTCTTTGCTTCGGCGTCACACTGAAATATAAATTAAATTTGAATGTATCGTCTTCTGTTCATTATCGAATTCTTTACCTTTTTCGTTTAAGTGTTTTTAGGTAACTAATAAAACTTTTCGTGTTAAAAAGTTTATAGCAAATTATTTGGTACCAATACAGGCAGTTAATTATAAGAACTAATTAAGTAAAATATTTTGGTACAGCCATTAAAAGATTGAGAATCAAATTCCATTACTGATTTAAAAAAAGTCTAGCAATGCATGGTAAAGTAAGAAGTCATCATTATTTTCGTTAGATGAAATAGGTAATGCAGGCAAAGCTATACTAAAAACGAGTATAATATCTTTTGTAAGGATAATAGAGATAATACCGTTTCATTAGTAGGCATGCGATCAGCAGGCGCGAGCCCGTAGGCCAGGTGATACTTGCAGTTCATGATGCCCAGGTACCCCGGGTCCACCACTTTCAAACCGAATGTTACCTCCGGCAAATGTGCATCTATTAAATAAAAACCAAGGAAATTAAAGATTTGTATTTTGAAAATCACACCTCTTATTTTTCTACAGGGATGAATTTGTTGAATTAATCACTTTTTTAGGTGCAACGATTCAAGTCCTCAGTGTACAGTGTCTGGAATTTACCAACTAACTCAAAGTATTATAGTCTCCAGCAACTAAAGAAGGTTCATAGATACACCAAACTCGACAGTACAGTTCGGAGTGGCTTGAACAACCGTTTTTTTAATGAAAATATCGGTGACTAGTACTTATTGTCAGTCGTTGTCATTCGCACACAAACATCAGAAGCGCGATTCTCTACAATTGGAACCAGCAAGTATTAGTAGTTTGGAATGTACTGCCAAAAAAGTTTTTTCGACGTCCGCTAGAGGCGCTGATCAGATTTAAATACAAAACTTAGTTGGTGGTGATACTCGATAGTGGTGGAGAATCGGGCTGTGGAACCCCATTGTGTGTCCAGCAGACACTTAGGTCAAATGAGGTAAGTGTTTTTTTAGCTTTGTTTTTGCGCAGCCGACAGAAAAGTCGACGATTCATGTCGGCAGAGCACCGGCTTTGTCTAGGGAAATCTTCATTAGATCCAAAATGCAAAAGTCTAGGAGCATACTTACATTCGAACGCTAGGGACGGTATCACTCTAAATAAGCCATTAACTTTTGTTTTAAAGAACAAAGCGCTGAAGCTCATGGTTGTCTCCATGAACAGCACCGCATCATTCCAGTTCACTGGAGGCTTCAATTCATCTTTCAGTTCCACTCTGAAGCGATCCACAAGCTGCAAGCATAGGAACAACTATCAAAAATCTGATCATTGCTTACAACTGCAGGGCTTGCTTTCTTCCTACGCTGATGCCAGTGACGTACTTCGGCCCATGGGACGGTGTTCTATGAGACATTGCACGGGGCCACTGACGTGCGCGGCACATTGTTTTATGTTATACTTATCCAACGATGCCCCATCGATGGGCGCGCCTGATTCAGCTTAAGAGAAAAGGAAGCCTCATATTTCAAAAAGCTACACAGCAAATATCTGCTTGCTATACTATGGGATACGTATAAAATTATACAAAAAAGTCATTTTTAAATTATTTGAAAAGGAAGTGTATTTCATACCACTTTCGACGGTATACTGAACTTCAAATCATGACCCTCAATCGCATTATGGTTCCAGAAGTAGAAAGTTTTCCAATCCACGTCAATTATCTTGTTGTAATCGAAGGTCGTGCCCTGAAGGAAGTCTTCACAGGTGGTCTTGTTCTTGATGAACTCGTTCCAGGACGATGACATTGGCGGCTCCGGTGGGAGTACCACTGGCGAGTAGGTCAGGTTCCCTTCAGGTTCTTCTGGATAAGGACCTTGCGCTGCACAAATTCTGATCGAAGATAAAACTAAGAAGAAAGTTATGTGCATGTTTTTGTCCTTCAATTTGTCGTCTTCTTTCATTTACTCTTTTGTTTTGCAACTGATATCTGACTTCAACTGGACGTATATTAGTTTTGTCTGATCTTCGGCACTACACGCTACCGCGTGTGTAAATACTGAATAAAATATTTATGTGAGCTGTCATTTATACCAAGACTTTGTTGTTCTTTGAATTGCCGGAAATGTTGTTTGTAAACAAAAAATATACTTAATTTAATTGATACTAGCTTGAATTTCGCAAACAAATATTGTTGGACTGTATTCTGAGCTCTACGCATCCGGACTAAATTCCTTTACTCAAATTATAGTAAATAACAACAATTGGATGCTATAAATAGCAAGTAAAATTAATTTACAGACAGTATAAAATATACTACTCAGTTACTCAGAGAAAAAAATATCAGTATTTGTAATACGACAATTTAGAAAAACATTTTTTTCTATCTACTGAATTCACAAATAATTATTACAACGTCAATCTCCAATTTGTATTCCAGTCTAGAATTTTATTCCAACACAAAATAATTTCTAGAAAAAATGCTTTTTGAAGTTATTATAATTTACTTGTTTGTAAGAAGTAACACGGCTCACGAATCTCCTATACTAGAAGGGACAAGTCATATTAAACATAAAGACAATACAACAATAAAACACGATGGACCAATCGACGGACAATGTTTCGAAATCAAAAGAAATAAGACGGCATGCGAAGAATTTCTAGTCAATTCTACTTTTGATCCGTTTCGACTTATGGATGTTGAGTGGAAAGTGTGGTATTTCTGGAGCAATTTCTTCGAAGAAACTTTCAATGTGAAATTTACAATACCGTCTAGAGGTGTAAGTAATTTTTAAATTAATGATTCTTGTTTAATTTATTGTATTAGAACCACCGAAGTAGAACGTAGATGTTGTAAAAAATATACAATTTATATATAAAATTAACAGCCTCGCATGATCTACAACAACTAAGGTAGGAAATTATTTGGCGCTATGGAGCATAAAAATATGTAAAAAGAACTAATTTAATTTCTTAGATCGCCCCTAGAACCCCTAAAACCCAGTTCTAGTTTAATATATTGAAAGCTTTTTGGCAGTTTATATATCTTGTATATACAATATGTAGTACTTTTTTGTACGAACTTATTGTGAGTTTAAATTATTGCCAGTCCAGGGGTAGCGGGTGAATTGTCTTGTTCTGGGTTTTTTTTTAATTAATACTTGGTCATCGCTCTATAAATTATTTTTTTCTGTGGTCGTTTTCAATAATTACCTGTAATAATATCTACATTAATTTTATTATTTAAAAAAGGCTTGAATTTACAATCTCTTACTTACATCTTTCAGATGGTAGAATACTACAAAAAGGAGTTAGAACATGAAATGCATCCACCAGTGAACTGGGACGACGCGATACTGTTCATAGAGACCACCATCAACTTGAGTGGTTTAGTCATCAAGACAGACATCGATGGACAGTTCAGAGTGATTCCATCAATGGCTATAGAGTGTAAGTCTGATGAAAAAGAAAAGGAAACCGTGAATTCTTTCTTTTTCTGATTTTTCTGACTATATGATGGTAGGTAGTCATTATACTCTCTCTCCACTACGTTTACTCTTTCACGTTGTCTTACAGAAAGCCACATACCATGAAACCTCGCTGTAACACTTCCGTCCACGTGGTCTTGAAGTTCGTTTTCCTTTATTTTTTTAACTTTTTAATTAAATGAAATTTCTAAAATGTTTTGTCCCCTTGAATAATGGCACAGATAGTTTTACCCGCTATTACTAGAAATATTCCGAAACATGTTTTGCATGATCTTGGAATCGAAATCGAGAATTCATGACCTGCGGCTTTTTTTGTAGTTTATGCTCACTCACAGAGCTCTGTAGATGATTCCATTGTTGTAATACTATTTGTCTTTTTCTACAGACGTGGCCGTGTCCGACGTAACGCTAGCGATGAAGGTAGTAGACGCAGGGTACTTGGCCATATATAACTGCGTACAAAGCAGATGTTATGCTCTTGCGCCTATCAATAAGATGCCATACTATGGAACGGTAAGGAACTTATCTGTTAATCAAACTAATTCGTCTCTTTTCATTATTTGTACCTACACTATACAGAACTTAGCATTGTTCTTGTGGAGATTTGCAAAAACTAAATATGCTACTTGATAATGTCCCTCTCTTAGATCATCCACACTTTGAAGAATTACATTAAATTTGAAGTTTATTTCAACCTTTTGAAACATACATACCTACATTCACGCCTTTTTCCCAAGAGGATTTGCCGAAACCAAAACACGGCCACTTGAACAAACTCCTTTAAAAACTGACAACAATAATATATTTCAGTACGACGATGAATCCAAGAAAGTCGGTTGCAGTGGAGGCTACGCCCGCTCTCATATCGCTGTTACTCCATCACATATGTCCCGAACACATGAGCAGGACTTCGAGGAGACGCCAGAGGAATTCTATAGGAGTTTTGTTGACGCTGATGCAGATGAATATTTTAAATAATAAATCTAAATAATTTTTAGGCACATACTTCAATATCTATTGCTTTTGTAGCATTATTCATAGTCCATATAAAATAGTCTAATTTGTACCTGTTAGCTTTAAACAAAATAAAATAATTTAAGAATATAATGTCTTCATTACTTTTTAAATAAGTAATAATAGCCCAGTGTTATGAAATAGATGTGCATGCAAGTTGTCAATGGTTCCAACTTATAGCTACACACTAATATATTCGAAGATACTAGTCTGTATTAGAAAATGGCACTTACTTAACGGCATAGGATGACATCATGACAAAACGTTGTTGATTGAGACTTTTTACAGCAGTTGCTCTGACCAACGTGAGGTTCTTAAGACGCAGTCCCATAATCACGGGAATAGACCCGTGGCAACTCGAGCTAGCAATGGGTCTAAACATTACTTCAACATTCAGTGCTGTTCAACGTCTGAATTAAATAAATAATACAACATTTTAGCCCATTTTCTCTTACAGCTGTTCTCAACACATCACCCTAAACCTGTCTTATGCGATTTGAAAATTATGCGTATGCCCTGATAAACTCATCATAAGCCTGAATTCTTGTCGTAGAATATTTAGATGAAACACAAGACTTATATTCTGGAAAATTAGTCTAGAAATTACGGTATTACGTGTATGAGTCGCAACGGTTTAATAACATGTAACGCAATCCATCAATGGTATAATGATAAAACATCCACTACTACGTGTGTTTGTTGACACGCGGAAGTAAACTGAACTTGGATCAAATTCATTGTAAACGAAGATGTCACCAACATTTTTAGGTGTTTTTCAGTTTTTAATTCCACATTCTAAAAGTTGGCTTATTTTTTCGACATTTTTACATATTTATGTATTAATAATATTAATATAAGACTAATTTACTTAAATATTCTACAAATAATCTTACAATAATTGTCGAGATATAAAGTTAAACGTGACCTTCTAGATGCCTAAGACACGATTGCGACGGCAACTTCTTTATGGTCAACCATTTAATACCCGAACTCCCTTGGTATTGGTACCTTGACATTACAATCAGAGCTATCGTAACTTAGAAATAATCAAAGCAAAAAAAAAAATCGTCAATTTTACTACCGTATGAAAATGACAACATGCGTTAACAACCTTTTAAAAACTGAACACAGTTGAGGACTCCTGAACAAATCCCCGTATAAAGACACGTATTAGGTAAAGATCAACAGTAAAATGCGTGGCTTACAATGTGTGCTACTAATCGTGTTGACAGAAGCAAAGAAAGTTAAAGAACAACCCAAACCTTACTCAGATGCTGTGAATGCAGTCTTAATGAAAAAGTTTGACCCGACGGCCACGCTCACTAAGATGCCAGTACCGTTCGGACACATATTCAAAGAGGGGTTTGGAGACATCGATTCAGAATTAAAAGCACCATTAGATCTGGTAGAACTGTCAATGAGGTATCCGAAATCACCAGAAGAAGAAAGAGAACTCCTTAAGAAAACCCGCCCCGATTTGATTGAATTTCGGAAAACACCGTCCACAATCTATTTAAGTCCGAGAGATAAGTTTATGGCAGAGCTGGGGATTAGTGCTAATAACCCAATAAATGAGACCAAGTTTAGATGGTATGATTTATCAGAACTACAAGCAAGGAATTTGGAGGCGCCAGCCCAGCCGAGACTACGAACGGAATTTGGAAGGCCTAAGGATCTACCACCTCCACCAGCTCACATGCTTAATGTAGGCAATCTGACTTTTCCACAGGAACAAGCGGATTTAACGAATGTCACCACGTGTGATGAATTTGGTGGAGCGACCTTTTATCCTAAAGATATCGTTAATCTAGACTGGGTACCGTTTTACGCATGGGCCTATGAAAATTATAGTTATCTTCCTGTGCACAAGTTTCATTTTGCAACTAAGAAGGTAAGTGGAATGTATACATTTCTTGAATTAATGCACCCAATTATAAGACAGGGTGTATTTTCCCCTGAAATTACGGTAAACCAAATTTATATAGGTACATTTTGACCCCTTTCTTTCGGGTTATTGCGTTTTATCAAACGTATTTTGGTCTCTCATTATTCACCAACTTTTAGCTAGTGAATAAGTATCGCTTGCACTACTGGAAGAGACATAAGTCCATCAACTGGGATCAGCCCAAGATGGTGATGAGAGGGATCACGGAGACTATGCTGGTGGCTGTCAATAGGAAAGGACTGTTTCATGGAATGTCACTGCCAGAAGGAGTCCCTGCTGGTAAAAACATTGGATCTTCTTTCTTTTTTACTTTTCCTAGTCAGGTGGTAAAATCATCAAATAATTTTATTTCACTAATTCATAGCTAGAACATCACAGAAATCATGAATAAGGTCAGAGTCATGTAATTCTTACGAAAACGTCAGGTCTGATACACATTTTCAGGTTAATAGTTTACACAAATATTGCTGGAATGCGGAACTCACTTACATGCATTACATAGGTAGTGCTCATACCCAACTCATATTTATTAAATGCGAGTGGAATCATGTATTCTTTGATGTCATATAATAACTTGAAAATTACTAAAACATATCATGTATTACATAAACTTAAATTTAGTTCCAGATGAAAACATGCCGTTAGCGTACTTCACATTAAGATTTAAGATCAAAGAGCCGTACCTAGCGTTCATGTACTGCAACCAACTCTTCGCTACGATCATGGCAGTGGCTGGCAATGGCCCGACTACGAACGAACAGAAGCGGGCTGAAGCGAAGATCCTTGGGTACAGAGGCTATGGGGGCCCAGTCTCGAGGGACTTCTACGCAGAACAGGTGAAAGCTGGAGCTGAGAAACTAAGGTCTAGGCAGAAAGAAGAAACTAAGTTGAATAAAGAGGATATGCCTATGGAATCGAAAGACGAGTAATTGTTGGAAATATCGAGATTTTGTGGAACTATGTTGAAGTATTCGGTAGCGACTGTTATTTTGTTTTTTTTTTTCATTGAATACTCAGAGAATTATGTATGACTATTTCATTTCATAATATATCTATTAATTTTAAATCTATAGCTTAACACCAGGGCTTAGGTTTTTTGACTATGTGCATTTATTTCAGTAGCTCTTACTTTTTTGGGAATAAAGAAACTCAAACGACAAGATTTATTTTATACTTACTCAATATTATTTGTCACCGCTAAAACACCAAAAATATAATGTTAATGATAAAATAACTTTTTTTCGTATGAAATAAACGCAACAAGCAATATTTGTTTATTATTCTTTCTGTTTTCATCTCAAAAATGTTCAACAACCACAGAATTTGATACCACAAACAGTTTATGAAACAGCATCCTCTTCTCTCTGGTATAAAGACGACCCTGCGGTATACATTCACTCAGTGCATCTTGAAGCGAAATTAAACAGTCAGTATGGACAGACGAACATTACTAATTCTTATCACAGCAATTTTAATATTAAGTACGATTGCCGTAAATGGTGGTAAAAAGAAGAAAAGCAAGCGTAAATTAAGGATGGGGCCGAGAGGAATAGATAACAAGGAATCAACATCATGCGACGAGTTCTCAAAGAACGGAAGATTTAATCCATATTCAGTGTTAAATCAGAGATGGTTCATGTTCTACTATTGGTCAGCTCACTTGCCGATTCAGATTTTTACGTTCACTTATCCGTCGGCAAATGTAAGTCTATAGTTTTTTAAGACAACGGTGGTCTAGTAGTCTAAATTTCGAGTTATGCGTTCCGCGTTCACTGAAAACTCCGATCGCGGCGGTCAGTGTAAACGCACTTTCAACTATGAATTTTGACAGTGGAACTCTAACACAGAACGAAAATTATCTGTCAATGTAAAGTGTTCTGTGAATAGGAAAAATTTTCTTCTAAAAAAACTACTTATTATTGAATTACCAATATTAACCTACGTTAGAAGTTTCACCTAAGTATCACAGTTCTATATTCTTTATAAAAAATGATTTACCTACATTATATGTATACCTACTCAGCGACAGACTCCCGACCGATTTGTAACCCTGCCTTACAATAATATTTTCTAGTTTGTCATAAAACCATTATGTCCAACCAGATAACAAAGTTCTTACACCACTTTTTCGACGGTAACGTGACGATACCAGTAAACTGGACAGCGCGTCAGGTCATCATGTCCAATCAGAACAACGAGAGCAGTCTCCTCGTGGAGCGCAACAATAGGGGATATTACTGGCAGTACAATATTGCTAGAGGTAACTACGAATTACTTATTTATCTCAACTTTTTGGTCAGGCCTCCATTTTGTATACATGCATGTAATTTTTTTTTGAAAAATATTTATGTATTCTTAGCCCTATCTATAGACACAATTACACTCTAAATGGAAGATAGATACACAATGTAGCTCTCCACTTGGTAATTTTCTATTTATATGGTATGTTTTGGACACGTTTCTATAAATATGAGCGAATCAGTAATAGTTTGGACTGTAAAAACATCATTATACTAGCATGTATATTTTTCAGAATTAGATGATGAAAAACCATTCAACGAACCATTTGAAGTGCAAGGAAGAAACGATTATGGAGAACTTCACACTAAAAAGTTAAAGAAAATTGAGCCTTACGATGTTCGATTAAAACAGATTGACAATGGTCGATATATTGGTCTAATGGACTGCCGGGTTAGTAAAAGTATATATTTTATCGATATCATATTTAGACCAACTAATTATTTCAGTCATTTTAAGAGGCGCAAACTTGAAAACATATTAGTATACTCTTTACTTATCATTAAAATTGCATTTTGATCCTTCATCATATTTTATATGACCAATGGAATCACTATAGCAAAACTTCATTAGTGTAAAAGTTAATAAATATCTACTTCTTTCATTTCAGTCCCACACAGTGGTGGCACTATCAAAACTTAATGAAGTGCCACCAAAGAACAGGCTACAAGAAGAAGCAGCTAAAATTGGGTACCGTGGTCGTAAAGGTAAGTCTTACCTCTACCAGGGTCACGAGTGGCTCCCTATACCTGAAGATGACGAGGACCTTTACTGGGAACGATCGAAACCAAATCCTGACCAATCAGACATCGACAGAAAGGTGTTAAGAGAACTAGCGATGAAAGAAAGGGAACAACAGCAGAGCTTCAAGAAAGTTATGGGACTTGACGAGAATCTGCCGGATGAATTTTACGAAACTAACATCAAGAACGACGAATTTAGATTGTTCAATGATCGTAAAGATACTACGTTGAATAATAAAGGCCCTAAGTACGCAGTCAATGAAGCTAATCAATCTAGTGAGGAAACCAATGTGAGTACTAATAAAACTCAGCAAAGCGAAGAAGAAAATGACTGCCTTATTTGCGATATGACTAAAGATCTAGAACCAACAAATATTACCAAAGAATATAACAACGAAACTGATTCTGCGAATGATAAAGGTAATTCAACTAACGAGCTTGAGAACCCTCAAGTAAGCGTCGCACAAGACTATTTTGATTTCCAAGCGGAAGCAATTAATCAGCGGCAATTAAATGAACCAGAAGCGGCCAATAAACAGGTTGAACCGCTGCCTACAAAAATGGAAATTACTACAGTGAATAACGAAACAGAACCTGAGATTACTGTTAAAGAAGAACATGAGACGACTACTGAGAGTCCTTTAGCAAATGACAGTCTTATTGTAATTGATGCGACTACCGAAGCTCCTAAAGCTGATATGTCTACGTGGAAGGTAGAAACGCTTGATGAAGAATCTGAGAATTAGGAGTGAAAGATGATCTAGGTAGCTAACGATAAACGGATTGTGAGAACTAAATGTTGACTTGTAAAATATTAATATGAAATAAAGCATAGTAAAAAAATTTGGAATTTTATTGATATGTTTGCATTTCTCTTTTTTATATCATTACACATGGTCTAATAAAGGTCTACACTTTTATTCGACCATGTAAAAAGTATTGGGTAATCGCTATTTCAGAAGCTTAAGGCTTGATTCCCCGTGTCCCGACGCGCAAATTTTGTAAGTCCGATCTAAATCTAGTTAGTACTTTTGTATAATAACGCAACAAGCGAACAGATTCTGATACACTATAGATTTATATTAGTATCTAATAGATTTGCAAGATAGTTCTTCAAATATTCCCAAGTTGACTCAACTAATTAGAACAAACACTGGCCTATTAGGAGGTTTAATATTTGATGCTATTGTTATGAAACGACGCCTCGGGGAATTTAAATAATAACCGGGTAATTAGGGAAACTGCTACTTTGCTCTGGTTCTGCATAGTAATGAGTTCTCACTGGGATTGTTTGATATTCTTTAATACTAAATTAATCTATGAGGGCTTTACAACGATATAAACTAACTAAAAAGAAAAAAAATTGCGGTCGCGATGAATAAGCTCTTATAAACAAAGACAGAATAGACTATCACATGTGAGAAGTATAGTGTACTCATAATTGCGTAATACATTTAATTATGGTTTTCCCGATTGCTAATATTTAATATTGAGTTTCATTTCCAAAGTATTTTAAAGATATCAATTCTCGGTATTATGACATTAGGCAACGGGACGTGCGCTGCAGAAATAGATAAACTTTATTTAAGCAATAGGTTTTGTTTTCAGAAATTGCCATACGATACGTAAGAAGGTCAAAATCAAAGTAGGAAAAAAATCATGAACATGTATTTCTCTTTAACAATAATAAAAGCGAGCCTTAACTTGTGCCGTTATCCGACCAGTATTTTGTACTTCCAAAATCTATAACATCTAAATACAGCAACAATCTACACTTAAAAACAGTTATATCAAAAACTTATAAACTCGATAACTACGTAACGACGTTTAATTTCGTAAACCTCTAGTAGGGCCGGCTTCACACAAAAAATCTTCCATAAATTTTATAATTTATACCCAATTTGGACGGGTTAACGCGTTCGTGTAATATTATAACATCGGGCAAGCTCTTTAGAGTCGCCGCTTCCTAGCTATTAAAACAGTCTAGATAGTAAATGTCGTTGTAAACTAAACTAAATACGCTCGTTTTGAATGCTTAATCGTTTTACGAAGAGTCTCGACGAACGTTTGAGACGATGTGAATTTGTTTTGTACATTTTGTTTAGCGGTTTTTCGTGTTTATGTATTGTTGAGTATGTAGTAGGCTTTGTTTTGTTTCTATAGTAAACTTACTGTGGCTTCTGTTGAATTCCTCATTTTCTTATTTGTTTTACGCGTAGAGTATATTTCTCTCTAGTAAATATTAATAAACGCAGACTATATACTAGTAATACCATTTTATTAGTGGAATGTTTATCATATTATCGTAGGAACTAAATAGTATCACAAAATTACGTGATTACAAAGGCTTACAATAATCAAAGAATTCAGTAGGGAAGCCTTGAGTGCAAGGTTCGCGGCAATTCAGAATTTAGAACATCAGTGAACTGCAGACTTATGCGTACCCAAGCTTTTTGCTAAGTCATCGGACTGTAGACCTTTGTTAGTTCTCTCCTAGGCAGTTTTTACAGATTCACACAACTTTTATTATTTAATTAGCAAAACAGAAGCCAAAACGTAGACACTACGCGGTCGTCTGTGTATAGTGTGAATTGCATAGAAAAAACATTTGAATGTTTTGCTCAATCTAAAGCTAAACTTTAGTAACTTCTTCCTTCATTTTACTAAAACGATGCATAGTAGTTGTAAAACAACAGGAGGTTCGCATAACACGTTAATTGTTTCCACATGTTTTACGATATTTTCTCATAGCGAAATTACTCCATAAAGTTTTCTATAATTCAGGTTAATAGGGAGAAAGGGGCGTCGTTATGAAAAGTATTAAAGTTATAGATAATATAAGTACTTACTAAGTAATCATAGTGCAAGCTTGAGTTCAACTTAGTTTACTGAGCTTAAGCTAAGTAATAGTTATGCGTTTAGCTCGCACTTACAAATTGTCACGTTCCTAAGGTTCTTTTGATTGTGACGTAGTTCTAACGTTTGTAATGTATTTATGTTACGGATATAGTGTAATCATGTTTTGTGGAAATGCCTTTTTTACTCTATTACTATTCTAAAGCCGACTCCAATGGAACCACCGTAATAAGAAAGGCGACTTCCTACTACTATCGACTACTAGCTATATATTTTTTTAAGAAACCCTGAATGGCGCTTCTAGTGCGATACGTATGATTTATTTTTCAATTAGATTGTAAATGTCAAACTGTCTATGTTCGGTAGTATCCAGTGTAGGAAACTGTTATAACAACGACGTTCATATAGAAGAATTTGCATAGCAGCACAAAATAAAAAAAAAAATAAAATAAAAAATAAATAAATAAATATTTTATAACGTATATTTTTATGCATACCTCTAGCATAAAAAATACTATTATTGTTATTGTAATGCTCAAACTAAGTATTTTTTCGTAAATTATGTTGAAATTTAAATTATTATTAAAACTGAAACAATTTAATTTACAATACTCTCACTTGATACGAACGAAAATACGAAACTGTGATGTCATTACACCTATACTTTAGTCTCCACGGACGTTTGAGTGGTTATGATATTCCATAAAGAGTAGCTTATTTGACTGCTGTCAAGTGCCCAATTTCTTTTGAATTTATAAATAAATAAACACAAGAATTATGTAAACACATTGCAGTGCTAACAAGTGTTTAAAATGCATTATACTGACAGAAGAAAGTTAATAAATTCCATACAAGTGTTCTATAAAGCGTGTTAATTTGACATTTTTGTAGAGCGCCTAATCGTTTATTCAAAATGACATATAAAACGGGCCAATTAAATATATTCCATTACATATTACTTGTGTGAAATGTTATAACAATATTTTGACTTTTTTATAAATGGGGCGACCCTTTTAATGCAATGCAATTAGACTTTTGAACCTTAGAAATTATTTATGCTTTAGTTTAACCGTAATTTTGTATAAATGCGTGTTGTTATGGTTATTGTAATCTTAAAAGTTAAATATGTAGATACACTTTGACTTTTGTCAAGTTATATGAGGTGATAGAAGTTTTAAGAGTTCGTTTTCATATAGTTTTTATGTGGATTCTATATTTCGGTATTTCAAACAGATTTTTTTGAGTATATTCTTGTCTACACTTAAAGAGTGTTTTAAAAGGTTGAATAAATATTAATAGAGCTTTCACATATATGTGTTTAAAAGGTGATAGAGTTAGCTAACAGAATTTAGGAATGTCTTTTATCGCGCTACAATAATTTAAAAAAATATTAGTAATTGATATCATTAACACGAAAGAATATTAAACGAATAGAGTGTTTGGTGTATAATGAGTAAAAGACATGACGTTAAGAACTCTTTTAAAAAGAACAACCGAAGACGAAGGCAAGCGCTAGTTTCTTATAAAAAGACTTCACCCAAAAGTTGTCCATCAACAGTCGATAACTCAAAATATCCTGATACATCCGTAATTACAGCGAGGGAGTGATGTTCCTGTAAGGTCAAGAGACGTGGTGCCGCGATCAATCACTGGCTGCCATGATGGATGGACCTCACCGACCACCGATAATTATTGATAACGCGACGTGCATTGAACGTGCTCTTTTACTCTTTTTAAACTCCCGGGAATATAAGCGTCATTGGTCACTGCTTATTATTAATGCGCATTTTGAATTTCCTATTTTTTAAATAGATGTTCGTGTATAAAAATTGAAAACGGGAATTAATATAATCATAGGTCTTGTAGCCTCTATTAGCAGCTAAATATTGCCCTAGTGGTTCTGAAAAATGAAAGTATTTTTATTTAGTTTTGTAATTGATTTCCTACAGGACTATTACCGGACCACCGCGGTAGAATATTATTACGCTATAACTCATGAAATAACTGACAAAAATGATTACCTTCTTGATTGAATATCTACAGCGTTATTTTATAGTTCCCGTACGTTTCTTGAATGGCAAAGTATCGCATGTCATCAGCAAATTAAGCTGCTATTCATCAAACAAAAACTAGCAACAAACATGTCCTCATTAATCTACCTGTATGGAGGCGCAAAAGATGCTTATCCAAGTACGATAAAAACCATAATAGTTGTCACCTTAGTCCCATACCACGGCTCTACGTAATTCATTAGCCGTTATAAGACCCGATTATCATAAAACTCTAGTAGAAAATAATCTCGGGACCGAATAAATATGCCATATAGAAATTTAGTACCGAAAGTTTAAGGTAGATGTCGTGCTGTGAGCAAAGGGCCCGCGCGTCGGCCGTGGCGCTTCGCCGCGCGTTTTTTATAAACATAACCTCTAAAAAAATATACATATATTTTTTGACTGTCATCGGGAACTAATTTCGTGGGGTTTTTTGTGGTTTTTCTGTTAATAATTATTTCGTAAAGCGCCGCCTTCTGAGACCGTCTTGTTGAGAGCGGTGAGGTATCGGCCTTCGATGCGTGTGTTTTTTGTGATCTAGTATTCAGATTTCTTTGTAAGTGATAAAAGTAATGATGATAGGCATCTGTTTGGTGTGTAGTTTGTTGTTTGTTGTGTTATTAAAATGTAGAACTTATAAATAATAAAAAAAAAAAAACATTTATTACCAGTCCAGTATTACAAAATTATGCTTATATCTACGACAACCCCACTAGGCGCAGCCTGTATCGGGGCTATCAATATTATGAACAATTGCCAGATCGGACTAGTTAACTTAAACTGAAAATGTACTTATTTATTAATAACTTGTACTTGTACTTAACAAGCCTAAATAAAATTACGACTTTTCAAGTGGATTAACGAAACGTGTCAGGTTGCGTTTTTAAAAAAACAATCCAATATTTAGACTTCAGACTATGGGTACAGGGAAAGTATTTATATTTGTTTTAATAACTATAAAACACCCCCGAAGCCTTTTTCTACTTTCAATATTATCTTGTAATTGACGGATAGTATAATTTTATGGACTATTTCTATTTTAGTATCTACATTAAAATGTGTAGCAAAACAATTTTATTTAAACTATCTAGTTGGTTTTATGACGCAATTATAAAATAATAAAATAAAATCAACTAGATCATAAAACAATTTTCAGTAGCGCCATAGTTTTAATGGATATCTTTTCCCGCCAAACAATTTAGACGCAACAATATTCGACTAACATGAAACATCCAATTTTTATAATCGAAATAGTCACGGGAAAATCGTCTAACTACAGACACGCGCCGAACACGCCCCTGAAATACATATTATTCCATACCCGTGGTAAATCTTATTTATCTATTTTATGCCTATTTTGGAACACAATTACAAACCAAAATGAATTATACATCAAGCAGATAAAGTATATTTTAGAATAACAAAAATGTTTTATCGATGCTCGGTTCATATTCGATAACAACAGTTACCCGTTACTAAAGAGGACGCGTGCCGATTTATATGGGAAGTATTGCGATTTGAAAATGGAATCGTAACTTTTTAATTGCTTTTTAATTATAAGCATTCGTTCCTTTTTCAATTTCGTAATGGAAGATAAATAGGGCTCCTTGTTTTCTTGATGTTTTAATGTTGCTTTTAGAACAGAGTCCAATTTCAGTTTAGGTTTTATGATTTGCAATATGAAATTTAATTCGCGTGTTTTATCTTCAGAGCCTGCTTGCTATATTCTACCAGTATTTAAGTGTGTAAAGTGTGTTACTTATTTTATCATTAAATTATGTTATTAAAAAATATACCTTTATGATTAAAAGTAAGAAGCAAGCATGTTTTTTTACTTTTTTATTTTTGCTTATATTTTTCTATTTCATAGAACGCGTGAAAAATATACTTACATTTTCTTTCGCTAGCAAAACAAACCTACGACATTAAAACGTAAGTACCCATTACAGCGAACTAATTATTATTAGTGGAATCACAACAGAGGGCGGTTGCCCTTCACCCCAGTCACCCCGAGGTAGCCCGAGGCATCCCGAGGCACCCCGAGGCACCTCATGTGCCTGGCCATCATTTGTTCAGACTTGCCTGGAATCCGTGCGATGTGCAGTGCTTGCAGTTTCGGCCGAGTGTACTGGCGAATACAAAAGTGTCTACGAAAGGTAAAAATTCATTTGGTTTATTGTTAAGAAGATGCAAAGATCTAAAAAAAATATCGTTCTTACATTTTTCTTCGATTTAAGCTTAATAAAAATAATGTTACATCCACAAGTCACGTTACTTTAAAATAAATCTTGAAAAGGATTTAGAAAAGTCATGTCGAATACAGAAAGTTGGTACTGTACTTATGTACTTAAATAGTACATTATTTTAGTTGTTGAACTTAAAACACAAATAGATTAGCGTTAAAATGACTGTAGTTAAAGAGCTTAAGTAGAAATAATGACGATACTACATGATCAATGTATGTAGTACTAATACTGTCAGCTATGTGCACCATCACGTTAATATTTTTACGATACATTTATATGCCAATAAATGGTTTTATTGCTTATTTACTTGACCTTAGACGTTTAGAGGTCAATTTAATACAATATGTAAGACGTGACTAACCTTATGGCCGACATAACATCTTTAAGATTGGAAAATATATAATTCTCTATACAAACATGTTTAAAAAATATAAAAGCAAAGTAAAATGTAAGTAACTTTGAATTCACGAAATACAAAACTATTTTAAAATATGATAGCACTGTTCGTTGCGACTGTACCGCGTCCCTACATAAAGGTCCCCTACGTGAAAGGCGCGAGTGTCAGAAAAACAGTTCGGAGCCCGCAATGAATAGCAAAAATTTAAATTTCACGCAACTATGCGTGGATGGGGCGGTTGGCGATTCACTTGTGCCCTATGTTATAGAGAGATAGCGACTTTAAAACTTTTGACAAAAGAGCTTACAATGGTAACTAAATTGAACTATAATATTAGTAAGAAAGTAAAAGAAAGTAAAGTAAAGAAAGTAGTTAAATATTACCAATATGACGTCTTGAGAAAAGATACCTATAATTATAAGTGTAAGCAAAATAAACTGCAACCCTTAGAAGTAAAAATCAAGGTATACACAATTTGTAGCGTTGCTACACTAATGACACTAGTCACGTATTTAAAGTATCAATTGATACATTAAACCGAACAGTAAAGGAATAACTTCATGTCTGGCACCGGTCCTTGTTTTAGGTCACGCAGCTTGTTTCCTAAGGCTTGGGCCCCAATTCTATAAGTTGTAGCTTCGGGGCAGACACAACTCAATGCTTCCGGGGGGCTGTAAGTCTTTGTTGTGGTCACCAAATACGCCAAGTCCCGGGTAATTGACTAACAACTATTTTAGCTTAGTTATAAAGGTAGAGCATGCTTTCAACACTGCTTCGAATCATTGAATGTGTTTTGAAGAATATGGTAGAAGTTTCACAGTTATTGCGTAATCATCTTTTCATTAAATTGTGTTGATTTAAGTTTATTGTAGATTTTTTAAAAAAATATATGGGTTTTTCACCATAAAATCTGGTTCACGAATATACGATTGTATCTAGGACTAGCTGACCCGCGCAACTTCGCTTGCGTCACATAAGAGAGAATGAGTCATAACTTTCCCCGTTTTTGTAACATTTTTCGTTGCTACTCCGCTCCTAATGGCCGTAGCGTGTTGTTATATAATCTAAAGCCTTCCTCGATTAATGTTCTATCTAACACTGAAAGAATTTTTCAAATCGGACCGGTAGTTCCTGAGATAAGCGCGTTCAAACAAACAAACAAACAAACAAACTCTTCAGCTTTATAATATTAGTATAGATTAGTATAGATTATAGAATATAGGTAGCAGCTCAATAACGTGAATCTTTTAATAACAGATTTTTAATAGTAAAATAATTAGTATTTATAAGTTAACATAAGTATACATTTTTCGGTAGCCCGGTTAGCTGCTACATTGTATTACTAGGCCCTTCTATCTTTATCCATCTCTTACCCAAACACAAAAGTCACTTCCCCTAAAACGCACACATTTTTTCTAATTCACACCATAGCAAAGCTGATTGCCAAACAAGATTACTACATAATCATCATATAGTGCTCAAATACAGATCAATCTCGGCGTCGCGGCCGTGCGCGGGGGATCTGAGCCACGCGTGCGTCACGTGACCTGCGCCCGCGCACTCCCGCGACCAATCGATCCGAAACACACCATACATTACCACTAATTAAACGTAGAGATTATAAAAAATATATGAAAACTAGTTTTACTTGCATTACTATCATGTTTAAGGTTCCGTACCCAAATTGGAACCCTCCTATTGAGACTTCACTGTCTATCTGTCTCTCTGTTTGTCACCAAGGCTGTAGGTATCTTATGAGCAGCGATAGTTAAAAATAAAAAAAATTCACATGATTTTTTCCTATTGTTAAAAGATTAGAAAAAGATATAAAGGAGGCTCCCATATAACAAACGTCTTTTTTACCGATTTTTTATTGGTACGGAACTCTTCGAGCGCAAGTCCAACTCGCACTTTTTAACCTTTATAGGTAGTCGGTATTATATTAAATTTTCAACCGATGTACGTTAATAATTGGCTACGATTCCTATTAAATGGATGGATAAAAGAAAATATATGAATTATGAGTATTTATTATATCGAGTAACATTACAACATTATTGCAATTATTATATTTTGTGTTCATTTTTAAATGGTTGCAAACATTATTTTCGGTCAATGCAGCATTGAAGGGCAAAATACATTTTAAATATTCAAAAATATAAACTATACTAAAACTAAACTGGTTTTATTGTATGAAAACCGGGAATCCGAGTTTACTTTTTGCGACACTAAGGGCTAGTTCTGGATAACCTAACTAATAGATAAAGTAGCAACAAATGTATGAAAAATACTGTATAAAAACTGACATGCAACATGTACCTTATCTGGAGGTGGCAAAACTGGCCATAGCACTGTTTCCCAGGACACTTTAGTAAAGTCCATAATACAATGTATCCCTTTCGCAAACATCGCAAATACGTCACAATGACCGATTGAACAATGTTAAGTGTGAAGGGGACTAGTAATACTGATATTAATGACGATAATCTACTTATAATGTGAGAAAATGTTCCTAACACGATGATTTTAATCATTTCGCTATAATATTTATATGTATAGTTTAAGTATGGAGTGAAAAATTTGTAGTGTGTGTTAGACTGTTCCATATTCTGGATTATTGCTCAGTAGTTGTTGTATACCTAAGAGCAGTGATTTTCTATACTAAACTTCTACACAAGTGGTAAATGATTCAAATCATCGAGTTTAAGGCAACACCGCAATCAGTTTTCAAAGTAATGTGTGCGCTGTAAATAAATATCACTTGGAAGAAAATTTGAGCTATCAGTGGGAAAATAATGGGTATTTTGGGTATGCGTACAACAATTCAACGTCCTATAAATTATTTTAGGAGATGAATGCAGGAGTTATAAAATTTATATTAAGCTATTTAGGTAACAAAATGATAAAAACATCGCGTTTTGTCGCAGTACATAATGTGATCTTGGTCGTATTACTCTTATTACTATGGTTAAAATAGCTTGTAAGAAAGTAAAAACATTAATCATAAAAAGTTAAAAATAAAATCTAATTTGTACATGTTCACGTTAGAATGCTAAAACTATTAATACAATACATACATGTATAGTATTAATAGCTTCGTATAAAATAAACATGTGAATATTCACGAGCCGGCGGTCAGGTGTCGTCAATCAAATAACTCGTCAACTTCACACAGTTTGTTGCTTTTAACGTTTTTGTTTTAAACTGAGGTCAGGGGTCACACATCAATGTCAGTTTTTGTGGAAATTTTGCAGTATGCTTAAATATTGCTGTTATTTTGACCTACTTTTTCAAGTATTTATATGAGTAAATGTTATATTTAGAAGATATTCTGTCGGCTTAGATTAAAAATAATTATTTTGCTTTAGTATTTTTCTAGAATAACTTACTTTCAGCGATCGACCGTCTGGTTTACCTGATTTTTTTTTCACATCCAAAATAATTTGATATTTGCCGAGTTTGTATGCCCTACTATAGTGTATACTAGGATATTATTTGTAGACGAACCTCCTGCCAAAAAGACATTCATTTTTTACGAGAAAATGAGAATAATCGTTCAATCTGCCCCTTACATACCATGTGATGAAGCATAAAAACAATTTGTACACGTGTTCCTACCAGATTTACGCGATCCACTGATTTGATTGCCCGCCGCTAATACACTAGCACGTGAAATCGCAGTACAAAGAGGGAGAATCACTCTCTGACTTGACTACTCTATACATTGTAGAGTTTATGAAGTATTGTAATAGGTGCAGAAGTCGCCTTGATGATGATATTGTACTAAATGTTGCAAGATAATGTGTAGCTTAGGACTATCTGCAGGGGCAATATAATTGCAATTTTCTTGAAGGATTTAGGTATGATTGCTTCTTTTTAAAATGTTATTACCTAACATTAATGTTTTTATACTAGAGGTAAAGATAGCAAAGTGATTAATCTGTGAGAGTTTTCTTGCAAATAGCCTTGCAAGTATAAAAATTGTCAGGGTAACTTAAGCCGTCGCCGGGTCTACACCAGTACTATGAGAAAAACTACTACCCACTTGTAGGCTAATTCTGTCACAGATTGTTGCTTCATAATAATCGTTAAATAATTTAGAGACTAAAACTTTATGCAGATGTTCTTAAGATATTTCTTACTAACCCCGTCTTACAACTTTACCTCGCTGAAGCACGTTATATACCAGTTTTGTTCTAATAATCTCCTAACACACACGGAAGCAAGTGGGACCAAGGGTTGTCACATTTAAATAATAGTCGTAGTAGTAGCAGTAATAATAATAGTACAAAAAAAATTAAATGAACAAAGTACAAGAAAGTATTATAGACGCGGATCTTATTTTGATAGCCTTTAATTCAGATTTTTACAGCTTATTCCTATCAAAACTATCAAAAAAACGAAGTATGTAACATTTTTGAACTTTTAATGAAACTTGTAACCTTTGTAGGTTTGAAATCAAGGAATGTTCCCTAAAACAATTTAAACACGACACTGCCCGACAACTGGCCAGCCCTATCATCTAACATAGCAGGTAAGTGTACATTACCGAGGTACACTCTCGGCCACTCAGTCTGAGCCCTCTCGGTCACGTAGCTAACTCCCGGAGTAATCTGCGAACACTATAATTTGCGATATTGGCCGACTGCCGCGGTAGCGCTATTAAAAATTGGATAAAATTGGATATGGATAGCACAAAATGAATGAATTTTCTCGGTTCTCGGTTACTGTGGGAAACCAAGTGATTGTAGATAATGTCTACTGTAGTGTACCGTGTGGTGGTATTGCTTTTATAGCGCCGGAGAGAACTTTCTGAACTGTTCCCATTGTAGTGATTGGTGTTAAATTGTTCACTTGGTTGTTTTGTTTTTTTAGTTAAGTACTAACTTTATGTTAGGTGTCTAGCATTCGTTGTTCTTTATTATTTCGTCTGTAGAGGGGTGACTATGAACTACATATTAGTAGTATTATGTCTACTATGCCTAGCATTAACTCGCTAATTTATCAACAAAATACTGAAAATTGTTTCGCACCTCTACCGTGACGTGTGAAAACTTAAGCTCACTTATTTTTTTCACCAAATCTAGATTTAAGGTTTTAAGTAGCATTCAGCGTTTACACTAAAGATAGCGATTCGCTTCCTATCCACCCCGTAGGCCTTTCGTCACACCCTTCCCTGTGATTACTACCCCGAATACTATTTGGTCAATGTTCTGCGAATTAATGTATCGTTAAATTGGCCTGCAGTGTAACAACACGTGCACAGTGCCACAATTATGTATGCCCATGTTTTTGTCATGCACTGTAAAACATTGTTTTTTTGACATTTAAGATGACTTTTGAGAACAAAAGCTTTTTTACTCGGCCTTATTATATACCTCAGTATACACAGAAAGGAACGGCTTCTAATTTAAAGCTGATTTCAATAAATTAAGTCTATGCCATTCAATCATGAATATTATTTGTCATGAAATAGTCAGTTTCAGTTTTGAAGTTTTTTCAGTTGTTTGAAATAGTATTTTATGCCATATTTTTTTGCCTGTAAGCATACTATTTCTTTACATTTTTATTACCGCGAATCTTTTAATTCCATATTTTTAACCGCAACAAGTTTGTAGTGAAATAATTAAAAACACGTAAACATTTATTAACTAGCGAGATCGTATCTCACAGTCATTACAGCAATAGCAATTACATTCAAAGAACAATTAACAAAAAGTACTAAATTCTAGTCAGTTGTAATTTATATCGTAGGCATCCTATAATTATAAACATATAGGTGGTGGTGGATGAAATCTAGTTGCAGAAAAGAAATTTCATATTATGTACCTACATACTCGTAGTTTTAGTCTCTACCACTGTGACACGGTCGGCAGTGTATCTGACAGTCTGACGGTCTCGGGTTCGACAATTGGGTCGGGAAATGTCCTATGTTTCATTTCCAATATATGTTAGATTATTTCTCAGAGTTTGGTAACAAAAACCCCCTATTACCTGGGACTAACTTTGTTAATAGCGAAAAGTGAGTGTATTTTATACACTTTTGGTTATAACAGGCGTATCATCTACGTTTTTTTATTCTAGCCGTGAACAATACGGCAGAACTATAATAACAATTTTACCTGCTTTATAACTGTTCAGAATGACTTCAAATATAAACTAGATGTCTCTATAAAACGATGCTACTTCAATACAGTAATGAGCGCAATACCGGCAATACATTCAGTTCTATCACTTGTAGCCATCATGTCAGGTGCTACGATGCTCTTTGTAGAAGGTTCAGAACAAATGTCAGATCTCAGGTTTTTAATTCAAACCTATTTATAATAAATATATTTGTTATTAAACTTATTAGTACTACTTTAGTTTTGTAGTAAAATAAGAGCTGTAGCGCGATTCTGTACAGTCGGTACGGTCGAGTATTGAAAGTTTGACATTTAGAATGTACTGCTAAAATAGGTCCTACGACGCCCGTCAGAAGCGCTGATTTTCATACAAAATTTCTCGATGACAAGCCGGTTGTCGGTAGTCGATAGTAGTAGAGAATCGAGCTACTGATTCACTTTATCATTAATTTTTAACGATGGGTTCATAAAATAAAACATCACGAAGCTCAACATGCATGACACATACCAATTTTCCGATACAACATAAAAACCGAATTTTACACTTGAGGCCATATTTGCGTACAAACAATGCGGTAAACGTTGGGCCACAAAAACGGCCGCTACAGTGTGGATGCGCGCGCGTCGCCTACACCGCTTCCTGCGAATAACTTCCGGCCGATGTTAATCGTTCAAATTGCTCGTATTATGTTATTACACAGCTTGCCTGTAGTCAGGCATCATTGCCTTTTTTGCTCGATTATTCCAGTTTATAATAAAGCTTTATAGATAACGTATATTTGTTATGTTTTGGACAGTTGCTAAATTGCTTCGTGTTGGATATTTTGATAGTTGATCAATTAAGATGTCTTTTCGTATCTATAATTACAAAGTGGTCTCGCATGTCCTCAGTAGACAGTAGCTTCAAGTTTAACTTACGTATGCTTACCTATGCTTATTATGTATGCTTGCCACGCGGAAAATTATCGTATCTAAGACTTGCGGGCAAGGTGCAATAGATTTAAAACAAAGTAAGAAGATAAAACCCTTTTGGTGGATGAAACAGTTATATGGGGTTTCAGTTAATTTGACTTACTTCATATCTTTATAAGATACTTAGGAAAATCAGTGATTTGTGAACGTCAATAAGAATCTGTTATCACTCCAAACATGGAAATAACAAAGACACAACCTCACATTAAGTTACACATAAACAAAATTGTCGAGTACACTCTTCGACAAGAGAGAAACAATCGAACGTACCATGTGTTCATATCGAGCGACGGCGGGGGGTCGATTCAACCCTTACGAGACTGCGAGCGACATACTAATAGCACCCTGCGGTTCTTAAGCTCGCGAATAAACTTGCTAAACAAGGGGCGTCACGTTGACATATGACTTTACAAAATGATAAAGGAAGCAAATTGCAGAAAGCTACTATTTGTTTTAAAATAAGGAATTGTTCTAATCTGACTTGTTACTTATTTATATTATGTGCAAGCATGTATTTTTAGATGTTTCGATGGTTCTTACTTAGGTACTACGCAAAAACTATTCAACGGATTATTAGGATTTTTTTGAACACATATAGTTTATATCCAAGTTTTACATGTGTCTTTTGCTGTTAGTAATTTTAATAAAAAAAACATATACAATATATAACATTTTTTTATTCTTATAAGACAACAACAAATCATAAAATAGCAATTTAATTAGTATACACAAAGAAATAATTTACAGTATATATTTTCATTTCCCCGATGCAGGCATTTTAAAGCTAAAAAAGCCTAGCCAGGAAATAAATACAATATAACGGTACTCAAAAAAACTTAATACCTAGTATATCATAAAAACTGTCATCAATTTTCAGATCAGCATTCTGAAAGCTTTTAATATGACATTGAAGGCAATAGTTACTTTGTGTGAATTCATTTCGTTTTAATAGTTTCTGTTGTGCCTTTAGAAACATAATAAATTGCGATAAAATCTGCCTTTTCAGTATATTTTCCAATTTATCTGTAAATTAGATTATGTGCGTTTTATATTCGTGGAATTATAAACAGCCGGCTAGATTTTAATGTAGTTTCAGTCATTCGTAGGCCTTTGTCCGGCTCATTCTACAAATCCGCTTCTAAAGAGAGATGAGGCTTTTCTACCTTAGTTTGACATGACTATCTATCAAACGCCATTATTATTAAAGCGAATATCTTGGTTTACTAATATAGCAATGATTTATTTCATAATGTCTGTGGTAAACTCTCGTGTTCGCATTGGGCACGGACGTTTTCGGCTAAAACCTGCTACAAAAGCCATCTCCGGGCGTATCGGAACTAGCTGGTCTCAATAGATCGCTGTTTCAGAAATCGGTCGGAGTAAATGAATGTTCCATTCATTCACTCATTATCAGTTTTCAACGATGAAGTACTAATAACATGAATAATTAAGGCTTAATGATAAGATAATTTGATTTACTTCATCAAAGGTTTTATCTTGGTACTTTTCAGTGAGTAATCTTAGAAACAATATAATATGAAGCGTGTGAGTGAAAGCAGTACATACAATGATTGGTGTTAGTGTTACCGCAGAGTTTTTGCGCGGCTATGTATAACATCGGCACCTAATTTGTCGGAGCAATAATAAAACGCGGTCGACGCGACCACAACGTTTGTAGCGGCCGCGACCACTCGCAGGTTTTACTACCAAAGGTTCTCGGTTTTAAATCAAATCTTCGTGTGAGAAGATATTGAAAGCAGCTTCTATTAGCTATATTACTATATATAATGACATGTTACGTATAACCGCGCAGTACAGCACATACAAAACTGCTGTGCAAGTCTCTCCGCTTTCAAATTCTATAAAATTTATAGTACGTATATAAGATTGAATTTTAGTAAAAAATATGTGTGTTGCTCCAAAATTACTGCGAACTATCTGCAAATCATCTGAACTGAATATGGAAATATGGCAAAATATTAGCGTTGTAAACACATTGACATCTTGGTCACTCTAAATATAATTGCGTGGATTTTCAAATTGAACACAAAGAATTTTCCAGCGGTACAAATTTTATACTAACCAGATCAAAGATATTTTACAGATTCTTATGAATCATTTTATTATATGGTACTCAAATTAAAAAGCTCCAAATGATTTAGAAATGCAAAGTTCTAATACTGATGCAAGAAAAGCTAGGTTTTGTTTTTAAATTCTCATTTCAGCAAGTATCTCTATAGCAATGCAAATGATCGAAAGTTGCAGATCTTAGTACTATAGACCACTTTGATTGATTTCATTGCAACAGCCTCAATTCAAACTGTTTTGCGGCTATCGTTATTGTTATTACAAAACTAATTTGCAAGTCTAGTTTCGTAATTCGACTTCCCTTGCAACAAATAAGCTATTTTCAACGTCTGAAACAAAATTAAATCTATTTACAAGTTGCGTGTGAGTTAATTTAAATGAATTATTTTTAACACAATATCATCGTTTGTTCTGTCGGTATATTAAATTTAATAGAGTAGACAACTAGGCACAGTGATATTGAAAGTGTTAAAATCATTTGTCCTAAAATAGCTGCCATTGGCAATAAAAGCTGCAAAGTATATATTGTTTAAGTATGATTTGTATTTTTTACCACAAGACGTATGTGAAAGAAATTTAAAGAAATATTAAAGCTGCATCTAGATTCGATCGTGTGTAGATAGTAGATTAGTTATTTTTTAACGATTTAATCAAAAAGATACAGCTGGAAATACAAGAGTAACCCTGATTTATACTCCAAACTTGTATCTAAGCGGTGATAAATTTACGAGACTTTTTCTCATCTTTATAAATCTTACATAATTTCAGAATGATTTTCAGAAACTGAAAAAAATATAGCTCCTTAGATAATAACCCTACATGTTCAAGTGACTAGAAATTTTTCACATGGTAGGCATAGTTATATTAGTTGTCACAATATATAGGCATAGTTATAAATCAAGGGTTATCAGTGTGGCGTTACTGGGTGAAAGTACAATATTTATAAAGTGCGGCTTCGTGGTAGGGGCGCGGGGCGGCGGGTGCGCGCTCAGCCCTGAAATGAGTTCGGCGTGAGGCGCGTCTACAGTGATAGCGAGTGATTCTGAGAAATATTTTGGCTTGTATAATAGAGTACATGTTTGCATAAACTATTAAGTTAGAAGATTTACCCCCGGTTCCAGAGTACATTTAACGGTAGTTTTTTTTATTCAATTGCGTTTTTTTTAGATGAGTTTTGACACTATTTAATAGATAAACTATCGCTAAATGTACCTGAGAAACTGGGGGTAAAAGAAGGAATGGAAACTTGATACGTTGGTAGCTTAAAAGTGTGACAGAGTGACTGATGGTCATCGGTAGCTGGCAATATGACTGGTCACTTTAATCAGAGAATAACATTTCAATACATAATGTGGAGTCGGGCAATTACTTTGGCTCATCATTTCCACGAGAGTTTAGGTAAAATGTCATATCAGCAGTCTCCAAGTCCAAGTCTCCCTCATTTTCTTAAAACAAGATTTAGTTTAGAAAAATATACATAACATCTTCATTTCAAGGTAAATAGACGTGGTAAATAAAACTTTCATAACAAAGGACATTTTCTTGCGAATTTTCTTTCCTGAAATCGTTATCAAAGAGGCTCCACCTCCCGGTTTGTGTGACCCAAGCCCTGGGGACGTAAACAGGCCTGTTTAAATTAGGATAGGCTTTGACGTGTCTTCGGAGAGCCGGCTATGTACCTTCAGACGTTGATAACTACACTCCCCAATGTACCAAACTTCGAGCTTATGACCGATTCCAAACTTTGCAGTTACGAAATGACATGAAGTGCTTGAAATATTGGATTGGGGATAGCTTTGATGTATAAAAGGTTTTTTTGAATACTGAAGTTATATTACAGTTAAAAAGAATATTTTAATGTGTCTCTCGGAGGGGCTTATTTATATTTACCTGTGCGACTGCCTATTATAAGATTTCCGTTTTAAGTTATATTACGTCAATAAGAAAACTGTTATGCTTTAAGTGCTTTAGAGGTTCAAGTCTTGCTTTGGATGTTGAACGAATTCGGATCTGAACGACAAATAATCACAACAAAACGGTAAGAGGTATACATAAGTCAATTTTCGCGTCGTTAAGAAATGATAATTCGCGAGGCAAAACCGAATCACCCTATTTTTCTGAACAGGTGTACAGTACATTAGCTCAGATGATTGACGGAAACTGAAAAGGATTTTGCCATGTTGTCCCTTGTAATGTTTTGTAAGATAAGTATAGAATAAAAATAGTTAAGCATATTGAAATTTATTCATGATTTTACCTTAGCCCTGTAATAACAGTGGGATTCATCGTGACCTCTGAACGAACATTAAAGCCAAGCCAGAACTCAACAGTAGACCATTAGCAGCTATTCTGATTTGATTTGGATATTAAACTCAGTAATACACTATTAGATCAAATTAAAATGCCACACAGGAGTACAAAAAATAAAGAAAAAAAAACCGAATAATTTCGGTAAAAAACCGGTGAAGCTAGACAAAACGTTAGGTCACTCACACGCTCATCACAAAAAAACCGGGCACAGACAAAACATGGAATTATTTTATCGGTTTTTATCGTTTACCGATTATTTTAATCGGTTCGGCCGGATCGGGTGTCCGTCTGTCGGTAATGGTCGTAATCGGTCGCTAATCGGCGCACAATTTACGAAATTGTCGATCCGTGTCGGCGACTCTCGATGATCGCTCGATAACTTAGTGATGTATCTCAGCTTTTATCGATAACATACAAAATCAGTAACATATTTGTCAATTTTAATTCATAAAATTGAGATGTTATTATCAGTATTTGTTGCTTTTCTTTATCAGTTTTAGACTTTTTTTATGTTCAAGTTTATCCGTTAATCGAAAGGTCTCCGATTTATTCTCTCGACATATAGAGTCGTTTGTCTTAAAATAAATGCATCGACTCTACAAAATGAACTAACAGGGTCTAATATTTATTAAATGGTTGTTCATAATAGCTGTAGCATTAGTACTTAATATGACTGATCACATAATCGAAGTTAGCTATAAACTTGCTATGAAACATGGCTCAGTAATATATTATATCGTAGAGGTACTTCAGTCTTATCGATGTAACATCCCAGCTGCATTGTTTGTAACAAAATTATATAAAAAAAGATGTAAAATTGGCAGCGAACCGCCGTCTAACCCCTGTATTGATCACAATAATCGATCGTGTGCCGCGTAATTGCGCCGGATCGAACCCACGACCCATTATGTCATTATATCCGACCGACCGAAACAATAGAAAAAAGACCAAGACAGCGCAAACCCATCCTAATGGCAATAAAAATAAGAATTATTATCGCTAAATATTAAACAATGTTTGACGTCACTATATTTGAAAAATAAAAGGCCGAATAAAATTATATGTTTTAAATCTTAAAACAAAAACAGTAGGGTTAATTTCTGTGTGGCGTGTTATTGTTTGTGAATCGTTCCATTTTTGAAAATTGGCGGTGATGTCGGCGCCCGCGCAGCTGTGCTGTCAGATGACACCAACACCCGGTTTAGGATACTTTTGTGGTAAACGCTCGTTTAAATGTGGGCTACTTCTATTTGTAATTTGGTTAAAGCAATTATTTGTTATAACTGTAGTTAAATGAATTTATTTGATTGTAGCGATTCAATATAAAGATAGGAGGCTCTATTATTCAGTAGTGGAAAATTTATGTTTGCACGTCAGTGCTTTTTCAGGATATATAAGTATTTCAAGGCGTATTTCTTACTTATTAATGAAACCCTCCGCTGCGATATTTTAGTTTAAATCATAATAGATATACATATTGGCTTTATGGCGCATATGAACAAAGCTTGTACTTTTTTAATTCTAAAATAAAACAATATTTATGTCTTTCACATAATAGATAAAATAGACTGCGGTTTTATGCTCTGATACAAATACTTAACACAAAGAACAGGAGAGTATAAACACGCAATCGATCACAACTCATAAACCACAAGAGCAAACTATCGTCGAACAACAACACCGCACATCTTTCTCAACAAAAATCTCATTTGCTTCGAAATTCTCTCAAAAATCCCATACATTTTTATGGGGTTTGAATTTGTTCGGCGTGCACTGATGTGGTGTCTCGCCACAGCCTTTGAGTCGCCGTCACAAGTATGGGAATAATGCCGATGACAATAAAAATGCTGACCGCAAGAACATTTTTATTATTTCGTCAGAGTTTAAAAGAAAAAAATAACATGTAGAGTTCGCACTTTAGCGGTGGAATGCCGATGTATCGTTTATGAATAAAATTATGAGATGTGTGTGCGTCTTTGTTTTAAAGACGTTGACTTGATTGCAGGTGAGGAGGTGATCTTGTGCATTACTTGGCTAAGCTAATCAGCGTCATACTAAATCTTATGATATTAGTTGTTAGTAAGCACTACTTTCAAGTGTAAATGGTAGAGGATTTTATGAGCAGTCACAAAAGTAAACTTTGAGAAGAATTATGTTTGGATGTGGTAAGTATTAGTCAGTACCTACTTCTACTGAAATGGTACATAATTACACAGAGATTGTAGAATTAATTTGAAGTCAATAAATAGTAAAAATTCTACATTTTTTATTGTTAAAATAGTTTTGAAAAAGTGACAGTTTAAGTACATATTTCTGGCACCGACCGTACATATACAATATTATGTAGAACCTATAAAGTTTAGAAACAAAAACAACACAGTAGAACAAGGAAATTCGTTAAAATTCACTAACAAATTATTTTTTCATTTTCTACAATCGTTTGTACGGAAGGGCTTGATGGCTATGAGCCGAGAATTATGTTCAATCAATTTAATAGCTTCTACCGTGGCTCGCCTTTCACACACGTTCAGTTGACTCATAACGACCGGCGCCAGCAACTTACTTTGCCTTAATACCTAGCATAATTAAAAAATCTTCAGGAAAACTCAGAAATATTTCTTATAAAATTAGTGACTAATTGCTTATACCTATGACATTATAACGATTGGTTGTAAATCAGGCGCAAGATGTACCAAATACAGACTGTACAAAAACTTATTTTGTTAGTTCACCATCCGATTTTTGTGTGAGTACCACGCTGCCATGAATTAGAAACAAGAATTAATGACAGAACATCATAAAACGTGTTATTGATTGAACAGCAAATGGTAGCGTACCAAAGAGTTCAAAGCTCAGTCTATGAAAGCAACAAAATCAACTATCAACTATTGTACAAGTAAAACCAGCAACACTGTCACAAATCATAAGCCGCACTTAACGAACACGAACTAATCATCGAAAACAAAAAAGCACACCGAGTCGATTAATCGGACCTAAAACTAATCAACCCTATCTGAAATCGACTAAAAAAAAGAATATAGTTCTTGAGAGGCGATGTTAAAAAACAAATGAATGGAGGCTGGGCGCGCTCCTTCTGAACATAAATCATGCACGGGAAGCGAACCCGAGCAAGATTTTAATAAACATAAGCCTATATCGGTATACTCATTCGGTATAGCCATTCATGCAGGTTCTTTTATTGTTTTAATTACGGGTAGGGCGTGTGAAGAGGTTTCGGACGGTCAGTTCCCATCCCTAGGGCAAAGCTTCTGTTTTGATTATTTTTTTGATGAAGTATCTTGTAGTGTATGTTTAAAGAGTTTGTAAGCTTCAGTAATTACAGTTTCTTGTGTGTTATTGCTGTATTTATTGTTAGTCACTTATAGCTTGCAAGGAAAATGAGTTTCTGGATAGAAAATGTCCCCACATTTTGTTGATTGATTTTTACATGAAAGCGGTGGTGGTCCGTACCGTATGTGGAGTCTCGCCGGATAGATTTCCTTATAATGGCTTTGCATTTGATATTTTATTACATGTAATCCAAAAAAGTACTTTATAATTATATTTTTTATTAACAAGCTTAAATTAAACGACAAATACAGCTTTAAAAATGCTGAAGAGGGAAACGTGAAATTCACACAGCAAAATAATTATTAATACAATAACAAAACTATGCATCATTCAATTTATCCATCACAATACATACAAGTTCAGTATTATTAACCTTATATAGTACGTGAGAGAGCGGTAATGTAGGAAAAACGACATGCGAGAGTAAAAAGAGTGTGTTGTATGATGCGCGCGCGTCGGTGGGCGGCGCCGCGGCGCAGGCGCAGCAGCATCGTAATTACGGGGTAGCGAGAGCTCCTTGCGAGCGTGGGCACCGAGCTACGAACTACAACGAGGATCAAAGATAACATATAACTCAGTATTGTAGTATTTTAGTGCTATTCCCAACTGTATTCCTTGCTATGGCCATTCAAAAAGATTATTTTGCCGACAATTTTCAGAAATTGAAGTAAAATGGTGGAGGTCCAAATAAATGAAAAGTTATGGGACAAGATTCAATGTTATATGTAAGTTGTATGATATAAATACTGTGCCTTTGCTCTGACTGGGATGGAGCAAGGAGACTTGCCAGACTTGCTTAATTTTGACATATAGGGGTCACTCGTGACATTAAATGCAGAGCAATTGTCACAAACTTTGATCAGTAACGACTGCAACTAGATTTATCTTCACAATAGATGCTGCTTGTAATGCAAATGATGACAGTTTAATAGTCTTACAATAGTATGATTGACGACCAACAGGCTGCAATAGACCAACGTATTACTTATAATATCTTTAGTTTAATATTTTACCGTAAAACAGTTACGAATTTTTCTTATTTTATACATACAACCAATTAAAAGTTGAAGAGTTTTTTTACCAGTAATGCAAATTTATTATATGCAATATTCGTAATTGTGTTATAAATATAAAAACCGGTTACGCTTTCACGGTTTAACCACTGAAGCGATTTTAATCCAGATTACTAAGGAAATAGTCGAAGACCAGCGGCCCTATCATGTAACTTACCCCCGGTTTCTGAGGTACATTTAGCGGTAGTTTATCTATTCAATAGCGTTAAAACTCATATTAAAAAAAAACGCTTTTCAATAGATAAACTACCGCTAAATGTACTCAGAAACTGAGGGTTAGTCGTCTAGTTTACGTCAAATGATAACCACTATGAAATACATTGCGGCTTTGTCGTAACGTGTTTGCCACCATGATCTAAGGAAGAAAACAATGTATAGACCTAAACTATTAATGTGTGGGTTTCAAACAGTTGTCAACTGAGATACGTGATAGCCCCCCAAGCGTAAAAACTTTTTAAAACTCAAAGACTATGCGGATGTATTAGGGCATGAAACTTTGAACGCGTGGGTCAACTATTATTTTATTAATAACCCGTAGCCGGTAAAGCTGTGTTTTTCTATGATGGTAGTGTGCGGTAACCTCTGCTATCTATAATGTGAGATCAGCCGGTCGCTTCCTCAGAGATCGCTGTACAACGCCGATGTTTCACGATAAATTGTACGATAACACCAACGAAATTATTCAATTTTAGTTACGCATTCATACCTGTATTTATCTATGAATATTATTTTGTAATTATAGCGATGTTGCAGTATTTACGTGAATTATAACCGAAGTTTCGAAGGCCGCTGGATGTGAAATAGCTTAATTTTTTATTTGGCGTAAAACGCGTTTACTGTGTGCCAGCATTTGATAGATTAAATTATGTTTAATTTTATATTTTTCGTATGTATTTAATCTTCCTTTGTTACTGCAAAAGATTGGATACCAAAAAGTCTACTTTTTTATGCGTATAAACAAAAAGGAATAATCTCAATAATCAACTGAAGATACATAGATATTGATATAACGTAAGTAATCTTTAATTCATTGCGTATTGCATTACTGCAGGATATATCAAACTTGCAGAGAAGGTACTAAAATTGCATGACCAACACATGTATCAAATTCCAATATAATTATGACGATACATATTAAGATAATGATTCTAGGCAATACAGTGCCATCTAGAAGGTAATTAGGCTATACTGTTTGATGAGTATATTGCGCCTGAGCAATTAAACGTATGATACACCAACATGACAAGAACTAGGGCTAATATAGTCTCTTATTTACTATAGTCCAACCACCTAGAAGAGAGCCTTGTATACAAGGTTCGCAGTTGGCAGACGTATCGAAATTTCAGAATTTAGCACATCAATGACCGTGCAGGATAATGCAAGCTTATGCAGTTAACGGTGGCCTGTTTGGTGCAGCTCCTTTATTTTGGAAATACATAGGATTCGACGTATTTGAAAAGGACTGGTCGGATTTTTCCGCCTATAGGGTGATTTGGAAGAAAAGGGGAGGCTTTTGTCTAGCAGTAGAACACTCAATATGGCGAAGGAAAAAACTAACATGAAGAAAATAAATATTAATCATAATCTAGATAACATTCTAGATAAACTGTGCACGCTAAGGCAATCTTCTAATTTGTCAGACTATAAGAATATTTAAACAAACTAGTTTCACTAACGACTACGTTCATAATTATTATGTACGAAATATATCATTATTACCATCAATATAATTGCATGTGATATCGATCTATATAGATTCTAATTATTGCTATTCTAAGGTTTAGACTCATAAAATTACCGAACTAACGAATTGTAACCATAATTCCGTTCTGAAATCCTCCTCTCATGAAATTGTTCTAAAGTGAAAAGAGGTATACCTCTAAAACAACGGAATTTAGAAAGGTGTGATTCTAGTATTACAATAGAGAGAGGATGTAGACCTATATTTCCTTATGCCAAATCTGCATTGAAAAAAAAATATTCGAAGATCATTACTATTACATCTTTACAAACATATTACCTACGTTTCCTTGACTTCTACCATATTTCTATCTATCTATCTATCTATCGTATGGTTAGTGGTCAACCTATTGTCAAAATTGTTCAAGCCCAACCAATTTACTTGCCGAACCAGTAGTTCCTCAGATTAGCGCATTCTAACAAACAAACTTCTCAGCTTTATATTGTTAATAGATTTATCATTTTAAAGTTATCAGTTTTTAAGGAAAATTCAATAGTGGTAAACCGATAACAAACTTAGTAATTTTACACAGGACTTATAGACATTTTCCTAATTAATCGCCAAGTATATTTTGGTCACTGTATATTATTACGTCGGTATATAAAATAATGTCTATATATAGATGTTAATCACCTATAAATCAAGTTCCGTGGTTTATAGCCAACATATTTATAATGGTTATGTATTTAATGGTCCGCTGCCATGGTGGACCATATTCTGGTGGGCGGTGAGGCCATAGGGTATAATTAGGGGAGTAGCGACTTCCTGACCCACTTCATCAAGACTTTAGTTCCCATACACTTGATATATGGTTAGTAGTAGCTATATATTAAGACTAAGTTACGCCCGCGGAACCTGTTGGAAAATTTCAATATTTTACACTTACACAAAAAAATCTCATAATGTCGAGAATTTGTGATTGCCATGTATGGTAGTCATGTTTTGTTGGATTGTCATTTCGGTTATTGTTTCAAACAGCGATAATCTGTCATAAAAATGTTACAGATTTTATGTATGAGTTAACATTTGATCTTTATTGACTAGACATGAGACTGTATGTTATATTTCAGATTATATACATATTCTAGTAATATAAAATTAAAGAGTTTGTTTGAAAGCACTGACATAAGAAAATACTGGTAATTATAAAAAATATGTTTATGTTGAATATTCCGTTTATTGAGCAAAACTATAGAACTGTACTGTATACTGTGTAACGTAACGCTTCGCCTAACAGGAGTAGAGCTGAAAACTAAATACCACGCAACGTCCGATTTTATCAACTACGCAAATGAACACTTGGCGAAATACAGAACTAAGTTTTTCCTCTCAGAGAAAACGATACTATATTAACATCTTCGTACTCAAAATTGTATCAAC
The DNA here is from genome assembly GCF_050436995.1 of Anticarsia gemmatalis. Classification (NCBI taxonomy): domain Eukaryota; kingdom Metazoa; phylum Arthropoda; class Insecta; order Lepidoptera; family Erebidae; genus Anticarsia; species Anticarsia gemmatalis. The sequence continues at coordinate 4,377,160 of NC_134764.1, read as the reverse complement.
TGATTAAATTAACAAATGTTTTTAATAGACAAACAAAAGTAACAATATGAAGCAGAACGGATAAAAGCCTGTAGGCTATTGAATATAAGATGGTACATCGAATGACATGTTTAATTTGTTATGTTGTGTAAGAAGTTAATTTGTGGACCATTGCTTTTGACATGTGTTATTAATTAGCTGTGGGAACAGAGGTGATAGGTTTTTATATCACATTAATTTATAGCAATCTCCCGTACTTATAAAGGTTATTTGAGCATCGTGAAGTATGCTCTTCATAAACACGTTTTCTAGAGAACTTGAGTTTGAATCAGGCTGGGTTAGGAAAGATATCAATAGTCTATTTTCTGTCATGGCATTTCACATTTAAGTTCCCCAGTTATTTCTTGTATTATAATCAAATAATTGATTGAATGAGTTTTTGTAAAGCTGCATGTGAGTAGTAGTCAGAGCTACCGCCTTTCTTAGCCTCATTGTAGCTAGTTTATGTGCCACGCAGATTTGTCAAAAGTATGGCAAACGTTGCAATAACCTCTACCGATACTCCTCATAAATCTTTACTGACTTTTCGAGATATTATTGTTAAATATTAAACACTGTATTCCCAGCCAGCTTTCTTATACAAACGCAATGTTTTCTATTCAGCCATTGGTACAGGACCGATATAGCATAAATAACAGTTTTTTATGCTCGCAGTGAGAGTAGATGCGCGGTTAGTTCGTGATACGTGATAGCACGGAGCTCCCGCCCACCGTAATTATAAGAGCGGGTAGCCGTGCACCGCCCATTCCTGCTACAGATACTATATCGCAATGATATTCAACATAATCCTATGAAATCATGATATAGACTTATGCCTAGGTGTAGACGTGATTGCACGTTTCATGGAATTTGAAGAAAATTTGAAGTTTAATTATATTTTAGGTGTGGTTATTCTACATGTCAATAAAAACATACACGTATAGGTACAAATTAAATACAAATTGTTAAAATATAACGCTAACAGAAAGTAGACTCAGCTCAGAGGATGCTCGGTTGGCTAATCTACCAATCGGGCGATCTAACCGCAGTAGCTCTAGCCGCCGCGCAAAGGATTTCTCTGCATGCAGACCTAACAATTGTTCACGATATTTAGCGGCAGCTAAACTTCCTTTAATGAATACATTGTTTCAGTTATATCCACAATCATACATCTCATCTTAAACGTGACAAAACTTCTACCAACCAATATCGATCTCTTATGGACTATGTTGTGAGGACATTGTAATTATGTCTCTAAGTAAAATTAACGTGAGCCTATCAAAAACCTTGTACAATTTTTAAAAGATTAGCAATCCTGTTTATTCCTTTAGCTATAAAAAGCTTGCGTTAAGAGTGTGTTCACATCGATAGTTCAATAGATAGGATTCGAAGCCGACCTTTCGATCGCAAGCCAGATGCCGTTGGTGGGTTGTATAAAATCTAAAAAGCCGTATATTTAACTGAACGGCATATTTATCACGAGGCTGTGGGCGGCTCGGCAGCTCGCACCAGGTTATAATTACGAGGGGCGGTACTCATAGCTCCGGATCACTTCACATATATTCAACTTGCTTCTACCATCTGGGGTCGGCTGAAGAAGTTTATATCCTCATTTTAAAGAAAAAAATCTTTGGTTTTCTTTCTTTGCTTTCGTTCATAAGTCTATAAAAGAAGTTTATGAAACTTATTATTATTATTTGTGTTATATCCAAAAAATTCATTATCGTTTCTTACATTGAAATATGTTTTTTGTAAAATGAAAACACAAGTTTTCAAGCCTATAAAGGTAGTTCAAATATATCTTGATAGCTTTACACATTCAAAAAATACAAACAGAGGCATTAAAGCGATAAGCAGACAAGGTTTGCTAACGCTGAACGAGTGTAAAACTCAGTATTTCTTCAACTACTAGAGACGTAGGCAAGTCACGTACCTATAATGTTATCGGAAAGCTGACCGTCTGATGAGATTTTTTCCCATAGAAACACAAAATAGTATTCTAGAACTATCTACATTGAGCGAAATTAAAAACAGAAGTCTATATACCAAAGCTATTACTAACATAAATAAACTTAGACATAACAAAAAAGGTTCTATTGAAACAGTAGATTAAACCTGTGATTAAATTTTATTTTACAACACATTTAAAAAATAAAATGAAAGTAGATGATGACTGGTGGTTTTGGGCGGCGTCGCCTGCGCCCGCGCCGGTGGGAACGAACAAAAAACCCATGTAAGTTGTTACGAAAGGTAGCTTATGTATTATTTGAAACGTATTATGTACTGCTTTGGGGTTCCGTTGATATAGCCTTTGTAAGAATTCTTATTGTGTTGTAAACTGATTACATATTCCGTGATATAAAGTTTGGAAAAAGAATTTAAATGATCAAAATTGGCGTAAGATGTTTAAAAACATGATATGACTTACAATTTCTATAGTTTTTTCATCACTGGTTTTAAAGTGCTTTGTAGTCTGGAAAACCTGTAGCATAACGTAAGTAAATATGCATTGAGAACCCCAGCTATCTACCCGTACCGTATAAAAAAACGCATATGTAGACGCAAATACCTACTTCTTGGTCTAAAAAAAAATATCACTAAAATATTTTCATGTCTTGCAGAACCCTGCAGTTGTCTAGTACTTCTAGAAAGCTGACAGTGGAAACTTTTTCAAAAATAGTTTTTAAATTAGTTTCAGCGGCCGATATAATGGACTATCTAAATTCTATATGTACGGCCTGAGAGGAGAGAGTTCGTTAATATTCTCCTGCAGTGTGTTGTGCAGGTTGATTCTGTAATTTTACTAACGGTTAATATAAAAATTATATTAATGTATACATACATAAAATCACGCCTTCTTCCCATAGAGGTAGGCAGAGACCAGAGAATGCCACTTGATACGATCCTTACAAACTTCCCTTGCTTCTTTCATATTCATACATCTTGTCATATACGACCGGCGGTTCTGACATTTTTGCAAGACATTATCAATATATGATAAAAAAAACATTGTCATATAATAAATATGCAATTACACATCAAAACTAAACTAAGACCGGCCTAAAATAATAAAAAATGTTGCTATCACAAAAAAGATAAAAAAACATACTATTAAGCTTACACAGTTATGTGGTCAGAATTCCTGTCGTAATAAGTAAAAATTCTTTATCGACTCATAAAAATTTGTTCAAGCATTTTTGCCCAAACAAGGAGTAAGTTTCCATCACATCATAAAATAAAATATGCAACGATAACGACGTAAATTTTCGTATCAAAGGCTTTATTAAATGAAGATAAACGTTAACCTGTATGCATTTAGAATATAAGTTCTCAACAACATATAAATTTGCATGCGCCTCGAGAACTGTTGACAACGATATAAACATCTACTAATATTGCTAATATGTCGTCAAGTACTTACGGAGTACGGTTGCCAATAAAATATCATTTTAAAACGTAAGCTAATAAAGTTTTATGATAATGGCCAGATACACTCGGCTGTTGATGCAATACTTACTTGTTACAAATCGACATTGCTTGTAGCCGCGAATTTGTCCGTGTGGATGAATTTCCCGGGATAAATACTATCTTATGTATAAAATCCAGGTAATGAGCGATATCAGTTTTAATGTGCAATTATTCAGTCGGCTGCCATTCACTGGTATTTTAGGTAAACGACACAATAATAATATGTTAGAAAAAGGTTGTCCTACTTATTACTTTTTTTTCAAAAATCAACACACTTTCATTTTGCTAGAAATGATGCTATTTTTTGGAATAAAACTTATCTTCAATTAATTAATTTGCTATTAAACAATGAATAAAACCAAGGTGTTAAAAAGCTCCCCAAAACTTGATCACATTAACGAGTATCATTTTGAAATCAAAATCACATGTTGTGTTCCACAAGGTGTGGTCGCAGTGCCGGCGGCTAGCGGGCCGCTTAACTCGAGCAGCAGGGCAACGCCTACGTTTTCAACAAGTAATTGTATAGCATTTGACCAAAACAAATATATCATTAGGATTTCTAAAGTAGATCAAATTATTCGCGAATATTTTTGGTTAATAAATAATTCTGTCACAACAGCACTGGCTTTGCTTAATTTTAACAATAATGATGTTTTGTTTCACAGGTTTTTTACTATGGGGACTCTAGTGCTACTTTCTCAAAACAGGAAAGCTTCATATGGCATATGAAACTATCTGATAACATCCAATTTACCTGAAGACGACCAAAAGCAGTTTATATTCATACTTTATTATTGCTGAAAAAGCTGTCAAAAATATACTCATGTTTACTTCAAACCAGTCGGCTTCCGTTAAGACTTTGCAACCTCTCTCAATAAAACATTCATTAAAAGCAATTTTACTTCCACAATCTCGTGTAAATTGCATCTAATTTACATACATCATGCAACTTGTAGTTTCCCTCAGAAGCAAGGTACAAGCGAGCCCCGCGGCGCTGGCAGCGGGTGGAGAGCCCCACATTATCTGGGAGCCAGCCCGCCCTCGCTTGCGGCACACACGCCTTCGCACCTGGGCCTTATGGCCTGAACAACATAGCTTGGAAAGTGAACTTAGAATATTGCACTTGTTAATATTACAGATTGATCTTTGAGCCCTATTTTAGCAGTGATTTGGCCTTTGTGCAATATTGCCATGAAAAAAAGACAAGTCGGGTGGGAGTAAATAGGAAAGACAGACATTTTTTTTAAAGGTCCGATTCTGTTCTGGTTGGATTTCTATATTCGACGAACAATTTGACGTTTAAAGCAAGTTATGTATGTCCTGTGTTGCTCTTAGTATTTAGTCGTTGGTATAGTCTTAACATAGTATCTTATGTGTAAATATTGTTGGAATAGAATTTCTTCAAATTGTTCGTTTATATTGCGTCAACTGCCTGCTTCTTGTTCCAACTCACAATACTTTACGTTCGGCTTGACTTTTGCTTTGATGGATCAGTGAACCATAATTTTAAACATAGACGACAGAAGCTCATCACGTTCTCAAATTATTACCTTTGACATTACACCATACGCAGTCGGCCAATCACTTCAACTCCTCATTTCTTTAAACAAAATTTCTCATACGACGGCAGTTTCTCAATCTCGGCGTCGGGATTTTCACAAAAAGTCCCCGATGTAATAATCATTACGAGGCGACATGCCGGGGCCATCTTATATCATTTACATATCTTGTTTACGGTATGTCTGTCCCTATATGTTAATGACATATGAACAAATATATTTTTCTGGCTCGACACGTTCCAAGCCATTGTTTTTCTTAAAATCCAACTTTACAAGACCTTTGCTCTCTTACTGTTTGTTAACCATCGGGGGTCCAGACTAACTGGGCGGTATTATTTTGTCCCTTTTACATTATAAATCGCGGTGAGGTTTAGTTTTTATTTTGTTATAATTTCGCGAAGACGCCGCGGGCGAAGCGGCAATATGAATATTAAGAGCTTTTTTATTTCACGTTCATGTTTGTTTCCACTGACTTTGAACATCCGTTAAAAATAAAGACCTTTTATTTTAATCTTCGCTTGTAATAAAAGTGCAGTTCTGTATTAAATTGTGTTACAATAAAATTAATTTCTTAAAGCTTCTTTTCGCGGTTAAAAATTACAATTACACCCAATTTATCAATAATATAAATTGGGTCCTAATAAAGAGAATTCTAATCTTACAAACAATATCCAACGCCTGATTGATAACTAATTCTTATACTAATACATAAGAACATTATAACACGAAATAAAAGTAGTATTTTTCTTACTTACTTTGAAATAAAACTGTGTTTACACACTACAAACGTTCCTCTCTAAAGCACGTTTTCGAAATCACAGTCTCGTATCGTCTCCAACAATGGACACATCCACTAACGGTCCACAGGTCCCATTTGACTGACAGTTGACTAAAATTTATGGCCTCAAGTCGCTGAACCAATTAACTGTTCTATACTCGTATCGTACCACTAGTATTAAACAAAATTCAACTACTAGTTATAAGATAAAGATCGTGTAACGAAATATGTAATCTCCATACATAATTTGGGAAAGATCAACAAGATCAGATTGTATTACGGAGGAATCGGAGGCTATTTGGTCACGATAGTTAGAGATAATGATGTAGGTGTGACATTCCTGTTTAGTTGTTTCATATATACTACTATAGATATGACATACTTCTATATTATTAGGTATAGTTTAAAATCTGTCTGCTTGTTTGTACTCTGAAGCACAGCTACGGATTTAGGCGATGCATTTAGACAATAGTTAGAGTGGTCTTGCTACTGCTAAATAGCACTAATGGTAATACGTTAGATTCTCACGCTAAGTGTATGTAAGTATAATAATATCAAGTTATAACAATTACAGATCTGGTCATGTATTTTTCTGCAAAAACACATGTTTTTTCAAAATATGATTAGAGTAGCCTGTCGTAATATTATTCCTAATTAAACATATAGCTTAATTGTAAAAAAATACGTTTCTAAACACTAAGAACAAGTTTATTGGGTTAAGCACGTGTGTCAGTGTAATGCTTTCGGTTCTGGTTAGCTTATCCAAATTGAAGCCACGAAAAAAAGCTAGTGAGGTTTATAACGATATTTCTGTGTTAATTAGATATTCAAACATGTTTAATCAAGCTTTGATGAACAGTACGACACCTTGTAATAACTATGTGTTAAACGCTGATTACAATTTTAACATCTGCTGATCGCTACTACATGAAATTGTATACGCATTATTGATTTTTCATTGCTAGAATAAGTTTAAGTAATATCAACTCTGTCTTATATTTTAAAAATAATTGTGGCTCATGTATAGTCTGTATATTTTGGGGAACTAATTAACTCTTGTAAGTTGAAGATTTAAATTCATAAGCTTATTAAAGAAATCTATTTTCTTGCGTACTTCAAATTAATAATATAATAACCTATTCTTCTAACTACGGCAAGTTAAGTTGTGTATGGTATCGATTGTAGCCATATGTACGCCGCCTTAAATGAAAATTAGGTATATTTTTCCACCATCCAATAATCTAGTTCCTAAAGTCAGTATTGAAACTAACTACTTCTTAATGGTTTTCTTAGACACGCGCAAACATCACTTGAGGAAGTTTCGAGTAAAAATATCTTTAAACTCTACCAAGAGAGCTTCCTAAAATATCTACACACGAACATAAAACAAAGACTACACAATTCACACAGGTTATTTTTTTGGCGTACATTCCAGACAATGACAGATTAGGCTGAATGCAAATTCTCTGGACCGTGGGCGGGGCCCGTCCATCCGATGGCAGCTCGCAAAAACTATTTAAAATATCGTTTTTTAAAACCGATTCCGAAATACTTAAAGCGAAATATTTTTATTATTAGTGTTTCGGAGAGCTGTTATTATCTTACTTCTGACTAACCGATATTTTGGACTGCTTCTGGATGATGTTACGCGTTACATACATAAGTTGGTTGTAGAAGATGTGAATGCGAATGGCTAAATAGTGTGATCATTTGGAAATGTATTTTTATTGTTAGCCAATGAATGTATTTATCGATAAAAAAAATCAGGCCGTACATTTGTGTTGTTAGAGCTTTAGTAGTTAAAGTCTTCGGGTGTCTTGCACAACTTTAATATTTGGTTTACCAGTAATGCCAATGAAAGAAAACTTTATTTGTTCGATAATGCCACTTTTATCTAAAATACAATGTGTTTTGATTTATCAAGTATTACAGAACCCTTTATTTTACATAAAAAAACATTGAACCGTCTTCAAAACTAAACCCAAAACAACGAAACGGCCAGCGAAGTCATTATAATGTTTTTTTCCATAGAAATATATTAATCATGTACTGCCACGCCCTCTGGCGGCTAAACACCAAATAATTTCTGCCAAAAACATTTTTGTGAGGGCACAGATAAAAAAAGCAATAATTAATTTTACTCTTTGGCATTTTTCGAGTATAATTTTTAGACAGGTGAAACTAGATGTGTAGAATCTAAAATATTATTTTTTATGTTTATGTGGTATCTTAATTTTGTTTTTAATTAAAATGTGCTACTATAGAAGTAGTTACGAGGGGCTAACGAGGCTGAAACTCTGAATGGCTTGGTTTTAAATTACATTAGAATAAAATGGCAATAGGCTCGTTCCTAGATAAGGAAAACCTTATTGTAATAAATATACTTGTTTAAGAATAATTACATGTTGTTTAAGTACTTTGCTAAAATTAAACGGTTGTCTGTTACAATTTTTAATTTAGAGGTTTGTAATGTAATAAGATAGCAGCCTAACTGTAAAGTGTTAAATTGAGTTAATGTTGGAAAGCCACTTACGAGAGGATGGTTTAACTATAATTATACAACATGTTTTTTCAAAATGCTGTACTAATTACAATTAGTAGAGAAAATACACCTGCGCGCTTAAAATAGCTTTCCATGTTAATATTTTTCTTAACCACGGAAAACGGTATGATATAAAAAGAAGATAATTGCTTAAGATTAAACTTTTATTGTGTAATAAAAACCTGAAAAGGATAATAGATTCTAAACAATCTTGTCGAGAAACAAAAATACGTCTTGACGGTAGTTTATCTATTCAAAAGAAGAGATTGCGAAGCGTCTCGTCGATGCTACGCGTGACCAGAATGCTGGCCTTTACTTTGGTCAAAGAATTAGCATTGCCATCCAACGTGGCAATGCTGCCAGCATTTTGGGTACGTTACCAGTCGATGATGGTGAGGAGAAATTCTACGACGCGTGACGCACTCCTTTTGTATCCATATTTTATATTGTAAATATATTGTATAATTGTAAATATTTTGTTTTATTTAATTATTTCTAGTTTAGTTTAGTTGTTAAAAGTTACTTATAGTTAAGTTTTATTGTAATAAATTTCTGTACATTTTAAATATTACTCATAATAAATTCTAAAGTTCATTCGAAAGCGTTAAAACTCATATAAAAAAAGCTATCGATTAGATAAACTACCTACCGCTAAATGTACACAGAAACCGGGGGTTAGCAAGTCATCTTTTTAACGCTCTTCATGTTACGAAGCACTAAAAATTCTCATTGAAGCCCTCCGCTAACGTATATTACTATTCCCTGCATACACGTCACATAAACACCTACTTAATTAACAAAATAGCTAATTACTGTTACCGACAATCAAACAAAATTTGTTTGAATCAACCACTAACGTCAACACGTTAGCATTACGGAAAAATTCATTGAAAATTCACCCTTATAACAGTACAATTTCGACTATAAAATTGTTAATAATTTGAAGGAAATTATAGTCTTTATTACAAGGGAATAAGGGTCGTGTGGTGGGTGTCCTGACATTTTGTTTTCGAAGGTAAAGTCACCCCTAATAGGTAATGACGGCGAAGCACGGAAATGTCAACTAGATACCACTGAACACCTGTTTGTTAGGGTTCCCAGTTAAAATTATCGGATTAAATTACAGTTATAATAATCAGTTATTAGATATTAACAACAATACAACAAGCAAATACAAAATGGTCGTAAAGATCCGTACATTTGTAGTACATGTTTGCATTTTATTACACATCATCTTTTAAATGAAATAAAATCAAACTATTGGTCATTACTGTCGTACTACAAGTCAAGGGGCTGCTCTCGAAATGAGGGAGAGGCCAGGTCCTGAGACCACCCTGGTCAAGTGCTTTGCTTATAATAATGTGTTAAAGAACTCTAACTAAGACATGTTTCACACGTTTCCTTCATCGTTAAAGAAGTGTATATTTTTTCATATGCGCATTATCTACCTCTATGTTCCGATAAAGAGATTTTTTTAAGAAAGACTTTGTTTCCCATGACTTTGATTTTGACTCATGAAACTCTTTAAAACAAAAGATTGTGGTTATAATTTATTTTCTAATACTATAGTTATTTATACAATGAAATACTAGAAAACTATTGGATGTGTAAATGTTAAAAACCTACGAAAGCAAAGGTTCATAAAGGACAATAATACATCAAAGGAGCGAAGTGTGTATGTATTTCGTAGAACTTATCTCGCTATCCTACAGAACCCACTCCATAGAAAAAGTACGGGATCCTAACATATTCAGTACTTAGCTGAACAAATTAGTTGTCGTCATTAATTTTTCTTATGATAACAAGGCATTCGCATTAGGCCATAAAATTTCCTTAATGACAACATGCCGGCTATCGTCTTTGACAAACAAACGCTATGTTCCCTTTATAAAGATCATATTAAACCAGTTCTTTATATCTACATACTACAGAAGATTATGTTGATGTGTTTGTCATGTTTTGCACAAATTAGAACTTTAGTGGGAGGTCTCGGGTTTGATGTCCGATTGTCTTCATTTCCAGTTGACATTTGTTCATGACAGTTTAGCTACTCATAAAATAGAAATAAAAGAAAAAAGGTGGTTATTTATAATCTTACGACTAAGTTACGAAACTAAAGTATTGATTTGTGTAGCTTTAATTCAATGCCAAGTTATGACTCTTAAATCCAACCGAACTAAAAGAGTTATCAATTGAAAACAGATTTATGACGTTTAAATTCTCATCGTTTCTCATCTTCAGTAACTGTTTGCTGATATTCCGTGGGAAAAATATATTAAATCTGTAACTTAAAGAATGACATAAAGCTAAATTATCTTTAAAATATTATAAATTAGTAGAGTTTATAATGTATGTTCAAAGCTCGGTGACATTTGGGTACTTAGTTACATGGGTATTGTGTTCGGGTGTTGTCGGGCGCGCTCGGGCGCGGTCGTGACTGCTCGCGAGGCGTCGGTGAGATCACACGAGTGAGTGATGGGGTGCGCACACGCAAATGTCGGTACACGCACGTGTGCTGCGATACTTTATGAAGATGTTATTACCGAATCTTTATTTTATCTACTTGTATTTATAGGTCGTACTTTTGAATACAGGGGTTGGTCGAAAATATAATATTTAAAATGATATATTTTTATTCACAGTGATGCTTAATACCAAGTACCGATTAATTGAACTAGGTGCTAGCTCTTTGTGAGAGCTATTTATTTATTTCTATTATCAGATTAAAAACAATTTTTTGAAGTCAACCCGATTTACGGTAATTGTACTAAATAGCTTTATAAATGGTTCATCATAAAAGAAGGTTGGTTACAAGAAGTGTTTAAATTGACTTTAAAACCAACAGCATAGTAACGTTTATCATAGAACCCAGTGTAATAATCAAATCAATAGAAGTTAAATTATAAAAAAAATAACAGCTTCTGCTAATACTGTCAGTAACAACGTTAGTACGATTAATAATATTTTTATTACTAGTTATATTTGTTCACTATAAAATTTATTTATATTGTATCGTATAATTTCTTTATTTAAGCAGTCGTTACATATTTGTTGCGAGTAAACCGCACAAAACTAGTAACAAACAATTAAAATAGTGCATTTTGTTTCCCTATCAGTAATAAAATCTTCATAAACAACAAAACTCATCATAAAACTGGAAATGAAGTTACTAATAACTTTTACTACAAAAATAAATAGTAAAAACAACTATAATAGTCTGTCAAACGTCTTATCAGATCTTACATGAAAGTTATAGCAGTGGGGTTGTATCAACTCTATATATTTGTTCAAATGGGGTGTCTAACAACCCCAATAACAATTGTTCTAATTAATGGTCAGTTTGGTATTTCGGTTTATTTGTTATTTTGGGGTGATCCGTGGGCATTTCGAGTGTGTTTGATGTTTGTTAATTATTGGTGAAATGTCGATGAGTTTCGTGTTTCAGTAATTAACTAGTCGTTCGTAGTTTTGTGGATATTCGTGAGTATTTATTAAACTGGGTTTATTTAATAGTTTGATAGTAATGGGTTGTGGATTCGTGGAAAAAAACTCAATCATTTTCGATATTTATATTTTTTACCTTTCGCAATTTTAGTTACTGTAAATATCAGAATGCCTGTAAAATTGTTAAACCATCACAGTATATACTATAAGACTCGAGCAAATAAGCTGGTAAACAAATGAAATGCAGTTAAGCTATTATATATTTCAATAATAGAGAACAAAAGAAAAAAATGCGTTTTCAAATAGTAATTGTACCTACTGGGACTATTAATCAATATTTATACGAATATCGTTAGTAGGTAAACAATAATTAAATAAACTTACTGGTATTTTTCTTTATTTACTGTTTTATAAATATTGGCGGACCTGGCAGACATTTTCCGGCAGTTTTTTTTTCAACAACTTCTACAATAGTCACCCTAATTCAGATAATTTACAAAAAGAAAAATAAACTATACATTAAAACCATTTTAGTTAATGATTCTTCCTATTAATGAAATTTAATTAAAATCCGTCCTATATATTTTGAGTATTGCGAACAGACAGACAGACAGGCGTGCCAGGCGGTGTTGTTTCAAAGATTTTTGATGATGATAGTTAGGTCGTTGATACAAGCAAGATTATAAGTGGGAATACGATTATATTTGAGTTATGTGCAAGTGCTATGTAAATTGGCGACGTGAGGAGGTGGCTACAAGCGAATAATATGCAAATGTTCCATCAATCCATCTTTGTAAACGATCTGAGCTCGTTCAAACTTTCTGTCTATATATTTTGCTGCTAATTGTAGTGTCTTGAAGGTACTGGACATGTTGCCTATGTCTACTATGTACCTAACCATTAGAAATATATAGATTGTTATTCGTCTCATTTCTCTGCAAATATAAGATTTTTCTTATATATAGTAGTCACTATTGCAACACAGATTTTAGCCGTATTCGTCGCCAGGATGCAGAATTATAAATCTCTTTGCTGTGCCAACCATATACATCTTCTAACGATCTTACACAGACTTCACAATTCAGGGTGATTTTGGAAATTTTAACTTTTATTGTTGTCCTCAATCAGATTTTCCTACGAGTAAACCCATGTTACACACAGTTTTAATCACCAGCATTAAATTAAAAACTACCCATGTCTTACATTTTAAGATAATAACTTTTCAATTCTCAAAACAGCAGAACTCTTGCATGCCGTAACTAATTTCACAAAGGTTTTATTACGGAATATCTAACAAAATACCCATTCATTTGTTACTACCCATTTTGGTGTAGCAGTGGGTTATACTCATTAGTCGCATAGTGGTCAGTTCGGGCGGCCAATCAATCAGCATTGGTCACACTCGAGCACCCGGGCCGCGTATCATAACGACGTAAGTACATTACAACTTACGGCTATTACCCCTCTACGAGTCTTAACACAAATTATTACTAAGAAATTTGTACGTATTTGATTGATTCTACGTTTGATGGATACTAATTTATCGTTTAATAGATTTTAAATGCTGATGTTTTGAAGTTACTACTTCTCAAATGAAGCCTGTGTAATAGGTGTGTAATAATTATGATTGAAAATAAACGGTTGTCGTTAGCGATTTGATAAACATAGCTGCTTTAATGTCAATTCGACGTACTCCTGTGATAAGGTGATTACTTAATATGATGTTATAATTGCGGAGTTACAAATGAGAACCCTATCCACATCAATCCACAGGATCATATTTCTTATTTAGTTTATATTAATGCCTTCTTGATATTTTCGTAAAAGCTGAGCAAAGCTTAGCTGACTTACGAAATCCAGACTCGATGTAACCGACCCGAAACACACAATTTGTTCAATCGTATAGATAACCTTTAGCTTTCGCATAGTCAGACAAAAACTAAAAGCAGAACACAATCCAATCCTTATTCAAACATTAGTTTCATTGTTTCTACTTACATTACATGCAAACCGGCAAGCAGCTATCAGGCTTACAATCGGGCGAAATTTACTCCGTAGAGCGCGTAACCGCCAGGGTAAGCACCATCCCATCTCACGTCGCACATAAAGGAAAATTGGAATTTGCGCGGGAGGGGCGAAATGGGACGAAATGGGGATACGGGGCGAGTTGGAGCGAAGTCGGCACAGACACCACGCGCGCGTTCACACGCTCGAATTAACTGTCGACCACCGATTCGTAATTGGAACCGTTGTGTTTGTTCTGATCCAAGCCTATTATCACCGGGGATTGCTGAATGCTCTATGTATACCTGAATACGTGATTTTGCTGAATTAACAGAATTATAATAATGTTTGGACAGAAAATTGCATGTTTTTTGGTACGGTCAACATTATTTTATGACAGATGATGAAATGCAGAACCCAATTTACCGAAATGTAGGTGGGGATATAACTGAAATGTTGGTTACATGTTTCAGATAAAGCCAATTTACTCAGTTGCTAATTATATTGCGCGTTTCTACGAATTATTTACTCATACAATTATTTTTTGCCCCTTGAAATCTTATCGTACTATGCTAGACCTGAGCCCAGTTTGTATAATGATTGTAATCCTAAAATTCCATAACATAGAAGCTGATCGTTAGACATTGAGGTCTAAATGAGCGCGAGCATAAATTAAATAAATCATTTATATTTTTAGTGCTGATCTTAACAAAGATATAGTGTTCTTTAATCATCTCATCTAATTCTTATTGTAGGTCGTCATTACTGATGTATATTTTTTAGGAATCGATTGTCAAGTAAGTATATTACTATCTAAAGGTAGAACGTACTAGACGTAAATTTAAAAAGAAACTGTTGATAGATTTGTCTCTTATGTGTGACTTTAATTGTTACTCTACAGCAAGTTTTTAGTAATTGTTTATTTGTTCAAAGAATAGTATAGCTTTTGCCAGTATTTCATCTGCGTGAAACGATTTCCCTGGATAAAGAATAATCCTGTGTGATCTTCCAGGTTATAAACTAATTATGTTTGTATGCCAAGGTTATAAATCCGTCCAGTATGACGTGATCGAGTAACTAACATCCAAACTTTTGCATTTATAGTTGTAGGTATTAGAAGTTTTTTAGTAAGTATAGTAGAAGATGTAAAAACCCTCATTTCTGCTGCTAAAGCTTCTAATCCATTGCGTTTAAAGGTTAACTTTAATATATTTGGGTAAGAAAATAAACAAAACATTTAATAATTTTTGAATAGATTTTATTCTTACAGACAATTCCATTATATTTTTGTTTATGTGCTAAATACAGATAGACAACAGTATGTACCAAATATTAACATTTGCATCCAAGTACATACACACTTAAATTTATGATCCTGTTTAACACATTGCCAATAAGTTTGAAGTCACGAATATTATCATATAAAAAGTTATATAAACATTAAGCTTCTCTTTAATTGAGAGTATGAATAACTAATTTAACTATATAGTAAAAATGTGCTCAAGAATGTAGCGCTCCCTAATTCTTTTAGTAGGTTAATTTTCCTTTAAACATACATATGTACATTATATCACGCCTTTTCCCATAAGGGTAGGCAGAGACCAAAGAAAGCCATTTAGTACTATCCCTATGAATTTCCCTTGCCTCATTCACATCTATACATAGGGGCAAGGTATGTAAAGTGAAAACTGCTTCAGTAAGTCGTGTGAAAAAGTAACCAATTTTTATAACTGGTAACATTGAACGTGTTTTTAATTATTATTTTAAACATAGTAAGTTATATGCTTTTTCAAATTAAAATTACGTTTCAACAACAAATAACGGCTTTATAGTTTCTCCATTTTACTTAGAAACCACAATGTAAACTTAGTTTAATTAACTTTAACTTGAAGTTACTAAGTAACTTGAGATAGTAAGCGCCCACATATTCACAATACGGCCTTATCAATATTCGTGACTTCAAACGTAATGGAAACAGTTTTTTATTACTTAAAACACGATGTTCCCTTAAATGTATGGAAATTCTTTTGAAAATACTCATGAATGATATTTACAATGTGTAAAAACACTACTTTATGTTGAAATCCTTGGAGTTTTAAATGTTAATAACAAAACAATGTTAAGAAATTATTGTTATTTTCCATCAATGCGTTGTATTTACTTTAAAATGTATTTTTATTGTTAAAATCTTTTTAATGTAAACTGAATTATACAGATGTTGACAATTGGCTATAAGTGTTGACATTTTACAACCCTTTGTCAACAGTAAAGTGATTGTGTCATTGAAGATTTCGTACAAGATTTTGATGTAAACAACACAAATTGTGTTTGATGAAACTGCTTGCTTTAATTAGGCTTTCTTTACTTTAAACCGGGGCAAAAAGACCCTTAAATTAACTGAATTAATGCATAAAGTTATGACATTCCAGAAAAGATAAGTAGTTGTGAAACCCATATATGGAAAAGTAGTGATATAACGCAAACTAGTGTCTTTTATTCCAGTCCTTTCTAAACAGGGAAACAAAAACTTGAGTAATGATAATTGAGTAATGGTATTAGAGCAGTAGGAATATAAAAAGTGAACATAAAGTAGATTTTCTTTATTAAATGAATTCATTTGTGATGCGTGTCAAAAAAATATAATGGTTAGCTAAATTACAATGATACTTATGTTAAATACCTAATTAAGTACAAGTAACTTAGACAATACATTAATATATACAAATCAAATATTTACATTTATGTCTGTCTACGTTTATTCTAACAAATTGTACTTAATTAAGGGGTAAGATTAATAATAATAAATATACAAAAAATGCTTCGAACTGTGTCTATCTTAGTATAGGAACCAAAATTATTATTATATAAATTAAGTTTAGTAAAACCCATTGTAAATAAATTATTTTTTTCTATTTAACTTAATAAATTATCTATTACAATATCTATCTGTACATATATCCTAGATATTCACAGTGTCACGGCTTATTCACAAAATTAATCAAAATACATCAAAACAATATAAACTAAAAGGATATAAGTAAAGGCAAGAAATAATTCGTACAGAAATGGCTCATAATATTAAGCAAAACCAATCGTATAATAGCGTCTACTAATTATTTACAACAATCAAGTGTTTTTACAAGACTATGAAACAGTAGGTAAGTAAAAAGTTGATAGGTCGGTTCCATCTATTAGACGACCTGTCGAACAACAAGGTCACGTCTACGTAAACATCGATATATTTAATCCGCCGACATTTCGCACACTCATAACTTTAATTATATTAGTCTGCTCCAAACAAACTCATGACACAAACACTAAATAAGTTCTCAAATTAAATGAAGTACATAAAAAACTACGAATAGCACCAAAACAACAGAAACTGGTTTTGCCAACATTAAGATGTAAACACAAGCTGAAAAGCGATGAAACGTTACACTAACTCGAACTAAAATCACAAAACACTGCGTGTTCGTCACGTTTACCGTAGTAACACTGTTTATAGTCCACTTAGTAGCCCGTCGAGCCGCATCAGTCGTGGAAGTCCCGCGGCTCCGGCTTGAGCTACCACACCAGCCCCTCAGGATGCAAAGGAGGTGGGCCGTCTCCGAAGGTGAACTCCGGTGAAGAAGGCCGCGGGAGCACCAGGTGCTCTGGCGGAGGGAACTGCTCAGGAAACTCCCCGCCGGGAAGAGTCTCCATACCGCCTGCGAAACGACCTGCTCCCGTTACTAATCGCCTGGTATATGTGATGTTCTCGTTATGGCTTTATTGTGACTTATAATTAGTGAGTATAAAACAGCGCATTTTCTCTTTTCTTCATCTGAAAACACTGCTAGTACTATGTCAATAGGCTGAATTATGAACGAGTTTGTATTTGTACTGTAATACCTCGTAGAAAATGCGCTGTTACGAATGATGTTAGTGATTAATGACAGTCTTGTAATCAACGCCTGTCGGCACCTATCTAATTGACCACATATCATATCAATCGTCACTTTTAAATTGAAAAATTCTGATGTAAAACAATAGCTCAAATGTTTCGTTTAAACTGACCATTACGTGTTTTGAACTTGGCCCTGATTTGCAAATTATAGACAACGCGCACGTCAGTTTCCAATAACGAAAATTTGAAATCGAGCTTGACATTGAAATAGTTTTATGTGTTGAGGAACTGCTACCGTCCATGGCACATACTGTGTGAATGTCCGTTAGATTATTTTGTACCATGAACCAATTTTTGGAAAAAATATTTCTACTTCAGAGGGATTTGAGAGAATACTTCTAATGAAATGTACCAGAAAGTCTACCAACCTGGCTGGTTAAACGGCATTGCCGGTGGCGGATGGAAGAACGGCGCGTCATGGTGGAACGGTGGGCCATATCCAAACTCGAACTTGCCATCTGCTGTCGCGAAGTAAGGAAACCCCGGCGGCCCTTCCTCGAGGCCCCCTGGGGACAGGTTCATAGGGAACCCTCGCATCTTGCGTGAAGACCCGAAAAACGGGCCCCGGCCCATCGAAGTTAGTTGCTTGAGACGACGCTCTTTTGATCTCTTGTTTTGGAACCACACCTGCGACAAAAGAAAACATTTTGTTAGATTTTTATTTTTTCTAGTTGTAAAATAAGTAAAATAAAAACGTCAAAGGTTTTAAGTTTCTTGGCAAGATAAGTGCAACTGCTGTCGTGATTCCAAACTTCTGCAATTATAAAACTGTCGCAGTCCCAAATGTTTTGCATTTTGTTTCATGTTGTCACTACCTAGTCTCGTTATTTGCGACAAAACTCTTACTCTTTTTATACCAAAGCCGTAGAACTTTGTTAGTACCATAAAATTATAAGAGTCCTTCAAGAACTGGTATAGTAACCACGTCGTAAAGTAAAAATAACAATAAAGATTTATTAGGAGACGCGAAAAATAGTAATGTGTACCGTTCCTTGTCGCAAAATAAAAATTTTAGTGATCCCGACCGCGTTTGTGGTCCGCTTGTATTTGTTATAGGCGGTCACCGAATACATTGTCTTTTTATAT
This sequence comes from Anticarsia gemmatalis, assembly GCF_050436995.1. NCBI lineage: Eukaryota > Metazoa > Arthropoda > Insecta > Lepidoptera > Erebidae > Anticarsia > Anticarsia gemmatalis. Next base: position 4,358,315 of record NC_134764.1, on the reverse strand, counting down.
ACGGTAATAACTCGTCAGACTTTTTTTAAATAACAGAATCTTGTCAAAAACCTGTCAGGATGGTGGTATAATAATTATAATATAAACAAAAAAATAAATTGATACGTCTTCTGCAATTAGCTGATCGTTTAGCAGTCTAATTAAGCAATCAACGTCCCTAATTGTTGGACTATTAAGTATTTTAGTTTTTGTTCTTGGTAAAAACTTAGAATGAAGAGTGGTGGTAGTTCACGGCGTGTTACCGCGCGTCGCGTGCGCGGCCGGGACTAATCTGTAACTTGTGTAACGGCTAGATCGCGCGTCGCGGCGATTACGTCTCGTGTGTGCTCGCCATTATATTCGCTCCGCATTCAGGTGTGAGTTGCGCCTAAATATCGCGTGCCATTGACACGGTTTTGAATATGAAGGCCGAGGAGTGACCCCTAGGGCTGTTATGTAAAAGTAATATTATAATGACAGTCTAGTCATACCGCTGACCGCTAAGTTGTTCTATATATATTTTCTAATTATGCTGTTACACAACACGTAGGGTAGGTAATTAGGAAATAGATACTGAGATGAATCACAATTATTATAGGTAAATCTGCAAGATATAATATCTTGTATCTTGATCACAGAGCCTTGAGAATAAAAGTGAAAATAGAAACTATTGGTAATCTATTGATTTTAATGTTGCAACTTTTAATCCTTGATTACAAACATTCAAGTCTAGAAACTCATAAATCTAGAAAGATACTGCAAGATTGACAAAACAGTTGGAGGTACGGTAAATTACATCATAATTCCAGTGTGTACGTCAGTAGGGGAGATTTTCCACCTTAGCTTTCTTATGCCCGGTTTCTGAGGCACATTTAGCGGTAGCTTATCTATTCGAACTGTTTTATTTGAGTTTAAACGACGAATAGATAAAGTACCGCTAAGTGTAATGTTAACCAGCTATCGATAAACGTTATATAAAAATAAGCGCCCCTAGCGGATCATTTAGGAACTAACTTTTCAAGTTGACTTTAAACGTCAAACTGACGATATACTACTAATACCGGGTGTAGAAAATCGCGCTACAGTATCTAATATAAACGGGCCCTTAAGCCACCTGTTTTTCTAAACTTTCAATTGAGTATTCAAGGACGTGCGAGTGTTGTCAGTCAATCGTTTGTACTAATTACACTTCAGTCACGCACGCGTTCTGAACACTCATTAACTCATTAACTTGATTCGTTCACTAGATCATCCCCGGTACTATTTAGCAATTAAAATTGTGATTTATTTACTTACAAATAAAACTTGTAATAAGTTTTTATGTATTTGTAAGTAAACAAATGTTGTGTTAAATCTGCATTTCACGCATCGATTTGGTATTTTTTTAAAACCTGTGCTTATAAAGTTTATATTGCACTAGCTCAGTTCTTGCTAATCCAGTTGGTAATAGTTCCTAAGGGGCTGACTTTTCCAGCGACAGAAAACTAGTAATTTTTTTGTCCTAGGTATTCGGTTAATGACGTATTGGTTTAAATTGTACTTGGTTAAGTTACGTGATGATTGAAAAAGCAATCCTTATACTGTTTATAATCCTGTCACTACTAAGTAAACGAGTTCTACAATACCCAAATTTTCAAAAAGCAAAATATTTAAAGCATAATCTATACACATTTGCGTAACATAGCACCTAAAAAACACGTTAAAAACATGAGAGGAAAACAAGAGCGCTCTTAAGGCTCGCGCGCTAGTCCCGCTGCGCACGCGCACTCTTTGATCTCGCCGGCACACCGCGCCCACGCACACCATTTGCACAGAAAACACATTCACAATCTAACACAGACGGTTGATCTAATTCACTCTCAACTCACTGATTAATGGACGGATTTCGACCGATGTTTCTATTAACATCATAATTTATATGAGGTCATTTGTATATGGATTTGTTATTTATTTCCGTGATTTAGAATTTAATATAGGGCAGTGATTGTGAAATGTGGGGTTTTGCAAGCTGTTCTTTGTAGTGACAGAGAGAAATTAAGGAATAATCAGGCAGGTTCAGGTTCGGAGCAATTATTTGTGCGATCCACAAATAATTGTTTCGGGGCTGGTTGTGCTTTGTGTCCGTTTTTTGTGTTTGTAAAAGTCCCTGCGACACAAGAGCAATTCTGAGTGCGGGAGCTGTCTTTTAAAAAAAAAAGACAGAAAAAGTTTGAAAGTGTTAGCAATAGTTAGATTTGATCTCAACTTGTACTAAGCCTCGAAAGAGGAGAGCTACAGTAGATCCATTATATGGAGAATTATACTTATGAACAGATATCAATTTTTTTGCCTTTTAATGCCTTCCAACTGGCGTAAACAAAACCAATTTTTAAAAATTTCCTTGATTTTAAAAACATAAGGATTAGAAATATGTTATATACCAAGCTACTTCAAAGAGTAGAAATCCTTCGAACTGGCGATTACTTCAATGTTTTTCTTTTCAAACCAGTAGCCATTACATACCAAAATCATAGACCATTAAAACTAAAATAAATTACATTATTAGGTTGTAAAACATGAAGATTTAATGGTGTCATTCATTAAGAACGTATCGTAAAAACATTGATTAAAACGTATGAGAGTTATTATATTTATATGTTTAATTACTTTTAATTACTTTGTAGCGAGTGACGACTTGCTTTTTCTATTTATGGTACGTACTTTTGATTTGAGTGGTATACCCTCCCATTACAAAATGTTTATCAATTAACATTTGTAAGTCGAAAATTCTGTGCTCTGACACTTAACCAGTAGGCGCGGGTTGGCTGTCAAACTTTGATTAGTAAAAAGAGGTATAGAGGTTAGATAAAAGACTGATTTTTTAGGAAATATAGACCCCTAATCGCTACCAAATCTTCAATGAAATATTACAGGGAAAATCTCGTTTTCCTTGAATTTGCAACTGCTGTCAGAGGAGTTTCGGCTCTGCGCAATGCATTTTATAAAAATATGTTCACAGTATAGTTTATGGGATTATCAATACTAAATCATTTAGTTCTATATGCTACAAGACATCACATTTGTTCTGCGTCATTAATTTCATAAAACTATGCAAAATATGTGTCTCGATTACCATAAAACTATAGTTTTTCTATTTAAAAACTTAAATAATGACATAATTTTTCATCAATAACATATTAATATGATAATACAAGAAATTTACATAAGAACTAGATTTGTGGAAATGATCTATATTTTAATTAAGTCGATATTATAACCAATCAAGCGATGTTTTTTGATTAACCGTCTTTTTGACGTGACATTTGAAACAATAAATATTATTTCGTCATTTGAATTGGTAGCCGATATGGCCTTCAGACAATCGATATTTGTAGACTTGTCTGTCGATAGTGTTTTAATATGCAAGTAGTTCTTTAAAACTTCATTGAAAATGTTTATATAGATAGCTGTAGAAACTGGACAAACTTTAGTACTAATACAACTGTAGACTGAGGCTAGCTAGACACATATTCTTATTGACCTAGCCGGGCGGCAAACTCGAGTATGAGTTGATGCACCCTATCGACACAAGCCAAAACAAGTGAGTCGAGTCGGTTTTGTCGGTCTATGAATATTGCTGAACTGAATGTATCAAGCAGTAATATGCAATGCATCAATCATTGCATATTACTTAACATTACTTGAGTCCAATTAATTGGTCGTTGTCTAGTACTTAACGTTGATTAAAAACCTGTCATTAGGCTCTATCAGAAATGTTTTACTAGGTATATAAATCGAAGAAAAATGCACGCAATTATAAATTACGGACGGTACATCAATGTCTTTATTGAGCTTCTGTATTCAAGTTTACGTTCTTAACAATTAACGATGGTTTTAAAAATTTTAACTCTATGCCTCACGCATCGTGTGTAAGTGCGTTTTTTGTGGCTAAAGTAACCCATCTGGTAATGTTACCCAAATCGACCAGTTCCGTTATTTAATGTTGGAGCTTATAGCTATTGCTTTTATTACTTAATCGCACCAATAGATCAAACCGACAAAAAAGGTTCACCGGTAAAAAAATGTAAACTCACATGATACTTGGACCATTAAAGTTTTAGCCATAACCACGTCATTAAGTCTTACCCATTATTGTTTCAATATGTCCATAAAATATAATAACGCTAGCTTCCGCCCGCGCTTCACTAACTAAAATGTATTCTAAAGTACGTACTCGTGTCACATTTCATTACAATGCGTACAAAGATATTAGTGAATAGAGAAGCTTGTAAAATTATCTAGAACATCATAAAAAATGTATGACATTTTCAGTTCAAAGTAAACTTTGACGAACTTTTCCAAAAAAAGCATAAAATCTAAATAGTATAACAGTGTTATATATCTATAACTCCTCTTGTGAGACAAGTTCTCATAACTTTGAACAATCTTACTCACGTTGTCTAGCTATGTAGAGTCAAACATTTAAAAAATAAATCTATTCTCCTCCACAATATACGCGACAGTCTACAATAAACTGAACTATTATGACAATAAAATTACATCACCGCGACAATATGACAATAACTGCGCACTTCATAAGTTAGGTTTATTATATTTAAAGAAAGAAAGTTTCACGTATAAAGGAGCTTGTGTAGGGCGACGACGATGCGGGGCCGCGCGAGACCGTCCCGGGGACGCGGCGGGGCGTCCGGCGAACAAGCCGCGTGGTGTTAAACACTATATTTCATATCCACCTCAGCGAGGGGCCATTCTCTTACCTAACACTCACGTCTTAGAATCTCGTAAAATCTTAGTATTAAGTACCACGGATTAACTGTACGTAACGCCTCTGTGCCTCGTGTTTTTGCTTGTACACATTTTATTGCGACGACTTACCGGCCAAAGTTTGCGGTGCGCGAGTAATATGTAAATTTTCATTGATCTCCTTTGTATAATTTTATGTGCAACTAGTGTTACAATTTACGAGATATTGTTAATCCTGTAAGAAATATGTTGGCATTAAGATAATTTAATGCCTTGGTTATCAAGATAATAGTATATTACGCTCTCGGGTAATTACAAGAGTAGGATCTTTGTAATGAGCCTAAGATAATAATGCACAGTTGAGTAATCTTCTTACGACTATGATATACCTGATATTGTAATTATCAAACCACATTGGTACACTTATTAACTATATATGAGCTCTTATTTTCTGTACAAAGAGTCTTCATAAAATGTAGTTTATGTACTTAATTAAAGCCATTATTAATAAATATCACCCTACTTACTAAATACACACTTATTACGGGCATTGTCTAACCAAACAAGAGGCAGAATAACCCAGCCGGCTTGAATAAAGAGATGATTAATAAGTGATCGGGCTGGACATTGTTCTGCTCGCCCTCAATATAAATAACACCGTGAGGCCTACCTGAGGCGCCCCCCATCGCTAATGAGTCGACAGTACCGAATACCGAATCCGTAAGCAAAAACTGCGATATCAATAATTCATCGATGACATGTTCTCTGCTCGGCGTACTCACCATCATTTGCAATAAAAGAAACAAGTACTGACAATATTATCATGAATGCAATTCTGTCCTAGTATTATCCTGAGATAGGATTCCTCCGTCATGAATTGGGATTAAGGATATATCAACTCAGTATCCTACGCAAGCTGATTGCGCTTCGTACATAGCTATACAGACAACATAATCCGCTAAAGGAGAGCCTAGAGAACGCAAAGGTAGAAAGCAAACCCAATTTAGGCTTAAGCTCAGGTCTAGTTGCGACACGACGTAGAGAAATACCTAGAATCCGATGTGTAATCTAACAACTGAGGTGAGCTAGTAATTTGGGCTTAGAGCGTTGAGAGAAACGCCGCGGGCGGTCGGCTCCCTACGGCGAGCGACACAATCTACCTAACAATAATACACGAACAGTTGTGCTGACCGTATTTTTGTTTTCGTTTTTCGTTCCGCCATAAACTTTATCGTGTCATGCGCCATGTGGGACGGGAACGCGAATTTTGGGCACCCTCGCGGGATCGCGGAATATTGATGAGGATGGCCGCAATTTACTTGATAATTCATTATACCTTGTATTTTTATAGTTTTTAACAAATTACGAGAGGGAATGATGTATGGGTAATTTGATATGAACGAAATGTCGGGAGCGTGCCGTGAAGTGATGTAAAATCATTAAAACAAACGCAGACGTTGAAATTTTGAAAAAGGAATGAGAATTAATATGGCGTCGGTGAAGAGAGACCACAGTGCGCGCGCACCTCATGCGCCATCTACAACCAATTGGCGTGGCGCTCGCCGAGGTAAAAGTAAATTGTTTCCACGCGAAATTGAACAACACGGGAATTCAGACTTGTTTTATACACAGTACACACAACAGATGTAAAGTGGACGGGAAGTTGTTATAAAATATTATCAACGGTACATTTTAGATAGACATAAGTATTTTATTATATCGCTAACTACATAGGGACCTAGTACGTGTCTTTTTTTAAAGACAGATTATGTCCTCTCATATTTCCCAAATGTAGAAAAGTCATCGTAAATCTTCAAAACGTTTTGTCTGATGTTCATTCGAAATATGACATAATAATGAAAGGAACTCTAATATTGCATGTTAAGAAATAATGTCAATAAAGATTTAACGCAGTTTTTCTGTTTTCATGGTCGATACAAACCGAACAGTTCGTGACTCAGAATTGGGTTATTACCGAACCGTGATTGTAATCCGGTAATCTGAAAACTGAGACACAAATTCAGATTGAGCCTGAAATTATGGAAACTCTGTCTAGTACCTAGAGTCTTTATTTCTGAAATTTATTTTTGTATGATTATGGGTCAGTAAATTTTAAAATATTGGAGAGTGAAAATAGGAGTATTTTAAAGAATGACTCTACCACACCTCTACGCGTATAATAGTTACTATTCTTGCAATATTAATGAAATAAACCAATTTAAATAAGTATTGAATCCTTCATAATTAAAAATCTAAATTATCAAATACGTCAAACTTTCCCGCCACCCGCCAACACGTTTCCCTTTACAGATTTATTTAATTTTAAAAACTTAAAAAGTATGTTCTCAATGTTCACAATGTTAAATTTACCGTGTCACCATACAACGGGACCAATTTGTGTCTTGTCTTATTTTAGTTAATTAGATGTTCTCGAAATGTAACTAAGTCTTGTTGTGTTATTTTCATGTCGTCCGACGTCTATTTTTAAATTGCAATTTATGTGGGCACGTGGATTCGTTTATAATTATGATTTAGGGATGTGAAAGAGTTTATTTGTTGGCTTAAATCAATGCTTTTGATGACGAGATTTTGGTTTCGAAATTATTACCGCAGCGTTTTCTTTTTTATTATAAAGGAACATGATGTCAAAGTCAACTTTTGAATAAATACTTTTTTTTTACTTTATCTTGAATGTTAAAATGGGTTAACGTACTGGCAACATAAAGCACGACCCATTTATTTTACTAACGAGATTCCATTTTTAATTTCTGATAACTGCACGGGAGTGTGTCGCCGTTCCACCAATCACCATTGCGAATGCATAAATCAGTCTGTTATCAACTGTTTGTTGATAACGTGCGCTCGTGCCATTGGTCACGCTTTTCAAAATGGCCGTTATCTAATTCTGAGTTTTAGTGTTGTGAGTTTTATATTCAACGGTCTCAGATAAGGTACCGTTTTTATGTACGCTATAAAAGTGTAACGTAGTTTTTTATGATTAAAAATTACAACAACGCGATTTCAATTAATCTAGAATATTCTATGATTTTCAAAGGTTTCTACTTTGGGCACGTTTAATTTGAAATAGTTGAATTATGAGAAAATCAAAAATTATGTAGCTTATCGAATTGATAGACTTACTTTCAATAAAGAATAGATAGGCTATATAAAAAACTTGACTAATTATAAACAGATACGATGTAGAAAAATCAGTAGGTAATAATTCGAAAAACTACCGATTATCAAGAAACTGTAAGCAAAACCAGGAAAAGTAGGAACTATGTATAACTGCAAAAGCACCATAACAATCGATCTGTTGCCAATTGTCAAGCAGTATACACGGAACAGCTGTAGGAAGTGAAGAGTGTCGAACAAAGGTCGGAGCCGAGAGGATTCGGACGTCATGACGCGGAAGACGACCGACCTCGCGGCCAATGGAGTGGAACAGTCAAGAGAATAATGAACATGACTTGTTCTGGTAGAAAGAAAGAAAAGATTAAGAAAGTTGTTCAAGATAATCGGAAACTATATCAGACAGGAAAGGTAATACGCCATGGATTGTGCAATGTTGTAATTATATTTCTATGCGTTTCCTTAACCAATAAATATCGATGTGCGATATTTATAATTTACGAGTATATTCCTAATGCCTTTGGGAAGGTGTGTATAAAACAATGTTATTTATTGACAATTTATACTGGTGAGAGTTCTAGCCTTTACATAAAAGGTAGTATAAAAATTGCTCACTTGGAGTCTAGGCATTTTCTACAAAAAATCAAACCGGCCAACAATAGGTGACCCGTGTCGATACCAATATTGTCACGTCAGTGGAGCCGCAGAGCGTAAACTACGTGCCTAGGCGCATCAGACGGCAAATAGGCAAAAATGCACAAAAACGGTCAACGAACTACGCAAAAAATTAACACTTTTTTAACATACAACAAGTATAATTGTTTTTTTGTAGGAAATGTTGCATATTTTGGCGTCTAGCGACATTGTTGCTTGGAAACAGGAGTATCGAGGCACGCGGCGGCGCGCGAACCAAGTTCATGAATAAGGAACTAGCGACACAGTAGCTATGTAACAATTTATGCGAACATTTGAAGTGGTTTTTGACCTTTGCTAAAACAAAATTTCCTTAAAACATACCTACAATAATTTGTACACTTGCAAAACTATATATTTACGCATAGATGTCTAAAAAATTCAAGGAGGAGGGGACATAAATTCACCTCGTTTTTAAAGGTTATCGTTGTTGTTAACATTAAATCTACTAAGCAAAGGTGACTTTCAAAATCATCAGCAATTATTTTAGATCCACTGTCAAATAACTCCAGATTATAAATATAAAGGTTCTTCCACAGTCTACTATATTTAACACTAAACATAGATAATAAAATTAAATTTATTCATCCGTTTTTTTTTTTCTAAATTATAACTTCAAGACCTGCGTATCAAATCTCCGGACTTCACAGAGTTAATCATCAACATTTATATTCCTTGACAAAAGTTGTATTTTTTGTACCAAAATACTTGTTTTGATAAAAACTTTTGGAATGGAATACGATTAATTTGCTATAGGTGGCGGCTACTATGGGAAGATGGTGGACAGTGGTCATAAATCAATGTAGTCGTGGGCCAAAGTGATGGATGACGGCGTATGCGCATATCGTGTTTACACGTTCACAGGGCTGCCGTACATTGTAACAGAGATATAGAATTATATTCCTATGTTTAGCTCCTCCACTAATGTCTTTTTTTAATATTAGTATGGAATATAATGTATTATATGCATATATAAGATCGCGTCTTGTTACGTAGAGTCGTAGTAGAGACAACCCGCCACTACATCCTAAAAAACTTCTTTTTTTCTTTGGATTGCTAGTATTTATACCATGATATGTTTCTTATTATTGATTGACAAGTGAAAAATATTAAATAAATGGCTATAACAGAAAATTTCTTGCGTGAATAAGATTGTTTTTCGTAGGAATCAAGCAAGTTTTCGAACAATGTCTAAAACCGTTAATTGATTCAGCACAGCCCTACATTTTGATATTAGGTATAATATAGCGAATTGAGACGTGGCTGACGGTCGTTTCGGGGCGGCTCTGTTCGTCATGAATCATATTTTCAATTACTATCCATCGGTATTTTGATATTAAGATATTAGTAGAAAAAAATATAATATATGTACGCAATGTACCAAAGTACTTCATAAAGTTTTCTAGCTTGTCTCATTGATTCTTCAAACCATTTATTATGAATATTTCTAAATCCAGATTTTTATACCTATACTCTAGCTTATGATACTAATAAAAATATCAAAAGTCCTAATTGACATTGTAAAATACATCAAATAAAGTGATTTACAATGCAAAATAACTTTAAACTTTATTATTTTATATCACTAGACCGGATACTATAAAATATTAAAATCAAAAGAACGGCAAAATCAAACGTTTTATTTTTAAACGACTCTAGATTGTAAATAATCTTTAATTCGTAATATCGATAATTACGCTCTCCGTATAGTTAACGTGAACATTCGAATAGTAGAAAAACAAGTATCTACTATTATTTTATAGACAAGATGTGGTATTGAGTGATGACCGGCCTAGGGCGATCGGAACATTAAGGCCTACGCAACATTAATGTGCCACATTCTCACTCGGGGCAATAAAATAAATGATGTCATTTTTTGTCCTGACGGGGTGCCGCTTTGTCCCAGTGTGCGCGCCGCGTCGGTAACTTTACTTCCCTTTGTCCACCACCGCACAGTGTGTCCGCAGGACGTCTCCTAGACAAAGAAGTTTTTGGCGCCGCTCTTGAATTTTTTTGTCAATTTTTTCGCGAACATGTAAGTGTATTATAATACCTTTTTCATAATTAATAATTTATTGCTTTCGTCATAGCCTTTTGTTGCGCCGCACCTGCCGATGCAACACAAAGTAAGGTGCTTCTGTCTTTCAAGTAATAAATCATAACATCGGCACTTTTATTGTTTTTTTAATATGACTTTTCGGACAATGTACAATTGTACAGGATATGTTAGATTTAAATTATTATTTGTCCTATATTTTTATATACATTTATATGTTTGACCGTTTATGATTGTGCTACTGGCGTTTAAAGGTGTAAACTGAGGTCTATAAAAATGTAAATCTATAATATAGTGGTTATATTAAACCAAAATAATAATGTCACCAGTAAAACACAGCAATAAATAAAGTCACCGCAGCGAATTTAATTCTGTATAAAACAATTTCTGGGTTGTTTCTCGGCGCAATCGGCCATAACACCGCGGCCGCAAGATGGAGCCACGAACTATCACCGCATTTATGCACAATAAGCACACTAAACGTCATCTCTTGACGCAAATCCCGCTACGCGCCGTACCACCGACATTTTTACGAGAATTGACACGATATAACACCGTAAAATAGACGTTTTATTGTTACCTCATGCTTATCCCACGCCGTTGTTTTAATAATATCGATTAAAATTACGAATTTATTGCATTACCGTCCCCGTTTTTAGATAAAGTGAGGATTCGACGGCGGCACGTCGTACGCGCCAAAAGAGATCGTTAGTTGAATGCATTTTACGTGCAATTACATTCGCAGCGACGGACGCACCGAGACACTCCAAGGTCCTCACTCGTTTTTTAATCCTAAGTTAAGCCTGCTTATGAAGGAAATTGGGATTGTGAATCATGCGCATTAACGGAAGTTAAGTAAAGATCAAAGGTAGTTAACCCAAGATTGCTTTCGAATTTGGAAAATATCATTACGTAAAGTTGTCTTGAAATTATTATTAGGCAATATTATGTAGATGTTCTTAATATGGTGCAAAAATAAAGATTTGTAATGTTACAGACATAGAAACAAAATTATGAGGTTTTGTTGATTTCTTCCTCTACCACAAACGTAAAACTATATAATGGAAACCGAAATAATATATTCAGAAATGTGTAAAATATATTTCGTCCACAAACACCTACATGACGGCCCATTGTGTTTCAACATAGTATTAATAATGTATGTGCAAGCGAATGCATCACTTCACAGTACAGATAAATTATAGAACAACCAATCAATTAAAGAACAATCTGTCGTAAAACATCGGGAAAGATCGGGTCAGCTCGGCAGTAAAGCCGCGGTCACACAAGCGTTTACCCGTTTGGCTCGTAACTCGTGCAAGTTATAGTATTTGGGGCAGTTCAAAGTGGCCGACGGATATTAAAACATGAGATATAGCCGTGTGACCGCCGATGTACGGCTCATTCAACTCTGATTTCGACACTGACGTTTACTTGGATTTCTCTTTCATAATTGACTGAAGCCATATTAACAAAAATAAGACGAGTCTGGCGTCTTTAGAACAGCCATTTTTTTACAATTTGAATATTTAATTTTATTCTAATAGTTCGGTTCGTCGGCGCATGTATTTTAATCAGCTTTATAATGGAGTCAACGTGAATAAAGGCGTCAAATAGGAAGAAAATGTCGATGATTTTAGTATTTTAATCTTGTTCCTTATTCGATACGCGTTTTCAGTGTCTTTAATAACGTTTTAATCAACTGTTGCTGTCTTGCTAGAAGCTTAAAAAATCAGGATATTTTTTAATGGTTGAGTTGAAGTCCTGACCGCGGACAAGGCGTCATTAATGGGCATAGACGTGAGTGCATTAAGGCTGCCACACACGACACACATTAATCAGGACGCGTCACTTCGGTAGCCGGCGGTGACATAATAACGTGTTCGCGACTCGCTGACAAACTGTTTTTATCGCGCCCGCTATCAATCAACCGGTGACACGCGCTTCCGTGTGGGAATTACTTTCTCGATGCTCGTCTATCTATACTTATAATAAATCTGTACAGAGGTCAATTCTGTACATTGAATATATTTAAAAAAAAACCAATGGGGGATGTTTAGTAACGGATACTGATACCGAATCTGCAATTTATAATTTTCTTTTCTGTCTGTCTGTCTGTCTGTCTGTCTGTCTGTCCTCCGTCTGTATGTGTCGCTATCACGTAAAAACTACCGAATAGAATGCACTGAATTTTGGTATATGCATAGAATAAGTAGTGGAGCAATTTCTAGGATACTTTTTATAGCATAAAATTTCAAAGATTTTTAGAAAATTGAAAAAAATACGTAGAAATCGTTTGAACCTGCGTTTCCCTATAGAGACCATAGATGGCGTTGCAAACCATTTCACAACATTCGCATAAAGTTAACGCAGCGTCTGCCGTATCGATACCTGTTGTTCACACCAACCAATAGATGGCGTTATAGTTCGCAACAAAGCATGTTTTTTTCTAATTAATTTATTTTGATGGCTTTATTGTAAAAAAATACCTTTGAAACATACTATACATTTATAGGATTTTCAAACATAAATGTTGTATGATATATTACACAAAAATGTTGGTTTACGTGGGTCCGGTGCGGTCGGGATATCCTAGATGGCCAACAGAGTAATTTCGTTTGTTGTCGTTGTTCGCCGCAACTAACAGATGACGTTGTTGTTCGAAACACATAACCAAATTAATTGGTTGCATTAAGGAAATAAATTGGATAGCTATGAAACAGACTATGTGGTAAGTTTTAAAAAATAAACAACGGATGATATATAAAAAATAATTACGGGTTACACGGTTTCGGACGTATCATCGCAAGTATACAATGACATTATTACGCGTGTGAAGAGCTCCGGCGCAGATAGGTCTGTCTGTACCTATAATAATATTCTGAATCCAGACGGGTAAGCAATGGTCAGTCTATAATAAGGTATTATATTTTATACTGTAAACTGGTACGGATACAGACGAGAGCAGAAAAGAAGGCAACCACAGGAAATCAGGCCTGCCTGAGCCTGTGCCACATTGTGTGCCCTTCGGGTCCCTTTCGTAAATAACCATTAGATGACAAAAGAGTTGTTAGCATATTTATGTGTAGGTGTATCGAGTGCTACGCAATTCGCGTGCTCAAACGAATAAGCAACAGTACGAAATTCACGCGAGCGGAGCTGCACGGGTCAGCTAGTCAATAATAAAATGCTTAGTAACTAGAAACAAACTGGTTCAACCATGTTTTCTTCCAAGTCACTTTAAAACATTACACATTTTAAAAGTTGAAACTAATAAAATCGTGCAAAAAGTTGACGCTTGAATAAAATTGTTTTTATTAATGTTTTTGATATCATTCAAGCCATTTGTTAAACAAACGACTAGACACGTCGTATATCAATTTTGTCACAATTAACTGTTCTAGGATTGTCTCAGTGAATGCTAACTTAATAATGATTAATGATCATGTAAAGAAATTATAAATGCTAATAAGGACGTGCGCGTTGAATATTTCTTGAATAATAAGGTAACAATTTGTAATACGTAACTACATGTTGATGACTGATGAAGTACTTGTATAATTACTGAATATGTTATGGACAATGTAGTCCTTATTTTTATTATTCCTCGTTCAACTGTGTGGTCCAGGTTTTATACTAAATGTCAACATTACAATTTTAGAACACCATGAAAAATTATTCTTCGCATTTGTGACTGATTATTGCATTACTTATACCTATGTAAATATAACAATATAGTTAACATCGAAACGTGTTATATTCGCATGCATTGTTAATCAGTTGTAACAGCAAAAGCTACTTCACACTCAAAACAAAGTGAAAACTTGCTGACAACCCTGCTTAGGCAAACTGTATGAGCTGTCAAAATAATATATGAGCCAATAAGGGCGCGTCGAGCGGCGACAGGGCCGTCACGCTAAAGAAATTACGATATATGAACTTATTAAAATATCTCTACTATTTTTTCTCGTTTCGCGGTTGGATGACAGTGACGTCGAGGTAGAGTGACACCGGGATAGGTGCTGTGTTATTTTGATTACTTCGCCTTCCTGCATTCCGGGCGTAATGTCCGCGTCATCATAATTTAGTGGCACCGAAACACACGTAAACTTAAATGAGATTGTGGTTTTACTACGTTATACAGCATGTAATCAAAAGACCAATGATAGTTTAGGTATAATACTTGACAGTTAAAAGCACATCAACTTAGTACTAGCACTAACAGTACTACATAACGTAAATACTTCGAAGCGCACCTATGGAATGTTGTTAGGTAACATTCGGACACTAAACACCTGACTTTATGTCTAATAATCACTGAATGAGGAAGACAAAATAATCGTTTACGTATTTTATAGGTTAATAAAATACTGAGATGATGTTTCTAATTTTATTATTGCTGAGAATCCAAAAAGCAATAATTTTGTACAATGCCAAAGAAAGCGTTTAACTATTTAATCATTTTCCCGTACGCAAAAAATGGGAACCCATTACGTGTTAATTTTTCATCAAAATTGCCTCATTTCATAGGATTTTCTGTATAATCTTGTAACTGATGAAATGTCAATGACTAATAAATTCGATAGAAAATTGATTTTAGTTCGGAAATGTGTCGGTGTGTTCAAACGGGGAATTTCACACGGACCGGTGTTAACTAGCTGAATCCCGTTTACAAAAAGTCATTTTACAGTTACGCGCTTGCGCACATATGGTGGCGGTGGCACAAACATTTGACACGCGCGATCTGGCGGGACTTGACGAGCGACGACAAAAAATCTTGTTTATGATCCCACTTAACATACTTGACAATGTTTTTGTTGCCGAGAAAATATTGTCACTCGAATTCTTTGCTGCTGTAAATATTTTTACAGACACATAATCGTCTCTGCTACATTAATTTTCATTTGTAAATAGAGTAGCGTTCAACTACTTTCAAAACATTATGTTACGCCAGATTTTCCCAAAAGATTAGAACTGAAACAGTATTTCTAAAAGTAAGACATTAATTTGACAGTTATTATTTTGTAGTTATTAACAACAACAACTTTCTTAATGGTAACAAAACAGAAATTTCTCGCTCCATAAATGCAAAAGAAACATATCGGCCATTGTTTTTGCGCGGACAATTTTAGAATTACAAACTGCGATTTTTTGCGAGTTTTGTTAAGACAGACATTTTTTTAGTTTGTTAATTACTTCAGTTCAAGACGCAACGGTGACGAAACTTGGATAGTTCACTTTGAGAGATCCCACTACGTTTACAAACAGTCCGCTAGACTGTTATAAAAAGTTAAGTTTTTTCGTTCGGAAACCGGGTGTAACAAAAACTGAAACAAAGAGGAAGGTACGCAAAAAGCGTGACGGACAGACGGACGGATCTCTTAACAGACATCTGTTGCTGACGGTGTGGAGAATCGCCTGATTCCATGTGTTAGATTACGTTAGGATTTTGGGAATCGTCATACTGTATTAGACGTGCTACGATCTTACACGACTGTGGAATCGATTTGAAATTCTGCGAAGTAGATGTGTTTTAAAAAAATACATATAACAACTTCAAAGCACCATCGAATATATTTTTATACTGTTAAAAATGTTTTCCTAAAATAGCTCCTAATCGGATTCGGCAAATAAGAGAAAATAGTTTAAGTAGAATCAATTTGATTCATCTTAACAATTAAACTGAACAACGAGGAAAAGATTTGCACTAAATACTAGAACAACGCTAAAACTTTGTCAGAACTTTGTTAAGTAGTACTTTGTGCATGACTGCCTTTCTTTTCAAATTTCTTCACGCAGAATTTCAGAACATTCTGAAAAGAACTTTAGAAACAATAATTCATGAGAGTTTTGTTGCAAATATTGTAAATTTACAGAACGCGGTGTGAACACAGAACGTCGTATATTTATGTTTAGAAATCTCTGTCACAATGCCGTGTTTATAGCGCGTCCGTTAATTAGGATATTTGTCACGTTGGCACCACGTTCCTGGACGGATGCGCGCGATATTCAATTTGCGAACGTTCGAGCGCCCGCCGTGATGAAGCTGCGGCCATTTGTAACGGTTACCGAACGAAGGTACCCAGTGCGTGATCAATAAAACCTATCTAGAAATCAATTTTCAGCTGAAATTTTCATCCGCGCATTTGTTACTTACTTGTCATCTGAAATATATTATGTCTTTCGATTCAAACTTGACAGGTCGTTCTTAGTAATAATTTGTATGAAAGTATTAAATAGATTAACCTATTATACTTTTTATAGTATTATGAGTGGATACTTAAGAAACCTAATCTGTTTGACGTTTTTATTCCAAAATGCAATTTTTCACGGGTTTTCTAACTTTCTTCCGTTAATCTGATATCTTAATGAGTTATTTTGTGATACGATTGCATGGTACACAAATTCTGCAAATCGGATTCATCATTTGACAATGTAAATCATTTCATAGTTAATTCAAAAGTCATTTTTATGTCAAATGTATTCGATGAATAAAAAGTCGATTAAATCGATAAGTCGAATGGGAATCGATATATTTTTTTGGCAGATAAGGTATTTGGGATGTAGTGTTACTTAAATATATAAAGGTATATGTATCTCGTGACTATAGGTACTATGGCTTTATTCGGAAGTGTCGCGGTCAGGCAAAAAAGCCATGGACCCCCGCGGGTGATTTTCATTGCACTATTTAATGTTGATCGAAACCTATAGACGAACTAATCGAATCTATTATAAAGTTATTGTGTGTAAAGTTTAGCATGACTTCTGTAAAGTCACCGTAAAGGGCTTGTAATATCTGTTTATTTTGTAAAATTTACAAAAACAGGCTCTACTATACCTTTCTTAAACTACACAATTATTTTACAATTATTTTTTAAATATACTTTAGTAATAAAACGTTGTAATGATGCCAATTACTATTTATAAGTATAATAAGCCAGTTGATATAGAAAATTACGGGTAATTTTATTGTAATAAATTCCTGTTTTTCAGACCACAATACATAAAAGGAATTAAATAACCTTTTTTTTTATTTTTTTTACTACTTGTGAGGTCGGACTACCCTACTCTTTCTCTCTCTCTTTAATCAACTCATACGTAATAATATATATCTTAAGTATATGATGTAAAAGTTCACTGACCTGTATGACTCTCATGGGCAGTCCAGTTTCTTTCGCGAGCTGTTCTCGTATGTGTCTCGTGGGCTTCGGGGTCTGCGAGAAGGCGGACTTCAAGATCTCCAACTGCTTGGCCTTTATCGTGGTCCTGGGGCCCCGCCGCTTGGAGCCCCCATTGCCATCGTCCGGGGACTTGTTCTCTGCCTGAGAGTCCCTCGTCTCGGGGTCCCCGTCCAGCGAGCCCTGGGAGGCAAAGAGATACAACTGATTGCGACTATGTGGCATCGCTGTGGAAGTAAACGGGCGGGATGGTCGATATTATGAATTTCCTAACAGCTCCAGTGGAAGAACGTCATAAGTAACGATATATTTGTTTTATGTTCCCTTTTTTCAGTTAGCAAACTTATGACCTTCTTCTATTGATATTCGAACAATCTCTTTGAAACGATACGAATTTCTTAATCTATCTCACATGCAATTTTCTAGGTTCATGCCAATGTTATAGAGATGACTTAAAAGTAGCATTAATCTTGATATACGTCAACTATCCTTCAAGTGAACAGGGGCTTACTGATCGCATTAAAAAGCTATGAATGTATAAATTGAGTATCCCTCCCCCGTAATCGACAAGTCGGGTGTAACCAATGTTGTTAGGGTAACAGGATATGTTTATGAATCGATCAAGGAACTCTTTTACTTAATACAAGTATTTACTAACACATATTTCCAATTTTGCTACAGAATCCTGATTCTATACTCGTAATTTAATCACTTCATAACTACGAAAGTATCCTATTTAATTCTAAAGTTAGCAATAATTATTTTAGGGCATAGGGCTGTTTTGAATGCAAAAGAAAATTGACCATGATGCAATATAAAGTCTTAAGAGTTTGCGACTGAAATACATGTTCACTGATGATTTATTTCACCAAAGAGATTCCTATCTATAAGATGCACTGCCAAATATCATGCTTATATAAAATAACAAGAGACCGTCTACTAACCTGATCTTCGGAGTCATCATGAGGTTTGGCATCCCCGTTGTGTGAGAGGTCAGAGTGTAGCGCCGGGTGTGGCGCATGCGCGGGACTGCTCGAGTTGTTGGCTGCCCTCGACTCGTCCTCCTCCTCCTCATCAGACCCTGAGCCTAGCAGGGAGTCCGCTGTTGACAAAATATGTTACATTAGTACATTAAGAACCAATTTAAAATAGCAGATATTTTTTCATGCATCTTTTTGCCTTTTACTTTTATTCGATAGGGATTTTCTTTATTAAATAGAAAAGTAAATGGTCATTTTTATAATACATGCGAATTCAACGAAACTTATAGTATTTTGGCTGTTCGGGACTCTATAATAAAGTTCTCTCCTCTTGGCAAGCAACCGAGCGAAAGCCACAATTTCTACTGCATTTATTTTCCATTTCACGTTAGCTCCAGCAACATATAAACTCTCAAAAGAAATATCATTTATTTTCAACCTATCCGACATGTCACAAGACTGACTATTAAAAAACCCCTTTAAAGTAAAATTGACTTATCAAAAAGCAATCGTGCCGCCCCGCGTGGGTTTAACCAAATAAAAATGTAATTTCAAGTGGAGCGGCCCCCAAAGAAATGGGAACAGAAAGAATTAGCCGCAAAAACAATTACTTATGGCGGAGGGAGAGGGTGCCATACCAAAAGTTTACGATGACAAACTCGAATCTATATTGATGATGAGACGTGAGCAACTTAGATGCAATATTTTCGAAAGATTACTATTATTTTTGTAGCCTGGTAAGCTCCTTTAAATGTATTGATCGAGTGTTTCCACTCAGCGAAAATAGTTTTGCTGTAAAGTAATTCTTCGTTTGAATGCTTTAGTCAAACTGCGATAATAATAATTTACTGCATTATTGAAGTATTTTATGTCATACGTATT
The DNA here is from genome assembly GCF_050436995.1 of Anticarsia gemmatalis. Lineage (NCBI taxonomy): Eukaryota > Metazoa > Arthropoda > Insecta > Lepidoptera > Erebidae > Anticarsia > Anticarsia gemmatalis. The sequence continues at coordinate 4,338,672 of NC_134764.1, read as the reverse complement.
CGCATAGATAAGTATCAAAAACTTGCACCTTGTCTCCCTTGTCTCGAAGTAAACTCGCGCGAAATTTTCATCTCAATTTTGCAAACATTTTCGGGGAGCATTTAGTAGGGGTAGAAAAACCGTTTATTCTGCGCAAACACGGAGGGTCGTGGAGGATGTTTGCACCGGAGGGCAAGTGACCGGGACACTTAGCACCACCCTAGAGCACAGCCAACACTACTTGCTGTTCTCAAGCATTTGTTTTTCTAGATGTTTCTACTTGAAGAGAACTTTCTAGGTGTAGATTTGTTGAAGCCATTTTCTTGTCGTTTAATAAAAACAGACAAGTACATACCTAATGCAGTAAACAAATTATGTTTTTTTTATCAAGTTTTGTTTTTAATACGTAACTAAGGATTTTTTATTGTTAAAAGAAGAAGAAAAAATAGTAAGTTAATATAATAATATGATAAACTTATACGTATACTTTATTTTTTGTAAAAACATGATTCAGAATCAGCCCACAGATTATTAATAATAATTAACATAATCATAATTTGCAAATACACCAAGCATAAACAAAACGAAAGTATTTTTAAATCCTGATATAGGCACAGGCAACATCGCCGTATGCCAGCCCGCCGGCTATGTTACCCATCGTACCATCTGTCATGCAACGAGATGAGCTTGTCTCACCGAATGTATGAAATATGTATAGCGTTATAATAACTTTATCTTAGATATAAGCTAGATATATCGATTTATAAAACGATGTGTTTTGCTGTCGTCGACAATATTTATGATTATTTATTGGGTGTACTGTTTCGTTTGAGTTTTGGACCGTGGGATTATTTTTTGAGTCTTGTTAAAAGTCTTTGTAAGATGAACTATGCAGTACGTTATAATTGTGACTTTAATTACGCTCAACCCAAAATACATAGAATACGGAAGTTGGTTATTCGATCAAGTTAATAATATAACTATGATCTTATTTTGAGAAACATATTTGATTTATTTCTATATTTTTAATAAATAAGTAGATATTTTTGTGTAAACCACATGGTAGTCAAGGCAACTGTAGGGCCCAACTTAATTAAGCCGATATAGGTAGGCGATGAGGCAGCATATCGGCTTGACTTAGTCATATTAATCTTGTAGCGTTTCCCGCCTTTGACTTGCGCTTCCTCGACGAGTGCAAGTCATTGGAGGGTCTGACTTGAAGGCTGTGGGGTCTTGGCTTCTATGTGGGAGACGCTATTCAAGTGTGGAGGTCTATTTATACATAGGTGCGTTGACCTAGTTAACTGTGTGGCAGTTTAGCGAATTAATTCGAGAGTTGGATAGGTATTATGTATAACGTTCGCACCAAAAACAACCTCTGTGTGACGAAATTTTTGGTGCTATGTACTCAAAAGATAACGTCCGCATCAAGAATAACCTCTATGTGGCGAAATGTACAAATATGACATTTGATAATGAGATTTTACTGACTCAAATAATATCGCATTTCCCAGTGTCTAGACAAATATATGGATATAACTTAACTTTAAAGTGCTATATTTCTTTTAGGGAAGGTTTTCAAACAAAATTTGTCGATACGTAGTCAATGGTGATAGGAAATCGTACTTCAGGACACTCAAGACACACAAGACTGTGGTCTTGTATCTACTGGACCAACAAGGTAGTATTACTTAATTAGATTAGTCAAACCATGTTATTTTTAGCACCAGCTAATATAGGGTCATTAACAATGTCGATAGGTCAGCTGTCGTTCGGTTGGACGGTTGTTCAGTGAACTACAAAACTTTGTGGTGATTTGCCCTTGTGAGGTAGCGACACTTTGCATAAGAGTATTTATGAATTGATAGTGTATAATTTTTCCATGACTGTCACACTGCTTAGCAAGGGTCTCGTTTCGAATGAGATAGCGGGATTAGGCCTTGAGTACAAATGGTACAAAAAAAGGAATCTCCTGAATTGAAACGCTTCTTTTGCCAAATACCTATCTGCTCTACTATCGAGTTCTATCAAGAGCTAGACTTATCTACCCTAGCTTAAACTAGATTAGACTTTGAGTAATTTTCACGCTCAGTTATTAACAAGTTTAACTTTATATTATTATAAAACTATACAGAAATAAAAGTTTTTTAAAAAGGCGACGATTATCGACGAAACCCAATATAACAAATAAGCACACATTGTATATTTACGTGAAAAGTAATAAAAACACATAGCTAGTAGATTACAAGATAAATGAAGCACAAACTTAAACACTACTAGTAGTAAGGGGTAACTGTTTGCCTCAGTACTCGAGGCCCTCTATTGACAGACCTTTTACGTGAAGTGGGTAGAACAAACCCTCAGGGTACGAGTGAGTGATAAAAATATGTAGCTCATTGATCAGTGATCGTGTTTTAATGTTTACCGTACAAGGGTGGTTCAATTCGCACTTGTGAATGTTTACTTTGAACAATGTAATCGATGGATGATGAGTGGTTCGTAGTGGAAAAAGTGACGGCTATATTTTTTGTTTCATATTTTCGATTAAAGTTATGTTATAATATAGAATTGTTTAATTATGTGTTATAAAACTTACTCGAAACGACTTGAACGATTTTTATGGATTGTTTGTGTTCGACAGGGCTGAGGATAGATCGTTTTTTTATACCCCTTACGTGATAATTTATATGGCAAAACCTTTGCCTAGTTAACTGACTGTTAGTTAATATTAAACAATTATTTTTATGTAGCTTAACTAATGCTATAAAAACAGACAAGTATATTAGCGAAGGAACTCATTTTATTATCATGATAATTTTACACCAACAAAATTATATTTAACTTTCAAATTTGGTATGTTCGTAACGTCAAACTATTTGTTAAATTTGGTCAAATATTGGACCATATGATAGTCAAGCATACCACAAGTTCCGCCTATTCGGAGTAAAGGGTTAATAAGTAGAGCAAGCACAAAACTCCTGGCCACTTTTAAAAGTAAAGACAACAAAAAAACGAATATAGAAAAGGTAAGGTATAAAAATAAACAACTCTACATAGAGCTTTCTCTCGCTCATGAATAAAGTAGTAATCAGAACATATCGAGTGCTCTATAAATTGAATATGAAAGTGTAGAGTTACAGTAGCGTACAAAGGTTAGGAACTACGTCACTGATCATTTATAATGATATTGATAGATGAAGGCATTTTCATAGAACTGGTCGTGAATAATTACTGTTTTCTTAGAAATATCTGTCAGTGAGTAACTTGATAAGGTATTATATTTTTCTAGAACTGATTGGCTAATAGTGAAGGATTGAGAAGAATAGAGATCGTATAGAGTCTTTGCCTAGTTATTTATATTATCTCTAAATAGATTTAAATTACAGTAGCTTTCATAGATTTCAATAAGCTCAATCCAGAATTTGAAAGTCTCCATTTTTAAAACCACTTGGCAATCAAAAGCAGTAGTTATCATCGTTAAACTTTTCAGTTTTCAAACTCTACTTCTATAAAACCAAGATTAAACTAACAACTGAGGAAGCTATGATCAGAATTCGAATCGCGATATTTACTTCCTTTTCGTACGAGAGATGAGTCAACGAGGTTTTATTAAACATCAATACAGGCTACGGTTGCTACGTCAAATAATATTGCTCTACCAAACATTTACCGATCAATACGAACATATTACTCAAAACTGTTTTACCGAAATTGTACTGCATCAAATTCCGTATACCAGTAAAGGTTTCCACTCACCTATGTGCTACGCCCTACTTCCAAAATCAATTTTAAGCCCACCCCCCGTATAAACGACTTCCTTTGTCCCGCTGTACCTCGCTAATCGAATTTTGGCGGGAAAACGGTCTTTTATTGTCGCTCAATTTCGAATAAAACACGTCCTTTGATGTCACAAATTCAAAATTCTGCGGCTTCTTTATTTATAATTTATAAATTGTTTTTACTACCATCATTTTATAGTTAATGATTTAATCAATTTCCAAGTCCATACTTTTTTATGCTAAAACTCCACTCTAATCGCTGCCAGTAATCGTTCAAGATAAAAATATCTGTATTGTTTTACATAAACTCGTATTCTAAAACATAATTTACATCGCGATAATCAACAATTTAGAGCCATTAACAATTCAATCAAGGTGATTCATGAATATTTTTACCAAAAACACAACAAGTCGTAATCTTTAAATCTATAACAACCTATTAACGCAGCTAACGCAGTAAAAATCACAGATTATTTTGTATTACGGGCATATTAAAGTTTGTTATAGCGTGTTTATGGGGCTGACCGTTAATTCCAGGCCACCATCTCAAATGTAAAATAAGAAACCGCGAGATAAGGATCTAAGAACATAAAAGATATGGGAACCTTTGTGGTGCCGGTAGCCGGCATATACTTATTTACGCCCATATACACCACGGCCGTATAAACGTAACGTCACTCACACTTGCGTAGTGTCGCGGCACACATGAAAGGGTGCGGTGTACGCACACGTGGAGCGGCGCGACGTGATTGGTGGATGCGGCGGCGACGGCCACGCCCTCTTTTATCGACGTTGCGCACGGAGCGTGCGTGCGAAACACAAGTATATGTAAAATCGGCTATAGGTTCGGTTTGAGAGCGGTTTTTAAAATGTCATTTCCATTGGGCGCTCTGTCTGTCGGCCGCGGGAAATCTCCGCGAGTGGGGAATTGTTTTTGAACGTAGCAGCGATACGTAGAGCCGTTTGACTCTACGCTAATAGAATTTCTTTATTAAATATATTTTTCTATTTGTTTTCACATCTCTTTTTATTTCTGAAATATAAATAACAATGTTACATGTCCCTAAGAATAGAACGTCTTAGATAAACTCTGAATACGTTGTTGTATTATTAGGCTGTTGTAATCTCACAAAAATAACCTTTCAAGCTTGATACTGCGAAGCATAAAAGATGATAAATACTTAGATACACAGGATGGCACAGATTATAACATTTCTATTTTAAAAATTTTCTTCCTACTGTAGAGCAAGAATGGTACAAGTATATTCAATTAGGCTCAATAGAAGCAGACAATTACAAATTGCAATCAAAAGTACCATAGAAATGTTCGTAATCGAACTAAAAAATTAACAGCTATCACTCACATGGCATTTCGGCTTTACCTATAATAACAGAAACTACAATAAGTACATGGCATGTTTGAAAAGAATCCAGCACCCAAGATGAACATAAAAAAAGAAACTTATTGGCAGGCCGAGTAGACGCCGGCTCCTTTCAAAAGCAGTCGTGACTTCCCCAAGTAGCTATGGGAGGGTAGTCTCAGAACACAATTAAACAGAATACGATTGCCTACGAATGCCTACGATAGCATGAGTTGAGTATTTAACGCCGGCCGATTCGGTGCCACGGCGCCCCCGACGCATAACGTGACTAATGACTTTTTCGACTCTACCTTTATTTTTTATGTTTTATGTATCTGTATTATGTGTTATTTATAGTGTCTATATGATATTGTGAGCTGTTTATAGCGACGTTAAATTTCGAGATGGTTAAATGCGCTCTGATGGATAGATGTTACACGCAAGGTGACCGGTACATGTGTTCATGTTTTCGATAAGGTCACTACATCAATTGATACTTATTTTAAAGTTAAACGTCGATTCAGTATGTATTAAAACAGACACGTATAACACCTACAAGACCGATTAATGGTACCATCTCATTTAATCACGGTATGACTTACAGTGAAAGGTCAAAAGAAATGACCTGACAAACACAAAGCTGCCTAATTTCGTACTGTACGGAGTGTAGAGCCGCGTACAGTGGTATAGCCATAAATAACAGTTACAACACACGTACAAGCAATATGTCAGCGTCGAGGGCGCCATTAAAGCCGCCATATTTGATCTAACACAATGGTGCGCGCGCGCAGGGCCCGGCGCTGCATTCGAACAAATTAGTCGCCCATCCAACGGATAGCTGTGAAAAATTGGTGTTAAATTATTTTTTTATGCGCCGAAGTGAATTCTTTGACCTCGTAACGAGCTCGATTTGTGTATTTGACGAATAATATTTCAATTTATCAGTTTGTTTACGGTTGCTTCTTCGCTAACGACCTCCCACAGTTTGTCTGCGATCAAATTCGGCTGTTATGGAGCATCACGAATGTCTGGATTACCATTTTTCCGAGATTAATAGCGTTTTATGATTTAGTATGAGAGTAACTGTTTATTCTGTCGTCGGAACCATTTATGTCTAGGTATAGAGGTTTAATAGATACAGAGTAGACTGTCTGGAGCTTATCGGTATATAATTTGCATATAATTATGTTGCACACTGGGTGACATTTGGGTGAACAACACAATACCTAAAGCAGGTCATAAATTGTCAGATAAACTTTAATCATTCTCATAATAAATATACTCAATATTTCTATCTATACTAATATTATAAAGCTGAAGAGTTTGTTTGTTTGTTTGATTGTTTGTTTGTTTGTTTGTTTGAACGCGCTAATCTCTGGAACTACTGGTCCGATTTGAAAAATTCGTTCAGTGTTAGATAGTCCATTTATTGAGGAAGGCTGTAGGCTATACATATACCATTACGCTACGACCAATAGGAGCAGAGTAGCAATAAAAAATGTTACAAAAACATTCTCTCTTATGTGACGCAAGCGAAATTGCGCGGGTCAGCTAGTAACTCATAAAAGACAACGGCTTTTTCGGGAACACGTCATGAAACTATTACACATTGTCTTGGTGTAAACTGTAAGTGGTCAGTTTGTAATTTGACATAGACAGACGACAGTTTCTATGCCCACACGCATTGAAATACAACCAAAACTGTTTGTTTTTCATAAAATTAAACAGACTTGCAACTATGATACCAAAAATACAATCTTAGATTCTAAAACATGAGAGTGACTCGAGCAACAAACAATAATAATAAAGCCTAAATAGTTTCTGTGTGCAAATACAATGACACATCGAGACAAACTGGCCACTTACAGGAGATTCGAAGACCATTTCGTTTAGTTATTTTCATATTTTAAATATACAATGTTACAGAAATCACCGGGGGAAGAATAATGAGTATTCATTACTATTAAGGCTGAAGAGTCATCAATCATGTCTATGACTACACTCTGACGGGTAGTTATGAGTTTAAAGCCCATGCTCATAGCCTTATGGTGCTTTAGGACTCATTAGGCATAGTCAAGAAAGGGTACTCGTAAAACTGGTATACTAAAGAAACCCACTCTACAGTTGATTTCACTGTAATTGTTTTTTTTTATTCCATATTTAAATATGGTTTGTCTGTTGTCTTCTGTTTTCAATTACTGGCCGGTTTTATTGTCGTGGGAAATTATACGTGCGTAATTTTTTTTTAAATAATGATTGTCGTTCTGAAATTTTATTGTCGTTTCGAGAAAATAAATATTTATGGGTTTTCATAAAGTATAACTGACAGAATTAAAATATTAATTATAGAATTCACTAGCTGACCCGCGCAACGTCGCTTGCGTCAGATTAGAGAGAATTTTCCCCGTCTTTGTAACATTTTTTACTGGTACTCTGCTCCTATCGGTCGTAGCGTGATGCTATATAGCCTATAGCCTTCCTCGATAAATAGGCTATCTAATACTGAAAGATTTTTTCAAATCGGACCAGTAGTTCCTGAGATTAGCGCGTTCAAACAAACAAACAAACAAACTCTTCAGCTTTATAATATTAGTATAGATATAGATGTCTTAGACTAGTACTAACGTTAGATTATAAAAACGAGTGTACATCAGCTGTTAGTGACTAAGCAATAGTAAGCAGTGAGTAATCGTTATGTCCATTGCTTAAAAACAAAGAACGTTCCGTTATACTGGCGCGTCTGTCTCAATTTAAGATGGTGGTGCAACAGTAAGCGCAATATTACCGAAGTATGACTGAAACGAAGACAAACGAACAAACGGATTTGTGTTCGGCCATTGCTGTTGGTTTCTTTTTTTTAAAGCTCTTCGCGTATTAGGAAGCAGTGAGAGAATTTCTTTGGGGCCCACTAATAGTAATTCAAGCTTAGAAAAGATATTTCAGAACCGTGGTGTATTAGTACTGAAATCTATGTCTTTTATAATGTTAATAAAACCACTCACTGATAGAAAACTTACATATTTTTGTCCAGACGTATAAAAACCTTAATTAAATAACTTTAACGCATCTTTATTTACAGTTAAGTACGTCTTTTACAACAATAATACTTTATTATACTATAACTAACTATAATATTTTCATGAAGAATCTTTAATTACAAATTCTTTGGAGGATATAATATATTTGTACTGCAAATCAATTTGAAGTCTGTATTAGCTATAAAACATGAGTTAATCAGTCTGAAATTTCATATAAATGTCTATAGAAACCTCTAATACCGTATACGGGGTTATTTTATAATTGAGTTAACTAAAAACCCAGATTTTAATTGTTCATTTAATTTCCTTCATTGATAATTATTTGTTATTCTAACTGCACAGCATTATGAACTAATTTCTGCTTATGTCCGATATCCTGTTCGATGGTAAAATGATAGCAAAGTTCGCATTTTACTATTAGATCTTTACAATTTGGTCAAGTCTTCATGCCGTCACATGGTTCTTATCTTCCTTTCTACTACTATTATTACATATTTACATCTAAATATATATAACTCAAAGGTGACTGACTGGACATAGTGATCTGTCAACGGCAGCCCAAACCACTGGACGGATCGGGCTGAAATTTGGCATACAAGTACCTAGGTGTTATGACGTAAGCATCCGCTAAGAATAGATTTTGATTAATTCTACCTCCAAGGGGATGAAATAGGAGATGAAAGTTTGTATAAATCTTCTTGGATTTACGACTGTTTGAACTGAAGTTAACCTAGATTCACACATAGGATACTTTTTTCCGCGGACGAAGTCGCCGGTGGAATGTATTACATAAGTCTAACATACATTTCAAGAGTACAACACAAGCGTTGTAGTTACCTAGTAATATAGTATTACGTATATATTGGTAGTGGGAGCTACGTGACCGCAGATCGTGACCCGCGCAGATTGCGCCCGCGCCGCCGCCGCCCGCCGCACAAACACGCGGTGGCTTTATTTATTTCTATATCTGTCTCAACACGAGATATTGCAGTGGGATTTCACTTGTGACTGTTTTTTATATCAGTATATGAATTTGTTAGAAGTAGATGTGGTTTTGGTAATGGTGTTCTCTACCCAGTAATAGTGTGAAGTAGTATTATAATGGAAATCAAATCATTGCTTTTATACACAGTCGCACGTAAGATGTGTTATTGATTTAAAAGTTACATGTCCCTAAGAATAGAACGTCTTAGATAAACTCTGAATACGTTGTTGTATTATTAGGCTGTTGTAATCTCACAAAAATAACCTTTCAAGCTTGATACTGCGAAGCATAAAAGATGATAAATACTTAGATACACAGGATGGCACAGATTATAACATTTCTATTTTAAAAATTTTCTTCCTACTGTAGAGCAAGAATGGTACAAGTATATTCAATTAGGCTCAATAGAAGCAGACAATTACAAATTGCAATCAAAAGTACCATAGAAATGTTCGTAATCGAACTAAAAAATTAACAGCTATCACTCACATGGCATTTCGGCTTTACCTATAATAACAGAAACTACAATAAGTACATGGCATGTTTGAAAAGAATCCAGCACCCAAGATGAACATAAAAAAAGAAACTTATTGGCAGGCCGAGTAGACGCCGGCTCCTTTCAAAAGCAGTCGTGACTTCCCCAAGTAGCTATGGGAGGGTAGTCTCAGAACACAATTAAACAGAATACGATTGCCTACGAATGCCTACGATAGCATGAGTTGAGTATTTAACGCCGGCCGATTCGGTGCCACGGCGCCCCCGACGCATAACGTGACTAATGACTTTTTCGACTCTACCTTTATTTTTTATGTTTTATGTATCTGTATTATGTGTTATTTATAGTGTCTATATGATATTGTGAGCTGTTTATAGCGACGTTAAATTTCGAGATGGTTAAATGCGCTCTGATGGATAGATGTTACACGCAAGGTGACCGGTACATGTGTTCATGTTTTCGATAAGGTCACTACATCAATTGATACTTATTTTAAAGTTAAACGTCGATTCAGTATGTATTAAAACAGACACGTATAACACCTACAAGACCGATTAATGGTACCATCTCATTTAATCACGGTATGACTTACAGTGAAAGGTCAAAAGAAATGACCTGACAAACACAAAGCTGCCTAATTTCGTACTGTACGGAGTGTAGAGCCGCGTACAGTGGTATAGCCATAAATAACAGTTACAACACACGTACAAGCAATATGTCAGCGTCGAGGGCGCCATTAAAGCCGCCATATTTGATCTAACACAATGGTGCGCGCGCGCAGGGCCCGGCGCTGCATTCGAACAAATTAGTCGCCCATCCAACGGATAGCTGTGAAAAATTGGTGTTAAATTATTTTTTTATGCGCCGAAGTGAATTCTTTGACCTCGTAACGAGCTCGATTTGTGTATTTGACGAATAATATTTCAATTTATCAGTTTGTTTACGGTTGCTTCTTCGCTAACGACCTCCCACAGTTTGTCTGCGATCAAATTCGGCTGTTATGGAGCATCACGAATGTCTGGATTACCATTTTTCCGAGATTAATAGCGTTTTATGATTTAGTATGAGAGTAACTGTTTATTCTGTCGTCGGAACCATTTATGTCTAGGTATAGAGGTTTAATAGATACAGAGTAGACTGTCTGGAGCTTATCGGTATATAATTTGCATATAATTATGTTGCACACTGGGTGACATTTGGGTGAACAACACAATACCTAAAGCAGGTCATAAATTGTCAGATAAACTTTAATCATTCTCATAATAAATATACTCAATATTTCTATCTATACTAATATTATAAAGCTGAAGAGTTTGTTTGTTTGTTTGATTGTTTGTTTGTTTGTTTGTTTGAACGCGCTAATCTCTGGAACTACTGGTCCGATTTGAAAAATTCGTTCAGTGTTAGATAGTCCATTTATTGAGGAAGGCTGTAGGCTATACATATACCATTACGCTACGACCAATAGGAGCAGAGTAGCAATAAAAAATGTTACAAAAACATTCTCTCTTATGTGACGCAAGCGAAATTGCGCGGGTCAGCTAGTAACTCATAAAAGACAACGGCTTTTTCGGGAACACGTCATGAAACTATTACACATTGTCTTGGTGTAAACTGTAAGTGGTCAGTTTGTAATTTGACATAGACAGACGACAGTTTCTATGCCCACACGCATTGAAATACAACCAAAACTGTTTGTTTTTCATAAAATTAAACAGACTTGCAACTATGATACCAAAAATACAATCTTAGATTCTAAAAAGATTTTTTCAAATCGGACCAGTAGTTCCTGAGATTAGCGCGTTCAAACAAACAAACAAACAAACTCTTCAGCTTTATAATATTAGTATAGATATAGATGTCTTAGACTAGTACTAACGTTAGATTATAAAAACGAGTGTACATCAGCTGTTAGTGACTAAGCAATAGTAAGCAGTGAGTAATCGTTATGTCCATTGCTTAAAAACAAAGAACGTTCCGTTATACTGGCGCGTCTGTCTCAATTTAAGATGGTGGTGCAACAGTAAGCGCAATATTACCGAAGTATGACTGAAACGAAGACAAACGAACAAACGGATTTGTGTTCGGCCATTGCTGTTGGTTTCTTTTTTTTAAAGCTCTTCGCGTATTAGGAAGCAGTGAGAGAATTTCTTTGGGGCCCACTAATAGTAATTCAAGCTTAGAAAAGATATTTCAGAACCGTGGTGTATTAGTACTGAAATCTATGTCTTTTATAATGTTAATAAAACCACTCACTGATAGAAAACTTACATATTTTTGTCCAGACGTATAAAAACCTTAATTAAATAACTTTAACGCATCTTTATTTACAGTTAAGTACGTCTTTTACAACAATAATACTTTATTATACTATAACTAACTATAATATTTTCATGAAGAATCTTTAATTACAAATTCTTTGGAGGATATAATATATTTGTACTGCAAATCAATTTGAAGTCTGTATTAGCTATAAAACATGAGTTAATCAGTCTGAAATTTCATATAAATGTCTATAGAAACCTCTAATACCGTATACGGGGTTATTTTATAATTGAGTTAACTAAAAACCCAGATTTTAATTGTTCATTTAATTTCCTTCATTGATAATTATTTGTTATTCTAACTGCACAGCATTATGAACTAATTTCTGCTTATGTCCGATATCCTGTTCGATGGTAAAATGATAGCAAAGTTCGCATTTTACTATTAGATCTTTACAATTTGGTCAAGTCTTCATGCCGTCACATGGTTCTTATCTTCCTTTCTACTACTATTATTACATATTTACATCTAAATATATATAACTCAAAGGTGACTGACTGGACATAGTGATCTGTCAACGGCAGCCCAAACCACTGGACGGATCGGGCTGAAATTTGGCATACAAGTACCTAGGTGTTATGACGTAAGCATCCGCTAAGAATAGATTTTGATTAATTCTACCTCCAAGGGGATGAAATAGGAGATGAAAGTTTGTATAAATCTTCTTGGATTTACGACTGTTTGAACTGAAGTTAACCTAGATTCACACATAGGATACTTTTTTCCGCGGACGAAGTCGCCGGTGGAATGTATTACATAAGTCTAACATACATTTCAAGAGTACAACACAAGCGTTGTAGTTACCTAGTAATATAGTATTACGTATATATTGGTAGTGGGAGCTACGTGACCGCAGATCGTGACCCGCGCAGATTGCGCCCGCGCCGCCGCCGCCCGCCGCACAAACACGCGGTGGCTTTATTTATTTCTATATCTGTCTCAACACGAGATATTGCAGTGGGATTTCACTTGTGACTGTTTTTTATATCAGTATATGAATTTGTTAGAAGTAGATGTGGTTTTGGTAATGGTGTTCTCTACCCAGTAATAGTGTGAAGTAGTATTATAATGGAAATCAAATCATTGCTTTTATACACAGTCGCACGTAAGATGTGTTATTGATTTAAAAGTAGAAGTATGAATTTCCCACTATTGGGTAACGTACGTAATGAGGAAGGGGTTAGGCCCTTAATCGAATGGTTTAAAGTATTTTCAGGTATTTTTTCCAAAGCGGGGGAGAATTCGTAAAAGTCAGACATCTTTTTCAGGCACCAAAATCTTGCAAATCACAAATGACCCGCGCTTTCTCTAATCATGGACGAAGATAGAAATATTAACCTTAGTGAAAATGCAAAAGATGTTAAGCAAGAAAGCCTTATTATCACTACCGCTAGACCTTAAAATGATTGCTGTGAAACAAATGACCTGAAACCATTGATCCAGACTAGATATCATCAACAAAAAAAAAAATGTTTGCAATTTTCCTCAATAAAAATGTACTACGTAAATTGATTCTACGACTCTATCAAGCATGTATAATGAGATGTAAGTAAAGAGAAAATAAATACTGAATGTAAGTATTTATTCATTTATTATTGCGAGTATTACCATATGTCTTACTACACCTCTATGAAAACAAAGTACGAATCATAGTTTTGCTAGAGTTACTAAACCCTGTACTTTAGGATAGGCTCAAAGGAATCTACTCTGAGATAGATTTTATGTATGGTCACTAATTTAGTTCATGATATTTTTTATTTTCTTCAGTAGATCATATAAATAAATTACTTACGCAATCTCGTATATCGGGATTTCCTCAGTTTCAATACTAAACTCAAAAGCCTAACAAATTGTTTTCAATCACTTAACATCGTGTTTACTTACATAGCACTGCATAATGAGGGTACTTAAGCCTTTACTAAACCGATACATATTTATGAAATTTCACACGCGGCCGCAATTGACGGTAATGTATCGTAATGTATGTGATACGACAGTATGGCGGGCATACAAAATTGTACAATGAGACGCCGGCGACGCACGCGAGCATGTACCACGCGCCGTGACCAATTTACATGAGCATACGTAACTAACTGCTAATATTGTGAATCATTCATCATCTATTTGTCGAACGGATTCCAGATTGATCGATGTCTCAACACTTTTCATCGCTTGAATAATTTGAACCTAGTTTTATAAAAAAAAAAAACAAATATTTATTTAGACTTGAGGATTTGGTGTCAGATTCAATATCCGATAGTTTTTGGACTAAGAATGAAATCTCTCTAGAGTAGGCTTAAAGTAGTTTTCTTTCCATTCGACATCTGCACAAAGCTCCTTGTGTATCCGAACAACAAAGCTACCTTAAAAAAGTCTACATAAGTGTAGGTAAGTATAATACATAAACATCTACCGAACAGTAGACGGACACAAAGCCATTCAGTTAAATGCGGTGTAATTAAAAGGGCTGAGCCAAACACGATCAATCTCGGCTCCATCTCCTCACATAAAGTCAAAATAATAGATGGCCACTCTAATGTCACTTTTTTTCTCTACAGCCAGCGTACAATTGACAGGTCATCAACGCAGGCGCACGGTGACGAAGCTCTTTCTTCAGAACGACAACAAAACACATCAAGTAACCACTACTCCATACCAAACTATTCTTTATTCGGTAGCCATAAGAGCTGATAATCCTATCAAATAAAAATCGATATAAGCCGTTCATTGTGAAACGAGCCTCCCGTTCGGTTCTTTTTTCGAAAGATAATCTTCAGCGGCCAAGGCGTGAAGGCCGACTGCCACACAACATGGCGTCGACAGGTTTCTTCCCGCTTTTTTACCTCTTTGTTCCTTCCCATTATTGTATGGATGTTTCGTTCCCGAGTTCGATTTTTAATTTCTTCCTTTTTTGTTTCTATTCCGCATTATTAATATCGGTGCGGCGTTTTTATTTACATACGACTAAAAAGTTTCAAACGAGGTTGTCTATGGGAAAGTGATGAAGCGGTTTTATGTCTTTCTCAGAACAATGATTTAAATATAAATGGAGTTCATCAAAGGATAGTGAAGGCGTTCGCATTAAATCACATAACGTCGGTTGTTTTCGCAGAAAATAATGATTTAGTGCGGCAGTAAAATTTTGAAAACAATAAAGTGAAGGAGGTCCGAATCGGTAGCCTGGGAACGTTTGACGGACACGGAACGACCTCCCTTGAGGTTATTTCAGACTCGGCGAGCTGTGGAGCCTGTCAATTTTGAACCAATTTAAGAATTTATTGTCGAGCAGGTTAACAGGCAATATTGGGTTATTTTTATAATTTAACTACCATCAAAATCCTGTGTTACAAGCGAAATTATTTATCAAAGATTTACTGGACTATACTTATAGCAATCTATCAAAAGAATAGGCATAGTTAATATTATGTAATATTTATTTATTTTGTACAATTACGTAACAATAGTAATCCATCTGATTACCCTCCAGAGCAGATATCGCTAATCGTTCGGATGACCTCAGACGCTTTCTACGCGGAAACCTGCACGGTCCACTGCGATCCGTCACCAGAACAGATCTAGAAAAAACTCTGACCATAAACTATCAAAGTTCAAATGACCGTTAAAAAAGTATTAAAAGTAAGTCTGATTCTAATTTAGCGTTACGATGATTCTTGCGCTTAAACACGGTGTTTATTCTCTTTGTTATTGCCGCTTGAGATTTACCCCACGCTGTATTATGTGAATAAAGCAAATTAAGTTCGTAAGACTTGTAGCAAATCGCGTTTTTAGGTCTCTAACTAGACTCATGGGAATGACGAAAGAAAATAATAGTTCCCTCATTTATCAGATTACCTACTCAAAATCCTTGCCTTAATGAAAGGCATTTGGTGAAAATTTTAATTCAGGAAAAATTTAGCCGATTTTGTTCTCAATAGATCCTGGGACAGCTTAATACTTCGAGGCGCAATACATTTTCCTATACTTTATCGTTGTATTGAGTACTAGCTGACCCGCGCAACTTCGCTTGCGTCACGTAAGAGAGAATGGGTCAAAATTTTCCCCGTTTTTGTAACATTTTTCGCTGGTACTCTGTTCAAATAACCTTCCTCAATAAATGGACTATCTAACACTGAAAGAATTTTTCAAATCGGACCAGTAGTTCCTGAGATTAGCGCGTTCAAACAAACAAACAAACAAACAAACAATCAAACAAACAAACAAACTCTTCAGCTTTATAATATTAGTATAGATTTGTACAAAAAGCCGGTCCAATTAATTAGCCGTCGTTTAGCCGAAACGTGATTCAAACGCAAGTTAGTAGTTAGTTAGTCTTCAGATGCCTTAAACAACTCTATCGAAGATTGTCTACACTTGTTGATCTTTGAACTGATTCGTGTTCTACAATAAAGCTTAATTTATTAAGTAATCTTAAGTAGAAAGTGCATAGCCTCTTAAGCATCGTTTAGAAGCAAGTTCAGACCCTACAAAGACCTCAATTCCCTTATTCCGTGTTCCAACCTGTTTCGCTCATTAATTTTAATAGCATCGTGAACTGTATAGCTGAAAATTTTGCATTCCGCACATACATAGAAATCTTAACTCTATTTTAATGAAGTTTGGAATCAAATTCAATTGTTAATTCGCCTTACATAAGATGTTTACAATTCACAGCAGCCAATTAAGAGACTTGAGAGTTGAAGAAACAAAAATGAACTTTGATGAATGTTGTTAAGGCTGTGTTTTGAGTGTGAGGGCGTCGAGGAAGCGAAGTGAAATGAGGCGTCGCAGCTTCGATTCCCGATTCAGGCTATTAAAGTGTTAAGGTTAAGTTGAATAATGGCACGGACGGTTTGTTAGCATATGTTTTGTGTATGAATGGCGCGTTCTGGGCCGAACAAGCGATGGATTGAGTGTCGGGTGTCATTGATGATTGTGTTACCAGCCGTTCGTGGAATACCAAGTTTATTGACGGTGCCGGACGTTCACTTGGCTCCTGGGCTTTTGTTTTTAATAGTCGCGTTTTATTGTGGTACGTGTCTATGCTTTGTTTTAAAGAGGTTTTATACGACTATAAAATTAGGCGGCGCTTTCATAGACGACGGTAGGAGCTGTGACACAATTTGTTGTGCTTTATTTTATGAATAACAAAAACAACTCGAGAGATTGCGAAACTATGAATTTCAAACAACGATAAGTTACTGTCGTCCTCATATTAAACCCAAATACTTTCAAACCCATGACTAACGACAGTAATCAATATTTCATTCTCAACTGTTCTACCAAAATGTTAAAACCCTTCACCAAGTCCTAATCAAACCAACAAACTGTGTATTTACATAAAAAAACAACGAGTGTAAAGAGGCGAACAACAGGCCATTCTAACACACAAGCCGTAATGACCGCCCGTCTAATAAATAACCTTACATCGGTGCCTTAACGCGGGGGACTCGGGGGGTCCAATTATACGGGGCCCCCTGCCGCGGCGGGTCCCCAGTCCTTTACCACACCGGCCTAGCCTGCGCAAACGCCGTATTAATCAGAACCACGATTAATGATTTTTTTTATTAACCCATTTTAGTTTTCAGTCATAAATTTTGTGCTTTTCATGTGTTGGTTAGAACGTTTATGCGTTGTAATATAGCACGTTTGTTTTTATTAGTGGAATACAACTGGTCATTTGAAGTGATTCCAACTGTCAGGTGTATGGAACACCCACTCGTGCTTTTATGTTGTACACTATTACAGTACATGTAGGTAGGTTTGATGACTTCAAACTTATTATTTATGTAGCCGATAAAATGGAAAAGCAACGAGATTATACTACAGCGCTACAGATACAAAATCCTGTACTGAATACTACTTTATTCAGGTTGTCAAGGATTTTCAAAGCAATAAAATAAATAGGTGTGGCTTTACATTAACTATCACTGATTCGCTATCAAGAGAAACTGAAACTAAATATCTTACTTATTTTAAATTATATACCTACAACTAACTTATAACTCAAACTCCCAAGGTAAAGCAGAGCTGTGCAAAAGATTCTAGTCAAAATTACTGGATCATCTGTTGATATATTTCTCATAAACCTTCCTACAGTCTTAGATGTCCCTACGCCTGTTCCGTGAAGGGTGGGGTAACGACTTCTCGAGGGGTAGATAAGGAAATAATATTCCTCCTTCACCTCCCTACGACATTAGATATGTAGGTATAGAAGATAGTACCTATCTGCGAATTGATCTTACGAGAGAATGTCTTGAAAAAATGTTCGTCATATTTGGTCGTACTTCAGAAAAGTTTTCGTAACTTTACTGTTGACAGTCTTTACATGAACAGGCCCTTGTTTCTTTAAAGGAGAGTCATGGATGTATGAAAGTGTATTGCAAATATCATAAGTATAACGGTTGCTTAAACATAGAAATGTGTTATTCAATTGACTTCGTGATTATTACTTTCATTACAAAATAAAGTGACGATATTTATTTGCAATCCTCACAAATGTACAAAGTCTTTGCTTGGAACCTAATTTGACAAGCTGTTATTGAAGACCTATAGTTTTAGTAAAATCACCTTTGCCACGTCTAGCTATACAAGGACCTATTTAAAAAGTTTACCAGCAATGAGGTCCTATAACTCTAAGCTGAACCGACTTTAAAAAGCTAAGATTTAAAATGACTAAGGAATACACACTAACAGCCACCTGCACTTCAAAAGGTATTTTAAACGTTTCTAATAACATGGTGTTATTATTTTGTTGTGGCTCATTACCGCTCGCGTCAGTGTTAATCGGTTCGCACATTCAACTAAAACTGCGGCGCGAAAACTAGTAAGTATTAAAACCCTAAACGCTTGGTGTTTTATGTTAACCGGCCATTGTCAGCAGTACTAGAAACAAGAATGACATGGGTCTTTAAAAGTTTCATTTCTCACGAATGTTGTAGAAAAAATCAAACTAAAGGTGCAGCGATAAAAAAAAGAACGCCTAGTCGTCACTTTTTGTAATTCGAATATCCAACGCGATATGCAAAATAATATCGTTCGATTACAAATTTTATCGTTTTTTGTTAGTAACCGGCCAGTTATTTGATGACATGTGCAATATGTACGACAATTAAGTATTATACTTACCTATGCTAAATCTGATCCATGTGAATGTTTTATTGCAACATGCAGTATTTAGGTACTTTAAAATTGCTATCGTTAATAGAACGTTATATTGCATGTGCAAGTACTTTTTATTATTTTTTAAAAACATAATGCTAACAAGAATAACTAAGAATAATTAGATGGCTGTATAACCTCCAGGTTCCATATTTAAATGGCCAGGCTTCGCGCCAGCAAACACTGGCCACCCGTCAATTTCACGCCATTTACCCGCGCACAATACTCGCGCATGAAAAGAAAAATAATTTGAAAAAGGAATGCGTGAACCGCTCGGCCAACACGTCACGAACTGAAACCGGGAAACTTTAACCAAAATAACGTTCTCGAATATAATTTAATGACTTAAATAGTTTAATAATTATATCATAGAAACTGTACTTTTACATGTAAAATGCGTACATACAGAGTGGAATACGTTGCATGGTCTCATTTTGAGTGTGCCGACAGGAAACATTATTTTCGATGTTACCCATAAAACAATAATTATCCCGCACGACCTCCGCGGTTTGACAACTAATAATTACTAATAAGCCCCTCAAAAGCCAAACCGACCAAATTACGCTAAACGCTGAAGTTAACCCTCAAAACGTCGCCGACCATTACAGTTAATAAATAATAATTTCAATAATAAGCGTATACAAAAACTTGTCGAGATCGCTAGTTTAGAAGGGACCAGGACCAGTTTCGTTTTCCTCTATGTGAGGGGTCAAAAAAATTGGTTAAGTATTAAAACGCCGCGCACGTCCCGTAATGGCGAGCGGCAACAATCGCGCGGCAACAGCGATTATAACGATTACTGTCGATAACTTGTATCGACACCGGCTATTTGGTTAGTCGGTCGATTATCGATAATTTGCCCTCGGGGTACGCTCCTGACGCTGTAAATCGTTGACCGATTAGTTTTTTGCCGTCTTTATTTGAATGTACGTGATTGTTCGATTTCACTATTTACCGTTCACTCGCCAGATATTTTAGCATTCCGCCCATCCGTACATAATCGCTTTACATACGAGTTATACATCCACAATAAAAGCTAATCTCGCATTAAAACGAACGACTCATGGTATGTTCGCAAGGTTTCAATGGCGACGGGAGATGGCTAAAATCCGAGTCATGGTTATCACACACCTCGACATGTTTTACTGCCTATAATTCTATTCCACGAGTTCATATAAAATAGAAACTCGGGACTCGCGAGCTTTCAAAAACGCTACATTAAAACATCATAAAACTCAAACATAAACGTTTACTGCGGCCAGTTTACGAGCACGCTACCTATCGATCGTTTTAACGATAAATAAAAATTAATGGGCAGACATACGACGGAATCGAAGTGGCCATGTTAGGCGGGAAGCAATAACTAGACACAGTGAAACCTACCTCGCGCCTCGCGCCGATCTGCTGCTATGATACGGACTATACGGACTATACGGAGCACGCGGACACAATGCGCGCAGTGCGCAGTGCACGGGTTCCGTATTACCTCTGTGACGTACGAATTGTATGAGCATTGAACAGCCTGTGCACACGATTGTTCCACAGATATGCACCATTCAGACAACATGTGCACTTAATCTTTATAGACACAGGCGAGACATTTTCATTACAGACAGAACTATTAAAAGACGCCTATACTACTATGAAAATAACATAAACATTCAGGCAATAAATCTTGAAGAAAGTAAAATAACATTTCATTACCTACAACAGCTACGCAAGAAACAACATGTATGATTTCACGACGAGCTTCGTAGATATATTATAACCATTTTTGAAGACAATCTAAGATATGATGTAATTTCAAAGAAAAACACCAATGAATATTCAAGAGATTTTGAAATAATACACTGCTGTCAGTCTTATTAACTCGATCGGGCCGTCGGATGCAGAATCAGGAGTAATGGCTGACTCACCCCCCTCG
Organism: Anticarsia gemmatalis; assembly: GCF_050436995.1. Lineage (NCBI taxonomy): Eukaryota > Metazoa > Arthropoda > Insecta > Lepidoptera > Erebidae > Anticarsia > Anticarsia gemmatalis. The sequence continues at coordinate 4,317,627 of NC_134764.1, read as the reverse complement.
GCTACCGCTGGGGGCGAGCTGAAGTGAGGGGGAGGGGACATGAAATGGGATTCTATCGGTCTCCTCCATTCCACGCCATTCGGAGTCTCTACGTGACTGTACATAGCTGTGTAACCACAACTTTCTCCGTGCGGTCACGATCACTCTTAACACCACCAGATAAGGTTCACAACACAGCAACAATCGCACTAACAACTGGTTTAGAGGTTTTGTTTACGTCTGAAATTTCGCGTTTTACTTTTTTACCACGCTCGGTTGACATTCGTGTTATTTGGAGTTCGTGAATACTTTTACTGAAATCGTAATCTTCTTGTTGTGGAGATGCATCAAAATTAAGATGGAATTGTGTATATTTTTGTATTTAGAAACCGGAGATTTCCAGGGCCATGACCTTCACAGATTTCTATGAGGCAAAATGTAGAGAAAACTAAATGAAATTTTTAGTTATTACAAGTTTACAGTTTTGTTATCTGTTAATAATTTATGCATTATATCTTTGAAATTGAACGTTTGTGTATGACGTAATCAGGGGTGCTAGAGCGTGGCCACAATAACTCTCGTATCGGTTGCAAGGCAAACATCCCGCGGCGAGAGGGTGCAACCCTACGGATCAGCCGCTAACGTAAGCAGTTATGTTATTATCTTTGCCTTGTTTTTTTAAGAAGTACATTATTTTTTTAAGCTGGGAACAGGGGTGCTGAACTTTTCAGAGATCGGATTTTTTCTTGTAGAAACGAAAGTGTTATGTTTACCTAATTATAAAATATTCAGGTAGGCAATACGTTCATATGTTTCATAAATCACACACGTATCATTTTCAATATACTGCAAAAAATTGTAATCATAAACAAATTCAAAGCAAAAATATCTCTACTATTCTAAAATAAAATTGGCAAAGTTACCCTAATCTTAACCCTACAACTGGTGAACTAAGAAAAAGGCCGTCCGTGTTCCGATAACGTCAGCGTCACGATTGAGCCGCGCGTGCGTTTGACTGATAGGCGTTATCGCCGCGCGCCGGGCCCCGGGACCCCGCCGGCCCACGCCTGTACCGCGCAGATACTACAGCTCTGTACACACGCAGGAAATAGAAACGGTATGATAAAGGAAGTAGGGGAAATGGGCCCTTTTTAAATATTATATAACACGCTCGTATTTTTGTTGTTTTGTTTTGGTAGGAAAAGTTTGGAGTACTGTTTTTTTGGTATTTTTTTAGGATGTTGAAAACTTTTGTAAAATCTCTTTCAAATATGTATATCTAACTGTGTAACAAGATTATTGTTTTTAGAGCTTAAGATAGCATTATGGTTAGGAAACGTAACAAAAGAAACACTCATAATAAACATTTTTAAAAGTGTAAAGTTAAAATAATGTAGAGCAAAATACATAGAAAGCTTAAAATGATTCAGGCTTTGCAAAAAAATCCTTGAACCATAAAATCTTTATGATATTAAAAGTTTCGCAATTCATACACGGTATCAATATCACGTAAGCGCCTTAACCCTCGCATGCGAGCGGGGTCTAATCTACTCCTTTGTGGGGATCAGTGCACCTAGTGGAAACAATTCCTTGTTTGGCTTATCGTATCATTGCCTTGCTGAAGGGGAAGCTAGACCGTTCTATAGATATGTTTTTATAGCCGTGAATTATTTTACCATCGAATGCAATGGGATTTACTTACTATTTCTATAGTCATTTAATGAAAAATACGCAACGGGAACTTTCAGTCTGATACCTCGTGATATTTTGTCACATGTTAAATAAATTGTGACGTGCATATATGAGACAGTCATATGTTTTATAAAGCAAAAATTCACTGTGAATTTACGGAATTACATACATCCAAAAAATGTTAACTCATTTTGTTTCGTATAATCCTGTAGCATCCAATTAAGTGTTAATGTAGCGAGAATTTTAAGCAAGATATTGTCGAAAACAAGGCATATAAAAACCAATTTATTTAACCGAATAACTGATGTAGAAACATACAGTTACGTATAGGTTTTCGTTACGCTTTTTTATCTTGTAGAGTAAGTAGCGGTATAAAGATATCGCCCAAAGGCTTTGCTACTGTTTTATTAGAGGTTCGTGTCGTCGCTTCGGCGCAAGTCGATCAACTACGAAAACGCCCGAAGCTGGAAACCTATCAACGTTCGAAGACCTCGTGTTATTTCACACCGCTACCTTAAGGAAAATGTTTGTAGAATAAATAGATTCTAATTATATTTAGTACCGTAGTTCAGTAAAGAACATACTAAAATGCTGTTTCTTTATAAACTTATTTAGATGAAGATTAAGTGAAAATTTTCACTTTAAAATACAAAAGTGTAAACAATACAAATGTCCTTTACACCGTATTTCTACAAACAGAAATGAGACGAGTTGTACAGTAGATCGAACCCTTTGTTCAGTGTGCGCGTTTTCCCGCGATCGGCCGAGTTATTCCGAGTTTATTTGCAGGCATTATTCCGCTCTAACAATGTATAAACACAATTACGTTGCGCAAACACGAGCGACGCCGGCGGCAGCCACATGTTGTGGGTTAACGCGCAAACACCGACACAGAGACAAGTATTTTACTAGTTGTGTTTGTGTTGTGATATTACTACGAGTTTATTGCCAAATTATAAATGAGAATTTCTTTTTTTATGCTGGCAACTATTCTGTGCCTGGTAGAGTTTGGTGACTCTAGACGGGTCATCCTGGTTCGAATGTAATGTAACGTTAAAATGTAGAAATTAGTTCCAAAGTCACTTATTTGCATAGGAGTGTGTGTAATGTAGAGTCAGTGCTATCAAATGATATTTCATCACATAACCCATTGAAATTGGAGCTTCTTAGTTTATGAAAAGATCATAGACTAACAACTGCTTAGTGGAAAAAAGTACATGCAAGTAGCAACTTGCATAAAAACATGATAACGAGATGCATATTTTAATACAGCTTAGGGTAAGATGAAACAAAGTCGGCTCAACTGAAGAGTAAAATGCAAATTTTATCTAGTGTTAATCTTTACAAGTATGCACGTTAAAAACTACACGATACAGTAGCGAATACATTAACATTGGACGTGTGATAATTAAGTCAATAGAACCAGTATTACCGGAGCGCTCGATTGACGTACATACATATAGCAGTGAAACCCTGTTCTCCGTGCAATATAGTACGCGAAATCAAAACACCACACCTGTTCCGTTCTTCTTTACAACTTACATTTTATTGGGACCCGTTTAACGCCTAAATGTGCTCGTTTCCCGTACCCACAAACTTGTATAGGCATAACAAGTTGGATATTAGAGATACTCAATGTTCGGCCTAGCTGTTTTATAGTAACTGTCTAGTTGAATTACGTAGATTACAGTCTGTGGCGTGAGGGTGCCCGTCAAAATATTTGTACTATCGGGACAATACATTAGAACGCTCGGTACCTCACGACCACATCTTGCCTACAATCCGTCAGTTTTTTCTTCCTCACGTCAAGGTGTTGCCTTCGACAAAGCGGTAAATAAAAAAGTTTAAAAAAAGATGTCTACAGCACTACCGCGTGGAGACGTGGCTAATGTGTAATGCGGTTGGCTTTTTGTCCGACGCCTTCGACTTTTTGTTTCTTTTTTTCACTTGGATTCGGTTACGGTTCGTATTGATCGAAAAATCCGATTTCAAAATGGGTGCTCCGAGAGTTTTATTGTTGCCGTGATACGTTCTTAAACAATAAAAAACGCATTTTAAATTGAGAATGCAATTCTCACATGTCACGTTCGTAAATTGAAGGAGACGTGGTCGTGTTTTAGAAAAGTAATTATTCTGCATCGATTGGGTCCGAGAACGAGTGAGGACAATAAAAGACCTCATTTATTTTTTCATATAGCAACATTGGAGTGATTGTTAAGGTGACGGGCGTGTGTCGCCGTTTGATTGAACTTACGTAAATAGTGTTTAGTTTAGTTTGCAGACAAGAATAGAGCAATTTCGATGTAATCTATCGGACGTTTAATTTTATTTTTGCGACATTGACCCGAGATGTCGCCACACGTTGTTCAGTACCGATTCCTTTCACAACCTGGTAGCGATGTAAGTAGTAAAGCTCCAACCTGTCTTATTTGAAATTCGAACAAGTGCTACCAACTTTCACATTTTAATTGCGGACCATTCATCAATGAGCGCATTCGGAGATGAGTATCTGGAAACCACGGCGGCATCGCAGATAACACGTTAATAAAATATTTTACTTATCGATTCGTGTTCAATAAAAGCCTTAAGAGATATTTGACGAAATACTGAGAAGGTATAAAGAGGTTACAAGCCATAAATTGGAGATAAAAAACTTACAATGCTGTGTCGGCGCCTTCCCGGCGAGATAATCCTCTTTGCATATAAACTTGTTGTCGTCCAGTACGTAGAGCTCTTCGCCGGTGGACAGCTGTTTCCTACACACGAGGCACGTGAAGCAGTTGAGATGGAACACCTTCTCACGAGCTTTCCGCACGAGGTCTGATGGTGAGATCCCGTGGCCGCAGCCACTGCATTTTGTTCCGTATCGCCTGGAAAAATAAACTCTATTAGAAGTTGCTAAAACTATTAGGTCAAGTGAACATGGCTTTTAGTCAAATATATCGCTTTATTAAATCCAGTTTTTATTTATTTGCTTGAACTAAGATATGAAAAATGTGGTACATGTACGGAGAAGTTTTTTTTTGCTTAACTTTACCTTAACTTATTGATAATAACGTAAATTCCTATATTAAAACCGCTGCAATTCCTCAAAGACGTATAAACAACCGCTTGAATAGTCTCCATTCTTGTTTAACTATCGGCTAAATGCAAATTATGTTAAATTATTCAAAGTTCTTGCATTCAATATTCATAACAGTCCTGCCGTCGCGTCTGATGTAACTTTATAAGCTACATGTCAATGAATCAATATATAACTTATAACTTAAGATAGTTACACATTACATATAGCCTGTTATAGAAGAACATTGTAAGTGGCAAAAAAATAAGGATTTAATTTTTGTAAAATGTATAACTAAAATAATTTAGAACTTAATGCGAAGACAACTGGATCCATATTTTAATAACCGGCAATGTTAAAATGAGTGCAAAAAAGTATTATACTGGGTGAAAAATAAAAATAATATTATCGTAAACGACAAAAGTAAAAGATATTATACAATGCAATACAAACTACGCTTTTTTCAATGCTTTACATAAAATTCATTTGATTGTAAGGTGTGTGTTATAATAATGTAACATATTCGAAACTCAAGCATCTATGTTTAAAAAATAAAACACTAGCTGACCCGGCAAACGTTGTTTTGCCATATAAATAAAAAATAGTGTCACTTAGGGGTATGAAAAATAAATGTTGGCTGATTCTCAGAACTACTCAATATGCTCACAAAATTTCATGAGAATCGGCCAAGCCCTTTCGGAGGGGTACGGTAACTAACATTGTGACATGGAAATTTTATATATACCTAAGACAAATCAATACAACAGTCTCTCCTGTACAATTTCTTGTAAGTCGCTTACGATGTTCTTGCATAGCTCGACTTATTACGAGGCTAGGAGGCTCTATTTGAGGTCAAACGTTAGTCTCACATGAACACTGAATATTAAATTGCGCAATTTGCGCACCTGTTTCAAACTGTTACTGTTTAACGATTGACTTTAATAAAATAGGCATTGCGATATGTGACTATAATAATATAGACTCTGTATCGAATAAATACGCACTTGATATTAATTCAGGATTATTACTATTTAAACTAATTATATTTGTATCAAGCGCTTTGCTATTTACTATAGTTGTTAAAGGGTTAATGGTTTACATTTGCGTATTACACACTAAAGTAATAATTTCTTTCATATATTATATTATGTAAGTACATACTATGATACTACTTTTAAAAACATAAAAATTTCGGTAGGGTGCATATAAATGAAGCAAGAGAAGTTTGTAGGAGAAAATGGAAAAATAGTGTGATTTTATGTACCTATATGTAAAAATCTAAGTAAGTCCCCAAACCGCACTTGACCAGTGTGGTGGACTCAAGGCCTAACACCTTAATGCAGGAGGAGCCACTTGCCCAGCAGTGGGACAATAATGGGTTAAATTTATTTATGTAAAAATCTGAGAGGCAACAACGAGTGTCAGTCATTTTTAAACTTCTGAGTCATCGGTGAGGTTATTCTACTTAGTTCATAAAAGTAGTTAGTGTTAGTGAGTGAGCACTCGCCTTAAACCTCAATATAAAGTTTTCGGCACAAATCGATGACATATGAATGTTATGCAAATCACGATGATTAATGTTCTCGGCTCTAAATCCGGTCAGGTGCAACACGTCATAGACCAAAAAAAGTTCCGTATTATTTTTTTTTTGTTAAGTTGGTAGTGAATCGTTTGTGTCTATGACACATTGAAGAAGAAGCGTACTGACCAAAACTATTTTGTAATTTAAAAAAGTTTCTTATTTTCTACAGATATTCCAATTTCCACCATGGTCTGAAACTATCATGCTATGCTAGTCAAGAATATCGTCATACAGTTTCGATATAAAGTTAAGTAATCTACGTAAAATTACAAAATATAGATCATCAAGTCACATTTTCGCAAGCTAAGCTTTCGCCATTGCAAAAATAAATGCGTAGGTATTATAGAGAAATACATTCATCATTTTTCGACCTAACAGAAAACTTGAACCTTTTCCTCAAATTATAAGTTTTTTTAGTGAACTCTAATCGTTTTATATCAGTGAGCGATTATACAAAAAAAAGTCGGTCGTCTAGTAGCGCTCTAATGAATGTAAATTACCGTTTTTGATAGATTTAAGTTCTTGCGAACGGCTTTAATTCATATTTTATGTTATTTTAGTCTGACTAAGTGGGCCAGCGGACCTTACTCGAGACGTTTAGTCGATTATCATCCCGCGGCGCCTCTTGTGATCAGTTTCATTCAATAATAAATTATTGATATTTTTTTGTGTTATTTTTTTCTCGGTCTAGACAGTCAATTTTATTGAGTCAGCTTCAAGTAAATCTGAAATGGGTAAGTTATTTATAGATTTAAATTAGGCTTCTAAACTGCCTATTTGATAAAGTTTTACTCTGCAATCGTACATTACCTAAAAAAACGACACTAGCGTAACTGAAACATGCGCTATTTCCTCAATATATGTACATCCAAAAGCAACATTCTATAAGAGGGAATATATTTTTTCCTCCTCATATAATTGTAGACGCAAATAATATGTTTCATTCCCAAACTTCCGTCTTCAAAAAAGCAACTGTGAGTACATGATTTAAATAAATCAGAAATAAACAAATTGATCACTTCACCAATTAAGAACAGGCACACGAACAGTCAACTTTAATTTATAAGACTAATATTTTCTAACATAAATGTTAATATCATCGATTTTAGATTTATGATGATTATTGATTACCGAAATAATTGTGAAATAATCCTCAGTCAAGGGTCTTATAAAGAAGATTAAGACATGAGGAATATGTGATCGCTCTATGTATGCAATTTAGATTGCATGCCATCAATTCATAATAATATGAAGCATTTGAAGCATACTAATTGGTCATTGCACCACCCATGAGAAATGCGTTGCATTGATCTTTATATTTCACTCATATAAATAGCTTTAATTATGTTCTAGATTAAGGGCGATAGAATTTTATTTATTACAAACAAATTCATGTAGTTTACTTAAATACGAGGTTTGCAGGTTTTTTTGTAAAGGAAATAAAGTATGTAAAGTTATGGTACTCCAATTTATAATGCTGGTTCGCTAGTTTTAACATGCCACTATCTATTAATCTACTGAATATATAGTACCTTTATTTTTCAATATGGACGACACAGCGCAATGAGGTTAGACAACATTTTACTTTTAAACTACATTGCGAACAAGAAATTTGCCGCAATGTTGTTTTTTATTATTTTATCATCACTTTGAATTATTACCAGGTCGATTTGCATAAACGATGGAGGCCTTATGAATAAAACATAAACTCTGTTTGGCTGTTTGAAGCTGGCATCGCGCCATGTCATATCTCAACTGTTGCCGCCAATTGGAGAAAAAAAAAGATTTGAATTTCGAACAAGGTGAGAGGTGAGGTTCACGAACTTTGGGTAAAGTTTTGCGTAAAATCTAAATCTTTAAAAATCCCTTCACACGTATTCAACTTTTAATCAGTAAACCAAAAATTCATAGAAGCGAGCGTAGCATAGATATCTGTAGGTACTTAGCCAAAATACAATTTTATTACGAGCAAGTTATTCAAGTTTCGCCTACAATCATTATACAAAACTACGCCCTGCTACTCTACCTCTAACTTGTAATCAAACTGTTTAAGTACAGATAATAATATGTTCACCAATACATAAAGGTATTAAGGCCATGCTAGTATAGATATTTACAAGATTGTTGTATTTCTGATTGTATCGCTTACCAAATACGCCAATTAGTAAAACGTTATTTCAAATCTCAATTCTCAAAATATCAATAATCGGTAGCATTTCTATTTAAATGGACTTAAAGTTGGACATTTTAATCCGCCACTGATACGGACTTAAGTGAAAACATTAGCATAGAAGCGTATCTGCTAATAATATAAGCTTCTTATCTTGTAAAACTTGAGTTATGGAGATAAGACGTGAAGACAAGATACATCTGAAATAAGTGTGAACAAAGAATCAGATTATATTAAAACTAGCTCTAGCCCGCGTCTCCGTCCGTCTGCGTGGACTATAGCCTTACAGCTTATTATTATCCGCATAGTTCCCGTTACCGTATGATTTCAGGGATAAAAATTTCGATGTCCTTTCTCAGATCTCAAACTATCTTTGTAATAAATTTCATCCAAATCAATAGTATAGATATAAAGATGAAACAGATAGTCACTTTCACATTTATAATGTTAGTAGGGATTCGTCATAAATACATATTTGTAAAGCTTTGGATGTTCTAAGAATCAATCGGCGGACCCACAAGTGGGGATTTGTCAATAGTATAACTAATTAGGCTTAGTAGCAGCTTTTCTTTAAAACGGCTGTAAGTCATCCTAAACATATATTTTACCGTAATCCTAACAATAAATTATTTTCGATCAATTGATATTCTTTGGCCCCATTAAGAATAGTTATAATTGCCACAGTTGCTTCATTGGAACTTTCATAGTATTAGAGTAGTAAAATAGTTCCGTTCGAATTTATAATATCAGTATTAATAAGTTATTTGATATTGCCATTTATTAATAGAAACAAACAAGATGTCAGTCATCTTTAACACTAATTAATTGTCATACAACAAGCTGTCACTCATCAATATATCAATAACTTATAGATTTAAAAAAACATAAAATGCTATGCAATCATATATTAATTACTATGTCCATCAATTATTTCCTGACGAAACATTGAGGTTATAATATTTTTAATTGTGCCCGCGTCAGCCTGAATGTTTTATGTCCTGTGCCTTAGTTGAGTTTGCCACCGCCTCGAGGCAGACCCTTTTGGTCTTTCAAATTATTTTTAAGACAATTCCCGCTAACGATGATTTACACTGTCCATGGACGACAAAATTGAAGGATGACAAGTATTTTGAAGTTATAATCAAGACTCTCAAATAATCGTTAAGACTTTACGACGTCATTTCTGCGAATAAAAATATTAACACGCTGTTTATCCTGACAACAATATTTTTCCTTTTCTGAAACCAATTTATTTAAATATAAAATGTAGCTTAATATACATGTCATTGGTCTACGTAAACAACTCATTGTAGTCGCTTCCCCCAATATCCAAACTTTACAAATAACATAGGTAACAACTTTTGTAAACATTTGGAGTGTCGATTCAAAACTACCACCATAATGGTAGGGTGTCAAACAACGGAAATGACATCACTTACATCAAGGAAGTTGAAATGTCACATAAAATACTATCGAATTAAATAATAATGGCAAGAAAATCACTTGGTATCCATCACTACGAAACTAGTTTTTAAACGTTAAATTCTAAACAACGAATAGGTAACAAAGATAGATGATTATAATTGGCAATTTGACATTTGACCTGAGCTCTCCCAGCAGAAAAAAACTCAAACATTAAAAAAGTAATGACGACGTTCAGAATCGACACAGACTTATCAGCGAAAACATCTGTCACACGTTCAGAAACCAATTGAAAAAGAACAATAAAACATTTAAATAAGAATATTTCACTTATCTCCTGTAACTAATGTATCATCTTCCCACGGAACCCTAAGAGGTTGTACAGAATTAAACCATCAAGACAACGGAAGTCGTAAGTGAACCGTTTTCCGCTCTTACCTGACCTGCGACAAAATTACTTTTTTTTCTGCATTCGATTTTTAAATTTTTTGGCGCCATGTAATTTAGCCATTTGTTTTTTCTGACTATTGTGGTTATTTTTTCGGTGGTTCAATTTTGAAATGGGTTATTCGATAATGGGGCTACGGAATTTGGAAAAGCAACCGCAACGACCGAGGATCAGAAGGCGGCTAGAGACTAAAGGAGTCCCAACTGGCTAGCTACTATGTATAAATGCTGTCATATTTTTATGGGCACAATTTACATGATTTTCTTTTGTATATATGCATCAACGTAAAAATACCTATTTTTTTATATAAATTGTTTAACTAAGTGCTCATTCACGTTGACTCGCGGGCGCGGTGGCGGGCGCGGTCGCGAAATATCAAACATATGGCGATGTACCGAAGTGTTCACGTACAAACCGTTCGCGCGGTCTAAGTCGCGGGCGAGCTAGCGGCGTCGCGCGCGGCCCGCGTGGCGTGCTCGCGCCAATATCAAACAAGTGAAGATGTTCGTGTGTGTTCACGTCGAACTAGCGGTGGCGGGCGCGATCCACTCGCGATGTCAAGTAAGATCAACCAGTTTGAGCCAGTTTGAGCCAAACGCCCGCCTGGCGGCCAACGTGAACACAAATCGCCACGTCCCCGCGCTCGCGACCGCCACCGCGCCCGCGAGTTCCAACGTGAACAAGCACTAAGAAATAATTCAGAAATGTGATAGGCACACATCATTGGAAAAGTCATCTTAAAGGTAATTCCAAAGTCTTTTCTCAATGTTAAAACACAATTATTTTTCAAACTAATTGATCTACCTAATATTTTTGAATAACAATTATAAAAAAGAATCTTTCTCAATAGAATAATCGATGTTATCCTCGTAACGGATTAGAAAAGAAACTTGAGAATAATAACAGGTTTCCTTGTAGAACAAGAATGATTTATACTGTCATTGATAACTTTTTCATATTTAAGACTAACTTTTGCCCTCGACTTTATCTGTGTCAAAAAAATTGCGAGGGAAAGTATCCTTTGTATTAATCAAAATTATACATTGTCTATGTAACACATGTTGGAATAAAATATTTCCTATGTATGTATTCATACCTTCATAAAAACATGCCTTCTTCCTATAGGGGTAGTGAGAGCCTAGGAGTAAAAATGCCACTTGGTACGATCCTTACAGACTTTCTTCGCCTCTTTCACATCTGTACATCTTGTCATACAGGATCCTATGTATTCATCCAAGTAATTAACAAATGCCTGTGTGTAAATCCTTTAAGTAGTTTTGGCAGTATTGAGTCACAAACATACATACATGATAAACTTTTGCATTAATATTATTAGTATAGATTGAATCGTTACTGTCTCTGGCATATTCGCAAAAATTATGTATAACATGACATGTTCATAAATAATACAAAATACATATTTTGTCACTTTCATGTGTGAAATTAAGTTTACAAATTTAAATAATTGATTGATACGGAATTCCAATATGGCGAATAATTACTATAATTTATTATATGATAAAATTTCTTAATTCAACTGACAAAATAATATGTATAATAAAGCGAATAAGGTTTTCTCTCATTCATTTTATTTGTTAGACATTGTCTTAGAGTTCTCTTTACGCAATAATTATCCTAGGTCTTATAGAATAAGCTAAACTGTCAAATCAGTCAATAGGGTTTATGTTAAACTTAGATCTGAATTAGTTTATTCGTATTGTGTCTCAAAGTAAGTACTTATAAAGATCGCCTGAACTACTTAATTGGTGACTTTAATTAATTTCTTGAATGAAGATCTTTGCAGTCTTATTACCGTAGGAGACTGTAATTTAACCGTACATGAGATAGGTATGTAAGTGCAACCATGATTCTAGCTAGAATAATGTCTGACAAAAGCATAAATAAATCTGCCTTATCATAATAATTACTGTTTTATTATTGTACCCTAGAGTTACTAGACATATAACAGAGTCTAAACATCCTTGAAAGGTTACATAAATATGAAGTCATAATCGAGGGTAATTGTAGTATGCGAATATGCGACGCTGACGACATAATTGTCGACATCTGTCGCTGAACACACAGGTAATGTGACATGTTAATGGCTTTAGAACGTACGGACACTATTGTACACATACTAGGTCAAACAAGGAGAATCAAATGCAACTTGATTTATATCCATACATAGTTTTTCAAACAATCGCATTTCCAGATATTTTCTACCATTATTGACAATCGACTAATTATCGATAAATTTAGTTTGAACACCTGATCAGCGCCCCTAGCGGAAGCTGTGGGAACTAATTTTCTTGTACATTTCTAATGTCGAACTCTCAATGCTCGATCGTGCTAACTGTAGAAAATCGCACTGTCAGCGAGTTACAGCAGCTTTATGCTGAAGTTGCTGAATCTTTCAAAGTTACTCTTTACGTTTTGACGAAAGGAGTCGAAATGTGTTGTAGAATCTTTCAAAATCTACGGTCGTTTTATAACGACAGGAACAAAAAACTTCAGGAACTTACTTAAGAATTTAAAAATATTTTTTCGTGGACTATTTAGTATTACTTTTTTCTCATACAGAACTAAAAAGGACCTTGTTATTAAGCTTATTGGAATAGTATCTGCTGAGGGCATTGGTTTGGACTTCTGTTAAACTGTTATGGCTTGCATAATGACAATTTACAATCTTTGTGCTTCTAGTACTTACTACTTGATACTTCACCTCGCGTCAGCTCAAGCCTTTACCATATTCCTTATATGTACTACAACTATAAAGACGCACTCAATTAAACATTATTACTCTCCGTTTCTATTATTTGTTTGCCATTACTTACAAATGATTCTTTGATGATGCACTTAAATCTATTTTTTACACGCAAAAACGTAACTAATCTATTTTAATGAACATCTTGACGACTGTTTAATAACTAAGGTTTAAAATACATGTGTACTTGACTTATTAATCCAATAAAACTTCGTGAGGAGTCGTAAATTTTAAAAAACAAGATATTAATGTCCGCAATTAGAAACAATAATAAAATAAAATTATAGTATTCTAAAGTAAATACAATTGTACTATTAATTTGTTACCTATAAATTAATATAAAATAGGATATGGGAATTAACGCGAACACGCATTTTACCTTAAAATGCAGTGATTCGGCGCAGGTTGCACTCGCCGTGGTCGCAGGCTGATTGTAAGTATCAATTTTTTTTTATCGTTTCTAAGTGATAGGGGTAGACTTTGACAATTTTTTTAATAGCCTTGTTTTTAAGTTCAAGGTTTAGACAGTTTTACTTTTACAACCAGCCATGGTTTAGAATCCTTGTTCAGTGACTTTCCTCATTCATTGTTTTACTTTTCAATACAGCAAAGTTATTATATTCTAAATATTCCTACCTGTCTGCTGCTTTTTTAGTAATTACACAAAAAAATATTTTTCTATTTTTATTCTGATAGTTCATTGATATAAATATTTATACCAACATATGTCATTTAAATGAATAGTATGAAACATGATACAGTAACAACGCTGATGTGAAGTAATCGGACTCTACATCGACACCTTCCTCAAGTAACTTTATTCTATAAACTGCAATACGTACACAACTAAGTTCGAATATATCAACTTCTGCAAGGGATCAACGAACTGCGATTACATTATTCCCAAAACTGCAACATTAGGGATACAACAACCTTATTTTGGATGTGTCAACGTGTGTCAGAGGTCAATGAACTGTAGTTTAAAAGACTTTCCACCTTACTTAAAAGATTTAATGAATATACTAATATTATAAAGCTGAAGAGTTAGTTTGTTTGTTTGAACGCGCTAATATCAGGAACTACTGGTGCCAATTGAAAAATTATTTTACTGTTGGCTAGCCAATTTATTAAGGCACACACACACTACGCCCAACAGGAGCAGAGTACCAGTAAAAAATGTTACAAAATCGGGGAAATCTTACCTAAAGAAGTCATTTCTGCAGAAGAGCTTGTTGTCTCGCGAGTAGCACTTGTCGGCGAGAGGCGCGCGGCAGTCGGCGCAGCGCACGCACGTCGCATGCCACGCGCGCTCCAGCACGTGGAGCAGGAACTTGTCCAGGATCGGCTTCTCGCAGCCGGCGCACGCCATCGCGCCGCCTGCCTCCCCACGTCCTGCACAATACACACACGTTACATAATGTACACTTACCCACCGGTTTCTGAGGTACATTTAGAAAAGAAAAGAAATTTAAAAGATACGAATAGAAGTAACGTATAGAACAATACAGGAAGCACATAATATAAAGAAAAGCTCCTAAAATATATTGTTACTCTAGTGCCTTCATTTGATTTGAGAGTAAATCATGCATCTTAGTCGATTATAGGTGACTAAGGTGTACCAGAAGATTCTGGAAATCTAAGTTTTATACAACAGGTCTTAAACAAAAGGCAAAAGTTTTGTTTTACTGCTTTCTGAGGGTAATACGTGTTCATAGAAGCCTCAGTAGCCAGTATTGCACAGGTTGTGTGTTATGGAAATTCAGTTTACGATCATAAATCTGTACATATGTACATAAATAATGAAAAGCCTGTAACCGTCACCCATAGTACTGGTTTAAGAAACAGAAAATTATTATTACTATCAATCGTTATTTATATAGATATTTCGTCTTTGATATAGATATTTGATATATACGGTTCAACGTCAGAAAAAAGATTGTAAATGTATAGTGAAGTAAAACAGTAGTCATAGTGATTTGCGACAACTGGCGATTTTAACGTTCTAACGTATTAGAAACCCATGCCACAGTTCAGCACTTAAAAGGTTCACTACTCATAGATAAAACCAAATACCCATACATATATAACTAGCTTGATTACATGATTCCTTAGAACCCAGTAGTCAGTGTCTACCAATCTAAAACTGCAATTCGATTTACCAACCTACGCCATTTTCTTTTACTCGTCACTAAGCCAAAGCAAATGCGTCAAAGCAGCCATAATAAAGTTTATTTAACATTTATTTATATACGAGCTAGAACACCTAAAGAGTTATATACGCGGCACATAAGTACTCAATAGTTCATTTTATCATAAAGTTGGTAGCCCTGAACAGGCACCAACATAATGGGATTGTGTTTTACGAGCGATAAAGCTTAGGTTGAATAAAGTTTTATTAGCATATGTTATTACCGGGTACCGGGTGTTACACACAACTACAGTACCTTTGCCCGAAGTACCTAGTTACGAACTCGTGGGTGCCTATTTCGAATCCTTAGCACTAGTCAATTTCAATTAAAGTCCCTTGTTTTAGTGCTTGTAAATTAGTTATGATGATAGGTTTTTTAAGGTTCCACAACCTTCATAAACTTTACACTTTGGTACGTGTTATTAATGCCCATGAAAAAATCATATAAGGGCCAAATTGTACCTTAGAATTATATTGCGTATTAAATAAACCTACCACCCAGACAAGGAAATATTTATAAACTTCGCTACGACTTGCTTGAATCTTCCTTCTACCTAATGATAGTTCGTTTCCAAGAAATATATTTTTATGCAATAAAATCTGTAAGACTGCTTCAAAAGACGAATCTATTTTATTCTCTAATAGTTTTCAAAACAAAAAACGAACGTTAGTTTTATACAACCAGATGTCACGTCGCTGAAAATCAAAACTGAATAGCGATTACAATAAGAAAGAAAAAAAATCTGATCATCAAAACAAGTCTCGAGTGGCTGTAAAATAAAAGAATTTTGTTAAATAAATTTTTCATGCAAGACTTTGACACATCACATTGTTATTACACCGTATAAATACGAAATGACAAGTGTAGCGGGGTCTCTTTGAAAAAAAGTTCACATTTTTTTCACCATGTGACATTTATTGGCTAAATTTATGAAGGTCGCCGCGGTTTTACATTCCATATTCAAATCTGAACGTCCGATTGGTCGCGCGCCATTTCAGTTCGTTCAGAATCTGTGACGGGCATAATGGCCGTTATGGATATTCGGCGGTGCGTGTGATTCTCCGGTTAAAATTTACCGCTGTCACGGTGTTTAGTCTGTGGATTTTGGTATTAATATTATTCTGACAGTGGTATCTCTGTTACCGACTGGTTTCTTAGATCGCAGTGTACGCGATAATGTATCAGATTCTAAGATAATTTGAGCACTTAGTTTAATTATTAATCTCCGAATCGCACAAATGTCTATCACGGCTGATCAACGATCATTTGACACATTTTTTATTTCAACCTGCTTCAGTTATATTTTTTTTGTCAATACCTGGCTATGCTATCGAACAAAGCCCATTTTAACAGAATATAGATGATTTATAATAATATATTTTATGTTCATGTTAATACAGGGAAGCGTAACTTTAATCCGTATAAATTATTGTCATTGAGTAAAATGATAATTTCGTATTGATTTACCAAAATCATTGTCCTATTTCACTAAAATATTCTATTTAATTGTAAATGAGCGCATTGTATGGTAACAAAGGTTCAATATCGCCAAGTTCATTGTTACTTTCAATAAATAAATACGATAATATAAAACAATTATTTTTTAAGCATAAATAATAAATATTACTGGCGATTACAGACTACTCGTATTAAAAAAAGGTGTGACATATGAATAAAAAAATATATTTTATTTTTAAATGGTCTATGTAAATTAAGTTGTTATTGTGACAATTGACAGCCAGTTGCATTGCAACATTAAGCTCGGTGACCGCAAACTGTGCCGTATTGTCATCATGAGTATACGTAAGTTTGCAAAATTTCAGCTCTATAAATAAACTGATGAAATGCTCTTATAAAATGCAGTGCTCAACATTTAAATGTATATTTTTATAAACGTTGTGAGTTAAATAAATAGTTTTTTGTTAATAAAAAATGAGAATGATGAAAGGAGTTCTATCTAGCATTCGTTGTGGTCACAATTTATTTTGTATTTATTTATTGAAATGTGTTTTCAATGTTCAAATCGTAACATCTTGGAATCAGGAACCTAGAAATAATTATCACAATTATGTACACTATTGACACAATCTATTGTAGAAGTTAACTTTTTGCGAAAAGGCGTAACGCTATTTATAGAGCCGTACATATTTTTAAACGCTCCGGTAACAATTCATCACATAAACCTGAATTATTTTTACTTAGGTATACTCAGTCCGATATTATCTAAAGATTCTAAAACACTAAGACCTAGATTCACCACTTTAAAATATCTTTTAGATAGCAAACGGAGTTTATTTACATTTGCTGTCATTTATTCAGCAGATAGGATATCTGACACTTAACTACACCTGCGAAACTGAGATTTTAAACTCTCGCGACCCGTGCACATTATATTACGCGATTAAAACTAAAGGTATGATCTTGATCACGTCTAAGACCCGTTGCATTACAATATTGAACAACAAAGTATACAAAAGATTCATTCCCTATGAGGGTAACCATAAAACGTATGCTTCAAAGGGAACTATTCAATTTCAAGACAAAGTCTTTAACGCCTTAAACCGCAACGTTTTTATAAAATCAACATTTTAACGCGAGAAATGATGTCTACTTGTCATCCAATTACTCGGAAACCGCTGAACTAATTTACATGCACGTAAGGATCCGGGCTCGCTAATGAGTAAGGTTTTACTTATTAACTTACCGCAACTACAGGTGTCTATGGTGCACTTTACAAAGTTTATGGCACAATGTAGCTTGAAGATAACATCCTAGTGTGTTATAAATGCGAAAGTTTGTAGGCATGTATGTATGTTTCTTTCTTACTTTTCACGCTAAAACTACTGAACAGATTTTAATGAAATTAAATACACAAACGGTTTGTAGCCTGGATTGACACATCATAGGATAATAAGGATTATTTTTAATCCGAAAAAAAATCAACATATTAGGCAGACGAAGTCGTGGAGGAAAGCTAGTAGAAAATGTTGTGTATCTCTGAATATCTCAATGATTTTAATCAAATTTGGTTCTGTGGTTTAGCCGTGCAAGCAATAAACGTAACAGACATACTAATTACATTGACTAGAAATAAATATGATTAAAGATTTGAAATCATTGATTTAAATAAAAAATATAAATACAAGCAGCAACTGGAGTACATCAATAATTGCACAAAATACTTTAGTGAACGTACTGAAAGTCACGTCCCGCGATTTTAAATTTTCGATGGTAAAGCTCATAAAGATTAGCTAGATAACGGTTGTAAAGTAGAACAGAAATTCCGAACTATCGAACGATACATTCATAAAAAATCTTAAAGCCAAGACGCGTCTGAAAATATCACATGGGAAAATGCTATCTGGTAACAAACGTCTAAGCTCCAATTAGCTAGTGTTTTGTCCCTTTCAATCAATTTTGAAATTGTATATGAGTGAAAAAGACAAAACACTGTACAACTATTCAGAGCTTACACAGCGTTTATGTGTAAAGTAAATAAGTTGACAATTTATACATATTTTCCGCTTATCCCCTTAGAAATCTAGAGTCAACGTGAAAGTTTTACTGCTTTAAACCAATCCTGCTATCCTATTATTAGTTATTATAAATGCGAAAATTTGTAAAGGTGAACGTTAACCAATCAGTAGTTGTATATTATACTACAGCTGAGACCTCAAAGGTTGCCAATTATTCAGAACTTTTTTGATAATAGTAAAATGATTATTGTAATTATGTTTGCCCTTTAACTCTCATTACATGGGCTAAAGCGATATTTAGAACAGGAGAAAACTGTTAAACGCTACACGCGGTTACTGAAACATTCATCGACATTAAATTTGTGCTATTATTATAGTTTAATGCCTGTAATATCGCGTAATAATGAGCCTTTTACAAATCAAATTTTTAATGCACATATACTTATATAAAATATCAATTTTAATATAATGATAATAAGTCTTAAGGCCTGTTCCCTCCCTCAAATCGGGAGGAGCCTTGCTCAGCAGTGGGACAGTAATGAGTACTTTTTTAATTTTGGAAAAATATTATGCCTACAAAGTTAATTTCATTAATTATTAATAGTAACTATTTTTATACTTTACAATACCATGTATTTAGGTATACCTTCAATACAATATATTAAATAGTGAAACGATTTAAAAATAGTAAACTAAAATATGAAATAATAATACATTCATAGACTCAATAGATTCTTTTTTAGTTCAGAGAATAATGTGAATAATATACAAGAAGGCAAAGTATGTTCTCTACATGTTAAAATCAATGCCTAGTACATAACTTTTGCCCGTCGCTTCGCAGCCAATGGTGAGAGTATACAATCACGGTATTGTTTTCCAAATTTAAGTAAATCCTGTAAAATACATCACCCAAAGTAAATTTGAAGCTAGATATTTTTTTAAGAGACAACTTCTTTAGACATGACTTATTATTTTGCTATATTTAACAGTATTTAAAAGGTCAATCAATTAAATACGAGTCCTTAGTTTAAAAAAATATCTTTCGAGCGAAATTAGTAGAGTTACTTCAGTGTTTGCCATAACGCTTGATTCTAATGTAAATTAAAAATTTCAATCATATTATTTTTGGAAATAAGGTTTTTTTTTCTGGCTACCTTAGAATTCAAACACGGTTTGTGTCTGAAAATACAAATATATATAATATTATATGATGGTCTTTATGAACTAAATAAGTTTTATTTTTATAATTTAAATGTAAAATACATATACAGGAAAAATACTATACCAATTGTCTTATTATTACAATAATACAGGGAACTTGAACAAGTGAGTATAAAAACTCCATGAACAATATTGCAATTCTTTTTTATAAGTAAATCGCTTTGTGGTTACGAATTCAGTTATTTTTGAATATATTTTACCTACTAACAAAAGCGTTACACATTTTGATAAATACTGATACATACATATACTGCAATATAGCTGTTTGTTACGCTTTTATAAGTAAAACTAATATACCGATTTTCACGAAATTTAAATTGGAGAGAGCCGAAGGCTATAATTTATTTTAGCTAAATTACGAACTATCCAAGCCGTTTGTCTATGTATTGTAAAATGTATTTAACCAACAAATTGTATTTTTTTGTTTTAAACATGCACGCTCGCGTGATGCCTATAAATAACTACAATAATTGCAAATAATTATATCAGAAACACAATAAAAATGAAATGTAAATAAAATTATTTCTTTGGACACAAATATCGTGACTCTTCACAACATGTTTGTAAGTCGTTAATTATAATAACGAAATACAATTCTTTTTGAATGCAATATTATTTATTTAGGCGCCTTCTTTTACATGTATTTAAAGTTTATATTATTTTGTACAGTAACTTTAGAGTAATATGGATATTTTAGCTTCATTGTTAATAATTCTGTTAATTTTGAGACTACAGAAGGAATTGAATCATTAAAGTGTTTAAAACATTGTTTGCACTATGCCCGTGAGTTTAAGCCGTGTCAAAGTTCATATATTTAACTGCTAAATTTAAGTTTGCGTTTTTCCTCATAGATAAATTAATTCAAACCAATATGTACGTCACATTGTGCGGTAGGTACCTTGTCATAATACCTACTTACTTCCTTTCACGCACTTTCCAAAGCTTTAAGGAAATTTAGTCAAACACTAGCAGGAAAATATTTCAACCACATTAAATGACATAGTATCACTATGAAGTATTATCTATATATACCTATTCTATTATAATAATATCTATTGTACCACGTTATACAGTTATTGCATCAAAATAATATTTTTTCCTGTTAACTGTTCGTTAACGGGCACAATACTAGAATTAACGCACATTTAAATTTAAAAAGGCAACGCTTTAGTCTATGGTGTTAAGCAGATTATCCAAAAAGGCCGTTTTCAAAAAGTTCCACAATCCATAGATTATATATTTTAAGTGCTTTGTTATATTATTGAGATAAAGATAAAATAATTATAGTTTTTAAATGTATTGTAATAGGCTTAGATCATTTTGGTTGTCCGGTCCATCGATTCTAATGAATAGACGCGCTCGTGCCAAAATTGATGTTTTTTTTATTAAGATTATGAATTTGCTGTAATTTTCCGTTGACAGTTAAGTATAAAAAGTCCTAGAGAAGCTTAAAATAGTTTTCTTAAGTACATAAACCGTAGAATTAAATCATATTATTAGGCATTTAAGTGTAGTTTTTAGAGTACCATTTATTAATTCGTATATTTCATTTACTTTGCGCTACATTCACATGTTTAGATAAAATTTTATTCATACTAAGATTGCAATGATATAATTAGTATGATACAATTGTAGATTACTTTTTTGTGTGACAGCAGCTGTAAAATGAGTATTTAACTTAGTTTAAATTTATTATATTACATTAGTTAAATGCAGATGTAACTAAAAAGTGTGTGGTCATTCAATTCTTATGTTAAATGATACTGTTTGAAAAGTTAGCTGAACAAAATAATATTATGTAGAAGAATTTCCAGTTTATTTTCATAAAATAATTTCTGCTTATGATTACACTAGTGCAGAAAGATAACTTTCTTACTTTATTTTTCTGTTTATTATTTCTGAGGAAAAGGTGAACTTTATTTTATATTGTTCAGGGATCTCCTGCCGCAAAACGTTTATTATTTTATCATATAAAACACTTAATTGTATAAAAAATATGTGAATTATGAAAGGCTTATATAGAGTTTTGTTTCTTTCACTCCTTAGCGAATTGAAAAAGAGAAAACATATTATAGTAGTATTTTAACTAAAATAGGTTTATAGTGTGTTTATGAATAAGAGGGTCGGCGTTTAGCGATTGAAGCGTTTGTGTCTCAGTTACGTTAACTATTGGCTTTTACAGACGAATGTCACACTACCTATTTACTTTCTAAATCAAATATTTTCAAGTACAAGTTTAACTTAAATCTACGTTACTACTAGTTTAACTTAAGGGATGTAAATGTAATCGTAATTTTATGATAACAACTCTACATAGCTGCTACAATGACACTAGATATATTTTTTATTACACAAGTAACATGCAAACCAAATCAAATTCGATACATGATATAACTTCTGTCTCTACAACACAATTTGTAGAGTTATGAACATAATCTTGTTCCAATAAAACGATAACACTGATTCAAGCAAGTAATATCAACTGTTTTTGCACGGATTAAAATGTAAAAAATACGCAAAAAATCGCTCAAAAACTTGTCCAATGTCGCCGGCTACTAGAACATTACTCCGTGAATAGTTTTTAATAAGTAGAGCTACATTCGACTGTTTTATCTCAATTATTTGATCTTCGTGGTGGAGTTCTGTCGCAAAAACACGTGCGAAAGGCGTAGGCCTATCTCGTTGAACCTAGGCCTAACATAAAAGCCGATTTTAGACTTAAAACCATAAATTGTACAAAAATGACGATGTGTACGAAGTCATAGTTGTGTTTAGAGGATAGACAAGTCCTTGTAGAGTCGACTTAGAACAGGAAAATGATAAAAATGTAACTAGAATGGTATAGTTTTGAAATATTCACGGAATGTTGGGATATAACTGAATCAATTTGGTCTAAGTTAATGAGTCTAATGTACTGGCATATAGTTTAACTTGCAGACCTAGATTTTTATCTATAACTATAATGGTAGAGTCACATAATATGTAAATGAAGTAAAAATCATAACAAAACAAATACCCAAGATCTTGCATGAATACATATCACCGTCACTAACCCAAAACCATGTATTTACATAAATATAATATGTAAAAAAAATAACATTAGGAAAACAACCTCCGTACGTCGGCATAGTCAGTCACTCACAGTTATAGTTCAAAAGACACAGGACACTAACTTTTACCAATGTGGTGCTGATGGAAGGGGGCATGGGCCCCCCGTCCTGCAGCAAGGAAACCCGCCACTTCGGCACCTCTACACGGCACTTCACTTGACACACCGCGGCGACCGCGCGGCGTCAAAACGCACTAACACGCGCGACAAGCAAACGCGTACTGACACCAAACCCTCGCTTTTCCACAGACACCACACGCCCGATAGAGACGCCACCATAGAGGGGGGGCACAGCAGACAGAGACAGCGATAGTAGCGCTTAGAAACAGGCGTGGTTCCAGTGAGCAGCCACTAACGTGGAAGGGCGGCGCCTGCACTGTATTTTTCTTCGGTTTTTTTCGTGCGTGTTTCTGTGCGGTAGTGGGATTTCATTTTGTGGGACACGTGCGGCGTTCGCAGTAAATTTAAATTGGCTCGCCGGTAGATCGAGTGGTAGCGAACGTAATTATAGAGCCTGGATTTTTCGGTTACGTCTCTAGGCGTCCACTGTCTTATTTTATCGTTGTATGAAAGAATGTTTTGAGTGGGGGCGTGATCGGGTTGTGTTTATGTAGAGTCGATGTAGAGACGCCTCTAGTCCGGCTGTCTCTTTATTTTTATATTCTAATCTGCGTTGAACGCGATAGGTAGGCGTCGATATGTCCTTTCACAATAAAATTATTAGACGCTAGATATCTGATATCTAGATTTATAGAATAGTTTTTGAAGATCTGAGAGGTGATATAATTATTACAGCCTTAAGTTTGTTTATTTCCTTTTTATAGATTTACATTAGAGATAAAGAAATAAATAAAAAACCAAAACTAAATTCAGTTAGATTTAAATTTAGCCATACCTAGTTCTGGTTTCATGTCTGCACATATATTTAAAGGTATATTTATTCTCGAAAGCTGATATTTATTTAATTAAAAATAAAACAGGAATGCATGAGGTACTATTTCTATAATTCGATGATGATACAATAGAAGTATGTCCAGGCTCAAAAATAAACTTGATTCATTTATTGAACAACAGTGAAAGCTAGGGCAAAACTTACGAATGTCAAATTAAAATACTTATTATTTACTTAATCTATCACTAAAATTAATTACTCCCCTATCTTGTAACTTTACTAGATACATTTTTCATGGACCGATTAACTCTACTGGTTATAATGGTTTAAAATACATAATTCATCATCACTACTATAATGGATTAACTAACATTGCCACTTGCTACATTTAAACTAAAAAATAAATTGCGAATTGCTTTAGTTGCTATGAAAACGTATTTTTTTTAATAATAGTATCTAGTTCCACATTCAACTAAAATACATGTCATACATAATAATATAATAATATCACGCCTGCCACACCCGAATGTGTAGGCAGAGCCTGGCAGAGGTGTTTAAAATATACCACCGTTTCGCCATTTACTAAGTGAGTCCCGTGTATTAGCGCAAGCCTATTGACATTTGCCGGACACTACACCACTTCTTGTACAAATTAGAAAAGACCAATAGTACTATACCGAACCAGGTATCGAACTCGAGACTTAACAGTCAGCAGTCGTAAAATTCAGTTTAAAACCAAACTGAAATACTATTTTCAGTTTACAGTAACCTGGGTGCATCCAGAATCACAGAAAAAGGAAATCTGATCATAAATGAATACAATTGAAGAATCTCAACGAATAATAAAAATATTTAATACGGCAAAGCTTGCACCTCCTTGAAGTTAAAAATCATTTGCCTACTTACCAAGATATTTGCATTGAATGCAATTTGTACACTGAGTACAATATAGACAGTACCTTCCTCTTGAGAAATTAAAAGTATCCGTTATAAAATATTATGTACTTATATCGTTTTTTAGGTAAATATGTCACGTAAAGAAACAACTCACTACACTGGCTTTTGTCTGGTGATTAAGTTTGATCACTAGATCGCTGAATTTAAATATACTCTCATTTAATTTTTGACAACTCTTGTTTACAAAACATAACTTTCGTTTAAAATTCATTAATTAATTGTTTTCCTTTTTTCAGCTTCAGAACAGATGAAAATCATCCACTTACATGATAAAGCCAAAGACACTTACAAAAAACCAGTCAAAATATCATTAAATTAATATTATTCATACCTACTGGTTCTTTTATAAAGTTGTGACCTTAATTTTGTTAATTGGTGATTGGTAGAGTCAATCTATCTTGCATCCTTTAGGTAGAGATGAAACCGCTCGTACTGTTAATTAGATAAAGTGTGAAGAGTTAATTAAATGGCACACCGATTAAATTAACTGATGAAATAAAACACAAGCTATGTTATTACTTATTTATAACTAGCTGACCCGCGCAACTTCGCTTGCGTCACGTAAGAGAGAATGGGTCACAATTTTCTCCGTTTTTGTAATACTTTTTACTCTACTCGTATTGGTCGTAGCGTGATGATATATAGCCTAGATATAGCCTTCCTCGATAAATAGGCTATCTAACACTGAAATAATTTTTCAAATCGGACCAGTAGTTCCTGAGATTAGCGCGTTCAAACAAACAAACAAACAAACAAACAAACAAACAAACAAACAATCAAACAAACAAACTCTTCAGCTTTATAATATTAGTATAGATTACTATAGCGGTCGCCCCGACTTTGTGATGTGGAATTTAGTTTTCCCATTTTCACATTATTATTGTTGACTAGCTGACCCGCGCAACTTCGCTTGCGTCACCGAAGAGAGAATGGGTCATAATTTTCCCCGTTTTTGTAACATTTTTCGTTGCTACTCCGCTCCTAATGGCCGTAGCGTGATGTTATATAGCCTATAGCCTTCCTCGATAAATGGCCTATCTAACACCGAGAGAATTTTTCAAATCGGACCAGTAGTTTCTGAGATTATCGCGTTCAAACCAACAAACAAACAAACTCTTTAGCTTTATAATATTAGTATAGATTCACTGATATTAGTCATAGCGTATTGTTATATAGCCTATTGCCTTGCCCAATAACTGGCCTATACAACTTTAAATTTATTTTTAATTCGAACCAGCAATTCCTAAGATTAGCGCGTTGAAACAAACATACACTCCATTTTTTTTATAGTATTAATAATATTAATTAATATGGTATAGGATACTTGCTATTTCCCGCGGCAGAAAGTTATTGCAAATCGTGACATAATAATATGCAGGTACCATGCTAATATTTATTTATATTATAAAAATAGCCCGTAGCGTAATTTCTTACATGCATGCGTTTGACATTTCAAATTAGCGGAAAGAATTGTTTCCGTGGAACACGCTAGGAGCGCTGATCAGGTTTTCCTACATTTATTCCTAGAGAACAGTGGTAGGTATAGGAAGTCGCCGCTCATTTCCCAGGTGTAAGAATTTACACTAGCCAAGAATAATCTTTTCATCACCAAATAACTTTTGCGAATTTTCAACTTTTTTATAAATCATTACTGTCCTACAACTGAGCAAGGTGCTATCACTGCTTCAATTGCCCACTAAATAAAGAAAATTTATTTTAACCCATTACTGCCCCAATACCAGGCAAGGATCTCCTCTAAGATCTAGAGAGTGGTTAGGCCTTGAGTCCATTATGCTGGCCTAACTTTACAAGAGATGTGTTTAAGAACTCCCAAGCATGGAGGTTTCATCACGATGTTTTCCTTACCATAAGAATAGATAAATGATAATATTATTGACAAAAACTATTCATAACTGCGGAAAGTCATCGTTATTGCTTGGGTTCGAACTCACTTGTACGGGAGGCATGCTTATACTTCTCAGTTATCATTGCTCCCGATTACCTTATATACACATACAAACAAACAATCACGCCAAAGATACACAAAAGTCACGCCTTTTCCCCTAAGGAGTAGTCACTGTAGTCAGTCACCAAAAATGTATATCTACTTATAATTAATTTCTTGAAAGTAGATGTAGGAAACGATTGCATCAAATAATAGGGGAGAAAGGATTCCCAATCACTACGTGACAATTAATAGATAACCAGCGTCCAGTGGCACCGTCTGATTCAATTACATTAATCAGATAACTGGGTTAGTTCATTTAAACGCTACCGAATAACTAACGAGGGTACTTTTGTTTACTTTTTGATGCTGATTTTCTAATAAATTTTCTACACAGAATATATAAATCGATTGATTGGACGAGATAAGAAGTTAGAACTAGTCACTGGTTTTAAATGGTATCCTAAATCTTTCTAAATCTTTGCTTTAGGAGAAGAAAATAAAGCACGGAAGTTTATAATATAAATTACTGTTAAGTTTAAAGATATACGTCGATTAACAATGTCAGAGAACATTCGGAACATGCATTTTACCTTAGGATTCTTGATGTTTCTTCGTCGACTAGCAACTATACAAGTACCGTGGTCGTGTAAAATACATTTTCCGTTTCCGTATTTATAATTTTAAATAGAAAAATTGTAACCTTTTAGTATGGCTATGATGTGCTTGCTGACTGCTCATGGAAAATGGTAAATGACAATATCCTACTTTTGCGTAGGTAAGTAGATATTGCTTAAGTATAACAGTCTAACCGCCCCTATTCGGATAGAATACCCTAACGAGAGATTTTTCTGTGCAAATACTTTTAAATAAATTTGATTGATACATAAGTATTTGTTTCGCTTTACGTGCCCGTTGTTTATTTATTAATGTCCTGAAAACACCACAAACCAAATAAATCATCTTCCACATGTTTTCCACGTAAATATGCAGAATATTGTTGGTGTAATTACAAAATGGACGTTTAAAATATCTAAGTCTTCACGCGACCTGAGTAGCGGGAATTTCCTATTAATTATAATAATGAATTACGAACAGGTAATCGCTACCGGGAACAGTATCTAAATAATTGCATAAAGAAATCACAGTAACGAAATGGTCACGTACAGATACGTACTTATTTGTAAATTTAGGTAACATTTGTAATATATGCTGAGTAGAGTTATATTAACCTATATATTAGTTATTATGTAAATATATATGGGCTCGAAACTATCTTGGCTATACTAACAATTATGAATGACTAAATAATGCCTCAATTTTTACATAGCGTTAAAAAGTATTAGATACCGTCGTTGTATACACCAGTGATAAAAATAATTATATATCTGAAGTTTACATAAAGAGTTTGTACAGTAATTACTTGGCGATACCGAAGTCGTTCTCAATTCATTAAGTTACAGAACGCCTAATTGCGATTCGGTTGATGTTTCTAATTAGCGAAATTGACACTAAGGTTTCCTAATAAGAAATTCCGAAGGTTTTTAATCCAACAAAATCTTATAAGTTTACAACTCTAATAATAAGAAACAAGAAAAGACACTGCACTTGAAGCAGATACAAATGCACCCTTTGTAAAAGTACCTGCTTGCATTTCATTTCTATTATTAAAATAATATGGACGTGTGATCTCAGATCAGATACGGATGTACTTATTAGGTCATGTCCGTTTGGGATACGATTACGCATATCAAATTATTTCGGATTATTCATTACCTTTGGTTACTGAACCGATCCGACGACCTTTGGATTGTTTCAATTAGTGATATTAGATTTTGAAATGCTACCAGCTATTACACATTGCTCGGTAAAAATAAAATCCCTATCCCTATTCAAAAATGTTATATTGGTTAACATAGAATTTTATCCCTGATATCCGTTAGTTTAGCTTACGGTTACGAAGTGTACCCAACATACCTGATCTCTATCATAATAGAGCTATCCTGTACAAGAGTAGGTCACCGTCGTGTATCAATTTGCATCGCTGTAACACCGCTTGCATGCAACAACGTACAATGCATCGGCTCGTTACATCATAATCACATGGCGTCCATGGCGAAAGCTAAGCTTAATCGTTATTTTAAGTACTTGGTAGGTTAGGTCTTTAGAGCTGGCACTGCCGTTCCCTTTCTTTATAAAATCACTATTCCCAAAAGGTAGGCATAGGTATAGCTAAATACTACAGTATATAATTTACTAGACTGCTGGTTCCTATTGAGAATATTCCCGCAACATAAATTCTCGTACCCAAGTATCAAACTTGAGACCTTGTGATCAACAGTCGCATACACTGCTGTTCCGAACTCAGAAGCAGTAAGATAGATGCAAGTTAGCAGCAAGAAGTATACATTTTATCGTTCCTGTTACAGGCTCTTAATGGGAATTAAAATCATTTTAGATTTTTAAGGTTCGAATACGATTTTGAATATTCCAATAGTGGTCATTTTTTTCGCTAACGCCATCTATGAGCGACATTGGTAACCATTTCATCTTATGCACAGTAGCGACACCTGGCAGCTATATTTATTAACCACAAATGCAATGAAAACTGTATACTTGTCGTATTTTCCAGAAGATGTAATAGATGGCGCTCTTGCCAAAAATGTTTGTTGTCTTTCATTAGTTTTTATAGGGACTACTACGTGTGTATAAATAAAATAAACACTGATTTAAATATTTTTTATTTTTCACACAAAACTCACTTCCACACAACGTTTATTCGCTAGGTTATTGTACAAAAATATCATATTTACTGATTACAGCTTTGAGCTTAGTTCATATAATAAAACCAAAATATATTGGCCAGCTATTTAGGCGTCAGCGCAATTCATTTCATATATTACTCATAACTCTTCAATAAACTGGACAGGATTTAAGCTTCACATTTTAGTTCGTACATTTAAATTGCATTACAAAAATACTCGCGTGTTAGTAATTAATCTTAACTAAAATTCAAATATCACACAAAAATATCTTTAGTTTCAAGTAGCTCATTGTTGTAAAAAATGTAGTTCTGATTAATATATCCACCAAAATTAGCTTATAATTTGTCAAATTATTAATCAATGCTTTTAGACAGTAATATTATTTAAAAGTGATAGAATGCATTGTCTTTTTACGCTTTTTAATTAACATTATGATAAATATCAGTCTTCTAAAATATCTTTTTGTAGTTTATTATTACATTGGCAAAATCTTAAAAATTAAAGCACTCACACCAACGACAAAACAGGAACTCGCTTAACTTTTAAAATAAGCTTAATCCTACATACAGGAAAGATTTAAAGCAAAACTGCTTTAAACAAATGAAAGGTAAAATCTAGTTGAAACATAACACGACACAAAAGTGCATTCAGCAGGTCTACTCAGACCTATTATCCTTAGTAAGAGATAAGTAATTTTGTCTAAAAGCAAAATCTCTACTCATGTTATAAATGCGAAAATAACTCTGTCTGTTTTATATTCAAACAACCGAAATGATTTGGATGGTACAGAGATAGTTTGAGACCCGAATACAACCTGAGATATAGGATAGATCCCACGGAATCGGGAAGTATGGGGGCAATAGACCATATAACTGTAGCCCACACGAACGAAGTTGCTGACAAGAATAAGTTACTAATAAACTTAACAACAGTATCCCAAACCACTGAAATAATTTGAATGGTACAGAGATAGTTTGAGACCTGAATACAAGCTGAGAAATCGGATAGATCCCACGGAATTGGTAAGTGTGCGGGCAATAGACCGTATAACTATAGTCCACGCGAACAGAGAAGCGCACAAGAATAAGTTACTAATGAACTTAACAACAGTATCCCAAACCACTGAAATGATTTGAATGGTACAGAGATAGTTTGAGACATGAATACAACCTGAGATATCGGATAGATCCCACGAAATCAGGGACTATGCGGAGAGAAGCGCACAAGAGTCAGTCACTAATATAATAATCTTAACTACAGTATCCCTTACTAACGACAGTTTATAAAAATAGTGATCTTATGTCCAGGCCTGAGTGCTGCCCTCTCTGTGTACGCGCGCGATCTCAGTCCGCAGCGTGCGCTCGCTGGCGGCCGCTTCTCTCAGCTCCGCCTCGCGGGCACATGTCGCCTCTAACTGCTGCTGTTGTATGCGCAGACTGTTCAGTTGAGACTGTAGCGCGTTCACTGTTGAGTATGTTGAGTTTTTCAGCTGAAAAGGAGAGGTAAATATGGATTAATAGGTGTCGTATTTTGTCAACATTTACCTACTTTGACGCGAACTTAGAATTGGGTAAATAATATTAACAGTGTTTAATAAGAACAAAAGGAAATATCAGCGTTAATATAAGTGTACAAAAGAAACTCGAAAATGTAGGAAGAAGTCATATGATTTAGTGTTTAAATCACTGTATTACTAAACTCCAGATAGCTATAGAGAATATTAATTCCAACTCAACCTAAATAAAAATCAGCAAAACATTGTCCTATTCTGGAACGGAACTCAAGACCTTGTGCTCAAAAGAGCCTGCAGACACTATAAATACCACAAACAAAATCATTCGAATATAAAAACTACAAAGTAAAAGTAGTTCTTACCTGCGTCTCCCTCTCATTCTGCTTCACTTCCTCGTGGAAGTTCTCCATCTGCGCGAGTATCTGTTCTCTCTCCAGCACGTTGGCTTTCTGTCTCTGTCTGTTTATCTCTATCTTCTCCTCCACCTGCCGCTTCAGGGTGGCCACCACCTCGTTCATCAGGAGAGCACGCGCGTCACGCTCTTTGGCCCATAACTACAAACAAAAAAATTAATAAAAATTATTTCCCACTACTTAGTTCGAAAAAAGTTTTCCTGAGACATAAAAGTCGGTATGTGCTTTAGCTCAGGGGAAATCTTATCCAAACGTTTGTATTAAAAATATAACTAGGTAGGATTGCTTCACCACCTACATGATTCCATGTTGCAATATTACGCATAGATGTACTTACTTTAAGACACGAAACTTATAACTGCCAACTACTCAAGGGTTTTGCTTATAGTAGTCAAAAGCACGTATGATTTTTAACTCAAATTACCAGCATGTAATTATTTTACACGCTCACCAAAGCACCAAAGTCTTTGACCTCAAGCATCATAAAAAACTGCTACACTCATAAAGATAGCACCATTTTTGCTGCGACATGAACGCTAGTCGCACGTGCACGTACGTACGCAACAAGTGTAGTACAAAGTCCTGCTACAATATTCTATTGACATCGTACCTTATCTTGTTTTTCATTGATCTGCCTCGCCTCTCCGTCGTACATGACTTCGATAGTCCTCTGTCGTTGTTGTTCCCTCTCTCTGTGTTCATGTAACTCGGCCAGCGCCGCATCTAACACCCGTTTGTAGTGACCACTCGCTTCTTGTTCCGTTTCATGGTCCTAGAAGCATAAACACTATAATCCAATTTTCAGGTAATCATTACTATCAATAGACTCAATTCGGATAGTTCCTATTCATATTATCACTGTAAAAATGAGTTTTGCGAATTCTTAGGAATGATGTTCCACGCATTTTTAAACAACAAAAAACTACACTGACTAATAATTTATTTTACCGTAATTTTATTATTAACCATTATGAATGTCGCGTCAAAATTCTTAAACATACCTTCAACATGGACCGCCTTATCCTGTCTAACATTTCCAAGTCTAACTCAATCTCTTTCATAACTGCAATTACTTTTCTCTTCAACTTATACTTATGTAAGCCCATATTAACAATATTTGCGTCTCTCTCTGCCACAAGCCTTGCCAATTCTCTCTCTCGCTCTGACGATATAAATACCAGTTCATCCAGTATAATTTTCTCCTTTTCTTCTTGTTTCCGTAGTTTTTTGACGACGGATTCTTTTTCGCTTAGTTCTGCGATTTGTCCTTCGAGGCTTTCTCGGAGCTCCTGTAATTAACATTACATGTTATTTAGTTTTACTCCATACTTGTTAAAACTGGCGTCATGAGGATATTGAAATGTGTAGAATATTAATCTGATTTCATATCTATACCACATCAAGTTTTTCCGAGTTTTTAAACATATAAAAATTGTTCATAATATAACTGCAATGTCTATTACATTCGTAATGTGAACCTTAAAGACTGTTGCGCTATAAATTACTACATTATAAGCAAAAAATTAAGGTAAGTTTTTGCCTAGTAACCAAGAATCGATACAACTAGGTATTGCCACTTCAACATTCAGTAAAAAAAAACATCTGTATCAAAGTCTCACTTTGACTTGTAGCTCCTTCTCCCTGAGCCTCTCCTCTTCAATCTGTATCTGTTTACGTAACATCTCGTCCCGTTCCTTCAACACCTTGCGAGTCTCTTCCTCATCTTTCTTCTTTTGAACTTCTTTCTCCACTATTTGTTCCATCCTGCAATATTAACAGTTGCATTTCATAGACCAGTGTTTGATAATGCTTTTGACACACGTAAAATAACGCCTTCCCATAAAGCTAGCCAAGAGTCCAGAGAAAGCTTTTTTTCACCCAGTAGCTTCAGAGCCCAAGTAAGCTTGTAAACTTAAAAAAATTAAACACATTAATTGTAGACCCGTCTTTACACCAATGGAAATGCATAACTAATGCATCACGTTTCAATCATCAGCAACTAAAAAATCTTTAACTAGCTAATAACGCTATACTTAGCAGAGTGGTATAAGTTGACACCTCCCAAGTAAGTGGTCGCAGGTTCGAACCCGAGGCAACACACACTTAATAATACACACATAACTTCGAAAAGTCATTGACTTTTCGAAGTTATGTGTGTATTAGAAATAATTATCACATGCTCCAACAGCGAAAGAAAACATCGTGTGAAAACCTTGCATGCCCAAAATTTGTTTAATACATTTATTGAGGGCAGGCAAAGTCCCCAACCTGCAATTGGCCAGCGTGGTCGACTCAAGGCCTAACCGCTCCCTCATTACGGGAAGTGACCCTTGCCCAATTATTATTATTATTTATTATTGTCACTTTACCAAGTTTAGAATGCCTCATAAAAAGATTATTCCTACTCACCATGCACATTTTAGTTTCCCATTAGCGACATAAGCACTAGCCGCCCTGAGCTCAGGCTGGCGTAGTCTCCACGCGTGATGCAGTCGCAGCTCTGCCTCATGTCGTCGTAACTGCTCCTCCTTGTCCCTTATGCCTTGGTTGATCTCTTGTAAAGTTGATGTAGGCACTTTATTGAGGTATGAACTGAAAACAATTGTTGATCAAAAACATTAATAAAAACTTTGACTTAAATCACTTAATATGAAAGTGCTCAGACAATATAAATAAGGTATTGCATTACACATTCATCTTGTAGGTATATTATTACCTAATTTAGGGCTATTAGTCATTTTCAAAATAGAAGTCATTCACTCAAATTACCTTAACTTTTAAATGATAAATAACTACAATCAGATACATACCCATTTTTATATAACTTTGGTTGAGCAGCAAGACTTTTAAGTTCTTGTTGATATTGCATGTTCTCTTGAAACAACATCAATTCTAGCTTTTTGCGACGCTCCTCTAGTTGTCTGAAATATAAAACACCAAGACAATACAATATAA
Organism: Anticarsia gemmatalis; assembly: GCF_050436995.1. Taxonomy (NCBI): domain Eukaryota; kingdom Metazoa; phylum Arthropoda; class Insecta; order Lepidoptera; family Erebidae; genus Anticarsia; species Anticarsia gemmatalis. Next base: position 4,283,074 of record NC_134764.1, on the reverse strand, counting down.
TCTTCCAGGTAATTGTCAATTAATATGATAACCTGCTAAGACACCTATAATACATCCCTATTATAAACAGCTGACAGAAAGATATGGTAACTCAAACTTGTTTATGTGCTTAACACATAATAAGAACCAAATAGAAGCTAGACAGCTGTGAAGAAGTAGTTTTAAAGTCAAATCATAAATAACAATAAACAAATAAAATGTATGTAAATATTGAGTAAAAGGGGCACAGAATTTTTTTTTTTTTTAGAAAGGACGCAATAGTCCAACAAGTTTGGGAACTGATGCAGTAGAGTAAAGAAAGTAGTTATTTGAAACTTACGCAGCTCTGATCTTCCTCTGACTGAGTTCCTCTGCCTCCTTATTGGCTTTCTCATAGTACCCTTCAGTGGTCCACTGTTCATGATGCCTGGACTTGTTGGTGTTGCTCTCAAAGTAATTGGCCACTCTCTTTAGCTCCTCAGCTCGACGGAGCTCATTGTCACGACGCTGTGCTGCTAATGCTTGTAACTGCCATTGTGGACGGGGGCGAGACATATTCTAGAGAAATATAACATAAACATGAGACAAAATATCGTTGTTTAAGTGATCAAAATAATTAAAAAGGTGCTTGGTCAATCTCTTCTAATATCTCCCATTTGCTCCCATGTTCATACAAAAATACAGGCTTATTTATTAAAATTAACACTCTCAGTACCTGGCTTTTTGAATATTTGAATTTAATTACAAGCACTAAAATGTGTCACTGATCTAAGTTAGTAAATATTTACATTTAAAACGAGTGTCGTTAACTTACCAAGTGCGGCATAGGATGGGAAATGAAGTTATTACGCGCTATGTTAAGGATGCAGCAAGGTAACGGCCATATACGGTCAATAATATCCAAAACAGCAACAAATGACTCACTTTGCGAGATCAATAACACTAAATATACCGACCTCTTTGGTTGACTGCACACGATTTGAATCTCCTTCGTAATGATTCAACTCAATTACACATGTCTGTTACATTTGCTCGCGTGGGTGCTAAAACGACCCGTAATTGGAACATGTGAGGTCAGACGGATTACGTTCAATTCAATTTACTTCCTTATAAAATTTATTTTTATTGTCGGCGTTCACGCAATTTCAAATAAAACGTTACGTTACCACAAGAAAAGTGACAACTGACAGTTGCTTAGCAACGAGGTACGTTCCTTTTTACTTTTATAACTTTGGTTTTATACGGTATTTTTAAACTGATAATTTCAACAATGTGTATGAAATAATAGTATAAATAAATAACATATTTTTCAACATATTCTTTCAAAGAGAAATAAGCTACATACTAATCCATGACTTTGTCCAAACAACATTTTCTTGACAAAATGTTCCATTATACAAAAAAAAATTCGTATTATGAATTAAACAGCGATTATATTTTTAATGATTTTTTAATAGTATAGGCCAAATTACCTATTAGTTAAATATCCAGGGCCTGGAACCAAGAATTATAATTATGTATTATAATTTCTCTTGTGGAGTATCATGTAAGTAGTATGTACATATGCTTAATAATATCAAAGTTTGAAGACAAATCAAACGAATAGGAGTGTAACTAAATAAAAGCCAGTAAAAAATATTTTATTCTACGTGATAAGCGCGCAATTGCTTGGGCTTTAATAGCTCTCATCCGAGTATTAAAAGTTGAGGATTGCCGACTTCTCAGTGTCTTGCGGTTAACAAATGATGGAGCACCTTTTTATAATATCCTAGCGCCTATTGTAACTTTGATTGCGGAAGTGGTTTGCTTGAGGATTTGCGTTAGATTTGCTTGATGCACACAATTCTGAAGATAATATTTGTTTATGAATTTATTTCTTACTGCTCTGTGCTATGCTAACGGGTATTTTACGGAACCCCAAATAACTATAATATACCAGTATTAATCATATTAAATATAATTTTAAATTTGCTTTTCAGTCTCTGCCTACACCTGTATTATAGGCGTGCTTTTGCCTTTTATATATGTATATGTAAAACACTTTTAGTGGTTCATGCACTATCAAAATTAGTCTGCTTAGAAATAAACCACGTCCATCCTTTAGGCGGACAGAAAACCAATTCGAAACTTAGATACAAGAAACTTGAAAAGCCAGATTAATAAATAGTTTATATTATGTTCTGCTAATCGCAAAATAGGTCAATAAGTAAAAAAACACCACGAGTGAGTTTCATGCACTAATCCACGCACAACGATCTAAATAGCACCTATCTTACTGAGGAATACAATCCAAAAATAAAAGACCTCCACTTCCACATTAAATATATTGTGAGAGAGTTCATCTTATACTGTACATAATTTTATTGAACACTTAACCTATTATTTTACTGTAAATGAATCAGTATCGGCTCTACCTGTCTCTACATAGCTGTATATCGAATATGAAACAGTAATTCATCTAATAACTGTTCGTATGCGTTGCAAAGCCTCCGCGGCATTTATGCGAGCGACTGGCCTAGGGAATCCGGCGTGACCAGGCTCTACCACTCTACCTCGACTCTACCTATATAAATAAAACATTCGCGATTCTATTTTGTTAGCGATCGGCTACGCGACCTCTTTTCCTGAATTTTAATGTGTTACGATGAACTGCAAAAAATGCTCTACAAAAAATTATATCATTTTTGTATGAAAATATTGTGAAACATGTTTGTCAAGTCATAAAGCGTATTAAAAAATAATAACGGTTTCTATACAAAAAGGAACATTTTTATTTTTATTGTTGTTCTAATTTATTTGTAGAGTATTACTTAATTATTATGGCAGAAGTTAAAAGCTCTTATTTTCATTGAGTCGTCGGAGAGCTTACGGCCTTCAAGGTGATAGCGGGTCACATTCCGACATGTAGACAAGGACGGAAATATTCACCCTCTCGCTCTACGTGCAATGGCGGTTTAACTTAATGTTGCCAATGGAAGAAAAGAACATGTGAAATAGTAGTTAAAGGAAGGAAAATAAAATCAAAAATTTTCATTTTTAAATAGAATAGTGTTGGTTTTGTGGCTATTTGAGGAAAAGAAACCAAATATATCATAATATTCTTTTATGTTATTCAAGCGATTTCCTGATACCTGCATCTTGTAGAGTAAAACCAAACTAAAGGTTACATAGTTATGTTTTTGAGTGTTTTTATTCAATCATGAATGAAAAACTATTATAAGATAGAATTAAATAACTTATAAGTAAATCGTATTATTAAGTTATTCTTCCAGTTGTGATCGCAGTACGTTCTAATACTGTATTCCTAAAAAAATAATCATAAGTATCGCGTAGATTTTAAGTACTAAACACACAATTATGTTTTTTAGAATTCAATTTAAATGAAAATAAGACAATTATTAGTCGAATTACTGCTGCATGGGTATCTGCTGAATACTCTTACTACATTTTCACTACAACATCATCCAAATAGGCTTCAAAGGTACTAAAACAAAACCAAACCAAACAAACTCTACCGACCAAAAGAACCGCGCAGAGGCTCTACGGCTGTACATAGCAGTAAAATTAGTAAAGCGTTGGCAGCCCTGACGACCGGCAGTCAGTCGTGTAGAGGCTGCGTTTGCGCATGCCATCACCAAATGATAGAGCATCGACTTTATAATCTCTACATTCCCGAATCATTCACATACAGTGACTTTAGTATCACTGAAGTTTGTAAAGTGACTTCAAACACATGCAAAGTGACTTCAACTTACCTAAAGTGCTATGTGATGTGAACAAATACTTGTGTGTAAAGTGGTCGATTGATATTTTTTGTTTGTCTGTGCTGTAATAACCGTGTTCTGAACCAAGAAATGGGTTTATAATTGGTCTAAATCAATGCCCACTATGGTAAGATATACCTATTTGCGGTTAAACCTAAAAATATGTTGTTTGTCTGTGTGCGTCAGTCTCTATGTGTGCTTTTGTTGGTGTGTACAGAGAAAAGCTTTCGTATTACATTATGTATAATGCAATATAAGTTCACACATTTATCTAACAAAGATTACCATTTACCATTACTGGGAAATTGAAGGCAAACACCTGTTCTCTAAGTCTGCTTAGAAAGTTGTTTTGATGGGTTATACTAGTACTTTATCTAAAGCTGTATCGTTAAAACTCAGGCTAGAGTGTTAGAAGAGCCTTATCTGCAGGTTTCTTATGATTGATATAGTGTAAGAGAGAGCGTCCGGGCCTGCGCCTGGGCAGTCTACGTCCGTAGTGTAAAAGACATCAACGCGCATTCCTGCGCTGGTTATGGTAACCAGATCTCGATTGAGTTATAGCTTTAATTGCATTCTTTAATATTTATTGATGGCTATATTATATTATTGATACGAAAGAGAAATCATAGTACACGTATTTCCGTAATTATAAATAAGTAGTTCTTCTGTAGGTATTACTCTCGTTAAATTTCGATAAAAATTGAATACACATTAAATCAAAAAATAAAATCACTTAGATTGGATGTTTTCTGTATCTTATCTGCAACTCATAGAAAAACACTCGTTGTTATTATAAGTATACTTGAAACTGTGGCGGTGAATAAAAAAGCCTACGCACATTGTTCGGAGGTGCATTCGAGCGTGTAATTGACTTTTGGACGAAAACAACCACACAATTTAATCCTTGGAACGGATTCGGTCCTGATGTAGGTCTTCAATCCGATACACGTAGTCATGTACTGTAAGACCGTAACATTTACACAACAATACATAAAGTGTATAAAATAATCAAAAATGAGGAATTAAAGCTATTTTACTTTATAAGATTCATTCATACATAATAGAGCCTTTTTCCCACAGGGATAAGCAGATTCCAAAGAAAACCTCTTGCTACGATCCTTACAAACTTCCCTTGCCTCATTAACTTTTTAAGATACATTTCTTAATACGAAAAAAGTAAATAACCTAATAGTTAGCATTTATAATTAAGTCTTATAGCCAACACAATTAATAGATTATACTGGGACCATACATACAAGAACACTCAATACAATTAATTACAACAGCACAGCACTTAAATATATTGAATACAAACAAGAAAACAATAAAATAGTTTTAAGACTCCAAGAATATCTTTACAGACCTAGTTAAAGTCCTAGGTCAGTAAAACGCTCAACGTGCAGAGACCCAATAAAACCCTAATATAGATCTATCCTGATAAGGTTCATCACGAATATTCCCTTAACGTGGTAACTTTAAGTACTTATACACAACACTTGTTGGGAAGTATTAAATGGAGATAAAGTCCGATTGAATTAGCGTTGAACGTTTGCCCAGCAATGGGACAATACATGTTGACAAAAAAAGTAAAAATACAAAGACGCAAGATTGTAAAGATTGCTAGGACTTTAGTTGCGTTTAGGCCGAAACGTCAAGCAAAACAATATTTAATATGTATGATCGCAATGATTTACGTAGCTAATATACTTAATCGCCTTTATTTACGTAATATCAGATAATAGAATATATTGAAAAAAATCTCAAAGGTACTATTTTCTCTGATCAAATGTGTGTGTAACATAACATATTTGTGCTCAATTGTAGCATATTGGTTAACAGGAAATCCCCGAGTATATTGAAGTTTGGGAAAGACCTTTGCCCCATGATAGGACAATACGTAATGAAAAAAAAATGCTGTGGACAGAACCTGTATTTTTAAAATTCAAAGTCAATTTGAACTTGAGACCTTTTCCCCGGTGTTCTCATCAGATACTTGATCCTTGCCATAATATAATTATTAAATCATCAAGAACGTATTACAGCTTTACGTTATAATTTTTGTGTCATTAGCTTAACTTATGTAAAATTATTTCTCATTTGCAAAATCGATTTAATATAACCCTTTAAGGTAAATTTTGCAGCCTTTTTTATAAATATCTCAATCGTTTTTAATTATAATATTGTAAAGTAATTCTGATCGAAGCAAAGGTGCAAAAAAGTATGAGATCGATATAATTTCACATCGATAGAACAAGCTAGCAATATTCTTAAGACAATAAAAAAATAATTCATAGTAAACATCTATTTAAAAAAATAATCCTGAACAAAAAAAAGTGTACAGATGCCTGAACGAAGCAAAACAAATGTTGGGACCGTAGAAAATGGAAATATTTGTCATCTACTTACATTTGTCCCCTCAAAAACAAGGCATGATATTATATAGAACACTTTATATGTCATACATAATAATATTAACTCTTGTATGTATATTAAACTAGATCTCCAGAGATAAACGGCTTAAGCTATAAACAACTGTCCTTTTAAAACAGTTTAAAGTAACAATAAAATACTGCAATATTGACAGTGAACAATATAATTAAACCAACAATTATTTAAATTCACCTTCCATACAAGTCACTAAACTATCCATATATATTTAATTATACAGACATGAAATATATTTACATACATCTACATAACACTGTTCGGTAGCAATAAAAATATGGTGGTTTTTACAAAAAGACTGCAAGTAGGTATTAACGCGGTACTTGATAAAAAAAAGTATAATGATAGATTCAGTGTAATCACTTCAAATTATCAAGAATAGGTAACTAAATAACAGCTTGTGAAACATTCGTATAAAATATTTTCGTTAAGTAAGGTGACTGTACCAATGACCAACTATTGCAAGCAATTTTGAAAAAGATCTATTCATCTATACTAATATAATAAAGCTGAAGAGTTTGTTTGTTTGTTTGTTTGAACGCGCTAATCTCAGGAACTACTGGTCCGATTTGAAAAATTCTTTCAGTGTTAGATAGCCCATTTATCGAGGAAGGCTATAGGCTATATAACATCACGCTACGGTCATTAGGAGCGGAGTAGCAACGAAAAATGTTACAAAAACGGGAAAAATTTTGACCCATTCTCTTAGGTGACGCAAGCGAAGTTGCGCGGGTCAGCTAGTTTATAAATAAAGTATGTCAACGGAATACGCATCAACAATTACGATATCTTTATAGTAAATACAAATAACGTATGTTTATGACAATTACATTCTTACTTTTAGAACTATCATAGTTTACATAAAAAGAACATGCATAACTAACTATCACACACACCTGTAATACCCAAAAGTTCAGGGTAAGTATATAAAATACATTCCACGTTTTACTGGGATCAGGGACGAGCCATTGCCATACATCGGACACGTAATCAAAACTTTGGGCTACTATTGATAAACATTCTAATTAATATAAATAAGAAAAGAGCAATTGCACTTTGCTCGGCCCGGGAATCGAACCCGAGAATTCATGATCTATGTTTAGACTACAGATGCAAAATGAGTAACAAATAATCACCTTTTTTTAAATTACTTACCCCCGGTTTCTGAGTTACGCTATTGAATAGATAAACTACCGCAAAATCTACTCAGAAACTGGGCATTAGTGAAATAAATGGCAAAGCTACCTTACATTCATTATTTAATAACAAGGAACTCCAAGGTCTCACAATGACGAATACTGATTGTCTACAGTCAGGTACACGAAATAAATAATACCGTGATGAGCAAAAACCTCAGATAATACTGGCCACTTATACACAATACAACTAGCTTTTAGCCGCGGTTTTGGTCATGTACCTAATGTTTTTGGTTTGTGAAAAAAGAGTCGGATTCCATCCCCGGAATATAATTCAACTATTTGCGAAATTAGATTAAGATTTTGTATATTATTTATGTTTTATTACATTACGATCTTATGCTATACTCCGTAGTACCTATATTCTTTCAAGCAGCGAATTTTGGTTTAGTAGATATTAAACATATTCGTAAAATGGCTCTCGGCAAAAAAAGAACCAGTTAACGGAATCAGTCCAAAGTTGAATAGGTAATTTCATAATTAGAGCATTTTTAGAACAATGCGTATCGTTAATCAGTTCAAAAATGTCTACGGAATTTTGCGAATAAATTCAATATCTACTTAACCGAAAATTTATCTAAATCGGTAACAGACAGACAAAGTAACATTCTCATTTATTTATAATATGTATTATTTGTATTCTACCTGTATGTGAGGCCGTCATTTTATGCGTAATGTCATTATGAAGATATTTTAAGATCGCCGTGCCAAGAATTTGTTATTTACAGCCTTTGTTTTGTTTAAAAAGTTAACAAGGCTTAGTTTATGGTAATACTCAAATATTTTAATAATAAAATGCGATTTAACCTGGTTTCTCCATTTAGTTAATTGGAAGATAAACATACTTAAAGAGTTTTTGATTTTATTGAAAGTATTTTTACGTTAATTTAGTACACATATTACTTTTTATACAACGGATTTTAATCGTCACGGGCGTAGTTGTAATTAGAGCCCTGACCCCAGAGTAAAGAACCCTTTACTTGTGACTTCGACGGCATAGAAAATTTACGCGGAGCTAAATATAACCCAATATTAATCCAGATTATGTGCGAAATTTCATCAAAATCCGTTTAGTAGTTTTGGCGTAATTGAGTATTAACAAACAAACATTCACATTAAGAATTTTAGTAACATTATTATATATCAGATATACCTAATATTTGTACAATAATATATTTTATAGCATGGTAGTAAGCATTAATATAAATATACATCGTGGTTAACAAAATGCATAATCAAAAATCTAGAGAGTCAAGGTCGCGTTTGGTCGTAATTTGCATAATTCTGCTTCAGTATTATTTAAAGAATTTGCCTACTTTCTTATCTTAATAGCATCACAAAGTTATATTAAAAATATAATTTAAGTTAATAATCGTATTTCTAAATCAGTGGTGGGAAAATCAATTGTTGTTGACTTATTGTCACAAAAATATTTTTTAAAAGTGGGTCGGAAAGACGTTCCACCTAAGAAAGCCTTTTTATGGAATCCCAGAAAACCTGTTTAGTAATTTAGCCGTTAACTTAGCCATGAAATCATATTAATGTTTAATGCCCCTTTCGGTCAAACTAGATGCCTAATTGATACAGTTAATAAGTTAGAATAAACAGGACAGAAGTAAGTTCAAGTCTCATTTTCCCACAAGGCCCTGTGATTATAAGCTATTTATAGCGCAAGTGTGCAGCTTTCACGCGTGTCCAATAAACCGTTCGTAGAAATACACGATACTTTATCTTTATAATCAATTCATAACATCATTATTGTGATTCATTCAATCAAATTTCTTCTAAAAACACTTGAATAGTTTAATTGCTGTAGTCACTATAAAGAAAAGAAATATCTCAGGAGAACCCACTGACGGTAATCTGATTCCAAAATAGGCATAGCTTGTACTATAGTACCCAGATAACTGAAAACCAAACGTACTATTCTAAATGCATAACAATATACCTATAGATAAATTATCATAATGCAAACTTAGAACATAATATACTCGTGCTCATCACACAAAGAATTATGATCAGAAAGTTAGAAATTACTCCAGAATTGATCCTAAACGTTTTCCGTGTATTATACGTAGTTAATTTATAAACATGTGTGTGTTGAAGACAGTAGCTATACATTATGCATCTCATGTGCGAGGGCAGTCGCGTGCGCAGCTCCTCGCCCGCGGCCCTTTATTTGATGGACCCAATTCAATCTGCATGAAAACATTAATATTATACACAAGTATCCGCTATCTGTTTCTTTTAAAATATACTTCATTACTAACTGATGATTTCCAGTTGTCAGATCATTTAGAAGAATAAGTAAAAAAGAACTGACTTATTAAAGAAATGCCTATCGGGATATCGGTTATATACGAATCAAACTGATCAAATTATACATGATTTGTCAGCTATTATACAATGTCTATGTGTTCTCTAAACGGGTTGAGTACTAAGAAGGTGTCGAGTTTATAACTATTCGTTTAGTTTAGGGCTGGAGTTGTTATAGTAATATCAAATTCATAAAGTCAGTTCAGTGTTATTTAATCACATGTAAAACAATGTTCTGCCTCTCATTGTGCTTGCTTTCATAACCCCAACAATATGCCATAACGCATTTTCCCAGGAAAAATCAAATTAGTGACTCCCATATAAAGTTGCATGCATCGCGAGAAAGCTTGGAGGTCACCGCACCGTTTATGTATGAACATGATAGTTTGTTTGTCACGGATGTACTCGTAAACAGCGTAACCGAATTTTGAAACTTTCACTATCAACAGATTATCATTACAATTAAGCCGAATTTGAGGGAAATTCTCGGTACCAATCCAGTTTTGGTAGAAGCCGGTTAGTTTACACTCGCTTGCGATTTCACGAGCCCCAAACAAGACTAGAGAACTAAGGAGTAAAGAATAAAAAAATATGTGTTTATTTATACAATCTATCATAAAATCTCCAGAGGACAAACTGACTAATTACTTTTAAATAACACATTTTCATGAGTCGACAATTCAACTTTAAAGTATGCAAAGTAGTAAGAGAAAAAGTATTGGTAACTCCTAAGTCCCAACTATTCAACAACAAAGCATAAACTAATCGAACATTATGAGTAACAGCGACATGAGCTGCCGTTCTTTGACAGACGGCTTAAGGAATACAAATCAACGGCATAAAACACTTTTGAGTTAGAATAAAACCTTTTACCGGATATTACTCGGTAAAGCTTATGGCGTACAATGAGGAATTACTTTGGCTCCGGCTAGACTCGAAACTTCCTGATTTCTGCATGTTTGAATAAATACTTGTTCGCAGTAAAGCTAAATCCTTATTGGGAATGTACTAAGACAGGGGTAGGAAACCTATTGAAATTTTTAATGCATATTCAATTAATGTAAAAGATATTAAAACATACTTCGTCGGCTTTCCATTAGATGATACGTGGAAAGTCGACGAAGTACAAAACAAACTTACCAAAGTTCGTACAAAATTTTTTGGTAGTTCAATTTTATTTGTTTTTATGAAAATGTTGAGTATCTCTTTTTCTAGAAGGAAGTCGTAGTTACTCGAATACAGATTAAACATAACAACGCCAGATGTAAATAAATCTGGCCGTTAACATAATTGTCCAAAAGAATTTGACTTAAAACAAACTCTTGTTTATACCTATTCCTATTTCAAAATATAAATATTTAAGACAGCTCACACCAAACTCGTCCTTACAATACATAGACTGACGGTATAAAATCCCTTAACAGCTACTTTATCTACTTCTATTCCAAAAATGTACTACAAATAATTGTCATACAAAATTGAACCTTATCCAATGGGAATAAAGACGTCAAGCTCGTTAGCTATGAAGCACGTAACATTCAAATTACATTTGATTGGTCTGCTCACGCCAGTTCACGTGTGTTTAATGATACCACGTCGGTACAAGCCAGGATTTGAATTTTTTAGCCAGCTGGCTACTGTTTAAGAGCCATAGCTTGAAGGCATAAGCTTGTGTTTTGTTCATTATTCAGCCACTACGTAACAATTTAAAGGAAATTTGGTGGAAGAAATGTTCTAAAAACATCAGTCCACCTGTTTTCTAAGTAAGAATGCCAGCGGTTATAGTTACTTGTTATTTGGATTAATTTTCTAAATGTTGTTGTGCAGGTGGCTTTCTCGTTGTTAATGATGCTGTACATGTGTTACAAAAGATGTATTTGTACATAGATTATGTTTAGAAAAACAAATGGTAGTTTTAGTATCCTGTTTTGAACTTCAGGCTACTAATAATTTCTAGATAGCAAAGGCTTTCGAAAAACATCGCTCGGCAATTGAACTCTGATGAACCCTAGGAAGGATTCTATTACCTAGCTTCTATTTACATTCCACGTAACGATGTAAGTTGTCACAACATTTTAAAATCAGGAATACATTCGCATGCCTAGTTATATGATTCGATATAATATACATATAACTATAGACAGCGCGTTATGTTTGCCATGGTCGCTGTAAATCAGCCCCAGGTAATTTGTAATGGAATACAAACTATAAATCGCGAATATCTACAACCTCCTAGCTCTCATTTCATCTTTTAAACGACAAACAAATTATTTTGACATTGTAATAAAAGTTTAATGTTTTTCTAAGTCCCGACCATAAACTAACAATATACATATATTTGAAAGATCATTTTACGAGTGAGTTTTATAGGTGTTGTCATAATCATAGACAATAATAATAACACTTGTTTAAATTACGAGTGTTGTCTATGGCGTTCTGTACAGTGTTGCCAGTGATGTGAGGACTGAATTTTATTCCCTTACGTTTGTTAACAATGTTTCTATATTTAAGAGGGAATGCCACAACATCTTAACATTAAAATGGTGTGATTTTAAATTATTGTATGCAGTAAAATGTTGTGCTTAAAGTGCAAACTGTAGGGAGTTGTTTTATTCTTCATGAGGCTTGGCTTCGTGTGGTCGTAAGATTTTATGCCAAGTTTTTACAAGTCAGTTGCCTGTAATGACAAAATGTTTCTCATGTAGCGTTAAATACAATCATATTTCCTTTGGTTTACATCTTGGACTCCTAACTTAAATGGGTGAATACATAAAGGCGAATCTACAATCGAATAATCGAATAATTTGATCTTTCTCCAAAGTTTGAAGTTTCGACAGTAAATAATTACATGTATAGTAGTAGAGTGACTGACTGACTGGCTGATGGACAACGCACAGCTGATACTACTGAGCGTAGAGAGTTGTAATTTGGTATGAAGATCCCTTTGGAAGCACAGAGATGAATTCTGGAAATTCCACGCAGGTAAAGCTGCAGGTGGAAAGTTAGTCTTGTATATAAAAGTCGTATTTATGCTACCATAGTACTATACTATAGTACTACTGCTATATACTATATACATAAAAGAGCTCGATGCAACTAAACCTAAGTCTATGTATATTTAATAACACGTTATCAAGCACGATAGCAAATTTACCATATTTTCTCAATTAACTTATCTATGTGCGATCGTTTCAAAGGCGTAGAAAAAGGGTAAAGCTTGCCGACTGTATTAGCTGTTAGCGAACTATACAGCGGGTATTTAATGTACCAACTGTCGACATATCTGATATAACACGGCACTCGAGTTCGATTACAGAGAGATACCAGCGCTGATCCGACGTCGATGAGCAATAAATTCTCAACATATTTTCAACAGATTCATCAGCAATAAGATACGAGTAATATTGTCGGTAATCATCTTTTAAATGATAACGACTTAGAATGTATCTAAGTTTATGCTTTTCTTGAGGATAGCTTGTAGAAAGTAGTACAAGTATTACTAGATTTGGTTCGAACTGCGACTAATCAGAAAGAGATTTTTGTAGGATAATATGCAACCTACAATGACGTCTACGACATTGTTTTATACACATATACAAATATATATTTTACGTCATAGATATTTGTTTATTCAACTAAGAGCTTTATTATGACTCAGTGCTTTTTTGCCATAGACGTAAGCAACATCTTGTCACATACATACATCATACATCTAAGATCATCACTTGCTACGATCCCTATAAACCCTATAAATTGTTCGTCTAATATATAATAAAAACATTATTATAACCGTCTCATTGTTAGGTCTGGGTGGTATTTTACTATATCTCCATACAAAAGCTTAAGAATAGCCATAAATTCTAAAAATACACAACACAAGCAAAGCATCTTCTATAAAAGTTTCTCACTAAACCAGTCTGTAAAGAATGTACACACTTTTTATTGACATTGCAATCTGTACAACGTAACGGTACTTAATAACCAACAACTCAATCAAGGCTTCATTAAAACTCATAATAATTCACATTTAAAGCAATATTAACTATGAAAACGCTATTTAAGCCTACCTGTCTTTGATTCCTGATGTCTCTGAGAGTGCCGTCAGCTACCGGAAACCCTCTACAACATATTATTGCCTTCTGCCTCACAGGTTGCTTACCTGCCATACGAAATACAACCTTAGAGTTGTGAAATTAAGGTGTATTTTCACAGTGTAGTGCAGTCTCCCATGTGGTGACTTTCAAAAGCGTTCGTCAAAGAAACGTCTAGTCCGTAATTTGCGTTAAGTTGCAAATTTTATTGCTCCTTTTTGCCTTTCGACTAATTAAGTAATTAATGAAGGTAGTTGTTAGAAACCCTAGACCGTTATTAAGGCGATTATAGAGCTAAGCGTAATTATATCATGATCGTGTAATAATGAGTGGTCGATAACATCACCATCAAGGCACAGACGCAACAGTTCTTTTACATTTCAGCTTTAATTAATCTACAATTTACTTTTTTATATTGGAGCTTTTTAAATGTGTGCAACATTAATATAATTGCCTTTTAGCAGATATATTTACATATGATATCAATTGCCTCACGAGTTAAACTGTTATTATTGATGCATTAAAATGACTTTTCTTTCCACAGATTCGGTTCAGAAGAATATAACCGATCAAGATGTCGCAGAGGGATTTCTCAGAGGTTTGTTCTAGCTATAATAATGTTGTTCTCCTAATTATATTCAAAACCAGCCAACTGTTCAGCAACGTATTTATAATGGACAATGTACAGGCACACTCTAAACTATCACACACATAGCCCAATGGGTCGGCAATCCGGCACGTCCGATGAAGTCTGTAGGGAGTCAAAATATTACGCTGTTAGTTACCTTTCCTATGGTTCAGCCACTCCAATTAAATAAAGTGTAAAGCAATAATACATAGACATTACGTAAAGAAAACAAACAGCTTGATAGTCTCATTGTTTACCAATCACAGTACAAACCTTTTTTTACTAAGAAGATTCATTTATAAAGCTTAACAGCACCTTATGTCTCGTACTCTCAAGTGCAAGTATTTGTTTTATACTTCGATCTTCTTACTTTAAGCGTAAAGTTGACCTTTGACAAACACAATGTATATTTACGGTAATTTATAAGAGGTTGTAAACTGTTACGTCAATAACAAATCGCTACTGTATTTATAGGCGACATTATTTAAGTACTTGTTAGTCGTGTTTGAGAGATTAACGCTAAGGAAAATACTTGTACGCTAATTAATATTTTATGTATTATAGGTATTGCTTCCTAGGAGACATATATTATGTGATCTTTCAGATATTCTACTTTACCTATAGTTGTTGCGCACATTCATCATTTTTAATATTTGTAAATATTTTGAAATGATGATCAAAAATATTTTCGAAGTGATAGGCAATGTTTGTTTAACTGAAAACTTTAACAAATCATGGCGTCGGGACATTTATGAATAATAATATGGTCTATAATTCTATGTCTAATAATTTGCTAGCACATCTCTCTATTCTCCTGCAGAAACTAAAACGGTGGTCACCATTAGATTATCTCTACGCTTGTTTACTCATGTTTCTACAATGTATTCCGAACGAATGAACTCTGCCGTTTTCTCACATATTTCTTGCTTCAAAGCAAATGATATTACAATTTCTTAATATGCACATAATTCAATATACGCCTTCATAACTCAGAGATTGGGTTTGAACCCGAGACCTCCGACTTAGCAGTCGATACGACTAATTTATTGCTCGTATTTCATTGACGAAACTTAGCTGGATTCTTGGAAGCAACTGTGAGTAATGTTGGTACCCTTTACCATATCATCGTGTTCAAAGACTTTCGCTACCCTCTGTACGTCGTAAACATGTAGGCTGTAGCGCAATTTTAATGCAATGCTATTGAAAATTTTTTTTTTTTTTAAATTTTCTGCGGGATACGCTAGGGGCGCTGGCTTTTCATACATCATAGACAAAGCCAAAACTTGCTAAACTCTGTTGATCATAGTAGATAATGGTAGAAAACCGCTTCTCTGATCAATTTTGCGCCAACCGTCTCTGTTATGTGCTACTCTTGTCCAGAGGGGCTAGCACGTATCTCTAGTTGACATCTATTTGAACGCCACTACGCTATACATTGCCTTCTTCCTTCGAATATAGCGATTAACACGTTTGTCAAACCAGCAATGTACTGAATAGTGATAAGCCCATAGGTGTTTCCCTGTGTTCAACTCTATTAAGTCATCGTACCATCTCACCACTGGTCTTCTTCTTCTCCGTATAGGGCAGAGTTAGGGCTTTAATTTCATTTGGTCACTGGATGGTTCGATTGTACGCCGGTACTTGGCGTTGTTCGGGCGTGATCGGCGCGGGCGCCGACGACGTGTGAACGTGTACGCCGCGCCGGTGCGTGACTTGCTAGTATCTTGCGTGTGGTACAGTGGTCAAGCGATAGCGGTGTTAGTAGATAAATATCTGTTAAAACTGGGTTTAAGATATGTTGACAAAGAGGACTTTGATAATGTTAAAATTAGATGGTACTAGGATTGAAATTTTGTTACTAACTACTTTAAGTTTTTACGTCTATAATCTTTAAATTACTTTAAAGCCACATTAGCACACACTGTAGAAGTAATTGCCAAGAATCGTTTAGTTTATTCTAATAAAATCATTAGCATCTTTAACTTATAAAGTTGGTCAAACAAAGTAATAAAAGTCATAAAGGTTTACATTTTCCATTTCCTTCTAAAAGCTACACTTAAATCTCTATTTAAGTACAAGCTATACACAGCATCTTACTTCACAGTCTTCAACTCATAACTTAAGTCCATCAATGACGAGGTAAGTTACACATAAGGTACCGATACAAATTAATGTAATTCAAATGCTGTTAAGGTGTAGATGTGACGGATAACGTAGGCGTGTTCTCGGTGCAAGCTGCGCCCGCGCCCGCGCCTCATTCAGTCCTAATATCGTTTTTATTATTTACAAATTAGCTGCTCCGACACCGACCGCTATCTATGGGAAACTTGGGCTTATTGAATTTCCTAGTCTTTGTTCCGTAGTTGAGGTACGAAATTGTTGTTGTTTCAATTTGTAGATTAGCATTGCGGAGTATATTTTTGATATGAGGGCTTATTATATGTCAGCAAAAAAGTACGTGCTTGTTCGAATAATTTGATTAAAATCTAGTTGCCTATTTTGTCGAAGGACTAAAGACGTCGTAAAGTGATGATTATATAAATCATGTACTCTAGATTATTGACAGTGCCCCTAAAACTTTGTAAATTCAAAAACAAAATGCGGATATAGTTCATACACATTTCAGTAACAGGCGTGATCAAAAGAAACAAAAAAATGAACGATAATTTTATAGTATTTTATACTATCGACAAAATTGAACCTCGACCTTGCAATATCGCATCAATCACAACTTGGACCACCGAAGACATTTCACGCAGTTTCTTCAATATGTTAAAAGAAGTGCAATGTTTCGGTTTCCAATGTAAATGTTTTAGTTTTCTCATTGTATAGTTATCGGGTGTTCGAATCAATTCGCTGTTATCTGTAGTGAAGGAAATACGCCGCGCGCTTATCAACGCACAACTTGTAATACAACCTGCGTGCGTGCTTTTCTTTAATTAAATTATCTTAAACTTTGCTGTAGAGAGTCTTGATTTACCTA
This sequence comes from Anticarsia gemmatalis, assembly GCF_050436995.1. Classification (NCBI taxonomy): domain Eukaryota; kingdom Metazoa; phylum Arthropoda; class Insecta; order Lepidoptera; family Erebidae; genus Anticarsia; species Anticarsia gemmatalis. Next base: position 4,265,672 of record NC_134764.1, on the reverse strand, counting down.
CTTCTGTTAAGTCTAACATATTTTTAATATGGTGGAATTAAAGAACTAACTAATAAGCAACCCGTCCGGTTTTGCCTGGGTCACTAAAACCTTACCTTAATATTGCTTGACTCGTTACTGAAATCCACATGAAAATCCGTTCAGAAGATTTTCATAGACAGACAGACGCGCTGAGAAGAGCTTTACTTTATAATGTTTATGTAGTCATAATGCTTTTTCCTTTGTGTTTTCTGAAGAAATTGTTTATTCCTTACAACCACAGTAATTGACGGATACCAGCTAGCAGAAAAATAAAAGTCATAGAAATTGCCATTTCGTATTGATTAAATTATTCATATAAAAATATGTCATTTAATAAAATGCGTAAATACGCTTTACGTTAGCAGCACATTCTACCTTACAATTACAAAATGTATAAATGTAAACATTTATAAACTGCTCTAAAACATGAACTACTATACAACGGCAGATATTATAGTTAATAAAAGTTTAAACAAATAAACTTATATAGAAGGTAATGGCCATCTATTAGTGTTTTATTATTTAATGCTTGGGTACCTTTAAGACATGTACAGTCATGAGCAATGTTGTTTTTTTATAAAAGAACTGCCGCGCTAGAAATTTCACATGTGGCGCGGGGACTTTTAAAAACATACAAACAACGAACACAAAGTACAATCAGACCCGAAACAGCTTTTGTAGATCGCACAAATAATTGTTTCACGTGAGAATCGAACCCCTTGCGACCCTAACCACAGCGCCATACTGTATCACTGTCACGTTTTCAATCATACTTTTTTGGAAAAATATCAACTTAATAACATTTATACACAGTCATTGTAAAATTAAGTACTTTTAAGTAATAAATATTAGTATATTTTTCTGTTTTAATTGATGAAAGTGTAGTTGAAAGTGTGGCAGTGCATATGTATTCTTGCTTTTGACTGTACATACGGAACTTTGAGGAACAAACCAGGCCTTCCATGGCAGTTTTATGATAGCCACCGCGGTCCAGATTATGAGAGTTTATTGCACTGGCAATACTGTGCAATTAAACGAGGAAAAATACCGTACACCATAGCAACAGAGCTGAAGCCTACATCATTGATAACAATGCGAAAAAATTACTTAATATATTTTTTTAATCTTAATATTAATGCTAGAATACAAGATTATTTTATAAGTATACCTCTTATTTCATTATGATCACCTTTTAATAGTATTCATAAAATAAAATCTTTATTTTATTTTCCAATTGCTTACTTTCATTTATTACATTTATACAGATAAATCCATCTGCTTACTTTAAATTATAATTATAAAAATTAAATGTAACTATCATCAGTGTACCAAATTTCATTAAAATCCATGCAGTAGTTTTTTTTAAAAGTAACAAGTATACATATACCCTTACAAACTTTCGCATTGATAATATTAGTAGGATTATCAAGTACTTATGTATTTATTATTCAAGTATTATGCATGTATGTAATCGTATTTGTCAAATATTATGGTATTTCTAAAATAATCACATTTGTTAATTTATATGCTCCTTTTGTTCTGTATTCCGATCAAGAAAAATGAACAATGCACATACAATTTATATGAATCATTTGTTTTTGTACGTCTGCATTGTACACATGAATTCACGTGAGAATAATTTGCGAAACATTCCTTTGGTTTTTAATTTGTATTATACATGCATATTAAAATAACTGAACAGATACTCATATTTATCAAAGAATAATCCAGAAAAAAAAACTTCCCTGAACTATTTCATTACGTACGAGCTCCCGCCCGCGACTTCGTCTACGTGAAAAGATTTTCTGCGGTACAACATATGTGTTAATTTAAGTAATAAACTACCTGTACATAAAATTGGATTAAAATACGCACAATAATTTTCCGTTAAAAAAGGAAACATACATCTTTACGAAATTTCGCATTTATCTTATTAACAGGATAGAATTGGTTGGTTGGACTGATATGCAGCGATTGATACTAAGCAAAATGCATTTAAGCTGTAAAACTAGAAGTAGAATTACAGCAAATCTCTTCCCACATAAACCAAACCTTTATGATAAATCTATAAAGTAAGTTTTTGCTTCAGTATGTTTATTCACGGTACTTGAGTATGCCAACTCCTTGCGCCCATAATTGGTGTTCATGACAGCAGGAACTAGTTACAATACACTCGACACCTCCCACGCTTACATATTGTTTAGTCCTCGGCGCTAAACTGTCCGCTATATGACCAAAATAAGACAATTCCATAGCAGTAGGCAGCAGCGGCAGCATGCGACATGGTGCCGGACTAGGAAACGGATTTAACTTCACAGACTTCAAGTTGCATAATAGTAAAAATTAGGAAAGTAGGCAGAAACCAGAGGACGCCATTTGATACGATCCTTACAAACTTCCCTTGCTTCAGTTACAATCATACACCTTGTCGTACAGGCGATCTCTGATCTCTACTCTCGCTAAAAATACGACCAAAAAAATACCTAGCACGAAGGCAATACTATGATATTTTGTATTGTGCTACATCAAAGTGAAAAACGATAAAGATCGATTTGACACTTGAGATTACTTGAAAAGATAGTTCTTGTGGAATACGCACGGGGCGCTGATCAGATTTTCATAAAACGATTTTTATAAGCTTCTCGATTGTCGATAGTCGGTAGTAATAGGTAACCCCTCCCTGTAGTCTCATGATGACACATCGCCCACTGCTGCCTGGAATCAACTACCCAAGTTTCCCGTTTAATTCCCATAGCTAATATGCAACATGTAAATACCTTCCGCCATTGACAACTACACTTTATTCATATATACCTTGACGAGTACCCAGTAATTAAGGAATTACCTCATACATCATGTATTAAATCCGGGTTTTGTTAATTAAGTAGCGGTAATCGAATTGCAAATCAACGTGTGAACGGTAAAGGCGTTAATACTCGTATAAATCCTAACGAAAGTATGCCACGTTCTTCTTTAATGGCTGCGAACTAAGAGTCCGCGTCTTTTGCAACATTGTAACACCAGCCTTTCATATAAACGTAGTGCGAGAGTCACCAGTTATACATTACTGTGTAACACAAGAAGTAAACAATTGTTTTTATATCTTAGTGACAAATTCTGCCTACAAGATACAAGGTGATACAAGATGACATACCCCCAGTTTCTGAGTACATTTAGCGGTAGTCTATCTATTCAATAGCGTTTAAACTCAAATTAAAATATGAATAGATAAACTACCGCTAAATGTTCCTCAGAAACCGGGCATTAGTAATAGCAAGTATTTATCTATATCGTGTATATCTTTGTTTCGTTTCCCATTCTTCCATGTCTTTACCTGTGCATCATGATACCATTATGACGAAAAAACATAGCTGGATTCCTTCGATGCTGTTGATACACAAAAACAAGTCTTTTCCTTAACAAAATGTAGTGAAAATCTTTAAAAAGCAATATTTCTCGACCTAGTTTAAACTATCTGAAAGTTCCCTGATAATTTCACATCCTACGTCTATCACGAAAAGTTCCAATAGTGATGTAGTCCACGTACATTGCCACGTTTTTATGTGCACAAGTCGTATTAGCGAGTTATTTCCTGCACTTCTAATCTTAATTGCGTCCGTCCGTGTGTTTCCTTCTCTCAATTAAACAAGTACATCAGGATTACGGCTATACTTTATAGTGGTGAGCTTTATAATGTACTAGCTGACCCGCGCAACTTCGCTTGCGTCACATAAGAGAATCATAATTTTTCCCGTTTTTGTAACATTTTTCACTGGTACTCTGCTCCTATTGGTCGTAGCGTGATGATATATAGCCTATAGCCTTCCTCAATAAATGGGCTATCTAACACTGAAAGAATTTTTCAAATCGGACCAGTAGTTTCCGAGATTAGTGCGTTCAAACAAACAAACAAACAAACTCTTCAGCTTTATAATATTAGTATAGATTAGTATAGATATAGAAGTATGTACTGTACTTACTACGTGTAGTATTAGCTGCTTAGACTTATTACACGTTTCAAGAAAATTGACAGTTGAACAACTCATATTCAATTTGACTTGCATTTATTGCACCGGCTTCTGCTCGCGAATTTTTTCGGAAAAGAGTTTTGGAACTAAAGTTAAAGAGCTTGACTCCTGCAACTCGAAACGGATACATATCGCCAAAGATCGTTTGCTAAAGCTATGGGGAAGGCCTTTGCACAGCACCGCAGTGAGACTATATAGGCTCAAAATAATAAAAAAAAGTTGTAAACTATCTGTGTATCAAAGTTCATCAAAATCCATCAGGTCGTTTTAGCGTGATTGCCCTTCTTTTTCCATAAAAATCTCTATTTTCCAGCCTTTCTCATATAGCTAGAGTTCCCCACAGAAGGCAAGTAATGGGACGATGATGAAGACCAATATTCATATAGCCTATAATCATGCGTGCTATATTATGATCGCTAATCGCAGCCAAGAAAGGATATACTATTTTATGGAGCAAAGATTTTTCTATAAAGCATCGTTCACATGGAGGAAGAATTTCATGGTATTATTTCATAGTCTTGAATACTTGTGTAATTGCTTAACAGTTAACGAGAAAACAGTTGACAAGTTTCAATTACGAAATATCTGCATCGGTATTTAGACACGTTGAAATGGTTCAAGCTCATTATTATTTCAATACGGCTGTAATTAGGTGCATTTGGACAGAACAGTATCACAATTAAAGCGCTAACTGTCAATTGAAATCAGAAACAATATGGCCGTGCTTTAAGAGCAATCGATAAGTTCCGAATTGATAAGCTAATTAATATTTATCTGGAGGTGGAAAACAAACTGTGAGTTTTAAAACGTCTTCTTCTGTTTTTCTATAACCCAGGTATTCTAAAAAAGATTTATTAAAACGAGCTGTAAAATTTATATTCGTCGAATCCATATTATAAATCGTAATTGCCAAATTAAACCTCAATATTCTAGTGATAGAGATTCTTCATAGTCATCACTTGTTTTGTAACGGAACGTTAATTGAAAAGAATGTAAAACATTTTTTCCCACATAAAAATAATTAACTCGCGATTTTTTCTTTAGGCTTCGCTTGATTGTTTCGTCGTAAAAAGAATCAAGTATGGACGTACATTTTTATTTTTAAACGATACTAATTAAGGTGTCGTGCTGGCTCATAATTGACTCGTAGAAGTAATTGAATGATTGACGGCGAACACTCGTACGTACTGTGAAGATCGACCGATTTATATGTTATTTATCGCGAAGGCAATAACTTGTAATACCCTTATTTGCAAAATAAATAAAGTTTATCTTGCAGATATAGATGAAATAGCGAGCGGAAATAATAATATATTGGCGAGTGATAGCCGTGGGAAGACGGAGGAACACCGTAAGAGTAGCGACTAATAAACAAAGCTTTACACATTTTACGGACATCGAAACCCGAAATAATAACAATTCGAGCACATAAACTGTAGCGCACTGTTATAACCTGCCACATGTGACGTATGTTATTGAACAAACTCGTCTCTTCTGACGGTTTGTTATGGCCGACATCAAAACGTCAAATCGACGATCAATTGGCAATTCTTTCTGTACCCGCCTTTATTCCGTCAATGTTGCACCCGGCCCTTACGTGCCATATAAGGTGATATAAAACTATTATTGGTGCGTTAAAATCGATATTAACACCCTGCAATTAGGAACAAATTACGTCAAGAACGTATTTGATTTAATAAGTTAGTATTTGCCAGACGCGCGTTATGGCCATCGGCTATTTATTGCAGCAACATTGTTGTTGACTGAACGTTGTATATAATTGAACATTGTAACCTTAATGACCCATAAAGTCTCGGCCCTTGATATATGCCTGCTGAACTACAACCTTTTTTTAAATAAATATAGGCCTGGGGTCTATTTTTCTTGAGATTTATTCACAACGTTGCTGTGGCCATCTACTTGCTTTAATTTACAAGAACGTGTTGTTGTTGAGAGTCGAAGATAATGATTGAAAAATAGTTGATTATTGATGTTTAACATTAACGATGAGTGCAGTGTGACATTTTCCATATTGATGAATAATATATTAGAAAAACTTACTGCAAATATTGCGCTAATTAACCTTGTGGGTGGACAATCTTTCCCCTTACAATCAGACAAAATTATATAATAAAAAATAACCCAAATTACTAACTGCAAGACGTAATGAGTAATAAAGGTACCTAATAAAGCATAACTCGACATTCATGCAGAAAAATAACACGAAAGAAGAAATTTATTGGTGGTACAGCGGCAAATTCACATAATAATATTTTAATTATGGTTCGCGACAACGAGGGAACGTCATCTCCCTCTTTTATTATCAAGTTTATTATAGACAAATGACAGTCCAAGTAATGAAGGCGGTCGGACAGACGGACAACTCCATAATTATATATAGTTAACAATTGTTGAGGATTACACGATGTTTATAAGCTTTGAGAAAAGAGGGGAGCATCTCATTTGCTTTGTATGATAAGTTGGGCTGCTTTACAAGTGTAATTAGCTCGTAAAGTTTTCAAATTGATGGTGTTAAATGTTAGGTTAGTGTGTTGGTAGGTAATGCATTTGAAGTCAGCAGAAATAGCCAGGGGAACTGATTTGAAATTAGAATTGTGGCCCTTTTTATGAAGTTTGCTATATACATGACATCGTATTATATAAAACACAATGTATAGTGCTAAGTACATGTTTGACAAATAAATAAAAGATTTCAAAGCAAATCCTTTTACATAAAGTTTTCTAAGCATCATAATAACAATTACAGAGTTAACATCCGCATCTGATGGCTTATGAAGCAAAAGCTAATATTTATGAACCATGATTAAACATAATCCCTATCATAACAGAAGGCATTCCTTGCGAACACAACCGCTACGTAATCGACAAGACAGCAAAAGCAACGCAGAAAACAAAATTATTAAAGTCCATTTACATTTTCTTCTCCTATTACGTCTAATCTGACGCCTAATTATCTTATCAGGAGGAATTACAGAGGGCGCCACTAGTCGGCGGCAGAGTGAGAGAGAATTACGCACACGTATATCGTGCGACTGCTATAATACGGGACCGCGTCGACGTGATGCACCATAATAACTAGTTACACGCGATCCGGTAAGCTGGCAGGAGACCAAGCTGTGGGAGCTGGAGGTAGCGGGAGCGTTCTCACTGATACAGCCTTGTTGCTAGATACTGTGTTTCGACTTCGATTTTTTTCTGAAAAGTAAATTGAACACACATCCCATTGTGATAAAAACATGAATTCTGGTAGTGGTACCGGGATCTACCAGAGGGACTCTAAGGTTTTGTTGAAATAGGATCATATCACGAGATCATGAAATTAAGGGTTGCAACGTTGGCAGCGAGACCGAAGATTTCAGGAAAAAATTACGCTGTCTAAAGTTTAGACCAAATAAAATTGTACCAGTTATAGTTTGAACCTCGGAATTAAATAGTATTAAAGTTGACTGATTTGACACTTGTTAGAGTGACCGCAGATCTAAAATGTAACTAGAGGTCTACTAACCTGTCAGTGCACATACAGGGTGCTACACTACATCTACAACACAGGCATCTAGATGGTGTGTAAATTGAGGGTTCGCGGCCGACATTTCATTGTGCTCAGACATTTAGTTTTTTTTCCACAGTTTTAGTGGCGATTGTTGGAGCAGCACAATGTGTCGTATATCAACACCTGACGAGCCTCTCCTTGTGCACTAGGCCTTATAATAAGTTCTGACTTTTCGTCCCACGTAAGTAGTGGGACGAAACGGAACGTGGTTCTCAGTTTCTTTATTATAGCTAATTTGACACTTGGGTACTCTGTAAATGAAAAGATAGTTTTCACACCTATCTTTATATGAAAATAGCATTTAGATAACAAAAAAGTGGAGCATCAAAGAGTGTGTCTTCTGCTAGTGACGAGGTTCCGTAATCCGTAATTAGCTTTCGGTTACTCTATACTTTGACTTCAAACTTTGTAGTATCGGTATATTGATGCCATTGGTCGATGTTCGAAACAATTGACATTTATATAGATTTGTTCTGTTGACAGAAATACTTGTCAATAACTTAAACTAATCGAATGAATGTAGACACTTTCAACGAAAACTAAAACTGTGTATTTAGCAATAAACTCGCTGCAGGTACCTCAGCTGTTTATCTAAAAAGCTCATATAATTTGTCACGAGCTGTCATAAAACATAGTTTTTTATCGGAAACTGTCGACGGCATCCGCATTCCCTACAGCCACACAGCCGGGCGACGGTCGGTGCCAAACGCTTACTTAACTTTCCATCCGTCCATCTAATTAAAATGAGTAATTAAAAATATTGGGGTTCAGTATCGATGTTATATAAATTAACTGCACGTTTGGCGCAGTGGTTTAAGCGGTCACCTCGCCGCAACAACCGTAGCGCCGCGTGTGGTGGGTTCGAATCCCACCCGGGACAAATCTTTGTGTGATGAACACGAGTATTTGTTCTGAGCCTGGATCTTAATGTATCTATATAAGTATGTATTTAGAAGTATATAAGTATATTTATCAGTTATTTGGTTACCATAGTACAAGCTCTGCTTAGTTTGGAATCAAATGACCGTGTGTGAGTTGTCCCATAATATTAATTTATTTATTTAACTGTCTTGGTTCCTCAAACGGCAATGTAAGACACGAAGTCTCAAGTTTGATTCCACAAATAATTGTTTCGAGTCTGGTTGTACTTTGTGTACCTTGTTTGTATGTTTGTAAAAGTCCCCGCGACACAAGAGCAATTCTAAGTGCGGGAGTTGTCTTTGAAAAAAAATCGCATAAGTAGAATTTTACTCCTTCTTGTGACATTTTTAGTTCTACTCTACGGTCAAATTCTAAAATAACTTTCGTGCATGAATGTATGTTATGTTATATTTTCTTTAATGTTTGAGAGAAAACGCAAACCATAATATGCACATGCGACTTGATACAATATAAACTTTGTAATGAACACTAAGCTAACGCATAATAAAATGTTTAACCAATCAACCTTATTTACTAAGCACCAACATAATCCGTATCAATGCAAATATTTACATACCGTCATCACAGAAATCGATATCTGAAATCTAAAATAACATCCACCAATTTAAGCTGATCTCTTAACGCAAGAAGACTGTTCAAATCTGTAGTTCAATAATTCTGGTTGATATTTAAATATGCTATGGGAACATCGGTATCGGGCCCGATTTACGCTTGACCGGTTTGTTAAATTAATTAGTAGATGCTAACATTACTGTTTGGTCACGTCTCGGTGGATTAGAGGAGGTTTCGGAGCGAGCTCTCACCCGCACCCATTATCTTCAACGAGTATTACTCCAAGTACCAACATATCTACTTTCTATTATATCGGATTCTTCGATTATTTTCTTACTTCGATAAAGCTTTTTTCTTCATTGTCTTTATAGTGTTGTTTGTGTTGAAATGGTTTAGGTTAGGCCGGGTAAAGACTGTGATATTTCTAATAAACAGTATTTTTGATGCAACCCGAGGTTTGTTTAACGTTAAGCAGGACTTATCCGAGTAGGTACTAATGCATATTCCTTTCAATGTAACGTATTTGTAAAGCGAGTTTAGAGGCAATTAAAAGTAGATTAAATTCTACACTGCCAGCCTACTCTTTTGTGTAGATGAATATGTATACTAATCATTGACTTTATAAAGATACTATTTATTAATATCACTAAAATATAGATGGTTGTACTTTTTGCATTATAAATTTTGCGAGTGAAACTTAATTTTCGATTCGAGAAATTAACCACGAAGCCATTTATTTCTACTGGAAAAATTAATTGTATAAAACAGTACCTTATTTAAACTGTTAAACAGTAAATAAGTAGTTGTATTACATAGATACAGAGGCAGTTTCCTGCTTTATCTAGATGATGATCTTTTGCCCATAAAGAAAGTCCCGCCCACTTGCATATACAACCTTTGTGGCTTTGTACTGCTAGATGCTTATTTTTTAATTACTTCGTTGAAATGTTACTTGGTAATAAGCGGGCAATTTAACAAATAAACGAATAAGCTCTTTTGCAATAAATATTATAAAGTTACTAAGCGGTATAATCTTATAAATAAATAATCTTGAACATATTATAAAAATATCAAAGTACTTTTATTTGCGGAATATTTTACATGTAAGTAATTATAATACTTGTTAATTGGCTCGCTAGAATTGTAATAAAGGATATTGCTACAGAACTCATATAAATATGAATAATTGAACTTGTCTCTGTTAATTTTCTTTTAAACAAATTCATGTTTAGTTTGCAGAAGCTACATATCGTATTTATTCTCATTTTCCTAAGCTACTACTTTTCTTATAACGACATCTAGCATAGAGTTGCAAGCTTTAAGATTCCCAAATTTGTAGGTACATTTGCTGAGATTTTTGAATGCAACAGTTTGTATTATAATAAATCCTGTATTATGTTTAAAAACAAACTCATCTCCGGGTGGGATATAAAACCATACAATTTTATTGAAAGATACACCTCGTCGGGTTTGGTCTAATAACAGAAAGTCAGTCGTTCTGCGGTCTGCAATATTACTGCGGTGAATGCGGTCGGGGACACCGACAAAGGCCCCGGTTCGATTCCCGATCGCTTCAAACAATAACACGTTCAGGTAGAAACAAAAATTGGAAATAATTTAAGTTTTCAATGCGGTTTCTCTACGAAGTTGTGCACAATCGATGATCATTGCTTTCTAGATTATTCACTACTTAAGTGCTGCAAAACATTGATCCAATTATTGATATAAGTAATTGAACATTAACTACAATTCGTGCTGCAACTGCCTTTCATAAATCTGTAAGTTCATTAATATAATTATAACTACTTAAATTAATACAATTTCAATAATTGCAACAGAAAAATAATCATAAAGGCTGCTTATAGGTTAAAAAAATTGAGCTGCTATCATGAACATTTCGATAGAGCCTTAATACGTTGCAACAAAGTACCACCTCCGTTCTTCTGTAAACTAACATCATAATAGGTTGTACGACTCTCGCAATAACGCGGGGCCGCTCTAAAAACTGTTTATTACAGAACAGGCGGGCGGCTAATTTGGTCGTCGACTAATTTCTGGATAACATCGTCTTAGTCCGTGGCACATTCTTGCGCGTCTAATAACTAATTAAGTCTACGAAGCACTGTACACACCCCTACATCGCTCGCAGTGGGCCGGACTCGGATAGAATTATGGCTACTTTCATATTGTGTTTGAAGTTTTTATAAAGATTAATGTTATAGATACTGTTTAACATCGGAGCGAACTTATTTTCTCTCTTTTAAATTGTGCTTCATACCAAAGGTGGTTTACCAATAGACCTGTTTTAACCTTTAATTTTTTAACGGATAATTGTCACTTGTTTTGATTTAAAGTTATATGGTAAAGTATTTTGCGAATAGACCCCCCGTAGTTAAGAAAGTTTATATTGACATAACGCTAGTAAGGAAGGTAGCATAAAAACGCTTGATTTAAAATCAAAGGAAGTTAATTATTAATTAAACAGTTCTAGAAACGGTAAAACAAGTTTCATTTGCGACTCAAATCAAAGGAAAAAAGAAGATCTGTGTTTTTTGCTAGTTAGCATTTTGTTTTAAATTGATATGACCTACCGGTAGGGACCTCTCATTATTGTATAGCCTTTAGATCACCTTAATCATATTAATTTATATGATTTTGAATTATGTAGCTAACGAAATAAACAGGATTGGATTCTAATATCACCAATAGCGGATAAACGTCAGCCCGTCAGGTATCTTGACAATAGATCAAGTTAACAGTCTATATTTTAGATAACCTATCGTTATAAAATACGACTTACAAGAAAACCAGTCATTTCACTGATATAATATCTTCAATCCAATGCATTTTTTATCTATATTACTTTCTAGAGTCTACTTAATACCCATTAAATACATCCATTAATTGCCTTGCATATATATATGGTAATCATTTAAAAGAATAATTATAATTTTGTTAACCTCGGTGGTCTTAAAATAAGAATAACTGATACTGACAATTATTTAGTGTACGTCGTAATAATCCCGACGATTTCCATTAATTTTATGGTTTAATATAAAATAACAACAGATAACATGGCTATAAAGTCACCGGACACATTATGTAAATTGTAAACCTATATTATATTGTTGCTTCGTCTTATTTATTATTGGAGTCGTTATTTAGAAAACACATAAAGCCACTAACAGTCTATTCGTTTCCCATAAACGAATTCTTTAAATGAAAAAAAAAATATTATGTTATCAGCTAGCTTCTACCAACAAGTACAGTAACAGAAAGACAGTTTGTTTTGATTATAAGTACGAAGATTTAGCAATAAAAGGTTGTCGTAAATTCGTCCCTGGCTAATATCTCGGATAATCTTTGCACAGCGATTGTTATTATAAACTTAATACTACACTTGATTACAGCTCGTCCGCTCCGAAATAATGTAATTTTGTAATATTTTATTTATACTTTTTAACACATCTTGTTTATCGAGCGTTGAAAGGTGACCTCTTGTGGCGAATATTTTTTTAAATATTGTAATGTAAGGTTCAGAGTCTAAATAAGACTTGGCCAGCTATAAAACACAAGTTGTCTGCCACGCCCACATTGGCAGGTTCGCAAGGGTTCAAAATAAAAGACCTCTTTTAATCCGTGATAATGTTCATGGTAATAACAGCTTGAATATAATTAAATGAAAGAAAAAACAAATTCGTTACGAGTGGCCATTAAAATGTTTATTAGTTGTGAATTGAGGTATTGATGTGGTTTTATATTATTATGGACCCCTAATTTATAATCTAGCATTCAACCTTTTGTGTAGATTTTATAAGAGCAATTATACTTAAAAGCGATTTATGACCTACGAAATTAAATATTTGTGACATCACGTCAAGTTAAGACGGTAGCGTGCAACGGAACGCGCCTGGGGCTATTATTTTGACAGCAAAAACAAGATGGCGGACGATGATTGCGCGCGAAATCGATCGTCACGAGCGCATTCCACTCGCACTGAACGCGTGCCGGAACAAAAACTACTATATGAAAGCAATTTTCCCCGGGATATTCTGACATGCGTACACATATAAAATAACATCCTATTTAGTTAGAATGATGATTTGAAATAGCGCAGCGGAGTAGCAGAAATAGCTAGCAATTTTTCGCGCAAGACTTAACACACGCTAAGTAACTGAATCGATTACTGTATGGTACCACTGTAACGCGATGAAATGAAAGTAACCGTTGTCTTTAACTGTTCGATTAATCATGCATTATATTACTTATCAACATAGAGCTTTTTGAATTCTCCTTTCATTCTATACATGTAATTATTTCCTTTTCTCGTTGATAAAGTCAGCAAGGAATCTGAAAAATACCAAATATTTCTTCTTAAGTATAATTCAATATAAAATACACGTTCTGTTTAAAGAAGATATTGCAACAAACCAGGAAACGAAAACATTTTCATTTAGAAATTTACGACTAAAGTTCATGGTATATTTCTGAAATGATGTTCTCTTCAATCGATGTTAGGTATCAGTAAATCATAAACCAGCTTGTATTTATGGTTCTGTGTAATAAACATTTACCCTTATGGAGCATTTCCTCTGTTACTATTATAGTCTGAATCAATTCGCAACTAATTTTATCTCACAATAATAAAATAAATACGCAATTCCGTATTATTTGAGCGCAAGAATGTCCCCGGTGTACGCACCGTACATTATTAAAGGCGGTTGAGTCAATATGGGGATATTTAAATGTTACCTAAAACAGAATACAATGGGAAATATCTACGCATGGTTATTACCATTATGGCCGACAATCGTGGTCATTATGGTATTGAATACTTTATTGAGTAATTTCCTGAGTTAAATCGTATGGTTAACCAGAATTATTAAAACTAATTGCCATTGAATTATTATAGCTACGTTTATTGTATCGTTTGCGTATGCTTCGCGTGCAATGGACTTACTTTTAAAGGTTGTCTGAAGCTTAAAGAAACTCTTTAGATGAAAGGAGTCTTGGTCAACCATGTAAACACTTCCTATTTATCTTAACGCTGCGAGGTGTTAAACTTTTATTTGTTTTTGAAGCTACACAAACCAAATATTATGAGAGAATAAAAAAAAAACGCTTTTGAGTTTTCATGTAGTGATACAAACAGAGGTCATAAAATGAGTTATTGAATTGTCTGAAACATAGTGTTCGTCGAATATCAAAGTCTTAAGGAGTCAAAGGTCAGATGTTGAACGCCGAGACCAGTCCACGGACATTCAGCGAGAGTGCGGGGTCACTCACGAAATAGTAATTGTCGAGGAATGCCAGGAATCCACCGCGTTTGTATGCGATTTCGCAACAATAACCCAATAAAACAGAAAATTCAGCCGAACTCGCCGCAGCCTTATAAGACCTGGCGTTCTCCCTTTCTCGGTCGGGTTACACAAATAAGTATGGAAGTCGTGATGGGACCCACGCCTTCGGGCCAAAGTGAACAGATGCGCGGAAGTCAAATGCATGTGATTCTTTTTTGTTCAATAATGAACTGTCACCCTCCGGCTTAAATGTATTCCATTAAAAATCTCAGATCCTCGCCTTAAAAACAAACAATGGAAAGTCCACTTACGGTGTCATTATTCGTAATTAATTTAGGTACCGGCCACGACGAATGCTTTACGAGCGGAACGCACGTCCGACTTGATTCAAAGATTGATTCCCATAAAATGTATGAATGTGTATAAAGAAACACAAAAAACTTTCGACTAAACCATCAAAAAATTACCCGAATCCGGTCCCAAATTATTGTGTGATTTGTCTCGGCACAACACATGTTAATTGTTTTATTTCGAACAGGTAAAGATTTCGTAATTATCCCCAAGGTCCACAATGAAAATAGGCGGGAAAAAATAGACAAAGGATGACCGACGACGCCGCTTATTTCGTTTATTTTTTAACCCTTATAGGTACCTGGGCGCGAAGGAGCCAACGAGAACGACCCGAGCGTTGAAGCTCTACAGGCCAATTTCAAAACTTTGAAGCATTCTATAAATAGCAGGCTAATTGCAAAAGAATTATTGTGACAAAGTGATATCAAGGATCTTCACAAAGACATCTTTATTCTTGAGTGGCTTACACATTGTTGAGTTTTTTCTCACAACACAAAGCGAAGGCACCTGAGGATGGGCACTATTCTATCACGTAGGGACGATAAAAACGTGACGGAGGCGGCGGTTACGTGCTCACAAAAACAACGGCTTATATTAAAAGAAGAATTTACAAGAATCATTTACTTTTCCACACAAACTTCGTTATGTGCTTGGGATTCTTCAAAGGAGCCAAAATTGCTGACCAAATTGTTAGTGATTACACGGTTCATTTTTATACAAATATCTACCGACAACACAACCGTAACTGGATAGTGCTCTGTTGATATTCCGATCAGGTTTTGGTGAAGCTCGACCTCACTCTCAATCTATTATGACATACCAGTCCATCATAAAAATATTATTTAATCAAATGTAGTTTCAACTGAATCAATCAAAAGTGCAAGTTTAGTCGAAAGCGAACTTCGAAACGTTCGCAACTTCACACGTCTGTAGCGGACGTTAGTTGAATGCATCGACTGATAGACAATATTTATATGCTTGCAAATCGCGCTGATTTTATGTCGTATAGGTCATATATGTGTTTTTACATGTAATCCTGTGCGCATGGTTCAAATGTGACCATGCATCTAGTCGGAACCCATAAAATAGGAAGTTATAGCTCACGTTGAATTTCAAATGATTTCACAGAACACATTTTGTGTCTATGATAAATGTTCCTGACTCGTTATACTGAGAATTGATGGATTTATTTATATAAATTATAAATGTATATCTATTGAAATTGTATGCAGATGATATTGCAAGATCTCATGCATATGCATGTTGTTTTGTTGCCAATGATCTCTCTTCTGTGGATTGATCCCGGCGGACTTGTAAATTAAAGGTTTATTCAGTTATAAAATCGAAAGTTATTTGCAATTTCAAATAGTAAGAACAACAATTTTAAGGAAGCGGATATTTGTTATCTTTAGCCCTTATTCTTGCAAGAAAACTTGAAACTCTATTTAAAAACAATATGTTGGTAACATTTCATCTTTGAGATAAGGTTCAATAAAATCGAACTGTTCCATATTCAATGAAAAATTGTCGATTACAAAGTCTTCTTTTACATTTATTTAGTGGTTATTTCTTTTTTAATTGTAATTTGCAACTTAAAATAAATTATAGTCTACAGTACTTAATAAGTTCTCTCATACTTAGTTTTTACAATATCATTATACATCAGGAATGCGACAAACCCATCAGATAAGGATATAAATGAAAAATGATAATCGTTGAGCATCGCGACATTAAACATGGCAGAATGCATATTATAAAAGGATAAGAGTGTTCATTATTAATGTTCATTACGCACTGAACGACCATGTATTTACATTACACGGTATTGCATCTACTCGCAGCCGCAACGTTTTGATAAATCGAAGGATAATGTTTAAACACACTTTAATTAACTACGGCGATATTAAAAATTCTTCCAATATGACGACCACTAAGCGTCGTTGGGCGGTCCACATCTTTTCGTTTTAAAAGTAACGTTACAAGATAAATGAAAGGTCGTTTCAAGAAAAATAATTACCCAATCCGCCGCTGCACGGTTATCAGGCGCCTGTTTAAACGAAATTTTAATAAAGCGAATAAGGCTCGATTACGTCGCTCATATTTCAAGATGGCCGAAACAATCGGCGATCATTACCAGTGCGTATACGAGCGATGCGAGCGGTACGCACTGTTCGCCGCAGTACGCGCCCTACGCGCCACGGGAGCGCATTGATAAACGCTCACGTAATGATGGGACGCCAACTTACGTACCCTATATGGTATACTTATCGAATGTTTCACTGTATGAAAATTAAACGATCGTCATCTTTAACGCAACTCAAAGGGCCCTTACACACAATGGGGCACAAAGCGTTAGCGCTCACTAAGGCTAAGTAATCTGATACTTTCTTGGTCCCGGTTCAAGTTCAACTCAAACTTAACTGTTTTTGAAACTAATATTTGACTTCTCAAAGCGATTAAATGACATTCGAGCTCGAAAAATAGAGCGTTTAAAGCTTAATACAGAGTTGGTCTGCATGTTTTTTTATTTTTATTATCATATTTTTATAAACTTTATAAAGCCAAGATTGAAATACACATCAAAACTATAGATTAGTTGTAACGCAACCAGCAAACAACTTTGAATTCTCCACAGTAGATTACTCAGGATTTGGTATTTTTCCCACTGCTGTATTCAGAAAGCGGGCATATTTACAGACATCGCCACCATCATTAAACAATGCCCTTTTAAGTCAATCCGTCATTGTTACAGCACAAAGATCACGTTCATGAGGAAGCACCATGTGTACCGGGCCATAGGTAAAAGGGCGCTCTCTGTGCCTTCAACAAGAAATGCACTATACCGATTCTTTACTTTCTTGCGATATACATTACTCTGTTACTTGATATTGGGTAAGGTGGTGGAATGCGTGGCGCGGTAATGTATAGGGCATAAGAGGGGAAGATCAATGGTTGGTTGTTTCACGGTGAGGCAAGAGAATGCGGTCCGTGAGAAAAAAATACTCTCGCTTCCGATGCGGTCGGCTAGATAGCGCAGGTGGTGAATGCGCCTCACGCCTCCTCGCCCGTTTCAAATTTAAAATACTTTATTTTTAGGGGTCTCTGATTGAGTTTATGAACCTCGATGTGTTGAACCTTTTTGTATGTTTCTTGTTGGTACGCTGCAGTCTTATCTTATAATTTGTTTTCTGTTTAAATTAAATATTTAATGAAGTTTCTTATTGCAAATTATTTTACACCAAGTTCAGTGGTAGTATTTACGTTACAGTATAGTACGTGATCCATCTGGATATAACTTTCTTACTTTTCTGGATCTTTTAGTATAAATCAACGAATGTTTGTTAATTAAAAAGCTATGCTAATCAATATTCTTTGTAATAATACTTTTTATCTAATTTCAAGTTTATTCTTTTGTCTCTCTTTCGAATTTGCTATTGTTGTGGAATATTAGCCCATATCAGTCTAGATGTGCACCATATTATATAACAGAATCACATTGAAGTGCTCTACAAACGCTACTATACGGAACACGGTGACTAAACGACCTCACAGCCACCATAGAAGGGTTTAGGAATTCAGTAGCAGTTTGTCATTTGTAGTTTTTTACTATTATTACGTCGGCACCGTCCAATCCTTTATGCTTTTGTTAGGATCACAAATATTTTGACTTCTAAATATTTATGAAACGCAACACAGTGTAACTTCTTAGAACTCTTTAATAAAGACGTGTTTGTTTTTGTTATATTATAAATTGGTTATTTTGTTTGAATACTAATTTTAGGACATTATTTTGTCCCGAATATTTCGAGTTTGACATCATAAAAAGCGTGGCGATGCGTGCTTTCATGTTTTAGTATCAAGATTGTAAAACAGTTTATTACACATTTACTTAGTGAACATGTTATAAGCATGTTTGTAATTTAGTATCTATTAATGTCGTATCTTATCACTTACGATTTAAAACCGTGTAATAAACCGAATAGCAGCCGGAGTACCGCACTATGTAACTTTGACATAGTGTGGACAAACCGACATTGGAACTGGCCTATAAAAACATTAATTCAACAAGTAATTAAGTTCCAAACCAATTAATATCGAGAACTTTATAACCCACAGCGATTGTAAGCTTTGAACTCCATGTATGGCAGTTGGAGGAAAGAAATCGAATTTAATATCGATAACGTACATTAAAAGTCACGTACGAATCGAGTAATTGGAAATCTCATCGAAAAGCACGCATGTAAATCGTTCATTACATATCCTTTTTGGCGTAAACGCAGGTTGTTGAGGGACTGAGTCAAATTACTTTTATACTCACAAAGCGGCGATTACACAAGATATTTACAATTTAAGAATGTGCTGGTGTTTACCGAGCTCTCATATTTTATTGAAAGATCTGTCAAAACTTTTTACTGCAGATATATATATATATTTTTTGGTATAGTAATATGCAATCAAAAATTAGATAAATACTTACCTACAAATGATAAGCGACATGTCTGACCTTGCCTACACCTTGAACGCATCCAAAAATTGCCGATCTCGACAGAAAACAAACCCCGATGACAATCAAAGGAAAATTTAAAACGGGTTAAATAGTTTATTAAAAATCGTCCCCTGCTATACAAAATTACGATATTTTGTATATCATTAAAGGATATTTTATTAATATACCGAATATTGGTCAGCACTAAATACGAATTACCGTTTTCATTAAAGAGTGATAATAATAGTGTAAAAGACCGAATATTACATTTACGGTAATTTCGCGTAATGAGATGGTGTAAGTATGTTGAACGCTAATTATTTTCGTCGGTAACATGGTCAATGACCAATATGTTCTATTATACGGTAATTCTGTATTAATGAGGAAAGCTAGAGTATTAAAGGGTAACTGATAACCGTTATTAGTACCTGAACATATAATATTAATTCCTGTACGGGATAAATACGTGTATATGTCATTGATTGGTTATGAGTTACGACGTGCCGAGAGCAATGTAGCGCGGATAAATGATCCCTATAATATATCTATTGCAGAAGCTGCAATACCTAGGTCAAGTCTGAAAGGAGGGACGCGAAACAGGGACAGAGTGTAAAACTAGTGTACTTTAAAAAGTTGCGTCTGCATCTATCTGATTGTGCTATAGTATCGCGATAATTTTTACATTTTATACATTTGTATGATATTCCTTTTTAAATGTTTGCCTTATCTAGTAATTCTATATGAGATCTTTATATCGCCATAAATAGCAATGATCCTACTCATACTGTAATTGAAATCCACAATATTGTTAACTAACTTTAAAAACCTATTTTAAAATTAACCTGTATCGTTGCAACGTTTCCATAAAAGAAACAGCAACAAACCCTAATCTGTATTTGGAGACGTAACTAGTACTTACTTATTAATTTTCTAAATAGGTCATATTTTCCACAGGTAGAGCCAACAGGCTCAGCGTCGCTGGGGGCGGCGTCCCGGGCTCTGTTCGTGGAGAAGGTCCGGGCGTCCAACGCAGCCTGCCAGGCCGGGGACTTCGCCACCGCAGTGGCGCTCTACACGGACGCCCTGACCCTGGACCCTGCCAACCATATACTTTATAGTAACAGGTGAGTGTTGAAAAAAACACAGTTCGAAACTTAATGCCTTGGCTCGCATGTTTTATACACAGACTGACCGCTTACTAGAGATCTTTGTCATGCGCTTTTTTGCGCAGGTTTATTTAGATTATCCTACTTATATTATAAATGCGAAATTTTGTGAGTATGTATTGGTTTTTGTTACTCTTTCACGCAAATACTACTGAAACGATTACAATGAAATTTGGTATATAGGTAGCTGAAGACCCAGAATAACACATAGGCTACTTTTTATCTAGGCATTCCCGAGGGATCAAGATTTACACGGGAAGGGTTTCCACGCGGATGAATTCACGGGCGGCCTCTAGTGACTAAAAATTCTGTGTAATTCCAAAATAAAGTAGTTGTATCAAATAGACCACTGTGAGTTGTATAAGCCTACGAGTCGCAGATGTTCTAAATTCTGCATTTTGTATGCATTCTTCAGCTGCGAATCTTACACCAAAGGGTCATTACTAAGTGGTTGCTAAAAGATTATAATTAAGTAATTATGTATTATAGACTATACCTCTAATTCTGCATATTTACAAAATAAAGTAGCTGTATCAAACCGAGCACCGTCAGCTGCATAGCCTTCGGGTCACTGATGTTATAAATTCTGAATGTTGTTTTCCTGCGCCAGCCGCGAACTTTGCATACAAGGCTCTCTAACTTTAACTTGTTGTTCTGTAGATTTTATGTTTGTCATTTGTTTTCTTTTGGTCAGTAAATGTTATGAAGACAACTGTATCGATTCCGCAGATTTTGAGAAGCTTTCTAATAGGTCCGTTAGATACTAGCATTTAAACTCACTGTCACTGAAATATTTGTCCAAATTCCATCAAGTTAATTAGTCAGACGAGTTAAAGGCAGGTATAATAAAAATACAAAAAAAGGTACAATAAAAGGCAATTTTCACCTGCGGGCAGTCGCAGCTAGTTTAAAACACTTCATACACCTACAACATCAACAAAGTAACCTTGTACGTAGGTAATTACGGGCATGAGGATGTACATGAAATATGATATCGATTCAATATCGCCCAGACCCTTTGCAACAGAATTCGCAATGGATTGGTAACAGGCATAATACTAACACCTCATTATTAGTCAACAACACAATGCAACATATTATTGCAGGGATGTTGAAATAATCAGCTGTCAACTCTTACAAATAACTGTCAAATTTGTAAGGAACATATACATATATTTGTTATTATTTCCAGCATAAACTATTAAATTGATTTTGACAGTCATCTAGTCTATAACCTGGGTTAACACTCATAATAAATAAATAAATTTAACCCTTTACTGTCCCACTGCTGGGCAAGGGTCTCCTCCCGTAATGAGAGAGGGGTTAGGCCTTGAGTCCACCACGCTGGCCAAGTGCGGGCTGGGGACTTTGCATGCCCTCAATAAATGGGTTAACACTCATAGCATTGTTATTAAACTTAGGAATGCATCCACTTGGCCAAAGTCTCAAGCAGAAGCTATACATTTTATGAACGTATTAGTTTACCCTACCACTAATGTCCGGAAAGTAGTATTTGAAGTTTTAGATTCAATAAAATGGTAAATGATGGTAATTAGCATAAATACTCGAGTGACGTGTAAGTTTGTGCGCAGGTCGGCGGCGAGATTAAAGCAGGGACAGTTTGCGGCAGCGCTACAAGATGCGACCCGCGCCCGGGAGCTCTGCCCCAACTGGCCTAAAGCGTACTATAGACAAGGTAAGACTTCCTATTTAATATAAATTATTAACAACTAAGATATTGATGGGATTTCGAATCTAAAAGTATGGATGGATCTAGCATTGTAAAATGTTTAATAGTAATAGCTACTTTATCATCGACAGGAATTTTCATCGTTCTTTCATTTCTCTTTTCAAATATATTTATGTTGCACTTTATTTGTGACCAATCAGTGGTATTTCTCATTACCGCATAATCAAAACCACACCACACACACTCTCATCTATAATTCCAGGTGTGTCGGACTAATGCGCAAACCTCCTCAGAATATTAAACATTTTATGATGTAAATTAATAGACATTAATTACTACAAACGTTCGAGTAAATTGAAATTATCTACTTTAACTAAAGCCAGCCGTTAATGTGCACATTCTCCGCTTAATGTCCACATTAACTGAATTTCTGATGGTCTCGGTAACTTATAAGACACGGTTTGCACTTAACGACAATGTTGCAGCACGAATATAATGACTAAAGTCGTGATAATAATATGCATTTGCTGAGTTAGTTTGCATAAATATTACGTTCGGATTACGCGAATAGTTTGTTGAGACTCTGACTTACGCATCGCTGCGCTATTGAAAATAAACTAACACTTTTGGTCATTTTATTAAAATTATTAGTGAAATAATTTAGCCAGTAACAGACTAATAGCTGGACGCTTTTTCTATGGTTTACAAAGAAGTAGATTCCGAGGCGATAAATCCAACAAAGTCGGAATAATTTGCTGCAAACTATTTGCGTCATAGAACGTGTGAATTGCGTATCTGTTTGAATATTAATATACTTTCTGCATATTCATTATGTGCACGCATTATGGGTGTTGCGTGAGACTGCATTATGTTTTTTCGTCTATTGTCTGTATGTGTCGTCACTTTCACTATAAAACACTCAACATAAAGGTTTATTATCGCCTATCCGTTTTATTGACAGGTGTGCTCACATTGTCCGGCCGTTATACTACTAATTGAACTTTGTTTTGTTTTATGTTACTTTTATATGGGATTTCACGAAGAAAAATTTTCCCTTCTTGATTTAGAGATTGCTATCTTGTCTAATTTATTCTCTTCGATCTTCTTCCTTTTCGATTTTTAGATGTCGTGTATCAGGAGATGATGTTTTATATTGTAGCTGAATACGTTGTCTAGTCTAAAGGCAAAAAAATAGCCGTCTTTCTGCATTGTTTTAAGCTCTCTACTTATATATTTTTTCCGGATATTATAGTCAATATCGTCACACAATGTATTCTGGTAAGCTTAAGATATGAAGCATACTTATATCGTCTAAAAATACGTCTTTGTTCAATGGCCTTTTGAGTCCCATGCGAAAGTGCACTGATTCTATCTGACGCCACCTTAATCGTTGATAACTTAATATGCGATAAATGAATGATGATTACCATGTAATGAAACTAACCGTTTACTAAGTAACGCATATTAAACAGTTTTAACCAAGATAATAATTTTAACAAGTTTATAATATTTTACAACTACAAAATGTCAGCCATAAAATCAACAAGGAAGTTTTATTAAGACATGAACTATGTAGTGTTGAACATAGATTAATTACTGAATGAAATTAATAAGTGAAACTCTCTTTGCGAGAGAAAACAGTTGTCAGTACGAACAAGTTTATAGCTCCAATAATTTATTGGATGAAAGCCCTAGAAAATCTAAGTTATGTCCGTCAGCAATAGACGCAATTCTAGTTGACCTTGGAAATTGTACTCTAAAGAGATATTGAGAATTGTCCTGTGTTTGATTAGTTGTTGTTATACAGTACGTCAAGTACAGTGTCTCATTCCCGCTTGATAAAAAAAAATGAAACAAAAATGTGAGACACTCTAAAAAACGCAGAAATTCAGTTTTCGTATTTGTTTCCGAGATATATTTATGGTGTTGGAAAAATTCTGTTACTATTGTACACATAATCACGGCTTGTAAAATTACCTAATACAGACATCGAAAAATTAAGTATACCCAAATATAATAGATTTTTTTAATATAATACTTTATTGTGCACATATTAACCTATGTTTATATTTCAGGTGTAGCGTTACAATGTCTAGGCCGTCACGGCGAGGCGCTGGCCGCGTTCAGCTCAGGGCTGGGCGTGGAGCCTTCTTCAAGGCAACTCTTAGCGGCGCTAGTGGAAGCCTCCCTGAAGTCACCGCTCAGAACAACCTTGGAACCTACCTTTCGCCAGCTAGAGGCTATGAAATTGGACCAGTCACCTTTTGTACTTATTTCGGTAAGTTGACAATCATGATCATTTCTTCATTTCTTACTTGAAGTCATTTATTTCATTCTACAGTTTAAAAATGTAGCGTATTTCTTTTCCTAATTAAATCGTTGCTTATTGCGTTAACATTAAAAGTAGGTGCTCCTTATAGTATTTTATTTTTAGGCAGGTAACTGCGCCATATGTATAACTCAACGGAAAACCTTTGACTGTATGAACCCTACATATTGAATATTTTTAAACTGAACATGAACTGAGAGTTCAACACATCGAGAATACGGTACTGCGCTCCGAAATTGTAGGAACCCATCGCCAAACTAAAAATGAGGGCGAACAGGTCACGATTGGTCCAACGTGGTCGGAATTACCACTAAATGGCCATCGTTGGTCGAAGCCTCTCCGCGTGTGGGAACAGTTTGACTTTTGATATTGGGCACAGGAAACGGATAGAATCAACGTCAGCCGTGCAGAAGCTATAAGCTATAGAGCGTAGATCCGTTAGTCAGGATTTTTAGGTACAAAAGAAAGATGAATTAAAAAGTAAACTCATAAGTTGTAGAATTATGTCTCAGGGCAATAAAATTAAGTTCAATTCCACAAAAAATTTACAATGGAACATGATAGTGTTCTGCACACTAAAACTGTACCAACATAATTTTATTCTTTAATAAAAGCTGAATTTATGAAATTCAATTATTTTGAAAAACTAATGATGTTCGAAGAAAAGCTATTATGCTGAGTTTTCTTCTAACATCATTAGTGGAATGAAAAATCCGAGAATGGTGCGTGCCCAAGTATCCTGCAAGCTGTACCAAGGATTTCATTAAACAAGCAACTTCATGTTTCGACTATTGGACTCCACTTTCCTCTTGTTATGAGATAAGCTAAATCATAGTTGGTAATTCTACCAAACTGCGGGTAACACGCGATCAACACAACTTTCATAACAATGACCCCAACTAACCTTTCGGAATGTTGTGTTAAGTATCTGATAATGTCAATTGATGTCTTATTAACATGTCACTTTACAAAACTTATTAAGGTTTATCTGCCGGTTTCACCACTTTTAGAGGTATTACGCTAAATGTCCACTGGCAGGTAAGGCTTGCTATAGTTGCTATACACATATTCGGTTCAGAACGTTCGGTTCGACAATATTTATTGAACAACAACAGCAAAACCGACTCTAGTCACTTGTTAGCGCCAGCCTTACATTTTAGAAGTCAATTGCGCAAGTTAACTTTTGGAAATTTTATTATTTGTGGACACTTCCCGTTAACTTACCATGGAAAATTATGATAACTTTTTATCTGGCAATTAATGTCCTTTCATAAATTCAGGTCTTCAACGCCTTGTTGTTGTCGGCATTACTTACAAACCGACTCAAAGTAACTTAGTAAAAGAAACAATTAAGTACCTTATCTCTTACATTCGATTACCGCAATATTCGATATCAAAGTTACATAAGTTATTACATCGTAAAATAAACAAAAAATACTTTTTCCGGAGTAAATGAAGTAGGAACTTGAAAGAGTCAAGAACATTGCAAATGTACGATCAAGTACCAATCATGATAATTTTAAGTGTTCTGTCAAAAAGTAATTACAACACAAATATCTTTTGAAAATAAAACAAAAATCTTTTAAAAATTCTTTTATTTATTGAGAATAAATATGAAATTTAAAAACAATATCAATTACGAACCTAAATTGTTGCATAATTAAAGAAATCTTCGTAAAAGTTTTCATGTAACCTTTACGTTTCGTGGCCCTATTACAATGTTATCACTTTTGAAAAAAATTGCAGAAAAATAGTTCTTATCCCGAGTCTTAATCACAAATCTATTGGAACTTCGACAATAGATTTAAGAAAGCAGCCAATTATGTCGTAGACTTTAACAAAAACTATTTTTGCTCCACAGGTATTCGTTTTAAAAAGCTTTTAGCCGCAGTCATTAACGTTTCCCAACCAGCTATTAAGTCCAATGATATAATCATGTCGAGTACATCACAGGAAACTGCATAGTTACTTTCTCTTCGTAGATCGCGTTGACATTTACTTTCGCAGGTCTCTTAAGTGCAATTACTGAATATTACTGTAATTGCAGTTAAGAAATGACTTTGTATCCCGGAAACTACTGGTGACCTGGGCGCGACAGGCTAACAGAGATCTTATTACGTCTTTATTTAGATGTTTACGAAATACAAAGCAGGTATACTCAATTAATATAATTAGCTAATTTTATAAAAACTTTATATTAGGAAATATCTTTATACAATAACATGTAACTTTGGTTTCTAAGAGATTGTGACAAATCAAATCAATTTTCAGATTATTTTAAAGATAGCATTGTTACAATACATGCGGCTAGGTATGCTTTTATGTGTATTCTATCTGCTTTGAAGCAACCCTGACACTAAATAGGTACCCAGTTAAAGTCTGTACAACAATGAGTTTATTAATACTTGCAAACATTTCCTTCACCTAACTACCTGTTAAAACTAAGACATTACTGTCAAACAATTTACTTGTGGTGCCTATTTTCAAGACCACTAGTACTGCAGTCGATAGTCATACCTAAAATGTAACAATACGAATTCTGTAGTTGGCCAGAACAAAATAATCCCGTTCCCACCTCACGGAGTGCGTCGGACAGGACAAACGCCAGCAATACCTCGACTCGATGCCAAAATAATGCGCTCCATTAACGTTGCGTCCGGAAATATGTGTATTGTCAGTCGTTCCCTCAGCCCTGACGTGAACATGCGGCTGAGATGCGATTTACATAAAAACACTGACCTATAGAGGACGACGTTGTATGTATTTACTAGTCTCTGGTCGCGGTTCCACTGCTTTATGTGCTCTTATAATGTTTATTTTTATCCTTCTGCGACTACATGCATACGTATTGGTGGTTCCATGATTAGACTCCGCAAGAACCACTGGTTTACTTTTGTGCTCGTATTCTAGTGAATATGCTTTTATGATCGGCATTCATACATTCCAATAGGCTACACAGAAATGTAGAGCACATTTGATATAAATATTTTAAATGTAAACACGGTTTCCCATAAAATATCAATCTCACAAACATGCGGTGTTGACATAAACTCCACCTCAATCTTGAATGGAGCAGATTAAATAACGTAGTATTGAAACTTTTAACGAGCCTCTCACGTCTCTAGACGAAACAAGCACACATTAAGTGACATATTAAAAGATTAAAAGAAAAAACCGTGAAGCAAATACAATCGTATCATTATACAAATAATGGCACATTTAGAGCTGGTTGATGCTGGCAATATTAAGCACCCGATACACAGAGCGAGCGGGATTTGCATACATTCCACGGGCGTGCAGTCCGGCGACATCGAAACATTTTTCGGCGCATTTAACCAGTGAAACAATGGGGCTGAGTGATCAAAGGCCCATAAATACGCGACCGACCCCCGTGAATTTACATACAATCTGCGAGACAGTTGATCGGCAGCCCAGACGTGAATGGCCGAAATGGCGTCGCACTACCACAAAATGGCCGCCGTTCACCGCATTCGATATTCGCAATTGAACTGAAATCTGTAAATTGCTCGTGTTCCTCGGGAACATTAACGGTGTATAGGTCGGTTCCTCACAGGCTCGTTTTTGCGCTTTCCATTACGTTAATGGATAATGTGCGTATTTACTAGTTTATACTGAAAATTACTATTATTATATACCATCAACTCTTATCATAGGTTAAGTTGCGCTATTATTGGCTCTCTACTCATTATTGTTTTGCAGCCATAATTGGTCTTGTGTGTAAAACTAGCATTACAGCCTCCGCTATCACTTTATCATAATAAGTATCACCATGATCAACTTTCATTCCATTTTATGTAGGTAGGTAGTACAATAGATGTAAAAGTACGAAATACGAACAACATAAGTTCAAATAATGCTCTAAAAAATCCACAAACCACTAAATATTAATTCAGTTCAATAGTTAAGTTTGTAATAAACCGCTTGGGTGTTCTCAAATACAACATTATTGCTTTATACAGAGATAAGTTCAAATCGTTTTGCTAAATGTTTCACTGGAGTCATCGTAATGCCAAACTTAATGGCTTCTTAAAAATTCGTCGCGGTTTTTGTATCCGCCGGTGATACTCAAATGCGCATTTTTTGTACATACATTAGTTTATTATTATGTCGGGTTTAAAAAGTAAATGACATGGAAGCTGAGATCAAGAGCACCGATATGACTAATTTGGCCGTGATTCAGAAGTCACGGGAGGTTATTACAGCTTGCGACAATAACAGGGGCCTTAACAATACCCAAAAATGTTATTATCTAAGATTAAACGGCGCCTTTTTTGCTCAATTCAGGTTCCGCATTCCAGTAGTTACAAATAAAAGAATACGAAATCTTTGTTCAGAATCAAAGACGGATCAGATAGCCAATTAACGACCCACCTATTTTTAAAACCTGACTTACTAAACTATATTTCTATATTTTGGTTTGTTTTGTTATTTGTGTATATTTTCTTTAATATGTTATGTTTGTGTAGGTGGTCGGGCAAGAACTTCTGGCAGCGGGACAGTATCAAGCAGCAGTGACTGTACTGGAAGCTGCACTTCGCATCGGATCATGTTCACTCAAGTTACGGTAAGTTCAGCGAAGAGACAGACTCTACTTAACTCCCATTTAGTTCATATACTAACTAGTTTTTGATCGACTTTAATTTGCGAGGAAAATCAAAGTTACTGCAGCTCTTGTCTGTATAAGTTGATCTAGTTTCAAAATATTTTAGTCACATGGTTTAGTCTCAAGGTATTACGATTAACCAGAGTTCCCCACGATCAGTTATCAAGTTAAGATAGCTAGATTGAAATGGGGACGATTCTAGAAGTCTTAATAGACTTTAGATCTCAAAGTTCAGTGATATTGTACATTTATCAAGCATTACTTAGTAACAACCATTAAACGTATGCAATGATGTTTTGCAGTCATATAATTTTATGTCCATAGACCTTACCTGTTTTCTAAAAGTTGACTCGTAATGCAAGGAATTTAAACTGGCTTTTCAACTTACAAATATATACATGACAGTTTTCTATGCCTATTTATGAATAGTAAGAAAAAGTTTTTCTTATAAACTGCTCCCATACTTGTGTTGTGACGGCACAATGCTATAATGGATAGCGAAAGTTGCAAATCTAGCAGTCAATCAGTACAACACTGGCTGTATCTAATGGGCATAATTATCTCGGCAAGTTGTTCCTGCTAACTTTTTTATGAGTACTCTTAAGTGTCGTGTACACTAGGCTGTATTGCCGGGCAACATGTTGCTGGAGATTGCGTGTAGTGTTACGTAACTGATTGCTATATCTTACCTCATTAGTCCTGCAGGAAAAAAAAAGTGTGAATGCATTACGAATATTTGTATGTATTTTAATACTAGCTGACCCGCGCAACTTCGCTTGCGTCACCTAAGAGAATGGGTCAAAATTTTCCCCGTTTTTGTAACATTTTTCGTTGCTACTCCGCTCCTAATGACCGTAGCGTGATGTTATATAGCCTATAGCCTTCCTCGATAAATGGGCTATCTAACACTGGAAGAATTTTTCAAATCGGACCAGTAATTCCTGAGATTAGCGCGTTCAAACAAACAAACAAACAAACAAACTCTTCAGCTTTATAATATTAGTATAGATAAATGTTTTTAAGCTATGCTTTTTAAAACTGTTTTCTATGGATATAAATGAATCAAAGTAAAATGTTTTGTTAGACGAGATTTTCCGATACTGAACAATGGTTTAAAGTGTCGAATTTCTTACAGTGAAGTGTACAATATATCATACATATTGAATTACCGCCTTATCGAATACAATACAACAGTATGTTGCATCTTAAAACTGGGCAACATACTCGCTAGTCGACACGGGGCTTTAATCTGCCATATTCGGCGAACGAATATCCATTCTGAGGCAGACGCGACTGCCTTTTACGACGGAATGCACGCTTCACCACCACTTTCAATTTCACGCCAGCATTAACACTAGTCTAGGAGCTCCACTTTACAATCTTCGTCTAATCGGAAAAGATGCTTGATACAAGCTAAGCGTTCGACAGCCATATTTAGCTAATTTTAGTATTTTTATTACCATATTCTTTTCATAAGTATCGTTTGAAATGATGCCCTTTCGTCAAAATGGAAACTAGGCATAGCTAATTTACGGCTTATGGATAAATGTCGATTAACCTATCCGATAGACAAATTAACGAAAACAACTGTCATAATTTTACCAGACAAGCGAACCTTATTCAAAATTGGTGAAACCAAGGCATTGTGTTATGTACTTCTTTTATTTTTAAATTAAGTCATTCAACCGCCTGCCAGCAACAAAGATTTTATCTAATGTAGTAAGAACATAAGCATTCTAGTGCCAATTATGAAACCGTTGCAGTTTATCACCTGCCTGGTAATCTACTCATATTGGCAACTGTACATTGTTCTAGGTTTCCCATGAAAAACACCGTTACTACGGGAGCGAAGTTATATTTTCATGTGCCTTTTCCTTATGGAAATCTTTGATATTAAATAGTCTATAGTATTGTTGATCATTTAAGTAGTAAAAAACATTTATTAGTCCATCAAACAGCTCTGTGGTTTCTTTTATTGGCCCTTACTATCAATTCGCTGCGTATTCTCATAACTTCTTAGTAATTAATTCTCAATGTGCAATTAAAAGATATTTCAATTAATTTCATAGTTAATTTCAATAAAATTATTAATTTACAATAGTACTTATATTAAGACCGTTACTAAGAAGTGGGCATTGATCTAATAATGGATAAACAGTGGTATGTGCGATTATAAACGTACTACTTAGTTGTGTATATCTTTGAATCAGTAAATGGCCAGACGGATCGCGGTCCGCAGTCAGACTTGATTATAACGTGCGGTGAAATGCAAATTATATACGATTTCCTTTTGTTTATGAACTGCTAAATGTAGCCTTCGAGTTGAATGCAGAAAGTCGTTGTCATCTGGAGCCGTGTGCTTGTTTGATGGAAACTTACAGAAGCATAACTGTCTCCTTCTTTGCGAGACGGGTTGAAAATAAAATTAATTTCAGTGAATGTTACAATTAATGATTTAAATCCGAAAACCAATAAAATTATGTTTTATGCTCCAGTATATTTAAATGTGACGAGCCTGCTCCACTGAGTGCATACCTATTTATTTGCCATGTGATCTCGTGCGCCATGGAATATAATTGTATGGTCGGTTTGTATAAAAGTACACGTTATTTTAAGAACGAAGCGAAGCAACGCGGTCCAATTACGGCTCGCAATAGATATAAAAAATACGAAATCTCATTACCATCCATGGTAGTGAGCAATAATCTGGAACAAGATTATTACCCGATTTGACGAATTATACAGTGCACTCGAGTACTAAGAAATTGCTAACTAATTGCACCAATCAAACGTTTTTTACTCGCCAGTAGGAGAACTACAGAGCCTGTAAAAGAAATTAACCCGTTTATTTTCGTATTAAAGGTTTCGATCGTAATCCCTTAGCAACAATTTCACACCATTAACACCACTCAGGTAGAGGGTTAATAAGAAGAAGACAAATGAGCGGCGAATCTTCGTTCGTTACTCGTTACATTATTATTTTTAATCACAGCGAGTAACAGGTTGACAGTCGGATAATTTATATATACTTAAAGCGAACGGTTATCTTTGGCGGAATTTGGACATTTTGATTTATAATGTTCGAGTGTCGAGGAAATAAAGACGTCGTAAATTTTGCGCGGAATATACGCTGTAGCGTTTTAATAACAACCTTCTAATTAATGAAATGCAATAGCCCTTATATGTGCAGTTATTTCGATTCGATGCGCATATGTTCAGGTGTATTCATGGTGGGAATCTGCAATTTGTTTGATTCTTATTTTTATTTTGCAGACATAATTATCTTTGTTTATCAAGTGTTTTTTAATCTGAAAGGATCCTTATTGAGATACCTTTATCAATTGGCTATGTTGTTTTTCGTGGATTTTATCTTCAACCTGATGTTTGCATCACTATACATAAACTAAATTATTAGGAAGTGAAACTTAATTGGATAATTAGTAATTTTCCTTTACGTATATTAGATCTAAAATAACGTTACGTTTAAGGTAATAATTATATTATGTGATAGAAAATTAAGTAGACTGCATAATGATCACGCGCATTGTTTTACTTTTTACTCCAAAGAGCGATCCCGAGCCACTATCGGGTCTCTTTTACTAGTCGCTATTTATAAAATTAATTTAGAAAATATATCAGGACCATTAAATTTCTTAAAGTTAACATTTTCTCATATTATTTTAAATGTTACTTGGATGACACAATAGTACCTATTACGAAAAATTCACAATAAAACTACGGATCGCTGAAAAACTTTTGGTAGACAACTTAATCAAATACATAACTACTCAACATAAATTAGAATTAGGTAAATACTTTCTAATGCACACATTTTGAATCGAGACAAGTGAAGAAACTAAGATCTTAAAAATATTTACTCAAGGAAAAAAGAGAGGCAGAAACACTAAAAACGTGTCGAATGCTTTTCGATGTCTGAGGTACAAAATCCCCAAAGCTTGGGCGTAGTTAAGCAAGTGTCGATGCACGAGCCGATCATTGGGACTTGGAATATATTCAGTGGATGCGCCACACTATCGACCGTCTCGGGACCGCTGGCCGCAGTTTATGGCGCCATTAAAACCACCGTTAATGACCTCCTACCATGGTCCTGGATTTTACCTTATGAGAAATACCATCGCTTAATAAATATCTATATCCAGTACAACGGCTAAACCTGTAGTGAAAGACCGTGTTTGAATTAAGCCTATAGCCGTGTTGCCTTGTCTTGTAAAAGGAATTTCCATTGAATTACTTCGACGAAAGCAGAGAACGATATATCATATACAATCAGGCGCTCACTTACAACACAAGTTAATTGTTTCGGAAAACTAAGACGCCCTGTTTCTGAGTAGTACTACTGCAGCTGTCGGCGTTAGAACACTGGTAAATAAATATCCACTGTATTCAGAGAAACGGTCATGATTTAGGATACATCGGGTTTAAAGGGAAGAAACGAAATGAACTACAAAACTTACTTAAATTGGAAATGTATTCGGAAGCTTTTAAAAAGAGCTGTATAAGTATTATATTCACATCATTATTTAAGAATATGCATCAATTATAAAGTGCTTGCATTTTACAAACAATACTCACATGCACAATAAATAAATATATTTTTACTACGGCTTCCGTGTAACTTATAAATACCTGTGTAACGAGCTCAAATTGGAACGAGACGTAATTATAACACCTACGAGTGAGTACCTGTGTCCGCGCCGAGAGACACCGAATTCTTCAGTTAAATTTATTTAAACAAGTTTCCAGTTCGAGACATTGATTGAATAAGCTCCATCTCTATACACTTGGAAGACATTAAGTAACTCTTCCCGTCCCAAAATTGTCAAGTTAAGCGTCCGAAGCGGTCCCGTGGCGTTGAAACCCACACCTCGACACGATCTTATCTCTCCGTTGATGGATCGAACCTGGATCGATACGGGACTATTCTGTCGCGCCACGATAAACGCGCCGTCATATAAATAAGGATTGTTATACGCGATCCTTATCGAGATGATCGCTGTTGACAGATGATGAGATTAAAATGGGATAATACTTCGGGAAAGGTGAAATAATGAACACAAAGGCGACTTTTATTGATAAATTAACATAAATATATTTTTTACTTGACTGACCTCCCGAGTGTAATAGCCGAGAAAAATGATATTGATTTTAAAAAAAAGAAATATACAGTAAGTTTACTTTGGAATGTGACTATAAAGCGCTAAGCATATAGCCTCTTAGTCGGGCTTAAAACGTCCAATAAAAATAATTGCAATAACACTACTTCGTACGAATAATCTACGAACACAAGCGGTCGCCTTTGAATTCTTGGTACAAATGAAATACAAGCCGCCTGGAATCTTGACGGGCTTTCAACAAAAACTATTAAAGGAAGCACCTCTTCTCAAGTGATACGTCTTAATCGATTGAACAGAATACGTCAACAGCATCGACGAAGGTGGAGGTGTAAAAGTGTGATGTCAAATTACATTGACCGCTGTGATTCATTACCATCGGCACAAATTAAAATATTTATCTCAGATTATTTTAATCGGTTTCACACGAGCTATTTAAGAAGGAACAGGCTTCGAACCGGACGTGGGGATTCAACCGATGCTTGTAGCGAATGAGTAATTATGTGACTTACTTAGTACTTATACTGTACCTGGTACTTAATATCATACAAATATCGTTGCACAGTTATTCAACTAGTATTTATTTAGATACCGAGAGGTACAACTGTTATTTTCATGATTTATTGTCCATTGTTTAGAATGATTTGTGTTTGTGTTCATTACAAGTCTCGATCGTTTTCTATGGCTGAGAAATTCTAAATTTTGCACACTTCACAATTTAGTTTTATCCTTTATTTACTAAAACTTAACTTCCTTAGGACCATTGATATATTAAAAAAAAGCCCTTTATCTTTCAATGGTCTAGGGTCAATTCGCGAATCGCATAAATGATAAATTAAATTATAATTTACGGCTCTATCAACTAACATATAATTTTTTTTAAACCACGAAGAAATAATGTCTAAAGCAACTAGAAAGAGAGCGATCTCTTTTTCCACTGTTACCTGCTTAAACAAAGACCTAATGGAATACATTATAATAACAATAATAACGTTTGAATGTATCAATGATTATATAATCTCTCTCTTTCCACCAGGGGTTCAGTATTCAGCGCGTTATCATCAGCTCACTGGGCGCTCAGCCAGCTGGACGCAGCCATCAACTACATGCAGCAAGACCTGGCCGTGGCGAAGTCTCTCGGCGACACGGCCGGCGAGTGCCGCGCACACGGCAACCTCGGCGCCGCCTACTTCAGCCAAGGGTCCTACAAAGACGCCCTCACTGCTCACCGGTATCAACTTGTACTGGCTATGAAGTGCAAGGTCAGTACAGACATGTTTTAGTATTTCTAGATTGGTTGCAGAAGTGCGATTTGATAAATTTGTTTGTCATACATTGTATTTTGGTGGTGGTGAGAAAATTATTTGTCATCTAGGAATGTACCATGGCATGATGTTGTTTATCGTAAATCAGAATACGTATTTGATAAACTTTAATTGCAATATCGTCAGTGCCTTCGGCGCCATGTTTCATCTTAGTTATCTACACAAAGCTGGAGCCGAACATTTATGTATGTATTAAACCACTTTCTATTGCGTGTTTGGGTTTCGCTGCGCCAAGCAAATAATGCCATCACGTGAGAATAGGCTCCCTGCGGAGTTGTGCGGACAATATACAAACAATAACAGTCAGCTGAAACGAGGTGCTTTCTGAACTATCCAATAGGCAAACTACAACAAATCGCTCAATACCACCGCTAGGGGGAGCCACTATTCCCAAGCGAGGAGCAATATACGCGCTGCAGGCACAATGGAATATTTACATAAAGAATGGTAGTAAACCGTTTGATTTCTCCTTTTACAAATGAAATAACAAATGTTCTCGACTTCTCAGTCGCAATAATAACTCCCGCGGTTTACGCGGCCCTTACTTGTAAAAAGTTAATTTAATTTTTACTATGGCACTGCGCTCTCGGCTGATGATGGTTCATTATTTATTGTTTTGCTTCTTTGTTGCCATCTACCTAAATTGGCAAGTTTATTAAAGTTGCCATTGTACATTCTAGGAATCTCTCGACTATACCTGTAAGAAAAGTAAGTCATTAAGTACACAATGTCTGCCAACATTAGAAAGTAAACGTATTGATCCTAAGTTGTATACAAGAATAAACTATCTGTACTGAAAATAAACGTTGAAAAAATTGAAAATTTCCACATACGTGTACTTCCAGTGTATATTACAAAGTATTCCTACCAAGTTAGGTAAAGCATGATCCAGTCGTAGATACACAGGTTAAGTAAAGACCCATTAATTTATCAATAGTTTATCGACAATAAATATCTTGACAAAAACATCTTTCTATTTCCACTCATCAAATAGAATACAAAAAGCATGAAGCGATAATAATATGTCACGGCATCTCAGTATAATAGGTTTATAAAACGAACATAGATTAGTGCGAGTAGTTGACGAGGGTCCGGTCCGTGGAAGGAATCACTTTCGTTCGCCTCTCCGACGAGTTCTTGTCGAAACCGGCACCCGTATTACACTTGAAAAGAAACCTCACAAATAGTAAAGTTCCCTTTTTATTGAGGCCTTTGATGGCTGCCGCAGAGCCGCACACGTTGTGATGCTAATTTGCAGTAAATACACTGACATCGCTGCTCTACAAGGCCGCTCCGATGTGCAGTGACACTTATCGTCAAGTGCGATTAATCCCACGTTCCTGGAATTATACTGGCTCAAATTACAGTGTTACCTACTCTAATGAATTCAAATAGTTTTAGTTAGAGGTTCTTTAAGTTGTTTTCACTTTCTGTGCAGACTTATTGTGATTGTTTCCTTTTGATTGTAAAAATAGAACAGTAAGTCATTTTCTTGCAGTGCATTCATTTCGAAATGTTAATGCCTTGAATTAAAACATTGCTGGTAGAGCCGTCAACATGCCAAAGTTATAATATATTTAAAAAAACTTCCTCATAGAAAATAATTTGCAGAATAGAATAGAAAATATTATTTTCTTAATGATTCGACAGATATCTTGCAGACAAAGTCGCGTGCAAAGAAAATATAAAATTAAATCGCACCAAACAGGTTATAGTTCCATGAAACGTGTAAGTGATGATCCAGAAAATAGAGAAAAAGTGCTTGTCAGATTTGTTTAGTATCGCATAGCGAGCAGTGGGGATTATACTGAGCAAATAAACTAAATGCGAAGCACCGTCAATATTATAAATGAACCATATAAAACGCGTAATTAGGTACCTATAACAGCGATTGATCTTAAGATAGGAAAGTTTTTCTCAGTGAACATTATGCCCAGCAGCTTTAAGCACGTCGAATCTAACCCTGTAGGTTCAACACTCGTTTATTAAAAATAATATGTATATCGTACAACTATATCGTACTATGTATATTCATTCCACAAATGCGTTAGTTTTGTTGTTTTCATTTTGAACGCGGGCAATCATTGCGTCCACTTGTGAAACAATCTGACGAACAAATAGTCGTAAAAAATTATTTACTTTGCGCGTTCTGCTTGAATGGTACACAACAAAAACTCACCGGTCGATTTAAAATAACCGCGAAATGCTGGCAACACGGGAATTCTCGCGAGTAATCCGAGAATGGACGAATAATAATTACATGACAAAGTGAAGTGGACGCAGCCCGAGCCGCGATTACAATCAAAAGAATTATCGTGTGAGCTGCGTTTAAATGATTGCGCCGCTGACCATCTACCGCCTGTGCCCTGTAATGTGACCGAGACCATTTTATTTTTATTTACGGCTATTATCCACTCGATTCTCAAAAGTAGTAGCCTCTATACTGGTATTTTGTAAGCAGGCAATCGCAAAGCTGCTTCAATGCTTCCAATAAAAAAAATATAGGAATTCCGTTTCTAGTTTAAAATAAAATATTTACTTACCTAAAGTCAATAAACGACTAATTGACTGTTAGAGTAACGAATTCCGAGAAATACCGACTACAAAAGACGGATGTCGCCCGCGGTCCGGCTCGACCGGCCTTATCGATATCTATCTAGCGAGCTTATATCTATCGCGTCAATTATTGACAAGCATAATCGGCCATAATTTGCGCTAGCAAAGAATACAACGATATATTTTTATCAGGCCCGTTTCTCGAGCAACAAGAGTAAAAATACAGGGTTACATTTCTTTAAGTTTAAAAATAAAAGCAGAGGACTCCACATATATCTGTTTAAAACTATTAGGCTCGTTTAAAATAGACCGGTCGAGTTTTGTTTCGCTTGGGTACATGGTGGTACATGTATGTACGGCGGTCCGCGAGGCATGTGGCACACAGTGTTGCACCATCCGTTTAAGTTTCCACGGACACGGTCCCAGTTTAGACATAGACATCCGGGAGATTTTTCAGAATGTCTCCCATGTGTCTAGAAAAACATCAGACAACGTTTAAAGAATTCTTAGTAAGTCGTCTGTAATGTTTCTAACATCTCTATAGACAAAAAGTCTACACATGACGGCATTACGAACCGTTTTACTCTGTTATAATTGATGAAAGATAGATATTTCTCCAGTTTTATTTAAATTATCAAGCTAAGTAAAAATTTGTTGGGATGTGAGGAATATGTTTTTTACCCTTTTGAAGCTCTATTAACGCTTATAATCTGTACACTCGGATGAAGTTCATGATCGAAAACGAATACTAACTAAAATATAGACAAATGGACAACCAATCTTAAAAATCCACAAGTAAATTAAGTACCTCCTTTTCGCCGCGTGTATGGATCCATAGTCCATCTATACGAACAAAACTATATTAAATCTTAGCTAAAAGGGTGACGAATCCTTGGGCCTATGGCAGCCCTATTTCATGGCATAGGTATACCGAGAATAATTTGACAGTAACATGTGAGATGCGCTAGCAGGCTTCATTAACGGATGCCGCAGATAACCCGTCCGAGCCACTCCGGGCAGGTGTTATCGTACGTGCTCCAATTGCACCCTCGTATAACACATACTATTAATTGCTATTTTATACATTGCAGTTTTAGCTATTCACTTTCGACGTGACAAGAACAGCTGTTAAATGACCTACCACAGTTTAGTACTTAAAGTCCTTCTGTTGTTGTTTAAAGATTGGAAAAGTTTCGTTGCTGTGTCAAGTTAAAGTTCGTTATCGTTACTAAAGTTACTGCGTAACTAGACTAAACAAAAAAAGATGTTCGTATACAGAAAAACAGGCAGGTATACATATAGACATAAGTTCACGCTCTTTTCCCCTATGGGTAGGTAGAGACCAGAGAACGCCACTTGGTACGATCTAAAATAACCCGAACGTTATGCTGCTAAGCTGATATTGTGTAAACAGCAATGAAGAAGTTAATAAAATCGTAATATCTATATTATACTGTAAAAAAAGAATTACCATTAAAAACGTCAAGTCAAACTTACGTGATAAGCCTCCGTATATTGTATAATCAATACAGAATTAAACACAAAATACGGTGAAAACGTCTCCACTGCCGACGTATTTATTAGACACATGTGATTGCCTACTATTTATCTGTACATAAGCGCTATACATGTTAAAGCAATTCATGTTCTACTATGAGAACGAGACAGAGATATACAACGCGTATAGTGCTATCTCTTTCTTACAGCCGAACTTGAATCGCTTTAACATGTACGGCTTATATCGGAGCCATCATATGAAGAACAAAAAGTATTTGTTAGTTAAAAATACTTAAATAACCATCAGCTTGATAATGACTTAAATCTTCATTTGCAATAATAATCGGATACGCAGCGGCCATTTATTAATACCGACTTATGAATATTCATTTAAAGCGAAATTCTTCGTCGGACATTATTAGGAATATTTTAAATTGTCGGAGTAAAAATGTTATGTGTTTTACATAATGTGATAGTTGTTAATGTAGAAGGCAGGCTGTGTGGCCTTTTAAGATATAAACTTTGATAAAAAACAGAAGAACTTATGTCAAAGTAATTCCTTTTAAGTACAATGCATAAGGCATGTTAGCCAATACATTTGAATTCTGTAGCAAAACAACTAAGGCCAATAAGTTCGAATTCCAATACATAAAAAGTGTGCAAGTATTTGATGTAACTTTTATGATGAATTAGCGATATTTTACTAATATTAAAAATAGCGACGTTAAGATGCTTGGCTGTATATTTGATACTCAATCACGTCAAAACTACTGAACGCATTTTGATGAAACTTAGTACACATATAGTTTACAACCTGCATTAACACATAGGAAACTTTTTCCTTCGTGAAATCTTTTCACGCGAGCGCAACCGCGGGCGGTACTTAGTATACAATAGACTTCACATTTTATTACTAGAGTATTTTCTACGATCAGCAAACGTATTAGTATTGTCATAAATAAATAAATTTAACCCATTACTGTCCCACTGCTGGGCAAGGGTCTCCTCCCGTAATGAGGGAGGGTTTAGGCCTTGAGTCCACCACGCTGGCCAAGTGCGGGTTGGGGACTTTGCATGCCCTCAATAAATGTTTTAAACAAATTTTAGACATGCAAGGTTTCCTCACGATGTTTTCCTTCACCGTTGGAGCATGTGATAATTATTTCTAATACACACATAACTTCGAAAAGTCATTGGTGTGTTGCCTCGGGTTCGAACCTGCGATCACTTGAGTGGTAGGTGTCAACTTATACCACTCGGCTATCACTGCTGTCATACCTATTAAAAAATATGGGCTAAACTAGTTCTGCTATAAATTCTTTACTATAACATGTTGAGAATAAAAAGCCTGCAGATATCAGGACGACAAGAAACATTTAAGTTTTTAATACGCAAGATAGTTTTATAGCGGGTCTCTTTGAGATACCTCGTGGATGATGGAATTTTTATTAAGTCCCATATCTGTATACAATTTAAAATGGAAAAGTATTACTTGTAGAATTAAAAAAAATGTTTTTGTAAGTAATTGTACCGTTTATCTTAAGGCAATTAAACATATCTTCTCAATTCTATGACAAAAATAAGCTTTTAAAAATATACTTCAAGTATCAATTTATGAATCTCGATGGGATGATTTTTCAATCAGGTAATTACGATTAACCCCAAATTATATAAACACGCCGAGAACTATAAAATACACTCAAGTTTCTCCTTTAACTTCAGTCTCATATTATATATTGTTGTAGTATAAACTTAGCTTTAAAGGAGAGCAAACTCAACGAGGAAATAAATAATGAGTGTCTTCTCAATCAGATTCACTCCTACTTCAATGACCTTTTCGTTTTATCTGGTAGGAAACGAACTAGTCCAGTTAAATTGATCAAACGATTTGATCCCGATATCAGGAGGACTGCAGATTTGTTTCAATTAAACTTTTGACCTCCACAGATGTAAGAATTGCTAGGTAAATTGGTCTAGTACAAAAGAGTTCAACGCGTGCTGTTAACTGTAGCATCGGGAGTTTTAATTTAAGAATTATGAACTCGATGCTGATAGATTAAAAAGTAATGCAGAGATAATTTGTTGTTTCAAGAAGCCAAATTCTGGAACTTACAACTAATTAGAAGGATATATTTAATAGCCACGTTAAGAAGGAAAGCTTCACCTGTGCTTTATAGCTTTTTGTACAAGTAACTAGCTAAAAGCTGAGTAATCCTACGTTTAATATTATGGATGGCAATGCGTGCATGTTAGTGGTTTCGTTTCTGTTAGTTTTTGGATGAAAACCGATATAACAGGGGATAGTTTAGACTTAGCAAAAAGACCAAGGCCCGCTGTTTTTTCATAGTTTACTATAAAGATAACAGTCTCTCACTCAGTATTATATAAAAGTACGTACCTATGTATTTATTTATTTATTTAAACTTAATATACAAATTTGTATAAAGGCGGACTTAATGCCAGGGGCATTTTCTGCCAGTCTACCTTAGGGTGTATGTACTGCTTTCATAAGGCGCATTTTTCTCTCAGTGCAATGATGAGTTGCAAACACATCACGTATGTTGTGTACCTTTTATCTCCTGATGACTGTTACAAATGGTACGAGATAAGGACAGTCCGTTTTACACAAAAATACAATAAAACCTTAGTTTAGGTTTACCTCTCTGGAAAAACAAGAACATTTTGCAAGTTTTATAATAGGTAGTTTATAAAATAAACTCAGACTTACAATTTTTACTTAATTGTAATTTAATTTTACAAAATAATACATACGTACGTTTGTGTAGGGGGTTAGTCGCCGACCGAGGTAGGGATGCGATGCTAAATGTAACTTTTTAATGAACTTAAATGCACTTTTGGATTTAATACGTTTTTGTAACAAAACTTGTCTATGTCGACGCAACGTCGCCCTTTAAGATCTAGAGGTATGCTTGTAGTTCATAATTTAAGTAAAATTTCAACTGAAACGGCTGAGCAATTTAATAGTCAAGGCGTTACTAATAAGTAAAAGTACTTTGCATGAATACCGACGATTATACACAGCTTCCGTCGTTTGCTGCGTTTAAGCATAAATTATTGCAAATGTTCTATTGCGATTTCAAGAAAAGCAATCGCGATGATAGGTGTATTCATAGACATTTTATGCAAATGCACTATCTTATAACATTAACAAATTAAGTGTCATTTGAATACTTATGATTCATACCGTTAATACCTAATTCACATTAATAATTACAGAAAATATTAATTTGCTAGAATACCATTATCTGACACATCTAAGTGTCGACTTATTTGTCTTAATACTCCAGTCTACCTGAGTTCATATCTTGTAGTAGAAGGCAACAAAATAGTGAAAATAAATCACAAAGCAAATAAACGTAGTCATTATTACCGGAAAATTGATGAGCGAAGTAACGTAGCTATAGATCACCGAGATGTAAATACGATACCGCGGCGCCGATTTATCCCCATCATAGTTCACAACAGAAAGTTTATTATACGTACGAATAATCCGAACAAACAACACGTACAAAAGAACATAATAAAGGTTGATAAACGTACGTCTCATTCGAGTATTATTTATAAAGGGCTTTACACACGACGTTGACATCACACCGTGACTCTGTGTCTGTAAACATGAATAGCTTTCAAGGGATAAAACGACACAGCGCCTCGTTACACGGCCTGTAGGAAAACGTCCAAACGAGATGGAGTCAGTATGTAAATCACCGCGTTATCGTATC
This sequence comes from Anticarsia gemmatalis, assembly GCF_050436995.1. Lineage (NCBI taxonomy): Eukaryota > Metazoa > Arthropoda > Insecta > Lepidoptera > Erebidae > Anticarsia > Anticarsia gemmatalis. Next base: position 4,222,359 of record NC_134764.1, on the reverse strand, counting down.
ATGTTGCACATACTTAATTAGCTAGATTGTTGCGGACCGTCCCACTTTATTCGCTAGTGTTGGCCCCCGTCGATGCACGCCAACGATAGTGCTATATCTAGCAATAATTTAACAACGTTTAGAAGTTTATTGCGAGATATCATGGTGTTTCTAATGAGCTGTGTATTATATGATAGTATGTACATATATAAAGTTCTCATGTGCCAGTTGCTACCAAGATAGAACAAGTCGACACGCTTATATTTATTTGATTACTATTCTAACATTTGCTAGTGTCACTACGCGCGGTGTAACAAATGCAAAGTTTGGTCACTCTCTGTTTTGTGTAACAACGATATATATTAATCGATTTCGATAATATAACACAAAAAAGCTGCAGTTTAAGTTATAAAAAATGTACAAACACCTTGTCTTAAAGACTTCCTCTACATCTCATTCTCCTTTAAACAGAGCTTTTTTGAATGTACATTTTTTCAAGCCTCATTCTTGTAAAGGGTTACGATATATTTTCATCGATACCGGACGTAGTACGTCACTACTTAAAAACAAAGAGCCTATTGGCGGTCTCCGTCTGTCGCTGAGTTTAGTTTTTTTTCTCCACTTCCTTAGTGAAAAGGACGCGATGCATTCTACGGGTCCTTTTGCTCTTAATATTTTTATTTGTTTTTGCATAGGTACTTCGTTTTATTGTGTTAGAAATACAAATATGTTTTATCCGCGTCATCAATACAAATGAGTTTTCATTGATATAGTTCTTTCTATCTTTTCTATTTCTCTCTTCGATAGAATTGTATTTAGTTTTAGGAAAACTTTTAAGAAGGCATAGATTAAATAAAAGTTATTTTACGGTATGTTGCTGTCGCTACAACGTGTACGCCATCGTACAATATTAATAAAGAACTTGAATTACAACAGCTCATACATAAGCGATGTTTTACCGTGAAGATATAATTATAAGATGAGCGCACCAGTTTCGTGATCCCGTAAAGAACTGGGCAAGAACATAATTTCTGAATCAAGAGTGTGTAAATTAAGAAACCTTGCCGGAGGAAGATCTAGATATAAGTCGGTAATATACATCGTGCAAAGCTTAGATAACATCAAACGTCGCGACACTTCATTACGGTTGTTACATAATTACTATAAAACCACATAAATAAAGTCGTTACACGTCGCTCGAGGAATGCCGCCGCATTTGCATTCGCGTGATACTCCAAGACCATATTACAAGAAAAACAAAATCTGTGCCCATAAAATTTGTACCTATTGAATTGGAACTATCACAAATATATGCTATATCCTCTTAAACTAATAAAGCTGGACAGTCGGACGAGCGAACGCATTCAATGCCTTGACGAAATTTACGATATTGCAAAGCGAACATTCGCTGTATGGGACCATAAAAACTTATTGTAACTGGTTTTATAAAAGACTAGGGAAGCGCATTGAAATGACGATCAAGACGTTACGTCGGTAAGGTGTCGTTAATGGGGTGTAAGTAATGGACTTAGCATATTTATGACCCCGCGACACCTGTTCCTATTGTGTTCCTAACACTCATTTATGTAGGAAATCATACACGTGTATTGTTTTTATACGCGCCTTATAATTGCTGTAGTAGCGTAGTCCAGTAGTAGTTGCGCTGTAGCTTGTCATTTCAACAGGCCGTTCATCAACATTTTAATAAGAAACAATGTCATTTTGTTAATTATTTCTGTACTCAGTTTTACAACTCAGCAATTAAAGCTTAGTCATGGCAGTCAAGTTACAGTTACAGCAGACGCTTATCGATATTTTACGGTTGAAGTAGTAAAGCGGTATTGGAGCCATTTAAATCTAATTACTGCTCACCTAAAACAAACTATATTTTACTCACAGGACACACAAGCAGCCGCGGCGGCGCTTACATCCTTAGGGCACGTCTACACTGCCATAGGCGACTATCCGAATGCATTAGCAAGTCACAAGCAATGCGTGCAGTTGGTGAAACAAATGGGAGACCGCCTTCAGGAAGCAAGAGAAATTGGGAACGTCGGAGCAGTGTACCTGGCCATGGGAGAATTTGACTCTGCTGTGGATTGTCACACCCAACACTTAAGACTGGCTAGACGGCTGGGGGATCAGGTATGTTCCAGTCATTTGTAGTACATAAATCTTACGAAAAGCTATTGCAGTAGTGTCGCTATTATACGAGTTGCGATCGCCATCGCGGCTCGAACAAGTTTCGTGGTATACGAGTACGGTTCGAGTTGGTACCGCACTGACCGCAACGAACAGTACTGTGACAATTAACATACACTGCTAAACACATAATATAACATACTATCATTAACTTGTTTATTATATGTCGCAATTGTTAATATCTTTCTTGTATTTGTGTACAGGTTGAAGAAGCGCGAGCGTACTCCAACTTAGGCTCCTCATACCATTATAGAAGAAACTTCTCTCAAGCAATAGCTTACCACGAAAATGTGTTGAGGATAGCACAGAACTTAGGAGATCGAGCTATTGAGGCCAGAGCATATGCTGGCTTAGGACATGCTGCAAGGTAACAAGCGTCATTATTTTGAGCTAGATTCACTATAGGATGTCCCACTACTAGTGTCGGTAACATATTAAACGAAGACGGTCGATTTTGCTTGGGATAATATGCGGCGACGTCGCGCGGCTAACGTCTGTAGCGACGAGTGAAACGTGTTGAGCGAAGTTCAGTAACATACGTATTGAGTAGTGGGATCTGTCTCCTAGGTGTTGGTCTGAAGACTAGCTTACATTAATGGCTAGACATAGCTGATTAAATACCTATATAGTGTCTTACAGTTGGCTATCCATAATTGCATCAGTTACCTATTTGATAAAAACGCGTCAGCGGAGGAAGCGATTATTAGAGCAAAGTGGCTTAACAAGCTTTCCATACTTTATTGAATATTTTCCTGCTACCATAGTTGTCGAGAACATGCGGTAATTAGGGAAATTGCGGCCGTTGATTACTATCCATTCTAACTTTCTAGGCTAATCGTTTCGATTGATAAGTAAACAATTATTCTATGAAAATCGTGTCGATTTTACGCTGAACACTTAAAATTACTATCCTGTTTGCAATCAGACCGTAAAGGGCGTAAAGCTGAGTTTCTATCCTTCAGGCGGCTTATGAATAAAGAAAATCGAAGATTCAGGTCTGTCTCTTACCGCAGAAGATCTACCATACTCTGATGAAGAATAAGAACTGTAAATGCTGGGATGATAAACAGCAATGCTCACTTTACATGTAATAAATGTGAATATTGTCTTCTCGTTATATTAACAAGCTAGGAATGATTACAAAAGCCAGGTTTTATACACGAGTACATACGTTCATGAACAATTTATGGTGACAATACAACTACAATATATTACTGGTATTTCTAAACTAACTGTACAGCGCTGTATTGTTCGTATGTGCACAATTTATGCATAACTCGTGTCCTCTTTCTAAATACCGCATTGTTGTGGAGTTATGAGAATTGTTGCTCAAACGTAACTATTTTACAATAGTGGTACAAACACATTATTGACACGCCTTAATTTATCGCTGTGTAAGTCTGTACTGGTGATATTTATAGGTATCTATTATATTTTAAAGTCGGACCGGACTGCCAAAGTTTAAGTGCTCTGTCTCCCGTCACATTTACTGTTAGATACTGCTTATAAATCGACGTCTCTAGCCATCTTACGTCGTAAAGATGCTACGTTCCAGAATCGAGTAATTTGCAAAGACCTTAACTTCATGTTTGACTTTTGCAGATGCGCTGGCGACTACGCACAAGCGAAGAAATGGCACGAAAGACAACTAGATGTCGCTTTAGCTGCCAGGGACAAGGTATGTCTTTGTTACTACTTTAGTTTTACCACTAAGATACTTTTATTTTATCACTTACACTTGATATACCTACGTCGAAGATATATGATTTAATTTCGCGGTGTTTTCACTCAGGTGGGAGAAGGCAGAGCATGTTCGAACTTAGGCATCGTATATCAGCTGTTGGGAGAACACGACGCAGCATTGAAGCTACATCAAGCCCATCTATCTATCGCTAGACAATTACAAGTAAGTTAATGAAATACTCACCCAACCTGCACTTTGGCACTCTGTACTTAAGAGCTAATCCCTTCCTAATTGCGAGAGAAAGCGTGGAACTGAAGATTATTTAATCATAAAGAAGAACAATGCCGTATTTTGGCAAATTATAGGGACTATAGTTTTTCACTCTCTTTTTTCTACATAGTAATTTCTACATGTCAAATACCTTTTGATAAATTATTGATATTCCGTCTCATATCGTATTTTTTTGTTTTTTTTGCCAAGTATTTACCATTGCTTACTTCATTCAATTAACGTAATTGAGATAGCTGATTATTAGACATGTTTTAATAAGATACTTTCATTGAAAGTATGATCAGTCAATCATGTATACAATTACTTTCTCTAAAAGAGCGGTTCAATGCTAAGCATGTGATCACGCGATTACACAAATACCACAGTACTGTTTACACGACAAGCCTGTCATGGCTAATTAAATAAATATAAAGTCATTGTTAGTAGTACAGGAAACAGTAGATCATAATTCAGTTAAGTACGAAAAATTAAACAGATAAAGTCACACAATAGCTTTTCCGGATTAATTATTAATTTTCGTTAAGTTACCGAATCAATCTTAGATGGTAGTAACCTACAGCTAGTAAACTAGAGACCGAGGCCAAAATGAGTATTTTAGTTAGTCTTTAACAAATTTTACAGAACGTTATACTACAATCTCTACCATTCTCTCACAGTATTTTAATTTCTAACATCAAGCAGCGGTTAATTAATTTGAATCCAAAACCTATTCTTTCAACTTGCAACTGCTTGTCAGACTGAATAAATCTTAGCTTCGTCACACTGTTAGTACACTCAGTGCAGTAGCATGATTCGCTACAATTGAAACCATCGAGTATCGAGAGTTTGACATTTAAAATGTGCTGCAAAAATAGTTTCTACGACGCCCGCTAGAGGCGCTGAACCGAATATCATACAAACTTATCTTGATAGCTGGTTGTCGGCAGTCGATGGTGGTAGAGAATCACGGTACTGTATATGAAGTCTAATTAATAGTCCTGCTTTTCTTTTTTCAGGATAAAGCGGGCATGGGGCGAGCATACGGCAACATAGGCAACGCGTACTCCGCGGCGGGGTTCTACGAACAAGCCATCAAGTACCACAAACAAGAACTGACTATATCTAAGGAGGTCCATGACAGGAGCTCTGAAGCATCGACGCATGGAAACTTGGCTGTGGCTTACCAAGCATTGGGAGCTCATGATATGGCGCTGTTCCATTACAGAGCTCATTTGGGTAAGCAAATTTATAATTAGTGATACTGAATCCTTATTTACAGAAGGAGGAGTAAGTAGAGGGTGTCTTTTATGTATTTTTGTATTCTTAATTAACAAACTTAAATAAGAAGTACATATGTGTGTGTCCCCCGTTGACTTCTATGTATCATTTTGGACCTAATTTTTTGAGCTACAGTTGTATTCTTTTTTGTCTTAAGCACAATTTTTTCATAATAGTTCTGTTTTACATAAATAACATAATCCTTGTTGCCATTTCAGGCATAGCCAGAGAACTCAAGGACGCAGCAGGCGAGGCGTGCGCACTCCTCAACTTGGGTAACTGCCTCTCATCTCGCGGCGAGTTCGCTCAAGCCGTACCTTACTACGAGCAGCATCTGATGCTGTCCCAAGAGCTCGGTGACGTCACCGCTGAAGCCAAAGCGTGCCATTTTCTGGGATACGCACATTACTGTCTGGGGAACTATAGAGAGGCTGTCAGGTAAGTTAGAAGAATTTCCGAGTAAGAATTGTGATGTTCCCTGTAACGAAAGAAGAAAAATTGTGTCTTGCATTGAAGACTTTATTACAATTGATTAAACTTTAACTAATGCCATAATGTGGGAAACGAAGAAAAACGAACAAGTTACTATTTTGTTACTTTACCCTCATTCATAGTCTTCCACAAGAGTAACTCGTAACTTGCCTTAAATAATGATTTGCATCTTTTGTTGCAGATATTATGATCAAGACCTATCTCTCGCGAAAGACCTTCAAGATAAAATGAACATGGGCAGAGCGTACTGCAACCTTGGTCTCGCGCACTTGGCTCTTGGCAACTTGGAGACCGCGCTGGAGTGCCAGAAGTATTTCTTGGCAATTGCACACATGACACAGCATCTTCAAGGAAAGTTCCGAGCATTAGGAAATATTGGAGATGTTCTTATCAAGATGGGAGACGTGGAAGAAGCTGTCAAAATGTACCAGAGGCAGCTCGGATTTGCTAGACAGGTACGAAATACTTAAACAAAGTGTATAAGAATTTAGTCAAAGCCTGCACGAGAAAGTTTATAACTATTCCGTGGCAATATACACGGATTCGACTCCCGGCAGGCAATTCTTATTACTTTTAAACTTTTGGACTACTTATGGAAACTTGCACCAAGGCCAGTGTAATATTAAAATGTCAAATAAGCCAAGGCAAGATGCGTTTTTCAATCTCAATTTATTTATTTCCAGGCTCGAGATAGATCATTAGAAGCTGCAGCGTGTGGTGCATTGGGCTTAGCAAGAAGACTGCAGAGACGCCTCGACGCAGCTTTAGGACATCATACTCAAGTAAGTACCTCACTATTATGCATTTCCCATAGCTTCTCTGTCTTTGATGGAGCGTTTCTATAGTGTTATTAATGACGTGTTTCAGGAATTAACCCTTCGACAAGAGGCAGGCGACGCCGCGGGAGAAGCGAGAGCACATTCACATCTCGGAGCTGTGCATATGGCGTTAGGACATTATTCGCATGCAGCGAGATGCTATCGGGTATGTACGACATATATGGCATACAAACACAAATCGTATTATTAGTATTAAAATCTTTTTATGTTTTTGTAATGGCAATCACAGTGGCATTTTTCTCATCAATTATTCCTATTTCTAGGGACATTGACAAAGCACCCACAAACTTGCTTTGTACCTTATAGATGTTTTCTCAAATAAATGTTATTTTGTTACATTTTACAGGAACAACTGGAACGAGCTCAAGAGCTGCAAGACTGTGCATTGGAAGCGCAAGCGTACGGCAACCTTGGTATTGCCAAGTTAAATATGGGACACTACGAAGACGCTATTGGATATTTAGAACAGGTTTGTGACTTCAAATCGAACGTTTTGTTTGAGCGCACGGCAGAGCACCACCCAAGTTTCACATTTTTCGTACAACGATATTCGAAACAACATCAAATTTTGACACTAAACCCAAAAAAAATACCTTTACAACTAATTTAAAAAAAAAAACTATATCCAAATAGTACTATACTAAATTAATCATCCACTGCAACTATGCCAAAGCACTTACCTACTTATAAAATGTTTGCAGCAACTAGCCATCCTCGAGCGAGTGAACACACCTACCTGCCAACTGGATAAAGCCCGAGCTTTGGGTTCACTGGGCGACTGTTACGACGCGTTAGGAGATCCTGACGAGGCTGCCAAATATCATGAGCAACATCTCGCGGCGGCACTCAAACTTGATAACAAGAGAGAACAGGAGAGAGCTTACCGGGGTCTTGGACTTAGTCATAAGTACGTATTACTCAAAATAATAGTAGATCTAAAATAACACAACATTTTTTCTTTAACTTGTCTATTATTAACTTATGACGACTACTTCGCCTGTTAAAACCTTAAACCTTAATTATTTAAAGAAGATGAATCTTAGGATTTTTGTTCATGTAATTATTCCGTTTTCAGGTCTGTAGGCAGTCTGCAACAAGCCCTGGTATGCCTAGAGAAGCGACTGGTGGTATCACATGAGCTTGGCGCGCCTGAAGCAAAGGCTCAGGCGTATGGAGAACTTGGCGCGCTGCACATTGCACTCAACAACTTGGAACAAGCTGTACTTTGTCTGGATCATCAGAAAAATATTGCCAAGTAAGAGCCTCGTCTAGTCCGTAGCATTCGTTTAAGAAATAAAAAAAAAGAATTTTGAAGTTATAAGAAATATTAGTACTATATATAATAATAAGTTAAAATAAACCCAATTAGACATAATACTGCGCCAGTATTCGAGTTGAAAATTAAACTACTATAGTAAAATATAATTTATATGTGTGTTGCAGGGAACTAAACAACCAAATAATGGAGGCAGAAGCGTGTCACTCGCTTGGTGTGGCGCAGCACGCACTGGGTGACCACGCGGCTGCCGTCAGGCATCATCGCGCCGAACTTGAGCTAGCACACCGACTGGCACTTACACACCTACAGGTAATAAGTAAATCAAAACCTAGGTGATCGTAACAGAATAACAGTGACACTATACCGCCCAAACTTATTGAATATCTGTCTTGATAGGCGAAACAATGTTGTAAAATAGATACCACACTTGTATATTGTGCGTTTTTTTTTAAATATGTCTATGTACAGGCGCGCGCTTGCGGCGGTCTGGGCGCTGCACACGCGTCGATGGGAGCACATGCAGAAGCCGCTCGCTGGCATGAGTCACGGTTACGACATGCTACTGCAGCAGGTACATAATACTTATACCTAATTCAAGTTTGAACTCTGGTATGTTTTGTTGTGTGCGTATTTAGTAATTCGGCGTTATAAAAATTATTTGTAACTAATATATTTTTGGTTTTCATAGGTGACACACGTGGACGAGCTCAAGCTCTGGCCGATCTTGGTCGGGCGCACCTCGCCATGGGTGCTTGTGGCAGCGCTGTATCTTACCTACGACAAGCACTAGCTGCCACTGAGGGATTAGCTGATGCTGATGAAGAGGTAAGAACCAACACGAATTGCAAAATAATTAGAGTATCAAACCGTTCAGATGAACACATATTACACAAAATATTATCATCTCTTATTAGGCTCGCGTACGTCATCGCCTCGGCTTCGCGTTATGGGCATCCGGCGAACTGGAAGAAGCGAAAGAGCAGTTACAAGCCGCACTCACACTGCTGGAATCCGGCAACGAAAAGCATCGTGACAGGAAGATCGCCGCCCTGTACACTTCCACGCAACACGCATTGCAGAGAGTACTTGTCGGTATGTATGAAATAATATTGTATGAAAAGACATCAAATTGTGATCTGAAAGTTGCCCTGTAACGCAACTTCTTTGAGCAATTTAAGTGCAGTAAGTTTAAAATATTGCGGAATGCGTCGAGTGTTCAATTGCGTATGAGATAAGTCTACAATTGAATCATTAATAACGTACAGATTAAAATTCTCTTCCCTAAAATTGTTATCTTATTTCAGAACTTGGTCGTCATCCTGAGGCTTTGGTAGTTGCCGAACGAGGTCGATGCCGCTCCCTGGACGCCGTTACTGAGAAGCCGGCAGGAACACTCAACCAAGCTAACCTTGAATTACATGCCGCGCAAAGGTAAAATCCAATTGTTGAAACGTTTACCTCAAAGATTAGGCACAGTCACTTTCTATATAGAAGAAATTATCATTAGTAGAATTGCATTCACAATATACTTATTCTTTCTAGAAATTCGGAAGAGACAAGCAAAGAACGTTCTGAACCCTGGAGCCCATCAACCGTGGAACAAGTTCTAGAAGTTGTGAACAAGCAGAAAGCACCTGTATTGTATTACAGTCTTGCCGCTGGCAGACTATATGCCTGGCTACTACAACCTCATAAAGGTAAATAACAATAAAAAAATCAAATTGCATTGAGCTCATATGGTGTCTATTAAATTCTATGGATTTTTATTCCAACTAAAATATTGTTCCAGGTATTCTAAGATTCCACCAGGTATCCCTCTTGGAAGAAGCTGAAGACAGTGACAACAGCTTGCCAGATATTAGCCCAGATGACTTGCAACCTAGCAATGGTAAGCATACATTGCCATGAGCCTCGTTAGTGTCCATTTTATAATTCTGTTTTCCCTACAATATACACGTCATTGATCTTGCAGATGGACTTGGCAAATTGGGACGTTGCATCGGCGAATGGTCAGCCTGGTTGAAGACGAATGCTGAAAGAAGGGCTGACGTTGATGACCAGTGGGACCCTGATGAAAGGCCAAACACGGGATTGGCAAGAATGGTAAGTTCACTGAACTCCCTACACTTATTCAACCTATACCTCAGTCGAGTAGAGAACAAAAAATTCTCGGGTCTGCGTAATATGATGTGGTAAATGGCTAATACGTTCTTTATTTATTTACAGGTGACCCGCAACCATTTACTGAATTCGTCCAACTACTCGTTGAGCTCGTTGTTCAGCGTGGGCTCTGTCGGAGGATCTGTCGCAGGATCCGTAGCCAGTCTTCAAGGATCTACCAGGTCAGTACCTACACATTAATTTTCACACACTATTTTTAAGTAAACACATCACGTACTTTTTAAGTATACGTATAGATCTTTCCAAATCCTATGTTAACTTTAACTTTACTTTCGTGTGTCATTAGGTCCAGTGCCCACGGTCCGCGTAAGAAGCAACCATCTTGGCAAGGTCCACCGTGCCTCAGCGCTCTCTATCAGATGCTTTTAGCACCATTTGAAGATCTGCTACCCGCATCCTGTAACAATAATCATGGTAAGAAATTACTGCAGTGATTCTTTCAAAAGTAGCTAATAAAACCTTTGTTTTTACTATTTAACTGTCTTATATCTCTCTTTATTCCTAACCCATTAATCCATTTAAATAGGCAATAATTTCATGAATAACGAACTATACCTAATACTTTTTTCTAGCATCACACGGGCGTCGCGGCTGTGGTGGTCGTCGAGAACTGATCGTGGTAGTAGAAGGTGCCCTATACGCTTGTCCTTGGGGAGCCCTGCGTAGTGCCACTCCTGCCCCGGGAACTATCGCCACTCCGAACAGTGTGGCCACTGACGGCGAGCCGCTGTGTGAACGATACGCGTTGCTAGCGGCACCGGCGCTCCGACCACTGAGACACCACAGACATATGAGGGCCAGGCCTCATCATGATCATGGTATGTACTGCAGATAGAGAGACTTTATCGTGTTATCTATCCTAGATATTAAACTTGAATACTTTGTGATGGATCTTATAAGAGTAACTTGTCCGATCTCAATTACCAAGTACATTAATAACACAAATTTTGTCAATAACAATTTTAATCCTATCATAATTTATCACTTGACATAAAAAATAAATAGCCTTATTTAATTCTCCCTTTGTCTCTACAGGAGCAACGGCAGCAAACGGTAACAACGCAGAGGCAGGCATGCGTTGCCTGGTGGTGGGTGCGCCCCGTGTTGGTGGTGCACGCTGGGCCGCCGCGCACGCACAACTCAAGGAGGCGGAGCTTGTCGCCGACATGTTACGCGTCACACCACTCACTGATTATCAGGTAAATATTTAGCTTGAACAGCGATAAATAATTATAGGGAAAAAATAAATAAATAAATATAATAAAAAATAAGCAGCAATTTAAAAAAAGAAATTACTTTTGCAAAGCTCTGACTCCATGTTTTTTAAAATCCTGAACAGGGATAAAACTTATACATGATTTTGTTTGTTTGTTGTATGATATGACATTGACTATTAATAAAAATCAATTTAATTTACTTTGTTACTTGCAGGCATCTAAAGAAGCAGTACTATCCCAGCTAACGCAAGCTGAGTGTATACATTTCGCAACACACATTTGCTGGAAAACGCCAGCCATTGTGCTCAGTCCTGGTGAAGTGGTAAGTTTATTTATAAGTAAATAAAAAAATAAATAAGACTTCATCAAAAGATGTGTTACATAATGTCATAAAGCAGTCAAATAACAGCAACAGTAATTTAGAGCAATATTTTCTCATTTAAGAACGATTTATTAAAACTTCACATATCTGATATGGGCTATCTTAAATGCGCAACTACTATTTGCAGGTCGATTCGCAAGCAAAGCGTTTATTGAACACAAGTGTCGGTAGCGGAGCAGCTGACACTTCCACTGAAAATGAAGAAGAAAGTAAGTTTTTACTGAGATGACCGTTATCCGCATAGCTATGAACTCTGAACCTTTTTTAATACTTGTTGTTTGTCTGTAGATCCGGAACCTGCCAGCAATGAGGAACTGCCTCCAGCGTCCGAGTTCATGTTGACGGCATCAGAAATTATGAACTTGAAGATAACTGCAAGACTGGTACGATATACCTTACTACTAAAATTGTAAAAACTTACTATTGAAAAGTGTGGTTCTTGATGTCCCCCCTGTCTACAACATTTGATTAATATATTTCCATTTCGCAGGTGGTTATATCCTGTGCTCCGTCCAGCGGTGCACTGCAAGGATCTGGTGATGACACTGATGACGTCAGCGTGGCGGGCGACGGCGTGTCCCGTCTTTGTCGTGCATTGCTCGCGGCTGGAGCTCACTCTATACTGCTGACGATGTGGCCTGCGCCGCAAGACACTGCTACCAAGATATTGTACAGAGCGCTGTACTCTGCTTTGCTGCAGGGTAGCAGGGTTGCCAAGTAAGTTTACTATCACTACATGCTACACTTGGTCGTGTCAAATACTATAGATGTGCTTTTGTAACAGAGGTACTGTTACAAAAGCAAAAAATCTAGAGTAAGATAGCAAGGAAATTAATTTATTGTAGACCCAAAGAAAATTAACACTAAGTGACTTCAGAGAAACGTAGCACAGTATCTAATATAAACTTTCACTTTCAGGGCATTAGGTGATGCGATGCAAACTGTTCGTCACACGAAGCACTTTGCACACCCTGCACACTGGTCCGGACTCGTGCTGGTGGGCGCTAACGTACGTCTCAGCAACAAAGTGGCACTCATGGGACAAGCGCTCTGCGAACTGCTTGCTGCACCTGATAAATGCAGGTAAGAAAAGAAGAGCCAGTTTAAGATAACAAAATGTTGTATGTGAGAGCGAAGGAAAGAGTGAGTGAGAGAGAATATATTTTGTTAAGATATAAGAGACGCTCAAATTTTATTCGGAAGGATAATGATGACTTGTCTTTTGGATTTGCAAAGTTGTTAAAAATATATTCCTTTTCAGAGATGCATTGAGAGTATGCTTACACTTGGTGGAGAAGTCACTGCAAAGAATAGTCCGCGGTCAGAAGAATGCAATGTATACAACACAGAAGAGTATCGAGAACAAAGCTGGCAATGTCAGCGGATGGAGGGAACTGCTAATGAGCGTTGGTTTTAGGTAAGAAAACGTACCTTTATAGATTCTGCGTCAAAAACTGCGTCAGTAACAAGTGAATTGATAATAGGGTAGCGGCACTCCCAATACCAAACTCTGTACAATGTTTCAATGAATATATTAAAAGTCTTTCTCTACTTAGATAGCAACTACCATATTTTTGTTATAGATTTGAACCAGCAGCGAACGGTATACCATCAAGCGTATTCTTCCCTCAAAGTGACCCTGAAGAGAGACTAACTCAGTGCTCGGCCAGTTTACAAGCATTACTTGGTAAGTCGTCTTCTCAGCAATCATATTAGCCTTCATTCTTTACTGGATTGCGGTTTTGATCTGCTTTACTCGAAACATTCTCAACTAATATCATTTTTGCAGGTCTGACATCAACAACACTACAAGCACTATCAAAGCTGATATCGAACGGTGACGTAGCAGACGACATTATCGGGGTGATACGCTCAGTCATCTCGCAGTTCTCCGTCAAGAACTCCGACACAGACACTATTGAAGTTGCTGTCAATGTCAGGTAAGGAACCAAAACCCATATTTTGATAAATCAACTACACAAGGATTTTCGTATATCTTCGATGACCAAGCCTTATTACATAACTAGCTGACTCGCGCAACTTCGCTTGCGTCACATAAGAGAGAATGGGTCAAATTTTTACCCGTTTTTGTAACATTTTTTACTGGTACTCTGATCCTGTTGGTCGTAGCGTAATGATAGCTTATAGACTTCCTCGACAAATGGGCTATCTAACATTGAAAGAATTTTTCAAATCGGACCAGTACTTAGTTACTGAGATTAGCGCGTTCAAACAAACAAACCCTTCAGCTTTATAAAATTAGTATAGATCTGAGTTCACCTTTATTTGTCTACGTTAATTTTGTTCAATCAAACACAGTTAATCATAATTTGAAATATCAGTCAGATTTGACCGCTGGGTGTTAGAGCTAGATTTATGAAAAATATTTCACTGTAATAATCGTTTCTTCGTGCAGGTTATGGCGTGTAAATGGATGCCACGAGCTGTTGGCGTCCCTTGGCTTCGACCTGGCGGAGGTTGGTCAAGACGAGGTCACGCTGCGTACCGGCAAGGCAGCTAACAGAAGACATATTCAGTTTGTGCTACAAGCACTACTTGCTTTGTTTGGTATGTTCATATACTTTATACTGTGTTTTTCTCTTGATTCACTCATTAGCTATATTTGCTGATTCTCTAATTGATTTTCTCAACAGATACCCAAGAAGCTCCTCGAAGCCTCAGCTTGGAGTCGAGCTCAAGCGTCGAGTCTCTAGCATCCATTGATGATGGTGACCTGGAGCCTCACTCTGATGGAGAGCCACCGCCGAGACAGCATAGACGTAAGTAGACCACTATATCAAAATAATGATCATACCTTTTTTGCATTGTAAAGAGGAAATATTAATATATGTTTTTTTCTACAGAAGAAAGCGTATCATCGGTACCACCGCCGCCGCTGCCTTTAGGATCATGCGGAGGTGCTTTCACGATGTACGTAAGAGGTTCAACAGCTTCAACGGAAGTAGGACGCGGGGAGCCTGACGGTCGCACTGCACCGCCACCTGCTCCACCGCCACCGAGATACCGCGGAGAGAGTGATGCTGCCTTTACGCCATCCCCACCAGCTGCACCACCAGCACCTACTACCGCACCACCCAGAGATGTATCACTCGCTCTCGCACATCAAACGAAAATCCGGACATTATACACAAGAAGACCACCGTCTGATGACTCCGACTGGGAAAGTTCTGGTCACGACACAGTCCTCAGACGTCGTCCTGAACATTCCCATGCAAGATACTTGGACGCTTTCTATGATCTTGCTTCAGCGCAACCAAGACGATCCGAAGAAGAAAAGGCTGAGCCGCAAATAGCGCAGCCATCAACTTCCAAACGAACGCCACGACCCAAAATGGGCACGAGTAGCCGCGACTCAATGGCACAAGTGAGACACATGAGTGGTGAACTCACGCCTACCATCTCCGAAGTATACCACGAAAGAAATATAGGTCTCGGCCTTGCACCTCCTCTAGCCGAACTACTGCTGGCTGAAGAATCTAAGACTGAAATGAGAGCCGCTAGCTCAAGTGAAAACCTTCTGCTACAGAACCTGGAGAAGCTTGGTCTGTTAGGTGATGCAAGTGAGAATGAAGAACGTTGGTGCGGCACCAACTCTTCAAGACCTTGGTTATCAGCACCACCATTGGAAACTGATGTGCAAGGATCAGATCTGACAACAGCTGAAATAATAGAACGCCAAACTAAGTTCAAGAAAGATGTTGAACCGAAGAGGAAAGAAGAGAATGCGTATGAACTGAAACCGAAAGAAGAAGCTCCAGGACCGAGTGGTATTGAGAAACGATCAGTGTCGCCATTCTCGGAACTGTCGAGGAGAGACGAGGGTGATGGCAGAAGTATTGCTGATTCTCATTCTTCGTACAAGGCTTTGGTACTCAGTCCTCGAGCTCCTTACTTGCCCGAGGAAGGTGAAGGGACTATGAATACTGGAAACTCAGGAGGCGTAGTCGATGGAGGTAAAACTCACCCCCGCCCCCGCAGACCTCCCGTCCCCCGCACTAGACCTACGTATACGACGTTAGACTTTCCACCGAATAAATGATTAAGATTTGTATATTGTTATGTAACTAATATAGGATACTTCTGAGTACATGTAATTTATTCTAGACTGTTTGTGAATGGTTAAGGCTATGAAGTCAGTGAATATTGCGTTAGTTTTTCAAATGTTATATATTGTAGTTTATTTCATATTTTCGTCATGACATATCGTTATTTATAATTTAGTTATTTATTGTAGTATTATATGACGTTAACTATTAAAACTGTAAATCTTAGTGTATCGCTAGATAAGCTTTAAGACTCGACGATTACTTGCCATTGCTTATATGTATTTTAGATGTACTTGTAAAAATTGAACATAAATACAGTCATAAAATTAACTCATCAGTATTTCATTCCCTTATCACGTTTTTTACCTTTGGTTAAATTTTCTCAAAAAATGTCCTATACTAAGTAATGCCATAAATGATCTATGTTAAATGTTAAGTAAAACTATAATTGCCTACGAATTTATTCAATTACTTTTGAACGGAATCATTCACAGTCGTTGCCAGTCAGAAGCTGTAGTAAGTATCTCGTTGTAACCCAGGTAGCTGGGTTGAGGAGATCTGATAGGCAGTGGCCCCATGACTCCATCACATTTAGAAGAAAAACTACACTGATAATGGTTATAGCCTGAAGATAGTTATAGAAAAGTAATAAACTTCTGTGAAAGTACCTTTATAAAAGATCAAACAAACCGCAAACTACAGAACAATCCCGCAGGCTATCTATCATTGTCAACGATGCCAATGAAAGTGTAAGTCGTACATTACCACGCCTAGATATTACCGCTATTTATTAACTACAAGTGATATCATGGCAGTTCACACCTTGTCCGTACCGCTGTTCTAACTATAGAGTCTATGCAAACGAGTTAATACATAAATACAATGTCTTAATGAATGTGGCCCAACAACACTAATTAACTGCGGGCAGGTGCTTAATTGTTACGCTTATACATGTATTTGTTAGTTCGCAATCGATATTGATCGGCTGGTATTTATTATTAGTTAATTAGTAAATTATAACGCCTGAAATTATTGAGCAAGTAGTTGCATGACACCAAAAATCATCAACTAGAATGTGGAAAAGACGGAAGACTATTTAAAACTGATGCATCAAACTTAGCGTTTGGTCGGATGATGGGCTTGTAAACTGCTTATTTAACTTATGTTCCCATGACAGAAACTACTCCGTAAAAAAATATTTTATTCCATTCTGAAAAATAAAGTTTATTCCACCAGGACTGAGACTTACAACGATAAAGATATATTCTGATAGAATTCAAGAACCACCTTATAACTTAACGGTAGCTCTACATTACTAATTGAAGAAATTCATACTTCGGCAACGCAAGAAACTGTTCTAGATTAATTTATATCCAAGAACAGAAATAAACAAAGGTTTGGAACTGTTAAAAAGTTTTATGCACAGGAGTTGGTGGATATATTTACACGATATTGAGACTCCAGTTGTAGAGGTAATCAGAAATAATCGAGATTATTTGGGCACCTGATAATTTAATTCAATTTCCCATTATAAAATTGTGGCCTGATGAGGTATCCGTAGAACCATTCGAGAATTACGTTGGAAAACTTAACAAAGAGCCGGCACAAATTATATGTTATTTAAGCGCATTGACCGCAATGAGCCGTCGTAATTTATAATTAGGTTTTAAATTACAATCAAGTTCCAAACTTTCGAGAGGCTAGGTCTCGAGCGGCCATCGTAAAGAACACTGGCGAATTCCGATCAGCTACAATCATTGCGCAGTTGACATTTAGATATCCTTAGGAACTAGTTGTTTGGTTAAACAGCCGGAACTGGAAATAAAACAGAAGTAGCAACCGCAGCGGCAAGGCGGTAACAGAGAAACGTTGTTGGTGTTACGATCTCGACCTTGACACGGCATTGAGTGGCGCAAACGCATTTTATACCGATTACGTATGGGGTTCCTTTTTTGTTACACCTATACGTAATATTTGTTACAAATGAACAATACCAGTTATTGTCCGGGTACTGGTAAATTCGATAGCTGCATTTGTCCGATACGTGACGCGAACGTTAATATAAAGACAATTAGCTTGTTATATTGCTATTAATCATTTTGATAACTATATTTAATTTTAACTAACGAATTCAACATTCACTGACCTGTCAAATTCTAATCTTGAGGTCACGTTCCAAGCGCATTTATCATTAGGGTCAGTTAAACGCGTGAGATTCTTACAAGTTCTACTAAAATGAGCAAAGATTTTTGAGGATGGAGGGAAATGCGAATTAGTTTTTCACAAAAACAGCTAATTAGAGCTGGAAAAAAATTATGTGTAACTTAGCACGGTTTAGCATATAAAGAAAACTTTATAACCGGGAACAACTTTGCAAACAGTCGCAGTCATAGGCAGAACATAAAATATTGAAGACCAAACAAGAAAAACGATATCTGAGAACAAAATTACCTACATTCCAGCAAACAAGATCTTCGTCTCATAATCTATTTTCAGACAGCTACTAGAATATAATAGGTACTTAACATTTTAAACAATACAAAGAGATATTAAAGTTAAACCGCAAACATTTGGACAGGCAACAATCAGTGATTTTTATCACAATGTCCTTTACAGGTGTTCAATTAAATATGCGCACGCCCACGCTTTTCACAAAGTAACAATGTTATCCGACGTTTCATTGACCGAATCAATGCTTATTCGATTATAATCAAATAAAATATAGACTACGTAGAAATTGAATGTGGTTATATTCTGAAGAAATTGAACTAAATACTGTATTGGAATAAGGTAGGAATTTGTACAAACAATCTATCATGAAAAACTGTTACAGGTAGAAAACTAATTTCTTAAATTCTTCAAATGTAGATGTCAAAAATCATTGTTAACTTAAAAGTATAATTGTCGGCCAAATTGACAGCCAATAATCTTGTAGAGAGTTGTCAAGTATCGGCCGATGCTTATCTTCAGTTGAATTTTGACATATTTTGGTCGAAGATCTGTCAAAACTCAACCCCAGTCAATCATTCTATCCATTGGTAACATATTAATAACGGCGGTAAGTCTATGCTATGCACAAATTGCTGGCTATTACGATGTGTTCACTCAAAATTTAAGAAAACCAATATAATTGCGTGTGTTAGCGAACAACTAAATAGACTATCTAGCCATATTGATCGTTTCTTTCGGCGTTGCCCAAAGCTAGGTCGTGATTTAAGGAACGCTTAATGCAAACCAAATCGGATTAGACGCAGTAAATCTCGATAATTATCATATTATTGTTTGTGAATGAGACAAAGCCGAAACAGAAAGGCGCCAATAGAGTATGCAAAGGATAATTTAACAAATATTATGAAGAGCACTAGCACGTTACTTTTTTTGTACAACAAGTTTATTAAAGTTTATTAAGTATTTAAGGTTACGGAAATGAAGTGAAATGATGTCAAAATATCACAAGTTAAGACAAAATATCTATTGAATACTATTGATATTACTTATATATTGTAGACTGACCATTGCTTACCCGTCTGATTCAGAATATTATTATAGGTACAGGCAAACCTATCTGCGCCGGAGCTCTTCACACGCGTAATAATGTATACTTGCGATGATACGTCCGAAACCGCGTAACCCGTAATAATTTTTTATATATCATCCGTTGTTTATTTTTTTAAACTTACCACATAGTCTGTTTCATAGCTATCCAATTTATTTCCTTAATGCAACCAATTAATTTGGTTATGTATTTCGAACAACAACGCCATCCATTAGTTGCGGCGAACAACGACAACAAACGAAATTACTCGGTTTGCCATCTAGGATATCCCGATCGCACCGGACCCACGTAAACCAACATTTTTGTGTAATATATCATACAACATTTATGTTTGAAAATCTTATAAATGTATAGCATGTTTCAAAGGTATTTTTTTATTAATAAAGCCATCAAATAAATTAATTAGAAGAAACATGCTTTGTTGCGGACTATAACGCCATCTATTGGTTGGTGCGAACAACAGGTATCGATACGGCAAGCGCCGCGTTCACTATGCGAATGTTGTGAAATGGATTGCACGCCATCTATGGTCTCTATAGGGAAACGGAGGTTCAAACGAATTCTACGTATTTTTTTCAATTTTCTAAAAATCTTTGAAATTTTATGCTATAAAAAGTATCCTAGAAATTGCTCCACTACTTATTCTATGCATATACCAAATTTCAGTGCATTCTATTCGGTAGTTTTTAAGTGATAGCGACACATACAGACGGAGGACAGACAGACAGACAGACAGACAGACAGAAAAGAAAATTATAAATTGCAGATTCGGTATCAGTATCCGTTACTAAACATCCCCATTGGTTTTTTTTTTAATATATTCAATGTACAGAATTGACCTCTCTACAGATTTATTATAAGTATAGATTTATTAATACATGGGAACCGTTTATGCGCACCGGTAAAGAAAAAAGTAGAGTTCGCGCGTTCCACTAACTTTGCCTCCATCCTACTTCTCTCTCTAGTCGAAAAATAATTCACTTTCTCACTTCGCATAATCGCCTTCACCCATTTTAATACTCTTTGTTCTATACACGTTTCATTTTGTTTAAATCCTGCTTTATAAATAATTAATTCGATCATAAAATTCATGAACTTGTAAGTAGGCACTTGCACAATAAGACTATTTCTAAACATCAACTAATAAAAATATTAAAAAGAACTATTACTAGTGTGAAACAAATAATTTAATTAACATATAATATGAAGTAAGCGGCCCACTTTCCGCCCTGTGTGCAACGCCTATAGTCCGAATACTTACGAGTTTAGCCGACAAGACACGATTATTGTCTTTATATCCATTGTATTCAAATGTTTCATGTATTTCCTAGTTCGGCGGTAGCGACTGTTGCATATTATTTTTAATATATGACATTTATGGGTAATTTCCATGAGCTCCTAATATCTTCAAGTTTCAAGTCGGTGCGTTATGAACGAGGTTTTATAACCTTCCTTTCTCCAGGTACTTAGGCATACGTAATTCGTTTGTTTTGGAGACGGCTAGATTGCTATCTTGTCTTACGCTACTTTTTATGCGAAGTGGGTCATCAAATGACGTTATTAATCATCACTGAATAATTGCGTGACAGATCTATACTAAAATCTATATCTATACTAATATTATAAAGCTGAAGAGTTTGTTTGTTTGATTGTTTGTTTGTTTGAACGCGCTAATCTCAGGAACTACTGGTCCGATTTGAAAAATTCTTTCAGTGTTAGATAGCCCATTTATCGAGGAAGGCTATAGGCTATATCATCACGCTACGACCAATAGGAGCAGAGTACGAGTAAAAAATTTTACAAAAACGGAGAAAAATTTGATGCATTCTGTCTTATGATGCAAGCGAAGTTGCGCGGGTCAGCTAGTATTTAATATTATTGCAATGACCGTAGGTACTTAAAAAATTGTTTCCGTAAAATCTCAAGTGCGTTTTAATGAACAACCGATAAATCTCTTAAACACCACATTTTACGCGTGATTAATGCCGGTAGTATTAATTTCAGAGGAGGAACAAATGAGCGACTACAGGATTTATTGAAATATTAAATTACATGTTTATCCATGCCATTTATAACGTTGATACATCGCCTCCATGATAGCAACACGCATAAACTTAGATTAAAGGTGAATTAATATATAATTAACACGTTTTTTTACAATAAAGTAATTAAGCAGACTAAATCAGCGTACGCAAAGACAATAATTACAATATTTTTCGTTCCTTAATTTATTTCCGATGAAGTCTGGTGATTAAAAATATATTATTGTTGCTTGGGATAATTATATATGTTTCTGCTCTAGCACCTTAACAGTACAGGTATCCGTAAAACTATATTAAGTAAGATATAATTACTTTTTTCCCCGATAAACTCGATAAGGTACTGTAAATCTTAATATATATATATTTATTTATTACTAGCTGACCCGCGCAACTTCGCTTGCGTCAGATAAGAGAGAATGGGTCATAATTTTCCCAGTTTTTATAACATTTTTCGTTGTTACTCCGCTCCTAATGTCCGTAGCGTGATGATATATAGCCTATAACCTTCCTTAATAAATGGGCTATCTAACACTGAAAGAATTTTACAAATCGGACCAGTAGTTCCTGAGATTAGCGCGTTCAAACAAACAAACAAACAAACAAACAAACTCTTCAGCTTTATAATATTAGTATAGATAAGGCTAGTTTACATTACAATAATGTGCGCAAGCCACGATAGTTTAAAATCGTTAATCAACAAGTTAGTGAATAAGCCATTTCTAAAAAGAAATGGATCTAAATCAAATCATTTATTCATTTAGGTCAAATGCCATAGATACAGAGAGTAAATTTACCGCCAGTTCGGAAAGTAGAGCCAATGAGAAAGAGCTGGCACGAAACGAAACGATGACATTTAAGTAGAGTAAAGTTAGGTTAAAACTTACAATGCTTTTTACATATACAGAAATACACGACATTGCAGACTTTAAATGGTCTCTGTTATTTTTGTCTTCACTGAATAAAATATTTGAACACTTAAGCATCGCGTTTATATCGATAGTATCAATCTATTATTGCACGAATGTTAATAACTGATTTCCAAGATAGTTATGATATCTATATAAAAACCCCTAGGAAAGAGAGGTGATTGATATATCCAAAAATATAATGATTTCTTCAACACTATAAGTGGTATAATCTTCTCATTGACATGCGAACAGTACCCGTACAAGGAGTATTCTTGTAATGAACAATATCCTTATTATTTATTATGCCTATGTTGAAGTATCATTTATACAGGCTATATCATTGTTTTAAATTACACGTATTAAGTAAATTAATGATCACGCACTAGCCTGGCCTTTACTGTCCTCAACCAAAAAGGTCGCTCCCAAAATAATTTTAAAAATGCAACGATGTTGTGACTGCGTGGGCATTTTAGTGGCCGTAAATGGCAATAATTGTGGTAATAATAATTATTACATATTAGCATTGTTGCTTATGTATCATGTAGTTAATTATTATTATGGTAATAAATTTACCAGAGTCTACGAACAGAAAATAAACGTTCATGTATTAAGATTCGTTTATTGTAAATATTATTATAATAATCCGTTTTTTTATATTTACTAGTGTCTTATCTAACGAGACGCGTAGTACGGACGCGTAGCACCGACGCGTAGCAAATGCTCGTGGCGAGGATGGTTTTTAAAATGTTGCGTTTTTCTCTCGATTTCTACTAAATATGGCAGCTTAAGACATAAACAAAGTTGGTGCGAAAAACATAAGTTACCACTTCTACAATTAGTAATTTTTTTAGGCAATTAAACCTCAGACACAGTTGTCTGTATAATTAAAGTCGTTTACCATTTACTAGTATTTATTTAGTGGTTTCAAGCTTATACATGTAAGTATACGTTGTCAATAAACGTGTAGCGCCGTAGGGCGTCGATAGCAAATATAATTGAACATAATGGTTTAATTAAAAATGTGGCCTCGCCCAATCTAAACTGCCATTATTTGTGAGTACTTTTATATCGTTATTCGGGCGCCCGTTTATCTTCCGTCCGGCAACATTAGTAAGTGCTCAGAAAAAATAAACAATTAACCTTCGTACGAACCACATATGGTCATATTATTGAAATTACATCCATATTCTGATACTCGTTGAACCATCATGTTAAAGGTCTACAGGACAATCCCGTTTTAGATTAAAAACCAATAAAACAGAGAAATAAAGAAGTTTATAATATTTTTATTGAACTACATTCTTACAATGCAGGTGCAAGTTGGTGGATAAAAAATCTGTTCACTTATCTGCGGCTTGAAAGCTACTAACAGCAGTACCGGGAACTAGTTTAACCTGTTTCTTTAAATACATTGCTATGGTATTATTTAAAAGGGAAAAGGATTAGGCAATACGTTGTGATAAACGTGTCCGGAAGGTCGTGAGCCATTGATATATTTTTTCACAGACCACTTTCAAGGAGACTGACATATCGAGATACATAGTTGGATTTTGTAAAGCAAATATACTAAAATAGTAAGAAGGTCGTCCTGTTCATTTGTTTTGGATAAATCAATAATTTTATTTTTATGGAAGTGTGCCTTGCACTTTGCAGCATATTGGCCAAGACGCCCTGAGCGATACAACTTTAGGTTAATGTCAGTTCCCTGGCTTCTTAGCAAAGCGCTCTTTATATTCCGTACTATATAGGAATAATCGATCCCCGATATATATCGGGGATCGATTATTCTAGAAGTTTGTCCCAAAACTGTCTTCAAACAGTTGGCAACAGTACACCTCACGTCATAAATCACTGAACACAATCAATTACAAAATAAACACGACGTAATCGTATTATTTTAATAAGTAATTATGTCGGCAGTGTATAATTACTATACAATATTTATCATGCTCACATTGATATATATTAGGAGGTTTCAAAATATAACAAATGACTTGTACCATAGTACTTGGCGTATTGGTTATTGAAACAAAGGTATGAGTATAATAACATGTTCTGTCGATTGAAATGTATGGCTTTGTTCACACTTGCCGTAGATATCAACGAATGATTACCTCTAATTGTTATTTATAAGCCTTTAATAGAAATGGAAATTATTTAAAACCTCCGTTGCGCAGTGGTTAACGTCGCTACGCCGCTACTGTTACGTTGGGAGGTAGTGGAATCGAATCCCATAAGGAACAATATTTTTTGCGAGCCACAATTTTTTTTTTGTTTCTGGTTGTGCTTTAGGTTTGCTGTCCCCGCGACACAAGAGCAATTCTTAATGCGGCAGTCGTCTTAAAAAAAAAAGATTATTATGGCCTATTCCTGGATGGGTAATCACTTAATTGCTTCTTGCGAAAACCAAAACTTTCCCAACAGCTTGGGTGGTTTCATGCTACCACTAATGACTTAGCTTGGGCGGCTTAATTCTTTAATACGAGCACTAACTACTAATGATTATTAATTATTTGTAAAACTAAAAAACTAATCAAACACGTGTATTTCGCTTGTTAGCCGCTAAATTACAGTTTCATTGCTCAATAAATCAGGAGCCGTGTCATATTGGTATGCATAAAATTATATTTCAACTCGACTAATGGGTCCGAGCGCGCAAAAAACTCACGACTTAGATAAGAATGCTACGCGAAATGGATTTACGACATTTCCTCTTGTAAAAGTTTAATTTGGAAATGACTCATGCAGTATGCTATTACAATTGAATGCTATTAAATTGTTCGCGAGTGAAGGTAAGTTTATTTTATGATATGAAGAGAAGGTACAAAGCAATTGTTTCATTTAACTTAAGTATACCTTCTTAGGTATGTTCCTGTTGCAGTTCGGGAGGAATTGGTGGTAATTTTAGTAGTCAAAGTTGCCACCAGCTATCAATTAGCTTGTCGAATTACAAAAGAAGCCTATGGGCTTCTCCTTGTGAAGCCTCAATGAGGCGAGGTGCAGATGAAGAGCACTGGATAGTTTTTCAGTTCCCAGAGCTTTTCTGTTCACGCACCAAATGGTTAGCTACCAGGAGGGTTTTTTAAGTGGAAATACCCCACATTTCTCCCGTGAGAAAGTACGTAAGTATCCGAAGGGATTTTTCCCCGCGACAATAAAAAAAAAACAAAAGGTATGTTTATGTTGACATTTTACTTACAGGGCAGATTTCCTAATGGTCAGTAAGTTGAGATTTTTTTTTGTTAAAAGGATTAATCAAAATTAAGGACGCCCAGTGACGATATAACTGCACCTTACCTATATCTTGTCAAGAAGATATAATAAAACAGAGTTAACATCAATGCTGATGAAGCACAGGCTTTAAATTTAAGATACCTTTTAACAATACTTTAAAACAAGAAGTCATTATTTTCGGATTAACAGTCTCGAACACTACTATTAATACGTGACTTAATTTAATATCTTAGTGTATGCGCAAGAGAAATTATATTTATGACACTGTATAAATAATAGTAAAATGTCAACTACTTGATTTATAGTTATAAAGTGTGATATAAAGACGTCAAGCTCTTAGTACCATGTTATATTAATTTGTAATAATTACTCGAATGGAGGTCATTTATTTGCATGGAGATTTGAGTTGCAAATGTTTAGCTAACAGATCGAACGATGACACAAAGTGGAGCTGTAATTAAATAATCATAAACCAGTTACTTTATTGATAAACTTTAGTTTCGAGTTTAGGATGATTATGGGACCTAATATTACGAAGCTATAGGATAATTTGACTTTAATTATAAATGCACTAGGCGCCCGTCCTAGTTTCACCCTTTTTAAAAAGTTATTTATCAAAAAACGCATATTTGCAAAGTTACCAATGTTTAACTTTATCCATTAAAAAAACTCCATCAAAATCCGTTGCGTAGCTTTAAAGATCTAAGGATATAGGAACAGACAGCAGAAATCGAATTTGTTATGTCACTAAATACAAATTAAAATCACCTGTTTTTCAGGAAGGTCGGTTTGGATCAAGGAACGTCACTGGTATCCCTAGGCATTTATTTTGCTTCAGATTTAAAAAGTATAAAATGATTTTCTTTACAATCGTCATTGAGCGTGGGAAACACTTGACCAGTTTTGAACAACACTGTCGCTCCGTTCTAGAGCTGTCATCTCGGACAAGGTGGACAGGCACCCTTAGAATACAAATGCGATTTAAAATATTTATTTATAATGAAACCGAGGGCAAGTTTTTAATTTAAACAGAAGGGTCACGGCTCATTTACTGTAATTTAATATTATTGCAGCACATGTCTACCGGCATAGAAACTAAGTATGCGATTATAATCTCCTTATTTGCATAGTTATGCTCTTAATACCTAATCCGTCTAGATAGTCTTTTAGGGGTCTGATTTATTCTTCTACAAACACTTTGCAAAGAAAATGTCACTTCTTTCGCAAAATAACGACATACATATTCAGTACTTGTACAAGTAAGTCAATGTCAAATCGATTATTATTTTACAAACAAATAATTAGTGTTAGATTAATTACTTAAATAAAAGCAGGTCGGAAGTCTGTATTTTATGGCTGCAATATATCTAGGCGTGACAAATGATTATGTATATGCCTACATAATCCTACACATGAATAACTCGGTGGAACACATAAATCGTGGTATCAACACTTTTACGCAACAGTGTAGTAGTAATTCATCATTGAATGTTTATAAATGTGTACAACTCACTATAATTTTACCGAGCTCCTTGAATTAGAAAACCAGTACTTGTGACCGAACACATAACGTTTCGCACACACTAGATCGATGTGCTCTTTTAGACGCGAGATCGCGTGATTTACCAAGTTTGTTGTAGAGAGATAGTTTACTATCTCAGTAGTCTTACTCTGTCAGAAAAAAGTTTGTTTCTTACTGACTCCCTTATTGACCGCCCCTAACAAAACTTATTTAGTGACGTTAAAATAACCTCCACAGTCCCTACGTGATACATTGTACCTACCTTGCACTGAAATATAAAGTGGCAAGACGCATTTCTGCAAAAGTAAATTTTCACATGTTTTCACGTAAACCGCATTTGATAGTTAAGTAAGTTAAAACTGAGAAACGGATTTAATAATCCTGCTCTCAGATGAAATCGCGCTATTCGAACTAGTGGTCACAGACCATTAGAAATGTCCATTGTTGCTAATCAAAATTGACCTTTAGAATTAATTAGCATCTGTCTCTGTATATGTTATCTGTGACTATTTACTTACAGGGTGTGTCTAATTGTAAACTATCAATTTCAACTTTAAAAACCAAATTAGGTTAATGTATTTTTTAAGAAATAATTGCTTCCGGTGGACTTTGTAGTTTTAGTCGAAATAAGTATATGAATATGTATAAAATATGTTTGTACTTTTGATCTAAAAAGGTTTGAGCAAGGCTTAAAACTATCTGCCTTGCCTTGGTGGCTTTATTGCCTGTAATTATCCAATATATGCGATGTCCATTCACGTCTTCCGAAGACCGTTAGATTAATATAAGACAGGATGTTAGTCGCGAAGGTTGTGAGGTGCTCTACTTTAAATAACTAGAATAACCAATCTACGCACAAAATTGTAAATGAAATAATATATATAAACCAATTTCCTGTGACCGCGACCGTATATAAAAGCCAGCCGGGTAGCAATAGGCAAACATTGCCTTTCACACTTGACTCTTTTAGAAGGCGGTTGACATTCCATAACTCTTTGCTGGCGACCAAGTTCAGGTCGCAACACTAACGACACCTTGTCACACCGAACTGTAACTTTAAAACTTACTAGTTGACCCTCGCAACTTCGCTTGCATCACATAAGAGAGAATGGGTCAAGAATTTCCCTGTTTTTGTAACATTCAATATTGCTACTTTGCTCCTATTGGTCGTAGCGTGATGATATATAGCCTATAGCCTTCCTCGATAAATGGGCTATCCAACACTGAAAGAATTTTTCAAATCGGACCCGTAGTTCCTGAGATTAGCACGTTCAAACAAACAAACTCTTCAGCTATATAATATTAGTATAGATAATAAGACAAACATATTCAATTGCACGTTTGGCGCAGTGGTTTAATTGGTTATTTCGCCGCAATGACCGTAGCCCCGCGTGTGGTGGATTCGAATCCCACCCGGGACAAATATTTGTGTGATGAGCCTGATTGTCAATTTATCTATATAAGTATGTATTTAGAAGTATATTAGTATGTTTATCAGTTATTTGGTTATCATAGTGTACTATAGCACATAGTACATAGTACATAGCTCTGATTAGTTTGGAATCAAATGACCGTGTGTGTATTTTCCAATAATATTTATTTATTTATTTATAAAGTAATGCAAAAGTAAAAGGCGCAACAACTAAAGATCAAATTATCTGTATCCGTTATATCGTTAACAAGATATAGCTTTTAATCCGAATGCTTAACTAATCGTTTATCCATTTCATAATAAAAACCTTTTTAGTTCCATTCTCTGACATTTTTTATTAGGAAATGCACTCTACTGTAGGTATAATTCTACTTATCAGACAAAGACATTCTAGCAATCACTCTTAAATAAATATGAACGCGTTTATGACGAATGGATACGAATTCTGACATTGAGTTTATTTATGCAGTTCTCAAACTATTTATTGCAATTTAGTCATCTGTTCTTTAATTTAAATAGCTTTTTAACTTCTATCAGCAAGGTACCATATGATAATAATCATTTTTATTATTGTTCATTTACTTTTACGAACATGATAATAAAATCGATTACATTTTCTGAACATTTCAAGCAAAGTAATTACGAATATTGACTCTTACTAAAGACATTATTGTCACAAATTGTTATCAATATGACAATTAAATTACCTCTTCCAATATCTATCAGATAACTTACCATACGCAATTTTGACAGTTATTTTCATACATTAGCTATCACTTATTTATACACTGCAAATTTTTCCCTAAATCATCAAAATTAACGTAAGTTTTACATTTAAGTAGTTCTAGTAAAAGTTGGTAATAAAGATACAATATCGACTAACACGAATTACCACGTGTTAACTCATATCATTCATGAACTATCTAAGCAAAAACACTATAAAGTTAACTACAGCATGACCATAGCGATTACAATTAGCATATCTCGAACTATCAACACTTAATCCGTGCTTTGCATAACTAAACAGATATTAAGCTGAGTTTCAACCATCTTTATGATACTGCACTTGATAGTTGCTATTGCTACTTCACGCCTATTGGAACACTCCGTTGTTGTACATTAAATTACTGGTTTATTGAGCGTTTACTTCTATAGTTCTAAAGTTCATGATTTACTCAGATTAGTCATCGCTAACTAAATTCATTAATAAGGTAATGTGGTATTATCCATACTTGAAAGATTCTACTTACTACGTAAACCAGCTATTATCTATCAGTACGAGTTACTTTAGTAGCATTGTCGGACTGAATGTTTTGTATGTCCTATCACGAGCATAGTTATCAGCTGTAACAATGGTACTGGAAATATAATAAAATGGTACTTCCTTCGGGCAAGAAAAGATCTTTTAGACGTCGTCATCGTCAAACACGTGTGGGAAAGTCTTTCCGAGACAGCTTGAAACAGCTCCTCAGCTATACTCATATTTTGATCGGCTCGATGAAGTTACACATAAATATATATATACCAGTGTTTAATTTAGAGAGAGTATGTCAAATAAATATCATTAAATGCTTCATAATACTTTGGTATCTTTGATACGCCTATCAAGACATACGCAGATCATATTGGTGATGACTTGCGAAAAGTGAGGTTCGCACCAAGAGACGTTTTTTGGTCTCTGCCTACTCCTATGGGAAGAAGGCGTGAATTCATGTATGTATGTATGTTACATTGCTACGTCTCTTTGATTGTCTACCGCAGATCTACAATCGGCAAGCTGCTCATATCATAATAACAGATACTGCTGTCAAAACAATACCGACATTTCGCACCTGCGGAATTTCAGGTTCATTATGACATGTCTCAACAAACTTGCACGAATTGACCTGTGCATACAACCTTAGTTAAACAAAGCTTGTAAAAATATAATCAGTATTCAATTTGCGTCGAAACATTTAGACTTTCTAATAAATTAATTGAATAACACAAATGAAACAGTATTGCATTAATGAGAAATGAATGCAAGTACAATTGGCCTTTGTTTACTATGAATGTTGCATTAAGTTTTAGTTTTTGTTGTTGTCGTGAGGAAAGATAAGTGATTATTGAAATATAGAAACAGTATTTGAATATCGCAATTCAATATTTTTAAGTGCAAGATGCAGGTTCTATTCTGTTATTTATGCGATGCACAAAGAATTGCTTCGAGTGTGGTTGTGTTTTGTGACCGTTGTTCGCTCTTGTCGCATTAAGAATTGCTCTTCTGTCACACAAGAGCAAACTTTAATGTGGGAGTTGCCTTTAAAAAAATAAACTGACTACTCTGCCCAGAGCTTAGTTTATCGAAGTTGTTTTAAAGCCACTGCAAACTTATCAGTAAACTTGGGCGTCCATAGTACTCCATAGCCAGGAAAGCATTTTTTTATATACTAACACTTGATATGTCGAGGTCTCCCGCAAGAATTCTGCCGAAACACACGCGTGGGCAGTTCAACCTTATTCTAACGCCTATCACAGTTCACACCCATGAACACGAGGCAGCTGACAAGCCTATCTTCGTGCTACATTTACATAAATACATACCTTTATGCACTTCTTCTCAAAAGCGAGCGATCGATCGGAATGCCGTTTATTCTCGACCACGCCGTGAAGGTTTACTTGGTATACAAGTTCAAAGCTTATTAAATGTATCTGTGAATACCTACAGATTGCTTTTGTACTTGACGAATAAAAGTACAAACAAGAGCATGAGAAACAAAAGCAACTGGTCTGTTGGTAATTCAAAGAATGCTGTTAATTAAACATATATTTTAATGTGGCATTTATTAAAGAAACTGCTTTTTAATGAAATTATTCCATGTAAACGACTACGAACAGTTTCTCCCGAATTGACTAAATTAAAATAAATAAATAAATAAATTATCTACTAGATACTAAAACTAATTGGTGTGATAATTATAAACATTTCGGCGCACGAACATGTGAATTTTATTTGAAAACTGAAAAAAAATTTTCGTTTTTTTTTGTCAGGTATAAATATTTTCCAAAAGAGAAAGTGGTTGCATTTTTCTAAAGTTTTAAACGTTTTACATCTATTTATCACTTCTTAAGAGCTAAGAGCTATATTTTAATGAATGGCCAATCCTATAGTTCAGTACTTTTCCTCTGTATTGAACTGGCCCTATGTATCACAAAGTCAATTACAATAATATTACAAATAATGATCATCAAGCCCGTATTACGTAACAGTAAATATTCTAGTCTACGAGTAATGTCGAGAAGTATTTATAAGTAATACTTTATACTCAAGAATTTGTGCAGCCGAGGTCAAAGATACACCGATAGCAGAATAAATGTATCATGGAGCAATTTTAGCATTATTCCGCGCTACTTAATTATAATGTTTACATGTCAGAAGGCACTAAGGTATAAGTTCCATTTGTTTTTGTGGTTTTAGAATTGCATAATTATATATGGTACATAATTTACTATAGTCTATAATAGTACAAGTGGTTTAGATACAATCGCTGCGTGATCTAAGAAAGTAGAGTAATCGATGAATAAAGCAACTGTTATCCACTGAGACTACTTATCGTGAATTACATATCATGTCGTTTACCTTAAAAACTAAGTTTATTTTCAACAAAACATAATTATTTAATGTTTTATCCTTCAGAAATATATTCTGGTAGAAGCGAGGAGCCCACATTGTCAGTGGCGCGTGTGGTATACACTGTTTAGTCTTAGTAACGGCAGCGGTCGTCCTTGCGCGGGAAACATGACGCTACGCAGTCGCAGCGGTGGCGGTCGGGGGCGGAGTTTCGCTTCAGACAATCAGACTCTAACACCTCGTTTGTCGAGTAACTTCTAACGTGTACCTATGTGCGTGGTGCGCGTGCGCCGTGCGAGTAAAATGTTAGCGCGTGTGACACCGCTATGAACACCGGCTTCAAGTTATTAGCACGCGAATAAAACTTTCCGTTTGCCATTCTGATACTTCCGTTAGGGCTGAATCTTAATAATAACTTACTTTATTGTGTCTGCAATGAAAATGTCACGACTTATCTTTGTAAGATCATTAGGGCAATGTTATTTGTTACTATTATTGAGATCGAGAAGAGAGTTCACGGATTCTATTGTAAAGTTTACCGGTGACAAATACTTGAATGAATGTTGTCATCAGACTGACCTCTCAACTTCGCCCTTGAAGAATGAACCATGCAAAAACTTAGAAGAAAAGGTTCGATATTTTGAGTGAAATATAATTTCTTAACAGTTGTTTGGCAACCCTGTTTGTAGGCAAGCTGTCGCCCTTGGCGCCGGTCACGTCCTGCCTTACACTCCCTCGTCTAGCGAAAGATTATACCTATAGAATTATACATTAGACTCACTCTTACCCGATATGGCTTTATGCGATGCTCAAGAACTTCATATCTTATGTTATTGTTGCTTAATGTATTCCTACAGAAAGGTTTTGTGTAACAAGTACGCATTATGACCAATTGCAAATAGAAATAAAAAACACAGAGACTGATTGAAAATGGATCTATGTGGATAATTAAAAATGATATAATCATGCACAAGAAAAATTGTTGAGTCAACAAAACTAATTTAACACTACAAACTTTCTTTATGATTGACGAAGTAAAAATAAAAATAGGAATAAAATGTCAAACAAATTAAGCAAGAGACCTTCCTCCAATAAATAAAAAAGTTCAATCACAATTATTTTTTTGCTTCGGGAGAGTCTTGATTGCAGAGGAATAATTTCAGGGCTACCCACACATCACAACTGTCAGAGCGGACATGTCATGACGCATCCTGTCTACAGCAACACTTGTTAAATGTCAATAACAACTCAATCGAGTGTATCGCAACAATATACATCTTCCTTATGAAGAAGACAATGATACTTTCTGCAAATAATTTATTATTGTAAGTATTATCTGAAATTGGATTTTCTTGCTTTACGACAGATGTGCTATTTATGACTGCCTCTGTGGCGTATCAGTGTATCCTACTGCTGATCACGAGGTCTCGGGTTCGATCTCCGAGGAGAGCAAAGTGCTATAGGTCTTTTCAAATTTTATATTACTTTTGAATATTGACGACGCCGGAGTTTGATTACATGTCCGGTACATGGCAATAGGTTCGCCCCTATTACATGGGACTAACAGTATTATAGCAAAACGTAGGTGTATTTCATATATGAACGTAAAAGATATGTATCAAACATCTCCTACACCTTCGGGTATAATTCGATCATAAGACTTGTAAGTCCGAGAGAAGAGATAAAAGTTACGTATGACGTAGATCGCACCTTTAAAATGGTTTGAGAATAGTAGGTTTTATGTTAATCTGCCTATTGAAAGTACCGAACTTAGATATATTCACGTTATGCGGGGGCGGAGTGACCCCGGGGCGAGTCAGTCACATTTATAACAAAGTATTGTTCGGCACAGTTGGTGGACATTCAATAATAACAACATTTTGACAAGACTTATGTTCGACGTTTAGCTAAAACGTTCCGACTATAAATTTCCCTCGCGGTACATTCCAAGTTCAGCATTGTTTCAGTAATAATATGAGCTGCCACGACCGATGATGTTGATGCATGACCCTAACGTCAAACACTGGTAAGGTTGGCGTTCACTGTCAGTGAAAATAATATTTATCTAATGATTTTTTGTTTTGGACAGACAGGTTTGGAAGGAAAGAGGGGAGGCCTTTGCCCAGCAGTGGGACACATAAATATAAAGCCTAATAAAAAAATGATTTTTTTATTACAAAACAAACAGTTACACACTTTTCTTAATAATAAATATTAACAACCATTTTTATGCAAATGTGTCAATATGCTCTATCTTATTCCCATAAATAGTCGCTTCGTCGTAATTAATAAATAGTTTTTTGTCGATTCTGATTTATTTCCCTATGCTCCATGCTTCATTAAAAAATATATTTTTAACGGGCTAGCTAACTGAACACAGTAAACTACTAAATTGAAGCCTTCAATAAAATTAAATAGGGATTAATTTGGCATGAATTTCATCTTGTCAAAATTACGCCAACTAGCTTTGAAGTAAAGATACGTTAAAGATTGCGATAAAATAATATATTTTAACTAGTAAGTAGTTTAGGGTCGTACCTGAGTAATAATTATGTAAAGGCAGCAAGCAACATCAGTAAACTGGTAGGGCTAGTTAAGTAACACAACCGCAATCAAATGAAATACTATAACAAATTTTTAGTGCGTGCAATTTATTTCCCAAAATATTCAAACTTTTATTTCGACAAGTTAACCCCCAAACATTTTCAAATATCGCAATAACTATTAGTAGTAATTGGCGCGCGCACAATCAAAAATTTCAACTAGATACTCGTTATTCCGTGTGAAAATTTTATTCGTGAATTTAACGATCTAAATAAATTCTATGTAGGAAGTGTGTCAGGAAGTCTATAACTGTTCAAATTATTCCAATTTGTATGAAACGGATATCAATAAAATAATTTATAATATATAGTTTCCTTTCATGACGTAGGGTAACGTGTTTAATGTACTTACGTTAATTACGCGTTTACGCACGTCAGTGTGATGTAATCATTGCGTATCGCAGTTTTCGCACATAATGGTGATTACGCGTCAATGTGTTCTACGCCTAAGGTTAGGGTTGCCATCTTTAAAATTTGGAGAACCGGATAAGACGCGTTATAACCCCGGATTTTAGAGTCCGAAAGCCGGACATGTCAACAAGAAGAGCAACCGCGACGGGAGGAGTGGGGGAACGGTGAATATACTTGGTTCGTCGGATGATCGTGGTGTACGAGCATAGTGCGTGTCTCGCAGGCGGCCCAAATTTTTTTAATTTATAATTTTTTTAAAACCCGGTCTACAAATAACACCTTCCCCGGACGCTCCCCGGATGCCCTCTAAACTAGGACAAATCCGGGGAAACCCCGACGGATGGCAACCCTAGCTAAGGTTAACACAGATTTGATACGGATCACGAGCTGTGTGCCGAACGAGAATATGTATCACACACTTGACATATCCCTGACATTTAACAATATTCTTTTAATGTATTTAACGTAGAGTATTCTAAGAACAATGTTACTGTATACTTATGTGGTGGTGTTTAACATCCTGTTAACAATGTAAATACATTTAGTCGATATAAAATATTTTGTATATCCTGAAACCTTTCTGAACAGTTGTTGTAGTACAATCCAAGTGCTACTGATTCAAGACTACGAAGTATAGCTTTTTGGGTGTAGAAGTTCAGGCCCCGCCCAACAAAAGAGGCACAAAAATGTATTTAATTAGCCCATTGATAGTCATCTTATCGTTGCACAAAACTTGTGTATAATGTGTTCATTAATAAGAAATAAATTCAAGTCAAAACTGGATTTCTTCGAAGTAAAAAAATAATTAAACGCAAACATGTCACTGAAACGGAAGAAGCAAGTGAAAAATGCAGGCAAGGTTAAATTAGACATACAGCCTTTATCGACACTATTACATGTCGATATACCAACGTGGTTATCATACATCGCTGTAATAACTGAAGGCAAACATTTACGATCGTGCACAAAAACGGCAATGTATTTCTACGAAAGATAGTGATCGTTTTGATAACTGTATATTAGTAAAAGTGGTGGGTTAGTAACCGGAGCTGATTTTACCATTTTTTAGCATTCCGCCGCGGAACAATGAAACGCTGCCTACCTACCTGTACCTAATAATTACTTATTAACAATGTCATTGAATTACGAATTCTAAGAAAAATTAATAGATAGGTACAGTTATTTTGACGTGGGAGAAATATAATAATATCTAGAAAAGTTATCTATCTCTTGATGTTTGGAGCTATGCAAATGCACAAAGATAGTTAAAGAGGGCGATCAAACAAGCCCCTTTTTTAAGAAATTTCTTTGCTAATGAGTTATTCTCAAAATCTTTTTACACGAGCGGAGCTGCGTGGGTAATCTAGTAATGTAACAATGATTATACTGAAATCCATAAATTAGTTAGGATAATAATAGTGTCAACGTAGCTTTATTCATTTTATTGATTCACTCAGAGCGATATCGTGTATCCTAGTTTGTTTTTGTGAGCATTTCTGAATGACTCTCGATTTCTATTACGTACAGAGACACCTGGCATTAGACCAATGCTAGACAAACATAATATATAGTTATATATGTATGTATAACAAGAATGACATGTATCTTCGTGTCGTGATAATACAAACGTCTAAATGCAAGTTCTAAGAGTAATCTTGGTTACATATAATGTTATCTTAATATAAAACATTCCCAATATATTAATAAGTTTTCATTAAAAAATTATATATTTTCCTATTACTTTTATTTTTACACAAATCAATTTTGTCCGAACTCGTAACTTTTGACGTTATCAAGAGCTTAAAGGAACTAATCAAAAAGCCTTTATTACGATCCACCTACGATTGTCTCGAAGGAGAGACAAGAAACCCAATTAAATCAGTGACCAGAGAGAAAGGCGATCCAGACATAGTTGAATGACATGACGTCGGAATATTATAAATCACATGACCGCCATTGCTATGTACACTCGGTACAGTTGGTACAGGTAGTGAACGAGTCCGCATGAGATTACTTTTATTTTTACTTCTTAATGAGAGTGGCATTACTGTAAGCCTAGGTTATAAAACATTGCTCTTAGCAACAGCGTCGGGAACTGAATTCCCGTATAAGGCCATAGGCTACACGCTTATCATTACGTTTAATTATCAAACTTTGTACTATATACATAGGTATATGAATTTCTTAATAAATAGGGCAGAGATAAACAAAACTTTATATTAGTCTACTGCTTGTATTGTGGCTGATATTTTATATGGGATCAGTAGTCGTCCTATCTATTGCCTGACAAAGCTTCACGGCAACTCAGAATCTCTAGGAAATATCTATACAAGGATCCGGGGTAGTTTGATCCTTTTGCGTTACGAAAATCTCAGAACAAATGTACAGTCAACAAATAAGAAAGTTGTCAATGATAAAAAGTATAGAAAGAAAAACAAGGTAGTCATTTAAAACTTATACAGAACCTCAGCATTTAGAGCGGGGGCATCGCAGTGGCATCATAGCCTCGTTGTTCACCAACAACAGAATAAGTGGCGTTACGTCGCACATTTGCTACATAAACACCTATTATTTATTCATGACGAAACAAGTGAATCATTATTATACTAATTGTGCTTTTCGCTACACTAGTCAACGCTGTAATATACAGCAAGTACGTTGCATGACCGACGCTTCCTGTTTTTTCTACAAACACCATTAGGGCAAGTTTTTATTTGATAAGGGTTTGATGCGAATTTAAACGTTCTTGTGTTTGCCAACTTTTTTTTTCACAGCCATAAAAGTAAGTACAATTAATAACACAGTTAAGGACATTTGCAGGTAATTTTGTTCTGTAAATAAAATTATAATTAATAAGAAATAAATATATGATTAGGAAGATATTTACTGAAGTCTGAATGCAATGAAAACATGGAAACCTACTTATTACTTTATTTAAAATTAAACAGTCATCAATAAATGTACGAAGTAAAATATGGTCAGAATGAAAACCCACCAACGAAAATATAAATTAAAAACCAAATTATATGGTTTTTCATAATAATACAGTGCGATGGTACGGCACATATAATTTCAGCTTAAAAACAAACCTCATTATAGTAAACTCGTCCAATTAAGTACATCGCGTGAAGCAAAATTATCGACTAATAAAATTTAAACTAGTTACCAAATACGTAACGAAATATATATACTGTACAGTGAAATTAAAAATTAATACTGTATTTTGTACACTCACTTTATATAAAAACCGGTCAAGTGCGAGTTGTTTGTTTCATACCATTGTTTTTAAAAACGGCAAATAGTCATGTCTATTTCATAGGAGCCCCCTTAAATATTTATTTTATTTTTGTTGTTAATGTGGCAACAGAAAAACGTCTCTAAATTTATTCAACTGCCAGACTACCACGGTTCATTAGATACAGCCTGGTTGATAGACAGATAAGCAGCCAAGTCTTAGCAATAGGGTTCGCGTTTTACTCTTTGGGTCCGGAACCCTAAAAATGAATGGTGAAGAATCCGAAAAACGTGTTGTATATTTATTTCGTGAACAGTATTGTTTGGTCAGCAGGGTGTGTGCTCATGCTGAGATAATATGCCAATAAAACGATTACAAGCCTTGAGCTGCCGAAGCGACAAATAGAGATGAGTTTATATTACCCAAGTTATTAATAACTGCATGTTTTCATTCAAGGTAGTGTTCATGGGTGCTCGTTTAAATTTATTGCCCATTTTCGTGTGTAAACATAGCTTAAAAGTCATTTTTTGTCGTTGTTGCGAGACTTTATTTCATCTTTTATTTTTGTATTAAAAGGGCGTGCTCTTAGTAAATGATTTTCATTTTAGTTTCTGTTTGATGATCGCAACTGATTCTGCAAGTCTAGATTGAGATAATCATGATAGAATTAGGCAGGTTTTGTCTCATTAATAGAGAGCATTTATCTCAGTTTTGTAAACATCCTAAAAGAATCAATTTCTTTTGACTTTTCAGGTGATTAACTCAGGTTACTTCGAGACCGGCTTATAATGTAAATGATCCCTTATCTTTCACCGTTTAAGCCGCTGTAACAATCTAGTTTCAGCCCACGTAAGAGCTCTGGCGTAATATAGATTATACACCTACGGTTTCAGTCCTATAGCCACTGAGAATATTGTTCAAGCATCGAAAAAACAAAACATATTTTTTTTGAGAAACTATACAGCAGCAACAATACTTCAAACTACGAGTTTCAAGGGTTTAGTACTAACTTATGTTAAATTACTGTAAACTTAACTTCTACTAATCTACAGATATCAAATTATCAAACAAAAAATTGGCATGAAGTATTCTTTCATATAAATAATTAATGATTCCATATCTAACAACAACTTCATTAATATAAATCTCGTTTCCTATAG
The DNA here is from genome assembly GCF_050436995.1 of Anticarsia gemmatalis. NCBI lineage: Eukaryota > Metazoa > Arthropoda > Insecta > Lepidoptera > Erebidae > Anticarsia > Anticarsia gemmatalis. The sequence continues at coordinate 4,182,776 of NC_134764.1, read as the reverse complement.
AAAATCTCGGTGATGACTTGACTATATTACTTGATTGATGTGAAGGACAATGCACATCTAAAGTTGAAATAACGAAACCGAAACCTGGTGTTCGTCATGACCTTAAATGTCACCGCAGTGCTCCATATTCACACGAGCGATTAATTTACGTAAATGCTACACTTAGAGAATAGACAGATACTATTACATTTTACGTTGGACTAATACATAATACCTCTTATAGCTAAAATCTTTATATTGTCTTAAGTTTCATGTCATCACTTATTGACATCAACATCTACAGCAGAATAAAAATATCAATTAGGCTCAAATTAATATGGTGGTAAGCCCGATTTTAAGAGCCAATTTTAATCCTTTAAGCCTTAGCTAAGATGGAATTAGACTAGGTAGTAACATTCGTAGTTTTTACATGTTAAATAGTCACGCACTAGATTTCAGGCGACCGCCCTCCTGAAGGACTACGGAATCAGTGGCGTGACGATCTTAATGTTTATGATGGGAAGCGTGATTCCTGGCTGATATTTATTCCAGAAATATCCAAAGGAAACATGTGAATAAAAATTATGCTATACACAATAGAAAACGAATTTATTTAACAAAAATCAACACCGAAGTTTTTATAGAAAATATAAACTGTGTGGCTGTCAAATACTCTTTTACGGCTAAGTCGGTTCAGATCGAATTTGGCAAAGCAATACATTACATTATGGAGAAGGACATCGGGTGCAGCTTTTTTAGATTCTAGTCAACGGAGGCGGAGCCGCAGTCAAATGCTACTTTGATATAATCATTCATGAGGTAAGCCTCGCGGCGACATTGCTCAAGCACGTCAGCTCATATGCATCACTCACACGCGCCGTTTAGCCACAAACCCCTTATTATATATAATTATATTTACATATGTACAAACAGCTGGTAGTCTTTCAATTATTTCATCTACTTGACCACCTGCGTAGTCAAGTATGCAATAAATTAAAAATCAATTTACTTTTTGAAAATCAAGAAATTTACGAAAATAAATTTCTGTAATAGCCCATTCCTTTATATTAATGTTTACCTTGGTAAATATTGAAAACTGAAGGTCAATTTTTATTTTTAAAAGTATTTCGTAAAATATTTTCTTATACTTCTTAAAATAAGGAGAATCCACTGCAAACTATTGTTTAATAGACCATCCATCTTCTATAGAAAACTCATGTGTGCTTACTGCTTAAGTATGCAAAATATAGGTAAAAAATCAAATACATAGGTAGACATAAAAAACATATATAGGGGGCTTTGCAACTTTTTTATACGTCACCCAGTGAGAACATACATATAGTTGCATTGCTTACAAGAATTGTAATCATGTGGCCGGTCGAGATTTTAACTGCAAGCGGTCAGAGGTCAATGCGAAATGTATGTAGACTTACCAAAATATGTATATTACTTTGGTACCTATAAATAGCTTGCAGGATATTATATTTAAGGAAAAAAAATTAGGTGACAAAAGAATTGCGTAGGTCTTGGGTTCGATTCCTACCTATATGAAATATTGTTAAAAATTGTGAATCTTCGCAAAACTAAATAAAATGGAGATAATTATTTAAATATATCTGTACTAGTATCATTGAGTTATGCAAAATGTCTTGTGCAAATAATTATAGTGGCTTTCTAAGACATTCGTATTGAATTCGGTTGTTCCAAATAAAGCCATCACAAAACACAATCCCATTAAATTCAATGGCACTCATAAACCAACAGTAACAGATATTGCGGTTTTTGTCCATAAAGACAAATGGAATACACAACGACAAGACAATTATATTAGCAATTCAAAGATAACAGGTACAAAACATGTTCCAGTCGAGTCCAACATAATGAGGTTTAGATTAAAAATCACTGGTAAAAAAATACCTAGTATAGGTAACCTAGTACAGTATCAGTACGATCTAGTTTGTTGTAACGCGTAGGCATTTGTTGCATAATTGTATCGTTGTATCGGCTCCTAATTATGCCAGTGCTATGTGTGTACACTTGTACAGCTAATTGATTCTGGTAGGTGTTGTCAAGTGCTGTGTATCCGGCTGTCTAATCTTAGACCCCTTTGTAGTATTAGACAAAATAAGAACGCAAAATCGGTTGCTCTAAAACCTAGTTAAAAGTAAGTAACACGCAAAAGTAAGCATGGTGCGACGAAACCGTATGATCATGAATAGGTAAGAGATTTATCCCTAAAAAGGAGTCCATTTCCGAAATGTGTAAGTTAACAGTCTAATTAAATCAATTTAGATGTTAGTCCGTATCTAATAAAAGGAGAGGAAATAAATTAGGGTAATATGCCGATGAATAATTAATGAGTAAAATATTTTGTAGATCTTTCAGCTTACATTGTAGTGAAATCAGAAGACTGTAGTCTTATATAACAAAAACTACGAAGACAGGAAAAGAGCTATCACAAAGACACGCAAAAGGGCCCTAATATATGCGTGCAACGAACATATAACAAAAAGTAAACCGTTTCAATCTAACGGGAAGTATGCACGAGATTTCCGCTTTCAAAATTCTCTACATTATGAGCATGATGTAATAATATAAAACATTTTCACATCTTCAAAACGATACACTACATAGACATAAACAAATAAAATTGATAAGAAAACCCTACTAACATGAGCGTAAGCAGGTTGAACTAAAACCGGTAAAGGACTCATAACTTTACAACAACACTGAAAGTGAAAACAGAATGATTCACTAAACAGTATGAACATAAACTGCGAATGATCACCGACCTATCCTTGCATTTCACCGACTTTACTTAAACAGGTCATGTAATTATCGTTAACTAGCTATACGATATGATATGTCAATGAGAAAAGGAGGTAAGAAGACATACATCTTCATGATTCATCAACGTAGATACAAGCTGCTAATCTCATTGTAGTTATTACACAAAGGTGTATATCAAAAACGTGTCACTGACGGTAATTATTCATGAAATATCTGACTGAAAAACAGAAAACATATCCAACGAACAAAACAACCACAAATGCCTACCCAAATCTTAATACTGTCAAACCTAAAAAAAAATAAAAATTCAATCAATACAGAAGAAAACGCAATCAAGATTATTATTTACGGTTGAAAGTTAACCCTGCATTTTAGTCCATTTTCATATTAAGACATAGCTGCGATTAAATATGCAAACTGTCTAAATGATGAGCATATCCGAATGCATAAATTTACTGAATTTTAATAAATACTTATTGATTGCATTTAAATCCGACAAACACAAATAATTTACGAATTTATCTTTAGGGTAAATGTCAAGAGAAATAAACACCTGGCCACGAAAACTTAAGACAAAGATGAAATAATCACTGTGTTGATAGCACAAGAGACAAAGTCGGATACTCCGAGCACTGAAACGAAGCCTCTACAACAAGATCACTCACAAAATCATAAACAGCCGAATACAAGCGCGATTGCCATTGAAATGTGTATGATATTCGCCTATTATCAATGGCATGTCCCAATACTTTCACGCGCGGCGCGGCTCGGCCCGCGGTACGCGCGCCACCCCCTCTGCGCACGAGTCGAACTATAAAAGCCCGCTCCCGCCCTCATTTCGTACAGACGCAAGTTGCACTCCAACATAGCGATTCCTGGAAGATAGTAGTCTTCCAGCAGCGCTATAAATCGATCTAGATAATTAAAACATCTATTTCTAATTCTTTCTCTTTCACTTCTGTGCTAACTACAAACAAAAATGAATCCCATGGTGAGTACTTTTTTCTTCGACATAATTTCCATTAACTGACAATCAATCAATACAGCGGTCGCGACGTGACAGTGACAAGTTCATTGTAAACAGTCCGGGCTCTGATAACATCATCATCATCACAGTGATCTGCATGTATCCAGTTATATTTGATGGTACATTTATGCAAATGATAGGATTTGATTCGGTTGATTAAGTGGCTTACGATAACTTAATTTATGTTGTTGCATCTGATATCGGGACCAGTTGGTACACTTTGTTATTTTCACGTAGCGCCCGCGACTTGCCCAACATCCGAGCGGTCGGCCGGCAGGATACCTGACTAACTAATTTACATGACTTTTACAAAAAGTTATCAGGTTGAACAATCAACCAATTAATCAGATTCCAATTATAACAATATAAAATATGTTGGAAAATGATTATTTAAACAATAAATATTTAGGAAAGTCGTTAAGAAATGTAATTATTTTTTATTGGAAAAGCACTGAAGCGCGTATCGTTAGTTACGTATTTCATCTATAAATTGTGGCAAATAATTAAGTTAACTGGCATGACGTGAGCAACTAGACTTGTGTCGAAAATAATGCGCACACGCACGCGACCGCGGGTCATTGTCAATTTTAATTGCACTATTTCGGACATTCCATAAATAAGTTAAAGCATTTACAGTCATTTCACAAACAAAAATCATTTTTGCATGCCTTTGTAACTGTTTAGCAAGTTCCAATAATTCGTGAATGTTTCCGTTTGCAATTCACAATTGTATCGCATTAGAACACGCAAAAGTCTCAACTGTCCAAGTCGAATCTTTAATGTATTTCCTTATCACTTTTGATATCGTCAACTACAAAATAAAAGCATTTTCCCACGCGATGTTTCATAAATTTCAAATATTGCATCAATTTTTTATTCATTTTTTATTTTCTTCTCTGTATTTTTTTGGTTCCATTGTTGTCTATACTGAGTCATAGAGTCTTAATTTTTTAATCGTGTAATTAAAAAAATAATTTCAAATACGGAACCTAAATGTAACTGGCCGAATTTCTCAAACGCGTCTATGTTACACAATCATAGATCACGTGTTAAAATATCTATGAACTTAAATGTTTAGTATTTTTGCAATAGCAATGCGGTTAAGGTTCCGTACGGCCGCGTCGTGTAAGTGAATCAGAGCACAAATGGCTAAGTGTTCCCTGGCCGTGTCAATGTCATTCAAGTTGACCAATTGTAGATATGTATCTTTTATACTAGTCCTTAGCCTAGATAGTCCTAAGCGTTAACTCTTGAACTACATACTTAATACTTTACAATTTAATATATTTTAATCTTTATATAATTGAAATTCGCGTCGGTTTCTTGGCTTACTAGACAGCACAACAAAATTTGTTTTAAACGTTGCGTATTATGTTCGAAAACAAAAATTCTAATCCTATCGATAATCTAATCAATACTTATGTGCAGGTATTAAAGCCGGTCGTAATTGCAATAAATATAATTTAACAATAACAAATATTTAACGTTTAAATACCAATGAATCACTCCAATCAAATGACAATAGACATCCCCGTCCCTGAAATCTTAATATAGACATTAACAAAACCTGCCACTGAATTAAAATAACAATAAAAAAGTGTATTGACGTCTGTAACACGAGTACACGAACAATTACGTGAAGCCATGTTTATTATTAGATTTAAGATCGACAAACGATCAATATTCGCGCGTTGAGCGAACAAAGGGAATCAATCAACCACGGCAATAACTAGGCATAATTGTAGCTATTGTCAATTGCAATTGTCAATTGCGATTGATCTCGGACAGATTCAATAATCTATGGCTCGAAAATCATAGAAATTTTCATAGATTATTTTATACTATATGTCAATTTATTAGTCTCTAACTGTCTACTAACGACTACAAATTAATTGCTCTTGTGTTTTTATTAACTGAAGTCACTATAATAGGCCCGTTCTTTACCCATAGTAGGTTATAAAAACATAAAAAAAAGGTAGACAGTTTCGCATTTTGCACCCACGTCATACAAAATAAGTTTCATATAAGTCTCGCGATAGTTCATGCTCCATTTATGCACATGCTGCCACAATGCCAGCACTCCTCCTCACTCGCCTTGTAGCACTTTTATTCACACTCACATTAGCCATTGTCCAAGCGACGCCTACGACTTTGTATTATCTCCTTACTTTATTTCTAGTTGCTCTGTTTTTGTTTTATTATAAGTGCACTGCATTATTATCGCGATTTGCATTTTTTGTTTGCATACAGAAAATTACGCCTCTTTGTACGATATACTTAAACAGTATTTCCATCACAGCTAGCTCGCAAGTAACTTTATCGATTCAGTTTCGTCGTAAAATACTAGACACGCTTTTCCGCCCACTGACTTGTAGACCACCCACGTGTTCACGCAATACATCGCTGTCATACCCACGTCAATCATAGCACATCATAGTGATACAGTTTTAATTACAAGCGGGCGCGGCGGCCGGCCCGCACTAGTGTTAGCCTCGCCGCTCACCAATGCTTTTTGTCTGCATTCCACCGCGCACCAATTTAGAAGGGCATGCCCACGCACCGCCCCGCGACATAATCGATATCCTAATTATATTATAAGACGCCCACTGCAGTCTACCGGCGCCTGAGACAACATTTATTGTTTCAATTCACCCTAAGAAAAAAATCTTGCTGTAATAAAGTTTCGTCTTAGAAAAGACATCAACGCGTTTTCTTAAGAAATCGAACGCAAATGTCGTTTTTATGTCTACTGTTATAATCTTACTGTATTAAAAAAATGCCTTCCGGAAAATTAAAAATAAAAACAATATGTCCTTTGTCATAATCAAAATTTGTATTTCCTTTTGACATTGACATTGTTTCAAGTAATTGAATGCTCGAATAATATCAATACCGGCCCATACACATCGTACATGGATCTTGCATCAGCCGTATCAAAGAAAACAACTTTTCCGGCGCGTGTTTCTCAGTCAAGTACATGCAACTCGCTTAGTCACATACTAGTTTAAATGTAGTTTAGTTTATTCAGTGTCAAACTATTCATAATTAAGTAAGTAGGAAATAATCATAAAGTTTTTATGCACCGAAAATTGCGCGATACGTTTTTGTCACGAATATTGTTTTATAATACGTTTTGTATGAATGGCTATTTGTCAATGTCGTTTTAACACGTTTATTAGAGTTATTCACATATTGATTAAATAATTTAGTAGTATGTGGTGACACAAACTAATAAACGCATGATTTAATGCACAGTTAACAAATTAATGCGTATGTTGCGTATAATTTATTGGATATGGATATTAGTCCAAAGCGTTTAATAAATCATTTAAAATTGGTGAACTTGAAAATTTTAATAGGACATTTTCTAGAAAGTTTTCAATGAAAGTTCTAAAGAATAATCTCCTTTAAAAAGCCCTTTTTGTTATTTGAGTTTTTAGTGTCTAATTGCATTGTCTTTTCAATTCGATAAGATTCTATAGAAAAGCGTTTAATATTCTTGTCTTTATTCACATTCATCAAATCAAACGGCCAGCATATAATTTATCTAACGGCGAGTACATACAAAAAATGTCACATACCATTTAAAGGGCAAATAATAAATATGTAGTGTGGAAAAATGCAAAAGTGGTATGACAAGCGAGGGTAACCAGTTTGAATGTGACGGCTGGCCAGCTCCGGAAGGCGGGCTTCCTGCTTCGTGACCTTCGGCTGGCCTTCGGACCTTGGCGCCATTCACTCAATACTTCAACACTTTTATTCGTGGATTAAGAGCGAAAGCGTCGGCGTATGTTGACGTATGCCTTTGATATTAGTTGTAACTATACGCAACAAAGAAAGTTACTTATTTCCACTTTTGATTAAGCATATTACTTAATGTAACTGTACTCCGTAGGGTTGATAAATGCGCGATTACAATTACTAACCCTCCAAAGTAAATTTATCTTCAAAGTAACCACGCGTTAAATTTTAAAACAACATTAAACCTTCCGTGAAAACTTGCGACAGCTAACTCATATATCATGATTGCGATTTCAGAACATTGCTAACACCTGTAGATAGACAGATAATGTCTAAGAAACGACAACTTGTCTTTAAATCAAGAAATTCAGTTCTGTAGGGCGTTTCCAGTCTATTTATAAACAAGCTTGTTTCACCGACTCGTTGACACGGAACAATATTTTTTACGCAACCTCACTCCCTAAAACGCGGTCACAGAACAAAAGTATATTACGGAATTATCAGATAAGTATGGATTTCGTTACATTCCGTGTATTTTCAAGGGCGGAGTTTCTCCTCGTGAACGATTATCTCTATAGGACTAGTACATCTCAGATTACGCAGTTAAAGCTGCGTCGTGACTTTCCAAACTTTAGAATAAACATTTACAAACACTCATGTAAATTATTGATAACATTACATCATCAACAACGCAATTCATTACTCACTAAATCAACTGAACTTTTAGCTGTATAATATCTTATTGTATTCAAGATCTGTTCAGTACTGATCCACTTATATCATATTGCACGGCATTGCTTCTGTGACCCGACTCCGGTCGCATGCATTCGGCCCACGAGTTGACCGCAAGCCCTGACCAACTTACGAGTTACGTACATGAACTTATGTCGCACATTCCTCACTGCAACTCGTCTTATCGCCACGTCAATATTATACGCCCCAAATAATTAATTCGACACGATCGTTTCACGCCGTAATGTCGTGATAACGTTGAATAAAACCTTATTTGGTTAGTTCTCAAATTACAGATCGTTTGAGTTTAATTAAACGGTGTATTAGTAATTTCGCTGCAATTTGATCGGTAATACATCCAGCTAAATCATTTTCAATATCCTATGTTCAATCAATAGTAGTTCAGTTGTTAAATAACGAGATACTTTTTTAACAAGAACAGTAACTAAACTACAGTAAGCATCTTTTACTGACGCTAGCTTATAGAGACCGGGCTTTAATCCGTATCTACGATTGTTTTGTTCCTATACTATACTACCCTAGATATACTATGTATAATGATAAGACTTGTCCAGTGGACAGGTTTAACAAACGCTTAACAAATTGAATTAGTGACTGTGTTCTACAATCGCGAGTGACAGGAACTTGAAACTGTTATTATAGACATTTATCTCCCTACAATATTTAACACAACTAAAGTAAAACATTTGTATCATAAGAAATTATATTGATTATATGCATGTATAATGTGCACTTAAGATCAACTATTACATAGATATAATAACAGAATTTGTGTAGAAAAATCTGTAAACATTTCAGTTAAGTAATTTACTTTCCTATTTTAGAGATAATTAATTTCATTTGACGTGATTAAATTATAATCAAAGATACTGAAAGCGAATTCAATATTTACAATTTTTACTCCTAAACAGCAAGCTCTGACTGTCAACAAGAATCATTTTAACGATAAAGTTAATGTCATAAAACGAGATTGTTTTAATGCCGTTTGCTAACAAGGCTTTGTTTCATAAATCATTTATCGAGTTTTATTATTCAGTAAATGTCAATTTGTCGATTAACAAACAAAAGTACGGCATAAAGCTACAATAATAACCGAATACCATATTTTTTAGAGAAATGTACTAAGTACCTACTTAGAATACAAATGTTAAAATGCAAAATACTAAAGGTTACTTTCGCATTGACTCGCAATTCGCCACAGCAAATTATCGTTAATATAAATGAAACCAATCATATAAACATCGACAATGTCAATAATTGATCGTAAAGCAACACCTTTTAAACCTTGCTTGTATAATCTTACCATATTCGGTCACTTTCTGTACTAAGGTCTCAGTAATCGATGGCAATGAATTTAAACTCGAACGTACATAATGACATTCTTCGGGCGTGGAGTCACCGTCACAATAAACTTGCTACATTGCTATATGGGTTTAAGGAAATAAAAGTAATGGCTACATGATTACTCGATATAAAAGATCAGTTTTATCTCGATATTGAACAAAAGTAAATGTCAACAAAGAATCGAGTTTATAATTAGGCCTGTTTTACTAGAATTATATTAACTTGGAAGCTTGGTTTTCAGATCATATTTGACATAATAAAATAGCCTCTTAAAACTGTTTCAAAGTTGATACTAGTCTATTCTATTAATACGAACCTTACAGTTCATAATACACTTGAACTGAATTCTAACAACCAAGTTGCTACGAAATATCCAAACAATGATAAACAAACAAGTTGTTGGTATATTTTGAAATGCGTCAAAGTGTTAGTGTAAATACCTGAGTTGGAACATAGTGTACATAGTAAGCAGTTAGCACAGAGCGACAGAACAACGGCTTAAGTTCCTGGGCCCGCCCACCGGCCGACAAGCCTTCGCACGACTTTGTCCATTATATTCATACAAGAATCTGTCGATATCTCATATCTAACCGAAACTAATTACAACTTATCTTATCTGCAATCATGACGCTCTACATTTTACTTATATGCTGAATCGAAATCACACACTACTTGACTCGTTTACTTGCATTCTCATAGATACAAGTACTTGCCTTTACAAGCGTTTAAATGTTGTTATACGACGTAATATGTTCTCCTGCTAATATTCCTAGGACCGTAAATAGCTATAAGATCGCTTTGATATCTCTTTTATGTGCATAATCGTTGGTATAAATGCGTCAACAGTCAAGCGTTATGAGCTAAGACGAATGATAATAAATCTGAGACAATCTCTGTTCTAAATGTCGGTCAATGCTTTGCATGTAGTAGTTGTGATTGTACCGGTCATAAAGTCAAGTAAACGTTGCGCAGCGCAACCGACACCTGACCAGAACGAGGGCGACTTATCACCGACAACTGGAATAATATATAAATATTATATCAACTTGTCCGACGTATAATGAGAGGGCAAGAACAAGCACTGCGGTGCGCAATTAGATTCGGTGTACGACGCCAATAACTCTGAATATTATCGCCTTAATAAAGGATATAGCGAGGCTAGTACTCGCGCCGGCCGCAATAACTCCGGATCAGATAGAGTCGCACAATAACCGATAACGATCCGTCGTAAATGAAATTCGCTTGCCCCGACCTAAACAAATTATGCCCGTATTCCACAATACTTGTTTATTGCATTACTAATCATATCATTGTCGATTGTTCACAGATCATTGTCGCTTGTTTGGCTTTGGCGTGCGGCGCCCAGGCGTCGCAGGGATGGGCCGGTCCCCCCGCCAACATCGCTCTGTCGCAAGACGGACGCAACATCCTCGACACCCCCGAGGTAGCGCAGGCGCGTGCCGCTCACTTGGCTGCTCTCAACCAGGCCAGCCAAAACAACCCCAACCCCAATGACGACGGCTCCTACGATCCCCGTTGGGACAACGAGGAGTACTGGCAGAACGGTGGCGGTGCCCACAACCAGTGGAACGCTGCCCCCGCTCACAACCAGTGGAACGCCGCTCCCGCCCACAACCAGTGGAACGCCGCCCCCGCCGCTCCCGCCTGGAACGCCGCCGGCGCTGCCCCCGCTCCCGTCGCCGAGACCCCTGAGGTCGCTCAGGCCCGCGCCGCTCACCTCGCTGCCCTCAACGCCGTCAAGGCCGCCCCCGCTCCTCAGTGGAACGCTGCTCCCGCTCACAACCAATGGAACGCTGCTCCCGCCCACAACCAGTGGAACGCTCCTTCTCAATGGAATGGTGCTCCTTCCTGGCAGGGAAACCCTCAGGCCCACCAGCCCGCTAACATCAGGCTAGCCAACGACGGCTCCGGCATCCTCGACACCCCTGAGGTAGCCGCCGCCCGCGCCGCCCACTTAGCAGCTCACTCGCAGGCCGCGCACGCGGCTCCCGCGCACCCTCAGCAGCACTGGTGAACATGTTAACTCCTCTCTTCTCCGGGCTGACTGGACGCTCAGCTGGCGCGCGGACGCGATGATCGCATGTACGCGCTAGTTTTTCGTCGAGCGGTCTGTTCTTCCTCCGATCTCTTCTCTTCTTTTTAGGAATTCTTCAAAGTGCAAGTGCGTCTAGCCTATCCTTTCTTGTGGCTTTTTTGTTACTTTTATAAGAAATTTCTATTGAACGAACTTTTTGTACATAATAAATAAATGTATGTATGCGTTATTAACGAATTATATAGAACGGAAAATATTGTGTACTTTAAATAATATCGACATACCTACCTCTTTAGACGTAACGTTTGCCCGGCACAAGGCTAGCGGGTAAAATACCGATCTAATAAATATCGTTTATAGTCTACAATGAAGAATTGCAAATAACGCTCCGCTGCTTCGCATTAGCCTCTACGAGCTTCATTGTATCTCCATTAATACGAAAAACAAAGCCCAAACGGGAAATATGCTAGTTATACATGCAACATTATTCTAAATAAATAAGATTCGATCTGTTGTTAATAACTCCACAGATCCACTCCAAAGTTTTCTATCCCCGTGCAATCCAAACGAACATACGTACTCCTCCTACAAACTCGTAGCACATCGCACCCATTTAAAAGTAGTTCAATATCATACACTATTATCTGCTCATCTAATCTGTAGAACTATATACGCAGTAAATATCTCACCGTCAAATCTTAAGTGCGGTTACTATTGTTTGTGCAAAGTAAATACGACTTTTTAATCGGAAACCATGTTTGCAGTTTGATTGAACTGAAACAAAAGTTAGCAAGGTGGGTGGTCTCGTAACCATATCGTGACATGCCATGACGAAACTGCCTAGATCTCTAAATAGATAACGTGGCGATGAAGTAATTCTCTGTGTTTAATTTCTAAAAACGCAATGATAATTAACGATGTGAAAACAAATAGTTTGCGGTCAGACCGACACGTAAGCTGGTGCAATTAATTTTATAAATATTATCATGGAAACTAGGCGAGGAAAATACGACCCAACATAACAAACAAAGAATTGCTTAGAAACAATGTAATAAAACATCAACTAATATATCACGTTCAGGTATATAAAAGTAATCAAATTGTACACCACCAAATTAAAGGTTGAACGACTAATTTACGATTGGTTTGGGCTCTGAGACGCATAATTACGTGACTGAGGTAGGACGACAGATACTGGAAAATGTATAATTTTGCCATCGAAAGCTAACGATGGAGGCGGTGCAAGGTCGATCTATCAAACGATAGTACGCAATCAAACGATTAGTCCGCAAACATTAGCTTTGGAAAATTAGGTTACGAGTAGCAATTGGATGTTCACAGAAGAGCCTTTATTACTTTGCACGTGCCCTGCCACAGAGCAGGGCGGTATTAGTCAACACAAAGAAGTATTTGTCAATACTGACCACCAAGTAACTCTGGTGTATAATGTTGGTATATCCTAATAAAGAATTCGGCATACGCCCTCGAAAAGCACCTAAGGACATATTTAGAAAGGTGAGCAATTTAAATATTACATTGTATATTATATTTTCAATTGTGAACGTGATAAAATCGCTGAAAGAGGAAGTTACTTAATGGTATATATTCTAACGGCTTTATCATCTGACAGCAAAATTATTGGACTCAAGGTAACCAAGAACCGCCGCCGTGGTATGTCTGGGACACAAAAATACCGATTACTAGGAGTAAGAGTGAAGTAAGTACCTATATAATTTTGATAATTAATGTAATACTCTCTTAAACAAATAGGGATAGTGACGTAATTTTTCTGATAAACTTTAATAATTACTACTCATTTCCATGCACTCTCTACTCATTCTCGTAGACTCGATTTTAATACACTCAAATGTAGTAGACAGATACCCATAGTGGTATTCTTAATCTGAATCATGCCAACTAATGAATCAATTTACAAAACAGGAAAGACCAAGGATAACGAAAAGTCCAACTACGCACGAGGATGAATCAAATGTTTTCGCAAACGATCTGAGGAATTACCTGCTAACGTCCACTTTACATGGACTACGGTATATTGGGGAACGAAAGCTAACTTGGTTTGAAAGGTAAGAACATGAAACCGTGCAATGATACAATTCAAAAGAATATTTCAACGTTTGAAATGTAAAATAACATAGATATTCCACATATCTGTGTTATTTTAATAAGAACACTATTTCTAACTACTTACTAGTAATACTAACGCTAGTGTAAACCCAGTTCTATGGATACGAACGGTAAGTTTCACGACATTCGGTAGATAAAGTAACAGCAAATATATAAAAAAATAACAGTATTCCACCAGACAAAAAGTTCGGCATGCTTTTTGATACTAGCAATACTTTTGGTAATACCTGAAAAGTGTTCAAGTCTATCAACCAGCACTTGATGAATATGGTTATGATCATGGTCTGAAACAAGTTCTGTGTATACTAGAAGGTTTGTTAACATTGCTTGCATTTTCTCGAAACATTTTCATAACTGATATAAATATACTATTTACAGATTCTTTTGGCTGACAGCTTTTGGCTGTTCTTTAGTGTGTGCAGCATTTTTCATACTGAATGTGTACGCAAAATGGCGACTGTCTCCTATGATAGTGAGCATCAACCCTCAGAACATGCCGCTCAGTGGACTACCGTTCCCTGCACTCACTATCTGCAATGTGAACCAGGCCAAGAAATCAGTAGCTGAGCGATATATGCAATCTGGGTAAGTACTGGGTACTAACTACACGATAGAACTCACTCAAGCCCTACATGAGCATTCCCATTCGTTTTTTTTAGCGGGGCTAGATGGGATCCAAACCGTTGTACATTTTACATAAGTAGGTCTAAGTTACATGCTGCTGTTTTTAAGATATAATTGGATACGCTAATAAAATTAATACTAGCAGGCATTTCAGCTTGGAATGCCTACCGTTTCGGCGCAGGTTACACACGCTGTGATTGCAGGTTCACTGCATGTTTTTTTTTATTATTCCCCTTATTTAATTATCCAAAAATAGGGAAAAGGTTATCAAAATCTATTGCGTAGTAAAGTAAGGATAAGTAGCACATTACCAGGCGGACATAGACAAGGAATTTGCATTATAAAATTGAATAGTATGTATTACCATTAATCAACTGCATTAAAAGCCGAAATAGATTTAAAATGTGACGTAAGAAGTGTAAGAACTTACATTCTAGAGATATAATAACTTATTGATCAAGGCACTAGCTATCTAGTATCTGTGTGACTTTCATTAATCATACTTTGAGTACCTAGTGTTGGTTTTACACAATAATTAGCTCTACTTTCCCATTTACTAAAAGAAAGAGAGACAAAGAGAGCAAATACTCAGCTGTAAGTAGAATTGGGCTGTGAATGCTGAACGGCAATGATGACAATGTTCCCATTTACATATTCGGGCAGTATATTCTATTTGTACTATAAATTATAGGCAGAATATCACAGCAAATGACGTTCTCCTGCGTTTAGATTATTAAATTAACTTGTCATTACCATATTGCTTTTCCTAGAGATGTAATTTAATATTATTTTATAAACTTCTTTGTAAAATATGACGTAAATTTCATCAATGTTGTAATTTGACCGCATTCCAAAACGATTACTTTATATATAGCTCAAACAAAAATGCGATGTTTTAGCTATATACCTATGCACCTTGGACCTCAAGCATTTCGCGTCTGAAAAGTATGTTCATTTCTCCTCTGAAAAATACATTTCAGGAACTCAATAGATAAGAAGTTACTTCAGAGTCTCTGCAGTACGAGGGTTGACTCGGAAATATTCGAGAACGACATCGCTGGCAGTGCGAACTGGGATCACACTAGATCATTTCTTATCAATGTTAGTAAACGTATTCAACACTTTACTATTTTATTTTTATTCTTGTGAATTAGTTCAAAACTTTCCTATTTTAACTTTATAGGGTTGTATACCTGTTTGCAGTTAGACACCTTAGGACTTCGGTCATCTAAAGTCCTCATTCAAATTAAAATGAAGGAATGCTTAACTGTTATAAACCGTAGAACATGTCCAGATCAAAAGTGGTTGTACCCAGCAATGCCCGTCGAGTCTAGCAGTCGGATTTACCGACTATTAATTACACAATTTAGCATTTCCACTTTTTAAATTACGAGTATGACAAACTAGGCTGAGGAAAATGTATAATTTGTAAGCAAATTAAGACATCGATTTAATAAGTGTACCGGGCGTTATTTAAGACATTTTAATTGCTAAAAAAAACTACTAATCTTGTAATAACATAAATTGATAATGTCGATTGCATTTGTCACTCGATCAACGTAAAAATCTTATGGATTTGAACTATTGAACAAAAGTATTCAAATAATTTTTTGATTAACCATTGAGAACTGGCGACCCAACAGACATAAAAGGCTCTCTTTTCGCTTTCAGGTAACCCAACCCTGCAATGAAATGCTTGCGCAGTGCGTGTGGGACTCTACACCTATGAACTGTGAAGACCTGTTCAACGCACAGCTCACTGACGAAGGATTATGTTGTACCTTTAATGTCGTACATAGAAACAAAATGTTTCGCAACCCGTAAGATCAAATAAATCTTCAGACAACGAGATATTTTAAAGTTTAGAGTTTTAAGGGATTTTTTTATCAGTTTTTTTATGTTTATAGGAAGTCGTTGAACGATCTGAATTTAACATTTCCATTACCAGCAGTGGACTGGACTCCTGAAGATGGGTATCCACCAGATGCGCCGGCAGACGGCTTCCCCTGGAGACCTAGAGGTAACTTATTCCAAAGGATACTGTTATATCCATAATTTATGTTAGTTTAAGGGAATTTTGTGAATACTTTTGCGTTACTATTTAAGTACTTGGGTACCTACTTACTTGGTTTACAGGAATAGGTACAAATCACGGCCTCACTCTGGTCTTGGATGCGAATATAGCAGAGTATTATTGTGCATCAACAAAAAGTGCTGGATTTAAGGTATTTAATAAGTAATATAACTTACATTATTTAGACTCCTTGTATTACAATTGACTTATAAGTATTAAACGGGTTATTGTATTTAACGATTATTTTTCAGATTCTGATGCACAACCCAACAGAGACGCCTAAGATAAGAAACTTGGGTGAGATCTACGGTCCGGGCATTGAAGCTAGGATCGCGATATGTCCGAGCATACTAGACGCACAGCCCGCACTGCGGACCATTGACATTAATAAGAGACTCTGTTTATTCTCCAGTGAAAAGGAGCTGGTGTTCTTTAGGTAAACTTCCTGAATAAGAATATTGAATTTAACGAAGAAATACGAGTTTTATCAAATAACCGGGCTTATGACTGCCTCCGTGGCTCAGTGGTTCAGGTTACCACGCCGATACCTCCGGGAGCTCGTAGTTTCGATTCCCACATGAAACAATTATTTGTGCGATCCACAAATAAATTGTTTCGGTTCGGTCTGGTTGTACTTTGTTTCCGTTGTTAGTATGTTTGTAAAAAGTCCCCGCGAAACAAGAACAATTCTTAGTGCGGGGTTGTCTTTTTTACCAGAAATATTAAAGTTTGTTTTTCTTAATATTTTGTAGTCTCTACTTAGGTATCAGACTATTGCTAGACCTTTTCATAATCATCTTTTTCATACCTTGCGAATAAATAAATTTGTTTTACAAACTGAAGCTTTACTCGGTATTGTTAAACAGTTACTACATAAATATTACATAAGCAGTCATGTGAGCTGTCTATCGATCACTCTTTTGTTACAATTTCCACAGAACGTACACTTTGAAGAACTGCGAAATGGAGTGTGAAGCGCGGGCTATGTTGGACGTATGCAAATGTGTTTACTATTACATGCCTAGTAAGTACTTAATATAAATACGAGACTATAACATAGAGTACCTAGATCATTTATCTAAATAAGTACCTGCCTACAAATACCAACTTGCCTTCTCCTGCCTATTTATACTTGTTAAATAGTTCGTGGAACTTGAATCGGTATTAGTATTTCTGTAGCAACTAAGAAATCATTGGTAGGATATGCGCACAAATATTAACAGTTGTTTTTTTACAGAAAACAAAACAACCCGAATCTGTGGAAAATCCGACGCGAAATGTTATTCCAATATGAGTAAAATTATGCCTGAAGGTTGGTACCTCTTTGTTGATTGAATAACCTTACTTTCGAACCTAATAACTTCTATTGTTCTAATCTATACGTATAATAAATCAACAAATAAAGAATCCATTGACATCGTTTTTGTTTTCAATAAATATCTTACAGGGCGCGATGTAACATGCGAGGAGTGCCTGCCAGCTTGCACAGAGATATCTTACGCGGAGAGACTAAGCACGGCGCCACTGAAGGACTCATTGATAGCAGCCCTCGCCAAGGACTTAGGAAACAGGACCCCTGAGTATTTCACGTCAGTATAACTACACTGTTGTATTACAATCTTGTCTTAGCTAAATCTAAATGATTATATTCCATTGTTGTAGTTCTAATTTTGTCGTTCGGATGATTTTCAGGGAAAACATGCTAGTCGTACATTTCTACTTCGAGGATAACACGTTTCAGAGATTTACAAAAGGTGAAATATTTGGATTAACAGAATTTTTGTGTAAGTAGACCTACATTTTTATCGACAAAGGCCAATAATACATACTTTTATTCTTAAATTATTTATAAACTATGTAATACGTTTTCAGCAAACACTGGGGGCCTGTTGGGTCTCTGCATGGGTTTTAGCATGATGAGCGCCGTGGAATTACTCTACTACCTCACATTACGCGCATTGTGCATGGCGCGGCAACGCAGACATCGTCACCCGTTTGTTAAATAACTAATATTATTAGCGATACAAAGAAACAAGAGCATTATAATAAAAAGTTTCATTTATTAACATGACCTTAGTAACTAACACTTACAATTATTTCAGTCTCTTAAAGACATTCAATATTATTTACATTTGAAGAACTCACACTCCATTCAATACTAGGGGTTCGCAACTATGAAGAATTTGATACAACACAACAACAACAGCTTTTTAAATCTCTAGCTCCATACATTAACGCCGAAAGCCTTTTCTCTTATTGTTATAATACAGCAGTCAGCCAAGAACAGAACATGAGGAGTCTGATCAAGATTTTGATTATCTATGGTCAAATTCTACGTCCTTTGATTCTATGGTTAGAGCACTCATGATTGTTGTCGCGGTGGGCCCTGCGCGGTGGCGGCAGGGGGTGCAGGGGGCGCTGGTGCGTCCGGCGGCTGCAAAGTGCGCGTGCGTCGCCTTGTATAGTGTTGCCACAATAGAATCGCTTGGTCGTCCATGAACTTGCACACCTAGAAAACAATCGCATGAATAATTTAATTCAATAGGGTAGTTTACAAATTCAATAGAAAATTATTAAACTTGTACCCTTAAATGGTTCATCCAAAATATATTTTGCTTTTCGTTAATAATGATGAATGAATTTATTATAGACTGAAACCACAATAAATTAGGTACCTACTCATTTGTAGCCAACCAAAATAAGGAATTCAAGCATAAGTCAAAGCAGTTACTTTTTACGTAAATTAACAATGGTTTCCTGTATAAGTCTGGGTGTGAAATATATGCCTATTAGTATGCCTCGGCCATTTACCTAGCATACAATCCAAGTTGTCCAAATGTTTAAGTGAACATACCTGTGCTGACACACATTCTCTTCTAAATGCCTCATGCTGTAGAAGTTCTAGGAAGTGGAGGCACATTGGGTACTTCAGATAGCGGGCGTACTCTGGCTCCCTCCAGTACTGCAGGTAGCGAATGTAGTTGATGAACGTCTGCTCCTTCAAATAGCCTCGCTGAGCCAGAACTGCAAATATTTGTTATAAATACAATGCACTGCAGAAAAATGAGTTGTTTTTTATGAGGATTTAGATCAAATTCTTTGAGAAGGTATAAATCATGATGGAAAATGCTTATAGTTCAAAAAATATTTTTTGAGATCTACAGATGGGGTCTTGAGTAAGATAGGTTTATTATTTATGTGGTATGCACAGTATGCTAATAAATATGAATAGGATATGTAATGATATAATGCTGCACGTCTTTTACAAAAAAGTAAGGTAGGGACATTAAACTATTGTCATAGATTGAATCACACAGACATTTAGTCTCGTCCTGAACTTGGAATCATACCGAAATAAAACTATATACTCACAATGAATGTAATTGGGGTTAGCTAAACACTGCACAAACTCCAGTTCAACCTGAAACCTGATCCTGTTTTGCTCCTCTGTTTCGGGCATTACTGTAAAGAAACAAACAAAACATACAATTGAATCAAATAAACATTCTAGTATGTAGCTTTTCATTCATATTCGAAGTAAATTTACCTTTCCCAGCCATCATTTTGAATCGTATGTTTATGAACAGTTACTTTATAGTGGTATAATACTTTCTTTTGGTTATTTCAAATAAAAGATATTCTTATCATGTTTGATTTTCGGGACAATGACTAATAAAATTGTGTTGTACACACTATTTATAGTACTTTACAGTTGATTATTATGTATGTAAAATGTAAAGTAAAGTAAAGTTTATAAGTTTGCAAAATATGACACAATTGACAGACATACTAAAGGGCAAAGACAAGCCATTTTTTTTTTTAATTTCTAGAGTAGAGATATAATACTAAAATACAAATAGGAAAAATACTTTAGTAGGTATATGTTAATCGGTAAATTAGTGCCGTCTGATTTACCTTCCTATTAAACCGAAAGCCACAATGTAACAGTTTAAATGTAATGGGCTTGGAGCTTGAACATTTTTAAAAAGGGTAAAATAATTTTCTGTCTCTTTCTCTTCGCGTCATCTGTCAAATGTGACAAGTGTAATGAATGTATGTCATCCGATGTCATCAAATCGCGATCGTTCTACGTAAAAACTTTACGTTCTCTCCCGTTTTTCCATTAAATTCTAATCAGTTCGATAACTTATTTCCTCAAATTGTACACATAATTGTGTGATAAAGTTGTACGTGATATTCTAGTTTATTGAGAAACAGGTAGTGTTAACAATGTCTGGGCCAGGTCAAACTTACGTTAATCCTAACAAATTGTTTGAGGATGACGATGTGGACGACGAGACGTTCGTTAATAGTTTTAGATCGAGAACAAACCAACTCCCGCCCCGACAACCCACTAATCCGTATGGAGGTCATATTGCCGCCCTGGAACAACAACGTCAAGCGATGTTACAAAGACAAAAAGAAATCGAACAAAGAACCTTGGATTCATCATCACGTAGTATAGGATTGTTGCGTGAATCAGAAACGATCGGAATTGCCACCGCGGAAGAACTCGCCCGTCAACGAGAACAGCTGCAAAACACGAACAAACGTCTCGACGAAATCAATACTAATCTAAATTACAGTCAAAAGCATTTAAATGGAATTAAGTCAGTGTTTTACGGTCTCAAGAATTACATCTCTGGTAAGTCGGACCAGACTCCTCCTAGAAGTCAAGCTTCACCTAATCAGAGTGCAGGTCCAAGCAGTAGCAGACTAAATGAAACAATAGACAATTTGTGCCAAAGTTCTAGTGAGGATCACTTCAGATCTCATCCCAGCACTCGTTTATATGACCTAGATGGTCAACAATCAGCACCTGTTCCAAATAGCCAGAGAGTGAATGAACTCCTTGATGCTAACTTGGATGAAATGGTACAACACATCAACAGACTGAAAGGCCTTGGAATAGCTCTTGGTGAAGAGATTGAACAACAGACTGACCTCATTGACACTATACATGACAAGGTGGAAGTGGCAGATATTAAGATAGGCAAACAGAACAAGCAGATGAACAAACTCCTTGGTAAATAGTCTTTGCAACATTCCTATGCAGTTTGATAAAAAACTATCAAAGTTTGTCAAATTGGTGGAACTCTGCTTCAGAACTCACCAGGTGAAGGGTATATTTTGTTTGTATTACACAACAAAGCCCCAGTTTTATAAACAATGGATTCTTAAGTGTTTTCTATATTTTAAACATCAGACTATTGTAAATGTATTGTGGATGGTACTATTAAATATTAATCCTATTATTGTTAATTGGAACTGTGAATGTGAATATGAAAGCTCTAAGCTTGCTTTAATACTTCATACAAGAGAATTATTCTGATATACAAACAGAAATTTGCAGTTGACTAGTTATAAAATGATTTATGAGATCACCAGATGAAATACCCTTTTGTTAGTAAATAAATATATAATAATATAATATTACTGAAATAGTGTAGAGCATTATAGGAGGAAAGTATGTTGAGTAATTATTTTTTTATCACATTTTAGTTATTATACAATGTCATGTTGTTTCAAATTTGTATAATTAGGACAACATGTACTTTGTATTGTTTATTTTTGATTTAAGTAGCAAGATGTATATTGTATATATTTTATGATTTTATTGATTTTGTAGATTTTAATAGTATGGTGATGTGAATTGTTGTGTCTATGTTGTTTACATTGAAAACTATTGATAAGAGTTTAGCACAGCACAGGTCTTATCAGCCAATTATATTTACACCCACATTGGTATATCAAGTAACCTAGAATATGTAATTTACAGTTTTATAATCACCAAAATTACTGCATGTTTGAAAAGTTAATGTATGAGTGCATGATAATATAAATAAGTTCATAATAAAAACATCTAGTTTTATTTTAAAGGTTCCATACAAGTTGTAAATATAATTTCCCCTACATTTGGAAAATCCAGATAAAAAGAGTTGTAATTTGCAGAGAAACCCACATGAGTCATATTTCAATTGAAAGTGTTTTACTACAAGGCTGGGAATTTATCTGATAATGATCTTTATTAATTTTAGACTTCTCTTAGGTTCGAGAAACAGGAAAAATAATACTGATAATAATATCACAATAATTTGCGATTGAGGTAATTTGTGGCACTGTAGGTATTCACATATGATTGAACATAAGCGCATAATATTAAATGTGTAGTTTACATTTTTTCCTGCAGTACACAAACATAAGAATAGTGTTTATAGATATTACTTGAATAATAAGTACATTTGTAGGTAGCAGATTGCTTTGTTTACTAAGTTTTAGTTGATAACTTCCAAACAGTTCTTTCACCTGGCCAGTCATAAACATATTTAATTAAGGACAACTTTGCAATTAATTATTATTAACAGTGGTGATAAATTACGATAACCTTGACTATCAAGTAAAACTATCGGCTTGTGAGTGAAACTTCACATTTTTACAATGTTTTTATTAGCTTGAATAATGATAGAACAATAACAATGGAGGTTTTCCCATAACATTAAATAGGTACCAGAGGAAGCACAGATTCAATACAAACAATCTACAGTTGGTACTTGTAAAACAAAATTAACTTATACACTGCTTTTCAAAGCTTATGATTTATAATATTTTTCCTAGAAGAACATTTTGAAATTTTCAATATTATATTGATAATAATCAAATTGAACCATCTGTTTGATTATAATTATACTTGTAAGTCATGAAGACGACAATCAATGTACTAGACTCTAATAGACTTGATCAAAGAAAACATTATCAACAACAGTTTCCAAAATCATATCATTAGCATCTACATCATGGATTTTCATGTGTTTCTGCAGGACTTTCTTGTTGGAGAGTTTCTTGTCACAGATATCACAGGAGACTGCCTTGTTCACATGAGATTCTCTATGAATCTTTAATCCAGACCTGGTGGCAAACCCCTTAAAACAAATATTACACTTGTGAGGTCTCTCAGTTGTATGTGTGTGTGCCATATGCACTAACAAGGAATGTTTGGTTGGAAACCTTCTGTCACAGTTGTTCTCCGTGCACTGGAATGGCCTTGGCTTCTCTTGACCTGAATGCACCAAGCTGTGTGCTCTTAAATACAATGCCCTAGTAAATCTCTTGGGACATTCAGGACAAGCAAAAGGTTTCTCTCCATTATGAGTCCTATTATGCATCATTAAAGTTGATCTTGCTGTGAATCTCTTCCCACATGTCACACAAACATATAATTTGCCATTGCTGGAATGAGCAACACGAAAGTGGTCCTGTAATGACTGCCTGGATTTATACGTTTTGTTGCAGAAACCACATTTAAACTGTGCTACATCTTTGTGTGATCGCAAATGTTGATTTAATCCACCAGAGGTATAAAAACATTTGCCACATTTTGAACAAAGATACTTTTTTGTATTTGTGTGCTTGTTCATGTGATATTTCAAACCATATAGCCTAGTGAAAGATTTAGTACACAATGTGCAAGCATATCTCTTCTCTCCCTCCGTTCTGTGGGGCTGTTCAGTAGACGTTATCTCAGTTACAGGAGGTAATGGAGTCAACTCCTTATTATCAGATAAAGTGGTTTCAAAATCTAATGCATGGTGATTGCTAAACAATGGTACATCATACTCATGGTCTTGATAAACCACATTAATATCAATGGAATCAATATCTGTTCTCTGCAAATTTGTTGGTGATTGTATCATAAGAATTTGAGCTAGCGTGCTATTCGCCTTCAAACAATTTAATTTAAAATTATATGCTAGTAAAGCTGTAGATACACATGACGAACATATTCCTTGTGGCCAATTTTCTTCATCATTGTTTTCCAAACAATTTAGAAAAACCAAAATATCAATAAGTTTAACCTTGTTCATCTCGTGTTCAATTAGGTCTTGTATGTTCATAAACATCGAGGTATCCGATTCTAAAAGACAAGTGCGACATATGTTTTTTGTAAGTGGCAAAATTAAACTTGTAAATTCCATTGGCAAAATTAGGCTACTTTATTACGATAAAAAATTAGGCCTATTACAATAAATCGCACGTCGCAATAACTTGGTATTCCACCATGACATCGAGGAAATGAATGAAATCGAATGAATGATTGTGATTATGTCAGGATGACAATTGGGAATGAACGAATTTACCGAATTATTCAAATTTCCCAATGATTTTTTTTCCTGTTTTCTGATTTAGAGTCGCAGGTTTTTAATTCGTTGGAAAAGTAACAGTCTAAATTCTTAAGTGATACGAACCAAATTTGCGCACCAAATCCATATGCGCACTCACTCCACTTTTACATCAAACCGACCGCCTAGTTTGGTAGTCACTTTTTTATGTGAAAATTGACAAACAGTTGGACTGTTGGACCATTGGTAGGAGTCGGCATCCTGCATTAGTTTTTAGATGTCAAGCTTTAGTAGATATTTTTAATCTGTGACTGTGTCTTTTTGACGTCTGGAGTGCGTCGTGGGCAGGCTGGAGAAATCCCAGATATATCCCTTTTACAAGATATTTTCATGATTTTATCAGTATCTTGCACAGCTACAGACAAATCATCTTGTGTATATTTGAATAGAAGGTGAGCCGAACTCACTAGTGTACTTTTTATTGATGTGTGAAAGTTCTAACCTCTTCGACCCGCAACACCTTCAATATGTGTTGTGTTCTCGTAAAATTCTTATAATTTGTGCAAAGGAATTAAAAATCGTGATGAAGAATTTATTATGTACCATATATATGACGGGTAAAATGTTATTGCAGGTGAATAACTAGTACGAAGCAATCATGAGTCGTTTCTTCGCCACGGGCACAGACTCCGAGTCTGAGAGCTCCAGTGAGGACGAGCCAGTAGTACGCGCCCCAGCGCCCGTCTATACTGTAAGTGTACAGTTTTATAGATCTGCAGTAAATCCACAAAGTTTGATGCTTAGAACTTGCTTACTCTTGTTATTTTTATCAATTTCTTGATGGCATCCACTGTCAATAATGAAACATATAATCATTGTGTTGTGGCTGTCCTAAAAACAGTTTTTGTCATACTTTGAACAATAAATATAGATATTATTAGGGAAACAAACTATATTTTAATCAATATTTCAAAAGACAGTTAAAATTTTGTCTATCATTTTATTATGGTCTTATATCTTTGCTAATTGGATGAACTGATTTACATGCTTTGCATGTGATGTAGACCTGAAGTTTAATCTAGATGTAACAATGAAGGTTTTGAGATATTCTTTAAAATGGGGAACTTTGCCTTGTTGATTTTGTGGTCATACTTTGTTATAGAATATGTGGCTTTGACATATTTATTCTTAGATTGTAATGTATTTAATTTAACGAAATCCAATGAAAACCTAGTTATTATTGTAGTCAGCAGCAATAGGAGAACTCTTACGTGCTTATTAAATTGCAATTATTGGTGTCTCAATTTCCAGTAATGTTAGTAATTTCCGACTATATGGCACAAATACAGATTAAATATCATTTATTTAGATTGTATTCTAACATTTGGAATATTTTTCTTTATATTTCAAATCAATTTGTGCAAACATTCTAATAACTGGGCGTTCATAGACTTTTATGCACAATTAAGGTTCCACTGTTTGAACATTATATTGCTTTATGACTTGTCTTTGATCATAATTTTTTTTCACATAACAGTTCAGTGATGATGAGGAAGAAACTAAGCGTGTTGTGCGCTCGATGAAGGAGAAGCGTTATGAAGAATTAGAAGGAATCATCCATTCACTGAGGAACCATCGCAAGATTAAAGACTTCTCCTCAGCACTAGCCTCATTTGAAGAGCTACAGAAAGCCTACACTCGTGCAGCACCCGTTGTTGCTAAGGAAGAAAATGGTGTCGCACCAAGATTCTTTGTCAGGGCACTGGCTGAGTTAGATGACTGGGTGTCTACCGCGTGGTCTGACCGTGACAGTAGGAAGACCCTGTCTAAGGGGAATAGCAAAGCGCTTACATCATTGAGACAGAAATTGAGAAAGTATACCAAGGACTTTGAAAGTGAGATCGCCACTTTCCGTGAAGATCCCGACCTGCCTGATGATGATGAGGAACATAAAGGTAAGTGTTTAACTCTGTGATGTTTAATAATTATCTGGGTACTCCCTAGCTTGGCACTACACCAATAAACTATTATGTCTTACTAAGTATTTAATGTGGTGTTAATTATATTATCAATCTATGGACATGGTAATAATCATAGTATTATTTGTTTAGATACATCATCTTCAGATGAGTCTGATGATGAAGATAAGGTTAAAGATAAGCCAGTGTCGGTGCGTCGCTCTCCCGAGCCTCCACGCCGGCCTCCGCCTCAAGACGACGAGTCCTCGGATTCCATGGACTGGGGCTCCAGCTCTTCTGACTCTAGTGAGAGCTCCGACGGTGAGAATCGTGGTGACGTGATGACTATCCGTGCCAAGTTCTATAAGAAAACCACTGAAAAAGAAGGTGAAGAAGAGAGGGACAGACGCAAGGCCAAGAGACGTGAGGAGAGACGTGAAAGATCTGGCAAGATCAGCAAGAAAGACCAGGCTGATGATGGCGGCGAATGGGAAACCGTTAAGGGAGGGAAAGGGGCTGCTATTTCTGATAAGCCTAAGATGTTCGCCAAGGTATGTTACTAATGTATCTAAAATATATAAGTAACTGTTCTATATCTTAACATACATACTTATGTTTTTAAATTTTATTTTAGGATAGCGACATTGATGCAGCCCTGGTTGTCAAGAAGTTGGGTGAGATCAGCGCAGCTCGCGGTCGTAAACGTACCGACCGCCGCGCTCAATTAGAATTGCTACACGAGCTACGTACTGTTGCCGCACAGCACAACTTGGGAGATGCTCTCCAGCTGAAACTCCGCGCTGCTACTGTCGCTGCACTTTTCGACTACAATCCTAAGGTGTCCGACGCTATGAAGCCCGAGTACTGGTCGCGTCTCGTTGAAAATGTCGATCAAATGGTCACCCTATTGTTAGCTCATGAAGACATGGTTCTCAGTGAAGCTTTTACTGAAGAGCAGGAGCAGCTAGTTACGGCGCCTTTCCGCGTGCGTGGTTGTCTGTTAACTGCACTCGAACGCCTCGACGATGAGTTCACTAAGCTTCTCAAGGAGTGTGACCCACACTCTAACGAATATGTAGAGAGGCTGAAGGACGAGGTCCGAGTATCTGCTCTGATCGACCGCGTGTGCCAAGTTGTCGAGCGAGATGGCTCGCCACAAGAGATATGCCGCGCTTATTTACGTAAAATTGACCATCTCTATTACAAGTTTGATACTCGCGCCGTGCGCAAGGACTTGCCTCCAGGTGAGGAAACAACTATCAAAAAGATGGAACGTCTCTGCAAATACATCTACGCCCACGATGAGACCGACCGGCTCAGGACTCGTGCCATCTTATCTCATATCTATCATCATGCTTTACACGATAACTGGTTCCAAGCTCGCGATCTGCTGCTTATGTCGCATTTGCAAGAGACAGTGCAACATTCTGACCCGAGCACTCAGATTCTGTACAATCGTACCATGGCTAACCTGGGACTGTGTGCTTTCCGTCGCGGTAACGTCAAAGAGGCTCACGGCTGTCTGGCTGAATTGATGATGACCGGTAAACCTAAAGAATTACTGGCTCAGGGCTTGCTGCCTCAGCGTCAACACGAGCGTTCGAAAGAGCAGGAAAAGATCGAGAAGCAGCGTCAAATGCCGTTCCACATGCACATCAATCTAGAGTTACTCGAGTGTGTGTATTTGGTGTCTGCTATGTTGATCGAGATACCGTACATGGCTGCTCACGAATTCGACGCTCGTCGTCGAATGATCAGTAAGACTTTCTACCAGAACTTGCGTGCAAGTGAGCGACAGGCTTTGGTTGGCCCTCCAGAGTCCATGCGAGAGCATGCCGTAGCCGCAGCGAGGGCGATGCGACGTGGTGACTGGCGTGCTTGCCTCAACTTTATCGTCAATGAAAAGATGAATGCTAAGGTCTGTATCTAAAAGGTTTTATTGTATTATATTCTGTTATGTTTTAGCGTGTTACATATTTTTATGCATAAATGATTTTACAGGTGTGGGACCTAATGGTAGGCGCAGACAACGTGCGCGCGATGCTGGGTCGCCTGATCCGCGAGGAGTCGCTCCGCACTTACCTGTTCACGTACGCACACGTGTACGCGTCACTGTCGTTGCGCTCGCTCGCTGACATGTTTGAGTTGCCACGACAACGCGTGCACTCACTCGTCTCCAAAATGATCATCAACGAGGAGCTGCTAGCTTCTCTCGATGACCCGAGTGAATGTGCCATCCTACATCGCTCAGAGCCGACAAGGATGCAGGCTTTGGCGCTGCAACTCGCTGATAAGGTACTAATCATACATTTGGTTTTGTTAAGATTATACACTATTTGATTATAAACCAGTCATTTAATTAATGTAGCAATAACATCTATGTGTTATGACCTAATGTGAATTTTTAAATGAATGATTTTAATTCCGTAGGTTGGCAACGTCGTGGATTCCAACGAGCGTATCTTCGAGAAGCAGGGCTCGTTCTTCCAGCGCGGCGGACAGCAACGTGGCGAGGGTCGGCAGCGCGGCGAGGGCCGCCAGCGCGAGGGCTGGAACCGCCGCACGCGCAACCGCCGTCGCGACGACGAACGTGGCGACGACTAAAATTTTATAATAGGGACCAGCCGGTTATCAATCTTCTTTTACGGAGGGCGTGCTACAGACACACTTAACCTGTATAAGACGCTTATTTGAAGACAAAGAAAGCGTTTCATACTAGACTCTGTGTGTGTGTAGCACGCCCCTGTACACGGAATTACCTACTGGTCCTTATTGTAGTCTGTCACAACTCTGGAATACCTAAAAAAATTACAATAGTATTGAGAAGGAATTGAACATTCCTAATAAGATATTCTGCCATCTTCATATTCCCCATGTTACAACAAGTGATAGTCTACTTTATTACCCACAATGCATAAATATAAAAATGTGTTTTAGATTATGTGTGTTTTATTTGATGTGAACATAATTATACATCTCACCTATTATGCACCCGAAGCTGTATTACAGAGACGTGCTGTACACATTCGCGTCAACGATGTGAGTCCTATTTAAAAGAAGCAAGCTAAATAAGTTACATTATTTACTAACATATTCTACTTCACGTCTTTTAGCGAGGATAACGAATGGTCGTGCAAAACAAACAGCTTGCCATGGTAGCTTTAGTATAATATTATTACCCACTAGCTGACCCGCGCAACTTCGCTTGCGCCACTTAAGAGAAGGGGTCAAAATTTTCCCCGTTTTTGTAATATTTTTCGTTGCTACTTCGCTCCTAATGACCTTAGCGTGATGTTATATAGCCTATAGCTTTCCTCGGTAAATGGGCTATCTAACACTGAAAGACTTTTTCAAATCGGACCTGTAGATCCTGAAATTAGCGCGTTCAAACAAACAAACTCTTCAGCTTTATAATATTAGTATAGATTTACAACCAGTGAAGACTAAGATTTCAGTGCTATATATAATATATTATTACTAACAAAATTAAGTAAAGCGTGCACTCATCAAAGATGTAATAGAAAAAATGCTAATAATTTCGTAGGTCTCTACTTTATTTAACTGAAAAGAAGCACCGACAGAACAACGTTATTATTTTTTTTATTTCAGTTAGTACGTAGAAAATACCAACAGATGGCGACGGCTGTATTATGTTGCTGTTGCGTTTTATTATTTCAAAAATAATGTGTTTTATTTCATTGATAAGCCACTATATATCAATTATCATTGATATCATTATTATTAGTCACAATTAGAAGCTAACGGACAGAAAAGTATTTTCATAAATTAATATAAAAATCCCAAGTTACTGACACATGTCGTAGTTTTTTGTGGTTTGTCGATGCATTAACATAACGTACTGAAATTTTGTTGGTGTCCGTCGCATTTTGCAGATAATTTTTCAGCATCTTGCGGTCAAATCCTATTATAATTTGTGTCGACCGTTTAATTATGGTGTTATTGCGGACCTGTACATAAAATAAAAACTTGAGTATTCAAGAATCGAGGTATATCTTAGGTTGGGAGTTTGACAGATTCTAATACAATGGCTGCAACGAGGAGACTACAAAAGGTGAGACATCATTTTTAATGACGAGTATTCTATATCATCATTGATTACGATGATAACAGGTGGTCGGTTAAAACAGGATTCATGCACAGACTTGTTTTTATCATTACCCTCGCTTAGACTTCGTTGCATTAAATTAATAATCTTCAAATGAATCTTCAAAAGACTATTTTAGCGTTGCTAGTGAAATCAGTGACCTAGTAAATCTATACAAGTTCACTGCCTCTTATTATGATTCATACTTTATAAGTAATGTCTAGAAATAGACCTGCAGATAAATACATTTTCCGATTATGTACTATCATCATATTGTTGTTGCAGGAACTAAATGACATCAGACAGTCAGGACTGAAGTCCTTTAGGGACATACAAGTGGATGAGTCTAATATACTCACATGGCAAGGATTAATTGTTCCTGTAAGTATCTTATCAAGATATTATATAGTGATAATTAAAAAAAATATACATAAAAACCACTTTGCTTTATGCATAAAATAATACAAATATCTATGCAAAACAAACATTCTGTTTGC
This sequence comes from Anticarsia gemmatalis, assembly GCF_050436995.1. NCBI lineage: Eukaryota > Metazoa > Arthropoda > Insecta > Lepidoptera > Erebidae > Anticarsia > Anticarsia gemmatalis. The sequence continues at coordinate 4,151,566 of NC_134764.1, read as the reverse complement.
CATTATTTATGGTAAACACTATTAACTGATGGAGTTTTACTTAGTAGCCATTAAAATTACAGGACAATCCTCCATACAACAAGGGAGCTTTCCGCATTGAGATAAATTTCCCTGCTGAGTACCCATTCAAGCCACCTAAGATTAGCTTCAAAACAAAGATCTATCATCCAAATATTGATGAGAAAGGTCAGGTGTGCCTGCCCATTATTAGTGCTGAGAACTGGAAACCTGCTACTAAGACTGATCAAGGTATGTCTTTTGTAATTATTACTGAATCATCAAGTTAAAATGATTAGTCATTAATATTAGCTTGTCTTTAACAGCTAAGCAGTGGTTATCTGCAATGAGTATTAATATAAACAAAATAGTAATGATGAACAAAAAGATCATTTACTTATAAAGTTTATTTTTTCAGTTATTCAAGCACTAGTGGCTCTTGTGAATGATCCCGAGCCAGAACATCCATTGCGTGCAGAGCTTGCTGAAGAGTTCCTTAAAGACAGGAAGAAGTTTACAAAGAATGCAGAGGAATTCACTAAAAAACACAGTGAAAAGCGACCCACAGATTAAATAGCTAAATGAGTCATCTTTGCTAAGCTTGCACTTGCAGCTCTGGAGTTCAACAATGGTATAATGTGTGTATAATTTATTTAATGTGCATTTATTTTTTCCCAAACAGTATTTATAACATCTAATAAAGTAGTTGGGATATTTTACCAGTAATAAAGCTTAATTCCATTGCTGTAAGTTCAAACTAGATTTGCATTTGATTTTACACTGGCACTAGCTTCTGAATCACTTTGCTTGAGATACAAACATAAGCACTTAAATGAAATTAGATATTATTATATAGAATCAGCAAGATGTTATAAGCTTGAGTGCATTAGAACTTTGGTATTGAGTTTGGATAATATTTTTTATTTTAATATTTAAAACGAAACATTATGAATCATAATAATCCTCAGTAATGTGGGTTTTGGCTTAGAAATTAATTCTGCTTATGTTGTTCCAGGTAGCTTATGTCTGTTTAATGTTGTATGTAAACTATGCTATGTAAATAAATGGGAAAACATGAGTGTATACAGGTCTAACTTGTGTTTATACTGTTGAACAAATTTAATTTCATATTTTGATGATGATCATTATAAAATATGAATCCAGTATTTTAATGTTTGGCTAGCTGTGTATTGTGTCTATTACTTACAAATAATTATGTTCACTTAATTCAATCTTAAATAGATTGTGGATTATAACAGACTGGTGATTGGGTTGCATCAACATTAGAATCATATAAATACAAGACTCTAAAAGTACCATTATGTTTAATTTCACTTCATGTCAATGTTACTTGGTAACTTAATGTGTGCTGAACAGATCAGTGCAAACTTTAAATATATATTTTTTTCGAATTTATATTTCTGTTTTTTTTTTAATTAGCTTACCCTTTTTTTTAAAGAATTTGTTCTGTCGACCTTCTGATTATCTGATGGGTAGCAAATAGTGAATAAAAAAAACTTGATACAAAATATTTATTATTCAACAAAATCGTAAACATCCACAGTTTTGTTTGAAATATTTTTTTGTGGTTCTAATTTTGATTGTTCTACAGTGCTAAGTATCTTCTTTTTTGTATGGTTGTCCTCTGCATTAAGATTGTCTGATAAAGTCTTCATCTTTTTTGCGAGTGGTTCTAATGTACCAGAGTTTCCTAAATGCTGTTCTAAGTTTGCTGAAAAGTGATAAACAAAAAATTGTTATTATAAACTTGCGCAATAAGATTTTAAATGTCGAGAATTTTAATGTCGGCGATTACCTTTTATTTTGTTAATACAATCTTCAATGTAGGCATTTTTATTACTATCTTTCTCTAAAGTAGGTTCAACAGGTAAAGTATAAGTGGGTCCATAGTCTGGCCAGTGTTTATGTTCTGGTATTTGCTCATCAAGCTCTACTCCAGCAACCATGGCTGTCAGTGAAGTCCATAGCCGTGCAGCATTAGGATGTTTGTAACCACCTAAGGAATAAACAATATAAATTTGATCATTAAGTACCTGCTCTAAATACACTTTATTTTGTCTTAAATATGTGCACTTAGAACATTGTATGTATTGATGGGAAATAATGACTATAGGAGATTATACCCACCTCCTCCCATTAGTATAGTAGGTTTTTGTTTATTAAGCACCATTCGCACACAGTTACAATAGCTGCGAGCAGTGAGTTTTGCACCACCATTGGGGTCATGTGCCAATGCATCTGCCCCACACTGTGTTATTATTGCATCTGGTGCAAAATAATTGTATACTAAACTGAATACCCTGAAAAAAAACAAGTGCAAGATAATTAGACTGTTTTAAAAATTAGAAAGGATGGTGAAAGTATCATAGTTTAAAATATTTATGTTACCACTAATTACCACTATGGCTAACCATTACTTGTTTGAGTTTTCCTAATAGAAATATTTGATCTAAAGATTGATGAACATTGAATTGGTAATCAAATAGTAGTAAAATGAAAATTTACAACAATACTAAGAAGTTTTGAGTACATACTTTTCAAATACAAACTCCATTGTGTCATCAGAGTAAGCAGCATGGAGAGGGACATTGCAAGAATACCCAGTCCCACCGAAGGAGCCAATATCATCAATGCCACCAGTTCCAGGGTAAAATCCTGGCTCATATTTGTGAAAAGACAGTGTAAAAACTGATTTACTTATGCTGTAAGCATCTTGGACTCCATTCCCTGCAAAATACGTATTTTTGAAAGAGCTATAGGGTATGAGGAGTCATTAAAAAGTTTTGTGTTTTAAGCATTCATATACTTTTTATGCCAATATTCCTTTCAGGCAAGTAATAGTAAAGTGGAAAAATAACTAATTAAGGTAGGTACCATGATGAACATCCAAATCAATATATAGAACTTTAGGAAACTTCTTTTTCAATTTCTCAATGGCTATGACAATATCATTCACATAACAGAAGCCTTCTGCTCCAAACCTGGAAGTTACATGTGTATTCCATTAAAATATAAGAAAAAAAAGTTACATATTTTATTTTTTAATCCTACCTATGTGCATGGTGCCAACCTCCGCACCAATTGATAGCAACATCAGCTACTCCAAGCATGAGACATCTTGCTGCAGTTATGGAGCTGCCGGCTATGCAAGACACTAGTTCATACATATTTGAAACAGGAGGACAGTCATATCCTACAATCAATTTAACACTTAAAATATAATATAGAATAGTTTAATATACTATCTACTAGTTAACAAATTATATTGTTTAGTCTTTATCTAACCAATGCCAAATTCTTCATCCTGAGCACTGGTCATAAAATCCTCATCAACTTCAGTAAACCTTTTTAAATGGTCCAGATATAACTCTGAATGAAACTCTCGCATGTCTTTATAAGATGCCTGAGAAGACCTTACTACTTTAATTTTGCTTATTAATCCATATGCCTCTATTAAATTATGCACCATACTAGCCTAAAACAGAAATAAATAAATGTAAGCTAGACAATGCGATTTTGGTAATAAGTAATATCTAATATTTATATAGATTTTTTTTACCCTGCCGACGACTGCCGGTAATCTATCACATTGTTCAATTAATTGTTCGTCCCATATATAACAGGCATTCATTTTATTTATACTATCACCGGAGGCATCACTAAAATTAGTTATTTTATCCTTAGACTTAATCATATTCTTTGTAAAATAATCGCTCAATCAGTTTCTTTTTCCTTTGGTAGGTAGTAAGATAGGTACACAAATAACTACAATACCAAAAAACTAAATTTATGGCTTAGAGGCGTTTATCAACAAACAAAACTATTCGTCGATAAAGTTCCGAAAACTTAAAACTTTATGACGTAAATGTCGTAAATGTCATTGACTCTCACTCATTTCACAGTTCACACGTCTGTCAGTCAAACAAAATTATCTCCCGCCAAAATTTTGGGGAAGCACAGACAATTTCTTTTGCGTTCACAAAACTCCGATCACAATCACTACGTTCTTTTTCACAAAAGATGTTAAATAATTTATTAAAATAAACCTTTCTTAAAATAAGAAAGCAATAGAACCCAAATTACAAAATATTAAGTAAATAAAGGTATGGAATTAAACAAAGATCATCAATTATCTGTAAAAAGATGGTTATTCCTAAGTGGCTTTTAGAATTTTTCAAACATTGACAAAAATAATGATACATAGTTAAATCATAAAAGATAATAGAAGTAAAAGAAAAAAAAATATTATGATAATATGTTTAGTTTTTCGAGGCTAAAATTCACTCGTAAAAATAGTTTGGAACGCATCATATGAAGTCATAGATCAAAAGGTAAAAAAAACTGCTCTATGACTAATATTTTTAAATTCATTGGTTAAAATATAAATGGGTAGCCAATCAGATGAAAGCAGCATAGGAAAAACAAGCGTCCATTTTCTACAGAAATCATATTAATCAATCTTGACATTTTGGAAGAAATTGAGTGAATTTAGTTTAATTTTTACTAAAATACATGTTATAGTGATTATCATCTTTCGATTTATACGTTAGGTGACCCCAAATACTGTTACAAAATGAAAAATACGTGACATCAAACAGTTAAATCACATGATAATTTCCTACGATCCTAATATGACAAGGTCTGTTACAAAATATTGGTAACACGAGCCAGCCTGGTGTTGTTTGTGTCTCTTAAAACCATTCTTTCGATGGTGTTTTGTGGTTTTACGGAAGTGATTATCAAGTTCAGGTGGCAATGGTGCGAGGTTAGTATAGAATATTTACATAACTATACATAAAATTGTCATGATGTCTATGTTATGTTTGAGGTGTCCTTTGTTCACGATACCCTCTTCTGTGATTACGAGTTCTAATGCAAGTGATTACTACCATATTTCTACATTAATATAATGCAGGTAATGGTCAGCTGGTAATTTATTTCTGATACTAACAGTTAGATGTCACGTTACTCTGAAATATATAGTTTGGTGGTATGCTCTGGATGCTAACCTATATAAAATAGTAACCTAGAGTTTATTTCCACCTAATATAACCTAGAACATAACGGGATTTTATACAAATAACTTCATATTATTATGAATTTTTAAAATAATATTTCATCCCTTGAATGTTACTTTACATTTTATCATATTTCATTAATTATATTTATTTTCATAAAAGTATCTGAATAACTATAAATTCTTTAAAAAAATACACAATGTGAACAGAAGTCTCACCATGTGATTTAGTGCACAGAGTGTTACTTAGAAAAATACTATTTTTTTTTAAATAAATTCTTATTTGTTTTTCTAATAACATAATAATATTGTATTTCGATTAGATATTGTGATTTTTCAACATATTGGTGCCTGGTCTTATCATAAAAGTATAATTTGTCTTACACATAATTAATATATTCTATGGTTTTGGGCTTTTCTACTGTTTCATTATAATACTAAAACTTCTAGTAGTATTGAATTCCTCTGTATATGAAAATATTATATAATAATTATAAAAATAATAACTATTGTATGGTCTTAGCTTGAAAGTTTAGAATTGATCTAAGATTTGGTATTCTGCTCATATTGCCATTTTCTGATTAAAATTATATGTACTGTGTACTTTTTTCACATGGTAACACTATATTTTAACTGGTGATAACATTGCATGTACATAATTATCAAAATTTTGCTATGTACAAGTACTTAAGTATTTGTCTTAAAAGTATGTATGTGTGTTACTGAATTGTTTAAAATATAAATAAAATGTATTTTTTTAAATTAATAATATATTAGTCTACTGAAGGTGAAAAAAAAACTGGCTATGTGGTCACATTTACTATTTAATTTATGATGAGTAAAAGTTAATACATAAAAACCTATTCTTCATTAAAATTATTGTAAAAAAGGTAGTATTTTTTATTATTTGGCACTATTTATTCCGAAGTATTGAATTAAATAAAAATACACAGTTACTTTTTGTAATATTATAATTAAAAATCTAATTACAGCTAATTATCTAGCTGACAAACTACTATATACAAAGTGCATTTCATCTTAATTTCATCACAATACAGTAAGGAAAATCTTGATCAAAACTATTTAATAATGCTTTAATTATTTCTTAGAAAATAGAGAAAATAATAGACTAGGAATCTCCAACACTATAATTTACTTGTAAAATAATTATAAGAAGGAAAAATATATTTAAGCCATATTGTGGTTTCCAGCCAGTAGCTTGATGGCATCCCCTGAGGGTGTGAAGACCCCCCACCGCATAGAACTATGCGAGGAGCAGCCTGTCAGACCTACGCGCAACTATAGAAAGCGCAGGTAACTGAGGCTTTTCTATTATGTGTTTTATCCTTATATACCACATGCTTCATCCTTAGTTACTATGGAACATTGCATGTCATCATTAATTAATGGTTTTCTTCTACTCTCACCCTATATATTTATGTGTTTTAATATGGCTTTGGTTATAAAATGCTTTATTTCACTGGCAATTTATATGTACATGTATATCTGCATGTGTGGTGATAACAAAGTTATAAAATAGGTCATGTTATTAACAGTCTAATTTGCTTAAAGGATAATAGCAGCCACTCAGCCAAAGACTGAGAATGAAGAACTGAAGTCTGAACCCCCCTTGAAGAAGATTGAACTGAGGTCTAAGCCACTGAAGACTAGTAACGGAATTACAAATATGACGAACGGACACACGTTGAGGTCGAGAGCGGCGCGCGCCGCCGCCCGCGCTGCCGAGAGCCACAAACTCACTGAGTATTTCAAAGAGGAGCTCAAAAGTCCTAAAGTTGAACCTCCCCCATCACCCCCTCCTATGGAAAAAGCTATCAAAATTGAAAAAGTTACAAATGGTAACACCAATCACAAGTTAACAGAATATTTTCCAGTAAGACGTAGTGTTAGGAAGACGTCAAAATGTGTGATGGCTGAGAAAATGCGGGACTTGGAGAGGGCTGTGAGAGACCAGAGAGAGGATGGATTACAAGTAAGTTGTTTATTATCTAATGATGCATTTCAATGTCATAGGTGTGTGCAGCTACTAAAAATAACTCACCTCAACATTTTGTGTGGGACTAAAACAACTCACACACTATATTGGGAAGATGAACATTTCTATCTACTTGTTTCATATTTTAAAACAAGCAATACCAATTTCATGAGCTTATTATAATGAATTGTCTGATTATAGTATAGGTACATATATTTCCGATGAAATAACAACACTTAGAAATATAATATTGTTTGTTGATAATGCAATGTTATCCAGATGTTATAATGTATGGAATTCTGTGTCAAAAAAGCAGCCATTTAACTCTAAACTACAATTTAGAGCGTTAAATACAATAGGCACTTAATTATTGAAATTCTGTATGCTATTAACTGCAATAGTTAGAACAGATATCAACAAATCAGGGTGTGTAAAAGAACACATAACAAGAATCTTATTGCACTTTATATTGAATCAAATACACATTAAACGAGCTGCAATTACTTAGTTGCGAGCATGGGTCGGATCGCTCTAATAGATACTAAGTGATCACTTAAATCGTTATATAAAGCCGCGTCGCATATCAAACATGCCTTATACATTACTGCATCTAGCTACAACAGATTCGCAGCGTGATTTAATCTATACTAATATTATAAAGCTGAAGAGTTTGTTTGTTTGAACGCGCTAATCTCACGAACTACAGGTCCGATTTGAAAAATTATTCACTGTTAGATAGGGAGGAAGGCTATAGCCTATAGGCTATATACTTATAGCCTATAGCCTATAGGCTATAAGTATATCATCACGCTACGACCAATAGGAGCAGAGTACCAGTAAAAAATGTTACAAAAACGGGGAAAATACCCATTCTCTCTTATGTGACGCAAGCGAAGTTGCGCGGGTCAGCTAGTGTGTTATACTGTTGAAACTTTTACGACGCTCAATCAATGAGTCATTGCTTCCTGTAAACATTTAGTCCACTAAAAGATAACGAGTAATAGAATTAGCAGTTTTCGTTATTATCTAAGCGTATGAACAATGTGATTACGTGACTTTTATCTTTAATGAGTGACATGACGGTAAAAGCGTCGCGACGTACACACCATCGTGTTTTGATTTATAAAAAAGGTATGAAACGATGGGACTTTTGGGAAATATAGGTGCCATTTTCCTATTTAATTCTAATTAATTATTGCCATTTTCCTATTTAATTAATTCTAATTAAATAGGAAAATGGCAAACGCAAGCAAGGCAAGCAAGAAAACTTATTGGATAGTTTACTTAATTAATCTAACTAGACCACTATCTCTAAATCTTGACACTGAAATGGACTCGTACCGATACCATTAGGCAAGCATTGAAATATATATTCTCCAATTTAAATAGCAAAGTCGCGATTCTTAAGAATGATCAGAAGTAAAGATTAAATTTAGCATCACACCGATCCTGTACTAATTATCGATAAAAGAGTTAACCATCAAATATTTCCAAACAACTGTAGGAACTATGGTTACCTAACAAACAAATCTTCGTAATATTATCTAACACTAAGCAAAGTTAACCTAATGACTTAATATCGCGACTCTACAAATACGGAACAATTACAATGCAGATAGTTTCTTCCTCGGATACTAGATACAATGCAGGTCTTACTGATAAGCGCCTGTTATCATCCCAAGGTCACTTACTATCATCTCTCGAGTAATCACTTTGTGTACAGATTAACGAGAATATTCTCACACTGATGAGATTATGAGCTAATTAATTTGTTGTTTGATCTTCAAAGGCTACTTACAGATCGTTATGTTTATGTAGCCATACATGTAGGGCATTGAATAATGATTTAATAAACAGGATCCGATGAAAATATCGTAGATCTTCCGTTAAGGCATCAGGACTCAAATTGAAGATAACAAAGCTTTACTACTTGGACAATAACTTATATTCATCAGTTCGTGTCTTCGTGTTCATTCGTTGCTGGAGACATCTAAGTCTTTCTAATGATAGTTGCAAGCGTCTCAATCTTATTTTCAGCTGGTACTAAGCTATCGGCAATCCTGCGTAATATTCTGCCTAAATACTCGCATTCTCTGATCATCGATAATAATAATCAGTCTCGACTTCTACTACTACTTGAACTTTACTCTTAACTTGAATTAAAATTTCCTTTTATTTGTTTATCAGGTAGCGTACTTCGACGGCAAAGGTCGTGGTGTGATCGCGACCCGGCCGTTCGGTCGCGGTCAGTTCGTGGTGGAGTACGCGGGCGAGCTGGTGGGCGTGCAGGAGGCGCGCGAGAGGGAACACAAATACGCACAAGACCCCGAGGCCGGCTGCTACATGTACTACTTCAGACATGGCGACCAACAGTATTGGTGAGGACACTATCAATGACTATCATTTTTGTTTAAATTATTAAATGGCTTCATTTCTTTGGCTGTGAACACAATCAGTAGGGGGTCAATCTTTGGTGCGGTCTGTTTATAATAGGAAGCCATATTTTGAGAGCTTTTCTCGGTGGTATCAGGTCGGTCAAACAAACTTGTATGCTTTGCTTGTCTATTCAGATGGCCGCTAATAAGCTCTTGTTGCCATTTTTGTAGATTGGGAATCCTATGTCGTGTGCTAGGGGAAGACCTGAATATAACCCAGATTTTAATGCGGGCTTATGAAGTGCTAGTCCATTTAAAAGACGATATAATTCTCTTAGTAGGTATATCCGTTTACTATTCTCGATAAACAAAAACAACATAATAACCGGTTGTGAGTTTCCTGATTGTGCGAAGTGCAATAAAAACGTAACAGAATGCAAGTGACAGATAAATTAAATCTGTCGATTATGAAACTGTGACGCACGTTGTAACGGAAAACTAGCAATAGATAAATCGTTTGGATGTTATGTAGAGTTTCATTAATATGAGTCACGATTTCACAAGTTGCGAGTGTTGTGACTTGTGACTCCCGGTTGGCAATGGGAATTCACGTTAACATATTTGTTTGGTTTTTTTGTTGACGTAGAAAAATCCTAAACTAAACTAGTTTTCAAAATATGTGGTCATGAATATTTGAAAGATGTATAAAATTATCTGTATTGTATTTGGTGCCGCTGCAGATATAATTTATAAATAATATATTTAACCCATTGCTGTCCCACTGCTGGGCAAGGGTCTCCTCCCGTAATGAGGGAGGGGTTTGGCCTTAAGTCCACCACGCTGGCCAAGTGCGGGTTGGGGACTTTGCATGCCCTCAATAAATGTATGCCTACTTTATAAAAATATTTGTTTTTTTAAAATGTTTGTATTCAGTATCGACGCGACGGCGGAGTCAGGTCGGCTGGGGCGGCTGGTGAACCACTCGCGCAACGGCAACCTGCTGACGAAGGCCGTGTGGGTGGACGGGCCGCGCCTCGTGCTGCTGGCGGCGCACGACATCGCGCCCGGCGACGAGCTCACCTACGACTACGGCGACCGCTCCAAGGAGTCGCTGCAGCACCACCCCTGGCTCGCGCTCTGACCTGGGTGAGTACGCACTACAGCAAACCTCATTTAAAATACATGACTAGGCAACAATGATTTATTTTTGATCACTATCTTTGTCGTGGGAGCCACTGTTCTAATAGAAATTAAAACCCTAGAACCTGAGCACTATCCGCTAACTCCGGGACGATTCAAACAGGGTATAGCGACAGGTAGACAGTTTCTTGACGAGAGTGAAACAGCCGGTATTGGTTAACGGTATCGCTTTAGTGTAATGGTAGGTATACCGTGTAACCATGCGGCTTTTGCTGCCACAAGCGATAGAGGCTGAATAGTGGCCAGGGCTTTCAGAATACTAGTTTTAACTTAATCGCTATTTTCGATGAGTATATTTTCGTTTTTAGAAGGTATGCAGTGAAAATAACCCTCTATGTTTTTCCAGGTACGGTCTCCAGAAATCTCATTGGACTACTAAGAATTATTTATTAATTTAGTCTTAGTTACTATGAAGTTTGTTTGTTATACATTTTTATGTTTGAGATTGGACATTGATGTGTTAAGTAGTGAGACAAGTGGCCTAACATTCTGGATACACGGACGGAGTGCTTGGCTCATGAATAAACTGCCTTACGCAACCCGCGATGAATGACTACGATATGAGAATAAAGACATGCGAGAGGTCTACCAAAACAGTTGCTACTGCCACAGTCTGGTCTTAAAGTCTCTGTGTACCAACTACATCTTGTACGATTAGACGTGATTGTGTCATCTAATAGTAGATTGTTGCAGAGACCTGTGACGAGAAAAATATAATGTATACGTAAGGTTGTATGTCGCTGTTGTGGCAAGAGTTAATCTAAGGTCTAAGCTTGCAAAATGCAGTGTTTTACATGATTATCTGAAACTCTTGGTGAATGTGACCGACTGTTTTGGCACCTCTACGCTAACCCAAAAGATGTTCGACAATTTGTAATATGAACTTCATGTAATATGTTGTAATAATATTATTAAAGCGTGTATCAGTATTTCAAGTTTGTTTTGTGATGAGAGATATCTCAAGTTCATAATAAATGCCAACTGCTTAATTTCTTTGGGTTAAACCTGTTTAGACTATTAGTAGTATGTACTTTTAGATTTTGGTTTTCCTAAGTGAAAGTTATGATATCAAGATTTTGATGTTTATACCAAAAAGTGAAGTATGATGTCCAGTGAATTGATGACAAGGTGTTGGGGCTGAATAAAGAGGCCAGAATAATGTACAAGTAACTGTATGTATTCATGTGAGATGAAGGTACTATCCTCTTTCACTGGACATTACTGTTGGTACTTTCAACTAGATATCTTCAAACAGGGATGTAATGTTAAGCCGAAATGTTCAAAGAACTATTTTGATGATAGTCTAAGTCCAATGTTAAAGATATCAAGTAGATAGTTTCAATTATAGGTGAATATCGCCGTGTGCCTCAAGTACTTGTTAAGTGTACTTGTTAATACCAATGAATAAACGACACGGCTGCGTATATTACGATTATATTAATCGAGAGGGGCTAGTGCGGGAACGATTCAGTCTCACTACCAGTGTGCTACAGATATTGTAACTGTAAAAGTATCGGTAGAAGATTAAAAAGAGTTAAAATTCCGTAAGGATGATGAGATCGTTCACCGCCAAGCCACGTCTGAGAATATTAAACATATACTTTATGTATGATGCCTATGAGGTACAAAATATGACCAAGACATGACGATGGTTGTACAGACTGTTCACGTAACAAACACTCGCCACCGGACACGATACAAACTCGGTCACGACACAAACTCGAATAGTTTTCGTATTTATAATAAATTAGGATTAGGTTTTTTTAATGTTAAGTAATTATTTTCTGAAAGACGTGAGGTTGTAAGAGTTGCTCATTGTGTGTTAATTATAATTTTTATATTTTGAGTCCTAAATTTGCCCAAAGTCCAAATATATTTCTTTCATTTAAATCATGACTCGTTCATTTCATTTTAATTAGAATATCATTTGAAATTCGTGCCGTATTCATTCGTATAACGATACTACGACTGCCCACCGAAGTGAGATGAAAATTAGACTTATCCATCCATTGTTGCATCACAGAACATTATTATAGCAATAACTACTGTAATTAAATGTATAATATTAGGCGCCGACGACTTATACCTATATCTGTATAATTAAAACGAACATGTCAAACCAATAGAGAACAATTATTTTATAAAGATAGATTTTGAGGCAAACTTAATCGGTTTTGAAAATGGGTGAACAAATGACAACCATCTTTTAAACAAACAAGTTTAGAAGAATTTAAATTCTGTGTAGTATAATAATATTATATTTATTTGGTCTCTTTACAAGAATAAAATCGAAGTATAAGTTGCGTATTAAGTTAAATCAAATAATACGCTTCACGCAACTAGCCCAAATCATTATTGGCGAAGTATAATTTCTAAAACGATTATGGTGGGCATACTAATTAATTTTTAAATCGGTTCTAGATTAAAAATATAATAAACAATTTGAGCACTAAATATAAAATTCCTAGTAGTTTTGTTTACGTAGTCCTGTGTATGTCCACTCGCGAGACTCGTATTAGTGATTATAAAGCGTATGTGTGATAGAGACTGTATCCTCGATAGTAAGTAAATATGAGAGACATGAAGATTATATTCTCGTGTCGAGGAGTGTGCCCGCGCCCGCCCGCCGGAGCCTTACTGCCTCATTCGACACCGAGAAAGCATTTTTGATACATGTCAAAGTAGGTGGAAATTTTGTAATGCTAAGAAATTTTTTATATGTATCTTAGTATAAATTAACATAAGATATACAGCTGGTGGGATAGCCGTGGTCACCAAAAGAGTAATTATTAAATTATAAATGTTAATGATAATATAGATATGTGGGTAGCCAGTCTACAAATGTAAATTATGCTTTGTTTGTGACTTATATTTCAAAATTATCAAGGTTAAGACGTAGCGAACTAAAATAAGTGACTGGTGAACCTGATAAGAGTAATGTTACTGAACCAATCGTGCACTTCATTTTTTCTACTTATCATTAGCTAATGTAGCTGGATCTCATGACTAACGATACCCACTCGGGTCATCTTAATACTTCTTATAATCACAAAATTAATGTAAAAGCTTCAAATATTACGATGCCAAATTATTCTATACAAAATTATGATAGTGTCGCACTGAGTACTGCAGTGATATATAAACTCTTACACAAACGATCCAGCGGAATCACTTCTCTATAACATTAGTATTGCTTTTTGTAGTTCCTACTCCCTTTGTATCATGTAACTGAACTAACTCGTGTGATTTCTAACTTAACTACTTCTGTAATAATATACGGCGTTACTGAGAAGGCTTATATTTTATTACTACCTAATCTATGGTTCAAATTAGTGATATCCTCCAATGTAAACGTTGTTAGTTACTCTATCCAACTTCTCTCCAAGTACTAGTTAAACTAATTCAATAATAGATTAATATATTTTGTATTTGAATGCATTTTGTTACTTCAAATGATGATTTGCGCCGCAATGTCAATCAGTTTACTCTACAGATTTTTAAATGATCAATTTTGTATGATTCTACAGTGTTTTAGCTTGTAAATTGGTTACACGAACAGTAAAAGATACCTACAATATGAAATGAAATTGTTAAAAAAATCTGTCGACTGAATTAGATTACAGCGGAATTTTGTAATGATATTATTATTTTAATTAGATCCTTTTAAGTGTTTGATTGATTGTTGTATCAACGATTATAGTTCCATTCAGGCCGCTAGTAGATCATTTTATCCCTAATTTTATGTAAACCAAATCAACTACCACAATTACAATGTACTAATGCACTAGCTACAAATGAGTCGACTGCTCATTTGTTTAGCGCTTATATTGTTGACGATAACTTAATATTATTTCTAGGTTGATAAGACATTATTTATAATTGAAATAAATGTAAATCATTGAAAGTTATTGTTAGACAGTTTCTCCACTGCTTGTGTACTGCTGACTAGTTGAGCATAGATGTTATCATTATTATAATTGTTGCTTACGAGAATGTTTTGTACAATACGAGGTTCGTAGCGATCTCCGGTGCCTTACTTGTAAAGTACATTCTTGACAAGTAATGTTATTCTATAGCCTGTAATAATATTGGCAGTTGTGCAGTGGAGCGTCACTTTAAATTTCACGTTATATTATTGTCTCTTCATATTACACAATGAAGATTATAATTATACGCTGATAGTGCCCGAATAAAGTTTTTGAATACAAATAATATATTTTTATAAATCCAACGTTACTTTTCCGATGCGAAGTTTTTATAGACGAACACATTTTTATATTCCTTGTGAAATATGAAGCGATGGGAATTGCAAAAGATTGGAACTATGATTATTATAACAGTATTGTTAACGGCTATTTTCCTAAGTAGCGGTGTTATGAGACTTAATAATTTATTTTAAAATGCGGGCCGCCACACACTGCCCTAATAATAATCAGTAGCGATTGAGAATTGGGTGAAATATAAAAAATGAACTTTGACATTGTGTTTCATTTATTTTTATTATATTGATAAAAAACGCAACTTGTTACTCGACAAGCTTATTATTTGTTTAATCACAATGTTATCAGTTATAAAATTGGCGTATTCCAATTAAGTAAGTCGACAAGCATCAGTCTATTAACTTATGATAAATTCACTTTAATAAATAATAATCATATATGATGTACATATTTTTAAGCGACTGTCACATTATGATGCATCTTGAGGTAGTAGAGTTGCGCTTGAGACTCGAGCTCCTGTAACGACTTAACCACTGGCGCCATCTGACTCACATGATCCTGTGAACAAGAGTTTAAATAGTTGAATCTAATGTTTATTATCTGCCAGCAATCTGTAAGCTTAACCGACTGAGAGAGGTCAGGTGCAGGACCGACGGCTTTTACGTCCCCTCCGAGGCACGGAGGTCTACGGGTCTCAACTTCCTAACTCCTAGCAATCTCCGAGAATTTTTAACAGAAAACTTAGAAATAAGACTTTGGCCCGACCCAAGATTGGAACCTGAGACCTCTTGAGCGGCAGTCGCATACACTACCGACCGCGCCACATAGGCATAAGAGAGACAATTTCTTACCTGGTAGCCAGTGCCAGCTTGCTTCCTCTTCTCACCGTACACAACTTTGCCATCAAACTCGTTGCACGGCACCTTCATGTCAGGCTCGATCTGTTGAATCGTGATGTTCAGGTGGTCCTCGATTTCAGCTAAATACTGCAAACATCAATAAAAACATTAAATAATCCAAACAGGTATAAAAATACTTTCAATGAAAGGTAAGCCTTAATACATCGTAATTTGATGTCATTAATTATTCATAAATTTTATAAAAGGAGTTCTTTCTTTTTTAATCTTGTGAAAAATCTATTACATAGTAAAAGTATCAGTTAAAAATAATGCTGTATACGTATCATACCTGTGGCTCATTGTACCACATGCAGCATCCTTTAGGTCTGTCGTCGATCAAGTTCGTGTTCCAGCAGTTACGTCCGCGAGAGGAACACCACTCACCGTGGTACCACACCTGTACAAATAACCACCATTAGTATATTTCATTTAGTATTAAGTACGCGAAGGTGCACGTATACGTATACGTGTACGCTAGACTAAAATGTAGTATGTTTAATTTTTGGTAAGTTACCTTTTCAGGCACTTTAGAGACGAGACTAATGGCAAGACCCATACGCTCAGCGCGACCGACACGACCAATACGATGCACGTAGTTTGACTTCTCATCTGGCAGCGTTACGTTGATCACTGGAAAAGAAAAAGTAAATATAAATTGATGTTTGAGAGCTAGTTTTACATAGGTCAAGATGTCTTTATCCTCATGTTCATTTCTAAAACTAAAACGTAAAGAAGTTAACAGTGATACTTATTAGGTATTTTTAATTGAACATTAAATTAACATCGGATTTCATACATGAAACATATAAAACACTAGCTGACCCGCGCAACTTCACTTGCGTCACATAAGAGTCATAATTTTCCCCGTTTTTGTAACATTTTTCGTTGCTACTCCGCTTCTAATAGTTGCAGCGTGATGTTCTATGAAGCCTAAAGCGTTCCTCGATAAATGGTCTATTCAACACAAAAATAATTTTTCAATTCGAATCAGTAGTTCCTGATATTAGCGCGTTCAAACAAACAAACTCTTCATCTTTATAACATTAGTATAGATGTATAATGAAACATGATTAGATACTTACTAAATGGTAAGCCAGAGATATCCAATCCTCTAGCGGCGACGTCAGTACAGATAAGAAACTTGACCTGGCTCTGCTTGAACTTCTCGAGGTTAGCCTTGCGCTCGGGCGGCTTGCGGTCACCGTGCAGGCACACGCACGAGAACTCGTTGCCGTATGACTTCAAGTACCGCTCCAAGTTGTCACAGTCTAACTTCGTACGGCAGAAGATTATAGCCCTGCGAAGAGAGAAGTTGTTTAATGATTTTGTTCGGCACAAAAGTTTGCACTTATGTAGTAAGATATGTAATAAAAATGCCGTAGATTAATAAGGCTTACTTTCCTCTTACGCTAACTTCGGTGGTGTACGCTCGACAACACAACCGAACACATGATATTGCGCGGCACTTTTCCTACGTAGCACGTAGCCGACGGTGTGCCCGACCAATGTTTGCAACAGACTCAGCGTAGGAAAATAGGTAGCTTAAACGTTTTTGTATTCAATTACCGGTCCATCTTGTGTTCCTTGATGGCGCGTACGCAATACTCGCCCTTCAGTATCTTAACAGCCTCAGATAGAGTCTCCGGTGTGGTGTTACCGCTGCGAATATTGTCCTTGGAGTGCACCGCGTCTGTCTGCACGTGCCTGCCAATCAAATCAAAACAATTCTTCGATTAATTAAAACGTGTTTAATAACTATTGGTAACATTTATCTTATCTAATTTTTCGCCAGGATTTATTATTTGGTTCTATTCAATGGACTGCGTGCAAGAAAAAGGAGCCTAAAACTGCTCTTAAATTCTGCTTTTTACTACGCAATAGCTGAAATATAACTTGTAGTTGCTTAATAATAACGTACTTGCGCAATGTTTCCCAAGTACGATCTCTCTGAGGGTCCACGTTAACGACGACATGGTGCACCGTCTCCGGCACCGCGTCCTCGCCCTTCAGGTCCACCCACGTCGGGAAGTGCATCAACTTCTCCTGTTATAATAAAAGGGACTATATTATTTATTTTTGAGATGCATAAGAAAAAGATTTTATAAAGGGATAAAGAATAAATAACTTTAGAACATGACTTAATTGAAAGCTCAATTAAAGAAATATTACGTTGGTACCAAATCTTATTTGTATAATCAATATTTTCAACATACCGCCATTTTCTTAACTTCAAAAGCGTGCAGCGTGGCAGAACAGACCACCATTTGTAATCGTCGTCCATCTGATGTGATCTTGGGTATCTGTCGGTGCAGGCGATCAATGAGCTCACCATACCCGGCCTTTAGCAGACCGTCCGCTTCGTCGAGCACGAAGAAACGACAGTGAGTTAAAGCTAAATAACCTGGGGACACGAACAAGAAATGATATTTAGTAGAATAAATAATAAATATTACCTTTTTGACTTAGAACTCATTTGTTTGTTGATTTTCTCATTTCATGATACGAGGATATTAAGTACTTTTCAGAATCGCAACTTCAAAAAAATTTTACACATCCTTGTCCATGTGTAAAATATGTTTGATGGACCGAAAATCAGAATGCTTCATGCTGAGCAGGCTCATTTTACTTAAAATACATTACTAAATTTTATTGAATCAATAAAATATGTAGGTGTTACCTCCTTGAATGAGATCCTCAAGTCTTCCAGGCGTGCCGACTACAATATCCACACCAGAGTTAAGCTGATTGATTTGATCTTTAACATTAACACCGCCGACAACAAGCAGCTCTCGAACTTGAGGGTTGTCCAAGTGCTTCTTAAACTTGGTGATCTGATTACAAGTCTGTTCTGCTAACTCTCTTGAAGGCTGCAAGAGAACAACAATGTAGGGCACTTTATATTACTTGAACTTTTTTAGTGCATTAGAACTCAAAATTAAAACTAGATTTGGTATTGCTTATAATGCTAAGAAAAATCTATTACCAAACTATAATAAACTAGCTGACCCGCGCAACTTCGCTTGCGTCACATAAGAAAAAATAAATCAATTTTTTTCCCGTTTTTGTAACATTTTTGACTGCTGCTCTGCTCCTATTAGTCGTAGCGTGATGATATATAGCCTATAACCTTCCTCGATAAAGTAGCTATCTAACTCTGAAAGAATTTTCCAAATCGGATCAGTAGTTCCTGAGATTAGCGCGTTCAAACAAACAAACAATCAAACAAACAAACTCTTCAGCTTTATAATATTGGTATAGATATTGCAACACTTTTGTGACTAGTACGTAACTAAACCATATTTTTTCTTTTTTTTTAGTGTCTGATGGTACTGAGATAGTCTAACTAAGTATCAGTCAGAGTAAAACTGTCTATTGCCCAATAGAATATGTAGTTTAGCAGCACCAGCTCATAATAAGAACTAACAGTAAAGCTATTGACAACAATAAGCATAAAGATTATTATATTTACCTCAATAATAATGGCTTGTGGTGCATTGTTGACAGGTTTGGCTTCAGAAGCTGCCACAGCTGACACCATGTTTAATTTCACACACTCCTTGGGTGCTTGGTTTAATGCTATGTATTCACCTGATGGTGGGTACTGAAATGAAACAAAAACAAAAATTAGATAAAAGGCTTTTTATATTATCTATTTAAAAAACTGTAGCCTAGCTTCAAAACAACTATATATTATATAGATACACTCATATATAGAAATTTGAGAACAATCATTAAATGTAAGAATTATAATAGTTACTAGTGTTTAGTCATCTTAAAATTGCATTAATCAATCTAAAATGTACCAAAATGCTTCACCCTCATAATTTATTTAATTAAAAAAATTATGTACATACTTTAAAAGGTGTTGCTCCAAAGTTGAAGCTCATTTCAGCATTCTTGAGTACAACTGCTGGGAAGTAGCACTCTGCTCTCCGAGGAGGATCCAGCTTGAAAGCAACTCCCAGGTCTTCACCATTCTTTGTGTAGCGGATCTCTCCATTGTTTAAGTTTAATTGGCAACCTAGTGTTGTGTTGAAAGAGATTAAAAATGCTCTGCATGAAGTCTGGTATATGATTGATATACAATTGAAGATATCCCTAGTCTCTCTAGAGACATGTTGTTACATATTTAGATTACTATAATGATATATTGTTTACTTTACATAATCATGCAATTGATTTCAAACTATTATACCTTGTTTTGTTATTCTCTGTCTGAGAACTACTGAGATGAAGGTAACTTACCAATGACATCATTCATTCCATATGCACCACCATAATCATCAAAATTCTTTGAATTTGATTTCTTTCCCGTGCCTCCAAAACCAAAGCCAAACCTATCAGTACCAAGATCTAGACGAGCCTAAAATTAAATGTATGTAATTTATTACAAACATATTTGTGTAGCATTTTACAATATGATGCAATAAACAACATGGTATTTGTCATAGCTAAGTTAATGAAATTTCTTATTTCAAGTGAAACTAAAAGCTACGACATATTATTTAATATTGATACTCACAGCCTGAGTGGACCAGCCAACTCGACACAGCCCTTCATCAGTGACAGTGGCTTCATAATAGTAAGCACCCTTTGTATGCACACCCTTAGTGGCTCTAGACCCGTGCCAGCCCTTCTGATCACGAGACTGACACCTAAGCCCGTCCGGAGTCACCGCCAGAGCGTCTGTACGGTCAAAGAACGACATCGTCCATTCTGACGACGCCTGAGCTATAACCTTACTTCCCTTTCCTTCCTGTATGTCCTTTAAAGTTTCCCATACAATCTGTATGATAGGCAAGCAGAAAGCTCCAGTCTTTCCACTACCGGTTTCTGCAGCCATAAGCACGTCACCACCTCCTAAGATAAGTGGAATCGCCTCGGCTTGAACATCTGTTGGTAATGTCCAATCCATTTCCTCGATAGCCTTTCCCAGTTCGGAGAGGACACCGAACTCCTCGAAAGCAGTCATTGTGACGTAGGTCTAGAATACCGAGATTTAATATTAATTACAGATACGATTTATTAGAAAACCACGGCACCAAGCCGGATCAATTTCCAATATTGACTTGTCTGTCAAAAGTCAAAACTTCTGAAATTGTCAGTCGCCGGTGTTCTTTCTGACAGATGATATAATGTCATCAGGCTCCATTCTGCAACTTTTTGATTTAATTTACTAGACACCCATTCCACGCTCAGTAGGTATCTTTGGAATGTTTCCATGAAATAATCAATATTGTTTGATATCATCTATCTTTCTATCTCTTATTCAAGTAGTTGTATATAGTCCACTCCATTTTTTATTATGTCCTGATTGCAATGGATGTTTTTTTTTGTTTAAAAAATTGTTAGCCTGATAAAAACTTGTCATGGGATACATAAATAAAACAAAGGTTATTTTAAATTATAAATTAACCTAAATACGTATTTATTGTTATTATAACAAAATAATCATAATCATAAAATAATAATTATATTTTAATAATATTCCTTAGCATACACATTCATATCTAACTAGTTCGTCTTATTTTTATTTTTCTTTCGAATATATTCCTTGATATAAAAGTCAGTAAATAAGAACAAAATAAATATGTTGTGTGGAAGGAACATGAAGGAGACCCATTTGGGGTATTCGCAGGAGGGCTCAAACAGCACGTGTCCAAAATGTAGGATCAATAGCAGGAACTGCAACTGTAAAATAAAAATTTAATTTGTTCGAGTTAGTTCAAGCTGGCAGAGATTGAAGGGCAACGAACTTATAATGGAATCCGTTGATGTCTTACAATTTGCAGCTGTGTGATGTACTTCTTCCACCACTGGCGAACCCACTGCGGTCGTACGATGGAGATCAGGTAGTAGGAGTACATGACGGCGTGAACTATTGAGTTGATGAAGCCCAGCATCACACCATGGCCACCTGTCGATGAAAACGAATAATATTTTATTTTATATCCTTGTGTTCTGCGGTATCCTTCCCCAATTATGTTTTGCTAATAATTTTCAATGACCGGTGTAGACTGTGCTTATTTGTCTATGACTGCCGGAAGATCTCACCTATTATGTTTTTAAAGGCACATAATTTATTGAAGGTATTTACCACTAATATCTTCTCGAACTTAAAATATGTGGGGTTTGTACCTTACCATCTTTATGCAAGCTACTTGACTTTGATCTCGAACAATTATTTGTGGATCGCACAAATAATTGTTCTGTGGGGGAATCGAACCCACGACGGTAGCGGCGTGGTGACCTTAACCACTACGCCACGGATAACTTATTTTTTTTTACAGATGTAGTTACAAAGTTACCATAATGCTACTCTAAAACATAACAGAGTAGATAGACTATTTTGTTTTAGATCGTCATTATTAGTTAGTTAGCGGCTTAAGCTGCAAGACACCCTGAACAGCAAACACGTCAAGTTACGCACTTTCGGCTGCAACTAATGTTACTAAAATACCTTGTAAATAAAATTAAAAGTGAGTTATTATACAGTTAAAGGATGTTTGGCCAATATCCTCCGATTCTACTTTCTACTGAGGTGGCGCGTGCGGCGCGCGGCGGAAGAAGGAGCTTGCGTATTATGCCATTCATGTTCAGGCACGCGATCTCATCATTGCCTTCAACGTTGCACAATACACTCATTTGTAATTTGGTGTTGGTTTTGGTACTAACGACAATTATTATTATACGCAAACCCATTATTGTGTCTTAATCATTTAGTTATTATTCAAACAATGGCTCAGCGTGATTTCGTCCCGCTACATTTACGCAAGAATTACATTGGAAGAGGGTACTTTACATATGTATAAATACCATAATAAATTTTGAGAAACAGAATTGCTCAATGACGATGAATGCAACCTTTTACAAATTTCTCTCTAGGTTTTAACTCAAGAGTTAACTAGGTAGTACCTACCTACATAAAGCTATAGGTTGGGTAGCCGAATACTTCAGAAAATAAAATCTAGTTGAGTCATTTTATTAAAATTCGTTTCATTTTAGTTTTTTTTAGCTCTACTCAGTGATCTATGAGTCATGTCAAGAATATTGTTGTATGTAAGCATACAATAGAATAGGCGGGTAAGATTATTACCGTGTAATGCAATAATGTCACCAAAGATTTCTTGGTTTATGCGTCCAGCTCTACTCTACTGGCGAAGTAAAATGAGGTTAGACGAATAGAATAATGTAGAGAGGCACTTCGGCTTACTTCTTTCAACTTTACCTCGCCTCGGCCGACTTCCGTTTTGTTGTCGGTTTTTAGTCGCCGAGTCAAAGGGCACGAAGTTACCTACACACTACACGAATGAGCTCCTCGCGAAGGTGAACGAATGTGTAGTGCATCACTTCGGATTTCAGTCAACTTCGGCTGAGTATTTCGCCGAGGAACTTAGCGAGCAGTGAAGAGGAGGCATTAGATTTTCGACATGGCAAACCGGGTAGGTACCTACTGACGTTTTCAGATGAACATACATACTTACATAAAATCACGCGTTCTTTCTATAGACTAGAGAACATCACTTGGCTCAATCCTTACATACTCCCGGTACTGCATTCACATACATCATCTTCATAAATGAATTTGATGCTCTCTCTCTCTCTTATCGAATGGTTAGTGGTCAACCTATTGTATTCATTTAACGACTGCTATCTTAATTGATAACAACCGGGAACGACTTTTTACGTGCCCTCCGAAGCACGAAGACGCCCAGTTCAAATACCACTTTGCGGTAGCCCATCTATGGAATGACCGCGCCAAGTGTTGCTTAACCCACTGATCGCATACCAAACGGTGAGCGCATAACTGGCTATGGGCGCCTCTAAAATCTAATTTGATGATGAGACGAGTACCTACCTAATGTACGAAAATTCGTAATAACTCAAACTCCTTTGCTTATGTTGACGAAGTCATGTTCATCTTGTAGTACCGCTTACAGACACACGAAAGCCTAAAAGTTAAAAGCTCGTAGTTGTTAATAGTATTTTCCTTACCTGGGACATATTTAGTGCCGATGAATCCAAGTAAACACATTCCTAAGTGGTGATAGACATGTAGGAACGATACTTGGTTGTACTTCTTTCTCAACACGAAGAAAACCTGTTGACAAAACAATGTAAATGTTACTTAAAAGTTATCTCAATCTGTTAATTCTTTGTAAAATAATTTCTCCAAATAAAGATATCTATGAAAGCCATCTCAACTCATAATAAGATTACAGATTGAACTTTGACTTTGGCAGCATGTGCAAGGGACAAGCGAATGTGTCACTATCGCCGATAGCAAGTGACACCATTAGTTTTGAGATAAACAATGTTTTCGGCTGTTTAATTATTATTGTGTTCTACTATTAGAACATTCCCCGTAACTACGGTTAGGTCGGTATGCTGTAGTTGCAACTACTTCTTTAAAATAAGAGGCCGTCACAGAAACTGCAAAAGATATGATTGGAGCAACATTGTTGTCTGTCGCCATTGCTTATTACAGAAAGAGCCTTTATTGACTTGATAGAATTACCTAAGTATCTAAATAATTATTCCACGCTATTGACCTGCTAAGTTATGAAGACAACTCGACGTATTTTAGGCTTACCGTGTCCATGAGATCAATAATCTTGATGATGTAGTAGAGCCATACTTTACTGACGACCACTCGTTCCAGTTCGGTGTCCTCGTAGACTATCTTTTGACACCACATGCTGTAGTGACCGCTTAGATATAGCCTTGTCAAACACTGTGGATAAACGAGAAAATGTATATTATAATGTCACAGTTGACCAGCATTGTAGACGCATAGCCTAAAGCCCCTATTTTGTTAGATACTTGAGATCCTTGCGTAATTGTGAAAGAGCAGAGGACAGCACGTATCGACAACGAAAAAGCAGTTTCGTCTTTTAAAGATTTTGGTAAAAAGGCCAAACCTTCCTCTAAGGAAAACCTAGACCCCTAAAAAATATC
This sequence comes from Anticarsia gemmatalis, assembly GCF_050436995.1. NCBI lineage: Eukaryota > Metazoa > Arthropoda > Insecta > Lepidoptera > Erebidae > Anticarsia > Anticarsia gemmatalis. The sequence goes on along the minus strand of NC_134764.1, from coordinate 4,126,883 downwards.
TTAAAACGACTCTCGGCTCTCTTCCACATATTATGTTGTTTACTTCCGATTCGTGCTATCCGTCTCATTTGAATACATTCAGTAAATTGCATTTGTAGGGATTTAAGCTTGTTACCCATTAATAATAATAAGTAAGACTGGGTTATAAGCATATTTTCCTAATTAAATAATAATTTTGTAGATAATAAGTGTCATCGGCCTGAATTTTCTAGGGTTTAGCCAAATTACTTAAAACCGATTAAAGGGTTAATTAATTTGACGTTGTTCTCAATGATCACTACAAAAAATACACAATATTGATTTCACATATTTTTCATTAAATTTGATTAAGAAGTAGACTTAAGAAAGTACTTAATGTTTCATGTAATTTGTATTTATTTAAACGGTTCCCTTGCATAATACTTATTTCAATCACCATTTTTGTAAATAATTATTGTGGAGGTAGGTACTTTATTTGTAAACAACAATTAAAGTAAATATGCCAAGGTTTAAGCTACAATAATTCGATAGAGATATTTCCAATTTTTCACAATCAAATAGCAGAGCTATCAAATTGAAATGTCTATTAATTCTCACGCAACAACAAACGCACACCGACAGCACGTGCCAGTGGATGATGAGACAATAAATAAGTACTTACATGTACATACCTACACTATGCAAACAACTACAGTTGTTAAAAAGTAATTTTGAAGTGTTTTAAAACAGAAGGTTTTATAAAGTGAAACATAGACAACATGTTACTGTTGAGAAAAACAGTTAAACCTACCATTCATTACTTATTTACTTTTACGGCAATAGAATTACTCTGTATTTGATTACCATTCATTTAAGACAAGGTATAATAGCTTCACTTAGATGGAATAAACAAAAAATGTCCTTTAACATACTATCGAAGCAAGCATACTTAATATTTAGGTATGGGTTGGTCTGTATTACGTAAATTGACTACCAGCGTCATTTTACGTTGCGTAAATATCACGCATTTCAGGAAAAGATTTAATTCTGAAACCGATACTTTGTTAACTTATTAAACAGAATTAAATGAAGTAAGTAGATACAGTCTACTTTAATTTAGTTTTATTTGAATAAAACTGTATTTTGTGGTTTTCCACTACTTGTACTTTGTGACAGCACAGAAATGAGTTTTTGTTTACTGATTGTTAATTCGGTGGCCTTGTTCAATCATTCATTGTACCTACATTTTCGTAATTATTCGGAAAAATAATAATTACGAAAAGTACTTTGCACCTACCTATAAGTATCTATCATAATGTGTTTAGATATCGTAATCGTTATAACTAACTAGACTCAAAAACACTTAATTTGATCTGAATTTGAGAATAAGTTTGTATGTAAAAAAGGATATTGCGGCAAAGTTCCATATAAGGAGACATACCGGTAGATAAGTATCTACTTAGATATAAGTACAGTAAGTACAACAAGTAATAATTGACAGTATCATAAATAGAATTGAATAATAAATAAAATAAATATTATGAGCTATATTAGAGTTTTTAGAAAACCTAAACTTGCCTGATGTACAAATTGCATGTGTTGTAGTAGTAAATACGTAAAACAGTGAATATTTCACAAGATAATTAAACCAGCACGGCGAAGCACCGAGCAAGCCCTGCGTATCCTTTACCTTGGCTTCATAAATTAATTGTCATTTCCTACCCACTTTTCACGACTTGCAATTTATGCTTTCGTAACCAAAGGAATTTAACGCAATTTGTTTTAGTAATTCAGCACCTTATTTAAACTATTTGTATATTTTATACTACTCCTAGAAAATAAGCATCTAATATACCTACTATCAGAAGATAGTTCACTACGCGTGGACTCGAACTTTTCAGAATAAAAAAATGTTACTGCTTAGTAATTTTGTGAATACTGATTACTATTCCTACTTGCCTGATAAATATTTATATTTCCCAAAATAGAACATGAAAATATCACAACCCTTACTCATTTATGTGTAGAATTCATTTTAATTTAAATGTAAATCTACGCTATTGTTTACTATAACATTATTTCAACTAGCTAGGAAATTTTACGGGTCGTTGTTCCCTTAAAACTAAACAATAATACAGAGGTACACGTCATGTACGCGTATGTACCTACAATAATGTATATAGGTCACAACACAGTAATTTATAAATATCTTCGAAAATTGTTAGTCTATATGTATAAAAGTGGATTTATATAGTGCCCTTTTCAGATAAATTCCCAGATTAAGAGAAATAGAGAAATTATTTTTACGACTTTCAAAGCAATTCATGATCTGCTTACACGAAGTCTTCAGGTAACAATTATTTATCTTAAATAAATAATAAATAAATGTAACCCATTACTGTCCCACTGCTGGGCAAGGGTCTCTTCCCGTAATGAGGGAAGGGTTAGGCCTTTAGTCCACCACGCTGGCCAAGTGCGGGTTGGGGACTTTGCATGCCTTCAATAAATGATTTATACATTTTATTATCTTAGTAGAACATTAAAAATGGTTGTGTACTTATAAAGAATTTAACTTAGAAATGTATATTATTACGGCTAGTTGCACGATGTGAATAAGTTTCAAAATTTAATTTTTTTTTGCTCACGCCGGAACACAATGCGATTATTATGAAAATGACATGCATATTTTACTAAAGTAAACAAAGGTGCTAAAATTCAATTTACAAAGCATTTTCTAAGCATCATAATTAAGTATACTTATTTGGTAACTAATTTGTGTGAGTACACTAACCAGTTTCAGTAGAATTTGTTTTTCAAAAATTAGTAATTCGGTACTTACTTGTGCTACGAGATATCCGGATAAAACTATTTGAATGATATTGTACACGATGATGGTGTTCTTGAGATTGTACGGCTGGCGGTTGGCCATGAAGGCGGGTCCCCAAGACTTAACGAATCTGTGGTACACGTACATTATCACGATTATCGGGATCGGGTTGGACACCAGCGGGAATTTGTTCGTCCGAGGATCTGGAAATAACAATTGAAATCAATAACAGCACCCATGTAACAATAAGAAAATGCGCTTTCGAACAGATAAACTGATTAATATTAATTGATAATCACTCATTTTTTTGAGTTTATGTTGATCGTAATACAGCAATAATGTGAATTACATTTTCCTCTTCTATTTACTTAATAAGTTTACACTTTAAATAAATAAAATATTTTAAAAAGGCAGAGATACCTGATACCTGAGGAAAGAGGCTGAGATACCTAGATAGAAGAGATACGAAAAGTTTTGAGTGTTTAGTTGCTTACCTGCCAGATCATCATTGACGAAACGATAGTACGTCGTTATGTTGCCTATTAACGTGCCCATGATGAATGATGGCTGAAGCCTCTGTAACAAAAAATAAATATAACAAAACCATTGCAGGAGAGATGGTTGAAAATATCATCACTATATTAATTAATGACGAAACTATATAACAGAGGAAAATTTAAACGGTAATTTTCATTAGTTCCTAATGAAAATGCGAGTGAATTGTACAGGCACTCTTTGCACCTAGGACAGTCGCCCTATATGACACGGCAACTTGTTAATTACCTACATTAACTATAGAAATGCTCATTTAAATATTTATACATACGATAAATTACTTGTAGCGGTTAATGACCCTAAGGACAATCGATGTAAACTATCACTTTAAAAGAGAGGCTTCTGGCTTTTACTTTATTTTTTACTAAGAACAGCATGAACCTTGAATCGATGATCTGTGATTTTTGTATACCTACAGCTTAACCCAAACCCTGAAAATATTTTATGCAAATTATTGTAAATGTAAAATTCTATGTAAATCAAAAAATATGAACAAAATTAATATATAGTTAAGAATACATTTACATAGGATCAGTAGGTACCAGAATTTACATTTACAACGTTTTTTTTACTACAAATATTATTTTCTAATTCGCTTTAATGTTAACGATGTATAATTTTATTTTAAATACTTATTGAATTCCATCTTATAGGGCATACACACTTTTTAATTACTTTCTTAATCAAATTATCGTTAAAAAAATATACTTGTCGTAAAAGTGGTACAGTGCATCTTCGCATTTGTAAGTAGGTTCTTGATAAAAAAAATAATTAATTAATTTTATTAGAAAATATTGTTTATTAGTTTTTTTGTCGTTATAATGAAATTTACTACAAACTGATTACATTGGTTATTTAATTACTATTATATCTATTACGTATCGAAATCTCTTTTTAATCTCACACGTAGACTCCCGCACTAAAAAGTTGTAGGTCTGTAGGTACTACTAGAAACTTATTTTGTGTCTCGGGAGATATTTCAAAAAGATAAAATTACCTTAATCCACTCAAAGAACTTAAAATCAAATACAAATCACCACTTTGATACAACAAAATAAAAATCTCAAATTAATGAAAGTACTTAAATCTACATGAAATTTTGTCAGCTAATATTATTATAGTTATTAAACATTTAATCATTTACTTAGAATTTTAGATTTTCAATACTGAATAAATCAATAATATCGTATTTATTGATTACACATTTTACACAGGTCGGTTAAACTTAAGACGCTTGCATAGAGTACATAATATCGCTTTACTACTAACACTTAACAAAAAATATTTTCCTAACTGAGATAAAATTTGAGTTAAACTGGATCCCAAAAGCACATTATTTTAAACGACTAGAGGGCTAAATAAATAACATGTCCATATTATACAGATTTTTCACTTTAAAAATCTTACTTGTTCAAATTCTAAAGTTCAAAACATGTAGAGCAAGAAATATTTACCGTAAAGATTGTTCAAATCCGAAAAAAAACACTGATTGTTGAACTTATAAAATTAATTTGTTCATTTCGTACAAAATATGTTTAAATATAAAGTCCAATAAACAAAGTAGTTGTACCTGGACAATGAGGTAGCGACGTGTTAGCCCACTCAAATATAGATGTTGATTGAAGAACGGATGGCGCGAACACAGACCCTATGCAACCGACTGGCCGCCGTCAATGAATTAAATAAACTGATTTAATTAAATACGCATATTATTTACCTCCATTGCACTAAAACACGACGCGGTTTAATGAACTTCATCTACTTAAATACTTATTTTAATTTTTATTTCCTAGTGTAGTACGGAGTACCTACCAGTTGTCGTCACTTCATCACTTGCTCTATCGTTGCAGGAAAAACATCGTTATGAAACCTTGCACGCCTAAAATTTTTCCAATACTTTTACAGAGTCCCCAACCCACACTTGGCCAGTGTGGTGCTACATTTGGGAGGCGACCCTTGCCCAGCAGTGGGGCAGTAATAAGTTAAAAAAAAAATAGCTAGATAGATATACTTATTTAATCTTAAACATTTGAAAACCTTCGTAGATATATTATGTAGAGCAACAGTTGAAAATACACTCTTACATAATATGCGTGAACTAAAGGTCTTTAGTAGTAACCCTACCTACCTAGTATTATTAAATTATACTAATACTACTTAATACTTTATTTATTTGAAATTTTCCGCAAATATTCGATAGACTCCACCTACCTCACTCGCAGAAATTAAGTACCGTAAAACGGGGTGAATAGAAACAATTTTCAACTTTGTCCTAAAAATTTGTTGCGAATAACTTGTTATTTTTATTGTCGGGTTATTCTATATCATGACCGGCGCCATGAAGAAAGAGCTAAAATCATATTTGTCGAAAAATATGCATAATTTTACGATATTTCCTTAAAAAATGGTCAATTTCTATTCACCCAGCGATAGGGGTAAATCGAAACGACCAAAGGGGTGAATGGAAAAACTGTTAGGGCTGCCAAAGACGACTTATCCAACATGCTGAAAAGGGAGGTTGTGTGTTTAAAAATTGAAATAACCGTTGATAATTACACAAGCTGACCCGCGCAACTTCGCTTGCATCACACAAGAGAGAATGGGTCAAAATTGTCCCCGTTTTTGTAACATTTTTAACCCGTACTCTGCTCCTATTGGTAGTAGCGTGATGATATATAGCCTATAACCTTCCTCGATAAATGGACTATCTAAAACTGAAAGAATTTTTCAAATCGGACCAGTAGTTCCTGAGATTAGCGCGTTCAAACAAACAAACAAACTCTTCAGCTTTATAATATTAGTATGGATGAGTATAGATTCGTATAGATTAACTCAAAAAATAAAACAAGATAACCTAACTAACTTTCATTCTATATGCAGTAGTTTGCCGTTATGATACAATGATATTGTGAATTTCAGAACATTAATAACTATTAATTTTTCATTGTTTATGTTAATTTTGTTTACAGTTTTTGACAACCCTATTTATTAATCTCTATTGACCCCTCACTCGTTTCTATTCACCCCTTACGCGTTTCTATTGAACCCTGCTATGTTTCCATTTACCCCATACTGTAGTTCTATTCACCTTCAAACGATTCTATTCACCCCGTTTATACAAAAAATGACTATTTCTGTGATTTAAACATATTTTTTAGGTTTAAAAACGTTTTTTCAATTAACAATATTGTATCTTTATAGATTAACTAGCTGACCCGCGCAACTTCGCTTGCATGAGAGAGAATGGGTCATAATTTTCCCCGTTTTTGTAACATTTTTTACTGGTACTCTGCTCCTATTAGTTGTATCGTGATGATATATAGCCTACATCATTCCTCGATAAATGGGCTCTCTAACACTGAAAGAATTTTTCAAATCGAACCAGTAGTTTCTGAGATTACCGCGTTCAAACAAACAAACAAACTCTTCAGCTTTATAATATTAGTATAGATATACACCTAAAGAGATAAACACTTCAAACAACTCATTAGAAAAGAAATCCCACTTTAAATCCAAAGATTTGGAGGTCGATATTAAGGCATTCGAGGACGGTTGTCTTTGAAGCATTTTTTTGGGTATAAATATCATTTTAAACATTTAAACAATTATGACACCGCAGAGAAGTAATATCGACGTGTAATCATTTCAAATTTGAACTAAATTCTTCAACGAGGAGTACTCAAATATTGGGCTTGAAAACTTCCTGATTTTTTTTCTATTCACCCCGCGAATTCTACTCACCCCGTTTTACGGTAGTAAAATTTTATATAAAATTATTTTGTCAGATACATTTGATCAATATATTTTGTATGTTTAATGTAAATTTACAGGTAGGTAGGTATGTAACTTACATGTATAAAGTTACAATTAAAATTCTGGTTTATTATAATGGGTAATTTGGGTTGGTAAGTAGTTAGCTATGCGTAATAGTGTATTAACGTAGTGCTGCATAAAAATGTAACTGTAGACAAGATGATACTAAAATGGGCCATGTTTTAATGAATTTACATGAGGGACCTCGGTGACACTATTGTGATTAGTGCAGGCTCATCGTGGGCCGGCACTAACGTGAGTCAGTACACAAAAATGTAACTTATACCGTTAAAACAACGTGCACTATGACAGTTACAGGTGTTTCAGGTCACTTGTAACTGTTTTGGGACACAAAAGCTATTTTCATACAGATTTACATTTACCTACCAAACTTTATGGACTGCTTATGCCCGTATTATTGAACTGTAGGAACCATGGTTTTAGGAACTTATTGTTCACTCCCTTTCATACAACAGTGGGTCCTTAAACCGTACTTCCAGTTGTAACAGCAGTCAACAATTTATAAGCAACCATGAGTAATAAGTAATTTCAGTTGGCAATGCGTGAACATAATGTTACAAAACATGACGGTACTCAACGTACTCATGGCACATATCATATGAGTTAATTATTTGTACACCAGAAAATATCTGACTACTCTAAAAAAAAACATTTTTTGTCTATAAGTATTAATCCTGGAAAAATAATGTTTTACTACTTAAATTCTCAAACATAATTAAATTTACCTATGCCTTATATACTTCATATTTTTAAATAGTAGGTACCTACCTATGTTAAGAAATTATATTTTTCGGAAAGCTACATATATACCCTTTACATATACAAACGTAATGTCAAGTGTTATTTATAGTTACTCGTAACATTCTCAATGCGTTAAAGATGGCAATAAGTTTGATGAAGTAACTGTAGGAACTATATAGTTACATGTTGCTTCTCACGTTACTGTTGTGTCATAGAAATTAATACATCGATACGTAAAGTAAGCATGAAGCTACATTACTAGCGCTATTTATTTGTAAAATCACCACTGTTGTACACGCAGCTTATTTATTCTTATTCTTTAAAAAAGACTCCCGCACTAAGAATTGCTCTTGTGTCGCGGGGACTTTTACAAACATACAAACAACGGACACAAAGCACAAACAGACTCGAAACAATTATTTGTGGACCGCACAAATAATTGCTCCGTGTGGGAATCGAACCCACGGGCCACGACCTTCCGACGGATTGGTATTGGCGTGGTGGGCGTGGTGGCCTAAAACACTGCGAGAAATGTATGTAACACATCCATGTTTCGCCATTTAGCTATAATTTAAGTCCTATGTATCGATATAGGTCGAGTCTATGGCTATATACCGGGCACGTTACCAAACTCCGGGCTACTATACGAAGTACACTAATAGAAATTAAAAAATACCAATAGAACTTTGCCCGTCCCCGAATTGAAGCCGTGACCCCGTGATCAGCAGTTGCACACACTAGCGCCCAGACAACGAACGCAGTGAACTAATTTGTTATTAAAATGTTACAATTCCAATTTAATATAATTAAATATTAGTGTTTAAATTACAACGCGTGCCATGGTTCAAGGATGTTAGATGATATGAGTAAAATTCGAGGGAAAGGCTAGTTACTACTGATAGCAGTCCAATTGCAATCGTTTTATCACTGAAATACTTCCATGATTGATAAAAACGAGAGAAAAAAAGAGCGAAAGAGAGAATTCCTTTGCCCTTTTCTGTAAATCAAGTAAAAAATCTCCCTTAAGTTATTTTATGATTAATTACGTCAACTACTTTGTTAACATACTCTTTGAGACATGCGCCATGCACTTAGGCCACGGCACGTCTATGACACCCGAACACTGACAGTTTGTCAGTGCAAAATTCGTGTTTACAAATAAATTGTATTGAATGTTAATTTTTAGTCGACAATGTTTATGTTTATGTAGACGTATGTATCGATGTAAAGATTAACGTTCGGTCATGGAATGGAGTATCTATTTAATTTGATTCCATCATTATTCTTGAGACAAGTTGTGCCCAGATCAATGATACAGTTCCGAACGGTTGTTAGCTTGTCGTATAAAATCCTAGGTGATGGCACGTCCGATCCGCCTAAACCTCCTGTATTCATGTTTCACAATATCGTAGGCAATAAATTTCAATGGGAAGGAATTGGAAAGACTATCCTAAACATTACGAGACGAACTGTAGTGGCTGTAGATCTGAGGAATCATGGCAACAGTCCACATGCAAATAGTCACAAGTACACAGATCAGGCGTCAGATGTCCTGCAGTTATTTGATAAGTTAGGTGTGCAGCAGGCGAGTCTGATCGGTCACAGCATGGGCGGCAGGACTGCTATGTGTGTGGCTTTAATGGCGGTGAGCAAAGCAATATTTTATTGAATCAAGTAGTTTTGCATAGTGGCAATAAGGTAGAATATTTTAATACAAATTGCCAACCTCTTCTTATATTATTTTTAGCCACTAAAAGTTGCTGGTTTACTAGTGGTCGACATATCTCCTATATCAACACCACCACATTTCACTGAATTCGTTCCAAATTTGTTGGCAGCAATGAAAGCTGTTGACTTCAAAAAACCCAGACTGGTATCAATCGCTAGAAGCGAGGCTAGAGGGCAGTTGAAACTGATCATAAAAGATGAATTCCTCATGAAGGTTGTTCTGTCTAACGTGAAATTGAAAGAAGATGGCACTATCGGTTGGATTTGCAACTTAGATGGATTAATAAAGAATTTAAAACATTGGACTACTTTCCCTACGAATTTCAAAGGGAAGGCGTATAACGGTCCCACATTGTTCATCGGCGGTCAACTATCGGATTATATTCTGTGGGTATTATCACGCTTTATGTATTTTATGGTAGCTATGGCTAGATACAACATACTGAGAAACGACCTAACCCAGTTCTATGGTAAACCCCGTCTGTGAATGTTTTTAATATTTTAAAAGTAACCACACAAGTCAGCCTAGGATCATAAATACTTACCTCAAAGCTTCTTTAAATAAACTACAATATTTCATCGTTAAAAATAAATGATTTCGTTTTGTCGTAACGATTATTTTTTTCCCACAGTCCTGAAGATTTGCATGATATCCGGTTGCTGTTCCCGAATGCAATCATCACTTACGTGCCGAAGACTAAACACTACGTCCATATCGACGATCCTAAGACATTCTTAGAATTAACTATTTCATTTCTAAAAACTCATTACTATCATGATCCAAAACCTATAATTAAATAATTATATTTTAGATTTAGTTTTTTTATGAGATTACTTTAATTGCATGATATTCGCAACGACAGATTGATAACCAAAGTTTGGACTTTGCAACGACCTACCTATCACACAAGGGTATAACCACGAGAATACTTGAACTTAAATCTTGAAGGCCATAGACTTCTATCAAATCTTCTTTTAAGCCGATAACTGATATGGCAGTTGTCATTAAAAACGCTGTCATTTCAGTATTTTCAGTACTATTTGGAAACTTTTCATGGAAACTTCAAAATTGTTATTTATATTTTCACCCAAATTAGGTAAAAATGTTACTGTATAACAAGGCAGTTAATATGCTGCTACGTCGCACAGACATAATCGGCAGATATATTTCATCTACTTCGCAAAATGCGGCAATCGCGAACTTGGCTTACACCACTCACAAATATACAGATCCATCTCCGAAACCTCCTATCTTAATTTTCCATGGCATATTAGAGAACAGGGGTCAATGGGAACATTTTGGAAAGACTATAGTGAGCCTTACGCGACGAACAGTAATGATTGTGGACTTGAGGAATCATGGTGACAGTCCACATATGAACTCTCACAGATATATTGATCAGGCGACAGATGTGCTGCGTTTGATGGACAAGTTAGATGCGCGACAAGTCAGCCTGATCGGTTACAGTATAGGAGGCAGGACGGCTATGTGTGTAGCTTTGATGGCGGTATGTATCTCAATCATTAAAAATGTATACCTATATAACGTAACTACCTATAGTACCTATGTAGTCCGTTAAATAAGTTTAGCTTCGAATATTTCTAAAATGTTATTATAGTATATAAGATGTCTAAAATATAAAATCACCAGTACAAATTGATATCAACAAAAAAATAGGTACCTTATCTTAATCTACGCCACTTTTTTTGTTTTTCAGCCACAAAAAGTTGCTGGTCTTTTAGTAATTGATATTTCTCCTATATCGTCACCACCGGAACTCACTAATTACATGCCAAACATTATGACAACCATGAAAGCCGTCGACTTCTCAAAATCCAGCCGGTTATCAATTGCTAAAATGGAAGCCAGAGATAAGCTGTATCAATCAGTCTCTAATGAGAGTGTCATGAAGGACCTTCTATCGAACGTGAGACGGAAACCAAACGGCACAATCGGCTGGATTTGCAACTTGGATGTGATAATTAAACATTATAAATATTGGAAGTCTTTCCCCAAAATCATAGAGGGAACAAAATATGTCGGTCCGACGCTGTTCCTAGGTGGTCAGCTCTCCGATTTTATACCGTGAGTTCTTTTTAAACATATCCTAACGATATCTACATATCCTGGCAATCCACGAGCTCCTTATTTTATTTTAAAATAATGATCTCTATACTTCAATGTGTAATTAAGTATAGAGATAGTTAGTTAGTTTTTTGCTACTAGGACATTTGTCGATCTTTATTAATCTTATATTTTTCTTGGTGCAGGCCCGATGATTTAACTGATATCCGCGAATTGTTCCCGCTGGCGGTGATATCTTACATTAATAACACAGGACATTACATACAGCATGAAGATCCTACAAGTCTATTAGGATATACAATTTCTTTTATTAGAACACATCGGTATCATAATTCGACGCCAATAATAAAAAAACAAAAATAACTCTGCAATTTTATTTTCAAAGCTGCCTAGTATCCACGTCTGTAAAACAGAAGTGTCTTCTTACCTACTGTGATTAGCCATAAAAATACATAAATTAAGTCAAAAGTCTGCGTAAATCGTAAACTTAGTTTTGAACATTGAATTTGACGATACTTTTTGTTAAACAACATTAAAATGACACCCACTACTTTTTGGTTAGAGTGTCAACAACATCAGGCTTTCAAAATAAACAAGCATTTAGATTTAAAATTTTAAGTTATAATTAAACACACACATTACACTTCTGCAAGTCCGTCATGGAATGGATATTATGTGTTGGCTCCGACTTCAGCAATATACGATTTTAAAGAAATCATGGAAGATCGATAAGACGAGTAGGAGACCAGCCGTCGATTTGGCGTACAAAATTCATGGACCTAGCCCATCAGGGAGTAGCAAGAACATAATTGCTTTACACGGCTTGCTGGGGTCTAAAAGAAATTGGGATAGTATGTGTAAAATGATTAATTCAGCTACAAATGCAAGTGTGGTAGCAGCTGACATACGAAACCATGGAGACAGTCCTCATAATAGCACGCATACGTATCCCGAACTAGCTTCAGACGTATCTCAGTTAATAACAAAACTCTCTATGAACAAAGCTCACATTATAGGACACAGTATGGGAGGCAGAACAGGAATGGTTTTGGCCCTGTCAGAGGTATGATAATTTTGAAAACTTTCACTGCGGTATAAAATAAGATACTTACATAATTTTGAATTATTAGCCCCTACAGTACGTGCGGACTCATTTTGAAACCATTATGCCTTTCGCAATTAACTTTTCATCTTTTGAATGTTAACCACGTAAGTACCTTCATACCTGCTTAGGTTGGTAGGAACTATTTATAAATAATTATGACGAACCTATTTTTCAGCCTTCAAAAGTTGCAAGTTTAGTTGTGGCAGATATATCACCCGTATCGACAGCAGGCATACTAAATGACTTCTTCCCAAAACTCATAGATGTCATGAAGTCGGTGAATTTCCAAGGCTCAGACACTTTAGGCAAGGCAAGAACAGCTGCAAAAACCACAATTTTATCGTCTGGTTTAATAGATAGTCCAGAAGGTGCGGCGTTTATAATCATGAATGTTGGACAACTAGCTGATAAATCGTATGGATGGAAATGTAACTTGGATGCCTTGAAACAAAACTTTGTTACAATAGCTACATTTCCTCCTGATTACAACGGAAAGCAATATCCTGGCCCGACATTATTTATTGGCGGCGGTCGGTCTAACTATCTCCCGTAAGACATTATTTTATTTTTTAGGAACACAAAAATTAGTCATACTTAGCTCAATACAAAGTATCTGCACTGCACCTGGTCTCATGAAAAACCGTTTTTTTTACAGAAAGACCGATGAGCCTGGAATTAAATCATATTTTCCACAAGCAGAACTACAGTATATCCCACACGTAGGTCACAATGTACATGCTGAAGACCCAACTGCGTTTTTAAACATTCTGAAAGACTTTTTTAGTAAAAACTTGTAAGCCTGCACTTGTACTTCTATTTATTGTAATGTAACGAATATTTTTTACACTTTTGTGTTTTATTTTACTTACAGTTTTGAACGAAAATTACGTACCTAAGCACCTTCTTCGTATTTCCTATGTAAACAACGAATCAGGTAGACTACCCATGTTACTTAAATCCAATAATTAACATAGGACTCAGGTTCGAAACCTGAGTTGTACAAAAATATAGGTTTTCCTGGGATTTGTGAAAAAAACCTAATTGAATATCTATCCGTCGAGTAGAATTTAGGTTTTCTCAGAAGTAAGTAGGTACCTACATGTAGATGGCACAAGCCAAAATGTCCACAACCGCAACTAAGAGCGCAAGCAGGCAAACCGTTAGTGGCTTAGTCCTTCGCAGTAAATTGAAACTGATAACTGTGATTTTTAGACTGATAATAGGGACTACTAGATTTTATTAATGATTTTTCAATAAATTAGATCCATACTCCTTTTCGCTCCTTTTGATAGGCTTATTGACGTTTTGTCATACACTAGTCAGAGCAGTCACTGTCATCAATGTCATTTCATTACTATTATGTCAGGCTCATAACCTTCAAAATTCCCAATAACATTTTTCAAAATAAACATGTTACTCAATTTAGTATCGCCTAAAATTTTATTTCGTGTTAGGCCTAGGGTAGTTCCGAGTATAATACAAGTCGCACATAGACATATAGCATCTAGTTCAGAAAATGCAGAAGCAGTGGACCTGGCTTATGCCTCTTACGAAAGTACAACTGACGCAGAGAAGACACCACAGCCTCCTCTCGTTATACTGCATGGACTACTGGGATCCAAGAATAACTGGAACAGTATGAGCAAGGCTATACATAGAACGACTGGTAGGAAGGTGATAAGTGTAGATGCTCGTAACCATGGCGACAGCAGACATTCGTCGCAGCACACGTACATACACATGGCACACGACGTGATGAAGCTGCTCAAGAAACTGGAACTGACGAAGGTGTCGGTACTGGGCCATAGTATGGGCGGACGCACTGCCATGGTGCTGTCACTGCTCTGTGTAAGTTGTACGTAGTTTTTACAACTTACATTGATGTCCAATGATTATAATATACACATAGTGTTATAGATTGTGGGTAATGTATATAATTTTATAATGACTATTTTCTCTTTCAGTCTGACATGATATCAAGCCTCATTGTGGTTGATATTTCACCTGTGAAGACTAGTCCTCAAATATACTCTATGGCTAATCTGTTTGATGCTATGACAGCAGTCGCAATAAGGCCAGGCATAGCCATGTCTAAAGCTAGGAAGTTAGCAGATGAACAACTGAAAAGTATTACTCCAGATGTGAATCTAAGAAATTTCCTGATAACCAATTTGGTGCAAACTAACACAGGTTCATATACATGGAGGGTTAATATACCAGCTTTGAAAGATAACTTCCAGTCACACATATCTTGTTTTCCAACAAATTTGAAGGGACTACAATATTGTGGACCCACACTGTTTGTGGGAGGATCATTGTCTGACTACATAGGGTATGTTAAATTATTATTTAAGTAACTTACTGTTCTGTACATTATATGTTCCAATAAAAATGTAGCCTTTAGCTATCTAAGCAATATTCATGCATGCAGGCATGAATGTATATCTGAACTGTTTCGAGTTATTAACATATGCATGCATGCATGCATGCATATGTTAATAACTCGAAACAGTTCAGATAATAAGAATGTTCATCATAGTAACTAAACAAAACTAAAATAAACTTTTCTTTATGCTGTTAATTCAAAATAATTATTTTCAATTTCAGAAAGAATGACCTAAAGGAAATACAGGACTACTTTCCACTAGCCCAATTGGTGTTTATAGAAGGTGCTGGGCACTGGGTCCACAGTCAGAAACCAGAGAAATTCCTAGATACAATATGTAAATTTTTAAAAGATAAATAATATAAATGAAACCAAGCCAAAATTATTGTGATCTTGATTCAAATAGTTGTGATTTAAGTAGTGTTATTTTAGTGTAATAGTGAAATTGTTAAAATAAATAATCACTTTTATCTAAATATCGTAATAAAAATGTGATATATACTTACTATAATTCTTTATACCTACCCTACAACATTTTTAACACTGCACTAGTTAAATATTTGTAATATTATAAATACGAATACGTTTGGGATAAATGTATGTATGTTTTACTCTTTCAACTACTGAAGGGATTTCATGCGGTGCAAGTCACGGGTAGACGCTAGTAAATTATGTGAACACTGCTTATCTCTTTTGGTTACCAGTTACAGTAACGGTTTGAGCTATGATTGTCAGGATGTGGTGAGCAGTACACACGAAAATACTAACCTGATAAGGGTCACACGTTATTGATAAGTGATAACACTGAATGTCCTATTGTATACTTCGTGATGCCTTGGCAAGGACAAATGATTCCAACTTTAGGATTTACGTGACGCAGAAATCGAACCCGAGACACCTGGCATAACGCTAAAGCTGGTTCACTGAAGTAACTAAATAAAATGAATTATGGAATGCTGCTGTCCCCTATGATTCCTTCATCAGGCCATGATTACTAAATAGTGAGGAGTCAAACAATCGTAGTTGTAAGATGATATATCCACTGCCACTATCAACAATGCAACGTGAGACGTAGGACCACCTTATGTAAAAGCGTAGAGGAATAATAATCTATTTATGCAATCTCTTCTTTATTAATTTGTTGTACGTTGCGCTTGTATCCGTAGTACCTATAGGCAATAGTTAACTTGTTTGTTTGTTTGTCGTATGGTTAGTGGTCAACTTAGTGTCAAAGTTGTTCAAGCTGCCCGAGAGGCCTTTGACATAGCTTAACGACTGTTATCTTAATAGGCAACAACAACAGCCGGGACCAACGTTTTACGTGCCCTCCGAAGCACGGAGACGCTCAGCTCAAATACCACTATGCGGTCACCCATCCATGGAATGACCGCGCCAAGGGTTGCTTTACCCGCAGATCGTTTGCCGACCGGTGAGTGCAACTGACTATGGGCGCCTATATAGTTAACTATATCATACAATGAACTTGCAGACGTGGCCTTGTGCATATTCTTTCACTCATGACACTCTTTCTTTCACACGAAACTCATGACTCAGATGACCCAGAACAAGTAGCTAAAGTGTTCTCGGGTATAGAGTAGTATGGTGGAACAGCCGTAAAGTTCCAAAAGCTACCAACATCCTGTAGCAGCGTTTTGGAATAGGTAACACAGTTAACGTCTTTATCCATTACCGGCATCCAAACTTACCGAAACGCACCTCATAGAACATTTCTCACCATGTTATCAGTTCCTGCGGCGTGGTTTTGCACTCCAAACGTTGCACTCCGAACTACTCTGCGGTCTCCATACACACCTAACTACCCTTTAGTATAAAAGGTCCTCCAATAATGAAACAAACCATTCCACTTCACAGTTTCTGTGAAGTGTGTTTAGTTTAAAGTTTAGTATAATTTATAAGTTAAATTAACTAACATGGCTGACGTTGCGGAGAGCCTGGCGTTGCTGTTCGATCGCCCCAACGAACCCTTGATTACGCCAAAGGGTGACAAAAAAGCTATTTTCCAGCTTACACCCGAGTTAGTGGTAAGTCATTTTGTTTATGTAAAATTTAATAATTGACCTATTCGGTATAGCTCCTAGGCAGTAAGGGTTCGATTCCCGAAAACACAAAGTGTGTATTAGGAATTGTGCTTAACTAGCCCCCCGTTTCTGAGTACATTTAGCGGTAGTTTATCTATTAAATAGCGATTTTTTGTATAAGTTATAACGCTATTGAATAGATAAACTGCCGCTAAATGTACCTCAGAAACCGGGGGTTAGTGACATTAGCAGTTAGCACAACTGCTAATATCACCTAGTTAACCACAAATTAATTCAATAAAACAAGAATGCTTTAAAAGGTACAAATGTGCCCCAATTACTGCATTACATAGACCTCTTTATGGATATGATCGACACAAATAACTAACTTGCACCTACTTATATCTATTTATCCGCATACCTTAGCTTAAATAACATATAATTATGTATTCAACAGCCCCCAGAATACGCCAACAACGGCATCGAGTTGAACAACCGTTTCGGTGACGATGCCTCAGAAAAGATCCCGCTTAAAGAGTTGAGCAGTTACCCGCAATTCACTGTCGCGAAGGAGCTGCCCACCGATGCTGACTTCTCTCTCTTCTTACCCAAGCACCAGGACATGGCCACTGAAGTCATCGACGTTTTGATGAGTAAGTTATAACAATATACCTGCATGGAAATTGCCCTCGTCCTTTTAAACAAATGAGAAGACTATTGAACTTAATTTAATCTAGGGCCTACCTTGCAGCGACGTTATTCATACAAATGTAAGCAATAAGAAGAGTTTGTCAACATAGATTTTTTATGTAGTTGGCAATGTAACTATGTGAGGATAGACCCTAGAACTTAAGAGCCTAACTTTTATATTGAATTTGGAGATAGGAGATGAGTTTTATGATTTAAAAATGTAAGAAACAAGGTCATTATAAAATATATATTTTAGCAATAATTTATTTATTTACATAAAATATTTACATTCACAGATGTCCCCGAGAATCAGTTGCAAGACTTTTTGTCAACTTGTGTGTTTGCCAGAGCTAATCTAAACCCTCAGCTATTTAACTACTGTTTTTCAGTAGCTTTGATGCACCGGTAAGTAAATAAACTATATGGACCAAGTCAACTTCAATATTGATATTTATGTGTATGAACAACAACCAGTCTGGTATTAACATTAGAATACATAATATATTTCCTAATAAAGCTGCAATTAGTGATGTGATACATTATTATTATGTTTCTCATAATCCTGTGCTCTATAATTTTATACATTGCCTAGTAGACAAATTTCGACAACATTTTTATCTATTATAGTTATTATAATGAACACACATATCAGATTGTCTAATGTTAAAAATATTTTCACAGCACTGACACCAAGAATGTACCCATTAAGAACTTTGCCGAAACTTTCCCATCCAAATTCATGGACTCCAGGGTATTTCAACGAGCTCGTGAAACAGCTGCAGTAGTTCCACAGACTGTAGCAGTAAGTATCACTATTTATCCTTGCCACCACAACAGTTGTCACACTTTTTGTCAGTACCAGAACATAACACAGGTTTATAATTAGGTGTCCAAGGACCCAAACTTTCATTTGAATAGAAATCCATAGGATAGGTACCATCATCCTTTAACCATTTACTATTTCCTAAAGACACAGAAAATTCATAAGGTGTTAGCAAGGGCTTAGGAAAGGCTGTTCCCCAATCAATGGACAATCTTGGGCATGCCACCTGTACAAATGCATCTAGACCAAATAATGCTAATTTGCTAGGGAATATTTCTGACAACAGGATCTTGACAAATGTTTTATCACAGTTAGAAATTTGCTTTTCTAGATTACCTAACACTTTAGTACTGCCCTGTCTTCCTAATGTTCCAAGAATAAGACCAAAACTAGATGCATCTTTAGCTTTGTTTATTTGATTATGTCTGTTTGACTGCATCATTTTGTGCTCATATAACTCTGATGTAAACTTTTTCTCATAAGGGTCATATTTATAAGCAGATATATTAGGGTTGGCAATCATGATTGCTTCTAAATGAAACCTCCCATCACCAAGGTATATGACAGCATCAGCTTCCAACTTTGGAGCTGTACAGCCTAGGATTTCACCAGGAGACAAAGGTTTACACTGTGGTACAGTCACTACATAACCCTCTCCTCTAAGGTTTTTGGCTACAGAATGTAATGTTGTGACAAATTGAATAGTACTAACCAGAGCTAAATGGGTCTGTTTTGGAAAGTTTAATAAAATAGTTTCTACAAAATGTGATGGGTCAATCTTGATATCAACAAATATATAGAGCACCTTAATGTCACCTGTCTGATCAATTGGTATAAGGCATGAGTGACCGTAGTGTACGAGTAGGTCCACACCGAGCGCGAGGGCGGTGAAATCGTCGATACAGCACGCTCCATAGGTTACATCTCCCATTATGACAGTGTCTGCTTCAGTAAATGTCTCTATTATATCACACAGTGTAGTCGCAAACATCGTCAAACCTAAAATAATATAAACATTTTAGTTGGAAATCACATGGTTCTAACCAAATTGATGTATTGGAAATCTCAATTCTATTTACCTTCAGGTAACTGAAGCGCCACACGCTTCGCATTTAAAGACCTAATTCTCCATATAGTCTTGTGTATTTCGAAGTTGTAATTTTGTGGTAGAGTTTCACAAGCTCTGTTTAACAAAGGGTCATTCAATAATTCATTGGGGATTTTATTCACTGCACGAATATTCGGTTTAAATGTTTTTCGTTGGCCTTCCGGTTTGGCTCGAACTACTACTACACCAGAATTAAGGCCGAAGTCTTCCATTTTCTATTAAATTGTCTTCTTATAAACACATAGTTTTCACCACATAACAACTTGAAATCGCTTATTCTATAGTTGTTTCTTAGGTTATTTTTTGATCAAAATATAAACACGCACAGTGGCCTACGTGACTTTTCGCAAGTAGTGACATTCCGTTATACAAACATAATGACAGTCGATGTATCGTGTAAAAGTAACACTGTGGTAATACTTATACATTTTGATGATTGTTTCATTGAATAAATAACATAGTAAGTAACATTTCCTTAAATTACTTTTATGTAAAAAGTGCTTACCCGGTTACCTACATAAATATTTTCTGTGGTCAGCACATCGATTGCGTAAAATTAAGCGTAAACCTAAAATGACATTTGATAGGGTGACCATATTTTTATATAACAACTGCCATATGAATGTAGGGTGACTATGTGTAACTATTATAATTTTGTTTAGGCCCTTTGGATACCTCTGGCACATTGGTAAAATGGTTCCATTAGTATAACTTTATTCTTAGTTTGTTTATTTTCAACTTAGTAGTGGTTAACTAAAGGTCTTTTTCGTTTGCAAAAGGAGAAGGGACATAAAAAGCTCGTTTTAAGTTCCTTCACGAGACTCTGCTGCACTTTCTGCGTAAATACATGTCGCATATTTACATTATTTCAGCGTAGACCCATCGTTATACCGAGAGACTATACTGCTACGAACCTTGAAGAGGAACATCGTTTAGCCTACTGGCGGGAGGATGTTGGTGTCAACCTACATCATTGGCATTGGCATCTGGTTTATCCGTTTTCGGCATCACAGAGGTCCATTGTTGATAAAGATCGCCGTGGTGAACTCTTCTATTACATGCATCAGCAACTCATCGCCCGGTAACTAACCTTCATATTTATTAGAATTACCTAGTTGCTATAAAATAATTCAGAGACTTAGATAAGTCATTGTGTGAATTATTATGTTAAATCATGTCGTTAAATTTAATCGTCCACAGTTACAACTGCGAGCGCCTCAACAATGCTCTTAAGAGAGTCAAGAAATTCAGCAACTGGAGAGAACCCATCCCGGAGGCATATTTCCCCAAGCTCGACAGTTTGACATCATCCCGCGGTTGGCCACCACGACAGGCCAACATGAGCTGGCAAGATCTGGACCGTCCAGTAGATGGTCTCAAAATTACTATCAGTGACATGGAACGCTGGAGAAGAAATGTCGAGGAAGCCATATCTACTGGCCAAGTGACCACCGTAAGTTCACCTCACAATGTGATTGTCGGGATCAATCAACACTTTTGATTTTATCTTATAAACTTAACCTGCATACCGGCTGTGCCGAAGCATTCAATTTTGTAGAAATTACAAATCTTGAAGATCACTACAATAAACAAATCCCGCGCATGTGCATGGTTTTGACGAAAAAAGGCAACATGCCGTAGCAATATCAATTTTCATCTCATTTTATCACTGTAACTGCAGGAAAACGGATCGACGAGGCCACTGGACATTGATACGCTCGGCAACATGTTGGAAGCCAGTATTTTGTCGCCGAACAGACAGCTGTACGGCAGCATCCACAACAATGGGCACAGCTTCTCCGCTTACATGCACGATCCTAAACATCAATACCTGGTCAGTACACTACTACCTATATACCTACCTACCTACGTAAATAGCGGGAATAAAGGATCACACCTCCCTAATCCTAACGGTTTGTTAAGTAGGTAAAGCGACCTCCAAGTTTGTTTCACTTTATGTTGTGCGTTTTAGTTTAAACAAAACTTATGCTAATGAGTCACACCAATGATTTTTGTTATGAGCATATTTAAAAACTAGGTACTTCAAGGATAAAAAATCTGTTTTAATTTTTTTCGTATCTTCAAAAATGACCGAGATATTAAACGTGAAAGTATGGCCTTCGCGCCAAACTCCGGCGAAGCGGCCGCACGGACGTGTGACGTCATCTCGTGACACTGCTATTTCGTCAGTACTTGCCGATACCTACATAGGCTCGTTGCGCTCTCGCGGTTTCGCTTTAAATAATTTGTTTTGCTTATAGTGGACAAACAAAATGGTTAGAAAATATTGTATTGTTCCTATGTGTACTAACTCCAGTAAAAAAACACCCCAAAAATTGTTTTTTTCTGTACCATGTAAACTGTTTTATATTTTTGCAAAAGACACCTAATCTAAAACTTAAAGCCCGGTTCTGATACCGTCAAGCGCAAATGTTAAATAGAAGTTTATTGCCTTTTGAACACTTCCTCAAGATCAAGATGCCATATCATGTTCATACATACCTAGCAATGAACTTCTACCTAACAGTTGATACTATTTAATAAGCAGTTCAATGACCTCACAGGCGGCGGCGAGCCGAGCGCGGCGGTTGAGTTGGCGTTGGTTTTTTGTTTTGAAAAAAGAACCCATGTTTATTAAATCTAATAATATCAAAATTAAAATGTTAGTTTAAAAGTTCTCATTACACACCCAATCATATAAGACTACCTACCTACAGAGTAGATTCATGCGTTCATATGATAGCCATCAACCTGACTAAAGTCAGAGGCAGGGGTGACAACTTTTTTTTTTATAATATTATTTTAAAACGATGTTTTCCAAATTTACACTTGGTAGGTACGTAACACTCATTATTTGTAATGCCAGTTGTAACAAACTTTCAATTTTATTGTTAACTACACACAAAAATATTATTAGTAGTATACGAGTTCAACTTTCTTTACCTGGGTCTAGTTGATGATTGTGTGCGTGGCGATCGAGATCGAGGATATCTTAGTGGAGGCTTATTTTACAAAAAACACGATGATTAAATTTATAACACATACACATACTCAGACTCTTTAAATATTAAATGCAAATCACTTTTCAAATCAAAACTCCGCATCACCCGCAGTCGAACAAGCGTGTCTGTTGCGTCGTGACGTCAGCGCATAGCGCGCGAAGCAACGCAAATTTAAAAAAGCAGTGAAACTTTATAACGCTGTAACTTCGGTAATTTTGATCCGATTTTGATAAAACAAAAACTATTATTATCAGCATAAGTACACAAATTAAATGCAGTATGTTTAATAGTCATATTTTGATGTGCTGGTGTGACTCATTAAGTTAATAATTATATATTTACGTTACTAGGAATCGTTTGGTGTGATTGCCGACGAAGCGACCACAATGCGTGATCCGTTCTTCTACCGCTGGCACGCATGGATAGACGACACCTGCCAGAAACATAAGGAATCACCCTATGTTAGACCATACACTGCATCAGAGGTTTGTTAATATAATATTAAACCGCAAGTTTTCTAGTATACTTCATAAATGTAATTGAGCTAGTAAAATCGCCCTACATACTCAACAATAATAATAAGTGAGGTGGTTTCTCCAGGTGCAAATCACAGTTATGAATTCAGCCCAATAACATTTAAATATAATTAAGATGTTAACGAATGGTCGTTCCCCTTGTCCGGCATAATTCTCAATTATAAGCAAATGAACCCTTTAATGTCCTAATGCTGGGTCTCTTCACAGAATGAGGGATGTTTAAGGCTCTGGGTCCACCTTACAATAGCATATAGCATTTTGCAGCAGCAATAGATTATTATTTTACGAGCTACAGATTGATATTTCCATGTGATTTCAGCTTGATAACCCTGGTGTCCAAGTGACATCAATAGAGATCCAGGGTGACAACAGTCAGACCAATACTCTTAACACATACTGGATGAAGAGTGCCGTTGATCTGTCCGGAGGTTTAGATTTCTCCGACCGTGGTCCCGTTTTCGCTGAATTCACTCATTTGAACCATAGGCCATACAGATATGTGTAAGTATCAAGATATTAGTATCTTCATAATATTTTTTCTTACTTGCGCGTGTTCTGTAATCTTCAGGCGTACTAATAATCTCATAAGTACTAAACAGTAGCAGTACGTAACTAACTGATATTATTAAAAAAAGTCCAGTTAGCTGTATCATTAAATATTGTATTTTTTTGGCTACAGCATCAACGTAAACAATACTGGACCTGCCCGTCGCACTACTGTTCGCATCTTCATAGCACCCAAGTTTGATGAGCGCAATGCTAACTGGTCATTATCAGACCAAAGGAAGATGTTCATAGAAATGGACAGATTTGTGATGCCATGTAAGTATTTCGTCGATACTACCAGTATACATCAGAAATATGGCGAAACTGTAATACGTACCCATCTAGTTTTATAGTCGGATAACATACCTACCTACTTTTCTTTCTCTAGTAAACGCCGGCCAGAACACAATTACCAGACAATCTACCCAGTCTTCCGTGACAATTCCATTCGAGCAGACCTTCCGCGATGTTTCGGGACGAAGAAGTGACCAGCGTAGGAACGATCAAGCCGCGTTCAACTTCTGTGGATGTGGGTGGCCTCAACACATGCTTGTACCTAAGGGCACAGAGGCTGGCGCCGTTTACCAGTTGTTCGTGATGCTTTCTAACTATGAATTAGATAGCGTGAGTATTTTTTTTTGTATTTTTATCACTTCTTTTAGGATGCGGCCCTGTCGTCTTTACTAAGTTTGGGTGACTCTTCTAGCAAAACACGGTAAAGCCTGCTTGCTGTGATCATAGATAAACTTAATTGTTTTTACAGATTGACCAACCTGATGGACCACAAGCAAGCTGCGTCGAAGCCTCCAGCTTCTGTGGACTGAGGGACAGGAAATACCCTGACCGCCGCGCTATGGGCTTCCCATTCGACCGACCTTCAAGCACTGCTACAACTATTGAAGGTTTCATACGACCTAACATGGGTCTGCAAGACATTACAATCCGTCTAGACAATACCACTCCTCAATAAATTTGACTTACGTTATGTACCCATGGAAATGATTTTTAGAGATACAAAGCTACATGGCAAGTAAATTAAAATCTATGAAGTTATTTTAGGTAATAGATTTAGCAATATAAAATGTTGGACTGATAGTTATTTAGCTGTAAGATTTAACTGTGTAAATATACTTGTACATAATATTTTATTTGTAGACTATACTAATGTAATTGACCCGTTTATTGTAAGAGAAAATGTAATAATAAAAACCAAATGCATATTTTAATTGTTTTATTATCCAATCCAAACAGATCATTTTTTGTACTTTCCATATACACTCAGCGTCACAAAAATCGCACCTCTTTAAGAATTCCCTTCAAAGTCATTTTAACCCTATTAATCAATGGTAGACATATGACTGTAAGGTATCATTGGAAAGGCAATTCATTTAAATTTCAGAATAAATCAATGGATTTGGTTTTTTTTTACCAGGGAATAAAAAAAAGCAAGCAAATGCAAATGAATAAAAAGTTTTATTTTATTTTATCACCAAAAATTACAGTTAATCAATAATCATTATAAAAAGAAATAAAACATTAATTTAAACTACACCTAGACTGGATAATAAAAATGCAGATTCGCCTTACCTGTAATTAAAGAAACACAAATTAGGATGTGAAGTAGATCAAGTGGTATGAAGTTTAAGGATATAAGTTGAATCAGGCCTATCATTTAATATCACATTGTTATCATAACAACATATTTGGCTCATGTTGATTGTCATCATAGATTAACTTTGTTAATTACTTTTATCTTAATTCTATTGATTATAAGTGGAGTAATAAAGAACTATTTCTCAGGCTTAGTCATAAGCTATCCAATGATTAAAATATAATACCTGATAGTAATTGCTGATCCCGACTGGAACATCATCTGGAATTTCAAAATGAATGTTTAAAGCTAATTATGTTTAGGAAAAAATTAGATTAGGTTAGATCAGAAGAATCAGGCCTATCATTAAATATCACGTGTTAATCATATAAACACTTTTTGGCTCGTGTTTCTTTCATCATGTTATCAAGACAAGATACGAAGTGTAGAAAATAACTGATAAATCGACCGATAATGTTTGCATTACCGGAAGGAACGCATCGACCGCGCGGCCTAACCAAATAATCTTATCGAGTAGTCAGTAATACAAATATAACAGGTGAGTAAGCATGGGAATTGTGATACTGATAAGTATTAAATATCTCACGTCAATCACTATAATGATTTACTAATTAAGTTCCTTTTTTTAACTAAGAAAACCACGTGGTATAACACATGGGCGAGATTTTTAAAACTAAATCCAATCTAAAAGAACAGAGCTCTTTAGCACGAGAGCCTATTGTTTGCGAATTATAAATGAATAATGATTTCAGGGTTTACTTACGAAGAAAATAAGCAGAAAGCACCGTCAGAGGACCTCAGAGGAGTAACAACGGAATGTTACAGCAAGCGCATCGTGCGACTGCTGGAAAAAGAATGTCAAATGTCAAATTTAAGATAAATGTCATGACTTGCTTGACGTAAGCAACGCAACAGGGATGTGCAGGGATGCGAACTAAATTAAATTATACAGAATATTGCTGAAGTCATTAAAAAATATATATTTATCTTCAAAATAAAATAAATACTATTAAGTATAGTAGGTACTCATGTAACTAAATTACGTTTCATACATACGAATAATATTAAACTAATTTCATCAAACTTTTTTTTTCTTGTTTTTGGTAGGTATCGTACCCGAAGTCGTGCCATAAAAGTTAATAAGTATTGCAAAGAGCTGGAGGAAGCAGCTGAGCGGATTTGTAGGCAGGCAGGTTGGTATCTGTTTGGATTGTTTTTTTTTAGCTTATAGCGCTATTGGCAGGCCCCCCACAAGATGGACCGACGACCTGGTAAGGGTTGTCGGAGTCCGATGGATGAGGGCGGCCCAGGACCGGTCCTATTGGCGCTCGATGGGGGAGGCCTTTGTCCAGCAGTGGACGATTCCCGGCTGAGATGATGATGATAGCGCTATTGTTAACGACGAAGGTCCCTTTGTACCCAATTACTGAAAATTAAAAATTTCTTCGATTCCGTGCATAGATGGTTTACGTATTGATGATTATGGAAGGTTGCACTACTTAAATAATTAGGTACCAGTTACAGGTAGGGGTTAAATTGAATTATTATATAGGGAGAGGTCGACGAAATTCAAATATTCATATTTCTGATCGGGTGGTAAAACCGATGCAGATGTTCGACAGACGAAATCATTAACAATTACTTAGTAAGGTACCTTCTGTATGTTCTAAAAAATTGAGAACCAGGAACAACTTTTGAGAACCCAACGCACCGGTTGTACTTATTTTCTAACCTACGCTACTACCACTACGCCAGAGGCGACTAAAAGTGAGATAGGTGGACAGAACATCTTGACCGATTTTTTCGGTTCTATGATGGAAAGTAAAATGTTACGAAATCTGATAAACAGTACCACGCGGAGGTACCTATCTGCTAATCGGAAAAGAAGTGATCAACACGTAGCAGACAGTTATATTCTGCTATCTACTAAGTTCTTCCGCTATGAAATTTCTGCACCGGGATCTTCAATGACAGCTGCTGCACAATTCGTAAGATAGAATGCCAAACACCAAGCGATGAGCCACATACGGCACATACCTACCTAAACTTATATAGGTATTTAAGTCAAACGATAAGGCTCCTAAAATGCGGTAGTTAGTGATCTATTATAGATTCCTTTTCTACGACTAGATAGGTAAATGAATACTCATTGTAACTAGGTAGATACTGCATTGCTATGTCACAGAATATGTAATGAAGAATGTTTGAGAATAGAAAACTTTCTTAGGTACCATACATAGTTCCAAAAAAGTTTGAAAGTTCGATAACCCTGTTGTATTCGTTGCCGAATACCGATTTGCCCACTTCTACTGATACTGCACCGTTAGAAGCGACGGGGACGACGATGCATCCGTTATTAAATTAAACTTGCTCCGGCGTTATAGCCGCATAACACATAGCACCAAGTTACTGATTTTGTATCGTATCTAACTAGCGCAGAAATATAGTCAGGCACCTAATATAGAGGGCTTATTGTTGAGCTCAGTTTAAAAAACCAAGAAGGCGCCTGATACTCGAAAATTGCGTGAGAAGCAGTCAAATCCTTTGCGCAAGATATTGCTAGCTAGAACCTGCGATTATAGGGTGCATTTTCAAGAAGAACCTGTTTCCACTCGCGCTGAATAAAGATTTCGTGCTCTGTGATTGATCAATTTTATTCACGCTCCACTCAGCACTGTGTCAGTGGAAACACACCCTTAGGTTGTGGAAACGTGTCTATCTAGCTTCGCTTCAAGCTCTATTTTTTTGTGTCTGTTTTACACAAAGTAAATTAAAACTATAGCTTTAGTTGTTTGTTTAAATTTTCAAGAATACATGTTAAGCAGTCAGGCGGGCGCTAAACTAGACTTATTGTTTTCCTAAGTAGGTAGACTAATTCTGCATATTGACGAGAAAAATCGTGTTTGGTATTTTTTTTATATTCTATCCGACTTACGACATAGAGTTAACCTTTTTTAAAGTAGTAACGACCTCATAGGAGTAGCCCTTACTACAAATAAAAACCATTCCACAACGTTCCAATACATATCCACGTGTCGTCAACTCGTGAACGTTGCGCGGCGACTACACACACGCAGACTAAGTATCTACCTGTCGGTCCCCCGGCACTATTCATTCCCCCGAAGCACCGATCCCTACCGACCCTCGATCGATTAATTTCTTTTATGTACTTATATTTTGATGCCTTGCAGTGTTATTAGGTTTTTTAAGTCTAGCGTTCTCGTTCTTAATGTACCTACTAACTTAATAGGTACTTTCTCAGCGAAGACTTTTTGTAGAATTACTAGGTACTACGTCAACCACTTACTTTATTAAATATAGATGGTTTTTTGCAACTAGTAGACTTGAGAATAAAAGTGTTTTGATTTCCACATGAGATATGAACGTACCTATATCATTCATCTACGAATTCAATTCTCCTGACGCACAGTATCCTAGCGTGCGAGTGTAAGGGGGCCCATGGCCTTACCTTAAGAAGTCCTATTTTATTAAGTCTGCAAGTCATATGACAAGCAAGCCGACATATGATATAAGATATTGTTCTTGACTTCCTAGTGATCCGGAGGCAGTCCTAACAGAAATAGATTTTATAAGACATTTTTTTATAACGCCGGTTTTATACTCCTTATATTAGCTACCTGATCTATTGTGGTTTTGAATCGAATGTGTTCTCAAAATGACTAAAGCCTATATTTGCCCAAACTCACGAGTGAAAGTTACAAGTTTCATTTAAAACCGACCCGTAGATACGAAGATAAGCGTGTACAGTAAACAAACCATTTTTATAAATTTCTTGCTCTACTACTGTTTTCTTACCTTAAGCATATCTAAGTAAGTATATTAATGTACACAGCGCTTTTGTTTTATTCACGTCCATTTTAGGTTTTATTTCAAGTTAGTCTGCATAAAATAAAAACCTATAAGCAATTACAGTGGTCTTTTTATTAAATAAAAAAAATACATCATTTTCAGTTCTATAAGTACATTAACAATTCAGTAAACTTTTACCCAATCAACATTATATCTTGTTGACCTGAGATCAGAAATAAATAAGACCGTTGGTAGTAATGGTTCCGCTAGTATCCAATAACACTGTTTGTAGTATATCAAGGTAATGGGTTTTTTGACTCAATATTTCACTTAATTACAATTTAGTTCCTACCATTTATATCCTAAACTTAGCTAAATGTTATAATCGTACATTGATTTAATATTATACACTCATAATGGAAAGTATCTACGTGAATTATTTTTTTTTACAATATTTCTGTAAACTTATATCACCTATGAATTATTCTAGAAGCTGACAGTATGCTACAATCAGAATAATACGAGACTGAAATAAATAAATACTGGAGCATAATATTATAATTAAAGTTACATTGTAAGTTTGCATTTATTTCACTTTATTCTAACAAATGATCTATTTTACAGCAAGGAGATACAGATCAATATTTTTTATCAAGTGTTTTGTATATTTTGTGACAGTTAAATAATCACTGCTAAAACCACTATAATTGTAACAGTGGGAAAAGCTTTACTATATTGCCAACATAGAAATTGCTATTCAATATAGATTGGTACATTTGCAAGTTTTATACATTGAATTTACAACTGATAACATTTTGTCAAAAATACTATCCATAGTGTATTCATTGGCTATTTATCACCATACCTCTGGTTCTTCAGTAATATTTTAAATAAGATTAATACATTTTAAGTTTATTTACACAATACTGCTTGAAACCATGGATGTGCATCACTGATAAAGCGGAATTATCTCTACGGTGCCAGTACAGTCTGCACACTCCCTCAACATCAATGTTATTTACCCTTAGCAGTAATAGTAACAGTCGATTTTGCAGGTTGCGGTATGATAGTAATCTCATCATTGATTTTAAGTGGTTTCAGCAGTGGGTCTGAGTCAGGGACTTTGGCTGCTTGAGCAGGAGCCTTGCTCTTGTCCATGACTCGCTTAGCCACGACACTATGAGCTGAGTATACATGATTCTCAAACTGTTTGTACATGCCAAATGTGGCGGTGCACACTGTACACTTGTAGGAGAGGTGTGCTGGTTTCAATGTCATATTATGGTCCCTTGAAACATGATTCAGTAGCTTCCACTGATACACCCTACCACACACGGGACACCTGCCAGCATCTTTGCCCTTATTAGCTGCCTCTTGCATAGAACTTGTCACCAAACCATGGGAGCCAAGAAGGTGCCTCTCAAGTCCCTGATCAGTGAAAAATCTAAACTGACATTTTTGGCAATTTAATGGTGGCCTGTTGTAAATCATCTTAGGGTGAATCTTAACTTTGTGTATCCACTGCATGTGATTTCTCAGCTGTTCTAGGTCTTTTATATAGCCATCGCAAATTTCGCAGATAACAAAAGTAGCCTTGGAATTCTGTGATGCTTGTGAAGATGATGGCTGAGGTGCCCGTGGGAGTGGAGTGATTGATATCTTGGGAGTAGCATTGTTGCTTTGATTATTTTGTATCATAGGATAATTTGCTATTGTGGTGCCAACAGGGGGAGTATTGTGCATAATCATAACCCCACTGCGAATAATTGGCAAGCCTGAAACAGGAGTCGCGCGTGGGGGTCCAGTTATTGGGGGGCGACCCCGAGGTCGGCCAAGTACTGGTATATTAGGCATTACATTTGTAATATTTAATTGGGGCCGACTCAAATTGTTCATATTCATTTGAGTCCTATTAAAGTTGGTCTGGTATGGTCCAACCATATTATTGCGAGCTCGTGTTAATTTTGGTATCTTTGCTGGAGGCTCCCACTCTAATGGAGGCGCTAAGTTAAGATCTGGCTTGAATTTCTTGGCACATGCAATTAAATGCCGTGCTAGTTTAGTTTTACTATTATCTTCAAAGTGACAATTTGCACATTGTTGATATGCAGGTGCTCTCTCCAGTCTACCTCTGATATTGTGTTCTGCTTCCATGTGGAATAAAATATCATGTGGGCTCCGGATTTCAAACTCACATGAGTTACATTTGTAGATATTGTTTCTCATATGTGGGGCTTCTAAGTGGTGAGCCATAACTAGCATAGACTCTGTCTTAAAGCTACAAAATTCGCATCTTTTCTGTATAAGAGCAAAAGGTGAATTTGTTTTCTTACTGAAATCTAAGTTTTGGGTAAGTGAGGCTATGGCTGCCTCAGTAGCCTTTGTACTTCGTCCAGATTTCTTTTCCTTATACAATTTACGATTCTGGTGCTTCAATAAATCTGTTTGAACATATTCCTGAACTAAGTTAAGTCCAATGTTTATGAAAAATTGCCCAAGAGAGCAATCAAAATAAGTGTCTGATTTCCCACCACTTAGACTTTTAGCAATTAGGCTAATAGGGTCAATGGAATCATCTCTCTCTTTAATAAGAACAGCATCTTCATCACTGACATCATCAGATCCAGAGGATGACTCACCATCCCAAGAATCATCATCTTCCTCATGCTTCCGCCTCTTTTGTTGTTTTTTAAGAGCTTTCTGTTCCTTAGCTGTCTCTTCAGCAGTCTTTGCTTCTTTTTCACTAGAGTCTTCATCTTCCACAAGTTCACCTCTTTCTATCTTTTCCTTTCTCTCTTGTTCTTTCTTTTCTTTTTCTAACTTTTCCTTTTCGATTTTTTCTTGTTCCTCCTTAATTTTCAGCTCTTCTAGTTCCTTGCCTAATTTGTCAACAAATTCCCTGAAAGGCTTTACTGAAGGCTTCTCATATACATAAGGGACAATAAATGATGGTGCTTCAACTACAAACATGTCATCTGTGAGTGATGGCAGGATGTTAGGCTGTGGTGCTGCTGGGGGGTTGCTGCTGCTAGCGGCAGTTTTAACACTTACAGGTGTAATTGTGGTGCCACGAGCGGCAATGCTCTGGCACAGGTTATGGGCATCAAGAGCACTGGTAGTTGTAGGTTTAGCTGGAGCTGGTTTTTGAGCTTTACCAGATAATATAGAGTTAGTATCAATTATAACAACAGTTGGCTCACTACTTTGTTCACCATTTGGCTTAGACTGCTTTGTGGCTAAGTCTGCCAAACTTTTTGTATCACTGATAACTATAGGTTTGTTCTTGACAGGGGCTTCATTCAGAGGGTCTTCCATTGACACTTCTTCCACATCAGATTCATCAGCTCCATTCTCAAGCTGCTGCTCTTCTATCTTTTTATTGTCCATGTCTTTATTGCCATTTTGTGATTCATCAGAACTGTCATTACTGTCTGTACTTGAATTTGATGAATCATCATCATCATTAGTCACCACACAGTCTTCGTCGTCGTCACTTGTAATCTCATGAACCTCAGGTACTGGAGAGCCACCATTTTGGCTTTGGGGCTCATTCTCATTTTCAGAGTCACTGCTTTCATCCTTTGGTTGACTGCCTTGTGATGTATCATCGTCACCTTCCGTTCGTTCATCTGAAAAAGTTGATCACGTAGGTAAATAAATAGAGATCTTCATTTCAATGAGTAGTTGACCTCCCTAGCACAAGCTATTGCACTTAGAATGTATGGAATAAAAAGAGAATGATAACCCTGATATTTAACTAATAGAACTATGACATAACTAAAACTTAACTCCTATTGCCACTTGTGAGCGTCCGGCAATTACGAGGACGCCAGAAAGACCAGTAAATCGTAGTAATCCTAATGTAATCTTCAACAACTTTACCCTGCTGTTTTAAATGATAAACGAAGCACTATTGTAATCATATCAAGAAGGAACAATATTATTTATCAAATAGCGTCATTAAATCATGTGGAGTATGGACCGCCATATGGGATTCCATGGCATTTCTCCGAAAAAACAACTCCACCAGGTTTGATGGTAAACACGTCAATATTATAGCTGATTTCTATGAAAACATATAAACAATCATTGGATATATACCTGTAGCAGTAGAAATCGACATTTTCTTATAATTTTCGTATCGAAAACCAAAAAATAGCACAACAGCACAGTAGCGGAAACCAAACCAAATCAAGCTGTCATTTCAAAAGGTTTTTTTAATGTCAAATTCCGAACTAAAATGGAGACCGTAATATTATTAAAATTTGTTTTATGGTGTTTAGTTTCTCAAATGATGAAGCTAATAATACAAAAGTAAAAAGAAAAGTGTCACAGTTTAATTCAAGAAATCATGAGATCCGTTATTTTCGTACAAATAAAGATTATGTAGAAAATGGCGGCATCTCGACCTTATAAAAAACCCTTTATATAAAAATGGTGGGAAAGGGAGGGATTTCGGTGGGGGAAGGACGCGGTACCTACCATGAAAAGAAATATATATTTTTTATATAGTTAACTTTCAAGTCACAAAATATTGATAATATATATTTTTAATCATCCTGTTTAAATGAGTGTACTTTTCGTTTTAATTTCCAAAAGATTTACCTGTAGTAGGTAGATTTTTTGAGTACTGAAGTGCTAAAGTTTAATTAGCATAATTTATTAACTTGCCGCAACTAGTGCGTAGGATATAGTAAAGTTAATCAAACAGGTCGCTTCAATCAGGAAGAGCTGGATCATGTTTATGTTTATCTGATATAAAATCCAGAAAGATGTTGCCATCTTTGATAGGTTTAGAAAGACCGTGCGCCGACCGGAATAGCATCATCTCATACTTCCGGTTTACTCTATGATCTTCAAATCGCGCGGGAGCGAGAAGGCGATACTAAATTTTTTTTAATGATTTCTTCGATTTACTGTTAGACTCATATACATCTGTGTCATAAATAGGGCAAGGTAGCTGTTAAGTCGTTAGCAGCTTCTCAATAGATATCAGTAAGCTTAGGCAGAGAAATCACGACAGTTTATTACCTGCCCCCTTTTCCCATTAATTTTACTAACTCGTAAATAAATTAAAGTAGGTAGGTATCTATAGAACTGGCGACGATGCCGTCTAGGCTGTCTTTAACACGTTACAAGCGGTATAATATAAATATTTGAATCCAAGTGTCAAATATAATGTATTGCTGAGTATGAGTCATGTTACACATTTAAATTTACTAATTGTTTACCATAGAATAATGGGCATAGCAAAAAAAATATATAGAAATTTAAGATATAAAATATTTATTAATAAAAATGAATACAGCACAAATTCAAACAGGAGTTATTTAAATAAACGTAAAAAAACAATTAACTTATAAATCAATAGACTAAATTAAGATTTAATTTTTGTATTACTATTTAAGTATTAATTAATCTTCTTCTTCATCAACTTCTTGGATTTCTGATTCCTTAAATGGATCTATTACATGTCCTTCATCAGGCTTTCTTATGACCCCCATATCTTCAGCAGCATTCAAACACTTTTGTGCATTTTCTATAGTTCTCTTCTGCTCTGGATCATCTAATTTGGTTAACGCCATTAAAATTTCCATTATATCGGTTTCAAATATTTTCGCAGCTATATCTTTATCCCCAGAAATGATGTTATACAACATGTATGTGCCTCTATATTGAACTTCTTTGTTGGGATTGGCCAATAGGCATCTAAGAGTTTCAGGCCACACCTGGACATCCAATAATTTTCTACAACATGTTTTACTTGCAGATGTTAATATGCATAAAGCACCAGATGCTGCCATAACTGTATCAATATCTTCTTCTTGGCATAGGAGGTACAAAAATTTCGTTTTATCATTGTTGCCTTCGTAGGTTTTGATAACTTCTTCAGATTGTAACAAATTACAAATACATTGTGTTGCAGCTCTCAGCAACATTTCATGGTCTTCATACAAATAGTGTTCTATTTTCGCCAGCCCTCCCTCTTTTAAAATTCTATTTCTAGTAGATTCATTCATTCCAGCCAAATTGCATAGAGCCATCAATGCTTCAAAGTTTTCCAAAGCATTGCAATCAGGATGTAATAACGCCAACAGTGGTCTTACAACTTCTAAATTACGCTGACCAGGGAAAGCAACCTCAGGATTAATCGTAATACCAATACGAGCCAAGGCTTGTGCTGCTTGTTTCTTACCATTGTTAGTACCTTCCAGTGACATAGGAATCAATACCTTTGCTCCACCTTGTTGTACTACAATTCCACGAAGTTCTGGTAAGCCACAGATAGCATTGAATACCCTTGCAATTAACTCTCTTGAATTATCACTCTCTGTCTTGGCCAAAGCAACCAGACCCGAAGTTACACCAGCTTTAGCTAATACTGTTATTCTTTTGTTAACAAAATCTGGATCATCCAATTCATGTTGTTCTGGTATATGATGTTTGGCAAACTTGGCGAGCTCCATCATTTCAGGCATTAGTTCTTGTTTTTCATAAGCATTGCATAAATTAACCAATGTTGTTACAACACCATAAAGACAAGATTGGTCTCCAGTTTTAGCTAATTCTATGAGGGCCTGTAGAGCAGGTTTATCTTCTACTAGTTTTTCCTTTACATCAGCATCCAAAGTTAAGTAAGAGAGACCTTCAGCAGCCCATTTCCTGACGTCATTTTCTTTAGCAGGATTTACCAAAAACTTCTTGCAAGCCTCAGCCAGTTTTTTAGTTGAACCATCAGCAAATGGTCGAACAGATGCATCATCACCACCAAAACTGCCAACCTTACAGAGACCAACTAATGCTCTCACTCTTACAGCATCATCTTTGCACTGGTACAGTTTTTTTAAGATGTCAACACCTTTATTAATGATAGTTCTAGCTTTATCTTTTTTCGAAGCAGCAGCAACCAAGCACTCACAAGCAACTTTTTGTTGAAGCGTATCTTCTGTCTGAGCCATAACTAATATCATCTCAATAATGCCTTCTTTTGATATGACATAATTGCCAACATCAAGGGGAC
The DNA here is from genome assembly GCF_050436995.1 of Anticarsia gemmatalis. Classification (NCBI taxonomy): domain Eukaryota; kingdom Metazoa; phylum Arthropoda; class Insecta; order Lepidoptera; family Erebidae; genus Anticarsia; species Anticarsia gemmatalis. The sequence goes on along the minus strand of NC_134764.1, from coordinate 4,090,476 downwards.
CTCTGAGCAAAGAAGTGATTGCAACTGTTACTCTCACTTTTGACTCCAAGTCAGGGCACATCAGTTTGTCTTTGACAAATTCATCAACTTGGCTGTTGAAGCGTTCTCTAGCTTCATCATAATACATGTTTTCATAAATTTTTGCTAGACAGGCAGCTGCTATTGTTCTTGATGAAGGTGTGATGGTCATGGCTGATTCATATTTGTACTCTTCAAGTTCACTACACACTTCAAGTAACCTCTGTAGACCCTTAATTTCCACAAATCTTTCAGCCCAGTTAATGGCACTATAATGACAATTCCTCATTACAAGTTCCATTATGGCATCTCTTGCAAGTCCACTGATTACTCTGTTAGTTATAGAGTATGTTAAACATGTGAGCAGTGTATCTATTTCACTTTTATAATCTTCACATAATTTAGCATCTGGTTTTGAGTCTTTTTTTGTATCCATTCCTGAGAATGTGTTTAAAATAACTTGTAAACAATACTGTGCAGCATTTACTCTCTCTTCATTATCACTATCTATGATCTCTAATACCCAGGGTATGCCCACAATCTTTAAAATTGCTTTTGTTCTGTCAACACTTCTCTTACAAAGTTGGCTAATGCACCGAACAGCATTCACATAAATTTCAGGATTTTTCTCTACTTTAAGCAATTGTTGAATTTTATGCACAACACCATTTTTTAACATAATATCAGCACCGGCAGACTCTTTTGCTAAAACTAACAAATTGGACATTGCTTTTTCTCGTTTTTCTGTGTCTTCACGTAGTTCAAAAGCTAACTTAAACATCTGCTCCACCTTGTTACTGGTCTGTGCACTCTGCCTTGCTCTCTCCTGGACGACGGCATGAAGTCGTGACAGTATTGGTTGAACTGCCTTGTTAGATGGATCTACAGTAAATATTGTTTTTGCATCTCTGTAGGCTTCTTCAAACCTCTCTAAGCTTTCCAAGGCTTGAGAGCGACGAAACAAGGCCTTAGGATCCTCCGGTACAATTCGTAAGGCTTCATCGCAGTCTTTTATCACTTTATCGTATTCCTTCGTCTTGAGATAAGCCGCAGCGCGATTTTTTAGATATGTAGCTAAGTCTCGGCTGTCTTGTTCAGCGAGATCTATAGCCTTGCTGTAAAGTGATATGGCTTCTTCATATTTTTCTGACTTAAAAGCTTCGTTTCCTTTATTTTTGTACGTCTCTGCTTCCTCGCTATGAACACCCATTGTAGCGTCGTTTATACTTCAAAGATACAGGTAAGTAGCACGCTGACAGCACTTATATACTCAGATTCAACGATTGTTCTAGCACAGTCTGGTGAGTTCATCTCAAATATAATACGAACTAAAATAGAACTTTATTTTTATACCACATATGCGGATTGCAAGAACTGGCAAACACTGACAGATGATCCCTGACAGTTACGTTCCGGCGCTATCCGATTTTGACTAATCTAATCAAACGTCAAAACTACAATTTTTTTTTTTTTACAATAATCTACAAGCAATTTAATAGGTACATAAAATGGGTTTCAAAATTTAGACTCAAAAAAAGATTATATCGTTTAATTTTTGCGTAAAACTTTTTAACGAATTTGTGTACTTAATTTAATTATTAATTACATTACTCAATCCCATCGGTCGTCAATAGACTTGAATAGACAATCGCTTTACCGGTCTCAAGTTTATTTAGTTCTTCTTTGTTTGTGGTCCGTCCATTTCCAATCTTGTTCTTGTCTTCTTGTTGCGCTCTCTTTGCAGTTTATCTGTCAGCAGTAAGCCGCGTGTTTAATACCGTCGTTTATAGTGAAATAAACTACAGAAATGGCCGCAATTAGTTTGCTTAACCCTAAAGCTGAATTAGCAAGAGCATCTCAAGCTCTGGCCGTGAATATCTCTGCAGCTAAGGGAATTCAAGATGTGATGAAAACTAACCTCGGCCCCAAAGGGACAATGAAAATGTAATTATTTATTCAATTTTACTTTTAAGCAACATCAAAAGTATCTAAACCTGTTATTTTCAGATGTACAGATTCATTTTAATTCACTTCAAGTAACATATCCACAGGATAGTCCTGATTTTTTCAACTTTGAAATCATATGATCTTGGTCATGAGTTCATGACAGTCCGTATCACACAGATAAATTTGACCGAAACTGATTGTGCAGTTATTGCTTTATTTTCATTATAATTTTATGTCAGTTCTTCTATGGAGCAGATATACTGGGAAAACTATGAATATAAAGTCACATTCTACAAATATTTTTTTAGTTTCATGTAGTCTAATTGAGATTACTTTCGATAATCTGGTCGAATACTTACTCTTGTTAACGAGAGATAATTTTGCTGTCATTTGTTTGTGTTTACCTATGTTTCTTTTTTATAATAAATTGTAAATTGATTAATACCAACAACAGAAAATTTGTGAACAATGCTGTCCAACTGATGAGTAAATACTTTTATTTTGTAGGTTGGTTTCTGGTGCTGGCGATATCAAGATTACAAAAGACGGCAATGTATTACTTCATGAGATGCAAATTCAACACCCAACTGCATCGCTGATTGCACGCGCATCTACGGCACAGGATGATGCCACTGGTGATGGAACTACTTCTACTGTGTTGCTCATTGGAGAGCTCCTCAAACAAGCTGATATTTATATCAGTGAAGGTAAGTGTTGCACATAACAAGTGAGAAAACTATCTGACAATATATTTATTTGGTTTCTTTTTATTAAAAATATTGTTTGCTTGTTTTTATTTTCAGGGTTGCATCCTAGGATTCTTACAGAAGGATTTGATGTAGCTCGTGCTAAAGCCTTAGAAGTTCTGGACTCTATAAAGATTCCTATTGAAGTGAAGAGAGAGGACTTACTTGATGTTTCACGTACTTCATTGAAGACTAAGGTATGCACTCTTAATAGTATTAATTTGAATTTCTAATGTATGAGTCACTCGTTAAATAGGTGGGCTGCGGTTCGAGTTGGCAGTTTAGAATTTTGTAATATGTAAATAACAAAGAAAAAGCAAAGATTATGGTAAAACAGTATAAGGCTTTATCACTCAAAGGGTGATTTCAAGCATGCTTACAATATTCAATCATCAATATCACAACTGTTAATAAATATAAATATAAATATTGTTGGACAACTCACACACGGTCATTTGATTCCAAACTAAGCAGAGCTTGTACTATGGTAACCAAATAACTGATAAACATACTTATATACTTCTAAATACATACTTATATAGATAAATTGACAACCAGGCTCAGAACAAATACTCATGCTCATCACACAAAGATTTGTCCCGGGTAGGATTCGAACCCACCACACGCGGCGATACGGTTGATGCGGCGAGGTGACCGCTTAAACCACTGCGCCAAACGTGCAGTTAAACGTGTTACTTTAAATAGTTAGATTAATTTGTCATTCTCAAAGTCTATTTAATTATCAACCATCAGTTGCTGTAGAACAGCACCCTAACCCTAAGTAAAATAATATTAAATTCATAACTTTTAAACTCTCGCGTTGCATGTTTAATGTATAATAGAATACGGGAATTAACGCGAACACGCATTTTACCTTAAAATGCCTAACGTTTCGGCGCAGGTTGCACTCGCCGTGGTCCCAGGCAGACTGAATGAATATTAAATTGCATTAAATTCATAAATTACCCAATTGTGATGTTCCAGGTTCACCCCAGCTTAGCTGAAGTGTTGACCGATGCTTGTGTTGATGCTGTTCTCACCGTGCGTACACCTAACAAGTCTGTGGACTTGCACATGGTAGAGATCATGGAGATGCAGCACAAGACTGCCACTGAAACTACACTTGTCAAGGGTATGTACAAATTGGCTTATAATTTAACAAGTAATGATAATGGTGTCCTTGATTGGCTTAACTTGACCCACACTGTTCTGCTTACAATGTTTACATTTTATACATAAATTTTTTATTTTTTTTACATTTTTACAGGTTTGGTTCTGGACCACGGCACTCGTCACCCTGACATGCCTAAGCGTGTGGAAAATGCCTACATCCTCACATGCAACATCTCTCTTGAGTATGAGAAGACTGAAGTAAACTCTGGCTTCTTCTACAAATCAGCTGAGGATAGAGAAAAATTGGTTGCAGCTGAAAGAGACTTCATTGACCAGAGAGTGAAGAAGGTAGGTTTATTGTTCCAGTATCTAGTTAAAGGTCTTTCAAATATAAATAGGAACTCAATTCAAATATTCTAAGCAAAAGCATAGGACAGATTTTAATTTTTTTTTAAATTTAGTATCATCCAGCATGATTGTTTGATCAAAGAAATATATTTGAAACTCTACTACTATAGAGCTTTATGTATAAACATAGTAAAATTCTTTGACATGCATTTAATAAGAATTTAATAATCTTTGAATTTACATCATATTTTATTCTCTTTGTAGATCATTGCCCTAAAGAAGAAGTTGTGTGATGGAACCGACAAGAACTTCGTCGTTATCAATCAGAAGGGTATTGACCCTCTTTCCCTTGACGCTTTTGCCAAAGAAGGTATCATGGGTTTACGCAGAGCGAAGAGGCGTAATATGGAACGTCTGGCTTTGGCTTGCGGCGGCACTGCCATGAATTCAGTTGACGACTTGTCTGAAGACTCCCTTGGTTTCGCTGGTCTAGTGTATGAACATATTCTTGGAGAAGACAAGTATACTTTTGTTGAACAGTGCAAGAACCCTCAATCTGTTACCATACTCATCAAAGGACCAAACAAGCACACACTCGCCCAAATCAAGGACGCAGTTCGCGATGGTCTTAGAGCTATTAACAATGCCATTGAGGATAAGTGCGTGATACCCGGCGCTGGCGCCTTCGAGATCAAGGCCAACACGGAACTGTTGAAATACAAAGACACAGTAAAGGGAAAAGCTCGCCTTGGTATTCAGGCTTATGCTGAAGCTTTATTGGTTATTCCTAAAATACTAGCTGTTAACTCTGGTTATGATGCTCAAGACACGATTGTTAAATTGCAAGAAGAATCACGTCTAAGCCCTGATCCTATTGGTCTTGATTTGAGTACTGGTGAAGCTATCAAACCTACTGACTTGGGTATTATTGACAATTATGTTGTTAAGAAGCAAATCCTTAACTCATGTTCAGTAATCGCCAGCAACCTCCTTCTTGTTGACGAGATTATGAGAGCAGGCATGAGCAGTTTGAAAGGATAAAACTAAAAAATATAACATGTCACACATTTAAACTAAAATAATTATTCTTAATTTCATGAATGTTATAGTTTTCTCACACTTGTTCATAAAATAATATTCTATAGTATTACTGTCACTTGCAGAAGCATTTCTTTCTTTATAAGTATCTGTTGCTTTAATTAAAAACGACATTTGTTTTGAAACTTATTAATTTAAAGCTTTTAATTTCAAAGCAGGCTTTACAGCTAGCCATTATATTAAATATCTTTTAATAAATACATACTAATAAAATATCCTGTTTGTTTTATTTATAAAGAAATACTGGTTTTAGTTTTTAAAGTTTATTAGGGTCAACAGGGGCCAACACAAAAACACATACACTCCATAAATATTAGGCTTAGCCTATCAAATTCGTACAATTTTGAGATCGATTTTGAAATGCTATCACCATTGAAATGTCAAATACATAAATAAAAAAAACTTACACATTATTTTATGAATAATATAAAATAGAAGGCAGTATTGCTACTTAGTGCATAAATATTGTACAGTACATATTGCCAAAAAAAATTGTACACCCTAATGGAAGTTGTCTGTTCATAGGAAAGAGGGACAGAAAGACTTATAATATTTTACAAATGGAATGGAATACACTGTAATAACAGCTAACAATTGGGTCCTTTTGGAAATATCTTTGAAATACATTAATATTACGTGATATAGTTATACAAAAACTAAATAACAAAATATACCAACCATAAACAACAAAAATAATAAAATAATGATTTCTAAATAGGTTAATATAAATTAGTGCAAAGTCGAAGTATTAAAAATTGACCTGTGGGAGACCATCTTCTTGTTATATGGAAGTCTTGGCACTCTTTTAATTCATCACTAGTTGTTTAGTGCAACACACAGTCATTGTACACGCGCTAGATGCGAATTCATGACACTGCAAGTTTGCAGTTTACTACATAAGGGTCGTATTTTTTTAGAGAATGGAATGTTAATACCCAGTACAACTAAAAAGCATTAAATGCAAAAAATATATCAATGGTAAATATAGAAATAGAGTTATTTATCTTCTATCTTGTATTACAAAGACTAAACCCCATAAATTAGGTAATAGCATTTATCTTTTCAATCATGTATGATGTTCCATATACATTTATAAATATCTGTTAAGCCTAAATAAATAGTTATTCATGAACAAATTTTACAGCCAGTTCTTATATACCTATTATAAATTATAATCAGAGGTATCCTAATTTTATTTGGAACTTGACATCACTTACACTTAAAAAAGTAACTTAATGATTTTCAAAAGTTGATCATTATAATGAATTCTAAATATTCGCATTTTGGAGATTCGCAAAAAATGCGTCATGTTAACAACAGAACAGGTTATCAACAACTTCTAAAACAGCTACTACAGCAAAGTATTGTTTTTATAATAAATAACTTTGGTAATTCATTAAAATAATTAACAAAGGTCAAAAGCAAGTTACACTTGTACTACCAAGTTATTGCATAATGCAATTTGACTAGTTTCATGTAGCTATTTTATTACATGTACTTTATATATGTGTGTTATTTATGACAAATAAGTTTATTGCATTTAAAAGTTATTACTTATCAAAATAGACGCTTTCTTTTACATTATAATAATTTAGGTTTGTTCTAGGGTTGGTGATGATAATTTTAGGAGTCTTTAGAAGTCTACTTAGTTCTTTTGTTTTTCAGCAAGTGCAGCCCTCTCGTTGATATCAATGGTGGCCAAGTTCATAGCTCCAACCACTCCTTGAAGGACTGAAATAGCAGCCTTCACTATAGCCACAGGTGCTGTGATGAGGACAATCAGTTTGTACAAGCCAACTCCCAAAACTGAAAATATATTACAAAACAGATTTAAATTTCTTTATTTATTTATTTATAACGGATCTCTTAATAAATACATGATACATGTGATAAACAGCTATATACAGTTGCAAGCCTCATGCTTTTTCATTGAAAAGAGACCATAAATGCATTATATAAAAATTTGATTGAAATATTTATTTTCTTTGTAGAAGGTAACATTTGATCTTGGGTGGGGGTTTCTTTCTATCCCCTAAAAATATGCTAACAGATAATTGGTTTATAGCATCAACAAACAAAATAATACATTACCAGTAGGTCCACTGTAGAAGTACATGACATAGAGAGCAGCATAGAATGCTTCATTGCCAGCACACATCCAGAACAGCACCATCTTATTGGTATAATAAATACGCATTATAGGGTTCTCTGACATATCTATGAACTTGTGAGAAGCTTTTCCTTGAAGGGTTACAGTGTGAAGGTACAGCCAATGGCAAGTTATATCTATGGCCATAGATATTTGGAACCAGAAGGTGTACTGGGGATAAAAAGTTGCAAGAGTCATCATGAGACATGCTGTTCCAGCACGGTCAGTCAGCTGGTCCAAGATTGCACCAAACTTTGTGCCTGAAAAATATATAATTTTGTGGTAAGAGGTTGACAAGAAGCATTTAGGGCTTCAACTGCAAGATAAGTGCCCGATAACTTATCTGATGGATAAAATGTCAGCATAAGTATGAAAAAGTTTGTTGGATTACCAGCTCCTGTGGTAGTCAATATTTATTCAGGTGGTAACCATGCATTCTTTATAATTGATATCAAAAGTACCTTATTGATTTTTTTGGGTAAATCTAAATAAGCTATCAATAGTTGATAGCCCTGCAAAATAAAATTAATACAAAATATTATTTCTCTTCTGTGAAAAAAGGCAAAAACTACCACTTGTATAATTATTATGACTCTGCTAACATGTAGCTACTTATCAGTTTTATTATACTTTATCTGTTTGATAAGAGGGCGGGGTAATATAATTGAATTACGATGCCATATAAGCTCACTTACTTTGGTTGAAATATCTTGCAGCATGACCATCAATAGCATCAAGTAATGCGGAGGTAACGTAGCAAACACACGCTAGTATGCAGTGTGTAGGCATAAAATAAAACGAAATAATTGCAAGGATGACTCTTCCAAACCCTGAAATATAAATAATCACAGTAATATAAACAAACTTCGTCAATTACGCAAATAGAAAGACCGGATCGATTGTTTTCAATCGACTTACCAATGATGTTTGGAACAAAAAGAAAAATGTTTTCCGTATTTTCAGCCATTTTTTGGCGTGTTGTGTGTTAATGAATAGTAATTATTCACAAATTCTATTAGCAATTTACACAATACTGTGATCGCAAGTAGGCTGTGACAGGCTTCCACTAAAGTTGTACTTATATGAGTGAAGTTGAAGATAAAGATAATACCACAGAGTACGAGATTATTGAGTGAGTGTGAAATGGAATGGATACCTACTATATAGAAACTAGAAATGACGCTAATGACAGAACACAGCTAGAAATCTGTCAAATTTTGTGACGTCAGTCGTCAATCGATCCAAAGCAACCAATCACAAGTCTCCACAGATTTTCTTGTTATTTTACACAAACATCTATGGTTTTCTAGTGTTCGCGGAATATTTGGAATGGGAAATAATATATTGTATAGAGGGGGAGCAGACATATTTTTCATGATAAAATTATATGCCGATCAATCAGAGGGGCAAAAACTGGAGTGAAGCAATCAGATGCACAATCACTTGACAAAAATGTTTTGTAAAACTATGTTCTGCAATTATTTTGATACAGATGAATGAAATATCCAGTAATTTTATTAAACTTACTTGATAATTTTAAGTGCCGAAAACATTTAAAGTCCCAAATAGTATAGGTCCCTTTCCTAATTTTCGTACATTGTTGCTCGTCGAATTTAAGTGGAAGTATCTACCTATTAGTTACATGTATTTAGCGTAAACTACCTACCTACCATGAATAATAGTAGGTAGGTACCTACCTATTTCTTTTATGTCAACATGGCAATTTGATTTTATAATTCTATCATTCAATCAACGACAAAAGTTTCATGCGTTTAGCAGGTAAACCATTTAATTTAAAGTACCTGGGTACCTAACTTATTTTGGTTAAAATAAGACTGTGGCCCTGCCTGAGCAGCAATAATTTAAAAAAAAAAACCTTTACCTGACGATTCTCCATCCGTCAAATAAATCTGTTTTATCTGTGTCACTTTTAATATGAATTCACGTCACCAGAGGGCGTTTTTGTAGTCGTTAAAAATGTTGGTCGGAATCTGTCGAAAATGATGAATCCGTTTTTGCAAATGGTTAGAACTTTAAATATGTTGTAGTTAAATTAATCATCATGATTCGATTTAGTAGCTAGTAAGTGGAAAAGACATTTTGACGGGGTAAGGAGTGATTTCGGTGTGCGAAAGTCATACGACTTGTGTCATCTGACTGCTCTTCCTTCAAGATGGCTCCTCCGCCGGAGTATGATAAGGAACCCAAAGCCCCGGATAAAAGTGCGACAAATATTTCCACTGAAGATTCAAGACTCCTTCATAATCTAGTTAATGACCAGCACACAAATTCGGACCACAAACCAACAAATACGGTCACTGGCGTAGAAGTTGAGGTAAGTCGATCTGTGCTGCCATTTTTTGATTATAATATTTTAATGGTATAGATCTATTTTTCGATTATTTTTATATGATGTTGATTCATTAAATGGCTAATTAAGTAAATATACAAACTTACATTATTTATATACCAAACGGAAGTCAATATATCTCGTACAAAAATAAAAGTAGGTAGGTGAAAATGGCGAAATATATTGCTTTTGTCAAAACGCATTTATTTTGTGTGGACTGAAGTATGTATATAAATAAACGTTTGCACTATTACTTACCGCATTAAACTAGTTATATAGAGAAATTTATTTCTTATTTATTATTCTGCCAGTTAAGCAGTAAGTAATAAATAAATGGGATAAGTGCTCAAGGATATTAGTAAGTGTCAATAATAAACCTATTCAATTCAATAATTTTATAGGTATATTGCCCTGGTATGGTGGTACAAATGTTGTAATGAATAACAATTTTCTAGGCAAGGGTTTCTTGGCTCACTATTTACTAGTCCAACTAATAATTAGACATCTGCTATATTAATTCCTCTGCCTAGGCACCTGAATAGAAGATGGCAACAAAGAAACCATTGTAGTGATTGATTTGATGAGTTATATTGATGTAATGCTAGTTTCTGTATAAGAAGCCTTAATGTTATACTTTTTATATTACTTTGTTTATCTAAGTAATTATTTCACAAGATATGATATTTCTTTCTTCCTTAAACCTAGTTAACATGGATCTTTTGGACTATAGCTGCATAAAAAATTTGAAGAACAGTCACTGTAATGGTTAAAAATCCAAATTCCTTTAGCCATTTGAAGAGGCCAGACTAGCTTGTAATTATAATTAATTAAAATAAAATAAAGCCTAAGGGAATCATTCAAATGATTAATATCTTCTACTAAAAGTAATTTACACATTTCCTTAATGATTCTGATTAAGATATATCAGTGTAGCTGTATTTACTTACTTTTCTGAAATGGATAAAACTTTAGTTAATTTAAATAATTCTTATTTTTTTTCTTTTAATCTGTTACATAATATTTCACAATGTTATTTGCATTTCTCAGAGGAATTTGCAGATATTTTTCTTAATGTATGATGAATCTAATGACTGTTTACTCAGTCATAATATGTTTTTGTTAGGGCTTACAAACTACCCAGGCATTTGTGAAATTACTCCCTAAATATTATTATGTTAGTGATTTTGTATAATTTAATGACATACAAGCAATGAGATTTTTATATTGCTAGTACGGAGGGATTGGCTGATAACACATATCACAGTGACATTACATTTTACATTTATGAGATATTAATATTGATTTTATCATTGTCAATATGATGCATATCAATGTTTAGTCCAGCAAGTCATACTTTAAAAGTTAACCTATTATAGTCAAATATTATTTTAGTATACTTTAGGTAAGTCTTCTTGTTGCAGAAACATAATTTTAATGCATTATTGTGTAAAAATTTAAAATGCTGATTCAATTGTTAGTTCATTCTTTTTTAAATTATTCATTATGAACTATATTCAAGAATATGCCTACTAGCATTTCCTAAAAAAATTGATGATTAGATATGCCTTTGTATTATTAATTTGGCAAAGATTCAAGATTTGTAAACAAATTTTGAAGTGTCATGTTCTTATGAATCCATCAAAACTGTGGCAAGTATTTTAGAAATTTACATTGAACTTATTAACAGTGTTTACTTTACAAATTTAATTAAAATTATGTTTTCAGATATTGTATATATACAGACTTACCTACCATCCATACAAATAAAGATACTTAAAATCACACTGTTTTCCCATAGGGGTAGACAGAGGCAAAAGAACACCACTTGGTATGATCCTTACTGACATGCCTCGCTTCATTCTCATTTATTTAATCTTGTCATACAGGATACATTGTTTACTTAAACCTACTAATATAATATTATATCTTCATCTGGTGGAGACAGCAAATTTGCATAATCAGGGACTTATTTGTATGAAAGCTCTGTCTATGAATCATTACAGCCTACATGGCTTGTAAAGCAATTGTTTAAGAAATTCAAACCTTATTGAGGTATTTGTTTGTCATACAGAACTAGTCAGGTCATGTCAAACCTGCAGGAGACTGATACTGTTGTAAGAGCTGCTTATGTATTCTCTTTAATATAGCTATTTTTTTTTTATAAAACTAATTAAAAGGGGTACAATTCACAAAGTTAGGCATGTAATAAAGTTATTGTTTACTTATGACCACAGGAAAACCAGAAATAAGTAAAAATAAGGTTTAAAATAATTATATTTCAATATTGTGCCTACATATTATATACTTTCATTTGCACTGGGAATGTGAAGGAAGAAACTCTCTTGACCTAGTGTGTAATAAACTAGGAATATACATTAAGCAAAATAATATAATCTGTCCTCATAAAACTTGACTAGATTTCACTATCTTATTCTTACATCATATTTGTTTTATATATCTTAATCTGATGACCTTTTGGGATATTATTTTTTTAAGCATGTTGGAAAGTTTAGTTGCCATCTATAGAATATCCACTCCAAACCCACAGATTGTATATTGTTCAATGAGCACTTTGAGCAGGAATATTAACAATTGTAACAGTTTCCTTGTTCATTATCAGTCTTACTATTATTATTTTCCCTATAGATAATATTATGTGATTTCTGATATACCTATTGAATAGTTATTTTACCAGCTTCATGTTGTCTGGGCTTAATCGGTTAGGGTAGGTATCATATCGTTAGTTCTAGCTGTAAACTTTACCCTGGATAACATTAACCAAATTAAGAAAGACAATTAGTAATATAAATATAAATGCTTTTGTAGTATTTGCATGGTGTGAATTAATGAAATGGTGATCTGATATGTATAATCTTGAATTAAATATAAGAAAACTAATATAGCCAATCACAACTAATATAGGAATACCCTTTAGAATAGACAGGGAATCCTACTGACAATTCTATGAAAGAATAATTAGATTCTGTCATCAAATAAAATAAATGATGGCCCTGGCCAGGCTTTTAACTTGTTATATAAATCAAAGCCTGAAACATTCTAACATTGTACAACCTTCCAGTAAAGAGAGTTAACCAAGGGAAAAAAGATACAGCTGATTCTGGAATTTTAACAATAGGATGCGCATGTTTTTACTGCATTATAAATTTAGACATGCATTCAATTATCTCTAAATCTTGAAGTGACTGGCAGAACAGCTCGTCACGAGCAAGGAGGAACACAGGGAGGGATAGGTTGCTGTGAGACGATGCTCCCATGCTGAAATAAGATCTAGTTCCGAAATAAGACCTAAATGATAAAATATGTCACAGCTACCATAACAAAGAACATGTGAGCAGGGTACATGACTGAGAGTCCTCAGGTAAACACGGGAGAAATCGTTGCACACCTAGGCTAATTTAGTTAGTTCATTAGCACTTTCTACTTCGCAAACAGGATTCTTTATTAACTTAGGTAGATATTGTATTACTGTCAGGTTATCTACTACATAATAAATAATTAATGAATATATAAATCTTAAGAGATAGTTCTAACGCTCATATATACGCTATACGCGATAGTCTCAGAAATTGCTTAATTGTTTTTTTAAGTACTCTACATTATAAGAAAGTAGTTATCTCCTAGTGGGACAGGCTATTGTTGATTTTTAGTATTACACGCGAATAAAGTTGCGTGGATGAGCTAGTAATTTTTTTTAAATCACTTAATACTGCAAGGAATGTAATGTGGAAACTAATTAACACTATGGTAAAGAAATAATGATTAATGATTTAGTAACTATTTTATACTTTGCATTTTGCATACTCGTTTAATAAGAAACAATGAGACGACCACTTTCTAACAAAACGTTTTGGTCTGAAATAATGCAGGTATTTTATATTACTAGTGCTTGGTACGCTGCATCGACAATAATTCTGGGTAACTAACGGGTTATTTCAGTATACAGGCACGAAATTGTTTTTCAAATACTTCGTGTTTTTTTGTGGTGCCAAACGTAACAGATGGTAATCTGAAAATGGCAACCATCTTCACAGATGTCAATCAACCCGTTATATTTGGCGTGCTTATTGATATTATAATAATCCATTACAAGCTAACGATGCTCTAACACGAGATAAAAAGAAAGTATCTTAGATGCTCTGAAGATTATCTGGCCGAGAAACATTTTACACGCCGGTATGGGTGTGCGTTACTATTTAAGCATCAACTTTTTACTTCCATTAGCAGGTTTTAAATACTGCTGGTACTCTCAAAAAACTAGGACTATTTCATCCATATCCATTCGCACTATTTAGTTGAGTGTGACTTCGCTTAAAATAGTGCCTAAATAATATGAGACTTAGTATATCATAAGATTCCATTCCCTAATCAAAATGAAGTGAAGAAAGCTTCGAATTGTTAGTAATCATTTTCGGTTAGATTAAAATAACTCTTTCCAGTAAGATACGAATCGATGACAATAGTGGCGACAGTAAAGGCGGTGTAGGCTTACGCGGTACGGACCAGTGCCGTGTAACGGAAGCTCTTGGGCCGCGGCACCGCATTGTGCGGCCGTCACGGCGCGCCGCCGCCGCCGCCGCCGCAGCCGCTCACTCTCACCGCAGCACTGCAAACCGACCCTACAATCTCGAAACTCGAACTCCTTAATTTCAATAGTAATCTGATGCGGTAAGCTGTGCCATATGACTGTCCTGCCCCCGGCCAGCTCGCGGGCTGTTATGGTGTCAGATTTACTTACAAGTATTATAGTCTGAGATGACCTTAATGTTGATTGCATTTAATAAAATATTTCCAAACAGACGTGTGCATTTCTTCAAGGGGTATTTGTTTACAATATTTACCACTCATGTATTTTACATGTGGCTACCATGGACCGATAATAATAATCATACTTAATCAATTGATTATTACTAAAATACTAACATTAACGGATTCACTAGGATAGACAATATTTTAAACGTAACGCAGTCAATCAACATTTAATTCTACCGGGTCTTCTATTGAGTGCGTGTAAATGGAAAAGTCCCAAATTAAAGATGATTACTTACATTTCGGACTTATTCCAGGAAGGGTGGTTACATGTTAAGATTCGCACTAAAACTAATACTTTGATCGAATTTATATTTTCAGTCTACTAGTCAGGCATTACGTGCTATGCATTAAATTTATTAACGTTTTTTTTTATTATTGGTCTGTTTTGATAAAAGAGTTAAGGTCTTAATTATGATCCTTAAGCTGTAATTGCTCATTATTCAATTAACTTTCGGGGGCGCTATTTGTCACCTCTATTGTCATAATTATCTTAAGACGAAAAGTGTGTGAATCACAAAAGTATAATAATACGTGCGTCCGTGCTACTCTGAAAATATTTTTAGTTTGTGTTATTCACACCTATGTACCTGTGTACCTACGCAACATTCATACATTCTTGCATATTATATTATTATACGTATATCGTAGTTGTCAAACCAATCTGCATGCAATTTTTGAAGATTCTATCTTTTGGACTATTATGACTAGTACCCATCCTGACATTCGTGTTAAAATACCTGCTAGGTACTATGTAAAATATTAATAGTGTTAGTGGTCTTATCATGGCACAACTCAATGGGTCTCGGACTCTAGTGAGATAAACCCATAATACGGGGAGTTCCCCGTATTATCAGTGGTACTGTGGTCCCTGAACAAAAGCCTTGTTCGACAGGAAATATTCAATTAATATTCAATATCTCAAAATAATACTTTTTGCACATTGCGGAATCTGATATTGGTTTGAAAGCGACGATAATAATTTGCCTGACGATAACGTAGCCTCATGCCCTAATGAAATAAAACTATTTTATAAAGTGGCATCACCAGTCACCAAGAACTGGCTACTGAAGCTCACGAGAAACACGTTTCTATCGTTGTAGCTTAAAATTTTGTGTCTCTGTCTGCAAACTCTATGGCCTAGAAATAATTTCTCGTGATCAAAACACCTACCTAAATCTAATCTAATGGGTGATTTCAAAATGATCTATAGTAAAATATCCCTGGAAAATGCACCTAAAAGACGGTTGGTTAATTTGTATACGGTCTCATTAACTTACACTGTGAGTGAATTTACGTCATTGTGTTAGTTTTACAATAAAATTAGAAAGTAAAAACTTGAGATTTGATATCATTTCTGTTCTAAGCTAGATTACAATAACATTATTTAAAAGATGTATTATTATAACTTGCTTATTAAAATATAAGGTGTTGTGTCTTTCGAACAGGAATCCGATTGCATGATATTTATTATTTCTTCTCTTTCTCTGGTCTTTGCCTGCCCCTATGGAAAAAAGCATGACTTTATGTTTGTTGGTAAGTTTTTGGAATGTGCAACTTACTTACTGAACCCTGCAATATATTTGGCACTAATCCAATACTGCAGGTTAGTCTCTGCATGCTCTATTTTATAGGTGAGTTAAGTTAACGCTGTTTTGATAATGAGTCACGATACATGTTTTTTGTTTACTTGTAATTCCAAGATTACGGTTAGCTAACATGCAACCAACTTCAATAAAGTAAGAGAAAAATTTTGTATACCCGTTTTATCGGTGTCCTCTGCATAATATGTCTTAATTGAATTGTATTTTTTATTCAAATAGTTTTCCGTAGATCCCTGCAGTCATATTATGAAACTTTTTATGTGATAAGTCTGTTGTAAGGTTCTTAACTAACATCTGTTGATTGAAACTACATCACAACCAAGAAGTAAGCAACAAGTTAGTCGTGTGAAGTGAAATTGTGTGAGTTTACGGAGAAAATCCCTAGCCCGTAGAAGGGACAAGGGCGCGCCATCGATCCCGGCGCTCGTCACCTCGCTCCTGGCCCGACCGTGACCTATTGGGAATCTGCCTGACGCGCACATTTTATAAATGACGTCAATTTACTTACATGCTCTCTGTATCTGCGAACATATTGACTGTGTCAATTTTTCTTTGCTCATTGCTCTAAGTAATCCGATTCGTAGAGGATAAAAATATCGTCGTTAGTTGTGGACATAGTTAGTGGTATATCCTATATGGTCCAATTATTTTCACATACCTACATCCCACCATCTATAAGGTATTGTTCGATATTTTCGGTCTGACACGGCCCCTTATTAAGGCGATACGTCGAAATTTGATACATCGAATCTATAATATAGGTCTGATTTAAAAATAGCTGTTAAATGGCACATCACTAGACTAATATCCGACGGTGTCGTAAACGTCTTTGCACTGTCATACAAAAAATATTACAATGTAATGATTAAGGCTTCAATCAGTTCTATTTTATTACAACCATAAGCTTTAATGTGGTTAAAAAAATTGAATCCAGTGACTTATAAAAGCACTTCTCAGTAGTATTAGTAATTATATTTTTTAAGTTGTTTAACAAAGCCATCAACACAGCTAACAAATTGTTGATTAAGAAAATGTGAACCCTTATGTAGTGATTTGAAAGTTATGTACTGATTTTAAAGAAGCCGCAGGCCTCAGACAAATAAATTCAATAAATATGGGTTTTGCCCTCTAAACGAGTCCATTGTGGATGTAGAGGAAATTAACAAGAGCAAAATAAATTAATAAGAGGTCAGATGGACAATGAAATCACTTCTACTTATGGTTACTTAGTTACCGGTGCTTATAAATGAAACTCTCGTTTTGGTTTATTCATAAAGTTTACGAAAAAGGCTTTTGTTTTGTTGTGAGCCTGCTAACAAATGTTCAGATCAATGGAAAATATCACGTTGCCTACGCCAATGTTCTGCCGAGGGCTACAAAAACGAACTTATGAAAGTTTCAAAAGGCCATTCAAACATTTACAAGACCGTACACTTTTTTGGCTTCATTTGGCAACTGTGAGTTAAACGTGGCGATTGTTTGACGTAAACAAAAAGTACTGTTAGGACGGATTTCTTTCAAGAAAAATATTAAAGCGTGGTTGATCTGTCTGAAGTTTTAGTTTTCGTTTAAGAGTCTGGCATATTATGGACGCTTGCTGGGTAGGTTCACAGAGTGCCTTCTCCAATGAAAATTATTTGTAAGTACACTCCAACACAAAATTTCTGCTGTCGTCAAGTTCTACAAGTTTTCTTTCCCGTTAACTGGTAGTAATAAAACTTAACTGGTAGAAATAAATGTTAGAAAATCACAAAAGCACATTGCTTACCGATGTAACTTAGGGTATTGTCTTTCACCAATTTATGATGGCAATGACTTCCGTATTACAAATAACGGGGAGATGCGTCGAGACAGTTTGTCTCGTAAATGTCGTCAGTATTTTGGCATTTTTCCATGTTTTATCTCTAGTTTGTGACCTAGCAGCCCAGATAACGGACTACGGGCGGTGAAGCATTGTTATCCGTCTATAATCTGTAGCCTTTGATATCTCTAACAAAACGTTCAACACTCTAAAAACTATAATGAGTTTATTAGTGGGTTGGGGCACTTGTGGCATTCGTCACGTTAGTTTTAAACTAAAATACAAACATCTAATTAGATATTATTAATTCATAATTAGTTTATTTTAAATTATGTTATTTATTTTCTTCTGCTTCCTAGCTTCTTTAATAGCGTGTTTTACACTTGCAGATTTTTTTTACACTTTGGGGGCTGTTAGGCGCAACAGACACATTAGAACTGATGTTATACATAACCACTATATAGGCTTAGGCGTCAACTCGGGCAACAAAAAACTCGGCCTTGCCCGAGATTACTATTTTCCGAAATTAATGTCGTCTTTTCGGCCAGTTTACTCCTAACAAAGATTATAGTAATAAATTCTGCAAATACTTCACAATTTTGAAAAGTCCGTCCTCAGTATACCTAAAGATCAGTTTAAAAAAGCCAAACGAAATAAATTATTTTAATTAGACTTAACAAAAATATTTAATGTATAACGCAATGTTTTTTTACATTAGGTACAATCGTCATGATTATTTTTAAACTAAAACAATAACAAAAACAACAAAATATTAACATAAACAAAATATGGTTTCGATTCGGCTTTTCTTTATTACAGACATAAAGCAATTTTGTCTATGCAATGACCTATCGTTATTTCATTATCGATAAGTTCATTCAGTATAGATTCTATTTTCTGTTGACGTCTCATAGTTTCATTTCTCCTTTTAGTTACATATTTTTTTTTTTTTTAAAATGTCATGTAATAATTAAAATCTTTTGTAAGTGTTTGTAGTAACTGAGCGATGTTAGGTTTTGGTTTTACTTTTTTATTCAATTTCAATTATTTCCTTCACACACATAATAATACAATTTTCCTCTTACTAATACGATGCTAATAGTGCAATAATGACAAATGACATATAAACATTTGCAAATTACCCTCAATAGTGCGCACAATTAATAAATTGTTACAACCATGGCTATTCCTTTTTTACAAACTTAATTTTGTTTATGTTAATATTTTGTTTTTTTTGTTATTGTTTTAGTTTAAAAATAATCATGACGATTGTACCTAATGTAAAAAAACATTGCTTTATACATTAAATATTTTTGTTAAGTCTAATTAAAATAATTTATTTCGTTTGGCTTTTTTAAACTGATCTTTAGGTATACTGAGGACGGACTTTTCAAAATTGTGAAGTATTTGCAGAATTTATTACTATAATCTTTGTTAGGAGTAAACTGGCCGAAAAGACGACATTAATTTCGGAAAATAGTAATCTCGGGCAAGGCCGAGTTTTTTGTTGCCCGAGTTGACGCCTAAGCCCTACATCTGCTGCATGAATTTTGCGTAATACGAAAAATATGCAATGCAAACGAATTACCTTGTTTAATACATTTAAAGCTAACCATTATATAAAATATACTTGAGATTCAGTTTCTGATCTGCCTTAATTAATTGTCGGTGGAAGTGGATGTCTCTGCGAATCTTGTTCGCCATTAAGTTAATTAGCGCTCGAACAGAACGCCGCCGCGGCGACCCCGTGACTTGTAGTCCGTAGCGTGACTATCGTGCCTGGTTTGATGTGCTCCGAGTACCAATCACTACTATTATGTGAACACTCAAGTATTTTAAATCAACTAAAAAAACACCTGGAAAATGGCAGACAATTGATTCAAGATTGTAATTTTCACCGTGTGTTATCTAATATGTAAACTGTATATTGATTGTAATATAGTGCAATCGTATAAATTAGTATTTTTGTTATATAAAATTAAATTTTCTACGCGTAAGCACTATTAAATAATCTTAGTACTTTATTTATAGTTATCTCATCACAGTCGCATTTAAAAAACTATTTAATCAATGAAAATATTGTAATCACTAAGTATTGTTTGCTGATTGTTGATGTATTGTTATTTTAATCAAAAAGTACTTTTGAAAATGCTACAAATTTCAAAACAAACATTATATTTTAGATTTTTAGTAGTAAATAGTATTGACAAAACACCGACTGTGGCTACGTACTTATATTTATTTATGTAACGAGCCCGATGTCCAATTGCGAGCACTGTTTTGTTAGGCAGATAAGTGAGGCCGTAATTAACTTTCTAACCCTGACATTAATGTGATTATTATTGAACCAGATACACTTATTTGTTTCCTTACTCGGTTAAGTTTATTTTGATGGTTTATATACTTTTTATCGCCAGCATTATATATTATGTTGGAGTTGATTATTAATTTGACGTTCTACAACTGTATTTTTTTGTTTGTTAGATGTATAATATTGCGTATTGTTTATGGATTCCTCGATCATAATTATAAAATAATAAATTAGGAATTTTTATTATTTATTTACATTAATTAAAGGGTAAGGGAGAACTCAGTTAATTGGTCACCACCATCGTCTGTTTTAGATGATAACTTTCGAATGTTTACTATTACACTCCTAAAACATCCGAAATAAGTGTCTTTGTAAGAGGCCCTTAAGAATTTCAAGTGATGTGTAGTAAACATAGTAGATTATTAATATATTTTCAAATATTTTTATTTACAGAACAACAAACACGTAGAAACTTTAGATGACGGACAATTAAAGGCACTCTTAGACGAAGCTATCAATTACAAAAACCCTAAAGATCGAGAGGGGAAAAGCAGTCTTTTCCAGGTTAGTACCGACAGTGTGTTCTTTTATATCATATCTATTAGGCTTGCTACACATATTCGGTTCGGCGTTAATAAGTAGGCTTAAAATAAATACCGCTAGTACGATTTGTACTAGATAATATAAAATGTACTAGATAATAAACCTGAAACTTTGTACAATATAAACGATATCAAGTCCATTAATGTAATAATGTACGACGGGACGCGTGCGTGTGATCCAGGAGTTGCTGGAGGAAGTGGAACAAGAGTCAGACGAGCAGGCGTGCGAGGCGGCGGCGCGGGCGCTGAGCGGGTGCCGCAGCACGCGGCGCGGCGCCCGGCGCGGCCCGCCGCTGCCGCACTCCAACTCGCTGCAGGACCTGGTGGCGGCGCTGGCCGCCGAGCCGCCGCGCAAGCACCACGTGCGCCACGCGCCGCCGCCGCACGCGCCCGCCGCCAGCGTGTCCGCGCGCGCCATCTACGGCGGCAGCCTGCCGTCCGGCGTCGACACCTGTGAGTACCGCGTCGAGGCGGGCCGCATCTCGCCGTTCATTCTGTGCGCTAACCGAGTAGGTGTAAGTAAACGGATTAAAATGACTTTCATTAGCGTCCATGAACGAGGAGCCGGCGCGCGGAGCGGGATATTTGGCGACGGTCCGATGTGTGAATCCTCCGCCGCTCGCCGAGCGTCGCGTGTCCGCCAGCGACGCCAATACGCCCGCCGAGATGGAGCTTCTCAACAGGTACGTTCTCACGTGTCGTCGTCTACCTACTCTATAAAACGTTCCGCGTATATTAACAGGAAGGGCGGTCGCGTACCCTACTAAAATATACCGTTTAAATAATTATATATATTTTTTTAATAATTGCGATCGATCCTTTTCGTTCTTTAGAAAGTCTACAATCTTAACGCCTATTCTAAGCGATCGTACAAAAACACACTATATAAAAATAATCGGCAAAATGAACGAAGACTAACAATTTCTAATCCGCATATTGTGTAATGAGTGACCCTTGTCGACAGAAGAAGTAAGCCGATGTTCCCGATGACGTACACAGCTCGCGCGACGCTGGAGATCGGCAGCGGCAGCGTGTGCTCGGGCCGCGCGGTCACCACCACCACGGCCTCCAACCAGGTGCGTAGCTCCGCGACACCGCCCCCTCCCCGCGCCCGCCCCGCGCCGCCCGCCTCCGACCCGCAGCTCAAGCTCATGAACGCGCTGTGCCGAGGGGCGGACTCGGAAGGCGGTGGTGGTAAACGCAATGTTGAACCGAAAGACGACGCCGGTAGTGAGGGAAATGACGAGGACAGAGAGAATGCGACTATTGGTGATCTCAAAGGTAAGACTAACAAACCGCGCGGCCCGAAGGACTCCGATACCGATGTGGCGAACGAAAACGATCACTCTCACGAATTGTCAAAAACTGACATTAAAACCACGAAAGGGAAAGACTTTCCTTCGAAATGTCCACAATCGTGGGTTGACAATGTTGACAATTGGTACAGAAGTCTATCGAATCGTTCTGAACCCTTGAAAATGTTGCATAGTGACAAACTTGTTAATAGAAGAGCGGATGAGTTAAATGGAACGATTACAAATCGAGGAGAACTCAAAAAATCTCACGTCTGGTCAAATGAAGAAGATAAAAATTTGAAAAACAAAGCTGATGATGGAACCATCGAGAACAGCCAGTACTTTTCACCAGAAGAAAATTCAGTATCTCATATAACACAACACATAAAACATTTAAGTAAAAAAGAATCTCTCAAGTCGCGTAGCATAGACAAGCAAGACTATGGAAGTGACAAAAAGCTCTCTATTAAAAGTTATACGAACTCTCAAAATAGCATTAAACGGAAAATTAAGGGACACGATTTAATGATACCTACTCTAAAGCACATAAATCCGAGGAACGTAAGACCTATGAGCATTGCTCAGTCCGAGGAAGACTATGAATGTACTGCCCCCTGTAATACACCTGAAGAACTAGAAACTGACGAAAATGAGAATGAATTGGATAATATTCCCGTTGATATCAATTCAAATAACGTTGATGTGGAAGTAAAAGCCAGTGAGGAACAAAAAGAACCAAACGATGTTGCGGAAGTGGCACATGTTGTCAACCCCGGATCCACATGTACTTCTGAATGTTGCAACAATAAAATGAAACGCGAACAGCTGAAAGAACTCATAGATATGTTTAATAAAGTATCTAGTTTGAGCTATTCCAGTTCTGATATAGAACTAAAAGATATGAAAAGTAATGAACCGCCAATCAAAAAAGAATCCTTTTCTAAATACGTTGTTCTGCAACAGAAACTGCTGCTTGAGATAGAGAGTCTGCAAGAAGAGATTAAACGTGACAATCACCATAATAATTTATCGAACCAAACTGAAACAATTGATAGTAAAGCACAGTTAAGCGATCTGTCAGAGCACGCGTTAAGTGACACAGAAGTGTGTCCGTATAATACAATGTGCGAGGAGGGTAGCACTATGGAGCCGCGTGGCGTCCAACTCGAACAAGATATAGTGAAGAGTGACGGTGATCCTTCAGCTGAGCTTTCTAACAATGCTTACGTTCTGCTAACATTACCTAGCTCTAATAACACTCAAACCTTTGTTTCGGAAACTACTAAACACAAAAATGGTAAGAAGAAAGAAAATGTAGCGCTAGCCCCCAGCCATACTAACAAGAAAGAAGACATACTAAATAAAAATATTCTTAGAGTACTTCTGTTTGAAAACCTTTTTAAAAACAATAGTAACGAAAAGTCAGGGACTTCTGGGGTGTCGTCTATCACCAATGATGAGGTAGGACACCCACAATAGTTAAATGTATTTTTGTACAATGTTAGGTGTCAGCGAAGTGGCTCATTAACAAGTGTGTGTCTCCACAGGTCGATTCCGCTATATCGTTTAGTTGCATCACAACACCGGAGGTTGTGGCCAGTTGCAACACGACGTCGTCCACGTCCCAGTCCGCCGTCGCCGTCGATCCTAAGGTGACATATTGCTCGGCTCTCGGCAAGAGGCCGCTCTACTTCTTAATCGCGCCTCACACTCACTACACCATTTGCAGACTTTTCGATCTCTTTGAACTTTCACTCACACTCACGTCCATTGGAACACACGAAACAGCTCGCAATCACCTACCAGTTATAACATTATAAGATACACTATGACACGAACGACTCGCGGAGCGGGCGGGGGTCGCTGACGGTACTGAGTGCATGCATGGTGCAGCCGCTGCAGCTGGGCTCGTGCTACCGCGCCGTGGCCAGCATCACCGGCGGGGCGGCGCCGGGCGCGGCGGCGCTGCCGGGCGCCTGCACCCTGTCCGCGCCGGGCCCCGCGCTGGGCTCGCCCGCTCAGGTTTCCTCATTTATTCTTTTGGCAGCGGCGTGGTGACGGTCTCGCCGACCATGTCGACGTTCTCCGTGTATGTAAGGTCACGTTAATACATTATTGGCTCATGCGCCCCGATTATTTAGTAAAATTTACGCGTGGGAGGGAGTAAAATGTAAGCGAGAGAAAAGCGACCACACTTTTATATCCGCGTTAATAATATTGGAGGCTTTTTTAGCGTTCAATGAAAGCTCATACTATTCAAATACTTGACAGTCCAGGTCAATTAGACACGAAATTGCATCTTAAAGTTTGTAAATGGTGTGGATGTCTAGTAGATTACAAAAGCACTGCACTGCTGCTTTCTCACGTTTATTTAGCAACTCATATTACCATATCTGGAGATTTTTGTTAATCACAGACAAGTGCATATTATAGTTTAAGATGAATCAATGTTGTAGCGTACGAGACGAGTCTATTTCAAATTTGTTTTAGGAATGTGTTCATGATGCATTTATTACCTACCTTATTTGAATAGTTGACCTGTTGTGTAAGCTCCACAATGAATTTTATATTAAGTGGGGTGATAATCTGAACCACAAGAACCTAATAAGTTTGTTAATTAGTGATAGAAAATGGTGGTGTCCAGCACTAATTAACATGCTTTGTGATTTTTTATCTCCGCCCAATACAACTTTTTACTCTGTAAAATCTGGAAAATTGTGCAGAACAGCAAATTTATTTGACATAATTCAAGTTCATGTAGAACTTAAATTATGCCACTTAAACTAAGATTTTATGAAATAAAATTTCGTCGTGTAATTAACAACGCAACCAGTGTTGGCAGTTACACTATTGCGATCAAGTGTACAATAACATGTTTGTGTGTGTATGTGTAGCCTCGCAGCGTGATCTCGAGCAGCTTCAACGGCCTGCCACTGTCGCGCCCCAACTACGGCTCCACCGGCACATCCGCCACCGACGACTACAAGGTGTTGGTCGCATACGTATGATTTTGATATTTTTTTAAATATAGCATTTACGTTATGCTCAGATTCGCTAGGGTTATTACAGTGCAAATGAATATCGTTGTCTGTTTCAGAAATCACTCGACGAAAACGGCAACTCAGTACAAGGATTCAGTTCACCTCTTTCGGGATCTAGTCAACACAAAAAACCTAGGAGGAAAAAGTCATCAAAGAACGAGACCGTAATAGACTGCCAACAGATCGACGGCTACCAGGGAGACAAGGACGTCAACGAACTGCTGCGCTTCATCGAGTCGAACGCCGACAACGGGCGCGGCGCCAAGCTGCCGCGCGTCAAGCACAAGGACGACTCCGACGACAAGGGCGGCAAGAAGCGCTCCACCGAGCGGCGCAAGGACAAGGAGCCCAAGATCAAGCGCGCCTCCTCGCTCGAGGAGCTGTCCCGCACCAAGATCGAGGACCTCACCGACGTGCCCGAGGCGCCGCTGCGCCCCGACAAGAAGGAGCGCCGCGACCACGCGCCCGCCAAGGCCGAGCGCCGCTCCTGGGGCGACGACGCGCGCGAGCCCTTCGAGCCCGCCACCGACCCCGTCGGGCCCGCGCCGCAGGAGCTCACCGACTTCCAGACCGTCACCAAGAAGCGCAAGCCGCGGCGCCGCGCCGACGACCCCGAGCGCGACCCGCCGCGCCGCGCGCGCCCGCCCTCGCCGCGCGCGCGCCGCGAGTCCGCGCCGCCCTCCGACCGCTCCAACGACTCCAACGACGACATGGACTCCGTGCACTCGCTGCCCGACGCGCCGCGCGCCGCGCCCGCGCCGCCCGCGCCCGCCGCGCCGCCCGCGCCGCACGCCTCGTACGCCGAGATCGCGCGCACGCGCCACAACATCCCCGACCTCATCGAGTCCTGCAACTTCTACGCGGAGGGCGAGGGGCCGCCGCGCCGCGAGCCCGCCGGCGCGCCCGGCGACGCCGACGGCTACCCCGCGCTGGAGGCCCGCGCGGCCGCCGCGCGCCGCCGCGACGCCAAGCCGCCGCCGCCCGCCGCGCGCCGCAAGGAGCGGCCCGCGCCGCCCGGCGACGCGCCGCGCGCGCCCGACTGCCCGGCGCCCGACGTGGTGGCGGACCGGCGCCCGCCCGTCATCCTGCTGGACTCGGAGGTGCGGCCGCGCGACATGGACGGCGTGACGTTCGGCTTCGACATCAACGAGCAGCTGCTGGGCGGCCCGGCGCGGCGGCCGCGCTGCGACCTCGTGCGGGACGCGGTGGCGGGCGTGGCGGCGGGCGTGGCCGTGCGGGCCGGCTGCGCGGCGCTGCGCTACGTGCCGCCCGACCCGCCGCCCGACACGCTGCACCTGCACCAGATCGTCGACTACGTGGGTGCCGGTACGTATCACCGCCGCCCGGGTTCGAGTCGGTCGCTAGGCGATTCGTTTGACGTGTCCGGTTTTGTTGCAGCGTGGGAGGACGTGGTGCGGTGCGGCGGCGGCAAGGTGCGGTACTTCAGCGAGTAGCGCGGGCGCGGCGCGGCTCGCGGGCGCTGAGCGCCGAGTCGCCGGCCCCGCGCCCGCCGAGCGGTGCGCCCCGCCCCCGAGCCCCGCGCGTGTCGCCGTGCGGGGCCGTCTCTCGGGGTTCGCGACCCGTCCGTGTGTTCGGACAAATGATATTTTTGTTGTCGCTTACTTTTAAAAATGAGTACATACGATGAATCTTCCCGGAACCCACGAGACGAAATTTCGATAAAAACTAAATTTCCGACGATGCCAGTGGTGTAGTGGATCGTCGGAGCGGAGTGAAGTGTGACGCGGAGAGCTCGCGGCGGGCGCGGACGCAGTGCGAGAGTGTCGCCCGAGCCCGCGCCTTGACGGCACTCGATCGTCGTACACGCTCACGTGACGAGAACACTTTCTGATCGGTGTTATCGCAGTGAGAGTCAATTTATTTTGCTTCTATATGAAATGTGGCAGTAAGCATTTAAAGGTTCGAATTGCACTTTAAAAAAATCTTTATTTGTTTTAAATAATTTAGAGGATGTAATTTTAGTTTAAAGTCTGGCGCGTGGAATGTTATGGGGTGAGTGTCGAAATAATTCTAAAACGCGTGTAATGTGGTATGTGAGTCATTGTTGCATTAATGATTAATAATAATAATTGCATTTTCCCTATACTGAATACTTTCTACAGTCCAATCTATTGTGTATTATACACTGAAAAAAAATGTGTATTATGAACTTTATCTTATATATTGTTTACTAGGTGAGGCTAATTTTGTCTTTATTGGCTTATACTATGTCATCGTAATGTGCTAGTAAAAGACAAATAAATAATAACGAATAGTAGGTCGGTTAGGTCGCCGCGTACCATATCGTGCAGACTGATATCTGTTGGTAGTGTCGGGAACAGCTGTAGTGTGTGCTGTCAGTGTGGTGGCATATCGGTAGATGTCTGCTAGCTCGTAGGGTACACTAGTTGCATATGTCGACGCGCCAGACGAACACTACTCAAGTTTTGGTTCCACTTGAAGAGGCATGTATTATTTTGTTTCTGTTGATTTTTATTATGCTTTTGTTATATTGTAATCACAAATATTTGGTAGATTTTTCTAACTAGCCACTCAAGTCTATTTTGTTATATATTTTTAAGTTTTACCATTAGATACTACTGTAAATAAAATGAAGATCTTTTAAGGAATAATTGACCATACCGCGACGACGCGGTGCCATGCCTCTCGGACATGATCTTACTGCGTGAAGTGTGTATTGAACTCATGGACTTAGAGATCATAATTATTGTATAAGTTATGTTACGTAATATCACCACTGGCTGTGTGAGTTATCTTCTTTTGTTAGGAAGTGGGAGTGTACATTGTTTTGTACATAACATTTTAATTTTGATTTACTCGTAAGAACATGTCCGAGTGGCCTAGAGTGTATGGAGAAGATATGAGAAATAAACATCTTAACAATTGATATGTGGTGATTTGTGTTTATTAGTGCGACAGGTAAACTGTAGCGCACTGTTTGTTTAACACATTGACACACACTCGAGTGTGACGAGTTACAAGTTTGACCAAACGATATAATGTGCATAGTCGTTAAGAGATGATATAAATTGTTGTTAGTGTGGAGGTGATTGTTGCCGCTACGTATCGGCACGCTCTCGGTCCAACTATGAACTGGTACTACATCTACGCTTTGTTGGTCTGTACTCTGTATAGATAGATGTACGAACTTAGACTTGGAGCATGTCGGTATCACTGAACACACACAATTCTTTAACTACGATGCAATAGTGTGATGAGAATGGATGACGTAATTTCTTTCGAAATCATGGCTTATTTGGACTCACTTCATACGAAAAGTGAGAGTTATAATTGTTGTGTAATTATACGCAGTTTTATTGAAAGTCGCATTTACCTGAGGAAGTTATGTAATTGATTGCTAATACATTGTCCATAATGTCCATACATTAAATCCTACAACTATTGCCTCGGATCTTGGATCCAACATAAATTGTCATTATACTAGTCGACAAGAAAATGAAAAAAAATATAAAAAACAAAATAATATAACTATAAAATTTTACTTTATGGTGATCATTACTTCAATATCTATATGTAACTTGTAAATATTGCAAGATAGTAATTCGATTTTCATTAGATAACAAGAATTAACTGTGTTACTTACCTACTGAAACATTTTGTTCTCCGGGTCCGTGGTGTGTGTCGTTTTGTAACCAAAACTAGATATTATTCGCTTTTAAATGTTATATTTTGTTTCTACTATATAAATACTAAAACCCTTACAAGCGTACTTCGTAATAAAGAACAGTTTAAAAGTTATGAATAATGTTATGTTTTGTCGATGCGCTCTGGACCTGTGTTCGATCAGAATGTGGTGAACTCTAACTGGTTCCTATTTAAGATGGAATCATTCTTATGTTTGATGGAATTCATTAAGTAGATTTGTTTACACATTATTAAATCACGCAAGTGGTTGAAATTGTTATCAACAATATTGCAAAAGTTTCGCAATGAATGGCCACATTATTGTAAATATAGTGTACATTAATTTCATTTTATTTTCAAAGAGATACTGTTTTTTAATATTGTTGAGATTGATATCAATGTACTGAGAGGAAGCTCATATCAAAGGTATAGAAATTATTTATTATTTCTTTCCCTTGTAAAATATGTATATAGATACGCAAAAAAATATTGGATTTTTATCGTTTTAGTACTCCTAGACGTTGTAGATAAAAGATCTCTGAGTTGGTGTCATCAAAGCGATAGACTGGAGCCGCCGCCACGCATTCACTCGTTATACAATGACATGCTGCTAACACGGCAACGTTCGTTAGTTGTGGTGTTCATTAACGTATTTATATAGTTTCCTATTCTCTACATTATGCTAAGTGTTCTTTATTTAACTTATAAACAACCACAACTTGACGGATGCCATAGCTGATAGCATTGTTAACACAACGTGGATCGCTCGACGCCCAGCCCGTTATGTTAACATTGTGAATTGAGTGCGGTTGATGCGGGGTGCGTTACGATTAGGATTTTTATAACAAAAAGAAAAATATAAAACATGCAGGCTAACTTTTTGCTGAAATAAAAGCAAAATATCTCGAAGTGTGACATAAAGCAACTGGTTACTAATAGCAGAGACAAAAATCAAGCCTGCATAGAATAAATGCTTATAACAAATTGACTACAAACCAATTTTTATTCTACATACATTAATTTAATTGTGTTTAAAAGCTACCTATTTGAATATTTTTATGCAAAATATCTGGAGATCTAAAATATAATTAAGAGAATATAATGAAAGTATGGATGAGCTAAAATAATTATCTTGAGCTGAAATAAATGTAATTATTTTGTTTAGGTAATGGAGTGATAATGCTTAGAAAAGCTATTTGGCGAAGTGTAAATGTATAAATAAATTAATGCTGAAAAATAAGTTTTATACGATTGTCTCACTTTCTGTATAATAAGTAATTGACTATAACTTATGTTACCGAATTAGATTTTGATTTCATATATGTTGTAAAGTATTAGTTACAATAGATTCGTTTATAGAGAAAGTGCGACAAACGCTGTGTATCATAATATGTACCAATATGAAAAATTTTATTTATCTGCTTTGCATCTAACTGTTTAATATTATTCTAGGTTTTTACTCTGTTCATTGTTAAAAATAAATTATTAATACAAATATGAACGTAACTCTATGACTGTTGAGCATGGGATGTTTCCAAAATAACAAAAAACAAATTCTTAGTCGCCCGTTAGCCAGGTAATAAAAGCGTAGTTTTTGCTTTTTCTAATATTATTGAAAGGTGGCATGATGGTTAGGCAATTTTACGAAGTGAGGGCTTTTACTATCTTAGCTTGTTATTACGTAAGCACTGAAACATCAGTGACTACATGTCACCGATTACGGTATTTTTTGACAGTAAACAATGAAGAAATATATAGATTCCTATTCTGTATATTATTCACATGGGTCGACTTGTGGAGAGTCTGTAAACTAACTAATTTGGTAACAATTCAAATTCAACCTATCCTTCAATAATAATTATCCTAAGGCAGACGCACGGAAAGAAACGAGCTGGTGCAAATATTCTCTCGTATCTGAAAACACAACATGATCACACGCTCAAGGTGCTTTGGTTTATTAAGCTAGAATTCCGCAGAAAACGGTAGACTACACACTGCAGCTGCAAGCATAGAAATAAAAAGTCGGTCACGTAACTGTTGCAGTCGTTGCCTCTATCATATCGGTCTCAAATAAATCAAACAAGAGTAGCATCGCCTGCCTCGCCTATTAAATAAGTTACATTTGGTTGCATTCAAAATGGAGTCCTATTTATTTTTGCATGTTATAACATTGTTTATATTAGCGTACAGTTATAAGTAACAATAGTAAATGAGTCTGCAATAAAACTTATTTCAGTTTAAACCTGTTTTTGAATAACAGCAAGTTTTGCATCATTATCTTCTTAGACACTACATTCGTCATTGTTAAGAATATGCGCTGTTAGAATTTCAATATACCTACATAATCGCTTTTATCAAACAGCAGTTAAGGAGTCTCCATGAAACGACCTGATATATTTATCAAAAGCTCTCTGACGTCTTTATAAATGTAACCAATGAATGTTTTCTTAGTTAAATTAAATAAATAAGTGTCCAACACTGCTTAGTGGAGCTGAAACGACAATACTATCTCTTCATTTTTTTATATTCTCCTATACAATAAGAATGTTCCTTTTGTAAATAAGAATAGAGTAAAAATTTAGAACCGATTTTAACTGTGAACGATTTGTTTATAAAAACAATATTGTAACCAACTGCAATTTACAGTTATGTACTTTTTCACTGTTTCCGTTTTCTTAATAAAATGTTGAAAATACAAAATCTTTTGTTTTTGAACTCTACACTGTTGCCTTATTTAGTTACTATCTGTAGTAGTTTAGTTACTGTCAGTCGACTTCCCACTTAAAAACGACTCGCAATATTAAAAGTTCTTGTTTTTGAGGTAGCCCCCGAGTGGTTTTACAACCGACTTCAAAAATAGTTTTTTGACCTTTTAGCTGATGAAGCCTTGAACATGAGACTTCAGTTCAGCTGTCGCATGCAGAAACGATGTACAACATAGGCAGTTGTTTTTGAATAACCTAATCGCAATGGGTAGCTACCTAGTTTCCATCTTCTCCGGATTTGGATTATTTGATTTCCAGCAGCAAATCAAAATTTGTGTAAGTCTCTATCGATTTGCCATAGCACTTCCGTACGGAATTTGCGGGTTGTCTTTGTCTGCATAAAGATTTCAGTCACGCAGATCTCTATTCACGTCACTTTGGAACGAATCCATACCATTTTAGCCATGGCATGACACGAAATAACTTTCACATAAACATTTATAATAAAAATATATCTGCCAATAACTGCCTTTGTAGCGCGGTTTTGGGTCAGGAAAAATACTATTGGTCTTTTCTCATTTACCATCGTACACTTCTCAAGAGCAGCAAGCCCCGTTGCAGTAAAACGCTCAATTTTAAACTTCACTTGAAAATATATTTTTAAAATTAAATAGCAGAGATTCTGTGACATTATATTTTATTTTCATAATCAACATGATACAGATGTTTATGGCTTCGTATTCAAATATCATTCTATTATAATAAAAATATTAACAAATTATCTTACATCCACTTGAAAATGTACATTTGTAATAGACCTTACAAAATATCCTAGAGCACTACAAGTTGTTAGCACGACGTCGATTGTCAACACATCGATGAGACACAACCCAGCACCACTATCGCGACGTTGTGATATCAACTTGCGTATTTTTAACACTTAAAAATTAATGCTCTATTGCTCCTACGTTTAAGGCATTAAAAGATAGTTTTACGACGCGACACTTTTCTATAAGGACGTAAAGAGCTTCGTTTAATGCCCGCTAGACATTAGTCACTTTCTATGTTAGTAGCGATGACGAATATTATTATTGATTAAAAATTGAAACCTGTTCATTAGAAGCACCCGATTTTATATATCAATTTATCCACATCTACGTAGTAATTTTTCTTGGCTTCTACGGAAGATAAATATACAACTAATTTTTACAGAATTATTCGTCACGTCCCTAAAGCGGGAACACGGAAACCTCCACATTCGCGGCCGATTCGCAGTCGACGTTCGGCCTCCGCCGTCCCGCCGCCAGGCGAAGCGGAACACGATCTAATCATTCTAGACTACGATACTTTTAATGCCGTTAATGCCGGTCGTCGGGAGCGAGCGACGATCGGTTCGATCGATATTCAGGCCAAAAGCGTCGTCCCGGCGAGACGATCGGAGAACCGGCGAGCTCCGCCGCTCCGGGGGCGAAGCGAGAGACGCGTCGCCGGTCGCGGCGCGCCTCGTCCTCTTCGAGCCGCCGGAGCGGCTCGGCTCGATCGAGAGCGACGACGCTCGACCGTTAGGCCGCAGACGGGGAACGGAAAAAACGTAGAGACGGGAGAGAGAAGAGAGGCGTCGGCCGCGGCGACCGAGCGAGAGGAGCGGGAACGGCGACGATAAACAGCGGGAGCGAGGCGGGCGCGGCGGGCGCTAGAAGATGTCGGGGCACGCGGTCCAGTCGGCGCGGCGCTTGCAGTCCCAGTAGCGGTGGTTGTACAGGTGGCGCAGGTGCGGCTGCTGCGCGGGCTGCGCCGACAGCGCGGCGCGCGTGAACCACAGCGGGCGCGGCGCGGGCGGCGCCGGGGCTCCGCGCGCCGCCGCCGCCTCGGCCGCCGCCTCCAGCTCGCGCCGCGCCCCGCGCTGCTTCTCCTCGAGGCGCAGCTTCTCGACGTTGGCCTCGTCCCACAGCCCCTCCTCCATGAGGCGCTGGTCGGGCCGGCGCCGCGAGTCCGTGGGCGCCACGCCCTCCTCGAACTCGTTGAGCTGCGCCGCGAGCAGCGTGAAGTTGTACCACCTGCGGACGATAGACGTTAGTCGGTGACGGTCTCTAGCGCGCTCTGCGGCGACGGACGTCTTCCGGTGATCTTCTCGTTCCCTCCTGTACCCCGAAAAGATACCGGTGGTCGCCTCCGGGATAGGATTTTTTTCTCCCGACTACGACTCGGAAGACGGCGCTAGAGAATACTACCGAAAACGATGAGAATAAACACTCACTTGTCGGAGTCCGGCGGCGCGGCGACGCGCTCCCACGCGACGGTGAACTTGCCGGTCTTGCACACGGTGTTGTCGGGCGACGCGCTCGTCACGGGCGCCACCTCCACGCGACTGTCCCAGTGTCCTTGCAGCACGTACCGGGGCTGGCGAATGCGACGCGTCGTTAAATATTTGAATATCATTATTTTATAATTATTATTATGGCTAAAATGTTTGCGACGTTAACGCTTCCCGAAGCGCCATGGATAAAACGGATACTGACCACGCCCTGCGGATCCTTGATGACTCCGGTGACCTTCCGCTGCGTATCCTTACTGAAGTACCCGTAGGGGAGGTATTTGAGATGCGCCACGTAGCCGGCGGCGGGGCCCGCCTCACCCACGATGTCCATGTCTCCGTGGTTGTCCACCCAAAGCTTGCCCACTATTATGTTGTGCACCGTCGTCGTCACCTGTCGAGGGTTTCACATACATATCACAAATATCGATACAAGCCTTTGTTCCGATACTATTTTATGATCGTTTAAAAACACCTATGGATGAGTTTGTCGAACGATGCAGCGATGTAAATGAGATAACCGTATAAATATGCGAGTGTCTTATTGATAATTTTAATAATTTTGTGGGCGCCTGAGGTCGTCCTACGGGATTAGATATTACCTACGTACTAGAAAAGATGTACGTTATTTTGCTTGTTGTAGTTACCTCTCTGAAAGAGCAATCGCTAAGTACTTAAGCCCATAACTAATATATCTTAATTGCTTAACAAGTACTAAACTAAAGATAAACTCGGGTAACATTTAACTTTTGCCACTAGATGTCTACTCAAAAGCAAGCAAGAAATAAACCTTCCTCCAGTGATAACAGTTATTCCCATTGAAGCGCAAGTGGCACACGGAGTCGGGGTCGAGGACGATGAACTGTCCCCTGAACTGGCTGTTGGGCGTGAAGTTCTGCCAGCACTGCCAGCCCGCCGCGCCCTCGCAGTGCATGGCCGACGTGGGCGGGTGGTGGCACACCTACGTACTTACCGCTTACTCATCGCGAATACCGAGCGTACTAAACCTACGTCTTAGCGGGACTCCACAGATACATGAACAGATCGTGGAAATGCTCGCCACTCGCTGAGCGCAGTTACATCTTACACATATCTGTCGAGTTTCACTGACCCTTCTATGTCTCTGTTGCATTACTTACACGATACATTATCCGCAATTATAACCTGCGCCATTCGAGTTAATCTAGCCATGTTTTATTAAAATTTACGCCTCATCGCGGACCGTAGAACCCTTTTATCTCTAGTTTTTTTCTTCTCCTGATTATAGTTTAAGTTTTTGTTTCTACAATTATTATTGTTCCGAATTAAATATGTTTATTTATGATGCCACAATGAAGTACCCAAAGAAAATTTCAATGGTCCCACTAGAAAGTTAATTTGAATCGACACATTTTATTGTACCAAAGATTTTTAGTATGATATTGACCGTAACATTGCCATATCCACTACGGCGATAAAGTGTTTTTAACATAAATAGTGCAATTTACGTCGTAAGCATTTGATTCAAATTAATGTGCTGAATTTGTTCACTTTTCTACAAACCTTATAGCAGACAACATGATTAAAATGGTGCGATCAAACCGAGTGCGTATAATATCTTGTTATTTATTAGTGTAATACCTTCCTCCACGTGTATTTGTTGCCGGAGCTAAGGAACATAGCGGACGCGCCTCCGAGCGGAATGACCTGTAGGTATTTGCCCCTGAACTTGGTGGTCATGGTGAACTCCTGCCAGCACTGCCAGCCCGCCTGCCCCTCCGTGAACTGAGCCACCATCGGGGGGTGGTGGGACACCTACAAATTTTGAATTTCTTATTACAAATTGGCCAAAGGTTAGGACTAAATGTGTGAGTTGGTAGGCATAGGAGTGCTAGGAAGGAGTGGTACGGGCAGGGTTAAGCGAACTTAAAAATATTCTGACAATTATATGGCTTGTCTGGTTCTTAAATCTCTTGCAATGTAAGCATCAAATAATAAGTTAAATATTAACGCTGCGAATAATGTATCGTACATAAGAAGGATTAATACATTTCTGTAGCATGGGACTGTAAAGTTTTTAAGTGAGTCTGCTGCTGCAGCCACGTGAACAGGATATAAGGATGGGTAACAAACACAGATCACTAACAATGCTATCCACTTGCCTGCTCGGATATCGACCGCCACCCGAGGTCTGACATGCGATCACATTCGAACGTCTCCCCAAGCAACGGGTTAAACGGCTTGTTTGTTCTGCAAACAATATCATTACATGATAAACATACATTAAATAAGTGCCCCTGACAGGCTATTTATATTCAAAGTACAATAATTATTCATAGAGCAATTAGACTGACAGCACTTTGTATTATTAACTGCTGAGGTAAATTACAAGTTGTATGATATTTATCTTTTATAGGAATTTCATATTTTAAGTTCTTAGTGAATTTACAGGTTGTAAGATTGATATAAATTGCATGTGTTATTCACCTGCAAGCAGTAGTTGCATAGCTGGAGACTGTGAAAGCGGCGACGTATGCCAGTTGCTGCGCGGGGTCACTGAACTTAGCGGCCTGGTCGAGGATGTTTGAGTATTCGTAGTCCTCCGTTAACCGCTGCAACATCGACAGTGGCTCGCTGAAGTTCACCGGGATCGGAATCTTCGACAACTCTTTACCTACAAATATAAATAAATGGGATAAGTGTCAGTACTGAATATTTAGTGT
Source organism: Anticarsia gemmatalis (assembly GCF_050436995.1). Taxonomy (NCBI): domain Eukaryota; kingdom Metazoa; phylum Arthropoda; class Insecta; order Lepidoptera; family Erebidae; genus Anticarsia; species Anticarsia gemmatalis. Next base: position 4,053,839 of record NC_134764.1, on the reverse strand, counting down.
TAAACCTTTGAATGCAGACATACCAAACACAATAGAAAACCTATTGTTTCTTGTACTGATCAGTGCTTTGACATTCCACAGGCAATGGCAGATAATGACTAATACCCATAAATAGCTAGGTTTATTGTTTCTTAAAAAAAATATCTTAAGACTACCTTCTCGGTAATACCAGTAGCTACCTCTTTGATCTTGTGAAAGTCAAATTGCTTGTTGAGCATTATTAAAAGCTAAATCTCACCTATACAATTCTTCATAATAGACCAAAGACTGAGTGGGTAGTTGGGCTTGTCGGGCACCCGCGTCCGTCGCGGATGGCCGTCCACCATCGCTGCCGTCTGCGTCACGTGCGGCTGAAGACAACACACACTACAACTATACTAATGCACACAAGAACATTACATTCTACATTGTTTTATAAGGAAGTAACTGATTATAATATCATTGTATTCACCTCATTCAAATACACAGAACAACATACAATCACTTACTTTACAACTAATCACTTAATTAACTTTAACACCTATTAGTACGGACTTTTAACATCGTATGGCTGATGATTTTATTATTTCCTTCAGTAGATTCCAAATAAAGAATACTAATGGCTGACCCACTTTCAAAATTACAACACCTAGGTACCACTTTTTATGATAATATCATGTAATAAAAATACTTACTATGTTACAACATGGTTACTTGGGAAATAATGTTTTATAAAACAGCAAACAGTAGCTTATCGTGGAATTTGTCGTAGCCAACCATCAATCAATATAAAACTCTTCCATTCTGACTGCTGGATGGACAATGGACAGCCGAAACTACTGAATTTAGAACTTTGAAATTTCAAATTTGGTAAGAACATAACATCAATCGGTTTTTTAGGATGAGCAATAAAAAATGTTGATAAAACGGGAAAAGTAATTTCCACGTGGACGAAATCTCGGGCGGTCGCTAGTCTTCTATAATATGTTCACGAGGGGTGGAGAAAAAAATTCAGATAAAATAATACAACTTACCCATATAACAATATCTTGTTCCTTATTTTCCGGCAACTTGGGGTCTGTTGCGCCGTCTTCTACTGGAGATTCTGCCTCCGCGCCACCCATTGCGCTTTCGGCTCTTTCTTTATCTTCCACGAAAAATACCTTTGCGATTGCAAAATTTGTTAGTAAGTACTCTGTCTTCAATAGAATATTGTTGAAATTTATAAAAAAGACTGATTCTTTAGTAGAGAACTATAAGAGTAGTGAATTCGTGATAACTTAGCATGACTTGGACAATGCAACATAAAAGATATGGGACACAATAAAAACTCAATACTTTGTAGTATATTGTAGTATATTACTAATAAACAGTTGGTAAAAACTAACCTGTTGAGTTTCAGTAACAGTTTCACTTTCCGACTCGTCTGAGCTTTCACTGCTTTTTACATTGTTTTTCCTATTTACCTGCAATTTAAACAACTAACTATGAACACAAGTATATACAGTATTACAGAGAGGTATGTGGACAAGAGATGACTAGGAATGAAATTTAATACTGGAGTAGAGATAATATAATATAAATAATACCTACATATAGAATGTTACTATGTTACTATGTCTTTGTATCAAACTAGTGTAATCACTTCTCCCACAGCTGATTGATGACTAATTTGGATGAGACATTGTATATTTACTCTACTCATCAAATATCATTATCATTTACTATTAGTTATCTTAATGTACAAACAGACGGAAATATCCTAGTTATCAATATTGAGTTGAGTTGATTTATTTATTCATAGATATTATAGGCATACTGCATATACCAAATTGCCTGTGTATTGTAGCTATAGAACACAAAAAGATAACTGTATTTTTGACCAGTACATTCAGCATTGAGTGACAACTTACAGGCACTTTAATTATAAATGAAGTCTTGTCGTCCATAACTGCTGAGATACCCTCTTCCACAGCATCAAAAAATTCATGATCCTCATCCTCTGTCTCGTTGCCCTGGCCTGAGCCGTTGCCACCTGTGCACAAAAATACAACAGATTAATATACAAAGGTAAAGGAAAAAATACAATACTTTTATTTTAAATACTACTAATTTTGATTCAATAATATATTTACATTTTCAATTTCAAGAAATATTGCATACAAATATTTGTTTCAATGCACTTTCCTCTTTATTCATCTGAGTTTAATGAAGGTTTATTAATTAACTCAGAAATATGCAATTACTATTACAACAATTCCAATGCATTAAATTGTTATACAGTATATAATTAATTTTGAAATGAGGACATGCTGAGTAACCAAGCATCATAAAATTACCATAACAAAAAAAGATCTTTAAAAACTATAAGACCTTCAAAAAATGCAGTAAATTAATATATACTGTGCATATAGTGGTAACACTGTACAGGCTGAATTATGAAACATTTTGTTTGGCTATTGAAAATTACTACAACTAATTTGCTAAGATATTCAAGTCATGTGAGAGTTGTAGCCTCATTTATATTCAGAATACTCAGAGCTCTTACTGTTTAAAACATATAAAGGAATATAACTTGCATAATAATATATATTCTGTCAATCTATAGGTTAACTATCTAAAACCTATGTTTAGCTACTGTTTGGTAATTATTTATCTGCTTCAAAATAAATATTTCTTTGTTACTAATTACTTTTAAATTAATAATATTTAATAGACTAATCTATCTAAACATGTTTCTAATGACATAAGTTACCCTACTTTATAAAACAACATCAAACACACTTAGTTATAACTCCCAAACTACTGACTCAACATAACAAATGGTCATATTAAAGTCCCATTAAGGCAAAGAATAACAATTGTCATATTGAACAAATATAGGTAGGTACATACACCCAGTTATAATTATGATTCATACAGTAGTACAGAATGTCAACAAGTTCACTTTGCTGTGTCTCTGCTCTACAAAATGATTAAACCATGTATTAACATACATAGCAACCATTTTTCATTACTAAATAATGCAGTCAAAATGGAAGCAGATTGGTTAGACTATAATTTAACTGGATTTCTAAAACATTTCTAGATTTACACTACATCTATTACAGTTAAAGCTTATTGCAATTAAAATGGGTACATCACTTTGTAGATCCCATGTAGTTTGAAATATACCAACAAAATAATCAAAGCACCATTGTAAAGTATTATTTATTTCGTTACTCATCCTCATATGAACCAAACCATGTTACCTACAATGAGAAAAATAAACCTATAATCTAATAACAGACATGCATCAAAATTGTAACACCATGCATGAAATATGAGCAGTTCATAAAAGCATATTGTTAACTTAACATAGATATATCAATCAGTCCAAAATGTAAAGTAAAAAATACAGAAAACATCAAAATGTATGAAATCCTTCAGCTAACTTCTGGTATTACTTGTTCAATAAATTGATAAAATATATTACCAGAATCAGTACCCATGTTGTACTCCCTATTTTCAAGTGAGGATGATCTCGGTTTCAAGAACATTCCTATGAAATCAACTCGAAAGCTAGCTTTTCATTGCATTCAGTGATGATGTGTTTTTGTTTATTAATTGATATCACTTACCGCCCATCTTGTATTGTAATGAAGAGAATTCAATACATTGAGTATGTAATAAGTATAATATATAATATACGCAAAGCTAGCTACACAAGGCCAAGATCACAATACACGCGTACACAGACAGTGACTTTGTTTTATCTGGACTGTCCTAACAGAATACTGCACTGCCAAATGACAACACTTTTATTCGCGACTGACGATAATTAAATAAATGAATAGGTAACTCAATCAATTAAAATTGTAATACGTATAGCTGAAAAACAACAACCTTGAAATCGCCAAAAAACTGTCTACAATATAATTGGTAAGACAAATACTTCGTTCCCCTTTATGAACACTCTTACGTACCGAAACCAGATAATATGTTTTATTTTTTTAATTCATTTTGTTTTTTAACACTCGCACTTCGTACAATTTATTATGATTTCGAATGGAAATATTTTTTTGAGAAATTTTTTCTAACACGCAGATCTCTTTTCGATTTTTCATCCGTCACGAAACTGACACGTTCCGTTCTACGTTCAAGAACGCAGAATTATTCAGTTTTTTCTGGTGGCAACTTTTAAACATTGCGTTCGGAAAAATAACACAGCTCGTATTTATATCACAAGTCTGTTTATTTACATTGTTTCTTATTGTATACATAGATAAACTGTCAATTGGTAACAAATAATTATTTTTTCTTTTATCCGGGTATCAATAATATTTAAGTGATAAGATATGAACTTGGGTTTGATTTTTCCGTAAATGCAGTAGAAAAGTTTATTAGAATTTTACAATAAAACGACAGTTATTAAATAACTAAATTAAGCTTCTTGCAGTATTAAAATTTCTATAAGTAGAGCCCGTCGTGTGTCGGCACGTTATAGCACCGCGTCGCAAGAATTCGTGCAGACGCTATTATCAACTTATTGTCTCATAACTTTGTAATTTTGTATTTTCCGGAAATGTATGGAGGTTTACATTTGGGAGAATGTGCTGAATTACTTAGTAGTATTTTCCAAAATTGCCGTAGAAATGCCCGATACATAAAAAAAACCTGTCTTAATTTTAGCGAAACTGATAGGTGTAAAAAAGCTTTTTGAGTAGTAGAACATGAGAGGATTTCCCGATGTTCCTAACAGAAAAAAAAAATGTAGTGAAATTCGACAGGTAACATAATCAGTTCAATAAGCTTCTGGAATTAATGCAAAATTTTCGCCTCTGCCACCAATAATGCAGGCGTAATAGTGGCGAAAAACAAGTCTCTTTATATAATTTAGCATATAAATTATTAATTAAGAATAATCACTTTTCCCTTTATTAATGTCCATCCTCTATGTGCGACGTTAGAGCACTTTTCGACCATTAACAACAATTTCACTACCCAATCGTCCAAGTCATCATCGTAATGTAATTTGGCTTTTAGCCCTTAGTCCATCACGCTAAAGAAGTGCGGGTTGGAGACTCATACAAATATAATAACGATAAAATGAAGTCAGGTCTGGCACGGCGCCTAAGCGCTGCTGATACTTATGTCAAAATATAGTTAACAAAAGCGATGTATATCGATGATATCGTTTGAAGCTCTAGTGTGGGTGCTCCATTAAAATATGCTTGAGGAACACATCTACATATCGGGCCCGTGACCTAGTTGCCGTAAGTGCAACGTGCTATACCAGTTCGTAATTCAATCACTTCGACGACACAGGTCAACCAAATGTCGTTTAATTGGTAAAGTAGGTATAGATATTTTTATCTTGGGCTTCTTGAAGTTTTAAAATCTTAACATTAAATTATTAAATGGGTCCTAAATTTAAGATTACGATACCTTTATTGCTGCCCGTCGTTTCTATGGAATTCCATAGACTGTGGTCACTGGCTGACTCAGTTTCAGTCATCATCGTTAGTATAAGTTATGAAAACTGCTGTTACTCTAAACGAGTTAGGTCCTTTTAGACAGCTCTTTTTTTATTTACTCAAATTACAACTAATTACTTTTTCAAATGCTTACTGTTCTGTTACTATACTATATGGAAAACATGCTAGAGTGCAGTACAGGCTAAATACAGTCTTGATATTTAACAGGACCTCATAATTCCTTGTTTTCGGTAATGAAAATAACTTACCAGGTTGTGATGTACTGCGCGCGGTGACCGTTTTCTCCAGATTATCGTGTTGTCGTGCGAGTTGCTCGACGACCTCCTGCAATCGCAGCTTTTGTTCGCGCTCGTGCTGAAGCGCGCGACTCATCTTCGCACTCGATGCAGCCGCCGCACTCATAAACTCGGAACATGCCTATCAAATATAGTTACAGATTACAGTTGATTACACTATATAACGTGTGATGTCAATTTCCCACAAATTGTGTATAAAAAAGATTTGAACTGGACTAGAATAATAAGGCAGGATAGGTTTTAATCCTATTTTTAAAAGGAAAAAACGTGCGTGTCATCTTACAACTTTCTATGATCTGCCTGACAGACTAATAATTATTTGTGTTTGTAACAATGGGAACCACACTCTATTACTATTTACCGTATATGGTAAAATTCAAGTTCAGCCAGACTTACATTCATCATGGCATTGCATGATATCCTGAACAGCGTCGCGCGCTCAGAGACTTGCTTCGTAGTATCGGTGGGCGGTATCTCGAGGTCGACCAGCGACCGCTGCAGGGCCGCTCCGTGTCGCGCTACGAGCTCGGAACATGTCCGCAAGTCATGAAACCTGGCGCCCAGCTCCCTGGCTATACCTCCTGCATCTTCACTCTCCACTTCGTTGCTCCCCACCACCGCCACACCCGATCCCATTTGATCTTCATCATCATCAGATTCTTGTGCTCGGCTGCAAAAAAACAATAAATAGATTCAATTACTACCAATGAAAAAAAATTTTTGTATACCTATAAAAAGCATAGAAATATTATAGCAGAGTACACTTCAGAGATCTGATTAGACTTAATACAAAATGAATAATCAAAAGGAAGATAAATAACAGCTGGTGTCTGATACCAGTAGGATATCAGGTTCTAATTAATTTAATGCTATTCTTATCAGTAATACTATTATCATCTTCCGTTTTTATTAGATAACACATTTTCATTTCATAATGCTGTAACATTTTAAGGGGCATTTTAATAATATTGGAGAGAATTATTGCCAATTCTAAATGGAACCTGTTCAATTGTTCTAATAACAATAAAGTGAGTTAAGAAATGATTGATATAATTTTATATTGAGTACATGTACCTAACTGGTACTGAAAATAAGTACATAATTTATAATATAAGTTAGTAATGAAGGCATAAGGAACCACCTTTCAGAACTGAAATATCTCAAGTTGATACTTACATAGCTTTTGCCTTGGCCAGCTCTAAGGCAGTGACCCAACTTTGTCTTTCAACTTCATCATGTGCTCTGATGTGGAAGGTCTGAGTCCCTCCATTGCTTATAACAAATGTACACGAGTCAGCAGTGTGGATGAGAGCACCCAGTAGAGAGATAGTCCCTCTGCAGGTATGAGATACCTCTGCTTGATTTCTGAAACAAAATCATGTGATCCAATTAGTCAAATTCTCCACAAATTGCAAAAGATATTATTATTAATGGGTTATACAGTAAACCATTTATTATAGATAAACATTAGTTGTAACATCATCATCATGTGGTCCTAGAGGGCTAAACTGAATTTATCAGACATTTCACTAATTCATTCATTAAGATTTTATCATACTAAAAACATAGTTTCAGAAAAAGTGTATTTTTTCAGTTCATAATAGTACATAATAAGATAAAGTTTAGTTCATGTTTAAAGACAATCTTTATATTAACCACAATAGATCTGTATAACTCGATCAGCTGGCATTGACAGTTGTTAACAACATAGTCAGAAGCTTGAAATTCCAACACCCAGTCAATTTAAATGAATGTTACTAGACCATTACTCACTATTTAAACTAAATAAATGTGTTGAAAGAGCTCAAAAATGTGTCAGTTATTGTTATATTATGTACTATGTAATATACTATAGAAGCTTAGATAAAAGCATTAACTTTAATTATTTTGATACTGCACAGTATCTTTAGTATGATTGTATGTATTATTAACATGTTGATTATTAAGACCTTTTTGTTATATATATCATTGTATAGGATGGATATATAAGATTTTATTATAAAAATCAAACCAAATCTCATATACCTACAAATACAGTCAGACAATAATATACCACTTCATTGTTTCTACATAAAAGCTGTATACTTAGGAACAAGAACTAAACATGCAATTACTATAGAAGTGCCACAATTATGAATGTTAATTAGCATAACACCAACATCGTAAACAGTTAACAACAATAGATTTTTCAGTTTTGAAAAGTCTAATTAAATCTGTTAAAGGTCTCTGGTTTTATTGAAGATAAATACATTTAGGTATATTCTATAAATATAATTGATGATTTACACATGTAATGCAATTTTAATTATTACACATTAAACTTGTGTCAATGTCAAGATTTTATAGCATTGTATTGTTGCCATAAATCTGTTATATACCAAGATTCTATTGTAAAATCAAAGTAGTTTTACACTAATCACATATCTTATTAGAAAACAATGACGTATTGTCCCCAAAAATCTTATAGTAATGAATAGAACGACATAATTATATCATATGATCCACAACGAAATCATACAATATTGATTAAAGTATCACAAAAACTTCACTGCGTCATAACATAAAGTAAAAAGTTTATGATATGTGATGGATTTGAAGACGTATTTTCGTCTATTAGAAATAAGATGGAAGTTTATAGCGACAGATACAGATAATTACCTGTAATACGACAACAGTCCATTCGATAACACGAACCACCTCCGTTGATAACCCTTTAAATAATTCGTCCACTTGAATAGCCAACCCTTTTTTTCCGGATCTCCAGGTATTGGTTGACCTTTGGCTACGATTGTATCCGACATTTTCGCAAATAATCACAATTCAGATTAGAAAAACATAATATATTTTCTCTGCTAGCCACGTCCGTTCTTCCACCATATCAATCAGATTCTTACACAGATAATAAACAAACCCATTAGAGAAAATCCATGACTGACAGAATCTTACGTCAAATAGGTACTCGATTTCAAGTTCTGGATCGATATTTCAATAAACGTTTAACGTTTAATTTTAATTACATCGTTTACAATAATTTTGTGCTTATTTATTTATTCTACCCAATTCAAGTTAAACTCCTTATATTCATGTTATAATATCTAGAAATCTCAAAATCATCATTAAGTGTAAAGATTTGTAAATCCATTAAAATTGTCGCAAATCGGCAAAATTAGGTAAGAAATATTAGTTCCTGACAAGCTTGCCAAATTATCCATACTAATATTATAAATGCGAAAGTAACTCTGTCTGTCTGTCTGTCTGTCTGTCTGTCTGTCTGTCTGCTACTCAATCACGCCTAAACTACTGAACCAATTTGCATGAAATTTGGTATAGAGATATTTTGATACTCGGGAAAGGACATAGGCTACTTTTTATCCCGGGAAAATGACGCATTTCCCGGGAAAATTCAGGTAACGAACGAAGTCCCGAATAATCAATATTATAATGACATTGAATTAACAAAATTCCGTTGTCACGGCAACTGTTTTATTGACAGATATGTCTAAGCGCAACTTCGTTACATATATTAAGAGATAAATAATATTGAGAATATTTTCGTGAAAAAAAAGCATATTTTGTATCATCACGCTACGACCAATAGGAGCAGAGTAATAGTAAAAAGTGTTACAAAAACGTGGAAAATTCTAACTCATTCTCTCTTATGTGACGCAAGCGAAGTTGCGCGGGTCAGCTAGTTAAATATAAAGCTTATTTGTTTATAATCGATGGGTAGATACTCTACTAATCAATACTTATAAGCACTGAAGTCAGCTGGTATTTTATAGCGCTGTAAACATTGTTATGTCATTAGTGTCATTGTGAATTGAATTCCACCCGTAAAAAAACAATGGTAATATTTCTTCGCAAAAGCAGTGTGTTGGTCAGCAAGGTTGCTAGTCGTTTTGTTCAAGGTAAATCCTTTCACAGAGTTTTAAAATATGTAGGCAATTTTAATAAACCATTTATTTGCTTGGTTTTTTGTAACAGATAGCAATAGATGCTTATGGTTACATACAATTTAGTGATAGATAACGTTTATGTCAACTAGATAAAACATAATAATATTGCATTATTTGTTCAAGGAAATCAAGAATTGAATTTGTATTATTGTTGAAGGAACTTGGCTGTCCAGCAAAATGGGTAGTTCGAATTCAAGATCGTATACACCTAACAGTGGACAGTGCGGCGGCAATGGTGAAAACCGTAAGTATTTTAGTCTAAAACCTATCATTACCGTACGTAGTATTATAACGGATATAAAAAAAGGTTTTAATAACAAACCTGCTCTGAAAACTTGCTTTAGTTGTGCTTAAAAAATAAATTTCGGTTTAAAAATATTTAAGATTATTATTATTATATTTTGCAGTTTAATAGATAACAGAGGATTTTTTCATTATTAAGCATCTAAAAAATACTTTAATTAACAGTATTTATATGCCAATAATTGATTTACATAATTAATAAACATCAGTTGGTATGTTTTATTATTATGAATAGTGTAAAGAATATAAATACTACAAAATAAAGTATAATTTATACAATTCCTTTATAAAAAATGTATTTATTTTACTTAATGTTCGGAATTTACTGCTTTTTTAGTTCTAATAATATACAAAATATTTTTTTAATTATAACATATTTTAATAGCTTTCCTCAGAATAAGGACTGTGAAATTGGTACAGATTTGAATAATTTGAACAGCTGAGACACATAAATGCCCTATTAGTCAAAACACAAACCAGTTTATTACCAAATTCACACAGTAAGACTTAATCTTGTAGATATCCGGACATTTGTACAATAGTAGTAAAGAATGCCACCCAATTGTATGTTCACATTTATTACTTAAAACACTTATTATTGATACCGGTAATCTTAATAATATTGTGATTATAATCAGCAACAAAGTATTTTGATTAGTATAAGTATCTACCTCTTCAACAAAAAGTATTTATGGCTGTATAGATATGGCCTTCTTGTTAGTTGTTGTATAACTCTTTGCTCAGTAACATGAATTTATGATTATCATTGGTTACAGTGACAGAAATAATTTCGTAATTTTATTTTGCTTGAATATTCGAAGATATCAACATGGGTATAATACTGGAAAAAATGTGTAAATATATCCATTTGGTCAATAAATTAATAACAAATCATAGTTTATGTTAATAATTCTTTAAAATATTTATTGTCTCTAACAGGTGGTACTATATCTCGCATGGAGTCCACAAACAACTATGTAGAGTCAGTGGTGTGTAATGAAAATGAGCTTAAGGAGAATGAAATGAAAGTATTTGACATTGGGGAGGATGGCAGAGTTTTGGTTGTGAAACAAAAAGGCGAAATCAGCGCGATTGGTACCAAGTGCACGCATTATGGAGCCCCGCTAGCTACTGGTGCACTGGGCGACGGCAGAGTCCGTTGTCCGTGGCATGGAGCTTGCTTTAACATCAAAACTGGTGATATAGAAGACTTTCCTGGATTCGATTCACTGCCTTGTTATCAAGTCACTGTCTCAGAAAAAGGCGAAGTTAAGGTAAATTAATAATTTATTAATTTATTCTAATATCTATTTTATGAGCATTTAGAATGCAGAAACTTAAATATTATGTAAGTACCGAACTACCTATTTGGCGAGTCGGGACCCTAGTAGCGGGAAGTGTCACATCACACTGCGATAAGTAATGATATAGATTATGCCCATGGCACATTATGCACAGGGCTTAATCCAGTTGGGATTTTCTTCATACGGTGTTTTATAAGATTTATGTTTTCGCACTTACTAAGCCAACTCGCTTAGTCAACATAGATTTATGACGAGTCGTTGACTAATTTAAAAATGATGTCGTTCCCGTATGACGAGGTGTATGGAGACTAGTGAATGCAATCCCGATCTCGCGGGATCCCGATCTCGCGAGATCCCGTGTATTTTTTCGGGATCAATCCCGAAGCATAATATGGCGAGATCCCGTTCGGGATTGTCGGAGAGGGCATTTTCAGCAGCTGGGTACATTGCAATAGACTTAAGATGCCGATTAGAAGCTCGTACTATTGATACACTTTGTATTTTGAGAGGCTACTTTCAAAATGCCATGTGATTACTTTTTATTTTGATCTCCTGGAGCTACACCTACTTTTTTGATTATGTTCATGTTATTACACCTGTTAATTATGTTACGTTGTTAGTAATATTGAAAAATAAAGGCTTTTATTTTCTTTCAAATAATAATTTATTGCATTCACCACACTATCACACACATATTACATTAAACAAGCCGTTCGAATTGTATTATTTTTACTAACTAGACGGGATCCCGAAAATCTCGGGATCCCGCGGGATTGATATTTCTGATCGCGAGGGATCTCGAGTTGACGATCTCGAGTCGGGATTGCATTCCCTAATGGAGACGCAAGGGAAGTTTGTAAGAATCGTACCAAGTGGCGTATTTTGGTCACTGCCTACCCTTATGGGAAAACTATGTATGTATGTATGTCGACCCAGTTATTGCGTGATCTAAAAACACTTTTAATTATATTCCTATTGTATGACACATACGTGAGTGCGTCAACAAGTCAATTTAATTGAGTAACTCACCTCTATAACCATAATATTATTTTGTCTAATATGTATCAGTCGAATTTACCTTTACATGCGTGGGAATTTCTAAATCGTACCAAAATTCCGTGTCGACATCAGCCACCTGTTGAATACAAAGCGTATCTTGAGAGAGTATTAAACGCTGGAATGAACATTCAGCTTATCATTGAGGAATAGGGCCATAAAGGCGGTCGTAATAAGTCGAGCGGAGGTTGCAACGCCCGCTAAATGAAGGTCGTGATCGTATTTTACTCTAATAAACGACGTTTTACATTTTATTTAGTAAATAATAATAATACGGACCGAAACATAAATACTTAGATATAGAGCCCGTGTATTATTGAGCATTTTGGTGCTCCCATTGAAAACAGAAGGATACCTCGTTCGATGGGCAGGGGGCAGAAGGTGCTGTAATAGTCCCACTAAGCTTAACAATATATTTTTTCAATTTTTAACTTAAAAAAGCAAATTTGGAACTACTTTTTGTTCTGATTCAGATTGTTGTTATATTAAAAAAACCGTATGAACATATAATCCGTGCGCAAAAGTGGTGTAGACCGGCGGTGTAATTAAGGTGATGGCAATCAAATTAGTAAATTATTAAATAGATAGTGTTATATGTAATGGATAAGGTGTGATGATTCTTTGGAAATACCCACTTCTCATTATTTTCCTCAATTTTCAGTGCGATATCATAGTTACATACATAAAAATACAAGTGTTTTACTGCTTTGAGAGAATTTTAAATATCATATAATTTTCACGGCAATATTTTCCTATTTTGGCGTTTATAATGATTGATTACTGTTGAACTTATATCAGTAGTCAGAATGACAAACCCAGTTTTTTAGAGTTTGTCGTTCTGAAACAAACTTAATATTAATGTTACACACGTCAAGATTACATAGGATGATTTAGCAAAATATATTATGTACTTAGTCATCTTAGGCATCCGCACCGGCCCCCACTTTTTAGTTAGTTTTTGTGGAGAGATTTAACCTTAATAATGTAATTAATGCAAGCTAGTTTTAAACGCGATGAAAATTTAAAGCATTACAATTTTCTTTATTTGCCAGCAGTTATAAGATTTCAAACAAATAATTTTCCAGACTTGATTGCATTCGACTATATCTGCACTTTTTAGTGTACTTGCCGGTGTCTCCTTGGATTGCAGCTAGAGCCTACATTGCAATAGATCTTCTCAGTTCTATGAACCCTGTTATGCGGTTGACTTGCGCACTATTGATGTCTATCTTTGCAGATAGGCATAACAATTTGGCAGATATCGATATAAAATATCTTCAAAGATAGACATCTATCGGACCTGTAATTATAACATAATAACTACGTAATACTATGTCATTGAAACTTTATAAAGTTTAGGCCCTTTTAAGTCACTACAACCTACTGGTCGCTGTACCTGCCTAGTGTTATCCGTTTATGGAATCCTTCAATGTAATGTTTAACCCTCACTTCAAAAGAACAGGCTTTCAGATTGATTGATAAGTGGGTAGCATCATTTCATATAGATAGTGTAAATATAGGTAATCGTTAAGTATCATCACGTGATTATTTAGTAAATAAACAAGATATCAGAAGCGTGAAGTTGATAAGTAGGACGTGGACTTAATAAAACTCTTGCCAATAACTTTTTATTTAAAGAAATTCTTTAAGTGTATGAAATTCTCTGAATGAGTAATGAATGTTGATCTACCCATGATTCACAAAAAACGTTATCACAATTATTTGGGGACTATTATCGTTGATTTGATTACTTATCGGATATTATATCTTCGTAGTAATGACTCTAATAAAAGATAACGTATTTCAGAGTCTCGTATTTTATCTATTGACAGACTTTAATGGTCTGGCGGCACGTTAGACCTCTTTAAACAACTACCCGCATACCAAGGTATTGTTACTATAATGTGCATATCTTTGCATGAATGTCTTGAATTTTATTATTGCTTAAGTATAATAAAACAGTTCTCCATTCACAAAGAGGAAAATGGATGCCCATATTGCATACCTTCTCTAGGCTCTTTGTAAACGCAATAAAATTAATTAGGATAATGCATTTTTAACACTAAGTTACTATTGACAATGTGCGTGCATTTTGTACAATCAAGATCATTATTCTTGGTACGATAAGGCTGGAAAAAAGCAAAATTATGTTGTTATGTTGGTCAAGGATATCGTGCAAAGTACACTTCGGCTGTTTTTTACGAATTAACGTCAGCGACGCCTTACTTATGTTTCAAAATATAGGTGGCTTTAAGGAAAAAATTAAGGTAAAATGGTGGATTTATTATACCCAGACCTGTTCTGGCTACCCTTGTAAAAGTGAAAAGTGGTTATGTTCTTCCCTGGGAAAGTATTATTTATAGTGAATTTCAGACAAATAATAATCAGGCAGAGTAACTGTTGCATCTCTGAATTGGTTGGACTCGTAGGTAAATCTGTAAAAATCCTTCACTGTGCGGTGCAAACATTTGGAATTCTGACAACTGTTGATTTTATTTTGTTATTAAGCATTCGACTTGGACGACCGCCAATGAGCGTTGGTCCAAGCAATCGGATTCCGGATCTTACGCAAATCAAACCGCAGCGACATCGTGCAAGAAAAGCCATTCATATTCAGAGTCCGTTCCACGTCGACCTCATAAATGAGGGAGAAAAGGCGAAGCATACTAGAATGTCTACGAGCTTTTCATACAACGAAATATGCAATGTCATGTGTTTCCGCATGTTAAGTGATAAGATCTATACCCGTATAATTCGTTGAGTATG
This sequence comes from Anticarsia gemmatalis, assembly GCF_050436995.1. Lineage (NCBI taxonomy): Eukaryota > Metazoa > Arthropoda > Insecta > Lepidoptera > Erebidae > Anticarsia > Anticarsia gemmatalis. The sequence continues at coordinate 4,038,702 of NC_134764.1, read as the reverse complement.
TCGATAACATTAGAACTGTCGGAACTAAAAGGCTGTAACTACGAGGGTCGATCCAAAAGTAATGATAATCGGCTACTTGTAGTCGTCGCAAATATACAAAAAACATTTTTTTGGCTTCCTTATAGATCCACTACCTCGGGGTAAAAAAATCATATCAATAGACCAAGTAATTTGGTAAATACATTCACTTGAATAGGAGCTGTCGCAGAGAAAACATCAAAATGTAAAAAAACGTCATTAGAGCAATCAGTCAATGCCCTCCACTGAAAAAAAAATCCACTAAAGGAGTACATTGCGACTTGTTGCTGTCATCGGGAGACCTTGTTTTTCTTTTTCCCATAGTTACACGTTGCAGAAAAGAGTTCTAGATTAGAAGAACTTCAATTGAAGATGAACATCGCAAAAAAACGCCTTCCACCGACTTTACTGAAGATAACGTCAAAAAAGTTCGAGATATTGTGTTAGCAGATCAAGGAATGACCATCAAATATGTAGCTAAGATTATAGGCATCTCATATGGTAGCATTTTAAGGGTCTTCTCTAACAAGTTCCTCATGAAAAACGTTTCCGCGCCTCAGGAACCGAAAATGTTAAAAGGCGAACGAAAGCGAAAACGTGTCGACATTTCGAGGGTGGATCTTGGAAAGTTCCAAACAGATCAAGGACTTTTTTTATCACGTTATTTGACAATAGACTAGTCAAAAACCCACCATTTTGATCCCAAAACCAAACAACTATCCATGACTTCGAAAAGAGCCTTCTCACCAACAAAGGAGAAATTCAAGGTTTCAAGGTCGATGTTTGATTCCCACGTGTTTTTTTCAAAACACTGAAAGAATCACTTCAGTAAAATAATTGAAAAAGAGAGCTATTATAATAGGCTTTTATTAAAAATACCAAATACGAAGATTACAGTAAGCTATCATGAAAAAAAAACAAAGGAAAGTGTGAGCTGGAATGCTGTTTCACCAAGACCAGCTCTGGCTCACAAGGTCGCAGTTGCGGTGGCTGCCATTCAAGAAAGGGCTTTCGGATTGCTCGAATACCCATCCTATTTGCTAGATCCATCTCTTAGGTAATCTTATCAATTGCAATTTTTAAAAAAACACTTCATAGGCAAAAAATTTGGCGACAATCGCGAAGTGACTAGTGATTTTAGGGCATTTTGGGAGAGTTTTGCAAGATAAGGTATTTCTATGGGAAAATTGGGATTAAAAAAGAGATCAATTGGTTTTATTCACTTGTTATGAGACTATGTAAAAAATGAAATCATTTTTTTCACTGTAATCATCGTGTATCACCTCGGTTATCATTACTTTTGGATCAACCCTCGTAATAACAACCTTGGTTCGTATTTTATTACAAAATTAGTGTGCATGACTCAAGCTTTTTGCGTCTTATGTGTCATTATGTAATATACCAACTTATAGATATTCCTACTTAATCCTTTGTATTTATTCTAGTGCTGTAATAATCACCGGGCGACGGAGTAATATGCAAACCTTTAACGATGAAAGTTGATTAAATGTGAGCACAGGAAATTGTTAGTGAATTTATTTTTAGAAATGCATAATGTGTGTATAATATAATATACCAGTAATTAGGTTCAGGTACAGTCATCAGAGAACCTGCAAAAATACAAACTTGATTGTGTGACTGAGTAACAACACGACGTGTGAGTAATACGATTACCTCATTTATTTTCCTAAGGTTAGCGCAAGCGAGGTATTTTTATCAGCTTATGAATGTTTGGAACGCATAGCCTATACTTAGTTTATTCAAAAGAACAAGGTAATGTAAACAAACTATTCTTAACAATCAATGCAATCTGTACTTTCCTACCTAGATACTAAATACTTACCTAGGTAGTTAAATAAGATTTTTTAAAGACATCGGTTTTTAATTATATATCGACTTGCGTATTTTAAAATCAGATGTTAATGTTAATCTTATGTAAGTTAAGTTTAGCCCGATTTCACTTACTTAAATGTAGATTCAAAACTGCGCCTTTCACGTGAGCTCTACACTGAAACTATTTTATCTCGACTAAATTATTTAACTTAATTACCTTATTAATTACCCACACTTACACTTACTTAAATCTATTTTGCATTAAATTCATGGTTCTTTCTAACATAACTACTTTAAAACTTTACTATGAATGAAATAGTCGATATCACTCACTATAGAACTCGTTATTAACGATTATCTATGTAAGTGTCTGTCTCTATAAAATAGAATAAATAATTGAATTTTCTCTAGTGCCATAGATTAGATAATAATAGATACTTACCTATTGATCGCTCCTGGATGAGATGATTATCATAAACTAGCTGACCAGCCGCAACTTCGCTTGCGTCACATAAGCGAGAATGGGTCATAATTATTATCCCCGCTTTGAAACAGTTTTCGTTGCTACTCCGCGCCTAATGTTTGAAGCGTAATGTTATAATAAGTATAGCCTTCCTCAGTAAACAGGCTATCCAATAATAAAATATTTTTTCAATTCGTACCAGCACGTCCTGAGATTAGCGCGTTCAAGCAAACAAACTCTACAATTTTATAATATTAGTATAGATTAAGTACTTAACATCAATAAGCAGTTTTGGTATTTCGGCGTAGTTTAGTTATTCAAGTAAGTAATTTGCCAATCTATTTGCCTGGACAAATCCCTAAATACTGTGTATCGATGTAAGATACGATGTATCCGAGTGTAGCAAAAAACATGCAACTTTCCGCTGCACAAGTCATAGTCACGGATAATATTACCGTGTCATAGTTCTATAAACAACATTTTGTTTATTTACTTTCGCCACCCGCACTCCTCCAGTCAATTTATTGGACAATAAGCAGGTTCTACTTATAAGCTACTAACGATGTTCCTATTGCAACCTCTATTCGAAATACTCGTAAACGTGCCGTGGGATTTCTTATGTTGATATGATGTACGTTATGTATGTCTGTGGTGAGCAATTTTTGTATACTTACATAGGTAATTATCTACATACCACAAGTACCACCATCGATTTCGGCCTCTATACCTTATCAAATTGTTTTAATTAAATGTTAATTAGGTTCCTATCTGTTACTAAGATTTTAAAATTTTAAAATGAGTTACGTTTTGCGCCTACGCCTAAGTTTGTTAAAGGCATGCGATCAACTTGTGATCTTGACTTGATCTAAGAAGTAGCTGACCTTGATTCACCTTGACCACCTCAATGAAATAGTTTAATGCCGATAGCCACAGCTGCCGCGAGTATTACTTATGTATCGCCGACAGCGACAATGACTCAATATTAAACGCGAAACTGTCGTTTAGTTTTATAGACTGAACAGCAACTGTAATAAATATGAAAAAAGCAATTTCATAAAGCTGTATTCTGGTTTTATTCAATTAGGTAGGTACTTTAGTGTCTGTGAGTATCTACTCTATGTAGGCAATCCTCGATTTCCATTCGATATTAGTTTTGGCCGTAACTAGAAATTCACCTCTCTCGAGATGCGCTTTTTATATGATGATCGGGGTTTCCGTCTATCGCACCTACCCTACTTCTTGGTTTTTAAGAATTTACATACTTAAACCTTTTTTTTCTTGCATTCCAGGTAAGAGCAAAGATCAGCGATCTAAAATCAAATAAGCGCATCAAGGATGTAAACATAGCAGGCGCTTGTGATGGTTCTGTCGTAGTCATCGTGGGTGGAGGGCCGTCTGGTGCCACATGCGCCGAAACACTGCGCAGTGAAGGATTCAAAGGACGTATTACTCTGGTGGCCAAAGAAAACTATCTGCCTTATGATAGAATTAAAGTATCAAAAATTGGCACCGTTACCGACATTGAAAAACTTCAAGCCAGGACGCAGCAGTACTATCAAGATTCCAACATTGAAGTACTAAAAGGCGTTGAAGCCTCAAAAGTTGACACGAATGAGAAAATTGTTACGTTGAGTGATGGAAACAAACTTCGTTACAGTGCACTTTACGTTGCGACTGGATCCAGCCCTCGAGTACCCGATATTCCGGGAATAAACCTCAAAAATATATTTACAGTGAGAAACTTTGATGATTCTGTTAACATTCTGAACTCATTAGGATCAAATAAGGACAAGAATGTCGTTGTCCTCGGCCTAAGCTTCATTGGATTGGAAATTGCATCCTCCTGTAACGATAAAGCAAAATCTATGACAGTCGTCGGAAAGGATACTGCACCACTAGGTTTAATATTTGGCAATCAAATAGGTCAAAGTTTACAAAAACTTTTTGAAGATAAAGGAGTAAAGTTCCAGTTTAAAACCACAATAACCAAATGCAACGGTGATAATGGTGCGATCCAATCGGTGGAGCTAGAGAACGGGACCACACTTCCTGCCGATATACTGATATTGGGCGTGGGAGCCACATTCAACACCAACTTCTTGAAAGATACCGGAATTCAACTGGAACCAAACGGTGCGGTTTCGGTGGATGATAAACTGGAAACAAATGTAAAACATGTGTACGCTGGCGGCGATATCGCTTGTGCTCCAGTATTCGCCATGAATAATAAACCCATGAGCATAGGGCATATAGGACTGGCTCAATACCACGGTCGCGTGGCTGCTTTGAATATATTGAAAAAAGAAACGCCGGTGAAGACTGTACCATTCTTCTGGACTATGCTTTTCGGCAAATCCATACGTTATGCAGGCTGCGGCAAACCGGCAAGTACTCAGGTAGAAGGAGACGTAGATGCTCTGAAATTCGTTATTTTCTTCTTTGATGAGAGCGACAAGGTTATTGCAGTAGCGTCATGTATGAGAGATCCAGTTGTGGCACAGTTCGCAGAATATACTCATCAAGGCAAAACTTTGCATAAACGAGACCTGAAAGATGATCCATTTGCATGGACGAAGATTAATTAAGTTAAGAATATTACATAATAATATGAATGTTTATAATCACATTTATTGCCGGTGTGCTAAAACACCACGTACAACAGCCCAGTATTATGTATGTAAACCACTAAGAAAACTTAATCTGTGTTATTTTTTCAGGTGATTTTGATAGTGTTTGTCACAAAAAAATATTGTTCATAATAAGAAAGCGTAAATAAAACCTTGGTTGCATTTATTATATCACAATATTTTCTCTTTAATTTACAATTGTTCTCTCAGTGATAGCTGTCTCTTAAGGTCTTCAATTGTTGATATAATATTGTTGTGGCCTTAGAATATATTTTCTGAAGTAATGTGATTAACAATTTTAGATATTACATTATGTAAAGTAAATAGTGTTTAGGCGATTTATATTTTCAAGCATTTTCTTTGCTTCATATATTATTATGTGTATGTTTTATAAAAGTAAAATGCATATCTGATGTTAGTGGGGCTATTCAGTACTTACTACGTATTATTGTTTATAGTCTAGTATTTAAGATATATTATATTATGTTTTTTAATTTATTATCTGCTTATGCCGCTAGAGTATGATACCACAACACAAATATTATATATTTATTACTTAATGGTACAGATAAGACATTTGTAACATGATGGATTTGGCTGGCTGTTAGTTATTCAAAGTTGCTAAGTATTATTAAAAGGCCTGTTAGATAAATCTACAAGCCCCAACTCTATTTATGAAATGATATAGGTACCTACTTTACAAATAAATACTTACCATATGTTATTACGATGTGCAAAGCACAGCATAATATTAGTACTATGCATTTATGACAATGTATATTTATTCATATAGTCACATGTTATGGTTTTACTCCAATTTAAATACCTAAATGTTAGTATCTGTGGGAAACAAATTGATGGGATCTATGATTGTTGCCTTTTAATATACATGTATATTTGAATAAAATTTATTTATGAATTTTGTTTTTCATTTCTTTATATATTCACTTGTGTTTATCCAATGCAGGTAATACTAAATCATCTGCATTTCTTCATATATCTCTCTCTTATAATAAAGAATAGATTCGTACACAGGAACACTTCACACTCACACACATTCTACATACATGTATGTGTTGCTATGAGTCTGCTCGCTGCTGTATGTGTATGTTGATTGGAGGCAACAATTGTTACAATGCCAGTTATTATCATCACATTGGGTAATACAAATTAGAGGAATAGAATTATGATTAACTTCTTTTACTTTGCTATGCTGGTCAGAACAAGCCTACATAAGCATTAGCTGGTGACATTATTCCTTGTATCACCTTCTGTACCATACAAGTACCATAATAATATAAGAAACATGCATTGTGATAGGTCTTTGGCATTCTTGTGGCTGACTCCACAACTAGAGCAGAATATTGTTTACAAGAACTTAATTAAATATTTATTCAGAAAATTGAGTTTGGAAGAAAACCAAAAATTTTGTGGAAATAAGGTTTTTATTCTATAACAACATATTTATGGATAATTATACCTAGTATCTAGTAACATAATAATTTATTTACTACTTTTGTGAACTACCAAGACACAAATTAATCCCAAGACTCTTTAACACGGAGATGCCCTAACCGTTCGTACAATGTTACATCTTGCTTGAACAGTCTTCTTGATTTGTTTAACAGTTCCTCTTTCTTCATTTCTGGTTTCCCAAGTGCTTTAGCGTGTCCTGAACTTTCAGCCTGGATAGGTAAAAAATGATACAATTAGTTCTTAGAGTAATAAAACATTAATAAATAATAATTACGTTACGATATAATCACACGATCACAAGCACATCTACCATTCAACTGTAACACAGGTACCTATTACAACTACAGATTTAAATGTGTTAAATTGTAATTATTAATTATAATCCTGTACTCACTTCTGTAAGGTAGGGGAAGCGTAAATAAAACATATTTTGTTCTTCTATGGCAAAGTCTTCTTTGAGCTTACGAAGATCTTTGAGTTCCACTTTTCTTACTAACCTATCCTTTCCCCTAAACAAATGCCCATTTGGCAAACGGTTGCGTCGAAACAGAATAAGTGTTAATTTCATAGCTGAGTAGGTTAACTGACGATAACGAATAGAATAATAAAAAGTTTAGTATTTATATTTTTGTCCGACTGATACTATCAGAGGTTATCCATAAAGTTAAATGTTGAAATGTCATTGTCAATCTGACTCATTGACATTATATTTTGACAACATTCTATACACACACTTACATTCCATTTTCCAAAATAGTCTGTCAGAAAGTTCACAGGTGTTTCTAGTCACCTACCATATGTACCTCCTAAATTAACATTTTAATTACTGCTGGGTAGGCATTTGGATAATATATTAAAGTTATAAAGATATTATAGAGCACCATTGCTTGTCGATTGATAGGTACCATATTTCACGTGTTAATGCTTTCTGATTAAACTTAATAGAAAATTATGCTATGAAAGTTCTGATTTTAAATAATTAACTTTACTACAAACAGTTCTATTCTATAATACCTAGCATTTTTATGGCGTACATGTATAGACAACAACTAAATTCTGCATTCTCTTCACTCTCCTCTACTGTAGTCTATGACAGAATGGCTGTCGATCGAGCGTAGGGGTGTCGTATTGTCGTAAATAAATTGTGTGAAAATCAATTAATTTCTAATGTAAGCTAACTGTTGATAGGTATAAGTTTATTAAATAAGCATGGGATCACGGGGCTGACATCTGTGCCTTTTTTTGGAGCAGCCTCCACAATCGGTAAGTAGTATTTGTGTCTAATTATTTAAGCTTTCGTAGATATTTGTATTTAGAGAGCTTCCCGTTAATTATCATTTATATGATAATGATTCAAACAGTATGTTTGTATAAATGTATCCTATATCACCTGAGGTTGATCTAAATTTATAGCTCATTCTTGACTGTACAATGAGACTCATTTCATTTCGGTACCCTTTCACTTTATTGTGTACATTATTTTCGTGCTCTACTTATTTCTGAACTCGCTTCTTTTATTATATTTCCCCTGTTCAAAAAAGTAACTGTTTTAATATCAGCAAGTAATTACCGTTTGTTGTTTCTAATCTTTATTTTTATTTGTGTTATGTTTGATTTATGAATACAAGATCATTGTATGTGACCTAAATATGTTGATAGTGAGGAGGATCTTTGGTCAACAACAACAAATTGCAGTTTTATAGTTGTTAAAAAAATACTGTTGCCTGGTTAATAATGTGATATTATGATTATTATCAGAAACTTGACCCATATAGGTATTTTTACTGGATACCTGGTTTTTTTTACTAGATTCAAATGTTTCTTTTGACTCAGAGTATAATAGTTTAAGTGTTGTTACTGTGCTTGTTAATACTTTGTATTGAACAAGAAAATACTTTCAGAAATATTAAAACAAAACAGCTGTTTAGGTAATAAATTAAGAAAATAAATATGTATAATACAAACAATGCCTACTAATCACTACTTATATCATTTTATTACAGAACTTTCATAGACTAAACAAATAGTTTTCAATCATCACTCAGTCTACTAAGATGTAAACACATAATGACAGTTTGGAATGTATTTTTAACATCAAGTTGTATAACATAAACATAGAAGTTCAAGAGTCATGGTAAACTTTGCTCTAGACTGATTGTGTTACATAAATAACAACTGATATCTCAACAACTGTTTTAACTGCTAATGTCCTTTAACCATAAACAAACATTGAATGTATATAAGGCTGTATTTTTGTGTTTTTAATTCTGTAAAACCAGTTACATTGACTTATGTCTCAAATATTTTAAATATTATTTTCTCAACATATTAAAAGGATAAATTCAGTGAGAATTTTAGAAAATTTTATAGATTATCATAGTCTTATATGCTAGCTATTTGAATATAATTAGTAATTAATACCAAGTGATGTCACTGATGCCATTGTATTTAATTTTAATTTAATGTATCAATTTTGTTATGGGGATTTATAGTATTAACTAGCTGACCCTCGCAACTTCGCTTGCGTCACATAAGAGAGAATGGGTAAATTTTTCCCCGTTTTTGTAACTTTCTTTACTGCTGCTCTGCTCCTATTGGTCGTAGCGTGATGATATATAGCCTATAGCCTTCCTCGATAAATGGGCTATCTAACACTGAAGGAATTTTTCAAATCGGACCAGTAGTTCCTGAGATTAGCGCGTTCAAACAAACAAACAATCAAACAAACAAACAAACTCTTCAGCTTTATAATATTAGTATAGATATGATGACATTTTGTTATGAACTTATTTTTTTTATAATTATCTCAGTATAGGTTGCAATTAACTTATTTAGGCATTGAATCTAGTTGAAAAGGAAATTTATTGATATTGTGTTTGACTAGTAAAATATAATTAAATAAAAATAGTTACATGACACTTGCCTACAAAGTATTAAGAATAATAAACATCACAATAGCAACTTAAATAAATATTATTTAATAAAAATTTGTTTATTCAGAACTTATTTGTTTTATACAACTTAAGATTGTCAAGTTCAATGAAATATAAATTGTTATTTATTATGTAATGAATTAAGTAATCGATAAGAATATGATACTTTTGCATCTCCAGTATCTCTTTAGGAACTTCTGTATTTACTTCTTGATAATGGAAAATGCTATACTTGCTACTAGTTACTTTGAAGCACCTTATGTAATTTTAGCAAACAAAACAATCTGATAAGAGTACTATTTACTATTAATCTATTCATTTGCTGAAAGTTTATTCTCTGATGAGTATCATTATGAGTATTGAGGACTGAAACTGTCTGTTGAAGTTTGATGTTATTTGAATAATATGATATTTCTAGTAAGAAAATAGTCAGAATTGGATTGTTGCATGTTTCATTCTTAAGCAGCAAATTTGTTGGTTAAAGTAGTATAATGTCCTGATACAGGTATTTCACTTTTTTTCACTTGATAGAGCTATTATCATTATTAATATTTGATAAATTTGATAAAACATTGTTGGTTCTGTATATCCAGTTAGATGGAAGTTGCATTACAGTTATTGCGTCTACATATAAAAAATTGGCAGTAAAAGTGATAAAAAGTATGTGTCTTCCTTACTAAATTGAGAGAATGTCTGCAATTCTTTGTTATGCTCCTGTAACTTTCAAGCCACACAACTGTATTGCAGATGTGTGCACTTGGTTTAAAGTTAGTGCATTAGTCCACTCATTATTGCTCTGTTATTGCGGGGTATTGCCCCTTTGGTAATCCTTAATCACATCTATTTACATTCCTTCAGAGTTCGGACTGTGTGCAGTATGCTTATAAGCTTGCAGTTTTGTACCCACCATGGTGTACTTTGCCTAGTTTTAATTTTAACCTGTTTCAGTCTGAACAGCTTTGATGCAAATAGTCATATCATTATGGTGGTCCTAAAACAAAAACTTGTGATAGTGATAAAAAAAAGATGCCATTAAAAAATCCGCGAAAAACTAATCGTTTCCTTTACGTCCTTTTTTTTCATGCTGTTTATTTTCTCAATTTTGACAATGTGAAAAAAATATGTTGTTTATATTTATCGTAGCAATCATAGAGATAAAAACAGAATATGGGTCCCGTATTACAAAAATAAATGTTAGCCTGTAAACTAAAGATTGTGGTCAATTATTATGATCATCAAATCATAAATGTAAATATGCATAAAAACATTTCCTTGACTTTGCAAATATTATATTGAATATGATTTCCTCATACATCGTGAACTATGGAATAGACATACAAAATAAGATAATTATTTGCATAGTTTTTTTTGTACAATGTTCGATTTATTCATAAGATTCACGTTTTTTAAATAAATAAAGTCACAAATTAGTTTGTTTCTAAGGATAACACAAAATTCATTTTGTTTGGGAAGTTTCTTGAACTCTTTTCATTTTGTGTATTTATTCTTAGTCTGACTTTGTGCGGCAGCGGTAAATGTAAACCATGTGCGCAGGCGCAGGGTATCAGGTTTGAATCTAGTGTCAATTCATAGTCTTTTTGCTTTTGCGCAAAACCCAATTCAAGTAGAATAACATAATATATAGTCATAAATATTACTTATGATATTTTCGTAGCAGGACAATCGTCCCACAATGTTCGAACGTGTTATTATTTTAGAAACGGAGATCACGTTCTTCTGTCTTGTTATGAGATAAATTGCATATTGTTGTTGTACAGATCAAAATTTGAGTCGCAGTTTTAATAACTGCTGCTGCCATTTAGACAAGCCTATCTTCTTTGTATATAGAAACTTCTTACAAATTTATACAACACAGATCGTTATGTAAAATCGATGCGATTGTACAAAAAATGCCATTCCGTCATGAACTGTTATAATGTGAGCTAGTGATATATCATGATTCGTGTTAATTATTCAGTAGATTAAAACAGTTATGTTGTATACAATATTTGGTTTCATGTATTTTATGTGCGAGTTTTATTGTGTTATGAAGTTTATATGATAATTTGTATTGTTATAGAGCCCCAGACGTGATCGTAGAGCGTAAGTGCTACCACCATATCATTGCAATCCTTTGATCTGAGTGGTACTGAAGATGGCACAGGTCGGAGCTAACATGGAATACCAGGAGTACAAGTGGGCGTACTCAATCATGGACTCCTCCAAGTAATATATACCTCATTTTACTAACTACACCTAATTTCTCCTTTTACCATCGGTGACGGCTATATCTTACACAAGTGTCCATAATACAAACACATTATCCCCTGAGTTTAGGTACTCATAGACGGCTGTAAGATTTTAAAAAAACATTTTTGGTGTTATAGGTATGTAACAAATTTCGAGTTTGATTCTTACCTGACTATTTAATTGACGTATTAAATTCGTTAACTTAGCGATGTGAATGTGGCATTGAGATGGTTACTCTTTTGCTAACCACATGAATAATACATTCGCTACTTGAAAACCAAATTCACTTGCATTGCGTTGCGACTTAATATTTATTGCCAGTATTTAAGCAATGCTCCAATAATAGCTTCTTAATGGGAATGTGTCATACGATCGGTGTACAAAGATAATAAGTTGGTTTACATTTCGCTTGAGTTAAGACCAGCTACATTTTATTCCGCTATTTAGTCTCTAGCCATCTTATGTTTTTCTGAGCTAACAAACTGGGTAACATAATATTTCATTCAAGGTTAATTACTTTCTAGGAAGTGTTGAGATAAACTCAGTTCACGGTCACTTTCTAAGCAGTATTTTTAGTCTAAGGCAAACCTATGACAGCCCTAGTTGCGTGCTATATTACGCGGCCGGTAGAAGCACCACGCGATGTGCAGTCGCTAACTTGAAGTCCCTGGATTTGTTGCAATTACTCTTTGTACAAGCATTTGTAATGAAAGTATCGCTGCATGTAAGATCAATGACAACTCAGTTGCGTAACGTTTTCTTTTATGCGAACCGTAGTCGTTCAAGTAAAAACCTATTGTGCAGACCTTTATTGTTTAACTTTTTTTAACGCCAGTCAACGGACAGCTACAGACTGCCGTGTTAACATAGAGATTCTGATATCTGTTCGTGTTTTAATTACTTATGTTTCTTGCTAAACTATTTATTCGACCAGTGATAGTTAAGTATAAGAAGCAACAAATAAAAAAAAATATGATAAAGTAATGTAAAGAAAGTCCCTTGTTTTGTTTATTACGGTTAAAGTGCTGACAAACACGTGAGAAAGGAAATGCCAGATTTCACCGAAAACTTGTTTTTAATGATCAATATAGAAATGTCACACGAAGGAAGTACAGTAACCTAAATGACTTGAGATCGAATGGTTTCAACATCCGTACATAAGTGTTACGTTATATGAGATAATTGATACAAAACTAGGGAATCCTAAATATAGCTCCTCACATCCTGAGTGATGTAGAGTGCATGTTGTTAATTAGAGGGTCCTGGTATAACGTTTCATTAGGGAGATGCCCCGCGATGGAAAGCGCTTCATTTAATTAGACGCGGGTCGATAGGTCACTTGGTGGTTTCTCCGAGACATTGTCTGTCATTGTTCATTGTTGTTTTTATTGTATTTGTGTACTTTAATATGCCGTCGGAGTTTGATTAACCAAAGTTGATTGTACTATAGCGATAGCGGTTATAATTTTATCGTCGTGTTAGGTTTACGTTTAGCTTTTATTTCGAAAATTCTATTGAGTAGCATTTTGATTGATGCATTGAGTGTGAATAACGCTGTTACTTAAGGTTACTGATTCAGTCATTGCACTATTTATTTTTATTCTTATTACCTACTATTAATAGCTGTAGTGGCCAAGTTCCATACATATTTACAAGTCGCCCTACGACAGATATAAACTGAAATATTAAAATAGTTCTACACAAGTAGCTGTGTTGCTTGAAATTTAAATGGCAGCTGTATGTATTTAAAACATGCCCTTCGATGGCATCTGGCTTTAAATATATAATACTATAACAACTAATTTGCCTATTATACAATAGACTACACCTGTACCAATTGTTAGTCGATAATATCAATTATACAACCGCATTGACATTGCGACCTTAAAAAATGTATTTTTTATATAAAGGTCGCTTGCAAATAAAGACTGAAGAAACTTGAACACATTGCTGAACTTGCGTTTGAATGTCAATCGGTATTAAACTGGAACACACACATATTATTATCCATAATCATAATACTATGACGTCATATGTGATTATGTTCTTTTTTAGTTCCCTCCCTATGTTTGACCTTTTAAACAAGACATATGATGCTATTTTTTTTAAAAGAAAACTGTCCATGTAATCTTACCGATTCAATCTGGGAAAGAAAATCGAAATCCACTTGGAACTAGCAGATCCAGGGGAGAATAGGGATACCAATCTCTGAAAATCAAGTTAAAGTAGTGCTTAAATACGAATCATCAAAACAGTCGTAGGTACGTTATAAATACATAGTTTAAAAGTCCAACAACTCGGTAATAACAGTCAATCTATACTAATATTATAAAGCTGAAGAGTTTGTTTGTTTGTTTGAACGCGCTAATCTCAGGAACTACTGGTCCGATTCGAAAAATTCTTTCAGTGTTAGATAGACCATTTATCCAGGAAGGCTATAGGCTATATATCATCACGCTACGACCAATGGGAGCAGAGTAACAGTAAAAAATGTTACCAAAACGGGGAAAATGATGACCTATTCTCTCTGTGACGCAAGCGAAGTTGCGCGGGTCAGCTAGTAAAAACATAATATGAACCGTATATTTATAAAACTGAATAAAAATCGATGTTGCCTGCAATTACATCTATGTCGTTATTGTGCTACTGATAAAATACATTTTATGTATAATATAAATACTATCTGCGAACATGATCTACCGTTATACTTCACAATGAATGACGAACCAAATGGCGTGGCGGAACACTATGACTTCCGTGTCGTTGCGGGTTTGATTCCCGTACATTGCCTTACAACTGTTTGTTTGACTGTACATTTATCTTTATCAAATTGTTTTTTACTCGGTGACGTTTGTTGAAATCACCTCCATGTTATACAAATCGTATAGTTGTTTTTTTAATGTCAAAGTGGTTTAAGATTCGACATAGTTTCTGTTTAGTGTAAAGCTAACAACTTGACCAAGGTTAAAGACACGATGTTACTTCCTTTACAGTTCGTAGCTCTATCCGATTTCTCTCTTTTTACTAATATACTACTATTAATTTATAATATCACCTGAATACTGCTGTGAACATTGAATTTATGAGTTTATTTTTCTAGTGTGCTAAAAAAATAGAGTCATATTTGTGTAAATAGGACATTATTTAATGCAATGTTATTGTTATTGCAGGGTATCAGCATGTTTGATATCGATGCTACTGATTGTGTACGGGAGCTTCCGATCTCTGAACATGGAACGTGAAGCGAGAGAGCGAGCCGAGAGGGAGAGAGAGGCGTCACTGTTGGGCGGGAAACCGACCACCACCACCAGCTCCTCTAATAATAGTGAGTTGATAACAATTACATTCAACCATTACAACCATTTCTACTTTATCAAGTTTACCATTGTCTTTATGCAGCGATGTCTGCTATACAAGCAGATGCTCTATAAATTTTAATTTGACCTCTACAAATAGGTAGATGCTTCATCAATTTTAATTTGATCTCAAATTACTTAACAAACAATAGCTACTAAAAGTCAAATCCCTTTTATTATAATCGATGATAGAAAAATATGTTCAATAGCCATCAATAAACATAAGAAATGGGAACAACGTGAGTTTTATGATCCAATATTCATAAAGAATTCAGACGGTACCCATAACGTAACATCGCTTCCTATTGTAAATTTTATGATGACACAATGAGTGAATACAGACTACATACTCAACATAAATGTGTTGATATTGTATGCCGTTGAAGGAATTTGTAATGTTCGCGTGTTTTTTTATATCGCTTAGAAACTATATGTTTGATTTATAGTTTACTAGCTGACCCGCGCAACTTCGCTTGCGTCCAATAAGAGAGAATGGGTGAAATTTTTCCCCGTTTTTGTAACATTAATTACTGGTACTCTGCTCCTTTTGGTCGTAGCGTGATGATATATGTCTCGGCTATCAAACTACCTCCATACCAAATTTCATGCAAATTGGTTCAGTAGTTTAAGCGTGATTGAGTAGCAGACAGACAGAGTTACTTTCGCATTTATAATATTAGTATGGATATGAACTATATTAATTAAACTCGAACATGTTATCTTTACTATACAGGTTAGATTAGGTCAGTTAGGTTTATTGCTGTTGTAATACATTTCCTGAAGAAAAAGAAATTGATAAGTAACTCGAACACGTAGGAGGAAATGAACATCCTAGAGATCTAGATATTTATATTCACATCGGTTGAAAATAGATTTTACATCACCTACCTTTATAATAATACTAGCTTAACTGCGCAACTTCGCTTGCGTCACATTAGAGAGAATTTTTTCCCCATTTCTGTAAAATTTTTAACTGGTACTCTGCTCCTATTAGTCGTAGCGTGATGATATCGGCTATCTAACACTGAAATAATTTTTCAAATCGGACCATTTGTTCCTGAGATTAGCGCGTTCAAACAAACAAATAAACTCTTCAGCTTTATAATATTAGTATAGATGTTGTTCAAACACACGTGGTCTATCAACCTACAGTGTATTTTCATAATATTATGGTTTAAGTGATATGGAAAAGTAACGCGTTAATCATGTCAGTCAATATTTACGATACACACAATATGTGACAGTGTGCACGATCACCTAATAGGGCAGTCCTAGATACACATATTTATGTACCTTGGCGCCGATATGTCGCTCAATCTTTGCACGTTTCATAACAACGATAACGATTACTACTTTACTTGGAAATTGGAACACTTCATGTTTTTATTGATCCGATTACGAAAGATGATATACGACAAAGTTCATTATGATTGTTCATTCACATCTTGAATTGTGAAGGAAGTATTCTAAGGAATATTCACACACCTGTACGAGTTAACAATATACTTAAGCGTAGTAAATAATGTGTATAATGTTATGATTTGTCATAAACTCTAAATATTGTTTAAGAGTAAACTAGATTTAGATTGACTGCCTCAGTGGCGCAATGGTTTAGGTCGCCACGCCAATGCCATTGCGTCGGGAGGCCGTGGGTTCGATTCCCACACGGAGCAATTATTTGTGCGGTCCATAAATAATTGTTTCGGGTCTGGTCGTGCTTTGTGTCCGTTGTTTGTATGTTTGTAAAAGTCCCCGCGACACAAGAGCAATTCTTAATGCGGGAGCTGTCTAGTTTTTTTTTTTTAAATAGGCACCTGAATCTTCTTGAATACTATATCAGTATAAAAGATGCTATATGGTCAACTTTTGAACAACTTTACAGTAACAGTTATCGAGTATATAAAAACGAACTATAGTTGTTTCTACAGATATTCTGATCATAAATTTGCTACCCGTCTGTTTACTGAACTATTAAACAACTGTTTAATGTACGTGTGATGTGTTTGTTTCAGACGTCCAGACGTTGAACACGATGCAGGCGCTGTGTTTCCCTCTCGGCTCGTCGGTGGCTCTACTTATCATGTTCTTCTTCTTCGACTCTATGCAGACCCTCGTCGCTATATGTACTGCCAGTGAGTTCTCTGAATATATCTTACTTTAGTAGAGTTGCGGTTTCTGAGGTACATTTAGCGGTAGTTTAACTATTTAAACTGTTATTCTTAAACGCTATTGAATAGATAAACGCCGCTAAATCTACCCCAGAAACCGGGCGTTAATGGTTCATCCTGGCTTACCTAATTGATACATACTTAGGCAATAGATTGAGGTAGATAAATAGCGCTACTTGCTACGATACAAAATACTTTGTATAGTCGTATGATTCGGTTGATAAACTTGATATTTTCAGTGGGTAAAATAAATGCTTATTTGAACCACGATATCTTAAAATGCTTAACCTATTTTAAGCGATTTCGATTATTGAATTATTACTGCAATAAACAATTGTGTGGTCTGTTATCAGTTTCAAATTAACCGCTTCACGGTATATTGATAGTGTTGTAAACGATATCGTATCAATTCGTTCAGTGCCGATTGACCGGATCCGAAATGGCATCTTAACAGGAAAACATTTTATGGTTATTTTGAAAACTTCGTTTATTCATAAATATGAGTTCTATGACAATATTTATATAAAGTTCCGAATTCTCTGACTTGTCAGGATTCGGTCACTCATTTCCTGTACCCCGTTTGACCATCGTACTGTTGGGCAAAGGCCTTTCACCAGTGCTATACCGTTCGAGGCCCGTGGCAAATTCATTGGATGGGCCCCTTAACTCCAATATAAAAAACTTAAATGTATGATAAATAAAAAATTGGGAGTAGGGATTTTCCTCTGATCGGGGCCCCTTCCGGTTGGGGGCCCGTGGCATTTTGCCGACTTGCCACCCTGTAGATACGCCACTGTCTTTCACTAATATTCTTCCGAATAATTGAGTTAGGTAGATGACACTGCGGTGGTATACGATATGAGTCTTTGTGTGTGGTGTTGCAGTAATAGCGTGCGCGGCGCTGGCGTTCCTGCTGACGCCGCTGTGCCAGTACGTGGCGGGCTCGGCCGGCGTGGCGGCGCGCGCGCCCGTGTGCGGCCGCTACTCCGCGCCCGAGCTGGCCGCCGGCATGCTGGCCGCCGCCATCGTGGCCGTCTGGGTGCTCACCGGACACTGGCTGCTCATGGACGGTAATGCACTAAATATACCGATTTATTCACTCCCCATAGTCAAGGATTTGATTTGCCCCAAAACTTGGGGTAACAAAAATACTGCGCGATTTCAAAATGACTAAACTTTTCCTAAAAATAGTTTCAAATATAGTTGAAAATATTACAATATCGTACAAGATTTGAAAATATCAAAACTTCCATAAACTCTAATACCCTGAAACTCTAATCATAGTAGGAGTTCATTAGTGTCATAACCACGTATGTTATAATTCCAGCGATGGGCATGGGTCTGTGCGTGACGTTCATCGCTCTGATCCGGCTGCCGTCGCTGAAGGTGTCCACGCTGCTGCTCACGGGCCTGCTGCTCTACGACGTGTTCTGGGTGTTTTTCTCTTCCTACATCTTCACTACCAACGTCATGGTCAAAGTTGCCACAAGGTGCATACCTCAATATTATTTCACTCAAGCTCAGTTCTAGTGAAGGAGACTGCTGAGTAGACATCTCAGGTTAAAATGCGACACAGACTTAAAAGCTCTTCTTAAAGTTTTTATGATTGATTCAGTGACTGTCTTGAGCATGAAAGCCAATGAACTGCTTTAAATTAACACCAATTGATTGATTGATTGATGTATTATGCACCTGTTAGTTATATTGTGGACTCACTTGGCCACTATAATGAATTTTATATTCTGAAACTTCGCGATTGCGCATGCAATCATCCAAAAAGTACGAAATATCCGTTTAAATAAAAAGCGATATCCTATTCCTTCTGTTTGAAACATTCCTGTTGTTTGAAACGGATGTGGAATATTTGCATTTAATAAAGTTAACGAAGCGAAAATTATTAGGTATTACGACAGAGCAGCTAAAATATGTTGTAAATATAATTTCACAAAATGATTAAAAAATTAACAGAATATTAGGTAGTAACAATATTAAATTTTATTCTAGACCGGCTGAAAACCCGATGAACGTGGTAGCTCGGCGGTTGCAGCTCGGAGGAGCCATGCGGGACGCGCCCAAGCTCTCACTACCCGCCAAACTCGTGTTCCCCTCCATGCATCACCAGGGACACTTCTCTATGCTCGGTACGTACTCATAACCTATTGCCACTAAGGAGGTTCGTGTTTGTGGTTGTATCAGCATCAGTTACATTACGCGGTAGTGTATAAAATACACAGTTTATGCCTACTTTTTTGCACGAAGGTCAGAAAAGAAGACAACCAAACTCCTCGCGACTATTGAGAATATTTATAATAACGTGCCTCTCGCGGTACTTCATACAGCCGCTCACGATAAGTCGAGGTTATTGAACTATTGGTATTTTAGTATCAGCTTTCAATGGTTCTATTGTAACTATATGTTATGTAATGTTTGAATAATTTATGTTGTAGGTCTGGGCGACATCGTAATGCCGGGACTACTGCTGTGCTTCGTGCTCCGTTACGATGCTTACAAAAAGGCAACTCTAGTGTGTCAAATGGGACAGGTGCCCGGCCCTAGATCTATGGTGAGTATATTTACAACATGACTACAACATTTTTCAAACAATGGATACTAAGAAACAGCTATATGTAGATTTCACTAATGTTTGTCTTCGGAGTGAATTGATCCCACGGCAACTCTTGTAAGAACGTTAGATCAAAAAACATATGTTTTTAGCGTAGACAAGAATATTACAGTTGTACATTTGTGCAGGGTTCCCGGCTGACATACTTCCACTGCTCGCTGCTCGGCTACTTCCTGGGGTTGTTGACGGCGACAGTGTCGGCGGAAGTGTTTAAAGCAGCTCAACCAGCCCTCCTGTACCTCGTACCCTTCACGCTGCTACCATTGCTCACTATGGCCTATGTTAAAGTGAGTACACTTCAAATCATTTTATTCTGTAACTTGTTTGCCAATGGAAAAAGGGTGCACTAAACTATAACTTGGCATGATTTGTCCACAGGGAGATCTCAGAAGGATGTGGAGCGAACCGTTCATAGCACCGCCCAACGGCAAGGCGGGCGCCGACTTCGACGTGTGACTGCGTGCGCGCGCGAACGATGTGTTCTCTGCCTAGCGGGCTCGCCCGCACGCCCGCACCCTGTACAGTTAGATACCTGTCCATTCTAACTTTCTGTACTACCATCGACATTACTTCGACCGCCTGACACTTTACTTTATTCGAATATAAATGTAGCTATTTTATAGAATAAATACTGTTGCGTATTATCTTAAGTACAATGTCGAATGCGAGAAGCTTGTGACGTGCTCTATTGTATGCAAAGTAATTTAACAAGAAAATTTCGCACACTGCGAGTAGTGTTGATGGATAGTATACACATAGATGTCTTCTTTTCCCCTGTTTTCGGAACTAACCGTGATTTAGATAAAATATTTAGTATTATTTCCTTTGAAGATATGTGAAGAGCAGGAGTTGCACTATACATGTTTGCTACGTAACTAACTGTACACGCACCATTGGGCCACTCGTGCGTTTGTGTTTATTATTATATTATAAAGACATAAGTTGTACTTGTTTAGATTAGTTGATACGCTTTTGTTTCGTTAAGATTTAATGTTAGGTCAGAAAGTTACAGCACAGGGTAACTTGATGTGGATGAGTTAAACTGTACGCTAAGGATGTATTAGGACCAGTGCGCGAGGTGACCAGTGTTCACAATACACATGTCGAACGTAAATACTGTGACAATTATCAAATTGGTATTATCTAAATACTCAGTCGTCATATTTGATCATTTTCTACCATTTTTTTATTTTCATATTTCATACTGCGTTAAAGTAAAGCCTTTTTAGATTTATACTAACTGTGATTTGAGTAATGGCAAAGCAATGCAATACACGCCGTATTTTCAGTTACATTTTATAAAATATTGTAGATATTTGAGACATGATTGGGCAGAAGTCAGATTTCAATTCAAAACCAGTTTATTTGGTACAGTATTCAAGACTTTTTTTACTTTACTTTTTAGTGTTTTTTTACGTTATATTTTCCATGAGCTGCATGAACAGTATATAGGTGTGTTATCATGCCTAGTAGTTTTGAGTTAGTTGTGATCTTTTTACGAATCTCATTTTCATTTTATACGTAATCATTTTGTATTTGTCTACAGACTCAGATCTAAACAATCAAATGATAATTTTGGGACCTAATCAATCACAATGTTTTTATTATATATTATTATGGTCATCATTTGTTTCAATGATCAAACTTTGTTGTCACTGCCTTAGACTGATGTTTTCAATGAAGATTTTTTCTATATGTTGAATGGAGTATTATAGACAAATGTTAGACTAAATATTAGAGTATAAGCTACTAACTATTGTTGTTATTATTATAACAACTGTATTGTTGTTGTAAATTATTTGATTGAATTTAATAAAAGATGTTAAGACAGTACATCGTAAGAGGTATACTTGGTATGTGTGATTTAATTTTTATAACAATTTATAACATTTTAATTTTGGATTTATTTTAATAGATTTATCTTGTACTATGTGGTTATTACTGATAAGTTAAATGGTGTGCGAGCTAAATATGAACTATTAACATGGAGCAGTATTCTGACAAAAGTGATGTTATATAATAATTGAGGCTTAATTTTATAAAAAGTAATAACAAATGACAGTGTCACCTTATGAATTTGCTATTAGTTCGATTTTGGATTCTGTTGCTTTGTGTTCTCAATGTAAAGTGTAACCAACCAATAGTTTTGGTGTATTTTATAGATATTTATATAAATAGTAACTGAAGTTTTCTCATTGATGTACATAAATAAATAAAATTAATATTAAGATTGATGTTCCATTATTTGCATCACTGTTTCATCTCATCATTGATCTTGAGACTATTAATGTAAATATTTGATGCCCACACAATTCATTACCTGCCAAAATTTGGAAAATGGCATTTAATATTTTTATATGTATCTGTGGAAGTATGTCATATTGCTATAAATACTTAATAAAAATATTAGATGGATTTACTTCTGCATTTTACTTGTGTACTATTTCATAGTTTCAGATGGTTAGTATTGGTTGCATGTTGCAATGTTGCATCAATAAACATACTTTTATGCTCGCAGTACAAAGAAGAAAAACAACACATTTTGATAAAATTAAGTTATTTATTAGCAGTAACTTGTTTGTTGGTGTCCCTTTTTTCAATAAACCTCAACTGCTTCTTTCTCATTCTCTTTATCTTGGCTGTGTTTGTAATGACCTGAACCACCTCAGATTTTTGTTTATTTTCTTCAGTGCGTTTAATATTTTGCCGTCTTCTTTCTTTTCTTTCCATTTCTTTTTGTTTAAGTTCTTCTAACATTTGTCTGGATAATTCTTTAGTTTTCTTCAATTCTATGCGCAAGGCAGTCTTCTTCTCAAAGCTTGCTTTTAATCCTTTTGTTTTGTTGACTGTAGCAAACCTGAAATTAGTAAGTTGGTTGTTAGTATAAGTCTATTTGGTCTGGTATTTATGTACTCGGAAGGTTAAAGACTGATAAGCCTGAGAATAAAACACGAGCTTTTAGGAACAGCTTAAGTTAACGGTAGGCTGTACGGTGGTGGGATTTATAACTTGCCTTTCTTTCTTAGACTTCCAAAATCTACCAGATTTAGGTACGCCTCGAATTGGTTCATTTTTTTTCTTATCTTGTTGGTTATCTTCTGTGTCATCACTGATAGAATTCACCGAATTATCCTCTTGATTTTTAACTATATTTGCTACTATAGCCAGCACTTTATCATTTGTTTCTGTAGCCATATTTTCTCTAAAAACCGAAAATTAACCTGCTTACAGTAAACAACATAACACAAACACGTGCCAAAAAAGGGTTGTCATTTGTCAAACGTTATTTGATGGCTGTCAACGGTGTCAAGTCGTGAATAAACAGAATATCTTTGTCTATTGACTCCGGAGCTGTTTAAGTTTTTCTTCATCTCGCTACTTACTTAGAAACTATGTAAGTAGCAAGATGAAGAAAAACTTAGCTAGTCGATCACTTTATAGGTACCGTCCATGATAGGTAATATCTGACCTTATTAAATGCCTACCCATCGGCATTTTTTAATCGACTAATCTCGTCAGGAACAAAATTTTTGTTTATAATCGCGACTACTCTACCTCTAAAAAAATAAACTGCAAAGATGTCAAAATTGAAATGTCAAATATGTCAATATTGCGATAGAGTTTACTGGTGATTCATTTCCTCTACTTTTTAACAATTTCTAATTTATATAAAGCAGAAAAACGAAATTAAAGTTTTATTAATAAAAATTTCCTTTTAGGTTTGATCATCAGTTGATTCCAACGATATTCGGAGTATTATTTAGTTAAAACAACCGGTGAAACTAAACAATATTTATAAGCGTATAAGAGTAAATAAGTGCTGCAAAAATGCCTGTAAGACTCTATTTAACTCCTTTATCCTGCAATAAATGTCCACAGTGAAATAGAAAATAAACTACTAACATTGTCGAATTTTCCTCAACAGGCTTATCACTCGACATTGACAGACTACACCCAGTCCGTTGGTAACTTGGCTCTCCTGCCGATACGCACTACGTTTAGAGGCCCAGCGCCTATTGGCCCTAAAATTGAATTGGATATCGTTGATGAAGCTCTCAATTACTTTAAAGCCAATGTGTTCTTCAGATTTTATGAAATAAAGGTAAGCATCTGTTTTCTAAACTTGTGTTTCCTGTTATAAAATTATTTTATCTAACATACGTAATAATATGTATATTTCAGTCTGATGCTGACAGAGTCCTCATCTATCTCACTCTGTACATTTCTGAGTGCTTGAAGCGTCTCCAGAAATGTTCAAGTAAGAATCAGGGGCAACAGGAGATGTATATGCTGGCCATATCTAAGTTTGACATCCCTGGAGAATATGGCTTCCCTCTCAACTCAGTGTATGCTAAACCTGGCAGCACCCAGGAAGCAGGTATACAATATTTTATTATTAATGTGTTTGATGAGTTTTAGTAACTCTTAACACTTGATAAACTAAATTACCAGTGATAAAATAGCTATAGTGTATGCATTTGTATCTTTACAGATTTGATGAGACAATATTTGCAACAATTGAGACATGAGACTGGAAACAGAGTCTGTGAGAAGGTAACATATTTTGATCTCTGTGATATATAGTTAAAACTCACCTGCTTGTTATTTCCTGTGGCAGGAAATAACAATAATGATATGTTTATAAAATGTGACACATTTTTGTAAGACCTTTTTCAATGATTCTTCTACCATTACACTCTTGATTGCATTAAAAAATCAAATATGATTTTATTTTGTTAACACAAATCTATCACAGCTCTTTGCAATGGATTTTATCTAAATAGCCATTGAATTTCAGGTGTTCACCACAGAAGATGGCAAGCCCAGCAAGTGGTGGTTGTGCTTTGCCAAGAGGAAATTTATGGACAAGTCTCTCTCTGGCCCTGGACAGTAAACAGTATTAACCAAAGTTAGCATTTAATATAAACTATCTTTTCAACTACAAATATATGAAGTAAATAATTAGCCTTTAAATATTTTTTAAATAGAAATCATTCCAGGATATTTCTTAAACCATAATATGGTGCATTTTAAATTTGTATTTCTTTTCATGTGCTACTTATACTTTTATTGTAATTGTACTAAAATAATGTATTGATTGACTTAAACATTGTCCTGGGGTTTCAGTTTTAACACTACCTGACAATATTTTCTTTTTTACATGTACTTATAAGGGAATCAATAAATAAACTTTTGCATTACTGAAAATAAGACTTTTATTCATTATTAAAATACAATAATACTAAAACACCATGTAGGATAAAAATATATAGGGTGTATAAAGATTTTTGTATCCTTAAAAATGGCTAAACCTTAAAGTGATTGTATAATTTATTACAAACAGTTGAATACAACAGTCTTATACTAATTGGCTCTGAAATATCATTACACTTAAAATTATTAATAAAAGTCGCACACAAAGCCCTTAGTTATATTTATATGGCTGTGTTTAAAATTGAGTATAGGTAACGGCAAGAAATGTTTCCATCTATTATATTAATGCACAAGTTCCATGTATCAAACAGAGAGTTGTAAATGATTGATTTACAGTTTATCATTATTCATTATTTCATTTGTAGAGGCAGTGACACAGCAGACAGGACAAACTGATTCCACCAATCATATATTATTTATAAATGCATCATTATTTATCTCATTATAAGATATTGAGCATTTTATTCATAACTTTTAATATAGCAATCATTAGCATAATCCTTTTATCCTGTTTAATACTGTAGAAATGTACACTCACAATTTAGTTAGTTTCAAAGAGCTGTGTTATTATTATTAGTTTATTGTACAATATAATATTAGTGTGGTGTTACTTTGTTGTCATTTAACCTTTCTTATCAGATATTATGTTGCATCTAATCTGAGTGATAAAAGTAAAGTGTAGTATGTACATAAAATATATACTTAGTCTAGTTTTAATATGAAAGTACTGCTTGTGTGTAACTTTTACTAAAAGTTGAGTATTTTACTGTCCATGTACCCTGTTTGTTGTATATAGCTGCATATTAAATATTATTTCTATTGCAATAGAGAGACTATAATTATTACGAATGCTGTAAAAAGCTGCATCACATCTTTACTTAAAACAATGTGCTGATTCTTATTTGCGCTTCTTAATGAGGACCAAAATGGTTGATTTGACAAAGTCTTATAGCACCCTATTATCACTATTGGTATTGGTAAACTTAATAAATTACGTGGCGACTTTGTGGCGACATCAATAAATTTCAAACATCCTATTCTATCTGTCTTCATTTGAGGTTACATACATTCCAGACAATCAATTAAGACCATACTCCTTAATCAGCTGTCCAGCTATTACAAGCCTCTGAATTTCAGAGGTGCCTTCATAAATTTCCGTAATTCTGGCATCACGGTAGTGGCGCTCCGCAGGCATATCTGACACATAACCCATACCTCCAAGAATCTATAAACAAGAAAAATCCATAAATCAAAATAAGCAATCCACACAATAACCCGTCTACCCACAGTAAGCTGAGACAAAAAATATACCACCTGCTTTGTTGCATTACACAATTTATAATGTAAAAAAGGAATAAAAAACATCTAGGTAAATGCTACTGACCTGTATGCACTGATGAGATAAAAATGTAGCTGCCTCAGATGCTGCCAACTTGCCCATAGCTGCCTCCTTGGTGTATGGTTTCTTGTTGTCCTTCAACCAGGCTGCTCTCCATGTGAGCAGTCTTGCTGACTCCAGTTGCAGTGCCATATCAGCCAGTTTGTTTTGAATAGATTGTAGCTTCATGATTGGCTTTCCAAAAGCTAAACGCTTTGATGCATATTCAGCAGCTACGTCTAATGATGCCTGAAGATAATAAAAATGAGGTAACTCAGAACAAAATTACAAAAGAAAAGTTCTTATTTACTTTCTTCAGAGGCAAGGCAAGAAATATATGCTGCTATGTAGAGGAATGATCTCAGTTTGGTGTTTGATATTTGTACAGCAAGAATGACTTCATTTGAGGAAGTTTCTAATATATGTGAAATATTACCTGTGCAATACCTAAGGCTTGTGAAGCAATACCAATCCTTCCAGCATCTAAGGTCATCATGGCTATTTTAAATCCAAATCCTGGTTCTCCCAAAATATTTTCTTTAGGAATATCACAGTCTTCAAACATAAGAGAGCAAGTGGAGGAGCCCCTAATACCTAACTTATCCTCTTTTTTCCCTAATTCCAAGCCCTTAATGGGCTTTGGTACAATAAAAGCTGAGATTCCTTTGTGTTTAAGACTCTTGTCAGTAGTAGCAAAGACAACTGAGGCCTTGCTCTCATAGCCATTAGTGATCCAACACTTTGTGCCATTCAAGATCCATTTGTCTCCACCATCCTTAGCTGTGGTAGATGCTGCACCAGCATCAGAACCATTCCCAGGCTCTGAGAGAGCAAAACATCCAACTGATTCACCTGAAAATAAACAAGTACATTTTTCACAATCTCAAAATATACAAATATACATAACAAAAGAATTGGTATGACATGCAAGTCATGCCTTCTTTGGTAAACAGGTATGAAATCGTATGTAACAAAACAAACCTGTGCAAAAAGGTGTAACAAATTCTTTCTTTTGTTTATCTGTGCCCCAGTGTAATACAGGACCTAGATATAATGAATTGTTCACTGACATGATCACTCCGGCCGAGGCACAGCCTCGGGATATCTCTTCTAGCGCTATGGCGTAAGCAAGATAGTCCAATCCAGCGCCTCCGACTTCTTCCGGAGCCGCTATGGCCATCAACCCCAATTCACCCATCTTTTTAATAGCATCCCCCGGGTACAAGTGTTCACGATCATACTTAGCAGCGTTAGGCTTCAGCTCTCCCTCAGCGAAATCACGACACGTCTTATAGAGCATTTGATATGTATCAGGCAATGCTGACAGAGAAGCTATACATCTCGTTTGTCTTAATGATGTAGAAGCTGAAATATAATTTAGCAATTTGTTAAGGAAACATTTAATTTACTAAACATAAGTTGTATGTTTACTAAAACTTACTAAGGATTTGAACAGTTTTTGAAATGTTAAACATTTTGAAATTAGTTCTTAAGGTTCGAATATTTAACTATAACATTCACCAAACTATTGTGGTTTTTAAAGTTGTATAATCAATGCCAATTTATTAGGTAAGTAATAAAATCAAAATAAATGAGGACTAGGGACTTTGAACTGTCGAAAACAAACAGCTGAAAACCAAAGACAACATTCATAATCTAGATATTTGACAGATGTTGACATTCGGCAGATAATATTTTGATACCCCACGCGACTAGCCGCGCGGAACAATAAAAAACTGAGCTAAAATCAAATAAACACAAAATTTTTAAAGCACGTTTTGAAAGGTATCATTAAAGTTAAGATTATAAGGAAAGAGATACCTAGGTGGTGTCCTTTTTTACTAAAATGAAACAAGAAATTTAATCGACTTAATTTCCAATTACACTTTGATTTCCGGCACCTCTATTGATAAAATTATCTTTTGTCAAGTCCGAGTCAACTGTCAAACAAAAATATAAAAAAATAACAAATTACAATGATAAAATGGAGATATTGTTAAGATTTGTACCAACGAGTCCGATTAGATTAACTGTTTCTAGAATTTTATTAACTC
Source organism: Anticarsia gemmatalis (assembly GCF_050436995.1). Classification (NCBI taxonomy): domain Eukaryota; kingdom Metazoa; phylum Arthropoda; class Insecta; order Lepidoptera; family Erebidae; genus Anticarsia; species Anticarsia gemmatalis. The sequence continues at coordinate 4,010,309 of NC_134764.1, read as the reverse complement.
ATGTAGCTCATTATACTAGGTAAAGGACCAAAGAAGATGATCAGAACCACTTAACCTGTTCGTTACTTTGCATTTTAATTTTCCTATATTTCAGGTTGGCTGAGGTTGGAAAACTTGAATCACCAAAGACATCTGGCAAATATGACACGGGACAGTTAATTTTGCATAAGGTATTCGGTTATCGAGGAGTGATTTTGTTCCCCTGGTTGGCACGGGTGTATGACAGAGATGCGACGAACAAAAAGGAGAGCAAAGATGCCTCGACATCAGCAGAGGCCTCTGGGGATTCTCTCTCAAACGTCGGCAAGGAAGTCAAGGGCAGGACTCATACATTCTATCAAGTCCTTATAGATACCAGAGATGCACCTTACATAGTAAGTATAACATTATTCTATATACCTTTTTATGAGTATAATTAATTGCTCTACACTATATTAATATTTATGCTGCCTGCATGTGGCTTGTTAAGAAAATATTACTTACTAATGTTATGTAAACTCCACTTTGTCTGTTTGAAAGATGATGTAATGTAGCTTTGGTACAATTTAATATTTATTTTGTTTATGGAACTAGGTTGTGCTATGTGTACTATTGACCTAATATGTCTCTACAAGAGATGAATATTTAATGTTATTATATTTATTTTTGACTGTGCAAACAAACATCGACATGAGACCTGAGTGGAAGAGAAAGGTATATTATATGCACATGACTAACAAATGTGTATGTGTTTGTGGTTCAACACAATGTAACATGCCTGTAACCATTTAAAAATAAATGCCATTAAATACATTGTGTATTAGGAATGTAGATATCAGTTTCTGAAAATAATGCTTTTATATTTTTACTCTAAGTTATTGTGTTACTAAAATCACCTTGAGTTATAAGTTGCTAATAATGCCTGCATAATCTTGGACAACATCTAATAGTTCAAGTGTTGTCAAGTACCTAAAAGAATTCAAAATGACTAAAGTACCTATGATACCAAAAATGAAGGAAGATTGGTTCAAATCATTGAGATATTTTTATTGCACAAGATGTGTTTACTATTACATAATATATACATACATTGATGTTATTTGTTGCTTTACTTTTAGTGGATAGATAATGCAATGAAATTACAACATGATTATATTATCACTATTTAGTTTACATGCATTATCTGTTACATGATTATTCCAGCGTGCTCAAACAGAGGCAGTTACGTTCCTCGGCAACCAGGAGTCAAGTAGGAGCTTGTATGCGATACCGGGACTGGACTATGTAGCACATGATGATATAATACCTTATACATCTGTGGAGAGACTCCCCCTACAGCATGAGCTCTTTGATAAATTCCTTATGCATAATCCGGACAAAGGTAAACATTTTACAATAATCAAACATAGTCATTGCATTTTGTAATATTGAGTTTTTTCAAATTTTGTTAAGAAATGTAAACTTATTTAACTTTAACTTTAGGATGGTAAAGTAGCTATCTACTTTACCATACTAAAGTTAAATAATAAAATTTTTGGGTCATTACTTATGGTAGCTATGATAATTCTATAATAAAAATAATCTTTTATTTTCAGATCCTCCATTCATAGCTCAAGAGACATTGCGCGCGTGGCAGAAGAAGAATCATCCGTGGCTAGAGCTGAGCGACGTGCACCGCGAGACGACAGAGGGCGTGCGCGTCACCGTCATACCCTTCTACATGGGCAGTCGCGAGTCACAGAACTCAGCCGTTTATTGGGTAAAGGCATCCATCATCATCTAACATCTCATTTGTATTTCAATTGGTAATGATTTGGGTAGCCAGAGTAAATTTTGTTAATGATACAATTTTTTCAAATTTGTTATCAGAATCAGTCTTTGGGAAGTATGTAGAAAATAATACTAAAGTTATGAATACTGTCTACAGTGGCGTTACTGTATCCGCCTGGAGAACCTGAGCAACCAAGCGGTACAGTTGCGCGAGCGGCACTGGCGCATCTTCTCCCTGAGCGGCACGCTGGAGACGGTGCGCGGGCGCGGCGTGGTGGGGCAGGAGCCCGTGCTGGCGCGACACTCGCCCGCCTTCCAGTACAGCAGCCACGTCAGCCTGCAGGCGCCGAGTGGACACATGTGGTCAGTACACGACACACCACACATATCTTCCGCTTTTATTATTTAGGCTTCATGAGTATTAATCCTAAATAATCTCATTTCAGGGGTACTTTTAGAATGGAGCGAGAGGACGGTTACACGTTCGACTGCCGGATCCCGCCGTTCTCGTTGGAGAGCAAGCCCGACGAGGGTGCTCCGGTGGCGCCGACGCCCGCGGCATGACGGGCTCCGACGACTCAGCTCACGCTCTCCAAACAGCAAGCAGGCCGCGACCGGGGAGTTACCACTACACCCAAACTCCGCGGTCCGGGCGCCTTCAAATGTATTAGAGAATCGTGAACGCTCGACACTGACGATTTGTTAGGATGTGATGAAATTGTTTCCGATTGTGATGTTCATACGACCAGTCATTTTACTTTAGCCGTTTATGCTATAGACAAATAATGATTCCCTATATTTTAGCTTTATTTATTTGTTGTTGAGAGTAGGTAGAGATCCTTAACAATATTCATTACATCCATTGTTTTGTAAGAAATTCCTTAGTTGTTTTTAAAATAATTTCTAGATCTGTAATAAATTACAGTATTCTGTTAATTGTGTTTTGATTTAGTTGAGCTCCCTTGTTGTACCTTATTCCTAGGATAGGTCGATACATAATAAAACACTGTTGACTATCTCTACGAGATTTTAATAACTTGAAATATATTGGAAGTAAAATTTGGAATTGCACAATACTATACATATTTTATCAAAGCTATACAACATAAATAATAATTAACAATTCATATAATAATACTTGTAGCATTTAATAAAACTATTACATATTAGGATAAATTATTATTTCTATGTGTATAATGTTCTAATCATCTATACATGTCGCACGTCGCCGCCCAATTCGCTAACATATCTTGTGATTATTATGAATTAAGCTATGGATAACTATAACAGCAGTATTTAATGCTTGGTTTAATACAAGGCACTTTTCTATTTGCTTAAATTAAGATCGTACTCTTTGGTAAAATCACATGAATAGGTTACGGTCAGACGAACACGCGTCTCTGAGAGCCACTGACTTACGCATACTTTGTTAATTTTAAGTGTTATATGTCCGAGATATTATTGTTTTGCTCATTATCCTTCTCGTGAGATTAAGGATTTCGAGCTCTGTCTAGCTAATTAGCAAGTAATTAGCAGGTCCCGTTTGACGCACGTTCGTGTGATCCCAACTGATAACATCGCGGCTCTAATGTATCACAATATCTTAAAACTTTGGAGTTACCATATCAATGGAAGGTCTTCAGTTATTACTTACACTAACATCTGACAATTATATCGAGGCAACCGTGTTTCAAGTACATCTGCAACTATTTAACTCATCTTTATTTGTAAGGAATATATTGTATTAATTCACTCTAATATATTGTATTAAGCTATAATTACAATGTGCTGTATCACAATCCAATAAATCCCTAAAAACGAGATGTTCGCTAAAATTATTGTATTGTGATACGTAAAACATCATTTACTGCTAAAAAATATTAAATAATCTTCATAGCACCATAATGAACCGACCTCAACATTAATTCAAATACTATCTAATGTAGCATTACCTTAACAAAATAATAAACGTCTAGAAACAGCGATAGTAAACAAATTCATATAAAATGTTCTTCTTTCCCACATAAGACAATCAACAAAGAAAAAAAGCATTAAATTTAGTAAACACATAACATATATCATCGCAATTTTTAGACGTTTATGAAACGGTAGTCGCGATTAGTCTCGTTATATTTGTCAGATCATACTTATTTTATTAATCAACATCCAATTTCATTATTTTTATCATCTAATTGTAACCGACTCCGTATAATTAATTAGCTTTAATTAAATCACACGCGAATGTACGAGGCAGTTTAGACTAGTGAATAATTTAATTTGCTAAATTCAAAAATATGTTAGTGTATCAAAATATTGCTTGTTGAAATTAAGCTGTGCTATAGCCGGGTGGTCTGCTTTCAACATTCTGTTAAGGACGTTATAGAAAACAAATACGTTGTTCCATCGTATTCTTAAAAATCGGCCTTTAATAATATATCTAATATACAAAATACACAAAAATTCATATGCAAATATACTTGTTGAATGTTGAAAGTAGCCAACGGGCTGTAGTCACAGCGACCTAGACACGCGTTTCATACCATTTTATAGGATAACATAACACTACGTACGTTTCGTTTGACCGTGGCCGTCCAACCTGCCACTTCGCTGTAATACTATGTACCCGGCAGATATCTAATGAAAACTCAGAATCTTGTTAACTACTAGACTTACAACTCATTGTATGAAATACTTCTTACTACAAAATGAAAGTAAATCTCATTTTTCTTCACATGCTTAAGTGCACTATTCAGTGGTTCCATGGAGATCCCGCTTTGAAGTAAGTAGTACATATAATATTGCACTTTAAATGAATACTGATGAATAAAGTCAGTAGACAAGATTCACAGCGTCGTTACATTTGCCGGATTGTTCCATCGCTTCTCAACTGAGCATAACATTTAATTAATTGAACCAATATTATTACCAATCAGTACTTGCCATTTAAACATAATTTTTATAATTGATTTTGATAACATGCGAATAGTTATTATATTATGTTGTGCGATATTCATGCTTCTGTTACCCTGTGCGACGGTAGCGGTGGCAACCATTACCCAATACATTCTATTCTATATACGATCATGCTATACTATACAATATAAGGGAAAGCTTACATATAAGCATTTTCATTCCGCAAAATTGTATACATTGTGTGAAAATTCACTAGCTTTTTTGCCAAACATTGATGCCAATAAAGCACAACAATTTAAAAGTAGTAGGATTTTATACTATATTTATGCGAAAACGGATCGAAACCGTCTTTTCCATCACCGTGTACCACCTCACGTAAGCATGTAACCGAAGTGGTTCCGTGTTGCAGGCACGTCGACTCGGCTACAGCTAGGCGACGCCGCGCTTACGGCCCCACGACCGCGGGGGACGGCTAATTGTCGCCAGGGGGACGACTTGACGCCAACATTTATAATCAGTTTGACGTTGATGTAAGAACGAGAACGAAAAACGTAAGCGCGGTGACGGATGAACGTAAGCGGAGGAACCGAGATGTAAGTGCGATGACGACGGTAAGTGAACTACGCGCGTTTTGCGGTGCTTGACCCTATGCAAGGCAAAGCTGTGCTTACTGCTTTGTAATCTCGATACGATAACGATCCGTTTACGTGTCGATGTGTGCATGTATTTTAATGTCTACAAGTGAATGCTTTCATCGTTACGTACACACATTTGTGCTGGACTGTGCCGAGCCAAAGCATGAATATGGCACAGAATTCAAATATATCGAAGCAATTTAAGCTACATAGCTTGTAATTGTCATGGACGATACAAGGCGCTCAAACTTCAAATCAAGCGAGACACCGCTCGCAATATTTTATACCAATTATTTGCGCTAAGCTCGTCAAGTTGAGAAGCGATGGAGTAAACAACTAATAACAATAATATTAACGTTAGTATTACCGAGCTAGTTGTATGATAAGTGCGGCGCACATCTCGAAGAACTCCATAGTGTGGTGTCCCTGCAGCTGTGTGGGCGACATGGGGGGCGGGGGAGGGGGCGGCGCCGTGAGGGGGGACGCCGCCTCCTCCTCCGTGTCCTCCTTCTCTCCGGACAAAGACTTGAAGTCTAACAAATAAGACTTGTAGTCCACTTGGTACAACTGCAGTGACATCTTCACGTATTTCTCCGTCATCTTGTTTAGTGTGCGTACTCTGAAATTTTAATAGAACAACGTTAATAAAAGAAGATATTTAGTGACATCTCGTACACGCTATATTGCCAAGTCAAGTCCAACGTATACGGGCTCGTACGTTCTGATGCGAGACGTACACGTGCACGAATATTGACTAAGATAAATGAGAGCATTAGGTATATTCATAGACTCCCCAATGTCTCTGTCACTCACCTAACATGATACGGGTTGATAACTTTCCACTCGTAGTCGAGCGCCTTCATCGCGCGGAACACTTCTAGCATTATGTCGTTGGGTTTACTCTGAGATCTTATACCTAAGTGCCATTTTGCCCTGAAAAAAAAAACATTCAATATTAATTAAGCTTTATTATTGTTAGAGTATTTTTTTTAGCAAAAGTGTACTATAATGTTAAGGTTTTTAGGTTTATACCGAAAACATTACGGAACTTAAGTCCTGATAAATACAGGCGGTCAATACTCTTTGGATTACCACAATGCGGACAATCTCAAAGTTATATAAAAATGCGTATTAATTGCAACTACAATCTCAAATAGTTAATCTAGTAGGTATTTTTCTAAATCTAAGATGCAGGTACATAATAAATGTTGTATTACCTCTTGACAGGCGTGCCTCTCGCCTTGTCCTGCGTGCCGTGCGGGTGCGGGTGCGGCGCGATACGCTCCGGGTGCGGCCGCGCAGGCTCCGACGGCACGGACGGTGGCGAGTTGCCTTAAAACAATCCAGCGAAATATTTAAATATCTACATACAATAACGTCAAAAGAGCCAATAAAGGCAGTAATTTTATACGAAACAACCAGGGTACCAACATTATAATTATTATACTATTATGTTTAAAATGGTTCTAGTGAAAATGTTTTCTTACGGCGATTTTGCATGCATTTATTCGGTATAAACCATTTGAAATATAGATTCCATAAACTAAAGAAGAAATCTTTTTTCTGAGTACAGTCAATTTTATAAATAGAGATACTAAATTTGTACATACTTGCAACATAAAAATCTTTAATTTCAGCCTTGGCCGCTTCATCAGCGATCCTCTTATTGTCTATGATCAGATGGTAGGCGATCGCGAGCTGATCGTGCGGGTCCCCGCTCAACAGCGCGTTGTGTACCTCATGCTCTTTCACACCAAACTTGTCACACACCTCTGATATTGCCTCTGTGTCGATAACACTACTATCCTGAAATATTATTGCAATTGTTAATAAATATAATTAAATACTGACTATTGTTAGTAACTCAACTATCAAAGAACTACTCAAGAACATACTTATAGGGTTTCAAACTTCCATGCACATGCTTTTGGTGTATTCAATAGTTGTATTAGATCATAAAAGAAGTGTGTGTGCTTTTAATTTCTGTTCATTTAATAGATATTTGTGTTCAATGTTCATAGAGATTTGTTTTGTAGATGAGTTTTTATAAAATAAACATGCATTTGCAAAAAAAGAACACCCACACAGATACACAAACATTTCTTTATAATAATGTACTTGTACTTCATAATGTGACCACTATCATATTGAGAAGATAAGGAAGAAAGTTGAGTGTGTAACTAATAGTCAGTATAAATAATAATGTAAATATGATTGCAAAGAAAAGAAAAATAGCAGTGAGAAATGTTTATGACATTAGTTTTAATCAATAAAATGCTAACAACAGTATTTACTCATTGAAGTAAAACTAGTCATTGCCCTATCACATTTTTTAATTTAATATTTGAAATTTTCAAAATATTCATGGAGCCATTAAAAGTATTGTCCAAATTTCTCACTGCTTGAATGTTTAGGTAGTTAAGTCCCTACAGTAAAAAAAAAACAAAAAGGCAAACCTACACCAATTACCTGTTCAACAGGGGAGGGGAACAGGTACCCCGGGAGGTCCTTTTGGAACCATTCATGTTTCTTCACATCCTCAATAGTGGCTCTCTTCATAGGGTCCACTTGCAAGGTCATACATAGCAAGCTCACTACACTCTTGTTCAAATACTCCGGTATAGGGAATATACCTGATTTGATCTTTCTAAATAGTGTAGGCACATGTTCATCGTCAAATGGTAGAGTACCACACAGTAGAGCATATAATATCACACCACATGACCATACATCTACTTCAGGACCTGCATATAATTTTCCAGATATAACCTAGAATGAAAAGAAAACTTTATTTTACAAAACCTTTGCAACACACAAAAAAAATGACATAGCATTACTCCTTAGACATTGAAATATTTGTGAAATGTTGAGGTTCCAAAGATTTATTTATAAGATTTCACTGTCATTTTTACATACCTCTGGTGCTGCATAATTAGGTGAGCCACAAGAGGTCCTCAGAAATTCACCATCCATCATCATGTTTGACAGTCCAAAGTCTGCAATCTTAACATGCATGTTGTGGTCCAGTAACAGGTTCTCTGGCTTCAAGTCCCGGTGCACAATCATGTGTCTATGGCAGTAGTCCACTCCAGATATGATTTGTTGGAAGAACCTCCTTGCTTCATGCTCTTGTAACTTGCCTCTTTTCACAATGTAGTCAAACAGCTCCCCTCCAGATACATATTCCATTATCATAAATATGTCTGTTGGAGTTGATATTACCTGAAATTGTACACAGTAAGTTTGACTGTAAAGGTTTTATGTCCATGCAATAATACTTTGTAAGTTTATTTGTTTATATTAAAAAAATGACAAGTTATCTAATCAATTTGTATCATATAATAAGGAAGTTATAGTTTTCTTAAGCAAAACAAAGGTTTTCTAAGCATTATGATAAATGACATGTCATAGTGCTGACTTGTTGCAAACTATGAATGAATATTGAAGTGTTGGGAGGAAAAACATTTCTATAACACAAATGTTTGTGTATTGTTACATTATGTAAATAAAGGTACATCAAATCAAAGCCAACTTGTGACTTTGTCAAGGTTACATCAGACAATAATATCACAGTTACCTGGTACAGTTTGATGATGTGGGGGTGTCGGAACAGCTTCAGATTCTGTATCTCACGTCTGATCTTGCCCACAACATCCAAGCTTTTGATCTTCTGTCTGTTGAGGATCTTCACTGCCACCTTGTGCTTCGTCACCACATGCTCACCGATTTTAACTTTGCCAAACGTGCCCACCCCAAGGGTTGCTCCCAGCGTGTAATGTCCTATCTTGACAATAGGCTGGTTGCTGCCGCTGGTCGTCACTTTCTCAGCCATCGTTAATAAATTTATAGCGAGAAACTTTTTACATTAACATGCAACCTAACACCACTATAACAAGTATATTGTAATAATATTTATTCAAGCCCAAAAGGCATAATAAATAGAGCTAGCACGCAATTACACACAAAAAAATACGTCAATTTTGTACTACAGTATTGAGATAATTTAGAATGAACTACGGAATGAACAAATTAAGAAATGTCATCTTAACGTCAAAGTTTATTTACTTTTCCGAAAGTAGGTGTATAGAGGTGACCCTTGATGAAGTTACAACACTGGATTGAATTTAAGACTCAAAGGAGTTCATTTAAATATTTCAATTTGATTTTAATAAAAAAAATATTTTACTCCTCTAAAGCTACCATAATAACGGAAAGGTATTAAAATCTCAATAATTTCGAAGGGTGTTGCACGCAAAACTGCAAGAATTAACCATACCCCTAAGTTCTTGTCTATGGTTTTATGTCTTCCAATCTCCTCCGCTACCCCGCCCTGCACTCCCCGCCCGCGCCCCGCCCTGTGATTTTCGGAGTGAGGGCAATTTTGTAAAAAAATAGTTAAACTAGAATTTTTATATGTTATTTGTTATAATTTGATTGTATTGTGTGTGTCCACCATGGACAAATGCGGAATCTGTCATAAACCCGCAGTTGTAAGTATATCTGCACTTGTTATATGCGTTGTCTCGAAATATTTCATCAATATTTTTTTTGTTTTCTTTAGGAGATTGTTATAAAAATAACGCCCCTAGTCATTGGGGCTTCTATCTTTTGCCAGTGGACTAAATTTTGTTATTGATTTAGTTCGTAATACATGAAAGGCAACGTAGAAATGTTAAAAAAACTTGACATTCGAAACCTGCCCGCGTATTTTTTTTATTCCTTTTATCGGACCGTCTGTTTTTTTTACGTCTGGCTCAGCGCAGTAAAAAACAACTAGCTCTTTTTTTTGTACTCGAATAGTGAACCTTGGCATAATACTATAGGATAGGTACCACCAATATGTACGTTTAAAATATTAATAGCTTTTCTTATATATATTTACTTTGTTTTTCATCATAAAACACGTATTTTTTATTACAAACAGGATATGAACTATGAGGAGATGAACTTACACAGTTAAATGTTTATGTAAACAACAACACATTCGCATAAACGTAATACAAAAGTTACCTATTGGTTATAAATTAACAATCACTTTAGATTATTCAGATAATATCAAATTATGAGTACAAAACTATATTTTGGTAATGCTTTTAACTCATTCTAGGTTTTGCTGTCTAGTTGTCCATTGTTTAAGAAAAGTCTAACATAGAACATTACTGTTTCAGCAGCTGTTTGAGACGGGGAAGGATGGCATGTATGCATGTTTCAAATGCCAGCCACTTGTGCCTGAAGTCACGATAGGAGACAGTGCTGAGCAGACAGTACCAAACTCTGCTGGGTCAAATGGAGAAGAGGTTTACATCTATTATTATTTATTTTAATTATATTATCATTGTGGGTTGAGACCATTATCTCATGACTTTTGACACTTAAATTATCATACTGGCATGTTTTGTTGATGGCTACTAGATTTAAAAAAAATAAATCTGCCACTGAATTTGATGTAGCCTACATTTTTTGCACAGATTTCAAGTCCTTTTTTATTATTAATTTTTTATTATTTGATACCATAATTGTTTTGCTACATCTTACTTAGACTGTAACATTCACTTAGACCTGTGGCTCCCAACCTGTAAAATCCTGAATTTTCTTACAATATTTATTGTAAATTTGTCTATAGCTAAAATATTTTAGAAATGGTTTGTTGTGACCAAAAGGTTGAGAGCCAGCCCCTCACTTATAAGAGTATATCTAAGTGGCACTGGTATAGGTCATCCTTATACTTGATTGAAATTACAGGATGGAGTTGATTCATCACTGTATTGTGGGATCTGTCACAAGTATTTTCAAAAAAATATGCAATTGCAGAACCATTTGCGCAATCACCGTGCTGAGAGACGCTTTGTGTGCACATACTGCAATAAAGGTAATTATTATTTTTATTTAATTAAATTATTGAATTTGTATAACTTTTCTTCATTCTATATATTTGAACACATGTACCTTTAAACGGCAAAGTCACATGTTGTTATTCTTTTATGAGTGCTAGTGTGGCACTTGAGGAAGCCATGGAGCAAAATGTAATAACTTGATGAATAAAATAGCTTTAGATATGAGAATTGTATCTTAAAACAACTTCCTATTATAATTTCAAAAAAAATATCCTTTCCTATAAACCTTTTTTTTATATTATTGTTACAGCTTTTTCCCAATCAAATAATTTGAGGGCTCATCTGCGTATCCATACTAACGAAAGACCATTTAAATGCTCTGAATGTGGGAAGGCATTTACACAGGTAAATTTTTCTTAATGTATTAAAATATTACTTCATAATTTTCTCTTAAAATACCTTTCACAAGTCAAATTTTATCCATTCATCTCCACAAACTTTTATATATTAGTATTTAATAGTATTGTAATTAATAAGAAATTTGGGTTCTTATGAATCACTGTGAAAGTGCATGGGGTAAATAAATAGCCAATTAAAAATGCGTCGTTTATACATTGTTTACTTTTAAATCGTTTATTATTTTTCAGGTGACTAATTTGAATAATCATGTCCGACTTCATACTGGAGAGCGGCCTTTCGTCTGTCCTGAACCTGGCTGTAATAAAGCATATGCACAGGTATAAAAATTTACTATTTCTATCTTGAAGAATATTATAACAAATATGTAAAAAGCATATTTTTATATCCATATTATTATGTTGGTTGCATTCAGGTGACGAATCTGAACCAGCACCGCAAACGTCACTTGAGCGGGCGCCCCGTGGAGTCCACGTACGACTGTACCGTGTGCGGACAACATTTCCAACAACGCAATCATATGTACAAACATAGGTGAATACTGTTACGTTTAAATTAAGTTAGACCTACAAATAGAAACGTACTTCAGACCTAGAAATCCTATCTAGATAGTTCTATACTATTTGGAGAGAGGTAATTCATTTTTGTTTATGTGTCAGGCGTGAGATGCACACGGAGGCGATGGCGCGGGGCGGCATGTGGCACTCGTGCGCCTCGTGCTCGCAGACCTTCCCCACGGAGCGCCACGCGCAGCGCCACGCCGCGCGGGAGCACCCGCCACCCGCGCCCGGCAACACGCAGGATGACGACGACGAACATGACGAGAACAGTGAGGATTGCATTATAACTAACCTACTAGACAGTATCTTAAATAATAAGTAGCGTATAGAATCTATACGCTACTTATTGTGTTGACACATACGATCTATAGTATAGATCGTATGTGGTGCTCATTAAGAATGTATGGTAACGTGTACGTGTGTCATCAGGCGGCACGTACACGTGCGTGTTCTCGACGTGCGGCGCGCGGCTGCGCTCGGCGCGCGAGCACACGGAGCACCTGCTGCAGCAGCACCAGCTGCGGGTCATGGCGCCCGCGCGCGCCGCCCCCGCGCCGCCGCGCCGCGGACGACCGCCCAAGGTGCGTGCTTACACGCTAACTTATCTTTAACAAAATAGTGAATAGTAGAAATGTGTTATAACCATATGTCACTTTATTTTTCAGATCTTGAAGGATCCCCTGGAAATAACGGAGAATGATTTCCATGAAGTAAGTAACCATTTTATGCGTATCTAAAACGAGCAAAATTTTGTTAAATACCGGTTTTTAAATTTAATTTGTTTTAATATTCTCTTGTTCCATCTTTCTTCCTGCGATGACAGCGACTAGTGAGATAAATTTATAAAAATCTAAATTATTAATTATATCTAGGTGAATTTTATGATATCTGATTAATGTGTGTTCTTTCGACAGGTCAAAATCACGAAGCAGTCTTCGCAGTACTTGCCGAAACTAAAAGTGCAGAGTTTATTCCAGTGAGTGGTGACTGTGCGGTTGTTGAACAGTGTCTGATATCGCGGGCGACACCACTGGGCATCGTTATATTCTCGATATAAATTAGGGCCAACTAGTTAAGTCAATTTTAAGCTCTAAACAGACTTGCTACTTTTTGTAACAGTTTGTTTTACTAACAGATACATGCAGAAATATTAGTGAAGAAAAGCTCAAACTTACTGAATCGGGAGATAAACTTATTGTATTTTTAACTGCTCATAGGCCTGTGACGTAACAATATTATTGTTTTCTTTTTTTTTTAACTTTTGTGATAATCAGCGTTTTGTTGGGTCCATACTTCCTCATACTCATGTAATCAAAAGTAACAAGCCTGTTTTGAGCTGTTATGCTTTGTACTTAAAATGGTTAAGTACCCTTGGACCCGCTTGTTTGCCCATACCTCTGGTGGGTCCACACACACCCTGGTGGTATACTGTGGCACTCACCAGTGATACAAACTTGAGGGTTCACCGGTAGTTTATTAAAATATATATTTTTATGCTTTGTTCAATCGCAAGTACATAAGATTTACTGCAATTAAATATCTATTAAAAAAGAATTATCATTTAAGTAAAAATAAAGATGCGGATTCTTATAAATGTAATGTTTTGTAATAGAGTTTTTAACAGGAATACAAATACGGGATGTAAAGTTTGTGATCTTCTAAAGCAGCCTATAAACTCACTATCTACCGGCGTGTGTTTACACGTAGAGTTGCGTGTTCATTATGGGACTAAGTTATAAACTCATAGTAGATGTACAGCCACAGAACTTCAGTGTCTAGATTTGAATACAGTTTGGAATAATTAGCACTAGTATTTGGTATAAGCCACTTATCTCTGTGATTGACTGTATTTGGTACTGCCGTCTGGTATTGATCATAGGAAGACAGTCTTCCTGTACATAGGTTTGCCGTAAAATAGCTGCAGTATAGCTCTATGTCTGCCAGCCAGGGATTGAAACGATATCAAATGTAAATGCCTGGAGTTAGATTCCCGTTTGGTCATATTTTTGACATGTTAAAATAGTTGTTTAACAAAAGTCTACATTATTAATGTAAGTGATAATAAATAAGTGCAATTTACTGTAACAAGTTTATTCATATTGTTACATTAGTGTAAGCATTAACTTTGAATATTTTATTTTATAACTAGTATCAACATGCAACAAGTATTTTGTAAGATATTCAGAGATCAGATAATTATATGAACAGTTTATTATTTTCACGAAGATCTACATTATACATAATATATTATATTATTATGATATCGTATGTTTCGTGCTTCTCACTAAACTCATTTATTATGCATAAATATATAATAGAAGACTGTGATGTGTGGATTTGAATTTGGCGAGATGTTTTATTGAAATATTTTATATTCGGCGACGAATTTATCGAGTATTTTTTCAGTATTATAATATAATGTATCATTATTTTGAAATTTAAAATTTAAGTTTATAAAAGTTAAAATCAAAACACTCACAGCGTATTGCGACATTTCTCATAAGATTATATTATTGGGACTGAGTTTGAATGTTGTACAAATGTATGGTCGATGGGGTATCGGGTTTTGAGTTTGAGAATATAGTTAAGTTATCAGAGATTATTCCACGATAAGCATATAGCAGCCATAGCGGCCACACGAGGACACACGTTTAACGATATGACGTGCAATATTAAAGTAATCACTTCTCCGCATGTACATAATGTATGTAGTTCAGATATATTTTATTTACAAGACGATTGTATTGTTACCTCGTAAGCTATGGTAGTGATAGGCTTATCTAGGACCGTATAGAGCTAGTGTAAACGCATTAGGATAAGGTGCAAATGTTCCTATGAGTGTATCAGAGTTGGTTCGATATTATCGGTAGATATGCACCGCGTGTGTACTCGACCATTTCAATATTTCTAGCCTTGTTAAGTGTCAGCATGTCGAAGATTTTTCTATTAACATACAATACAAATAATATTATAATAATAAAATATGCAAACACTAGAATCTGTTTTATTTTACATGTCTAAATTAGTAAGATTTGATGATGAATCCCTATATAAGATACGATCTACTAACCGACTAATATTGATGAAGGGGTACAGGGGTACTCATATAACAATTCACTGACTAATCGTAGTTTATTTTTTTATTTAGCCTGTTTCTATGTAGTTTAATTTACAAACATTTATTCCTCAAAATTACTACAACAGTTGTGCATAGTGCATGTCATTTAATACGTACTTCTAACACATTTCAAGTGCATGCTTTAAGATATTTCATACAAGCTGTATGTAGGCTCTTTCTCGATCATGCTTAAAAATTACTTGCATTATGTACTTAATATTATTAAAGTTTCGCATCAGCAACAAACAGCTATGTATTTTCTCACTTGTAATGTTCACATTTACTTCATAACCGAGAAAAGATTAACGAAGGCCGTTTGGTAGAAGCAAAGTTGAAAAGTAAAATAAAGTTGTATTTTTTTATATTTTGGTCGTTTCATATTTCGCAGTCAAAGATTTTAGCGGCGAAGAAAGATTTACTAGTATAACTGCATAAGCAATGAATAAGTACGTAGGCATGTACACAGACTTAAGGATACCTATTTACGGTCTGCTTTATAGATAATAACAATAATTCCGTTTTTAATCTTGCTTGTTTCAAACGAAGATTGTTTAATGAGAGGAAACAATTAATTATAACTCATCAGATCTGATGAATGTCGAATGACTGAGCAATAAGAACAGTGCGCTAAATACCACCACACTTATGACTAGGTAGGCATGTAAATGTATGAAAAGGCTAGCACTAGGATTGTTTCGTGCTATTCTATTTCTCACAGGAAAATGTTGGCGATGTTTCCACAGCCCGGTGCAATATCAGCTATAAGAACAATAATGATCACTTTATAAATACACAAACATTCATACATAAAGTCTTGTCTCTACACGCCTTGTGCCCATATGAGTAGGGAGATACCAAACAATAAACTTTTTAATACCTTTTCTAAATTTCTGGATGGTCACCTATTATTTTAATTGGCTACGCTATTGATGATGTAGGAACTACATAAGTAGGTACCTACTTGTTGGAACAATTGTAGCCGATAATTCGATAAAAACCGGTTATTCTAAAATTACCAACCCATAATTTTTGTTCACTGGAGAAGTCGTATTTGCCTACATAAAAGAGAGATTATTTTGGAGAAAAAATTTGGCATGTCCTTGTCCATTGCGTGTAAGATATAATTTGCGATGCGATTGATATGCTGGACCCAATGCGTTTTAGGCAAAATTATCGCTGCGATAAGTTGGTGGAAGCATCGCTATCACTGCATCATTAGAGTAGATAAGAAATGACCATCTAAGTAAGTAGGTTTAATACTTAAATTACTTAGGTACCTAATACCTACATATATACAAAGTCGTGTCTGTTAGCGAAAAGTTTGAAAATCTCTATCAATATTATCAGTACAAATACTTAAATTATCCTGAAAGTTTATGTAAATTGTTTGGATTATGATGATGATTGTTGAAGATGTGGAATAAAACTATGGCGCTGCGATCGTGTAACGAGTTCTGATGGAATAATGTCTGTCTGGATCACTTGTACCTACTAATAAGTAAATATGTAAAGTAGTCTGTTGTCCGTATAATATAAGTAATAATTTGGCTTCGTCAGACAATCGTAATTTTTGTAGAAAGTTTAACCTTTCCATCCCACCCCACTGTACCCAGATTGTACCTATAGCTTGAGTTACCTACGTGGGTAATGCAGGTATACGAATCCGATGAGTAGTACCTAGATATTATTATGCATTTCTTCTAGAGGCATAACAACGGCGGTACCTAATTAAACTTTATTAAGTTTTTTTTTATTATTTATTTTCGGATAGGTACCATATTCGAAAAAACCCAATAAGTCAATAACACCTCATTACCCGATCTGGCAATTGAATTCGGGTCGATCACAAGCATCGTTGTTTGATTGACAGAGGTGCACCAATTTGAAGCCTTTTTTTTTCACCATCCGATAAATTCAGTCGTTACACCGCATAAAATGACTCCCTGAACGCGGGAAAATTACTTGATTGAAACATTATCGAGGAACTTTTTGCTTTGTGCGTGTATTTTCTGAGCAGTGAGTAAGTATAAGCTGAGAGTAGGTGCAAAGTCGATCATTGTGAGTGGCGACTCCGAGGTGAGCACAAGTGAACAGTCAAGGCGGCCTTCTCACAAGGACACTGCTACACTGTTTTATTCTGCGCAGAAAAAAAGATATAAAATTCACGTGAGTAGCCTGCCTTTATATGTTTAAGTATTTTTTTATTGTTGAATAATTTACATAATTGATAGGTAGTTGAATACGCAACTAACTGGAATGTTGTCTATCAAAAGACGTTTTGGCTTGACTTTATTAAAGACTTATTTACTGTTATTGTATCCTTATAATATTTTTAGTATAATCGAACAAATCATTAATTTTCCCGTTTAACCAACATCAATGCTTGATTTACTCGCGCGCGGCGTATTCTACCAACCCCTTTCTGCCTCTCAGGTTAAACTTCAGATTAAAAAATTCAAGGGACTAACTTTATAAATGACGAACCATAATGGGTGTCCCTATTTCATACTCCTATGCTAACCATTTACCCCTTCGGGCATAGGTAATTGTTGTTATGTTTGTAATACTTGTCAATAAATAATGTGCCTGTGATGATATAGGTAGAACATGGAACGCTGGGTGGGCAAGACTGCAGTGGTAACTGGAGCAAGCGCAGGCATCGGTGCTGCCATTTGCGTGTCCCTGGCTGACGCGGGGGTTTGTGTCGTGGGACTCGCACGACGCCCTGAACGTATCGAAGTAAGTACTAGAACATCAAACATTGTTAGAGCTCTCTTGACGGCACGATAGAGATATCCCTGAGTCCATCACACTAGCCAAATTTAATATATAAAACTTAGCATCTCTTCGACAAGTGCTTAAAAGTTTAAAAATATAGGTACTAGGGTTAATCACAATATTTTGAGCCTGTAAACAGATTGGGAGGGTGTTTTTAGTTAGTTAGACCCATGGAAGTAATAATACTAACTTATTATTATTATTACTTCCATGGTTAGACCACACAGCTATCACTGCATAAGAAGAAGCCCGTGACCAGACTTGCAAGTTATCTAGGTGTTTCTTGACGATTCGGTCGGCGAATCGAGATCGAGTTCCTGATATTACTGGCTCTGTCGATCTCTATCTCAAGTGGTAGTTTACCTGACTGTCCAACAATTTCGTTTTGTTAAGGAATAACAATGAGTTATAAGTGGACTGTAGAAAGTCCTAACCGATACAAAAGTCACTGAAGAACGTGAATTTGTAATATAAGAATGCCCGTAATTCTAAAGCATGCATCTTGCATCTCGTCACAACTTCAGAAAAACAATTGAGATTAATTAAAATTGTTAAATAAAAAAAAAAATATTTTTACTTTTGTTTCAAGTACATATACAAATCACGATATAAATAAGTTTTGAAAATATTTAGTGGCCCGTATACTGATAAGATATTTTGAGAAAAAAACTTCTGTTTTTATTTGATGCACTTAAAATATTAAAATCGTGCACATTAAATCGCTTATTATTAATGTTTATTACCACAGATTAAGTGTAAATTAGGTATGACACCAGATTTTAATTCAATTAACGTAAAAAACTTAAGAAGTTCAAGTTCATTATCTTTAATGGAGAGTGAAGGTACTTAATTCATAAATTAGTTGCTGTTTTATTGTTTTTAGTACTTATTTTCTTGCCGGCTTTATGTGAATATTTAGTAGAATATAAAATCGTTTGATAAAAGTTAGTGTTTTATGCAATAAAAATTTATCTTGAGATGATTACTTATATTGATTACGTGCGGTTTGGATAAAATAAAAAAACTAAAATTTTCGAATGTATGATTTATTCAAATTCATTTACTTATAGTTTTTTTTCATGAAAGAGTAGTAAAGAACCTCAAAAACTTTTGCATTTAAACATTTTCGCAATATCTAAGTGGGTCAAGAATACAGCAAGAGAGAATTTGAATTAAGTATTTTCATACATTTATCTTGCTTATAAGAAACAAACTCTTTCATCACAAGATCGCCAATTTTGAGTCCCACTTTTCTTTTACGTTTCGTAGGTACACGAATAAGTTAAAAGAGAAATCGTTTAGAAATGTTCAATACAATCTTAAATTGTGTTGCATCTGTTTCATAAAATTCTTGTTGGTTAGCATAAACCCTGTAGTGATCGATAAGGTATAAATAAATAAATAACCTAAGAAAGTAAAGCTAGAGGTGAACATAGTACCTAAGTATATAGTGTTTTATGAAACAAGGTGCCGATAATTAGAGATTACCCTTCGGCAAACAGAAGTCATGGTCGTTTTTATTTTTGATACAATCACAATATTGGTTGTCGTCTTGTCGTTACATTGTAGGCTTTCTATTGAGGTTTCTAAGTTAAACTAATTAACGTATTTAAGAGTGCTAAACCGTGTGCACGCGTTGTGTTATGCATAGGTACTTTGAACTCAAAATCAAGGTTTGCTTTTTATCTCAGTAATTATACTACTTACTTGGCTTTGGACTGGTTAATACGTCCGCCGCTCGATATAAATATGTACCTTAACTTTAGCCAGAATCAAAATCAAAATCAAAATCAAATCATTTATTCATTTAGGTCAAGTGCTGACACTTATGATAGTCAATGATACAGAGAGTGAATTTACCGCCAGTTCGGAAGGTAGGGCCAATGAGAAGAGCTGGCGAGAAACTCCTGGCCTTTTTAATCATAATAATAATCATAACCTATTGTAAACCCTTTGGTTAATTGTCAGAACTGTGAACCATAGACCAAATAATGTTCTTGTTGTTATTAAATACCAATATTTTTTCGGCTATTCACGCTTCAGCAAGTTCTCTTTTTGTTTGGTTTTTGTATTGTAGGTACTTTTCCCGTTCTGGGTCATCAACCGATATTTGTAAAAAACCGGTAATCATTTTTTATTTAATGAATTAACAGAATTGAGTTATAATTGTATGACTCACATTCAAATAAATAACATGATAGACCGGTTTTTGAATACCTATATATAAACTTAAACATAGAACACTAAACTACGGTTTCACCATTTCCGAATAAATATATCCGTTAGCTGGTCAGATGGGACCTTTATTAGGTCTTTTCATACATCATTTTGTCACAAGATTAAGGGCCATTTCAAAGCTATTGGCCGTTGGCGTGAAAGTAACTGTGCTGAACTTGAGACATAGTAGTCAGAAAATAATCACATGTTTACATTAAAAAACTGTACCGTGATCCGAAGTCTAATTAATAATGAGATATGCCATTGCTTACGCTTCTATTTCCGTCTCTTTTCCTCTTATCGGCGTACATATTGCTATCCCTTTCGCACCTCCCTCTTCTATACCACCACCACCAAGAGGCTACGTGTAGTTTGAAACTCATTTTGCTCGGCATTGACGTTGTTGTTTTCGCTTCGAATAGACGTGCACTGGTGAGTGCTTTAGTATCCGTTATTTTAAATAAGTACTATTCAAATATTAAAAAAAAAAAAAAAGAAAAAAAACAGGAACCATAGTTATTTTCACTGTTGTAGAATAGACTGTTCCAAATTCAAATTACCCACATAACAAATAAGTTACTTACTTTACTTAACGATTCATACTTTATTATAAGTGAATAAGTCGTTCTATTACTTAATTCTTACACAGCCGAGATTGGGTAAGTGTTTGTTGATTATACCAGTGTACAAATACATAGCGTCTCGTTTTTATTTCCTCGTGTGTATTTTATGGTTAATAGTTTGATATAACGGTGTGACCGTTCGTGTATTACTTAGAAATTCTCGTTCTTATTTTGAATATGTATTACATATTTTGCTGTAATACCTATTTAGCTATTTGTAATTATGATCGTTGAACCCTAATTTAACATTTATTTTAGCTGGATTTTTCTCAATATGAATGATCAAGCTAGTGAAAGTGTTCAAGTACAAACACGTGGTAGTGCCAAACGAAAACGTCATGATAGATTGTCTGAGTCTTCATCCGAAGGTGGTAGCTCAAGCAGTACGAGTAGTTCTAACACCAGTTCTTCTCCTGCAAAGCGTTCAAGGCGTCACCGACGCAAACGCAGACATCGTACAAGTAAAAACGTGAAACTAGATAAATTGATTGAAGAAATTAACGATCTTAAATCTAAGTTTAACGGGCCTAGCTATTCTTCTTCTACCCGCGATCACGAGTTTGACGATGATTTTTATATAGAAAATAATGTAAGCGGGAACTTATATGAACTTAATGAGAATGAACAAGAGTTTTCGCTTTCCTTGGCTACAAAATTGAAAGATTCGGATGTACTGAAAACCCCGCCGTCTTACTTGGAGTTCTTAAAATCTTTTCAACGGTTGGACGATGGCGAATGGCAAAATGTAAGATATGCAGAGGTGCAGAAAAACTATTGTCATTCTCCTGGTTTCACTAAACTCGAGGCAAATGATGAAATTAAACGATATGATACGTCTCGCGCAACAGCTAACGCTGACAAAGCTTTTGCATCTATTAGTTTTGCATTAATCAAACAAAAAGATATTCTTGAAAAAGAACTGCGTGATTTTCTTTCCTGGGCAAAGGCTACGCCTGACCTGAACTATAACGAAATACACCAAAAAATTGAAAACATTTTTGTAAACGGGGACTTTTCCAAAGTTTCTAATGATGCTCTACAGTTGGTCTGCGGCCACAGAGCAGAGGTCATTCAACATAGAAGGGAAGCTATCTTAGCTTCAGTTAGGGACCAGTTGCATAAAAGTAAATTACGCAAGATACCTCCATCGTGCAGTAATCTTTTTGACGCGGAAAGATTTTCGGCTGCCTTAGAAAAAATTGGGGACTTGCGAAAAACCTTTTGGCCTCCCCATAGAGACCGCGTATCTGCTTCGCAGTCCGGTCCGATGGCATCTACTTCAGCTACCGCTACAGCTCCGAGACACAATCAACCTGCGTACAGATCAAATCACGCACTACCTGCTCATACTAGCGGGTCTCGTGGTACCTTAAACTCTAATAAGCCCTTTCGAGGTAGAGGAGCTGGACATGGCAAGAGAAATGATTATCGACAAGCACCATCAAAGGGTACACGTAATAAGTACCACTCTCCCTCATCCCACCGGGATAGGAGAGGAAATCGGAAATATTGACTCGCCGAGTCCTTTCCGTGCGGGGCAACTGACGCTCTACCAAAAGAGGTGGGAAGAAATGGGGGCGCCCACGTACATTCTCGACATAATTTCACGTTACCGTATCCCATTCTTGGACCGACCTCCTCTTCATTTACCAAATCTATACAACAGCCTGCAGGCGACTCCAGAAAGCACAGAAATGACAGCAGTCATAGAAAAAATGAAGGCAGAGGGGGTGCTGGTACCAGTTTCAGTTTCTCAGAGCTTTCTGTCCCGCATGTTTCTAGTCCCAAAAGCAGATGGGACAATGAGACCTATCTTCAATCTGAAACATTTAAACCATTATGTCTCGACAACTCCTTTCAGACTAATAAATGTTCACAAAATTGTCTCCTTCATACAACCAAAAGACTGGCTAGTGAAAATCGACATTTCCCAGGCGTATTTTCACTTATCGGTAAGCGAAAGTCACCGGCGGTTTTTACGCCTGCTGTATCGCAACCAACTCTTGGAAATGACTTGCTTGCCCTTCGGGCTGAGTTCTGCTCCAAAGACATTTGCCTCCCTCAGCAACTGGATAGCTCAGTTGTTGCGACAAATGGGAATCAGAATCCTTGTCTATCTAGACGATTATTTGCTCGCAAACACCAATGTTACGACTCTAAAGGAGCACACGGATATAACTTTAAATATGCTGCTTTATCTAGGCTGGAAAATAAACTTCGCAAAATCCGTACTCGTTCCAAGCAAAAGCATAGAGTACCTGGGTGTTGTTTGGGACCCATGGTCCAATTGCAAGATTCTTCCGCTAGCAAAACGTCTGAAAATACGAGCCTTAATCTTAAAGATCTTGGAATCTCATTCTCATGTAACCAAAATAACAGATCTCCAGAGCCTAATAGGAATGTTGAATTTCGCCAGTTTTGTAATTCCTCAAGGAAGGCTCAATTACCGTCAACTTCAAACGCTGACAATCTCTCATCACCGCCGCAAATTGAAAACTGTAATTTTAAACAAGGAGTCGAAAATGGACCTCGAATGGTGGCTCAACCACCTCAAAGAGAGCTCACCGATACAAATTTTACAACCCACACATTTTATGGTCACAGATGCTTCAGCCCACGCGTGGGGTGCTCAAGTAAACAACTTGAAACTTTCAGGAAATTGGTCACCTACGGAGATAGGCATGCATTCGAACATGAAAGAACTCCTTGTGGTACAAAAAGTTTTACAAGAGCAAGGTCCGAGCCTCCGGTCAACATCTGTCCATTTGCAGTGCGACAACAAAACTGCGGTGTCTTACCTTCGCCACGAAGGAGGGACAAAATCTCTAGATCTATTGGACGTGACCTACAAAATTTTTCAATTACTGAACGAGTACCACATAGATCTAACAGCGTTTCATATTCCTGGATTATACAACGCCGAAGCCGATCGACTCTCTCGCTATCGGATTGCGCCAGAGTGGCACCTCTTACCTCGGGCGACAATGCTAATTTTCGCCAAATGGGGCAGGCCGCTCATAGACCTATTTGCAACGCGTTTGACACGAGTGGTCACCAAGTATTGCTCTCTAGACCGCAAGGACTCGAAAGCGGAATTTCACGATGCCCTATCACAAACATGGGACTATCCACTTGCTTGGGTTTTTCCCCCTCCTTATCTAATACCGAAAGTCCTGCAACATCTACATCATTGTCGCGGGATTTACCTTCTGGTAACACCTCGGTGGGACAAAGTCTTTTGGCGACCGGACCTACGCAGCAGGTCATTGTCGGCCCCTTGGACGATTCGGAACCTTCGCAGAGTTCTAGTGGACGTCTCAACCGGTCTCCCTCCTCAGAACGTGGACAAAATGGAGCTGGAAGTTTGGAGGTGTGGGGCTGGCGTGATGCACTAAGGGGCTGGACTCCAGCACAAAGAGATATATTATTTAATAGCTGGCGCCCATCAACATTGAGGACTTATAAACCTGCGTGGTCGCAATGGGTTAAATGGACAAAAGAGAACAATATTTCTAACAGCAAGCCCTTAGGTTCGGATCTGGCTCGATTTTTGGCTGATTTATTCTATAAAGAGAAGTTATCTTATAATACAATCCTGGTTTACAAGTCTGCTGTTTCTACGCTGTGCGATCCAGACCAATCTGAACGCCTCAGTAATCATCCTTTTGTCAAGCGAATATTGAAATCAATTGCTCTATTAAAACCAACCCCGGCAAAGCCTCCGGTGTGGGATGTTGACCAGGTGATTAAATATTTGTCGCAAACTGATCCTTGTACAAATAGCCTCTACCAAGTGTCTAGGAATACGGCCGCTATTTTACTTTTGTATTCGGGAAGAAGAGTACACGATTTAACGCTCCTTCAGATAAATCCTGAAAACTGTATAGTTAACAATGATCATATTATTTTATGGCCAGTATATGGTTCGAAAACTGATTCAGTCAATTATCGTCAATCCGGTTGGAAACTTATTGAATACCCTGCCGTTATGAGCTTGAATCCTGTTCATTGGATCAAGCGTCTAATTGAAATAGGTCAAAACAAAAGGGAATCTATTAATTGTAAAAGTCTTTTTATTACCACTTGTGGTCAAACAAAACCAGCGTCAAGGGTTGTGATTTCTAACTGGGTTAAGAAATTATTAAACGATGCTGGAGTAGAAGCATCAGCTGGTAGCTTTAGGGCTGCCGTTGCCTCTAAAAGTTGGATTGAGAATACACCTGTCGAAGAAATACTCTCCAGAGGCAACTGGAGATCACAAAAAACCTTTAAAAAATTCTATTGCAGGCAAATAGCTCAATCAAATGAATCCAGTTCATCAATGAGAAATGTAATTTTTCAAGCTGTTTAAGTTGATCCTAGTAAACTTATTTATCAATCTGCTCCCACCGTTTTAAGTTATGTACCTATATACTCAAGAAAGTTGTTTTGATTACTTGTTTTGTTCTGGAATTATTGTTATTTTAATAAACGGCTTTTCTTCTATTAAAAGATTTTTTTTTTTTTTTCATTTTTTCATTGATAGTTCAAATCTTCTATAACTATCACATTTCTACACACTATTAACTATCCAGTCACATTAACGTTGTTCACCACCACCACCAGGCGATAACAAACATCTCTCATTATTAATTAGACTTCGGATCACGGTACAGTTTTTTAATGAAGACGTTTTACCTGAAAATAAAACGTTTATTAAAATACTTACCTGATCCGAAGTCTAATATTTTAAAATTCTGCCTGGTGGCACTGCAAAAACAACCAACGTAATGCCGAGCAAAATGAGTTTCAAACTACACGTAGCCTCTTGGTGGTGGTGGTATAGAAGAGGGAGGTGCGAAAGGGATAGCAATATGTACGCCGATAAGAGGAAAAGAGACGGAAATAGAAGCGTAAGCAATGGCATATCTCATTATTAATTAGACTTCGGATCAGGTAAGTATTTTAATAAACGTTTTATTTTCAGGTAAAACGTCTTCATTAAACATTATTATAATAAGGTATTCCTCACGGGACATTGAAATACTGAAACTCTACCAAGTAATTTCTGGCTGATTAATTGAATTGTTTATAATTTTCTTTGCTGGAAGTACAGCAAAGAAAATTATAAAACAGCTGTTTTAATTTGTTTTTTTATGATGTGTTTGTTTGTAACAGGCATTGAAGTCACAAGTCCGCGGCAAGGGCAAGATAGTGTCTCGTAAATGTGACGTGTCGGATCCGGCGACGGTGGCCGCCACGTTCAAGTGGATCGACGAGACATTCGGCGGAGTGCACATCTTGATCAACAACGCCGGAGTGTTCTACAATGGCGGCTTCACGGGTCAGTTGCACTTGTCTACTAAACGCTTATGATTTAACACAATTTTAATAGAACATGCCGTGGGCTCTCAATATTCGTGGACCTTTCTAGAAAAAACTAATTTTGCGACCCCTTCTACTCGATATTGATATATTTTGTTTTTTTTATTACCATTTGTTTTTGGACTCACTGCCGCCCCTCATGCTTCAGCGCTCACTAGGGGGCGGTATGACCAAGTTTGGGAACCTATGCTTTATACGGATATTTTTAATAAGTAGTTATGTAGAGTCCATTGGCTGTAAAATTCCACATCACTTTATCGCATAGAAGCCTAGTTCTTAAGTTAAATGTGCCTCAATAGGTGGTAATTTATGTCATGAGTATTTTAAATGTTATAACCATAACTGTCGATATTAATAATTGAACCTCAGTTAACAATTAACTGCAAGTTTGTTGTATGTATGTGTACCTAGTAAACAGATAAAGGAAATCGCTGTACGTAGGTACTTACGTGGTGAACGTGCTGTCTGCAAGGTCTTTTAGTTTCTTTAATATCTGGTGGTTCCGTAATCAAAGATCGTGAACGTAAGTAAGTAGTTTAAGTATTTACAAAGTCCAAATTGTTGTAGATGCAGCCAAACAAGTTGAAAAACGCAGTTTAGGTTCGTTAAAAATGCGACTGCACCAGATTAGTTTAGATCTCCCGATCGGTAGAACAATCAACCAAGAGTCCTCTGCCTTGAAACACCTAGTTTTGTTCAAGTTATGTGTCCCCTCTGCAGACTAACAGCTTCTGGCTAAAGTTAAGATAATGAAAAGATTAAGATAGGACAAAGTAGTTGTAGATATACAAAACAAATATTGTTCTAGCTCATTCAGGTCTATTATTTACAATCTTGTTCATGTTTACTAGCAATTATACTATTATGTACCTACCATTAAAGGTAGTATTTAAGTACTTAGTTAGGTACATTGTATCTATTAGCTCTGTACGCCTTTGTCTTTTTGCTATGCTAATGTAAGCGTCTTATGCAATATACATTTTATCAAAATGGAAGATAAAATTGTACCACAGAAATATTTATTTCTGTAAATATACATATACCACATTAGCACAAACCTATCTATCATGCTTGTTACTATATGCAAATTTGTTTATGTTAATTCAGAGGATTTTTGGGACACTGGTATGTACATACATACATAATATCACGCCTGTTATACCGGAAGGCTCAGGCAGAATTGTATAAAATACACCCAAGTTACGTTATTTACAATTTTATTTCTATGTACGTGCGTTTTTTTTTAAGTAATCGGGAGTCGTAGGTACATAGCATACAAGGGTTTGTATAATTTTCCGACGACATACATACACAATATCATGCCTTTTTCCCATAGGGGCGGGCAGAGACCAATGAACGCCACTTGGTACGATCCTTACTCATTAAAATGTTTCCACGTGAAGTGTGCACAGAGTTCAGGCCGAATGCACTTATTTAGTGTGATTATAGTAGTTAGAATGTATTACGGTGTATTCTTTCAGATGTCGGCAACGATATGATAAGCGAGAAGGACATGCTGGCGACGCTGGACATCAACGTGAAGGGCACCATGTTGTGCGCGCGCCACGCCGTCAACATCATGAAGAAGCGAGACATCGCTGGACATGTCGTCAATATCAACAGGTACCGTACCAGTCCGTACCACCACTGATAGATAGCAAGCAGTTGGCTCCAAAAAATCGTTAAACTAAGTATTTAAAAACGTTAAAGCCTATTTATTACGAAATTTTAATAAATATCTAAACTTAATCAGGTTAGAATGGTTGAAATTCAACATCTCAATCGACGTTAAATGTTTTTACGATTGAATAGTACTCTTATGTATAGTTCAGTATATAATGAGGTTTATGATTTCGATCCGTTAAGATTGATTATGTTCAGAGACTTTTGGAGCTGACTGTACTCTAGACACCATTGTATTCATTGTACTCCACTATTGCTTTCATTCTTGTGATATCATGAGATATAATCGTCCACTGAAAAATTGAATTCAAGTATGTATTAATTTATCTATGATGAAATTTTGTGTTTCGGTATTCTGCCAACTAAAGTAAAAGTATAATGTAGCCTTGCATGACCCAGGTTTTTTTCTGATTGCAATTCAGTTTCCTCATATCAGAATTGATTAACTGACTTTTATTAATTTGAACGCTATTGTCCAGTAATAGTACTTACGAAAACACGCACTCTTGAAATACACGTTACAATATAACGTTATATTCGGTTATCCATACTATATACTATATATACTATATATACTATAATAATATTATAAATGCGAAAGTAACTCTGTCTGTCTGTCTGTCTGCTACTCAATCACGCCTAAACTACTGAACCAATTTGCATGAAATTTGGTATGGAGATATTTTGATACCCGAGAAAGGACATAGGCTACTTTTTATCCCGGGAAATTGACGCATTTCCCGGGAAAATTCAGGTGGCGAACGAAGTCGCGAATAATTAATACTATAATTACATTGAATTAACAACATTCCGTTGTCATGGCAACCGTTTTAATGACGGATATGCCTTATCGCGACTTCGTTATATTAAGGGATATAAATTATTTTGAGAATATTTTTCGTGAAAAAATCATATTTTGTATCATCACGCTACGACCAATAGGAGCAGAGTAACAGTAAAAAGTGTTACAAAAACGTGGAAAATTCTGACCCATTCTCTCTTATGTGACGCAAGCGAAGTTGCGCGGGTCAGCTAGTATGAAATATGTACATTGTACCTACATAAATTATGTATTTACATATTTATATTTTTTTAAGAACTGTACAATTTATTGGAATCAGAAATGAACTTAAGAGTGCCGCCACTTTATATTCGTAAAACTTTCATAAATGCCTATGCCTATTTAAGTAATATTTTCGAAATTTCCATCGTTGAATGTGATAATAAAGTAAAGTCGCCTTTATGTTAAACAGCGCACGTACCTAAGTCAATTGATGTGATTATCTCACGGTATAGTTTATTGTACCTCCGACAATAAAACTTGACAAACAGGTCTTGTAATTATAGAATTTTTATCGACATTAATGACTAAGTATGTATAGTCGTTTGTGTAGGTCATCTTGGAAATCACCGAAATACCAATCTGATTTAAATAGTATTTGGTAAGCTATTATAGTCTGACAACTTACTTAGTAGAGAAACTTGGCATGCACGGTTTATCTAGATTATAATATATGCATAATTCTGTGTATGTTCGAAATAAATAGCTATATCAATCAGACCACATACATAAGCCTATATAGGTCATCGATGTTCCAAAAATTTAATGTAGCTTAGCTTGTCCCCGTAAGGGGTTGTCCATTAATCACGTGAGGCTTGAAAGGGGGGGGGGGGAGGGGTTTGATAAAAATCACGAAAATAACACAAGGGGGATAGGGGGTGTAGTAAGATATCTCGTGTATTTATTTTTTCGTCCAACGCGCTACAAGGTAAGGTAAGGTAATACCTTACAACCTACTAAAAATACACGTGATGTTAAGAAGGGGGAGGGGTGGTGGTCTTAAACCTCACTACGTATCACCAATGGGGGAGGGGGGGTTAAAAAATGCTAAAAAAAGATCACGTGATTAATGGACAACCCCTAAGCTGCTAACCTATGCATACAGTTTTCTCCACTTAGTTGTTGAACTAAAGAATTAAGCTTAGAGCATAGTAACTACGCTAATTTGTCTCGAGACCAGTGTGAAAGATCATGGTTGTTTCATTGTTCGCAGCATCGCCGGGCACTACATCCCAAGCGCGCCGATATTCAACATGTACCCGAGTACCAAGTACGCCGTCACCGGCTTCACGGCTGGACTCCTCAATGAGCTGGTCTCACACAAGAACAGGACTAAAGTTACTGTAAGTTGGAAATCTGTCTGCTTCATGGACTAAGTTCACAACCATGTTGGTCCAACACCTATAATCTAATCTATTCGATCAGTAACATAATATTACCGACTAACTTGAAAGTAAGAGGAAATTTACTGAAAATTTAAAGCTCTGTCTATGGTGCAGTACCTATAGTTTAGTAAGATGGTCGCCACGCGACTATCACTACTCTAGGGGAGATCGTGGACTCGATTTCCACTCTCAATTTGGTTGGGGTCTGGTTGTATTATTATAATATGAACTCTTTTATAAATAATGATTAATTTGCTTTTTGCTCCAATGTTTGTCAGAGTTTGTCCCCCGGTCTGGTGATGACGGAGCTGGAAGGTGTGTCGGACTACAAGGACATGAACCTGCCTGCGCTGCAGCCCCAAGACGTCGCCGACGCCGTGCTCTACGTGCTGTCCACGCCGCCTAGTGTCAATGTTAGTATCCAGTACTTCGTATTAGTTTGTACCAATATTTGTAGTGCTACTGTAGTACTGTAGTTTTATAGAAGACTAGTGGACGTGCGCGTCTTTGCTCGTGTATAAGTTAGGGGTTGGCGTCTAGTTTTCTTCCAATACGAAGTGTGAACCCCTATTTAAAGAAGGATTACTAAAAATCCCTTATGCCAGAAGGTGGCTACAAACACTCGTTCAAGTCCAAATTTCATATTTTATATATAGTTAAGGCTAATTAATTTTATAAACAAAACAAGTAATTCTATATGTATAGATTTGCAATAATAGTTTTTAATGACCGGTGTTCAATGACAATTTGAACTATTAGATTACGCTTGTTTTTTTTATTCCTAGGTACAAGTAGCGTAGTCTCTTCGGTTTAGTTAGTTCGTTGCTAGTTTTAATAAGTCTTATAACTTAAGTGCTCAGTTGATATAAAAACTAATTTATTTTTCAGATCGATGAACTCACCATGACTTCTGTGACTGAGAAGAGACTGTAAAAGACCAATGTACATTATGTACAGCGACATTACATTAAGTAAAGGCACTAAATTGACAAAATTAATTGCGAGCAATTGGGAGAAAGTGATGGAGTTCTTTGTTGGCATTTAACGTCAGATCTTTGGTGTTCAATGAAGGTTGGCCGAAGAATTTGTAGGGGGAAGGGGGGTTTGAAAAAATAAATTAGTTGTTCAATAAGTGTGGCGTTTGACTTTGTTTTTAAACCACATATTTCTTTGATCATGGGTACTCTTAGTATTTCAATCTTTGTGTGTCTGAATATAGCTGCAAGCTGCTGATAGGAAGTTAAATAATAAAGTCTAAACACAAAAGATTTATATAATCTAAACACAAAAAACTTTGAAGGGGAGTGCAGATAAATGAGGTGTGTCGGGATTGGGATGAGACGTTTAGGTATGGTACAAATGCAAAATTTTGTTATTAAAATACACAGATGTTTAAACGAATTAATATATTTTTCGGACCAATAGACTCACTATTCACTCTATCACTTCAATAGACACATTATGGCAACGTTTTACTTAATACATACAAATATGGCTAAAAAATACATTTAACGACAATCAGTCAATTCTATTGGGTACTAGTTGAGCCTGATGACGCGAATCCGATCATGTTGGTACCGAACTGCAGCATGGCTCGGAGAATGTCCATCTTGAGCGAGCGGAAGGGATGCGCAGTCGCCGTCGACGTAGAGTCCTTCTGCGCCTGAAATATTATGTAAAAACCATTAAATATAAAAAAGTAAAATTAGTCCATTGAAATGTTACATGAGTTTTACATTTCTTAGAGGACGCAATTTTATTTTTGACACATGTCATGTGGGGCGGGTCAGTCGAAGCTTAACTTGAAGTTTGTGGGGTCGTCATCCTTGTCCCTCGGCCGCTATCTTGGAAAAGGGGATGGAAAAATTTTTTCGCTATATCTCGGAAACTATGCCTCTCACAATAAAATTGTAGAAGCATAATTTGTAGCAAATTATTTTGCCCACAAATATGTTTAATAACTTCTTTAATTGTTAATAATATTTAGGGCAAAAAGTTATTAAACATATTTGTAGGCATTGTAACATTTCAATGGACTAGATAGTTGACAGGTTGACTGCTATTCAGATCAGATTCAGATACTCGAAAAGACAAGAAAAATTAATGTAAGAAATGAATATAATCGACGGCCTCCGTGGTGCAGTGGTTAAGGTAGTCGCCATGCCACTACTATATAGTGAGTCGAGAGTTGTGGGTTCGATTACAACACGGAACAAAATATATTCGTGCGAACTTCATAGCTTAGTTGTTTTTGAAAAAGGCCCTTTTTAACCGACTTAAAAAAAGGGGTGAGGTTCTCAATTCGCCGGCAATATTTTTTGGTAATAAATCTGTCACAACTGCTTCTAATTATAATAGATGAACAATTGTATCCTTAGGGCGCGCTCCCACTATGTCGTGACGACAGATTATCGTGTAGTTTTAAGTGTCGTGTATTTAAATGGAGGTGTTCACATATACTACACGACTTACTGTCGTCTACGACATTTTTTTTTGCAGTGACGACAGATTATCGTGATAGTGGGGACGGCTAGCACGACAGTCGTAAAACGATAAAAAATCGTTGGATTTGTAGCTTGCTAATGATGTGCAAACGATATAGCGTAGTCACTACACGATAACAGTTTATGACGACAAACAGTCGTTATAATGTGAACAGCTAGAGACGACATTTGAACTACACAAATAGTTGTGTAGTTCAAATGTCGTCTCTCTTTCGTCACGACATAGTGGGAACGCGCCCTTAACCTTGTCAGATAATTCATAATGTCACTCAATAAACAATTAAAGATATACTTACACGGATCATCTGTAATGGTTAGTAATTAATAGTCGAGTTAATTGCAATAAATGTGACATCTAATTTTCCTTTTAATGAATTATGTTTATTTACAACTATAATGTCTCAACCTTTCTCGAGTTATATCGAAATTCGTCATTAGGACACTTGGTAGGATCTTAACTTTCTAATAAAATAAACAATAGGATGTTAAGATAACGTCAAATACATAGTTAAAATAATATATTTGTAGACACGTCATTAGGTCTTAATGTAAGACCTAATAGTGTCTTTATTAATGGTTGCATCATAAAAGACTGCAGTCATAACCACATTTTTTAAACCATTATTGTCCCACTGCTGGACATGGGTCTCCTCCCGAATGAAGGAGGGGTACAAGTATTTTGGTTTTATTTGTACAATAATAACTAAAATCATCACTGGAGACGACACAGGTACTAAGTAACTATGTAAGTAAAGTACTATCAGTATGATAATGTCTATCGCCAACTGCTTCCCGAGCTGTGCTTGGACATTTCTCCGAGCAGTCCCATCAGCAGACTGGCGAAGAAGCCCGCTGAGTCAGCCATTATCATGCCGCCGTTACCGCCGTTCTCGTCTGAACCACTCTCCCCTTCGGGCTGCTCAGCCTGCCATATTACAATCACCAAGGAAATCAATATTATCAAGGAAAAAAGAAAATACAATTTCACACAACTCATATTGTGTTCTTTAGCTCTTACCGCGCTTGTGCCTTTCAATAAAGTGGTCAAGAATTTTCCAAAGAATGCACCGTTATTTTTCTGAAACATAAAATATGTCATATTTGTGAGAGTTTGCACTAAAATTAACAATAAATACACTCATTTACAGGTCACTTACCGCTCCTCCTCCAGTGATTGTGTCCAATGAAGTTAATAAGTAGCTGGCGATTATTTCTCCCGGGTTTGAACCTTCATCAGACTTTAAAAATCGTTAATTAGGTATCCTAAACACAATTTAACATAATTCAAACAACTGCTAGCAGTTATTACTTACCAGTAAACCAACGAAAAGACCAAGAGCAGTTGCTATCAAAGCGTTTATATCGACGCCATCACCCTGGAACATCATGATCCATTTAACTAAAGTTTGTCACTTGTACACATTCAGAATATTATGATTTTGGACTTACACTCAAGTTCGCCACTATCCCTCCTACAGCGGCCAGCAGGGAACCCAAGTCTGACTCACCATCCTGTTGAAAATCACTCACTCATTACTATAAAACATACTCTACCTACTGATTTGCAAATTTTAAGTTTCTACTTACACCACTAAGTCCAGCCAGTAGGCCTAAAATGCCTCCTTGTCCATCACCTTCAGGTTCATCGTAGTCCGAATCATTATCATCACTGGCTTCGCTATCTCCATTACCATTAGACGCGTTAGAAGCCGAGTCTTGCTTCGACTTAGAATCACCGTTCTCTTTGCTTGGTTCTTCTACACTTTCTTCACCACCATTGTCTTCCTCCGACTCACTCTCTGAACCATTACTGTCGTTCTCCTCACTCTCTTGCCGTTGGAAGAACGGAGGCTTCAGCTCTGTTGCATAGTCAATGTCTATCACATTGTCAGCAATATCTTGACGTCTTTGAATTGTTTTTACTTGGTATTTCTTAAATACGTCTTTTATTACTTTTTTAACAAATTCATTGTTCTTTTTAGCCTGTAAATATTCACAAAGCATTTAGAGTCATGCATTTTACAGATGTTCAACTCAAAAAGCTATTGTAATGAAGCTATAAAAAGTAACCAAAACCAATCTTACCTTAAAGAAGTATCGCTCCTATGTCCGTTAGAAAATGCATCACACTGTGTACACTTGTAGAAAGTGGTTCAACAGGAATAAATAGTGAAAAGCCTTGACATTATTCGCGTGAATTGAACCCAGAAACCGGTGTAAAGTGTTTAAATATAGTGCTAAAAGTGCGTAAGTAAAACTCAGCCAAGCACCGTGTAAAACCGTTCACTTAGCGTTTGTTTTCGTCAAAGTACAACTACTAACACAAAGTCTTTTTGTGAAAGTTTGTTATAACATAAAAATTCAGTGATTTTAATCAAATCGAGATCAATAAGTTCTGTACCTCGTGTCTAGTTCATTTTGAAATTCATGGCTAGTAGATCTTAGAAAATATGTTCAGAAATTCGCAATAATCGCAATCACGCGATTCTCAATGGTGCAAATGTGCAACACACGTGTAGTGGTAAAGTGTGGTAAGTTTAATGTGTACTCACGTTATTGTTGCCACTCAATGAGGGTAGCAGTGCGGTGGCTATGTTGAGCAGGCTGAACAAATTGCTGCCTCCACCGTTCGCGGGCGGCGTCTTGAACTCGTCGCCGAAATCATCGTCATCATCGTCGTCGTCGTCGTTCGAAGCAATAGTCTTCACGTCATCAGGGATGGAACGTTCTTTGCTAATATCTGGCTGCAATATGTGTTTTTATAAATGAGGGCAAAATGAATGGCTCTGTCTACGCAGAGATAGAGACGATTTTAAAGGACACAATATACTTTAACTTGATCGTAGTATTGAGTTCATGAGAACAAGAAGATTATTTTTTCAAATATATCAGGTTATGTTAGTGCTCTACTTGTATATTTTTGTCCAGGGAATTCGCTACTTATAGTTAGATATATGCTAAAAATATATTAATACTTACATTATCTTTGGCACTATCACTGTCGGTGAGATCCCGCCGCCTCCGTGACACAGCATGTGGGGGAAGGCAGAACGCATTCGCCATCAAAGATAGAGCCAGGAACAACGCAAAGCTACGACCACGCTGCATTTTCACTTACTGCAAAGACTTTCAACACGCAACTATGCTAAAATGAACTCTGGCGATCAAAGTAAACTTATTAAATAAAAAGAATGTTGTTAAACCTGTTAGTGTATTTAGGGATCCATTACATAATTACTCCATATTTTATAATAGTCTCTAGTTTACCTAATGTGTTGCGTAAAAATGCAAGTGAGTCATTATTGTCTGTAATACCTTTGATTAACAAAAAATAGCAAAGCGAAGGAAACGGACACCTTTCTGGCTAACGATAAGTTTTCCGGTCTATCAACCTGTATACAGGCATTGTCTGCAGCCAACCAAACACCTGTAGAAATGTTGTCAATCAATCATAATTAGAGATCAGTATTCAGGGATGTCTCTACCCACAGATCTATCCGATCACAGAATAGAGACATTCACACACGCAATCCCGACCTACCCAAACCACGATTTCCAGCCACGCTACTAGAATAACTTGTTAAATAAACGTTTGCCTTTACGGGATGTGGCAGCAATTATAAGTAATAAAAATTAACATACCTAGAATGTACTTATATCTACCGTTCTAGTAGACTACATTCTCAGATGTATGTAAACAGATTATCTTTGTTATTATGACTACAGACATGTTAAGTTTACAATGTATTATTGACATAGTGAACATACCTGTGTGTCGGTGTGTTTGAGGGTGATTGGTGCGCTCCTCGCCGCTAGGAATATCTTATAACATTACTCAGTTCCTGCCGCAGCTACAGGCTGATGTCTTATTTCACAAAACAATCTCATATATATTTTGAGTACCGTTACTGGTAAAGTAACACTTACGGCAGGTAGTTAATTCTTTAAAAAATAATAATGGTATTAACATAAACATATCTAGTTAATGTCGTGCCTTTATTTTTTAAGGAGGTTCTCTAAGTTTCTCGGAACTCAAGTAATTTTCTATAACACTAGAAATTAGATTTTATTACGTGAACAATGAGCAAATTGTGAAAGATTGGAAGTAACCCCTTATAAACAAACTAGCTAGCAGGTACCAATCATTTGGTGTTTTAACTCTACCAGTCAATACCCCCAAACTTTAAAAAAAATACACAAGCGAAAGGAGTTCATAATTTTGCAGTAGATAGTAAAACAATTTTCTTTCCAACCCATTTCTTTCACACCCAAAGTACTAAAATATTAATACGTCAACAGTAAAATCAACAACACACTGTATGCGTAGGCGTGGTGGTGCAGGTGGAAGGTCTCGGCGACACATCGCCGGCTGCCGGCTACAGTTGCGCCACTCGAGTTGCCAAACCACTGCTTCCTCCATCCTCACACATTCCACGTACTATACACGACAACGTCGGACACTGCCGCACATCTCGCTTCCGTTTGCACCACACCGACGCAAATCACTAGTATTGATCACTTTGAATTACACCTCCAATGTTCGTATACAAAATAGCAGGATATGATTATACCACACGCCAATTTTCTTTGTGATTAGGGTGTATCGTTTTGCGGTTGCGTTAAAATTCATCATTATTCTTAGCTTTTCTAGACCCATTGTAGAGTATCAAGCCTAGTCATTCCTGTTTTGTATAGGTACATTATAATTCAGAGCATAGGTATTAACATTCAAGTCCGCGAATCTAGTGTTAATCTAAGTAGTAGCTACAACTGATGCCGCTAATTTGAAAGGTAGTGCCAGCGGTAATTACGGTGTAGACTGAAGTTTATACAACATTTTTGTAAATTAAATAGATCAATCCACTTCAGGGCTCTCACTTTGCGCCAATTATATCGAAAATTTATTCATTCATCTGTCTGAAAAAATATTTCGATCTAGACAAATAAAGAAGCAAGTCGACACTGCAATATCACACGAGAGTAAATAAAACTACGAAAAATAATAATAAATGCATTTAATATCTACCTTAGTACATAAAATAACGCAATTATAAAGAGATAATCACAATCATCAGTATAAAGATGCGCAACGATTGAAGCCGCATATTTTATTTACAACAAACTAAGAACATTGCTCTATTAATATTAATAATACGTTACATAAGGCAGTATTTATCATGATTACTTTTATTCATTAATAAAGAAAATTATATCAACAATATAGTATAGCAAGTAAGTAATTTTATACACAAATAAACATTTTTAATGATCTACGATACCAAAATACGCTTCTAACATTGGTACCCTCTTTGGATGGTTAAAGTCGTTAAAGATGTAATTAATTGGGGCTGATTGCTGGGACCGAGAGTGCACCGATAAGACGCACGGCTGTTTAGTAAGGGTCTTTGGGGATACCACTTTTTTAGATCTATAAAGGCTTAATTACAATCAAGCCAAGATATTCACGATCTTAGCTACAAGGCTATGTCACTTATGGCCGTATTCAGAAACATCATTCAATTTCAACTGATGCTCTAAAGTATTTGTTGTTTCGATACAAGTTAAAGGGACAAATACAACGTGGTTATTAAAAGTAGTTTAAAGTCCAGGGATGTTTTTGTAAAGGCCATTAGTATGTTAGGAACTGAGTTTGAAGGATTTCAGTCGGTACCGACAGCAGCATCATGTCTCGCAGGGCGCATGCGTTCCATGAGCGGTATAGCGACGGCTACGAGCTCATCCCAGTGGGCCAGGCGGCGGCATGCGGCGCACGCGCACTCCTCCGCCTCGCCCTCCTCGAAGCCCAGGTCCCCCTCCAGCCCCTCCGCCCCCTCCTCCCACTCGCCCCGCGCACCCTTCATTCCGTCGTAGCACACCCCTTCACAATCACCTGCCTTCTCGTCATCCATCTCGAATGTTACCTGTTTAAGATGTGAGAGAGAATTCAATAGGTAAGTATTTTTATTTCGATTTTTAATACTAAGTAGGTAGGTAAAGCATTTGTGTCGCATCTCCAGTTTTTATTGTTAATTTGTACTTATATCACTCTATCTACAACCTACCTACACTACTAAGGTATAGCAATATTTCTACCTACCTGACCCATGTATCTACTTGGTATTTTCCTTGTAATTATAGACTAAATAGGGATACCTACCTAAAAGTTTATAGAAAAGCCTGGTGTAGAGTCAGTGATATTACAGAAGCGAGATATTGGAAAAGATTCAGCATTAAGTTAATTTAAATTTTAAACGATAATAATGACTATATATTTTAGAAGTTACTAACGTGATGTCTTGCGATGGGCGACTCGGTATCGTGGCGGTCTCCCAATCTCGAAGCTTCACAAGCCGCGAATACAGACTCATCATCTGAAAACAAACAAAAAATATTCTATTGTAAAACTTTAACAACATAAAGTCTTATAAATATACGAAACAATAGTTGGAACGAAAAATGCATTCATGTTGTAAGCAAAAAGAGCAGTATGACCCCGACGTGATTTGAACACGCAACCTTCTGATCTGGAGTCAGACGCGCTACCGTTGCGCCACGGAGTCTTGTGAAGGTTGCCCGAAATACTATACCAGTTTGTTTTAAAGTAGATATCTATACATAGTCTAAAGTTGAGCTATCAATATTTATTCGGGATTGGGAAGCTATAAGTAAAAACCATTAGATAGTGATTAATATTCAATAGTAACCTCGTACTATTGTTAAGTTTCCTAATGTAACGCAGTTTGTGTTTGTAATTTGACTAATGTACTTTTTTATTACAATTAAAAGTTAATACTTCCTACGAGTACCTAAATACGTACTTAGTTTTAGGATGGTAGGTGTTTTAGCGCCTGATCGAATTGAACTAGCAGGTTTAGCAAGATTTGTGAGTGCATACGTGGGTGTTGTAGCTTAGAGTTAGTAGTTTTTTTAACCGATTGCCCATTGTCTGCGGCTTTTCTTTATTTTTGGTGTTAGTGAGTTTTTGCTTTTGTTTATATAGAGGATTCACAAAAGTCCTTATAAGAGGATTTACTACCAAACATAAATTGTGGATACAGGTTTAGGGCTTTGGTACCGATTGTAAACTAACTACACTGAACAGCTCTCTCTACCTTTTTATAGTACCTAACCATAACAGTTATCAAGTTTGGTCGTATCTATCGTTATTTATCTTCTTCGCAGTATAGAAAAAACATTTGAGAACCTCAATTTTAAAACTTAGGCATAGCATAAGGAGTCTACCTAAGTACATGATGTTGGCCGTTAACTGTTAAAAAAATAATTAAAATAGTTATGTTTTGGGGATGAAGGGAGAGATGATTGAATAAGAGGTACAGAGGTAAGTACACCGGGAACATACATACCAATGAAGACAGTGAGTGCGGCGGCGACGTCGTGCGCGTGCCGGGGGTCGAGCGGTCGTGGCGCGTGCGCGTGCGCGTTCCACAGCGCGCGAGCTAGTAGCGGCGCGGCCGCCGCGTCCCCGCGCGCCGCGCTCCACACCAGGGCTCGTGCCGCCAGCGCCGCCGCCGAGCTGTGCGCTGCGCCCGCGCCGCACACGTTCACCAGCACGCCCGCCGCCGCGCACCGCACCGCACACGACTCTGCACATAAGACGTTTTTTTAACAAACGCCAGAAAATAAATACAGAAGAGAACTACAGGTAATGAAACGGATAGATATCCGTTATCGTCCCTACATTCGCCCGCAGACTGGACTTCCGAATTGCTCGTTTTCATTATTCTATTTCCTCGCAGAAGTTCATTATTTTCCGTACTTGAAGTCTTACACACAAAGGCAGACCAGATAACTTTTTCAAAAGGAATTAAATGAAACTACTATAGAGGTGTGTACATTACCGTGCAACAGGAAGGGCTCGAGTGTGTCCAAGGCGCCGTGCAGCACGATGAGCTGTGCGGTGCGCGGCGCGCGCGACATGTTGCCGAGCGCGCGCACCGCCTCGCACGACGCCGCGCTGTCGCCCACACGCACCCAGCCACACGTCACTGACGCAACACACATGTCAGAAATACTGAAGAAAAGCCTAAGAAGACGGCAATCAGATCGGTCCCAGTCTTCCCAATGTGTTGCAGATGTCAGTCAATCACTTTTTGAAAACCAAGAAAAAGTGGCCGAAAAAAGCAAAAAATGTTCCATACGTGATTTTTTAAATTATTTTCAGGTAGAGCTTACTTTTACAGATGTTATCGTAGTGTAGGTGCAGCGGGTCGGGCGGGTCCGGCGGCTCGCGGTAAAACGTCAGGTTGTTGAGGGTCGCCAGCGCCGCTGTCGCCAGCTCCTCGCGACGCTCCATGGTGCTTAGTCTTTCCTCAGATGACATGCTCTGCAATTTTTTTTTAATTATCTCTGCACGGTACAAATGCGACATAACCAACACTCAGCAACAGGTTTAAATGATACTGAAAATTCAGTACTTTCGAGTGTTTTACTTTATATTTGTAAAGTAGGTTATTTGCTTACTGTACCTCATGTTCTACGATATTATCAGCAAGTTGTAGACACGCGTATAAAGCTTTGACGGTTCTTTCCGCATGTGTCGCAGCCAGCCCTCGACCCGCGCGCTCCGACAAACATAGATTGGCGACTACGCGCACTGTCTGAAAAAGAAAACATACTTCTTTATAAGTTACTGAATTGATGCAACGTTTCGACTTACTAGTCCAGCGTGGTGGACTTAAAGGCTAGCCTATATGTAATTCTCCAAACAGACTGCGTGTAAAAGTGGAATTCTGCTTACCTTGATAAGTACATCCTCATCTGAACCATCTGACCCACCCAAATCCGTACCTATGAAACAATAGATTATTTGGATTGTACTGAAATTTTCAAGATCACTTCACAATAGATGTAAAATAGATCGTAAATCTTTGAAAGCATTAAATACCGATCAAGTGCAAGTCGGGGTCCTGGTCTGCGTCTCGTGCACCTTGTGCAATGCGCTGAGTGTACGACTCCAGAATCGTCAGCAGTACGTCTATCGACCCCTCTTCGTTGTAGATCTGGTAAAAACACAATGTTCTTGAAAAAAAACTATACTTATTCCAAAGCTTTGTCTGTTGTTACATGACATCGATTCAGAGTTTAGGCTATTGCTTCATTGCATAACAAGTGTTTAAAATAGGATTATAACCTATTTTTCATGTAAAGAACATGAGAAGTGAAAGATTATGATAAAAATTTGAAGACAAGGGCCTGTTTCCAATTATTCGAATTCAATTCAATTGTCAAGTTATAAGTACGTACATCGTCGCGCGCCCGCTCGGCGGCGGCGGCCATGTTCCCCAGCGTGTATGCGAGGCGCACGGCCAGCGCCGCACGCGCTCCGCAAGCCGCCAGCGCGCGCAGCAGCGCCCGCGCCGCGCCCGCCGCCACCACCAGCGACGACAGGCACGCGCTCGACACTGACAGCACGCTGGGATAACAACTCTACACTTCAACCGGCTTGTCAGGCAGAAATCCATTGACAGGCCCAGAGTTTTGGTTCAAAATAGACTTAAAATCGGATTAGAGACCTTAAGAAGTTTTCGTAGTCGGTCCCGGTATCCAGTGAAAATATGGAAGTAGATGATTTCGAGGGTCGGTCTATCGAGGTCTCAAAGTCTCTTTTTAGTTGCTTGCGAGAAAAATGTTATGGACTGGGTAACACTCTTCTGCAAAACAGTAGTAATTAAGACTTGCAAGGAACCATCATACCTAAGACATCGTGCGACGTTCGTGAGCACATCTCTGTCAGTGTGCAGCGACAGAGCAGCTACAAGCTCGGGCAGTGCGCCGCTCGCCACGAACTCGTGCGCGTGTGCATCCACCACTGACGCCAGACTACGCAGCGCACCCGTCACTTGATACAGAGCGTGAGTGCACTGCTCGTCTAGAGAACGAGGGTTCTCTGCCTTCTGCATACAAACCAATAGGTCATTTTAATGTAATGATAAGGTCGTCGTTCTAAAGCTCTGTCTTCTGACGAGTTTCTCAATGGTTAAGGCGTGGGGAGGTGGTGGGTTCGTTTTTCTGAATGAACAATTTTTTTGGAATCTCTAAACCATTGTTTGTATGATTTTAAGACTCCCCGCGACGCAAGATATGAGCTGCTCGAGTTGTCTTTTAGAAAACCACAAAAGAATAAAAGCTAGTTTCGGGCTGTAGTTAACGTATATTAACCGCGTTGTTGAGTATCTTGAGGTGCAGCGCGGTGAGGTGCACGGCGCCGGCGGCCGTGGCGCGCGCGGCGAGGCGCGGCTCCAGCGCCAGCACGCGCAGCGCCGCGCACCCGAACACGCAGCACGCGCTCTCCGACACCGGCTCCGCGCGCCCGCACCCCTCCACCACCAGCTCTGTACAACACACAATTATATCATGGCTCATCTGACGTAGTACTGAGAAATACAGAATAGTCTTAAGCCTGTTTTCTAAATCAGGTCTTTTGTGATATTCGTAGGGTTCCATATAGCTGGTGTAACTTTTAAGAAGATATTCTATTTTTATTTGACTTACCTAGAAGGTTCGTGTTCCGAAAGTAATGGTCGTTTTTATCATTCTTAGCTATTTTGAAGACGAGTTTACATGCGGTCGTCAGATGTGGACCGGTCACACGTAACTAGAACAATAAAAGGTTATTTTTCAGATCAACTGCTTTTAATAATGCTGTGGAGTGCTTTTGTAGCACTTTCTTAGGCCAAACCTTCAAACAAAAAGTGTCATATGTATTATCATATTCTTTTTACAGCATAATTAACTCGTTATCGTTACCCAAAGTAATTATCATTATGTGTGAGGTATAGGTGAGTAACATCCATCCAATAAAAATATAGGAGTAACAGTAAAAAGTTAACTTACTGTAAGCAGGGCCCGTGCAAGCGCGACTAGCACCTCATCATCAGGGTGTTCAATGTGCGTGTATAACGCTCGCAGCAGTAGTTCCCGCAGCGCGCCACCTGGCGGCTGAACCTCCGCGTTACGTCGCACTGCCTCCAGCAGCTGGAGGGTACGGGACGTGGAGCGAGACTTCTGCGACAACGCCTCGGCCAGCTCCAGGGTACTCATCCTGATAATCCGTAACAAAGTAAGTGTTAAAATTACTTTAATGACTCAGAGAAGAAAGATGATGTTACTTAATTTTAAAATCGCGATTTAAGACGGGACAAACATTTTAAAACTTATTAGATTACACGGAAATCGGGAAGAGTAATTAAATTATCGTTATTTGATAAATTATTACAGAATCGACGGCAGTGATCGTTAACTTCAAATACGATAGAAGTCTTTCTTTGCTATAGACGTATTTCCAGTACGATGTCAAGGAATAGGCTAGAACTGGGTCCCTGGTTGGATAAATGGCAGCTTACTTGTCATACTGGTCAGGGGAAGTATTGGGCAGCTGTACGGCGAGATGTTTCACAGCGATCTCGTTATTCGGATTACCAGCCGGCACCTCGTACGATACAGACTTGCTGACCGCGAACTGCGACCGTTTCGCACTGCTCTCTGCACTCGATGCTAAAATAGGGAAGAAGAATCATCAGACCATCCTTTAATTGGGGCTCCAAGGATTAACTGGGAAATTGAAACGGGAATTAAGATCTACATATTATAAAAAAACAGTACTTTTACTTACATTTGCTGTTATTGTTATCCATGTAGGCATCGTACTCGGCCAAAGGTCGAGTTACAGAAATCGCTTGCGCTAGCGCTATTTCTGTTTTGATATCTAAAACACAAGCATTACATATCAATACTACCCTAAAAACTTTAATTAAACAAAAGAATACTTTGAGTATACTCAAAGTAATTATAGAACAAATAAATAGTGCGTTTGACGGTAGGACACTACTCTGAAAGTAGGAAAAGCTGGAGGTACTTAGATTATAAGTTCTATAAAAATATGGGGGCGCTTTCATAAATACCGTCTGTCTGAACTTGTCCCGTGGTGTTCCTGCGATGTAGAGGCTTACTGCGCCCGCTGAGATGTGGCAACTTGGTGAACCCACCCCAACTGTCACCTG
This sequence comes from Anticarsia gemmatalis, assembly GCF_050436995.1. NCBI lineage: Eukaryota > Metazoa > Arthropoda > Insecta > Lepidoptera > Erebidae > Anticarsia > Anticarsia gemmatalis. The sequence goes on along the minus strand of NC_134764.1, from coordinate 3,965,668 downwards.
CCATGTTTTGCGACGCTGGCGCTGGACGAGCCGCGCGGAGCTGCTACAAATTCAAACATAAGATAATAGGGTTACCTAAGAAAATTTTGGAGGATTTAGAACGAACTCAATAAGACACTCATAGTGTGGTATTGTGTGCTCACTGATACAGCGAAGCTTCGAGATAATAATATGTACCTTCAAAATTCAACGACAGTTTAAGAGATAATCTAGGGATTGTAGGCACCAGTAAGATAGCACAACGTTACCTGTGGTTTCTTTTTATTGGTGTGTGTATCATTGAGCATGTCGTCTAACGCATCTTCCTCGAGGTTGGCGAGCCGCGCATCCAGCGCTGCCAATGACTCCTCACCGCTTTCCGACAGACTGAGAAACTTCAGGCTGTACACAAAAACCACGATTAACTCCAATACCATTAACTTAGTTCCTTGTGTTCGTAATCTCTCTGAAAACCGGCTCCCATTTGTTAAGTACACAACTGTAGCATAGCTTAATAAGTGCTGAACGGGTCGTAAAACAGATTTCGGTTACTAGCCACAAGATTTGATAGAGGTTTGGTTAAGTTAGTAATTTTTGAAGACCCTTATGATTTATCTGTAGGCTTATAGCCAGCTTAGCTTTATCTTATGATTTATCTTTATACGTTTTGTTGGGACTTACTCAAACGCGCTAGGTGGTCTGGTTTCCTTGATGCGCGTGCGCTCGGTGTACAGTGCGCGCTGTGGCTCCCGAGGAGTGTAGGGGCGGCGCGTGCGCAAGGCACGGAGGGCGCCGCCAGCTCCTCCACCACCACTGTTTGATGCACCACTCATCTCTGCACAAACGCATTTGTAGAAGACTACAGAATAGGGAAGGTCCTAAGAGAAGAGTTTCTCCGTTCTTAACAACTGTTGATGAAAACTTCAAGAAACAAGGATTCCAGAGACGGCGCGTAACTTGGACGTGACATTTTATTTAGTAAATTTTTACTCTCTCTTGAAACCCATTTCCTACAAAATCAATAGCCACTATACCTTAAGTGTTTTTGTAAAATATACCTGCGATCATTATAAAGATGTCTTTATAGACTAAATAATTTAGCTTTAATACTTCAAAAGTTTCAAACAGTTCGCGTGATAGCTTTGAATAACATAAAATGTTAGTAACCTAAGAAGTGGCTCTATTGTTTTACATTTACATATGTTTTGACTCTACGTTAATCCGACTCTTCTGCAAATTTCCATCATACTTATAGTTCATACGGATGCATACACAATGCATATGCCAAGATGTACCTACAAATTATCATTTGCACGTTAATATTGTGTTGGTTCTTTATGTCTATCCAGTGTTACTCAGTGTAATGAAGGACTATTGAACTTTGCAGGCCATCGAAGCTTAAAGAATAATATAGAAGAGTAATATTACTTAATTAGAAAGCCATACGTATGGAATGGTTAATGGTAACAGATGAATTTGAAAACTGTCATGGACGATTAATTCTACAGATTTATGTTTTAGAAAAATTTCTTCAACATGTTTTAACATTGGCATTGAAAATCTAACATTTTGGAGCTGCTTGCTTACATTAACTTGTACGACAATGACCTTTTGTTTGCACTACGTTATAAGGCGTTTTGATTTAAATTTTTCGCTGTAAACCGAGCTATTAATGTAAAGATCGCGTGTGAGGTGTTTCACCGTGGCAACCAAGCCGGTAACAAAATAACAAGACGGAATGACCGCGTGACCTCGCGCCACACCGCCTCCGAACAACAACACAAAGAACCAGAGGGTGTAATGTACCGGTACGACACAAAACAACCATCATTCCGATACCACCAATGTATTTTCGGAATCCAAAAACAATTTTCTGTATTCGTACGCTGTATTTTCAAAGGTATTTGAGAAATACGGAAGAAATTCTAGTTCCTATGCAAATGTTTTAATAAGGTAGCAATAAAAAAAAACTAATAAACCTTTAATGAAGACTTGAAATTAAGGAATACGCCCGTTCTAAGCATTGTCTACCTCAACATTTACTAAGTATAACAAGAAATGTGTTGCTGGTAGACTTAGCTAAGACCATGCCGACCACGACCTACCTCGTGGTCTTGCCTAATTATAATTTATACCTCTTATCTAGTAGTTGTAGATCGTCTTCATACAAGTGTATTGAAACGTAAGTATCTATTCTGCTGATTTCAATACAATAGCACCATGATAGTCGAGAATATGGTAAAGGAAGGTAACGCGAAATCCTAATATCTATAATGAACCTTCGATTCAGGTCCAACTTCAATAACTCAAGTAACTAGGTACATATATTGAAGTTTAACTGTTTCCTGAAGAACTTTCTCTTGTAAAAAAGAACTCAATAACTCCGAAACTAATCCAATTTCTATCAAGACAAAGACTTATTCAATTCAAGTCCTTGAAAAGTTTCATCCAAGTTAGACCATAAAGCTTCTATTTTAAGGTGTTTTCGATAGGTATGTGGAAACATTAAGTTCGTGTAGAAGGTTATAAAGTCAACCCGTTATGTGACATACATGGTGACACAAAAATAAGCTGTTATATTGAAAACTACGGAATTGTATTATCCAGTGTTTGGTGGTGCGTGACTGCGGCACATTAGTTCACTCGTGCGATATACGACGGCGAGGCGGGTAGCGCTAATTTAACCGCCATGCTATCACAATCGATGTGCGAAAAACGATAACGTTTTGATCAATTCCGCGATATTGCATTGATTAAACGTCTACTGTAGATACCGTCGGTGGGCTTTGCAGATATTAGCGATCATTCTGAGTGGTTTTTAATTAATCGCTCGATAGATAGGTAGAGCGTAAAGCCCGACATGAATAAATAAAGTTTATTATTGAACTTACGACGTAGTTGTAGTAATAAATCAATATAAAGTCCTAATCAGTAGAAATAGCCTCATCGATTTTAATAATATAGTTTACAAGTTTAATGAAGACATCAAAGGAAGTGGACTCGTTTGACAGAACTTATACCGAAACTTTTATGTATTTACTTACAACTGTTGTGTGAGTAAATACAACTTATGGCTCTAATTTATTAAACTTAGTCATTTTCCCCTATTAAATACATACATTCTTACACAAAAAGACCAAAGAACGTCACTTGCTACGATCTCTGTAAACATCGCATCATTCAAATCCATATAATAATATCTCATCAATCAGGACCGCCGTTCACGAGTACTATGCACCTGACCTTATTGCAAGACGTCACATCGTCATCATCACATTATTAAAAACTTACCTCCGTAAATAGCGGCTCGCGCTTCGCTGATGATCTCGGCGGAGGTCTTGCGCCGCAGCGGCGCGTAGAAGGGTGCGCCGGCGCCGCGACGAGCGCCTCGCTCACTCATCGTCTACCCTGAACAACAAACAACAGAATAAACCTCATAAATCCTTATTCAAGATTGAGTTAAAGGTCTGTTCCTCCCTTGAACAGCACACAACATCTAAGTTCTTGAAATCTTGTTGAAAGCTCGAACCAGCAATAAAATAACAATCCTCAGGTTGCCGTGGTGCCACCCAAAATGCTTATATCCTAAACTAGCTGACCCGCGCAACTTCGCTTGCGTCACCTAAGAGAATGTGTCAAAATTTTCCCCGTTTTTGTAACATTTTTCGATGCTACTCCGCTCCTAATGACCGTAGCGTGATGTTATATAGCCTATAGCCTTCCTCGATAAATGGGCTATCTAACACTGAAAGAATTTTTCAAATCGGACCAGTAGTTCCTGAGATTAGCGCGTTCAAACAAACAAACAAACAAACTCTTCAGCTTTATTATATTAGTATAGATTATGCATTCTAATTCAAGTGTGTACTTGGCCGCATCCTTGGGTTTAAGGTAAACAGGATTTAACTTAAAAAGAGTTGTTTCTTACTCGACCTATTCCCATAATGTAAACGTTCTCATAGCTCACAGGCGATTATCAAAAGTACAGGGGCTTACTTTCAGTAAATGTGTAATGAATAAAAAATAAACTTGTCATTTAGTAAGTAAAGCATTGTTTATGAACCACTTATGAAAATGGGGTAAGTGGATAATGTATCGTCGCACATGTCCGAGGTAAAAGTAGACCGCCATGAATATTTGATGTGTTGTCAATCAGTCCATCATGGTGACCGACACGATGACCCAAATGAAGTAATATGTTTGTGTGTCACGTTATCTGCGATCTGAACACTCTATTACCTTGATATAGTTCCAATATAAGTAAATAATGTTAATATATTAACGTAATGTGTTACTCAAATAGTTCGTAGAAATTGTAGAAAGCTAGTCAATGTTTTATAAATTCGTTAAGTAAGTTGCTTATCTGGTTCAAACTTAATTAATGGTTCCTTTTCCGGGCAAATATCTCCTTTCTATCCTATTATTATTCTATTTTAATTACACCCAATCTAGAAAAATCGTGCGTGCCAAGGCTCTCTACTAAGTTATCGGACTATAGAGATACGTAGAGCCAGCTTTGGTTGTGATTCTTGTGATCGACAAAAGTATAACAAAAATCCTTTTTTTCTTTGAAATAGCTTACAATATTAACTTATATAACTATAACCGTCAATGGTTAATACCAGCTAATGCACATACGTTTAATACTACATGACAAGCAACATAAAATAAAGTTTAATTAATTAAAATGTACGTAATTAATAACTATTGATTCGCTATAACCTTGTCTATTTTGGTATTTCACGGACTTTTTAAAATAACTGCATGACTTTCAATAATTCACGTTATTATTAGTAAAAAAAAGGAATTTTTCCTCAAGATTCATTACAAGGCAAAAGAAAACCTTTCAAGAGAACACTACCGTATAATCAAAATCGTTATGTGATTTCTTTGTGAGTAACAGGGCACCGGTGATTAACGTTAGCGACGAGTTAATGGTAACATTCCACACGCGACTCTATGATACCTGTAGGGAATTAAATCAATCAATCCTTTGTTTGTGTTCAAGAAAGCTGCTGGAAATATACGTACGAGTATAAAACGTTTTACATAAAATATTGTTAATTAAAATTGATCAACTTTTGTAAATTAACCAAATTAGATGAGAATAAATAAAGAAATTCAAGCGTATTTTTAATATTACCTATTAGTTATAGTTTTATATTTGTTTGTTCTATTAAGTTAGGTATATTATTATTTTAAAACAACGTGTTAATATGATACTATAAAAATGTTGAATAACTTACGAAATAAATCCCTCACAAAAATTAAAGCTGCGCTACGACGTCGTAGGCGGGCGGCTGTCCTGCATGTGCTACGGTGCCGTAGGCGGGCGGGTGCCGTGCTCGCGCTACGAGCGTCGTCTAACTTCTACGAAAGTTGATATCCCGCTACGACCGCGTATCAACAACACGCAAGCGCTTCGTATACAGTAACTCAACTTTTTGATGAGTATGTGATTAATTTCGCTCGTTCATAATTAATTAGACAAACTTAATGTTTTTATTAAACGATTTGTCAGTTATCTGAGCTATAAGTTGTGACCTCCGTATAATTTTAATATAAGTCAATAAGTGTTTGTATTAAATCGAGGGATTTAAGTTGAAGTGTCGCTTTACCTAACAACCTTGATAATTATGAAGGATAATCTATAATCTATTGCGTGTAAACGTGTACATTAAGTACCTAGAGAAAAGCTTAAATCATTGACACATATTAACGATCAAGGCTAGTTAGGTATTCACGGATGAACTATTTGAATTACTCATCAAAGAGTTAGGAACTTATTTCATATTATTGCTGAATTTTAAATCATTAGTAAGTAATTATAATTAGGCGAAAAGAAAGATTTTTCGTCACAACGTGCATGATCAAATTAAACTTATTTTTTATTACAAAAAATATATTCTGATACTCATATATGTACATAAGTAGTCAGTATAGGTACGTATTACTGGGATGTAAACAAACAGTATGTGTAACTTACCAAGTTAGCCAAATCTACGTTATTTACTAGATCTCTTTTCAAGCAAGTTTGAAGGAAGCAATAACAACCATCAGAATAATCAGACTTGTATATTTTGTAAATACTTTTTCAAACCTAATAAAATACTTAATAACTTTAAACCGCCAATAGTCAAATAACTATACTCACCTCAAGGCATCATGAATTCGTGACAAAGCGGAGTCGTGCACCCAACTATCTACTTAACTGTTATTGTACATGTACCTATACGATAAAGGAAGGCTCTAGATAGTGCACCTAGATGTATTATTTTAAAAACTACTAGGTATATCGATTTTGAAAACTTAAAGCGTCCCCGTTAGTTTCCAAGGATACTGGATCATAACATTCGTGACTATCAAGCGCGCTGCTACCTACTAAGACGGATCTAGAGCAAGCTACGTCTATCTAGAAATAGTAAGTTTGTCAAAAACCTGCATACATCATACAATAAAAGAAGTACCTACATTACAATCACGGTTCTTAGCCTTACCGTTACTCCGTTTAATTGATTTTTGTCGGAATTGCTAGTGGTATATAGTATTATGTTTTAAGAACACAATATAAGATATACAATTTACTGCACCATTTCTAAAACAAATATATTTTTCACAAAATATATACACTATATCTACAGAAATACTGATTCATATTTTTTGGGGTTTATTTTAAGTGATTTTAGGCAATGTCAACAATAGATAGATCACATAGATATCAGCAAGGAGTCGATATGTACAAATTTTGAATTGACCGCTTTTATTACGAATTTTATAAAACTGATCTTTGTTTATTCGACTAATATATTATTATTTTCCATTACCACATTTTTTTATTAGTTGGCAACACCAAGAATTATTATGTCATCGCGTTCCAAGTCTTTTCTAAAATAAATTATAAACTTAAAGCATTCCATTGACGTTTCATTGTGGACACATGGGTTTTGTGTACTTTGTGCAAGTTTTTAAATAATTCAAATATTTAATATTACGTTGAGATATGGACGAAGATGAGATATATTCGGAAGTGTGTAGATTATGTCTGCAAGAATCTGGATCTACAGATTTATTTGAGAATGAAGACTTGGTTCTAGACGTTCTTCTGTGTACCGGAGTAAGAGTATGTAACAATAACAACACATTATACAATAATAACATGTTTAGTGAACATTACTGACTAAATGTATAACTTAAACCTTTTTACTGTTTATTTTAAGATCACATATTCTAGTCACCTGCCTCGAAAGATATGCTCACAATGTCTGGAAACTGTAAAAAGTGCAAAACAATTAAGGATATTAGTTGAGGCAAATGAATTGCGGATAAGAAATATATTTGCCAGCCAAAATAATTCAGATGAGACCGATGAGGTATGTCCTACATTTTCACTTAGAAGTTGCTTTCATGTGTTATTTTTTTGATTTGAATCATAACAGACTTTGATCATGTCCTTTACAGACCCAGAATCTTGAGGAAAATGTGCCAAATGTGTCAAACAGTAACAATGACCCACATAGTGACTTTAATGGTATCCCTGATGGTGCAGAAGACACACATTATGAGACAGTAAAAAGACGGAGATCAAGCTCTCCTGAAAAAGTATGAATCTATCTAAAAAAATACCAAATATTAGTCTATCGATCAGTAAATAATAAACAAGTGTGCATGTGAAACAAAATAAAATTTGAAATAGTCCCCTTATTACATCCATACCTCGGGTATCTACTATATTGTTAGACATAGATACAGATACTCTGTATGAATAAAAAATAATGCAGTAACATTAAATGCACAGTTTATTTTTTAAATGTTCTGTTTCTTTTAGAGTAAGAATGAAGTAATGAAGAAGATTGCTGTAAGGAAAGATTTACTGATTTCTTCTCAGAATGTGGTATGTAAAGTTTCATGATATTCCTTTTAAACTAACTATGAAACCCAGAAACTTGATTTAATTTGATTTTCCAGACTTCCCCAGGAAAGGACTACAAATACATAGAAGGTACTAAATATGGAATATCAAAAAATTACACCGTCACTAACAATGCTGATGAAGTGGCTGTGACTTACACTTGTGGAGTAAGTACCTATGAATATATCATCTTAATATTATAATTCTTTTATAAAGTCTCCCACATTTGTTAAACAGACAACAGACAGACTAGGCCTATGCCTGTCTGTTAGTGTCTGTTTAACTCAAAATGTATTGTCAAGGTTTTCAAGGAATTTTCACCAATACACACTGATTCTCAAGGATATTAGAGTATAGTTTTAGTCAGTATAGGTGCTGAAGGCCATTGGTTTGTATTAAAATCTTTCTACAAACCCTTGTACTGTTGACTATAAAATAGTTTTTATTTATTCAAACACTACTTCTAATTCAAAATTATCTTGATTTGTGTTTCAGTTATGCCCCAAGTCCTTTCCAACATGGAAGAAGGTGTACTGTCACCAGCGGTCCCACAATAAGACAATAGTTTGTACAGTAGATGGTTGTGGCAAGAAGTTCGCGACGAAGGGTGATGTTGAAAAGCACATGCGCACGCACACGGGTGAACGGCCATTCAAATGCCCAGACTGCACTAGCACATTTACTCAACGCTGTTCTCTACGAGCGCACTATGAAGCATTGCATGAGTCATGACCCCACAAACGCAGACTTAGAACTCGAGCTCGTGACTAAGTACCAACAGCCGCGCAGATCAAGTTCTGAGGTTAAGCTACACTTGCCGAGGTTGTTCCCTGGATGGGTGATTATTTTAAACGTATCGTATACCAGCGTTTTTGAAGCCACGTCAAATCGTGGGTCCCCACTGTCAATTTTAAAGTACTTTGACAGTTGTTACCTATAGTCAGAAGCTTGAAAATCTGACAACTAGTCTTAGCGAAGATTGGGTTACAAATCAGGTATCTGGGCCGTGGAGGTCCGATAGGCAGTCTCTTCATGTAAATTACTGATATTCAGCTGCATGCATAGCTGCATGTTGTTGACTCCAACATACTTTTGAAGAAAGGCTAGGCTATTTGACATTGTACATCCTCTCATCAAACAATCTGATCTCACGGGCACGGTGTTTGTACAGCCGCCATGCTTCGTCCCCGAGCGATAGGCGCGATATGAAACGCGGCTTACGATAGGCAATCGTAAGTTGTGCATGCATGCTAAATACAGTGTGCTGACTTATAACGAACAATCTTCTGACTTTGAATGTTATACTAGTTTTAAGCAAATGTGTACATGAAAGAATAAGTGCTATTATGTATGCATATTTTTACCTGTAACTAAATGGATTTTATGGCCAAAAAATGTGATTTTAATTTATTCGTCCATGTTTTTACAGGGTATACTAATCTTATCGTGTCATACTTTTTTATACATAATACACCTACATTACTTTTACGTAAAAGTAATAAAGTTTCAATAGGATTTTACTCCCTTGTAAGACCTTAAATAAAAAAAAACTTTTAAAATAATTTGTTTTATTTTGATATAATAGTTTACATACAGGATGATAAGAGTATTTACATATATCTATATTACATAATATGTTAGGCCTATGATAATAGACATAATCATTTTACATACAAGACTAATAAATAAGTAATTATAAAAGTATTTTGGTGCTAGTAAGTCGAAAAGACATAACAATGTATTAAAATCACATTCACATGTGAACCACACTCCCCAGAACTCTCGAAAATGTATTTAACCAAAAATTTACCAACAACTTAAATATAGAATTTTAAAATGCTTTAATAACAACTAAAGTCGTGTCCAGTCTGAAATGATAAAATAATGATCAACAGCTTATTGTCAATATTAGTTTCAATTATCAGCGAAATTACATTGGATTAATATCACGAAACTAGAAAGACGTAACGTTTTAATCATATTATCATTGATAACTGGACACTATAATAATAAATCACGGTACATCTTAACCCATTCAGTGCCGTGCACGCCCATCGGCGGGTGAAACGTTTTTACTGACACGCCGAGCCCGCCCATGGGCGGTTGGATTTTAACCTCCGATATCTAAGCCAATAACCATTAGAAAAATGAAAGATTTTGTGAAATGATTCGTTTTACTAAAATTTATTCGTTATCAAAACGGCCTGCAGATATCTCAGGTTTGGAAAAAAGTCAATTCCGACTTTTCATGCCGAACCCGCCCATGGGCGGGCATAACACTTATTCAGGATTTAACAACCTTTTGTGAAATTAGATAAGAACTATAATTTTAACTAAAATTTTATAATTATAAATTTTAACTAAAATTAAGTTACCTTTAATAGAAATTGATGTTGTTTTGCGTCGATAAAATATAATAAGAAGATTTATAACCTACACGCATAAAAAAAATGTTCTGGCCAGAAGCGCAAACAAATATCGCACGAGCTAAATCATTTTGCACGAAAAAACAGCAGACATAATGATCATGGTAGGACCCAGAAGTCATAAACCATATTTACCTGTGTATAACAAATTCAGTTGTATTGTCTGAACAAAAGAAAGAAAATATTACATATAGTAAATAGGAGGAACGATAAAAATTTATTGTAAGCAAATTTGCATAATGTACTTTTTTTAACTAAGTATGTAATTTAATGTACCCAAGGATTGACGACACCTGACAATTAAAAAAGGCACATATATGTGGGTTTTTAAAAGGCCTAATAGATTTCTTTACATATATATTAGCTTAATTTTTAGGATTGTATGATTTTGATTCATCTTAGATTAATTAAGTGAGAGTTATGCCTTAACTTCATGCTCCATTTCTATTTCAGCTAATAACCAATAAAACTGTCACAATTTTATCACAAATATCGCAGGAAACTTCACATACACGCTTTAAACACGGTACAGTACATGTAAACTGAACATGTGAAACGGTTTATGTCGAAATCTACAGCTACATGCCAAAAACGCCGATGGGCGGGCAAGGATACTTAATCGAGATGCCGGACCCGCCGATGGGCGGGCTGATATCATAATACAGCGGAATCTGGGTAATGTCGTTAATTTTCAGCTAGGCAGTGAATGGGTTAAAGTAAAAGCAACAGAATCCCGAAACAATCAGTCGAATTGTCACAATCGCTCTCACTTGCACATCACACCGCGGTACGTTTAGCGAGCAACAGTGACGTCATATTATCGTGTCTGTGAACTGTAACCATTTGAGTTTTACGGTTAATATTATGAATAGTATCTGTATCACCAGACATTTTAGTTACACTTTCATTTAATTGATACATTTCAATTGCATAGTCATTTTTCACATGGATTAGTCAATCCTCATTCTGAAAGAAGACCTGTGCTCTGTTTAATTATATTATCAACCTGCTTATATTCTCATCAATAAAAAGCAGTCTGACCTTTCAATAGACATGTTAAACCTTCTCTGTTTCCATGCTGAACAGTGAAAAACCCAGAAATGCTTAAAAGAGCAATCAATTAAGTATTTATCATGGATAAATTAGGAACTCGATAACTTTCATCCTCACCACAAGAGAGATAGACTTTATGATGTGAGATCTACAGTTTAGAAGTACAGTTGAAGGACACTATAACGATGTAACCAAGCACTCACTACATACGGCAGTAATATCATTCACTCACTCAGTCGTCATAGAATGCGTTAGTGGAATGCGTAGAGTAGCAGTAGGAACGTGCACACGGCCACCACGAGGCCGAGGATCAAGGAATCGCGGCGCTTGCGAGCGTTGATCCGGTACATTAGACTGTTCAGCATTGGGAATCTGAAATTTAATATGGGTTCGTCATTGTTATAGAACATTTCAGTACTGTGTAAAAGCAAAACGAGAAAATTTCGTCTCAGTAGATTCAAAGCAAGCTGTTTTGAAGTTAAAATTATATTTCGGCGATAATACTTATATCTGTCTGCATCCCCCATAGATTGATTGGGAGAGAATTACGTCTGCCTTGTGCAATGTATTCGCATGAAGTTTAAATAAATAAATTAAAATAATATCAAAATGTTTACCTGTTGGTAATGTTATTGAAGGTGGTCTGCATCCGTTTAAAGGTTTGTCGCTGCGAGGCGAGGTGGTCGCGCGCCTCCATTGCTATGTTGATTTGTTCATCCACCAGTATATGAGAACTATCACAACAAACATTTTGTAAGACACTTGCAATATCCACAAAAACAGCCACAGAGTTAATATATATTACATATAAAATACAACTTTTGGTACAAACTCTTGGAGGTAAAAGATTTCAATTTCACGTCATGCCGTTAACAGGCATGAATAACAATTCGAAACAAACAGATTATATTATTATTGAGTTTATAAGTAGGAACAGTTATATAATATATAAAATATGTATATACCTGTGTAGATGATTGGCCTCCTTGCTGTACTGGTCGCGGCGACTGAGGCCTATGGTGGCGGCGGGCGGTGGACTGCCGCCGCGGAGTAATTCTTCACGCTCACGCCGCGCGCTTACTCTCGCTGACGTCTTAGAGAACTCTTGTTGATAGTCCTATCAACAACAAAAAAATATTTATGACGCACAAGATGTGCAATTTTGTTTTAGAAGCTTAAATAGGCAGGAGCTAGGTTTGCAATGACCAAATTAGTCCAGTAGATCCATCTACAGGGTCCACCTTAATACTACTAGGTACTTTAAATTGGAATTAAATTTGATTGTTTACTCACCATAAGTATTTCTCTATGCCTTTTAATAGTGTGCATTGTAGCTGTGCCACTTGGTGCCAAGTCTGCCATTTTGTCATTTATTGAGGATAACTGAAATATAACAGATAAATAGTAAATATAGTAGATGTGAATTATTACAAATATTATCTTGGTTCTTCAAAGACCATTAATGAATCTAGACAATTATTAATACGCATATGACATGCAACAGGACACTAGTATAAAATCAGATCCTTTTCCCTTATGGGAGTCTCCGGCTTTACCTATGAAATTCTTATACTCTTCTTGACTCAACAATGAATTAAACAAATACCTTGTTAAGTAACTGTTGCAGCTCCATGGACATGGTGTCAAACATATCATCACTGTTTATTAGAGGCACACTCTCTGAACTGAGCCCTGAGCTTGCTGAGCTCACACCCAACTTGCTAAATGCTACTAACTTCACATCTATATCATTTTCTAGGAGACGGGCTTGTTTTCGCAAATCTGAAAGATATATAAAGTTTAAAACAAAATTCTATGAAATGTTTTCTTATTTTATAAATCCGACTGCAGTTTCAACATTTATTTGTGTGGTTAATATATTATAAAAAGACGAAATATCTAATATGGAAGAATGTGTTGAAGTTAAGGCATGTATGGATTGGCTACCTATCTCCTTCTAAATGTATTGTAATTTGAAATACAAAAATTATATTTATATCATAGTATAATCACAATCAGCATAGTCTGATGTTTATCAGTTGTATGAAATATTTTTGTTTATCATCTATGTCAATGATAATAACAGAGTAGGAACCATCAACCACACTAATAGTTATAGAATTACAAATTATATATCAATTTAAGAAATATCATATGAAAACAACAATTTTATTATACTGAATACGTGTTTTTGTAAAGAAAACTTCATATATAGACGGCAAAAAATACTGTTGGATTTACGAGAATAATCAATTTCACGATTTAGACTGAGGATGTTGCTCAGGGATTTTTGGAATCTGTTGAAACTTGCAAGAGAAATTCAGTACAATGCTATTATGTTCCTATGTTGATACATTTTACATTGCAACGTCACAAATCTCGGGCAGGTGAACCGGTACACAACGGGCTTCATACGCACCTTCCCACGACGAGCCCGTCATTGTAGACATAACTGATTAAAACAATGAAATAATCTTAATAAAACACAATATTTATGCTTAATTTCGCATTGGATAAACTTAAAAATCTCCTTCTGATCACTTTTGACTCATTCGAAGCGAATTGACAATAGTGACATATTTGACACTCTTGACAGACATTTTTTGTGTTTTGACTTTTATCCTATCCAAGTAATAAACTGCGTTTAATGTTTTGAAGTGATTTGGTGTTAACATCTGTCTATTTCGAAGTGAAACAGAAATATTTATTTTATACGTGAGCGAAAGAAGAAGCTGGAAAATAAAGCTATAAGTTACTAGGTCATATTTACAGGGCCTTGTAACAGTCTCCTTGCCAGGTGTATAATGATTTTTAGTTGTTAGGGAATTTTAGAGATTGATCTATTATTTATTAGAATTTAACATGAGCTTTCCCAGTCACTAAGTTTTGTGCTATCGAATCATATCCAGTTGTATCCGTTATTAAGTTACTGTCAACTGTCATCCTATTTTTGGGCACTGAAATTGATGCACGGATAACTAATAGTATTTGGTTAGTCGATTCTTAAATCATTTTACTCACGGTCAAGTTTATCATTTTGTCTCTAATGTTGCTGATAGCTTGAAATCTTTTATTCGCACGATTGAAACAAAAATAAATAATTTACTGCACGTTGAAATATGTTTACATAGGTATAGGTGACAATACAAACATCTCTTTCTGTCATAATGATCATCCGCTATGGAAGAAAGAGATAGACGTCTATCTACAATCTAATGTGCCGATCTACCTATGTAAATTACATTTTAATGTAAGAAGTAAGGTTGCGGTCGAATAATTTTACATTTTTTATTAGAAACTTATCCATAAACATTAGGTATCCGCTGTATAAGTTCACATTGAATCTATTGATAATGTCCTTTCCATCTCGCTGGATAGTTTCGAAATACAACTATGAAAAACTTCAACAAAGCACAATGTGCACTCTATGTACTAAGTAATAAGGTCCATGTTGACTGCAAAGTTCCAAGTAAACTTTATCGAACATATTCAACCATTACCTATCCCTTTCACACGAGTGGTGATTTAGGCAAACGAAACCACTTATTCGCTCGCTCTAATTTCGTCACCCCACCCATCGTCATGGTCTTTCTTTCTTATTTGGTTTTGTAAGCGACTACTGGTGAATTTTATTGTTACTGTCAATATATTATAGTGTCCTAAATACTATAGCTCTGATTTAGGCTTAGTTATTAAAATGTGTACCAATTAACAATTGGTTGTTGCAATGTGTTGATATTGTGTTGTGAAAATCTCTATCGTACAACAAGGACGAAAACATCTTCGTAGTGCAGCCCAACATGGCTGCTAATATTGCTAATAAACTACAAACTTTGAAATTCGAGAAAATATGTCGAGCATGTTTGGAAATAAAAAAGGACATGAGACCTCTGTTCGAGCAGCTGACAGCGACAATGCTGATGGGCATATCAAAAGTGCAGGTGAGATGACAAATTGTTGAGATATTTTGGGAATATATTTTTATCTCTTTCGCACCCGCAGAAAAGTCCATATGCGTGTACTCGACGGCAAACGTCCTTTACATCGCGTCATCTTTGTTTAGAAGTCATCAGATATGAACAATTTGGGATTCCTGAGGTGCTGCGTGAATTCTCGACATTTTGTTGAGAAATGTCATTCGTTCTCTTTCTAACATACGCGTCGATACGCATGATGATTGAAACGCTAGTGTTTGTATGTACCTGAAAGACTGAGATGGGTATGGGATCTGTTCGAATGTTATGATGTTGTCCTTTATCAATTAACTTTTTTAATAAGTTATCAGTAAGTTTGAATTCGCGCGTAAACTAGATAAATAACATCGAAATTCTATTTTGAGAGACGAAGATATTTATTCCTGGTACTTTTAAGTAAATATTTTTGCCGGTAAAAAAAGAAAAAAGGTTTTTTTGGATGTATCGGATGTACACACCTAACCGCTATCTCCGCTTGTTAACGATTTTCATTTCCGGAAAACATGGCCCCGTACAGGCATTGATTGGCGCGCCGTTTGATTTACCGTAGCGAAAGATGGAATGCTATTTTTTTAATTTAATCTTATTGTTCGACAGAATAGGTATATTTAAATAAAATCAACCTTGCTAAAATTGTCATACTTAACTTCAAAATAACTTTAAACAACTAAAGTAAAGCATCACATTAAAAAAAAAAGGAACAAAACCTTACCTACCTACTCGTTTTTTGAAGTTGTTTTAATCACTACAATTCATATTTTTCATCATATATTTTAGTTCTAAGTCTAGAAAATATCTTAAAAATCGAATAAGGGAAGGTTCATATCTGACGGAACATGCGTCGCGTATTATCGGGCGCGTAACGCCAGAACAGATAAATGTATAGAAAAACACTTGACCGTTCACACTCAACTGATGATGCGTCGTTACGAATCCCATATTAGGCTACGCCCGACGCATCTTCCGTCAGATGTGAACCGTCCCTAAGAGCTACACTTTCATTGCCTAAATCGGGTGTATCTACCGTAGGTACGTTATACTACAACAAAATATAATTACTAGGTGGAAGTAGGCGACGGTTTGCCTCATCAGCTGTGCCTGCAGTGCGTGCACCAGATATCCAGGTGTCATGCCTTTAAGGAAATGGTTGAAAGGAACGACGCAGCGCTGCGAGAACACGCCAAAGTCCTGGCTGAAGAGGCCTTCAAAAGAGAGGAGGTAATTATGTCACAAATATTTTTTTCATAGTCAGCTGCAAACTCTACTCTCGTACTAACTGGTAAATGAACTAGCCACTCGACCAACGAACCAGTACAGTGGCAAAATTTCTACATAATATCTAAACAAATAAGTGTAAATTCTAGACTATTAGGTCAATAGAAAATTGCATGTGGGGAATAGACAGAATTCTCATGACTCCCATGGGTCGGGTCGTTCTGAACTAGTCAGTCTAGTAGTAGTCAGGATTTAACAACCTAAAGATGCGTTAGAACCTCGGAATGCTCACATAGCTCACTTACAAACACGCAAATCCTAGGAGGTCACGATAGAAACACTCTAAATCATTATCATCATTATATACTTCCGCGATAATATCTAATGAGAATATTTGTTCACGTCAGAAAGATAAAATGCTGGCGCTGAACTGCCAGGAGCCATATATGCAGTACATGGAGGTACCCATCTCGAACCCGAGCCAGATTCTCGAGGGGTTCTTCAACGCCACGCCAGATCCTGTACCCGCTCCCGCAGCCGAACAGGAAGTTAAACATGACTTCGAAGTTGAAAAGGTAAACAGTTATGATAGATGAAACCATATGCTATGTATTTAATCCAAAATATTATTTTGAGGAGGTAAATAATGTTTTTTACATTTTTGCTACCTATCTAATTATGTAATTGGGTAGTTTATCCGCAAAAAAAATCCCTATGGTTTCACTTGTTTTTATACTTTTCTTAAGTCTGATACTTACTTATTTAGAGATGGTGAAACCAAAATTATAGTCGGTAAGTTTTACAGATAACTCTTTGATGGAAAATTACAAATACGTCAATAGATATAAAGATATTCCTTTCCATTAGCTTGAGCCGACACCAACTCCAGCGAAGGACAAGGACGGTCTGAACAGTGACGAGGAGAACTACTTACAACTGGTGGTGTTCCAAGCGACGTCGACTGTGTCCCCCGGCCGCCACGTGTGCAACCTCTGCCACAAGGAGTTCAAGCACCCGCGCTGGCTCAAACAACACATGCGATCACATACTAACTGGATCAAAGCTAACTGCAAGAAACCACCCATGTGCCCTATTTGTGAGAGGACTTTTAAGGTGAGTTTTACTTCTTACAGAACAAAGAACATTGTGAGCGGTGTTCCTTCCTCAATTGTAGTTATTGTTCTTACTTAGTACGCTATGGTTTGAATTGGTTTTCAGCACTTCCCGTCACTTTTTGCGTCTGAATCGGAGTGTACGAACCGCAAGGATATGTTGCTCAGTATTAATTTCCATAGCACAGATATGCTGATTCAAATCCTCACGTTCCGTATGCTTCGATTTCGACGCAGTGAACGCGTAGCATCATAGTAACGTAGCGAATTCTTCTCTAGTGTCATAACCACGAAACTACGAAATAACCATTAAAATTTTATGCTGTTGATGTTGGTAAGGTAAAAATAATGGGTGATACATTATGCGTTTGCATGTGCAGGGTCCGGGCATGCTAAAGATGCACATGCGCACGCACGAGCAGCGCGCGCCCAAGCAGCCCACGTGCTCGGTGTGCCAGCGCACGTTCGCCAGCAAGACGCTGCTGTACCGCCACCGCCAGACGCACTTCGAGCAGAAGACGCACCTGTGCTCCGTCTGCGACAAGCGCTTCTACAGCGGCTACGCGCTGCGCTCCCACATGGCGCGCCACCGCGGCGAGCGGCCCTACGTCTGCTCCACCTGCAACAAGAGCTTCTACAACCCCACCGACCTCAAGGTACGACACCACTACCGTGTTACTGCTACACGATACACGCCAAGCAGCCCACGTGCTCGGTGTGCCAGCGCACGTTCGCCAGCAAGACGCTGCTGTACCGCCACCGCCAGACGCACTTCGAGCAGAAGACGCACCTGTGCTCCGTCTGCGACAAGCGCTTCTACAGCGGCTACGCGCTGCGCTCCCACATGGCGCGCCACCGCGGCGAGCGGCCCTACGTCTGCTCCACCTGCAACAAGAGCTTCTACAACCCCACCGACCTCAAGGTACGACACCACTACCGTGTTACTGCTACACGATACACGCCAAGCAGCCCACGTGCTCGGTGTGCCAGCGCACGTTCGCCAGCAAGACGCTGCTGTACCGCCACCGCCAGACGCACTTCGAGCAGAAGACGCACCTGTGCTCCGTCTGCGACAAGCGCTTCTACAGCGGCTACGCGCTGCGCTCCCACATGGCGCGCCACCGCGGCGAGCGGCCCTACGTCTGCTCCACCTGCAACAAGAGCTTCTACAACCCCACCGACCTCAAGGTACGACACCACTACCGTGTTACTGCTACACGATACACGCCAAGCAGCCCACGTGCTCGGTGTGCCAGCGCACGTTCGCCAGCAAGACGCTGCTGTACCGCCACCGCCAGACGCACTTCGAGCAGAAGACGCACCTGTGCTCCGTCTGCGACAAGCGCTTCTACAGCGGCTACGCGCTGCGCTCCCACATGGCGCGCCACCGCGGCGAGCGGCCCTACGTCTGCTCCACCTGCAACAAGAGCTTCTACAACCCCACCGACCTCAAGGTACGACACCACTACCGTGTTACTGCTACACGATACACGCCAAGCAGCCCACGTGCTCGGTGTGCCAGCGCACGTTCGCCAGCAAGACGCTGCTGTACCGCCACCGCCAGACGCACTTCGAGCAGAAGACGCACCTGTGCTCCGTCTGCGACAAGCGCTTCTACAGCGGCTACGCGCTGCGCTCCCACATGGCGCGCCACCGCGGCGAGCGGCCCTACGTCTGCTCCACCTGCAACAAGAGCTTCTACAACCCCACCGACCTCAAGGTACGACACCACTACCGTGTTACTGCTACACGATACACGCCAAGCAGCCCACGTGCTCGGTGTGCCAGCGCACGTTCGCCAGCAAGACGCTGCTGTACCGCCACCGCCAGACGCACTTCGAGCAGAAGACGCACCTGTGCTCCGTCTGCGACAAGCGCTTCTACAGCGGCTACGCGCTGCGCTCCCACATGGCGCGCCACCGCGGCGAGCGGCCCTACGTCTGCTCCACCTGCAACAAGAGCTTCTACAACCCCACCGACCTCAAGGTACGACACCACTACCGTGTTACTGCTACACGATACACGCCAAGCAGCCCACGTGCTCGGTGTGCCAGCGCACGTTCGCCAGCAAGACGCTGCTGTACCGCCACCGCCAGACGCACTTCGAGCAGAAGACGCACCTGTGCTCCGTCTGCGACAAGCGCTTCTACAGCGGCTACGCGCTGCGCTCCCACATGGCGCGCCACCGCGGCGAGCGGCCCTACGTCTGCTCCACCTGCAACAAGAGCTTCTACAACCCCACCGACCTCAAGGTACGACACCACTACCGTGTTACTGCTACACGATACACGCCAAGCAGCCCACGTGCTCGGTGTGCCAGCGCACGTTCGCCAGCAAGACGCTGCTGTACCGCCACCGCCAGACGCACTTCGAGCAGAAGACGCACCTGTGCTCCGTCTGCGACAAGCGCTTCTACAGCGGCTACGCGCTGCGCTCCCACATGGCGCGCCACCGCGGCGAGCGGCCCTACGTCTGCTCCACCTGCAACAAGAGCTTCTACAACCCCACCGACCTCAAGGTACGACACCACTACCGTGTTACTGCTACACGATACACGCCAAGCAGCCCACGTGCTCGGTGTGCCAGCGCACGTTCGCCAGCAAGACGCTGCTGTACCGCCACCGCCAGACGCACTTCGAGCAGAAGACGCACCTGTGCTCCGTCTGCGACAAGCGCTTCTACAGCGGCTACGCGCTGCGCTCCCACATGGCGCGCCACCGCGGCGAGCGGCCCTACGTCTGCTCCACCTGCAACAAGAGCTTCTACAACCCCACCGACCTCAAGGTACGACACCACTACCGTGTTACTGCTACACGATACACGCCAAGCAGCCCACGTGCTCGGTGTGCCAGCGCACGTTCGCCAGCAAGACGCTGCTGTACCGCCACCGCCAGACGCACTTCGAGCAGAAGACGCACCTGTGCTCCGTCTGCGACAAGCGCTTCTACAGCGGCTACGCGCTGCGCTCCCACATGGCGCGCCACCGCGGCGAGCGGCCCTACGTCTGCTCCACCTGCAACAAGAGCTTCTACAACCCCACCGACCTCAAGGTACGACACCACTACCGTGTTACTGCTACACGATACACGCCAAGCAGCCCACGTGCTCGGTGTGCCAGCGCACGTTCGCCAGCAAGACGCTGCTGTACCGCCACCGCCAGACGCACTTCGAGCAGAAGACGCACCTGTGCTCCGTCTGCGACAAGCGCTTCTACAGCGGCTACGCGCTGCGCTCCCACATGGCGCGCCACCGCGGCGAGCGGCCCTACGTCTGCTCCACCTGCAACAAGAGCTTCTACAACCCCACCGACCTCAAGGTACGACACCACTACCGTGTTACTGCTACACGATACACGCCAAGCAGCCCACGTGCTCGGTGTGCCAGCGCACGTTCGCCAACCCCACCGACCTCAAGGTATGATATTCAACCACTGCCTGGACATCAGTTCACTCTACTCGATTCTTCAGATCATTATCCGGCCAATGCGTCGTTATACGTTTACCTCACTAACTAGTTGGCTGGGTAGGAAACGATAAAAATAAATTATATTGAATTACATAATTGAGGTTTATTTTAAAGTAAATATAATGGAGTAATTAAATATCATCATCAGAATGTATAGGCATTATACCACACTCTAATTTTTCAAACTTTTCATCTTCCTCCTCTCTCACTCTAAAAGCTTCTTGGAACGCTTTTTTAGTTTTCTTCGTCAAGTATATGGGGAATTCTATTTGAAATCTTAGTATCAAATTACCCTTAGCTCTGTTCGGACAAGCGGGTAGGGGCAGGCCTTCGTCTTCTATGACTTTTTCGTAGGTGGGGGTCACCACGTCTGTTATCTTAACTCTTAGGATCCTGTCATCTAAAGTGGTAAGAGTAACCATAAAGCCGCACAATGCTTCTTGTAGGCTAATATTCTGCGTGTAGAGCAGGTCGCTGAGGCCGGAGCGCACGTACACCTCGTGAGGACGGTCCTCAGTTATAAATATAACATCAGCTGGTATACGCGTAGGTCCCTGGTCTCCCTCCTCCTTGAACCTCACCTCAGTGTTAGGATATATCCCAGCTTTGATCGGTATCGAAAGCACCTTCTCTCTCAGCTTCAATTCCGTACATGTCTCGTCTGTGAAAACCAGTCTTTGTATCTTCATTTTCTTCAACCCGCCTTTGAATACTTCTTCAAGTGAAAGAGCGAGAGGTCGGACTATGGTCGCGTCCTTTTCTTTATAGCCTTTACGTAATGGAGACTCGAACATAGGTGGAGGGTTTTCATAGTAGTCTAAGAGATCGGCGTAAGGGTTGGAAGTGCCAAAGAAGTCATGGAAAGTTCTGAGTGGTTCACCATGGTATGCATACGGATGGATATATTCCGTTGGTCCTGGGATTCCTTTCTTGAGGCCTTCTTCTCCATATTGGTCGTAGACCGCTCGTCTCTTGTGGTCTACCAGCACTTCGTACGCTTCACCTATCAGAGCAAATATTCTCTTCATATTCTCATCATCGTCATGTCTCTCGGGATTGTACTTCAACGCGAGTCGTCTGTACGCTCGTTTAATTTCTAACTGATTACAAGACCTCTTCACGCCAAGAATACCGTAGTAATCGAAACCCATTGTTGTTTTTTTAATGTATATTGTTCAATACAAAAACTAGATAAAAACGCGAGATAGACTGTTTATAACGTCAGATTTGACATGAGTCATCCAAATGTGAAATACATTTTGAAAGGAAGTTTCGATCGCGGAACCAAATAGGATTAGGCCCTTCTCCCATTACGATACTTGTAGGGTACGATACTCGAGTATAATACTAGTTGGATACATGTTCGCTACCCGATGCTCGCATATTATGCAACTTAAAAGTTACTAAATTCATCATTTGTGCAAACTCGTTTTTTGTAGACTGACGTTATGTCGAGCGACTCCAGTGACGATGAAGCTCGAAATACAATGTAATATTGATAATAATAAACCATGTACCTATGTGTACAAAAAACCAACCTGTTATTTGAAATTTGTTACCAATTTCAGCCCAAGTCTTGTCTATTGTATTTTTTCGCATGTATTCGGGTAATTTGTAGTTATATAAACAAGCATATTTTTCAATTTCTTGTACAAACTTAATATTTGTTTCTTGCTCCGCCGCCTTCTTGACGAAACGCGCGAGACGCGACGCACAAGCGACCAACACGGCGGGTATCGCGAGACTAGTCGCGAACGCGTAGAATACCAGTATCGTAATGTGAGAGTCTCCATACAAATGTATGTGAGATACTTCGTGGCGACTAGTCTCCGAGACTAGAGTCGCGCGGGCGTATCGTAATGGGAGAAGGGCTTTAAAGGAATAAGACTGAACCTTATGGTTTAAAGTTCACAAAAAAAAAACAGTTACCTGTAGTTAGACCTTGATTTTTTTTTTAACTGATTTTGATATTAAGTATATTACAAGTTTTCCTTGCGCTGCCGCTATCGCCTGGGTAGTAGGTTATACGACTCATGATCGAGAGGTCTCAGGTTCGATTCCTGGCCCAGGCAACGCTACCCGTGTTTCATGTGTCAACATTGTAAATTTCAAATTCAGGCGCATTCATACATGAAATATATAAATGACGATTTCTTAATGTGATGTTGTTACCCCACAGGTCCACTTCCGCCTGCACACTGGTGAGAAGCCGCTGAAATGTTCGGAGTGCAACAAGACGTTCCGCCGCCACTCGACGCTGTGCCAGCACATGAAGAAGCACCGCGGCATCCGCAACCACGTGTGTACTGTCTGCAACAAGGGCTTCTACGAGGTCTCCAAGCTTAACGCGCATATGAGAGTTCACACGGGTAATTATATTATACTTTACTTATTGATTGAAAATGTACGGTAGGTTTGTGTTTTAACTAAAATGGAAAACAGACTGGTATTTTTTACCTTGTAAAAGTTTATAGGTAGGTAGAGCTTGAACGCCATTTTTATACAAGATTGATTGATAGACGGGCACGCTCGTGTTCGTTAGGACGATGTTAGCACACCGATGTGAAGTTGTATCGCAAAAATCTACGATGCTTATATTCATTGCTGAACGATGTCATATATGCGATGTACGTGTCATTCTATTCCTGTGTTGAAATCTCTCCTTTAGTGCCCTAAATATAAATAATTGATGCATTGTGACTATGATAAGTAATTGATGCATGTTGTGGTGCAGGCGAGCGGCCGTACGAGTGTCAGTTCTGCTCTCGTCGCTTCGCGCAGCAGTCGGCGCTGATCTACCACCGGCGCACGCACACGGGCGAGAAGCCCTACTGCTGCAAGCTGTGCTCGGCGCGCTTCACCACCTCCTCCGCCAGGAACAACCACATGGTCACGCACACCGGCAACAAGAGGTAACCATCACTCTTATTCTTTGTCTTTAAAATTTTTGACGGTGTTCCCTGGCACAATGGTTAGTGCGACCGACACGCTACAAGGGCTGAGATCGTAGGTTCAAACCCAGGTGTAGAAATATTTTTGCAATCCACAAAATACTTGTTTTGGGTCTGGTTAACTTTGTATGTTTTGAAAATCCTCGCGCGCAAGAGCAATTCTGAGTGTAAAACTGCAATAGTAACCTTTTCATAACAAAGATTCAATTCTGTATTTTTTGTAGCATATTTTAGAGTGACTTGCACGTTGTTGCATTACATGTAATGTTTTTAATCAAAGTGTATTATGTGTGGTCAGGTTCGTGTGCCCGGTGTGCTTCAAGGGCTGCACGTCCCGCACGGAGCTGCGCGTGCATGCCAGCAAGCACACGGGCGAGAAGCTGTTCGAGTGCGAGACGTGCGAGCAGCGGTTCAGCTCCGCCTCCTACCTGGCCGTGCACCGCCGGTACCACTCCGGAGAGATGAAGTACCACTGCAACGTCTGCGGGAAAGGTACCTCACTGCTTACTATACGTGTCTCAAATCAATGTAAAATTAAACTGTACTAATATTATCATACGAAATTTGGGTGTCTGTGTCTGTTGTTTTAATGGTTAAATCAACTTAAATCTAATAAGAAAAATGTGTAAAGATGAAGAAAATGACGAGAGATCTAGAATAGGCTACTTTGTTAAAAAACCTATGAAACTCTTCGCGTAATCAGAACCGTGCAGTTCGGCTATTATAATCTTTATTAACCTTACACATTTTCAAACCACCTAGATAGCTAATTAACCAGCAATGCGCATTTAATTAGATACTTTGTACTTTGTAACTGAATTACTAAGCTAATGTTTAATTATTGTGTCAGGTTACATCGAGTCAAGTTCGTACAAGAAGCACATGAAGACCCACGACGCGAAGGCGGAGAGCGCGGCGCCACCGGCCACTGACGCTGAGCCCGCCGCCGACACCACCACCACCACGTCACCCACCACCACACAAGGTACCTACTGACTACAACAACTATTGTTTTAATATGCACATCGATATTGGACTATGGCAGTTCATTTAAGAACTAAACAATATTTGCTAGAGTATGCGCGACTGTTGTACATAGTTTTCGGGTGGGAATATCGAGTCGGGTCTCAAATTGTATCTGAGATTTGTTAAAAACTTTTCAATGAGTAACGGGCACTTGGACGTTGAGGTTATACACCTCCCTGCCTAGAAAGAGCGTGTATCACTCGCCTTTACTTTAGTCTATCTACCATACTAATAAATTATGAAACCCATGAAAAAGTAAATAATACTGATGAAATATATACAAAACAGACTAGGCTACAAAAAATCTCTGCGCCATTTTGAACGTGGGAACCAAGTCATTTTGTTTATCGGATTCTTCCGCTCGCACTTTCATGTTGTCACATTCCTTTAGTAGTTTTGGTAGTTTACACGTTTGTAACGGCCTGAGTATAGTACCAAATTTAGCGAATAATACAAGGTCATTAATTCATCATTAAAGTAAATATTTAACGATACTTTCAATCATCCAGGTCAAACTCAGAACCAAGTCCAGATCCAAGTGCAAGGCTGCGAGCAGGCGCTGCAGCTGCAGAGTCAGGGCGACGTGACGCAGCAGAAGAGGTACAAGTGCGGACACTGCGTCAAGACATACATGTATCTACACAACCTCAAGAAACACATGCAGTTGCACGAACAAGTTAGTATTCTAATATAATAGTTGTTTATATAGAAACGTGCAGAACCCACTGTTGATAACATTATGTATGTTTCGTTGGCGCCAAATAATTCATAATTATTGGCCTGTATTCATCTATTGCAGATGATTAGGGTAGCGTCAAGTATAATTCGTGCACTTTCGTTCGTGGATTAAAAGTGCCAGAAGAACATGAGGCGCAACCATCTCATCAAATAATTACAACCTTACCTACTTCCTTTACTTCTGATTCAAAAATTTGGCGTGTATTATACCATGCATATCGATGATTTCATTAGAGTACCAAAGTAAATATTCAAGCTAACCAACGTTTTATATCTACAGGAACGGTCCCGCAACTCGGAACAAATAATCTTCGTCCAACAACAGCAGCAACAGCCGCAGCGGCAACAACAACAAGTCCAGCAGCAACAACAACAACAGCAACAACAGCAGCAGCAACAGCAACAGCAACAACAGTTGGTGCAACAACAACATCGACAACAATTGCAGCAACAACAACAAGTCCAAGTGCAGCAACAACAAGTGCAAGTTCAACAACAACAAGTAAATACAACTTCATTTTGTTTTTATATTAGTCTCATAACATCACAACATGTATTGTATTGAAGACAGATTTATTAGATTTTAATTTTAAAGTAAACATTACAAATCTATAATGTATTTAGTTAAAAAGTTTTAGATTTAAATTATGTCAAAAATATTGAACACATTTCTTATTCGTAAAATAATTCGAAACAGACTTATCGTTTCACTCTAATAAAACATATTAACTTCTTCGATAGTTAACTTTACAATCCTATCCATTAATATGTATAAGTTGCTTAATAACTTTACAATAATACTCGTCCATGATTTAGGTTTCAGTGACAAATGCGCTTGTGTCGCAGGTGCAACAACAGCAGGTGCAACAACACCATCAACAACAACAGCTGCAACAGCAGGCGGTGCTGCAAGTCGGCAACGTGCAACAACTCGCCGTGCCGATACACGCACAACATGTGCAACAAGGCATCACTGTCTCTGGTGTACAGGTAATTAATCATTATTTATTTTATATACCTGTTTATTATATCAATTTATGTACAGTCAACCTGGGTAACTTTGAATCATTTGGGTAACATTGACAGTGGGAATTGGAACTAGTTTCGATTATTTTTTCACATGAAACCAACACAATTGATAAAAGTTTGCAAAACTAAAATAAACCTTTATCAATTGTGTTGGTTTGATATGAAAAAATAATCGAAACTAGTTCATGTTCTCACTGTCAATGTTACCCCAATGATTCAAAGTTACCCAAGTTGACCTTACCATAAATAAAGCTGTCGTAGGTGATCCTTAGACTGTTATGATAGACTTATTAATGCTTATTATAAATGTGACGGTCTGTTACGCTTTTATTTGGTAACCAGCTAAATCGATTTTGATGAAATTTGTAATGGAGATAGTTAAGATCAGACAGGGAATCCCGGGGATTAAACATATGCTAGATCATAGATTATATGGTTTCCAATAAGTTCAATAGTTTCACAAGTAACGAACAAGCAAAGTTTACTTTAGTTTCATTGTCAGATTAGCTGGCGTTATTACGAATACGCTTTATATAGTTGAAACTAATAAAACATATGACTGTTATAAAATGTGTGTGTATGCGTAGGGTCAGCACCCATACCCTGTGATATCATCAGTGCAGTCGCTGCAACTGCAGCAGACACAACAGGTTAACACGGTACTAATATTAATTATTTATTATTTCGCCTTACTATTCTATCATTTTGTTTTGGTTCTTTTCCTTTTAATTAGAACGTGGATTAGAGATTTTATATAGCAATGATGTATGTTTGTTGTTACAGCAACAGCCCCAGCAACTACAAGTGCAGACGATACAGATACACCCACAACATCAACCAATACAAATACACGTAAGTCAGAGTTCTTTTCTCGTAATACTGTCCGTTTCGAAGTGTTAAGTTTTCGAAGGATTCCTTTTCTCTTATGCTGAAACTGCCGGTAACACATTGTCACAAAAAAAATCATGTATGCCAACGACGTTAGTGTAGGAAGAAAGTAAGCTTTTACTTTCATGATGCAGACTTTTTAAGCCGGATATTTAATATTGATCATATTTGTCTTTTATCCTTAGGCGGTTGGTGTGCAACAAGTGCAACAACAACAACTTCACGTTGCTACATCCACGTGTCAGACCATGCTGCCCAATATACTGCAGGTAAGATGAGAGGACTGACATAACTGCTAGCGCTCACCGAATCAGCGCTAACATTTTTTTAAAATGAAGAGTAGAGAGATGTCTCTATTCTGGGTTCAAATTTCTTATTTTGTCCCTCATAAGTATATTATGAATGTCTAATGTATAGGTATAGGCAACAAATTGTGTTGATATAATTACGGCTGGGAATGGCCTATTACTTACGTTAAGTACACGTAGCTTACTGGGTACTGTTGTTACAGTTGCAGCCGGCGACGGTGGCTGTGTCGGGGCTGAGCCAGCAGGAGCTGGGCGGCGTCACGCACCGCATCATCCTGCAGCCGCAGCCTTCCGCCGCGCACCCCGCCGTCTACACCATACATCACTAACATTAATACATCACCTATCGGACGCCACTACACACTATCTTCCCACTATCTAACACAAAGGAATGGTGGTTAATATTCACGAATTATTTTAAAGATTACATAAGTGGCGTTATTTCGTCTCTGTCTACCCCTATGGGAAAAAGGCGTGATATTATGTATGCATTATTTAAGTATATTGTTATTTCTGTATATAGTTAGTACTTTGGAATTGATTAGAATTGATATGGCGTAAAATTAATAATGAGTCACACCAGCACATCAAAATATGACTATTAAACATACTGTATTTAATTTGTGTACTTATGCTGATAATAATTGTTTTTGTTTTATCAAAATCGGGTCAAAATTACCGAAGTTACAGCGTTATAAAGTTTCACTGCTTTTTTAAATTTGCGTTGCTTCGCGCGCTATGCGCTGACGTCATGTCGTGACAGACACGCTTGTTCGACTGCGGGTGATGCGGAGTTTTGATTTGAAAAGTGATTTGCATTTAATATTTAAAGAGTCTGTGTATGTGTATGTGTTATAAATTTAATCATCGTGTTTTCTGTAAGATAAGCCTCCACTAAGATATCCTCGATCTCGATCGCCACGCACACAATCATCAACTAGACCCAGGTAAAGTTGAACTCGTATACTACTAATAATATTTTTGTGTGTAGTTAACAATAAAATTGAAAGTTTGTTACAACTGGCATTACAAATAATGAGTGTTACGTACCTACCAAGTGTAAATTTGGAAAACATAGTTTTAAAATAATATTATAAAAAAAAATTTTGACCCCTGCCTCTGACTTTAGTCAGGTTGATGGCTATCATACGAACGCATGAATCTACTCTGTAGGTAGTCTTATATGATTGGGTGGTAATGAGAACTTTTAATTAAACTAACATTTTAATTTTGATATTATAAGATTTAATAAACATGGGTTCTTTTTTCAAAACAAAAAACCAACGCCAACTCAACCGCCGCGCTCGGCTCGCCGCCGCCTGTGAGGTCATTGAACTGCTCATTAAATAGTATCAACTGTTTAGTAGAAGTTCATTGCTAGGTAGGTATGAACATGATATAGGATCTTGATCTTGAGGAAGTGTTCAAAAGGCAATAAACTTCTATTTAACATTTGCGCTTGACAGTATCTGAACCGGGCTTTAAGTTTTAGATTAGGTGTCTTTTGCAAAAATATAAAACAGTTTACATGGTACACAAAAAAACAATTTTTGGGGTGTTTTTTCACTGGAGTTAGTACACATAGGAACAATACAATATTTTCTAACCATTTTGTTTGTCCACTATAAGCAAAACAAATTATTTAAAGCGAAACCGCAAGAGCGCAACGAGCCTATGTAGGTATCGACAAGTACTGACGAAATAGCAGTGTAGCGAGATGACGTCACACGTCCGTGCGGCCGCTTCGCCGGAGTTTAGCGCGAAGACCATACTTTGACGTTTAATATCTCGGTCATTTTTGAAGATACGAAAAAAATAAAAACAGATTTTTTATCCTTGAAGTACCTAGTTTTTAAATATGCTCATAACAAAAATCATTGGTGTGACTCATTTAGTGCAATATTGGAGTAATAGCCAGTTCAAAAAGAAAAAAAGTTTGATCTAAAATGATTAACCTCATAATTTTGTTTAACAATGTATAGATCATAATAGCCCTTCCATAATAAAATTCTTCCATATTTCTTGTAGCATAGTGTAGTTGTAATGAGAAGCGAAGTCTTATAGCACAGGTGCCTGAACATAATAAGATGCTGATTTTATATTTGTATGTTTGAATTTATAAAGATGTAGATAATAGAAATAATATATAGATGTGATTGTACATTTAGAACTTGAGTATATATCTAACTGTAAAATGTAAATAGGTATTTTTTTCTTATTGTTTCTTAGTCATTCAACATTCAGACAAGTTAAATGGTTTAATTTAATTGGGGCCTCTCATTGTCAAACAACTTTTTCAGAATACATGACGCAATTAGTTTGATGTTATTGGTAAATTATTAATGTATGAAAAATCCTGAAAATCCCTATGTTAATATGATGCCTTGATTGCTAAGGAAAAAATAGACGGCCTTTATATGAATAAGACCCATTCATAACTGTTATTTACTACGAAATGTTGTTAATATTAATAAAAACTTATCAGCAATACTCGTTTTTTACTTTCATATAAATATATGACAAGATTTATGAATATGAAGCAAAGGAGATTTTCTTACTTTACTACCGGGAATTAAAATAAAACAACAGAATACTAAAAACTTATCATTAAAATTTAATTAGTTTAAAATTAAGATAATACCTAAATCAAATTAATTCATTATCAATAATAATATCCTTGAACGAATACACACAGTGACCAGAGGATTCGACGTCGCATACGGAAATGATTGTTCAATACAATAATTTTAGTACTAAGTAAATACTTATTGTAATAAGAAGAGCGCTGACCCCGCACATTGTCAATATGTTCTACCTGTCTCATTTGTCTCAAACGGGAGGTGAAGTTTATGAAAATGGATATAGTGAGGCCATGTTCATTCTTTGTAAATTTTTCCCTATAGCTTGCATGGACCTCACATGAGCAATTTTAAATTTATTATTACACGCGTTTGCGTTTGCGTCTGCTGGTGGACTAATGAGCGGAGATCAGGACACTTCAACATACAGTGCTAGTCTAACTAAATCGTCCTCATTTTGTCTGAATAAGATAATTTGATTGTACTCATACTTTTGACCTTAGCTTGCTAAGTACATTCAAAGTAAAGAGGTGCGTTTTTAGTTTAGCTGACTACAACAAATAAAATAATTATTTTGGCACGTTCAACTCGATCTATTTACATTAAATTAATATGATAAAAGCTGACCACTGTGTTGACTCTTAGAAATTCACATGGTTCAGCTGGCATACGATATGATATAAAATACATGGAATTATTACTTTGTAAGTATTAAGACAAAACAAACTCGCAAAATACAAGACACTCGCACAGAGAGAAGACCACCTACAAATACCACATATTCACTGATGGGCTATTTGACAAGTTTTCCAATTTAACCATTAGTAAAAAAAAATTGAGTTATAAATTAAAAAAACATGACAGTAGCCATGTTGAAAATTATAGTCGATACACGGATTAAAGAACAGTGATAGAAGCTTTAAGTTTAGAAAGATACCCTATAATGAATTATGGTTAGACGAAAAACTTACCAAACATTCCTTGCACCAAATACGAACAAGAGATAGTCTGAAGAAATTGATATTTCCCTAACTAAGATGGTAGGTACAATATTGACTACCATGCATGCGATATATAAACGTAAGAAACTAACTCGACGCCCTACAAACCCATAACACACATTTTATTTACATTACGATTACGCTACACAATTCAAAGGCCACTTGTTTCATAATTTGTTATACTTTGCGGATTAATGTAATATCTAATGCGCCATTTATTAAAATTGTCTAAGACATCGGCACCAACGGCTATAGTATTTTGTATAGCAGCTTGTATTGTAATTCTGTTTAACCCATATAAAAAAATTCGTTCAAAATCGATGGTTGATATCATTTTGAACAAATTGTATTGATATGGTTATAAGTTATACATACAAGGCTCATACAAGCTAATAATAATGTTCTATGTTCTAATAATTCAACTGGCAGTGATCACAGTTTGGCACAATTTTGGTATAGACAATTTTTTGTCAGAATACAATTCTTTTGATATTTGGCTTTGAAACATCTTGCCAAAGATTGTGCGTTGCTTGTAAACCCTGACTGATATCTGGTTAATGATTCGATCTGGACTCACATCACCAGTACTATTTAGATATTACTATATTTAATTTAATAAAAAATATAATCAATTCCTTTAGTGTCATGTATTTATGACAATTGAAAATTTATTTATAATAGTGGCAAAGCCGGCCTAATCGCCCCTGGACTATCCAGCTAGCATACTCTCACCTAGGGACCGTATAGCAAACGAATCGTGGATGTATACGTCGACGTGCGTTCTGCAATTATAAATTAAAACGAAATCCAATTTGACGAAAATATATGTACATCTCACAAACGGTCGTTAAGAAACACCATTCTAGTGAGCGAAGGTCGGCGGGGCGGCGCTACACGCTCTGCGCGCTGCAGTCGGAGTCGGGCTCGAGGTCGGGCTGGTAGCGGATGTAGGCGGCGTGCACGGCCAGCCCGGGCGGCAGCTTCACGTCGCGGAAGTAGCGGTGCCGCCGCGCGTCCTTCGCTGAGATGCGCTTCACCGGGTCGTACACCAACATCTTTTGCAGCAGGTCCATGCCTACCTCGTCTAGGTTCTGCACCTGATAAACAAATGACAAATATAATTGTTATTCCCATTGAATTTTCGTTTTCTTTTCTCAACTTTTTAGTAGAATAGTCGGCGATGTACCATTTTGTTACAAATATCTACTTACGTGATTGTGCAAGTTGAATGTAGTCCAGTTGGGGAATGTTGGCTTGTAGTCTGGCAGGGACGATACTCCCGGCCATATGTCTTCAGTCGGTGTGCGCAGCATTCTGGAATAACGACCAACCAAAAAGGATTTTAACTACATATTAAAATATGAATAATCTATACTAATATTATAAAGCTGAAGAGTTTGTTTGTTTGTTTGTTTGAACGCGCTAATCTCAGGAACTACTGGTCCGATTTGAAAAATTCTTCAGTGTTAGATAGCCTATTTATCGAGGAAGGCTTTAGGCTATATAACATCACGCTACGGCCATTAGGAGCGGAGTAGCAACGAAAAATGTTACAAAAACGGGGAATTTTTTTTTCATTCTTTCTTATGTGACGCAAGCGAAGTTGCGCGGGTCAGCTAGTGTACTATAAAAAGGCCTCATAATAATGCAAGTTACATCAGAATCTAGTAGTCATGTCATACCTGAAAATACGGAACAGCTGGTCAATCTCCGAGTCGCCTTGGAACAATGGTTTCTTAGAAGACATCTCAGAGAAGATGCAGCCTACTGACCACATGTCAATAGGACATGAATATCTGAAAATAAGAAACAACAACTTAACACATTGTTTGAACACTGGCTTCACGATTTACGCTTGTTTCTTGTATATTCGAAATTATTCACTAAATATGGACAATGAAAGTAATCTTACCTCTGACTGCCAAGTAGAACTTCAGGAGCTCTGTACCACAGAGTGACCACTTCATGAGTGTACACCCTCACTGGCACTCCGAAAGCTCTGCCCAGGCCAAAGTCAGCTACCTACAATACAGATCATTATTTAGTCCTCTTGTATCATAACATGTGGTAGTGTAAGTAACTGTTAATGACCACTAGAGGGTGAACTAAGATTGTAAAATTTGAAACATTGATGTTTTTCGCACTGACACAAGGTGTAAGTAAATAGTGTATATACAATAGGTCATGGACATCCATTTGGCCATGTTGATCGTTATTCTTATCTTACAAAATCTCTATGCCTAAACTTTAACAAAAACAAAAAATACACATAAAATGAATTGACAAAAGAAATGAATAAACAAAGCTTATCTTATTCTGTAAATGAAAGGAGAACATTTGTAAATAAACTTACTTTAATAATACCAGTCTTGTCAATGAGCAGATTCTGTGGCTTCAGATCTCTGTGCAAGATCCTCCGCTGGTGGCAGTATAGAATAGCATTGTTGATCTGGTACAGATAACTCTTCACTACTGATGGGTCCATGAACTGGAAACATAAAAAAAGCAATAAACACTTTGACAGAAACAATAAATAATCTATACAGGTTTTTGTCTCCATAACAAGTTTCAAACAGTCAAGGATGCTAACTTAAATCAAAGAAAGTAGTTAGTGTAAAGGAATTATTTGATTCTTGACAATAAGAATAGTAATGAATGACGAATATGTCATAAGTGTTGCATCAGTACTGAAACTGTTACATGATTTTTGGCGCAATGTACTTCAAAGTATGATCTAAATAATAAGCAAGGCCAAAGTGATGTAGCTATGTAACACAAGAGTTTTAAACTTCAGTACTATGTTATTATGTAGTTGGAAAAGATGACAAAATATTCAGTTTGTTTAGTTTAAGTATATTCCTTGCCAATATGTGTTTGATACTTTGGCAAAGCGCCTGAAACCAGTGTTTATTGTTTTACATTGTGTCTACAACAATAACATTGGTGCATGTGTCTTGGTACAAAGACTTGACTACATTTAACTATGCTACTAATTTTCATGTTACATGAAAGATAACTATGATTTTACTTGAATATTGTATTCAAATAAAATCTTTGATGGTTCCTTGATATCTTTATCAGCAATCTATTGGTGAAATGAGTATCTAATGAAGTTTAATATGATGCTATATTTTCACATAAGAAATTACAAAATTAACATACTTTGCCAGATCCAAGAGAGTCCATGTATTTCTTCAAGTCCATGGAGAGGAACTCAAATATGAGATACAGCCGGCTCTCCTCCATGAGAACATCCTCAAGTTTCACTATGTTTGGGTGGTTTAACTCCTTCAGTAACGAAATCTCCCTGTCGGATACAAAAACAAGAATAGGTTATGTTGTTTAAAACTGCGTGGACGTTTTCTACGTAAAAGTGGTGAATTTTGAACCTTTTAGAACTTTTGATAAGAAAGCATATCAACATTGACCGTTTACCTTATGGCTGTGGACGGAATGCCTTCATCTTCAGACTCCAAACGGATTTTTTTCATAGCCACGAACTGACCCGTTATTTTGTTCTTTCCTTTGTACACCACACCGTAAGTACCTTCACCAATCTTCTCAATTTTTAAGAAATCATCCATTTTGTGAGGAATTTTGTTGAATCTATTCAAGGAAACCTGAGGAAGTTCCTCTTCTGTTCGCGGTAGATATATTGTTTTTCTCCGCGTTGCTTACAACAGCTACAAGTTTGTCAACGTCATTTACAAATAATATTACTATTTTAAATACTTGTATACTCATACGCAATATAAGAAACTTATAATTAATTTGTTTACGAGTAAAATTACTAAAATAGCGTTAACGTATCACAACGGCTT
Organism: Anticarsia gemmatalis; assembly: GCF_050436995.1. Lineage (NCBI taxonomy): Eukaryota > Metazoa > Arthropoda > Insecta > Lepidoptera > Erebidae > Anticarsia > Anticarsia gemmatalis. The sequence goes on along the minus strand of NC_134764.1, from coordinate 3,930,194 downwards.
TCAAAGGTAGTTTTTTTAAATTATTTGAATTGTTTATTCCCCTCTAGGTTTACTCTATTTGTCTATGGAAAAAAGCGTTCCAAAAACTGTATCTATACTTGCGTAGCATTCTTGAGTAGAAAACATAGGACAAATTTGTTCGTTCATGCTTAGCATAGTAACCAGTAAATACTAAATACTCGGAACGCGATATATTTAACCATAGAGAAGTAGGGGGCGAAGACAATTGTGAGTCCACATAGAATCTTTATTATTTGTAAAATCGCCTTATTATTATTTATTGGTATCTATTAAGAAGCATTTTTTAAATCATCATCATCATCATCATCTCAGCCGGGAATCGTCCACTGCTGGACAAAGGCCTCCCCCATCGAGCGCCAATAGGACCGGTCCTGGGCCGCCCTCATCAATCGGACTCCGGCAACCCTTACCAGGTCGTCGGTCCATCTTGTGGGGGGCATGCCTATTTTTTAAATAATTTAAAGTAATAAATGTATGTTTGATATCCAGAAAAAATCCAAAAATTAAATTTTGTAGGATTATCATGCAATATTATTTATATGCTTAAGATTTTCGCTTTGTGTCCGATGTTTGTGTGTTTATAAAAGTCCCCGCGACACAAGAGGAATTCATAGTGCGGGAATTGAATAAAAAATAGAAAAAAAAACAAATAGAATCTAGCGGGCGAGCCGATAGAGAGCGAATTGGTTTAATTTTGAAAATTTAATACTGACTGGCAAAATTAGACATAGTCCTTTATTTCGTTAGGGTATATGAAACATCTGTGTAAGTATCCCATGAAACATATTAATTAAATAAAATTCAGTTCTTCTTTTATAAAAAATATATTATTATTGTTCTGCATACTTAAAGTAAAATAACATATTTAAGATGATGAATTTGGTAGCTCGATGGTAGTGACAGACTGAGGTTCCATCTCGACTTCGGCTTGCTTATCACCTAACTTAATGTTGACTTTCCTAGTTCCACCACTGTGAAAAAATAATGAATTTAAAATAAACACAGTAAAATAGTAATCGATATAGTCACCAGTAGTCTGGTCGGTAGCGATGGTTCATAATGGGGTTTCGATTCCCGGGTCGGAAATAGTGCTCGGTATCTTTACGTGAAGGAAAACCTATGCGTGCTTTTAAAGCAATTAATTTTAGAGTCCACAGTATGAGATTATTCAAATACTTACTCGTTATAAAGTACAACTACAACAGTATTTCTGGGGGTTGTGAATGCTACTCTTGAGATAGAGTTGCCCCAGCTACAAGCTCCGGCCACTTTGATCCTCCTAGATCCTCTCGGGACGAACTTAGAGAAGTGCCCCATAGCGTAGAACATTGGCTGTTTGATAAACACCCCCTTGTTCGGGTACACAATGATTGGAGAATCGACGTAGTTCTTCGCCCATGTCGGACCTCCTTCGAAGTTGAGACACATGTTCCAATCTATCCAGCCAACTACACCGTGATTGATATCCTGAAAAAGTAAAATAAGTTTTTTTACAAGGACCTTTTTATGAATAGTAGACAATATTTTCAGGTAATCTTAGAATTTTATTAACTTACAGTAATAATATCCATGATATAGCCCTTAGCTCTCGGCCATGAGCCGAGATCGACGTGATGTTTCTCAAACCACATAGAGCCTGTAAAAAAGTAAATTAGGTAGTCCAAATTTTTTTTAATACATCAAAGTAAATAAATGATTATGAAACATATTGATGCATTTTAAAGAAAATAGCGCTTCTCTGTGTGCAGAGGAAAGTGTGGTTTAAAAACAGTCAGTTACCTTGGCAAGCCTCAGTGGAGATGATGAACTTGTCTGGATAGAACTTGGTCAACTGAGAGAGGAGCGCAGCGGGAGCGATGAAGTCAGTGTAGTAATGGACCGCAATACCATCGATGTATTTAAGAACATCGGGGTGTTCTCTAACCATCTAGAAACAAACAATTTAATGAAGAAAATATTTTTTTACAGTAATTCAGTATGTTCTAAACATTGCTGATTTATAATTTGAAGTTACAAGTTGGTATAGGTCTTGCTAAACAACTTGAACACAAGTAGATAGGTGTTTTAGAAAGTTAACTGTAGACACAGTGCTTTGGACTCTTGGTTGATTGTTCTACCAATCGGTCGATCGAAACGCAATAGCCCTCGCCGTCGCAGCCAGCATTTTTTCTGATTGGAACTACTTAATAATCGTTTATTATTATGTTGCGAAGTTGTTCAACTTACAGTTACATAGGTTTTGGACCAAAGCCCGCTAGATTATGTCTTAGAGTATCGGACTAAGTAATAAGTAGAAAAAAAATGGTCCCCATATCAAGCCTATGATCTATTATACTCACTCATACAACGTTGTTATCTATATTATAAAGCTAAAGAGTTTGATTGTTTGTTAGTTTGTTTGTTTGAACGCGCTAATCTCAGGAACTACTGAAAAATCCGTCCGATTTGAAAAATTATTTCAGTGTTAGATAGCCCATTTATCGAGGAAGGCTATATACCATCACGCTACCACCAATAGGAGCCGAGTACGAGTAAAAAATGTTACAAAAACGGGGAAAATACGCATTCTCTCTTATGTTGCAAGCGAAGTTGCGCGGGTCAGCTAGTTACTACTATGCTGCAAAGGTGTCATTAATTTAATTACGCGTATTGACGACGAGTATATGCTTAATAATATTTATTACGATAAATACTTTGACATTATGTGTAGGTACCTAATTAGCGGTTTGTGGTTTATGTCATAGGTATCTAAAGTTCCTTATTTCTTTGTGTCATTAATGCTGTTTCACAAGTTATTTTAATCTGTTATCACACACCTGTTTATATTATTTACGCATCATGATATTATTCATCAATAAACTAGGTCACGAGACAAAGAAAGTAATTATAACACCGCATTTCACTGAGCTATATACTTACCAGATTGATCCAATACGGAATGGTTAACCTTTGGTCGTCTCCTGCAAGTATCTTAACATTTTTAAACGTAGAGTTGCGGATTGTTGGTCCTAAATTGTTCACAATCCATTTGCCCTGCAATAAGAGACAAGCATATTTTAATATAGTTACGTAAGTACTAAGACATGGCTGAAAACTCTTAATTTAGATTGTACGTGTTACCATAGTTTTTGAAGTCCATCCTAAACAGTTGATGCCGAAGCACAGACCAGTCAGTCCGTTGGTCGGTTCATTCGTCGTAGTGATGGCCCAGATCGGGATACCTTCACCTGTGTACTTTTCAATAAATCTGAAAAGTAAAAGCATAACTTCCATTGCCTGCAGCGTACATCGTTTCTTACAACTATGATAGTCTAGCATTTTCTAGCGAATTCCAACAATCTCAGCCTGTTATTTTTATTTCCTATGGCATATGACGTCTTTATGTTACAGAAGTGCTTTAAGAGATCCGATATCGTGTGATAGTAAAATAATAGATAGCTTTCTACTTAGGTTATCCCTAACTGAAGATATAAAATTGAAACTGAATTAAAGATGTTAAACTTCTCTTTAATTTTCCCTTTGTTACGACAATTAACAACGAATAAGTACTTACTTAACGTGGTAGTCAGCATACGTCTGGTAGTACTGCGTCTTCAATCTATTGTACCCAGAGTACACTGGGTTGGTCTTCATCCACGGCGGGGGAGACCAGGTGGTGGCGATCACATGTACCGGCGCAGTAGCCACCTTCATGCCAGCCTTGATCATCGGGATCTATGAAATATAATGCCATTAGTATTATGACTTTAATTTTGAGACTGAAGGCCTGATGGATGGATATTGGAGTGCCAGGAACTAAGCCAGGTATAACTATATGACCGAGTTTCTTTCTATTTCTTAGCACTCTTATTCATAAACACACTATAATAAAAAAACTTCTAAAATATGTTTTGTCTTTTTTCATTTCGCTAAGGAGTGAAAGAAACTAAACTCTTTATAAGCCTTTCATGACTACATATTATATTTTTATGAATAAGAGGGTTTGTTTTTCATAATTTATGAGCTATACATAATAAACCACTATTCTAAATTGGAAGGATATCAACTTTTTGTGACAAAAATCAAGTTCCATATATGTATATGTATATCATACTTGAATCAGTTAGATGATTCAACAGTTCTTATCAAACAAGACATGAGTGTAACGATAAAATGACTTCATTTGTTTTGAAAATTATTCAGTGATGATACATGACGTATTTGTATGAAGTGGCTAGACTTACATAGCATGACTGCCTCTGTGGCGCAGTGGTTTAGGTCGCCACGCCGATACCACTGCAACGGGAGGTCGTGGGTTCGATTCCCACACGGGACAATTATTTGTGCGATCCACAAATAATTGTTTCGGGTCTGGTTGTGCTTTGTGTCCGTTGTTTGTATGTGTGTAAAAGTCCCCGCGACACAAGAGCAATTCTTAGTGCGGGAGTTGTCTTTTAAAAGAAAGAAAGAAAGAAAGCAACTATTAAAACGTTACCTTATATTGATAGTCCTCATATGCCAGTGTAAAGTTCGAGAGTTTGACATCGTTCTCAGGCTGGTCGTTGTATGCGTATGGGTGTGTGGAGAAGTCAGTACCGCCGATCGGAACACGAATCGTATTGTATTCCAATCCTTCATTACTGAAATATGAGCTGAAACAGACATTTTTTTATGATATAATCAAGACCGTTTTCGCGACCTAACATAATATGTAAAAAGTAGGTAATTACCTAATATTACCCAATTACTTAGGTTATTTAATTAGATAGCTAGAGGACTGCATTCCCGTGTATCGTTTTTGCAACATGTTCAACAAGCATCTTATGTTTTAGCCAGTTTATTCAAAACATTACTAAATAATAGGTACATTATATTCATAACTTTCCTGATGAATCAGTCTGCTTATTAGTGAAAACCGCATGAAAACGCATCCTTCTGTATGCATTTTCATGGTTTCGAGTTTACCGCAAACAAATTAGTAAACAAGTCAGATGACTTTAGTTGTTTTTAATAGGTCCTGTACGTATAGAATTGAGATATAACGTGTATTGAGGAATAACACACTTAAGGAATAAAAGATACATTAATTACTTAATTAGTAGTTCCTGAAGTGGTTCTGAAAGGTTCTTCCAGTTGATCCCCGCGGCGTCGGTGGCGGATCCTCCAAAGCCTTCAATCGTTTGATACTTCTTGTCTGGATATAGGACTAGAGTTTCCGTACCGCATCCAGGCTCTAGAATAAAATTCTGATCACTAAAATGTTTAATTTATAGTATAAATTTAACTAAATACTTAATAATAGGTTTTTTAACCATTAACTTGTAAATTGTGTAGGTACCTATATTTCTCGTTTAATAACTTTGTAGGTAATTAAGAATGTAAATATTTTCATTGTTGTGATGTGATACTTAAATAAAATAATACGTAGGTATTGCTAGTGGTTTAGTTCAAGAGCTTTATATTATTGCTCAATATTAAATTTAATTTCAAGCAACGCAGCGTTGCCATTTGTTGCGAAATATTGATGCAAACATGCATTTTCCTGTTAGCCCTTAAGTTCTCATATTTTCCTAAACAAATTTATTACGGCACACGAAGAACAAGACAATACATTATTGCAATAACAGTATGTGAATAAATTATCAAACAACTTACCTAACTTTGCCGCCGGTTGTAAATTGCCAGTCGTTTTTTTAAACCGCGAACCACCCTAAAGACAAAATATCAATTAATTATAAAATATTATATATTGCAACATAAGCGCTAGGTACCTATTTATTTATTTTTACAGATGAATTTTAGTACCTTATCGTGATTAAGTTTGGAACCTACCTAATTTACAATGAACTAAGTAGATGTCTTCATGAGCGTAGAAAATTTAGTATCAGCCTAGCCTTTCTTCCAAACTATATCGGCTTTCAGTACCGGATGCAGCTGAATAACAGTATTTTACATGGAGCGACTGCCTATCTGACCTCACAACCCAGGTCAGACTTTCAAACTTCTGACTACTGTTACAGTTAACGACTGACAGCCGGATCCCACAATTTAACGTGCCTTCCAAAACATGGAGGAACTCGATATAACTTTAGGTCGGGAAAAAGTCTTTTCGCATTATAGTACGTATTATGAGCATGTAATAAAAACTTTTCTTTACACAAGAAAAGCTCGATATTTGGGTACCTACCTCACGAGCTCACTGAAAGAAACATAATGAACCGTGTACTCATTTATAATTCTTGAAGCCAAAGAGATTTTATTACAAGTTCATACATAGTATAATGCGAAAAGTCTTTTTCCCCGCCCTTATATTTAAGATGGTCACCCATTCCCACAGAACAACCTCGGCAAGCGTAGCTTAACCTCAGAGATCGATCCGCGCGGCTGTTGTTATCTAAACCTTTAGTACTTTTTATAAATGGTGCAACTATTTATTATACCCATGGGTATAAGCCCTTTAAAGCGTGCCTTTTCATGTAGATATCGTTTATACCTACTTAAGTTATTAGATCAAGAAGATTACAACACCAAATCAGGTACAGACAGCTTGGTAGCTATCGATCAGTTGAGAAAGCCTTTTATCTCAAAAGAACACCTGTGTTTAACTTTGACTATTACTCATTATTTGTATGTTATCATTGATTACTAAAGGAAATACTTGGCAATCCTACGAATGTCTGTTTTATCATACTGATAAAGAGATAAAACGCAAGGGAGGAAATATACACCTGCCCAGGTGTGGCAGTCATTTATCATTGTTTATGATAAAAAAAATCGTACTTTCAAATAGCATTCCTAAGCCGGGATGTTTCGCTTGCAACATTCTTTAAAAAAATTCCAAGATTTTTTTTGAATAATTGCTATTGTGAAATTGCGATGCCAAAGAAAATGAGTCATCATTTTAAAACAATGGAAATACCGGTTATCAGGAATTTCCCTTTTTACCGGCAAATTCATTATCATAAAGTGATGGTGTATGGTCACAAGGAAGGTTTCCAACTAGATGACGAAATAACATCAAATGTGTAGGGCTGCAAAACACGAGACAACGCCTGACCGTATCAAGTGGCGCAGCGCGGGGGGGGAGGTTTATACTCAACAGTAGATAGAAAGAGGCGAAATACATAGATAGATAGTATTAGATAGATAGGCGATCTTACCGCAGAACTGGTGTAGGCTACGAAGGTGCCGGCGGTCGGTGAGGTTCGGGAGACGGTGTCGCAGTAGGTGGCGTTGCATACGCACACCACTGACTTACCGTGCACTGGCCACGCCGCGCATGGTTTATCTGACGAAAACAAACACTGTTATGCATGACGTTACGGAACGATGATATAAAGACCTGTCTAACTTTTGGGTGTATGCCTGGTTAAAAATGCACTGGGGCTTTTGAACTTCATACCATGCTGAGGTAATAGGTATAGTTCTCCAGGGCTCCATCCACTAAAGTTTTCTACAAGCACATTTCATAACTAAGGATACCCTTATACTATAGTCTACCCCGCACCTTTTAGTGTATTTAGTTCATACTTAGTGCTAATTTATCCGTTCATTATTTTGTTTTTCAAAACAGTTCTCATTAAATCCGTTTTTAAAACAGCTTAAAAACTGCATCAGTTTTGAGAGCTGAGGGAGTTCCCCGGTCGGCGATTGACATATTTATCGATAAATCGATATAGTTAATAAGGTACTTGAAAATCCTTATATGATGAAACTCAATAATTCTTGTACGAAATATGTGCGAAACGAATGATAATCTAATACCAAACAGGAAAAAAGCAATGCATAAATATGTACCCGAAAAAAATCAAATATGTATGTATGTTAAAGACAGTTCGAATTGACAATATTGTGCAAAAACTTTAATCATCGCTATTAAAAAAGTTAACAATAACCCTTTAATTGATAAAAATGAAGTTCATTGCAAATATAGAACTATGTAATTAATGAGTCTCTCATCTCTGTGAGTAACGAATGCAAACATCGCACCTTTATCAAATATAAAACAAGTTGCAAAAATAACATTATCATCTAAATATTTTATTGCTGGACTTCGTGTGAAAAACGTTGACCTTTTAATCCATTAGATACACAGAGGTCGATAAAAAACTGCCAATGTTTTTAACTTGTTGTAAATATTTACTTGTGGCCAGTTCTATGCGAGTTAAAATGATTAAATAGTTACAATTAAAGAATTAAAGTTACTTTAGATTATCTGGATAAAAGATTACATACCGGCAAATGCTCCATTTAAGTAGCACAGGAAGACCGCTGTAAACACTACAATTATTTTATTAAACTCCATGTTTTAATCTAAAACGTTGACCAAACTATCTTACAACTCCATTTAAAGTATCACAACAAAATACTTCGTAAATAACAACAATAATATTGTGACAACAACACTGGTTAAAGAGTGTTTGTGGATTGAGCTCAGAGTGCTTCACCTAACTGATAAATAGTGCCCGACCACTCAGGTTACTTCCTCAATGATATAAATCCTGCTATTCACGCTCCAACTTGTTCAATAAACTGTGTCTTTTCCTCTATAATCTACATAGCATCATCCTTAAAAAGAATTATAACTGAGTAATTATTTCTAGATATGGATTTTATGTATATCTCGTCCTAATGTATTCTGTTTTTAATTAGTTAAGTGGGTACCTATTATTTAATTACAAAGTCTGTTAGAAAATCAGTCTCAAAGCCCGCATATCCCGAGAGATTAACAGTAGTTTGTTTTGTTAATTTATAGGTCAAGGTTTAATTCTTCTAAGAGGCGTTCCTCATCACGTCGTTATCATTCCACTGGAGTTCCAATCTCACCTGCTATTACGGAACTGACATGAATTCAACACTTAAGTGCAAGAACAGTGGGTGGCTATTTTAGTTAGTATTGTGTAGTCCACATTGCTGTAAGAATTCTAAGAGGCGCGGGATTGCTTTCGAGTGATGACAAATCAAAGCGCCTACTAATAAAGTCGTGTCATTATCGCACTTCGTAACAATGCTATCCGAATTTTACAGGCACAAGGATAATATATGTATTGCTCATTTGCTCTTCGGTTTGTGAGTTAAAAATATTTTTCATGAAACATGTTTAGGCCATGAAATCCAAGGCACAAGTAAAACCTCCCCCTGTAGGTAATTTTCTTTCATACAATGCTTGAATGTTTTAAAGCGCGTCTTTAACATGAAAACGTCATTATTTCAGGCTCAGCTAAGTATATTCAGGCAACCACTTTGTTACCATTGCTGTGATTTCAAAGTAATATTGAACATGGTCATTTTATGATAATAATTCAAGAGCCTTCCTATGTTAATTGTACTGAATCTATAAATAAGTTGAATTAATGATTGAAACAAAAAAATTCATCAGCACGTGCCTTATGTGCAAAAAATAACTGAGATATAATGTCAAGTATCGAGCAAGTCAAACAGAATGGCTGAGAATGGTTTTGTGTGTAATGAAAACGTATAACGGTAATGGATCGCTGGTTAAACAAGGTCCTAATAAGACTTAGTATAATAAATACGTTAGTCCTAATCCTGCACCAAAAACATAGGATTTTCCATCTACTAGGACAAAAACATAGGATTTAACATTATTTCTCAGCAGCAATATAATATTGATTGCCTCTGTGGCGCAGTGGTTTAGGTCACCACGCCGATACCACCACTGCGTCGGGAGGTCGTGGATTCCCACACGGATCAATTTGTACGATCCACAAATAATTGTTTCCGGTCTGGTTGTACTTTGTGTCCGTTGTTTGCAAAAAAAATAGGTTATTTACGACAAAAACGGTTTATTATCATTAAATATTGGAAAATTTTATGTGAGAGGCGAAGCCGTACCTTAAATCAATTCATACAGGCATAAGCTTAATGAAGTTGGAACTGATTGACTGTTCCACTATCAGTAACCAAGCACAATTTTTTAAAGAAAATTACGTTTGGGCTTTCGCCATTCATTTACCATACACTAATGTTCCAGAAAACGTTTATTATGATATTCAAATTTATTTTGAAGTGAGGTGTACATCTGTATAATTAACCAGTTGCCTGCCTCTTGACATAGTTGGCTGGTGATGTCAATTGTCAACAGCTGCTGGCAAAACACCTGAGAGTACAGATGTGTCAAGACATCTTTATCATTTAATTAATAAAAAAACAATACTCGCTGTTAAAAGTAGGCCTAAAACTCCTTCACACTCTTCGGTAAATTCAATCATGGAGATTGAACGATTAAAAATATCTCGACAAAATTATTCATCGTACATTCAGACTCGGGTCATCTATACTAATATTATAAAGCTGAAGAGTTTGTTTGTTTGTTTGAACGTGCTAATCTCAGGAACTACTGGTCCGATTTCATAAAATTCTTTCAGTGTTAGATAGCCCATTTATCGAGGAAGGTTATAGGCTATATATAATCACGCTACGATTAATAGGAGCAGAGTACCAGTAAAAAATGTTGCATAAACGGGGAAAATTATGCCCCATTCTCTCTTATGTGACGCAAGCGAAGGTGCGCGGGTCAGCTAGTTTCGCTATAAATGGCGAAAGTAAATATATCATATTATCAATAGCTTTTCTGACCCAGTATAATAAATCCTTACCTGTTATTAAATACTTTACACTTTATTAACTTATGTTTTTGAATTGAGCGGTTCAGTAATTTTCCTTAAAGAACTCATAGGTAAATGCAGTAAAAATGGACCGGGTGGACCTACAGAACGTAATTAGTATGTCCAGCGTTATCAATGAAATGGTCCACATCTGAAACATTACGGTCTACAAAACTAGATAAATTATCGTCATTGATATGAATGTTGCTTAGCGCTGCATTTTTGTCACGTCTGAGTTCGAGAGACAGCCGCGCGTGCCTCGCTATGCGCTCATTATCTAAACTGGTGATAAAATCTATATATTCGGTGAGATATTACGATGAAGATCGAAGCTTCGGGTTTATTTGCCTGGCTCCATGTGAACTTGAAAGATGTGGCGGCGGACGAGTTTGGTGGTCTTAATAGTGCTCAACAGTCATGTAAGTATTTTCTTTTAATTACTTTATCAATACAAACTGTTGTGTTTCGTGATGCTGATCTTAGACGGTGTTTTTGTTAGACTTATTAATTTCTACATAAGAAAATATTTTATTATTAGCTACGTATTGTAAAAATAGGGAAAAGTGGGACGTTAAAATTCTGCGTTAGGTCTGCATGGGAGCTGAAGCAAGAAAAACTTAAAACACTTCTTATATTTAATTTTTTAATACCAGCTTCGACCGAGACCCTTAAGTTACCAGAAACCTTGTATTAATTAAAGGATTCCTTAACTGACTTTTTCAGATATCATCACAACCAATAACAGAAGACAGTCACAATGAGCGGCCGACACGTCAGCTGGACTTCGGGGAGTGTTGTCCTTGCGCGGAGGTTGGCAACACTGAGCTACGCAGTGATGGATACAAGGAGCCTATGGCCGCCGGTACTGAGGGCGTGTTCGCTGCTGCGCGGGACGTGGACGACTGTCCGTGTCGGTTTCGTGACGCTGATCCCCAGGGAGCATCATCAGTCTTCTTTCCAACTGCAATGCGTGCTGCTGGCTCTTTCTTAAGGTATGTAATTATGTATTCTAGCCTTAACTGTCCTTCGAATGGGCACAGGAACAGGGCACATAAGAGCATGAAAGTTTTCATTGACATCTAAATACTAACTAACTTCTGCCCCCAGCTCCAACCGAAGAAGAGTCAAAAATGTGTTTTCTCCTTAAATACCTATTACTTTCATTAAGTACTCGTGTTCTGCATTACACCACTGATATTTCAAACGTGCATAATAATTATAACCGAAAAAAAATGGGTATGACGTCTTCATACCCATTTTTTTTATAAATAAGATAATACCTTTTCAACGATAAAAATTACACTCACTTTTGGAATGCTTTCCAGGTTTCATACAATCCCTTGCTTTGTCTTTTCAGGCCAAGCGATAAAAAAGAAGAACTGAAGCCAATATTTAACCCAGAGGTAGACCTAGCGTCGTCGGTGCTGCAAACATTACGCGAAGCAACGGACGAGGAGTATGAAGACGCTCTTGCAAGGGATGCTGCCAAGAGTGCGGCGAAGGCTGCCGAAAGTATCCTGTTTGGAGACGCAACCCCCGAGGAAAGTGCTAACATAGTTACTATTGTAGTTAATCCAAAGGTTTCTGATGATTATGATGACGTCATACCTCAGGCGTCCCACATACAAAAAGCGCGGTGTATTCATCCAATGCCAACCGCTAGAGCTAGTCTTGATAGGCCGCGTGTGGCACCAAAATCGAATTTAATCATACATAAACACAGATTGCCCAAAGTTAGACATTCAAAGCTCTTGCACAGAAATTTATATGAGATGGATAGTGGGGTAGGTGCTAGCAACGTGCATGAGCAAAGAGTTCCAATCGACGAAGACGTAAATGACTCGAGGAGTCATTCTTCATCAATGAAAGCCAAAACTACGACGAAAAGTGCTTCAAATATTAACCCACTGGATGATTGTGATAGAAACAAAGTCCCTGAATTACGATCTGCGTCCGTATTAGACAAATTAAAGGACTTTGACTTGAGTAGATCTTCGCTACTTCAGACTATACGTGATAAGTTTCCTAGTCCGTTAACACGTATACCGAAGTTCAGATCTGGATCTCTGCTAAAAGACAATACAATGAACAACAATGAAGATCTCAGTCATCAACCTTCTACAATTTATGAAGAATCGGCAAAAAGAGTTCCCAATCTACTTCTAGGAGGTTTAAAGCATAAAGCTCCATCCCTCAGTTTGCCAAACCTATTAAATTTGAAAGATGTCGAGCTAGTGCCCTTAAAAGAGTTAATTAACAAACACACGGCAAGGACTACAGATACAAATGACGATCAAAAACTAATATGGACATCTAAACCGCTTGATAATTCTGGCGTTACAACTATGAGAGAAGTTGATGATTCTGAAACTTTTAATATTATTGAAAGTGACATGAATGACCCAGAAGGTAGTCCTAGTCTCATAAATATACAGGTGAACCCTAAGGATACTGCAAGCTTTGACGAGAACTGTGAAGAAAGCGGGTCAGATCCAGAGGTTGATTTCAACGAAAAAGAAAACGATTTGAACTCGATGCAGGGACAAGTTACTGAAGACGATTGCGAAGAGGGCGCTTCGGAGAATAACGACACGAATTTTAAGGAAGCTGATACGAGTATTCTCTCTGCTGATGATAATCCTGAGACATCCACCAATGATGACTGTGACGAAGGAGCATCAGAATTCGTGTTTGATACAAAACCTAAAGAATCGGTTACGGACGTGAATGAAACGGAAGATATATCACTCAACAAACAAGCTAATGGACAAAGTTCAGAAGATACCGACTGTGTAAATGACGAGAATAAAGATCATTTAGTGACAGATTCAAGTAACAACAGTAATGGCGTTCAAGAAGAAGTATTTAGACAAAATGAAGATGAAAATGTAGAAGCCGGAAATGTGGGTGATGTGGGTCCAAGTAAAATTGGAGATCAAGAAAACCAGATTATTGACAGTTCTCAAGATATCGATAAAAGACCCAAACTGTTTGATGCTTTACCTGTGGATAAAACTTTGACAACGATCAAAGAACATATTGCGAAGAAAATAGAAGACTTAAAGAATTTTAAGACCAATGTCAAAAATCTTAACATATTTAATAGTGAAACCGCAAGTAATGATGTTGAAAGCAAACATGACTCTGAAGCTAAAAGTGTAAGCGAAGATTCAGATTGTCAGAACGAAGCTTCTGAACATATATCAACGCAGTTATCTAGTGATAATTTGGAAGAATTTGTCACAACATTAAAACCAGACTTTATTGAAAATAATTTGGAAGATGTCATAACAACTGCAAAACCGGATCTAACTAACGATAACGCAAAGGATGCTAGTGAAATAAGTTTACAAGATTTGCAAAATATGTCAGATTCCATGCTGCAACAAGAAGTGGAACGGGAACGTGAGTCAAAAATATTAGAGTGCGATAAATCTGCTGCTGAGAGCATATCCGAAAACAACAGAAACTATGCCGATTTTCTGGTTTCCGATCAACCCGCAGAAGAAAAGATTGGGTGTGTAGAGAAAAACGCCAATCTAGACAATGTTCAGTTGAAAAATGTTGAAGAGCAAGCGTGTAAATCTGACTTTGGGTTACAAAAAACTGTATCGGAAACAGACTCAAATTTCGAAGCTAGTGGTGTTGTAAACCAAATTGCCGAGCCTAGTGTAACTCTTGGATCACAGCCTATTTTGGAACCATCACCAAATCACTTAAATCCTTTAACAAAGCCACTTTCAGGTCTGAGCGACGTTTTGAAACTCCCTCGTCTTGAGCCTTTACCTTCACTCGACGATATCAAAGTAAAACTCACGACTATGTTTGATAAGAGCAATAGAGATACTGAAGATATTACGCCATCGGAAACAAAGCCAGGATCACAGACATTAGATCTATTTAAACCTGTGATGGCAACAGATGCGAGTACATCTAGTTTTCTATCAAGACTCCCACCTTCAAAGATACTAAAAGATGTGAATCTTGACTTTATGGATTTAAAATCTCGATCGTCTAAACAACCCGCTCTACCTACGCTTGGACTACCCTCATACAGAACCAAGTTGTCTTCACCAAAAAATTTAAGTTTAAATCCGATAAAATTGCGACCTACTCTTCAAGATAAAGGTAGTAACCTCGGTAAAACCATTGAAGGAAAAAGCAATATCTGGAAATCAGACAAAACAAACATTCGTAAGAATCAGAAGGCTCACAGTAGAGTGTCATCAGATATCCCCAGACCCAGATTAAAGGAAACCAGGAAACCATTAATGGATTCACCACTTCAGGCAACAAACGACTTTCATTCAAGATTGTTGAACACACGCAAAGCGATAGAATCTAGATTTAGAGAAGTGGTAGACAATATTGATATATTCCGAAATCCTATTAAAAATCCGTCTTATATTTTAGAAAATATTTCGAGACACCATGGGAGAAATAACGATAGAATAACAATGGCTCCCCGGAAGCCTCCGTCACAAAAGCGAGTAAATATGAACTCACGTTCAAATAAAGAACAACAAAGGAAGCTTAGAATGCCAGCGGCTGCAAGCGTGCCAGTTCCAAAAACTGTTAAAGTGCCTGAATTAAAAACCACGTCAGTTAATTCATCCCCGTTAAATCTGCGAACTGCACCTATTATAAAACCAATTACTAGTAATACAGGACCCTCGCAACAGATAGAAAGTTCTCGAAGCTTAGGAAATCCGACCGCTTTACAAAACTCTAATTTAATTTTAGGGAAAAAACTGAATCAAAAGAAAGAGAGTACAATAAAAGTTTCGTTTGCTACATCGCCTCGACCCGTAATACAATCTGGAGATAAATTCAAAGACTCTACGCCACGTTCGACAAGAAATAAAGAAGATCTTGGAAAATCTAGGCCCGGAAAATTATATGAACGGCAGAATGAATCTCCTAGTGAAGCAAGACATTTAAAAATTTCAGCATCAAGTCCCAACCGCGAGAATAGACTGAGGTATTCATCGCCAATCAATGAAAAATCAAATACTAGAATGATCATAGATTTTGGCACAAAATCTTTACAAACGCGGCCTATTCTTCATGAAAGTCCACTTTTAACAAAATTTAGAGAGGCAGTAGAAACTAAATTAAACAATGGGCATATCCAGCCTTTAAAATTGGCTAATACACAGTCTGTCGGAAGGAGTCAGTCGATTGCTAAGGAATTGACAGACAATATGTCTAATAATAATTTAAAACTTGATATGGCGCGTGCGCCTTCAGAAACTTCGGTAATTGTTCATGAGCAAGCGCTAAAAGAAAATGTTCCCTATAAATGTAAGATGGTTTGTACTCATGAATAGTAAGAACACTTTTAAAATTATAAAAGTTACAAGCAATGGTACGACTTAATGTATGCTTTATTTTGTAGGTCTAAATAAATGTAAATAAACCTAATTTATATTATGATAAGTTAAATATTTTGTACGTATTTTTTTACTGAAATTGTGAACGAATAATAAAAAAAATTACAATATTCTGATTTTTACTTACCCTTTTAAAGAGAACAATCACTAACTACAAGGTTACAAGAGTGGTCTCACCATACGAATTATTTATTGTTGAGAACGAGACTGAAAATCTACACTTGTTTTTTGTAGAACATCATTTTTTGGAAAACCGACGGATCTCAACTTCGGGAAAGTGCTCTGTAAACGAAAATGTCGTGATGTAAACATTTCGATGTCAACGCAGGATTAAGATATTGACACAGCTTTACCTCATAACTCATGTATGAGATGTAAATACATAGTTTAACAAAGGTAAACCAACAAAATTATGGATTCAATTTCTCTTTTTGTTCGTTCGTGTGTAATACCATGGCCACTTTTATGCATTTTTGGAGAAGATCAGAAATTCATGTGTTCATTTTCAGATCAGATTCTGCGTATTGATATGTTGTATAAGTCTTAGATACGTTGCGATGAAATCACAAACTTTATGAAAAAACTGATTTCTCTTGCAACTAATTGCTTATCTTTTTACGATTCCCGCGTAACTTTACAGATTTCTGATTTTTTTCTGGTAAGTCGCTTTACGGCCTTTAATCATAAAGTATTTGCATAACATACACGCAATATGGCAAGTTAGAAGAAAATTGTTTTTAAATTTTTAGGATGATTAACATAATCGATAAACATTATTTAAATTAAGTGTTAACAGGTGTAATATACTAAAAAAATATCTCGATCTCTATCTACCTAATTAAGTATTTGCATTGTCAGATACAGCGAAGGTGTATTTCGTTCATTACTACTTATGAAATAAAGGGAGAATTATTATATATTTTTTTCAAACATGATGTACATACATACAATGACAATTCTTTGTTGAATTTGGATGTTCAATATATATACGGTGTTGTGATCATTTTTCCACTCCGTCGCGAGTAGCAGGTGCTTGCCTTGCCTTGCCAAGATTTGTTGTGTATTGGTGCACAATGATGTCCTACCATATAGCGGTAATAGCATCTTTGGTCTGGCAGATAGCAGCAGAGTATGCTGGTAAGAAAATTTTCATGTTTTATTATTTAAAGAACGGTATTTTTTAAACCCTTCGACGATCCGGAATTTAGGCTGTATTTATAAGTTGATGGTAAAATTATAACCACAGAAGTAGCGTTTTGTACTTAAATTCTTCCTGCATACTTACCTACATCTTTCAACCTAACAGGCCCTAGGTTATTCTCCAAAAAAACTGTCCTTGGTCTTTGACTTAACTGTTTTTTGTCTTTGATTGTTTAAGAGTGTGTTTTTCAGACAAGCCATGTGCGGCCAGGGCAGTGGCAAACCGATCAGTACTATGCGTTTGTACTACTGACTACTGTGATACCGTCATAAGAGAGACGCCTACTACCGCCTCGTACTATACTTATGTATCATCTGAGGTATAGTCACATTTTTTTTGTATTTGATGAGACTTATACAGTGCTAACAAACGTTTACCGAACTCAAAATACCCTTACTTTTCAGGCTGGACTTCGATTTAAAAAATCTTCTGGGGAACTTCAAAGTGCTGCAGATGGTAAATATTCTAATTAATAAATTGAATGTGGCGTACATTAAATTCATATAAGTAATACAAAATTAAGACGCGGTTATTACTTAATACTAAAAGGATTTAATTGATAGTTAGCCGACGCCTGTTACAACTCAGACATTCTGTAACCCTGATTCCTAAATTCGTCAGAAAAAAATTGGACCAATATCTCAGAAACAGTAGTTCAACATTTTATCAACTAACTATGACTTGCTTTCAGGATCAGTGTCGAATAATAGTCTAGAGATAGATCCGTCGACCACATATCAAACGATCGAAGGTTTCGGCGGCGCCGTCACCGACGCTGCCAGCATCACTTGGAAGAACTTGACGGATGCCACACTTATGCAGCATTTGATTGAGTAATGCTTTGTTTTATTAGGACTATTTTTTCTTTATTTATTTAAAGGCCTTTGTTAGTCCTATTACTATTTATCTACTATTACTTTTGTTGCAATAGTGGGACATATTATCTTAATTGCTTGACATCTTCGTAGATACAAAATGTCCCTATTACTGGTGTTTTAAACGTAAACAGCGACACGTAGCCTGTAATCATTTAACTTGCTTAGTGTTCATTTGTTTTTGAAGCATCGTATTTGCATTGTTTTCACACTATGCTCCATTCTCGTATCAATAAATTACTAGAGACCGTAACGTGAACTATCTTTTGCAGCTCTTACTGCGGCGACTCAGGCATTCAATACAACTTGCTGCGCGTGCCCATCGGTGGCGCGGATTTCTCCACACGCCCTTACGCGTACAATGAACTACCTGAAAATGATATCACATTAAGTAACTTCACCTTGGCTCCTGAAGATTATGATTATAAGGTACAATACACTCTTTATAATCTAACTTATGTATTTGCTGCTTAGTTGATCTCCTATATGATCTGAGAGCACAAAGCGGGTGCAGCATTTACAGGTTGGTTAAACTGACACTATAGATATTTCCTTTTAAAAAAAACTCACTATCAATGAAGAAACTGGTAAGCCTGGTTCTTGTTACAGGCTGTATTTCTTACATATCGCGCAATATCTTTATAATTTCTGTTAGGTCTGTAAGACGAAAAATATTGAAAACTTATGTTCCCGCTTCGTATTATTTTCTAGATCCCCATGATTCAGGCGTGTCAGAAGGTTTCAAGTGCACGTATTGACGTGATTGGGTCGACCTGGTCCCCGCCGCCGTGGATGAAGACCAACAACAACTTCACCGGGTACAGCCGCCTCAAGAAGGAATATCTACAAGCCTACGCCGACTACCATTACAAGTACTTCATCTTTTGTCATTTTGCATACATATTTAATATTACGCTTATTATACCCGACGGTGTAAGCAGAGAGGTGTATAAAATACACCAACGTTTTGCAATTTCCAGGGTTAATCTCATTTAATAGGGGGCGAGCCTATCGCCATTTACCGGGTAGGATACCAAACTCCGGCCTACTATTAGGAGATATTCTAATATTGATAAGAAAAGACCAATAATTCATTGCCCGTCGGTATCGTTTTTCAGTACCGTATAAATGGCCTTGATATCCGTGTGTTTGTCATTTACAAGCATATAAAACACTTGTCAGTATATAATGTTAAATTATACTAAGTCTACAGTTTTTCACCTGTTTTTTTTTGGTAATTAGTGACGCACGCATAAATTTTGCTCTAATTGAATGGTTTTCGATTGTTTTCTCCAACGAATACCTACATTACCTATCATTTCATTTGAATTATATCCTTCTGAATCAAACCGATCGTGACTTTGCTCAATAAGGTTTATGCGATATTATTTATTATTCCTAGATAGAATTTAAGAATGTTACTTATAGATCTAACTTATTTAATGTTATTATTCTAGGTTTATAGAACACTACGCAGCGGCAGGCGTCCCGGTATGGGGTATAACGACCACAAATGAGCCCCTCGACGCCACACTGGACTACATCAACATCAACAATCTTGGATGGACGATTGATTACATGGTACCTGGAACTACTCATATTTCTTATGATATCTTTTGTTTGAATCGTCCATAATTTACTGTAATTAATGTTTATATTTTTTTTTGTTTAATCAGGGTGAATGGATCGCAAATAATTTAGGTCCAACTCTCCGTAACTCTACCTTCAAAGATGTGAAAATAATAGCTGGCGACGATCAAAGTTACACTGTTCCTCTCTATTGGAACTCGGTGAGGAAATTTATAATTCATACGTAGGTTATGGTTGAGGAGAACGGAAGCTTAACCAATACATTCCTTTACTCTCTCCAACACGATTACTCTGACATACAAAATCCGACTTCAAACGAACAGTTTTTTTGCATTTTTTAAAATATCTCAAAAAATGTTTAAATTAGATAAGTTTTACCACATATAGACCGCCAATACCCAAACAATAAAAAAAACATCAAAATCAGACTACGCAATAAAAAGGTACTTTAAAAATACAGACGACTCGACCCGCAGTTGGCCAGCGTGGTGGACTCGAGGCCTTACCTCTGCCTCATCCCGGGAGGACACTCTTGCCAAGCAGAAGGGACATTAAGGGGCTAAATTTATGGACGCATTAAAAACCATTACCTTACATGCAAGAGCATATTGAGCTCTTTTATTGTCAACTTGTTTCATTGCAGCTTGTGTCGAGGTATCCTGACACGTTGCCATACCTGGATGGAGTGGCGGTACACTTCTACATGAACCAATATGTTCCGCTTTCGTTACTTACACAATCTATGGTGGAATATCCAGACAAGTTTGTCATATCTACTGAAGCTTGTGCAGGTAAGGAAACTGGAAAATATGGTCAAAAGTGACTCGGCAAAAAAGTTGTACTACGAAATTTAAGCTACACCCAATTCCAACGGAATTAAACAAATATTATGTTTAACCAAGCTGAAAGTCTTAAGACTTGCCTTGGTACTGAAATTTCCTTAATAGACTAGACAGACACTGAAACTATAAATAGCCAATGGTTAATATAAGAGGAAACTTGAAAACTTAAGGGACGACTCTCTTTATTCGTAACTCAGTAAATACTTACCTACCCGTTTTCTATTTTTTTGTGAAGATATTGCAAACAATGTGAAGTTCGTGGTTTTTTTGTGTGATTATTTCGTAATTCCAAGGTTCGGACGCCTTGCAATGGAACCACTATACCTACTTATTGTGCTGCTTAATTTTAATATGAGATTCTATAAAGACCTTTACAGTAGTTGTACATTGTATATCAGGCTCTTTATACCCTTACAACAGAATATTGTATAATTATATTACGCCTGTTCTGATATTCTAGGTGCGCAGGTAACAGACACAATATCAGTCGACTTAGGATCATGGCCGAGAGCTGAACTGTACTTTAATGATATTATTCAGGTAATTTACCAAACTATATTCTAAATATTTTATTTGAAATACAATTTCTTAGCAATTTTTCTTTAATATACATAGATAGATGTAGCTTCTATCGCTATTATCCAGCTGTTATCACATTCTAGAACCTGAAAAACAACGTGATCGGATGGATAGACTGGAATATGGCGCTAAACACCGAAGGAGGTCCCAACTGGCTGAAGTCTAGCGTGGATGCGCCGGTCATCATCAACGCTGAGGCTGGGGAGTTTTACAAACAGCCCATGTTCTACGCCATGGGGCATTTCTCTAAATTCGTACCTAGGAACTCAAAAAGAATCAAAATGAATGAAACTACAAATACTAACATACAAACTCTGGCTTTCCTAACTCCTGAAAACACGATCGTCGTAGTGATATACAATTCGTTAGTATAACTTTTAGCTACAAATCCAATAGATTGCATAGTCTTCCTTTTTGAGATTTGGTATTAAAAGATGTTTATATTTTTCAGCGGTGCAAGTGACACGGTGAAAATCCGTTTAGGAGGAAAAGAAGCCGCGTTATCAATTGAAGCCAAATCATTCACCACCTTCGAGATGCTGAAAGAGTAAACGGACATTGTTAAACCATAATTTTTCTTCGTCTTTAATTAAGATTTTGGTTGTGTTTTTTATTCGAGGTTTCTTTATTGTTGATTTCCTCGATATCTCTTTTGTTATGTTAATATTTTCAGTGACAAATAAAAGCTCTACCCGCATCCATAACCCAAACCGCACTTGGCCTGCGTGGTGGACTCAAAGCCTAAGGGTCTCAGCACACATATGGGATCGGAAAGGGATCGTCACCGTATCGCCTCGAGCCGTTCAGAATGGTTTGTATTAAACTCCCTACTGCAACGCACACTAATCGGAATAATAACGTAATCGCCTCGCCTCGGAACAGGCTCCGAACTTGAATTCCCGCGCTTACGGCTCATCGTTCCCGCGCTTACGTTTCTCCGTCCCCGCGCTTACGTCTCTCCGTACCCGAGCTCACATCTATTCGTCCACCCTTTCCCCTCCCGCGACTTGCCTGCTAAAGACGCCGCCATTCGCAAGGAGTATTTCATTCGTGTTGCGCGTATGTTTTATTTAAAATTTTAAGTTCGATTCAAACACAAAATAACGATGCAAAGGGAGAAACTTATTGAAGAAGTGAGAAAATATCCATAAGCGAGGCGTAAGCGCGGTGTCGCCTAGCCGTAGCCGAGTTGACGTACAGGCGCTGCTGATACGCTTTCGTTACGTGCATACGGTAGGTTGACGCCTGGTTGACAGCGAGGCGAAAGGCGTTACGGTTACGATCCCTTTCCGATCCCATATGTGTGCTGAGACCCTTACTCCTCCCTCATTCCGGAACAGCAAAGACCTAGCCCAGGGCCTTGCCCAGCAGTGGGGCATTAATGGGCTTCATATATTTTTATTTTATTTAAATAAAAACTCCAAATATTACTATTAACTTTATTTATTCCAGATATTCGTTTAACTGGTATTACAGTAAATCATTGGCAAGTTTTTTTTAAAATAACAAACTAATCTGCCAACAGACAAATATATTTTGCTAAGAATTTATTTCCTCTTAAGGCCGAAGCCATAGAGAGCTTTGATCATATTTTCCCTACAGTTATCTTCTAAAATATTTCTTAAATGCATTTCTTTGTAAAATCTCTTCATCGCAGCGTTAATTTTAATATTAATGCTAAAATGCTTTATTTTGGTAACTTAGAGTTAGTGTCACGTCTCACGGATAAGTGCCTGATAGCGTAATTGATAGATAAAAAAACAATCTGCCAATTTTCTACCCATTAATAAGCTTACTGATACTTATCCATGAGAGGTTAAACCAACCTTCAATATTTCTATTTCTAATATCTACTAAATTCAGTCATAATTTATTTGTTGCTCATAGGTTAGTTTCAGAGCAATATGTACATTAAGACAGAAGGTTATTGTTCACAAGAGTGAATTGTTCAAGGCAGCCACTCGGCGTCGTCCTTCAGTGAGTGGACTCTGTTGCCGGGAGCCTCGGTCAGGTCCTCCTTGCTGCTCGCTACCTTGTGGTACACGTTCTTGCCAGCCTCTACTACGTACTCCACACCATCAGCTGAAACGATTAAGAATTTGTTAAGTTTAATTTGCACGTAAGTAAATGTTGGTCAGTCCGGTCTTTCAAATGTGGATATTGGGAATATGATTCATTATCTACGGAGATAAAATTTATCAACGTTCTATAGAGTTTCTTGAATGAATAAATGAAACTATACTAAATGTTGATGTATGTCTTAATATGTCTAGGTTCCTGTCTCTTAGTTAAACCTTAAAATACTTATGAGAATTCCTCCTGTAGGCAACGTATATTGTATATTGTACAATAAATCAACCAAATTGATACTAACCAATAGCGCCTCCAGTTTTCCTCACTGCCTCTCCGATGTTGTGTGATGAGAAGGTCTCGGGATGAATGTTGATGTTCACGCCCTGAGTGGTACCGTTGATGTGTTGGGGACAGTTGTTCTGAGAGATGATGGACAGGTCGAATGGATCGACGCCGAAAGACGACAGCTTGTTGCGCATCTAGAAACACAAAAGTTTTAGGAAATTTGCTTCAGGTACTAGGTCCTAAAAATTATTTAATAAAACTCCTCTAAACGCTATTTCGAGCTATACCAAACGGCTCTTTCCCCGTTTTCAAATCATTCAGTGCGACAGTACGTATTGTTATGTCGTTTTAATCATAGAATTCGTGTTCAAGTATTAACTTAATTAAAACTTTCATACAAAAACCTTTGCAAGTGATTGAAAATTATTTGGTTATCAAGAATAAAGTACATTAAAGTACTATTAACATTTGTAACTATAAAACTGCGATCACGTAATGTAAATTATTACGTCATGCTCTACAGTTCTACTCTACACTACATACATGAATACTCATAAAAGTAGATCTTTTTCTTGAGGAACGGCTAGTGTAATAATTATGCTCACCTTGTCAAGGTACATCCTGTCCAGCTCCTTAGTCCTGGAGAGGATGGTGGCAGAGCGACGGTGAGCGAAGGCGAGCTTCTGGCAGGTGAAGACGACGGCATGGCTTGTGTAGTCAGTCATCAGAACTGTGTAGCTTGCTGAACCGGCAACGCCTAGGAGAAAAAAAATCATTTAGAATACTTAATACCGTTAAAGATAGAAGTGGAACAAAAAATGTGTTTCCGAAAACGGCATTAGTCTAATAAAAAGTTACATTAAGGGTTGCGTTTCTCAGAGGCAGCATTATTTTTAATATGCTGAGGGGGTCAACCGAAGCTTAAACTCAAGAGTTTTGCGGCCGGGGTGGTGACTCCACAAACTTTAACTTAAGCTTCTACTGACCCCTGAAATTTGTGTTTTCTAAAAAACGCAAACTACGGCGTAAAAATAATTACATTATAATGGACTACATAGCATTGAAAAATACATCATATTGATATGCTTATGAGTTTAATGCGCTATACCTGCGATAGGCCATAGTCGTCCTGGAGCCCTAGTATTTCATAGCCAAAGTGTGCTACAATTTAATCAATTCTATCTAACGAATAGTCAGCATACGTATCGAAGACAAAGATGAAGCATTTGAATCATTAATGGGTAATACCGGAAGGGCTTCCTTTAAAATTAAAGCGGTCGCCGACCTCGCTCGGACCAAGACAAACAGGACATCACCTATTGACTTAACGCTATAAACTTTGGACTGGTTTCAATATTTTAAATTTTGTCTGTTATATTAACCGACTTTTATACAAAGGTGGTGAAACCAGTTGTGGATCGGGTACTTATCTCTCTTAACCGTGATTCATACCACAATTAAAGTACACTTACTAAGTGGGAACCTGATCTTCATGCGGGCGGGCACGGCGGGGTCTGGGACAGTCAACACTCCTTTGTATCTGTGAAGAATAACCGGTCAGTTACTTCAATACGTAAAAACTGCTGTTCCAGTGAACAGATTAACTATATTCCGTAATAAAGACCAAACCGAAGGAAATATTAATATCTATGGACGTTGTTTTACGATGTAAGCATCCGTTTCCTGATTTGATGGTCCATAATACTTAAATTATAATTATCAGATTTATTAATTTCAACGTAACTTGTACGTGTAATATTTTTTTTCGTTACAAATACTTTGATGGCAACAACAAATCGACATTGTATGAAGTGACTCATACTGCTATTTAGTCTTGATGGAGTATTTTTTTTTATATTCATACTTATGACTATTCACTCATTTTAAACTTAACTCAGAGTATAGTAGGTACTACTATAGTAGTACTACAAACATGAATTTTGTCACAATAGCAAATTGTCGATACGTCGCATATAATAATAGGTCGTATGACGTTTCGACGATACTTATGACATTTATAACTATTAGAAGCGGTACCGTATGTAATTCCCCATAAAAGTCTGATCTGAAAACCCCTTACAAAATAATTCGAAACACATTCTTCTCTGACTGCCTCTGCAGCGCAGGGTTTGATTCCCCGGTCGGACGAAGTGCTAAACGCAGGTGTATTTCATAAAACGCTGCCTGCACTTTCGGCCTTTGGGTATAACATTCGTTATGTTAAATGCGTATGTATGTGTTCTAATCTCACCTGTAGTCATGTTTGAGTGGAGTGAGTCCAAGTATGAAGTGTTGAGACAGCTGCTCAAGCTCGTACTTGCCGGGCTCGTCGGTCTTGGTGAAGTTGTACGTGATGCAGTGTGAGGCTGTCGACGTCTTCTGGATTACGTACCAGACACCTAACAACTGTAACAACAAATATACAATGTTAGACAGACTCATTAGTGATCCCCCCGTGCTGAACGATTCAATTTCATATAGATTTTATTTATTAACCCTCTTTTACACACTATAAACCTATTTTAGTTAAAAAAAATCTATAATATGTTTTCTCTTTTTCATTTCGCTAAGGAGTGAAAGAAATAAAACTGTTTATATGCCTTTCATAGTTTCATGTTTTTTTTATGAATAAGAGGGTTTATCTTTAGCTGGTTTATTTATTTGCTAGTAGTTTCATGTTGATTTTATCAATTAGGAAGGAGCTATAGTAAGTGTAGTACATGTGTACGAGACAAACACCGGACGTTTCAATAGGAAATTACATGCAAAAATGCAAATGTGTTCCTTGCTCCAACGGTAGCGTTACAATAAAATCTCTTGCTATACAATACTACTCACAATACAAATAAACCACGAACGAGGTGTTGCGTTGCTACCGTCTTAGTAGAAGGGTTAGATACAGGGTGACTTCTTTTTTAAGATAATAGTATAGGTAAAAATGTCGTAAGACAAGTTTTACGAATACCCTGGAGGGCCGGATTACATTTTTTCTAATATAAAAGCTAAAACCTATTGTTGTCTAAGCAATAAAAAACGAAAGCCTTAATCCCACCTATGTCACTGTCAGCTTACAATTTCGTTACGCAACAAAAATCTCTAAATAAATCTTTGAACGAAGATGATTAATAAGGATTCTTTAGTTGAGCCTTTCTATTTTGTTTTCTTACTTCATACTTCAGTTAGGATTATTTAATACGATATGTGTAGTGTTATTTCCTGAGAATATACCTTAACTAGTGGTAATTGGTCCATTATTCAGTATTCGACAGTGCAAGGGTTAATAGGATATCAATCAATGATTAAGATACCAGTGGACTTTAATCCAAGAGTTTACTGCATCCAATTGAGTGTAAAATTACGGAAAGGCACAGATTGATGTTTAACAGTTAAACAAAGATGTTTTGTAGTATGTCGTGCACAAACATATCAGCGAAAGCGACGATGAGTCATATGTTATCGGAAGATGACGGCTGGGTCATATTCCTTCACCGCGTAATATCAAGTTGACAATACCGTATCACGACCAATACATTCACAAGACTAATATTTACGTAACCTACAAACAAGACGATGTTTATAGCATAACATACATACGCTATAAAAGACATTTAAACGCGGCAAAGACTCAAGATACACTGTATCTTTGATGATGTTTTTTTTTTTATAGGAAACTCCAGCACCTCTTAGCACAGGTACCACAAACAAAAAAGCTTTTTTTTAATAACACGCATGAAAAAGTTATCACATATCTCATTTGCTTTTGTATAGCATTGTTTTTGTTTGATTTTCAAGGTGTTTTTTACCGTAATATAAACAAGGTCTCATCAGTAATTAGCTGTGTGTTAAAATATCAATTATCTACATTATTCTGTATGTGGGCATATAGAGTTCATTGTTAGATAAGTTCTACGGGGTGTAACGCTGTCAACAAACTGTAACACATGACAATTTAATGTAAGGCTACATAATCTGCCAGTGAATATTATCAGATCTCCATTGTGCGGTGATGAATGCACACCTGTCCTCCAGCTCCTATACAAAACCTTTGCAGTTTTTTTTTACTCTAAATATACCCAAATCGATGAATGGCCTATTCACTTTTCACGTTCAACAAACCGACAAGAAAAAAACATAAAAAAAATCAGAGATTGTTCAATGCTCCACTTTAGAATACTGTTACCGCCTCCACAACAAATTATTAAACGGTCGCTTGTAACGCTTTAAACGCAGATTTTTGACGTTATTAATATTAAAATTTCATTGAAATATTTGTGCCTTACATTACGTAGCATGCATTATTTGATACAATTTATATAAACTTGACCAATGATACGATCCCGATTGACTTAAAAAATATTTAAAAAACAATGTTTTCAGTTACCCTGTTCATTTCAAAGCCTGGCATGGGCTCGACGACGGGACAGGCGCCCAGGTGGTAGGTATGCCCGAAGGCACCCGCGACCAACACCATCAACAAACCGAACGATGTTAGACTCATGATTGCAGCACAATAACTTAGGAAATAACTGTAAAACACGCGAGCAGCTCGACGGTTCGCCGGCGACTGACCTCCGTGCAGCCGAGTATACGTTATAAACAAACTAGACTCTTCTGACCTTTTGATGTCGCGCAACTGTTCTACAGAAACCAATTTTCTTAGAAATGTGTTGATCGAATTCATTCTTAAACTCAAAGCAAATTGACACAATGATATATGAGGAAATGACTCGGTGTATCAATAATACTGACAATGATCATGTGTAATGCTATTAACCATCCCTCGACATGATGCAGTATTTTGGTCGATTCTAAGTATTTCTGAGCAGACTCAGGTCTATAAGGCATTAAGAAAATTGAACCAAATGTTAATAACGTAACTAAAATGTAGGATTTTAGTTTGGGCGGCCTGCATCTTAGCCTTAATTTCAATTGGAGAGGTTGAGGTTTGATGGAGGAATAGAATACTCCAGTATTTTTTTATTGAGCCTCCTTTACCTACAAGATCTGCTTATAAGCAAACGTACTATTTTATTATACGTTCTTATTTATGTTCAATTGTGGATCCAAATCTATCGATCGGTGTATGTTTATTTTGGTAATGATAATGGATCTCAACAAAAACAAAGATTGTGTTATACGCAGATACTTTTTATCTTATAAACAACGAAAACACAATTATTTTGTCATCAGTACTCAATTTTGATCATTTCATACAAAGGGTATGTTCTTTAAATTATTTTCTATGTAGCTGCGTATCTAAATTGTTTTCAGGATACTTTGTTACACTAACTTAACAACATAGACTTACTAGTATTTTCATATTATTTTGACATACGTCATACGTATCATTGTTTATACAAAATTTCCCCAAACACTGATAAATTAAAACAAAACATAGGACCGTCTTGCAAACTTAATACCTAATACCATTTTCACAATGTGAGGAGCCTGCAAACTGGCTACATCGCGGCTCTGCTAACTGGAATTTGGAGGAAAACCAAATAGGCCATTGCTTTCCTGACATATAAGATCGAGATCTACCACTATTACAAATATTATGGAATACTATTGAGCACATTAGCCTTGAAAGTCTAGAATAAAAAAGACAGATATGCAAATATTTATACATAGCTCTCTCAGGTTCTCGAATGTTATGTAGTACACAGTACCTATGCTGGCTGACTGACGCATATACTGGCGTTAGCAAGGTATGGATTCAGGTACTATTTTTAAAAGGCTCGACATTAAGTCAATTAAGAAGTGCAAATATAACGTCTTACTAAGTAGAAGTGCTAAAAGATGCGAAAGTGTGTTTGTTTAATTATTTCTTTGTTCCACTTTCACAGCTTAACGGTTTAAGTATTTTAAAGCAAGTTCAATTTTGTTTTGTATAGAATATAAGTACGTGCTAATTATGGGCAATTATATCCTACATTATTATAAATATCGGCCATTTGCAAAGGCTTAAGGCATCAAATTTAATGTGCGGTTATTAATTAATCATTATAATTAAACAGACTTCATTGTTTTCGTGTTTACCTCATTTACGTAATTGTCTTACTCATATAGGTATCCATCTTGTAATGAATCATGCGTAACAACGGTTCTGTGTGCATTTGTCATGCTTCCCTGTTTAAGATAACGTATAGGAGGTTCTCGAAAACCAATCCTTCAGCCAGTATGTCTACTGTAATTTAACAGAAAATGAATAATTACGCCATACTTTGTGTGTTAATATTACCACAATTCCATTTATTCTGAGAATTGGTTCATATTAGAGCAAAAAAACAAATAAACATTTGAAAAAATTCGAATACATGAGGGTCTTATCGATAGCCACTGAAGTCCTTGAACACCCTGATAATTACAGCTAAGCGTTTTACATTCTATACCAATAGGTCATTACTACCAATTAAAAAATATTTGATCTAGGGTCTAAAGTCTTAGTTTAGTTTAAAGCTTAGTTAGTTATAGAAACTTTACGTCAACCTACTCGTAGAATATTATAGTTCAATTATTGTAGTAAAAGATAACCCTTTGTCCCTGTTATCAGGTCAAATCGTATCTGCGTCGTCTATTAGCTATTATTGTCATTCTATTCCGATTTGCCTAATCACAAATACACTTTTCATAATATACTTACTGTATTTGGATGGAGTGACCCTACACTAGTATGAACGACTTATTTTCCTTTTTGCCCCTTAATGTCCTACTGCTGGGCAAGGGTCTCTTTTATAACATAAATATAAACTAAACCATCGGAAGACCAAGAAAATAGTATTTTACGTATGTAGCTACTAAAGCTGTAACTTTTGCATTTTAGTTTTAAGGGCTTCAGCAGCTCATCTCATTATAATAAAGTAATTTAAGCCTAAATATACATAGTTGTTTTCTTTTTTTTATATGAGTGTTTCTCAGAACATGTTTTAATTGTAGGTGTTCCCAGTATTAGATTAGAAACTTACTTAATTCGGTGAATACATTATGGTACAAAGTTCCACAGAGATAATTCATAAGCAAAACATTGATAGAGATAAATAATAGCTTATTCTTGTTGCTTCTATCTAAGGGTCTTTGTATATTCTTATAGAAATAATAATAATAAATAATAAATTTTGTTCATTTGCGTTATAAAAATAAATACCTACTATGTATGTCAAACAACATAGCGACAGAACCTAATAAGTAGCATCCCTGAGAGTGTTGTTCTTCTGAGTTCTTCAAAACAGTTCTTAAAGGGTTGTAAATTCCCCAACTCTTATTAAGCGAGGGACTCAAGGCATATCCCATCCTCATTCGGGAAGGACACCGTTCTAAACCATTTGGACTGTAATTGGTTCTTAAATATTTTTTTATTTTTATTTTACTGTGCGTCAGTTAAAGACTCACGCATGAACGATCATTGTTGAACAGGTTTTATTAGTGGTAATTCTATTTACCGACGTATGAGTCAGCAAGAAGCCGTAGTTTAGTAGGGCAACCACGTCAACTTTACAGTGACTAACGTACGTCGTGCAAGAAAAAATGTTTAGGAAGCACGCTTGTTATTATAATAATAACACTGCACAACAAAATTACAACTTTTGTCTGATGAATGACTTTTATCACGTGATGTTTACTGATTTGATGTCACTGATTCTAAAAATACCCTCATTTTTTTTGTAACAGCTCTTGTTTACGTGTTATAGCTTTCACTTAAAATTTGCTGTTTTATAGTGTTAATTTGCTGATAATTATTTTTTTTTAAGTTTTCTCAGTGTAATTTGATATGGCATCGTCAAAACGAAGTTGTGTGAATAATCCGAATCATTTTTGTTTCATTTGCGGAGAATATATATTTAAAGAATACCGTTTAAACGCGACAGCGTTCGTAAAAAAAGCTTACATGAACTACTTTGGTCACCCACTGGATATGAAAAATTAGCCTTGGGTTCCACAAAAGGTATGTAAAATATGCGTTGAGTTTCTACGTTTGTGGACAAATGAGAAAAGAAATAAATTTAGGTACGAAACCGCTATGATCTGGAATGAACCCCAGAACCACTTTGACGACTGTTATTTTTGTTTGGTAAACATAACTGGCATAAACAAAAAAAATCGAGCCAAGTGGGAATATCCTTGCATAAGGTCGGCATATAGACGTGTTTTGAGTCCTAAGGTATCACCTGAACCTCAAGCTGATGCATCACAGGAGGAACCAATGGATTTTGAGGTAGAAAATGACAGTAGTGATGATTTTGATTGTGACCTGGGTAGCAGGCATTTTTGACGGGCCACAGATAAGATCGTTAATAAAGGACTCAAATTTTAGAGACAATATGACAGAGATTGAGAAAAAGGCATGGGATGAGTTTGTTTGGCTTGTTAAAAATTTTTTGGGGAATAAAAAAAGTTCTGACTATCCTCAACACGTCGAACAACTAATGAGTCACTTTCAAGAAGTTGGATGTAACATGAGCATTAAGTTACACTTTCTTTACAACCACCTGGACTATTTTCCCGCCAATCTTGGAGATCTAAGTGAAGAACAGGGCGAGAGATTTCATCAAGATCTTCGTACGATGGAGGAACGCTATCAAGGCTACTGGAACTCACACATGATGGCTGACTATTGTTGGAGCATTCAGAATAGCTCCATGCCTTCAGCTTCAAAAAGAAAATCAAGTAAAAGAAATTTTTTTTCAACTTAAGATCTAAATAAAATAGGATTAACTTTAAATATATAGCGTTTTATTAACAAAGACCCACATGTAATATTTTTTTAACTAGAGCTGATACGAAAATTTCAGTTGAAGATTTGAAATTGTCATAAAAAATTGGACTAATATCATGTAACATAACCCAATCATCAGAAATGCTGTTGTGCAGTGTAATCATTCAGAGAAGTAAGAAAATGATTCACGGGTCAAATTCTTAAGTTTATTATATTTTAAAACTGACACGCTTTTGTCTTATGGAACGTTACTCGTTTGTTTTGTAAGTTTAATAAATACCTTCACGCAGTTTCCCCTATATTTACTCAAATAAAGTAATAGAAGATGTTGACAAGAGCATCTATACTAATATTATCTATACTATATAATATATAATATAATATATAATATTGTTAGAGGAAGAAAAAGAAATGCCATATGTATTAGAGGAAATAAATAAATGTGACGTTGGTCACGTGACCGAGTCCATAAAAGGGCTGCGAGCTCATTCTGAGCTCTCTTTTCCATAGGATTCACTAGCTAAGGGGTACCTCTGCCCGTTTGAATGGTCACGCTGTATTTTTCTCATTATTTATTTGTCTGTAATTGATTTTTGAAGTGATTCAGTTTGTATGTGTAAAGAGCTTGTTAATTTGCTAAAGATTGTGACTTATAGTAAAACTGTTCTATGTGTTTAGTATTTTCTTTTATTTGCTTCCACTTCTGGTTATCCTAAAATCAGAAGTGGGATACACCATACGCCTTCTATTCCGCTCTGACCATTGAATACGGCAGTTTGACATTTCTTTTGACATTTTCGGTTATGAGATTTTACAAAAGCGTATTTTATTGTTATAAATACGGATTACGTGAGTTATTGAGCTACATGTAAGTATCGTGTACTTCAGTGAGATCTGGTGAGTGTTCCAAACTTATTCTTGTGCACAACATTGCTATTGAAGCTAATTGTCCTAAACTTTCGCTTGCTTGGTTATAAAGAAAAATGTTGTAAATATGCCCAATAGCGGTTGTGAAAGCAGGAGCCGCCCTGGAATACCCGAGTTGCGTTATCATTGGTGTGATTTACGCTCTAGAAATGGCGAGTTCTGTTTTAGAAGTTGCGATATGTGTATGCGGCTGTCATAATTCAATGGCAGACCATATGTTTGTCTAATTCACCTACTAATTCAACAAATTTAACATGTTCTAGATCGTTTGTCGATGTCTATGATGGTTGAGGAACAACAGCGTACGCCTTGCGAGCCGACGGCTGCCAATGTGTCACATGCAACTCCATCGCTGCAATCACCGCGGCTGTGGCAGCGCGTGTGCATGACGCAAGCACGGTTGGGTGTGGTGCGGTGCTTCTTCAGGTTCATGAAAACGGACTCAAGCGAGTGGTTGGCTATTTTAGTAAGCAAATTTAGGGAGCGGTGTCTTGATACCATTCGTGTGAGCTCGAGACTCTAGCAGCTGTTAAGATCTTGCAGCACTACAGACATTATTTAGGCTGTATTCTCTTCAAAGTGGTTACTGACTGTAAAGCACTTAAGTTCACGCAACAGAAAAATAAATCTATTGCTACGTGTTGCCGGATAGTGGATGTATTTACATGATTTTAACTCTACCCTGGAGTACCGTAAGGGTAAAGGACATGAATGTCACGTGCAGACTATTTTAGTCGTAATCCAGTTAATGTTTAGTCTTCTTAGAATCTTCCACGATGAACATGGACTTTAGAGATTGTTAGAAATAATTTTTGATTCCCTTGCTTAAGGTCATTTGTGCAGAAATACACAAATCATTGTCTTATTTGTTAAACGCATAGAAAGGTACCGAGTGCTCCACAACAACCAATACACTCTTGGTATAAACCTTATGCCTCTTAGACATACATAGTTCATGCAGATGTATTAGGTCCTCTACCTCAATCAAATGGTTATCGATATGTTCTGATTGTAATAGATGCTTTTTAGGGTTCTATATCCAAAGGGTAAAACGGGACCCTATTGCAAAGCCTGCGCTGTCTATTTGTCTCCAGGCAGTATCTCGTAATTAGATCAGTAGTATTTGTGTGAAAGAGTAACAAACATGCATACATACGTTCATACGTACATGCATACATACACGCATTCTCACAAACTTTCGCGTTTATAATATTAGTAGGATGGTGGGTGTGCGTTCGCGCAGCGGAATGTTGTTGAATTTAAAGATATTAATTATGCAGATATTTAGTGTATGACGTCGTATAATTGTGTATGGTAAAAAAAAAATTGTGTACGCAGCCATTGTGGAGAAATTCACCAAAAACTGATTCCGCTGGGCGAACGTTGTCCTGGCGGAACTTATTTTAATCCATAGACTTTAGAAGAAAAGAGGTGTGTCCAAAAATTAGTGTGTATTTGTGTGTAATTGTGTATGTATGAATAAAATGAGTGCATGCATAAACTTCGGAGAAATTCAAGTTTCCGCTACGCGAACGTTTGGCCATTAGCTAGTTTTCATATAAAGCGCTTACATAGAGAGCTGTAGATTTTTACATACGTTGTTTTGAATTTGTTTATATTTGTTTAAAAAACAGATTTAGAAAAAATCGTAGGGCTTAAAAGATAAAAATATAAACGTAAAATACACTTAATAGGTCTTAGTTCTTAAAGTATGCACTTTGGGGTCTAGATTTTCACGTTTATACAAACCTTGTAAGTATCTGAAACATGTTGCCAAGTATCAATGATGTTCCGTTAGTAATTAAAGAGTTAAAGGACAATTTTACCATGAATAGATCACTGTTTACAAAACAGTCAAATATCACGACGTTCTAAAGGAATTGCATGGTAAAATGTATGCCAAAAATTAGTTTATTCATTCAACTATTCACATGCAAAATTTCATGTCATTAAATTTAGTAATTCAAGAAATCAATTAAAATACTGACGAAGCATCGAAAACCTACATAACCCGACCAAGTTCGGATAGCTACAAAAAAGCGGCCCAGCCATATATCTAAGAGACGTTCTTAACCCATTCAGTGCCGTGCACGCCCATCGGCGGGTGAAACGTTTTTACTGACACGCCGAGCCCGCCCATGGGCGGTTGGATTTTAACCTCCGATATCTAAGCCAATAACCATTAGAAAAATGAAAGATTTTGTGAAATGATTCGTTTTACTAAAATTTATTCGTTATCAAAACGGCCTGCAGATATCTCAGGTTTGGAAAAAAGTCAATTCCGACTTTTCATGCCGAACCCGCCCATGGGCGGGCATAACACTTATTCAGGATTTAACAACCTTTTGTGAAATTAGATAAGAACTATAATTTTAACTAAAATTTTATAATTATAAATTTTAACTAAAATTAAGTTACCTTTAATAGAAATTGATGTTGTTTTGCGTCGATAAAATATAATAAGAAGATTTATAACCTACACGCATAAAAAAAATGTTCTGGCCAGAAGCGCAAACAAATATCGCACGAGCTAAATCATTTTGCACGAAAAAACAGCAGACATAATGATCATGGTAGGACCCAGAAGTCATAAACCATATTTACCTGTGTATAACAAATTCAGTTGTATTGTCTGAACAAAAGAAAGAAAATATTACATATAGTAAATAGGAGGAACGATAAAAATTTATTGTAAGCAAATTTGCATAATGTACTTTTTTTAACTAAGTATGTAATTTAATGTACCCAAGGATTGACGACACCTGACAATTAAAAAAGGCACATATATGTGGGTTTTTAAAAGGCCTAATAGATTTCTTTACATATATATTAGCTTAATTTTTAGGATTGTATGATTTTGATTCATCTTAGATTAATTAAGTGAGAGTTATGCCTTACCTTCATGCTCCATTTCTATTTCAGCTAATAACCAATAAAACTGTCACAATTTTATCACAAATATCGCAGGAAACTTCACATACACGCTTTAAACACGGTACAGTACATGTAAACTGAACATGTGAAACGGTTTATGTCGAAATCTACAGCTACATGCCAAAAACGCCGATGGGCGGGCAAGGATACTTAATCGAGATGCCGGACCCGCCGATGGGCGGGCTGATATCATAATACAGCGGAATCTGGGTAATGTCGTTAATTTTCAGCTAGGCAGTGAATGGGTTAACCTTCCAATATAGTATTTACTAATATGGTACAGTTCCGTACACAAGCGTTAGGAAAAAATAAAACAATTGCATTTCTTGAATTAAAAATATTTTTTTAATAATAACCCAACTATCTACGATAAAAACAAATCTTCAATTAACAAGTACTTTTCTATTTAAATATCCGTGTACAAAAATTTTTTTTATTAAGTATATTACATATTATTGCCCTCTCTTTTCTTCAAGGATGGAAGTACCGTTTCAAGCGGGAAGCCGCGCGCGTCCTGTTCGACTAGCAGTTTGTGGAATATTCCACAGACGTTAAATTACGTGCGTTCACAAGAATATAATTAAATCAAAATATTAACTTTTAAAAAATGTGAATACCTATCGGAACTCCGGAATTATTCCAGTCAATTCTGGAGCTGAAAAATCAGAACAATTGAACAACAATTTGGTGTACAAAAATAAATGACCTTTAAATTATATCGAAACAACAACTGTGTTATCACCTATACCAATTCAATACCGGTATTATACGGTAAATTTTGGGATGTTACCTAAATATATTGCATGGACGCTTTTTTGTAGCTATCCGAACTTGGTCGGGTTATGTAGGTTTTCGATGCTTCGTCAGTATTTTAATTGATTTCTTGAATTACTAAATTTAATGACATGAAATTTTGCATGTGAATAGTTGAATGAATAAACTAATTTTTGGCATACATTTTACCATGCAATTCCTTTAGAACGTCGTGATATTTGACTGTTTTGTAAACAGTGATCTATTCATGGTAAAATTGTCCTTTAACTCTTTAATTACTAACGGAACATCATTGATACTTGGCAACATGTTTCAGATACCTACAAGGTTTGTATAAACGTGAAAATCTAGACCCCAAAGTGCATACTTTAAGAACTAAGACCTATTAAGTGTATTTTACGTTTATATTTTTATCTTTTAAGCCCTACGATTTTTTCTAAATCTGTTTTTTAAACAAATATAAACAAATTCAAAACAACGTATGTAAAAATCTACAGCTCTCTATGTAAGCGCTTTATATGAAAACTAGCTAATGGCCAAACGTTCGCGTAGCGGAAACTTGAATTTCTCCGAAGTTTATGCATGCACTCATTTTATTCATACATACACAATTACACACAAATACACACTAATTTTTGGACACACCTCTTTTCTTCTAAAGTCTATGGATTAAAATAAGTTCCGCCAGGACAACGTTCGCCCAGCGGAATCAGTTTTTGGTGAATTTCTCCACAATGGCTGCGTACACATTTTTTTTTTTACCATACACAATTATACGACGTCATACACTAAATATCTGCATAATTAATATCTTTAAATTCAACAACATTCCGCTGCGCGAACGCACACGGATGGTGGTACGGAACCCTTCTTGCGCGATTCTGACTTGTATATAGCCGGTTCTTAAAAAATATTATTCGCTGTGTCCTGTGCTTGGTCAAGGCACTAATGAGTTAAAGCGACTCTTTACAAATGTTGTTTCTTTATTCGGTACACCAGAATTAATAGTAACAGACTGTGGTAGAATGTTTCAGAGCTGTGTTTTCGAAATTTGTATCAGAGTTAGGTAACGATTCATATGTCATTATACCGGAGATGCATCATTCAAACAGGCAGGTAGAACGTTGTCGTTGAACGTTACTGGACGTGATCGTAAACATTGTAATTATCGTTGAGATGAATGGGCACACATGTTGATACTTAGCTACTGCGACGAAAGTAAAGAACCCTACAGCAATATCACATGGCGCGACGGGCTCCATACCCGGCCTGTCGTGGGACGAAGGGCGGACGAGCCTCCTGTGCGATGGAGATCAACGCGGTTCGTTATGAGGTTTTGTTGACGAGACTTGAGCTAGCTGTCCACGGTCCATGATGAACGTTGACTATGGATTGAGTTTTTAGTGTTTAAAAAATAGGGCAGTATGTGTCATCATTGGCCTGTGTGCATCTTTTGCAGATGATTCAGGTGGCGTCAGATAGAGAAATGAATTAATAATGAGGGAACATATTCGTGCGTGACTTAAAAGATCTATGCGGGAGTGACAACCGAGGTCGATGGTGGTTTGGAGGCACATAAATGTCGTAGTGTCCGTTTATGTGCTAACTTGTTGAGCCAGGTGCTGTCGTGAGTAGTGACGCTGTCAGCTAGTGTCCTTTTCCATGCATTATGTTCCTCAGCTTGGCTCTCCCAGGTCAAGTGATCAATGCCAAATGATGAATGTCGCGCTTGGCGCTGTCCTTATAACGTAATATGGGTAATATGACGGCCGACAGGTCTTTTAGCATCAGCTATTTCACCGAACGATATTTTTCTAGGCAAACGAGAAACGTCCATCCGATGCACGTGTCCTAGCGAAGGTGTCTTTGTTTTAGTAAAGCCATGACACTAGGTAGCTTAGCGATAGCAAGTACCTTGCCGTTTGTAACCTTATCCTCCCATTTCATGCCTAAGATTTTGCGAAGACAGCGCATGTGAAAGTTATTGAGCTTTCGTTCCTGCTTAGCATATGATGTCCACGTCTCAGCTCCGTACACGAGTATGCCTAAGACGCAAGCTTGGTAAACAAACATTTTTGTGCGATTTGACAGATGTTTGTTGCTCCATACTCTTGTAGTTTAGCCTTTCAAACATCGTAGAAGCCTTGCCTATAGGGATGTTAATCTCATCATCGAGAGAGACATTGCCTGATACTACGGAACCTAGGTAACAGAATGTATCTACAACCTCTAGAGGCGTGCCGTTTAAATAGATGGTAGGTTTTGTGGTAACGCCTTGTGCCATCACGACAGTCTTTTTTTGCGTTGATAGACATAGAGAAAATTTGGCATGCATTTGAAAATTTGTCACAATGTTCTGTAGTTCTTCTGGTTTGGAAGAGGCAAACGCTGCATCATCAGCAAATAAGAGAGTGTCAACAACTGTATGTGTATAGTAGCAGTTTTAACTGTCTCTGTGGCGCAGTGGCTATGGTCGCCACGCCGCTATCATTTTGACGAGAGATTGTGAGTTCAATCACACAGAACAATTATTTGTGCTATGCACGATTAGTGGTTTTGAGTCCAGTTATACTTTGTGACCGTTGTTTGAATGTTTGAGTGTGTCTCATATTATGATAAGATTTTCCGAATCCCTCTCCATGATCCCACTGCTGCACTGGAAGGATCACAGAACAGAGAATGTTATCTACTGTGATCAAACAAGGTTTCGTTTTACTTTGGTTGGAACGCATAATAATTTAGTAATTGTTAATTGTTATTACAGCCGCAGTTGCTGCGACGATATGTACTTTCATTTTGGAATGAAGATTTACACAGACCAACGCGTACCGTTGAAAGAGCCCTGTTTGTGTGCGTTGCGTAAGAAAGATGGGTGTCCGTGTGGCGGCTGTCCTTGCGGCACCGTGTGGGCCGTGCGCCCCCTGCGGTCCTTGCAGGCCTTCTGGACCGTGCTGCCTGTGTGGCTCAGGCGGTCAGTGCAAACCGAGGTGGAGTGGCTAATTGCGGTTATGCGGCTCTGTCTTCGTTCGGAAGTTGTGTGAGTGTCGTCACTGTACACGATGTTAGCCTGATTGAGCGACTGATCGACGCTATACTTTTTGGTCAACACCACAGATGATAAAAGTCATGTTTTATCTGGTAAAGAGTCAATGCCATTTTCCTACTTATTACTGTGTATTATTTTCTGGTAACGGAGGTAATGTAAGGTATGGTAAGGTATGAGGTATTCTGGTAATGATGGTAAATAATTATGGCTACAGCTTAGTTTGATACCTACTGTGCTACGAGTAGGATTTCATCATCTATAGAATGACTGCGCCAAGGTTTGTTTGATCTACAGATCCTTTGCCGACCAGTGAGCGCAACTGGCTCGCCTCGTGATGACTGGAGTGACAACGTGTTTGTCTCGCAATGGTGGTTGCGAGTGGATGGCCGATGCAGCGTTCTAGATGACCTGATGAGAAGTGCTTTCCTCGCATTGGTGGTTGCGAGTGGCTGGCCGAATCGGTTTCCCGGATGACACGGCATGTTGGCGTTTGGCTGCTGTCTACGTCTGCTGTTGTTGTGTGAAGCGAACGTCGTGCTTCTGTCTATATCTTCCCTCGGTGTGATGACCTGAGGTGGTAACCAGTAGTTGGTGTTGGTGAGAAATATGCGA
This sequence comes from Anticarsia gemmatalis, assembly GCF_050436995.1. Lineage (NCBI taxonomy): Eukaryota > Metazoa > Arthropoda > Insecta > Lepidoptera > Erebidae > Anticarsia > Anticarsia gemmatalis. Next base: position 3,889,722 of record NC_134764.1, on the reverse strand, counting down.
GTGGCCTCTATTTCTCACACCGGAGATAGCGAACGCAGGGCTTCCTCTCTGTGGTTTGTTTTGACTTTATAGACTTTATTGTGTGTGACTTTATTGACTTTATTATGTATGACTTTATGACTTTGTATATGACTTTGTGTTTGGCTTTGTGTTTGGCTTTGTGTTTGGCTTTGTGTGGCTTTGTGTGGCTTTGTGTGGCTTTGTGTTTGGCTTTGTGTTTGACTTTGTGTACGGCTTTGTGTACGGCTTTGTGTACGACTTTGTGTACGACTTTGTGTACGACTTTGTGTACCTACGACTTTGTGTACGACTTTATTGTGTATAACTATATGTCTAAAACAAAATAGATTTTGTCTTCATTGTTTTACAACTGGTGTTATGTTCTCAGATGATGTCAAGGTGACCTGAAATCAACGTCTGGGCTAGCTGCCACGTACGAGAGATTGACTAGGCCTATGCCTAGCACCTCCGTAGCTGCGAAGCCCCTGCGGAGCCCCTGCGGAGCCCCTGCGGAGCCCCTGCGGTGCCCCTGCGGTGCCACTGCGGTGCCCCTGCGGAATCTAAGAGGAGTCCGAGAACGTCCTCCTGTCAGGAGAGGCCGTGTTAGAGGAAGAAAAAGAAATGCCATATGTATTAGAGGAAATAAATAAATGTGACGTTGGTCACGTGACCGAGTCCATAAAAGGGCTGCGAGCTCATTCTGAGCTCTCTTTTCCATAGGATTCACTAGCTAAGGGGTACCTCTGCCCGTTTGAATGGTCACGCTGTATTTTTCTCATTATTTATTTGTCTGTAATTGATTTTTGAAGTGATTCAGTTTGTATGTGTAAAGAGCTTGTTAATTTGCTAAAGATTGTGACTTATAGTAAAACTGTTCTATGTGTTTAGTATTTTCTTTTATTTGCTTCCACTTCTGGTTATCCTAAATATAATATATAATATAATATATAATATAATATATAATATAATATATAATAATATTATAAAGCTGAAGAGTTTGTTTGTTTGTTTGATAGTTTGTTTGTTTGTTTGAACGCGCTAATCTCGGGAACTACTGGTCCGATTTTAAAAATTCTTTCAGTGTTAGATAGCCCATTTATCGAGGAAGGCTATCCATACTTAATATTATAAATGCGAAAGTAACTCTGTCTGTCTGTCTGTCTGTCTGTCTGTCTGTCTGTCTGTCTGTCTGTCTGTCTGTCTGTCTGTCTGTCTGTCTGCTACTCAATCACATCTAAACTACTGAACCAATTTGTATGAAATTTGGTATGGAGATATTTTGATACCCGAGAAAGGACATAGGCTACTTTTTACCCCGGGAAAATATCGCATTTCCCGGGAAAATTCAGAAAATTCAACGAAGTCGCGAAAAATCAGTGTTATAATGACTTGAACTAACAAAATTCCGTTGCCATGGCAACTGTTTTAATGGCGGATATGCCTTAGCGCGACTTCGTTATACTAAGAGATATAAATATTTTGAGAATATTTTTCGTGAAAAAAAGCATATATTATATCATCACGCTACGAGTACCAATAGGAGCAGAGTAGGTAACAGTAAAAAGTGTTACAAAAACATGGAAAATTCTGACCCATTCTCTCTTATGTGACGCAAGCGAAGTTGCGCGGGTCAGCTAGTAGGCTATATATCATCACGCTACGACCAATAGGAGCAGAATAACGGTGAAAAATGTTACAAAAACGGGGAAAATTATGATTCTCTTAAGTGACGCAAGCGAAGTTGCGCGGGTCAGCTAGTACTTAATAAATTTATTCCTGATTAACCAAAAATAATAACATAAATTTTAAAAGCCGCTTGGTCACTATAAATCTTTCAGTTCATTAGGAACAAGGAAATGAGTATTACTTAAGTAGGTATACTTATGATATAGTGCCGTATTAATTAATTGTTGTTCACCGCGCTATGCCATGGACAGTAAGCAGCTATTTCTGTAATGTAGATAGATATATGAGGAGATTTACTATTCTTACACAATATAATTGGAGACCCGAACAATACTTACGTAGGAAAATCCTTATTAGTGAAACTAAGGAGGAATATTGTTACCTACAATCAATTAGCCAATTTACCCGGTCTATCTTTGGTTTCTGCGGTAAGCTTAATATTAATTTGCCTTAGGAGTACCTATTTCCAACAATAATTTGATAATGTTTCCTGTTATTTTGTGTCACCATTATTTTAATTTGCGACGTAAACAGGAAATTTGAAGAAAATATTAAAGTTTTCAGGCTTATAGAACGGTTACACTAGCGAAAATTCTGGTAATTACACGCAAAGACCAGCATTGTTTACCTATAATTATGTAGATACGTTTCGAGTCAACACCACCAGGCCTGTTTCCCATCACAATTCGTCCAGTTTTTTGATGATAACTAGGTATTTCCTGTTTGATTACAAAATCTTCAAATCAAGTTTAGTAAATGCGTCTTCCTACACTGCATTGACAAGTTTGCGATAAAGCGTTAGTGTAAAAAGCCTCTAATGGATTGGAAGTACCCAGTCAATATTAGTAGTACTAGTAGTCAGTGCTATTTGTATAAGGGTTTACAAAAATACTTAGTATCGACCGATTTTATACCTTTAGGCCATATAATATACATATATGCGGTTTTTAACGCAACGTTTGTCACCATGATTCGACCTGTATGCATACATGTTATGCATTAGATGCGATGCGATCCTTATGGCACTTTTTTTTTTAATTTGTAATATCAAACTAATCTGAGTCTGCTACCTTACATTTAATTTTTATACTCAAAAACCTCGTCATCCTAGCAGACAATAAGAAAATATTATCCGTGAAACGAGATTTAAGATTGACGCAGGAGCACATTGGCTTAACGATGCCTTCCTGTGCTCGTAACTACGCGCTCGGCATCTAAACAACACAGTATCTATTCTAGAACAAGAGGATCTTTGACCTTGCTTCGATGACTTCTCTCCCTACCCGTTAATCAGACTTGGAATTGAGTTGTTTACTACGCCTTTCCTACGTTGTAATAAGCAGTCAGTAAAAAAGGTTTCAAACAAACAAACATACATTACATACATACATACATAATAATATCACGCTAATATTATTCCCGAAAGCGTAAGCAGCGGTCTAAAAAATTAAACAAGGAAACCTTAAAGAAATATTAGGTACATTGACCAATAGAGTTACCAAGAGGTATAGTCAGCTGCAAAAGTACCTGAACAACTTCATATTTTCAAATCCTCTGTGTTACGTAACTTTAATAAATAACTGATCAAAATCAGGTAGAATGAGTTAAAATTTAACATTTCAATCAATGGCAAATGTTTTTTCCATGGAATAATTTATATCACTTCAGTATATAGGGTTTCAAAAGATTGAGTATGATCAGCTACTTTTGGAGCTGACTGTACTAACTAGTGATTACAAAAAAGTTTCTGATGCCCTATTCTATTTGAACTTGCCCGCGCTAAATCTCTCCGTAGACAATCACATTCTATAATTATTCTTTTATAATTTTTTGTCGTTGGAAAAAACTGTCAACAACTGACAGCTGACTTTTACTGACAACAACCGATAATAAAATGTCAAATAATAGCGGGAGAAGTTAATTTGTGTATATTGATTACTATAAAATAGTTTAAGATATAAAATATTGTTGCGGATTATTAATTGTTACTAGGTCATAAGATGCCGAGAGCTTTAAGTTTAAAAAAGGTGCCATACATATTTTATTGCATGTGCTAAAAGTAAGTAATTGTTATCAATAGGTATGTAAACTAAAGGTATAAAAAATCACATAATTTTCAGCCACAGCAGGCTGGTCCTTCGAAGAATCAGAAGTCAATAACAGCGTTCTTGAAAAGTACAACAAATGGTGCCAGTCAGAAACAAGTTTCGCCAGAAAAAAGTTCGAATTCACAATCATGTACAGAGCCAAAGAGTTCTAAAAGGAAAGCTTTATCACCTGTTGTATTAGATAAGATAAACGTAGAATCATCAGACAACAATGTGGAACACAATTTACCTAATGGTTCAATTTCAAACACCCCTAAGAAACTTAAGACTGAATGTAATCAAAAAAGTAGTTCTCCAAAGAAAAGGACTGCTATTAGTCCTAATAAAAAGTCCCCTAATAAGGAAAATACTCTTGAGAAATGGCTCTCTCCTAAGAAAAACCTTAAGGAGCAGTTGGAGACAGCACACAGTTCTCAAAATGGAAATCACATAAATAAAGACAGTAGAAATACGACAGATTTTACAGAAACTATGATAAGTAATCATAAACCACCAATTAAACTAGAAGTTAACAATCATGTAATAAGTGTATTTGAAAATGGGAGTAAGTTAGAAAATCATGTTACAAAAGCTGGAACTCCTGTTAAAAAATCACCATTTAAGACTACACACAGCCCACGAAGAAGTAGAACACCAAAGAAAAGTCCACTGCCAGGTATGTACTGTGATTAAATGGATACCATTTGTGTAAATAACTTGTTGTATACAATATCAGGAATTGGTATGAAATCATGGTTTTTCGTATAAGGCTTTAACTAAAATTCCAATATGTAAAACCGTAATAAAATAAAATTTATGTTTCATTCAATAGGTTTAATACACACACTGCCCTGATATATATATGGACCCTTAATGTATATTTACAAATTTGCATCGCCTAGAAAAAACCAATAACATAAAATTTTTGAGTGATATTTCAACATTTCAAATGCTATAAACCTCTGCACACTGTTAAACAGGTATTCTTTTATCTATAACATTTCCAGAGTTCAAATGTTCTCCCATCAGTCAGCTGAGGACACCGGACAAAACCCTCAAAGAAGTGACCTCTCCATCAAAGAGTGGCTCCACTGTGAAGATACTAGACTTTGGTCCTGAAGAAATGTGTGATGACTTTGGTGACGAGTGGGAAGTAGATGATATTGAAGAGGTGATGTATTTATGCTTAATTTACTATGTAATAGAAAGAAATATAAGCTGGATATTATGTTACTTAATTCTATCATTGTAGGCTTTTAATATATTCAGCTCATTCTTAACCAATAAATGCTTCTCCGGTTTGTGAGGTACATTTAGCAGCAGTTTGTCTATTCAATAGCTCATATAAAAAAGATGCTATTGAATAGATAGACTACCGTTAAATGTACTCAGAAACCAGGGGTGAGTCATCCTAATAAAAGTGACATCAACTATTTATGTTATGTACTTCTCGATAGTGTTAAAAGTAAACTGTGTAAATAGGCTCCAATAAAATACCTAGCTGCATTTTAGTGTTTCGTTTTATATCTCATTGATGATCTAGGCATCTGTATATTAAAACAAGGCTTTGTATGATGCAGGACATAGTTGAAAACCTGGATCTAAGTACAATGCAGAGATGTGAAATACTTACTGTTCACAACAATAGTAACAGGGTGGAATTAAAACTGAAAGATAGTGAGAACAACAGAGGCACTTGCTTTGTTGAAGGTGTTTGGTAAGTTGTAACACTCTATTTTACTTATTATGAAGAATCAACACCTTCTGATCCACTGAGTCATCACTATTTTAATTCTACTTCCTATTTTAGTTTTAATTGTTTTGATAAGCCGCTGATCCTATAATATTAATGTTACTTGTATATTTTTTTTTTATCTTTGAGTTTCAATCAATTGTTTACAATCTAACAAAACTTAATAATTAAGAATAATTTATTTTACAGGCTATACACTCCTTTCGTCGTCGGTGACATAATTAGCGTACTAGCGTCCCGCAACTCCGCCGGCCAGTACTGTGTGAACAACACATCAGGGTTGATAGTACTTCGGCCAGACCACTTGGTGTCCAGCACTAGTGTGGTCGCCGGCGTGTTCTGCAAGCGCAAGGCGATACTGCAGGAGAGGTGGCGGGGCATAGACTCTGCTAATACTGCTGTAAGTCGTCACATAACTAATTAAACAGATATAGTAAAAAAAGAATATTCCATAGTGATTTGTTAAAATGGAACAACGATTAATCTAGTCTTCTTTATGTAACTACATGCTTTATTATGCACTGAATATGCCAATTTCTTTTATGGTTTGTCCGTTAAAGCCGGAGGTACATTAGGGAACAAAAATGTGTCGGCGTTATGTGCTGGGACAATTGTTCCTAGAAGACTTGCATATACAAGTAATGTCTTTTTTATATAAATGTATCTATTATGTTTTAGATGACTACAGGTATACTAATCCACGAGTTGGTACAGAAAGCTCTGACTCAGAACATAACATCCATGGAACAGCTGCGCGCTGTAACGGATAATATTATCAAGGAGTCTGTAGGCAGTCTGTACGACGCGGGACTGAGCGAAGAAAAGACTAGAAACAATATACACAATTATATACCGCCACTGACAGACTTCATGAACACTTATGTAGCACCGAAACCACCTACTGTTGCCGTATGTGAAATTACTAGACCTATTTTAACTATAAGTGATTATTTAGTATTTTTTACTAGTAAGTTTGATACCTTTTTTATTGTTCTCGCTGGCTACTCAAGGATTTTTTTAAATTTCAACATCTGTTTTATTTATTGCTATCATTTTGTCCTATTACAGAATGTACAAAAGGATAAAAACAATTGGTCAGGCCACATAGATAAAGTGTTGGATATTGAAGAGAATCTCTGCTGTCCAAAGTTGGGATTAAAAGGAAAAATTGATGCAACATTACAAGTCACTATTCATGAAAGGAAAGGTAAATCATTTTTTTCGTAGTTTCTAAAACTTCCTATTGTTGATAATCTTTAATACTGTTAAAATATCGTAAATACATTCTTTTGATAGAAATTTTGGTGTATAAATTGGGCTACTCCCAGTTTAATATATCTGTATAATGTTTCTGAGATGTTTTTACTACTTCTGATTTTCGGCAGGTCGTCAGCGCGCAGTAGTCCCTTTAGAGTTGAAGAGCGGTAAAGCATCAATGTCGGCGGAACACCGCGGCCAGCTGGTACTGTACGGTATGATGCTGAACCTACACAACCGAGAGGACCCCACTACAGCCGAGCAGAGGGGACTGCTGCTATATTTAAAGTTAGTACTTTTAAAAAGTCATGCTTAGTTATGTAAATATGTGCTTCTTTGAACCGACTAAAAGTGTTTCGAGCAAAAAAGTTTCTGAACGTTACACTATTTACAGATGGTCATGGCCAATGGCTACCAAGTCTTGAAACACGTTCTGACTGTATTCAAGTAAAAGTTATCTTTCGTAGGGATCGTGTAGAGCTTCGTGAAGTGAGCTGCGGGTACCCAGAGCGTCGCGACCTGATCATGTTACGTAACCAACTTGTACATTATCTAGCACCTTCACCACAGGACATAGATCAAGGTAATCATTTTATAATTATTATTTTCTACATACTTACCTTATACTAACCGTATTCCGTTTTGTAATAATTTATTTTACGGAACTAAGTTATTGGAATATTTGGTAAAAAAAATTGGGTGTTTTATTTCCACAGAGCAATTAACAGACATAGAGGATGCATCAGCACTGTTGCAGCAGAAGCTGCCGGAGCCGGTGGATCACCACAACGCCTGCGCTAAATGCCCTTATCTTACTCTGTGTTCTTTGCACTTGTGGTATGTTAGTGTTATAAACACTCACAAGCAGTTCATATTCTTCTTACACATCTGTCATAAAACTTCGTTAAATCGCTGAACTGCATAAACAAATATAGTACTTACACGCCACACGCCTTACGTTAGTAGAAAGTAGTAGTTAAGTTTTAAGTAAGTTGATTTAACGGAAATCATCCCGAAAAATGATCAGTGTATTCTGTTTCCTATAATAAAAACTGCTTTACAATAATTATTTTATTGTAAATATTTTTTTTGTATGTAAATATATATTTTCTATCTATTCTATTCAATAAGTAAATAAGACAAAACATTGTATAGCTGACATTAGAGTCTGTACACATGTCATAATAAGACAGAAATAATTTAACAAATATTCCAGGCACACAGACGGCCCTACAGTATCGGAGTGTCACCCTCTCTCCAAACTACGTCCGGACGCATTAGGTCACTTGTCTGAACAACACGTCAAGTACTTCCTACACTGGACCGCTTTGCTCAAGATGGAGGAACGAGGGCAAATGGTGGCCGCACCCTTACATGCTTTGTGGACTGATACTGTTGAGAAAAGGTAATAATAAAAGCCGGTTATTTATGTCATGCAACGATTAACGCCATTCGATAATCGTTCGCAAAGCTTAAATTGCGCTGATCATAACATGTGTATATTAGGTGTGAAAACGTCGTTATGTCGTCCATTTTAACATCACTGGATCGTTTATTTGCAAAAATTGCGTTATTTTGTTAAGGAAACTTAACCCAATAAGTATCTACTCTTTATTCTTTTAAATTGACCTTAAATAACGTATGATTTTGATAATTTTTCTATAAACTGGTATTGTGTTTCAGAGCTAAACGCGGTACATGTGCGGCGAACTTAAAATTAAAGACTGTTCAACCATCGGGAGATAGACATCTTCATGTGTTTCTACGAAATTCTACTGAAAATGGTAATTAAAAACATTATTATTTAAAAAATCACCTCCAAGGGAAACACTTCTAATGACGCATAAAGCCTTTTAATCTATAGTAATCTTTATATTCAGGTCATAAACAAGAGGAAGTGAAAACAACGAAAGGACCTCAGGAGAATGACTTCTCGATAGTTAGCATAGAGAACAGACCATGGATCGCAGCGGGCGTCGTCACAGTATCTAACTCTAAGGAAATACACATACTTTTAGAAAGGTTAGAAAATACATAATTATCTGGAACACGTACACGCACCCATACACTGAAAGTGTACGTCAAGCGATTACGTCCGTATTACCTACTTCACCAACAAAATTTATGATCCTACGCGCCGTTAAAAAGCCTCTATTCTTCAATTCTCAATCTATATGAAGAACTTAACTAAATCATATATCATCATCATCATCATATCACTATAATTTTACATTTGTATTTCTAATCATATCTCACTGCGCAAGACGTAATGCTACAATTAATAATACTTATAAATTGTATTAGTACTTAACTAGTAACTTTCCTAAATGATTCCAACAAAGAATGTATTTAAATGCAAGGTGTATATTTTCAGAGATGTAAGTCGTCGCCTGGACAAGAACACCGTGTATCACATAGACACATACGAGTCATACGCTACGACTGTACAGAACCTCACCAACTTGGGCGTACTCATGGAAGATAGCGATCGAGCTCACAGACTTAGAAAGTAAGTGCATGTCTATTATATATCTATACTAATATTATAAAGGTAAAGAGTTTGTTTGTTTGAACGCGCTAATCTCAGGAACTACTGGTGCGACTTGAAAAAATCTTTTACTATTAGATAGCCCATTTATCAAGGAAGGCTATAGCCTATATAACATCACGCTACGACCAATAGAAGCAGAGAACCAGTAATAAAAATTACAAAAACGGGGAAATTTTAACCCATTCTCTTCTGTGGCAAGTGAAGTTGCGCGAGTCAGCTAGTCGTTCAATAAACAGCATTTGTTGTAAATTTAATAATGAGTAACTGTTAACATCTCCCCTAAAAAACATCGACTAATCATTCTGCATAAAATTGGTCTCTTAACTAGGTAAGTGCTCATTCACGTTGACTCGCGGGCGCGGTCTAAGTAGCGGGCGAGCTAGCGGTGTCGCGCGCGGCCCGCGTGGCGCGCTCGCGCCAATATCAAGCGCGTGAAGACGTTCGTGTGTGTTCACGTCGAACTAGCGGTGGCGGGCGCGATTCACTCGCGACGTCAAGTAAGTTCAACCAGTTTGAGCCAAACGCCCGCCTGGCGGCCAACGTGAGCACAAAACGCCACGTCCCCGCGCTCGCGACCGCCACCGCGCCCGCGAGTTCCAACGTGAACAAGCACTAAGTAAGTCTGTATGTAAGTTATATTACTGTGTAATAAAATTAGTGCAATATATTTAACACTGTGAACACACATTTGTAATCTCGAGCACAGAATAATAGTACTCGTTTTGTTGGCATCTAAGCCTAAAAAATCTTAGCCTAAGTACTATATTTTCAGGATTATAATAGACAAAGAGCCTCCACACTTCGACAGTAAGCTCCCCCGCGAGGTGGGTCGCCTCGGCACCAAGTTGATGCGCTCCCTCAACATACAACAACAACGCGCCGTGCTCAAGGCACTCGCTGCTAAAGACTACGCGCTGTTGCAGGGACTACCGGGCACTGGTAACTACGATTTCTTTCCCCACTCTGAGTTGCTGTTGTCTTTTTTTTAAATCCTTTCGTTATTGGGATCCTTAAAGGCGGCTTAAAGTGTAAAGTAGAAGTGTATCGTTTTTTTTTATAGCTTATAGTCGTAGACTAGATTCAAGGCTGCTCTTAAAATCTTCCTAATTACCTATAATCCTATCCAACTGGAAAACCGGACCCTCTTTAACATTTACAAACTACCACTTGGGTTAGTAGTTAAAACTATATCAACTTATGATTATTGCTTTAAACAATTGAACAATATATTATAAATGCGCTATATTGTAAGTTATTGGTTTCAGGTAAAACACAAACAATCAGTGTGTTAATACAAATGTTAGTTGCTTTGAAGCTGCGCGTGCTGGTCACTGCGCACACACACTCAGCGGTCGACACTGTACTGACCAGGTTTGACATATTATTGTAAATTTTAAACTCTGCTGTAATACTATTGCAGAAAGGACCGTCAATTTTAAGCAATTCTCATTTATTATCTTGTATGTAGTTTGACATGTAGTGTAACTACTTTTTAGCATCACTTAAAATTTAATCAGATTTTTGCTTGCGTCCGAAAAGTTAGCAAAATCGATGCACGTGTAAATGCCTCTGTATTTTGATTCTCTATGACATAAGATATTTAACACATATCAGCTTGAAAGAGTTAAGTGTACTTTGACGTATACGTAACGTACGTTAAAGTATACGAAAACGTTTCACCGTACATTATTTACCATTAATGTTACACAGGATACCAGACACAGTGCGTGTATTAAGACTGGGCTCGTCGTCACGTGTCGCGGCCGCGCTGAACAAACGAACAGAACAAGTGCTCACCGCCAAATGCGACACTCCTGAACAACTCGCCGATTTGTATGATTCTATGGTACGGTATTTACTAAAGGTATTTACGACACATATCGAACGGCAAGTTTCTTAATTAAAAATATCCTAGAAGAAGTAGTAAGTCCTAGAAAAAAATACGTTATAAATTGACTGTCATTTTTAATTTACCTCTATACTTTGGCTGTTACTTTTGATGAAGAAACTGGCCGTTAGTAGAAGAAAGTCATAACTCACTGTTATGTTGATGTCGCTTAATGCGTTTTTATTCTGAAGATTCTGATTTGATAAATAGCAAAGTAATATACCTAATTATTATTTGTTTATCAGGAAGTGGTTGGTGTAACGTGTTTGGGAGCAGCTCACGCTATGTTAGCGCGGACTACGTTTGATATATGTATCGTTGATGAAGCCACCCAGGTATGTACAGATTATTTAAACATTTTACCTATCTTCTTTGTTCTACTCAACTTTTCTATAAGAAGAAAGTCTTTGATTTTCTCTGGGTTAGGCCTATCGTAGTGTAAATGTCGTGTTAATGTTTGTATATTCTGTTCTAGGTGTTACAGTGTACAGTCCTCCGTCCATTATTTGCTGCAAAAAGATTCGTGTTAGTCGGAGATCCGGAACAACTGCCACCCGTTGTCAGAAGTAAAGCTGCAAGGTAAACAAATATATTCTACTTTAGACAATTCCATTACTTCGAGGTAGTATTAGTTAGCTGAATCAAGAGAGAGAGAGAGAGAGAGAGAGAGATGAGACCAACGCGTATAATTAAATATCTCAATGATTTAGATTAGAAAAAATATTTATACTGTATTAAAAACACTATTGTTGTTATGCTGCTACCAGTGATATTTCACAGAGGTAAGTTTAAATTAATTATTATTATATATTTTTCTTTTTTGTTGTTCTTTGATTATTTTATTACAGAAGGAAGGTAAAACATACTTACCTGTAATACACCACATTTACTAAAAGCTATAGCTGACCTTTGCTGAAATCGCGACCCGTGATTTAAAATATTATCTTAATCGGATCAACTGTTTAAGTATAACAAATACACAGATATGAAATTGAAGATCCAGCAGTTTTACGAAAACAAACAGACCGCACCTAAAATTAAATTTCAACGTCACCTCATAATTCTAACAGGTCAAATAATGAAAAGTAGTACTTATACTAGTTTATATGTACCAGGCGCCTAGGAATGGAAGAGAGTCTGTTCCACCGTCTGTCGTGCGAGGAAGCCACGTCGACGTTACAGCTGCAGTACCGCATGAACCAGGCGCTCGCCGACGTCGCCAACACCGTGGCGTATGACGGGAAACTCAAGTGTGCCGATCAGAAGATCGCTGAAGCAACACTTAATATCGATATAAAGGTAAATTTTCCAACTAGTACTTTCAATATTCCAAAATTACAGATAGATTGCTATCTTAAATTATTACGTTTAAGTAATCTATCATTAAATCGGCCTAGCCGGGCGGCAAAACCGAATATGTGTGGATGAACCCGATCGGCACAAGCTAAAACGAGTGAGTCATTTTGCCGAAGCGAATATGTGTGTAGCAAGCCTGACCAATTTTGGTGCGATTTGCTATCTATGACAAGGTTACAGAAATCGAGGTAACGATAAACTAAGAGAAAATTCTTGCCTTTAGTACTTAAACAGTAGTACAAAACACTTAAACAATGGATAGGCCTTAGACAATTCCGCAATTCTAGTAAGAAAGTCCTAAATTTACGTAAATTATCCGTTACATACAAAACGATTAACTGGTCTCCGCCTACTCCTTTTGGAAGGAAGACGTGATTTTATGTATTTATGTCTGTACAAAAATATTCTGTCATTAATATAACTAATAACTTTAAATATTTTCAGAAAATATCCCACCTTACATCCGCATCACCTTGGTTGGAGACAGCATGTAGTCCGTCATCGGAGCACGCCGTACTGTTCATAGACGTGGACACCACTGATGACGTCACCGACAGTCTCAATAGTAACAAGAATGTCATCAATTCCACTGAAGCCTGTGTTGTCATTGCTGTAGTGGAAGCTTTGAAACAGGTCAGTAATGTATAATAATGCTGTAGTGAAATAAATCCCTGTTAAACGTCATCACTTTCCAATCTTAATAAATTTTAAAACTTACTGTTGGCCGCCATCTGCCGTCATCCTCCTTGATACTATTAATCTATTAGTCAAAAATCTATAATTGAACATTCCAAGGTTTCTAATAATCTTAAGTTAGATTACACAATGTCAGCCTAAAAGCTAGTCTAAAGCTGTAGAGCTATAACTTGTACTATTTTATAATTATTATAATTGTTTGCAAAATAAATTTTCCGTCATATACTGTAACTTAAGCATAATAATAATATTTAACACATTTTCTATTACTGATTTTACATAGACCACAAAAATAATATACTTTTTCCTTAACAGGGTGGTGTGAAACCATCAGACATAGGCGTGATAGCTCCATATCGCGACCAAGTAGCCTTACTGCGTCGGTCGCTCTCACGGTACTCGGTTGAGGTCAGCACCGTCGACCAGTTTCAAGGCAGAGACAAGTCTGTTATCGTTTACTCGTGTACTAAACGTGCACTACAAGATGGACACAAAGTGAAGGTAAGATTACATTTTATAAGCTTCAAAATTATGTAATAACATCACATGCAGCACCAGGTTCAAATCCTGCATAGGTCAGACACTCGTTAAATAGGTATTTGGCTATAAAAAAAATCGTTCAATATGGAAAAACCGTTCCTTGAAAAGCTAGCGAGTCTGCGAGGTATGGTTCGAATGTAGTGATATGTGAATATGTGAATGATTAAACGATAATTAAATAACTTGAAAAGACCGAATCCAATGGCAACACAACTAACCAGCTGGTTAAAACTCACAAGGTATTAGTAATAGGTCAATATAATGATAGTAATTAAACCTTTATTTGCAGGAAGGTGAAGTACTAAACGACCAAAGACGTCTAGCCGTGAGCGTAACTCGCGCTAAACACAAACTGCTTATAATCGGCAACTCCACCGCTTTGCAACGATATGCACCACTTCAGAGACTAATAACTACTTGTAACAGTATTAAAGTTGATAAATCTACTGTAGCCGATATTCGAACTAAGTATAGTATGTTTGTGGCATAATTAGAAAGTATCGGATTTTGTAAACAGCTATGAATAGATTATAAGTTCTCTTACAAGCACTGCCGGACATTGAGTAACTGTATCTACCTCAAGTTAAAATTGATTTGTTTCTGATTCTGCAAAATTTTTATAGTGGTTCGGCCGAAAACTTGTGGTCCAAATTCTACAAGCTGGTTTGCCTGACTGTTACAGTATAGTAATTTGTTGTTTATGTAAGAAGTGCTGAAAAAGTGCGTGAAAATTATGATGTCGTGATGTAATAGAATATTTTATTGTGATTATGTGGCTATACAATGTAAATAAGTTTTAATTAATCATGTTGTCGAAGTATGTACATTTTTTAATAATAAAACATGTTCGAACTTATAAAAAGTAGTTTATTTGATTAGTCTATCTGACTGTAATGGAATGCAATTGTTTTTTATCCGTCAGGTTGGTTGCCTTGTTGATCTGTCAAACTCCCGTCAATTTGACGCTCAGCTGACATTTGACAAGTTGAATTAGTTTCTGATTGTCTACAGCCGGCGTGAGACCTCCTAATAATTTCATGTTGTTATTTTTATATCAATTACGTATTAGTGTGATGTAATAAAACTATCTCAATAGTTCAGTGTAACGGGTCGTGCAACTAATAAATTTAAGTGTGGCTGATAATTCAAGGTAAGATAACTAAACTTTGTTTTTATTTTATTTTTTATGCTCTCCGAATTGTTTTTTTAATAGTTTTTTATTAGTGATAAACTTATTGGATGTATGAGCACATAAGCATTGAGTATTTAATTCGTGCCAGTATTAAAATAATAATATTTCAACTCAGTTGCCAAGTATGTTTAGTAGGAATTTATTTGTGGGTAATTGAAGTGATGATACATATTTTTCTGTTATCAAAGCTTTGCTTTCTTTTTTTTTAACTGACAATCTAGAAATTCAAAATGGTGAAGGCAGTAGCAGTAATCACTGTGAGTGACACCTGCTTCAAAGATAACACTAAAGACACATCAGGACCAGCACTAGCAGATTTTGTCAGAGAATTATTTCCTGAAGCCAATCTTCATACAATCATCATACCAGATGAGAAAGAAATTATAGAAAGAGAGCTCAAATATTTTTGTGAAAGTTCCTTAGATTTAGTTTTGACTACTGGAGGAACTGGACTGACTCCTAGAGACTTGACTCCGGAGGCAACAAAAGCTGTGATACAGAGAGAAGTGCCTGGTATAACAACTGCTATTACTATAGCAAGTTTAAAGAAGACTCCTATGGCCCAGCTGTCCAGAGCTGTAGCTGGCATAAGAGACAAAACTTTGATAGTAAACTTCCCTGGAAGCAAAAAGGCAGTTACAGAATGTTTTGAAATTGTTAAGCCTATCTTATCTCATGCAATTGCTCTGATTCACGATGAGAAAGCAGAAGTGAGTTATATTCACAAGTCCATGCAGTTCAATCATACTTGTACACATGTTTCTAACGTTGATGTGTCCAAAGTGGCATTTAGACCGAGGGAGTCACCTTTTCAAATGTATGAAATGGCTGAGGCATGGAAAATGGTGGATGATGTGATGTCAGAGTGGGAGGAGAGAGTGGAGATTGTGACTATTGAGGAAGGCTTGGGAAGAGTTGTTGCTCAAGCACTATCATCTAAGGAACCAATGCCACCATTCCCAGCTTCAGTCAAAGATGGTAAGTAACTATAATTTTTGTTTGAATGTCAGATGTATACCCCCAATATTAGTTTTATCTCAGATAAACCACATGTTACTCTCCTTATATCTCTAGTTGTTAAACCATTGATAACTGTATCAACTAGCTATTACGGCCTAGAGATTTAGATAAGCTAACACTGACCATTAGTCATGAACACCAAATCCATAACCAAATAAGATACTAGGAGTTAGTAACAAATATAAGTGATGTTGTGATGTTAAATGAGCGCGGTCTTTTGAGTGTGCTTAAAGGAATCACTTAAGAACGTAAGGCAGGATATTTACGATAATGAGTTAGTATCAACAAAGTTAAGTTTTTAGTTGGTACTATCGAAAACTTAGTTCTGACCAGTGTTGGGCAAAATTTAGTTTGATTGATGATTGATGATTAAGATTAAATTATTTATTCATGACTAATGAATAATGACTAAAAAAATTCAATCATGAGTCGTGATTGATGATTAATTAGTGTTAGTGTTAGTTATTCAATCATGACTAAAATTTTAATGACTAAAAATAATAGTAAAATAAAACTAAGCTTTTCAAGTCTACGTTCCATGACTGTTGATTTGTAAATCACAGGTTTTTAATTAAAGCTAGTTTTACAACAGAATCAGTTAATTTTTTTTTTAATTTACACAGGTACACTTTGCAAAAATAAGTTCGGGCTAATTTAGTTTAAAATAATTTAAATTGCTTTTTAAAACTACGCGTTTTTAAAATCAAATTTTATAAATAATGGAATTATCTTCTTTCAATCAACTTAATGTGGTGATCAGTTATAGTTTTATAGATGTGTTCCATTAAACTAAAATTATGTCACCTGAATTAATTTTTTTAGTTTAATCATCATACAAAAATACAATAAATTAGTCATCAGTCATTTAATCATTAAATGATTGATGACTAATTTATTTAATCATGATTATGATTATTATTTTTACTCATGATTAATTCAATCATGACTAAATAATTCATGACTAAATTAGTCATGACTAATCAATTGATTGAAAAAATTAGTTGATTGACCCAACACTGGTTCTGACTAAGCACATATTTATCGCACAATACCTACCAGTCACTCATCTTTATTATTTTCTCGGTAGTTGTAACATTTGCGGGATGACAATACAGATGAAAACAAAATTTCATAGAAATACGTAAATGATATCGTTATGTAGGTACCTAAAAAATTGGTATATGAATTAAAAGAACCAATGAATGATATACGTATCAGTCAACTTCGGAAATACATAATTATATCAATTACACCACTGTATATTATCTTGCGTAACGTAAATATAAACAAGATGTTTTTATTGTTATCATTGAGATAAATTAACGTGTATCTGTTATGTGCGATGTCGTAACTCACTCTCGTTACTAAGCTGACCTATTTCATGTATATTTCCTACAATGTTGATAAACCGTGATAATCCAGGTCAATAATTCCATACAATTTGAATGAATACGACAATTTCTTTTTATAATGTGTTACGAAAGCATGATATGCAAAATATCGTATTACCACACTTGAATGAGTGTGCAATATTCCACATCTGTACAATGCTTACTTTATATGAAGTTTGTTCAGATAATTGCAATTTCGCGGTGATGTTTACCTACTTATCGTATAACACGCGTAATTCAGTCATTAGTTCCGGACCACGCGACAAGCCTCGTATTTCACTAACGTTTTACAATATTTTTGTGCTGTACTGCTGCTGTACTTGGGTAAAGTACCTAATTTATTAAGACAACCTTATCACCATAGACGACGGTTCTTTCGACATCATTAACCTTGCATGTTTCGGTATCGGCTCCATTCAGTTTTGGTTTCTTAGAATTATTTTAAACATGACTCGACTCCGATCACATGAAGTTGCTCCAGTGAACTAAATGCTGCATAAACAAGGTGAATGCACTACCTATGTCTTCTATCTTTTGAGGAAAATATAAAAGTGAAGTTATGTTTCTTCAACTTCCTGTAGACACAACTGGTTTAATACCTAAGTAGTAATTAGTTTGCGTGTTCGCTATTTCACAAAGGAATGTACGTTTTTGCTTTCTTTTAATCATTTACAAAAAACATTTAGGTCAGCTAGCGCAAACGAGTGTCATTATCATTAGGCTTGTATTGCCTTTTGTTGTGGTAATAAGCAGACATATCCTGTTGACTAGGGTCGTCTGCTGTGTAATGTACAATATACACTGTACACTTATGTCCATAATATAATCATTAATTTTGTTCCGCATAAGCGATTTGACGGAAGTCGAGTCGTTATTTACAGACTTGTTAAAGGGGACAGATGTTTCACAAACCGACTGCATCATGTCAAAGCGTATGAAAACGCAAAAAACGTCTACAATGCTTCTCCGGCCCCCGAGTCTATTGTTACACGTTGTGTGCCATCTTTAAGTGGTGCATCTTACAATAAATAGATCTATTCACCGAGCTTCATTGCTATCTGGATAAATCTAGACTCGACCCAGATGTTAACTATTCAAATACGTCGTGCCATTTAGGTCAAATATCTATAAGTTCATCTGATGTTACAGTATCTACGTAATAACATTGTTATCATTCTCACATTCAAATAACTACATGAGAAATAAATAAAAACACATATGTGGAACTGTAAGTGCTAAAATATACTGGAAAAAGACAGAGAGGACTCCATTAGACGTTTCGGTATTCAGCCGTGGGTAACTATAGCCGTGAAAACCCATTATAATAGTTTGGTATTTAATATAATAGTGATAATATAATATAATAGTGATAGCCGAGTGGTATAAGTTGACACCTCCCACGCATGTGGTCGCAGGTTCGAACCCGAGGCAACACACCAATGACTTTTCGAAGTTATGTGTGTATTAGAAATAATTATCACATGCTCCAACGGTGAAGGAAAACATCGTGAGGAAACCTTGCATGCCTAAAAATTTGTTTAAAACATTTATTGAGGGCGTGCAAAGTCCCCAACCCGCACTTGGCCAGCGTGGTGGACTCAAGGCCTAACCCCTCCCTCATTACGGGAGGAGACCCTTGCCCAGCAGTGGGACAGTAATGGGTTAAATTTATTATTTATTTTATTATTTAATAAAGATCTAAGTAATAATTATGTATGTTGATCAGGTTACGCGTGCCTAAGTATCGACGGTGCGGGCGTACGTCGAGTTCGTACGGCGGTAACGGCAGGCGATGCGCCCACCGCGCCGCTGTGTGCGGGCGAGTGCGCGCGCGTCAACACCGGCGCCGCAGTCCCAGCGGGCGCGGACTGCGTTGTACAGGTGGGAACAATACCAAAACAACCTAAATTTCCAGATAAGATAATATTTTATTTTCTAAATATGGGTACAAAATATGTTACAGATGCTCCATTATTTTACTTTTCTATTAAGTGTAATCTCGCTTATATTTCCGGATAGAATGTGGCACATTATTTGTTGTCCCTTTGCTGGGCAATGATTCTGGAATGAGAAATAATGGATAAACGATGGAGACTTAATTTCCCAACATTTCCCTAAGTAGGTATATGGTCTCTAGGTTGCCTAATAACGCTTAGTACAATACGGAAATGATGACTCGAAGGTGTGAATGATAATTTGCTAAGTGAAATAGCACTAGGTACGGGTCACCGAGCCAGCTGAGGGAATGTTTAGGATATGTTGCCCCATGAATGCACTTCTCTCATTTATTGGCGCTCGACTCAATATATCACGCCAAGTGTAAGTGACCAGACTGAGAATGTACTGATAGGTGTCAGGAATCACTTGAATTGTTGAACTCTTCACACGAGACACTTGTTTCATCGGTAGATACTACATATGTGTACTGCGCGTATAACTATTTGCCACATGAATAAGTATGGGGGAATAATGATTAGCTATGTTTTACATGAAATAAAAAATACAAATCTGTTTTTAGTTAGTAGTTCCATCCATCACCGCACAAAAAATTGAAAAAACTTAGACACTTAGTAGAATGGTTTTTGATTTACCGTTTTATGGTACGATCTTTTTGCATTGAACATTTCAATGTATTAATATGTGATTACTGGTTATCAACATGACTTGCAAGATTTATTTTTTATTATGTGGGTAATCTAAGGTCAAAGGCCTTATGGTTACATTGAACCATTAAATCTTAAGCATGTATTGATAACAACGCATCTCCCGTCAACTTTTGAAATGGGTCATTTAATGCGGAGTATACACTAACATTTAATGCGGAGTATACACTAAGTATTGTTTTAACTGCCTCTGTGGCGCGGTCGGTAGTATATTCGACTGCGGTGCGAGAGGTCTCGGGTTCGAATCCTGGGTCGGGCCAAAAAAGTCTTTTCTGAGATTTTCTGTTAAGAATTTCTTAGAGATTGCCCGGAGTTAGGAAGTTGAGGTCGAAGACCTCCGTGCCTCGGAGAGCACGTAAAGCCGTCGGTCCTGCGCCTGACCTCTCACTGGTCGTGTCGGTTATCCGTCCCACCAAACTATGAGAGTGATGGAATAGAGAGTGTACCTGTGTATTGTGCACACACTTGGACACTATAAACAAAGTCCTGCACAGATGGCCAGTTACAATGAAATTGACCGCCGTAGCCGTATATCGGCTAGGAGGACATTATTATTATTGTTTAGTTTGCTTCCATTGGTCTAAATATTATTGGGTATATCCTAACTTCTGTTTCAAGATTCTTTAAAGCAACAGATTCGCCCCCCACTTTGAGAGACTAGCATTGATGTAGTGAATTGGAAATGTCGGAGTGATTATCCTTTTCCTATAACAAAAGTACGAAAAATATTTTGATTCTAAATTATGACTCAATACTATGTATACTCTATACTATAAAATGTTTTGAAAATAACGTAAGTAACACATATCCTTGAAACCAGAGAATTATATTATGTTTTCTTTATCCTACAGGTGGAGGACACAAGACTAGTGTCAGCAACAGAAGATGGTCAGACGGAGATAGAGGTGGAGATATTGAAGGCGCCGGAGCCGCAGCAGGACGTGCGATGTGTCGGCTTCGACATACCTATGGGCACTGTACTCGTTGACAAAGGTTTGTGGATTGATATAGACTAGTAGTAAATACACAATAAACTTAGATCACAGCTGTTAAGTTATGATAGATAACTGAGACCTTATCAAAGAGTTCTTTTTTGGACTCGGATTATACTGACAGAACTGGCGAATCTAGTGCTCTATAAACCACTCTGTTCGGATCAAGCTATGAGTTTGACTCGAAGCGAGTTAGCTCAACCAAGTCAAATCCTTGACAATTGGTGCTTATGGGTTCTTTAAGTTCTGACTTCTACAGTCCACGCCCTGAATACTCGTGTTCGAGTCAAACTAACGAACAATACTTTATGTGCGTAGGAATAATAAAAGAAGTTCAAGCTTCGAATTCACTTAAACATACTATAAATAAAAATAACTATTGACAATGCTATGTTCTCTATTATAGGCTATGTACTAGATCCAGCAAAGATCGGTATTCTTGCGGGGGCTGGATATCAGAATGTGACTGTAAGAGCTCCCCCGAAGGTGGCGCTGCTGTCAACCGGTAATGAACTACAAGAGCCTTCAGAAGTTAAGCTCCGACCAGCGCACATCAGAGACTCAAACAGAACTATGTTAAGAGTACTGCTTAAGTAAGTCATTATAATATTTCTACTTTTGAAAATATTCTCGTGTTATTAATAACCTTTTGCTTTTTTTAAGTTTTTTCGGTTGTCTAACTATTGTTTACGTTATTTCGCCTGATAAATGAGTCTATGATTACTACTTACTACTACTTTTGGGTTTTTGTAATCGTTGGTGAATTAACAGGCCTATAATTATTGTGTCCAAGAACTTTGGTTTAGGTCTTAGCTATCTTTTACGTAGTCTTAAGTATTGAATTGTACATCTGATGCCAAACAAATGACGTACTTAAATTAAATTTCTAAGTGATAGTCAATGTTGACATGCGCTTGGAAACATGGCAATTAAACAAATTCATTGACAAATAATATCAAGAAAAAAATATTTACCAGACATTTTGACGTCAGGGTATCAAGGTTAAAAAATAAGAGTGTAACATTATGTTGACATACTAAAATAATAATCTGCAAATAGTGCAGTGTATGCTAACGTTATCTTAGGCATATGCTGTGACTATAAAAATGCGTTTAATAACGTTTTTGTCCCAATTTAGCAAACATTTAACATTTGCGGAACGTTAGACTTAAGACCCTGCTTCATCACCTCTAAGTATCGTTTTAATACATTTACTGCCACTGTATTTAGCAAATAGATCACCTACCATTTATTTATAGGCCTCAATAATATTAAGGATACTGTATGCAATTAAGCATGTATGCTTACCGTGTTTACCCACATCCTCCCAAGTATTGTCTGTTGTCCATAGTTATATAAATCGAGCATATTATTTGTTAGGTACTAGAAACATAAACAAAGTTTGCGGGTTTAGGAAAAAATGACGCCAGAAATGAATACCTACACGTACTTATGTGCACCTTCCTAATATCACCTTTAAATTTTCTCTTCATACATAGGTAACATAAAATCATGCTTTTTCCTGTAGGCGTAGACAAAGATCAGACCACGCCACTTGGTATGTTCATTACAAAAAAAATCTTACAATTGTCTTATAATTCCAGGGAGCACGGCTACGACAGTATAGACTGCGGTATCGCACGTGACTCTCCACCGGAGCTGGTGGCTGCGATATCAGCCGCACTTAAAATAGCAGACGTGCTTGTTTGTACGGGCGGCGTGTCCATGGGCGAGAAGGATCTATTGAAACCTGTTCTACTTAAGGTAAATACTCAAAATCTATAGGAAAAATTAATGTTTTTAAAACTGGGTTTCAGTAACAAAATATTATATATTTTTTTATTTATGGCTGTACCATTACTGAGCATGTGTCTCCTCCCGAACGAGGGAGGAGTTTGGCCTTGAGTCCATCACACTGGCCAAGTACGGGTTGGGGACTTTGCCTCCAAGAAATGTTTTAAAGAACTCTCAGGCTAACAAGGTTGCATATTTTCCTTCACCTCTGGAACAACTGGTAATTGGCAATATTATTATACACTGTTTCTGCGACGTTATTTACGGATTTTTACAAAAAGTAAACCCCGTAAATACCGTCTCCATTACTTTTTTGCAACCACTTGAAAATTAATTGACACGCTAAGTATGAAGTTTGTTAAAAGTAGTGATTCCCATCCTTATAACTTAATGATAAAAAAATAGACTCTGAACTTCCTGGCTATAAAATAGGTACCTCTTACTACTGATTGATATTCTCAATTACTTTTAATAAACCAACGATAATAAAATACGGTAGCTTATCAATAGTATAAAATTGTAGGTATTTCCTTATCATTTACATCTTGACTATTGTCTCCAAGTGTGATAATATTTTTATCTTGGCACTACCGTAAACAATAAACACTTAGTTTATTAATTGATTGTGCAAATTTTATATGTAATAATAAGATTTCAGTTGAAAAGAGCAAAGTTTTATTGAATAAACGGTTAAAGATGGGTCATTGAAATATTCCATGTTTTTTTTATACACAATTAGTTTGTAGAAATACTCTAATTACCTAATTAACATCACATACGTTATGATAAATAAGTTTTTGTAGAAGTCTTAGTCTAACGAGATTTCGTTATTATGTTTCAATTTACATTTCCATTCATTAGCGAGTGAACTGAATAATAATTAGTATGTCATATTATTTACATTTTTTAAATTGATTTAATTTATAAACAATCTAATTTATAAACAATATAATTTATAAACTATGATTTACATTTACAGGACTTCAACGCAACTCTACATTACGGGCGTGTACGTATGAAGCCGGGCAAGCCGAGTACGTTCGCGACGTGCGAGTTCGAGGGCAAGAAGAAGTACATCTTTGCTTTACCAGGTAATTCATTGCGGCTGTCAGTTTACAAAATCTAGCAAACTAACTAGAAATAAAGTAAATACTGTGCAATAAGCCGATTCCCACGACGGGTACCTTTGTGGTGTCACGGAAACCGTCCGCGTGCGCGTCGCGAGCGTCCGTTTAATGCAGTTTCAAGCCCAAGGCGCTCCTCGCTACTAATTCGATTACTTACATTCTAGTCCACATTCGACTTCGATAGGATGTAATAACTAGCATTGTGATGTCACATGAGTTAGTAAACACGGTGTATACTTAAAGTTTTAAGCGAAAAATGTCTTTGCGTTGTTTAGTAAAATATACTAACACAAGAAATGTTATATTCTTTTTCAGGCAACCCGGTGTCAGCGTACGTGTGCTCGCTGTTGTTCGTGGTCCGCGCCCTGCGCGTGAGCTGCGGTGTGCGCGGCGCGTGGGCGCGACTGCGCGTGCGGCTGGCGCACGGCGCCGCGCTGGACCCGCGCCCCGAGTACGCGCGCGCCGCACTCGCGCTGTCGCCCGACGGGGACATGCCCACCGCCACGCTGCTCGGCAGTCAGGTACTACATTTAAATATATATGACTGAAAAGTGACTGACAGACTGAAATTGTGATGTATCGACGCCCAGACCAAACCACTGAACGGATCGGGCTGAAAATTGGCATGCAGCTAGATGCTATGACGTGGGCATCCGCTAAGAGACGCTTTTGATTAATTCTACCCCCATGGGGATACAATAGACGTAAAGAAAGTTTGTATGAAAATTCTGTCCTAAGTCACAAACCATGCGGACGAAGTCGCGGGCAAAAGCTAGTTACTCATATAAACGTGAGCTGCGGAAAACGACTGATGCTGTTAACTCTGAAGTGCCAAAATCTACCAAATCACAAAAGAATTATGACTTGAAAGTTATTTGAATAATATAATTTTGATCCTACAGTGCAGCAGTCGTCTTCTAAGTGCATGTGGTGCCAACGTGTTGCTGGAGCTACCGGGCGCTACAGACACCCAACAGCGCCTGCCAGCCGGAGCTGTCGTGTCCGCGCTCGTCACCGGACGACTTGACTTCACTTCATAGACTACGCAAATTTGTACCGTTGCAGACTTAACATAATACAGCCTATTTGTCACAATTGATTTCAATATTAAGAATGTGCAGTTCCATTATTCTAGCAAATAGATATACAGCAATTTATAAAAGGTTATTTATCGTCAAAATACGTTTAGTTAGCCGTAGATTGCTATTACAAAAGTTAACCCAACCTTATGTTGTTTAACAGCAAAAGTTAACCTGTATATGTAAATCGATATACTTTATAGATAGCATGAATCTCAAACATGCGAATATATTTTTTAGATTTTTTTAAATGAGGTTAAATATTCCATATGTACTAAGAGAATACTTTAGTTAGATCTGATTAGCGGTACTTTAGTCTTCCATTGCTTAGTTAGTACTATAGTTATGTATTGAATACATAAGGCAACATACAATGTATGTGTTGCACCCGCATGATAGATGTAATACACGTAATTGTCGGTGCTGGTGTACTTAATTATTACTTTATCAGTAAACTGTTTCTTATTAATGCTATGTTTCATTTCATATCCTCGTTATGAACGTTTTATCTGTCGTGATAATTGATGAAATATGAAAAGCGTACACGTTTCTACCGCCATGCTATAATCATATGGAAATTGGACATGCTATATATTTATTCATAAGGAATTTTACATGTAGGTATATGTATTACTGATGACTGACTAAAAGAAGATTTATTCTTTTTCCTAGTTTAATTACGTCACAAGAAAAATGTCGATGCAGACGGAACTAATGAACAATGATACGATAAGACATTGCATAGAACATTGTAATTATTGCAACAATTATGAAGATAATATTAAACCTAGAGTTATTAATCATTTAAATTACCAGACTCAGGAAAACACACTCGATATGAATATACCTATGTACTTACCTATATGTTAATTAGGTAAGTACCTACTGTCTTACCTAATTAACATAAGGCGTTAATGTCACAATGTAACGAATTGAACAACCTACGAAGGCGGTATAATAATAAGTAATAACGCTATACAAAACCAATAAACAAATGATAACCTTCAGGAAGCGATGACGTCTTGTTAGTTGCTACAATATAAATCATAGTGCAATGTTTTACATCGAAATAGAGTAGAAAACCAAATGTATGTAAAATGATGTAAATTAGTCACATCGATAGTCCTACAAGTTATTATAAGGACGGAAGGATTGACAGTAACATAGAATAGAATGAAATATCAGAATACAAACAATATTAATTTATTTAGTCACCATTACGTAACTACATACAACACAGCACATACCCACTCACACTTCAGATCGCATGGAATCCACTCTCGGACTCGCTCCCTTATTTTTGTCGCACTAAAAATAGCAATACAAAGTTTGAACGTTGCGCGTGTACTAAGTCTTATGTTATCCCACTTATATTATTCACTGCCATGTAAATGAAATAAGTATGTAGTTGACTATGGATTTAATTTATAATGATGATGTTTTGTTTATACAGGTGGAGTATCACATAAACATAAGGTCACAAATGACACATACAACAAACAATAAATAATAGAAAACGTGACGTAATGAATACGGGAGCGAGTTTTAATTGGATATATTTCTAAGTAAGTACTTAAGTAACAAACATCGGTAAAGGTCACATTGAACTTAGGTAGAAATATATCTTTGCATTATGGGACTGTGCCGACAAATTTTCTTCAAGAAAATTTGGAAGAACAGTTGGAAGTGACTCCGTCGAGTGTTAGACGACGCGTTGAACTTCGAAGAACCTCTTGAGGTAGTAGACCTGTCCCAGGGTCATGACGAGGAGGACGGACGCCTCGAAGATGGACCACATCACTACTCGCGAGTTCGTGCTCTCGTTGATGGAGCGATGGATACGATCGCGCACCTTAGAAACAGAGAATAATCAGTTATAAGGAGATAGATAAATGTTTAATGAACAAGAGAAAGTCATAATCTACTTTCTTTTATCAAAAAATACCTTAACAGGAAGAGCCATAAGTACCAAAACATAAGACTTAAATGTTAATATCCATACCTGCATGTATTCTTGTTCATGTTTAACAGTCTTGAGTGTGGTGGCAAGCTCCTTGATCATGTCCTCCAGTTTGTTGTGGTTCACTTCTTCATCCTTGGTGCCTGTCTGGCTCTGAGGAGCTGCTCCAATCTCCAAGTTGAACATCACTACCTACAAATCAAATCATAAGGCATTATTTATACTGATTACAGAAATCACAAACATCAGAAGTGGTAAGGGGGAATTCCCATATCTTTAAGATGCCATATAACATTAGAATGGCTAGTTTTCTTATTGTTTAGTGCTTCAAAAACTTAAACTTAACATTTAAGTTTATTAGCTTTAGAATCACTTACCATAAATAAAATTAAGTATTTCACCATATTTGTCTTTTAAATCACAATCAACAAAATGTCTTAAAAATATTTCTTAACCTTAATGTTTACTACTATAATAGTTAATGGCGGCTGTTGTATTCTGTGCTGTCTGTATGACTTCTGTTTTATATTTTAAAGAGGTAAACATCTCTGTGTGTGTGTTTTTACAGAACTTTATTTGTAGATGTGGCGAGTGGAAGGGAGAACACTCTCTAGGCTGATCTTGATTAGACCCATAATCAGACTAGAGGTACACTGCATTTACTAATTAGGTACCTATATAAAATACCTAAATTTGAATGAATATTGATTAGTTTTCCTTATGGCCCAATCAACTGGAATTGATATTATTGTACATATTTAATAATGGTAATATTTTAATGAAAAAGATCTATATTGAAAACTTCATAGTGTCAGTTATTGCAGTTGAGTTGGCAACTAGATCGGAGTGTGCGAGTTCTGTTATTTCTTTTTGCAACATTTTTATATAAATGATTCAACTTTTGAGTTGTTCTTGTTATTACCTTTGGTGTCATAGTAGACATCTTATTGCTGAAGCAGTAAGTGTATTTGCCAGAAGTAGGTGCAGAGAATGTGTACATTCCTGAGGATTCTCTCTCTCCCTTGTAGATGACAGCACCATCTGGACCCGTGATTGTTACATCGATGTCCAAGAATCCACCTTCCGCTATCTCAAATGTTAAGCCTGTGGAACAGAATTATGGCAAATTAATTTAATAACAAATACAAACATATATACTGACATAAAATATCGCTTTTTATATGTAAGGGTGTAGTTAGAAATTGGAAATACAACTGAACATAGCACAGAGACAGATATAAACATAAATGATATTTGATGCAACTTAATATCTATTGCCTTTCTATTGAACTATTATGGTTTACATCAACAATTTAAAATTCAATAATATTGGCCTTCTTTGGGGAGAGAGGAACAATATAACACCGCTATTTAAAGTTCTTCTTTTGCAGATGGTAGAAGATGATATATTCTAATAAGAATTTAGGTTATGAAGTGGACAACTAAAAAACTACTTTAAAGCTGACATATTGCGCTGCTTAGAACTTGTCTCTATGCAATATCAGTAAATCTGGTATGTTTACTATCAAACCGGCAAGATTTTCTTATCATCAACTAACTTATCTCTAAATCTAGGGAATGTTGGAACAAACTAAAAATTTTGTTTGGGGAATATTGAAGTTAAGTAGAAATTTACACATATTGAACACTTCCCGAAATTATACTTGCAACTACAAACATAGAAAGTATATTCTACATAAAATACTTACCCATTTTAGTATCAGCTTCAACATTTTCGAAGAAGCACTCTTCGGCGTGAGCATCAACAGTAATAGTATAACTGTGTACGCTGTTAAATAATGTGGCCGCTATTAATAAGGCAAAGGAAGCCGTACTCCAAGTGCTCTTCATTTTGTTTTATTGGCTATATGATCTTTAAATTATAATTTTAAAATAAAGGTGAACATAAGCTTGTTTTCCTTTCGTGCAAAGCCACGTAATTTGACAAATGACAACTCATTAGATGACAAATTGATAACTGTAATATGACAGTTGTTTAAACGCGTTCATCTATAATAAAATGGGGTTTGTGGATGTTTTTTTTTTATGAATCTTTATTTAGTATGATATAAAAACATTTGTTAATTAATCAAATAAAATCTCTTACAGTGATCATATATCTTAAAACTATAGATAGCAACAACATGCAAAAATTAGAAAAAAAACACATTATTTCTTCTACTCGACAAAAGATGGCACTATATTTTTAAAGTAAGTAACTAAGCTCGCATCATGTTCAAGCAATTTTCTTTTATAACTATTACACACTGTTCAATCAATAAAAAAAACATTAAAAATCTTAATATTCAGTTCATTTGCAGCATTCCAAAAACATTTGATTGCTGCTTCAGTTTTGCAAGATACCCCACGGGAGTCTACTTTTTAGGAACGTACCTACAAAAGATTCTTTCAGACACTTTTGATGTCTGCACCTAATACATCAAATTCAACGCCGAATCGATGTTTTCAATTCAGATCACAGTATGGCATTGAATATAATTTGTAAGCTGTAAGTCGTGTTACTAAATAAGTTTAAAGTAGCTAGACAACTACTAGACGACTCTTCTCGTTGTTCATCTATTGACTGAGACCGAACGAGGTGTTTGCGCCTCAATATCGACGTGTTTTTGATGAGTTGGCTATACGACAACAATATTTTATTTTCAAAGTAAATGCGTTTATTCAAGATGAAAATGATTGAATAACGACTGTTAGTCGTCCATCCAGTAATTGAGGATTAGCTAGTTGACCACTGAGTTGACGACGAATTGATACTCTTTTAGGCCGGCCGTAGATGTTAAATACAAGATTGTACAATTATTATATTGAACAATCAAATTCGTCGTCACCTTGCATGGAAATAAAACCCAAAACGGTAATTAATATTGTGCAATATGCAATATTGTGCAATATAAATGATTGTCTAGGGGTTGCCATAGTTGACAACTCGTTGATGACTAGTCTGCAGTCTCCTAACCGAAGCATTGGTGTGAATATTTGAGGTAAATACGAAGTTAATTAAGTTAAATTGATAAGATCGAACATCTGCGATGATTTGCAAACAAATCGGCATGATTCGTAATAATCTGTTTTAAATTCATACTTGTTATCTCATTTCGGCAAGCGCGTGAACGTCCAGACGACGAAGTTTGTCTGTCGTATGATAACGAAACCACGAGTCATTTTATTAAACGCATAATCATGTGTTATTCAATACATATTGTACTATCAGTTTGTTTAAAACACGCTCAATAATCTTTTGTATCTATTTTTGTTGTTATCATTGTCATCATCCCATTACTTACGATCGTGCTGGCTACTCTACCAGTATATAGGTAGGATACGGTACGGGTCGTCTCTCAGTTAGTGCTGCAGGGAGCGCTATATACACTTAAAATTAACATTTACAAAATGGCGAAAGTTAAAGTACAGCCAGGTTGGCTGGCAGGAGAGAAGTTAGACACAGTGACTAAGGACAGTCAATATTATAGCTTTAAAGGCATCCCCTACGCTGAGCCGCCTTTGGGAAAATTAAGGTTCAAGGTAAGTAATTTCAATTCATAATTTTTTCAGCGTCTCTGCCAAACGGGCTCGGAACAACTAATGTGTTAAATATAGTTCTCTCACTCTGTATTGCACCAAATGCAACATTTATACAACATAAATAACATAAATTGTGTGTCAATAGACATTATAGTTCGGGTTACTTTTTCAGGCGCCTCAACCTCCACGACCATGGGAGGGCGTGAGATCAGCTACGGAGCACGGACCAAAATGCCCACAAATGGACATTCTCACTAATCAAATAGATTTGGGTAACGAAGACTGCCTGTATCTTAACGTGTACACACCAGAAATAAAGCCTCCATCTCCACTTGCCGTCATGGTCTTCATACACGGAGGCGGCTACAAAAGTGGGTCCGGGAACTCAGACAGTTATGGACCTGACTTTCTCGTCAGTCAAGGAGTAATACTTGTCACTTTAAACTATAGATTGGAAGTACTAGGCTTTCTATGCTTAGACACGGAAGAAGTTCCAGGGAATGCTGGACTTAAAGACCAAGTCGCTGCTTTGAGATGGGTTAAGGCAAATATAGCTAACTTTGGAGGTGATCCTAACAATATTACTGTGTTCGGTGAGAGTGCTGGCGGCGTTACAGCTATGTTACATGTTTTATCACCTCTATCTCGAGGCCTCTTCAACAGAGCTATCTCAATGAGCGGTGTTCCCTCTTGTGACTGGTGTACGCCTTTTATGCAGACACAAAGATCATTCATACTTGGAAAGCAATTGGGCTTAGAGACAGATGATCCACATGTCCTTCTAGATTTTCTACAGAATCAACCAGTGCAGAGCTTGCTGGGTACCAACCCGACTGTCATGTCATTTGAGGAGATAGGCGATCATTTATTGAAGTTATACCATTTTACACCAGTCACTGAGAAAGACTTTGGTCAAGAACATTTTTTGACAGTAAGTCCTCAAGAAGCATTAAAAAGTGGTAAGATAAACGATGTGGACGTTTTCATAGGACACACAAATGAAGAAATGTTATTTGGGATTAGCTTGTACGAGGAGTTCTTTATAAGAGACTGTAATAGGCATTCAGAGTTATTAGTTCCGCGAAAACTTCAAATGACATGTACTCCAGAACAAGTGCTTGAAATTGCTAAAAGAATTCGCAATTATTACTTCAATGGAAAGCCTTTAAGCGTGGACTCTATGAGAGAGTTCGTTACATATTTCAATCACTCCAGTTTCGTGTTCGATATACAAAGGTTTATTTCGAATTTGTCGAAAGTTGGAAAAAGTCGAAGGTATTTGTATAGTTTCTCAATGGAATCTGAGAGAAATGTATTTGCTAAAGGAGGACTAAAGTATGGTATAAGAGGAGCATCACACATAGACGATATGATGTACTTATTCAGTAATTCAAACTTACCTCTTGAGAAGAACACCAGAGAACATGACCTGGTGAAGCTGGCGTGCGTTGTATTCACAAATTTTGCTAAATATGGGTAAGTGAATTACGTATTATATCAAAGTTACTACGATACAATATAACCAGCTTCAATTATATTTGTGGTGTGAGAAAGAAGTCGTATTTCTTAACAAAACTTATTAAAAAATGTGCCTGCCATAACGATAATAATTAATTTGTCCTTATATTTTCAGAAACCCAACCCCTGATTCATCCCTGGGCGTAACTTGGCCGCTGTACGAGGACATTACAAGACCCTACGTTGATATAGGAGATAATTTAACTTATAGAAATAACCCTTACCCAGAAGCAATCAAGTTTTGGAGAAGCATATACGCTTATGTTGGACAAGAATATTAAAAACTTGCATCAGACGTGTAGTAGGTACTCTTCTGTCAATAATGGGGCACTTAGATATAAGTTTCTTTGTTGTTTTAATTTTTTATTTGTAACAGAAAGTTAATAAATAATACGTAAGCCATCGTTAAGTACGATCGTACAGACCTATGCTAAAATTTTAAATAATGGCTAAATTTGTAAATAAGTAAGTAAGGCCTACGATTTTCTCATTGATTTATATTCAAGCTATTGTTTTTCTTAATAAATGTTCATTTTATTGTCCCTCAAGAATTTTTTATTTTTTTATTTTGAGTCTATAGCTATAGGCACAAAATATCCTGTTATTAATCTCACTTGCATTACGAAATTTGACACACCGTGAATAAACTGTCAATATTTTTTAAAACTGCCTCTGTGGCGCGGTCGGTAGTGTATGTTACTGCCGTGCGAGAGGTCTCGGGTTCGAATCCTGGGTCGGGCCAAAAAGTCTTTTCTGAGATTTTCTGTTAAGAATTTCTTAGAGATTGCCCGGAGTTGGGAAGTTGAGGTCGAAGACCTCCGTGCCTCGGAGAGCACGTAAAGCCGTCGGTCCTGCGCCTGACCTCTCTCTGGTCGTGTCGGTTATCCGTCCCACCGGACTATGAGAGTGATGGAATAGAGAGTGTACCTGTGTATTGTGCACACACTTGGACACTATAAACAAAGTCCTGCACAGACGGCGAGTTTCAATGAAACTGACCGCCGTAGCCGTATATCGGCTAGGAGGACATTATTTTTAAAATGATTATAAAGTTTTAAACAATGCGTGAGACCTACGTTCATGTATATTGCGAAATGGTTAAGATGGTGTATCAGCGAAAAAACAGACTTATCATCGATCACCAAAGTAAATAACATAAAAAGTGTAAGTTAAAAAGTCTTGTTACTTAAGTACACGTGTGCTACGTATCTTCTTCAATTCTACAACGAGTTACTCAGTCTTCCTATCATCAAAGACTTGACGTAGAAACCAGTATGGAACCAGTCACATTATGTATTAAGTGCGTTATTTAAAATAGTGGTTCATTGTTGTATGTCTAAATTAACATAAATCCTCATATTTTTGAAAACAGGTTACCTACTATTCGTTTACGTATTAAATGATTTTAAACGAGTTTGTAATATGAAACAGGTGTACACTTTTGTCTTTATCTGTTGTGGAATCCACTGACAATTTATCATTTAATAATTTAGATTAATTTCGGAATGTCGGGATTACATGAATCACTAGGTGCTACCTTCCGATAAATTAAATGTTTTGTTTTATTGAGATAATGATTGGAAGGTACAGCGACATTTATTTCTAGTTTTCTAATCGCTGCAAAATCCGGAACCGAATTGGGCATAAGTTTTAATGCAAATTGACAATTCTCAAGGACTATACATTTTTTGTTAGTGATAAGGAAGCGATGACAAGGATATAAATAAAACTGGTTCAGTATTAAATTGCTAAAACTAATAAAAATACATATAGTGCTGTAGATAATGATAATCAACTAGGAATTTTATTCAAATCACCAATCAAGTGCACTTTAAATAAAATTATTATGAGTTTTTATCAAAATGAAAAAAGCTGGCTCAATTGTATCATAACAAAACAGATATTTAATTAAAATATAAGATATAAATTCTAGTGTCAGCTAATAAAGATGGTTGGTTTGCTACTTAATTCACAATGTAACATACGGTTTTTGAGTACTTACAACAATCTGTAACCGGTAAATACTAATACTGTGTGAATTAACTTATTTGAATGTGAATTTTAGATTATTTTCTTATTTCATGCGAGACACGTATTCTAGGAGAAGTTACCTTCCCTCCTTCCCTTCTTAACTCCATAGACTTAGTATGAAATCATACGCTCAGCATCGCGCCAATTCGGCAGGACTACACTGCCCTTGCTGTTGTAAAAAAAAAATCAGCTGAATGTACTGTTCTTTTTTTAAAATAAAGACAACTCCCCTTTTAGTATTACTCTTGTGTCGCGGGGACTTTTACAAACATACAAACAACGGACACAAAACCCGAAATAATTATTGGTGTATCGCACAATTATATATACTTAGTAAATACTTACTTTATAGTGGTGAATTCCTTTACTACAATATTTTGATAAACAGGTACATTACACGTGAATACTCTCGGTGAGTGACCATTTTAAAATTCGTTATCTTTCAAACCAGTTCTATTGAAATATTTATACAAATGTTGTGCAGTTCATTGATTCACATCGTCTGGGACCCAAGGTGAGCTGGTAAAATGCGACTAGCACTAATTACCATTACTCTTGACATTTTCCCCGTGGTCACGTTTATTTAGTATCAACAAAAAATCAATGTTAATTAGATATTATTATCTCTATAATATGTATCACATTATCTCGTATCTATTATGTGAGGTATTCAGCTCCATCCGGTGCGATTGGTAGCCGATTACAACATAATTGGAAGAAGGGCTAATCTGATCATGGAGATAAAGTCTCACTTCGCGAACATCCATAATAAAAACTACCCACTTCTTCTTAAAATTATAAACCTAAAGTAGCTCTTGTGTGTTTATTTCCCGAGTGAAAACGCAGGCTCTCTTTATTTGTCTTACTTTCTAATAAATATCTTAACTTTTATGTCATAGTGTCAATCATTGGTGTTGGTTTAGTAGAAGTTTATATCATCAGGAAAATCTTATCAATAATCAGTGAGAAACAATGATTAATATCATTCAATAAAGAGGAACTGTATAGCAGGAAATGAAGCCAACTTAACAATCGTTATATAATAACTGGATATAAGTATGGCAATTATAACCTACCTACATAATATAATACCTACCTGTCTTTCAAGCTTTGATTTAATTACTAACTTGGATTCTACAAATGTTTATTTGTGTGGAAAATTTATAGAAGCTTCTGCAGTAATTGTGCGTAAAAAAAACTGGAAAATTTCGAGACTTTATCGAGTCAACATTCAACATTGTAGCAATTGTAGTTTATTATGTTGTTTATAGTGAGACGTTCTCGAAAATACGGGCACGTTAACGTAATTTAAAAATACATCTCTGAGCTGTTGCTCTACTTAAATTTTTCTCGCTTTATAACGCACATCTGTAACTTGTAGCAAGTGTACGATGTGTGGAACACGTCACACAATTATTTTTACAATTGGTTAGCTAGGTGGCGATTTTTACAATTAAGTAGTTTTTTTTTTTAGTAAAGTCCTCAAACGGCACTAAGCCAGCATGGTGTACTCAAGGCTAAGACTTTACACTGGGTCCCGGGATGAGAGTGATGAGACCCTTACGTAAGAGCAGTAATAATGGGTTACATTTCTTAGATAAGAGTTGTGTGTCTCTCCATGGGGTGTTAGAAATAAAATTCATTTATTATAATTAAAACTTTTTTATATTAAAAATATAAACTTAAACACTAATTACATAGACCTAAAGTGAAAACTAAATGGGGCCAAACAAGAATAATACTTTTCGACACTAGGAATAAATCTAATTACAGCTGGCATAATCTTCAAAAACAATTTTAATGGTAGCTTAATCTCAACTACATATATGTATATTAAACATGTATCGTGTGGTACTTTTTCTTTTTTAAAGAAATATGAAAATACATTTTCTTTCAGAACGATCAAAAGTTTTTGTCCCTATTATCCGTTAAAAATACAATCTACATCAAACAAAGACGTCTTATGGACCCCATAATATCACAATTATAGTAAATCTAAGTACTTACACTACCTTAGTCCTTAACAGTTATCAGATTCATATTATGTGTCTGTTTAATGGTACCTTGCTACACCTGTACTCGAGCACATACTTAAAGAAAGCTGCTCATCAGTTCTTTGGTGTTTTGCTACTGCCCACAAAAATAGTAAGTATATATCACAAAATACCAAAACACAAAGACATAGTAAGCAACGCTCTTAATAATTTTAGAATATCACGTCGTTTCCACCCAAAAAGTTGCATGCGGTAGCCTCAAAAACTTACGGAATTTGTTCAAAATCTCACGTGTCAAGAATTACCTAATATTTTGTCGTTGGCTCGTGATAAGTGCACGTGTCTCAAAATGTGGTCTTTGAAAACTGGATACAATAAAAAACCTGATTTTCGTGCCTAATATTTAAAAATTTTGCATACCTACCGAGAAGATTTAAAGCACAGGTGTCATAAATGTTATTTATTACGAGTGATGATCATGAATAGATTAGCTAATCTCATAAGTATACTTCTTATTCGATAATGCGAAAAATCTTAAGTAAATCTTGACGTAAAATATGTACCTTTTATAATCGTGTGTAGGAGTTTGGGCTGCAGCTGCAGACATTAATTTTATCAATCAGCTAAAACACATTTATACAAAAATCTTTCGAGCGACACTGCACGTGCTAAACATTGCAAATATAGTTGAGTGTCAGCGAATTGTTCTGGGTCAATAAATTAATTGCTGATTGCTCTTTAATATTTGTGTTTCCCTAAACATTTTAGTGTTGTAGCTGAATGTAAATTAATCAATATCGAGTTTTCTGAAGGCGCCGACTGTGCCGTAGATGTCAACGTCGTTGCGGGGTGCGGGGGCGGCGCTGCACGCTTCGTTGAGGATGCGGAGGTAGGGGCTGACTTCGTCAATACGTTGTCTCCACTTCTTCGCGAGGACCTCGATGTTGTCTTCTTCACCGCCCCATTCTTTGGGCAGCACTCTTGCAGGAATGTGTTCCAGAAGCTCGTCTAGTTTTGGGTGGAGGTAGTACTGGAATGATATATTTATGTTAGTGGTGTTTATGATTTTTAAGTTGCATATTTTTTTGGTTAGATCTTATATTGTTTGCTATATAAATTATAACGTACTTTTTAATGAATGTCTACGTATAGTCTTGGTATATTAACAACATGTTATTGTTGGCTCATCAAATATTTGCTTATCCATTGTAGCTTTATGACACGTCATACATAACTTGAACTTGAATGTGACGTAGATTGTATTAGTCGATGGCAAAGAGGAAGGGAAATAACACTGTCATCACCTACGACACATTTTTACTCAGACCATCATTTTCCTATAGTGACAATAATATGTGCGATTTAAGTTGTCATGAATTTCGATTGGAAACATTTACATAAATTAATTAAATGGTAACGTTAAAGAAACAGGGTGGTAATATAATTAATCAAAACAGCTTTTAATAGTCCTTCTCTAATAAAACTTTGTATTCAGCCAGTTCTTTCAATTGACACTATTCGTTTTCTGAAATTTATAAATCAAACTCGATGGCTTGACTTTGACACTGAATCGTGACCCTGTTGAACTCTCTCAAATTGTTACAAACACATAGGAAGTGTTCAATTCACGAGCAATAATTTCGGATACTAACTGAATGACAATTTTTAAAAAGTTCTAGGTCATATCCGTCGAAGTCTAATTTAATCCAAAATCCGAATGACACAGGAAGCGTGTTCCATATTAATTCTACCTTGAGTTTTCTTATAAAAATTATCCAAAAAAATTAAATAATCATCTGAGAAACATAATGAAATTGCGACCAATCTTTCGCATATTTTTCGTAATTAAAATAAATCGTATAAATCGATAAAGTCCAACAAGGTTTAGAATTGATGATTAATTTTGAATGAGAAAAACTGCATTGGAGGTTTCTTTGAAACACCACTATCTATAATATGAAAGGGTTCATTACCCTCTGATTCCTTTATTCAAGCTCTAAGCATTTCAAACTCTAAGTCTTTCCAAATCGAAATTCTAGATTAACGGTTATAAAATGATGCGAGTTCCTTTTTCATAGTAATCAACTTACCCGTCTCCTAATCTTCTCATTGACACAGTTGCGCATGAGAGCGAGGGAGGAGGCGAGGAACGGCGGAGAGCTGACCACGTGGATCCTCTTTAGCCTCTGAGGATATGCAGCCTGTGCCAGCTGGATGCCGCGGCGGATCGCGTTGACCGCTGCTGCGACGTGTGCCACGATGGAGCCTCGCACTTGGGACACCTAAGGTCAGCCAAAACATACATGATTTTTTAATTAGAACTGCTATGGTAATATGAAAATACAATTTGGCGGGATCATAGATTAGCAACAGAAATGTTGACTTAATCCTGACCCGAAACGTTGTACCTATAATAATATACTAGGTATGTACTTAATAATGATAATATCGAAAATATTATATAACGTATGAACAAAAATGGGGATTCACCTAAGAATTCATCATTAATTTTTGCGAATAATGGTCAATAATTATTTAAAAAATAATCGATATTAAGCTATCAACAAATACTCAACCGGACATGTTTTTATGCAGTTAATTAAAATATAAAGATTATCTAAAGACTGACCTTTTTTCAATTCCATGAGACGTTCAATTAAAAAAATTGTAGTTGACTGACCGACATGTTTTTTGTGCAAGGTTTATTTATGGAAATATACAGT
Organism: Anticarsia gemmatalis; assembly: GCF_050436995.1. NCBI lineage: Eukaryota > Metazoa > Arthropoda > Insecta > Lepidoptera > Erebidae > Anticarsia > Anticarsia gemmatalis. The sequence continues at coordinate 3,850,881 of NC_134764.1, read as the reverse complement.
TGTTTAGTTATTATGAGTGAGTAATAGGCTTAATTATAATATGATCTATCCATTAATCATTTACGCATATTCACATGATTGTAAACAGTTTTTTTTCTTTTAAGTACTATACAGTAAATAACTGTTATTCTGATGTTTCTGGAATAGTGTGAATGGGAAGCAAAAGGTCAATAATGTATTTCCGGATTTAACTTAGCGGGGTTTTTTTCATACTATTGTGCAGACTCTCTGTGGTAACAATTTTATATAATAGGACTAGGCTTAAACGAATAAAAAATATCGTTTTCGCTACAGAATTGATTGCTTACTTTATGTTGAGTACATAACAAATTCTATCATTCAAGCAGATTATCCTTGCATTCCAATTTAAATTTATAGTTACCAAAAATGCCTATAAAGTGTCACTGACCTCATAAATGAACACATCTCCGGCAATGAGTTGTTCGTCGTGCATTCTGACGTCACTGACCAGCAACACCGCGCGCACGGCGTTGGCGACGTCTGCGCAGCCTTCAGGGTACTCCGGCTTTATTCTGAAGATCGTTATTCTGTACCCTTCGTCCGTTAGCTTTGGGAGGACGACCACATCCCTGTGTAACACATAAAGAATTTAAGTTACAGGCTGCTAAACTACCTCAAAAAGCATTGGTTGTACTAGTTAACACGAGGAATGACAATTTGACAGATATTCTATAAGGTATTCATAATAATTAACAGGTAATAGCTCTCTCTCTACCAATAGCATAATTTTGAAATTCAGTCGTTTTTGAATAAGTTCATGTAATCAGCAGAACCGATGCTATTGTCAGGATTTGGCCTTTTACATCGTCATTCATGTTCCGATTTTATTCGATAAGCATTAATTCGTTTTACTTTTAAGTGGATGTCATCTTATCTTGAATCTACATACATGAAGAAATACGTCTATTATTCCTCGGTTTACAAGTAAGCAAGGAAGACCAGGCTTACCTTTAACATAGGACTAAAGTTAAAAGTGACATACATAAACTTGCAGACGTCGCTGAGCGGCGGCGCGTTGAGGGAGCGATGCTCGTAGAGGTCGCGGAACCTGCCGCGCGCCAGGCAGTAGGCTTCCAGCTTGGTGCGCGCTCGGTCCAGGTCCATGCGACAACCACGCACGAACATCTCCAACATGCGAGTGTCTGGAGACAAAATATTTATATTGTAATACCATCTATATGTCGTAAAACTTTACATGACTTAACTTAAGACAGTATCAATATGGACTATTCCATCCATAACTGCGCTTAGCGTCGACTTTGCTATCGCCAGATAACTTAATTTCATGTACCACTTTGATATTTTTGACGAATTCTAAGATGACCGTTTTGGTGGATGACTTCCGCTTCTTGGTGGCCCATCATAGTGTTGCTGGCGTTCATAGACCACGTTAACAGCCTTATATTAGGCTTACCGTGAGTTTGTATGCCGTCACAGTAGCATAAAAAAGTGCTATTCTAAAGAACTAGATCCTCAGTGCTTATCTGTATACAGTATAGTCTATAGTATATGCGATCTAAACAAACTTTGATAACCAAATTATCATGTCACATCTAAGATATTCGTGCACTCTCCTAAATATACACACATTATGTATGTATTTGGTCCGAGCCATATTGGGTTAAAGCACACGAGTATCAAATACACACAAGGATTTATCACCTATTCATATGATGACGTATAGCGTTGATCACGTCCGTACTAATTGACAGTGTTGTTGCTGAATAATAAAACGATAACATTCACGATCACAGCGAACTGAACGCTTCTTGAATAAATAATTGTATTGAAAAGTGTTCCTAGTTCTGTTCAACTGTTTTAAATTATAAATACGACACGTGTTTACACGCAATTGTGGTGACCTCACGATCCTTGCGATAGAATTAAGTGTGCAGAATCTTCTTTGAAGAAACCGATGGCATTTAACTGAAAGGATTTTGAAGGATATCTTCTTAGTTTAAAAATTTTATACTGAACTTTCAGGCTTTAAACGTGACTTTTTCATCACGTCTGTTTTACCCGAAGGTGTAAGAAACACACGCATGTTTAGCCATTATCAATTTTAGTGTCAAAGGCAGAGTCCGAACCCACTACCATTTACTGTTCATGATACCAAACTCTAGGGTATTATTAAGAAAGAGTGTTATTTAAATTAGGAAATTCCAATAGTAGGTACTAGCCCGACCCGGGGATCGAACCCGAGTCCTCACGATAACCAGTCGGATACACCGCCTGCGCCGTATGCCGCTGACAGTCAACTAACATGCAACCGTATTTTTTAACTGCATAACCTTGCTTAATGATAGCCATTTATTTCCACTATAAATACACATCAATATAAATTACAAATTATATCATTCTACTGTGCTGTCACTAGCCAAGAGCGAATAGAAATAATATCAGTAATACATGCGATGCGTGCCTTCATATCATTGTTCCCAGACAGGTACATACAAGTATCTACTATTGTACTCCATCTTTCGTGACAACACCGTTGAAAAAACCATTGCATAAGAATCTAGGAACAAAGAACCCTTTTGTTGTCAGTCTGCAGAAGATTCTGGGCCATTTTCATTTGATTTCCAAGTAATTAACCGTGAAAATGCCTGGAAAATACACTAGTTTAATGGCCAAACCTGTCGTTACTGTAATAAGTAGTATGTTGTTATTAATAAGTGGCGTTATGGATATAATTGCTATAGTTAAATGTATTAGATAACACCATTATATGCTTATCTCTGACGCAGTAACCGCAATAACAAGCAAAAATATTTCAGTCCTACGAAAATTTTACATTTTCGAGCCTTCAAATTTTGCAGGTAAAAAAGACATAAACGCGTTTTGTTGAATATGGTTACCATTTATCACATCAAAAATTTACATTACACGCAAATTCTAACCGTTTATTCAGGGAAACTCATTAAAGTAGCAATAAAAAATAAGTTTTTCCCGTAACATCATAATAACCGCGTTAGTTCCCAAGGCCTATGAAGAGAATAAACTGTATTGCTTTGTTTTATCTTTTTGCGACTAAATTACAACGAAATGTTTTCCTTAAAACTGTCTATGGTATTTTTCTAGTTTCATTGTTTAGTTGTACAAGTTATACCGGTTACAGTTATTCTGGAATATTCAGTTCGTGATTACATTGGTCGTTACTGATATATGTTATTATGAGAAGTTATTAAATAAACATGTTTGTAAATAACGTCGTGGTACTTGCTTTGTGTCGTTTGTACATCTGTTATGAGGGCAACAATTAGTACCACTACTAGTTTTAAAAATGTTAAACCGTAATTTCAGTTCATTCGTATGTGTGTTTTATTTGCAAACTCACTTTTATTTAAAAAAAACACTTTACAAACAAGCTATTTCAAATTTTCATACAACACATAGCTTGAGACATCAACTTAGTTTATTTTATTGCAAACATTGCACAGCTTTAAACTCGTACACGCAAAGGTGTTACCTATAACTCTGGGAGAAATTTACAAATGTTATTGCAATAACTAAATAGTTTGTAATATACCCTTTAAGGCATCGAGTAACGGTAACCCATTTATCTATAGGTTAGCAGCTACATTATGCCCGTAGAAACTATTTCAAACCAATTACATATTTAATTTGGTATACTTAACTCCAACAGTAAAATAATATACATTTTATACAAAATAATAGAGCAAAATGAATAATTAGCTCTGTTATACGATATAACATGATACTTATCACTAATTGTGGCTGTACAAGTGATAATGATTATGCAATTACTCTTTTTGCTAAGTTGGTCAAGGAACGTCGCACGCAGCGCGGGCACGTAGGTTTGCGCAGGACAACGTGCACCGCGATTACTATGCACCGGACGTTTGTCGGTGAGGAAACTCTTCTTGAACACAATTGTAAAAAACAATAGTGTGAGTGGTAATGATGGCTAATTTCTGCCCATCAAAGGCTTGATACGAGTATTAGGGTTGGTAATAGTCAATTAGTTATTTATGCAGTTTCGGCCTTGTTACAGAGCCACTAGCTGTAGTTGATTGTTGGTCGATAAATCTGTACCGTTGTGAAAAATAATGACTTTCTTTTTCAAGTTTTTGCTGTAAATTTGAACGCATTCTTAGTTAATCAGGAATAAGCGTTATGAACGGCATCTAATAGCTAGTCTAAGCTATTAAAAATTATCCTTATTAAATCAATGTCGAAACTGTTTATACTGGAAATTGTTTGATTTGAATAAAACTTATTGTGAACCCTAAATAGTTCCTACTTGCATTTGCTTGTCATAAATTATTCTTATATATCGATGCTTAATAAAATAAAGACGATAGCAGTATTTACGACTTGCTTACGTCAGCTCAGAGTATTACAAACTTTAATTTTGTGGAGCATCGACTTCAAACATATAGTTTACGATGCAAAATGCAAGTGACGTAAGCCTCCTTGCATTTACCTAAGGGCTGTATGTAATGCAATATGGTTTGCGGTTGTCATTCGGTACAATTTGCTAAACAACTCATTTAGCCCAGCGTTGCGCTTTGCACCGGTTTAGAATGTTGCAGTCACTGTTGCGATATACTAACTTGTGGTGCAATCTCACTTTATTTGGCGAGATTAAACCCTGTTAACCACAGGAGTATATTATTTACCTAAGATATTATGACAAGATTGCTTGAAGACATGAAAAAGCTTTTCTGCAAGCCACTTGATGGCCGAATACTTAAAAGAGAGTCAATTTAAAATCACACACTTGAGTCTTATGCCGTCCCTGTTTCCTTGAAGTGTACTCTGTAGAGAATTCAAAAATTCTCCTTAATTTGATTTCCGTTTGAGAATTCAGCTCGTAAGGCTTCAAAAAAATTTAATAAATCGCAATCTTACTTAACTTGTTAGTCAAAATAGTTCAATCCACTACAAACGTTAGTTTTGTTTTCTAGATAATTCTGAGTGCCACTAAATTTAGCTTGACATTATGTGAACTTTATTTGAAAAACAAAACGATTTCCGCAACTTATTTGGAATGGAAATATTCCTCGATTTAAAAATAGCCTTTTATGTCCTATTCATAGATACAGACAAATTACATAGTTATTATAGGCATCGTATTTTTTATTGTTGGAGTTTTTTTTAAAGAATCAGAGCAATAGGTGGCAATTAAAATCAAGTATAATTACTTAATTATTCGGCGGAAGAAACCGTCTACTCTTTGACTAGATTTTTCGCGAAACTGGACGTGTTTTCGCGAGAACGGTTACCGATAACAGTAAACACTTGTCAACAAAGGTACAGTCGTTATTTTTACGTAACACATATAATATTATACCTACATTGTGTTATATGAACTTATGTGACCATGTTCAAACCAGTTTATCCGCATTATTTAATTGATATTACGTTGTTTATAAGAATAAATTATCACATGGTAACTTCAGGCAAATCGTGAATGAATAATATACTATTAATTGAGATACATAATCTTATGTAGGCCCTGCGTAACTATAGTTTGGGTTCATTTAGGTCATAATTTTTTTTATTGTGTAAAAATTGTACATGAAATGTCGGTCGAATCTGCTGCCTAAAGAAGCACAAAACAGTCCACTACAATTAAAATTTTCCCGTTTATTTACCTCTATATGTATATTATACAATATCTACTCAATTGGTAATGCATAGGTCTACGTAATTTCGCGTATGGATATAGTTCTGTCCACATGACGTGTCGAATTGGGTAAATGATATAAATTTGACATAAGTATTCTAACAAGAAAAGGCAATATATTGTAAAGAATTCCCCGAAATTTTCAATTTTACTTTACACTCATTATTACGTACCTGCTAATTGTCCTTTTAAGAAGTTAACTATTTCCTTATAAGTCTACATTGATCGTCGTTATTCTAATGCGGGTATATAGGTAGGTACTATATACCCGCATTAGAATAACGATATATATAAGTGGCTGTTATTTATATAAGTAAATAATTGTCACCATAACAAATTATGTGACAACGATATTATACAAGTGACATTAGCTGTTTAAGTATAAAATTGCATTAGCGCAGTCGTTACGCTTGTTTATTTAAAATGTGATGCGCAAATATAATAGATGTACGTCATTTATCATAGGTAAGTAAGATGATGATGTTGATTACTAACAAATTAAAAACCTAATAGCAAACAGAATTTTAAAATAATTGTTTAGGTATAGTTTTTGTTTAGGAAAATATAATTTACGTAAAACAGAAGCGTTTAAATTGCTTGAAGAGATAGATCAGCAGTTTTAAGTTTATCGCAAGACAAAAAAAAGATAGATAGACACGGCGAGGTCTTTATGTAGAATAGATATGTAGTGGTAGTAATGTATTATTATAATCATAATTCAGATGTTAAATAGAAGAAAGGAAATATTTAAAACGAAGGTCAGTATTTCAAAACAATAATTTCACAATGTCTGCAAATTTTCTATTTGTTAGCAACTTTCATAAATGTAAATATATCGTTTCAATGTTTATTACTATTTAAACTCTCGACTATGAATTAAGTATTGCCCAATTAACCTTTGACGATGAAAACAAGCTTAATCACACAAATGTCAAATAATATATGATCATTCATAAAAACATTGGCAAATATTATACTTATCTATACTACTTAATATAATAAAGCCGAATAGATTTTCTGTTCGTTGGTTCGTACACGTTAATGGAAAGAACTAGCAGTCCAATTTTATAAAAATACTAGCTTCAATGGCTATTCGTAGATTTCCCGGGGTAAGAAGTATCAGTGTACCAAATTTTATTAAAATCCGTTTAGAAGTTTTTTCGCGAAAGAGTTACAAACATAGATACATCCATTCCTTCAAACTTTCGCATTTATAAATTAATTAGGAAGGAAATAGGATACAAATTGTGTGTATTTATAATATTATTCATGCATTCATTAGGGAGGCTTTAGAGAGGTCTATGATCCAACTACAAACATTTGCGGTCTACAGGAACGGATTGCATTTTCTTTGATCATAAAGAAAATGCAAGTAAAACAGCAGGACACAGTAAGTTACTACGTACTAATAGAAATATATGACAAAACTTCGAGAACTTGTTAACTTAGACACGTAATACATAAGTAGGTGTGTTTTTGTGTTTATATGTAGTACCATGCCGGCCGTAAAACCGGAGTAAAAAGAGATTTATATTGTAGAAATACTGGTTTAACTGTACCGTTAAACACCATAGACTAACACAGTTTTAACACATTATAACATATTTCGATTAATTTGTGATATCGACAAATGTCGGACGAGTAACGTTTAGCCAAACAAATTAGTTAAGAGCTTTGTATGCAAGGATCGCTTCTTACGGAGATATAAATCCAGAATTTTTAATCATAACATCAGTGACCATACAGCTACTTTATTTTTGAAATATACATACGAAATTATTAATTATAATCTAAATAAATCACGCATGGTTTTGGTATTCATGGCATTTAAATGTCGAACTATTAGTTGATTGCCCGACAACTAAATAGAGCCGCATCTTTTCGCATGAATTCAAGTGCTGTTATTAGAAAACTCTAAGAGGTATATAAGAACGAGTTAAAGATTTATAAACAAAGGCCGGTGTATTACTACAGGATAAACCACAAGTATTTTTTATTACTCTCGCTACTTTGTAACATGTGACAGATCAGGAAATTACTTACCGTTTTCTCTGACTCATACTCATAGTTTGCTTTTGTTTAGAAAACATTATTACCTATACCTACACATCTGGTACAGTTTGTCGAATTTTATTTCTTTCTTTTAATTAATATGTAGCTCAATTTTGATCTGTAACCATTTTTCTTTTTAGCTTTGGCCTCTACGAAAAACACGTTTTTGGCCAAACTAATTATATCATGTATAATAAAACAAAAATTCGTTTAAAAGAAAAGACTGATGCCGGTTCTTTTTTGTAACAGCTAGTTCAATGAACATCCTTTAATCATATTTACACGTGAGATCGTAAGACGACCGTTTTCTATGGTCTATGGTTTTCTGAACGAACATTGGAAACTCTGTGGCTAATGCTTTTTTTATATTGTTTGATATATTTATAATTCGCTCTCGTTTCTTTAATTGGAGGTAATCAACAGTAATCAACCTTATCTAGTTAATTAGAGGGAAATGGCTTGTATTCGCTAAACAGATGCACGAATCAAGTGATTTATACCAGGGTCGTCGACCCTACATTATAAAAACTAGCTATAATTTAGTATAAGTGTACCATGGGTCTGAGAAAGATATATGACTAGTTTATAAAAATAATTAGTTTTGTGTTTTAGAGTGATGTCGTATAAATGTTAATCAAAAAAGTTTGTTATATATTCTGAACAACAGAATCCTGTCTTATGATACTTATTTATGGTAAAAGTTTTTGAGATTTTTCGATAAAAAATATGCACAAATAATTTTGAGAGCTCTTTCAGTCACTGGGCTCAAATCTCAACACATTGAATGGAAATGGAAAACGTAATGAAACAATCTAGTCCATATTTCCAATAATTAATAGCTACATGCATTTCATTATTATCATTGTATAATTTACTAGCACGGACGTGTAAAACTGTCGGTGAACTATGTAATTACACTTCCTATTACGCATATTGATATAATAAATAATTGCTTTACAAAGTGTTACGTCAAAGAATTTATAATACATACCGTTTATTTACGATCCTACAATAAATATAGAACGAGAAATATTTATTGCAGTCAGCATTTTATAAAACTTCTCAATCAGTTATCGTCAACATTAACTACCCCTACCTTAGTAAAATTATATCCTTAAAATTTATTAACGATAACTTCTTTTATCACATATTCTACATACGAAATTTAGTCTGTCTGTTGCACTTTTCAGGTTAAACTATATAACTAATTAGCTCGAGGATAGTTGTAGATCCGGTGCAAACATTGGCGGCTTTTTATCCGCACGGGTAAGATAGTAAATAGTTTCACCCTATTTAGAAAAATAAATCTTAAAGATCAAGTAATATTTAAGGTCTTTAATGAAAGTCGGTATCATAAAATCGTCGCGTTATTCATCAGAATCATCAGCTGTATTTAAATTTTATTCTAATCAATCAACAAATAAAAAATATCACACTTGATACAGAAATCTAGACAAAATGTCAAAGTATGTAAATTTAATGACTAAACTACCTATTAAGTAGTTGATGGCTTAAAAATACTTCAATATTAGCTCCACTTGCTCAAATTGCAATAAAAACTGTCGGTACATACGAATTAGTCTCAAAGTACTTATAAATCTATTATAGTTTGCTTTGTCCAATGTCCAAGTGCTTTATTTGTATTCCAAAATTCAAGATCGTACCAAATTATTAACACACCATTTGTCAATCAACCCATTGTAGACTTTTGTAAAATTTACTCAAGAACGAAAGAATGCAAGAATTATAAAACGTGCTAAAAATATATTTTTATGAATAAATCACGTTCAATTAAATTTTACAGACATATTCTTGCAACAGCGTATCTAAATATAGAATGTGAAAATTATTCAAGGCCAAGAGAAATTAACCGTAGCGTTTCAAGCTGAAAACCGTAGAACTATCACTTTTGCTCCATTCTCCTTGGCTGAATATTTTTATCACTTGAATCTTTAATTTTCTAATTTATAATTTTCTCCTGATTACGTACTTATATTTTCTGGTTGTGGTAGATAAGGAGAAGCTGCGAGCATGCTGCGAAGATCCCGCACCCCTCGCTCGATGTCTCCGGGAGACTCGCCGAGCTCCTGCTTGATGATCTCCGCCTGCTTGAGGGAAGGTCCTTGGAGGAACGCCATTGCACTTCACTTTACACGACTGATACTATTATACAAGGTTGTTATACTGTTCTAATTGTACGCGGCAAGATTGCGCTCTCCAACTGTGTAAGGACAAAACTGCGACCGCATTGCGTCCACCACCTTTTATAAACAACGCGACGATCAAATCGTAAGGACGTTAAGAGGAGCGCACACTTATCGCGCCGGACACTGACCAACAGACGTCATTAGATACTTAAAATACTGTATCAGATTTTGAAATTGAATTTGATTATTTTTTAATTAACTTCTAAAGAGAAAACACAGAACTAATTCACGAAAGTCAACAGCATTCTAAAAGATAATTTTGAATAATGTAACTCTATAATGAGTAATTACACGTAACAAGCAAACGCACAAATAGTCATGTTCCGAGTGGTTCGCGCGTGATATTTTTGCGGTATTTATATAAATGCATTGTGAATACGAGTGCATCTATGTCAATGTAATGTCATGGACGCGTTGTGCAACCGCTGCATGCGGATGGACCGCGCGTATATCCGCTCATGACACGTCTTTCACTGATCACCAAGATATTTTAAAATACAAATAATAAGTTATTACTATAATCAAATAATTTTGTTTGCCCTTATTATACTTTCTATGGGAATTTCTACTGAAAGCATTACTTCTGTTCGCGATGCTGGTGAGATCCAGAAATGAGTTTTATTCCCTATTATCGTTTACATAATAAATCTTCAAGTATATAACCACGCAAAGCTTGTCGATATGTATTCGAACCGGCTTTACCAGAAAACCGACAACACTAGTGGAAACTCTCTATCACCATGGAAAATAATATAACAAGTGACATTTTCCTCGCAGTTTCTTTATCTCTCACCGGCTTTCGTATCATGTATTTTTTTTAAACAAAATAGAATCGTTTTTAAATTACCAAACTATTTTTTTATAGAATTTAATGACAACCTATCAATACCCTAAGTCTGTGTTTAGTTCTAAAATCACCAAAATTACAAATAATGCTTTTGTATGGAGGGAATATTTCAGTTTTACTATGTAGATACCTATGTAGTTGGGAGCAAAAAACCAGACAGTGTGGGCCAACTACCTAATTGTATTAGCACATTTTAGTAATAAGAATGCAAATATTTTGTAATATACGAATTAACTACACGTTTCTACACGTTTTAAACTTAAATTTTGATGTAAAAACACATTTTGTAAGTCCTTTTTTTGTTTTTCAGCACTAGTATAATGTTATTTAAACGTATTTTCGGACGCAAGCTTTTCTTTTTGAAATCGGATACGAAATAGGTACTGTATGATGATAACCTATAATAATACTATTAAATCGATTTTTTACCTGCTTGGCTTGTAATTAGCACTTCCATCTAGGCATTTTATAATGTACATAAGTGTATTGAAGATCTGTGTTTATTTTATTTGTTAACAGTGGATACTTTAAATAGTTAGTTCGACAGGCTCTAATAATGCCTTTGATCAGACTTTAAACGCACTGTCTCATGATTTTTACCATCATTTGCGGAGTATAGGACATTTTAAACACAAAAGTGTCTGTTGCTTATTTACACGTAATATTTTTTATGAAATTATCGACATCTGCGGCTCCAAGAAATACCACAATTGAGTGATGGCTGCAGTATTTTAGCTTAAAATAAACCCCTTCTACTATAATGGCTTGCAGAAACTAGGCTGTTTTCTTCTTCTAAAAAAACATTTAGATAAGCCGTAAGGTTTTTCATTAGCCCAGATTTTCTGAAATAAGTACTTTTACTGTTACGGTACAGACCTAATTCTGATCAATTGCTACTAATAATTGATGACGTAAGACTGGTATTTTTCTGTTATACGTCATAATATCGAGCAATTATCGAGTGACTGTCCACTATTTAGTATTTAATGTTTTGTACTTGAAACACTGAACCTTGCAACGCTACACCAATATTACAGAGCGTTACGGTATCTTACTCATCTCATAAATATTAGTGTACCTTAGAAATCTAGTTCATTGGCAAGGCCTAGGTCATCATTTAAGAAGTAGTACCGCCTAGGTGACGTCTCACGCCGACTGCAACTTAATTGCAAACAAATTAATCATAATCGTCATTATTATGCCAGGAAACATCTTTCTAGGCTAATAATTGTCTCTGATTGGAGTATAAACTTAATGGAGGGTGATTAAATAGATTAACCTACCTTTTCAATAAGAATGGTGTTTATAGACTAACTCGAAAGGAGTGAAACATGAGGAAAAGACGTCTAAAAATCCTATTGTAACTTTAAATTATCTACTTTTTCGTTCACAAAATGATTTGCGAGACATAAGGCCAAAGCTTGTATTGTATAAAAGTAACGTAGGTTAAAAAGTGTAGACACAAAAAACGATGTGGAAAGTTCGTCGGCAAAATCGAGAAGTTTCTTTTACTAGATTTAATTAAATTCAAATAAAACGGAATGCATTTGAAGGATCAATCGTCAACGGCGATATGTACAAATGTAGAGCGGCAAAGTTGACAGAGTATGAAGGCCAACATTCTCCACACAACACAAGTTTGTCTCTAATACAACTAATTAATATCTACTCCCTAAGAAACATGTTTATTTATATTTATATTCGGAACTAGGAAGTACGCGCCGTACCTTACATATGTCAATTAGATAATTTAAATTTCTTTGTGCCTCACATTTGGTTGTATAAATAGATTTAGTAACTATTATTAATTTATTCACACAAAATTAATGCAAAATCTGTTTTTAACTTTAGGACATTCACATTGAAAAAAAAATCTTATTAAGATAACTATGTCTCTCAGCTATCTGAACGTCAGTTTTTTGCGTCTACCTAATTTTCTAATAAAAAAAACCACTTTAAAATGAGTACCTGGCGCATTAATCCAATAGTAGGATAATTATTACAAATGCAACCAGGTTTTACTAATTGAAATTGTACAATCAGCAAATAGCCATAAATAAATTTGGTTACATTTTGTCACGTCTCCCAACTAGAAAATAGCGAAGTTTGGACCCTTCGACCTCTAATCTCAGTTTGTATCTAAAATACCTTGATTAAAGAAAAATATTGTCTTCAAAACTTGACAGAGAGCAAATTCGTAGGTTCATATGTCGTCAGGGAGGGTGTGCACGTTAGCGCATATCATTATGTGAATAAAATCAAATAAAGATTATATATGAACGAATGCAACAAAAACTTAGCTAACTGTTATGGACTGTAAGCACAAAAAATAACTAGGTACGGTACGGTGGTATTTTTTTGGTTTAATTCAAACCAATGTACTGTTGCTGGGTCAGCAGGTCGTGAACCTTTCGTAATGAATATATGCGTTTTTATAATCTAAAATATTCAGTAGGTATTTATGGAATAAGAGGTTTATAATATTTTACGTTTATCTTTTCTTTATGCTCTCAAGTGCGACGTTGACAATATTTTTATGAATGCCACCAATAAAGCATTATGTAGTATATTTTTTGAACAACACTCTATTTTGTATTAAATTATTACTTACTTTAAATAAGTAAGTATGGTACCAATATTCTGTTTTAACCGAAGCAAGTATCTAACATGATTACAATTTTAGACTACCAATACACTGCGCCATCTATCAGGCAGTAGCAGCAATAAGAATACCATAGAGTTTGTAATGATCCTATACTCTGTAACTTATCGAGAATATCAAAAGTAACATTTATGTATTGTCTACACGCTCAACATTTTTCTACACTTTTTTTTTACGCTTGCAACACTGTAAGTTAAGTGTCATCGTTGTGAAGGTCGAGACAGCCGATTCAATTTTCAAAATAACGACGAAAATACCGGGCTCAATGCTTTGCCGATATTGATTGTGTCGATAAATATAAATAAAAACAAAGATAATGTATCATTAGTGAATTATAATTACTTAATGTGTTACTTAAATACAAAATGGAGCCATCAAAAGAAGCAATCGCTGTGCGTATCACGCGGTTGAATCGCCAGATACTTGGGAAAGTAACAGGTGGTACTACAAAGTTCAGTAAGAAGACAATAGACCGCGAAGCTCTGCTGGATGCTCTTACAGTTCTATATGATGAGTGCAACGATGATCCAGTCAAGAAGACTGATGATTTGGTCAAAGCCTTTGTCGATAAATGTAAGTTGATATTGGTTCTATAACATCCATCATGACTTTCTCCTACTTTGTTGACTTTATGAAGAGTAATTTTATATAAATATAATAATTTTATATAAATTACATAAATATCTTAAGACTGATTCTTGGACTGCTATTGTATCTGCAGTCCAAGCTATATACTTTTCTGGTATTATTAGGTCATTCAACTTGAAACAAGTTTGGAATTATTCTTTAACATCCTACAGCTGCTCTCCCAAGGACTAGCCGTTAAACTTATTGACGTCATGCAAATAATACTATTTACTATACAAACAACTCCATTTTCATAGAATAAAAACAAAGCAAGAGGAAATTACCCAATATGTTATGAATAATAGTCTGATATGATAAGATATTAACTGAGCAAAAACTATGGAGTTTAAATATGGTTCAATATAAATCGATGCATTAAATTGAGCAGTATTATTTTAATATCATTATATAAGTTCATTTTGAGTCAATGAATTTGAATACATATATTTTTTCTTGCATCAGTATTTCAACTATAGGCAGAGATTCAATAAAATTACTATGCAGAATTCATAAAAACCTGTACAGTATTATGTACATACATACCTCCTGTTATGCTAAAAAATTAAGACAAAGGTGTATGAGGAACACCCACATTTCATTAGTCCTGGCCTATTCCCATCAGATAAGTTTCAAAGTCACAATAGTGGGCTTGACTAGACTAATACTACTATCAAAATATTGTAATAACTCATAAAAAATGTTCTGTAGATCGCAGCACACTGGCAGAGTTGCGCAGGACTAGAGTGTGCATCTCAGACTTTGAAATGCTGCAGACTATTGGCAGAGGACACTTTGGAGAGGTTCATGTAAGTTTACCATTATTATTGTTGACTCATGCACTTAGTAATATTATGTGATAGGTTAATGGTCAAAAGTTCATTTAAAGAAGCATTCGCCACATGAATTTTTGCATTTTTTTACTAAGATTGAATATTTAAATCTTTTGAAATCTTGCTCTTAACTGAATAATTTATTGCTTTAAATATAGGTACTTATATCAGTTTTGTCAACTATACTCCATGGGTGATTAATACTTGTCACTACTTCCTTTGACTACATTGATAATAACATTACATTTGAGTAGGCTATTCAAAAAGAAAACAAATTCATAGTAATATGTTAACTTTATTTTCTTAGTTCTTTGATTTCACTTTAATATACAAAACATATTTCAGATGGTTAGAGAGAAACAAACAGGTGATGTGTATGCATTGAAGACATTACGAAAGGAGCAATCGCGAAAACGCGCTGCTGATGATGAACGCGACGTGCTTGCCACTGCTACAGGACCATGGATACCAAAACTACAGTATGCCTTTCAAGTAAGTACCCTAGTATCCATTAAAACTCAAATTCTCTTATCTGTACTAAATAACAAAATTACGGTAAAATCTCATGTTATCAACAGTGAATGTTTATAGTAGAGACATTTTCTGTATTTTGTGAATAGGAAATAACCAATAGGTAGAAAGTGACATTCTGATTAAAATATGGCTCTATATAAATATTTTGTGTGTATGTTCCCAGGACAGTAACAACTTGTACCTAGTGATGGAGCTGTGTTGCGGCGGCGACCTGGCGGGGCTACTGGCGCGGCGCTCGCACCCGCTGCCGGAGCGCGACGCCGCCTTCTACATCGCCGAAGTGGCGCACGCGCTCAAGGCTCTTCACGGCATGGGATACGTGCACCGTGATGTTAAACCACATAACATATTACTTGATAGGTAATAATTATCATTACTTATGTTACAAATGTTTTTAAGTTGTAATATTATTTGTGTACTGTTTAGCTCAAAGATTATCAAAAGCAATTTTTAAAATAGTTGAGTTTTCAACATTGTGAAGCCTGAAAAAAATGGCCTTCCTACACTCAGTGACAATCATAATACTTATTGTCATCATAATTATACTGATTACAATCGACATCTATGCAAGAGAAGTTAACGTTGCATTAACAATGATGGTCCGTGTTAGATGCGGGCACGTGAAGCTGGGCGACTTCGGTTCTTCGGCGCGCCTGTCGGAGGGCGGGTGCTCGGGCGCGGCGCCGGCCACGGCCGACTACATGGCGCCCGAGCTGCTGGCGGCCGCCGACTGCGCCACGCACACTGTCTGTGTCGCCTACTGCGCCCGACTCGTTACCACTGCCATTGTGGGTTGCTCTCACACGCACGCGCTTACACTACACCCTACACTAACGGAGTTATGCATAGATTAGAAAATAAATTAATATTTTTTTGCAATTTTATCAATGCCTAAAGGATATCCTCTGTTTTGGGAGTACTTTTTTATAGTTTAATTTTCATTATATTAATGTTTTATTTATGTATATAGTTACAATCTCTGCATAATTCCCAGCATTCCAAGTAAACCTAGATCAAAATGTTGATAGCATTGTAGATTAAAATAATGTAGTGAGAGTCGAGACATATTTTTTTATAACATAGCATGGTTTTGGACATGGAATATAGTAATAACGATTGGTATGGTAACAAATATAATTTAAGTTGTAGTCAAAATTAACTTTGAAAACTAACTGAACTCTCGGTAGTAGTTTAGATTGAACATTGTCACTAACATTAGAAAGTTTATAATTTAAATTGGTACTTGGAAAATGAAATTGAAACAAAATATATGTGTAGTAAAAGTTACTTTAGGGTATAATATAGTTCAATTATTATAAAATATGTTTATACGTGTACAGTCATCGTGTGACTACTGGTCGCTCGGCGTGGTCGCATTCGAACTGGTGACTCTACGACGCCCCTTCTCTTCAGGAGATGAAGACTCCATCCCACAGATACTTAGTAATATTCAAAAGTAAGTACTAACATATCATCGATTAATACGTTAATTACGTGTATATACCTGCGCTTTCAAACTCAAACTCAAAGTCTGAGTGAAAATATACTTTATTTTATAAACTTTAACAAGTATTTGAAATCGTCATAATATTTTTTATCTACTTATACTACTTTAATTGTCTTTTTACACTTTGGCTGCCACCAACACAATTAGTGGGTGTCTGAACTCATTAAGTGAGTTGCTGGTAGCGTTATAAGTGTTCACTAATAATAATGGTTTGTGTATATGAAGGTACGAGCGCGACTCGACCCCCGAGCTGCCATGGGACGAGCCGCCCGCCAGTCCGTCCCGCGAGTGGCGCGCTCTGGTGGCGGGGCTGCTGCGTGTGATCCCGTCACGTCGCTACTCATATCTTGACACGCTGCAACATGCCGCTTTGTCTCATCTACCCGCACATAATATACGCGATCAGGTAATAATGTCACTAAAGTTCAGTATAAAGCTTTATATATAGTTAGCGCACCACTCGTTCTAGCACCCGCATCTAGCGTAGCCATTTCAATGAATGCGTACCCAGGAACCCTAGTTTGTTGCTGCGGTCTTCAGCAACTGCAGGAACATACTAGTGTTCCTGTGGACCTGTCCAGCAGTAACCGACTACATATATATTTGAATGCTTAGTCTTAATAAGACAAAGCTTTAATTTTATTTGTCACCTGTCTATACCGTTTTACTCTTAGGTGTCTAGCAGTATTTTATTAGCATTTTAGTTTCAAAGATGTTTTAACCCATGAATGTCCTTTCAGGCTCCACCTTGGGTACCCTGTATTCGCGGTTCAGAGGATGCATCCTTCTTCAGCCCGCCAGCGCGGGGACCGGCGCCACCCAGCGCCGCGCCATTTCGAACGAGACCACCTTTTGCTGGACAACTACCATTTGTCGGTGAGTCTTGTATTTCGACTCTAGTTTATTTTGTGTATGGGTGACTATCTTTTATTGTAATAAAAAGGTGAAATATGTATTATGCAACTTCAAAATAATGATTTATATTTATGTGTTTAGGTTATTCTTACGTGGCCCCAGAGGACAACGAGGACCACAGCGGCGGATTTAACGCGTCGCATGACTGTACTGCAATGATTTATATTTATGTGTTTAGGTTATTCTTACGTGGCCCCAGAGGACAACGAGGACCACAGCGGCGGATTTAACGCGTCGCATGACTGTACTGCCATTGATCTTGCCACTTTCAAGTAAGTTAATTTACCAACTAACAAATAATATTGATCTGTGCATCTCCACAGCTTTAAGGCTATTTGTGTGTCTTTTTCTAGTATAATTTCAAGTGAAAGTTAAGTCTACTTGGTTTCATCGTCATTAACTTTTGCATGCATTATTATTCATATTGGATTGCCAGATGTTTCGGTCGAAATACATTTTATATCATTTTTGTATAGTAAATCGTGTTCAACTTAACTCACACCAAGATAAACTACTCCAACGATACTCTCAAAGTAATTCCTTGTTCTTGTTTGTAATGTAGATCAGCGGAGAAGCTAGCAGCGATGCGTAGTCGTGAGATCGCAGCGTTACAGACGAAGCTGGCGGAGACGGAGGCGCTGGTGAGCACCAGCGTGGAGCGCACCCGGCATGAGGCCGACGCCGAGACGGAGAGGCTGAGGGTGCGGCTGCAGGCCGAGATCACCGCGCTCACACTACAGAACAAGTATGTATCGTTTTTTATTTAACATGCGGTATTTTTCCAGTGATGAAGAATTCTTGAAGCTTTTGAAGCCTTGGTTAAAAAAAATTGGAAATACAAATAATACCTATATAGAATTGTTCAATAATAGTCTTTATCCTGATGACAGACGATTAGAACGCCAAGTAGAGGTAGAAAAAGAAGAACGGATGGCATTACAGCGGACCAACCAGGAGTTAACATCTGGTATCGCAGAGCGGAACAGTGCAGAAGTGCGCAACGCTAAAGCCGCGGCGGCCTCCCTGCGGACCGAGAGAGACACGTTGAGGGACGACCTGAGGCGACTGCAAGCTAAATGTGACAGTCTACAGTCGGATTGCAGCAGAGCGCTGGCTGAAGCTGACTCGGCTAAGGCGCAACAGCAACATTATAAGGTGACTATTTCATGCCTTTTCCGCTTCTTTAGTTTGACTTGTACAATTTGTTATTGAATTAAAATTATATATTTATTATATAAAAAAATCTTACATCTAATACATTACAATAGGTGACCTTATCGTACAGGGGCAATGTATGACAACTTTAGAAAAAAAAAACGCAAAGGGCAGGGCGCAAAACAAATAGGGATAAGTCCTTTAGACTGGCTTAGTTTACTAGTGGTTAAGGACAACCAACGGTTTTTACTAAGTGATGAAACATTTTAGAGAAATAATCAATTCTTATATGAACTTATAAATCCTCCCTCATGAAAATGGCGTCATTTTGAGTGTCACATTTGTGGTAAAACAGGACATAGTAAGTGAAGTACAGGAGCTGCGCCACAGACGGCTGACGGAGATGAACGTGCGGCCCATCGTGAGTGCACTAGTGCGAGTAGAGCTAGAATATGTACTAGGTGTACTTGTTAGTATTGTAATATGTAAACTATAGAGTTTCATGTACCTGCATGTCTATGTTGTAGATCAGGGGTTCCCAACCTTTTCTTAGTCCGGGACCACTTTTACATTATTCTTGTTAGCAGGGACCACTATGTAAGTACGAGTAGTAGTAGTAGTATATTAAAAATAAAGTGTAATAATCAACCTGAATATTTTTAAATCATTTAACCATATTTTGCCTTCCACGGACCACTGGTGGTCCGCGGACCACTGGTTGGGAACCACTGTTGTAGATGTAATATTATGTGTAACTATAATAACTAACTGGTTTACTTATAAATGTCGCGTAAGCTTGGATTTGTTATACTGTCTTTAACACTCTTTCAAAAACCGTGACAAGCCATGTTAGTTAATTCTTGCTTAAACCATGTTTATAAGTAAAGTGGTTTATGTTAATGTATAATAGATTAAAAACTAATAATGTGTTGTCCCTCTATGTAGGTATTTAGTTGTATAACAGGCATGTGGAATTGAACATTTCATGTCATATTTAGTTTAACATATTATGTGATTTAAAAAAACTCGTACTATCATAAGTAGATAATATGTAATTATATTGATTATAGCGACGAATAAGACTCTTCTATATGTCTGTATTTTATCCTAACCGTTTATTATAGGACACCATAGCGAAGGAGCGCGCTATCCGTCGTCAAACGCTGAGTGGTGGCGAGGCTGAGAGTCGGGAGGCCGCATCACGCATCGCCGCGGCCGAAGCCAACGCCGCGCGGGAACTGCGCGCCAGACAACAGCTTGAGAACAAACTGACTAAGCTTGAGGAGGAGAACAAAATGATAAGAGACGAAATGGAAGATGTTAAGAAACAATTGACACAAACACAGGTAAAATAATTATTGTATTTAAACCATGAAATATTGGCATAATTCACAATTCCGAAGTCATTGAGCTGTGATAAGTTTTTATTTTAATTTTGTGATAAGTTGCTGTATTATTAATATTAAGTTGTTCTTGAATAGGGACGACTCGGTGAGAAGAACCGCGCGGCGACCACATCATCAGAACAGCTTAAAGAGTTACAAGTACAACTGGCGCAAGAACGAGTGCGCGCGTCGACACTGCTCGCTCAAGTACAGGTTGGTTCGAAACTTAATAGTAACAACTAGGTAATTGAAAATGACTGTTCTGAGCGAATTTTTGGATTAAAGTCACATTTGGTCAATATCGTTTTCTACTAAGCTGCTTAGTTTCATTTAAATTGGCCGCTGTGACCGAATAATTGTTAAGAAATATATGTGATTATGATATTGTTGTTTGTGTGTGCAGGAGCTGGAGCGCGGCGTGGAGGAGTCTGTCCGGCGCGAGGCGGCGCTGGAGGAGCAGTGCTCCCGCACCGAGGCGCGCCTCAACGAGCGCCTCGCCGCCGCCGAGCAGCGGGCCTCCAGCGCACTGCACGAAGATGCCAGGCATAGGGAGAAAGTAAGTACTGTGACAATATCATTCAAGTTACGCTATTTGCACATTGCAATTACATTCGTGCGTTTTACTTGTAGTTTTAAATAAAGAAGTACAAGTTTTGTAGTGCTTACACAAAATAAAATTAGTTACGTCTTATAAATCTGATCAAAAAATGTATCGAACGAGACTGTAGTGGGTAGAATCTTTTGTAAATAGAGGCCGTGTTTTTTTGGTAGTTTAAGGCTTACATATTATTATGTTAACCTGCAGGTAAACACGTTAGAACAGCTAGTTCGTCAACTAGAACGCGAAGTGAGCGCCTTAGAGAAGCGCTCGTGCATGACATGCGCATCAAACGCGGCCCAGCCGGAGAGCGAACAGAACCCGAGGTCACACAACTCGTCCTTCCACGACGCGGTGAGCGCACCGGGCAGCAGCAGAGATGTGAAGAACGCTCACAGTGACACCGAGAGTGTGGGCGACGCTCATGTACAGCAGGCACAGGCGCAACTTGCCTTGTTGAAGGAACAGTTGGAAAGAGCTGAAACACAGCTACAGGTGAGCTATCTAGTTTTTAATTTATAACTTGCTTCTATTCGCAACTTTAGCCGCGTGAAAAGATTTTCCGAGGTGAATGGTATTCTGTGTTAGTTTTCGTTTTAAACAATCCGTGGACCAGATTTCAAACTCGTGCAGTGGTGGCGTCATTGTGTAAAAGTAATTGAATTTGAAATAAATTTTGATTCTCCTCCGTGCATTTGTTCTTGAAATATTTAGTTAATCTTTCCCAATATATTTCCTTATCTTGTTGTAAAAGTTTTTAACAGGGTGTCAAATTATGTTGTTTTTTTATGTGCAATGTCGAAGTGTAACGTGACAGTAATATTATTTTCCTTTTTGTATCAGGCGCGTGCTGAAGAAATCGCTACATTGCGCCAAGAAGCGCGAGCAGCTAACTTAGGGAAATGGCGAAAGGTAAGACAACACTATTTTTACTTATACCAAGCCTCGAAGAATCTTAAGTGAAAGTTTTCCACTTATAACTAAACCTCCTCTTTACTGACTTTACATCTCCAGTTAGAATAAAAAGCATGTATTGGGAGCTGCTTTACATCGTTAATGCAATGAGTACGATTGGAACCTGAGCTCTCGTGATCTCATGAGTTAAATTCACTAATACTTAACCACCAACCTAAATATTTATAACATAAAAATTTACTTGCCCAGGAGCGTGAATACAACGAACTATCAGTCGAAGCGAAATCCACGGCTCGCGATCTCAAACGCGCGGAAGAGCGTTTAACAGCCGCGGTTGAAGCTCGCAAGGCGGCCGAGAAGAAGGCTGGTGAACTACAGACAGAACTGGCCACACTACGACCCCAGTACGAACATGCGAGCAAGGAGATCGACACACTCAAACAACAGCTTGAGAAATTGCAGAAAGCACATGAAGTTGTACAAGCTGAAGTTGACAGGTATGTTATTGTGTACATATTAGGTCGGGGAAAAAGTCTTTTCGCATAATAAAATCTCTTTGGCTTCAATCACAAATAAGTACACGGTTCATTAGGTTTCTCTCAGTGAGCTTGTGAGGTACCCAAATATCGAGCCTTTTTGTGTAAAGAAAAGATTTTATTACAAGTCCATACATACTATAATGCGAAAAGACTTTTTCCTTGACCTATTATTTTGTTAGCTTTATCTGATCGTTGGTAGTGTATACTACTGCTGATATCGAGGTTTTGGATTCCATTTTTGGGTTGGTCGAAGTGCTGCCGGGACTGCCTTTGGCACGTTACCCCGTGTATACTCGTCCGGTATATGGCAAAAGGCTCGCCTCCTACTATATGGTACTAAATGACGAATTTCGGACACCCCTGCTTATATCTTCGGGTGTAACCGCTGCGATGTTATGTATTTTATGACAACAAAAAAATCTAAGTAATGTAGGAAGTTAAATTTAACTGAAGGTTGTGTTAATCTTAAACGTGTAAGATCCATATTTATCGACAAGATTTTATCTTTTAAAGATAAACCAAGAATTTTGCTACTACATGTTCTCATCTGCTGCAACATTACGAATTAAACGTTCCTTATATCGCCGCCTGGTTTCCAAATTGCATTTCTTTATAAGCTATCCTAACACTTTCACATCTCAGTCCTGTGTTTAACTATGTAGGATGGTGACCTTTATTTTAGGGCTACTCTATAAATATCTTAATGTGATAAAATGCTGATAAGATTATGTCAATCATAAGAACGCAGAGTGTATTATTGACAGTATAATAACAAATTCGCAATGGATACCACTATGTGACATGGCTTCCAAATTGTTTAAACAAAGGTATTGAGAATTTGTAAAATAATAAATGTGCTGTGCTGTGTACAAATGTAATAATGCAAAATACACCTTTTACTTAAACAATTAAAGATCATAATAGATACAATAATATACGTTTAGTAAAATAAGTATTTGTTCTGACGATTTTTTGCAGTATAATGAAAGAGCATTAATGTATTAATATAGATTACTTCTTAAAATGAAAACAAACGCTTTTTTGTTGTTGATTAAATAGGTTTTAAATAAGAGTTATTTTATTACAAGGGAGGAAAGTAATCGATATTAAAAACAATCGTTATTGCACGTTTGTACCAAATCTCGCGATGCAAAATAAATAAATCTTTATCCGAATTAGTTACCATAAAATTAAATTTGTTCTAGATCTCGCAACGACATCCGCAAGTTGAAGAGCGAGCTGCTGTACAGTGAGAAGCGACGGCTCCACGCCGAGGAACAAGAAGAGCTCTCCAGCCGGGAGCGAGCGCAGCTGCGCGACGAGCTGCACCAGGTGCGAAGACAGAACACTGAACTTATACAGGTAAGCATCACTTGCGTTTATTACTTCACACTTTTTTTGACTAAGTATCGGTTATCTGAATGAATTTCTGACGGTGGTTTTTTTATACACTTGTTTTAGGTTTTTGTTTTGTGTTCAATTTATTGAATAGATTATCCGTCACTTGTAAACCGTAAAACTGGACCTTACAATTGTTTTCTTGCATTTCATTTTATGTTATTGCTTAAGATTTTTAACAATATTTTTTTCAAATATTTGTTTAGATTGAAGTGCTGGTTTTAAAATAAATAAAGTGTAACGTGTTAATAGAGCACGACAGTATGTCTTGCCGAAAATCACCGTTTGTGAAAACTTCGTTTTTCATTTGCAAGACATGTGATGATTGTAAACTTTCTTTGTTTGAATTCCATACAAATCTTCACATTAGGTTGTTTTTAACTAAAATTTGGTTCCTTGCAAGAACCTTACGTCACTGTGGACGTTATTTGTGCATTGTGATCATATTTTGTGGATTTCATAACTGTCTAAATAAAATTGCGAACAGTAGGTAAGAATGCATTGTAAAACATGCGTCCATCAAAATAATAGCAATGAGTTATGATCAACAGCTATGTTGTCATAGAGGTATGTTTATTGTGATCGTTGTGTCCAAACTGTGGTGTTTGTTGACAATACCTAGCCCTTTGTGTAAACAGTATTGTATGCAGTGTCGATCAAACCATCCACCACTGAGAGTCGCGCGGCCGTGCGTGACACACGTTCATACGATCATTAGTTAAACGATTAGTTGTATTAATCGTTATAAATTATTGTGTAAAGTGCAGTGCAAATTGTAGGCAGTTGCGTTGTTGAGTATTATATAACCAGTCGTGTGAAGAATTAAATAACCACATGAAAAACATCTTGAAGCTATTTAGCATTTGTGAAATCTATCAAATCATATCGAGTGCCGTATTCAATCGTCTAGAGGCGATATATTAGTGGGTGCAAGAGAATACCTGGTTTAAATCGACAAAGAGGCAAGAGCTCGTGGCCATGGAGGCAGTGGGGCGCTCGAAGCGCAAGTCGATCGAGAAGCCGCCCATCCGGCCCAAGCCGCTGTTCCTGCGCGGGCTGGCGGCGGGCGGCGCGCGGCGCGGGCGCGAGGCGTGGTGGGCGCGGCGCGTGCGCGTGGCGCTGGCGGCCGACCTGCTGCACGGCCGCTGCCGCACCGCCGACAGCGCCATCGCCGCCATCAACAACACCTTCCAGGCGGTACGCCGCCTCGCATACCCACCCGTGGCTCCTTCGATCTTGTCTGATACTCTATTACTGTGTTCTATTAAATGAAACGACACTGTCGTCGTTCAGCATACGAATGCGATGTTGACGTTCGTAGATTTTTCTATTTAATTCGCACTCGACGGTGCGCTGGACCTACCGTTTCAGCGTGCAAGACGGGAAGTTTTGCTATTCAGCATCGCGCCTGATCTATACGTTATTTTAGAACACAAACCTCAATCTATACTGCACAAATCAAAATTTAAATATTAGAAATGATTTGTATCATGATAAAATGTGATATATTTTGTTACAGAACAACAAGGCGCTCCAGGAGGCGTGCAGCATGCTCGAGGAGCAGCTCACCGACCTGGAGAAATTGGCTGACATCCATGAACTCAAGAACAAAGACCTCGAGGTATGTTTATAGCCATCATAATACTATTATAAATGCAAGTCTGTCTCTTACGCGTACAAAGCCAAACAACTGTACCAATCTTGGTGAAACTTTACTTTAATTAAACTTAGGGAACTAAATTCCTGAAAACTCTAGGAACTAGAAAGAGGACGAAAATTTTTAGATGAGCAGTCGCTCGGTCAGTAATAAAGACATTCATCATAATAACGTATATTTTCTGATTCAACCGTGAAGAAGGGTTTGTTATTTAATATATGAAAGAAAACAAAACAATTACAGTTAGCAGCTCTAAAGTGAGTCTATTGTGTTATTGTTTATTGGTACTAACAATCTGAAGCAAATTGTTCATTGTAAACAGCGTGACAAAGACACACGTGTATTGACAACATGTGTCAACAATGACGAGGTGCTACAGACGTGGTCATCATGACGCTAACACAATGCGCTAACGATGTGGGTTCAATCCCCACAAGGTACAAATATTTATGTGATTTACAAAATTAAATTTGATTGTCTTAGTCTGGTTATATTTTGCATCCAATGTTTATGTGTAGGCAAAAATCTCCAGGATACAAGATATTATTTTAGTGTAAGACAAAAAAAAGATTTATATAGATAAAACCATAGCCAGTATGATCAGCGTCGAAACATCAATCAATGAAACAAAGATACAAAAAAAGGGGTATCGCGTTAATTCGCGCACAAGATGGTAACGTATGGTGTTGTTGGCAGTGTCAGCTGCAGGGCGTGCGCTCGGAGCTGGAGGCGTGTCGCTCGCGGCTGTCGGAGGCGGAGCGGCAGGCCTGCGAGCGCGGCGCCGCCGCCAGCCACGCCGCGCTGCAGCACGACGAGGCGCGCGACCAGGCACGACACGCTCACTGTGAATTACAACTGTTGCGGGTATGTGCACTAACTCACCACTCACCGCACACATACTTGTGTACGTTTTGATAATAATGCATGCTTTTGTAAACTAAACACTACCTTAGTAACATTGAATAGAACTAGCACCCTTAGCATTATTATTTGTGTGTCACTCAATACTATCTGTGTAACTGTGTAGATCACATTTCTGATTGAAAGGGTATAAGTTAATTTCCAATGTGTTTTATTATGTGTTTATTTTTGCTCACACGCTAAATGCGAATAGTGTTACCACATTAATCTGTTACCCGTCTTTCAATTGTATATATCGGTACCAGTGTGAATGAGTAGACATCGATCGATAACGATAGTCATGACTGAATTTATAATTGCTCTTTGGTTTCTATCACCGATTGATTTGGTAACGCTGTTTATCGGTGCGCGGCTAAACGAGCACGTCGTTACTGTGTAGGAGCGACTAGAGACGCGCGAGACCCGCGTGGCCGAGCTGGAGGCACGCGCGGCCGCGCTGGAGAGTGAGCGGGCGGCGGGGGCTGCGGCACTCAGCAGCGCCGCGCGGAGAGTTCGGGACCTGCAGGAGGAGTGCGCCACACTGCGGACCCGCGCCCACCAGCACCACGCGCACGCGCTGCAGCTGCAGGCCAGCCTCGCTGATGCACAGGTACGAGCTGCAGGAGGAGTGCGCCACACTGCGGACCCGCGCCCACCAGCACCACGCGCACGCGCTGCAGCTGCAGGCCAGCCTCGCTGATGCACAGGTACGAGCTGCAGGAGGAGTGCGCCACACTGCGGACCCGCGCCCACCAGCACCACGCGCACGCGCTGCAGCTGCAGGCCAGCCTCGCTGATGCACAGGTACGAGCTGCAGGAGGAGTGCGCCACACTGCGGACCCGCGCCCACCAGCACCACGCGCACGCGCTGCAGCTGCAGGCCAGCCTCGCTGATGCACAGGTACGAGCTGCAGGAGGAGTGCGCCACACTGCGGACCCGCGCCCACCAGCACCACGCGCACGCGCTGCAGCTGCAGGCCAGCCTCGCTGATGCACAGGTACGAGCTGCAGGAGGAGTGCGCCACACTGCGGACCCGCGCCCACCAGCACCACGCGCACGCGCTGCAGCTGCAGGCCAGCCTCGCTGATGCACAGGTACGAGCTGCAGGAGGAGTGCGCCACACTGCGGACCCGCGCCCACCAGCACCACGCGCTCGCGCTGCAGCTGCAGGCCAGCCTCGCTGATGCACAGGTACGAGCTGCAGGAGGAGTGCGCCACACTGCGGACCCGCGCCCACCAGCACCACGCGCACGCGCTGCAGCTGCAGGCCAGCCTCGCTGATGCACAGGTACGAGCTGCAGGAGGAGTGCGCCACACTGCGGACCCGCGCCCACCAGCACCACGCGCACGCGCTGCAGCTGCAGGCCAGCCTCGCTGATGCACAGGTACGAGCTGCAGGAGGAGTGCGCCACACTGCGGACCCGCGCCCACCAGCACCACGCGCACGCGCTGCAGCTGCAGGCCAGCCTCGCTGATGCACAGGTACGAGCTGCAGGAGGAGTGCGCCACACTGCGGACCCGCGCCCACCAGCACCACGCGCACGCGCTGCAGCTGCAGGCCAGCCTCGCTGATGCACAGGTACGAGCTGCAGGAGGAGTGCGCCACACTGCGGACCCGCGCCCACCAGCACCACGCGCACGCGCTGCAGCTGCAGGCCAGCCTCGCTGATGCACAGGTACGAGCTGCAGGAGGAGTGCGCCACACTGCGGACCCGCGCCCACCAGCACCACGCGCACGCGCTGCAGCTGCAGGCCAGCCTCGCTGATGCACAAACAGAAAATTTCTATAAATGAACATTCTGACAGTAATTTTAATTTGATTAAAAAATTATTGGCGTCGTCAAATACATAAACTGGTACATTGAGTAGCGAAATCCTAGTGACCTGTTTTATGTAAACTGTTCCTTCGTCGCTAAAAGTCTTTGTACTAATAATTTTTAGAGTGTTAGTAAATACTCACGTACTTTGTGCACTACCCAGGAGGAGCTGTCGGCGGCGCGCGAGGCGGCGGAGGCGGCGGCGGCGTGGTGGCGCACGCGCGAGACCAAGGCCGACGCCACGCTGCGGCAACAGGCCAAGCTCATCGACTTCCTGCAGGTACACCTTTCACCGATTTCTTCTTACTGGATATTCCCCTACAATAAAAAAAAAACAATAAAACTACTAACACAAGTTGCTAACAGTAAAAAAGAAATGCATTTTGGTACAAGTTTAGATGTAAAAGAAAATCTGGATCTACTTACTTTTATTAGTGTAATGCGATGATTTGACATGGATGAAACAGCAAATGTTCTTAATTTTGTTTTCATTTTCAGGCTAAGGTAGAAGAAGCAGGTCGTAAGAAATGTTCCCTGAGCAACAAACTGTTTGGTCGATCTGGACGTAGACCCGCTGCCTCGCCACCACTCAGGAGAGCTAATAGGTACGTAAGATATTACAAAAAGACATAAACTATATACTGTTTTTTACGTCTATATCAATAAAGTAGTTGATATAATAATGTGCGATTAAGTAATGTGATCGAAAGAAACGTTGCTATTTAAATCCTTTATTAAAATACCTAATTCATATATTTTTGTAAACAGGGAACTACGTGAAGAAGTTGAAAGATTACGTGCTAAATTGGCAGCGTGCAATGCTGGAGGTGACGCTGAGTAAGTCATATTTTTCACTAGAAGATTCTTATAAAAGCTGTTTATTACCACAAAAGCTCAAATTTCTACTATTTTTCTTTCAGCTTGCCACCCACACCAAGGAGACCAAAACCAAAGCCAACGATGAATGGGTAAGTATAACTAAAACTGTAAATTAAGGCATTGTGGGAAATGTGTTGATTTTAATGTTTATTTCCAGATCTAAGAAAAACATGGACACGCCTGATTCTCAAGAGAGAACGGTGCTGATTGTCTGGTAAGAAACTTATTTTATATTTGAAGGCAGTGGAACTACAAAAATACAAATTATTTTCTACATATCCTATATTTTTTGTTATTGTAGGCCGGATGATACTAGAGAGCGTATGCGCGCGCAGTGTGTGGATGAGACGTTGGTACTGACGAGCGGCGACCGTGAGCTGCGCGGACGTCTGCTGTCCGCCGACGTCAACAACTTGCCACATAACGAAGCTAACAGGGCTTTTGCGGTGAGACTTTATAATGGGATATAGAGACTATTTACTTTGTTTTGTAATTCTTTTAAACATTCAAGAGGTCAACGTTATTAAACGATTTCGTGGTTAACTGGGTATCTCTGCTGTATTTTTTTGTAACTAAGTCGTAACGAAACATGTATGAAATTTATTTTACCTCCCCAATTGTAGATAAGGCTGGACAAGTCAGACAAGGGGTCGGCGGCGGCGGTGGTGTGCAGCAGTATCTCGGAGCGCGCTCACTGGGTGTCGGCGCTGTGCGCGGCGCCCGGCCCGCGCCCGCCGCCCGGCTACGAGCCCTGCCTGCTGGCCGCCGCGCGGGCCCCGCCGCAGACCGCGCTCTACGTGGCGCCCAACGCCATCGCCGTCGGTGAGTGTGCGGCGCCTGGAATTAAACATATTTAATGTGACTCTGTACTCAACTTATCGCTGTTCGCGGTTCGTCAGGTTGCTCGGACGGGCTGTACTCGCTGCGCGGCGCCGTGCGGCTGGAGTGGGAGGCGGAGGGCGGGGGCGGGCGCGGCGGCGGCGGGGTGGCGGGCGCGTGCGCGGCGGGCGGTCGCGCGCTGCTGCTGTGGCGCGGCGCGCTGGTGCACGCGGGCGTGCTGGCGCTGGGCTCGGCGCTGCGCCGCGCCGCCTCGCTGCGGCCCGCGCTGCACGTGGCGCCCGTGCGCCTGCCCGAACATGCCGCGCCATATCTCATGAAGGTACGAAGCTTTTTTTACCTCCTACCATTTAAACTTTCAAACGTTAGTTTAACATTACGATCGCACGCATGATCTGAATTATCGTTTTATTAATTATGTAATATATATACATTTTCCAGGCCCTCATTGGAAACGTGACGGATGGACCCTGTGTTGTGATCGCGAGCGGCCGACGAGTATTCCTGCTTCGATTCGACGCCGCGACCTCAGACTTCAAAGTGTCGCGCTCCCTCACGGTGGATCGCGCTCCCAACTCTCTGTTACTCACCAATAAATACTTGTATATAGCCGGCGAGAAACCTCTGAAGGTGAACCTTCCGTCGGGCGCTTTGGAAGCGTTCGGCATGGACGAGCCGACCATAGCCGCGGCCGCTAAGAAACATTCACCGCCCAGGGCTTTCCTCCTCATTCGAGCTAATCCTATGGAGATACTTCTATGCTACTCCGAGTGCGGTATATTTGTCGACGAAAATGGTAAACGTACCCGCAACGAAGATCCGAAGTGGAGTTCCGCTGTGTACGGCTGGGAGTACGTGAAACCGTTCTTGTACGTTGTAGGAGATGACAAGATAACAATAGTTTACTTGAATGACGAAGCGTACAGGGCCCCGCCGTGTACCTGTGACACTACTTCCCTCGCATCGTCCAATTCAGACTGTTATTTACCTGAAATATTTACTGTAAAATTAAGGGAACCGTTGCTATTGGGAGCTGCGCCGAACGGTATAATCGTACGCTCGAGGACTGACGAAGGGTATAACATCTCGATTATAGAAGGGATGGCGGCGTTCAGGAGCACTGGAGCGTCTGTCGAATCCTTAGCCACTATTTCAGACACCCGCGGGTCCTCGACTGACTTAGCTCAGTCTATGAGTGATTTCTCGCCGGGTACGCAAGATGTTTCGAATGAAAGCGTCGAAGTCACAACGGGCTTCTTAGCAGATATCAGAAACCGCGCACGACAACTAAGAAACAAGCACCGCAAAGAGCCTTCACCTGATGATGTTATCAAGGAAATATTGACGACTGAGGTCGATTTAAAACGAACCACTAACGGTAGAAAGTCACCCGCCACTATCTCGGAGTTCGATTCTGACTCTGATTCAGTAGAAAGTGAAGATAATAATAAGGATCATCAAGTGAACCGCGCCGCGGACCTCTGCGCAGAGATGTTCACGAGACAGGTGCGCTTCCAGTGATATTGATATTGCCATTCAACTCCAGAGAGTGATGAGTCTGATTATACAACCGTATATCGATATATAGAGCTTGTATGATACAGGAGACATTGCTATGTACCTGAGAGAGCTTAGAAGTGAGTCAACGTGTAGGTCGAATATTTTTAAAGTATTTCTTAATAATTTTAGGGAGTAATAAGTTTGATAGGTAATGTTATTTATACCGAACCAAGATAGGTATTAACTGTAATGATATTAGATATTAATTATGGCATACTGGGCGTATGTTCGTCATTATTTATTACGTATTTAACTCATTTGTTATGTAAGTTTCACATTGTGGTTTTGATTGATAAAACTTTAATTGTAATAATATGATTTCGTAGGATTTTTAATGTAAAGATAAAAACGTTTTATAATTCCTACTGCGTTGTCTACTTATTTTTACTGTGATTTTATAATTGACTTAATTTCCATTTAGATTAGTTTTAATGTAAGTGAACTTTGTTTACGTTCTTTGACGTGTTAAAATATATATTTTTTAAAATAAACCTGATTTTCATTTATTTAAACTGCTCCTTACTACTAATACATTAATATTGAACGTACCTACTTCAAATATAAAGTAAAAGAATTGCTAAACGAATCTTAAATGCGAGGAGAATTTAAAGGTTACGATACTTTAGATAGTTACGACAGTTTTTCTGTAATAATGTTGGGTTGGTCCAAGTGCATCCGCACCATTAGGCCTCCTCATGGTATAGGCTAGGAGAAAGAAGCAGTAACAATGTGCCATCTAAGGTCCAACGCAAAACAGCAGAGGCGTGGCAAGACACTGTGAAATAAACCAATTTAAAATATAAGGTATATTTTCTCTCAACTCCTATGACATATGGTTTAAAAGATGGCACCGTAACGACACCGGCCGCTCCGCGTGCTTGTTTCGTGTTATTTGATGTAGCAGCGCTGTTTGAGGCGGGTAGCCGTCGCAGGCGACGCGGGTGACGGGACATCACCGCATGCATGCGCCACGGAGCATAATCCATAGTTATCGACTGTATACCTACGCAATCGACATTATATTGGCGGCGCGGCGCTGTGATAGACGGGGGACGGTCGCGGGCGCACGGCGCGGACGTCCGCGGCGGGCATCCACTACGGTCACCCGCTTAACGCAGCGAATGCCCTTAGGCGTGCCGTTTTAATCCTATTTCATATACGTTAAGGTTTATTTTAAATTGATTTATTATTCGTTCTTTGCCGCGCCTCCGCCAGTTTGCATTGGACCTTAGATGGCACATTGTTACTGCTTCTTCCTCATAACTTATAACGTTTTCATAAGGAATTCGTTTCGGGACTAATCGCACGATTTAACCCTTTTAAATATAATATGCGTCGCGCTATCAATCGGTGCATTCGACATAATAATATTAATAAAACCGTATCACGTTAGAGCGGAACCGAAGTAGGTATGTTTTTTTCCAAATACCTTCTCATGACCAATCTGTCGAATTTTGCGTCGTGGCGGGCACAAATCGCATGTGTAGGACATTACAGTTACTTGTAACACGTTTACAAAGATAAAAATTACTTACTGATAACACCGCACTGCACTCCATGTAGGTCTCAGTTCACTCACCACACTATTCACAATGTACCGACAATCTCGCATTAAATATTGTCTAAGGAGACGAACGCTCGAGACTCGTAAAATTTCATCAGAGTGTGGAATGTCCTTGCGCGGGTTGATACACACTCCCGATGGTACTAACTAAGTCACGACACCTCACAAGAAGCTTGAAGCAATTCTCGTTGTTTTTTTTTTAAACTAAACTCAGGCCCGAAACGGTTTGCAAATACAACTTTTAAAACTATTGCGGGTCTATACACAATACTAAATTAGTCAACGAGTCTTAACACGAGAATTTTAAGGTTACGATACTTTATTTGTTGTCCGACGTTTCGATCGACTCACATCGACCGTAGTCACGGGCTGACTGAGGTAGCTGCTAATAAGCGTCCTCTCCTTTCACTGTCTACCCTCACTTGGTGTAAAAATGTTTTATAATTGTTCGATATTGTTGGTACTTCGATACTTATCATTATATCGGAACATCAACAGTATAATAATATGAACTATGTGTTGCATTTGGTTATAACGGACATGACAAGCAAGATGAATCCGAGGCCTATTGCTTTAGACCAACATGGAGACTTTGATAGGAAAGTTTTCATGTTTTAAAATGGTAAAAGAGATGACGATATCAAACCACAGTTGAAAATTGTTGGAATTTTTTATTTACAATCTTATTACATTTTACATAATATGGAGTGGAATTTAGAAAGTAGACGCGAGCATGTTTACTACTATTAATATTCAGTTTATTCGTCAAGTTCTACTCGCTCTCCCTCACAAGTAGTGTCTAATTCGAAAACTAAAGTCAATTAACACCACGTATTATTTGGTTACGAATCCTCTTAGAAATTATTAACAAGATGATGTACTTAAAAAGTGTACTACACAAATCTGACGTAATAGCAGAGATCCTTTTTACACAAATAATGTACAACACAAATAATTATACAGCTCGCTATTCAGACATTCTATGCCTAGTGAATCGTATATTTAGACTCAGTCAAAATATCATAATATAATACAATAATCAGTTGCTGCGGTTAATTAATAATTACATTGCATAGTTCACTGGGGCTCACATTAAATACAATAAACAAACACTTTCAGAATCACACCAACACTTATATTTTACACGATAATGACAAAAAACCGTTTCGACTTGAGGCAGTTTTCATAACGGCGAGATAGCTACGACCTCGCACGAACATCGTAACCTATTCGTTATTATTTAGTTGACATCACCGCAGAGCCACGCTCCACGTACTGACAAGACACAATATGAAAATTGGCATAAAGATTCATAAAACTTTATATTATGGAAGAAGATATGAAACTGAACCCTGAGTACATATATTATTGCATACACTATAATATATTAATTTTATTTCTATATCCCGAGGTAGGTAAGGACAGAATCTATTCCATTTACTTACCTTCTCTAATTCACAACTCTTTTGTAAATTCCACATAGCAATTTGAGACTTTGCATGTTGCAGTAAATCATTTATTTTTGCTAGGTATAATCGGCATTTCTACAGTTCATTCGATCACATATTGCATACCGTCTTCATAGAATAATTCATAAGATCAGAAGTCGATTACAGCCGCATTTTCCATCATATATTAATTTATCTAAGCAATCAGCACACGGCATAAGTACGGACACAATCAAGTTGTTTATCAGCTATACCTACAGCGTATAAACGCGCTGCATTCCTGTCTTTCCGACTATATAAAAGGGTATAAATTTCTATACAATTGAGGTCTGGGAACACCGATAAAGGTTAACGAAAGTCGTCAAATGTTTACCCGAAAAGCCTTAACGCGTTGCTCTTTACCGCGGAACATTACTTCTGTACATAATCTATAACACAATAACGTGTATGATGTTGGTTTTAGTTGAGGAAGCCGCGACACTGTGGCGCGCCACACAGGCACGGTATCTTCTCGTCTTCCAGCGGGAACTTGTAGTCGTACGTAATTTCTTCGTCCACGCCGATCGGTTGTTTTGAGTAGATGACGATTTTCTTTTGAGACTCTATTGTGATAATCTTCGCGTAGCAGTTCGGCTGTAAAAAAAATATTTCTTTAATGATTCATACAAAAAAAAATTGTAACATGATAATGCTGAGTTGATTTATTTTGATCACTTAGTTTGTCTTATTTACTCAAACATCCAAACGTTAACGTTATGAAGTGATTTGTTCATTTTGTCATATTAGCTACAAATTTTCACAAATAAGAACCTAAGAGATGGTTTTTTGAAACAGCTAATCTTGGTTTGCATTTTATTGTTAGTATACTCACATTACAACTATGGTTGATGAACCGCGCGAGGTTCCCGCACTTGGTGGCGTCGATGATGGTGTCGAGGTCGATACGGAACAGGTACGAGCTGCCGATGCCTGTCGCCTCGTAGTGCGCCTCCCGCACGTCCGCCACGATCGGCCGGATCATCTGGCCCACGTACTCGATCACCATCTCGTCAGCCGCTATAGGCTCCTGAAAATACATTAATTAAATTGTTAGGTGTTAGATAAAGGAATAACGTTAGCATCGGAGAAATTGTAAAGAATTATAATTTGTCGTACCTGTGCGAACAGACCCCAGTCGTGGATACCAGATTTGGCGAATTTCAGTTGTTTCTTTCGGAACTTGAGCTGGTTGAACTTCAACAAATCGGAATCCGTGTCTGTGCCTGGAAACGAAATACACAATAATGAATATAGGCAATAACATAAAAGGCGTATTTCAGTTCGCAGATGGAGGCGGTTCGTACCGAAGGCGGTGAGCAGGCGGCGCTGGTTGGAGCGCGCCTCGCGGGACAGCAGCTGCATCTTGGAGGCCTTCTTGTCGTCGTGCAGCGCGGCCGAGCCGCGGCCGTGGTGGTACTTGTACTTGGCCTTGAGGCGCGCGTCCATCTTGTAGTAGCCCTCCGTGCGCGCGGCGCCCGACGAGTGGCCCTGCAGCTGCTCGTACATGTTGCGGCGGCGCGAGCGCGGCTCGTGGCGCACGTCCGTGGCCGGGTGCTCCACCCAGTGCGTGTCGTGCAGCCAGTAGCCGTGCGCGTCCTCCGCCAGCAGCGCGTCGTAGGCGCGGCGCAGGAACGCGGCGTCCTCGCGGTCCACGCCGCGCGTCAGGAACGCGTACATCACCTGCATCTCCGCCATCATGTCGCGCGCCGAGAACTGCACGCCGCCCGCGCCCGCCGCGCCCGTCGCAGCACCCGCCGCCGGGTACAACCTGCACATAACTCAGCGTGAGACACTCGCTCGAACATACAGTACCGCCGCGCTCGTCGCCCTACTCACTTGTTCTGTATCTCGGCGAGTTTCTTCGATTCATGTTTCCTCTTGTACGGCCGCTTCGCCTCTTTCTTGGGTGTG
Organism: Anticarsia gemmatalis; assembly: GCF_050436995.1. Taxonomy (NCBI): domain Eukaryota; kingdom Metazoa; phylum Arthropoda; class Insecta; order Lepidoptera; family Erebidae; genus Anticarsia; species Anticarsia gemmatalis. The sequence goes on along the minus strand of NC_134764.1, from coordinate 3,814,423 downwards.
GGCTGTTCCTCCACGGGTGATGCCGCCTCCTCGGGTTGCGCCATCCACGTGTAACCTAGAATTACAATTTCAAATCATTATAAATATTCTGCCGAAGACTGTGTTGATCACTCATTTAAAATTTTGCAAGTTTAAGTTACATTTGCGAAGTTATACTAATGCAAATTGGATCAGTTGCATTATACAAGCGATTTTTGTAACAGTAATAACCTCAAATATAAATATATTACGTACCATGGTCATGCTGTAGATGGTTGGAGGACGGTTTCCTGTCCTCGTCATGCGGCGGCGGGCGACAGTACGAGTGGTCGAGCGCCACCTGCGACGCCTGGGACGCTTGCGACGCCTGCGACTGCGGGGAAGATGTCTCCGACAATGCGCTACTTGCCTGCATTACAGACACATTACACGTTTATTATTAAATTTGTAATTAGTAGCGGTAAGAGGATAATACAAGTACAATAGGCAGGTAGCTTTAGCACACAATATCAAAGTAATGTAACAAAATAAAAAAAAAAGGTAAATAAAAAAAAAGTACAAAGCAAGCAGCACACTGACCTCTTTAACGCCATTAACACTGACCGCGGTCTCAGTATTGCTGTGATCGCTGAAGGAGACGATTCTCTGTCGTTTCTCGGCCTTCTCTCCGTCCAGTTTGTTTCGCAGCGGCTCGTCGTCGCTGAGCTCGCCGTCCAATGATGTGCCTCGCTTGCTCTTGGCGGGCGACGCCGGGTGCTTCTTGTAGTCTTCCTTCTTGTATGGACTGCTGCGAGATTCTTCTGTTCTTGAGTCACGATCACGGTCCCGCTCCCGGTCTCGGTCGCGTTCCCGCTCTCGGTCTCGGTCTCGGTCGCGTTCCCGGTCTCGATCCCTGTCTCGGTCTCGGTCTCGGTCCGGTTTACTAGAGAATTATAAAATATTTATATTGCTTTGTGTATGTTGAAACCGGAATGCGGGTATAGGTAGGTATAGAACTCTTTACTTTACGTTTTAGACAAAAATATAAGATTTTATTAAGACTGGATTTTCAAAAAGTCTATATAGGCATAATGTATGTAATATTACCTTTCGTCGGGCGGTTTGTCCAATTGTGGATGTTTATCAGTCTCCATGTTTCGTCTCTGTTCCTCCAGGAACTCTCTCTCGATCTGTTCCATATATTCTGTGTTGCGTCTTCTTCGCTCCTGTAAATGACACGCAGTTTTTTTAACAAATTATTTTATTGAAGCAAGGACTATTGCTTATTTATAGTGAAGTAGGAGATACTTATTTTGGGAAGAAATGATCTACGCTACCAAACGAGAAACAGAATGGAACAACTTGATTGAACATCTTATGAACAGAATAGTATGAAAATATCTCTATCTACGCCCCTAATGTGCAATGAAGTCTATAAACAATTTGCTTAGGGATTTAAACTCGTAAATGTGCAATACATCACATACCTGGTATTCCCTTTCCTCCTCGGAGTCGGAGTACACGCGGTCGAGCAGAAGATCTCGCGAGTCTTGTTTTTCTCGCGCATCTCGTGTTTCCCGCGTTTCTCGCGTGTCTCGCGTTTCTCGTGCGTCTCGCGAATCTCGCGAGTCTCGCGCGACGGGCGACAACGCCGAGCCGGGAGGTGACGCCGACCCGTCGTTGTCCCATACGTCCATTTGAGGGATTGGAGTTTTTTCTACAACATTTATTACTTTTGTAAGTACTAAATACTTTAAATACTATTATTATGATTGTTTTTTATTAATAAAACAAGCAATAATACAACTTTTGGATAGAAATATTTGTAAAAGTAGTAAATGATCTTCTTACCTCTTCTACTTTGTTCCTCTTCACTGTCTGATGTTGATGAGTACACTCGCCGTAACCTCTCCTTGTTTGACACAACCTTGAGCTGCTGTAATGAAATAAAACATTATTATAAGATTACTTTGTGTAAAATGGTACATCTCTATAGGCTAGTTTCTTCATCAAAGGTACAGCCAAAGTATAAACTACAATTTGACCAGGAAACAGATTTACCTTTACTACACAAATGTTAAGTAAAAGTCAGTGGCTTTAGCAGTTACTTTAAATATGTATGAAAAAACTGGCCGTAGAACAGGAAATTAACATTAGCCACCCAGCTTCTAAACTCTTTCTACAAAGTTATGCAGTTGAGAACGAATTGATACCACATCAAAATCATTAAGTTTATTATAATAATATATTTTTCAAAGACATCACATAAATTACTTTTCCTAGTGTACTAAGTAATAGGTACAAACCTCAGCCTCGTCGAGGTCCGAGTCGTCATCGGTGTCGGAGTAGATCCTGGGCGCCGGGCCCTTGCGCTCCGACTCCGACGATGACGAAGACCGCGATGAAGACGATGATGATGATCTGTAACACAAATATAACACTTATATTATATTAATCTAGTTATATAATGACCAATATTTCACGAACACAATTGCGTACATGCACGTAGCGTATACGTACGTGTACAAACTTAAAGTGGGTACAAAAAATATCCCCTCTACAATAAGAAGTAATTTTATGTGTGCATTCTCAATATATGCATTTACTATTAAGAGGAAAGGCATAGAATAATTTAAAGTTTTCAAATGAATAATACATTTTACATACCTGGATGAACTACTAGACTGCCGCCTGCGGCTCCTAGACAAGTAGGATCCAGTCGTTCTGTTCCTAGGACTAGTGGGTACTTCCTTCTCCTCGTCCGAGTTCTGGACCATCTCCTCTTGGTCACTCAGTCTCTTAGAGGAGTCCTCGTCCATCATCACGGGGGAGGGAATCTTCCGCTTTTTCCGGAAGCTAGGCATCTTAGGAATAGCGGCGCGAAGCCCTAGGCCTATACCTGAGCCATATCCGCCTAATTCCAAACCTAATTCTCGGGATTCTATTATTGATTTTATTGAGTCTACCGCTGCTTCTTCCTTTTTGTTTGAAATATCCTGGAAAGAAGATGACAAGTTTAATTTAAAATTGTCAACATAATCTATTATCTATTTGATTAGCTACAACAAAATTGAATGGTACGGCACGGCGGATATACTTTTTCACTCCTTTTAGAATTTTTTGATACTTTTTACATATATACAAAGCAATCACTTCAGAAGCTATTGCTATAATCTCTATATCTCTATACACTTTTTCACTATATTTCACACTTAAAACTGGTGTCAATGTACCTGTAAAGGTTGACTGGCATCCTCCTTAGGTTTGGGTTGCCTGGTCTTCCTGCTCTGTTCGTCCCACCAGCCCTCGAAGCTCTTGAACGCGGTGCTCTCGATCATCTTCTTGTTGAAGTCTTTCTTCAAGATCTGCTTCAGCTCAGCCGTGACTCGCTCTATCACGCTGTTTATTGTTGGGTAGTATGGGTTGTCCATTTCCTGACAAATTTAGAGTTATTGTTATAACTACTTTCTGTAGTCACGAAATCTTTTCAAAACGTTCTGGCTTAGTTGTTGACTAGATTAATAAATATGTTATTATTCGACGCAAAAAAAATAAGTACTATAGAGCGATTATTTAATGTCGATTTAGTCATTACAATGACTTTAATAGAATAAATTCGGGAACAATTTTAGAGGAAGTAACTAACTTTATTCAGCAACTATTCGACACCACATTTAAGTTAAACATAAATTGTAATAGTATATCATTTGAATTGTTTTAATTTTTTTACCTGTGCAGGCGCAGTAGGTTCTGAATACTGTTGGTAGTGGTGCGGCAACAGTGGCGGCGGCGCAAACCCACCACCAGCGTACGCCAGCGCTAACTCCGGACCTGCGTAGCCGGGCGGAGGGTAAGCTGTAAAGAGACACAATACATCAGTACATTATCACAGCTGACTAGAAGCTTCTTGACCAAGAAAAATAACATTTTGCTGCTTTTTTGAGTTTGGCATTTTCCAGTAACAGGTGACTGAACATCATTCTAGTAACACGTGAATTATAAATCAAAATCAAAGCATGCTTAACCACGGCATCGTCAAAGATATTTTTTGAGTTAGATAATTGAATTAGAATAACATAAAAAGTCAATACGTGTACTGTGTAAACGCAAAAGTAGTTCTTCTAGCACTGATGATCGGTCATACTAAGTACATAGAAATATAAATGAGTCGTGTACCTGTAGGAGGCCACATGGTTTGATAGTAGGGGTGCGTGGCGGGCGCGGTGGCGGAGTACGGCGGGTAGTACGCCTCCGCCGGCACCTGCTCCTCGATCTTGGCCTCCGTCGACGACAACGACGACAGAGACATCTGGTGATAGATAACGTTACGATACAGATAACACATTATAATCCTATTCATATTTGAAAAGAGTGGCCGTGAGTTTCTTGTTAGCTCTTCTCATAAGGCTCTACCCCCTTTCCGAGCTAGTGGTAAATTCAGTAATTGTAACGACTATCATAAGTGTCAATATTTGACCTAAATGAATAAATAATTAGATTTTGATAGATATTTATTAAGGGTTATTAAGTGTTCGTTTGTTTTCGGCGCGCATATTTTTAGCTGGTATCTGGGCTCTGTCATCGCTTATACGTATACGTGAATCGATGGACGTACACGTAAATCCAAGTGTGCTACTATATGAACGAATAAAAACTTTATAATATACAGAAGCCAGTGTAAACGCCGAAACGCCAATCAATTTTAAGTACAATGCACGTTTGCGGAAATTTTCGCATTAAGTATAAAACATGTATAACTTTAAAGGAATGGTAAATCTAAGTGTGTGTATGACTCTTACCTGGTCGTCGTTGAGGTTGTCCTGGTCGCGGTCGGGCTGCGCGGGCGAGCGGCGCGGCTCCTCGCCCGTCAGCAGCTCGTCCTCCGACGACGAGATGTCCGACCCGATCTTGTCTATCGCTGGCAGCTTGCTCTTGCGTTCTTCTTCCTTTTTCCGCTGATCAAGTGTACAAAAAATTATCAGTATTAAGTCTAACTTCAATATATCGAAGCCTATGTGTCTACCTAATACCGGGACCCTTAGTAAACTGTTAAATCTATGTTAAAGACGTAATACTATTAAGTGAATACTTACTCAAAAACAGTTCAATCAACGCTAACTTCACAATTTCACTGACAATGTCCAGCAAAATTACAAAATTATCACTGACTGGACTCTATTCAACTCTAAATAGTATAATTATAAGGTATAGTCACAATAGGCATATATTCTTTACTAGAAGCTTTTCTTACCCTTTCGACAGTGATCCTGAGACACTCGACGTAGAACTCTCGCGACAAGTACGGTGAAGGCGTGGTCGACAGCGGCTCGGGGTCCACGTCTCCCTTCTCGTTGCTTAACGAGATCATACTCTCTCTGTCTTCACTCGCCGAACCTGAACATAAAATATTAATGTAGAGTCGAATGAGCAATAAAAAAATTTTGAATTTATATTCAGAACAACAATCAAAACTTTACTGTATTAAATTACAAGGCATTATCTAAGGATATGTCTGAAGACTATTTTGTGATGATAATAATATTGATCTACAAGAACATCTTCATCGAGCAATTTTACGTATGCATCGTTATAACCCATCATGCATTGTCATGAAAATTGTAGGTATAATTCTTTTCTACACTACGGTACTCAATTTAAGGACGGAGGAAATATTTTACACAAAGTACTTTAAAATAAATGTTGATACCTTCATCATCTGAGGGTGGTTGCGGCGCGTCAAGGTCGGGAATATTCGCGGGGAGGCGGTCGTCGTCCTCTTCTTCCGATGACATGCCTAACGCCAGGAAAGGCGGCGCCAGCCCACCGCCCGCACTAGCACCCTTCAGTAACATTGCTATTCTGTAATACAAACGATATAACAACATTCAATAAAATAACATAATTAACATTTCATGTTTGAATTCTAATTCGAACAAGGCGATTAGTTCCATTGAAACTAGCCAACAGTACTCAAATACTAAAAAGTGTACTTATACAGTGGACATGACTTTATGCTCGCTTTCATCAATTTCGAAGATCTACGACCACACCTTCCAAACTTCGGAAAACACTAAGAATTTCTGAACCGACCAAAGAATACAGATTTTTGGTACAGCGATTCGAGCCTAAATTTATTCCTTTAGAGCAGTGGTTCCCAACCAGTGGTCCGCGGAAGTCAAAATATGGTCCGCGAATGGTTTTAAAATTTTCAGGATAATAATTACACTTTACTTTTAATATACTTACATAGTGGTCGCTGCTAACAAGAATAATTTAAAAGTGGTCTCGGACTAAGAAAAGGTTGGGAATCCCTGCTCCAGAGGAAATCATACAAACCTAGTATCTAAGTCGACATTTTTAGGTTCTTCAGCGGGCGGCGGCGGCTTCGCTTCAGGCTCTTTACTGTCGATAGTGTCCTCGGGCGGCCGCGGTTCAACGACTTCCGCGATTTTACTCTCTACCGGCACTTCCTGAATGTTACATTAAAAATAAATATATTAAATCGACACAAAATGAACGGTCATTACTTGAACACATGCTAAGGAAATACATTTGCATGCAACTTTATGCATATTTTTTCTAAATAACGATACCCATTCTTATAAAATGTTCAACTTCTATATATGTTGGTTTGAATAAAAGTCCTCAATCCTATCGCATAAAAGCAAGAGTCTTCGAATTAATACAGACATTTTAACGGTTTTGATTTGATGAACATCCTGTATATTGCAAGGCTATGTAATTTTTTTTGTTCAAAGCATGGAATGGTGATTCCTATGTTCTGATTGGTATTATTAATGAATAGTAATTAGTAATAAATACATAACAAATAGAATCATGCAAACATGCAGAAGCGGAATGATGATAATGTGTGCATACATTTGTGTAGAAAGCCTTACGTTCTAAATACATACATGGTGCATATAATTATAACGGTCTCGACGATATAGTAACGTGCTATAATAAGACTATACAGTTATACAAAAGCTGCAAATGTACTATATAAATTCATTGTCAGCGTTTGGTAACAAATATTTATCTTGTACAACAACTACTGCAATGCTAATGTCCACTACATAGCTTTCTATCCCTGCACCAAAGTCTGATATAGAGATGTGTCTAATTGGAACTTGTTTTTAAAGTTTTTATCAATTTAAGTAAAAATTAATGAAACAATTTCATTGATACGCTCGGATTTTTGGTCTTTGAGAATTTAAAATTTATTTTTTATTAGCTTCATGTATCACATAGAATCATTTGTCCATTATTGGTTTACAACCACAGTTGTTGTATCCATATCTACATTGAATGAATGTATATTGAAAACAATTTAAATATCTTTTGATAAATTGAAAAGGGTTAAATTATTAAAAAAATAACAATAAGTGCATAATATATCAGACTATGGCACAGGGTTGTTGTGTAGGTAGTGGCCAACCTTATCCTTGTCCCGTCTGTCCTTGTGCTCGGGCGAGGCCTGGTCGCGGTGCGCGGGCGTGGCGGGCGTCGCCCACTGCGAGCTCGACGACGAACGCCGCTCCAGCTTCACAGGCCGTATTTATATAGCTTATATTAACTTTTATAGCACAGCCAACCAAAAACTATATTCTTTAAGGAATTTGTCCGTTTCACTACCTTTAAACCAGTTACCGCCGGTTCCTGAGGCACATTGAGCGGTAGTTTATCTATTAAATGGCATTTAGGCTCATATAAACATGACGCTCAATGTACCTCAGGAACTTGGCAATAGTCAGGTGGAATTTTGACAGTCGTGTTCATACATTTGCTGTATCTTTATCTATCGGTTATTTTACACTTATTTATAAGCTGTGAAACTACTCCTTAAAAATGTAATTTCGTATAGATCTGAATGGAAAAGGTTACTTTTGGTTGAGTGTACTATAATTACTTATATACAAATATTAAATGAGTCGTATTTTAAACGAATTTAACCCACAAAAATGTTGTGAAAAGTGATTATTATGATGTAAATGATGATTCTACAATGAAATGAGATGATGGTTTTAGTGATGAAGGTTTTTCTTAATGTTTAAAATGATAGGGATGTCGGTGTTACAATGAAGAAAACCTTTTCAAAGCTCCGAGCTGTTAGTTACCCATATTCACACTCTAACACTATTATTCTAGAGATAAAGAGTCAAACACAACGTCTTCATTGCTTATATTTTGTAAACGAAACATCATATTTATTTATATAAAATCTCAGTATAGTAATAAATCCTAGATCTCTTTCTTTGTTCGGGTAAGGAGCTATTACACAGTCAGTGTCCCTCAAGAACTTATACAAAGGATGATGTACTTACATGTGAGTGATGATGTGAGGAGTGGTGCGGGTGTCGCCAGTCACCCCACCACATGCTACTGCCGCCAGCGGAGGCGCTACCGCTGTAGCCGTACCCGTAACTAGCAAGGAAAAGTAGTGATGGATATAATTATGGATTTAAACCTTTCTAGACTTGAATATATGAATCACACTCACGTCTCTTTGTATTTCGATTAATACAAAATTTGATGCCGTGTTTATTGGGTTAGGGAAGCCATTATAATTAGTTGGTCAGAAAATACACTGCTAGACTTACCTTTGTTGATAGTAAGCATCATACGGCATCGCCGAGGGCGGCGCATGCGGCGTATGCGGCGTGTGAGGCGCATGGCTGGTGTGCGGCGTGTGCGGCGGGTGGCTGGCGTGCGGCGTGTGCGGCGCGTGGCTCGCGTGCGGCGTGTGCGGGGGGGGCGCGGCGTGCGTGGCGTGGCTGGAGTGCGACGAGTGCGTGGAGTGGCTCGTGTGCGGCGTGTACGGCAGCTCGCCGTGCGCCGGCGCCACGTAGGCTGGCTCGCTCGCTTCTGACGTAGCGCGCGTGTACCGCTCGCGATCCCGGTGTCTGAATATTATAGAACACAATTTATCAAGGAGATCAAAATATTATACAGAGTTAATTTTGACCATTACAGAATAATACAAATATAGACTAGTACCAAACAGTTGAATTACAATTGAATACTATTGAAGTTTTAATATTAGAGACAGTTACAATAAACTGCATTATGAATAAAACACTAAATCACAATTATCAGGATAATAAAAAAAACGTAACATACTTCCGCCGACATTTCCTCTTGCATCGTTTGCTTGTAAAATAGGAATCACAGTGTTAGTTACAGAGCATATTTATCATATTTATAAAATGCAGTGACACAGATTTCCAACAAGAAACATTAGTTAAAAAAAAACACAATACTTTACACGCAATTTATTTTTTCACAAGCAATAAATCAGTTATGCTTGAATAAGCAGTCATCGATTTTTTGTTTGATAAAAAACAGCTATATTATGCTCAAATAAATCGTATAAGTGAGACGTTTGTTGTGAGTCATGCAGTTTAAAGCTTACCTGTCTCTATCACGATCTCTATCCCTGTCCTTGTCTCTATCTTTGTCTCTCTCCCTCTCGCTTCTGTGTCGGTGCCGATGTCGGTACTCGCGTTCCTCGTCAGACCACCGTGTGTTACTGTCACTATGTTCAACATCTTTGTAGCGGGAATATGCTTCCTGTAATATAATAACAATTACTTTAGAGAAGAAACTTTACAAGCTTTATGGCCGATTTCACCACTGCTAATGACCCTTTTTCATACATTTGCTGTTATTTTATCCTTCAGATAGGTTATCTTACACTTATTTAGAACTCTTTAAAGTGGCCTTTTAAGTATTCTCTACCTAACATTTTTTTTTTTTTTTTTTAAAAAGACAACTCCCGCACTAAGAATTGCTCTTGTGTCGCGGGGACTTTTACAAACATACAAACAACGGACACAAAGCACAACCAGACCCGAAACAATTATTTGTGGATCGCACAAATAATTGTCCCGTGTGGGAATCGAACCCACGACCTCCCGTTGCAGTGGTTTCGGCGTGGCGACCTAAACCACTACGCCACGCCACTACAATAACAAAGAGATGCCCCAATAACCTTCAACAGATTAGTTAATCATATTTATTGGGACTTCCCCAAGCATGCATGAATAACTTCAATGAGTATTGAATAATTTTCATAATAAAAAACAAAAAAAGAAAGGATTTTAAATACCCAGGCACTTTATATATTATTTTTAACGTTTTAATTTAAAATGGAAACCTCCATACTAACCTTTTCAGGAAGTTTTGTATCCTCTAATCTTTTACTAAGTGTAGGATCTACCTTCAGTGTCCGAACATCCTCGGCAACAACTGGGGGTTTACTAAGAACTGGTGCTAGTTGCGGCCTCTTCTCACATGTTTTATTTTCAAACATTTCTTGACATTTCTTACCAAAAGCATCATGGAAGACATCAAGTACCTACAAAAAAAAAATAACAAAGAATGATTACCACCTATTGCAAAAATACTGTTTAGTCATATGTCTAAGACATACACAGACTTTTTTAAGGAAACTTAGCACTCATTGCTTTTTAAATGCATGCTACTGCTGATGTTATCTTAACAAAAATTAAGTATTTTGTTAGTTTTATCCGCATACAATATGGAAAAAGTACATACCTGGCCCATAACTGATTTTCCATTATATTTTTCTATACATAACTTTGAATATTTAACATCATGGAACACTATTCTTGCAAATCCCAAGTGCCTATTAGTGAGTGGATGATAAAATATTGTCAAATCCTCATATGGACCAACTTTATTCATCATATCAGCCAAAAATGCTTTATCTATGTTGTCATTTAAATTTCCTATAGTAATTTCTAACTGAGGTGGTATTCCTACATAATTTTGATCTATTTTGAACCTGAAAAAAAACATTGAAATATGAGTTTTTAAAATTCGCGCCACGAAATTAGTTGTCAAATGGAAGCATTAAGTTGGCATTACTGTCATTAAAACTACAATAAAAACAAAGATTATAACCACAATTTCTGTTAATTGTTATATATCTAGTAACAAATGGTAATTTAAGCTGTATAATGTTTGATTACGATTTGGAAACAATCACAATATTCTAATTTCATACAAAATTTAACTTTGGTTATGCGGGATGTCAAAAACATTTAATAAGACATAACTGAGAAAAATGATAACTTAAGTTATAAAATGGAGCAGTTTCTTTATATATTGAAGTTAAATATAAACATCAAGTGGTTTATTATGGTTTAAAATGCCCGAATCATCCATTTGTAAGGCATCAAGTAATTTTTGTTTGCATAAATTGCAATGTCAATAAAATGTTTGTTATGGTACCTAGGGACAGGCAGATCAGCTGGTTCAAGTCTATTCCAAATCCTTGAGAGCTGAGACCGTGGGTCTCTGCACTGCACAGGCGGATATGATGTATCACCAGGAACAGTGCCATCATATCTGTACAGTTTTGTTGCTCCCTTCACCAGGAATGGGTCCATGAGCAATTTATAGTTTTTAGGTGCTTTATGAAGCACCGCGTTGTGTCCTGGAGTTTTATGCTCCATTCCTCCATTCATTCTGCAAGGCAAAACAGTAATAATGTTTTATAAAACATAACCTCAACACATACAATAATACGACAACTCTTCGCAATAAACAAGAACATGAAACAGACAAACATGCCAAGGCCTATAAAAGAACCAATTTCAAGTATAAAATCTATTTTTCTATTAGAACGAACCTGAAATGTTTATAAAACAATATGTTAGGAAAATGTATAGTTCTCCGTTTTTTGTCGAATACTGGCAGTGTGACGCAATATCATTTTAGATCTTAGATTAAACCGAATTTGTTAATTACAACAAGCATAGCTGCAATAAGAATTTCACTAATTTAACACCACAATATCGAATTATAAAATAATTTTCTACAGCAAGCTCTCTCCATGGTGACGACCAGTTGAGAGCTGAACTCGTAGATGAAAACATACTTACATTCCACAATTTAATATCAAATAAATGTGCCACAAACAATTATACACTGTATAATAAAGTAATTTCTAACAGCATTTTTGCGAAAAATATACCAAACATTTTATTGAAATGTTCAGTTGACTACTTGCACAATGTTTATCATAAAGTATGCAGTTTTTGAACGCTCAAGTATACGAACATGAGCACTGCAAAAATCCTATACTTCATGGATTGTTATTGGTTCCGTTATGTTGCCTACCTGGTTAATGTCATTGTCATTATTTTTTGTAGCATGAAATATTGCCATATCTTGGAAAAATGAGTCGAGTGTTTATGTGAATTTTAATGTAATATTTAACAACAGAAAATCTCCTACGACTTTGAGATAAGTAAAGATATCGTAGTATTGTCAGAAAATACTAGAAACAAATTTATCTGGATCTTTTGTATAACCTTCATTTACCGTCGTTCTTGTATCGTAACTAATCGAAAATGTGAGCTATGGGGTGTAATTTCATAATTTTACTAACTGGCAACATTGGTTTACTTGCTATCGGTTGTTGCATCATCGATTTAGGTAATTTTTCGCTAAAAAAGTTTAATTTCTGGCTAAGAAATAAGTGGTATTTGATTAGAATCATCACATCACGTCAGTCGAAACTAGTGTGATAAAGTGAATATAATTTTCAGGCAAGATGTCCGAGAAAGCGATCCTTCCCGTGGTCAGGGCTGATGAGGAGGAGGCTGCTGAGGAAGAAGAAGTTGTAAACCCTCAGGAAGTTTTGAGGGTAAGTTTGCGTTCATATAAATACTCTTAGTATCTGATTATTAAGATGTCTTCATAATATGCTAACCTTACCTTGAACATAACCTCTTCCAGATATCCTATCATTATTCCACTATCAAAATATTGCCTTCCAGAAGCCCATAGTGAAGAACATTTGGTTAGTCGTAACAGTTGGTTTTTTATTTAATTATACTGTATATTCTCTAAGAAAGTTCATAATATTGGTAGTTTCGAAATCGATAGCTGATGTATTATTATGTTTGTTTCGTTAAGTTTACCTTGATGCTGTTATGCATCTCACATGTGTGTGTCAGTTTGAATTTCGTCGATATTTTGTTGCTGCACACCATACTATATGGTTCTAGAATTTGCATTTTTTTATGGTTAAACTTACTGCACCTGGGTGATAAGATTTCTAAGGTTTAGAAATCTTGTATGATAATCATGATCCTTAATTATCTGTGTACAATTTTTTTACAAAATCTTTTACATTAAACATATTTGAAAATCTCTATTATTTAATTATGGCTAAGTAATTTCTAAGTTTCAACAAAGCTTTAGTTTAGTTTATGACATACAAATAAGTAGAATGTTTAGGTAATAAATGCTTGCTAAGAACACATTTTATAACTTAGTTTATATCTATCAGAGTTGAATGTAAAGTTTTATAAAAGGAAACAAGAGACTTAATACAACTACTGACCAAATAACCATATTCACATGAAAGCGTAAAGGTGTTAGACATAATCAGTGAATTCACTTTTTTTTTAAGTTGTATAGTCTAGCCATATTAAAATTTTACTTGTTGTTTAAAGTTTAGTGTAACTGCATAAAAATCATTATTCATGTATTTATTTTGTGTACACAATTTACGCAGCCTAAAATTTCAACATTACTTTTCCAGGAGGCATGTTCCCAGAAGCCCGATGCCCAGAACCTGTGGAGCAAATACCAAGAATGCAATGACCGTGTCAACTCTCGCTCACAGACCGCTGAGACTTGCGAGGAAGAGCTCATTGACTACCTGCACGTCTTAGACAAGTGTGTCACCAAGGACCTCTTCAAAAGGCTAAAGTAATTTTAAGTAAAGTTATCTGCCCTAACTGCCTAACATCCTTACAAATGATTCTTGTGTTACATAATGATTTCCTTGTTTCATGGTACAAAGGACAGAGTAGGTTTTAGCTAAATTTATTTATGTGTGATGGACAGAGTTGATGTTATCGTTTATTTGTAAATAAATAATCACAGTTAATTCTGATCTTTTTTTTGAGTCCATTTTACAAACCCTGAGATTAATCAACCTATGATTACTATAGAATTGTTTGTGAGAACTTAATTGTTATAGCATATATTATGTCCACCAAAAGTTATACTGGAAAATGAGGAAGGAAAGTACAATTAGGTGCTTGTATGGGACATCAAGTCATCCTCACAGCTCACTTTTACTTGAAAAGGTGCAAAGTGCCTACCAGGAGAAATAGGATAAAAATGGTCCAAAAGCCAAGTTGATTAAAAGATAGGAATAAAAAGCAAGTTGCATATAATGTTTTTATTATAGCAAATATAAAATTTTGAAATGGAAATAATAATTTCGTAAGTATAAAATAGCTCTAAAATAAAAAAATAAGCTCTGGAATCACAAGTAAAATGGCACTCAAAATAAAACTGGTTGAATAACAGATACAGAGTGTATTTCCATAAACCCGTGCACATAATATATCGGAATGTCAAAACAAATGCCAAATAACACAATTACTTTTACAAATTGTAAACATTGTATAATAGTTGTCTTAAACCTACGCATTAAAAGAATACATATTACATTTCAGTGTCTATAAAATCCCTACAACTAAAGTAATAAAAATTGACTTGAAGAGTTACATAATGTATGCACTTTTAATACGAAATACGTTTATAATGTCACACAAAACCAGGGCACAGAATATACTCATCATAGCTGGAAGTCATTTTAGAAAATCTCTACAAGAGAAAATCTTGCATCAGTAAACCCACGAAATAGAATTATTGATAATTCTCTTACACTACCTAATACTAGATCTCACACTTTATTTCCAAAATGACTGCCATCCCTATTTACAAGTGATCGAACAATACGCATCTATAACATAGTGTACGTTAACGAATGTTGGATGAAAATACTAAAAGATAATTACTAAGTATAAAGTATCTACTATAATCCAGAACCAGTGAATCTTTTTCATGTGTGAACATTAAAATAGTTATAAAATTTTAACAATAATGTCTAACAATATAATATAAACCAATTTTAGCTCGTAATTAATAATTCTCAATATTTTAAAGCTAGAAATTTCAATAGAAAACAAAAGCACGTGTAAACTTTGGCATAATTCGTGAAGAAAACTGAAAGTGTCGTGAAAAACAGTAGAGGCACTATTTTCAAGCAAGTTCTTTTAATAATATCTAATGGACGCGCTCTTGATTTTTAAAGATTACATTCTAGGCATTACATAGTAGGGTATACTTCGCATATAGACGATAATCGTGACCTTAAAAGCTTAACTAAATCACATTGTAATATATCAACGACGCAGTATATTATAAATACGTTTAGTTTGCGACTTCTGATGTTATAACAGATAACTTATAACATTTACGTGAGTATAGTGCTAAGTGCAGTGCTAGGGGCACTCGTGTATTCGATGCATATTACAAAAAATTTAAACTGTAGTGGGTAAGTAATCTAGCCTCTTTCAAAATAAAGACTTACTTGTTCTATTTAACTGGGATGTGTATATTATATTCGTAATACAAAATTCACTTCATACATTTCGTGTTAGTCTTATGACTAACGGAAATACTTGAAATATCGAGCCACTTATGTATACTTACAAGTGTGGGGTTGCCTACATTGGATAAGACTCATACGAGTGATCTACTCAGTACAGAACGCTATGATATCACTACGCCACTAACTCGCTCCGACTTGCAGAACGTTGAAGCAGATTTCGCATACTCGCTGCGGTTTGTTGAGGCCAAATTTTAGTATGGGGACGTCTTGACTCGAGCATTTGTTGCATAACATGCGTCCACAGTGACGACTGTAATGAAAAGAAAGATTATTAATTTGCCCTAAACATAAAAGATATAATAAGTAGGCTTTTAAATATTTTGAATTTAGTAAGTGAACAGTTTACCAATGATGTTTCCTCATGGTGAGCGTGAACTTAGTACCACACTCTTGACAGAGGTCACTCTCTGCCCACGGCGCCTCAGCGGGCAATACATCTAACAGTCTATGAAGTAGTTGCTTAGTCGCCACCTAGAACAAAAACAAGTGTTGAAAACGCTCTTTACCCTACGCCATTTGCAAACTTAGGCAACTCTGTAACATATTTACCTGATAATTAAATATAGATATTCCGTCTTTGTTCTCTTGCGCAAGGCACGCTCCGGCGCGTACAAGAACCCTGCACATCGCGCCCTGGCCATTCATATAGGCTAATAGAAGTGGCGTGTTACCCTGTAAAACAATTACAAGTGATTATTTTTAAACTATTAAAAGGGAGCTACATACATACATAGAGTAACGCAGAATTTTATTATATTACCTGAAGATCAGTTTTATTGATAGGGTAATCTGGCATGAACTCTAGGAATATCTCGCAAATAGTAGCTGCATTGTCTTTTTTACACCAGCACAGTTCATGGAGAGGATTTCTACCTGCAACAAACATTTTCAAAATTCATGATTAATATTACTGTCAGTCACGACTATGACATGTCACTATTACATCATATTCAAATCTAACAATCAGCAGAACGTGCCTTCCTTGTAACTGATAGCAGATCATTTTGTCTTTAGAAAGTTATAATGAAAATTTTCCGTTATGCGCACCAAAATTGTTAGCGCAACTGTGTTTTAGAATACGTATACATACGCATCCGTAATATGTGCGCTAACATTTAAGTATACGTGACACTGTAAACGAAAGACATATTTAAACTTGAATTATCCTTAACTAAACTGTAGTTACAAAGGGTTTAATAAGCAAAGGTCTCTGTAATTAGGGTAATGTAAGTGCGCGTGCGCGTGTACCCTTGAGGTTGGTGGCGGCGGCGTCGATGTCGGTGTCGGCCAGCAGCGCGCGCGCGGCGGGCGCGTGTCCGTCGCGCGCCGCCACGTGCAGCGCGTTGTCGCCGGCCGCGTCCACGGCGCCGCACTCCGCGCCGCCCGACACCAGCGCCGACACCATGGCCTCGTGCCCCGCGCCCGCCGCCACGTGCAGCGCCGTTCGCCTGCGATTCGTTCAAAACTTATAGTATATCGTATTCGCACTCGTAAAGTTGAGATAGAAACACCGATTATGGTAAATGGAAGGTACATTCCCAGTTGTCCCCTCAGCGCTGTCACCCCAGGGTGACAACTGGTAATTTTCTTCCTACTTTTATTCCCAGTTGTCACCCCGGGGGACAATGTTAGAGGAGACAACTGTGAATATACCGAATGGAAGCTCAAAACTTCACATTCGAGTTTACATAGTATATAATAATGCTATATAGAAACTAAAGATCAATAAACTAATAGAATTAAACATAACAAAAAAAAAGTACAATGTTGAGAACAATGTCATATTATAACTCAGAATTGAGTATTGTGTGTACTTATAGTAACAGATACTTACTTATGCGCATCCCTGTCGTTAGGCCTCGCACCAGCTAGCAGCAAACTCCTAAGTAACACTTCGTTGCCGGTAGCGGCCGCTAGGTGCAGCGGCGGCGCTAGTGTCGCGTCCTGGA
The DNA here is from genome assembly GCF_050436995.1 of Anticarsia gemmatalis. Lineage (NCBI taxonomy): Eukaryota > Metazoa > Arthropoda > Insecta > Lepidoptera > Erebidae > Anticarsia > Anticarsia gemmatalis. The sequence goes on along the minus strand of NC_134764.1, from coordinate 3,797,008 downwards.
CCCGAGAGTTGACGTCCACTTCTACAGATAGTAGGAACATGACGCTCTCTACATCGCACGTCTGAATCGCCACGTGAAGGAAGTTACGACCTTTTTTATCCACCTGCGTATACAAAATCCCTTATCAATACACTAGGCAAAGATTTGATAACCATGATAAAATATCGTTTCACAGTGAAAACAAACCGAACAAAAAACAATATATCAAAACTAATTCTTACGTCAATCAGAATAAGGTTTACTTTTGAATTTATATCATTTCCATTCACTATCTGTCATTAATTCAATTACTTGAAACAATTGACACATAGCAATATTTAAATGTTACCTGTTCAGCAGCCGAAGGATTCTTCTCTAATATAGCTTGAGCAGCCTTGTTATTCCTAGCGGTGAGTGCGGCGGCGAAGGGCGACACTCCCTTGTTGTCCCTTGCCGACAGTTCAATGCCCGGTTGAGAGAGTAACAGTGAGATGATGCCTGCGTGCTGGTTCTCTATCGCGATGTGTAGTGGAGTCTTGCCTTCTGCGTCTTTTGAGTTTATGTTCGCGCCGTGTTCTAGTAAAGTCTAAAGGTTTTCCATGTTAAATTAGTTTAATGCATTTATGTATGTGCAGTAATTAACAAGTACATAATATATTGCGGGATGTCGAAGTAACATTTATGCGTTCTAGCGTACACGTATACGGGCACGAACACCTTCGTATACGCTGGTATCATATTACGAATAAAAGAATAATAACCTACATGCGCAAAAAAACGTTTGGCTTGAAAAAAATATGAGTTCCATTTTTTACCTGTATAACTTCTGTAAGTCCCCAAGTACAGCAAAGATGTAAGGGCGTGTGTTTCTCAGCGGCGATATCTATAGCTTCACCATTAGGCCCGAGTCGTCGCGGTGATTCTACGTCACAGCCCGAACGAATCAAGAACATTGCTAATGATTCCTTGTTTTCGTCTATTGCCCTGTTGAATGACCAAATAGTAAGTTTGACACCTATTAGACGTAATATTATTATAATAGTAAATATATGATGTTTTGTGTTTATTTACTTATGTAACAGTGTCTGTAAGCATCCGTCAGGACCGGGTCCCCAGCAGTCCGCGTCAGCTCCGTTCCTTACCAAAATCTGGGCAAAGAAAATATTTTTTTGATACAGATAAATTACGAAACCAAAAATCGGTTATTAAACCTACATTTGACTCACACACTTTCACTAACTACAGCATAGAAGTATGATAAAACGGTTACAGGACGAAGAAAAATATCGTGAAGATATCTTGCGTGTTCAAATTTATTTACGGGATAAAATTTTTACTCGACTTAGATAGTAAAGTGAACTGGGAAAGCGATGAAATAGTACTTGTTCTGCAAAAAAAATCAGGCATATAAATAAAGAAACATACGCTAGCGACTTCTTCCTGTCCCGAGTCGAGCGCGGCCCAGAGCGGCGGTACACCATTAGCGTCGAGACGGCTCATGTCTACGCCGCGGACGCACAGAGCCTCCACGACTAGTCCCAACCGGCAGTGAATGCCCAGCTGAAGGGGACTCTCACCCGCCTCCGTCCTATAAACATTACAATGGCTGTTAAGTTCTGCTTATATTATTAGAGCATAGATAAAGACCGAAAAGAAAAAAATTGGAAATGGAAATACTTAAAACTGAAATAAATAAAATTAGGCAAACCAATTACGATCGGGTAATAATTGCGAAGTCTTGTAAAATGGGGTGAGGAAACTTGGAATTAATAATACATTACATCTTAAAAATTGCCTGTTATTTCAAGATCTCCAGTTCAAAAAAATAAAGGTTACTTACAAAGCGTTCATATCAGAGCCGTGGTCGAGCAAGAATATAGCCGTTCTGGAGTCCTCATCGACAATGGCCTGGTGTAACAATGTGAAACCTTTGCCGTTGCGGATGTTTGGATCTGCACCACCCTCAATCAAAGGTGCCACTAGATTTTTGTGACCTGAAAATACAAACATACGTAAAGTTCTGCGGTGAATATTCCTGCTAAAAAATGATTTTTTTTTTATATTTTTCGTTAATTTTTTTCATCGGTTAGGAACATACTTTTTGAAAATAACTGAAAATAATTCTTGGTCAAGTGATTTTTCTATTTACCCTCACTGAGTGCCAGACTGACGGGTGTGTCGCCCTCAGAATTCTTCAAGTTAAGATTAGGTGTGAGGTTGACATTGCTGCGGTCTGTCGCCGGCATCTCGCCTTTCTCCACCAACTTCTTGTGCTCTATGATGGCTAGAACTGCGCCTTCGTGGTTGTTTAGTACCGCCAAGTGAAGGGGAGTTTGTCTGCCAAAAAAATAAATCCTTTAGGGGACCTGTAAAAATCTAAATGGAATATTTTGGTACTGACTATCAAAGCAACGTTCAAGTATTGTCAACTTTCTGACCGTTTACTTTCACCGAAGAATAGAACACTACTAAATATGTAGTATTTGGGTTCTTCTTGTTTATAATATTACATTTTGTCATCAAAAAATCTACACTACAAATTTCTTACCTATACACAGTATCCTCTTGTTCTCCATAAGCAGTCTGCAAGTTAGGCCTAGCGCCGTGCTCCAACAAGGCAGAAGTTAAACGGGCCAGTCCATTGGCACACGCCGCGTGGAGAGCACTCAGGCCTGCTTCATTAGTGTGATTCAGCTCACCGTTCAAGTGAGATACCAAGAATACTGCTGACTCCTGTTAAAATAATTTCAATAGGTGACTTTTGTAAGGAAAAAGACAGGTTAACTAGAACCGCAAGTGTTACAGTAGGTTTTCTAATACTGATGACAAATTGACAATAAAGTTAGTTAATATTTTACTCCAAAATAGCGACAAAGTAGAAGAATAGACCGCGTAAAAGATGACGATACTAGCTTGACACCTTCACACCAGAATGGAATCAGACCGCCAGATATAGGCTACAGTGAACATCTATGGGAGAGGCCTTTGCCCAGCAGTGGGACGACACAGGATTACAAAATAAAATAAAATTTTACTCACCTCGAACCATCCTTGGGCCAAAATATGCAGCAAACTATCTCCCGAGCCCGTATACAATGGATTAGGATGACATCCTTTCTCTAAGAGCTTAGCAGCGAATCCTCTTTCTACCACACTTTCCGTCTTCCCTTCTACAGGGTCTTCTGTAAACGCGTTCTTATTTGTGACGGGAGTATCGAACGGGTTAGAACCGTTCATGACTAACGTCTCACTAGAAGATATGGAGGCCCGTCTGTCGTCGACTAGTGCGTAGTACAGGGGCGGGTGTTCGTCTGTCAGTGTTCGAAGGTTCGTGTCTAGGGTGGGCTGTTTGAGGAGCAGATCGAATATCCTTTGGTTGCGGGCTATTACTGCTTGATGGAGTGGCGTGCTGAAAGATGATTTAATCATAGTACCGACTTCTTCTGTTTCTTATAATGACAGAATTTTGCTTTTAATGGCGATTGAAGTCATTTTTTAAGTAGTACTTACAATCCTTTCCTATTCTGTCGGTTGATATCAGCATTCTTCTGTATCATGATGTCAGCGACTTCGGCCATTTGGTCCATGGTCTCTTCATCACAAGAACTTGATGTCAAAGACGCTATCAGGTGCAGAGCAGTATCTCCTTCCTCTCTACAAAGACCAAGATAATACTTTATTACAAGTGATCGAACATTTTGTTGAATTATAGAAGTGGCTCAGTTTCTTTACTGGGAGCTTTTTTAGGTGTGGCTGTCGGTTATTTTGTCAAGTCACTTCTTAGCTGAAAACTTGATCGTTCGTAATTCTAATACCAGCTTCTAAATGATTTTTATCTTTAGTTGTTGGTTGTTTTTAATATCAATAGTTTTTTCTACGTTATACATTTCACGCGGTGCCCTAAAAAGGTAGAAACGTGATTCGCATACCATCAACTTGACACCCATTGGATTACTTCACCTTACTTTAGCTACGAGGGTAATGGACTGTGAACTGCTTGAACAAAAGTAAACAAAACGCCATAATATTTCTGAGTGTTGGCATTGTGAATACAAAGCCTAGTTCAAATTAGTAAAGGTGCGATCCACGGTTGTCAAGTTGTTGCGGCAGAGTGACGCGTAAAGGTAGGCCCTTTAGTTACGCTTTTTACATTTATTTACATAAAGCCTGTACATTACCACAAGGTAAATTATTTTGTAGAACGTTATACTTAGGTTAACCGCAATGTGGGTTGGGTGTTTTGCATTTTCATATTTTCCTAGTTCAAACGGCTTCAACTTTTTACCTAATTCTATCAGGTAAAGAGAATCAGTAAGAACTTCTGATGCAGGCAAAACATACTGTTGTTAGTTGTGTTAAGATATTTTTTGTACTAACTTTGTAATGATATTCGGGTCAGCTCCATTATCGACGAGGAACTTGGCCGAGAAGGCATCTCTGGCGTCAACAGCTCGATGCAGTAGAGTTCTGCCGCGAGGACCGCGCGCGTCTGCGTCTGCGCAATGCTGCAGGAGAGTCGTCGCGATTGAAGAGCTGCGCCCTCGTAGAGCCAGCTCTAGGGGCAACTCACCTCGCGACGACATCGCGTTCACTATGTCCGTTAACTGTAACAAAGATATAAGCCAAAATTAGCATCTAGAAAAGTAGCTTTAGTTGTTCACAAATCTCGATTTTACTCAAAATCTAAGTTAAAAATAGCAGAAATGGCTGCGTATTAGTTTTATATTAGCAATTCAATTTTGCGTTCGCAATATATTGTCTAACATTTTTTTTCGTGTGGTGTATAAATAATCTATTGTAGACTTAATAAAATATATTGAATTTCCTTGTTTCACTTTCTCATTGTTTTTATATATATTATGGTACAATCAAGAAAAACGATTACTTATTGAAAATAATAATATAATCCATATTTCTTAATAAGATGTCAAGTATATCGAAAGAATTTCATAATTTCTAACTCTCACAATTAATTAAATCAATTTCTCATTGTATTATAATGTCAACATTGTATTGAGTAATAAATTGTACCACATAAGTAGCACAGTACAGATAATTCATCATGCTTAGCATTTGTTACTTAACACAAATTCAAGGAAAACAGTCACGTATCGGAAGCATCTGAACAAATTGTCATCATTCACTGATTTGTAAGCAACCGTGGGGCTATGAAGTAAGCGAATCACCGACGGCGAACGATCTCATGAAAAACGTAGCCAATACAATGAATCACTGTAATTATTTATTGTTTATGATTCAGACTATTTTTGTTTTGTGAACAGTATCAGTCATGCTTCATTGTAGCATGTTGTTATTATCATATCAAATTGTTAAATTAGGTTTAGTTACCATATACAATGCTATCTCAACAGTGGATGCGAACTATTAAAACTAATTGCACAATTCAATCATTGGCCAGTCATTTATTGTGGGTTGAGTCAAACAGTCGTGTGTGGCAGTTTCAGAAAATTGGGGTAAGATTACAGAGTATAATAAAATTATGTTAATATCGGCTTCTACTATAATTCTGTGTATAATTATTTAAATAAAATCTAATTTACAACAAGCGTATTTAACTTATTCTGATGTGATAACACGCGTTACAAAATACAAAAAGTTTTGCAAAACTATTCGTATCGTAACTTAAAGACCGTTATTTAAATGTATTTACTCAAATTCGCTCACTTAAAGGCCTTAACCTTCGTACAAATAAATTAGTATAGGAGTCAACCTTCGTTCGCAGTGCAAGTTAAATTAAAACACAAGTGGCGGCTTGTGTTCGCTAGTGATTCGCGTCACATACACGCTTTAATAATACTTGATGAATTACAATACAACACTTTCTCGTTACATAATAAACCTGTGCCAATTTGAACACAAATGTAGAATGTTCCATTGTTGACAGTGCAACGGTCAATTATATTAAAAACCTGTATTTTTGTTCAACTTGTTGACGATTGTGTGTTCGTGATTTCAGTTATGTTTGAACAACTGATTCTGCGGTCGTATAATTATCATATTTGGTATTAACATTGAAATTATGTGTACAGAAAAGAGTATACAATTAATTAAAGCGCAAAAATATTTTAGTCTCTATTTGCCGTTATAGTTACGTATTTTTGCGCTTTTGGTGATTCTGTGTATAATTGTTCTATGTAGACAATACTAGCCAAGTTATGTATAAAGACGGAGCACCTTTCCACTCTTTTAAACCGACGCAAATCATCGTCATCCCTAATTGCTCTACGCGTTTCAGCATCAGTTAGCACTTATTGAGATAACTCAGTTCTCATCTTTCGTAGTTCGTTTGTAGCTCCATGAAATTCGAGACTGAGAACAATATCATTATCTACAGTGCCTGAAGATAGTTCCAGTACCTAATAAAAAGATTACTTATCATGTAGCGGAAGAATAAGAATGAGTTTTGATAATCTTGGATTTGCGATAACCTTATAAAGATTTGAAGTTCAGATGTCAGTCATTCTATCTAAACAAAAAAGTTGCCGGATCTAGTAAAATAGGACACTGACCTTAACTGAAAAAGAAATGTGACAAGAGTATCCAAGTGGCAACAGAAAACCTGTAGCTTATGACAAAGTCTAGAAAAATTACATTTTAACTCTACATTAGTCAACATGTTTTGAGGTATGTAAAATTTCTATTAGGGCTAGATAATAAATAAATTTCGAGTGGGCTGTTTATTTACTGATAAAAATATTAATGTTCGGTGAAATATTCTACTCCACGGTTATGTAGTTCGTAATATGTATTAGTTTGCCTTCCAGATAAAGTGCATATTACTTTCAAATGCATGCAATCAATTTGACGAAATCATATTGCACCGAGAATAATCATGAATATAAAATGCAAGGAGGTAGTACGTCGGTGAGTGTATCTTTGATCGAAGACGTCATCGGAAATACCTCCGCCTTTGCGATACAATCACGTACGATACTTTAATGCGAATAAAATAACTCAAGAAGTAATAGGATAATCGCTATTATAGAGATTCCATTAATTTATTGACACATGTGTGCAGCAAACGAATAGGATTCCTTAACAATGACAGATGTCTAGAGTCAATTAATGAATCTAGGTATATGTAAACATCTGATTAAAATATTTTTTTTTATAAAGCTTGACGATTGCTGATTGGTTACATTCACTATCAAAAATCCTAAGAGTTCGCTGCTTGAACTTCGTACTGCAAGTTTCTGCTACTTTTTAATGATATTGTGTATACGTGTATTCATAGTATGTGTATATGTTCTGATGTCACGGTCGAGTCAATTGGTCGATTGTCGAGTAGTAGTGGATCAGGTCGATGTCGACCGGATGATAGTGCTTGGAGTAATGATCTAATGTGTCGCGCGCTACGCTGACAGCGTAATATGCACCACGACAACCAACATCTCTATTCACCTGACAAACAATTTGTGACAAACGGGCTTAAGAAAAATATATACCGGAAAAATTAAGAATTTAATGGCAGAATCCACTTTACGTTTTGTGAAGCTGATAAAAATCAATTTAATTTTAATATAAAAGAAAATGCTTGAGTTAAGTATTACCGAAATGATAATTGAGTAAGAATTAATAAAAACGATTCAATAATCGATACATTTTATAACATTTCGGCAACCAAGAGACACTTTTCGCAGTTTGTTTCTCAAGATTGAACACGGTTGAGTTCAGTCAACAGCGATTAGGCAGCGTGCGTCTGCGCAGCTCGTGCCCTACGTCGCAAGTCCTTGCCTTACCGAGAAATGTCTGACTATTGTCTTGGCATTGGACCGTGGACGGCAGTCAGTCGCCGGCACCGCACCGAGGCACACGTGCACACGTCCAACATACGAACCGACACACGTGCTTAATTACGAAACGTGAAAACTGTGTGAAATATTTAATGAAAATATTTTTTATACAACCGTGGCCACAGTGTTTTGAATTATTGATATGTGTTGAAGTTGAGCAGTAAGTAATGCATTTATAAGTGTCAATTATTTCCTGAATTTGTAATACGTTGTCAAGAAAATCTGTGCGTAATGAAAGCTCGTAAACAATTTAGATATAAACGTTATCGGAGCTATTACCATAATCGTATCGTACGTTTACTTATTTATTAGACTTCGTTTGTTTACAAATAGAGCTCGCAGTAATCGTGACAATTTCTGCTTGTTTTAAGCCTAATAGAGTTTCATTGAAGAATTAGAGTCAATGTCACGTTGCAATATAACTCATTGAGATAGTAAATAGTATTCTCGACTAGATTTTGTGAGGAAGGTCAAGGACTAGATTATTTGAAACCACAATGGTAGAGTTGGCAAACAAAGCAGAAGCAAGTCAATAGAAGGTGTTTTTATAAGCTTTATAAGAAATTACAAATTAATTACTATTTAAAATTATAATGTTAATGACTGTTGGTTTACATGTACTGTCATAAATAAGTGCCAAGCTTGATATTAAGTACAGATGTTGAATATAAAACGCAGATGAGGATTCCTTATTTCTTAGAATTGTAAGATTTTATTAATATCATTAGCTTGTTTGATGAATAATACTCATCATTTACCGTTCATGACTCAGATTTCCCTATAATTGCAAAAAAAATGTATATTACATACAAACATTACAATCTTTTGTTTAGCTCTCCTCTCGATAGAATTCAATGGAATTAACTGTAATTAGATAAAAGAAACTAGTTTAAAATAAATGTATGTCAAGTCATTGTGTTAGTAAAGTTATCTTGAACAAAGTTACTTAACAAACAAGTTTAATTGTGAGTCTTGCCTCAGTTCCACTCTCGTTTAAATCGAGTTTACTATCAATTGATCAGTCACAGGTGGTCAAACTATAATCTAATTGTCAAACAAACGTGGGTATAGGTTCAATGTAAACATTTAATTGTTTTTAAACTTCCACGTATAGTTTATTGAAATGTTACATCTTTAGGCCTTGCGTTTTCCGAGGACCCAATTTTTTTAACTTAAGTTTCTACTGAGCCCAACCTGCAATTGGCTAGCGTGGTGGACTCAAGGCCTAACCCCTACCTCATTATGGGAGGAGACCCTTGCCCAGCAGCTGGACATTAATGGGTTAAATTTATTATTACCATACACATTAAAAAAAATGCATCCTCTGTAAAACGAAACCCTCAAGGTATCTTTTCAATGTTTTATTATATGCTTTTTTCAATCCTTTACAATGAAAAGTATTCAAACAAAGTTAAGCTTCTCACGATGCTGCCATTAACACGAATTCGTTTGGGTTTGTTAATAACATAAAACGGTTATGTAATATTTGCTAAATAGGCAACATAATAACCAATTCTGTTGTTGTCCTTGACATCACCGTAAAATTATTAACTTCAACCTAATATGAAATCAGCGGTCAAAGAAATTCTTGACCGATTACGTAAGAATGAAACACAAGATCTCTTTATTTATATCATTGATTTTAAATCGTACCAGTAGTTCTGAGATTAGCGCGTTCAAACAAACAAACAAACAAATGAACAAACAAACAAACAAACTCTTCAGCTTTATAATATTAGTATAGATAACAACATCAAATATTAAACTAAATTTATTGTTCTTAAAACAGACTGACGGTCGCGGTTTCTAACGAACACTACAATTTAAAATTATACCTCGACTTAATTTATCTGACGATTGATAAATCACGAGATAACAGATCTAAAAAGCCCAATAATGAAGGTCAAACTACATATATTATTATAGTATTACTGTTACAATATGAATTTGTTTGATTGCTTCCTAAAGGATATTGTTTTGAACGCTCTAGTACGTAAATTTCCCGGATATAAACAGGTGTAAAGGCAACTAATTGCTCTAATAATATATATATTTTCCACATTTTTTTTATCCATTGCTTAGTTCAATATTACTAAAGGCAGAGGGGATTGTACTATAAAGATTTCAAAGCCCTCTTTGTTTATAAAATTGGTAACAACGTGAACTTTGTTTCTCTATTTTTTGATAAGTTCAAGTACTAAGGATTGTTTAGCGATAATCAAATTAAATTAGCATACTCCCTGAACTTGAGGGTCAGTGGACAAGACACATTGAGTGAACAATCTGGAAGAGCGACATACAAACGACCATGCACCTGGCTGACACTGAGCCGTAATAAATGTAATACGTCACGTCACACTATCATTTCTTTGAAGTACTTTGAAGTAAATAGTCGACTGTCGGTCAGTGCGTCGAGGTCAAGGTAACTTGAATTATTTGTGAGGTGCTAAAGATGTAGCATCGAATTTTGATGGATGAATTCCAGTTAACATACAAAGGAATACAACAAAGACTGTATAAGTTCGTAGACCTTTTACTCGAGAAAAGAAGTTACGTGACTGATATAATATTTTGCCATTGTGACGTTTGTGAGATGGACAAAAATAATATTTTTGAACAAAACAATTCATTATTACGCGAGGCCATAATAAAGTGCTTACGAAAAAGATGAATGTCGAAAGATATGAAAATTATGTGCGACATTTATTAATTATGTAAATATTAACACGCAACCACCATTTCATTTACATACAAGCACATTTGCGATATAGCTCTGAAGTAAAATGTAGTCTTACTTCTTAAAGTTGCATAGGCACTTAAACTAGATGATTCATCAATTTATTATTGAAAAACTAGTAACAACTAGTTTTTTTTTTCACGGTCAATTGGGCGCCAGAGCCGTTGCATTTCATAGTGCAACAGTCTATCTATTCGGTATGTTATGAAATATATTTCAGTTTCAAATCGAACGTAAGGTTACGTTACTTATTACGTTGTGCATTCGTCAATGAAATATTTAGCGATTTGAAGTAATTCTAACGAGATACAAAGGAACGAATTGCAAAGTTTGACCTTCCAGTTGAATGTTTTTTTGAGCGCCGGCTTCATTCTCAGCGGCATGCTTGTGTAAATTTTTGCACAAGTCAACTTGTTTTAAAGTGACCCACTGCATAACAAATAAACTCGTCTGTTTTAGTTCATGTGTTACGCAAATATTTGCCAAATATTTTGGGTCCAATGACAATATTTTGACAATATTTATCGGTACAAAGTATTACAAAGTTCATGAAAGATCGAAATGAAATAAAACTGGGCAAGTTCGCACGTTGCTTCTCAAGATAAGCTTATTATTTAAAGATGTGCATGTAGGTTTGTCGAATGTCCTTAACACACCGCGCCCACATTTAGGCGCATGTGAGGTAACGGACAACGGTCACTCCGGTGCAATGTCGCAAGGCACGCGATCCCAAACCGGAATCATAAAAATATTGCATTCAATTACAAAGTGTTGTTGAAAAATGCAGCCAGGTTTTGCAATTAAGTATCAGTTTATCAGATGTCAGAGCTTACAAGAAAACTTAATTAAAATGTACGAACTTCATTACTCATATTAGACGTAGACAGTACCTATGCATTCTTGTCGTTATGATCAACCTTTCGTCATTGATACCTATACAAAATGTCACTCAGGTCATTTTTGAACAAAATAAAGGTCTTATTCTTCTATTTTTTATTAAAACTTGTTATTCATTATTTTTATTGCTGAGGTGTCTGTAATAAAAAAAGACAGGCTCCAATTTTAAAAAAAACTTAGGGTCAGATTCATTTTCAAATAACCTAAATTCTAGATAAAGTGACAACAAATCTATTAACACAACTGTCAAAACTAACCGATATTTATCCAGGAGTGGTGAAACCTGACCTTAGAGGCCTAAATAACTCAAAGTTACAAAGGCGTTCTATCGTTCTTGTATCCGTTTACACATTGATTGATATAAGTGCCTGTAATGTATCGGATACCAGGCAGTCAATCAAGTAAGGACCATCAAACTGTCCAATGATATTTAAAACCTGTTGATATTTGTGCGTAAGGACTTGATAATCCTGTTCACCTTGCATAAAACACTAGTGATACATTTTATACGTACAATAAAAAGCCTTTGATAACGCAGACGGTATACCAATTAGCTGTTAGTTTTAGCAACGTGTATTAAAATATATTATTTTCGTACGTTTTATGGCCACGTTCCGCGAATCCTTTTCAGCTATTAAAATGTTATGTAACCGTCTTCAAGATGTTATTATGTTATGATGATTTTTTTTTCTTTAAAAAATAATTAAGATACGCCAGATATTTCTTTACTTTAAGAAATAGAATTGCATTTGTTATTGTTACTCTTACCTTCAGTTTCTGAGGTACATTTAGTTTATCTATTCAATAGCGTTTAAACTCATATAAAAAACGCTATTGAATAGATAAACTACCGGTAAATGTACTCAGAAATCGGGGGTTAATGTCCCTACATCTTCACAAAATATATGATAAAAATAAGCAAAAGATACTTCTAAGCAAGTCTTAGAAACTTCTAACTACTTAGTTCTAACCAATTTTCTTGTGAAAAGGCAACTTTAAACCATTATAATAAAAAACCGCGAGTAATTGTAAACAGGGGTGTATTTACCCTAGGGCTAGAAGGGCTATAGCCCGGGGCGGCAGACCGTGAGGGGCGGCCCAGGGGCGGCCCAAGGGCGGCCGGCAGGCCGCCCCGACCGCTTTGGTTTGGACATTTGGAAAAGTAAAAAAAAAATTAAGACGTAAGGCTAGAACGCGCCTGAACCACCTTTTCCAAGTATGCAAGCCGCCCCTTGTTCTTGCCTGAACCGGTTGAACCGTGTATTTTTTTCCACCTCGGTTTTGTTATGTCTTAAGCAAGTCTGAAGCCAAAAAAAATATTTCAGTATTAAGCTTACGTCGCCCTGCGCAAGGTAATTTCTAGAAGTTCTAACATGTACCCGTCTATCTAGAAAAATTATAAAGTATGTAGGCATCGGGGCGGCGACGAAGCAGTGGAATAGAACAGAATTCATTCTGTTACGGCGCGACGCTTCTGAAGTGAAGTCAGACTTTCTTGGAACTAATAACTATCTTGGGTCTCGGTATGTTTCAATGTTGGTCGACTCGCGTTAGGTTAGGCGCGTTGTTTTTTCCACCTCGTGGGTCTGTATCTTGTCGTGGTGAGGGGGGCTTAGTAACACTGAAAAGTTGGGGAAACAGCGATCGCGAGGAGGAAAAATTTCTGTGTGTCTCCCTCTGCTTGCAGGGGACACAGGTGTGAGACAGGTGAGCCGTCAGTGGGATGACGGGCTCGGTGGGCACTCACACTGCCCCGAGCTGACGAGGAGCCAGGCCGCTGCCGCCCTCGTCAACCGTCGGATATCGTTAACCCGCCCATCCTGGGTGGGACCGAGGGCCCTGCTTTAACCGGCTGGGTCGCGAGGAGACCACCTCTGTGAAAATCCCGAATAACTCCGGCAGTGGCACCCCCTTTGGGGCCCTTGCGTGGTCAGAGTTCACTCGTTATGCGAGGGAATACCAGCTGCAAGCGGCCACTGGGGCACCTCCCGCCCTCCAGTGGTATAAGGGTCACTGAGGTGTGGGGCCTCTACCTCGGTGGACCGATAGTAGCCACCACACTCGCGGGAACTGTATGGATAATATAAATTTGAAAACGAACCCAATTGATGTAAGTGGGAGGGGCGAGAAGCCCCAACCTGAGGACATTGGGGGCAAGCAGCCCAGCAATTTTGACTGTGTAGTTCCGGAGGGTCGGAGCACGCCCACTTTTGAGCGACCCTCATCGGTGAGGACGAGGTCCAAGGTTGCTCGGGAGTCTAGTGTCGATTCCGACACTGGCTCCGACATGAGCGTGGTTTCGGATGCAACTCATCTATCCGAGAGCGGCCGCCTTTGACGGAAGAACGACCGCGCCACACATCCGAGGAGTCGGATGGGGCGAGAAAGAAAAAGAAAGCGCCGGGGAAGCGAGTGTCAGACAATGACCCCAAGGACAAAACCGCCATCCAGCTGGCGGACACCATCCTCACCAACCGTGAGGCATTGATAGAAGTGGCCGACAAATCCAGTCACCTCAATGGGACATTTATAAAGTTCCTCAAAGACGCTGCCAGGAACATCAAGCTGGCAGTGTCGTTCTCGAGCAGGCAGTATGCCACGAAGGAGAATCTGGTGCTTCAAGCCCAGAATCGGTCGAGGTCGATTACATGCAGCGAGAAATCGCTAGCTCGAACCCTCGCATCCGTCGACCCCTAGTGGCGGAGAAGAAGGCAGGTGCACTTCCCGTGCCCGCCACTAGAGCGGTAAAGGCAACGGCTTCAACCCCCGCGCCACAAAAGCCAGGGGCAGCGTCATCAGTTGCGCCGGCTAACGCATCCGCCACGCCACTGCCACCGCCACCGCACCGCAGCTCACAGGTCCCCGGATCAAAGCGAAGCAGGGTTAACAGCCGCAGCCCTGTGCGGTGGCTTGCAAACCACCGTCCACTAACCCGACGGCTGCCAATGAGTGGTAGTTCGTCGGGTAAAACAGCTAGGCAGCCAAGGCGCCCAAGGTTACGGAATCCGACAGAAAGGGCAAGAAAAAGAAGGCGCCCAAACTTCGGGCTCCAAAATCGGCTACAGTGATTATCACGCTGCAGCAGCAAAAAGCGGTGTGACCTACAGAAACGTTATTGGGGACGGGAAAGCCAAAATAAACCTGGCCGGCATTGGAATAGTCCGCTTCGGAGTTGCGGCTATGCACTAAGGGAGCTCGAACGATCGAGCTCCAAGGGAAGTCATCAGGGAGAACACCGTCCGAGTGTCCAGGCCCACAAAGACCGCGGAACTGAGCATTAAGGGTTTAGACGATTCTGCCTCCCTACAGGACGTGAAGGTCGATTAAAGCCGATTTAATCAATGAAATTAAAACGAATTGGTTAAAAATTAAAAATCAATTTCAGTGTTCTTTCATTCCTTGATGGGGCGGAAAGCTGCAGGAGCCCGGGGCGCGCCATCTTAAAATACGCCTCTGATTGTAAATAAAGCAACTCAGTGTTGCAATTGTGCAACTGTTGCATTTTCATGGTGTGACCAGTGAGACAAATGTTTTGATAATACTATTTCATGGTTGAACACAGCGACATACGCAACTAGCTCAATGTTGTAATTCTTTTGCCTCGGCGTTTCTTTGTCGAACTCGTTTAACTGCACCAATTAGGTACGACTTCGACTTAGTTATATAAGTCCGAGTTATGGTGCCCAGTCCTAAGTACGACATATTTAAAAGTGAGGAACTTGCTTTATATAATGCGTTACGCGTATTGATGAGATAATTATAGACGTAAAATATTAATAAATCATTCGCCGTATGTATTTATTAGTGCTGCCCACGTACATGCTCACCGTGTCAATGTATTGAAACATTGAATTAGTAGAAGATTGACATGTCATACAACTAGTTCAGTAAAAAAGGCATTACGTATACATAAAGCTTAGAAAAATATTTTTATCTGCTTAGAGTTCTTAATCATCTTCCAGAGATAAAATTAACATTTATTTAAGATATATCGAGATATTATTAAAATTTATAAATACATAGCATAATTTTATAAATATCTTATAGCGACATGAGATACTTCGAGTGCAAAATTAAATGACGCTTGAAAGAACCAGTTGCGAGCCGGTCACTGCTCAAAGTATACAATTAAAGCCTGCTTGTAATCGAAGTTGCTGCTTTAGATTATAATTTTCTCAGGAAAAATGTTTTTCCTGAGAACAAGTTTCAAGAAATATCGCTTTATATCCACTAAGGAAACGGGTATTAATTATATTAGTCGTCGTCGCTGGCGCCGTTGAAATAATTCTATAACCTAAAGTTTGTTCGATAAATAAACAGAGTTTTGGTAGAGTCGACTTATTACAGGCAGTTTTTACTCCACACCTCTACCGGCTGAATGAGTGCATGTGATTGGTCGAAAGCCAACCCTAGACCGGGGGAAAGGCCGCAAACAACCGTGTCAGGACCTTGAAAATAACACGACTGAGCCAATTTATTTACAACGCAATATTACTGAACGTGTTACAGCACCGAATCGGTTTTGAACTCGAGTGCACCGTTCACACGGCCGGACGTCGGCCGGTACTGGTTTTTTAATACTGATGTTAAACACAAGATTAATTTGATCAGGAAATTATCAAGTTACTTGAATCAGCAAAATAACCGCAGTTTCCTTGCAGTGTGACACATTGGATTAAAGTGTTATTGTCAGTCTGACTGGCGAAGTACATGCGGGTGTGAACGTACTTTTAGGACTGGGCATTTGTCTGCTTTAAATTAATAGTCGTCAGGTGTTGTTAATACGATAGTCGTTTAAGCACATGTTTAGGTCAGTGAATGTCTCCAATATCCTTAATATGTTCGAAATAGATTGTTATTTTCAGACTATCAATATAGGAGAGATTTGATTTGAATAAAACGATAGACTAACGTGTCGATTAATATTTCCAGATCCTATGTATGGCTGTGACACCAAAGACCTACGAGAACCTATTTTAAGAGAAAATAGAACGAAAGAAGTTCCGAAGATAAGCAGAAGATAAATTGTCAGCAAAAAGACAAGTATGGAGCAGAGCCTACTAGCCGTGGTGTACGTAGTCCTGTCCTTGATAACAACAGGTTTGTACACCTCACCGATTTTTATTTATACACGTAACGAGACTTCGCGAATTTCATCGCCAATATTACACAAGCCGTGGAAGATGTGCGGATTAATGTCATACTAACCTAGTTTGCATTATAATTCAAATATCACGCAATCAAACTAAGTAACTAATGAGCTGTGAAGGCAGAATACAAATCTATGACCAAGTCTTTGCATTCAGAAGTGTTCTTCAAATATAAGTTTCCAGTCACGACTGTTGCGTGGGTCCTAAGTACAGAGTAAAAGGGAAATATTCACGCTCAAGCCAGCACTAGCAGTTTTCACGAGTGTTATGATTTGCTCGCCCGTGATTATGTATGTGGAAGTGTTCAATTTACTTCCTACGGTCGGTGGAGTGTTATAAAACCGTGGTTTGTTGAGAGCCGTGGAGCAGGGAGCTGTTTCATTAACACGGACTATCATGTGGTCGTCAACATAACCGACACTTTGAAGTGGCATGTTTTGTTCTACTACCAATTTTACATTAAGATATTAAATATTTATGTGAATACACGGTAAAGGGAATTTAATAACAATCTTCTTCAGATTTATTAAGGTTTTATCACAATGTTTTTACAAAGACATGATGTTATTTTGACAAAGGATGCGCTCATACTCGTATTAGTATGGGCTCCGTGTATTTTGTGTCATCGAACCCATTTTACCAGTCATCACACACCATTTATAGAACGACTAATCAAGAACCAATCATACTAAAAAATCAAATAAATAATAACTTCGAGGTATTTAATTACTATTGCTTATCTCACTGTGTGGAGTTAAGTTTTATGGGTGAAGGAGTATATAGACAAATAGCATTGAGATTATACGCAATCATCTTTATCAGAATGTTAGCAGTTAATATAGCATTTGCGCAGATGATACTGCAATGAGCAAGAATGTGGGCGTGTAAATAAACTATCGAGTAATCGTACCTATTCATAATAATTTTATAGATATTTATCATTACGTACTGAGTAATCATTGCAAATACTAAAGTACATTACCGTAAATACCATACAATTTAACGACTTAAAAGTGTTTATAAAGGTTGAAGAAGAATAAAGAAAAACATCCTAACCACTACAGTATATAATTTACAGAATAAGTATTGATCATAAGACAGATGATCAACTCGGATTATAATAATGTACACTTGAAATGTTGTGTTCTAAGAACGACACAGCGATGGTACAAAAGATAGCCTATTATATGGACAGGGGCACATTGTTAAAGTAATGTGTAGGTAGTCTAGTAATGATGTTGAACCATTGTTCGTTATCAATAAGGAACAATAAACATATACCAACGAACCGATCAGTGGGATAGAAAAGTATACTGTATTCGAATCAGTTAACTGCAATAGCTAAGTTTAGATGTGAAGTGGTGACAACTTAAACGAACATTAGTAAACTTTAGCAAAATTAAAAATCTGTGAACATATGAATCATTCATTAACTTCGACTGCCTCTGTGGCGCAGTGGTTTATGTCGCCACGCCGCAACCATTGCGTCGGGAGGTCGTAGATTCGACTCCCACACGGGACAATTATTTGTGCGATTCACAAATAATTGTTTCGGGCTTGGTTTCACTTTGTGTCCGTTGTTTGTGTGTTTGAAAAGTTTCCGAGACACAAGAGCAATTTTCAATTCGGAAGTTGTCTTTTTTTGAAAGAAAAGGAAAAGAAAGATTAACTTACGTATAGGAAATTTTTGAGAAAAAATTGCAATATAGTTGCAATCACAGTGACGAAGAAAACTTCGTCTCCTAAAGATGTCACGTCTAGAATCAGGCTCGTATTATGACACGTTATGTAAACAGATTTCAAGATGTGTATTTATGTGAATCAATTCTTTTACAACGCAATATTGTTATGACTCAGTAGTTATTGAAATTTGCACTTCTAAAGAAATACGACTTGAACAAACTAACTAATGGATTTACAAGTAAATTTACATTTTGATAAAAAAATCATTCGACATCATTATTATCTGTAGTTACTTATAAGTTTATTGCTATTTACGAGCAAACATCCTTGAATTAGTAAACAAAACAATCATGCATCAACAAGTCTTGATTTAAATTTCCTTGCGACAGAAAACAGTTAATTTCGGCTAAGTGATAACAATACAAAAGTTACTGATGCTGTATGAAGCGAAAATCGTACTTGAGTTATATCAGTCCTATTTCAAACTACAAGATGGAATTAAGGACATTAAAATAATAGTATAATCTTTTTAACGATTATATTTATAACCTTTATGTTAATAGTTAGTCTGTCTCACGACACCACTGAACAAATCATATAAAATTAGCGAGAACAAGGCAATCGGAGCTACCACGGCTACCAACCTATATCCAGATATAGGGTTTCGGAAATCATAACACAAAGAGTAGAAACGCCTACCTTTTGCCAAGCATAATGAACCTGGCTCTCCTGGTTGGTAAATGTTTTTTCCTGAATCACATTGCGGTCCGTTCTCAGCTTCAAAAGTATATCTAGTGACCAACCGAGCGACGAAACCTAGTGTACTATTACTTTTATCATCTAAAACGTCCCTCATCCATTTACTTCTATATACCTTACTTAAAATATCGATATCTGACATTCTTAAAGAGTAATTAACGTTGGTAGACCAATGTTTTTCGTGGGTAATATTCAAGGTTTTCTGTGGGTATAGGACGATGCCTAGGTCAGCTAAAAAACCTGGTGTCGTTATGTTGTCAATGAAATCTTCTATCATTGCTTGATGACTTATAAAACCGCAGAAAAACTTGGTACTGATTGTGAACGTTGCACCGGGTGCAAAATTGCATACCACTCGAACATTTCCCATTACTGATCTAGCATATGCACAACCTATTTTACTTGTTTTCGCCCATAAAAGCTGAACAGTATTGTAGGTGGCTGGTGTTATATGGCCGCACTCTACATCTGTAGCAGTCAAATCTTGTGCAGCCATTCGAAACCATGTGTATAGGCAACCAGTAAGGGCATCGAAGAAACATCCACGTCGTGGTATACTGTCAAAAAATATAATATGTACTTTTATATACCTATGTATTTATAATGATTTACTTGTTATTATTCTTATCTACTTTCACTTGACTAAAATATTAATATTTACCATTTGGATAAAATGTCATTTTCATCATCGCTCATACAGCACTGTTTAGCGTATTTAGTGCATTCTAGTTGTGCTACTAACTCATCGTCGAGAGACGAACAGGCACTTGGACCTGGTAGACATTGATGAAGCCAGGCTGCTGCCATATTTTGCAAGTCGGTATCGTATATTACTTGTCTCATATTCGCTGCGGTAGGTAAATGTCGGTATAATTTTGTGCCTCTGTTAGCTACTCGATTTCGCATTGAATTCAAATTATTTACTAATTTGACACGTTGCATCATAGTCGGAGTAAACACCTTGTATTTGCGTGTACACAATTTAGAATTTACCATTTCTGGGAACAAACAAAGTGTATGATCGCCATAACAGGGGTCTGCAGCACACCATTTATTCATGGCTTGTGAGACGGGTATGTTAGCTTCTTTAAGAGTCTTTTCTTCATTTTCCGTGTTTTCTGTTACCTTTTTAAGCTTTCCTTTGTACGTTAGAAAGACCTCGTCATTTGTTAATTTCTCTCCTAATTCACCATACAAGATGGGGAGATTCCAACAAGGTATGTTGTCAGGGACGTACCAGAAAACTTGATTTTCGTACAGGTTAATATTGTCACCAATCAAAGTTTCGTTTTCTGGTGAAAGTTGGCTTCCAGCTGGTTTTAAATTGTAAAAGTCAACTAACACTTTTTCCTTGTTTGAGTTCTCTCCATCAGTAATATTGCGAATAAAATTAGTTTCATTGTCTTTAAGTGCAGGGAATGTTTGCATATCTTGACTTCGTACATATCCTGGTGATGTTGGTTCATCGTAAAGATAAACATAATCTTTTAGTAGGTCTAAAAAAGAATTCGATCTAAAATCGTTTGCTTTTCTTTCGTATTCATTTTGGTTGATTTCAGAATATTCAGAGTCAGAAATGAGTCCGCCTACCATTGCGATATTGTCGTCCGCATCAGAATCGTAGGCATCTTCATTAGAATTTACAGTCTGTAGCTTAGTCACGTTTGTAGATTTCCAGATAGTATCTTTTTGTAGCTGCTCACTTCTTCTCAATACTGTTATAATAGTAGAATTTTCATTTTGATTTTTTGTGTTACGATCATCATCGTCTAGAAAATAATCTTCTCTGACACTTAAGCAACATAGAATATTGCATGATAAAAGAATAAGCACGAGCCGCATTGCGTTGATTACTTTTAGTTTTAACATAAAATATCATGTTTCTAAGCCACCTCGATTTATTTTAAAAGAATATATGATCTATGAATACTATAGCTGTAACGCTTAAGGCGTATTTAATGAAATTATGAATAATTTTATTATTTCTAGACGAGATCCGAACAATCCGAGATCTTTTCTCTAGATCTAATACTATTTGAGCGAGGCGACGTAGAAGACAAATAGTATATGACGTAGAGACCTAGTAGAACAATTTTCAATATTAACACAGACCTTGACAACAATAATATTACTTAACCTTGTCAATTGAGTTTTATAACCTGTACAATTATGGAATAACATTAAAGAACACAATAATCCAAAGTTCGTTGCCCGATCTTTAGTTTTATAACTTTATATTATCTCACACTAACTCGGCTAACTTCAATTAGTACTAAACAAATAATTAAAATATATTGAAACGCAACATGATTAAACAAAGATGATATAAGTAAGCTTTTGTTAACAATAATTATAGACACTTGGTTGTCAAAGGTTTGCTTCCAAGAAAGAGCGTTCACCGGCGCATGCGTAATGCGGACCTGCGTGGGAGTTGTAACAACCAAACTCTGACTCATACAAGTATTATACAAATGAGATAAAATAAAATGGTTCAAAACCGATACTTAGGTGACTAAAGCACGACTTACTCCGTAGCGATGATGATAAAATTTACTCCTAGTTATGAACGGTTACACGAGATGATAGTTTAAAATCTGGCCAATTGTTAACTAGCTATCATTTCAGGCGTATTTTCCAAAAGCAAACATGTGTTTTACAAGTCAATGACCTCGCCGTATCAAGGAGATCGTGACTAACATATTCAGTTTGTTAGGTACAGTCTTGTGTATTATGTACCTAATTACGTCTTATTACTTAATGTAAACCACGTTAATATATGGACTGAATTTTTAGACAAATGCATTGTAGCATAATACTTATCTTCATAATGGACTTCGTTTTGTTTTTTTTTTTAAGAGTAAATGTTTTAATTATAGCGTAACGCAGTAAAGTAAGACTAATTGATGTAACGTTTGTTTAGTCATTAGTGCATTGTTTAATTAATACTAGTGCGAACAGCTACAGAACTACAAAGCGAATCTATACCAATATTAAAAAGCTAGAGAGTCCATGTATTTGGTTGCGATAATCTCAAGAACTAATATTGCAATTTTAGTATTAGATGAAGTAGCTCTCAGGAGAAGCGAAGTATCGAGATTCAACTATCAAGCTCACAACAATAAGAACATTTAATACTAATAGGAAATTGTCATCTCACATTGTTACGAACTTAATAAGCATTATATTCGCACAGTCCTATTCAGTTCCATTAGTTAGCACGCGTATAACATATGAGGATGAGTCATGCCCACCCGCAGTGGCAAGATATTTGTCCAATACACATTATAAGTGCATTCCTAAGCAAACGCAAGACGCACAATATTCATTATTCAGCTATTGATATAAAGATATTAATCAAAATTTGCTTAGTATTTGTCCCAATTATCATGTTGTTTAAATTGTTTAAGTTAATAAACAGATGCAGGAGGACTTATGACGTGGTTTTCCGGTTTGAATTACTTAAGCATTTTTCATTCATCTAGTTCATTTCACATACATATTTATAAGATACTAGCTGACCCGCGCAACTTCGCTTGCGTTACATAAGCGTTAAAAATTTTCCCCGTTTTTGTAACATTTTTCACTGGTACTCTGCTCCTATTGGTAGTAGCGTGATGATATATAGCCTATATAACCTTCCTCGACAAATAGACTATCTAACACTGAAATAATTTTTCAAATCGGACAAGTAGTTCCTGAGATTAGCGCGTTCAAACAAACACACAAACAAATAAACAAACAAACAAACTCTTCAGCTTTATAATATTAGTATGGATTGAATAGGTTAGAAAACAGCACAAAATCTGTCAAAATCAGATTTGTACAGCTAACCGACATAGGTGACATAGGCTAAAAAGTTATTACAATTCTAGAAAAGGCGTTTGTTTACGGCAGATACAGGTGGTATCCGTTGCACTGACTTTACACTTGGCAGGTAACAGCCTAATAGGTATATAGGTACTAGTACAAAAGTACTGCGGAAAAGAAAAGCCCGCAGACCTTTTTACCACACAAAGTAAGTAAGCATTGAATAATACGTATCCATTGTCGATTACCAATTAACATCGAAGGAATTCGCAATTACGTAAAACGTGGAAACAAACTTGGAATAATGGTTAATTATGCGAAGTGTGTCACTTCATGCGAAACAACGGGCACGGCGGGTCACAAATACATTAACATGACATGACTACCAAAATTATTATAATACGTTGTTATGTTATTTGGGTAATTGTAGGGACATAACAAGGTTGACTGGTAAGATCGCGTGAATGGGTATACGCATTCAATCACATTTTATTTTGAATAATATTTGATATAAATAGGAGACAAGCATTCGGACACAAGCTGTCGATAAAGAAAATTATATACCAGCTGAGAACCTTATCATAATCAACAGGAACTAGATCGACTTTCAAGGGCCTTCCGTATTCTTCAAGGAATAAGTATATTTTTCCAAAAACCGATTTGTTTAAACAGAACTACGCTCGTAAAACAGCAAATGTTGCAATCGTTTATTCAGGCCTAATCATAATAGTAATGACCCTGCACAATACAGAATTAAGTTATCAATCATAATCTGTGCTGTAATGCGGTATGATTGAGTTCACAAGGTGACTTGCCAAATAATAGGTCACTCTGTCAACTGTTACTGTAGTCTGTTACGCACATTAGCGTTTTGTATTGTAAGTGTAGCATCACGAATGTGATTACAAGCGTGGGCGAGGTAAGGACAAATCGTCATAATGAGAGTATGTTTATTAGAAGTAAGGTTAAGACACAATGATGGGTCTAGTACATCTTTATAAAGCACGTGGGAAGAAGCAGGCCATGTATGTTCTCGCATGTTAAATGAGTATATTTTAAAAGGAATATTCATGTTGGTTACTTATAAGATCAAAATGTTATGGTCAATTCGCTACCAAATTTTAAGCGACATTGAAGTATTTCTTATGCTAAATTTATTAGCTACATGACGTTGATGGTAGTAACTATTAAAATTAATTGTTATTGAAATAACAGGTTCGCATATGAATGTTAAGTTTCTCAATGGTTTAGGAAAATCCTTTTGTCGATAAATCTGTTTACAAACCCTATAGGCATTAGGGTCCCAACAACACGTCGTTAACCTCGTTGAGGAAATGCAAGGCACGGTGTCAACACGTCTTACAAATATTCTGATTTATTACTCTGCAGTAAGACTACCTGCAATTTAAGACCGAGAGAAGGACATCTACAACACAAGGCTTGTAAATATTACTAAGAATATAAGTGGTCAACAATACCAATATTTAACAAATAAATAAACATAACTTATGCAAATACTGAGGAAGGACATTCAAAGCCTTTTTCACAAATGTTTTTCTTACGATTTCCTTATTTGAATTCTGATTGTCATCGGATATTGTGATGCTAACGTAAACAATACGTACCTTAATTATTTTATGTCGTTTATTTAATTTAGAAGGACGCTAAAGTTTACGTTACGAGCACGAGTAAATATTTTATAAGTACGCGGTGGTTTAAAATAGCTTGTTTACTGCATAATGCATTATATGCCTGCGGGATTCTGTCATCCATGACTAATCTTTAATCCTTAACGTAATTTACATAATTGAAATGTATAGACATGTTTTATCTACTGACATCTTTACATGATGAATAACTTTACGATTTGACGGATAACATTTCGTCAAAACGCTAAAGTTACTCTTTAAATTAAACTTATTAGTCGCTGGGAAAAATCTGCTATTATCTGCTACCCTGTAATTATATCGATATGTTGTTTTTCTTACTTATAACTTAGTCTGTATGTTATTTCCAGGAGTATCATCCCTACAGTGCTACCAGTGCCTGATCAACCCCCCGCCGGGCCACTACTACAACACGACGAAGCGGCTCTGCGTGCACTTCGACCACTCGGACAAGTTCATCGTCGACTGCCCCTACTCTACCATGTGCATGAAGCAGGAGTTCCATCTTGATATTCAAAATGGAGGTGAGTAATAAAACTACTTGAAGGCATATACACTATTCTGCTGTAATGACTTGAGCTGGGAAGTATGAGGAACTGATGATACCGCCTAAGATTCAAAGATTTTCTAGCCTTACTCGTGAAAATATTTTTTTTTCGTTTCTTATCATTTGCACAGTATAGTGTACATTTCAATATTTTGTTATCGTTTACACTCTTATTTTTGCACGACATTAGCAGTTTAAATAGTGTCTATGAATAGTACATAAGCTTGACTTTTGACTCTATACTTTCGCGCATTAGGTATCCTACTAAACAATGCAGAACATTATACATATTAGCATGTGTTGCGATTATCTTATGACCCTAGTCTAGAACCATCACGACTAATTTCTCCAAGAAAACCTCGACTCTATTTTCTACATCTTTTCTTGTACGCTCACTTTGTGGCGAATAGTAATTTATAATTAGTTTTATACGGCACTTGTTATTTTAACTTTCAACACAACAAAATTAATTATGTAAAGTGAGAGTTGGAGTAAAACTTATACGTAATATGAATGACACTTGAACATTAAATAACTGATTTACTTTAAAATAGATAGCGTACATAGTAGACCTATATTTTAAAACATGGCGATAGCTGTATTTACGGTTGTGAAACGGACACTAAGTAAATAATATATTATACGGAATATTCTCGCCGCATTTTCTCTAGTAAGTAGTAAAGTATGAAAAATGTATTTTTGCTTTGGAATTACATTAACTATAATGAGTTTTTGTTTCACAATCTCAACCACCATCTGTCAAAGTTGCCACATAACTTGGACACCAGAAAGTAGGCTTTCGAAAAAATCTCTATAGAAGTTGCGAAATGAACGCCCGCCCGTTTACTTTCAAGGTTTTTGACGTTGAAATTATTAGGGCAGATCACAACAATTAAAGCATAATAAATATCTGGTAAACCTTCAAACTTAAAATTGTACGATGTAATTGTGTCAATTGGTTTGTGGAGGTTTATTCTGTTTTTGGGCTCTAGGCTATCCAGATGGGCAAGGAAGTTTTTAGCAACCGAAATGGAAACGTGTTTTTACCGAATGGCCATTATTTCAATGCTCTTTTCGTTATTAGTAAATGTTTTACGACTAAATTGTTTTATCTTTGTAAATTTCCAGTAAGAATAAACGGCGTACTTCGCGACTGCGCGCCTCAGAAGCACGAGTACCAGGACTACAAGAACGGGAGGTGGTCACCAAAGATGGAGATCTTAGAACCTTACGTAGAAGGCTGTGAACACGTCGACGACAAGGGCGAGAGGAGTACACCTACAAGGTAATGACGTCATAATACACTTACTCAAGTAATTAATTTAAAAAATATAAGGCACACATCATATGTACATAGACACGAATAGCATACAGCCTTTCTAAAAAGAAAAGTGTTGTGCCTAAAAAAAAATATGGTAACATTTATTTTCTTGCTACAGTAAATGACAGTATACGTTAGGAATTTGTACGTGTAAATGAAGTAAAAAACATTTGGTAGTTTTGCTAAGTCTGGAGGTTTACAACGTACGTCTTTCGACTACAAATCAGGTGATAATGATATCATACGGCCAAATCTCAGAGAGTAATCCCTAAGTTCATACAAAACACATATTTACATGCAGAGATACGTCATTTGTTTGCACAGTTTATACTGACGGAATTAAAATCCCTATGCAAAATATTTGTATAAAGCAAGGAGCACGTGTAAAGATTTATTTTTACTTGGTTTCATAGTGCAAGTTTACTTTTGTGTGTTTATACAATGCACCTATTACATAGTCTGGACAAACTATTCGTTGTTTATTCACAAACGAAGCTATGGTGTATTGAGCAGCATGTTTCCTTTCAATATATTACGCAGCAGAGAATAGGAGAGACTTTTAGCCCATTGAAGAGGGCGGTTTCGCCGCATTATCTTGAGTCAATTCATTAATTCATTTATGACAAAATATTGTCATGTTAATAAATAAGGGTGAAGACACTGGCATCTGTAACAAAGCTTCGGCTAGCATAGATGTCAGGACAATGTGTGGATATTGTAACAGATTTAATGTCAATAAAATATTTTTGTTTTTTTTTTATTGAATTTGTTTTATTTTGATTCCAGATATTGCTATTGTCGGAAGGACCTGTGCAACTCGTCGCCGAGCACGAGCCACGAAGGCTACACCGACATCATGGGCGTCATAGTAGTATTCAATCTAATGAAATACATCAACAGCCTTAGGTAGTAACGAGTCTCCAACTGTTAGGAATAAATGTACTATGTAAAGTTGCCCAGCAACTTACTCGCAATCATTTGTGATATCAAAGGGTATAGTGATTTTTTAATTTAAGTAAAACAATCTTTATACCTTCAGTATTTAATTTGTAAATAATTTTTGGCGTTCAGAAGTTATTTATTGATCAAATATACTGTTTGACGTATATTATTAAGGTCGAATCTCTGTGTATATACGGGCTTGTGTAATCATTGTAATTTATTGTGTATTTACATAAATATTTATGTCATATTTTCTTTCTTTCAATATGCCATTATAAATGACTAGATAACATTATTAATATTGAGCACGAATTGTGTATGCGATGTATTTCTATTTTGCTTACGCTTGTAGTCAAAGTTTGTTCCAAAATAATTCATAAGAAAATGAGAAAATTCTTTTGCCTATGGTAGCTGGTAAATTGAAAAAAGCTTAAATTCGAAAAATTGAAACATATCTATAAGTGCAGATATTACTAAGTTAATTTTGACAACACATAGGAATCTGTTTACAGATAAATATTGGAATATATATTATTGTAGAAAACATATGCTTATTAACGTCATAGACTCGGCAACTATTATTTGGACAACAAAAGAATGATAAACACGATTTTATGGTTTACGCAGAATTCAGAACATAGAGTAGCTCAAATATTTGTAAGCAGCAGCAACAAAAGACCTTACATAGAATTATCGATATTAGCAGAGTTTGTTGGCAGTTGTTACAAATCGTTTTTTTACTATATTATAAGTTTGAATGGTTTTAAATTCCTAATACTTATGACAACAAGTTACAGACATGAAAAGAAGTTTATGAATTCGCTGTGTGACGAACGTATAATGGCAGTGTATGAACACTCATATTCGAACTAATCTAGTGAGACTAGGATAGATAGGGGTTTCGAATCCCTACAAAGGCAACGGGATATTACCACGAGTTGGAAATGTTATCGCCACACCAGTGCGCTTTTATTTGCATCTTTCTTCAAGGAATGACATAGCAAATACAGCAAAAGTTTGCTTTATGGCATTCAATACTATATTGCGAGAGACAATTTATACACTGAAGACGGAATGGAAATATAAAAGCGCACTAGGGTGGACATAATGTAGCTAAACATAGCTGTGATTTTGCCTAGTGTGTATCACATGAAATACTTATGTTAAAATAAACGTTATAGTGATTAAATGTATTTACTATGTTTCATTTGCATAGCATTACATACAATAAAGAAAGACATACTAAAACAAAATGAGTTTTACTTCAATGAACATTTGTGCACATATTTTGTTCCCCGTAAAATAGCTGCTGATTTGTAGAAGAATGCCCCTATACCTCTAGAAGGTTTTGTTTATTGAACATTCTGAGTCACTCTAATAAGAGATTAGCCGCAAAATAACATTACTAGATTGGATGTACTACAAAAATTGGGACTACAATAACTCAATTACATCCTTGATTACATACACGCCGATATCGCTGCTATAAACCAAATAAAAGATAATGGGCTGCTTTCAACTAGGTGACGTAAATGATCGGAATGTACTGAGATAATCGACACAGTGCCGGCGCCCTCCCGTTTTATTCACACTATCGTTCTGTCAGCTAAAGACAAACACGAGTATATTGGCTACAGCCTAAGTAAACATCTTTGTTCTGGATTACGTCACGAAATAAATACTCCTATACCTGCCTTGCTTTACCACTGAGAGGTTGATAAACTGTCTCACAAATATTTCTACATTTCCAACTGTATAAAGATTTCAGTTTTGGCTTATGTTAGTGGCCAATACAATGACTTAGAAGGATCATTTTTTTTATTATTTCGCTAGTGTAAGGTAAGAACATCGATAGTTTTATAAAACCTAAAAGGTAATATCTTGGATCTACTGCTGATATTACCTGCTGATGCAATTCTAGCCTGAGGAATAGTTATATCATAAGAAATTTGCTGCACCCTTACAGGGTTCATGTTGACACTATTATCTATCTGTACTACCTTTATGTAACGCAAGAGAGCAGAAACAAAATAACTTGTAAGAAAATGATGTGGAAAATCAAGATTTTTTTAAAAGCATCTTGATTTTTCACCGTTTTTTTTTTCATTTTTTCACAAGTTTTTTTGTTTCTGCTCTCTTGCGTTACATAAAGGTGGTACTAGTGGTAGTGGTAGTCTATAACAGTATAGTATTATATACCACTGGGGTCTGGAAAGCTCAGAAAGAAAATAGTCTCTGTCAAAGAGCAGATAGAAAGCTAAATATGTATTTCGTGATTAAACTTTAATTCTAGACCAGACAGGCGTGGCGACAGTCATAATCCGTGACAATAGATCGTACTAGACACGCCCTCGTCTCATTCACATAATCAATATTAAACGACGCCTGTTTTATGTCAACTGCGACCTGAATACTTACTTACTGATAACCTCGTGTAACGAACAAGTTTTTATGACTAAATAGATAAAGTTATGTGCTTTTTTGAAGGAAAAAGTGCATCCTGATGTTAAAAATATTGAACAATTGTGATGATACAAAATGTCGAGATTCAATTTGTGTCATGGGTAATTTAATGGTTATTACCTTATGGGGTCACAATAAATTAATAAGGAAATATAATGTGTAATAGGCTAAATGAAATTATTTGCAATGAAATCTGTATTGAATTTCAATTGTTATAATCGCAGCTGGAGCTGTATTTAGGTAAGTATATACGGACAAAATGTGTGTCAATTATCCTGAAACGGCAGTTGCCAAAATGTTCGGAATAGTGTGTCATAGGAATTGCAGTGGTTATTTTTATCAAGCATAACAAAGGATGTTGCGACGCGACGACCATATCGATAGTAAAATGTTTCACAATACGCCACACAGCAAAACGCGCAACTCGAATATTATAGTTTTTCTCGCAAAATACAGAAATAGAACGAAATTAGGGCAATAGGTAAACATACAAGTACTTTCATGAATATTTTTTGTACTAAATCAAAATAAGTGCAGACATGTTACTAATTAACACAAAACAGGTTGAACATTTGGTTCATCAAAAAAGCTTGTAATAATAAACGACTGAACGAGTCTGGGCAGTCACCATGAAACAACACTTAGATACACCTCGTTGGTCTCATGATCGCAAGTGCAACTGGTGACCGTGAAGTTTGCAACTTGAACGAAGGGAATAAGAACGTTCTGGAACACAATATATGACAGGAACAGGCTGAATAAACCCTCTAGATGAATGAAGAAGACTATTAACTGTTTATATTAAAGTAAGCTCGTTACAGAAGGATTTTCCTTCCTAATTATGGAAACGCAATAAACTGGATCCTGCAATTATTTTCCGCCAATAATATAGGTATACTTTATTATAATTAGTGCACTGAAACTTCGGATTTTCCAAGTCACTAATACTAATAATAAGACAGCACTAAAAACCATAATTGCAAAACTTGAGGAAAAATTTCAGGCTGATGAGGATAAAACAATATAACACCTGTAAATTGCATGTGTTAATTTATGTACATATGCAATATTAGGTTAATTAAATAAATACGCAGTTTAACGTGATTTAATTAAAGCGAAATAATTTTAATTATACTCATTAATCTACATTGTATTCGACTCAGGAAAATCGATCTGTAGTTAATTTATTATAATCTTATCGACTACACAAAACTATTTAAATAGGGGTTTTATTTAACCCGGGTTAAAGCCCGTGAATAAACTTTATTCACACGCAGTCATTGACATGCCAAAATAAGATACCTTTTAATAGAATATAGTAACGTACGTTTTCTATTCGAACCACTTGTGGTTATCTAAACACGCGAAAATGTTGTTATCAGAAACAAATTGAAGCTTCTGTTTTATTTAACTAAAACATTTAAAATAAAAAATGGCTCTAAACGACCGTGAAACCGGTATAATTTTGCGACTTTTATTTTTGAGCTTCTAAAATAAAAACTAAACAACGGAATTCGTTGCGAGCGACAAACAAAAATATGAAGTGCCAGAGACCGCCAAATGTTGGTCAGTGTCGCGGCGGCGCCAGTATCGATCGCATGATTCAACGCTATTGCCGCGAATATAAGAGCCTTATTTCTCTTTTATTTGGACATGTCCCGTTTTGCCACTGGGCTTCCTTCCTGTGAATCATGGAGTTGAGTGTGGAGGTGCCAATTTCAGTCCAGTGTAAAGCACTGTCGGCCACATGCGCCGGGATCGTAACATTGTAAATACATAACACATAAATGTAATTAAATAAAAACAGTTCGTACTTCTAGTTTAGTGTGTAGAGTAGTAGTGACGTTCGTTTTTAAAATGGATTTATTCGGATCTTTGTTGACTTTTGCCATGTTTTGGAAACGTAAGTGAAAGTGTTTTGATATTTTCCTAATTTCTTTTTTTTAATAATCACGCACGTGATGAAGTGAAAACAGCTGTTAACTTAACTAAAAATCTTAACCTTTCTTCGGGCTCTTTTAGTTTTAGAAAGCAATTGGTCTATAATATCCTGGACATTAACCACAGCTGATATATTAAAACAATTATGTCAACAACATCATTTAACACTTTGTTAACATTATCATTATATGTATTGTGGTAGTAACAAAAAGCGATCAGATGTAAACAAGCAATGTTATTCAGTAAACTACGTATCAAATATCACGTTAATTGATAACAAACAACCGTAAAATTGTGCTCACAAAATTAGGGAACTATACCTAATTTTATGAGCACAATTTTCCCGTTTCGGCATCAAAGATTGTGTTTGAAATTCGCGGCAACAGTTTAAAACAATAGACAGTAAAATATCGAGTGATCATATATAGACACGTTTATCAGTAAACGAAACATCGTGTGGGCAAGAACTTCATTATAAATTCTTCCATAGTCCTTCTGTCTCGTCGCAGTAGGCGTAATGAAGGCTAATTCAAATTTTAACTATTCTAAAGCAGTACCGATGTTAAAAGAAGCCTACCGGATAGCGGGTCTATTAACTGAACAAAGGACTAACGTAAAATGTCCACTCTATTCCCGGAAGACTATAAATTGTTTATAACTATATTATTTTTCGATCTGGTGGAGATTTTATATCAGAGTATTCAACGAGGTCATACGATAACAATGATAATTCGAGGACAAATGGCTTTTATCTGTGACGAGAACATTTTGGTAGAGATCTTTCAAAACTATGCACTCTATCAATAAGGTTTGTCCAATGATACCACTCTAGCGAAAGGGATTCATTACTCTATCGCTACAAATTAACAATTTATTTTAGGTAACCCGCTAGCGGGAAGTATAAAGGGAAAATAATGCGGATTATAATATCAAAGCTATGAAATTATTTTATGTAACTAAACATAATTATTGTAGTGATGAATACATTGACCTTTTACATCGAGTATTTATTAACTCATGTGTATATTGTTCAGACGCAATAGGTATATTACATTGTTTCCAATATTGATAATGCGTAAAAATATGCAAAAGTATCAATATAATGAGCGTACAATGTATTAAGGCAAATAAACATGAAAAATGGCGCAAAAAACGTTATCATATTATGATAATCGGTCTGAGTGATTATGCTGTGCACTGTGCAGGGATGTTTAAATTTTTCTTCTTATCGTATGGTTAGTGGTTAACTTAATGTCAAAGTTGTTCAAGCCAACAAATGACTGTTCATTTAATTGACAACTACCGGGACCGACTTCTTACGTGCCCTCCGAAGCACGGAGACGCCCAATTCAAATACCACAATGCGGTCACCCATCTATGGAATGACCGCGCCAAGGTTTGCTTACGTAACGTACGGACGTACGTACGTAACGTACGGATCGTTTACCGTCCTGTGAGTGCAACTGTCTATGGATGCCTCATATTCAATAGCATATAAGGTAATTAGTAAACATGTGGTCTACGATCATTAATGGTCGTAAGACTAGGTCAAGTCTAAACCGCATTATGTGGTGTCTAATTATTTGACAACTGAGAACCCTTTATCTTGCCAGCAACTATGTTGTGGTGTGGGATGTAGCTATCGCACTATACACAGTAGGTATTCTCGAGTGTCTTAACAAGCTGAATTAACAACATTATCCCATACTTTATATACTGATAACACAAGTGCAGACTAATAAAAATATTTCTGCAAATAGCTTTTTTATTGTTTAATACGATGTTCTTTAATTACGGGGTGTATTTTCATAGAACATTCGCGACTCCTTTTGTCAAGTTGTGGGTAAAAATAACTCGCCTACTTTTGCATCTTCCTACTTCGTATATTACATTATATGCAAAGCATTTCACGCTGCAAAACATAATACCGTTTCACTGTATCTACGACAAAATTAAACTGTTGCGAAATTACAGGACAATGTTTTGGGCTATTTATATGCATAACATTTATACACTATTGTATTATTACGATAATGAACACTACGTACATTGCAATGACTATTGATAGTCTTAATGACATCTATGGATAGTCACCTAATCACTCTAAAATCTATTCAAGTTATATTCTTAATCGAGAATGAATTTACGAAATCTGCCGCAACGAAATTACAAAAGGATAACTACTGCTAAGCTAACCCATTCGTCACAGAAACAATGGCAAGTTAAATATAAAATTATGACCTAGCTTCACAAGTTACGGATAAACGTTGGATAGCCTATCTGATAGATAAAGCGACAGCAAATGTTTGAAGTATACTTTCAGTATTCTGCGTGATAAGCTTAAGTATACATAAACTGGTATGGTGAAGCCAGCGATAGAACTACAAACAATAAAACTATCGTCACAACTCCTTCTAGTTCTCTTAAAGGAAGGTCGGTACTTCGGTAGTCAAACTTGAGTGACATCACGCCAGAACATTCGGACAATATAACATTGTTCGCGATTGTTTTATTCAGTGAATAATCAAGTTTTGCAACAGTCCATGTAGAGTTCAGTCACAGTAACATTTTATAACAGGTTGCGACACTCGTGTCACCTGCGGCAAAGTTCAACTTGGATAAATGTCCTAGCATCTTAGCAATTAATCATTTTGACTCCGACTATTACAGTCCGTTGTATTGACTGTGGCACTATAAACTATGGCTGTACAAAGAAAAAGGGTTAAGGGCCAGTTTCTCATTTTATATTAACCTAAACGAATCATCTGGAATAGATGGATGAAGGGCAATGATAATGATGCTGATGATTTAAGTGTCAGATAACATATCTACCAAATAAAGGGGCAGCAAATGTTTCAAAGCAACTGCCAAATTCCACCCAATAAGCCCAATAATCTCATATAGATATGTAAAAGTAGTGAAACCGGGCCTAATTTTACTATAGCCTTCAATGCATAGTCAAGACTAAGCATTGAAAGCCTAGAACATAAATCAATTCAAATACTTTCGAAAATACACACATCTATGTCCGTACATAGATCGATGTACGGACCATGATCACCAAGACCTTGTAATACTAAACAATACAGGCTTTATACAACACGAAAGGTCAAAATATTTGCTTGGAATTGTACTGCTTCATTAGTTTACACGTAGGTATAGGTAAATTGAGGTTATATGAACATACACAAGTAGCAAACAGGAAATAAAAACTAGCCAGCCGTAGCGATTAGCCTAGGTTACTGCTATGTAAGTCAGGTTTGATAACAAGACTGAAACGACGCTCGTAATACGTTACAATGCATATTACTATACAAGCGCCATGTCATTTAACCTTCAGGTGAATTTATAGGGTTACAATAAACCTACTATCTAAAGGCTGTATAGGACTTTAGGTCAGCATGACCGGCGCTTTTCTATGTATATGTCTCCATTTAATTATTTATTTCTTCATAGTTCTTTCTTAAAATATGTATGTTAAATCTGTCCCTTCGTAGATATAAAAAGGCCATAAATTATTTTCTTTAGAGCAGGTGATAATTACTTCAAATACAAACATTATAACTTGGAAGTCATCGGTGTGTTGCCTCGGGTTCAAACCGCATCGACCTCTTGTGTGGGAGGTACTATATAGACTACGCAAATATAAAAATTGGCTGGAATATTAGCACTCTTAACAAAACGACTTTATAAACAACTTAATGTTCTAAAGTCTCCTAATTATTCTTTCAGTATCATCAAGCCTTCAGTGCTACGACTGTCAGCCGGAGTGCTCTCGCTTCAACACAACCAACCCAAAATACATCACGAATTGTGAACACTCCACTATGTGCTTCAAGAAAATATCAACGTTAGACTTCGGCAATGGCGGTAAGCATACAGACAAACAACAGAAAAGACATACAATTAACGACAAAACTTAGATAACGAAACGAACAAAAAGAAAAACGCGAGATCTCTTTCATTCATTGTACTAAAGTTAATACACACCCATCAGAAACCTTCGAACTTATATAGATACTAGCGGACCCGACAGACGTTGTCCTGTTTAATAAATTAAAAATTAATAAAAAAAAACATTGTCCAGCGGACAAAATTGTGAATCTAAACCATTCTCAGATCCCCTAGAACATACACAAAAAAATTCATCAAAATTGGTCCAGTCGTTTAAGAGAAGTTCAGTGACATACACACTTACAGAAGAATTATATATATAAAGATGATAACATCGACTACTGAAACTCCTGTAAAATATTTACCAAAAAAGCATATACAAGTTAATTAATCATCAACCCTCTAAGACGGCTTCAAGAAAATTATAAAATGCGGCATCATTCTCTAAGCACTTATCTACTGCCCATTCAAACCGCATATTGAATAAATCTAAATATATCTATGTCTATAATCTAGCGAATGTTAACGAACATGTATTTATACGCAAGTGTTAATAACCAGCTGCCCGTGAAGTTCGACGGCAATGACCTTATTCAACCTCAATACTTGCAAGAACGATGTACTACACAAAAAAGCTTGTAAACACCAATAAATCTTTCATTAGATTGTGTTCTGCTAATTACTTTGATAAATTACGAAACACATTCACAGTTAAAAGTTGGTTTTAAAGCCGACAAATAGTAAATGGCAGATAGATTACCTGAAATATATAATTTATCGAACTCAGAGAGTTCCTGTTAAGTTAACCAAGGATCATTTGAGCCTTGAAACGGCTCGTAGGTCTGAATTAATTTGTACTTCTTCGTACAGCTACAAAATCTCAGCTGTTTCTTAACACAATTGTTCGTCCATTAAAATCGATTTTTATCTTCAAGTCACGATTAAATTTCGATAGAAAATACAGCTATGACCCTGACCAAAAGTTCGAAACAAATTAAATATGCAAATGGCTCCGATAAAGGAAGTTTGAGTCAATAAAATTCAAGAGACTACATATCGTACCGTTAAGCACTTGTGTGGTTTAATCGAATGACTCCTTTAAAGGAATATGTGTCGAGTAGAATGGCGCAAGCAACGCACAGTAACATGAAAATACCGGTCCTTATTACACAACCTGACATGCTTGATCTATCATTCGTTATTTCGAGATATACTTGTGATAAATTAAAACCAAAAACTTCAAACTACATAACGTAAAGTATTTTGCCATCCCCATGAAATAGATACCTATTAAGATGAATGATGTACTTCTTTAACATTTATAATTGTTAACAAAAGAATCAAGGAAACAAATTGAAACAATAACCAAAGCAAATATAGCTTTTTACCTAATATAAAATCCAGACTAAAGGTTTTTCAACCGCACGGAAAGTAAACCTTTTACGTATTTTCCTCAAATGGAAGGAGGAAGTAATAGGAATTGACCTAAACCCTTCAGGGGAATTTTGATGTCATGAGTAATGATAAGACTCATATTGTGCAAATAACCATAAAATACAAATCGGCATGTGAGTCACGAGTTATCAGTTCCTCTCGCAGCCCGACGATGCTAATGAGGACTGCACGCGCTCATGCATACACACGGTCAAACACCATGCACTATGAAATATCGTAATATTGTTACAGTAAACCAATTTTATAACCATTTAATGAGACAAACAAATAACTACATTTTCGGAATCTTCACTTTCAATCCTCGCCGAATTTAACAGTCTACTAAACATGTCATACGTAGACTAATTGGTAGTGATTACTGCTACTCAAAGTGCTGACTAATTTTACTCAAAACTATAGAAGCTCTGCTATGCGGTGATCTTATTAAAGTATTACAAGTTTCCCTCTCGCATACAATGACACTATTGTTTACCAATAAACTTTCACGATCGTATCAAGAATGCTAAAGCTCCGTAACATTAGGTAACATTTTAATTAGAATTCTACAAGGTAACGCAATTACGAAACTGATATCTATCTCAAAATGAGATCGAGTCGATTTTGTAAGTGAAAAAATACATTTTAGAGTGGGTTTAAGGAAAGTTCTTACTCACATAATATGCAAAGCTAATAAGATTTTGTTTTCAAGATGTTTTTAAGTATTTTAATGATGTAGTTTGTGATTCTCTATGACGACGAAATAGCCCACTGTTGGCCAAAAGACCTTGCCAAACAACTTGATTTAAATAAAAAAGAATTTAAAGTAGGAACTATTAAATGAAAACATTTATTTCTACAAAGCTAGTGATCATACTATTGAAACAAATTATAGCAGTTAAGTTTACCGTTCGCCTTTTATTTAAATACCAGCTCTAACTATCATATTCTTGTTACAGTCACATCACAAAACATACAACGTGGTTGTGCGGCACAGATAATGGATGGGGAACAAGTGAAGATCAATCGTAAATGGGTGGCAAGGACTACCATACACGAGGTGTATGAGGAAACGTGCTTCGACGACCCCAGCAACAAGGAACGAAGCACTAAAACAGTATTCTGTTACTGCAGAGGGGATCTGTGTAATAGTGCGAAGATGTATACTAGTGCGGTGGGATTACTTGCGCTGACTATCGCAGTGATAGTGAACAGTTAAAATTGTGATAGACTTAAGAGTGGAAATGCCAGTTCAACACTTAGGCTGTTGTTTCACTAGGGTTTATATTTATGTTATGTAAATGAAGCAACTATATTGGTGCTGACTGGAGACGTCTTAGGAGGAGTACTTTATGAGGAACCGTAGCCTTACAGTGGATTATGCGATAGGTAGTGACAACGAATGTATGAACAATTCTATCTAGACTCAATTTGTTAAGTTATGTAAAACTTTTGTGGACTGACTGTTACTGTCACAAGAAATGGTTCTCTAGTTTTAGAACTATAAAGAATTCGAGGAATTGTAAATGCTAATGGATACTGAAGAAGAATTGTAATGTGTTATTAAGTCAAAATAAATGTATCGAACAAAGAAAAATAAATGTAGTAAGTAGGTTAAGCAAGTAGGTGTATTGTATATTTTTTCCATTATTAATCGGTAAGTAATATCGATGGACTAATTAGATGTATTATAATAAGGCTATTTGTAAGATCCTAAATACTCATACGGGTCAATATTACTGCCAATTGTGTTAAGTTTGATGTAGGTAGTATTGGACAAGGCTTTACAGACGAGAGATTATTTTATCCTTTTTGAAACATAAAACATACAAAGTAATTATAAATTTTTCCCTATTATAATGTTTTGACCGTGACCCCATACGTTTTTTTTTTAACACGGGACGTACATATGCCCTTGCTCAGGATATATGCTATCAGTCTGGAGATCTGAATAAGATTTTCTCATCGAAAACAATAGCAAATAGACAAAAATGAATTCTGTTAAATTTTCAGTGTATTTATTCGATTGGTTGACCATATTCTTCGTATATTTTGTAAATAATTCAATATTCAACTTAGCTCTAACGTTAACCTTTCGTCTATACTGTGCGTAGTTTAAGACCTTATCCAAAGAGCTTCGACAGTGGTGCTTATAATTAATAAACGCATTATTACTAGTCATTATAATGTTAGTAGTAAGCCTCACAAATGTTAAGTAGTCAAGTTATTCACTTATCATTTCAATATTATCCTTTTATTTGTATTTAGATTTATAAAATTGTTGACCAACTATTGGTTATAAATAATATAATAAATCATTCCTACTGTAATACTTTGGTTAATTTA
This sequence comes from Anticarsia gemmatalis, assembly GCF_050436995.1. Classification (NCBI taxonomy): domain Eukaryota; kingdom Metazoa; phylum Arthropoda; class Insecta; order Lepidoptera; family Erebidae; genus Anticarsia; species Anticarsia gemmatalis. The sequence continues at coordinate 3,757,630 of NC_134764.1, read as the reverse complement.
TCCCCATTCTTTATTTTCCTTAGTGTGAGCAAACTGCCTAGAATACAAACACTACCTCCGGGACTTTAAACTGGCTTATTGAAGAACTGGAAGCCGTGGAAGAACTGAATAAATTGCAAGTACCTCCCCAATACTGCCCCAAGTTTAGGACTTAACCATGTCTCCCAGACATCCAAACACAATTTGAAAAACAATCGAGGCGAAAAATAAGCATAAAATATATAACGTCAGTTATATGGTAGCACTTTTATTTTTCATTTTAATCTCTAACTATCACGGTTTATAAGATACAGCCTGGTGACAGATAGACAGACAGGCTTACAAAAAGAAATCAGCGTCTCAGTAATAGGGTTTTATTTTTATCCTGGGTACTCCTTGGATGAAAAAAGGCTAAGTTGACAGTAAGATTTCATGACACAAAAATGAAAGAGAAACAGAGGGTCGAATTTTTCAATGTCACTGATGTTGAATGAAAGACATGTTTGAGCAGGTGTTATAATAACATACTACAATAACAAAATGTACCAAGAACATAATTTACGTAAAGTAGCTATTATGCATTTGAATCAAGACAAATATCGTATGCACTCAGCACTCATTATGAAATGAATGTAAAGTGTTATTGACTCGACTTTGTTCAAGAATTGCTCAAATATAGCTCTTTTAGTAGTCATTCTAGAAAATTGTTTCGAAAACCTACAACCATTTTAGGTATTATCATACAACTTGGAGTTTGACGTCAATGTTTGCAAAAACCTATGTAAATTATACGGTAAATAGGCACTTATTTCACGAGGACACGCTGAAATCATGTTTTTGTTTGAAATTAAGTCAACTTTATTTATCCCCAGCTTTTGAAGTACATTTATCGGTAGTTTATCTTTCAATAGCGTTTAAACTCCTATGAAAAACGCTATTAAATAACTCAGAAACCGGGGATAAATCAGATAGGTATCATACCTATAGTTATCCGGTTTACTCAGATTACTACTTAATTGGTATATTTAATTATAAGCTGTAGTTATATTTTATGTATAACGTTTATATTAACTCGGCAAATACTATTTGAATGTATTTAATGAGCTATCAGGACAATTGCTCCTTTATCGTGAGGACTTTTACAAACATACATGCAACGGACCCACAGTACAACTAGTCCCAAAACAACTATTTGCAAATCACACAAATATTTGTTTCGTGTTGGAATCGAGCCCACAACCTCTTGACCACCTTATCCTTTGTGCGACGGTCGACGAAGAACACATGTTGATTCACTTCTTAAAGTATATTCAAAAAGGTAGCCAAATACTTAAGACAAATGAACAGCTATGAAATAAAAATCCGTTACCGAGTTAATATCATAATAGATTCAACCTTTACCTATTGGCACTACCTATTAGCGTATAGTTAGAGGCATCTCGCATTCATATGACATTACAACGATGTAAACATAGTAGTATGTTATATAATACCGGTATATTATTTATTTTCATAAATACAGAACAAAAAATATCGCCCCACATTTTTTTGTTATATTATTATTATGTCATTGTACTCATTATGCTCAAATAAAATATTTTAAAATATTTTTAAGTTATACTTTTGATAATTACCAATGTTTGTAATGGAAGTTAGAGACGCGACCGAGCATAGAAAAACGCAAAGTTTAAATCCGAGGAACTTGTCAATTTTAATAAACGGACCACTGACATTTGACCCCGGTCAATCATATTCATAGTCCTTTTACATCTGCTACGGACTGTAGTCATCGTTATAAAAAAAAATGTGTTAAAAAATTGTGTTTGATAGGAAGATTTCAAATCATTTTCATTCGAAGAAGATTGTTCTACAAATATACAAAATTATGGATGGCACAAACATTTATACCTTGTGAATCCAACTTCGCAGTTTAGTGCCGTAACTAGAAATTGCTTCAACGGTAAAATGCCTAGGATCGTAGCCCGATGAGGTCACAGACCTGAGACATTTTGTCTTATCAAATAAAATATCGTCAATTTTTGATTAAGTGATATTGCTTTTTGTTTAGGTGCAGCGCAGACGACAGACTATCCGTGACGCACTTTTTAGTCTGTGAAAATAGAACTTATGCCATTAAATATGCAGTAACGCACACAACGCGCAAAAAGTCCGGCGCGTTACTACATTCTATTTTCACAGACTAAAAAGTGCATCAAGGATAGGCTGTCGTCTGCGTTGCACCTAATCCTCAGTTCCTCTAACACGGAGCTACTTATAATCGCGGCAGTAACAGTGTGGAGAAACACTTCAGAAACGGTTGTTGACTAGCTTAGCACTGACAAATATTAAAGCAGTCATGCAAGTACTCACATTAGCGTGGTTCTCGACGAGGCATAGAAAGACCACGTCTTCTCGCAGCAGTCTGACGGCGCCGTGCAACGGCTGCGCTGACTTGCTCTTCAACATACGGTATAGCAGAGCTGATGACATGTGCGCGAAGTCCTCGCCTGGATGATAAAACAAATTAGGTAGTTTAAACAGAAGTTCATAAGTATTATTACTGAAAAGAAACAAGTCAGGACTCTTTTTAGTTGACTAAAATTTCTATAAAATGTCGAAATCTACATAGGTACATAAGTTTGTCAATTATAAAAGAGATTTGTTATTCCATCATTGCATACGTTTTTTAATCATGAAACTCGTCGGCTCTTTGTTTAAATAAAGGCTAAAAGTTTAAATAAAAAAATGCGTATGTTTGACTGCGTTGACTAGAGTGTAAGTACCTACCTACTTCGATAACGCGTAACGGGGCTTTCGAGGCTGAAAATAATTTCATTATACCTAATAACTTAGTTTGTTTTACTCTTCCTTACTCTAAATGTAGGCAAATGAAAATGTTGTGTAAAGCAAATAACCATTAGGGTAAGATAGCTTGTTTATTTCAAACTAGCCAATTGTTAAACCAGTGAGAGATCAAATGTAGGCTACAGGCTGCTGATGGCTTATAAATGGTTTCTAAGGCAAAGCAGGTGCAGCAACTTAATTTCATATGGTGTAATTTTTTGGTTTGTTTTTTTTTACCAAAATACAATTGCATTGAACCCTTATCTATGCGTCGTAGTCTTACTAACTGCTGTTGCGCCGCCAATTCAGTTAATGTTATCTAACATACAAACCAACGTCAAACATGAACAAAGCTGTGCAAATATTCATTAGTTCCACTTCAAACATAATGCAAATTACTATAATTGGTTTCGCTTCAAGATACACTATGCACATAATAGTACCAGAGTTTTTATCAAAGTACCAGTTAACTGTATGACTAACCACATTCAAATATACAAACACTATAAGAAAAAAATGCATTGGTTTATAAAAAAACCTTTTTTAACCCATTTAATTTGACTGCCTCAGTGGTTTAGGTCACCACGCCGATACCACTGCATCGGGAGGTCGTGGGTTCGATTCCCACACGGAGCAATAATTGTTTCGGGTCTGGTTGTGCTTTGTGTCCGTTGTTTGTATGTTTGTAAAAGTCCCCGCGACCCAAGAGCAATTCTTAGTGCGGGAGTTGTCTTTTTAAAAAGAAAAAAAAAGAAAAAAAAATTAACACAGCCATTACTGTCTCACTCTTGGGCAAGGGTTTCTTTTCGGAATGAAGGATAGGTTACGCCTTTTAGTGCCATTATGTTGGCCTAGATTTTATTGGAGTCTTTATACTCCCTCAATATTTTTTATTAAATATCCTACTTTTTAAAATGAATCAATTTATGTAACCTATTTTATCAATCTTTCTTACCTACTTTAAAACATAACAATATAAACCTTTAATTTTTTCTAATTTTCCTAAATAAGAAAGACACATGGGGTATGTAGCAAGGGGGGAAAGAAAGCATCTTTCCCTTTTTTCTACTAGTAATTGCTAAGAACCAAGGGTTACCTGTCAGATCCTCCCAATGAGCAGATATAAGTCCAGAACAATGCTCTTTCAGGGCAGAGGCACCAATCTCATCTGCAGCCGAATAGAACTTCACACAAGACCTGAAATATTTAAGTGATAAAACAATTACTACAAGGCAGTTTTTTTTAAGTCAATTTATTACATTTTCCTGTATTATTTAATTCAGTATTAGATTTTTCAAAACATTTCATGAGTGAGTATATAATTAATTAATTGATAGAAAAAGGTTGATTTGAAACTTCTTGTAGGGTACAGTACAAAAGAAAAATTATCATTTATTTATGTTTAGTTTCTAATTACAATCTTACCTGACTCCTACTGATGCAATAAGTGCTTGTTCACACTTGCCAACCAGTCCATGTAACTTAAAGCCAGCGGCAGACTTCATGAGCTGAAGAGCAAAGCTGTCTCCCCGAGATAGATCAACCACATCTGTATACAACCATTTCAAGAGAGCAGCTCCTATCTCATCTGGTAGGTTGGTCCAATCTGTAATGTCGAAGTATTTGGGTATAAGTATGACAGCAAATATTAAAATAATTACAATTGAACAGGCTTATAATATAATAATATAATAATGCTACTACTTCTGAAGAAGATTAGGAGAATCGTTTTTTGGTAATCAAGCAATAATTATCAAAATAGTAATTGTGACTGCTAGTAGGATAGATAAGTAATTACCTAATTCATCAAGATTCTTGAGTGCCTCCTCATTCCAATCATCGGAACGAGCGTTCAACACGAACTTGTGTCCCGGCATGGATTTACTCTGCAGCTTGATAGAGATGTCGGAATACGTTTCCCGGCCATAGAGAGTGGCGACAGTCATGAGAAGTCGGGCCACAAAACTGGTCTCGCTGAGATCGCCGGCGGATGCTGCTGCCAGCGTATATTTGCGCTCCAACTCGGCACAGTGACTCTGCAGCTTTCCATACTCATCCTTCAGCAGTGCCAGGTGCTGCTGAAGCTTCGTCACCTCGCTTGAAGCTAAACAAATCGACATAGTCACAAGACTGGCACCGACAACACCGCCCACTATTACAAACAAGTTTTACAGACAAAAAACTTTTATTTTATCAGTAACTACTCACCCATGACAAGGTTGTTTAGTTGTGATGCAGAATCAAAAAAAAGCCTTGAATTATCTAGTCCGAATAAAAAAAATATTTATTCGTAAATTATAAAATGACAATTTATCTATTGTCAGCAAATTGTCGGCCATCAGTCAATAAACATTACATTTCTTTACACCTTGCAGAAACTCCTATGAGTAAGCAAATTTATTTTATAGCAATTATCCGGAAAAAAATAAATGAGAACTGATCAATTTGCAATAAGAAATATAGTAAGAAAAAACTTGTTGCGTATGCAAATTAGTTTGTACTAAGTATCTGCGTATTGTATGTTTATAGTTCTAAATTTTTCGATGTTATTAAAATAGTATGCGTGTAAAGAGTTACTGTTAATGTTTTGACAGAAAATAATACAGTTCAGGTAAATATGTTAGTTCAAATTTGAAGCATGTGAACGAGACAGATTTATACAAATCATGCTAAACAAAAGAAGATGCACATATAAACTGACAGTGAATGAGAGTTTGCCAAAGAAAGCACTTTTCATTGAAGAATAGTTTCGGTCAATCCTAACAGATGACGCTACGTACGTAAAATCTATTTTCAAGATAACCTTCAAGTGATTTTGTCAATTATTGATAACAAGTTACTTTTTATCAACCTTTTATTTGTAGTTTAGAATCGTTTATTAGCGTGTTTTGTTCTAACGACAATTATGAATTCTCTTAATAAAGTGTTAGTCTTAAGTTCATCGTTATCCAAGAATGCGAGGTATTTCTTCAGATATTTTGTAAAGTGTCCGGTTTTATATTTGGAACTGTCGTGTGTATATCAAAGTTATTTTTGTAGGTTGATTTCTACAAGTGCACGTTTGAACGCCGACGATGGATGGTTTTCGAAGTTATTGGTGCGGCGAATCGAGCCGACGAAAGAGTCCCACAGTCGTATGCTTAGCGACAAGGAGATAATATATGCACTTCATACACATAACATAAGGCCCGATTCTATGGATAAATACCTACAAAACTAGTACGTGCTTACATAAATATTCTTACATAAGTAATATGCCGGTTGGCAGTGAGCAAACAGTGGCTATTATGCAACAGCTGTAAATAGAACGTAACATAACAATATACAGTAACACTAACAAATCATTACAGTACATTGACGTTATCTATGTGAAACCTTGACCCTCTAGATCAATAGTATCATTAGTAGCCACTGTTCCAAACTAAGCATGATCAATGTATAATTATTACCTATTTATTTACTAGATATCAAACAAACAAATCATAATTGTACAATGCAGTAGTAAAAAACACTGCACTCTTTAAATTACCTCCTGAAGTTCAACACCTATCTGAATCTTATAGGATTGCTTTTGATGTCTACTATAAGAAAGTATATGTAATAGTCATATGTCATCTTAGTTCCAAATTTTGGCAAGACCATATTTAGCCTATTGGAGCAAAGAAAGTAATGATATATAATGTTCTAGCTCATATCATGCTACCGAGCAAAGCACTACTCCTTATCTACTTAATACAGTCTGCTGCAAGTGATCTGTAGTCACTGCAAAATGTGACTACTGAAAAGTAATTATTGCAGTACTAAACAGTTTCAACTATCTGTTTTAGCAAAACATCAGTGGAGTTTGTGCATTCCCAAAAAGCAGATCTTGGCTGTGAGCTGGTGGGATCATGGACTGTGTCTGTGGGGGACATGGACCAGGCCCTGCACTTGTGGCGATATGTCGGAGGCTTTGAGAAAATTGACAAAGCTAAAATACTCTTCAAAGAGAACCCTGTAAGAAATTGACAATTCTACAGAAAGTAATATAATGAATAAAGTATAAGGCTTAGGACAACCGCAAACCTTGAACTAAAGCCTAATTTATGTATGCTGGTTGGATTCCCAGTTGTCACAATTTTACAACCCATGTTAATATTTTATTTTACTTCAAAAGTGACTGAGAAAGTAGGTTCCTGTAGTGAGACAGCATTTATTTGTAACTATTTTAATATACATTTAGAACTAGTTTTAACAAGATAAGGCATGTTATTTTTACAATAAATTTTCTATTTGAATAATCATTATTATGTTCCACTCAACTTTTCTAATTCCATGCATCTTGTTGAAGAAACGTATAGGCGTCCAGAGAAGAATGAATTTTAGGTGATTTAGGGAATGTTTTCCTTCTCTGGATATAAAGTATTATTCCTGAATTGTTGCTATACATTTTAATATCTATTTTTCAGGATTACCGAGCTTTGGAGAAAGAACGTGGGCAGCTTGTAAGATCTCGACACTTGCAGTATTTGCTTGCATTCAGCTTCTGGCCCAATGGCGAGCCGCGCGAACCTAACAACATTTATGAGATTAGATCTTACAGGTAACTTCTAATACTAGTTTATTAACACCCGATTTCTGAGGTACGTTAAGCGGTATTCTTATTATTTCTATTCAATAGGGTTCAATCTCTTATAAAAAAACGCTATTGAATAGATACTATAGACTACAGCTTAATGTACTCAGAAACTGGGGGTTACTCTTGTATAGAGGTAACTCCTAATACCTATCTGAAAAAAGGCAAAGAAAATTTCCATGTTGATCAACGTAATTTACTTATTATTTGACATTCTTGTCATCACACGACCCCTCTTTGTACCTCCACTTGGTCTTAGTCTATGTAAGTTACTTCTATTTGTTATAGTCTCAAGCCCGGCACTATGATAGAGTGGGGAAACAACTGGGCCCGCGGCCTCACCTACCGTCGCTCGCAGAATGAAGCATTTGCCGGATACTTTTCACAGATCGGACGACTCTACAATGTACATCATATTTGGTGTAAGTTTTTGTGTCTTTTTAGAGTTTTTAGTAACATCCTTACAAAATTCTCTCTCAAGTTGTAATGATATCGACTAATATTTTGATTGTACACATTTTTTATATGCTCCAGATAGATGTTTATTGTAATTTGATACCATTTATCAGTAGCAAACGATATCTAGAACTTTCGAACGACTCGTATTTGGCACGAAAATGTGGGTTTACTTATCTGATGAAACATCTCTTACCTATTGTTACAATACTACAGCGATTCTTTATCTTAAAGTTACACATTACTTGACGTTGAAATGTTGTTTTACTGTTTGAAAACGATTGCATCATGTATATTTTTTTACTAACAGGCTACAAGAACTTGCAAGCTCGTCGAGAGACGCGTGAGAGCACGTGGCGCAATCCTGGCTGGGACGAGTGCGTCGCTTACACGGTGCCGCTCATTCGTGAAATGCACTGCCGTATTCTCGAACCGACTGAATTCTCTCCTACACAGTAAAAAGACAAATGCATGAGCTTACGCCAACAATTTTATGAACATCATTAATTTCTTAATCATTCTTCACGATGCCTCCAATTTATAGCGTGAAATACGAGATTGATACAACACGCTCATTATATTTATAAGAATAAGTGCAATGTTCATAAAATGTTTACAACGACTCGCTTTTATGATCTTCGTAAATGGTGAAAATCTAAATGTAATACTTTAGGACACAAACTATTATGTAAGGCATAAAATATTGTGGCATTATGACCCAAGCAAGTGGCGAGTACTGCCATATTAGTTTCCAAATACTTTTAGTAGATGGAAGTCTTATTATTATAGTTGTTAATGTGCTATCTAACAACAATGCTATGTAGCAGTAATCAATAATTTAGTTTATATGAAAAGAAGAACATGAACGACTGTCTTCATGATAACAAAGTCGTAACCATTGGGTTTTGAAGTCTTAAAGGTATGTCTAATATAAAAAAAAATGCTGAATTTATTATCAGCCTATCTAGCACAATTTGTATCTGTGGTCTTTACATAAATATTATTATCAATAAAATTTTAAAAAGGCTATAAGCTTAACCCTTTGTTGTAATGAAATTGTTCTTAAGTTCATCATGAAATCGCGACACTGTATCGTAGATTGATTTTAAATCTTTTATTTTGATAGCATTTATTATAAACTAAATCATAACATTAATGTATTTTAAGAGAAACATAGTTGTAAATCTAAATGATCATCTTGATAAAAAGTACTTTTGGTATAGTTGTTGTATATCCTTGATTTTTTGTTTCACATATTTTATGTTACTATAAAATAGATTTTTTAAACAGTTGAATGCGTATTTTATTTGCATGTTTAATCGGTGTTTGGCAGGTTCGTTAGTAAATAATACAAGAAGATGATTTTCTTTCCATTTAATTTATTTCGGTTTGATTTTTCATGAACCAGATTATATTACAGTATTATTAGTGATAATAGTTAGAATCTAGAAATTCATTGTTAAATATTATGTAACAAAAAATAAAAAGAAAACAACGGTGCACCGAGCGAGCCGTAAACAATCGCAAACTATAATCAATAACGGCGGCCGCGCGCACCTTGTCACAAGTCGGTCACAATATTGCTAACTACCTATCTGTGATAAAACACTATACAATGGTAAAATATAAAAATTGTATAGTTACAATTTACAAAATACGTGACCGCTAACTACGAGTTTGGTACTCCTATCTCATCATAATTATTCTGTAGATCGTGACCGTTGAAAGGTGACAGTTTAACTGATAACATCTAACTCTAGAACAGCTAAGTGGTGGGAGGTTGGAATAGGAAAAAGACGCGCCTACGCACTATACTCGTGCCCCTCGCGGCGTGCGAACACCACGTTACACACGCAGCAGTCTAGGCAGAGGACTATGACAGCGAGCAAAATACTACGCGCCTAACGTTAAGTACCGACCATCTATTGCACGCAAGCGAAGTTACAGCTTACAATTCAATTCCATAGTGCTTCGGTTCTCGATTTTGCTACGACACATGCGGAATTAGTAGTGGACGTAACGAATTTGAATAATACCAGCATTACTCTGTCATAAATAAGAAAAGTCGCCGAAATAGCAGTTTCATAACGCGGCAGCAATAACAACCGCTCGTCGCGTCTCTATGGCCAAAATATTGAAATGATTTGTGACATTTTACCAAACGCTATCTATGTGTATTTATAGTGAGTATTTTATATTGCAGTTTGTGCAAAATGTATACATCAATTCTAATTGTTATATACAGTAGAGTGTACGAGATGGTTAGTCCACGTCCGCGCGCTCGCAGTATACTATTATGTACAGAGACAGGGTGACAAGTTAGGCTGTGTCTAGAGATTATTGTCATATATTTGGTCAGTTCAGGAGGGGGAGGGATTGTGGAGTCTACGAATAACGTGAAATCTATTCACAATGCCATTTACTACATTCTTGCATTACCTAGGAAATCGAAGCGAATTGTTATAATTATATGATTCTAGTAAATAGCCTTGTGTAAAGATATTCACTTAAAAACAGCTAAATTTTTGTCAAACACTTTGTATATAATTTTACACCTAAATCACTTAGGCTTCAATACTTTAAAACCGTTAAGAAACCTCCAACAAACTCAAATAATACGATCACATTATGTGATGCTTTAGGAAAAGAATATTAATAAAAATAATAAAAAATACTTTAAAAATAGTATTAACTAAATTTGGGTATTTATGACTATAATCCATTTTAAATTAAATAATACATTTGCTATACATATTTGACTGGTAAGCTTAGTACACAATACGATAGGGTATTAGGACACTAAATAAAGAAAATAGCACATAGTCGGGCCCCGCACGGGGTCCGCCGCGTCGCACTTCCAATGTACACAAAACCGCACTCGCACCTTACAAAAGTAACAAATTATTTATAATATTTTAATTATATATTATTGTTCTTTATATACATACGCCGAGCCCCGCGCGCCCACCGCCCGTTAAGGCAAATCGTGTGCTCGCTAATATTCACATACATACATATATATTATACTTTATATTTACAGAACGTAACGGGCAGATCGCTACACAACATTACGCAGCACCTGCACTTTGTTATTTATGATTTAGTAAAGCGTGTTACAATCGTTTAAAATCTAAAAATGTTCTAAAATAATCATAATAATATACGTCTTCGTACAAAACCATTTAAACATTTAATAAACTCAATACTAGGCCAATAAACAAATGCCGTCAGTCCGCTCTTCAAAAAATTCAACTTACATTAATTACATGCGAAAATGGTTCCTAAAGTAAAAACTAATGATATGAATATTAGAATTTTGACTATCTAATGTTGTAAATAATAATTTCCTCTGTCCAATAGTGAGGTGGGGGCGGCGGGGGGCGCGGAGCTCGGTGTTTCCTCACTGACTACTTCATCTAATTAATGCCTTTTGTCAAACATCTTAAGCGTACACTTTGAGGATCAACATTCCTTGGTTTCACTACAAAGTTTACCTTAACGTAACTCGACGTGTTCGCGGTAATCCATTGCGATTTTTTTCAATCTTGTTTCACTAGAGCATCAAGATGAAAAATCAGTTAGAACCACTGTGGAAACTTATGATAAACTACATATTTATACAAGATTGGATGAGGAATACTAGATTTTAAATGTAATCATGCCCTCTACTGGACACTGTTCCGTTGTTCGTGTACGCTACTAACGTACGCGTGTGCTGCGGTCTCGCGATGGACGGTCTAATAGTATTCTACAGATTGATCATCAAATTTCTTATGTCTAAGAGATCGAATATTCAGACGCGACTAAAATTAAGTTTTTAAGATTTAAACGAGTTAATTTAACGTTAAAGTGCGATCACAACTTTAGAGTGCAGTGGACATTTGTGTCCGCGCATTTATTGTATTGTTAGTTAAATTACGGTGGCGGCTAGATAATGCAACGGAACAGTGTCATACCGTGAGTAAAATTCTAATAGAAAAAAAGCGTCTCATTCTCACATCGATGCATCATTTAAATAACCTCAGACATATGCAGACAGACTTGCGTATAACCTCTTTGTTACCATTATATCTTCACTTACATGTATGCAACAATATGTTCCTGATATTGTGAACAATATTATACATAGGCACATCAAGTATATATTTGAGATAAGTTTACAATATATTATTTCGAAATGAAATAAAGAACATGATATCTCCGTAAAGATACGGCGTCAGTCAGTATTTTAAAATAATATTTAAATGTATAAACAAAAGTTACATATCAATTATGTACAAGTTTGTTCTAATATTTCAGTTCAACTCACAATATCAGTAACACGTTGGTGCGTCAACACTTGCGTTGATGTATAATAATTTACTTTGTGTATAATCACAACATACAATAGTGAGCTTATATCATCGGTGGACATCGTGTGAACACACATAAGTTTACTATCGCACGCTGCGATCGTTCCGCTTATTCCTCGACTCGACTGTAGCTAAGAAATAATTATTTAATTATGGAGTGCAATAAACTTAATAGTGTAATAAAATAGGAAATGCCCTCCCGAACCATTTGTCTTAACGGCCGTACTTTTCACTTGGAAGACGTAACGAAAAATCTTTTTAAAAAATTAGGCTAGTATTACCAGTGTCCAACAATATATTTAAATAATCTCATGTTGCCAATAAACATGAATGTTCACACCGCGGGAGGGCAGACAGTCTCAGTAATTAGAATGGGACATGGAGTTCTAGTGCTGCTGCCACAACAGTGTACCGTTCCGGATTCTCTTTAACAATTTTGCGGACCACTACATACTCACATGATACAATCAACACATATAATTTCTTCATAACAAGTCTAATGAGGTAGCCCGTGAACATCGCTAACGATAATAACAACAATCGATCGTATGTAACACGCTCCGAATACTAGAGAGCGCACACTGTATCACTTACAAAATTCGCGATCAATAATTTTTTATTACTAAATTACACTCGGGTCCACAAAATTTTGTAGGCATTTCACGCCCTATATCGTAGTGTCGACGTCGACTGAATCCCTAGATCGCAAGTATTAATAGGACCAAATATCGTTATCACTGGATATCCAAGTCGTACGACTCGCGGGTGACGTCTGTGGAGATAGTCGGAGTGCAATATGGTTTCCTCGAGTTCTATCGTTACTGAGGGCCGCAGCGCGCGGCGATAGATTCACAGGCGTTCCCGTCGAGCGATGCGAGCGGTGAGGGGGCGGGAGTCAGCCGCAGAGCACTGTTGTGTGGGAGCTGGTGCAGCAAGCGACGGGTGTGTGGCGTGTGGGCAGCAGCAGGGGCGGCGCGCGTTACAGCGAGCCCGCCGCGAAGCTCGCCGACGAGTTGCTGTGCGCCAGCGACAGCATGGAGCCCGACAGCGACTGCTCCTCCTCTCCGTACCCGTCTCGGCTGCCCTCCGCGATCGCCATTGCGCTAAACACAATAACAATCGATGTCAACTAAATCACCAAATACTACATTAAAGAAAATCGCTGCAAGTCTCCACCATCTTATGTTGGTCGTAGAGATATAAAAATATATCCTTTGAATGTGTATTTATATTACCTGAAGCCGAGCCTCGCGCTCTCGTTGTCGAAGTGTTCGAGGTCGCGCTCGTGTCTGTCGTGCAACAGACGCGTGCGTTCGGCGCGCTCCGCCACGAACTGGGCGCACTCCGACTCCATCTGTATACAAGCAAACCGATCGTGTAGTTCTCAATAGTCTTGATAGCGTAGAGACGTACTTGTTACATTCATAAGTTTGACACATGAATTCACAAAGAGGACTAGACTAAAGACAGTAAACTCATTATTTTATAAGCACATTAATTTTACGAACGAGCATTTCCAACGTTAACATTAGTTTATATCGTCAAACTCGAACACAAAAGTAAGTTAGTTAGTTAGTGTAGTGGTGTTTTACCTTCTGCTCGAGCAGTCCGCGGCGCACGGCCACCCGGTCCTCGAGCTCCCGACGCTCGCGGTTGCGCTGCGCCTCGGCCTGCATCTTGCTCTTGCTCTGGTACGCTGTCAGCATGTCCAGCTCGTGCTCCAGCTGCATCTTCAGCTGCTGGCACTCCATCTGCACATTACGTTTAGAATATTATTATTATAGAAACAATCAATTTTTTTTATTCAAACCATTAAATATCAAACGAGGTTGAAACAGCATTGCCTTGTCTCACAGTAGTTGACTAGCTATCATAGTGGCGTAGCCTATCCTTGTAGTTGACTTAACAAGCGGGAGCTCATCTTCTTTCTCAAGTGCAAGAAGTCTAAGAAAAACTGTATGTAATAATGTGTGATACATACCATTTGGCTCTCGTCGAGCCTCACGGTCTGCTTCTGCAACATCTCCGTGATGCTCTGGTCGTACTGCTCGCCGAGCAGCACCAACTTGCGTCGCTTCTCATCCTTCAACGTCTTTATTACTTCCTTCTGTTGCTCCTGCGTTTAAACAACATGTACATCAGATTAACAGAAAGGACTCACTGAATAAAGGTTACTTTAAATATCTTTCACCAATTAAACGGTGAGTGGTTTTCACACGTGTTTTTTTTAAACAAATGCGTACCTTAGCGGTCATCTGCAGTATTTGCGCTTTGAGCGCCTTGTACTGGCGCGTCTGTATCTTGCACGTCTCACGGAACTGCTTGCGAATCTGCATCTCCTTTTGCTGTAACACGCATAAATGCAAAGTCAATATGAATCTTTGATCCATAAAAAATAATAGCGTAAATTATATTTGTGAAATTTGAGTAACTGCTTCTTACTTTGGCAAATGAAATGTTAATTGTTTCTGAAGACAAATACATTGTTGTTAGCATTATAGTAATATTCGTAAATGTAAGAATGACCGTGATATACGGATATCGTGCTAAGCCCGGTCCTCGTATGCTTGCGTGGTATACTAGTTCTTACTTTGAGGCTCTTAGGTTGTTGCTTGAGCTGCAGCGCGTGCTTCTTGCGCAGCTCGTGCTCGGCGCGCTGCATGTACTCGCGCTGGTTGGCCAGCTCCGTCGCGTGCTGGTTGTATAACTGCTCTTCTCTGAAATGTAACAATATAAAACGTAATATTATTTACTTCTTTACAAATATTAGTTGTCCGCAATGTTTAAATTGTAGCAAAGTAACACACAGATCGAGGATCGTAAACCGATATCCGGTACCAGTTATTCATTAGGGGCAAACCCGTCAAAATAAATAACCGTTAACGCTTGTGGTAGAGAATAGACCGCAAATAAGATTGGCTTTCCTGCGACACTGATGTCAGTAGTACACAATGTTGTATGGATCACTACGCAGCGGCGTTGATGCGCAAAGTATGTATAGGGCGTTATTTTTTAATCGCATTCTGTCGCATCGTGTTCGTCATTCACGAAGTACAATGCATACATGTTTTACTTCAATGGGTACCATAAATTACAAGTAGATGGGGTATATGTTACCTAAGCGCATGCACGCCTTTCTGCTGTCGATACTCTAGTTCTTGCGTCTTCTCGTGGTGCCGCAGTAGCATCGCGTGCGCCTGCTCCAACTGGTTCTGACGTTTGTTCAGCTCCTGAAACGATACAGCTAATTGTATTAACTGTCTAGTAAAATTATATCTTTAACTGCTTTTGTCGATGAACCCTCATACTAGGCTATGCGAATGTTAGAATAGAAAATTAATGAATAATGCGCACACATCATGTGGTTAGGTTTATATAAAACTGGTCGTCGTAAATGTTTATTCCATTGCTTTACAACTCGCGCTCGTGAGTTTCGAGCACACATCAAAATTAGTTTATGCACTCTTTCAGAGCAAAATCCCTAAAGTTATTTCGTGTAGTCTGTGAGGGCATTGAATGCAGTGCGAGCGCTTACCTCCCGCAGCAGCTCCTGCTCCTTGTGGTGCACGGCCAGCATGCGGCGGCGGCGGAAGCGGCGCAGCTCCAGCTCCAGGTACTCGCGCTGCGACCGCACCAGCCGCGCCTCCTCCGCCGCCTCCGCCTGCTTCAGGTTGTCCTTCTGAGACCTGCGCAGTACCGCGTCCTTTGTTACTCGACGCCGGATTTACAATACAATTTGTAGTATGTAGATACATTTTCGCTAGTATCCCTATTTAGGGTTTAAGAAGGCCTCTATACACTGCAGGCTCCAGATGTACCTATTACAGCTACTTTACTTGCCTGACATGTTATCACTGTAACAGTGCAATCCGTAGTATCGTATATCTTTACAATAAACGAGAATAACAAAAGAATCGCACGTGCAATAAGAATCGCGCGTTCATAAACACATGACGTAATTAAACAACTATTAAATAAAGAAGGTAGGTGAGTAAGAACAATAGCTATAGTATTAACTCGATGCTACATTATGTACGTATGAACTAACAGCCGGGGTCAATATGGGATATGACCGAGACTAAACTGTTTGGTTACTAGTTTACGCAACATTTGTTTACAATATTGACGTACATATTACTTTTTGAAGGCATAAGAAATGGTTGTTAAAATATAAATGGCACATACTGTAGCGTGGCGTCCCGCTGCCTCTTAGGCGTGGCGTCGTCCATGCTGAGTTCTTTTTTCCACCTCTCCTTGTTGGCCTTGTACTCGCGCTTGCGCTGCGTCTCGAACGCCTTGCGTTCTTGCTCCTGCCGCGCCGTTATGTCTTTGATCAGCTTCTTCTCCGTCGCCGCATTCTGTTTTTGCTTGCGTTCTAGTTCCTGCGCGTGCTTCGTCTGGAATTATCGAATACGAATATATACCAGCTGATCGGGTGCTCATGTAAAATTTATGTCAAGTTCGATTCTCTATAGTAAGTTTACCAAAACTAAAAAAGAGCACTTCGTTGAATTGTCGCTTAACAAGAGTAGGGAATATCATGGATCGGAACATCGTGGAAGGTGCTTTTAGCGATGTATGGTAGCATACCTGCAGTCGCTCGAGGTCCCGCGACAGCTGCTGCAGCAGCGCCTCGTACTCGCGGTCGAGCTGCGCCTTGTGGGCGTCCACGTCGGCCTTGCAGCGCTCCTCCAGCTTCAGCAGCGCCGCCTGGTGCTCGCGCCGCATGCGCTTGTAGCCCGACATCTGCTCGTGCATCTCCTGCAACACACGCTCGTCAGCCCGCGCCCGGCCACAGCGGCACGGAGCGGGGTCGACACTCAACTGTTACGCGACTGGTTTCCGACTGCGTCTCGCCATCCGTCGTCGAATGGACGGCGCTAAAGTCCCATTGTCCGTCCTCTCCGCGCACGATATCTAAAGTTCGTCGTTCGGTGCGCAGTGCTCTATTGTTCGAACCTACTTTATTGTTAGTGAAGCATTTTTCTCGAGTTATACAATCGTGCTCTTGTAATAGTGCCGTTGAGAGATCACAAACGTTATTGTTTACCCGTATGCTTCGCTCTAAATCGAAATTTGATTCAGATTTCCCGTTAGACTCCTTCGACCAGACGATCTGAGGCAATCTCTCTAACCGTCGAGCCACGAACACGGGAATCTCATAGGATTTTGAAAATTTAAATAAATGAATTATATCCGCCAGGTCCCTCACGGGTTCCGTAGACTCGTAATCTCGTAGTCCTTTAGTTATCTTCCTCGGAACGGAATCGATTAGAATAAATTTCGATCTTTTAATTTCATCACTGGTAAACGAAAACGAGCAAACTTGTATTAACGTTTGAGTGTCGATCATAAAAATCTGATTCTGAATGAAAGCTAACATCTCGTCTACTATCACGTACTGAGTAGTATCACTACTATCGCTAGCCATTTGATCGGAAATATCGCCGGTTAGGAGGCGTCGACTCGAGACCAGAGCGCGCGCGGAACTGAGACGAACAATAATGAATACCTGATTGTGTTCCTTCTGCTGTTTGGTGACGATGCTAGTGGTCCGTATCGTGGCGAAGTTGTTCGCGCCGTGCTCCGACACGAGCGACATCGCGGCCGACACGTTGTTGCTTATACCTGCAAGGATGGCGGGTCGTTAGTGTGTCGGGGGAGCGGGCGGCAGGTCGGGGAGCGGCGGAGGCACTCACTGGTCTGGCGGCGCTGCGTGTTGCGGTTGTCGTCGCCGGCGTCGTGGCTCCAGGCGGCGGACGCGTTGACGTAGTCGCGGTACTCGGCGGCGTGGCGCTCGTGGTCGCGCGCCTCGCGGATGGCGTCGCGGTTGGCGTAGTCGTCGCCGTAGTCGTCGCAGAGAGAGTCGCGGTTGGCGTAGTCGCGCATGGCGTCGCGGTTCACGTAGTCGTCGTGCGGCGCCGGCAGCGGGCTGGAGCTCTCTCTGCGTACGAAACACCAACATGAGTAAAGCCAGCTCTTGCTTCTACGTCTGAAAGGCAAGTGCGGTCTAGCTAGTGCAAGTTAAGCTATATTTTACGTGTGCGGAGTGCGAGCCTAAATTAACTACGTGATCATGCTACTACGATTTTACAATATACAACAAAACTATTAAACAAATATAACATGCATGTTTACAATTTTCTACTACTACTTTGTACATGTATATTCTACTTTTGATATTGGATCTAGATCATTGTCTCATGCATTTACAATTACTTACACAGTTCAACATGTGATAGCTAGTAAGTGTATCTCAGACGTGCAATAGTTTAAAGAGATCAGCAGAGACTAGACTACAACAAAAACAAAGTACTTTGGAGAGGAATAAGTCTTCTCGCACGCATATATCTCAAGTGGTTTGTGCAATATTTATTGTACATAATGATATAACAGGTACTCACCTAGTGGAGTGCGACGAATGCTGGTGATTGAGGTGTTGGTACTGCGGCTGTTGCTGGTGTTGGCTGTGGTGGTTCGCGTTCACCTGACAATACAATACGCTCATTGTACAAATGTATCATTTAGAATATAAGTGTTGATTAATGAACGTGTCCAATGTAACAAACGATCGTAATTAAAAGAGGCAAATTATAGTTTAAAAAACTGGTTGCTGGTGCAAAGAAATGCTCTTCTTTGCACCAGCCACAAGTCTCTGGTCAGAGTTTTAAGTCAAATTATTCCCCGTAGTTGTAATATTTTTTATATGGACTCGTCACACACGGTTCTGACCGGTAGCTACAGCACTATACAAATCGTTGCAAAGAAAATATAGTTGTCTTATAGCTTGCCGCGTGAAAGTAATATTTGTAGTGTTACTAACAGGGTGTGGCCTGCGCCGCAAGCTGCCGGACGAGGAGCTCTGGCTGGAGGCGCCGGCCGCGCTGTGCTCCGACGTGGCGCTGTTCGACTTGGAGCTGTCGCCGCCCGACCGCTCCTCCGCCGTCTCTTCACTGTCGCCTGGCACATCAACAACAATACATTACTACTAACTTGAATAAGAAGAGGTCTTATATTTAACTGTTTACAAGATGCACTTTGCTTCATGATACAACTTGACAAAAGTAAACTCAAAAGAAATTAAGAACATTTGTTGTCTTTATAAGCATTGTGCATTTTTATCATACAATTATTTTTAGTACAATGGTACTGGTTCATTTGTTTTTGTGTTCAATAGTTTAAGGAAATTATGTCGTGATATTTCCTTATCTACGAAAACATTACGCACGAGATATCCAAAAGGGATCAATATCGCAACAATGTAAAACAAGAATATTCGTGATATTGCGACCAATCGTACGATAAAAAGGTCAACCAATCGGCTAAGTCGGTCAAGTGTTTCTATATATAAACTGAGATAACGCACCGATAGCACTCTCGTTATCGGCGTCGACCATCAGTATCTTTTTCATCTTCCTATAGTTGAGGTTGTCGAGGTCTCGGACGGCCGCCTTGGTCCTTTGTATGAGGTCGACGAGCACGTTGGGCGAGCGCGTCCGCGTGATGAAGATGTGTGATAGTAGTCCAGTTGACGACGGACGATCTGATGGGTTCTTTCTTAGACACGCTTCCACGAAGAAGCGGAATGTGTCCGTCCACTCTGGGGCCTAGGGAAGAGATGTTATATTTTTAAATTTTTGACAGGCACACAATAAACACGAACAAATTTCATTCTAAAAAAAAAATGCATGCCCTTATAGACAAGAAGATTTTTACAAGACATGCTTTTATCAACAATAAGATTTATTTCGGCATTTGCAAAATCTGATAAGATTTCTTAGGTTATTGAATCAAGAAAAGTAAAATTTTCCAAACAAATATAGTAGAGATTTTTATACAAGTTAAGATATCACCTAGTAGTCAATTCACAGGCTTTTGACCTACATGAATGGACCGTCAATTAGCATCACAGTAGTGCAACATGCAAGGTCATTTCACAAGTCATCTCATTATAGCAGTGAAGTGTTAGTAATTATTACCTTTTGACCACCTCATCCAATAGATATACATATTTACAAGACTTATAGCAAAATATGCCTAGTTTTAGTTTTTTTTAGATAATGCAACAAAGGATTTTAATAACCAAGACGACTTTAGTACACTTTGAGCAAATTTCTTCAGGATTCGAAGATATTGAACAAAATGCTCTATCGTCTTAAAATGTGGTTTCAGAAAATTTTAATATAGAAATATCTACAAATACATCATTTGATTAAATCTTAACGCGGATTATTTAAGTTTTGTTGTTACTAGTGGTGGTCAAAAGGTGTTTAGTTTGTTTGTTAGTGTAAATGTGAAGTGAACATACATACTTGTAGGTAACTCACCTGCAAGGTGGGTGAGTCGTTCTGCGCGATGTGGTAGAGCGCCGACATGGCGTTCATGTTGAAGTAGGGCGGCTTGCGCTCCGCCAGCTCGATGCACGTGATGCCCAGCGACCACACGTCCACCTGGAACACCACATAGGTGTATTAACTCATTGGATTTAAATAAGTTGAACAAAATATGAAGGTGGTAGTATATTCGTTCGCCTCATATACACGGAGTCTTTTCATCGCTGATTCAGGCAGCCTGCGAACACGGCCAGTGTCTACTGCGTCGAAGCGTTAGACAATCTAAGATAAAATGCGTGTTCGCCTCTTTTCCCGTATTCTATAATATTATAATAAAACAGATTTTGAATATGTATAGGAAAATGTAGAATCAGATAAAATGCAGACTACACAATGAAATTACTCAGTATTTCAGAAGTTTGCTATAGCTCAGGAGCTTGTAACCGATCTAATGGGCTCAAGATGGGTTTAGCTCAATTTGAACTTAACTTACAGCACTAATCTTTATTGTTGGTAATCAATATTGTAATCAATTACATAGTTATTATTTTTTTCAATAGAAATTATAACAATGACTGACCTTGCCATCATACTGTCCCTCATCCATAGCGAGTATGACCTCCGGCGCCATCCAGTAAGGTGTTCCTACAAAGCTGTTGGCTGGACACTTGATACTGGCGCTGCCGAAGTCAGCCAGTTTGACGGTGCCGTTCTCCGTGAGCAAGATGTTGCCGGCCTTGATGTCACGGTGGATACGTCCCAAGCTGTGCAAGTACGACAGCCCGCAGACGACGCCTTCGCATATCGCCGCGATTTCTTCCTCGCGAAGTGGCCGTTTGTGGACCTATGGATAAATAAGAAAGTTGTTAAAGATTACTGCTGATTCTCGAGTCTTTGCTTTGCGAGGACGATGTTAGATAGTCACTGAACTCAGGTATAATGTAGGTTTCCATGAGCCAAAAGAAAACTTCCAAATCGGAGTATTATAACAGACGATATCTTCAACTTCAGGCTATAAAAAGAGATACTATAGATATATCAGCTTTTTACAAAGAAAGAATAGTAAACGAAAATAAAATTTCCATAGGTAAGTCATGCTCCTATTTTATAGTGCCTATTTTTGACAAACTAATAAGGTATTATATGACCATAATAAAATTATATTCGCATACAAAGGTCGCGTCGTAGACGTAAAAGCCGTTTATTTCCATGTTTCTACCAACTTATTATATCAGTAGTTATATTATGCGTATACGTGATTGATAAGCTCGCTTTTGTTTTGTACTAACATTTAGATTTAGGGTAATTCCAATCATTATCAATAAGACTACGTCGTTGGAAAAGCGTTAACTTTTATTACGTATGCTTTGGGGACTTTACATTACAAAACAATGCTATTTGAACCTTTGCCCCATAAATTCGATTTCGCTAACATGAATCACGCATTTTCAATATAATTCAAGTTTTCTTTTCCTTGAATTTAATATTAATAAAAGTATCTGCTACAGTAAAGTTCACTGTCAACATTCGTCAACTGTTCAAAGTACAAGTTGTAAAGGTCTACTTTACTAGAAAGCATAGCAATATTCTTTGATATCACCAATCAAAACGACGGCATACTATAAACAGTCGTCATTCAACATAGCGAAAGCAATAAAACTCAATTGAAACGCGATGTCGGAAGTCAGATAGTATTATGTAACACAAAAACAGGAAACAATATGACATTATATTATATTATATTTTATTTAATTTGCATCTAACGCGTGCGGTGGCATGCGGCTTGAATTAATTACTTAGTGCTGTGACGGAACTCGACAGCACTTGACATTTTGTGGAATCCACTGATACATAATAAACAGGCATACTCCTTTGCAGATGGCTTCATAGTGTTTGTTTATAAGCTGCCAAACACGTTATACCAATTGATTTATAATGGTACGATATAATTTATCAAGAAAATACAGCATTAAAATTGACAATTTGTACGCAGAGTGTACGTCAACATAGAAGGAATCAGTGCTTTTTGTGTTTGTATTATTCAAACAACGATAAGAATGTATTACTTATCACACACATATGCATAAGTAATCGCTCCATGCTCCCACGCTTTATTTGTATTGGTAATAACGTTAATATCATGTTTATAGCAGTTCTAAATCAAAAATAACACAAACCCAATAACTGGCAAAACTTATCGTGACCTAAGTTATTTATGCAGTTTATGATAATCGGGTAAGACATGAGATCTGATCAATATAATTCAGAACTGTAGATGTCAACAAAATATAAGTCACATATTATAAAAGATATAAACATCTCAATTTGAAAACTCGTATCACACGAAAACATGTATTTGTGATATTTATAATCATTCGGAAGTGGTAAATAAAGTAAAGCCATCACAAAGATAATATAAAGATGACTCAATACTAAGTTCGTGAGTACATATTTATCTGGGGGCACGGAAGTGCCCCCGCAAGTCGAGCAAAAAAAAGCGGCACGGCCGTACCATCCTTTTCTCGAAGCAATTCGGGCTATTTTCGACCCCCCTATAATGTCGTTGTGGATAAAACAAGAAGCCTGAATTTTCAGCTACTAATTATTCATTGTATAAACACGGTATATTTAAAATTTCAGTCAATTTGAACCAGTAGTTTAAAAATGACAACTTGTTAAAATTTTGAATTTTGTCACTCACTGATTCACTGACTCACTGACTCACTGACTCACCGATCATCAAAAGTATAAGGTACTTCTAGCAGACTTAGAAGCTTAAAATTTAGAATACAAATAGGGTTAAGTGTCTTAATCATGGGAAAAATTCAATATTTTCTGATTTCGGTCCAGTTTTCTAAATACACTAACTGCAACATTAACTTTGTAATCCCATATAAATGTATAAGATTACAAGATTACATTTGCAGTTAAGAATCATTATTACTGTAGAAAATAATAAATAATAGGTGTAGATAGGTACATACTATATGAGGCATAACGGGAGGGGATATAAGGTGGGTAAGGGTGCTTAGCCCATGAAACTGAAAAACATTCCCATAGGAAAATATGTTGAATTATAAGAAAAAACGTCTTTCCATACAAATTGGACTTATGTTCGTTCTACAAAAAGAAGTGAGATGCCACCAAAAACATTCTGTAAAACCTCAAGTCTCGCAGCTCAATCTTTCTGGCGTAAAAAGTGGTGAGATCTATATAATACCAAGTCGATTAATCTATTTCGTCTCTACTTAACGGACCTTCTGTCTTAAGTTATTACATAAGTTATTATTATGCCAATATTAAAAATATTTTACGTTTAAAACAAAAAGATCGACTTGGTCATCGCATGAAAACACAAATTCGCCATTAAAATTTCAGGAGCATTAACTTCTCGTCGTGCTGTGTAGTGTAATACATACAAATCTTGCGATGGCCAGGTCGGTCTATTTGTTTTAAACGTAAAATATTTTTAATATTGGCATGATAATAACTTATGTAATAACTTAAGACAGAAGGTCCGTTAAGTAGAGACGAAATAGATTAATCGACTTGGTATTATATAGATCTCACCACTTTTTACGCCAGAAAGATTGAGCTGCGAGACTTGAGGTTTTACAGAATGTTTTTGGTGGCATTAGATTTTTCTGAGAAATCAAAGATAACAAACAACTCACACTATAAGGAGAGACTATTAGAATTTCAATTTTCGGATGTGAAAATTAGTCATAAGGATTCTTAGAAGAGTGTTGCAACGATGGCTTGTTTCTGACACATGTATTTTTTAAATATCAAGAGTGAATGTGCATGGTGTGTGACGCGTCGAGTGACGAAACAGTTCGAGTTCTTCGGCTCGCATCATTAAGTCACAAGTAAACAGTCGAATGAAATATTATTATACGGGAAGACAAGTGCGCGCCTCGCTGACTCATCTATATCTCTAGCTTTTGTACCTAAGAGAGCATACAATACAGATCATTTCTTTGTTTAAAGAAAGAATAAATCTATACTTCTATACTAATATTATAAAGCTGAAGAGTTTGTTTGTTTGAACGCCCTAATCTCAGGAACTAGTGGTTCGATTTGAAAAAGTCTTTCAGTGTTAGATAGTACATTTATCGAGGAAGGTTATAGACTATATATCATCACGCTACGGCCAATAGGGGCAGAGTACGAGTGAAAAATGTTACGAAAACGGGGAAAATTTTGACCCATTCTCTCTTATGTGACGCAAGCGAAGTCGCGCGAGTCAGCTAGTACATAATAAGTAAAAACGGTTAACAACTTTGATCTCGGGAAATAGGTAGAGATACTACATGTTACAGATTGCTTATTTTATCTTTTCTATTTAAAATAACATGATAGTATTATCACATAGATATCCTGTTTGTTTTCAATAATCGAGATGTTTGCGAGAAATCTTCATTGTCATAGCTCTTGTAATCTATTTATACGTAGATAGAAGTAATAATGCGTAACATTATTCTATGTAGTACCTAGTACTTATAGGATTAATTAGTGGTGTTGCTATCTGTTACTTTATGAATCACATTGTTTAAATCAATCATGTATCAGAGTACCGCAGTGTCGATTATCTCTTGAGTTTTATCATTTTATCTTTACACGTATATTATTCGCGGAACTATTAAACATTCACAGGCAGTTATTCATTCATTAAATATATTTTATCCATTCATTATATTTAAGCTTGGCGCATTGTACGTCAACAGTGATGTCAACATCGATAATGCTATTAATTGACTAATGAGAATGTTTTAAATTGTAATCACAATGAAGTAAATTGCAAACAATATTACTTCTTTAAAATACGATTTGTTATAGCACTATTTTTTATAAGAACGTATTTACAGCAGCTACTATATTACGGTTGATACTCAAAAAAAGAATTCGGAGTATGAAGCTCGTTACATAAGGTTTTCCGTCTTTATTTGAATGTGAGTAGTACTAAAATAAGTTCATTTGTGTTCACAGTGAAAAGAGACACGTGTGGATGCGACTAAGGACAATGGTGACATTATCCTACTTATATTACTCATAAATGTAACTAATTGTTTAATGTAGGTTATTAAAATGTTGTAAAAGTAGTTCCTTTCTGCCTATACCACATATTATTGTGTCACGGATGGCCTGTACAATTTCTATCAATATCATCGTAACTAAAGACAAACCGTTTTATTCATAAACACACTATAAACCTATTTTAGTTAAAAAGCTACTATAATATGCTTTCTCTCTTTCATTTCGCTAAGGAGTGAAAGAAACAAAACACATAACTTCATATATCTTTATGAATAAGAGGGAAAGGTTACAATTATAGAAAGAAGAAAACAAATAAGGTCAAGAAGTTGAAAGTAATGTCTCCGAAGTATCGAGTTCAGAAATGACTGTAACTTTACCTCTATAATATCTGATGCAGATCCCACACAATACTCCATGACGAGCCATGCTGTATGCTCGCGTTTGTAGCACCCCTTATATTCTATGGTGTTTGGATGGTCCAACTGCTTCAGGAATCTAAACAAAAAAATGATATGTTACATACATAAATAAAATCATGTGTTTGTAAGAGCTTTAGTGGCAGATATTTAAGAATAATTAGCTAACACAACTGCATTGCTTCACCTACATTCATACATTTATAGTGCTTACCCCCAGGCAGAAATAAATTGCTTTTATTTTGGTTTAAATATTAGGTCAGGGGTCTTTTCACATTATAGTATGTATGAACTTGTAATAAAATCTTTTCTCTACACAAAAAAGCTCGATATTTGGGCACCTCACGAGCTCACTTAAAGAAACCTAAAGAACCGTGCACTCATTTGTGATTTTTGAAGCCAGAGATTTCATTACAAGTTCATACATACTATAATGGAAAAGACTTTTTCCCTGGCCTAATATTTCAATTCCATTACATACTGCACCAATCTATGCTATGCTATTATGTGTTTAAATCATGTGTATCCTAATATACTAAATCTAATGTTATAGGTACTAAACACAACAATAGAAATTTATGTTATCAAAAGCACTTGCTCTGCCAATTTCGGTTACCATGATACATTCTCTAACTCCAGTATTTGAAGATTCAGATATACATTACAATGAAAACCAAAACAAATCTTTGTAGTTTGTGAGAATGTATGTATGGAATAGTATGGATGTTTGTTACTCTTTCATGCAAATACTACTGAACAGTTAACTATGAAATTTGGTACACAGGTAGCTGAAGACCCAGAATAACACATAGGCTTTTTATCCCGGAGTTCCCGAGGGATCGGGATTTATAAGGAAAGAGTTTCCACGTGGACGACGTCGCGGGCGGCCTCTAGTTTTAGTATAATAATAATATAGCCAATGCAGTCTGTTGTCAGTATACAGTGACTGTAAATTCAAATGCTGTTTTCTGTCACATACCCTTTAAAAATTAATTGACACACACACTGGTCATATAAACTAGTTTGATTAATAGTTTATATACAATTTATACATTTGTAAGTAGAGTATGAGTACTCTAATGATTGTTTAATTACAACAGTTGGTTCTCATTGCTAATAGTTAAATAATATGGTGTATTTTATCATAAATGCATTGCAATATTTATGTATTTGTTTAATATCATTTTATATTAATGTACCTAATTGCCTACAAAAAAGGAACCTAGCAAAAGTAATAAAGTATTTATATATATAATAATATTTTATGGTTTTTCCAAATTATTACATACATTTGCTCTCAGGAAAACAAGTCTGTATTTAGTCATATTTAAGTGCTTTCATCACCCAAAATAACAATATCAAACCAATAATGAATGTACCCATATGTAAAATTGTTATTTACTGATCATAATACAGGAAAAAATCAAATTACATGAAACATAATACATTTTATGTATGAGAAAGATCACTTAGGTCATAGGTTACTTGTATCTATTCAGAATATCAGATGTTTCTTTGAATAAATCATAGAAGCTGAAGTCATCTTGTTATCTTAGTCACCAAACATTTATACATATTTTGAAAACAGATACAATATACTTATGCACTACATCACACCTTTTTCCTACATGGGGAGGCAGAGACCAGTACACTCTATACTATACTAATACTAAATATATATAAATTTATATATTTAGTATAGTAGATAGAGTGCTTATAAAATCACTCCTTTTCCCCATAAGTATAGAAACCAAAGATTGGCCAAATTAGCTACAATCCCTACTTTCCTTGCTTCATTCACATCCATACATCAATCAAAAAAGATATATAAAAGTATATTACTTACTTAATTTCTTTCAAGATATCCTGCCATTTCTCCTCACTCTGCTTCCCCACATATGACATCTTTTTAATGGCCACAATCTCCTTGGTGAGATTGCAGCGAGCATAGTAGACCGCCCCGAAGGACCCATGTCCAATCTCACGAAGGTCCTCAAAGATCTTCTCCGGATCATGTCTGCTGAACAACTCAGCAATGTCTGGGTCTTTGAGACTGCCAGGTCGTGGCATTTTCAACTGCAATGTAATCACAACTATTATTTTATCTATTCTATTGATAGATGGATGTATGACAATGTATGTGTTTCATAGTAGAGTCACAAATGTATAGTTTGTAGTTATATGTTCATTCTAGTATTTACATGTTGCATGCCTAAGAATTTGTTTAATACATTTATTGAGGGCATGTAAAGTCCCCAACCTGCACTTGGCCAGAGTGGTGGACTCAAGGCCTAACCCCTCCCCCACATTTGGGAAGAGATCCTTGCCCAGCAGTGCGAAAGAAATGGGTTTAAAAAAAATCCTGATTAAAGTAGTATGCTTAGTGTTTCAAATAACTGATTATTCATAATACTATAATCTTAATGAGATTTGTAGATGTTTGATCAAATCATTTCAGATCTTCCACAAATGATCATTCACAGTTGGACATCATCAAACTTAACAAACACAGTCACTTTCTTTGCATCACACAGTGGAGTTTTAGTTGAAATTTTTTTAAGGTCAATATACATATCACAATTCACAAAAACTATTTCTATATTTTGGAAACACTGATTATCGACTTATAAGGGGAAACCCATTTTCACTTATTTAATTTAGTAATTTACATACATTTTCCTATATAACTTGTTTAATAAATAGGTGTTTATGTCTAGATAAATTCCCTGTGTCAATACTATCCCACAATTTCCTTCTGCTATACCAAATAATAAATACATTTTACAATAATATGAAATCAATAACAGATTAGACTTAAACAATGAACAGTCATTTAAAAGATATCAAAAATACTGAAGTGTTCAAATATTGTGTTGTATGGAATATTTGCAAATATCTTTGACCTCATAACCTACAATACATTCATACATATGATATTTATGTACTACACATTTCCAAGTAATCAAAATCATATAGCATGTATTATCTCCTGATTATTGAAATTGAGTGACAATTATACAATGAACACTTCTAAATCCTTAAGATGATACATTTTACAAACACAATAACAAAGTAACTTGTGATAATTCTTTGTTTATAAGTTCAAGAACATTTGATGCTAATCAATGCAACATCTGTATTGATTTGCTTGTCATTTTTCACTAATCATACAATTCTCATAGAGTTAAACTGGTTTCATTACTGTCTAGTTGTCAGAACTGTATTTTAATTGACCTAATAAGACTTCTACTGTTGACTACTGATATCCACACTTCAGCATGTGGTGCACTTAGCCACAATCAATGTAAAACTTAACAGAAATGTAATACAACACCATACAGATGAAATATATTTCAAAACTACAATGTATTCACATAAACTAATCTCTAGAAGCACACACAATGAGAAATTGTATCTTTTATCACATTTGTGACATGTAAAAAATCAATGTCAAAGTAATGTAGTGTGCAGTGTCTAATTACTAGAACATAAACTAGGGAACCTACTGCTTGCGCCAGCTGTAAGCCGGCAGCGTCCGTCAGTTAATTAGAGCGCTCCTGTCGGCCCGGGCCATCCTCCGCACCACCCGCTATCTGCAACAGTCGGAAACGCACAGATAACACCAACCACGCCGAAATACACCATTACAACAAACACCACACACGTTTGAATCCAACACAAATAATGCTCACATTCCTGCCTACAGAGCACATCGTCAGCTAACAATTTGTCAGTTCAATATACCACTATTAATTTAATTAATGCGAGGACCAGATAAACGGCACCGCAACCCACCTCGATGCAACCATCGAGCCTAGAGACCCGTCAATGCACTTTATCACATACTGGCACTTCTGCGGGCGTGTTTCACATCCACTGTTATCGGTAATTATCAATCACACCCCCTATAAGAGGGTGAGAATTGAAAATATTGCGAAATACTTGGCACTTACATACAAAATTTCGCTTCAAAATGGCGTTGGGGTATCGTGCGCAATGATAGTTTTTTGTTTCATAAGGCACACCATTTACGGTTTCCCATCACTTTCAGAACTCACTATGTAATCATTAGGTCACTTTTTATTTATCTTAAGCTTCTAATAAAGGAGCTTCGTCGATTTTTTACGAAAATTATTTACAACTTTCCCGTATTGAGACATACATAGACACACACAGATAAATATATTACATATATTTTGTAGCAACTAATAATATCGAGAAAAGTTATGACAATCGATATGATTGCTGTAATCAATTTCGCTTTAGTCGATCACTTAATATAATATACCAAATTATTTTTTATTTGTATATTATATTTTTATCGAACCTAATATATTATTACTAACTTTACGTTCAATTCTGTATCGTCCCTACTTGAAAACGAAAGAAAAATCCCAATTGCCGTGATTCATCCATCTTGCTGCTAATTTTTTAACAATCCTACTGAAAACTTCAACAATACAAGTTAAGATTTTAAAAAAAAAATTATCTTTGGGATTAAAACATAAATTTACATTTATTTATTTATCAGTTCGGCCGTTTTAGCCGTGAAGAGTAGGTACAGTATAATCAGAGTGACAAACCGAACTACAGTAAGGTAAAGTAAAATAAAGCAAAGTAAGTAAATTTATAACTTTTATATTAGCAAAGGCATTCATAGAAAATAATATAATTTTCATATTTATTGCATCTGCGTTACTTTGCCCCAACGATATGTCTAATAACGCTACCTATAATTTACAATATTATAAATATTAACCTACCTTCTTCAATTAAGAAAAAAAAAAAAAATATATATATATATATATATCGAACTGACCTGTAGCTTCCTAAACCATATAAATTATAATCCAAGACCTGTTTAGTATGTAAGTATGAGAACTGTCTTTAAGTAGGTACACTTAAATTAGTGATTAAAATATTCGACATCTCTAAAATAATATTTGAGTGTCTATGGTCTTTTTGACAAATCAAAAAAATCGTGCATTGTCCAATGTCCATAGACTATAAAAAAATTGAAACAAACTCACGCAACTGCAACATACGCCGGCTTGTTTCTTCACATTTTTAAATAATAGAGGTAAGTAATTCAGGGTTATATCGATAACCACTTTTAGATCAGTACAAAATCTTACATTTCATTCAAGTTACGTATGAATCCCAGTGAAGAATCCAAGAAATGCAAGTCTGTTACCGTATCACTATAGTCAAAATGGCGGGACACGATGCTGAATATTGTATACTAAAATTTAAAACGTTGTCATGTTGTTATTTTTGTAGTCTCGGCGTCAGATGATTGTAGCTTTATATTAAATAACAAACTACCTGTATCAATATGCTCGTTTTTATAGTATATGCAAATTATACTGAATATAAGTTCTCTAGAAACTTGCAAGTCTTGCAATTATTTCGAATCAAGACGAATCTAACCATGCATGAGGCAGTTTGCGTTGCAAAATAATACTGTCTCAACTGTGTCTGGCTAGTAATAGAAGTAAATTTATTTATTTATGCTGCATGTTTGGGGTTTGTTTATGATTGATAAAACCTTTTTTTGTTATCAGGGCCTGTAAGGAGTAGGTTTTATCAGTACCGGTACTTGTATTCTTCGCATACTCTTGGTCAGGTGCCAGTTCGCTGGTGATCTCTAATAAAAGGTTATTGAACCAATCATGAGCTTTAAAAACATCTTCTGTTTTGACAGTTGATAAAAAATGTTTTGATAAGAATACAATCTCTCTAGAGCAGTGATACTCATCTCAACTTTCTTTCGAAAGGACTAACTTAAGTTTTAGTGTTGATACTGGGTGTGCGATTTGTTACATTACAAACATGTGTAATATAGGTATTTTATCAAAATTTTAATTCACTCAGTTGATAGCGGTGCATTCGGTTGGTGATTTTTATTTAAAACTTTTAGCAATGTTATGTTTATAATTGTTCCAGCATAATGGCCGACAAGAAGAAGGATGAACCTGAAGGAGAGGAGGAATTTTCTGTAGAGAAAGTACTTGACAGACGAGTCAGAAATGGCAAGGTAATATAAGAATTATTCTCTGTTGTCTCCAGATTCAACCTATTTGATAGTTTATTATTTAGTAGAATGTGGGAATTAAAGCAATGCCTATGCCACAGCAAGTGTAATTTGACAAAACCTGCATCAAAATGTTAGGCATTCCAAGGTAAAATGTGTTTTTGCATTAATTCCTGTATCCTAATATATATTAATCATGCAATGCGAATGTTTCGAAGTTATGTTTGTTAGTTGTTTAATTAATGACCGAGAAGTGTCCAAATCTATGAGCCAGTGTAGTTTTCTGACTGTAATAAAATAATAAAATTGTACCTCTGAAATAATGTTTGCTTGTGATAACACAAACAAAAATTTAAACAAGTCTGATGATATAATCATAATGAGAGAAATAATTTTAGAACATTTACAAACTTATGTTTGTTGTAGCTCTTTTTTGTTACTTATACGATAAATATGTATAAATTATGATTTTCAGGTGGAATATTATTTAAAATGGAAAGGTTACAATGACGAAGATAACACATGGGAACCGGAAGAGAACCTTGACTGTCCAGACTTAATTCAAGCATTTGAAGAGGCTAGGAAAAAGAAGGAAGCAGGTCAGTTACAATACATATTTTGCCTAAATTATACCTAAAAGTAAAAATTACTGAACAGGTTTGGGTAATAGTTTAGCTAGGCTGTTTTTCTGTTAAAATATTTTGAAATTCCCAATTTATTTTGGATTATATTTACATATTGGCATTGAACAAACTGCAACCACTGCCACAAGCATTTAATCTGCTATATTGTTCTTTTTAATTTCAGAGGGAAAAAGTGCAAAAGTTGACAAGGATGCCAAAAAACGAAAATCTGCTGCTGCAACACCAGACCTAAAAGGTGCCAAGAAAGCCAAAAGTGATGACAAAAAAGCGTCAGGCTTCGACCGTGGTTTAGAACCAGAGAAAATTATTGGTTAGTATAGTGTTATAGTTTACGTACAGTTGTGTGACCAACTCAATGATTGAAATAATTAACGAAACAATTTTATACATTTTATTGATACCATAAAAAGAAACTTGCTTCTTACTGATTTTAATTTAAATGCAAATTGATTGTATTTCAATGCCAAAATTCTACTTACCTGATATCATCGGATGTTGTTAGAGTTGTGTGGTTCACTCCATATCTTACCTATTGCTAGCTGTAACAATTATTTCAATGATTACAGGAGCAACAGACAGCAGTGGAGAATTGATGTTCCTCATGAAGTGGCAAGGTACGGACGAGGCAGACTTGGTACCAGCAAAGCAAGCAAACTTGAGGTGCCCGCAGGTTGTCATACAGTTCTATGAGGAAAGACTGACGTGGCATACGCCTGCGCCCGACGAGGCAGGCAACGACGACTAGACACTGTGGTAAGATTTATTCTTCCTTTTCTCTTTGATTAGATATCAAGCTATTGCATAAACTTAATGTTGTAGAAAATTATACTCAGAAAGATTTTTTAAATTTGAATATACACCTAGCTAGATCTTCATAGTTATCAGGATGGGTCTATGCTAGAGACAAGTTTGTTTAGGATTTAGGGACATGTAATTTCACACTACAGGAATCTGTGCTCTGCTCATGTTCGGCCATTCGAGAGTAAGCTCACCTTTACCTTATTTGACAGAGTAGTTATGGAAGTTGAAGGGAATATGTTGGTACACAAACATGTAGTATAAACATCGTAATGGAGATTTGTCCCTCGCTTGTCCTCTTACTTTACCTTGTGCATTCCCTATTTGTAAGATAGTAACATAATGATAATAGCTTAGCTGCTATTGTTCCCTTTGTAAATACATATAACTATACGAAAAGGTACATCTCAGCATTTTTTTTTATTTCCAGGTCTTCCTGTGAAATGTTGTCTCAACATTATGTGACGAAACTCGTACTTTTCGCAATAGTTGTTCATCATAAGGGAACTTGTCTACTGAATTACATCTAATTCACAGGACATGTTTGATATAGTGACTTAAGGTTAATTAATGATGTAGATACTAGACTCTCCTTTTGGTTATTGGAGTTGTCTTAATTATTTTTATACTTTTTAGTATAATTTTTTAAAACTGACGTCATTCATAAGCTATTCTTTTGTGTCAACTGTGGTTTTGGTTTAAATGCTTTTTTCCACATCCATTAAAATAAACACTTTGCGAGTGTTAAATAGGTTGTTATTGTTATGTAATGAAGATTTGATCGCACACGTTTCATTGTTGCGGCAGGCTAATCAAAAATGAAAACTACGTCAAATATCCGTATTATAATGCTCTCAATGTATAAACATCTTGGCCTACAGAGATGCGATCGAATCTTACACTTAAACAAGTAGATAAATGTGACCTCCTTTAATGTTTTACGTCATTCCGTTAATGAATAATGAATGACACAGAATAAAATGTTGATTGATTACTAAAACATTATTCTTATATTTCTCTAGAACAGAATATTATTTTCATAGATATAGACGAAGTAATGAATAATGTTTTAGAGTAAGATGAAATATATTAGCTAAGTGCTCTGCCAAGTTAATTTGTTTGCTTAGAATAAGGAACCTTTGTATATTAAGAATCTGTAATATTGTGAGCAGATATAATTAAATTTAGTACATTAAAAGAACATAATGCTTATTATGTTTCACTATTGAAGTTGTTATTATTTTGAGTACATTACTAACTTGTCAATCCACTTACACAGACTAACATCTAACAGACATTTAATATAACAGCATTGCTAACTACCTATTAAACATCTGTTTATTGTTCAAGTAAAAACAAAACAAATGAGTACTGTAATGTTAATTAAATTTTGACGTTAAGTAAATCATTGAGATAATCATTTGCATACTAAATATTTTGAAAATAGACAGTACATAATTTAATTCAATATAATGCTCTATCACGTGCGGTGTGCGGAGCGACAGTGCAGCACCATGTACACAATCTAATGGTCCGTTTTTTTTTTATTCACGCGAGAAGATAGGATAGTATGACACATATTCGGCTTAGCCGGTCGGCAAACTGTGTATTTGTGTAGATGAATGCTCGATGAAAAAATCCGCTCGGCCTTGCCGCTCCTGCATGCTCAATCCGAATTGTGGCGATCGAACCCAAATTAATTGACGAACTGAACGTGCCGAATCAAATATGTGTGTAGCACGCCTTAGAGATGAAAATAACAAAACGATTATCTAAAAAACATCTCTGTTATAAAAGGGACGTAAGTTTGCTGACAATTATAATTTTTTAGGTTGTTGTTATACTATAACTTTATAAGTGCAACTAATTCACAGGTATCAAGGCTAGGAATAGTTCATTAAGTCTAAGTAGCTAAAGACTGTTCTTAATTCTATTATTTTTTCGTGTTGTACATAATATAAATAGATGAACCTGGCCTTGATAGCTGCTCTGTACTAGCATAAATAGTATAACAATGTAAAAACAGTTAAATATTTTATGTTAAGAAATTCTATATTTTGTCCGTCGCGGTGCGCAGACAGCGGGGGCGATTCCGAATCACTATTAGTATCGAGTAAATATCGTATTTTTTTATATGGAAAATTGACTAACGCGTTTAGCGTATTTCGAAAGAACTATTTTTTTAATTAATCTAGTTAAAAATGCTTTACGCTCGATATGAGGCGACGTGATAGCATCAAAAGTTCGGAATTGCCCCTTATATCGAGTAGATACTTGATATTAATGTACCAACTTAAAAGGCATATCGCTGTAAATAATAGCGTACCTAGTCTTTTGTGCTGTGCACAGTCAGTATCAAACTGCCACTGTTCAAAGTAGATAATTTTGTTTTTTATTGAATCTTTTGTATCAAGTAAGTAGGAAATTCTTGTATAGTTCCGATTGTTCATACAATAAACTTTAAACAATAGTTTTATGTTTTACTGGTGAATTTCCATAAACTTTCTACTGTCGTTATAATAGTGTTTCCAACATGAATAATAAGTTTCGACTACCGTCCTATCGGTCTCATTACCTTGATCCATATCATCGCGTAATGCCATATTGGACGCAAAAAGCCAATACTAAAACTTTCAACTTCCCAAAATGATAACTTTGTGAGACGGAGAGAAATAAAATTGTGGAGAGGCAAAGTGGAACCTTGCGGGAGCAAATGCTTAAGGTTGCGGGATGCTTGCTTCTGGGTGACTTTATTGTTGTTTGTCCTTGTAGTAGGGCGCCCGGCTGGTGTATCTTAAAGGATTTACCAACTTTAATTAAACACTCGACGCTACTTGCGGTCCTGTTTTAATTATTACAAACTCACCTTGGCCACACCGAATCCTGAAGTATTATTTTTGCTTTGTTAGGAATATCTGTGACTGAAAAGAATATGTCTACATTTCTACAAGATACTTTACACAAAAATCAAAAATCATATCTATACTATACTAATATTATAAAGCTGAAGAGTTTGTTTGTTTGTTTGTTTGAACGCGCTAATCTCGAACTACTGGTCCGATTTAAAAAAATCTTTCACTGTTAGATAGCCTATTTATCGAGGAAGGCTATAGGCTATATATCATCACGCTACGACCAATAGGAGCAGAATACCAGTAAAAAATGTTACAAAAACGGGGAAAATTTTGACTCATTCTCTTATGTGACGCAAGCGAAGTTGCGCGGGTCAGCTAGTATCTTATATTAAAACAAAACACAACATTCTTTGCATCGTGATTTCTCGCAGGTGACAGTTTCACAAAGCTTTTCGCGACCGCTAGTTAGGTAGGTCAGTAAATAATAACGCCATTTATGAGTAATACGTATAAAAGTTTATTAAACATTTTTAACAATCAAGCACAATGGATAATAAAAGTGTGTCTCAAATGCAAAACTTAGCTAGACATCTAATCAAGCAAAGTAAAAAAAGCTGGTTATTATTTAGGTAGTTAATTTTATTTGAAAAACAAACATACCATATCATTATTAGGTAGAATTTGTACCTACTTATGTATAGTTGTTTGTAAATTATGTATGTAGTTACGCGTAATGTGTTTGTTTGTTAGACTCCACACTTAAATGTTGGGGCATAGAGAAGACCTTAGAGGTCTTTGCTAGAGAATTCCAGTTTCTACTATTAAATGCGGTCGATCTATCTATTTAATACATTTCATATATTAGAGGTTAATAAATACTTAGTCATAAAATATAAACAAGATAATACAGGATCACTAGATTAACTTGCGATTTAGCAATCTCCAAAGCATTGTAGAAAATTTTTGTGACGTTTTTTAATAAAATAACGTTGGAGGTTGTAAATTGTGGGCAGCAACGTAATTATGTCTTATATCGGGCCATTAATTTCAATCCGTACCTACCTACATATATTTTTAAACATGCAGGTAATCGCGTCTGGAGCAACATTTGGTAAATGCAGAAAAGTGCAACAGAAATATAGACATAATTATTTCCGTTGCACCTACAGACGTAGTGGTTTAATTCTCTGTGATGCGCGTTGGATATAATTTGTTAATAGAGAAGCTATTTTTTTAATTAATTGCCTGTATGTCTATTTTACTATAGTAGTGCATTTTTATTTCTACAGAGGGATGAGAAATTACGTTCTCCCAAATCTGATCGTACACTTTACCTTTAAAGCCATCCTGACCAATGTCGATGGAACACAGGTAACCATGAATAAAGTCTTTATCGGACAACATACTGTCATAAAATCCTTGCACCACTTCCGTGGATAATCTATGATTAATTATTTCTTTTACTGATTTAGCGAAAAGTACGTAGATGCAAGGAAAGTGCAACGTCACGTCACGTTTAAGAACTTCCAAACAAATATGACCAAACTCTTGGCCCAATTGCGCATCCCACTCTTTTCCCTCGGAAGAATAGCCCTGTACCAACTTCGTGAATGAAACTGCGAGTTTCCATGTCGTTAGCAAGTTGTAGTTCTCCGGTATAGATAAGGATTTTTCTAACTCAACCTGAATAAGCGAATACATTTTTGATGGTACTATCATGTTTTTAGGAATAACATACTCTTCTATGTCGCGCAATAGTTGAGAAAGTATTGTCTTGACATGACTTTTGACAAATAAATGTCCGTCGCGTTTTTCTGCCCATTTTTCAACTGACCGGCGCATCAGCGGAACAAAGATTTTTTCATATTTTTGTAATTGTTCAGTTTCATCATGAGCACACAACAAATAAGCAGAAATTATTGCCGCAACGCTTAAATGATTAGATTTTTCTCCATCGTTGAAGAAGTCTTCGTAAAATTCTTGTATTAGAGAAGTGACAAAATCTAAGTCCATGGTTTCCATCACTTCCCTCGAATGTTCTGCCAAACGGTTGCATTGCCATTCATAGTTTGAACGATTACTCTCATCAACAGTAGGAATAAGTTGTTTTAAAAAGTTGTAACTTTTCACTAAGAATTTTGCCCTGACACTTAATGGAACTTTTTCTACTTCTGACAACTTTTCGTAAATGCTTTTATCGTCCGTGAACGTTAAGTTTTCTATAAATGACTCCAACAGTTCCCACAGACTGATGACTTTTGTGGTGTCACTTTCGTTACACAATAGTTTGAAAGTGTAGTTAAAGATGAGCGATCGAATGGTTGCGTTCTTAGATGTTTTCCAACAATTTAAAAATATTTTCTTGAGTTCTTCACGCTCTAACTTCCTAAATGCAAATCGAATGCCATGTTTTTGTACAGAGACCGGGGAATCGAGCAGTTTTGGAATATATTGTTGATTCATAGTAAATTTCAAATTATGAAATATGGCAAGTAAAGAAGGAAGAGCGAATTGTAAGTAATCACCTTTGGCATATGACAGGATTGCATCGGGAATCGGTTGAGGACGACCGAGGTGCATGTTTTTAGCAATTAACTGTTGTATAATAAGAACTCTTTCATCAACTGTTTTCCAATCGATTTTAGCGGATTCTGGTTTGTACTTCTCGATAATGTCTAAAAGTAGTTTTTTAGGCAACACAGTGCAAACTGCTTTCACAGCAGCTTTCTGGCCGCTTGTAATTGTTCCATTAATATGATTTAGGTATGTATCGATCCATTGTTGCACGAGCGACTGCGGCCAGTAGATGCGAAGCTTAATGAGGAATCGCCGCAGTGACAATTTATCATTTGTTCTCAAAGCGGTTACTTCGTCTGTGTAGCGCTCAAGCAGCTGTGAGTTATGCTTAAGCACGTTGAGGCACACTTCTTCGCATGGATTTAATGCTACTGATTCATTAAACATGTGTTTTCGCCAGGACTTATTTACATCGTACAAGCACGACAAGCTCTCTTTCCATGAATTTTTCTTTTTTAATTGAATAAATTCTCTTATCTTCTCAAGTAACACTGGGAAGTCCAAAAAATCCTTATCCCAGTAATGAAGCAGTTTCAAAATGTATTCTAACACCTTGATCGCTTGCGAAAAGTCTTCTTCATTATTAATAGGGTTTTTTAATCTGAGTAATAAGTTTTCATACAAGTAGTTAAACACCTTACTCTGCTGATCCTCGTTCATCTCATTTTTGTGCGTAACGAATGTGTTAAAAACATCAGAGAGAGATGAAGGGGACTCAAATAGCTTCGCTGTGTCTTCTGGTGGGTCTGGATCGTTGAGAGCTTTGTAGATTAATATTGAATCCATAACTTCTTTACAATTTGAACGTAAGTCTGAGCATGTTGAATTAGACTTAGAATTAGAATTAGAGAGTACCTGGTTAAACAGATCCCAGGTGGTTTTATCGTATTTTGAAATATGTGTATGTTCCAACAGTTTAGAAACAAATTTTAGCTTAGGAAATGTTTCTTCATCTTTGCATTGGTGTATATAATACTTCAAGAGCATTTGAATGTGTTGCAAATTCTGTTCAGCGCACGTGATGAGGAAAGAAAGCATTTCTCGTTTTGCACAAGGAATAGAGCTCAAGCTGATTAACTTAGTGATTTCATCATATGCCTCTTGAAACGGTGCAAATTGGTACCAAAGATAAGGCTCTCGGTTGTATTTGCAGCACGTACTTTTGATTTGATGTGCTTCCATACCAAGAGTCTCTTTCTCTCTTTCGAGATCCTCGTTTTCTTTGCGCATGCACAATTTTTTCACGAAATCGAATTGTTCATCTTTGGGTAGTTTATTAATGAAGTGTTTCAAAGTGTTTAATTGAAACAGCACTGTAAGATTTCTAAACTCTCTATGGTTCAAATTTTTTTTTGCTTGTGCGTATAGAAATCCCTTTATCTCATCTACTTTTAAGTACCTCACAAATGTTGGTATATGAATAATTTGGATATATTTTTCAATTTGATCGAACACTCTCTTTGGAGAATGATTCATAATTAACTTCGTAGCCTTACGGTTCAGTTTAGGATACCCGTAATATTCATCGTTGTTATCTAAAGCATCCAGATATTTATCAATATCGGTGTTCAATAAGAAAGTTACAACTTGCAAATATTTTTCTCTCTCATAATATTCTATACCCTTTAAGATAATCTCGAAAATAGACACGGATTTCTCGCATAGACGTTTAAATAACGCTGTGTCTATGGATTTGTTGTGTGATTTAAAATGGTCTACGACGTTCTTTCCAATAAAGTCTACTGAACAATATGGTAGCCATTTGGCCGCATCGATATCTGACTTTTCGTTTAAATAGAAGCTTTCTGCTCGAGTTTCGTCTTTGATATTTAGCCTTATGTGTCTTTTGAACTTATTAATGGCTTTGATTGTCATGTTTGGAAATAATTCAGACTGCAGATATTGTGGATTGATGATGCCTGCGTATTGCTGATCTGTGATCATCCACGTGGATCTGGCGATGGCCTTGGACACGTACAACATGTCGTCGCTCTTCAGTACATTAAGTATGTATTGGACATCTTTGGCTCGACATGCGAGATCAATCTTGAGCAAGTTCTCTAGGTCGCTGTCCTCGTAATTGATGTCTGTTAAAGGCTGATTAGCATTGATGCTATCTTTTAGTAGTTTGTTGTAGTGACGATGTTTCTCGCGGAGACTTGAGCCTTCCAGCTCTTTGGGCGCCATGTTGAGAAACTAGAAAGACAGAAAATCATAAATAAGTCCAATTTTATTCATGCATGAAGAATTAATGAGTTGATGTGTTTTAAAAGACTTTATCTATTCAGCCCATTTTTACGTAAATCCTTAAACACGTAGACACTGTTGGCAGTCCGAAATATATTTAAATATTTACCTCAAGTTCTTAACTTAAGATATACAGAAGCCTAAGCCCACTTACGCACTAGCGGTTACAGCTTAGTCTAGTAGGTACTTATTATTTGGGTATCACTTGTCAAATATTGATATTATAGAAATATATTCTATTCTGGCTAGTCTGTTGTAAGATCAAGACTAGAAGGAGAATCAATTGAGAATGCCTTCGAGCCTCTCAAAGCTCGAGGTGTGCTT
Organism: Anticarsia gemmatalis; assembly: GCF_050436995.1. Taxonomy (NCBI): domain Eukaryota; kingdom Metazoa; phylum Arthropoda; class Insecta; order Lepidoptera; family Erebidae; genus Anticarsia; species Anticarsia gemmatalis. Next base: position 3,716,119 of record NC_134764.1, on the reverse strand, counting down.
GGTGAGGAGAGAGTGAGCGAGACAGATGTATAGGAGTAGGTAAATGTAGTATTAGGTAGTAGTAGTAAGGAAATTGAATAAGCCTCCCTCAAACAGTAAACTCGGTATTCCAAAAAAATTACATTATCAACCTATTAAAGATTCGTATCATCGTATCATTATTCTTATCTGAATTTAGATTACTGACACTGTAAATGTGTCTGTAGAAAACCAGTGAAGCGTGAATTTTATCTACAGAGATTACCCCCATGAATCTTCTACTACAAAATATCCTTATTTTGTAAACTTTGTCGAAGGTAGAGGTCTTTCACCAAAGCTGTTTACGGTATGTTGAGGTTCTACCCCCATTTGACTTCTAGGACACAAAGTCTGATGTTTTGAACATTTTGGCTTGTTTTATTTTTAGGAATAAAGGTGATTTAGAAAGTATTTACTAAACTAAACCCCGCAAACCCGCAACTGATTAGCGGAGTTTGTTTTGAAACGACTTCAAAACAAGGAGAGGGATGTTTTTTGTCACCTCATACCTTTTAGAGGAATTTCCATTTAAAATTAGGATATTTATCCTTAAACATGCGTAACTTCTAAGCTGACAAACTACCGATAGGTTTCGGCCAACACAAAAATTTATTATCGAATTTCATATTCACTAAAAATGAAAGAGAATTAATATGGATTACAGTTTAATACGTTTTAGAATAGGTAATTGTACTTTGAAGTCGGATTATTTCTTCCAAGAATTATTAGCGAGTGTAAACAAGCAATCGAAATTTGGCCTGAACGAGTATTATTACATAATTATTTATGGTGAATCCTTGTTACCCCCACGGAATCACTGTTTTCGGCACTTCCTCCCACGGCACTAGGACATAATACAATATCCATAATAATGTGTACATAGTTACTTAGAGGAATTATAATACAATATCTTACCTAGTTCCTATTTAACCATAAATGTTAAATTAATTATTTAAAGATTAAGAAAATCCTACTTACATGAAGAGTAAAACAAATATGGGAAATAAGTAGGTACAAATTAGTATATAATGGACGCCCGGCTAATAAAATAATAGAACATGACAAAAATTGTCTTGTCTACGTCCTTGCAACCGACCTGCAGTCACAATTTATTTGCGGCTACTCGTTTTTCATTTGCTGATACACTTGCTCGCTGCCGAAAATATCAAAATAGCTCAAAGCTATAGATTCTTTTAGTTTTTTGTGTCTATAGTATTATGTACTTACGTGTAAACTTCATTTTCGGACGATTACTCATACTGATAATGATGGACTATTTTATGAATAAGTGTAATAACCCATCGGAAGACAGATAATTGTGACTAATTGTTATAGTAGGTACCTACCTTGAGATAAGGTGTGTCCTTTTTTCGGTTTATTAGTTTATCGACGCACTGCTAAGACACAAACGACAACGTGAAAGAGACGACATGAGCCGGTAAACACAAACTTGAAACTACTTTAGTGGGGAATCTAATCTGACCCTGAACAACACCGAATTATTGGTTGAATAAAACTATAAACGACAACGTATTGCTGAACGTTTTTGAACGCTATTGTTTGAGAAATAAGAGTCAAATTAGTAAATTACATTATTTTGGCAGTTCAGCTAGTGGGTGGAAGTCAAGGTGAAACTGAGAACGAAAACATAAAGTGAGCGAATGAATGAGTCGGCACACCACAGATAAAGTAAAAGTAAATGCTTTTTGTAATAACGCAATTTGCAATAGCCATTATTTAGCTTAATTTATTTTTAAAACGTGATATGCCGGTTTCAAAAACTTATGGATAAGCGTCAGATAAACAGTAACTATCCTATAGATAAATTCTACAAGAAATATTTTCTTAACCGATACTTATTGAGGTTTAATTTCATTTGAAAGATCACATGAGAGATTTCATTTATTAAAATGTAGGTAAAGTAGGTACCTATCTGTCGAACTTTTTTCTTCAAGTAGCTAAAAAATTATAGGAGGCAAAAGTAAGGTGATTAGATTAATAAAACAATGATTTTAACATTCGTAAATCTTTATTAATTAACGTAACTTAACTTAATACAATGAGTTACGCTTTATATTTTTTAAGCTTGGAGCTTTGTAAGTGATACAGCCAAAATGTGGTGCAAAAATAATCCATTTCAAATTCAATGGTATTCACTTTTAAGTGTTTCTACGTGCACGTGTTATATATTGCCGTTGTACATCGCTAGCTTGATATAATACTCTCATCTTATTGACAAACTTTTATTATGAATAGGATTACGAAATTTTATCCGGATGATTTCCGAAAGATCTCTGGTAGTGCATTTTCACTTCTAATGCAGGATGTGCCGATAATATTTCACGTATTTCTAAACGTTTCTTCATAATTTCATCTTCACCGTACTTCATAATATTTTCACATACTACGATATAACTGGGAATGAAATCTTCGTCGACGACCATGTACTTCAGTGTTTCCATTTCCGATAGCTGGCTTGGGAACCTAAGATTCTGAAACATTTTATCTAAGGCTTCACCAAATAACAAACATATACTTGGGAAATATTTGTCATTGTCTTCTTTTAAATATTTTACAATAACTGGTCCAAATTTCGGTGATAATTTTATGTGCATCGCCCGCCAAACGTCTTCAGCTATTTCAGCTAACCAAGAATGATCATTATCCGCTGCTAAGACAGAGTCCATCTCTGCATTATGTAACATGTCTTTGTATTCGTCAACTATTTTAACATATTCAGTCATCAACTTCCAATGAGTGCATCGTACATAATTATCTTCGATTGAAAATATTTGCTCCAAAAAGTTTTGTATTTCGGAGAATAATTTCACTGGTGTTACAATTTTCTTCCTCAGAGTAAAGTCTCTGAAATCCCATGCTAAAGAACTTAGCAATTTGTCTACGTTATCTCTCATGACAAATTCATTATCTTTGACAGTATCCCAAAACTTAACGGCATGTTCGATTGCTGGAACAATCACTCTTTTAAATCTTCCACATTGGTCATCCTGAGTTTTCCCGTGAAGTACGTAAGCTGACATTACATTTATAAGTAGTAAATTCGTTTTTTTTATCTTCTCTACTGGTGCAAGCATTTTATCAGCAACGAAATCATCATCCAATAAATGCATAATGTTTGTTGAATAATTCATAAGATCATCTTTGTAGCGTTCACAGTTTGCTTTCGCTGGCAATGATGACAAGAATAAGAAGCTCTTTTTGAAAAACTCTTCTTTTACACAATCGTGAACTTTTTCTGCTTTGCCCAATTTCATATAAATTGCTTTGTCTTCATTTTCTGTTAAATGATCAATAAACATACTTAGCAGTTCCATCAGTTCTTTTGCAATTGATTCTTCCTTTACTTTACAGAGAAGATTGTACGTGTACTTAAAGAGGTGCGCGCGGATAGTCAAGTTTTTAGAAGATTTCCATACGTCCTCAAATATTGGTTTGATTTCCTCACTTTTCAATTTCATAAAGGCCAGTTGAAGCCCGTATTTCTGTAACGATACTGGCGATTGTATTAACTTTGATACATATTCACGACTTTGAATACTGCTCATATTATTTAACAACGCGTTAAGCGTCGGTGCAGTAAATTGGAGATAATCACCTACGGCGTAAGATAAAACCGTATCAATAGGAATTAATGGCCGCGCAACGTACATGCTGCTAGCAATATTCTTTCGAAGATTTAGTTCCGTCTGTTCTTCACTCGCCCAATCGATTTTGGTATCTTCAGGTAAATACTGCTTAACCATATCTAATATTTGCTTTTGATTAAATAACACAAAAAGACCTCTAATCAAGGCTTTTCGTCCAGTGGTTCTGTCCAGGTTATTACGGTATGCGTCGATCCATTGTTGAGCGAATGAATGAGGCCAGTAGACGCGAAGTTTTGAGAGTACACGTAGTAATGAAATGTCATCAACAGTCAGTGCGTCAATGACGTCCTTGTGGGGGGTCAGCAGCTCCGGCTTGTGCTTCAGCGCGTTCAAACATACTGCCTCACTTGGCAACAACAAGATCGACTCATCTACCAGTTGTCTGCGATACGACTTGTTCACATTGTATAGCGACGAGAGGGTTGATTCCCATTTGTTCTCCTTCTTAATTTTTAATAATTCACGGACTTTCTCACGAACAAAAACACATTATTTTACATCCTTTTTCCAATCGTTATACAAATCCAGAGTTTGCACTAATAAAGTTAGAGTTTCATTAAAATCTAACTCAGTTACGATGACCTTGTTTTGTATTTTGGTTGTGATAGTGTTGAAAAGATACGAAAATAACTTATTTTGTCCTTCTGCATCCAGTTTTCTTTGATACTTCTTAAAGGATCCAAACGATAATTTCTTTTCAACTACTTCTGGTACATTTTCATTATGTAAGACTTTGTACAGAACAATACAATTCACACAGTTTCGCACGGGGTTCTCTGATTCTGTACTGTATACATCTAAACTACGGAACAAATTATCCAAAATGTTCCAAGTTTCTGTATCAAGGTCACAGATAGATAACTTTTCGATAATTTTATTGACAACCTGTATCTTGAATTTGAAAGGTTCATTTCTGTGTTTGTCGAAGTAGTAGTGAATCAGCGTCTTGAGGTGTTGTTGTTGTTTGTTGGCGCACGATACCAAAACTAAGAACAAAGCACTTCGCTCATTCGGCGAGCTTTCTGCTCGAATTAATTTCTTTAACTCGCTGAATGCCACATCAAATGGGGCGTACTGGTACCAGATATATGAATTTTGTGAATAATAATATGGACATAAAGCACTCGTTTCATCATCACTGGACATAGGACCCTCAGAGTAAGTGCATCTATCTTTATCAATATATAGTTTTTTTACGAAATCAAATCTTTCTTCTTTAGTCATGTTACTTACAAATGGCTTTATATTTTCATAATTTCTGAAAAAATAGTCTTTTTTAGTAACTTTTCCATAATTTTCTAGAAAACTTTTTATCTCGTCTTTCTTCATATATTTTGCAACTGTCGAAATATCGATTGCATCTACATAACGGTCAAAGTTGTCTAAAATTCTTTTTGCACATTTCTTCATAATATTTTTTGTTTGCGTTTTTCCCATATGAGGTACAGGTGCCTTGCATGCATCAAATACATCTAAACTTTCTTCTGTGTGTGATTTCAATAAAAATAATACGGCTTTTAAAGTAGCCCAATCATAGTGTCCTGTTACTTTAGTATAATATGGTAAAAAGATTATAGAGCGTTTGCAAAGACGTTTAAATAGTTTCAATGTTATATTACGCCTGTTTTTCAAGACTTTCTCTGTAAACGGAATGGAGCAAGTTAGAAGCCACTTAGCAGCTTCTTTAGGTTGGTCATCTTTCAAGTAATCGTAGAAGGCCTCGATGCGTCGTTCATCCTTCAAGTGCAGTCTGATGTGTAGCAGGAGTTTGTTGATAGCTTTAGTGAGCATGTGTGGGAACAGCTGCGTGTACAGATACTCGGGGTCGATGATGTGTGCGTGTGTCTGTTCAGTGATCAACCACGTCGAGCGCTTGATCGCTCGCGACACGTACAACATGTCGTCACATTTGAGCACTTCAATGATGTACTGTACGTTCCTAGCTCTGCAAGCGATGTCTATGTTGAGTAGATTGTGTATGTCGCCGTGTTCACTGTTTATTTGAGATAATTGAAACTGTTCGTTAGTGACGGCATCTTGGACCAGTTTGTTGAAATGCCTGTGCTTCTCGCCGAGCGTTTCGCCGTCCAGCGTTTGTGGAGGCATCGTGATGCTGAAATAGATGAAATATTGATTTAGTTAGCTTAATATTAACTCTTTAACAAGTTAATGTTAGCCTGTTGCTGTACACCTATATAGCAGCACTTAGTCTTTAGTGAAATATTTTTAATAAGCAACTAACACTTTCAGTAATCGAATTCATAATACTATTTGGTCAAACAACTAAATAGTTCCTTCCCTCATAATGGTTTAGAACTGAATTTGAGTACATATAAAGAATTTTTACTCTTTTTGTAATCAGATGTTCAACAGGAAAACATTTGTGTTTAAATGCTCGGGAAAACCCATTGACAGCAAAGTTTCACAACTACGTGAGTCATGACATAATTATTATTATGCTTTTGGCTTGATACTTTGATATGCTAGTGCTCCAATCAACTGTTAGAAAAGGATAGCACTATGCCTTTCCCTGTCTTGTATAGCGCTATCCCTTTTTGTCAGTCCCAGGTCGATATTAGAATCAAGTGTAGTGAAAACTTAAATTTCTAATTATATTATGAATGTGAAAGTTTGAGAGGATGAATGGATGCATGTATGTTGGTTTTATTACTATTTCACGCAAAATTAACAGAACGGATTTAAATTAAATTCGGTACATGTTAGTAGGTGCCTATAGCTTATAACCCGGACTAACATACCTACATTATACTTTTACTGTAATAACGAATTTATAATGTCCTAAAACTGCATTTTTTCTGCGGTTTTCCTCTCGTTTGTAAGAGCAGTAAAAAATTGAGATGTAATAAGGAAAAAACTGTTTTACAACTAACATAACGGACGAGTTTTCCTGTTACATTATTATGATACGAACAGTTACGGAAGAAGCAAGGAATTTAGCGCCTATGCCTAAAAGCTAGTTTATTCATTTTAAATCTACAATGCAATAGTACGATTAACTAAGTATGCTGTAAAAAAATTATGAGTGAAAAAGAGTAGTCCCTGTGGGGATAACAAGATTCGTATAAATTATTTTTTTTGCAGTAGGTAAGTACATAAGAATTACGTTTACAAAACAAATATGTCATATGCTTCTGCTTACACTTTTGGGGACAAAAGGCGAGGTATGTATGCATGTATAACAAGTACCTAGGCTACAAGCACCTGGCAATCATTAAGTGGAATCATGAAATACCTAAGTACTTAGATAATAATTTCTAATCAGTGGGTGACAACAACACAGTTATCTAAAAACACTTAAAGACAAGATTTTCCATCAGTAATTTACTTGATATTAATTTTATACAATTTTATTTTGTGAATTTCTGAACATTGTTTTCATAAACGTAGTTTCAAGTTTTCGATAAAAATACCTTTGCATTATTATGAAGACTACATACCTACTAAGACAATTACACATTAGTACTACGATTGATGTGATTAAAAAATCGATTTCGTTTGTGTTTGTTTTGTCAAGGTCACAAAGTTTTGTTGTTTATCCTGAGGGTTGCTATAGTTACTATGAAAGCCTTCCGAAATATTTTTTTAATAAAATAGATTGATAAATAATAATGAACTCAAATTACTGGTAAAGCTGGCATACCTACTTGGAAACTATGCGAAATTATAGTTCTTACTAAAGTCACTATTGACGAACCATAATAATTACTTATAGTCAATAGTAGTCTTAAAGTCAATTCTAGCGTGACTACAGTGACTTTAGGATTCACAGGCACGCAATTTATTTATAAAACTATGCTGTTTGCGGCGGAAATGAAAATGACGTCAATCTAATGAGCAAAAAATGTGTTGTATCTACTAAAAAAACCGATAAAAAACTTTTCAAACGTACCTTTCCCCTTCGCTTCTGGTAAAACAATGTCGCTTGAGCCTCAGGGTAAATAATAAGGAGTATTTTCAATAAACTTTCAACACATGGTGCAATCGTGAATCAGACGTGTTTAGTAAAAACAAGAACCGGCAAAGTGGCGGCCCTCTGTTTTGCTTTCAAGAACTTGTAAACGACACACTCTGTCTAGCAAATGTATGCCTTAAATTAACGGGAAAAGGTTCAAAATCGGTTGCACGAGGTAACCAAGACCAGTGAATGAAAATCGAGCGAGTGAGCGAATGTTTCACAGATGTAACAAAAATAACGTTTCGTTAATTTGTGTTATAAATATTGTAACGTTATAAAATAGTAGCCATGAAAAATCATGTGCAGCCTTCGAAGATGCACAGCTATTTAAAAAAGATATTTATAAACCTGTATTTCAGATGGAATTGTATACATAGTTTTTGTGTTCTAACAAGGTATTTTATATTATTACTAGCTGACCCGCGCAACTTCGCTTGCGTCACATAAGAGAATGGGTCAAATTTTTCCCCGTTTTTGTAACATTTTTTATTGCTGCTCTGCTCCTCTTGGTCGTACCGTGATGATATATAGCCTATAACCTTCCTCGATAAATGGACTATCCAACACTGAAAGAATTTTTCAAATCGGACCTGTAGTTCCTGAGATTAGCGCGTTCAAACAAACAAACAAACAAACAAACAAACTCTTCAGCTTTATAATATACTAGCTGACCCGCGCAACTTCGCTTGCGTCACCTAAGAGAATGGGTCAAAATTTTCCCCGTTTTTGTAACATTTTTCGTTGCTACTCCGCTCCTAATAACCGTAGCGTGATGCTATATAGCCTTCCTCGATAAATGGGCTATCTAACACTGAAAGAATTTTTCAAATCGGACCAGTAGTTCCTGAGATTAGCGCGTTCAAACAAACAAACAAACAAACAAACAATCAAACAAACAAACTCTTCAGCTTTATTATATTAGTATAGATATATTTTATATTAATATATTATTATTTGCATTAAAGTATATCTTATCTGTTACCCGACGTTTCGACCGATTTGCAAGTGTTATGTGTGCAAACCGCGATAGTTTGATAACTTGAATTACATTATAGTTACTAGGTAATTAAAGATTTTTACATAAAAGGGTGAATTAATAAAACAAATAATTATATATTATTTTGTCGTTCACATAGAAAAAGATAACTTTCATCATAAAATTAACCGTGATTGATCTCCAAATGCTCCGGCGTAGTGAAAATATACTTCTTTAGACGGATGTGCCAATAGTATAGTTTCTATTTCTTTTTGTAGATTTATAATATCAGTGTCATCACCGCCATACTTAAGAGTGGCATAACAAACTACTATATAACTTGGAATATAATCTTGATCCACTATCATGTATTTTAGTACCTCCATATCCATGAAAGCTGTTATAAAATAAAGCTGATTTTGAAAAGTATATTTTAACGCATCAATAAATAACGAGCATGATATGGGGAAGTACTTTTCTGTATCTTCTTTTAAATACTGTACAATGGTCGGACCTAGTCTCTTTGATATGTTTGTATGCACTGGTGCCCATGTAGTTATGACGTCATCTGGAGAAACTTCCTCATAATCAAAATCTGACAGAGATAACAAATTCATTCTCGGATCTGATAACATATCTTGGTATTCAGCAACTAACTTTACATATTCGGACGTAATTCTCCAACTGGTATAAAGGATATAGTTAGCTTCTATAGACAGTTTCTCTTCCATAAGTCTTTTGATTTCGGTGAATAACTTGACCGGAACAACGATTCTTTTTAAACAAATAAACGTGAAACAATGTCTCGCTAAATCTGTTAATACTGTGGCGATATTATCTTCTACAAATTTTTCCTCTTTATATTGGACCTTAAAAGCGTTCTCTAAAACCGGTGCTAGGACCCTTCTGAACCGTTCGCACTGGTTATTCTCAGTCTTGCCGTGTAATATGAAAGATGTAAGTATTTTAACGTAAAGGTTAGGTTCTTCAGATATTTTTTCCTCTACCGGTGTAAGTATTTTATCCGCAACAAAATCAGCATCTAATAAGCCCATTAAATCAGGCGCAAAATCCAATAAAGTATTAACATGACTGTCACTGTTCATCTTTGCGGGCAACGATGACAAATATTCGTAACTTTTCATATAAAATTCTCCTCGTATATTTATATGGATATTCTTTACTTCGCACAGCTTGCTGAAGACTTTTTGATTTTTACGTGGAGGCAAATTGTCTATGAACATTTTAAACATGTCCCACAATTCTCTCAATACGTTTGGATCTTTAACTTTACACAGTAAGGAATGTGTGATACAAATAAGATGCGTTTGTATTTTCACATTTTGAGTACTATTGCACACGTCTAAAATTATTGATTTGTTTTCTTCTGCCGTTAATTTGTTGCTCGCAAAACGAAGGAGTTGTATCTGAACAGATACTGGTCCTTTCAATAATTTCTCCATATTGTCACGACATTGAACTTCGCTTAAATTGTATAGTATTGAATTCAGTGATGGTATAGTGTCTTGCTTGCAATCACTTATGGCATACCACAGTACAATATCCAAGGGAGCTAATGGCCGGGCTAGATGCAAATAACTTCCTATATTTTTGGAAATTTGAAATCTTTTTTGATTAATGTCATTACAGTGAGTTGTTGAGATTTTTGATACATATTCTTTAGCAATGTTAATTAATTGTTGTTGAGGGAGAAGCACAAATAGTCCTTTTATTAAAGCTTTGTGTCCACAGATATTATTTAGGTTCTTAAGGTACGCATCAGTCCATTGATGTGCGAGTGAGTTGGACCAGTATATGCGAATTTTAGCAAGTAATCGACGTAATGAAACATTGTTAGTTCTCAGCGCGTCTATCTCTTTACTAGATGTCGCTAGTAGCTGAGGCTTGTGCTTCAAAACGTTCAGGCATACCTCTTCATTGGGACATAACATGATGGATTCTTCAAACAAGTATCTACGACACAACTTATTCATATTGTATAACGAAGAAAGACATACATCCCATGAGTTATCTTCTCTTATTTTCAAAAATTCACGTATTTTATTGTGATAAAATTCTACTATTGCGGGCATTTTACATCTCCTTAATAAATTAAGAGCGATTTTTAATAGTTGAATAACCTCGCAGAAATCTGTCTCCGTGGTGATGGGTTTATTTTGCATCTTGCTAGATACATAATTAATCAGATAATGATTAACTTTGTTCTGTTGTTTATCACTGAAGTGGAAAAGAGACAAAAACTTCACAAACGACTTGATTTCCAGCTTCTCTTCTACGACTATTGGGACCTCTTCATCATGACAGACCTTGTATATGATAATAGATAAAAGAATTATTTGTACATCATGTTTTGTTTGACTGTATAATCGAATAGCTTGGAACAACTCCTCCAGTATGTTCCAGATTTCAAGATCCAGCTCGCGTGTAACAATCTTCGTAATGATATTATTTAAAAACTGGATTTTGTATTTCGTTTGCTCATTTCTATGTTTGTCATAGTAATACCGGAGTAAGGTCTTAACATGTTGGGGCTGAGTCTTCGCGATCGATATCAATACTGACAACATGTCACATCGCACTCCAGGCGAACTTTCTACACGAATAAGACCCTTCATCTCAACGAACGCTATATCAAAAGGAGCGTGATTGTACCAGTGATATACACTTACATCACATAAAGGGTATTCTGATTCATTGCCAACTCTATTCTTGTCAATGTAGATTTTCTCTACAAACTTAAATCTTTCTTCTACAGGAATGTTGTCAAGAAAATAACGCAAATTCAAGTAATCACCAAGAATAAAATTTGTATAATCAGTTTTACCATATTTCATCAAAAAATCTTTGATTTCTGATTTCTTCATATATTTTGCAACAGTTGGCATGTCAACACTGTAGACGTATTTGTCAAAGTTATCCAAAATTCTGTTAGGATTTGACTTCATTATATTTTTGGTATGTCTTCTTCCGAATCGAGGTATGCAATAACGTTTACACGCGTCGAATACATCTAAACTGTCTTTTGTGTGTGATTTTATTAAAAATATTACGGCTTCCAAAGTACTTTTATCACCGTGTCCTGTTACTTTAGTATAATATGGCATAAAGATTATAGAGCGTTTGCAAAGACGTTTAAATAGTTTCAATGTAATATTACGCGTGTTTTTCAAGACTTTCTCTGTAAACGGAATGGAGCAAGTCAGAAGCCACTTGGCAGCTTCTTTAGGTCGGTCATCTTTCAAGTAATCGTAGAAGGCCTCGATGCGTCGCTCATCCTTCAAGTGCAGTCTGATGTGTAGCAGGAGTTTGTTGATAGCTTTAGTGTGCATGTGTGGGAACAGCTGCGTGTACAGATACTCGGGGTTGATAATGTGTGCGTGTGTCTGTTCAGTGATCAACCACGTCGAGCGCTTGATCGCTCGCGACACGTACAACATGTCGTCACATTTGAGAACTTCAATGATGTACTGTACGTTCCTAGTTCTGCAAGCGATGTCTATGTTGAGTAGATTGTGTATGTCGCCGTGTTCACTGTTTATTTGAGATAATTGAAACTGTTCGTTAGTGACGGCATCTTGGACCAGTTTGTTGAAATGCCTGTGCTTCTCGCCGAGCGTCTCGCCGTTCAGGGTCTGCGGAGCCATGGTCATTCTGGGAATCATAAGAATTTTCTATAGATTAAACTAAGGGATTCTAGGATTACCTAATATTGGATAAAGGAAATGTATTAATACATAAATACATCATAATAAGTATTTTCAAATAATAGTATAGATATCAAGAAGATAACGATAATGGGATAACAAGGTAGAATTAAATAAAGGCGTTGAACTCTACTGTGGATGACAACGAAATTAAAAAATACTTTGTTATTTTTAAAGTTATGAAATACAGTATTGTACCCATAAATATATACCCAATACCCTTTCGATTTACTATTGTTAACTATGAAACATATGAAAAAAACATTGTGAATAGAAAATATACAAACCTAAGCTCCGGTTTTGGAATTTATCAATTGAATCATAAACGATATAAACAAACCATTATCAGAATGAATTATACCGACCATAGGTATTAAAACTTAAGTGTTCAACAATTTTAAACTGTATTTTAGGTTCCCGGTTTTACAAATATGCCGACGGACACTTCGTACAGACAAACAACACCGATATACTAAAATAATATAGAAGCCATAATACTATTAATTAATTACTAACCGTATTGATAAAAGACATAAGGTTAAAAATATCTTTTTTCATTTACATTGCGAGAAATTGCATCAAATTGAGGACTGAATGAATGACTTACAATATCCACAGATAATACAATAAAAATAACGTTATAAGCTAAATAACATGCTGAAAAAATAACGCTTCTGAATTGTTACTGGCTACTTGAATAGATTATAAAATAGATAGGTTTTATTAATTCAGGCGAAAAGATTATTTTAATCTTTGAGTGCTTATCAAACGTTTCTGGGACTTTTTTGGCTAAACATATTTTTTGTGTTTGTCATGAGGATAATGATGTGACGAACAATCTCGATTTAAATCACCACATAGTATAAAGCAAAGTTGCTTCTCGCGTCTGTCCCTATGTAATTCCGCAACGGATTTTTAAGGTTTATGTGTAAAAGTTTTTTTTTGTAAAATAATTGTTTAAACCGAGCGAAGCCTGGGCGTGCCGCTAGTTAACTAATAAAATACCTACGTCATATTTTGTTTACGATTATTGAATCTTAAACTGCGATCTCTTTAAGTAAAGTTGCAAGAAGCACCCAATTCTTACTTCGATTTATAACTTCAGAGGTTTGACAGGTGGGTATTGAACCAATAATGATATAATATGGGCTGGACTAGGTGCGTACTGTGAATTAAATTAAACAATTTGAATGATGAATTATCTGCGATTGCGTGGTAGGATAATAATCCGACAGTAATTTATCACTCCATCATGCTATTATAATTCGCTATACCAATTCATAATGTTCTATAATAAACGACCAATTATTATAAGCCACAATGTATCGAAGGACTGAATTACAAAGTTCTATATAATTGAAAATTAGCAATCAATACTTTGTAATACAGTACATATACAGTGGATTATTATTCAATGTTTTCATTTCAGTTTAAGACTAAGATATTTACACAATTTCAAAGCCATCTTAATGAAAAAGAAAAGTAATGTGTTATAGTCCAACTATTTAGAAGAGAGCTTTGTATAAAGTATTCGCTACTGGCACAGGTTTCAATAATTCTAAATTTACAAGTGACCCGCATGTTTATACTGCTGATTATGGCCTGTTTGATAAAGCTACTTTTCTTTGGAAATACTCAGTCGAGCATGTCAAAGGTTTCTACTGAGTTGTCGTACTATAGTAGGCTGATACGCAAACTTTATTCTTAATATTTTATCCCAAATATCCAAGTTATATGTCTAACCAGTAACCACCGTTCATATATTCCATGATTCTTAGTTTCAATGAAATAAATGTATTATGGAAATAAAATATCAAGAGAATTCAAGCGATTTCATATACCTACTCGGTTACTTGCCGAGTATTTTAAAGTCGGAATAATCAATTGCATTACAACAAATTAGGTATCCAATATTATAATTTGTTTTATGTTATGTAAGATATTCAGTTATTTATGCAATAAATTAGTTTTATGTAAAATGTAATCTTTAAAACGTTCAGATTGTTTATAATAAATCGTAATTGGTTACTTCGATATAAATCAAATAGAATTTGTATGTAATTGCTCCTATTTGCATTTTATATTTTAAATTTAAAATTAAAACGTAACTTTTGATATAACTGGAGCAAGTATAAATCTTGGTAGGTAGGCTAAGATTACTAAATTACAGGTTTGTAATAATATATGACAATATATAATAATCTTATGACTTTAACCACTTGACTAAGGTAGGTATATTATAATTTCATGGAGACTAGCTATTAGCTAATTTGTTAATTTAGTCTTTAACAGTGTACCTTCTAGCCACTTACCTAGCTACACAAGTACTCAATCAATAGGCACATTATTTTAATAAAATCTTTTCTCTCACTCTCACAACTCGATATGACAATAACGCCAGGCGCCAAACAGAATACTTAACATAATATAAGTTAATATTCAATGCATAGAAGTCTAGGTTTCAGACTCCGGGAAACATTAAAAATTTCGTTCTCGGGTCCTGAGAAATTGGTATCGCGGAATGTCTATTATCAAGAAGGTATAGTGTGTTAACAAAGTCCCCAACCCGCACTAAGTCCCCAATCCGCACTTGGCCAGCGTGGTAGACTCAAGGCCTAAACCCTCCCTCATTACGGGAGGACACCCTTGCCCAGCAGTGGGACATTAATGGGTTAAATTTATTATGGTTTGTTAATTAAATACTGTCTGCTTTGTGTGTCATACGCTAATTCAAATTGTACATAGTGAAGACTAAGGTTAATAATTTCGGTCGTTCACGTTTCGATTCACGTAACGATTAATTATTATCAGTCCTATTGCTCTAAATGAGAACTATTTTCCTTGTCGCCAAGTAATCTATCTAGTAATTATTTCTTTGATACTGTTGTCACCTGTATCAGATAAACTGTCTAACTCAGAAGCAGTCAACTGCGGCCCGCAATAAAATTGCGGTCCTCGACGGGGGACCATTTTTGGCATAATTTTGAAGATCCTCTGCACAGCCAGATAAATAGAAAATTAAACATTTGCTTTTGTTGAGAAAGAGCTCAGGGTTGACTTACAGAGATTTATTCTTAAGCTAACTACACACATCCTAGAAAAGTGTATCAGCGGCTCGTAGTGTGATTATGAGCTTGCTAATAGGGAGGGCTCTTTACGATAAAGGTGTGACGACCACTTGTTTTAACTAATAAACGTCGTTTCTGATTAGTTAAACAATGCAGCCTTTTTCACTCTTATTTAATTTCAAATGATTAAAAATGACAAAGTAATTTACTTACCCCTGTTTTCTGAAGTACATTTATTCAATAGCGTTTAAGCTAAATGTACCTCAGAAACCGGGCATAAGTAGAGTTTACACGTTGTTTATTGGTTAGACAGTAAATGTGCAAATCAAGGTAAAGTCGTGTTAATATGACAAATTAAACATGACAGTTATCACTGTATTTACAAGGAATTCGTTAAAGAATTTTGTCGGCGTCCAGTGCCCTTTATTTCTACCCATAGTGGTTCATTGAAACTAGACGTCTAGACGGCTACTACCGATTTGATATCGATTTTTGAATATAACGTACATATTTCGGAAAAAAATATTGTAGTCATACTACAATTTACATGCTCTTGATTAAATTAAATTAATGTTCAAACAATTTAGGAAAAACTGGCTATAGGACCGATTATATTCAGTGAAGCAAGTTTGTCACAGGTTTGCCAAAATAGCTCTAGTTCGCAGGATAAAGAACTGTTCTATAAAAACCTGTGTGGTCGTGTATCATAGATTAGTAGGTAGTTAATAGGTTGTATACCAATTGCCAATTGTTCAGGGTGCGGTGTAAAAGGTCAAAATGTAGGTCAATCCTTGTTAAAGGTCGCTCAAGATTATAACTTTTGTTTTATACTTAGCACTACAATTGCCTTGGACTTACGGATATTATCCTGTCTGTTATTATAAAATTATGTGAGGTATTTCTATTACCTATACTTACCTAAGTAGGTATACCGACGCAGTGATCGTCAAGGGCTCAAATTCTGAAAAAACCCAACTTTTCGAAGTTATGTGTATATTGGACATAATTTGTCCATCTCTATTTTCAGAGAATTGAATCTTGCATTGTCTAATGGTTCGAAAGCTTTGCTAACCCTCATTTATGCTAGGAAGAGACCTTTGTGTGAGTTAGACAGTAATCAGTCAATCAATAAAACTTACGAATGTAAATGAAAAAGTAGATATTTTTGCTGATTTCCTTGGCTTGCATATTATTATCTTGTTAGGTATTGGGTCCACCCTGAATAAGACTTTACCGACCTCAACTGCGGTCTCTACGATACTCTATTTTATGACGAGGGGTACTATAATAGTATCTTGCATATGCAGACAGAGATATATCAAATACACTCACGTTTCGCCATTAACAATGTAAGTCCCATGTAATAGGGGGCGAGCCTATTGCCATTTACCGGGCACGTTACCAACCTTCGGACTACTATTGACTGTATTTACTTACAAAGTAAATGGTAAGTATAATATATTAGTATAGTTATTAAGTATAGTAAGTACGTTGTCGGAGACATCATGCATGATACTCTACCGACCGCACAGAGGCGATCTAAAGTTAGTATCTTATCTTTTAAAGTAATCCAGATTGTTATCCATATGTAAAATATTTTATTTGTAATCATGTTTCACGTAATACCTAATCAAGACATTACAATTCAGAGCTAGGATACAGCTTTCTTAATACTTATCTAGTAGGAGTGGGCACGCCCTGCGCCGCGTTCTTGCCCCAATATCTCCATTTGATAGTCTCGAGCACAAACTGGGTTAGCAACAAGGGCTATTTTGTAATTTATCGTGGGGTAACACGCGCACGCGCGCACGCAACAAGTGTCTGTGCTGTGTCAGCCAGTGTCTATCACGTTCGCGCCAACCACCGCGGAATTCGCGATATTTGGAGGTTATATCACCGTTTATCTTGCTTTACGTCGCTTTTACTAAATTCTGCGACCTGTTGAAAATATTATTTTCGAGCTTATTCTAGTTGGCACCTAGATTATGTTTCACTAGACCCGGCTTGTATAAGTTAGTCAAATTCTGACGCTAGTAACACCTGTGTATTAGTGTTTGTCTTGAAATATTATTATTTTTATTCGTTTTCATGGCATACTTGTCATTCGAAGAGTATTTTCATGAGGTCTAAATTTAAAATAAACATGTGGCAAAATATGTTGCCTTCTTCTTATGAATTTGTGTATATTCAATAAACGTTTTTTTTACACTGAACCTTCTTTAGGCAAACGTATTTTTACTTTGAGTGGTCAATGTACAAATTTGAATGACTACGATGCAATAGTTGATACACACATCGATAGATGGCGCTGTAAGTGCTACCGAATTACACCATAAGCGTAACGTGATTTAAAATTGTAATAATTTATTTGTATTTATGATAGTGAAATTGTGTGGTAAGTAGTGGAATGAAAGTGGCTGCGTACGTTACATAAGTCGCGTTATCTCGCTAGGCCACCAACAGACTTGCAACAATAACACCGCTTTGTGTTTGATAGTGAACGATGTAAGCTTGTTCACGAAAGTGTTTGGATTAAAACTAGCGTAGATTAGTTAAAGGGCCAGCTTTTGATAGATTTTGCATACATTGTCTGTAAAACTTCGTAAGTTATTTCTTAAATAAAGTTATGCAATGATGAAGAAATGGCCCTGCTAATTGTTGTTTTAACTGAACGTTTGGCGCAGTGGTTTAAGCGGTCACCTCGCCGTAACAACCGTAGCGCCGCGTGTAGTGGGTTCGAATGCCACCCGGGACAAATCTTTGTGTGATGAGCACGAGTATTTGTTCTGAGCCTGGATGTCAACTTATCTATATAAGTATATATTTAAAAGTATATAAGTATGTTTATCAGTTATTTGGTTACCATAGTACAAGCTCTGCTTAGTTTGGAATCAAATGACCGTGTGTGAGTTGTCCAACAATATTTATTTTATTTATTTATTCTTAAGATTTTTTCTGATGGTGATTGGTGATGTAAAAACTTTATTTGTTAAGTCAATGCCTGCGTGTGTAATAAAACCCTCATTTCCAAGCCAGGTTAATTTTGAAAATCATTTGCCAAACCTCAAGGAATACAAACTGGATACATACAGAATAAAATTCAGAATTCTCAATGAAGAAAATTAGCATTAATATCCGAATTGAATCTAATAAAATGGTTAACATAATTTCAAATTGACAATACGCTACCGGTCTGCAATAACTCAGTAGCTGTCTGATATACCTTTGAAATATTCACCAACACTTTCGCCTTCAACAGTACGCACGCGAAGTGGGCGCGGCTGTAATACTCTCAATCGAAGAATTGTACCTTACACTTATTTAAACTAATGTCCATTTACAAGTTGCAACACTATAGTGCAACTTGTTCGATGTACGCAATGCTTTTATCTGATTTATTCGTTCAGTTATTATGGCTATCGATTTACCATTGGCCATGCAATTGTCTTGTGTTGAACGTTGAATTACGTTGAGAACCTTCAATCATAGTTTGAGAAGAATTTTGATCCCTAGCTAGGTGTTAAGATAAGGCGGACGGAGGACTTCAGGCGCAGTTTAACGACGTCACTAAGTGACGACATTCAGTGGCATCTGAAGGACGGGGATGGAATTAATGAACTCCAGAACCCTGGCCATACCTTGCTTGTCACAACTATTGATTCCTAAACTATCAACAAATGTCACAACGGGAAGTGAAGGTTACCAGTGAGATATCGTGTGCATTTAGTTTATCTCATGACTATCATAAGTGTCTTATTGTATTTGACCTAAATTGATGATATTTGATTTCAAATTTTCCACGTGCCACCAAAAACACCACCTGCAATGGAAAAAGTTTTATGACCGCCCTGAAAAAATATTTATGGAAAAACTTGTCAATTTTCCAATTAATTTATTTTGAATAAAGTTTCATGCTAATAAGGGTCATAAATAAAGATGATACTAAAAGCTTAGATTGTAATCTAAAGGAACATAAGCAATATCGTGGAGGAAACGATTGATTAGCGCGCATCGAGTTTGATAACGTTTTAATCCAATTAGTGCAATGGCGCATGCGCGGCCGAGCGCTGCGCACGCGACGCCTGCATGCCGACAATAACGACTCACTCACTGGGTAAAGGTTTATACACATTTTGACATGCACTTATTTCTGCCCGTGACTTCGTGCGAAGAGATTTTCCAGGGTAAAAAGTATCCTGCATGTTAATCCTGGCTATAATTGTATAACTGTCTATAAAATTGTAATAAAATCCATATTATTGCTCTAGCGTGAAAGAGCAACAAACATAGGTACTCATACTCACAATATCAATGTTCTATAATTTGAAATCCTAAGAACTTAGTAATCTTAATATTCTGTAGTCTAGGCACTAGTGTCTGCGACTGATGCTCGTCAAGAGGCCTTAAGTGTCATCCCTGGGTAGAGAGAAGTGCTACCAATGTTTTTTTTTTTCAATTTTGGTTACGCTACTAATTATTTACACTAGACACTGCCCGGTATGTGGCAACAGGTTGGTCTCCTTGACTTCATGTGAAAAGATTTTCAAGGGTAGAAAGTATCCTTTGTCTTAATCTAGATTCGAAATTGTCTAGACTATGCAACAAAATTCATCCAAATCCGTTCAATCGTTTTGTGTGATTGAGTAACAAACATGCAAACATTCGCATTGATAAATATTACTGGTATGATCTTTAAAACTTTGTTTGTCTGCGTTGTGTACTCACCCCAAGATAATTTCAATTATCTTCTAGATATTATTTACTGAGTGTAATAAATATTAAATCAATTTAAGTACATACTTGAATAGCGTGATGTAAACTTTCTAGAGTTTTGTTAAAATATTGTTCACGAACGAAGTTTAGATGTCAGTCTATTTGTAATAACTTTAATTTATTACTGGTAATAACAGGAGTATTTTTCACTGTAGAATACCTATAAAGTATTGTAGAGCGTAGGATAAAAAGATATCATGAAAAATAACGAATGAAATGATGATTGTGGTAAATTAATAAAATAAAATAAAGCTTTCTTCGTTATTCTATGTTGAGCTTAGCTCTAAGACGAGGGAACCTAATCTGTTGCGCGCATCCTTTTTAGTGTAGGTAGGTTTAATAATTTTGATATCAATCAAAATAAGTATATAAAACTCTTCCGTTAATGAGCCATCGAAACTACTGAGCGTAGAAAGGCAGTAATTCGGTATGAAAATTCCTTAGGAAGTGTAGGGGCGCACTAAGAGAGGATTTTTGGATTTTCCACCCGAAAAGGGTTGAAACTCCACGCGGACAAAGCCGTGGGAGGAAAGCACTTATATAATTTAAATTTATAACTACATATCTATCTATAAGTACCTAGATGCTTTTGTACATTATTAATTGTAATATAAACAATAGTTTATTCTATAAAATCTGAGAACTAGATCGCAAGCAGCAAAAAATGATCAGCGGACGTTAGTTACATGTAGTAGATTAGTTACTACCTACGATTTTACTGTTTGTTTCTAGAAATCAGTTTGAGGTTGACCTTTATATAGTTGAGAGGACTATGGAGCTATGCGGAAGAGCATTTAACTTAGATAAATGAGTTGTTGGCGGGCATTACGTCAATTTATCCGTTTTAATGTGTGTTATCTACATACTTGCAGTACTTGCTCTATATTTTGTATGTTATGGCGCCGGCACGACATGATGCAATAGAATTCTAATGTTTACCGTAATTTTATAATTAATTTTAATGTTTATGTCATTTGTGTACGGATACGGCGTTATTCTGCACACATAGAAGTGCTAATCAACAAGTGTTGTTTAACGCGATCGCAGCGCTATTGTGATCGAACTCATCTTCAAATATCATCATTTAATTGAATTCCATAAAAAATCTTTCAGAAGGCATTCTTTGGGACTATCGAACAGACAGACAAGTGCGGCAAGAGCTTTGTTCTATAAGCTTATAGAGGAAATGAACTTGCCGACATGTTTTATCTTAGCATCCCAGCGATGATAAAATATACCAAAGATACCTTATCTTATATAATTACAATTATTAAAATTCACGATAATTTAGCATCACTGACTAAAGGCACTTTAGTTTCCTACTTAATAACAGAGTATTACTTGTTATAAAGAGATAATTGCTCCGCTGATTTCAAATTGAAAACAGGCAGGCAATTATGAAAACGTAATGAAAGTCTAGATCGCCATTGGAGCTAGTTCGACCGCAGACCGAAACGTGGTGCGTTTCACATGCCATTCGAAAATAGAACTTTTACTTTTTTATTACAGTTTCATGCATGCGTGATTGGAGTCGCTGAAAAAGGTATTCTAAATTTAAAACATGCATTCTTGACTTTGATATTGCCAGTGTTAAAATTTTTGAATGAAAAATTAATGAATCATTTTTTTTTGGATTTTTATTTTTGTTTCCAAGTGAAGTCATTCTCAACGCACCCTACTTTTAGTTAAGCAAGTTTTCTTAAAATACTTTTTTCATTAACTTTACTTTTATAAATACCTTAATCAACAATTTTATTATTTAATCTTACTACTTACCCTGATATCCTTTGATCCTATTTCCGCGGAAAATGCAGCATATGTCCCTATCTTTCCCTATCATGCAATTTAAGCCATTCTTGAAAGAAACAAATAAAATCCCATTCACATGCACAGTTCAATGTCTATTAGGCATGTTAATATGGATATGTGGATTCCAGTACGAAGTTTTTTCTCATTATAATTAAGTACTAGATTAGATTACTAACCTTAAGAGATTAATAGTCATTTTATACAGTCCTCTGCCTTGAAATACTTATCATCCGAGAAACATCTCGTGTTGTCAATTTATTCACAAAATTACGACACTAACAAGATGTCCATTACCTTGGCTTTATCGACTCCACCCTGCGCTCTATATACTTATGTAATTATTTTATGTAATATAAAGTAAAATAGCTCTGTCTGTACGTAAATAAAAATGAAACTATTTAACAGCAAATTTGTATATTCTATAAATAATGGTATAATATTGCTTTTTCTTTTTTCTTTCAGCCATTGCATAAGGAAGACGATGAATATTGTAAAGTACTTAGAACTTTTATTTTGAACAGTAACTTTGCTCGCGACTGTCCACGTGAAAAATATTTTCCGGGGTAAAATCTGTATACCAGACATCCTAATTTGTTCAGTAGTTTTTGCGTATAATAGTAGCAAACATACACAAATCTATCTTCACAAACTTTCACATTGAAACATTGAAAATAATAGTAGAAATGCAGTTTTATAAAAATTACAAGAAATTTTCTCGCGACATTTCTTTAATCCAGACATATCCCCAGGTAAAACCAAGTTTATGTAAAGAACGCCAGTGGCAGTTCACATATGGAACCAAGAAAAAAATAACAACATACATTTAAAGTGTGAAAGATTATATGACTGACACGGTCATTAGCGGTCATTAAATGTGATTATCACTGGCCAGTGTCGAGGCGACGCCCAGATCCGTAACACGATACATGTTACCTCACAGTAGTTTTAAATCACTATTGTAATTTGTACATTATTTGCATATTTTATTAACAACTTTTTGATTAATTTGCTACTCTTGTTCAAGCCGCCCGAAGGCCTTTGACGTGGCTTAACGACTGCTATCTTAGTTGACAACAACCGGGACCGACTTTTTACGTGCCCTCCGAAGCACGGAGAGGCTCTGTTCAAATTCTACTATACGGTCACCCATCTATGGAATGACTGTGCCTTGGCACAGTCTGCTTAACCCACAGATCGTTTACCGACCGGTGATCTACTACTATTCCTGCCACTTCTTTGGATTTAATGAATTACTAGATCTGTGTAGTTCTTAGTAGCCTTAGGAAAACAGAAGTTTTTCATTACAGGTGAGGATGATAGTAAGGCTTCCGCATTTAAACTGTTTAATTCATTAATGCAGTAAGCAAACGTAAGTAATCTTGCTATTGTACTGAAAAAAGATGGATCCCGCGTTAAAAAGTTGTCAGACAATATTGAGGAGCCAAGATATGTCTAGAGTCTAGAGTGATCCCGACTTAAAAATAATTATGCTTAAGTGAATCATGCAAATACTTGTTTCCGTTACCTGAGTTTGTGAGGGAAATTAAAGTGCGCGGATCATTGTGTTGCCCTTGAAAATAATGATTTTGTGGAAACAAACCTGATTACTCATAACGCATACCGCTCTGGTATCTACTGGTACCTAATCCAATTACGATGTGTAATATTAATATATTTTATATACCGCAGTATTTCTTCGACATAATTAAAACACATCGTCTTATCAGTCAACACAAAACCCTAATGAAAAACGCGCATGAAAATACCTATTCCCCCTGTTCGGTTGTTTTTGAGCTTAAAGCGTTACAAGACCGAAGAAACGCGACGCATCTTAAGTCAGGTATATACCTAATCCGCCTTATTTCTCAATATCGTCGCGCATATAAGCCTAATCCAGACCAAACAATCTATCTTGGATCGGCGAGCCAGGATCGTGGATAGCTCGCACCAACCAACCGCCCCTGAACGCGATTTATGCCCGGTTTCTGAGGTACATTTAGCGGTAGTTTATCTATTCAATAGCGTTTAAACTCATATAGAAAAAACGCTATTGAATAGATAAACTACCGCTAAATGTACCTCAGAAATCGGGGGTTAACCGCGTACGATCGGAGCGTTTTGTGCGGATCCGGCCATTGCCTATAAGCCTTTACTAATAACAGTTTTAGTACAATTCAAACAATGATAATAAAACTACGTACAATGTAACGTTAAGTATTAAGTGCGGCACACGGCGCGGTCATCTCGCAACCGTTAACTGTTTCCGCGTTGTTCTGATAAAATAACAATTGTAATCGTTATGTGTATTGTACACGCCTCTTAATACAGGGCTGACACATGACTGTACGCTAGTTTGTTTTTTTTCGAAATACCTTTATCGCTATTATTATATTTAAATGATAGAGATGGCAGCACTGGTGACTCGAAAAGAAAAATACCTAAATATCTGAGGGTTGATGTTTATAGAAAATGTATTGTTTCTCGTTCAAGTCATTCTCTTACTTGAAACCGAGATACATTTTGGGTTATTCGTACCGTCGCGTGATGATCTCGCTAAAAGATCTGTAAGTTAAGCAATCTTTGTCGCGGACATTCCGCAGATGCGTTAACGCTAACAAATATTTGAGCTGAACGTATCCATGCTTCAGAGAGCACGCTAAAAGTCGCTCCCGGTAGTTGTCAATTAAGATAACAGTTACATGTCATACTTAAATGTCTAACAATTACTGTGTTAATATTACAATCGCTTTGCAAAAAAATGACAGCCCTATAAATAAACTATATTTGCAGTTTTGTATTATGAGCATCCGGGAATCGATCCGACGACCTCGACGGTCATGACAGGTTAGTTTTCATGCTCCACTGCACTCCGGCTGAGATGTTAGCCTTATTTTTTGTTCTCACATACCTGTATTATTATTGTTATCTACACTTAGCTAAAATTAACAAGGAAGAAATAATACCAACATTATTTAAAGTAGAACAGTTTTTAAATACTCTATCATTTTTGAGCTGTACAATTATTTTTACATGTCTAAGATGCTATGTCCCACTTACCTTTATGTTTTGACGAAAAACTGTCTAAATATCGCTGTGACTTGAAAACGGAACCTCGAAACGCCATGGCGTCTAACCCTTTAACTATCGCTGCGATAGCGGTATTGTGAAAATTTGTGCCCTTTACTGTAATTGTTTTTTAATTTTTAGCATACCTTAGAATTTTAAAAAAAGCTTAATTAATGGCTCGTAAAATAAATGAAGCTATGCGTGGGCCAAAGAGAGCAAGGCATATAATCATAACCAGGAGAAGAGTCGTTTTAGGGCAAAATACTGGAAGATTGGCCAATAGACATGGTCTTAAAAAAAATAGGTGATACTAGAATGCTATTTAAATTGTTCATTCTTAATTTAGTTCTTCTGATAATCTCAATTAGACCCTATCGAGTGAATCTACAATCTACATATGTTAGTTACATATGCATTAATTATATATTTCGGTAATAACATTTCGTATGCGATACAGATCTCGAGGTTAGTACAAAATGGCGGCAACAGCCCAATTAACAAAACATATTAAACTATTGTGTATTAACTTGCATCAGGTTAATTGACTTTCATGCGTTTTGCTTTTATTATGATAAGCAGATGATCATTGCCATTGCGAACTTTTTTAAATAACTACGTTACAGGCGCGTCTTTTGCACCCACGTTTGACTTTTCAACAAATAAAAGAGAATATTAATAAATAGTTGACCAAATGTTGGAGTAATTATATAAATACCAAATTTCGCGCCTATAATACCCAAAGGTAGATGCAGGGATATATGAATTGCACTCACGTTTCGCCATTAAAAATGTTAGTCCCATGTAATAGGGACGAGCTTTATACCTGACGCATTTTCAAAACTCGGGCTATTATTGAGAAATCCATACTTAATATTATAAATGCGAAAGTAACTCTGTCTGTCTGTCTGTCTGTCTGTCTGTCTGTCTGCTACTCAATCACGTCTAAACTACTGAACCAATTTGTATGAAATTTGGTATGGAGATAGTTTGATACCCGAGAAAGGACATAGGCTACTTTTTACCCCGGGAAAATGACGCATTTCCCGGGAAAATTCAGGTTTCGCCACCGAAGTCGCGAATAATCAATATTATAATGACATTGAATTAACAAAATTCCGTTGTCATGGCAACAGTTTTAATGGCGGATATGCTTTAGCGCGAGTTATATGAGATATAAATAATTTTGAGAATATTTTTCGTGAAAAAAAGCATATTTTGTTGTTAAGGAATAATTAAGCTTTGTATTAGTAAAAAAAAATCATTCACGCGAGCGGAGCCGCACGGGTCAGCTAGTATAAAATAAAAATTCCCAGTCTAGTCAGCCAGTCTACAAAATTTTACTTATTACTGTGACAAATATTCTGTATAAATAAAATATAAATTAGAATAGACCAATAGTACTCGATCCGGGAATGCATTGCAAAAATGATATTTATTTAAAAATAACGGACTCAAAATTTTCCCAAAAGCGAGCGAGCAGGCGAAAGTCCCTAGCGTACAAAAATAAAGGCCTGTTTTCTTGTACCTATCAACAAAGGTGTAACAAGATTCAGATGTAACATTGATACAGCGTCTAGACTCATTATTCAACAGCGCGTTACATTACAATGACATGACTTGCACTAAACACGGCTAAGCGCTCCGTCTATCGGTTTATCACCTACGCAATATCTTATTTACTTACTATGTAATTAAATATTCGTGTAGATTATTTCTTATTTAGTTTAACCTTGAGTTTGAGTAGGATGATAGCGAATCGGCAAGTTTCTTATACAGAAGTAACCTTTAAGATAAATAAAGTGGTAAGTTAATCGAGTCTTATTCAGAAGTGGAAAAACTGAAAAGAAGGCTGTCGAATTTAAAGGATCAAGTAATCCTTTTCACACCGCGAGATAACTCATTAGAGGAATAAGAATATTTTTTTATACCTAGTACCTAGGTAGTAGTTAATAAATCTAGTATCTTATATATTTTAAACACTTTTGACACATCATAAATTAAGCGAATTTGTACTTGATTGTTGTTTATTTAATTAATCAAGAAGTATAACAAAAAGTTGACAGTTAAGACGTTTTGGAATGTAACTTAACAATCGGCTTCCGTGCCACGGCGGTGTTAATTTGACAGTGCTAAAATTGACAGTTACATTAACCGTTTATTTCATTGAAAAAATGACAGCCCGTAAGACAGTGATCACGATCCTGATTTGTCGTCTGCCAGATTTTGTAATTGTTTTTTTTGGAATTAGTTACATATATAAGATTGACACTACGTCAAATACAATAACTCTACATTATTTTTTTAGGAAATTTTACATGGATGGAATTTCTATGTTACAAATAAGGAAAACGAAATACTAAAGCTAAATCAACCACGCTTTAGACATAATTTCAAGTTCAATATCAGTAAAATGCCAAAGGTCTCGTCTACCTAACTAATTAAGTAATATGATTAATGTAAACTAAAACTGCAATCAATAAAAAAGAGGTCGCCATTTATAGTAATTGATAGTACTTGAACATAGATCAGGTTTAATTGTCTATGCCCGCGGCCAAAAACACTAATGCAGGTATCTAAAGTGTAAAATATGGTATTGGCACATAATGTCGATGGTAATTGATGCAAATATTTTATTTCTCCATTAATTGGTAGGTATTTGAGTACTTGTCATGATGTTGGGGTGTGGCCTTAGATTCAATTAGACCACCTAGGTTACCTTGCTTTGCTTAGGAAATGTGTTGGCGGCATTTTTTTTATGATGGCGATTTTTTGTGAGACTTTTCGAGTAGCCGTACCACGGGTTATCTATGGTTACAGATGAATAAATAGTTACTTAGTACGGTATTCTGATTCGATCGTATTTTTTCTTGCACTAATGAGTAGTGCAAGAAAAAATACAATCGAATTGAGAACCTCCTCCTTTTTTCGTTAGTCGGTTAAAAAACAAAATGGTACCTGCTTTTCACTTTCAATAGGGTCTAAATTCTAACTCAGGTACTAGATGATTTAAGATATAGTCAAGAGTTCCACAGCTTCGGTCTTTTCATCGTGGGAAAACCAATATTTAACCATGTCCAATCTTACCTGTATCCAGCGTATACTAAACAAAAAGTATATTTGAAGACACTGAAGCAGTAAATAAAAATGTATCAATAAAAGAGAATGTTAAAAATAGCTTCAAGGAAATATTATATCCTGCTATCAAGAATTCAAAGGGTATAGTAGTGTAGTGGAAATGAACAAATAGATATTAATAAGAGCTGCTTTGAGCTAATAGGATGTCGTTAAAATGAAACTTAGCGTGGGTAAGGTACGAACTGTACACTGTACTGACACTCCCCTGCACCATTTAATGCAACCTCACGTAAATAGTTGAAGGACAAACCTCTTTGGTAATATACTTAAAGAGAATAAGTTAATTGTATCCAATATTCTCTTAGCTTTTGTCGGCTCTATTGATCTGTCATTCGCTGCTTTCCGCCAGTTTTTGGATATAGGTGCATCCGAGTACATAATGAAATTTATTTTTAAACGTTTTTGGTCGTCGTGCAACGTCGTGCAATTTCTATATAAGAGTATATATAATGCCATCAAAAACATCCTGTAAAAAACCTCAAGTCTCGCAGCGTAAAAAGTGGTGAGATCTATGTAATACCAAGTCGATTAATCTGTTTAGTCTCTACTGAAAGGACCTTCTGTCTTAAGTTATTACATAAGTTATTATCATGCCAATATTAAAAATATTTCACGTTTAAAACAAATAAATCGACCTGGCCATCGCATGATTTGATTATTAGTATGTACCACACTGCACAGCACGACGGGCCAGCAACCGAATTCCTCACTAGGGTCCTTCCGAATATAATGATTGAGATGAGTTTCTTAAAGAAATTAATGCTCCTGAAATTTAATGGCGAATTTGTGTTTTCATGCGATGACCAAGTCGATTTATTTGTTTTAAACGTGAAATATTTTTAATATTGGCATGATAATAACTTATGTAATAACTTAAGACAGAAGGTCCTTTCAGTAGAGACTAAACAGATTAATCGACTTGGTATTACATAGATCTCACCACTTTTTACGCTGCGAGACTTGAGGTTTTTTACAGGATGTTTTTGATGGCATCTCACTTCTTTTTGTAAAGCGAACATAAGTCCAATTTGTATGGAAAGACGGTTATTTTTTTCATAATTCAAGATATTTTCCTATTGAAATGTTGTTCAGTTTCATAGGCTAAACACCCTTAAGTTATGCCTCATACAGTAGGTACCTATGTACACCTATTATTTTCTATTATACTACAGTAATAATTAATTCATTAACTGCAAATGTAACCTTGTAATCCTATATAAATGTATAAGATTACAAAGTTATTCTTGCAGTTAATGTATTTAGAAAACTGGACTGAAATTAGAAAATATTGAAATTTTCCCATGATTAAGATACTAAATTCTATTTGTATTCTAAATTTGAAGCTTCTAAGTCTGCTAGAAATGCCTTAGACTTTTGATGATCGGTGAGTCAGTGAGTCAGTGAATCAGTGAGTGACAAAATTCAAAACTTTAACAAGTTGTCATTCTTAAAGTACTGGTTCAAATTGACTGAAATTTTCAATATACCGTGTTCATACAATGACTGATAAGTCGCTAAAAATTCAGGCTTCTTGTTTTATCCACAACGAAATTATAGGGGGTCGAAAATGGCCTGAATTGCTTCGAGAAAAGATGGTACGGCCGTGCCGCTTTTTTTTGCTCGACTTGCGGGGGCACTGCCGTGCCCCCAGATTTCTGTAACTTGGTGTATGTACATATTGTTACTTATGTATTTTTGTGATCTTTTTGATCTACTTTTGTAACTGTGCTGCAATTTGATACAGATACCCAATATTTCCCGGGCACTACTACTCTAACTAGACAAATGGTACTAGGACAAATCTTCCGATCCTATTTTATGGGTAAAAGTAAGATTTCGCCCTGATTGGCCATGGTATAAATATTTGTATAGAGCATACTTTTCCGTGTCGTTGATGGACTAAGAGCCAAGGTAATGTTGTATACATGCCTTTTAAAAAATAGTAAGGTAGGTTTTTTAATCACTGTATAACAATAGTAATTCTTAAGGATTTGTTTACATAAATAACGACGTAACTAATCAGTGGTGTCAAACGGGCGGGCATTTGAAATATTTAGAGCCAGTCAAGTACATTTTATTCTCGCGTTTATAGGTATTGTGACACGGTTAGTTATTACAGTAGGTAACGCTCGAACACTGTTCTAATTATTATCGTGTAACCCACAATTTGTCATGGAATGTACTAAATTGAATATTGTATAAAACTGAATGTATTTGTTGATTAAGTTGTTGGTCGTGTTTCTAGCCGTGTTTGTAGGAAAAATATAGAATCATTATTATATAACAGCTAGCTTCTGGCGACGTGAATAGAATTCTCTCAGTAAAATATATAAATTGATAATTAAAATTTTATGAAAATCTGACTTTAACCTATTTTTATTATTGCAGTTAAAACAGTGAATATTTTAATAGTTAAGTTAAATTCATGCATGGTTTTATCAATTATTGTCATTCGACCTAAATTAATTGAAATTAACAATCTCATTACGGGTCGTATATTCAAAGCAGCCTTATCTATAGCTAAAACATTAAAGTTTACAATTATTTTGTCATAAAGATCATTAAAGCAAATATAATTCGTGTTGTCCTTTTCTTATCTCCTATGTTAGACAAGGAGAGAAGATGTCGATTAAGTTTAGTGGAATACGGAATAACTAGTAATAATTATGAATGTAAGACACGCCCGTTATCGTAAAAATACATGAAAGATTAATAGGTGTCTAGTTTAATAGAGACAGCTTGCTTACTTCGTGGATTAATTCAATGATTGATTATTCTCTTCCGCTAACTACTAACGTCTGTAATGTTTGCTATACAGGTTCAGAGAAGAATAAAAATAATTTCTTGAGATTTGTTGACTTATTCTGTGATTTGGGCATACGACTGGTGACCACGGGGTCACGGGTTCGATTCCCAGGTCCGCTTAAGTGGTATTATTCTCTTATAATTTATAATGGTTTATGTATTATGCCTGTTATATGGCAATAGGCTCGCCCCCTATTACATGGGACTAACATTGTGAACGACGAAAAATGGTTTTATTACACCTCTGCCTGTATATTTGAGTATTATACAACAAGCGTGATATTATGTATATTATGTACACTGTACATGTATGTAGTTTTTTTTATATATATCTTCATAAAGATATTTTTAGTGTTTGTCTACTAATATCAATAACTAAGTTGTAGCCAGTTTTCTTAACCGTTGCCATAAGCTTTTACAAATGACTATAGCTTAGAAATTTCAAATATTATTAGTAAATAATTTGAAGTATTTATTGATTACCGTGTTAGGAGGGACCTTGTTCTAAGCCTGGCCTTATTTAGTACCTTATTTGTCACCGAGATGAGGTTAAACGCATTGTTTTGCGGCGGAACAAAACAACAGAACAATATGTGAGAAATACTCGATGGATAATACGGAACTTGTCAAAATCTGGTAAAAAGATGTTTAATGATGAAAGAAGAATGCACATGTTGTGACGCAATAATCTCAAAAGTATTTATTTGCCATATTAAACCTTATATCTGTAAAATACTTGCCGTTCAGATAGTTCTGAATAAAATTTTGGCAACACTGAAATAAAATGAAAAAATTCAATATGGTTGCTGAGCAGTCGAAGGAATATGACTATAAAATATTTTTGATATATTTTATCTCATACTGTCGGGATTAGGCGTAAAACCAGGATCGCCACATAGCTAAAAAATATAATAATATCTTCATTATGTCATCTACGTAGATAAATGGTTTACCCATTTGTTTGACTAGCAGTATAAAGTTTGTACTGTTTGATTAGATGACTGAGATGAATTACATATTAAAGTTTAAAGGTAAAGCCTGTCATTAATTTAGCTTGCCATTGAAATATTGATAAGATCTATATCACACCACCTACTTAGGTATAACATGTGCATGACTAGTTAATCATCAATCATCACTTAACTAAACCTACTGGTGTAGACAAGTCAGAACCATTTATTTTGAAGATAGTCTGACTGACTCCAATGAAAATGAATGTGATATTGCTATAGAGCATATTATTATAGTGCTGCCTTCTTCAAGCGGCGGAAATTGAATCGCAAAAACGAAGTCTAATACCGGTTGAAGTATAAGAAGAATCATGCCTAGGCATTATTAAAATTCTTCTTCTGTACAGTCGCTACTGTCAAGTACTGATCGTTTGTCATTTAAATTGTAATGCAAAAATAGTTCCTACCGCACCCGCTAGAGGTGCTGATAACTTTTCATACAAAAATTCCCGATAGCTACGCGGTCGTGTATAGTCGATAATGGTAGAGAATCGCGCTACAGATTTAAAAGCTTAACAAACTGTATGTAGATCGTTTAAAAATAATTAACGGAACTGTAAGAAGTGTAATTTTTAATTATTGGAATCTAAATAGTTTGTTTGTTTTAATGATTGATGTCCGTCATGCACAAGCCACTTCGCGGTTCGTTGGGTGTTCCGATTGCATGGACTGCAATTATACGCTAACAATGTATGGATTTGAAGCAAAACTTGTGCATGTTTTCCCGGATTATCATTATTTTCTGTCTTCCTTGATATAAAAAAAACATCGGGTATTTATTTCGAGATAAATAACTAATTAAACAAATTAAGTTTGTAGAAATTGAAAAAAAAAATTGTCAAGATTCGTCGTTTTATTTAGTCTATAGAGGTCGAAATTAGTTGTCTCTACATATGCCAATCGGAACGAGGGATCATGCCTTTGTATAATACTTGGGTTTCTTTTAATTAAATTGTTAAAATATTGCAATAGGTTAAATGTTGAAAAGATGCTCTAAATAAAAAGTTTCCAAGCGCTATTTTTAATGTAGACAGGTGGTAGACGGTCGAATTTTAGTACGGTTTGTATAGTCCGATACTAATATATTTGACCGGTAACATTTTATTGTTATGTTTATGTAACACTTTATACTTTGTTACCAATCAATAATTGAATTTATTTTTTGATTGAATCGGAAGCATAACGTACCTATAATTCAACTTTTCTACTGTGCAGAGATTGATGACATAATTTATACTGTTAGTAGTTACTGTAAATGTCAATTCTCGTAGATTGAAAAGCTAATTTTAGGATGAAATTAAAAAAAATAATTGATTGTTGATTGTTCTGTCACTAGATTGTTTGTAAACTCTATGATTCTGTCTTACTTTATGTCATGAGAGGAAGTGAGATACACAATCACAAAGAACCACATGTATAATACTGACCAATAGTGCGATTCTTTACGGCCGGTACTATCGAGTATCGAAAGTTTGACATTTATAATGTACTGCAAAAATAGTTGACATGGCGCCCGTTAGAGTCGCTGATTGTCTTACAAAATTCCTCGATAGCTAGAACATTGTCGATATTTAATAATGGTAGAGAATCGTGCAGCGTATTATACTAAAATATATTTAGACAAACATGACACTGGTAATTAACAAACGTCAAATTCGTATTTAAACGAACAAACTGTCACTTGTCATTATAAAGTGCGTGCGACCTTCCACAATGTCAAGTAAAGACAGGCGCTAAGACAATAACTTGTTATAGATCAACAAATTGATTATAGCCATTAAGTACCCGCCATTTTGTTCAATTATTATGATGGATTGTGATCCGCGAGCGTTTATTACACTGATATGTATCTGGGCTAACTATTCGAGAAATTTATTGTGGACTAGATGAAATACGCGGTTTCGCTTGCAAGGATATCGGCTATCTGCCAGTTTAAGTCTTGTCAAAGTTGGTCTAGTCGTTTCTGGGGTTAGCCGGAATAAACAGACAGACACATTAAGGTATCCAATAACATAATACTGTGTTAGCTTCCGCCTGCGACTTCAACCGCGTGAAATGATTTCCCGTGGAAATAAGTATCCTATGTGTTAATCTAGATTATAAATTATCTGTGTATTGAATTTCATTGAAATCCTACCAGGAGTAATTTCACAAACGACTAACCAAAAACACATACGTTCCATCCTCATAAACTTGGAAGTAGGATTAGCTAAATATGGCATTTCTTTTATTAATTATTTTTTTTATTGTACAAACAGACCGTTTTCTTTTTCCTTTAGTTGTACAAACGTATACTGGCTGAAACAAATTGATTTAGATTTGATCCCTAGATGGATTGATTGCCAACAAAAATGGTCTATCATTCGACCACAGTTACTGCTCGTAATTTTAGGGTTTGACCACTTAAATCTGGGGTTAGTCGTGTGGTGCTATAAACGGTATATTACTAAATACTAATTGTGGAGTATTTTAGTTAGTTTCGTGATATAAAACGGTATGTCGTGCGCCATTCGTATTGACCAATTTTATGCAGAAACAGGCGGACCCGCCAGACATTTGTCTCCATAAACTAGGAACCTTACTTTTTATCTATATTCCCAACGAACGGGTTATGAGAGAGTTGACGGCTGATAGAGATGATTGAAGGAAGAAAACTTGTTGAAACAATCCTATTTAACGAGGTATGAAGTTAGTCAGGCTGATGATGATGATGCTTCAACAATCATCGAAATATATCAGTTAAAACATGTGCCGATTCTACTACACGTGCGATAAGAATTGGACCATGATGATTAAGGATGACCATCAACTCTTGTTGTAATATATCACTGAATTAACACACTATCTTAATAATGATACGCTAAAACTAAAAATACATTTAGTAGCCTTTCAGTTAATCGCTTAAAGACATACAGATGCGATAGGCAATTTGTCTATTTGTTATATGTATAAAACTTATGTATAGGTACTCAACAACTTGTATAAAACTGTAACATTAACATTTCAAATATAGATTGAATGAATCACAATGCAAAAACACCTCAGGCAATCAATTTAAAGATAGTTATCAAATTAAGGCATTTAATACAAAACGCAGGATAATCGCGGGACCTTTTCTATGGCAGTTTGAATGTTCACAAGCCATTTATTACGGTGAGACGTGACACGCCCAGATTGACATCTGTGGTGTATAAGTGCGTTTACTCTGAGTTGGATAGACGTAGGCTGTCTCGCGCGTAGCTACTGATTTTATAGTGGACGGAGACGGGGACGAGACGACTGTTTAATGAGATATTGGAATATGGAGTCTTAATATTAGTATTATAATCTGGTCAACAACTGCCTCTGTGGCGCGGTCGGTAGTATATGCGACTGCGGTGCGAGAGGTCTCGGGTTCGAATCCTGGGTCGGTCCAAAAAGTCTTTTCTGAGATTTTCTGTTAAGAATTTCTTAGAGATTGCCCGGAGTTAGGAAGTTGAGGTCGAAGACCTCCGTGTCTCGGAGAGCACGTAAAGCCGTCGGTCCTGCGCCTGACCTCTTACTGGTCGTGTCGGTTATCCGTCCCACCAAACTATGAGAGTGATGGAAGAGAGAGTGTACCTGTGTATTGTGCGCACACTTGGACACTATAAACAAAGTCCTGCACAGATGGCCAGTTTCAATGAAACTGACCGCCGTAGCCGTACATCGTCTAGGAGGACATTATTATAATCTGGTAGGGTCGTCGATTTTAGTAAAACGTATTGAATCACAAAGCGATCTTATTTGAAAAAATCATGTTTTAATCTTGTAAGCTAGAGTTGAATAGTATCTAATTCTAGAGCTGGTTTTTGTGTAATATTTATTGTACGTAGAATATATGGATGTGAATAAAGTAAGAGAAGTTTTTAAAGATATTTTTTAAAGATATATATTTATTTGCCTAAAGGCGTTCTTTGATCATTACCTACTCCTTCAGTATGTTTACATTGTGATTGGTAAACCTGTCGATCATCTTTGAAACCTTCTGTGGCCATAATTAGACTTCAACTTTATAACGTCTCTGGCTTTATCACAATCAATTGGCGCATACGACATAGCATTGTCCTAGAAACAGCTAAGCACATTGACCCGTTCAAAGCCCTAGAAAAGATAACAATCTGTCGGTCGTAATATTAATACATTTCCTTTATATTTCGTAGTTGGTTTCGTCACTTTCCTTCGGTACTTTCGACATGAACCAACAGAGCATGCCCTTTATCATTACTATCTAATTAATTATGCCTTAGGGCCTGACACACGGCCAACCTTCCGATATTTAGTTCCATTCTAGTTAGTATTTCAACAGCGGAGCAACTGTTGACTGCCCAATGCGGGTTATTAGTTGGCTAATTTATTTCGGTAGTCTTTAAGGCTCCTGCTGAGTTATTGAATTATATTTTGATGCGTGGATCTTTATTTAAAGTAGCTTTTAATCTTGCCTTGAACTGATCTGAAACATTTTCTTTTGTTCGGCGTCACTAACAGATGTCATGGTCCTACTAAGGTATGGCTTTAATAAGGATAATTAGGATCAATTTTCCTGATTCTAGCTTTATTACTAGACTTATTCTTTTTTTTAACTTATTGAGCAAACTTGGCTCACAAATGTAGCTGTGTTGTTATGATGAAGTTTATGACGTGGATGAAATGAATATGACATGCTAGGGGGTCTTTTGTTCACTATTTTTCCGAACAAGCAACACTTTTGTCCAATATGTTATTGCCATATGGTCTCTATATAAGGGTATGTTTTTAATTTAGTTCACGGTCTGCCTGCACCCTAATCAATTACAATAATAAAACATACTTATTTCATCGAACAGTTTCAGTATGTTGCAAATTAAGCAACCATTTTAATTGGGCTAACAAGCAAGCTGACAGATACTTCGTCATTGTCGCCATAAGGAAATAATGCCGTTATTTAAAAAGAATATGATTTACTTTATGGATTTTGTGAAACAATGTGTATTGTTTGAAACTAGGTTTCATTCGCGTTGTGAAATACACAGAAAATATACGCGTTAAATGTTTCATATATATATTTTTATTAGCTTTGATTTTGTCATCTCGCCGGTTTTTACTCTTAAAAATACCATGTATTTTTTATTTTTGTTAAACTAACGCAAACTTGTTTTTTTACCTTGCATATTAATTTTACCTTGCATTGCTTGACGTTTCGCTATATTATAAACGTTCATTGTGAAATTGTTATGATTTAAATACTGAATTTTGACTTTTTCAGACCGACGAATACGAGAAGAAAACAAAAAAATTAAGGTAATGTACTGTAACAATTTGATATGTTTCAGCAAAGATTATGTAATTCTTGGTTCTATATTAAAGTAGGCGGACCCCAGGCAATATGCAATTGTATTTTATTACCTGCATTGTTACCTAGAATGTAACGGGAAATATAAATTAATATTTAACAACAGTAGCACAGCTCAACCTGAAAATGTGGCCCAATTTTTGGACAGTTTCGTTCAGACGGAGGGAATATAATTCCTTTGTAAGTATGGACTAAATTGCATTAATTTTCCCATAACTGTCACAGAAAAAATGTTGAAATTAAATAAACAAATTTGACCCATTATTGTCCCAAAGCTGGGCTGGGGTCTTCTTCTCGTAATGAGGGAGGGGTTAGGTTTTGAGTCCACCACGCTGGCCAAGTGCGGTTTGGGTTGTGGTGGAAAAACTACCTAATAATATCATAGGCTGCAAAAATCTAATCGCAACTGGTTAACAGAACATGGATTGAATGACTAATGGAATATAACTCTGTTTTGTTCTAGGTGGAGAAATAAAAACGCGCGTCTCATGTGCTGTAGAACATTTCATGGATTTTACTGCTGATAAAATAATAAATAACATACATACGGCAAAGAAAATATATCAACATGAAACTACCTGATTAAATAGATATTAAGTAATCTTTACATAGATCTAAATTCAAGTTGTAAAATAGAGATGCAAATCCACATCTTATTTACGCACATATTTTATGTATTATTTTAATGCATAGGTAATCAAGACGTAAGAAGCAGTGATAAAATGAATTATAAAAATGTCAGTTCCGTGTGACAAATTGCAATGATTCTGTAATTAGACTGGTGACAGCGAGTGTGCATAAAAATGGCAATTACTGCAATTAGTTTAATAGGTGCAAGGTCGGCTACTGTGACAAATATTATGATTACATACTTATTCAAATGGATAATTTATTTGCTCGCTTAGAATAAAAGTTTTACTA
The DNA here is from genome assembly GCF_050436995.1 of Anticarsia gemmatalis. Lineage (NCBI taxonomy): Eukaryota > Metazoa > Arthropoda > Insecta > Lepidoptera > Erebidae > Anticarsia > Anticarsia gemmatalis. The sequence goes on along the minus strand of NC_134764.1, from coordinate 3,677,819 downwards.
TTTAGGAATTGCATTCAAATGCGAATATAAAAACTAGTACTTATGCGCTGTATAATCACTTTTTATTGATCGATTGGTGATATAAGTAAAAGCATAAGTATAATTTCAGTGCATAATATTTAACATAAATTATTATAATTCGCCTCTTCTCTTTTCTGAGACCACAAATGGATTTTATGTAAAATATACATTTGTGACACATTGTGAATATATAATTAAGGCGATATAATTTAAACTAAATGAAACTGCAAAGAAAGTTTATAAAGACAAGTGAAACTTAAAAAAGAACTGCATATTATACATATTGTTTATGAAAAAAAAACAGCATTCAGTAAATAAGCCTATAGGCACAGTACCCAGTACCCATGTATGCTTATTGAATATCACTTCTTCGATCTACAGGGTGTTTATGGTCTGAACACCTACACGAAACTTAATTACATACAAAAAACAGAATGATTTACTCCAGATACTACAAGTGGCATCTAAAAGGAATTGTTTTTATCCACCTTGTTTGACACAGAAACATAAGTATGCATAAACTCGGACCTACGCTACGTCTGAGGCATTGACTGGCGATCAGAGAGTCGTGAGTTCAAATCAATTGAACTCTCGATCGAACGCATTCCAACAATAGCGCGGTTTTGTGTTATCACAGTGTTTTGTCCGGTAGGGACTAGGGACTGTTTGTTTCGATCCGGGATCTGCTGTATGAACGAACAATTGATGCCTTTTTGTGCTTTTTAAATATAGTTTATATTTTTTTTTTGTATTAAGGGACTCCGAAAATACGGAATGTTTTGTTCAAAAAAGTAATTTCTAAGAGTGAGTAGGTCGGCAGATTCTCACGATTGTTTTAGGAAAAGAAGTCGCGGTTTCAATCACCACATATGACAAAAATAATGAACATGTTTAGTTCTCAATTGAATGATAATTCGGACTCTATAACGTTCGTAAATCAGCTTTATTCATGAATATGCAATGAAAAATGCACTTTATTATGCTATGCTTTATTAGCTAAAAAACAAGTAATCGATTCACAAATGCACGTCTAAGATTTATAATCATAAAACCTCAATATTTCATGTGCAAAAAATACACGTTTGTCAAATTGCACTCGAAACTTTTTCGAATAAAATTTCCAAGGCATTTTTCGCAACTGTCACAATAGGTATCGATTACATTTTGTTGTTGGATTAAGTTAATCGAAACTGATCTTAAATCGTATTAATGTTATTATATTTATTGTTACATCATAATGTTGAAACTACCGAACCGTTTGGTAAAATAATTAGCCAATTTATTGAACTGTAATGTAATAAATATTACTGTTGAACTTGGTAAATACAATCTATACTAATTTAATATCAATAATGTAAACCTTCTTTGTCTGTATGAACGCGATAATTGCATTATCACTTGGCTTGAATTGAAAAATCTTTAGTGTGAATAGTCCGTTTATTAAGAAAGGAAAGAAAGTTAAATGTAGTTTTGTTAACTAAATGTAGTTAAAAGGACGAGTAACAATAAAAAAGTGTTGTGAAAATGTGAAAACTAATGTCCAGGCTGACGAAGTCACTGCTTTTTCCCATTATGAATATTTAATGTGTGACTGTATGAGAGATTCAAGAGTTATTACTAACTAGGTGTTTAGTGCGTTTAACATGATACAAATCTAAGTTATAAGGACATTGTAGTATAATATAAGGCACTTAAATCATGGTATTTACTTAATATACCTCGAGTTCAAGTCGGCGTTGTTAAGTAATATGGGATTAACGACACCATTCGACACATTAGCAATGATAAGTGTACAAGATCTCAGTGTTTGTTAACAAAATACTCAACTCATTTCAACACGATCTTGTTTTACTTCAACATTGTAATTTTAATAGTCTAGGTAACTATTTAGTTTTAATAGAATAATAAATATTAACTTAATCGGTACAATATTCGCGTCTTTGTGATCAGAAGAAATAGATTGTATTAAAATCGTTGTTCATTTACAAAGTTAATTAGGTATACTATTTTTCACCTTATATGCGAATGCACATATCCTATAGTATTTTACTAAAACCTGATATTGGTTAAAAGTAAATAACAAACAATGATCAATGGTAAATGTGTTTGTAATGAAATGCCTGAAAGAGTACTGGACCGATTTGAAGAAATATTTTAAAGAATACTCAAAAGACAAGCTAGCTTATCATTGAAATAGCTACATTATCACTGATTAATATATGCTATTTAATTGCAAGCAAAAAATGTCAATGAGTGCGAAGCCGGGACGGGTCTCTAGGTCATAAAGAGTTGAGAAGCCTAAGTGAAAGTATCGACATCACTCACCCCCGGTTTCTGAGGTACATATAGCGGTAGTTTATCTTTTTAATAACGTTAAAACTCATATAAATACGTTATTATAATAATACGCACACGTTTAAACGCTATTGAATAAATAAGCTACCGCCAAATATACTGAGAACCAGGGGTCAGTCAAAAAAGCAGTAGCAGCTAAATAACATTTATTAATAAACTAATCCTTATCTATATTGTATAGCACGTTACTAGATCCAGTGCTTCCATTCCGCACTTATCTCAGCAGTCATCAGAAAGGTCATCGCACTTCGATCGTGGATAACAATAGGCTCGGCGTCTGAGACCAAACTGTTGAAATTACGAACATACTTCGCATAATGGACACGCCGATGTCAATATTTGAGCATAATACTATTGTTAATAACATTCCAGGGATTGATTGGGCATTCATTCAATGTATTCATGATAATAGATAAATGCCAGACTCGATCATCGACGAACTAAAAAAATTAATTATACAACAGCCCAATTTTCTAGTTAGCTAATAGATTTTTTTGCAAAACGTTGATTTTTTAGATTTTAAAGTACATATGTAAAGAATATCATAAACCTGAATTTTCAGTGGGAACTATTAGAGCATATCATAAGTCAAAGGTTTAGTCCGGATTAATCGGGAAAGTTTATAGATATGATACGATAGTTTTTAGGATGTATGAAGCAAGTGAAGTTTGTGAGGATGGTAGCAAGTGGCGTTCTCTGGTCTCTGATTACCGCTACGGGAAGAAGGCGTGACTTTATCTGTGTATGTATGTTTTTTGTATCGCACACATTTCTATATAAAAACAATTGGATTGTGATAGCTCTTCTATGATTCGAAATACTGTCCTTTATTTCATTAAGAAACTATCCTGTCAGTTCTCACCACAAGTCTCTATAGACTATCTAGTGATTTCTCCCTAGAATACCATAAGCCACACACCTAATAAATTAGTCATCGTCTCGTTGGTATGTAAAGCGGCTTCGTAAGTCCTACGTTCACGCTACAATTTAATGTCTCATTCGATATTGGGCGTGTTTAACAATTTTCGCGCTCGTTGTGTGCTAAATTACTTAAATATTATACTCCATGCTGATTTGGTAATCACCAGATCTAACTTAATGTAGCTACTGTTATTATAATATATACGTTTGTACAAATAATTGCTTTAAATTATCCATTTGTATCCAGAGGCAATAGAAATAGTTGGATTTTCAAGGGCTTTTTGTATTTGTTAAATGGAAGCAAAGTGCCGGTTAGATTCGAATGTTTCGAGAACTCAGTAGGACTTTAAGTAATGACTGGCTATTGACGCATTGTATAGTAGTTTAACAACGAAAAGATTTTAATACTGGTTTAGCCGAGGTTACAGTTTCGAAGTACTGTTTTGTTTAAGTGATTAGTAAATAGGTTCTATTTCCATGAACTACTAGTAAATTATTTTAAATCTTATGGAAAATGTATAAGGGATTACTTTTTTCTCATCAGCCGATACGGTTTCACGATTTCCACACAACTGACAACATTGTTTGATGAATATCAAAGAAGTTTTCAAAGATCCTTTTACTCATAAAAAAAATGCTGTGAATGGAAAATTGGCCGTTAGACAATCGAAATGCGTATATTAAGCATTAGGTCAGGCATAAAGTGTGTTGCTACGTTAATAGTTCAAATCATATGGCCATTATTGCCCTGAGCTCGCACAATTCCGTTCCTAATTCTCAAGCAATTTGTCCCGAACTGACAATTTATCAAAATGTTCCGACAATGACTAATTTTAAGACGCCTTAATATCTGTTACTACATTACTCGAATTGTGATAATATTTCAGAATTCAAACGAGAATTTATTACAATAATTAACCGACGATTAATTTTAACAACTTAATTAACTGGTTTAACGGTCTACTGATGGCTAACCCGTCTCGGCTTAGATCGCTAGATAGAGTAATAAGGTTTTTATAATTATGCTCTATATTTACATACATTCCATCGAGGAAAAGTATAATTAAATTACACTTTTACGTGGAGAATTTGAAGTAAACACATTGGTTTTTACTCGGTGTACTTTACCGAGTAAAAACCAATGTGTTTACTGCCGAATAAGTTAAGAACAATATTTATGCTTAAAATTCTCCATGTTACGGAAATTGAAGTGACAATAGACATCAAGTGTTTTTGCACCTACACTAAAGGTACAAAGACAAAATGAAATTTAAATTGGCGTTATAGCTCTAGGCAGCTTTATTTCCTAGACCATCCCAAAAAGTGTTTATTTATCACATTAAAAACAATAATAGGCCATCTAAAACTTGAAAAAATTATACACAAATATATTAAAATTGGGAATCAAAATTCGCATATAACAAAACAATGCTATATTTTACGTCACACACGCGTCAGATTACGCATCTTGTGTTACCATAAACCCTAAGATAGAGGTAACGAGTCCACTAGATCACATTATACACAGCAGAGTAACAACAGAGGCACGTTACACCACACCTCTTAGATGAACACTTTATATAATTACCAGTAAGGTTAACGCTTGTCTGATTCACAGATTGTAAAGTATAGTTAGTATATATAGTTGACGATGTTTTACTGTGTGATTTTACAGTTTATGGTATAATAATTCTTCTGTTTTATTAATACTATTATTACTACAACATATTTACTAGTCATTACAGACCTATTATAAAGTAAAGTGCCTTAACCGCGTCTTTCTGTTTCTTCGCGATGCAATCAAATTTTCGCGATACAATGACTGTCTCCGCGGCGCAGTGGTTTAGGTCACAACGTCGCTACCATTGCATCGGGAGGACGCAGGTTCGATTTCCACACGGAACAATTATTTGTGCGATCCACATACATATAATTGTTTCGGGTCTGATTATACTTTGTGTCCGTTGTTCGTATGTTTGTAAAAGTCCTCGCGACACAAGAGCAATTCTTAGGGATGGAAAAGCAAAATCAAAATCTAGTGAACGGAGTTTAATGTATTTCATTGTGTATTTGTTATGATTAATCCCGTGTAGCGGGAAAAATCAACTAGTAATTTCTAAATTCCGTTTGTTTTAACTGAGAACTGTTACCTGAGCCTCTAGTTTTTTCTTAAGTCATCAAATTTCCATACGGTTTTGTAACTTAATTAGCTCGTTACATACCGTCAAATTAATCAAATAACACTTCATGTGTAAAATTAACAGAGATAGTCGAGATTAAATTAGCGTTCATCCACAGAATAATCTAACTATCTTGCAGTTAAACTATCGAAACGATGGAAATATTTTTTTTTATAATGAGAAGAAAAGTTTGGTTTTTAAATATATTACCTGATTTGTAAATTTATAGGTCGGAATCGTTCTTTGGACTAAAAAAAATATAACTCTGGCCCAGGAAAAGCCGTAAGCGGACCTTTATGTATGTCAATATACATGTAGGTACCTTTAGATTACCTACTGTTTTTAGTTACTTTTATCAATACTAATATTATAAAGCTGAAGAGTTTGTTTGTTTGTTTGTTTGTTTGAACGCGCTAATCTCAGGAACTACTGGACCGATTTGAAAAATTCTTTCAGTGTTAGATAGCCCATTTATCGAGGAAGGTTATAGGCTATACCATCATGCTTCGACTAATAGGAGCAGAGTACCAATAAAAAATGTTACGAAAACGGGGAAAAAAATCACTCTTATGACGCAAGCGAAGTTGCGCGGGTCAGCTAGTTTAAAATATAATTAAATCAAGTCTTTCACAAGGACCTTGGGGAGGTGAAGGATAGAAAATGTAAGGCCAAGGACAGAAGTTGGAGTTATATGAACTGCAGTTCAAGATTACTAACAACATAAAACATGAAGTACTAAACAAGTATAACTTACAGAGCTATAAAAACTGGCCGGTAACATTCACGAATGCTATAAAAAGAAAAACAAGTTTGAAAAACATTTTCCCACATAAACTCATAGGAATCAAATCTATTTACAAAAGTATAAAAAATCTGATGTAATGTGTAAAACTGATTAATAGCTGTATAATAAATAGAGCGAGAAATCAAAGTCCTACTCACACGCACACAACTGCTAGGTACGGATAGACTTAATAACCAAGAACACATACAGTTTTATTACACCTTATGGCTCTAGCTTTAGGGTTTATTTTCCCCTGTGTTGTGTGTATTAGTGTTGGTAGACGGAGCTGTGAGCCGTATGACGGACGCAATGCCACAGTTGCTAAAGTGCATGTAATCCACAAAAGTATGCAACAAGTGGTCTATGGAACAATTATCGTTCCTTTATAATTAAGATTTTTAACTAGCGATTGGGCGTTGATAGTTTTCGTAACGGGTGAAATTTTGTATGATATTTGGAGGTTAAATGATTTAAATCGCTACTGTAGTACAAACAGGGTCCGAGTGAAGTATTCGCTTGCAGATTATATGGGATCTTCAGGATCGTATCAAGAATTGGGCATCGGGATTGTTCCCAAGGCATTGTAGGTCAGAGTTTGAATAAAAGACTATCGGAAATTTGGACTAACATTGTAAATTGCGGAAAATTGCTGTAGTTTGGTACGATTTCCTATGTACCCTCGGCTGTAATAGGTGTGAGGCTGTTCGGTTAAGAGAAAGTTTGTAAAGAGTGTGTTAGTTTAAACGTATTGTATAATATTTGAATACAAGTAAGACTTAAAAATTAAATACAATCAATTGTAAAACTCATATCAGACTTTATACAAACTTGAATATCAAACCGCACGGACATTGACACTCGGAACCAGTTTAACGAAATCGAAACTGAAACCGTAACCGCGACCTTCTCACAACCACCCCGCAACACACATATTTTGTGTCACTACATACAACAAATCAATCATTCTAAAATGTCTATAGGGAACGATTTCATAAATATATTTTATTCGTATATAATATAGCATATTTTCCCTTTAAGGGATAGAAAATAGAAACGATATAAGGTTACTCAACAGCCGGTCCAAAAATATGCATGATGATGATGAGAACAGTTTTCAGGAACCAAATGAATTCAAGTGAATTACTTTAATATGAGCCACTTTTCGAACTACGGTTCAACATTGGGTGTTAAAAGACACTTCTAACATCTTTGACGACGCGCAATTTTAACTTTTTCTTTCTTTCTTTCTATATAAAAAAAATACTAAGTTCATATGTGGTTTAGGTCGCCACGCCGCTACCATTGCGTCGGGAGGTTGTGGGTTCGATTCCCACACGGGACAATTATTTGTGCGATCCACAAATAATTGTTTCGGGTCTGGTAATACTTGTGGCCGTTGTTTCTGTAAAAGTCACCGCGACACAAGAGAAAAAAAAAATCAAATACCTAATTTATGTTGAACATTCAAGACAATACAATAAACAGCCTCACAGCGCAAGATAAGTAAACATAATGTCTACCGTCTAAGAACAGAACACATGCAAGCAACATGGATTGCGTAAAAATGTATGCGATTTAGTACCGATACGGTTTTTAAGCTACTATGAATGAACACTTCCTCTCAATAATAGGACATAGTGTGACATAACGGCTTGATTACGTGTACTATTAGCAATATCCGTGTTGTTGTTTCCATTACACAGTTGCTTTTAAGTCTACGCTCCTGTTCTAGTGTTACATTTGTGGTGCGAAATTTATGCGTGTCTCGTTCCTTTGTAACTTTACGCGGTTTTTCGTTTAGCTTGTAATTTGTGTCCGATGTTTGTATGTTTGTAAAAGTCCCCGCGACACAAAGCAATTCTTAGTACGGGAATTCTCTTTTTTAGTAGCTTTAATGCATTATATTTTACAACTAAAATTATACACAAAATATTAACGAGTATAATTAGTTGACTTGTCCACATATCTGTAGATCGGAAATGTGCTCTGGAGGCTGGCTGGTGGTATTAAATGTTGCAGTGAACATAGATTTTTTTTTGAGAATAAGCGATATTTTTGCCTGTGTACGAGAGTAAGGTGTTAGAACCTGCTAGCATTACTGCACGTTTGGCGCAGTGGTTTAAGCGGTCACCTCGCCGCAACAACCGTAGCGCCGCGTGTGGTGGGTTCGAATCCTACCCGGGACAAATCTTTGTGTGATGAGCATGAGTATTTGTTCTGAGCCTGGTTGTCAATTTATCTATATAAGTATGTATTTAGAAGTATATAAGTATGTTTATCAGTTATTTGGTTACCATAGTACAAGCTCTGCTTAGTTTGGAATCAAATGACCGTGTGTGAGTTGTCCAATAATATTTATTATTATTATTATTTATTAATTATTGGTATATTTTCTTCGTGATGTATGTATATCTAGAAAGAGATAACCACTGTTTTATGTTTTTTTGAGATCGGTCTTAAGTACTTCATTGCCAATATAACAAGATGTCTGCCAAATGTCTGCATTAGTATCGAAAGTATTTCAGTTGGTTATTTTGTTTCTTGTCTTTAAAGTCACTTCAAAATACATGTTTTATAACAGGTGCACGTAAAAGAGTCCGGTCACTTGCCAGTAATTATGGTGGTCTACCTGACAGTTCTGCATTTATTTATACCTAAATATTGAATGAAATAGATACGAGCTGCTAAAAGTCATTAAATTTCATGCAAATATCTAGAAATTACTGTCATTGCACTTCTAAAATTATACCTTATATCGGGGATATTAAATAAGGGAGCCGCGTAAATAGTATCTGCGCCAGATTGGTGTTAAGCAATCGGATCGAGGTTGAGTTTGGGATTGGTAGTCATTATTATAGTTGATACGTATCTAGACGAATATTAGTAGAAAACATTAGTATACGATAAATTATTATGCCGTTTTTTTAATAGTTATTCTTTCAATATATGTACAAATAATCTTTCAACAATTGCAATTTTTTTTTGTAATAGTTCAGTGTTATAAACCAGTGCTCCCAATTTGCTTGTCTACGAACTAAAAAAATAATTTAATTCTGCAAACAAGCCGTTTATCAAAATAAATGCGTTTAAGTCTAGCTATTTGGTTTGATTTATAAACCCAATTAATTGTGTTCAGTCGTGTGACGCGGATTTTCAAATTACTTAAATATACTTTTACAATGAACCGATTCTCTGCTTCCGATAATTTCAATTTGATGATGCGCATGCGCATTAAAAGCATTTAAGTGTGAAGCCAAACGATATTTACTAATTTTTATCGGCGCCGTCCGCGTACGTTCTTCCCAGGGAGCATCCTTCTTTCAGTATCTATGGGTAAGGTAAGGCTTAACCTTTTGTAGATATGCTACTGAAAGATAAATGCTCCCTTCTCCGGTATGTTATCTATCATCTTACCAAATGTATTTTTTCTATTCAGCAGTTTCTGTAATCGTAACATACAAATAGAGATTTTTATAGCGGACACGGTATGAAGTTCATAATTAGTTTCTTATCGTCAAGCCGAAGTGAAATTGATGTGGTATACGGCCTCAACATTTAAGGAAAATGCGCGAAATAAATACAATTTAAATCTCAGTGAGAGTATGTTTTTACCTTTTTTAGTTCAATATTGCACGTTTATATAAGTTGATCGATTTCTTTACAAAGTGTGAAAATATTAATAAAACCGCGGGGTACTGATGATGACATTGTGTTAATTTATTGCGAGGTGCCGCCTTTCAGACAAGCTGTGAACGTTTAAAACGTGTGCTTTATCATTTTAATTCAATAATATTTTTTACGCCACAAGGTATTTTTCGTAAAAAATATATCTAGGTATCACTCTTTTTCTTGTACTTATCCTACGTTACGTAGAGTGGGCACAACATGTTTCCTCCCACAAATATGCTGTATAGGGGATTTGGCCCTTCTCTCTATTAGCTTGGTTACAAACATACTAAGTAGTAAAGTGTATTTTACACCTTGTTTTAATTAGAAATTTATATGGCTGTCAATCGTTAAAGACCGCTTTTATACACAAAATCCTGTTCATTTTGTTGCCTTGGGTGTGCGTTTAAGTGATGATAATAGCAGTTAAAGTTACTATAACCAGTTTGATAACTGAAAAAAAAAGTTTTTACTAGGCTACTATTCGCCACTATGACTTATATCATCTCGGAAATAGATAAGCGAAAACCCCTATCGTGTTCCTGTAAATATTTAACCTGCTACACTTGCATATAGCAAGTATAATCAATAATATATGAACTTTTAAAAAGTCAATAAGTTGACTCGTGTTCAGAGATAAGCCGCCGCATAAGGAGTGTAATTATTTCACTGAGCTGACCTCTGATTACCGCATATTTCGTCGCTCATTACGGCACGGCGAAACAATTGTGTGGAACAGTTCAGTTAATTATTTATAATTGGATTCTGTCGGCTTATGCCTACTGATTTTTTTAATATGCAGAATAAGTCTTCATCTTTATCTTTTTGACATTTAGTATTTTTTTTTGTAGCTGTAGTACTACATTTCGTATAGGTACTCGAAGTTCCTGTGTATTGGGATCGCATGAAAATGGGTGGCCAATATTATCGTTCTCACCGTTGCGTTTGACATTACTCCTGGATGCGATGGATTAAACTTGTATTTACATTCAAAATTCGAAACTAGCCAGACTTTTGCTGTATACCTACTTATTGCTAATAGGTTTATTTTTTTAGGCCATACTTTTATCCCGTAAGTAACGAATTGGTCCCACCAGCAAGTTTGGAACTTCATTTATTTTCTTTTCTTGACGGCACAGGAAATTGCGAGACCACCCTGAGGCCAAGGTCTTTGTAATTTATCTGAATCAATAAAACAAAGTATCGCTCCATGAATGCCCACATACATAATACCGCGTCTTTTTCGAACAGAGGTAAGCAGAGACCAAAGAAACACTCCATTAATATAAATTATATACATACGTCATACCTACATACATAAAATCATGCCTTTTATCCATAGAGGTAGGTAGAGAGCAGAGAACACCAATAAGTACGATCCTTACAAACTTCCTTTATATCATGTTAAAACAATTGTAAAACAAACCGAGTCCACAATCGATATTTCAAACGTATCACACGTAGGTATCGATGTATCGACAGTCCTACATAACCCTTGGGCCGCGTTACCGTTTCGCAGAATATCCCACGATGGGCAGCTGAATGTCAAGAGTCAGGGTGATCGCATTCTCCACTGTCCGAAGGTTTACGCCCGTATCATTGTATCGGGAACATTAACGCTTATTATTCTTATGACGGGTTATTTTAATTTGAGCTGATTTTATCGCTGTATGATGAAGTTGTTTGATCGTGGCTTGTTTTACGGTTAAGGAGCTTTTCTTTGATATATTTTATTAGCTCTTTAGTGGCGGAATAAATACTTAATTCAGTACTAAGAAAGGAATGTCCGCTTTGTCAAATAGAATTTTACAATGCTCGGGATTTTTTTCGGTAAGCAGAAATAGAATCAGAATGATATTATAATAAAGTTTGACGTAATTGGTTTATCTGAGAACATTGATAATAATTTAAGCATAACGTAATTAACGCATCCATAATTTATATTATCCCTAGAAAGAGCGCTATAGTCATATACCTAGACTGAAAAGGAAAGTCTTTTAAAATAAAGAGACGGAACCTTCCAATTTTGCATGTTGCTCGTTGCACGCTTGGAGGCGTTCGCGTCGTTAATGATCTAGAAAGGTGATTATTTGAGAATAATCCATGCACTTCCTGACAGCCAGTCATCTGAGTTAATATTTAAATAAAATTTGAGTGTTTTAAACCGGTTGCAGTTACTAACTATATTAGGAAATTTACAATAACAATTAAGCTATGTACCTAAATTACTTGATGTTCTATGTAGGTTCTTCATTGCTAATAATTGATGATGTTAATAATTTCTCAAGTATTGTAGTTAATTTAATTAGTGTTATTTTAAAACAAATCATTATATTGGTCTAATCTAAAAGTGCCTAATCCATTTTGCATCGATCAGAATTAAATAACGCATGATGAATGATGATGAAAATAAAAATATCAAGTTAGAAGTGACAGACAACAAAACCCGTAAAATATTTTGTTAAGACGTTAGCTACGTTCCACCTCTACAGAACAGTTGCGCATCTGCTATTTACAACAATAGCAGATTCGCAACTTTACCATACAGTTGACGTTACGTCATTAATGGGTTAATCCATTGCTTTACCAGTAACCACACCCGTACTTTAGCAACGACTGCAAGACGCAATGTTTATTAAATTTATAATTTATGTATTTGTAACCATGTCTAACATTAAAACAAGCAATAATAACTACTACCGTAACACTGAAGTTTAATTCATTTAAAACATTTACCTCATACATTAAAATATTTAACGCTTTTGCAATAAAATTACAACAGTCCGTAATTCAAGTGAGCTTAGTTTTTTGTTGACTAGTGGCTAGAAAACACGATTATCTCACAGACAATCGGTCGGATTGCAGTCACGATCGTAGGCACACATAACGTTTGACATTTGCGCCGATTTGACTCAGATTCTAGAACATTCTTGTACGTGAAATAGAAAAATCAAGGGCGTAGTAAATGTATGTTTTATGACTGTTATTAATTAGTTAAAATAAGGGCTGTCATCTATTCCGTCTGTCTAATCGGAAATACGCCTGGAAGCCACCAGATATAATGACACGAGTTCCTTAGCTCACTTACGTAAAATGCGATACTTACGTAAATTTACTGCCTATAGCAGCTTAGGATGGCGTGAACATAAAATAAAATGCGAATGAAACCCATTTTATATGAACTCAAGTTGTGATGTGTTTTTGTACATTGATCAAACTTTGGTAAGATTAACTACCTCTTTCTGGATTACTACTAAAAACGCGCCGTGACGTCTTCTAAGCCTGGCCGAGCAAAGGGCGGGTCGGCAGCCCTAACTACAGTTAATTGATAGACTCGTTAGTATATACTGCATAGTTAGTTATTCATAGATACCGGTAGACATATTTTATTTAATGTAATTTTGAGCTGACGGATTGATAGGTGTTAAGGTAATCGTTTCAATTGACGCTGTTGATGACGCGGCCTTAGTTCCGCATAAAACAAGTGTCTATAACTTAAATGGATGGTTATTTTGGTTTGTATGTAAAGCACTCATCTGTCTGAGATAGAACTAAATGTTGTATATAGGAATTATAACATCACGCTTATTATATCCGTAGACGTGCACTAAAATAATGATTGCGTTTGTATCGAACTCTCTCCTAGTACGGCTGTTGTTTAGGTTTTGAGTTTGATTTTCTGGTACAGTAACATTTTACAATTTTTGTAGAAAAGAATTATTATTGTCCCGTAAGAAATAACCATCCTACAAAAAGTAAAGATTATGTTATATTAAGGCTTATATTCATGCGACATAAAATGCGCTCAAAATTGGGTTTTGTTCCAGCAAACGGATTTTTGCCTAAAATCTACTGATACTTAGTACGTAAATAGGTATTATGAAATTGTTGGTTGTACTTGTACGATAGCGACGGTTGATTATCTCTATTTGTACATAGAGCGATCGTCACGCATTACGAATACGTGTTTCATGGTACGGGAAGGGCCAATGTGTAAACCACTGCGGCATCAATCCGGTATCGCATTGAACGGGGAGAAAAGACCGCTACATTTTGTTTATAACTTATCGAAAACAGTAATTAGTGAAATTACAGTTTTAATTACTAATTATTACATACATATTTCTCATGTGTTTCGACATGTATTGGATTGAGACTACATTTAATTTATGCCAAATAGGAATGACATTAGAAACTACTTTTTCATTTCAACCCTAAGAATGTTCATAAATCATTTTATTTTATATACCGGTTGATAATCGCCGCTCCATTATTTAATTACACCGACTCATAAAATGGAAGTGGGTGTTGTCAGTTTTTGCTACGATTTAAGACATCTCGTTACCTTTTGTCGACATTCCAATAAAAATAAATAATTATTTGCAATAAAAAATGGGCCGTAATCTAATGTGATTTCAATGGTAATAAATACTTGACATTTGAATTATAAGGAACCTTAAATAACCTGTTTTCATTGTAATAGTGATTACTTCTTGATGCGATTCTTCCGGGTTGGGTGCGAACGATTTTTAACGTAAATATTTTTATTACAAGCGCAAGATGAAAGGAAAATATAAAGTGTAGCTTCTGATTGTTCGCGTCAAGTCTCAAGTCATTGAGAAACATAACTGCTTTAAGATATTTTTGTACAAGTCGTGATCTGTAGATTATTGAGGTAGGATCATTCGACGCGGAAAATATGAAGTTGTTCCATATTTATCACGTTGAATGTATACGATTAAGATATGACATACATATAATAAACGTAAATTGACTGATCTTATCAGTTTCAATAAAAATATTATGGTTATGACATGTGGTATTTGGGAATATAAGTGCAAGTGCATTATCATCTTCGTAAGCTTTTGTTAAGTGTAGTTTGCCCTGCCCATATTTAAGGTTTTTTCTGGAAACTTGGTTGTCATATTGCAACCCTTCGTGCTGTTTTTTTAATAGGTTTTTAAACATTTAGTTCTACTGATTACTTAAACAAAATTTTCCTGGTACTTTGGTAGATTCCATGTACGGTCCTGATAAAAAAAATCGTTCGTTACACAATTTATCCCTATTTCTAGTGATGCTACTTGCATCCGGACAATTCAGTACTAAAAATGAAGGCAGAATATTAAACAAAAATATACATCTAAATCCACAATTCCATTTGTTAAACAAATCGATACTTATCCAGCATTGATAGCACTTAACCAGTTATTAGCATAGATCACGAGACAGCTTAAACGACTGAAGTTATTCCCTTATCTACCATCGTAAAGTTGGCCACGACGCAAGGTGGTGAAGGTCGCAGGAGGTAGGGTGCGGCATCTGCTGTCAGTTCGACAAGCATTCGGAAGACGCCATGATTGATTGAAAAGTTTCCGACATGCACATATGGTGTGACCTTTTTTGGTTATGTGTTAAGTGATTTTGGTAGTTTGTAAGATTTTTAAATGATTTTATTCATTGTTTATTCTAGATGTGAGGATCAGCCGCAACCCAGTGCACAAAATGTATTTCTTTAAGCCAATTGCCAATGCTAGGAGTTACTCTCTCGTAATAAAATGTGAGATAATAAATAAATGTATACGAGAAACTAATATTCAATGGACATAGTATTTGTTACATGCAGTGTGAATCGCGCAACATGTGAAACTCTTATGAGTAAGACAGTAAGATAATTTATTTTATCTTTCTTTCAGAAGGGCTCAATTCAGCAGACAGTTAAATTGCTCCTTGAAATGATGCAGATACAAGTTTTTCTGATTGCACCAGTAGTTAATTCTCTAATTTTCTCAGTAAGACTGATAACAATAAACACTATTAAATACATTTCATTATCTCTAATAGATCTACAATTACTCCAAAGGCTGCAAGCACTTGACTTGTTATTGTCCAAACACGAATAACCATAACCTGCATTACTCCCTAAAGGACACCAACATAGTATTTTATGAGGCTTTAAATTGTAACATTATCTCCTCAAGACACCTGCATAGATCTAACTAATCTGTAGCAGTCTGAATACAAAGTAAATATTGTTTATTGTCCAATTATTATTTAGTAACTAATAACTAATTTTATCATGCGGGTTTCTTCGCCTGTAGTATGAGAAAAATAATTATTAACTCATGAAACAAATTCAGCTGTCTAACTATCACAGTTCATAAGAGACAGGCTGATGACAGACGAACAGCGAAATGTCTGTAATACGGTCTTGTTTTTTATTTTTGAATACGAACCAAACCATCTTTATCCAAAATTTCATCCTTTTCGGTTCAGTGCTTTAGCCGTAAAGGCGTTACAGACAAACAGACTGTCGTGTATATATGATTAGTTAATTTGGTACTGTTTATAGTACAATTATTATTTTGTAATAATGAATTGGCATGTCCATGGCTAAGCTACCGCCCATTGTGCAGTTCCAAGTTCGATTCGCGAGCTAATGATTATCGTTTTACAATACATGAGTTAATGCGTTCATTTATTAATCTCTCATTGTTTCCCGTTTTGGTTTGTCAGGTTGCACGAGTCAGGATATAACACAATTCTGAAGGAATTACCTTCAAATGATTAGCAACTTAAGCTTCGGAAAACGTTTTTTGACTCCAATAATACGAATAACAATAAAAAGTGGATAGAACAGTTTATCTTGCTAATTTAAAATCCAAAAGTTATTCTGATAGATGTTTGAATCTCAATCACGCCAAACTATTGGAAGGTTTTGATAGGTAGGTAATTGGGTACATAGATTGTGTATGACCTGAAACATTAACTAACACGTAGGATACTATTTACCACACCCAAGAAGTTTTCGGGCAGAAACTGGTTGGAAAAATCTTGCTTTTTTACATTTTCAATTTCAGGACATTTTCAAACACTTATTAAGCCTAAATAAAATGTCTGTATGTAGTCATTTTGCTTTGATATCAGAATAGTTTTAGGTATTTGTACAGCACTAGGTACGACCATAAACTTCGACACAAAATTACTTCACCGCAGTCCCAATGTTCAAAGTATAACTTAGAATCTGATGAATAATTTAACATCCAGTATATAATGACGGCGGAATGGGCCTCACGTCTTGTTCTCGAGGTACAATAGAGTGGAATAGCTAGGGTTGCCATCCGTTCGGGTTTCCCCGGATTTGTCATAGTTTAGAGGGCATCTGGGGAGCGTCCGGGGAAGGTTTCATTTGTAACCGGGTTTTAAAAAAATTATAAAAAAAAAAATTTGGACCGCTTGCGAGACACGTACTATGCTCGCACACCACGATCAACCGACGAACCAAGTATATTCACCGTTCCCCCACTCCTCCTGTCGCGGTTGCTCTTCTTGTAGACATGTCCGGCTTTCGGACTCTAAAATCCGGGGTTTTCACGCGTCTTGTCCGGTTCTCCAAATTTTAGAGATGGCAACCCTAGGAATATCGAGCCTGTCTCACAATTAGACTAAATATTTGGGGCCACCCACTCGCACTGATACGTATCACGGAGCTTTAACAAAACATATTTGGAAATGATAGGGGCGGTGCTTGCCTGTCGTCAGGAGTTTTGATAACGTTGTTTAGTTCAAAGTTGTGTAGGTTTAAGATAACGAGATAGGATTACCAAAATAACCGGTAGCGCGATTTTATGCAGTTTGTGCTATCGAGTATCGAGAGTTTGACACTTAAAATGTAGTGCAAAAATAGTTCCTCCGGCGTCCGCTAGAGGCGCTGATCAGATTTTCATACTTTGTGGATAGTTTGTCTATCTACTAGTTGTCTAGCGACTTCCTGTTTAATGTATGATCTCTTATATAAAATCTATAAGAGTTGATTTTTGAAAATAAACTAGTCTTTCTTCTTTTTCGTCTATCACTTTGCTAAATTCGGTTCACATTGGATCAGCCGTTTTTTGTGAAAGAAGAACAAACACACTTCCACATTTTTCTTCTTATTTTTTAGTAAAACTAATAAATATTGGAAATAAATACTATTCCTATTATATTTTGGTACAGTTTGTTTACATAATTTTGTTAGTTGTTACTTCCGTATTGAGAAACGTAGTTGCCTTACAAATAAGATCTGACAACCTGTTACAAGTGTGTACTAGGTCATAAACATGGCTAGTTAGGTAAATGAGGCTCAACACTATTTTGACTTGTTCTAGAACTAAATTTACTTGAATGAATGAACTTTATTTACTATGAATAAATGCACAAACAACGACCTATTTTTCTCGATAATAATTTAATATTGTTTAAAGACAGGCTAGGCTGATGATGAGAGAGATTAATATTTAAGCAGCATCCGATATATGAACTAGTAGTATAGCGATATCCGATAGATGAAGTAACAATAAATGCATGAAAAAATTGAAAAGAACGACCTAATAAGTTAACCGACACATACTTAGGAGTAGGGGGCTTTGGCTTCCAATTTTAAGGGGATCAGCGATTAAGATTCACGAGATGTTTAACAGGGACCTTGAAGAAATCTTCCTTCTAACTTGCTTCATAGCCTGAGTCCATTACCTGCAGGGCATTTTAAAGGCACTTATAAACATGGATTTTATATTTATAATCTAAATTATGCATTAATTACTATATTATACATTTAATCACTAATTTTATAATTTAATTCCAAAATGTGCGGCGTGCACACTTAATTATTTTAACTACTATTTTTAAATAAAATTCGATGTTTACTAAACATTTTTAGTATTACTAGCAATTTAGTATTCTGATTAACTTAATATATATTTTAGTATGTAAATAGTATACAATGTATTCAAACTGTGCAGCAACCATTCATCATTATGTAATGAATTATGTATATTTTTAGAATTTCGTTATTTTATTTACATTATAATTAAATTTACGAGTACACTACGTTACAATTGTATAAATATTATTGTATCATAACTCTTATTTTAGAAAACTAATGCTGGGTATTTTGGCTTAACAATTTCATTAATTAAAGTGTTTGAGTTAAAGCATAATGATTGTATGACGTATAGAATGTTTGAAAAATGTTGATGCAAGGTCGGAATATCACCCTCGGGATACATATATGCTCATAGTTTTTACTGTACCTCTATAACCTACTAGTGTGAAATTATCTGGGCCAATAATGGGTCATGTGGTTTTTTTCATACTGAGACCATATCAAATTTTCTATTTAAGAAGAGTGTCAATAAAATAGGAGTAATAATGATGATCATGAAATCTCGTCATAATTATATCTGTTTCGTGAATCAATGCTTGTCTTGAAGTGGCAAAGACATCGTAAATCAATAAATTAATATAAATCAAATTGTTTGACAGAAAAACGCAATAACCTCAATAGTTATAGTTCTACTCCATTTATATGATTTATTAGAAAATATTGTCCATATCTGGAATTCTCATGTAATTAAGACGTAAACCGTAATTAGTTATTTCAATTAAATGTAGAGCAACATTGAGCAAGAGGCAACAATGCGGCACTTGTTATAGAAATGTGATAAAGCCTTGTACCGACTTCATGTTGCTTGTTCAAGTCCGCTTTACATCGACTTATCCATACCAATAGTACAGAATACCAAAGTCTGTCTGTCTGTCTGTCTGTCTGACTGTTGTCTGTCTTTTCAGCTAAATTTTGACTAGGACACTATTCACTATGTACCATGTGTATACACCGAGTGTCTCGCATTTCGTAGCAAGGTGTGAGTTCAAGTTCTCCCTGTCGAAAGCTATATTTTTTCAAAAATTCACCTAGCGATAGTAAATTAAAGTATGTATGCGAGTGGAGCTGCCTGTGACAGCTAATAGGTATTTCATAGATACATTATAGTTTATTTGTATTTGCTGCCAAACTGAATCACTATTTTGCTTAACCTCTACCATTTGTACCATAGCTTTAAAAAGAGCACATAACATGATATAATTCGTTAAATATGTAGTAATTAATGTGAAGAAAAAATAAATTCTAAGAAATGGAATATCTATTGGATGACTAGACTTATAACTCGGAAATTAAAGCAGGAGAGTGATAGATAAAATGCGTAATTAATATCCCATGGAACCGACAAGGTCGTGTTATAGTGAGTACTAAGCTTAAAACAATAGCTAAGCGATAACAAAATTACTTTCACAAACTACAATTGATTCTACACTGTTAACGGCGGGCGGTACAGATGTAGTGGGAGTGGTTTGTTACCGTGAGGTCCCGGTTTCGATTTTCAGACAGTACGCACTAAACACTCAAATTGTTTATCGTCATGATAAACAGTTTTGTCAAAATATTTTTAAAGATGTAAATTAAAACTAGTTCGTTTTGCTTATTGTTACGTCTTAAATAGCCCTTTGCCTAGGTACTGGGTTTGATTCTCAGGTGATCCAGGAAATAAGTTATTTTATTATAATGCAGAGGTCTAAGAACTGGGTTTGGTTCCCTATTTTTCCTTTTTTCTTTACTATTTAAAACGCACCCGGAAAGAACTTTATAAGACTTGCCAAAATGTAAAAAAAGTATGCACAATCGATAAAAATCCCCAATTCGCACTTGGCCAGCGTGGTGGACTCAAGGCGTAACTGCACTTTCCCTGCAGTGGGACAGTAATGGGTAAAAAAAAATGTATAATCTATTATTAACACTTCTGCCTCCACCACATCTGAATAAGTCGTAATATTATTACTACACCTGACACATTAGAAAGTAAAATATCAGTTAATGAGTACATGTAATATGTGATTAAAAACTGTTTGATACGCGCATTCTTTTCGACAGACTACAACCAATTATATTCACTGATCGAGAAGTTTTTAACTGAGTGTTTGGCGCAATGGTTAATTTGATCGCTTTATCAATTGAGTGTGGTGGGTTTCGAATCCCATTCGAGGCATAATATGATGACGACGACCGAAACGTAGTATTTATGGTGATAACTTTGCCATGGAGGTGTCGTGGGTTCGATTACCACGTGAGACAAATATTTGCGTGCATACAAATACTTAGATGTTTGGCGCCTTGCAGGACTTTTTCTCTGTGGTTTTGATTATAAAAGTCCCAAAACACAAGATTAATTTAATTTGGTATACCAATTATGTCACGACCTTGAAGCAATTGCCAATTAAATTACTGGAATGCCAACGAAATCTTAAACAAAATGTAGGAATCTATATTTAGAGTAAAAATTGCTGGCTATCTAAAAAAAACGTCTGAAATAAATACGAACCTCCTCTATTAAATGCCAATGATAATGCGCCCAGTCACAACTTGACATTATTTTATTAAATGATTTATTACATATATATCCTCGATCAATTAATTAGTAAATATCTGGTGTCCATTACACAAAGTATTCATACATAATGTATAAGTTTTTCAAACAATCTTGACAACGCAGCTATGTGAGTTTCGTTCATAATAAAGACATCAACGAACTCGCGCATTGTGCGGAGTTATAAGAACAGTTAGTGTTTTATAAAATTATGGTTAAAAATGACTGTAATAGTTAACATTTACAGATATTATGCATATTTTGTTATTTTAGGAGAAAAGCCGTGTCCAATAATGGTATAGTAATGAATAAATAAATTATGTTTTGTTAGAAAATGCTAGGTTGTGACCTGGCTAAATATTCTTTAGACATCAATTTTCTCATACATCTTATACATATATGTACATCCCCAATATCACGTCTATTTTCTGTAAAGGGTAGGGAGAGACCAAAGGAGAGTTGAAGAAATTCTTATCATCCCCACACATTTCTTTGACACAACTTATTTATATAGTTTTTTGAATTATTTGATAATTTCTCCACTGGTTCATAATCCTTAACTATGTTAATAAGATTTATACTATATTTTTTTAATTGACCTAGTTTCAGTATACACTTTCACCCTTATTTTCATGGTGTTTATTATCTAAAAGTTAATTGGGCGTGTGCACGAAAACTGTAACAACATCGTAATGATGTCTGACCTTCACGGAGACTTACTATGAGCGACAAGTCGGTGCGAAATTTGCTAGAATTATCGACTCTATGGTCATGTCACTTACGTTTAAATATAGTACACAACACTATTTGATAATAGGAGTGAATGTTAAGTCCATAATACGTACTTAGCCAGCATGGTGGACTTAAGGTTTGATCACTTCTTCGCTGAGGACGCCCTTGGTATAGGACTATCTCGCTTGTAGTGGGTCGGTCATGGGATAAAATTAAATAACATCGCGTGAAAATGTAGTCAAAACTATTGTAAATCTGTACTTACCACTCTTATAAAAGAAATTTCGCGAATTTCTTTATTGAGTGTGTAATCTCTGGATCAAGTGATGCATGTGCTGTGTGTGCATGATGAATATGCTATTTGAAAATATTTTTACTTGTTATCAATCAGGGATCGAATGTAACTTGGTCTAGGTAGAGTTGGTAATGCATTAAAACCTATATAAAAGTGAGTGCAAATACAGATATGTCGAATGATGTCGTGGGAGAAGAACACTCAAAAATAATAACATTTTATACATATTATATAGATTTGGACAAAATTAGTTTGTATTTTTCAATGAGTTTTGGGTTGTTTGAAAACCCAATTGGACCCATCACGTCACAATGCCAACTTGCTATTTCGGCAGAAAAACGTCAGCCAAGACCACAGTCCACAGCCAGCCCGTTCAGAATAACCTGTCACGATTTGGGTACATTTCAATACCCAACTTCATCATGATAAGCAATAATAGTTAAACTACTAAATCCACCAAACTGCCTCAATTGCTATTAACAATAAAGCCTACATTGTTCCTAGTTCACTGATGCTGTGAAGTGGATCTGATATCTATTGCTACATTTCACGAATAATTACCGATTTATTGACCCCTAAAACTAGCCTTGAAGGAGTGGTCTACAATAGGGCAAGGTATGAGGAACCAAGTTATTCTTAGAAACGGCTTACTTACCACTGTTTTCTGAGTACATTTAACGGTAGTTTATCTATTCAATAGCGTTTTTTTAAATATGAGTTTTGACAATATTGAATAGATAAACTACCGCTAAATTAACCTCAGAAACCGGGGGTTTATAATGTAGAACCGGGTTATTTAATAACTTTACGCCTGTTACATCTGCAAGTGTAAGTAGAGTAGTTCTTAATAACGATTTGTGTTTTTGCTCCTTAGTAATTTAGGTCATATACCAGAAAGTTGGAAAATTGGCCCTGATTTTAAATATACACTTACTCTTGGAAAATCGAAGACCGGGACCTCGAGATGGTCAGTTTCATACACTAGTACTATATCAAAAAGATTAAGTTTCTTAGGCTTAAGAGATACTGTTGAGTCGAAAGGTTTCATATAAAACAGAAATACAGTTACTAATGTTGCTTTTCTCTTAAACTGTGACTGTAAATTTCCATTATATAGGATGAAACCCGATAGCCGAAAGATGGAAGAATCTTATATTGAGATAAACGACTTGACCTTTAAAATTGATATACATAAACACATTAAACGAGGCGGAACTATGTATCAATAAGTAATAACATATGTACACGTCCTAGCGCCGTCCTTGAGCGTGTACAGTTTCCAAAAGAAAACTGTCCATACCCACTTTGTTCTAACTTCATTTCCTCACAACAAAGCGTATCTAGTTGTGTAGTAACGCAATATAAACACGAGTAACAAATGGCAATATAATAGAACTCCCATTATCTTACTCAACGGGTGCTTAAGCCATCCTTTATCACCATTATGTAGTATATTGACAGAACAAATTGTGCAAAATGCCAAACCAATTTAAATCTACAATCAAAAACACCCGAAAAAATGTGTTCTAGATCCCATCATCCCTGTAGTCCTGTATTGACGTTCCGGCGGAAACTCGCATGCCCATCTCACAATTAAAAATTACAGCACTACACTTGCTCGCAACTTAATTGTTTCCAATTACGAACCGCCAAAGCGGGGTGTCTTATATAAAAGGGGGCGTTCTGTAGCAAATCGACATTCCGACTCGGAAGGTGGTTGCGAACACACGTCGCTTACTTAGGCGAAAATTTCTAGGCGAGTACTGGCTCCCAGCAGCGCCTAAGCTAGTTCGTTTGAGATCTCCATACATTAGAATAAACACAGTAATCATGCAGTCTATGGTGAGTGTTTTGTTCTGTTTTATTTACCGCGGTTTTGTGCAACTACTCCAATAACTTATTGATTTTTTTTATTAATAATAACTTTTTAATTTTCTTTATAGAATATATTTCAATCCTTGTAATATAAGCTATAGATAAAATCAAAGTGTCCCACTAAAAATATATATCCTAGTAAAAATACTAATCTTACCAAACATTAAAATAGCTGTACCTATAATTTCTAAGATAATTTCTTCGAAATAACGTTCTTATAAATCCAAACCCTTTAATCAACATAACCGATGACTTTAAAACAATATAAATATGTAAAGAGGAAGCAATTGATCCCACTTTCACCTTTTCTTAGTAAAATGTATGTACATAAATGAGAAGTTTTACTTTCATACATGTATTGAAATAAGTCATTATAATAAATACATTATACCTCTTATGATTTAATTGCATTGTCTTCGTATAATTAACGTGTCTAATACTATTTAAAGAACGGAAAAGATAGTCCCAATGCTATTTGTTTAACAATGTAAGGATTTCCGCAAAGAAAGGGATAAAAGGCGTAGTAGTTGTTTGGTTACCGGCGCTAATTCAATGAAAAACGAAAGCCGATGATAAAACTTTAACTTCTCGTATTAACTTTTTTTACTAGAAATATCGCTACTTTAATTTGTAAATACTAAACCTGTTATAAGTAAAAGATTTTTAAAGTCAATTCCATAAAAAGACATATTAAAAGCTTAAAAGTATTGTCGTTGTTCAGATTTTTAAAGTTCTATTCATAAACGACCTAATAATTCAAAAGATACTTACGTCTGTAAAATAGCGTAATAATATTAACTCCATATTGATTACTATGAGCCACTAAACCAAAACGTAGCAATATCAAAAAGGGAAAAATCGATCCAAAATATCTAACAATTATAACCTTTAAAAGTACAAGTGTTAAACGTCAAATTAATGTATGCAAAGTCATCAAATTCACACTACACGAACCTTCACCCTGCCCACTACTAGTTCCGATACATCTGTCTTATAAAATATTAAAACAAGCTAAATGTGTCAAGGGCATAGAACAATGTAAGTGATGATTAATACATGTATCCGTTTCCAAAGTCGCCTACGTTAAATATTTGTATACTAACTAATAGATTAGTATATGTTTGACTAATTAATCAATAATGCATTCGATTCAGTAATAAAACTAATTTCGGTACCATGCAGAAGACAATAATCGTGAATAAAAAATCTATGTAAAAAGTTTTACTTATGTGTTTTAAAAAGCGTCTGAAAAGTAAAAATAAGTTTGTTTATTATCTGTGGTGTAAATTTTCGCGCCCAAACTAATGTCAATGATGCGCGCGCGCAGAGGGCGGGCGCGCGTCTTCATTTAGCATTCAATTCACAAGTAGGCGGAAACGCTCGCTCGTATCCGGTCAATGCTTTAATGACTCACTTTTCATTTGATATTGTCATTATTCATAACGTTTGCTTATTATTGACTTAACAAGCATCTTAACTTTCCCTCATTATAAAGTGACGAAAATACCCAATTTGTAACAAAAAAGATTGTTAGAAATTTTCATAAATTCATACAGTGCAACAAAAAGTTCGGCCAACACGCGTAACCACAGCTAACAAAAACTTGTGAGCGATACCGATATCAGTTGAAGCGTGACCGAATTTCTATTTTCAATGTCCCCCTATTTTCCTATGACCTTCGACCATAGAGCACCATAACACTTCCTCACGCCCACGGCTTCCTCTTGGGCAACGAGGCAAATTGCAATGGCCGACTGGTTGTGCACCAGTTCGCAGAATGATAATTCCGATCTATTGCAAAATAGCGCTTTTGCAACAGAATGCAAAGGCGAGTCGATATGAGGTCCACGCCCACAAATTACCGAGCGCTCGCTTTGTCTGATGTCCTTAAATTTTCTTTAATAACACGAAATAGATCAAGACTTGCAATAAACTTGTTTCCCCGCAGTGTTGATTGCCTACGGCTATTGCAACCGCCTAACTGCCCATTAAACTTCTCACTTTTATGAAAGAAAACGATTAAATGGCTTTATGATAGTTAGAGGCGATATAGTCCAAAACATTCTTAGTCCGAAATGTTAGCGAGCCTATATTGTAATAGTATCAGTATAATCTAGACCTTTCAGCTAGGGCTGTGGTCGAAACTTGCGCAACAGACGATTGTTTATAAAACAGTTGTAGGTTGCAGTTATTTATCCGATCACCTGTCTTACAATTGGGTTGCATTCGCGCCGAGTATCGACTTACATACATATTTATCTCAACTGAGTCTCAATTGTATTCATAGTGTCAAAATATCGGTCCGGTTTCATGCAGTTTCATTGCACCTTGTTAAACTTAGATGCGACAAAGTAGGTTGTTGACCTCTTTACAAGATGTCAACAGCTAAAAAAGTAAATGTTCTTTATTCAAAAATTCGTCTCAAAGCATTTTGGCACTTTTTTACTTTTAATCGCGACTGACAAAAAGTTGACAAATATAAAGCAACTTTTTTGCTTGTTTAAATTTTATTGAAAAGAGTTTAAAACAGGAAAATGTTTAGTGGCAGTTAGACGCTTTTAGTGAACGTACAACGTATTACATGTAAAAGATTAGATTTAATACTTCAATTATGTAAATAAATTTATTAAGCCTCTTGACTTATTCATGTATAATATAAAGAAAAGTAAGCAGCACTTAAGGGTACATAGTGCATAATATTTTGATACTTTGCTCTGTTGTCCGTTAAAAAAACTTCACACGCCAAAGACAAGAGTAGCCGATTCGAAGTTCGAATATATTATTTTTAATTTGAACAAAGTAGTTTCAATTTCATATTTCCAATTTCTATTTCAATACAATAATGTTTCGTGAGTTAGTTATTAAGCGGTCTGCGGTTTCATATTCGGTGTCAATATATTGTATTACGAAGTGCCTGTATTATTGTTGAATGTAACGCGATATGGCCATATAAAAACAAAGTGAACTATTCGATCTCGTTTCTTGTGGTCGGTGAAAATTAAAAAGTTTCGTTTGCAAAATGTCTATGAATTACTTCTTGTTCCATTAGATAACGGCCAGTATTCCCGGTTTAGTTACATAAAATGTTGTTCTAAAAATAAACGCCTCTAGTTTCAAATTACCTTTTAAGTTCACGCTTAGGGATATTTATTAGTGGCCATAAATAGTATTTCTGTACCTTCTATAGATACGCAAGTAACAAGATAACATTCATTGTTGGTCCTTATCTTACAAGTACATTATTACTAAATCAAGGTACGCGGAAGTATTCTTGACTTTATGTAATTAATAAATATTGGCATTCTGTAGTAATTCCTTTGCCAATTATGTCTTTATGTCATGTTCGACAAATTACCCAACTTACTTGATAGTAAATTGGAGCATTTAGATTTTCAATAGCATTCTTTACATTACATTGATAAATTCCAGACAATTAACATTCAATAATGCACTTTGCAATGTAATTAATGTCATAACATCTACATTTAATATTCTGAATTTAAACCTCTCAAAACAATATCTAAGAGAAACGCCAAGAAGTAAAAAGGAAACAAAACACAAGCGCGCTTCGATTTAAAAAAAGAACGACATCAACGCGCGCGGGCTCTTTGCTCTACATTATCTATGGTGCGATAACTATCATGGCGTACTAAGCATATTTATCGCTTGTTCAAATTATTTAATGGTGTTGTGGTTTATCTGTCATCTGCATTGGTCGGTACATGCCTTCACCTCGGCCACGCCTTGCTCCCGCGTAACTAGCAACCAATAGTTTTGCAAAATTACCCCGTTGTGATTAAACCTAGTTCGCGCGATTTACCTTAATATCGAAATTGAATTAAACAGTTATTCATTTATAACGGCGGGTGTCCGGCAATAATAATATTTCATGTTTAAATGGTTATGTAAACGGAATTAAATCGTACATATTATTACATCATGGCTGTGTTCCTATTTTAATTTAAGTTATGAACGAATATGTAACAACAGGCTGGAGCAAGACTAACTAACGACACATTTTTGACCCTAGAAAGTAATTTCAAATTAAAAAATAACTATCATTCATATATATTGTTATTCTTCAGGCAATATTCCTTCTTTCAAAAGTGGAGTGTTATCAAAAAAATTAAATAAAAAAATCATGCATTCCATTACGAAAAACTAAATGCAGGCTCACACAAATTATTTTCGGTGCTTATGAAACAAGAGCCACTTAACATACTTACTGTCTTGACAGATGTTAAATGAGTGATATACTAAGACCGTGAGAGATCAGATAACAAAACAATGCAAGCATTAGTCGACTATGATACGAATCTAATGAAATCATGCTGAATAATTGCTGCTAAGGCGTTCCTTTACGCAAAGATGATGGGTTTATTAAGAAACAACACTATTTTTATTAGAATTACAGGTTTAATTATACTATTTTGAATGTTATTTAACTATTTTTATATTGTTGTGAGAATTTATTTCATAAACACTATCATTTACTTCAAAAAATGTCCCGATGTTTTTTACGAAAATTGTACATGATTATATTAGAAAACATCGTCCTTTTTGCACTCAAATACAGGTTTTAACATAAGAATATTAACTCTTTTACACTTAATCTCGTATACACCTTTTAAATGAACTTTTTTCAATATAGAAAAGAATCTCAATGCTAAAATCTTTTGAAAGATTTTGTCGAACCGATCTCTATATGTAACTAGTATTAAAACCTGCAACTACTAATTACTTTCATTTACAATGTTCCCGATAACAACGTAATATCCTACCTGTTCGTTAATCACGTTACAGCAGTGCGTTGGTCCGTGTAATAGGCATAATACCGACATGTCAAAACCATTGCCGCCATTACGCGGGTTTTTGCGCGCGAATCATTCGCCCGTGCTCTATGGGCCACTGTATGCAACTTATGTCCCTGAGTCTATTGGAAATAACTTAATGTGAAAGTTGGTCTATTTTTATTGATATTGAGTGTTAAAACGTGTTAAAGAAAAGTAAAATGCTTAGTACAGGTCAATAATTTGATAACAATCAGAAATTTTATTATGGTTATATATTATTATATAACCTAGGAATTTAATAAGAGCCCTTATAAAAGTTTGACGCCGAAATGAACTGGATATTTTTCATAGCAATATTGAGAATACTGTTCTGTTTATACACTAGTTTCCAATTTATAACAAGATACCAATTTTCAAGAAAAAAATCTTAGCAAAATATATAAATAAGCTGAAATACGCAAAATATTTCTAGCACAAAGATTAATCTGTTGCCTACCACCGTCCCTTTTGTCACACAATTAACTGTTTGAGTAACTCGCGTGTTTGTCGAAACAACTGACTAATTACATTCACGTGTGAGTGAATTCGGCCCGAGCTGCGTAAGTGTCGGATCATTTCAGAACGCCGCGTGAAACCGCGAACCAGTGGTTACGCTCCGATAACGCACAATGTCAGCGAAAACTGACCAATTATTTATTGTTGTCTATTTTTTTTCTTAATATTTTACATATGTAGAAATTTATGTAATATACTGATTGACTAATAATAAGACAATTAAAATTTACAGCAGACATGAATCTTTAGAAATAATGATATTACATTCATTTCAAACCCTTAAACACAAGACTTCTTATCACAACATTTTTGTAATCATACCTTTTACTTCTATATGGTACTTAATCTCTTAAAAAGAAATGTGGAAACAAAACAGCAGTACTAAATCTTCTTACCGTTCCACAGATTATCCTCGCAGCCACCCTCTGCCTGGCTCAGGCTTCGTTCTACGCGGGCCCGCCAGCGCACATCCAGCTCAGTCCCGACGGCAAGTTCCTGTTGGACACGCCCGAGGTAGCGCACGCTAAGGCCGCGCACGCCGCCGCGCATGCGCAGGCGTCCACCGCGCACGGCGCGTGGGCGCCCGCCGGCGGATACATCGCGGGACCTGCTTATGGTGCTGGCGCTCATTACGGCGCTCCTGGCGTCGGTACGTACAACTATACTTAACTACTCTATAGAATACTAGAATTGTTGTAGCTTAACGATTTAGAAACAAGCCGTCTTCCAGCATAATCCCAGTTAAAGACACGCAAAGTAGTTCCTTTAAACCTATTTAGGAACTATTGCTGTATAGTAACAGTTAACTAATGAAACCAAAGTTTGTCATATTTACTCTTAAACACTTTCTCTCTATTTAATTGTCAGAAAATTGCAGTCTAAAACTGAAACAATACAACTTACAACTTGGTCTTTAAATCGTGCGATTACACAACCCAAAACAGCGGCAATATAGCAAATATATTCCTTCACCCAGGTCTTCTGAAGTACGGCCCAGCTCCGCTAGCGCACGACGGTCGCGTGGTGGACACGCCCGAGGTCGCTCACCTGAAGGCCGCGCACATCGCGGCGCACCACGCGGCGCACGCGGGCGCGGCGCACGGGGCCCTCGCACACGCCGGAGCCATCGCTCCCCTCGCCTACGCCGGACACGGTGGTGGTTACGCGGCCGGTTACGGCAAGTGGAACGGTCCTCAGGTGAGAACTATTTTAGCAGATTTTTCTGTTCATTCAATGTCGTAGCTCTATATGAAATTAGCAAAAGAAATCGTAAAGAACTGCTTCAAATGTGAAATAGTAATTTTCTCTCTAATAATAACAGTTCAGTAACTTAAATGCTATCATGCACTCTATCCAATTTCATCTATAAATCAAATGCCCACACACATCTCAAATTTATTATTACTATTACTTTGAACGGAAAAGTCCTCGCAACTTCAAAACCAATTACAACTATTCTAACATCATACCTCTTGTCTGCAGGCCCACATCCAGCTCACCCATGACGGCCAATACGTAGTAGACACCCCCGAGGTGCAGCACGCGCGCGCCGTGCACCTGCACCAGTACGCCGCCGCCGCCCACGCCGCCGCCGCCTCGCCCGAGGAGCCCTGGGGCCACCACGGACACGGCGGCTGGCACTGAACACCCCTACCTCTGACCAACAGCTCTCACTGCCTGACACCTCTATTTTTATACAAAACGACGAAAAAACCAAAAAAAAATGTTACTGTATAAAGTTGAATGAACTGTGTACTATACTGCAAACTTGTAGAACGAACTTGAAAATGTATTAATAAAAAAATCTAATAATTTTTATTTTGTTGTTTTACTATAAAGTCTTTAAGCAAAGGCTATTTCAAAACATCGTTGATAATTAGCAGCCTATTTTATTATTTTTTATCCCTTTGCTGTCCAACTGTTGGGCAAAGTTTTTCTCCCAAACTAGCAGACAAATATGGACATACCAAATCAAAGTGAATGATTTGGAGCAGAAAACTTCTATTCAAGAGTAACAACATGGGGCAAAAAGAAAAATGCAATGATTCTTGGATAACAATTGACATTATTGTAACAAAAAAGTAATTTTGAAAAAACCTTGCATTGGATTTTACTTAATTATATTATACCTATTGATAACTAGTTAAAACTGTTGAAGCACAACGAATAAAAAAGAAATCATTTTCTGGATTACCTTTTTAAATTAATCAAGAGCAGATGCTCAAGCGTGTACGAGGATGTTCCGTTTCCTACGAAATGTCCAGTCAAGCGTTTCAGGATTACCGCAACATCGTCAGTTTACTAGTTAAAAACCGAAATACTGGTACATAAATACGGCATTTTATTACCAAAATCAATGTTTAAGTAACTTCGTGCTATTTTGGCACAATACGTCACCATTCTAATAAAATTATTTAATATATTTACCGTATTAAGGTCGTTTGAAATGGTGTGAATATTTAAATAGTTGTTATACACAATTATAATTTAAAATTAAATTAATGGTATATGTTTGGACGTTTATAAATGTACTGTAATAGCACAAACAAATTACCACGTAGGTGTTATTTAAATATAGTATAGAGGAATTAATCACTAATATACACAATCTAGATTATATTAGGTAATAGGTATTGCTAATTGTATTTAATAATGCCGTAGAATGAAGGAGTCTGTTTATAGTGGTAAAGTGTGTGCACGCTACATAGCACCCGATCTTAGTATGGAAGGTGGGATGACATTCATAAGAGACCAGGGGCAAGCCGATGTCTTAAGCTATCGGAAGTCTCCGAGTCTCTTCATAAGTTAAATATTTCAAGTTACTGGGTAATTACCGACGATTTGGATAGGGAATCTTAATAGGTATATTTTTTTGGATTGACGATTTAAAGCCAGGACTTTACACCGGACTCACCGACCCGCTTGTAGACAACGCAACAACCAAAGTATCATAACTTCCCGTCGCATGTCGCTAGTGTTATAAAATCAGCTGTTAACGTTGTCGTAACGGTGTAATCGTAATAAAAAAATGCATGTAATCCATGCGTTTTCTATAACTGACTAAGAAATCTTCTCTTACGAAAGAAACTTAGTACTGCCACTATATACTCGTGTAACGTATAAGAAAGTCTTTACACATCCTATAAGAGATTAAGAGAAGTTTAAGATACATACTTATAATCACGCCTTCTTGTCATAGGCGTGGGCAGAGACCAGAGAACGCCATTAGGTACGATCCTTACAAACTTCCAAAGTGTAAAATTTCAGTATAATTAAAGATCATTAAAACAAAATTGAATGAATTACGTTTTAATTTAGATTTTCGCGTTTTAATCGACCACTATTAACTTATTATTACATACCACTATCAAGTCATTTGTAGTAAATTGCTTACAACTACAACGCCATGAATATCTAATAAGATGGTAAACCATTCGTGTACTAGTCAATTACTGTAGCTCATTGCTAACGATGTATAAAAGCTGGATAGATTAGATCCTGCAAGTTATTTATGTAAAGCCTTACCGGATATAGGTAGGAAGTTAACGTAAACGCTTGTTTATTTAAGTAAATGCTACATTATCCAGCGGAAACGGTAGTGTGTTGTGTATTTCGTTTTTACTTGCAATATTAGCGATGTTTTGGGCAAAAACGTGATTTTTTTACAGTCGGGAAAAACGACGCACGATTTGGGAATCTGTTTTGCTGTTTTCTTTTGAATTAAACTATTTTTATTAACCAGCGGCTTCGGGCTTCGCATGGGTTTCACCGAGTTAATTTTATTACATAATAAATTATAGGTACACTAAAATGTTCGTCAAGAATCACTATTTAGCTAAAAACTCCATAATAATAAGTGATCTACAACCAATTGTTTCAGGGCTGATTGTGTTTTTTGTTCATTGTTGTTATGATTGCAAATTTCCCTCGATACAAGAACAATTTTTAATGTGGGAGTTGTCTTTTTACATTTTCTACATTTTTTTTAAGTACTCGTCCTATTTATTAAGGCTAGCGTGTATCGGAACAAGTGTCGGATACTCTATCCGATAGGTTTAGTGTTCTAATTCCACTGAATAAACTGATCGATACCTATTTATTCAGTAATGAAACAATGGCTAATAATAGGGGTTTCAAATACACTATGGTATATACATATTCGTAACATGTGCATTCAATTACATATAAATACTAGGCACCTTGAACTGATTATATAATGACAAAATATGATAATCTCTTTAATAATACGTTGTGAGACAAATGGCACAATTCATAATAATCACTTCGAGGTCCCGCCGTCAATTTTCCACTCAACTAATGTGTTATCTGGTTTCCAGTCAATACGTTCTTAGTGATAGCTCCGAGTATGATAATGTATATTGATAGAAGACTATAAAATCTACATACTTACTTACTACTAGTAATTAGGTAGCCACTAAGTACCGCAAGTGAATTGCACACTAGTCAGTCAGTTGAACTACATAGAGCTGAAGCTTTACTCGAAAGGATAGCTCGATTGAGTCAAACTATCCAAGCTATTTATTGGCTTTGTGGTCTTGATTTTTACTCCTGTACGAGTGAAGCTATCCTAAAACTATGAAACATAAAGACGATTTTTTTAATAATTAATTAAACGTCAACATTTATAAAATCACGCCACAAATACTCGAAGGTGTAGGCAGAGGTGTTCGAAATACACCTACGTTCACTCGTTACATTAGCCATTAACAATGTTAATCCCATATTTTATGGACTAAACTTAAAATCCTAGTTAGGTCTATACTTAGAAAATGGGTTATACTCTTTTTTTACAAGAAACTTTCATTAATAAAATTACAGTCAAGTAGAATTAGCGACTCGGCAAGCGCCTTGTAGAATGTAGTTTGTAAACCGTAGCGCTGAGAGTAATAGTACAGCTGTATAGCGAAATATTTTCAATCAGGCGTTAAGGACATCAATAATGAATGAGAGGTACTTCATTTTGAACATTATTAAATGTAAGAAACATTATATTATCATATAGCATTTGACACACAAAATATACATTAAATTAAATAAGACTTGCTAAAGTAAAGCGATAAACCTATAATAAAAATAATCGCAATCAATAGTAAACGAACATAGAGCCAAACGGACAGGCACTTCCATCTTTTTAAATTATATTATCAACAAATTGTGGTAAACATAATGCATTCCAAAAGTATTGAATGATTTTTTGTTGACAAGTTTTACAAAAAGAAAATAAATTAACTTTGTTACAATTGATGAATGATTTTTGATTAATATTACGGACAGAATATTGTTGGCAAACTAAAAAGTTTACCTTTCACATTAGTAGGTACATAAATCAATCACCGACTTTATTATCAAACTAAATCAATCATTCTAGCCTAATGTGTATTCGTGAATGGTCACCAACATTCTACACGCAGACTATTAGCACACCCGTATCTTATCAATTATCATGTCAGCTCAAACGTAATCTCATTCAGCAGGCGACATTATCCCGCATAATCTAAACGGTATAATTAGCACTGACAAATCTTGTGATCTATCTAAATAACCTAAATACTTTGGTTTATTTATAAGCAATATAATATATGTAGAATGCTAAGTTTGTAGTTGTGACAAATAAATGATTAGTACATTTTCCAAACCTTTAAAATCAAGGCTATTTTTATAACGATATAAGAAGTAGCTCTTGAGATTCAAGATTCACACTAGACTTGTACCTATAATAAGTTAAAGGTTTATAAGAGACTGATCGTCTCCTTACATAGATACGGGTATATAGACTGACCGTCTCATAGACTCTCTGTCCTTTCGAATCGGAGAAGGAGACCCGCATCTAGTGAGACAATACTATGACTCTCACCCTTCTATTAAAAATAGGATGTTGAAAATGGAAGAACTAAGAATTGGTCTCAAGAATTATCGCTACAACTTCAAAAACTATTTATAAAGTCTCCCAAGTTGCGGATATAGTTAGAATTATAATTATTTAGAGATACATAATATGATAGTTAAGAAAATATGTACTCATTAAAAGTACATATTTCTATTATTTATTGAGTACACTGTCTTAATTTAACCTAGTTTCAATAATGCTTAAAATCAAATTAACCTACATTTCCTATTTTCTGTGTTTTGATGCTAATGTGTATTCGAATTAAAACCTATTTAGTTAAGTAATAAAGAAAGTTTATTTTATCACGACATACCTACAATACGCAACACGAAATATAACGATACCTTATTGAAATTTCGAAATAAAATGAAAAATAGTTCTTTAAAGGTCCAGGCGCTGATCAACATAAAACGAATTAAATTGACCTGACTCCTAACTCCTGTTGATATCAATGTTTTCTTTTAGTTTAAATTTGTTTAAATAACCGGTTATTTCATACCTTAATCATTAATGTGACATTTTAGGTTTTATCGATGGATTACCTTTGCCTTAACAATCTTATCTTGAAAGACAATGATGAATCGCAATGCACTTAAGTGCTAACTCTCTTCATATGTCAAGTTTTGGATATATTTTAGATGTATTTTTGAATATTAATAAAAGAGAAAAATATTAATACGATAAATCAGACAAAGTTAATTAAAAAAGAACTGAACGATGATGTAGGTTAAAATGTATTATTTTTAAATTGCTTGTAAGTAATGTGATATTTTAGAATACCGAGCTATGCGAGCAGAAGTGGAGGCTAAATATTGGCTATACGCACTATACTTCTTAAAATAAATAAATCAAGTATTATACTCCATAGCCATGTTGGCCAACAAGTTGGTCAATTAACTTCTCGCTTTAAGGACTTCAAGTGGAAGAAAGTATTACGACAGGTTCGAATTTTCAATATAATTATGTTTAAAGAACAGTTATAACCTGACCTGGCATTCATCATTATATTTTATTGTTCTTTTCTGCATTACTTTGTATTGAGGAGTAATTTTGTAACTTCTTTTAATAAATAATGATTGGTTGATTGGAGAAATCCGAAGCTATATGCAATAACTCAACTAACTAAATTCGGATATCATAAATAAAAAAAATATTGTCGAATCTGTTGCTAAGTGCAAAACTTGAGAGCGAAAGGAGAGCTCAAAATGTACACGTACAAGTAAGTGCAGTCTCACGGGTCAGTTAGTATGTTATAAAGATTACAAGATGCTTACCCCACTTACTGATTCCAGCATATCAGTAAGTGGGTATAAGGACTTTATAGACATTCAGAGGGCATAAAAGAGCGCTGAGAGTCTGTTTTGTTTTTGTTTTTATCAAAGACAACTCCCACACTAAGAATTGATCTTGTTTTGCGGGGACTTTTACAAAGATACGAACAACGGACACAATGTACAACCAGACCAGAGTTCCGTGTGGGAATCTAACTTACGACCTCTCAACGCAATGGTAGCGGCGTGGCGACCTAAACCATTGCGCCACGGAATATAAGAGTCTTCTGTGATAGCCGAGCTATTGGCCAGTTTAGATATGAATATGTATACAATTTACCTTTTCATATAAGAAAAATAAGAACCTATAAAAACAAGGAGTAAAAACGCCGTTACTCGAAGACCTGTGTCGGATTGCAAAACAGGTTGATTTCACTTTTGACGCACAGAAAGTGTGCTCCATACAACGGTATTATTTGCAGAATATGCAACAACGCAACAACTTATGTTTACATCAAAAATAATGTTTGTCGAAGTCTAAGTTAATTTTTATATTTGGTAAGGTTCTAAGTGATTATGGGCCAGCCTATTGCACCATACTAGGCACGTTATTAAAACCCGGACTACTACTACTACATAATATCACGGCTGCACCCAAAGGTGAAGGGAATCGAACCCGGGACTTCGTGGTCAGCAGTCAGATACACTATCAAGCGCACCACAGCAGCCTGCTGCTTAGACGGCAAAATATTTTATAGGTCGAAATAAAAAAAATTAATAGAACGAGAAATTAAAAAGTATTCAAATAAAACAAAACTAAAAATGACTGACGAAACTGAAAATTAAAATAAAAGAACAGTAATCAGACGTCACTATGAAAGTATTCAAGCACTACACGACATAAGATTTTCCTCATGATAACATACAAATCCCATTTGAATGCGTCACTATATCGCATTCGTTATTTGAAGAAAAAGTCATGGTTTTTCCCATCGTAAGTATGTATTTGTTATTCAAACAAATATTTGCAAGTTATGAGTCAGAAAACTGCAAGAGTTTTGTTTTAATAAGTGAAGTAAGTTAAGTATCGGAAGTTTGAAGATATTGCTCGTAAATTAATAGTATTTA
Source organism: Anticarsia gemmatalis (assembly GCF_050436995.1). Classification (NCBI taxonomy): domain Eukaryota; kingdom Metazoa; phylum Arthropoda; class Insecta; order Lepidoptera; family Erebidae; genus Anticarsia; species Anticarsia gemmatalis. Next base: position 3,640,095 of record NC_134764.1, on the reverse strand, counting down.
TTGAATATTTTATAGGTATTTTTTTATAGGTATCACGTGAAACGTTTAGGCTTTAAAGTAGCTATGCTAAGGCCGTAGCAAATGAAGAACGATAACAAATAATATTTATTTTTTCATTAACTTTAATGCTAACATACCAGGCACAAATTGATTCATTTATATGAATGTTTTTTCAAGGCATAGTGCGGAATAATAGGTGCAAATATGTGAACTGAAAAAGTAAGTCAATATTTTTGTCTCTATCGGGATCCAAATACGAGACCTTTCCATTACAGTCATATTTATATGCGCTGTTACTGCATATTTGCATTCTTGCACATTAAAATCTACAATACTAAATCTCTACACCAGAATAATTATTCCAAAATAATCCGGCTTCATAGCAAAATGTCACTGTATTATCATCAATATATACATAGTTTTTATGTATATCCCAAATATAAACTACTCGTCAGATATAAATCAATCGGGACTTGATGACAAGCAAATTACCTTTCAAATAAAAAAGGAACATTCAAAACCAGTCCACCTTATGAAAAGGTATTGAAAACCTCGTCTTTCTTTGAAATCGGTTTGAAATAAAAAAGTAGTAGGTACTGTATTTTCCTACATTTCCTATTGCATTAATATTATTATGTGACCTTCCTGTCAATGAATGCATTAGTCTGCCATTAGTGAATCTTGAACTGATAAGCTACTCATAATTTCATCTCATAATGAGATGTAACTAGGTCAAGCGTATATCATTGTCATAATTACTGATAACTAGCTTTTTTTCACAAATACCTAACATATTAAACGAAAATTATTACCGTCAAAAGAATACTTTCTCGATTGAAGGCCGATACAAATGGTTTCAAAGATATACTTTAATTCGTGAAAATATAAAATTGACTATTCTTTTATTTTATTTTTTTTCGTAAATGCACAGAAGGCCGTCAACATTTGAATGAGTAGGTAATAGAACAAGGGTTTTAACTACGACACGAAATAAATATTCCAGACGAATATTTGTTTAAGCTCGATAGCTGAAGTATTTTATAGGCCTCCAAGCAATGCACTGCATCCACTGAAAATTTAATCCATTGCATACTAGAGCTGTGCATTCTGGTACTGGTATATATTGCATTGATTTCAATATCAGTTTATCATAATCATCATCATTATAGAAATGTCATTTACTCATTATTTATGCACGGATGCTTAGGTACAGATGAAATACTAAGATGTAGTTGAAAAACATTAGAATATTTTATCTACGTCTACGTATCCTTGCATACAAATGTTGTGGAACTAACAAACCGTGAATATTTTCTAAATTATATTGTTATTGTGGCTTGATGATTATTACATTTCTATTTAAGTTTAAAAGTATATTTTTAAACATTTTACTTTAACGAATCTACACTTTCAACAAACTACTAAAAATTTAAATAAACCTATACTTTAAAAATATAACTTGAAAATTGGTACAAACAAAATTCGTAATTTTAAGTTAGCACGTGTCTTCTAAAAATTGAACACAACAACAAAAACAGATTTTGAACCCTCAACCACTCACGTGTTTCTATTTTATTTTTACGTTTTTCGTACATAGTTTTTGTTACTTCCGTATAATCGGAGGCAGTAAAGATGCCCGTTCCGTGTCATAACACAAACTAATAGCGCTTTGTTGGGTGAGAATACGGATTTTCTAGTTTTATTAGATTATAATAGAAAAAAATAAATTTGGTAACTAATTGCTCGTGTATTGATTGTATTTTAAACTTGCATGTTTTCTAGCTGTTGTTTGGCAAATGGTTTAGGAGTCCTGCAATCTGTATGACACCGAATAATATTGAGAGCACATTATATTAATACGTAATAGGGGGCGAATTTTCTTTATCAGTCTACCTGGATAATCTGTCAAGCGCTGAAAATTTCCACTCACAGAGCCAACTCTACCATACTCGGGAAAAGAACCTGGGATGTCGTAATCGACAGATTTTCTGACAATTTATATCACATAAATATTTTTATTATAAAAGTATCAAAATACGAGTGCTGTCCGAACTACCTCCTTATACCTGATAAAAATACCTAATACAGTAGGCATGCTTTAATGGTATGGATTTTTAATGTTCCCAATACATTAAATAGATACATCTTGGGTGGAGACAAAAGCGAAGAATACCGTACTTTTCTATTTCTTACAAAGTTCGGTATGTTTTATTGTAAATCGTTAGAATTCATCTCAACGATTGCCTGAGTTCGTGAGTTGAATGATAAATAACTTAAAACAAAAGTATCGATGCGAAAAATAGATGCAGTTTGAAGTCAATGTTTTTGTGAAATAACTAACACGAAGGAGGATAAAATGTAAATTTTGAGTTAGAGTTGCTTAACGTTACTTTTGCCTAGGATTAGTATTATTAAGGAAACTAATTTGGACTTAAAAAATACGCATGATGACGTTGAGGGAACCAGTTATGCGGAACAATGCCGATATATACATTTATTTTGAGGGTATGCAAAGTCCCCAACCCGCACTTGGCCAGCGTGGTGGACTCATGGCCTCCCTGTCGTTTAGGAGGAGACCCTTGCCTTGCAGTGGGACAGAAATGGGCTAATAATAAAAAAAAATGAAAACCTACTAGAGAATCGGAACTTTCCAAAAAATCTCACAATTAAATAAACTTCATACCGCAGACGACATTGAAAATTAGTACGGGATATTAAAACATTGTAGACTAGACGACGAAGGTTAAAACACATGAACTCTACAATACTTTACAATAAAAACATATAAATCAAACAGTCAGAATGTAATGACCGTGCATTTTCATCACACAGCCCTCGTTCCAGCCAACACAATGATTTGCAATGACCATCGGAATCATTAGAAATGGTTGCGAATTGTCAATTGATTTCCCATAGTTTTGGTTTTCACGCGTGTACGGAAACTGTTAAGTGAAAAGAAATGTTATACATACATAAAACGAACTCATGTGATTCATAGCACGTTAGGTTGAAAGGCCGAAAAGTTTTAGTTAAACCGGGTATACCCATACCTGGTACACGGGCTAATGATTCGAGTGATTTGTGTGAGGCAGAAATGTAAGTACTTAACTTTAGATTTAATGCAATTCTAGCATTGGTACCGTAAGTTCTGTTTTCTGTGTTGAAGAATATACTTTTCTATTGGGTCTATGCAACTGACAGTGTTGCTTACTTCAATCTTATAAAAAGTTAGTAGTTATGGAGAAACCAATTAATGGTAATATCTGATCTGTAGTTAGTTGTCTGCCCTTAATTAAAGAAAACAATATACCCATTCACACAAAAAAAAAACTTGAAATCGGTCTCCACACGCATCTTTAAGTAATCGGGGAAGATATAACAAAAAAACCTCGGCGAGTTAAGAAATACTTCTTTTATTTCCTTAAAAAATGACATCAACAATGCCTACTTTCATTAAACCAGGTAATTTCACTGTTAATGTAAGTGCGGAACCTTGACAGTATGTTGTAATTCTTGGCTTGACATCAAAGCCTCTTGAGGTCTAGTTCAAGGTCACCAGTTCAAAGTCTTTCGCAATAAGCATCGGTTCCTTTCGAACGATACACGCGCGAAAAAATTGTGGGTTTTATTAAATTACTATGATACAGTCATCGTTGTTTTTTTTTATGGTAAACTATTATTGATTTGGTCGTTATAATAATATTATTACGAAAATTTTACACAAGATTTATTGTTTCTTTTGGGTTTATTTTATGTAATCCTTTTTCCTCCTTAGCTCTACTCACTTATTTATTTAACTATAGATATACATCACTAATTTTACTATGTTTTTGGCTATTATCTCCATATGAATTCCAAGCTTTTACTATAAGATTCAATAACATTACTCCTATCGGGATATTGTATTTGCAGCCTCCTAATTTGCTCACCACTAGGAGAATCGAAAGGCTTTCTCAAAAACAAGTCTAATGAAGTATTAAAAATTAATAATAACAATCTACATCACATACTTAATTAAAGTGTAAGAGGTTTTAGCTCAAATCTAAATAATAAGAGATGATGAAGTCCTCAGTAAACTGCAGCCTTGAATGAAATAAAACAAATGAAGTTAACGTGACTGAATTGACATTACCTGGTTTTTGGAGTTTGCGATAGTTTATTTTGTATGTTAAAAATTATATTTATTGCTTATGTTACCTCCGGAAATTGAAATTAAAGTGCTCTATACTATTGTATGATCACAAAAGTAAGGCCAGGATAAAGTCAACCTCTTCCCAACATAAGCCAAGGAGTCTTTACATTAGCTATCGCAATTTAGTACTTTTGGTTATTTATAATCTAATCGATGCCTTTGGACCAATGTGAATGAAACAATCTAACTAGTATTATTTAAAAAACAGCGTTTAATCAAGCCTTATTTTGAAATGTAAAAGTTCTGACATAAGCTCGATTTTAAAACGACTGGAATCGAATTCGAGTGCCGAAAGTAAGCCCATTGCTCCCAATGGTTGAAAAACCCATAAAAAAATTCTGTGTTATGATTATAACGTCAGTGATGATGTATTAGTTCAATGTCAACGTATTACGCGCTCTACTTATTTACTATACAAAGGTTTATATCTACATGAAATGTTACTATGTATTTAGGATCACTAATGATATAACCTATTGCTTTATGGTTAGCTCGTAAAAATAAAATAATGATAGACAGCTCAGCGTGGTGGCCAACGAAACCTTCGCTACGGAAAAATGTTCCTGGCCGATATTCGGCAATAGTGGCCAGTACCTATTGTTGATGATAGCCAACGGCCGAGGAGAGTTTATAGAGGTCAAATATGTGCATAACACATAGGTACCTTTTGGGTAATACAGGTTGTATAGGTTACAATTTATTTTTCAGAAATTCTCAACCTCTTTTTTCCAATTAAAAGATTCTCCGAGTAAGATTGATAATGCCATCATAATTTCAACGGATGGTCAAATAAAATTAATGATATCAAGATGTATGTTATTGTATCGGACAACTGTTATCAGGATTCAGTACTTCAATGGGATAACAAATATTTACAGCTTGTCATAATTATGACACGTTATAAATTGTATTTGATAAAAATAAGCGAGTGTATCGGTATTTAATATAGTATAGTAAGTTTAATATTATGTATTATTAAAATATAAACCGGTCAATCCGTTAGATGCAAAATATTAATATTAACACAAAAATCCAAACTTGTAGATCTAATAAAATTTAATATTCAAATAAAACTAAACAAAAGCGGTCCTGTTAGAAAGACCAATGAACTCTACAATTTTATGAACTAAAATAACTAATAATATATGTTTCGAATTATTGGTTGCCGACACTTGTTTTTAACCTATACTGTTCCATTATCGGGCAAAAGTCTCCCTCAAACTCATGGTCAAAACTGTTCTCGGTCCTCAGCTATTTCCTGCCATCCTCTAGATATCTCTGTCGCATAAAATCGAGCCGCATAGGCACCTTAACTTTTAGAAGCTAAAATTATGAACTATTATCAGATATCAAGCATTATCTAGAGTCTATTGTCATAACTTACTTATTGCTATATCTACTTATTGATTATACAGCGTCTAACTTATTTAAACCCTTTACGGAGACCTTATGAAATCAACAAAAACGAAAACAATTTTACTTCATTCTCATACACCAAAATGGGGAAAACCAAGTTAAAAAGATACACAATTGTATAAATAAACCATGTTGTATGGTCAGTGTAAAGCAGCCTTAGCCCGCGAGTATCATCTCCATATAAACAAAAGTTTGACGAGCGCAGTGCGCGTTGTCGCTTGCGCGTCTCCTAACGCGCGCGACTCACGAACAAATATTATTGTGATTTTTTGTGATATTGTGCATGTAGTGATAATTAAGTGTTTTAAATAAAAGGTAATTATGACTTTAATATGAAATTATAATTAAAGATTTGAGGGTTTAATGTGTATTTAAAAACTGATTGATAGAGCAGTTTATAAAATAACTATCATATTTCATGCAATTTCTCTACAATTAGTTATCTCGTTTTCTGTGAATTGCATATTGCAAATGTGTTAAAATCCCAAAAAATTGCCTGACACAGGAATCGAACAGGACGTATACCACCGAATAATACGGTGCCTGGGTTGAAGGCTAGTCTCATGACAAGCAGTCGTGTACAAATAGACTCTTTTTATCCGTATCAGTTAATACCTATAGTCGAACCATTAGACTAATGTTTCGAAGCACAATTATCAACATTTCTGACACATAGTCGAATTAAAAAATATATCTTTGAATTACACAAACCCTATAGCGGCCTTCGTCTTTTTTTTCAATGAATTAGGGTATTTGTTCAGGCTTTATATTATTTAAACAAATCTCAATGAAACTAAATCAGTATGACACTGAACAAAGCCCACATAATACCTGTTTGCTCATAACCTCACTATTATTGTCACACACCGGCGAAGGCAATGAACTTGATTTAACAAACATATAACATCCCCAAAATTTACATTTATAAGAAAAACCGGCCTGTGAGTCAAACTTAAGCACGGCGGGCTCCGTACCATCAAATCAATATTATCATTTAAATTTCGCATTCGTTGTCGTCACGTCGCATTTTTTGTAACTATTATTTGTTTTCTAATTCACATAGTAGGAACGGATATATGTACATCATCTGTGAACATTTCAACTGTATAGTTTTCACGGTTCATAAAATACACAGCCTAGTGACAGCAGAGTTTGAGAACTCATTTTTACCCTTTCGTAAAGGAATCCTAAATTTGTTGTTTGATATCTCTATCAACTGTTAGGATATTTACCTCTGTTTAATTTATGTACATATTTTAAATTTGTGCCATCATAATTTATGTATATTTATCACGTAATTTTGTACTAATTATATTCTTTAAAATCACATAGATAATAATTTGATTAACAAGAAAGTCATGAAGACATTAAGATGGTGCAAAATTTTCTTATAAAAAGATATGAATATTAAAAAGTTTCAATCCATATCAAAGGTTTCATGCACTCGGCTCTGTTGCAAAAAAACCTTTTTAGGTCATTTTAAATTTTCCAACCATCATAAACTTGATATGGCCAGTGAGAATACTAAATTTTTTTCACGAAACGGTTTGAAAACGTAAATACTTATTTGTTTAAAAATGTTGGCTGGCATGGAAGCATTGGAAGCCATAAATATACGGGGTTAATACATTAGCATTCGGACCGGATTGCATACCAAAGCCAATATTTTTGGTAAAAATATGTGATTTCGGATCGCTGATTAGAATCCCACTAAAACAAAATATAAATAAGTTTGTCGATGTTAATGTCCTACTAAAACATTTTTGGGATATAAAGGAAGGGTACGATTTTAATTTAAAACCAATAAAAACGATTTATGGTACTATAAAGTTCACCCTACATTAAAGTTTAGTGTGATATTTTTAAGGTTTTGAATCCTAAGAAAATCTTTTCAGAAATCATTAACATGCGTTTTAGGGTTTTGCAAATCACTATGATTTATTTCTATTTTTGGCATGTAATCACATTAACCAATAGGGTGATTTGAAAGGAAAGGTGGGAGGCTTTTTTCCGGCAACGGGTCACTATAATGAACGACATAGGAAAATAAAATCACTTCAGCTGTAAAAAATACATTCATAACTTATCTACAAGTTATAAAACCTATCCATAACTTAGTAAAACTAAGCTTTTCGTTCCTGTTGAACACCTCAAAGAATCACTAACGCTGTACTTATTGATATTCACGTGTCAGCGAATCCTAGTATAATAATAACGTATAGGTCGTATAGTTTTATTTATTCAAAGGTTTCCTTAACTAAGTAGTTTTAGTTTTTATCAAACCACGTCTATTAGATAACGGTAAAAACTGGGATTTCCTAAATTATACGCTTGAGTATCGCCGTACGAATTTAAATGTGTCTAGCGAAGGCCAAGGACTCTTTAAATGAACGAGGTGCCGAAAATTAGCTTTAAATGCTATTTGTTTACTTAAATTATTGTGGTTTCGGGGATTCCGGTCGAAGATTTCGTGGGTGATGATAATATCAGAGAGAATGATGTTAGTATTTTTAATTGGTGGAAAAAGTTAGAGTACAATTTGAGCGATCATATTCTTATTTTATTGGTAGACTACCAAACAAATCTGTTTTGTACTTTGTGAAGCGAGGCTTTGGTAACGCGAAGAGGTGGAAAGGATGGGACTATGTTTTGTAATGTGACGATAGTTACACAAAAATAGATAGTTATACACAAGGCCTATCCCTCTATCGTTCGGGAGGAGACCCTTGCCCAGCTGTGCGACAGTCATGACCTTAAAAAGGAGTTTAACGGGATGTACAAAACTTCACGAATGTTTATCATGGAATGATGTCAGAATACATACATCAAGTATACCAAGAACTTTAGTATTTACTCTATGAGTATTCAAGAACTTGACCTCTGACTGTGTCGTTCTTGAGTCGCCTCTAGTGGTTAAGACTAATTTGTAAGTCAATAATAAATCTGTCACATACAAAAATCACTAAGAATATTTGGATGCTTAACACATTATTAGCCAAAACTCGAAGTACAAGTAAACAAAAGTTTTCTATTTGAGTCTTCTACATCAATATTTTGCGAAACTGCAAATGTCTTTCATAAAATTATGGTATTTCATTATCTAAACGCTGCTACTTATGTTTAAAAACAATGTCTATATAGCTAGATCCATTAACCTCTCAGTCAAGGTAATCTTTTATCCAATATTTTGTCCGTTAAAGTGAAACGTCAAACGATCCTACTTTCTAGACTGCTGACTCCGTGCACTCGGCATACGTAAAGCTTTTCAAAATAATTATTACTCTGCTCGCAACACGACTAAGATATTGTATTTCTATTTTCCACCGTATAGCCTTTTAGCAATATTAAGTTTCACAGTAACTTTATCTACAACTAGCTGACCCGAGCAACTTCGCTTGCGTCAGATAAGAGAGAATGGGTCATAATTAACCCCGTTTTTGTGATTTGTTTTCATTGCTCCCCCGCTCCTAATAGTTGCAGCGTGATGTTATATAGTCTAAAGAATTCCTCGATAAATGGTCTATTCAACACAAACAGAATATTTTAATTAGAAACTCTTCAGCTTTATAATATTAGTATATGATTGCTTCACGACTAGTTTCATAGTAAAGTGATGTTAAAAATACGAAATCAATTCTGCGTGTAACCTACGCTTCCTCGGCTATGCTGTAAAAACCTCACTACCTATTTAGACTGAAATGTGGCACAGCGATAACTTATTATTTTAAATAAGTACCCGTATTCTGAAGAACTACAAACTAGTAGTCCGTTTTTTAGTAAAAGAGACGTGTATGCGAAGTGCGCGGGTGGCAGAAGCATGAAAATTGGGTCGGTTGGCTGTTTGCTACAGTTACTTTTTTTTTGCATCATCAAATCATGCACCCCAGGGCTCTCTATGAAATCGTTGGTTTATAAGTCCTTTCCTTTATTCTTCAAACGGAGGCCAATTCAAAAGCTAATTTGTCATGACTCCTATATTTTCACCATGGTTAAAAAAGGTGGATACGTTAATAGAATCAGGTGTTTTACTTATACTTGACCGCGACCAAAGGACCTCAGCAAGACGATAGTTAGATTTTTAGATAGAAGTGAAATTCCTATGCATTATTAAGTAGTTCACAAACAAGAGGACGTAAGTGTAGAGTGTGTAACGCATGTTAACATTCCTGTGACCGTTACTTTTACACAAGTTAGGCTTTGTTCAAAACTCAGACTATTGTGGACACAATATACATTATTTAGGAACTGAATTTTACGACGTGCCTGGTATATGGCAATGTATGCATGGTTCGATTCCCAGAGGTGGCAAAATCCTATTAGAATTTTTCCATTTATATTAGAATATGTTTCAATAGTAACTCGGAGGTTGGTAACGTGCCCGGTAAATGGCAATAGGCTCGCCTCTTGAAAAGCGGGTGTATTTAATTCACTTCTGCCCACACCATTGGGAATAAAAGGCGTGATATTATAGTATGTATGTTTTAAGACGAATTTTATGAGTTTCTGAAAATCAAAATTAGCCAATGTAAAAAAAGAACCGGGATACCATCTATTATCTTGCAAATTTATTTAAACCTATTAAATACTTTTGCCTTATAAACAGACGGTCAACGTCAGAGGGGTCAACGACATCTGGTAAATTATACAATAGTAAAATTTAGAATTCATAACAAATGTTGTGTTAGATTCGATGCACAGTTTGAGAAGACGTTCAGACAATGGAAGAAGTTGTGTACGGAATTTGAAAACAATAATTTAAGAGACATGTTTTGACATGGTCTTTATGAGCTAATAATAGTTCTACATTCCAAAAAATTAAACTTTTATATACCTATGATATTCTGTGACAACTACAACTATTAAGTGGGTCCTGTTTGACGGAAAACGATTGCGTGATAGGCCTAGAAAAAGATGGCAAGATGAGTTGGACTATCATACCAAATATTGGTCTCAGGTGGTAGGAAGGAAGGGAGGCTTTTGAACTGTAGTGGAACAGTGTAGGGCGTGTAGGCTGATAATAATAATTACATTTTCTTGCAGATATTTTCTTGCTTCTACTTTGTTTTCTTTCGTTTATAATTAAGTGTTTATTATTGTTTCAGAGCAGACATAGACGGCAATAATTTAGCAAAATGATAAGATCTCCTGAGGTAAGTTTGATTACAGATCTCTCTTTTTTTACTGATAGCATTCAGCTTTATTTCTAAGACCAACGATGTGCTTGCTAAACTTCTTGTCAACAAAACGCCCAAAGACACATTTTTATCGCTGATATATAGTTATTTTGATAGAGTTTTACATGCATTAAAACTACTAACTTCTAACTACATAATTATTTGCATATAAGAAAAATACGACATGACAAGATGTAAAACTGTAAATGAAGCAAGAGTAGCCTGAAAGGATCGTACCAAGTGGCGTCTCTGGTCTCTGCCTACCCCTATGGGATGGCGTGATTTTATGTATGTATGTAATAAAATATATGATGACGTCATCATAAGGATATATGTAGATAATTGTCTTTAGGTCAAGGTATCGTGATATAGATATAGAATAGTAATTATAAAGTCATTAAACAAATCAAGTAGGTAACATACTCGCAGTACTTATTGTGTTTATCGCTTCTAATCATCACGATTTCATGAGAATACAGTTGAATCAATATTGTTAGTCATTGTTGGAAAATCTGGGAAAAATATACATAATCATGGTGAAGATTTTACCTTATAGCAACCTGTCAAAATGTCTTATCACAAGCGATCTTTAGTCCTTACTCACGTCACGGTATTTTCGTTTTCCAAAATGATGACTGTGCGTGTGTGCGTTATTCATGTTGAATTGTCAAATTAACAGTAGATGCTGAATAGAAAGATGGAGAAATAAAAAAATAAGCTTTGAATACCACTGGATATTATTTCTCGCCATATCTCTACAAAAACTCGCAATAATTTAACAGGTAAATCACATTAATTATTGAAATATACCTATTATAAGCTCAATAAAAAGTAGCGGCATCTACACCGGTTTATTAAAAATTCCAAAGTTTTTGTCGTTACCACAAACAACACCATATAATATTATACAATTTCGTATAAAATGTAGGTACCTACTTACTTATTATAACGATGGGTTGACTAGTATTAAAATTTTTCAATCGTAAGTTTTAACCACTTAAACTCAGAAATCAAAGTATTTCCATGTATAGGTACTTTTGGTCTCTGTTTACCCCCATTAGGAAAACAGCTTGATTTTATGTTTGTATCTATACTTTCCATCGCAATATCACAAACGAAGAATTGGTTGGATATCAAATCATCTGTTATCATTAAATTTATCCGGCGAGAAAATAGCTACAATAAAGAAAAATGCTAATTCTGAGATTTTATTACTTAAATTCAATAGAAAAATTATAGTCCAGAAGCTATGACAAAGTTCTGGTAAGTTCTTCATAGCAAACAGTTAATCGATGTCATTAAACAATTACTATTATGATTAAGTACACGAATCTTCAACATTAAGTCTTACCTTCAACTTCAGGCAGGAGGAAGTAACAAATAAACTATTGTAGGAAATCAAATAGTCACGCAATTGAAGAATTTAACGACATTTAATCGTCTTTGTATTTACATAAGAATGTCAAGGTGTAAGAAAAAGTGATTACCCTTTGATAATAAGAATTGTTTTATTTGCATTAACTGTAGCTCGATTCTCTATTACTATCGACTACCGCCGACTGTCATCGAGAAATTTTGTATGAAAATCTGATCAGCGCCTCTGACGGATGTCGTAGAAACTTTTTCGGCAGTACATTCTAAATGTCAAAATTTCGATAGCTAGCCAGTTGTCGGTAGTCGATAGTGGTTGAGAATCGAGGTACTGCTAGTACTCATAAAAAACATTTTCATCGTCGCATTGTCATACAACGATACCATTAACAGATTCGAATTTAGCTTTTGGCGCATTTGATCAATTTACATTAAGGTTTTAATCTATTGCTAGCTCCTGCCTGCGACTTCATAGCTTTAGTGCTCGTAATCGGCGGTCCTGTAAGATGTATGGATGTAAATGAAGCAAGGGAAGTTTGCAAGGATCGTGGCAAATAGCGTTCTTTGGTTTCTGGCTACTTCTACCGGAAATAGGCGTGATTTCATGTATTTATATAGAAACAAACGTCTAGACTTCAAATTTTTTGTATTTATACTTAACATTAGTAAGATTAGTTAGCTCACTCAAAAACTTTTATTTATACTAAACACAAAAAGGTTTTAGCATGCAAATATAATATGTTCTACGGATCTGGCTTCACAAAACTACTTTTTTTTTTATTAAAATTCCATTAATTTAAAGACTACTTATTAAACTGGGTTATTATAAAATCAAGATTTATGTGCCGTAAAATTAATTAATAGCTTAAAGCTGAAATAGGAAAAAATATTGTGGTACCTATCGTGTTTATTGCTTTAAGCCGATGTATAAAATGTGGGATTTAGCAAAAGTAGGAGAATTTTAACCAGCTTTAGCAGCTATTCGTAGGGAAAATACATAGGAACCTATAGCACCGTGTTCTTAGGCGGTGGGTAGGGACTGTACCGGGTTTATCCCGCCGCACGCTGCCACAAGCGGCCGTGAGGATACACGTGGCGGTTTAGTGGGTATGCCCGCCCTTCTGGCGGGAGAGCCCCACATAACCCTGCACTCACCCTAGAGGGACTGTACCGGGTTTTTTTTTACGCAACTAGTAGGCAGTAGCATAGCAAAATTGGACTGTCCCACAACTTCAAACATTTTAATTGATTTTTTTTTTGTATAAGACAATGAACATTATAGAAGGCATATTTGATGGTCTAGCTACTAGCTAGTCAAATGTTTCCAAACGAAATTAAATCAGAGTCCGGAGTATAAACCAAAGAACGTTACTTGCTATCTTCTCATACACACTCATTATATATTATTATCATTAGAATATTTACTTAAGTAACCCTTCTTTCACAGCCATGTGCGTGCCCCATACGCGAAGTGGGACCGTCAATGGTCTCCAGCTGTCCGAACCAGTTCCTCCTGTTCATGACGATCCTGGAGGCTTACCTCAACGGGCGCTGTGACCTCGCTGACCCTTGCAACAGAGTGACAAGTCGTGATGAGCCAGATGATAACTATGACTTCGTGGTGATCGGGGGAGGAACTGCAGGCGCTGTGGTTGCTGGAAGACTGTCTGAAAACCCGCAGTGGAAGGTTTGTATTAGTTTTAGTAGGGTTTTTATAGTTATAGATATTTTTTTAGATAATTATGAATTAAGTTGTGCCTACTGCCTAATGGTTCTTTTTGTCAAGGGAGAGCACCGATAAACGGTTTTTTTGGAATTGGTACTTAATTAGATACAAAGGTGGTCGTGATAGATTTGACGTTTACTCTTCTGCAACAAGATTTTCAATGTTTATTAAGTGTATAATTTTCTTTGGTTAAAGGAAAATTTTTACGTCAACGCCAATTAGTTATGAATGTAGGAACAATAAAAATGATATGGCTGTTAAGTATTAGCCTACATACATATTTTTGTTACGTCTATTGTGAATATCTTAGGGTTAAGATTAATTAACAATAATAAAATACAATTAACTAGATATACACTAACTAGCTGACCCGCGCAACTTCGCTTGCGTCACCTAAGAGAATGAGTCAAAATTTTCCCCGTTTTTGTAACATTTTTCGTTGCTACTCCGCTCCTAATGACTGTAGCGTGATGTTATATAGCCTATAATATATATATTAGTATAGATATACAGTACTGACTAGTAAAACTTATATGTCAACTGAACTCAATTTTTTGTTGAACAAGAGGCTCAGTAACAATGGGTGGACAGCCGCAGTGATTTCACGCGCGACCCATCCGATGTTTTGTTGGACATGCATTGTTGTGCGTTCAATGCAAGGCCAATCTTTGTCTTAACGACTCTTCGATTAATTTGTACCTAATTTACGGATGTCCGATACATTCTTGAAGAACATTTAAAGATTTGAATGGTTGGATGTTGGTTTGATTCTCGGAGAGCTAGGATTTTGACTTAAATAGTGAAAATCCGTGGCAGCACATATTTGATTTTCGGATTACGTTTTGTGTTAAGGAATTAAGATTTTATATTTCACGAGTTCAGTACATAGGTAATGATGGTTTCGTAACATCAAGTTTTCTCACTACAGATAATGTACAAATATTTTTTTATGCTTTTTAGCGAACAAAGTGTGTGAATGACTAGTTTTCAGGTTTACGAACCTGAAATTGTAAACAGAAAAACGAATGTGAAAACTGATTATCTGCCGCGAGCCAACGGCATCCGAGAAGTAAAAAATCTTTTTGGAGTAGGTTGGATTTTTACGGGATTTCCAAAATATTTAATGCCAAAACAAAAAGATTATCAAACTAGTTATAGAAATAACAATGTGGTTTCTACAAATAAATTACAATATTTTTTTCTAAGAAAATCGGTCTATTAGTTTGATTATGATGTTACTTTACAAGTTTTTATACGAAGTCCTTAACTTTAATGTAAGTTATTCGTCACGGCACTGATTGTCGGTAACTTTGATTCAAGTTAAAACCGCGAAGTACTTATGTTATTGAGTTATGTAATCATTTGTCTGGTATTCCCAAGATTTTTGTGTAAAGTCATTCCGCTACGATGTTGCCTCTTTATTAACATAATTTTATACATATACGACTTGTGTTTTATAATTAAAATGTTAATTTTCGCTTTTTGTCAGTAAAATAAATATAAAATAAATAAAAAATATTAGGTTTCATAAATACTTAGTTACTTAGTTTTTAATTTCGTTTTAGCATCAAATAAATATAAGTATTTTATTGTTGAAATAGACTTAAGTTTCATATCTATAACTAAGAAATGTATCTTCTACATGGGTAGAAGTAGATACTGTAGGATAAGACAATGACATAGCTTTATCATTTGCGTTTAAAGTAATTAATATTTGCTTAGAAACAAGATATTGCCTTCATTATTAAACTAGTCATTTATTTTTTATTCGCCTTATGTTTCCATAACATATATTATCTACAAAACAATTTTCGTCCTTAGGTACTATTACTAGAAGCAGGAGGTGACGAGCCGACTCCATCAGGTGTGCCAGCGTTTGTAACAGCATACTGGAACCGTGAGGACACAGACTGGCAGTACTACACGGAGAAACAGCAACATGCCTGCCTCGACGAGGGCGGCAAGTGCTACTGGCCTAGAGCTAAGATGTTAGGTAAATGAGATTTACTTGGTTAATTTTGTGCAAATAGTAGGATTGTGATTTGGGGAACAAACGTCTTATATCGGTCGTTAGCTTGGTTTTTAAAGGGAACGTAGGTATAATACTTACCTACTGATGAGAGCTATAAATAATTGATTGTGTGTCGATTGTTCCAAAATTGGCTTTCTACTGTTTCACTTGGAGGCACGGGTCTTCGCCTAGAATAAGAAAAGTTAGACATTAAGTCCATCATCCAAGCTGTCTAGGTGCGGATTACAGAATGAAAGTTCATTGTATGTCTCTAAAAGTCCCAAGTTACAAAAACTTAAGGATTTGAAAAGTAAAATTTCCCTTATTGGCAAAGAGGACACTTTTAAGCTGTTCTTAGCTGCAATAAACACCAATCTTGGTAGACAAAATTGTCCACACTAATCTTAACTCATACTTTCAGGTGGGTGTTCAGTAATAAACGGTATGATGTATATGCGAGGACAGCCAGCTGACTACGACGGCTGGGCCATCAACGGCGCGACAGGCTGGTCGTGGTTCGAAGTGCTGCCTTACTTCTTAAAGAGTGAGGACAATAGAGAGATACACAACGGCGTCTCCGGGCAGTACCATAGTGCTGGTGGCCCGATGCCTGTGCAAAAGGTACGGTGTTATTGTGAAATCAACCCCAGTAACTAGTGATTAGACTTAAATTCAGTTGCATCAAAAATTGCTGGAGGATATTTTGCATTTGCCTGCTTTTTTATGATTTGGAACTAGATTATGTTAATGTGTGTGAGTATGGTAATGTTTCTTTTTGCGAATAAAGCTCTTGTTTAAGCCTATAACTGGTTATTCTACGCTATAATCATAAAGTTTTGAATAACTATTAAAATGTAGTGAATGGTTACAGTTCCGTCATGCACCACAATTTGCCCACGACGTCGTATCTGGTGCCATCGAGCTGGGGTATCCTCCGACCAGTGATCTGAACGGCGAAACCGTCACCGGATTCACCATCGCTCAGGCTTTCAATGAGTAAGTAGTGCAATGAATTAAGAAAAGATACTGCTTAGTGCTATTGTTCCAATTGAATCGACTTCTAACCAAACGCTTAGCTCTAGGCGATAAGAATTCTTTTGCATCACCATTATCAGCTACTTAGTTATAAGCTTATATTATTTTCCTTATATTCCTGGCATTATTCCCTTTCAATAGCAAGGCACTGTATCCTACTTTGACCTTTTCGATTCGGGTACTCCATCTTGACAGAATACGTCCAATGCTATATTTGCTGAACCTATTTTACTGTTTCCGTATTTATTTTAAATAGTAGCTTGTAGCTCGTGTATGCTTTTTATGTTACTCATTTTTTTCTGTTTTCAGTGGTGGTACTCGCTACAGCACAGCGCGAGGTTACCTGCGCCCCGGCTCCAGACGCGCGAACCTCCACGTGATGCTGAACGCTCTCGGCTCTCGCGTCATCATCGACCCTGTCTCCAAGCGAGTGACTGATGTCGAATACATCAAGGACGGAGTTACGAAGACTGTTAGGGTTAATAAGGAGGTATGTCGTTTAAAGATATATGTTTTTAAGGGGCACTTTGTGTTCAGGTTTTTCTTTCACGATCAGAAAAAAGGAATAAGTAATAGTAATTTCCTTCCGTACTTAGTTTTCTCTATTAAATTAAAAGCCTAGCTTACTCTTCTACAGAGAAACACATGTCTTTTTAATGATTTACCTAAAAACGACTTCATTTCGTCAAGGATCTTAAAATTTTCGGTCATAACATGTAGGTGCTTAGTATTTTTATATGGCAAGGATTGATGACAACAAAGAAAATACGACGTAAGTACCTATAACGCAAGCTATAACACTTTCCTAAGTTCTTCATACCTTCCAGGCAATAATATCAGCAGGCACACTGAACTCCCCACAAATCCTGATGCTCTCCGGCATCGGCCCCAAGGAGACTCTGGACAAGTTCAACATCCCCACGATCCAACACTTGCCGGGCGTGGGACAGAACTTACAGAACCACGTGGGCGTGGGCCTGGACTTCACGTTGAACAAGGAACCCATGACGCCAGGCCTAAACTGGGATATTGCTACCCAGTATCTGTTGAGCCGAGAAGGACCGCTGTCTAGTACTGGCATGTCTCAGGTAATGTTAATAAGCAAATAGATTATCATGTAAACTCGATTTTTAAGGGACTGCAGCTTAAATTTTACAAAGCAAACTAAAGCATCTTGTAAAAGATAAAGCTATGATAGATGGCGTACCGAAAATTTGCTAGCAATATTTAGTAGTTTTTTATTTCAGTATCTACGCCTTATGGCACAAACATAACAAAAGATGGACTGGTTTTAGAGGGGAAAACTTTGAATAAGCCAAAACATCTAAGGACTAAGGACTTTGCTTTCTTTTAACATGAAAATATAGAAAAACTATAGAGCCTTGTTTTACAGTTGACAGGTAAAATAAACTCGAAATACGCGGCGGGTGGTGGCAGACACCCTGACGTGCAATACTTCTTCGGCGGCTACTACGCAGCGTGTGGCGACGCACCAGTCGTGGACGCGCAACAGCTCGATGACAGCGCTGAAAAGAGGCATATCACGTGAGTTTTACCTGTTTGAAGAACCATCTAACGTGTAATTAATTTTACATGAGTATGAATGCGATTGCTTACTTTGGTTTACTTGTACTTTTTAGCTTTATAGTGAAGTAAGTCGTGTGTGGCGATTTGAGCTAATTCTCCTAACATATCGAAATAATCTAAATCCTCTGATCCATGAGCAGTGAAAAAATACAGTAGATAAAATTAAAAAAATGTTCTGACTGATTATCTTCGGAAGCTCCAGCAACGTCTTTCTCAATACCGATTTTTATCTGGATTTTCCTTTTCCTTCAGTATCTCCGTGATAGCTCTCCAGCCGCGGAGTCGTGGGTACGTCACCATCAGATCTGTTGACCCGACGCAACCGCCAGTGTTTGAGCCCAACTACTTCTTTGATGAACATGAACTCAACGTGCTCGTCGATGCTTCTAAAATTGCGTACAAATTGGCGAATACTACCGTAAGTTTTATATAACTATAGACTCTTTCCTCCCATTTAGTTCAAACTGTACGCTTGTTACAGCTACCCGCGGTTCAACGAACTTCTATTGTTATAATAATCAATTGGAATTTGAAATGGGTTCCCAAGTTTTACTAAACCACACTCTGCCCAATACTCTTGATAGACTTTCCTGAAACGCGGTGAGAATAGGTGCCGAATTTCCACCCCTTGTATAAGATATACTTTTCTATAAAAATTTCTTTATCACAGATTCTCCGTGAGAAGTACGGCATGGTACCTACAGAGGACTACGGCAAGGAATGCGGGGAGAACAATCTGGAAGCTACGGACGAATTCTTCAGATGCCTGGCTCAACAACACACGGCGCCGGAGAACCACCAGGTCGGGACCTGCAAGATGGGACCGGACTCTGATCCCATGGCTGTAGTTAATATGCAGCTGCAGGTACATGGAATTCAAGGTACGAGTCAGTTGAATCAGCTGCTCCAATTACTTGCACTGGGTAGAATAGTTTGCTCGTTACATCTTGCGTTTAGTAAGCTAGGGTATACCTAGAATCCCGATCGTGGATTACAGTTTTACTAAAATAGTATTATAAGTTTTAGAGAGGTGTCTGTGCGAGGTCTAGGTTGTCCGTTTCTATTTTCAGCCACACACATTTTTTAGACACAGCCCATATTTTGTCCATTATTTGGTGACTATGTGCATTGTGCACTACATGTATCGTTTTGTTTAATTCCAGGTCTTCGCGTCATAGATGGTTCAATAATGCCAACAGTTCCTTCAGGTCAGTATTTACAATTTTACTTACGAACTATATAATAGATTTTATCAAAACAATCTTCTTAGTACAAATACACAACAATCTTTAGATATAGTTTTTATCATGATAATCTATATTAATTTATTATTTTACAGGCAACACAGCAGCGCCTATAATAATGATAGGCGAACGAGGTGCGGAATTCATAGTGACGCGCCACCAGCTGTCCAAGAACGTACCAGTCGGAGGTCCTCTCGGTGATAAGTTCGGTGATGGCAACCAGGCTTCGGAGGAAGTCAGCGGAAACTACGCCAGCAATGAGGATAACCATGAGTAAGTATAAACATACACCTAAATCTTATTTAATGTATCCAAGATGAAAAATAACAAACGATCGGAATACTCGCTAGTGAGATTAGTAACACTTACTCATTTATAACATTATTTATGTTTTAGCTGGAATTACCATGGACACGATGGTTACAACTACCAGACCCCGACCACTAAACAGCCAGAAAACCAGACTAACAAAAATTACAGGTAAATTTTGTCAAGCGGTTTGTTACAATTCAGGATGCTTAAAAAAAATACACAATGCAACGAAAATACCAAAACAAACCTTAACAGTTTCGATCGATTTTTTACACAGTCACTTTATATAATTAAATTATATGTGATGAAACTCGATATGTTCATTAGTTTTTATATTGGTTCTTAATAAATATATTATGTTTACAGATGGGAACACAGATGGAAGCCATGGGAGAAGAATAACTGGCAAACTCAGTGGAATAAGCCGAACCATCAGCAAAACGACTGGCACAAAAATGAACAGAACAGACAATATCATTCACGGTAGTTGATACTAAGTGTAAATTTAGTTATTATTGATAAGAAATAAAAGAATAGGATAAGAAAAATAGATTATTTTATTTTATTACAAAATACAGCTAGTTTATTTTTTCTTGGTGTTACGTTTGCCTTTTATGGGTATTTCGGGTTCGGACTCAGACCTAGAAAGAAAAAAAAAATATTAAAATACGGCACAACATGTTTTCTTTCAAAAATATGCTGCCAAGGGGATTTGAGAAATATTTCACCAATCGGTTGCCTGTCTCACGTTAACCCCTTTGGCAACCTTTGATAAAACAATGAAGGGTAAAAAGTATGTTATTTTCTTATAATGTAATACGTTATGGATAACTCACTCTTCACTTGCGTCAGGCGTCTCGGGAATGGTAACATTAGCTTTTGAATCACGTCGACTGTCGACCAGTTCACTTGAATCATTCAACACTTCCTGTTCCTGTGAGACAAAATAAATTAAGTATGTAGTAGGTAAAGACAACTCATATATTATTATACAACGTGCCGCTACAATTACTTATTTACTTCAACGTATGGGTAGGGCTATTAATATTATTAATTACCGACTTACATAATTTATGCTTCAGCTTGGTATACACATATTCGGATCGGCATTAATCGGTCTAGCCAGGCGGCAAAACTAAATATGTGTAGTTGAATCCGATCGTCACCAGCCGAACAAGTGAATCGAGACGGTTTTGTTGTTCGATAAATATTGCCGAACCGAATATGTGTGTAGCAAGCCTTAGGAGAAGGATATAAGACAGTAGATAAATAAGTGTGTGTACATTTCTATAGTCACAAAGGTATGGTAATACTTACAAATTCTTTCTCATAAACGATAGTATGTAGTATAGTGTCGTCTGAGTCATCGAACTGTGAGCGCGAGCTGCCGGCGCTGCTGCGTCGAGAACCCGCCGACGATCTAGTCAGGCGCTTCACTGGCTTGCTTACTGTAAAGACGTTATGATATATTATCAAGCTTACCAGATTGCAAGAACTTGCGGACTAGGTGACAACTAGACAAAGGGTATATAAATATTTTAGGTATAAATAAAAAATCGGAAATTCAAATGTCAAAGAGACGTAAAAAGTGACTTTCTCTGAAATAATTATTTAAACATTTAATACGATGTAGAATAGTACGACTGGTTGGAACTAGCAATGGTAATGAGAGTTATTATTTTGGTATATCACGGGTTATTGGATTTTTGGTAAATACAATATTACAGGTTTTTTGCAAATGCCATTTCATATTTTCATTAGTCCGCTACAAAAACTCAACAAAACAAAGTTACTTAAAGACGAAAAGTCACATGAAAATTAGCTCACCTTCCTTTTCGTTCACGACTTTCTTCTTCCCCTTGGCAACAACTTTAGGAGAGCTAGAATCAGTGCTGGACCCTGACTGTGCGCCTCGCGTGGATCTTCGCACAGTCACATTTGACACGTCCAAATCAGAAGGAGGGGATGGCGTCTCTTTAGGAGGGGCGGCTTTACTCTTGCCTTTCGACTTAGTTTCAGCCTTTGATGCTTTGTCGGCTTTGGTTTTGGCTTCGGCTTTCGATTTTGCTACGGCTTTTGTTTTAGACTCGGCTTTTGTTTTGGCCTCGGCCTTTGTGTCAGCTTTCGGCGAAGTGTCGGCTTTAGTATCGGCTTCGGATTTAGTGTCTGATTTGAGTTTTCGTGCTGCAATAAATAAATATAACAGTTTAAGTGTTGCCAGTAATAATACACAAGTGACGGATATTACGACTGGTGCAGTTACTGATGTGTAGAAACAAGATTATTGTACGAATAAAATGTTTTACGTCAAAAAAAAGCCTTTAATTTAAATCGTGCTGAAACGTTAAAGTTCAAATACTATAGCAAAGTATTAAATGTTCAAAGTATCAAAACTATCTATAAGAAGGAGCTGTTTGGCATTAAATTTACTTTAGGCATTACTTTCCAAGTAATTGTTGATGTAAATATCACTCACCTCTCTCAACATCGACTAAGGATCGCTGCGATCTGCTTCGTTTGACACCGCCTTTATCACTGTCTTCCTTTGATTCCTGTTTGTCTTTACTTGCTTTTTCTTTAGCGGCTACTTTAGTGGTGTCTGAACCTGCCTTGTTCATTGATAACTTTTTCTTGGCTGAAAATGCATGTCAAATGACAATTACAGTTAACATTGTTTGGTTAAATGTACTTTGTAACTCTGTGCTAAACGAAACTTTATTATAATAAAAAGTAAAATAATATTTGTAGTGATCATGCCGTGACTTTTATTGACACTGTCGAATGACAGTTGGTTCCACTTATACTAGTAGAGTTCATGTAAGTCCAAAGCACTGGACACATTCCATTTCATCAAGTTCATATATCTGTGGGATGGTAATTACTGTTTAAATCTATAACCTTTAAGTTCACACTCCTACAATCTATAAGCGAGATTGCATAAGAATTTCGTTAATTGTGAGGGTGACTTACCTTTGCTGATCTTAGGTTTTTTAACGGGCGATACACCACTGCTAGAATCACTGTGTATATCTGACGGGTCTGCCGTCGGGCCCGTGTCCGTCTCTGACGAGTTCCTTATGGCTCGACTGCTTTCTGCTTGTGGTTGAGCTGTACATAAATACATCATAATAAAATACCGTGTGTTGAATGACGTAAAATATAGTTTAGATTCTGCATCACACATGCAAAACTGCGTGCGTGTACGTATACGTTTTGTATTGAATTTTGTATTTGGTCTATGTGTGGCTAAACGAAGAATTAATTAATTGTAAGTGTTACCCTCTCGTTAACTCTTTGCGAATCTTTGTATAAATTACCTTCTGATATCCTTGAGAGTGCAGGGTCATCGGTGGGCGATGTTTCGTCGATTTCAACCTCTTCCTCTACTGTTTCGTTGACCACGACGTGTGTACTGCGAGCTATAGGTTGAGCTGAAACAAACAAAGATATAAGTACTGATTCTTAGGTACTTAAAGCTTCTCCTTAGGTACTTAAAAGACTGAGATTGAAAGAAAAAGTAAGGCTTGCTACACACGTTCTGTTCGGCAAAAACCGATTCGAAGCAATTACTGCACTTGTTCGGCTTGTGCCGATTGGATAGTTCCTTCGGGTCTGATTGTCACAGTTCGGTTCCAGCATTCAGGCGCGGCGATATGAGTAGCATTTTTTCCGAAAATTCATCAACAAATTCGGTAATACCGCCCGGCTAGGCCGTTTAATGCGAAACCGAAAATTTAATTCAATTCAATTTAATTCAATTTATTCAAATAAATTAATACATAAAGTTTAATATAAGTCTTATAGTTAGAATATTAGGTAGGTACATAATAAAAACATAGGGAGTCTGTATTAGGATAAATAAATCCTGTATCACAGGCTCTTAGATACGGCGAGCGTTATTGATAAAAAACAAAAATTTACTTATACAATATTTAGATATTAAATAATAATAGTTAAAATTTCTGGCAAAGTAAAGTTTAGATAGCACTACAAAACTGTATCATACTCCAGACCAAAAAGACATTATTCCCCAGCTCCCGTGCTAGGTTTGTACCTGTGTTACGGTGAGACAGAGAACAAGGCCGTCAGAGTCCTTGATAACACAATTATTGCAGTACTATGTTAATATAAAGATTATAATGGACCTATACACTATCATTATATAAAAATGACAAAATATGCTAATATGTAACTTAAGTAACGAGACATGTATATTGAAACAAAAATAAAAATCTAGGTCAAGCATTTAATGACGCAGTTCAGAAATTTGCTAACTAAGGAATCGAGTGTAAGTGGGTCAGTAGTGTTTGATGGAATGTTTACATTGGTGAATAATGAAGTAATATAATAATGAAGTACAAAGTTCACACACATAATTATTACGAAAAATAACTTAATTAAACGCCTATGCACCCTCATAATCAACAGAGTTGATGTATCTCTGTTCAGCAGCTTTTCTAGCGGGACACTCTGCTATTCCTGTTTGGTGTTTATTGGGCTTATTGTAACGTGTGCAAGTAGCGCATTTAGGCTCCATGGTATGCTTCAATATACAAGCGTCTATTTTATGTCCCGTAGCCGCACAGTGTCCACAAATGGTGTGACTTTCACGGCAAGATTTTGCCGCATGCCCGTACTGCTGGCACTTGTAGCATCTAGTTACAAGTGTGAAGTCCCTAACAGGACAAGAGGTCCAGTTTATGAATATACGAGTCTGAGTGATGAGAGCCTTGCGAATATTAGCAGGGACTTCAATTATATAATTACAGTTCGGGGCATCTTTCCTGCCGGATTTGTGGCTTAACTTGCATGTGGTCAAAAAGGTTTTTCTAGTGTCAAAGATGGAATTTTCTCGGCTATGTTTTGTTCGAATATGCAGGCAAAAACCTCTTTTTCGGGCATTGCGGAGGGAACCCCAACGATCACAATCCGAGGTTTGCGCTTTTGGGGTTCATCGGCTGTGAGTCCAAACGTAGATTGTTGCACGGCTTGTTTCAACTTTTCGGCATCATTTTTTGTCTCCGTGCTAATTATAACGCCTCCGTTTTTCGTTTTCTGCAGTCCGCGCACCTTCAACTTCATTTTTTCCGGACAAATTATTTTTTGTACAAGGTTTTTCGTCTCGTCGCTAGATTTCTGTTTATCCTTCGGGTATACGGCGACAGAGCTGAGGTTAGCGGGTCGAACAAAACTATTAGCTCCCTTTTTGACCATATCGGCAAACGAAACATTTCCAACGGTCGATGACTCCTGGACCGTCTGCTTGAGTGCAATAATATGTTCTGTCAAGTCGCACTTTTCTTTCAGAGCTTCATTCTTACTTGATAAGTCCAGGGCTTGCTGCTTCAGCGACTGATACAGAACCGCCATTTCAGACGTTCCTTTCCCAACTTTGCGACATAAGTTTGAGATTTTAAGCTTTTGATCCGAGTTTAGTTTACCCTCGGTGGATATGGAGCACACTTCATTCAAATATGTCTCAATGGTCGTCATCCATCTCTGCAACTCTGCTGTAGACACCACTTCAAGAGACACGGAAGTGGAGTGTTGAGGCGACCTACTCGGGGTGCAGGGGCTGTTCTCCATTTTAGTATTTCTATCTATTATACACGTACCCGTAACTTATAAACTCATTACTAACGATGGAATTTGCAAGCTTGCATTGTCAACGCACTACACAATTAAATTCTAAAGGAGGTCAATATATTATAAACTATATTAAATAATGCATAAGAGCACGTCTATATGCTTCAACGGTCAATGAACGAATCATGTATGTAGCAGGCCTTGGACGTACATTTGCGATGCACAAGTAATTGCAAGTGAAAGTTTAAGTACTTACGTAGTGATGTTGTGATTCTTCCCAAAGGCGCTAACGAGTCTTCTTGCATCGTTCCTTCTGTGATGCCGGTGTGTGACATCTTATTGAGACTGGCACGTTCTGATGCTTCCAATGCGCCCAAGTATCGTGTGAGGTTTCTACATGATTGTTTATCCGGTAGTTTCTGAAGCGAAGACATTATAATTAGTTCCTTACACCTCACACGAAAATATTTTTTTTTACTAAAGTAGTACCACTTTTCATTTGTGGTATAACTTGGGATATATCGGGATAAACACAAAGTTAGCATCTGTGCTAGTTTAACACAAAAATTATCATAGTCTACTTTATGGTGGATTCAAGCCTAACCCTCCACTAATTCCAGGAGGAGACCCTTGCTGGGCCGTAATGGGTAAAATTAATTAATAAATACATGAGACATAATCATGTACTCACAAGACAAAGATCTCGCAGCATATGCGCGAGCTCGGAGGCGAGGTGTGCATCCCTGGGCGGCGACAGTAGCGCCAGCACGCGGCACGCCAGCCCCACCTCGGCCGCCGTGGGCCGACGGACGATGTACTGACACAGCACGGTCGCCATGCCGCCTTGACTGTCCGCCAACTGGAAAATAAATTATTATCGTTAGATCTAGAAATACATCATTATATAGCGTTTTTGTGTATTCAATCTAATGTTTCACGTAGATGAAACGTCTTAAATCCGTACAACACACCATTTGATTCCGTTATATTGTCACCAGTGGCTTTCGTATTACTGTAATTTTGTAAGGTAGCGGTAAACCAATTTCTGATAAAAATGTTGTAGTTTTAAAATAAAAACAATATTATGTAAGTTGTTTAAAGTACCGTTAAATCATCATTGTTTTTACTTCAACATGCACTATAACTAACCTCGTGGTTGACTCTGGTAAGTGACACAATAAATCTGACGACAGCTTCTTGATCTATTTCCGCAAGCGGGGAACTGGACGGCGCATTCACTAATGCACGAAGAGTAGGCAGCGTAGCTTTCTGTTGGAACAACAAAAAGTTGTTACTAGATAGCATTCATCTTAATCATTGAAAGTGCTGGTCACAATCTATTACCAAGATTTTGGAATAAAAATAATGGTCCACGAACCTGTATCTGTTCTTGCGCTCCATCCACGGTCGTAGGAAACGTTTGGAAGAATACACCAATCGTTTGTCGAAGCATGTCTTCATCAACTAAAAGAAGAAAAATCTAAGTAACAAGGCTCACAACACTTTGAAGGATAACAACTTTGATACAGTTGCAGCCAAAGTGCATAAAGTAGTTTTTTACCTGTGGCAGGATTGAACCATAGAAGTAGTAGCCTGCTGAGTATAGCAGGAGATTCGAGATGGCCTAAGTGTAGTAGACGACATAAACCCTCTACAATAATGAGTCTATATGCAGCACACTGTAACAAAATCACACAAAAAGTTATTTAAGATTCTTTCTTATCTTGTTTCAATATTAGAAACTGATATGTTTTTAAGTTAAAGTTATTGTAATTAAATATGTAAAACAGTAATAATGTAGGATACTCACAGTGCTGTCCATTATCTTGAGGAGTAGTTCAATAACAGTACTGTGAGTTGGTGACATCGATATGATAGATTCTGATACACTGACAGCTGAAAAGGAAATTATAAACTTTATAGCTAATCATTTACTTTAGATATAGTAACGTTCGTAATAAAATTAAAGATTCAGAAGTCTATGCTTTCACGGCTGAACCATTAGATGGATTTTGATGTTATAAAGCATATAGACGACATGAATGTAACATGGGATATTCAAATTCAATCCCTAAGTGGCTGAAAAATAGGCAGAAATTTGTGGGCCAGCGGAGCTTTGCAAATCGGCTAGCACTGAATAATTATGCATGTGTTACGAAACATTCGTTTCTTTTCAGACCTTTAATTTAATTCAATTAAAATTATTATGATACAAAATAAACATTAATATGTGTTACAACTTTTAGCAATAATAATAAGAGTAATATTACCATCATCATCAATGTCCGCGTGGAAGGTGCTACGTTTCCTCGTAGTGTTGTTAGTAGTGACGGTGTCGCTGTGGCTGTCGTCCTCGAACAGTCGCGCGCCGTGCACACACAGCAGGTCCACGACACAGCGCAGCACCGTGGATACTGTGCGCTCGTTCGATGTGTCGATTAACTGGAATTATAGAATAAATGATATGAAGAAAACTCTTGCACCCTCTCTTAGAAACAGTAGGTGTTGTGAGGCCAGAATATTCATAAATTACTAGATTATTACGAAAAGTTCTTAAAAAAATAAAACGTAATATTAAAGCCGGTATGGAGCTGTTTAGAATCAGAATTTAGAACTTCGTAAATCAAACGATATGTTCTATTTTTTTTTTGTAGTACCAACAAGATAATGGTACATTACGAAAATTACTTGTAAGACTTTAACTGTATTACAAAAGAGAATTATGAGCTAAACTCTGTCTTAATTACCACAACAATAAGCTTTTCACCTTAAAGAAAATTTCATAAATCTATTTCAGTTTTTAATTTAATATTAAAATCAAACAGTTTGCACTCACATTAGCAAAGAAAAACGCCTTATTCTCCTTAGCAAACTCCTTATCAAGCATGCCATATAAAGCTACAGTTTCCAGCGACGTCTCAATAATGTCCGGGTTCTGGAATATCTCCACTTCGAGCTCACTAAAGATCATTTGCATCATCGGCGTGACAGTAGTGATCTGTGGGGTGTCTAGCGCGCAGTTCAGTATTGTGAGGCATTTGATCAGAGTCGCCGAGTCTGATACTTTCTCTTTGATTGTCTGTGAAATATAATACGTTATTTTAAAAATAATATAATAATAAATCATTTTATTATCAATCTACAATGGCTCATAGATATATACCTTACAAACTAACATACCTATATATTAAGTATAACATATTGTTCATAATATATTAAGTGAAACGTCATGTTTTTAAATCAAACATGGCGTTTTATCGACATTGGCACGTTACATTCGGATTGATATAAAGAGAGTTAATTATATTTGCGTTACGTTAAATATTGCGTCTGTTATTCCTACGCTTTTAAAAGTTCTTGATTATTTACATGAAACAAATAAAATTATATACAATGCACATTTTTATAAGGTTAATAATTTACTTAAATCGACAACTTACCGGTACAGGTGCTGGAGGAGGCGGCGGAGGCTGTATTGTCAACTCGTCCAGTTTCTTTTGAATATCTGCCACCTATGAAAAACAAGAATCGTATAATATATAACTATTGATATATTGGTAACACAGATCAAAGGCGATTGTTTCTTAAACTACTTTGTGTTATAGATTTTTTATAGTTTACCTTGGCTTTGCATTCAGCTGCAAGTGCGTAATTTTGTTCCCTGACAGCTTCTTCTTGAGCTTCGATGGCGACGTTCAATGATACACGGAGTCTTGCTCTCTGGGAAAGAAATAAATATTTTAATTACTCATAACTTAGAAAACCCTACTCATTTAATGTAAACACAGGCTATATCAAGTATTAGAGTTTTCTTAAAGTATTTGAGTTCTAATAAAGTCATAAAAATAAAATAGTAGAAAAACCTTTAACGTTTGCTGTTTCTCTGTCCGCAGTTAAGTTATGGTAACATGTGACATTGACAGCATTTGAGAGTAAAACATCTACAAGAAAACATTCAACAACAATTTGTGAGTGTACTTACTTGAAGCTTAGCCTCTGAAGTATCAACGGGTGGCGGAGGCGGTGGTGGTGGTACATCAGGCTCGGGAGGATCGCGCAGTGCGCTGAGGACTCCACCGAGCAGTTCCATACGCGGCGTTATGTCCGGCACTACTAGTTCCAGTGCTGACACGAACGCGCGAATTACGTCTGCGTTTAGAGGACCGTAGTCACCTGGGAAGTACGAAGTATTTATTCTATCTATTGGTTTACTAAAACCACAGGAAAACCATATTAATGAATAAAATTATGTAATGATTCTTTATTTAGGAAACAAGAACGGACGCCGTCACTTTATTTGCTAATTAGCTAATTTTATTACTTTCCCGCGTCTTCCAGCTACTTTATATTCTATTCACTATTAACCTGTTTTAACCGGTTGTGTTGAAACACCCTCTCACTAAGTTATGAGAGTATGAGAATAATTCTATAGCAGTAAAATACACAGTCGCTAGAGGCGCAAACGCAATGTTTCATTTACAAAATTTTACTTACCAGTAAGAACATCAGTGATCAATGTCTGCAATGCCGTTCTTCCAGTCGGGTCGGTGGCGTCGTATACTTTCAACATAGTACCCAGTTCGTGTAACACATACTGTCGAGTGCTGAACCCGACCGGATCCTCACTCTCATCTGGACATGGAGACTCTACGATACTGTGTATAATACAGAAAGATAGCGTTATAATGAGGAATTTATATTCGAAATATGCTGTTTTCATGTCAAAGGCGTGACTTTTTTGCCTGCTTTTAATGTAAACATATAACCAGATCATAACTTCTCTATTTGAAAATATTAAGCAGCTCTATAACTTATTTAACACTACAGCTTATATCTATACATTAGCGAGCAAATAGAATATTGCACCAACTTTCCGAATCATTTAAGAGTAGAAGTACGTGTACAAGTATGCTATATTGTTAAACAACAAGTTGCCTTCTACAATTTCAAACTTACGCTCTAATATATCCAGTCAACACAACTAAGTCTGGTAGTATTGTCTCCAGAGTCTCGTCGTCTTCAATCTTCTGCAAATGTTCTGCTAGATGACGCCAGTACCACGCAGTTTCCTTGTTCAGCTTTTCCGCAGGGATCAGACGAAGACTTCGGTCTGTTGGGAGCCATTCTAGTAGCTCTGATATTGGTAGGCGCCTAAAATGTAGAAAGTATAATTCATTCATAGAATATTCTATTACTAGATTAAAAAAAACATTAACAATTTCCTTTACAAGACATTTCTGAAATGTTGATTGACTGTGGAATGAAACAGTGTCCTTCAATTATATGTCAGAGATGACTCAAAGGAAATAGTTAGAAAATTGGTACTTAGTACTCTCATCAGTAGTCTCCCAAACATTCCTCCTCGTTGATGGTTCTAATTATTGTAGTTAAAAGTTAGTTAGTTCTTTGATTTCTGCCTACCACATAGAAAAAAAAGGGCCAGTTTTATACATGTTAACTATTGTTTCCATTTCAATAAACTTACTTGAACAATGACTCGAGTAGTTTTCCAGCAACATACTGCGAGTCTTTTGCATCGTGCGCGTTGTCGAGTCGTATAGCTTTCAGTAGATCTACAATATTGCCCTGGAATGTGCTCAGCCAGCCCGGTATTAGGATCTCTTCTACCACTCGACGAACACGCACGCTACGTTCAGTAAGACCGACCTGGAAGAAGAGGATTGCAAATTAAGATGTAAGAAACGGAAAGAGAAGTCTAAGCTATGTTACGAAGCTAACATACTCACAGATAAAGGAAAATACAACACTATGAAAAAGACCATTTAAGCCACCATTACTTTATTTACGGTGGAATACTATGCCACTGCCATAACTCACAAAATGGAAAAGGTAATCCTTGAACAAGTCTGCTTTGCATCGAAATGCAAAAAAAAAAATCAACTGATCGTTTCTAAGCACCTAATAGGTGCCATTCTTTGTCTACAACCAGAGTCATTTACTTTATTGTCATGTAGATTTAGTCACAGTGAAGGTAAACCACAGTAAAACTGAACATTGTGAGCTTCATGGGTTTATTACCTTGAGGGTTAGCAGTCTCTGCCGCACCCTAAGCTGCGTGACATTAATCGCTGCGATGTAGAGGAAGGCCGCGCGCCTCACAGCTTCGTCCACGTCACACAGGCGCTCCAACACGAATGGCACGTTGCGACTGCACTTCGCTATTGACATCACTATCGCTCTGTAAGACGATAATCAGAACAAAACGTTAAAGTAAAAGAAATGGTTGCATTTTGTGTACCATTTTTGAGTGCATTGTGTGTATTACGCTTTGAAGGCAAAAGTATCAGTGATCGAGCAAATGGTTGATCGTGGTTGATCAAAGATAAAGGCAGTTGTAAGATAATTATGTTTAAGGATTTCATTCATTTTCCACATAATGTATATATTACTAATAAAATCTTTATTGGCTAAAAATAATCTGTACCTTCTAACAGAGGAGCTAGGGTCACAGCTCATATGGAAGCGGTAGGCACGAGTCACTTCATCATCAGGCTCCATAGGATTCTGCAGTCTCTGTAGTGCTAAGGCAGCCCTACACCGAACTGCGCCACGAGTATCTTGTAGTCTTTGCATCTGTATACAGAATACTATGTTTTTCAACAACTGTCATAGAGTTGGAAAAGCAAATAACTAATGCTTTTAAAAAATATTATACACTACATAAGCAGAAGACCTAGCCGAACATGAAAATAAAATAAAAAATTGTCATGTTATAGCCTTTCTATTTTAGTTTTCATAAAAACATACAATTGGTCATATACAAGACAATAGGTACCTGTGAGGCAAGTAGTTTATCACAGAGGTCATCATCAAGAGAAGCATCATCACCAAGTGCAGACAGCACAGCTGCCAGCAGCTGACTGGCACGGTACCTCACTGACTGACCTGATACACATTGGCACTGAAAATAAAACAAAAACAGCATTATTATGCATACAACAAAATTCAATAAACTTAACACTTAAATATGCTATATCAATTTGTTCAACAATGTAATAATTAAAAATTTAATAAGAAGTAGGTAGGTATTACCCTAAGTTAACAGCCAGATTTTCAATTTACATTAACAAGATTGATTTTCATTAAGTGGGTCGAAAGTTCTCACTGTTTTGTTATTTTACTTGAAGAACAGGTTATGGTATTTGGGTCCAGTAAGATATTATAACAGAGATGTGCATACACCCAAAATACCTATGACACTATTCCTCTATACTTGTAGAAGTTTTAAGTATTCCAGAATACTTACATTGAATATAATATCAAATATGAACAGCAAGAACTCTTCCTCATCATCCAAGGAGGTGCAGAATGTAGCCACAAACTGTATGACACGGTCCACATTGGCACTGGTGTCTCCGAATGTGAACAAATACATCATGGCGTTCTTGAAGCTTTCCCGGAAGGTATCTTCATCAAGCTGAGAACATAATGTAAGCATTCAAATTCATGTTTTACAGTTCTTGTGTGATTAATATAGCCAGGATAAATAATGGGTGTTAATAGCCTGTTTTGGGACATTAGATGTTTATTTATTATTTGTAGACAAGGATGTTGGTACAGTATATATTATTATGATGGAAAAAATGTTCCTAATTACATCAAAAATGTTATACAAACTTCACGCTCAACATGCCCATAACTAATTTTCAAGTATTTTCGGTGGAAAACTTGTTTGATTGATACTGAAAGACAGTAAATAGAATTGGTTTCTTACTTTTTTGTACAGCTTCACCATTTCCTTGACGTATTTCTTGTGTTGAACAACATTGTATTGTACATTTTGAAATATTTTGAACATCACCGGATTGTTTCGCGGGTTCGGTTTTACCGCCGCCACTGGTTGTGGAACATCGGCTTCAGTTGGAGGCATTTTTATTACCAAATCTCTTCACTAATGAATATAGCCTCAAAGCTTTACTTAATTTAAAAACAAATTCACTTTAATAATAGTATTACTGATAACACACTGCGACCGTTTTGTTTTCAAATCTAGCGTCAATATGAAGTTTGACATTAGATTGACAACAATTTAGTATTGCTACCGTAATAAATTAAAAATATTTATATGTGTGTTTTAACGGTTATAACCTTATGGGTTGAATTTACTGATCTTGAAAAATTTTACAATCTGAGTAAAATTATGAGTAATACTCATAATTTGAAAACAATTCATATTTTTAAGCATTTTCAAGGAGAGACAAATTTTAATTTTGGAAATTTATTAATATTATCAATTAATCTAACAATAGAATTTTATTACATATTATACAGTACAAAAAAATGTGAATATGTCCTCGGTTCACAACACGGAAGAGTTAACCAGGAAAATTTTAACCCCCACACTGGTTGACTCTGAAGTGTCGTGCAAGACCGACGCCATGAACTCATGGAGAATGATCGTTCCAAATGCCGAGTTGCCCCGAAACCTGTCCTCCCAGAGACAATGGGACGCGCCGCTCTGCAGTTTATTAAGACAAAATCTTTTAGAGACGTCATCCTCTCCTGCGGAGCGTGCTCGCCTGTTGGCTGTGGGAGAGTGGGAGTCGGGCCTTTGGGTTCAAGCACTTCCATCTTTTAACGTGGGCACGATGATGGATGATGCTACCTTTCGCATCGCCACTTGCCTCCGTTTGGGTGCTCCTTGCGTTTCTCCGCATCGCTGTCTCTGTGGAGAAGCTGTCGACCGTCTTGGGCACCATGGTCTTTCCTGCAGTAGGAGCTCTGGTCGTATACCCCGACACGCACACCTCAACGACATCATTCGCCGGTCTCTTGCCGCCGCTGGAATGCCAGCCATTTTGGAACCCAATGGGCTGGCGCGCGATGACGGGAAGAGGCCGGACGGTATGTCGTTGATGCCTTGGAGGATGGGACGGCCTTTGGTGTGGGATGCAACTTGCGTCGACACCCTTGCGCCGTCTCATCTTCCAAGGACGGCCGTTGCTTCTGGAGCTGCTGCTGCGGCTGCCGAAGACCTCAAGCGGCGCAAATACAGAAGTCTTGTTGGTGATTATGTGTTTGAGCCGTTTGGGGTCGAGACGCTGGGACCATGGGGCCCGAGCGCCCACTTACTTTACAAAGACATCGCCAAACGCCTCGTCGACAGTTCCCGTGACCAGAATGCTGGCATTTTCTTGGGACAAAGGTTAAGCATTGCCATACAACGTGGCAATGCTGCCAGCATTCTGGGAACGTTCCCGATAGACAGCGATGTGGAGGAGTACTACGACGCGTAGCGCGCTTCCTTTCTTTTATATTCTTAATGTTTTTTTTTTTTTATATATATTTGTTTCTTTTTCGTCAATGTGTATATATAGTTTTAATTTTAATAATTTAATGTAAATATTTAGTTTTATAAGTTTTGTACTTTAAGCATTAGAAAATAAATTATGAAGTTGCACCCGGTATTTAATTTATTAAATTAAGTACCTACCTATGCAGTATCGTTTGTATCTGTTTATAGTCTGTGGCGAACTGCCAATTTTTCATTTTGTGGCGGGAAACGTAAAATATTAAAATTATTAGAGCATTAAAATATTGTTTTAATTTTTTTTTTATTATTAGAAGGAGAAAAATGTTAATAATAAACATTACTTCACGAGTAACATTTCTGATGATTGGAATTCATAGTATCAAAGGTTAGTAGTAAGTAAGTACCTAGTTGGCGGTCGTAGAGTTAAGGTACCTACCCAATGTAAAATATTAACGTAGGTAAGGTGTAAACTCAATGCATATTGAAGCCCTCATTTGATAATGAGCGATATAATTGAACAGTTGCCAAGTATTTCATTAAATAATTCTATTTCTAATGAATTAGATCATACTCCATCTAAGGATGACCTCATTTAGTAGTGATCTTTTTCTTCGCCATTTTATTTTTTTATCTTTCCTGCGGTGGTGGTGCTACCTAATATTTTAGTTATTAAATTGAGGTTAAAAAAATAAAAGACATTTATAAAGATTATTGTGTAAAAGTTTATTGTGCCGTTTTGGTAATACAATAGTATACTTTATAAATAATTATTAACTTAAAAATATTATATACAAATCACATGATAGCAAAAATTAATGAAAAATAAAAATATTACTTTATGAAAATGGCAGATTACAGTTACGTTAAGATAAGAAATATTTAAATTAGGGAATTAACAGGAAACGAAAATTGCGGATGTTTGAAACGGTGTTTTGGCAAATAAATAATACAAAGAAGAATTTTGTATTTTCTGTCTCATGTCTTATAGGAATATTCTAAGCGTTGTTATTTCTTTTGCGAAAAATAAGGCGAATAGTATCACCTACTTTAAAAAAGTTCGACTATCTACATAAATATTATTATAAAAAGTCTAATCATTGAACTATCTAATGAATGCTAATTTTGAGTCTGAAAATGTAGGATACGATCTTTAACAACTTGGCATCGAAACTTTTTGTCTTTAGTGTACAAGAGTATCGATAAGCATTATACTTGAATTACAAATTGTATAAATCAATTAGAGAAAGTTAATTCGAAATTGCGCTTATATCGATATTTAATTTATTAATAGCCTTATGACAAATTTTATCAAATTTATACGGTCGTAATTAAGTACAATAAATTCAGGATAGCATTTTCATCATGCAGTAAGAGCCTGCAGTAAGGCCTCGATGTGGAATTTTACGACGTAGGTATTCAATTGTTATGATTAATGTCATGTTCTAAGAGCCATTACGCATTTTCGACTATCTTTACTAAACGATTATCTATGATTTACTTATTTGGCGATTCACAGAGAAACTCACAAAAACTGTGAATCTCCAGTCGCTCAATGGCTAGTCGTCAATGCGTAATAGGTTTTTCGGGATGAGAGTTGGAAAATTTTATCGCAGTATATTTTCTATGAGGCATTAAAAATAATGTTAGAAAACTAGCGTCTAAAGCGTTTGTGTGTTCATCACTCAAGGTCATCAATGAGTGAGTCAAGTTCTTTCTGAAGGCTTGAAGACTCCTCTCGTTGTTTGAGAACGTCGTCTTTGAGCCGGTCCACGTTTGCCATTAGGAGCGCGTTGCCCTTCTTTAACGCGTGGACCCTCGTCTCGTGGCGCTTCATTCGCTTCGTGAGGTTCTCCTTCTTGTTAGGTAGAGGTGCATCCTGAAAGAAGAGTTATTTTGTGAGTTTATTTATTTTGGTTATCTATGGGGTCTTATGATCTAACAACAATTATTTAAGCTACCTAAAGAGTTACTGTAGATACCTTCAATACATTTAAGTAGGGTTATTTATGCAAAGAGTTTTAGCTTATAAGTGATTGTTGCAGGACTAGGCTATAAATAGGTCTAAGGCAACGTTTTTTTGTACTTTTATAACTTCTAAAAAGCTTATCTTTATTAATTGAATGAGTTACGTAGAAGTTAAAAAAGTATGACGTCTGCCCAACGAGTAGGACTATACGTCAGCAGAACTATAGAGCGATACGAATAGAAGACTCCTCTATATTTGCTAAATTATAGTTAAATCTAGTAGAATAAATAGATCTAACAGATTCTCGTAATATCTCACCTCAGGTTCGCTTTCGCTTTCGGTCTCACTCTCAGTGTCCTGTTCAGTCTCAGTCTCGGATTCCTCCTCCTCTGACTCTGACTTCTTCTCGTCCTCAGACTCCTCCTCCTCCTCGTCTTCGTCATCTTCATCATCTGAGCCGACTTCCTTCATCATCGCAGCCATCTTGTCTACCTCACGTTTCAACTCCTTGTATTTTCGTTTCTCGTCCCTGTGTAGGTAAATTAGCTTTTGAATCATGTTATAATGTTAGAAAAGGTTTCTTAACTGTGAATAAACCAGCTATTCATATATCTTCTATAGCTATATTAAATAGGCTGAAAATAGTGATTGCTAGCATTAATGCTTATACACGATCACTTACATTCAGTCGGTATTATAGTAGGGTAGTGAAGTAGGGTAATGAAGATTACTATTCAGTTCATTGGTCATGAAAAGAAAATTAATTAAACATGCAAGCATTATATTTCGTGAAAAATGAATCTTAAAACTAACGTAATCGCAGTGAATAATATTTTTTCTAAATTCCCTTACCCTCGGTCTCTGAGTAGGTACATTTAGCGGTAGTTTATCTATTTAATAGCGTTTTTTATGTAAGTTAAAACGCTATTGAAAAGATAAACTACCGCTTAATGTACCTCGAAAAACTTGCGTTAATTATGTTACTTATTCAGTAACTAATATTCTCAAAGTATAAGATTCAAGTCAATAAATATGAAAAAAGATACATATTCATGCAAAAAGTAAATATCAATGAAACAGATTAACGAAGACGTGTCGAAAGTCATAGGATTTTTTAATGGTGTAGATGATAGTGAGGAGTGCGACTGACTTAAGAGCGGCTTGTTGGTTCTTGAGCGACATCTTGAAGCCCATACGCTCTCTCTTCATGTGGTCTTGTTTCTCCTTCAAGTACCGGATCTTGTTCCTCATGTTGCGGACTTCTTTCTCCAATCGCTTCTGTTTCTTCTCTTCGCTTTCCTCCTGAAGTTTAAAAGTTAAATGGTTATGGTATAGATCGTTTAAGTATCATTAGTCACTGCAGACTGGAATATCTTTGCATATTAGTTGCATTTGTAATTATAAATGAAGGAAATGTTTTAAAATAAGCCCGTTTATATGACAAGCATTGAACGCGCGTTTACACTGATAAACATTTTATTCAGGCCGCGCACGTGTAAAATGTTTGTAGTTGTAAACACGCGTTAACGTTGAACGCGCGTTTTAGTAACGCGCTTTCAAGTTTATTATCATGAGCAAGTCTACGTAAATAACAATCTTATTTTATAAATTGTACACTGAAGATTTTTTTTTGTTTTTGATATGAAGGTTTTAAATCAAAATAAGCAACTGAGTACGTACCTCTTCCTCTTCAGATTCTTCCTCTTCTTCAAAGCTGTCATCCTTGGTGACAGAAAGTTGCTTGATAGCGTGGCTTGAACGGCGTGAGCCCATGCTGGTCGGCATGATACCCTGAAATATACGTAAAATCGTGTTAAGCGGGCCAACATAAGATTTATTTGTTGCTGAAAGACATTTTAAAACACAAAATAGTAATTAAATTTATCAATTAGGTTACAAAGGATTATACGACTTACGTTAAATTGTGAAGTAGTAGAATGTGAGTAGGTATTCCATGCTTCTGGGTTACAATTTTATTTCACACTATGATGACATTGACAGGGATTCAGTTTTGTGCAACTAATTACAGTTTCGGCATAATGTTAGTCACTAAACACTTCATGGTACGGGATCAAAATTAGGTATAGGAATTCCAGTAATTGTGTTTAGGAATGCATTTCAGGTACATCAGGTACATAGATGTATAAAATAATAGCAGATCCATACCTCATCATAAGCAAGGTTAGTATAAGCGTTACTTTTAGCGAGATTATTATTAGATTCGAGCGTCTTTTTCCTCAATTCTTCAGCCTCAGGCGAGTTTAGTTCAATATTCAACAACCTGCATTGTTTCTCGAAATCGAGCTGTCGTTTTTGGTAAAACGATAAAGGCTCTTCAGACAAATAAAGGTCTTCCATATTGTTCTGCAAAATTGTTAGTCAAGCAATTATTTAAGTAGCAGTAAGCAAGTCAAGTCTGCAAGAGCTTTTTGTGAAATTTGGCTTATTGATAAAGTCAATTCTAAAGTAAACGTTTTGCTTTAAAGTTGATTTTATGAATAAGTTGTCATAGTTCATTGATAAATTTAGTTCCGTACTAAAGCTTTATAAAAAATAAAATTGATTACCGCCATGGCTTGTTCAAGTTTCTTTTCCAATTCTGCGTTCCTTCTCTTAACTTCTTCTAACTCTGTCAATGCTGTGTCTCTGTCTTCTGCGGCTTGTAGATACTGTTTCTCCAAATTGTCGGCATTTTCTTTCGTCTTTTCAACTTCCATCTTTAGATTATTAACTAATCTTTCATCGTAAGCATCTGTAACGGATATGACAGTCTTGTGCTGTTCCTGTTTGATAAAAGCTCTTTCTCTCGCTAACTCTGCTTCCAAGTTCGCTATCCTTGTGAGGAGACGTTTGTTTTCTCTTTCTTGAGCTTCTTTATTTCTGTTAAATAAATAAAAAGTTAAGATAAATTGTTTTTAAAATTAAGATTAATCGGTAAGGTCATTTGACCGTTGACCGATTATTCTGATTCAGATAGGAATCTGCATTGTTGTTTACATTCGATTCGTGTATATTTACGTACCTGAGTTCAATAGCCAGCAACTGTTTGGTGGACTGAAGGTCATCTCTGACTTTGTCAATGTCGTCCATTTCGTCGATTTCATCTTCTTCTGGAGCGGGAGGTATCTGGAACATTTTGTTGTAAACATTTAGAAAGGGCACAATGTCAGAATCCAAGCTCATTAAAACGTATCTAGAATACAATCATATTTTTTTGACCAATGTACTATAATAACTAAATCGTTGTATCTAAGGAAACACCTAAACTGCAACACAGTTTTTATACCAGTGCTGGATACATGAAAAAACGACAATCAATTTGGCCTAAAGTTGTTGTTCAAATCCTCATAAGCAGCAGCAGAATATAAGCTTAAACAAGAAATACTTAAAATGTTATACTAGAAAACCACTAAAAACATTAATTAGTCACTACAAACCTTAAAATCTTAGTCAATATTGGTAAAAATATTTAAAAAAAATACGTAATATGTAAGTACAAGTTAAGTTTTAAATATTTATTTTAATGTAAACTTGATAAGATTTTAAGGTAATCAAATGATTTCTTACTTTAAGTAGATGTTTCACATCATGATAGGTGTTGTGTGTGTATTATTGAATATTTATAAAAATGGTATAATGTTTTGTTTTCCATATGTATAATGGAGACGTAAATGATAAAAGCTTGAAAGTAGCAGTTCTAAATGTTGAAAAAAATTGTATTATTTGCGAAAACCACAAAATGTTACCTCAAAAACTTTCAGTGGGTATCAGTTCCTGATATTTCCAATGAAAGTGAACACACTCTCAAGCTAAATATTGTGTAGTGTACATACATGTGTGCTACTTGCCTCCTGAGTCAAATTCAATTTCACTCCAGAAGGCGAAGCGGCGATATTCGCCTGAGACATGGACTTTTGTACTTGTTCCTCGATCGTCATTTGTCTCCTGAATTTCCTCAAACCTTCCAAATTAGGTTTACTCCTGTCATTGGTCTTGGTCTTCTTGAGTTTGATACCCTTTGAGATCTCTTTAAGCAGTTCGTTGTGCGAATTCGGCTTCTCTGACTCGAATATGAACTGGTCTTTTTCTTTGTTCTTCACTACTGCTGATCTGGTTATGATTGGGCTTGATCTGAAATTCGAAGATAAACAAATTAATATCGTTCCCTATTATTGACTTTTTCATAAAGGTGATGTGTTTATGTAGGAGTGTTAGTTCTTCCAAACTATTATTTTCAGGTTTATTTTAACTTGCTTTCATGTTTATTCTATCGGACATGCTAATATAGAGTGTATTAGCCATTTTAATCAAACATAATAATAGTGAACAATCACACAATTTAATTATAGGATTGTCTATACTTTATTAATGCACACATTATATTTTCTAAATTACGAAACATGTTATGTCATATCCTTCGGGATTTCGTTCCTGGGGATGTAAGTGTGCATTAGGCACACATTAAAACCACAAAACGATATAAGATATTATCTGTAGTTAACATACAGTTATAGAACTCCATAGAATTCGGTGTTTCGCCGGTGCACCATTCATTTATAGCACACCAGCAACATGGAACATAATAATACAATGTGTTTTTTCTTCATAAAATATTTCAATTAAATTAAAGATAATCACTAAAATCTATGCTCCTACTTAAATTGGTATATTCCCGGTGTCCACCCCCTGCTTGTCCACCCCGGGTGGACAGAGACACAAATCTTTTAAAAATTTCTCGGTGTCCACCCCTGGGGGACAGTGAGAATTAATTTTAAATTATTCCCGCTGGCCACCCCGGGTGGACAAAGATACGAGTTTCATATTACTACTCTCGATGTTCACCGCCGGTGGACAAAGCCACTGCTTAAATAAACATTCTTGGGTGTAAATAATTATATCAAAATTAATTAAGTAGGTATATAGTTTAATCATATTATCAACATCTTTTACTTTTGCAATCTACACAAATAATTATCACAATAGGTATTAATCAAAGTCACAGAAAAATCTTTACATCCTCATCCTTTCTAGAAATAAATCAATATTGAAGTCCCCATTGACAAGTCCCATTCGCATATCGTGAATAAAATGATCACTTAAAATATTTTTTTTTACGTTTATTGTTATAACTTATACCTTGGTTTAATAAGTGCCGCAACTTAGGGTCAATCAACATTATATGGGAAAACACACAATAGATAGTGTACCTACTTCTATTTAGAGATGTTGATAATATGATTAAACTGTATACCTACTTAATTAATTTTTTTATAATTATTTACACCCAAGAATGTTTATTTAAGCAGTGGCTTTGTCCACCGGCGGTGAACATCGAGAGTAGTAATATGAAACTCGTGTCTTTGTCCACCCGGGGTGGCCAGCGGGAATAATTTAAAATTAATTCTCACTGTCCCCCAGGGGTGGACACCGAGAACTTTTTAAAAGATTTGTGTCTCTGTCCACCCGGGGTGGACAAGCAGGGGGTGGACACCGGGAATATACCCTTAAATTATGCTCCTTAAATGTTCCTTTTCTGCGTAACGTAGATAAGAATCAGTAAGCTCTCAAGACACGAAATAGATTGATTGTAACCCTATCAATCTTTCGATAAGTTTTAAGAATTTGTGTTGCAAGTGGGTTTACATATAGATTAATATACATAAAAATGGTACTCTTAACATAGCTTTTCAACCTTATGTTAAACATATTCTATTTACCTGTCGTTACACACAACGTGTTTCAATTTCTTTCCTTGTTCCACTTCCTTCATCATGTCGCTCCAATCAGGTCGTTTCCTGGGCCTACTGCGAAGAGACTCTATCTTCTTGAGTTTCGTGGGGTCTACCGGTGCCTTCTTGAAGTCAGGGGGTGGGGGCATCTTTGGCGGCAAGGGCGGCGGCATCGGCGGCGGCGTCGGCTTCAAGAGGCCTGAAGTCACGAGTTAAAGAGTTAAAAGTAGCAAAGTTTCAATAAAAAAGTACGGTATGGATGAAAAAACAGTTTCATTACTCTAATCTTCGTACTGTATTTGAGGAATTATCAAAATCTGTGCAGTATTCTTTGAAACGAATGTAAATGCTGGTGCAGTAAACAGCATGTTTTAATAAGTATAGTACTGACGATTCAAAACGTAAAATAAACGTAACAGTGGATTCGTTACCACAATAAGAAAAGGCCTTAAGGATTGTCAAAGGTCAACGTAAAAGCAAATTCCATAGTAATCATGTACCTTTGTTTCATAGGCAGGTGTTTATAAATGTACAGGACAAATATGCTCTTAAAAGTTACTAAACGTAAAATATGCCAGCTTCTAAACCAAATCCAGTACCTACCACAAGCTATTTCATCACTAGGTATCTACAACACAAACTTACAAGGCAGAAATGGCACTTACATAATTAATTTATAATCAATCTGATATAATGAAAAAAAGATACCTTTAAATAATTTCCCCTGACTTTCATCCGTTTCTGACTCAGCCATTTTCACTAATCACCACTTATCAAACAAATAATAATCACTCAATAAATACACGAGTTGCAAAACGTCCACAATTTTACTGCAATTGGAGAGTAAAGAATTTTCTTCAAGAATTTAAACGATTAGGTCGGAATAGACTGGGAGCGCAGTAAGTTTGCATGTTAACTAAAGTATGGGTGCATTTACACCTGATCTGCGCACGCGACGCACGCGGAACTGCCCGATACTATTTTGGATCGCATTTAGACCACAAACTAGTCTGGCATACAAGAGATCAAAGGTAACGACGTGAGCACCACTTGAGCAGGACAAATAAATAGGCAGTTTGAAATTGTTCTGTGACAGATTTTTCTGATTCTAGTATTACTTGGAATTTGTAGAATATGAGCGTTCTAAGTAGTTATCGTAAAGTATTCTTCTAAAAATGCTTCAAGATTATTCAATTATTAAAAAATATCAATGGCTACATGATAAAAACAAAGCT
The DNA here is from genome assembly GCF_050436995.1 of Anticarsia gemmatalis. Lineage (NCBI taxonomy): Eukaryota > Metazoa > Arthropoda > Insecta > Lepidoptera > Erebidae > Anticarsia > Anticarsia gemmatalis. The sequence continues at coordinate 3,596,237 of NC_134764.1, read as the reverse complement.
AAATGACTTAAAACTGTCATTGAAAGTTTGTTGGGTTTGTTTTGAAATGTTTACGATGAAAATAGATTCATCCTTGTGATTTAACGAAACGATAAAAATATAATCTGAAGATGTTATTGTTTTGATATATTTTCGATTTCTAGGAAGCCTTGTAGCTTGCTAATGAGAGGTTATTATTATTATCTAACTATGGTTGAAGGTAATATATCATATCTCCATGATGCATCGATTTTATTTACGTGTTGTTGCACACGATAATTTAATGACAGCTAATTCTTAATTTATGAAAAGATAGTAGTTAATGTAAAATGGTAAAGAATAGTACTCTGCATTGGGTGCTTTGTAAATCCAAAGAAAGAAGATAAAGTTAAAACTGATACTCGTAGTTTTTAAAAAATAGAACATAAGTTGATATCTTAAGAAAACTTGTCTCATAAACAATTATCTCATTGTTATCGGACTCGAAACAGTGCCAACGTCGATCTAGATTGATGTCGGCTGCCCTAGCGATGATCGAATCGTTCGAGCTCTAATTATATGCACAGGAAAGTGCTAGTGTGTCAATGTTGATGTCACAACACTCAACTAAGCAAAGAGAAAACTCTTTGTCTATCTATTTAGAGTTAATTGACTCATCGGCTTGAAGCTATTTCTGATCGAGATGCTTATAGTATGATAGTGACTTACTTTTTATGAATGCGACAAGTATTTTAAGATCATGACTAAATTAAGATTATAAAAAATCTGTACTTTTAGTGACTGGCTTTTCCCACACTCTTACAATAATAAACTAAAAATACAATTCTAGAGAACTGTAGTGGTTAATGTTATTAATAAAAATAAAACTAAGTCAGTCTTAATGACAACTAAAATGTCTGTCTAGTCGACATTGTGATCGGAATTTTTAACAGTAATTACTTTACGATCGTTTTTTTAGAAATATTATGTGTACTCACTTCTTAAGCTCTCATTTTTAGTCAGCGTGTGACCCTTAGGCACTTCATTGGCCAGGGTTTTATCTATATTCTCCTTGACACGCTCATGCAGGGGGTCCCGCCATTTCTTAACTGGCACGTCATCCTTTGACGGTTGCTTTTGAATGGACGGTTTGCGTGGTGGGAGCTGCAAACAATAATACGGATAGTTAAAATTTACTTTTAAGTAAACGTCAGGTTTAATAAGAAAGATCAACCAAATTAGATGATTCTACGTTAGTGAAGATACGGAGGTTGGAATTATACGTACCTTCGACGGCGTCTTGTCGAGAGGCATCGGTGGTTTCGTCGCCATTTCTGTTTTTTCTGTTGACTTTTCAGTAGGTTTCTCAACTACAATTGGCTTTGGTTCAGGTTTCGGTTCAGGCTTTGGTTCAGCCTTTGCAGCTGCTGAAGGTTTTATCTCTACCTTAGCTACAGGCTTGGTTTCTTTTTCAATGGGCTTTATTACCACTTCTTCAGGAATATGAAGCTTTGGTTTTTCAACCGGTGTAGCTTCAATTGTTTTCTTAGGGATAATTTTCGATAAAGGTTTATCTTTACTGAGTAAAGAATTTTTATCGGTGGTTTTATTATTTAAGGTACTATTTGTCTTTGTCGGACCATTCTTTTCTTGTCGCCTATCTACTATAGTAACAGATTTTTCTTTAGCTTTATCATCTATAGTTCTAACTGTTCTTAGTGCTGGTTTTTCTGGTACTTTATCGTTAGAAGCTTTGTCTTCGGATTTCGCAGTTTTATCGGCACTTCTTAGTGCAGATTTAGTAAATCTTGGTTTTACGTCAGCTGGCTTGGAGGCTTGATCAGGTTGCTTCGCGGCTGAAGGTCTGACGAGCTTTTCTTCTACAGGTGCAGACACTCCGTTTTCACTTTTATCTACTGATTCTTTGATCGTCGTCTGCTTCTTTAGGACAGCTGGAATTTAATAAAAGAAAATTGAGTATTCAAACGTATTTATGAAGCAAGTAGTTATAATAAAGTAATCGCCATGTGCTAAGTAATTAAGGACACAGATAGAGCACATATCATATTTCTTTACATTTAGGGTTATTTAAAATTGAGATCATCGTTATACATTCTCTAAAACAAACTTTTATAAATGAGCGTAGGTTTTAAAACAGTATAAACAGCCCTTTCATAATTAATAACCCAACAAATAAAATCTAAACATGAAGTAAAAACAGTGAAATTGATTGCAGCACGTGTTGCGGCCCCGACGCTGCAGTTTGATGGCATTCGTACGTAAATAAACATGGTGTGTGCCAAGATGGCTGACCTTCGCTATTTTAGCGCGATTACATGTCAAATTCCCTATTAGATGGCCAAGCAAATACGGAAAATATTACCCCATATATCAAATCTTAGCTAAATTATCAAAAAGTAGGACACATTATGTTTGTTACGAAATGGAATTTAAAGCTAACTAGTAGCGAGTTTTCAGCTGGTATTTGTGGTAAAGTCAAAAAACCATTTTCCATTAATTACATAGTTAGAGACGTTGCGTTGGATATACGAAAATATTCATTCACGTAAAAAGAAAGTTTTAATGTGTAAAATGTCTCGGAAGAAAATATGTGTAAAAAATCTTGTCCGTTCTAAAGTCTACTGCTAAAAGCTGTAACACGGGATGTTAGAAAATAAGAAATACAAGAGTCACATATGGTTTTATATAACGCATTAACGAAGATCTCTTATAAATCAGCCGCTAACCCCAACATCTCCGTTTATTTTGTAAAAAGTCTGTCCTCTCTAAAAATATCGCGGATAGTCGGCGTCGGCCCGAAATATCTCCTTAACAACGCCGAAACAACGCGTCACGACACAGAACGACCGCTCAACATTTTCCTTTACACTTTTATTTCAGCTTTTGTGATTAATTGCTTTGTTTTTTTGTTTCCACTACATTTTAAAATAATAAATACTATTACTTTTCTCCTGGAAAAACCTTTCAGTTCTGGAAAAGCGGAAAAATATATCATGGAATAATATAAAAATTTAAACGATGCATTTACATTCACAGTAGCACAGATTTTACTTCGACATGAATTTTCAAATTTTCTAATCGGTTGTTTATATGACGACATAGATCTAATCACGTTCAAGAAGCTTGGCAGCAGGAAATATTCGCATCATTAAAACGTAATACCCGATTTAACGGCTGTGTCCAATACTGAAGACTTTTTATTTTCAATAGCACACTGACTTTATTGCACGATCATGTAAACATACAAATTTTCCCAGATGAACGTAAAATGTGTATTACCGGGGTTTAGGTGAGCTTTCACTATAGCACTAGAGTGATCACTCTCGGAGCACAATTTTCACTAGTCATCCACAAGTAATATTCGAACAAAATTCGGAAATAAACTGTACGAAACGCGTAGTCCTCATCGAACGCACACGTCATTCGGTCCCGAACTCCAGACTAACAAACTTGTGAACGGTTTCGGAGAGTCAATTATTCAGAACCCGTGTCTCATGCCAAAGTTTCGGCCAGGTGGCTGACGTCACCATATACTTACACATATGTAACACATACCTACAAATAAACAGTCACAAATATTATGCACTGTGATATATTACTAGCGGTAGCGTTAGTAAAAAACCTTGTAACGGAAGTAGAGCTTTTTTATTTTCTCTTCAGACATGTTTCTGACATTTATAAAGTGATTGATGATTTTGATAAGTATTTCCTGCGTTGTTGTTAATCGTTATATAGACGAAAAATCGTCGTCTTATGTAATACCACCTAACTAACATACGTATGGCGTAAAGCAGAATACGAATGGTATCCTACTTTACGCCATTCTTCGGGAAATTTTGTCGCATTCGCTATTTTTGTTTATTTATAGTAAAATGTAAATTTTTTTGGAAATTTTACCAACAGTTATAGAATTTTAATTTGTGTGAAAGCTTAGACTTGGAGTACTGAAAGTTTTTCTTTATATAATTTCCGTCAAAAGATTGAAACGTTTTACTGAAAATTGTTTGGCTGTTCTTCCCATCTACTTAAGCTTTCTTTAAAATACCGTTATTACTTTTACACTGATTTCTTGACACAAGTAGGTCATTATTACTATGACAGCTAGTGCTAGTTCCAAATATATATTCGGAACTGTTCATGGGCTGTTCAGTTTTTTAAATTTTAGAAGCATGATTGACGTTATCGAATGTATAGATTACTTCTGCCCACGACTTCGACTTCTTGAATAAAAAAAAAGATTATCATATTTGTTAATCTAGATCATGAAAAAAGTGGAAGAGTAACTATCATACATTCATATATCCTCATAAACTTTCACATTTGTAATATTACTGAAGATGAAGTTTGGGAATGCCAAAATAATTATGTAATTTCAGAATATTCTTAATGGAAAGCCGATCGGAATTAACATAATATAGTCAATAAGCCGGCTGTTAATTACAAAATAAATAATTATACTTTAGGTTTGTTTGCAGACGCTACGGCCACCCACATCCCGGTAGTGACGTTACATAAAGCGCTGATATAGAGCTTCCAAAAAACTAGGAAGTACATGTTCCGACTTCTAGAATGACATGAATGAGTGTTTTGTTATTTGCAATAAACAAGTAGGAATAAACATAATGATACGTTTTTTTTATTATAGGTACAATAATGCACAATAATATGGCATTTGTTAAAGTAATAAAAAGACTTTCAGTTTAATACCAAACCGTAATTATTTGTAAAATATATAACAATAATAAATCTGATAAAACGTGTGGAAATCCAATGGTGACCACGTCAGTGCTTTTTAAAACACAATAAAGTTAAGGAGCTTCTTTTTAATTTTTTGCTTTCAAGAACTAACATTTATTTCCATCTTCTACGTCAATAAAAGGATAGGAATGATAGTGCTGTATATTTAAAGCGTCATTTCACGCAGATTGGTGATGAGTGCGGCGATTTTAAATAGAAGTTTGATCTTTGTAACAACAAACATCATCCCACGGTACTCGAGGCGTCAGCAGTGTTTGACATTGACTTCTGTGGGTGTCCTTGATGGCATATAAATATAGGAATGATATACACACAATTATAACAGTCACTATAATAAAATACATCGTGATGAAACCTTGCATGCTTGAAAGATCTTTTATCAGGCTTGGAACGGATGTAAAGATGTGCACTTAGCCAAAAGATGTACTAAATTAGGTGTAACTGTTTTCTTTTGTAAGATTCTGTACGTACTCACGTAGTAGGTATTATTGTATAGTTTGTGTTACTACAATGACGTCATATTGCACTACAGACTGAATGCTTTTTATCATTCTGAGCTTTTGGCTCACGATTTGATGTGAAGTTAGCACTAAATCTGCGAGATAAACTTTGCAATTCATTGAATATCATTAGTCAAATATAAAGTTGAGGTGTCGAAAGGTTTGGTACCCTAATTAGTTGGTGAACTTTAACTGTTTAATTGATAGAATAATCGAATATTATAAATGCGAGAGTTTGTGAAGATGGATGTGTGTATGTACATTACTCTTTCACGGAAAAACTATTAATTGAATAATAGTATACGAATAGTTTATAACTTGGATTGACAAGTTTACTTTTTACTCCTTGAAATCAAATCACGTGAACGAAGTCGTGGGCAAAAGCTAGTAAAATATAATATTTGACTACAAAAGCGTTACTTTTATCAGACTCGAAGCTTACATGACTGCCTCCGTGGCGCAGTGGTTTAGGTCGCCACGCCGATACCACTGCAACGGGAGGTCGTGGGTTCGATTCCCACACGGAGCAATTATTTGTGCGATCCACAAATAATTGCTTCGGGTCTGGTTGTGCTTTGTGTCCGTTGTTTGTATGTTTGTAAAAGTCCCCGCGACACAAGAGCAATTCTTAGTGCGGGAGTTGTCTTTTTTAAAAAGGAAAAGGAAAGGACATTTCCATCATAACATTAGTCAAATTGTCCAACGATAAACATTTAATTAAAATTTTATTACGTAGAATATGAAACAAAATTAGTTGTTAGTAAGTCACGCGCGATTTTAGTACTAATATAATAACTTCATAAACGCGTGGGTTCCGTACATACGTAGAGAAATGTCTACGTTGATATTTTTCACTCGCAAACGTCACCACGAAGTGAATTATATGCAAGTCCCAGTTTTAAATTAGAATGTCATACTAATAATACACTATCTACTATATGTTTCTCTCTGTGAATGAGTGTAACAATATAATTTTATTTTTGTTTTATGCGCGTAAATGAGAATTCGATAAACATTGCTCAGTGAGTCCGAACACAGACCTTATGATTTCCCGATATCTTTAAATCGTCGTCTCATTTCAGCCAATTCACGTAAAACTGTTTCATGAAATATTTCCATCACTAAGAAACTTACAAAAATCTATTCTGTTTTTCAATTAGTTTTTGCATTTAGTTCCAACAGATAAAAAAGAGGCAGTAAAACGTTTTATAAAACATTGTTGTGCTTTTAACTGCGTATCCTACAAGCATTAGACCAGCCTTATCATGGTCGTAAAATGAATAACTAACAAGGTCGACTATGATTAGGCTTTAAGAAAAAGTTTTTGCACTACTAACATTCATTCGCAAGGCTCATTTACAACTGACTGTTTAGCGCTACGGTTGTTCGCTATTAGATTTGGCATGCAAAATAACTAGTCTCATAAACGAATTTGCACGAGATGTATCTACTAAGTATGTAGAGTCGTATTCCACACGAAATTACAATTTAAGTAAATAAATATAGCATGCATTATCCATCATAAAGTAAAAGATCATTAAACGTTTTAAAATGTAATTACATACCTAATTCTAATGAACGAACGGGCCCTTTTCTAGCAGATTTAGTTGACTAAAGATTTTCATTAGTCCCTACAAATTCCTTTCTATACTTTTTATGACAAATACTGCTTCTCGACTACCTAGATCCCATAGACAAATTTAAATCTAGGTACATCCATTTTGATCTTTAGACCTGACTACCACTAAATAAGAATGAATGCGTTTATGTTTTAGTGTTTGATATAATTTACTTCAAATAACGGCTTACTCTAGAGAAAAGAACTTACGCTTTAAAGGTTTAGCAGGAACTGGAGCGGGCGCAGGCTCTGCTTCCACAGACTTAGCCTCCGCCTTAGCAGCGCCCTCTACCGGCTTCAATTTCTTCTGCATCCAAGATGGCGGTGCTTCCACATCCTTCTCTTTCACCCAAGGAGGCCTGAAGCTCTCCCGCCGCGGGGCACTGGTGTTGCTCAAGTTACCGATCGGCATTCTGGTGCTCTGAAGAATAATTTGGAAAATGTATCGATCTGTTTTAATAATGCTTGTGTTTGTAAAATTGTGTTTGTGTTGAGTTAATGTTTTCTGGTGAATGCTCTAGCTAACATGTTTCTGATCAAGTATTTTTATTGCTTAAATAAATAAATAAATAAATAAATATTATTGGACAACTCACACACGGTCATTTGATTCCAAACTAAGCAGAGCTTGTGCTATGGTAACCAAATAACTGATAAACATACTTATATACTTCTAAATACATACTTATATAGATAAATTGACAACCAGGCTCAGAACAAATACTCGTGCTCATCACACAAAGATTTGTCCCGGGTAGGATTCGAACCCACCACACGCGGCAAATATACTAGCCTGGCCATTAGCACAAGGCATGGCCTAAGTTTCGCAAAGAAGTACCATAATTAGAAAACTTATAGTGTAGTCTGGTTCTAATATTATGTTAAGAGCTTCTAGAATATACTAGTTTTATCGCATAACTTACTGATCCCATTCATTTCAGTCATTATCTTAAGTGATGACATTAAGTATGGTATAATTGATATTTAATTATTATATCTGATGCGACCAAATATTTTGATCGCAATCGTAAATAACGACCCGAAAAAGGTTTTTGGAACTGATATTGAGTTATTAATCGTCTTAATTGTATTTACACGTGTCGTTTTAAAATTATTACATCAATACGTGGAAGATTGGTAGATCAAATATGCATAAGTACCCCTCATCGATCGAGATGCGTATCTGTCATTTAATTTGACGTAACGATTGCTGATAAGGGGAATCACATTTCTGTTTCTGTATTCTTATTCTCGAATAAAACTTTCAGATATGGCCTGATGAATCGGCCATTTTGTCATCGTGATTGTGTTGAAGTGGTTGATGATAATCGTATTAGCTTTCGTTTCCCTGCGGTAAAATGTAGTTTAATCAATGAATCAACGTCAACAGGTGTTGCGCGCACTTAAGATACCGATATCGAAGTAAAAGACGTAATAGTTTATACAGATTACAGGGATTCCACGTAATGCAACATTTTGGTAGATAATCAGGAAAATAATTTTCACACGCTCTGCATAAAATATGAAATTTTCAAGGACTTAACACGACGTATCTGAATCATAGTAAATATTCAAGCGATTTCTCTACTCTAGGTACACAATATTGCTTATCGACGCTGCTGTATGGCAATAAGGTTATTTGAGAGCACAAAAAAGGGAATGAATCGCCGTAAGACTCTTTGTGACCACAATATAGCTATGAATGAAAAAACTTACAACAGCAAAAGAGCCTAGTTTTTGATCAAGTAACAAGTCTTAAATGTAGTTTTGCTACAAGTACATAGGTATACGATTATCTACGCAGACACTTAGTCTGGCATTACGTACTTCCCTAGCCTTGCACTCATTCAATACATGATCAGAAGTAAAACTAGAACCGTCTAATTGCAGTATTGACAAATAAGTAGGTGTTGCCACTTGTCGAGTAATACTCATACTGTATTATTAAATTTTGAAGTACTAAGTACTTTATCTCTTTACGTAAACGACTGTATTTTCCAAAGGTCGCTGGGAAAAGGTGAATTACATCTAGTATCCATGTACTCAATGATGAATTGTAATTTCAATGAAATGTTATATTGTTAAACTTCCTTGATATGTATCGAAGATAGGCCAATACTTTGAAATGTAGCAGATTCCGATGAATCAAATGAATAAGTAGCTAGGTAATGTTATAACTCAGTATTTAATTACTATCATTGTGTATTATAAATTTATATGATATGCAAACAAAAGATGGTATGCAGGTAAAATATTTTATACCAAATTGTACCAAAGTTCGAAGCTTACGTAGATTAAAATAGTATCACTCCCAAAAAGATTTCATACAATAGAAGCTATGTGTTTATGTATTTAAATACATGTTCTCATACAGAATGTATTATACGTTATACACAAGAGCAGCTGTTAGAAATTAGCCAAAACACGCGCCCATTCACAACGATATAGATATTTTTATCTCGCTCGACACATACGTACTGCTCTATTGAATTTGTATCTAACATTTGGTAACGTTAAAACGTTGATTTAGTTTGTGTTATTATTTCATACGTTTGTTAGGATTCCATATTAAATGAGTCATAGATAGTTTTAGAATTTTGTTATTTGTATAAATGGGTGGTCGCGATTTAGCAGTTGGTATAAATACTTATAAAAACTATCTCAAAACATTTAATAATTTATTGCTGAAAGTTTGTTATAGGTCATCTTTCAGTTAAAATAGCTTTAAATATGTAAATGAATTTTACCTATGAGGAAATGTGTGCATTTAGATACATCGAAAGTCTATCAGCACTCTACCACAATTTTATTCTTACATAAAAAAATATACATTATTCTTCTATTTAGATCACTATTTTAGACAAAATGAAGAATATTTTTAAAACTGTTTATTTATTTTTTTACGTTTTAAAATATATTCACCCGGTAAACATTTGAGTTGAGCACAAAGTAAAACAACAGTGAAACTGAAAAATAACTAACTGTAGTCAAATTTTCATGAAGTGGTTATATGGCTATAAAAAATACCTACAATAAATAATAATTCCAAAATACAATTTATGTAAATTACTTTAAAGCCAAGAAATTATCAGAAGCAAAATAAACAAAAGTTTTGTGTACTTTGGTCGCAATTATTTTTTTAATGCAACGACATATGAAAGGAATATGTAGTATGTTCACTCATAAGTAATTCATAAAACCTTTCGCACATTTGAATTGTTTGTAAATTCATGTCATTTATATGTTGAATGTCTTTGAATTTAAAAGTAAATTGTGTTTTCCCCTCATAATCCTGTTAAGTTGTACATTTTTATTTCAACACGTGATTTTGAAATATTTATTTCACGTTAGCGGACATTTTGGCATGGAGTCCTAACCTTTTAGTAGTGATAAATTAACGTGACATTCTGTAGAATGAGGTGACTTGTATCATTTCGTACTTTACGAGAGCACTTTATGAACAATTTTCATGAAGATTCTCATATTATATTGCGAGTTATGGATGCTGTTACATATCGTTTAAGAGAATCGATATGCAAATACCCATCATTTTAATATTAAACATATATTTTGTCAGTTGATTGTTAGAAATTAAGAAGTAAATTGTTTGTTAAGACCGCACTTACATCAAAGTTAGCATCTAAATTTTAAGTTTCGCTTCTGATTTGAAAATCTATAAGCTTCATGTAAGATAATTTTTTTCTTAATTATTTACAAACTTAGCTTTAATTAAATTATAACATTATTTTTTTTTACTCATTTGTAAGACTACAGTTATATTTATTAGTAAGTAAGTCGTCTTTTCTTCGTCACCTTTAAAATCGTGACATCCGAAACGGGTTTATACCAAACATGGTACACACTACACAGTTTTCATAAATATATGATTCATATAATAATACTAGCTGACCCGCGCAACTTCGCTTGCGTCACATAAGAGAATCATAATTTTCCCCGTTTTTGTAACATTTTTCACTGGTACTCTGCTCCTATTGGTCGTAGCGTGATGCTATATAGCCTATAGCCTTCCTCGATAAATGGGCTATCTAACACTGAAAGAATTTTTCAAATCGGACCAGTAGTTCCCGAGATTAGCGCGTTCAAACAAACAAACAAACAAACTCTTCAGCTTTATAATATTAGTATAGATGTCTATGCCTATACATAATGAGTGGAAGAAAACTTACACGTGTCGTAAAATATTATAGATAAAAGTTCAATACTGCACGGATAAAATGCAGATAATAACAAAAAAAAGTGAACAGATATAATCTGCCTAATTCGATTAGAAAAAAAACACAGATTTGAAAGATATTTTTGGAAATAACACTGCAAATATTATGAACGTTAAGTTCATTAACTTTATTAGTATTTCATTGTTAGTTGCGTGTAAATTGTCACATCACCTGATAATGATCAGTGATGACATTTTTGATGATTACGATCTAAGATTTACGTCATTCATTACCTTCTATGTCGCAAGATTTTAATTGTTTTGATGTCTGATTAGTTTTATCAAAAGCTTTCTCCGTAGCAAATTTAGTATTACTTTTCTATTTGCGACGAAATGAAGAACACGCAACAAATGTTTCTGAATCGAATCGAATTCGATTGTTACGATAAAAAATACAAACGTAGGCTTTAAGGAATGCTTTTAATTGTCGGTTAAATAATAGTGATCCGATTAATTGGATTCACTATGCGAAAAGACATATCAGAATCGTTGTATTTTTAGAAAACAAGATAATTTCATCAATATCCTCATAGTTACTCCATCACACAAAACTTAGTTAAATAGGAATTAATATTGTTGAAAAAGAATATAAGATCCCAAATATTTCAGTAATTTATAGAATACGTTTCTAGTAAGTACTATTACAATTTCTTATCATACAGTTGCAGTTTATCATAATTTTGCTATTAGCATCACAAAGCTTACAAAAGTTTTGGCTCGAGAGTAATCATGCACTATCAGGCGGTGACATACTTTTGATCTAAACAATTCAGCACAACTTTATCATCTATCCTAGCTATCTACGCAAACCCTATTTCTATCTGCTCTTCAAATAGATTAAGCTTTCACCAGAAAACGTTGACACTGTCTTACATTATCCGTGTGTGTATGTGTTCTTATTCACAAAGAATTACGCACTTAAATGATCACACCGAATAGCACTGGACGAATCAACTGATCATATTTTTTCTTTTTAATTAGTAAAGTTGGATATTTCGGGGAGTTGAGGCGCGGGACCGTGAGCGCGTGTAGCTCGCGACTACCGTCGGAATTTCATGTGAACAATCCTCTGGAACTTATAAATAGGAGCGGCTTAGCGACGTACCTCGAGAATTTCAGTTTGGTACACGCGATGCTAGGTCTTGTCTCGATTCAGCTGCACACGGATTTTCGGCGCGCTCCATTGATTAGAGGAAGCGATCGCGTGATAAAGACAGAGATGTCGCTTTTTTGTTTGAGCAACAGTTTGTTGCCACGATGGGTGGACTTTGAATGTGAAGTACAATGAGTATAACTACTTATCTTATACGTACTTCTGTCTTGCTGTACTTCTCACATCGAGTAAAGATGAGAATTATGAAAATATAACACAACAAACGCAAAAAGCAAAGATATGAAAAACATTTCACATGAAAATAAAACACAAAAGTATTGAATCTTCATTTTTCATTACAAAAACCATTTCAATATGAGGGTGTGAAAAATACAAGAGATGAATGATGATGTCTTTAGAAACGAAATGACGTAAGTAGCAGGTTAAAAATGAATACAATGTCATTGTTTTATTATGTTATATTTGACACTTTAATTCTAAACAGTAAGCAGTTGACCAGCCAGTAACTGTACACGTGTTGCAATGATGTTAAAAAACAAATCGAGTAAATAGCACTGTAGAGTTCCACTCGGGACTTTACCTTGGTTGGATGTAGAGTCAAGATAAATGGTTAAACTATAATAATTATATAGTTGTTTATGTCTAAGGATAAAATAAATCCATCAATAATGACGGTTTGGTAGTATTGTTAACTTAAGGAGAAATCGTTAGTCGAAAAATCATTGCTTTTAACATGTATCGGTACAGCCCCTCTAAAATATTACTAATTAACGTTAACTATTTAAGACGTAAGTCAAAATGATATAAAACTATCACGTTGAAAATGTGTTGGTGTTCTTTGAATATGAATATTTATTTACCCTAAACAATTTTTTATAAAAGACTGTCGTTGTATCGACACAGTAATTAGCAGGTGCCGAATAAAAACGTAATAAATTACGTAGCTCGTATGATGTTTGATAAAAGATTGTATAATCCAATATATTATTAAATTAGCATTCTTAATATGTAACAACACTGATAGGTGGTGCAATTAAAATACAGTAAAGTCCTACAATCCATTAAAATCTATAAGCTTCTGTTTCCTACAGATATGCTTACGTTTTCAAAAAAAACGGGTACTTAATAGGATGCCATTGGTCGATAAAGATTTAGTGCAAAAATATCACACATGATTTGATCTTTGATACTTATCGTGGTTATACATCTCCACGGTACTTTCCCGTATAGGACATTTGCACTGGCATGTACAGTACATAAAAAGCTACCCACTAAACTTATTTCGGGCATCAATAACTATGAAGTTGAAGGTTTTGGAGAGCCGAGCTGCTTAAATCACAGGATTTTTTTAGTAGATTGGCTTGGCAGTAGACTCAAGGCGCCCGACGTTTGATATTTCACTTGGTAATAAGCTCGCTAATAAGATCCACGTGCGGCGACAATAAATAAAATTTAGTCACAGATACTATATTCTGTCTTCTCAGTAAGCCAAAATTACTTTTGTCATAGCCACAGCACACTATATATGGCATATCTCATTTTGCCGGTTGCCTTTGTCTGTCTATTGCCTACTTACCTATAAGCACTTATGTTACACTATTTACCGTGACTGTAGCACCCACGCAGCAGTAATGTTCCGCTTCAATAGTCTTCATATAAACTACATCTAACATAAATTATCAAAATGAATAGTTATTACATTTATAGCCTGCCAATAATAGGAAATGTTCATAAGTCATTATAACTAAGTGCTTAAATTGACAATGTCGGCGCCTTGCCTCCGGGCGCGCCCCGTTACGTAAGCCCACTCCCGAATGTTTCAGGCCCACTCGACTATGAAACATCATGTATTACAAGGCCACTAGTGGACCGGCAACAGGCTGACTACCTGAAATCTTGAAGCTGAAGTATCAACACCTCGAGACACTTAATTTAAAGGTAACGTGCTAACCTACCAGCCCGTGGTACCTACTACCTAGTAAACTGAAACTGAGTGACAGTAATGCTCTCATAATTATAATCATATCATAAAAATTCTAATAAAAAACTCAAAGTTTTACAGAAGCCTTTTTTTGTATTAGGAAAGAAATGAAACGGTCTTGATCTTGGCAATAGAACAATATTGTCTGTAGCACAACAAAGTTGTAACCGGGACAACGGGATACGCATCGACATGTCGTGTATCTAAATATAATCACGACAGCGGATATCCTTCTAAAATGTGTACCGCTCTGTACAGGAAATGAGACCAAATGGTCTGTGATATATTATATTACTAATTAGTCCTTGAATAATACTATTGCTATTAAGAAATCGATCTCAAATGGTCCTACCATCGTGTTGAAGCAAATAATAGTTATGCAATATAAGCAAAGTGTATAACCGCGGCAGCAACGGACAGATGTATAAGTTACTGTTTATAAGAAAGTATACTGTTTCAGTTATGAATGTCTATTCAATAGGTACCATCCATTAAAGGTGAATCCATGTAAAAGTTTGTAATAATATATCTTTCTTCGAAAAAAGCTTGAAGATTTAAAAAGCTTTAGCAATTTTATTGATGAGCGTTACGATTTCAATGACATGGCATGTAGAGGGTTAGCATGCCTACTTGCATGTAAAATATGGGGATTTTTATTTAGTTAGTGTAATTAACTAATTGACCTGAAGAAGTCGAAGATATCTTCAGAATACTTAGTTATGCGCTGAGCAAACAGGATTATTATATAAGTTTCGTGTATTTGACTAACAAATGGAGTCATTCAATAAGAGGAATACAACTACACGTGACTTACAGGTTCACATCATATTCGCTTGACCCACATCAAAGATGAATTATCGTAGGCATTTTCATGTAATTCACCTACAAACCGACACAAACACTATTGTTTATAGACAATGGCTGAGGTCCCTGGTTCCGTGAAATGATAAAAGTTCATGACTTCTGAGTGACTCCCCTCAAAGATGATTGTTATTGGAATCAACGTGTCAACACAATACATGCATATACGATGTGAAGTATTTTACCTACAAGCTTCAGCCTGCAAAATGCCTATGTTATTTCAGGTTATAAAGCTGTCAATGTTTATAATTTTATCAAAATCTGTTTGGTAGTTTTTGTTTCATTGCGTTGCATGTATCTTTCTTAAAACTTTTTTTGCCATTTTTAATTTAACAATTGTATAGATTGCATTATATATAATACCTAGGTACAAGTTGAATAGGTACAGACTGAACACTGTTCACACTCAAATTAAAGCTAAATCCTATACCTATCATGGATGAGCTTAGAAATAAATTGTTTGTCTTCGTAGGGTGATTGCTGATACAAAAAAATCTAAATTTCGTACTCCTCTACAAATCCACCAACCGCGAACTTTGCATAAAAGGCCCTTTACCAAGTTGTCGGACTATAGTTATCAAAAGCAACGTTTAGTTACTAAGTAACTTATGTTACTAACTTTACAGCAAAAAATGCGTTTTCAGTCAATTTTTCTTTTGTACATGAATTACCTACTTGAATTTGAAGTTTGCACACAATCTTTGGAAATTTCATTGATGACTGTCAATTAGGTTTTTTTACAATATTACAGTTATTATCTATAAATCTTGATGATAATAAAATGTATCTATTTCCGATACCTAGTTTGCTTGTCATATTAAAGACATTTACCGCTTAGCTACAGTATGATAGTTGTTTTTTAATCTATTGTATTTATTTTGAGCTTCACCTACGTCAAGGAATTTTATATAATTTCGATTAAGCCAATATTTCCGGTCGCAACTTCTTTATAGAATCTTGAAAGGAAAAAAGACGCATGCTTGCTTGTGTGTTCTACATAATGTAGGTACTTGAACAGCGTGAGGGACTTGATATGTAACTACTATCTTATTTATAGAAGAAAAAACATGTTCAATTCTCTAGGCTCTCTATTAAGTTACTTACCCATAATAAAATACCGTTTTATGTACTTAATCGAAGCTATTAAAAATCAATGTCGCTGTAATCTATCCCAACAATGTAATCTATAAATCCATGTTTTGGTCATAATGATAACCTTAGCTGATAACTATTTGATATGACATCTAAATTAGCTGAATATGATTGATTAGAACAATCCTCATTGAATACTGTACCTATTTAGTAACGTCTGAAAGTGGTGAATATGTTTCAATATTAAGCCTTATAAAAAATGTAGTGAAAATCTACTTGCTTTAAAAAACTCATTGGTATTTAACTGAAAAAATAATTTATTGTCTTTTGAAAAGACGGCATACTGTTGGTTAGAAATTATTTTACAGTATATTTAAAAATTACGTCATGGATTCTAATATAACAAAAGCCAATAGAGAAGTGTATAAGTCGCTTCAAAACGCCTGATAAAATTATGAAAGCAAAACATATCAATATTGAGATTTTTCTCTACTATCAATGTGTTTTATGTGACAGACCTAAATTATATCCAATAATCTAATCTGATTACTTTATTTACGTTTCTAACATCTACCGATGACCGATATCAGATTGAATGAGGTTAATCCAATAGGTACATACTTGAAATACACAATACGGCAAACCCGTGTTTTTGCAATATTTTTTTCGATACATTTTTGTAAAAATACAACGGGAAATATCCTCTTATTTTTATTAAAAACTTAACTTAAATTAAGGTGCTGATGGCTCCACATACCTAAAGATAAGTTGGTTATTCAGTTTTTTCATTACGTAAAGCAGAAAATATTTGAAAATATCAGTTAAAAACCCGCTGATTTATCATACCAATACATATTTACAGACGACAGATAAACCATGTCGTATTTTTTTTATTTAAAACCGCTAACTGACTTTCCAAGTTGCGGTTTAATATAAATCTACGGGGCAACATCTATACAAAACATCCTGCTATACCAAAAACTTCGGCAAGGTTAATACCCCTGTTTCATCATTGTAGAGTTCGCAATCGTAAAGATATAATAATATACTATCTTGATATATTATACCTACAGATATATCGTCCGAATTATCTTGTAGAGAACCTATGAGTTGTCGATTATCTACAATACATTAGCATATTATATATACCGGTGTGTTTGTAATCATCGTATTATTTTGACAGATACCGTCCGCGAGTTGTGATTTAATTTAGTTGAAACAATAGTTTAAAATAATTCTAAGGTAAGCATTTTGTTTTATTTGGAATTTGGTTTCTAAGGTCAAACCTGTTTGCATACCCTGTTACAAAATTAGCAAGACAGAAATAACTAAAAAACGGCTTTCGTTATGTTGAAGTTGAAAATTACGATTTAAAAATATTCGGTATAAACATAGCACGATTTAAAAATAATTGTTTCTAGTTTCTAAAACTGACTTGACACGAGGTTAAAACCAACAATAAAGTCAATAATCTCGCTATTGGTATATAGTATTTCGTTTTATTCATACGTGTTCTTTCATTTCTTATTGAATACATGTCAATGGCTAAGAGCCCTCTCACACGAGGGTTTGTCGCAGCGTCTGCACAAGGTTCTTCGCAATTGGTCATCGACAAATACTAGTGTATAAAGGCTCTATAAGTTATGACAGATTACATTCACCTTAATATTTAAATAACAATGCCTATAATAATATTACATTTATTACAAACAACATCTCACAGCTATTGTTATTGAAATCATTCCCCAGTCACGATGATCATCTCAATTTCAAAGTAAGTCATGACATCTTATACTATGCTAGTCATGGAAAAATGTATCTCGTCAAGATTTTCAATAGATTATATAAAACACATGCGGGGAAAGTGTAAGTCACGGAATAAATAACAACATTGCAAAATAAGTCTTAAACGCAGTCAGTACGCGATCGAGGCCGTTGTAACTCGGCCGAAACGTCAAATTACAAAAAAAAAAGGTATCGTAATATTTACTTCTTTAATTTTGTATCACGTTTAAAACCTGTAGGTTATTGCGTTTTTGTTATTATGCGTGGACATTGTGATAGCTTGAGAATTACAGTTGATCGTGAAGGTAATTCAGAACAATATTTCAGTTGCTTTAAATGTTAAAGACCAAAAACAATAGCAAGCTGGCTAACACAATATGACACTATTTCACACGAATATGAAAATCCTTCAGTTAACCTACTTCTTTCACGACGTACGCGAATCCCGTTTTCACTGGCTACCTTCAGAAGACAGTTTAAACGTAGGCTACAGTTAAACTATCTGCATTTTTTTCACCAGGCTGGCCAAGTGCAGGTTGGGGACTTTGCATGCCCTCAATAAATGTATTACAAAATTTTAGGCATGCAAGGTTTCCTCACGATGTTTTACTTTACCGTTGGAGCATGTGATAATTATTTCTAATACTCACATAACTTCGAAAAGTCATTGGTGTGTTGCCTCGGCCTCAAACCTGCGACCACTTGCGTGTGTCAACTTTTACCACTCGGTTATGCACTGCATAGAATATAGTCACAAAAAAACTACCATATATGCATACATAACTCTTGTATCCATTTAATTCGATGTTATTGAACAACTTAGTAAGGAATATACAAGGGTAATGAACCGTGATCTCGTTTTAAAAGCCGTGAGATGTGTGTGTTTTCGTATTTGTGGTTAGAAAACGGTCTGGGGGGTCTGATTTAAATCGACCGGTCTTGCAAATTTATTAACGCTATCCGACACTATTAAAAGATAATAAAATTATAGTTATTTAATTTTATTGATTTATTGTAGAGATTTTAATTTATGGACCATTTTGATTTTTTAGCAAATTAAAAATAGGTGCTACTACAAACTTACGCGATACTCTGATCTGAAGAATTCTACGTTGATAAAGGATGCAAATACTTGTGAAAGCAATCGGCTCAATCATGATAAAATATGCCGTATTTTTCACACGACTATATCGCTTTCACAATGTGTTGAAAACACAAAATCAGGTTTTTTTTTCTATAATTACATCCATGATTGTTTGTGATATGTTACCCCAAATATTCTCAAATTCTTTGTACACTTTCCCAAATTGCAATTCGCTTTGATAGACAAGAATCAGTTTGACAACGAGCTTAAATAATTCGTTCGATGGTAAACATCCAATCACAGCAATGTGCGTCAATTTTATCTATGTTCATTGCACCAATCATATCATTAGCTCATATGTTATTGGTACCACCTTCTTTTAGCATACTTTTCCAAGCAGTTATACTTGAAACTATATATTTCCGGGAATAAAAATTTGTTTTGAGGACTATTTCAAGTACTTTCGATCTACTTTAGCATTTAAACGAATTTTCCGCGAAATTTTCCGTCAATCGTTATCAAATAAACAAAACATATCAATGATTAAACAAATATTCTTATAATTGATGTTTAGTGCGTGTTATCTATCCTTGAATAACGCATTATTTTGTGCAATGTATTTGTCATAGTTTGTTTTGGTCGTAGTTTGTTTACTCATAGTACTTATGTGGCCTTCGTATCGAGGAATTAACACTTGATAATTGTTTTTTCCTCAATCGAATATTTAAAACAGAAGTCCCTGCCGCGTCTTTAGTGCCACTTTCACCGATAGATAAATTTATTGACTAGGAAAACTGAGGTTAAGCTACGCTTGCCGAGGTTGTTCCGTGGATGGGTGACCATCTTATACATATCGAGTTCCTCCGTGTTTCGGAAGGCACGTTAAATTGTGGGTCCCGGCTGTCATTTTCGAAGATCTTTGACAGTCGTTAACAGTAGTCAGAAGTTTGAAAGTCTGACAACCAGTCTTACCGAAGGGTATCGTGTTAATACCCAAGTAACTGGGTTGTGGAGGTCAGACAGGCAGTCGCTCCATGTAAAACACTGGTATCCAGCTGCATCCGGTGAGACTGGAAGCCGACTCCAACATAGTTTGGAACAAAGACTAAGCGAATATATATTAGAAATATCTTTGACAATTTCAGCGGAGTTTCTACTTGCTTAAAATATGCGACAAAATCAATTTTATATGTATTAGTTTTCATTAGATTTTTGACAGTAAATTGTAATTGCCTTTCTAAAACGTCATTTGTGTCTACGTCAATAGACATCTTTTTGTTATATTCAACAAGAAACGCGGTACATTTGTTTAAGATGATCACTTTCAGATAAGATCTTTACAATAGGTGCTCTTTATACGTAACTATGATATCGCAACTTTCATTGAACATGACTTCTAAGAGAATCGTGATCTTCAATACATTTGAAGTACCTACTCAAGTGCTAGATTACAAATGTGCGTAAAATGGTACATTCCTAACCACTTATAATATTATTATTAAAATCGTCACCGGCCTATCTATTGTTCTATACTTAGCCTATGGAAGTATGAATATTTAGATTGCTAGATAATAATATACTTAACTAACATGTTTTAAAAAATGACTTATTAGAGCGTGACAAGGGGGGGAAATGTCTCCAATGCAGATATTGATTTACAAAAGCATCAGTTTTTGTGAACATATTCGCCGTACACTAAAACAAAATTGTTTCTTCTTTCTTTAAAATATACAATTATTTAACAACGTAAGTAATAATCAGGACCTATTTTTTCACATTATCTTTGCAACATCGTTATCAATATTATTTATTTACTACTACTTCATAGGTTCCTGAGATACCTTTGTTTTTGATATCGCCAAAAAATTGTTTACAAAATAGAATCATAATCGTGCTCAAAACGATAGACATATTATTATCCATAATTGACGAAGTTGTACCTACAGCTATTTCTTTACTATTTTATTGCAAATAACTAACACGAGGCAGTTGGCGTGTTGATTGAAAACTTCAAGTTATTATTCGTAGAAGGATGAGTAACTGATGCAAGTATATAAACCTCAACGGCAGGAACTTAAGGGTACTTTTTGATCCCCCGTATATAAGGAAACGAGTGACACATCAATTTACTGTCCAAACATTAGGAAAATATAGGGAAAGATAAGCGTTTTGTTATTCATTTGCTTGATATATAAATACGTGCACATTTGGGAGCTCCATATACCGACTGATCTGAGGTACAGTCGAAACTCCGCTGAAATTCAGAACCAAGTAGAAAAATAAAGTTTAGCTATTATAACATATAAATTTGTAGAATATAATCACAAAGGGGATATCATATTTTTTCATGTTCCTAAAAACGCTCAAAGTAAAGTGAAGTGAAAACTATTAGTCTTAGAACTTTTATTTTATTTGGCAGGAAAAATGGCCAAACTGGTATTCGCCGCTATAATCTGCTTCATCGCAAGTTCAGCCGCTCTACCGTACCAAACTGAAACTAGCTATGGTAAGTACCGTTAATATTTTTTTTCACTCTTTTCTTATATTATTTTCTCAAAAGGAAACGTACCAGACCAGTCACATTTTAGTGACCCACCCATAAATCGATGATACCATGGGTTGCTGCTGAAAATTAAAGATTTTTTTAACCTGATGCCTATTTACATTCTGTGTTGAAAATCACTTCATTTCCCTCGAGTGAACGGAAATTGTGATGCTATGATTTTTAACTAACGTGACAAAATCTATTCATTGCAGTTTATTCCTAATATACATTAATATGTTAGTAAGTACGTAGTGTCAAGCAGGCCTAAATTTTATTGTAAATAAAGGCAAAATTAGCGCACACCTGATAATTTTCAACAAAAACAAAACAATATTGAGTAAGGTCCAAAAAAACTGCGATAAAAAGCGTTTAATATAATGATAGCTTATCTGTTAACGTAACCTCTGCTATTAAGTAATTAATAAACTGATTTGGTGACATAGTTTATTTCCTTAATCGCGTCGAAGCCGGGGGTTTACTTGAAGTGAAACAACTGACCGGTCGCTGGACCGTAGCCAAAATATTGTAAGTCCCCGCGGTTGAGATAATTTATCTTACATGTCAAGTTCAAGTTGGGATAAATTGATACACTTTTATTTTTAAAGTTCAACTTGTTTAGAGATCTTTGTTAAGATAGGTGTTCGTGGGGTTTACATATAAAAAAGTCATCTCAAAGGTTCGCTTGAAAAGTTTTGTGAGAAATTCGAAAATTTCAAATGTTAGTACGTAATATTCTAATTATTCCTAATAGACAAGATACCTTAATAACAAGCAGAAGGTGGAAAAAACGAACTAATGTTAGTTTCACCTCTTCACAAAGTAATATAATAAGATTTTTTGAACTTTACATTTTATAGACCATTCGCGAAACGTAACGTTAAAAAATCTTATTTTCAATATGTATTAAATCTGAAAAATCTACCTATAATAGGAATGCTACAAAACTATAATTTTTTCAACAGCTTACCCATTCCCGTTCGTGTCCCGTGATGACTGGGGTGCTCGCCCCCCGACGCTGGTGACGCAACTGCATACCCCAGCGCCGGTGGTCGTGATACATCATAGCTACATACCGCCCGACTGCTTCACTCAAGAGAGCTGCAAGCGCAGCATGAGGGCCATGCAGAATATGCACCAGCTTACTAACGGATGGGTCGATATTGGCTATAAGTAAGTATTAAAAGTAGAGTTATTTAGAAATGTTAAATAACTACAAAGAAATTATCGTGTTGTTCATTCGAATGCAGTTTGACCTAGTAGACACTCATTCATTTATTATCACAATCATTGGCTTCTATGGGTTTATTGCCTAAATAAAATGTTTTTATCATGGATCTCATAAAGTACCAGTTGCACAACAACTAAATTTCAAATTTATTTATTTAATTTTTTTCGAAACGTTCACTTATTTTTGACATTTATTTGTCCGATAGGAATACGATTTTTATCTGTTTAGACCTTTTTTATGATCGTCTGTTACTCTGACTAAGTGCGTCGCGTGTTCAATTTTTGAAGACATCATCATTTGAAGACGACAGCAAATATTTAAAGTCATCATCTGCCTCCATTTTTTATCAGATCCAATTCTACAATCGTTTCCTTTAATCACTTTACAGTATTACTCATACAGGTCGAAATAGGCATTGTGTAGTAATAAAAAATATATAAAATATAAGATGACAATGTACCTTTTGAAATATCTAAATAACTATGATTATTGAATTCAATCTAATCGGAATAATGCGCACGAGTTCACACTTATTTCTATAAGACTATAAATCATAAAGAACTGGGACAAACGCAATTAAGGAGAGACGATAAGATGTAATATTCTAGATTAATAGTTCATATTGTACGTAATATTTTGACAATGTTTCAGATTTGATAAAATTAAAAACAATAACGCAAGACTGAAATTTATAACGCAATAGTTAGACAAAGACAATAACAAGTTTTGAAGCAATTTTTGTCCAGTTTACAAATATTTATTTCTTGGTGAAATAACTGCTGGGTTTTATTTTAAAACATGCATCGATGATCATACTTTGGTCTTTTTATAAATTGAAACTTTACAGTAGGTACAGTTCACTTAAAGAAATATCTAAAAAACAGCAAATTAGGCATACAAATTGATAGAAACTTTCACTCAGAATACGCAGATTTTAGTTTCAGTTGCTATTTGATTTGATTTTCTATCTATGAATTTATAACTGTAAAATCTATCTTACGGTACTCAACTTGTAACATGCCCTAGAGGTAGTAAGTTCAACATCTTACCAAGATAATTTTCTATTTTCACACAACGTCATTTCGAACGGAAAACTACACGTTTGAAGACCCTTTAAAATCATTGTCTTTCAATAGGTCTGTCAAGTAGCGCCACTTGAACTATTAGATAACTTTGGTCATTACACTGCGGTACTATTACGTGTGATTATAAGTAATTGATACTGCAGGATTGTAGAGATGAGATACGTCATGTTCTTTACCGCGTGGACGAATGCAAGTCAATGAAGTAGTACTTGTACTATTTATTCTGTACTAGTTAGTTCTAGAGAGGTTTAGCGACTGGATTATAGACTTGTTGTGATAGGAGTAGATTGTTACCGTTATATTGTAGTTAAGATTATGTAATGAATCGTCGTTCTGGTATTAATTATTGCGTAGAATGGAATGTAATTGTTATAAGTAATCTGAATAGGTGCATCTAGTGAAGGATGACTGATGTCCAATTAAGGAAAAATTATGCGCACTAGTTCGTTATGAAACCCGTGTAAATTTTATAGAAAATTTATTTCTATAAGAAACATTTAACAAAAATTTTCCTATATTTATGTTTGAATGGTTGCCAAAATATATCGCCAAAAAGTCGGCGGTAAATGCTCTACCTATTTTGGTCGTTATCAATATGAACATAATCAGTCGATATAAATCTATCCGCAGTAGTAGACTACTAGACATAAGTCACGTATTTTCTTTAATGTAATGTTTTCCTTTTCAGTTTAATTACGCACTGAACTATTAACATCAAAAATACACGCAAGTCAGGTATAAACAAAATGCTCGACAAGTCACTATTATACAGTCTATCTATACACAAGAATAACCAATCACAAATTTCTTGGAGTCGAAAGCCCTTTATTTCGAAAGAATCATGTCAGTGACTTGTAGACTATCCTTGAAATAAAGCCGTTGACATGGCGTGTTGGCCATTTTGGTGTGTAGCCTCCATTAGAGAAGTGTTTGTCAAAATCAACAAACATTTGTTTTGATTGCCCTAATCTCTCGTGAAATACGTGTTAGTAAGCCATATTCAGTTTTGATATGATTTTCCAGAAGGCGATACGATATCGCTCGTATTTATAGTGTTTTGATTATTAAGATTGTAGATATTACTGTTATTTCAATATCGATTGCCGAATATCATGATTACGCTACTGTGTATTACGCATTGGATGAAATTATCGTTAAACGTTTGCGGTTTTTTGTGTACGGGCTTAAATAAATCTATCGAGCTAATGCTGTTGCAATTCCTTAGTTGAAGGGTGTATAATATTTATTTTATTATGTAATAAATGCATGGTTAATTGTCAAGCTTATGAGTGTTTATATGATTAGCCAGTTGCGCTAACCGGTCGGTAAACGATCTGTGGGTTAAGCAACCATTGGCGCGGTCATTCCATAGATGGGTGACCGTATAGTGGTATTTGAACTGGGCGTCTCCGTGCTTCGGAGGGCACTTTAAAAGTCGGTCCAGGTTGTTGTCTACTAAGATAACAGTCGTTAAGCCACGTCAAAGGCCTCTTGGGCGGCTTGAACAACTTTGACACTAGGTTGACCACTAACCATACGACAAACAAACAAACAATCATTTTTTTAATAATATTATGCAATGCTACAATTTTATTTATCCAAGCTCAAAACGTAATAGTCTGAACCATATCTAACATTATAGGGCCGGCGCAATATGTCTTTTTTCTTCACTCATGTCTATCAACTCTTCGCTCAAGGAGCATATTGCTCAACATTTATCCATTTAAAAAGCTGTTCGCGATATCTAACTATTGATTCTTTCGTTATAGTTTCGCTGTTGGTGGAGAAGGCTCCGTATACGAAGGTCGCGGCTGGGACGCGGTCGGCGCACACGCAGTGGGCGTCAACGTTAGGAGCATCGGCATTTGTATGATTGGAGATTTTGTTTGTAAGTATTATTTATAAGACGGTTAAGGTGTACTCAACTCTTAATAATACTAGAAAGTAAATAACCTATTCATGGGAGGCTGCTTAGGCTGTATGTCAACAGATAGTCGAATCGCTTCGGAGGGCGTGTTAGAGTGTTGGTTAATGACCATTTAGACAGCAGTCGTTATGATAAGTAAAAAAAACGTACGCCGTTACCATAGACTGATTATTCCTATACTTTAGAAACCAATTAAATAAATAACCCCTTAAAACATACATATGTGCATCATCAGACAAACAAATCTAAAGCACAATAAAATTTGTAGACACTGAACAAAACATTTACCTCGCTTTACAAAAACTTCTAATGTACCTTCTTTTCTCACAGCCAAACTGCCACCAGCGGCCCAACTTGAAACTGCCAAGGAGCTGATAGCTGTTGGCGTCGAACTCGGCTACATCAGCCCCGACTACCAGCTCATTGGCCATCGCCAAGTGTCAGCCACCGAGTGTCCCGGAGAGGCTCTCTTCAACGAGATCTCCACCTGGGACCACTTCGTACCCGTCCTCAACTAAAAACAAAGACTCGATAAATAAAACATACCGTCCATTGTTGATTTTATTGCAAATATTGTTATCTCTTTTTAAAACTTTTATTTTATTTTTTACAGAAATGTTTAAAAAAATAATCTTGTAAATATATTTTCTAAGAACTGGCAGGCTCAGAAGAAAATATAAAATTAAAAAATAAATCGATATAAATTGATACGGAGTTCTTTATTTCCTTATCATATTCCCTAGACAAATACGTCATGGACGATCGGGCTATGAAAGGCTATTAGTTGTTTTCGTTAAAGACTTATGAAAACGTTAATTACATGTTGACATGTTGAAGCGTCCAGCGTTTGTTGGTGTGAATTATTGTGCATTTTATCAGGATTTGTCATTAATGAACCCTCGTAAGCGAACCAGTCTATTAATAGTTGAATTGATATATCACCCATTTAAATTTATTTTAGCTAAATACCAGCGCTGTGAATTTTTGCGTACTACTTTGAAGGATTCCAGGAAAAGAAGCAATAGACATAATTTATGTAAACAAAATGGAAATGATGCCACGTGCAAGGTTCAAAGTACTGTACATATTTGCGCAAATGTTATTCAAATTGGCGCAATAGTTTATTTTTTGCACATATAGACGCTGTCGATCATTCTAGAATCTTTGCCCCAAACTCAAACAGATCTTGGACAAATTTCAAATGAAAACTTAAGTGACTTTTTAGGCTGTAACCAGGTATGGTAATATGTGCCCTAATTTAGGCACTCTTTTATCTCTATGCGTCATTAGCGTAAATAATTATATTTAAAATTTTATTCAGTAATTATATTTTGCCGATGTGGAAATAAAAACATAACAAACACAATTTTCTTTAAAACTAGGCAGCAGCAAGTGGTTTATGGTAACCCAATGCGTGGGTCATTATTATATAGGTGGTTATTTTTTATGTTCCCTGAATCCTACTGTCTAGTAGGTACTTCAACACGATCTGCGAGTATTCAGGCGCAGGACCAACGAACGGCTGGACCACGAAACAATAGAAAAAATGATATACGCATAATTTTGTTACACTTTCAAAACATTGTTACATTAATAGCTATAGTTGTTTTGATTCTGACGTAGTTCGCACGTTTGTGATGACTGAGCACAATTAATAGTACGCATTACAAAAATAAACAATTACTGCTAAAGTATAATTAAGTATGTTTTTAAAGATAAGTATTCCTAGAAATCACTACGTTGAAAAGTGCGCACTTTCTAAACGCCCACATACAAAGTGCACTTTGTCACTCAATTTTCATAATAATACGTAATGTGTTACCCGTATAAATCTCAGAGAAATGTTAATGAGGTATCTGGTAATTGTCAATTCTTACAACCTATGTGAAGAGATCTGCGAAAAACCGCATGTAATTATGAATCTTCTATGAATTCGCGTCTTATGAATGAGGATGCTGAGACTTGTATCTTTTATTACATAGTTGATAAAATACCTAACCCACCAAACATTTCTATCATCAAAGAATAGACAGAAAAAGGAAACAAAGAAATGGTTCATAATTAGATATACAAAATATCATGGAATACAATATCATGTGAAATAGACCGTACGCATTTTCACGACAATAATGATTGTATTCTTGACAAAACTTAACAGATAAAAATAGATTTTAAACTATTGAAAGGGGTTATTTCTATTGCATTATAAATAAGCGCTTTTAATACTTTTAGGGCGTCTTTTTAGATTAACTCTGAAATACTTTTTAAGGGATTTTTTTTATGAATCAGCTTTGGTAATTATTTTCTCACTCTGTAAAGCAGAAAAATGGGGAAATATAGGAACGTAAAGAAAGCAAATGTCGAAGGAGCTCCCTGTTATTTTCGAAGATCTTTGACAGTCGTTAGCAGTAGTCAGAAGCTTGAAAGTCTGACAACCAGTCTTACCGAAGGGTATCGTGTTATAACCCAGGTAACTGGGTTGTAGAGGTCAGATAGGCAGCCGCTCCATGTAAAACACTAGTATTCAGCTGCATCCGGTGAGACTGGAAGCCGACTCCAACATAGTTTAGAAAAAGGCTAAGCTGATATATAAAGAAAGTAAGTGTCGTATATCGAAAAACAACCTAAAACACGCGTTGCATTCTGCACAATGCATTATCGATCACTACGTTTTATTCGCATGTTCTTCCCCATCACTTTTAGCGGTCATCAGTCATCTTGATAACATAATCCTTTACTTTATTTTTGTTCCATCTTTAGGCACAATAAAAGGGCATTCAATAAAGGGTATCTACCTTTTCTTCGAAATTAAATCGAAAAGAATAGGTAGCAATGGAAAATGAGATTAGTCCCTTAAGGACGGTTCACATCTGACGGAAGATGCGTCGGGCGTAGCCTTAATAGTATGGGATTCGCAAAGACGCATCATCGGGTGAGTGTGAACGGTTAAGTGTTTTCTATACAATGTCTGTTCTGGCGTTACACGACCGATAATACGCGACGCATGTTCCGTCAGATATGAACCTTCCCTTATAGTTATGCCTAACTATTTATTAATCTTTATACCCTTTATTGGGGATTTCCTTAGGACATATTATTATTAATTTACGATATTCAAGATATGTCTAAAAGTATATCAGGTCAGATTACTAACCATTCATGTCAATGACTTAGAAGTGTAATTGATTTGTGTAATGAAATTGTGGTGAAATGCAAAGACGTAGGCATAAAAACTGCTAATGCAAGATAGTCGAAATAAATAAAGATAATTAAGATATACTTAGGTATACATTTGTACGTAGGATACCTACCTATATATGTCATAACGAATGTAATGAAAATCCTGAAAAATGCATGCATCATGCAAAATATAGCGCATATCAAGCTCCATCCATCCATACAATATGCTCTATATCAAGTTGAGACTAATTATTTGTAAGCGTTTAGTAACCGAATAATTGGTTAAAATAAAAGTATTAACACGAACTTTTAGCATTAATAAACAGAGTTTTTTATAATCGTTCGTTATCAATTGATAGACCGACAGCCGTGGTTGTCACTTACGTCAAAAAGTCGTTGAAGTGTTTTGCATTATTTTATATAATTTAGCCTGAATAATATACATATATTTACAGTAGATGAATGAAGGCGAATGTTGACTAAGAGATTTCCCCAAACTCCATCGAAAACAGGCCTTTATTTCCTTAACTCTAGGTACGGCCTGAATCAACATTTCCTTGAAATCAGAAACTTTTAACAGAAATTTGGAGGCCCGAAAACCAACCGCATGTTAGTAAATATTCTGCGTAAAATTATTTGTTATGAACAATTGCTTATCGGTTAGCTGTGAGGTAAAGTACCGGCAGATTGAGAAGTATCTTTATAAACAAAGTGCGCGGCCCAACAGCTCATTGGACCACGCGTCAAGCTACAGTTAATACTAAATCAAATAATTACAAAACAATATGGCGTCCACATATACGTTCGGCATTTGTGTTCTCTTTTTAAATGCAGTTTTCGCGGCTCCAAGCTATGATGCAGAAAGTAAGTTGTTCTTTCAATTTATTTTTTTTATTTATTTTTATAATGCCATTAAAATGTTTATGACTGTTTCATAAATATAAAAAATACAGTTATATTTTTATTATGTTTTTTTCGTTGAATTTACGAAACATTGTTGTAAATATTAAACTAGCATTGTTGTTTTCACTGGGTAATAGTAATTTTATTATTTAGTTTCTAATTAAACAGTATTTGTATCCAAAATCAATATATTTTGTAATCTAAGGTCAGATTTTTTTCGCTGAACATTTCCAAATTGACAGAAAATGAATAGAAAGACGCTATGAAATCGGTCTGTACATATAAAAAAAAAATTAACTTGCATTATTTTTTTGTTTAGCTACAAAACACAATTACCCGTTCGAGTTTTACTCGCGGCGTGACTGGGGCGCGGAGCCGTCAACGGACTTGAGGCCGCAAAAGTTGCCAGTTTCATACGTGGTCATCCACCACACTTACGTCCCGGCTGCTTGTTCTACATTCAAACAATGTTCTGCTGACATGCGCTCCATGCAGCGGTACCATAACAGCATGGACTGGGGCGATATTGGATACAAGTAAGTTTCTATTTATTATTTTTACATAGTGTAACATCTTCGTATTAAAAATTAGCTGATTCTCGCGAGCACGTGTGTAATTTGGATTGAATAAAAAATAAGCTATCTCCTTACTAAATTTCATTAGATTCGGTTAATCAGTTTAACCGCGGGAGTGTAACCGATAGACAAATTCTTTGACCGGACCTACTGATAACTTTTACACGTGTCACGCCGCGTCATTTACACAATATGTAAAGTACATAATTGGAAAGTTTGAATAACTATACGTAGTTTAAAGGCGAAGTCATCATTCTATTGCAAGCATGCAAATACCTACGTACGAAAATGAAAAACTATTAAAACATATATTTTTTCCCATTAATGTCCCACTGCCGGGTCTCCTCCTTTAATGAGGAAGGGGTTCGTCCACCGTCCACCACCACGCTGGCCAAGTCGAAAATCTTACTAATGCTCATTTTGTAGGTTTTAGACATTCAGTAGGTTTTTCCCCTGTACCTACGTTTTTTACGATCTCTTGTCTCCTCACTTTTTCTGGTTATTTTCTCATAAAATGTATAGTTTTATAGACTGTTTTCAATATAAATCTCTTTATTTTCTTTGCATGGCGTACGAATGTAATAAAATAGTGTAATGAGACCTACGCCAAGTGTATTTTATGTAATAAAAAACTTAATAGAATTCGGACTAAAACAACGTTTTATTCAAAACGAATCGGATAAGTAAAATTTTCTCTAATTAAACACTATATCTACCCTTTGAAACCAAAAATTAAAAAAAAGTCCCAGACTCAAGTTTCATTGGCATCGTACGACAGCCACAGATTAAAAAGATTCGCGTCAAAGTTCAAAACAACATTGATCTCTGACGTAGTATCGATAAAGAACGAATGTTTTGATTCTGCTTATCTCTTGTATCAGGGGTCAAACGAGGGAAGCACCTAGTGAGTCACCTTGTCAAGGCGTATTATCTTACTATCAAACGATTCGTAATACAGTGAATTGTATAGATATTGATGAATGAAAGAAGTTATACAGGAGATTCTATAAGACATTGAATCTGTTTGAATATTGGAATTTAGAACAGAAAAAAAAACAGTTTTGTCGACTTATCTCTATGACTTGAGTCTGCTTCGACGATATTTTCTTTGTTTACTGCGGCTTATTTACTTTCTTGTTCAATTTTATTTGACGTCGACGTTACGTAATTGCACATCAAATAGAACGATTTTTTGGACTTTTCATTTGTTTTTGCACGAATGAAATATAGAATAGTACTCTGAGAAGCCAAAATCCTTGACCAGTAGGTAGGTATATATAAAGTACTTTGTGTCCAAGACTAACATTTTGACGTCAGTTCATCCAGGGACAATCGATAGAACAGCTATAGTGAAGGTAGATTTTCTTGTTTGTCATGATAAGGTCAAGTACTTAAGAAAATAAGATATGATTCATATTTATTTATCAGCACGTAGGTGTTAATTGCACTGTACACACATTTGACAAGACAATTGCTGTATTTATGTACATTTCAATATATTACACTTGAAATATACAATATTTATTTTGACGTATTTATGATAAGTCTCGCTACTTATTCGAGTGCAAAAGATATAGTTCACTTGACGTATGAGCTAAATAAATATTTAAATTAAATGTGGTTCCCCGGTTTATTATATTCGATTTGAAATTAAAATATTTATTTATTTTGGCTTCTTCTACACCCATTATTTGTCGAAAACCTAAACTACACTACTAAAATAAATATCAAATCCATCACGATTAATTGAATTAAAAGTTGTAATGTTGTAACGTGAAAAGTAGACCAAAATCAGACTTACAATAATTTTAGGGTTTTCTTCAAGTTTCCTTATACTTTTGTTCTCTAAGAGGCTTAGAACCAACATACTGGAAAAAAATCCCTAAATTTAATGACTAAACGGTACGGTGGTCGTTATGCAAATGTACTGAGTACTTGTACAGGATTGGTCGGTTGTCAGTTGTGTGACGTCATCCCGGAAAGCCACGCCCACCGTCACGTTATCTCGACAACGTTCAGGACCCGCCGCTCCTGTAGGTATTTGAGATAACACACGTACCTATTTTATGAAGAAACTCCTACTTAATAGGCATATGTCGCCGTCATTCGTTCAATATTAGCTCAGGAGCTTCGAAAAAGAGTTGCACAGGCGCTTTATTTTATATAGGTAAACCTTTTGACCGAAACTCCGAACGCAAAGACATTTTGTTTAGAATAAAAATATTTGAAGTGGTTCAGCAGTTATGCCGTAATAGCGCCTCATACATATATGCGACATATAGCAAGAAAGAAATGAAGGAAGCGTAACGAGAACCCGTGCAGATTAGTGAAGAAAGTGCTTTTACGTAAATCCGAAATTGACTTCAGTGCGAGGACAGAATCGATCTCAAATAAAAAAATAAATAAAACTTTCCGGGGAACAACCTTCTATTACCGACATGGTTGTTTATAAATAAAAAAGTAGTTAATATGCCAAAATCCGGTTTCAAAGTAAAAACGTGGTCACTGACATTCATCAAAATAACATTCGCGCGGTAATTTTGTTCTATTTATGGCTCACGGTAAAAAGTTAAATCCATAGATAAATGTTTGAAAAAGAACATCAGCATAACATGTTTTTAATAGCACACATTTTAGGTTCTTTTTCTATATGGCCAACTTTTTTTGTTTCTTTTTGAGTTTACATTATTTTATTGGTTAAACTCATGAGTAGTTTTTTTATTCGTTTACTCATATAACGGTATCCCGGCTATTTATCTCACATTGCATGTAATTCTGTTTTTGTAAAGTGTATTTCTTGTTGGAGATCCATAATAAATAAATAATAATAATCCAGCAGTGGGACAGTAATGGGTTAAATTTATTAACGTTTATTTGTTCATATAACACGGATATTTTTTTAGTTTTATAAATAAATAAATAATTTATATAATCACAAAGTTACAGTTAAGTTTACATGATAAATTATGATAGCCCCATTTCGACAGAGATGTAAGATAAAAAAATATACTTTTTGAAAAATTAAACTCTTGCAATAACAGCTAGTAGTCGTGGAGACTTTAACAACAATGCATTATGCATCATGCATCAACTATTTTTGTATCTCAAAAATATACTTTGCATGTGAGAGAATCGAACTTATGACCTCCACTTAAAAGGTAGAGGAATGTTTACAGCACCATTTCACCATTATACCATGGAGGTCGTCAACATTATAATAAAATTCTTTCAAAGATCTAATGTGTTATTTTATTATTGTTTAGTTTCTGCGTGGGCAGCGAGGGTGGTGCTTACGAAGGTCGAGGATGGGACGTCAGAGGGATCCACGCCGGGTCTGCCAATAGCGTCAGTGTCGGCATCTGCCTTATTGGAGACTGGAGAGGTAATACTGAAAACTATTCATATATTCACCATTAGTTAACATTCCTTACTTAATTAAACGAATACTATCAAAGTATTTTCATTTACGTAGATATTTTTACCAATACGAGTAACCCAATGTAATTAAAAGACTATGAACACAAATAGGTTTGTAACCAGGATCAATGTGACACTTATGTCTTAAATCCGAACCAAGCTTCGAAATTAGTATGTCTAACTCGAAGTCCATCCATTTTAACTACGCATTACATTTATATACGAGTATACAAAGCTCAATAGGTGTTACCATATACCCATATTCATATTATTATAATGATTTTTCTTCCAGTGGAACTCCCCCCAAAGAAACAACTGGAGACGGTCCAAAAACTCATCGCGGCTGGAGTAAAGATGGGCAAGATCAGAAAAGACTACAAGCTGATAGGCCACAGCCAGGCAATGTCTACTGAGTGCCCAGGAACGGCACTTTTAGAGGAAATCAGTACTTGGAACAATTTCCTTGCCGGGAATCCAGACTTTACTGCTGTTAAGACTGCCACCACTACGAGTTAAGATGTATAAAGACTGAAATATTGCCATTTAATTTTATGTAAAGCTATCTAGTATTACGTTATTTTGTATTGAATTAAAGACTTGTATTACTTATTAATCTTTATTAAAAGACTTGCTTCAATTGAATTTGTTACAACAAAACTTTCATTTATTTCACGCTTGTTACGTGACAACCAGTGGAAGCATGGTGTTTAAAAACATTTAAAAAACCCAATGTATCAATTAATAAAAAAATATCGAACTTGCCCGCAGAAACGTCTTTAAGTGGGATTTTTTTTCAAAAGAAACAGGGTTTAAGTCCCTGGCACAACGGTTAAAAATAAACAAAGTTGTATGAGATCAGATAGATCAGATAGGCAGCCAATGATTACGATTTTTTCAGCTAGAATACTCACTAAAATTGCAATACACTACCTACCTGTCTAGTTTATTACGAACACAAAGTATTACAAGGAAAGTCGTTGCATTTGAAGGATGCTTAGATCTTTATCTATTGCTAAATAAGGAAAAAATATTGCTATAATACTACCTCTATAGTATCATGTTACTCTAGCCACCTACTGTACCTTTAATCTTTCAACGACATAGTACTACGTAACGGATGGGAGTGTTGACTCGTAGTAATGTCACGTGCTACTAAACCATTAATTGAAACATATACCTATGTACATGACGCCATATTATTACTACATATAGGCAGGGCCAATGGCCTAGGGAAAATTTGGTTCTGTAAAAAACAACAGACACAGCTTTATACAGCATTTTATTTTCTTGGCACAATTGAGTAGCAAGTGATTTAAGATTACTTAAACACTTAGTTCTTGCGAGTCACGCTAGGGGCGCTGATTAGTTATTGTTAAAAAATAATCTCCATAACTACTCGGTTAGTGGAAATCTATAAGATTACCATCATCCACCCTAAGATGTTGATTTTTCTGAGACTAAAATATATACATTTTCCAAATCTTCGTTATTTTTACTTGATTACTTTCAAACACTAGTTACCAACATAGTGACATGAGTCCTTGAGTCGGCTTCGTAATTAAATACATACAGATCGTAATTATTGTTCGTGACGTCAATGGTTATAGCATAATTGATCAAATGCATACCGCGTTTATCACTGTGACTCTACCGGTTTAATTTGAACATGAAAACGTTGAAATACTTTAAACTAAGCATGACAATGCAACGTAAAACATAGACAAATATGTCGCAAAAACATGAAGATATGAATATTAGAAAAATAACACAAAATTATTGAAGATCTATTTATAGATTTTTGGGGAGGCTTGTATTTTGATTGGGTAAAATTGTTTAATTAAAATTAAAGATTCCTAGAGAGGTCTGTCTGTATTTCGATTAAGGTAAAATTCCGTGGAATAGCAGTTTTTTCGACTATGCAAGTTTTATCTCATAAACGAATGACAAAAATAAATAATCGATCTGGCTATTAGGCCTATAGGTCCAGTTAATTGTGGTCCCAGTCGCTGGAACCCTTAGTTAAGGCACAAGGATTTTGGGTTTGAAACATACACAGAACACAAATTTTTCAGATCAATAAAAATAGCGGTTACTTTTTGCATGTCGTGTCCATCGTTTGTATGTAAGTATGTGCTTGCTACATATGAACATTCTTATTTTGGGAGACGTATTAGGTCGGGGAAAAAGTCTTTTCGCATAATAGTATGTATGAACTGGTAATAAAATCTCTTTGGCATCAAGAATCACAAATAAGTACACGGTTCATTAGATCTCTGTCAGTGAGCTCGTGAGGTACCCAAATATCGAGCTTTTTTGTGTAGAGAAAAGATTTTATTACTAGTTCATACATACTACATATAATGCGAAAAGACTTTTTCCCCGACCTTATATTTTTTAAAGGAAGATTTTTACAAAAGTACTCACATACTGAAACTGCAAATATGCCATAGTACAGGGTGGTATGACGTCATGGACATCATCATTACACATAAACACTAAAACGTTTCCGGTCAATTATCCCCGCGTCCACGAGGCGCGGCCATTGTTATCCAATGATTAATCTGTCAATTGTTATGTTAAATCGACACATAATGTCCCGACATTTTTTTCAGAAATACTAAAACATGTTACTAGGCTGAATATTGAAAGAATGTATTGTGAGAGACTTATTGCTTTGTGCTGTAAATGGCGTGCCAGTTATATAGAATATATCCTTGTTGTTTGCTAGCGATTTCAGTATACTCGGCCTATAATATCGAACGGCTTTCGGACCTTTTTTCCTTTTCTCAGCAGATCTATAGAGAACTCAATAAATAGAAATAATAAAAAAATTGCTTTGCTTGCATCAGTGTGTCACAAACTTAAAAAGTACCTGATTTTGAATCAATGCTAATATAAGGCAGGAGATAACACTAGTAATCATTGCTTCAAAACCTACAATTAAGGGAAATTATGTTTTTTAAATATAAGTCAACATAAAGAGTTATTTATTATTATTGAAATTGCCTAAACCCGTTACAGGAATCCCTTATTCACGAACACGATGACTGGACTCATTCATGTACGCCCTGTCTATATTATGAATCAATCAGAGTAGGTTGGTAAACCGTACTATGTCACGGTCATATACAAAACACATGTCAACGGTAAAGTACCAATTAGTAAGGCAATCAAAGCAAACGGTCCTTTTGGTGTCATTTAGTAATAAAACAATTAATATATCATCAATTTTATTTTACATTTTATTTTATATTTATTGAGGGCATGCAAAGTCCCCAACCCGCACTTGGCCAGCGTGGTGGACTCAAAGCCTAAACCCTCCCTCATTACGGGAGGAGACCCTTGCCCAGCAGTGGGACAGTAATGGGTTAAATTATTTATTTATTTATTCAATTTTATTATGATTAATTTGTGACTGTGATCTATAACTCCGAGATATTATTTCGGAGGAAACGCTAAGCCCAATTTAATCGTATGGCATAAAGCGAAAAACGGTTGCATGTAAACTGCCCATAATGATATGTCGTCTTCTTTACCAATATTTGACATTGATATTTACTGTACGGTCTGAGTATAGCGTCAAGTTAGTTGCGGTTTTTCAATTTATTTTGAAATATTCTCATATTATCATAACAACATCCGTGAACACAATCGTAAAACTGTTAGGGTTAATGCTTTTAAGGATACGCAATATTCAATTTGGTTTGTATTCTAGTCCGCGTGGTTCGTGGCCAAATTTTTCACACAAACTTTCGTCCTATTTTGTCCCCTCGGGGGTAGAATTGATCAAAGCCTTTCTTAGCGGATGCTTACGTCATAACATCTATCTGCATGCCCAATTTCGCACGCACAGCCTAAACCACTGAACGGATTTGGGCTGTGCGTATATAGGTCACTATGTCAGTCTGTCAACAATTTAACATAATGTTAGATCGTCTTCTTTTCTAATATTTGACAATTATATTTGCTAAACTATCTGATCAAACGTCACGCGAAGTGCTGTTTTGTCATTATTTTTGGAACAATCTCAAATTAAGCTGAAATTCCGGGGTGTAATCTTATATTTCCATAACAACTAATTAAGAACATTAATTTAATCTTATTAATATTAATTGATTACTCATGTGAATAAGAAACCGTTTAAAAAAAGGAGTCCCCGTTATCATATTAAGTTGTACATGTAATTAATATTAACAAGATAGTCACTCAATACTTTGATCGATGTATGTATAATAAACAGGTGCTTTTAATATATGTACGTACGTCGTACACCCCGTGTGAAACTTCCTTCTTTAATTCCTAATTGCAAAATTGCAAATATTTCTTACCAAGCTTCCGATTAGATGTTATAAAATATGGAACACATGTAATCTAGATTATCACATTGGATTGGAAGAAAGGTCGTATGAGAATTATGACTAACAAAGTTTTAACACTGCGATATCTTTCTATGCAGATAAAGTCGCGGGAAGATGTAATGATACATTTCATCTTTTGACACATTGCACTAACAACACTAGAGTCCAGAAGGTCATTGGTACTTAAGAATCATATATATTGTAATATTTCGAATAAAATAATCAATATTCGAATAGCTAAAACGAACGGTGAGAAAAACAATATTATAACGACACGTGCTCTTTTACCTAACAGTCGTCTTAAACAATAGTCTTCCAAACAGCTAATGTGCTATTGTTTACTCATACGACATTTTAATGTATTCATTACACAGCAATTAGTAATTTTGGCCATATATCAAGACCTATTAACTAGTTGAAGATAAATGATTGTAAATTAAATTAAATTAATCCGAGATTTTGTGACTGAAGTTCAGGTTTAAAAGACGTACAAAAACACTGTAATGTAACTTCTAATAATGAGAAAATTATCGTTCTACAGATTACATTTTATCACAGAATCGCATTTTTTAACCGACCAAAAAAAATCTACACTACAAGATACCAACATCTTAATTCTGTCATACCAGCTGCAACATACATACGCTAGTCAAATACGCATTTTTGATAATGTAAAAATACGATATGACACACTATGGAGAGCTTAGCTAGATTTTTTTCTGAAATTCTAACAGCATAGTAGAATTTTCCTTGAGAATTTTGGATATAATGTCGCCAATTCGACGTTGGCAATAATTCGTAACCTAATATTTTAAGCTCTAGATCACATTTTTTGTTTAATAGGTAGGTACATTAGAAAGAGCTTTTCATATTAGGTAGGTACAGTCATATACTGCAGTGGGGCATGAATCAATATACGCAGTACCACTCTGCCGGGGAGCCCCTCAGCTCGACAAGGGCAAAACAATAATGCCTATTTACTATCAATTGAATAATAACCCTTATCAGTGCTTTTCCTAAGAAGTTATTCGACAAACAACTTGTTATTTAGGGTTCTTTCTTACGAATGGTTTTTTTAGTTACTGTAGATTAGAGTAGAAGGTCATTAACCTTGCCGCCAAATGATTGATGTATTGATTATACTGTTTTTTTAACTACAGAACAGTTACAGGAAAAATTAGTCGTAAACTAAAAAAATATGACGATCGGAATGTTCATATATAATTTACGACTCTGTTATCGTTGTGTTAAACCACAAAGTGCCTTAAATCTTCAAACTTATGTAATATTAGTGATGTGTCAACTATTCTTGATCGAATATGTCTCATTATAATTCAGATATTTGTTCGTTTATGAACTTTTGATAATATGCTTACGCCTTCCTTCCTTCATGTAATTTGTAGAAGTTCGATGTGGCTTCTCTGGATTAAATACCACTAGAATCTTCATTATTTTAATCATCTTATCACAATCGACAATACTATTCAGTGTTGAAAACAGGTAAGTTCAATATCAAACAAGCAGTTATTACTATAAAAGCTACAAGACAACCATTGATTATTTCACCTGTAGATTACAGCCGGTTTAATCCGTCATTGTAGATTAAATTTCCATCGTTCTCTGTCTTAGTTAAATATAAATACTTATCTATTTCTCTATAAATTTAACTCAGTAATGTCCCACTGCTAGGCAAGGGTCTCATCCCGTAATGAGGGAGGGGTTAGGCCTTGAGTCCATCTATTTCTATAGGGCATACAAAACCACAAATCCTGCACTTGGCGGAATCAAGACGTAAACCCTCCCTCGTTTGGAAGACTAAAGATTAAAAAATTCAATAAGAGGAAGTTTGTAACAAACAACGTGTGATTTTATGTTTGTAGTGTCATTTTCAAAATGTAGTGTGTAAATGTTCCCACCAAATAAAAACAAACTTAAACTTGACATTGGCTTTTAATCTGATTAAATATAATTGCAATAAGCTCATGAAAAATGTACGATAATCTTATCTTTGCAAAAGGTGAAAAACTTTTTGGTGCATACATTTTGTTTCGCCTGGTCGCCTTTTCGACCTTGGCAATGCATTAAAGGGTTTAAATAGAACTTCCGCTTTAAAAATATCCCCGGATTTATTAATCCTACTAATATAATAAAAGTGAAAGTTTTCAATAATGGTTGGTTCGTTACTCTCACCCAAAATCTACTGAACAGATTTTTATGAAATTTGGAGCACAGATAGTTTATAACTTGTATTAAAATATAGAATATAGGCAGACAAAGTTGCGAACAGTAGATAATATATGCCTCGAAAATATTTTTTTCTACTGAACAACATCACAGTAACTATTGTAGGCTTAGAATGATTTGCGTGTTAGAGCCTTGTAAACCGACAAGCACATAAAGAAGTATACTATGTATTTTTGAAGATCTTTAAAATAACTGATTCATCTTGGCATAGCAATCTTACAAATTATTCGTCATCGTCATGCTTCCAAGCTCTTAACAAGGCATCGTTGAATGATTGAAGTCATCAATATATTAAAAAAATAAGATTAAGACAAATTAAGCACCACTTAGCAGATCTTGTACAGTCAAGAGCAGAAATATGTACACGCTGTCACATTTTCAGCTGCATTTTAATCAATGAAAATGGCAAAACTACTATGTTTACTAACTTAAAAGCTATTTCAAAATCACTGTGTATTCATTGTTGTCTAATAGCAATAATAAAAATTATGTCTTCATACAAAAAAGCACGATTGAAAGTGTACCTACATATATACAGTGTGTAAATCACGGTTCGTCACGTTTATTACCGAAGTTACTAAACAAGTATTAAAAATACGTAAGCATATACTTCTAAATACATATTTAAATAGGTAAAACATCTCGCATATATTTTCGTCTAATTAGAACAAATATCATCACGCAAATATTTGCCCTGCGATTCTGAACCATACAACAGCGCGGCGGCCGGCGATAATGACAGACACCTAAGCGCGATTCTCTACAACTATTGACTATCGACAAGCCATCGAGAAATTTTGTATGAAAATCTTATCAACGCCTCTAACGGGTGCCGTTGGAACTAATTTTGGTAGTGCATTCTATACGCCAAACTCTCGATACTCGATATTACCGACTGTAATCGAAAGTATCATAAATAGCGCTATTGAAAAATGGTGCAAAACAATCAAAATAAGGTTTTTTGAATGAATGCATGTGTAAACAAACGTGAATATAGTAATAAACACCCAATAATAATTAGTCTGACGTATAGTTTTAAAGTAAGTAAACCTGTTTGGTATATTCGTAGTTGTGGCCTGTGGTTGGTAGCCTTGTTTTAGAATCCCGTGAGCTTGTTTTTGAAACCTATGTTATGTAACACTTACAAGAATATATTTTGTTAACAATGCATCCGATCAGTGGATAACATCCATTAAACTTTTGTTCTAAGTGTTCTTACTCACTGATAATATTAAAACGTTCCCAGAACCCCATCCTCAGCATTGGCTGTAATTTGTTTGAATTTTTAGAATAACAATAATTAATTAACATTTAAAATAAGGAAAAATCTTTAATAAATATTGTGAACATTAAAATAATCCTTTAGTGGTGGCTCTAACGCGCTACTTTACTCCATGTGGTAAATTTTCTAATATGATTCCAGCTATCTCTAAAAATCCACGTAAACCTTTTTTGAAGTTCTCCGGTCCTGATCTAATTATGATTAATCTTCGCACACGCAAACTGGGTAGGTCGTATCGGATGAATATACCTTACATTTTTGTTCCAACCTGTTTATTTCTATTTGAATAAAATATAACCGAGCAATGTAAATTGTAATCGACATGGTGCCCACAGGACAGGTTTGCCTAGTGTGGGGCTACTGTATATCTCTACATTGTTGTAAACTTTTTGGAAATAAATGATTTTTATTTTATAGACTTTTTTCCAAATATCCAGTTTTATAATCAATTTGTTTTCTAATGCAACGCCTCGCAGCAAAAAAATGGTATCACATTGACACGTCACTGATGACTCATAGTATTAACGAGAATAGGCAGTTGTGAAGTACCGGTGCTGATGAAGATGCACTGTCGCAACGCTTTTTATTTCCTTGAACGTTGAGATAAAATTGATTTGCATATATAAATTGATGTAAATGTGATGAATGCTTAATAATGAATGTACATAAATATACTTATAATATAAATAACACCATAGAAAGTGCAGTTTTTCGAAGTCTAAGTTTACATGAAATGCGTGTAAAATGCATTATTTAGGGCCATTATTAAGATCATTAAAATTTATCAAAGTATACAGTTTTATGGCTAAACTTGTTGATAACATCTCAGTTTTTCCAAGAATACTTCTAGCACAACATTTTTTAAATCTGTATTTAATTTATGTCATGACTTTCTAGGTGAGTCACACTCCCATTAGTTTATAAATGATTATACCTTAGTCACCCGACTAGATACCTTTTTTTACCTTCGAAGAATAATCACAGTTTACCTATTAACACTTAATAATCGCCAGTTTCTAAGCAAAACAGCACGAAGCAGAACCTACTTATAATTATTTAGTAGATCATTCGGACGTTGGCCGATAATTACCCTAATCGGTTATCTATTGTCACCTCCAACGGCAGCAAAGTACTCTATTATGTCGTCACAACGATATAAAATCGACGAAAAACAGCGGAACCAAATGTAGTATTTTTGACCGACGTTTCAACTACACTCGGGGGAATCACCTTTGCAGTCCACTGCGTATATAAATATCTGTATAGAGTTTATAATCAATTGTATAGCGAACTAACGTTGCTTAACGGACGTGTGCTCTGATTTAAAAAAAATACGGGCTCTACATTATCTGTGGTGTGAAAAATAATTAGCTGTTTGTGTTATTTTTGTAAGTGCATTTTTTGTTCGCATGTTTGTTTTGTTTTTGTATTTAATGATAAAGTATTTAGTTATGGCGGAAAACTAACTGTCTTATAGGTATCCTAAATTGCGAATCACGGTGGTTTAGGTATTTATCTGTTCTGCTAATTTAGCGGTAATTAGCATTTTATCTTGTTTGAATTATATTATTATTTTTGATTATTTAAT
The DNA here is from genome assembly GCF_050436995.1 of Anticarsia gemmatalis. Classification (NCBI taxonomy): domain Eukaryota; kingdom Metazoa; phylum Arthropoda; class Insecta; order Lepidoptera; family Erebidae; genus Anticarsia; species Anticarsia gemmatalis. The sequence continues at coordinate 3,552,899 of NC_134764.1, read as the reverse complement.
GAGCAGTCAAAAAAGTCAATGTATGGATCAAACTTTATATTTAGGTATTTTGGCAAATCTACTTTTCAAAATTAACATCCATCCCGAAAAGTTAAAAATCATTAACATCAAATCACAGAAATTTCGAAACGTGCAACATCTAAACAATTTGATCATGAAACTGCATCGACGTTTGATGAGCAGGAAATTTTAATAATTAAATTTTAATTATTGATAACAATAATAATTATAACTGTGTTAAACAACTAGGTAGTAGGTACCGTTCGAGACTTCCTTATTCACACTTCATTCCTATCTAAACAATTTCATGTCAAAATGTAGGAATTAAATCAAATATTATCAGTTATTTGAAGTACTGATAAAGATGCAGTTAAGGTAGTGAGGGATTTATTGTGTCAATGACTATGCAATAATCTCTTACTGATTTGCAATTATTATAAATTTGATATTATCTAACGCGGAAAAGTATCGTCAACTATCTTGATAGACCAATTTCGATATTTCATGACTTAGTTTATCTTTATCTTAACTTAGATTACAGTTTTTGGTAGTTATAATAAGGTAATGCATCGCATATTGTAATTTCGTGAGATGAGAATGTAAAAAAAATATATACGCTCATGTCGCTTCTTACACCTTATTTTGATGAAAGAGTTCGGGTTTCATTTTCCTGTTAAAAATATCTGTTTTTTTATCAGCATATATACGATTAGAAAAAGCTGCCATTAATGACTAAGTAATTTTCGCCAAATTCCGTTACCGTACATGACGTGGCAGTTTTATTTCTTTTTCCAAAGATGACTTTGGTCTCTGCCTACCTCAATGTGAAAAAGTGGTGATTTCTTGTATATGTTATATGTATATCTGTAAGGAGTCTTATAAATCCATACTATCCATACTAATATTATAAATGCGAAAGTAACTCTGTCTGTCTGTCTGTCTGTTACTCAATCACGTCTAAACTTCTGAACCAATTTGCATGAAATTTGGTATGGAGATATTTTGATACCCGAGAAAGGATATAGACTTTTTACCCCGGGATAACGACGCATTCCCATGGGAAAATTCAGATGGCGGATGAAGTCGTGGGTAAAACCTAGTCTTATATACAAGCTGACTCCTACTTATATACAAAGTGGCAAAGTCATGGGAAAATTCTTGCTATCTTATCATTATCAATTCTCTACTGGACACGTAACTTCTCCAACACTGATAAAGCGAGGACTTTTACTCATCCCAACTTAGCGATAGCTTATCATTCAGAGATTTGCTATCACTAATGATAAAGTATTATTCAATAAGCTTAAATAATCCTCCACTTCAAATTATGAAGACACTTAAATCTTTACGTCAAAAGGGAACAAACCTGTATCTCAGATTTGTTATTCAATCAATTTTAATATATGAGCTCGAGGATTTTTACGAATACATTCGTCGTAAATTGAAATTGACATAAGTTTATCTTTTAATTACGAAATCTTCGATTTCCTTTATTGCCTTGAAAAAGAGATGGAAAAATTTTCCACGTATAGATGGAAAAATTAAGATAAATCGTTTTGCACGCGTGTTTATTTAAATTGTTCATTTTCCGCTCCCTTTATTTGAGACACACTAATTTGAATATGAGTTATTATAAATCACACGTACCGAGACTAAGGTATTTTAATGAGCAATTCATTAAACAATCTAATCCTGATGTGCAAAATTTTGCATATCATTTTATAAACAAATATCCTTGTAAAGTTCCGTATATAAAAACTACTGTTTACTTGAACAGTCATACCAACTTAATATGATGACGTGATGGGGGCTCGGCACAGCCAGTTGTAAATACTTAGTGAATTTTATTTATTTGCATTCACAGTCATGTAATATAAAGGTATCTAGTACTACCATTCGTAACAATGGAGGTGTGGCACATAGTTTAAGCTCTCGTTTTATAACTTCTGAATAAGTACCGGAAACTTATCAGATGGAATTTTGACAGTAGTTTTAATACATCTATCGGAAAGGCTATCCGATATTTAGGCTTAACCCGTAAAACCGGCCTTCAGCCTTTGTTAAGTTTGAAAGAATCGAGAGTTTTAGGTCTTTTTCACTCAGAAACACGTAACTAAAAGGGGTCTTCTTTACTTATTTAGGCGATAGAGGATAGTTTTCATGTCACCAAATTACTCTTTGAACGATACAACATAAAATATAATTGTTTGTCACATGTTTGTATATTGATCAGTGGTCAGACATTCTAAAGATTAAGGATAATTTGGTATCCATCACGATAGACATATTAAAACATTTTGTTGATCGTTAAATTGAGAGATTATACTTTGGACCCACAATTTTTATGATATTATTATAGTACAAAGTCCATCATCAAAATTGTTATTTCAAAGTCTATAGATCTCAAACACACATAATTATACACAAATACACGGCACGTTAAAATAATGTGTTGAGAAAAATACGTACCTATTTTGGAATAACCGGTTTAATAAGTCTGCTTTCGTTTTAATAAAACATACACCTCCGGTATCAATCTTGAGACACGCCCATTTTTGGAAAAACTGTTCTTAGATATTGGACTTCGGTCATTTGTTAGGTTAATGATTTTGACAAAAAGATATGTATATTATATGCTATTACACATAAAAGGTTTTAATACTCTTAAAACATATTGTAGTTGGTACACTAATTACACAGTATCCCGATTTTTTATCCTATAGAATGATTAATGCACGTAAAAAACAGGGAAACTTATTTTATAAAACTACCCAGTTTTTGCTGCAAATATTTTCGATAAATTTAATAACAACTCTAATTAGGGTATAACACAAAAACCAATTAATCAGTAATATGTTGAAAGCATACAATTTTAAATTACAAAACATGTATTTCCTTATTTGTTAAATAATATTTGTTAAAATATAAGGAAATAGGTATATGTTTTGACAGTGGGATATTGACGCAGTCTAAGTAAAAAATAGAACGTACCTACCTTAAAACGTTTAAATAAAAAAATAAAAATTGTCACTTAGGGGTATGAAAAATAGATGTTGGCTGATTCTCAGACCTACTCAATATGCTCACAAAATTTCATGAGAATCGGTCAAGGCGTTTCGGAGGAGTATGGCAACGAAAACTGTGACGCGAGATTTTTTTTTTGTGAATCTAAACCATTCTCAGATCCCCTTGAACACACACAAAAAAATTCATCAAATTCGGTCCAGTCGTTTAAGAGAAGTTCAGTGACATACACACTATAATGATAGTTGTATTCATCTAGAGTATAATGTGTATATCTAAATTAAAGTAGCTGTACCAAACAGGCAATCACAATGTTAAATCAACCACTGATGTCCTATTTTCCTGGCAAACAAGGCTTTCTACAAAGTTGTCGGGCTAGAGTCTCGAAAGTTTGCAATAGCATAACCGCATTACTGATTGCGTTTCCGTTAAATGCTAATATGTAGATCACCCATACGTCACTATGACGTAGTTCAATACAGCGCACTTGTACAATATTTATACATAGATAACATTAAACCAATATACTTAGTATATGATATCGATAAGAGAAATCAATACATAAAGTATATAAATACTTATGTAGTGTTTATTTTGTTTCAGAGAGATTCTCGGCGAGTGAATTAATGGGTGTCCTCGCAAGTAAATAGTCAATTATGTACTGTTATATATTTGTATTGCTTTGTGTTTGTGTTATAAGTGTCATCGCGATGCCTGGCGTTTATAAAGGTGAGAATACGAAACGTTGTAAACGCACTTGTTTTGTTTTGCACTTATGACCTTTTGCAATTTGACTGGTGAAAGGTTTGAGTTGTTGTAATTTGGTTCTTCGAATTTTCAGTTAAGGTTCAATTTCTAATGTTGTATTTGTGGTCACTAATGCTATAATTTTGTTAACGTTTATTTACTTTGTTGTGATATTTGCATGCAATATTTAAATAATTTCAATGTTCCACACGAGTATCAGAAGGCAAGAGGGCATTTCTAAGAGTTTGAAGAGATAATCAATTGGTTATAAATTTTCGTTCTCTTCCGTAAAAGTTTATGAAACACATTAGTCAGCAAAGCGGTTCACATTTGCTTGATAGGAAATATTGTCTTTGTAATAATGTACGTGTCCACTGAGTTGGCATCGGCATGGTCAGAATAAGCGTATGGCGTAGATATGCCCATCGTATCTGCGTAATACTATACAAATAAATACAAAAGAACAAATCCTTACGGTCCGTACGCTCCGATTTTAACGCAGTTTACTGTCAAATTAATAAATAACTCTTAAAAATGGCCATAAAAGTAAAAAAAAAATACATTTCTTACGCTCCCGACCCGTGGTACAACTGCGCGGTTCAACTGGTTGTACCACGGGGAAGGAAAGTCACCGTCCATGGTTCAGCTGGTTGTTCTATGTGGAAATATCAAGTTTATTTTTGAAGCTCCACAAAAAAACTACTGCAATACGCATGCATTATACTACACACGTGTAATATTAGCATGTGAGTGTCTGTTAAGTGTCATATGACCCACAACGTGGTCGCTTATCATTCATACTACTATCATTGTACTATGCGACAGACTGACGCATTGAATTATCGGGACAGTACTATGACCCTTGGTTAATGTTCACTCTCTTGTTAACAATTTGTAAATAAGACTAATAAATAAAAAAATACGTGGTCACGCGAATTAATACATAAGGTTCCACGTAATTTTTCTTGCCTCAAAACTATAATGACAAAATTAAAACTCTTTACATAGCTTCTACAGATTCGCCTTTTTTGCACAACATGTAGATTGTCTTAATGTTTCATAGACTTTATAAAATTCTAAACTTATAACCGCACAGCACTGCTTTTGGACCCGTAACGCATTATCACCTACAGCGAAAAATAAAATAAATAAACTCCCCACACACATGAATGGAACTTCACATCACAGTATAGACTCACACATCGATTAATATTACATGGTACTACTTTGTACATATCTCTTTATCTGTATTAGTCGTAGTTTTTTTTTGCGTACTCTATACAGCTTTACTATAAACATATATTCTTTCTTTCAGTCGACATCTTGGACAATGAGGTCCACTCCTACAACTTCCCGTTCGTGCCGCGGTCTCAGTGGCACGCTCGCGGCGCCAAGCAGACGACCCCCCTGAGAACACCAGTACCATTCGTAGTGATACATCACACGTACATACCTCCAGCGTGCTATGATAAGGAGGAGTGCTGTGCGGCCATGAGACAGATGCAGTGCATGCATATGGATGGTAGAGGCTGGTGGGATATTGGATACAAGTGAGTATATCTGCTATAGTTACTATATTATTTTTAGGTTAAGCTTCAGATTTTGGGAGGTTTTCTCCTAAAATGATGAGAATAGTCCAATGATAAATGTTTAAGAGAGTTTTGCTTATTTGTTAGAATATTTTCAAAAGTAGCCTTAGAGTTTAGTTACTTGCCTAGTGACTTACTCTCTTATTACCTACTTGGGCCAACAACATAAAGGACTAGCTTTTACCCGCGACTTCGTCCGCCACCTGAATTTTCCCATAGGAATGCGTCATTTTCCCGGGGTAAAAAGTAGCCTATGTCCTTCGCTTATGTTTTCATGTATGTATAAATGGCACGTGGCTATAAAAAAAATAGGTACAAATCATCGTAGAACTACTTTGTAGATGAGTGCTGACAAAGTAAAAGATCATAAATCATCAACATCCTTGTCAATATTCTTCCTTCATTATCCTTACCGCAATACTTAGAATTCACTATAAAAATAAAATAGGAAATCCCGTAATAACACATACATAGTTATAATCATTACTTTGAATTTCCGGCTCATAATGAACATTTACATACGATTTTCCTTCTATTTGTACGTTAAATGACACATAATTATAATTCTAGTACTTTAGCAAATGTATTTCCGCGTACCCGAAATATGAACGATGTCGGTCCACATTTGACATGACGCATCGCGCAGTAGTATCCTCAAAGTTATACATACTTTTGTGATGAGTCAAATGAATCCCCCATTTCCCTTTAACATATGATTTATTACCTCTTAGAACTTGTTTCTTAGATGGTCATTATAGTCAATGACCTAGTTAAGTCATATCACTTTTAGAATTGAAATTTTGAATCGGGTCACTGTAATCAAGGTAATGTTTTAAGAAAAAAATGTTATTTAAATTCTACTATCGATTGGGATCTACTGTACAAAAATACTTAGTCTGGATTTTATATACCGGGAGCAATTCAAACTCAAAATTAAATATGTGCGGCGATGCATCAGTGCCTACGATTTTTAGCCTAGTACTAAGAAACATTTATCTTCAAAGTTAATTTAAGGCATTAAGCATAGCTGTTTCTTTTCATTTTCCTAATTGAAGTGTTTATTTGTTTCAGTTTCGCAGTAGGCAGTGACGGAGCTGCATACGAAGGTCGAGGGTGGGAGACACTCGGTGCGCATGCGCTGCATTTCAACTCCGTCAGTATTGGCATCACGCTCATTGGAGATTGGAGAAGTGAGTACTATGGAATACAATGACTAGATTTAAAAATATATTGACCTTCAAGTAATGCGTAAAAAGCAACCACCATCGTCTATCATCTATCGTTACAGGCGATAAAAATTGCTATTTGGTAAGAAAAAACAGGGTTCACTTGCCATTTCTACTATACCCTAATGACTACCAGTTTTTTTTAAAACAGCTCACAATTTTCTTATTATACACAAAGCTCAGACCACTAGTTATATTTTAGATGCCAGTTGGCACAACTCATAATTTTCTTTTTTCCTTTTCCAGCTGAAATCCCCCCAGCGCGTCAGTTAAAAACAGCAAAAGCTTTAATAGCAGCTGGTGTCGAACTCGGCTACATAAAGCCTGACTACAAACTCGTCGGTCACCGGCAGGTCAGAGCCACCGAGTGTCCCGGTCAAGCCTTGTTCGAGGAGATACAAACTTGGGATCATTACTCACCCTTCCCAAATTCCGTCGCAGATCTTATTAATGTTAAAGAATTACCTGATTCTGTTAAAGAAAATCTTATAGCGAATACTACAGCTGTAGTTTAGTGTGAAGCGTTAGTATTTAAAGGCTCAATTTCACAGTTACTATTTAAGTCACAGATAACCTATCTGCTGAGTTAAGTGACAGCAAACTGTCAATATTAAATTTGATGAGTAGTGACTGATAAGTAGTGGTGAATTAGGGCCAAAGTGTCGGACAACTTATTCGATTGTAAAAAAACAGCAAATTAATAAAGAAGCTGTCAATATTCCATTAGATAAGCTAACCGGTACTTTTTTGGAAGTGCTGGCCATAAGTGTAAATATTTAGTTAGTTTAATAGCATGATTTGATGATAAGTAGAAATGACAATGAGATTTTTAACAGTAATTTGTCAACGTTAATCAAAGTCAGCATTTCTTTGGATTCTCCTTTTAATTCTGATTTTGTATTGTTGATTTGATTTCTGAGTTTGTATTGTTTCAATGTTATGTCCTTATGATAACAGTTTCAGCTTACTACTAGTTTTATATTGAGTAAGACTCATTTAACTCCTGCAATCATCACAACAGTTCCTAGTTATTCTATAATATAATGAACAAATGTATATTGTAATTTAATAGATCTTAGTGAATTCCGCCCATTATATAAATACAGTTTTACTCTTAAATATGTATTTAGGTTATTATTTCTTACTATTATTGCATATATTTGTTTTGTAAATAGTCATATTATTAGTCTAAGCTATGTGGTCATATATTATCTTTCTGATCACTAAGAGCCCGTTCCCATAGCAAGCGATAAACTAAATAAAATAGCCTAATTAAATTGTTCGCACTGGTTATCAAAACGGGCATTGAGCTTTTGTCTTGTAACGGGCTCTTAGTCGACGTCATTGAAAAATTTGCCGTACACATCAGCGTCGCTGTGCAAAGCCACATACAATGTATAGTAGGTACGTACGCTCGTAGTACATGACCATGGCAGGAAGTTTTAGCTTATGTTTAGTCATAAATAAGTTATAGAAAATAATGCGTAAATCCTATATCTTCTTAAGGCTGTGATTATCTTGTAATTTATCAGATTAAGAATGTATTTATAGATGTTTATCGATAAGTTATCTGATTAATAAAGTTATTTATCTAAATACGAATTTATTATTTCATATTATGCTCTATAAAAGGTAGGTTTCCTTCCCTTTTGTAGCATTTAATTAAATACTAGACTAGACGCTGACCAAGTGCTGGTTGGATATTTTAGAGATTTCAGAACTTTTAGGCATCAAGATGTTTTCCTTTACCGTTAGAACAAGCGATATTTTCTAATAAACTCAAATAAACGCAACACACATTACATAGAAAAGTAATTGGTGTGTTGCGTCGGATTCCAATCGTCACCCACTAGCGGCTAATACTGTTTGTAAAAAAAAGATATTGTATATATAAGGTGTAGTATAAAATATGTAGGTATTTTGCCTTTGACCTTCACAGTCTGATAGCTTATCAAAGGTCGATTTTTTATCTAAGTTTTGCATAATCAAAATCGTCTGTTAACGATAATCTTGTAAAAGCAAATCGGTAGATTACTTAATACAGATAATAGATTAAGCTATAGGTATTTTAATTATTCAATAAACGAATATGTTTGTTTTATTGCTTTACGAGGTCTTAAGGAACTTATTTTTTATTGTAAACTATAAGGTTTACGAGATGAAATTTACATGTTTAAATGCTTACTTCTTAGTGGCATGTTAACTAATTTTAGTACGAGTACTCGTAAGCCCAAAACAGCTCACCGAGTTAATCGTCATAATTTGATATTACTATTTTAATTAAGATATTTGTGTACATATAATTATCATAAACCGATGCATAATTTGTATAACCAGCGAATTAATTTGTATCCATTCATAGTAAACGAGAATGACTCATTCAATACCAGATGTTCCGTTAATATAAATCCCCTGAGAGAAAAAGTACATATTCAATGATAAAAGAACATGATCTGACCTTACACACGACCTGACCTCATGTATTTATAATTTCTTATGTAGCAATGAAACGTTGATAAGGAAAACATTCTTTATGATAATTTTCTAGAGGTAAAGTACCTCTTTTACTCTAAATGGAGAGGTCAGGATTTTTTAAAGTGTTTCTATAATAATAATATGTGGTATAAAAAAAATATTTATTATCAGTAAATTGCGGAATGCAGCGTCTTTAAAGATTGTCAATGAATTTCCGGATTATTTTTTTGATATATTATAGAGATTATGGGCTAAAATATAATTACAGGTATCGCTGATTACGATCTATGGGAAGTAACATTTCTCTATACTTTTATTCCAGTATTGCATTATACAAACTTTTTCGTTATTTTCAACTTTAGGTTCGACGACTATTTTTATTAACAATTTTAACGGCTAGCAAACCAACAATTTTATTTCTATTAGAAGCGAAATTCCAAAAAAATCTACGAAAATTAAAACTTCACAAATATCTCATTACTATTGAATTTTGTTAATTGATTCACGTCGCGATCTAATCGGTATTGCGCGTACTTTGTACATCCAATGTTTTGAATAAAAGGGGATCCCCTCGAGGCGTTCCCACGGTAGCTTATATTACATTATCAAAGTAATACTTGATAGATAACCCTTATATTATGTAAATGATAGCTATCTGCTGTTTTATATGTACTTATGATTCATGGATCAGGATGAGTCAATAGGGAACATTCGTCGATTTTATTGATGTTTACATTTTATGTATTGAAGTTTATCTTTTAAACAATATTATACTTATAGCAAAGGAGTTGTATCTTATTGTAAAAAAGGCCAACGAAATAATCAAGCATTGCGTAAGATTCTGTGGCCTAAATTACATTTTGTTTTAAGTGCCGGTTACATCAATGGTGGACAACTATAATATAAGCAACTAAATGTATTAAAATGTATATCGACTGAACTTAAGCTTATCCATATTACTCCTGAGTGAGGAAATAATATCACCTATTAGTTGTGTACCAGACAGGTAAATGTTTACATTTCTTAAAAAATAAACTAAGTTCCTCATTTACTACGACAAGAAAAGGTATTTTCCTATTCTTAACATTCTTACAAAGAGTAATAACCTTCTTATAAAATAAAAAGGTAAATGAAATTCAATGAATCAGCATAGACTTCCATCAATCAACTCAATATCGAGTGTCCATCTGCGATACAATCATACGACTATTACTTTCTTGGAATGATTATTATCAACAATCAATATTAGTAAGTACTTCACATCATGTGACGTCCCAATGTGAATACCCTGAAGCAATCTGTACCTATGTTATAATGAGTTATCAGTTTATCGATTATAATAGGTAATATGCTGTTATCTAAATGAAAGTGGTGTCCTTGACATTATGTTGATGACTTGCACTAACAAGAGAAATAACGTAGGTGAAAAATACATGTGTAGTTATGATAAAATGTGATGCAAACTCACCATTTATAACCGGTCTTCTCCAGGAAAGCAACATGGAACAAACAGTGCAGTTTTTATTCCCTAAATGGAATTCATTTATGAGACAATAAAAATTCTAGTCTTTTGAGACGATCATTATAATGATTATGGCATGGCAAAACATTCTTCAGCTGCACATTTGCAAACGAAGTGACCACTTTAGCTTACATTTTGATATTGAATTTCAAGCAATAAAATACTGGAGCATAAATTATATTAAATAACCAGTAGTAAAACCAGTCATCGTAAACGTATTGTTCAAGAAATCAATGCTCACCAAATACTTTTCCCGGAAACCGTAAATTATAGGTGTAATTAACGACCTCTAGGGACTTTACCTATGGGAAAACAATCAAACCACAGCAATAAAATGGAAACACATTTTAATGACAAAGATGACTTTCACAAAAATAATTGTTTACTATAAATTGTTCTTAACTACGTACATACAGTAATGATTGGGTTCAATGAACTTTTGATAGAATGCTATTGATGCCACATTTAGATTACTTACAATATTAAAATCTTGACTGTTCTAAAATGATTGAAATCTATGGTTTGATTTAAAATAGCCTTATGACTTTTGAACAGATACCCAAATTGGCACTTATATTTTTTTTTCTGTAGCAAATAATAATAAAATTGTTTTTATTTATAGTTGTACAGCTGTTAATTGAATGATGATGAAATTGATTACATTAAAAGTTAAAATGTCCGTTACTGAACGTATTCTTAATATAAATACACGACTGTACATTTAAAAGGTCGGTAAATAATGTTATTCCGTCTTGAATTGTAGTAAAAATGGTCATTACATAGATTCGTACAAACATGTATTTAATTATCATCTAAATTTTAAAACGATAGGAGCATTTTCGTATCAGAAAAATATTGAGAAATACATTTAATGGATACGACTTTAGTCTTTTCGTTGAATTATAACGTTGATTCAATAAGTTAATGACTGAGACAAATAAATACATATAAAATAAAATGCATTTTTAGAAAAATGCTCCAAAATCGTTTTCAACATTTATTATAATGTAGACATAATTTAGTATTTCTCTACATTTGACACTAGTCGTGTTCATAACACAGTTTGGAATGTAAAGCTTGGCTTAGTTTGGACTTAGGCCTGTTTAGAACCTAGGTTTGTGTGTAACTATGTTCACACCAAGGAAGGACTGTCACATGCTACATATTAGGGTATTTAAAGCTGGGTTGTAGGAAAATGTATGTGCAAAATTGTAAACAGAGGTGTTGCATAATTTAATTTCAAAATGTGGAACTACAAAAGTTATGAGATTTGCGTATTTTGTTAAAAGGGTGTCCCTGGTGCAAACTTTGAAAAATCATTAAGCGTATGATAATCACAATAATTTGATTTGATAGACATCGATATTAATAACAGCACAAAACATCTAAGAAGCCTTAACGGTAAAATTACAGTATACATAGAAATTTATATTTATAAAGACAATATCAGAATATAGGAGCTACACCCAATAGAACAATAAATAAATACGTTTCTGATCTCGCTTACATTAGGGTTTATAATTTAAAAAATATTCTTAAAACTCTTAACAAGAATTTTATATTTAATAGATTATTTAACGAATAATGTCAACTTAATATTATAATTCCTTAAATAAACTATTAAGTATTTAATTATTTTACAATAAACCAACATGGAAGCGCTAATAATATTACGATTAAACCTAATATTTTGGGCAATAAATGAGGATAATAATATAATATTTATTTCTATGAGCTTGTACTTGGTTAAAACACGGACGAAATACAACAAGCGCGAACAATTAACGTTACAATAAATAATACTTATTTAAAATATATTATACGATGTCAGAAATATAATTTTTGATAGCTAACTCTATATTTTTTTCAGATGTCATAGTGAACAATATTTTTCTAGAAAAGTACACTAATTTGCAAGTGTATCTAATTATTGTTAACAGTTGTTACTGAAGCTTGTAGGTAACACTTGATTATTATGTAGCTTTTTCTATTTCCAATAATACGACTCATTCTAAACGTGTGTTATAATAATATTAATATAATATATTTATAGAAAAATTATAATCAATGCCTGTTAAATAAATATACTATAAATTATATAATCTGGATATCCTGTTTTTATACAGTCTTATATAATTTCTGCGGTGTATGTAATAATATAGTTTTTCCATTTTTGGAAAACATAATGTGATTCCACTTTTTGTGACAAGAACCAGACAGTTGTCTGTGATTGACATTTTAGAAAAAATACTTTTCTGGTGTCTAGTGATTTTATCGTAATGCAAAATTTAAGCTGCTATTGATAGCTTGATCAAAAGAAATAACTTTATTTCAAAGATTAATAATCTTTTATGTTTGATTTGAAATTGATTTCAAATATCACGTTTGAAATCAATGTTATTTAAATTAGCACATTGCGTGTTAGTTATTAGATAGTGCATAAACCCCCCGTACACAATGAGTTATCTGTCATATATGGATAGGAATAATTTGAATACAAAAACAAGTTTATCCGTAATAATAGCTAATATTAATCTGTCGATAAACACGTCTGTTAAACTTTGTTTCGGTAGACATGCGCGTAATATTCATAATATAATGATTAATTAATGATAAGGTTTTTCCCCGCTGTTATCGGTTCGATATAAAATATCGGTTACTGTTATATCATATTGATAAACTACTTTCTTTCCGGGTTTTTTTAATAAGCAAATTAATACGTAATTTTTTCTGCAGAATTTGAGTCAATGAACTAGTAATGACTACTAATGGGAAAAAGGTGAATGTGGGAATGTCCTGGAATTGCGAAAACGGGAATAATATAGAACCACGCGGGTGATTCAACGAGTAATTCAATGAATTATAAAGTGAATGACCTACTATTCTTTAATAGTAGAAAGTAGTTTCCAATAAAATACACATAGGTGTGCAGTATGTACTATTCATATAAATATAGATTTATAATATTTCCAAAATTATATTCCACAGACAGCATTTCGGAATAATCCTTATGAAATTAGTAGAGGTACACTTGAAAATTTGAGAAAAAAGGCTAAAGTCATGAATTTGTATAAGTATATAGATCTGGTATATGTAAAGAGATATGATTGACTTATGTAAATGGAAGTAATGATATCTGTTAAGTAATTAGGTTTGATATGAACAAGGCACAAGAGGAAGTGTATCAGTGTGGGATGAAAGACGTAAGGAATGTCCGTGTGAAGCATATCGTTAAAAAAACAAATAGTACAGGTATATCATGATTTCGTAGCGTAATCTCTTCATTTCTAATTGTCAGAAATCGGAAATTTTACAGCAATTTGAATCAAATGACGTAATATTAGTAGAGAGTATTCTTGATTAAGTCCGACCTTACAATTTCGAAAAGGACACATATTTCATTAAGAATAAATTAAATATTTGCCCTTTTCGAAATCGAGTATCCGTAAGATTTTTTTGTAAGAAGAACTGTATACTACATTTTGATAATTTGACAATACTGTACAATTCATAAAATAATATTTGCTACTTGATTTATGCTTTTAATAATATGCTTCACATGTGTCATTCCTGTATACAGATAAAATACGTGAGGTAGGTAAGTACACAGTAGAATCTTAGCAAACAATAGTAGTATAGTAGCAGTAAATAATGTAAATATAGGTACTTTGTTTTGTTCAATAAATAAACATTAGTTAGATACTTAATGTAAATATTTCTCTGTTTTGTAGATGATAATATTTTGTCGAGTGTTCCCAAAAGATATGGATATAAATTTAGAAGCTTTTACTCAATAAACGGCGTAATATTTTTCTTTTGTTTGTCGAGATTTTAGATATTCACACTCATAATACATCAATATATTGTATACATATATTTATAACTGACCGTTATATATTTTTTGCATAATTTTTGAAAATAATAATTTGCTTTCGGCGTAGCGTTCCAAACATCAATAATAATTATAGATATATTTTATCACTGTTTGATAAATATTTAGAGTTTCACGTCGTTTAAGTAAATATACTTTGATTTTATGTATGTTACACATAAGTTTGGCATCTCAATGTACAAATTTTAATATTGTGAAGGTACTTATTCAGACGGTATTATGAAGTGCACTACTTTTTTAATAACTTTATTAAAAAACACCAATATTTTTCTTCCGCTTTCATCATTTTTATAACAACAAAAGTAATTTCCTTGGATATAAAGTGTATTTTTAAATTATATGTATAAGAATATTAAAATTTATTTAACACATTTTAAATACATTTAATAAATGATTGTGCCAATCGATAAATATATTCGGAGTTTTAGTGATATTTAGACATATTTCTTAGTTTAGCCAATATTAAATATTTCGTCTACATTACAAATTTGAAAATATTTTTTCTATTACTCTACTTAATGCCTACGTCCATATAGACACGTCACGTATATAACTGATGGTCATGACATAAGACTGCTTCAAATATACTTTACCATACAAATTATTACAGTGATTCTTCATATTATAGTGCACTAGCTGACTCGCGCAACATCGCTTGCGTCACATAAGAAGAGGGAATGGGTCAAAATTTTCCCTGTTTATTTAACATTTTTTACTAGTACTCTGCTCCTATCGGTCGTAGCGTGATGATATATAGCCTATAGTTTTCCTCGATAAAAAAAACTATCTAATACTGCAAAAAATTTCAAATCGGACCAATAGTTCCTGAGATTAGCGCGTTCAAACAAACGAACAAACAAACTCTTCAGCTTTATATTATTAGTATAGATTGAGCTTTACACATGCAATTGTACCTACATATTCGATTCTTAACATGTGGATTAAGCGATGGTTACTTATAGATAACATCGTATTTTGCTTGTCACACGCGTTGTCAACATTTCCGTCATCCTCTGATCATGACTCGACCACGCACTGATATTTACTTTGTCACGTCATTGTAATGTCCTAGTCATGCACTCGATATAAGTCATATTATCTATTTTTATTAAATCACAATCCGTGTGACCAAAATCACAAACTTCTAGAGGATTGAAGGACAACTCCTTAATACTTCCGACCAACGAAAAATCTATCTGCTTACTAAACATGCGAAAGAGGCTTGCATCTTAGATGGGGATGTTGGTGAGATTGGGCATCTGTTTTATAATAAGCATCATCACATTTGCATTATAAGGACATTAAACATTGAGTGCTGGTCAATTATTAGTCATTAGTGTGCATACTTCACTTATTGAGACTCGATGGAGCACTGATCACGACTCGATCATACGCTATACTTGCCTTATGTCATCAAAATAATACTCGAGTCTGAATTCTATTTTCTACAGTCTACCTAGATGTATTTAGGTGCAATTTTGCTAATAAGATATTTCGCTTATCTATTCCAACTAGTTAATAGTTAATTTATTTACTCGATCAAATCTCTAACATTTACTATTCCTCGCTATGCGAAAATGTTTGCTATGAGTTCAGTTTGTAGCAGTCTCGGTCATGTGTAAGAACACCACAAATATCATTGTCTAGTTAGTATTACGTGTAGGTATTGTTCTAAAGTGATACTTATTTGTTCTCTATCAAAGTCTGAACTTGGAGCACGAGGTCTCGCGCTAGCGACAACACTGCTGAAGCGTCGTGTCTTTCTGCCATTTCTGTTAACAAAAGTATAAGATTAGGATGATTATAAAATAACTAATGTATTATTTTCTTGTGTTAAGGAAGATGTAATATCTTTAAGTCAGCGGTAGATAGGTAATAATAATAATTCACATAAGACAGTGGGTGCTCACGACAAGCCAAGCTCTTAGTCAAAACGTATTGTGGCAAACGCATAATTATTATTTCAACTTATGAGATTCTAACTAACCTATGAACTATGTGATTCCGTCATTTGTTAATCTGATAAATACCTGTGAATTTTGTACTTACCGTTGAAGAACTTGATGATATCAGTGAAGTCCATGGTGTTGGCGAGTATGACGTCACGGTAGGTCTCCAGCAGAGCGAGCGCTATGAACAGCACCATGTGCTCAGACGCCACCAGCCGAGCTGCCCATATCAACTCCCATGCCGCAAATACCTGGATAAACGACGAAAATTATGTATAAATTAGTAGTTATGGAGCAGGCTCCTTAATTTTGTTTTATAGTAAAAACCTAGATAGCAGAACAAACAGTCTTATTTTACAATAGATCTAAAGCCTGAGGTCCAGTTAGCCGAAAACTTCGTATTTGACACAAAATGTCTAAATCAAGACGATAAATTTCTATGTATGACAATAACAAGGCTGTGTTAATAACATAACTCAATATATGAAAGAGAACGGAACAGTTTGAAACAACATTTTTTTAACAAAAAAATATCTGAGCCACATTAAGAGAAAGAAGGTTATAGAAGATAAATTGTACGCTTACATCTTGGTAGAGCAGTTCCCGCTTGAAGTCGAGCAGGAACCATCGGTAGCAGAAGTAAAAGTGCGTGTAGTCGCCGTGAGCGTGCATCAACTCGTACAACTCACAGTCCAGGATCTGAATCAGCGACCTACACAATACATAGACATTTAAACACTACTTTTGATGATTGAGGCCTGGTGGGCTATCAGTTACAGTCGACAACTATTTGATAGCCACTGTGCTGTTCATTGTTTTCTCCTTTAAATGATTGACGAGAATTAATGATTTTACGAATTGACGTACACTAGTTGTCAACTGAGATAAATACATATTTTTTTACAAAGAAAACAATGTTTCATATTATGATTCTGTGTTATTAAAATAATGTAAAGACTACAACTATTTGCGGAATGCTTTAAATCAAACTTTAAATACATAGGCATCCAGAGTCTTCGATCTCCCCCAACGTGCCTGAGTTGTTAAAAGTCACCATTACTCAACGCGCAAAAACATATTGACTCGTGTTTTGGCTTAACGATGGCGTGTTGATAAATATATCAAAATAAACCATTATCAACCGATACATCAAAGATGACACTGAACTTCGTTATATCCTGTTTTATTTTAATACTGCAGTAAATTCTAAATTGCTGGTAAGATATACATTTTTTATTATAAGTATTCGTTAAGTCTTGTCTATAATGAACAGGGGTACCTCAATTAAAAGTTATAACACAAAATTAAATATAATGATATCAAATACGAGTATGATCTAGGAGATCCAGGCTAGCTGATACAAGTTCTTCAAAAAACTGCATTAATTACAATCACACATGGTAGTCAGTCAAGTTTCAAATTCATTTGCAAGGCCTACTTCTAAACAAAATCCTAGTTCTATCTTCGTAGCCTGAGTACATGCGTGTGTAATGTGTGTGTACCTCATGTCAGCGAAGTGCGCGTCCATGGCCTGTCCGGAGGGGAAGTTGTCGCCCGCGCGCGCCATGAGCCGCGCGAACAGCGCATGCGCGGCCGCCTCGTCGCGCATCGTCACCAGCAGCGGCGCCGCCAGGTCGCACATGCCCTGCATATAGCCCGTGTCCAGGTGCTCCCACACGTACCTGCACACACACACATCACACTACAGTGATAACGTGCTATTTGGAAAGTCTTCAAACTGCTACGTTCTGCTAAGCTGGAGTTTCTTCTACCTTGGTGCCGCAAAACCTATTGATTGAGTTAGCTAGATCATAGCAAACGATCTTTAATTTTTGATATGTCCATTTTATTGTGTTATGAAAAAAAAAATACTTACGTGCACATAATATTCCTAAGTTTGTCCAGATTCTCGTCGGTAAAGAACGGATAATTTCTATCGCACCTTTGTACATCCTTTTCTATGCGATGAAGATTCAGCGCAAACGTCTCCACCAATTCATTCTGTAAGAAACAGGCAACATTGAGACATTGTTAATAACCTCATTCAAAACAAAGTCATTTTTTTATAATTCACGAGATTTTCTGAATTTTCTCGAATCGTAGTTAGCCAGCTCAATAACGTTGTAAGCTGTTTGGCCTAGCCTTGCTTGGCAATAAATTGATTTTGCTTTTTTGACCGAAACAACCAAGACAGAATTATATACAGTAGGTAATACTATATTTCCTGTCATGTCACGAGTACCTATAAAAAAAAATTAACTTACAGAGTAGACCCCTCCATTAGAGCTGGCGGGAGAGACGCAGTTGGAGCGTGTGTCGGGCGCGTGTCGGTCGGAGGGCTCGAGCGTGTCGAAGCTGGCGCCGGCCGACTGCGACTCCTCGCGCACCACGCCCAGCGGACTGCGCGCCGGACTCACTGTTGCTAACACAATGAGCCCATTAGTAGGCCAGGGACACTTTTTGACTAAGAAATTGTAAGATCTTTGATGCTTTTAGTACTATTTGTATCTGTATCTGAAGTTAATATTTTAAATTGTTGGTGAACGATGATTAGGTACTGATTTATTTAATTACTATAACAGCCAAAGGTTGCTTTAAAAGCACTATTCAATAGGCACTAAGTCTAAACATTTCACAGACCCATTGTAGAAAAATTGTCTATTAGAATGCTTATATCCGAGATAGATTTAACCCCATTGTTAAAAACACTTTGAACTATAATTAATATTGAATACTCTTGCATATTGCTTTGCTCTAGTAAAATGAAACTGTTCAATATTATAGTTCCTATCAAAATAAATGTTTCAGTACATTGTAACTCACCAGTAGTACCTCCAGACGCTGGTGATCCTCCAGCAGCAAGATCAACAGAAGGATTAGTAATAATAACACTAGTAGTGTACTGCTGCGGCTGTGGACTGGGCTGATTCTCATCAATCGAGGACCCGTTCACATGAGCACTGTCCACGCTGCACAACAAACCACGCCCTTCACCCTTCTGCACTATTCCTTCAGCAAGCCTCTTAATCTCCGCTATACTTTCTCTTCTCATGTCGGGGTTCTCAACAACACTCTTCAAGTGTAAATCATCTTCTTCATCTAAGTCTTTAAGACTGTCTACATCTAAGCTTTCCCTATTATCACGGGTGTCAGTCTCTCCGTTCAGTTTAGTTTCCGTCTGTGAGTCCAGCTCGATGTTGTCCACCTCGTCTATGCTGGGCGCTCGCGATAGAACTGGCTTGTCCGGTCGCTTCTGTTCGTTCTCGCTCGGTTCAGGTGATACCACTGGTGGGTTGTCTGATATTACGCTGCAGTCGTCTTCGAATACCTGTTGAACACACATGTATAGTAATGTTAACCTCATATTATTTTTCAAGCCGATTTAACGGGTTAAATTACGGAGCGTTAAATTTTTGGCGTCTGTCCTCTGTTCATAAACATTGATTTTTTCAAGTAACGATTGCAGTTTTCTTTAGCTCAAACATCTACATGATATATCAAAAAACGACCAAGCATAGAATGATTACTTTAAACATAATTTAAACAATTTTTTTTATTCCCTCAGAATATACATCCATCTTGCCATGAAAAATTGGATGGTTGCAAAGTACAGTACGGTTTTAGACTGTGGTACTATCATACCTCACAAGGTTCCTGGTTGTCCTGCGGCTTGAGTTTCCCGGAGGCCTCGCTGAGCCTGGCGATGGAGGCGGCGGTGGCCTCGCGGTCGCGCTGGCGCACGATGGCCTCCACGCACAACCACTCCGACATCGTGGTCTCGTACTGGCGCCGGCACGACACGTCCTGCTCTACGCGCTCCTCTGCTGTTGAACCGAACCTGACACAAACAATCACATTAACGAGCTTATTTTTAATTTGCATGAAATTGTTTCAGCTAATGCAGCCACAATTTATGTTCCTGACATAAAGAGTCGATCCTGACAGAGAAAAATAACCTGTCTAAGAATTTTAACATCGAAGTTTTATCCTTTATTCATCTATTTTCGGGTCTTCAACTATCTCAATGATAAAACCTATCTCACTTCATGTTTGAGTCGTGAAAACGTAAGTTTTCAATGTGTGGAACCAGAAGTAACGAACCCCTGATAGTTCTGAAAATTCAAGGGAGAGGCTTTTGCCCAGTAGTAAAACATGGAGTTAGGCTAATAAAGAAAAGGAAGTATATTAATATCTTACTCATAGTATCCAAGAAGATAGGGCCACACGTCTCGTCGTATCTCATGGTGCACTCCGCCGTAGTACACGAGGCGGTACACCTCGTCCTTGTCCGTAACGGCGCCGCGCTCGTCGAACATCGCGCGCCACCGCTCCTCTGTCAGACCACTCTCAGCACCTTCTGCACATACAAAACACTTTTATTATAGCTAAATAAATTTATTTTATTATTGTTTTTATTAGTTTCGTTTCCACAAACGATACGATTAGTAGTATTAGTTTCGTTTAGTTTTCGGATTCACATGGGGAGTGGAGGATATAAGTAAGAATCTCAAAACCTAATTCAACAATAACTTTGGATTGCACTGCATTTATAGCAATACAACACATATCTTTGATGTCAGGAAGAAAAGCTCTAAGTTTTACAAGCCTTCTTTTATTAAGACCAAGTTACTGCTATATTGATTTGTTAGATGCAGAATGCGTTCTAGTGCGTTAGTGTTGTTACCTCTAGGAACAATATTAGGATGCACAAGTCCACTGAGATGTGTCCGCACGGTGGACAAGTGCCTGCAGTACGCGAGCCAGCCGTAGAACGCGCGGGAGATGATCTGACGACGCATTGTACTGCACACCAGCTCGATTGACGCCGCCTGGAATAACAACAGACTTAGTTAAGAACAACACATCAAAACAGTGCTGCAATTTAGTACCACTATGGAAAAAGTATATAAAACTGATCAGCCCTCTAACGTATTTCGCAGGAACTCTTTTCTTCAAGTTATTTAAATGTCAAACGATTCGATAGCATCCAATTTAAAAATCGAACTATATTTTTCAATAACAAAATTTTTGTATGTGCAATATTTTGAGGTAAGTTTGTAAGATTTCAGTGGGAACAATAGAAAATAAAACATTCACACACATTTTTCGACACATTTTGTATCAGGCTTCTTGTTTTAACCACAACGAAATTATAGGGGTGTCAAAAATAGCCCGAATTGCTTCGAGAAAAGGATGTTACGGCCGTGCCGCTTTTTTTTTGCTCGAATTGCAGATTAAATCTCGGAAAAGAAGTCACTGGAATATGTCAAAAGCATGATATTTATTAACTCACCTGTTCAACAGGATGATGTGTAACAGGTATAGGTGTAAGTGGCGGCTGTCCGTTCAGTCCGGCTGATGGTGGACAGTCCACCGACATGGTGGAGGAGTCTGATGATGTGGTGGAGGTGGAGGCGAGCGGCCGCCGCGGAGTGCGCGGTGGAGACTGCACCGCGCGCTCTAGGAGTGAGTGACGCATGGCTGGAAAATAACGGTTTATTAATTGGTATATTTCTTTCATAAGTAGCGACTTTGCCCTTCGATTCTTCTAGAAACTGCTATCGTGAAATTTTCAAAGGAGCGATAGGTTACTATCTATAATTTCACGAACGATATTATCAAAAAGTAAAGGTAAAGTTGCACTGACCCTATAAAAAGAATTTGTAGTGTTATATTATACTCCAGTTTGGTAGAAATCTTGTGGAAAACCTAATCTTATTACAATAAATATAAGTTCAGACTACTATCTTGTAGGCTCCCGTGGCAGGAAAACTGAAAAGGAGTGTAACACTTACCTTCTCTATCGCCGATACCATTGTTAACGATCCGGAACACGTAGTCTCCTGCGGTGTCCTCTGACTCAAGTTCGTCGGTCTCTCCGCTCTCACACAGACTTGGCATCGGCCGCCTACGAGCCCGACCGCGGCCGAACACCTGCAAATAGTAACATTATTCCTTACCATACTGTAAAAAGCTAGAAATTAAAGTCTAAAATAATGTATTAGTACAGCCTTACCTTTCCCGTCCCCCTTTGTGACCACAGTGGAGGATCCAACTGACCATGTGGTAACAGGCCTGTTTCTAAATTGCTTAGGAAAGACAGCAGATGACCTCCTGAAAATAATACAAAGACGACTTATAACTCACTACTACTTTAGTCACAAAAACTTTTGCTTGATTAAAAACAACTATTTTTAAAGTAAAGAGTCGCATGGATCCTAAATCCTATCCATCTAATCATAATTAACGGGAACACTGCGTTCGAAAAAACTTTATTGTAATTTATACGTTTGCATATAAACAAACCTACTTTTTCTTTTACACACCTGTTGAGTTTGAAATACTGAAAATGTCTTCGTAAATGATCAGAGTCACAAAACACTTCTCAGAAATCATTGAAACTAACTTTTTCCTTAAAATTATCATACTACAATATAAAGTAACTTTTTGAAAGAATATTTCAATAAATTGCCTCATCCCGGTTCTAAAACGCTAACGACAGCACTTTCGCATTACTCGATCGAACAATTCGTGATTTTGTTCCCTGTTACTTTAATTTTCTTTAAACATAATTGGACAGGCTTATCACATTTCTTCTCTTAAATTACAGACCTTGAAGAAAGGAGAGATACATCTTTTTGGAATCTTCAAATTACTTTAAGTTCGCCTTAAACTGACGACCTATGACATTTTCATGTTATACGCTAGAATTATTTTCAGAAACATCACAAAATGCTGAAACATTGGTTTTCTCTTGGCGATTGGATATCCACACTAACACCATAACAAACTTCTTTTTAAGGTAACTAAGTACCTACACTACTGAAAAATACTATTATGTACTAAAAAAATCGTCTTGAAAATGTACAATGTTACATGTATTGCACGGACAGCAGTATATAACGTCATACGTAGACGGCAAATTAAACACATTTCGTAACTACACTTGGAAATTATAAATACGACCTCATAATACTTCAAAATGAAGTAAAAATAAAGTTAGATATATTTCGTGCCTACCTTTCGGGAAGTGTATCGGCGGTCTCTGCACCCCGTCCTGGCCGACCAGTATGAGCGCGTCGCTGGCCTGCGAGCGATGCACGTGCACGTACACCACCTCCCACACGCACACTTGCAGCGACATCGCCCAGTACACGCTACATAAATATATCACTTTAGATCGTGTTCATTATGTCAAATAAAATCATTATGGAACATATTTATAGAATTTATCATGAATTTTAGATACTTTACAATTAAGTTCTGTATTTTTTAGATTCGAACCTGTGTTTGGTCTAAATGTTGGTACCTAGTAACTTCTATTATATTAAATAAGTAGTTACTCAGTTCTTTGGTCTCTGACTACCCCTATTTGGAAATGGTGTGAGTTTTTGTATGCATGACGTATGTACATATATTAGCAGCTACATAAAAAACATGCCTTTCGCGTATGAAAATTATTTACATTTGCACTAATCTAATCCGTGAAAAAAAGTACATTAAAGTAATTAAAGCAAACCCATAATTTGTCAAACTTAATTACAGCATTCAACAAAAAAAGTTCTAAACACACATAATTATACAGCAACAAAATCACATGCACGTAAATAGCACATTGAAAGGTCACACGTTTAATTACTCTTTGAAACGGTACATTCAAACAGGATACGACCTTCGCCGGTTCACAATTAATTCTATCATTACTGAAATCCCAATGATGAGACAATTAAATGGAAATAAATACCTATTAAGGATAAATGAAACGTTTGGAAATGTATCTCATAATTGCCTGTAATTCTACTTGTCGATAATAACGAGTAAAATTGCTGTAATTTGGAAGGAAAACGAATAAATGGAGTTGTTTAGATAACGGCTATTTGATTTCTAAATAGTAATTTAGTAGCTCAAGAATTATTTACTACTATGGTAACTAATATAACAAAATTAATGAAACATAATATTATAATTAGTCGAACGCCGGCAACGAAACAAAGCAAAGTTATTTATTATACGTGGTTATTTTATAGAAGATTTATTTTATTTTTATCAAGTATCGATACGAAACCCTGCTGCAAGTATAAAAATTGATTAAGTACCTGAACCTTTTAAAGCGGTTATTATTTTCATAATACTTTGGATTACA
The DNA here is from genome assembly GCF_050436995.1 of Anticarsia gemmatalis. NCBI lineage: Eukaryota > Metazoa > Arthropoda > Insecta > Lepidoptera > Erebidae > Anticarsia > Anticarsia gemmatalis. The sequence goes on along the minus strand of NC_134764.1, from coordinate 3,528,332 downwards.
GGCATGAAATCATACCAAAAAAATCAAGTTTTCTATATCTTCTATAGCACCTTTCACTGCACTTTTATGCTAAGTCCCCAACCCGCACTCGGGCGACGTTATAGATTTAGCTTCTATTTCATTCTGAAGAGGAGACACTTCCGATTATTTGGACAGACCCTTATTGGTTTAGTTGGTTAGTATCATAATTTCTTGGGTGTGAACGTACCAGTCAATGCACATAGGTCCAGCACATCGTCTCCTGTATATGGTGCAGACGGGCGCCATGCTGCAAAGAACGCACGCGCGCGGGCACGCGGACGCATGCACTAGGTGACATCGGAGTCTACACACATGCGCTACATCAACACAACACAATACAAGCGAACAGAAAACAAGCTTTAAGTACTAAGATAATAGAGATAATAAGAAAAATGGTGTTGAAATTGTGTGTATTTAGAAAAATTTATAAATTGTTTAGGTACTATTTTTGTATAGAGTAAATTCGAAAATTTTGGAAAATGGCTCGGGCTCTACTCGAGCTCGGCTTATCTGCCGAAAATGTACCTTTATGTAAATATCAGCCGCAAACGTTTGCGCTTGCAAACCCTTTGTTTAAATTCCGCCAATAGGACACTATAATTTGATAATGTTTCGTATAATCATATCTCTCCAATATTGTAAACAAAAGCTACATACGGTAAACTACTAAAATCAATAAATCTTCTCAATAAACAGCGACTATCGTATTATCGTAAAATCCTTGGCCCCAAACTAAGTTCTGACTATTTGAATATTTAAACCAAGTCAATATTTGAAGGCGATTCGACACTGAATTTCAAATGTGCAGAGATGTAAAGCAAACAACATCAAACAAGCGAAAAGACTTTCACTGAACAATAAAGTTGAATACTTAAAAGGAATGTTTAAGTACATCACAAGCATATAAAGTTTAAAGTAATGCTTGTACTGTTTAATAGCGATAATAAGAGTACGATAAACTTTTACATTATAGGAACAAAATTGTACAGCAAAATTTGGAGGTGGATATTTTTAGCATTGTCTTAATTGTACCTGCACGTAGGTAGACATGTGCGATAACTATATTTAAACACCGATATTTTACAATGTAATGACACTTTCGTTAATAGTATTATTAGTTAAGTTTCTTCACACTTAAAAATTGAGAATTCAAAACCTTTTCAATCGCTCTAAGATGAAGAATATAGATTTATAAGTATATACGTCGTTCCGCCGCTTTTCCACCGATAAAAGAAATGAAAGTAAACCAAGTTACAAGTTACTTGTCCGAGTAAAAGTCCCCGTGGAACCCGCTCCACTTGCAATAGAAACCGGCTTAGGAGTTACGACGAAGTTTTACAATACACACATTTTCAACAATATTTTGCTCAAAGAAGCTTATTTCGAAGAAAGGTTACACGTCTTTTAACATAAATGCTTCCATTACACCTGCTACTTTTGTTTTGAATGTCAAACAATCAAACCGTTCTCAAGAAGCTAAAGAAGTTAAGCCGATAAAAGTTTTGCCGTTCTTGGAATGAGTCGTCAATAATTTTAAGGATTCGATCGAAGTTTCTCGAAGGAGGACCCTCCTTCCTTCTCAATAATAATGACGGTAACTTTCCTTCGAATATGAAAATCGTACGAACATTGATTGCTACTTCACATCTACAAAGCCATACTATAGAATACTTTTGATTGTTATTAAGGTACCTCTTGTCGATTCCCTCGCTCTCTGCATATCCGTTCATGAGCTGATTTGGTGTCCATTTAATAACCAACCCTGCAGCTGTTTGATGCAGACTCAAGTACCCGGGCATCGGTTCCTCAACATCTTTCTAAAATATTAAATAAGATTCAGACACTTCATTTAAGACGACAAAGGAATATTATTACATTTATCTTTTAAAATAATAATTTCAATTTCAAACTTTCGCTTTTAGAATTCCATCAATATTTCAGACTGAATTATGTCTGGCTCCAAAATTAATTTAAAGTTTGATACATTTATCAGAGAGAGGCTCGACTTTGGAATTATGCCGAGTTCTTATTATGACAAATAGTTGCCTTTAAAAGGTCTCGGTATATTAATATAGTAAGAAATTAGTTTCTAGAACTGCCGGGCTTCTGCTGAACTATGACCCACAAATACAGAGCACTATTCAGGAATTGAATTCAGAGAATGATCTAAAATTCAAAACATTATTACGAATACACGTATTCAGTTTGTGATTGGCCTTTTCCCGAGGGTCCAGTATGGAGCGGGGCCGTGATCGAACAAATTCAATAAAGCTCATACATCATAAACAAAGGCAAATAAATCAGAAGGAACAATAAACATTACTCACCGGTTGAACCCTTACGTTGTTTTTCCCATATAAAAGTGTTGCCGTCGAGTTTTGGTGTAAACTCTCTACGTAGTCCTTGGCAGTAGATCCACCCGCTTTTCCTGTACCTGAAGTTAAAAACCTACTTTGTACACGTTTCTTTAGATAAAAGTGGTTGTTAAAACTCTAAATGCAGCGAACTTCAAGGAAATACGGCGAATAATGTTATTAACAGTAAGGAAACTCTCTTTAAAGTTTAATTAGAACTTCTTACTTTATAAGATGAAAGAAAGTTTACCTGTGTTGACTGTACTTCCGTCGTCTGACGAGGCGTTCAAACTTCGTTTGAAGTTAAGAATCGGCCTTCGAACTGATGGCGGCGTAGTAGTACCGGCAGACATTCTGTGTCTCTGTACCTATACATAAATTATGTGTTTGTTATACATCTCCGCTCCAACGATTACTAAATAAATATGTTTATAACGATAGTACGAGTAACGAAGTAAAGTAATTTAAGTTTCAAGATTTCAACTCAATTCTCCGTAATATTTAATTGGGAGATTGGAAAATTCTTACTTTACACTAAACTCATCAATAATATCAAAATGTACCCACCAATTCGTCAGCGGGAGGGTCTGTCCAGAAACAAGCGGGTGCTTTAGCTTTAGAATATTCTAGAGCACACGGCCCAACAAGTAGGGAGCTGAGAATGCTGCCGTAGTCGGGGTCAGCGACTAAGGCGTCTCGCTCGTAATAACGATTAGCGTTGCTCACGAGGTGCTCGATAATCTTCGCTAACTGACGCTCGAACAGTGCTATTCTTATCCAGAGGTATCTACGACAAAAAAGAAAGCATCAGTCTCTTGTAAGTTGTACTTAAAAATAATCCTACGCCTGAATAACGATTAATCAAAGCCCGACGAAAAGTCACTTCCACGTAAGAAAAAGCCAGTCCCTTCGAGAACAAAGTATGCCTTCCAGAAAAACAAACAGCCTTGAGCTACCTCGCAATATATTTCTGTAAGTATAATATGTATCAAGCGTGCTGCGAGGGCAAAAGGCATAAATCTTACGTATTCCAAGCGTGAAGGCACTCAACGAACAGTAATATATTTCCTTTGCTCCAGAAAAAATCAAAAAATTATAAGCAAAAAATATTGGAACTTTCTAGACGCGTGCCAAATTCCCTGGAGACAGCGTTATTAAAGGGAGCGAAAAACAATGGGACAGCAATATTTTTCTTTAGCGTCAGTAGAAATTTTAATGAGTATTTTAATTTCACAACGACTCCAATGAAAACTTCTATAGACTTTTTATGAAAGTAAGACTTTAATATCCAACTATAATAGGTACTGTTTTAGATGTTCTAGAAATCGAGTGCAATATTTAGGTCCTAGAATGTTCGATTCAGGTTCCGAAAAAATGAAATGAAACATAACGCTCCTTATTATATTTAAGTTACGAGCAAACATAAACTGGCAGTAAAGATGGCCACATCAGGAATACCCGACGTTATGAGTATAAAAATCCACTTTATCGTCCGGTACAGCTGAGATAAAGACAATTTCGTCAGCCCAACAGATTGTGCTCTGACCTTGACCTGGGAAGCTGCTCAAAAAAATCTAACGCACCTTCGTTTGGTCACACCTTTTTATTAGTTCAGTTTCTGTGGAGATCATGTAATTGAATTTGAATGTTAATAGGATCAAACAATAGTAAATAAGACTAACATTGTAAATGGCGATACGTGAGTGTATTTCACACACATTTACTTTCTGTAAAACAGGCGTTTTTAATCATAAAGTGATTTTTTTTTATATGTAGTCCTCAATGTTCGATTTATTTTGCTATATAAAAACGCAGTCTAACACCTTACTAAGTAACTAAACATTTAGTCCTATGGAGCTAAAATTTAAATAATGTAGTTTCTTCCTGGTATTGTAAATGATTAAAGTTAATTTCTATTCACTTTCATGGGAGTTCTAAACACATTTTTAGAGTTTATTAAAAATTTACTTACCAATTACTTACTATGAATATTTTTAAAAAGTTATTCAATTCGGTGTTATCAACACCAGATTTAAGACAAACAACGAAAATAATTATGTTCATTTACACATAAAATGACGTCATAAACCAAAAACAATCTCATAAAGAACAAACATAACAAAGGTACGAGTCTTTTATAGGGACTTCAAATAAAATTTGCTTCAAAAGATTGTACCGTCTTGGATAATGGTTTTCATAATATTTTGTTGCTTTTATATACACAAAGGATGCTATAAGGAAAACACATTTCGGCCATTGAAACTCATTCTGCTTCGGTAAAGTCAAAGAAATCGGTTAGAACTGACTAATGGTCAGATTTAATCGATAGTGATACGATTTTTGGGTACATGGGATATGGGATGTTTTATACAGAAGTGATCAAGAATAAAACTAATAAGATACTTGTCAGGTTCAGGGTTGTTCTTTTTTTAAACGAAAGTTGCAAAATGTGGCTTTTTTAAATCACTGCCTTTTTGGCTATGTTAAATGATGCCTACATACATTAATATCACGCCTTTATCCCCTCGGTGGGCTGAGACGAAAGAACGCCACTTGGTACGATGATGATTAGTGGCACTTTTTAAAATAATTCAATTTTATTTCATACTATTACGTTTCTAAACAAATTACTCAAGAAAATTGTAGTAATAGTAAAGTAGTGGGACTAATTGTATTTAGTTCATTAAAACCACTAGACAGCCTTTCAATAAATTACTTTAAGCTTAGTATTAAAATTGTTCGTATTAAAATAGTTCGCTATAAGTGTTTTTGGTCACAAATTAGTTTTAGTGTAAACTAAAAGGTTCTTAAGTAGCACGTTACTTTAGAATAAGTAAATAAAACATTATGCACAAATAATACTCGCATTTATAATAACTGCTTTTCAAATGCCCGGAATATGACTGTCAACATTTTCTAGTAAATATAAATCTTTGTCTATAGTCGTAACATTATATCCTAATGTACAAATATCATTACTACAGTAATTTTAATGTAAAAGCAACGTTAACATTCGAGGAAATGTTGTAATACAAACATGTATTTAGTTATTTGCAACTGCAAGTCGCTTTGGAGTGCATTCATGCGTTAAGGCCTTTGACGAACCCTGATTCTGGCGAGATAGTGTGTACTACGCTTTATACGCATCTACGTTTCGACTAGTGTGTGTTTGGCTGTAATTACTTAGTCATTATCAACATGATATTTCATATTGTGCAATATACATACCATACATGTATTGTATTTTACACAATCTCCCAATCTTAACTAAAGGCATTACTCAGGCTTACTAATATTTCAGATTTTTTTCCAAATCACGATTTTCAGTAGACACGAGCTGTCCCTAGCAATACCCTAAATATTCAGTAGTACGTAACTGATTACCATAACTGTCGAAACGGCATCACCTTTAGATCCTGCCCAATCCTTCGGGGAAATACAAGCGAGATATTATATTACCGATGTATGTATACTGATCCTTTTGACCTTTACATGAAACGGATTCCCGAAGCCTAGACTACTATTTCAGCCAACTTACACAGATACAAGAGTCCGCCATTTACATTTCATTCTATTTGAGTTTTTATGTACAACCGGTATCGCTTGAGCTCTCGTCTTCCATTTCCTTTAACGTATTTGAAGGTATAAACATTACATAGAGGTCTACATAGTTTGGTTCTGAATCGTATTCGAGGCACGTAAACGAATGATTCGGATGGAAAATTGGTGGACTGTTTGCGCTCGGAAGTTAAACATAGTATTGAGGCGAAACATGAAATAAGATAAATTCAATTTTACGAGCATTTTGTTCGGATAGCGCCAATTCACGGGTAGTTTTGCGGATATGTTTATTGCGAGGATGTTATATAAAATTTGAATCTCTATTTTAATGATAATGGTATCACACATGGTACACATTACGCTGATGTAATTTTATACTATGGCTTCATCGCGATTAGTTCTGAATGGAAACAATCAAAGTCTACAGAAGTGTGCTGTTTGCCGTGATAATACTTTCTACGTGGTCAAAACATCCTTACTACGATCAATCCATTAGAATAACCATTAGTTATGTTGTACAGATCTTATAAAAGTCACTCTTTGTAAAAACCACCTAATTCTATTAGTATAGGTGACCACTAAGATAGTTGAGAATAAGGTCAGACGGGGAAAAAATAACTCACTTGTCCGATATGCTACGAGGTGATTACTATCCCGCCGGCCTTTGTTATAACAGGTGTAGCAAATATCCGTCGTACCGCCGAACCTATCGGAGCAAGGCCGTGAGGTTACTTGTCGCAATTATCGATTGTCTCACACAAACCCTGCCCCACTTACATATGTTACAAGTGACGATGTACTTATGACGTGTTTATTTACTGAGATACATTGGAAGAATTGTGTTGTGTCTCGAACTTTCTGATTGACACTTCTTCTTCTTCTTAGCGTGTCGATGGCAAACAAATTATAGTATATTATTAAAACTTAAAATAGTGTGTGACACTTTCTGTCTAGCTATATACTGCCAGCCCAGTATTCAGCTACGTGTACGGCGTTTTCTGTACAGCTCATAAGGTCCTGGTATGAGCAAGAGTCAGGGCACTCACTGTCAACATCTGATTGACACTGACTGTCCTTATATCAAAGAAAAACCTTGATAATAGTATTAGCTGTAGATATGGATATTTTTAAAGCTTTCCCATGATATAACAGAGTTATCGTAAGTCTCTATAGGATCTATTTGCAACGGACATGAAATATCGTCCAGTAAGTTTGACAGTGTAGATTTATATGTATGTATGACTAGTAGACTACAGAACATTACGATAATAATACTTACTAGACAGTGAACATATAAATAGTAATACAACCGTAGCTTAAAGCAAGAGCTTTTTACATGGTTCTTCTCTTAACAAAAACATTTATTTTAAGAAGTGTATGAATATAGTGTAAAGTCTAGATAAGGAATATACATTACACAGTATAATTTTACTTAACAAAACATCTCGCTATAAGAAATTTCGTGCGACATATTTTTATATTCTACAAAAATGTTTACATCATACACCAAAGCTTTTCGGTTACTCAGTTATTTAAGTAACTCTAGAGCTAAAGTTAAAAATCATCTTCCACGAAAACAATTTTAGCTGTTTCCGACGCATAATCATCATACATTTATTATGCTTTAACAAAATTAGTATATATAACACAACAAAATTAGTATAAATAAGAACACGTAAACATTTTTACATCGGTAAAACCTACCAATAATACTCAACAGCATAAAACTCCAAATCTTTGCTTATCTTACTATAAATTCTTTACACATAGTTCTACCAAGCGCTAGAGAGAAGCTTGTATGATTAGTTAGAAATACAAACTGTTCACCAACTAGAAAATATTTTAAAGTATGCGGTGTGGAAACTTTCCGTCCGCGTCGAGTTTACAAGCTTTGTGCTTACATATTGTTATCTTATATTAAACGGGAACTTGCTGATATGTAGTTTATAAACTATCGTATAATATTCCAGCACAAGTTTTGAGATTAATCGTAGTATTATAGTCACGCATGAAGTTTATATCTTAAAAACAAGTGGAGCAGTAATTGTACTACCTTCTACTAAAGCTATGAAATATTATCAACTAAAATATATTTTACGATACAGAATATTTTATTTCAAAAGATGTACTGTGAATACCAACAAGATATTTAATGAATTTACCTGTATAGTAGTCCTAATTAAAAGTTACAGAGCTTTGTAAAAGTAATAAGATCAGGACAAATAATAGAAATAATTAAACTTGGAGATCAAATAAAATCGTGTTACTAACACAAAAACTAGAACTAATTAAATGAATATCAGAATAGACAGTCACATTTTAAGCTAAGTATATAATTAGTACTAAACATAATACACAATTTCAGAGCTCGTTAAGTATTAGTTTTTTCAAATACCACTAAGCGGCCACCCATCTATGAAATGACCTCGCCAATATTAGCTTGACTCACAGATCATTTACCGACGTGAAGCTGGCTACGAAATAAATAACAGGAGAACTTATTCTACTCGAATAAGTATTTGTGGTCAAAGCAAACACTTTTTCTTATTGCGAACGTGAAGTGAAAGGAAATTGATGGCGGCCTATTTATTGTAGAATAAGTAAACTTCCTTATTTCTCTTTGAAACTCATTACGCCCATAAGTAATGGATGACTGAAATAACATTTGTAACTATATTCTGAGGCGCCCATAGCCAGTTGCGCTCACCGGTCGGTAAACGATCTGTGGGTTTAGCAAACCTTGGCGCGGTCATTCCATAGATGGGTGACCGCATAGTGGTATTTGAGCTGGGCGTCTCCGTGCTTCGGAGGGCACGTAAAAAGTCGGTCCCGGTTGTTGTCTACTAAGATAACAGTCGTTAAGCCATGTCAAAGGCCTTACGGGCGGCTTGAACAACTTTGACACTAGGTTGACCACTAACCATACGATATGAATGAATGAATGAACTATATTCTGTTGTTAGATGTTATATGAACTATTATAGATTATTCTTTCGATGGATAATTTTGTTCTGACATACCTAGTGCAAAAAATTACATAAAAAGGTCGACCAGCATTTCACATAAATTTCCAAAATACGAGTTAAAACGAGACTTATCAAAACAGACTTAGCTCCCAATTATTTTTAATTGCTTTATCGGTAATCATAAAAGCTCTCATTCTCGCTAACAAATAATTCGGTTCTGCTAACAAAAATCTAAAAGAAAATTTACAATTTTTTTGCCACACGCCGCTGACCATAGTCTCATACACTTTAAAAAATCGAAATCCAAAATCGGTCGCATGATCATCATCATCACACTGTAAGACTACTACTTGAAACATAGAGACAAGTTAATATTAAAAAAACTAGCATTTTATGAATACGCAGGAATTAAAACATGCATTAATAAAAAGTATTCATACACTATCTGTTATGTAATCTAGAGTTGGTATAGTAGCCTTCCCAGTAATGGATTATTTATTGAATTTATGTAGCAAACTTGTTTAACTTGCGATATTTATCTATGTTACGGTAAAAGGGTAAAGGCCATAATGCCACATTTGTTCGACAGTTTAAATAGCTTACCCTTTCAACTTTGTACGCTGTGTTGGTTATTTAGGATAGGTATCGTTATTTTATAACTTATCACACTTTCTTAGCAACCTAGGACGCAAATTATCCATGCGTTATAGCAGAAGTTTTAAGAAAATTGTGGCATTACGTGTAATTATTCCAGAATCTTTTTCAATTATATTTATCGATAAGCAATTTCTCGAGCTTTTTTAAAGCTTTATTTTAAATATCACTTTTGACACTTACGGCCACCGGCCAACGAAAAAGTCAGTCTATTACTGTAATTTTTTATCTAAAGCGCGATAGAAATAATAAAGTATGCGTCGATTGCTTTTTGAACAAATCTTATAAAATTTGGTCAATTAGCTTTAAAAGCACAAAACGTTTATAAAGTTCCGTGTTAAGTGGCCACTCGAGTGGGCTTCCCGAATTGAAGTACTCATAGGCTCAAAGATAAAGGAAAACTTTTTTGTTCGATCATACACAGGCTTACTGAAGTATTTCAAGTACAGCGAAGAAAAGTATTTTTATTAGAATGAAAGCAATAATATTTCCTCAAATATTCTTTAATGCCTTTTATTGATTTTATTGAATACAATATTTTTACAGGCAAGACAATTTGTTTTAAGATGGTTTCTAGCATTCAAATCAAATATACTAATTGAGTTATTACGACAATAGATGTAACTCTACATATCTACTAATATAAATATAGTCCAACAACTTAGTAGAGATTTGGCATGCACGATTTCTAATATTATGTAGCTCTGTCAAACAGGCTATCGTCAGCTGCATAAACTTACGGATTAGTGGTGTCCTAAATTAAGGATCTGAATATTTCCGTTTAAATTGCATACAAAGGTCTCTACTAAGTAATTGGACTACAAAATAAAGTCTATTTCTATCTCTGGTCTGAAAAGATGAATGATTCACGTGTCAGTAGTTCTTTTGTTTCAGAAACCTTTGTGTCACAAACTATTGTGATCCTTTGATACTGAACAACTAAGTTTCCTCACATATTGTTCACGTACAAGTCCCGCGCATACTTCTTTCTTTATATGAAACTTTTATGTTGACAATACAGGCTTTCTTCATAAACTTTTCGTGTACAGTTACAGAACTTGGTAATAAAGTCTGAGTATGTATTCATTGACCTTTAGAATATAATATATAAGGAATAGGCAATAAATAAGAGAAAATGTCAACAGAAAATTGTATTACATTTTAGAATAGTGAAGGCCAAAAAGATGAATAATCTAGATGACATCAGATTTTGAGATATTCAGCCTTTTTTATCTGCCTAGTAGCGACTCGCCGCTACTTTGTCCAAAAAGTTACTTTTAATCGAAATTTCAACAAATTATACCTTTAAATTTACCTCGGCGATTTTTCTATCTATTGGTGAAAACTACATGAAAATCCATTAGATAGATTTTGAGTTTATATCGAAAAAACTAACAAACTCGGCGAAAGTATCTTATAAATTTATAACGATTGTTGTCTTTACTTTAATAATAACATTTAACAGGCTTACACTGTAGTTTACAAACATCTTTGAACATACATAATAATAGCATCACTCCTTATCCATAAGTTCCTGACGCGAACTTTATACAACTAATCCAACTTGCACAAATTTCATACATCCTGACTTAGTTCTAAACTAATTTCAATGCTGAAATTTAATAAATAGTTTCTAAGCGCGTGTAGAATATGTTAGTGGTGGGACACTATACTTTTAAAGATATTTTTTTGATGAAGAGGTTTCTAGTACTTCTGAATTAGTGTCAATTAGATAATCAGTTCAGTAGGTTAATAACAATTGCTGTACCTGTCAGCTAGGTTACCTAAAACTCATCCAAAGGGGATCGTTTTTTGGATACGTTTTAAACCTTCGCGTGGCTTAAGAAATACTTATATTATACGTAGTTTAATACAATCAAGCCCTTTTACCTTGCTTGACACAGGTTGTACCAGTTGTCGTCGCAAGCGGTCTCATAAAACATTCCCAAAGCTCAATCTTGCAATTTAAACGGCCAATTTGTTGTTTACACGAGATGTTCAAACTACAGTAACTTGCTCGGGTATATTATAACTAAGTTGTGTTCAATTTGACAGATCAATGGCGTTGGAGCGAATAAATGGATTACACGCCGTTTAACTCAATATCCTTTCGAAGGGGATTTCGGAATACATTAAAATATTAAACTACAAGACGTATGTATTACTCTGTAGCGCGATTCTGTTCATCGAGTATGGAAAGTTTGACATTTAAAATGTACTGACAAAATAGTTCCTGCGATGGACGCTAGCGGCGCTGGTCTTATTTTCATACAATTTTTGTCAATGACTAGCTGGTTATCACTAGTCGACAGTGGTAGACAATCGAGCGACTCATATAACATTTTTGGTTTAATTTTCGCTCATAAGTTGCTATAATTTGTTATTATATTACGAAGCTGGTATCTTATTACAAAGCTAAAGAACATTATGAAAGCTAAACAGCACCTAAGCAGTGAATCCGCTATTAAATATTACTTACGCTTTACATCACCATGTTATGCATAAGTAAAAGTTACAAGCAAGCAAAACGTGCTAACGCTAATATGAAAAGTGGTTCCTTCTGTTAGATTTCATGGCGGATTACTGACGACATGTTAAACAAGATTGCACATGCGACCGCTCTTTGGTCACGTAAGCTAAAGGAACGAGAAAGGAGCCACCTTGACCCACTTGTCTTGAAGCTTGGAATAAAGCGATGGAAAAATAACACGTGTGACCGGCCAGACAGGCAGAAAGGAAATTGCTATAGTCTGTGATAAATCTCAACTGTTCTGCAAATACCTAATGGTTGTTTAAGAGCAGATAGTATTTCTTTACCCTATTTAATTGTTAGTACAAGTCGTATTTGGATGTTTTTGGGTATGACAGGCACATTATTTAAAAGGCTTTTTACCATCATGCTACAGAAACAAAGTGAGCTGGAAAAATTAATTACAGGTTAATTTTTGCAAGGCCTTTAGCCAATAGAATGCTATGACGGCGTCATATGGAAACCCAAACTACGAAAGTATAATATTTACTTAAAACATTGCTATACAAAGATACTGTATAGTAGTAGCAGAAACGCAGAAAAATAAAGATAGATCGTTGGCCGTGTTTCGAGAGAACGATCAAATATTCTGTGAAGTTTTTCTAAGCCTGATGGAAAGACAGCAATATCTGCAACGTTATATTTTTCACATTTTGTTATAAAATTTCACAAGCGAGTGAAGGCAACTCGATGTAACATTCTAGACATGTGCAATGTAGACGGGCTACACGACGTGAGGCGACGAATGTCACAGCTACTTGTGAATAAAGAATGGAGACTAATTTTATTTAAATAAAGTCGTTATAATGTAGGTTAGCAGTGAAAAATGTGTGATGATTCGGTCTTAACTTAGTACTAATTTCGTAAGTATAGTAACGTCTCAATAAGTCACAATCAATAGACAATTTTAAACGAAAAAATCGTGATATTTGAATAAGTTATTGTATTAGGGTCTTTAACTCAAATGAATCAATTATTCTTAATAGAATTTAACATATTAACTCAGCACACATAAGTCGTAAGCGATAGTCTTTTTAAATAGGACGTATGAATGCGAATGCAGCGAAAGACATTTATAGGGATCGTAGCAAGTTGCGTACTTTGGCCTCTGCCTACCGTTTAATATGATGTAATGTAAATAAACCTAGTTTACCTACGCTTTATGATATAGGCTTGGCATAGTATTTAAGTATAGAAAGACTTCCATATACCATATTACCACAGCAATAATACCCACAACGGATGCAATATTCTTACAATACACAAGAGTTTTATAAACATTTTCCTCTCAGCTACTCGATACTGAAGACATTGCGTTAACTTTACGAGCGTAAACCTATAAAGTTTACGTCGTAGTCTTCCTTAAGACATAAGCTTTCCAATCATGAAAAGGTTATGAGAGTCTCATATATCGAATATATTGTTTACCGTATTTCTAAAAGGAAAATTGTACTGGTCTTGTCACTACATATTACAAAACCAAATCACTTGCCGCGTCTGCCTGTCCGTCTGTTCGCGATTCGAATATATTTCATACGGTTTTCACTCACGAGGACCAGTTTCGTGTATAATTTATTAAGGTTTTGTGTAAATTTTCTGAATTACAGCGATAATAATTAATAAAAATGTCAAAGTAATTGTCGATTGGAAAAAATAACTGCCGTATCCACTAGCATTGAAGTAAAAATCACTTATTCATGTCTAAGAGTGACCCTAGTATAAAAGTCCAATTCGGACGAGTGAAGTGTTATTGAATTTCTCAATCATGAAAATATTAAGTAGCAGTCTAGGCTAAGGACTGTATAATAATTTTAAGAAAATAGAGTCTTCAATGTTGTACCTTCTTATGATATTTGAATGTTATAAATTTAACCCATTACTGTCCCACTGCTGGGCAAGGGTCTCCTCCCGTAATGAGGGAGGGGTTAGGCCTTGAGTCCACCACGCTGGCCAAGTGCGGGTTGGGGACTTATTTGTTAAATGTTACTAAACATTTTTGCTCATTTTCCGAGTAGGTAATGTTACAAAGACACGATGTGAAATACACCTTTAAAATTTTAACCGGTCAAAAGACACTATACATATTATAATTATCTATCAGTAGCGTGCCGCCTATAATTCCTCTTGTAAGTTCACATTTTAAAAAACGCAAAGAAAAACAATGCATCCGACAAATCTAATAAAGCAACACAGCCATATTGAATTCCACAATTCGATGTTTATCATTAGAATATATTTCCATCAAACCCGATGTGCATAATTCCAGTACAAATTATAAGATGGATTAAATTGTCTAGATGTTCCGCAAAACCGGGACAAATCCATTTGTTGGAATCCTGTTCGCCACAAGCGAGGGCCTTTATTAATGGCATTAATTTAAATGAATAATCGTCCTCCATTTATTTGTTCGTGAGCGATTTTTCTGCAATCCATACTGATATTATGTAAATGGATTAGGTTTTTATGGCAGAAAAGAAGCCGTTTTTTGTGGAGCTACTGAATCTTTTTCAGTTATTATAAATTGGTTAGTACGTTTATGTCTCGTAATAAATAGGTGTCCATTTCAGTAGACAATAGGGCTATATAAACGGACAATATTCTTTACGCTATTTATCAGTATTCTGACAATTCACTAATTCGCATCATTGCCAACGTATATTTAAATGTGTGTTACAACTTACGTAACAGATTTTTTTGAAGAAATCGTACTGAGATCATTATTATTTGAATAGCTCAGACCTTTCCATACAACCTCTCGAGTTTACCCTTTGACATTCAATTACAGATACACCAGCAGCAGCTGATGATCGACATTCATATTAAACGCTAATATAACAGGTGGGACCATCTGGAATAGTATTGTCATCATCACTACGAGATTTGATTTTCTACATTATATTATTCATGGTGTATATTATAAAAGCTCTAAAAAGAAAAAAAAATACAGCGTATTAGTTAGCAGGATTGCAATACTTTTAATGCGGAGCTAGCTGGCTTTGTTAATTAGTAATAATTATTTCTAAGGATTGTTGGTGATATAAAGTAACCAATAATAAATAAGCGATAGTATGTGCAATGTGATATTACGTATAATTAATAAATATCTATGTATATTGTTATTTAATTCAAGAATACGAGTGGAAAACTAGTCAAATAGGATTTTATTTTGATGGGCTACGAGAACACTTACACTTACTTACGAGAACGGTTACACGTAAGTACGGCTTACGATTTTAAGCTGAAATCGTAACCAAGAAGAAACCAAGTTGCTCATTTTCCGTCCTAAAATACGTTATGTACCTCGTATATAATATTATTACACAAAAGTATAAACCTTCTTAGCTAATTAAGACATTATTATTTCAGTGTAGGCGCACTGCTTACAGTGACAAGGGTAAAATCCCTCAGCTAAGGCGCTAAACGGACGGAACCTATTTAAAATTTAATACAAACGCCTTAAATTAAGTTTGAGGCTTAAACAGGTACTTTGAAGAATAATGTCGGTCGCTTAACTATAAAAAAATGAATAGAGTGGATTTTATTTAATTAAAATGTACGACTTACCCTAACGATTGATGAAAGACATTGTAAGATTTATGATTACTTTCAGGAGGAAACTTTATTTTGATGAAATGATAATAGACAATCCGTAAGTGAGATTTTTCAGCCCTTCAAATCGCAAAACTGCACCTGTCATTAGACGTCAAAAAGTATTTTGTTTTTAATCTTTACAGTCCCACTGCAAGGGCAAGGGCCTCCTTCTCCCGAACCTGGGAGGGTATTTTTTATTAAACGTTGAAGCATTTTAATGTAGATATTCTAAATGAATATTTAAAAAGGTCCACCCTGTATCCTTGGTGTCATATTACACTTGACAGTAATACGGGCCGCTTTCTCGCATCGCACCTGCCAACATGTCCATATTTAATAACGATAGCCATTTTTACAATATTATATTTTACTTACTGGAAAATGTAATAAGATTTTTCGTTCATAAAATGCTCAACGAGTGACAAACTACTTTATTTGTAAATAAAGTAAAAAAGAATTAGGCTCGCTGGTTCACGCTTGAACCACACTTAGAGTATGCTGTAATTATTGCAGGGCCACTGCCCATCGGCAATCTTTTGTCTTTACAAATAAAGTCCTCTGTGATAGTAAAGAAAGGTTAAAATTACTTCAAGAGCTCTATTATTCTCAAGTGGTAGAACTCAAGCTTTGTAAAATCGCTAGTCTCACATTTATCAGTAATAGACTAACCACTAAAATATTACTTAGATCTATTTCCAGTTCTGTGCAGTGTGACTTCTAAGAATCGGAATAGTGGCACAAATTAACTAATTCAAAGTAACTTCCGAGCTCGACCGTGATTGTTGACATTAAGAAGAACTTGTTAAACTAACTTAATAGATGGGAACTATAAAATTACTTTATTGCCTATCTCTGAATATAGATTTCTATAAGTTTTTAGTGGTAAGAAAAATGCTTAAAGAGGAAAAAATCGCACATACATATACGAGTATATCCATTTCACGATTTATTTATTATCAAATGTTATTTTATACTCAAATAATTTCTATAAAATTATACTACTTCGTATAAAAAGTAAAGTTTAATAAATAGTAATGAAGAGCCATATTCGTATTACAAAGTAATCGATGTAAAGAAACTCACGGTTTCATAATTCAATTGACACTGAACTGAAAGAAATTTTACTTCAATGTTCCGTAAAACTTCTCAGTAAATACTCTTTTCAGACGAGTAACTATTGAATTCCTTTAATAGAATCGGCTTTTAGACTCAGCACTGTCTGAAACCTACAGACGATTAATATCCGTAACGATTCTAGCCATTGAGAGAATCTTTCTTGAGAAAAATATCAATCTTTTAAGTGCGTCATATGATACGATTCATAAATTCGGCCACAGACCTACATAGATATATGTTCTGGTCCGATTAAAGTGCCGTCGGGGGCGGAAAAAAATATTGATTGCATACATTTTATATGATTTCGTTCACATTGACCTATGTTCGGAGTAACCTAGTCATAAATGTTGAATGAGTGTGATCGGTTTTCCAACCTTGTTACTTAGCAACTCGAAAACAAAAAGCTTTACTTTTTCTAACTTTTGTAAAGTTACTGCACGACCCTTGTCTGAAATTACTTTTGACTCTAAACGATAATGAGAATACATAACTACATCACGTTATACCCGAAGGTATGAGCAGAGGTGTATGAAGCACACTCTCGTTTTGTCATTTACAATGTTAGTCCCATGTAAAAGGTTAGGTAGCTAAACCCCGGGCACCATGAGAGACATTCTGTTATAGTCGTACTTAATACGAAAAAAACTAATAGCATCTTGCCCGATCCGGGATTCAAACCCGCGACCACACAATCAGCTGACATATAGACTACTGTCTAACAGAGGGGGTAAAAAAATGGGTTAGGACGATAATATACTACATTAGAGAACTCTATTAATGACTGTTAGAAAATACAGTAGTTTCGTAACTTTCGCCGTTAAGATCCCCTAATTTCAATTTACAAATTAACGATCTAACTTCGAGTAAATAAATGACCCGAAACTTTTATCAGACGTCTCATTGATTAAGTACTAGTCACGGGTAAAGCCGAAATTTATTCGAAGGTTTTAGGTAGCCCTGAGGCGAGGGTATACAAAATAAAGAACATAGATACATACTATAGAAAATGAGTTGCTTTTTGCCAACATTTAGTAGCAATATATACGCTTTTTGGCACCATTTGGTATGCGGTTATCGTCGCGGCCGATCGATAGATGGGCGATTTGCGAAGTGCTACAGAGAACTTAAAGTTGGTGCAGGTTTCTGGCAATTTATAAACCTAAGTTAGTCAAGACAAATAAGGTACCTGGGTCAAATATATATCCAGCCAAAAAATATGGCCACATAAAATTATTCCAAACCGTCACTTGGACGAGCAGGGCCCTGGAGAGGCTGACAAATAGGTACGCCGTTCTGATACATCCGACACTAGCGACAATTCATTAGATGACGTTGGCCATATTTGACACACGTACCTTACATTCAATACTTTAACACGGAATAAAAAAAATAACTAAATACCTGGATTGTGGTGGAGAGTTTGACAGCAAAGAGCCAGATCCTCTCTTGCACAATGGAGGCCTAGGAACTGAAGGTCGACGCTCCACTCCCGATGCTGAACGTGTGGCCGGAGCCCCTTCCGCAGCCAGCACCCTGGCTGATACCAGAGCAGCCTCAGGACAATGCTAGAACAAAAACACAACGAATAAAACATTTGAAAGAATTACTCTCAAAGGACGCTGATATAAGGTAGGTTAATTTAGAAACGTACATTTTATGTGCCTTTTTATTAAAAGCGGTAAACTCCACAGGGACAGGGGCGACGTTATCTTGTGTCGTTTCCGCTGTACGCATTTATAATAAAAGGTACATTTGTAAATTAATATGATTAACTGCACAATAAAGTAAATAAAATAAAAATGTTATCAAAACAATATTGTAATTAAACACGACGCTCATAAAAAAAACAAAAGAGCATCGAAACTTTATTCTTTTTAAAATCTTAGTAATGTAGAAACAAGCCAGTATAAAAATTAAGTAAATGATTAACAAAAAAGGTTTAATGTTCTTTTAATTTACTTTTTTTTTTCAATTTACTTATTTGTAGCTTTGGTATTACGTCCAGCTTTGTGTTGTTAATGTTTTTATTAAAGCTGATTAAATTTGGAAGTCGTAATAAGAAGTATTTTTTTAAAGTTTCAACTTACATTCACTACCGGAGAAAATGAATACGTTTGTCTTAAAATAATGCTGAATAATTCATACTAAATTCAAATTTTGCTGAAACCAGTCATTTCACAGTGAATCAAAATAATAAATGTTATTTGGTTTCAATCATAAATTCATAACTTAATTAAGGTGCTCATCAAAGTTCCTTAAAAGTACATAATTTTGCATATATTTTTTTATAACTATTTTCACTACAATTGAAATTTCAAAGTAATATCGAAATTTTATTTATAGTATCTTCTTATTCCTGATTTGTGAAAATAAATTGTCATACGACAAAATAAATACTTATTTCGATCAAGCCAAAGTATTTAAATGTAATAATTGTTTAAAACATTTCTTGAGGGCATACTAAGTATGAGTACCCAATCCGCACTTGGCCAGTGTGGTGGACACAAGGCCCCCTTCCTCGGAGGAGTCCCTTGCCCAGCAGTGGGATAAAAAATATTTTTAGCAAAAAAGTCATTCACTAAAATCTTCGTAATTTGTTCTCTTTTTTTACCAACTTTTTTGGCAAAGCCTTTGTCTACGTCATGAGAAATTTATTTTAAGCCGTCAAGTTACTAATCAGTCATTCCCTTTGAGTTTCCCGTTTCCAAAATAAACTGAAAGATATTACTCTGGTTACACTAATTAAATCTAACTCCACTCTTTTAGGCCTTTCGAACCCTTTGGACATTTAAGTAACACTTATAACGAAATTGAATACCTAGTTAAAGTGGGGCGAAAAAATCTTGATGTCACATTTCAGTAAAAGAGCTGACCATTATTATTATCTATTGTTACGCTCGCGATAAAAAAAAACAATATTGACATTAAGTTACTAGATTTGCAGATGGCAAATGGCAATGTATTTAGCCAGAGATTATTACAGAATAGGCTGAACATACACTTAGTGCCAAAAATAACGAAAGGCACCTCATGTTTTTTGTTACGCCACACTTACTTCCTGAAAATTTTTGGGAGACGTTTTGCTTTTTTATTGGAAGTGTATAATTCTGTTGATTTTTAATCCATTTTTTTTTCTCGTAAATAATCAATATATACTATGGAAGAATAGTAAGCGAATACGATTCATTATTCTTCCTAAATGTTGCTTGGACTTGCGAGAATATGATATATCAAAACTTTCCTACAATATTACCTTAAATTCCAAGAGTAAAAGCAATGAATATAAATAATGAAACAGACCAGAAATTATTAAACAACTCTACTAAGAGTTAATTTCAAAGTATAGTAAGGTTCCAACGCGATAATAATTGAGCTGACGAAAACCACGAATTCATGTTGAACGTAAATCTAAACATTGTACTAATTTCTAAACACGATACGATAAGTGTAAGGAAATGTTTTATAGCTTGTTTACAGGTACATTACTTCTAAGTTACACTTGTTTTTAATTAATAAAGTAACGTTGTTTAGGCAAGCCCAGTCATAATACGAATTTTAAGCCAATCAGATCCTTATTTTGTTATATTTATTATTTACGTACATAAAATCACGCTTTTTTACCATAGGGGTAGGCAGTGACCAAAGATTATTATATATTTGTTCAACTTTTCTATTAATATGTGAATTTAAAAACGAGCTACGAAAAGGGATTTTCATTGTTTTATCATAGATTTACTCTGTAACGAGAGCTCAAAATATACCTAAATAACCACCCAATCTGATATTTATGTAAACGCAGACTTTGATTACTCACGTACAGCCAGAGGCCAAAACAAGCTCTATTTACCGAGTTTTAACGAAAAAAAACCGACGTACGACATCTCTAACCTTGAAAACGGTCCGAAGGGATATTTCTATACAAGTACAAGGTCCCTACAATAAGAAAAAGTAAACGATACTCCCTAGTTGCTGCGTAGATACTTCGACGTCAAATTACTTATCGATTTGGTTCAATATATTTACACTACTTCGTTATAATGGCCTCCAAAATATTATTTGATTGAACGGGTAGGGAAAATGTATCTGTATTTTTTGGGTAACAGGAATTGTGTAGTACAGTTCAATAGAAACTGTTCTAGGAATTCGGGTATCAGAATGAAAATAACAAAAGCGTTTTCTTAATTGAATACATAAATTAGTAGAAACTGCGACTGTTGACTACCGCCGCGCCGGTAGCGTATCTGACTGCTTATCATGGGGTCTCGGTTTCGATGAGGGAAATTAGAAAAGACTGACGGTACTTTCTGCTCGAGTAAAGTACTTGGTTTTATTTTATTCATATTAGAATATAAACCTTCGAGCTTCAGGAGTATAACGGTGATATTATGTATTATGTAAATTAGTAGAAACTAAAACAAAGTATTCAAGCATTCGCTGACAATTCAAATCACGATAAAAAGTTACCTTACCTTACGTCGGCAGCAATATTTTAAAAGAAAAATCTTATAAAATTTTCTTGTACATTTTATAAAAAGTATTACAAAAGCTATAACTCAAGTCGCACAGTCATCCAGCCTGGAGCGTAATCGGATTAAAGAATGACGTTTTTATTCGTAGAATCTTTGCTGAAGAAAATGCAAGGAGGTATTTTCTTGGAAGCGGCTTATAGATAATCTCTATACCCATGGGTTATATGTGGTAATGTTATGCGCGTTTTTGAAAAGGTATTTTAAGTCATATCCTTTGATATGATACGTTTGAAAATGGTGCGTAATTTTTGGGAATTGCCGTGATTATTTTACTTACTTATTGAAACGTTTATGATGTAAAATTATATCAAATATTTGAAAATGAGAAGAAAAGTGTAAGAAGTGTATACTTTTCCTAGACAATAGATTTTCACGATATAAAGATGCGACAACAGATACGAGTACTTTTCGATGTAGGACCTTATTTAGCCTCGGCCGCCACTTAGTATTGTTTTGTAAATAAGTACTACAAACCAAATATTTGCTTTCAAATCAAATCAAATCATTTATTGTTACACATATTGTTACGCTTTATAGTAACACTAAGCCTACTTTAAAATCCATTATCTCTAAATCTAGAGAATAAATCGGACTGGCAGAATAATTAATCAATATGCATAATTCATTTAAAGTTTTAAAGAGAAATCTTCGCGTTTTGATAAATTATTACGAAAGAATGTCTATTACACAACGTAGAAAGAAGTGCGAACAAAATTCTCTGAATAATTAAAACAAGTTTGTTTCGGTCCTTTTAAGTAATGGTACCGAGAATAAGTTCGATTTTGAGAGATTTCGATAAAATTGACATAATTTTACGTTGAAAAGAATAACGGACTTAAAGACTTTTTGTCTCAAAATGTCTTGTTATAAAATATTTTTGGACGTTGCCGCCCGATTTTCTTGGTATTTGTTACCAACTTAGAACTTTATACGGTAATACAATGAACTTACTTTCCATTATATTGCCCAGTACATTTTGGCTAATATTACACGTGGCGAAAATACCGCTCTAAAAAAAATATTAGGAATTAAATTAACTCAAAATTTATTTGGACTCAATCTCAGACTCTGTACTAGATTTATTTAAAATGGTTACGCTACAAAGACTCTGACATAAATTTTAACAGTGTGAAGTAATTTAGGGTACGATAGAACAAACATATAACTTTGTAATAAAAGTCCCTAAATGAAAAAAACATATTGGTTTGTTTGTTACCTACTACTGAAACGATTTTTCCGTTTCAAACGATACTTTAAGATTTCAATCGCCACTTAGTAATATAACATTCAGAAAAAGGCTTATATTTCTTTACTGTCTTATCGCAACTAGTTACCAGTATGAAAGATTTATAGAATAAAAGCCAAAGACAATATACCAAAACCAGAAAATTTTACACGAAAGACTCCACCCAAAATCACTTAGTAAAACATTTTCTATTAACTTTATTAAAACCCTTCACCCTTTTTATAAATATGTAAATGAATTCAAACCCATTTATACATTTAATGGCTATCTAAGCCGTTGCTTCATTATTCTTAGTAGGTAGTTATAATCTATTTAGTCAAGACCTCTGCCAGCACCCGTTAATATTTAACGTGCGGTAATGTGGGTAAATTAACTCATTCGGTATGTAATGTACTTGGAATCTTGGGTGTATGCTATGGTAATTTAATTATGTGTGTGTTAAGTTAGTAATCATTCGAATGAAATTATGTTTGATAATGATTCAACGCCGTATTCCTTATTCTATGACGATTATCTTTTTGAGTAAATTAACTAAAGTAACTTGTTAGTTATGAAATAGAGAGGTATAGCGAAAAATATGTATTCTCGCAGCCGGCAATACTTTAGATAATAGATGAAGAGAAAAAAGTGTCTCAAACACACACAGACATATAAAATCCCGCCTTTTCCCGAAGGGGTAGGCAGAGCCCAGAGAACGCCACTTGCTACAGGTGCAATGCTTACAAACTTTTCTTGCTTTATTCACATCCAAACATCTTAAAACGAATATCCCATCGTTTAAACAAAATATGTAAATAAAGTATTTAAACAACAATAGTTCGTTTTAAATATTCATTCCTGTGTTTTTTGATGACGGCGCATGATTATCTAAATTGTTGTATTACAGCACTAATAAATGATAAGTAAAACATATTAACACTTGAAGTTTACAACTAAAACTTTATAAGTGCAATTTATAAAATAGTTGTCGACATACATAGGCTTTTTTATCATACGTTCAGAGAAAATTAAAATATTCTTGTATAATTTGTACTAAACAAAGAAATAAACGTAGCTTCCTATTTTTATATTCGTTTTCCTTCACCACAAAACCACAGGAGGCTGAGTTTTTGTTAATTAGCTGACTTTTGTACAGCTTTGGCTTTTTCTACATTTACACATAGCTGTAAAATATATACTAATAATTGTTTCACGTTTGTCGTTTGTCATGTCGTATATTTTCATGAAAACTATATTAAAATTTCTAGACTGAGTAACAGCTTAAGTATCAAGTTGCATGTCAACTCAAATTGCATGATGGAAAAAAATGAGATTTTACAAATATACTTTGAGTGAGATACAATCAAACCGAAAACCAGTATCTGTAAATCGTATAGTAATTAGTTTTTGGAGAAATCGAATTTACACCCGCTCGCAACACCTTACCGTCTTATCTATCAGAGGGACGATCTTCAACTATTATGGACCATCGACAACCGGCTCTATCGTCAAATTTTAAAAGAAAATCTGTACATTTTAAATGGCAAACTCTCGATACTCGATAGTATCGACCGCCCAATAGTAATATGTCACCAATGTCGTCAAATCAAACTCAGTATTTACTTTACTCGTTATATTCTCATTTCCATTATATTTTAACGTTCCCTACAAAAGCCTCTGTCAATTTTCATTCAATAATTTTATAGCTACAGAGCTAATAGGATTATTAACTTTTATCGTGCAATTGACTGAAAGCATTTCAACTCGCAGATAATATAATTGATAAAACTCAATGACATGATTTATGTGCTAACTGACGAATAAAATAATTTGATTAAATTTATTTAATTACAGTTTAGTATAATTTTAAAACATGTTATTTTGAAAAGGTTATATACCTAATGCTATCGTTATGTAAAGTGTATTACTTTTTTTAATGATGTATTGTAATTTTGAATAGGGCTCATGTGTTATATCATTGTAATGTGATATGTGACCTTCTCGAAATAGCTTAAACTTATATGAAAGTATAATCTCTCTAGTAAACTGTACAATCATGAAAAAAATATATTTATTATTTTGTTTTACATAGTATAATCCTCTATTTACAGCTGTTTTAGGTAAAAGCTTGTGTAAAGACTTGATGTATGTTTTGACATTGAAAAGGGGCCACATTCTGTTTATGTAGCTAGATATAAATCGCGCTAAGATAACGGTAGTTTTATTTTACGTGTGGTAATGTGAGACGGTAGTTATCTATGTAAAACAAGACATTTAGGGCCAGTATTACCAAGGCGGTTGCCTTATGTTTTAGGAGCGTGAGCATGTGTATGGAAGCAACTGTCATAATTCTACCTGATTAAGTTAACAGAAACAATAAGATAACAGAAAGGTTTTGAGTTACTTTAATTTTTAAACAATTTATACCCAAATGAAGATTATCAGTGGGCAAATACAAGAAAAGATAAGAATTTCAAATAACCCGTAAGAAATTTTCCTTCCCTAAGAAAACATGATCTTAACACTTCGCCAAACTTAATTAAAATTCATATTCTAAGAGTTATTAAGCCTGTCTGATCCTCTAAAATGAAATCTTCGGAGCCTCTCATTTGGAAACTAATATCAAATTTTGTACAAGCACAATTTCCTTCGAAAATATTTTTAATACACTCAACGCGTCCTTAATTCATTACATTAATTTAAAATTATTAATGAGGAAGAAGAAAATTTACAAACTTCAGTTAATATTGAATATTCGGTAATGAAGAAGTATGACGTAAATGTAATATTAGGTAAGTATATCACATTTTGAATAGATATTCTTCAGAACTTAAAATGATACCTGATATATTAAGATTTTTTATTAAATCGTTTTCGACTATCGGTCGCCAGAATACGAAACAAAAAAAAAGAAAAATAAGTATAATCGTTTAAACAAGACCACTATACGGTAAATTTGGCTAACACTAAAAATCCCTACGACTTCAAAAGCTTTATTAAATCTTGTAAACGTAATAAATCATAAACTTCAAAACTTCTTTCTTTGCGAAACAAGGCCTTCAACAAAACAAGTACTTGAAAATCTCCACTAAAGCCCAACAACTTAGCTGAAAGCCTTGGTTGCAAGATTCATACCTAAAGAAAGCCATGCTAAATGCATTTCGGGCAGCTTAAACAAGTTTGACACTAGGTTAACCAGTAACCATACTAATAAAAAAAAACTGTCGAATGTACCTATATAAAATTCTGAACATCAGTGAAACAAAGACTTATGCAGCTGACAGTACCTTTTACAGAACTACTTAACATTTGAAAAACACAGATTCATTCATTATAATTTCGATAAATTGCGCATGCCAAGGCTCTGAACTAAGTTGTCGGTCTATAGAGCTTAGCAAAACGTATGACCTTACATTTACGTGTACAAAAGTTGGACGTTTTACCTCTCACAAAAGAGGTTCCATCATTTATCAAGGAAATAAAAGGTTTTCCAAACTACATTGTAACAAAGGAACTGCTGAACAATCTACGTAAATAGAAGCCTGACCTGATATCAGGTAAATGATGACACTGCGTTAAGATTGTAGGTATGTAGTATAATTAAGTATATACATAATAATATGTGTAGTTAAATATTGATGAATAATGATTGAATTCCATTATCGTAACATGAATTTTGGTAATTTATGTCGTTACACTAAAAAAATGGACAATGATTAATCGTGTACCTCACGATTTACTAAAAATGAAAGAAAGACAGTAAACTAAGGGATAAAAAGTTTAAACTGCGCTCTACTCACATCATGAGAGGTCTAATATTAGAAACCACCAAAAGTGCCGCATTAGACAGTTTTACCCACTGAGATCTTCCAACAATGCAGTTTGGCTTTCAAGCTAAGAAATTACAATAATAAGGAGCCCCGGCTGAATGTTATAAAGATCCCCACTATTGTGAATTCAGCACAAAGTATTCAGTATCTCAAAGTCCTTCTATATCAGATACAAACGGAGGAAGATACAAAGCACATCGCTCAGCGCTAACATAAACGAAAATCAAGACATATTTCAACACAGAGGCTTTCGGAGAAAAGCCACAAAAGCCTTTACGATACCCAACCGTTTGGCCGCCGCGTACCCGCTGCGTACCCGCTGCGTATCCGCAAATACTTACTTTAAATGAATGTGAAAACGATTCTCCGTATCTAATTTAAAATGAGATATAAAACCTTCGTATATAAGTCTTTTGTAATAGAATATGTAGATTTTAAATGAGATATTAACATAATGAAAGTAGTAGTGCATGATAATGAAATGCCAACCCTTTATTTGTTACAAAGTGTTGTGTGAAAATATACTTTATTCCAAGACATGCATTAAGGTTTCTTTTATTTTAATATGAGATCTTAATCAATCAGAAAAAAATGAATAAACTACAGAAAACCATTTTTTGTCTGAAAACTTAAAACAAAAAGCTACTGCCACCTCAGCAAAGACATTTAAACAACGGCTTTTTCAAATCATGTCATTTAAAAACCTACAAAAAGCTATCATACAAAAAATAATTGATATGATATTGATCGGGATTGCAACTCCTGTTGCTAACTGCACCAGTAAAGTCTCATTCGGAACCAAATTGGTAGCTTGATTGGTGTTGTCAGACCGTATTACCAAAATACTAGTCGTACGAAATGCAGCCTGAAATTCACAAATTGGACAATTGCAATCCACAGTTCAAACACGTGTTGACCTTTAGCATGAAACTGAAAAAGATTTTCAATTTTTCAGCGGATTTTCAACTTTTAAGCGGCTTATTCAATTGACGTGATCCGACATGACGGCGCGGGCGGTTGCTGATGGAGATAAAATAAAATTTATTCTACATACCTACTTACTACTTTTTCACACAGTTACGTGTGAAGGAATAAAATCCTATTTTACAAAAAAATAAAAGTGAAACTTTTTACTATGTCTCTCAGGAACAACCTGTCCCTACTCCTGTTTAGGAGCTTCGTCGACAACAACAAGTTTAGTTTAATCAGTAAGAATCTAGTTAAGGACTAAAGTTAAAAAGAAAATCAAGAAGAGCATCTCTGTCTTGTTAAAGAATAAAAGCGCAGAAAAACATCTTTAAAAAATCCAAGCGCTGATTACGATTCCAACAAGAACATCCCAAAGGCTTTTGGTTTCAAAAACCATTCGTATCCTATATTCTACTTCTATTCTATTAGATAACGTGCATTTAATAAACATTATTATCTATCCCAATATTTTAAGCTTAAATCAACATTAATCAATCAATTAACGATAATAATCCCCTATTTATGCATACGTACGTATTTCGTATTAACAAACGTTTCGCAGCTTGTTAAACCTCACGTTTCAGCTGCCATTCAAGATACATGACAGACACTGCCATGTCAGACATTCTGCTTTTGTAGCCAGAATAGACGGAATTCAGACCGAAATTCAGACCATATTCATGTGTCTAAAATAGAATATGGCTAGCAACTTGGCAACAATGTCGCGTTTGCGTATTTTATGGTTTATAATAAACATTTTTGCCTGATATAAATGCGTTATTGAATCCATTATTTTATTGTATTTGTTATTCAAAGCAAAAGTAACTTTGTCCGTCATGTTCACAACTTAGCAGTTGAACTAACTGATTTCGACGATAGTAACCTGAGAGATGTCCTGAGTGGAACCAAAGAAGGTACAAAAATTAAGGTCTCTTTTCCATACAGAAACTCATGCCTGTTATGGCCGAAGGTGCAGGAGAGGTGTATGAAACACCCACGTTTCGTCACTCACAATGTTAGTCCCATAGTAACACGGGGCAACTCATTTGCAGTACAGAAAAAGTATATATTTTGTAAAAGAACACAATAACGTAAGAACCAGTACTTACATAAAAACAACGTAATTTATTTTCTTTCTACACACATTTAGTTTCTGCAAGTTGCACAAACGATACGTACTTTATTTCTTGCTTCCTAATTGCCTGTTACATCACGGGTACAATAGGAATAGAATATAACGCAAACTCCACGAACGGGAGAGCTCTTGTACAATAAAGTTAAGCGACTACTGCCTCCACGAATTAACTGCAGTGCACTTGTAGCGGATTTGCCAAGCTGAACCAGTGGAACTTTGAAGTGGACGTGGCTTTTGTAATAGGTGTATTGCAATACAAACTAACTAGTTTAGACAAGGCCGAGTGTCCTAGAATTATATGTAATTCAACCTATTCTATATCTCTATTAAACAAGGATACAAACCAATGTATCTTCAACTAGCAGATTAAATTCTACCCGAAATTGAAATTGGATCGAAACTTTTTTTTTCACATTTCCATCTTTCATTAATCGTCATATTCAGTCAATATATACGAGACCCTAATTAATTATAGACTAAAACGTTACTCATCAACATGCTTCTATTGACATCATTCAGCAGTTCATTAATAGAAAACAGTGAGACACCGAATAACGGTCGGCAATTTGGCTTTATATGTTTACAAAAATAAAAAACTTATAAATGTGTACAAAGTGTGTTATGTTATTTACGTCCTTATAAATACCACTGAAACCAATCACATACATAAAATTCTCGTAGCATAAAAATATGTCAAAATGCATGACTGCTCGCACAAAATATTGCAATTCAAAGAATCTTCGCTCTACCTCTCACATCGGCGAAAAAGCTTTTCAAGGTCTTTTTATACCGAGTTATAGTTGTCAGCGCTATGAAATATTTGATACACTTTTGGGAACATTTTTCTAGTACAGTAACCCTGAAAACTTACCCGAAAACGACACGTAATAAATATTCTATTATGTATAGGGGAAAGAAATTATGAAATGCAAAACTTATACTGAAGATAGTAATATGCATTTTTCATTATGCAACTTAATGGGACCAATTTAGTCTGGTTGTTAATGCAACTGATCTTAAAGATCCATTTGCTTATGAATTTTAAATATTCAGATACTAAACTTAGCTGTGTAAACTTGTATTATTTATTAAAACTTGCGTCAGTTTATGTTCGTTACAAAATATAGTGATTATTTTATATCTCCTGTATTCTCTAGAGATAATTACAACGTCCACGTGTTAAATAAAATATTAATTGGATCGTGAACCCGAGCACTAGACCGAAGATAAAATTTGTTTTGAAATTACTTGATGTTGAAATAAAAATACTCGTTATTTTGTGACAGCCGACGGCGTGTAAACCTCCGTACCGTTTTATTTTGTTATTTTATTTTGTAACAACATAAATACAAGCTCCACTGGTTCGCTCAAAGAACCATATTATAACAAGCTCTCCTTTGTATAAAATGTTATTTCAATATGTTTTTCATAATATTAAAATCATATAGCAGCCCTAAATATGAGATTTAGAAGTAACAAAGACAGGGGATTCAATTTAGACATTAATAGAATGTGTTATTCATATTTCATAACTATTCGGTTCGTGAGGCTTTGTATTATACATAATACAATACACGTTTCGCATAAAATAGACAAACTGTTTACGTTTTCAACAAAAACATAATGTATTATACATACTATGTCTGTCTAGCAATAAATATTGAAGAACTGCGTACCTAATTTAAATGCAAGAATATAATTCTATTTGCTCATTAAAATTAAATTGCATGGCAGAGAAAACTCGTCGAATATGAACTTTGTTAAGTATATCTTACTTACACGGAAAATATGAACAACAATAAAAAGGAACATAAAAGGTTAAAACACATACACAAACATCAAAATAATAGGAACTTTGTTTCAATGTGTGATACATTACAGCAGCTTAGTCGCCAAATTCTTGAATTCTACATAGCACAAATCTTTAGCACAATGTTTTGCATTCCGTACAATAAACTAGCGGGCGTTTGACATTTAAAATTACTTGAAGAAAATAGTGCTTGCAGAATACACAAAGGGCACCGATCAGTTTGCCATACAACAAAACAAAAATAGATAGATTCAAAGAAATAAAATCGAGCTACCGTAGTCAGAATTAACCGACAATATCAAAAGGAGATTTTATCACCGCCGAGTTTACTTTCAGGTAAAAACAATAAAGTATCCATAACAGGTGTAAATGGAGCCGCAGACAGTCTGAGTACCTTATTATGATGGATAAAAGGCTGACATTGAACCGATCGGGTGACATAAATCCATTAGCAGTTTTATAATTTAAAGCCGACGCTTTTATCTAGTTGTAGACAATAGAGTTAAGGTCACGGGCATTGTCTACGCGTCACTGTCTCGAATACTTTGAAAATAAGATTTCTTTTTTCTTATAATGAATGAAAGTTACACGTGCTTTGAAAAGGCTAAGAAATATCAGCAATGAGTTTTTGATAATTTTTCATGTGCTTCTGTTTTTATACAATAAAATTTCAGTACTTGTAGCGTAGTTGAAGTTTGATTTTTGGTTTGTAAAGTAGCTGACCTCTGATAATTAACTGTATAAGCAAAAATATCGAAATTAATTATCTAGTGATAACACAAGATGTTCATTATTTTCTTTCGAAACTCTTTAGTAATGTAAAATAAATCTATATTCAAGTAACATTGTGATTCACAAGCAAATCTTTCATTGAAATTTACACCAAACCACCGTAAACGTAACTCAAAAACATAATTTAAACATCGTTTATTTGACAATGCTTTCAGATATTCAAAAACCATGTACATAACTAGAATCATGTCCTAAAACAGCGCATTCATAAGTATATATTTCGTCTCTCTACAAACACAATACGGCAGACATAACAGCGTATAAGCGTGCGAGTTTAAACGCGCGGACATTGTAACAATGTGGACGCAAATGGTCCTCATCTAGTTAAAAGCTACGTCCATTAATACGTTATTGTTCTCAACGTTCACTCGAGTGTTTGTACGGTACACAACAACAATGAATTATACCAATCATCCATTTCTAAACTGTTTGTTTTTGGCATTTGGCTGACAATTTGACTTTACATTGCAATGTTCAGCCCCAATCGCACTACTGATTAAGTATCGGTTAGTATATCAGAGAAAATTTTGACAATTTATCTATTGGATAAGTTATCAGAAACTTATCCATAAGATGTGAATGTCCTGCATGATGACTATTACAAACTAAGAAGACCTGATTCTCATTTGTTTTGCTTTACAGTGTCTTGACGATGACTAACAAATTTATTATGCTTCTCACCTTCACAACAAAATACGTTGAAAAACTCTTTAAGTTGGTAGAAAAGTTGCACTACAAAACTTAAAGCATTAAAAGTTTAAACTAAAACAGTTTTTCATTGTGAAGTAAATAAAGGCGTTAGACATCGACACTCCCTTGTATTTTAGCAACGAAGTATGGTTAGCAAACAAATCGATTCTTCGAAAAAAAGCGGGAGGTTCTCAATAAGACTGTATTTTTTTAAATGTTCGTTATCTTTTTATTGAGTTGGTCCGTTTGATGGTTTTTTTTATGTTTAAAAGGTTCTATGTGGTCCCATTAAAATTTGATCCAAATTTAGTGACCACTTTTTGAGTTGTATCTACCTAAAAATCTATTTTTTTTGCTCGTTGATGACAAACATGCATTTAAGGAGTGCTACTAAAGCTGATATTTTGTGATTTTAGATTTTAAAACACCTTTCTTCTTGATAAAACTGCTAGCTCCAAGTTTGTATTGAAATAACTTAGGTATGCATTTTTAAGAAAGTTTAGAGCAAAACGTACGACATGCGCTGCAAATATTGTAGTTTTAACATTCTTTCAGCTGTTCGCTAGACAGAACACGTGTGGTTTCAGATTGTTTTAAAACTTAAGAGGCTTTGTGTTACTAAATTCAAAAACTGTTCTTCATTAATCACTGCTTAAATTATGAACATAATACTTTTCCATTTTGATTTGTTTCAAATTGCAATTACCCACTAAAAGCTCTTACGGTAACGATGTAGAGACGGTAAAAAAAATATTGGAGAGAAAAGAGTTACACAAGAATAAGGTATTATTTTGAACCATGATCTTTCAAAACGAATTTTTCGATTCGTTTTCGTTCAATTTACAAAATAATAATTTATCAATGGTTGCAATGTTAACAGAATAATCTGAACTAGGAAGGAATTTCCATTTACAATATTAGTTTACTATTAAAGCATTAAACATTTAACTGCCATCTAGCGGTGGAGGATGCTCCGATCATGAACTAACTCGTAAAACAGATCTCGTAAAATACCACTAAGAGTTGATACGAGTATATCCTTCAAGATTGCAGGAACTATGTCTTTTAGAAGCTAGTCTAGTACTTGAGTAAAGACTAGGAATTGAATAGTAGGTGTTGAATGAAGTGGGTAGCCTGGTAGCCGTCTTCTACTCAATGGTTATTTTTTTTAAATTAAAACAAGATGCGGTCGTTTGGACAATACCTTATCCAGCTAGGCTTTTTACTCGTAGATCTAGAAGAATATAGCTTTACTAAGGGCATTAGAAAATTATTTTAGCTTACCGCTCGCCCAGGCTTTACCAGAGTTACACTTCGTTTAACCAATGTTAAATTTAAACATTTATCTTGAGTTGTTACGTCTATTGGTGAAAAGCGAATTTAAATACGTTCAGTCGATGTACTTTATCGTGAACAGACAGGCAAATGCGGCAATAATACTTCTTCTATGAATATGTGATAATTATGGCTGATTTATTTTAATTTAACTAAATAGAGGGGTTAAATAACTATTAAAGGTCTCTCCTTTTCTAGTTAAAAGTCAAAAAAAATAGATTTTTAGGTAGATACAACTCAAAAAGTGGTCACTAAATTTGGATCAAATTTTAATGGGACCACATAGAACCTTTTAAACATAAAAAAAACCATCAAACGGACCAACTCAATAAAAAGATAACGAACATTTAAAAAAATACAGTCTTATTGAGAACCTCCCGCTTTTTTTCGAAGAATCGATTTGTTTGCTAACCATACTTCGTTGCTAAAATACAAGGGAGTGTCGATGTCTAACGCCTTTATTTACTTCACAATGAAAAACTGTTTTATAACAATATTTGTTCGAACGTTCGTGTTCATGTTTGTGTTTTAAACAAACCAATGTTTGAAGAAGAAGATTTTAATTTATGGAAAATTATTTAGCGAATATTACTACCCTTGGCTGAAATAAATAATGGGGTTGAAAACCACTGGGACGTGACTGGGAGTCACGTAATTCAGTAATATACACACGGAGAGGTAAAAGCCCAAATTGAGCGACAGTTAGCCGGAGTACATAGAATATATTACTTTTGTTAAGAGGTTTTCTGGTATTACGAGAAAGATAAGACTAAACGAGAAAAAGAAAGATGTTTACAGTTACTTAATCCAATCTTTAAATAAATAGAAAAAAACATAATTTTCACATAAAAATATTTATAGAAGAGTTGCTGCGTCTGCCTGTTTGTTCTCGATAAAGTACACTGAACATATTTTCATTTGGTTTTCACTAACAGATACAACGATTCAAGATGGAGGTTTAAATGTAAAAATAACTCGAATGTTTAAATACCTGAGGTAACTCAGGTAAAACCAGGGCTGGTGGGTAGTTAAAATAATTTGCAAATGTCCTTGAAAAACCTATATTCTTCTAAGATAGATAGATCACCAAGTAAAAAGCCTAGCTGGATAACATGTTGTCCAAACGACCGCATCTTGTTTGAATAACAAAATAAATAGCCCCTGATTAGAAGATGGCTACCAGAATACCCACTTCATTCAATACCTACTTTTCAGTTTCTAGTCTTTACTCAAGTACTAGACTAGCTTCTATAAGATATAGTTCCTGCAATCTTAACGGATATACTGGTATCATCTCTTAGTGGTATTTTACGAGATCTGTTTTACGAGTTAGTTCATGATCGGAGCATCCTCTCCACCGCTAGATGGCAGTTAAATGTTTAATACTTTAATAGTTAACTAATATTGTAAATGGAAATTCCTTCCTAGTTCAGATTATTCTGTTAACATTGCAATCATTGATCAATTTTGTAAAGTGAATCCGTGAACGGTTAATCTGCAAATTATAATCGAAAAATTCATTTTGAAAGATAATGGTTCAAAATAATCCCTTGTGTATCCCTTTTTTCCCCAATGAGTTTATTACTGTCTCTACATCGTTACCGTAAGAGCTTTTAATGAGTAGTTGCAATTTGTCAAACACAACAAATTTGTTGTTACAAACTACTAGTTGTTTACAAGTCAAAATGCAAACATATATTCATTATTCATTCATTCAAATTTAAGCAGTGATAAATGAAAATCAGTTTCTTCAACTTAGTAACACAAAGCCTCTAGAGTTTTAAAACAATCTGAAACCACACGTGTTCTGTCTAGCGAACAGCTGAAAGAATGTTAAAACTACAATATTAGTAGCGCATGTCGTCGTAAAACTCATTGAAATACAGTGCAACATTACATCGCCACTTGTACGACTACAATGTAGTTTATATCACTTTTATCTTTGATATCGCTACAAAAACTTTCTGAATGAGAAAGTTTAAATTTGCTAACGAAAATACATTGTAGTGTTACCGTTATTCCTGTGCAGTGCCTTAAACACATTAAGTGTCGAGGTGTCAAGGGAGAAACAACAAATAAAAAAATTCTTGCACATAAAAATTTGGACTGGTTATGAATTATGATGCACGAATAAAGCAAGTCGCAAAACCGTTTATTTCTGGCATCAGGTAGCAAGTCTCTCTACAGTTCAAACTATCGATTATCGAGAATGTGACATTTGAAATGTAATGCAAAAATAGTTTGTACGACGGCCGCTAGAGGCGCTATACTAGTTGTCGGAAGTCGATAGTAGTAGAGAATCGAGCTACTGTTGTATTAATCAGAATGTCAAAGTCAAAGTCAAAGTATATTTATTTGCATAACACAGTAAATAAATAGATGTTAGGTACATTAAAAATAAGGCACGGTATGTTATGACCATTAGTGGCATGCAAATGTTATTAAAATTATTGCAATGAAATTCAGAATGATGTCAAAAATAAGAACTATAATATTATGTCATCAAGCAATTGAATTAAATAATAAAAAAATGAAGTTGTTGTCCACTGTTGACAAATGAATAACGCATAAAATGAAAACGTGAGTTATTTTGGTAACACGATTGTGGTCGTTTGTCACGAATGTGACATTTTGAGGAAATTTTGCACCGGTGCAACCTATTCTAACCGCAAACTTAATGCATGACCGTTTTGATACCTCGGTTTAAATCTCCAACACGAAATATAATAATTTATTGCTAACACCCATAAATAAATGGGTAACATGAAATATTTGAAATGTTTTTGATAAAAAAATAAGCAGTATGAAGTTTTTCAACCTGCTATGCGGTCTTAAAAAAAAGGCAGTGGTGCTACGATAGATTATACCTAAGGTTGAAAATACTTATGTTATTTTCTAGTGCAGGTACCACTCGAGTCAAAGTATAAACTTTTAATATGAAAAACACAGTATTTTCCATTATTTTCTGCTGTCCAAAGTCTATTCACATTTCAACTAGCCAACAGTTAATAATACTTTGTTAGTTTTACTAGTTGGAGCTTTCGCTGCGGATTAAAAACAAATCACACAGCAAAGTTAGTTTAAAACTCGTTCAATTAAAACTCAATCTCTACGGGCGTCCATTTTCATTCTCAGAAACACATTTTTGACTTTGTTTGAAGGTTTGCTTGCGGGGTTTTAACCTCACGACTTTTATTTTTGTTCTTTATGCTACCACGCATGGTTTGATGTGAACTCAGACATTTGGTCAGAAAACAATCAGTAGAATCAAACAACTTTTGACGTGGCCCCGCTTCGTTATGGGTAAAGATAATTATAATATTATTGATTCGGTGATAACGGTGTTTGTTTTCTGACTTTTGACTCTAAAACCTTAACCTAAAATTCTTAATTCTATCTCGGTTATGAAACGATTATTTGACCCATTAAAAATAGCTATTCTGAATTAATATGTATTATGTATGATACACTAAATAAAAATATATATTTTAATCATGAATTTTAATAACTTTATGTTGTAACAACATACCAATAATATAAAATTTTATACGCAAAACAAATCACTACACAAACCGAACTCGAGAGAATTAGATAACACGCAAAATTCCGACACATACTTATATCAGCACATGTTATTGGATAAAATAATCCCTCCATCCACGCGATACGTGCCGTTAGAAAAATCCAATAGGCATTCGGATTACAGACACCTGAATATTCAACAATGGGGAGAATCCCAGTGATGTGGCGTTAAAAGCTTAGCTTAGAGCTAGCGCACATTGGAGATGCTAGTCGCGGTTACAAAACGCGATTACTAGTGGCTCAGTCAAATCACTAGTCGCGGCTACCAATCGCAGCTTGTAGTTGCTTAGTGGCGGCTAACTAAGTTGCGGGGACTGACTGACTGACAAGCCGCTTACTGAATCCTAGCAGGACAGTGATGCTAGCAACAAAACGCGGCTGTCACGTATTTCAGTTTACAACTATTTGAAAGCCACCATGCGCTCGAAAATTGGTGATGCACTCGTTACGTTAAAGCAGCAATGTACTGAATAGTGATCATCAATATGTGTTCCACTAGTTGTCAACTGAGATACGTGAAGCCCGCTGAAGTAGCGAACTCGAACGCAGCCGAGAGATAATACTATACAAAATATTTGAATAACTTTTCCGTAATTTGTAGACGCGTCTATTGGCTGCGACTAGTAGCTCAATGTGCAGACGGCTTTAGTACATGAACATGAGTCTCGATAAGATCCCCAGTTTCCACACATTTGACGTTTTGAACAGACGTTAGCGAACAATGGTGATAAAGAGCTATTGTTTAGGGACCGCCAAAGGGGCTTTTAAAATACGCGAGAGAAATTATCTGTGTGCCTCTATGTCCTTGTGTATTGTCACTTCGCAGCGGTATTGTGATTTAAATTAGATTTGTTTACGTAAATTTAGGAATATATCAAGCAAGTTGAATAACGAGTTGAATGAACCAATTTTTATGAAAGTTTTTGATCGCATTTAAAGGGAGTACACACCAACGTCATTGATCCATACGGAACTGATGACTACAAGTTGTCGACATATTTCTTTTTAATAAAGAGTTACTGACCTCAAATCATCACATGGTTTGGCGATTTGGCAATTCTATACACTATAAAATCCAGTTTTATTACTAACAAAGGAGTAGTTGTCGCCATTTCGAGACGTTGACAATCAATATCTTAAACAAATCTTCGACCGAGACTTGTGACCATTTCACATACGCAATACAAACAGGTACGAAATACAAAATCAATAAGGGTAAAGGCTCTCATTTCATACACTCATAGTAACAGCAGAACGTTTAACGCGAACATTTATTGATACGACTTGGAATACTATACGCCTAAAGCCACAAAAATATATGGAAAAGCTACGATCAGCAATATTACGCATACATTTTGTACTAAGCCGTATTTTCTGGGTCTTATCATCCTAAGCCACATATTATCCGGATAACTTAAGAGTTTGTTCTTTGAAATCTTTTAAGTCCATGTATTGTATATCGACTACATATTATTATAGTCCAACTGTTTAGTTGGGAACCTTGTATTATGGACGGTACTTGTATGGTTCGCGACTGACAGAAGTATACAAAATTCAGAATTCAGAACATCAGTGAATTATGCAGCTAACGGTAGCCTGTTTCATACAGCTAATGTATTTTGAATAAGCACAGAATGGTTCATTAGAATCTAGATATTTCGTGCATGCCAAGGCTTTCTACTAAGTTGTCAGACTATAATACCGCTTAAGTTCTAGGCGTTTTAACGTCAAGTCTTCAAGGATTATTTAATTAAAACTCGAAACATAATATCAAAGTCAATTTGTGTAATTTTCGAAGTTGTAACAAGATGGCCGTTCGGAAATGTTTTGTTGGTAGCAGGTGGTCGCTTGTAATTAATATATTAAATTGGGTGTAAAATTTAATTATTGATAATATCAATTACATCCCATTAAATTGAGGGAAGAATGGGAAAAAAAAAGAAAATTTACTTATTTTGGATCCAGTCACAACATTATAACGGGTCTCGTTTTTTTCCTCAGTGAAAACACAGCAAAATAAACGCGCTCTACCTTTTGACAGCATATCCTTAAAACATGGAACATTTAATTTTTCATAAAGTCTAAAATTATGATTGTGAATATATCTTTTTGCTCGTCACACAGTACATACATCGAGTTTCATCTTCATTTCCTAATAACTATATCTCCAAATAATGATAACTACGATGTCTGTTTCCCCAGCGTGAATGAAGCCTATCCTTCAAATAGGTAGGTATCGACCAAGGCCGGCAGACACACAAACGGCCAGGCTCGTCCCAAATACCTGTAGGCCGAGCAAATATTTGTCAATTCAATTGGAATCTATAGTAGGTGTTCGTAATGATCTGGAAACTATTAACCTGTTCGTGTATTCATTCTATAGATAAGATACCCTTAACTTAAATTCCGTTTATTCATAATATATTTCCTGAATTCTTAAGATTATTCTTGTTCAAGGGTTCTAAGCCATTATTCGTTTTTGTGACTTAGTAAACTTATATTGTATGAACATGACTATTAAACTAACAGATTAAAATTACAATTTTAATTAAAAAAATTGATTGGGCTTCCAAACAAGATTGATTAGAAACTCATATTTTAACATTCCCGTCAAAACAAGCATTGATAAAAAGAGAGACTAAGCACATATAATTAAAGTGTTAAGTACTAAAAGTAGAGATAAACATTTCGGGTCTATCCCACTAGTCCCGTTGAGTTGTCCCGTGACGGGACAACTGGCACTATTTTGTCCCAGTTGTCCCGTGGCGGGACAAGTGACACTGTTTTGGTGCCAGTTGTCCCGTTGCAGAAAAATCACGGGACTAATGGGACAGACGGAAGGGTCAAAACAACTGGTTCCATTGAGTTGTTGTGTGAATGATGATGAATTGTACGGTTATCTAAGTAAACTTTAAATTAACAAGAAGTTTTTTTTGCCTTTAGACTTTTCACTTAATAATTAAATTGACAAGAGTGTCTATATCTATAACCTTCCATACCATAAATGTAAAATGCTTATCCGAAACTCCCTACTTGAAAAAACATAATATAAGGAAACCAAAAATGTCTTGTTAACAGGCCCCTAGAGCAGCTCAAACACTCAAGTCAACTTGTAATGTAATTTCAACTTATCTACTAGAAATTAAGTTAAAATGTACTACAACACATTTAAGAAACAAAAAATATCATATTATTTGTTTGTCCTTTCCATCTTGGGACTATGGAGTTCCGGACTTTTGGAATGCATGCGTCCCCACGCACGAAGCAAACTCGCAGTTACCCTTTTAGACAGTTTTAGTATAACACAGATGTAATGGGACACAATCCGGTAACTATCCCTGTGTACACTTTGAGTATTGTATTCAACCAGTTGTTTTGACCCTTCCGTCTGTCCCATTAGTCCCGTGATTTTTCTGCAACGGGACAACTGGCACAAAAACAGTGTCACTTGTCCCGCTACGGGACAACTGGGACAAAATAGTGCCAGTTGTCCCGTCACGGGACAACTCAACGGGACTAGTGGGATAGACCCAACATTTCACAGCGAAAAATGTTGTATTTTTGACGCCAGTACTAAAAGAATCACGTGACATTGCTTCAGTAAGGAGCGACTGTCGGGCCTTTCCAGAAGTAAACAGTGCAGTGACGTCATACCTCTGACGTCACGGCAAAAATGAGCATTTCTACTGTCCTAATGAAAATTCATCGTAAAATGTCATCGCACTCCAAAAGAAATGTGCCGGTCGTTGACCTTATTTACTTGAGAGCAGTGAGTATGTGTGTATCTTGTTTTGTTTTCATACTTTTATATCTTGTATAAGGTATGCATTTCTTTATAAGCCAGTGAAATTATGAGGTATATAATAATCATGAATACTTATAAAGTTTATTTTTGTTTGCATTTTAAACACGCTATTTATCATACCATACTTTATCATAAATATTTAATACAACATTACAACGTAAGCATCGGTTCCATTATAAAAGACTGTTTACAACAAAAAATTGCGAAGGTTTTTGACGAATACTGTTTATGAAAAATCGTCGTTAAGGCCGACTTGACATTTTCTTCTTGTCGTATGGTTAGTGGTCAACCTAGTGTCAAAGTTGTTCAAGCCGGAGACGGAGACGCCCTGTTCAAATACCACTATGCGGTCACCCATCTATGGAATGACCGCGCCATGGTTTGCTTAACCCATAGATCGTTTACCGACCGGTGTGCGCAACTGGCTACGGGCGCCTCACATTCTAATATCACGTGAGGGAACTCACGAGCGAAACCTACTTCAGTAATATAAATAAGTACTACTACCTAACAATAGGCCAATAAATGACTGCTTACGGCTTCAACTCGCGTACTCGCACGTACATCTACGTACACGTATACGCACACGCACGTAGTGTACGTATCAAATCAACTGATTTGCGTATGAAGAGACGTTGATTACGTTCAGTTACCGCGGGCTTTGATTGCAGTCTAATTGTATTAAAACATCCTTGTTTATGCTCACTCAGACATAAAATGAAACTCTATATTTGAGCTCGTAAATGAGGTTCATATTCGATTTGTTTGTATTTAATTATAGATACATGATTTAAATTAATATAGTAAATAATGAAATGTAGTTAGAGTTATTCATGATAACGTGTATGATAATTTTGTATCTATACTTTAAAACTGCATTGTGGAACCTTCGATGTTGCTTGTGCTTTTGGGCCAATGTGATGGAACAGTCAGCTACAAAAGACTCAAGAACTTCATATTTCTAAAATCTCTTTATTACAATCATTTATTTAATACCCGAACAAATCTTAATAGAATTAGTTGGAATTAAACATTTTAAACAATTTCAAAAGATTATTTTATGAAATATGCTTCAGAATATACGGTTTTAAATTATGAAAAACGTTGATACACTTTTGACGATGACTAAATGTAAATGGCTACGTGGCTTTCTCGAAAATTTATAATACATTAAGGGGATTTGTTGAATTTACTCTTGTAAATTCCTGCCCAATCACAAGTACTTAGTTTTAAAAGAAACAAACCATGGACTCACTTCTACAATTTTGTACCACCTTTGTTAAAGACGTAAAAAAGTTGTTAAAAAAGTATCAGCTTTGTAGTCCTGCAGCGAAAACTTAATAACTATCAGTAGATACAAAGTTGCAAACATCAAAATACCTATCTAAATAGTTCCCTTACCTTCCATACTACTTTGTGGTATTTGCCGTAAAATCGTGAACTATGTAATTTGAAGCGTCTAATTAATTCCCCGTAGACTGCAAATCGCGAACAAGTTTGGAGAGCTAAGTAATGAGCAATTTGTCTTGCTCATGCTAGAGTTTTACCTCGTGTTGGGGGTCTGTTTTCACTTAAACATTCTACCTAGGTAGTTCAGGTATTCTAGTTAGGTACGAATTTTCCAAAATACTTATTTAACAATAACAGAAATGGGGTACTTTCAATTTTGCATTAAGTCATAATATACTTCCATTAGCAACTATCCAAATTTCTCTTTCCCTAACTATTTACTAGTGCAGATCAGTGTTCGACGCATTTATATATATACAAAGGTGTAAAACTTATACGTTCTATTAATCAAGATAGGTCTAATAATAATCGTGATAATAAGGATTAACAAAAAAAATTGACGAAAACACGTGATTTTGAAATATTATTAATTGTGCCTTACCACCAGTAAATGTCGCTGAAATATTAGTTCGAATACAACCAAAAGGTCTATTATTTACTAAACGTCACACGTAGATATTCCCTGCGGCGCGGCGCTAAAAGATCAAAGTGTTCAAATCTCTCTTCCGAGTATCGACAGGTGTCGTAGCATCTAAATGTGGTCACGTAGACCTTCTATCTACACCGTAGCATTTAGCTACGACGTGTCTACGGCAATACGTGATACATTTTATCTCTTCTTGATATAATGAGGTTGGCAATTATGTTAACAAGATAATGGAAAATACTCAGGCAATGTCATTTTTCGTAAAGTATGTCAAAATTAAAATGATTACAAACCGAAACATTATTTTCGGCACTCAATTGACCCCAGCGAAACGCGGTAGTCACTATGTCGTATTTGTACTGCTTTTGTTGTTCACTATTGTTTCAGTATTCAAATTGTAATTAAACATTGCTATAACTGACAAGTATTTAAGATCTTTACTAATTTCAAACATTTAAGATAAGACAAAACAATGAAAGCAAATTCAAATCACCTTATCAGTAAGCATCATTAGCACGTTTTAACCTCTTTATATTTACGAACACAACGTGCTTTCTACGTTCTGTACCTCGATTCTCTACTACTATCGACTACCGACAACCGGCTAGCTATTGAAATTTTGACATTTAGAATGTACTGCCAAAATGTTTCCTACGACACCCATCAGAGGCGCTGATCAGATTTTCATACAAATTTTCTCGATGACAGTTCGGTTGTCGGTAGTCGATAGTAGTAGAGAATCGAGGCACTAAAAGTTAATCTTACTTAGTCACGACTTCAAACAAAATAGCGACGAGGGACACCGACATCGATATTGCACTACAAGATTATACTTTTTACTGAAAGCCGGACCGTGGGGCGTTCACGTAAAGGCGCGCCACACGTCCGACGAGATTGTACCGTGATGGGAACGTGACATCAAAATCGTGCCGTCTTTAGTATAGTAGTACATAAGTTAGTAATAGTATTTTTAATGTAGGTTCACGTAATTTTACTTTATAGCGCGTAATAAAATGCGTTAGCATAGAGGGTTTCATTTTCCGAGCGTTGTGAAGGAATGAAAAAAAACAAAATACTTTATTTTTCTATATTTTTACGGAACAAGATGAAAGAACCGAAATATATGAAAGATGGAAGCAAAATCTCTCGCTTGATTGACAGATACGATACACGCAGTTTGATAAAACGTAATGCTGAGCGACATCTTTGAAAACAT
Source organism: Anticarsia gemmatalis (assembly GCF_050436995.1). Classification (NCBI taxonomy): domain Eukaryota; kingdom Metazoa; phylum Arthropoda; class Insecta; order Lepidoptera; family Erebidae; genus Anticarsia; species Anticarsia gemmatalis. The sequence continues at coordinate 3,484,685 of NC_134764.1, read as the reverse complement.
TTTTATGTTTGTCACTTTCCGTGTAATTCAGTACAGAATTACTAAAAAAAAACTCCAAGAAGTTTCAAGAACAATAACAAAAAACGCTTCAACATTCTGTGTCTGTATGGCACAGGCTTTACAGTCGTCGCCCGCGGCGCAACGCCGCCTCGCTGCATATTTCCAAGCGAGCTCTATCCACAACGATATCGAAATATTCCCAGCTCCGGAACGTTTGTGTTAAACATCCGAGTGTTTGCGGTGCAACGAGGAATCTTATTGCTTTCACAAATGGACCTCGAATTTGTAAAATGTTTTATTATAACGGAACAAGTTTAAAGGAGATATAAATATTGCTATTGGTTATTGGATTACTTGAGTTTATAGCGTTCATAGAGTAGATTGCAGACTTCCAACGCATTTCTGAATTATTTAAGTACTTAGTAAAAAACTATTTTGTTTGTACCTAAATATTGCCTTTTTAATTTGTCATACTAGGATACATTTCAAAAGATGATGATTTACCATGAGGCGGACCTGAGACGGAGGCTTAGTAAAATAAAAAATTGCTAATTTGAATCGCCATTTTTAAGTTTTATTTGTTTTTGACTCAAGATTGATTACAAAAATGTATTTAGATTTAAGAACAAATTCATGTCTAAGTTGGTTAAGCCTTCTTGAAAAGTTTGACTCCGCTATGATTGCTGACTTCAAATTAAATCTGTAGCGATTACAAACTTTCGAAACCCTTCGTATCGAGCGTTTGATATTTGAAATTACTTTAATAAGTTATTTCGGAAGACGCTTCAGGCACTTTCAAATTAATCATATAAAAGTATAGAGAAATCTGGATCGATAGTATATGTGGTACATGGTTTATTAACTGTTTTTTATACCACGGTTGTTCAGCTGCCTCTGTGGCGCGGTCGGTAGTGTATGCGACGATAACACGGGTTTGAATCCTGGGTCGGGCCAAAAGTCTTTTCTGAGATTTTCTGTTAAGAATTTCTTAGAGATTGCCCGGAGTTGGCAAGTTGAGGTCGAAGACCTTCGTGCCTCGGAGAGCACGTCAAGCCGTCGGTCCTACGCCTGATCTCTCACTGGTCGTGTCAGTTATCCCTCCCACCAGACTATGAGAATGATGGAATAGAGAGTGTACCTGTGTATTGTGCACACACTTGGACACTATAAACAAAGTCCTACACAGATGGCCAGTTTTCATGAAACTGACCGCCGTATTCTTTTTAGTTGTACAAGTATAATTTGTAATCTTGACTGCACTTGAACTTTACTGCATCCTTAGTGCAATGATTAAAGTGGTTCACCGCAAAAGGTTAGAAGTTACAGAATGTCAAAGGCATTAAATTCATCTTCAAGCAAGATACTTTCATGAATGTGGAAATATAAAAAGCGCAAAAGCAAAAAGCATTACAAGCAAGCATTTTAAAACTACGTTAGAACCGCGACTCCTTCTAAATTCTGTATTTAATTAGCCTCTGTCGTTCTCCAAATAATGATAACAGTCACATTTTTATTTATTCATACCGGTATAAGGCCGTTTTAAGGGGACTAAATGTGGGGTACTTTTGCCATCAGTCACAGCAATACTTTCTTTCTTTTTTCTTAAACCTATAATACAAGACACTTTTACCTAGAACCCGAGATAAGCGTCTCTTTCTTTAATTTAGATTAAAACAGTTAAAAAAGCTGTTTTTAAACAATACATTTCCCTACTGGTCTACGTTTAATTTCCCGTGATTACACCAAAAAATTAAATATTCAAGAGGAAAAAAATACAAAAGTGTCCGGTCCCAGGATAATCCTTTAATCGCTTGCTCCTACATATAGTTTCGAGGTGTACATTGAAAATAAAATGGTCGTTGATATATTGTTTACAAGGAACTTTATAGGGGACCCGCATATTTTTATTCTTGTTGTTCCTGACCTTCGAATTGTAAGTTTTTTGCGAAAAGTGTACGTTTGAAGTAATAATGCTTATTACTTCAAAAATACACTTTATCTATTTTTCTTATCTCCGATCTGCGATTTCATGTCATTATCATGCCAAGTATCGAGTAAAAATATCGAGAAGCTTTTTATAGAAAAAATATTAGCGCCCCTAAAGTGTTGTAAAAAAACTTTTTAATAAAAATTCTCAATACGAAGCTTTCGTATCTAAATATTGTAGTTTGGAGATAAGACAGTTAAATAAAAGCTTATAAAGAAATATATTACTTGTAAATAAGACAACAATGCATATATCAACATACAGACAGACAAAACTTTCCTAGTGGACTAATAAGTAATAGAATGCAAAGCAAACTGGGCGACGCGACGTGCGTGCTGACCCACTTTTATAAACGTGGGCGTGAAGTAACTGATACTGTTTCATGCCTAACGAATTAAAATATATCTGTTTGTACTAAGCAAGGAATATTTATCTCATAGATCAGTTGCTTAGAATAGTAAGCTGAACCGATCAACCAATGGTTTTAACATAAAATGAAAACCGTGTCAGATCATTTTTATCGATATTATTTTGGTGTTAATTATGACAATAAATAACTGTTGCCTGTCCAAAATGGAAGTTTGTAAAGATTGTAGCAAGTGGCGTTTTTTGCTCTCTTGCTACGCCTATGGGAAAAAATCATGATTTTATGTATGTATGTGAAATGTCGTTTGCAAGTACTTAAGCTGACTGTAAAAAACCCCTCCACAGAAATACTATACATGTTTTTCATCACGATTAAATCGTAGAAAAGAGCATAAACTACTTCTATAAAAAGCAACACTCACAAAAGCTAGTACTCCAATATTTTTTTAACGCTATAAACTTGTATCTAGTTTATCTGAGCCCAAGGTCGCCATTAAACCTAGTTATCAGGCGGCTCGTCGTAAAATCTTGAGCAAACGGCTCGGCCTACGACATCAAAACGAATACCTTTATATAAACGTTGGTATTATTGTTATTAGCTAAAGCTTATCTTCTCTTAAAGGAAAGTTGTTGGTTAGAAATTACGTGGCACAGTAGTTTCTTTGCAAATGTATCCATTCGCGACAGGCCCAATTACTAGGAATGAAAAAATGTGTATTTTAATTCAGGGTTCCATACAATATAGTCAAGGCTTAAACACAATACCATTGATTGTTGTTTTACAGAAAGTACTAAATCATTAAGGAAAAAGAAGTACCTATCAAATAATTTGATGACCAATGACAAAGTCACAAGTTGCTCTTCAAATTCTAAATTTGTTAGCAGTGAAGTTTGTAAGACCTCAGTTATAATTCCTTTCCCAGATCAATACATTCATTCATTCTCTACACTCCGCCCGTATAATCGTACGGAATGAGCCAACGTCCACACGTCACAGAGTGATAAAGATCAATACATTCTAACATACACTGTTTACTCGTAATATACGAGTACAACTTGTATATTTTACTTTTATTCCTGTTCAACTTTAACCTTCATTTGTTGCAACGTCGAGCGTTCGCTTGATGACGATTGATTACTAAATGTAGATAGCCATAGCTCAATATTTATAGTCCAATGGGTGCAATTTTCTTGCTGTCATATATTATCAATTAATAAATCAAAATATGTTTGAATACAATACTATAATTATTAGCCACTGCTGGGCAAAGGCTTCCTTCTAGAATAAAAGGAAAGTTAGGCCTGAATTTACTATGCTGTCCAAGTTTGGGGTAAGCAATTTGCGAAAAATAAATAAAAAGAAAACAAGACAGAAAACTTTCTAAAATCACAAGCGTAAACGGTAACCGTGGTGTCATAGTCAGAAAATGAATTTCGTTACGTGGTCATATCACGTAGAAATTTGCAACGCATTGCCAATTTGAACATGCAACTATAAACTACAACATCAATTCCCGGCGTCGCCGAAATTCTCTTTAGAAACATGAGACCTAGCTTTGGAACGGCTCACTTTAGTTATGTTTAACTAGTTGATATGCGGCTCAGGCAGCTTGTTAGTACTTTGGCATTCAATTTGTTAGATTTCAGAGTTGTAAAGTACTAGGATAGTAGTAAGTCGAGGATGTCGCTTGTTAAAACATGGCTGATACATATTGTCCTCGTGTAAGAGTACACGTGTACTTATATGTTAAAGTGAGTTCTCAAATATGGAGTATACTTTAAAATACATATTTAACAAAGAAAATTTCGCTGATATGCTAAACTCAGCTCTCATCTATACTAATATTATAAAGCTGAAGAGTTTGTTTGTTTGTTTGTTTGTTTGAACGCGCTAATCTCAGGAACTACTGACCCGATTTAAAAAATTCTTTCAGTGTTAGATAGCCTATTTATCGAGGAAGGCTATAGGTTATAAATCATCACGCTACGACTAATAGGAGCAGATTACCAGTCAAAAATGTTACAAAAACGGGGAAAATTTTGACGCATTCTCTCTTATGTTGCAAACGAAGTTGCGCGGGTCAGCTAGTATATTATAAATTTTACGAATATTTTTGAGCCATAAATGAGCGACAACTACGACTGGTGCAATAATCTTTGAAAATGTCAATACAAAAATCTAAGTAAATAGCCGAGAAGAAAGAAGTCGTGAGTCCCCAAAACCCACATCAAATGTGAAAATTACGCGGGGTCCCTTAGTTATTCCGAAACAGTCTAGTACCTTCTAGTACAATCCGCATTTACTAGGCAATTACGTCCCTAATAATGTATATACTTTGACCCGTACTTTTATGAGCATATATAATTAAATGTACCAACACACGTAGGTACTCTACGTAGTGAAAATTTCTTGGTAATTATCTTTATTAAAATTGTATACTGGTGACTAACCGGCCTTTTCTTTTACGAAACGCGATGCTTTTCTCAGTATATTAGAGGCAATGAAAAGCTCGGAGACGTAGGTCACCAGGCAGGTCATTGCACTAAATAAAAAATATTTTATCAAAGACATTTTATATTTCAACGAAATATCCATAATAAATTCAATTCGTTTAGGCCCCTTTGACTTTTAGCTTTTTTTTTAATAATAGCTCTCCAATATTGCAATTTTGTTATAACCCTTTATGTATTCGGTAAACTTATCAATAAAATATATATATATTTTTTTTTACCGATGTAGAATTAAATGTCATTTACCAGTATCATTCGTTAAACGTTGTCATTCAACGTTATTAAAAAACGTTACATCATTTAAAAAACATAACTTAATTTAAATTAACTTTTTAATCTTTTAATGTTTTTAACTAAATCTAGTCGAAAACAATGTCATCCTTCGCTTGGTATTTAAAATAAAACTAAAAGTCGTATTGGCAGGCGACGCGTCTCAGTGGGAGACTGAAAGCGTTGCCGTGTACTCATTTATTTGGTTCAACGCCGCCAGGTGGCGCACCTGTAGCGCTACTTCAAATACTATAAGACTGTTTATATTACAGTTTTACTATCATTCAACCTGAAGAAAAAAAGTATCGTTCAATAGGGTACTGAAGCGACAAAATACTAAAGTGTGCACTCGATATTTTAAAAATACTTTTTTAATACGTTTACATTTAATAAATTGACTGAAATTATAACACTAGTAAACTAAAGCAGACATTTGAGAGGCAAGGGATTCCATTAAAGTTAAATAATATTGGCCAGATTAAAAATAATTTATAGACAGATTAAAAATGATTTAAAGATAAAACCACAGAGTCCTCGCACCCACATGAAAAAACAATGTATGGCAACAAAAATTGCGGTTTATAAAAAATGTAACATATTATATACGGTATGACATGTGGTTCTCTTTGTACCGTGGTTTCATGTTTGGCGAGCGTAAATCACTTTGATGTCGGCCGCTCTGATTGACTCTCCACTTGTTATTGACACTCGATACGCTTGCCTCAAATTGTAACCAATACAACGATATTGGGCCGGTCAATTTTATTTTGGGATTGATTAAAAATACTTAATGGACAATATCACTTGCTGTGAGGTGAAAAGATCCCATATGTCTTATCATACTTCAGTTTTGATAGAGGGGCTAATAAAAAGTGTCTTTGATTTAAGAGAGGACAATCCATGCACTGTGGATATAAGACGCTTAAATCTGTGACATAAGAATTCCTATTCCGAAAAAGTATAAAACAATCGATATATGTTTACATAGATAACTGTTGTTATTAATGGCTAATAACGACACTTAACTCGCATAGGTGTTTGATACAGACTATTTTTTTCTGAAAATCTTTACATGCTCTTTTATTTATAAAATATAAATTCGAATCCGTTTGAAGCCGTCAATGGTCACTATACTTGTATAATAGAAAACTTCTATGAACTAACTCTCTTTAAAGAAAAATACAATTTTCCAGTAGCGTGACTAGTGTGACTACAGAACATATAAACTTTGCTTGTATTTCCGCGTAGGGTTAAGTGTTATTGGATTTTTCTGTCAGGAAAATCTCAGTAGCAGTGCGGAGATGGAAATTGTAGTCGGAAAGTGGCTTTAAGCTCTTTATAAGAAACCTTACTTTAGTTAGGAAAATATTTTCCATCGATATACAGTGTATGTGTATAATTACTCGGCTTTTAGTACTTGCTTGTCATCTCTTTTTACTGTCTGATGGATATTAATTGGTATTCTTAAAAAGAAGATATTTGGCCAGTTTTAAAGCTTATGGGCAAGTTCCTGACACATAATATACGATAGATAAAGTGTCAGTAACTGTGTGAAAAACATTAAAAATCAATCTGATTAACTATCTGATACTTAACCAAAAGTGTTGACAACGAAATGAAAAAAGAAATAAAAAATATAAATACATTCGTAATTTTCAGGCCTTTTTTATTATCTGACACAATATACCCACTGTAAATTAAACACATATCTACCGAACTATTCAATTAAAAATAAATATATAGCACTAATAAATTAAATATAACATTAATCAGTAATTGCATCCAGTGACACAGAAAGCATGACATTGAAACAGAACTGAGAACTATTGATAACGGCGTGAACGGAAGACTGCCTACGTAATGTATCACAATATAACTAGTTAGAGGTCGGACTAAGTTCCGACAGTCGTCGGTGCAATGCTGAGGCGATTGTGTTGTTACCAATACAACTTTGAAAAGGAAAGTCTCTGAAGTAAACTTTTGCATCAGAAATACTCTCCAATGATTAAAGAATAAAACATTTTTTTTTTGTTTAAACTCTTACTCTTTTATACCTCAAGGTCTATTCAGTAAAAAGAACGGCCAATACGACTTTACCCGACCCGGCTCGGACCTGAAACCTCTTGATGAGCATAACTTTTAAACTCTCGCGTTGCATTTTTAATGAATAATAGAATACGGGAACTAACGCGAACACGCATTTTAACTGAAAATTCTCTATTCACTCACGTCCAGTCTTTTTCTCATAAAATACATGCTTACATCAACTCCTGTTCTACCCAAAGGCTTAGTCAGAGGAATGTGAAATACACCCGCATCTCATGTAATTGAGAACGAGCTTATCGCCATATACTGGACATGTCATTGAACCTTGGTTCCTTATTGAGAATATTCTAACATTTATTAAGAATACCAAACCCGGGAATTGAGGCAGTGTTTTCGTCAAATAGATTTTAGATAATATAAGTAAAAAACTGAAAATTTTTTGAAGAGTAGCCTTTAAGTATCAAAGTATAGGCTATATTTATTTCAGTATTCTTGAGAATGTGGATGACCCATATAAGAGTCTAAAAGAAAATAAACTCAGACAAAAATATACGGAACAGACATCATTTCTTATAAAAATGTCTTATATAGACAATGTATTTTTATCGAGAAGTTTTGATTCGAGAATAGAAAATATCGATTTGTACTTCTTGAAACTTGCAAGACGATGTATTTTTGCTGTGTTCATTTGTTATTGTATAGAAATAGTATCATATTATCTTCCATTTATCTCACGTATTTATTAAAAATTAACAAAGTTATTGACTCACCGTCGAAGAGAAAAAGAAGAATAAATAAGAAAAAATGGATGGTTTGTTTTATTCTGATCTGTCAGAATAAAACAAACCATCCATTTTTTCTTAATATTTTTATAGTATTCAAAATTATCATAGCACTTGAGGCCGCCCGCGACTTCGTCCGCGTGGAAACCCTTCCCGTGTAAATCCCGATCCCTCGGGAACTCCGGGATAAAAAGTAGCCTCTGTGTTATTCTGGGTCCTGAGCTACCTACATACCAAATTTCATCGTAATCAATTTTGTAGTATTTGCGTGAAAGAGTAACAAATATCCATACATACACACTCACAAACTTTTGCATTTATAATATAAGTAGGATTTTTGATTCAGTACTCGTAAGAAAACATCATAAATTTCACGACCAAATAAATAGGCCAACACTGAAGCGAACTGTGACGTCAAAACGGGAATATTCCGGAAATATCCAGTAACATGTTTGTATCAAAATGTCACGTGCTACATAACTGAGCCACAACTGAGCTATGAGTTAGGAAGTGAGTGCCGTGCTGCGAATATTTCGGCTTAAATGACATTATCTGTCAACACCCATCTTGTTAGCAGTGACGTGGAATGTCCTAGAATCGTAAATCTGGAAATAGAGTTGTTACTGGAGTTTAAAAGTTTGGGTTATGTGTTGATGTTGTTTGTTTCCTAGTTAAGTTGTTGCTTAGTCAAAAATATTTCGATATGAATCGATAGATCATCAATACCATTGATTGACTTCCGCCCGGTTTCTGAGGTATATTTAGCGGTAGTCTATCTATTCCATTGCGTTTTTTTTTATATGAGTTTAAAATTGACTTATTGCTGCAGTAATAGTGTCAATGTTGAAACATAATCCATTCTACCATAGATTTGCCATGGACTATTAGATTACTAACACACTAATTGTAGCTATATAGAATAAACCTGATTAAAAAAAATTATGACGCAAGCCAGACGAAATGAACTCATGTCCTTTATCAGGTACCTGCTAAGAAACTTTTATAGTAGTCAATATTATAGAACTTTATAAACTAACACAGTCAATACTTATTCTCTGTAATATTACTTTATCAAGTACAGTATATTACAGGGCCTACCATAATATTTCCATAAAAAAAATCCATTCTTTCCTTTAGAAAGTTTTACGAGCAAAAAGAACATAATAAAAGTAACTTATGGCAGCACCGAATGCTGCCGGATTGTAATCGAGTTTGTTCAAAGTTCAGATCTATTTAAATATCTATTTCGCAACCCGAAACCGGATTATCATGTTGAAAAAGTTAGGAAAGTATTACACAAGGATTATGAAGCTTCTTGCGTGAATAAAATACGTAATTTAATATTTCGGGTTCGGCAGATTGTTACGCGTTCCATTGTTACACAAGTTTTTAAGAAAATTCTTAAATAAAATATACAAAAGCATTCAGATTCGGGCAACATTTTTTAACATTGGAAGCCAAAAGGTTTCCAAAAGTTATGATATAACTCTTACGTATCTGCAACAGTCTGCATTAATTTCTAATGACAAGTAACAAATCACAACACTTTTTATTATCTTTTAAAATAAGTAAATCATCGCTCATTTATACGTGCATGACCTCTTAACTGTGATAGTTCAAAGTTCTACAAACTTAATAAATCACTAGCAAAAGAAACATCAAACGCACAAGGATACGCTTATTTATTCATTTTTCCTTTACTAACTAAATCAAAACAAGGCCGTTCAAACGTAATTTCATTTATTTCGTTTGCAATCACGCCACTCGGAGGATTTCCCTTCGAAATTCGCGTAACAAAACAGACAAGGATGAAGTCAAAGGCGAATGAAACGATATCAAAAGCTTTTGGAATCAGATAAACTAACCGGAGCTGTGTTTAATCAGTTTCAAGTGGAGAACGCAGACAAAACAAATGGTTTGTATTCCAATCTGCGAAACTCCCTCGCGACAGCAACAAATCTAACTAGACTAAACCCTGGAGACGTAGACTATTATATGAAAGAGGTTATTAGAAAACTTTATAAAATTGTAGTTTGTTAAAGTGCAGTGTCAGGGTTTCACTCAACGACACATAATCCTACCTACTTAACAAAACTTACTTTCATGAACCAATATTGTTGATATTTGTCAGGATAATAGATTATATCTAGAGAAAGAGAATATACTGGCCGCTGGCCAATGATGACGTTAGTTTGCATAAATCAAGAACACATTTGTGTTTAATTACTGGTACATATTTTGAGGTTAAAATTGCAGCCTCAATAGTACCACTACAAGCTATCATAAGTGCCATTTAGAAGAGCAGTAATACTCAACTAGCGTGACCACAGAACGCTTTGCAACAATCTGGTTATATTAGGTGAAAATTACGGAAAATACATTTATGCGAGAGCAAGAGCAAATCTGAAAACAGATACTATTTTCAGTAGCATCAGTAGCATGTAATGAGAACATGCTACAAGCTGTAGTTTTGCACGTATTATAAAAGTCTTTATACAGAAATACTTTAATTGTGAACACAGATACAAAGAAGCAATTCTTTCACGGAAAGAAGGCTGCTAGATGCCGCAGAACACTACTTGCTACAATCTTCTTTGCTTCATTGATATCATAAACAAGTACATGTATGTATATTACACTATCATTCATGACCACCAGTTGCAAAAATTATGCACTAATAACAATTACGTTAAAAACTTTAAGAATTATACCAAGATTTCTGAAAATATTCCTCTGTTTCTCATTTTAAAGTGTTAATAGCAAACAGGCAGAAACACCACACAGCAGAACGCCAAAAATATACCAGCCAATGATTTAGAATCAAAATAACTACCACAGTACAGCCCTAATCTAATTACTAAATTAATCAGCAAAGAGATAAGTGTCCGGTCCGTATTCTCGGCGACAAGTAATCCGGAAGAAGCGGCAACCCTGGCGCAATCTCGGCCAGTTTACCGCGAGCTCGATTATACGGGTGGACGTTTTGAATTAAATTAATACTGCGCTCAGTGAAACTAAATTGGACGGGGAAACTCGTTCGTGCACTGTTTATAGCACATGTATCATTGTATCTCATCATATTATACGTTATAGCAGTCGGTTAACTTTAGATTATGTTTTGAGCTTTCCCGTATTTCCACATTATATTTTGTCGGGTGTTTTTTCTTTAGGGACACGTAGCACTATTTAGGCTGTTCGTTGATTGACCGATGAGTTTGCTAGTAATAATCAAAAAGATTTTTCAAAATAGCCCAGAAAAAACTGGATGATTATTTTAAAATTAGAATGATTACTGATTAGGCATAAAGATGTAATAAGTTGGTGGGGCTTTTTTTTAAGAATCGGAATCTGATAGTCGATACCTTGGTGATTTGATAAGTACCTTTACAAAATACATTAATTTCATGAACGAAATGTAGCCAATAATTGTTGTCCGATACATTTAGCTTATAGAAACTCTATTAATCACACAATATCAACATTAATTTTCTTATAAAACTTATCAGACACGTTATTTATAGTCAAATACATTCGAACTCTGCCACTCATTCAATGATAAATGTAGCCACATTCATTCATCACACTCAAACACAAAGTTGTGACATTTCTCTCTACGTAGTCGTATGTAGCAGCATGTAGCGGTTTGTCGTACGTGTCATTACATGACAGTTGAGAAACACTGGCTCGCCGCAAACGATGCTGTATTTAACCGTACAAATACAAAGCTTATTTATAAACGTCTAATTGGACGCGTTAGCTACTGTTTTCTCTGTTCTTAAATTGTGTGGGTTTAAGAAAATACGTGGTACTGAAGCTGCATTTAATGGGGGGAGCAGTGTTGAAGCAACGTGACTGGGGACCCAATATAAAAGTAAAGAAAATAAAGGTTTGTTTTTATTAATATTAAGAAAGGAAGAGAGTATGTATTTAGATGTATTTCAGTTTGGCAACTGAAAGTATTTTTTGGTCATGGAAATCATGTCGTTCAAAACTCGAACTTTCAAAGTAATAGAGTAAGTCCATGTGTATCCAAGCACAGAACAATAGTAGTAACCAAATAGAACCTTACCATCAAACACATAATTTACTTGTCATTAATATTTAAGCCACATTACATAACATTATAGTAAGTAACATAATACATTGATTACATTGTTCAATAGAATTCAAACTGCCATATCGCCAAACTTAACCCAGTAACTGCCACCATGACCCGAACCATAGTACCACGTTATACCGTCATGATAAAGTGCGAAAAACGTTTTCTTTTAACACAAAGGAACTTGAAACCTAAAGCCTAAACTTACCTTAGCGATCTTGTGTAGCAGCGCTGTAGTGGAGCTGGTCTTGAAGAGGCCGAGAGCTCGCCGCCGGAGCCCTTGACCGAGACACGCTTCCACCGCGCCGCACAGAGCCGTCACACCGCCGCTCTCCTCGTGAACGAATTTACGGGTCACAGCCTACACAAATATAGATAATTCGTTATTTTAGAATATGTAGCCTTCATTAAATTTAGAGTAAAGGAACTGTGGTTAAAATGTAGAAAGAATATATTATATTCTATATCTTCCTCGAAACCTACTGAATCTGAGACAGGTTCTCAATTTCAGTAGGTTTCGAGGAAGAGGATTGCAGTCGATGTGCACAATTTTTTTGACTACTTTTGACGAAAAATACTAATTTGTCTCTTATCTGTAGTGAAAAAAGCAGTTCAAAACAAGTTATTTTCTCCCAAACTGCTAAGAAGTCAAGTTGCGACACGTTAATCATTTTCTTCTACGATGTAGACCAGTTTGGATACCCAGCAGAAGCTAGTCTGCTAAAACTATTCTAATATCTAACTACTTAGTATTGCATAATTACAATAAAATAAAGCAAAACAAATACAATCATATCCATCAAAGCAAATACTCAAACTTGAATAAATACAATATAACAAAGAAAAAGCTTTCCAACATTCCTAGTTCAGCAACTTCACAGACATTTCATAACGATGCAACTCATATCTATCATAACTACGGCTGGCAACTTGCCAGACTTGCCACTAAATGCTTTTGGCGGCTTCCAAGTAATTAAGTAACAATTTTCCATAGTGAGAGTACACATACTCTTTAACATAACAGATATTAAACTATTAACCTGAGGCTAGTGTTAAAACTGTGTTAACATTTTGGTATTGACTTTAGTTTAACGATAGTCAAAGTTTCGTACAACTGGTAATTATCTATATTTTTTCGAGAATTGACGCATTGTATTGTCTCAAACAAATCTAGGTAAATGATAATCATATGTATTTCCTTATAATATTAGACAATAATTATTATGCAACGCGGAAGACTAAACGCCAGTTTAACGGCTCTAGACTAGTACCAGATATCCTATCTAATAGATAAAGTGAAAGCAAGTGTCAAACTTCCACCACATAAACCAATAATTATTCAGAACTCGCCTAATCCGGTCCAAAACTTCAAGTATGTTTTTTTTCAGTCCTTATTTTACAACAATGTTATTTATGCTCCATAAAACGTATGTAAACAGAAAAAGTATCATCAATAACCGATAAAATATGGTAAGGGACAACAGCATAGAAAACGGTCTCAGAGGATTACACTCACATATTTATGTAGATGAAGGGAACATAGGAACTGAGGTATAAAGGCAAAGTTAGCAATACGTCGAGGTACAGATTTTTATTGGAATTTGTAGGTTTTTATTCTTATTGATGCTGGTGTTTTAAGTGTGACACAGTATACATGTAAAATACGTTGGTAATAGATTATTATTTCTGCCAAAATTGTAATTGATACAGCATACATTAAGCACAATCAGTATTTTTTGGTATTCATACAATATAGCAGCCAAATGTATGGAATCTTATGAATGGGGAAAGTTCATCTACTCTTACTTAGTTTTTCCTAGTTTTCTTTTCTTAGTACGTTCAAACTAACAACCTAATTTAAATGAAAATTTATGATTTTACAATCAGAAAGAGACTTACGCCGGATGGTTGAAAACCATTAGGAAGAAAAATAAGCTTTTTTAAACCCGGTAAAGTTAAAAATTTATTAAATAATGTTATACCGTTCATAAAGTTTAATCGTTTTTTGTATTTGTTCCAACATTGATATTTCATATGGATGTTATTCGATACTGAACCACCTCCTCAATCATATTAATTCGTTGCCAACAGGGAATCATGCCAACAGATTATTGGAAACAATCATGTACAATTTATTATCGACTAATTTGTTCTCGTGAGTAAAATAAAACAAAAGTTATGTTATATTGTTTTGATTTATCCGGTTGTTAGCATTTATTATCGACTTTTTCGACGTATTTTTTAACTGGATTATACAAAATGTATGTACTTAATACATATCTTATAAAAACGCTAGATGTCATTTTTGACCTTTGACTTTAACATTTTTAAACTTTTATGTATAAAATTTTTAAGGGCCATTTTATAGTTTATAAATAAGTGTCAGGTAATCTTTTTCCTTAATAATGTGATAGTAGATGTATGAAAACAATCGTCATATAAAATAAAATAAGTTAATTGACACATATTTAGAAACAGTGAAACTAGGATTACAGATTTTTTATATCCCTTTTTCGTTCAATTATAGTACATACTGCTTCATTAAAAAATCCCACATATGTTGTGGGATTTTTTAATGAAGCAGTATGTACTATAATTCCTTGTATTATACGCCATAGCTTTCCATAGAAGCAATGAAGCAGTCTCTAATTCGTGCCTAACGAAATCATACCACATGAACGGTTGATAAATCGTCTACAATATAAAGAAAGACTCGGCACAAAATTAATCAAAGCGCAGAAGAAAATCAGATTAAATTCTCGAGCGATATAAAACGGATCTTGTGGAAATTAAAGTCGATTGGAAGTGATTAAGGATTATACAGAGATTTATACCACCATTATATTCTTTTTTAAAAAATGTCAGAGGAGATAGTATGTTACAAAAACAGTAACCCATGACTGTCCCACTGCTGGGCAAGGGTCTCCTCAAGTAATGAGGGAGAGGTTAGGCCTTGAGTCCACTACGCTGGCCAATTGCGGGTTAGTGCCTATGCATTATTTTCCGAACTGTTTTCGAACACTTCTAGAATGTAATATCACTGTTCTTTAAAAATATTTAGCAGAGCAAAAAGTCTGACTCTAAAAGGACCTTTTTTTTGAGTGTGGTTTGTAGTCAACTTGTTGTCAAAGTTGTTCAAGCCCGAAGGCATTGAACATGACTTAACAACTGTTATCTTAATTGCTAACAACTTGTAACTTCAAACGTTATCATACTGAAACATATTACACAAAACTTGACTAAAGGTAAGTTTATTAACTGGAAATTAATATAACATTTTGCAATTTTAGAGTAACAGCAGCGTTACTCTTAAAAGTGTGCTAAGAAATTGCGTTGTGATAATACTATAATAAAATGACTATCGGTAATTAACAATGATATACAAATGAATGGCTTAATATGTTGCTAAGCGCTAATCTCGAGAGCAGATGGACCGAATTCGTTAATTAATTTTTATAATATTCTTTAAACGACGGGAAGGTTCTTAAAGAAAGAAAAAAATTTTTTTGAATCGTCTGTGGTGCGAAGTTCGTCAGGTCAGCTAGTCAACTATATACTTAAACCCAGCATACAATCTACGTTCTCCGATCACCTGATTTAAATTCCGAAAACCCCAGCGAAATAGTCAAATAAAACAATACAAACACAAGAACAGTTAACAAAAATTGTATTTACATATTCCGGTCTCGTTCCTATTAGTTATTTAGAATTGAAAACAAAAAGCAGCAGTTTAAAGGTTGTTCAAATATGTACATTTAATTAAACATTGTTACCTTCCAAGAGAATTTGCCGTTAGCCTTAAAAATGTACGCTTTGAACAGAATACTAATTTTGTTGTACTTTGTAAAATTAAATAAATGAACAAATACCTCTTTCTAACAAATTACAATGGGGAAACCTTCGATTTAGTTCATTGTTGGTTTGGCACAAAGCGTTTTCGAGTGACAGACGAAGCAATAGCAAGGGCGATCGTATTTATCGATGTTTTAGGAGTCTTAATCTAATAGCAGAGCTTTTTGAAAACATTTAGTTAGGATTACATTACATTACTCATAGCATTACTGAAAAATAACACCAAAGAGTGGTGCCAAATATAGTTTTCGGATTAATATGAAATAAGTGCTATCCAAAATATAAAGTAGTTACTTCTTAAAACACAGAGTAAATAACTAATTATGTACTTTGATGTTCGTACTTTAAAGATAGTTTCTACTACAAGGAATTAAACTAGAGTTGGACGTAGAGCGATTCAACGTAACTCTTAACATTATGCAAATACTTCTTAGTATTCGCGCCTTTGACTGCCGTGTAAATAAAAAGGGAGCTTCAGACCGTGATAAAGAAAATTATGCATTATTATCACTGTCTTGTACAAAGGAGATTCTTCTTGATGAAAGTTACTATTTTATTGTTTGGTTCGCTCTTATATGAGTGTAAACACTATACCAGTATACAGCAAAGTCACTTCCCGCGTCTGTCCTTGTGTCTGTATCTTTGTATGTATGTATGCTTAGATCTTTAAAACTGCGCCACGGATTTCGATGCGGATTTTTTATAGATAGGGTGATTCCAAAGGGTATGTTTATGTGTAAATATTGAAAGGTTTTTTGTTAGAGTCGCTAGTTTTTTTTAAGTATATACTGCAGAATCTCACTAAAGATAGCTCCAAATATGCACAACAAAGACCATTAATGTATGAACACATAACATCTATACCAAAAGACAACCAATACCACAAATACATACTTAGATCAATCAGTCCAACAAACTAGTTGATAAATCATCGTGTCTCGTGTATCGAGTAGTATTGGGTGGTGTTAGTTATAGAGTTGTAATTACCTCTTCCATCAACTGTTTGACCTCCTTCTTGACGGCCGCGATGAGCCGCTCCTTCTGCTCCGCGCTGGGGTCCGGAGCCGTGGCCGCCGGCATCTCCTCCGAACTTTCAACTGAACACAAACAAAAACTTCAGTATTCATATACTTTAAAAGTACCACCATGTAAAGCTCCTACTTAATTTCTAAGACTCAGTAGATACTACATATGAATCACCGTTTTTTTGGGTTTAACGCCGACTTCCTAAATTATAAAGGTTAGCTCCAATAGTTTCCAATCTAAAGTAGATGTTAAAAGTGTTGTCATCATGTGTTACTAAGTGCCGAATACTGAAATATCTACCAACATTTTAAGTTATTATAAGTCTGATGCAATCTATGTCAATTTCACTGAACGTAACGCCAAAAAATGCTATAGAAGCTAAAAGCTTTTCAACGCCACTTAAAATTGAGTGACGTCTCCGCATTTGGCAGTCAAACAGAGTTTCTGAACATCATTACAAAGTAAGGAGATCGTGGATGCTACTATATACTGAATTATTGTTTTCATAAAATAGTCGTGTGTATACTTTTTTGTCAATAAATATGACAATACGTATCCCATCGTTGATAGAATGGTGATTTTAAACAAACACAGGTTGATTAATTGTGAATACAAACACAGAATCCAATTAAAACCTGGACAAAACAAGGTGGAATTCGTGCCGTCGTTCATTTTGCTCGCTCGCTCTCATTGTTCGATCCACGTTTGTATACTTGAATCGACACAAGTAATCTCCGCGCTATTTCGAATATTGTCAACAAGAGGATACGTACACAATACCTGCTATATTTCTTCAATGTTATTGTTATTTTATGTCTACTTTCCACGAAGCGAAAACGGATATAGACAAATTTTGATTCTACAAAATCGCTTTATAATTTTTAATACGAAGTTCGAGCCGCATATTTTCGAAATTAGATTAATAAATTGTTGTCTCTCAAAATGGAATTTTATAGTTAAATATTGCATTAAGGGTTAAACGTGATTTGTAATTATTATGTATCACTATTTAAAACATATTACTAAAGTATATTTGCTCAGGTTATAACAATTCCGTAACAAAAATTTACCAATTGAAAAAAATGGCCAACAGCCCTACTCCAGACATAGCCAAATCTCAGGTAGTCTTTTTACATGTAGGTTCTCCCTGATGGCTAGTAAGACGTTTACGAGAAAAAGCTGCTATAATATTGATACAGCGTCGTCACTCGTCACTCTCGGCAGGGTTGAACCGCGCCGTGACCTCTCGACATTCGTTAACGAACGCCAAAGGAGACATACAAGAGACATTCTTCAAATACCTACATACTCGCTAGCTGAAAATTTCATCGCTAATCCCAAGGGGTATCTTTCTTTTGTTATGAAAAGGTATTTTCATAAATATTCTTCTTATACAAACAGTGCATATTTTTATTCTTAATTTTCTTATTTTTTACAAAATGTTAAGCGAAAGTCTTGTAACATCATTTTAGTTTAGTATAGCTACATTGGAAACACCAGATTTTTCTGTTTTCTTAACTGATTATTTATTAAGCTATGCTCAGTTTAATAGGTAATCAGTTATCAGATAAAATTTACATGTCCACCAAATACCTATAATAATAATTCATTATAAAATAAATTTTCACCAATATTCGAGCTCCAACGAGCTTTTATAGAATTACATCGTATTAATACTTCAATCAACTGTTTAATCAAAACTTGTCACCAACTGGGAACAAAAGCCACTGTCAATAACAGGTAGAGGCCGCTTCACGTGATAATATAATACAATCACCGCTCTGAATATTCTATTAAAATTGTTTTACACAAATAATGGCTTTGTAAATCTGGTTTTGAAGCGATGTACTTTCGATGGACAAATAACAACTTTTGTCCACTGAAATATGCAAGTAAACCGCAGAATAAATCAACATTAAGTATAGAGAATTTGTCTAATTTTTAGAAACTCACATTCACTGTCGGGTGGTTGCCAAGAAACTAGTGGAATAAGCCAAAAAAATTGTCAAAGATTTTCAACTTACCTAATTGGACCAATATTAACATATTCATATTAATTTATACTCATTTCAGTATCAATTTATAACTTTTTTTTTCTCTAGTAGGTAAGATACAAATAAATTACGATTTATTACTAGATAATTATTTCACTAGCTATCACTGTTTTCGTTTAAAATTCAATTTTGTTGTGAAATACGAACTACAAACTATGACTAGAGTTACAGCTTTATTCAGATAACCTAAGGTACATAGTGTATTGTGTTCGGCAGATAGTGTGGCACTCCCGCCCTTGGGACCTGACGCTCTCATCGACAAACTGTCGCTATTCTACCATATTTTATCACATCTTATATCAATTTGTTACGTCTAGAAGGTGTCTTTAGGGTAAATACAAATTACGGGCATGTAAAAACAGGTAAACCTAGTGTTCTTGTTGTACCTTTGTACCTTGTTGTTATTTTGATAAAGTCAATTTAATATTGGTAGCGTGAATAACTTTGAAATTGGTGTATCTTTGCATCAATCTAAACTTTGTTTCGTATGTAAATTGTGTACATAAAACAGTATACATTATTTGCTAAATACAATCGCTTCTTTGTTAAAGAACTTGGCTCCAAACTCACATTAATATTGTCGTTGTATTATCATGCAAATGAGATGAATCACCATGAATTTTGAAACGTTCAGAAGATGAATCACACCTGCTCTTCGCTACGTTAAGCTCTGCTACGGCTTGTTGCTACGCCGTGATTTAACCTTTGCTACGAGGTGAAGCGCACCTTGCTACGAGAGTCTACGAACTATTGGTCAAGATTTAAGACTTTCTGGCTACGCGTTTTTATTGCTCAGATGAAGTACACATACATAAATAAATAACAGTTTTATTGTTCAAACCTTAAAAAACTAGTAAAAGGAATACTAAGACATTTTATTTCGCGATAAAATCTTCTATTCAGTTAGAAAATTAAACAATTGAACAATATTTATTTTATCATTCATTCCCAAATGATTTGTTGACTTTATTTTGTTAGAACTTCTATAATATAGTATTTTGTGAGGTACGAGAGATATTTAATTAAACGACGAGGAGGAATGTGCTCGTCCAAACAGATATTTGTCGAGAATAATGACCGAGCACACAATAGACGAACTAAATGATAATAACATACCAAAATGTCCCCGTATTTGTAAATATTCAATCAATTTGTGGTAAACAAACAAAACTAGGGACGTTTGGGAATTTTGTATTAATAAATATAACTAAATCTAGATGTAAGTATTGTGTATGTAATTGAGCTTGCTATTGTATATTTGAATTACTTGCTTTGTTAATTTGTATCAGTTATCAGTACGTTATTGATATCAGCCTTTTTTGGCATTGATTCGTACGGAGGAAGATTAAATTAAGATAGTTTTCCGGGAAAAGCGGGGAGTTATCATGAAAAGATATTTTTATTAGTAAGTATTATTAGTAGATCACAGAATTACTCAACAAAATTTATTGATATTCAAATAGCAATCTTATTACTACGCGACTAACATTGTTCATGGCAAAACACGGGTGTATTTCATATTCCTCCACCTTTGCCTACACTATCGGGTATTAAGGTAGGGGATAGTGATAAACTAAAATAAAACTGTAAAAAATTTACAGTGTACAACTGAATTAAGTTTATTGATAACGTTTACTTAAAATCAAAAGCGAAGCCTTACTACTGTGTGATAACTGTAGATAATTCTCTACCGTTTAAGTGCAGTTCGCAAGTTATACAATGTTATACTTTTAATAATTCTTTATGAAAGTTTACGGCCAAGATATTTTCTACGCAAACGCTGCGCTGGTGATAAAAACCTTTTCCATTTGCTTCCTGACAACCTTCTTCAGTTTTTTATTTGAAACAACAACTTGGCAACAGCCAGTGCTTAATAACTTGTTGCCTGGTAGTGGTGCCAACAAGAAATGTATTATACAAGATTTGAAGCTAATGTTGTCTCAAAAAACACAAGCAATTCATATTTTATATGCTTTTATAAAGAATATAATAAAGATATACTTTTAAATTGTTTTGAATTTTTAATATGATAAAACATTTCAAACTATTAAATGCAAAATAAAATACTTCTTAAAATAGTTTCTAACTTTTATAATTGAAAGTTAAGCAAGTATTTTGAAAACATCTTCTATAATATAAATTACGAAACACGAAATTAATATTTAATGGAAAAGTTGAAGCTAATTAGTAACACGCAATCTGTCACGCTGTCTGTTCATCAACCGGGCATCGAAGGTCAGACTGATCGTGTGTTGACACCTGCCCTTCTGAGAACTATCGACTAGGTTGTGGTTCGATACTGTTCTCGAGTCAAACAAAACTGCTACTAGGCAAGCTTTTAGATATAGTCATATAGGTACGATCAGTCATTTAAATTATTCAAAGCTAATAAGATCTTAAGGATGAATACTAAAAATCAAATCGAACATGTGCTCGTTATATTAACATTAATTTTATCAACTACTATGAAAAATGTTTAAAATTGTCTTTTGTACCTGACTGCCGGAATTGACCAAACAGTTTTTTACGTACGTTTGTAATCAAAGTAGGTACCTACATTGGTCACAACAACATCGAAAGACAATAGAATAGCTAATATTATAAAACTTTTGTTTAAAAGCTTCTAATGTTACTAAAATAGATCTCAATCCAGACTGGTGACTTTAAAGTTTTAATCTCATATACGACGTGATATTCGCCGTGCAACGGCGGGACTTCGCTCGCAAGCCCTCGGGGGACATTTGATATATCAGCCGAGTAAAAGCATGACCGCAACTATTTGCTATTTGCTACGGGGATACACGACAAAACGCTATCCATTCTAATTTATTTTTCAAATAGAACTGTGTCGTTTTAAATTGTTTTTGGTATCAATTTTTGTAACCGTAGTCTAAACTTTTTGCTTGTAATCTTTCTTTCCTGATTAGCTTTAATCATTGTAACGCATTAGAATATTACAAATTAAATAAGTAATAAATTGAGTAAACAATAATACAAATTTAGTTTAAGGGAATTTCATTTGTGTTACATTTAAAGGGAAAGCAAACGTTTATTTCTACACACGTCATGAGAAATGCATGTATGTAGTAAAAAACAACGCCAAAAATATTCCGCGCAAAAGCAACCAGACGCTACTTAAGCTAAACAACTATCTCACATCCATTTTCTTAGAAAATTGCGTGCCAGGAAACGTAATTACCGTACGGTATACATTACAGCCTTACAACGGCAACTACGGGACACCTTTTGTTAAGACGAACATTCATTCCATCTACATTCCTTCTAAAGACACTAGATAATTAGCTCATTCATTATAAGGAACAGATCCATTTCCCGTCACTCCACAAACAACTTTAATGTTTTAATTTAATTTGTTTTTGTTCAGACGCCAATCACGGCTTTTGTGAAAAGTTTTCCATTAAAACGTGAAAGCAATTCGTTCGGAAGTCCGCCAAGTGCTGGTGTAATGGCGTGATAAACATAAATTAATGGAACTTTTAATGTATTACTAATGTACTTTCTGAGACATTGACAGAATAATTATACTGACTGCACGTCCATCGTATACCTACCTTTCATATCAACTTCAATGAAAAGATTAATACAATTTTATATTCCTTATTTTTACAAACACCGAATATGATTAAACCTTCTTACTAAATATCTCATAGCAAAAAAGAGACAACATTGACTCTCGGTCGCAATTATCAGTATCTAATGTCCGTCATGCTAAGGTTTAATATCTGCAGTTACCTACCTGTAATTACGTAGATTAAAATCTAGGTTTATCTCCAGAATTTAAAGGAATAGTAGTCGTTGACAAAAGACAATGTGTCTGATGTAACTACGTAATCGTAAGCCAGATAAAATTGTTCTCTTTTGTACACACGTGAATCTCTTAAAATAAACATACGTATCAACAAAAATATCACATGTTATTCTAAATCAACACCTGTCTCTTCCAGTGATCAATATTCCTCAATTTTTATCAAAGACGAAGGATATTAAAAAAAGATATATCAAAGGCAAAGATGATCGGCAATTTTATTCCGAGGTTCATATTTAGTTAGAAATTTAAATTAAAGGAAATTACATTTTCGGCTCTTGACGGTTTATCAAGAAACTTAAAAACCTAGCCGTGTAACGAACACAATATTAAAATTTCGTTTATGAACCTCCTTTTTCGAATATGACTAAAGAGATTTTAATCAGGAGAAAGGAAAAAATCGCTAACGAGTAAAGAGAATTTTACGTTCTTTATTATTTTTTAACAAGGTTAAGATTTTTATTCGTACTGCGGAATATAAGGAAGACGTAACGATTGTTATTTGTATTTTCATAAAGGAATTGTTCTGGAAATTTCTTATACGTCGTTGCAAGATTTTAATTAAAAGCATAAGCTTGTAATTTATATTGTTGCGGCACGCAGAACAACATGAATATTGACAAGGAATCATTGTTATTTTGTTTTTGTACTATTGTAGAGCTTTCTGTGAATCTACCGTTTTCTTTAAACATATGCAGTTAGTGGTATCTAAACTTGGTACTACTTCTACGATTTTAAGTATGAACTGAGGTATCTAATACACTTAAATAAAGTGTTTAAAAAACAAAGCAAACGGTCACAACACTCAAGCAAAAAGAAAAGACTTTGGTAAACAAACTATGCTTGTCTAAAAAAAGACAAGGGTAAGTCCATTCCCTGACACATTCCGAACCCTTTTTAAATCTAAGCCCTTGAATCACTACTTACTGTGACAAAAAAAAGATTTAAATTTAGCTCTCTACATTATTTAGTAGTAGGTAGTAGGTACCTACTTATTTACGACAAACTATAGAGCAAGCGAGAAACAAGATTTTGGTATTCCTTCTCATGCCAAAAATAAAGTATTTAACCTTATTATGACTTTGAAAAAAGGTGCAGTTTTTACCTTTTGATAAAAATCATCAGGTGGTATTAAGTTTCAACAAAAAAAATGCGCTATAAATGAGTCAATATCACAATGGCTCTTAACACGCGCGGGTTCTCTCAAATAAAAGTGCAAGCTCTCTCTACATTTAAAAATAAAACATCCAAAAGAGTACTTCACATTTAAGCTTTTTTTTCTACGATTTAAATGTTTCACAACCGGTATCCGAAAAAAACGATAGCAATTTGTTATGTTGTTACAAAAAGCGAGTAGTTAGTATAAACAAAAATCGCCTACATTTTGTACACGCCAAAGTAGGTGACTAGTGCGACCATTAGTACAACAGGCCTATTTACTTGGAGCAGGTGCCACATGCCCACTTAGCCACTATTTCACACTACAGCTAAAAGAGTTTCAGGACTAACGTTCCGGTTTACGGCTTGCTAAGTTACACCCGCATTTATTTTCACATGGTCGACATTTTACTAATGGATTTTAGTAATATGGGTTGCAGGTAATATTTTTACGTCAAATAATGTATACCGGCTTTCATAAATTACTGTGATGTCAAGGTTACTCCAGCTTAATACGAACAATCATTAATCAAAGCTTCCTAATGATAATGTTATTCATATAAGGATATCCATGTCGCATTAATGTTCCTTTTGTATTCAAAAGAAATCCCTTTGAAGTTCGTGATAAAGGAAGGCCTTTAATTCAATGCTAGAAATTAGAATTCTTAACAATATTTACGGAATTATTTCCATTGAACCTTATTCTTATTATTGTATTAACAAATAAAAACAAACGGCTAAGGTTCCATCTTCAATGTTAGCTCAACCACTTAGGAAATCGATTTCCTTTAATTGCCTATTACTTCGCCGGTAAACTACACAAGAGATAATAACCTGTAAACCAAAGGTTAAATGAAATCGTTCTTAGATACACCTGGCTCAAAGACATTCAATTTGAATGCAACTCAAAGCATAAAAAGGTTAATAGAATAATTCTTTTTCAGATGCAAACATCATTATATAAAACGTCAAAGCTCTACATTTGTCTTTGCAGATATTCAAAAAGCATTCGAAATTTAAAAAATATAATCTACCATTTTTTTTAAATGTTTGAATAGGCAAAGGAGTCTTTATGTTAATTCTACTTGCTATGTTCGCGGTTGTCTCGGGGGTCGAGTTAAGCCGTTCATGGGGATTGCATTAATTGACGGATTTAGTTCGAGCTACTTTTGGCACGAGGGCTCGAGAAAATCCAACGTCAACAGATAAAGAGCAACTCGAATCGGAAATAGTTGACACATCGTAATTAAGCATTATTCTACTTATATGTTATCTATTTCATATTAGTTTCTAGCTTTGTTTGGAGATCATGACGGCGGTCACAAACGAGACGATATTATCGGACTCGTAATGAATATAATTACCTTTTATATCTGATCGCTTTATAATTATGTTCTTGATAAGGAAGTCCTTATATAAAACGACGTTAGAAAAATCTTGAATACGTCTTCTCTTGATCATCAAATATTTATCTAATCAATCTAGGAAATCGGAAATAACATTCTTATTTAAAAAATAGTACTTATACCTATGTTTATTTTCCTTGGAGATATTTCAAAACATCTTCAAAATAGAGGTAAAGTGCCTAAGCTACACATTACGCCATGTATAACATTTCTCTAATATATCACCCGTGTGTATTCTACGTTCAAGGGAACATGATTTGTAATAAATCATATAGAAAAATGTAGATAGCAACAACTGGAAAAAACGTTGAAAAAATACGTACGCTGTAAGAGGAGGAGTGAACTCGAAAAACCCAAGATTAATCATCTGCTAGCCGGCAGGCGACAGCCGACCGCGCAATTTTGTGAGAAACCTACCAAATTGCCTAGAGCCATCAATCATGCAGCTTTCCTCCTACATTTGTGTCACTCGGTTTCGGTCGGATAATAAGTAAAATCTTTACGAAAATCTGCAGTCGTGGAAAATAACTTTCGAGTTCGTTACTTATTTGGAAAACTTTATCTCAGAAAACTCGTTAACGCCTTAGATGTTATTACTAAGACAAATAATATCTACCTACTTATGATTGTAACTATTAAAATGAGCGAGTCCCAATCGAAGTTGGTTATTATCTTATATAGAGCCCTCAGGCTTTATACTTATGTGATTGGAAATCTTGAAACGGTTTGTTATTTTGTCTATCGAGACTGAAACATCTAATTGTATAGCGTCATTATAATCAATACAAATGGTGTGATGGTAACTTATAAAAAGTAGAATTCATCATTTCTAATTCCTGTATGAAATTAGTGCTTTCAACTTTGAGGCATCAACATCAGATTCTATTATTTTCGAACAGTTACCCCTGTTATCATTTGTTTAATGTCAGGGTCAAATTGAAAATTAAAGATGAATAAATCACGACACGAAATAAGTATTCCTTCAAAGAGTTGTAAAATGCAAATTATTTATGTTAAGAACTTACTCGCAAAGGAAAATTTTCTTTGAAAGACATTAAAATGTCATTAAAGCTTGCAATAGAATTGTAGGTCGCAAATAACGTAGGCTACATAACTACTGAGTACATCTATACGAAGAATCGTAGCTATATGTAGCCATGTACAAATAAAACATTGATTGGTTTCTTTCACGGTCACTTATCATTATCGAACATGGAGTGAGTACAATTTACTTTTATAAGTACCTACTCGTACCTCTGAATAGTATGAGGTCTTATTATTATGTGCCAATATAAAACATACGAATGTGGGTTAAGAAGGAACGATAATAAATTAAGTACCTACCTCCGAGAACAATCCAAGATTTTATTCCCACTCCATTACTGTATGACTTTTCCAGTACTACCTAATGTAATTAATCTTATAATTGATACATACTTATGTATGTTTGTTCATCCAGCTGGTATTAATCGTGTGTAATAGGATTAAAATTGTATATGTGTTCGTATAAGCACGACATCTAATTGCGAGTCTCGGGTATTAACTACTAATTCCTCATTAGTACCAGCTTATTTATGAAAACGAATTTTCCTATTTTCCTTTAACGTAATAAGAATTCCATCTAAGATAATGGTTCGGCAAATGTATTCGAACTTTATAAATATTGATGAGTATTCAAAGTTTTGTAAACCCGCCCTTATCTTTAACAGCCATAAAAACAAGATTACAAACAGCACTCACATGGCCGATTTTCACCCACGCACCATCCGTGTTATCGTAATGTCAAAACGACAATACGAATAAATTACTATGTACAAGTACAATACCTACTCATTATTTTTTATCATTTCCATCAAAGAAATAAAACAAACAGTAACTTAGAATCACAATAGAGCTAAATAATTACATGTGTTTTTATTTATTTAATAATACTTAAGAAAAATCTGTCAGAAACATACCTACCTTTATTTTGGGCGGCCATTGTAATTTTCTGCCCACGGGGAGTGGTGCATTATTTTCCTCGAAAATATTCACATTTCACAATGTATTATTTTGTATTATCACGTAGATAAGCGTCACTTGTTTATGAAACGTGTTTACTATACAACTGATGGTTGGGAATGGGTTGTTTTGTGGAAAAATCGATGTGTCGCCGCGCGCAGTGAGCCGCTACACGCAAGTGATAAGGGCCGCGCCACCGACAGCCTGCCTCGTAGCCGACTACATACCTACAACCTGTGCTAGCTACGTACATACATCTCACTCACTACAAAAGTTTCGTGGTATAGATGCCAGCTGATTTATGCGTTATATTTCACTGTCTCTACGTTTACTATTTATTCACTTTAGTTTACGGTATTCCTTTAGATTAGTAGGTAGGCAAATAAAGCGCTATCGTGATACCAATAATCATTACAAAGGAAAAAACCTTAATTAGTAGGTATAATAAGCTCTATAGATAACTAGATAACTGATTACCTAAATACTCAACAGTTATATACTAAAAACAAAATTAAAGCAGGTAATAACATGAGCGTCTTATTTCCTTTTCATATCTATTATTATATTAAATTGCAGTTTGATTTAGCATACTAAGCAGAATATTGAGAATTGAATTATAAATAATAAATAATTATAAATGTAAGCCATCATCAGATACATGACCAATTATTATTAATACATTTAAAATAACCTTCACGTGGAAAAATCAATTTTAAATTTGCCACGTTTTCCTCTCAATGTTGCAATAATATTTTTACAACCCTAGATTTCAGTCATTAAGACAATATGGTTTTAAATGTTTGCGACCTTGTTATATTAAAAAAGTGAAAAGAATAATACATTATAATGGTGTTTACAATCAATAATATTATGATGTATTAAAAATATATACTCTTTGTTTATAACATGATCAGATTCCTGAACGAAAGCTGTTTTTAAATTGACAGCAATTTTTGACTTTGACACTGACAGCTCTATATGTTTATTTTCATGTCAATAAGTCAATACTTTGTTCTGCCCACTGAAGCAATAGTGAAAACTAAAAGAAAAATACTGTAAAATGCGGGAAACGAAGATGAGTACCCACCTGTCTGGTGGTAGACTGAATGTGGCTCTGGTACAGGAGACCATGAGGACACAATTACTGAATTTATTGCAGTTATACGAAGGGCCCAAGGTAAGCATTTGTGTCGCTTATCAACACTAATATTATACACTATTTTCCTGTACTCATATCGCCGATCAATAGGAAAATAAATTATTTGTTACTTAAACCAATTATTAGTTACATAATTGTTTTAATGTTCAAACAAATGACAAACAAAAAACATGCGGATCCTAAACATGAAACGTCATTTGTAGTTGTTCTCTCAGCTCTTATGTTCTGAATTTCGTTGACTTAAACCACAAGTTTTCAATTATAAGAAAACAGCCTGGATGTGTACAATCAATATGTATAAAACTCTTCCATTACTGAATATCTGACTGATGGACAATGTACAGCCGAAACTACTGAGCGTAGATAGTTGAAAATGGTAAAAGATGATTTCAGAAAATTCTCTCCGACGGAGGTATAAAGAGAGAAAAAAAATTGATATAAAATATATCAGCCATAACAGTCCAGGTGGACAACATCACGCATAAGTTGCTAGTAGTAAAAGCAGACATTTTTTTTTGTTCTAGGTAACAATATGGGATGAATGGCTGGCCGGTCCAGTAGGCCTAGTAGCTCAGTACGCTCTGCTCAAAGATCATCAAGTAGTGGAGATGTTTCCCCTGAAGCCAGGCAATCTACCCACAATATCTGTGAAGCATATTGTGTTTATTGCTAGACCTAACCTGAAGCTGATGGATTTGGTAGCTGATTATGTTCAGTCATTGAGGTAATATAACATTATTATTACAAATGGGTTTAAAATATTAGATTATTTATTATGACTTTAAAAAAACTGAATTAAGTGAAATAACAAAGCAATCATAGTATAATGTTTCTGCACTATTGTATTGGGATAATCCTGTAAAAATAGATGATAGAATGAAATAGAAAATTTTGCCAAGTTTGATTTGGTATTCCCATAATTTTTCAGCATTATTTGTTATGCTTGGCTTTGAAACTGACTTAATCTTAGAATTGAAAACAATTTTATATATCTAACAGTTTTTAGCTAACACATTTCTTTTCCTGCTACTGACTCATTGGCATATCAAAAGAAATGTCACATCTTTCTGTCTGTCACCATTAACTTCGAACATTACTTTACAACCATTTCTTTTATTGCTAGGTCCAAACAAATCACACCAGTGGAATTTCACTTACTATTCGTACCACGCAAGAGCGAACTATGCAAGATACACCTCACTAACCGAGGAGTACTGGGCAACTTGACTATAGAAGAGTTCAAGTGTGACATCTTCCCGTTTGAGAGTGATGTTATGTCGTTGGAACTGCAGAATGATTTCAGGTATTTGTTTTATGTAATATATCTATGGCTAAGACTTCCTCCCTGTGAATAGATTTGCTGTGGTAAAATGGAAACGGAGGGATCACGTGAACGCATTCCTGGATGGGTGGCCGGACACAACATACATTCATCCTCCCCCTAACAAACTTTCGTACTTATAATATTAGTACCATTCTGTAATCAATGAAGTATGGGTACCTTATCATGTACTACTGTGTATGCTGTATGTAGCTTAGCACTCTCTTGCCACACATAATTGCTCAAATGCTTCAAGCTCATATGTAAATGTTTTACTTTTTCAGAGAGAACTATTTAGAAGGTGACCCAACTTGCCTGTACAATGTGGCGCAGGCACTTCGGACGATACAACAGTTGTATGGCATTATACCGAGAGTGTTCGGCAAAGGTCTCGCTGCTAAACAAGTAAGTATGCTCAAACCACTGAAAAATTTACATTAGGTTATCATTGTGAAGTCAATATTTCTGTGATTGGTTGAGAATTGTTTTAGATCTGCGGGCTTACTCTTGAAAAAATCGAATTTAATTGAATTCATTGATCATGCGCTTGTTTGAAATTTAAAAGTACGATATTACATAGGTTCGAATGTGATTCTATCGAGTTCGAAATCGATACTGTCAGGAGTTAGGCACCAATGGGCTTACTCCCGACAAGATCGGATTCCAGCGAACTAGATAAGAAGAAAAGTGGAACCATTGTATTGTTTGATCCACATAATTTTCATTTTAACCAGTATCACAGAATAAGTAATAGTACTACCATTAGTTTGTTTAAGAGTGTGATTTGATATGAACTCAAATCCAACTCTACCGGGAAAAAGTCACCTGTTGTGTACTAAAACTTTCCAATACAGGTGTGGGACTTCCTGTGTCGGCTCAACAAAGAGGAGCAAGGCAGCCCGCCCAAGGGTTCAACGACCTCGTGCATCGATCAGCTGTTATTGCTTGACCGAGCCATCGACTTCACCAGCGTCATGACCACTCAGCTCACTTATGAAGGACTTATTGGTATGTTTTTACCTGACAAATTTTACTCTAGAAGATACAGTTAATGCATAGTTACAAGACAAAGCACGGCATTCAAATCCTATATTTCCCTTCCAAATAGCCGCTCTATTTTATTGCAGGCACGCTACTGGCTGCGCCATTTTTAATCCCTGAAAAAGGGTAACTTTGTCAAATATACAAACTTAAACTTAGAACTTGATGTATAGTAGAATCGGAAAAAGGATTGATCTGATCGATACGACCTTGGAAACTTCCCTTGCCTCATTCACATCCATACATCTTGTCATACAAGACAGCCAGTTACGACCTTATTTCAAGACATTGCCAATGTGATCTGTGTATGCCTTTATGAACCTAATGAAAACATAAAATAATAATATATTCTTATTTATGATTAACAGATGAGATCTACGGTATCAAGAACACGACGGCGACGTTTCCGGGCCACAAGTTCGTGAGCGCTGATGATACGAACACCGAGGTGACGGAGCGAGACAAGAAACACATCCTCAACTCTAACGAAGAACTCTTCGCCGAAATCAGGGATTGTAGCTTTACTTCGGTTAGTATTTAGAACTACGATATGGAAGAACTTATTTTTTAGGTTTAATGTAGACAACTCCAGCACTAAGAATTTCTCTTGGGTGGTATGACTTTTACAAACTTAAAAACAACGGACACTAAGTTCAGGCCCAAAACAACTATTTGTGGATCGCACAATGATTGTTCCGTGTGGGAATCGAAACCACGACCTTCCCACGTAACGGTAGCGGCGTCGCAACTTAACCACTGCGCCACCGAGGCAGTTAATATCGTGAATGATTCACCATTTTGGTTGGGTGAATAAAATAATTGCCAATTTTACTACCGCCCGAGTAATAATCACGATGTTTTCCTTCACCTTTGGAACAAGCTATTAATATTTTTAACACACACATAACTTCGAAAAGTCATTGGTGTGTCGGGAACGAATCCTCGACCACTTGCGTGGGAGGCAGAACTTAATCTTAGTTAGTTTAAGTTCTGCCTCCCACACTAAGATGTAAGTATAGATATTTCAATTTTTTTATTGTTTTCTCCTCATAGGTAGGAGCGGCGTTATCAAAGAAGGCTCGCGTTATCAAGACGCAGTTGGACGACCGGCACAAGGACAAGACGGTGCAGGAGATCAAGCAGTTCGTGTCGCGACTGCCGCAGATGCTCGCCAACAAACACTCGCTCGCCACACACACCGCCATCGCTGAGTACATCAAAGAGGTACTTACTACTTTCCGTCTTACTGATGAACATCTAACGTGAGGTCTAATTAGTTATATATTTTAAAAGGGATACTGAAGGATTAAACGGCAAACAGGAACTTGACTGATACTGTCTGTCTATCACCAGGCTGTATCGCATGAACTGTGAAAGTTAGACCGTTGAAGTTTTCACAGATGATGTATTTCTGTTACCGTTTCAACTACATATACTAAAAACCAGAGTAAATCAAATACCTAAAAAAATGATTTGCTGTAATATTCGTATAAGAATGTCTACCCGTGGCTAAAGTATTCAATTTTTGTGTTGTTTAGACGACAGACACGTTCGAGTTTCAAGACAAGGTGCAGTGCGAGGAGGACTTCCTCAACTGCATCGACAACGAGAAAGTCTGCCCTTACATCGAAGATCTCATCGCACAGAAGGAACCACTCACTAAGGTAAACATTATATTTTGAGATATTAACTAAGTACTTACCTATCCAATGACTCACATACGACTTACGAGGGACTTATGAAATAACTTCGTGATTCACATGTGACTCATTTTATCCAGATTTATGCTCAGAAAAATCCTAAGGTTTAACAGCTTGAAATAATTATGTTTTATGAGTGGTTAAGTTAAAAATAACGGTACAAATTTTATATAAGTATTTTATTATTTTAGTTTTATGGGAATAGGTATATGAAGATTTTTAGATCAAATATCACTAGTTACACCAAGAGCTCATCATCGCCTCGTGTTTACCTCACCTACCAGTCGTATTTTTTGATACTAGAATCGGAATTGACAACAGTCAGTAATGATATTTCTTTCCAAAATTTGCTCTCTGCATGCATGACCTTATTTGTTAGACATATTTATACGATTTACCTTTTCCCAGGTGCTCCGTCTAATCTGCCTGCAATGCGTGACGGGGTCAGGCTTGAAGCCGAAAGTGTTGGAGTACTACAAGCGAGAGCTGGTGCAAGTGTACGGACTGAACACGTGGCTCACTCTGTGTAACCTAGAGAAATGCGGCCTGTTGCGACCGCAGCAGAGTGCCAGGCAATATGCTGTGCTTAGGAAGGTATAATAATACTTTTTATTTTCAAGGTTCGAATCCTGGGTCGGGCCACACAAAGTCTTTTCTGAAGAATTTCTCAGAGATTGCCCGGAGTGAGGAAGTTAAGGTCGTAGACCTCCGTGCCTCGAAGAGCACGTAAAGCCGCCGGTCCTGCGCCTGACCTCACACTGGTCGTGTCGGTTATCCGTCCCACCGGGTTATTATAATGAAACTGGGCTATGAGAGTGAAGTAATGGGGAGTGTACCTGTGTATTGTATTGTGCACACACTTGGACACTACAAACAAAGTCCTGCATCGTTGGCCAGTTTCAACGGAACTGACAATGAACTGCTGTTGCCAGATATCGTCTAGGGACATTTATCAATTACAGTGATATTAATCTGTCCAATCTTAATATTTATTTATCTGTTATATACCTAGGCACTTCACCTTACGATGGACGAGTCTGAGATGAACGCGACTGACAAGAGTTATCTAACGAGCAAGTACACGCCGCTCACAGTACGACTGAGCGAACACATCGCTAAGAACAAGGGATGGACTGGTGAGTGCACTTTAAACTTAGTTTATATAAACCATACATCTTGTATTCTTCTTAATAACAGTTAGTAAATAAGTAAAGATAGCATATTGAAATGTGTCTCGTATATGTACCTACCTATTGTATACTAGCTGACTCGCGCAACTTCGCTTGCGTCAAATGAGAGAGAATGGGTCAAAATTGTCCCCGTTTTTGTAACATTTTTTATTGGTACTCTGCTCCTGTTGGTCGTAGCGTGATGATATATGGCCTGTAGCCTACCTCGATAGATGGACTATCTAACACTGTTTTTTTTCAAATCGGACCAGTAGTTCCTGAGATTAGCGCGAACAAACAAACAAACTCTTCAGCTTTATAATATTAGTTGGATGTCATGTTATAAAAAAATAAGCATCCTAAAACCCGCAGTCATCTAAAAGGAAACAAATATATGTACAAGGCAAATACATAGTCCAACTGATTGAGGAAAAATATTTGAATAGGTAGTTAGGTAAAAATAGTTGACCAAAAGTTAGTTGGCATCGGAAATAAAGATCTACAGTTAAATATGAGTAAGATTTATATTATTATTATAATGTCGGTGCATAAACGAGTTATCTTATAACTAGCCGACCCGCGCAACTTCGCTTGCGTCACCTAAGAGAATGAGTCAAAATTTTCCCCGTTTTTGTAACATTTTTCGTTGCTACTCGGCTCCTAATGACCGTAGCGTGATGTTATATAGCCTATAGCCTTCCTCGATAAATGGGCTATCTAACACTGAAAGATTTTTTCAAATCGGACCAGTAGTTCCTGAGATTAGCGCGTTCAAACAAACAAACAAACAAACAAACAAACTCTTCAGCTTTATTATATTAGTATAGATTAATAAATATAGATATGTAACCTCCGCTGTTAGATAACTTTACGAGATTGTCACGCAACATGCCCCATGCGATGCATAACGATATAATAATATACTCGTTTTCGTTCCACTAACTTTCGCCCTCTACTTCGTCTGTGGAAATTAAATGCTTTCCAAAATTTCCGCACTATTTTTTTTTTTAAATTACATTTTATTCCCATACTTGAGACGATCTGTGGTTAATTTATGAATACCTTCATGGACTAATAATCCCCGGCAAGGTCACGTGACCAAAAAGGTTTCATTGAATCAAAGATTGGAAGACCTACTAATGTACCTTTGTAAAGAATTAATTTCGGAGTTCTATGTAGCTGACGCATAGGTGAGAAAACCAACTGCAATATAGTTGGAAGACAGGCTAGGATGATGATATTATACGTAGCTTCAGTAAAAATCTATATAATATCACGCCTTTTCCCATAAGGGAAGGCTGGGACTAAATAATGCGATTTGATACGATCCTTTCAAAGTTACCTCATACATATCCATATAGCTTGTCATACATGACCACCGGTTACGAGAAATAAGCACCTTACCTTTTTAAAAATGTGAACTAATATATGTAGCTACAGAAATTGGTGCTATTTTACCAGTTTTAGTTCCAACGAATTATATCACTGCATACAGATGTTTTAATTTCGATTGATTTCAATCAGCTGCGTATAATGCTCGGCGGCGACCTCGACCTTTGGCTATACGAGTGGCAAAAACTCAAGACGATCTTAAGTTTTTGCTACTAGTTTTCTTTATATAAATACATATTGGTAGATAACCACCAGTTCAATAAATATTAAGAGGTTTCATATTATTATTTGATTCGCTTGCGTCACCTAAGAAATTGGGTCGCCCGTTTTTGTAACATTTTTCGTTGCTACTCTACTCTTAATGGCCGTAGCGTGATGTTATATAGCCTATAGCCTTCCTCGATAAATGGGCTATCTAACACTGAAATAATTTTTCAAATCGGACCAGTAGTTCCTGAGATTAGCGCGTTCAAACAAACAAACAAACAATCAAACAAACAAACAAACTCTTCAGCTTTATAATATTAGTATAGATGTGTAAATTCTTGCATATAGCATCTTCAGACATAATGTCGTTATGTTAGGAAAGAAGGCGCCTGAAAGTGGACCTACCTACCTACCTACCGGCCTTCTTTACCTATCTATATATATTTCAATAATTAAATAACAAATGAGCACATTTAATGACGCTATCCACTATTATACTCTAACAAGCAAAACATATCAATTTGTTAAATTCTACAATGATACCCAGTAACAATAGGAATGATTATGTTTATCGGCAGCTATCAGACAGACGTGCATGTATGTGTTAACACACATTAACGCACTCACGCCGGTGCCAATTAGCCTACAGTATGACCTAATTTATCGTAGTCATGTTTCGCTACGTCGTTTCGCATTCACAACGCTACGCCCAATTATATCTAGATAACATATGCATGAGCTAAGTGTAATGTTTTGATTTATTACCGGAACTAATTCTGGATGAACGGTTTTCGAATTTTTAATTAAATTCTGATTGATTTTATGCGAAGCAGTATATCATGGTTTTTGGTTAGAGGATTGTATCGGCCAAAGCTTATCGTAAAATACAATTAGTAATCGGAGTCTTGTTCAACATTCGTTGGCAGACCACGGGGCGTAATCGTAAGCGTATGGAGCTTCAACGGACAAAATTAACTTTTAATTTTAAACATAGCTTTATCAAACATGCTAGATTAATATCAAGTACCATCCACATAACTTCAACATAATGAGGCGGATGTGGGTGTTCCGTTTAATCTACTTAACATTCAACCGCGTTAATTCCTGTGCTGTGGTATTAGATAAGTCGACACAAAAGTTTATAAGTTATAATTTTTCGTTTCAGGTATTCAAGATGTGCTCGGCACGCTCCCGGGACCTACGGTAGACGAACTACAGACACTTCAGCCGCGGATGGCTCGACGCAACTCCATCTCTAGCGAAAACTCCTCGTCAGAGAACCCTCGCGTCATTCTAGTCTTCTTTATAGGAGGGTGCACCTACCAGGAGATATCAGCACTCAGAACTATCAGCCAACAAGAATATTCCAATGTAGAATTCGTCGTATTAACCACTAAACTCATCAATGGAACCACATTCCTAGAATCTTTGATGGAAAGTGAAGTCTAGTTTAATTATTCTGTATTTTAAGAAAATTATATTCCAATATGTGATGTAATCTTTATATAATCGTATTTAATAAAAGCAAATCAATAGTTTAAATAATCTTTTTATTCTCATGGCTCCACACACATCATGAATACGGAATAAAATTAAACAGTGAACCATAAATCTCGGTTTATTAAAATTTCATATTCATAACTTGCATATAATATAAACTTCAATTTGATCAGTTTTTCATTAAATAAACTTACAAAAATCCTGCACGCTTACTATCTATATATTACAATTTTAAAGCTTTCAGCATAATAAAAATAATTTCGTACACCAACATACATACATCATGCATAATCTAATGACTATTCTCATAAATATTCGTTACTGGTGTATTTTGTGATGTTGGACTTCTTTGGTGGTGCAACATAACCAAACTTCTTGGCTAGACCCACTAGCTTCTCATTGTCGTATCCAACTTCTTCCTTGTAACATCTGAGCATTAAAGGCATCACTGTGTCTAAAATAAATTTAAAATTCTTCTGAGCATAACTAGAGTCATTGCCTAGAGATAACATTAGGCGAGAATTGAAAACTGCAAAGATACACTCGTCTAACACCTCCATTGTATCTTTAGTGACAAGTTTTAGTCCAACTTTCTGTACCGTGATGACAGACTGTGCAAACCAGATTGTACTACTGGATAAGTCAACCCATGTTTCATTTATAATGTACTTAGCTAAGATAAGGCCCAAATTTTCCATCTGTGATAAAAATTTATTGACTCCAGCTTTAGTGTGCATATTTACAGGTGTCCACTTATCTTCTGATACTTTAGTCTTCATTGAATCAACAATTTTTTCTTTATATTCTCTTAAAGCCTTAACTATGGGGCTCCTAAGGCAGCTGTTCATCTGAAATCTTAAATCTAGCCCAAACTCACAGAACAGTGTGCACTGATCCCTGAGACTCTGCACACAGTCTAACACAGAGTCTAAGGCACACTGCGGAGTGAACACCTGCTTTATAATTTGACTCATTAACATTCTAAGTTGCATGCTAGCCCAGACTACAAAAGCACTAATTTTATTCTTAGGAAATAACATAGTGAAC
This sequence comes from Anticarsia gemmatalis, assembly GCF_050436995.1. Taxonomy (NCBI): domain Eukaryota; kingdom Metazoa; phylum Arthropoda; class Insecta; order Lepidoptera; family Erebidae; genus Anticarsia; species Anticarsia gemmatalis. The sequence continues at coordinate 3,446,765 of NC_134764.1, read as the reverse complement.
TCTGTTAAGGCATCACTCAGTGAGCAGAAGAATACCTCTCCTACTTGCTTTACGTAACTATTGATAGATCCCTCTAATTGGACCGCTTTCACATGAACTTTTACTGTATGACTGCATATAGCTAGAAATAACTCACATGCTTGACTGGTCATATTAAACTTATTAAGTATGAGTACTGGCTGCCGGGAGGACTGCAGACCTCCTCTTGGACTCCAGTTATGAGTAACATCTAATTCCTTCAACAATATTTCAATCAATACCTTCTGTTTCTGGTCAATCCTTTTCAGTATTTCAGTCCTCTGAGGATGATTCTTAAATTCCTCAGTGTTTAGTGCCTTTTGTGCTGACACCATCAGCTCATATGTTTTCTGAAAATGTCTCTCAACAATCAGCACATCCAGCTCTTCTGTAACATCAGCGAGCCACTCCGGCAGTGGAGCAACCTGTGGAGAAGGTAGCTCCTCCACTGAGAGACTGGGAGACTCCAATGACTCAGGCTTAGGTTTATCTTGACTGTCTTTTTTCTTTTGTTTTGAATTTTCCTTTTCAATATAAATTTTCTTAGCCACATCAAACTTGTCAAGCCAATCCTTCTTGATAGCAAAACTGTTGCACTGAAACACTCTAGTATCTGGAAAAGCTAGAACTTTGAAAGCTTGTTTGACACTCCCTAAGTCCCGCACATTCACCACTGCTAGAGTACTAATGGGATAACTGCATTGGAACTTATATCTATTAGGACCTCTACGATTTGATATCCAGGAAGTCAACATAAGGCAATCATTAAATAAATACACATGCATTCTCTGCAGGGCAGTGTTCTCCTCGGCGTCTATCTCTAGTAAGTCGCCTTCGTGTAGCAGCGTCCGCTCGGGAACATCCAACAAGTTCATACAACCCTCCACCTTCTCAGCTATGAGGTTGAGCTTGTTTTTACGTTGTTCCTCGGCACGTTCTGCTTCGACGTCGTGATTGTCGAGTGATTCGCGAGATATCGCGTTTTCGTTACCTAAAATTGACGCGTGGGATAGTGTAGTGAGCACAGTACGCTGTTCACTGAGTAAGTGCGACAGCTTGTACATTTCGGCTTCTAGGTGGGATATCTCCGTCGCAGTCTCGATGAACTGCATGTAGTTCTCGTACACATTTTTCTTGAGGGCACTTGCGGTCTCTTCGGCTAATCCTTGTATCTTCTCCTTCTGTTGTTGGAGCTCCTCCCCTCCGACGCAAGACTTCGCCAGCTCCTTTACGTAGCGCTCGGGCACAAAGTCTGGCACGGCGAACTTTTCCATATTGATGTCGGACATCGTTTTTCATGAAATATTTACAATTTCTACTCGTATTTATTAGTTAAAAACACTGGCTCACTCATCATTCGATAATCGAACGACAGGACGTATCAACCCATCAAATTCAAATGTCAAATCTGCGTTCCGTTATTTCTAGGAGTGTCAGTAGGCGTTTACATAATTAAAACGTTTTGTTGTTATACAGAAACAGTTTTTTTTTTCAATCGGTAGCATATAAAAAATATAGTTTTTATCGAAACGTAAGATTTGTATTAAATCGGAATTTTTAATATTTTGGGGTAACTATTCTAATAAACTTTCTTTTTCTTACTGTAACAAAAGCGATTCAAAATTATGTGATTTTTTTTCATCTGAATCTTTGTAGCCGTTTATGTGGTAACAGAATCGCTAAGCGGTGTTGGTTTATGTTGTAACTTGAGCGAAGTTTAACGTACAAATATGACCGTCAAAACGAACCCTGAGTAGGTACCTAATATTTATTTTATTATCACCCACTGGCCACTTTTATGATTAGAAAAACGCATGTGATTGTCGTCATTGACATAATGGGAGGAAGCCCTTATGCTTAATCTTTTAGTTAGCTACCAACATTCAATTCGAGATTTAATTGAAACATTGTTACCTATTATATCTAGCTTCCACAAATGTTTTATTTTTACGAAAATACTTAAGCCGAGTGAACAACCTGGGGAATTTTCAGGTTTACCAAATATTCATGGTCATCATCATCATCATCATCATCATTGGCCCGTGTCTATCTATTGCAGATGATTCATAGTATGGTAATAGTTATCAAATTTTCCTATTTACTTGTCATATTACAAATTAAAGATTATAATTTTTTTTTAAAGTGAATGTAACCAAAGCGTAAACAACGAATCAACATAGGTACTTACATTATATCGATAAGGTCGATCAGATGGATCTAGGGCTGTATAGATAATCTAAGTAGACCATGAGAGAGTACCTAGGTATAATGACATAAATAAAACAAATAAATAACTATATTTTTAAGTTTATTGATGGCAGTTTCTTATTTAGTAACAAAACGATCAACGACTTAAGTTATTGGTTTACTTAATTTAAATACAAAACAAGTTAGAAAAAAGGTTTTCGTTACAAATCTTTTTTTTTTTTTTTTTTTTTTTTTTTCTTAAAAAAGACAACTCCCGCACTAAGAATTGCTCTTGTGTCGCGGGGACTTTTACAAACATACAAACAACGGACACAAAGCACAACCAGACCCGAAACAATTATTTGTGGATCGCACAAATAATTGCTCCGTGTGGGAATCGAACCCACGACCTCCCGACGCAGTGGTATCGGCGTGGCGACCTAAACCACTGCGCCACGGAGGCAGTCGAATTGAAAGTTTAAACCTTAAATTTCAATATCCGTTTATACAGAGATAACTAAAGCGCGAAACTAAACTGGCAAAACAAGAGAACATCACTATTGCATGATCTGTCAATGTCAATATGACATAAGGATTGCGTTTACGAAGCGCGCTTTGATTAAATTACATTATTTTCATCGTATCGTGTTTTGTTTATTCTTTTTTCTCTTCTTTCTTTTCTTCTGCCTTTTCGACTTCTTTCTCGGGTTCAGTGCTTTCTTCCTTGACTTCGGTGACTACAGCTGGTTCGGGTTCGACCTCGGAGGTGAAGTTTCCGTTACGCTTGAACCTGTAGTAGCGACCGGTGGCAACGACTGATTCAGTGTCGTAGCAGTTCACGAGGGCATCACCGTGACGTCCTAATAAAATAAGGATAAAGATTAATTAATTTCATGATACAAAATATATTTACGCATTAAATAAAAAAAATGCTGCATTGCTTTTCATAGTTTTTCATCTCTCGATCAATGTCGAATACTGTTTAAGAGAGCATACAGATCTAGTAAAGCTTCAAACACATTAACCTTAATTCAAAATTAATAATGTATGAAGGAGTTTATTTACCGTTAGGGCAAGTGCAGACGGCAAGATGTCTACGCGACATGCACACGGCGCCGGCTCCACACTGAGAGTTTCCGAGGCAAGGGTCAACGCAGCGGTAGCCGACGCAAGCCAGCTGGTCGTTACACTGGGAGTCCAACTCGCATTCTCCCTGTTAAACAAAATTAATATGAAAAAAAAACACCTTTATAGCATGGGCTTTTGAACATAATATCACCCCAGTTATTGTTGTATTTTAGGAAGCGTAAAGTTTAAAAATCCAATTACTTTCGATATAGGAATTGAAGCTACTACCCATAGCTAATTGTTTCAAAATTAATGAAGAATCTGTCTTCAGCCTAATTTCTACTTACACGTTCGCAAGATACAAGAGCATTTCCGATGTATCCAGTAGGGCAGGTGCAGACGGGACGTTCAGCGCCGGTACGGTCGTGTCCAGGGGTGCACTTGGCGTTGGCACCGCAAGGGTTGGGCTCACAGAGATCACCTGTATCACAATATTGAACAATTTAGGTTCAAGTCCACTGCCTTGAGGCACACCAAATGAATTTTGGCAAATCCTATTACTGCTTCAGAAAAAAAATACCTATTTCAATGTTATATGACTATAATTGTTAAGCAATGTATCTTTATTGAACAAGAGTACCATATTGATGAGTTAATTTCAGTAAAAAGGGCTAGTTTATTCAATCAAAAGCTACTAAAAAATCAACGAATGAAACTTACGGGCTTCGAAAGGTCTGCAGAAGGTGAAGGGGTCACCAGTCATGTTCCTAGGGCAAGAGCACACGGGGGTGAGACCACGGAGGTGGCACTCGGCGTTGACACCGCACGCGTTGATGCAAGGGTCTACGCAAGCGTTGTAGATACAGGCGGGCTTGTAGCTGGGGCATTCTCCGTCAGATGTGCACTCGGCGGTACAGATGCGGTAAGGATCACCGTGGTAACCCTGTAGAATAATACGACTTAGCATTTTTATCTAGGCATTAGGGCAAACCCTTACTTTACGTATTTCAAATCAAACAATAGTCTATGTTTAATAGCAGGTCGGTCTGCTTTCTTGATGACGTATTCGTTATTAAATAATTAAAAAGTGACGGTAAGAATACGAATAAGTGACAATATTCTACATGGTGTGCTAAGCAGTATAATATTACCGTTAATGGTCTTCTAAATTTCGAAATGGACCGACAAATACTAGTACTACTTACTCTTGGGCACTTGCAGACAGCGCGGTGAGCAGCAACAGTCTCGCAGTCAGCGTTGACGCCGCAGTCGCTGCAGGGGCTCGTGCACTTGAAGTCGCGGCACGACTGCGTGGCGCCGCACTCGCTGTCAGACTCACACTCGTGGCGACAACCCACCAGAGGACTGCCCTGTTAACACATATACTACATCAATACATGGGCCCCAAGATAAATATCAGAGAAGGAAAATAATATGGGCTTCTGCAGGTTTGCAATACAAAGGGAGAAACTGTGATTTGACTAGCAGTCCAGTTTTAATAATATTTCACTGCTTTTACTGTCCACTAAGTAAAAAAAGTCTTTAAAGGTGTTCTTCACGCCAGTCAAAATCAAGAATTGCTCGCTGAACATATAGAACACAAAAGGCGACGTTGGAGGAAGGAATGCTAAATATAAATATTAAACAATTCCTAAATGATTTCAAAGTGTCTAAATACTTATTCCGTACCTTGTATCCAGGAAGACAGGTGCAGATAGCTTGGTTGTGAGCGACGTGGCACTTGGTGTTCTCTCCACAAGGAGACGGGTGGCAGGGCTCCTCTGTAAATAACCACGAATTATATAATAGTAGCCTACATTCTATGCATTATAGTGATAGAATATGCTATGGGTCTTACCAGGGTCGGCGATTCTGCAACCGCTGAAGGGATTGCCGGTGTAACCAGGCGGGCAAGAGCACACGGGGACGTGGTTGCGGACCTAGAACAATATTTACGGTTTAATATCTGCAGAACTGAAGCTAAGTTGGAAGAAACTACAAATAAATAAAGAATGTTGAATGTAATGGGTAAAAAACTTTTGTAGTCCTTACATCGCAGTTGGCGTGAGCGCCGCAAGTTCCAGCGCATGGGTCCACGCATTTCTGGTTCACACAGGTCTGTGTGCTGCGGCACTCGCTGTTGTCTGCAAAATTAAGTTTCATTAAAACCTAGGTAAGTTACCATGCAGCCCTAGCAAAAGAAGTAATCCTTCAAAAACAGCTTAACGTCCTAATTTAAGTCAATCAAAATTTAAGTATCCAATGTTCAGAGTGTATTCTATTTTAACCATAGCCTTAAAAAGTCTCCCACCACATTTTTTTTCCTACAGATTTTAAAATGTTGTTATTTCACTCGAAGCTTTCTTCTCTTTGAGTAGCGTCATAATGCAATCTTAAAAAAACTTCTTTTCAGGATAGAGTAATAAGGCCGTGGTTAAATACTTACCAACGCATTCGATCTTGACGCAGTGTGTGAGCGCATCACCGGAGTAGCCCGGCAGACAAGCGCACACGGGCCTCACAGCGCCGTGGATGCAGTGGGCGCCGACGCCGCAGGTGTGCGGCCCGCAGGTCACCAGGTTGTCGGAGATCGACCGCCCGTGCTCGTACAAGTCGCGGCCCAGGTACGAGCGCGCGTATTGACTGTTGTAGTAGCGTTGAGCTGGACAGAAAAGGAAAATTATGACGATAGATATAAGAGAGATACCTAAATATCCCAGTTTTGTGTTTTTATAACTGAGGTTTTGAGAGGAGTATCGATGGAAAGAACCTGCTGCCTCTTTGCACCTAAACTGTACCCATTTCGGGTGTTAAAGATTCCCAAAATTATTCTTAAGAAAAGCAATGCTTTGATAATGATAGTATTTCTATTTTTGTTGGTCATTGTTGTCAAAGAATATGTACGTGATTCTTATAATAATATGATCTTGCCTTTTACAGTGAACTCAAATGCATAAAGGGCTCATTAAGAACAATCTGCTCTCCGTAATAGAAATACAATACTGTCAATCAAATCCCACGCTATTTCTAAATCAGAAGCTCATTCACAAACAAAAGAACTATTCTTATAGTCTCATACGTGATTGATTCATAAATTATACGTAATCATTATTCAGGAAGCAGTTACTTATAAAGGAATGTAGATTAACTAAGTCAACAATAACATAATTAAAATAAACATGTGTTTTTGGCGCAAAAACAAAGACCCACGCACAATCAATCGTAGCTCGTTGGCAGTTAGCAAAACATCATCATTGATAAAAAAAATAAAACCTTGGCAGCTTGCCATATTTGTGCAAGGCTGCGCCTACGCCGGACCTTACGTCCTTGCCATAGAGCACAGACGGAACTTGTCTATACATAGTAAAATGAGAGAATGTCTGTCCGTTACCTAATAAGTATGTTGTGAAAATTGACACTCGTATTTTTTGGCTAATGAGCGTGTATACTAACAATAGCTATGACCTAACTTGTAGACGCTAAACAAACTGAAGTTAACAATTGTAATACCGTTTTAGAATTTATTTACTTATTCATATGTAAACTTCAAGATCAAAAGGATAACTATACATCTTTAAGTTAATGAGTTTAATAGGTAGTCAGTCGTCATGTACTAAATTATAACTGTACACATTGTCAGGATCATCATTACCGTACAAGTTACAAATCTTTTATTAGCCTATAGTTAAAGACAATAAAACCTCGCGCTTGTTCATAACTAAGTCAAAAATTCTTTGACGCTAAGGACTACAAACAAAAAAATAATTGTAGACCAATATAAAGCTTCATATCTAAGCGGTGTCCCCGAGTATAAAGTTATCAGTATACCTTAACTCTAACTTACTATCGTGTAAGAATACACCTTTCCTTATTAATGGTTTATCCGAAAAACCAAAACAGCTGACCGCAGTAAAATTGTATTAAGTATATTTAAATAAATTACGATGACGCACAACGGTCAAGATTTGAGGAAAATCTTACGGTACTTGGAAATGCGCGGGAAAACAAAATAAGTTCTACGAAGTCGAAATCAAAGGCGGATACTAGTGTGGACTATTATCTATTACAGCGTTTCTTAACCTTTTTAAAAGTGCAAATAAATTTTACCCTCTTCATGAAAAACAGGATTTTTTGTTTATTTTAGAACTAAAAGTAATACTGTATTAATTTGTTGTTTGGTAATAAGTTATCGTCACAATTACCAGAATTGCTGGCATTTATTAATTAATTCAAATACTCATAGATAAGACAGTACACAAGAAACCCCCATGCATATACTTTGCGGACCCCTATACACATGCTCACTTTACTAGGTTCAGAAACACTGATCTAGTACATTTTGCAAGTATAGTGTATTGTGGGTGTATTCCGCGTGGTCAATGGTTAATTATTATCTTGGCCTTCACTTCACGATGATATAACAAACGATATATTTTAATTTAATTTTAATAAAGTGCGCTTTATTACTCATCGGGCCGTATATGGAAAGCAGGTACGTTTAAGATGTGATTTGCATTAAATCTTAAACGGTTGATAAGAGCTGATATTGGACCTAAAGGTTATTAAAGAGTCGGTAAAGAGAGTACTCTATTTGCGGTAGTGACTTAAATTTAACGGCAGTTAATGCTCTTTTTCAAGGGCTTAGTAGTTAACCTTGTGTCAAAATCGCATAAGATAATCCCTTCAGTTAACAGCTCTATAAATCGTAAAAACTATTATCCCCGGTTTCTGAGTACATTTAGCGGTAGTTTATCTATTCAATAGGGGTTTTTTTGTATGAGTTTAAACGCTATTGAATAGATAAACTATCGCTAAATGTACCTCAGAAATAGGGGGTTAATGGTGTACTTTAACAATTCAAAGTTAAATCTTAAGTTATTTATTCGCGCTATAGTAAACAGTTTCTTTAAAGTTATTCACTTTCGATCAAAGGTCAAGAATGTGTAGAGAGGAGCTTGGATACAAACGCCGTCGCACATGGCGGTTGCAAAACTCGCGATTGTACGTTGCCTTTTAGTTAATTATGCGCGACAAATATTGAATTAATGACAGATTTAAAAATTAGTTAGTTCTAATAAAATACCACCTAAGTAGACCAAGTAGATCAGTTAATTAATCACGATTTTATGGTTTATAGTATATAGAGTAATATAGACTTCAGATAAATACAGAGATTGTAGAGAATACAAATTATTAAGCTAGCCGAGTCGCAGAAATGTTTATTAAAATCCAGAAATAATAAATATATCATTTTACATAGGAATGTAACGTAATGTATAATGTAACATAGGGCACAATAAGTGATGAAGTAGAAAAATAGGCGGCGACAAATGACAGAGGAGAGATTTGAAAGGAAAAAAGGGTTTTCCCAGCAGTAGGAATGATCATCATTGACCTGTGTCCAACTACTGGAGGTGAATCATCTCTCTCATTCCTGAAAGCATCTCCCGGAATGTTAAAGGGCTACTAATAAAAGGGTTGAGTAACTCACCATCAACGCTTCCTAAAGCTAGGAGCACCAAAGGCGCCAACAGCAGCAGCTTCTGACCCATCTGTTAAACAAAATACCAACATGACTTGGCGGCTTTTTACCAGTTTTTCTATTATAAATCTACATTTTTTAGTAGTTAGTTCGTGTTATATTTTAATTTTATTTGACTGTTTTCATTGTGAGTTTATTATGACATTTTGTTCCAATGTCAAGGTCATATTATTAGCCTTTTTTGGCAAAGTTAACGGTACTTTTTTAAAGCTGAATTTTTTTTATTTTTTTTTTCTGTTTTTATCCTTGATTGCGTGAAATTAAAATATTTGATTTGATAAATAAAACTTAAGATCGGAGTTTTGAAAATAGTTTTAGTCGCCTGTAGCCGCAATAAGGTAAACCTTGATTTAATCCGTAAAGTTTTGGTTTTCGTAACTAATTTTGGATAATAATTATTATGTAGCTCAAGGACAGACAGAAGAATACTAAGTATAAAAAAATATCTTAAGAATGTAGTAATTACATGGCGCTTACGAATACTATTTACATGATAAATGCATCGCGGAGTCTCCACCCAATAATAACTCGGTTTCCTCGTATGACAAGTGAACAAAAGAGCTCATGAATGAGCTACACAACCTCATTGAAGGCTGAACGCGGTCCACTGACTCATGCGATATAAATACACTGACCCCCACATATTTGAGACCTTATTACGGCATAATAGCTAGATTAGAATCTTTACGATTTAACTTTGTACAGATTGTACACCATTTGGTGTCCGCGGTACACTGAAAACGTAGTTTATGCGTTATCCCGGGACCAGACCTTAGCCTAGCGTTGGGATTCTAGTAAAATATTTATACCTATCTGACTTTTTTCTTTATATTTCCAATGCTTTTAAGCGTAAAAATATTGGATTAAGCTTCCGATAAAATTAACGTTATTATATTGCAAAAACTTAGTTTATAAAGGATCCACACTACATACGAGAAACTAAGAACAATAAATTAGAAAATTTTAATACTTTATTTACGGAAAGCATATTTTGTTTATTAGAGAAAATTGTTTTGGATGTTCTAAAGTTTTATGCACTGATTTATCGCCGTTTGAATTTAGTTTGATGTCGTTGTTTACTTTTCACTTGTTCGTTCAAGTTAACAGCAAACCGCTATTTGATCGTAATAATCCAACTTTAAAATTGATCGATTAACACTCACTTCACAGTTGAAAAAAAATACAAGCGATTAAAATTGTTGATTAGTTTTTTAAGTTAACTTTTTTAAGCACTGCGATTTTTCGCGCCACAGATGACACTTACGTCTGTTCGTGTTTTGTCTCGCGGTGAGATAACAGTCTGTGAGGCACAGGCACCGTCCTTATACTGCCTGAGGCGCCTACGCTACCGCCTATAGATGCGTGCCTATCTAGCCTTTTTGCATTATACCTTCTATCTTAACTATGACATAGAACGTTGAACCCGGTAATTAGATCAGGAAATAGACCCTACGGGGTGGGCACATCTCAAGGTAGTTATTTAACAAAAGACTTATCCCTAATAGAACAACTATGAATATTATTAGTGTTGATAAAGATCAATAATTATACCGATATATTAAGTCCACTTCATTAATTGCATCCATATTCCATATACATGCGATCAACGTGATGTATGGATCGAATGCGCCAACGCATGACATTTTTCACATTAATTCAAATTATCTAGTCAATAATCGTTTAATGCCCAGTTAAGAGACTTAATAACAAATTATGGACTCTGGGTACCTCTTTGGTCCGAACAGTTTCGTATGCAACTGCAGATTGATTTCCTAGACTGACTAAGTCCTATTATGATATTCAGAATCTTTGAAAAGATTTTGCTTAGGTATAAAAACAGACGTTTATGGAAAAATAATAGTATCTAACGTGTACCTAGCTTATGTAACTTACTTAACTGCAGCAGTTGTAAATGCTTTTGATGGTGATTTAACTTATTTCTTAGTTATATACTTGATGCTTTGCAGTGTATGTGTACCTTTCAAAGAAAGTTCCGTGTTCCTAAGACGTGACGAGAAAGATAATATTATAGGAATCCTGAGAATTAATTAATTCTTGAAAGGGTACAAAATCACCTTTACTTACTACGCAAACTCTCCATGAAAAATATTTTTATGACATCATTATCGGATACAAAAATATATCAGACCTATTTCCTTATCCAGTAACGTGAACAACTTATTTTTTAATTATCGGTGAGTCAAGCACATCTCATTAATAACAAGTATTGATTACCTTTTTTATTTATAGACGATTTGTAAACGTTTTAAAATAAAAATACGATTGTGAATATTTATTCTGTCGTCTTTATGAAAAACCTGCTTCCTGCTACGGGAGTGTAACTTGTGCCGAAACGTCAAGCTAACCAAGGATAACTTCTAATGTATGTTTCTTTCAAAGTGCTGAGCAGTAGATGCTGATCATGTGAAACAAAAGTTACAAAGGGAACTATAAGTCCTTTCGAAAAGGTTTCGCATCATGCCAACATTTTCAATTTTTGGAAATAAAATAGGTAGGTACATTGCATGATTGTATCATAATAAAAAATATATTTAAAACTATTAACGGACCTATTCTATAATATTGATTATACATAAGATTTTCTTAAATAGTTCCGAGAATATAAAACTGATTCACCATTTTTAAACATTAATGGCTAAAACTAGTTTTTAATTATAAAAATTAATGTGTATGAGTTTTCTCTCACTCCATATTTGGGATTCGCGAATGGCCATGATAACGAGTGATACGAATCACGCTAAATATGATGTCATTTCTACTTAAGCAGTTACAGTATAACTTGTAAAATGGCGAGCGTATTTTCCCGCGCTCATTTTCAATTCTAACTACAAAATCTCTTTTCGTATTAGCAATTGCTTAAAAATTCATAAAACATCTCTTATGCACATAAATGTAGTACCTAAATACTAATATAATTCTAAGATATGACGATGTTCCGATACAAATTTTAAAATGAGTAATATACATGCTAAATTTAAATAATAAGTAAGTGTCAAAAGCTCGACCGGCAAATCATAAAAGTCTTAAGTGTTATTTCTTATCGAAATGACTAAGAACCTATTTGATCTAAGTATATTACATACTATTACATAGTGGCTGGCTAATCGAGAAGAATTAAAAATGTTAATTTTATGACTAGCTACTAAAAATGGTGCGTGAAGGTGTGTCAAGTCTTTTTATGTAATGTATAAGTTATAACCCGCAGTTGATCTACAGGCACACAAATAGATACCATGGGATAGATTTCCCTTGATAAGTACTTAAATGTTTTAGATTTATATCCAATTTCCAGGCTTCACAGAACTGCTAATATCACCTTTAATCTTTACAATGCTAAATTAAAATAAATATACCTACAAATAAACAAAACAAAATCATAGAGGACATACAAGTACATACATTATTATTTAAATGTATAACAAATCACGTGTATTTCATGCAAATTTATTACTTCTGCGACACGTTCAGCAAACCTAGTCCTAAAATCATAACAAACCCACGCACTTACGGTTAGTAACAAAATAAATCGAACTATATGGATTTCCCATATCAGGCGGCGATATCAAGCATTTATAATAAAATTGACTCAATTATCATCTATATCCTGAAGATTCAAAGAGCTTTTTCGTTTTAAATACCAATTTTAGCATATATTTTTGGCAACGGTCTAAGGCTCAGTAGATACCTGACTCAGTTGACTCCCACGTCATTACGTAATGTTTTCAACTGACACCTGATCCTATGTGTTTTTATAGAGCTTTACAATATAATAATTAACATAGTATTGATTCGTATAAATAAGTTAATCAGTGGTCTTTATTTAATCAATTAATTTGGGTGATTATATATTGCTTTGGGTAATTAATGATTATTTGAATGAAGTTGGACGTTTGGCGCAGTGGTTAACGTGGTCACCACGCTGACCTCGCCGCAATAACTGTAGCGCCGCGAGTGGTTTGTTCGAATCCCACCCGAGACAAATCTTTGTGTGAAGAGCACTAGTATCTGTTCTGACCCTGATTGTTAATGTATCTATATAGTTAAGTACATTGAAGTTTGTAAGTATGTTTATCAATTCTTTGGTTACCATAGTACAAGCTCTACTTAGTTCAAATCAAATCGATCAAATGACCGTGTGTAAGTGGTCCAATGATGATGATATTTCAACGATATTACAAAGAAACGTTGATAGGTATCTAAGATAGATCTATTATATTAGATCACATTAGGCTTGTTACCACCTACACTGAGCATCTACGTAGGTACATAATGATACACATACTTACAAGAGTAATTATGTTACATACGGTTGAGTAATTTACATACTTCGTTGCTTATTACTTTAAATAGTTAATCATGGATCTCAATAATAAGGTAAGCAGTGATAGCAGAGTGGCTGGTAGCTGGAAAATCCAACTTTTTAGGTCTGGGATTCGTTCCCGTCGGGCCAAAGTTGTTACTAGCTTCCTGGCCCTTTGGGTTTGTAATGGTATGAGAGCAAAGGAAGTTGGAATTCGTGGTGTGCCAGAGAGAGAGCGTGTAAAACCGTAGGTCCTGTACTACGCCTGGATTATTGAGGGGGAGACTAGAGTAGGAACTAGGAAGAGTGGCTGGTGAAGACGCTCGTTATTTTTTGATAACAAACAAGTATAGGGAGGTAATTACCCACCCTACAAAAATATAAAAACGAAGATTATTTATAACACAAAACAAAAACTGTGAATACAATTTATTGCTTTGTTGTTAATGTTAAAATTTTGATTAAGTGTGATATTATGGAATCGATCTCATAAATTGTGTCTGCTCTACAAATCAAAGTTGATATTTGTGGAGCATAACAATAATATTCCTTTTTTATGACATCGATCAAGGTCTTCCTCCGTGATAAACGATGCTATAATATATTAATGTAATAAATTATTTCATATTACCATATAGAAGAAATGAGACATTCCCCATTAACGCGGATGGTAACATCCTACGCAAATAATTTACATTTAAAGCGCCTAATCTGTTTTTGTTACATGAATGGGATCACGCCATATTTGGTGATCATAATCCGTATTTTCATTTTTATTGTTCATTTGGTACTTGTTAAAGGCCATTTATAGTTATTTATCGTATTGTTTTTGCTCATAACTACCCGTGTTGTTAAACTTAGATACCTATTTAACAGCTAGGGACCTGTTTTAGTATGGAAATATTATTCTTATGGCGTCTTCAAGAAAGCTTTAATTTATTCTAAAATTGTTACTTATCATCGTTGTAATGACACCTTTCTATAAATATTATAGGTTCCTCACCTTTAACGGACCATCAGCCCCTATAAAAGGTTAAAAATCAAGGCCTTAGCTAGACTTCAACTAAATAAGTATTATAGGTACCACCAAGTAACAAGTTAGTGATTAAAATCTTTTAAAATATGACACCGATTACGTTAATAAGCTTTGTCTTTTAGCTTTGTACACGTAACACTACGAATGTATCGATTTTTCACGTTGTACGTTATTGTTTATTGCTGTAGATCTAGATTCTTAGAGGCATTTCTACCTTGCACAATATTTATTGTAATAGATTTTAAGAAGCCCTTAGCGCCTAAGTCTTGTCTGGTCAGGTAAATGAATAAACACTGATAATAAACAAATAGGTATAGTCTTTTTCCAGTTTCGCAGAAGCAGTTTATATAAAGGTCTCAAACATAAGCATTACCTTATGCAGATATGCTTCAATCTTTCGGGCTTTCGGGATTAACTCTCGATTGCATCAAACCTAATCGAAATATTAAGTCTTACAGAGTTTAGCTTGTTTGGGCTCCTGGTTACATGGGCGTAAAAGAGAACCATAACGTTGACGAACAGGCAACAGATCAGAAGCATTCCCAATGAGGACCGTTGATATCTGACGATGAGTATGACTGTTGGATGTTATGATCAAAGTGTTTTCGGTGGTGCTGGTAGCAGCTCCTTACATAATCAATGATTTATACCAGACATAATTATATTGTTAAAACCATTTGGCGATTCAAAAGAGTGGCCAGGAGTTTCTTGCCAGCTCTTCTCATTGGCCCTACCTTCCGAACTGGCGGTAAATTCACTCTTTGTATCATTGACTATCATAAGTTTCAGCATTTGATCTATATGAATAAATGATTTGATTTTGATTTTGACCAAAAGCTGCAGTCAAACTGGCCAATAACCACACCAAAGACCAGCATCTTATAGAATTGGGAATCGTCGTCGGGTCTAGGTTATTCATTCTAAGTTATTAATTAAACTAATAATCAAAAGCTGGAGCGGTAAGTATGTCAAACATCAGCAATGGTAAAATCAAATTAATAAAAAAATTATAGTCAAGGGCACTACGGGAAATGCAACCTACGTACTTACTAAATAAGAGCCAAATATGACCCAATATGTAGCCATTGATTGCTATGAGGAAGCGGAAAACATAAAACATTTTATATGTGTATGCAAGGTTTTAAATATTATTATGAAATTATGGATCTTCTAGGATACGGATACCCTAACCCAGACTCGAGGTTAACTGGGGGTGCTCTGGGTCCCAGAAGATTACGAATACCTACCTACCACTGCGAAGCATAACCGATCTCGTATGTTTTACACTGTAGCGGCGAAGTTGGGGTGATGCATACAAAGTATCAGCAGTGGTTGAAGCGTCAACGGGCTACAAGCCTGCTCACCCACCCATAACGTAGGATAAGATAAAGGTATAAATTAGAGATAACCGGTAGAGAGGCTACTGGGATTAGATTCACGACCTTTAACAATAGAACAACAGCGACATCATATTTTTTTAATTTTCGTACAATTTGAAATGAACGAAATTAGGAAAACTTTTTCTTTATTTTAACCAAACCTCAATCGTTTTTTCTCACGTTTCGTACATTATGCTACTAAAATATTGGGACTATGAGATCTTAAACAGTGATAAATATTGCATATTTATTAATATTTTGGTTATTTATGTCAATTATTTAACAATAAACAAATAATAGTTGCACTTTTAAATAATTGGGAGAAATAATCTTTTTACATTAGGTAATACAGTTTTCCAACCTTTTGGAAGAAATGAGAAACCGCGTGAAACGAACACTATCTGTCATCTGTCAAAGCGACAGTGACAGAACAGCTGACCGCACTGAAAAAAAAAACTTGTTGACATCTCATTTTCCAAGATGTATTGACAAGGGGTGTATCGTAATAGGATATCAAATTATTTCGTAAATAAACTGCACTGTGAACTGGTCCACAGCCACGCACCGCACAAACCATGTCCGCTAGCAGACTAGATGCCGTGTACAGAAGTATACTTCTCACGAAGTTTTTCACTAAAGGATGGGGGAAACCAGAAAATTTACGAAGGTTAGATTCATGACAAGAAAAGCATGAGTTATAGGTGTTGTGTAACGTTAAACTTGCCGCCAACATTACTATTCTGGAGAATTCGGTGTTATGTTTCTATAATAACTGGTGTTGTTATTTTTAGGTTATTTGAATTCAGAAAAGTTGTTTCGAACCGTGAAGAGTGCTTTAAATTAGTTGAAAGAGACTATCCTGTTACGATCACCAGGGTAAGTAAATATTTGTGACCATTTCCAGTAAAGGACCTATGTAATTTTTTTATAATTCATATAAAATTATTGTTGATAAATACTGAATGTTTACTAATACTATCTTTTTCCTGAAGGTATAACTATTTTCCGTGTGTTTCCAATTTTCCGTTTTGTTTATTTTGTTCTGGTTTATTATTTATACTTACCAGTCATACCTTTTTTGATGAACAGTATGTCAGTCTTTTATTGATTAAAATAAGCCTTCTTTTGTTGAGCAAATTAGATTTAGTACCGCCTGCAACTGGTATCCTGTAGATCTATATTATGTTTACTGAGTGACCATAGATAGAAAGCCATATTAATAAATTCCTATGAGCAACAATTCATCTTATGTGCTTATTTCACATACTTGTTTCACAAACTTTATTAATGTTATTAGGATCAAAATCTAAATGACTGCAGACTCCTGGAAGGTTACTTCATCACCCCACTGGAGCGGTATCTGCCGGGCATAGTGCCGGAGATTGCACAAAAAGCACACTTTCAAGCTATCCTGCCAGTGCACTGGCCACAGCCGGGATGTAAACCTGTGTGTTTGCACTTAGCTGGCACCGGAGACCATGTAAGTAATTTATATTATCATTTTAGATATCACTTACCAAAAGCCCAGATTCTATGCACTGTTTATCTAGTAACAAAAGGCCAGAATCAGTTTTCTGCAACCAATGTTTTGTACTGGTTTCCATGGTAAAGTATTTAAATAATTGATTTTAACTATTTTTATGTCTCATACGAAAATTTTAATCCAAAACTAAAGTAGCAATGAAATAGGCAATTACATTAGATTGTTGCTGGCATACATAACTCAAGCATTGTAAATTAGTTTTTAGTTGCTAATAAATACATTCAACTGTTGTTTAGTACTATGACAATTTAACCACAAAGAATTGCATGCATAAGTTATCATTTGCACTGAAGTGTGAAAACCTCTGTACACAAACTTGCTCTATGAAATAGTGCACTTTCTAAATGCCACCTTATCTATGAGAAAATAGAGTGTATTTTAATTTATCATAAATTTTAATTACAATGTACTATCGTAGCCGTGATAGCTGAGTGGTATTAACACTCGCCTCCCATGCATGAGGTCAAGGGTTTAAAACCTAACACAATTAATGACTTTTCAAGTTATGTGTGTATTAAAAAGAATCATCACTTTCTCTTACACTGAAAAACATAGTGAAGAATTCTCTTCACTAATTTTAGAGGAAGACAGGTGTAATAATTATTATCCTTAAACCCATTTTTTTTAATTAGCCTGTTTCTATGTCCCACTGGCGAGCTAAGGCCTCTCCCCTGAGTTTCCAGTCCCCTCAGTCGAAACATAGTTTAAACCAATAGTTTAGGAATTATATAAGAGTTAGTTACGAATGCAACAAGTTATATTTGATGTGGAATTTTCGGTATCTGCCCTCTGTTATCTATTGTTACGACATAGCTGATATGATCCATTAGCTGAAGACATGGAAGCTATCATGAAAATGACTGATTGTGTTATCAGTCATATATTGTTGTTAAGTAAACAATAACAAGGAAGGTTATGTAGTTTCACTAGTGGAATCACGCGATTATCCGCGTGGTCATGTTGTCACATAGTATCTCACGACTTTGTCGCTTCTCTCCCGCTTTAAAAAAAGTTTCGCTTGGTGTTAGAAGGGTTTGGCGTAAGGCATAAGCCCGCTATTTATAACACACTAGCTGACTCGCGCAACTTCGCTTGCGTCACCGAAGAGAGGATGGGTCATAGCTTTCCTCGTTTTTGTAACATTTTTCGTTGCTACTCCGCTCTTAATGACCGTAGTATGATGTTATATAGCTTGCCTTCCTCGATAAATGGACTATCTAACACTGAAAGAATGTTTCAAATCAAACCAGTAGTTCCTGATTTAGCGCGTTCAAACAAACAAACTCTTCAGCTTTATAATATTAGTATAGATTGTTTAACATTTTCAAGTGTAACATTTTATGCCGGTTTAACTTATAATATCTTCGTTTTTTTTAAACTAAGCTAGGAGCTACAGGTGGGACGAGAAATATTGTTTTGTAGTTCAATAAGTAGATTCATTAATTCATCTTGAAGATTATAAGACCAACTATGTTTAGATTTCACCTGAACAACGATTGCAAAGCACGTCAAAAGGTTGTAGTTGTTAGTAAAGTAAAGCACAAGTTTTATTCGAGAATCGTGAGCTTGAAATCGCTTCTCATTTGAACGTTCTTTGATACCTACTAGCCAATAAACCGCGTTAAACTATGAAACACAAATGCTACCGTCTATCGTTCGCTCTCGTCGTATTCAGCCAGACATATCCAGACAATTCCTTGATCTTGACTTAGCGAATGATTTATAGGCTCGCCTCACACCTGTGTGTTGATATCAACAATCTAACCGTGGTATGTTATTGTGATTGGCAAAAACAATCTGTTGATACGACGCGTGGAGGCGCGTCATCCATGTTGCATTGATGCCAATGAACCGCTGACGTTCAACAAACGCTATTTATAACACGAATTTTTAATTTTGTTTACGTTGCACACGGCCGGATTAGTGTTTCCTTTTAAGAAGTATGAAGTCGTTTTTCGAATGGAGAGATGATAAATCCGTACCTTATTCATGACTACGATTTTTCTTTTTCCGTGCTTTTTCAACTTGATGAAAAATATACACCCGTATTTTTGTAAAAAGGTTTTTAACTTCGATATTAGATCTCAATCATACTTATTTGAATATAATGTTTATGTTCAATGAAGTATAAAAGTTTTGTAAAGGTATTTTCAGTCGACTCTTGCATGTTTTATTGACATTTTGGCTTACTGCAGTCAGTTTTTTAAATTATTCTTCAAGTTCAAACCTTTAATGGTAGATATATTATGGTCACCATAGACCTAAGTCAGTTAAAGTGTTTTACAACGTGTCCTTCTTGTCCCCAGTTCTTCTGGCGACGGCGAAATTTAATGGTGAAGCCGTTGTTGAAGGAAGCCGGCCTCGGTGGCATCATCCTCGAGAACCCGTTCTACGGACTGCGCAAGCCTACCGATCAAGTGTATGTATTCTAATTATTAATTGTATTAAACTATCCTTAACTAACAAAATGGCGAATATGATTTGCTATCAAAATTTTGAAATATGAAAAATTTTAAAGACTATTTTAAAGGAAACTAATTTTGTTAAGTTTTATTGAACGACATGAAGATATAAAAAATCAGCTTTGTAACGCCTTTTTAAATCGTTACACCAATCAAATAAAAGTCTCACAAAAAAAATTAATCATTAAACAATAGCTACTAAGTGCTGTTAATTCTTGCCTTTTAATTTGTGACCAGTCTTTATAAGTCACAGGTCTAGATGTAAAAAGTTATTATACCTACTCCCTTTCGATAAAACTTCAATAAAATTTTATCTTCGAACACTTTATCAAAAGAAACCTATTTATTGTTGTCTGCAGATATCATTCTGAAACAAAAACATGTAAATTAATGCACCTTTTCTTTTATTTTAGTATGAAAACAGGAAAACAAGGAATCACTTAAGTATATTATCGCACGAACAAAACACATAAAAGGATGATTCTCATTTACCACTAGACAAGTAGGCTATCTCCCAACAGAATCGAATTTAAATTCGATTGGATTAAATTCGAGCTTATGTCAAATTGGGCTTTTAAATTCTAAACTAGCGCGTGATCAAACCATTATTTAAAATAAAAGTTATAAAAATCAACAATCCAATTAGTTTTACTTTAAACTAGCGTTCAGTCTTACGCTAGTTTAGAATTCTATAAGCGATAAGCTCGAATTTGTATCTGTTACTGTAAAAGCCCGAACTGTGGTAAATCCTAAGACTTTCCGGTAAAACCTAAGATCCTAAGATTAACCAAGTGAATAGTGGTAAAAGTTCGAAATAAAATAATTGTTCGGACTTTTACCATTGAGAGTTGGTAAATCTTAGGTTTTACCGGAAAATCTTAGGATTTACCACAATTCGGGCTTTTAGATACAGTAACACATCCATCGAATTTGAATTCGATTCTGTCAAAAATAAACCGACTGTAAGGGATATCTAGATATGAGAATCATTCTTAATACCTACGTTGGCTACTGAACACTTCCCTATTTAGATAATCACTTCTCTACCCTGTTGTTGTTTACACAAAGCTATTGGAATTGTATAGAGAAAGCTAGATTAAAGCAAAACGAACCTAATTTCAATTGTTCTAAAGATGTAAATAATTGTGACTATAAATTAAATTATTTCAATTAATCAAATGTCTATTAGCATTAGAAATTTACTTAATTGTTAATTCAAGGAACACGTTAAAATTAAAATGTCTAATTGTATTTTCATGAAAACCAACTTTAAATGCTGTGCCTTTAGAGCTATTTCACTTTAACCTCCTCAACTTATCGCTGCTAGCCTGTTTTTATTTTGCATTTAATTCAGAATTACGTAGGTAGTACACTTGTGTATTATTTTATAAACTATGTACTCGTAAAGAATAGCTGCTATATATTATCAAGTATATTTCTATAATCTATAGTTTTAATCAGGGTGTTCTATAATCAACGTAAAATGTCTCCAAAAAGGTCCTATATTACATTTGACTACATTTTGCAGTCGATCATCTCTGCACAATGTGTCAGATATATTCGTGATGGGAGGCTGCCTGATCCTCGAGTCGTTGGTGCTGTTCCACTGGTGCGAGCGCAATGGACTCGGCCCGCTCGGCGTCACTGGACTGTCCATGGGCGGACATGTAAGTGAGAGACAACTAATATTAACCTAGGAATCAAATTCTATGAGAGTTCTAGAAAAAGAATTCTACTTTTGAACAAATAACTATTTTTCTACACCTGTAGAAACGTTTTACTGGACGTCATTATAACTCGCACTCTATACGTACGAACGTACATGTCCGTGTACGCTCATGTTGGCCGTACAGCTTAACCGATTGTTCAATCTAGCGAATATGACTGTGTTCTAAACCTTCGTGATGAAGAGAAATTGATATAGAAGAAATGAAGAGAATAAACTGTTGAGACTGAATCTTTTTATTCGCTTTACCAGATGGCGTCTCTGGCAGCTACAAATTGGCCGAAGCCTCTAGTGTTAGTTCCGTGCCTCTCTTGGTCAACAGCTTCTGCAGTCTTCTTACAGGTAATAAACAACTTCATTAATTAAAAATAAATACTTAGTAGAAAAGGAATGGATCAAATTGGTATACGATTACTTCTTTTTGGATCGTTAAAACTTGAAATAGTTTTAAATAACTCCTTTTATTTCCAGGGTGTAATGGCTCAATCAATAAACTGGGATCTATTAGAGGACCAGTATCTCTCTGACGGCCAGTATCGTGAGAAACTCTCCAAAATGGTGACTATCGTAGACGAAGCGTTCTTGGCCGGCAAGAAGTTCGCACGCACATACTCATCTGGCGTTACACACAAAACAAAAACTGTTAACAGTGAAAATAGTGATAAAGTGCAAATAAAATATCAAGAAAATTGTGATAAAAGTAAAATAGATATAACAAATAACGAAATTAATGTTGATAAAAATGGTTCGAATGTCATAGACGTTAGTAAAAACGTTATGAAAGAGAACAAAGTGCCTAAGCCCGCTGTTTCGTCTGAAACTTTAGTGAACATTGAGAATCTGAACTCTGAGTTGAAACGGTTACGGAATGAAGGCAAGATAAGTGAAGTGTTGTACACCAAGTTGATATCCAACGAGAAGTTCGTACTGGACCCTCAGGATATCGATGATATCAACAGTTTAACAGAACAAATGATAAAGGAAGTACTGCTCAAATGTAAAGTAGGTGAGTTGCGTATATTAATGGTATATATGTATTAACTAAGGCTTTGTGCATTTTTTTCATTGGATATTTAGATACTGAGTCGCATGAAGTATTTTCATATGAATGATCACCTGAATATGTATTTCAACTATATCATAATATACGATAGTTTGTATGTGGTGTGTTGATAAATAACTTGGCACTAATGTCGGTCTTTACACGCGCCATTTATCAATGTGATTAAATATGCAGAATTTTGGAGGATCGCGTGTTATGTCAAACTACTAATGCTTCAAGTGTGAGCCAAGTCGAGTCAACTAACAAAAATATGTTTCTGTCTTTAAGATGTTTCTATTATTGTAGTCATACTTTTTACGCTACTGCGTTACCATATTCGAGTAGACATCAACTTGTCTTGCTTTACCAACCTCAGTGATGAAAAAGTTATTAAAGATAAAAATATTCTGTTACAGCCGAACTCAAAAAAATCGACAAAGAAAACCAAAAACCCGAAGGTGGAGACAAAACTTCAAAGGAGAATTCACCGGACATTGTGAAGACCCAGGCAGCAGTACGAGTCACCCAAGACCCCGACATTATCATAGAAAGTCCCAACCCCCTGAAATACCCATTAAAATCTGTACAAACTAAAGAGATCGAGGTGAAAAAGGCTGATAAATCGTGGAATATTTCTGAGTTTACGTCAGATCTTTGGGTGAACTTGCCTTTCATCGGCCGGTCGAGTGGGAGGAAGATAGATATAAGTAAAATACACTGGCGGGACAGAGAGGCACTACAGTTCATGAGGGGTATTATGGACGAGTGCACGCATTTGAGTAATTTCTCGGTGCCGTTCGATACATCACTTATTATAGGTATGATATAAACATTATGTTTGTATATAATAATATATAATAATAAGTATATAATAGTACATAAGAATGCTCCACGTGTAATCTATGCATATCTTGGCAACGAATAGTTATTATTCAATAATCCAGTTATAGATTTGTGAATGCTATTACTACTTGTAGTGAAAGCGCATTTTATAATGATTTATTAAAATGTCGAACATATTTCTTATAACTACGAAGTCACGAGAAATGTGGTTCGATACCCAGGCCCGACAAAATGTTATTAGGATTTCAAGTTTCTGCCAGAAATTTCAAAATTAAACATCAAGTAATCCGAAGTTCAGCAAATGGCTAGTCCAATTTCATAAGACTGCCGAAACGATAATACTAACATCTTCGGGTTTATGAAACTTAATATCTTATTAATGTCAAATGTTAGCTTTTGCTGCGAGGGTACTAAAATCTAAATGTTATTTGCTAGCTGTATGTGCCAAACACGACGCGTACGTGCCCCGCGACGACGTGGGCACACTGGAGGAGATCTGGCCCGGCGCCGAGGTGCGCTACGTCGACGCCGGACACGTCTCCGCTTACATACTACATCAGTCGCTGTTCAGGTACATTATAACCACCTTAATATGAATAATACACTTTGGGACGATAATTCATTATACAGTCTAGAGCATGTGAAATATTATAATGATGATATTTAACATATTGCTATATTCTATACCGAAACATCACAAAGCGTGACAAAATAATACGTGATCGAGTTAATCCCCGATTGTTGAGTCGGGTAGTCCGGAAACAGCTAAGTTACAACTAGTTAGATAAAGTAAAACTAACTCAATATCAAAGTTTATTAATAGTCGATTTTTGATGAAAAACTCTGAAGTCAATTACTGTAAATACCTTCTTTGTTCTCCAGGTCTTGCATCAAAGAAGCATTCGAACGCTCAAAGAAACGATGGAAAGATGGCAAACACATTGATTGACGATAGCTTTACATCAATCAGAGTAGTATTGACACTTCTGTACATTCATCTACTTCAAGTATATGAACACAATCCTAACTAAACTGTTGCTTTTACATCATTCATATATTTAGCTAATCTTCGCCAAATAGTACTATGTTATTATTTACTATGTTTATTAATTCTTGTTATTTTCATACTGTCTGGATATTTGTTAAAAATGACAGTGCCATGTTATCTACTTTTTATATTGAATATTGGTAGCACAAATTTTCAAGGACGTGTTTTTTAAGTCCGTAAATTTTAATTGTAACTTGGAGTATACAATGAAACTCTTATGCCCGGGAGATGAGAGGATGTCTACATTGCGTTGCAAGGTGCTATAACTACACTTGTCACTTGATGGATTATATAATTTATAACCTCCGCAATTTACTTGCTACATGAATTTTACCCCATTCATGATCGAATACTGGAACGTCCGTAAATTTTAAATAACTTTTCGATTTAGTATAATAATAACGTGAAAAATGAACTCAAAATTGCGACATTTCAGTAACAAATTTTAAAATGTGCAGCAAATTGAGGCGCAACTACGCTACCGTTTATGTCAAATGGTAATCAAGGCTCTTAGAGACTTTATTATAATGAAATACTATAGGTTTGAAATGAAATGAATCTACCAAGTGACAAGTTAGTAGTAATAATGTTGAGTATTCTGGTAACACAGTGTATTGGTATTTTTACCGCCGCATTGTCGCGGATAGTAAGTACAAAGGAAAACTTTCGAGTGCGTATTATTTAGTTAGACATACAGTTTTAGTACTACGCTTTTTAGATTTTTTATCGTAGTTTCCCGATGTATATAAGAGTATAACTATATTCTCTATTGAGACGTAAAGTGTACATGATATTTTTATAAAATAAATGTTTTTATTTTCATATATGTCTTTAATTATGTCTTAATAATAGAGGCAATAATGTCTTCTCTCGGATTGAGAGAGATGTTTAGCCTTCACTTTACCACAGTGACTAAGGAAAAGAGACACTACATATAAATACCCGTTTTAAATGCTTGCAAGGTTTCCCAACAACATCAATCTATATCAAACTTATTGATTAGACTTCCAATAGACTTCTAGGATGATAAACATAAAACGTCATATTAGTACAACAAAACTCATTTATTCTGAATCATCTTTCGATCACAATCACACTGTAACTTAAAAATCCGAATACAAAACAAAATATATATTCTGTTTAAAAAAACAATAAAAACGTTACGGTGTGACAATTCTGAGTAGAACACACTATTTATTATACACTGAGATGATTGGAAATAGGTTTATAGTAAAACGAATACGCCGACAAAAGGTTAGTATTGCATTACGTATACATAGCACGTGCCCGCGTGAACGTATACGCATTTTATGGTGAGATTTCGCTTGATCATTTGTTTTAAGATACAACGAATATTCGTCATGATGTCTTACTTACTCATTTGACAAATATTAGAGATATAACTGTATATTTGAATATACTATCGAGTGAAGTTCCCAAAAACACAAAATTGCTCAATAGAAAAGCCGACACAAAAGTTCCTGTGTTATAGTAATAATATAACACAGGAACTTTTGTTTCGGCTATGTCGGCGTATAAGCTTAAAATCAGTGCTAGCACACAGGACAAGTTTACTGTCATAACATTATAATAAATTGCTGCATATTAGTACCAAACTGACTCAGGAGCCCAAACTGTTGATATTTAAGTGTCTTTTTACAAAAGGTCCTGACCAGTACATACATATTGTTATACATATTCGAAGTCAAGATTCAGTTGATTTTTCTATAAAATATTTCAAGTTATTTTTACGTAATTGATCTGGCGATGAAAACTAGTGTTCACTGTTGTCGTATGTGCTAGCTTACAGTACAGAATATCAATAATAGTAACACTATGAAATATAAAACTATGTTTTGGTTTCATTGTCCCAAAGTTTGATTTCGGTAAACCTGTTAAAATTTTCATATAACACACACCAATAGTCGGAACTTATTCTGTTACATGAGTGGATAAAACAAATATTGAGACCACATGAGGTATATTATATAATTATGTATATTGCATCACTTGCAAGTATTAAAATCAATGTCTTAGCAGTTATGATACAAGCGGTGCTATTTGCAGTACACTATCAATACTATGATAGAAGTTAGTATCCTCTATATGTTTGAATATTGCATTAAAATTTTATCAACTATTTAGTTCTGATTGGGAATGAAGAAGGAAAGTCAACACGTTTCAGAGTCATATCTTTAGAAAACTCTATTAGCGTAACAGTTTTCTTTACCTAGAAAAACGTAGGCCCAGTCTCACCATTTCTAAATAATTATCAGATAGCATTTTTGTTAGCGAGTTTTTGACTGCTGTATTCATACAATTGCCGTAATTTTATTTAGCAGATTGGTCATTCAAAAACTGAAACTGGCCCTCCATTATTTCAATCACAAATATTATAACACATGCAAATGCAAGTGTGTCTTTTCTTTCTATAAACAGTCTTTTTATTTCAGTGAGTGTTCAAAAGCAATGTTATATGCGAGAAACTTTATGCAAACGCGAATCAAACAGTGACGAACGTCACTGTTACAATCACTGCGATACACTAACAAGTATTTCGCTATACACGTTATACAGTAAAAGAGTTTTCTAATGATATTGTATGATTACTGAACCAGTTCACTATAGAGAGTTCAATGCAGACAGTGCTTACAAAGCTTTAGAGAGTTTTTAACGATTAGATGCACGATCCTATAAAATTTCAATACACTATTTCAGTAAAATGACCACTAATGTGAAAAGGAAACCATTGATATTCCTACTATGTCAAACAATACACCAAGGAGTATTTATATGAAGATTATTTACACTATGGTCAACTATTATGCGTCGAGACTCTATGGTACAACATAGCCACCGCGTAGAGCACTGTTATTACATTGTTCATGTCAGATAGAAAATAATGACGTCACGCGTATTAACCAATCAGAAGGCAGCAAAATTATACGTCACTATTTTCTAATATCGACTAAGTAACACTCCGACCCCGTTTCCGATTATATTGTAACACTATAGTAAGAATAATTGCATGGGTTTTTAGTATAAACAACCCAATAAAAATTTTCCATACATTTTTTAAAATGGTTGTTTAGTCAATGTATTTTTATAGAATACAAATTGTATTTTATTCCGAACCCTTAAGGTACTGATTGTCGACGGATCTTAGGCATATTTTTAGCTGCAAATTAGGGATAATTTATAACGTTGCGTGTAACTGATAAAATGGTTAAACATTACCTTATTTAAGGCATTAAGCTCGTTATCTACAGTAATATAACACTTATAAGAATGCAGTATACCATCAAATAAGGAACAAATCCGCAATACAATCTTTTGATTTTACTATGTAGGTACAAACCTACGATAGTTCACATGAATATTTGCAAATTCAGTAATTTACTTCCTGAATTAGAATAAGCTTGCGATTTCCTATAGTACGCAAAACTATTCGTAGATGGCGCTACTAATACACAACGAAAATAATAGAGTACTCTATTCTATGATCATTTTTTATCTTGCTCCAAATGGCACAGATTTATTGACGATATTTTTTGCGGCCATACAGTTCACTATTGAACTTTTCTTTGCTAAAGCGTTTATACTTAAGACCCGTCGACCGTATCTCTTAGGTGTAGAGTACACAATATAATACGCCAGACGTTACCAAGTATCGAGAACTATCACTGAGACCTTACCACTGTATGTACAACACATTGTTCATTCACTTATTTCTTACTGAGCAACAGTGCGCGGAAGTCGGTGTTGCTGAGCGGTCGTGTGTCGTCGTTGCCATGGTTACCGTTGGTTGTTTGGCTCCCGTTGGCCGATGTTGATGTGGGGGTGGGTGCAGGGGTGGTTGTGGTCGACGACCGCGATGTGCCGCTCGTTGATGGCCTTTGGAGTACGCTCGGGATGAAACTGCTGAGTTGTGTCCGCCGCCTAGTATGTAACGAAAGTTGTTATTAGGAAACTCCTGCGAATGTATTAAACAGTCTATAAATACATTTAGTGGGCTTCTATGTCCAAGGTTTTATATTTTGTATCACAATACAGTACGTGTTTGCCCGTATACGTATACGACGTTAGGTGCACGCTTAAGACCCCCCCGACGGGTCTCCACCTTGCTGTGGTGGGGGGGCTTAGTAGCCGCAACCTTGAGTCCGCGGATTCGGTTGCGGTGAACCAAGAGGGACCCAGTGGAGAGGCCGCTTCCCCGTCTGGGTGGTACCGCTGTAGCCCGGGGGACCAAAGCGGCCGGCCGGCTGGGCCTAGGCGACGTAAGCCTGGCCGGTTTAGGAGAGGCTAGTCGCGGAGGAAGGGAGGTAGCTCAACCTTATCCTCCGCGACTGGGCGGGGCGCGAGATGCGGCAACGGTGGGGCTGCCGTGGGGAGCCGGGGGTCGGGCGGTCGGACCCGGCTCTTAACCCATGGCGGCTGATGGAGGAGAGGCCGCTTCCCCGTCTGGGTGGTACCGTTGTAGCCCGGGGGACCAAAAGCGGCCGGCCGGCTGGGCTGAGTGGACTCAGTCTGGCCGGTTTTGGAGAGGCTAGTCGCGGAGGAGGGGATGTATCCCATCCTCCGCGACTGGGCGGGGCCGCACCGTGAGATGCGGCAACGGTGGGGCTGCCGTGGGGAGCCGGGGGTCGGGCGGTCGGATCCGACTCTTAACCCATGGCGGCTGGTGGTGGGACCGTAGGGCCCGGGGGCGTTGGGATCTCGCTCTCGGGCTCGTTGGTCGGAGGGAAGGTTGCGGCGGCCTACACACCTTTCCGCCGCCGGCGGCCGGGACATGCTGCGCATCTGCGCGTGGCCTGTCCCGGCATCCGAAGACCCCCTGGCTGGCGAACTCGGGGGAGTTTTCCGGCCATTGCACAAGGGGGCATAGTGGGGGGTCGGCACCCGTGTGTTGGGGTGTCGTCCCACACTGTGGAGGAGTCCACGTGTGGACGGCCGCGTCGGGGTCGCGGATGTGTGCTTAAAAGCGTTCCCGTGGCCTCGGCACTTTGCGGCGAGGAGGAGGCAACACCTTGGTGGTTTAGTGGGTAGGCCTAGCCCTTCTGGTTCGGAGAGCCCCACATACCCCAGCGCTCCCCCGGGCGCTGGGGATGCAATTTCATGCATTAACCAAGTAAAAAAAAAAAAAAAAAAAAAGGTGCACGCTTAAGAAAATAAAATACGGTTTTGTATACAAATAATTCAGAATAATGTCAAATTCAATGTCAAAGAAATTCAAATTCAAGTCGCCTTAGCCTTAAAAAGTAAATGATAATTTCTCAACAGTTACGGGACTTTAACATTGTTCACAATATAAGAGCACTCACATGCCGCCCCCCGAGTCCCGCTTGGGCAGGCCGAGCGCGGGCGCGGCGGGCGCGGCCCCGTCGTGTCGCGGCGGCGGCGCGCTCAGCGCCACGTCCAGCTTGCGCTCGCACAGCAACATGCCGTGAGTGTGCTCTATGGCTTTAGACGCCGCTGAGTCCTCCTCGTACTCTATGTATGCTAAGCCTTTTGGTTTGCCGTCCCTAGAAAATACAATTAAACGAACACTTTAATAATAGAATTAGCTATGTATTTTACCCTGCACCAATAAGAGAACATCATTTTTTGTTTAGGGAGAACGAAAGGCAAAATAATTTATTAAAATTACTTAGTGGTAAATGGTTCCACTTGGCGCACGTATTGTCAAATACAATTCTGGACCAATATTAGAATTTAATTGAGAACATTTCAATATACATTTGAAAATGATAAACGTAAATACATTTAGAATGGCACATGTCAATGGCGGAAGCATGACTTGCATTGAAATTAGTCATGAAAAAAAAAAAAAAAAAGAAACTCTTTAAAAAAATCAATGTTACATGAATGTCCAATTCTACTAAATAACAGTACTCACTTGTGTGTAACCACTCGGATATCCTTTAATTTCCCATACTTCTCGAACACCTCAGTGAGGTCGTCCTTATTGCACTTAGCGAAGGGTAAGTTCTTCACGAACAACTTGTTCTTCTCCGCTTGCGTCGAGTATTTGAACGTGGGCTTGGTCTTCTTAGCCGAGTACCGCGAGAAGAACATCGGACGACCGTCTAGTGGAATCCGGTCGTGTTTTAACGCCTCGTCTACTGCTTCCTGTAATAAGATAAGAATATATTAGACGGTTATACATTTTATAATCTCGACTCTTCCGGCTTGCATGCCTATATTCATTGCAGAGTAACCTTATCCGAACGCTAAGTAAACAAAGAAGATTTTTGTATTGGGTTTATTACTGTGTGTACCATACTGATTTATTCATTTTGTGTTTCTCCTTTTTTGATATTAATGTGACTTTCACGATTTTGGTTTACGTCTTTGTGTAATAAAACCTAATATGTAATAAAACCTGTATATTCTTTACATATTTCTATGTTTTAGACTTAGGAAGAGAACCGAAATAACCTCAGTAATATCCCTATATGATATGATGTTACAAAATAATTGAAATACTTGCGGTAGATTTATACTGGCAGTAACAGATGGAGCCGCCGAACGCCTTGATACCCTTGCGCACGCGCAGCGAGATGATGTCGCCGTACTGAGATAACTTGTCTCTTAGCTTCTGTTCGTCCACTCTGGAATATAAGCGAAGACATTTGAAGGATGACTGTGAATGATGGTTATTGATTTAATTAATGGCTATGACATAGAAATTAGGGCAATTCGGTGTATCTCAATAAAAGCAAAAAAGTGCAGATACTCCTGTACTGTTAATCGTATATTTCCCCTAAAAATTCCAATGCCCGGTTTCTGAGGCACGCTTAGCGGTAGTTAATCTATTCAAACTGTCATGTTTATATAAGTTTAACGCTTTTGAATAGATAAACTACCACTTAATGCACCTACGTATGTCACCTATAATAAATGAGATCACGTATTAAAGTCATTAAAAGTCAGACAAACTATGATAATTAGTTTAATTTAGTCAGGATTTTTTTTAGCTTAGCTTAGCAAGGAGCACGTTGTCAACCCAATAGTTATTGAAGTGGAGATTCACATTAATTTATGTCAAGCCGCCATACTTACTTGAACTCTAGGTTGCTGACAAAGAGCGTGCAAGCGTCTCTTGTGCCGAGCCGGTGTGGGCTTGTGTCTTCTGTACGCAGTCTTTTTGATGTCTCGCCTTCTACAAATTGAATGAGCATTAACATTTAGAAGAAAAACCATGCATTTTATAACTTTGTTCGACCCTGCAACCATTTGTGTGGGAGGTGCCAACTTAAACCACTCGTCTATCACTGCTTTTTAATGCGTTATTATTATGTAAATAATGCCATTACAACATACTGTTCTAAACTTGGATCAGTGTGCTTTACTACCGGCAGAATCGAATTTGAATTTGATTAAATCAGATTCGAGCTTAATTATGTCAAATCGTACTTTTAAATTCTAAACTGAATGGTTTAATTAATTGAATTCGATTCTATCAAGAGTAACGAACTTTATACAATTTCGACCCGATTTTTGACTCTTAACTCGATATGTACCTAGAGTCAGCCACACAGTTATCCATACTAATATTATAAATGCGAAAGTAACTCTGTCTGTCTGTCTGTCTGTCTGTATGTCTGCTACTTAATCACGTCTAAACTACTGAACCAATTTGCATGAAATTTGGTATGGAGATATTTTAATACCCGAGAAAGGACATGGGCTACTTTTTACCCCGGGAAAATGACGCATTTCCCGGGAAAATTCAGAAAATTCAACGAAGTTGCGAAAAATCAATATTATAATGACATTGAAATAACAAAATTCCGTTGTCATGGCAACTGTTTTAATGGCGGATATGCCTTAGCGCGACTTCGACTATATATATATATGTCGACGCATCGTGTTGACTAATTATTCGCAAAGAATAACTAATTAAATAATTCGTATTTATCAAATCAAACTGAACATAAGCTTTTGGTGTCTTGCCTAAATATTATTATTCATTTATTTGATTTTGTAACTTTAAAATGAAAGTATTTGATGGTTGGATTGTACCCATCAAATACAAACAAATTGTTATTTGTTTTAAGTGCAAAGATTTATTACCTAAACAATATTGTTAATTAATATTAGGATTTATTAGCATCAATCGATGTGCTTTTATCAACCTTAATGATATCTAGCTAAAACAACATTGAAACGGATTTTATTACCATTGAAGTCTTTATTCAATTGACGCCCTTATTCAATTGACGCCCTTATTAATATTTGATAAAAACACATCCGATTTGGATAATAATTAATAAATTAAATGCAAAAAATTAATGTAAAGGCTTTAAAATTACTAATTAATTAGATTAGAATTTTTGATGTAAAAAGTTTATGGTTTTAACACGTTGTTGTATTTTAAAACATTTTTAATTATACGTGTTCCGCTTATGAAGCACGCCATGTTGCAATTCATTCTTAGCGGTAACGAGGACATGTGAGGACCTGTGCTGTCTGAGAATTCTGAGACTGTAAGTTTTTGCTTATAATAACTAAAAGTGTCGATTAGGAGAATAGTTATAATTAAGTAATGTCTGCAAATAAAAGTGGGATGGGTGACGCCAGCGATGCTGACGTCACTCATTCTAATACTGTAAATGGGTTTTCTTCGTCGTTATATATTATTACTATATATTATACTAAGAGATATAAATAATTTTGAGAATATTTTTTGTGGAAAAAAAGCATATTTTATATCATCACGCTACGACCAATAGAAGCAGAGTAACAGTAAAAAGTGTTATAAAAACATGGAAAATTCTGACCCATTCTCTCTTATGTGACGCAAGCGAAGTTGCGCGGGTCAGCTAGTAGAAAATATACCATACAAATGCTAAGAAACCACGTACCTTCATCATCTTCATCATGTGACCTCTTCACCCCCGAGCTGGTCGCCTGGTCCACCTCCATCTCATCCTTCTTCCTCTTCACGTTGCTCCCGTCGTCTTTGCCGTCCGACTTCCTTTTACCTTTCTTTTCTTTACCGTCGTCTTTTGCCGGCGGTTTCTTTTTGTCAACCTTTGTCTTTTTGTTCTCTGGCTGTTTGCCTTTCTGTTTTTTACCGATCATCTTCTCTTTCATTGCTTGGTAGCTTTCACGCCATTCTTTTATTTTCTCCTGTAATGAGAATATATTGGTTTAGATAGTGGTGTTGTAAACTAAACTAGGTTTCACTTAGAACCAACCATATCATAGAAATATTAAGTGTTGTTTCTTGAGCGAGCGTTGGTAGCTGGCCGTATCCCATATCTTTACTTAAATCAATTTACAGATTTTACGACAAGAACTCATCAAAATACGTTGTAATGTTAAGTTATTACCATAATAACAAAATATATATTACACAATGACGACGACAGTCGCCAGTCAACTTAGCTGTCAGCGTCATAGTATCCTAAACCCTAGCTAATGTGCTGTCCAATACAGTGTCTGTCTCTATAACCTATCTTAGTTATCGCACATAGCCTCACCTCACAAGCGTCCAGACACTCTCGCAGCGTGTGCAGATGTCCGTGGTCCCGCTCGTAGTCGGTCCACAGGCGGGCGATGGAGGGCGGGTAGTCCTGCACGGAGCGCAGCGCTCGACGCATCAGCTCACGCAGCTTGTGCTCCGATAGTTTCGGCGTACGGTTACTTTCAAGCGCGATCAACGCCTCCCAGTATTTTGACATTGTTTTGTTGTCGCCATATTCTGTTTAAGTTAAATATATATTTATTGTTTGTTTCAGTAATACATTCATACATACGTGAGGGAGAGTGTTTTGTCTTATTCACTCATATACAGTTTCAAAATCGATTGAAAGTAATTACAACACTTCACAACTAATCAGTGGTTACACAATATTAATTATTATTATTAATTTAGTAAGGCAGTAGTTTTATCTTTATATATATATAATTCTTCTGTAAGTGTGTATGTCACTGAACTTCTCTTAAACGACTGGACCGATTTTGATGAATTTTTTGTGTGTGTTCAAGGGGATCTGAGAATAGTTTAGATTCACAAAAAAAAATCTCGCGTCACAGTTTTCGTTGCCATACTCCTCCGAAACGGCTTGACCGATTCTCATGAAATTTTGTGAGCATATTGAGTAGGTCTGAGAATCGGCCAACATCTATTTTTCATACCCCTAAGTGACAATATATATATTTTTTAATTTACATGGCAAAACAACGTTTGCCGGGTCAGCTAGTTTCCAAATAGAATAAGATGATTGCGATATAGGTCTAAATCTAGATTTAAAGAAATTCTAAAGCTATAACCACCTCGAAAATGCAGGTTAGTTAAGACAGTATCACCGTTTTAATCGGTTTATAGACGCATTTTAATTAGGACTAAATACAAATTACAATGAGTCTATATTTACTTACTGAATATCTCTTCGAAGATCTCCTTGCCTTGTTTAGGCGAGTTTAAGAGTTTATATTCGAGTCGGGCCCAGTACAGCGGCACTTCGCAATCGTTGGCCTCTTGGCCCCAAGCCTGGTAACATTATAAACACGTATTTGGTACAACAGTTTAGCTGCAAAAGCGTAAATTATAGAAATACTTGGCATTATAAAATAAGTAAACAAACATTTTGAGCTCTATACGTTATCGCTGCCCTCTGAAACTCTACAAGAGCACATGAAGCTGTTAGTCTTGAAAATAATTCTGACGTTACACACACTTGAAGACTACAAAATAATAAACTCCTGTACAGTTGACTTGATACTGTCTACTATAGACGAAAATCGGTGAGCATAACATTATTATATGCTAATCATGACTATGTCATGTTAGTTACCTCGGCGAGTGAGTCCCAAGCGAGTCGGAAGGTCCGCCGGAGTCTCTCGGTGTCCACAATGTTCTCAGTGTCGGTGCGACGCCGCGTGTACTCCAGGTAGCTCATCCACAGTGACTCAGCTTGCTTGTAGCTCTCCATGCCTTTGGATAGCGCCGTCTCGAATATTGTCTTCACCTATTGGATATCGTTATCCAATTTCATTAATTTTGTAGTATTTTAGTGTAAAATAAATCTGAGTTATGATTATTTGAAAACATAAGGTGATTTTAGAAAAGACAGATAGAATATGGTTAGTAGGGGTTTGTGGATTTTTGTATATAGTCGAAAAAATTGAGTATGTACAGATTTATATTGAATTTTATTATTGTTTTTTTACTTATCGATTGAATGGGCGCGAATATGAGCTTACGCCGCTGTGACATTATGGTTCACTCGTAATATCAGAAGGTGAGAGTCGTGAGACGCAATGCACTATCATAAAAAGCGCCACAAGGACGTAAGTATAAGACGTGAGTGCACGTATGGCGAATGTACGTAGGGTGAGTTTATGTGCACGGGCAGTGGGTGAATGCAGGGGGAGCATAGCGGACTGCACGTTACCTCATCGAAAGGCGTGTCATCGTGCTCGGCGAGTTGCATCTTGAGCGTCCAGGCCGTGTGGCGGTGAGCGTCGCGCCGAGCTGCCGCGTCCAGCGTTCTGACGTACGTGCGGCGAGAGCACAGCGCCCGCACTGCGCCGCACCACGCTGACAGCAGGGACGTGCATGCGCATGCTGACGTCGCGCGGTCGTACAGCACCTGACCAACACAAATTAAACGTGACCAAAATTAAACTACACAAATAGACCTATCGCCATATTCATAAAAATATATGAAGTTATGAAAGAATTTTGTTTCGATCACTCCTTAGCGAAAAAGAGAAAACATATTGTAGTAGTTTTGTTACTAAAATAGGTTTATAGTGTATTTGTGAATAACTGTTGTGTTGTGTGAAACTTACCCGAATAATTCCAGTACTATCACATTCAGAGTATTTCTCTTCCTCAGACAACACCTTCACTGTGTCTATGTACTCCCGGTACACTGTACACTTCTCCTCCGAGTTCCTGACAAAGAAAATTTAAATATTAAACAACTGCAGGACAACAAGTTTCTATATTGAAGACAGAAAAGCATGGTAAACTTACTCCATTGTCAGTAACTTATCTTCGAACGGCGAAATTTTCTGTAAGTAGTCCATAGCAGCTATGTGCCTTAATCTTATCTGAAAGTAAAAACAGAACAATACATCCTCATTACTCTAACTACTACATAAGAAGGCTCTTAAATTGGCAATAAGTTGTATAATAAATACCTTTTCAACATAAGGGTCAGCTTCACTGTCGAGGTATGTGAGGGCAAAGTCTTCCAGCTGTGAGAGCGCCTCGTCTCCTCGCAGTAGCGGTCGCGACAACATCTCCAAGAAGCTCCAGAGCACTCGCTTCTTCTGATCACCGTACTCTGTGCTTTTCTCCCTGTTTTTATAATTTGTACTCTGTATAGTTTGTTACAGTGGAAAAGTTTCTAATATTTGTAAGATGAAATCAATCTGAATGTGAATTTTCAAAATGAATGACTATTTTGATTGTGGCTGAATGCCATGATTGATTGATGATTTCTTTTTCGTTCTTGCCTGTCTTACTAATACAGTACGATTTTCGAAAGACATGGACTAATTGTCACTATCTACATATTAGTATTATGGCACTTAATACTAAACTCTTATACTATTTCTTTAATCTTATAGTCTGAATACACAAAGAGCACCGCCAAAAAAAATATACAAGCAAAACTTACCTTTCAACTTCTCCCATGGTCTCTCTCATTGCCTCCAGTTCTGCTTTCTCTAGTTCAAGCTTGGCATTCCAGAATATCTTGCCAGAGAGTGGGTCGGGACCAGCCCGATGCAACACCTCCTCCAAGTGGTCACGAGCAAAGTTCGTGTTTCCTGAACTTATCAGCCAGGAGCACCATTCGGTAAAGATTGGGATGGCTGCAAGAGGCAAATTGAGCCAATATTGAAGGAACTTTTAAACTTTCGCATTGCATATTTAATATTATACAACAATAAAAGAGATTAAGTAAGTTAACTTGTGATAGTCAGTGCACAAAAAGTAAATGTAAGCTCTAATCCAGACATGATTTTAGGACCCAATTTTAGCCATTTTATTAACCTTTGACTGTCCCACTGCTAAGCAAAGGTTACCTTCCATACGGGAGTAATTTATAAATTTCCTTTAATATTTTTTCTTTAATTATATTATTTGCTACAAGTTACTACATAACACAGGGAAGTAAAGTACAACTCACAGTAACAATCCAGCGAGGCTTGTTCAAACATCCTCATCAGTCGGTCGCGAGCTTCTGGCGCGTGCGACAGCGTCTCCTCGGTCTGCAGCCTCGTGAGCCAGTGCTCAGGGCGGATCGCACAGATCTGTTGAAGACGGTCGAATGCCGCGCGCCATCGCTCTAGCTCTGTCAGTGCCCTATAAATTACATGATACTTAAGATATGTCACTACCAAATGTCCCAGTTCATCACTTATGCGTTATGTCCCGATGATATCCAATCTAATGTTCCAACCAAAACATTCTACATTCATTCGAAAATCACCGAATATGAAGGATATTTTGTAATTCGTTTTATCATATGCTATTTTTTTAAATCGATTATTTTTGCATACACTTTTGTAACATGATAAGATTTTTCAATACATGTAAATGTGTGTCACTGTTCCCAGTATACAATGAGTAGTCTGAAAGACCCTTAATGGTAGGTCATTTCCTACATTGAAAAGCATAAACTAACTTTGAGTTAAAAACAGGTCAGCTAAAGATAATTAACAATTAGAATCTGATTTGAATGTAACAAGAAGTGTTATAGTGTTACTTACCACAAGGTACTAATAAGTTCAATATGCAGATCATAGTTGTATGGATCATCTGCTATCTTCTTCTCCAATTCAGTCACTTTCTTCTCCAAAACTTCATCTTCTTCATCCTAGCAATAAATATGTAGGTTAGACATACATAATAAATAATACTATGCAGCAACACATCATAACATATCAAATAAACCTGAATTTATGTATATTTCCATTTGTGAATGTTTAATTACTTGTTAATAATAGTTCATTGTATTTTTTTTGTAATCCTCTAT
Source organism: Anticarsia gemmatalis (assembly GCF_050436995.1). Classification (NCBI taxonomy): domain Eukaryota; kingdom Metazoa; phylum Arthropoda; class Insecta; order Lepidoptera; family Erebidae; genus Anticarsia; species Anticarsia gemmatalis. The sequence continues at coordinate 3,408,547 of NC_134764.1, read as the reverse complement.
GATTTTGTAATTTTGTTCTAGATGTAGGTAAATAGCAAATATGAAGGACTTATCTGCACCACAGAAGGAGAAATTTGGTATGTAGGTCATTAAGAATTAAATTAAGAAAGTCTTTAAACAATGTATGCCTTCTGTTTCACTAGGCTCTATAGTCTAAACAACTGAGAAGGCTTTAGCACACACAATTTATGTGGAGTATGTATAATGCACAAACTCTTGTATTGAGTGTCTAAAAAAGTAGCCATAACAAACAGGCAATCGTACAACAGTGCTAATGCATAAGACCAGCATAAAATAACATGTGACTGACATTCGATATTCTGATTAGCATTAACAAGGTTTTATACAAAGTTCTAAGACTATAGACAAAATCTGTTATTCCTTTCTACAGTGATAAGGAAGTCATTTGAAGATACTGAAGCTGGCTGTAATGTTGCAAGTTGCATCAGTCTTTATATGTGATGAGACAGCTAGTAAGCAGTTAGAAAGGAATAAGGCAACAGTGTAAATAGTTATTTGAGAGCTAACCTATACAGTCGCACAATTTAAGCGAGATAAATATAGCAAGATTGTATGACATGCTTCTGTTACATCTTACAATAAGTTATCCTTTAAATTTGAAATTAGGCTGCATAATAGTGTTGTGCGGGACATTAATTTAAATAGAGTTTGAGAGAACACTTTTTTTGTACTGGGCTAGTATATAGTCCCGGTTTAAATGATAGTTGCTCAGTAAGATTAGAGGCTTTTTGGTATATTTGTACAAATATGGCTGCCTGAGTATTGTCACTATCAGAGCTTATAAGTGTGTGATTGAAATATACCATCGAAAGACAACACATGTGTTGTTCGCTGTCTCTCTTCCTATACCTACACTTCTTGTAGGAACAAAGAGTAATTCCACAAAATAGTACTAGTATAATAAGAATTCTTCACTTACTCTGTTTTAAAATATTATACCTACACTAGCTGACCCGCGCAACTTCGCTTGCGTCACCTAAGAGAATGAGTCAAAATTTTCCCCGTTTTTGTAACATTTTTCGTTGCTACTCCGCTCCTAATGACCGTAGCGTGATGTTATATAGCCTATAGCCTTCCTCAATAAATGGGCTATCTAACACTGAAAAATTTTTACAAATCGGACCAGTAGTTCCTGAGATTAGCGCGTTCAAACAAACAAACAAACAAACAAACAATCAAACAAACAAACAAACTCTTCAGCTTTATTATATTAGTATAGATAATATTTATTTATTTTTAAATAACTCATGCCAGCAGTTACAACTTAACCTTTCATTGATCTGTGTAAAAGGATGGAGAGCCACCAATTACTGTAATTGTTTTTAATTTGTTTGAAATACCTGATAACCTTTTCGGAAAGAAGTAATGGATGTATTGATAGGCTAGAGGTATCTACATTTTAGAGTGCAGACAAAGCAATAAGTATAAACTTCGAGTAAACATTACGACAATCCAATAAGAAAGCACTTATTCGTCGTCAAATGGCCTACAACTCATAAATTATGCCTCCAATCACCTTGTAACTGACACAAAAATACGAGTTCATTGATTTTGTACAACGACCAATAAAAACACAAACAAATACATACGATGTTTCTTAACGTGTGCAATAGGCCTTACATCTTTTACTAAATGTCCCTGTACAGTAAAAAGGTGTTTATAAACCGTAAATAAACTATTACGAACGAAAAAATTGTAAGCAATGTGCCAAAATGTGTGTAATGAAGACATACATCGGAATCGTCGGAATCCTGTTCAGGGTCGTCCTCTTCAACTACAACTTCTATCTCATTTTCCTCTTCAGATTCATTTCTAACTTCGTCTTCAACAACAGCCATTATACACTCCTAAACTATAAGCACTTTAACTATTTAGTTCGCCTGCTGTTTGATAACAAATTTCGCAAACGATTATGGCGGACATCGGGCGAACGAAAGCATTTGTCAGATTTAGTGATGTACCTACGTGCAGTAGAGTAAAATAAAATCGACTATACAAAATGACTAATCTGATTTTGTAATTATTGCTTAATTAAAATTTCCTTTGTTATTTAACATCAACCTATTTAATAATTATGTTGTAGAAGCTTATTAGTTATTAGAGCCGTTAAAAATATGTTTTTATATGCTTTTTAAAAGTAAATACATTGTACCTGTTACTGCTGCGCTGTCGGTAGTGTTTGACAGCTGATCTCAAGTTCTCGTTTTCGATTCCTGAGTCGAGCGTAGTGTTTTATTGGTCATTTCTAATTTTCATTTGATTGGTCTCAACAGTAGTCTAGAATCCAGGAACGTAGCGGGTAGGTATATAGCAAGAGACCTACCTTCTGTTAACAGGGGCTAAAATTGAAAGTGGCAAATGTACTTTATTTAAATTTACACCTCTGCCTACACGTATCAGTATTACACGGCGTTGTATAAAATTATAATTTATGTTTATATTTCTATTATTATCAATCGGAACACGATTGGGTATCGTTCTTGCTGCTTGTCAAGTGTTAGTTGCAAGGGAGTGCCTATACTCTTCATAATGTAATCACAGCATGAACACAGGTCATCTTTAAAAGTAGACAGGTTTGTTTATTATCTTAATAAAACAATGAATATTGGTAAGAACCGTTTATATTTACTATAAAAATATGATTACATAGAAGTTCTTTCACATAAAATTACATGGATACCTAGATGTTAACTCGCAATCAAATAATTCAGAAATATTAAGGATTTTCTATTTTACTGTTTTCTATTATTTCGAAACTTTGGCACCAATTTAACTTCTAAGTTTTATTAGATTCATTTTATTCGATTCATCAATTAGTTAACAATAATTAGTTGATATAATAGTACAAAATAAATGCACCAATGTGGGAATAAATTCTAAATACATGAGATACTAAGAATTTTAAGTACCTACTAAAGTTAGAATTTGGTAATTTAATATAATTACATTCTCCAATTAGCATTTCAGCCTTCTATTCGATACAAACATCATTCCAATTATATCTTAAAAAATAATAATATATTTTCATGCATATTATCTAATAGGATTAATAAAGAGTAAATTGACAATACAAAAATGGAATACTCAAAATAATAAATGTCAGTCATCAAAGTAAAAAATAATACTTTTTGTCATGAGAGAGAAATGCAGAGGCAATGCAATAATGCCAATTAAATAAAAAAAAATGTTTAATCATTCTATCAGAAGAGACACATCACTATTTAATTAGGACTTAGATGTGATGCGATGTTTAAGAATGTTGTTAACAAACACAATAAAAAAACTCTAGAAATAATTTCCGTGTCGTTAAGATGACGGAATAAGAATGGAATGGCACAGTAAAAGTAAATGCGTTTTAGATAAATCAGAGGCCACTCGACATCCTAATGGTTCATTGTTGGGACATTCGCAAAATTACAATTATGTTTTAGGTAAAACTGATTATGCATTTCGAAACTCGTTTTGCAAATCAATGTATTAACATTATGTTTTACTGTACGGTAGAAAAGCACAATCAATTTCACTGTTAGTTGCTTAGGCCCATGTCTGCATTCTATAATCACTATGTATAATATGGAAGAAGGGACTACAAAGCAATCCACATAAGAGGTATTTACTTAGGAACCATTCCAATGTTTACGAAGCCTTTAGTAGTCCTAGAGCCAGTTTCACGACCTGTGAATAAGTGTCGAATAACTTAACTGACAGATAAAATGACAGCATGTATTAAACAACTGTCAAAGTACTGCCTGATAAACTATTTGTTACTTATTCAGATGTATATGAAACTAATGCTTTTATATAGTTTACGTTTAGGCGGCAATCTCAAACATTCTTTTCAGATCTGTCCATAGGCATCATTATTTTTTTAATACTCTATGTCTATAGTCTACGAGCACACGCTCTAGTCACTACAATTGAATACATCCAAATATTTATTGCCCTAATAGTGCGTTAGTCATAATGTGCTTTACATTAAACCTATCTTAATGCAGACATGGAATAGTTATTGAGATTCTACGACATATCTATATTTTTAACACGATTAATGGAAATCTCCTGCAGTACATAACAATACATATTTTCTCGAGAACGAATCGTTACAATCTTAACTAGATCGATTCAGAAGTTCTTAAATCTTAAAGCACGCTAATCAGTATCAATTGTACGGTATCCAATTGCCCGCGCTTTTTCGAGCTTATATAAAGTAGACGCTTAGCTAACAGGTCGATTCGATTACAATTGGTTTTCGATTCAATATGCATATGTTACGACACTAAACTTGGAATATTTATCTATATCATAAGACTTCACTTGGCTATTTTGTTTATATAAATGTCAGTATAATAGTTATGCCTCTATAATTTGTCATGAGAGTAAATGAGATAATATGACAAATATACAAACAAAAATAACCAAGCGAGTTCCACTAATACTGGCAACTTACCTCTAGTGTTGCCAGTCATAACATTTTATTAATAACACTTTTATTATTTATTTTGCTGTAAATTTAATAGACATGGAATATTCTGTACTCTATATTGCATTTTCAATATCTTTAATACTTACGCTATAGAGAGATAAACATTCTATTGTCTATAGATATTGGTATACCTATAATAATATCGTCCTATAAAATATGAAAGGAAAATAATATTTGAGTTAGAAAATAATACTTGGTACTATAATGTTCATATAAATACGTAGCTTCAATGATTTCGATATTGCACTTAGTTTGTGACATTGCCTATAACTTGAAGCTGTGGCACAAGATTAATAAAACTGTATAATGTTGTTCTTTCCGTTGTAGTTTATCTGCAGTTTGGCCGTAGACAGAGAAGGTAGTAGCTTGTGTAAACTCTCTCTCTCTCTCTTATCTGGCCCTCCATCGAAATAAGTTGAAGTGCGGCCCTGATTTGCAGTCCATAAAATACATATTACATGTATTTGTACCTATTGCATCATTGTAAGTTAAGTATAAGTATGAACATTATAGTGTGTACGACAGTAATGTTTAATTGGAAGTGACGCAATACGGTATGGCGCGTAGGATCGAGTTGACGACGTCGCATGGTGCCGGCAGCTGGACAGCCGTACTAATGTCCAACTGTGGAGATAACAATAATAAATAAATCATTCAGAAACAATCATTATTTTTTACGTAGGTAGCGATGTCAAAGCACATCAAATTATAATCAAATCGTAAGTGCCGCCATAATATCATAGTCATAGCTAATAGTAGGTTGTACAATGATCTCAGTGGTATTGATATAAAAAAGGCATATAAATAGCATCCAGCCTTAAACATTCTTGCCAATATTAAGAAAACTATAACACTTTAATAATATGATTTGCATGACCACCTTAAAGTAAATATTTTAAGTGCGCGGAGGTTTGTGTGGACATGAGAAAATCTTTGTCAACAATATATTCGTTTCGAAAATGTATACGAGTGGTTTCCAGTGTTACCTGTGCGGAGCGCGTACACTATGCGGTGGTGGTGGTGCCCGTGGTGCCGGCGGCCTGCAGCTGCATCTGTCGCTGCATCTGCTCCAGCATCTCTTGCATGCGACGCAGCTCGGCCTCCTGCAATACAAAGTGTGACGTCAGAATGCGCTATAATTATATTGTCTGTAGGTAGAGTAGTAAGTGTATATGATTAGTCCTCACATTTAAATCAGATAAAGTGTTAATGGATTTATCAAATTCGTGTAGGATTTTAGTTGTGTCAATTACGCTGAGAATATAAACTAATGTGGCTATATTGAGTACCTACAACTCTGTAGTTCCCGGTATAGACTTTGTGCCATATAAAGTATTTTTTAAATCACCAACATTTTATATTTGAAAATAATTTCTATCAGTAAACTTTACTACAAATGTTTGCTAGTTCAACAGTCTAACGCTACTAGTCATTCCAGCTCCAGCCACCTCTTTTTACTACTTTACGAAGATAATATATGATGAAGATTTAGATGGGTTTACCTTCTCACGGAGCGCTCGTTCACGGTCGGCGGCATCCTCAGTACCATTCGAGATTCCATTAGACTCGGCCTCACTTAATCCGCTCTCAGTCGATCTAAAAAGGAAAACATATTTAAATAGCTATCAAACAACTATGCTTTAATTGGATATTAGAATTTTTCCTGTTCCTTGCTACAGGAAAACTTGAGATAACTGTGGTATGTAAATACTGTCGTAGTCACATTAACAATGGATTATGATGACAAAATACTGTTTCTATCAAGGGAGCTGTTTTATTTAGAAATTAATAAATTATGTAGCTTTAGAAATATTGAGGTGTGACACAGTGTTTAAGGTGGGTTCTACTCCCACACGGAACAAAAACTTTTATGTGACTCATAAATAGTTGCTTCGGGTCTGGTTGTACTTTGTGTCCGTTGTTTGTATGTCTGTAAAAGTCCCCGTGACACAAGAGCAAATTTTAGCTAAGGAGTTGACTCGTTTTTTTTTTTTTAAAAAAAGAAGCTCTTTTTAATACAAATTAAGACAGACAGAAAGTCGTATGTAACTCACGTGTGTCTCTTGGGCACTTGTCCGCTGCGCGCGAGTCGCTCGGAGCGGTAGTTCTCGTAGTGCACCTCCTGAGTCACCTCCTGCAGATCTTGCATGTGAGTGCTGGGGACAGACACAAAAAAAAAGTTAGCCATTAGCCGTAAAAATTAAACAGATAGACTTCCATTCGCATCTATTAGGTCGGGGAAAAAGTCTTTTCGCATTATAGTATGTATGAACTTGTCTCCCCGACCTAATATAAAAGTGGAAGTAGCTTACATTATTAAGAAAAGCTCTTCAATTGTTAAATGAAATTTTAGACTGTAGACATATCAATGCATATTGATTTGTAATATAACGCACCCAGCATATTATTATATTTGTGCCCATATTAAAAGAAACCTAGATATCGTTGTTACTCGGGTGTTCATTGTACAGTGCTACGTAGTAGATACTAACATGAGCATAGTCCTGAGCTTGATGAAGTCGCAGTGCTCGGGGTTCTCGACCTCCACCACGCCCCAGGGGTACAGGCGGCCGCGCACGCGCCGCCCGCGCACCTCCAGCTGCTGCCCCGCGCCGCACACCGCGAACGGGACCGCCTCTTTCAGTTGCCGCACCTCACATTATAAGAAGATATACGATATAAAAAATCGATTAGCACATTTTTTAAATGAGGGATTAATAGAGGCAGCCAATCGAGTTATTACACACAGCCTGTTTGATATCCTACTAATAGTGACTTTATTTTTTCTTTCCGATTACGTTAGGTTTAGATTTTGTACCTGTTCCTTGTAGTCCTCATCTTCATCACTGTCGCAGTCTGGCAGCGGGTAGATCTTGATTCCTTCTCTCTCAATTTCCTCCATTACCTAAAACAAGTTTTTTAATGATTTAAAGTTGGTGAATAAGGGAGCTGCGCGGGTCAGCTAGTTAAATATAATATTCAAGTATGAGCTTTTATAAAACCGAGACTCAACACTTCGCAAGTGTACCCTGGACTTCAGGAGTCAACTACCCATAGTAAAAATTCAGGGTCAATTAAACTTCACAACTTACCCTAGACTTGAGTCGCTGCACCTCCTTCTTGGTGAGACAGTCGGCTTTAGCGATGACCGGCACGATGTTCACTTTGTTGTGCAGTTGCTTCATGAACTCGATGTCTAACGGCTTCAACCTAAACGAAACAATAATTTTATAGTAGGTACAATGCGCATGTTATACCAGAAAGTTTAGGCATGAATCCTGTGCCAACTTAGAAGTTTATTTTATGATGAGTTTAGTATCGAGATAATGTTAACAGCTTATAAAGGCAGATCGTATGTTATTTCGAAAATAAAAAACTATTGACTTCCAAATCTGAAACGATTTCTACTTTTCATAAATAAATAGAAACCGTTATATGAAAAAATAAAATATGTGTATGTAATATTAAACGTATACCTACACTAAATAACGTGGGTGTTAAAAAACAAATAAATTAGGCGACAATGTGTGAATCATAACGAATAGGAAGTACCACGATGGGTAATTGACCTTTCGTCCCTTTATCAGTCACCAAACTAATTACGAAGCCTATGAGTTTGTAGTTATTCATTCATGTATCTTTTAGACAAATACTGACCGAGACGAATTTTGTTCTATTTTATTCGTTTTAAATAGCTATTAAAAGAATAAAAATCTTTAATTAGGGGCAAGGAACCACCGGAGAAAGTTAGTAAGACGGTAGGAGGGTCACTCCAAAACACTACTATGGATATATAGCGACTCAAAGTGTCCGAATTAAAGACAGCGGTGTCAACTCGACAATGTTGATAAACATAACATACATTATTGAATAAGAGGGGACGGCCGGATTCAGAACGCGGAAAGCGAATGGAAAACCACTAAAATGGCGAACGAGCAATTTTGACAACACTTCGGTTATTAAATATACAAACATGCATAATATCATGCCTGTTATACAGAGGGTCTATGCAGAGATGAATGAAATCCGCCCACGTTTCGATATTAACAAAATTTGTCCCTTGAAATAGGGGGCGAGCCTATTGCCCTTTACCGATTCCGGACTACTAGTGAGAAATATTCTAATTAGACATTGCTTGACCCGGGAATCGTGTCCGAGTCTTCTTGAATAGAAGACGGATTCACGCCACATTGGCAGTTACTAAATTTGCTTAGTATATGGCATATAATAGTGTTTAGAAATTATAAATCAAATCGTTATAAATGACCGCATTACCCATGTCCAAATGGCGATATGAAGTAGAAACAGCAATGTATACGGTTGTCGACAATGTTGCGCCGGTTGAGTCCGCTCTCGTCTCGCAGGAATCTCTCGAATTGTTCGTCAATGTATTGGATTATCGACTGCAAATAAACAAACACATTAAATCTGGAATGCATATCCGTTACGAGTGTCTATTTTTAAAACTTTGTGAAGAATGCGTGTAGGTAGGTATGCTTATTGAATGTTGGGACGAATGAATGAAAAATAGAGGAAATAAACATGCCCTTACGTATGAAGTACTCCATATGTAGGTACTTCAACGCAGATGTTTGGTCGTAGCAAAAAAAATCGACGCTTGGTTTTAATTATAATACTGTCCCCTTTTTCATATCTGAAAGTTAGTCGTTGAATTTTTTCCACAGATAGATAGATTGTTCTAAGCATTGAATGACATGAAAACGAAATATTTTCTATAGTAATTTCCTTTGCTTATAAATAATAAACCTTACACCTATCGTAAAGCAAGCCATGTTTATGACAACGAAAGTTTCGTATGAAATCGCATGAGGTATAATTTACAGTGAATTATAGATTGACTGATACTTTATAAGATGCATTTATAAGATTCATAAAAGTTATATTTAGAGACATGTGAGTCGATCATGCAATAATTCATTTGCGTGTATAAGCTGAGCACACGCAAATTTATTATCGTCTCTCCTCTCACATACGGCATACCTACCACAATAGTTTTACTCGAATACAAATAAAAAGTGAATATGTGGAGATTTCGGAAGGGAGCTCCTTGCCCGGCTGTCATTTTCGAAGATCTTTGACAGTCGTTAACAGTAGTCAGAAGCTTGAAAGCCTGACAACCAGTCTTACCGAAAGGTATCGTGTTATAACCCAGATAACTGTGTTGTGGAGGTCAGAAAGGCTGTCGCTCCATGTAAAACACTGATATCCGGCTGCATCCGGTGAAACTGGAAGCCGACTCCTACATAGTTTGGAACAAAAGCTAAGCTAATATAGTGTGCGAAACCAAACCCACATCTTGAAGAATTTTACACCATCAGATATCAAAAGTCTTCGTGTAAAACGGTGTGTGTGAGTTTAAAACTATCGCGCAATAATTACAGGGTATACGTAATGCGAAGTAATCATGCGTGTAGCTTACGAGTCTGTCTGGTTTTTGAACTGTATCTAACACTCGAATACATTCCGTTTTGTAGTTAGTAATTGCTACTTTTAAATGCGTTTAGTTACGACTAAACAACAGTTTTAAGTGTACTATAAAATTTTATTATAAAACGTAAGTTAAGCATTGTATTTCTATTTATTTTGAATATAAATTGATTGATGTAAATTGTTTCATTTCGGCTTTGCTCTTTGTGAACCCTGCCCTGGGGTTAATGCGAATTTAATCGAATGGTTTAATTGTCTTGATGCAAATTTGCTAAAACTTAATATTCACAAAACCAAAAATACCTAAATAAATTAAGTACGCAAAAAAATCTCAATTTCTATAATCTAAAGTAATTATAATTTATATGTGTCGCATGGAAATGAAAGAAACAGGGATTGCCGTGGTCACAAGTTGACTTTGAGTTAGCTGAAGAGTATGAAATACCTTTAAATTTTAGTATCGTAGTATATCAGCTTGTGACGACGGCTAGTGTAGCATATGTCGAAATGTCAAGCAATATAGGGTAAAATGTATATTCGCATATATTCCCCTATAAAATTAGACGGTTAAAATTCAACGCGAAAGTATTGTTTCTTCTTTTTATTTAATACCAAGTTATAACTTATGCTACCTCTGCACCAGTCAATTTTAAAAGGTCCCCAAATTGCAGAAGACTGGACAACTCGCACAGTTTCGGCAGCGTTGAATGACTTACCCGGAAACAATCGGTGTTGTCAATAGCATCGCCATACCCGGGCGTGTCAACGACAGTCAGGCGAAGCTTCACTCCCCTCTCCTCGATCTCAACGGTAGATGCGTCCAATTTCACCGTCTGATTCGTTTTCTCTGAAATTAAGCTTCAATTATATTTAATGGATTCATGAATTAGGTATATCTCTTTAATGTAAAAGGGGTAAAAAGGATACTTAAGGCTTTGTGGTATAAGGGAAGGTTCATATCTAACGGAACATACGTCGTGTATTTCCTTCTTTTCCTTTCCTTCCCTAAAGCTATGTGTATCTACTTAAAAAGTGTAAAATTGCCTGTTAATATCAATGGCTTTATGTGCCTAGGGCAATTCATACATACATAGACCGACACGGATCCGTGGCGTCGGGTATAAACCCGAAGGCAAGAATTGAATGAAATTCACCCACGCTTCGCCATATAGTTATTTAATCGCCATGTAGTATAGTTGGTAAAAAGGGGCGAGCCTATTGTCATATACCGGACACGTTACCAAGATCAGCTATTCCAATATAAAAACCACCTTCGGGCAAAACTATGAAACTATACTTGGATAATGTGTTAAAGAAATAATGCCTTAAAATAATACCTAGCTTAGTAGGACTTTGCCCAATAATTTCCATTATTTTTGCTTCAATAATAATATTGGTGCATTAGCATGCAAATCACTTGTTTATCAAACACTGGGTCATTCCAGTTGACCCCAAAACCACAATGATCAGGAAGTAACGTTTATAAATTAATTTATTTGAATAATTTATGTTATAATTGTTTCTATTCGCGATAGGTACTACTTACTGTACAATATTAAGCAGAAAATGGTATAGTAAGTAAAACCACAAATAATATTCCACCGATAAATGTGGATGTTTGTGAGGATGTATGTTTGTTACTCTTTCTCGCAAAAAAAACTGAACAGATTTTGATAAAATTTCGGACCCAGATAGTTTATGACTTGGTTTTTCACATAAGACGTTTTACTTCGGATTTTTTTCACCTGAACGTCGTAAGCAGCAGATTATAATAAAATAATATATTTGTGCAATACAGAGCCTTAGACTCGAATTCGAACTTATACTGTGACCTACTGAAAATAATTGACTCTGTAGAATTTGACCCACGACGTATCGTGGACTTATGAGGCCTTAATCTCTGTACACACATGTAATTGGCTGAAAGGTATTGGCGCTTAAAGCCTTTGTACTTTGTAGGTTACGTAAAAGGCTTTTGGGCGGCTCCAACTACTTTTAAGCTAGCAGCGCATAACGCATAGACTTGATGAAGAGTGAAGAAATAGTCACGGTGACAAAAGTCATCAGTGCGCGCTTGCTTTTACACAGTGATAGTTATCTGATCAAATAAGCAGTAATGAGTGTATTAATGCATGTAACAATATAACTTTCTTTTTACGGATAACTGACTCTCAGATATGTTGGTAGAAATGTGTTGATGCCAAACATGACATCTTAAATCTGTGAACATCTTCCAATAAGATGTTGATAAATAGCTGCAGAGATTGATGTGTTGAACAGAAATGCTTTCATGGTTTAGTGGTTGCAAGTGAGGCTTCATATTCTGCATACAGATTTAATTCTGTCTTTTTATTCTTTTCTTAGAGAACACATATACATAATAAAATATGCTAATATGCAAGATGTGGGACTGGCAGACAAATAGGATTTCGAAACATAGTCACTAGCACAAAAAAAAACGACACTGAATTTGGAAGGTCAATAATTAGTTATCCTAGGGAAGGACATTATCTATCAATAAAGTAAAATAAAGCCAGTATATTACTCATAAGTCACATCATATCTAGGGTGGATTTTAAAGAATTAGTAATTGAAAAATAATGAGAAATGAGAACATCACTCTCTTAGAATTTGATGAGTAATCTGCATGAGTTGTTTAAAACAAACTTAATGATGTTAATGTAGATTTAGGCTTATGATATAATAATATAAGGTATGTAGGTCTTAAGAATCTAATTGACTATATCACAATAGAATGATGTACAAATTGTTATTATTGCTACTGTAATATGCCTGTATTAATATTGATATAGTTTAGAGAATTTAATAGTGTTATTATAAACAAAGCAAAGACAACAAATATTCACATTGTTTACAGCATTACTATAGTTGTACCGAAGGGTATGCATGCATGTGCCATTTTCCATGTCAATTCCATATCCTTGGAGCATGAGCCTATACCCATATATAGTGCATATTACCTGTCTTTTAAGAGTAGTCCAACAGAAATTAGAAATGCTTGGTGTCATTGTGCCCAAATTAAACCTTCAACAGATTGTTAGCCTACACTTAGATCCTAGATCATCACCATAATCTAGATCATCAAATATTGTCACAAGAAAAATGCCTTAGACAGGTGCTAGCAAATAAAATTTAAGTACAAACCGGTAGCATCAGGTATGACTCTTTCAGGATACAAGTCAGTCAGGAACAATGAGTTGACAAGCGTTGACTTTCCCAGTCCACTCTCACCCACCACCATGAGTGTGAACTCAAAACCTTTCTTCACCGACTTGCGGTGTACTTGGTTAGGCAGGTTTGCAAACCCCACATATCCTGGAGTTTCCAGGTTGGAAAACTGTAACAAAAGTTAATGTTACATACCCAAAATATATTAAAACTATCCTTATAAGATATCAATGTCAAGAAACATTGGTATGACAATCTAGATAATAGAACTTGGACATGAAAAACCAACTGCAGGAATTTAAAATTATAATTCTAAAGAATGCAACAGTAGTTAACTAAACTAAAAAATATTATTTGTACACAAATATTGATTTTTGAGTAAAGTCCTTGTTACTGTTTTTTTATACTAAGAGTGAAAGAAAAACATATAAAAGTCATACAAAAAAAAGCAATAGAATTCTTTAACTTTTCAGAAATTTCTTCAGTTCAAACCCTAAGAACTCACATGCCATATGCACTATAAAACTTTGAGTAAATATGTAATTAGTCGGTATGTTGCATACATAGTATCATACTTGTTATACTGGAAGGAATGTATATAAATGTATGAAATTCATTTAAGTTTTCCCATTAACATATTTAGTTCCTATTGCTATATACTGGGCATGTTACCAAACTAAATTCCAAGCTACTATGGATAAATATTCTAATATAAAAAAGAAAAGACCAATAACACTTGGCTGAACTGAGAATCCAACCCAAGACCTTATGATCAGCAGTTGGATAGACTCCAAAGCAAAGACATTGATAAATGTTAAAATACACTATTTTATGAATATAATAGAAGTAGTTTTAAACAGACAACATGATTTAAAATGCTTTATGTGAAGGAGTAAGAAGCAATTTAAACAATCAAGAGAATTTTGTTTGTTTTGGTAATGAAGCTAAATATTGATTGCAAAATTATCCTCCTAAAATATATTGTTATCCTGAAAAATTCTTTGATTGTAGATACCCATATATATTTACAGTTATTAAATTGTTTATAGGGATCTTTCGGCATCCAAACAATAAATCAAGGGACAAACAAAAGTATACAGGACACTCATTATCAACATTCTACAGAATAAACATACATAGTATACCGACATGTTCCTTAATCATACCGTGCGTGATAACACCGCACTCGGTTAAACATAGGCATTTAGTACAACTAACGGGGACTCGAAATATTAACTAGTGACACATCGTCCAATAACACATAAAATATTCCGAATGCATACGAACTGACCGCCATTTAAATACTACATTCAAACTGACACACTTCCGCGACAAAAATCGCTATAGTCACCATAGGAAATAAGCTTAAAAATCCAAAAACCTAACTACATACAGTTCTACATTACAAGGAATTGCTTCACAAGTTTAAGGATAACTAAAATAATGAGCATACTTACATTTTTGTTCGCCGTTTCACTGGACATTTTAATGTCTTTCGTTATTTATATTTTGAACTATAATTACTAATTGCGTTTTGTAAATAACGTTAATTGCTGAATTACGATAAAAGCTGTGATGGATGTGTCATACCACTAACAACTACGATTTGACGGGACGGGATGTCAGTGTTTTCGAACTGCAAAAATGCAAACGGTGTTGCCAGTTGGTCACGCTTAATTCTGGTATACAACTTTATGCAAATAACATTATCACTTTGTTGGGTTACTTTAGTAGGATTGCAGTGGAAACGAAAAAAGCATTCATTTTAGTTAGCATCTAGGTACAACCCTTACAAAAAGGGTAGTATATAGAATCGAAAAATAAACAATATCTAGTGGGAGACTAATTGAAAATGGTACCATGTAGACTTCACATGTCACTTCGCATTTCCGTCCACCATTTCAGTCCTCATTTACATTTGTTTCTCGTTCAAGCAGAATAACTAAAAAAAATAATGGTGCTACCCGTTTTTTGGAGAAAGTTACAAATATGGGCTATACAGTTTTTTATGGTACCTTCAAAGATTGCCGATAACTTATATTATTATCTTTTTAGATTCTTTACCTTTTAGGCTCTTTGCAAGTCTTTTAATCAGTTCCACGCAGATTGGGCCATTAGAATGCTTCATCCACTAAGTTTAAACAAACCTGTAAACTTTCTCTAATATGATCAAAACGCATTATCGCTGCAGAACGAAATCCCTGAAAACAAACAATAAATTGAAAATGCCCCTCCAAAATTTTGGGTTTTTAATTTTTTTCAATTAGAATTGTTGAATTTCAAGTTGTTTTTAAGTGGTTTTTATATACATAATATATGAAAGCCACTTAAAAACAGTTAGGATTATTTGTCTAATACTTTTATTTTATAATATGAAAATAATAACTTTTTAAGTAGGTACCTAACTCAGGCAGATTCAGCTTTCTGATTTCATTAACTTGCGAGGTTCAAAAATGTTCACCATTTTTATTCTTATTAGTTATTACTTTCACGAGACAAGCTTGATTTTGGTAATGTTTATTTATATGGTACTTAGATGTGGGACGCGGAGTATCCAATTGGAGGTACCGTGTCCTGGCCACTTTATGGTGACTATTGAAGGAACACCGTCAGGTTTTTAGTCGGTATGCCCAAATTTAAAGCCGGAACGCCTAGCCGGCGGGAGAGCCCGACAGACCCCCGCTTCCTCCCTGGAGCGGGACATGCAGTAATGCATTTTCCTGACGAAAAAAAAAAAAAAAAAAAATGGTACCTAGATGTGGGTCAAATGCAGAAATGCTTATACATAGGTATGTGCCTAACTGCCTACCTCAGTATAAAATATCTTGGTAGAGTAAGGCACCGAATAGACCATTTTGATTGTTCTCTGTAGGTAATTTCCAAGGAAATTTAAATCACGTTTTACGTAAACAGTTATAATTTATGTGTTATTGTCGAATGCATTATCTTCTGACGTCTTATTTACTAGAAATTATAGGAATGCTGCCCTTTGAACAATGACATCGTATAATAAAATATTTTTCTAATACATTTGCATAATAACACGTTTCAAACGTGACATCGGAATCATTTTCTATACTTTAGGTAAATAGCTGCTTATCCAATCAATCTTTATTATTAATTTTATTTATTAAAAATGAGACATGTCAACAAGAGCGTATGCCAATTACCTACTAAGTAATATTTAGGTATAATCAGAAGATGTAGTACATAATTAGAAAAGGCATAAATTAATTATATTCTGTATTCCACAATGTCTTCAAGGTACCTAGGTATTAGAGACTAAGGTCGTTGAGTCTTAACAAAGTAATAAAATGTCTTCCAGTATAAGCACATTGTTTGCAAGATAATTGCTTTCTACGAGTGTGTTTAAGTCCGAGCACGTAGCTTCATGCTGGGCTTAACCGTAGTTATAAGTATGTGATGCCTCCATACCGGTCAGAGTAGATAGAGGCGTGTGAATTCGAGAGGGAGAGCTCTTTGCTCTGCAAAGATCATTCAACGTACCGCCATTGGCCACAGGCAGTGGTCGTTACTCCTAGAACCGAAATATTATCAAAATCAAGTCATTTGTTAGTTTAGGTCAAATGCTGACACGTATGAGCCGCCAGTTCTGAAGGTAGGGCCAATGGAAAGAACTGACAAGAAACTCGTGGCCACTCTTTTTATATTGAAAAATAAATCAATTGAAAAGGAAACGATCTCTTCGTACTTAAAGTAATTTAAATGCATGCGTTTTGGCAATTTGGTTGATTAATAATGCCCGCTATGCGCTAGGGAGCGCATCTTAGCGCGCAACAACGTCAGCTAGGAGAGCTAGTTTAGAAGTTGAAGTGGTTGTCATGGCCGAAATCGTACGGAGAGCATCATCGCCATAGAAATATGGCCAATGCGGTCAGACTGCAGTCTTTGTATTGGCTAGACACAGCCAACGCAACGGCAAAGTTCATCTAATTACTATGACAATTACGCAACACGTTCTGGTTTTAATTTGTTACGTACACGTATATACGTCCAGAGATGACGTACGTTTACAATCACACGTAACCTTGTTCAAAATAGAAGCTACCTGTGATCAATCAAGTACCTAAGGGCTTCTTAATTACCCAAGTGTAATAATAATATAATGTTAAGTAGGTCTAAGACTCTTCATTTCCTTTTCAACCGAATTCAGTTCGCGCGTAAGGAAATCTTTATAAAAATAAAAAGTCAGTGCCTGTTTATCAGATAGTAATAAAGATCTTTAACTAAAAATATGAATAGGTAAGGATTTTCACAAACATTTATTCTTATAAATGTAGGTACGTTATCCTAATCAGAAAATTTATTCGTTCAGACAAGGCAACCAGCTATAAGTCTTTTGAAAATGCATGAAAACTTCAGCTTGCTTTATTAGTTCAAAGTCAGTATTTTATATTATAATTATTATTTATTTTTATTTTAAAAAGTATTTGAAATCGTCA
The DNA here is from genome assembly GCF_050436995.1 of Anticarsia gemmatalis. NCBI lineage: Eukaryota > Metazoa > Arthropoda > Insecta > Lepidoptera > Erebidae > Anticarsia > Anticarsia gemmatalis. The sequence continues at coordinate 3,390,943 of NC_134764.1, read as the reverse complement.
TAGTATTTTTTATTTATCACCGTTTTGGAAAAGCTGTTGCCCGTGAGAAGAAACGGCAAGAAACTCACGGCTTGCTCTTATTAATTGTCCATATTTTCATATTACAATGTTATATTCATGATTTACTGTGTGCAGTGTTGAGAGAAAGAAAAAAATATTATAAAATGTAAATAATAAAGTTAATATTTTCTTTTAAGAAAACAAATAAGTTGACACAGTAAATCACCTTTCATCGAAATACTGTAATATCCTTAAGTATAAATATCGTTTAGTTCATAACTTAAATGTATTGAAGCTTAAATTTGAATTTCAATAGAGGGATTTTATTATAGAATTGCACACACTGACCTCTGAAGGATTTGTTTATTTTTTTGAGCCTAGTGGCTCATCATCAGCACAGGAAAAATAAGTTTGTCTTTATTGTGTGTATTAATGTTGTTGATATTAATACTCTTGTTTTGAAAAGGGCGATATTTTAAAATCAATAGATCAAATTTTCACAAATATATTTGTGAAAATAGAATATAAATTGCCACCGTCATCATCTTTTATATATCGTCCCCGTAGAACGAAAAGTCATTAAGTAACAAAATGTTCAAAATCGACTTATAAATACCAATAAAATCAGTAATTTTTTCTCCATATTTCTGTCTTACTCTCGTATTCATAACGTAATTATTCAGAAAAATGTAAATCGCGAGACTTAATTAAGTACATTATTTGATTTGTGACAGTTGAGTTACAAGTAACTAAGTCACCTGATTACTTTTTCTCTTCTTTGTTGAAAAAGATACTTACGCATTAAAGTTCCTTATCTACTTTTTCCGCATTACTCCCTATAGGCATGTCTTAAAAAATAGTAATGCGAAAACTAATCAAAGTGACTTAGTAATTTTATTGTATGTGATATTTTGTGCGAAAAGTAACTAACTACCATTAATTATTTTTCGAGCTATATTATTTAAGACCAGACGTTTAAAAGAAAAAACGACAACTAACTATAGTGTTCTGGTTAATATTTTCCCTGACTGTAGATGACATAACACATTAGAGTATTATAATTAAAATGTTTTGGCTACTTTTCACTCAGCAAAAACACTACTAGATGAAAGGTTGGTAACTATGTCCCGTGATACGATGCTACTTAGTGAGATTACGCCCTTTGACCTTAGGACCCTCGCCGCGCCCGCGCATTGTTGCAGTCATTCGCAGAGGCGTATTTTAAGATGGCGCGCCCTGGGCTCCGCTAGCTTTCCGCCCCATCAAGGAATGAAAAAACTAAACCTTATTTTCATTTTTAACAAATTAGTTTTTTACATTGTCCTGATCAATTTTATTTATTAAATCGGCTTTAATCGACCTTCACCTCCTCTGGGCAGGCTGAGTCGTCAAGATCTGTAATGCTCAGTTCCGCGGTCTTTGTGGGCCTGGACACTCGGAAGGTGTCCTCCCCGATAACTTTCCTCAATTTAGAGGCCAGGGCATCCGCTTTTCCGGTCCCTGACCCCTGGGAGCTCAACATTCGAGCTCCCGTAGCCGCAACCCCGAAGCGGACTATTTCATTGTCGGCTTGGTTTATTTTGTCCTTTGCGTCCCTAATAACGTCTCTATATGTCGCACCGCTTTTTGCCACCTTCAGCTGCAGCTGGAGCCCGAAGATTGGGCGCCTTCTTCTTCCTCCTTCTTTTATTACAGAATTGATGGGTATCTAAACGACAATAGCTCTTGGGAATAGTCGCTCGCTTGATTAGGATTCTTTGAAATTAGGGAACTTTGCCATAAATTGTATAAACTCAGTAGCAGTAGGTCTAAATATTGTAAAATATGGGCACTTAATGATGCAAATAGGTGATGTTAATCATAAAACTGTCACTTTTTTTCTTTTATATTGTTCACAACCAATGTGCTCACTTGTTGCCCATATTCTTATTATCACATGCTAGTAGGTGCTCCCAACATACGGTATGATCAGAGACTAATAAATAACCTAACTATATTCTTGGGCGCCTTGCTATTTTTCCCGACGAACTGCTACTCTTTGGCAGCCGTCGGTTTAGTGAACGGCGGTTTGGAAGCCACTGCACTGTAAGACGCGGCTGTTTACCCTGCTTCTCCTTGGTCCGGAGACCTGTGAGCTGCGGTGGCGTGGCGAATACGTTAGCAGGTACAGCTGAGGACGCTGCCCCTGGTTTTTCTGGCGCGGGGGTTGATGCCGTTGCCTGTGACATGTGATCGACCTCCTCTTGCAAGCGATAATTCTGGGCCTGACGCGCAAAATTCTCCTTCGTGGCATACTGCCTGCTCGACTCCGACACTGCCAGTTTGACGTTCCTGGCAGCGTCTTTGAGGGACTTTATAAAGGTCACCCTTGAGGTGACCGGATTTGTCGGCCACCTCCACCACTGCCTAGTGGTGAGTGAGGAAGGTGTCCGCCAGCTGGATGGTGAATTTGTCCTTAGGGTCATTGTCTGACACTTGCTAAAACTGGGCGTGCTCCGACCCTCCGCAACTATGCTATGCAGTCAATACGGCTGGGCTTCTTGCCCCCGATCTCCTCGGGTTTGAGTTTCTCGCCTCTCCTACTTACATCATTTGGGTTCGTTTTCAAATTTATATTATCCAAACAGTTCCCGCGAGTGTGGTGGCAAGTATCGTTCCACCGAGGTAGAGGCCCCATAATCCGGTGACCCTTATACTACTGGAGGGCGGGAGGTGCCCCAGTGGCCGCTTGCGTTTGGTTTTTCTGGCGCGGGGGTCCCCGCAAAGCGAATGAACTCTGACCACGCAAGGCCCCTAAAGGGGGTGCCACTGCTGGAGTTACTCGGGATTTTCACAGAGGTGGTCTCCTCGCGACCCAGCCGGTTAAGGCAAGGCCCTCGGTCAAGGATGGACGGATTTACGATAACTGACGGTTGACGAGGGCGGCAGCGGCCTGGCTCTTCGTCAGCTCGGGGCAGTGTGAGTGCCTACTGAGCCCGTCCTCCCACTGACGGCTCACCTGTCCCGCACCTGTGTCCTCTGCAAACAGAGGGACACGCGCAGTAATTTTTTGTTACTCGCGATCACTGTTTCCCCAACCTTTCAATTCTACTAAGCCCCCTCACCCCGACAAGATGCAGACCCAAGAGAGGAAACCGGCCCGGGCTATGACCCTTCTAGCCCTAGGGTAAATACACCCCTGCAAGGAAAGATTTGTTAAATGTTTGTGTCAAAGGTGTCATACTAAGCGAACTTTATCCTTGGTATGAATCTTTACCTGTTAGTAACGATGTGTTGGATAGGCTATGTGAGCCTGACGTCACTTAGCTCGAGGAAGAAGAGGAAAATGATGTGGCTACATCATTAATGCTGTTCTATTGATGATTTTGTAACGTGTTCTTGTTCATTATGTTTTAATTAGGTTTTGTATACTTAAAGACAGTTTTTTTTTCAATAAATGTTGCCTAAGAATGTTGTTTTACTTTTATACTTTTCAACTGATAGGACACTAGTTTTAAATTAGGCAATAAATTAATAAATAAGCAAAGTCTATTTAGTTGGGTATTTTATTTAGACATAGTTATGTAAAATATGTTTTACTCCTAAAATAACTAACTGATTTTAGTTACTAGTATAATATTTAAATGCTGATGCGAAAACTAACTAACTACATGTGAAAAGTAACTAAGTGACAGATAAATAGGAAAACCTTGGGGTAAAACAAATTATCCTTTACAGTTAATAATTTATATACTATTTTCGTGGTTTAATACATATAACATATACTTAATTAATATATCTTCAAAACAAAACCTTTCATGCATCGATAACTAATCTCCGAAAAAAGTTATATTTTTTTTTGTCATTTAAGACATAAAACACCTCGTATCTCAAAATCACTTAAGTGTTAGTTAGTGATTTTTCGCTCTACGGGGACGATATGCCGTTTACAATAGGTAATTGGAAAGAATATAATTACCTTTTTTATATAAATAATTACTAACAATTTTATTAGTGTTAATACAATGAAATTTATTATAATTAAGGCCATTAATTTGGCACGTCGAATTATGCATTATTGTATTTAAATAAACCTAATATTATTTTCTTCCTGTGGCAAACTAAAGTTATTTAACGTATTCATTAAAACATTAATTAGCATAAACCTAAGATATTATAAGTGCGTAGGTGCGTACCTATGTCTTTGCAGTTGCAATGCAGCAATTAGCGGTAGTGTAGTTTTTCTCATAAAAATTGTGTTTCTGTGTTATGATCAATATTTTTTTGGATAAGTGTGTTTGGATTAATTTGTAATACGCTTATCATTGGAATATATTACGTAAGTTAAGACATACTCGTTATTTTATGCAAAAGAAAGACTTGAATGTTCTTAAGCAATAATCGTTGAAAAACGGCAAAATTTCTCCGAACATAATAAGTGTAGAAAGAAATCTGATAATATTTGAAATCATTGTTCGTTGCATCTAACGAAGCAAAAAAATTGTTACACGATTGATCTACTTATTTAATATTGATTTTCTGGAAACCATTAGCACTAAACATAGTTGCAGTAAAATGCGCAAGCATAATTTAAATACTGACCTGATCCATCCTCAATCGTAGATTAATAAATTATAGGGTAAAGTGAAGGCGCACAATTATAGAGAAAAGGCATTTCTTTGTTCTTGCTGTTTTGTGATTCCCAAGAACAATTCATATTTTTGTATTTAAGGCCATCTAAAGTATTGTAAATTGTAGTCGCATGCATAATTCACAATGTAAAATCTCGTCAAAATTCCAGTTTTACTTAGTTAATGAATACATATAATTAACCCGTTATTTTCCCCATCTTCACGACAGTACTACTGACCCAAAACTTGGCAAAGATATAGATTATTTGAAAAAATAAATTGATGTTATAGCAAGCACAAAAACACACAATGGCAGGATCAGCTGAGGAATACTGTGCCCCGTTTGCTTTTCATGTAAAATTAAATTTGTCATTGACTCCTAATATGCGCCGAAAACCCTATCAATGCATGCAATGCTTAGAAAATATATTTTCATGTTGTTCTTTGTTACTTCGTTTAGAATCTCTAAAAAGCAACAATGGCGCCGTCACCACAAGAACGTAATTTGCCTCACCAAGACGTCGTTACTGGACCGCAGTCAGATGGCAACAGAGTGGTCATTTCTGGAATGTCTGGCCTCTTCCCCCAATCACTCAATGTCAAGGAATTTTCAGACATTTTGTACAACAAGGTAAGGTTCTCAGATAGTTTCATTTCAGGATCTATCTTTAGGATAAAGAACAGAAATGCAATGGTACATAGTATCGTAGAAAATAACGTAGACGCATGGTGGCACGCAAAAACTTGCAGTAGACTAGCACATTTTTTTGTAAATTGCCACGTAGTCAGTTTGCACTACAATAGGGTTGCGTTATAAGAATTGACACCGCAGGATTTTTCACATAGAAAACTAAAAAGGGGTGAATGACAAAGTCTTCGTCACTCGAAACGTCTGAATGCAAGTGTTGCTTACCTATATTTTTTAGATTCGTCCCGCTTTGTGGCACAAAACTCCTAATTTTAAATTATTTGATTGCATATTTTTTTTTAGAAAAATCCTATCACGCAAACGGATCTTCGTTTCACATACAGTCACCCAGAAGTAGTACAAAATACAGGCAGCGTGCCAGGGCTCAACAGTTTTGACGCTCAATTCTTTAAAGTGCATTACCGCCTTGCTAATACCATGGATCCTATGGCGAGAAAAGTTCTAGAACAATCGTACCAGGCTATTTACGATGCTGGTAAGGAAATTGCCTGTTTTTGAGTAACTAAATTTTAAATAGGACCAATAAAAATATATTTTTGATTTTAGGCGTAAACCCAGTACAGCTTTCTGGAAAAAAAGTGGGTGTCTACATCGGATCATGTTTTTCTGAGACGGAAAAGGCTTGCTTTTATGAAGCTGCTTCTAGATCCGGTTTTGGAATAGCTGGGTAAGGAAATATATGAAAATGCTGTTGAAACGAATTACTTTTATATTTTACTTATTATGATTATTTTTACTTAAAATAGATGTAGTAAAACAATGTTCGCCAACCGCATCTCGTACTGGCTCAACGCCAAGGGTCCGTCGATGGCTATCGACGAGGCTTGCTGCAGCTCCACCGCTGCACTGGAGCAGGCGTACTTGGCCATGACTCGTGGAGAGTGTGAGGCGGCCATTGTAGGAGGTGCTTACTTATGTCTGCACCCTCAGTCTTCTGTCCATTACGGCAGGTAGGTTATGTTTCAAATGACATTTCATTTTTGAGCAACCTAAGTTCTTAGATCGTAATTATAGTATGAACCTTATTCACCAATATAGATATGATTTCCTATGTTTTGTGTGTGTATTACTAAAACCAGAAAGATGTCTGCAATTCGAGTTTTGACTTTTTGCAGAATTTTAAAACTGTGCAAAGATGGCAAAACTAAGTCGTTTGATAAAAATGCTGATGGTTGTGCTAAATCTGAAGCTATCAACGTTCTGTTTCTGCAGAAAGCGAAGGATGCTTTGAGGTCAGTATTTAATACTTTAATTGTAATATTATTTACATTTTTGTCCTTTAAATAGGCATATTTTTTTATTCGGTTTTTCGCAGAATCTATGCAGAAGTATTGCACGTCAAAACTGAGTTCATATGTATGTTAAATGGAGAAACCGGTCCGAAATACGGATTCTATAGAAGCCCTAGCAGTACAACTAACTTCATAAAGAAATTCTACGAGGACGCTAAAGTTCCGCCAAATGCTATTGAGTATGTTGAGGCTTTTGGATGCGGTAAGTTTTGATAAAAAATAATACTTTTACTTTAATCAACTTTATAAGTGGGAGTGGGCCGAACATGGGAGCCGTATGCAACACAAAGTGAGCATATGTAAGCACTCGTAGAGCACTTAAAAACGAATGATGCTATAGAAGTATGCCCAAGAAATGCTGGCGTGTTAACACGCAATCTTTTGACAAAAGAGATCTGCAAAACTAATAAAAGAGAAAAAATGGGAAAGAACTAGGAAGTTTTTGCAAATTTAGTCTAGAAATTAATTAACTTTACAGCTGTGCCCGAGGCTGACAAGGCTGAGCTGCAAGCTATTGAAGAAGTGTTCTGCAAGAACAGAAAAGATCCTCTTATGATTGGAAGTGTTATGTCCAATATTGGATACGGCGAGGCTGCGTCTGGAATATCTGCTATAACTAAGGTGACTTGGAATATGTAAAATACTGATGTAATAAAATGAGGCTTACTCAATAACTAATTATAATTATCAACAAAAAGATTTACCCTATATGGGTCTCAAAATAAACGAAGTCTATAACAAGAAAAAGAGAAATCAGCGGTAAATTAGTTCAAAAGTTTACTAAGATGTGTTATTCAGGTGCTCCTGGGTTATCACAATGGTGAGTTGGCCGCTAATCTTCACTGCGAGCAGCCTCTGCAAGAGATCGAGGCATTGCGGGATGGTCGCATGCGCGTTGTCACTGAGCATCATCGTTTCGGACGATCTTACGCTGCTGTCAACGGAATGTCGGTCACTGGAGTCAATTCTCACGTACTGCTGCATGGACATTACATACCCAAGGTATTAACGAAAAATCTAGAATATTCCTGTAAAGAGTATGAGTTTAACGCGCTTATTAACATGAAGAGACATTTCAGTAATTTAATTTGATAATGTTTATCTTACAGGACATTAATCGATACAAAACCAACATACCTTACCTAGTTAATGTATCGGGACGACACGAAGATGCCGTAAAGGAATTACTGGAGATTCTGAAATCAAATCCGATTGACCCCGAGCAACTAGCGCTGTTACACAATATTCATCGAACGAGTGTGCCTGGACATATGGGCAGAGGATATATTGTATTACGTAAGGCCCAATTCAGATATAAACGATAAGTTCTTATCAAATAACAGAGCAGCTGACAAACCTGGAGTAAAGTATAATTACAGACAAAATTGGCATTGGTATTGGCTAATTGGCGCAGTGGTTTAAGCGGTCACCTCGCCGCAACAACCGTAGCGCCGCGTGTGGTGGGTTCGAATCCCACCCGGGACAAATCTTTGTGTGATGAGCACGAGTATTTGTTCTGAACCTGGATGTCAATTTATCTATATAAGTATGTATTTAGAAGTATATAAGTATGTTTATCAGTTATTTGGTTACCATAGTACAAGCTTTGCTTAGTTTGGAATCAAATGACCGTGTGTGAGTTGTCCAATGATAAATGATGTTAAATAGATATTGCTTTAAATTTAATTGTATTTCAGAGACGAATGAAGAACAAAAGACAGTCAGTCTGAGCGAGAAAGCTGAGTACTTTGATGATGAGAGAAGGCCGTTGTGGTTCGTGTACAGCGGTATGGGCTCGCAGTGGGCCGGTATGGGCGCACAACTCATGCGTATACCAATCTTTGCAGCTGCTATAGAAAGGTACGCTCAAAAATAGTTTGAAAATATAACGTTTTTTAGGAAAACTAAGGTCATGAAAGCTTACACCTCATTATTAATTTCAGATGTAGAAAAGTATTGGAACCAAAGGGACTTGACATCGTTAACATAATAACGTCAGAAGATGAGACTATATTCAACAATATTTTGCATTCTTTTGTCGGTATAGCTGCTGTCCAAATTGGTCTTACTGATATCCTACGAGAAATTGGCTTGAAACCTGATGGCATTATTGGTAAGGAGGAGAACGAAATCGAAAGGAAAAGTAAACAAATTTTATTTGAAATATCAAAAAATAATATGGTTTTTAAACTCGCAGGTCACAGTGTGGGTGAGCTGGGATGTGCGTATGCAGATGGTTGTCTGACAGCGGAGGAGATGATTCTATCTGCCTATTATCGTGGTCTGGTCTCTTTGGAAACCGAGTTTATACATGGTTCCATGGCTGCTGTTGGCATGGGATACGAAGAAGTGAGAATTATATTAAGACTGTTGTAATTTGGAAAAACCTGCTGAGTAGGCATATTAAAACCTTTTTATTATTGTAGATTTCAAAAATATGTCCACCTGAAATCGAAGTAGCATGTCACAACGGACCTGATTCCAGCACAATATCTGGACCAGCTGATGTAATGAAAGCATTTGTCGCAGAACTGACCGCTAAACAAATATTTGCTAAAGAAGTTCCGTGTTCCAATATTGCATACCATTCACGGTACATTGCTAATGCCGGTAAGTTGACAACTTACACAAAATATAAGATACTAGCTGACCCGCACTACTTCGCTTGCGCCACATTAGAATGGGTCATAATTTTCCCCTTTTTTGTAACATTTTTTACTGTTACTCTGCTCCTATTGGTCGTAGCGTGATGATATATAGCCCATAGCCTTCCTCGATAAATGGGCTATCTAACAATTAAAGACTTTTTTAAATTGGACCCGTAGTTCCTGATATTAGCGCGTTCAAACAAACAAACAATCTCTTCAGCTTTATAATATTAAGTATAGATTAATATTTAAGTTTGACATAACGATCATCGTTATTATGGTTTACATACAGGCCCTGGATTATTGAAGTATTTGAAAGAAGCCATCAGTGATCCAAAGCTTCGAAGTGAACGTTGGCTTTCCAGTTCTGTTCCGCAGGCCAGATGGGAGGAGCCATTAGCAAAAATATGTTCACCGGAGTATCTCACGAATAATTTGTTGGTACGCGCTTAGTATTTAAAAGCAATTAAGAAAATAATAAGACTTGTATTTTGATAATAAATCGATTGTTAAACTATCTTAATCTTAATTTTTTCAGAGTCCAGTACTATTTGAAGAGACATCGCGACTCGTGCCTAATAATGCTGTTCTCGTTGAAATAGCACCACATGGGTTGCTTCAAGCTATCCTCAAACGCTCAATGCCAAGCAACTGCAAAAATATACCGTTGACAAGGAGGAAACATCCTGATAACGCATTTTTGTTACTGGACGCTATTGGCAAGTGAGTACAATAAACGAATTTAAATCGTCTCGGGTATTAAGATCTATTGTCGGTGAAAGAGTTTATGACCGATAAGTCGATGGTTGATGAATTCTGCAATAGCCACCTTTACACACAAACTTCGTTCTTAGGAGCGTGCAGGATTACGCACGGGAAAGCAGCGCGGTCTTCGCTCGCGATTTTCTTCGCGGGCTTGACGGATGAGCGCGGCGCGTGGTCTTTCCTTTCCCCTTTCACGCGCGATAGAGTGTGTGTGTAAAGGTGGATAATCGATCACAAGTGTTAATTTATCAACAAACAATCCATGTTAACTTCGAATCGCCGTGAAATGAGATTTGATGTCATTTCAAAATACTCACTTACATTTATTTTTAGGTTGTTCATGGAGGGATTCAATTCCAACTTGCAGCTTCTTTATCCTAAAGTTCAGATGCCAGTATCTACTGGGACACCTTTTCTATCCCATTTCGTCAGGTGGGCTCACGGAGAACCTTGGTGAGTTTGCTTTTATCTTCAGTGTCCTACAAAATTACCAGAATTTCATAAAGTTTATCGTAAGGTATAATAATATATGTATAATAATATGTATATATTTATTTTCAGGCCATTACCTCTATACCGATCTGCAAACAGAAAGATTGCGTCTAATTGCTATTTTGTGATATCTACACATGACCAAGAGCATAGTTATTTGAAAGGACATTCAGTAAGAGGTACCTATTGAGTCATATGAAACAAACGTTCAATGTTTTACCTAATTACTCTATAATTATTGATTGGATTATTCTATTTTTAGGAAACATCGTGTTCCCATTCGCTGCTAGTTTGACATTAGCATGGGACACTCTGGCTATGTTGATGGGAGTTCCGAAGAAACAGCTGAGTGTTCAGTTTAGTAATGTACATTTGTACGCACAGCCCATACTACATGACCGAAGGCAACTAAAACTTAGTGTCGCGATACATAGAGGCACTGGGTATTTTGAGGTATTATTAGATCTTTATTCATATAATTTCCTAAAGGGCACATCTTACATTACAAAGACATAATCCGTGTTTCTGTTTTGAAATTTTATTTTCAAATATCAGTGTAATTATTTCATTGATTATTAATTTTAAATACAGATTTTAGATGGCAGTTCAAAAGTAGCTACGGGTTATATAAATACTTTAGCACCTAATCAAGGTAAATATAACATAGAGGAAGGACATGAAGAAAAGTTTTACACTGATGAAGATGTATACCAATTGCTCCGCGATAGAGACTATATGTACAGGTAACAATTTAACAGTAATTTTTGTTCTAAACTACTTAACATAATAATTTCAAGTCTTGACACTTATATAGTAGTAGGATTAGCAACCGTTTTCTTGGCCTTGATTCTACCACGCTGATCAAATGCGATTTGATGCTAAATTATCACAATTTCTTTGAACATTTTTTAACAAAGATGTTTTACTGTTGATAGTGGTGAATTTAGAAGTATAGAAAGAGTTGATGAGTCTATGAGTAAAGCGAGACTGCTGTGGCGCGATAACTGGGTGACATTCATCGACGGCATGCTGCAACTGAACGTGCTGAGACAACAACATGACGCCGTCTCACTGCCCAAGCATATTAGAAACATGTGCATAGATGTAGAAGAACATAATCAATTAATAACCAATACACCTAATACAAAAATATTGATGAAAGCTGAAGTTTGCGAAGAATTTGAGGATACGAGGTAAAATCTTAGCAACGTGCAAAAAAATATTTCATTATTTGGCCAAGAAATTAATTCCTAAATATTAACTTTCTAATTTAGGTGTGGAGGAGTTTTAATAGAAACTATTAGGTTCGAAAATGTACCACCACTAAGTGGTAATAAGCTGGCTTTAAAGTCTTTGAAATTTATTTCAAATTTGCAAACTGGAATAAAGGTATGTGAAATTTCTGGATTTAATAAATATAATAAGGAAGTACAAAATTAACTAGTACATGTCTGAATTTTTAGGTCTCATCGTCTTTAGAAGCATATTGTCAAATCGTAGCAGAAAACGTTGGTAAAACCGCTATATCTGTGGTCGGAATAGTGAGTGATATGAAAGAAGCGAGTATTTTCAACGGCATACATCATATTTTAAATAATATTTTCGGAATAAAAGTAAGCTACAAACAGATCACAAGAGAGGAGATGTTGAAGAATTTCAATTTTAAGACAATTGATTTGATCCTCGTCCACAATTTATGTTTTGATAAAGAGGTACATATAGTTGTTATATTTGACTTCTCTTTCTACAAATTCAATACAGACAAAGAAATAAATATTTTTATTCATCCACAGATTCTTGAAAGATTGCAAAAAGTTCTACACTACGATCAATTTGTAGTAAACGAAAAAATTATGGTCCATGCTATTAATACCCAACCCTCCTCATTTTACCGTGTGCTTTGTGATCATACCTGTAACCAAGATGGAAACAATTGTCAGACACACCTCCAGTTGGTCCGTTGGGGAGCAGCAAAAGCCCGGAGTGCGACAACAACAATATCAGTCCGAAACAAATCTGATTTTGAATTTCTAAACTCGGTTCACTCGAATCTAGCAACAGATCATCAACTCCTGGTGGTATCACAGTACCCTGCAGCATCAAATGTGAAGGAACTGATACGTTCTTGGCGTAAAGGAAATGTTCGGAATAAGGTGTCCCTGGTTGAAGTCAGTAATGACAGCGTAGACAACCTGGAGCAAAAGCTCAGTGAAATCAAACTGGCATTCAATGTCGTTCAAAATGTTAGTATCATTGTTACATGAATTGTCGTTAGTCTGATTAAATTATTTCCTAATGTTTTTTTTATTGTTCAGGGTAATTTGGGAGGCGAGTATTTCCTACCAGTAGAAGAAAGCGCAAGGGTATGCGAGAGAGTAACATTACGGAGCGAACGATTTAGTGATTACGATTCTTTGCATTGGGTAGAAGCACCTGAGCTGCCCCGATCTGAACTAAATGTGACAGTATGTATATTTTTCGTATATTTTTTTACAATGGCGATGAACAAACAAGTATTCTCAGTATGTTTTGTGTTCTAGGTGCACTATGCTGGTATAAATAATAATGACATCAGGAAAGCTAACGGCACGTCTTTCGAACAAGATTTCGACAATAGTTACGGGGCAGATTTCAGTGGGATCACGGATCGGTAATCCATTTTCCTTATAAGTACTTCTATCCTATGATTTTTTTTTCAAAACATGATTTACATAAACATTTCCCATTTCAGCGGTGATCGTGTGATGGGTATAGTGAGGTCGGGCGCGGCGAGTACTCAGCTACAAGCTCAGTCGGAGCTGCTGTGGCCGGTGCCGGCTCACTGGAGCCTCGAGGACGCCGCCACTGTACCGCTTGCATACTTACAAGCATTTTACTGTTTTGTAAGGGTTTTATGCTAAACTTAATCTACATAATATGTTTTGCAAAAGTTTCATCTTCGTCATTATAATTTACGTTGCTTCCGCAGGGAGTCAAGACTAAATTGTATCGAGGAATGTCAGTGTTAATACATGGAGGAGCTGGTGCTTTAGGTCAAGCGGCTATAACTGTTGCATTAGCTCACGGCTGTAAAGTGTTTACAACAGTCAGTGATATTCGCAAAAAGACGTTCTTACGGAAACTGTTTCCGAAATTGAAAGGTATTGAAGTAGAAATTAAATATAATATACAATGGCGAGAGACTATTTGACGATGCTAATGATTTTGACTTTAATTTTAGCTGACCATATTGGCAGTTCACGAGATGTTACTTTTGGTGATATGATTCAAATCCTCACTAAAACAAAAGGATGTGACATTATCATAAGTTGTGTTAAAGGACAACTTAAAAACGTAAGGCTTTATGAAGGTTTAAGTTTGGTTTTTTTTCATAGGATATTTTTTTTCTTAATACCTATTAACTAATTTTGATTTCATTTTTACAGGTCACTATTAAATGTACTTCTTTCACTGGCATGTGTTGCGATATCTCACAACTTCAAAACAAAGATGATTATAATTTTGGAATGCACAGTTTGACAAGGGAGAGAAACTATTCCTCCGTAGACTTTTCAAAATTGTTTGATCCTGAAAATATTGAAGAAATTAAAGTAAGTATTGATTACACCTGTAGTGATTTTTAGGCACAAAATTGGCCTTAGAACAGCTATCTCAAGTAACAGGCATAGTATTTGTACCTTTATGTTAATAGGGATACATCTATATCTATACTTATAATAAATCTGTAGAGAGGTCAATTCTGTACATTGAATATATTTAAAAAAAAACCAATGGGGGATGTTTAGTAACGGATACTGATACCGAATCTGCAATTTATAATTTTCTTTTCTGTCTGTCTGTCTGTCTGTCCTCCGTCTGTATGTTACGCTGCCACGTAAAAACTACCGGATAGAATGCACTGAAATTTGGTATATGCATAGAATAAGTAGTGGAGCAACTTATAGGATACTTTTTATTGCATCAAATTTCATAGATTTTTAGAAAATTGAAAAAAATACGTAGAAATCTTTCGAACCTGCGTTTCCCTAAAAAGACCATAGATGGCGTTGCAATCCATTTCACAAAATTCACATATTATATAGTTAACCGGCCGTAACGATACTTGTTGTTCGCACCAACCAATAGATGGCGTTATAGTCCGCAACACAGCATGTTTTTCCTAATTAATTTATTTTGATTGCTTTATTGTAAAAAAAATACATTTGAAACAGGCTATACATTTGTAAGATTTTCAAACATAAATGTTGTATGATATATTACACAAAAATATTGGTTTACGTGGGTCCGGTGCGGTCGGGATATCCTAGATGGCAAACCGAGTAATTTCGTTTGTTGTCGTTGTTCGCCGCAACTGACAGATGACGTTGTAGTTCGTAACACATAACCAAATTAATTGGTTACCTTGCATTAAGGAAATAAATTTGATAGCAATGAAACTGACTAGGTATATAGTAAGTTTAAAAAAATAAACAACGGATGATATATTAAAAATAATTACGGGTTACGCGGTTTCGGACGTATCATCGCAAGTATACGTTATTACGCGTGTGAAGGTCGCAAATAGGTCTGTCTGTACCTATAATAATATTCTGAATCCAGACGGGTAAGCAATGGTCAGTCTATAATAAGGTATTATATTTTACACTGTTAACTGGTACGGATACAGACGAGAGCGGAAAAGAAGGTAACCACAGGAAATCAGGCCTGCCTGAGCCTGTGTCACATTGTGTGTCCCTTTCGTAAATAACCAATAGATGACAAAGAGTTGTTAGCATTTTTATGTGTAGGTGTATCGAGTGCTTCGCAATTCGCGTGCTCAAACGAAAAAGCAACAGTACGAAATTCACGAGCGGAGCCGCACGGGTCAGCTAGTAGATAATAAGTGAAACTCTGTGTCATCTTTCAGCTTTTACACAAAATGATGAGTGAAGGCATAGCTCGTGGGTATGTTCGGCCTTTGTCTCGTGTGACATACTCGCCTCAGGAAGCAACTCGAGCCTTCCGTTTCTTAGCAGAGAGTCGACACCGCGGCCGCGTGCTGCTGCACATGAAGGGCAAAAATAGTGAAGTTCTTCAAATAAGCCACAGGTACAGCACACATTATAATTTTAACCATTTTCTCTGAGGGTCGTAATGCATACTTTATAATTTTAACCATTTTCTCTAGGGGTCTTCTTCAGACTCTCGTAACGATGGCCCATCGCCTTTGTGTTCTGTACAAAACGTACATTATATTACGTCTTTTTTCTAAGGCACAGACCAAAAGACGCTAATTTGTACGATCCTTACAAACTTCCCTTGCTTCATTCACATCCATACACCTTGTAATACAGGACCGCCGGCTACGAGTACTACGCACCGAAGAGAAATGTTGTAAATACATACACAATCCACCACAATTTTATAAATTAATACGCGTATATTATTTTACAGATTGATGTGTAATGCAGAACGTTGTCATCTCATACTGTGTAACGAATCAACATTTGGTCTACAATTTGCTGATAGACTTGTAACCAGAGGCGTGAAAAAACTTTTCTTGCACGTCCAAAAGCAGTCGCAATATTTACATCATAAGATAAGGTACTTAAATATTTTTTGTTTTCTTTATAATTCTGTTTAAGGATAATAAGGCGTTGACTACCAGACAAATCTGCTACTTTCTATTAAATGTCAAAAATACATTTCCTTATAGCAATACGACATAGTCATAACAGGATCCAATTAGTGCTTAAGTTATGTTTCAGTCTGTTTTATTTTTATTTCGTCTCGGTTACTAACTAAAAATCTTTTTCAAGTATAAGGTTAGCGTATGCATAGCAGTGAACTATGCTTAGTATGAAAAAGTAATGGCTTTTTTAAAACCATGTATTTGTTTTAGAACGTGGCAAAAATTGGGGGTGAAAGTCGTTGTTTCTTCAGATAACTTGGATGGTCAAAAAGGTGTTCTTGCGTTGTTTAATAAAGCTATGGCACTGGGCACTATCGAAGGAGTTTACATAACTTCGAATGGCGCCGACATTGTGTTCCAGGAGCGATTAATAAACGATTTGGATACATTAACGAGAAAATTATGTCCGGACTTGAGGTTCGTTGTTTTCATAGAATGTAACGTAATTATGATATTGATTCTTGTCACATACTCTGTATGTATAGTATTTTTTTTTATTTAGGTATTTTGGTGTTCTCCACGCCGATGATGATTCTATTGGACAAAGCGTGTGCTTGCATAGATCACGTGATGAGCTACCAGCAACGATGCTTATGTTACCGGTATGTTGTTACATAGGTTATTTCTTAGTATAATGTTGTGTATATAACACAACGTCATATTAATATTTTTAATGAATACTGTAATTATATTGTTTTGCAGGAATCTGAAGCGAGTTTCACGCATTGTCGTGGCACCCTAGATGCTGTAGAAAAAGCGTTGCAAACCACACACAATGGCATTCTTCTTGCACATCTAGAGAAAAGACAACGAGTTCCTTTATTAAAACAGATCGCAACATTGGCTGGTACCTAAATTGCTTTCACTCAACTATCATTTGCATACCTATTTGCGAACATTTTCAATATTCCACCAAGGTTGCTCTCGTTGATATTTACGACATAATGATCTATCATTAACTAATATTGCTTGTCTTTGCAACGTAAGTACTAAATATGTATTTGTTTAACAGGAATATCTATAAAAGAAGATGTGGATAAAAGTCTAACATTACAAGAATTGGGTGTTGAAGTTACAAAAGTACATCTGATCGGTCTGTTCCTTCGAGTTCAGTACAATTTTGCACTGAATGAAAAGCAAATTACGTCGCTAACGATTAATGAGTAAGTACTTCTTTATTTTCTGATATCACACATTATATTATGTGCATTAGAATCTTATGGCCGAATTTTTTAGCGTTACTTAGTTATTTTTTACATATGACTGTCACTGTTACTTAGAGGTATAGCGATAGCATCACTTAAAATTTAGGTAAAGTATTTATCCTTAAGTTAATAATAATTTTAACGCTGTACATTTTTTTGTATTTCTAGTATACAAGAACTAGAGAACGCTGTGATAGAATTACCCTTCGAAGAAACAAGAGGTCTGCAAACATTCTTCAGTTACGTAGATCCTGATGAGTTGCTAGCTACTGCTGAGATGGTAGCCTTGCCGACGTTAGTTAATAGTGCATCAATGGTATGTTCTCCACTCGATTTTCGAATGTTTATTCTTTCTTTAGTTACCTATGTCTCTAATTATTTTTATTAGTCTTTGGTCCGCGACTTCGTTCGCGAGGTTTGCGACTTAGGACAGAATTTTCATACAAACTTTCATCCCCTTTTTTATCCGCTTCACCAAATCCTTTTGTAGCGAATGCCTACCTGCATGCCAATTTCCAGCCCGATCCGTCCAGTGGTTTGGGCTGTGCGTTGATAGATATATCAGTCGTCTTTGGAATATATGTACTTATTTAGAGATAAATTGTTGTGTGATTGCAGAGAGATGATGAATTTGAGTCAAGTCAGAGCTACCTGTGTATAGTGCCAGGTATAGAGGGCCACCACGAGCGGTTCCGTGTGATGTGTGAACGTCTCAAGCTGCCAGCGCTGGTTCTGCAGCCTGGACTTGATCATCCACATGAGACAGTGCGTGAAACTGCGCAGAAATTCACCGAGGTAATAAATAATACTTTCAGTACCTAAGTGGTTGTAAAATGTAATTATCTAAACACAACACCGTCAAATATAATATTCTTATTTTTCGTCCTTTCAGGTATTGCTTAAAAAGACAGAATTAAAGGATACATTTTATTTACTGGGCTATGAGACTGGAGTTTTCGTTGCGTTAGAAATTGCTGCAATTTTGGAAGAAAATGGTATTTATGATATTTCTATTATTAACACTGATCTATACTAATATTATAAAGCTGAAGAGTTTGTTTGTTTGTTTGTTTGATTGTTTGTTTGTTTGTTTGAACGCGCTAATCTCAGGAACTACTGGTCCGATTTGAAAAATTCTTTCAGTGTTAGATAGTCCATTTATTGAGGAAGGTTATAGGCTATATATCATCACGCTACTACCAATAGGAGCAGAGTACCAGTAAAAGATGTCACAAAAGCGGGGAAATTTTTAACGCTTATGTAACGCAAGCGAAGTTGCGCGGGTCAGCTAGTTCCTTATAAAATATGCGTCAACATACTAAAATAATTTCATACTTTCTAGGATTAACGGGAACCGTGTTTTGTGTTGGTTGTGCACCCGATGAATTCCACAAAGAGCTCAATGAACAGCTGTCAGAGTTTGCGAGTGAGGAGCAACTGCAGGATGGTGTACTGCGACACATGTACACATTGATGGCAGGAAGCGATACAGCGCTTTTGGAAAAGGCTCTGGAGAATACTACGTCGTGGTCTCAGAAGATCGATGCATGCGTGCGTACTTTGCTTGGTCGTGTGTCGCACTCGGCGCAGTACGCGCGTGCGCTCATAGAGACTGCTGTGGCGCGCATCACACAAGTGCGACAATACAGCGCTGTGGCACGACCGCTGCGGTCACGGTTGGTGCTACTGCGCGCTGCAACTGCACACGTCACGCAACAGCACTCAGTGCTGCAGTCGCTGCAGCGTTATTCACAGCAACCAGTATCAGTGCACCAGCTGAAGGCCCCTCTCAGTCATGTCGCCGCAGATCTCAACTGTGCTGCTATCATTAACGAAAACTTGGACTCAACGATATTAGAAGATTTCTCAGCTAAGAACATTTGCGACACATATTTGTTGAATGCAAATTCTTTCATGTCGATAGAAGTAGATAAGTAAAATGTTAGTTTTAAACAAATGATGTATGTACGTAATCAAATATTTATGTGAGGCTTAAAATGCTTGAAATGTTGGTACTGTTTATTTTCAAACGATATAACCCTGTATAAAATAAAAATCTTTACTTACAATTGTTTTTTTTATTGACTTTAAAATTTATACTCCTGATGCTATCTCAATATTAAAAAATGTTTATTTTATGGATGGTTTGGATTTCGCAACTGATTGAGGTCGACTACGGTGAGCATAAAAAAATATTAAAGTAAATATTGTAAATAATATACGTCTGTTTTCTGGTAACACTCAATTTCATGTTTTAGCATTGAATCTGAAATCACAGAATGCTATGCGCATGTCTTTGCAACACGTAAATGATATGTTAGCTGAAATTGATAGTAAAATTGAACAAGAAAGAAATTTCTTATCAAGGTTTGAGGAAGGTCCGAAATCATTAAAGACCGAAATCAATATCCCGAATCCTGTAGCACAATCAACAATCAAATCAAATTTGAAAAATAATGAACCAAAGCTTTCTGTTGCCGAATTAAATAAGCAAGTACTTGCACAATCGAATAATGGAATACAGAGCATTGTTTCAAGATGGCTGTCAAATAATAATAATCCTAGTAAGTAAGTTTATAATGATTTGATTCTACTCGTACTTAAAATGTTGTTATTCATGAATTGGAAAACAAATGCAACTAATTCAAATTATTGCTCGGTATGAATGAAGAAAATGTTAGCATGTTGTTTTCAATACTGTGATTAACAACTTACATAAAGTACTGATTCCTCTGTGACGGGGTCTAATGCGCAATTAATATATTGAAGTTTACCTTATTTGTTACCCGACGTTTAGATCGAGTTATACCGGCCATGGTCAGGGGCGAAATGACTACACGTAGAATTATGTAGATATGTTATCTAGTTCTTAGATACGTTTTAATAAACAGAAATAGCGCGGCAAGCTGATGGACCAAAGAACGACGGATTAGTTCTTCCGCCAACAGAAGAGCATAAAGTAGAAGAGATACCGGAGTTACCACCAGGGTGGCCTTTCGACGAAGCGGGGTCTATTGCCCGTAAGTTTTGGAACGGTTGTAAGTGCACGCTTTTCTAACTGATTTGATATTTCCTCAACTAGTAGTATTAAAGTGTAGATTGAATAACCGAGGCATTACACTACAAGGTCTAAAAGTGTATTTGTTCATATTTCACCTGACACGGCTATCTTTCCGCCCCAACGACCTACCCGTTTTAACGGGTAGCGCATAGACTGCCACTGTAAAAGGCCCACAAGCCTGAGACAGTTTACCCATCGCCCAAAGAGGCAGTGTGAGCCAAACCACGTTCACATCTAAGTACTTACTTAAATTAAAAATGCGAAGTGATAAATTATACTCTCGATACGGACAGAAGCTACTTTTCCCATGAGCAGAGCCACGAGCATAAGCCACCTAGTACTTTAACTATTAACTGCAGCAGTGATTAATATTAAAGTAGGAGAAAAGTAGGGTAGTACATCATATAATTTAATTCACTTTAAAAATAATTTCAGCATCACTGACTCAAACTACAGTCGCTTCCAATTATTCAGTAATGAAACAAGATATGATTAACATGATGATGACAGAGGGGATCGGTTATTTCTCGGCTTCTTTTCGAAAACTATTGCAAATATTTACCTATTCCGCTGAAGTAGTTGTTGACAATATTGCGGGAGCATTCGGAGAGAACATGAAATGGTGAACGATATTTTTATAAGGAGTTATTAGTTTTACCCGTGGGTATGTGTGTATGTATGTTTGTTATTCTATGTATGTTTGTCCGCGATTTTGAAAAGCCGATTTTGTTGTATATTGCAAGGGAATTATACCCTGAAGACAATATCTACGCCTAATATAATACTTACATCAAAAGAGAGCCGAGAAAATCAGCCAAGAGTGTCACGTAGAAGAGCCGGCAAAGAAAATAATGTTCTTATATTGTATCACTTACGTTCGATTCATTTAATTGAACTGGGATAACCTAGAAGGAACTGAAACTGTGAATATTGTGAGTAAAATGTTTCAGGATGTCGGAAGCCGGTGAATTAGAATTTCTGGGCGGACTGTTGGAAACCAGAATAAAAAAAATTGGTAACTTATTGATGTATACTCATGGACGTGATATACAAGGTATTTTGTTACTTGATCTTCTAAACAATGAATGTTTTTTGATGTGATCCAATTTATATTTGATTCAAATATGACGAGTAATTTGTTAATACTTAAAAATTAGTAACTCTGTGTAGGTACATTGCTCATATATTATGGCTAGGAGCACAACAGAAATACCTTACAAGTTGATACTTTTAATGTAAAAATTAAATATGTATTTATGATGACCTTCTAATTATACATAAACAATTTAGTTTTTCTGCATATTGTTAATATTTTTTTAAGCAGTTTTTTAATTTTTTTCTTACAGTTTACGCCGGTATGTATTACAATGCGTACGTAGAAAAAAATATAAACGAGGATATTTTGAGTTCTATAGCTCTGTACGACCAACTAATTAAACCTGAGGAAGGTGATGACATGTTTGAAGCCGTTGAAGCTATTTACTGGTGTATTGAAGGTAAGTGTTAGCGTAAGAATAAAGGGAATTTCTCACCCATAATACCAAATGACACTGGTCTTATAGTGGATTTTATGCTGTTGAACGCTGATCATAACTTTTAAGCTCTCGCATTGCATGTTTAATATATAATAGGATACGGGAATTAATGCGAACACGCATTTTACCTTAAAATACCTAACGTTTCGGTGCAAGTTGCACTCGCCGTGGTCGCAGTCTGGTTGAACGAACAGGCATTTTAAAGTAAAATGCGTGTTCGCCTTTATTCCCGTATTCTATTATACATATGTAGGACGCTGGCTCGTTCTTTTAAGTTTATATAATGAAAAAGATCAAATGCACAGTAACATCTATCACAGGTTTCCAATGGTTGATTAACATATTGGTCTGATTTTTAGATTCTGATGTACCAAGATTGAGAGTATTATCCCGAAACTTGTCAGTTGTGGTACTCGCTCCAGCGAAACGTATGAGTGGCACTTACGAAATGAAGACTATATCGAGACGACTAAACCACGCTTATGAAAAATTAAATGTGGACTTCATGTTTGACTTGACTGGCTTTAGTAAGTTTCAGTATTATTATTAGTACTTACAATAAGAGCTTTGGTTATAGCAGTTGAATTACCGCTAAGGACGTTTTGACTATAACTAACCCTTTTCCCGTTAGAACTAAGATGGCTTGAGCATATCGAAGTACTACTTTATCCCTCGGATAAAGCAATAAATTTGCTATCTATCAATTCCAGGTCCCCGACGTTACTCAGGTCCTGGACGACGAATGAATAAAAAAAACAAACTTGACAAATCTGATTACGATAAATTAATGAAACACTTCATTTCAAAGCACTCTAGTTTGTTCAAAAGATTTGCTAAACATTACATAATCAGTAAGCAGCGCAAACAACGCCGTTTGCGATACAGAACACATCGTAAACCACATCACTACTCACATAGCAAAAAACATCGTCATAATAGTCTTAAACATAAACGTGATGAAACAATTGTAAACGAAACTACATCACATAGTTCAAGCAAAAGTAAAAAACCTGTTAAACTCCGTGCAGATGCACAAAACGGGCATTTCATGAAATTTAAACAACATAAAATACATAATTTATTGCCGGATGTGACTGCAGAACATGATCTTATGATATCAACGAATATGACACGAAGAGTCATGGGGAGCCAGAATATTGATGTTGGTGCGCACGCGCTGACAAGAAAACCAGCGGCTAGGGGATTGCACAGTAATAACAAACTATTAGATCAAATAACTGGGCAGTCCAGTTACAGCGATGAAGAAACACATTTGAAGACAATGTTGTATGATGCTTTCTTTCATGGTAACAATACGCTACATCAGTCTAGTGAATGTAATAAAAACAATCTTACATTTAAAGCTATAGCGAGTGGTAGTGACGAGGAGTGGATTTTAAAGAACAATATTTATAAAGTTTTTGAGCAAAGCGGTATTTAAATATAGTTGGGACTATTGAGCATAGTTATTAAAAATATTGACTTTTAATAGTTCAGTTATTTTTGCTCTATTTATGCCCCTTTGCGTCGGTCTGCAAAATATGTTGGGAGTCAGTGGGATTTTTCCTATACAAAATGATTATTTCCAATCCGTTATTCTTTAAACCAGAACTCTTTTACAAGGAGATTGTAAATTGTCATTCAAATAAAATAAATAGGTAGATTTTAGAAATAATTTATTATAATAAATAGCTTAATTAAAAAGCAAAATAACTATTCATTCTCATTTTGTACAGACATGAAACTGTTAGGATTGAGAAGATAAGCTTCACAGAGATTCCTCTTCTCAAATGCTGTCAAGATTTCAGGGTCTAATGCTGCGTTGACGATGGCTGCGCAGCGCGTGTCGTCGGCGGCGTGCGCCAGGGGAGCGCTCAGTTGGTGCACGGTGACCGGCTGTTGTGAGTGTTGCTGCAGAGACGTGACGTCACTTGTGTGTTCTGTCGCAGCACGCAGCAGCACAATGCGCGAGCGCAGCGGCCGCGCTGCAGCGTTGTGCTTCTGGGCTTGTTTGATGCGCATCAGCGCTGACTCTATGAGTGCTCTCGCGTACTGCACTGAGTGAGTCACGTTGCCTCTCAAGAACTGCATACATCCTTCAACCTTCTGTTGCCACGTGTTAGCTTTCTGCAGGGCTTTGTCCAGTCCCACCAAGTCTGCACCTCCCATCAACTGGAACATGTGACGCACGACACCGTCTTGTAGCTCCTCTTCAGTTTTGTATTCCGACAGTGTATCTTCCACTACTCTCTTGAGCTCATCGGGGGCATGGCCAATGCAGAAGACTGTGCCAGCTAGCCCTGTGATAAAAAGAGAATCAATATCTAGTTAATTGTTGTACATAATGAAGCATAACTTGTAACTTGTAACTATTCATTGAAGTTAACAAAAATATTAAATTGTTAATAGTATTCTTATCCTTACCATAATCCTCTAAAATGCTTGCAATTTCTAAGGCTACTAAGACACCACTTTCGTAACCCAACAAGTAGAAGTTATCTTTCACGGCTGTCTTCGTCATTAAGAACTGTAAAAATGTTACAAATATTAGCATTATTAATTCAATTTAATTTAAATTGTACCCTTATAATAATTAAATATTAATTAAAAGACCACGGAGATGTTACGTACCTCAGCAAATCTTTCAGCAGTGTCCCGCACTGTCTCTTGTGGATGATCAAGTCCTGGCTGCAGCACCAGCGCCGGCAGCTTGAGACGTTCACACAACACACGGAAGCGTTCATGATGACCCTCCATACCCGGCACTATGCTCAAGTAGGGCTGGCTTGCGTCAAACTCATCGTCACGCTAAAAAAAATTAGCAAATTAGCTTCTGAAGATTCTCAACTATGACTTTTTAATTGAATCTATTTAAAAGTTATTATAGATCGGTAATCGAATGTTGAAATACATACCATGTGTGCGCCAGTGGTGACAGTAGGTAAGAACACAATTTCTGTAGTAGCCATAAGCTCATCTGAATCCACATACGAGTAGAATGTCTTCAAGCCCTTGATTTCTTCGAAAGAAAAGTCGGTTTCCTCCAATCGTATTAGCCTGTACACATAAACATTGAAGTGAGAAACATTAAAGAAAAACATTACAAAATAATTGCTAGTCAATCTATCCAGTTATTGTGAAACTGTAGGACGATAAACTAAGGCAACCAATGATCCACCGTTAGAAAACACTATGCACTATACAGACATTAAATGTACACTCATCTTTTTCTCACAATAGAAGTTAGATCGTTTGAGAATGTGAGTGAAGGTACGGCTGAAAGCCAGTGTCGCAGGTAAATTTGTTAATTATTGCAGTTAATTTTTACCAAGCTTATTCATATATTCTAAAGAACGAAGGCCTTAATATCTTACGTTTGAAGTGTGGTCTGTGGGAGCAGTACTTCTGTGAAGGTGACGTTGTATATGAATCGTAGGAAGGTGCCGATAGCCTTCAACTTGTCTTCCTGAACTCCGAGCTCCTCCAATGTTGCTGTCTTTGGCGTGTCTTCTGTGATAGTGATTCCTGGAAACATATAATAGTTAATATAACAAGTATAACAGAAAAAAGTCAACTGTTGTAGCAATATTTTTGCCATTTGAGATCTTCAAACTTGTCACAGCAAGCACCGTATTTAGGTATTCGACCTTCTATGTAGAAGTAGCGTATCGAAAGAATTCTGTTTTAAAATGATCGTTTTATAATTACCAGCAATTGATGCAATCTGCTCCAACAAACTAGGTTTCTGTTGAGGTACAGGGCGCGTAGTCAACACAGGCTTCGAGACGCGCAGCGCTTGTTCCGTCGCGTCCAGTGCGTCACGCCAACTCATGTCAGTTCCCTGTAACAATACGTTTAAAGTAAAGAACACTCTATTTAATAGTCCTATTTTCCACTGCTTAGCAAGGGCTTGCTATGAGCCCACCACGGTAAAAGTTATGGGACTTGCATTCCTTTCGAAACAACACTTCTAAATTACTAGTACTAGTGACTAGTGTAGGATTTGAACTCTCAACTAGGTACTTGCGTCCACTTGCACTCCGCTCTAACTGCTTGTTCCGTATAGCAATATAGTGTATGGTCTTTAATAGATTGTTTGGGTATGAAATCCAAATAAAATTAGATAAATTGATGTGAATACTTACATTTCCGAATTGGGGTAGAGATATCATCGTAGCGGGTAGCTTGCTTCGCTCCCGAGAAACGCATGTGGCGTGTCCACATGTGTTTTTGTTCATGTTTATCACAGCAAAGTATCTGAAAGATCACAATGTTGTTAAAGAACGGATTTACAGAAGATATGTTCGATATAGGTTGTAATGATAGTTAGGCATTAATATGACGGCAGAATAATGTACTCGTAAAAGGTTCATCTAAAATGCTCAGACTGCTGAAATAGTAATTATTACAGACTGAAACATTTCATTAGACACTCATTTGATACCAACGAAAATATGACATAGTGTCGTCACTATGTCGTATTTCTATACTCAAATATGTTTTTGATATTTCATAAAGAGTAGCTGATTTTACTGGTAGGCATCTACCCTATTATTCTAAAGAGTATAATGAATTATGATTTGTACCTTAGACTAGGGCATAGTGTTCTAGTGGTTGAATCCAAGGCGGTGAACACAGATTCATGTACGTTTTGTTCAGCGCCAACAACAGCGTATACGCCTTGCAATGATCCAAGACGTTTGGCATCGTTTATCAGCTTCCTGACGTCTTTCTCAGTATTCAAATTATCAGAGGATACTTGTACTTGGATACCGTTACGCTGCCAAGACCTGGAAGAACAATAGTATTGAGAAAATTAGAAACTGAATATAAAAACATCTGTTTGAAAACATTTTTTAACAATTAGATACGTAACTTCAAAGAAAACATAATGAAAAAAAGTAAGAGATTCATTTCAAAAGCGTTAATATTTTTCTTCCGTTCCTTACCGTAATTTAAATTGGAATTCAGCAGTCGCGTAAGCTTTGTAAAGAATGTGTAGTTTCTTAGCACCACGTTCCACGAGCCTGTCGGCGAGTTTAATTCCGAATTTCTCTTCATCACACAGAATTAGCTGACTAAGTTCCGGATCACAAGTCACTCTGCAAATAAAATAATCAGTTAATATACCCAGTTCTAACTATTTTCGTCTCGAATTAATAAAATTTTCCTTAACTTCTAATCGCGGAAGGATTTCTCTATTATTTTGTATTTACCTTATTTTTTGCGCTGTTGGTGTACTGTTTTTGATTTGCAGTAGCACACGTCCGCGGTGTCTGCTCTCAGCCAACATTCTGAAGGCACGAGTCGTGTCTTTTGGTTCATATGTGACACGAGACAGGGGACGAACATAGCCACGAACGATGCCATCGCTCAACATGGCGTGTATTTGCTACAAAATTTAACACAAATAAGAATACAAATCATACCACAAAATCGATAAGACTATTTTAATTTCAGTTTGTTACTCACCCTTAATTCGTTTATATTTTCCTTTTTAAATATTGAAGACATATCAGCGGTGATGTAAGCTCTTTCTCCTTTGAGATAATTCATTCCGTATGAGTATAAATCTTTACCGTGGATTTGAGTCAAATCGAGAAGATGTCCACAAGAAGCTACGCATTTAATAGCAGCCTGGAAAAAGACAATATGAGTTTTGCGTACGAAATTATTATAGTATTTTATATTCAAGTTGAAGTAGGAATGACAAGGAATACTTACGAGTTTTAGCTCTGGTTTAAGAGAGCTTATAACAACACTGCAACCCTCTCCTTTTGTTGCAGTCATAACCATATCCGCAAAGGTATCGTCACGAGAATTTCCGATGTATTCCTCTGAAAATAAAAAATATAAAAAATAAGCACTTAGTTGTATTTATAGCCGAATTCAGATTTTTTGTTTTTTGATACGTACCTTTGAGTTGAGGGAACATTTTGAGTAGGAAACGTTTTTTACGGATATCACTAACAGTGGTGAACACTTGGCAGCCAAGAGATAAAGCAATGGCGATGGCTGCTTGACCAACAGCTCCACATCCTCCGTGGATAAGAATGTTGTCTCTCGGCAAAAGTTTACTCTTCAAATTCTAGAAAAAAAACCGAATATTATTATCTGCTGGTTTATGTATATGTATATCGTTTGTGTAAATTCATCATAGGTAGACTTACGAGACAGTATAATGCATGTAAGTAGGCAAATGGTACTGTGGCAGCTTCCTCGAGTGTCCAGTGCGCTGGTACGGGCCACAGCAGCTCTGGTTGTGCTTGTAGCTGAGTACTCGCTGCGCCGCCTACCGCCAAACCCATCACGCGTTCACCACTAAAAACAATGGCAACAATGTTTTAGATTATCGTACTCAAGGTCCTATTTACTTATACTATGTGCATATGAATTTTCCTACTAACCTCGGCGTGGTTCCACTAAAGTCCATTCCAAAACAATTGAGAGCATCCTTCTCAAATGGAATAGTGCCGTTAGCTTTCTTGATGTCAGTGTTGCCAATACCGGCGTAGTGGACCTAAAATGTCATAAGTATAAATAAGTGGTCCATTACTTTTGTTAAGATATCTAGTCCATATTATAATATGATTATTAAGGTATGTATCTAATTATACTTACATTGACTGTGAGTCCATTCTTCTCGATTTCAGGACCTTCTGTCCAGTACAACGAGTTGAAGTCTCCAATACGAGAAGATTTTAGCATGACATTGTTGCTAGCTATAGCATTTTGGTGGACAGGCAAGTAGTATTCACCTCCCCACTTACACTGAAAAAAGAAGATTTAATTATTTATTTATTCTTATTAGTCGTAGTTCACAACAGCACGGCAGAGGTTCAGTCTTCTGGTCAATCCTTCCCAATAGAAAAAGGCGTCAAACAGGGTGACCCGCTGTCCCCGAAATTATTTACAAGTACCTTAGAGGAAGTATTCCGTAGCCTGGCGGTTGCGTGGCAGACGAAGGGCATTGTTGTCGGCGAAAAAAGATTGACAAATCTCCGATTTGCCGACGACATTGTCCTTTTTTCAACATCGGCATCAGAGCTCCAGCTGATGCTTCAAGATCTCAGTACAGCAAGCCTTCAAGTTGGACTTCATATGAATCGGACAAAGACTCAGGTCATGACCAATAGCACGACGCGTAGGATCGAGGTAGATGGGCATGTCATACACTATGTCGACGAATATGTCTACTTGGGCCAGATAGTCTCGTTCAGCAACAGGCAAAACAAAGAGATTGAAAGACGCATCGAGAACGCCTGGAAGAGCTTCTGGTCCATGAAGCATCTAATGAAGGGCAGCCTTCCAATCACCTTAAAGCGGAAACTCGTCGACATGTGTATACTGCCCATCCTAACCTACGGTGCCCAAACATGGTCCCTGACTGAGATTCAGAAGTCCAAATTGAAGGTTTGCCAGAGAGCTATGGAGCGTAGCATTCTTGGAGTAAAGAGGACGGATCGCGTCCGGAACTCTTCACTACGCTCCAAAACGCGTATTACCGATGTGGGCAAACAAACCGCCAGGCTAAAGTGGAATTGGGCCGGACATGTTCACCGGATGCACCCTGAGAGATGGGCTAATATAGCCACGAAGTGGGTGCCACAAGATGGTCGGCGGCAACGGGGAAGGCCCAAACGGAGATGGCGGGACGACATAGACGCGTTCCTGGAAGATTGGCCGGAAGCAGCAAGCGACCGAGGGGTCTGGAAGTCTAGGGGAGAGGCCTTTGCTCAGCAGTGGGACACAGAAATAGGCTAGATAAAAAAAAAAAAAAAAAAAAAAAGTCGTAGTTCTGATTGCTATATATTAGCATTTATAAGAACGGAATGTTTCCACGCATTAGTGTACTCACTTGATCTACGACACTGAAAGCCAGGTCAATTTCCGGAAGTTCATCGACGAATAAATTGCCGCCTTCATTGTTGACCATAACTAATTGAACCATATTACGATCAGCTTCATTCCTCCACGACTGTATTAGGTTTTTAAGGCCAGTGGGTGCTGGGTATGAGCTGAAGACTAAGAGGCGATGAGTGGAGGGAAGGTTGGCGCGCGCTGAGCTCAGCAACGCGTAGTCAGTTGGTGAGCGGACAGTGACTGCTGTGCCGACTGGTGCAGATGGTGTAGGTCTCCAGCGGATCAACTGCAGCCGCGACTGACTGGAGCGGTCACCAGAAAGGGTCGATAGTACACGGTACAAAGACGAAGGACGAGTCCTGTTGCCAAACATCTTGTCTTCTTCACTAATTATGAACACGTTTGGCTTCAGCACGTTATGCAGTTGTTGACACACCTGTTAAGTGTAAGAATAAGTGTGTTAGTTCATTAGTTCGACTTATCATTAAAATATCATATTTTCAAATTTTATATTAAACGTTTCATATCTTACGTGTTCATCCGTAGATAAGTTGTTGATCAGCACAGCGTCTGCCTCGTTTATTAAATCACGATTCTTCATACTGGACTGCTGGTTTACTTGTTCGTATTGAATGTTCACACCGAATGCATTTGTATCGATATTTTTTATGAGGTCGAATACAGATCCTTCGGTAGAACAATTAGTTATGCCAACGATTTTAAGAACTTGCTTGTTGATGTTTTCGGCAACTATTTGCAGGAATACCAGCAATGACGTCGCAACCTAGAATTATTAATTATTGTATAAATTATTATATCTTTAGGCGCAATTTTATTATGTTTAATTTGTGAATAGAAATCTACTTACATCGAGATTTGTCTGTCCATTTTGGATGAACTGCAAAGATTGTAATTCCATTTTGTTATTGGCGAGCGCAGGCAAATTCTGGAATCTGATGTCTTCAATCATGATGCCACCACATCTGTTGAATAAAAACGTTTTAAATCATGTTTGTGAAGAAAAAATCTCAGAAATGTTCGATTTCCATCAGTTTTCTGTTTTACCTGGTGAAGTCATATGTTTCATTGATTTCAGCTTTAAGTGTCGACGCTCCCTTGGGTAAGGCTCCCACGGTTTCAGTATGCTTATCAACATTAATACAGATTCTTCGGATGTGTGTTGGATTCGAGACAGTGTCATGTGACTGTCGCAACACATTCAGCTGCATCATACCGTCAATGAGCGTGACCCAGTTGTTCCGCCACACAAGGTTTGCTTCATTCAGAGATGAATTTGCTTGTTCAATACTTTGGAACTCTCCACTGAAGAAAAAATAAATCAGTTGTTTTACTAATGCAATATTTGAGATTAAATTGTTGCGGTAGTTCATTCATTAATCATGTTATGTGCACATATATTTGATTTAATGTTTTACCTGTAAGAGTAATCGCGATCTTTAAGCAAGGCATAAATCTCGGAGCTAGAGAGATTCATATCTTTAGGTGTCTCATTGTTTTCATTTTCATGTTTGGTAACATCACTGCACTTTGATGAAGTAATAGTTCCTGTAGCTATTTTGATGTTATCGTCTAGGACCTAAAAAATTACATTATTATTAGTAGGCTAAAAAATAAGTGACGTTGATTACTATCACACTTAGCTTGCTTGCAAACATACCTCGAATTTTCCAGTGCCTCTTTGCACAGTTACACTGAGTCTTAGCTGACTCTGTTCATGCAACGCAGGCTGCACGTTCAGCTGTACATCGTGGAATTCAACAGAAAGTTCCTTTTTAGGCACATTTATCAGCATGGCGAGAGTATCCCACACTGCAACAAGTGCAGCCGCAAATGGGTACACAGTTTTTTCTGAAAAAAAAAATAAATGATGCATTAATACCTATATTATGACTGAAATTAAAAAAATAGTTTATGTGTTTATAAATATCATAAACTACCTCTAATAATGTTTCCACGTAAATATTCATTCTCTAAATCGTGAAGTGATATCTTGAAATTACACACAGGAGCGATTTTTCTGGCAGCAGTTCGGTATAGTGGCATAGCCCTGAAAAGGAAAAGACACAAGTTAATTTACATCTGATTCCAAAAACGATTACATTATAATTATGAAGCATTTAAAAAAAGATAACAATTTGAATTGAATACTAACCATTTCTCTGTATGTGCCCATTCACTAAGATGAGATAGGAGAGGTGTCCCGGTAGATACGGGCATCTCAACTTTAGGATATAGAACATCGACCTTAGGGTTGTATCCTTCCATGTACAATCTGTAATAAATTGTGAGATTAGTTTTAGGAAACGAGTTACGAAAAGTCAATTGATGGAAGAGAGAATTAATGGTCATCGTCGATCAAAATCCACAAATGGCTAAAATCCTAAAATGAAGAATGTATAGAATTTGAAATATCTCTTTTACTATACTTACTTGCCAATGGCATCAAGAAGCAAGAAAGTGTTATCAGCATGCTTGCGCCTGGTGAGAGCGATGTTTCTGCAGTCTTCTGGCAGCGAGCGTTTCAAGATAGCCTGTAGTAGACCATGAGGTGCCACTTCCACTAGCACAGCGTTACTGGGTACATTAGGTAACGTTTCTTCGAAAAGTACTGGGCACTGCAGAAGACAAAACTTTATGTTAGTATTTAATTCAAAATTAAATTTATTGGTGAAATAATTTGCCTTAGTTTTTTCTTTACCAGCAGATTGTTAGTGTGGTACTCGGCAGACGAGTATTGAGCTAGATCTTCAGTCCACCTGTCTTTCGGTACTGATGTAGATACCCAGCGCTCGCTGCGTTGTCTTGGAGTTTTAATCACATCCTTCAGATACTTCAGCAAGCCCGGACCTAAAGTAATAATATTCTTAATTAACTTGATCATTTTTTTAATCCTCATGATTTTATCGTTAGTATGAAACTTACCAGCATCAGCAATGTAGCGGGAATGGTAAGCAATGTTAGAGCAAGGAACTTCTTTAGCGAAGATACCCTTAGCAGTTAGTTCTGCGACAAATGTCTTCATCACATCAGCAGGTCCAGATATTGTGCTGGATTCCGGTCCATTGTGACACGCTACTTCGATTTCCGGAGGAATGATTTTGGAAATCTATAAAAGAAAGAAAAATTTTAGCTTATTGTTTGTAAACAAACTGTAACATCTACGCAATATGAATGCATTTAAATCATACCTTATCGTATCCAACACCAACGGCAGCC
The DNA here is from genome assembly GCF_050436995.1 of Anticarsia gemmatalis. Lineage (NCBI taxonomy): Eukaryota > Metazoa > Arthropoda > Insecta > Lepidoptera > Erebidae > Anticarsia > Anticarsia gemmatalis. The sequence continues at coordinate 3,357,855 of NC_134764.1, read as the reverse complement.
ATTGAACCACGGATGAAAGGTGTTTGCAGGGAAACCAATCCACGGCTGTAGGCCGACAGAATCATTTCCTCCGCTGTTAAACAACCATCGGCGTACGCGCATCCCAGCTCTCCCACACTGTGACCTGTTTGAGAAAACGTAATGTTATAAAGACCGCATTAAAGGTAAAAGAGTGCATTAAACATATCATTAAAAAAAAATTAAGCATTTTAATTATTGATTTTACCAATGATTCCATCAGGCACGAGACCCAACTCCCGGAGGATATCGGTAAGACCGATTTGAACGGCGGCAATTCCCACGAATGAGTGCAGAATGTTGTCAAATATTTTGTCGTCATCTGTTGTTATGATATGGACAATGTCGATTCCTTTAGGCTCCAAAGCACGACGGCATCTGTGAATAACAAAATATTGTTATTTTGGCTTTGATACTACGGGGTTGACCCGGGTCACATATATCTTTGACCATATTATGTTGTTTTCTAAATATGTGAAACTATAATATAATATGTACCTTTCAATTGCAGCTGCGAAGATTGGTATACGCATGAGTTGCGCGCCCATACCGGCCCACTGCGAGCCCATACCGCTGTACACGAACCACAACGGACGTCGCGCGTCATCGAAGTACTCAGCCTTCTCAGCAAGACCGACTGTCTTTTCTTCCTTAGTATCTACAAAAAAAAAACATTATTTGTTAGTACCAGTCATATAAGATTGAAATAATATTTTTTTATGGTGCTGTCAATATTCACCTAGGATTACGTATCCCCTGCCTAAATGTCCAGATATTTTCGTTTGATGAATGTTGTGCAATAACGCCAACTCTTCAGGGTCAATGGGACGAGACTTCAGATTGTCGATGACATTCTTTACTACGGTGTCTTGTCTCGCTGATATAGTTACGAGGTGAGCGATGTTGGACTTGTAGCGTAACAGATCCTTTGGTTTATAATGTCCGTGCAACAGAACGTGTGAGTTAACTCCAGTGACTGACATGCCGTTGACAGCAGCATAAGTGCGGCCGAATGGCTGATGTTCAGTGATAATCTTCATACGTCCATCACGTAAAGCCTTCACGTCCTGGCGTGGTTGCTCACAGTGGAGATTGGCAGCTAATTGTCCAGTGTGGTAGCCGAGCAACACCTTGGTTATACCAGATATTCCTGAAGCGGCTTCTCCGTATCCTATATTAGAGGTGATGGTGCCGACTAACAGCGTGTCGTCTTTTTCTTTGCAGAAGACTTTGTCAAAGGCATCTAATTCCGCTTTGTCAGCCTCGGGAACAGCTGCAAAAGAAATAAGATTATTAAATAGGTCATTCTAACCAAGTTTTTAAGTAAGTACTAGTTTAAATTTCCATTCCGTGTTAAAGTTTTTAAAAATATATATTACCAGATCCAAATGCTTCAACATATTCAACCGCATGTGGTGGAACTCTTGCTTCTTCATAAAATGTCTTTAAGAAGTTGACAACTGCGTCGGGGTTTCTGAGGAAACCATATTTGGGACCAGTCTCATCTCTTGGAATCCCAATGAACTCAGTCTTGGCGTGCAATAAATCAGCATAGATCCTGATATTGAAAAACATATTGATTAGTATTTTTGACCGACATAACAATTCTTCAATTTAATGTAAAAGACGATAACAATTAAATATAAGAATATACATACCTCTTCGCATCGTTTGCTTTTTGTAAAAACAAAACGTTGATGGCCTCTGACTTGACGGTTCCATCAGCGTTCTGATCGAAAGACCTAGTTTTACCATCCATAGCTTGTTTCATAATTCTGTAACCAATGAGTCAATGTTTATTATTCCGAGTAATGCGATGTCACGTATAAGTACAGCTTTAGAAATTAATTAATCATCCTTCATACAAACTATTTTCTAATAAGATTTTTTTTTTACGTACCTTCCATAATGTACAGAAGACTGTGGATGCAGACATAAGTAGCTGCCACCAACGATGGCTCCCTCACAATCTCCACGACTCATGGACAAGTATGCCTGCTCTAAAGCAGCAGCGGAACTGCAGCACGCCTCATCTATAGACATAGATGGACCCTTGGCGTTCAACCAGTAAGAAATACGGTTGGCGAACATAGCCTTGCAACATCTGGAATTAAAAGTAAACATAATAAGAATCCACGTTATAATAACGTCGTTGCAATATCACACATAATTTGCCAGAAGCATTATAATTTTTTATATTAATATGTTTTTTTACGATAATCCCATAAAAGTCGCTTAATCGGTCGAAAATAATTGGCTGAATATAAAACTATGTGCAAATCATTGCAGTATGCATTAATATGTACTTACCCAGTGATACCGAAGCCAGATCTAGAACCAGCATCGTAAAAGCAAGCTTTCTCAGCTTCAGAGAAGCAAGAGCCGATGAACACACCGATCTTCTTCCCGGAAAGATGCTCGGGGCTCACTCCTGTTTAAAAAACACATAAATTTGTTAATACATAGAAGGGAAGTGTGACTTACGTGTGATTGTCATTCTCTTTGAATTGTAAATGAGTGAGAGAGACAATGCACATATTAGTGTTCAAACAGCATAAATATCATTTAAACTTCATCAAGTGCTTTATTATTATGTTAAAGCCATTTAAAAAAATATATTTTATAAATTAGTTATAAACTCATGAGAAACTTACCGGCATCGTAAATAGCATTGTAAGCTTGTTCAAGAATCTTGCGGGACATAGGGTCCATGCTGTTACCAAGACGATAGTGGACCTTGAAGAACTGGGCGTCGAAGCGCTCCAGCTCAGGAATCATACCCGTGTGCTGGGCCACCTCGGGGTGGTTGTACTTCCAGCGTTTACTGTCCTCTCCGATCGGGTTTACCTGTGACACATATTTTTAATGAAATAACAGAAAAATAAGTTCACACATCCACAGCATGTAGTTCAGTTTTCAAAGGTAGCCGCAGTATTAATAAAATCAATTAAAAATGTTTTCTCCATTCACGAGAGAGACATTCTTAGCTGCAATACTATTCCCAGAAATTGGGAGTACAGGTTAAAATAAGTATTTTTTCCAAAGTTGAACTTAATGTTCATCGATTTTTTTCTATAATTCTTACCTTGTTATACAACATTTCAGAAAGCTGCTTCACGTGATGCGACTGCGGGTAAAGCCCCGACATACCGGAGATGACGATCCTGTTGCCGTCAACGACGGGAGCGAGGACCTCCTGCTGAGTCACGGCATGCTCTTGAGGAGTTGGAGCCATATTGATGAATCTAAGGAGAAATATAGAATTGTTTTAGAATTGCACTACTCAATTTGAGCCTGTTAATAGAAGCATATTCTGCGGATTGTTAATAGTTTCCTGGCCACCGAATATCAATTAAAATTAATGTATCACTTTAAAAGTGAGATCCACAGATTCAGGTTATGTGCATAGTTTTTTGTGCTGCAGGTGTTCGGATATATCGTTGGTTTTGTAATCAAACTGGTAGCCAAAATAAGTAAAGAGGACAAGAAGACTCTTCAAAAACACACGTTTTATTAATATTAAGAAACAAAAAATGCAGTGCAGATTAGTGACAAGATTAGTAAGTTAGAAACTTACTAATCACGAATAAAATTTATCCTCTAGCAAATAAAATTAAATAATAAGAAACTTTTATAAAGGAAATTTTTAGTAAATAATGTTTTCCTTTTAAATGCTTAACCTGATACTCACTTGAATGTTCTTTTAGTTATCCAATAATCACACACTAGAGTTATCCTAGTGAGCAGTTGACTGGAAGTGATTATAGATCGCCGGAGTTTACTTTATATACGTTTTTTTTTCGACTCATTATACAGGATGACTGACCGCGGCTGAACTTGGAAACTATCGGCCATTAGTAGGGAACAACATTCATTAACATAATAGTTGACTGTCTGTCAACTGTCTCTGTTTTAATCAGTCTATGTTATGAACTATCAGTCATTGATCTTATAGTTTTTTAATAATAGAGGGGAATGATACCTGACTGGTCAAAACATGCACCTTCCACACAGGTAGTTCATGGTATAAATCCTAGTCCAATGACTTTTCGAAGTGAAGGAAAACATCGTGAAGAAATTTGATTGAAGAGTTTTTTCACACAGTTCTTGAAGGAATGCTAAGTCCTCAACCCGCCCTGGGCCAGCGTGGTGAGTTCAAGTCCTAACCCTCATCCCGAAAGGGATCCCTGCAGAGTAGTAAGATAACAATGGGCTAAATATAATAAATAAAGATGTAATACATGGAATTGAAAAATTGAAATTTTTACAGATTTTTAATAATTATTTGATGAAAATTCATTTAACAAATAATTATTTTGCTCTACTCGAAGATGCAGGCAAAGGTGTATGAAATACGCCAGCGTTGCCATGAACATTGTAGCTCCCATGTAATAGGTACGAGCCTATTTCTATTGTACAGGCACGTTCCAGGCTGCAGATTAATATTTAGAATCTTTTAATAGACATAATATTTTAATAGATAGCCCAATGACAGATTAGTCAAGCCGGTAATCATACCAGCAGTTTAATACTCTATCTTTTAGAGAACAGAGGAAGCCTTCTTTGAGGTTAATATATATTTCTGTGAATCAGTGGAAAGCGTAGTTTACTTTTTTAACTATATCTTCCATATTTTTTATAAGGGTATACTTAGTTCTTACCAACTAAAAAGATAATTTATAAATATATCATTGCACAATGCACATATGATCATCTTCTATTTTCCTCTGTTTGGACCAACAGCAGAAAGTAAGTAGTGCTAGACAAAATATTTCGTCATAATTTCAAAGGTTATGCATAATTCATGAACTTTTACCCATTCATTCCCTGCATTATTGTGTTCCGTTTCCACTACTGTTATACGTAAGGTCAATAAAAACAATATAAATAGGCAAATGAATAAGAAATCTGAATTTAATTATGTTTAGTAAACGGTTAACGAACTTATTGGTAGCCATGTAAATATTCAAATGTTTTTTCGATGTTAATGGCCTGTACTAGATACTATGATTAACGTTTATTTATAGTTTCCTTTAGGCTTGAATTTTGTCACATATATAACTTTTACCATGTTTAGTGCACTTTATAAAGAAGTCGGTCAACAATGTGACCGTTTTAACATCTCTGGTTTCGTATCGATCACGTTATTACATGCAAAATAGGGAAACAAATTTTTAAGATGTTTATTGTCACGTTATCTGTCGGATAATTATTAAACGGACTTTTGAAACTTTTGACTGAAACTTATCATTCATGTTATCTAGTAGCTAGGTTATCAAACTCTAAAAAAAAACACTGAAAGCTGCATGAACTGTTTTTAAATTACATGTAATATTAAAGAAATTGGTGTTTCTCAAGCATTCATGAAACAAGTAGCATTGGGAAAGGGATTTTCCAATTGATGTTCAACCCAATTTTCTTTTTGACATTTTTATAGGCGTGAGACATCTAAACGTTCATAAAAAAGGTAAACATTGCTGGAATTGTCGAAACTCCTTCTTCCTGCATTCCCTTTATTAGTATTTGAATATTAGAAAGGTTAAACCTATAATATTGCGGTTAGTGTATCTTTTTATGAAATCGATAAAAGCAAGCAATTAGTTATTTAAGCAACGAAATTGTAGTTTGTATGACGGTTATTGAAAGAAACGTGACGCTTAACGTTACGATGTTATTTGTGTGGTGAGTGGCATACATTCGGTGCAAACTCAAAGTGCGTTTACCTCTAATTAAAATTATTGCCCACAACATAGTTGAGAGACCGTTGACCTGTGGATTTTCGGAAGCATTAGGAAGGTATTGGCCCTTTTTGAAAAATTATCTATACCTACGAATATTGAACTCGATACTCCATCTCTCTATTTATCGGACTCTTCACGGCGCGCTCGAAAACGGCCAGTCTCTGAACCCAGCGTCATGAAATTTGGCATGGAGATAGTTGAGAGATCAAACAATTTTCTCTTCAAATGCACCCTTTATGGTCTGATAATGGATTATGAAAATATGGACGCGGGCGGAGCCTCGTGCATCAGATAGTTCGCTAGAAATCTGCTTTTTTTTTCTGGGACTTGTCTTTATTAACTAGTTTATGAGCTTTGGATCACTGTCGGTTGTATACTATAATATAAATAACAGAAGTAGTCCTGTGATTTGTAATCAAGCCACCCCTTCTGAAATCTGACGATGTCACAATGCACCAAACTATAAAAAAGAACTGCATTACGCATTACCTTAGAACTAAATAAATGTGACGTTCAAAATGCTTTATAAACATAGATGAATATTTAATTACATTATGATACTTTGACCTGTTCATTGAATGTGGCAATCTGATGAACCCCGATTCGATTTTTTTTTGCGTAGTTCAGTGGTTAGACTAGACTAGTTGCTAGACAAATGCCACAACAATATTACATGTTTGTACAAAATTAGTTACAAACATCCAAATATTTTCAAGTTAAAATTGCTTAGTTGCAAGTTGAGCTGCGGACTTGTAGAGCCCTCTATACATTTACAACAAGACCACTTAATAAAGTAATTGATTATTTAGTTCGATCAATTGACAATAGATAGCGGGACAGTCGCGATGACTAATTAATGTTTAGAAGTTACTAGTATGTACTTGTAAAATTAAATTTAACAATGAAAATGTATTGTTCTAACTAAAAATTTACATATTTTTACATACGCATATTATACACGAAGGTATAGGTAGAAGTGTATGAAATATACCAACGGTTTGCGATAAACAATGTTAGTCCCATGTAATAGGGGGCAAGCCTATTGACATTAAATTTATTTATTTACCGGGTACGTTACCAAGTTCCGGAATGCTAGTTATTTTGATTTAAATTAGCAAAGACTGATAGCTCTTTACTCGAGTCGGGAATCGCGTTCCAGACCTCAGCCAGAGACACTATCGACAGTGCCACAAGGGGAGTCATGAAATTGACTAACTAATTCATGACTATTTTACAGTTATAAGGCGGTTTATTGTATTTTTTTTAAAGTTATTATTTATGTATTTTAGTGGTGTATTTACATTATAGGTCTATAGAATAGCTGGAGTGGTATATAACTGGCACCACAGTGAACAAGTATTAGCACAGTTTGCTATCATCTGCGTCTGCCCTGATGATCATGCGAGTGGGACCAACTGAGAAATAATATTTAAAGCTACACGTTCACGCTACGGGGTGCATGATAGGAGCCTCCCCGCGGCGCACCCTCGAAGCAGCTAGGTTCGGTAACGCAGAATCTAGGCTGACTAATTCTCTCACCACAATGGTACTCTTAAACGCTAGGCAAAACACCTCGCCTCTACCTCCAGATACCAATGACTCGTCTCAGAGCTACGGTTTTGAATTCCCCTATCACATATTATGATTTCTGTTGCAAATTTTTGACCTACATCTGAAAAATCAATACCTGTAGTTGACCATGAGATTTCTTAGCCCCCTTACGCACTAGCGGTTAACCGCGGGGGCGGCTAGCCGCGCGGTTATAGTTTAATATACAACCGCCTGTGAACCGCAACATAACCGCCAACAATTTTGTCAGGCAACTGTAACCGCGCGGCTAGCCGCTCCCGCGGTTAACCGCTAGTGCGTAAGGGGGCTTAGACTTACGCTTCATGATCTGCAGTTCGGCGCTACAGAAATTAATACAAAGTGACAGATCCTTACGGTCCGTGCGCTCCTATTCAAACACAATGGACACTTAGTTTAATTAATGCATTATAGAGCATAGTGTAAAATTATTCTTTACTAGCTGACTCGCACAACTTCGCTTGCGTCACATAAGAGAGACTGGGTCAAAATTTCCCCGTTTTTGTTACATTTTTTACTGGTACTCTGCTCCTATTGGTCGCACCGTGATGACATATAGCCTATAGCCTTTTTCGACAAATGGGCTATCTAATACTGAAAGAATTTTTCAAATCGGACCAGTAGTTCCTGAGATTAGCGGGTTCAAACAAACAAAGAAACAATCAAACTCTTTAGCTTTATAATATTAGTATATAGTATGTTGATTAGGTATTCTTTCAGCAATTTCACAAATTACTTATATCGGCGGTTTTTTAGACTGCATATTAATTACATTCGATACTCGACTGCGTAGGAGGCGAATACTAATAAATACTAACAACACTCGTTTGTCACTGCTTGCAAATTATTTGTTGTAGGTTAAACCGTTTATTAAACAATCGCCGTCAATATCTATTTATAAGGTAATGTTTAATTAATTGCTATTGTGAATTGAGCACCTAATGCTTTGAACAACTTCAACCATGCGTAATGCAAATGATGATTGATTTCAATTGGATTCATTTATGTTTTTATTGATTTTATCATAAAGACGCACATATTGCTATTTGTTATGTTAGTCCCATGTAACAGGAGACGAGCCTATTGCAATAAAATAGAGGAACCTGTTGAACCTTGGATAGAGTTGTATCTGGAACAATCGTACTTTTTAATGAACCGTTTTTTCACTAATATGAAGTTAGTAACGATGCGCAGCGCGAGCACAGTTGAAAAGGAAAATTTGTTATCCTGCCTCAGTACCTTCAGTATTTTCTTTTTGTTAACTTGATACCAATTTGATGCACGTTGGTAAAAACCTTTTTATTAGAATCTAATCTTAGTATATTTAGCTACTAGACTAGAATTAAGATCCTTACTTCAATTCCAAGTAAGTTTTGAGAGCTAGTTAAGTAAAGAAGTCGCCATTTTGCACCTTGGCCACTCAACGTGAAAAGCACTATGTAATTGACCAAGATACATCATTGTGGTTGGAAATTGATCAACAATAATTATAGGTCAATATTTATTTTTGTGTGTGTTCACGAAGTGAAAGCTTGCTAGGCCCATAACCTTTTAAATATAAAATAGAGTTGCAGTGATGGAGAGATGTATTTCTGTTCTGATATGAAAAAACAACTGTGAATGGTTGGTTGAACATGGCAACCACAAAACATTATGTTGGTAGCGTAGCAACCATATTCAACAATTTTCACACTCTTTTTTTACTATATTTTTGTGTGTTTATAAAAAAGCTTAAAAATGTAGATTTTAAGAAATGCTTATACCTGAATATTTACCTTATTTTTTATATATTGCGCAATATAATGAAATTAACTTAAAAGAATTTCGTCAGAAACTAAAAATAAACTGAATAATCAGATTTTATCACGCCCTGCCATTGTCAAGGCACATCTACGATATTGTATCATGGACAGTTTTGCTTTCTTACTCATTTTTTTCTTGGAAATACACAATAGCAACCATTATTAACCATATCATAATCCAACCAACTGAGATAAACGAGTTCCCCATTACGAAACTCTATTCTCAATAGTGACTTGACTTAGAAAAAACAATTTTTCAAATATGAGCTGAATCCGAGAATCCCGATCAGGAGCCGCATACACTACTGCTCAGACCGCATAGGTACAATATATTTTGTGTTTAAAACAACAATTCATTTCCATTATGTTAATAAAAACTTGAATGTAGAGGACTCCAGAATAAAAACAACGTGACAAAATGCAAAAAAGTTTTCAATTTAAATGAGTAACATTCTCGCAAACATCAGAGGCAATTAGTAAAAAATATACAGGTTAAGCGTGTAAGTCAGTTTTGAAGGCCAATCTATCTAGATACATAGTAACGTATGTAAATAAACGAGTGCAATGTTAACAATTTACTTAACCATTTTTACTGAAAAATTCCGTCACGCATACAAAATAAGGCCACTTGATTTCTATAACACACAAAATTACAACGTGATTATACATTTGAATGACATTATTATTTATTAACTTTCCAAGGTTCTGTTGGTCTTTTTAAACATGTTTTACATACAAACATTGCAACGATTTTACCCGAAGTGAATGATATAAAAGTCCGAGGCGTGAAATATACCTACCCATGTTTTGACATTAATATTGTTGGTCCCAAGTAATAGCAAGTCTATCGCCTTAGTAATGTATATGTATAAGTAGTATTCTGACTTACAGCTAAACATAATAAATGGAAAAAAAATATGTTCAGTTCCAAAAGTCGCTGAACATGTTTTCTTCGAAAACCCTTTATTCTGAAGCATCTTCTTATTTTCTTTATTCATCAAAAACATCAGAAATTTATTGAAATGTTTAATTCCAAATAATGCTACCTGATTGTTTAGGTTTTTATTAAAATATTACAAAAAAGAGGTTTTGAAAATATGTAGCTAAGAGAACATACATTTTTCTTGGCTAGTATTCAGCTACGACAGACACTATCCTCGGACAGTGACGTTTTTAGAAACATATATTTATTTACTGCGGCGATGCGACAAGACTTTAAGAGCCATCTTCCACCATTTTCATATTTAATGCACCGGAATTTGACTGTAAACCTCCGGAACAAATTTTGTGTTTGGAAATGCCTGGAACTCGAATCTGATACCTCTGCACAGCTGCCACATATACTACCGGTTGGCCACAATGAAGGCCCTGTACATGTATACTAGTTCTGAATACACTCCAATACCTTTTCTGCCTTTCTTCCAAACTATGTTGGAGTCGGCTTTCAGTCTCACCGGATGCAGCTGAATACTAGTGTTTTACATGTAGCGACTACCTATCTGACCTCCACAGCCCATGCAGTTACTCGGGTTATAACACGATACCCTTCGATAAGACTGGTGGTCAGACCGTCAAGCTTCTGCCTATTGTTAACAACTGTCAACATCTTCGAAAATGACGGCCGGGACCCACAATTTAACGTGCCTTCCAAAACACAGAGGAACTCGATATGTGTAAGATGGTCACCCATCCACAGAACAACCTCGGCAAGCGTGGCTTAACCTCAGAAATTGATCCGCGCGGGTGTTATTATAGTTATATCATTGCTAAGAGCTTATAACACAATTTTATCAAATAAGTACACCTGTTTTAAAATTCTGGTCAGGAACACTAAAAAAGGTGATATCTTCACAGATTGACCTTATTTGATGCTAATCGGCCATTGTTAAGTCAAATTATATAATGAAAACAATTACTTCAAAGTCTATAAAAATGTTGTATAACATTAGCGTCACACAAAGTTACGGGACACTGCAGTAAACTCGTGTGCGACAAATAACAGAAAAATCTAGTTTAAAATTAGTACTTGCTTTTGTAAAATAATCCTATACGTTTCTTTTTTACTGAAAATCATTTAATTCCACCATGACACCAACGCCGGAGGTTCACGTTTCAACAGAGCAAGACTTCATTAAACCGCCATCGCCAGGAGAATCAATAGCAGACGGCGACAGAATCGTCATCTCTGGTATTTCAGGTCTCTACCCAGAAGCAAATAATATCAAGGAATTTTCTGAAATTCTCTATAATAAGGTGAAGTACAATATTGGTCATGTCACAAAATTCAAAATACCTACGTACAATAACATCAAAATAATTTATTGCAATACATAATGTAAAAGAAATAGTTCGAATATCAATTTTAAAAAGTTTTCAATCTTTTATACTTTGTCGTGCAAAAAGTGCTGGCCAAATAAAATAAAAAGAATAAATGGGTTTTGAAAAGTGAAGAAAAGAATAGCATTTTTTTTGTGGCGTTGTTCTTTTGTTTTTTGTAAGCATTTAAAATTTAAGAGCTGTAATCAATTATTGTTGTTTTAATTAAATAATATTACACCATTTGAAATATAAATAGTCGTGATACTGTATAAAATGGTGGCAAATTCGTTCAACGAAAGAGTTTTTCAGGAAAACCCAATAACTAGCGAAAATTTGCGATGGGCTTATAAACACCCGGAATTGGCCCAGTACGTAGGCAAAGCTCCAGGATTGGATCATTTCGACGCGCAGTTCTTTACCGTGTATTACAGACTATGTAATTACATGGACCCCATGTCGCGCAAAATGCTTGAGCAGACATACCAAGCTATCTATGATGCGGGTAAGTTTAACAACATTTAATTTAAAAAATACTCTCCCACCCTTGTTGTTTTCCCGAGAGAGAAGTTTACTTACTTATAAAAGTTTTTTTTTGCAAAATTATTTAACAGTCCCACAAGTACACATTTGTTAATGCTTATGATTGTTTCTGTGTACTGTGCGGTAGTGTTCCTACGTGACTAGCGCATCGTTCATTGGGTTCCTTTACACATTCTGTAGAAAAAGCCCTTAAAATATTGATTTTGGTATGACCCACTTTTATAATGTTATAACGATCTGTTTAACTGTTAGTATCGAAATATAAATAAGGTAATTGAGTTACAATAATTGACATATCTTTCAATGCATCAAGTCGTTGGTAGCAACCAAGTTGAACCAAATATCATACAATTCAGCAGCAAAATATAATGATTTAACGTAAGAGCATGCTTATTAACAAACTTGAATAAAGTAATATGTATTTTATAGTTTATAACTCTGGCAGGTCTCAGTCCGGGATGCTTTAACGGTAAAAAAGTAGCCGTGTTCATTGGAAGCTCATTCTCTGATACTGAAAAAGACGGTTTCATCAATTCAGTCTCACAATTTGGTCTCGGAATAATAGGGTAAGTTATAAATCATATCAATATTATTATTTTAAAGTTGACCGTGTAGAATACAGTTTATGATATTAGGTCGGGGAAAAAGTCTTTTCGCATTATAGTATGTATGAACTTGTAATAAAATCTTTAGTCTACACAAAAAAAACTCGATATTTGGGTACTTCGCGAGCTCACTGAAAGAAACCTAATGAACCGTGTACTCATTTGTGATTCTTGAAGCCAAAGAGATTTTATTACAAGTTCATACATACTATAATGCGAAAAGACTTATTCCCCGACCTAATAGTTAAAGTAATGTCATGTTCAGTGTTCTTGTTATAAAAGAACACTTTTGTCAACTATTTGCAAATGTCAAGTAAATAAATAATTAATCGTCGAATAATTACTACGCACAAAAAATAAGCATTGTCATAAAACGTGGCAATGGCTGCCAGCATCCTAGGAACGTTCCCGGTAGTCAGCGATGCGGAGCAGTATTTCGGCGCATAGCGCACCCTCTCTTTGATTTTTAATTTAAATTTTGACCATATTTTTTTATAATTTTCATATATTACTACAGTTTCGTTTTATATAACAAATTATGTCAAATAGAAAGCAACTTACCATAATATTTTCTTACAACATCAAACTACATAAATTATATTCATTATAGCTCTAGTAAAACAATGTTTGCGAACCGCATATCCTACTGGTTGAACACGAAGGGTCCTTCGTTGGCTATCGACGAAGCTGACTGCAGTTCAACTACAGCATTAGAACAGGCTTACTTGGCAATTCGTCGTGGCGACTGTGAAGCAGCTATCGTAGGCGGTGCTCATTTGTGTTTGCATCCTCAGGCGTTTATTCATCATGCAAGGTAAGCATTTTATAATTTTCTATGACTTGTTTCTTGATTCGTTGAGATATGCGCAAAATTCAAATTTGTACCATGATTACTAGAATGTAACGAAAAATTACATGGATTTCTTTCCGATCGATTTCGGCTGTGGCGTCTGATCAGGTCTGATTTAGGTTTCTCCTCGAATTCGAAGAACATTCCTATTTAGGGGAACATATGAAGGAATACATTGACAGTATGCTTTTCTGCATCATGTATTTTGTATGTTTTTATAGCCTCAATATTTTATACTATAATAGTTTAGTTGAAAACTGTGCTACTAAATATGTAAATGGCGTGTATGTTTTTCTGATAACCGATTAAGAAAAGTAAGAGTGGTTTTATGAATATAATTTTATCTCACTACAGAATAGGTTTGGTATCAAAAGATGGGAAGACGAATTCCTTTGCAGAGAACGCTCAAGGCTATGCGCTATCCGATGCGGTTAACGTTCTTGTTTTACAGAAGTCAAAGGATGCTCTAAGGTAAATATAATGTTCTTGGCCTTAATTCGTACATTCGTAACTATACAATATGTATGTTCACTAATTTTAATTTCTTATTTCGTTATATCTGCAGGTGTTACGCTGAATTAGTACATGTTAAAAATGAGTTTATATCGGTAAAGAATACTGAAACAGGGCCACAGTTTGGATATGACCGCAACATTTACAATACAGCGAAGTTCATAAAAGATTTCTACGAAGAGGCCAGAGTTGTACCACAGGTCGTTGAATATGTAGAAGGATACGGTACAGGTAAGATTTCAAAATTAAACTTTGTAGGTACATGCCAGTAGAAGCTTTAAAGAAACATTTAAAACCGATCAATATAATTTTACTTGTATGAGGAGCTCGTGGCTTAGTTTACAACAGCCGCACGGATCGATCTCTGAGGTTAAGCTACGCTTGCCGAGGTTGTTCCGTGGATGGGTGACCATCTTATACATAACGAGTATCTCCGTGTTTCGGAAGGCACGTTAAATTGTGGGTCCCGGCTGTCATTTTCGAAGATCTTTGACAGTCGTTAACAGTAGTCAGAAGCTTGAAAGTCTGACAACCAGTCTTACCGAAGGGTATCGTGTTAATACCCAAGTAACTGGGTTGTGGAGGTCAGATAGGCAGTCGCTCCATGTAAAACACTGGTATCCAGCTGCATCCGGTGAGACTGGAAGCCGACTCCTACATAGTTTGGAACAAAGGCTAAGCGAATATATATAATTTTACTTGTATCTCGTTTTGTTTATTAAAAGCATCTGGCCTATTTCAATCTACTTTCTAGTATACTTTTAGTATCTTCTTTTAAATTCATGTACAAACAACTTTATTTTGAAAATTTGGCGTGGCTTGCTTAAATTCATTATCGTTATTGCAACTAAATTACAACGGCAATGCATTTAACCTATTTAATTTGATTTGACCTTACTGTAAGAGAATAATTTTGCATAACACACCACAGCATTATACAATTTTTGATCGAAAAATCCATTGTAATTAAATAATGAATTTACATAAATTATTCAAACACACCGTGTTGTTTCTAGTAAAAGCAAACAAAATTTGAATGTCTTGTACTTCATTTGTCTTTGAATCGATTTTGAACAATGTTTTACATGGATCATATTGTAGGTGTTCCAGACGTGGATAAATCTGAATTAGAAGCGATTGAGAAAGTATATTGCGAGGATAGAGAAGACCCTCTCCTTGTTGGTAGCGTTACTTCGAATGTTGGCCTCACGGAGGCTGCAGCTGGTATTACCGGTATCACTAAGGTAGGTACTTATACGCATTTCTCTTATAAGTCTTTTTGACGTTAAAGTTAGGGTCAGTACAATTAGGCCGTGTAGATTCAGAAGCTTGGCTCTACATGAAATCTGATATCTGTTTCACAGGGCAAACTTTGTTGCTGTCTTGGCAACATTTTACATGAAAATTGTTTTTTGGGATTTGAAATCCTATTTCAATTTATTGATGTATTTTAATCGTTAAGACTATTGAAACCTAGTTTCTAAATGACAAGATTTTTATACATAAAAAGAAAACTTGATAACTTCAGTAAGAAATTTAAATAAATGTTATTTTGTATAGGTGTTGTTAGCATACCACAGCGGTAAGCTTGCAGCTACTATGAATTGTGAGAAGCCGCGCAAAGACATATTGGCACTGCGAGACAATCGTATGCGCATTGTTAATGAGCATGAAGTATTCGGTCGCGGCTACAGCGCCGTCAACGGCATGTCTTGTACCGGAGTCAACTCGCATGTCCTACTGAATGGACATTACAAACCTAAGGTAATATTTTTGTAACTTTACGGCATCTATCAAAATTACTTGCTGAATTAATTATGGCGCATGTTACTAATCTAATCTACTTATGAATAACATTATTTTCAGTCGCAGTACTTTCTGCCAGATATCTGGTACTATTTGCTGGCTTATCATCTCATCTAAATCTGTTTAGTTATAATCTTAGTGGTTCTGAAAATTTTTAGGTAAACCTTCGTTCTCCTATCAATTTACTTCACGATCAGTTTAACGTTTATTAGTTTTATATCTTTCTATCACCCTTTAAGATAACTTTATCATCTACTACCACATCAATTTCTCTTATGCTATTTAATAACTCCAGGATTGCATATTTCACTTTAGCTTTCGCATTAAATTTCAGGATTTATCTCGTTATAAATCCACAATACCGCACCTAGTCACGTTGTCTGGAAGACAGGAGTCATCTGTGGTGAAGGTATTTGATATACTGAAGTCCCATCCAGTCGATGCTGAAGAAATAGCATTGCTACATAGTATACATTCTAATAACATCTCTGGACATTTAGGAAGAGGATACATTGTACTTGGTACGTAAAAATAATTAATGCGTTCTCCCACTTGAGCTACGATGTAAAAATCAATAATGTTAAAATAAATTGATATGAAGGCAGGTCAAACTAACAAACGCTTTTATAAAGTTTTTTAGTCTTTTATATTGTAAATATGGATATTTGGCACACGTAGCTTCATTCTATGGTCTCTGTCTACGGAAAAAGACGTCATATGATGTAGCATCACATCGCGTCTCGTATATTTCTACTATACTTTTTTGACTAAAGTACACTGCCTTATAAAAAATATGTATTGCCATTTTAGATACCAATGCCGAAAATGAAACTGTTAGTCTATGTGAAAAGGCTGAATACTTCGATGACGTCAGAAAACCTTTATGGTTCGTGTACAGTGGTATGGGCTCGCAGTGGGCCGGTATGGGCGCACAACTCATGCGTATACCAATCTTCGCAGCTGCAATAGAACGGTACATAGCTTTTATAATTATAGTCGCTGTTATACCGTGATTAAAAGTTCACGATAAAACACTTATTTTCTCCACAGGTGTCGAAAAGTATTGGAGCCAAAAGGAATTGATATAGTTCATATAATTACATCTACTGACAAGACGATATTTGACAATATTCTGCATTCGTTCGTCGGAATTGCTGCCGTTCAGATTGGTCTTACCGATATTTTGACCGAGTTAGGACTAGTACCTGATGGTATCATTGGTAAGTAAATCGATTTGTTGGGATAAAAAATAAAATATATATACAAATCATTACTGTCCCACTGCTGGGTAAGGGTCTTCTTCCATAATGAGAAAGGGGTTAGGCCTTGATTCCACCACGCTTGCCAAGTGCGGATCGGCTCTTGAGTTGTTGGGATATTGGAAAACAATTTACAATATTTATACATTAACTAGCTGACCCGGCAAACGTTGCTTTGCCATATAAAAAACTAAGGTGTATGAAAAATAGATGTTGGTCGATTCTCAGACCTAGTCAATATGCTCACAAAATTTCATCAAAATCGGTCAAGCCGTTTCGGAGGAGTATGGCAACGAAAACTGTGACGCGAGAATTTTATATATTAGATTTATCAATTCAGGTCACAGTGTGGGTGAACTGGGATGCGCGTATGGAGATGGTTGCTTGACGGCGGAGGAGATGATATTAGCAGCTTACAGCCGTGGATTAGTTTCACTCCAGACCCCGTTGATTCGTGGTTCCATGGCTGCTGTGGGTCTCGGATATAAACAAGTAAGTATATCACTAAGGCCATACATTTCTTAGTTTGAAATTGAAATAGGTATAATAATATAATAATATGGAGAAGCCAGAGTGACAAATTGGTTAAATCAATAAAGTTTTCTGATCATAAAAAACTTGGCTTTAAATTGAATGTTATAGTTTTACGTTAGTTTGAAAGATTTCAACTAAAATGTACTATTTTAGATATCAACGATGTGTCCACCTGAGATAGACGTAGCTTGTCGCAATGGACCTGGCTCCAGTACTATCTCTGGACCAGCTGATGTGATGCGCGAGTTTGTCGCTCAGTTGACTGCTAAAGGCGTCTTTGCTAAGGAAGTACCGTGCTCCAATATTGCGTACCATTCACGATACATTGCTGACGCAGGTAAGAATATTATGTTTCTACACTATATCTGAATTCATTATCACTATTCACAACTTTTCCGTGTAGAGCTTAAACCTCCTGAATTCTATTCTGTGCCACCTTTATCCAGCCCTTACACATACTTAACTATCCTATCGGCCAACCTTGTCAGACCTACTACATTTACTCTGTTTGAAATATTGACTATAATAATAATTAATCTTATAGGACCTCATCTGCTCAAATATTTGAATGAAGTGATTAAACATCCGAAACCCAGGAGCGAACGTTGGATATCATCTTCTGTTCCACAAAACAAGTGGAACGAAGAGTCTGCTAAACTGTGCTCGGCGGAATATCATACGAACAATCTACTGGTAAGTGATAGTGTCATATTATAATTAACTATGTTTTATCACTGTCGAACTAATAACCGAACGCAGCCTTTATTAGTAGATAGTTCGATAGATCTGATTAGTAATACAGTGTTTTGTTCTTTCACTCAAATACAGTTTTAAAATTGATATATAGAAGAAGATGCAGTTGACTGCGGTTGATGTGTTGGATGCTTGAAGTTTGTAATTTTGGTTTTAGATTTTGTGGCTTGAATATTAAGTATTCTTTTTATTATCCAGAACCCGGTGCTATTCGAAGAGACGTCACGACTGATACCAAGTAATGCTGTGCTAGTAGAAATAGCGCCTCACGGTCTTCTGCAGGCTATTCTAAAGCGTTCATTATCGGAGAGCTGCCGGCACGTACCGCTCACCCGTCGTGGACACCCAGATAATGCGCTGTTCTTGCTTCAGGCTATTGGCAAGTTAGTACAACCCAAAACCAGCATAAAAAAATACGAACCAAGTTAAAAAAAAAATAGCCAAAAAAAAATGTAAATACTCGGGTAATTAATGTAATCATTTGTTATTCATCGTAGGGGCGTGAACTTAAAAATCTATTCAATGTTTATTACTATTCTGTTGTACAATAGCTTTTGTAGCAATAAAATGTGCAGACTAAATTTTTTTTAATAGTTTGTAAAGTTGGGGCCTATAGGTGGTTCTACGAGATACTGATTACTTTTGGAAAGCGCTAGCTTTTGTAGCTATATGGTTTTGTCTTGGCAACATTTTTCATGAACATGTTTTTTGTGGGATACTGATTGACATTTATTGTTGTTTGGATAACTGACGGTCTTAGGTTAATTAAAAACAATATAGGTTATCTACGGTAAAAGATTCAGGAATAAAAATTCAAAATTCAAATTATTTAACATTTTATTAATAATATAATTTAACATTAATAAATTATTTGTTTTCAGTTTATACATGGAAGGTTATGCCCCGAGAGTTCAAGCTTTGTATCCGAAAGTCCAATTTCCGGTATCAACAGAGACACCTATGTTGTCTCATATGGTTGAGTGGGTTCATGTTGAAAAATGGTAAAAAAAATTACAGTTTCAATTTTATTGCACATTTTTTCTTTAAAAATTAATTCAACAGAAACCAACTTAAATTTTTCAGGGCTGTTACTAAGATCAACGATGAGCGTAAAAAGACAGCATCAGCTTGTAAATTCGTCAAGTCTGTTCATGATCCAGAGTATAGTTACTTGCAAGGCAATGTCATACGAGGTAAATAAAAATCTTGTAAAAATATTGTTGCAAACTTTTTCCGAGTTATTTTTTTTTGTTTGGGCTGAGCTAGGTCTTTCGATATTACTTGAAGATTACCTATTATGAATTGTTGCTTAAGCAGTTAGCATATTTTGTTCATATTTTTTATTATTATTACCTGACTAGCTGACCCGCGCAACTTCGCTTGCGTCACATAAGAGAGAATGGGTGAATTTTTCCCCGTTTCTGTAACATTTTTTACTGGTACTCTGCTCCTTTTAATCGTAGCGTGATGATATATAACCTATAGCCTTCCTCAACAAATGGGCTATCTAACACTGAAAGAATTTTTCAAATCGGACCAGTAGTTCCTGAGATTAGCGCGTTCAAACAAACAAACAAACAAACAAACAGACAAACTCTTCAGCTTTATAATATTAGTATAGATTAAAAGGAGTTCGTGGCTTAGTTAACAACAGCTCGCGGATCGATCTCTGAGGTTGTTCTGTGGATGGGTGACCATCTTATACATATCGCGTTCCTCTGTGTTAAAGGCTAAACTCAACACACCGAATAAACAACATTGGCATTATTTTTTCTTTTTATTTCAGGAAAAATGTGCTATCCATTCGCTGCTGCTCTAGTAGCTGCGTGGGACACATTTGCGATGAACGCAGGAGTGCCGCGAGGAGGCGTGTCGGTGCAGTTCTTCGACGTGCACTTGTACGCGCAGCCACTGTTGTTTGACCAGCGGCCTCTTAAGCTCAATGTTGCTCTACACAGGGGAACTGGACGATTTGAGGTAACTGCGGGTTTTAGACAGTATTCTTTTATATTTAGGCTTGTTTGATTAACATTTGGCGCGGTGGTTATCGTGGCCACCTCGCCGCAATAACCGTAGCGCGCGTGTGGTGGGTTCGAATCGCACGCGGGACAAATATTTGTGTGATGATCACGACTATCTGTTCTGAATATGGTGGTTAATATATCTATATAAGTATGTATTTAGAAGTATATAAGTATCTTTATCAGTTATTTGGTTACATCATTATGAAATCATTAGTTTTAGTTTTATTCTTATATACAGAGAAAGCAAGTTGAAAGGAAATATATTTGTTCTAGATTACTAGTGAGTGCTCCAGAGTTGCTACTGGCTATATGAACGCTAATCAAGAAGAATTATATAGACTTCAAAAATATTACACTGATAATAACGCAAGTGACTTTAACGCAGCGTTTACATCTGACGATATATATCAGTTGTTACGTGAAAGAGATTACAAGTATAACGGAGAGTTACTAAGCATCGAGTCTGCAAACGAATCATTGACTGAAGCAAACCTAGTGTGGCGCGACAATTGGGTGACGCTCATCGACGGCATGTTGCAACTGAACGTGCTGAGACAACAACATGACGCTGTCTCACTGCCCACACAAATAAGAAGAATAGTTATTGATGTAAAGAAACATGCTGATAGTACAACCTATGATTTGAACGGAAAACTTGTTATGAAAGCTATCATCAATGAAGTTCACGAACTCACTAGGTAAGCTATTAAAACTTTATTGAAATAAATAGTTGAGAAATAATTGAATACAGTTGAGTTTTATATAAATATCTTAATTTCAGATGTGGTGGAGTCTTAATACAGAACGTTAAATTCCGTAATCTGCCTCCAGTGAATCATACTCTACAGAAATATGAATTGCATGTTCCATCTTCCGAAGTCAGTAAAGTGAGTAGATTACCAGACAGAATATATGTAAAGCACACAAAAATACATAAAAATTATGTTTTAATGTTTTAGCCGAATGGGGCTGCTCTTAACGGTGATAATATGGCCAAAAATATGAGCCTTCAGTGTGCAGAAATTGGAAATCTGGACTCGTTACACTGGATAGAAACTCCTCAGCTTGAACAAACTAATCTCACTGTAACGGTGTGTATCATTAAAAATATACCAACTATAAAAATATAGGGTGTCCCAACAAGAACGCAAGATTTAAATTTGGCGGCATTCGAAGTGTCATTGTTTGACATTTGAACACGTGTTATTGTTTATTAGTTTAAGGTACGAGGTTAGTAAAAATGGAGCGCTACACGATTGAACAACGCATTCTCATTGTGAAATTGTTTTACCAAAATGGTGAAAGTTTTGCGGCTACAGTTCGGAAATTGCGATCAATTTGGGGTCACAATAATGCTCCAAAAGAGTCAACTGTAAAGAGATTAATGGAAAAATTTGTTGAAACTGGGTCTGTTAGTGATGTAAAGACAACAACGCGCCTTCGACCAGGTCGATCGACCGAAAATGTTGCAGCTGTACGTGATGATGTCGCTCAAAATCCATCCACCTCAATTCGACACCGAGCTCAGCAAATTGGTGTCTCCAAATCCACTATGCAGCGAATTTTAACGAAAGATTTGCATCTTCATGCATACAAAGTTCAATTGACTCAAGAACTGAAGCCAGCTGACCATAGACAGCGAAGGGAGTTCGTTAATTGGGTTTTGGAAAGACAACATGAAAATGCTGATTTTGCCGATAAAATCATCTTTAGTGACGAGGCCCATTTCCATCTTGATGGCTTCGTCAATAAGCAGAATTGTCGCATTTGGGGTGAAGAAAATCCTCGAGTGATTCATGAGAAGCAAATGCACCCACAACGTGTCACTGTGTGGTGTGGATTTTGGGCTGGAGGAATCATTGGACCTTTTTTTTATGAAAATGAGGCAGGTCAAGCGCAAACTGTCAATGGTGTTCGGTATCGTCAAATGATAACCAGTTTTTTCGTGCCTAGAATTGAAGAAATGAATGTGGAGGGCATGTGGTTCCAACAAGATGGCGCCACATGTCATACAGCCAGAGAAACAATTGAATTGCTGCATCAGTCATTTCCCGATCGTGTTATTTCACGTTTTGCAGACCAGAATTGGCCGCCTAGATCATGTGATTTATCACCATTAGACTTTTTTCTTTGGGGTTTCTTAAAGTCGATGGTTTATGCGAATAAGCCGACGACGACTCAAGCCTTAAAAGAGGAAATTGGACGCTGTATTAATGAAATACCGCAGCATTTATGCAAAACAGTCATTGAAAATTTCATTAAAAGATCGCGTATGTGCCAGCAAAGCCGCGGCGGCCATCTGCCCGATGTATTGTTCCATAGATAACCTCGTCTTCTCTACTTTACGATACAATAAAGCTTACACGATTTTTTTTTAAATATCTGCGTTTTATTTAAAATTTAAATCTTGCGTTCTTGTTGGGACACCCTTTAGTTGTGGCTTTGACTTCATTCTTGTCATTATGTTTTATTCAATTTCTCAGGTCCATTACGCCGGTATGAACATGTTTGATGTGAAAAGAGCTACTGGAGTATCGACTTGTGATTCAAACGTATATGGAATGGATTATAGTGGGATTACTAAAAGGTTTTATTGACACTTTAATCAAGATTTTTATTAAGTCAGTGTTCTGAAGGCTGTGATAGCTGACTAGTAAAAGTATACCAGTCTCACGCACCTGGTCAAAGGTTCTGAGTCCAGACAATATAATAAGCTGTTTACGGTCTTTGTTTATTTTTCAGTGGTGTACGTGTGATGGGTATAGTGAGGTCGGGCGCGGCGAGTACTCAGCTACAAGCTCAGTCGGAGCTGCTGTGGCCGGTGCCGGCACACTGGAGCCTCGAGGACGCCGCCACTGTACCATATGCTTATGCACACGCATTTTACGCGCTTGTAAGTCCCATGCAATTATTTTTTAGACTTGTTGAGATTCAAATAAGTAGGTACTTTGAAATTTATTTGGTAATCATTCCTTTGTTTCAGGTACTAAAAGGCCGTCTCGAAACGGGCATGTATGTGTTAGTGCACGGAGCAGCCGGCGCTCTAGGTCAAGCTGTTATATCTATCGCTCTTGCTCAAGATTGTCAAGTATTCGCAACAGTCAGTAGTATTAGGAAAAAACAGTTCCTGAAAAAAATGTTTCCTCAATTAAAAGGTAGGTACAAGTTACTGTTCATAGCATCTACTTATTAAGGTACCCGCGGGTATTAAGGCCTAGCTAAGGGAGATTTGTAATAAAATGAAGAATATCCAATATAATCAACCAGTTTTTATAATAATCAGTCATGTACTTATATTACTACCGAGTTTTAACAAAAAATAGCTTCTAAAGCTTAAAACTAAAACATTATATCACTTTTAAAAAAACGCTGTCTTTAGGCCTTATTATAATAGGGTAGGGTAAAAAGGCCTATCCTATAAACTATTCAAAAATCAACTTAAACTAAGTTAATTAGTATTCTTGACATCAATAATCATTAACATAAGGCAATAGAAAGCATAGTAGTCTTAATAAATTAAAAAAATGTCCTTATTCGCATCCATCAGGACATTGAAAATCATCAGTATATTCTGCAGTCAAACCGACACATTCTTCGTGGTACCACTTAGAGCATCGCGAACATTGCCTCATTGCATCATCCATTCTATCTTATTTGCAAGCATGACAGTACCGATCATTTTTTTTTGTGATTTATTTTTGTCAGATCGCCTTCTGACCACAATGCTCGTTTGGGAGGCATCGTGACTGTAAGCACTAAAAACAATAATATATAAATTGAAAATATAAACTACGTATATACTACCACTAAAAAACATTTTAAAAACACGCTCCTACTTATATAGCAGTTAAAAAAATAGGAGTATAATAAGGCCTATTGTAAAATTTTATAGGCCTTAATATCCGCCAACCACCTATTTACAGAAAAGAATAATAATATATTTTTTATAACTACAAGTCTCTTAAAACGGTAATTTACGGACAAGCATACATTAATTAATAAGCGGACAGTCAATACAGGTTTGTAAATATGATATTTTCTAAACAACTTACGATTTACTAGAGTCAATTTTTATAATTCGTGCTGCTGAACCGCACTTCTGAATGATTTCGACGATATTTGCGGGAGGAGAAGTGCTAGAGTGCGTCCGCCACTTTGCAGCGACTTGTATACGCTCTGAGCTTGTGTGACAGTAATCTTGATCGTCAACTACTGTATTTCGTACGTTTTTTGTGATTTAGGCCTTATTACCCGACAGGCCTTAATACCCGCAGGTACCTTATTTATTACCCAATCAAATCATTTATTTATTTGAACCGAAATAATAAGTTGTGTAATTTGTACAATCTTTTACAATCTTTTTGCTTTCATTGTCACCCTGCTTATTGGATGGTTTATCCAGTAGTGAAACCGGCACTAAATTCCTATTGTATTTCAGATGAACATATTGGAAACTCACGCGATATCAGTTTTTCTGATAATGTAGTACTTGCCACAGGAGGCCGTGGCTGCAATATTGTTATTAGCTGTGTAAAAGAAGGCCTTAGAAATGTAAGAGACCACAAATTCTCATATTTTCTTGAAGAGTCTCAATGTGGTGAAGAGTTTTAATAATATTTGTTATGTCTAGGTGTCTTTGAATTGTTGCGGATTCGGAGGCATGCTGATTGACACGGTTCAGATTCAAGACCGTGAAGACTACGAGTACGGCATGTCTTACATGACAAAACAGAGAGCATATTCAACTATTGATTTCTCATCGGTATTTACAAGTGGCAACTATCAGGAAATGGAAGTAAGTTTAACTAAAACTCCTTAGCCTTGCTACACACACATTCAGTTCTGGATTACTCGGACTAGGCGGCAAAAGTAAATATATGTAGATGAACACGATCGGCCCGTGACAAGTGAGCCGAGTTGGTTTTGTTGTTCGATAAATATTGCCGAACCGAATATGTGTGTATCAAACGTTACACACATTTTCTTGTTTGACATATATTTTTTTTGTTTTAACTTATATTGATTGTGGTCACAAGGTTTACTTTCATATTGTATTTTTGTCGTTTATATAGCTTTTGCAAAAGATGGTAAGTGACGGTATAGCACGAGGCTATGTGGTGCCGTTGTCGCGAGTGACATATACTCCTGACGAAGTGACGCGAGCCTTCCGCCTGCTGGCGGGGAGCCGGCATTGCGGCCGTGTGCTGTTGCGCTTGCATGACAATGCACCTCCAACGCAACATTCGTAAGTATAACGAGAGAAAAAGCTCCTTATCTTGAACTTTTTCCAGATTTTATCGATATTTTTATATTTTCTACCTGTTCAATATTATTTTTATTAAATCTTTTTTTATTAATCCAAATTTGTTTACTGTTACGGCCCTGTTGCCAATGCTAAACTTAATTTGTTTTTGTGAATAAAATACCCTTTGTCTGTTGGACTTTAAATAATTTAAAACGCATAAATATAATTTCAGAATAACCTGTGCTCCCGAAAAATGTCAAATACTGTTATGGGACGATGACGTTATTGGTGTTCAACTAGCAGACAGACTTATCAAACGGGGAGCAAGAAAATTATACATTCAATGTTCCAAGTCAACGTCGTATCAAAACATTAAAATAAGGTAATAAATAGCTGCTGATCTTTAAAATTTAATTAAAAAATTAACAATAAATAAAATGAATATCAAATACAACTGTGTTTTTCAGATCGTGGCGAAAAAATGGTGTTGAAGTTGTAGAGTCTATAGAAGATCTAACAAGTGTTAGGCCACAGGCAGCACTCTTCAACGATGCTATGACACTTGGTAGTATTGAAGGAATATTCATCGTTATAACTCGCGACATAAACAAACAACCTTCAGACCCTTCACTATCTCTGGAGAATTTAGATTCAGTTTCAAGATTATTATGCCCTCAACTAAAGTAAGTGTTTTCAGATACAAAGTTTTACAGACATTTATAAGTAATAGGCTAGAAATATATAAATAAAACAAAACATTTACAGGTATTTCGTTGTGGTGACTACAGCAAAGAACGCAGAACAAGATATTTGTGTATCGAGAGCCAAGGCTGGATACTCAGCAACTTATCTAGATCTATCCACTTTAAGTGATGTAAGTTGACATTGTAATGTGACTTGTTTAATACATGTAGTACTACCTATGGAACAAAATCAAAATTGTATAGTTTGTGATCACTAGTTAATAAATATAGATCTGTTATAATTCCCTACTACATTAAGAAATTTTGTTAAGGTATAATAAGTAATGTTACATTAACAGGACGACGTGTTAGAGAGTCGCGAAGTGGTAGAAGCGGCGGAACAAGCACTAATCAGCGATCACACAATACTAATTGCAAGGAAAAAACATGAGCAGCCACCGACACTACTGGAACAACTTGCCGGACTAGCAGGTAACGATGGACAAAAGATGGAATAAATAGACCAGGGATTATATTTGAATAAAATTCCAAGATTTATTTAAGAAACTAATAAAGCAAATAATGTTTATTATTTAAGTGTAAACACATCATGTAAAATTATTACAATCGGAGAAGAAAGTAGAATATCAAATTCATACGAATTCAAATGTGTTTCAGATATAAACGTACCACGAAGCGTAGGTAAAGATATTAATTTGCATCAACTGGGCATGGCAGATGAGAAAGTACCATTGTTATCTGCGTTCTTGAACGTCACACACAATATATCGCTGGACGAGAAAGACATACCATTTTTGACAGTAGAGAAGTAAGTTCACACCAATGTGCTATGTAATTAATTTAATGATAGTATTACAGTTAACCTGGGTAACCTAGAATCATTTGGGTAACATTGAACGTGGGAATTTGAACTAGTTTCGATTATTTTTTCATATGAAAACAATACAATTGATAAAAGTCTGCAAAACTAAAATAAACCTTTATCAGTTACCCAAATTGACTTTAGCCCTTTGCCATTTGACCCTTAGCTAAACTAGTTCCAATTTTGTTTTGTTAATAAATAAAAAAATATATTTTTAGAATTATTGAATTGGAAAATTTGATAGCCGAAACTGTACCTGATAACATAAAAGGCTTACCAGCATTCTTCTCTAAGACTGGCTCCGACGAGCTTCTTTCAACAGCAGATTTAGTTGTACTACCTACACAGTATCAAGATGTGGTTCAAGTAAGTAACATTCATGCTTGTAAAAATAATGATAAGGTTATAGAAGAGTTAATAAATGAGAGATGAATTTTCTAGCCGGATAATGAATTCGAGATCAGTGGACAATACCTGTGCATTGTGCCGGGAATGGAGGGTCACCATGAGAGGTTCAGTGTGTTGTGTGAACGTCTCAAGCTGCCGGCGCTGGTGCTGCAGCCAGGACTTGATCATCCACAAGAGACAGTGCGGGACACTGCACTGAGATGTGCTGACGTACGTATAACGCCTTTTTATCAATACTGATATGTAAAGTCCCTTGGTATTGTTTCCCTTTTATTATTTACTTTATGATTACAGATTCTTACGAACAAAACTGAACTGCAAGATAACTTCTATCTACTTGGCTATGAAAGCGGTGTGTTGGTAGCACTTGAACTTGCAGCAATTCTAGAAGATAAAGGTGCAGATTTTTTCTAATAAACCATAAAGTTGTAGTTGATGGCTTTACTCTTAAATTTTAATGTTGTGTAAACGTTTCAGGTTTAACAGGAACGGTGTTCTGTATAGGATATGCACCAGACGAGTTCGCGCAAGAACTTGAAGAGCATCTTAGTGATTTACAAACAGAAGAGGAGTTACAAAACTCATTGATACGCCATATGTTTACGTTGATGGCGGACTGTGGGACGGAGAGATTAGACAAGGCTTTACAGAGCGCTACCACGTGGGCACAGAAGGTTGATGCGTGCGTGCGGTGTTTGTTAGGTAATATGACGCATTCAGCTCAGTACGCACAGGCAGTTATAGAGGCAGCATTGGCTCGCATACAACAAGTTCGACGACACAAGGTTGTAGCTCGCCCGCTGCGTTCTCGCTTGGTGCTGTTGCGTGCTTCGACAACAAATACTACCTTCCAGCCATCAGCTTTGCAGCAACACTCTCAGCAACCAGTCGTCGTACATCAACTAGAATGGCCTCTAGCACATGTGCTTTACGATACGCACTGTTCCAGTTTTGTTAATGAGTGTCTTGACGAGGAATTATTGAACGCTTTCAAAGAAAAGAACTTATGCGAATTTAGTCATATGCTATAGTTTTTCAAGCTATAATTTTGAGCCAAGGGCAAATTTGTTTTGAGTCTTTCAAAACAAATTAATTAACAATGACTTAAGGTAACCGTGGATTTCTTGGTATCCTCAAAACAAGTATGTAATATATGTAGGTGTATATTGTAGTTTTAGCAATTGTAGTACATATTTAGATTAAGAAAATGTTTTTTTTCGTAATTATATATATTTTTTCATGTTTTAGAATGTATATGTGTATATTTTAGTTTCTAAAAGAAGGTCATGAAAGAATTATCAATGTTTGTAATGTTGTATTTAATTTATTGAAATAAAATTTATTTAAATACAAACTTGTTTTGTTACATGGAACCTGAGTGATATTCAAGACTCACAATACTACAACTACTACTTAGAAATAACAAGCTAAAGATAAATTACGAATGAATATTTGTAAATAGTATACTAAACTTATTCTTCTGGCAATGCTAATATAAATACATCATTGTCAATTAGGTAAGTGTCACAAAAGTTGTGTTTGTCGAATGCTGATAACAGTTCATTACTGAGATATTTGTTTATTATGGGTGGCACTCGCATGTCATATGCGGACTGTGCAAGCGGCGCACGCAACTGGTGAATAGCGAGTGGTTGGCGCGAGAGTCGCTTTAGCTGCTGAAGCGACGAAACGTGCGTGTTAGCGGCGCGGAGAAGAACCAGCTGGGAGCGTAGAGACAGCTCTGCGGGGCGGTAGCGCCGCGCTTGCACAATACGTGATAGCGT
The DNA here is from genome assembly GCF_050436995.1 of Anticarsia gemmatalis. Taxonomy (NCBI): domain Eukaryota; kingdom Metazoa; phylum Arthropoda; class Insecta; order Lepidoptera; family Erebidae; genus Anticarsia; species Anticarsia gemmatalis. Next base: position 3,328,501 of record NC_134764.1, on the reverse strand, counting down.
AGCCTCAACCAACGCACGGATGAATTGCATAGAATACGATACGGACCTCTGTAAGTACCGCACGCACGTGTCTACTTTCTGAGTCCACGTAGTTGTGTCTTGTAGTGCTTCAGTTAGTTCCGCAGAGATACGGCCGGTAGTTAGAGTAACTATATGACGTATCACGGCATCTTGAAGTTGTTCCTCTGTTCTTATGTTGTGCAAATGCTTCTCGAATTCTACTTCTAGCTCATCTGGTGTACATCCAAGACAGAACACTGTTCCCGTCAAACCTAAACATAATAAGGAATCAAATGAGTACAGTTTTTGTAGGTCAATTATTTATAATTGCTTAACGTGGTTCTTCCTCCTCACCCTGGTCTTCCAGAATAACTGCAACTTTTAAAGCGATGGATACACCACTTTCATATCCTAACAAGTAGAAATTGTCTTGGCAATTGAGTGTCTTCAGAAGGGTCTGTTAAATAACAAACAGAGGTATAGTTAATTTTAGGTAAAACAAGCACGACTAAATTCGATTAGGGTCTGTGTCATGCCTCAGCGTATCTTTGCGCGGTGTCCTGCACAGTCTCGTGTGGATGATCAAGTCCTGGCTGCAGCACCAGCGCCGGCAGCTTGAGACGTTCACACATCACACGGAACCGCTCGTGGTGGCCCTCTAAACCAGGAATAATATACAAATAAACCTGGTTTGGGTCGATTTCTTCCATTTCCTAGAAGTCATAGTAATAGTAAAATGTTACTTCGTTTTCGAGAAACAAAAACGAACCTTGAAGCTGTCTCAGACCTACCTTGACATGTCTGATTAATGTTGGTAACGGTACAATATCTGCAGTTGTCGAATATTCGGCGGTACTGTACGAAATGAAATTATATAACCCCTCCAAATTGTCAAAACTATCTGTGATTGTATTACTTAGCTCGACCACCCTGAAAACATATGACATATATTAAAAAAATGGGTAAATAATCAGTGAGTTTCACGTCTACGACTGTCTATCAAACAGATCTTTCAGCACAGTTTTCACATTATCATTGCTATTATCGTGACTTATTTGCATTATTTAAACCTAAAAATTGGTTTCTTCTTTTCGAAACCCCTTGATAATTTTCCCCTGTTTTATTTTTCGGCTTATAATATAACGACATTGACAACTTACTCTTTGATCGTTAATTCACGCACTTCTTTCTCATTTAGTGATTTGTTGTATGTATCTTTGAGTAATTTTTGTACTGTATTTAGTCTATCATTACACAATCCGAGTCCTTGCAAAGTATTATTTTCGTTTTCCTTGCTCAGATCGATACCTAAAAGAATAATAGTAGTGTTAAATAGTTGACCTACCCGAGCACCCTTAGACCGCCACGGTCAGCTATACAAATCAGAAAGGGCTCACGACGCTTTCATCGGCAAATGTCGACAAAAATATAGCGTCGTGAGCACGTTCTGATTTGTCGAGTATAGCTAACCGTGGCGGTAAATAAACAATAGATAAATGAGTAATAGTAAGTTAGTTAAGTTACCAATCAGATTTTTCAGTTGTTCCACCAGTGAAGATGTTTGTACTTCCTTCAGATTAACTTGCATTGCAGAATGTCTTAATAGTAGAGATTGATCCAAAGCGTCACTCAAGTAACGCCAACACGCCCGTGTCTAAAATTAAATCTAACGCAATAAATATCCAATATTTCAAGAATAAAATTACAAACAATCATAGAATAAACTTACCTCGAAGTTTTCTTTAGATGGAGAAATGTAAGGACATTTCCCTACATAAGAATCAGTTGTCAGTATTGTAAAGTATCTGTAATATTTTCATTAGACATTACGAGTAAAAAAGAATACATTAAGTGTTGAGGACTTAGTTGTTATTCTAAGGGCCTTACTTGAGTTCTGGACACATGTGTCTTGATGCTGAATCAAAATTATGAATAATTCTTGACGCTGCTACAGTGTCAGTGGCATTGTTTAAAATAATGTGTACACCTTCAATTGGTCCCATATCCCTAGCTGTGTTGAATAAAGATACGATATCGTCGTTATAATTTAGGCTTGTATTAAAATACTTCAATATAACGCCAAATTTCTGCCAATATCTGCAAATTATCCAATAATATTATTATAGTTACATTCGCATTTCCATCCCATATATGCCAAGGAGCGTGGTAAATCTGACTTTTATTAGATTACCTCATTTTAAACAGATGGTAGGGTGTTATATTTTCACAAACAATACATAGGTTTCGTATTCCGTAGTTGACCAATTTCCTAATTACTTGAAGGCCTAAGGTTTGTTCGTCGCAAATTATCACGTGACAAGCGTTAACAGCGTCAATAATTCTAAAAAAAAAGAGATATAATATCATTGAATTGTATTACGATATTAGTAGGTTTTTACCAAAATAATACCCACCTTGGAAAAGCATTAGTATTTTCGTAGTTTTGTTTGTTTAGTAGTATACATCCGTAGTGTCGCCTTGAGTTCATAAGTCGTAAAGCACGTGATACATCGGATTCTGCGTAAGTTACTCGTACCAATGGACGAACGAAACCAGACGCAATGCCATCACTCACCAATCGATGTAGCTGCTGTTTGTAAATAATACCAAATTGTCTATATTATATCGCGAGATGCAGAGATATTTTAAAAACATTGTCAAAAACACCCGAATGTGTTAAACTCTATAGCAATTAATCATGGGAAATACAGCCTTACTTGTTTAAAAGTTTTATTAAGTTGTGAAAATATGGATGACAGATCAATCGCAGCATATGATCGCGCTTTGCTCAAATATATCATTCCAAAATCGTAGATTTCGCCGTCTTGGATTTGAACTATATCCAGTAGGAGGCCATAAATTCCAAGACTCCTTAGCATCAACTGAAAATAATTAATATATAATTTTATTTTGTATTCATCTTGCTAACGAAACTAGGTATGTTTCAATTTTGATTTCTTCTCACATTTTTAAATGCTCCTTTTTCATAACTTAGTATTAAATCACACCCTTTTCCCTTCGTAGCAGCGAGCACAGCGTCCATGGAAAGTGTTTCATGAGAATTTATAATATGTTCGTCTGGAAATAAAATAAACTAATCAAAATAATCGGTGGTTTTGTTTTGTATCTGTTCAAAACTAACAAAAACATTAATATTATAATAATAATAGTCGCGGAATAATAAAGTAAGCAAAATAAAAGCAGCTTAAACAAATACCTTTTAGTTGAAGATATATTTCCTGTAGATATCGTTTCATAGAATTGTTGTTGACTGTAGTGAAAACCCGACATTGGCAAGCCAGTGCTATAGATATGGCAGCTTGACCTATGGGTTCAACTCCTTCCTGGATTAATACTGTCATTCCAGAGTGCAATTGTCCTTTGATTACCTTGTAATTAATACAAGTATTGAGTAATGTTACCTAGTCTACAAATTATAATAATCCGAAAAAATACAATCTACTTACAAGGCAATAAAATGCTTGCAAGTATGCGAGCGGTACAGTGGCGGCATCCTCGAGGCTCCAGTGAGCCGGCACCGGCCACAGCAGCTCCGACTGAGCTTGTAGCTGAGTACTCGCCGCGCCAGACCTCACTATACCCATCACACGATCACCGCTGAAAAATAAGTTATGTAGTTAGTCATAGATCGGGAAGATATTTAAAATTTTAGGATCTTCTTACATTTCTGTAGTTCCACTGAAGTCCATCGTATATTTAACTTTGTCGCAATTATTTGGTCCTTTTGAATCATAAGATTTTATCATATCTTTATTGAGTCCTGCGTACTGGATCTGTGAACATAAGACACGTTAAAGTTATATTGACAAATATTCTATGGCATACTATTTAAGCTGAAAACTTACAAATACGGATACACCAGTTGTATCTAATTCAACGGTTGTCCGATGTAACGAGGTCTGCATGTCATCAATCCGACGGAACGGACTTGATGCCGTGATATTTGAACATTTCAGGCGTAAGTTTTCTTCTGTAGTTGTATAGCTATTATAATAGGGCAGGGGCAGGAGCTCCACTGTAAATTCACTTGGGTACCACGCAGGTAAGTTTCTGAATTTTATATTGTGGATGGAAATTCCTCCACAGCTGAAAAACCGAAAGGTATAATAAGTACATTATAATTAAAATTAATAATTATGTACACATTTTCGAATTGCAATAACATACATCGTCACATCCAATAATTCGAGCACACTGGTCTTCAGAGCTGTGTTGCCGTTTATGTTGTTCTTTTGATAATTTGTATGCTTTTCAATATCGATTAAAATTTTCCTGATGTAAGTGGGCAATGAGACGGCGTCATGTTGTTGTCTCAGCACGTTCAGTTGCAGCATGCCGTCGATGAGCGTCACCCAGTTGTCACGCCATGACACTGACGCCTCATTCAGAGAAGCATTCGCACTCTCGATACTACGAAACTCATCGCTGTAATAGTTTGTTGTACTTTATAATGTTCATATGGAAGTAAAAACAGTAGATTTCATATTTTTTTCTTTACATCTTACCTGTACATGTAATCTCTTTCATAAAGTAATTGATAGATATCTTGTGCACTTAGATCTCTGTTTTCGACATTAGTATCTATTTCGGGATGTGTTTCCAATTCGTCAGTTAACTCGGTAATGTAACCGGATATAACTTTATATTTGTCATCTAAAATCTGGATAAGAACAATTACATAACATACTAGTATGCGGTATTCTTCAGTTCGAAGTTACCATACATTTTCAACAAATTATCATACGAAAATTATATACCTCGAAATAGCCTGTGCCTCTATTTATTGCTACTGATAGTCTCAATGGACTATTATCGTGGAGTAACGGCTGAGCATCGAGATACACGTCACGGAACACAACGGACATTTTCCGTTTCTCCACACCATAAAACATAGCAAGCGTATCCCACACTGCTATCAGTGAGGCCGCAAATGGGAACGTAATGGCTCCTGAAATAGCAATTTTGTTTAGTTCTTATAGCAATAGTTTATTGTTTTTTGGGAAAGTTTTATTTAGCTTACCTCTCACTACGTGTCCTCGCAAGTAACTATATTCCGGATCGTGATACGAAATAACAAATCTACAAGACGGCGAAGTTACCTTATCTTCATTTGAAAATCTCGGTACAACCCTGAATCATAAGTAGCAGTTTTATTCTTGTCAATATTAATATTGTATATTTTTATAATATTATGTTGAAAAACCGTAATCTCACCATTTGTCGTCATGAAACCATTTAACTAAGTGCGCCAGCATAGGAGTGCCAGTTGAGACAGGAAATTGTATTCTTGGGTACAGAACCTGTGTTTTTGGATTGTAACCAATATTGTACAGGCTGAAAAATGTGCGTATAGTAAAATGTGATTAGTGTAATAGTATAAATTGTTAATATTTGTTAACAAGTTGTATGAAGATTTACGAACTTTCCAAGAGCTTGCAAAAGGTACAGCACACTGTCTGCATGTCCACGTCTAGTGAGCGGCACATGTCGGCAGTCTGCAGACAAGGAGCGTTTGAGGATCGCCTGCAGCAGTCCGTGCGGCGCCACCTCCACCAGCACTGCGTTACTGGGGATCAGTCGCGACGTCTCCTCGAACAATACTGGACTCTGCACAAACATTAACACTTGTCTTGTCAGTTTACAAAACCGTTGGCCGAACGATGGAAGAAAAAACTTACCAAGAGATTGTTAGTGTGATATTCAGCGGAGTTAATTTTCGCAGATGTTTCGTGCCATTGATCCTGTGGCACTGATGTTGACAACCAACGTTCACTACGAGGTTTCGGAAGTATGATTTCTTTTAAATATTCTAGAAGCTTAGGTCCTGCAATCATGAAGATGTTAATTTTACCTTTTCTAGAATAGCAGCTAATCAAATGCCTTCTTACAAGGATACAAACCAGCTTCTGTCATATATCTTGAGTGATACGCAATATTTGAACATGGCACCTCTTTAGCAAATATTCCACGAGCACTCAGTTGCGACACAAATTCATGCATTTTATCCGCTGGTCCAGAAACTGTACACGAATCAGTCCCATTATGACATGCCACATCTAATTCAGGTGGGAGCATTTTCAAAATCTAAAAATAGAAATATTGTATAAATATATGTGTAGAAACTAATATCATAAAATGCGGTCATGGATATTACCTGTTCATATCCCAAGCCAACTGCAGCCATTGAACCATGAATGAGCGGCGTCTCTAGTGACACGCGGCCGCGACTGTACGCCGCTAGTATCATCTCCTCCGCCGTCAGACAACCGTCTGCGTACGCGCATCCCAGCTCTCCCACACTGTGACCTGCGATATTTATACATTTACTCATTGTGTCCTTCAGCTTATTATTTCGAACCACTGCTGCACTGTGACTTACCGATAATACCATCAGGCTTTAGCTCCAGGTGTTGCAGTATATCTGTTAGTCCGATCTGCACAGCGGCGATTCCAACAAACGAGTGTAAAATATTATCAAATATAGTTTTATCTGGTGATGTGATTATATGAATAAGATCAAGTCCTTTGGGTTCTAATACACGCTGGCAACTGCAAATAACAAGCAATCCTTGACATTGTATCAACGATCTATTATTCTTTACCCATAATCAAGTATTCGTACCGTTCTATAGCAGCTGCGAAGATTGGTATACGCATGAGTTGTGCGCCCATACCGGCCCACTGCGAGCCCATACCGCTGTACACGAACCACAACGGTCGCTTAACGTCATCAAAGTATTCAGACTTTTTAGCAAGGCAAGTGGTCTGATTGTTTTTATCTAAACCTGTAACCAGAAAGTATAAATACATAATAATGTTGATAGAAACGGCGAACTATGTTTTTTTATTTCCATTTATAAGGTTTTACCTAGAACAACGTATCCTCTGGCAAGATGACCGGTAACGTTTAATAAATGAATATTGTGCAGTAAAGCAAGTTCTTCTGGATCGATTGGTCGAGAATTGAGATCATCAATAATGTGATTAATGCTTGATTCTTGCCTTCCAGAGAGTGGCACTAAGTAAGGCAATGTGTTAGACGCCAACGATACCTAAAATAGAATAGAAACTTCTGTTATAACTTGTGTTATTTTATGCATGCCTAACTGGTGTAATGTATTTTTCTGTACCTTAGGTTTATATCGTCCATGCAGCAGCACGTGTGAGTTGATACCTGTGACGGACATGCCGTTGACGGCGACGAAGGTGCGCTCGAAGCGCTGGTGCTCGGTGACGATGCGCATGCGACCTTCACGCAGTGCTGCTATGTCCTCGCGAGGATGCTCGCAGTGCAGGTTAGCCGCCAACTCTCCTTTTTCATATCCTAGCAAGACCTTTAAAAGGACATTCATTTTCATGATTTTGTACACTTTTGATTATAAGTACCTATTTATATTTGTTTTATTAGGACCTGTAGTGCAATTCTTTACAGTCGGTACTGTCGAGTTTCGAGAGTTGACTGAGTGACATTGCAGTGTACTGCCAAAATAGTTCCTACTCACTAGAGCTCACTAGAGGCGCTGATCAGGGATTCGTGCAAAAATTCTGGATAGCCGGTTGTCAGTAGTCGATAGTGGTAGAGAATCGAGCTACTGCCATCGCCATATAAATGTCTGCATAATATTTATCAGTAGAGCAAGTTCTACAGTACTAGTGGTAATAATAGTTTGTTTTTGCCCATACCTTTGTGATGCCAGTGATACCAGATGCAGCTTCCGTATATCCAACATTAGAAATGACACTACCGATTAACAACGGGCTATTTCTGTTTCCAAGAAAAAGTTGTTCAATACTTTGTAATTCCGCTTTATCCGCTGCAGGTGAGGCTAAAGATATGATATTTTTGCATTACATTTTTGAGCTAAAAACCTTTCTAAGTGTTTTATATTTTTAATTTTGGAGCTTAACTTACCAGAACCGGAAGCTTCAATATATTCCACAGCATTTGGTGAAACTTTTGCCTCTTTATAAAATTGTGACAAGAATTTTATGACTTTTTCTGGATTCCGCGTGAAATTGAACTGCGGCTCCGTATTTCCCTTTCCTTCGTCTACTATTCCAGTAAATTCATTTTTGACGTTTATTATTTCCGCGTAAACTCTGTAATTATTATTTGTATCGATAGACATTCAACGTTGATATACTATGAGATTATGAACTCATTTTTTTATATCTACATATTTGGTTATGAAAACCTTTTTTAAAATATACATCTGACTCATCAATATTGATCAAACTTTCGCGCAAAACTTATACTATGGGTATTATATCGATACAATGTCTGTATGTTTATTTTGAACAAGTAACTCCAGCACGCGTTTTGCTATTTCGTACCTCAAGGCGTCTTTTGCTTTTTGTAGAAACAATACGTTGACCGCATCTGACATACAACATCCTTCAGCGTTTTGATCAAAAGATCTCGTTTTACCATCTTTTGATATGTTTATAATTCTGTAATGAATTTTGTGTTAGGACTAAGAGTTTAAAAATTAAATAAGCAATGAGTCAAGCAGAGCAACGTAAAAACCTTAACTTATTTGACTTAAAATAGTTTGTATGTCGCATACCATATTATGCATGCGATTAGCTAAAAAGGTTAGGTACTTTAAAACTATTTTCTAAATACATTGTACACTATGCCTAAACTATTTGTTAAGCATTAAACGTTATTCAAAATAGCAATGATAACGTTTTATGTAGATATAAGTATGTTCAAAGGTAATTTTATGTACATATCATTTAGGTATAATAATTTTATTAATATACAAATATCCTAACCTCTGGTAATGTATAGAAGATTGCGGCATTAGGCATAAATGGCCAGCTCCAACGATAGCTGCTTCACATTCTCCGCGTTTAATGGCAAAGTATGCCTGCTCCAATGCCCTAATTGAGCCACAGCAAGCCTCGTTGATAGAAATTGAGGGTCCTCTCACATTCAACCAGTATGAGATTCGGTTAGCAAACATTGTCTTACTGCAACTGTAATAATATGCCAACAACGTTATTTTAATCTGTTATGGGTTTAAGTGGTACTTGCAATGATATTTCATTCTGATCTTACCCTATAATACGATAGTGTGATTTCGCAGCCATACATTCGTAGAAACATGTACATTCCGATGCGGAGAATACTGATGCCATAAAAACACCCACTTTTTTGTCGCTTAAATGTTGTGGGTTAAGACCTGAAGGCAAATTTACACAGGTATTTAATAGAACCAACGTTATTATTGAATTATATTTGAAAATCTGTCTGACCTGCATCAAAAAGAGCTTGATAAGTATTTTCCATCAGTTTTCGCGCTATTGCATCAGTGCCATGGGCAAGAACGGCGTTAACGTGAAAAAATTGTGCATCAAACCGATCTAGTTCGGGAGCCTTGCCAATAAACGGAGACAATTGTGGGTGATTATAGTTCCAACGGGGATTATTTGTCGTAATTGGATTGACCTATTAAAGAAAAGTAATAACTGAATTAAAAGCACATTGCTAGACTCCTACCGTTCTTTTTCGTTTGTATTTATTTAGAAGTATTGTTTGTATTAACAATTATTTGAATGTGTAAGCAATGGTATTTGTGAATAAGCTTGTTGATAGAATTAAGTCATTTGGGTACAATTCAATCTCTATCCATAAGAGTTTATGCCATTACAACTTTTGAAATACAAATACAACTTCTACATTCAACTTAGAAATGAAAAACAGTGATCTCCATTACCTTGTTATAAAGAATTTCTGAGAGCTCTTTAACGTTGCGTGATTCTGGGAATGTTCCTGACATCCCAGAAATAACGACTGCTTCGTTCACCTCTGATCTCTCCATTTTGGCTGAATCGGCCCTCGTATCCGAAGACTTCGCGTTTCTTTAATAGCCTGTGGTGTTTTAGATATGGTAACACAATTTGCCATTATTATTTCATATTGCAGCTACAACGTTGCAGTTTCGCTAATTATATTTATTTTAGTTATATTAAGCACTTATAGTAATATTTCGCGAGACGATCGTTTCCTTACTTCCTTAAGAACGTTTTGGACTTAGAATAAGGTCTACACACTTGCGATTAGATATATTTTTTCAGTTTACATCCTTGTGATAAGGTATATTTTTGGCAAAGGGCCAATGATTGCAGGGTCTCCATCTCCAATAATACTACGCGTTGCTCTACCGAAGTAAATATTTTTTTTTTTTTAAATAATAATTCGACTACATTTGAGTTTAATTTTAAGCCTTGTGATTATTTAGTATTAACATTATTAAAACTTTAAACACTGAATTAGTGAGCTGTTAACACTTATTGCTAACATTCAGTATGACCTTGCATTACGATTAGCATAATATAAAACTTGCATTAGTACATATAGGTGTATCAAAATAAAATTTACAAAAGTAGGCATGTATTACTCACCTGATTACGTTTTATTAATAAGCGTATTAGATGACGACTCCATTATATTGCTAATTAATACTCAAGAATTTATTATATTAATTTATTATAATTTATGTATAGAATTACCTATAATGTTAAAGTGTAATGTAAACACTATACAAGTAAGGACTACTTTGGCTCTGCCCGTCTTATTTATTATTCTTGCAGTTTTTTTTAACAGACCCTTCAGGCGTGCGTCAGATTGCGGCTACATCGTGGCTTTTTATTAAAAAAATTAAAAACAGACATAAGTCGTCGCATGTCAGTAAGGTCTTGGTGGAAGATGAGAGTCAGACTGGTAGTCCGACAGAATGCTAAGACGTTAAATGTTAGACGTTACGCTAACGTTTTTGAAGTTAGAACAGTAAAACTCTCTGTTTAGATTTATAATTACCAGAAAAAAATCCCATCCCCTAAAAAGTTCAAAATTGAATGCGCGGAAATAGATAGCTATTTCAAGAAATAGTTGAACTTTTTTAATCCCTGGTCAAAGGTTTTTTTTTCAGATATTACTGTGTCATCTACACCAATTTTACGCGAGAGCAGGATAGAATAGAATTTAGATACTCGTTTTTTTACCAAACACAGTTTTGTACAGACAACAGACACTACAGACTTTTGTTTTACTTCTATTGGATGGGAATTTTCATTAGAATACGTCATATAGACCTGTACTCTAATTAGGTTAGTAGGTATAGCACGGGTCGAATTCAGGTCGGTTTAATCATGTCCTTACCATACTGGAAAAAACTAGTTATTTGTAGGTTAATAATGGTTATTATTTTATAAAGAAAATTTCAGTACATACTTTTAATACGTTGTAATTTAATAAAAGTATTACTTCGTACAATTTAATTTAAAAGCCGTTTATTTACAAAAAAAAACTATAGACTACATTAAAAATTACATCAGGAAGAAGCAGTACTGCATCTGTTGAGGTAACCTTTCAATTTCTGGGGTTTTGAAGTGAGATTTTTCGCCAACAGTGTAGGTCATGACGTGGTTGACAGTGGCGGAGCCTGGCTCGTCCCCGCGTTCTACGTACACTTTAGAAGAAATGGTCTCTTCAAACTCTTCGCCGACTAATTCAGGCTCAGGTTCAACTGGTTCTTCGAATGGCAAAACAACGGTAGTGGTTGTAGTGACAGGTTCCATGGAGCAGTACGGAGGGTAGTAATCGGGACTGTAAGATACTGCGTCATAGAAGTTCGGACGTTTGCTCACGGGAGGACTGTAGTAGTTGGAGGTAGCGGGCGGCGGTATCTGAGTTTCGTATGGGTAATTGTAATAGTAATTGTAGCTTGGGTAGGAGTCTGAATAATGATGGTAGTTTACAGCTGGTTCAGATACAGGAGCGCATGGTTTCTGCTGTTGTTCAGGTTGAGTGTAGGCGGGACAGGTGTTATCTTCAGGCACTCTTCCAGTTAAGTTTTTCAATTCAAGCGTCTCATGCAACAAATTAGTCATGTCCTTAGCATGCTGGTTTGCAGCAAACGCAAGGTCTGAAATAATTTCAGTGTCAGGGCTAAACTCAACGCCGTATTTGTCAGCGATTTCTTGTGCGGTCATCATTTTGTCTATAGCGATATTCTGATACTCGTTATTGGATTTAATATGTTTGAGAAGTCTGGTGATTAGTTGAGTACTGGCCATTGGAGTGTCGATTGATCTCTTTTTGCGAAGATTGTTGTCTTCTCCTCCTTCTTCTTCTTTATTCTCGCAGGTGCTCAAAGCGTAAGATAGAAGGTTCGCCATTTCACTCTGTATGGCGAGAGTAATCTTTTGAGCGATTTCCTTGATTTCTTCAAGCTGCTCTTCGGCGGATTTTTCAGTATCGATGGCATGAGTCATCATTGCGACTGAAGATGTAGGAAACAAGTGAGCGTCCGGTAGGAGAAGGAAATCAATCCAGTCTCTTCTCGCACTTTGGAAATTATGGACAACTTCATCGTCTGCTTCCGTTGTACTGTTTGTAATTTCCTGGTTTTCAACAGTTTCTTCGCAGCTGTCTACATTAGCGTAAGTAAATGAGCCCTAAAATAAAATAATTATTCAATATGATTTTTTTGTGAAACACTCAAAATGTATGCTTCAGAAGACGAAATGCGAACGATATCAGAAAAGTATAGATGCGTATTTATTCCGAAACACTGAGGAAAAAAATACTGTATAAATAATTACCTGAATGACCAGGGCGAGGATCAGGTACAAGGGAGCCATGGTGAATAAGTTGTGTCTATTCACCTGTCGTACATACATTTATATGAAATACCTATCATTTAGTTAGGAAACTATTTTGTAACATTGTACAGTACTTGTCGTGCAAACAAAGATAGGACATGTCTTTAACGTTTAAGCAACGTTAGGACATGGGTTTTACAAATTTTCTCATTGACGTTATTATGAAACAGTACTACAGAAAGTTGATTTCGGATTTTATTACTTTAATTTAAATTAACATTATAAATAGTTCAGACGGAACTAAGTATAGGAAACATTTTATCACCATTATAGTAGAGGAAAATGGTATTTTATTGGACACGTGGTCGAAATGTTGGGTATCATATTTTATATTTTTAAATAAAACGCCATCAATATCATATCATTGTTTGTCAAATTGATAATTTATTTCGTTCAGCATACGTCAATATGATTAAAATGTTAGTTAATTTATTCAATAAGTACGTCAGCTTTAACATACTAATTATTCGTAAGTCAATGAGTCTTATAACGTAATGCTCACTCAATAATTAAGTACTTGCATAGTAGCATTGTATTTTAAGTAGATATCTACTTTTTACATATCACTACTTAATATAATTATTCGCTATTTGTCGCGTCTGTTTGTCTGCTTGAGGTAAACTCAAAATGTACTGAAGAGATTCAGCTTTTACCAATAGATAGATTTTCAAGTAGGGTTTTTGCGTATAATTAGTTGAGATTAACCCGGCGAAGCTGGGGCGGGACCGCTAGTACATTCATTAAATATCATGTGAAATACAAACTACCGTTGGTTATTTGTGTGTGGGCAAATAAGTATAACTACATATAATAGTTTTGTCTTTATAATTTGTCGGAGTAATACATGTACTAACAAAGAAAAGAAATGAAACAGACATTGACGACATTGAGAATGCAAAACAATGTTATAGATACCTAACATAAAACTTTACATGCGTGTACGAACCCAATGGATTTGTGTGGCAATATAAACCAAAATTGTTGAGTAACGGCGATTTGCGCAGTTTTGCGTACGAAGGGTTTTATTTTCCAAAAAACTACGCGACCGACATCACCATCTGTATCCAGTGTATACATATAATATTATATGTAGTAATTCCTTTAAATATCTTGTAAGATAAGTGAGACACACACGTTTAATAAATAATAATTTATTAAAATATAATAGACATTGCTTTTTGAAAAATCATTTACAATAAATTAAAGTCACTTTCTTAAATGCATACATTAAATTATTATTTTTTGTTCAGTGTTAACCATACTGTGGGGTTTCTGGATGTTTTGGGTAGGGGGGATATGAGGGTGATGGGCTGGCAGGGGGATAAGCTGGTACTGCACTCGGAGGTGGGTAGCTAGGCGCTGGAGCATAAGGTGGAGGTGGGTACGGTGGAGGATAAGGGGCTGGAGCCGGGGGGTAAGCGGGCGGCGGAGGAGAGTACGGCCTGTACGCTGGTGGCGGATAATCTGGATAGTAATAATCTCTATGACAAGGGGGATACGGCTGGGGGTATCCAGGATGAGCTGGGGGAGGATAGTGTGGAGGAGGGGGCGGGGGATAACAAGGGTACTCGTAGCTGTAAGGGTAGCTTGATGAACTTGGTGGGTAAGGATAAGAAGGTGCGCGTTCCGGTGGTGGAGCAGTTTCGTAAGAATAAGTAGGGCTTGCAGACGTGGTCTTTGAGATCGTTACAGTCGGCGGATTGGAGGCCGTCGTCGGGGTCGATGACACGTATACGACTTGAGGCACAGGGTACGGGTAGCTGTACGCTGTCTCGTAGGACGTTGTCGTCGGCGGGTACTCTGTCGAAGGGGCTGACGATGTGGTCGATGATGATGAACTTGAAGTAGCCGCTTGTGTTTTTGCTATAAATGCTGTAAAACAAATGGTACATTTCAGTTGATTAACTCATGAGTTTTAATAAGGCATTGATCTTTATTTATTTTCAAATGCATGCAGGTTTACAACTGTTTGGCCCACAACTGACGATTAAGCTAGATAATATTAGAAATGTAATCATTTTCACAGATTGAAGTAATTTATTTTGTTCTTTATGAATAGTTTGACTATTCATAAAGAATAAAGAATCGGTGAAATAGCATCGTAAAGCCAAATTTTAGTTTCGCTTAAAACTATCGTATGTACCTACACAAAAGAATCCACTACATAAAAGTATAGAACACGACAATAATTAATTAATAGCATTCCACACGAACTGCAACGTCAGGTAAACATGACATTTTGCAATTCTAGCAACACTATGTAAATACAAGTAACTTTACAAACACACAACTGACACAACATTATGCTACTGTGAATTAACTATTTTATTTTATTTATTTTATGTTTTTATTAGATCACGTCTATTATATTCAAAGATACATCCGCGTTTCTCCTCATGTAGATTTGGTCCCAAAAATGGGGGGTTAGCTAGTACTTTCTGTATTTTGTTTTGATATAATGTACAACCATAAATGGGACTATATACCAAATTTATAATCCAATTCTAACAAACACATTTGAAAAAACAAATAAAACTCTGCTGGCTCCGTCAGCCGTATACTATACACAGCTAAGTGATGAGAGATTGTCAACCTATGATTATTTGAGTAAGTGATATGTAGCTTTACTTACGTGCATATAATGTGCTAATCATCTGGTTCATTCGCTCGTTAAGGGCTGCCATCTAAAACAAAAAATAATTGGTACGTGTGTTCGTATAAGTAATTGGATTAAAACATTATATCATACAATAAATGCGGCTGTAATTGTAGACATAGCTAGTGATTAAAATTAAATATTTATCTTTAGCACATAGCAATACGTTTTACAAAGATTACTATAGAGTTTTTAAGTTTAATACATAGTATTTGACTGTAACATCTTTTTATTAAATAATTTTGGTGGATTTTTGATTACAGTCTTGTTCACATCATATTGGTTTAAGTGGTGGCCAATGCTAACTACTACGCCTATCGTAGAGCCTCTAACAATATTCTTAAAACGGGACTAGTATAAAAAATATGTATATTTACCTGCGACTGTTGTAAATTATGACAGTTAGATGACGTAGCATAACTCAACCCTATCGATAACGCACTTAACTTTATAATTAACAGCAGCATGTCTGTTATTTCAAGCTGCAGCCACTGAACAAGACGAACATACACCAGTACACACAATATTACTTAGTAAAGGACCAATCTATCTTATTTAAATACTACAGAATCGTAATCAGAAGTGAGACGTGATGAGTTTAGACGAATATTAGATAAGGCAGATGATGATAAGTACCGTTTTTCACGCGTGAGGATAGAATTACTGATAGACTTACCGGAAAAAGTATATTTGATTTGCTTAAATATTATGACACCTATCAACATAGTTATTTGGATTGGTACATGTAGCTTATGGGAATACAGGTATTTAGTTAGTAACTTTAATAATGTTTGTTTGATATTTAAGCTAGGTTGAACAACCTCGCATCGCAAGTTGTCAGCTTCGTAGCAAGGTTTAATGCATTATACAGTTAATTCCCATAGAATGTGGGCAGCATTTAGTCTAGTAACGAAATTTCAAACAGAATTTATCCTTTATGTCCCTTAAGTAACTAAGCTTCGCAGTAATGATTTGGAATTCACCGTAAGACATACAAAATGCAGATTGCAGACAAGCAAAAAGTTGGTATATAGCAAATTCTTAGGTCAAACGCGTAATGTGGCAACGTTGTATCGTAATGATAAATAAAGTAAAATAATATAATAGTAAGTAAATAAATAAGAACATTTTTTGACCGACAGCGTTCGGCCAAGTTCATCGCTGTTCATACCTGCACAATAACTGCATACTCAGTTTAATTAATTATATCATTTCGTCATAAATAAAACGACATTGGCTAAATTGTGATAGTGTTATATTAACATATAAGAACAGTACGTGCGTAATGACTTTGTGTAGTAATTTAAAAGATCAAAGGTTCTGCCTAATTTGTAATAAAATTAACATTGAAAATTGACTCTAATAACAAAACAAATTTTGTACAAAAGTACTACGTAATTTGCTACTCGATGTCATATTCTACGATATCAGTGACATAAGACACATTGTCCAAAGCAGGTTGAGTATCACTGCCAACTAGAAGACGTCGGTTCACCTGAGCTTTGGCAAACATAATTTCTATCCCCAGTATTATCAAGGATAATACAGCTCCAAAAATGGTGCACAGAAGTAGAGGGGCTACATCTCCTAGTTTGACTCTTTCAGCTAAAAGAGCTGCTCTGCAAGGGGGTTGAGGGATCCTCAGACGATTGACTAGTCGTTTTCCAAGGCCTGTTTCAAGTAACCATGCTCCAGCAACGCGGAGTGTTGAAGACCATTGCCCATTTTTCGTAGAAGTGATCCAGGTTAACGTCTGCCAATAAAATAAATAGATAATAAAATTATTCACACAGACTCAAGCCCAACACCTCTCAGTAATAAAGCGGGAATGCGTTTCATTTCAGTAAACGTTAGAATCGTTTACATAAAAAATAACGAATTTTCCGCGTTTGACTTTTAAATATGACTATTCATGAACGAATTACGCAATTAAAATGAATGGTCCGACTTTCTGTGAAGTAACTCGGTGAATATATTTGGGTAATTTCAATTTATTAATACAGATCTATTATTGGATATAAAAAATCCATGCAGGAATATCAAGAACAGCGACTTCCTCCTGTATTATGGGCCATATAATTCTGTACAAGTACCTCGGGAATAGTATCTACATGCTGCAGTTTACAAATATGGTAATCACTGAATGTCTTGAAGTGCGGATAGATTTGATTGTACTCGCTGTGGAACGCGGTGCTTCCTTGTTGTATCAGCTCTACTCCCTTCTCTAACTCTTGGTAAAATTTCGATGTCTTTTTCTTCTTTTTCAAATATTCTAGTTCGTCCCAAGTCGTTTCTACCTGCAGTAAGAAAAAATGGGTAAAAGAGATTGAGAGAGTTTGAAATTTAATTTCCCAGCAATCGAGTTTCAGCCGAGCTCCTTTTTATTGGTGTTTGTACGAAATATTATTTTTTAAACGTCATTAGTTGTAGCAAGTTCGGATTTCAAAGGAGTAAAACGATACAGTTGATTCGTTTGCTTCTTATCTACATTTACAACTAAACTTACATCGAAAAACAAATAACGCATATAATCATAGTCTTCGCTCGCTATGGCATACTTGGAGTCTGCGAGCGCCTTCAGTGAGTCAGGGCCTCCTCTGCCGGTGCTCATGAGAGCTGACACGATGGCTGACGTGTAGTACGCATGTACTAACATGCCACTCACTGACAGGACGGTGAACGCCCAACGACCTGATGCACCCTCGGGTACCGCACTGGCATCTGTGGTTAAAGTGGTTGTATTAAACTATTAATAGAAGATAACTAAAGATTGAATTAAAAGCATTGTTTTGCAATATTTTTATTATCAAGGGGTTCCTTTTTTAATGTTTCTTTTTTCATTTATTAATCGTTAATATATTTGACAGTAAATCGATCAGTAAATAGTGAAACTAAGCAAGATGACTAAGACTGAGTAAAGCAGAAATTAGTGTTTTAAAAAACTACCTTGTTGTAAATAAGTAGTGAGCACTGTATAGAACGCGCCCTCTTGTTCAATAGGGGTTTTTGAAGTAACACGCTGCACTAACGCCAGCAGCACCATCATCGCGAGACAGGCCCACCACACCGCCGGGGAGAACGGCTCCAAATACATGTTGCTACTACTCTCTCGTTCAGCCAGGTACGTGAATCCTACCCTGTAGAATACAACAAGGTGGCTGGTCTAAGGGAAATTAGAATTGGGTATTCATATCCCAATGAACAAAATATTTTGGTTCTACAGCTTTCATTTATTGCTAATATATACCTATCCTATCGTTCCCTTGTTATAACTCTCGCTGTCTAATAACAATCTCTACGTAGAGCAATATTGTGACATTGTACCTACATTTTTTAAATTGCTATTTGTAAACCTTTAATTCTGAACTCCTAGTCAATTTGACTAACTTTCAAGCATAGATGAATCCAAGAATGAAATACTAGAGATACCTAAAAGGCCAAATAGCGACGACATAATCGAGCACGTAGATACGATCCAACAGTATCCGCAGAATGCCACCGGACAAGTCTGCCTCGCCCGTGGACAGCATCACGTACATACTGTTGTTTTTTATCATCGCTGCCCACAACTCGTTCTCAATCAACACATCCCTGAAACATTACAATATTTTTTGGTGATAAAACTCAAAAACTTCTAAATAGATTTACGAGCAGGTTTGACTAGTAAATAAAAATACTTGGGTAGGTTTTAGTTGGCACATAATTAATTAAGGTTTTGTGTAAATGCCAGAGATACTTTCGATAAAATCGAATAAAATACAAAACTGCTATCGGATTCCAAGTTCAGGCAGATTAAAGGCTGCCGGATCTTAATAAAACGGACTTATTTCCATACTAACTGTCCGTTGACCGCTTCCACTAGTAGCATAGATGTGTGATAGCCGCTTCTTATACCAGGATCTTGGTCAGATATGGACTCGTCGTCTAGAAAGTTCACAAACGTGCCGTCGTACTTCTCTGGAGAATAGTGGCCTACCTGAAATACAAATTAATTCAAAATATTGTTATTTAAAAGCAATATTAGGGAACGTTCGTATCTGACGAAACATACGTCGCGTACAACGCCAGAACAGACAAATGTAAAGAAAAACACTCGACGGTTCACACTCAACCGATAATGCGTCGGTGCGAAGCCCATACAAATTAAGTTACGCTAGACGCATCTTCCGTCAGATATGAACGTTCCCTTGATCTTATGACGCAGAAAATTCTACAAATATTAGCGTCGCAGTAACGGTTTTAACGACTTTACTTCCATAGACGAGTAGGATAACAGTAGGTTACGTATGTTGATGAATAGGATAATAATATTTTTCGGTTATTATTTTATTAATAAAATATATCTTATGTTGACTATCTTATCTTATGTAACATACAGGAGTAGCGATTTTCAATGGGTATTTCTTCAAATCCTGCCTTCTCAAGATTCTTTCTCGCTCGTGCATTAGAACAAACCCTGCACTCTGCGTCCAGTACGCCCAGGGATGGATAGCAACGCCATCTCGCGGGTGAATGTATGCATCGTAGAAATTCACTACTTCAGAAGATTCAGCAACTATAGAGATTGCTGAAAATCGATTTATTAATTGTTAATCGATATAGTTAAGTTTAATGAGGAATATAATAAAGATATATTTCAACAACTGGTAATAGGACTGTAATCATTTGTATTTATTCGATATACATATAATATCGTTATTATAGGCAAATCAAAGATTACGATTCGACTCCGCTTATATGCATCGTCATCACTCGGTACCTGGCTAATCCTAAAAGTATTAAAATGACTGCCTTTCAAGGCAAAGTAGACAACAAACCAAAGTCCTTCTTGTGTCAGTGGTTTTTATATCGCGGGAATAACAGTGTGCTGTTCAAAAGACCAAGAGACTTGATTGATTTCGAGTATTTACTAAAAACATATTCTTTGTCACCTGTATTCCCTTTACGGTCGTTGTAGTCTCCATGTTTCAAGTAAGTCACGTCGGCATCGTAGCGAACTTTACGCAAGACGGCAGGCAGTCTGTCGCCGACTATCAGCCATTTGTACTTTGTGAGGAAATGCTCACGCTTTACCTAGAAATATGGCAGCGGGATTGATAACCTAATATATTAATGAGCCATATCAAAAAGGAAAGAATCGATATTGACTTTAAAAAAAATATGAATACGCATCTATTCATGGATTTATATAAAAAAGTGCGTTTGTAATTTACTGCCGCTGCCGCTTGCAGCGTACTATAAGAAGTAAAGCTTTCTTTTACTTCTTATTAGGAAGGCTTTACTAAGGCTATCGTAGGTACCCAATATTTTTATTTTATCTTTGTAGTAGTAGTTGCGGGGATTAACAAAAAACTATTTTATTATTGCAAATACCTACGGCATAAAATACTGTAGCCGAAACTTAACACTATGATGTCTATAGATTTAAATATAGATGCGCCCATCCTAAGTAGTTATAATAAGGAGCAATATTCCTAAAGGGTTCTATACCTTTTTGAACATTTTGTCGTCATCGTGTCCAAGTGTCATGTACATAACTCCTTGCAACCGATGACGGTCGATGTGATCTAATATGGACGGATCACAGGAAAATGTCGCACTCAATCCGAACCGCGATATTTGACGGGTAAATTTGATCTGATCTGTAAATAATGAACTTTTAAACTATTTGAATGTTTTTCTACATTTTTGGTTTGGATTGCGGTGTCAGTGATCGTTATTAAAAAATACAGTAAGTTATTAGTAACAGTTACTCTACTTTATTGTTTGAACTCTTACCAATCGGTGGCCAACATGACAGTATTATAATACTGCCAACCACTTTGTACTTGAAGAATTCCACCACAGCCTGAGCAAGCATGATTATGACGAGGGTTGCATTACCAATGCCAAGTTCCACTATGAAATTATTAGTTTATGTTGTGCCGGCTGGGTACAGTCGACGAAAAGGCGAATAAGTATACTATTTAATTGATAGAAATAACATACATATTATTATATCTGGTACCATTTTAAGTTATTTATATCTTGAATGTCATTTCCTGCGAAAACTGGAAATAGGAAAGTTATCATTCATAATAATTTGTAGTCTCACGCTATTTCGTTGTTATAACGAACCGTTTATTATATTGCTATAATGATCGTGTTCTCAACTGTACTTGCGCATACAAAATGCAGTGGAAACAATTTGGGCGTGTACACCACAAATAACAGATATTTAGTAAACAACCACGTTTATACACAACCTATAATTTATATATTATCGATTAAAACCCTTAGTTTAAAGCCAGTAAATTTATTTATAAGTACATTAAATAAAATAGAACTAACATTAAATAGTGTTAATAATATTTATAACAAGGGCAGGGAGGAGGAGGGGGTAATTCTAGGGGTTTTGGTTCTAAACTGATAGGTACAGGAGGTGGGACCATGAACGCTGTCATGGGCACTCCGGGGGGTGGCGGGGGTGCTCCGCAGCAGAGCGGTGGGGGAGGGGGAGGAGGTACTAAGGATATTACAAGGGGTGCAGGTGCTGGTGGTGGCGCCGGTGGCAAGCACATCGGTGCAGGTGGAGGCGCAGGTAACATTAAAGGAGCAGGAGCTGGCGCCGGCAAGAACATAGGTGCTGGAGGAGCTGGCAGCATCATAGGTGCAGGTGGTGCCGGTAACATGAATGGAGGTGGCGCTGGCGCAGGGAGCAGGAACGGTGACGGAGGAGGTGCCGCCAGCATCAGGGACGGCGGAGGAGCTGGCAGCACTAGCGGTGGAGGAGCTGCTGGTAGACATACTGGGGCAGGAGCCGGCGCTGGCAGGAGCATTGGCGCCAGTGCTGGGGGAGGCAGGCAGCACGGCGAAGGTGGTGGGGGTGGCGCCAGCAATATCGGTGGCAGAGCGGGCGCGCCGCATGGTGGAGGTCCCGCCGGCATCAACATTATTGTAGGTGGCGGAGGTAACAGCAACTCCTCGCATTTTCCACATGGCAACTTCTTCTTTTCTTTTTCTGAAAGAAAGTATTTTTTTAGGTTTTGTTTGACGTTCCTTAAAATATTCGATGAGAGTAATATTGTGTACTCACCAAGAAGTTTAGTGGCCAGGAGGGGCTTCAACAACCTGCATAAAAAAGTTGTTAGTACAGGTTCCAGATAAATATTAATATGTATTGACAATAGTAAAGTACTTACGATGCTAGAACTGCTTTTTTACATTCTTTCATTTCTTTCAGGGCCTCCAACTGAAATCAAAAAACACATTTTAACGGTCCAATATTATAAAGAACCTCAAATTATTAAGTGAAAACAATACTATACCAGACATAGCCCTTTCTCATCACAGGCGATCACATAACACGATGAAATAAGGACAATGCCTATGGAGGACCAAAATATTTTTTGACCCCCCATTTTGTGTGTTTACAGAACTAGACCAGAATAATATATGCTATAAACATGAAAAATCAATGCGTATTTAAAGAAAAGATATTGACATTGATGAAGATATTAGACATTTTAAACGTGATTATCTTACTGAATATTATCAAGAATTGATGTAACACCTACTGGAAAATTTGAGAAGCTTTTACATGATAAGATCGACGTGTTGATAATATTATGTTTAATGTTTATAAACGTAAAAGCTGTTATCTCATTTATGTAAGATACTCTATTGAGTAATATTATTACGAATTAATGTAACTATAGGATATTAAAATAAATATCCAAACTTCTATTATTTTAGGTCAAAGGATTGTGGATGAAAAAGATTTAAGTCGGCGTGAATAATTATTTTAGTTTATTTTAACAAGTACTAAGTATATTATATCTAAGAATCTGTAGCAATTTAAGATAGTTGAATGCATTCATATTTAAAAAGTAATATGTCGCTTAAGTTTACCTTAAACCGACTTCGAAAATACTCATTTTAATTTATGGCATAAAATTCAGATGTAAGATTTAGCTCGAGCTAGATTAAATTAATATTACGATCGATCGATATTAATACTGATTAAATTAAAAAAAACGTTGCAAAATGGTTGATTTGTTTTCTTTTCACTGTATCACGCGCTGTAGAAGTGTCATAGATTTTAGAAGAGTATTCGCTCATTATTGTTTTCGCGAAGAAGATTTATATTATTCGATATTTCAGATTTTGATGTAAACGAAGCTAACCAGAATTATTATTAAAAACATTACATGCAACAGCAATCTCTATTTGTTATTATTTTGAAAGAAAGCTAAAATCGGGAGTTTATTATTTATTTCCCTTTCGTTTTAATTGTTGCAAAACAAACACGCAAATCGATATTGTTGTCGTGGGACGTGTTTAATCTTATCGGTGATATGAGATAATTGAGACAATGGTGTTTTCAATACATTTTAGAGTGTATAAAATGAAACTAAATCCAATAGGGGAGGTTTTACTTGTCAGTGATCGAACGACAATGGTCGGGTTTACCACAAGAGATACTAAGAGGATATTCTTTCTTCTTTTGCTATTTATTTTTGTAAGTAGATATGTGTTATCTAATATTTATTTGCGATTCCATGGAAATAATCGATTAAAAACTAAACAAGCCTTATTTTATTATCAGGAAGATATTGTTTTACTCAGTTGTGCTTGTACATCAAATAGAAGCATTGAGTTAGGGTCTAAATGCCTTATTGGCTAATAGTGGTAGTGGTTGTGCTAAGTGAGGACTCAGTATTTCATTTAAATATTCTTTAAACTACAATTAGGATTTATTAATCTTTTTCATTTCCATCCACAAGAATGAGAAATAACTACGTTTTTGGCAAACAACAAACGCTTTTACAACTCTATTAAAATTACATCAGTCTTGGTGATCAGAGTGCTATAGTGTAAATTCCAAGTAAAGTAAAAGTCATATAGAGTAGAGAGACGAGTACATTAGTGCGTTGCCAGAAGGACAATCTTGTCATTTTTTAGATAGTATACACTATTTATAAGCGCTTTACGACGCGTACGATTATAGCTTTATTCTTCTAAACTAAGATTTCTTTTTTATTTTCAGGTGACTTCTTCTTACGGAATAAACATAGGCTTTGTGGCAACTGACACGAAACGAACAAGTGTTCCGTTCTTCAAAAGGAAAGTGCCTCGCATAGCGCCTGTTATCATCAAAGTCAAATCAGGTCATCCGATGGGGCCTCCCATCAAAATAACAAACCTGCAATCAATATCATCTCAAGACATGATGAAGGCATCAGCATCACAGCTAGCTCCAGCACTGAAAGCACCGACTCGAAAACTTCCAAGGTCGATTCTTGCTCCAAAATTACCTTTACTACCACTTATTCCTTTGATCCCTAAGTTACCTTTGCTGCCAATTCTGCCACCTCCTATTTTACCAATAGCAAGATTCGCTCCAATAACACTGAAAAAAATTGGCCGCGTACGAGCTCTGAAAGAGAGCAAGCACACGTTTGAAAAAAGGAGACACATCATTGAAAGACTTCAAGAGTTAAAAAAGAAGGGTTCTTTGACTACCGCAGAATATATCAGGTTCAAGAAGTTATTGTTAAAATAAGGATCTATTTGTGTAAGGCTTAGTTGGTTAAGTAATTTATTTCAATCGTAATTTATTATCAATTATTACAATCACTCCCCGAACTTCATATAGCCAGCCTTTAACCTTTTTATTGTTCAAAGAGGAGACCATTGCGCAGACCGAAGAGACCGAAGTCTCATCCCCAGCAATACGATAGTAACGTGTGAAATATTTATCATGTTAGGATTAAGTCTAAATGTTAGGAAATGTATTTTGTATCGTAAAAAAACAATAAATTAATAAAAATCAACTATTTTATTTGAAAACCTTTACTATTAAGTTCTTTTATTAGCAATGATTTGGGTATAATGGGTATTTACATTATCATAAATAATCAATCTCTCAATCATTGTCTACATTCAATATCTCTCATTAGCAGGTTATTACAAATACATATTACAAGCTAGGTATAAAACTTAAAGCTAAGAGAGCCTCGATAATTTGGGTATCTTGAATCTGAATTGGCTACTTTCACATTCATTAAAATTTAAATTAGATTTTTCGCCGCACTAAATGAAAAACATACATTTATAAGAGCAGACATTATCTTGTCATGCCTAATACTATCTCGTTAAATCTAACTCTCTAATTTTGTCTAGTAATTATTTATTAATAGAGATCAACATAATTATTTACTTCTTTCGATCCCACAAACAGCAATAAGTACAAAATTAGATTCCAAATCATTGGTGTGCGTATATGTGATGAATAATAATTACTTCGGCTACTCGACTCTTGATTCACCGAAAACAGCGTGGTATTATATCTTTACTACTTTAGTTTATACTCCTTAGTGTTGGCCACGATGACGTTGAGTCCTTTCACTATCATGTCTTTCAGCTTGGCCAGGTAGCCGATGAGCGGGTAGCCGAAGGGTCTGTCTTCTGACCGGCAAGCGAAGCACGGCTCCGGCCGCCGAGGCTTCACCAGAGAATGCTTCAGAAGAATGCTGCCCTGAAATAGAAATAAATTGACGTTTAGTAATATAAGAGGTAAATAAGAGAAGCATATTGAGAGCATAGATCATCAGTATACCATAAATTAAGAGTAAATATCGGGTAAGTTTTACAAAGTGTAATTTTGTTTATTATTTTGCTGGTTTATATGACTTAGAGTAGCTATTGGCTAAGTAGTTTACCAATTAGAGTAACTCTTGGCGAAGCAACACCTTTTCGTGACGGAAATAAAATGTATAATACACTCACACACACACAATGAATCGCAGAATGAGTGAATCTCAGAGTAAAATGCTGTGTAGGCACTTTCAAAGAAACATTTACATCAGCAACAAAGAAACAATTGAAACAAAAAATACTACCTCTACTACAGTGAAGGCAGACACGACCAATACAGTCCAAATGAAGAGTCTTTTTAACTTCATTCTCATAGAAATTCTTAACAACTAAGTATAACACTAGCGCACTTGCATAGCAACTGGTATACAACCACTGCATCTTAACGCCTTATACACAGATCGGTGTGGGATGAGCAGTAAAAGACACGTAAGGAAGATAAGATGTGACTGACATCTCGATTATTCGCTTTGTATTGTGTAATTACGACCTTGTTGGTAATGTAGTAAATGGGCCGTAATGTTACCATGCTTTGAGGTAATACTTAGGACGGTTGTACCTATAATTTTAGTTCGACGGCAACAATTATTATTTTTAGTCAAATATTTTTTTTTGTATTTTTCATATTTATAGATTCGATATTAGTATTAATAAAAAAATAAAATAAGCCTTTATTGCTGTTAATTACAGGTTAATTTCATTATCGGCAATCGTTTCAATAATTTCAACAGCTTGTCTTTCGACAAAGGCCTCCTCTAAAGATTTCCATATTTCTCTGCTCTTCGCGGCTCGCATCCACAATGGTCCAGTTATTTTTTTGAAGGCGTCTTCCCACCTTTTATACTGTCTTCCTTTGCTTCGTTTGCTTTCCCTTGGGTACCATTCTGTTATTGTTCGGGTCCATTTCTCTGGTTTCTCTCTTAACATGTGGCCTGCCCACCGCCATTTCAGTTTCTTGTAAGTAATTTCTACATTTTTGAATTTTGTTTTACTTTTTATCTCTTTTAATCTTACCCTATCTCTTCTTTTAACTCCGATTACACTTCTTTCTATTCCATTTTGACATACTTTTATCTTGTTTAGTAGTAGTTCTGTTAACGTCCAGGTCTGACAACCGTATGTTAGACATGGGAGGATGCACATATCATAAACCTTATATTAGTATTAGTCAATATCAACTGTTCTAAAAGTTCGATGGAAGACTTTCTTGCACTGCTTTGCAGTCGCCATGCATATCATTTGACTAGACCTCGCGATGCCGTTTTACATAATGCTATGTACAGTTTCTCTTCTGAAGTTTGACAATTACACTGCATTTCAAGTAATTGCTATCAGTCACGTATCTGTTGCTCGCTTTTATAACTGCTGACAACTATTGTTGTCTATATGTTGTGTATGATAACAAATACATTTAAGTTTTTACCCTATAACCTATGGAGGAAGACCCGTCGAGAAAATGCTTGTGTGAAATTAAATAATTAATACATGAAATTATGTAACCACTGTAACGATATTATATTATATTTGCACTGTCTGATGACCATCGCTTGTGCAAACATTTACAAACATAATAAAATCTCGTAATGTAAACAAAACACATGGAAACACTACATATCGAAAAATTGTGCTGAGCTAGCGATAATCGTTTGTAGCGACAATGAACGTGATGAATGACAGTTTGCAACAAACGCGCGACCATGTCCTCACTGTGTGCACGGCCCGATAATGCTTCGGTACGTGGCGATAGCTATCATCTTGGTTCGTATCTATATCTGTGTTGCAATTCTCGATATATTTCCAAAGTTTAACGATTGTGCTTTTTGTGTGATTGTGATAGTTGTGTAATGAAAGTGATTAATGCAAGTGATAATGTATTTCAAGTCTGTGATAGAGTTTCGCGTCTTTCATTAGAAGTGTATATCAGCATAGCCTTTCTTCCAGCGATGTCCGCTTCTAGTCTTACCGGATACAGCTGAGTACCAGTATTTTACTGGTTTTATTAGAAGTGTAGTGATTGTTAAATAAAAACCAGTATGTTCTGTTTGGTGGACTCCTAGTGTTAAGAAACAAATCCTTAATACTAGTACAGTAGTACAGTACTTCTCAGGAATAGTCTTAACATGTTTGACAAATGCCCACTATTCTTCAGCGGGAAAAGTTTTCCCGGGGTAAAACCCTGTGTGTTGAAACTAACTATATGTGAATATTCGTCAATTCATATGGTACTTATTGTGTAAAAGAGTTAGAAATCAACATTGTATTATGAACGTAATAAACGTCCGTCCTCATAAATTTTCGCATTAATAGTATTAGGATAAATCCTATACACAATTAATATAACTAAATATTATTGATCGTCTAGGGGCGGCTATAAACTATATTGCCATTTTCATATACTCTAGGTACTGTACTTAACTAAAATGTCTGTCAGGAAAAAAACTGGCATTTAAAGTCTTACACATAACAATATCATGATAGTCAAGATAGAAAAAGTTTACACAAAATAATGAGCTTTTTATTTTAACAATATCATTTGACATTCTAATGTACAGTAGATGAAAAAATATCGGAACAATACATTTCTATAATATTGATTAGAATACAAAACGACTAAAAACAGTTACAGTATTACTTAACCGTAAATTATGTTACTGTTCAGAAAAGATGAAAATAAACATTTATCACAACAAAAAAAACTTTTTTCACCACTTTTATATGACCCACTATCAAAAGAGACACAAAAATCCAAAAATCTCCAAACTGATCATTTCGATCCAGAATTGATTATTTGATTCACATAATGAATAACAAAACAATATCGATTTTAACAGCCACGTTAAAACGTGAAAATGACTGCAAAACTACAGCAATTTATGTATTTTAACCTCTGTCTCAATCGCTACCTATTAACATTTTTGCAATTTTCCTCTGAACTCATTAAATAATGTCATTATGTTATATGTTTCAGGTCCAACACATATCGGGTGCACCGCCGTTGAGACTGACCATCGACTGCTCCGATGAAAGGGTAAGGTGTACGTAAACACAATATGTACATTTACACAATAACAAAAAGCCTGAAATAAATGTTACAAGCTAATCAAAACAAACAATGGACTTTAATTAAAATTGAATCAATACTTATTTGATGATCAATCATTACTGATTCTAATTTAAAAATTATTGGGGACGTTATAAAAATAAATAATTAAACTAGTTCAGTTACTATTTCACGGAAATTAACGATGCGATGTAAGCAAATTAAACTATCGACGTGAAGTGTTACCATAGAAGTTAAATTGTTACAAAACTAAACTTATCATAATTTCTACGTTCCAGATATCTCCGTACAACTCTTTCAGATCTTCAGATCAAAACCGAAACGCCGGCTTGAACGTGGAATCATTCTGCAGTCTCATACATAATGCTATCCCCAAAGCCGTCCAAGATGGAAAGTTTATACTCATCGAACCAGACTCCGACCAGGAAGGGTTCAGTGATACACAAGTACCTATATCAATACCACCACCGAAAGGATTTATCTCAAGCCTCGGACTCTCCAAATTAAAGATACCGAAATTACGAGTTCCCAAACTAAATGTTCCGACGTTACAAGCACGCGTTGGTCCTCGGAAACCTCCGAGGATCGAATCCACTATGAGATTTGCTCCGTCCATGATACCTGAGGAAGATTCAAGCGCAGAAAGGATGGAGAAACTGAAAAAAGGCGTGAAGAAAATGCTACATTTCGTCAAAGTGTTAGGACAAATAGACCAGTATCTGTCTGAGAGAATACGAATAGTTGTTGATAAAGTGTCCAAAACGTTCGCTGAATAACACTAGATGGTTGATGTTGTGCTTTATTTCAAACCTTTCCAAAACTTTATCCTGCGCGATAGTGATGCTATTCATATTGCTAACTTTTTAAGAAAAGTACTTATCGAGTCTGACTACTCTGATAGAATAGAATAGAATGTCATCTTTTACTCACGCGGTAGTAAGTAGCGGTGCTGTACAGTGGTAGTAGTTTGGAGGCTCCAGTGTATTGCTTGCAGACACGGCTGTGTCCATACCTCGCCGCTCATCGTGCCAGACTTCACTGTACCTATCACACCACGAAACTTAGGAATGAACCAATATTTTTAGTAAATAAAAACGTAGCGCCTGCCAAAAATATCACGTCTCGCAATTTGTAGTACAATTAACTTCGCATACTTGAAACATTACAGGCACACTGAAAGTTACATCATATAATTAAAATGTTTTAACACGTTTTTATTAGACCGGGCTGTAACTGAGTATTTTTTTGTGAAACTGCTTAAGTAAAATTTAAATATTCCGAATTATTAACCTATGGTTCGTTGAATTGTAAATTAATAATTTCTACGACGCTATTATGTGACATGCAAATGATTTAACAATTACTGAGTAAGTAATTCATTGGTAGAGACTTGGCTGTTAAATAATCGCGCAGTCTTGTCTAGCCGGCATCGAGCGACAAGGAACAAACAGCAAAGGACTCTGCATCACATTTACATCCATGAAAACGACCACAATATTGATGATGGAATTTTATCATTACAACATCAAATCGGAGCAATAACCCTAAAGTAAAATAATATACTGAAAATATAAATCGTATTTTGTTAGGTACTTGTTGTTTGGTTGGGCGACAGAATAAGAAACAGCGTTTATTATAGGCTAGGGCAATCATATCATGTTAGTTACTTATTTTGTTGGGATTTCTAATAAAACTAATATGTATTGACATCGTGAATTTTCAGATTTTAAGTTTAAAAATAAACATTTGACCCTTCATATTATCAAAAAAGCTATAATTGAACAGGTTCAATTAGCTCTAATATGTAATTTCTACGTAATTATTTATTAAATAGCTCATTTATATTCCGCCATTTGCAAATTAAACCATTGTGAAACAGTTATATGTCATAGAGCAGCAAGTATTTTATTACCATATTATTTGCATACTACGTATTTAAAAATCTCTTCAAATTTTTTGTAATGACGACAATTAAATAACTTAGGTAAATAACCAGCAAAAAACGTAGATAAATACTTCTAATCAAATTAATAAAATGTGTTTATGAGAATGCTATATCTTATTTATCATCCGATTGCTATTAATTATTACATATTATGTAATATATGTATTGTAGAGGTATTTCCTAAGTGTATATTAATGCCATCTCCAGATTGATTGTCTCGTGTCATAATGCCAAATTGTTTATTCTGATTTATTTCGGGCCTATCCTACTAATACCTTTGATTAAAAAAGTTAGGTGACTCAGACAAAGTGACCAGACAACTGGAACCAAAACAGTGTCCCTTGTCCCGCCACGGGAAAACTGGGCACAAAATAGTGCTAGTTGTATAAACTAGTGGACTAGTGGGATAAACCATTTATGTCTCGTATGTCCGAATCTCGAAGAAATTGTCTCTTAAAAAAGTCATTCCTATATTCTTTCGGATCCAAAATGTAGATCTATCGAATGAGCATACAGCATGGCACGTGCGCGTGCACGAATATAAAATAGAGAAAGGTCATAAACTCGTACAATTAATTCGCTAACATAATTTATTTTTAAAAAACAAGAACGTCTTGGAGTGGTCAAAAGTTGGATTTATTGGACATCTCGCTTTACGTGTAGCCAAGCACATTCCACGTATCTTAAGTGTAAACAATAAATAACTATCTCGAGATGGGTCACGTGAATGTATCGTAATTACGACTCGTATTGTGTTGTTCTTAAAAAAAGTCTTGTCTGCCTACTGAAAACTTTCGTTTTTTCATCAAGTTACGAAACTTGCTTGTTACCAGGCTAGCAGAGATATCTTGGAATGTTTGTAGATGCATCGGATCTGGTGGTCACTTACATGAAAGACCCCAACCTGGAAGTGACGATATTTTTTTTGTTAAAAAAATTGTATGAATTATGAAAAAATAGACCACAGTTAGTGTTACCTGTGCTGGAACATCAGGGAATTCAAGGTGAAATGGAGTATCGCGTAATTTCCGCGTAATTAAATATAATTAACATGCGACGCGAAAGTTTAAAAGCTATGATTATACACACGTTTTTTTACGTATTCAAAAATTGCTTCGGTTCGAGGTGCAAGTCACATGCGTTGGCATGTGACTTTCAACTCGCCTTTTTTAAACAATTTTGTATATTACGGCATCATTAGCCCACTCCCTGATTTAATTTTGGTTTTGAAAGGAAAAAATATATCTCTTATGTAATTTTTTATCCGAGTTAACGACGAAGTATTAGAATATCTGTTTTCCTAAAACGTCGCTATACTACGGATGTTGTAAAAAGCGTGATCAGCCTTCCCTAAACACAGGCCTTACGTAATTCGAACCACGTTGTTGTTTTTTATTTTCAAAGACTGAAAGTGTCGTCGTCTGACGTACTGGGAAAAGTGTCGCATGTGTTTTAAACGTTTCATTAATATACGAAATTGTAATGAAAGTAAATAATTGAGGAAAAATGCTAACAATTAATCGCGCATATCATTGACGTAATGGACATTGTATTTAGTTAATAGCTGGCCTGACTTTTTAATAAATTAATATTTTAATTTCAGTTGAGGATCCGTATATAATAGAGACATCTTAAAATAATAAGATTCTAATAATTTTGTATTTTAATTTGTCTGGTCAATTATTATTAATACATATTACAAATGTAGGTCTGTTTTTAGTCAGGTAATTAATTAATAACGGCGCTAGAAAGACTTGAAAATAATTGCGACGCCTTTATATGGCTCATTTTATAGTAAAGTATGACTTACCTAAATAGAAGACATTATCAAACTTTTAAGCATTTCAACTAAGTTATATTTGTTATTCATTTCAAAGACTAAAACCTACATAAACTCTTATCTTGCACTAGCCGACCCGCGCAACTTCGCTTGCGTCACATAAGAGAGAATGGGTCAAATTTTCCCCCGTTTTTGTTACATTTTTTATTGCTACTCTGCTCCTGTTGGTCGTAGCGTGATGTTATATAGCCTATAACCTTCCTCGATAAATGGACTATCTAAAACTGAAAGAATTTTTCAAATCGGACCCGTAGTTCCTGAGATTAGCGCGTTCAAACAAACAAACAAACAAACAAACAAACTCTTCATCTTTATAATATTAGTATAGATTATTAGGACTTAATATAATTTATTTTGCTGCCGACATTTTTTTTCAAAAGATTACCTAGTAAGATAACCCTCACTATTTAGATGCTAGTAGTTGAGGATAACTTAATCTTCATATGATCAAAGACGGCAAAAAAGAACAAAAAAATATAAAAATATAACTAATAGATATAATTCCCTATGTCGACATATCTATTATGAAGAGATATAATTTACAATCGGCCGCTGCAGCTCATTAATCGATAAACTTTACCAATTTAAATAATGTAGTAATGTCTGTAATGTCTTGCATATAATTCTTCGTAACGTTGAACACTAATCAACTGATGTCCTGTGTATATAACAATGAAATCGATACGCTGATAATTATAATTATGAACAGCGCAAATTTAAAAAAAAATCTTAATATTTTATTAATAAAAAATTGTTACACGTGAACTTCTTCGACAACGAAACTGATTAAAAAAGCATTGTGTAACTATAATTTCTACAAATGAGGAATACATTATGAGTTCAATTCGCATTTAGAGTAGTAACAGTAATTTTGTTTACTGAAACAGCTACCTACGTTAATATATACCGCGGATCGTCCCCAATATTGGCAGTAGAAGAAGGGAGGGCGCACCTTTATCATCAGGTATTTTGTTATACATTTTTTTCGGCTCATTAGTGTTAGTTTCTCAGTGCGATAAGTGATTTCCGTTTTGTTTAGGAAGAAGATTATCGCGTTGCAATCATGACGCCCACTCCTCAAGAACACTCGTCTACTCGCAATGAGCCGTTTGAGTCGAGTCAGGTGCAGGGAGATAGACAAAGGATCGTCATCTCTGGAATGTCAGGCCTGTTCCCACAGGCACATAATGTGAAGGAACTATCAGACATATTGTACAACAAGGTAAAGTAATAAAGATATATTCAGTGTGAAATTAAATTCAAATAATTTTAGTTCAACAGTGATAGGATCGCCGGTTGATATTATTTTTTTGCCCCCGCACAAGTGTTACAATTTTACAATAATGTAGCTGAAAATAATAAAATATTTTCAACCCCTTTTTTGATCTTCATTTATAGCCAACATTATGAATTATTCTTATTCAACAAGTTCACAAAATTACATTACCCAAGTGAAAGCCAATAATTTTTAAGTCATCTTTGAACTTTTCCATATTATAATCTACATCCAATTTCATCTACGCATGTCGTTAAGCCAGCACCAGTAGCTATTATTCAATTAAATGTTGATAATTGCTTGTATTTAAATATGTGAATATTATTTTACTAGGTAAATCCTATAACTTCTGAGAATCAAAGATGGATTTACAAGCATCCAGAGGCGACTCAGTACAGTGGCATCGCCCCCGATCTGGATCTGTTCGATGCGCAGTTCTTTACAGTATATCATCGTCTTGGAAACTTCATGGACCCCATGACGCGCAAGTTACTTGAACAAACATATCAAGCAATATACGATGCAGGTACATTAATACTCATCAATGTTTCTCATTTCAATAATTGAAGTTAAAAAAACAAGTGTTATGCGAAATAATAACACCTTTTTCTTTTGAAATTACTTATTTTGCTAATCCACTTTTGTGGCTTCATAGTGTTTAAAGCAAATCATTAATTTATCCAGGACTGAGTCCAGCGCATCTTAGTGGAAAAAAAGTTGCCGTGTTCGTTGGCTCGGGGTTCTCTAGTTCTGAAAACAAAGGCATGACTGATTACATGTCAAAGACTGGACTGGGTATCGTCGGGTTAGTATTTATATTTTAACTAATACATGTGCTCTGTTCCATCCATCTTCGTATTTACTTTATATTGTTTTTTATTATTTTCAGATGTAGTAAAACGATGTCCCCAAATCGTATTTCGTATTGGTTAAACGTGAAAGGGCCTTCGGTATCAATAGACGAGGGTGATTGCAGTTCTGCGGTGGCCTTGGAACAAGCGTATTCTGCTTTGAGACGCGGTGACTGTGAGGCAGCTATAGTTGGAGGCTCTTACTTAAGTATACATCCTCATAGCTCTATCTACCATAGAAGGTAAACATCTAATGATGTGGGCAATACGTTAATAAGCCTTTTATTGACAAATATCAAACCAAAAAAATGGTAATTACAGAATGGCAGCTGTGTCCAGTGATGGTAGAACTAAATCGTTCGCTGCTGACGCTGATGGTTATACTTTATCAGATGCGATTGGTGTTGTGTTCTTACAAAAGGCAGAAGATGCTCTAAGGTATACTAATATGAATTAGTACTCAAGTATTATTCTCACAATTTGTTTTTATAATGATAGAACATTTTTTATGTAAGAACATTATCTCTTGCCTTCTTATTAGAGTGTACGCTGAGTTGAAGCATGTGAAGAATGAATTCATCTCTATAATCGACGACGGCACGCCGCTAGCGGGACCATATTACGGCTATGTTCGTGACCCTCAGGTAACTGCGAAATTCATCAAAGAATTTTACGATGAAGCCCAAGTATCACCTCAAGCCGTTAATTATGTAGAGGCGTATGGTACAGGTAAATATTATCTAAAAAACTACTTAATTTTGTGTGTTGGCATGTTTATTAATTCGATTGACTAAAAACATTATATTCATTGTAGGAGTCCCCGATGCTGATAAATCTGAACTAGAAAGTTTGGCTCAAGCCTATTGTGAAGATAGAGACTCTCCCCTGCTTGTAGGCAGTGTCACGTCTAACATCGGGCTCACTGATGCTGCCTCTGGTATGGCCGGTTTGTCCAAGGTAATATAAAATGTGTTTTGGTTTTTTGCATACCACTTTCTTATCAGGAAGCAATTTTTGATATTGTAGACATTTTCAATAAAGACTAAAATAAATAAATAAAGTTATAACGAATGTTAATGATTGTGCCGAATAACAACGCTCTCTAAGTTTGAAGCATGACCTTCGTTGCACGTGTCAAATCCATACAACTATTGCTTACAACGGTCCTATTTTTCATGCAGATCTTACTGGGACTCCAAACCGGTAAGATTGCGGCAAACTTAAATTGCTCCGAGTTGCGGAAGGATGTGCCCGCACTGCAAGATGGTCGCATTCGCGTGGTCACTGAGCATGAGCGACTGGACAGCGGCTACATCGCCCTCAACGGCATGTCCATCTCTGGAACCAATACTCATGTGCTTCTTCACGGCCAACAAAAACCGAAGGTAAGCTATTTTTTCCCCAAATTAACGACGTTTTTAATTAACATAATGAATTGTATTGTTAATTAAAGAGTATAATTACTAATTACGTTTTCCAGTCCGTCTGTTCCAACATTTTATTTTGTACAACTTTTATATTACTTATACCAAATCTATTTCGATTCAAAATAGTGTTTCGAAATTTAACTACGTATTAGCTAGTAAGTCTCTGTGTAGTTTTTGTCTTGCATGGGCCTCCAAAGATGTATTTTTTATTTATAGTTTTATATTATATGGGGAGGTGTCTTAATAAGTGTTTCATTTAATTTTGATTAACTATTTTATTATTTTTAGGAATAACGCATCCTTGTCTAAATTATTTTTATATGGTAGGACCTAAATGAGTTTACTTGTATATCTATATACATACAATATACATTTTAATGCTGTCATGAACTTGATAATCAATTGTCTACTTTTTATGTAAAGTAGTCTTTAATGAATAGAATTAACTTGACGACTGCAATTATATTTGTACTTTTTTAAATTATAAAATATATTTCAGGATCTATCTCAATATAAGTCTGCTATTCCACACTTGGTCACGATCTCGGGCCGCCAAGAGTCTGCAGTAGAGAAAATCTTTGAGGATCTGAAGTCTCGGCCTATCGACGAGGAGGAATTGGCGTTGTTACATAATATACACTCCACTAATGTCTCTGGACATTTAGGAAGAGGGTACATCATACTAGGTACGTTGGTATACGGCATTACATAATTAATGTATAAGAATATTTAATCATTTTAATACGGACTTGGAAGATTTTTTATTTGTAATATTATTTTTAGACAGGGATGAAAATAACCAGACGGTGTCATTATGTGAAAAAGCTGTGTACTTCGATGACGCGAGGAGACCGTTGTGGTTCGTGTACAGCGGTATGGGCTCGCAGTGGGCCGGTATGGGCGCACAACTCATGCGTATACCAATCTTCGCAGCTGCAATAGAACGGTAAGAACTTAGAAAGATGAAGAAGTTAAAGATCTTTAGAAAATTTTAATTCCCGAGAAATAATAACGTGTATTCTTCTTATTGGACAGTTGTCGCAAAGTACTTGAACCCAGAGGACTAGACATTGTTCACATCATCACAGCGCCTGATAACAAAATATTTGACAACATTCTTCACTCATTCGTTGGTATTGCTGCTATACAGATTGGATTGACTGACATACTGCGTGAGTTGGGCTTAGTGCCTGACGGAATAATCGGTAAGTCACTGTCATTTGAAATCATTACCTGGAACCGTCGTCAAGAGTCACAATAATTACTTGTTTTTGTTATTTTAGGTCACAGTGTGGGTGAGTTGGGATGCGCATACGCAGATGGTTGTTTATCAGCTGAGGAGATGATCCTCGCGGCGTACAGCCGTGGTCGCGTGTCACTTGAGACAGAACTCATTCGCGGATCTATGGCTGCAGTTGGTCTCGGATATCAACAAGTAAATATAATCCTTTACTGTTTAATTGAGACCATGACGCATCAGATGGTAGTTAACTCATTAATATCAATCTTGTCCACTAGATAGCTCCTCTGTGCCCGCCTGAGGTGGACGTAGCCTGTCGCAATGGACCTGAATCCAGCACTATCTCTGGACCGGCTGATGTGATGCGCGAGTTTGTCGCTCAGTTGACTGCTAAAGGCATTTTTGCTAAAGAAGTACCGTGCTCCAATATTGCGTACCATTCGCGTTATATTGCCAATGCAGGTAATTTAATTAAAACCTGATTTACTTAATTGACGTAATTTTTGACTTCCCTTTTTTATAATTTATATTCTTTACAGGTCCTAATCTTCTGAAGTATCTGAAGGAAGTGATCAAGAACCCTAAGCAACGGAGCCCTCGTTGGATTTCATCTTCAGTCCCTCAAAACAGATGGCATGAGGAAGCAGCTCAGTACTGCTCAGCTGAATATCAAACTAACAACTTGTTGGTTAGTAAAGATACCTTTGAGACAGAGTTGAATTTGTACTTACGAAGGAACTATTCTATTTAATTTATTTGTGTCTGTGCAGAGTCCAGTATTGTTCGAGGAGACGTCGCGACTGATCCCCAGTAACGCAGTGCTGGTGGAGGTGGCGCCGCACGGACTGCTGCAGGCGATCCTCAAGCGCTCCTTGTCTGCTGACTGCCGACATGTACCGCTCACCAAACGTGGACATCCCGATAATGCCTTCCTGCTGCTCCAAGCTATAGGAAAGTAAGTGATAATCAGAGCATCCAGCTTTTATATATATGCACCGAATATTAAACGAGTAAAATATTCTTGCCAATGTTTAGACTGCTATGAATCTATTATGCAGTGTCATTAATTCTATACATACATTTATATTATGAATTCATGCACGGTGTGTCCGTAAAAATTGAGCCTTTAACATATTCCCCTTTGCTACGATGATCTGTATATTTTTTTTCACTGGTATTTCTTATTTTTAGTCTGTATATGGAGGGCTACCAACCAAAGGTGCAGGCAATATATCCTAAGGTCCAGTTCCCCGTATCGACCTCAACGCCAATGCTGTCTCACTTGCCAGAGTGGGTTCACAGTGAATTATGGTAAGATTACTTTTTGTTATTCCTATCATATATTTAAGTAACCAGCATAGAAAGCAAAAAATGCTCTGTAGATTTTATTTAAAATTGGCAGTGCATTCCAAATAAAACTAGCGATGGGTTCTAGTACAATTGTATTTGTTGTTTCCTAAGCGTGATGTCTCTAATGAATTGTTGCGGCCATATAAAAATTGCTTGTGTTGAAATCACTTTTTCGAGATATGCTTTATAATTATTATCTTTCAAATATTTTTTAAGGACTGTGGTAAATCGCGAAGAAGAGGAAATCAGGACGGCTGCAGCTTGCAAGTTCATCCTGTCACTCCACGACGAAGAACACAGCTACCTGCGTGGAAATGTCGTCAGAGGTATTACAGTTATCTATTAGTTTAAGTAAAAATGTTATAAATAGAACAAATTATAAAGCCTAATTAGAAACGCCGTGGAACGAAATGGTGCTTACGTTTTTTTGTGAATTAAAATAAATCTTGGTATCAAACTACTTGAAGAGCAGTAACCAGTGGGTTGATATTAGTCAAAATTCAATGATAAATTATTAGACCCTGGGGGGAATAGGGGACAACTATCGAACGGCCACTTATAAGGTCATCTCAAATGTCAGCTAATCGTCTCCGAGCTATATGAGTCACTTCAAATCGTCTTGATTGTCGTAACTTTCTTTGGAGCGAGAAACTGTTGATTGTGCAAACAAAGAAGAAACAATCTAATTTTTAATTTACAGGAAAAACCTGCTATCCATTCGCGGCCGCTCTAGTAGCCGTTTGGGATACACTGGCAATGAGCCTGGATTACAACAGGCATCAGATATCTGTTCAATTCTGGGACATTCATCTGTTCGCTCAGCCGCAGTTGCACGACCAGCGACCCTTGAGACTCCACGTTATGTTGCATAGAGGCACTGGCCAGTTTGAGGTTAGCTACATATGATATTTTTATAATATTCAACAGGAATCAACTATCATTAACATTTTAATGCAAATTACATCGCATCATCGCGAAGTCAATTATTTTGTTTGAAAATTAACAATTTCATCGTAATGTAGTCGCGGCAAAAGTATTTTAATATCTTAGTACGAAGGTCTAATAGTCAATTTTCAAAATATCGATGTTGAATTTCAGGTCATGAGTCAACACTCGCGAGTGATTTCTGGATACATCGCTGTTGTAGTCGAAAGACCGAGAGAGTTTAGAAAAGTTTATGGTATAACTGAAGAAACGCCGCTGAGCTCGCACGATGTTTATCAACTACTCGGCGACAAAGATTACTCTTACAGGTGAGAAATTACATAAACACTTGAAAACTCACATTTTTGCATGCACATATTACTTCACTCATTGCCTAGCACGGCTGTATATGAATGTCCTTAAGTAACTGGTACATAGTTTGGTAAAGATCAGTGGTTTAAACAACCATTAACGCAGATATTCCATAGATAGGTGGCCCCTTGGTGATATTTGAGTTTAACGTCTCACCTTGAAGGGCACGAGGAAAGACGATAACGACAACAGTTTCCAAGTCGTGTCAAAGGTGTTCGGCTGTTTCGAATTACATTGACATTAGATTGATTTTATTAACGGGATAGTGTATTAATGAATGATTGTTTTTTCAGCGGTGTGTTCCGTAGCATCGAAAACGCAAGTGCATCATTGCGCGAAGCTAACATTGTGTGGCAGAACAACTTCGTGACGCTCATCGACGGCATGCTGCAGCTGAACGCGCTGCAACAGTCCCACGACGGTGTCTCACTGCCGACACAGATTAGGAGAATATGCATCGACATCAAAGAACATAATAACAATCACGCATATCCTCTGAATAACAAGAAAGTGATCCCTGCATTTATAGACAAAGTCAATGATTATACCAGGTACTTGAAGCTATTCGTTTAAGATTGTTAACATCCGTTTTAATTATTTTGCGATTTAATTTTGAATAATTACAAAGTCTGAGATTTCAGTTTTGCGATATGCAGACGATAAGTTTAAAATTCCTACGTGTGCGAAATGATACTAGTTTAAAATATTCAATCGTCATTTCAGATGCGGTGGAGTTCTGATACAAAACATCCAGTATCGTGTTCTGCCTCCAGTTTCTAACGGTGAAATTGTGCTAACAACGCCTTCACAGTCCATCAGCAACGTAAACGTGAGATTATTTAGAAATCAATATACAAACATATTTTTGTACTCTTTTCATGGAACTTCGCAATGACCAAGCAATTTATTGCTTTCATTCGGCTTAACGAAAGTCTCCGGATATTCGACTATGTGGAGCATATTCATAACAAAAATACTTTTAAATTATCCTCGCAACAGACCAGCTTCTTCGCTCTGTACAATAATGTATACTCTATGTCAACAGCAAGGTGTTGGGTCTACTGGAGTCACGCTACAAAACTCACAAATAGGAAAGCTAGACTCATTCCAGTGGGTGGATGCACCGAAACTTGAGCCATCTAACAATGTAGTAACGGTATGCTTTATTACTTTATCATATTATTATTATATTGTGATTTACGTATATATGTATGTATACGTAAGAAGCTGACCCGGCAATGGTTTTTTTTTCTTTCCGTCAGAACCATCCTCGTAATTCAAGGATTATTAATAAAAAAGAATTACATAGTGTAATCGGTTTAGCCGTTCTTGAGCTTAGCGCTTAGCAACGCATTTCGATTCATTTTTGTATGTAAAGATAACAGACTTAGATTTGAGTGGCTACGATCCTGTATGACTGACTGACTCTTTAAAAAATAACCATACGATATTTTCTTCCGTCTTATTGTATCGTATCGTAGGCGTACAAACAGACTCTTGCAATAATACTATTTATGGAATTACAAAAATATAGATAGATAGATAGATAGATAAATGTTTATTTAAGAAGAAAGTGATTGCAGACAGATTTACAATAATACATATTTACAAAATATTGATGGAATTGATAGATTTATGTTCGTTTCAACAGGTTCATTACGCTGGACTCAACATGTTTGATGTCAAGGCAGCCACTGGTGTCACTCCAACTGAATTTAACTCCTATGGAATGGATTTCAGTGGAATATCAAAGAGGTAGGTTAATCAGATAGGTTTTAGTTCTGACTAGTACATTTTGAAACCTTGAACTGAATGCTATTTGATTTACTTTTAACTTTTACCACATTCTATTTGTTTGTTGTTCAGTGGCGATCGTGTGATGGGTATAGTGAGGTCTGGCGCGGCGAGTACTCAGCTACAAGCTCAGTCGGAGCTGCTGTGGCCGGTGCCGGCTCACTGGAGCCTCGAGGACGCCGCCACTGTACCGCTCGCATACATACAAGCATTCTACTGCCTTGTTAGTATACAACATTTATGCCATTTGTTATTTTTTACTCTGGAAGTGATTGTTTAAAATACATGTATATTTTTCAGTACGTTAAAGGTAACCTAGTTCCTGGCATGAACGTGTTCGTGCACGGAGGAGCCGGCGCACTGGGACAGGCTGCCATTGCCATTGCCCTCGCCAACAACTGCCAAGTCTTCACCACAGTCAGTGACCAACGCAAGAAACAGTTCTTACAGAGACTCTATCCTCAACTTAAAGGTTAAACTAACAACTAAATATTCTTGATATTTGGATTCTTTATCTATTCGTGCGTTTATTCAATCGTCCCGATTTTATTGCAGATGGTCACATCTTGAGTTCTCGAGATGGTACGTTTGCTGATTATGTGATGGTGGCAACCAATGGACAAGGTTGTGAAATCGTCCTAAGCTGCGT
The DNA here is from genome assembly GCF_050436995.1 of Anticarsia gemmatalis. Lineage (NCBI taxonomy): Eukaryota > Metazoa > Arthropoda > Insecta > Lepidoptera > Erebidae > Anticarsia > Anticarsia gemmatalis. The sequence continues at coordinate 3,285,785 of NC_134764.1, read as the reverse complement.
TAAAGGATCCTTTAAAAATGTAGGTTTAATACACTCTTTTTCGAAATACAGTAACAGGGATTGATAAAAAGGTATTCTTAAGTGTTAATCTCTATTTTTAGGTATCTCTCAGATGCTGCGCATTTTCGGGCGTCCTTATTGACGTAGTACAGATTGAAAACCGCGAAAATTATGAATTTGGTATGTCCCTGTTGACGAGACAGCGATCATACTTGGTAGCTGATGTCGCTTCTATCTTTGCAAACAATAATCTTGAAGAAATCAAAGTAAGTCACTTAGATTACTTTCCAATTAATAAAAAAGATAAGTAATTCACAAATAAACTAATACATTTTATTTGTTTTGTAGTCTTTGCACGCAAGGTTGAGTGAAGGTATTGCTTCTGGTTATGTTCGTCCGTTGTCTCGTGTGACGTACGCGCCGCAAGATGTGACGCGCGCGTTCAGACTGCTGGCAGAGAGCAGACACCGCGGCCGCGTGCTCCTGCGCATGCAGAACTCTACCACGGAAGCACAACACAGGTATGTACTATTTAACATACTCAAATTTTATAGATCACGGAGACAATCATAATCTTATTATTTCTTATAAATTATGTTGTTTCAGAATAACATGCGATCCCCGTCAATGCCATTTGTTGTTCTGGAACGATGACGTGCTTGGTGTTCAACTGGCCGACAGACTGATCAACCAAGGAGCCCAGAAAGTATACATCAATTATACCAATCCAACAGCATACCATCAATTCAAAATAGGGTAATTTTCTTTATTTTTATTTAACACTAGCTGTGCCTAGATGTCCGATTTAGGAATGGCAAATTTTACAAAAAATCTGCTTGTACTCGAAATAAGTTGTGAAACTGTCTGGAGTATTACAAAAATGGTTATTGAAGCTGTTTATGGGCTTTTGCTGGCGAAAAAAGTAGTTTAAACTAATACCAAACTATAATACGAGTTAAATATTATCCTTTTTTCAGATCTTGGCAAAAACGCGGTGTCAATGTGGTCCTGTCTACTGAGAACCTCAATACAGCTGATAGCGTAGCAAAAATAATTAAGAATGCAACTGCTTTGGGAGCCATCGAAGGAATATACTTAGTCAACAATAAGAGTGACAGCACATTGAGCAATGTAGACGCAGCGTCAAGATCATTATGTCCAGAACTAAGGTGATAGGATACTTTTAAACATTTTCCATTATTTTATTTTAAAATGGCGGAATGAATGTGAATAAAGTAAAATAAGTTTGTAGAGATCGTATCAAATAGCTTTGCCCACCCCCATGGGAAAAGGGCGTGATTTTGTGTTTGTATTATGCCTGAATAGTGTTTTTTTTTACCATAACTGCAGGGCAAGGGTCACCTCCCAAACTCAGGAAGGGTTAGGGCCATAATGCGCCACGCTGGATGCGGGTAACTGAATAGTACTATAACGATTAATTTATTTCAGGTTCTTTTTGGTAGCATCAGCAAACATTTCTGGACAAAAAACTTGTGTGTCTCGAGTTGCGTCTGGATTGCCTGCTACATGCTTAGACCTGTCCTCACTTAGCAACGTAAGTACAATTGTAACTGGCCACTGAATAACTACATCTATAATAGTATGGATAAAGTCTATAGCAATCTATATTATGATAGTATTGTTGATGTCAACTATATAAATATGCTTTTATAGGCACGCGCCGGTGTAGATGCTATAGAACAAGCGTTGTGCAGCCAGCACGTTGTAGTGTCTGCTCAACTAAAACAAGGGAAGCAGGTACCTTTGTTCGAACAACTGGTGGCTTTAGCTGGTACGTATCAATCAAACGAAAAATCACCCTAAGACCTAATACCTAATTCTCAAAGTTAATAAAATTTTCATTTTTGTAGACATAAATGTACCGGAGAACTTGAATCCTGAAGATACTTTGCAGTCATTAGGCTTGGCTTGCGAAAAAGTGCCTGTGATTTGTTCATTCTTGAATATCACTCACAGTATATCATTGCCCGAAGACGAAATACCTCTCCTCTCGGTACGAAGGTGAGTCACGGATATATTCTTGTTATACTTTTATTGTCTGACCTGTTTTGGATTTTGTTATTTTTTCCGGATTGCGGACTTTAACTTAAGTATGGTGTTTCAGAATAAATGAGTTGGAAGAGGTTATTGTAGACGTGGTTCACCCTGACACCAAAGGACTCGCAACATTCTTCGCTAGCGTGTGCTCCGACGAACTCCTCGCTACCGTCGATGTGTCTCTTTTACCCACGCAGTACAATGACGTTTCTCTAGTAAGTGGAACCAGTAACAATGTTCAACTTTTTGATGTTAAATCGCTAAACAGGTCTGAAACGCAATTAGAATTTTAGAGGTCACGATACCTTATTACTACGTTTCGACCGACTTCCATCGGTCTTTGTCGGAAGCAGACTATTGTGGCTGCTGAAGTGATAGTTTAAAACTTTAAAAATTTATCACCGTCGTAATGTAAATCATTTTTTATAGTCAAAAACCGAGTTCGACGTGAGTCAGCGATATCTGTGCATAGTGCCGGGTATGGAAGGTCACCATCAACGTTTCCGCCCGCTGTGTGAACGTCTCCAGCTGCCGGCGCTAGTCATGCAGCCAGGACTTGATCATCCACACGAAACAGTGCGGGAAACTGCTGAGAGATTGGCTGAGGTATATCATAATCCTTTTAGCAATTATAGCAATTTGTGATTGCACACAATGTTTCCAAATTAAATGCTTAAATAACTTTATATCTACAGATACTTCTGAAGAAAAGAATGGCGCAAGACAAATTCTACATAATGGGTTACGAAAGTGGAGCGCTGGTGGCGCTTGAACTAGCAAGCATTCTCGAAGATCATGGTAACTCTTTCAGTTGACTTTGTTTTTAGGATCTATTTATGTTAATATACAAACGTACGGTGTTCTTTAAACAAGTGGTTTTGTTCTAGATTTGGTAGGCACAGTGTTCGTCGTAGGACGCGACCCAGACGAATTCCAAGTAGAACTTAAGGAGCAATTGAGTGAGCTCCAAACAGAAGAACAACTGCAAGACGCGATTGTGCGTCACATGTTCACTCTGATGGCGGGCGGAGACACGTCGGGTCTGGACGAGGCACTGCAAAACGCTGCCACCTGGACAGAGAAAGTCGACGCATGCGTTCGGCACTCACTGGGACGCATGCCTCATTCGGCACAGTACTCCAGGACTCTCATAGAGGCATCGTTGGCTCGTATCAATCAAGTACGAGGCTACAGTGCTAAACTAAAGCCGCTGCGCTCGCAACTAGTGCTGCTGCGTGCTGCCTCATCCAATGCTGCTGAACAACAAACGACTCTGCAGAAATACTCACAAAAACCAGTTGCTGTATACCAACTTAGTTCTAGTCTCTCATACGCCTCCCACGATTTACAGTGCGCTTCGGTTATAAACAAGCACCTTGATGCCGACACACGAAATGCTTTCGAATCGCAAAACAGATGCGATTCTTACTACGTGAAGCAAAGCATACTGTATACATAAAAGAAACTTATTATTTAAATTAAAACGTAATATTAAATAGTGTGTAATAACTTATAAAAAGGACAATAAACATTAGTATTAAAGATGATAGTTTTCCTAACTACCTTGAAACTAAAATAAGGACACATTTTTAATTGTTGTTCGAGTAAGACTGAACGGAAAACATTAGATAAAGGAATGTATGAATGAATGCAAGCAATATTTGTAACCCATTTTTATTTATTAAAATAAATAAAACCAAAAACATATATAAAACAATAACCAGTGTAAACAGATTTATCCGCAGTTGTCTACAAAAGTATTTACCAAAAGCGTTCGTTTGTACATAAATACATTGCTAGTTTAAATCTGTACGCTTTTTTGACACAAATCTGTCATAGTTTACAAAATATGTGTTGCACAGATTTTTTTTCTCAAACTTACGCAGGATGTGTTTGCCGAGATATTTGTTGATAATTGTCGCGACGCGCATGTCATACGCTGCGTGCGCGAGCGACGCGCGCAGCTGATACACGGCGAGCGACTGTCGCGAGTGTCGCTGCAGCGCCGCGCTGTGTCGCGCGACATGCGGCGTCGCGGCGCGCAGCAGCACCAGCCGCGAGCGCAGCGGCGTCACTCTACCGGCGTCGCTGTACTCCTGCACTCGCTTGATCTGACCGAGCGCCGTCTCTATCAGCGCACGGATGTACTGCGCTGAATGTGTGCGCACTTGACCGAGCAACGTGCTCACACACGCGTTCAACTTCTGAGACCATGTGACAGTGTGCTGGAGCGCGTCATTTAACGAAGCGACATCCTCTCCCGCCAACAACGTGTAAACATGACGTAAAACCGCTTCTTGTAGTTGCTGTTCTGTCTCGAAGCTAGACAATTGTTTGAGAAGCTCTGTCTGTAACTCCTCCGGCGACAACCCGACACAGAACACAGTGCCAGTCAGTCCTAGAACAATTATCAAAAAATATTACAACTACACCCACACAGCATATCACGTACGGTAATTCCCACCGAGTAGATTTTTTTTTGCTGGATTACCTCTTTCTTCCAGTATTGCTGCTACTTCCAAGGCGACGAGGATTCCGCTCTCGTAACCCAACAAGTAAAATTCTTCATCTTTGATCATATTTTTTTCCAATAGAGCCTGTCAATGAACATTTATATGTAAGAGCATCTTAAGCTTTATTATAAGAAATTATATTGCGCTAAATTCTTTGCAAATCAAAAGATTACCTCAACATATCTGTGTGCAGTATCATGCAAGGATTCATGTGGATGATCAAGTCCTGGCTGCAGCACCAGCGCCGGCAGCTTGAGTCGCTCACACATCACACGGAACCGCTCGTGACGCCCCTCCATACCCGGCACTATACACAGACATGACTGACTCGGGTCACAGTCGTCACCGAGCTGAAACGATTCACACTCAAATCTAAATGATACAATAACCACAGCTGTACTTATTTATTCTTCTTTGATGTCTTCCTCCTTAGGTCATGTGTTGTTGCTAGCTGTTGATGTCACACATCATATTATAGTGTTATTGTTTACATGAACTCACCGTCATATTGAGAGCCAATGTCGGTAAGCGCACGATGTCAGTGATCGCTTCATATTCATCGTACTCTAAGTGAGAGAAGAATATTGATAGTCCACTGACTGGCTTGAAGTCTTCTGATATCATCTCGTTTAGTTCTTGTATTCTGTAATTGAGAAGACTTTAGTAAAAGTTCTCTCGTTTAGACTTACTATCTTAATTTAATTATTCATTCGATATTTCAGCATCGTTAGCATAAACAATGCGTTTCATTTACTTATCAACGGATAGATTCAGTATGTCTTCTTCTTCCAGTGACAGGTTGTATGAATCTCGCAGTAACGCCATCAGCGGCTGCGCTTTGTCATCTGTCATTCCCAGTTCTCTCAATGTTGCTTCACTACTGTTAGGAATATTAATATCTGAAAATAACTCACAATTAAATTCCGTATCTTCCATCGGTCAATAATAATTGTCTTGGAATCAATTTTACTAATTCATATTGCCGTAAATACATTAACGGTAAACTACACTCACCGCATATATTTTCGATTTCCTGAAGGAATGTCAACCGTTTTGCTTCCATCGGTTTCACAAGTAGAACAGGGTGGGGAGTGCACAACGCACGTTCTATGATGTTAACCACCTCAGGTAAATTTATGTCCTATAAATATCGCACACGCATGAAGTATTGCAGTTGTTTCAAATTGATATTTCCATTTTAATTTACAGAGTATATGCATTGTAGAATTGAAAAGTTCCATGCATATTGTACAAACAGACTAAATTTAAAAATAAATGAACAACGAATAACATACTTCAACATCAGACAGTAATGACAAATCTAACAGCGTGGCTGGTAGATGATCTTTCGCTCGAATCAGACAGGTCTTGTACCCCACACCACGGTCAACAGACACTACTGCAAAATATCTGAAAATATATTATTATATCTTATGTATAAAAGTTGGTTCTAAATTGACATTGAAATACACAGAATTTGAAATTCACAAATAAATAATCTTACTTGAGTGATTTACAAGTTGTCCTCGATGTTGCGTCTACATTGTTTACAATATCGGTCATATCACTGACAGAGCGGGCATCCTTTATTTTAGTGACAGCTACGTAGATGCCTTCTATCGATATTCTTGTAATTATATTCTTCAACAATGAATTAATAGCATCTTTATCAACAAAACTTACAGTAAAAACTTGCACATCTACATTATTTTTCCGCAAGACTCTGCGAAAGGCAATCAAATTGAGATTTATGTATTAATGTTTCAATGCATTTGTTGTTTAATTTATTTATTTCAGGGACAAACCTAATTCCATTTTGTAGATGAGATGTCAAATGTTCAGTAACAACGTACAATCTCCGAGCTCCTCGGTTCACCAATCTCCCAGCAATTTGCATACAAAAGGCTTCATCGTCACTAACTATCAGATGACATAACTCTGCAGCACAAGACAACCTGAAATCTCGGAAATGTGTAACAGTTTCAGAAGAATCAAGCCAAAGATGTTAAAAGAGTAATGTTTATTCCTCGTGTAATATGTACCTGTGTTGCGCATGCGGCATGTTATGCTGCATGCGTAGAAGCACGCGGCCGCGATGTTGACTTGCTGCCAGCAGTCTGAAGGCGCGCGTCACTTCGAGCGACGCGTACGTCACTCGCGACAACGGACGAACATACCCGCGGGTAATACCTTCACTCAACATTGTATGCAACATCTACAAACGAGAACTTGCATAAACATTCAAAATACATCTCCAATTTTATCACACTTTAGGTTCACGGTTCCCAAAATGTGGATGTGCATCCCAAGAGCCTTACGTACCTTTCTTTCCGTAGGATCTCTATCGTTTAATACGGAACCAACATCCACTACTGTATATGTTCTGTCTTGTTCTAAGCTGTACATTCCTAAATAGTAATTCTCGCGATGTTTGAGTTGACATAAATCAAAAGTAATTCCAAATGTTTTCAGGCAACGCAGTGTGTTCTGGAACGTAAACCGATTTGTATGTTATAAAAATATAATTTTGATCCAAAATAATAACTGAAGATAATCTATCAACAACACATTAACTCACATTTCTTAACTCTCCAGGGAAACATACAATAGCAATGTCACAACCGACTCCCTGGGTATTGTTCAGTACCATATCTACGAAACTACAATCTCGTGAATTTCCAATATATTCATCTGCAATGAAACAAAAAGATATAGTATGAAACAATTAAAACCTAATTTACTATTCATTTCAAACATGTAGTTCACCTTTCAACTGTGGATATAATTGTCGCAGGAACAGTTTCTTCCGCACGTCACTGACTGTGGTGAACACGGTGCAGCTCAGCGCCAGCGCCACAGATATAGCGGCTTGTCCGAGCGCGCCGCTGCCGCCGTGTATGAGCACACTCATGCCTCGACGCAGGCGAGCCTTCACACCCTGATGGCAGTTTACTTTATAAGCAAGCAGAGAAATCAGCAACCGTTGTACATTATGTTTGAGTACGGTGGTTGCCGACTTGTCTCAATGCACTTAACTGAATAATTATAATTATCTTTCTTTTAAAGTGTGAAACACTTACTAAGCAGTACAGTGCTTGCAGGTAGGGGAGCGGTACAGTGGCGGCGTCCTCGAGGCTCCAGTGTACCGGCACCGGCCACAGCAGCTCCGACTGAGCTTGTAGCTGAGTACTCGCCGCGCCCGACCTCACTATACCCATCACACGATCACCACTGAAAAATTAATAAAAGTCTTGAGATTCGCAACAATAATAATCTTTTCATAAAATATTCTTTTGCCTCGAATTTTGCTTTAAAATGTGCAATGCCATTTACTTTTTCAAAGTTCCACTAAAATCCATCCCAAATCCATCGTCGCTTACATTCCACAGTACACCTCCAGTAGCTTTGTTAGCGTCTAATATATTTAAAGCGGCATAATGAACCTGAAAGTATAATGTAAATATATTATTATGGGAAAAGTGTCAGTCTAGAGTACGTACGTCGTAACATTCTATCCGTCAACATACCTTGACGACTACTCCAGATATCTCTCTGTGAGGAGTTGTCACCCAGTGTACTGAGTTAACATCACCAGGCTTAGCAATTTGTAGCGACACTTGATTTAGGCAGGTTTTGTTGGCGTCCGAGGCCACATCGTTAGTTGAAATCTGCAATTTTTAATATTCAGTTTGATCAACTATTCAACCGCAATAAAAGTCGTTAAAGTTCATGGATTACCTGAGTCTCCTGAGGAGTAAACAGTTGTAATTCAATTGTTTCATGTGATGTTGGTGGTAAGTTACGGAATGATATATTATGCATGATAACTCCTCCACATCTCGTCGTATTGTCGATATCATTGATGTGTGCTCTTATGAGTCGTTTCGTATTCCCTGCAACTACGTAACTTTTCCGATGTTTATCAACATCGATAGACATTCTCCCGATATATGTAGGTAATGAGACGGCGTCATGTTGTTGTCTCAGCACGTTCAGTTGCAGCATGCCGTCGATGAGCGTCACCCAGTTGTCACGCCACAGCACTGACGCCTCACTCAGAGAAGCATTCGCACTCTCTATACTACGAAACTCATCCCTGGAATTTCAATCAATTTTACTAAATTCGATAAAACAAATACATATGTTACCTGCAGATTCTACAGTCAATATTCATAAATGTACATAAAAATATTCTGGTTTGTACCCACGAAGTCGAATGAAGCAAACTTAGGAAATAGAAAAGTATAGGAAGTATATGGACCTGTATAGATAATCTCTCTCGTGGAATAATTGATACAGATCATCTTGCTTCAGTTCGTCACTATCAAGGTCATGGTCATTCTCTTCATTCTGTTCTTGGTGCTCGTCAGTCGTTTCAGAATACATAAATCCATCAGCTACTTTGGAATTCTCTTCTATGACCTGATGAAAAAAAAAAGACTTGTAGTTTCGTATTACTCATAACACGAAAACCTGCCCATGCTCTACTTTACGTTTCGTTTTCCCATATAAACATTATGTAATATTTTTTTTTGTGTGAAGGGTCTGATCGTGCATCCATGCGTGTTGCATCTCACTTGGTAGGTCTATCCCCCATCGTAGGTGTTCCATCTGAGCCTGCCATTTGAGCAACCGACGAGACTTCGACGCATGTATTCATCAAATCAAATTCAAATGTATTTAGTGTAGCCTGAGCCCAGGTCCACCGACCACTTTCGCTTTATCAAAAGTTGATGTAATTGTGCGTCACCTCAAACCGCCCAGTGCCGGTGTGCAACATGACATGCAGTCGCAGTGGTGTCTGGTCGTAGAGCGCGGGCTGCACGTGGAGCTGCACGTCCTGGAAGCGCACTGACATCTCGCGCCTCGCCGCGCCACTGAACATCGCGAGAGTGTCCCACACAGCCGTCAACATCGCAGCGAATGGAAACACCGTCTTACCTGGAGATGTAGGTACTTATCACGGTTACATAATTATAAGTGTTAGACAGTTTTGAAATATTTTATACAAACTCTCCGGTGCTTTTGTTTTGTTAATGTAATCAAAATCAAAATCAAATCATTTATTCATTTAGGTCAAATATTGACACTTATGATAGTCGTTACAATTACTGAATCTACCACTAGCTCGGAAAGGGGGTAGAGCCTTATGAGAAGAGCTAGCGAGAAACTCACGGCCACTCTTTTCAATCGCCAAAAAGTTTTACAATGTGGTTGATACAATAATTGATCATGCGAGGAGCTGCCAACAATCAGCGATATAGACTAAACGTCAATTAAGTTAAATGAACATAGCTAGGTTATATATAATTTAACATAGGTTTTATACGTAAATACCTCTCACGATATTCCCTTGCAGGTAACTATGTTCTTCATCTTGTGCCGATATCACGAATTTGCAGGATGAAGCAAATTGCTTATCCGCGGCTAGATAAGTAGGCATATTCCTACGAAAGAGACAAAAAAATAAATATACTTAGGTATATATTTGTGAAATTTAGCAAACCTACATCTTACCATTTTTCGAAATTAACCCATTCTACAAGTTGAGATAGCAAGGGCGTCCCTGTCGACACTGGAAATTCCACCTTTGGATAGAGCATTTGAATTTGTGGATTGTAGCCAATCGTGTACAAACTGAAAAATTAATTGATCTTTAAGAGCACGATACTTTTTTAATGACATTTCCATTGATTACAAGGTCTAAAAAAACTTACTCGCCAATAGCTTGCAAAAGGTACAGCACACTGTCTGCATGTCCACGTCTAGTGAGCGGCACATGTCGACAGTCAGCAGACAAGGAGCGCTTGAGGATCGCCTGCAGCAGTCCGTGCGGCGCCACCTCCACCAGCACTGCGTTACTGGGGATCAGCCGCGACGTCTCCTCGAACAATACCGGCCCCTGCACATACACAAAACTTTAACATTTTATAGAACTGCTTTCAATTGATTCATGACTCTGAACAATTCTTACCAAAAGATTATTGGTGTGATATTCTGCAGAGTTCATTTTGGCAACTGTTTCATGCCACTTGTCCTGTGGCACTGATGTTGACAACCATCGTTCACTGCGAGGCTTAGGCTTCTTTATAACCTCAGTCAAATATTTCAGGAGTCCAGGACCTGTTGAACAATAAGACCATTTGAAAATGTATATTGATTCTATCATTTGATATACCTACAAAATATTCAGTTAGTACAAACCTGCGTCTGCGATATATCGCGAATGATACGCAATATTGGAGCACGGTACCTCCTTCGCAAATATTCCTCGAGCACTGAGTAGCGCTACAAATTCACGCATTTCTACGGCAGGTCCTGATATTGTACATGAATCAGGCCCGTTGTGACAGGCCACTTCAATTTGGGATGGAAGCACTTTGACAATCTAGGAAATAAAATTGTGCATAAGAATAAAAGAAAATATTTTCTTAACATTAATAACATAGATAGTTCCAATATTTTGTCTCAATAAACCTTTTCATATCCCAAGCCAACTGCAGCCATTGAACCATAAATCAACGGAGTCTCTAGCGACACGCGACCGCGACTGTACGCCGCTAGTATCATCTCCTCCGCCGTCAGACAACCGTCTGCGTACGCGCATCCCAGCTCTCCCACACTGTGACCTGCGATATTTATATATTTATTAATTGTGTCCTTCAGTTTATTATTTTCAAATGACTGCTGCACTGTGACTTACCTATAATACCATCAGGCTTCAGCTCCAGGTGTTGCAGTATATCTGTTAGTCCGATCTGCACCGCGGCGATTCCAACAAACGAGTGTAAAATATTATCAAATATAGTTTTATCTGGTGATGTGATTATATGAATAAGATCAAGTCCCTTGGGTTCTAATACACGCTGGCATCTGCAAATAACAAGCAATCCTTGACATCGTATCCACGATCTATTATTCTTTACCCATAATCAAGTATTCTTACCGTTCTATAGCAGCCGCGAAGATTGGTATACGCATGAGTTGTGCGCCCATACCGGCCCACTGCGAGCCCATACCGCTGTACACGAACCACAACGGTCGCTTAACATCATCAAAATACTCCGTCTTTTCACAAATACATTTCGTGATTCGTTCTTCGCTGCCATCTGTCAAATTTAAATATTATGAAAGAAGGTATGAGAAGGTTCAGCAATTACAAAAATTATGTAAATTAGTTACTTATAGATTATTATTTAAATTCACCTAGAATGACATATCCTCTTCCTAAGTGACCGACGATATCAGAACTGTGTATGTTGTGTAACAAAGCTATCTCCTCTGCATCTACCGGACGAGACTTCAGGCTTTGTATTACTTTATCGGCTCCTGATTCTTGTCTCCCTGAGACATTCACCAAGCGTGGAATGCTTGACGAATACTTCAATAAATTCTGAAACAAATAACATGTTTCCAAGTACGATTGCTTCTGCTGTGTTTACAAAGGGTATTTAATACGGGTTTAAGTTCAAAACATGGAACTTTGTAGACCTTAGGTCTGTATCGTCCATGCAGCAGCACGTGCGAGTTGATGCCGGTGAAAGACATGCCGTTGACGGCAACGAAGGTGCGCTCAAAGCGCTGGTGCTCGGTGACGATGCGCATGCGTCCTTCACGCAGTGCCGCTATGTCCTCGCGAGGATGCTCACAGTGCAGATTCGCCGCTAACTGACCAGTGTGGTAACCCAGCAATACCTGAGTTGAAGAGGCTTTGTTATTACACTGACCAAAAATTACTGAGACACCAAAATGCGTCCAAAAATAATACCTTAGTAAGAGCACTTATTCCGGACGCAGCTTGTGTAAACCCTATATTTGATGTGACACTGCCGACTAGTAATGGATCTGGTCGATCTTTTAAATACACTTGCTCGAATGCATTCAATTCACACTTATCACCCTCCGGCGTGGCTGCAATAAAACTGGAGCCTTCAACATATTTGTCTAAACAGCAGTAATAGATCACAATCATCGCAGATGTCTGCGTCACTCAGAGAGAGGTAACAATGACTTACCAGAACCAAGTGCCTCTACATATTCCACAACATTTGGAGGAACTTGTGCTTCTTTGTAGAACTCATTGATAAAGTTAGTAACACTGCCTGGTGTACGACTGTATCCACAAATAGGTCCCGTGTCACCTTGTACTAAGCCAATGAACTCATTCTTTACATGTACAACTTCAGCGTACACTCTGTAACAACATTATTTTAAATTGTGTGGGAGAATTTTGGCAGATAATTACTTCTGTACTTAATTACGAATGTAGATTTTAAAAAGCATGATGAGCAATCTTACGACTGTTTTCATAATATAGAAACACTATAAATACCTTAAAGCATCTTTAGCCTTTTGCAGATATATTACATTGATAGCATCTGAAATACAGCAGCAATCAGCATTCTTGTCGAAAGATTTGCTTTTACCGTCTTTAGACGTACCGAGTAATCTGTAATACGAAATACTAACTGTAGAAGTCATAGTTATATTGCATACTTTGTTAATTCTTTCAATTTTATGAAAATTAAAAAAGAGTTAAGCAATTTTTTTACCTTTGAAAGTTCAGTACCGAATGTGGCAAGAAGCACAGATAGCAGCCTGCGACAACAGCCGCGTCACATTCACCGCTTTTGATACAGTAGTAGGCCTTTTCCAAGGCGTAGTAAGAACTGCAGCAAGCGCCGTCTAAGGTCAGCGAAGGTCCTTTCAAGTTCAACCAGTAGGAGATGCGATTGGCGCACATTGTCTTACTACACCTGAATTATAAATAACTTTTAATGTTGGTAAATCTGCGCTTTTATAATAGTACGTGGTGCAGAGTTAAGGTACATCCCGTGTCGACCCTTCTGATCGAGAATATAAATTAGTACAGTCTCTTATGCCTGTAAATATCGTGTGTCCGTTGTTTATAATTTTTTTATATCCTGTGGCACATTTTTTTATGTAAGTAAATATAAATTAGTACAGTTTCTTCTAGTATCATTGTGTGTTCGTTGTTCATACATTCTTTAATTACACTTGTTATTTAAATGGAACTCGATTAACATAATAACATCACCAATTAATATTCCTTCATCGAAAAGCAAATATTAATTACCCAAGAAGACCTTGTCCGGTTCGTGCGTACGTGTGATAGAAGGTGGCTCTTTCTGATTCGGAAAAAGCAGCGCCGACGAATACACCGATTCTCCTACCATATAACCCAGTGGGATTGACACCTGCAATATTATAGCTTTTAAATATTAATATGCAGCAAAAATATACTACATGGGTAGGTTCTGCTTAACATGGTGATATTCATGGTACAAGTTGAAAAAGTACACAACGCGGCAGCAGACGGTCACGTCGAAACCTATGAAAAAAGTATAGCTAGTTTCCACTTTAGAATTCAAACAGTTTCTAGAATACTGGAAAGATCCACACTTGCAACGGGTGTACGTTTAAAATTGTGACTACTATATTTTCTGACCTGCATCGTATATAGCTTGATACGCCTCTTCAAGAAGTTTACGAGACATCGCGTCCATATTATTTCCAAGAGTGTAGTGCACTTTAAAGAACTGTGCATCGAACCGATCCAGTCCAGGCGCCTTGCCAGTATACTGTGACAACTCCGGGTCATTGTACTCCCAACGAAGACCGTCCGCTGTTACAGGGTTTAGCTAGAGAAAAAACAGAAAACAATTCATTTCTTTATATTATAACAACTGTCCAAGTACGTAGTAAATTGAGTTTCTAGACTCCACGGTCATGACTACAAAAGATATATTCTATTTTGAGTAGTTTTTGATCCGTATATTCGTTTCTAATCACATCCCTCCTATATACATTTTAAAAATTTGAACCAGACTCTTCTCATGATATTACTTCCTATTTGTTGAATATCGTACCTTATTATAGAGTACTGTGGAGAGCTCCTGCACATTGCGTGACTGCGGATAGAGCCCCGACATTCCAGAGATGACGATTGCTTCATCACTCATGGTACTCATATTCACGTCCACCGGGTTTGTTCCTTGGGCCTCCATTCTGTCAACAAGAACCTTTTACTTGCGGTTTTTACTAACCCATTTCTGTCCCACCGCAGGGCAAGGGCCACCTCCCAAATGAGGGAAGGATAAGGCCTTGAGTCCACCACGCAACCGGCGAAGTACGGGTTAGGGATTTTGCATGCCCCCAATGAATGTCTTAAATATTTTTTTTTGTTTATAACTTTAATTTTACAAGCAAAATGCCCTAGGCCAGCGTTATGAGCTGGTAAAAAAGTATACTTCATACCTGCTAACCAATGACTTGGAGCGATGCAGCCAGTCAGTTCTGAACTACTCACGAACTACTATCGACAAACAGGTACCATAACATTTTATACTTACCATACAATCAACCCTTAAAAAAAATACTGCATTAATATGCCTTAACGATGCTATTTATGCAGAGTGGATATTTGATAACAATCGGTATAATTGAATAATATTCAGACCTTATGAAAGATTTTCAAACAATTTAAAACATTATATTCACCCTTTTGAAAAAAATATGATCATTGAATTGAAATCAGCTTTGTTAATATTGCAGTTGTGCCAAAACAAATTACATAACAAATATCAGCCTGTATAAAATTTTGTCCGTAGTCAACTTGGCTTCATTCGTGACTTCGCTTGGAGCCAAATCTTGCCTTGTATTTATTTCTATATTAAACTTTTTCTTTCTTTCTTTGCATTTTCAACAATGTATTATAATGGTATAATGAGAATGTTGATTGTCTGTAGGTGTATGTAACATCGGGGTAATTTTCTGGTCTCTGCCCCTCTGAAAAAAGTTTATAATTTTTCAACCGTTCAAAAAAAAGGTAATGTTTTCTTCTTTTAATGTCAATATTATATTATTTTCAGCATGTTTAAACGACGAAGTCATCAATATTTTGAACGATAACATTGTATTTGGACAAACTAGATACAGTAAAGTTTAATGAGTGCAGTTCCGTTCGTTTGCATACAATAGTCTTATGATAATCAGGCTGCAACAATTATAATTACGAAAATATCGCTTTACGAATAATTTTACTTGCATTATTGAAACATGCCAGTGAAACACATTAAAAGTGTTTTAACTATATAATAATATAACATAACGAATTAAAATGTGGTTTTATCGGAGTATTTTCTGAGATACCAACCGAAATAAGACGTTTGCCTGCTTTTGGTAGCAACTTAATGCATCCCCTCATGGAGTTCCACCCATTACCATTTAGGTAGGCCTACAAATAAAGACCGTGTAAGCCATCGTCGTTTCAAAAAAGGGGTTGAGTAATAATTTGATTAATTCGATTAACACATACTCACTAGAGCGGTGTTAGCTGAGTGGTATAAGTTGGTACCTCCCTCGCAAGTGGTCGCAGGTTCGAACCCGAGGCAACACACCAATGACTTTTCGAAGCTATGTGTGTTTTAGAAATAATTATCATTTAATAACATAAAGATAACATTATAAAGTGCCAGTGAGTGTTTGTGTTAGTAATACCTAGCTATAAATTAGTAGAAGAAAATGTTCATCAGTTTATCTGTGTGATTCTTTGTGGTGTTCGAAAAAGTAAAGTGGTGTAATTCATAAAAATTACATTCTTAAAATTCAAATAATATTTGATAGCGGAAAAGACGTAGTATCTAACAAGAAGTAACTAGAAAAGGAGAAAAAAAAAATAATCTTAAAAAAAGTGTAAATTAAACTCATACAAAAGCGCTTTTTTTATCATTCTCGTTAATTCCACCAGCAATTAGTTCGATGGAACTAATGAGAGTTACTGTTCTCGGTAGTTCCATGGGCATTGATAATGGAACAAAACTTAATCGGACGCGTCTCACTTGTTCCACCATAGTTGTTCCATGGAACTAGTGACATCTATATTTTCTCAGTAGTTCCATGGTTCTTGTTAGAGGCACAAGTGACATTGGAAAATTACGGGAATTTATCAGAAAATGAACCTAATTAAATTATTAAGAAAATATACAATAACCTATAAACAGTTTATTTTTATTTCACATTATTTTTTTTTATATTTTTTGTGCGTTTTGTTCCTTTTACATTAATATTTGATGTTTTTTTTTATAAAGTGGAGCTCCAATCCTTAACATCAATAACGGAATTATTTCAGTAGTTCTTCCCAATAGCACTCACTTAAGCCTGGCTTTGGCTCCAATGCCAATTATTTTCATTAGAAAATCTACGACTTTATTGATATTTTTGGATTCTTTCTGTTGTATAGTAGACCTTATCTGCATACATCGCAAACACGCGGGTGAGTACGTACTTATAATGTCTGAATAAATAAAATATAATCTATCTATGTTAAAATAGGTTTGACAATACGTAGGAAAATAAAAAGCATTTTAGACTTGCGTCAACTTTAATAGATTTTAATAAATATCCAAACATATTTACTAAATCTTAAACTAAATATCTTAACATAGGTCCTTTGGTTATACTTTGGCACTGTCCATTCATAAACCTTCATTTTATATTAAAATGAAAGAGAATGCGCTATTATTACACTAACCATTATAATTGACTATATTAATAAATACACAATATTTGGTAACAAAATAGCTTTCCACATTTAATATTACGAAAATAAAGGTAATATACTTGCCGGTTCATATGTCATTAAATCATTTTATTTGCAGTTATTTAAGTATACTATATTCTTTTACATATTTGAACGAATTCTATCGCGTATATTTTGGTTTCCAAAACAGTTTTCAGTTATATCAGTGCAAAGCTGATAAAACCTAACGCTACTAACTAACTAGCTACTAAACCAAAATAAATCGCGATGAAATGCGACAAACTGTACCTATTCAATTTAAATGACAAAGTGACATTCCCGTACAAAATATCAGAAATCATTTTAAACTGAACAATGTAAATAAATGTTAAATAAATAGTCGTCACGGTCAAAAACGATTTAACAAATAGCTTATATGTTGTTGACTAAATGAATATAAGGATCGTACTGAGAAGTGTTCATTTGTCACTACCCTCTCCCCATGGGAAAAAGGCGTGAAACTGGCTTTATCATAACAAGGTAATTCTCAAATAAAACTCTAGTTTTATTTGAGAATTAATTACTTAATTACTTCTCTCGTTTAGCCAGAAAATAGACACATGGATTATATTGACACGACTTAGAACGACCCATTTGTATTTATTTAATTATATTCTATACTGCTTACGTTGTAATGCACCAATAGTTATTATTTAAAAATATACAATTTGTTAGTAAATATACAATATATTTTTGTTTTGATTAATTAAATATTTTTCTTTCTTTGGTTATATTAGCCTCTCTGATATTTACTTTTCAATTTCCTAAGTGTACTACATTACGTACTTACAATTCAATCATACTTTTATCAACGATATTTTTATTAACTGTTCATAAACCAACTAGAATTCTGATCGATTGCACCATCTGACAAAATAATACTTTATTCTAAACTCTCATTTTAATGTATCATCTCTGGTATAATTGATAGAGCGGATCTTTGGTTACCGACTCCAGTCCAGTGAGATGGTTTATTATGTGTAGATATCTTATATTATTTATAAGCAACTTTATATATACATAAATCAATAGCCAGAAATCACATCTTCTCACCAAAATAATACTTACATCTTTAAAATAATACTCAAATTCCTAATTTTAAATAAAAACTACCAAACATTATTAACAAATTTTAAATTTTTAACGCGAAATTCTTTCTGTATTTAAATTTTGGCGGTTCATTTGACAGATGGTGTGCGTTCCGTTCGACACAACGTCGCACTTGTAGCATGGTGTGTGTGCAGCCGGCTGTTGTCTTTACTTTCACTACGTGTATCGCTTTCTGTTCTCACTCCAGGCTATCTATGAGCGTAATACGCACTGTAAGCGCTATTGTGACTCGAATGGGGCTGGTAACTGAAATAAAGACAAAAACAATCAGTCAAACCTCTAATACGCCTGATGCTCTACACTCAGCTCTACGCCTACATTTCACTTGTGCAAATTGCAGTAAATTTATATGTAGGCGCTTCAATGAAACGTTTAGTTAAAGTAATCAAGAATATGTTGTTCTGCTTACCGTACAGGGTGTGCATGCGGTGGGTAGAGTGGTCCACAGGCGCTAGGCTCTGCGGCGTAGGGCTGCGCTAGTTGCGGACACGCCTCGGTCGGCGCGGACTCACGCCGGCGAGCGCCCGCACCACCTCGCTGACCTGTTTGTTCGGGAGGACTGTGGACAACGAAATACAACACAAATGAGGGTATTTTATTTATATAAATTAGAACCATATCACACCACCCCAACCGCGAATTGAAGCAAATTAGCAGCAGTCGTATAGGAAGGAAAGCGACTATTCCAGCTCTAAAGAATACATTTATTACAATGAAAAAGAGACGCACCAGGGATGTGACTTTCTAAGAAAAAATAAATAAGCTATCCATTTTATATGCTCTACAATTTACAAAAATAATGTAGGTCGAATTCTAAATACATATTTCCGTCCCTATATATTTTTAAATTAATCATCTTACAGCATATCTACGCTTAACTATTGGTTAGTGTCTCATCAAATTAATAGTTCGAAACTATCAACATAATAATGATACAAAAAATATAACAGTCCTGACCGCCCAGTAGGCGGAGTCATATTACAATCTTCAAGATAATACTTTATTTTGACAGCACACGACAAATGGCATTCATACGTCCCGTCCCAACGTTATTAATTGATTGTACTAGGAAGTAAGGGACAAAAAATAGTTGATGTCCCTTTCTGTCTCTGTTTGTACATGTGACGATAGTTTACCAAGAACTTTGGATGTAATTAATCAATCAGATGTAGTATTATTTATATTTCAGTTGACAACGCTGTCGTAGAGTTTCGTGTTAATGTTTTATAGTTATTCTTAATATCAGCCTATGCCCGGAGCTCTACATGCATGACGTTTGGTTTTTGAAAAAAAAAAGTTTATTTTATTCTTATTTCAATGGACTAATGTAAGAATTTATATTCTTTACATTACTATCTATCTAAGAAATTGAGATGACAGCTTCTGTAGTCAGGGCGGTGGTGTATGCGTCTGCCGTCGGACTAAGTGCTCTTGGTCTTTTCTTATTTTGGTTATATTTTTTTTCTCAATAGTAGCCTGGAGTTTAGTCATTTACCCGATATATGGGTATAGTCGTTCACATTACATGGTGCTTACATTGTTTATGGTAAAACGTGAGTTCCTCTTCCAATATTTTCGGGTTTAACTGGCGTGATTTTATGTTATTTTTATTTTTGACCCGAAATTTATGGTATCACGATTAATATATTTCCGGTATTCAACAATAAACCAGAAACTAGTTTTTAGTCCTTCCGCCATTCAATTACATGAATTCACATTATCAAATATAACGTCAGGCAAAGATAGATCGTTGATATAAATGAGGCAACAGTTATAATGTTTTAGTAGGTTAAATTGAAACTGTGTACATGAATAATATAAAATCGATCAAATGCAAACTCATCCATTGGGCAATATAACGACAGCAGAAATAAACAATGTACACCGCGGATTGGTTTGCAAGGCGATTATTTATCGATTAAACTCGATCAAGTGTACATGCACGGTGAGTGCTTGGACTGGGAAGATTTATTCCCTCACGATGGGAGCCAATGCAGTGGCCAGAACGCCAGTTAACGAGTTGTAAACAAACCCGAGCGCGTATGTTTACACACTTGAAGAATGAAGCTTTGATTTTTTATAGCTTGAGTTTGAATGTTTTGTAAACAACGGCTTGTAAGGAGTCATTAATTAAACAGGAAAAAGTTACATTTCACTATTTTTATACATACTGAATGTATCATACGTAGGTACACTCCGAGGAATAATTATAAATTATTTTACTCAGACTGAAATATCTACCTAGTTAGTAGTTGGTAGGTATACTTTAATTTACATTTAATACACATATAAAAGAATACGAAATCTATTCTCCTTGTCTACATATTCACCACTTATTTTACAGCAACTTTATATTGAGGAAAATCTAACATTTTTAAAAATATGCAACCGCCCGTCTTTTAATATAGAATGCATTTTATACACTCTACACCTGTGAACAAAATGTTTATAAAACAATAAATCGTACGGAACACGCCCGCCGCCCGTCATGATACGATACTAAACAGGCGCCCCGTTATGTACCCGTAAACTCTTTATGTATTTCCACATAAGATACCTACACGGTGAATATAATACCTGGAATACATACATAATGCTATGTTCGTATACAAAAAATCCAGGAAAATTTAAACAGCCGTTTATTGTACACTGATAATAATCATAAATCGTTTTATACTCGAAATCGAAACCAAGTGTTGCAGGTAACCAAATAATTAATTAAAGTTTATGTTGTTTTAGCTCCCACTTCAAACTAATTTACTGGAAACACTAAAACTATAAATTTTAAGGTTAGAATATTTTTTTATTTTGGCGGGAACGGGAAACGAGCCGTGTCCGCCATAACTGTCGTGCGTAACTCTTTACTCTATGGGCACGTCGTAAAAGTAAATTGTCACCGGCTGTTGAAATGAGTTCGTGGTGTCGCATGAAAACTTTGTAAATACTTAAATTGATTCATAGCCCTTTGGGGTGGTTTCAGAAATGTGGATACGCTTACTCGATCGTTAATGTCGCGGTAATGTCTGAAGATGTCTCTTGTAAAAATACAACGAGAATAATTTGTGGAGATGATTCAAAATGCTGTTAATAAGATCAAAAGATTTATAAATAGTTATTTTTAGGTTATAAAGTTGTAAATTATATGAATGATGACATACAAAACTTTGAAAAAACATTATTAATTTAAAAATGATTATTGTATAATATCCTAAAGAAGTAAGATATTATACATGTATTCCAAGGCAATGAGAAATATACGATAAAAATAATACTACACGTACCAATCATCGGGGTCGCAATCTCTGAATCCTTTCGCAAAAGGATTGCTCGCTATTTTTAGTTGCGTTATCTGAAAAAAAAAAAGAAATATTCAGAACCAGCTGAACCGTGCGGCTGTAAACGGGCTGAAAGTCCGTCGCTATTTCAACTGCTTATGGACCAGTTATCAATGGTTATAAAATGTGTTTTTTTGCTTATATTCATGCTAAATATACCTAGTAAAGATCAATCTATTGATTGAGCGTGACATCCAGACATAGAGTATAGAAGCTTGTATACTCTGTATAAATACTGAGAAATGACAAAACAATTCAAGATATTTCACAAATGAACACTGACCCTGTGGTTCTGGTAGGCAGTGACGGCGGTGAAGCCGGTCTCCGGGAAGACAAAGGTGCGGTAAGGCACGGTGCCCGGCGCCGTACTCTGCCCCTCGCCCGGCAAGTAGACCACGTGCAGCCGCGGCTGGTAGCGGTGCATCGAGTTCAGGATTATCTGCACCAATCACACACCATACATGTAATCGTTTAATTCACTGTTACCACTAAAGTACGCAATAGTAGAACTTTGAACTGAATTTCTCTCTGTCCTTTTGAGCTATGTGAACTTTGAAAATTGTAGATATGTTAGTTTGATGTGGCACTTAATAGCACACTTGACTGCCTCTTCAGTGGTTTAGGTCGCCACGCCGATACCATTGCGTCGGAAGGTCGTGGGTTCGATTCCCACTCGTACCAATTATTTGTGCGATCCATAAATAATTGTTACGAGTTGTTGTTTGTATGTTTATAAAAGTCGAGAGTTGTCTTTAAAAAAAAACAAAAGCACTCTGCGTACAAAGAGCTTTTTTGCGTATTCATTTATTCAGTGAAAGTGTGTGAAACCATTAACTCACGTGTCCGTTATCGTCCAGCTGATTGTTAGTGAGCTTCAGTTTGTCGAAGGAGACGAGCTGACGCATCCAGTTGGAGCCAGGAGCCGGAGAGTCAGGGTGCACGTGGATGCGCGGCGGAGACACTGGGTCTGCTTTACCCGCTATAACCCAACTGGAGCTGCACCAACAAAATATCATAGTGCTTTAGTTATACCGAAATAATGATAAAGAAAGACTGTTACCATTTATAGCGAAACACATTGCTACTAAAGGACCCGCAAACACAAGTCGACCATTTCATATCAGCAATTCTTTATTTCAAAAGAATCATGTTACCTTGTTACCTTGTTACCTTGAAAATACCGTTAAAAAAGAGTTGCTGATATCATTGGCAACTCGGCGCGTCGGCGACGTTAATACTTATATTAACTCCATTATATAATATAATATTTACTCCAAAATTAACTTACATATAGGAGGGTATATAAGCGTTTACCTGTGGAAAGCATATCGATATCTCTTGTCATCAAGCGGCACAAAGTCGACGAGCAGTAGATAGTCGGCGTTGGGCAGTAGGCCGGAGAGGCGCGCCTGCAGAGCGGGGAACATGCGGCGGCCGGCCTTCGTCACTATCATCTCCGTGCCGAGCTCGTGGAAGCTGCGCCATAGTGCTGCCAGCTCCAGCGTCGCTGTGCACCGAGACACCGCCGGGTGAAGAGTCACGTTCTGACTCGACGCCTGCTAAACACCAACGAAGAAGATAAATCTACATTACACACAATAGGCCACTGCCGCTATTCGATTTCTATACGGAGCAAATACGATTGTAGTCAACCAATAGTTGTGTCGAAGCGGAAGGTCAGTAGCACGATGCTCTACGATCACGATCGAGAGTTTGACATCTAAAATGTACGTTAGAAATTGTCCCTTCAGTAGCCGCTAGGGACAATTTATCAGGTGTTCATACAAAATTTGTCGATAGTTAGCCGGTTTTATAGCAGTAGAAAGTCGATGATCGAGATGGCAGTAGGTCCGTTATTGCATGATCAAAATATTACAAAATGATGCTAGTACCTGCACACGAGGTGGTGGCTGTGGTGGTGGCACGGAGTGGGCGCCAGGGTCCCGGCACGTGCTCTCACTCAGCGCCTGCAGCGGCGAGTATGTGCTGCGCGCGCATACTGAGTTCTATGTACAACAGTACTATGTTCAATATAAGCAACTGTATTTTCTTTTGTTAGGCAAACTAACGTGTGTATTTCAAAACATTACTACTTGTTAAACTTACAAATGATAATCAATCGATCTCAATCGATCAATGCAAAATCAATCATTACAATCGCAAAATATTTGTAAAATGTATTAAATTATTTGTTGTTTGAAGATAGAGAAAATGTGTCCTATAATAATGACGATTTACATTACTTTAGGAATAATTAATAAAATATCTTACATCTCTTATGGGGTGATGCAACTGCGGCAACGATGGTGGTTGTTCGTGGTCGCGTCCCAGGCGCTCGACCAGTGACTGTGATAAAGCGAAGCCTCCGCGCGGACACTGGCTCGACGATACAATGCCTGTACAACACACAATATTCTCTTAGCAATACAGTAATACCACTACTTGCGATAAACGGCAAGACAAAAGACGCTTCGGTATTCATACGGCAGGCGCACATAGACAACAATTATTTGTCTTAGGACCGTTCGGCATATAGAATCCCACCGCAACAGCCTGCTTCGAAGCAACATGCTTCAAGACGTCCGCGTCCTAAAGAATGACCTATGGTGCTAAAGATTTCAGCCTTAAGCTACCAAGAGAAACTAAATACAAGACCGACGGCTATACGTTCTCTTTCAGACTATCTTATCCTATCGTGTCTCTATGATGTGCGTTTCTTGAAAATATGTTTTGATACGCTCAGGAGACGGATCAGTATGGGATATATTCATATACACGTAGCCGCGCTGGACTTGCATTAGGCTGACCCGCTCGAATTCTTTCGTGCACATACTGTACAAAGTTTTATTCCTTATTGTAACCGTAGCCTACATTTGACGCGGAAATTTCATCTGTCTTCTTTTAAATGACCTTACAATCTGTTCAGCGGTTTAGCTGGTAAACCGTTACAGACCGACTTCAGCATTTTCAAAAATAAGTGTTAAGAACTAAGTTTTTAATTTGTTTAATACATATATTGAGGTCATGCAAAGTCTCAGTCTAAATCCTCCCTCGTTTGGGAGAAGACCCTTGCTTGTCCAGCAGTGGGACAGCTATGGGATAAAAAAGATGAACATTGAACATGGTATAGGTAAAAGCGTCATATCAACTCAATGATATTTCAACACATGACACTTATTTTCAGGTTAATTAATATAGGGTATTGTTTCTTTATCATGTTCTGAAGACAACTGTTCCCTATCTTTATATTTTTACTCTAAAACCATAGCAAAATACTGATTCTTAACAAACCGTATATTTTTTTACTTATCACAAATTCCATCGCTATGTGTATTCGTGAATACATAGTATTAATGTAATAAACCTCGTAACTAACCTACCATCAACACGTTTTCAGTTATAACAATGTGTATTTCAGCAGCGGATAACATTCAACTCAAACGAATGTTTATTGTAAATCATATTTCGTACGCTACTGTTATTTCTGCATAGTTATATCCAGTTGTCTATTATGTTTGTATCAAAACGAGTAAGCGATCATTAATTTATTTTCTACAATCGAAACCTTTTTTTCTACAATGATAGAGTTTGATGTCTTAGTAGCGATTATAATAATTGATGGTAGAGTTAATCAGAAAGGAGAAAATTAAAGACTATGGTGTCATATTAAGATAAAATAGGTACAAATATTCTTTGAAGACCGGATGCAAGCCGTATCTTCTCCGTCGCTTATAAAAAACTTTATTATATTTTTGAAGGGACAGTAAAGTTTCAGTTGTAGGTATCTTTACAAATTGTACCTACCACGTATGGGCAATCATTCATAACTATTCCCTGATACCAACCTATTCTTCTTACAAAATTATTAGCTTAACATTAATAAACCGTTATTTTATAATCGCACCTCATGATCACTAAGAACACTCAGGCGGTTTAAAAGAACACGCTCCGTCGCGGCGTCGCCGTCGCCTCATCTTATCAACTCACTTCAATCACATACACATTAAATTTAAGCTCGTAAAACGTAACACAAAAAAATAACAAACGTTCCCATAAAAACCTTAAAGCGTCCACCCCGTGGCGGACATCTCACTCAACTAATTGGTATAATAGCGGGAAAACTCAAAACGCGTACAAAATGGCTGCAATAATTTCATCGCGCGATGTCAAGACACGGATTATAAATAAGACGGGTGATGAAAACTATACTTGCGTAGAAACGACAATGATCCTAGTTTTATTTTTGTATGCAATCGACGTTTTATTTTGGTTCTGTGTTCAAACTATTATTAGGAATAGATACTGAATCGCTAGGTTCATATGTTACAGTATTTGCTTAATTTGGAACAAAATAAAATTAAGTACTTACAAATATAATATTATGGATGTTATATAATAATCTTAGAAACGATATTTAAAAATATATCTTTCGCTTCACGCTCTACAGATTTTATTGAAAAGTAAAATAACAGTCGAGCTCAGAAACATACAGGCAACATAATCACTGAAATAATAAACAAAAACTGGACATAAATTGGAGATGACATATTTTACAAATTATTGAAACAACACAATGTCATATTTGACTCATGTTTCTGTGGTGCATGTAGTCGGAAACGATAAATTTTTTCGCTAACACGTTGAATGGCGTATAATTGTCATATTATGAGTTATTTGTGTTCTGCCACGGGCGCTAATGTGGCATATGTGTGTAAATCAACAAGATATGTTGCAGTGGAAAAATGTCCTTCTTTTGTACGCTCTTGATAATCGTAAGTGGAGATAATTGTTATTAAAATATGTTTCTAACCACAGCACTCAGTGATAAGGGGCTAGTAAAACTTCACACTAATATTAATAATCTTAATCGTCAGTCTAAATAAAATCTGATACTATAGTTAGATACGACCAGTTTCACAATTTATGAGTAAGTGACAGATAGCCTATCTGCTAGATTAAGTGGCTGCAAATATGTGAAAGTGACTGCCTAATTTCCATCCGACTAGAATTCCAGCGGTTGTTTGAATGACAGAAGTGTGAAAGGAGCTAAGTTTCCAATATGAAAACAGTAGCACGATTCTCTATCACTATCATCGACAACCGCCACTTGCTAGCGCCGTAGGAAGTTATTTTGCAGTATCATTGATATCATTCTCTGTAACATGGACTATCATAAGTGTCAGCATTTGACCTATATGAATAAATGATTTGATTTTGATAGTTTTTTTGATTTAATACATTTTTTAATTTCAACCTCTCTCGATACTGGATAGTATCGTACAAGCAAGCTCTCCCTGTAAGGTACTAACATTGCACCTTAATGTTGAGAATTAAATTAACTCATGTCATTGTCTTTGTCATGCACAGCTGTATACATCATATCCTATATCTTCGGGCATAGTAGGCGTTATGTTAATCATAAATAAACTATGCAAGTAAGTTAAAATATTTGCTGAATGGTACTTACACTGCATACCATTAGGTCGATTCATTGAAGTGAAATTATTATTAGAGTGGATCTGAAATGTATGTAGGTCGATGTAACCGTGGGACAATAAATATTGACGATATAGACAGTGGCCATCGGGATGTCGCATTCGTTCCACTCCAGTTGTCGTAATATTCAGTGCACTTGCCAACACATGCTCTAGCTACTGAATACACGAGTGATTCACTTTAAGCTATGTTCTAAGACATTTATTACCGGTAGGAAATAACATAGTAACCTAGTGAATGTGAAACAGATAAATAATAGTCAGTTACATATATAAAATCACGCCTTCTTCCCATAGAGGTGGGCAGGGACAACAAAACGCCACTTGGTACGATTATTACTCTTTTTCCTTTACATGTCAGTTAATTTCAATATTATCTTAAATTTTACCTAAGTAAGAGTAAATGCAAAGAGTACGGCAACTGGACATTTCTTTCCACGCAATAATCTCTGTATTTTCAACACATCAAAATCTGTCAAGATGTACACGAATAGGCCTATAGTCGGAATATCCATATTATTACGTACCTTTTAAATAATTAGCATATATATTTTAAAAAGTGGTCAAATGCCATTCAGTAAGTTTTGTTTACTTTTGTGAAAATGTTTATCAACCTTGACACAAATAAAAACAATACAATACTCAGCCCAAAACTACTTAGATTTTCTACGCTTGGGACACAACAGTCACACCAGTGGCAATAGAAGACTTGTATTACGTTATAATAGCGTGCCGAGAACGAGAAAACATACCTATTTCAGTTTGATTATAAATAAAAAAGAATAGTGCAAAGAGTGCTAAAAAAAGTCCCTAACATAAAGGAGTCTCTATCATGAAATTTTTGTGCTATTCAGTAATCGTTATCTGATACATAGCTGGACAGTAATTAAGGTAAATTATAGAGGCAATTAGATTGATTTCAGTTCTATATATAGGTGGTAACAAAAGGCGGGAGCTGGTCGCTTCCTTAGCAATAAATCCGCATTGATTGAGCGCTATAAATCTAAGTGCGCGAGCGCCGCCGCGCCGCACTGTCGCGCGATGCTTCGGTTGCACACCACAGGGCTACTACGTGGACTAAATATCACTGAAAGGTATAAATATTGCTCTCGCAAACAAACTGTTAGGAGCTCGAATTTAAAAAAAAACCAATAACTATTTGAACTTATGCGTGTACTTAATAAAAGTTGTTTTTTTAATTCCGTGAAAATGAGCAAAGACTTTTATATAGGTAAAGAAAACTAAATGTTTATATTACACACATGATTCATAATATTGAAGAAAACGAAGCTAAAGAGCACCAATACAAAGATATAATAATATAACAAAAATGACCACAACACCAGAACCAGTGGTGAAAAGCTTGCCTAAAATCTTGAATATCTAAAACAAACAAATGATTGTTTAAATCCATTGAATTTCTCTACTGTCTTTTGATATTTTCTCATTGTAAATCAAAGTTACAAGTTTTCTTTAAATATCTGCCATCACGCAATTGGCGCCCACTCGTACTTTGCCAGAAGGACAAATATCAGCCTTTATGCCAGATGAAGAAACGCTGACTCTTGTCAAATTGCCGTTATATTCACCACTTGTATCTTCCATGCTTTCTTCATCTCCGACTTCATCACTTAAAGAGCTGACACAACTTATAATAATGGCGAGAAATAATATTATCAACACACAGACCTTCATCTCTATAGGTAGCGTAGCAGTAAATGAATCTGATGGACTCGGAATAACACAATTTATTGTTCAGATAATTGCGTGATTTCTATTTACTTAAACATACTAAATACTTGAATACTTCCGTATATTTGTTATGTTAAATACATTTTGTGTAGAAGGGTTGTCTGTAATAATCATGCAGGTGTTTTCGTTCGTTTCGATGGCAATCTTGGCTTTGACAGAGAAGGTATAAGAAAAAATAATTTAAAATAATTTACGTCGCAATATTTCGACTGCTTTAAACTTATTCAAAATCGCGATGATGATAAGTATAAGATATTCGCCTGAAGGATAACGTTTATTTTCTTCAGGAGGAGTTTGCTCTGGAACTTGCTATCTTCTATTTATTCTTCTATCTTCGATCTTTTATTCCGAAATCCTGATATTACTTAGGTACTCAAACTTCCTTATTGAATACAAAAATTAATGATATCGTTAAATATAATAATCAGGTAATGTAGTAGGTGTCAGCCCTGGGCGCTGGGAACACGTGTGTTGTTGCGGCCGCGCTTCGGGACGCGCGTTTGATTTACGCGCCTCCAGCCCGCTACAAATTGACGCTCATACCGCAAACAAATGCATTATTATCACATACCAATATGGACGTCTTGCTATTATGATATAATGCTGTACAAATATTACGAAAACGCTACTTAAACCACTCAATATAACTTATTCATGTTGAAATACTAATGGTATGTCTGCAAAGGTGTATCAAAACATTATGTTAATTATTACAACCTGAAATCCTAATGATTAATAGGATGCCATGTTAAATAATGATATAATAGAGGTCTTTCTTTCGTACATACAATAAAAAGATGCTGTAGTAAAACAATCTACTCTAGGGTCCATTTTCCATGCAACACGTTTATTCTGGTCTTATATCAGCAGAATGGTAGCGTGTTGTATAACTTATCTTCTGTTGAGTTTGATTTCAATCAAACATTCTTAAAAGTTCTGAGCTTAGTTTTAGAGAGCTTACCAATAGGACGAAAAGTATTCAAATCAATAGAAACAGAATCTTTTGATGTTGATACTGACAGGATTCAAGGCAATTATACAAATATGAAACGATCGTGGAAGCAATAAACAAATATCTGGTACATTGTTTATGGTTCTCACAAAAGGAACACGAAGAATAACGATTCACTGAATCATTGCACACTCGAGTTGAAATCCGCTTTGCTTACAAATAGACAATGTTGGAAGGAAGTACTAACGAATTAGCTCCGCAGAGAGACCACTTTGATCAGTGAGCTGGTGTCAACATAGCTTGCGATCCTCATTAACAAGCCGATCGACGAACGTCACTCGCTCGGATTCCTAAAATGTATGCACTCCACTCTCGGGCTGTGCAAATAAGTACACATTTACCGACTAAACAACTATCTTACTTACATAAACAGAATAGTTATATTTTTTGACAAACTTACATGAAAAAGCTTTCGTGATCGTATTATCGTGTTATTAGTTTTTTAAGTAAAAGTTACAGCATACTACAGACGAATTTTCGTTTTTCATTGCAACTTAAAGGCAATTAAGTAGTTTGAATATTTTAACATCATTTTTGATT
This sequence comes from Anticarsia gemmatalis, assembly GCF_050436995.1. Taxonomy (NCBI): domain Eukaryota; kingdom Metazoa; phylum Arthropoda; class Insecta; order Lepidoptera; family Erebidae; genus Anticarsia; species Anticarsia gemmatalis. The sequence goes on along the minus strand of NC_134764.1, from coordinate 3,255,369 downwards.
GCTGCTTCACTCCTATTAGTCATGGGGTATGTTATATACCTACGGATATATAACAAGCCTATAGCCTTCCTCAATAAAAGGACTGTTGAACAGAACAAGATTTTTTAATTTCCACCTTTAGTTTATGAGATTAACGCGTTCAAACAAACAAACAAATTCTTAGCCTTTCTATTATTCATAAAAAAACATATGGATATGCACCTTGGTTAACATCTCTGGCCTTTATTTTTTTTTGCATACCGGAGTTACGAGTTTGCAAAAGCTAGAAAGACGTTAGGTACTGCGTGTCATATTATTCATTTAATATAGGTGTGTAAATTTTTGTGATATAACAGTTCGTTTTGCATGAAATGCAAACAGCCAGCAACGTCTTGACAAGAGACAGCAATCTATATAAAACTCAAAGGTGACTGACTGACTGACTGACATAGTGATCTATCAACACGCAGCCCTAACCACTGGACTTATCGGGCTGGACTTTGGCATGCAGGCAGATGTTATGACGTAGGAATCCGCTAAGAAAGGATTTTAATAAATTCCATTCCTAAAGGGATAAAATAGGGGATGCAAGTTTGTATGAAACTTTGCCAATTTTAGACCTACCGGGCTGAGACTTTGCATGGATAGAGCTACTATGACGTAAGCATTCCTTAAGAAAGCGATAAAATAGGGGGTTAAAGTTTGTATAAATCTTCTTAGATTTTCGACTGATTGAACTGAAATTAATCTAGATTCACACATGGGATACTTTTTACCACGGGAAGCCTTTTCACGCGGATGAAGTCGCGAGCGGAAGCTAGTCAATGATAAATAGATACAATATTACAGCGCCACATAGTGACTGTAGGTGTACAACAAACCAGATGTGTTCTGAGAAGGCCATTGTTTAAGCTAGGTGTCGCTGGCTGTTGTGACTGACGAGTGACCGACGAGACGGTGCCAACTATCCGACTGCTATTCTCGGAGCCGAGCATATAGACCTCGTTGATACCATCAATATTTACATTTTGTTAAACTGTGTTGGTTAACCGTATGCGTATACCCTCTTATTCATAAAAATATATGAAGTTATGAAAGGCTTATGAAGAGCTTTGTTTTGTCCTTAGCGAAATGAAAAAGAGAAAACATTATTTAAGTAGTTGTTAACTAAAATAAGTTTATAGCGTGTTTATGAATAAGAGAGGGAGTCTTCGGCAAGGTGAGATATTAAAACAAAAATTTGACATAAAAAGTGCACTCTTATTGGTACAGTGAATAAATTTATATGTTATTTCTTTGAATACAGTTAAGTAGTAGTTACAATACACACTCTCTTCTTTTTATTTTTATTGCATAAACAAACATCGAAATGCGCGAATAAATGTATTACATTGTCCAGTCAAACAAATTAATAATTTAAAAAAAATATAAAAAACTGATCGTGATTGAATTTAACTGTGTATCCACAATATTTTGTCACAATGGCGGCGGCTTGCGACCACAAAAAAAATGTTCTTTTATTAAACAATACTTGCTTTTATACCCGCGATGCTAACGCCTCCGAACAAATTGATAAAATAAAAACACTCATATACAAAATTATAATATTTAATGTTACTTAAACCTGACATAGTTATTCGATTCACTCAGTTACAAAACAGCAAGTTAAACTGCCGAATAATAATTATTGAAATATTTATAGGTTTAAAATTTACACAAACAGCCAATTGTATAACTGAAGTGACACTCATATATAACATTTCATATCTAAAGCTGCGTCTACACTAGAGGGGCCGAGCACGAGCCGAGCAGCAATACGTGTAATGTGGACTGACTTAAAAGCCTCGAACGAGTGCGTTTTTAAGAAATTTGTGGTCGGCTCTCCTAGTGTAGACACAGCTTAAAACATTAACTAAATATTGGATCAGCCATAATTTCTCTTCGTTTTTATTTGTCCTATTCGCTCATATCTACCAAAGCACAGTTGTTGCCAATGGGCACATGGCCGGCCGGGCATGCATTTGCAATATCGCCTGGTCCCGCTTCGTTCTCCATAATCGCCATTAAATCACTTTCTGTTAAAGGTTGTTCTAACATGTCATCAAACAGCGCACATTCACAGAATCCGTTATAGGCACCACTATCGTTTGGTATTCTTTTAAGAACAGTCTCATCAATTTGACAGCCGATTACCAACTGCACTACAAGTATTGTAAATATATAAGTGAGCTTCATGTTATCACACGGTATAATAACCACTAGCGCAGAAATAATACTATCCATGAATCTAGATTTTAACATATTGGCATTATAAAACCGGATGATCAAGGTAAAACAGATTAAAACCGGTCAAGTACGAGTCGGACTCGCGCACCAGAGCTTCCGGAGTATTATTTACTAGCTGACTTCACTTGCGTCACATTAGAGAGAATGGGTCATAATTTTCCCCGTTGTTGTAACATTTTTACGGGCACTCTGATCCTATTGGTCATAGCATGATGATATATGACTTATAGCCTTCCGCGATCAAATGGACTATCTAACACTGAAATATTTTTTTAAATCGGACCAGTAGTTCCTATGTAGAATCCATACAAATATTATAAAGCTGAAGAGTTTGTTTGTTTGATTGTTTGTTCGCGCTAATCTCAGGAACTACTGGTCCTGTTTAAAAAAATTCTGTCAGTGTTAGATAGCCCATTTATCGAGGAAGGCTATAGGCTATATATCATCATGCTGCGACTAATAGGATCAGAGAACCAGTAAAAATGGTTCAAAAACGAGGAAAATTATGATCCATTTATAATTATGAATAGTGACGCAAGCGAAGTTGCGCGGGTCAGCTAGTGGAGGATAAAACTATGTAGCGTTGTCGTGAAACGCCCGAACTAATAGCGAGTATCGAGATGTTGTGATTGCTGATTGAGTGGTGCCAAAATCTATTTCGAGTACGAGTCCTGTGGCACTGCGTCGTTAGCCGTTATGCAATATCATTGTGCACAAAATCCAGACTTACTTGATAAGAAGCTCTAGCAGCCAGTCCAGGAGCATTCATTAATTAATACAATCCAACTACACAAAATATTGCTTTGTTACCTTTGCCAAACCTGTAGCCGCTCTTTCATTACCTTACGGACGAGTGGTCACTACACCGCAGAAGCGGCACGGCGCGACGGCGATGCCTTAAGATGCTCTAAAAATTCTACGTGGTGCGCTTGACTGAACTATTTATTATAACTTTTAAACTCTCGTTGCATGTTTATATTCGTGTATTTAGTGTAAGTTCCGTATCGAATTAACGCGAACACGCATTTTACCTTAAAATGCCTAACGTTTCGGCGCAGATTGCACTCCGCCGTGGTCACTCGCAGTCAGCCTGCGACCACAGCGAGTGATTAAACTACTTATTTTTCTAAGGTTTAATAGTATTTAGGCGAAAACGGCACTGAAAATATTCGAAATAAAAAGTAATTCATTCGCCCAATTCGGGCGAGCAAAAGGAGAATGGGCAAAATAGTATGGAGCCTGGGCGATCCGCGGCCAAACTTGATTTTGTTTTTTTTTAATGTAGTTTGGTCCTATAATTACTGTGTAGAAGTTTTATTGCCGCGACGCACTTATATGACGAATAAAATACATTTTTGTTTTTGAGCACATTTAATAGTATAAAAACATATTTTGGCTTATATTCAGAGATTAAATAAAAATAAATATTTCTTATACTGCATACAAATATAGACATTATTAATATTCGAACAATCATAACAAGTAAATATACAAATATCGTAAGAAGTAAACATCTTGCTCTTCTATAACATATTCACTGAGACGACTTATCTGTTGTTCATGACCTTCTTCTTATTAGAAGAAGCCTGTCTTGAATGTTCAGCTCAATAACGAGGCGTTCATAGCCAGTTGCGCTCACTGGTCGGTATACGATCTGTGGGTTAAGCAGCCGTTGGCGCGGTCATTCTATAGATAGGTGACCGCATAATGGTATTTGAACTGAGCGTTTCCGTGCTTCGGAGGGCACGTAAAAAGTCGGTCCCGTTAGGCCGTGTCAAAGGCCTTTCGGGTGGCTTGAACAACTTTGACACTAGGTTAACCATGTAATAAATAGATAGATAGCATACTAACTACGAGCTTACTTCACTTCATACCTACATCATCATCATCTTCTGACAGATTAGGAAAATCGTCGAAAAAAGGCTGATCGCCGGTGATACGTTGGAATGCTGCTCTTTGTCTATTCATATTGTTACGGTTGTTATGTTGATGGCATTGCAATCGTTATAAGAAGTTGTAACGTAATTACTTACACAACGTTAAATGCATTACAGACACGAAATAAACGTTATTATGTTCTATGAAATTCTATTATATTTACATGTAAATATATTGTTCCCTAAAAGGATTGCAGCGAAACGTTCTTAGTAAAACTTGTTCCTAGTTATCATTACTTTAATTTGACACTACTTTCATTAATGGCCGCCGACCGCCCAGAAGTGCCCATTCTCCTTTGGGCGAAACCGCTACTATACCACGAAATCGCGGGCCAAGGTTAGTTTATTATAATAATACAATTATTATGCGTTTTACAAATTATAAAGAACCATTAAAAGGCATTATTTGAACTCATGAATCTTCATTACAATCGGTGTAATCCTGTAGCTATTAGTAATAAGAAATGTGACAAACGTCAAGTAAATTAAGTCACCCGGTTTGAAAAATTTCAGCCAATAAATAACAGCCATTAAGCACGAAGCAACCCTATCCTTTAGAAAAAGGAACAAGAGGATGCGTACACCGCATTTCGACATCGGAACTAATTGGGCTAATTTATCCAGAATAACGTTAGAGTGACGGTAAAAATGGTCCGAAGTGGGGTATGGAAGCTACTCGTGAACGGCACGGGCCTACACCCGGCCTGAAACGACGCGCGACGGACCGTCGTTAAGCTCAACTTACAAACACATTAGTGTGTTCCGAGTTATTAGTTCACTCCCAGGGCCAATCCCAAAGTCTATATTTAAGTGCCAGATAACCTATATGATGAATAAAATTACATAGAAAATAACTTTCAAAATTCCATCTGATAACCTAGGTATCTGAAAAATTTGCAGAAGTGGTGTAATTAGGCCCTAGGTTTTCATTCAATTGTCTTTGTAATTAACTAGCTCACCTGCGCGGCTCCGCTAACGAATTAGCTTTGTATTAAATCTCTTCCCCGTGTCTTAAACACAATTTTACAAAAACAATAAGTCAAATTGGTTGAACCGTTCTGGAGTATTGCGCTTAGAAACACATTTGGAAATTCATTTTTAAATATAAGAAGATAATAAGCTTATATTATAAATAAATACGAAAGTCTGTCTATCTGTTACGTCAACCTAGATCGCAGGATTGATCTTATTTACACTTTGTACAGTAAGAGACTCTCGAACAACTGAGGTAGGGTATAAAACCCTGTAGGCGAGTGGACCTTCATAGGTCAACTATAGTTCGACAACTTAGTAGAGAGCCTTGGCACGCATGGTATAATATGTATAAATTATAACTTACAGTTCTGATTATTATCAAAAAAGTAGTTGTATCAAATAGGCTACAGATGTTTTAAATTCTCCACCAGCTGGAGCCCGCAATTTGATGTTTCGATTTGTCTAAAGAATTAAATAATAGAAGGTATTTCGACTATTCAAATGCAAATTTTGTTAATGAAGAATTGGTTTCATCGAACAAGATTTACTCAGGTAGATGTCGCAAAGTAGGAAGATGAGATAGAATAATAATAGCCGTTGATATTTGATTTGATCGTCATTGAGTCAGACTGTTAATTAAGACATGGTTGACACAAGGTTAACTAGAAATTCATTCACAAGGAAGTCGCGAAAGGAATGAAGACCTTAGTATTAATTAACATTATTATGTAAATTAATACTAAGGCCCACCCTCGTTAGGGAGGAGACCCTTGCCCTGAAAGAAAAGGAATGGGTTGAAAAATTTAAACTTTTATATTTTTCTATCTATTTATGGTTTTTATATGTATTATTTATTAGCTTCAGCGTATTTTTATGGAAACATACACGATAAAAAAGCGATACAACAGTAGTATAGTAGTCTTGGGAATAGTTCTTCAGAATTAACCTTTTGTAAGTAGCGACAGTCAAGTTGAGAACTGGCGGTGCTAATAACAAACACGTTCAAAATTAAAATATTACGATAACAAACAAAGGACTCGGGAATGTTTATTTTACTTGTGATGCTATATCGCGGTTAGTCGAGGATGAGTGCCGGCTCACCGCCGCGCCGCCGCGCCCCGCCACGTCCCACACCCAACACATTATCTTACAATATGATTTTCATGTTTCGTGTTTCAAATCCGGAATCCCAAATTGAAAACAAACATACCATTAATAAATTGCATTGTTTCTTTTCAATAGTTATAAAAACAAATATTTGAATGGTAATTTATGAATGGAATAATAAAGGATATTGTTTGTAATTTATCGATTATTATAATTATGAGATATGTTGTATGATGTGAAACACGTTAGACGGAACTAGTATTCATAAGTATGTGAATGTTGCAAGCTATTGCTTTTTACTTGTTCTAGAATGAGATGGTAGAGCCAATTATACACAGAATAGAATAGTGTAAGAGGATAGAGGAATGCATCATATAAGAGTTTATTTCGCAAGGTCAACTTTATCCTATTAATTTTAACTGTATCCTTACAATCGCTCAGAAAATTTAATTCACTTGTATTTAATAAACTATGTTAAGATTTCTATGAATAAATGAACAGCATGTTATATTAGTTTGTTACAAACTAATATTAACAGCATCACTCATAAATCTGTGACTTTTATAATCAGCGCTTATTTTATATGCAATCTACCTAATTCGATTTAATTGAATATCAGTGAGAAGACAACTTTCGCTAAAACTAAAAAAACCAATCAAACCAGTCACCAGATATCTAATAAAAGAAATAAAAAAATGACATACCTACTACCTATATGATTCATTCCTTTAAATCTAATATAGACAGTCGTGAATTTCAACGAAACAGTAGAATAATGTAACGGCACTGTTTGAAAATTATAATCAATGCGAAACCCTGACGTACCTATAAACATGTGAGATGGTTTGACAAGTATGGAGAACCATATGTCAAGATGAACACTATATTGCATACATCATCACATATATTAGGTCGGAGAAAAAGTCTTCGCATTATAGTATGTATGAACTTGTCATGTCATGTCATGTCACGAAAAGACTTTCTCCCCGACCTTATATGTGTTACGATTAATAGAATTATTACATAAATTATCAAATGATAGAAAACATCAGCTCATAATCACACAGAATGCATAAAGCAATTAGCGTAAGCGCCGGCGGTATCGGCGCGGCGGCGCGGCGGTAACAAACACACACTGGCCTCGTTTACACACCGCATGTGAATTTTAATTCCATTCATATTTCAATCATCTCCAACTTTATCCCGACATGTTGAGAATACGGCCAGCTGCGTCCACCGCCATTGCCTTCGTATCGTGAATTATGCCCCAATTGTTTGTTTTCATTACCGGCTCTCGTAATCCTGTATATTTTTTATTTCATATTTTTGAACACTCGAAATAGATGGTTTGTTTGTAAGCCGTGAGAATTTGAAAGGGCATGTCAACGGCGGATTAGTGATTGATACTTCATGTAGGTGGTCCGATACAGATCGTGAGTGCCTTTACACCTTTGTTTTAACTATATCGTTTTGGTTGTTTGTTTTATTTATGAAGGCATTCTCAATGCTTAATCGTATTGTTTCTAGGAGAATCCACGTTGCACGAATATGTCAACTTATCAATAGTAATTAATTCTTATCTACGCTAATAAAATATGTATTAATTCTATTTTATAGGAGTTAGGTATTTAAATGCGACTCGTCAAAACCCGTTTATAAATGCTAATACGGTATTAAATAACCTCGGATTTTTTTTCTTCACTTAAGTCAGGTAGAGTCTTCATTTAATTGCTAGTTGTACAGATCATGGGACAATCACACGACATTTCAAAATTACCTTATTTCTTTTTCTAATATAACGGTACGTAAGATAAAACTTAAGCATACCAACGGTCTCAATGCTCTTCTACTTGATAACGATTCTAACATTGCAATATTGGTAAAACGGGGTTATTTTTGAATACAGGGGTTACTTTAAAATTTAAAGAAATGGACATGTTTAGGGCCAGAACAATTACACTATTTGAAATGCTTCCATTTTATTCATATCGATATTTAGTACCAAGAACCGGAAAACTGAACACGTCGCTTGTTTTTTTGCGAGCTGTTTACTTATTTCTATAATCAAACTAGCTGACCCGGCAAACGTTGTTATGCCATATACCTAAATAAAAAAAGTGTCACCTAGGGGTACGAAAAATAGATGTTGGCCGATTCTCAGACCTACTTAATATGCTCACAAAATTTCATGAGAATCGGTCAAGCCGTTTCGGAGGAGTACGGTAACGAAAACTATGACGCGAGAATTTTATATATTAGATTAACCCCAAATTTTCCTAAATAAAGTCCATTCTATGGTACATTAAAAGAAGACTAAACTTATAAAAAGCAGCCAAACTACAAAAAAAACGGTGTAAATGTATTTTTGGCCAGTAAATTGCACCGCGTAAATTGTAAACGTCATCTTCTGCGACAAGGTAAGGGTTGTAAAACTAAATGTTGAGATAAGATAAGAGCCACGTGGAGTCTGCGACGTGGTGAGTTTTTTCTACCCTTGTCAAAATATACAGTTAGATAATCATCTTGTTTCTTAGGGATGTCTGTTAAAGAGCATATATTATTTTTAATAAATAAATTTAACCCATTATTGTCCCACTGCTGGGCAAGGGTCTTCTCCCGTAGTAAAGGGAGAGCCTTGAGTTCCCCACGCTGGCCAAGTGCGGATTAGGGACTTTGCACGCCCTCTACAAATGTATTTAACAAATTTTAGGCATTAAAGATCATATATCGTTTTTTATTTTTTTTTTTATAATTATAAATAAATAAAATTAACTCATTATTGTCCCACTTTTGGGCAAGGGTCTCCTCCCGTAGTGAGGGAGGGCCTTGAGTTCACTATGCTGGCCAATTGCGGGTTTGGAACCTTGAAATTCTATAAGAACTGTTCTAAAGAAATCTCAGTCTGCAACTGCAAGGTCTGCAAGTTTGTTTCTTAAATACACTAAAGTTTATGGGAAAACCCGTATCACAAATAATTGTTTCGGTTCTGGTTGTACTTTGTGTCCGTTGTTTGTATTTTTGTAAACACACAACGAACGCGCCACAAGAGCAATTCTTAGTGCGGGAGATGAAAAAAAAAGAACCTACGATCAGCTAGTGCTACATATGTACATAAAAACATATTATCACGCATGTTAAACCCGTAGAGGTGGTCAGAAGAATATGAAACACACCCACGTTTTGCTGTTAACAATGTTAGTATCATGTTATAGGGATCAAGAGTATTGCCATATATACTGCTGGCATCCCGACACAACCCTATAATAAAATGTGTAACGATCGTTATGACAATTCATCACGGAGTACACGTGTGTGACCGTGTGTCACGTTCAAGTGGCGTGCGTACCTTCACAAATATTCGCTCATATTCGAACAAGATTTATAACACCACTTGAACTGGAGTATGCGTTTGAGTAAGTATTACTGTTCCAATAATCTTTTCGTGCAGTTCGTTTACAATATAAAAAAATATACGTAAAATCAGGCCTGTTATACTAGGCTAGTAAGAAATACATCTGCATTTCGCCCTTTGCTATATTAGTCCTATATATGTAATAAGAGGTAAATCTATTGATAAAAATCGGGCATGTCACCAAACTCTCAACAAACATTACTATTTAATATTTGTTCTAATTTTTATTTTTATTTTAAATTTTAATATCAGTAAAAAAGACCAAAAACAGCAATCTTGCCCTTAGATCTTCAAAAGCAGAATGGGTAATACAAAGCAGTTTCTTTACCGCTTTAAGTCGTAGAGCTAATTATTGCTATTCATTTATTTACGGAAGAATAAATAAAAACTACTAGGCACAACGATATTTAAAATAGTAAAGATCTGATAACGTCTCTTTAAACTGTTCTCACGTATTAAACAAATCATAAACCAATACTACAAAATAGTAAGTAATTTCAAGTTGACAAAGTTGTCTGGATTATGTTAAATACAAAAATGTATCCCTGCTATAAAGTTTGTTTCTATCTGAGCATTCGTTGCTATATCACTGAATCGAATTCGATTAAATTTAGAATAGAAATAGTAAATGTTTAAGGGGGTCCGGAAACACAGGCTGTGTAATGCTCTTACACGGCTGAAATAGGGAAATTAAACTCTGTACCTACCTACGCGAGAGAAACCTCGCACGTCAGCAGAACAATATTCTAGCTGGTTTATTTTAGACAATATTTTTGACTAGAATTTTCTAAACATCAGACTACATGTTAGTCACGTAAATAAATATAAAACAGTCTTTCATCAGATCTTTTTTGTCAGATTTAAAGATTATTTACATGAAATATTACGAAATCGCACGTAAATCCATCATTACATCGTGAAATGATGGATTAAAGTTAAAACTGTAGTTGTCATTGATTAAAATATCTTTTATTTTAAGACCGTTTCTCTTGTCTTTTTTTTAATACAGTAGCTTGGCTTTATCAGTATAAAACATTTCAGTAGCCCTACCATGAGTTGGCGTAGTTAAAAACTAGAGTAGTTAACGTGAGAACGCAACTACAACAGTGGGCTCAAATAGGGAAATAAAGAACGACAAAGCCAATCTACATTCACTGTTGTTTAATTTAACTACACGTTATTAAATATGGCGACCCATGGTAGCAATTTTGGTACCTTAACTATCCGCTAGAGGCGCTGTTCGAGTTTTACGAGAACTACAGTGTCTCCGGGAGACTATAGTTACCAACTCATGGCAGCGCTACAGAATAGAAATTTCTCTACGTAGAGTTTAGGTTGGCTACCAGAGAAACTTAACTGAGACCACAACCAGTATAAACAACACTAGATCACATTCGAGAAAATAAAATAAAACATTTTTGTTTAAATTGCATTACTTCTCAATTAAAAGGCATATCCATCCAGGCATTATGTATAAATAATTTCAGTTGTGACATGAACACCAAAACAACCAATTTAAAAAATCCTTCTTATAGTCGGGTGAATTTGACAGCAATAACTGAGCCAACAAAATATAACGGCAGTTAGAAAAAACCAAATTAACGAACTAACAGTAATTAGTAAAGTTTTGAAATAACAAAACGAACGATTCAAAGTGAAGTAGCTGATGTTTTTTCCATGTCCGCCCGGTCGGCTAATTACCACAAAAAATGTCGCCCACCCTTGTCGGGTCATCAATCTACATTGACATGTTGGCCCCGCTCTACTCTCTGCTCTTTATTGTTTTAAATTATTTATGCATTCAAAATATTTTAATTCTTTTTTTATTTAAATGTGTTGGTGGAAGCAGAATGGATACGTTCTTAAAGTCAACGTTAACCTTTTACTGTAGCGCGATCTCTACAATCGGTACTATCGAATATCGAAAGTTTGACATTTAACCTTTGGTATGCATATGCTTTATTAGAGCAAATCTGCTCCAGGGTTCTCGGTACTTTGGGGCAGAAATGCACCGATGTGAACTATCATGTTTTGTTAAATTTATGCTCTAAATATGAGCGGATAAAGCTAAAGCAACATAAGCTACATAGGTGCATTTCTGCTCAAAAGCTCCAAGAACCCCGGAGCCGATCTGCTCTAAAGCATATCAAAGGGTAAAATGTACTGACAAAATAGTTCCTACGACGCCCGTTAGAAGCGTTAATCAAATTTTCATACAAAATTTATCTATAGCTAGCCGGTTGTCGATAGTCGATAGTGGTAGAGAATAGATTCTACTGTTACACTCTTTTTCCACGAATGACGAAGAATTTGAAGCTTGATTAAATGTTATACGCGGTATGGTGGACACGATGGCCTAAAGCGAGTTAAGGACTTTGTAAGAACGTTCTGGCATACGAGATTTTCTCACGGTGTTTTCTTTGACCGTTATAGCAAGTATACATGAATATCGACATAATTTAAAATTACAAAAAAATCCTTTATAATTATTTTTTTTCTATTGACCACTAGAGGGGAGGTTTGAATATTTATGTTACTACTTACGATGGTTTGGTAATTAATGAGTTTAATTTATAAAGTCTTACATTGATACTGTTATGCTCTACTACTTGTGTCAGCATTTTGATTTTTCTTTGAAACTGCTCCCCGTTTTTGACTCACACGTGAAGAATAAATAAATATAACGCTATGAAACATACATTACAAATACCACCGCAACGTAAGCCATAACATACTTCTCGTTACACTATAGAAAATGAAAATGACTCTATGACAAAATAAAAGGAGTAAAGAATAGCAGGTATCATACCAAGCGGCGTTCCTTGCTTTCTTTCTACCGTCGAGGAAAACAAAGCGTGATTTAATATCAGAAGATAACAAACACTCTAAAGTAATTAATTCGTATTTTCTAAGAAATATCATTTTCAGATCTTTTCGCATTCCGGAAATATTACCAAACTATCTATTCATACATTTTCCGAACAAAGAGATGAAAGAGTAAAAAGATGTGAGAGCGTCGCAGCGACATGCTGGGCGTCACTCATCGACGCGGGCGACGCCTGCGCTCGCGCACACTCGCGACGACGGATGGATGAATGAACGCTATCAAACAACACCGATCACCACGCGAAGAATCCGAGTCACGATTAGCTACCTATAACAGTGAATTAGTGGACGATCTGTTATCTTGCTGCCATTTATTGTGTACCTACTCACTTATCTACGAACTTCAATAAAAATGTTCAGATTCATATTACGATAATCTGGATTTCAAGCCTTTTTAATGTTAAGTTTAACTTTACAAAGATAATTTATATTTTGTAAAATTCAGTAAGCGCCTGAGATTTCTCTGGAGTCTTTTGTGTATCAAGATGTTTTTATTTTACTTTTTTCTATTGGTTGAGTAATATTTTTTCAACGGCAGGATAGTTTTTAAATGTTATGATTGCAACCAATTTGCTTCACCTAAATAAGAGCTTTAGGCGTCATAATGTTAGACACAGTTAAAGAATACCTTCATAATTTTTAAATCAGTAAGAATAAGGTACGGACGGAGTAGAATTAAGTAGTTAGGAACCCTCAATTCACACTAAGGGCCGAATTTCTCAATGTAAGTTTTTTGAGGAATCATTCTGAATCAATTTCACACAAATTCTACTTAAAATCTGACGAAAAGTCATCATCTTTTACCACCGAATAAATAAACAAAATAATCTGCTTAGTACGACTTTCACGTCTTCCTTATAAATACACCGCTGAAAGACATATATCCAGCTGCAGATTCCATACATCACAGAATTCATGCAAGTCATTAAACATGCAAAAAATAAGAGCAAGTCTTTTGTGCCGTCGTCTTGGTGGTCCAATCAAGTGCCTTGGAATTTTACACTTTGTGACATTATGAAAATATCAATCTTAAGGGTACCTTTTGGATAATTTCGTTCTAAACTGTCTGAACACGCACATTTTAGACATTTATCACTATTTACCTAAGTAGTCGTTTTATCGAAGGTGTAAAATTTTAGTTAGTTTAAGTCACACGCTCGAGAATATCTTCGCCTTCCACTTATAGTCCAACAGCACTTTATCCTTCGTTCAAACAATCACACTGCTTGACCTTACCACCTGCATTCCTGCACGTAGCAGGTCTTTGACAAAACGACGGCGTGGACCATCGCCAGAGATGGTCTTTTTAGCCGTGGTGACGATGGCACAAAAGACATGCTGAGACACTGGATCACTGACCGTCGAGCTGGCGCGGCTGCTGCCACTCGCCCCGCCACTCTTGTCCCTCCATCACATTTCCTCACCGGCGGCCGATTATTTTTTCAACGCGACACAATAAATCAGTTTTCTGTGCGTTAATCAAGTTATGCGGCGCGCGCGCAGACGGCGGCGCGAGAGGAACGCTTCTGTCGTCGGCGTACGTCGGCAGCGCCGAGCACGCCCTCCACCGCCCACCGCCCAATCGCGGGAGCTTTTATTCTCGCCTCGCTTCATCCACTTTATTTATTTTCATGTGAATTATGTACTGCACTGTTTGTTCGTTCGACATTACCTGTGTGCCCACCGCTAGGTAGACGAATGTTATCGACGATGTACGTTTTGATTTAAATTTTAAAGTTATGTACCTATTTATGTCGCCCACTCGGGCCGCGATATAAGCCAGAGTCGGTTTGTTGAGTCTAAGTTATAATTTAAAAGTCAACATTGTACAGTTGCATACTGTCGAAACGTTAGCCGCTATACTAACTGCAGACAAATTGAAAACATGCAAGCGCTTTCCTGAAAATATACATTTTTCTTACAAAATTCGGGGAAAATAAAGTAGGGCAGGTACGGTCTACGAACGGTAGTCGATAAAGCGGGAAAATAAGACATACGTATACTTATACCTTTATATTATTTCATGATTTAAACTTGCCTGAGTTGTTTTAACTTAAGTGATAATAATCTCAGTCACAGTGGAATAGGTACGTAAATTTGTAAAATCATGACAGGTTAAGTACCTAAATACGAGTACGTGGCATTCTTTAAAACCTAAGGAAAACCACTATCAAGTTTAGCAGTAAGTTCTATTTTGTAGCTACTTACAAATTACAATTATATTAAGTATTATCGGCTAAAAACATTATCCCTTTTTAAATCTATTTTTATAGTCGTAAGTGAGCCCGCTGATTGAACACCGTTAAAGTAAACTTCCTAAAGTTAGGCTAGAGTCGAGTAAAAATACTATTCAAATTATAACTCCAGGTAGGTACTGCTTTATTTCATCTCTTAAAAAAATTATATTATCATCTTATAAAGTTAAAAAATCTTTTACGCCATTTGTGATAGGAATCTTCCATCTGCAACTTTATCTTAAAACGATTTAAGTATATGTCAAAAGGAACTTTTTCTTTCATCCTGTGTTAAAATGTGAAGATTTCCTTTTCATATTTGAAAAATCGTATACTTAGTTTTACTGGTTGTTTCATCAAGCAAATATACCTCAAATTAAATACATTAAGGCTATTCAAGTTCCGGACTAAATTAACAATGCCCTAATCCATATTCTAAACCTACATAATTATAATTTTCCATAAAGCCTGATGATTACAGTTAGACAAGTAATATCTACCTCTAGTATATGCTTGCCTTAATTGCGTGGGACATACATTGTTACTGACAAAATGTGAGTGTATTTCATACACCTCTGCCTACACCTTCGGCTATAACAGACGATATAGAAAAAAAAACTAAAAGTATATCAGAGTCTCAATGCAGTGCGTGGTTTAGGCAGAGGGATCAATCGGCACATAAGTGGGAACTGTTTATACGACCAGTTCGTGGAAGATACCTCGTACATCAGTGCCGAGTAAACACTTCGCTGCACCTACTGATGTACAGGTAACAATGTTACTATAAACAATATTCTCTATTACTCTACATCAATATATTCAAGTAGGTGCCTATGCATTTTTTGTAAATAATGAAGAATGAAAAAGCATCTGAGGGGCGAATTCTTGCTACTACAGATTAACGACAACCGGCTAACTATTGAATGTATGAAAGTTTTATCAGCGCTTCTAGCGGGCGCCGTAAGAACAATTTTTGCGGTATATTCTTCAATCTCTCGATTCCCGATACTACCAAATATAGAGCGCTGCTGATATCAGATTTATCGAAACGCCTCCTCTTCTATAAAACAGCTTTAAAGTTAAAACAGTAAAAAAAAATAGGTTTTAATTAAATTTAATACTACAATTGAAACTCTACGACTATGAAGGAACTTAAAATTGTAAATTTCAGTAGCATTGTTTTTTTTCTTATTAATCTTAAAACGAATTATCTTCTTCATAAGACTATTCTACTTTTAATTGTATCATGCAAGAAAGAAGCTTTCTGCTGGAACATTTTATCAAGCCTAGGTCGAACCTATCCAATTTTAAATGTTTAACGGCCAGTTTCTTCATACATGTCTAAAGTAACAGCGAAAGCCACAGTGCTACAGGTAACTTTTATTGACAAAGCTGACGAGCTGTTTTCCGTTCCCTATCTTAATTAGCATTGTAGTTATCCAGTACTCATTGTTCAGAGTGAGAGTGCTTTACACGAGGGTATCATACAGGCAAGCTGTCTTTAAACAATATACTGTTTTTTAAACAATAACTGTTTTTAAACAATAATAAGTAGAGTCTTCAATGCCTCCACATCATAATTACCTGAAAACAGACTCTACGCTATTAGAACATTGTGTCATGTAGGTATATCATACTACGGTATTTCCTGTGTGAAAGAATAAACGCGTTAAAAAATATGCTTAACTTCTATTAAAATATCACTTTCCTTGAAAAATAAATGAAATCTGTATAGGTTGCCGTAATCCTCTTGTATTCGTAAGCCTAAAAACTAAATATACGTCAATATGATTGTCCCTTATGCTCTGCCCAGAGTGTTTAGCGTTATTATGAAATTTGCACTACCTACTTGTACCTACCTAGATACTTATTATGAAAAAATGCAGAGACTGAACTAATATACTACTTATACGAACATCGAAAATATTCTCAAGAACCGCTAGAAGCATCGTTCAAGATACAAAATAATCATAATACTTATATTGTCTTAAAACACATAATTTTAAATATTGTGTGTTTAAATCGCAGGTCTCACCACTACCTACGTATTTTCACTTGATTTATCATCACAATTTAATTCACAGACAAATGTTATTTTAATCATAGGGACGACCCCTATTAAACGTCTTCTAAATAAACTTGTAGTCAGTTAAATAAATATTTTTCTATTTCGATTGTTCTCGTTTAATAACACTTAATAAATTTGTAATATTAAAAGTGTAAAAACACAACTGAAACATAGGTAGAAAAGCACCCGATGAAACATTTTCTGAAAAATTCAGCGAAATTTTCGAATAAAAAGAAATATTGACATACAATTTAATACAAACAGTTATAATACATCTAGAACATGAAACATTTAAAAAAACGAACCATGTAACTGTCGAATATTATGAAAATATTTTACTAAGCTAATTTATTTTTATTAGCACATTATTTTTTATTCGAAACTATCCTGTCGATTGATATCCGAACGGAACATAACAACATAATAATTCATAATATTTTATTCTATTATCTGTATCATTAGGAATATTCTGTGGATATTTTTCTGTTGGGAGAAAAGCTTTTCGAGTGAAGGGCGCGTTTTACATGCGGTTGTCTCGCTCTTGCTTGTGTGTTTACAGACTTGGCGAGTGAGACGGTGATATAATAGGTGGAGTCTGGACGTGCACGAAGATCATCCCACGCGCGCTAACAGTAACAGTTGGGTTAAAAAATAAAACAAATGACCAGTTAATAGGTTGTTTAATGTAGCAGTCTATTTGAGTATTGAATGCAAAGAATGAA
This sequence comes from Anticarsia gemmatalis, assembly GCF_050436995.1. Classification (NCBI taxonomy): domain Eukaryota; kingdom Metazoa; phylum Arthropoda; class Insecta; order Lepidoptera; family Erebidae; genus Anticarsia; species Anticarsia gemmatalis. The sequence continues at coordinate 3,237,763 of NC_134764.1, read as the reverse complement.
TGTGTAGTGTAGCAGCGAGTCGTTTGTCAACATGTACTTAGTAGGTACGATCAGTAATGATATTAGTCGATGAACCTAGTCATGTGCATACCTACAGGTACGATTATAAATTGTAGGTCGTTATTGCGTCTTTTGAACGTGTTGTTCATGTTGTCGACATTGTTAAATAGATTTTTAAAAAGAGAAATTAAAACCCTGAAAATTAACATTTACAGCGGCTAGTGCCTTTAATCGCCGTGGCTTATTTCAGGCAAGCTTAAGGCCAGATAACCTTTTAAATGGAATTTTGACAGTGGTTTTCATGCATTTACTGATACACTTTATTTAGCACATTTTGACACAGATTTATAGCTTTTGAAACTAGCCCTAAATCTTCCGATTATAAGTCACTTTCATCCAAACACAAGAATTAGGAACTTTTTAAATGGTTTATCTTCATTTTTGTTACAAAATTGTGTTGTTGTTTAAAAGTTTCGAAGTAAAAAGGGAAAAGGCAAAAGGCAAAATGTAGAGCAACAGTCTCTACTGTAATATTTTCCCCAAGAAAACCCAAGCAAACGGCTTGTATATTAAAAATATCGACCTTTAACTGTAAATAAAGTCCCTAAAATATCACAAAAGTACACGAGAGCAGTGAAACCTCATGAGCTATAGTACTGGTTGGTTTTATTTAAGTTTAGTGTGCGCGGGCGACGACAGCGGTAACGACGCGGTCTTCCTGCGCCCATTTGTCTGTCAGCGGCCACTCGTGCGCCGCCGGATGCACCGCCAGAAAAACGGCTTGCACACTCACCATGTCTCGTTGGAAAGTTGAGACTGCTTCTTTATTCAAAAAACTTTATTATCAAACTAGCTACAAGTCGGACATACATAAGTTTGTTAATAATTAAGGATTCTCAGAAAAACTAACTTGTCGATTCTACGTTTCTTTGAATGTAGAGTCGGGACCTAAGTACAATCATATAAATAACACGTAACTGATATTACGTGTGTCACTTCAATTTTGTAAAATCCGATAACTACTGAATATGTATAAATGAATCGATTAATCCCGTTTCAGAATAATAACAAACGAAAGCCAACGAATATAACTAAAATATTGATTTAATTTTGTTTCATTGTTCAAAATGTACTTATCTACGTGTACCTAATTAACGATTTTAAACTCTCGCGACTGGTAAGTACACATAATATTATCACTATTATAATGTAACGTTAACCGTTACTATGTTACTACCTAAAATTAAAGGTTAGGATAGTCAGCCTGTGACCACGGTCGATGTAGTTCAATCGAAACGTCGGGTAAACAAATAAGATATCCTAACCTTTAATTTTCAACCGCGTTTAAGATCCGTTGCATTAATTTTACGTGTAAAGTAACTGATGGTAACCCTACCAGTAGGTACAGAACTTTCTCTGTAAACATGAAACAGTAGCGTTTGTTTACTGGAATCGTTCGTAAACTGCGCAGCACTGCGCACACGGCTAAATCTGTACAACACAGCCTCTTCAAAAGAAAACTTCTCAGAAAAATGTTTAAAAAATATAATTAACGTAAATTGTGTACAAGAAAATGATGTTTTGGCGTTTTTAATTCGTAAGCATTTAAGTGCCTTCCTATAATAAAGTATAAGTACTTAATTAAATTTTGTTATTTTCTTTTGGTTTCCTATTATAAGATGTCCATTCGTAATGATTACGATGGCCACCATGCTGCAACCATTCCGATTGGCGGTCAGGAGTTCAATTCCCATACGGTACAAATATTTGTGTTCTACAAATAGGTGTTTCGGTTTGTTTCGTCTAGTTGTACTTTGTGTTTGTGGTTGTTTCTGTCCTCGCCATGTCAGACTAATCCTTGTTGAGGGCATTGAATAAAGGCAAAACAAAGGAAATATCACAAAATTAGGAATCGTACTTTTATTGTGGTTTTACCTGATATTGCATGAGATATGCCTGCTATCAATTTATGAATCGGAATGGTGCAAACAAGTGTGATCCATCAATACGATCAATAATTTAAGTCGATATTTCAAATGTAAACAACATAAAGTTTAAACTTTCTCACAGTAGTAAACTGTGAATATATTGTGTAATATCGATTGTAGTATTACATGAAACGATTTGACCGATATTCTCGCCGTGGTCAAGGTGTTATTATTATTTTTATCATCGCAAAATATAGAGGGATGTCGTAAAACTATCGTCGCGGTTCAGGTGAACGGCCGCGCGCATGCGCGTCGTTCGCAACCAAGATGGCTCCCATATATCCGTCATCGGTGTGGCTGATGCGCGCCAAAATAAGATTATTGGAAATTTGACAGAGACGGGCGCGCACACTTTACGATCGACACTAGACGGACTTTATGAGAAAAGATCTGATAGCGATGACGCATGTAAGTGCTCCACGGGTATTTGTAGACTAACGAGTATTTTTATTGATTCTTGAGGGTACTTTATCTGCTTTGATTGTTTAGAATGATCTAAGTACAAAAAATCCAGGTGTGCTAGGCATAGTATAGAGACATTTTTTTAACTCTACAGAAAAAAATATAGAAGCGATTCACAACTCTTCACCTAACTATAATTTACTTTTTCTTTAAGTAACGTCCGTAACGTCTGAACGAAATTCAGCTGCAACAAACACAAACTTGGATCCTTATATGAATTCACAGTCTGTACAGTTTAGTAACCGGTACACTACTGATAGTTTAAGAGTTAAGTAGTTGTGAGTGCGCAAGTGAAAGAAACTTCTTCCCGTAGTAATTTATTATTCTAGTTACGTAAATACAGTTTTTGAGTTGAAAGGTGACTCTCACACACGTGCGGACGCTCGTTTGTTAAAATGCACACTAAATATAAATTAATTATAATTACAAAACAATCAGCCGATTTGTGTAAGATCAGCGGAATATCAACTAAGTGTACGTAAACCGTACATATTCCCAACCCGGAAGTAATAACAAAAAAAGTATTTATTAATTAATGAATGAGAATCACCCGTACAAAGAAGAAATTGTTGAAATGTATAAACTAAAAATTCATAACAAAAACATTGGTTAATAAGTTTAGGTATCTAAAATTTAAATTGGATATCCGAGGCAGACTTCGAACAGGCACATTCAGCATCGACCGACGCCTCCGCTCGCGGCTTTGGATGCGGGCGTATGCTCCTCGAACGGGAACCGAACAACGTCTTTATCCCAGTAGTTGGTGTTACAGTCTGCACTTCGATGTCCTCGGTTGTACCCGTAGGGTTACTGATGTCACACGTATTGCGGTTGCAGTAACCATGTTTACTCGCCACCCATACGGCTATCGCCAATCCTACGATAGCCAGTAGTATATAGGAAATGGCATAATGGTGTATATCGTGCGTTGTTAACGTCGTCGGTGCAGGGAGTTGTTCATTGTTCTTTAGGGATCGTAGACGATTTTCGACCACAGCGATGTCTTCGATGTGTGTCGGTTTCAGCAGCGAAGTAGGATGTGTGTCAACTATGGCATTTATCGTTTTCAGCCACTCGTCTTGTATGTCTTTAGGCAATGCCTCATCCCAAGCAAGTTTTTTCGTCCAAACGCGTTGGAAAATAAGCTTAGCTTTTACAGTGACAGGGGAGAACCAGCCAAGGGGATCGTATAGTCGTGAAATTTCCGACAGTAGTGCGCGTTTAGTAAGTATTTTCTTTGAGTTTGGTTTTAAGTTCCAGCTAAATGTGAATATGTCTGATTTGGGATTCCAACCGAGGCCAAGTGTTTTCATTGAATCGTCTTGTTTGAAGTCGAACTTTGTTTGTGAAATTTGATCTTCGGTCAATTGTTCTAGTAGCTCGGTAGCATTACTTGACCACTTTCTTAGGTTCATACCCCCGCATTTTAATAATTTTATCAGATCTATTTGTAGTTTTTTAGCAGTTTCTAAACAGTTATTTCCGCTTATTAGATCGTCGACGTAGAAATCATGACGTAATAGGTTGGCTGCCTCGGGGTATAAGTGACCGTGGTCAGTTGCCAACTGTTGTAAAGTTCGCATTGCCAACCATGGCGCGCTTTTCGTACCATAAGTTACAGTACATAGCGCGTACTCGCTTAATTGATCGGTAGGCGAGTTTCTCCATATGATCTTTTGGAGCGATTTCTGCTCGTCTGCAATCCACAAGAAACGGTACATTTTTTCTATGTCAGCAGTAAATGCGTAACGGTACGTCCTCCACTTTAAAATGAGTGCTTGTATATCCTTTTGGAGATTGGGGCCTTTCTCCATCAGACTGTTCAAACTTCTGCCACTAGAAGTTTTTTGTGACGCGTTGAAGACAACCCTTAATTTTGTGGTGGTGGATTCTTCACGTAAGACGCCGTGGTGCGGTAAATAATATTCAGGTTGGTTAGATGTTATCTGAGTCGCCGGCTCCATATGTTTTAACGTCAAGTATTCATTCATAAAGTTTCTGTACATAGTCAACAGAGGTTTGTTTTTATGTAATCGTTTTTCTAGTTTGAGAAATTGTGCAATCGCAGTAGATTTCGAATGTCCAAGGTGTTGTTCATAACCCTGGATCATAGGCATTTTTACAATATATTGGCCTTCAGAACTTCTTTTTGTTGTTTGTTGGTAATAAGTTTCACATTGATCGTCTCGATGTATGTCTTGAGAGCTTGGTATAATATCTTCAATTTCCCAATACTTCGACAAATCAGATGTGATAGCTAAAGTTAGATGACAGTTAAAGATTCTTAGTTTCCCGCATAAGATCCACCCCAAACGAGTTTGCTGGGCGATGGGTGAATGCTGATCACCTTTCAACACTCCGTCCAAGATGATATCCGCGTAAACATCAGCTCCCAGAAGAAAATCTATTGAGCCAGACACATTATAGTTCGGATCGGCGAGTTTCAAGTTTTGAAGATGTGTCCAACCTGTGCTTTGGAAAGTGCTGCCAGGCAACTTATTGGTTAAGTTAGTCAGTATCAAAGCTTGTACATTGAATGTAAAATCTGAGTGTATCGACTTGCAGTGGAGCTGGAGAAGGCCCTTGCAGTTGCGTGACGTAGAACCAATGCCGGTTATAGCAGCGTCAAATTTGCTTCGAGGTAAGCGTAGCAGTTGCGCCGCATTTTCAGATATTAAGTTTGTCTGTGACCCTTGATCTAGGAGGCCTCGCAAAGTGACATAGTTTCCGTCGGCAGATTGCACCTTGATCTGAATGGTAGTTAATAAGACTTCTGTGCCATCGGTCGCTAAGTGGTGAGCGCCAGGTGTAGTTGATGTTGAAGGTCCTGGATTCGAATTCCGATCTTGATCCCTTCTAACATTTGAGTCATTATAGACAGGTTTATTGAAATGTAATAATGTATGATGTTTCAAATTACATTCGCGGCACGTTTTCTTCGAACTGCACGCGACATTGCCGTGGCTGTATAAGCAATTTTTGCAAACTTTGAGTTTTGCAACAGTTTTATTCCGTTGCGCAATGTCCATGTCGATGAACTTATCACACTGCATCAACACGTGATCTTTATAGCAAAGAGGACATTGTCCGTACGATGCATGAAAAATTTTAGAGTAGCCTAATTTTTTCATGTCTTGCTGCTTGTTAGGAAAATTATTGGGCTTATAGTTATTGTTCCATCCTCTATTGTTAGGCCTATGAATTTTGTTTTCAATGGTCTCTTTAGAGCAGCCCTTTGCAGTTTCGTAAGCGAGAAATTTGAGTTCTAGGAAACCGAGGAATTCCTCCAAATTCGGCAATTCTCTGTTGTTTTGAGTTTCTTTTGTGTATTCGTTAAGAGTAATCGAATCTAATTTTTGTGACATGTTGTAAACAATCATTGGTCCCCAATTTGACACCTCAACTCCCATGTTGCCAAGGCCATTCATACACTCTGTAATTACATCGTGCATGCGTTTCATGTTGTTGGCGTTAGGGTGTTGGATAGCTGGTATATTCTGCATGGTACTCATGAAAGATGTGAACTGTAGTCGACGGTTGTCATATCTGTGCGATAATATCTCCCAACATGAATCGTAATTATCCCCACTAATAGATAAGTGTTGGACGAGGCGCTCTGCTTCACCCTTAAGTTTTGTCTTCAAGTACTGCATTTTTTGTGCCTTAGAGATACTGGGGTTGTTGTGGATGGTTTCCATGAAGATGTCCTTGAACGTAATCCAGTGAACATAATTTCCAGAAAATTCCGGGATGTCGATTTTTGGTGCGGACCGCTGATAATGTACACTAGACCACATTTTACTATTTAAAGCCCGTTTTATGTTGTCATATTTCTGTTCAAGAGCTTCGTACTTTTGACTGTAGTCCATAATCAAATTGGACCCTTTTAGTTCGTCTTCCAACTCCCAATGAGTTTTGTCAATCAGCTCCCATTTTGACTTTAAAATGGTAATATGTTCTTCGAACTCCCACTTCTCAGTTATGCAATCAAGGTCAATCTTCGACATAGCTCTGTATAACGCCTTAAAATTTCGTTCTTGTTGTATGATTAGTTTTTGTTTTCCGTCGTCCATAGCGACGTCGTCCATCAGTCCGCTTAAGTCAAAATTCACGTTTATTTGTTGTTTTCGTTGAAAGGAAAGTAAATCCACCATATTCTTCTTAGTTGAGTCGTACAAAGTCTTAGTTTTCCCGTAAATATCGTCAGTGAAATATCCAATATTTTTATTTTCGACACCTTTCACTAATATCTGATGCTGTTGTTCAAAGTTTACCCATAGTTTTTCTAAGTTCTCCAAACGTTTTTCTAGATAGTCGATAGTTTTTCGAGAACTGCTGTCTTTCTTGTAATTGGTACATAAGGTTTTGATATCTTCAAAGATGCCGCCTTGTTTGGTTAGTTGTTGCTCCATGGTACCTTAAGTTAAGTTGTAGGTTCCAGGAAAGTTGTGTCCAGGATACGAAGAAGACTGTAGGTTCCGTTGTTCTACTGGTCTTCAATTTCCAGTGTTTCTTCGTAACTCGTGTTGTTCGCGAACCTCGTTGAAAGTTGAATGTTATTGATGCTAAGTTAATCTGCGTCCTTGTGATGACACACGACTCTCAATTTGGACCGGTGAGACCCGCTTGTGGGAGGCCGACCAAACCGATTCGCTATCACAGTTTATGAGACACAGAGATCCTCAGCATCCGGCTCGAAGGACCATTTAATGTACAGTTTAGTAACCGGTACACTACTGATAGTTTAAGAGTTAAGTAGTTGTGAGTGCGCAAGTGAAAGAAACTTCTTCCCGTAGTAATTTATTATTCTAGTTACGTAAATACAGTTTTAGAGTTGAAAGGTGACTCTCACACACGTGCGGACGCTCGTTTGTTAAAATGCACACTAAATATAAATTAATTATAATTACAAAACAATCAGCCGATTTGTGTAAGATCAGCGGAATATCAACTAAGTGTACGTAAACCGTACACAGTCATCTGATTCCAAACTTTAGTAGATATACAAAATAATAAAAAATCCCCACTACGCACACTTATCAGTAGTGTAACGGAACCGCTTGGCTTCATCGACCGTCTGTTAGCAGCTAGGCGTCAACCAGCGATCGATGTTGCGTCTTTCAGTAGACCTAATATGGTAAAAGTTGAATACCCACTACGGTTACTTGCTTTTTAGTAGAGAGAGCAATGGATAGAAAGCCGAGGTAGTAATTATTTACCATTTACTGTTTTGGCTAAGCGGTACAGTGCCGTCTTACATCTGAGCATTCAAACAATCGGTATAATTGTTACTGTAAAAGTCCGAACTGTGGTAAATCCTAAGATTTTCCGGTAAAACCTAAGATTTACCAACTCTCAGTGGTAAAAGTCCGAACAAGTTTAAAAACTATGTTACGATGTATAAAAAAATCCTCCTTCATAACTATGTTTATAACTATTTCACGGTATAATTATATACTGTGACATAGTTATAAAGAAGGAGTTTTGGGCATAGCGACATGGGTAGGTTAGGTTAGAAGGCTACCTTAGCCTTCGTGGTTATTTTTTTTTAACCACCCAGAAGGAGGAGCCCCGCGAAGCGGGGCTCCGGCGACATGGCGACATCTCGATATCATCAAGTGAATATAGGTAAAAGTTCGAAATAAAAGAATTATTCGGACTTTTACCATTGCGAGTTGGTAAATCTTAGGTTATACCGGAAAATCTTAGGATTTACCACCGTTCGGGCTTTTACAGTAACATAATCATACAATATAGTATAGGTATCTACTATATTGATTATTATGTGTAACAGAAAATGTAAAAGATCGTGTAACAACATTTGGAATTGAACACATAACAATCGATACGAAGGATTTTTTGCGCTCAATTGCGCTCCAATATGAAATTATCCTATCATTATCGTAATAGAATCAAATTAAAATCCTTTCTATATTCCGGAACTAAATTAATTACACCATATCCATTGGTAAGGGCCAAGTCGACAGTTTCATGGTTTATGAATAAGAAAACAATTTTATTGTCAACATTTCATCTAATAAACTATGATAGATATACATAATAATACATAGTGTGAACATAAATAATTAAATAGATTAGAAATGGTGAAACCGTGTTACTGTAACGACTTTGTTATTGCTGTAATTAGCGCCATCTATATAAAAATTTTAAGTTTAAGTATAGGTACAATGTAAAAAAATTATAAGCAGTGACATCTATTAGGTTATTAAAGAAACAACTAAAAACGTCAACTATAATTGCTAGTTTAATTCATAGCTTGAACAATACAGAACACGTACGTTAATTTTTAGTTAATAATTCATATTGTTCGCATAATATTTTAACATTTCACCTGTTTTTGTGAAATGTGAAAGCTCAATCAAAAAGCATTTCTTAATTTTTTTAGTGTGGCAACAAAACTTGTTTTCGCGAGAAAACTTGTGATAGCATCGTGAATTTTATTTTGATTACAAAATTGGCATGAAACTCAATAACGAGCCGAATAATAGTGAACTATCTTATCCAGGTTATTGTGTTTAGTGTTACGTAAAATTACGCCTTCCAAGTGGAGCTGCTAAAGAAATTGCTTGCCATGGCGGGCCCGTCCGACGGCGATCCCGACGGATGGGTCGAGTTCTGCGAGCGTCAGGCTAAAGCCGCCGCTCAGGACTTCGCCAAGGCATGCTTACAGTACGTGCAGACCGGCACCAACGACTCTGCAACCCGGCCACAGGCCTCGCACAAGGATTTACTAAAGAAATTCGTCGAGTGCTTCTCTGAACAGTTCGAGTTAGAAATTGGAAAACTGAAGGGGGTGCACAAACTTCCTAACGGCACGCACACGGGACATGATGAAAGTGACTATTCAGAAGACACAGACTCGCCAAAAACACTACATAAACCGTTCTTCCGAAGGTTATCTTTCAAGGGGTTGAGGCGTGGAAAGGGTTTATTTCACAAACAACATTCGGACGAAGTGGAGCTTTCGACAAACCTAAACAAACAAACCAAGACTAAATTATCTAAAATAGTTGTAGAATGTAGGAAAGAAGGTTTGGTAAATTATTTAACTCCAGAGAGCTTAGAACAGCCTGCCGGTCCACAAAAGTGGGAGAGATGCAGGCTGGCGTTAATGAAGACAGTGGGTGGTTACATGTTAGAGTTCTACTCACCACCAAAGGCTCAGAAACCTCGCAGTGGAGTGTTTTGTTTCCTCATATCAGAAGCTCGGGAAACAACAGCACTAGAGATGCCTGACCATGAGAATACTTTTGTATTGAAGGTAATATTCACCTAATTTTACAACCATTTTCTTAGATAAATATTTTAAGTTATCATTTAGGTGTTAGATAAGCTTTTGAAACATTTTAATTGGAAAATAGGTAATAAATTATTACACAATATCATATTATTATTTATTTATGATATTATTAACATTTTTTATAGAAAGTCTTAAAAACTATTTTATTCTATGATTAGTAAATAAATCCAAATGAAAGTTATAAAACAGCTTTATAGGTATTATAGGTAATAAGGTTTACAAGAAGATTAATTAAATCTTTTGTACCTGATAATTGTTATCAATAATAATTAGGTTTTTAGGATTATTAGTCTCTATGATAAATATTTTAAGACAAGTGTCAGAGCCTTGTTCCTTGATCTCTGTTCTATTTAATTTAGGTCTTGAACTTTAGAACTATTTTTCTTTATTCCATTATTATGTCTCTTGTCATGATCTTTATTTTTATTGTGTTTGAGGCCCCATATGACATGGTTGTAAGTTATGAAGAGGGAAGCTTCCTGACTTTAGTCTTCTACAAAGCATTTGAGTTCATTTCACTCGATCAAAAAATATGTTGAACCCAAATCTCAAGACACTAAAATCAATGGATCATGCATTTCATCATGGATCCCAAAGTTAGTTAGGCCAAACTATAAATTACTGACATTTTCTTCTACTATTGACATAACTGCCCTATTTTCCTTTATCAGGTAAATTCTCATAGAAATACCAGGTTAATGAGAAAATTGTGTTTTTTCCGCTATTTATCCTGAATACCTCAATATGATTCATGAAGAACTAGGTCTCCCAACAAATAAAACTTAGAAGTATGAATCAGATAAACTGAATTCACAATGCAATTACCATATTTCACAATAACCAGTTAGTAAACAAGCATGCAATTCCTGTATTTATTTAAATTGAAATTAGTTCAGCCATTTTACCATAAAGGGGCATACAAACAAACATACATACATTGACAATTATTTTATTACCTTGTACTTTGGTATAGATTACTAATTTATGCCTGTTACTTCGTGCTCACAAATAAATTATTTGATTTGATAAAAAGATAGATTTTTGTGGTACAAATTATCATATATTGTATTCCAGGTTATAGGCTTTCAGTGTACCAAATTTCATTAAAGTGCATTCAATATTTTATTCATCAAAGAATAGCAAACATACATATATAGTAATACATACATTCTTCCTCACACACCATCGCATTTATGATATTCGTAGGATGATGGCTTAGATATAAGTATGTTTAGAACTGTTGTTTCGAAGTATGTGGTCAATGTGTCAATTAATATTCATATAGTGTGCTAACACCATTACACTTTGGCATTTGTGGCCAACTAATGAATGGACTATGATTTAATCCATTAACTCTCTGTAAAAGGTAAAGCTAGCAATTGTACTACTTATTCATTGTGCATAAGTATGTATTTTATTAGCTTCTAGTTAGATTTGACCACTGACACTGCTCTGTGTGTTATTAAGTTATTTAATATAATATTAGTATAGATGAAATTAGTATAACAAGATTTTTCATGTTTAAATGTACCTACTATGAATAATTCAATAATAAATATAGTAACACAGTTTAAGTACCTAAAAAATAAATTTTAAGTAACCAAATAGGTAAGATGGTCTACAACTCTAGATAGTCTTACAAAGTCGGACATTTCCCAACAACTAACCATTTTATGCATAACTGTAGACAAGTTATTGGAAATGTCATTGTCAATGCTCAGATTTTAACAAAAGCATATTTTTGAAACAAATTGCAGGCTGACAACAATATGGAATACGTAATCGAGGCAGCAGACGTAGACGACATGAAGGCGTGGTTAGCTACTATTAAATACTGCATGCGGTCGCCGCCGACCACGCAGCCACCGCCCGACGCGCTGCCCGGCATGCCCGAGCCCGCGCCGCCCGACCTGCCGCCGCGGAGAGACCTGCCGCCCAGCACCAGTAACGTCGACCTAGCCACCGACGCTACTGACGAACCTGAGTTTTTGTATAACAGTGAGTATCATATTATCTATGGCAACTCATACAGGCTCATGATGGATAATTATGTTCGGAAATTATAAAAAAAACTGTAAACATTATTTACCAAATGTTAGCCATTAATTGATGCATGGAGTCACTAGCATATGGGTTGCACCATCAGTATGCTTAATCGCAAGACTAAAAGTCAAGCCAGAGTGCCATTGTTCACAGTTAAAATCGAATCTCTTATCTGTCATCCGTGCATGAAAAAAAAGGCGTTTTGTTGAATCAAGAATATAAAAAAAGTAAAGAAATTGTAAAGACATTTTGTTAAATGTTGTGTTTGTGTGTAGGTCCAATAGCGGAGGAAGCGTGCGAGGGCTCCCCGCAGATGTCGCTGGCGGAGTGGCCGTGGTTCCACGGCACGCTGGCGCGGGCCGCCGCCGCCGCCTGCGTGCTGGCGGCCGGCGCCTCGGGCCACGGCTGCTACCTCGTGCGCCAGAGCGAGACGCGCCGCGGAGAATATGTGCTTACCTTCAACTTCCAGGTCTGTGTACAACCTAAATATTGTAACATTAACATTTAATTTAATTATTGTAACATTAACAAAATAAAAATCTTATTATAATAGTGTATGTCTAGAAAATAAAACATTAGTTGACCTACCACGAGGCAGACATAAACCTCTCTAAGGTTTCGGTTAATTCTAAAAGAAAGTTTTGAGAATAGTATCCACACAGAATACTTAGTACTAATTGACGAAATGACGATTATCCATCGATTCGTTACTTATATGCTTACTTACTATTGCAGGGTCGTGCAAAGCACCTGCGCATGACACTATCAGACTCGGGCCAGTGTCGAGTGCAGCACCTGTGGTTCCCCAACGTGCACGACATGCTGGAGCACTTCCGCGCCAACCCCATCCCGCTGGAGTCGGGCGGCGCCGCTGACGTCACGCTCACCGAGTACGTCGTGTGCCACGACAACAGGCAACAAGTGAGCAACTCTTAGTTGTCGCTACACACTCACACACACACATACACACAGTACACGTTACACATTGGACATCTGATAAACATAAAAATATACAAATATGACATACATAGGTCATTTTTCTTACGCAAATCGTGTGATATTTTTATAAATATACAAACAAGTCACGAAACAACTATTTGTGGATTAAACGAAAATATAGCACGGGAATCGAACCCCATCTACTGTTTCTGATGTTAATCGATATCCAATGATTATTGTGTAGAAAAGCGCGATATTAAAATCCAGTCGTTTATACCATTGGAATTCAATTAAATAAACTTAAAACCATTTTTGCATCGGAAAACTTTATGCAATTATTTCTTTTTAATGAATGGCCTTTAATCCACTAAAAAACGAAACACCAAATACAATTTTTTGTCCAATAAACAGGAAACAAATTGCTCATAAGTTAAAAATCTTTCCGATTGTCGTTGTAAACAATACAATCGGTATGTTATTGGTAAACAGTCGAGAATCACATGTCTATCGCCAGTCTTCAGTAGTGTCAGAGTATTTCAAACAATTCACTGCATATTTCAATAAACCGTCTACTAAACAATCGTAGAGTATGGCTAGTGAAGTCCTAAAATTCTGATATTAAATTATATTTAACCGACTTCAAAACAAGGAGGAGATTCTCAATTTGAATGTATTTTTTTACAAGTTAAGAAACGATTTCGAAAATTTGAGTAAAATATACTTTTTATCCATGGCACTTTTCACCCTTCTTAAAATGTTGTATTGGATAACTTAGAGGGATATTCTTGTAAATATATTACTATAATAATATTATAATGATAGATCACGAAAAAAAAATATTAGCATGATCCACAAATAGTTATTTCTATTCTAAACCTACTTTTTGTTCGATATTTGTATAAAACAAATCCCTATTTCTTGGGCTCTTCCTACACAAAGTTACAATAAACTCCAATAATCGGTAATTTAAGTCTTCAACCCAGTACCGACAAAAAAATCAATGGAGTTATCTATGAGTCTCTTCGCCGATATTCATCCTGCCACTGGATTTGGCTCGATAGTCGCTTTAAGACTAAAATCGTTGAGTATCGGAGCTTTGTATAGCTTTATGAAGGGCCTTAGTTGTTTACATAAAGCAAACAAAATATATTTCGTTTCCATAGCAACACTAGCCATACTTCAAAACAAAGTACACTTGAAATGAACAATAATAAAGAGGCATATTCACCCACCGAACGCCTTCGCTATGAGCTTTAAAACAAACAAAGAATTCTAAGATGCTATCTAAAGCCAATACTATAATGTAATTATATTTGGCTCTTTATCATTATGAATCTGAATATGCTATCTGTTCTTTTACTCTACAATGTGGGTTAGATGGCAAATAATTTGTGACTGACTGTATGCTATTAAAATGATTTACATCATCAAGTAGTTTTTGGTCATTAGAAATCGGTTTTGATTTCATTTTGACTGTTTTTATTAGACTGCCATTGTTCACTAAACAAGTTAGTATCCTAATGTACGCGTACAGTCAGCCGCAAATAATTTGCTCTCACCCAAAATATGAAGAGTTTTGTCGTCTCGATTGAGGCCTATTTTCCAAGGCCCAGTGCCATTGCCCAAATAGGGTATCTTTCATGCTAATTTCGAAGCATGATTTTATTTATGCACAAACATAAAGTTTTACTGCAAAACATGCTTTTAAGAAGTATTTTACCTTTTTAATAAATAACTTGAAAAACATATTTCTAGTTTACAATACTATCCTTATTATATACTTTAAATAGAATATAATTATAATGCAACGGGTCTTGAACGCGATTGAAATTCAACCATATTATAATATTCGTCGCGAGAGTTTAAAATCGTTAATAAGAAATGTGTGTCAACTTCTAAGCAATGTTTTGCAGTAAGCCTTTTTTTTTTATTTATGATATTTTTGCCTTCAGTTTTCGTTTCGTTGCTATTGATGTTGTTAATATGTAGCTTGTAGTTGTATTTTGCTCAGCGTTGTTTGTTCTCATGCTCATGTGCTCACGACTTTACAAATTGGGCCGTGTAACACTGCCTTAACTATACATAAGAACTGTCTGTCAAATAAACACAGGTCACATAGGATTTTTTTTTACTTTTCTTTTCAAGGCCCAATTTTTACAAGACGTGGGTCTTTAAGTAATTCACATGTATGCAATTACATTAAAACAGAACTTAATTACTTATTATATATAAAGTTCGCCAATCTTTGCCAATAATGGTCACCATGCTTTAATTTAAGATTAAGATGGCTACGTCTTATAGCTTTAAAAGTAGCTCGTGTAAATTAAACCTATACGGTTTTAAATATTAAAGAAAATATGATCATTTTATAATAAGATTAGCTGTGTACGACCATTGATTCCTGTATTGCATTTTATTTATTGATGACAATAAATGTAAATTTATTTAAAAATAAAATGAAAATAAGTTATAATATACTTAAGTGCCTATATAGATAGGTGTAAAGGAATCACAATTGATTAAGTAATCGCATTTAACTTAGTATATATTGTATAGTAAATAGTTTAGTTTGCATTTTCATATGATTTCGTTATGAAGCTAACATTATATGCCAGTTAGGTATCTAATTGTAGTACGCTCCAAGTTAGTTGGGGTGTCAAGGAATAAATTGGTTCTAGTGTTATAACATAGCATCCGTCGGATAAGAGTTTTACGACGGTGTTTACATATACCCAGTTGAATAAGGGCTTTAATTGTCATAAGCCTATAAGATTAAGTGTATAAGATTGGGGATACCTTCTCATTTTAGAGAGTTGATTTCTCTAAAAGGCCTGCAACGTATACCTACGTGCACGTAACATGACCGCGCACGTTTGAAAAATTTAAAGATGTCTTAGATAATCATATCTGTTGTTCGGCTTGAGAAATCTTCTAATATAATAATAATACTAGCACCAATTATTCCGAATTTGTTGTAGAATATATTTATCAACGTAACTCAAGTTTGATAAAATGGACTGTTATTGTAATGTACTAACAATGAAATGAAATTAGATTATATAATTATATTGTTTATACTTTGTACAAAATCATGTTCTTCCGAGCTTTAATTTTAATTTCTTGGTTGTAAATTTTTATTATTAAACTTTATTCTATGGAATGGCTTTGTTTTTTATTTTGCTGTGTTTTTTTTTTCTTCGTTTTTGTCTGTGTGTTGTGTTGCAAGCATACTCTTTTTGGTAAGTTTGATTACGTTATTTATGCTTTTTTTTATTTATAGCTCGTTTGAGTTAGCGTAGCCGTCGATTTGAGTAGAGTAGCGCTTTGAGACTAATTCGTTTTAGCTAAGTACTCACTTTACTGTGAAACGTCGTCGATTTTAAAACCTATCGGTATTGAACCTCGATTAAGTTAAACTTTGTTCTTTAACCTTTCGTATGCCAGAACGCAGGTCTGCGCGCCAATTTCTGAAGCTTCGTATGAATAAAGGACCGTAGATCTGCGCGATATAGACGCAAGACGATTTTAAAATGACGCGGCAGATGGGTCATTATTTGCGGCGCGGGTCCGGCATACGGAAGGTTAAAGGAGGATATTTGTTAAAACCGGAGAGTAACATACGAGTGGGGCGTGTGTTGCAGCTGGACGTGACGCACGGCAGCGACGTGCGCATGCGCCGCGCCGAGCTGGAGGCGCTGCTGCAGGCCTCCGCCGCGCCGCACGACCTGCGCGCCGTCGACAACCAGTACACCTTCGTGTAACGTGCCCGACACTACAGCCACACCTGCTCCAAAACTAACTATATCTCATAATCTGTGGACGAGAATTAGACGTTATATAAAAAAAAGTCTCAATACGATAAGATGAACGTATGGTTCCGTTCCTATAATATCAATAGCAAATATCCGAATCTACGCTTTAACAATAGGCAATTGTATAGGATTAAAAACAGCTGATCTACAAAAGTGTTTAGTTATTTAAACGGTTAATGTCGCGCGTATATTATGGACTTCGACGCTTCGAGATTGGCAACTGGAAAAAGTGTAAAAAATGATTCAGCTTGAAAAATTGTTCGTGTTAAAATTGGTGTTACAAAAACAAAATTGGTGTGTGAAACGCGAGTGTTTGTTACAAGTTTGGAATACGTTTGCTACTTTTAGAGATCCAGCTCATTAAATCCGAAAGGATACTCTTGTACAATAGTCACAATATATTATGTAGAAAAATAACGTGTGTAAATAAACTCTGTACTGAATTCCATGTATCTTTAAAAAGGCTTCTATGCTCATCAATTTTGATTGAAAGCTAAGTTTATAGTGACGTTTGTGAACTGCGCAGATCTGTCGCACTGCTGCAAGGCGTAGTCGATTTCCTGCCACTATCGACTGTTTTAAATTTTTAATCGAATCTAACGCTCGCTAGTCAATAATGCCGGCTTGAATATCGCGCTACAAACCCTGTTACCACGATATTTAGGAGATCGGAGAGTGGCATATTTCCATGTTCCATAAACAGTTACTTTTAAAAACCTATACATTTGCACGTGTCATCAAGTTAGCACTAAGTTCGAGAGCATAGAGCGCAGACCTGAGATTTGGGGTATTACGTGCGTATACTGCGAGCGTATACGTTGTAAGTGCGCATTCATTTGGCTATATATGTACGTGCACGGTGTAATTGCGTGTTCATTTGACTATAAGTCAAAGGACACGTTAAAAGTAGTTCGTAATCGTCACTATGTACAAACTTGGCTATCTACAATACTCATAATTGATGCAAAGTAGCTAGAGTATTTCAAGTACCTTATTTATCTAAGCACAAAATAAGTCGGGTAGTTCCAAAATGTTGGATGAGTGCTCTCGTGCGTGACTAGGAAAATATTGTAATTGTATTGTATTGCAACATAGCCAAATATTATTGTATTGATTGCAAATGTATATTGTGTGACATAAGTTTGCAGTCAGTGTAGTTTATTTTTAAGATATGTGCTGTTTTTGGCTGAATGTTTGAGCTAAAAAAAGAATGTTTGAGTGATCAAAATGAGAATATCAATAGTTCAATTAAACTTAATGAAAAAACAAAATGTATGATCAATACAAGCTGTTAGGCCCTTCCTATCAAATCTTCGATTCTCAGCGATTATAGTCTTTAAGCAACTACCGCCATAGAATCCATTGAGGTTCGCACACAAGAATCTTATGGCGGGCATCGCTTTAATACTAGTAATTCTTGATTGTCGAAGACTTGTATACGTAGGGCCTAATATTTTACATTATGCTTCACTCAGGTATATCTTGGTATGTCTATCTCATTCTCTCGCGTATAGCTTACCAAACTAGAAAGAGATACAAATATTCTCCGTTACAGTACATACAGCCAAATGGCCATTAATTTCACATAGTATCAATTAACCAGTATTTATTTGACCGGCCACAGCGCCATCTTAAGTCGTAATTCCGCAATTATTTGTGCAATAGGTTAGTCGTATTTATATTAGTATTAATTAATTGGTAATTATCGAGGCTTAGCCAAATCTATGTTATATTAATGTACTTAATTCATGTTTAGTGGTAAGTCATTATTTATTATTGTGTAACTCGATCTGGAAAAGTCACATAGCATAAATAATATCACAAAAAGTACAGTGAAGAATTAAAGACATGATAAATAACTTGTGTGCCTGTATTTACATATCGCACATATTCTAATATTTTCCCAAGAGGCCGGTTGCATATCGCCGCGAAATATTTACTATCAAAGCCGCTGCAGTTTTCGTTTTTACTCTGTTTCATCAACTATATCAATAAACTACAGATTATGTCATTGTCACCAAAGATATTGGTGATACGAACAGACAATCATATTTTAGTGATTAGGTAAGGCATTAAGTTGAAGCCTGAGGGGTGGTCGAATTAACAGATCAATGTGACTGCTTAAAATATTGAGCATTGGATTATATCACTGTTACTTCCCATTGATTATTTATTTTGATCTACAGTGCGGCGACTTTCTTGCAGTTTTGCCATACAATCTCGGCAGAAGAAATGTGCTACCGACCAAAACCAGTCGGAAAGGAAACTTACAATTTATGTACGTCAGGCTGGCCCGGCCCCATGGAATTTAATAATGAGATTGTTATCAATCCAATGTACCCGGGTGTACTAATATATGTAACACCTTCATTTTCAATGTAACTCTTTTTAAAAGAAATTACGTGCACTTCTTAGTGGCCGGGCCAGCCTGACGTTTTCAGCCCGGCCACCTTGTTTCCCACTAATCTACAAAAAATACTGGCAATATTGTGCTACAGATGAAATGTACCCTATAATTTATGCATATGTAACACAAAATCGAATCCTAAAATGCAATAGCATACGAAATATTAGCGGTTGCAGGTGGCCGGGCTGAAATTATTTCGTTAATATAAAACAGTAAAACTGCAACACCTACCAAAAACTAATACCAGTACATAATGAGATATAGAGATATAGAATACATGTAACGCTTTCATTTTAAATTATAATACATATTTAGAAAGAATAATCACTTGAAATTATATTTCAGCCCGGCCACCTAAAAACGGTAATATTCCCTAAAATCTTATGCCAATTTGTACAGTAAAACCTGATACAGCTATGAAATGAAAGTTACATTCGTTTCGTTTTAGTCGTATACCTTTAAGCCTTCTGTTTGACTAGATTATCAAAATCTGAGAAACTTGCCGAAGAGTGACTATCATTTATTAACTAATTTCAGGACATTTGGTTTGTTGAGTGAAACAAAATTGGTAATTGTCATATTTTTTTAATAATCATTTTTGAAATTAGTTAGACAACATTTGTACTTATATTAATTAGGTACTATAACAATTGTTAATTATAAATAATGTAAAAAAAGGTTACACATTGATAATAACACAGTTATCAAAAAATTATAGTAATATCAATATTACCTTAACATCGAACATTCATTCATTCAGAATATTAGAAGATAATTTTTGGTTAAATACTTATTATACCTTGGTAAAAAATCACAGATTTTCATAATGATTTTTACATCAACTTTGAATTTAAAGTTTTGAAAACTTTCAATTAAAATTATGCTAATATAATTATTACAACAATTCTTAAATAAAGAGAGAACCATAGTTCTTTCAGTGGCAGCTAATGGAAATATAGCTATGTAGTATATATAATTTAACATAATATTAAAATCACAGCTAAAAATCACAATGTTGACTTGTATAATTAAACGTATGCTAATATAATAATCATTGCTAGCCTATATCTGGCATTTGTACTATAAGTATTTTGACTAATTCAAATTTGAATTATGAAAATCTGTGATTTTTTACCAAGGTATAATAAGTATTTAACCAAAAATTATCTTCTAATATTCTGAATGAATGAATGTTCGATGTTAAGGTAATATTGATATTACTATAATTTTTTGATAACTGTGTTATTATCAATGTGTAACCTTTTTTTACATTATTTATAATTAACATTTGTTATAGTACGTAATTAATATAAGTACAAATGTTGTCTAACTAATTTCAAAAATGATTATAAAAAAAATATGACAATTACCAATTTTGTTTCACTCAACAAACCAAATGTCCTGAAATTAGTTAATAAATGATAGTCACTCTTCGGCAAGTTTCTCAGATTTTGATAATCTAGTCAAACAGAAGGCTTAAAGGTATACGACTAAAACGAAACGAATGTAACTTTCATTTCATAGCTGTATCAGGTTTTACTGTACAAATTGGCATAAGATTTTAGGGAATATTACCGTTTTTAGGTGGCCGGGCTGAAATATAATTTCAAGTGATTATTCTTTCTAAATATGTATTATAATTTAAAATGAAAGCGTTACATGTATTCTATATCTCTATATCTCATTATGTACTGGTATTAGTTTTTGGTAGGTGTTGCAGTTTTACTGTTTTATATTAACGAAATAATTTCAGCCCGGCCACCTGCAACCGCTAATATTTCGTATGCTATTGCATTTTAGGATTCGATTTTGTGTTACATATGCATAAATTATAGGGTACATTTCATCTGTAGCACAATATTGCCAGTATTTTTTGTAGATTAGTTGGAAACGAGGTGGCCGGGCTGAAAACGTCCGGCTGGCCCGGCCACTAAGAAGTGCACGTAATTTCTTTTAAAAAGAGTTACATTGAAAATGAAGGTGTTACATATATTAGTACACCCGGGTACATTGGATTGATAACAATCTCATTATTAAATTCCATGGGGCCGGGCCAGCCTGACGTACATTACAATTTAGGTGACTATTTCTTATGATCGCTGAGAACTTTCCATTTATAAACATTGTTTTATACGAGATACGCTTAGACTTCATTTCGTGCAATTCAATATGATATTATTAAATGTTGTTTGAATATTGATAGCCATTAATCTTAGTTGCTAAATTAATAATCTAATGACTAAATTTTACAAGAAATGGGTCATGCTGCTTGTTTCTCAAATAGACCATTGCAGTTATTTGTAAATATGTACTTTTCTACACAACAAAGTTTACCGAACCTTCGGCAGGTATGTTGCTACACTTATACACATGAATCGAATAAAACTACTGAAAATAACGATCAAAGAAACTGCTCCTAATTTTTCGACAGTTTAATCGGGAAATTGTAACAATAGAGTAGTCTAGTATTGAATTGTACTGAGAGCGAGCTAAGTATTAATTGCATAGTCAATCATATTCATAGGTGTTATTGAAAAGTGCAATTGTATAAAAACATATAATGGATGTTACATCACGTAGTTAATCCATTAGTGTATTGATTGGAAACAAAACATGACAAACGTAATGAGGTTAAACCAAAACTGCGCAAGTTTGCAGCATGTGTAACGATTTGCGTTTTTTAATATAAGACGCAAGCTGTGTATTTCGAATTTAAATTCAATATTTGATCCTATGGACGGAGCAGTAGTGCATTCGATTGCTGATCACGAGATTCAACGCCTTGTCGAGAAATGTGCTATTGAATATCTCAATTTCGGTTGTAGTATTCTTAATACTAGCCAGAAGACTTGTGCAGTATTATGACAATATGCTCACCCTGTAGAGCTGAGTGTTCACTACGTCGGCATCGGAGCGTACGGACCGTAAGGTTAGGCTTTGTATTAAGATTTATGGTAGTATGGTACCTACTGCGGGCACTGGATCAGAATTTCAATGACATAAAAATTAATGCATAATAACAGACCTTTACGGTTTGATACAGCGGACGCGCTGCGTAAATACTAAGCCCAACAATACTTACGACGAAACTTACGTGCATTTTCATGTATTTTATGTATCACGGGAATAGGAATACTTACCTACTTGTTGAAATACCGTTCGTTATTAGCCTCATTACATTGTCATGTAAACTTAGCGTAAAATTAGGTTAAACCATTATAAAATTAAATTAAATGTTGTTGGAATTGATAACGAACATTATATTAACTCATTAACAAAAATATACATTTTTAACATGTTTGTTGGTTTATGGAAACTGAATCACGCTAAATAAAATTTATCTCGAATGTAACTATGTATAGTTAAGTTTTGAATTGATGCGGTATATTGACAATGAACTATTGAATTAATCATTTAACTAACGGACAGTTTAACGGCTTGTAGATAAGTGTCGGGTAAATTCGGGAATGATTGTTTAGGCTTACTTTAGGTACACGATGTTCTATGACAATACACAGCAACGCTAAAGTGCGCGGCACAACTGTCTTTGATATTCACATTCGCAACTGAAGAACGACAAGAAGTTGCTGCCTTTAGACAGTTATCCTCGAATTTCTCATTGTAAGTGCAATGTTTATGTACAAAATGTAACTTCAAAAGTCAATGTATTGCATCATATTCTATAACGATGTATAAATATAAGTATGTAGGCTTAATTTGTATGTGGAAGCCAATATTGACATTATACTCACAGTTCAAGCGATGTTAAACTTAACAAACATTCCTTTAAGTTGTATGTAATTTTTGGAGGAACGAAATATAGTCATATATTTTGCAACACTTTGTTTTATTATACTTTAGAATAAGAATATTATTTGCGTTAGAAGTATGATCATTTTCCAATAGCAAGATAATTCGACACGTCTGAATAGCGCTTTCGCGATTCAGGACTTGTATTTTTAAGCCGATAGATGGAGTAACTGTGTTTATGTAACGGTTGCTAAGCTACTTACATTACCTCTATTTATTTATAGAAAAATAAGATTTCTTTTGCAAAACTATGTATTTTTTATCACTTATACTAAATATTAACATGTGTTTAGACAAATAATAACATTGAACAGTTAACTAATATCAGTCGTCTAGTAATGGAACGATATAGAACTCTGAGAACATTTGTCTCTGATCTTCCTTTTCTAATTTCAGCTGCAACAACAGTAGGCCGTTTGAGCTGCACCTTAAAACCACCTGTGAAGTAAAGGAATCTTTGAATTAATTTTAAAGGAACTGAGCTAAAGTTGGGAATTCTCCTACTTATATTATAGATGCGAGATAAAACCGAAGAATCTTTCTAAGCGAACGAAGTCGCAAGCAAAAGTTAGCTAGTATTTTAAAGATCTCATGTTTCGCGCCTTACCTTAGAGGATATAGCGAGTGCTTTCATAATAAGTCTTATGTGATGTAGTTGATACTTGAGCGTGACTGGTTGCTCGCAGCTGAAACTTTGCACCATGTCGGAAGATTTCGGCATGTCGATACATGAACGATCCTATAAATAGAACAAAAAGATTTCAATACATTTCCTGCAATTAGAGTGAGATTACATTAAGAGACTTATTAATAGAAACAAAAACTATGTATGTATAACTGAAGTTATTGTCAATGTGTACGTATACGTTACGACGTGCGTATTACGTATACCGTTCTAGTAACTTATTGTTAATTTCAATTCAGATTCTGGTTTTAGTGTCGCAGTGATTTAGGTCGCCACACCATTGCGTCGGGAGGTCGTGGGTTAGTCTGTAGTTTGTACGTTTGTAAAAGGCCCCGCGACACAAGAGCAATTCTTAGTGCGAATTTACTCATTTCGTTTTTTAAATAAATACATCAATTAAAGTTTCAAAGAACAAAATCAAAAGGTCTCTTACCTGCATTCCATAAGTGATAATGCTAACATTAGGATGTTCAGGCGAAAGGTTGAGCTCGATGATGTCACAGGATCGCTCGAGGTCGGCCAGCAGGCCTAAGAACGCGGGCGCCTTCAGCACCAGCTTGGCGACCTCTTCGGCGTCCTCGTCTCGGAGCTCGAGCACTGAGTCCGCTGTCTGAGTGGATATCTCACAGTCTGTCATCACGTTGTGCACTGATTGAGGTTGTAATCTGAAAACAGCATACATACAATAGAATTATCTTATCTTGGTTGACAGAAATAATATCAATTCTTGATTCCACCAATGTTTTTAATATTTAGAATGTCGTGGCGCCTGACTAGTTTCTGGACTACGAAACAATGAATAGAAATTGAAACTAAGACTACTTGCTAAGAAACCTTTCTATTGATTAATTATCATTAATTTTGGTGGAAGGGTTAGTTTAGGAAACTGTCTAGAAAAATTTAAAATACCATTGGAAACTTACACTAACAACAAAGGTGAACCTTCACTCCGATAGTACATTTTCAGACTAGACTCCTCTCCAGAACCAAATATGTTCAGACATTCTGCCAGCACTGCTATACTGATCTGTAATTATAGCAAACATATGATTATAAGGGTGTTACTCTATGTTATATGTTTTTTCTTTGCTGCTTTTAGCAAAGATCTGATCTACCTGAATCCTTCCTCGCTTCACAACTGTATCTAAATTGTGTTCATTATATTTGCTTTAAAATATTTGAAAATATTGTTGATGATTTCTCTACAGAGAATTCAGTCAATTAGCATTAAATACTGTTAATTAATATATAAGTAGTAATTAAACTTTTACTTTGAACATAACATCCACATCGTCTCTAACATGATACTCGGTGAAGTTGTCAGACGGCACATATGCTGATGCTTGCACACACTTGCCCTCCTCCACTGTGAGCTTCAGACCCTCAGGTAAAGCACAGAACACTGCTGACTGAAACACAATAGGTGAGTCTTTTAGAATTGGTACAAAATGTTACATGAGTGTAGTGTCTAAAAGAATTGCTTTTACAGCTTTAATGCCTGGTTTCTGCAGCACATTTAGTGGTAGTGTATATATTCAAACTGTCATGTTTATATTAGCCTTAACACTATTGAATAGATAAAATACCAATGTGCCACTGAAACCAGGGGTAAGCCAGCTTGCAGGCCAGCCACAATGATAGGCCGATTCTTATTGGATTTATTATTGAAGAGACTTTACTAAAACTTTTGATTTCATGTCCAAAAAATAGATATAATTATCATAAGGACTTACTTCTTGAAACTGTATAGCTTTCAACAGACTGCACAGTATCTTCCCTGAGTCCATGGACGCCGTGAAGTAATATTGCGAAGTACCTTCATCCATTGTTATCTTCTAAATCATACATAGATCGCAATAACATCAAGTACTGGTCTTGAGTTACCTCGTGTTCTGTAGTTCTACCAAGAATCTGAACTAATCTGGCCGCTAACACGTGTTTACAAACTACCTGGACATCAGAAAAAAAGTTTATACATTGTTTTTTAAAAACGATACTAATGATAATAGTTGGTATCTTACTTGGGATTTTTGTTCAATAACTTGACGTTTAAACGAAAGACAAGGACAGTAGTTGATTCGAGGGAAAACACGGTAACAGCGGTCGTTTTCGCCCGGTATTTCAATGAGAGTTCGTGACTTCTTTGCTGTTGTGTACGTTACAAAAGTAGGATACTTTTCGAGTATATCCAGTGCTCTTTCTAGTACTGCACCAAAAACTGAATGCAGCGATAACAGATCTTCATCTGAAACTAAACAAATAATATAAATTAACGGAGAATACATTGGAGTTCTGTAAACATAACCAATTTACTAACGATTCTTGCTTCCAGTGCTGTTAACTCGTATTTCTATTTGATCTAAGACTCTTTCAATGACAACCGGCACTTTCGATGGAAGCGAGTCATTCATATTTTATTGGCAATTCATTGATGTGTTCATCTTATTTTAACGTAAAATAAATAGTTAAATACAAAACGTCTTCAGTGTTTACATTTTTTTCGAACGGCGCGTTTTTAGCTGTCATCTTGGCATATATTTTGGTATTGCTAGAATTTATGACGCATATTGCTTGAATTCACAAAATTGTTTAAAGTGCCCAAGGTTCAAATTTTGAAAATCTTATTGTAAGTATAATAATTTATCTTTAGAACTCGTGGACATGTATGAACTCATTTGATGTTTATATAAGTAATTATGTTAATCGTAAAACTTTGGTAGCACTAGTGTACTGGCTAGTGACGTCTAACAAACTAATAATGAACTAAATACTTAGGAAATCAATAGCTTATTTTTGACTCTATATTATATAAAATACTGAATATGCACGAAAACATTATTTTGTTTTAAAATCAATAAATACCTAAAGTAGCCTCCTCAATTTAATTATGTGGTTAAGCTAACTTTACTGGAAGAATTGATTTTGAACTGCAGTTTTTTATGTCAACTGTCAAGAGGGAAATTGGAATGTCAGATTACGGGAAATTCGTGAAAAGCTCTTTGGCTGTGTTATTTTTACAGGTCTTATTATTTATAGAATGGGATTAACCGAATTTTAATTGCGGCTACCACAATTGAAAGGATATTTTAAACAGAGATTCTTAAAAGGTTATTTTTTTAAGAACGGACAAAAATTTCAGGAGTTATTAATTTTTAACGTCATGTAATAACACGGGGTGCGGTTTCAGGTGGCTTATGTGGAGCTATGCCGGAGCATTTGGAACTCCAACACCTTGTCGACTTGTCGGCGGGAAGTGGCGACGAGACACTGCCGAATCTACTTGAAAATAAGAGACCACTGATTAAAAGATGCCCGTATCTAGGCCTGATACTAGCGACGCTATCGTCTTTGTTTTTCTCACTGTGCTCGGTCATCGTTAAGAGCCTGGTCAACATCGACCCCATGCAACTGGCCATGTTCCGGTTTATTGGAGTGTTATTGCCTACAATACCTGTAGTGATATACACTGAACAGCCTGTATTTCCTAATGGAAAGCGTCTCCTACTTATAACACGCTCAGTCGTCGGCACAGTGGGTTTAGCGTTAAGTTTCTATGCTTTCCGCAACATGCCACTGGCAGATGCATCTGTTATAGTATTTTCAGTACCAGTATTTGTTGCATTATTTGCTCGAGTGTTCTTAAAAGAACCATGTGGTATCTGGAACACAATATCTATTGTATTAACTCTTATTGGAGTTATATTAATTACACATCCACCATTTTTATTTGGTGATGACCCTGGTGCTGAACACAATCAGAACTACAATAGCTTACGAGGTGCCGTGGCTGCCTTCCTCTCCACTATATTTGGGGCTAACGCCTATGTTCTGCTTCGTGTGCTCAAAGGGCTGCATTTCTCTGTTATAATGACAAACTTTGGTGCTATTGCAATATTACAAACATTATTCTATTCATTCATATTTGGTGTGTTGTGTATGCCTAACTGTGGCACTGAAAGATTTCTAGTTGTGTGTTTGGCACTGTTTAGTTATTTGGGCCAAATACTGTTGACCATGTCCTTGCAAATGGAGCAGGCTGGTCCTGTAGCTATAGCTCGGTCTGCTGACATTGTTTTTGCGTTTCTATGGCAAGTAATGTTCTTTAATGAGATTCCAAGCAAATTCTCTGTTTGTGGTGCCATCTTAGTATTGAGTTCAGTAATGCTGGTGGGTCTACGTAAGTGGGCTCTGGCATTACCCGCCGATTCACAGTTGAAAAGTAAACTAGGTGCACTAGCACGATAATCTATAATAATTTAATCTCACCTGCATAAAATATGTTATATGAAATTGCCACTATGATTTCTTATGAAGTTGTTTTAGTTATTGACAGCTCTGAAACACTTGGAAGTAATTTAATGGATCTGAATAATTTTAGTTTTTAGTACCTATGTTAGAGAGCTAGTCGTTTTAAAGTTTCATTTTAATTGAGAATGTGATTTTTTAAATATTTGATTTCAAAAAAAGGTACTCTTGTGTTTGTTAATCTTAAGTAATTTCCAAGTGTTTGTCAGCTATTTCGCCACCTCACTTCAATATACGAAACAGTGAGTTTGCTTTAAATATGTATAAGTATGGACAGAAACAATAACTATTATAAATTGTAATTTAAGTAAAACCTTTCACCCTAAAAGACTGTTAAGTAAGTCCACTCTAACTTGTGTTGTGTGCAGGCCTCTCACTTGCCTAGTGTTGTGTTCCTCGGCAGCTTTAATCATTTACCTTGTTTCAAAGTTTATTGTTAAAAAGCTTATCCATATTAGCTGCTTATTTATACTGTTATTTGCTAAATCTATTCTTGTAATGTTAAAGCAGAAATATTCACTATAATGTTACATTTCATAGTTACATATCATCACTGTTGAGTTGTCTTGTAACGGAAGTTGATTCCGTAAAATTATTTTAAGCTGTTATATGAAAATTGTTTTCAAATATCATGTTGAATGCCATTGTCATCTAGTCATTGTGTAACATACTAGTCATTTTAATCGAAATATTTTTTGTTAATAGATAAAACTGATATTTTTATAGGATCAACCGAGACATGAAATTTTTGTTTGTCACGTAATTGAGTAGTTTAGGAATAATGTAACTATGAGTATTTTGTATTTAATTGAATGAGATAATTTTCAATGTTCTCTAGTCATTTATAATCCTAGTTATGGCACAATAGTGTATAGTTTATTTACATAGTGACATTATTTTCTGAAGAGTTTCTCCCCACTAATATGTAGCTATAGATAGTCAGAATTTAAATGATGCGCAGCTAAATATAAAATACATGAATTTGTTATTCTACCAGGTACTAAGTAACTTGCAAGCAAAGGCTAATCATTACGAGTATGTAAGTGGAGTTCCACATTAATTAAAAATTTTATAGCTTATATGGTATAATTCTATGGTATAAATATATTAGGGTGCATCATTTAAGTTCCGACTTATCTATACTAGGTACAATCAACACAACCAATAGACACCATTAAAATGATGACATTACTATTTAATTTGTCCGCATATGATATGTGACTTATTTATCGGCTAAATTTGGTGTTGTTGACTGTACATAAATTGATTGGATTGTGATATTTTTACTTCTAGTCATAAAATACTATGTACACTGCTTAATTTATTAAATATAATGTTCAATACAATGCAAAACCATTGAATTATTCACGAAAATACTCTATAAATAATTCAAATAGGCGTAAGTATCTCTCTGTTGTAACGTGTAACGCGTTAAATTAAAAGGACGTAAAATAACCATCTACCTTGAAATTCATGAAAATTGCTCCATGTGGAATTGAACCGACAATGGCGTAGGGATCCCTATAACCACTGTGCTACAGTTTAAATGTTCTAATCTGCAGCAAAAAGTACAAAGGTAGTTATTTTATTAAATCATAATAGGTCTCCGTTTGTAAAATTCTGTTAGCATTTAGAAAAATCGAGTTATGAACAAGAGATGAAAATTATTTAGTTGGATTCATTAATATCTGTGAAAATATTGGCTGAACTTGCGTTATTTTATTAAGACGGAATAAGTAATTGTATTCCCCTTTCTTAACTATATTACTATACTAAGGCACCCTGCATCCAGCCCTATTCTCTATTCGACTAACTTTTTGACAATGACAATCAAGTGGTGCTAACTTCACATCGGTGCCTCTCGAGTGTTTTTCGTTTGCATTTCGTTGCACTTTTTACATTCTCTATTAATTACTGTAGTTAAAAAATTTGTATTTGCTTAGATAACACGAAGAAGTGAGAGATAAAAAATGGCAGACCGTCTCACACAGCTGCAAGACACTATAAATCAGGTAGATGTTGTTATTTTGTCACGTTTCTCACCAAGCAAGTGGATGTCCTAACTGTTTACTATTTTTCCAGCAAGCTGAACACTTTTGTAATAGCATTGGTATACTGCAGCAGTTCTCTACGCCTAGTAAGTTCCCTGGTTTCGACCGTAGTGGCTCGCAAACGCCTCAACAGCAGCAGAATCAAGAAGATTACGCTGTTTTGTTTGCGACTTTGATATCGCGGTGCGCTAAGGATATAGATACTCTGATTGAATCGCTGCCCAGTGAAGAAAGCTCGACGGAACTGCAGGTTCAAAGTCTGAGGCGTTTAGAAGCTGAAAATAAAGAGGCTGCTGAACAGTTAGAAGAGGTAATAATATCAACTTTTCACTGCATAGATTTTTCATCTTCATTCTAAGGGATCAAAGGCCATCTTGCGTTAATTAGAGGCCAGTAACATTATGGTTCCACCAATACCAAAGTACATCAGTTACACTATTAGATCACCTAATCCAGATATTTTTTGCCAATTGAATCCATAAGTACCAGGTCTTTGATAATCAGTCCATATATACTAAGCTTTCACTACTATTACTGGGATGGCTAAAGTACTCAATCAATGAGCCCAAAATAAGCTTCATAATGTTTTAACAACAGCATTATATTGACTGATTGTCCATTTGTAAAAGGTATTGCTAACTTCACATCTTATTGCAGGTGGTTCGCCAAGGAGAGATTCTACTTGAGAAGATTCAAGGAGCTCTCAGCGACATAGCCCAGTGCCAGTTAGACATGCAGAACCCAGCCCTAATTCTCAACAAAGATGTGAAACCACAGTTATAGGGCTCAAAGAAAAGTCACCGTCGGTGATAATCTGAGTGAATGGACTTGCTTTCAGTTCAAATACAATGTTATACTCATTTTTGTATTGTTATAAGTGATTTAAACTGTCCTCATGGTATTCAGAAGAAAGAATTTCGAGTTGTGTGTCAATTGTGTTATAAGTTTCCAATTAGGCATTGTATTTACAATACAGTATGGTTGTCTTAGATAATGAAATAAAAATAAGGTGATTTTTAAAAATGCAGGAGGGCCATAAAGGAATAAAAAGGCATAGTAAATAAGTCTGTATTCCCATAATTTAAGATAGGCAATAGAAATCAAAGAGTTATCTAAAATTGATGCTTTTTGTATGAATTAAAGATGATTCTGTCAATTTTGTGTTTGTTGCTGTAAATATGGCTGCAATAGTATTTTATTTCTAACTTAGAAACAAATGTGTGTATAAAGAATGCATTGTATTGTTATCTGTTTCTTTAAACCATAAATATAAGTTAAAATTATTTATAATCATTTGGTGTAATTAATCTGGTGTGCACTAAATAAATAATATTACAAAATAGTTTTATGTATTTTATTATTTCATAATCAAAAATGTCTATAGCATTGAATTTCCCATAAAAAAAAGTAATAAATGCGAGTTAACATAAAATCTGAAATATTTCTAACGCCATCTATCGACTAATATCATACAAATAGTTACGGATCGTACAAAACAGATGGCGTTCTAATACATAGTAGACGTTAATTTTTTACCCGACTACGCAAAAGGAAAATAGAGTTTTATGTATAATCATTTCATTTGTATAATCCCTATAGTTACAGATGTAGTTAGTACCTATAGTTAACCTAAAACCTTGTTCTATTGGTGATTATTTTGTTGTAATATTAACTTTTGTTAATAACGAATTTACAAATTTTATCTCGATTTTTTGTTACCTACTGATTTTAGAGGGTTTTACAAAATATTAGCAAACCTCTTCTCTATAACAGCAATTAAGAGCAATTTATACTAAATACTTATCAACACCGCAATATTCTTACTTAACTTTCAACTGTATCTAAAAAATACCTACTGATCGAAAAATAAGGAAATTCAGCAGGCACTAGACTTGACTAGACAGTTGTTGAAATACCCGCGTTACGAAGAATGCTTTGTTACTTGCAATTTTCAATCTATCACTATGTGATGACGTTAACGCGAACACTCAGTGCAATACCGATAAATGCTGAAACGATCTTTCGACAATTTTATTTACATAAGAAAATCTTAAAAGAAATACTTATCTATTTAACATGAACTACCCACACTTCTTAATTTTTGTTGTTTTGTGCGGCAATAAAAAAATTTGATTCAAATAAGGGTGAAAAATATTTATATCCAATAACTAGCAAAGGCAGGGCTCTGAGCTATGGTGTATTCGATTTCTGTTAGAGACAATTTTATTTCTATTTCGCTCTTTGTCATTAGGCCGCAGTTGTCCTACCAAGCAGTGATAATCACACATTGATGATAATGATTTATTGCGACTAGATAGTTACATTAAGTAATTTCCATTCGTAACTAACTTTCACCTTTTCCCTAGTTTAAAGGAAACATTTGAATAATACTTCGGTAAGGAAGGAAGTTTCACCTAATCATCCTGGATTCGTACCTTAATGTCCGGCTTAAACCGGCTACAGACATTAACGCTTAAATCGACAAACCTTTACATTCACACGCGGCCCCAAACACACCCAGCCTCTCGCCGGCACCGACGGCGACGCTTCACTCACCTGCAGTTGATAACCAACCTCTTTGCCGCGAGCACGCTTCACGCTACCGGTTTTCGAACGCACCACTTTAGTGACGTACGATATTTAATTCGAATAATCGAATCCATCCCAGTTAGTGAAAAACTCGACTTCCATTTTTAAATTGCAATGAAGAACTCGGAAACTGTGACTGTTTATTTTTATAATTTCTAAGTGTTTTTTTTATTGTTTGGGATTGCATCTTTTAAGTGTAAGGGCAGTGAATGTGAAAAGTGGAAAAGGCCCGGAAGGACGGGTCGACTCTCCCTCCGCGTTTCGCGACAGGTATGTTATTAAACCTCATTTGGTGACGGGTGAAATTGTTTACATAGCTAATACCTGTTACGATGTATACTAACTTTTATAGGTACAATTAAGGCTAATGACTTTGATTTAGCTAATAGACCTTATATTACTGCGGTAGGATATTCTGTCTAGTTTTATTTTACACGTTAATCTAATCACGAAGCGCTTTTATCTAAAGTAGTTTCAATTCCTATAACTTTCTATAATTACGTGCGAGTATTTTGAATTTTAATTAAATGTGCATAATCTACAAGTCTGTTTCATCCACAGAAAGATGTTATTTTTTTAATTTAGCTTGCTAAGTTATTGTTAATTTTAAGGATTCAATTAATTAACGTACAAATTAGTTAAAAATTAAACCTCTCAGTCTAATGGCAGTTTATCAACAAACCAGTTTGTTTATTTCGTAAACGAATGAATATGAAACATTAATTCACGTGGTTCAACAGCATATTGGGAAAGACAACAAGGTCTTTACTTTTCTTCCCCAAATATCAGGTTTTTTAAATAAATCAATCGATCGCGAGACTAAGAGACCCTGCATTAAACAACAATCTGTGCCCCTCAGTTGCACTTGCTTTTCAGATGATTAATTCTCTCCTGCAGACAATGGCGTGATGACAAATAGCATATTTGTTTGTCAAAAATTGTATATTTTGTCAGTGTGAACATAATGTACAATTTTTTTGCATATATACAATATGACATTGATTGGGTCTGTTTGTTATTTTTAATCGGTACCTAGTCCTTTTTGTCCCTCATAAATTTTTATCATATTGCAAATATCGTTATAGTTTTTAATCGGCGCAATTAACTAACTATAGTCACGATAGTCCTTATTTAAAGTAATTATTTAATTTTGAATAAATGAATCTTTATAAAAGTTGATCATCACTTCATTTTGCTTTTTATACAATGCACTTATGCCCGGTTTCTGAGATACATTTAGCGGTAGTTTATCTATTCAATAGCGTTTAAGCTTATATAAACATAACAGTCTGAATAGATAAACTACCGCTAAATGTGCCTCAGAAACTGGGCACAAGTGCATGTAATTTCTTGAATCTAGGAACTGGGAACTCAATACATGACAAACAGTTAGGTTACTTTAAAACAGTAGAGACGCGACACCCGTGACAATAAAGTATTCTTATGAGACAGATGTCAACTGTCATCGATCACAGGACTTAAAATAATTTCGCAAAAGCCTTCTTTAATGTCCAGTTATAATGTTTACACAGATATTAGGCAAGCTGTCAGCGTGCAAGGCTAAGTGCGTACACAACGCACCGCCATCGCCACTACAAATAAGTAATAAGCGCTAACCTGTCCATTGTTTATTATAATTGCATCAGTATCTCATACTTCACATATTTGAGACTAGTCAAGTAGGTATGAAACTGATTCGGATATATTGATGCAGTTTATATTGGTTTCGAGAACAGTTACAGGAACACTTCGATTACACCATTACTTCGATGACTATTTATTCAATGACGGCTATCTGTTAGTTCCGGATAGTATTATAATTATATCTATATATAATGAGTTGAGGAAATTGACAAAAGTTAGAAATAAAAAATGCATAGCATGATTTGAAGGTAAAATGAAACAAATAACTATAGGTAGGTACATATTTATATGATTTTGATTTATTATAGATCTATTGTTAATATTTTAGTCACTGGTCCTAAATATCCGTGGTTTTTATATCGGTTACGGATAACCTAATATTTTCGGATATCGGATACTTAGTTTCGGTCAAAGTTACGAAGCTTCAACAACATCCCTGTTTGAGCCCACTCCTACGATTTGCGGCTTATTCTATCAGCTATTAATTGTAAATTGCTGTCCGATACTTATTTATTTGTTTGTGCAGTAACAACTAGCACTGAACTAGATTTCGGTCAACTTTATTGTAGTTATTGAATAAATATTAGTTTGTTTTTCATTCAGCTTGTTATAGTAAGAGACTTGGAGGCTAATAAGCCTGTAGCTAGTAGTAGGAGAGTAATATATATAGCATAACATACATACATTATATTTAAAATCACGTCTTTTTTCCACA
Organism: Anticarsia gemmatalis; assembly: GCF_050436995.1. Classification (NCBI taxonomy): domain Eukaryota; kingdom Metazoa; phylum Arthropoda; class Insecta; order Lepidoptera; family Erebidae; genus Anticarsia; species Anticarsia gemmatalis. The sequence goes on along the minus strand of NC_134764.1, from coordinate 3,202,992 downwards.
GGAGTAGGCAAAAATAGAACCTTAGTCATAGTTTAAAAATATCTTTAATTACCGACATAGTGGTCGTCACAATCAACGTATTATCAATAATTTGAAGAAAATAAATATTCCATCGTCGACATGTTTAAGAAGATAAGGCTCTCATTTTTAATACTTAATGTTGTACTTGTTATATTATTACTTATATCTATGTAAAAAAGCTTTTACCACAACGCAATGGTGAATATACATATTTCTTTGGACAACGTGCTCATGTAGTCATCTGATTTTAAAATATCCGGAGCTTGCACTATGGTACGGATACCAAATAACTGATAAACATACTTAAATACTTCTAAATACACACTTATATTACATACAATATAACAAAAGCAATACCATTCTATAATTTATAGATGCGGATGAGGGGACCCCTAAGCTGTGTACTTAGGGGTCCCCTAAAGTAATAATAAAGGACACTCCGGCAGTGATTAACACTTGAACCTCATTATAAATACGATAGAAAACACGGATATATAAAACTATATATAATTTAACATACATATCTATTACGTTAAACATATTGAGACGAATGTTTCGCGGATGCGTTGAGAAAGTGTTGACCCCTTGAGAACCGGCTCGCTAGACGACCAGCCTTTATATGTTGTAATATATAAACTGTTTGTAAAGTAAATAAGTGACTAATGTATGTTTGACATGTTTCTGAGTTCCTGAATTGCGGTTCTTTGTAATCTGAGGTCCGCTTTCTTTGGAAAGATTGTGTTACAAAATTGTATGATTAATTTGGTATGTCGGCAGACTTGCTTTCAAATAGATATATTTCTTATGGCTTTTCATAAAGATCTTACGAGTCTTCAGTAAACAAAGTAATATGAGTAGGTAAATACATATGTATTTTATTTCCATAACCAGGATCACTATTAAGATAGTGTTGCCTTATAACATTCGTTTTAAACAGAATATGTATATAATTAGGGTTAAGCTTTCTTCTCTCGGCCTTTGTTTAGATTTGTGGATGACAGTTATTTTTGAAACTCTTCAGAATTGTGAATTTTTCGAATAAATTGTATGAATAATGTGGTTACTTCAATCTATTACATACAAACGGCAAATTCATACTTTTTCGCCATAAACCTGTATAGGTAGTCATGTGAATTAGCAGAGTCCTAATAACTTCAAATGAGAAAATAGACAAATTGGCATAACTCGTTAGTGTTCAAAACTGAAAGTATTTTTCAAACACAGTCAGTAAAAAAAAATCAAAATATATTTTGAGTCAATGCAATCAGAAGCTTAAAATGAAAACAATCGTTACTTTTTTAAGGTATTGAGAAATTCGTTCTACCTAAGTTAAAAAAGAAAACTAATAATAGACAAGTAAGTAAATTTATTATTTATTTATTTATTTTTTTAAATTATACAACTAGACCTAGAACTGCGGGCCTAGATAGAGATACGAGACATTTGGTACTTTTGATACCTTAATTACCGAGCTCGTGTGTTTCGTCTTTCGATATTTTAGCACTGATTCAAAAAAAATATGTAAAAATAGGAAAATTAAGCTTTAAAATTCAATTACTATTAAAAAAACCTTTGCAACATACCTAAGTACTTATATAAAAGTTAGGCGTTTATATTCACAATGTTTACTATCCTATATCTATATCCTAAACTATTTATTACCTAAGTACATAATAATATTTTAGAAAATACAGTGAACTATATTCTGGTAGCGTAATGATCGGTGAATGAGTTTAGCAGCCGCAGGCGAGAGAAGGGCCGACAAATGATAATGTTAGGTGCCCCGTCCTTGCATAACTCGAGCTTTGTCCAGATTATACACTCATTCACTCATTCATCAAACGATCTTCGAAAGTTAAGGACTTGATACACTTAGTATACCAATTATGTTAAACTTTTTGGGAGGCGTTTGAGATCCAAAATTGTTTTTGGAAAGAACTAGACTTTTAAAATAGTTTTAAGTACCTACTTAGTCCAAAATGCACACTAAATTATTTAAGGAGTTGAATAAATTATGTCCCATTCTTGCAATATGAAATATGATTACAGACTACCCGGTAGATAAGGTGACGGCCAAAGTGCAATAATCGCTAACCGTCACCTATCTAGAAGGGGAAAAGGTGGAATGATTATAAAGATACGCAAATTTTAATAAATCTTATAATTTTATTTAATTATACTTTATTAAGTCTATCTACCTGAGTATACATTTTGGTAGATTGCAAATTCGTAATACAGGGAGAGATTGCAAAAAAGTCTAAAATATTTATGATCATAAATTATATTCTAAGGTACCGCTAAGTTCTACTCAGTTCACAAGGTGAAAGAAAGTAAGTTCAAATCAATGTCCGCTTTCATCTCTAAGCACTGCCATGCTAAACGGACTATATCGCCATATTTAAGTAATGACTAATAAAAACTAATTTCGACGACCTCTTTTTATATTTTTGACAACTTTCTTTATAAATGGTCATAGACAATTTTTTTCTTCATTGTACTTTATATATTTTACTTAATAGTACCTATAAACAAAAAAGCTCGAATAGCTTATTTAATAAGTATAGTGTCCAAAGTATTATCGATTATTAATTTATATACAGCAGCTTAGACAACATTCAGTCTTTTTTATTAAAACGTAGTATTCGTTTGTTATAGCCAATGTGTAACTAATGTCGAGCGCGGGTGTTGAGTTTCTATGTTAGTTAGCACGTGGCTGTCACCACACGGCCTCCGGAATATGATAATAGACAACAAACCACATAAACCTCGAATTTCCAGTTTTAAAACGATATTATTTAAATCAATAAATGGTGTGTTGCGTGTCTGTGTGATACTGTTTTTAAATTTAAATTCGAACGATCGAATGAGGTAAACAAGACATCCGGGGTAGAGACGTAATTAGTCGAGTGACGAGTGCGATTGATTGACATTCGATTATGTGTTTTACTCAATGTTTACAACACTATCTCGAAATATCTTGTTTGTTTATTTTAGACGGTTACTGAAGGATTCGGTTAATTCTCTTCCTAGCTAGACAAAGCTTACGAATCTCTTTAATAATACAAACTGATTATTTATTCAGCGTTAGCTATAGATAAAATACTTTTCGCAATACATAAAAAATACACAGACACAATTTTAAGCATCCACAAATAGATCCAAAGCCATCTGCAGCAAATTACGCATAAAAATAAGTGTTAGATACTAGCTATGGTAAATTTCCTTATTAAAATATTTTTGTGATAGGCTACTTTCCAAAAATAGTCGAGTTGTCGTCCATAGTCCATACTAGTCGATTATTATATGTAAAGTTGGTATATTCAAATGATTCTCAAATATATTAGGAGGCAAGGACATTCGCTGTGAAGCCTTAACCTTAATGTTTGGTTTACATGGCAAATAAACGCGTATCGGAAATTACCACCTGTTTTCATTACTAAGTTTGACTTAAATGTATATTGTAAATGATCGTGTTTTGAAATTGAATTGCGTCATAGAATGTTTTGTTGTCCAAGTGTTGACTTGAAAATGAGAAATCTTTAAGCGCAATTTAAGGGAATATATTTATAATAGTATTTTTAACCGTTGTAGCCTTGATTGCCAACAGTATTGTATGAATATGGACTACGACAGTTCGCCTTTTTTTTTGGATTCAGGGCATATTCTGTTCACCAAAATATTTTAGCAAAAAGAACACATTACATTAAAACATGTAAATCATCTAAAAACATGTATTTATCGTTACTTGTAGCGGAACATATGTTTTCGAAAACCGGTAGCAATTAAATATATCTGCTAAATCTCTACCGTTTCAACAAACTTTACACATACAGCTAAATATAGTCTATAATTAACCAACTTACACTATTATAGGGAGACCTAAATATGCCCAGAGACTTCTCCAGTAAATAATTACGCTTAGTATTAAATTCTAATCTATACAATATGTTCTGAAATGACAAATTTTATTATCATTTGTGTTTTTTACTAACTTATTTCGTCAAAATGATCATTTCGGGATTTAGGGAGTATTTTTTCATAATAAAAGAATAACAATGGAAAAGTTACCAATCAATTTGATTTAAAATTAACGGACATTTAAAAAATGTGACATACGGTCTCTACCAGTGAGCCACTTTGTGCACTACACAGACTAAGAAACAGCGGGGTACCTGTTGGTTGGCGTAAAAAGAAACAATAAGTACATTTCCGTCGGGAACAACTTAAATTAAGAGAATAAATTAAAGAAATTAAATACGTTTCACGTCTCCGCATTCGTCGGCCATATTTGTTTTAATAGCGCCATCTTGTGGCTCACCTTGACATTTACCGCATCCGACTCGAGCGTGAATCCTCTTTTAATTCGTTTAAAATCAGTAATACTTGTTTTTATATTCTTTACATTGTAATTGAGTCGACACATTATCACGCTATCTAGATAACAGACGTTTTAAGTGATAATTTTGTCATCACGACGGGAGTCTTTGCAGGCAATTTAAAAGTTACGTTGTTTTATTTTTCGAATAAATTTATAAATACACATTTTTTTAAGGATAAGCAAGTAAGATTCAACTTGGCAATGCTGCCATCTTTCTGGGCACGTTACCCGAGGACGGCGATGTAGAGATTTTATGATGCCTTATTTTAATTATATTTATATATTTTTTTTATTTAAATGTCATTAAATTAAAAACAAAGTAAATATTCTTCTGTAAATAAATTGATACCTAGATAAAAAAAAAAATAAGAAGGTTGGATATTTACTTGGAAGATTGGCCAGTAGCAAATTGATTAAAACGTAAAAATCTAACGACTATCCAATTTCGAAGCTCAACGCTTTTCTTAACTACCTTCACATGACTAACTAGAAACATTCTCTACGGCTAGTTCGCTAGTGTATCTGATTTTGATGTTTGTATGCCTACTCTTTGAACTATCATGCAGTTCATTGTTTGGCTATTTGATGTGCAAACAGCGGCAAAGTTCAAGGCGAAAGTTGCATCACAAATGGAGTAATAAAAAGTAATAGCCGTAGAACACTGCGTTGGTAACGATAGAGGCGCTTCACGCGAACCGTAAGGGGCATTTAACAAAGCGATCTATAAACTGCGATTAACAAGGATATTGTTTCGCGCTATTGTTATTGCACCAAACCGATAATAATCTAGTAGTTTGTTAAAAAAAGAAAGTTTGTAAATCTGTTTCGGTCATTGAATCGCTGTAATATGTGACAAACTTGGTATCACGAAATGAGAAACACGACTTTTTGAATTAAAACTACAACTGTCAATAATCGACTGCCATTATAGCTATACTTTAACACAAACTACCTCATTTCTTCCCCTTTTATATGGCTATTTAACCAGTGTGAAGTGCCAAAGTTTTAATGAAAATTTGGTGAAATGTTTTTCATGTCGAGTGATGTCAATAATAGGGGCCTGCCGTGATGGAAACCATTTTAAAATACATACTGTTTTAGAAGTGTTATCCAAAGTCTTTGAAACGATTGAGAAAAGGATAAATAAACGTATTACGGTAGCTTTACGAGTAGACAAGTTATTTGTGGCATGTTAGACACTCATGACTGAATGTTGCTTAGAAAATATACGATTTTTAGGTAAAATATACAACCCTTTGTTTTGGGAGGGAATATAGCGAAAGTTTATATCTTAACACTTGTTATACCTCAAGGTACAGGCAAAGTTGATCCTGCTGGGATAATCTGGCCATCAATTAGGTCCAAGGTACGATCTCTATGTTTATAAACCATTCTTTGTAGCAGCATTATCACAACAAAATTCTGTTTTCAATGACTTATTGTAAAAAACATAGGTACCTAATAATAATGAAAAATTCGGGAAGGAAAAATCACATTTGCGTTATCTTTTAGCGAAATTAAAGTACGGTGACTTTTGATTTTTGCGTGGACTTAAACATGTGAATAACCTATCATAATGTTGATCAGTAGAAGGCAAAGACCTTGCCTGAAGATATTATGACCGTTGCTATTTCGAATGGTCATTTTTGACTGCGGCTGCAACCAGCGACCTAATGTTAGCAATTTGGCGAGTGAGCATTAAAAATACATAAAATTATGTAAGATTTTAATTAAAACTCGATACGCAATGATATCGAGAGAATTTTAATGGGTTTGGAGTGCAGTTTTACAAATTAAATTAATTTTTAATGTAAACACGAGTTACGTAAGTCATAATTACCGTTGATTGCCTTGCAAAACGGTTTTTAGTTTATATTACTTTCTTCTACTGTGTCTTTTGCTAAGGGAAGTGTCTTTGACCATGGATTAAGATTAAGATTGACCCTAGTTAAGGTCTAAGACTGGGCCCCTTTCTGTACGGTCAAAAACCATTGAAAAATTACCGATATTAAACCAGAGGTGCTGTGTTCAGTGCTTTGTCCTGTTTGACATAGTAGTAATTTTGTATCATTATCTTTGGCCAGTGTCCATCTATTGCAGATGATTTTTATTTACATGATTAAAATTGCATTTTATTTGCATGCTGTACTGTACTGTTCACATACAGAAAAAATGGACGGAAAAGTTAATTGCAGAACTGCACTATAATAAATGCAATTGATATTCAATAGTCAAACGTCGTTAATACAACCAATCAACCCAATAATTTAAAATAACGTTGCCTATTTACTATCAAAAGCAAATTACCAATAAATTAAAACAGAATTTAATCTTTATTAATTGTAATGTTTAAATAATTCGGTTGTTAGAAAGCTTCGTTGCACAAACGGTTCGTCGTCTGAATAAGTAAATAGTTTTGCAATGTCGATCACTAACGCGAGATTTCGCGTTTGAGTGAAATATTTGTCGATCGATGTCGCAATCGGCGCCGTTAACCGAGTTTGGATGAGGCAGAGTTGCGAATAGCTTGTTAAACTAATATGTTTATTAGTACTTAACTATTAGGAAATACTGGTGTTTCTCTCAGAAAGATTTATGTTAGAAATTACGTCGTTTGTGTTGGTAAAACCTGAAACCACAGGACCAATTATAGAGATTCCTCTCATCGAAGGGACATTTAGTCCAATTAGATTTAATTAGACAATTTAAGTAAGAAGAATATTTTAATCGTTATAATAAGGATATAGATTTAGGAGTATCAATTACCTATTATGTTATAACCTTCTAAACTGATGACTTATTTCCTGATATAGTGCTATAAAGAGAAGTAATTTAAGACTTATCTATCACGGCTCCTGTCAAATTGCACAGCAGTCGTTTCAGCAGTTTAACCGAGAAAGCGTAACAGACAGACAGATTTACTTTCGCATTGCAATATTAGTATCTAGATAAAATAAAAGCGTGAACGTACAATGTATATAATATGTACATATATTAGAACTATTATTATAGGAACCGGTCACGAGCGATAAGGTCATATTCAATAAGCATTTACAATCCCTAACGATAAGTTCATTTCCTTATATATTTCTTAGTACGGGACACTTTTGGAAAAGTTTCATAACAATAAACAAGCACAATAAAAAAAGCCGATGAAATTAACAAAAGGACAAATGTCGCCAATGTTGGCCTGTAAAATGATATAACGTTGTCCTATTACTAAGCCTCCGCTGTCTGTCTGCCCGTCTGTCCGTCCGTCACCTGGTTTTACCTCATAATATATGAATTATGTATTTCCCTTGCCGCTATAACGACAAAAACTAAAAATTAAATATTAATGTTAAAATTAATTATTAAATGTGTTTCTTTTCGTATTTTTTTGGTACGGAACCCATCGTGCCCGAGTCCGACTCACACTAGGGTAGTTTTGTATCAAACACGTCAAACTTATAAAAATCGTTACAATGATTTGGATCCATAGTTTAATTAGTAAGGAAAGTGATAGCCGAGTGGAGCGAGTGGTATTTGTAACCATTCACCTCCCACGCAAAGGGTCGTTGGTTCAAACTCGAGGCAATACACCAATGACTTTTAGAACTTATGTGTGTATTGTATTGGTTTAATGATCACTTGGTGTAACAGCAAAGGAAGGCACAAGAAAACTTTGCATGGCAGACAGCTCTTGAAACAGTCTTTCATGTAAAATTCTCTATTGACATTTTTCCAACATGGTGGAATTAAGGCTTCACGCTAAAAAAACTCTTTGGTCTAAGTACTTATAGTTTGGACTTATAACCATTAAAAGTTCTCAAATCTGTATATCGGGTCTAGTATTTACTAAAAAGACGACAAAGACTTGGATGTTAACCTCCTTTATAAGGCGGGTAAAAATACTACGTAAGGCTAATTTTATCTCCATTTCGAAGGTGATTTTTGCTAAATAGCAATTTTATATAAATGTAAACATTGATCGCGTATTGCTAAAAGTATATAATATTAATAAAATCAACGTGTGCAATACAATTGTGTTTGTGAAGCAGTTATATGAAACAGTTGTTGCTTAAGAGGTCATTGACTTCGCTTGTTTAAATCGCTGATTGTAGCGATAATTTCGCCTAAAGATATTAACTTTGTTTATTGTGTTGAGTATTAATTTGCTATATACGGAATATTTAATTATACTTTTTGACTTAAAGTAAAGGTGTATACTCTGTACTCGGTAGCTAACTAAATATTAAAAATAAACATTTTTTAAGTTTGGTACAAAGCTTTGTTCCATTCAGTAATCGTAGACTAATCTTTTTTGGTTTCACAAAGAGGTCATATTGGCAATTGCCCCAAAAAATAATCCTTTATATTCACAAAAAGAGCCACTTCATCAAAATTCAATTACATATGCTCAAAACGCGTCAATTGAAACACATTTAGAATTATAAAAGCGACCACAAACAAGTGTAAGTTGTTTAAGTGTGTCAAGCACGTTTGCAAAGCTTCGCTATAAAAAAAAGTTTAAAAACAAGGCTATGGCTCATTTCACTTTCGTCTCGAGTGTAGCGGCAAAGGCGGTAATCATACAGCCTAACCTATGTTTATATTCTGTGGAGGCACAGGTATTTTGCGGTGGAGCCTCAACTCCGAGAAATGTTTAGTTTAAATTATATTTTTAGATTTTGTACCGACTCAGTGCAGTTCGTGTGGTAATGCTTGCTTTTCATTATTTATTAGAGTTAGCCACGCTAGTTATTTAGCTTAAAAAACAAAGTAGTAAAAAAAGGTTGATTTAGACACATTTTAGTTTTCATGTATTTTCTCCGCAGTAAGACGACTATTTATATTTTCTAAATTAGATACCTATTTATTAAAACGGTTGAACTTTAGCATGTAAAACGGATACTTAATTCACATTCGTATATATCTAATGATTAACATAAAGTAGCATTTAATTTTTATAAAGAAAACATGACGTAATGTATTAGTATCAGAAATATATTAACAAAAAATCCATGGACTTCGATCGAACTTTGAATTCAATTTAAACACAATAAAATAAATCCTTGCATGCATAAAAGAGTTCGGCTTTCCTCAATGTAAAACTGACACATCACGTACTTTCAATGTCTACCGATAACATTGACAACCTTTTTCCTCAATTTGATTTATTTTCGTGTTTTTTCGGCCAAGGGTGCATTGTATTATCCTAAACATTTTTATTCAGAGTACAATACACTTATCGATTGCATATCGTGTTCGTACTTAAAAGGCTGAAAGCAAACTTTTTAATAAATATAAAATCAATATCAGCCACTCTAGATATCCCGGTTAAGTTGTGTAATCTAAAATCTATAACAGTTATGGCTACTGCTATTTATGATTAATATAAAAACTTTACCCCGCAATGGGTAAGAAGGTCGACCATAGACCATATGTCGCCAAGATGGCGCCGGCGGCACAATATGATCGTTGCCGTGAAATTTGGAGCGAAAAACTAGATTTTCTCCATTAAAACATTAGTGCACCGTTAATGTGCGTATAGTACAAATAAGAAAATAATGGTTGTAGGCTTGTTATAGTTGTTATTGTTGCTGGACATTGACATGACGGCTGGATGTCGCGATTGTTTTATGCAGTAAGTTGTGTGCGTGTAGAAATGAATGCACATAGCTTATCTTTGTTTTGTATGTTTCCTACCCGATAAAAACAAACGCGAAAAAGTTACTACTGACAATAAATTGACAACGGCAAAACTGACAAAATTAACGTGTTTTGAGCCTACTGCTACTGACTGATTCGTATACAAGAGGCAGTTTCAGTTTTCGAAAACATACTTTCCCTCTAACGACCACTTACCTACATAGTTGCCACAAAACTAAAATACAAAAATCTATCTCTACAAAAAAGCACTTTCGCTATAAAGGGTTAATTAGTAAGTAAAATTGAGTTATATACACACCAGCTCCTATTTTGATTATTGAAATCCACAAATATTTTTTCAAAACAAAAATGAATAAATGTTGATAAAATAAGCATCATCACCGTCACTTATATGGGAGTCGCAGTATAAATCACACGATCTACTGCGTACAACTGAAGATGGAAACATAACATTATGTCATGGCTTAAAATACACCATACTATGTTTGATCATCCAATACTCAGTTTATTATTATTTACTAGCTGACCCGCGCAACTTCGCTTGCGTCACATAAGAAAGAATGAAAAAAAAAATCCCCGTTTTTGTAAAATTTTTCGTTGCTACTCCGCTCCTAATGGCCGTAGCGTGATGTTTTAATAATATAGCCTAAAGCCTTCCTCGATAAATGGTCTATCTAACACTGAAAGAATTTTTCAAATCGGACCAGTAGTTCCTGAGATTAGCGCGTTCAAACAAACAAACAATCAAACAAACAAACAAACTCTTCAGCTTTATAATATTAGTATAGATTGACGAAGAAGCAATATCGCGGTGTATAGGAAGACTATCACCTCTCTGTGAGTAAAATATTTAATTTAAAATTACAATAACTGAAGGAGCCAGCTAAATCTCTGCGTAAAGCAAATGTAATGCCCAAAGCTATAACGAAGAAGGTAATTTGACTAACATTATAAATGTGAAAATGTGGATTTCTGGATGGATTTGTCACTGAATCACGCCAGTAATGTTGAACAACTTTAATGTTTGATGCACTGATAGTTTGTATAAATTGGATTTACACATGATACTTAATCCCGTATGTACTACTTACCCTGGGAAATGTTTAGAGGACGAATACCATCGTTACATGGGCTACATAAATTATACGTTGCCACTTTTTTATATTTTCTGCCTCTTTACAAATATTTTAGCAATTTATCCATAATTGGCATTTATCTTCATTAAAAGTCCCTAAATACCTGAACATTAGCAAGTTTCAAGAAACAATTCCACTAAATCTATTGCTAGTGTATTTAAATCTAGACTCTAGGCTTAACGACATTCTAATGACGACAACTCTACCTACTGTAAACAAATAGATTTCATTACTAAACTGAGTTTATAAATTGAAAATAGACATACTTTTAACTTTTATTGAGAATCCAGTTGTTATCAAAAAATATTTTAAGAAAAACCAAACAGCAGATGCGTGCGAGCGCCCCTAATAATAAATTTAATTGCAGTAATAGAGTGCAGAAAATCGGGTATTTCATTATTGGACGAAAGATTTGTCATTTCAAAATGAAACAGCCAGTTTTACATTTCATGAATTATATCGGATAATCTACCTGCTAAATAAAGTGACAATTAATGTAAAAAAACAACTGTTTCTTTTGGTGAGCTATCTAATGCTTAACTGATACTTACATAACAAGTTAGGAAACCGGGCCTTAAAGTCGTATTTTAGTAAGTAGTAAGATAATAATGTCTGACAAACAAGGAAAATATTAAGAACTTTTAAACAGTTTAAGATATCTATCAGCTGTTGATCACAATTTCTTGACTAGATCGGAATCCAATGAGTTTTATCAATTCAAGCGTAGGTATTTAAACTCGTTCGGTAAAATATTAATATATTCGTGTTGCAAGTGATCGCCAGTGTTTTAGTTGTTTGACCTTAGTCTGGCATTTGTAAAATAGCAACTAGGCACTTTTGAATACCGTTGACAACTATTATTACCGATCAATTCAATTGGTATTTACTTTAAGCTTAATAATTCGACGATTTGGGTGGGCCAGCTATCAAATTATCATTACTAACCATTCTATGAAGTCTGCAAAACAATTCTTGAAACGTTTCGGCCGTGTGTTCATTCTAGACTCTATCAGCTCTACATTGTCTATGCTAATTTTCGCGCGTAAATTCCAGACGGCCATGTCGGAATAAAGAGTGCGATAAAAAAATATTCGAAGAGTTATTTGCTAGCTTTCTTGTTGCTGCAAGATTAGACAGAATGCTTCACTTATTTCATGATTTATTTGTTCTAATGAAAGTGAAGTTTCGTTCTTTAATTTTATTATATCTAAAATGATTGATGACAAAAGAAAATTGTTCTACTATGATTAGTTGACAAAATATATTTTTAGCACTTGCTTGTAACCTAGCAGTAAGTAGAGTTCTCGGATTAATAATATTAAATAACAGCTTACATACAAGATTGTGGCCACCGGTCATACCTACGGCTATTTTGGCCAGTGTCAATAATGACATCATTAAAATCATTGACATTCGAGATATCTTATCACCTTTCGCTCTTATTACCTGCACAATAAGACTTATAATCCGTTACTTAGTGCTATTTAAAATAAGTATTTGGTAATCACACTAGACTGCCGCGTTTGTAAAAAATATGTCAACACGTATTGCAATAGCATAAAGACTATTATTGCATGACAAAAATGAAATATTAATCTGGTAATTTATAAGCTATGAGTAAAATTAGTTTCCAATGTCATATATTTCGAAATTGCTAATAAGGTGTTGTTGACGGTCAACCAGAAGGAGTAAATAATATTCGCAAGCATTATGTAATAAAAAACATTAATATTCTTTTTAGTCTATGAGGATGCAAAGCCTATTGATGAAGAAACCACTAATTACGTGTTCCGCATTTAACTATAATGTATGTATGTATGTAACGATGTCTGTATGTATCTGGTCCACATATTTACGTAATCAATGAGACCGGCTTACCTTTTTATTTACATTGAAAAACGGAAGTCCGTTCAACCGGAAACGTAATGTCGAAATTCATCATGGGAAACCGATGACACGCCCTTGAGTTGTTACCGATTATCGATTACATCGAACCGATAACAATGTTAGTTAAGAGTTGACAGCCGTAAAATTTTGAATAGCCTCCTACAATGCGAAGCTTTGGCGACAAATCGTTGGTTCGACGAATGGAACGAGACGACCAGGACCGGTGTCACTTGAGCTCTCTTTTGTACGCCTCGTGGTGTTTGTGTGTGTAATTTCGTGGTTCATTCTCTGTTAAATGTGTTTTGGTCGGACAATGGGTTGTCGATGACTCTAAGTTTGTATGATGACATTCGATGTGTTGTGGTTTCAGGATTGGCTTCAGCATTACAGACATATTTGCTTGTTTTGTAATGTATAGGAAGGGTTTTGGCAAATTAATTAGTCATGGACAACATTGTTCAATGAATGCTTTTGTTTTCATCTGAGTCATTGACTTTACAGTAAAACAGCAAAACAGTACTTTTGTCCTTCAAATCCTTTAATGTTGAAATCGTTTTTAATTTCTATACTTTATGTCTTTCTGAGCACGGGCTCCCCAAAACTAAGGCTGTATAATTGTCATTAGTTACCCTGCAATTAAATAGCCAATGTGCCCATACTACGTTATAAGCAGAAAATCGTAGGCGTACATACCTTTCATGTGCAACCGACAGAAAAAACTATAAATAAATAATAACCCAGCAATACATCGAAGTATGCTTGATAAAGTTCTGGGAAAATCACTGACCTTTCATCCAATGACCGGTCAATAACTCAGTCACCTTTCACCGTACAATAGGACGATATATCTTTAGGTACAGTGCAAAATATCAGACCTTTATCTAACAAACTTTATCTGCACATTAAACTTCTTAATGAGTTCATTCGAGGGAAACAATGAGGTGAAAATAAATTGACAGGGACGAGTTAGTAGGTAATATTGTGAAAAGCTATAGAGGTATTTCTAAAGGTAACTATGTATACGGTTGGGAAATTATATAAAGGAGGTATGTATATAGCAATGCAAATGGTGGTAATTCGATACTACTGTTAACAGAGAAATCTTTACGAAATGAGAGACAGTAAATCAGAGGTCTCTGCATTCCTTTTAAAACTAATTTATAGTCGAACAGGCATATAAGATTTTCAGAGATTAATATTGTTTACCTTGTCTGTTAAAGCACCAACTGAAAACTAAGTAGGTTTTTCCTGTAAGTGCATTACTGCGACAAGTCACTTTACCTGCTTAGGGTTTTTGACACTTAAACACTTTCCTGAAAAACCAATTCTTGACCACGTTCCTATCGTTTAGGTAGATATTATGAAATTAATGTCGTTTGAACGGCAATGACATTTATTTTCCACACTTGTAATTGTTTAAATTGTACAATCATCTCGACTCCTGTTTGAACTTCTCTCGACGCCTTGATAAAACCATCATACAAACTACCATACTAAATGTAAACGACCGTAACGCACCTTCAGTTATTTCGACATTTATTACGCATACATACTAAATACTAACATGCATAAGTCTGTCTGTTTGTAACGCTTTCATGTACCGCTGAATCGGTTTTCATAAAATTTTGTGTGGATATAGATGAAGACTCGGAGATCAACAAAAAACAATTTTTATTTTTACCATATAACACGCGAAAAGCCTGACCCATCCCCAGTGGCGGATTTGCAGTCCTAGCCGCTATAGGCCCCATGCCCCGTGCCGCCCCTTTTTCAGAACCCATCATACATGTAGACTGGATACATAGTTCTTTATTGACAATAAAGAATTGACTAACTATATCCAGTTTTTTAATTGTTTAAACAAATTAATTAATGTTAACTATAAGTTGCTAGTTTATAATAAGTATTTTCCGAGGTTTTAGGGATGATTAGATACATCAATAAAACATTTGAAAAGGTCATAGGATTTATTACTTAATTGTTTACTTCGTAATGGGTGGAACTGCAGGCTACAGCTGATATTATATACTATGCATTAGAGTTATTTGTTATTAATCTTGTTATAATCAGTGATTATTAGTAGTTTTAATAGATTCGTCATGTCTGTCAGTCTGTCCGTCCGTATGTCACAGTCATTTTATTGAGACTATGCATACTATAAGGCTATTTGGAAGGTAGTTGTATCCAATGAACCGCTATAAAGGTGTAGTATAACTTTGAAAAAACAATAAGGTTGACACTCCATACATGTTACTGAGAGATGATTTTTTTAAAATACATTGTGAGTTGTGTGTTGTCCGCCTGTCGGAATTGCCTCAATGCTCTATACATTATTTCTAAATCTGGTGGGCTTCTCCGTTTCTCCGAACCCATCGTGCGCGATCGAAGTTGCCCGATTGTTTGTCACGAAGTGCCGCCCTTAATATCTAGCCGCCCTAGGCCTGGGCCTACTGGGCCTTAGGGCAAATCCGCCACTGCCCATCCCTCATACCGAGAGGAGATCATTGCCCAGCAGTGGGTACAGTAATGGATTAGATTGATCGCTTTAATAGCTTCTTTTAGAAACACCACTGTACATCCAGGTAATAAAATATCGGTGTACGAATTCCATGAAAATACGTTCAGTAGTTGCCACAATTGAGCAACCAACATCTATCCAAACCTCTCAACTTTCGTTATGATAATATTGATACACGCAAACGCATCCACATATCAGCTAGTTTTATACAAATCAGTGAAATTGGACACACAAAAGTATTGCACCAACGTAATTTATCATAGAAACAATCTATTGCACGCAATGGCCGACGCATTGGGAACACATCGGACGGTTGCGTCTTATAATAAACGAATAATTGACTCATTAATTACACGGACATGAATAAACATCGATATGTATGTAACAATGGACATTGTGAATGTATTTTGCATTTCTTCTGTAATCTTCCCATGGGCCGGTACGTAATCATTCTTTCACGCATCATTGGACGTGACTAGCCATCGGAACTGTATATAGCGCCACGATAAAAATGATTTACACATAATCCTGCGAGTATTATAAATGCGAAAGATGGTGAGGATGAATATTATATATGTGTATATTTGTTACTAATTGATGAAATAACTACTAACCGATTTTGAATAAAATTTGGTGTACAGATAGTTTATAACTTGGATTAATAATAAGGATGCTTTTCTTGGCTTCCAAATTTCTAACTGTCATTTGTTCAATGGCTTTCAAAATCACAAGTGTAGATGCGTATGCAAAAATTTCTTAAAATACCGCATAGGGGCATATTGGACTTTTCGTGAAAACCTTTTCATTCAATGCAATCAATCGAATTGTTACACACAAAACGTAGTACTTTTGACGTACAGTTAGTATCTACTTAATGAAAAAATCAATCAAAACTCGGTTGTAAAAGAAAACCAGTTTACTTATCGGAAATTACACCAATTTGCAAAAAAAATCGCAAGTGCGTATAACAGGTTGGTTTCAATTGCTTCTGTGAGCCGTCCTCCTCAATTAACTACGCTTGCACGGGATGATGAGCACCCGACCTACTCTCACTTTCTTTCTAGCTCACTGTACAAATTAGACCAGAAACATTTCATTTAATAACCCAGAGAATGTATTTCATTTGAGTTCAAAAATAACTGAACTCTACAAACAGATCACTATCTATTCACGTTCACAATTGCTGCTTAAAACATACGCAAAATAAGGAGAAAACAATTTCTACAATAAAATACAGGAAATAAAAACAATAACTGGTCATTAAAAATATATCGTACTGGCAGTAAGAGGATTTCTAAGTCTACAATTAAAAAAAAAACAAATGACATTTGACATATAGTGACAGCTTAAAAAAGTCTAAAGCCGTATCTACATGAGATAATCGATCTCAATAATCGACTTCCAATCGATTCGGAAATACTAATGAGTCCTTACGTATGTAATTTGTGTTTCCAATCGTTACGAAACATGCGACAGGTATATCAAATTGTCAAATGTTTTATTGAACATGATAGCGTCTTGGTGAAAGTGGGTTGAAATAATTTGGGGGCGTGCGCCGTCAACTGTTGCATTAAAACAACGATTAGCAAAAAAACGTATGCTATTATATGTCGGTTAAACTAGACCAAGCCTTGCGTTAAGATACACGATACGTAATTTAGCAAAAACGTTCACGCAAAAGTATTGGAAACCGATATAACTAGGAATTTACGTGAACAGTTTTCATTTAGCTCGGCGATGTTTTGATGCTAATATGATTATTACAGTTAGTACTCATTATAATTTAAGCAAATAATTCCGCGTATATCTAATAATTGCATATTTTAGTGTGATCGTAAGGATTAATTACCTTTAAATTCAAATAAATTAAGTTCCGCCTCCTATTACAACCACATTAATAAATGCATACTAAGCTGGAAACGTTTCCTGTGTCTAATACTATTAATACTTCCGGAAAAGACAAGACATGCTACAATAACTTCCAATTACTCTTAGAAATAAAGTAATGATAGTAATCAAATCTTAATTAAATAAAATTTTCCTATATTCTAAACATTGTACACAACGGTACGTTAACTAACATGTCACTCACTCACTTACGCGGATGAAATGCGCATCGTTCGTTAAAAAAGCGAGTGCTCGATATAATTACATGGTATCACGCGACTCGAGGCATGCGGTGCACGCGTTCATTTCGCTATTGCAGACCTGCCTTTACATTCCCTCGTGTTAACACATTCGAATTAAGAAAGCCTTTTCCAATTACTAATTATGAAATAATTGAACGCAAATGTCGCAATCTTTTGTTTTTTTTCTGCTTTTAGAAAATTCATTGAAATGTAACGATTTGTGTTTATTGTTTCAGGTAATTATCTTCCGTATACTTAGTTCTGGTTCACCTTCATTTGCAAAGGTAACGTTATCATGATTGAGTAAACTAATAAAGAAAGGTTTAGTAACGCTATTAAAGATTTTTTTAAAGAGATAATAATTATCGGCTGGATACTGCTTGACTTTCGTCCCAAATTCTCAATGCTACTCATGCCTTACAACAACATTTATTACTTACTAATTTAATATTTTTTTAAGTACATTTTATCACTAACATAATAGAGAAATTACCCAAAACCAACTACCATTATCCACAAACCGCCAATTTCGGCCATTTCACAGGCTATGCAAAGAATAAGATTGTCCGTATCTTCCGTATTACGCAACACACCTTATTGCCTTCAACTCGTAACTTGTTCCACGCTGTTAGGCTAAACACATGATAGAGCGAGAAAACCCCCTTATACACGTGTTATGCAACACTGACGTAATGGAAACTTGGCCAAATTAACTGTTTGTTTGTGATCGGATGATGACATTGATTGCTTCTTTCATTAATTTGAATTTCCTGTGATTTCGTGGATTTTCCTCTCTAAGCCATTTTATAGATTAATGAATCTTGTAATTGCTAAAAGTTACTTTGAATTAAGTAGATAAGGAGTTGCATCGTTTTGAAAAGTTGCATTTCTATCGAAATTACTGGTCATCCTGATAGCTAAATTGATCTCTGAAGTTCCTTATTTTAGTTGAAATAAGGGTTTAAATATATATATGCCGTATTGCTAACGATAAGTGTTTATAGACCAAACATACATGAAAACCCGCCTTCTTACCATAGGGGTATCAGATAGATCAGATAATTATAATTATAGACATACTTCTTAGGTAAATTTACAAATGCACAACAAATACGATTACCATATAACAAAGAAGGGTCATACGATTAATTTAAAGTAGCGTTACATAAAATATTCACATGGCCATGGTTCAAATAAACATGGTCATTAGCGCATCATAATTTATATCATGGAATTAACTAAATATAATGTTATTGCCTGCGTGTTGCATGCGTACATCTTATGAACAAATTACGGATGTAATTTGACGGATATGCTTAGAGGTAACGCTTTTTGTGATTTGCGGATCTACTAAACGAAATTATAGGTTATAATCTTTATATATGAAGAGGCTAACTAGTAGGTACTTGAAGACTGTAGCGAATTAAATCGATCTCGAAATTAAAAGGGTTTTAAGACACTTACTCTGGTGTCGTGTTGGGGTTAACAAAACAGCGGAAAAGGTCTTAAATTAATTAACAGTTTAATTTGGTAGCGGTTTTCAGTTCAATATTTTAAAACATGTTATCTTAATAATGTCAATAAGAAATTCAAAAATAATTACATATAAATGTGACTTAAATGACGGCAATAAATACAAGAAGTTACATTTTAATCACATATTTTTCTTAAGACATGTATTCACGCGTAAATCGTAGGTGGATATGAAATCTTTTTCCGCGGACCAAGTCGTCTCCAGAAATCCGCAGTAAAAGTTCCTACCTATAGCGTATACAATATAAGAAATTACTTGAAGTGTTCAAGACTATTAATACAGTAACTCGTTTATAGTACTAAAGATTATTTAGAAAACCTATCCTACGAGATAACTGCGTAGAAAGTGTTTAGCGAAAACTTGCTTCAACGACAATTACTTGTCCAAATGTCTATAACTCTTTACTTTATGGCCGACCATAGTCAATAGTCTATTACGTTGAATATTTTGTGACGTGGGAATATTTATTTATTATGTTTGTTAAAATGTAGAAAGTATTTAAACTTAAAAATATACTTTGACAAAATAATAAGAATTTTAAGAGTGTAAGTTCTTTTATACTTGTCTTTTTTAAGATGTTTGGATAGCAAAGAAAATATTTTCTTTGAGAAAAACGTTTCCAATTTATTTTAAACGAAAATAAACATTGTTTTTCTTTGATATTATTTAATTACCCAATTGTAAACATAATAATAAGTATATTATAACTACTACTACATAACTGTTATTACTTTTATTACACAAACCCTACATAACAAAAGGCAAAACAAATTCCTGTCTAAAGCAATAGGCAGATGATTTGCATTACCAAATATTACTTGTTATATTTGCAAGATCTTACAGTAATTAACGAATTCATACGATTGGCATGCGGTTATACCGTCTTTTGTGAGTCGGTCGCGTGCGCTCGCAGAACAATCACTGAGATATTGGGACGACGAAATACATGTTTTTTTCACTAATTTATCAATTCTCCAATAACTCTGGTATGTACCTCGCGTGTTTCACAAATATTTGCTTAAATAGAAATCTGAGAAGTAAAAAGTTTGTGTGAAAGGTTTTATTGAGCAATTGTACTTACTAATTGTTTTTATGTAACTACTAGTATAGAAATTGATTAACCCTAGTTCATGTCATGAGCGATTGTGTAAATCGACGAGGTTCCAGCCGTTTCCCAGGTTGATGTAGTGTTGTTGGGTTTTTCAAAATCGGTTATATGCATGCTGTTTATATTTGTTTTGGTTTCGTACCCAAGACATACAAATAGGTTTGTATTTTTAACCCGAAAATGTAGGCAGAGGTGTATCAAATACGCCCTCATTTCGCTTTTAACAATGGTATTCCCATGTAATAGGGGGTGGACCTATGCTTTTAGATAATAGTGTAGTGAAATTATAAAGGGCGAAACTGATTTGTATTCTATACACTCCTGGTACAAAAGAAGTGATGAAAAATGAGTCTAATAATTTTCAAAGTATTACGTGATGGACAGGTGACAAATCATCTTGACTGACACATATTAAGTGGTGTAGATCGCTAGTTATGAATTGATTACAGTTAATTACTGAGCTCCCGTTTAAATGGTCTAGTTATAAGACGTGCTCTAATGATAGGTATGCGCAATTTTACACATAAATATATCAGTAAGTATCAACTGCCAGCGGACTTAAACTCAAATAATATTCACTACATACTATAAAGCAAAGTCGCTTCCCGCGTCTGTCCCTATGGCTGTATGTATGTATGCTTAGATCTTCAAAACTACGCGACTGATTTTGATGCGGTTTTTTTAATAGATAGGGTGATTCAAGAGGATGGTTTATGGTTTAAAGATGTAAAAGCAAAATAACTGTGTAAACCGGGCGAAGTACAGCTAATAACAAACTAAAACTTTCTTTAAATTCTGGCTGATTTCCTCTAACAGATAATTTTGTTCAAGCAATAAAGTTAAATTGAAGCATGAAGAAGGTATAACCCATTTCTTCATATTAATTTAACCATCACATAATATTTAAAAATAATATATTGCGGGAGGAGTTGTCTTTTTTTAATTTTATTGGCTGGAAATATGAAACCTGGCTTAAAAAACTTTGACCATGTATTATTTATTTCGCAATAAGAGGACCTATGATGTCTATAATATATTTATCGTAGTGTCGTACGTGACACATTAGTCCTGTATTACAGTACATTTCATAAGTATGTTACTGTAACATTAACTCGTAATAACATTATTACCTTTTATATATTTATCTATTTGTATTACGTAATATAACTGTCGTATGTATTACACAAATTGGTTCGAAATTGAGAAATATATGTAGTTGCGAAATAAACATATGTTATTCTAAATACATTATAATTTATGTTCTTTCGTTAATTTTCGGCAATAAATTATGTTTTATGAATGAACATGAAGTGGTTTAATGTCGCTCACATAAATCTTAGCCTGATTACCTATTGAACTGATTTAGGGACAAATGTAAAGTCAACAATTGCTTTTTTGGTCTCTGCCTACCCCTATGCGAAAAACGTGATTTTATGTATGTATATGGATGCATGCCTAAAAATTTGTTTAATACATTTATTGAGGGCATGCAAAGTCCCCAACCCGCTCTTGGCCAGCGTGGTGGACTTAAGGCCTAAACCCTCCCTCATTACGGGAGGAGACCCTTGCCCAGCAGTGGGACATTAATGGGTTAAATTTATTATTATTATTTATTTATATGGATGTACATATGTAAAGTCACGGTTCTCTATAGAATAAATGTGTGTTAAAATCGCATTTAAAACTCCCTTAATAAGAGATTACCACAAACAGAAAGACAGACGCGGCACGGAGACTTTAAAGGTAAAAGGTACTGTGATTTGTGTTTTTAATGTACGGAAACTATACCCTTGAATAAAATAATTCCAATATCGTAATAGTAAATGATGTTTTAATATGATAAATTAACTGTAAACAGCCCTGAAGAAAACATATTTAATATTGAATATACAGGTGTATTAGTAAATACTTTCAAATACATGTGTCATTGAAACAATCGCACTTATAAAGAATATTTCGTGAGAAATTACGCGGAACTAATGACTCTTTGCTAATTATTTAACGTATTTCAATTGTTTCTTAATCGTTTGAAATTATCTTCGTGAATTATGGCTGGTATAGCAAAAAATACTATTGGATTTGTTACAACATTATCGTAGATGCTCATGAGGGAGCTATTTCATAACCAGGCATCATGATTAGCTAGCTCTAGGCCACGGCTCCTTTCATGTGGACTTATTTTTACTTGGACCTTTTATATTATGTCACGGACAAAACCACGGGCGAAAACTAGTACTTACCTGTTTTATAGTCTACAAAGTAGTCTGTAACATAAACTACAACATGTACAAATATGTATGTACATATATTATTAGTTCTTCTCACAATAACTTAACGCGATATTTTTTCAAAATTCGGTGTGCAGGTAATCTGGATTTACGCAATGAATACTTTTTACTCTAGGAAGTGGCCAAAGTGGGAAAACTTTTCACTCGAAAGAAGTCGCAGGCATAATCTAGTTTCTTTCATAACTATAGGTAGTATATTTACTGTTCCTTCATTAAGCAGTCATATTTCAGCTATTGCTTGCATTTTTTGACTGGTTGGTATGCGTTCAATAGGAATTCTAATACAATGTGATGTTGATCAATGTGTAATAGTGACTCTTGTATTTGTATTGTATCACGGAGAGGCGTGACCGCGGTGCATAATCTAAGTCGGTTCAAATAGGGCTGCCTAAACACTGAATTCGATACGTATAAAAAAAGGCGATTTATTTTTCTGATATGTGTTTTTGATGTAACACATCCTTAAATGAGGATCAATAAACAACTTCTCTTCTTTTTCAGATTCTATTAGGTTTAGTTCTTTGAAATCTCGACATACATGGCTACTGTATAGAAATTATTCCTGCGGCATTCATTTAATTATTTTACTGCAGTTGTAGGGAAGAGGTTGGCAAAATGCCTCTAATCTATGATTCGATAGATCCATAAGTTGACGTTCCTGACCAGAAACAAGAAGCTAACTAAATATCCATTTAAAATATCACAATCAACTATCTATATAATATATCCATCAAATATATTTTTAAGGCAGCTCCCCAAAATACCATCAACCAAATTGTTGTGACATAACACTCATAATATCCAGTAGTCGATACATTACGTCACTATTTGATGATAGTTCCATTGTACAAGATTTATTTAATTTACTATCTTTGTAGTGTAACAATAGTTTAACACGATTGTTTCACGGTGGATACACTAAGCGTAACTTGTTATTTGAAGTTAAATGAAGGGTTACGGATGTTACGTCAATTTAATTGAAGATTACTGATAGATATGATTTGTACATAATAGTGAATAGTTTGTGTATGCGTTTTGTTATGTAGTAGAAAAGTTCTTATGTACTAGGGATGTTGGATAGGTACTGCGTTAGTTTTAGAAAAAGTGAAAACAAGAAATCTGTTAGCGATCTTAACAACTAAGAAATATGGTGATACAATGATTAGTGTCGTGAAAATAAAAATATTTTTTTTGTTCTTCATATGTTATTTGCAAAATCTGTCATTGATTCTGTTTATTTTGGCGTCAGATGACTTTGAGAATTGTCCAAAGATTTACTTTTCACTGAAATATTATATTTGGCAACAATGATTGTCAATTTAAATAACTTTTACGAATTAAATGAATTGGCCAGCATAGTGGACTCAAGGCTTAACCCCCCCTCGTTACGAGAACAGAGCCTTGCCCAGCAGTGGGACAGTAATAGGTTCAACTTATTAACTAGAATAATTTACTTGCTAAATAAACCAAGTCAGTAGCAAGATCAACGGACAACACATGCAATTCGTTATACGCAGTTACGTATAAACTTTTTCTATTGCACTATAATCTCATTAATACGAGTCTTTCTTTATTTTTTCTGCTGAAAATGGAACGTATCGACTTAAGCGTAATCTTGCTTGCGGATGTGTGTTTTTTGTGACTGATATAATACTTAGTTGTCTCTTATGAAACTTGAGAGTATTACAGGCTGTTTCTTATTCAAGGCGGCTACATAACTGTTAGGTACGTGACTTAGGTACTGAGAATTGCTATCAAAGTATGACATGTAATGTATCTTATTACCTTTCTTTGGGTTACTAAATTGTGACTAGTTTATAGTCGTTGTAGGTCTGTGTTAACGCAGGAAATACTTACTGACTGAGGCGTCATTCAGTTTTTATTTTGCTTAATGAAGGGAAGAAGGGACAAAATAAGAATTTAACTTACTGTAAAATAATAGGATATGGAAATTAACGCGAACACGCATTTTACTTCGGAAATGCGTAACGTTTCGGCGCAGGTTATACTCACCGTGGTCGCAGGCTGACTGACGTATCCTTTTATATCTATACTAATATTATAAAGCTGAAGAGTTTGTTTGTTTGAAGGCGCTCAGAAACTACTGGTCCAATTTGAAAAAATATTTTAGTGTTAGATAGCCCATTTTTTCAATTCAATACCGCTAAGAGAAAATTGTTTAAGATAATTGTTTTCATTAAAGTTGCCTGCAGTACAGGCCAAGCCTAGTGCAGGCAGCTTCTGTAATTGTAACTTATTTTCTTTGTAATATGCATGATTATTCTTTTGTATTATTTTAATGTAAAATTGTATTATGGTAAATGAATAAATTAAAAATTAAATTATGCTGAAAAAAAAAAAAAATATATATATATTGAGGAAGGCTATATATCAACATGCTACGACTAGTAGGAGCAAAGTAACAGTAAAAATTGTTACAAAAACGGGGAAAATTATGTAACAAGAAAGTTTTAAAGTTGTGATGGACACACTGTACAATCCTGGTAAAAAAAAGTAGGTATTCCAAGCAAGATAAGTATTTTTAGGCCTTACTACAATGCTAATTACTTTAATGAAGGATGTACGGCTCACTTAGAAGAACTAAGTTTCTATTAATTTCCGTATTGTGGTCTAAATGAGCCAGCTCATTAGTATCTAAAGTTTGGAAGCCCACATTAACATTTTGCTATGCCTATTGTATCTCCGTGCTTAAATAAAATAGCCTATTTGATTCCAATGTCACCGAATTACCAAAATAAAGATGGAGATTTAAAACTCTTTATATTGTAATAAAACTTGAGACAACTAAAAGGTTACATTAAAAATATCGTTGTCAATATGTGTACAATGACATCATTGTTAACGACAACTAAGACAAATATCAAATTATAATGAAAACAGGATTTGCGTTTTAAATAATGGTTTCAAATAACAATGCGCGCGAATAAATTGAATTCTTAATTTGAACTTTTGTTATTTTTGACAGAACATCAGTCGTTTAAAAAAAGAATAATATAATAAACAATACAAGTGATCAGTGGTAATTTCAGAACGATTTTGTGAAGGACGTTGTAGATTTTTCATAAAGCATAGTGCTTTGCTGAATAAAGCTGAATGCTAAACTACGTCAGTACGTGTAGAATAAAAATCGTTTCATAGCTTCAAACCGATTGTTGATTTTTTTTAAGACGACGAGGCATTGGTTTACTTACATAGGTACATCCTTCTCAGCTGAATTAATTACAAACTTGAGATGTAGATCAAAGGATTGATAAAATAAATATGTATTTACTAGATTAATCAAGTCGAAGATTCATTTCATAGAGGAAATTTAAAATTATCCTCAAATAACTAAGGCAAAACAGCCAATGAAGGGTGATCTGTTGCTTATTCCAAAAGCTTATGTATTTGCTATTGCCATTAGTAATGCAGTTGTGTACCTACTCTTATTAGAATTATTTAGGACGCAGGGCGAATACTTAACAAACTACTCATTTACACGGTATTAGAATAAACAATGGCGCAATTTAAACAGTTTATGAAATAGTTTACACATCTGTTCTTACGGAATTTTATTGATTCAGTGACGTCAGGGCGTCCATTTTGAAAACAATGTCAAAATTAACGGTCCATTTATGATTATTGCTTTGATTTGTAATAATTGTCACATTGTGCTTACTTTTGTAGATAAACTAGCGGCCGCCCGCGACTTCGTCTCCTTGGACTTTAGTTTTCCCATTTATTTATGCTAATTCTTCTTAAAAAGGTTTACACCTCCTTCACTTTTTTCTAAAAATCTTCGCCCTTTTAATGTTTCTCTACACTCTCCAAGGAACAACCATACCCTTTTCCCATAGAGGCAGGCAGAGACCAAAGAACTCCACTTGGTACACTCCTTACAAACTTTTTTAGCTTCATTCACATCTATACATCCAAGGAACGTACCTACCAAATTTCGGTGCCAAAGTATTTTCGGTTGTGCGTAGTCTGTCAGTCAGTCATTCAGTAACGGAAGAGTTATATATACATACTAGCGGACCCGACCGACGATGTCCTGTCTATACGTCTTTAATTTGTAAAAATTAATTAAAAAAACATTGTTTAGCGGAGAAAATTGTGAACCTAAACAATTCTCAGATCCTCTTGAGCACACACAAAAATTTCATCAAAATCGGTCCAGTCGTTTAAGAGATGTTCAGTGACATACACACTTACAGAAGAATCATATATATAAAGATAGTATATAGGTATTTGTACAGATATTGCGTAGTTTTCATGTTTTGTCGTATTTAAGCTTGTTACGTGGGTTATGTATGCGGCTGTACAAATTCTAACGTCAGTGGTTTGCGACAAAAACACTAGATTGTTTGTTGATGTGTTTGTACTTAGTATTATTTGTAATTGTATATGCGTAATTAATGTTGTACGATGTTTTTGCGCGAGGCAAACAGTAATATTAAGTTTTTATTTCAATCTTGTTTTTGTTCTACAATACATAATAATAAAATTATTTTATTAATGTATTGTTACAACCCAGGTCACTGGGTAGAGGAAGTCCGATAGGCAGTCGCTCCATGTAACACACTGGTATTCAGCTGAGTCCGGTAGGACTGGAAGCCGACTTTAACATAGTTGAAAGAAAGGCTAGGCTGATGATGACATGATGTTATTTCTTAACAGTACCTAGAACTTACTTACTACCTAAATCGAGATGGTAGAAGAAAAATGCTTTTAGCGAAAATATGTTTTACTTCATGCCCGGTTTTACCATATAAAGTCAATAGACGTTCGGAATACTTATCTAAATATCAAAACGCATACTAAGATCCCATATAAGATAAAATGTATTTAATTAATACAAATTCTGTAGGAAGTATCGTTCTCGTAATGAAATCTAGATAGAATATAACGAAACAGGTGCACAGCCTAGCCCATAGGGCTGGCTGAAACGAGCGTATGTAGTTAAAAGTATGAATGCTGCATAATTATGGATACTAGCTAGGTATTCTTAGGTAGATTTATAAAGTAAGTTAATTATCACCTAGGAGTCAATATCATTATTGAACTTTTATGTCCTTAGATAATGTAATTTTTATTATCTAGTTTTTATACGGAGTGTTTATTTACTTTAATTAAAATTACGCCCTTGACAAGAGTCTTTGGCTAGTTTGTAGTAAAGCTAGTTCTAAGTCCTAACATCAAAGAAGCAGCTATTTTTATAGCCAGAAACAGACCAACATTAAACTTAGTTCCCTGTAATGAAAATCAAAGCCAAGTACCTATAATCTGTATTCTTTTGTTTCTGTCGTAATTAAATCTATTTATTTAAAACAGTCGTAGTTGGTGGTATGAGGATTTTTATTACATAACTCTTTAAACATATTAACATGCATAATAATAAAAAAAATAACACTATATAAAAGAATTACATTAAAATATTTACAATAAGGTTTAGAAAATGACTAAGTTATAACCTTTCGTGGTGAACCCTAGGCTAACTTCGCAATCTCGGCCGGTCGCGGCTCCACTCCGGAACGCAGGAAGCTGAGCATTCTCGCCGAGTAGCGAGTGTGCCAACACTGCCACCGAACACGCTTAAATGGCTCACAAATTATTCACATTTTCAATACTCATTACTTAAATATTGCAATTTTATAACATGGTGATGCATACATCATAGGTAAATACATAAAATTACTCCTTTTTCCGTAGAGGTACTTACTGTAGGTAGAGTTCAAATAACACGGCGAAGTAGAGGATAATCAACTGAAATCAGTCTTCCTTGAAGCTGTTTTATTTATTTGGTACCTAACATACTTGTACGTAAATGCCGTATTTGGCCACCAAGATGGACTGAAATCATACTCATTCTATCGTTTGGAGAGGACGCCACAATGCTTAACATTGGGAAAGTAGAGGATCAAAAATGACCTCTGATTATTTAGTGATACTTTGGTATCCATATTTTACCACATTCTTTTAAAACAGAGACGTCTCTCTACATCTGTTTTTGTGCTGGGTTTTATATGTAAAATAGTCTTCATACTATCTGATCTCATCAATTTATCAAAATATTATACAAATCGGTCGCTATTTTCAGAACGCAATTTAACTTTATTCCACATTTACTATGTAACCTAAGTGATGTCAACGAGTGCTTCTATCAAAATAACATCGTTTTATGGCGAATCAAATGTCTTGCAAATATAAGTTTTAGTGCAAATGACTAACAGATAGCCATGTTACGCGCAGGCTTCTTGTTTTTTGCGTAATTTATGCGCACACTGCGATCCTTGCGCAATGTGCGAACAGCGTATAATGCGCACTGGCGTATGTAAGCGATTGCTGCTCAATAAAAGCTTTCAAGATGCTATTTGATTTTTACTTGAATATTTTATAATTGAAAGGCATATGTGGGTTTTTTTTATAGATACGTGTTACGTATCACAAGAATCAGAAATATTGTATATTAGTTTATGCCATCGATTTCGTTTGCGTAGAAAGATTTCCCGGGGTAACAGTATCCAATATAACCTTCCTTTGTGTTAGATTTTGTCAAAATCAATCCAGTAGTTTTTGTGTGAAGAAGTAACAAACATGCATTTCTTAACATCAAGATTACTCTCACTGGAAAATATGTTATTCACTTCGCAATTAATCTCTTCAGTTTTTGACTGAGTTTATATGTTTCAACTGCCTATGTGTAAGAGTTCGTGATTCCAGTAAGTATAGATAGTTAAGTTAGATTTAGCTATGATCTGAATGTAGCTATGTGAAATAATTCTATGAAACCCATAGGTCAAGCTGTGTTCTCGGAAACATTTGTAATCGGTAAACTATTGTCTATAGATCCCTTTACTTTTATCTATGGGTAACAACTTCTTAACAATAAAGTTATTTCGTTAAGGAAATTAATGAGTTGTATTTCATTAGGCTAACAATATTTTGAGATAAAGCAATAATATGAAAAGAGTAGGATAGTTTTGATTGAAAATCTTGATTCAGTTTTCAAGTAAAATAAAGTGTTTTGAGCACTAACATGTTATAACGATTCGAGTTCCGTCTTTAGAAAGGGACAACGCTATACAACCTCTATGTAGCTAGCGCTATCCCTTTCTCACGATAGAACTTAGATCGTGTCAGAGTTCGACTTCTTTTATTACATTGTGTAAAACAACCTGCTTTACATGTTTATTCTACTTTTTTATGAATCTTCAGAAAAGTATACAAAGTATATGTATTACATTACAATAACGCATAACAATATTTTTCACACACAATCTGACCGATCTGAGTGTTATGTATGAAATTATGCAACTTCCGCACAACCCCACTTTGTATTCTTTTGTTTTTACTACTTATCATTCCTTACTATCTATTATAAAGTTATCAGAGCAATTGCGTAATTAATTTATTGTGCAAATAGGAGCAGAGAATGGGAATATTTTTTGAGATAATTCTAGTTATGATTCATTTTCGTCGCAGATTATTTTGCTTATAAAATTGTATGAACTTAAATTGATTATTACTTTAATATTTTTTTTAGTTTGTTAATATAGTAGTTACATACATACATAATCTGACGCCTGCTATACCTGAAATACACCCACGTTTCGCCATTAACAATGTTAGTTCCATATGTAAGCGGAACCTTTTGCTATTTACTAAACTCCGGGCTACTATTAAGAAACATCCTAATATAAATTAACAAATACCAATAGGACTTTAGCTGACCCGGGAATCAAACCACGACAACGACCTCATAATCGACAATCGGATACACTTCCGAATGTGTCACAGGGGCAGTCAGTAGTTAAATGCACAATTAACATTACCAATTAATACAAACAAACTCAATCTACACCTACTACCCTTTTACTACATGAATACATTCATAAATATTTACATTCACCACGTGAAACAAATCTATGGATTATAAAAATAGTCTCGTAAAAGAGTTTTATGGTTAAATCGAGCGATGGACAGACATTCCCCCCAGTTCTAAGAAGTAAGACATTTTTAGTGCTTTATTTGCATGTAACCGTAAATAAGTGCAAAGAATGCACTTCGGATTACGATTGCCATGCGATTTATACGCTCCGGACACTACGCACTACGATCTGGGAAAGACAACTGTTGAAAAAGATGTAGTGTCTTCTTCTTCTTGTCCTTATTGTCTAACCCTCATTTCCTACGTTATTAATTGAAAAGTGTATGGTGTATTAATATTTAAAAGAAACCAGATTCTGTTGGGACATGGTTTAATTAGCAATGTGGAGTTTTAAAATCTTTGAAAATGAAATCATTCACTTGTTAGAAAAAAGTATAATAGTCGAAAGAAACATTTGAAGTAGATATTATAACTATATTTCGAACTATTCTCAATAGTTAAGAACCGTATGTCTATCTTCAGTCTTCTCTTCTTAGTAATTTTTATGATCTAATACATAAATCTGGAAATATGCAAAAGTGTGACATTTATTCATGAAAATACAGATTTCTGACTACAAAAACCGTCCTAATAGAATAATGTCGTATTCAAATTATCTGACAAATCCTGGTTTCGCTGTAACGATGGAGACCCTACTACAAGATTAACATTTCGCATGGCTAATTCGAGTTTTCCGATATCTGAGTGACCGCCTCACTGGCGAGTAATTTAAAGTAGCCCGTGTTTATACTAATGCAGACGGATGCGTTAAGAATTCGACTTATGTCTGCTTCGAGTAATTGAGGTTGGGGATTTGAAAAGAAATTGAGGCTCAGTTTTAAATAGACTTTACTTCCAAGAAAAGTAAAGTAGGTAGTGTGTTCCGAAAATATTCAGAAATATACTTAAATGTGAGCATTTGGGGGTCTATCATGGTGGAGCATGGCACAGGACAGACAGGTTTGGAAGGAAAGAGGGGAAGCCTTTGCCGAACAGTGGGACACATAAAGGGCTATTAAAAAAAAACAATATATTAACTAACTGTACGTATGTAAAAGAGCTTCATTATTTTTTTATTGTTGTGCATTTTTTCACTATCTTTTTTATTTGTTTCAGGTAATTACCTTCCTATGTTTACTCCTGGAAATTCGTGATGACACTTTTGAAGTTGTATTCCTGACACTGCAAGTGCGATAAGGAAAAATCAGCATGAAGAGGTACTAGAATAATCCTTCTTCATTAAGGCTTAAGATTATACCTTATTGAATGTACTTATTTCTCTATGTTAGGCCCTTGCGTTGTTCCTGTTGTACGTAAAAAAAAACAATACAATTTAATTGAAAATAATCTCATACTTTCATTGCCGATGCTAAAATGATTGGAATACTTAAGACAATTTTTTATTTGCATTATAATAATCTAATCTAGCGTCTAATATATAGAAAGTTTACAACTAATATCGGTATAAATACTTGTAGTCAAAGGGAAACCAGAAAATACCCGAGTATGTCCGCCATAAATTATGATAAAACCTTATTTGTCGATAAAACAGAATTACGATCATCTTCAATAAATATTAGCTTATATGGATAGCTGTCATTCATTGATTTGTTAAGTTTCTCTCGTTGAGTGAAATCTTATGTTTCCTGTGATTGTGTGAATGTATGTACGAAAAACCTGATAGTTTATTGCTGACAGTGAGATTATTTATTGATGTCAAATGTGTAACTTGTTTTTATATATTATTATCTTGTTTACTAATTCCGTATTGAGCAGTCAATGTCGTTAAATAGTAAAATCGCAGATAGATGTGTTCACATTGATAGAGCAGACCGTTTTTTTTTTCCTTATCAGTTCAAGCAATATGTAACGCGATTTCTTATACTCGGCACTATCAAGTAACGAAACTTTAGAACATAAAAATTACGTTAAAAAAAGTTCCTTTGAAACAAGTAGGAAATAATTGTGTTTTGAAACAAAATCTCTCTATAGATACTTACTTGTCGAAAGTGATGGGGAATTATTTCTCTAGTTTCACAAAACGAAAATTATAACAAAGGACTAAGCAGGAAGTTTTAAATATGTATTTGTTAGTAAACATGTGTTTGTCAGTGGGTTCAACGACCCCGGTTATCATTAGCCGCTAACTGCTGGCTATTATAACACTATTTAGCTATGTAGAACAAATATCTATAGTGCATGTGCAACTGATAATGATGTACTAAAGTGACATAGTAGTGAATAGATATTAATAATTGCGTGATATTTTAATTTTTCCTTGTTAAACTAAATTATATACATGTTATAGAAAAGTGGATAAACGGATCTATGAGATAATAAACCAAATTCAAGTTACTGAAGATGGTCTACAAATTTGTACAATGTTACTATTTTCTTTTCTTATTTTGCCTTTGGCTATATCTTGACAGTGAACTAGCAATCAGTTCTAACCATTGCCGCACTGTCGTGCATTAGATCTCAAACTTTTCTTATTTAGAGATAGCCCGTATAGAACATTTAGGAAGTTAGCTTCAAATCAAAGTCCTAATACTAAATATAATTAGTATAAAAGGTCTTAAGTAAATGGAGGCGATTCAAGCGAAATGTTTACACCGGGTGACCGCATTCCACGCATGCGTGGTCGTGGCGTCGCCGTTCCACGGTTCTACCGGCGCAGCCGCTAACCCAGTCCTTTTACTATTTACTTATGAATTTATTTGAAAATGAACGTGATTATGATGTGAATGGTATTTGTCAGAAGATTGGGCGTGGAAAATGATGTATTACAGTTCTTTTTTGTCAGAACATGGTGATGGAAGAAAAGATCTAGGCTTAAAAAAATGTGCTAAGAAGAAGAATGACATATAACTTAAAGATATTTTTAATAACTTATTCTACTGTTTGGGCAATTCGCAAGGGGCAAAATTTTATTAAGCTAAAAAAATATTGTGTATTACCGGAAAACTAAAATTTGTACCTATGTGTCTTCCTTTTTTCTGCTGTGCCAAGGCCTAAAAGATATTAGCTCTAGTAGAAGTATCTAAAGACAAAAACGTAATATCAGTCTTAAGATAATTGATTTTAGAGGAGAATAAACTGTGACTAGAAGAAAATCCTTTCCATTCAAATGGTCAAAGTTTTGACAGCAAAATCTTTTAATACTCCCTTTAACTACTTAATGTTTCTAATTACGTACAAGCGGTGACAGGTTAAACCACCTCTTATTAGACGAGGTAGTACACTGAAATGCCGTTGCATGTTCTTATATTTAAATTATACAGGCTAGGAAATACATGTTTTATTTAATTAAAATAATATCTTTATTTCACTAAATTGTTTTTATGATAATTCTTATTGTTAGTCTCAATCCGGTCATAAGAGATAATAAAGTTCAAATTATGTTACATACACATGTCAGTAAAATATCATATTAATTTATTTCAAAAACTGTTAATTTAGGAAACAAATAATTATATAGTTTTAAGCATATAGGTATCTAAAAAAGAAACCGTCGAATTGAGTACCTTTTTTTTGAAGTCGATTAAAAAATAATTACAATCTTCTTTAGTCCTATGACTTTGCGTACATTTGTGACACGTTTAGGTCAAATTAAATATTTATTATGCTATATTATGTTGTGGGCTCTATGCAAAGCCGTGACAGCACTCAGGTCCACCTTCTTAAATGCTGTTCACCTCATTCTAAATCTAGTCGCCCCGCCCTAAGAAAGGACGAAAATAAACACATTTAACTCCTGTAGCGCGATTCTCTCAAGTGAGTTCTGTCAAATCTCTTGAGTTTGTGATTTTAAATGAACTGCAAAAATAGTCCCTAAGGGACCCGCTAGAGGCGCTGATCAGATTTTCATTCAAAATTTCTCGATAGCTGATTGTCGATAGTCGATAGTGGTAGAGAATCGCGCTACTGTTTTAGATTACTTGCTTTTTTTCGCTCACGAAGAACCTTTCAAAGTGACTTGTTCTAATTTTGGCTTAATCTTCAATGTGAACTATTTTATTTTTCTAAATTACTCAGCATCTTTAAACTGGTTGGTAATACCAATGAAGACGAAGTGACCTTACTTGTCATCACAATAACAATTTGTCTATGTACACTCACACATACATAGACCGTGTGCAATGTTTACATGTGTGCATGTCACGATGAATACAGGTCATGTCTAATGCTTCGGGCAAATTATCATTGTTTGGAAATAAATAGGTCGGCACAAATTCAATTTTCAATCAATCAATCAGAGAACTAAGGTTGCAAAAGCACATGCGGTTTTTTTATAGAAGGAATATTTTTTAACACTTATCGTATGGTTAGTGGTCAACCACCAAAGTTGGTAAAGCCGCCTGGACGCCGTTGACGTGACTTAACGACTGTATCCTTAATTGACAACAGTCGGAACCGACTTTTTACGTATCCTTCAAAGCAGGGAGACGCCCAGTTCAAATACCACTATGCGGTCACCCATCTATGGAATGACCGCGCCAAGGTCTGCTTAACCCACAGACCGTTTACCGATCGGTGAGCGCAACTGACTAGTTTTGAAAGGACCTGACGTATAAATTCGATTACTCGATGTTTTCTTCCATTGTGCAAAGTAATACGAAAAACATCATCAATCATCTAATAAAATACAAGTAAACAGAAGTCAAGTTGAAGGTCAACGTTGTTTTGTTCGCTTAGCATTATTTTGACGAAACTCGCATTTTTTCAATTGATAAACAATGAACCTGCAAAAGATCTTGGAGTCAATTGTATTGGTCAGTAGTTTTAGTACACAGAATAGCATTGACTTAGAGCGAGGGAAAGAGAGAGAGAGACTTGTGCTTACGAAAGAGATAATAAGAAGATAAATAATACACAGACATAAAAAGAAAATCCAATTTCACTCTAAAAAGTTTTCCTTAACGATTAACAATGCAAGCAAACAAAAAATAAATAATGGCGCCAAATTGCAATGGTTTGTTTAAAATAATCGCTACCGTCTTCGCCATTTCACTTTCATCGGTCAAGGTCACAGCACTTTCAGCCAGTCTTTAACAAAGACTATTATTATGTTGTTATTTTTTTTACGATTAAAACGAGATCGTCACTTGTCGCTCTGAATACCGCGAAATTCGCGTGCTAGCGTTTTTGTTTTGAATACCGAACGTGCAGTGTAGTAAAAAATATATTTGCATAGGTTTTGTTCGTGTCTGCGTCGAGTGCGCGCTTGATTTGATTTGATTATCCGTATTGATTCTGACTGATCATATAAGGATACATTAAGTTACCCAACCCGCACTTGGCCAGCGTGGCGGTCTCAAGGTTTGACCCCTTCCTCGTTTGGGAGGAGACTCTAGTCCAACAGTGAGACAGTAAGGGGTATTTTTTTTATAACATAAAACAAAAAATCACGCCTTTTCCCGTAGGGGACGGGTATAAAAAATGTAATAAAAGATATATGTACATATCACTGGAAAAACGTTTAATGCTGCAACAAAAACGATACGATACTTTATCAATAACTTTTTATACTTATAACTTTAAATAGAAAGAAAATATTTTCTTTTTTGCACTACAATAATTTGACTGACACAGTTTCTTCTTAGATTACAAGATTAAACGATTTTTATCGCCATTGTAGTTCATCGCTCATTGATAAGTTAACAACGGATTTACAAGATTGATCTTTGTATCAGCACTTTCTATCTCATAATAACTTCGCTATTTAGCATACATTGTAATATAAAAGGAAAATATTAAAGAATGACTATAGCTGCTTCCTTTCTATTATAAGTAACAGTCACTTTCCAATTTAAAGTTAAATGGATAAATTCAGAAAGTCATTGAATTTTCATTGATAAAGTTTAACAGTTTAAAATCAGAAAATGTTTACCATAGTCATGAAACCGAATAATTATATGGTAGGTATAATAATAATATGCTCTATATCATACTCCTATTTATCTTATTGACACCTCAGATTAAATAATAG
The DNA here is from genome assembly GCF_050436995.1 of Anticarsia gemmatalis. NCBI lineage: Eukaryota > Metazoa > Arthropoda > Insecta > Lepidoptera > Erebidae > Anticarsia > Anticarsia gemmatalis. The sequence continues at coordinate 3,166,422 of NC_134764.1, read as the reverse complement.
TTACTATGGAAGTATAAATTTTCGATTTGTGTCCCGCTAAAATGCTCCTAACTTTTTTTTATAGTGAATAGAGCAAATGAGTTAGGTTTACACGACAGAAGAAGAAGTTCAGAAAAATATTAATTTTGTCTATCTTTTCATTTATCATTTGCTCATTATTGTTTAAAGTTTCATTGCCTTCAATGTCTTCTTTATTATAAAAGTTAAAAAAATATCACGATATCTAAAATGATTTCTCCATTATAAAAGTACAATCAAATGTGACTACGACTTACTTACACAAAGGAAATCGTCTAAATATTAATACATTTCTTAGCACAACTTTTACTGAAACATCGATTGTATACAATGCTATGAATCCTATGATTAATGATGTTTCTTGCCATTAATACACGAACAGACTACTTGATACGATTCTCACGGCTAATGTCTATTCGAGACTGAATCATTGCATTGATTGACTGTTATTGACTACTGATTGACTATCATATCAACAAGCATTGAGCATACATTATTTTCTTATATTTTTATATAGTTATTCATCCGAAAGTTTTTGACATGTGTTTTTTTTACTTTTATTGCGGTCAACGCAGTGTCATAGTTGATCATGACATAACTTTTGACATATTTCTGTGGTCAGTAGACATAAGTATCAAAATGATTCAATCTGCTTTCAAGCCTTTGACATGGCTTAACAACTGTCATATTGATAATAACTTAGCGTAGAGAACGTCGCGTCTGAAAAAGAGACCGTCAGTTCGAACACCACAAAACAGTCCCATTACTAAAAAACCTTTAATTTAATTCACACAACAGAATCTACCATTGATGTAATGCGCCATTATTGCCCGAGTGACTCAAAAGATAATATATCTATCGTGTGTTAAATATAGCCTCGTATGTACCTCTGTGTAATTCCCCAAGGAGTGCGTGTATGTCCGTATTGATTAATTACATTGAATGCAATCGATAGTGTGTGTAATTTGTACGTGTCTAGTAGACACTGTCTGCGCAATTCTTCGCCCCCTCTGTTTTGTACGTAAATCTATCTAGGTATTTTTTCTTTCATTATTACATATTTTTCATACTTTCCCGCTTTTTTAATATAGCAGTACGGCAGTAAAATTCGGCCTTTGATAATTACATCGTAGTTTTACATGTGAAAATGTCTCTACACTCTTAATTAAATATAAAAATATAAATAAATAAATATTAATGGACAACTCACACACGGTCAACTTTGAATTCCTCTTTAATTTGTGATTGCGCTACAAAAGGTAGTTGTTGCAATTAAAAACTAATTGCAACGACACTACACGATAAATTAAGACAATAATTTAATTATCTACCAACAATATTAATTACATACATGTTTTCTAATTCTCACAAAGGTGCTATAATACCGCCCACAATCCACAGGTGAAATGACGTAGTATAGTGCGCAGTTGACGTGTAGTGCGCGGGCGCATCACGTTTCATCGCATTGTGCCGCGTCTCCCGTCTCCCCGCCTCGACGTTCTCACACGGAGAAAGCCGAGATGCCTTCGTAAAACATCGGCTATAGAGACACGTTTATACTGTTGCTAATCAACGGTTTACTATCAGTTTAGTGTTTAATACTATCTATTATTCTTTGGGATATAGAACCGATTAAATGTATTTTAAGACAGGCAGTCAAATACGTTTATAGTTTCCTAATCATCTAATGTTTTATTGTACACTACCGTTCCTACCCAATCTACCAGTTTTGTATTGTGCATTATATAATAATGATCATAAGTTAAAACATAGACTTATCTTAATCGCTTTTATATATAGGATTTGAATAGCACTTATGGTTATTATCAAAAAAGTCACTATAACATATTGTAGAGTCGAAATAAGTTGATAGATTGCCGCCAATAATAGATTAATCAATAATAAAATCGATTTATACGGGAAAAAACCTAAAAATCCACTTCAAAACTAGTATTTATAAACATGATTAAGAAATAGGATGTTATATCACAACATCGTTTTGTCTTCATCAATCTTTTAATTATTACGAAAACGACCACACCTTGTTTATCCTAATCTAATTACTTTTTAATTTAATGTTGATATCGAAAATAGTTCGGTTATGTAAGTAACCAGTATTAAGACCTGCGTAGTTTAGGCTACTTTTTTTAAGCGGACATCCTGATTGACAAATGAAAGTTTTAAATAAACTTGATTATGTGGAATGTCGTATGATTAATGGTCGGTTATTTTTGGATCTCACGGCTTTTTGTTTTATTAGTCTTTTCATTATTACGCGACAATACTTTTATATTATATCGATGGAAAATGTCCCAGCTTGCAGCAATGTCCCATCAAGCTGGTTGTGAAAAAGAAAATTGGTCGTTAATAAGGCTCTACTTTTAACGTGTTTGACTTGTTGAAAGTACTATTAGAATCTTTTGAATTTGCACTTTAATTTAAGAATATTTTGTGCATAGAAATCTTTTGCTTATTGCATTAATTGCTTGATATTTCGTGAATGGAAAAGTCAATCAATTAAGCCTAAGTAAGCCACTCAAGGTAGAAAACTTTTCAAAAGTTCTTTGTTTCAGGCCTAAAAATATCCAAAATAAAGGAAAAAGCTACCTTATTTCATGTAAAAAAACGTAGTAAACAAAACACAAGCCATACAATGGAAGCTAAAATTATATTTATCTTTATGTCGAGTCATGTATCGATGATCGACAGTTAAGTAATTGCTTTCGACTCACCGTCTGCGAGTTAATAGCACGTGTAGTGACAGCCGGTAGTGTGGATATCCTGACTTTTTAGGATGGAGGAAAGTGTGTAATTTGCTAACTAAATTTACTACGTAACTGTAGGCAGGTACGTCTCTGCTTCTCTATTTTTTTACCTACAGCTAAGTAGCATTCTTGGTTTATTGTGATACAGTATGATTATAGGGTTATGTAGGTAATAATTTTCCAATTCCTTAAAAGATTGAAATGAATAAAAAAAGAAAAATGATTTATTTTTGCAAGATGCAAGGGAAGAAAATAAATGCCAAAGTATAGGGATAAAGTAAAAAAAAATATTTTAATTTTTTCGACTTTGAATGTCATTTTTACTTGGGTTGTTGTGTTTTACTTTTGATGAAAAAACTGTCCGTAAGTAATGATCTTTTTTCATTCTCTACTATTACGTTGGCAACTACGGTTATGTTTCTTCTCTGTATTTTTTTGTACTTATTTCGACCATTTTCTTACAAGCAACGAACAAAAAGTACATAGCGTGTAGATTTTAACGTGCTCTGTGTAGCAATTACGATACTTTTACACAGTTTCTTACATTTTATGATACATAGTGTCTAGACGCTAACCATAAATAAATTTTATTCATAAACTAAAACTATGAAATAATGACCTTCGTGTCATATGAGTTTGATATCACCCTTTAAATAGAAATGCGGTTGAAATGAGTTAGCACTTAAGGAATATCCTTCAAACTAAACACATAACGGTCATTGACCTTTCACCCTTGCGAAGTTTTGACAGTTGGTTTTTTTTTTTATGACAATAGAACTAAAGAAAAACTAGGCATTTTCAAAGTGCCTAACTTTGAAAATGCCTAGTTTTTCTTTAGTTCTATTTTCAATGAATGTAGTATAAAAGTATTAAAGAATTTTAAGTGCTTATTCTTTGTGCGTTCGACTTGCGTTTTTTGCTAATTAATTATAAATTAAAGTAGGTAAAAACTGTTAATCTCGTAAGTAACTTACAGCATTGATTGATTTATGTAAAAAGTATTGCGTGTAATTACGGTTTTCTATGCTTGTAACAAATGATTACATAATGTTTCCATAACTTTGTAACCTTATTACAAATAATTTACAAGCAGATTTTCTGCTGTCAAAAATATCCTTTTTATGGATTCTTATTCCTTTTTTGATGGCCGGACTGATTAGTTACACGATTACGAACTTAGTTCTAAAATAAAAGTCAATGCGACATGAATTTTATTAAAATGAAGTAGTTTATTATTATGAACATAGCTTTACTCCATACTCATCTTATGTGATGTTAGAAATCTACTCAACAAGTTTCCGTACAAAAGCCACATATAGGGTGACACTATTTCACTCGCGTCTCTCGATTATCGACTAACATTATACACCTTAGGCGATTTTCTCTTAAACGCTTCTTCAGTATGCGAAGATAAAATCATTAAAAGATCATTTGACCTCACCATGACTAGTCTAAAATATTAAATGGGCACTAAAATGTAAGCTTTTTTGCGTTTGCCTTCAGGCAATGTTGCAAATAATTAGGGAAGTAATTTATTTATTACAACTCGGATCATTTTAAATGGTGTCGATGCAATAATCGCGTAATAAATACATTAAACCTTGAATTTAAAATTTCGCATCGTAATAAGTATCAAAGTTGTAATTAATTTTATCCGTACAGTTACTGCGTTGTTGACAAAAACAAACTTCCCTATCTATATAAATTTTGACGTTCACGGCAAAAAAACATCAAATGTATTTAATCGATTTTTTTGATCTAATGCAATTTTGAGTTATATTTGTTGGATGAGCTGTATAATGTAGCTTTAAATCGTTCATTCAAAAAAGATTAGCCCTTTTAAACGCCGCCATGTTTTTTTTTGTATCTTGTTTAAATTCTCACTTATCTTCATTTGTAACTTTAGGCCAGTTCATAACCTTAAAACAGATCTTTACTCAAAGATCTAGGTCATATTTAGATAAGTCTATTGAACTTCTAGGATCCAATTGTGTTAAACTCAGGTCTTAGAGAAAAGTCTCCATATTCATTCTCGCCGACATTTCCATGACATACAAACCTTTTCCGTGAAATGAAAGCCTATAACTACTTACTGATTAGGTCACTTGATAGAAATCTGTTAGAGGCAGCTCATATGGCTTGTTATTCTGATCGGTGTTGATATTGCGATTTTTAAAGAAAAAACGATCGCTAAGGAAAATACAAAACTGAAATTTTGCGATTGGGCGACTGTAGGAATTTACAAAAGTAGAGCTAGGATGTATGAGCTGTATGCCATGAAACAATACAATTTCAATCCAGGTTTTCTTGAATATGTTAGGAATTATTCAAAAATCTTTAAAAAATCTTGTGCCGCTGCTAAGTCTTTGTATTTAAGCAACAAGATTAAAAATTCCAACAACACAATAAAAACAACTTGGAATATTATCAATAATGAAACAGGACGATCAACACCACCCGATCACGACTTCGAGTTAAATGTTAACAATCGGGTTATTACAGATAGCCTAGGCGTAGCTCAAACATTTAATAATTATTTTTCTGACATACCAGTCATTACGACTAGTTCCTTAAATTCCTCTACCGCTAAAGCAGGATCATTACTTAGGAGCAATGTGAGTCAGTGCAATGTCTCATTTTATTTTAAGTATATAAACCCTTCTGACGTAATCAGAGTATTCAAGTCGCTTAATTCCAAAAATACTGCGGACTTGTGGGGTATTTCTGTAAAGTTACTTGAGAGTATTATCGCTGAAATAGCACCTCATTTAGCTGCAACTTTTAATCGATGTGTAGATGTAGGTGTGTTTCCTAATTTAATGAAGCACAGTAAGATAATTCCTCTGTTTAAAAACGGATGTAAAACTGAGCCCAGTAACTTTAGGCCAATATCCATCTTGCCTGCTATTAGCAAAATATTTGAAAGGGCTATATTAGAGCAACTAGAAAGCCATTTCAGTTTGTATAATTTACTCCACAGCAAACAGTTTGGCTTTACAAAGGGTCGATCTACCATCGATGCAGGGGTCACACTTATTAGACATATTTTCGATGCTTGGGAGATGTCGCAGGATGCTATTGGGGTATTTTGCGATCTCTCCAAAGCGTTCGATTGTGTTGACCACAATACTCTTTTATATAAACTTAAGTACTACGGAATTGGGGATGTGGCACTTGACTTACTTGCATCCTACTTGTCCGAGAGAGTGCATTATACAGACATAAATGGGTCAAGATCCACTGGATCTGCGGTTAGTCTCGGGGTACCACAGGGCTCCATCCTTGGTCCGTTCCTTTTTCTGGTTTATATTAATGATTTGCCACATCAGGTACAGGATCTGTGTGATATCGTACTATTTGCTGATGATACGTCGCTTATATTTAAAGTAGATCGTAAGAAAACTGATTTTGACGATGTAAATGGTGCTCTTACACAGGTTCTCAATTGGTTTACAGCCAACAATTTGTTGTTAAATTCAAAGAAAACTAAATGCATTAGATTTACCATGCCCAACGCTAGGAATCTAGGTACGAACGTAGTTCTAAATGGTGAGGTATTAGACATGGTCAATTCCGCAACCTTCCTAGGTGTAGATTTAGATAATAAGCTTCAATGGGGCACCCAAATAACTAAGCTCGCGGGCAGGCTCAGCTCCGCAGCCTATGCAATAAGAAAAGTAAGACAGTTTGCTGGTGTAGATGCGGCAAGACTGGTTTACTTTGGGTATTTTCACAGCGTTTTGTCCTACGGTATTCTACTTTGGGGCAAGGCGGCTGATATAGACACAATTTTCGTAATTCAAAAAAGAGCAATTCGCGCTATTTACGGCTTAGGAGCGCGGGACTCTTTGCGGGAGGTATTTGGGAAAATAGGTATACTGACGGTGGCATCACAGTATATTTTTGCGAATTTGATGTTCATCAAACAAAACATCAATTCGTTTGCTAAGAATAGTGACATGCATAACATTAATACCAGAAATAAGCACAAATTAGTAGGTCCCTGCAATAGATTGCAAAAAGTACACAACTCATTTGCAGGTCTTGGTGTTCGGTTGTATAACAAACTCCCTAGCAGTGTTATGGATCTTCCCCAACAAAAATTCAAAACAGTTGTTAAAGATCATCTTATTAAAAGGGGTTATTATAAGATTGACGACTACTTAATGGATAAGAAAACATGGGATTAGTTAGTTACGCGTTCTACACAAATCAAGATTAAATATCTATATATTTATACATACATCTTTGCATTATATAAACATTAATCAGTCATTTCAACTCTGTAACAGAGAGGTATTGCACGAGTCTCAGTGGTATTCATTATGTTTTTTTTTCATTGAAATGGTGGGCTCCCATGCTAAGGTTCGTCATGCTCACTAAAATGTCATTGCTTGCGGCGGCGTCGTGTGCCGGGTCACCCCCTTCCCTCTAATATGTGCGAAGGGGGTGATGGCTGGTCCACGCGTCATACTCGTGAACGGGTGCTGCTTGGGGTGACTGGTCGTCCTGGGTGTGGTGACTGCCATAATTTTAAAGTAACTACGTTTCAATAACTGTACTTCCTTTACCACAGTATGCTCTTGAAATGCCTCTTATGATTTCATTACTCTATGTGGGTAGATGCTCCCATCATGCTTCCAATACTATTTATATCTTGTTTTTTAGCACCTTAATATATTGATTTAATTTAATTTATGACCAAAGTGTGTTCGGTAGTGTTGGTAGGTAGCAGCTACTTACATCATCAATGTTTTATACCAGCATAAATATTGTTAAAATCATTTGGCGATTAAAAAGAGTGGCCAGGAGTTTCTTGCCAGCTCTTCTCATTGGCCCTACCTTCCGAACTGGCGGTAAATTCACTCTCTGTATCATTGACTATCATAAGTGTCAGCACTTGACCTAAATGAATAAATGATTTGATTTTGATTTTGATTTTTGATTTTGATCACTTCGTCGCCATTTTGATTGAACACAATGAAAAGTAAGTTCATAAAATGCCTCAATTTTCCCAAAACCTTTCCTTAGATCACCTTTATCAGAATCAGTTTTTATCTATTTAGTAGTTAGTAGTCGTAGTTTGTACCTCTAATAGACAAGTAAACTATCTTTATCTCGTATGTATTTTATTAAGTTTAAGATATTAAATCAAATTACACAATCAGTAAAATTGCTATGATAATAATAAGGAAAAGCACGCAACTCAGTAAAAGAAAATCGGCTTGTTCTTAAATAAATAACCTATGACAATATTCCATAACTGCATACGAGAACGGGTTCCAGCTTCAAAAGCGCGGAGAAAGCGATAGTGTTTGCTTTTTACTTTTTATTTATTTTATCTGTGGTCTTTGTGAACTAACGAGTACGCCAGATGATTCCAGGTTTAAACAAATAAAAAAGTATTGGTAGTAGTTTATGGAAGTAATTGGCATCGCAGGATTTATTGATTAATTTGTTTGAATAATATTCTTGTTGGAGCGGAAGACTGTACTTAAGCGAGTTACAGCGGTGAAGCGGCGTAAAAGGCGTAAATTACTGCTTACGCATGAATAAACTTTGTGATTTTATTATACGACAAATTACTGGCAGTTCTGAAGTAATATGTTTCTTCTAAAGATTAAGCAGTCTAAACAACGGTCAATTTAATAAATATAATTCGTTTGATTCAAATTGTACATCTTAACTTCAGTCATGCGCCGCCGTCATTTTGATATATTGTTTGACGTAAATTAATCCATAATTAACAACTGCATAATAGGTACGGACGAATTGAACTCATTAGAAATTCACAGCTAATAAATAGATTTAATAAACACACGGGTAACAAGCATACTTGTAATAAATATGTACTCGCTTAGAAAGAAAAATTGGCTATTAATTAGATTTCGAGCCAATTAAGTCGTGTTTCGATCCTCGCAATGCTTATTTAATTTTTCATTTTATCGTATGGTTATTGGTCAACCTAGTGTCAAAGTTGATCAAACCGTCCGAAAGTCTTTTGACATGACTTAATGACTGTATTCTTTATTGAAAACCACCGGGACTGACTTTTAACATGCCCTGCGAATCCGCTTAGTTCAAATACCACTGTGTGGTCACCCATCTATGGAATGACCGAGTCAAGGGTTGCTTAACCCACAGATTGTTTACCGACTGGTGGGCGCAACATTCTATCAGAGCCTTAAAGTCGTATTGCTTATATAAGATCACGAAAGTTCTGTCACGAGTGGTCAGAAGCCATGACCGGTACAAAAAGAATAGCCCTAGTGACCACAGTTCGATGGACACCGTTCTTATAAACATTTTAATTGCACTACCGTTTAGAAAAGATAAAAGGAAAACTGTTGTACGTGAAAATGCTGCTTTTCTTTTTGATTTCGTGCTTGGAAGTGTTTAATAAGAAAATCTGAATTGATAGGAAGTTACTTTGGGACCTTTGCAAGAGTTTGGCACGTAAGATGATCATCGCCTTATTAAAAACAAATATAACCGTTTACCATTTTTTACTTTGTGTGAGTCGACCGCTGAAAATAGGTCTTTAAGAGGGTGAGAGTGCGGTAAGGCTAAAGTTATTTTTTAAATATTTTTTTTTAAGTTTTCAGCCAGTGTAGAGCGATTCTTGCTGTTGAAATATTAAAATATCATTACCTATGTTATTTTCACCTCCTTCCTTACTTAAGAAAAAGTAAAGCATTTTCTCAATAAAATCTTGTTCAAAGGCCTATTACAAAACCTTAATATCTATTAATATAAGAGACTAATAAAGGTTCACCACATAAGGCAGTTTAATGATATAATCGTATCGCTAAGTATAGCGTGTTCAGATAAGGGTGGGTGCTGACATTCGCCTTGACAACGCCTATTATGAACTTATAGAGCTAAGGCTTTGGCTACACTGTCTTATGTAACCGATTGACGTGAGATTGTGTGAATAGCTGTAATTATACAGCCTGGTAGTGACGGGGTTGAAAGCTAGCGTCAAGTTGGGCTTTCGTAGTTGGTGGTAATAGAAAAGGTATTCTGATTTCTCATTGTATTATACTATTTCTAAAACTAGAAAGAAAACACTTTGTTAAATGTCCCAATAAAGCGATTCGATTGATATGCTTGTAAAATAATGCACCATTTTTTTTTATAAGTAATGATGAATAGAAAATGTATCCTTTTTAAAGAATTGTACATCAAGGGTTCAGATAACACATAGTAACAATGTAGCACATACGCTAATAATATTTAATTTAATGCTAGTAGATAAACGTAAGCGGCACTTGCATAGTATTCACTAGAGATGAAACGGATATCCGGTAACTATCCGGTATCCGGCCTATCCGGCGGCTTTAATACTATCCGGCCGAATACCGGATAACAACTATTCGGCCGGATGGATATCCGGCCGAAATAAAAAAAAAATAAAAAAATTTTTAGTAATTATTTACTTTATTTAGTAAGACTTATGAACTTAAAATTTTCAAATAACAATATCACAATGAAATAACCCAAAGTCACGCACGTGTCTGCACTGCAATCGACACAATAAGTCAATGAATGAAAGAATTGCTAACTTCGCTCATCAACGAAAAGACCCGAATCAAACCGAGGCCACCCGGTCGTTCGCACGTCGCCTACGCCAAGTGTGTGTGCGCTGCACCAAACGGCTAAGGTCCGCCGAATATTCGGCGGCCGGATATCCGGCTATCCGGCCAGGTGTTAGGCCGAATATCCGGTATCCGGTATCCGGCCAAACTGCTATCCGTTTCATCTCTAGTATTCACCATGCAGTTTTGTCTCATTCATTCTCATTCTCTAAATAAGTCATTAAATCCATAGTTACTTATAGTATTATTTTATATGATTACAATGTATTGTGTACTGTAAATAGATACGAGTCTATTCTTAGTCAGACTAATAAAATCAATACAACCAACATATTTCTAGAACAAAATTAGATGACTTTGCATTCAGACGATTGCCTATCTAAAAATACCATGAAAATAAAATCAAAGTTACCCGCCAAATGTATGTTCCGACATGATAGAATTATTATCTTTGGCAAAAGTCAAGGTGATAGTTCGCGCCCTAAGCATATAACATATAACACTCTGTGATTGTCTATGGTCACGCGATTTCCCGCCATAATGCGGCGTCTTTACTGATGTTTAGATTTAGATTCAATGTCAAGTCGTCTTCAACTATGCTTCAACGTTCGAAGTTGTGTGAAAGTCTGTGGGCGTTAAAGCGATTATATGGAGATTTGCTATGATGGAAAATATTGATTGAGACGTTTGATAAAATGGATGAATAGCGGTTAATACGTAAAAAAGGTATTAATTTCTGGAGTCTATAATGTAACACGTAAAATTCCTCACTGTCTGTAAAAGTTAGTAAATTTTCGTCAATAAATAACATTTATTTACGAAAACTGCTGGTCAGGGGTCTCCTCCCAAACGAGGAAGAGGTTAGGCCTCGACTGCACCACGCTGGCCAAATGCGGGGACTTTATATTGCATGACCTAAAGAAATGCATGAAAAACACGATTACAAAATATTTATTCATCAATAAAAGAAGTATCTAATTCATAAATATCGTACAAAGTGTCAGCAAGCACGGTATGCGCATACATAATAAAATACTTCAACGGATTTCCTATTAGTTTTTAAGTAAAGTAAATACCCTCAATGAATAGTAGTTTGCGCTAAAATAGAGTATCGAGTGGCCGCGAACACGCGATGATGAAAATTTAAACGTTTTTAACCACAACTTGCTGCCGAAGTAAATCTGTTTTAAGTTTGTGCTAGATTGGTTAGTAGTGTTTAAGGAATCAAACTGCATATAGCAAGAATGAAGTTGAAATAAACTTTGTGACCTATTTTAAAAAGTTTTCGCTTTTAAAATGATCCTAGGTATTAACCTAGGATCATTTTAAAAGCTAAAACTTTTCTCTACAGGATACATTTTTTATTTTATTCTAATCTTTATTATTCAATAATTATGAATCATGCTTAATCTAAGCCCCACAAAACCGTTTAAATACATTTTATTACACATAGAGCCATTCACAGTTACGTATGACTGTATATCTGTATAAATTTATATGCATAAAAATATATCAAAACTCAGAGTTTGCTTATAATCTAATCCTGTAAATTATGTACAGAAAGAGATTTTATCCCAACTTCTTTTTCCAAACTTTTATCCAAACTTTCAAAGCTTATTTTTACCCTATTTTCATTTCAAGAATGCAGCACTCAATCATGTCGTTGTATTGTCAAAGGTCTAACTACTACGTCATTTGGGATGACATATTGATTAAATCTAACTTCCTATTGGCTGATAAAATCGCGACATCAAACAGTGCCGCCAATATGTCAGTTTCGATGACTTGGAATGTCTTTGAGAGCTTATCATGACTCAGGTCTGACTTCTGACATAATTATTGATGAGTAGAAATTGTCTAATCAGTTAACGATTGTTAACTGATTAGAGTCAGAGGTGTGGAGGTCGAACGCAATATTTTAGGCGTAGAAAGAAATTTATATTCTTTTATACATCCGTTATTAGGAATTGATTAAGACAAGTCTGAAATTTGGAATAAATTATTGACGCTATACCTATTCTCACGCTTATTTGTATCAGATTATTTAGTGCTTAAAAATACAAATTGGATTTGATGCGCTTCGCTAAAAAAAATAAGATATTATTAGAGGATTTGAATATTTTCCATTACTTTAGGAAATATACATTTGCATGCTGCAAATTCGAGACTTTTCAAATTCTGATCACCTTAGAGGTTTATTGTGTATCAATTTATCTTAAACTTAAACACTCTTTTATTAGATCACATGTACGTAATTCCTTGTTTCAAAAACCTTCACAATTTAAATCCTATCTTACATAGAAACTAAAATTGTAATTCATCAGAGCGACACTTCCAAGTAACTTTAGATTAGGCATTACCGGCTAATTTAGTAGTTGGAAACTAGTCGGAACTAGGGCGCCCTCTCGCCACACATTGAGCACATAACTTAGAACATATATGGCAGTACCTATGCATGGTAAGTATTTCCTCAGTACTTTACAGCCAGACAACTTATTCTAAGTATGCACTATGTATTTAAAGTATATATTAAAACTAGAGGCCGCCCGAGACTTCGTCCGCGTGGAAACCCTTCCCGTCCCGTGTATATTCCGATCCCTCGGGGACTCCGGCATAAAAAGCCTATGTGTTATTCTGGGTCTTCAGCTACCTATAAACTAAATTTCATCGTAATCGGTTCCGTAGTATTTGCGTGAAAGAGTAACAAACATCCATACATACATTCTCCAAAACTTTCGCATCTTCATAATATTAGTAGGATAAGATAATTTGTTTTGAATAAAGTAGCTGTAACAAGCAATCTACTATTGTATGTAGCTCATTATTGGATTATCGTCGTCGGCAAGGGAAAGGATCCTTTGGTATCTCTGTATTGTCGGAAACTGTGCCCTGGCATACTGCAACGGCCTTAGTTATGTTGACGAGTCCTTAAGCATGCTATATAATAGTTAAAAACAGTGTACACTTGCTTGTAGAGAGGTCAAAAATCCTTAACTTGCCGATGCCGATGAAGGGTTGGCTTAGTCAACGGGTAAATTATGTTATAAAATCTATACTTTGCGTAAGTCTTCAGTACATTAGTAGAGTTGAAGTTTAACCTTTCGGCATCTTGTATTTATAAGGATTTAATATAGTGTGTATAACTTCGCCTGTAGGTTCCTCGTATACGGGGCTCCATACTAAGTAGTGGGACTATTGCATTTATATGTTCCACACAGTTTGGTTCACAAGTATTGGGTTAATAAATACCTGTAATGCGGCGGTAACCCAGTTTTTAGTTTTCGTTTATCGCTAGTTCCGATTTATTGCTGTTCGAGTGCGCTTTTGAAATATCTTTGCCGCAAGGTTAGGTGTTCGATTATGGATGAAAAGTTCTATGGAGTTAGACGTGAGAAGAACTGCAAAGGGGCCGAACGGAAGCTATACACTAAATTGACACTATTTCGAAAAACAGTTTCATTAGTTCAAGAATAGTTCCAAAGTTTCTTTTCTAGTTCATTTTGTTGTAAGTTAGATTTGTTCATTTATAACTCGAACCTCTTAAATGAATCCTTTTCATGATCTTTGGTTTGTATTTATATATTGCAGATGATTAAGGTCCAATGCTACGGCACTTCTTCTCATAGCTCAAAGGGCCTTTAATTTAGGTGTGACAACCGCGACCACAGTTACTACAGATAAATGAAAAAAAATCGCCGTTAATCCTTCTCAAACATTGTCTATGAAATATTAATTTAGTAAAAGTTAATTATAATACTAGATTAATAAAGCACGTTTTCTGTCCCTACAAAGTTATCTAGGATGGAGTGAGCGGGAACTCATTGTAGCGCGTCCTTGCATGCCGAAACAGTTTCATCACTGCGCATGCGACTCATAAAAATAAATTTCCTAATTCCTACTCAAGCAATACATAAAGCATAATAAATACAGTATTTTATTAAAGACTCTAAGTTTTCCTGATACAATTTATAATAGTAAAATGAAAAAATGGATTTTTTTCTACAGACGTGTAAATGAGAACGTTTTTCAAACTAGTTTTAATTCGTCTAGGAATAATTAATTTAAATTTCACGCTTTATGTTTACGATTAGCAATTTAAAAATTTAATCTAAAATATTAATTCAGTAACTTTTTTGCATACAATTTTTGCATAGTTCCACTTTACTTTGTCTATCAGTGTAGGATGTACAATTGAACTTTTATAGCCGAAACCGAAAGAGAATTCTTAAGGGTTTCTTTTATTTAGCCGACAGTATCCCACTGTGGCTAAGGCAGTAGACTTGTAGATTCCATCCATCCTTTTCTGTCTCTGGCCATTAGATACGTCCTGCAACATTCAATAAAAGAAACACTATTGCAATTGCATCATTGTTATTAAATACTAATGGACTGGGCCACCTTCGGCGCGTAAAGTACAATTTTATGTTTTTGATTCTATTTTCTTCCAATTTTTTATCCCCTAGATTCCATACAAACCTTGTCCCGACGTGTGACGGTTACAAACATATGAAAAAAATAATTTAGTTTTCAAAAGTTATGCGCGTACAGTACATACAGTTCAGTGATTTATTTTTATTTATATAGATAAGATCTAAGTCAAAAATAAATTGCATAAATAAACTAATGATCCTGTTTACCGAGAATCCCATGAGATTCTATTCATAGTTTCCTCATAACTCATCTGAACATAAATACGACAGATGTATTCAACGAATGCTAATTGATCAAAGACAATAACTGATGACAAACGATGTCACTCTATTGTCTGTGGCGCTGTCACGTTCATTTGACAGTTGTTGACTTTACAATGCAATGGTTTATGTAATATATTTTAAGATATAGAGCGCTTATTGTGCTAAAAAACAGGGTAAAATCGCAAATCCTGAAATCTATACACCTTATATAACGGGTTTTTTTTTTATTATGAAGTTTGCACTTCACCATCATTTACCATACTAAACTATAGAGTTACCTTCGTTAAACTGAATAATCCCGATAAAATGAAATTAACCGTGCTTAAATTTTGCATCTTAGTATTATAAAATAATCTTTTGTAATCACTTAAATGATGATTATGTGCAGAAAAATATTGTTTTACTATATTAAGGACGGAAACAATAACATATATCTCCTTATTTTGTTGTTTTTTATATATTTTTTGTTATTTCCCTAGTCATCACGTATCTAATGCGAGAGTTGGTAGTTAGATGATACTGCGTCGTTGAAGTGATAAACAGATATGTACGTGGGCGCACGTTTGAGCTCGTCTTTATGAGATAAACGCTAGTTTTGAGTCGTTACTCTACGTCTAGAGTATGAGTAAAAAACGGCAGGTAAAGTTTTGTGCACGATTTTGTTTAGTAACGGGAGTAAAGTTTGACTTTTAAAATTTGCATTTTTTTTATGAATAATGGAGCAAAATTCAGAAAAATAATTCTGGATTATACGTATAAAAGTAAAGTATAAAGTAAGTTATGATTAATCTTTAATACCCCGTATATTTTCGTAATAGTACCATTTATGAACTAAAAATGTTCACTTAAAATCTTTCTGAAACTACTGAATTAAAAAAGAAAACATTTAGTTAAGCTATAATTTTGTATTTTTCTATTTAAAAGACGACAATCATATACGTCTTTTCCTCTCTACACAGTTTCTTACACTCTCTATTGAATTTTTTCCTGTAACTGGGTATATCCCCAAGTGTACCCATTACTTTCCAGGGGGACTATCACGTATCTCAGTTGTCAAATATTTGAAAGCCACTATACTGTACATTGCTTTCTTCCTTAGAATGAAGTGATTAACACGTTACGTCAAAGCAGCAATGTACTGAATAGTGAGCATCAATTTGACGTACACTAGTTGTCAAATGAGATACGTGATAAGCCCGCAGGTTACCCTTTAAGATGGACATAGCCCGAAACTAGTTCTAATATAAATAAACATGGTGTAATTAAACACGGCAATGACCTTTACATCGATACTGGTTAGGAAGGAAAACCCGCGGAAAACCTTTAACGTACCGTCGAGATATCCAGTTTGACTTTCTTCCGTGTTTTCCGTAATCTACGGAGAGGAATGATAGAGGTAGTCATACTTATACCCACTGTTATATCTTGTTAGACAAGTATAAAAAACAATTTGATTTGATCTGAAAAATAAGTATATTATGTAGATTTTTAAGAACCACAAACGATGATACCAATTCGACAAACGTTTGTTTTATAAACGGATGCGTACCTACTTATTAGTAGAATGCATAGATAACATGCTTTTGAAGAAGGACTGTTTAAAAAAATAATAATATGATAACATTTGATAAAATTTAATCACAAAATTACGTTTTGACTTTCAAAATAAAGGAATGTGTCCTTTTTAGTATGTAAGCAATAAAAGTACATGACAATTGCACTTTAGCGTTAGCTAGTTTTAACAAATGCTTTTACTAATGAAATATTTCTCACACGGGACCCTAATAACAACATCCTTATTTTAAACTTTATTCGTTGTTCTACAGTTTCCTTAATCGTTTATAATAACTTCTTAAATCACCAAGGTCACTCTTGTAATTTAGCGCTAATTCTGATCTTTATCTATGGCATAAAGTTCATGAGATCTTAATTATAAGATTTATTGTCTATGATAAAAAAAAATATCTTTAATTTTACAGTGAGATTAAGTTATGTTTTTTTTAACTTAATAGAGCAGAGGAATCAAAGTTCATCTTAAACACAGACTTAAGCAATTGTATATAAACAGGACTTTTATTTGACGAAGTAAAGTATATCAGATTTTAGAGGAAGTGAATAAAGAGTAGACTTTAGAAGATACATAATCTCGAGAAATTTAACCTTAGAAAGGTAAACATTGTCAATAAAGTAGAGTTCTCTATTATTATGTTATAACTCAAAGCCTTGTATTCAACATCATATTATTAGAAATTCACAGATTCCTGAATACGTTATAAAATCTACAATCCAATCTACAACGAGTGAACCGTCAGCTTATGATTGGAGTGCTATTCTTCAGTAAAACCACATAGGGTGCCATAACTTCACCTGACAAGTGGTAAGCGCATATTATATCACAGTTTGGGGTCAAGCAATCAGCGCGGTTCGCACGGTGCACGCGTGATCAAAGACCCGCCATAATGGCAACACCGAGAGACCGCCGCTCCGCCGGTGAATCCGTGCCCTTTCACTTTCTCGATCGCGGTACCATTGTTTCACGATAAAAGAGAAATGTTATTTATATTTTGATTATTTTATAGCCTTGTTTAGGGAATGTTATGGTCGTTGTATAGTTTATGGAAGTGTGATTAAAATATTTTGTAATTAATTTTGGGGCTCTGCTCAATGTTATGTCATACCGTTTTTAATTACTTAAGAACGATTTAAAAGACAGATTTTAATTAATGTGTAACACCATTTTTTTTAGTCATTCATTTTATAGTAACGTTTGTTGTTTTCATTGTTTAAAATTTGCGAAACCAGTATTTTCAGTAGTAGTCATGAATATACTACACTTTGATACTTGTGGTTACTACTGATTTGACTAGTAGATCGTAGATTTCTATATCGTATCAAGTGACATAGTGGGACCTCGCTCACACGAGGTGGGCGCGCGACCCGCCACGACGACGGACAGCTTGTTCCGCAACTTTTTGCCGCTCGAGGCTCTTCGGAGAAATGAAAGCTGATGCACAGACGATCACACCAACAGCCTATGCTTCCGCTCCACACGGAACTACTAACGACACTGCCAACACCGGTCACACTGGCCACCTACAATTTGTTTACAAACTCTTTTTAAAAATTAGAATGTGTAGTGGGGCGCTCTGTTTGGTTTTAAAATGGCGCCAATTTATTCACGACATGTTATTACGCAAGCGTATCGGAACCAATTTACTGTCATTGGCTCGACGGTTTATTCGATAATTATTATTTGCAGTTTACAACGTAAAAAGCGTAAAATTGCGTGCTTATTTTATTTTTATTGATACACATTGTTGATTAAAACTGCATAAAAGTAGGTTTCAGGAACTGTTCTCTAGCAATTTTTTCATGTAATTTGATTTGTATCGATATTGGTATATCAAAAAGATTTTAACGAGAATCGTTAAACATATCATTTACAACTATCGATATAAGATCTCGTATCAAGAACTTTGGTGGTCGTCACTTTCGCGTCATTCGCCGCCCCCGTAATTACTCAGCCAAACGCCACATTGACTCGAGTACTCGATACTGACAGGACATAAAGTTCACAATCGGTTATCGACGCTTCAAGAGTAATTGGCCGTTTGTTTTTTCAATACAATATTTCTTTGGAACTTTCAATGTGAAAGTAATCGATAATTACATGTTACATAAAGTCTTATACCATTGCCGCCATATTCGAAGGGAGGTAAGATTTCGTGAAATATTTCGCTTCATTCATATCCAGTTTCCTCTGACGTTTGAATCAAAGTGCTAATTTTGTTGCTATTTATGGTTATGGCTGTTAAAAGTTTATTTCTTGAGGTTTTACAGGCTAACGTTAAACTTGTTTGAGTTGTTTACAATTCAGGTGTTATTCATGAATTGAGTAATATACATACAAGAATTTATTATAGTCTATTTTACCAATCGAATAGAAAAGCTTAATTAGAAAGATGTTTTATAAAAGCAAAACCAATAACCGATTTGCTGCAGCTGGTTTTATGACCCAAGAGTCTGTCATAATATCAAAATAAAGAATGTAAAAATATTATATTTGCTTTCTACGTTAGCAATTACTTGATGGCGTCTATCTCAGGTCCAATTAAAATGCCTCGTCAGTTTTATTGCCACTCATCAAAAATATAGTTCACATAGTTTGAAATATTATCTAACTTATATAATAATATAATCTCCGAACAATTTTACGCTTATAATAACTATTGCGCATACAGAAATAAAATATTTTTGTGTAATTAAAATATTTATTATCACGATTCGTATTTTTAATCTAGGTTTGTTCGTTTATAATCTGTGTCAGTGTAGTTCAGGATCGCTACTCTATTTGGCGGGAATGTCTTTGGTATTAAATTAGTCTAGATTGTAAAAAAGTAAAAACGTAATTCTTCTCATAATAAAATTACTTTTTCTATGTAACTGTTATACAGTTGTATTATATTTTATTTTTACATTAAGAAAGCATTAAGATATGAACTGTTGATAATGATATGAATTAAAATGCCTTATAAAACCTCTACTATTTGATGTTCCTTGCAGTGCATAATTGATTAATGATAACGGATGAATTTAGCAGAAGGAAGTTGTGAAATGAATCGGAAACTAGGAAATGTATGTGCATACAAAACTATGAAAGTTAATTATTTAATCATCACTTACTGGTCGATTTGATGTTATCTGGCTTAACGATAATACCTTCGGAACTCCTGATTCATTTAGAAAAATACATAGATACTACTACAGCATGACCATGGTGACTATTTAATTATATAGAGGAAAGAAAACTCATATTCTGGCAGAAGTACAGGTAAAACTTGATACTTAACTGTGTGTCTCTGAAGCCTGAATATAGCAACAAGCCACATTCCAAGAGCACAGATTGTATAGACGGGCTCCTATTCTACGACTCTAAGTATCGTATTTTTCTTGAGCAGCTACTTGTAGCTATATTCAGACAATCGATGCTATACGAAATTTGCAATTTTACCGAACATAACAGTATCTTAAAATATATTCGCTCACAGTAGCCATATTATTCCTAACAGTAAATCAGAGATGAATAATTGCTTACAAAGTCGCATTTCTCGTGAACCTCAATAGCGACATTAGTATAGAGAAACGTTGATTTTACATAAAATGTTGATATGTTTATAATACAAAAGGCCGATGCATCAAAGATCGTGTGTATCGTGAGACTGACGATGACAAGAGAGTGTTCCTTGTCACATTGTGTTGTGACGTCACTGCTAAGAAAGTTCTAGAAAATCGCGGATATTTGTGTGAATTAGATTAGCTTCTGTCGTGATATTTGGATTACCAATTTGATGGTCACAAATTTGTTTTGCAGACATTTGCAGATATTTTCGAGAAATTAGATTTGTTTTTATAATTTTAAGACGTTGCTATGGGTGCCAGGATACTACCCACTGAAATAAGTGTTAAATATTTAAACTAATTACTTGAGTTCCAATTTCTAACCACCTGTTTTATATGCGTGACAAGTTTACACCAATCAGTATAACGAATACGCAGTCACTAATTAAGTAAACCTTTGTACAAAAGATAGCCAATATAATTAATATTAAATAAATATCAGAAAGGAGGAAATCTCAACCGAAAACTTTGACAATAACCTTCCAGTCGTCAACATAGACATATCAATCTAATAGATAATAAACTGGCAGAACAAATTAACGCAAGTGCCATACAAAACAATAATATAACAATTTAATAATCGTATCATCAATCAGTTGTTGGTATCTGATCGCACTTTCACTGACTACGGACATTGTGGAGTACGGAGCGATGAGCGAAGCGATTAGCGGAATATAAATATGAGTGGAGATGTATAAACTATGGCAATGATGACTATAGTTTTTGGACATTTGATTGTTTATGTTGATTCCTTTTATGAATCGGGAATTAAAAACTTGTTTTATAATATACCTATAAGCATGCGAGCGATAACACAGATCACCTCTGGGAGAACTTCGTAAAGTTTCATAAACGTATTCACAATCACCGGAAAAGTATCGTTCAGCCTTACTGGAAGAATATTGACTAACTTTTTCTTTGACGCTTGATTGATAGAATAGTTTGTCCAACAGTTCACGGCTTATAGATATATATTATGTCTGAAATAACTATTCTATGGATAAAATAACTGAAAATCTCGCCAATACTCTTCCAAAAGTGGTAAAACTAACCTCTCTATCCTTTTATCATTGTGAAGTTAAAGTCCGGTTTCCACCAAAATGAAATACCAAAGTATTTAGTTCGCGCTTGCAAGTCTAACGAAGTCGTTAACGAGTCCGTTCCGCTTGCAGTGGAAACCAGGCTTTACAATCGCTACACTCTCCGCTTCGGTACTATAGCATCAGTCTTACACTGATATATGTGGGAAGAGAGTCTCTACCAAATAACATACTAGTTTCCACTGCCAGACATCTATTATAATACCTGCAGTTATATAACAATGATATAACGGACTTAATTTAATGAGTGCTCAAATTGAATCGTTAGTAAATAATATTGTATTTTTTCTGTTATTTGCTTTAAGTGAGTCATAGAGTTGCAAAATATTTGGAATTCGAGGCTTTTGAGTTCATGAACTAGTATCTTTTGAGGCTACTTTTTAGTTAACAGTGCTTTGACTATTTTTGTTCAATACCTGTTTTGCTGGAAGACATTTTTTTGGTATCTAGTTTCCGTTTGGTTGCTAATTAATATACTATCTATTCATCTATTCTGTTAAAGAAAATCGTTAGTTAATTAGATGGCGCCGCAGATTTCTGATCGATTGGTCTGCGCTACTATATTAATATTTATTTTTGTATTGTGTGCAAAGTAAATAATTATTTATTTGTCTTTGGTTACAGGTTGAACCTGTGAAGGATTTAAAAACAAGTGAGTATTTTTTTATATCTAATTTAAGACCTATATTTAGGCATCGATAATAATTTGTCTTTTATTTATACTAAACAGCAGAATAAACAATTTAAACAACATATTTAAAAGTATTTAAATAAATTCATATGACACGTTCCTACAATTTTTTAAACTATAAACAGATGCAATGAAACAGACTAACATTTCTAATAGCACAGCACATAATCCGGCTGACTGGCTTCAGTTAGAAATGCATTACAATCGCACAAACGTTTCACACGTAGTTCAAATCAAAGATGTCTACGTAAATGTTTTGTACATACATTATATTATGTAGAGTTCGTGTGTTTGCCGCACGAACTGCTATTTACACCTATAATAAAAAGAGCGTGACTTCTTACATGTATGTTGTTGTTTTCCATCACTTTCACTGTTTCTCTTAGTTTGATATATTTATATTGGTGATGGCGTTTTTGTGCTACCTATTGTTAGTCTGATAATTTAATAGAGAGCCTAGGCATACAAGATATATCTAGATTATAATGAACTAGAGGCCCGCGACTTCGTACGCCTGGAAATTCCTCCCGTGTAAATCTCGATCCCTCAGAAACTCCGGGATTAAAAGTAAACTATGTGTTATTCTGGGTCTTCAGCTACCTACATGCCAAATTTCATGGTAATTGGTTCAGTAGTAGATGCGTGAAACAGTAAAAACATCTAATACGCTATTGCTCCATGTAAAATACTAGTATTCAGCTGCATTCGGAGAGCTGCAAGTCGATTCCAATGTAGTTAGCAGAAAGGCTAGTCAGATAGTATTGTTAATGATAGTAGTTTTTCATCAGCTTAGAACTGGCTAGAAAAATGATATTCTTCATGGGTATCAGGATTTATATAATATTAAGTACTTACAGTTCCAAAGACGGGTCTTACATACATACAATTAATATAAGGTTTACGGTACAAAGAGGTACCGTAGGCTTTATATTAATCGCGTTTAAGACCCGTTTACAGTAGAATAATGAGCTAGCATTATATTTAATCATCATTGTTCCTGATAATAGGCCAGCAAAATTAATCTACGTCGCACAAATTGACAAATTTTCATAGCATCGTAACCTAACCTAAAATTAAAATAGATTTCCTTCCAAAACCCTACAAACTATTCCTATGACTGAAACCAAGGTTCACTAGAACATTATTTCTAATACCTAGCCTATAACTTGTACACAAAGATCGTACCCATCATTTTCGCATCCCATAGTCAAATTTCAACGAAATACGCGTGCCCGCATAAACTCGTCCCTTTGGTGAACACAAAATGATAATTTCACGCATAATATCCTCGTAAATATGAAGTTAGCTGTAATATTTTTCCTTGTTATCTAGGCTAAGTTGTACTTACAATATTTTAATGATCATTTAGTAGTAAAGGCGTCGTAAAATGTTCGGTGTACTGAGACTCGTAAAAAGTACCGTTCAGAATTCAGCGCTGAATAAATAGTTGTATGCTTGTACAGTGGACGTACGTTTAGATAGTTGTGTATGTTAGATAGAAAAATATGTAAAAACGGAAATTTTTGCCTTGTTACGCACCAAAACAATGAATTGCGATTCGTTGTTAAAGTTTAATTCAAATTGAAATGCTAGGATATTTTTAAATTACTGCTAGAGTTTTGTTAAATATTTAGTTTTATATTGGTATGCTTGAAAAGAATGATGTAGCTATTTTTGCTCAGTACTTTACAATGATACTCTACAATGACAGTTGACGGCTTGGAGATTCGACCCAAGACCTAATACTTAGCTCATTTTGGGAGGAGACCCTTTCCCAGCAGTGGGACAGTAATGGCTTTAATACATTTCCCTTTCGTGAATTAACAATGTAAAAAAACAGTAAGTATATAAATAGTATATTGTTGATTTTCCCATAGTCCGCGACATTTTTATGTAAGCACGTAATTTAACCCGTCGCGGTCTGCGCTATCATGTTACTCGCGTTACATGGACGCAAATTTTTTATTTGTAATTGTCAACAAAATACGATCCCCTTGTTTATACTTAACTACGTTTATTTGGGAAAGTAAACCGTTTATTTTAGTATTTACAATATTAGAAAAGTCGTAAAGATTGAGTTTCTGAAGCATAAAAGACGACAGCTTGTGTGGAAAAAATATTAGCATTTAAGAAAAATACAGTACCGTGGCTAGTTAAAATACAGTTATAAAATTTTCAATGGAATAAAGATGGAAACTACTTATTTGTGACTTATATGAAATCCTAACACATGCTTGCTTGACGTACTTCATTTTCCAAATACAAATAAGCCAAATAGAGTTCATTGAACTTACAGACTATAGACATAATTCACGAGTTCCATTGACTGCCAAGTTTATTGTCGAACAACATTGTAAATGAACAATATTTCAACATTTAAATGACTATAAAGGCCGTATTACTGTCCATCGTGAACCTATGAACAATTATTCGTCATAATAACATGTATTATACATAAATTACTGTATCGTAATCCATGCACCCTCTTATGGCGGGTCATGATTCTAAGAGTGATTTAACGTGCATTATGCCTCTAAAGTACACACAATAGTTATTATGAAATACACTTTTCAATTGACAATTATTCCTCAATCGTGCGTGATGCCTCCACAGTGAGTTTATCATCACGTTTCTCGATTACAAAAATCGATACAATTATTCGATCAGGATGTCCTACACGTTTTGTTTGCTATTTTTTTTTATTGCGACAAGGTCACTGTTACATTCAGCCTATTGCAAAAGTGGCCAGTGAATGTGAAAATTGTGAAATGGTTAATTTAATAGGCAAAAATGTTTTTTAAATAATTTTGCATACATTCTAGAAGCCTTACTTATTGTATCAAAAAGTTAAATAATAGTAGCACAATCTAAAAATAACCACAATAGTTTAATCTAGGCAATGAGATAACGATTTCCTAGAATGCGGGGTCATGATTTAAAATTACGCAGCAGCAGTAGCAAATACCAATTGTTACTTCAATCAAAGAATTTACCAAATTGATTAAAAGTATTTGTGTGAAATTGCGATTTTAGGAGTTGATTAGTTCGTGCAACATGCAACGCATCACTCACGGAAAACAATCTAAGTAGCCACTACCCGGTCGTTCGTTCGTTCCATTGAACAACACTCGATTATTCCAATGTTCTAATTACAGACTATTACTGCAAACCAACAATTTGTCTGCCATGAAGTGTTACAAACAATAATTGCATTCAATGTAGTAATGCTTTGCACTTTTATTTGTCCGAGATTCTATCAATTGTTATGCAAAACATCTTAATTCAACAAGATGGCGTGCAACTCTTTTATTTGTTACGTAAGTTTTGATTTATTGTTAATATCGTGACTCTAATGAATGGCCGCGAGACATAAGATGACATTTAAAAAAGTTTTTAGTCACAATGTAAAAAGTGGTTCACACGGCTGACGTTTACGGCTACGGCGATATTGTAATTGTAAATGATTGTCTCACACTTTCTTCCATTTATACACTTGTAATTACCTATCTCACAACATGATATTGTTTTCTAAAAACATTAATTAACATTATCTTCTGTATGGGAAGTTTTTAGGCTTCTACTTTATTAGTTAAATATTTAATGGTTTGAGATATGTATTTTCTTTTTTCCAAGGAGGGTTGACGTCAGCTAGGCGCTCGGTTATAAAGACATCGGGCATTTCCCGTTACAGCATGTTTTTAAAAGAAAACATGTTGTGCTGGTCCTACCTAACGTTAGTAACCAAAAGAAATGAGCTTTCAGATATTTTCTTTTGAATAAGATCGACAGATTTTCAAGCCGAATACCTCAACGATACACCTAATCAAGTGCCACCTAACTTTATAACATACCTACTTAGTGCCGAAAAGTCTTTCGAGTGTCACTTAAAAATACTTAAAATTGAGTGACATTCAGTTTTTAGGCCATTAGTGACGTCAGTGCTTTATGCCGCCATTTTCTAGTTTTCCTACTTTTAGTTATGTTTGCTTATGAAATTCCCAAGAAACATTAAGTTATAATGTTAAGTGTGGTGTAAGTAGTTTCGTAATAAATGTCACACATGACTTTCATCACATTATTCAAATTTTTTGTGAGTTGTAAGAATTGTCATATTTTATGAGATAATGACAGTCATTGAGTAAATTATTCAAGTAATATGTGGTGAAAGAAAATAAAAAATAAATACTATCTAAGTGTAAGACAGAGAATCTGATTATTATTTTAAACTAGTAGATTGGCGCGGTTGTTCTTTCAATTAGAAATGTTTTCTATTTGTCCGTTATATTATGTAGTTATGATTTATATTTTTTCACATAGCCCATTTCTCGGCCCATAGCTAAGTTATAGAAAATCTGGCCTATAGTCCGAAAAGGAGAGAAAACTCAATTCATCTTATCTCATTTTCCCGTTCTACCATCGTCTACGAGTAAAATTCTTAGAATTTGGCCAGAAAATACTTCGGTTTTTTCCTAACATACCAACTTAGACCATCGCATAACGCCTACACTTCCTATAGTGACGAAGAGCTGACCTACTTTAATAATAAATACTGTTTTATATTTCGTATTGTTATAGCTTGTTATTGTCAATATCAATAAAGTTAACAACATAATGCATCGTCAGCGAATATAATGAACAAATTGTGTAACAACAATCTATAAAAAATACAATAGAATGTATGTTCTATAAAACTGGATAAAGCGATTGGATATTAGTTCGTAAATTACATAGTAAGCGTTCATTTATGACATTAATAATTTTCGGTTTTAGAAGACTTGTAGAAAAATTAACTATGGTTTCTGATTGTATAATTAAAGTGATTTAAACCTCGTAATTTTTTGGACATAGGTAGGTACTTACGATTATTTGCTGGATACGATTCCAGCGAGATTTGTAATTGAACTCGTATTAGTATTACTAATAACGAAATGACTCTACGTCCATGTGAGTTTGTGGTAAAGAATAGGCATGGATTTATTCTCATTTTTAAAGGATATTTCCTCACGTTAACATCACGTTTGATACTTATGTTGTCGCTGTCTTCAATAAATATTTTCGTAGCAGAAACTACTATATGAAAATATAGGCTACACGATGCCGCTACACTACTCAAATAACTTATAGCCTTTACATCAAATTTCAATGCATAATTTTATATGCAGTTTATGACAAAATTATATGTTTTATATAAACATATATTGCCGCGGGGATGTAGTCATCGTGCCCTTGAATCCGCCATGATGTATTGTGCATAGACAATGTGTAGTGAATCACTCTGCTTTATGGCAGATTGTCCCGCTGCGTGCTCTATTGTTTACTGCTCTATGGGACAACTGCATCTGCATATATCTGCATATTATTATTGAGTATTTTGAATAACAATTCGATTATTTTGTTACACGAAACTGGTTAGTTCCTTCCTTGTTTATGGGTAGAATAATGATGTTCTTTGCAGTGTACGGCATTTTTTATTTTGATCATTGTTAATTTAGTCAGTTTTTATTCCGTCATCTTCTATTGTAAGTATAATGATTCTGCAATATAGTTCCAGCTTCTTAATTGTACAAAAAAATATTTCCTTTTCAAGTTCATCAAACGTTTATTGTTAAAAAAGAAGCAAAATTGCTTCCATTATAATCCTAAGTATGTCATTTCTAACGAAAACATTGTTGTCGTGACACACGTATCATATTTTCTATATTTTCTCCAAGCCATTCACTGAGAACCTACAATTTCAATGAGTCATCAAATCAAACCCTCGATATATCACAAGACATCGTAATAACAGTACCGCCATCTCATTATCAGCTGTCTATTATGTGTACAGCGCCCAACGAAAGTGAACTATAGCAAAAACTAATCGAAACTTTCATTTTCATCTTATTGTACGCGCCATAGTTAAAAAAAAAACAAGCTTTATCATCTGTGCGCGGGAACGTGAAAAGAGGCAAAGAAATCAGTCCATTGTGCCAAAGTAAAGCGCGTGCTGTTTATTGCTACTTAGGCAATTCTTTTTTTGAATGTTTTTTGTTTTTATTTATGCAAGAGTTGGTCACGTTTTTATTGATCTTTCGCTAAAATTTATATTTTTATGCTCTTGTCTAGAAAATAATCTGAAGAGTTTTTTCTTCCTAGGCATAAGCAGTTTTCTAAAATTTTATATTTATATTCAAAATTGCTTTTTAAAGATAGTTTCAATGCAGTACAATACTGACTATTATTATTTACATCAGCAAAAAATGCTAAAATTGGAAACGTAGCTTATCACTTTTCGAAATAACTAAAAAGGCAACGAGACAGCTTTTAACATAGATTAATGCAACAATTTAAATTGAAAAATTTATAAAAATAAAATTAGAATGTTCTTGACCAACTTCATGCAATAACTTAGAGCCGTCGCCGCGTCGTCACTCGTTGCTAACATTGTTCCCATCTGTAAACAATAAAGACTTTTTTGTCATATCGTCCTATTGTTGGTATCAGAATGTAAACAGTTTTTGCAAGTGATCGTTTTGTTGGAAAGCAATAACTGGACACGATTGCGAACTTTATTTTGTGTTGTTTTCAATTACTTCCTTGATAGAGATGTTGAAAAGTTAAACTCATTTGTGAGTTATTTTGAAGGCAAATCGCTCCTTGAATACAAAAGGGCCACAAATCGAAAACTATAAATTTTACAGGACAGCCAAAACAAATTTTTGAAACTGTTTTTTTATAATATTTTATATATTTATTAATGAAATATAAGATGTTAATATATCATTAGATGCGTATTTTTTAGCTCTATCTATCTACAATATAAACTTTGTAATAGCTGTTACCTATTAAGAAAAAAACGCATATAAGTCCGTTTTGCATTCAAAATTTGAACCAATATCATGAAAAATATGTCAAAAATTAAACACAGTTTTGCAAATAAAAATGGTTTA
This sequence comes from Anticarsia gemmatalis, assembly GCF_050436995.1. Classification (NCBI taxonomy): domain Eukaryota; kingdom Metazoa; phylum Arthropoda; class Insecta; order Lepidoptera; family Erebidae; genus Anticarsia; species Anticarsia gemmatalis. The sequence goes on along the minus strand of NC_134764.1, from coordinate 3,137,449 downwards.
TTGTACATTTTTTGGTAAAAAACCGTATCAAAAAGTTAAATCTTATTAGTAAATAAAACCATAAGTGAATAGACCAGGAAAACATTGTATTAAACAATCTTAATTAAAAAATCTTTACTTATTATTAAGTAAGTAATATAATAAAGATCAACTTTGTGCGTAACTTTCATTATTTAGTCAAATTAAACATCAATCATCATCATCAATCAATGGGTAACGTGACGGGTAGACTGAGTGCAGCAGGAGTATTAAAGAAATAAGATAATAGAAAAGTTTTATGAGTTTAATAAACCTTTATATTTAGCATACGTGGATTATTCCAAAGCTTTTGGCAGCATCAGTCATTCCGCCATAGAATCATCACTCCATAACCAGGACCTTCTTAAAGATACTATGAAGGATCGAAGCTACATACATCAAACTCATCAAAGCAATATACAACAATCTCTCTAAATCCAAAGAAACGTGAAACAGGGAGACCCGCTATCTCCAAAATTACTTACCAGCACCCTCGAAATTTTTTCAGGAGCCTGGCGGCAATCGAAAGGCATTGTTGTTAGTGGCAAACAGTTAACAAAATTTCGTTTTGCAGACGTCATTGTCCTCTTCTCTTCCTTTGCATTGGAACTCGAATCAATGCTCAAAGATCTGAGCACGTCAAGCCTTCAGATTGGACTAAGTAAGAACCGTACAAAAACCCAGGTTATGACCAACAACACAAAACGTAGGGTCGAGGTAGGCTGACACGTCATACACTATGTCGACGAATACACTTACTTGAGCCAGATAACCTCTTTTAACAACCGACGGGACAAAGAGTTGGACAAACGTGTCACAAGTGCCTGGAAGAGCTCCTGGTCCATGAAAGAGCTAATGAAAGGTAACCTTCCACTGTCACTAAAGTGGAAGCTCGTCGAAATGTTTATACTACCCGTCCTAAGCTACGGTGCCCAAACATGGTCCCTTACGGAAAACCAAAAGTAGAAACCGAAGGTTTGCCAGAGAGAAATGGAGTGTAGTATATCAGATGTAAGAAGAACAGATCACGTCCAAAATTCTATACTGCGCTCCCAAACTCGCATAGCCGATTTAGGGAAGAAGACCGCCAGGTTGAAATGGAACTGGGCCGGCCACATTATCCGCATGCATCCGGAAAGGTGGGCCCGCATATCTACCAACTGGATGCCAGAGGATAGTCATCGCAGACGCGGGAGATCTAAACGGAGATGGCGGGATGACCTAGACGCATTTGAAAAGGACTAGTCGGATCTTGCCGCTAAAAGGGCGATTTGAAAGGGAAGGGTCCCGCCTTGCCTTTCCCTGCATCAAAATGTTAAATTTTATTCCGAAAATTTTAACGAAAACTAAAATTATTATCATGCCAAACGGTCATATTTATGGCCTTCCCATGGTAGCATGCTAAAAATAATTATTTATTCCACAATAATTTATTGCAAAAAGGACGTATTTCAAAATATGCTACTGTTATATTACAAAATATAATAACAAATACTAGTGTTTGAATGCAAAACGGTCGTTTTCAGAAATATGGCATTTTTGTATTACAAAATATGGTAACAAATACTATAATTAGAATGCAAAAAGGACGTTTTCCAAAATATGGCAGTTTTGTATTGTGAAATATAATCACATGAACTTGAAATTTTGCACCGAACACAGACGTATTTTGGATTGTGGCACTTTTTCACGCAACTGACGAGCATTTGCGTTGAATCTTCGGGCGCAACTTACAAAGTGGCTGTTTTGCACTGACATTACCTGTCAAAGTGAGCTAATGCAAAAAGGGCAGTAAGTCAGTGCAGCCATAAAATAAGCAAAAATGATGGGGGTTTTTGTTTTACTATAAAATATAGTCGGTTCAGGTATCATTTTTGCAATAAAACGATTTTCATTTTTTTTTGAGTTGTGGCCCTTTTGCATTGAAGGAGCGAAATGTACCTATTGTAATGTCGTCAAAAGGCAAAAGATTTATGTATGTATTTTTGGAAGGTATATATATAAGGCAGTACAAGATACCAAACAAAGCGACATTTTTAATTCTGTTTCGTTATTATTGATCTAACCAAGTTTCAGCCTGAATATTTTCATAACCGATTGTTCTTGGCTGTAAAACCATCATTGGTATACAAGCTTGTTCCCAATTGAAAAAAGTTTGCTTAAGATTATGTTATGTACTGCTGCAAAAACATTGTCCTAACACAAAATTTCTTAATCTAAGCTGTAAATGGCTAAAGATTTCCTTACGAAAAGCTTATTGACATCCAGTGTGATGACCTTTAATTAGTATTATCTAGTGTATTCATCCATTAATTCGTTTCGGTTAATTTGTCCACAGACTTATTCAAATCGCAGTACTATTTGAATGAAAGGGCTAGTGTGAAGAGTATACATCAAAGTTGACATCAATGGCGTAACCTTTCCTTGCTATACAAGCCGAAGAAGGGCTAAGAATTGAGAACTTTAAAGGGACATTCGTGAGTTAGTTCACGTGAAATACTGGATGAAAAGGTGCCTGTAGTGTCTGAAAAAACCTTTTGATAGAAGTGTCTGCATTTCCCGCATCAAATCAAATAATATCAAATATAATTCAACTGATATCATAAATGCGAAATTTTGAAAGGATGCCGTAACTGATTCATGCAAATACTATTGAACAGACTTAGATGAAATTCGGTAAACAGACAGTTTACAAACTGGATTTATACATGAGAAATCCTTTGTCGCGCTTAATTCTTGGAGAAAACCTAGTACTATAAAAGGACCATACAGCGCTTTGGAAAACCCTAACTTCCAATTAATAAAAGTATTTTCCAAAATTGATCAACAGTGTAGTTCACGAGTATGGACAATATTTCAACCTTTTTATTATTCGTACCTATAGTAAACGAATAGTATTAAATACAAATGAACACAACTACTGGTATTTAATTTTGTTTTCGATGAGCACACATGCTCACATGTGCTTTCCTAACCGCACTTAAAGTATCAAAACTATTACATAATATTGACCAGCCTCCCTGTTAGTTTGACACGGAAACACTTAGAACTCAATTATAATCATTTTATTATGCAACATACTCAATGCGGATCAAAGGAAGATGATCGTTTATCGTTATTTCACGTGTGATATAATATTGTAAAGTATCAAGAGCATTAGTGCTTCAAGTAATGATCTGTCACTTTTATTGTAAAGGTTAATATTATTTTAATTTAGAATGTTACATTATAGCATCATTCACACTGAATGTGTTAAATTTTTGTTTCAATGCCAAGCAATTTGTTGGGCACACAGAAAATACACCTAAAATGTATTATTTAAAGCGAAAAAAAGTGTCGTGCTATCGAAGTGTCGTTGTAATCAAATATGTGCCTAACATATTTTTTTATCTATAACAATATAATGCTAATTTCAACATTATTAACGTAAAATTCTCACTGCATGAAAATTTTGGGTGAACTTTTTACGAGTACAACTTTAATGATTTTCCTTTATGAATTCCAATGAAAAATGAGATAACCTTTTGCTAATGCCCAAAATATTATTGCAAGTAGCACGATTTGCAACAGTCCATAATACTAAAGACCTAACATGCATAGTAAGTGTTCAAGCTACATACATGAACTTAAACAAACCGCAAAGCCTAAAATTATTCAAATCATTACAAATAGAAACACCAACCCATTTGCAGAGAGAATAAGCCTAGAATGACTCCTTTCCAGACGCGGAAAGCAGGGCTAAAGCATCGCCATTTGCATATCATCCAAACCTTTTCCCGTTAACTCTAATTTTCCCACGGCTAGCTGCCTAACGTGATAAACACTTACAGACTTCCTGGATGCCCATGAAATACCGAAATCATCTTCACATTACGTAACGTTAGACTTTCACTGCATTAGCTCGCCACCTGGACCACACCGGCTGTCGAGTGTCAAACTCATTTGACTGCACTTTGACACTTCTTGAAGTGATGTGACATAAGTGTGTGTTGTTGGATAAGTTTAAACGGTGTTTGAAATGAATGTTTATTGACATAATCACTTGAAGAATTATCACCCATTGTGTAGGTTCTTTTTAGGATTTAAAAACCTATTCCAGGATTATTTTTCAAAAACTTGTTTGTTTGTTTCAACTCACCCAGTTTGATGATTCATGAGTTGATTTTCAACATGAAAAACGTTGAAGACCTGAAGTAAATATGAGTTAAACTTTTTTCATTAATACTTTATAGGGCTGATACGCGAGATAAAATTAGAGCACAATAATCTACCTCTTCCTAAAACTTATTTGTTTAGAGTAAAGTCGTGGAAAATTATTGATATCGTCGCAAAAGTAGTTAAACTTTTAAGCTACGTGAATAAACTTTAACAAACGATTCCAGCAAAATCACTATAAAGCTTCTTATAATAAAATGCAGATTCTATTGAAGACTTATTTCCTGCATTTCTTGTACACATTAGCAACCCGGTGGCCATTTTGTGCTCATTTGCCTGAGCCCTTCCTGAAGTGCTATCATTCACTTACTGTTATCAAATGGCGGGAAAGACTGACTAATTTGCGGACATTTTAACTTGGAACCAAGTGATTTATTGACCAGTTCCTGTGGACATTATACAGCTGACGATAACTATGTAAGACGAGTTACGAGCGCGGGAATTACACGCCATTTGCAGGATTATTTTCTGGGAATTGTGCTTTTGAAGCTTCGAAGTTAGTTTGTTTCCTTAGGCGTATTTAATTTGAATTATGACTGAGAGTAATATTTTATTAAAAGGAATCGTTTGTCAGTGCTTTCAGTTAAAATTGAATGCAGACAAGTGACTTGTTATGATTGAGACTATTCTTTAGTAAAAATAAATTGTATACTTATTTGGTTACTTGTAGGTGGAAAGATGAGGTAAGATGTCAAAAAACAGGTGGAGAATTTCGGGGGAGATCTTTGACCAATAGTGGAACAATATAGGGTATTGGGTACAAAACATAGTTTAAACTATATAAAGCAGGTATATCATTTAGTCTGTACATATGTAGGTAAGAAGTATTACTTATGATGTATCGTGTTCGTAAATTAATAAGATATTAAAATAATTGATGTTTATTTGTCACGCTCTATAAAATCACACTATAATTTGTTTTATCTAATAAAATGAGAGCTATACAATAATGTGATCGTGTTCCACGTATCGTGATAGGTTTATAAAAGCCACATTACACGATCATCAAATTGTCAATGTGTGATTTATGATCAATTGACCATATATTATGTTATTGATACGTGATATTAACGTTTGGTAATATTTGATTGAATTGATCTTTGTTGTCTAGACTGAGCGAGAGAAATATGAGCGATGTTGACATTTTTGTAAAATTAACAAATAGTGTTAGATTACAAAACACGGTACATAAAGTCTATAAATATATTTTTTTATTTGGTTTAGTATTGACAATGCAACAAGGCACTTCAAGTAATTAAATTATTTAGTAAGTATTGCATTGACAAGAACGCCTGAAAAAAAAATCCGAAATACTAGTTCGATTTATTTCTTCTGAAAAGAAATTAGTAAAAATTAAAAGATTAAAATGATTAAAACAGTGTCAAAGTAACGCGTGGAAAAATTAAAGTACCCAAACTTTTTTATAAGTATTATCAGCATTAAGACAAAACAACGATGTCCAATTTGTGTTCTAGGTACTCTCGATCGTAAATTTTGTTCACAAATTGGCATTTTTCAAAAGAAATCAATGTGAAACATATCGACTGTCTCAAATAACGTAATGCCAGATATTTCTGTCAGAAACATAACACTTAATTGGCGCGCTAAAGCAAATAAATACGAAATTATTTTTAATTGGCCGTCTGATTGGGTGAGATGTTATTCAACTGAACTGACAGATGCGCCGGGGAATTATGTAAGTGACTGTCACCGTATGTGCATAATATTGAATATTTTATTATATTTGCGTCCAATGTTGATGAGAAATTAAATGACTTTAAATATATTAAGAGTATTTTGTTGATATTTTGCGAGTTTGGGATACTTTCTTTATAGAAGCATTTATTGTTGGCTTTTCGTTTTCCTTTTATTTCTATTCTGGTCCTATGGAAAACAACGCCATTTCAGGGACGTACTTTACTTTTACACAAATGTTTCTCTTTGAATTGAAATAAATTTCTTTTATTATATTTTATAGGCAGTGATATCGCTACATTCATTAGAAATTCTGTTTACAAGACATATAATAAAAATAATATATTTTTTAGACGGTATCTTCCGTTATTTACAAATACCTGCGTATTTCAGTTGCAAAACTTTTCACAGAAGCTGCCTGAATATCCTGTTTGATAGTCGTCATATAACAGTGAAGTGCGTCATTAGTCGTTGCATAATTTCAATACGACTTGACCCGTCTGAACTTAGCCAATAAATAGAATGCTAAATTCAAATCTGCCAATAAACAAGCAAGTGCATTCCGTTCGGGTTGCATCGTAAATAATCGTGTAAGATCGGACGCAAGGATCTGGTGGCCGGTGCCCGTGGGAGTGCATGCTCGCACAATCTCACGCAAGTTAGTCAGCGAGTCTGTTATTGCCACCTATTGTACCAGCACTGCCACTTCCTCGCCGCACTGCCTTCCTGGTACTTGTAGTTTATTGAACAATAAATAAGATATTTTGAACTCCCATTAAACCTGTTTTATCGCACCTGGGTAATATTTAGCTAACAGGCATTCTCGAAATTGTGATTACTGGTAATAATTAGCTGAAATAAATTTTACTGCTAAAGTAAGCAATTCTAATTCAGAAACTACTGTTTCGCTTTACTATGATCGAGAATAGTTTAAAACCAAAACCTAACTTTAGTGTTATATTCCTTTAAAACTATTAATATTCCTTCTCAATAACAAAAAAACATCAAAAACGTCATCAATTTTTTAAACAGTTCAATTTGAAGGGACGAATTGAACACGGTGATGGATATCGGCTTATTTACCTTTAAAGGAAAATGAACTCTACAAACAAATATAAAGAGTCGTAAATATGGCTAGTATGTATGAGACATGGGTGTCTGGGCCCGACGTGAACGTTTATCAACTACTTTCTCGACATGATATAAAGTAAAAGTAGATGAACACGACGCGTCTGCGTACGCGCCGCGTCTCACACCGAACTGTACATTAAACGATTCATATTGGAAGATAAGATCTTTTGTTTATTGTAAAAAATACTAATATCTGACGAAAACAAACTTTTCATCAATTTATTTCAAAGATAATCTATGAAGTCAGAGTCAGTTTAAAATAAAGAATTACGAACTTTATGTTTTATAAGTAAAATAGACAATCGAATATTATCATTTTTTGGACATACGCAAGGCAAATTCGCGTCTAAGCTAGACCTTTCCTCGCTCTCTTCGGCGCGCGGGCGCAGGGAGTAGACAAAGGGGTATGGTGCGGGGTGAGTATTAGAGGGATCGCAGGCCAGCAAAAACAAAACAGTGACATTTTGCATTACATTACAATTAGTTGGAGCTGTAAGTTGTTGACGTGTGTGCATTTGTGCAATAAAGTTCCGTGTGGTAAAAGGTGATAATCACAAGTAATAAGAAAACAAGGAAACCTTTAATCAAGTACCTGGTAAGTATTAAATTACTTTATCTGTTGCATGTTTAAGTGATTTTATTTGGATGTATATTTCAAATCCTCCGTGGTTTTCTTTTCTGATACCACTATTATTTCTATATTTAATTTGTCTCTGCTAATTATTGAACAATTATTACTTACCATACTGTGAATTTGTAAAGTTAGTCATGCTAGCATTCCACCAAATTATTATATATTAATTAATTTGTTCATACACACACGACTCGACCAGCCGACCGTCGACTAGCCGGTGCAAAATGTGTCATTATTAGTAACATTGGTTATGATTAAAATAAAAAAAATCATAATAATACACTTTAGTCTTCTTTGGAACTTTGTTTTATGGACGCTCTTCAGAAGTTACCTAATTATTGTTATAGATTTTAGTCCAATTGTTTTTCTTATTTTATCTATACATATAAAAATCAAAGTCCTGACTCATTCACTAAGTCACCAACGCAGGGCCCAAACCCCTGAACCTATAAAGCTGACGTTGTTGCTTTTATATCTTTGAATAAACATATTGATTTATTTATTGCATCGTGTTTTATTTCTGATAAAGTGTCTCACTTTTGTGCACGATTGTACTTTAGCTTTTCATACGAAGATGTAAAAAAATGGGTCCAACGGAACACGTTGTTTAATAGGGGGTCCAATGGGCACTAAAGTATAGGCAAAATCCAAGTTTTAAGGTCGAAACGGCACAAGGAGGTCCAAAGGGTCATGATAGTCAGTGAGGTCCAAACTTGGAGGTCCAACGGGTACGCAGTCGAAATTCCGCCAGTAGATAACCTTCTTTTTTGGTCTCCAAGGATTTGGTTAAAGCAAATCCGCTCGTGGTTTTATTAAAACAAAATATCAATAATTTGCATTTAAAAACTTATACGCAATAGAAGCCAAAATTATACGCAATTTGTTCGTTTTCTAGAACACTCACATAAAAAATCATATGCGGTATTACCTGCCACGATCAATAAATGATACCTCGGTGTAACAGCCAACCTTTCATCTCCTACTTGTTGCTTATTACGACAGTGTTAATCATGCGACTCCCGCGCACCTTGTCCCGCGTCAAAACAAGATCGACTAATTATCGCCCAATTATGTGACGCACCTACACTTGCTTTCTATAAGTTTCTAATATATAAACATACGTGTGAATACTGAGGAGCTCATAGCTTAGTAACAGCTGCGTGGATCGATCTCTGAGGTTTACGCTTGCCAAGGTAATTCTGTGGATGGGTGACCATTTATACGTATCGAGTTCCTCCATTCGGAAGGTACTTTAAACTCTGGGTCCCAGCTGTCATTTTCAAGGATCTTTGACAGTCGTTGACAGTAGTCAGAAGCTTGAAAATCTGACCACCAGTCTTACCGAAGGGTGTCGTCTTATAACCCAGGTAACTGGGTTGTGGAGGTCCGATAGACAGTCGCTTCATGTAAAATACTGGTACTCAGCTGCATCTGGTGAGACTAGAAGCTAACTCCAACATAGTTGGAAGAAAGGCTAGGCTAAAATGTGTATGTGAAAACAAAACTCGTAAATTGTTTACATTGCACACACATTTGGAACGGACTCAACCTAATTGAGGTGTATCGGTGAGGAAAATATTGCGGCTAAGTCGTATTAACCAATGAAATTAATGTGGCTGGTCTAGTTTTGAAGCACGCCTTTTGCATCGTTGGGAAAAGTTAGCTATATGAGCTACATGCAAAGGTTACTTCACAGTTAAATAACAGTCTTTTTAAAAAAATTGGCCTAGGAATATCTACTACTCGTTATAAAAACCTGCGAATTATCCGAGAGAAAATTATATTATTAAGTCTGTCTTTGACTTTTCCTCGAAATCTTAAATTGTTATAAATGATAATAAATTTTGTCCCATTAATGTCCCACTGCTGGGCAAGGGGGTCCTCCCGTAATGAGGGAGGATGTATAAACGTTAAATGTTGCTATAAAGTATTTTAAACGTGACTAAAACTACTTGGATAAACTACTTATATCATTAGTAGGAAGATCAATCTTCTACAGAGTTTGTCGCTATTTCCTTATTTATATGAACGTTTTATTTTCTTAATATTTTATTAAAATCAATGTCTTTCGACACATAAACTATGTTTTTTTGTTACGATCTTCAACCGGTTTAAATCTCAGGTGTTAGGATTACGTCAGTACGACGAGGGACCTAGTTAGCTTCTAATGACTAAATAATCAATGAACACGTGTTATATAAATACACCTGAAGCACTGCGAACATTTTCTATTTAATATAAGTAAAGTATATTATGTAAAACAACGGAGATGTACATGTAAGGTGGAAAGTAGGAACTAATAATATTGGAAAATAGATACATGCCCAAAGATCTGAACGACTGAATGTAATTTGACACATATATTTGACACATATATTTGACACTTGAGGCCGTAATATCTACTGAAACCCTGAAAAATCGACTTATTAACAAATCAATTATCAATACCATCAGACTTGGTCGATTACCCGATATCGAACTTTGGACATCATGACAAACAATAGCATACCTTAAAGATTTTACGTAATGACTATTAAGATAACAGAATACAAAAAAATATAGTAATTTTATTTGGGGTCAAGTTCAATAGTACCCCGCAGTTAACGGTCCGGCAATTAGTCATAAATAAAGAAAGAAAAAAGCCTAATAAAAAAACATGCACGTTAAAACTGGGCTACTCTCTGACCATAAGTATACTTATTATAATTTATTTTTAACTTAGCATTTGTAACTACTTATTTAAAAAATAATCTTGCGTGCTCTCAGAATAGTAAAAAAGGAGAGATCTAAACCTTACGATAAGAAAATTTCGATACAATTTTAATCAAACTTCTATCGGTCAAATGTCAAATTTTTCATAGTGTTCTTCTTTTCACATTTAAATGCTCTTACAAAATTGAATAAGATTTCATGCACTAAAACACTTTAAATAATTTATATACTTACCAAATTATCTAAAAACTATCATAAATTATGTCAAAACAGCTAAACAAACATCGTCCAAACGTCAATCACTCGATACAAACTCGACACTTCGCGACAGCATCGAAAGTTCACGACCATACAAGATTTCCAGGGCCATTTGCGTAGAAAATGTCATTGAAGTTGCATTTCTAAGAAATGTAATCATACTCGTTCATAAGAAAGAAAATAGATATAAGCTCTTATCTAAATAATGAGAAACTCGTCGAGAGATTTCACTTTTAATGAATTCATCTACATACATTATAATCGTCGTCGTAATGTTCTGTGATACACTTTACTTAGAACGTTTGAACTTGAAACTAATGTTCAGTGAATGGAGGTGTGGTAGTTTAGCGGGTCAATATTATTATAATTGGTAGTTTAGTTTGTCTTTAGATTAATGGTATTGCTTAATAGATTTGTGTGAGTTGGTATTATCGACGTTCTTGAATTTAAAATATCGTTTAATTGAGTGTAACACTTGAAATTGTATTAATTTATTATCAATTATGTTTCGTTTAAAATATATGCCACCAAAAACATTCTGTAAAAACCTCAAGTCTCGCAGCTCAGTCTTTCTGGCGTAAAAAGTGGTGAGATCTATATAATACCAAGTCGATTAATCTATTTCGTCTCTACTTAAAGGACCTCTGTCTTAAGTTATTACATAAGTTATTATCATGCCAATATTAAAACTATTTTACGTTTAAAACAAATAGATCGACTTGGTCATCGCATGAAAACACAAATTCGCCATAAAAATTTCAGGAGCATTAATTTCTCGTCGTGCTGTGTAGTGTAATACTTACATACAAATCATGCGATGACCAAGTCGATCTATTTGTTTTAAACGTAAAATAGTTTTAATATTGGCATGATAATAACTTATGTAATAACTTAAGACAGAGGTCCTTTAAGTAGAGACGAAATAGATTAATCGACTTGGTATTATATAGATCTCACCACTTTTTACGCCAGAAAGACTGAGCTGCGAGACTTGAGGTTTTTACAGAATGTTTTTGGTGGCATCTCACTTCTTTTTGTAGAACGAACATAAGTCCAATTTGTATGGAAAGACGTTTTTTCTTATAATTCAACATATTTTCCTATGGGAATGTTTTCATTTTCATGGCCTAAACACCCTTACCCACCTTATATCCCCTCCCGTTATGCCTCGTATAGTATGTACCTATCTACACCAATTATTTATTATTTTCTACAGTACTAATTATTCTTAACTGCAAATGTAATCTTGTAATCTTATACATTTATATGGGATTACAAAGTTAATGTTGCAGTTAGTGTATTTAGAAAACTGGACTGAAATTAGAAAATATTTAATTTTTCCCATGATTAAGACACTAAACCCTACTTGTATTCTAAATTTGAAGCTTCTAGGTCTGCTAGAAGTACCTTAGACTTTTGATGATCGGTGAGTCAGTGAGTCAGTGAATCAGTGAGTGACAAAATTCAAAATTTTAACAAGTTGTCATTTTTAAACTACTGGTTCAAATTGACTGAAATTTTAAATATACCGTGTTTATACAATGAATAATTAGTTGCTGAAAATTCAGGCTTCTTGTTTTATCCACAACGACATTATAGGGGGGTCGAAAATAGCCCGAATTGCTTCGAGAAAAGGATGTTACGGCCGTGCCGCTTTTTTTTGCTCGACTTGCGGGGGCACTTCCGTGCCCCCAGATGTACTTAATTTCTCTCTCTACATTGTCAATATAAACTTATAATTGAACTTCATTTGTTCGATTGATATGTGAAAAAATAAAAAGAAATGTTGCTCTAGGTAACTTTTTATCGTTTTATTTTGTTTCTTAATTCTTTGCAGTTTTTCTCAGGCTATGTTAGAACATTAATGATCCTTTATTACATATTTCAAAACATACAATATAAATTTTATATAACCGTAATAAAATGTAAAGTGTCACATATGCCACTGCGTTAACTATCTAAGACAAAACGTGTTGTTGAACCACGATACATTTCCACACAGCTTTTATAAACACGACCTTATTTACTAAGCCTTAGAGTTTAGTATCACTTTGTTAATGTTATAGTAATGTTGGTACATTACACAATAAGGGTATTGTGTGTTATTCCCAGGGTGATATCGCGGTTTCCAGAGAACATCGAGAAAGTCACCTTTCTTGTGAAGATTTCAGATGCAGATGTCGGCTTGTCTATTTAATTGTGCTACAAGATTAGCCACAATTAGCTTCGAATTGTCTCAGAATGCTTCCGCGTCTTGTAATTAATTGTACCTTGTGATGGACTTAGCGTTTCATATTTCTGCGTACATAAAGTTACCCATTAATATATAATAGTAAATCTACGATTCGAAATTAGTAACGACGGATGCACTTACTGTTGTTTTAACACATAAATGCCCTACTGCTGGCCAAGGATCTTCTCCCCTAATGAGGAAATTCGCATTGAGTCTTAGTACCACGTTGACCGAGTGCGAGTTGGGAACTTTGCATACTTTCAAGAGCACTCGTCTATGTTTTCTGCTGTTTCTAGAATTTATAATATTGAAGTAATAATAAATTATAAAATGCATTAACTGGGATATAAATATATTATTTATAGAATAATTTATTGTCTATTGTTGTTATGGAAATTAATCACATCTTGTCTGGAGACATATTTCATACGATTATATCTGTTATTATTTTTTCTGTTACGTTATTATTATTTATTTTTTTATTTAACGTTTTTATTATTACTTTTTATTAATTCTCTTTTTTTGTTCGAAATAAATGAAATACCTTCTTAGTTGGTACCTACAGAAGCATGGAGCAGCATTATAAAAGTTATTTTCATATTAGCATTAACGATAGTGCAGCTTTCAACGAGATATTGTTGCGATTTTGCATCTAATACCACAATTATATTATTAAGGTACGAATTCGACTTTGAAAATTCCCGAGATTGAAATTGCCATTCCTAGTTAACACTAAGTGCAATCTAACTATGACAAACGGGTACGCAGACACAAAAAATCTAATTAAGTTTATCTAACCTTATCAATGTCTGTGTTATATTAGGTTGTTCGGAAAGTCATTTAGTTTCATTATGCAATTGAAAAACAGTCTCGAGTCTTTCAAGAGGTCATCATAAACTGTTTAATTTATCACATTCAATTAATCATTTCCACAAAAAAACTAAATGACTTTTCGAAATAATATTTGTAATTATTAACAAAGCCCCGGCAAATCGATGAATATTATTCATAACAATCGTAACTTATAATCAATTACACAATAGAATGCCAATACTACAAATAACTTGATAGTACTTTTATATAACCACTGCGGTCAATTGTTATTCACACCTTTGTATAGGTACAGTCGAAAGCAAAAATACGTACAGCTAGCACATTTTCAACAGCATTTTATGAATGAACATAGTAAAATTACTACTGTTTATTAGTTTAAAAGTAATTATACCTACCATAACTTTATAGTCCTCGTTGACTGTCCAAAAACTAATAGTGAGCCTTGTATGCAAGGTTCGCAGCTGGCAGAAGTGACCATCGGTGACCCCCTGGCTTAGGGAGCTGATAGTGGCTGTTTGATACGGCTCCTTTATTTTGGAAATACACAGAACAAAGATTATAATCTAGATAAACTGCATGCCAAGTCTCTCTACTAAGTTGTTGGACAATAATAACAATGATTAAGTTAATATTTTCATTCAAATAATACACTTAAATATGTGTCAGTGTATACATATTTTTGCTTTAGACTGTACCTCATTGTTATTTCGTTTATAAATTTTATATCTATTCATTTTGTACACGTAATATATAAATAACTGGCTGTAATTGAATGGTATCGTTATCTGAATTATGATACCAGCTATTGAATTATGCGTAGGTATTTACAAAGTTGCAATGTTGCAATGTGCTAAATATTGTAAAAGAAAAGGTCTTTTTCATTTACACGTTTGTGATATTTTATAGTTGGCACTCATATATATATTTGTATTTAAAGATATTTTAAAAAAAATTTAACCCATTACTGTCCCACTGCTGGGCAAGGGTCTCCTCCCGTAATGAGGGAGGGTTTAGGCCTTGAGTCCACCACGCTGGCCAAGTGCGGGTTGGGGACTTTGCATGCCCTTCAATAAATGTATTAAACAAATTTTAGGCATGCAAGGTTTCCTCACGATGTTTTCCTTCACCGTTGGAGCATGTGATAATTATTTCTAATACACACATAACTTCGAAAAGTCATTGGTGTGTTGCCTCGGGTTCGAACCTGCGACCACTTGCGTGGGAGGTGTCAACTTATACCACTCGGCTATCACTGCTCTTTCTTCTTCATTTAAAGATATAGTTGGCACTCATATATATATTTGTATTTAAAGATATTTTAAAAAAATTTTAACCCATTACTGTCCCACTGCTGGGCAAGGGTCTCCTCCCGTAATGAGGGAGGGTTTAGGCCTTGAGTCCACCACGCTGGCCAAGTGCGGGTTGGGGACTTTGCATGCCCTTCAATAAATGTATTAAACAAATTTTAGGCATGCAAGGTTTCCTCACGATGTTTTCCTTCACCGTTGGAGCATGTGATAATTATTTCTAATACACACATAACTTCGAAAAGTCATTGGTGTGTTGCCTCGGGTTCGAACCTGCGACCACTTGCGTGGGAGGTGTCAACTTATACCACTCGGCTATCACTGCTCTTTCTTCTTCATTTAAAGATATACTTCATTTAAGGATAATCTATAGTGCTCTAAATGTCTCTATAAAAATGTTCTTTAGTTCGACAACTTAGTAGAGCCTAGGCATACACAATTTATCTAGATTGTAGTTCATGGCACTATAAATTAGAACAAAAAATAGCTGCATCAAACAATGCACAGCTGCACCAATGTTTTAAATTCTGATTTTTTGTATACCTACTCTCTTATAATTTGTTGGACTATATAATCCCGTATCAAAAGAAAAAATATGGAACCTTTAAACCGACACCTGGCCATTGCACTATCCCGACGGTTTGATCACCAGCTGTAGATAAATAAAAAACAATCGAATATCGGGTTACTTGCTAAAAGGTGGCCACACAATGTGTTAAGATTCGGGATTCTGTCGCTTTTGTATACAATAGCTTTTTAGAAAATAATAAAAATGACATAAAAACCTTATATCTACAACACAATTCGTCTTCTTATATCTACATACAAGCCGAATTCTTATAATTGCATGAATATCTGCCAATTTTTTTGTTCAAGACCGAAATATTTGTGTTTATCTAAATTTTTCGCAAATATTTCTGTTGTATGAAGGTGAAAAATGAAAAGAATATTAGAGAGACGTCTCCTAATATTAACAACAACTGGCTAGCTTTCAACAAATTTTGTAGCGCCTCTACCTTAGATGCTAATTTTAGCGTTCATTTTAAACGTCAAACTCTCGACACTCGATAGTACCGACAGATAGAAAATCGCTGGACTATCCGAATTAAATCGGGACGGATGGTAATGCACAATTTGACTTATAACGCCCACACACAACGCAACTCTACCGCACTTAGCAACAGCTGACCTTTTCCCAAAGGATGCTTATTACAAAGTAATACAATGAAGGTCCGATATCCATAATGAAGTCCGATGCGGTTTAATTTCACAGTTCATTGCAAATCACTTCTCTTCCGTATGACCTGTACTCGGCCTTGTCTCGTAGGGTTGTGAGCTTACAGATTTTGTACGATTCACTTTTTATTGCCGTCTTTAGTTATGGTCTGTGCATTGGTTGATTGTAGGTTTTTTGTGTGGTTAACGCGAAGCTGGTTAGTGATTTTCCTTTAATCTTTATTGTAATCGTGCGATTGATTGTTTCCATGTATTTATAATTGGAAAAAGATAATGTTTTTGCTTTAAGTACATATTTCACTAGATGTGGTGTGGTGATAAGCGTAACTTTCTTATTCTTCTTCCATAGCGTTATTTAGATCCGATTAAAAACCTCGTTCCCACATCATCTTCCGTAATATTCCGTACTGTCATATCTCATCTTTACTTTCTAAGTACTAATCTGTTTTACATGTAACAAATGTCGCTATTTGGTCCTTGATCTCTCAAAAAACAACCTTTACCTTTTTCCTCCTAATTAAATCCTGCCTGTCTTCCTTACATGTAGCAATTTACCTTGTAAAACTCCCATAAGACCTTTAATTTCAAACGAAGACACATCATAACCTCACATGACTCACATATTAGATCCACTTTAAACCACAAAGTCAAGGTACTCACTCCAGTTTATTTACGTGACAGCCCTACCGCGTAAGGGTCGGTGCACACAAGGCCTACAAGACCACTCATACGTTACCTCGGAAGAGATGCATAAGGATATGTAACTACCACATATGATCAATGATCATGGTTTTAATGCCAATTGACCTAGTAAAAGCTTTTTATAGTGAGCCTTATATGGAGCTGCCCTTATGATAGTGCTTTGTTAATGCTGTGTCAATTTGTTGGTGATAAAAATAGATTGTGTGGTTAGATGCGAGGTTGCTGATTGTATAGGGGTGGATACTTAATAAGATTGAACTACTTAAGTAGATGTTAGGTAAATAAATTATGTTTGACGATAAAGAAGTATATTATTATGTTTCTCTGCTCATTTTAGCATTGGGGTATATTGCTGTAATTAGAACTTTTTGAAATCGGTTTCATTGATGTCTACCTAATATCTATGCAACATTGAAAACTATATTCGTTTGTTTCTTATCACAATTCTATGCGTTTTAAAGTCCCGGTCGAACTATTATTCAATAATATAACGCATGCTTAAATTGCAGAATAGGAATAGGTCGTAAAAATCTTTTTCTATATTTGACAAAATTTCGTTTTCGTCAACTATCGTAGGCCCTCTGACCCGGAAAACGTTGTTTTGCCATAAAAAATAAATAAAAAAAACATTGTCCAGCGGACAAAATTGTGAATCTAAACCATTCTCAGACCCCCTTGAACACACACAAAAAATTTCATCAAATCGGTCCAGTCGTTTAAGAGAAGTTCAGTGACATACACACTTACAGAAGAATTATATATATAAAGATAGAAAAAACTACCATTGATTAACGAAAGTAAACTACGAATTATTATAGAAAATATCTCTTACGGACCGTATTATAAGGCCTAAGGTAATGTAAGTGCTTGCATAAATAATAAAAATAATAATTAATCAGTAATTAATCTCGACTGAAATGTTTTAGTTCTTTTTTATGAGTTAAGTATTAAGTATTATTTACATACTTTTATGATTATGTTTACAAAACTCGTTATAATTATGTTAATGACGGTCGTTGCACTTATGTTAAAGTCTCATTTAAATGACACATGAATTAAAAATCTAGCAATAACATGAAAAGAAAGTGTTATGCTTTGAAGGTGATTAACTCGGGGGCATTTGTTTTGATAACCAGAGTTAAAATCGGTGAGAGAAATTAATGTAAATTAATTTGTCATTTTCAACTTAGTACAATAGTAAAACTTTTTGATACTCCTAGAATGGAAGCAGGAAACTGGGATGATAAACGACATGCAAAGTCGAGATCTGTAAACAGTGGGCACACCCTATAAATTGTCATACTTATTCAGGTTTCTACTACATAACATTATTTCTGATATATTTATTTTATTCATTTACCAATAATATAAATACAGGTGAATCAATATACAACCATCCCAAAATAAAGGAGAATCAATATTCGTAAACCATTACGCTGTCATATTCGAAGTGATAAGCCTGAAAATCCCACCGACAACAAAGTTAAGACACACACAATTTCTCAAGCTTCCTCGTTTTTCATAAAAGTTAAACAAACACTTTACATAACACAGAAACGAAATGAAACATGCAGTAGTATTTGTACAGCGCGATATTAAAGTATATATAATTATGTGAAGACTTATTGTCACAGTGAAAACTGCGTGTGTATGAGAACTGACTGCTGCTGAGATTATGACCACGCTTGGAAATTGTTTCCGTGTCTTCGTTGTTACAATTAAGTACGTTTTCTAGGGCTAAAACGTAAGTATGGGAATGTGGAGCGGCTTTTCGTAAGTGTATCTTGGAACTGATTTTACTATACGATTTCTTCTGTTACTGCATAGAGGTCTTGGGTTCTAAGTTGGGTCAAAATATTGAAACTGAGTTTTTCTGTCATACTAATTTCTGTTTTGAAGTCCGACGATTGAACATGCTCATTTCACTCTTTAGGCTTACGCCTGTATTTTAGGCTTAGTCACTTCTATGATAACTGTGCCTTACAGACACTTTTAGTGGTCTCCAATCTCATTTGTTTTAAACTTCAGTTAAATCCACACTTATCTAAAACTCCGAAGAAGTCACCGTATACAGGTTTCCGATCTCATATAAATGTTTTAACTGCAGTTAAATCTCTATTTAATAACATTAATTACCTAGGGCGGCACTAAATGATCAAGGTGATAATTTTGTAAATAAATCTGCTAATTATTCCATATTATATTCAACAATACACATATAAGGTAATGCAAGAACACACGCCATGACTAAACAGATTATATTGTTGAATTCTACTCCATAGGCTCACTTACCTACATATCAATATTTATAAGTCAATCTTAATCACCATAAGGAAACGAATATTAAGTAAAATTCTTGTAAATATTGTTAATTGATCGCCCACTCTTATTTGCATATTGCGAAGATTAGGTTTACTCTACATTGTGCGTGAGTAATCAGTCAATAAAGATCTCTTTAGTTAATAAAGCTCATCAAACGGAGTTTGTGATTGAGTACATAATTGTCAAAGATATTTACTTCATCGTGGGTACTTAACACTCAATAAGAATAAATGATATTGCTTTTATAATAAAAAGTTTGAGCGTAAGTATGGCTATCAGAAGAGCTACTGAGGGAAGGGATTTTCATAAAATTTGACACTGTCCTATGTTTGAATCCCGGTAAAACACTATGCTTTTTACTACAAGAAATCTTGCCAATTTTCACGCAGACGAAATTGCGGGTAGAAGTTTAAATTATACTTATTGATTACAAATACATACCATATTTACTAGATTTCATTATCATATCATAAAGATAGTACTTAATTAAAATCTAAACTTGTCGTCCTTTACTTTTTGGTTGACAACAATCAGCATTTAAATTACCTCATTTACCTAATCAAGCCTCTAAAGGTAGAATCCGTTTTATTACATTTAGATATTAAGCAACAAACCAAAACTACGGAAACCTAAAAACGAGGATGTCGCAACAAAATAACCCAAAATCTTTTCGTAATTTTATGAAGTAAGCTTCATTGCAGATAATATAATTATGAACCGTCATAATTAAAATTTTGTCCGCTGTAACAATAACACGGCAGATGTTTGTTACAAGAGTTCACCCACTTTACTCTGTCGTTCGGAAGTGCACTACATATTATGTAAAGTGGTTTCTCACGAAATAAACCATTGTGGAAGCCTCTCGAAGTGTGGTACGAAGTACGAACTTTGAAGGTGCGATTACGATATCGAAAAAGCAGGTTATTGTGTATTGTTTGATTAACTAGACCATAACAAACATCAAATTAATGTCCTTAATTACTGTTAAATTAATTAAAACTAGCACTAAAAAAGGGTCGTCATAAAATGTAATATTGGGCCATCTTTACAGCAATTTAACAAACGATACTCAACTCACTTGATGGTTGTACCCCTGGTTACCGAGTACATTTAGCGGTAGTTTATCTATTCAATAGCGTTTTTTTATATGAAATTTAACGCTATTAAATAGATAAACTACCGATAAATGAACTTCAGATACCGGGGGTTAGACTTGTGTTTGTTATATAACCTTGCCGTTCTCATAGATGTGTCAGCTGCCAGCTTGTACATTGCACCACGCAGATGGCATCTCTAATTCATTGCTCATCTCATAGGAAGTAGTTTTTTTCCCAAGTGTCACACGCTCCCAACAATTGTCTATCGCGATATTATTTTTTACGACGCTTTCTCTCATTGTTTTTAATTGTGATTTTAACTGAAACTTCCAGTTTGTGATGAGGAACACCGCGTTATATAAATGTATTGGAGACGTAACTAGTTAGGTGATTAATGATTTGAGATGTACGTTACGTTTTTGCTAACGATCTGAAGTGCGCATTAACCTACCTGAGGTCTGTCACTTCCGTAATAAATATCAAAATATTAATGACATACTGAGGGCTTTTATTTCCGTGATTCGTATATTATGGCTATAGATATTTATATTAGAGATGTGACTGGTTTTTATAAGAGGATTTGCTCACGGAAACTTATTTTATTATAATTGGATTTCTAAAATTAAGTTTACTTATTTTGTAAGAACCGGGCAATACTAATATAATAATTATAGTGCGATATAACCGATGCTGGACAGTGATATTGCTCCTCTTAATAATGGTTTTCGAGAATAGAACTAAATCACACCAAAATTAGAAATATAATGAGGACAAAAATGTTAAATAAGGTAAAAGCACTTTTTGTTTCTCTTGCCAAGAGTACTTACAGAGGTTTTCACCAAAATGTAATATAACATTGAACATAATTACATCCCACTCGCTATTAGTCAATCGTAATTGTGTCCAATTTCATCTTTTTACGTATCTATTGGAAGAAAGCAAGAGAAAGTCAAGTGCTAACACTACAATTATAAGATTACTTCGAAATTTAAGATATTTCGAACAATATTGGTTGTAAGAATCGATTCGAAATAGATTGCCAATACGTTTTCATGGGTATCGAATCGACTCGATTGAAATATCGAGTGTTGATTGATCGTAATTATTTGAGTATCGATTCGTCTGTTCAGTTTTTATTCTGATTCTGTATTTTTTATTGTTTTATGAGATTTTTTCTAATGAAGGATGTCAGTGGTTCATTGGTATTTAAAATGGCTTTCTATCTGCAGTTTGATGCACGTAGATTGTAATCGATTGGTCGGAATATCGTTGGAGTCAAAAAACTTATGAAAAAGTTCAATAGGTCAGTGTATCGGAACTAGGTTGAGATGTTGTACAAAAATAGTAAGAATTGATTTGTAGAAATATTTAATGGACATATCGTGCGCAAGATATATTAAAAGTATTAACAAGCCAGTAGTATTTTGACAAAATTTTAATAGCTGCATTTTCGTTGTTACAGAAAAATGACGGTGAAAAAGACTGCCCGGACCGGCGGCTTCGCGGCCATCGTCGCTCGTCAGAAAATACACAGCGCGAACCAACAGCTGGACATACTGACCATCAACAAGCCGACCTCCCACCAAGCGTACAACATCGTCGTCGGCTTCAACGAGAAAGACCAGCTACAGCTCCTCACTAAAGAAGACATCAGCGAAGAAGACAAAAAACTAATCAAAGACTACACAGAACTGAAATCAACAAAATGTGAGAACATCTCAATAGACGATATCTCAAACTGTGTTAACATCGAGAACTATCCTAATTGTGACAACACTCTAGTCTTTTACATAACCAAAAACCTTAATAAGGAGGCGATCGCATTAAAGTTCGAGAACGAACAAGACTTCAAAAGGATATACTTCACGTATAAATACTTCAAAATGCGGAACCGACTCACGAAGAACACGAACAACTATTCGAGCAGTGAAAATCTATTTTCTAAGAAGAAAACGTATGATATTTTCAAGAGTAGAAAGAATAGTATGGATGACTACAACTTGTTTGATAAAGGACGGAACGAATACGACTTGATGCAGATGACTGATAACGATGGAGTGACTCATATATCAGTGCAACAGAAGAATCTGAACACTCGGTTCGATCAGCCGATGAGTTTGATCGGAATAAGGAACGATGTAAATGACGCTGGTGAAATAGATAGTATTATTTATACAGATATAGAAATTCCGGTAAAGTCTGATAGAAAGAGGTTGTTTCATAAGAAATCGAAGGCTCCTCAACCACCTGCTTTGAAAGACAATCAGCCAAAGGTTTTAAAGGGCGAGTTTGTGCGAGTGAACGTGGATCGGGCGCCGGACATAATACCGAAGGATAACAAACTGAACAAGGTACCGGATATTCTCATGTTCAGAGAGAATAAGAATAAAAAGAACGCGACGAGTAACATTTGGCCAGCAAGTAATAAAGGTGAGTTTCAACATTTATTTGGTAATTTTTACTATACAAATTACACAGTAATGTATGGACAATAGTTTTGAATGTCTTACCACAAGTTCTCCGGATTTGCTATATAATTTTTCAATAGTTTTGAACAGAGAATTGACGTATATTTTGTAATGTTTGCAGCAACATATTTGAAATTGCGACACGATCCTTCATTTTCTAATGAATAGGTTAGAAGTACGTTATGATTAGTTGCGATGCGCTTGTGTAGATTCCTATTATTTTAATCATAATAAATGATTGTAGCCTTTTCAGGTATATTGGGGTCAGCTTCCGCCTGACATATGATTAGGTACTTTCATCTTTCATGACGTTTCTATAGAAATTATACAGCCTCTTTCGTAATGTTAAGGAAATGTAGTGACTTACGCATGAGAAAATGATCATTTGAATTTTCCTTCATCGACAATAAGATGTTTATGATAGTTACGTGACGACCTTTGGTTGGTTGCTCATCCATTTTCTTGTGCAACTGCTTTATAAACAATAGTACATCATGTAACAATCTTCCTTATTCAAGACAATATTCTAGAGATTCTATATTACAAAATCCTTGGGGTTATCCTCTTTGCTATTATTATTATTCTTACTACGTTGTTTCGAGGATAAAATCTATTTGATTTAACGCTTGAAATCAGAATATTATTAAGAAAGACAGATTCAATGATAAGTAGAATGCCGAGTTAAGTCCTTTTCAGTCACAGTCGATCTGTTTTCCGATCTCTTTATATTATGTTAAATAAAAAAATGCAGTCTTTAAACACAAAACGGCGAATCCGTGCTATACACTTTTGCGGCAAGCAGTCTTTCTTGGAACCCAGTGTGAATATTTTTTTCTTAATATTCACCCTTAGTTTAAACAATTGTCGAATACAGCAATACAATTTACCACAACTTTTCAATTGCTGTAGACACCCCATCATCCAGTTAACAGAAAATACTACAAATTATCGACGAGCATAGGCATTCAAGACCACAAAATGCCATTAGCCGTTACCCTCGCAGGTCAATTCGATCGGCTTCACTTTCATTGCCCTGTCGCCTAAACTGGACACCTTACAATGCAAGCCAAGGCCACCGATGGTCCGTCGTTTACGTAACCGGTCGTTGACTTGGCTGAAGACTGTGTCATTCCGTGCCATTTGTATGGACGGTGCGAGACGACGCGAGTACATTGTAACTGATTAGATGTTTTGTAAACTGTTGTTTCGTTATTTGACTCTTTGTTGCATGCCATTGGATAAAAGCCCTTTTTTGTAGAAAATAAATTGTCTTTATATGCATTATTACAGCTTTAAAGATCATACAGACTTTAAGGCTGTAAGGCCTTAAGCTCCAGACTTGCCGGAAATGTGTTGAACTGAAGGCGAATTGCATGTTATTTTATGATTATAGTCTATCCAAAGTATATTGTCTGGTATTTCAAATACATACACACGTATCGATGAAAAAATACAAAACTTAATAGTGTATTTGCAATTGTATACTTACTGCGCTTATAAAATTATTGATTGTCACATGACATTTTGTCGGCAAGTAATGCATGAATAAGTAAAATCATTTACAGTATGTGTAGCTGAAAACTTTTTCACAAAATACTGACACTGCAGCACTGGAACAACATAAATAATTATCGTCTTATTGAAGTTAGAATTACTATTTATGTCAATAATGAAATACGCAGATAGGAATTAAATTAACTTCTTACCCAACGATGTCTAAACGTCGTCTGCGCAAGAACATGCATAAACACGAGTTAGATGACACATAGTAACAAGTTAGGCTTAGAAATTTGTATGTACATAGGATTCTATGTTTGTATGTTTAGTGTGGAGTGTGTACGTAATACAGTTTAAGAATACCTCTCACGATCGACCCGGTCTGAGTCTTATTGCCTATAAAAAGCTAATGAATCACACTTTTTGGTTTTAAATGAGTTTGCTTAAGTTATCAGTATAGATTAGTTATATATTATTATGCAACTATCTCCAATGGGCCGTTACATTGTCGACTACTCTAAAGTATATGACTGCTGCAATATAGGTAAATCATGTCTTTTTGCCATAGGGGTTGACAGAGAGCAAAGCAATACAATAACTGCTGAACATATTATGCTACATTGGTAAACTCTCACCATTTCTTTACATTTTATGCTAAATGTCACGATGGTATCGTAAACCCATAACTTAGACTGTTTCAGGCATAAATGTAAAAAAAAGTAAACGGCCATTTTCCGAAACTACAAATCTCTTCGTTAAATCAGTTTTTAAACTCCGTGTAGCAGTTTTACACATACCTATTTATAATTGAAAGTTGAAATCAAATAAAGCTTGCATGCAGATCGTTCTCAATATCTTTTCCTATCTTCGCTTCAGTCACCATACAAATCAAAAACAGTCAAATTAACTTTAATAAAATAAAGCTTTTTGGAGAAACAAGAGCTAGGGCTCGCCCTTAAATATCCTTAATGTCTCATTACTACAGTGATAGTTGAACACAGGTGACTGTGCATTAGTTCTGATAGAATAGAATGTCGATCGTGACAAGTTTCATGTCTGTTTGTATCTGTGGCGACCTTACGACATGTCATAGCCTTATATTGCCTTATATACGGATGCTGATGTTTGTTTTGGCTTTCATTACTCACTATAAATAAGCCAAAGGTTATATAAAATTGAAGGTGTTATTGAATATTATTGTCCGAATATATTTGGCATACTTAAATTGCGGTGCAAAGGTTTTTTTAGTTAAGTAAAATAATTATTATTAATGTCTATAAGTATATTGTGCCTATCTCTTAGAATAACGGTCTCGAATTATTTTCCGTCACAGCTAAGAAATTTTACATGAAAATATTGATCAGCGCCCCCAGCGGATTTAAAGCGGAACCAATTTTAGGCAATCTATTTTCCTATAATTACTGTGTGGTGAATCGGGCAACAAGTCTGTTTGTTTTCCAAAATCAATAAAACTTGATTACTACTCAAACTAGAATCTCACTTTGATCAAGTTAACAACCATCACCATTAAACTAGTAAAATAATTGCGCCCAAATTACAATTATAAAGAGAAAACAAGCGAATCAGTTACGGTCGCGTATATTTATCCATCAGAAAATCAATTTAGTCAACCCTACGAAATGTCAGTTTTGAAAATCAAAGATGCAAGCTTGTTGCGTTAGGGTAGGTTCAGATGACAAGCGCTCAACGCGCGTTTTGATAACGCGCGTTTACAACTACATACATTTTATTCAGGCCGTACACATGGTAACGCGCGTTTTAGTAACGCGCGCGTTCAACGCTGCGCTAGCGCTCGACTGTTGTCAGCGCGCGTCAACGCCGCTTTGAGATCATTGGTTTTCTATGTTTCCGTTCAGTTGAGCGCGCGCTTTCGACGCGGATAGACGTATTTTAGGATTCGTCAAGTTCGTCCGAAAATCGTCCGAAATGGAAACCGAAGCTTTTAATACGGAATTATTAATTGATGAAATAGAGAAACGTCCTGCGATATGGGACATGACAAGTAGCGATTATTCAGATAAGAATTTGAGAAGACGGGCTTGGGAAGAACTCGTCCTTATATTTTGTGAAGGATATGACAATGAAGAAAAGAAGAAAATATTATGTGAGTATATATATTTATTTACATTTACAATCGGTTTGTGTTACAAGTTAAATATAACGATCCTGCCAATCTACTTTTCCTTCATTAATGAAATAGTTTGTTAAATGTACTCGAACATTATCCGCCTGTCGCACAGCACGTCCGGTATAATGTGAGGCTAGATTTTCCAGGGGTGGCGTATAAAGTGTGTCTTCAAAATTGTAGCCATCCCTGATTCTGACATAATTATTTAGTGTACATATCGCTTTTACGATTTTTTCTGCAAAACCGATGTTAACATCTAACGGCCTGTGTAAAATGCGCCATTTATTGCACATTATGCCAAAAGTACATTCAACATACCGGCGTGCTAATGTCAAACGGTAATTAAATATTTTTTTAGCATAAGTTAGTGACCTTCCCCCATATGGACGCATTAAATTCTCCATCATGCCAAAAGCTTCATCAGCCACTATCACATATGGCAACGTTGTCGGTCTATTTTGTATTAACAATGCCTTTGGCTCAGGTAGATCTAATGACCTTTCTGTCAGCTTTTTGTACAATGAAGAATTCTTGAATATACCTGAGTCACTGTTTTTACCGTAGGCACCTATGTCAACCCACACAAAACAATAGTTTGCATCCGCTAGCGCCAATAAAACTAGCGAAAAATATTTTTTATAGTTATAATACATAGAACCCGTGTGTTCAGGCTGGATTAACCGTATATGTTTCCCGTCCAAGGCTCCCAAACAATTGGGAAACTTTGAGTTCTTTTCAAATATCGTGGATATTTCACACCACTTTTCTTTCGTTGGTTCACTCATAACAACGGGCCTTAATTTTTTCCAAATAGTTTCACATACATGTGGTATTATAGTAGCCACAGTAGATTTGCCAATTCTATAGTCGTAGCTTAATGTCCCAAATGAACATCCAATGGCCAAATATCTGGAAACAAACATAAACTATTACTAAATACTGTTTTTTTTTTCAGCGTCATCCCTGCAAAAAAAGTGGAAGAGTTTACGGGATAATTATATGAGAGAGGTGAAGAAAATAAAGACTGTCAAATCTGGATCAGGAGCTTCCAAAACTTCGACATATATTCATTATAATAGACTACGATTTCTACAGGCATCAATTGCCAACAAAGATACAGAAAGTAGTTTCGGTGCAGATAATGCATCAACTTCGTCAGAAGTTGCTGAAGTAGAAATAAGTTCTGGCTTTAAGAGTCCTAAATCTACTTCAAGAAAAAAACAAAAATTAAATCCTGCTGATGAAAGATTTGCAAACATATTAGAGCAGAGTTTAGCACAGAAAAATGTGTCTCATCCAAAAGAAGATGACGATGAAGACAAGCTGTTTTGTTTGTCACTCGTTAAAGAAATTAAAAAAATTCCGGAATATAGGCGACTTCAAACTAAAATTGCCATTTATAATTTAATTTTGCAAAACCAAAATGAATTTCAAGGACCACAACAACAGACATATGAAAATCAAAATTACCCGGTATCACAACGAAGAAATTATTCATCACAAGAGCAGCGTCATCAGTCATCAGCTTCTGTTGAAGGCTTTCGTTATCATGATTATAGATCACAGCAGTCTAGTGTGTCAAATAATTTTGCACATTATGGTTATACTACAGCAATGGGGTCTCCATCGCCAGTAACACCTACTCCATCGCCAGCACCAACTAATGTCAGCAATGAATCAGAGTTAGAGTTATTCTGCGAGTAACAAAATGTTATTTTTTCTTTAAAAAAATTGTTCCTAAACAAGTTGATTTGATTTATTTGATTTATAGATTATGTTGATTATTAAAAAACTTACCTCAATGTAATTATGAGTTTTTCTTCCGGTGAAATGCTATATCGCACAGCGTTTTTATCTGCTACGAGTTCATCGTTTATGAGAGTCAGTAAGTCATCAAATGACTTGATGGACATTCTGAAGTAGTTAAAGAATTTGGGCTCAAATTGCCTTAACTTAGGATATAAAATAATGTACTGACTTTCAGTCAGCCTGGTTGACAAAATTGGGTGAACCCAATATCTCCGTCTTCTGTTGTGTCGTTTCTGCCGTCTGTATAAAATCACCGATAAAACTGTTTCTACGTCCATCTTCGACAAATGTAGAACTCAAACTGGTCGCAACAACGCGCGTTTAACGCCTGACAAGCGCGCACCATGTGAACACTATACAAAAATTCAACGCGCGTTCAACGCGCGCTGAGCGCTTGTCATCTGAACCTACCCTTAGAATTACTCACGTATTTAAATCAAGTAGAATCGCTGTGATTGGTGGAACGGATTTGTCGGGTGATGACGTCATAATTGCGATATCAAGGGATGTCACACGTGTTTACGTAAAATAATATATATTATGTTAATGTAGATGAAATATATACTACAACTACTATAATATTTCATTACGACCGAATATCATTTATTTCATTGTGCCACTGTTTTTGGTTTGTCAAATTAAAATGTCACTTAGATTTTATTATAAAATCTGAGTATTATAACATTTTTATACATGTATAAGATGCATTCATAGATAGTTTCTCCTTATTGTTCTGTTATCTGAGCCGGTAATTTAGGAAAAATATATCAAATAGTTTTTATAATTTCCAAATTTTGCAAATCAAGCAATAGGGCCTAAGGCACCTATTACCTAATCTTGTATTTAGACTTCTATTTTAAAACCTATTGACAAGCTCTATAGTACATACGTCAGACCACACAATATGCTAGTAAATATAAGCACTTAACAGTTTTATGATGTAATTTAGCATAAATAATCATCCACGTATAGCACCAAGGTTAAGAAGACACTAAAGTTTGAACAACATGAATACGTACATCATAATTAATACAAAGATTTTATGTCGCAAAATGGGACTATAAGAATCAGCAGACTGATCGTTTAGCGACTTTTTTAATCTTAGTCAGATAGAGATAGACCACTTGGTTATCTCCTTTAATGAGCTAGATTAAATTGATATTCCAAATTATTTTTAGAGGAAGGTATTTACCTAAAAGACAAAACTGAATTTTCAAAATACATATCACGTCTATTATACTTACCCAAAAACTTAGACAGCAGTGTATGGAATACACTCACGTTTCGCTGTTAACAATGTTAATCCAATTGAATAGGGGGCGAGCTCATAACCATTTATATTTAACTAGGACTAAACTAGACTTTTCAATTAGGAAACAAAAACCTTTTTTAAAACAGCACTCCTGAACTATTCAGGTTGCCCCATCATTCAGTAGATACTATGATAACTACCGCGTAAAAATCTCTAAGCTATTACGGTTGAAAACCGATTGTAAAACCAGCTTTAAAATTTCCTCAATACGCATTATACAGTTCTCTACAAAGTATTATTACAACGGACATTTGAAACAGACAACAATCTTGTAACGAATTACCGCAGAGCGATAGAGCACGACTCGTTTCGTTTTCGTTCCGTGGTCGTGTCGCGTCGCCCGCCACTCTTTCTCCCATTGTTAGTATTCAACAATTCATTATTGCCGAACAAACTAATAGTTTTGCAACAAATAATCTAACTGTGTTGAAAGATGGCATTTTGATCGAATTACAAAATTGCATGCATAAGTTAGTTTATGTTGATAAGTCTTACTGTGGCCATATTTCTACCACGTATTCGATAAAGACTTAGTTGCATTATAGCGCGATTCTCTATAGTCAGTAGTATCGAATATTGAAAGTTTGACATTTAAAATGTGTCGCAAAAATAGTTCTTAAGACGCCCGTTACAGGCGCTGATCTGATTTTTATACAACATTTCTTGATGATGTTAATATTGCGTTTCTGCAATTCGAAAGCTTGAAATTCAAACTTCATAATGGACATTTCGGATATCAAGCTGTTGATTTGATATAAAATAAGTTAAAAAAAGAGAAAACAGGAGAAGTATATATAAAAACATTATAGGTAAATATTAACTTTATTTTAAAAGCCATTATCTACTGAAAAACAGTTAGTTTACGTTTTTACGATGCACGTAGCAGTGGTTCAGGTCACGTCAGTCTACAAGACTGACAGGGCGCTTGGAATCACACAATAAATTTTCCAAGCGGAACTAAAATTTAGTTTGAACCCCAAATAATAGTTTTGGTAATTATAAACTGCTGCAAGAGACATGCTATTTCCTAATAGTTAAGTTTTAAACGTTTCCATGAGGTAGTTTCCTTAGTGCAATGTCTGCATTGTTTGGCATGAGCACCGCGGGTTAACCGCTGTAATTACGTCAAGCGCGGTTACAGGGCACTTCTTTGGCACTAATTGTAGCTTCCTCGTACATAATGACTCCATCTAACTTGTAATAATCTGTAATTTGAAGTGTACTTTAAATGCTCCAAGTAAATACATCTTCTAGCGCGAAGATGTTCCTCTTGAAAGATTGAACAAATATATAATTGCACAAGATTTTTTATCAAATCGGTACTTGTCAAATAAAATTACTAATATGATAAAACTGTGTACGATCTGCCAATAAGAAGTTTTCTACCAAAAGTATCAGAGTTGTGGACACATAAAACTATTACCCTCTTATTCATAAACACACTATAAACCTATTTTAGTTAAAATACTACTACAATATGTTTTCTCTTTTTCATTTCGCTAAGGACTGAAAGAAACAAAACACTTTATAAGTCTTTCATAACTTCATATATTTTTATGAATAAGGGGGTTAGAATTGGGAAAATTTTGCAATTCTTTGGTATCGTACCTACCTCAAAATTATGGAGGTTCTACATCCTTATCTGCAATTACTCTCTTTGTATTGTGACTAGATGCATCAGGTGAGATGCAGACCTTTCTAACACTAACAAAATCTAGTAGGTCGTTGTCACAAACATACCCAACAACGTTACCTACTTTAATAAACTTAAAAGACACGCTTAAAACGATGTCTCATTCATATTCTTCATCATTTTACGGCACGTACGCCCTCAAAAGCTCGCCAGCCTTAAAGTAATGAGTGTGTTTGCACTCAAACCATCTACGTTTATTTAAATACAGTCGACTGACGTTTATTCTATGGCTTTACTAAGCAATATTCATAAAAGTATGTGTTTGACCAATATTTAACTAACCCCAATTCTATACTAATTGATTTAAGATTTATTATGATTTGATGATCTTGTGTGAAAGATAAATATGAGATTTTATGTGGAACCTTTATTTGTTAAGGAAGTAGGAAAACGATGATGGTAAACGTTTTGATTAAGCTTACCGTTGAAGACTTAAATTACTATTTTTTAATGGAAATAGCATTTTCTTATCGGCAATTGGTTAACATGGTGGACATTTTGACTGATTGGAACCATAGTACAAAAGGACATTTTCAATTTCTTTTTTTTTTTGAACCTAGTCTTTCTGCCAAACTATGCTGGACTCGGCTTCCTTAAAGATTGATTTAAATTATTATTATATAATGTCAAAATTGAAATTGCAGTAGCTAACTTCTCATTCTCTTCATTTAAGTTATTTAGAGACTTTACTATAAAGAGAAAAACTATACAAATAACCAAAAAAACAATCCAACTGCTATATCGACAAATATTTAAAAAAGACTGTCGGTAGATAAGTCTATAGTATACTAAATCTTTGTCAATCATCCCTATTTACACACGCAACGTCTTAATACATGTAGGTCTAGTCAAACACGTAGTGACAAAGTGAGAAACACCTAAGTAGACATGTAAACTAGTGACGTCACAGACACTTGAGAGTCTTGTAACAGTCTAGCCGAAGTAGTGTCAATAAGACAGAACACGCATGTTAAGTTAAATGTTTTGTGCAAGATGTCTTCAGAAACATGAGGTTTGCTAAGTTAAGAATATTTATAGGGCTGTGGTGCTTGACCGATATGTAGAAGCTTGAGGCACATACAGTTTATCTATACTAATATTATAAAGCTGAAGAGTTTGTTTGTTTGTTTGAACGCGCTAATCTCAGAAACTACGGGTCAGATTTGAAAAATTCTTTCAGTGTTAGATAGCCCATTTATCGAGGAAGGTTATAGGCTATATATCATCTCGCTACGACCTGTAGGAACAGAGTACCAGTAAAAAATGTTGTAAAAACGGGGGAATATTTGACCCATTCTCTCTTATGTGACTCAAGCGAAGTTGCGCGGGTCAGCTAGTGAAGTACTTAATATTACTTTAATTACTAGCTAGGAAAGGATAGTAAGTGGTACGGTTTTTTTAGTCTTGTGTCCATTTGGATACTCGGATTCAAACTGGATTATCTATTTGAAATTTTATGAATAAAGCTTATTGTCTGAAAAACATTGAGACAAACGAAAAATTTGATTTGTCTGTAGTGGCGTTTAGTTGTTACTTGTTACTCTTTCATGAAAAAACTTTAGAACGGATTTTAATGAAATTTCATATAAATGTAGTTTATAACCTAGCTTAACACATCAGACACTTTTTACTACGGGAAATCTTGTCGCGGGCATAAGCTAGTTATTAATAAGGCCTATCGTCGAAGCAAGATTTAAACCTTATTAAAGGCCTGAATTAATCTATACTAATATTATAAAGCTGAAGAGTTTGTTTGTTTGATTGTTTGTTTGTTTGTTTGTTTGAACGCGCTAATCTCAGGAACTACTGGTCCGATTTGAAAAATTATTTCAGTGTTAGATAGCCCATTTATTGAGGAAGGCTATAGGCTATATATCATCACGCTACGGCCAATAGGAGCAGAGCACCAGTAAAAAATGTTACAAAAACGGGGAAAATTTTCATTCTCTTTATGTGACGCAAGCGAAGTTGCGCGTGTCAGCTAGTGTTAAAGAAAGAGCGAAGTTCAAAAGATATATAATATTCCCACCTTAGTGTTCCTCAAAATGATTCTATCACTCACATATAGATACCAATTTTCTAACACAAAAGTGATAAAATCACTGTTTGTTAGTTACGTATAGACTTGTCAAAACATCGAGAAGGTCTTCTTTGCGTAACACCACGCTGATTGGTGCACATCGTTACCATACCATGAAGGTACTTTGAAAATCCATTACCAATCAAATTTAACACCTTTATCTTTATTCTATAAAGTCTATTTTAGCTTAATTTATTCTCTATCTATTTTCCTAATTGCGGATGGGTTTTACACAGTAGTTATAAAGATAAACTTTTATTTTGGTTATGTAAATGCGTTCGTGTGTACTGTGTGGATAAACCCTTTCTCGAAGAATATTGAGAACACTACATGTGAATGGGATTCTAAAGTATTGTTATATAATTTTATAGTTAATGGTTTCTTCAAATATACTTGTAGGTAAATGTTACCAAATAACATGGTTACGTGGCTTTAAGTAATAACATAGGCAAATAAACACAGATTTTAGAGGACACTTAGAAAATCCTACTTAGAATGAAAACGAACCACGATCTCAAAAACGGATCTTAAGCAATGATCGGTGGACTTATAATTACGGCTACGATTATGTTCTAGAAAACGAAACTAAGAACAAACTTACTCAATGGCAGACTAATTTTGAAAGAACATGTATAAATTCAGAAAAATTATACTTGAATCCGACCGTTTTGTTATCAAGTAAAGAATTCGAGTTAAATTTAGAAGACAACAGTTTCAGTAAGTAGTACTTAAGTAGTCAAAATCGAAAGGTTGTAACATCTGTCGCCAAATTATATTTCGCACCATTTTTTTTCGCATCCAATTATATGAATAAGTTAGTCCAGAAGACGAACAATAAATAATAAGAGACAT
The DNA here is from genome assembly GCF_050436995.1 of Anticarsia gemmatalis. Classification (NCBI taxonomy): domain Eukaryota; kingdom Metazoa; phylum Arthropoda; class Insecta; order Lepidoptera; family Erebidae; genus Anticarsia; species Anticarsia gemmatalis. The sequence goes on along the minus strand of NC_134764.1, from coordinate 3,103,195 downwards.
GGAATGTGAAGACATAGACGTAACAACAACATCGTTCTTTTGTCGTACTTATATAATTATATATACAATACTTCAGACAACATACATGAGAAAGGATACTGCTAATTACTTGACAGAAATCACAGTAAGATGATAATTCTGTACTTACAACACAAGTATTTATCATATCGTATAGAGGACCTTCGATATCACACACACATATTAAATTGATACACAGATGTCATTGTTAGCTGATCTCAATAATGGTCATCTTACTTTGTGTATTGTATTGATAAAGCATAATAATTGTTGATTATTTTTTAGACTTTAGTTTTGAGATTTTTATTCGACCATTGGCTCTGCTTTATGTATATTTTGCTAGAAGCCTGTGCCTGCCGTTTTCACCCGGTTTATAAAGCTTCTTAACACAGAACTATACGCTAAAACCTCTTCTGAGAATAGCTCTATTTCGTGGTGAAAACCGCATTAAAAACATTTTTGATTTTTATTCGGAGTACTAGACAGATAGACGCGCCGAGATTACCTAATATTATAATATTTGGTGATGTCGAAAGGCACCAGTAGAAATCAGGATATAGGAAGGTTTTAATCTACTCTATTTTCTAAATTAATACTGTTATGTGCTGCGCACGTTTCGCTTATTTTTAGCAATCAATATTTATTTAACATGTGTGTAATTTTTTCCTAAGGGCATGTGGACAATATAACACTGTCTCTCTTTGCTAATAAAAATGTTTTCTTAACATTGACTTACTAATCAACGAATTACAATGTCCCATAATCTACGCACTTGTGGTTTAAACAAGCTATTTTTTATTCCATATTTAGAAATAAAATATGTTACAAAGTATGACACAGATTGTCATGCAACAGTTGCTAGTTACGGAAGCACCGCGTAAAACGACACGCGCGGGAATCAAACCTGCCCTTCATGCTCGGATAATGTAACATATACGGTTACTGTAACCCTGAGCTCGTGTTACTTATTATATTTGTACTATTTTGCTATTTTAATAAACATGGCAAATATAATTATGTCATTAGAAATAGACTTTTGTATAGTTAATAGAAGTAAGACGCTTAAAATGTATGGTAGGCGAAGATACCGAAACTTTATCGGACTGAAGGTTTAGTGTAGAAAATGTTAGAGGAGAAAAGATGTCCAGTGCCGATTATTTTTTATTCGATAAACAGCAAATTAATCTTTTAAAAAATTCGGTATTTGGAAGGATTACCTTAGCCAGTATATTTAGTATATCAATTGTCCAGTTTATATACCCACTCCAACATGCAGTAAACGCACAAAATAAGACCTATACAGGCAAAATTGCTATTAGTTTTATTTCATCTAATTTGTCATAGTAATATTGTCTCTATATTTGTTATAGTTTCGAATATTTGTCCCTCAACAACATCATCCAAGGATAGTTGTGATATACGATGCACTCTGTCCCCTATTTGGGTCACGTTGAAAGATGAGGGTAGACCGTGCAGCCATCTGTCAGGGCACGGAAACAGTTTGAAACTGTCACACATGCTGCATTGAATACGTGGCGTTTTTTGATTGTAGTGTCTTTGTATCTATCAATCAACGATAGCTATCTACAGTTATATTAGTTGCATACTTATGATTTATTTGGTTCAATCGTGCTTTAGTTGAATGGTGAAATATAGCGATTTGTCATCTCGAATGTGCCTAATCCTCCTGCTGTCTTTACAGTTTAGAAACCCACTATACAGAAACCTTCACCGACATATTTTGTTTGATAAAAATATCTTTCATCTTAGCCTATTAGGCAATCGATAAGTTGTTACTTCCTTTGCCAAGAATTGGACGGGCTTTTCATAAAACTGTGTACCAGAGATTCTTGGGAAAGTCAGTAGATCTCGACTTTTCATAAATGATTCAGCAATCACCAATAAAAATATTTCTTTAAATTTTGAATTTTTTTTTTTGTAGCAATTAGGGCACTAACGAACACCTTCCAGATGCGAACCTGTCGTGAATTGCTTTGGCTAAAATTATCTCAGGTTGCTTTACTAAACGGATTAATTAAAGCAATTATGCATTTGCAAATTGAAATATACCCACTATTTATACTTTTTAAGTGAAAACAGGCCGGGGTTATCTTAAATATGTACATGCCATCGAATTGCAAAATAGTCATATATCCTTAATTACTGACAAAAACCGTCAAAATTTTCCCTTACCAAGGCTTTAAACGGGATATATTCATTTATCGCTATTCCATATTCACTATCTGAAATCAACTCTACTTTCATGAATTTTTCATGATTCGTCTCCTCGTTTCTATCAATGAAATCGATTTCTCGATCTCACTATAACTTGCCGCTATTTTATTCTCTACTATTATCATAGGATTATGGCTTAGCAATAACAATAAAATGATTTTTATAGTAACGGTTTTATATTTACAAGTTTAGTAAATAACTTTGTTTATGATCATGAATTCGTTATTTAAAGTAGGCTCGTTTGGCTTTAGTTAGCTTGGCTTCATTGAGAGTAGGCTCTTAGCCAGGTGTGCTCACCGGTCGGTAGTCGGTAGACTATCTGTGCGTCAAGCAAACCCTTGGCGCGGTCATGCCATGGATGGGTGATCGCTTAGTGGTATTTGAACTATGCGTCTCCATGCTTTGGAGGGTACGTAAAAAGTCAATCCCGGTTGTTGTTCACAAAGATAACAGTCGTTTATCTATGTCGAAAGCCTTGTGTGTGGCTTAAACAACTTTGACACTAGGTTGACTACTAACCATACGATACAAAAACCTAGAAGCGGTGGTTCAGAAAACGACACAGATGAGGTTCTAAATTCACTTGCATAGGTAGCTAGTAGTAGCTATAGCTAGGTGAACGAGCTATGAATATTTTAACCTTTCTTAATCGATATTAATTACTTTTAAAAGAACTTGAACTTAATTTGAAGGGTAATATCGTTAGAGCTCATTGATACAGTTTTGATCATTCAATTTGCATACTCAATCCGAATGTAATAAATAAATCAATGTCACTTCGAAAATTGCAGTCTTAAAACTGTCCTTTTATCGGTAAATTGGCCTATTTGGATTTTATATGCACTGCATATTGCTTGAAGTGTTTTAAAACCAAATGTTGATCTTCAGTAATCTTTTAAATTACATTCAAAATATCAAGGCCCTGTTTAGTTCTACCTTAATTTTATTTCGAAGCTCATCGCAATACGTCGTTTGAATTTTATTGATTAAGAGTAAGGTCAAATTGTGTACAGTTCAGAATGCAAGGTTTGCGAAAGATGTGGTCTATGAATATTGTAATTATGTACTAAATGGCGTCAAGTTCAGCTAAAATGCCACTTTATATGCGGACCTAGAGCAGCTCCTTGGCGAACGCTTTTACATCGCCACACCCACGTATAAAACTTAAAGACAAGTAGTTATTAGGTGGTTCAAATATTAATTGAAACTGCACTATTATAGCTTTAAATAATATTATTCTACTAATATGATAGGATATAGTAACCTTTAATGGAATACAGTGTCAAATGCATTTCACGTTTTCCATAACAAAATTTGTACGTGTTAAAGTTATGAACAATATGCATAAAATTTACGGATTTCTCTTTTTATTTATAAGTTGAGAGACCACGGCACTCGGCATCCCTAATTGCGTTTACCTTGTATGCCGCTCACGTATCAAACTAAGCGTGCATCTCACAAATATGATTAGAAAGCTAGCCAAACTAGCTATCTGTTATACCTAAATTAGTCATTCCAAATCTGCTAAATCTCATTAAAAAAGTATGTATTTTTTTTGGATAAGACAAATATTTTATCTTTTCCTTCGTAAACTTCAAAGATTACCATTTTCCTGTAAACAGCCGACATCCTTGCGTGTGATCAGCTAGGTCATCAACATCAGTCAAGTCTCGAAACTTGAGCGCCATTCGTATGCGCAGGAGCACGGAAGCGGCACCGTGTTCCGAATTAAACACTGAACATCTGATGTAACTCCACGCATCCAATTCGGTCAAATTATCATACGAACGAATTACGCATTTCTGACATATATTTTTATACCTAAAGCTTGTTCATTAATATTCGTATAATATGCTAATATATTCGGTGTACTTTTACATGCGACTATTTTTACATGTAGGAAGTGATTGTACATCTCGGATAGAACTGTATATTAATTGCGATTTACGTAATGTGTTGTCAAATATTGGTACAGAGACACTTTGTCTAATTAATTAATACCAATGGTTACGCAGCTCATTGGAATACTAATTTTAAGAAGTAGTTGAACATTGTTTTTATGAATATTAATGATGTATTTAAAGTACAAAACTAAGTAGATCCTATTTCTCATTTCCAGTGACCGGCTACGAGTCTGACCGCGAAGAGTGGAAGAGCAGCCGTTCTCAGTTCTCGACGACGGCGTTCGACAGCCTCGCCAGACCGACCAAGATGGCGATGGCGCTCACACTAAGAAAACCCCAAAGATTGGAACCAGTACCCCAGTATTATCGACTGCCGAGTGAACAGAAACCAAAACTGACACCGATGCCTTTCCGACCGAACAACTTCCTCCAAAGACCACCGCGCCTCCCGCGACCAAACACAGACATGAAGAGAAACCTACTGAATACAGACCATCGGAAATTCACATCATTACAGAGCCTCGAAATACCTAAAAAGCTAAGTGAACCGAAGAAGCAACTGGATCCTAAGAAGAACAATTATTCAAATATTTCGCACAGGATTACTGGTTTGACGAATAAATTGAGGGATCTAGGGAACCCTAGCAATACGCTTGGTAGATTCAAAGCTCAGTCTCACGGGGACGTGGCGAACTTAAAGCCGGTGTTGAAGACAGGGCAGGACGGTGCGAAGAGATCAGTCGTGAGGACTTGTAGTGCAGAACCACCAAAGAAAGTCACGTTCAGCGCATTCGCCACCGTTCAAGTTGTGTAACACGAAGACGTTGAATTTGGCAAGGGCTAGTTTGATTTCGCCAATGACCTGAATTTTGACAGACTTTATAATGATGTTTTATTTTATCATCTTTGTTTGTACTGTAGTTAATATCTCATCATATTATCAGTTTGTTAGTGAGATCAGGCGTAGTTCTTCAATTATATCTAACATACTAACCCGAGGACTGACTGATTTAAGAAATATTATCCATGAATAGATTGTAGATAAGTCGGTCAACATTTATTTGTAAAGTTTAACTTACGGAGGAGGTCAGGCCGGGAATTCTGTGTAAATATAATTTAAAATGGCGTAGTCATGAACGCGTAAATTAATGTTTAGTTTTCGTAATATAAACAGTTGTTTTTGTGTGTTTTTTGTTAGACAACTAGTCCAGTCAATTAAGCTTAAATTAGGTAAGAATCTCGGAATTCGAGATACCCAGCTGTAAGTCTGTAAATACTTGTATATTGACACCCTAAAAGTTGTCTCAAAACCTACATATGGTAGGGTGTACGCAACTATAAAATTTCAAGGTCCAAAGTCCCAAAAACCGGTTTTTTGAGCATTTTTTGTAAATATCTCATTTCCTATGGAATTTTTGCATTCGTATTCATTACCAATATTGTACAGTATAAAATTCTCTACAAATTTTATATGATTTTTTTTACGGTGAACCGTTTTCGAGATAGAGGGCGGAGATGCGCCATATATAGTTGATGAACTATCGATAAATCAATGATTAATAAATATTTTGTCAATTTCTACACTATTACATTATTTTTTATCATTTTTTTCATAACCTATCCACTTTTTATTCAGTATTAATTAACTTATCAACACTTACCATGTAATTGCAGAATTTTTCATGAAAATATAGGCACTATATTTGAATTTTAACCTAATTAATATTAATAACTTCTTACATGATGAAAAAAAAACAAATAAATCAGTATTATTGAAAAGATATAGATTTAATATAATTATGAAGAAAATGATGACACCAATGACTTTTCGAAGTTATGTGTGTATTAGAAATAATTGTCACATGCTCCAACGGTGAAGGAAAACATCGTGAGGAAACCTTGCATGAATAAAATTTGTTAAATACATTTATTGAGGGCATGCAAAGTCCCCAACCCGCACTTGGCCAGCGTGGTGGACTCAAGGCCTAACCCCTCCCTCATTACGGGAGAAGACCCTTGCTCAGCAGTGGGACAGTAATGGGTTAAATTTATTTATTATTATAATCATTGATTTATCGATAGTTCATCAACTATATATGGCGCATCTTCGACCGGAGGCACCGGTTGACTTGAAATGATCCTGTGATCGCGCGCTCTCCGCCCTCTATCTCGAAAACGGTTCACCGTAAAAAAAAAATTCATACAAAATTTGTAGAGAATTTTATACTGTACAATATTGGTAATGAATACGAATGCAAAAATTCCATAGAAAATGAGATATTTACAAAAAAAGCTCAAAAAACCGGTTTTTGGGACTTTGGACCTTGAAATTTTATAGTTGCGTACACCCTACCATATGTAGGTTTTGAGACAACTTTTAGGGTGTCAATATACAAGTATTTACCGACTTACAGCTGGGTATCTCGAATTCCGAGGTGAACTTACTATAATGACTGGACTAAACATCTTCGCCGAATCTGCTTGCAGCTTTTAGTATGATCATAAAAACGAACCCTTCTTCACAGAACTCATATATTTTTTATTAATATTTATCTGCAAATAGATGCCTCAAAGAATAACTGTCGTGTATTAAATTTCTGTTATTTTGATTCTGATCTGACAGACAAAAGCTGAACTTAAGCCAAGACTGCGTCTTGTAGGAATGTCTCATGTCATGGACCTTCGTTTACGACAAAACTATCGAAAGTTGAAACTTGAATCAATAAGAAAAGAGGGTTACGCGAGAGAAAATGGGGTTTATACAGATAATAAATGTTATATTCATCACCTTTTCTGAAAGAGGCGCGTTAATAAAAATCTTTTTCTTATATTTTTGTCGTGATTTGACAAATGTCGTCATTGCGTTTTTGTTGACGGCTTACGATAGTCCTATTGCGCTGATATATTGAAATGCCACCAATCTTTGTGTGAGAGATTGCTGTCGGACAGTTTCAGGCAAAAATGGAAATTCGACAAAATTCATATTGTTATTTATTTATTCTTTACGAATATATATTATAGACAGTAACGACAATAGGCTTCATAGTAATGATCAATACTTAAGAATTCTTATGTGCACTGCTTAAACGCAAATAGACAAAATCTGACTATGTAGGAAACGGAAATGTTAATAATTATTTATTTATATTACTTGTTTATTATTGCGCATTATTAATATATATTAAATCTATCAGCTTGGTTATGTGCTCTCCAAATTAATATAAATGATAAAATCCAATAAGATTGGAGTATTTACTAGAAATTTTGAAACTATTAAGACGATTTTATTTCAAAAATTTTAAAACATGTGGAAAACTAGTCGTCAAAATTTTGTATATTTTTGGAATTTTTTTTTTATATTAGTTGACATGTAGGTGTCGATAAAGGAGAAAAATTTTGTATTAATAAATTTATAATCTATGTTTATCTAAATTGAATATAATTTGAAATTATTTCACTAGATTATATGCAAAAATTAACTATGTGTTAACGATATAATATGTGTATAGTAGAATAATTAATGTCTATAATAAAATTATAGTTTATTATAAGTGTGTTTAAAACTTTAAATATTTTTTCTTAAGTAATTAGATAATTAATAAACTTGTAAAATTGTATCTATAAGTATTATAGGAATAAAGTCATAATTAGTTTTTTTGGCATAATAATTATTTGCGTAGAATATTGAATTAGAATTAAGTTTTTTGTTTGTAATAATTAATCAGTGTGCATTAATAACTATGTTTTATTCTTTTGTTGTTACTACTTGTTTCGATATAGGTTTTGTTTTGAAAAATAATAAAATGTTTGTTTATTAAATACCACTATTTTTTAACCCCTTCGATTCTATACGGCTTCCTTTTGGATTTTGAAGTGGAATGAAATGATCCAAAGAGAAGCCTTAAGGAAATGTATTGGTGCCGCAATAAAAAGGCTTATGACTTGCTTTTGGACTAAACAAGATTATTTGAGTCAAACCTGAAAATACAGTAATGATGGGCGAAAACTACAAAATTTTAAACAAAAATCTCATAAAATTACAATATAATTAGACTCATTTGAAAAAACTTCATTTCCAACCATTTTTTCCTCTCCACACGTCTACGTCCACTCTTACTTACTTCCAATTACTCCAATACAATTTCTTACATAATACAATAAAAAGTAACGAAGATAAATAAATGACAATCAACCGTTTTAATTGCCAAATAACAGCCGTATGTGTATAAATAAAGATATTATTGTCGGATATCGCATTTTGCAGATAACAGAGTCTGGTTTGTGCATAACAAAAGGCTCGTTTACACGAATTCCGGAATAATTTCTACTTATTTAAGGTATCACATAAATAATAACTGCATGAGATTGCCTAGTGAACGGTTGCTGGATTCGGAAATTGGTTGGGATGTACTATTAGATATAAAAAATCCAAATCGAATAGTGCTATTCATAAATTGACACCTATTTGGAATATTCCTTGTGGAAATTAATAGGATCTTCGATCTATAACTGGGGGAAAAGTAATTGGTAAGTTCGGTCAGTTCTTAAAAACTTATTTACTCCTGAGCCTACTCAAGCTTTGGTAATCACTTATGTGTATTCCCAATTTTGTATGTGATGACGATTATAATATATCAAAGTAAAAGCAGCCGCATAAAATATTTTCGATCTCCAAAATTACTTAATTATGAATCGATCCTTACAATTACTTCATTATCATCAAAACATTATTATAAAATGAATGTCAGGGTTATCAATACCTTATCATGAATAATTAATGTTATAACCGATAGCCAAATTTTATGTGCACCGACCACCATGTGTTTTGTCTCGCTTTAACTATAGGCGTTAGAAAGAGAGGTCGTTGTTTGTTGATGGCGAATGATTCGTCATGTGCGAGTACCGTGTTATGAATGTTATGATTTTCAGAAGTTATTTTATTCAGTGTTGTTGAAGCAGTCTTATTGAAAGGTAGGTAGGCAAAATATTTTTAAAATTTACTATCAATATTGTAAAATAGTAGTAAGGTTCAATTGTGCGATAAGCCAAAGCATTCACGGAATTAGTGGTATCAAGAAGAAAGTACGTTTCCAGTTAATGACAGAAAAAAAATCTACCACCACAAACAATTTTACTACGATAAATCGAAGAAAATCAATCAAAATATTCCATTCTTTACACATTTTTTCAGCTAGTTCAATAAATTAAAATATTCTTTCTTAAAATGTAGGTAGTGTCGGTCAGTAGTCCATTGATCAAACTGATTATTATTTTGTATTTTGTGTGCAGTCATCATGTCTCTGGTAGCGCAAGCCTTCGAGTCCAGCAAGATCGTGCCGGACGTCATCCCTACAGCACCCACCGTCAACATTGAGGTAAGAAAAGTACAGGACTTTACAGGACAGGCAGTGAACTTACTATAGGCCTAGTCGTAATAGAACGCGATGTTAATGCTACGGAAAAAAACAATAATATGATAATGATATATTAAAATAGGTTTAAAAATGTGCTTCTGAGTTAATTATGATATAAAAATGACGAAACTAATAGATATTTCGGTAGGCATTGTTGAAATTAGCAGTGCTTAATTTTTTTTATTTTCTTTTGTCTCTACGTTAATGTCAATTACTGAACATATTGTGTCAAATAAAGGTTTAATTTATTAGTAAGTCTTAAGTTGAAATGCTACAATTTAAGTGCCTAATAAAAAAGTTGCGGGCCGGAAATCAAATGCGGATTTACATGACCGCCATTTGCGAACGTTTATTATCTATTGCTTTTTGATTCCACTACCGATAATCATTAGTGCGCATAATTCATATTAAAAAAACAATGATTCTATTTTTATAAAGCAATCTTTATTCAAATGTCTTTGGATACCAGAAACAATTACCATAAATTCAAATAACGAGAGAATTGCGAGACGAATATTAATAAATCGTTGAACGAAAAGGTTACAATCGAAAATTTTTAAAAATAGAAAACTAATGCTTGAATTTAATTTGGGAACATTAATAACAGTTAGTCGAGTTTATAAATTCTGAAATTATTTAAATTATTGCTCGTTAAGCAGAGTAAGTACTAAAAATTATTACTGAATATTTTTTCAGTAATAATTTTATAGTAATTATTTTGTATTTAGAAAATAGGTAAGGACCGTTAAATACAATAATATTTAATGAGCTTAATAGTCGTTAGCCAGTAAGCATTAAATAACAATTTTACGGTTGATAATTTTGCTAGGTTTATTACTTCAAGATGTCGAAAACCTGTTGGAATATTCGTAAATATCTAGCTAGACTAATAACAATGAATATTGTCTAACCAGTTACTTATTAATATTTTTAGATAATATATTTATGAATTAGAAGGTTCGTTAGGGTAAAAAGAATACATCGCATTATCCTACAAAAAAGAGGAAAAACAATGTGAATAATTTTGTTTTACATACACATTATAATGATGTTTTTATCAGGAGTCTTGCATAATAAATGGGTGTTAAATGTAATCATAATTTACTACGAAAGCGATAAGATAAAAATACGATTATAGTCTGCGAAAATAAATAGAATAAACAAACTAATCTCTATTTATACCTATTGATCACATTTTGACAGATTTATCTAAGATTCTAACTTTACGATATCGTATCTTATCATAGAATTAAATGTTTTTATAAAACATTGATATCTTTGAAAATATCACGTATTTTCTATTATATAGTTAGTGATAATAATGTCTGGAATATAAGGTCTAATTGACACAAATTAGCGACTATTGTGTGACTGCACCGAATTATCAAAACCAAGGTTAGGTAAATGCATGATCGTATAAAATATTTACCAATCTATAATATTCCTTAGATAAAATAAGACAATAATTAAAATATTAATATTAAATATTATTATATTAATATTATTTTAAATATTATTATTTAAAATATGTAATATTCTGCCGGCCAGTTTAAAACATAAGTACCTATTATTAACCAACCAACATGGCAATCAAGAGCATAACCTGTCGCTCGTGTCGCATACACACGGCACAAGAACCAAAACCAGTGGTAGATACAATGTGCCTAGAGTTAATAATTATTATGGTGATAGAACTTTATCGAAACGCATACCATATGTAATGAACAGTTTACCTGTGGACATCGCAACAGAAAGAAATAAAAATAAGTTTTCTAAAAAATTAAAAAAGTATCTACTTAGTAGTTTATAAATATCTATAAACATACATACAAATATACATGTATAAAACACAAGCTACTGAACCATATAATATTACTCTTATACATACAATATAAATATATTTTAATACATAAACTTATAATATATAATCAAAGCTCTTATACAATATATACATATATGTACATCTTAAGTACTGCTATAATTAAATGAGACTCGACCGTGTCCACAGACAAACTGTTCAAACAGTTTTGTGGACCATAAGTATAAGTTTCATGTAAGAAACACTGTTTTAATAATAATAAATAAATAAATATAATAGATTTCCTTCACCATACCATGGATAAATGGACAACTGTATTACACCTGAACACAGCCTCCGGAACTGTTAGGTCCAATCCAATTAAAATAGCACGCGGTATATTTCAGGGAGACTCTTTAAGCCCGCTATGGTTTTGCATAGCTTTGAATCCGCTATCTCGCATATTAAATAAAACAGAACAAGGTTACACAATACATAAAGACACTAACACTAAAATAACACATCTACTTTATATGGATGATATAAAACTATACGCATCTACTAAACAACAAATCAATAACCTTTTAAAAGCTACAGAAAAGTTTAGCGCAGATATAAAAATGAACTTTGGAATCGACAAATGTAAAATAAACAGTATAGTACGAGGAAAACACCATAGCACCGACCCATATATATTACAAACACAACATAACTTACTCATAGATAAAATGGAAATTACAGATACATATAAATATTTAGGATATTCACAAAGCATAGGATTAGAACACACTAAAATAAAGGAGGAGCTGACTAAAAAATATACAGATAGATTAAATAGGATACTAAAAACAGAACTATCAGGAAGAAACACAATCAAAGCGATTAATTCATACGCGGTACCTATTCTAACATACTCGTTTGGAATAGTCAAATGGTCAGCTACAGATTTGGATAGATTAAATAGACTAACACGGACAACTTGTAACAAGCACAATATACATCATATACATTCAGCAACTGAAAGATTCAATCTTAAAAGGAAACTAGGAGGTAGGGGACTAGTCGATATTAAAGCACTACATAATAAACAGGTAAACAATATTTACTCATACATGCACAATAAAGCTAGCACTAGTTCTATACACAAAGCGCTCACATTAATAAACACATCAGGGACACCTTTAAAACTTAATGATAGTAATAGAATAACAGAAGAAATAGTTACAGAGGACCATAAAATTAATAGTTGGAAACAAAAGTCGCTTCATGGGAAACACCCTCATCAATTACAGCAAGATCATATAGATAAAGAGGCATCAAATGCCTGGCTCTGTAGGGGAAATATATATAAAGAAACAGAAGGTTTTATGGTAGCCATACAAGACCAGATTATAAAAACCAGGAATTATCAGAAATATATAATTAAAGATCCAACTATAGTTTCAGATAAATGTAGATTATGCAACAATAGCCAAGAAACTATAGATCACATTACAGGAGGATGCCCTTTTCTAGCAAACAAACAATACACCGAAAGACACAATAATGTAGCAAAACAAATACATACCTTGTTAGCACTAAAATATAAACTAATTGATAAAGCTGATCCATATTATAAATATAAGCCTAAAAGCGTACTAAATAATGAACACACTAAACTCTACTGGGATCGTGATATTATTACTGATAAGACTACTACAAATAATAGACCGGACATAACATTAACACTAAAAGAAGAAAAAATTACATACTTGATTGATATAGCTATACCAAACTCTGAAAATATAAGAAAAAAATACACCGAAAAAATTCAAAAATACATTCCACTCGCAGACGAGATCCGCCAAATGTGGCACCAACACACAGTCAAAATCATTCCTATCATTCTTTCATCTACCGGACTCATTCCAAAATCATTGCACACTTCACTCAGAGAACTCGGCTTGCATAAAAACACATTCATTCCTTTACAAAGATCAGTCATCATCGACACATGCTCCATAGTCAGGCGATTCCTCACATCCACCACACAAACACCCACAACATTACACAATGAACCGAACCACTTGGCGTAGCCCGTGATAGGTTCTCACCACCAGCATCATGCTGAGATTAAAAATAATTTACCCCAACATAATAATAATAATAATGCGACGCGAAAGTGTAAATCGAAATTAATACTTCATGTTTGTCTCTCCATTTTTATAGAACTTATTAAGATTACAGGATTATGATAAATTGACAAATTACCTATTTAAATAAGTAATTTATCAGTCTAAAATTTGCTGCAAATACTTGTACATTGTTTCGCTACGTTTACAGTTACACAGAGATACATGATCAGATTTGTAAAAGATACCATATTAGTAATTGGTAGATAAGTAAGCGGATTTTCAGACTTTCACACGTTCTATAGAGATATTATACAGTCAACTGTAAATAAAATATTCTTCTTCTAAAGACAGTTCTGATAACAGTTTTTTTAGCATGGAGTTAGGTACAGGCATTGAAACCGCTTTCGAACTAGATTCTGCTTCAGTTTATCTCTCATTGAGCATCTCAATGGTTGGTCTCTCTCTACGTGGGTAGGTACCTACTTATGTCCCCTTTTCTACTAACGCATAATTATTTAATTAATAGTCAAGTATCTATACTATGTTATGAGGGTGCTATAAGTAAAAGGCTGGTAATGGATTTACTCGATAAGCCGCTGAAGGCCGTGAAATTATGTAATGAGTACATTACACACATGTTTTCAAATAACAATTATGGTGGCCCGATAACATAGGTACTTTTACGAACTACGCACCGTTGTAGCACTATTGAAAATGTTACTCAATCATTATAAAATCCAAGGCGTATAGGTAAAACTCACTTGAACAATGTCTTGATGCTTTTCAGACCATAATAGTTACACAAATAATTTTGATAATTACGAAAAACTAGCGTTGTCCTTTGGGATTACTCACTTTCATAAATAAGTACGAGTAAATCTTGATATGGGATTGTCTGTAATTTTTACATGAATGAAGCGTAAGCAATATTAATGCATAAATCGATCAGGCAGAATTTAAAAAAATACTTGTCAGTACCGTATTAATGTAACAAGTTATTATCGGTTTTCAATACTAAATATTTGAGTGAATTATTTATGTACTAACATCCTGATGTCTCTACTTAGTTGAAATACCCGAGCGGCGCGATCGCTTCTCAAGGCAATGAGCTGACTCCGACGCAGGTGAAGGATCAGCCCAGCGTCTCCTTCCAGGCTGATGCAGACTCCTTCTACACGCTCGTCTTCACTGGTCAGTACACAAAGATGTTAATGTGTGTTAATGTCACCTACTCCCGGTTTCGGGTAGCAGTAGTTTATCTATTCAATAGCGTTTTTTATATGAGTTTAATCGCTATTGAATAGATAAACTACCGCTAAATGTACTCAGAAACCGGGCATTAGTGCCTTTATTATTCTGTTAATACAAACCTTATTGACTTGTTAGGCAAACTTTACAATAGGAAAATTGTTTTCATGTTTTCGTAAGGGATGATTATTGAAGGTTTGAATGAAGATGAATTCTTCCCAGCAAATTACTAATTATAATTTAACACCTAGGCAGCTACGAGACTTTGACACGATGTCGCTTCTTTGATAAAAATACTACCAAGAATATACAATGTAACGATAAATTTTGAAAGTCATTTGCAGAAAGCATGCTTTCTGCAAAAAATTTCAGGAGTATTTTGAGTAGAGTAAATATTAGGTCGGGGAAAAAGTCTTTTCGCATTATAGAACTAATTATTATGTACGTCTCTTTCATATCTCGGGACTACTGAGACCCGGACATTTGGAAGGCGTGCGTGTGGCCGAAGCCAACACGTAGAGGCCCTTTTTAGATTTTTATTATCATTATTATGTATGAACTTGTAATAAAATCTTTTCTCTACACAAAAAAGCTCGATATCTGGCTACCTCACGAGCTCACTGACAGAAATCTAATGATTAAATGAACCGTGTACCCATTGGTGATTCTTAAAGCCAAAGAGATTTTATTACAAGTTCATACATACTTTAATGCGAAAAGACTTTTTCCCCGACCTAATATTTAAAGTTTAGCACATGTAGACAAGAGACCAGAGATCTTTCAAACATACTATAACCTGGCATTCCTTCCTACAGATCCCGACAATTACGACGGTCCCGAGCCAGTATACCGCGAGTGGCATCACTGGCTAGTGGGCAACATTCCCGGCGGTGACGTCAGCCGCGGCGAGGTTCTCTCCGGCTACATTGGCTCCGGCCCACCAGACGGCACCGGCATCCACAGATACGTGTACATCGTGTACAAACAACCAGGAAAGATTAACTTCGATGAAGACAGGCTGGATAATAAGTAAGTTTAGCTTAAGTTGATATTGTAAACATTCTGTCCAATCCAACCAAGTAGCCCTCCTATTGAAATTACCTTTCGGAGAACAATAGGCCTGAATTGGATCTTTATGGTATGAGGAGAAACCTCAAGACCCTACTTATTAAACATTCCCGCAATAGTAGCCACCTTGAATATGCAATGTAGTAGCAAATCTCCAAAAAATATAAATTTTGCTGCGATACTCTTCGGAGCTTTTCATTTCCATCTGACATCGAATACCAAATACTTTGGGCTACATCTTTGTGTTTAATCAAAGTTATTAATTACTACATGTGTGTATCAGGTCCATCAACGGTCGTGCCGCCTTCTCGACAAAGAAATTCGCAGAGAAGTACAACCTAGGAGCGCCTGTCGCCGGCAACTTCTACCGCGCACAGTTCGATGACTACGTACCTCAGCTGTACAAAAGCTTAGGCGCTTAAGTATAAGTACATAATACAAACTATGATACTATCTGTGGAACTGAAATTCTATGCCCATACTGCAAGCATAATACTTTGCCTCACAAAATTATCTAGTAGAACAACTCTGCCTCACCGTCATTAGTAGCTAGTAGTATTTTAATACTACAAGTGACATCTGTCGATAAGAGGGCGCAACTTTGTAGTAAAAAAAATATAATGCTGGCATAGAGTTTTAGTCAATACAGATATCTTCGTTCGTCACGTGTTTTATATTATTGTATACTATTTATTGAAGTTTTGTATGATGAATAAATATATTTTATCGAGTTATTGTTAAAAGATAATAGATACTAAAGTTAATTGGGCTTTCTGTTGTACTTTGTTATTTTTTATTCAAACCACTAACATCGATACCGAGGTGTTTTTCCAAGGTGGGTACTTATTCATTTTCTAGTTGAAAGTACCACATTACTACCGCAGTATCTCGTAAACTGTTTAATACTAAAGTAAAGTGTATTTTATTATGGTTATTGCTGATTTTGGGAATCTGCATCCCTTTAAGAACTCTCAGGTATGCATGCATGCTTTCGAATTGTACTTAAACAAATATTACTTCATTTATTATTAAAATAACCACAGCGCTAGAGAAGCCAAGCCTTGGATAGAAATAAATAATGAAGCCAAAATTATTCATTTATTATGTATAGAGTTATAAGAATCGTAAACTTCTTCATTGTTGTTTGTGTAGTGGAAGTTTCCAGCGAGGGGAGCGCCCATCTTATACTTGTTAGCAAAGTCTTCTGGCATGAAGTTCACACGTCGGTAGTAGTCGTCACTGTTGAAAGAGAAGATTAACATTTTAGTTTTGTTAAACCGGAGTTGCTACATCAATTATTTCAAACAAGTATCCGGTAACCGGCTTATCCGGCGGCCTAAGTATTATCCAAACGGATAACAAGCACCTACTTTGGTGACAAAGTTGGCAGAATATGAGATGTCTGGTGAAACTATCCATTTCATATTTTGCTGTCGTGAATACCAGGCTATTTATATTTTAGCAAGTAAGTTACTTCTGTTCTTCAGCCAACAACCGGCTGGTCTTTATCCAATTATAAAATAAATAATGAAACCTATGCTTACGGAGATGCTTAATTAATTTTTGTCTATGTAAAAGGATATTGCTTGTCGTTTCGGCATTGGCTGCTCGTAAGATCTCTACGAAAATATAAATCTAGTTAACCCTTGCAAGTCTTACTTAAATCCTTCTTCAAAGTCAATATAGCCAGGTTGTTGATAAAGTAGGAAGATGTATCGATGTGGTCCAGTGAGTGGTTCAGGGTGTGAGTTGAGGAGACTGGTGAGGGTCTCGCCGGCAGTAGCGTTACCTCCGCGGATGTTCACTACCAGCCAGTGAAGGAACGACCGGGCTTCTGGTTCACGGCGAGAGGGGGCGTCCGCATCTAATACATGACAATTTTAAACTTCAGTTTGATGTGTATTCAAGAAATAAAACAGTTTTGAAGAGTTACATAAGCTTTTTTCTAGTATAATATGTTAGTTTTTGGAACTATATTCCTACTAGTCGAAACTGAAATATTATTAAACTTAAATTTTATTATTTCAGTGTATTATAGCCACATTCAACGACAAACGTAAGCGGGATAATCCCTTTGAACGCGAGTTAGCCTGCGAGGATCATTTAGTAGATACTTAGATAAAATCTAATTGCTAACATAAATGCCTTTTAGTACGGTTCACTAGTCTTAATTAGCTCCTACGATTATTTACAACTCTCTTTCACTCTTTCGTTCACATTCAGTCTAACAAACCCGTCTTACTTACCACACATGACAAGGGTGTAGAATGTTCGAGGCATCCAGTTCCAGGAAATCTTTGGAACTCCAGTGACTTCGCTCGGCGACAGCGAGTTACCTTGCATCGCTTGCTCACCACTAGGAAATATCACCTGGAGAATGAAAATCAGAGTAAAATCAAAGAGATGCAAAAGAATTACACTAGTTACGAACTTGTTTTGCTGCATCGATATGCAAACGTACTTACTCTTCTTGCCATTCAGGACCCCCAGTACCGATCAATCGAATATTTTATTAAGCATCTTTTTAATTACGTGGTTGGTAAAAAGACCTAAGTTGATGATGTCGATAGGAATTGGGTAATTCTAGGTTTTAATTTAAATTTAACTAATGTAATATAATCTATGCTAGAGACTCCCATTTGCCGCACATTGAGTCGTCTCTTTAAAAACGGGACCGGAAGTAGAACTCTAGGATAATCCAGAATTTCGCACTTGGTAACTTACCTTACAGTTACACAGACGGCCCACTGGTAAGATAAGCAAAGAACTAGGTCTAATAGAAACCGGGCTCCTACTCAAATTGATTTAAACTCAAGTTTAAAACTTACCGACAATAGTTCAGCAGGCGGTACGGATAACACGTCAGGTATTATTTCATGTTCTACAAATGAGTCTATGGCTCTTTGCCCATTACTATTTAACACACAAAATGAACAAAATAATAACACTAGGTTTAAACGACCCATTTTATAAAAACACTGTTATTTCAAGTTCAATTGAAAATATATTTTTCTTCTAAAAATGAGAAAAGATATTAATAATTTCGGGCAAAAGTTTTAACCGCAGTCTCTAGTACGATCGCGGTCCACAGTTTACACGTACCTAATAATAAAAAAACATAAAAAATGAATTTTAACAGATCTAGCAATTGATAAAAATCGTGTAAGTAAATAAGATGATGGTGCATGCTCACTCTTACTAAGGAATACTGCAGACTGTAGTATTAAGTACCTATTAAGTGCCTGTTTATTGTGTTTTAAAATTATATTCGGTTTGATAAGTTTTTATGTCTTAAATATACCTACGTACATGCATAAAATGATACCTTTTTCCCAGAAACCAAAGGACACCACTTGTTACGATCCCTTGTCTAGAAACCTTTACGTCATTAACATCCGAACAGCTTGTCCAGAACCGCCGGCGGTCACGAATTGGTACTACTCACCTGACCTTTTTGCAAGTTGTCGATGATATAATCATCAGAATTATATTCGAAAAACATCTTTTACGGACTCATTTCAGAAAAGTACAATTTAATGAAAATATTAAAAAGATGCCACATAGCAAAAAAGTCGAATAGTGTTCGTCGCTCATGTACGACAATGCCTTATGTTGTTCGTATTTCCATGGTTTTAGATAATCCCATTGATTGACACTTTCGAGTGATTCAGATAAATCGTGTTTTGCTCATATAAAAAGAAAATAAAGTGTAAAAACCGATGACGAAGTTATTTATACTGTTGACATTTTTTACGTTGAAGATTATTTTCACACATGAAATTGTCAACCTACATAGCAGAATTCAGCAACACCAGCGCATCGCTACCACAATGCGCCTCATGACGTGACGATGACGTTAAATAATTCCTTTATTTCCTTACACTCATTTCATAAATAAAAACTAACTAGACATGACATCTGGGTTTTAATAAAACACAGTTTTGGTTTGAAATATACGTATCTTTCATCCTAACTTAATATTAAACTTCATTATTTCAGTAACTATTGCTTCTTCAAGTGTATATAAACAATGATTTAAAATGTGTAAAGATTTTTATTAACTATGCGCCGAGCTGAGCGAATAGAATGGGCACGTAGTCATCATACTCTGCTTGGAAGAAGTTGCCGGCTATGGGATCACCCAAGTTGTACTTTTCTGCGAATCTGGTGATGGAGAACAGTGGACGATTTGCCATTGACCTGAGAATAAATAAGACAAATGATAAAGAAACTGCAAGCACTTTATAAAATTGTGCGTAAGTAGTACTAAGTTCGAGTCGAGAGGTTCAATTCACAGGTAAAATTTTCTAGTTTCTGTTGAACTTTTGTCAACATTGACTGCAGAGTTTGGTATCGTGCTTCTATGTTATGCCAATAGGCTCCACTCCTTTACACGAAGAGAGACTTTTGCTTATCATTTCCCTCGGCCTACGCGCTCATTAAAAGCCATTGCATACATTGACAGCAAAATCCTATTCTATCCTATTTAATTGACAGCAAGCATAATATGTTACTAGCAAGTATAAATAAAATTTTACGTGTTATTAAGTCGTGGTTCATCAAAAGTCAGCAGGCAGGGTTGCTCGTAGACTAGGAACACGTATCTGTGGAAGCCAGAGCCGGCGGGAGGGCCAGCGCCGACGTACTCCGACAACGTTTCACCACAATCCTCGCCGTTGCCGGGGAAGTTACCCACGATCCAGTGCTGCCACTCACCCTGGCTGCGGTTCACGCGACTTGGCACGTCCGGGTCTGAGGTGGTAAAAGTTAGGTGTTCGGTATCGGTATTTAGAAGGTGTGATGGAGTCGATTTTTTTCTGCCTTGTGTTTTTCTCATTTAGCTCAGTTTGTGATCTGTTTTCCGCTAAAATCTTACTTACCTATCCACACAACATTTTTTTAGTTCGTCATCATGATTAATCAATAAGTAAGTAAAGCGATATAAGAAAATACCTAACCGGAACATTTCGTTAATAATTAGAATCATGATGATTTAAAAAAAATGTTGTAAATAATTAATGTGCAAGAATATTAAATTGTAGGTACCTACACGATACATAACAAATCGGTCCTATACGCATCAATTTATCTGTCTACCCGCGATAGACCTAA
The DNA here is from genome assembly GCF_050436995.1 of Anticarsia gemmatalis. Classification (NCBI taxonomy): domain Eukaryota; kingdom Metazoa; phylum Arthropoda; class Insecta; order Lepidoptera; family Erebidae; genus Anticarsia; species Anticarsia gemmatalis. The sequence goes on along the minus strand of NC_134764.1, from coordinate 3,082,284 downwards.
AAAAAACACTCGTGCAGTTTTCTTTGCCGATAGACACACTGTTTATTTAGGTAGAAGTACGTATAAAAACTCATACTTAATTATGGTGTTGTGTACCTACATGGATTGATAAACCGCGGTGAATTATTACAGCGCTGCGGAGAGGCTCCAAGCACGGGCAGAAAAAGATCGGTTTACTCGTCAAGTTCCTACCAACGGTAGTAGCAACGCGGCCACTGACTACGGATCATTGCTGTTTTGTCTTGTAAGTATACCACCAGGCAACATACTTAGTACTTACCAACCATGGCGACAGTGTAATACGCATCAGGATCGGCTTCCCACGTGACAGTGGGCCTGTCCTTCACTTGCGTCGGAGTCAACACATTGCCTTCGTTCACTTCCACGCCGCTCGGGTATAGCACCTGCAGAACTCTTTATATTAGGCACATGGAAAATTACTAGAGATACTCAGAGACCGCTAGAATCTTCAAAAAAATAACGATAATCTTTATTCCTTACATAGGTAGGTAGTAGGTACTGCTTGCTGCGTGTGAATGTACGAAATATTAGAAAAGAGCTCTTACGTAACGGTACATAATTATGTGATAATTGGACAATTTTGTTCACTTACGAAATAAAGGATTAACTTCTGTAATGCGCCTCAATGCAATGCTGTTAACTTCATCGAACCGAATCAAGCGTCTATTTAGTGGTGGTAGCCTCTACCAGTTTTTACAGCAAAAAGCATTGGAAAAAATATGGAGCAATCGCACTTATAAGTAGGCACTGAAACTACTCTACTTAACACGTAATAACATTAATTAATAAACTTACCTAATGAGCAATGATACCCAAGTGGCCTAACAATTTACTATTCAGGCATGCAATCTAGGGTTAGATCCCGTTTGAAAGAAACATCTTGATGAAACCCTACATGTCTAAGAGTTATTTAAAACCGTTCTTGAAGATAGCTCAATGGACTCGAAACCTAACTCATCACCCAATCCGAAATGAGACCCTCACCTAGCAGTAGGAGGCTTAATTACCTATAAACTATAGTAAACTACTAAGGTATTTATATCTAGATACTAGGTATTAGATAATCTTGGTATCTAACTATTTTTTCTTACGGTCCGAAATTATCAAGATCACGTTTAAATACGCTTAATTAAACACGTTTAAGGTGTTATTCTGATGTTCAAACTAAAACACAAATCTATAAAATCAATAACTAGGTATGTAGAAACATGTAGTTTCCACCAGTTCTACTTACCTATCTTTTAATCTTATAAATACTACTATCTAATCAGGATTAAATAATAGCAACCGATAAAGATGTCTCCATTCATATGCATTGGTGTGATATAATACTATTATCAAGATAAAAATATTTTATGCCTAAAAAGTAACAACTGTAGCAATTCTCCCTCTTATGTTTTACTTTCATAAAAGACAAAAATAAATGTTTCGGTACTCACATTAGCTACTGCATCAGGTGCGACCGGAATGACATCTGTAACTATCTCATTTGCTATAAAACTCTGTAAAGCAGCAAAAACCCTCAAATTTACCATAGCACTATCTACAACTAACAGAATAAAAGCACATCGGAACAACCTAATAATTCCCGCCATTTTTAAAAACAGACAAGTATTTTGTTTTTTTTTGTCAATCGAGCAACGTTGTCTGCGTGCGGCCGATGACTGACAAGTGAAAAATGTTTAAATACCAGTTTCTATGTAGAAAGGTTATTACAGCATACATAGGATAGTAATATACTTACACAGTTGAGGAGATAGTAGTTAAATGCAGGCAAATATGAAAAGATAAAAGTGCCAAAATAAAACTATACAGCTGCATTATAATTTGACAATAAACGAAAAGCCTGACACACACCTGACTGTACAGTCGGCAAATATCGCGGGCTGGTAAATATATCGACGGTCCCTACGTACATTCCCTCAAGTGGTACTTAGGGGATTTGTCTTTTTTGTTTCCGTGACCTTCCGATTGTCATATATTTTCGATTGATTAAAAAAAAATTAGTAAAAATGCTTTAATTCTACCCTAAATCAACACTCGACAAACCCCAGAACTACAACACTTCCAATGTAAAATGTCACTTGTGAGAGTTAAGTCATTTTACACTGGCAAGTCAACAACACCCCCGCGCGCCTCCCCCGTAACTCCCACATGCGGGCTTGTTGCGCTCGCGCAAAAAAGAAAATGAAAAATGTAAAAGATAAAGGTAAAACCAACAAAATATCATCAGGTAAGCTGAATTTGACGTTTTATTTTATTGTACCTTCTTCAACTTTAATTATTTGTCAGTAAAAAGTATATTTTTAATTCATTATCAACTTAAATTACTTTTTTGGTAATCTAAACAAGCTTTATTCAATTCCGACGTAATTAGTCGCTTTTGGTAGTTACGTTATTTTACTTCAGAATGTTTTGAATCAAACAAGTCTTAAGTGTTACATAAGTGTTTTTACGTGGGAGAATATATACTACTGTTTTAAGTAACTGCCACTTAAGTTATTTTACATCGGGAATATTAAATTAAAAATGTAAGTAATTACCATTTCTGTTATTTTACGTTGTTTTTTATTATTTATTTCGGGTCCATTTTCGCTAGCATCAAAAGATGAACACTAAGATCTGGCTCAAATCCATGCAAAAATAAGTCCCACGCCACCCTCGGCTCTATTAGTTTCAAATTTGCTCGGTGATAAAATACTGACAGATTCAAGTATAGTAGAAATATTGGAATCCCCACAACGGACGTCTTCTCTTTGGCTCCAGGGGGTTTCTCAATCACCTTCCAAACATCGTGTTCCTTCATGGACTCCAACTCCCGCTTCATCGCTGCTATCCACTCATGGCTACCAGGTCTTCGAAGGACTTCTTTGTACGAACGTGGTTCTTCCTGTAACTTGCATGTACTGTTGTAGCAATATAGTTCACTTTGTGCGCTACGAAGCCTATTTCTCAGAGGATACCTAGGCTCTTCCTCGATATTCACACTTACTGTTCTGACTCTTGTATCACAATGTTCAGCATCAGATTCATTTGAATTCACAGGCTCCACAGATTCAACACAAGGATCTGTATCCACATCTGCTGAGTCTGAGCTCTCCTCCGCATCTTTAATACTGTCTGGGTCTATCAGACGTGTTTCGTTCTCAACATGCCTCACGAAGTCTTTGAAAAAGTTCAAAGCTTGAGATTTCTCCCTGAGAAAGAAATTTACTAGTGAAATCGTCTACTATTACGAACATGTTACGAGCTCCACCATAAGAACGTTCCGACATGGGACCACACAAATCAGCATGTAATAAACTGAGTTTGTCTTTCGCTCGCCTTGCTTCACCCTTTGGAAAAGGTAATCTATGTGCCTTACCTCTTATACAAGCAGCACAAGGTTCCATTACACTTTTACCTCCAACCTCGATGTTAGGCAACTTCCGTAAATCATTCAGGTTAACATGCCCTAATCTACGATGCCAAAGTGCCAACGAGTCTTCAACTTGAACCGTAGCCAAAGCACCATCTACAATAGGAAAACAATCATCCAACTTATAGATACCTGAGGCTTCACTAGCAGTAACCACAAGTTTACTCGTTATCTCGCTTATCGATTGGTGAAACATCCTACAGCCAAAAATAACTCTCCATCCATTCTGTACCAACTTAGATACCGATAAAAGATTAACTTTTAAGCCAGGCACAAAGAAACAATCTTTTACAGTTAACAAAACTCCTTTCACATTAACTATAATATCACCTTCGCCTTCACTTGACATTCTATCATCATTTGCACACGTCACAACATTCTTATCAGTAACCTTAAAGTCTCTAAACCACTGCTTCTGAAAAGTCATGTGTGTCGAGGCTCCACTATCGAGATAAAACGTCGAGGGGCTGAAGGATTTGTGCACCGACAGTAAACACTTGAACAGCATAACGCAACTTTCTTCGACTTCGAGGAAACCGTTGGTAATCGTGCACCATCCACATCCTTGTCCAGCATCGGACAATCGGACTTCTTATGACCTTTCTTTCCACACTAAAAGCACTTGAGCCTTAATACTGACTGTTGTTTCTTCACTACTAAAGCCGAGTTCGACGAGGAATCATTTAAAGAGTTCTGAGCGCTATCTTCTTGTAGAAGCTTTTGCCGAACATTTTGAGAAGTAATCTTCATTCCCGAATGCTCTAGTGCCATCCGTAATGGTCGGTAAATATCAGGCATACCTCGCAAAAGTACCACGGCAACCAAATCGTCATCGAAACTTTGATTAATTTCTTTACGCTTTTGAGCGTGACTCATGACAGCAGATCGCTGGTTTTCCAGTTTTTCATCCAAGAGACAATATTCATCAGAGTTATGCGCCTATTTATTCCCTTGTCTTCAAAAATTATTGTCAATGCATCCCACACTTCTTTTGCGTAAGTAAGATTTTGAACATACGGATACAGATGAGATTCTAAGTAAAGGCATATTAACGTATATTATGCTTCTTGATCCTTCTCGATCTCCGCTTCATCATCCTTCTTTGGAAGTGTTGATGTATACTTGAAACATTTTTCTCGAGCAACCATATTCAACAAGTACCTAATTATGATTGCTCAATATTATTACTATGTAATATTTTATATCTTTATGATGAAGAAAAGGATTGCCTATTGTGAATTTAATGAAAAAAGTTTTTAAAATATTTCTTTTTATTTTATTATCAGCCCTTACCTCATGGCCCCCAGTATGAAAACACCGTAATTTAATATTATACTCAACGTAAAATTTAGTAAAAGGCAGTTACAATTTAGATCGTTGTTCAATCCCCCAAGTAAAGATCAGTAAGTACCACTTAGGTAAATGCTAGTCAGAATGTTTCCGATGTAAAACGACGGTTGTGACCAATAGCACATAAAATGAATATATTTTAACGTTTTTATTTTATTTTCTCATAAAAGACAACAAACAAAGACTTCGTGCAAAATTTCATAGCTCTGCGATTGATAGAACTTGAGATACAAGTGTTTGAAACTTCAAACCGCTCTCCTGTAAAATTTGCGTTTTGCAATTAGGTTATTGTACGTAGGGACCGTCGATATATTTATTTTTTTAATCAAATCCCCAATATGCACCCAGTGTAAGGGGTTCAGGCATAGACCCATTCTTATAAAAAAGGACAGGATCAGAGAAAGGTATCACGTGTCCAGTAGGTACTGCGGTACAGTGGCGAAGGGTGAGTTTTGTTAAAAGGCAAGCCGGAGCTAAAACTGCTTAAGCTAATGTTAAGCAACTCTTAGTGCGGTCATTCCATAGGTGGGTGACCGACGCGATGGCGGCTTGAACAAATTTGACACTAGGTCGACCACTAACCATACGTAAACAGAATAAATCGTTGTATTGCGATCCGATCTACCGAACTACTTTCATAATAGGTAAGAACTAAGTACCTATGAACGAAATTATTGATGAGGAATCGGAGAAATAATAAAAACACTACAGCTAGGTACCGATAAGCCATTGATAAATTTATAAAGTTATATCGTAGAGAATAACTTATGGGAATGTTTAAAATACTTATCATGTCCTTTGCATACTGTATTATTTATTTTGGTAGGTAGATAGGTACATGTTGGCACTAGGAGCATTTTGAAAACAATGTCTACACTCTACAACATTAATACAATATTTATTGCTTCTACTTCTACTTACTTGTTGTCCATGATCGCAATACACAAACAATAACAATGAAAGTAATACAGTACTTATTATTCTGTGGTAATACTTACAAATACACGTTAGATACGACCAGTACATTCACACAAACACCACGATTTTACACAAAATAATAACATTCATTGATAATTTAACACAATTTAACTCATCCAAATATAATAAACATTATAATCCAAAATAACCTAAAATAGGCGCGCAAAATGAAAACAAAACTAAATCTAAAATCATAAATGTCATCACAAAAATTGCATTCATTGTCTCTCTCTCATTAAATATCATTGCATCTCACTCACACATTCGCTAGTTGCCGCGCCGCGCCGCCCGCGCCGCTGCGCCTGTTGTACCTACTAGTCGCCCAATAAGCCGATGAATTCCGGGTTACCTCGCCGGTAAAACGCGCCATAGAAAAGTACGTCCGCGTGACGTCATCGACATCTTTTTCCCTTTACGCGATTCCTGCGCGCGCCGTCGAGTTGTTTGACGGCAATTTTCGGTAATGCAATGCAATGCTTTTGCTTTGACAAATAGAGCAGGCGTTTATTCATTTATTTATTTTAAATTAGTCGTATTGAAAATATTGATGAATGTCGTAATAAATATAGAATTAAATTTAAATAAACGATCTTTTTTTGAGAATAATACACATTTATGTGATGCATTTTTAGGAGTGTTCCAAAGGTAAAGCCGGTAGGAATCGGGTTATATGGAGCCTTCGCCACTGCTGCGGTATTAAGAATATTAAAATAATTTAAATTATACGAAACAGACAAAAATTACGCTGTAGCATAATTAATTAATTAAAGGTAATTCTACCTACGTAAAAAAATTGAGAACTTTTCGATAAAAAGTGGTCGTATACAGTTATCACGTGCCCATATTACTTTAATTCGTGTTTTCTGAATAATTAAAACAAATTAGAGATAATATTATCACATTCTTTATAGTCTGAACCAAACGTTTTTGCTTTTTTAAAATACGTTTATTTTCAGCAACCAATGATAAGTCAATTTAAAATAAAATTGCATTTAATTTCAACTCGTTCTATAATAAGGACAGTATTTTTAAGTCTTTGAATAATTAAGTAGGTACATATATTTATTTATAACCTGTCATCAATACCATCGGGTAAATAAATAAAACAATGATATTTGTAAGGCAATCACTATAATAACTCCTTAGAAGTAAATTTAGAACGTTTCTTATACACTTTCTCTTACAATATAATGCAGTAACTGCAGCATGTGATATATAACGATGATAAAATCATTTAAATTTGTCAAACATCTTGTGTATTTGGCGATTACTTATCACTTGATAACGTTTGAGTTTACGTCAAAACAAATCTTGTGTTAAAATTATCTTGTTTACCTTTTAAGTAAATCTGAGAATCTGTTTTACAATGACCAAGTAAATAGAGAAAGTTTATAAGTTTTTACCTCTTTATTAAGATGATAGGTATTATACAAATCTAGTCTTAATATTGTATTTACCTATAAGTAAATTTGTCTGAGGTCAGTTTCATAAAAGCCTAGAAATTTGATTTTTTCTTGTTTATTGCGATAACATGGACCACAGCGCGTAGAATCCTTAACTTTTACTTTTTATTGTAAAACACAGTAATCACCAAATACACAAGTTTTTTTGATGATATTATGTGCTTATATAAAGAAAATTCTAATAAAAGCAAATTTAAATGCTAGAAATAGGTCTATGACCGATTATTGCTTGATATTGTCACACAACTATTCCCATGTTTAACGAAAACATCATATTGAGACTTGTTTTCGTTTTTAAACTATCTAGGGTGTTTTTCTTTACATAAGCACGTTGTATGTGATTTAATCGCCAAGCTGCTTGTACAGGATGGGTACGTAGTCATCGTACTCTGCTTGGTAGAAATTGCCCGCGATGGGATCGCCTAAGTTGTACTTCTTGGCGAATTTCGCGATCGAGAACATAGCGCGGTGGTCTCCAGATCTATAAACAAATGATAAGAAATTAGCAAAATAATTGGGTGACTATACGAATAAAATTGTCTATAATATTTTATCTGCTTTTTTGCTGTTTAACAATGACATTTTATAATTATTCTGTGTGTGCAGATCACGTACGGTATTGATAAAATAATGGTTCGAGTATTATCTCTTCAGATATGGTCTGCGACCGTATGGCGGCGAGGATAAATCTTTTATCCTCTAAATGATAATTAACGTCTCGACAATCCATCGGTAACTAATCAACAAATAAATATAGGGTCTGGGTCGTATTATGTGACACAAGATTCTCTATTAAGTATTAATACTATAACGAATATACGGCGTGTCGAAGGTTTTCAGTGTAAATGCGACAAGGACCAAAAGGTGATATGCACTAAGTTTGAGATGTTTCTTCAAATGAATACGATCCTACACCTTGAACCTTGACTAAATGCGTTACAATTGAAAGGATATAAATATTAGAAAGTCCTAGGAAACCAAGCATTTCTGAGAGATCTAAACGGTTTGTAAACTTACAAACCGGAAAAGTTAGGAACTTTACAAACAAGTCTTAATCTTTGTGGGGCCTAAGAAACACAGCGGATGGATAGTAACGACAATTTTTCAACTGTTGTGAATAAAATAAGAACATATTAATTTACCTGTTAGTGAGTACAGGCTCGTCGAAGGTAAGTTTGCCGGGCTGCTTGTATACCAGGAACACGTATCTGTGCAGGCCGGTGCCGGGCGGGGGTCCGGAGCCGATGTAGTCTGACAGAGTGTCTCCGGCGGCCACGTTGGTGCCGGGAACATTGCCGACCAGCCAGTGGTGCCATTCACGGAACTTGGGCTCCTTGCGGGATGGCGCGTCGGGGTCTGGGAAAGAAAGTGTAACAGTTGAATAAATTATTTATTTTTTTATCCAGAAGCAAGATCGTCTTTAACATCCACAAAGAATGGTCTTTCTGCTTTAATGGTGGGAAACAGTCCAGGATTTCTCCTACCCTGAGGTGGTGCTTTACTAAACGAAGTCTAAAATTTAAGAATGATATTTAAGGTAGCTATTTCTAGGACAGAAAACACTTAGGAAATACTCTGGCTTAAAAATTGTGAACAGTCTGTGTTAACTTGTTACAGTATGAGAGTAGTCACAGAAGGTTAAAGTTATTTATACTAGTTTTTAGGAATTAAAGTTAACTGTTTTATGTTCGCTGTAAAGTCGACTTCAGGAATTAACAGGCTTAATCTGATAAACGGATGGGGTAATGAAATTTGAGAACGCAGTGTCACTGTAAAATGACATCAGAAGTAGTTGACTGAATTAAGTAAAGTTCTCTATTATACCAACTGATTGCACATAATATGACGAAAAATCGAAAAAGTTGTGTCTGTGTTATAGGTAAAAAAATCTTTAAAAATCACGCCATTAACATTAGCGTTATCATTTTCTTGATGGGTAGGCAATGAGCAAAGAATGCCACTTGCTACGATCCCAACAAACGTTGTTGTCTATGTATTTTTTTTGTCTATGGAAAAATGTTTTATCAAAAATTTCATTTTTTTTCTAAAATTTCTTAAAATATTATAACAGAAATTAGTCATACAACATTTTACCTTAATTGAATGAAAACAAAGTATTAACCGGGGCGTAACATCACGACGAAGCACTTGTATAGTTTTCGGTTGATTTACTAAAAAGAGCAAGTTTCTGAAAACATTCAGTAAATGATTTTACACTTAACACCGGAACTAAGCAATGTTTTGTCAACACTAGAAATATATGACGATCACGTAATATTTTAAAAAGATGGGACGTTATCGAACTCAAGGCCAAGTCGCATGAAGGGATAAAAGCAACTTTTACGGAATTTTCTCTTATTGCAATATAATTTAAAGCGAAGGGATTTGATGAAAGAATATTTTTTTGGTTAATTCATATTTTTGAAGTTGAAAGTTTTACTTTACTAAAGAACTATGGAGAAAGCGAAGATATCGCAAGAGACCGAAAATGGATATTCAATTAGCAAGTTCTCGAAGAAATCGGCACTAGGTAATGCAATTTTCATAAATTTCAGCAAGTCTGATCTTTTTAACCCACTAATGTCCCAATGCTGGGCAATTGGTGCTTATGCGGTCAAGATTCAATATTCGTTTCAGTAAATGATTGTGCCTTTTATACCAATCTAGATCAAAAGCGATTTGTAAGAGATGAGCCGTTACTTCTGTTGTATCATAATATTTAGGCATTAGAATGATGACAATCTAATCATTATTATATATTATGTACGTATCACTAGCGGATGTTTTTAGTCTATATTTCGTACATAGTTTATTTGAATAGAGTGATTATAAAACATTCTGTCTTGACATAATAGACGTACCGTTTTGTCGGTCTAATTGATGAATATGATACACACATTAGATACTTACGTATCATATAGGTTCACTACCTCAAGATAAGTACCAGTTAGCTTATCACATGGAATTTTAAAAGTTGTTTTCAAACATATATTGATGTCACTTTATATAGCAGATAGTGTATTCGACATTTAATCACAAACTGTGAATCTGGCCCTAGTATTTGCTACTAATCATTCCCATAAATAATACCCAAGACTTCTGCGAAGGCATACAATACCACCTCGCCACAGAAATATTCAAAAGAGCGCTAGAAAAATAAAGAATAATGCCCGGTTTCTGAGTCACAATTAGCGGTAGCTTATCTATTCAAACTTAAACGTTACTGAATAGATAAACTACCGCTAAATGTACCTACCTCAGGAATCGAGGGTGAGTATGAGTTATGTCTATGTTAGTATATAATGTACTCACCAGTCATAGCGACGGTGTAGAATTGATCAGGGGAGGCCTCCCACGTGATCGTAGGCTTGTCCTTCACCTGCGTCGGAGTCAGCACATTGCCTTCACTCACTTGCACGCCGCTCGGGTACAGCACCTGTAATGCAATACCTTTTGTTAACACAAATAACCAGTTATACTAGAAATTCAAGACTATAGTAGCTTTATAGTGTGCCTAAGCGTTCATCTGATTTCCTTTTACAGCAGAAGTCATTTTCAAGAAATAAAGTAAACTTTTGATGAAATATGACGAAAGGGCTTTATAGCTTTGCCGGCTTCTTGGTTGATTATAGAATGCTAGTTTATAAAATTTTAAAGATCTCTTTTTTTTAATAACTATCGTGTATTCCCAATCACAAACTTCATTCAAATTTTATTGTATTATCAAAAGTAAACCAAATAATATATTTAAAAATATAGTTATCTAAAAGTTTGCATCCGAAAGTACTTCCTTTCGGATGCAAACTTTTAGATAGTTCAGTGCTTAAAAAACAGGCAATTTATATTTGACGTCATGAAACTCATTTGTCAGTGTAAATAACAGTTAACTAGCCACTAACAAGACTAACAAGCTTAATATGATATATCACATAAGCACACGTTATTTGCCGCAAATGAGATATCATTACATGCTATTTTTATCATCGTCGTTATTAACGGATGCTATCCAAACGCGTAATCATAGACAATAACGGATGACTGTTTGAAACAGATGAAAGGAACGCCCTTAAAATTATACCCACTCTATATTAGTTTGTGGATAAATTACATGTTGAATTATTTTTTCTAGTGTATTCTTGCTGTAAATATTTCCACCTTAAGCCCTTTAATTATAAGATTACGAAGCATTTTGAAGAACAGTAGCTGTTGACTGGACTAATGACGTACGTATCGTATGCTAAAATTATATGAGTAGGAAATTCATTGTTATTTTTAGAACTGTAAATAGCCTTAAAATCCGAACAGGTTTCTAGGAGGCTTAAAATAAAATTACGAGTAAGTAAACTTTTTGTCATTCAAGGTGATGATATTAATTAAGGATTTTTTTGCGATACGCGATCTGTTTATGACAAAAACTTTGTTGTTTATTCAGTTCCTTAATTGCCAACTGTTTCAGGTGAATTCAGCTTACAGTTTAAGCTAGGTACGAGTTTTGACCTTATAATATTATCTACCTCAAATGCGCCCAGAAAAGTTGTCTCTTAGTCTACCCACCCAATCGCAAGTGAAACCTAAAGATGATTAACATAACGTAAACAGAGATTGCCCGGTAACGCATTACAGAATGACAGGTCAGAATTTACCCCAGGCAAATGAAACTCGGAAACCAATCGTTTACCCAGCAAGAGACACTTACACAATGAATAAAGACAAATGGCAGGGAAAAAAATGATCAATTACCTAAGATTAGGTACATGATACTACCAATGGAATCTTATCGGCTACCTATCGCACATTTGATAAAAAAACAACAATAGTGCAGTAACGATGTGAATTTCGCGTGACCATTCAACGCTTCCTAGTTGACACCGTCAAGCCATTAGCGAGGTGTTTCTGGTCCACACATCTGCGTGTGTTAACTCTAATCAACGTAACTGGGTAATGCGTTTCACCTCAAAACCAAGATTTTATCGAGATCACAACCGGTTTTGCGTGGTTTAAACGTACAATGTCTGCCCTTCGTAGGCACTCATTGTTGCAGTTGCTAATTGAATTTTATGGACTACTGGTACTTCTACATATTAAAGTAGAAATGTCGAATTTTGAATAACCTTAACTTCAAATAGAAATTAAATATTTTTTTATAAATAATAAATATTTTAAATAAATAAATATTATTGGACAACTCACACACGGTCATTTGATTCCAAACTAAGCAGAGCTTGTACTATGGTAACCAAATAACTGATAAACATACTTATATACTTCTAAATACATACTTATATAGATACATTAACATCCAGGCTCAGAACAAATACTCGTGCTCATCACACAAAGATTTGTCCCGGGTGGGATTCGAACCCACCACACGCGGCGCTACGGTTGTTGCGGCGAGGTGACCGCTTAAACCACTGCGCCAAACGTGCAGTTGAAGTTAAATTCAATTAAGTCAATTTAGTATAAAGCTTTTGATTTTATATGGAAAGAACAACTTTCAAATGATCGTGTACCATTAGTATTTCCCGGTTTATTTATTTCGTTTATTTTTTTAAATTACATTACAGAGGAGTAGGAAGTGAATAATATTTTACAATTCATTTCAACAATTCATAAAAAAATTTTGTAAAAATGTAAAAATATCCAGAAATTTCTGACTGACTCGTTTAAGTATTAAACCTATGCTTATAATAATATTTCTTTAGGTAGTGTACATTATTATTTCAGACGCAGGTTGACAGTTACTACCAATAAAATATGTGGTTTGGGTGTTATTATGATGATTTAATGGCCCTTCTGCAAGTATAATAGAAATCTAATTTATTGTTACATTTATCGGAAAAAAAGCGTCAGAAGAACTCCGTACGCTGCGGATAATCTTTATGCAAAAAGTTGTTAATACCAGTAAAATAATGCATAAACAAAGTTTACAATAATATTCATCACAGCAACTCAGGCCGTACAATAAAATATTCACTGGACTTTCGTTTCGTAACCATCCAATCGATTTCTAAAAATACGAGTTACTTCGGCTATCGATTTTCTTACCCATATGAATAAATAATAAAGATTTCTGAATAACTAGTAGTAGGTATGTAAAAGATTAGTACTTACATTGGCGATAGCTGTAGGGGCCACCGGCACGACATCGCTGACCACTTGGTGCTCCTTGAAACTCTTCGCCACGGTCGACATCGCTCGTGCAAACACCCTAAAATTGACCATAGTGCTGTCTGCTATTAACAAAACAATCGCACATCTCAGTAATCTCAATATTCGCGCCATATTGTGGCAATCACAAACAAGGAATATTGTTTTTTTTTTAAGATTGGCGATGATGTTGGGCCGTGTACCTACGGCGAGAGACTGCCGCTATTGGCCTTTTCTGTGAGGCGTTATATAAGTTATAACCAGTCACTGTGTCGCCAGATGTATAATAATACTGGTCGAGTACAGTTGTGAATAGAAGTAACAGTAAATTACAGCTTGAAGCAAACATGACAAGCATTCTAAAGCAAATAGTAGGTAGGTATACAGGCTAGTTAAGGTTTTATATTTCCTTTTTGATTGGAAATTTAGGGATGCATCAAACTAATTATAAATACTGAGTTTTACTGAATTCAGAAAATTTCATATTAAGTAGATGTACTTAATATTAAATTTTGTGATTGGTTTATGAAATGGATTCATGTTGATAAAAAAATATATTAATGAAAAATTTTAAATGCAGGTCATGAACTACTGGTTTCAAACACACCACCACAATGTTTAATTAAATATTTTTTTATATGTAACACTTTACCCATCAATGGTTTAAAAAAGGTTCTATATAGTTAATTGTCCTAAACATGCTGGCCAGTAGTAATAAAAAGAAGAAAGTTTTTACTGGTAGTACACCAGTAAAAACTTTTTGCTTAAGTTGAAACTACTTAAAACTTTTGTCATCAAGTGTACAGTAGTAAAACACATCATTATAGTTAGATAGTGGTCAAGTGTGGGAGTCAGTTTGTCAATCAATTTTACATCAACATCATTGTCCCTCCAATGTTCAACATGATCTACTGACACAGAATATGGTCATAGCACAATATGGATTCAAGGAATAAGTAAGCAAAATAAAGGTGACTGATAATACTGAACAATAACAAAAAAGGTAACTCTATGGTTGCCTGTGCAGTATTTATTTATTTTCAAAATTGAGTGCTGGATGAACCAATGAATTTGTTTATTTATATTAGGTACTACTACCCTATAGTTTATGTTTTTGTGTATTATTCCAAGTCTAACTCCACTGTACTAAAGTAATTGATTATTAATAATCCAATAAACTGCAAAAATATTGGAATTCATCAATCACAAGAAAAGTTTGGCTTGAGGAGTAATACAATAAGTAGGTACCTATACTATTTACTTAACTTTTAATTGTATTAATAAGTGCTTTACAATCAGGTTACAATTTTGGACCAGAAATAAAAGTGACCATTCTGTTGCCTCAGGGAGTTGTTCTGATGTTAACCTATATGCTATGCCCTCGGTTACAAATTATTTCAATGGATAATAAATTCTATGAGACATAATACAGTTAATGTAAGAATATAAATATAATATTTTGGGATGATTAGGTACAGTGCAGTGAATGCACTGCGCCATATGGGAACAATGCAATGCAAACTATGTCTCACTCTATAATTTGTGAAATTAGCCCGGCGCGGGTAAACTAAAACCATCAAAACTCTAATTAAGATGCAGTTAAGCTGGTTGGTAAGACTCTAACTTACGTAACCAACGAAATACGTTTGTTTTTCTTTCGGTATCTCTTTACCGGTCAGGCCCCCCCCGGCATGCAATCATTCAATTAGAATGCAAAAGTAAGATTTCGGTGCTACTTTCAATTTGAGTTGGTAAAACTACACCTAATAATCGTTACGGGAATGGATGTGAAGTTTAAACACTATAGAACTTACCTTAGAGCAGAAATCAACGAAAAATAAAACTTCAACAACAGCTGAACTCTGTACCAAAGCAGAAAATATACAGTCAGTCAGTCCGAAACACGAGCCGAGAGCCGGTGAATTTATAGACAACGTTATCAATTTTTATCACGAAACGATATTGACAGAACAAGATAACAAATAAACTATGAAAAAAAATATAAATAAAACTGAAATGTTTTATAGCAAACATTAATTTTATATATTGATTAACTGTGTATACTTTTATTTTAATATTATTTTATTCGATATAGTATAAAATTATAAGCTTCATAATTATTTATAATCTGCGCGTGTATCTAACAAAATGTCATGTCAAATTACAAACGTCATTTACGTCATGAGGATAGTTGACTATTTTGTCGTGTTTTATAGAATTGATTACAGTAAATAAAGTATTTTTTTTAATATTAAAAAGTGATTAATATCAAGCAAAAATGATTCTACTGTAAAGAGTAGAAGATGCTTGGTGACATACAGTTAACAAAACGTTTATTAGTTATTGCTTTGGTGCTTGGTATTATTTTGATTTTGAAGGAGTACGTATTTGTTTATCCACTATGACTCAACACAAGGTAGCGTATTTTTACAATGCAGACGTCGGGAACTTCCACTACGGGCCGGGGCACCCGATGAAACCTCATAGATTAGCTGTAACACATAGTTTGGTGCTTAACTATGGGCTTCACAAAAAGATGCAAATTTACAAGCCGTACAGAGCAAGCGCTCACGATATGTGTCGTTTCCATAGCGAGGACTATATAGAATTCTTGCAGAATGTCACCCCACAGAATATACAAAGTAAGTTTACTTGTTTTTCTATCACAAGTTAATTTACAACAACTTAGAGTTCTTGAGGTTATGTGATGATGCTTGTGTTGATAAACATCATCTATTCGCAAAAAGTGTACTTGAGAATATGACAAGCCTTCATTACATTTTTCGGAAGACCACTCCAATCATGCCTGCTATAGTTTATTTGTGTTTGTTTCATACTTATTTATTAGCCATTGTTTATGTATGCAAGATGATGTATCTAACCTTTCACCCTATGCATAATAAACACTTCTATATTTGCATAACATTATAACAAACATACCTATATAAAATCACACCTTTTACCACAAGGACACAGCAGGAAACACCACCAACATAAATAACAAAAAAAAAACATTTTTCAGGCAACTCTAAAGACTTGTTCCACCACATTTGTATAACGTCATAACAAACATACATACATAAAATCACTCTTTTTGCGATAGGGTAGGCAGAGATCTAACACTAATAAACTTATTAACAACATCATTATATTTCAGGTTACTAAAGACTAACCCACTACACTTGCTTTTTGCCATAGAGTAAGCAGAGACTAAACAACGGCACTAATAGACTTAATAATGAAATCATTATATTTCAGGTTACTCCAAAGACTTGCTCCACTACAATGTAGGAGATGACTGTCCCGTGTTCGAGGGTCTGTTTGACTTCTGCTCAATGTACACGGGTGCTTCACTGGAGGGAGCCATGAAACTCAACAATAATGCATGTGATATAGCTATCAATTGGTCTGGAGGGCTACATCATGCTAAGAAGTTTGAACCTTCTGGTTAGTATGACACCAATTTAAATTTAAATATCTTTTATTGTTATAACTTTTTAGAAGGGAGCTTACTCACTTTACTAGCTTACCTATAATAAGCAAAATAAATGAAATGTCCAGAATAAAAAAGCATTTATGAAATAAAGCTTTACATTAATGGTATAAAGTTACATTATTAGGACTATAGAACCATCATTAAGATAAAATTGTATTTTGCATTTTTATATTGTAGGAAGTAGGAATAAAATGTTTTCTATTCCATATGCGAATAAAAGTCAGGTTTCATGAAGCAAAGCTTATAGTTTGGTAATAACTTTCTGCTGCAACTATTACAGCTGAAATAAATACCAAAATGTACAGAAATAATGTTATTTTTTATTAACTTACTTGAAAAGTATGTGGTATAGGCAGAGCATCTACTTATCTATCTGCAAACAGAAGTATACTGCACTCTTCAGTCTTGATACTTTTATAAAATATAGCAGCCCAATTGATACTTAACCCAATACAATTTACCATTAATACAGTATACAAACCAAGCAGGTTTATTTATATTTGTATATTTTGATAGAGTTAATGCATGTTCATAATATTTGTTGACAATGCTATTGAGTGGTAATAACTTGTAATCTCTGTGGGAGATAAAGCACAGTTGTTTACATTAAGAGCTTAGTTATGTTTGATTTTGGATTTGTATTGAGTAATTAATGTTATAACTACCTTCATCAAGGATAATGGTTTTTTAGGGTTCCTTACAATAATATAGTAGCCGTTTTCGCAAATCTATAAATAGTAATTTAATAATAGCAGTGATAGCCGAGTGGTATAAGTTGACACCTCCCACGCAAGTGGTCGCAGGTTCGAACCCGAGGCAACACACCAATGACTTTTCGAAGTTATGTGTGTATTAGAAATAATTATCACATGCTCCAACGGTGAAGGAAAACATCGTGAGGAAACCTTGCATGCGTAAAAATTTGTTTAATACATTTATTGAGGGCATGCAAAGTCCCCAACGCGCACTTGGCCAGAGTGGTGGACTCAAGGCCTAACCCCTCCCTCATTACGGGAGGAGACCCTTGCCCAGCAGTGGGACATTAATGGGTTAAATTTATTATTATAAACTGTATTCAAAAAATATTTAGCTTGTTTTAAATGAGATATTCTATTAGGAATTTATAAAAGTACTTCACAAAAATTGTTTATTTAGTTATAAAGTATCTGCCTTATAAGGAAACTGGAGGTCCATTATTTACAACAGATATAGTAATTGAAAACAGTCCATAAACTAACTCAATATTTTCACTCCTTATTCCAGGCTTCTGCTACGTAAACGACATAGTAATCGCGATTCTAGAACTCTTAAAATACCACCCTCGGGTCCTCTACATAGATATAGACGTGCACCACGGCGACGGCGTGCAAGAAGCCTTCTACCTCACTGATCGCGTCATGACAGTCAGCTTCCATAAGTATGGCAACTACTTCTTCCCTGGGACGGGAGATATGTATGAGATTGGCGCTGAGAGTGGACGGTATTATTCTGTGAATGTACCGCTGAAAGAGGGTATTGATGATCAGAGCTATGTTCAGGTGAGATTACTTTTTTATGTTGTATTTGAACGCCATTTGGTGACTATGTTGTTATAGCCGCGAAAATAAGAGAAAGTATTTTCAACCTTTTTCCTTATTGGCAATTTCTCTGGTACCTTAAGAGGCACAATTTATAACTAAACTAGTTTTGGGATAATAGTTTGCTCCCTTCCTCAAATTAGTATGTACCATAACTTTTAACTATCCGTTTCTCACCACTTAGCAGAAATTGTCATTAATCATCTGCTTCAAGTTTAAATTTTCGAACTAACATAGCCCCTGACGTTAGTCTGTCTGTCAATTTTTTGTTGATGACTCGACATTAACTTTCGGAACTATTTAATTCATAAAGTAACCATGTATTTGCAGGTGTTCAAGCCAGTAATATCAAACGTGATGGAGTTCTACCGTCCCACGGCGATCGTGCTGCAATGCGGCGCCGACTCTCTGGCCGGGGACAGGCTTGGTTGCTTCTCTCTGTCCACTAGAGGGCACGGGGAGTGCGTCAAGTTTGTTAAGAACCTCAATGTGCCTACGCTTGTTGTAGGTGGTGGAGGGTGAGTGCACTCTTGTTATATACAGCCCACTTAGGACTCATGAGACCCGATCGTTATAAAAAAATTGGCATCGTCATCATACTTCAGACAAGTTGTACAAAATCTCACTGAATTTTACACTTAAATTTTCTTTGTGAATGTTATTGCCTGTTGTTAAAAACGTGATGTACCTACGGAAGGACGATTGGTAGTTTTATAATATGGTAAAATAATTGTCAAATGTAGAAACTAACTTCTTCATTTTTCTAATGTTACAGCTACACACTTCGCAATGTGGCTCGATGCTGGACATTCGAGACATCGCTACTGGTCGACGAGAATATCTCTAATGAACTGCCCTACACTGAGTATTTAGAGTTCTTTGCGCCTGACTTTCAGCTACATCCTGAAATTAGCAGGTAAGAAAAATTATATCATGATTGATGATTCATATTTGTAGGGCCTGAGTGTACTTTATGGACGTCGTTTAAACAAACTCTTAAAAAAATAACAATATGACTGATTATTAGTGGAATGAGAAATATATTTTGAAGAAATTTTCGCCTTATTTTAATTATTCTTATATTTACAGCACGAATAACGCAAATAGCAAGCAATATTTGGAGGCGATATCAAAGCATGTCTACGACAATCTCAAAATGTGTCAGCACTCGCCCGCCGTACAGATGACCCACGTGCCAGGTAATTAATGATGTTTTACATTACACATTTCTTCTACATGCCTATTTCTTTTGGTATTGTAACACCCCAACAGGTTTTTGTTTAATAATTTTTTTTTACATGGCAACATCTACACCATTTTAATTATTTTCCACAGGCGACTTCTTCCCAGAAGAATACAGAATCAAAGAGGAACCGGACCCAGACGTGCGCATCAGTCAGGAAGAAGCAGACAAGACAGTAGAACCCAAGAACGAGTTCTTTGACGATGAGAAAGATAACGACAAGGAACCGGAAGGAGAGTTTATGGCATAGCATACGAATGGCCTGACTGACCCGCTGGCCATTTGACACGTAAAGGGTTACAAGAGATATAGAAAGAAGTTTCAGTGAGTGTGTGAAGTGTTTAGGACGGTTTGTGTTCTGCCTAGTGACGCATGTTTAGTTGCTGTGACGGTTAAATAGTGTAATGAGAAGACAGTGTTGAGTGAAATTCTTGAACGGTTTTTATTGGTTAGTTGACAATAAACTTTTTGTTATAGTTTTAAATAGAGTGCTAGTGATGTTTTTTTAGATTCCCAAGGAGTGTAGAGGTCAGGCAGGCGACCTGTTGTATATTTTTGAGAGAATACCATATGCGGACCCCACATAACATGGGATAAGGACAAGAAAAAAGATGAAGTTTCTCTCTCTCTATTATTAAGTTATTATGGATCTTATGTTCCTTCAAATTAAGTTCATTTTCAATTAATTACAAAAAAACTACTTGAGAATTTTGCCACATTCTTAGAATCAGTTGTGCAAATTGGTCTGAAATATTGATTGCTCCGCTAATATTCATGTTATTGCGCTATAGAAGTGCTTAGCGACGTCAATCATCAACTAATGAGTGAGTTTCATGGTCCAAATATTCCTATTGGTAATTGAACTTCACAGTTATAGCATAATTCAGTTTACAATCTAGTTTATATAACGCTGTTTTAGAATATACACCTAGATATTAAATAGGCATAATTTATTTTTTGTAATACATAGATACAGTAAGAATATGAGTGAAAACTTATGACAATGTGTAAATTATTTTAGGTTAGATTGTAGTTACAGGCATACCCGCTGGTTCGGGTAATGGTACACATAGTGCGAGGCCACTACACTGAGTTGCGTCAATGCATCGCAACAACGACGTTACACATCGATACTGGCTTTAAAGACAAGCGTCGCAAGTGTTATAAATGCGTTGACGCAATGTAGTGTCGTGGTTTCATCCATAGAGCTGACGTACCACCAGAAATGTGTGAGGTAGCAAGATCAAAATACGGATTGTTTTACCTTGCAACGGCCTATTACCTCGCATACAATGACGATATTGACTTTCTTTATGTTACGGCTTCAAGTGGTATTTTCGTGTCTATCAGGAGGTACATTCAAATACGGACTAATGAAAAACAGCCTATATTCTCTCTATTACTTCGACGTGCTTACAAGGTGTCGAGCGCCTACCATTCGATTCTCATAGGAATTATAATCAATAGATGCTGTAAAGTAAACATAAGGCAAAGTCCGTATTGAATGGCCGGTACTAAACTTGTGTCTATTCCATATTGTCAATATAGTAAATGTGTGCACACACCTGTATAATGAAATAGTTATTTATATTATACATTATTGTTATCAAATAGCTTGTTCAAAAGCTTAGATCATAAATGCTAAATGGTCCACAACCTGGGAAGAAATTGAATAACTTTTATCATTCAATCATGTAGAATAACTTATATTTTTACTTCATAAGAATGCGATAATAAGGAATTTAACTGCGGTATTACAATAGTGCCTTTTGTGTTGACCAATAATGGCTCACTTTTATCTACATTATGAAATAGTCGTACGTACATAATATTTAGTAATCATAGCATGTTTATCGGTTATCTGAAATAAGGTACAATAGTTAAGCATGTTCCCTTCCAGCCATGTTGTATACCCGACTAGCGAAAAGGAGGATATTATTTTTATAAATTTGACTTCACGATGCTTAAAATGATATTTGTGTATTCAAAACATAGGCATAGTTAATATAACTTCGCTATACAACCGACTCCATTTAATTATTTTGATGGCTATCATGTTTTTTGTGTAGATTTTCTGTAAAAGTAATAGTAGTATTTAAATAGCTGAATGACTTAATTTTGGAATTTTTTATGGTTTTCGGCATGAAAGTCTTGTGTACGTTCACTCATATTGTAATAAAAACAAAAATGACTACAAGTCTTCCCAAAACAGAATTGTTAGATTATTGTATTATGTTTAAGATAATTTTAGTAAATAATTAATTTGTTTTAAATGAAATGGGTTTTTTGTCTACAATGTAGACATAGTTAAATGTTTTTTTACGATTAATATATTTTGTAATCATTCCTGAAAACTATAATGCTTCGTGGGTCGGAATCTGGGCATATGGAACGTAAAGATTTGTAGCTATTTATTCATTTCTACTGCACCGAACGAAATGCCGATGTGTAAGCAGTATTTTAGAAATAAATACAATGAAACAAATACTTACGTACGCTCCGATTTTAACCTAGTCGATGCATAGCTTAGACCTATAGGTACCTATAAACTTCTTTCGTTTCTCCTTATTTAAAAGTATGATAAATAAGTTCCCTTGTCGACCGATTTATTCAAGAGCCAGATGGTGTTCGTGATAAAATAATGTAAAAAGAATAATGTGACATGAAATTTGTATTAAGGTCACTTTACAGTATGAAAAATCATTGTTTATTAATTAAATTTTTAAAACATTTATCAAGATAATTTAATATTTTGACACAAATATCAAACGTGCATAGAAATGGTACCTTTAATTTTGTGGATTTACAAATTAATCAATTATTAATACTGTACTTACATGAAGGTTCATATCTGGCTTACAAAGTAACTCAATATTGATAGCTGCTAGTGTGTCTGCAATAAAAAAAAACTTGCTACATTCAAACTTAGAAGCATCATCAGGCCTTCTACAGCGTTTGAATGCCTTGCCTTCTTTTACCGATGTACTGTCTGCCTGTAAATATTGTAAAATAAATAATTGACTGCCTGAATAATACTTGTTTTTTATTTAACAAAAAATCAGAAAGGGGGAATAAAACTAGAATTTATTTAAAAATAATATATTTATTGCTTTAATTAATTACAATAATAATAAATAGTCTGACACAACCTAATAACTACCTAACTTTAAATCCAAATTGTTATCATTGATGTACTTATGTACATCAGTCATCTCCTCTGAGAAATCAACTGTGAACATTTGTAATCTTTCACACATTTGAATTATTTGCTTTACCACATTCTTTGATACCTCTAATGTACAGTCCAACCATAAGTAATTAATGTTTTTTAAATGTCCATTTTTCAATAAATGCAATAAAGTTTCATCTATATTAGTCTTAGTTTGATATTTTAAAATTAACTTTTGCAAATTGTCTGTACATTCAAAGAAAAATGACAATAAACTATCTATACTGAAGTTTTCATTACCTAGAGTCAAATTTCTGAGTTCCGAGAAGATCTTATTTGGCCGCTTAAAATACCTTGGTATAACTAAACATTTAGACTGAGTCATGATACAAAGCGAATTCAGGTTAGGACAACACCTACCGAGGGATAGAACTGCGTCGATCGTTAAAGAGTGGTCAATTTCCCACAGTGAGAAGTGTGTGAGATAGCTGCCCTTGACCGTCAACAACTGCTGCATTGAATCCGTGTAGGAAAAGAACGATAGATCTAGCCTGTTTAATCTCAGTTCACTTATTGAGATCTGTTCCAATATCGCATCTTTGTTATGTTCTGACAAGTGTGTTACTGACAATTCCCTTAGAAACGGGCATATATTTATTAATTTTCGAATACCATCAGCTGAAGCGAAATGACAGTTTATTTTTCTAAGACTCAGTGGACCGATATCCATTACAGTACCTATTAATGTAGACCCAATATCGCAGGACTCGATTCTCAATTCTTCTAAGTATGGAAGTTCACTGATCAACATAATAATACCAGCTTGAGAAACACAACGACCGATACGATTTGCGCGCTCGTTCCGCGGTGGATCCATGGCCAATATCCTTAATTGTTTTAAATTTGTAATAGAGCAAAGGCCAGCATCGGAGACATTTCTAATTAAAACGGAAGCATTAAATAGGGATTTACAGATGTCTACTCTAGAGACAATGTTAATTTCTTCTAGTAGAGGGCAGTGGACGCCGATAACTTGTAGGATTTCATCAGTGCAAATGAATTTGAGGTCGAGAACTACCAAGCGGCCGAAGTTGGCGAGAGTTTCGATCCAGAACCGTTGAGGTATGCTGTTATCGAGGTCGCATTTGCGGAAGACTGTCATGTTGGGGTGCGTTAATACTTGGAGCTGGACCCGAGGGTCGCCGCGGTACTGGCAGCATGTTCTTTCTGAACAGAGGACATCAAATAACCTGAAACATTAAAAAACAAGTAAATATTTAAAATGTAACATCTTCTGAACACCAAAGCAAGCTTGATATTCAGAGCACATACACAGGTTTAGTTTACACTTCAAATAAATCGTCTTTACATATTTATTAGCCCCATAGCAGTACAGAACTTTTGTTTTGTATTGCCATATTTCACAATTATTTTTATTAATTTCCACAGAATAAGGCTATTCTTCAATAAATTTTCCAAGCTATTATTCTAGGTTAAAAGACTCAAGTCATGAATTGCTAGAACAGTGAAAAGGTGTTGGAATCTAAGATATTAGTGTGAAAAACTCTGTCAGATAACTACACTCAGGTCATTACAAATATGCAAACTATATAAAACCATTTTGTCCGAGTCTCTAGTTCGCTCTTACACATTGTCACATTCTTGTGATTTTCTCATTATGACATAATTTACACATATATAGTAGCCCCTGTAGTACATTATTTAGTATCATATAATTTTGCTAATTCACTGAAATGTGTTATAGTTCTTTGAAACATTGCTCAACATTTTTTATTACTAAAATAATGCAATGTCAACCAAGATATGGAACTGAGCCAATTTAAAAACAAAACTACTGACTCAGGAGACTAACTCATGAATGAAATAAATAACTGAAATGTGTAAGCATTGCTTGAGTAACCTACCTAATTATATTTTTAAAAATAAATAGATAAATAGTACATATTATATGAGGCTTCTATAATAAATTTTCAAATGTAACATTGTTAATAGTAGAATACAAGTATCAGGATTAATATATTTCCGACTTAGATTTTAATTGTTGTAATTTTATTACTAAATTTTATTCAATTACAGTTCAAAATATAAATAATAAATTAATATGTAGTTAAACATTATTCTCAACAATTATCATTACTCTATATGAGACTAGAGTTAATAAGTAGAAATTTTATATCAAGAAGTAAATAGTGTAGTGTAAAGTATAGTAGAAATGAAGATTAAACTATAAAATAAAAACAAAGCATTTACCTGGCTGGCAGCATAGCCATCAAGTAGCGCTTCAATTTGATTACCTCTTTCTCACACTCCTGAAATTTACTCTCGGGATAACTTTTTTCAATAACATAACAAGCAGAATTAATAAGACTAATACAACTTTTAACGCACAATTTAGTTAAACTACAGGGTTGCTTTGTGGGCGACATATCCAAAAACCTAAGCTATCCAAATGATAATTTTGTAATGTTTTATGTGAGTATGTCAGCTTGGTATTTTTTATGTAAAACTATTTTCTAGGTATTACATTATTCAGTAAGTCTAATCTCCAACTTTATTTATTTTGATGAATCGCCAGCCATCTATTGATTTCTTAATTTTGACAGCTAGCTAATGTCAGTTGAAATTCCTGCAGTATGTTAGTGATGTTACAAATAACTATTTGCCACTAACAGGTTTAGTAGATTTTCAAACAAATGTACTGTAATTTATTTGAATATCTACTAAACGTGCTGCAGGTACAGAATACCTACTTGTTGGTAGATATCGTAATAATATTATTGGATTTAATAATCATTTACGAATTTAGACGGTTCTACGACAAATTATGTTTTTTGTATTCATTACGATTTTTAGTACAATAGGACTCATTTTTCAGTATTTGATAGGTACATACCAGATGTATTAAATGCTCAGGTAGGTAGTTTGTGAGAATAAATTAGGTAGTACAGGCTTGATCAAAAGTTGTATCTCCCCTTAATAGAATTTGATTATGTACTTTTTAGTTGACGAGCTGTAACTAAAATCCGCTTAGATTATCTTTTATATCAAGCTTCTTGTGCAAACAAACTGTACAAATGAGTCTGTAGGGTCTGTAAGAAATTTGTAGGATAATGCTGAACCCATAAGATGGACTATGCAGAGGTCTCGGGTTTAAATAATGGCGTAGACCAAAACATAATTCTTAGATATTTTTTGTCAAAAGTTTCTGAATTTCCCAAATTTATAATGCCCACAATAAGTATAAAAGTTTAAGAACATACCTCCACTCCTCTTGGATTAGGTACTCCTGCACTTAAATTCTTTCTGTTTACATAATCGAACAAGGTTATGAAAGTCATGGACATAGTTTTTCTTGCACGGTAAAAAAGTTTAATGTACTTATATATATATTACGAATTACGTAACGAAGATATTAAATTTTAATAACAATATCATGATGCCTTCTTAAAGCAAGCATGGCGGAAAATGATCCGAAACACTTCTGTTCTGCTGGTTATAAAAAATAAAAGAGAGGGTAGACGTGGTAAAAAATGAAACAAGTCATTTTATTTTCAATATTTTAATTTTATTTTCATTTTTTCGTATGAGGTTACACCTAAAACTAATAATTTAAGATTAATTAAAAATATTCATTCGTCATAGATATTATCTATCTCACTAAAGTGCTTCTGATTAAAATATTTTTTACAAATTAGTGTAACAAGTCAAACCAGCGACTTTTAATAAAAATTAAAACAATATTCATAGCACCATAGGCAGAAAGAAATATATTGTTCACTGAGAACGTTACTTTAAAAAAAAGACCAGTTGCTAGTGGTTAATCAGTTAATTAATAAATTATATTAGAGTAGGTATACCTACATAGCGAATATGCAATAATGAAGAAGCTTCCGGATTGTACTTCTGTCATGTGAGTACCTACGCACACTATAATATATTATAGTAAGTACTAGTACCTATGTAGGGTATTCTTTATTTAAATGCTTGCAGATTTAAATCGAAGAAATTGCGCGGGAATCCTTATTCAGCTTTATTTATTTAACTTTGACTTATTACACTAATTTATCCAATCATAATAATCTTGCCTTATAATAATTGGGCATTATTATCATAAATAACGTATTACATAGAAATCATGAAAGCTTGTGCTACGGTACAAAACAATTTATAATTCGGTACCTACTTTATAAAATGTAAAATTGTACCCAGTTGTTAGTTCTGTTTATTTTAGATTATGTTATA
Organism: Anticarsia gemmatalis; assembly: GCF_050436995.1. Classification (NCBI taxonomy): domain Eukaryota; kingdom Metazoa; phylum Arthropoda; class Insecta; order Lepidoptera; family Erebidae; genus Anticarsia; species Anticarsia gemmatalis. The sequence continues at coordinate 3,055,159 of NC_134764.1, read as the reverse complement.
TCGAAATTCGGATTTTTTCTGTATAACAATAAACGTGGTTCAAATAATTTGTTTTTTCCGGTACAATACTAACTCGACCGGGTAAATGTTTGCCAACAAAATTCACCAGATGGCAGCAGCAGTGTAGAAGAAATACTATTTCACGCATAGCGGTCAAGCACGGCGCTGAAGTATGATACAGATAATACAGAAATGATTAAAATCGATTTATACTTGAAGAGATAAACTTAATACAAATAAACTAATTTTACATAATAATTATTCATCCAAATTAACTTTTATAGGCAAGAGTAGTAATAAATAGTGAAAAGGGCTTTGCTTGTTTATGTACAAATGACTTGGTAGTACAGAAATAGTGTTTATATCACATACCAAGTATTTAAGTAAAGTAAGTTATAGCACCCACAGCGGGTCTATTGTGTTAAGTCTACGAATTTCGTAGCACCGTAGTAGAATCGTAGAAGTTCGTAGACAGCGTAGACCGAAGGATTTATGAGTTGTTGTTGAGAAGTAGTAACATTCATTATATTCTGTTATAATATTATTTATAATGCTCCTTTCTCTCAAAGAGCATATCTCTTGATTAATATATTTAATAATATTTGAGTCGCAGAGTGCGCGTAATAACTTACTCTGTATCGATATATTAATTCATCTCTCTAGTTCCTTACACATTTAGGGGTTAAAAATTATAATTTATTGTTTACTTATTATCGTTAACTAACTTTCAGTTTAGCATAATTGATAGATCTATAATATCTAAGTTTCATATTTATCTAAAACTCTTTTTATATCTATAGTTATAACTCTCTAATGTACAATAATAATCGAATAAACGTTTTACTTAATACATTATTTACAATAATCATAACATCTACATAAATTGTTTTAAAAGAGACTACAATAAATAGTTTATCGTTTTGGCACTATAATTTAATAAATAAACGGACTTTGTTTAAAATTATATATTTTATACGACTACCTATCTACTTAATATCAAGACTTCATAAATTAATAGGATTGTTTTATTTTATATTAACTTTCAATAATAATACATTTATGTTGTGCTAATTTTTGTAAGGTAAGACATAATAAAGGAAATCTTTATTAAAATGCTTCCACTCTGTAGGTGTATAAATATCATATTTATTTTAACAAACAACTTCATAAAATATATGTAAGTATTTAAATAATAATAAGAACAAGCTATTCATTGAGTAACATTGAAAATAATATTTGATCTGGATTTAAAAATTGTATTAACATGACTAGATTTATTTGACTAGATAAATACAAGTAAAATAAAATACTTTACTTAGCAGTAAGTGAAACAGGAGGAACCATCAAAGTATGTTTTGAAAACACACTAGAAATAGACAATAATAATGTTTTATTTGTGCACAGTCAACACAACGAGGCTAAACTAAATTATAACACTAAATTATTCAGATACTAAATACTAAACACTAAGGGCTAAAGTATCTACAATAGATCTAAGATAGGATAAAAACTACGATAGTTAGATAAGATAGAAAGTTTTACATAAAAACGAATCACACGATATTAACGCAGTTCTTATCGTAGTACTAATAAAATAATATAGTCGAAGTCGTCGTAGAATAAAATAATAACGATCAGTAATCGACCGCCGTCTACGTGCTCGAATATGTTCGTTTCATTCTCTCGTTCGTTTACATTTTTATCTCTAATCTCTCTATCGTTACCTCCGATTGCCTGATCATCGTTCCGACTGGATGTTTCATTATCACCTAAACCTTTAGCTGTACCTTCTAGGTCAACTTCTTTAACCTTACGCTTGGGAGTACTCGTACCGCTATTATGCTTATCGTGTAGTGCCCCGTGTGGTGTGTGACGTGTGTGTGGCGTGTGTGTTGTGTGTGTGTCGTGTGGGGCGGGGTGTGTGCGGGCCCGGAGCAGTCCGCGCGGCCCGAGGGATCAGAGTCTCTTGTGCGAGTCGGTGCTGGCGCTCTTGACGGAGCCGAAGCGTCGCTGCGGTCCGGCGTTTGGCTCGCGGTCCAAGCTCGCCGCGCGGAGGATCAGACCGCGAGACTGGCGGAGGGACGACTCGGGCCGCGGCTGTAAATACACAATTTATGAATTAAATACATTATTATGTACCATTATTTCGACCAAATAAACATCTTGTGGATGACTGAGTCTTCCGTGATGCCCATTGGCGTATTCATTGATATAGTGACTTATGAAGATTTCCCGCAGTTAAAAGTATCCTATTAGTGTCTTGTTACATTTTGTTCCTGAACAAATAAATCCTGGATGTCTTAAATGCGTAGGAGAAGAAAGTGGGTATCATAAAGCAGAAAAGTCAAAATATAGGTTAGTTACCGGTTCCCCAACAGATCCTACTCGCAGTTGCCTCGGTTGTCGCGGCGCGTGCTCAGTGAAGGAGGTCTCGAGGGACTTGTGGGACGCGTCGCTGACAGATCGCGACAGCAGGTGAGTGGTGGACGAAGAGTTAGACTCCTCCAGTGTAGAGAACTCGTCCGGACTGTCCTCACGGTGAGGCGTGTCTGACTCCTATAATGTAACACTAATGATGGCGGACCCAAATGTAGTGTATAACGAAGAAAGCAAATTGAAACTGCATCAGCTTTTGTGCATTGTCCAATTGTTTTTAGCTTTAGTGAGCTATTAATATAAAAGTCTGCCGTGTTAAATAGAAAACATCGATTCGTAAAAGTTCTCAAAGGGTATTCACTCTGGGTGTTTTCTCTTCTGTTATCTCGTATTTAATACTGGACAGATGTGTGAAAAACGCCCAGAGTGAAACCGCTTAGACTGTGCTTGAAGAATAATAAAATAAAGAACATTTAGTACAAAAAAGAAGAAGTAATTTTGTTGTGCAAATTATACAAGCAACTGGGATAGCAGACATCCCTATGATAGAGATTCAATACCTGAACAAGTTTTACCTCTTCCAAGTCCCTTAGAGTGGTGGGGTAGTGGTGTCTTCGGGTCTCTTCTCTCTCTTTCTCCCTTTCTCGCTTTTCTAGTTCGTCTGCTAGCATCATTACTTCCCAATCCCCTCCACTTCCTGGCAATGCTGGAATGAAAAAGTAATAATTTCAGACTAAGAGCTATATGTCACATTGATTTTGGACTGTCTTGTTCAGCAAGCGATAATGCCCAAGGACCTCTTTTATTTTCTATGAGGGTAAGGCTATATAAAATTTACCTCTTATGGGCGACATGCTGCCGTGACTAGAGCTGCTAGCACGTCCGCGTCGCGAGCTGTTCTCCACAAACTCTTCAAACATCGGCGTGCGAGGCATCGACTCTGAGTCACTACTTGACGATGTTGATGTCCTGAAAAGTACACAGTTAAATGTTAAGCACACAATATTGCAAAGTAAATCAGATCAGATTGCTCTTGTATCGCGGGGACTCTAACAAACGTACAAACAACGAACACAAAGTAAATCCAGACCCGAAACAATTATTTTTGTGGATCGCATTTCATGTGGAAATCGAACCCACGACCTCCCGACGCAATAGTAGTGGCGTGGAGAGCTAAACCACTGCGCCACGGTTGTAGAATAGACTTGAAGTTCTGTTTGTCACCAATAAATGAACAGAAGATAAGGTTAAAAGTTAGATTAGTAACTTTTCAAGTCTTACGTATCGCTCCAGCTGTAGTCACTGCCCATGTCCAGCACGACCTCGCTGCAGTTGTTGGTCGCCTTGTGCGCCGCGCCCCGGTGGTAGCCGAAGAACGAACCTAAACTGAACTTGCGGTGCTGCCGCGGACGCCCTTGTTCTGGAAATGGACCTGATTTAATCAATGTAGAATAGTACTGTACGGCGACCAGAAGAAATGAAAACAAAATATAAACTGTCATTTTTATTTCTGCAAGCCAGAGTTAAAAAAAATAAGTCAGTCAGTATTTGAATCAATTTTGATATTTGGTCTCACAAAAACCTTACTGAGTGTTTCAGTACGTAACGGAGAGTGTTTGACGATGTATCGAATTGTTTCCCTATTACACTACCTACTTCCCATACCACAAATTGTTGGAATATCACAGGTGCAAGGTATATAATATATAACATATTGCACGTAGGGCTGAAGGTAAAAATGTTTTGTTATTGTATTGGAATTTACGACCGAACCATGAAAACTCACTCCTCTCATTCTTTCCAGTGTGATGCATCCCCGTGTCTACTGACAGCGTCTTCTTGATCTTGGACTTGGTGCTGTCCAGGTGGCTGCCGAAGAAGTGGAAGGGGTGCATCGCTCGCCGACACGCACGGAGGCTGGACTGCTCCGGAGAGAGGAGGGAACGATCCTCGGATGTTGTGTGGGGTGACATTGGTCTGACGAAGAAGAATAATTACATAAATCGTATCTAATGGGAGAGTAACATAAATAATACGTTAAGAAAGTGTATGGTATGTTGTATTATCATATATTTTAGAGCTTTACCTCGTCAGATCTTGCATCTCCATACTCTCTTGATCACTCTGGTCCTCCCAAGATTTCCTTTGTCTCAACTTCGCCGCCCTCTTCCTCGAATATGTGCCAGCTTTGCCATCTAAGTTGAGATCTAATCGTTTTGACTTGCTCACAGTCCACTCCTCTTTGCTGGACGACTTCTTGTCCGCTCTTGAGAGTGAAACAGCTAAACTTTGCAATTCGGAATAAGAGAGCTTTGCCAGTTCTATACCTTCGGTCAGTTCTGTAAGTTTTTCTTCAGTGATTTCTGAACTTGATGACGCTCCATGTGAAGGAGCTGTTTCTCTTTCAGGTGTTCTGTCTTTTTCTGCTTCGTCTGCGCTTGCGGTAGGTGGCGATGTTGCAAATACCGTGTCTAGAGAGTCGCCTCTCTGAAATTTAAACAGCTCAGTTCCTTTATTGTCCTTGAAATGTTGTATATTGAGGTCTCTGGAGAGAGTAGCATTACCTAACTATTTTAAGACCGTTCAGTCTGTGACTCCGTCTTAACATCAGCCTGGTCTGTCACTTCAGAGCTTGTACTGTTTTCGACCTAAATGTATGAAATGTTGTGTAAAGATAAAGCTAGATGTTATAAGCCAAGGAAAAAAGTGTATTAGAGAAGTTTTTATAACTTTGCATTCTGGGTAGAGTAGGGTTAAAATGTTTAAATATATTTACCATAAACCCTTCTTCGGCTACCGATGCATCATCACTGCCAGAGCTGCCGTTCTTAGATAAAGGTTGACTTGTAGCGACTGCTTCTTCAATTTGGTCCTCCGGTTCTGTTTCTTCAAGTTCTGGCGGTTGCTGCGTCGGACTCATACCTGACAGCCCTAGTCGTTCTAATTCTTGAATACGCTTCTGCAGTTGACTTATGATTTCGTCGCGTTTGCGTACTTCATTTTCTAAACTATTGAATCTGAAATATTTTAGAATTACTTTGCAAGCAATAAGATATCTTTTGTATGTAAGGTTTTGATCCATTTAATTACAAACTACCAGTAATCATATAAGATTGGTTTTAGATATTACCTTTCTTGAAATTTTCCTTGGACTTCATGCAAGTGACCTTGTATAACTTGTTTGATGCCTAGTAAAACTTCTCCGAAGTATTCCTGTTCTTCAAGCGAACCTGTCAAAGAATATAAATCTTCTTCGTTTACACAATATAGCACTGTAACGTATTCATCATGTTAGTTAATATATAGAAACATATATTTACCCCGTAGCAATTTCCTTTGGTTAGCAACAGCTGATATTAAAGTGAGTTTAGGTTTCTCTGAAGGCACTTTGATTTCTTCAGGTCTTAGGGATTTGAAATCATACATTGGATCTATATTTTGCTGCAGTTCATAATCAGTTCTAATATTTATTCCGTAATCTTTGGTTATGTTTTCTGCAGGTTTTACTATTTGATTTCCGGGACATTCGCTTGGAGGTAATTCTGGTTCCGTCGGTGGTGGAGGAGATATGCGAGGAGTGGGCTCGACGATAGGTTCCGGCATATGGAAAACATCGTCACTAAGAGAATCAGCTGGAGCACTAGCTGGGGGTGACGGTAACGTATGACGATGAAATGTTACGCTCTTTGCAAATTTTGAATGTCTTGCAGCATATCCTTCTAAAGTTGGTGCACGGATAAGCCTTTTCAGTTCATTACTACGCTCGGGACTTTCTGCTGGTGTAACATCTTCAGATAATTTCTTTAATATAGATTTTAGCGTTCGTCGTTCTAGTGTTTCGTTGGATTCGTGACTTCCTACAGAATCTATAGATTTTCGCTTAAATTTCCTCTTGTCCATAGTGCTACCTTCTGAATGACTCCTAGTTAATGTATCACCTAGTAAATCTTCAGATGAACTGGTGCAATCTAGACTAGAACTCCGAATTTTAACTACTTTCTCTAGTTCAGCTAGCTTTTGCCTTTCATTTAATATTTTTAACTTCTTTACGAACGGTAGTCCACCATATTCTGGGGATAAATCATCTATAGACCTATATTTTTTAACTCTCGGTAGCAACATACCTGGTGTCATGGGTGTAGTTTTTGCTTCAGGAGTTTTCACTACGTTAGATACATTTTTCTTCGGAGACAACGTTAATAAATCTAATGATTTTTCTTGGACGGGTTCCAAAGGGCCTGTTAAGCAAAGCTTAGGTTTATCTTTATCACTATCACTAGCAACTTCAACATTATTATTGTCTATTTTAACAAGCTCCGCCGTGGTCACCAGAGGCACACATATATTTACAGCTGCTTCAGGTTTGCTTTCTTCTTTCACTTCACTACAAGCTTCAGTATCTTTCTTCTCTTCTAAACTAGTTTTGCTTTGACTTTTAGACTCACCTAATATAGCTGCCTTTTTAAGTTTATTCCAAGGCTTTTTACTTTTGGTTTCTTCTTTAACTTCAGACGCTGGCATGGGACTAATTTCTACAGGAGCTTTTTCTACAGACGCTTGTTTACTTTTTTCCGCTGACGTATCTGAATCTTTTCCACTTTGCAATAGTTTTAATTTATCTCGAAATGTTGATCCGACAGCTTTAGCTGGGGATTTTATTTTGCTGACAACGGAATGTGGAATAGATATCAAATTACTTTCGGTTTTTGGCGTTGGTTCGACTACTGCTGCAGGCTTTTCGCTTATATCTTTATTGAGTGGTTGGCATACAGCAGTGCCGTCACTTTGGACTTGTAATATTTTATCTCTAAAACTAACTTTCGGGCGAGACGCGCCGTCACTTGAACCTGAAGAATTCTTTCTAGAAGTTTTAGTGGTTGGGCTCTGTAATTTACCTGGGGAACTAGATTCTGAACCCTTTCTTATTGGGCTGAGAGTCTTTATGGTAGGGCTTAAAGGACTTTTGATGGAACTAGGACTAATTGTATCGGAACTAGAGGGTTGATTGCTTGTGGTTGGGGTGAGTTGGTTCTTCTCTCTTTCTTCTTTTGCTTTTAATAAGAGTAGTCTTTGTATTAACGGGAGTCCAGCTCCAATAACTTCAGGTTCAGCATCTGGCGCTGAGCTGGTGGAAGGAGTTGGCTGGGTTGACAGAGACACTACTGATGATGTGGAATGTCTCTGTTTGGCTACTTTTTCTTCGCGGTCCTGGAACAAAAAGTATTAGTGTGTTTTTGTATCTGAAGCTAAATATTACCAGATGTGACAAATTTTGCCATTCAGGTCTCATACTTGTTTTTCTTTTAGTAGTTTCAATCGTGACAGTAACGGTAGTCCCGCTCCTATCGGTGATATGCATTTTTCCCCATCTTTACTGCCTGATGTGGTTTCTCCATTTCCATCCTGTAAAGTAACATATTTTATAGTATTTTCTATGACAAATCCTATAGACAAATAGAGGATAGGATTAATTCATCTATTTTTTTTTAACAAACCTCATGATTATGGGGTTGTGAGTCATCACTTTCGACTCGAGGCATTCTTCTCAACATTTTTCCTTCAGTAGTACTGGACCTTTCAGCGCCGGCCAATGCTTGAAGTTCTAATGATTCTCCTGAACGACGCCCTGCTCGAGATCTGCTGCGAATCGCGTTGCGAATGCCCTAGCGGTTGAAACATAGTTTAGTAAAACGATGGATTAGATGAGATTTTTCTCAATTAATATGAGATATTGAGTAAAAATAAAAATACAAGTTTTATATGTAACCATTCAGTACTTGTGTGTTTAATGTGTGACTTTCTTCAATGTAAGCATTGAAAGCAATCATACATATTTTAAAACACGAATAAGTCTGAATTTGAATCAATATGAAAGTAGCTTAATGGCTATGTTTACCTTAACATCGCTTCGCAATTTATGTACGATCCTTTTAGATGCACTGTCGTCACCAGACATCTTGTCTGGACTAACTTCACCTACAAAATATATTCGTACATTACCAAATAAGTCCTTAAAGTGAAAACAAGAAATTTGTTCACTTCTCTGAATGCTTAAAAAGGTTTCGAGCGCGTCCCAATTTAGGCGTTCGTCGGTACTCACCTTTGGCTTTTTTTGGACCTAAGTGAAAAATTTTGGGGTATCAGAAAACAATCAATACATTTTCTATTAATACAAAGCGTTAGCCAATTTCTATACAAAGTTTTTTCTTTGAATGCCAGAAAAGCGAATCAAGCGTTTTACCGGCTTATGTTACCTTTAGCACATTTTCGGGACATATTTTTGGCCTCCTGTAATCGTTTCCTGCCTAATGTTTGCAATATTTCCTGGGCTTCTGGATAGTCTTTCATAGCTGCTAGCACATCTTCACGAGACAGCGAGAATAATTCTGAATAGCCTACAGACCGGACATCGGCTGTGCGTCTGAAAAGAAACGATAAAGTACCAATTAAGATTTTTCGGAGTAGAGAGTAATTTATCAAAAAAATGTACGTAATTTATCAAAAACATTTCCAAATTTTAGACTGATGCTGAGAATTAAAGTAAATAATATACCATATTAAGATACCATATAAGATATTACTTATAAAGTTTCGTCAAAAATACCGTTCTAATATCACCTTCAATAGTACCCCAGTAAATATTAGCCTTCCTTCAACAAATATTTGGCTTTCGACTTACTTGTTAAGTCCATCGAGGTTTAATATTCCGATCTCGCCAAAGAAATCGCCTGCTTTCATAGTGGTTAATACTCTGCCTGTCTCTGATATCACTTCCAGAATACCGTCTGCTATTATAAACATTTCACGGGCCACTTCACCTAAAGAAAGAACACATTAAAATTTTGTATATACCAGTCTATCACAAACATTGACAAAATTAAGGTGCATGGAAGCCTCTCCGCGGCGCACCCTGAAAGCAGCTAGATTCAGTAACGCAAAACCTAAGCTGACTAATCCTCTCACCACAAGAACCTCAGTGGTATACAACATTAACTTAAAAAAGACAAAAAAGCGTAGAGTAGTAAATAATCTTATGGCCTTTTGAGGTCCTTTACCAGTTCGACATTAGTGGATTTAATGTCATAAACAATTGGATATCTCTTTTCATAGATGTATATTAATAGGATTTAATGTCGTATACCGTTAAGTGGAACTGGTTCTTGCGGTTTTAATCGTGCAAGAAGCATTTTTTCAAAAAGTGGAGTTACTATTCTATACCTCCGATGTGCATTATGGTACTCTAAAACACTAGGTAAAATATCCAGTCTCTTCAGATACCAATGACTTGTCTCTCAGTAGAAAAAAATAGAAAAAGAAGGTTCTAAATTAAATCAAGTATTTCTTGTAGTGAAAAACACAATTCTCATTTTAAATTGCTAGCACATTCATATCTTCTTTTTATTTCAGCATCGACTTCAAGATGATTAAAATTCATAGCTTGATTTACATTGCTCCCCGTTGCAATATTCAGTGCATTTAGCTATCGTGAAAAATAGGGTTTATTTTTATCGCAGGCACTGATGACAATTTACAAGTTCATTGTATTACTTCACATAAGAGCTTTCGAGTAAGGGCGCGTCCCACTATGTCGTAACGATTAATTTATCGTTGGACGACTGTTGCTAATAGCTGTTCCCATTATAACGATTGTTTGTCGTCAAAAATTTTATTGTTTAGTGACTGTCGTATCTAGCCGTCCCCACTGTCACGATAATCTGTTGTCACTGCAAAAAATGTCGTAGACGACAGTGAACCGTGTCGTTCTATATGTGAACACCTCCATTTAAACATATAAGCCACGACACTTAAAACCACACTATTATTTGTCGTCACGACATAGTGGGAACGCGCCCTACAATTTCAATTCCTTGATTTCAATTCTTTTTGCATCAAAAGGGAATTGGTCGGAATGGATCACGTAAAGCATTTTACGGCTTACCTTTTCTACAAATGGAATCACCGGGTGTGAATATGTACGCTTTCATTTTCAATACCAGGTCGTGGAGGAATTCTGGCTGGCACTCTTGGAATATCGTCACCTGTGGAAATGTAATTAGAGGGATAAGTGAGTTTGTGTTCTTGGGGAATGTCTTGATATGACTCACGGCCGAACATTGATTAAGAACCTACGTCTTATTTAGTTTTGTGTCTGTATTAAATGTGTCTTGTTATTCTATTCTTCTGTGATTCAAAACATAGGTTGGAAAAGGAGTCAATAGGGACATACAAAATCGAGGGCAAGAGACTAAGTACTGCAATGAAGTTAAAGAATTCGATAACAATTTCAAAGTTAAGTAAATAAAAAACTGAATTTACAACTTTCTTTAATTTCAATATGTCGAAATATAATTTAAAAGCACCTTAAAATCATCAAAAGGTATGTTTTCTACCAAAGTATTATGTAATTTGTAGTCACAAAACAAGTATAAACGCCTGCAATTTATTGTCAAGAGTTTCTCGTATCGATCGGCACTCCACGGGCCATCTTTTATTAGTCGTACGAAGTAGTTGTGCAGTAAAGAGGTTTAACTGTCGGACATTGGACGATAGTTGACGACACATGTGGTTTATGTGATGCACGTACAACGTTTTATTGCAAGCGAACAATGCCGTCTGGATGAGTTCTGATATCACATTTGTGGACGACTGATGATATTGTCTGATGTGTGGGCTGAAGTAAATCGTTAACTCAGTTTGGAAGGAGTTTCTTTCCAAAAATATTAAAAAAAAATCTTTAACCTCTAAATCTCTTAATTACATAATTCGTTATTACAATAATTGGAAACTAATATCACAGATATGTTTGATAATTATAACATAAAGTCCAAAGAAACCAGTATATGCGGCAAAGATGAAAAGAAGAATCTCCTTAAGTCGCGTAGTTCAGTAAAAAAATATTCTATCAATATAAATGATTAGTATAATATCAGCGTCATTTTCAAAAGATACAGGTTGATAAGATTAAAGAAACTGCAATTGACAAGCAATTACCAACATAATTAGTTGCAAGTTGAAAATGAAAAAGTGTGATGCAATTTGAAAGTTAATTAAAGCCTAGTTTATCGTAAAAATATTAAAGTATGTCATTAACCCCCGGTTTCTGAGATAGAGTTAGCAGTAGTTTATCTATTCAATAGCGTTTAAACTCATATAAAAAAACGCTATTGAATAGATAACAACCGCTAAATGTACTCAGAAACCGAGCATTAACGTTTCATATAGAAATCATAGTAATTATACGGTTGAACTTGAAAAAGCTTTCATAACGAATTGATACCTAATATTTGTGCCGATTTTCGTGTTACAGTCTTATCATAACTGACAGTATAAAGTGGTCGTTTGTACCACGTGATTGCACTTCAGAGAGCCGTTGTTTTGATACGTATATGAATAATACTGTGAATGGTAAAATGCGAGTTTAGAGAACATTTCGTGACACTAGACTCATTTGTTAAATAAATTGTAGATTTGTGGACCATTCTGGCGCCAACGCCAATATCAGACGCTGTTACAGTGCGTATATGTATGTATTATTTATTCTAGATACTTATCTTCATAGAATCTGATTGTATATGTCTTCGTCAACCCTAACTAGTTTAATTTGTACTCGTTTATCCGAAATGCTCATGCTATGTATTTTTTTTCTCATTAATAAAGTTGAAATTAAAATTGTTTCAGACTGAAACATTATATTAGTCACACATTTGATCATATTATTATGATTATCTTAATCTAAAAATACAAGCTTGTGATGTCACTATGTCGAATCAATATAATAATATTATACTAAAAGAGAAGTTGATTTAATTGGTAGTAAAACTACCGTATTGTGTAGATAAACACCCACACATAAATTATTTCTCAAAACATATATTTAGTTAGTTATATTGATCACAAACTTATTCACAACAATATTAGCAATATCGTAATCTACCAAATAATGTCCGCATTATAACGCGTGTCGTGAAATTACCTACAAAAGAGGCATCAAATAGAAATAGTTCAGGCAGACATTGTTCAAGGGATGCCTTGAATGATCGTAACGGTAAAGAGCCCTTATCACGAGCGTATTATTATATACCGAATATTCTCGTGTGAGAGATATTACAGGAATTTGAATAATAGTTCGGCCTTATGTTAAGAAGATCAAGAACTTAACGTTGGGACAAATATCTGTAGAGGCAATTAGTTTTGTGTCTTTATTGTAAGCCAATAAGATTGTGTTTTGATGTGTTTGAGGTATAAACGTGTTTAGTGTTAGGAGTTATTTTAGGAACAGTCGTACTAGAATATTGTAAAGTGATGTTTAATTGTGATCTAAGATTAATGGTTGATTGTTAGGAAGATTATTTGTTTGTTATATTTTGCTAGATATCTACTAGATTTACCTTAAAATTGAAGTGATAAACATGTCACAAAATATGTAAGAAATAAACACATTACATGTTTTGTGTTTTCATATTTTGAGAATAGGCGGCAAAAAGTTAAGTTTACTTTATTACAATAACAATTTTGTGAGGAAATTGGTAAAAATCTCAACGCTGTGAGTACAGTCAGTACCGAGCATGATTCAAACAAAACTCACCCTCGGGGTCTATGTGATTTACCGAATATTTTTTTATTAAAAAAACAATATTCTTGGTCCTTCCAGGAACTGATTAACATTGCAATTTTTTATCAAAATTGTTCGTTCTTCATGTAGGGTACTCAGTATAAAAGAAAAATATATTATGATTCGTTTGGGATTTCATTTTTCAAATTGTTTTATTATAATGTTGAACAATATGTTATGTTAAACAATATGTTAATATGAACAATTGGTATGTTCCTTTTTTATCTCGATTATACATGTTTTTTTCGTATAACAAAAGTATTTCTAATATTTTTTAATAGTCTCCTAAAAGGTGTGTATGGTGGACACCATAGTCATTGCTGGGCAAAAGCCCTCTCGTATTCCCTCCAAAATTCCAGTTGTTTTTTAATAACTCAATATTTTTTTAAAAGCAAATGCATTTTCTTTTTGTATGCTTGTTTTTAATACTTTAATATTTTTTTAAAAGCAAATGCATTTTCTTTTTATACGCATTCGTTTTCATCTGATTCCGTCAATAAAATAGTTTTAAAACCAACTTATACTTGTTATATGGTACAGTAAATGAAAGAGTAGTTCTCAGCCTCTAGTTCTGCGAAAGCGCCGAGGGCTGACCTTGACGGCCTCCACGTAGATATAACGTGATGGAAATAGGTCAGCTTTGGTGTTCAAGCGATGGCCTAATGACTTCACTCGGATTATTAAAGAGCTTGTATTTTATTGTTTGAAATATGAATTTTATTTGTTGACTAGTGTGGTTGACTTTGTTTGGAAGTTAATGTTGAGTTAGTAGATTAAAATAATCGTAAGGTGACTTTTTAATCTGTTTTTAAAGATTTGAAAGGTAAATACACAGTTAAGCGTTGATGATTTGAAAAAGGTTACTATTCATGTTTAATATGATGGTGATATGGACAAAAGTAACGATTAATATCTAATTACAGTGCAATTCTAGTCCGAATGGCAATAAAATAATCTTTTGTTGCAACAATTTGTCTCTTTTTCATAGTTGTCTTATTCAGTAGAATTCAAGCTACACAACAAAGTTTTTATGTCTGATCAAACGTAACATCACTAAGAGTACAAAAACAAAAGTGAAACACTAATACAATTATTCCACGATACCATGATTTCTTATTATTAAGTTCAAGTATATAATATGAAATATATGTATAAATACCTATGTTTATCCGTTATTTCGTTACCATAGTACAAGCTCCGTTTAGTTTGGAATCAATTGACCAATGATATTTATTTATTCATAGAAGTTCATTCTCTTACCTTCTTCAAGACGCTCAAATTAACATGAAGAGCGAGCTCTGTCTTGAGTTTGTCAGGCAGCAGGCCGAGGGCAGTATTGATGTCCCCTCCGCCCTGGATACGCCCCCGGGACCACGAGTAATCGTACCAGCGCAGCACTCGCCGCTTCATACCACCTGGCACCTGAGATATATGGGTTATCGTTATGTACGAGAAAAACCTTTAAGATATTGTACCTTCACACCTTTGATGGAAGAATGCTGTCACGTTTTTATGGTGACTTTACCCTACGTTCTTCTTTATTAAAGATTTGAGTTCGAATTTTCTTTTAAGATAATAGCTAGCTAATTTAAGCTACTTTGTAATAAATAGAAGGTATTCCTTTCGTATGGACAAAAAGCATTAGCAAGTACAAGTGGATTTAATTTTGTATATGATTAGTTAGTCTTACAACACACATATTCAGTTTGGCAATATTTATTAAACAACAAAACCGACTCGACTCACTTGTTCGGCTCGTGCCGATCGGGTTAATCTACACATATCCGTATTTGCTGCCCGGCTACGCCGATTAATCCATTGATCACCGCCGTCGGCTATACTCGACAAATCAGCACGAGCTCACGACGCTATATTTTTGTCGACATTTGCCGGCGAAAGCGTCGTGAGCACTTTCTGATTTGTCGAGTATAGCCGACCGTGGCGGTCAAAGAGTTAATACTGGATCGAATACGTGTGTAGCAAGCCTTATGGTCCAGTTAATTAGCTGTAATTAATAATTACCTTATGATGTCTCATATAAGTTTTGGCGCCGTCCAACAGTCGTTCAAACTCGAGCCTGTTAGCGTTCCTGTTGGTGATGACATTGCCCACCTGGCCCACTATCGTGGCGAATATGAACACGCCTATCAAATAGCTCACTATTGTGAACACGTACCTGAGAAATAACGTAAATATGCTTGTTTATTGAGATCATAATATGTGATCATTGTTGCCCCGCTAGACAAATAGTTTGGACAGAAAATTATAAAATTTAAAAGATTAGTGGAGTGGTTTGAGCATGAGCGCTGAAACCAAAGTCTTATAGTTACAAATTGCTATTGTTAAGTATTTGCCGTCAAACTGTTCGCCTAGGGGAATATAAATATTTTATTGCTAGTAATTTCAGTTTCACAAGTGTACAAATAAACAGATTTAAACAGAATTAAAACATAGAATAACATTTAAATTGAGGTGTTTAACACAAGTCTGCTTTAAACAAAATAAACATCTTATCAAAAGAACAACTAACTACAATGAAGTTTAACTAAAACAAATAACAAAATATAAATTGTGCAAAGTTTTCGAACAGTTGCGATAATACAAAACACCCCAAAGCAATAGTAACGGACAAAATGAGCGATACGACAAAATGGCGGTTTCATTCAGTGAAGGCTGTTCGAAAACTTTCTAAACTCGTTGTAATCGACATCGATGAGTGATAAATAAAAGTAACAAATAAAATAAATACAATTCATGATGAAGTAACTAGTCACATTGATTGTCGTTACCCGAAGTTCGCAGCGCGAAGCGAACAGCCTCCAAATTTCTGCCGCCGCCATTTTTATTTTTATTACACTCCACACTGGCTGTTTCCCTCCAACAAAATGTTTGAGACAGTGTTTATGTGGAATTAATGAAGGAATAAATATACAGCTGTATTATACCGCGGCATTACGGACTATTTAGGCTTCAAGTATTTTGCCTAATGTCGCTAAGCTTTCTTGGAATGTTTGAGTATAAAATTGAGTAGCTACGTTTTATTTTCATGGCTCTATTACCAAGTGAATGTGTTAAAAACTACTCTGGTACGATATAAGTGCGATTCTATTGTGATGAAGTTGTAAAAATCCTTTTCTGTGTAATAAAACGCATTATTGCGTATTCTAGTGCAATATGAGTCGCCATAATATTTTTATTTCCGTCCGTATTGCCTTAGGAATACGTGCTGTAATCAGAGAATAGAAAGTTACTAAAAACACTGTCTGCAAAACACATGTTGTAAGAAAACAACTGTTTTTAAATAATATAATACGAGAATGGTGGTGGTAATTCATAAGTGTACGTTTTACGAAATCTAGCGATTGGTCAGATCATAACGATGTTCTTTATTAAATGTTTGTTACATAAAATTAGCATAACGGTCTTGTTATGCGATGGTTCTGTATAGAAATTAGGTAGTCAAAATACTTAAAGTAAATCATTCAAAGCGTCTGTTTTTAGTTTTATTAAATCTGTCTAGATATTTTTGCAATACCTAAAACTGTTGATTATGGATACCTAATTTTATTTTCTACTCCAAAAATGTATAGTTATGCCTCCTGTTTTTGATAAAACAGCACAATATGTATTGTTTTATTTCTTAAATTAAAATGATTGCCTCTTCTTTTAATAATGGTGTTACATTTCTAATCTTTTCCGTTTCGTCCATTCTCTCAACTTAATTTACTGTCTTTGTCCGTAATACAACACAGATTGCGAAGAGGAGACTGTGATATTTTCCAAAGACAAAATTAATTGAAAGCTTAATCTAAGTCGTCGCTCAGACTAACTCCGGGATATTCTCTTTTGAAAATGAGTAAACATAACAAGAGAACGGACTTGAAATATTTTGATAAATTAAATACATAAGTACGATATAAATGTCGCCTCATGTTTACGGATGTTTGAAAGAAATCTAAATAAATGAGAAAATTGCATTTGAATCTGTATTACAGCGCTGTAAGTTCCGCTTATGCTATTACATTTATTATTCAATATGTGAAATGGACACTTGTAAATTTATTGATTGACACCTTACGTACTATTACTGTGTAAAACAGAATTGCACAGAAACTAAAACATAAAATACTTGTATATAATTTACAGATGACTAAAACAATGTTACATTTTAGTGAGTAGAGTCTATTGAATCATTTTATTATGAAATCAGTTCCGAATTAAAGAACAACAAACGTGCTATTCTTAATGTAAATAGAAAGCAGCTAACAAGTCAACTGAGCGTAGAGAATTTGAATTAAACGTATTTTTACAAAATTAAACATGCCAACGGGCGACTGAATATGACACTGAGCTTTTCGCTAGAATTAGATCCAATATCAAAGGCCAATATGTAAAGGCACAAACCTTCTATGTGCGAGTCGGACTCGGTCACGAAGGGTTTCGTACCAACACAATAAAAAAATACACCCTTAATATTTGATACTTTTATATAATTAGTATTTGTGGTTATAGCAGTAACGGAAATACATAATTTGTAAAAAAATCAGCGTTCTTGCTATTACAGTATATGAGATACAGTCTGGTGACCGACAGACGGGCAGACAGCGAAGGCTAGTACTATGGTTCCGTTTTTATCTTATAGGGAGGTTTAGGTAACCTTAAAAATGATCTGGAGTCGGTTTGAGAAGGGTTTAAAGTCAGCCTTGGCCGCAAAAGTGTATAAGTGTACGTCAGTTCTACCGTCAGCTGTGGAGAGGTATCGCCGTAATTAAAGCCCGTTTCTAACGAGGCACAGAGAGGAACCAGTGGCTAGATTCAACGTGTTTTGTCTCTATTCTGTCGCGTGCCGGTTGGTAACGAAATTACAACGCAGTTGATTTTGATTTGCTTCCCATTAATTAGTGTTAAGAATAGGTGTAGACATGTCTCTACTATTTGATTGGTAAACGAGAAAGTTAACTACAATATAGGGAAGTACATACCATGCAAAGTTTTGAATATGTTTAAAATATGTGCGTGTATGTTTATCGAAAACTAATAATGTTAAATTGCTACTTTTCGGAATAATTCTTCCATCGTCAGAGGGCTTTACTAGAGTTTGACATTTCTGATACTTACAGTAGCGTAATTCTGTATAATCTGTTCTGTGGGGTATCGACATTTCAAATGTACTGTTAAAATAGTTCTTACGGAGCCCAATAGAGGCGCTATACAAATTTTCGTGTAAAATTTATCGATAGCTAGTCGGTTCTCGGTAGTCGATAGTAGTAGAGAATCGAGCTACTGTATGGAGAATCTATCAAAAATGTTAAGATTATTTATGAATAATATTAGATCGGGGAAAAAGTCTTTTCGTATTATAATATGTATGAACTTGTAATAAAGTCTCTTTGGCTTCAAGAATCAAATGAGTACACAATTCATTAGGTTTCTTTTAGTGAGCTCGTAAGGTACCCAAATATCGACCTTTTTTGTGTAGAGAAAAGATTTTATTACAAGTTCATACATACTATAATGCGAAAAGACTTTTTCCCCGACGTAATACTATCTGACGTTGAAAAAACTGTAGGTACTACATAATTAAAATAACGTTTAAAAACACAATTCGTACCTTCACATGGTGTTGACGTACGTTTTGATTCGACAAAACAATTTTCCAGTACAATGGCTCGTGAAATGAACTAATTCTAACTTTGTGCCGAATTGTGTCTATTACTTGTGTCCCCAACAACTTCTGATCGCATATACTTTGTTTTATTTATATTATTTTCTAAGCCATTGAGCAATCGGTGATAGTTGTGGGAGATAATAAAATCATGGAGATTAACAAAACAGTAGAACACTCTTAAGTGGTACTGAATATATTAATATTATTTTGATTAAAATTTTATGTCATTTTAAGAGAACATATTTACAAAGAGATAGTTTAGAATAATAATAAAAAACCTGATGTGCAAAGTTAATTGCAAGTTCTAATTTAATTTGAGCCAATTTTACAAATTTTCCCTTAGTTTGACTGAGTGTTAATGAAGCCTGTACTAACATACAAAAGTGCTAGAAGTGAGGTTATTTTCACTTAAATTGCCAGGCATCGTATTAGAGATTTAATAAAATTCTTCTCAAAAGCTTTGGGATTGTAGGATGTCTAAGTGCTGCTTATACGGTGGTTGAACGCAAGGTCCAACGTGCCTGCATGCACTTTACTTGTATAGAAAATTCTGTATAATGTAATTAAAAACCTTTTAAAGGTACTGCAAGATAATTATGATAATAATGAACTAGAAGACAGCTTTATAATAAATTAAACTATTTTTATAAAAATGTTAAGTGTGATATAAAATGTATTTCTAAAGAAAATCCAGTAATGGTTTCTAGAATGGTGACTTTGCTTGAAAGCATTTATTTTTCTATTCTCTAATGTGATTAGGATCTGAATACTGAAAATAGATTTTAAATATTGTCCGGGCAGAGAAAAGCTTTTGAGATGAGTCCTATCAAGATGTTGTTTCAAAGATCTCCAAAATATAAAATAAAAGAGTTTATTTTTGTTTTCACGAAACAAAATGCCAACATTTTGCAACTGTCCTTGGAATTAACATACCGTATACTGAATGTGCACAACATTAGAAAAAACAGCCTCGTTCAGCGAAGCATAGCAAGTAGATCACCGTCGATAACTGTCTATTGACACAGAATACTTTGTCTAGCGGCCCTAGCCTTAGCTTTTTATAGTATTGGGCGGGTCATAATGACCAGATGACGTCATACCTGCCTCCAAACAGTCGTTTCGGCAAAAACTAAGCGTCGCAATCACCTTCCCAAGTTGGAAAGTCGCGTATTCCTTGAAGCGCGCCCAATGCGCTTAACCTTCTTCAAGTGGGTGTTTTATAGCTAATCTAAGGGTTGTCTTGGGATGTCATAAATCAGAGACATGGAACGCTAGTGTTTGACCTGTGGTTATTTATGACCAACCTCTTCATTCGCTTCGACAGATTTATCGATGTCCTGGTGCGATATGGCCGACAATTTCGGGATTGCCATTAGTTTTTTGACCTTGTTCGCTACGATTTCCAGGATTACAGTCTTTGGAAGTTTGTTCATTTCGTTTTTTTTATTCATAAGACGTCGTTTTCAGGTCTAGGCTATCTGCTTGATTTATTGTTCTTTAAAAGTAAGTTTTTCCAATAAATTGGGTAGACCTCCCAGGAGAGATGTTATACATAGATAATATGATTATGGAGTAACTAGCTCAGCTGAGAAAAACTATGGAAACTCTGTAATACTCAGTTCTTGTTTTCTCTTTTAATTATCATAAAAGCTGAGGACTGAATGTCTGTAACGGGCTGATCGTGTTTTTTCAAAAGCCCTGCTATTTATTTATTCTCTAAATCATATAGCTTTGGTTGCGCTTGTTATATTTCCAGTGGTTGGATCACTGTATCGTTTCCATTAATCGGCTGTCATTCATCTCTTCCACATGGGTGACGCATCGAAGCCTCGTGTTGCTGTCTAATCTCGTTATTCCTGACAGTATGACTTTTGCAAATATTTGCCATTTCGTTTATTACTCTATTTGACACAATTATTCTCTAGTGCAGATACTTATTTAGACAATAAATAAAACATACCTACATACATACATAATATCACGTGTTTTTCCCATAGGAATAGGCAAAGAGACCAAAGAACGCCTTGGTACGATCCTTACAAACTTTTTTTGGTTCAAGCACTTCCATATATCTCATCATACAGGACTATTAATCAATAAGTACAGTAAATAATCTTTACACATAAAATTAAAATAACTCATTCAGGCGTATTTGCCTTGTGTTCGTCAAATAACTTTCTTATCGTTTATCTAGATTAATTTGGATAGATTGCCACAAAAATAGCCACACACCGTTTATTTACCTTTGAAATCATTCATAACACAGCTTTCTTTATACAAATTATAACAGGAAAAATTCTGATACCTACATTGAAGTACAATACTATCGTCTATTACTCTAACAAGAGAATGTTTCAGAACAAAGAAGTATTTGAAGCACGTTTCTCTGTAAATTTATGTGTAAATAAACATTGGTACGTGTCGTTGGAAGGGAAAGATTTTCGCTTTTCATTGGATGGATATCGGGAGGCGACAAACCTGCAGTCTTGTTTCCAATGCTATTGTATAAATTGAGTGCACCAGGGGAATATATGTAGTTGTTTCGAAATTTGTGACAAATGCTTTAGGTTTAATGTGCTTTGTTTTTGATAGTGCCGTTTAATGCCTGATGCCGTTTAAGTACGAAGCCCATAGCCAGTTGCGCTCACCGTTCGGTAAACGATCTGTGGGTTAAGCAAACCTTGGCGCGGTCATTCTATAGATGGGTGACCGTATAGTGGTATTTGAACTGGGCGTCTCCGTTCTTCGGAGGGCACGAAAAAGTCGGTCCCGGTTGTTATCAATTAAGATAACAGTCGTTAAGGCACGTCAATGGCCTTTGGGCGGCTTGAACAACTTTGACACTAGGTTGACCACTAGCAATACGATGAGAGAGAATACGAGTAAGGAAAACAAAAAGCAGCCGTAGTTTTGTTTTGGTTAAAGGTCCTTGAATACAGTCAATAACACCGTCTGGAAAAACCCATACATTTAAGTAGGTACGCTAAGAAGTTGTTAGAAATCAGTAATCCCATTTATTCATCTGTTTTACCAAGAAAACTCAATCTACTTTCATCGTGAAATTATAATCTAATAACTACTATACATTTCAAAGAAAAACAACAAGAAAACAAGCGGCACTTGTTTACTTACTAAGTCGATACAGTTTTATGTAATATCGTCCATACATACAGGATTCTACGTTTATTCCACCGTGAAAATTGGATGGAATTTCTCAAATAAAACCTATTTGTATTAGCACGCAAGAACGCGTAAAGAAAACTGCTATGATACGAAAAGAAAATTTCTCTCATGAGTTATGTGGTTCTTGAAGAAATTTTCTTTGGATATTATGCCTACGTGGGACATACGAAGTTTGTGTAAGAGGTGCCGGGGGAATGATTTTCGAAGTGATTGCAAAATGTGATATAAAAATCAAATGAAGAAAAGGAAAAATGTGTTAGAAAAAGCTTTGAATGTTTCTTGTATGTGTACGAGTTTAATGGCCAGAAAATAAAAGTTCGTGAAAAATTTGAAATTGTTGTCGATTTTTCTGTGTTTAATTGACAAGGCTATTCAATTCGACACCTTAATACTGATATATATAAATAGGCTTATTGGGCAAACAGATTGCCATAATTCAGAAAAGCTAAAATAAAACAGTTATTATACTTTACATCATACGTAGCCTAAAGGTAAATGATTTCTATACTAAGACCTTTTTCAGCTGACAGCTATTCTCTGAGATCGTGACCCATATTTTATAATAAAGATTAGTAACGTGTGTGCTTAAGTTAATCAGGAAAATATGTCCTTTGATTGCCGCACTCAATCATATTAGGATGCTGTAGCAGCGATATTGGCCAAAATTGGAGACATGATATCGTTGAACATTCAAGACAAAGATATTTAGGTACGAATACCATTTAAAAAAATTGTGGACATAAATGGTAAGGCCGGGAGGGGACGCCCTAGAAAGACATACATAGATTATATCAGTGATATCTTGCAAAAAGATCAGGTTGTGTAGTAACCGGCGGTCCTATATGACTAGATGTTTGTATGAGAATGAAGCAAAGGAAGTTTGTAAAGATCGTACCAAGTTGCGTTCTCTGGTCTCTGGCTATTTAATGAAAGAAGGCGTGATTATGTGTATATGTGTATGTATATATTTACCCTTTACGGAATATGATTATATAATCTGAACCAGTGAGTTCTGAAACATAATCTAAATATGTTCAGGTACGTAATATTATTTCCCTTTGAACCTAAATGTCCAATTGATGAAAATTCCTTTTACGTTAATTTATTTTTTGATCGTTCATGAAATGCTGAGGCACTAATCAATGGTCTTGAAAATCAAAGTAACTCGAAATAAAGTACTTCTGTGAAATACATTTACAACCCAGCTGAAGGGATTTTTAGAAAGGTTAAAAATAACATGTAAGTGGAATTTTGTACACGACATAAAAGCAGCTCATTAGTCTTTAAGATGAGCAGCAGAGTCGATCTCCATACTTTGGATGACCTATAAAGAATTCATTTATTTTCTTGTGAATTCCGTGATGATTTTTAAGATAATTCGAGTTTTATTGTAATTTGAAGTTTTGAACATCTCTACAATTAGATTGCCCCCGTATATACCTATTTCAACCATGTTATGTATCCTCCAAAGTGCTTTTAGTAAACTTCTCTTGTACGAACCCCTACTGAAGCTTGTAGTTCATTACTTCGTGTGTCATCGACTTGTATGTACGTAACATGTAAAACCCTTCTATCCTCAACTAAGCCTCGTGTAGGCTCTCCCATGTAACACCCTCACTGGCTCACATTGTCATGCCGAGCGTGTCCTTCAAACGTTTTTGTGCAAGCTGGCTTATCTCTCCCATGTATGGAATGTATGTATGTATGTGAGTGGGGTAATATACTCAATTATTATTTGTTACATGTCAGATGCGATGTTTAAGTAAGGATGGGGAGGAATCACAGTTAAATTGGTTTTAGTCAGTCAATATTACTTTATGAAACAACGATTAGTTACATGTAAATGATAGCTAACTACTGTTAAAACGAACATCTAAAGAAAAAGTCATTCCAGGTCCTTCAAAAGTGAAGGGATGTCAACGGAAATTGGTATTATTACAAAATAAACGTTCTTTAAGTCTCTAAAGGAAGTACAAATTTGGCCTGGAAAAAAATTGTTTCTTAAGTTACATTTTTTTGCAGTGTTCATTTCGCGTCAAACCCATTTTACAATACAACTTTTAAATAAAACAATATATACAAATTCTAAGTAATCATTGTTCGAATACGAATCCACTCAAATTAAACGAGTGTAAAATAATCTAAATGATAGCAAGTCCAATCTTCTTAAGTTACAGCTGCATTTGTGTTATTAAGCCTAGTACTCGTATTCCCGAGACGAA
The DNA here is from genome assembly GCF_050436995.1 of Anticarsia gemmatalis. NCBI lineage: Eukaryota > Metazoa > Arthropoda > Insecta > Lepidoptera > Erebidae > Anticarsia > Anticarsia gemmatalis. Next base: position 3,031,098 of record NC_134764.1, on the reverse strand, counting down.
ACATAAGTAGGCTAGCGTTCTATTACATTAATGTTATAGAAAACATGCTGAATTTAGAAAAATATAAGTATGACCTGTTTTTTTGTAGCAAATGGACACTAAACTGGCCCTAATTATTAGACCTTAAATATTTGTGGAGAAGAAACAATATAATGCTGTGGGCACTTAGCAAAATATTGAGAATACAATTTTAATGTCCACCTACTGTCCCGCTGTTGGGCAAAGACCTCCATTTCTTTCCCACTATCGCGGTCATCCTTAACTTGCATCTTAAATCCTATTTTAATTTTTCTAATGGTAACCTATTGACTACTATCTGGTGGGTGTGCATTTCGTTAAGTTAACTATAATATTGGCAAAGTGTTCCCAGCTGTTCAATCATTTGAACATTTGTTTCCGTATTCATAATTGAGGGACCGATCGAGGTCACTTCAAAGTATTAGAATTCCCAAAGCACTCTTGCTTCACAGAATTAATGTTTCCAAAGAGCACTAATTACATCATATTTCAATTTTGTGGAAACGATTGATTGGGGCCGACAGTTCCTAGTGGATACGTATCCAGTTTACATTGAATTAGAGCAGGAAACAGCTATTTCAAATGTTGCTGTATATTAATTTATCCATGCTATAGTGATGAAATCTTCACCACTGCAATATTTTGTAAGCATATTGATGAATAGAAAATATGTCATGACAAGGTATTCTCTACACATTCATTTTTAAAACATAAAAATGTGAAAAATGTTGAAAATATCTTCTCTAGTCTCTGTCTTCTACTATGCATAGGAAAGACGGTTTTATGTTTGTTTGTATGTATGTATGTGTGTGTAATGTATGAATGTATGTAATATCTTATTTTCATAGTAAACACCTACTATATACGTAACGAGATGTGTTACATAAAAAACAATATCCTCGTATCAGTTACAAATAGTCACGTCGTTGATTTAAGAGTATACATATCACAAAAGGCCTAAAGATAGAAAACAAAGTGGAAATATCTATCTTACGTGATCGTACATCTAAGCTACAATCTCTGTTTGTGTCACACTATGACGTCCGGACATCCGAAAGAAAATACTCACAATTAGTTACCGTCATACGTACAAATTGCTACATTTATTTCATACTATTATCTAACAAAATAAACTGGTTTTATTCAGTTAAGTCTGGTAATTTGAGACATTTCTTTAGGTTTTCTTTTTGGGTTACAAATTTTATAAATTAAAAGAATATTTACAGTATTTACAGTAGCTCGATTCTCTACTACTATCGACTACCGACAATCGGCTTGTCATCGAGAAATTTTGTATGAATATCTGATCAGCGCCTCTGACGGGCGTCGTAGTAACTATTTTGGCAATACATTCTAAATGTCAGATTTTCAATACTCGGCAGTGCCGACGGTACAGAATCGCGCTACAATACAGTAGTTTTAGCATACTTTGGCAGTATGTTGTCTACAAATAGATACTAAAAATATAAGCTTTCATTAGGGTAGTTGGTATTTATGAATTCAAATTACTTTCCTTATTGAAAGGGAGTTCTTATTTGATAGATTCAGGGTTGCTTATCATTCAAATATGTCCGTATCTATGCGATCAATCAAACTAGTGATGAATAGAAGGCTTAGTGAAACGCGTGCGGGATATATGGAAGTGATACGAGAAGGTATAATGTGTGAAGATGGAAATGTATTCCAAATATATCTGCTATAAGGAGGTTCTCGTGTAAATATAGTTATTCTAGTAAGAAATGGGCGGGGATTTGTTAAAGTTGAGTTCAGATGCCCAACAGTTGAGTTCAATGACTTTTGGACATCTTTGAGTATCTTGTATAGCATGATATTAAGATTATTAATATATTACTTGAACTGATAATAAAATCTTTTCCCTACACAAAAAAAGCTCAATATTTGGGTACCTCACGAGCTCACTGAAAGAAACCTAATGGATCGTGTACTCATTTGTGATTCTTCAAGCCAAAGAGATTTTATTACAAGTTGATATATATACTGTTGACATACTATAATGCGAAAAGACTTTTTCCCCGACCTAATATTTTAGTATTTGTTGTTATAGCGGCAACGGAAATACATAGTGGAAACTTCAGCTTCAGATCGACGGACAGTCAGCGGAGGCTTAGTAATAGGGTTCCACTTTTACCTCTTAGGTACGAACCTTAGAAAGCTATGAGGTTAGTGTAAATTAAGATCAGTTGATAGAAGCTCAAAAATTACAAATAGTTACTGAGTTGCCATTTGCTGGCTTCAAGTGCGAATACATAGACTGAATGGCCGCCTGCAAATAATTTCAATTACACTTCTTAAAAAGAAAAAGTAGCTCTTTACTAAGCAGTAATAAAATGTAGAGTTTAAGCCCGTAGTCGGGTGAAATCGCCCATTCTCTTCAGTTAGTCTTGAGTGTAACAAAGTGGCATAACTAACAGTAGACGCTGACAGGCCACTCAATTATTGTATAGCTAAAATAGAACCTTCAAATATTCGCCTCGGAATGCACAAAGGGCTAGCAAAAACAAATAACCTTGAGTTAATTTACTAAACTTTGAAAAAGTTGGAGCAGATGTATGGAGAAGGATTATATTTAGAAAGAAATGAAGTAAGATTTCAATATAAATGTTACACCTTTTTTTTAGATGTTTTGGAGATAATGAAATAAAAATATAAATATATTTTTTTAATTGTATCAACACATTTCACTTAACTCTTCAAAGACTCATGATAATGTGTGTGTTTTTTCACTTGTTTGAAACATATATTTTGATATTCTATATATTGACTAAGTCTATATATTGATATTAATCCATAGTATTTCAGTTAATAATAAGAAGAATCCAGTGAAACTACAAAATTGCCTTTCCGTGGTACATTTTCACGTTAAGCCGAACAAATTGCGGGAGAGTTGCGACTATCATTACGAAGTTTAAGCGTTGTACAAATTGTGTTTATAGAACTTTCCACATTGTTATAATTTACGCAACTTGCCGAGCCTTCGGTGATCTACCTATACAATACTCGTATCTGAAAAACTTTGATTAACAAAATATAAAGGCTAGTTTGAAGGATACAGTTTAATAGCCGTTGTTTCAGGACATTTTTCCTTGTTTTTGTAAACTGTCTTGCAAGTTATCAACTCTTCGAAAATGAAGTGGCTGCCTTCAACCGCACAATATATTTTCCTATCTCGTTCATATTATAAATAAAGAACCTTTGATGATATTTTCTGCCGAACGTCAACGTACAAGCAATTCTCAATTTATTTTGTAATGTTCAGTAGAGTAGACATTTATTTAGCTAAATATCAGGTTTTACGTAGATATAGAACTTTATTTGAATTGCACCCGTCACTATATTTATCTAAATTAGTTTCATCTTGTTTAAAATTGATCGTTTCCAAGAAACGATACAGTTCCACGAAATACTTAAACGCTTAACTCGATCGGACGTCTAATGTTTATTAAACATCGGTGTCTTGTATAAAACCTTGCTGTCTCTAAAACGTCCGTGACGTGCAATAAATTTTCGTCCATAGCTTGTTTTAATTAAAACAACTTTTGTGCAAACTTGCGTAACGAAACGAACTTTGATTCCATTATCGTGGCTTTGGGAAACAGACGATCTCAAATTGAATTTCAAAATAGTAACCGCAGTCTACGGTCTATGTCGCTCGGAATTGCGTTCCTTTAAAGAAAACTTACAATGTATTCGCTCATTTTAAAATCAAATATAATTAAAAATGAAATGATCTGACCAATCGCGTGATACAATGAGACATACCCTCGATTGGACCTGAACTGCAGCAGGCGGGATTTGAGCCCGCGGCGCGGCAGAAATTTGGGGCCTCCTTGCGTGCTACCGTACATACAACCTCTGTGTTAATTCTGTTAGTCACAGCTTTACTTGCAAACCGCTGACACACCGGCTAAAACCTTAAGCATTGGCTTTGGAGCAAGTGGCTACCAAGAATAAGAAGTATTAAAGACTTGGATTCCAAAGTTTCAAGCGATGTTGAACGTGCAAACATAAGTCAAAGGATTACAAGAAACCATGCGTCATTTCTAGTTCCATATTACATGCAAATCCTCGGCTGCCGCTTGTTTCAAAGCCCGGTTTAACACTACAATGCCTCTCTACGCTCTTTACTGAGGGAAAGATTGAACGCGGGAAAGCTCTCGGAAAGCAATCCCGGGTAATTGTATTTTTACAAGAGCACTATAACAAAACATAGGTTACTTTCCCGAGGTGAAGTGCGTACGTGTGCGGAGGGTTAATCGTGGCACTATCGCTTCGTAAATTGAATTACAGATCCAATGCTCAGTATTAATGCGACTATCATAGTTATTGTTTCATTATGTTCCGTTCCATTTGTACTAACAAAAACAACCTTAATTACAGAGAAACAATATAGGTAACCAAATAATTGAATAGTAATGAAAAGTACTTAGCACAATACAATCTATTTATGAGTATATTTCTTAAATCGGCTGGAATCGAATTGCCTTTATTCATGTATCAATCTAGTTGTGTATTACGTTCTTAAACTATTCAAAGCTCTTCTATTTCTAGGCTCGTTCCATTTTGTAACAAATATAGAAACAGTTTTTCTTTCGAACTGATCTGACCGCTATTTGTATGGATAAAGTTTTGTGAATAAAATGGACTGTGCTACTCTCTGGTCAGTGAGATTAGCACAGTCCATTTAGTGATCCAACCACTGGAAATATTATATTTCCAGTGGTTGGATCACTGTATCGTTTCCATTAATCGGCTGTCATTCATCTCTTCCACATGGGTGACGCATCGAAGCCTCGTGTTGCTGTCTAATCTCGTTATTCCTGACAGTATGACTTTTGCAAATATTTGCCATTTCGTTTATTACTCTATTTGACACAATTATTCTCTAGTGCAGATACTTATTTAGACAATAAATAAAACATACCTACATACATACATAATATCACGTGTTTTTCCCATAGGAATAGGCAAAGAGACCAAAGAACGCCTTGGTACGATCCTTACAAACTTTTTTTGGTTCAAGCACTTCCATATATCTCATCATACAGGACTATTAATCAATAAGTACAGTAAATAATCTTTACACATAAAATTAAAATAACTCATTCAGGCGTATTTGCCTTGTGTTCGTCAAATAACTTTCTTATCGTTTATCTAGATTAATTTGGATAGATTGCCACAAAAATAGCCACACACCGTTTATTTACCTTTGAAATCATTCATAACACAGCTTTCTTTATACAAATTATAACAGGAAAAATTCTGATACCTACATTGAAGTACAATACTATCGTCTATTACTCTAACAAGAGAATGTTTCAGAACAAAGAAGTATTTGAAGCACGTTTCTCTGTAAATTTATGTGTAAATAAACATTGGTACGTGTCGTTGGAAGGGAAAGATTTTCGCTTTTCATTGGATGGATATCGGGAGGCGACAAACCTGCAGTCTTGTTTCCAATGCTATTGTATAAATTGAGTGCACCAGGGGAATATATGTAGTTGTTTCGAAATTTGTGACAAATGCTTTAGGTTTAATGTGCTTTGTTTTTGATAGTGCCGTTTAATGCCTGATGCCGTTTAAGTACGAAGCCCATAGCCAGTTGCGCTCACCGTTCGGTAAACGATCTGTGGGTTAAGCAAACCTTGGCGCGGTCATTCTATAGATGGGTGACCGTATAGTGGTATTTGAACTGGGCGTCTCCGTTCTTCGGAGGGCACGAAAAAGTCGGTCCCGGTTGTTATCAATTAAGATAACAGTCGTTAAGGCACGTCAATGGCCTTTGGGCGGCTTGAACAACTTTGACACTAGGTTGACCACTAGCAATACGATGAGAGAGAATACGAGTAAGGAAAACAAAAAGCAGCCGTAGTTTTGTTTTGGTTAAAGGTCCTTGAATACAGTCAATAACACCGTCTGGAAAAACCCATACATTTAAGTAGGTACGCTAAGAAGTTGTTAGAAATCAGTAATCCCATTTATTCATCTGTTTTACCAAGAAAACTCAATCTACTTTCATCGTGAAATTATAATCTAATAACTACTATACATTTCAAAGAAAAACAACAAGAAAACAAGCGGCACTTGTTTACTTACTAAGTCGATACAGTTTTATGTAATATCGTCCATACATACAGGATTCTACGTTTATTCCACCGTGAAAATTGGATGGAATTTCTCAAATAAAACCTATTTGTATTAGCACGCAAGAACGCGTAAAGAAAACTGCTATGATACGAAAAGAAAATTTCTCTCATGAGTTATGTGGTTCTTGAAGAAATTTTCTTTGGATATTATGCCTACGTGGGACATACGAAGTTTGTGTAAGAGGTGCCGGGGGAATGATTTTCGAAGTGATTGCAAAATGTGATATAAAAATCAAATGAAGAAAAGGAAAAATGTGTTAGAAAAAGCTTTGAATGTTTCTTGTATGTGTACGAGTTTAATGGCCAGAAAATAAAAGTTCGTGAAAAATTTGAAATTGTTGTCGATTTTTCTGTGTTTAATTGACAAGGCTATTCAATTCGACACCTTAATACTGATATATATAAATAGGCTTATTGGGCAAACAGATTGCCATAATTCAGAAAAGCTAAAATAAAACAGTTATTATACTTTACATCATACGTAGCCTAAAGGTAAATGATTTCTATACTAAGACCTTTTTCAGCTGACAGCTATTCTCTGAGATCGTGACCCATATTTTATAATAAAGATTAGTAACGTGTGTGCTTAAGTTAATCAGGAAAATATGTCCTTTGATTGCCGCACTCAATCATATTAGGATGCTGTAGCAGCGATATTGGCCAAAATTGGAGACATGATATCGTTGAACATTCAAGACAAAGATATTTAGGTACGAATACCATTTAAAAAAATTGTGGACATAAATGGTAAGGCCGGGAGGGGACGCCCTAGAAAGACATACATAGATTATATCAGTGATATCTTGCAAAAAGATCAGGTTGTGTAGTAACCGGCGGTCCTATATGACTAGATGTTTGTATGAGAATGAAGCAAAGGAAGTTTGTAAAGATCGTACCAAGTTGCGTTCTCTGGTCTCTGGCTATTTAATGAAAGAAGGCGTGATTATGTGTATATGTGTATGTATATATTTACCCTTTACGGAATATGATTATATAATCTGAACCAGTGAGTTCTGAAACATAATCTAAATATGTTCAGGTACGTAATATTATTTCCCTTTGAACCTAAATGTCCAATTGATGAAAATTCCTTTTACGTTAATTTATTTTTTGATCGTTCATGAAATGCTGAGGCACTAATCAATGGTCTTGAAAATCAAAGTAACTCGAAATAAAGTACTTCTGTGAAATACATTTACAACCCAGCTGAAGGGATTTTTAGAAAGGTTAAAAATAACATGTAAGTGGAATTTTGTACACGACATAAAAGCAGCTCATTAGTCTTTAAGATGAGCAGCAGAGTCGATCTCCATACTTTGGATGACCTATAAAGAATTCATTTATTTTCTTGTGAATTCCGTGATGATTTTTAAGATAATTCGAGTTTTATTGTAATTTGAAGTTTTGAACATCTCTACAATTAGATTGCCCCCGTATATACCTATTTCAACCATGTTATGTATCCTCCAAAGTGCTTTTAGTAAACTTCTCTTGTACGAACCCCTACTGAAGCTTGTAGTTCATTACTTCGTGTGTCATCGACTTGTATGTACGTAACATGTAAAACCCTTCTATCCTCAACTAAGCCTCGTGTAGGCTCTCCCATGTAACACCCTCACTGGCTCACATTGTCATGCCGAGCGTGTCCTTCAAACGTTTTTGTGCAAGCTGGCTTATCTCTCCCATGTATGGAATGTATGTATGTATGTGAGTGGGGTAATATACTCAATTATTATTTGTTACATGTCAGATGCGATGTTTAAGTAAGGATGGGGAGGAATCACAGTTAAATTGGTTTTAGTCAGTCAATATTACTTTATGAAACAACGATTAGTTACATGTAAATGATAGCTAACTACTGTTAAAACGAACATCTAAAGAAAAAGTCATTCCAGGTCCTTCAAAAGTGAAGGGATGTCAACGGAAATTGGTATTATTACAAAATAAACGTTCTTTAAGTCTCTAAAGGAAGTACAAATTTGGCCTGGAAAAAAATTGTTTCTTAAGTTACATTTTTTTGCAGTGTTCATTTCGCGTCAAACCCATTTTACAATACAACTTTTAAATAAAACAATATATACAAATTCTAAGTAATCATTGTTCGAATACGAATCCACTCAAATTAAACGAGTGTAAAATAATCTAAATGATAGCAAGTCCAATCTTCTTAAGTTACAGCTGCATTTGTGTTATTAAGCCTAGTACTCGTATTCCCGAGACGAAACATAAGTAGGCTAGCGTTCTATTACATTAATGTTATAGAAAACATGCTGAATTTAGAAAAATATAAGTATGACCTGTTTTTTTGTAGCAAATGGACACTAAACTGGCCCTAATTATTAGACCTTAAATATTTGTGGAGAAGAAACAATATAATGCTGTGGGCACTTAGCAAAATATTGAGAATACAATTTTAATGTCCACCTACTGTCCCGCTGTTGGGCAAAGACCTCCATTTCTTTCCCACTATCGCGGTCATCCTTAACTTGCATCTTAAATCCTATTTTAATTTTTCTAATGGTAACCTATTGACTACTATCTGGTGGGTGTGCATTTCGTTAAGTTAACTATAATATTGGCAAAGTGTTCCCAGCTGTTCAATCATTTGAACATTTGTTTCCGTATTCATAATTGAGGGACCGATCGAGGTCACTTCAAAGTATTAGAATTCCCAAAGCACTCTTGCTTCACAGAATTAATGTTTCCAAAGAGCACTAATTACATCATATTTCAATTTTGTGGAAACGATTGATTGGGGCCGACAGTTCCTAGTGGATACGTATCCAGTTTACATTGAATTAGAGCAGGAAACAGCTATTTCAAATGTTGCTGTATATTAATTTATCCATGCTATAGTGATGAAATCTTCACCACTGCAATATTTTGTAAGCATATTGATGAATAGAAAATATGTCATGACAAGGTATTCTCTACACATTCATTTTTAAAACATAAAAATGTGAAAAATGTTGAAAATATCTTCTCTAGTCTCTGTCTTCTACTATGCATAGGAAAGACGGTTTTATGTTTGTTTGTATGTATGTATGTGTGTGTAATGTATGAATGTATGTAATATCTTATTTTCATAGTAAACACCTACTATATACGTAACGAGATGTGTTACATAAAAAACAATATCCTCGTATCAGTTACAAATAGTCACGTCGTTGATTTAAGAGTATACATATCACAAAAGGCCTAAAGATAGAAAACAAAGTGGAAATATCTATCTTACGTGATCGTACATCTAAGCTACAATCTCTGTTTGTGTCACACTATGACGTCCGGACATCCGAAAGAAAATACTCACAATTAGTTACCGTCATACGTACAAATTGCTACATTTATTTCATACTATTATCTAACAAAATAAACTGGTTTTATTCAGTTAAGTCTGGTAATTTGAGACATTTCTTTAGGTTTTCTTTTTGGGTTACAAATTTTATAAATTAAAAGAATATTTACAGTATTTACAGTAGCTCGATTCTCTACTACTATCGACTACCGACAATCGGCTTGTCATCGAGAAATTTTGTATGAATATCTGATCAGCGCCTCTGACGGGCGTCGTAGTAACTATTTTGGCAATACATTCTAAATGTCAGATTTTCAATACTCGGCAGTGCCGACGGTACAGAATCGCGCTACAATACAGTAGTTTTAGCATACTTTGGCAGTATGTTGTCTACAAATAGATACTAAAAATATAAGCTTTCATTAGGGTAGTTGGTATTTATGAATTCAAATTACTTTCCTTATTGAAAGGGAGTTCTTATTTGATAGATTCAGGGTTGCTTATCATTCAAATATGTCCGTATCTATGCGATCAATCAAACTAGTGATGAATAGAAGGCTTAGTGAAACGCGTGCGGGATATATGGAAGTGATACGAGAAGGTATAATGTGTGAAGATGGAAATGTATTCCAAATATATCTGCTATAAGGAGGTTCTCGTGTAAATATAGTTATTCTAGTAAGAAATGGGCGGGGATTTGTTAAAGTTGAGTTCAGATGCCCAACAGTTGAGTTCAATGACTTTTGGACATCTTTGAGTATCTTGTATAGCATGATATTAAGATTATTAATATATTACTTGAACTGATAATAAAATCTTTTCCCTACACAAAAAAAGCTCAATATTTGGGTACCTCACGAGCTCACTGAAAGAAACCTAATGGATCGTGTACTCATTTGTGATTCTTCAAGCCAAAGAGATTTTATTACAAGTTGATACATACTATAATGCGAAAAGACTTTTTCCCCGACCTAATCTTTTAGTATTTGTTGTTATAGCGGCAACGGAAATACATAGTGGAAACTTCAGCTTCAGATAGACGGACAGACAGCGGAGGCTTAGTAATAGGGTTCCACTTTTACCTCTTAGGTACGAACCTTAAAAAGCTACGAGGTTAGCGTAAATTAAGATCAGTTGATAGAAGATCGAAAAATTACAGATAGTTTCTGAGTTGCCATTTGCTGGGTTCAAGTGCGAATACACAGACTGAATGGCCGTCTGGAAATAATTTCAATTACACTTCTTAAAAAGAAAAAGTAGTTTTTTTTCTAAGCAGTAATAAAATGTAGAGTTTAAGCCCGTAGTCGGATGAAATCGCCCATTCTCTTCAGTTAGTCTTGAGTGTAACAAAGTGGCATAACTAACAGTGAACGCTGACAGGCCACTCAATTATTGTATAGCTAAAATAGAACCTTCAAATATTCGCCTCGGAATGCACAAAGGGCTAGCAACAGAATATACCGATAGGTTATTTACTAAACTTTGATACAGTTGCAGAAAATGTACGGCGAAACATTATATTAAGAACGAAATGAAGTAAGATTTCAATATAAATGTTACACTATTCTTTTTTAGATTTTTAGAGTTGATGAAAAGAAACTATTTAAGTAAATTGTAAATATATCAACACATTTCACTGAACTCTTCGAGCGACTCATGATTATGTTTGTGCAATAATGATCATGCATGGCACTCACAATGAATTATTTCACCTGTTCGAAACACATATCGTATATAGAGGTATAATAATGTATGTTTATCCATATTAGGTCAGCTAATAATAAGAAGAATCCAGTGAAACTACAAAATTGAGTTTCCGTGTTACATTTTCACGTTAAGCCGAACAAATTGCGGGAGAGTTGCGACTATCATTACGAAATTTAAGCGTTGTACAAATTGTGTTTATGAAACTTTCCACATTGTTATAATTTACGCAACTTGCCGAGCCTTCGGTAATCTACCTACATAATACTTGTATCTGAAAAACTTTGATTAACAAAATGTAAAGGCTATTTTTAAGGATATAGTGTATTAGACGTTGTTTCAGGACTTTTTCCTTGTTTTTGTAAACTATCTTGCAAGTTATCAACTCTTGGAAAATGAAGTGGCTGCCTTCAAAACCGCACAATATATTTTCCTATCTCGTTCATATTAAAAATAAAGAACCTTTGATGATATTTTCTGCCGAACATCAGCGTACAAGCAATTCTCAATTTATTTTTAGTAGACATTTATTTAGCTAAATATGAAGTTTTACGTAGATATAACATTCATTTGAATTGCACCCGTCACTATATTTATCAAAATTAGTTTCATCTTGTTTAAAATTAATCGTTTCCAAAAAACGATACAGTTCCACGAAATACTTAAACGCTTAACTCGATCGGACGTCTAATGTTTATTAAACATCGGTGTCTTGTATAAAACCTAGCTGTCTCTAAAACGTCCGTGACGTGCAATAAATTTTCGTTCATAGCTTGTTTTAATTAAAACAACTTTTGTGCAAACTTGCGTAACGAAACGAACTTTGATTCCATTATCGTGGCTTTGGGAAACAGACGATCTCAAATTGAATTTCAAAATAGTAACCGCAGTCTACGGTCTATGTCGCTCGGAATTTCGTTCCTTTAAACAAAACTTAGAATGTATTCGCTCATTTTAAAAATGAAATATAATTAAAAATGAAATGATCTGACCAATCGCGTGATACAATGAGACATACCCTCGATTGGACCTGAACTGCAGCAGGCGGGATTTGAGCCCGCGGCGCGGCAGAAATTTGGGGCCTCCTTGCGTGCTACCGTACATACAACCTCTGTGTTAATTCTGTTAGTCACAGCTTTACTTGCAAACCGTTGACACACCGGCTAAAACCTTAAGCATTGGCTTTGGAGCAAGTGGCTACCAAGAATTAGAAGTATTAAAGACTTGAATTCCAAAGTTTAAAGCGATGTTGAACGTGCAAACATACGTCAAAGGATTACAAGAAACCATGCGTCATTTCTAGTTCCATATTACATGCAAATCCTCGGCTGCCGCTTGTTTCAAAGCCCGGTTTAACACTACAATGCCTCTACGCTCTTTACTGTGGGAAAGATTGAACGCGGGAAAGCTCTCGGAAAGCAATCCCGGGTAATTGTATTTTTACAAGAGCACTATAACAAAACATAGGTTACTTTCCCGAGGTGAAGTGCGTACGTGTGCGGAGGGTTAATCGTGGCACTATCGCTTCGTAAATTGAATTACAGATCCAATGCTCAGTATTAGTGCGACTATCATAGTTATTGTTTCATTATGTTCTGTTCCATTTGTACTAACAAAAACAATCTTAATTAGAGACAAACAATATAGGAAACCAAATAATTCGAATTGTTATGAAAAGTACCTAGTACAATACAATCTATTTATGAGTATATTTCTTAAATCGGCTTTAATCGAATTGCCTTTATTCATGTATCAATCTAGTTGTGTATTACGTTCTTAAACTATTCAAAGCTCTTCTATTTCTAGGCTCGTTCTATTTTGTAACAAATATAGAAACAGTTTTTCTTTCGAACTGATCTGACCGCTATTTGTATGGATAAAGTTTTGTGAATAAAATGGACTGTGCTACTCTCTGGTCAGTGAGAATAGACAAATGAAAATGGATCCCGAAAATATTTGCGAATTGTAAGACTCTATTTGAATTTTATCGTTTCCAATCCAATCTTGAAATACATTTTGTTTGACAAATAGTTTGCAATTCTTAAATCAGTAAGTACTTAAGTAAAGTGCTGCATTTACGGACTAGCGCAACTCGGCCTTCAAGACTAGTGTAATCTCTGTTTTTTACTTTATATATTATTATTATCTAACTATTTCTAATTTCTCCTCCTATGTTAATACTTATGTGTTTTGTTATTTAATTGTACTGATGACCTTTGGTTCAAATAAAAGTTATATTATTACTATTATTTATGCTTTTACCTATAATTAGTTGATAAAAAAAAAATCTTCGTATTGATTTCTTGATTCAATTTCTAAAGAATTATAGTTTTACTTTTATATTTTTTGGCCAGACATAAGTTATCTCTTAGCGCTACAGTTACTGTACATGTATGGTATTTAAATTCTACTATAATTTGAGTTTTATTTACGCATTGTTTGCAATAAAATGCATTATTAGCAAAAACAATTAATATTAGACCCACATTTTTTAATTACTGGCGTTAATTCCAAGGCATTCTCTAAGTGTTTGGTGATTTCTTAAGTACGAAATTCCAAGTTTTAATGATCAACCCTAATGATTGGGGAGGCCAAATTTGAATTGGAATTCTACTCCTAATGAGTACATTTTAAAGATTTTTTTGCCCATATTAAGACTTTAAGCCGAAGATATAAGAAGGTATAATAGTAGAAAATGGTAAACATCTAATTATCATATTAATTAAGCTTCAATTTGGCTTTCGTTATTTCGAGTGGCTTTTTTAATTTTAATTATATTAAAAAGCTGTTGTTTGTTTTCTACCTGCTTATCTTTTTCCTGGATTTAACATTACATTGTAATATTTATAATTCATATTTGTTTACATTTTTCCTTATAACAATTAAGAAGAAAAGCAAGATAAAGTAGACGTCAATTTTAATCATCAAAATAAGCTTACTGGGGAAACATTATAACATGAAACAAAAAATATATTTTATTCCTGTTTTTAAAGGTGTCTTAACATTGAATAGATCTTACGCACAGCCACTAGGACTAAAATAGCTTATAAATAAGTATCAAATACCTTATCTACCAGATAAATGGCCAGTAATTGTATGAAAACGACTGTCAAAATTCTACCTAATAAGTATTTTTTATACATAATCAAAAGTTGTGAAACTGGGCTTTATTATTTCAACCATTGCCAAATAATAAAAAAAAACAAAAACGTTCAACAACAGACAAAGATCTTTATTCAAAAGAACTGTCATCTTGAATCTTTCTGACGTTGAAAACTTTGAATTTGGAACGATTTGAAGAGGGCGTGACACGTCTTAGAAGTTTCTAGAAAATTCTCTTTAGAGGTCAAGTTTGTGGTATGATTAATGTTAACTTTGACATTAGGTTAGGAAAATTCTATTGTATAGTGTAAGTATTTTAGTTTTAGAAACTGGATACTATTACTTAAGTTACAGATTAATTTGACTGCATATAAAACTGGATGCTAATACTGTTACGCTACAATTTAATAAACCGAACGTATTATTTTATCTAATAGAACGTAGGAACTGTAATTCGATTAGATACAATTGCAAAAAAGAATACCGAAAATACCTTAGTAATTAGCTATTTTAATTTCCACAAGGGAATTTAAGCTATTACGTTACATTAAAGTCAGAAATACTATTTAAAACTTCATTTTGAAATATAAACAAAAAAGTATTGAAACGAGAATGCCGGACTAACCCTCCTTGGTACTTCATAGAACATTGGCGAAAGTATCAAGTATTCATTAGTTGAGTTTGAAAGTGGGGCAAGCTGGGTACTTACTCGGCGTTTGTTTCTGGCGTAGGCAGGTCTCCGATGGTCGTTAGCGTTAAGGTGGACCAGTAGAGTGAGCCAAGGTACTTTCTTGTGAGGGTGGCGTAGTCCCCTGGCCGGTGTGGGTACACCCAGTCACCCTGTTGGAAGAAATAATGTTATGCAATGTGCAAAAGTACTGAAATATACTTACACTAGCCGACCCGCGCAACTTCGCTTGCGTTACATAAGAGAATCATAATTACCCCCGTTTTTGTAACATTTTCACTGGTACTCTGCTCCTATTGGTCGTAGCGTGATGATGTATAGCCTATAGCCTTCCTCGATAAATAAGCTATATAACACTGAAATAATTTTTCAAATCGGACCAGTAGTTCCCGAGATTAGCGCGTTCAAACAAACAAACAAACAAACAAACCGTCAGCTTTATAATATTAGTATAGATTTATTAGTGATAAATAAATATTTTGCTATCATTCTGAGAATTAACGTAGATATGTAATTTTATATGATTGGACTTAGCTATTATCCATGGCCATCATAAATGACGAATCAACACCTAGTATTATAATAAACGAATAATTGAATGAATAAAAAATTGCCACAATGTTAGTTATTTTACGTTGACTCTTTATCGAATCACTATAGAAATTTCACAAAACATTATTAAAAAAGCTCTCAACTAAAATTAACATTGGATAATCTCGCATAATAAAAGTGAAGTAAACGCTGAACAAGACCAACGTCCATCAGGGATTTAAGATAAAAACTATTTTAATAAAGTGGGATTATGTTTTAAAGTGAAACAATTTTGACTATGATGAACACCGCCTCGGAAATATCCGCCACAAAATATTGTACTTGCATTTTAGTTAGTAGTTTTATACCAAGACTATATTGTGGTGCATAGTTATTTAATAGTTTTACAGAAAACTGTTTAAAGGCTTTGTTCAAACTTTTTCAAAAACTCTTTGATTACTTAAATCGGTTGTAAGATCATAAAGAAGTTAACTTAATACATCAACATTAATTTTTCGTGGCTTCCGAATCACGGAGCCCGAAAGTATAATATAGTCACCCATCCACTGACCAACCTTGGCAAGCGTAGCTTAACCCGATAGATCGATCCGTGCGGCTATAGTTACTAAGCCACAAGCTCTTCTTATACAATAAAACATTAAGAAAAAAGACGATGAAATAAGAAGAAAGCGGACATCTCAGATCTCAAGCCATGAATAAATGAACCTAAGATTAAGCTATTTTTCTCAGAAGTAAATTTTCCCTGCTTAGCATAATAACATGACAATAAGCTGTTCCAAGATGTCGGATTATTTAATTCCCGCTTCTCGCGTCGCTCATGATTATACATACAAATTAGATGTCATGTAGACGACTTTGTCGCGATTTTTATAACACGGAAAGAAATTACACGTCACATGTCGAATAAATTACCATATTCCCGTCTACTTGGAGATAACCTGACGACCGACGGTGTTTTAAGGATGATAAAATACTTGATTTCTTAGAATTAAGTCGCTTTTTATGCAAAGTAAAGTAATATGAGATTTTTGGAGAAATTGGTTACGAAGTAGTTAAGATTGTCACTAAAAACAAACGTGAAAGACTATAGGTACTTTATGACACATTATAAAGCGTGTAGTAGTATAAGTATTCAATGTTTATGTACATATTATTTATGTTTATGTATTTACTCTCATATTGCTTGTTTAATTTATTATTTATTTGTACACTCTTTCTTAAGTCGCTTTCCTTTCTCTTTTAAACACCTTCGTAATTATCTCTGCATCACCCTAAGGTAGACTGGCAGAAAATGCCCCTGGCATTAAGTTCGCCTTTATACAGAGTTGTATATCTTTATATATCGCTGGTTTGCGAGAACATCGACGTAATTCAAAATTCTGTCAAAATGAATTCTTTATGCCAAACAATCATAAATCTCGGTTTAGACTATGAAAAATCATGCAGGCCAATATTTAAAAAACATAAATATCTAACATTAAATCGAAATTGGCGTTGCGTCTCTGTTCACGATAAAATATTAAAGATTTATGATTGTTTGGCATAAAGAATTCATTTTGACAGAATTTTGAATTACGTCGATGTTCTCGCAAACCAGCGATATATATAATTCTTCTGTAAGTGTGTATGTCACTAAACTTCTCTTAAACGACTGGACCGATTTTAATGAAATTTTTTGTGTGTGTTTAAGCCTAAGGGGATCTGAGAATGGTTTAGATTTACAATTTTGTCAGCTGGACAATGTTTTTTTAATTTATTAGACAGGACAACGTCTGTCGGGTCTGCTAGTTAAGTTTAAACAAATAAATATAATCCATTTTAATTTTATTTTAGTTCTCATAACAAACAAGGTATAATAGAATACAACTCGCCAATCCGTTCAAGATATTCAGAAGGTAGAGATTAAAGCGAGTGGAAAAGCTGAATCACTGACAACTAAAAGCAGGAAGCTCGGGTTATAAATTAGACAGGTTTCCTCAGAGTTTTATTATAATAGTAAATAACATTCAGATTTTGGGTAATAATGATACCGCCAACTGAAATATATAGGTAAAGTATTTTCAGATGTATTTGTATTTGACAAATGCATTATTTAATTTAAGACACATTTTTAAATAAAAGTCTTGGTTTAGAAGCACTCTATTGTTAAGCTTAAAAATATTTGTAATTCAATAATATATACGAGTAGGTTACCATGACAAAGTAAAGATGCCACAGTTGTCTGTAGTCTGTAGCCTGTGTCCTAACGAACAGAAAAGATGTCAAATTCTTTTCTATACCTTAACTAATGCCTAGGTAAAACCAGTTGCTAAAGCACTGATGCAGTTTCCTTATAGCATTTACCGTGTAACCTGAACAATTTATGTAGCTCAAGCTTTTAGAAAAATGACTTAATTTATCTCAACGTCCGGGCTGAGTTTAATGCGGAAATCGGAGCACAAAAACCTTCGGAGAGCTTGCAAATCAGCTTAGTAGGGCAATAGTGGCCCTTCATTATGGGGACCGCAATAAAGTTAGTGTCTTCGCAAGACAAGTTCAGACGTTGATGGTTACAACTGTGGGGATTTATAGTTTGAGTTCGTGAGTTAATTGTGTTGCATCGTTTCATATGGACTATTGTGTTCTCCGAGTGTGTGCGTGTGTGACTCGGTTGCATTGTGTACAGATTAAAATGAAGTTTCCAAGTATTCTGACTCGTTGGGAGGCGCACTTATGTCGTTAGGTATTGTTGTACTAGTTTACAGTGCTGCAGCAGTTTTAATTTTGTTTTGACTGTGTTCATGATGAGGTTTGTAAAGCACTTTTACTGCTATGAAATGATAGAGATAATTTAACGTCTTTTTATACTGTGAAAAAAATAGTGAGAGAAACTTGACGAGTGTGAGTTTTCCGTGCTTTACACTTGCTTCTATTTGCACTCCTACCGAGTCATCATAATCAAGAGCTGCATCTTTTTCTCAAACCAATATTCAGTGTGATATATGAGAATCACATTAAATATTGGTAAATCACACCAATTATTGGCCAACCTTTTAACTATTTAAGAACTTATAAGCAATGGTTATATCTAAATATCTCTTTAAATTACACAATAGTACAATAATTTCACAACTGCACAATAAAAAGAATATCATAATATAAAAAACAGACTTTCAAAAGCTCTGAAGTCTATAAAGAACTTCCCGTACATAGAAAAGTATTTTAAAAGGAAATGCAGGCTTAAAGTGTGAGGAATAAGGTTTAATTTTAAACAGCAGCTGAAGTTTTTCTCACAGCCGGGTAGTTTTAAATGCAAGCGTGTTTTGTGTCGAGTTGAATATAATCAGATACAATTTGTACCACAAACGCAGAAGTTACATATGAATAAAGCGCAAAAATTAAACATTTCTGCTTGCATACGTAATTTTTGCAACACAAGTTTCCCCCAGTATTTTTGTTAAATTGAATACTTTTTACATTTACACTATCTTGTATTTTTTGCATACGGTGTCTGTAATACACTATTGTACTAACATAATATCAGGATTGTGTAACCGTGGTTGAAGCAAATTGATATTATTATTCCTAAAATGTATTATAAAAGTAAGAAAATATTATGTAAAATATATTAAAATGTAATAACACGTATTACGAAAAAGATGTACGCGGATTTTCAATATCCTGAGAGAAGTAAGAGTCCAGAACGACTGTTATATAATAATATCTATATTTATTGTGTTTACTTATTTACCATTATTTTACATTACCATTTATTTTATATTCCTAAATGTAATTGCAAATTACCTTCACAAGCTTGCAGGCTGCATAAAAACCATTCCATTTTCTAGTCCAAAGACGACAACCACAAAGGATTGTCATTAAAAACTTACAATTCAATAAAAGAGTTGCAACTTTTTAAAGAGCTAAGAATGCAATAACAGTGTTTTACCGAGTGTTTGTTCTTTACAGTCGTGACGTAATGAGTTCCTTTAGCCCGACGATTTAGAACGTTCTGGATCGTTTCATGAGCTACGTATATGTCTTGCTTACATGTAGGGTAGGTAGGATGTAGTAAATGCGTTAATGTAATGAAAGTGTTAGTACTGATGATTACTTGGATGTGAAACTACAATGTTTTGTAGTTTATTTAAAACATTAGGAACATTGTGTCAAAGTAATGCTGTTTTCGAATGAAGGAAATGATTACGGCTGAAAAGTGTTCGAGATAAAAACATCTCCGATATTATAATAAGTGTATCTTAGCTTTAACAATTAAGTTAAGAGTCGTATAATTGTTTACTTCTGAAGTTTTTTTTTAATGTGTATTCTAAGAAATATATGTACATATTTTGCTACATAAAAATGATGTATACGACAAAGTTTTAGGTAGTACACAGACTTTACGGATACTTGTATTTGTTAGTCGTAATAAAAAGGCAATTACGAAGCAACTGTAACCTAGTTGGAAGACTGAGAGCTTTACTGAAGCCACTGAAGGTCATAGTGTAGTAGAAAAATAACGTTACATAATTTCCTATCCCGTTAATATCTTGTACGCGAGATTTCCAATATTTTTTTTACCACCTATAAAATGCCTTCTGTAGCACTGCTCTTTACCTAAGTGTAGACACGTGCTCGAGAATAAAAAGGGTCAATGATCAACAAAAAGAACAAGTACTTAAGTCTTTATTCTTATTAGAATGTCAACTAAAACATTGGCATTATAAAAATCTTATAAAACAAAAGTATAAATACATTTAAAATTAACCTGTAACCTTTAAATTGACCTTTAATCGTACACATACGTGGGTGCCATTTATAATTCTATCTAGAAACTTCGATCACGTTTTGATTAACACAGTTAACCGCGATATGAGGTTTGGGAAGGTATTTGCCAAACTAGCCTACCCTCATCAGCTTGGTAGAAAGCAATCAGTACTGTGATTCTCTACAGTCGGTACTGTCGAGTATCGAAAATTTGACATTTAAAATGTACTGCCAAAATAGTTCCCACAACGCCCGTTAGGCGCTGATCAGATTTTCATACAACATTTCTGGATAACCAGTTGTCGGTAGTCGATAGTGGTAGAGAATCGAGCTATTACACTGGTAATTGATGAAACTATTAAGGGAATATTACCAACTGTAGGGTTTCGATTATAATTTAACATTGAAAACAACGTTACTAAATATAAATCCCACAACATATTTGATTTGATACAAAATAGACCTCTTAAGTATTATAGAGGAACATAAGTAACCTCTTGATGCCTTGTAAGAGATAATATATTATATAGAGATAAAAATATAGAAATTGTAAAAATAAATATTGTTTTCAATCCAAAGTATTCAAGCTTGCCTGAAAACGCGAGTTCGTATGCTTTTTCGGATTCCTAATTTTAGTACCGCTTATGAGATCGCAAAAAGGGAACTATGATATAAAAAGTTTTTTAAAACAAAATAATACAAGTATGAAATCTTATGAGGTAACTTCTAAAAGTCTACCAAGTCAAAAGTCTACCAAGATATCTCTCATATTAATGCAATTTCTAATGTAAGAACTATATATTATTCATAAAAAATACAAAAATTATGAAAATCAGTTGTATTTACATCAAAATTAGTTTCTGAATACGAAGTAGGTCTGGTAAAAGGTTAGCACATTTAATATGGAAAAAAACGAATTTTATTACGTGTTTCCATTTCTAAATATGCTAAACATAATATGTCTAAGAACTAGATTAGGATTTTTAGGTCACACGTTGTTCATATTCGAACATAGATAAAAATAGACATCCAATTAATATTAGTTCAAATGATGAATTTTGATTTGAATAGTACAATACGTTTCGTGTCTCAGTCTTTGTATGTATTTAATCAGTTTATAGGCTATATTATTTGTATCCTACATCTACAGACAATGTTTTTCAAATCAGCTAAAGTCCATAACTGGAACAAATAAAGATAAAATTAATCGACACTTACTTATCCCTAGTTTGATTAAACTAAATATTGTTATATCATTTGAATAGTAAACCTATCGATAAGTTGGGTTCGGCCATTTCAATTTTAGATAAAGAAAATAAACTTTGGAGCATTTTACAATTGACTCCTCAGTTCAATTTCAATAGAAACGCTCCAAGCAAAACTAACAAGACGTTTTCAAGTTTCAATTTGTGAGAATCAGTTCTACAGCCATATTCAAGAGACGAAATAAGTTTGAGTGTGAGAGCAACAGATTCGAATTTAATATAACTTTAGAGTATGATTTAAGTTCGAATTTTCGATTTTTGATAGTAATTGGTTAGTTTATTGTTATTGGCAATTGTTTATTAATATAAACAACAGCAGCGTTTAGTATTTTTATAAAGCAAAACCAAGCTCTAAAAAAGTACAGATGCAGGATATTGAACGAACATTTTATTTCTATTTACGCGCTATTAGCAATTAATTTGCAAAGCTATTTCCAGTGACAATATAATTGAAATATGTTCTGTAAAATAGCTTATAAAAATCACTCATTGTAGCGCGGTAAAACACATTTAGTCTTGTCTCCAGAAAAAAAATACATATTATATTTATTCCATAACCCGAGTGGAACCAAGATCGAAGTCTAGTCTAGTTTATAGGAAATAACATGTGTTTATATAACTTACTTGGAACCCTTCAGCTTCAGACAGCAAGAAGTAGAAGCAACCGAACCAGTGCGCCAAGATGAGCAGAATATGGATGAGGTTGATGACACGCCAGAAATTCGGGTACACCGTCCTGGACTCAACTATGTAGTAGCAGCTTACGGCTCTGTATACCTGTAATAAAAAACAATATTTACATACAAACATATTGTCATGCTGGTTATATATACCCGAAGGGGTACCAAAGGCGTATTAAATACGTCTGTGTTTTACCATTACGATCTGAAACGACATTTGGATATACATAATAATATATTTACAATATTATGTACCATTTATTCGGATACATTTAAGGGGCAGAAACACTCCCAAGTTATTATTTTACCCACTACAATGTTCTAGTGAGAGTTGGAGACTTTGCACATTTTAAAATAATAATTGTTAGTAGAACTCTCAGGTTTGTGAGTTTTCGTCAAATGTTTTTCTTCACAGTAACAGCATATAAAAGAGTACATAAAACACGTAGATTCAATTGTTTTTGTGATTTTGGTTTCAACCAAGTATTGGCCTCGCACACAGACTTCGCATACTTGGTTTTCTCTGCACTGTTCATAAAGAGAGCTTGTTTGTTACATTGTTGTACCTGCAGATTGCGACGTTTGCTTTCCCCAAAGGACCAGTCATATAAGTTCCGCTCTTGTTTCGCTAGTTTATCAAGTCCGTCGTGGGAGTTAGTCGCTAGATTTACGGTAAATCTAGCTGGACGAAAAGTATTCGTCTAAAAGCATTTCCTGGTGTTCTGAACGTACATGTATAATATCTAGTCATAGTTGCTCGATCAAAGAAATACTTTAAAATTTTTGTAATTCATTTCGTTATGACTTTTAAGGCTTAGTTAATCCATTTGACAACAGCTTTCAGAGATGAGATGCAAGTAAACAATAGGGAAAACTATAAAAATAATTAAGCCCCAAATAGTTATTTTTAATATTATCGTAATGTTAGAATCCGGCTCTCTTAAAGTACATTATTGAGATTGTACATCAACTCTTCGCTTCTCACCATTGCTACAGTTAAGTTATTCAAGTAAAGATCCTCACATTGCAATATCAGATGCAATCGTTTTATGTTATCACAGTATACATCTGAATGCAACGCGGAATTGATGCTGATATTGAAATAGTCACGAGCGTTTATAAATATGAGATATTCAATCTCGTCAAGCATAACTCGAAGTATGAAATAGATATTGGAACTATTTATATTAGTAGTAAATGTGCGAAGACGGATATTAAAATACTTAATATTCATATTTTCACTGCGACTTATGTACAACGACATTCTAAAGTTTTTATATTTTTTTATTTGGTATCTGCCTTCACCTACGGGAAAAAGGCATGATAATATGTATGTTTGTATGTACTCCATTTTAGTTGAAAATGTTCTTTTTCACATTACATACAAAAACTTTACCTAATTACACATCTTGTACATTTCATTTTAGTATTACATGACATTCTAGAAATGCAGCTTTAAAAGATTTGAAGTGCTTTTCACACAACTAAAATACGGCTCCATTCGTACCCTCAATTAGTACTGGAATCTGTAAGACCTTTATTTGAAACATTGCTGTGTTTACACAAATTCTTTGAGACACGTAATACGGATGTTTAACCAAACGAAATATCGTAACCATCCTATTAAGGAATCGATTAAGTTACCTGTAAAACGTTTTACGGGGTACATAACGATAGCATACGTATTACATTTCTTCGTATAAATAAATGTGAGCGTATTCCGTAAACGAACAGCGTTATCGTATTTCAAGAAGAAGATTATGCTCGTATTAAAACGAACCCATTTGATTTTACGGTGTATTTGCAAAAATGTATTGGTTGATACAGGGAACAAACGGTTCAATGGTTTTATTAACTCGTTACTAATTCTGAGAAATTTGTTTACTTGTCTTATTTTGTATACCAAAATAAATACATAGAAAATAGCAATAGGCATCAAACCAATCATATTATTGACAGTAAATTGAAGTTGAAAAGAAGTACCTTTCTATTATCGTCAAGAACCGTCTGATAAGTACTTTAAATAACTATTTTAATGTTATACATAATCATAGCGTTATGCTCCGGATAATAACTGTTTCTATTGGAATACCTGTAAGGCTAATACAGTAATTATAACAATAGCGTTTTTTTATATGAGTTTAAACGCTATCGGATAGATAAACTACCGCTAAATGTACTTCAGAAATCGGGGTAAATCGTTAATTTAAGCAGTTAGCTTGCGTCTCACTAGAGTTTTCCACAAAGGTTTAAGTATGTTTATAGGCTGTCTTTTATTAATGACGGCACATTATTTTAAAGTCACCAATTGTTTGTAATTGGATATTGCGGTATTGGGTAAATATTTTTAACTTTCATTGTATAGGGTGTGAAAAACAAAGCGGTCGGGATGTCAATGGCATTCGAATTTATTGCTCCATATTGTATTGGTTGTCCTTGTTAATGACATTCGCATCAATCATGTTTCGACCGCTTTCGTGTTGTATGTATATTTTTATAAAAGTGTATATAATTTAATAAAACAGAAAGTACTGACAACAATCGTTAATAGAATTAAGGTGTGTACAAAATAAAATCATTACATTTAAAAAGTCAAACGAGAGTTGAAAACATGAAACTTGATTCATGATTTAACACAATTTAGTTATTTTTTATACCTAAAGGCTTGTGTAATTTACATAACAGTATTGTGCTGAAACCTAACATGGTTTCAAACTGACACGTGAACGCACATATTTTTTTGTATGCATTGTATAA
This sequence comes from Anticarsia gemmatalis, assembly GCF_050436995.1. Lineage (NCBI taxonomy): Eukaryota > Metazoa > Arthropoda > Insecta > Lepidoptera > Erebidae > Anticarsia > Anticarsia gemmatalis. Next base: position 3,006,127 of record NC_134764.1, on the reverse strand, counting down.
TTGTAAATATTTTCTTTTTTTGTTAATTATTCATAGTTTAGTTTTGTATAATATTTTATGAATATTGAAAGTATGTAAAAAACATTTCCACAAGGTAATTAACTAAAATTTACGGCAGCTAATGCCTTAAGAATTACAACCGCAAATAGTTAGATATCCGTTTTTTGCTCATAAAGACTATCATTGATGTTCGAATGGGTCGTGTGACCGTGGGCATCGTGCCCTCCTAATGTTCCTAATATCCTCCGTGACATATGGGGACTTTATTACAAGATCACGATCACATAGTGTTACGTCATCTTGTATATAAATTGCTAAAAGATATTGAAGATTGGGCATGAAACTTAAAGAGTATTTAATAACGACGGCCTCCGTGGCGCAGTGGTGAAGGTGGTTGCTATCACCAGTGTGTCGTGAGGTCGTGGATTTGATTCCCACACGGAGCCAATATTTGGGTGATTTACAAATAGTGGATTCTTGTCGGGTTTTACTTTGTGTGCGTTGTTTGTTTCGACACAAGAGCAATTCTTAGTGCGGGAGTTGTTTAAAAAAGGGAATAAAATACATGCTGCTTATAACTCTGAGAAAGAAGTATATTACAAAAAAAAGAGAGGAAGAAGAAAAATTTTGTCTACACTTTTTTAGATTTTCTGTTTAATTTCTACGCATTAGATTAATTCTTCTTCTTTCTCAGTTTCGCTCAGATTGGTCGTGTTTGTCGTTCAGTGTTAATAAGACTACTTAGAACATTAACAATTGTCACGGGTAGCTACAATATCAAAGAGAACGCGTTTGTGCGATAATCTTACTTCCAAAACACATTTTTAAAATTTATCATTCATCTGATATGACAAGCTGGACTTTATACAGAAGTTTAGTTACCTATCACTGTTTTCAAACTACATTCGTACCGGACGTCGACGACGGCAAGATGCAGATGCCAGTGTAACTGAAGTCAGTTGGAGCAAATCTTCACGTATGCACATTTATATGGCAGATTTTCCACATAGTTGAACAGTAGCAAAGACTTTTTCGTGTTGGCAACTTTTCTAATATAACATACCGACACGTGTAAGCAATAAAAGCTTACGTTTTCTGAGTTTTAAATAAGTAATTTTATAAGGATAATAGAATTTATGTGACTAATAAAATTGATTATACTTATATATTAACACTCTCTCAGTATTAAACAAGATTTCGAGTGGACTTTTCAATCTTGGTATCTTTTTCTTGCCATATCATTCTTAGGTATAAAAAGGCTTGATCGAAAAGGATTTTAATTTAATACTTTACTAGCTGCCCACCCCGGCGTCGCCTGGGTAACACTTTTTAACACTTAACTTTAACAAATCATACTTTTAAACCTTCCTCGGAAATTGCGCTATGCATTGGTAAAAACTGCATTAAAATCCGTTTAGTAAGTTTTGAGTTTTTCACAAATAGACGGATAGACAGGCACGGGCAAGTTTGTTTTATAATATATTGCAAGTTTGTTTTATAATATATTATGTAGTGATCATTACCTTACATAATTAAAAATGTAACTATGCATTTTTCGCAATAAATGTGTTAACTGTATACTGCAATATCAAGTATCAAGTAGTGATATTCTCAGCTGTACAGCTCCCTAGATAGTACCACTCGAACAAAAGCTTTTAACCGTAATGCGATACGATGTAGGCTTCACTCGTTTGAACATCCTGTGTTTGATTTTCAACACGATAGAAGGTTTTGTGATTTTATTAGTAAATTACTATTGTTGTATTGATAATATAGTTCTTATTACCATTTATTTGTGCATTTAAATAAAATTATTGCAGCAGGAAATGGTTTTAAGCGTTGTTATAGTAAAGTTCAGGACTTTTAATGAACAGTGTACAATAAAAAATCTCTTTCCCAATCACGATGACATTTCTTGTTATTTTATAAAGTTATTGTAGATTTTGAACACTAATAAGTTAAATGAGTTTTCTAAAATTCTTGTTTTACGTATTTCTCTAGTTATAAAATTTGTTAAATAGTAGGCCTGCTTTTGACAGCGCAAAAATATCTAAAGAGTCTTTTGTATACGTAACGTAAGTTTACTGAATGAAATAAATTAAATTCTCAATGCGACATTTCAAGAAAATTAGTTTAATGTGTTATGTAAATTCTAGGTGTATGTATGTTCTGGCAGACGGCGGCCATAAATTTCAGAATTCAGAATATTAATTGACAAACAATTTGTAAGCTTTAATATTAATGTCGCATAACTATACTGGATTGCAAATGTGGGACAAATTAACATGGAAATTGAAATGGGTCTGGGAACATCTTTGTAATGGACTAAATTTTTCACATCAGTCATACTATATTATTTATACCTAGCATAATAATAATTTGAGGTATGTACCACGATAAAATATTGTAGAAGCTTGTTTTTGCATTTAAAAACAATTTAAATGTTTTAATCAGCTTGAAGGTTGTTGACGTCCGAACGTAGAATCACTATTTTAAGTGATGCTAAAAAGTATTTTTTATCCTACGCTACACGTGAAAGCACCATCAAAGAGACAGAAAAATACAGCAAAATACGTATGTGGTGCTTGAGTTTAATGTCTTTTCTACATTCGGTTGCAAATCACATATATTTGCGCGGTGGCTAATAAGCTTTGAAGCTACGCAGTTTGGGTCTGAAGACCAGGCCTACGTTAATACGAATTTTTTTTATTTATTTAACTGTTTTCAATTTGTCGGTACATGTAAAAATCGTGTTTAATATAAGGTGTATATAATTGGCACTTACCTTAAGAAACCTAGGGAAGCGAATGATGGGGTTGGTGCCAATCTTGAGCTGGATTAAATCTAGAGGTGTCAATGAAGCGATGTCAAGCAGGAACGGACGAGATGTTAGGTAGTGTTTCGCTAATTTCTTTGAGTCGTACACCTGTGGACAAACAAACGTAATGTAATCATTACTAAAAGTCGTCGGAGATTTAAGTTGAGAAATATAATATTTTCGATTTACTATTGTTACAAGAAATTATTCAAGCAAAGTCACGGGCAGCTTTTTTAATACTGAAGAAGTTAGTGTAATTATGATATCGCTGCTACGATTCGTAGCGTTTGCTACAAACCGTAGCACACGGCGTAGCGTTGCTGAGACGTCGCGCGTTGTAGGATACTATTATTAAGTACCATGTTAAAATGCTTGACATTGAGAATTGTCTCAACAATTTTTAACATAGAAATAATAAAGCGTATGTAAAATATATAAATGTGACACAAAAGGTTCCTAGTATTTTTTTCATTAATATAACGTTTACTCACCATTAGCCCTTGTTCTAAATATCCTGTTCTAAGTTGAACGACGAGATCAAGAGCGAACACCACATCGCTGATGCCGTCGCACGTCAACCAAAAGTAATGACACATGATCTGCGAAAGAGATAGAAAATATAAGTTCCAATAAATAAATCTACACACCATAACAAAGGATTGTGTGTCAAGTAAAATTTGGTACTGTCTTACAGTTTTAATACATATATTAAATAGGTATCCAATAATAATGAAGAAAATTCTGAGTAACTGATCTAGAGCACGGACTAGAAATTATTCAATAAATATAATATCTGCACAAGTCAAGTTTTGAAAGCTATGTCAATATTATCGTTAATGACACTACAAAAAAATTGTATTTTCAAAGCAAAAAGCAAGTTAAACATATTACATTTCAAATGTACTTTATTTTTATTGCCAGCGACTCCATTAACTAATTCTATTTGAATAATCACGCTCGTTTTTTATTTTATTGAAATACGTACATATTTATTGCTAAAATTAAATGTGAGTGCTTCTATAAATCTGTTAATTTCAAAACAAAATGGCGAAGAAGGAAAAAAGAAACAAAATTTTCCAGCTATGTTCCAAATTCAATATGTCAATCATATTTTTTTTATAGTAAACGGCAACTATAGGCAATTAATTAAAGATCTTTCCGGCTAATAACTTCGTGGTCATTGAATGAAGTTTTAACTCAAAATTGGCGGATTAATTTAGGTGATAGATTGTCAAAGTTATAAACCACTAATGGGCTGTATTTGATTCATTCAATTAGTTTTGCAAACTAACTCCGGTAAGTGACGAATTAGTTTGTTTCCGATAGATGCATAACAGCACCATTGTGAATATAATATTATACTTCATTTTTTTTAAAGTGTGTATTGTGTATATCTACGTGAGGTTGATCACTATCAATAAAGCGTTTGATGACACTTTGATTGGATCTTTATTACTGAAGCTATCATTCAATAATAACGCGCTCAATACAATTGGAAGAATTAACAAAGACTATTGTAAAACGTATAAAACCGATTAGTCCCCGGTTTCTGAGTACATTTAGCGGTAGTTTATCTATTCAATAGCGTAGAAACTCATATAAAAACCGGGGGTTAGTGGCTAGAACTATCTAAGAGGAGTGTTTAAACGTAAACTTAATATAATCATGTTTCAACATAACGTAAGAGTTCCTTAAAAATGAACTATGAGATGTGAAGAATAAAATAGTATAAACAGGTTAAATAAACTCATTTGTGAAATCATTTAAAGGTGGTAACATTAATATTGCAAAACAGTGGCCACGTACTTAAAACTTTTGGCAAAGCATTCCAAATGAAATATTATATTAAATTGAAATTCCCAACTTTGTTCTACGACTGTAGGTAAATTGTATAAACTTTTATAATTTCTCACTTTGTGTGTTACGTGTATTATCCGAATAATTTTATTATTTCTTGTTCTTTACTTTTACCTTTTTCATTTGAGTAAAAAACTTTTTGGATGTTTTACATTCATAAGTTATAACTTTTGAAGTCTACCACGTTCTGGATTTAATCAAAAATAATTATTTTTTTATTCGAAATAATTTTCTTTCATAAAGTAATATTATTATACTAGCGGTCCGCTTCGGAGTGGACGTTCATTTTATTCTTGCAATAAAAATAGCCATATTAATCAGAAATGCTCTATTATCAATGGAACATTCAAATGGTGAAACATTTTTTAAAATAGTCCAGTACTTTTGGAACCATTTCGTAACAAACATACTCACACAAATCTTTCCTCTTTATAATATTAGTATAGAAGTATAGATTATTATAAGTGTAATCTTAGCCGTCTTCAACACTGTATTAGTACGTGGAACCGAAAGTAATAACATCCCACATAGACAACCTTTCCAATAAACAACATGAAAAACGAATCTAAGATCAAAAACGTAATATCCTATATCAAAGGCGAAATATCGAAAAGTGAAGACAAACAACCAAACAGGGTGCGAATACGAATCGATTGGCGTTTTATAACAGAACCGAGGGGTGAAACCTCCACTTCTGTTTGCTAAATCACCCTGGAGACAGAAAGGGTTAGCTCAGTAAACCGCTGTAAGCAGTGTAAGCGCAAGGATGAAAGCCATTGTTTTTGTCTATGATTTTTTGGCGGGAGCTCGAGTATGTATTTTTTTCTTTTTACGGCAACTGTTTCGTGTGAGTTTATTGCCAGTATCGAGTTTATGACAAACTATTTTGTGTTGATATTGTTTTGTTGTATTTTGGAATATATTATCTTGGATAAATGTTGCACTGATAATAAGTAATATTGGTTTTATGAGTATGTCTTTCGTATACTATTTCGTAATTAAATTTTGCAGTCTTGAATTGTGACTATTAATTTGTACCTAGAGTAAATTAATTAAGTATAAACTGTAGCACCTTGCTTTAATATTATATTGACCTTTATGTTTGCTGAAAAATAAATACTTATTAAAACGTGGATTTCTCAATTTTCAATAATATTTTTTTACGAATATTAGGCGTGGACTCGTAAAAAGTTTAATTGAATGAAGTTTTTATGACTTTTTACAGGACTTCTCTTAAAAAAATAAGCGTCAAATTTATTTCGGTCTTCGTTAATTAAGTTTTTTTACGTGTTTTTATCGAAATTAATGGTTGGATATAAAGAAAAAGAGTCTCTAAAACTTTGGACATTATAAGTGTAAAATGTTACTGAAAGTATTTAACTATTATGTTTGACGTACTAAAAGTAACACAGTTTCATGGTCGATGTTATATTATAATTGCAAATGTTTATGGGGATGGACGTATGTATGTTTGTTACTCTTTCGCGCAAAAAGCTACTAAACAGTTTTAATAAAATTTGGTACTCCGATAGCTTAGAAATCTTTTCACGTTAACGGATTCAACATAACATAGCACACTAAAACAAAATCACCTAAATCCTTTTTTATATTACACCTGTTTGCATAATGTCAGACTAAATTCGGTGAAACGAAACGTTTTTTAACATATGGCGTAATGTAAACTCATATAACGGTTTGTTCGCTACATATTCCAATTAGTCGGCGCAAACATAATCAATCGTGCAGCAATTTGCGCGTGACTTTAGTGCATATCCATGTTTTTAACGAAACTCAGAATTAACTCATTGATTTTCAATAATCTGTCAATATACTTCACGTTCAACATTTTTGTATGTCAACGTAAATCCAATATGGCGGATTACTGAATTTAAGATGACCAAAGAAAATTATTATCTCGTTTAATTTAAGATTTGGTATTTTCACTTCTACTAAAGATCAATTTATTTCTATTGGTGTTTAATAATGAAACAGGGATAAATATAAAAAGTAACGTGTCCGTAATTCATATTTTAAGTTTTGCCTTTGTGAAATGCAATAATGAAAATCATTAAATATGAATACCACTTTTAATAAAGCTACGGTGTTGCATTTTGAATCAAGCAGATGCATAATAATTTTTTTTACGAAAGCCACAAAAATCGTAGCATATTTATTTATATTATTCTGTATATATGACCTGCATAAGTCATGTTGTTTCTTATGATACCTTTGTATATAGACACTAGACCTCATGTATGTGGGTATTCAAAGATCAGTTATGTGTGTACTTTCGTATCTGTGTTACATAGTGCGTTGGCTTTGCATGTAATTACACGGATCATAGTCAACTTGTTAGCTGCAACATTAATTGGCACTTATTGGTGGATCCCTCAAATTAGTGGGATTATCCGTAGCTATTATTCAGTGTGCTTCAAATTATGACTTATGGGTAATGTGCTACGGATTTTCTTATAATTGATTACTAAAACTAACTTATAAAAATAATGCTGTATTTTATTTAGTTTGTTTAAATACCTTTGCTTGAGTTAAGAACTAGTGTTTAGTATAAATACTTAATGCCCAGTTGCTTCTTTTCTTTACGGAACGAGATCTTTGCTCAGCAATGAGACAGCAATGTGTTAATACAACTGATTTATTTCAAGAATGAACACCATAGAGGTAACGATCATCAATGTGCAGAATAAAAGATAGAAGTTGTTTTGCCTTCAAATTATATTTAGATAATAATAAAATCCATTATTAAGTAAGTACTTAGAAGGAATATCATTATGATCTCGTCGAAAGACCTAAATACATAAAGTAAGGCTAATAGGTTATAAACTAGGGCTAATTTCCTCATTTCACATACCAATTTAGTGATGTTGATAGGAAAATTAAAAAGGCGGAGGAACTAATGAGAGCTCGCGGGCTCAAGATGAGTAAACTAAAAGTCTTATTTAGGAACGTATCTCATGAAGATATAATTTACGAAAATGTACAGGTACTTGTATTATACTGTATTTGAAAAAAATGCTTTGTGAGCATATTTTTGCCTTGCCTATGTGTAGTGTTCCGGAAATCGAACCTCTCGAAACAGGTCTATTTAGCAAAAGGCTCAATACTCCCTATTTCCCATGCCCTCATTGCCAGGCTTGTCCGACACGACCAGTGAGATTTCAGGCGTAGAGCCGACAGCTTAACTTGCTCTTGGAGACAATTTTTTGGCCCGAACCGGGTATCGTACACGAGGCCTCCGCGCGGCAGTCACACACTCTATCAACCGCGCCACATATGCCGCCGTAATTCAAATCAGTTCAAAAAATGCTTAACATAAAAAGTAGTTAATGAGAACATATCTTTTAAACTCTAGCGTTGCATGTTTAATATATAATAGGATACGGGAATTAACGTATCCTATTATATATTAGTTAATGAGAAATAAAGGTGAACAAAACACAACTCGTAATCATGTACTCATAATAACATTTTTTAAACTTTATCCCCTCAGAACAACGAATGCAAGATAACTCCGACTAAACAACTTGTAACTTTCGTTATATACTGCTAATTACTTTTGTTATCGTTACAATGTTTTTATTATAACGACTCCTTTCTTTTTATTTTTGTTTTTGTAGTTAATTGAATGGGAGGAATTGTTTTTGTTCTATTTAAGTAGAGGTAAAACTATGATTTGTCATTTTCACTACAATTTAAAACTTGTTGTGTCTAATATCATCTATACTAATATTATAAAGCTAAAGACTTTGTTGGTTTGTTTGTTTGAACGCGCTAACCTCAGAAACCACTGGTCCGATTTAAAAAAAAAACAGTGTTAGATAGTCCATTTATCGAGGAAGGCTATAGGCTATGTATCATGACGCTACGACTAATAGGAGCAGACAAGCAATAAAAATGTTACAAAAACGGGGAAATTTTTGAACCATTATCTCTTATGTGACGCAAGCGAAGTTGCGCGGGTCATCAATAAAAACCAACGTACTGAAATCTTGCACTATGTCGAAAATGATTTAAACAATAATTATGCAATAATATCTTGTCTGTCGCATAATACTAAATTATATTATTGTGTGATTCTAATTTAAAATAGTCTAATAATTTATTAAGAAGTGTATTCTCTCACATTAAGGTTCATTATGCACTTATTAACGAGATTTATTGTTATAACATTAAAAATATCTGTGTTCTGTACTAGTATTTTTTTTTGTCTATGGTATCCACATCCTTACAAACATAATTTCATTACGACCAAATGGAGTAACCACCATCATATGAAAAAGTTAGTAATAAACTAATAAAGGCAGTAATCTATCATATGTTAGTAAGATAAGGCTTAGTTTATAACGTCGCTGACATTCAGGCACAATTTGATGTGTATCTTTATTATTGACGGCCTTCTGACATGCGATGCATGTGCTCGCTTCTACCTGAGTAAGACATTACTTATGAGCAGTTTTATTATTTTATAAGGTAGTTGTTTCGCTGAGGAATTGAAAAATATAGTTTTTCTTAGATAGGTCAAGTTGTGAGAGTTCGTAGTGTTTCAAAATAATAGAAATGAGGCAATAAAGGGTGTAGGTAACATAGCAAGTAGCGTTATTTCGTTTCTCCGACTTTCCCCTTACCCCAAAAGAAAAAACACGTGATTCCATGTGTGTGTATTTTTAAAATAATAATATGGATGGTTAGAAACATTTTTGAACCGACACATTTCCAGCAAAAACATATTTTCAGAAATAGCTTCTTTACCCTTAATGTTAAGTGTCAATGTTTGATTCTGTATCAAACACTAAACCAAGAAAGTTATGAGGTTTCAATTAACTGTATAATTTAAATCTAGCGGTAAGAAAGCTCCACATTATTTGAATCTAAAACATAATAAACTTAAAAAAAAAACTGCTTAATTCCACAGCCAACCAAACATCACTGTTAATTCGATAAAAAACAAAAAAAAACCAGTTCCACAACCATCACTTTCACTCGTCCTTATTTCAAATGGCGCAGAAACCATTCATCGATCACAACGTGGCTGTACGAGGGTTTCCTCGGCCTATTTCCAATTTAAAAGTCAAATTGTCCCGCGCAACCAATAGCGCGTAATAACAAGCCTGACTGCAAAATGCAGGGTTTTGTCATTGCGGTATTGCCACAACAATAAAAAGAACTTTAATTTGATGGTATGTTTTTTTAACCTGTAGTTTTGCTTTTATGGTAAGCTGTAGTTATAATTTTCTAGGCTGTTTCTCGGAAAATTACTTTACTAAATTGCATTATTGATAGTTCAAAGCTTTATAATCTAAGCTTGTTGTTTTTATTGTCACGCATTTCTTGTATGATAATTGAATGCACTTATAACTTTTCAGAAATTATGGTGTCAAGGTTTGTTCACGTAAGTATTTTGATGATATTTGTATCGCGATTCTGTACAATTGGTACTTTTGTGTATCGAGAGTTTGACATAAATTGACTGCAAAAATAGTTTCTGCAACGCCCGCTAGAGGCGCTGAACCGATTGTCACACAATATTTACAGATAGGTAGCCGGTTGTCGGTAGTCGATAGTGGGTAGGGGAACGATGTACGGTTTTTTTAAATATCACGCTACATAAGAAACGATGTGGCTTTTCAACTACACAATTGGTAAGTACGTAAGTAATATTATTATGTTACAAAATCGGTAACATAGACAAACTATAAATATCATCAAATCCATGTTAAACTTCTGACTTATATTCCACGATCCATTGAAAATGTATTTTTAACCCGACAATTTCATAGCTTTTCTTTAACAACATCCAACTGAATTTAAACCTTAAAGGTAAAGAGTTAAAGATCATTTTCGTTTGGAATAACAGTGACTTTCCACTGAATAATGCATGATAGTGGAACATAGAACGCTGTATTTTCATGACACGGTATTAGTATTGTTGTGATTCGGAACTGTTTCATAATTTATTTGATGTTTCTACGTATTGGGAACATCGTAAGAAAGTTATTTATCATAACAGATATAAGAAGGAACGTACGTGTCTTTGCTCTAATAAATTGATGAAAATATGTATTTTTTATATGGACGGATGAAGAATTATCTACAGGCAAAATAAGTTATTTGTACGCTCACGCATAAATACGTATTATAATTATCAAATGTCTTTTCAAAACGCAGAGTTGACGGCAGCACGAAATAGTCTTCTTTAATATACTGGTTACTTAAATCATGAATAAGATTTTGTAAAAGTTTGTAAATGTTTGCAATAAATCCAAATGTGATATAAACACTTAAAAAAAAACATAACAAAAAATACCATGTAAAATAAAATTAAATAAAAACAATATTCAAATTTCAAACGAAACATGTAACGTCAAATTGACATTACATAAAGTTTTAACTTCTTAATAAAGTTTCTAACCCCCGGTTTCGAGGTACATTTAGCGGTAGTTTATCTATTCAATAGTGTCAAAACTCATACAAAAAAAAAACGCTATTGAATAGATAAACTACCGTTAAATTTTCTCAGAAACCGGGGGTAAATAAAGTTTTAAACTCGGTATTTCTAACTCACCTGCAACTCAGGGAAGCTTTGTCTGACAATCAGGGTCCACAGATTATACAGCACGCAGAGAGTGATGAGCCAGAGCCAGTAGAAATAAAAGTTTTCGTCTGGGTTGACAACGGTGCGAGGCGCGCGGACCTTCCGCCGTCTCGTGCGGTTGGTAGACCTGTGCTCGCCGGTGGCTCCCTCTGACCCTGTGTCTTCTACCTGTGAGTGAAAATTGTGTATAAGATCTTTATATTCTGTTTTTAGTCCCCTTTTCATACAGTGTTTTGTCCTATGTCTTTTGTGGTCGAAGTAAATTAACAAATAAAGCGAATATTAAATTGCAAATGTCAATAGAGTCACCCAATTAGATAATAATTTGTATTGTACGCTTCCGTAAAATCCTCGTTAATTTAAGTTCGTTGAAATTAGGCTTCGATAAAAATTGGCAATAGGATCACCGGAATGAAAATGAAAAATAATGTCATAAAAACCAAATCGACGTTACTGAATTATTGCTGTTGATATATAATTTTATGAAAACAAGACCCCAATTAGCGTAACATAATCGTGGTTGCTTTTTAATCGATCACCGAGAAACAAATGAGGGCTATCCATCAATGACGTCATCGCATTACCCTATTAATCTTGTTTGTTGTGTCAATAACGACTCGGCTTTATTGACAAATTATTTACCTATATTTTCAGTTACGATATAATAATAAGCTATGTAAATAACACGCTCGCCGAAAAACATTCACTAAAGAAAAAATCTACTATTACTAGTTTTTTTATTTCGTCTACTGATTTACCTAATCTAGAAAATTAAACGAATAAAATACAGATTAACAGCGAAAATTAAAATTGAAATGAATTTTAGCATAGTTTTTTTCTAGGATAATTAAGTTTCCGCAAAACATGATTGAATTTTCTTTCTTTATTCTAAAATTCATCGTAATATTCCTGTATACATCAATAATCGTGAGCGTGAAGCTTGTTCGTAGTAATTCGAACTCGGTGGAAACTAACGCGATGAGCAGCCAGCCTTAATCCGGACAGAGGCTTCAAAATTCAATACTCTGTGTTTCATTGCACACCCGTGTTGTATACTTGTAGTTTATGTTACACACAACTTTTTAATGTTGTTATTGAAGTAGTTTTTTAAATTGACTATTAAAAATGATATTGGTAAAAAATAGCACAGATTAGTAATTTTGTTGTAACCCAATTTTACAGAACAGGATAAATTTACACTTAGCAAAAGGTTTTTTTAAATGGGATTTGTGTTATATTTTTATAAACCGGTGACTACTATACAAAATAGTGTTGTATAAAAAACGTTCATTTATTTTAGCGTAATTATAACCAGTATTTTAGGTAACCTCGGTGTCCCATACGGCTTTACCCACAAATCTTAATTAGAAATCTACTGACTCGGAAAATTAGTACACGGAACTTTGTTTACGACGCCACTAATATTTGCTGAATTGACATATCCTGTATTACAGGATATTTGTTGTACGTTATTTTACTCGCATTTTATGGTGAAATGTACTATGAATAGTAAAACTTACAGTTTCTTGTGTCGCCGGCGTCTGCCTCGTAGAGAATCTCTTAAGGAAGGAGTCTTCTCTCTTCAACGGAGGTTTCTTCTGAATGGCCGAGCTCAACTGCACCGTCGTCCGCAGCTTCATCCATCTTTGATTGGACTTTGTTCTGCAGTCAGACCACCAAGTCAATATCTAGCACACTACGCGCACACACTGGGAGTCCATAAGCAAAAGTAGCCATGCTTTCAGAAAATTCGAGTAAATTAGACAGACAAGAAAGTTATAGGTCACTTTACTCAGATCTTTAAGCAGAGATTTATTCTGGAAGATTCTGTTCATTTATTCAAGGAAATGTTAAAGTTTCAACTCTGGAAAGTATTTCTATTTTACATCATCGTGTGCTATTAGGCACTAGAACTTTATGTGAACAGAAAGATCTTAAATACGTGCAAACAAATACTTCTATTTTGACATGCGGCATGGCAACTCACACTAGAGAAACAAAAACTTATATAATGATAGTTTGTAGAGTGAGATATCAGTGAGTCGAAACTATAACTCGTCTAAAACTAGTCTAGTTGCAGCTAAGTTTAGGAATTCGAAACTATCGTATCTATCGAAACATTAAGAATGCAATTAAACAATGAAATAACATTGAACACGTTCTGATCGTCCCAAGTGACAGTAGGAAAGTAGAATCATTTGGTGAACTAGTAAGACACAATATCCACAAGAAAAACACACATAATCCAGTGAGTAAAGTACCATTCCCGAAGTTCCTATACACTGACGAAGGTAGCACATTAGTGGGAAATCATAAACAAACAATGAAATATAAACAATCGACAACGATGCGGCTTTACCGGTGGTCCGATAGTGTTCGAACCTCTTTATTTTCCTGAGTGCCTGGTAGTATGCCATGACAGCTTGGACGTGTCTCCATTTATGGCCGCGTTTGTCTGTGTCTGATCCCGGCCTCTCAGAGTCCTGCATGGACTTGCGAGAGCTTGACGAACTCGATGCAATGATCGGTCGCCTATAAAGGGATGTATCGTGTTACACGAAGACAGTTGTGTGTGTGTGCGATGTCGGTGGAAGCCGTCGGTGAGTCGGTGTTGCCGCTTTGGTGGTGAACTGTGGTGTCCTCACCTCTCACAATGACATGTAAACACTAAACACGTGCTTCGCTCTACAGCTATACTCTATGTGCGCTCCTCACTAAATCATCCAGTTGCTAAGAGTCTAGAAGCGATACTGAGCAATGAAATAAACAAACAAGTCTGTCGTTACCACCAAAGCGGACAACACCGTACTCACGGTACACGATACATGTCAACGAGACTCCACAAAAGTATAACATGCATATAAATAAGTCAGCCTACTAATCTCGTTCACGGACAGTACAATGTAATTAAATTAGGTGTTTGTACAATATTTTAGCATTACGTGACGTCTATACGTCGGGCTGTGCAGGGTCGTGAACTATTTCCAACAGTTATATACTATTGCGTTATGCACAAATATTATCGTGAGGCGTAGGGCGCCGATTACGTGTCGTTCGTATAGTCGACGATTTATTGCAGCTATCAAGTGACGTGTCAAATTGCTATCATTCATTCGTAATGAGATCAATAGTAATTTTGAAATGTAATCGTTTATTCTGTTGTTAATCGTGAATAAAACTGCCGTTATATTTCCTTGATAGGTATTCGAGACGTCTCTTGAGAGCCTCTCAGCTTGCTATCGGGCATACGTAATCAGCATTGGTATCGGGTCGTGCTCTTTGCTAGGGTCGCAGCTAAGCGTATCCAAAGCAAAATGTGCCTTATTGCAGGCCACTTACATATCATCTGGCCTCGCATTTGGCGTGAATGGAGATAACTTGCTCAACAGCCTGAACAGGTTGGGAAAATTGCTTATAATCAAATTCTATAACAATTTACTACATATCTTATAATATTTTCTATAATATGGAATAAGGATATCTCCTTAACCTGTATAAAATTGACACACACAGTTATTATTAATCAATAGTTGTTAGATAATATTATGCTAGAATATTACTTAAGTATCTTATTTTAAAAGGTTCTAAGTCATGATGTAAAAATAACGATTTGTTGAGAGTAACATAAGGCGCGGGTAAATAAAATCTATGTAACGTATTATACTCTTTTGAAAATAAATAAATAATCGATTATACTTGTGAAAATATGTCTTGTGTTATGTACAAATAATACATTTCTTGTTCAATTTGAAGCGGTAACCGGAATTTGTTTGTGAAGACTAAGTGTAAACTTACTTTTAAGCCTTAGTTACCTTTAAAATGAAAATTGAACGATAAAAACAGAATTGAATCCTCCGTTCAAATGAGTTTAATTGAACCCGGTTAATTGGATTAACCGGACCGATTAATTACTTTTAGGGGTCCGAAACTTTCTTCCTGAGGGCTAGTAATGCGCACTATTAGAGGGTAGTTTGAGAAATTAACAGTAAATAAACGTTAACTTAGTTTGACAGTTGACGTCAAGAAGATTGGATCAAAAAGGTTTTAGCTAATAAATAGTACTGTCAGTAAAATTTAAGTAAAAAAAAATTATTGATTGACAAGGGTTAAAGAGTTTTAATTGTTATCAGTTTTCGGAAGGAACCTTCGTCATAGTGGAGAATTACATTTGTAGAAAGAGCCATTAACTGTACGATAATTAACAAGGTGTTCTATTTATGATACATCGAAGGATTAATTGACAGGCGTGCCTAATAGAGTCCAAAAAACCAAACCGAGTAGGTAATTAATATAAAGAAGTAATAGCTGAAAGTAACGTTTCTATTTTTGTCGATTACGAGGAAAATATATAGGGATACAATCTGAAATCTCTGAAAAATACTATGTTTAGTAATATATAATAATACAACATTCTATAAATATAAAACTTCTAAGACACACATTTTTGGCCCACTTTCCTTCGGCCAATAGTTTCTAAATTAACGAAATGCAGGAAAAACCAGCATGGGTCGAATCAATAGTGTTCCTCGCCATTTTCAGCACCCTTGGAAGTAATTAGGGTTTGTAATCGAATCCCAGACCCCGGTGATCCGTGATATTATTATCGCCATTCCATGTTATTTGCAAGGCTGTTCAATAGAGTTGTGCAGTATTGATTGTTTTATTCCAGTCGCCGTTTATTCCAGCTTCGGACCACTGGGTAACTCAACCACTGATTGACAATGACATTTTACTCGACTCTCTGGATGGTATTGAGACCTAAATATAGGTTTTCTTGAGGGAAGATTAGGCCTTGATAAGCAAGAATAGATTTGTGAATATAACCTCAGTGATAATCGAAGTATAACACATGTCATGTAAAAAGTAGATAGGACCCATTGGTTGTCCGACAATCACGATTAAAACAAAAAACACTAAAAGCCTAAACACTTTTGAGTCTAACTAACCAATTCCTCGCCTAACATACCTACCTAATCGTTCTACCATCACAAAGAGAGGCGAACATTTTCTTCATAGGTTTCGAACGACGACTAGAGCTTATTGGCTATATCATAGATGGCCTTAGTTAAAACAGAAAAGAAACCATAAGTACACTATTTTAGTAAAATTAGCTCTCAATTGTGCCACCTCGAAAACAATGAATGAACCCAAAATTCAAATGAATGAGTGGAAGAGAGACCATAAAATATGTCTGAAAGATAATTAAGGTCAGTTTCCCGTGATAAAGTAGGTGCGTACACTTCCATAAACTTCCCCGTGCCATTTCAAGTTTTGTTCTCAAACTTGCCTCGAGTTTATTATGAGTTTTCCGCCAAAGTCTGTTCGGGAAATTGTAATTAGTTCGAGTTTTTCAAAACTAGTATACGTTTAAGACGTTTTTACATGTCTATTATATCTTAAAGGCTCCCGTATGTGGCACAGTAATTGGGTACTTGACAACAGTCAAAACAACTACTCTTTTTGATATGTCAAAAACACATTTTCGTATAGAAATATGCTGTAATGACGACACAGTTTCGTATTCTCGTTAGTATCAAATGACTGCCTAACAAAATTGCTTACGAAAAAAAATACACAGCCTGAGTATTTGAAATGATTTTTTCACTATTACAAGTAACCAATTATTTAAAAGTCACATAAAGAATTAACACAATACTCATTGCGAAAAGCGTAGGTACTCAAAAATGTTTCTCTGGTAAACAAATAAAACTCATATTTGTGTAATATTGGATCTTACTCTGTGAGAAATCAATTGATGACTCTTGCAAATGTGTGGGTGCAATGTAATTGATTCACTCAATTGCTCGATAAAGTGTTATCAGTAAGAAATTATGATGGTTTCTTATGTAGTGATTCCATTCAATAGGTGCTACTAGTAAATGCTCAAGAAAACACAAGTAACAAACTCATTGAACTTATTTTTTGATAACCTGAATTTTAAATGAAACCTTGTTTTCTGAGTAGGTTTTTGGTCTAGATAGTGGTCTAGATAAGTACATATTGTATAAATTTAACCTATTAAAGCCCTATCTAAAAATCCGAAAATTCAAAATTTTATACACGAATACAAGGTTTATCAATTTTATTATGTGCATTAAGTACTTAAACTCTTATAAACCCACGCTATTATCGTCGAATATTGTAGATTATGTCTGTTTTATATTCCATTCGGCCTTGAATAAAACTTTAAATGCATTATATTGATCCATTTAATGCTGTGCTAGACATGGTTGGACATTGATTGCACGCCACTTATAGTCTATTGTTGTAACGTTATAAATTTAGAATACTCTATTGCGAAATAGTTTGCACCAAAGAGATCGGTTACTTTAAGACATTTTTTGAGGTATTCTATAATATTCACAGAAGTTTAAGATCGTACCAAGTGCTGTTCATAGGCTTTCTCTACCTTTGCCCTACTGTAAAAAAGGCTTGACTTTATGTATGTATCCACAAAAGTCAAGCAATACATTTTTATTATGAGATGTTTAAGTCAGTTTCTTTTATTTGTACATACATGAAATAACATTCAATAATACGTATTAAATGCCGTAAACGGTAAAGTAATTACGACAATCTTAGTACAAGTACTCGTAAAATACCTACGTTTAATAAAATCGTTAGTAATCATTATAAATACAATAGACACGGCGGAAAATTTACAAAATCCTCATGTGTAGTGTGGTGTCAGTGGGTTTATTTACATAATCTATTTGAATAGTGCTCTATTTAATCCATGTGAATGTCATTTAACAGACCCGTGACATGATTGTTAGAACAGTGTTAGAATCGCCCTATAACGTGACTGAGTGAAATAAATAAATATAAAAGTGATGATTCGTTTACAGAATTGGTAAAAACCACATTATTTAAATATGGGCTATTATTTTTCTCATATGCCTTATAATAGTAATGAATACTGAGTACGAATTAAAATGCTTCAGAAGAATGTCGTTTCAATTTTCTTTACTTTAATACCTAGAATCTAACGCAGTTATAAATAAGAATTTTGCATATTCCTCGATCATTTAAGAGAAAATGATAGAGTCTTTATAGCTGCTGAATCTCCCCTACCCTATTTTCTGTCGAAGCACCAATTAGTAGGCCAATAATATATTTATGGCTAAAGGGTTTCGAAACATTGTGTACAAATTGATCCCTATTGTAACGATTTTGTTAAAACAAATCAATTCATAAGTACTTGTTATAAGTACCTTTTGATAGCTTTAAATTAAGTAAGGCTTTATAAATGGTTTAATAATGTACCAATAAATATTAGAATTCATTGTTTTATACTGTAAAATATGAATAAAGATCAATTATTCGTAAACGATGTAAGGTTTAATATCCTACCTATTTCGCAAAATAGGTTTACATATTGTTGAATCTGAACTATTGAAATTTATATTTGTAAGATTAATGAGGTGACTATGAAATTAGCCCAAAACACACTGTTTAAATTCGATATTTTTATATATATTATAGATTTCAATTCTTGACGTCGTCATAGACAAGCGTCAAATAATTATGTTGTTTTTGTACGTAGAATCTAGACTTTACTTTTTTGCTTATTGATGTAGAGTCAGCTGCAAAAGTCGCTATACAAATTGAACATCTCTATGCTATGCTGAGGCATGTATGTTACTCTTTCACGAGAGCAAATGAGATCCATTAAAATTGTTCATTGTGATCAATCTTATTTAAAACTAGAGTTAGAGTTCTAGAGATTCACACAATAGAAAGATACAATTTAAAACTATTGAGTTGATTAGCGATTTTTGTAGCTAACTTGTACGAAGTCGTGATGGCAGACGGCAAACAGCAACTGCAAACTGCAGCTGCAAACTGCTACAAATGACTGACTGCTAACGGCTGACGGGTGACTTCATAGTAGTCCTAGTCTCCTTTAGAGAGAATAACACGTACAGTTTGCAGTTCTGGTTACCTGTTTGCCGTCTGCTTTAGATTTGAAAGGATTTGATTTGCTGCAGTTAATGAAAAAGATAGAAAAATATAGCAAAATACAGAATTAAGTTTTTTCTTATTCTTGTATTACATAGCCCAGATTTTCTTACTATCAATATTATGATTATGTTCTTATCATATTTCAATGAGCTATCTGTCTCTGTATCTATCTTTTTATCTTTTCCATTTTTTGCCAAATTAATTCAGTGCGTTTTGGGCCTTCGTTTCATAAGACGTATCTAATCATTCGGCTGTGGTTTCTTAAAATTATATTAGTTTTCTACGATAATACGACCAAAATATTTTTATTTGTATAAACACAAAAAGAATCGCTAAATATTAACATAACTGTTATTTTTGTACGTTGTATTTTAAAGTTAAGTTTTATTCATCCAAAATAACATGTTTGACTTTTCCAATTTCGTTTTATCGTAGCAACTTATGCTTAAAACTAATTAAGAGTGACATTATACAGGAAATTTCAACGAACCTCTGTCCAGGGCTCTTGCTCTCGCTGCTGGCGTTGTTGCTGGAGTCATCATCCTCTTCCCTGGAGGTAGCCGCCGACAGAACTCTTGAGGAACCTGCGTTGATCTCACTACCATCGTTGTCTTCACCCTCCGACGTACGGTTTGTGCCTTCTTCTGCCTGTCGAATAAAAAAACGTTCATTCAATTTTTGAACGAAAGAATGGTGAGCTTTTATTATCTGTGGTGGGATTTTTTGTCAGTAAAAGGACTTCGAATTTGACATGCATTCATGCAATGTGCTGTGTAGAGTTTTCTGTACTGTATTTTGATAATAAGGTACAGTTCCGCGATTCTCTACAGTCGGTACTGTCGAGTATCGAAAGTTTGACAACTAAATTGTACTGCCTAAATAGTTCTTGCTAAACCCGTTAGAAGCGCTAATTAGATTGTCATACAAAATTTATCTATAGCTAGCCAGTTGTCGGTAGTCGATAGTGGTAGAGAATTGAGCTACTGTATTTATGTAACTAGGTACAGATTTGGTGTCTGATATATTACATGTTTCAAAAATTGCAAGAATAAAAGTATTCCTTTTGGAGTGGATTATATTGAAATAATTAATTTAAATATTGTTTCTGTTTTATGCTGCGTTTGTTGAATTAATCAACAGGCGATTTAATTAATAACACTGACCACAAATTATTGGAAACAAAATTTCAATTCCACTTCAATGTTAAACAGCAAAATGCTATACAATCCATTATTTTGTCTTAATTAAATTAATAACCGACAACAATGAAAAACAATTTGATGATAAAATATCAAATGCGTTTTTGTAAATGTTATCAAAATGGTGCGGAAATAAGTAAAACGTTTAATTTCCTTTGACTCTCGTTAGATTGTGGCCGGGGTGTGTAGCTAAGTGAAAATTATGGCAGATTCCTTGAAATATATAAGATTTTAAGGGATTTTAAGGGATGCTATAAAGTATGGTATAAATTCAAATTAAGTTTATATTTCCAAGAGATTATCGGGTAATTTTGGTATTATTTCAAATATTTTATAGACTAAGGCGTTCTTGTTAATCTTAGTGCAAACATTACGATTGGATTCACTAAATTTATCTTTATGAGAATTTCTATGATTTCGGACAAGTAAATCCTGATACAGGGTACTAAGGTGTGACAGAGAATGCAGGAAACCTACATAATTACATTGTATTGCTTACCCAAATACTGTAGAAAAGCTGTGCCTCAATTTTATTTAACCTTGCAATAATTTGACGCCACTCGGCAGTGTTCAGCTAAATTAACCTATAAATTACCTGCCAGTCTGCTACTTAATCAGGAAAAAAATACCGTATTCCTTATTTACATTTCGGTAAAAATAATCTAAAAAGAAATAGCTCTAATGTATGACGGGCTCCGTGGCCTAGTGATTAAGGTGGTCCCACTCCACGCGGGAGGTCGTGTAGGTTCGATTCCCGTACGGGACAATAATTTTTGTGATCCACAAATAGATGTGTCAAGTCTGGTTGTACTTTGTGTCCGTTGTTTGTATGTTTGTAAAAATTGCCGCGACTCAAAAGCAATTTTTTTATGTAGGAATCGTCTTTTCTAAACAGAAAACAGAACAGAGAAATAAACTATTAAAAGTGAATGAATAACTCCTGTCTATGTATTTCGGTTCGAAATGTGGAACGGAATCAATTATTCGGCCACAGATTCAATATTGACATCAAATCTCATCAAGTGAATCTAATATACTTGTTTATTATTTACAATGTCCTACTTTCTACCCTCGCGCAAACTTTGACCAGCTTTCCTACAATTCATTACAATATTTTTCACGTTAAATAAGTATATTGAATTGTGATTAAAGTATCGAATAAATGGCCCGTATACTTTAGTTATGAAAGCCTAATAAATTAGATTTTTCTCGGTAATATTGTTATGTAATTTTCCTTGAAGTTTTAGAAGAAAATATATTTGTTTGTAATAGGTTTTTTCTTTATTACGTTAAAGGCACTCTAGTCGTTATTGGGCTATAGCTTCCGGGAATCTGTATTGTCGTGAATATGTCATCATGTTCGAACTACGTGACATACATTAATGAGCCGCTCAAATTGCTAATGTGGTTTAAGACCTCGTTTATGAGCTTTTTTGTTGTTAGAAAATGATAACTCGCGCACTTAATATTGCTTTAGTGTCGTAGGGATTTTCAAACATACAAACAACGGACACAAAGTACAACCAGACCCGAAACAATAGACTAAAATTGTGAACAATTTAAGCTGTTTTCAAGAAGACATTAAAAATGACGATGCAAAGGGAAGTATTGAGTTATTCAGCGGCTTTTTGGTTGATTGTACAAAAATGTGTATTGTTTTTGCAAAGCAAAATACTTTTTAGCTACGCAGAGATAGACTTTCCAGATATTTTCCGCTTCAAAAGTCATTACTCTACGGAATTTCTTAAGAAGACCGATATAAACTTGGAACCAACACTAAAATCTAAGGACGGCGACACTAACAAACTTTTATCCGTGTATTTCTTACGACTTACTATAAACTTGTCACCGGTAAGTTTCTCAGTTAATCGTTCAAGTTGTGGGGACTTAGCTGCGTCAAACTGTGGGATATCTTGCGTTCAAGTTATAACTTACAACCATTTTTAAAAGATTACAGATAGATTACTACTTTAAGATAATTAAGTCAAAATAATCTATCATAGAATAATTTCGGTAGGCATTTCAGCACTATAGTCCAACAACTTACTATAGAGACTTCTATGCAAGGTTAACGACGAATAGAGTTGCTGAGAGTGGCCTGTTTAATACAGCTACTTTATTTTAGAATTATTAATAATTAAGCAGACAAATCGTGCCTGCCAAATCTTTTTAATAACTAGTTAGATTATAAAGACAGATGTCTGATTTTTAAAAAACTAAGATTGGACTAATTGTAACTTTACGTATTTTTGTAAGTAAACAGTAGATAAATGGCATATTGAAAACGGCCGTTATCTTAAATTCCGTTACAATGTACGTATAGGAACTGCAATTAATCACTGTGATGTAAACGAGGGAATAATTGTAATATCTTTTTAAGTGGAGACGGAGTGGACGGTGAGACGTGGATTATTTGAGGAATTTTAATGGGTTTCGCGTAAAAGTGCCTTGGTAGTGTGGTGATTAATTTAATACATTTCAGCCATTTTTTCTTCGCAAATAATGGCTGACTATCGCTACGTTAAATAAAAAAATAAAGGCCGTATTGTATTATTTTATCGCCCAACAGTAATAAATATTTCCTTAATCTTAATTATTAACAGTATTACAAAATTGGTTAAGCCAAATATCAACCCATCTTGTAGTTACAGAACTTGCAAAACACTTACGAAATAGCAATTCAGTGGATATACCTATTATGCAAATATTTTTAAAATGTTTGTGGCCCAACAAAATTCCAAATTACTCTACATATTTACCACAGTCCAAAGGCAGTTAAAAATATTCTCTAAAAGTACAACTTCTGAAACATTACCTACAGCAACGACGTAAAATACTTTAATGCACCCCACAATGAAATACATGAGCTCACCGATGCATAAATTTTACGAGGCGACATTACTAAAAATATACTAAACCTATATTCCACATGACAATGCTATAAAGAAGCGCTGGGAATAAAATACTTTCCATTATTTAAAGTAATACTATAGTAGGAGACATTGTTGGGCATGTTATTGAATTTGACTAAGAAGTTACATTTTAAGGCTTTAATAGTGAAGTACATTTAAGGCTGACAAAAATACTTGAAGGTTGTTAACTTCCTGTGACCAACGTGTACAAGATAGTGAGCCGAATCGTCCAGAATTAAGAAAGGTGTGGTGAAATAAGTAAAACTGGTAAATTTTTAATATGTTTACAAACTGTTTGCATTGAAATTTACACTTAATTTCTCTTGTTTTATGAGTCATTGAAAAACTAACTGTATTACTGATTATTCTGATGTTACCACAAATTACATTATCTATGTTTTTAAACACATCTAAGCTTTTGGAACATTGATTAAGGCACTTATTGTTTTTACATTTTCTGAAACACCTTAGTAACCTTTTTTAGGCTTTCGACCTAAGAATACAAACTTAAGTTGTTTACAACAAAACATCAGAAGGCCGTGAATCCCCTTTTTTGAAATGGCCGAAAGTTTTAAAAGTTGCTTCCTCAGACTTGTTTTTATTATATCGCGGTCGGGATGAAACGAGGTCAGTATTGCAAAGAAATACAAAACCAACTTGATTCGGGTAACGAATCGAAAATTTGGGGTAGCCATCGCTCAAACTTCCAGTTTTTATCTACAGAGTTCTATCGTAAACAAAGACAACACAAAACAGAAACAATACTTTCTAAAACCCAAAGACAAATTAAAATCATCTGTCAAAACATTCTTAATTCAAAACTTTGAACCCGTACAAATTAACTTGATCAAAGTTTTTCAAGATGGATGCGGCGTTCTATACTTAAACTTACCTGGATCCGTATGAGTGGTATTGTCTCCTCTTTGTACATAATATTATTTGTGTTTAAATAAATACACCTTTTTTGAAAAGTCTTATTTTGTGTAATTTACAGGAATTTACATAATTTCCTATAAACCTAATAATGCTGCTAAATGTTCCATGTCTATACATTTAATTATGAAAATAATGTCGTTGTAAAATGCATGTTCCATTTCAAAATGTGTAGTGAGAATTACTAATTGAATATTTTCTAATCAAGCTAATAATTTTATGGGATCTATTCCTAGATATCAATTTAATATAGAATTCCTAATTAAAGCTAATTTCTAAATGATATAGTCCACATATTAGATAATGCTTCTAAGATTCTTAGTTTGGGAAAATGAATATTTTCAACTAAGGAACTAATAAGTACCGTCTCTTTATTGTGTAAACTGAAATATTATTGTGTTTGTGAAAAATGTAGTATTACGCCCAACGCAAAAAACAAAGGCCCGTCAAAGATACTGAGAATAAAATAAATTTAAAATTAACTTTAGTTGGTTTGCGTTGGGCCTTATAGTGTACGTAATAAATAAAAATTCCCAATATAAACATAATTGTGTACAAAATTATTTTAAACACAAACATTATTACACGTTAAAATTATTTACATATTAATAAACAGTTTAATATAAACAGTAAATACACATTGCATTATTTTGAAAATACTTGTAATTGAGTTATTTTCGTGTGGAAATAAACATGCCATGCAAATATTATCTATATTTATATTATGTATCTACAAAGTTAAGTTGAATGTGCTTGCAGTTATATTGTATGACTACATAAATACATGCTTTTATATACATACATTAGATAAATAACAATTTTGAAAACATATCTATCAAACTTATTATAATAAAACTTAAGATGATAGGGAAAGCTTTGGAAATAATATAGTAACAATTATTGAAATAACTTTATTTTATTTTTTTCTTGTTATCGTTATTTTAATTCATGTAAAAATGGAATTATATACTATACTTATTTATTAAGACGTTTTGAAATAAATAAATATAATGAATATTGGAATGATAATATCTCTAGCTGCGAATAGTTTTACCGGAGTTTTAAGCTTTAGTTTTGGAAATACGTTCTTTTATTTGTAAAAAACAGGTCTGTTGTTGAGAAATATGGCTCTCAATCAATTTATTGGTCAATGTAAAAATAAAACCGATCAAATAGAAAAAAGATATCTGTCAATCCTCGCTCCATATACCGTGCGTCAATATGTCGCAACATCCACTTTGTGCTATGTGTTGCCAGCGTCCGAGGGGAGTTCGATGAAAAAGTAATCCGATCGGATACATTTGAAGTGGGGCGATGACAGACAGTGTTACCATATTCGTTAGAAGATTATTTCTGATCAATGTATCCGGACGCATTCGCAATTAACGTTATGAAATTGAATTTGGAATAATGTTGGAACGTGCCGCGATGCGGAGATTCTAAATTTAAATTTAGGTGATCGTTATTGCGGTTGGTAGTATGGCCAGTTATATTTAAGAGCTATTTATTTATCAATGACAGCTGAAATAATAAAAAAATATTTTTTTATAGTGTAGTAAATAATAATAAAATTAATAATTCTAATTGGGTTTCTTGACAATGAGTAAAATTTTAAAATTTTTAAATCAAACAGTGTTCACTAAATCCTCATTTTGAAAATAAACTCCTTTTTTCAATCGTTGGTTTTGGACTCATTATAAAATTCCTGAGACATCAGAATAGTCCTAAAAAAACATTAAAATAAATGTATCACATACCAACCAAAACCAAAACCAAATAATTCAGACAAGGCCTATTTGCAAAAAAGTAATATTTAAAACAAATATTGGTGAATGTTCGGAAGGCTGACATTGTGACGTCATCTGACAGCTCAAAACAAATATTCAATACGGTGACATATCTCTCGTTTATTGCCAGCCAGTCAGTTTTTCCCGCCGCCGAGTTCCAATATCACGTATGATAAATAGCTAGCACATTTCATATTTTTTCCTTTCTAGTCTATGAATGAAATACCTAATAATATTATAATATATTCTATCTCTCATACTATTCATAAATAATGAATAAGACGTGTATGAAAAGTTTATTAAAAACATCACTTCTAATTTACTTAAGGTTCTTGGCTTTCAAGATGAGCGTGAAATACAATTTGTTTAGGTAAGAATGTATTCTTAAGAAAAAAAATAAAAAAAATACAGCAACTTCAATAAAAAATGAATATCTAATTATCTCAGCGAATTGTCTATACACCCTTTATTATATATTTATTAAATGGATTATAACGTCGTTGTGTTTTAAGTCCCTTTTAAAACACAACGACGTTATAATCCATTTAACGTATTACACAAATCTTAAACACGATTTTTGAAGACGCATTTCTAAGCCAGCCATCGCTACCTGAATATAAAAAACCTTAAAAAGTTAAAACGTCTACCTAACCGAAAAAAAAACATTGAAAATGTAGCTACTGGCTGGAGTGAAACAAGGGTAGCCAAATGCTGACAGTACAAGTACTGCTCATTAAGACCCGATCATGGCTAGATCCCTTGCCTGAGGGCTACTCAAGTTTCATTACACCGGATAGTCCTTAATGACAAACAGTACAATACTGCTGAAGCGGTGGACGAAACAATGGGAATAGAAATGATGATGCTATGATAAACTTACTAGTCATGCTGATGATGACGTAAATGTGTGCATGGTGAATAAGAGTATCGCAGTATATGTTCTTGACTTCATTTCTTTGAGAAAGAACTGATTTTACATTGATGGATAATTTTAACAAAAATCTTTTTGAAAGATCTTTACCTATACATTACTTTTTCCATCATCAAAATTAACTTTGTTATCTGGCAAACAAATTGACCGTTAAGCCAAAACTTGTCAAATATCGGCACAATTTCACTATAGATAGTTAGAAATAACAATAGCACCATCTTTTGTCTATCAAGGATATTTGAATGACAAAATAAGATGATGAGATAATGGCGAAAGTGTAGTGACAATGTAAGACAAAATCATCAAACTATCAAATACTATTAATCGTGTAAGGAGTGCCATAAAGAGGGTAGGATCAAATGGGTTAGCAGTCTGCTCAATACAGTGATAGATTCAGACGAAGTGATAGATGATGTGCTTTGGATTAACGATGCCGGAAATCTTTCAATTCATCCTCAAAAGGGACTTAGAAGGGTCCCTATCGAAATGAAATGTGTACCATTCCTTGATACCAAACTGTCGATAGTACGGAACTCTTATTGCTTAAATGGGCACCATTTTTAGTTGACTTGATTTTTTTTTAATTTTATTTATACGTATGCTAGCGACTACGTCGCATTTCGAGCTTTACCGTTTAACTTACGTGTATAAAAATCAACGCTTCTTAATCAGTGACAATTTTTTTGAGGCACAATAATACTTGAACAAAATTACTAGTTACATATTAGTAACATAGTTTCTGTAAATTGATTACTTTATGTCCAATCCTGTAATAATCTGTCGTCTGGACACAAGCTCGTTTAAGACGATATAATTAATAGTGCTTAGAGAATATAATTGCCATTACTACTACTGATATGTAATTAGCTCTCATAAACGTTATAATTATGTGATGATGCCGATAAAAAGACTAAATGTTCGCAAATCATCATCAAATCAAGATTTTACTCAGTCAATCTTTTAGATTATTTAATATCTATCTAATGTATTTATGTTATAAAATCATAAAGATTACTTGCGTTGATGGCATTGTATACTCGGGTTCCCTTATGACAAAATAAGAGGAAATTAATGACGTCAAGGAAGTTTATAGGAATTTTTACGTGGCGTTTTTTGGTCTCTGCTTACCCCTAAGGAAAAGGGGTGTGATTTTATGTAGAAAAAATAAACTATGAATTAGTTTTTCGAGAATAAATTTCGATGCTCTTAATTTTATAACTCGTAGAATATATAAACCATAGTAAGCAGTAGTTTATTAAGACTCGGGCTTCCACAGCAGCGTACTTATCCATCGGAAGTCAGCGAAACTTCGAGAAGATGATGTTTATAAGAAAGATTGGTTAAGTTTTTCTGTTAAACAAACTCAATTATGGTTTGTGAAGGAATAGTTCCGTAAACTAATATCGTTGTGGACTTGTTTTATTTAAAAAATAAACATGAAGGAGAGAACGTTGTAATTCTGTTTACTTGAATAAGAGATGGTTGCAGCGGTAAATTATGTTTCATAATAACGCTACATAAGGATGACAGTGGGTCGATATTGTAAATATTATTATTTTAGGGGAGATTACGGTGTATTTCATCAATCCCGTATATGTGTAAGAATGAAAAATGGAAATTAAATATGTATGTAAAAATGCAAAACAAGAACCTTCAAAATGGAGAAAAACTTCGGTTAAGATTTTTTTTAAAGTTTTCGACGATGATTTCAAAATCTTCCTCACTGTTACGATACTTCTTATGGCTTACTCGTTATGTGTGTTAATAAGAAAGATTAGTTAAGTTTGAAATATAATTTTAGAAGAAAAAATATGAAGGAATATATGTGATATTTAAAATAAACCAAACGTTATAACGAAATGAGCTCCTCCTAAGCTCAAAAGTCATATCAGAGTGAAAATTGAAATAACATTTTCTGTTCAAAATATATTCTGGTTCGTCGAAACATCCAGACTCAGTGAATAGCTGAAGTGTCTGTCAGACACATTCAAAGTACCGACAATATTATATACAAGCATCAAATGCGCTTTCGACATGAAATATTATATTTCAAATTAGCAATCAAGCTGTGGGAGAGAAATTATATTTATTACGTTATAGCTGCAAGATTTTCTAAGTTTATTTCCAATACTGTAGTCGAACATCTTAGTAAAGAATCAAGTATACAAGGTTCGCGGTCAAAAAATGTATAAAAGGTCAGGATTTAGAACATCAGTGACCTTCAGACTTATGTAGTTGACGGTAGTTTTTGTGATACAGCTACTCTATTTTGGCAATATAAGGATATTTTCTTATAATCTAGGTAATCGCGCACGCTTTCTCCTAAGTGATCAGACTATATTATTAGCGGTATTATAATTAAAGTTTTTTTATGTTTCCGAGCGAATTTTGTGTGATTTATAACTATAAAAAGCAATGTTTATAGAAAAGTTACTTTGAAGAACTTAATAAGTGACGTCATAATTATTCTGCACTTAACCAAAACAAGTGATCGAGGGTAAAGTGAAGGGCTTGTTATCTTCCCAAGATGTTTGAGAGAAGCGTCATTGTTGGTATAAATACAAATATCGCGGAGACACGGAGATTTCCTGCTTCCTCGCACTTAGGAAGGGAGATTTTGTTTCAAGTATACATTACTGTCACGTACATTGTACACTCAGGGAACTGTGAAACAGATTTAAATGCTCAAGACTAAAGTGCTTTCTGAAATTCTGCTATAGTTGTTTTCAGATGTGTATTATTTCAATCACGTAAAACGGTTGAATACATTTAGTTAGGCGCTTATCTAGTTTATAACCTGATCGCACATAGAATCTAAGACTGAGATCTTCTTTTAAAAACAGGATATCCATTCTCTTCGAAAATACGTCGGTCATCGGGACTCAAATATTACAAAATAACCGCGCCCGAAAAATATAATCACCTATTCCTCACTCGGGTATAATTTTCCTACGGAATTTGAATCCAAAACAATGTTCCATCTCTCTTTCGATATCAACTACCATTGTAAAATATATTAGGTCGGGGAAAAAGTCTTTTTGATTATAGTATGTATGAACTTGTAATAAAATCTTTCCTCTACAAAATAACCTCGATATTTGGGTATTTCACGAGCCCACTGAAAGAAACCTAATGAACCGTGTACTCATTTGTAATTCTTGAAGCCAAAGAGATTTTATTACAAGTTCATACATACTATAATGCGGGAAGACTTTTTCCCCGACCTAATATTATATTATGATGTCTAAATCTCTCATAATCTATTACAATAAATACATTTCTACTTGCTACAACTAACAATTGAATACAATATTGTATAATCTGTGAATACATTGTGATAATCGCATCGATTAGCGGCCGGAGTATTAATCTGGGCGACAGGAAGGTGCTACTTCCCTTTAATCCGATAGCAATATGCTCTGTTAGCTGGTTGTTCGTGTTATAATATTGTATTAATGATAATTCTCTGAGGTCCAATGTAAAGCCGTATACGACAGATAAATAGTGAAACAGATTACAGTTTACAGTGAACGACGATTGAAAATAAAAAAAAATGTGTTCCTATGTATAGATAAAATTTCGAATTTGGCCCTAATAATCTACGAACTTCAAGTTGTTTTACTAACGATTTACCGGCCGATACTTTTACGATTTACTGATTGTTCTGATATTTCGAAGCAAAATTACGCCAGACTTGATAAGTCTGATGATGCTAATAAAACATATAAATGAAGAATTGCAATTGTTCAAAACGAAGCAATAGTTATGCAAGAAAAAACGATTGATAAGAACTTCCATTCCTCCTTATATTATTCCCCACTGACGTTTCCTTTATCAAGGAGTCAGCCCGCTTCATAGTCCATCATTAAAAAAGTACAAAAGTTTTCCAACGAGACACAAACAAGACACAAGACTATAAAACGTATCTCCATTTACAATTCAACACAAATAGTTTTGTTTACCTCATTATTATACATTATACAGAAGTGGACCTACTTACAAATACTCTTACTTAACCTAATTGACACAGGTTTGCGTTCATCTCGTTATAAACGAACACTTACTGAGTGACAAGCAACTCTCGGAACTGTCGGAACAATTTACTTGATTTATGAAAATTAAGGGCAAAGACGGTATTTGTTTGAAGGTCATTAACCTATAAAAATTTTGGTGGTTTTGTAGCTCGCTTGTTCCTAATGGGCGAACCAAGCCGGCTATCTTAAAGGAGATTTCCTTGATTGATGTTCTAAGCCATGAATGGTGAATGATTCAGTTAATAAAATAGGGTAAAGCTTTGCAGGTACAAAAAATAATAAAGGATGAAACGAGCAGTATAATTTTCGTTTATTAAAGTACGTTTACATTTAAATGTACTTAGTAAAGTCTTTGCTAGATCATAAGAGCAGTAAAAACGAGACTATGCCTTAAAAAACGTAGTGTATCATCAACGCTTTAAGACAACTAGCACATAGCAAACATGCATAAAAAAGTGTAAAACTAAAAAAAATAATAATATATAAGTAGGTACTTTTCTTACGCTCAAACAAAAGATTTTTTTTCTTATGTTCAAGTATCTTCAATATCAATTTGTAAGAGTTTTTGTTGGTATTTGTTTGAGATTAAGTCGTGTTTACACGGCACTTGCCGACAGCCGGCACGTGTCAGGCCACTGTCGGGCGGCGTTATGAGCCCAAAGATATCCCCTGTCAACTTACAGGGAAGCATTCTGGAGTTCACAGAGAATTGAATCAAGGAGGCTTTTGATCTATGGATTTGTTATCTTTTTAATAATGTTGAGCTATTGCTGACACCCGGTGTTATTGTTTCGTTTTTTATAGATAGCGTAGTATCATTACTTAAAATGTTTCAAAGTAATTTGAGTGATAAACGTAGCTTTTTGTAAGAAATATATACCTTTATGAAACTTTAAAAAGTAAATACTAGTTAAATTAAATAATTATATAGAATGCCTACAAATTAGTTTCTGCTACAAATTACTTGTACAGCCAAAACACTTGACTACATCGTTGATATGTGATTATTTTTGCGATTTCATGCTCCTATACAAAATACAAGAGATGGTCTTTGAAAATAATTTTTCGAACATAGTCCTTTTTTAATTTGAAATGTAAAGTCAGTTTAATCATCAAAACTCACTAACTCATCAAAAGCTTAACACTTAATACCTAAAACAATATAAACTCAACGTTTACTTTTTACTTGACTGTTAGAGGTCTGTAAATGATAGCCAATCAAATAAACGGCCTTCTTACAGCCAGCTTGTAAACATCAGACGGCAATATCTTCCGGCTCACTTGGCAACAGACTTCTTCATTGCTATTAAATTGCTTTTTCATTACGTCTTTGTTTTGTATCGACGTGTCTTTTGACGTCGAAACTAAATTGCATTTCTCAATTATATGTGACCATGTGATGTATTTGAAGCCTTTCACGGAAATTGGAGACGAATAGCCTAGATAATTGGAAAACCTATCAATAGAATGATTAAATTAGGCAATTGTACCGTAGGCGTACTTTACTCAACAAAAAATTTCCGTTGTATACATTTTCCCCTAATTTTCTAGATATTGTACTCAAAATGTTCCCTATTTTTTTGATAGCCAGCGGGCAAAATTTCTAAAATGTACCCTTTTCTTTACAAATGTACCCCTTTTTTAAAAGATTGGTTACTTTACAGGGACCATTCTTTTTTGTTTGATATCATTAACCATTTTACATTTCAACTGGAAGGCAGACACAGAATTTGGTTGTATATTTGCTTACATTAATATTTACTAACTAGTACTACAGGTAACCTTGTCTTCACAACCAAATTATACAAGCAAGGCCTACAGGAACTAGCTAAAAATAATCTCTAAACAGTTTATGAATACCACGGCCCTTTTCTGGTCGGCATCTAATATCATGTCATCGACAAAATATGGAATGCGCTGTCAATACCTTACGCTAAGCTTTTTTTCAAAGACCTCCTTTATAACCTGGTCGGTTTTGTGTTTAGTTTGTATAAAGCCTTTTGGCGGTATTTCCCTGAAGGCTAGTATAATCAATATGTAAAATACGCCACGCATGAACGGCATATTTGGTGTGGATCAACGGTTTTTGAAAGGTTTGCTGCATGTGTCGTATAAATGTCGGGTGAGTGGGTTTATTTATAGTCATCTTATTTTCAGTTAATTTTGCAATATATTTTAGGGGTAAATTGGGTGTGTAAGTATATAGGGTGGAAATAATGGTAAGCTTTGGAGAACTGCTTTTAATCTATACAGAGCCTCCTTCTATTTGAAGTCGGCTAAAGAAAATTTAACTCATTAGCACAGATTCTACGCAAGTGCAAATACCAGTCTCTCACAAAGGATATTTTCAAAGCCAAACTGTATTGTCAAATATACTGTGTACCTTTATTTAAGAGAGATATTCTTCAATTAAAGCTTTTAGTTAAAAATATAAAATATAACTAAATTCAAAGATTCTTGATAAATGCGCACAGATATTTATTTTCTTAAATTTTCGAGCAATTTTGCTGTAGCTTAAGGTAATTTTCTTGACACTACGTTTGGAGTGTTAAATAAATAATACAATTTATTTATTTCATGCCCACCTTCCCCCTACAACTCCAAAGCCGCTCCTGTCTTTCAAATAAACAATAACTCAAATGACGTCTCGTATTATGTGTCGTTTGCAGATCCAATCCACTTTAGGTGTTTTTGTTGAACTGTCGATCTGAATTTAGCCCGTCAAGATCCCTTGCCGATGGGATCGTAATACCTTGGAGAATAACCAGCTTAATGGGGAAAGGAAACTTCATACTTTAGACAGGAGGTATTGAAAATAGATATTTCTATAGAACCTTTGAAACAATTTTAACTGAGAATGAGTCATGCTGGTCAAAGTGCTCGCCTAGCTTTAAGTGTTGTGCTGGTAGTAGTATTAGATCCCACACAAATTTAATGTTCGTGAGATAAATAAATCAACGTTTTTAAGAAATCACACACGATAACCAGTCAACTCTAAACATATTTAAAATATACTTCTATAGATAAATTTGTATACTCGACCAATTAAAAGTTGTTTCAAGGTAAATTGTATTATGTAAACATTGTTTATTAAATCTATTTCTTATTTTATCGTTGCCATATAAAGTCAATGTACTCAATGAAGGGCTTTCTTCTTGCGAAAGCCTATTGCTTGTTAGAAACTGACATGATTGAAAAATGTATTTAATATTTATGAAGATCACATCCTTCAGTAAGTTAAACAGAAGGTTCATTAATTAAAAGTCACGTATAACACGTGACGTATCGAAAGTAAAAGGAATTAAAGGCAATACAAACTTCTTTGTATTAATTAAGCGTATTATTGCCAAGTAGGGCAATTGTGGCAATTTCCGCCCATCCCTTATTACAGAGTGTATGAAAGGGACAGAGTAATTACTGTCCCTTTCCTAACGATAATTGTTGCCAATAAAAGGAAAATGGGAAACAAAATCTTCTTACATTTTAGTAGAAATTATAAGCTTGCTCTTACATGATTAAACGTTTAGTAGTTAGTGAATTTAAATGAAGTAGGACCGCAAAGATGGCACATAGTCTCTGCTTACCCCAATTTAGAGAAAGCTTGATTTGATCAATGTTATACCGAAACTCGTACATTTTTTGATAATTTTGTCTTAGTATTTAAAAGTCAAGCGATTGACATAAGGTTGCGACTAATGACAAAATCAACAAACAAAATTTTATAAAATCATTGATTTAAGTACACTTTTGGAAATCAATACACTGTCTCATTTGCTCCACATTTTAAACACCTAAGTTAGAAAGAGCAAAACATATAAACAACAGTCTATTTTACAAAACAAAACATTGAATAAACATGACTGTATTGAGTTCAA
Source organism: Anticarsia gemmatalis (assembly GCF_050436995.1). Classification (NCBI taxonomy): domain Eukaryota; kingdom Metazoa; phylum Arthropoda; class Insecta; order Lepidoptera; family Erebidae; genus Anticarsia; species Anticarsia gemmatalis. Next base: position 2,971,206 of record NC_134764.1, on the reverse strand, counting down.
AGGACGATGTCGCTGTAGGCCTGTTTACTTTACAAGGGATGAGAGGGATTACAACTGATTTCACTCTCTCAGAGTGACGTGTGACGGGGAAAAGATGGGTAGGTTTTTATACTTCCGTTTAGAAGAAAGATCGTGAATGGATATTGATATTAATACTGTAAAGATTTCTTGAGTGATACTAGAGGTAGTTTTAGGTCTTCTTCTTATTCTTATCGTATGGTTAGTGGTCAACCTAGTGTCAAAGTTATTCAAGCCGCCCGAAAGGCATTTGAAATGGCTTAACGACTGTAGACAACAACCGGGACCGACTTTTTACGTGCCCTCCGAAGCACGAAGGCGCTCAGTTCAAATACCACTATGCGGTCACCCATCTATAGAATTACCGCGCCAACGGTTGTTTAACCCACAGATCGCCTACCGACCGGTGAGAGCAACTGGCTATGGGCGCCTACCTAGTTTCAGGTAGAATGGTCGGTTACTATAAGGAAGTTGGCGTTGGACGGCAGGAAGTATGTTTTATTCAATAGTGGAATGTGCCTATAGGCCACACAGAATTTATGACCGCTTTTTTTTTAATAATGTTATGAACTCCTTATTCTTAGTACTAGGAACAAAGGAAGAAACAGAAGATCGTAATCAATTCTTTGATTTCTCAGAATTAAAAATAAATATTTGTCACGAATTGCTTTTTATAATGTTAATCCTATTTAATGATGGCAATACTTTTGCTGTAACTTAACTCTCAGCAATCGTTGGTAACTATTCTAAAAGAAAACAAACCCTTTAGTGTTCTGCCCGACCCAAAAAACTTAACGAAAACGTGATCGGCATTCACACATCATACGGAAAACAGATACAGTTTCCATTGATAAGTATTCCGTTCTCATCTTGTTCAATGAAATTTTGTTTGTTTATAAGTCTAACCCCCGGGTTTCTGAGGTACATTTAGCGGTAGTTCATCCATTCAATAGCGTTTAAGCTGTTATAACACCGGTTTCTGAGGCACATCTAGTGATAGTTTATCTATTCAATAGCGTTAAAACTCATAAAAAAATGCAATTGAATAGATAAACTACTGCTAAATGTGCTCAGAAACCTAGCATTAAACATGACAGTTAAAATAGATAAACTACCGCTAAATGTGACAAACCGGGCATAAGAAACACAAAATGGAAGACAATATTAATCAGCAGAAAATATATATTTAATAAAAATAATAAATATAAAGATAGATACTTAACCTACTTAAACTTTTATAACAGTCATCAAAGGCGAACGGCAGGTTTGTATGAAGAATTCGTACAGCTTATAAAATGTCATGTTTAGGTTTACTTTTTGTTTAAATTGGTAGCTAATATGATAGACAAGCTTATTTTAAAATTATTATATTTTTAAAAGTTGGGAGGTAAAAGTTATGTCCATTTTAAGAAGCCCCGATAGTTCGCTAAATTGCTCAGATGCTGTCAAAACCACAATCCAAAACAACAGCAAATTGGCGGATGCGTAGACGTCAGAGTAATAGTGACGTCTCATGAGATTTTCTTTTTCTTTATTTGTCAACAAATATAAGCCATAGACCAAAAATTATTGTTTAAATAAACAAATACTTTCTAATTAATCCGGACTTCTAAAAATAATACTCCCAAATAAAAATAGGTGACTTAGTCCCCTTAATAAGTGGTACAAATTCTGTTACGAAACAACACAAACTTTAAGCTGTACGAAATCTGCCGATCACCTTTAAGTATAACAACTATTAGTGCCATAAACTTGAGATCTGTGCTAGACAAAACTCTTTAATGTGAACTATAAATCATTTATAAATGACACTTGGACGTTGAGTCTCTCTTAAAAAATTAATACTGGCTTGATACAAACTTTTCTCAGTAATATTTTAAAAGGTTTCCGTGATAGACCTTTTGTTCTTTCAAATATTAGCAGTCTTATTACATACTTAAAAAGCAAAACATCGGTACCGCGAAAAATTTTCGTTATCGTTTTGAGTGTTTGAACTTGTCAACTTATTTTAAGTTTTCAGGATACTCTGTTTCAGTGATTGAACTTGTCTAGTTTTTTATTTGAAACTATACTAGAAACTAGATTCAATCCATATAAGTGTCGATGATAGGTTAGTTTATTCATTGCTCCTTAGTTTACTGCCAAAGAGAATAGAGTGCTTCATTTAAACATTTTAGTTATTAACATTACCTATTTGTAAAATACGCTACAATACAATACCTACCCAATTTATAATTTTAAATATTTCATCAAAATTTCCCATATAAATTTTAAACATCGAAGAAAAACTTTAAAGAATGAAACGTGAGGTGTTTGTAACAGTCACAGTAGCACACTTCCACGTGAGACACAAAATACCTCCTTGAATTTACAAATAAATAAAAATTACCTCATTAAAAGTTTCACTTTGTTACAAACTTTGCGACAACTTTTCAATTCGATAAAGCCGGAATTTTGTCGCAGAAAATTCCAATTACACTTATTCGATTCGGAAAATGCTAATTCGAGAAGTTTCTACGAATGTTTACAAATAAATCTGTTATATTAACTTGCTTTTTAAAACTTTATTAAGTTCCTATTGTAAATAAGTTTTGATATAAATCTTCAAACTTGTTTTGAAAGTTCTAGAGAAACTGCAAAGTACCAACAAACATAACATAACATCGTGTGAGCATTGGGAAAGAGATCTTTCTGGATACTTATAAACAGCGTTAGTACCAATTGTAAGTCGATCATATTATTATACGTACATAAAATCACGTATTCTTCCCATAGGAGTAGGCACAGACCCGAAAATATTTGATAAATAACATAAAATACAAACATAAAGTTTCGTTGAACTTCTTGCCGTAGCACGAATTATACCATGATTTTTTTTTATCTTACAAATATTGCCTCCGTCGTCTGAGTATATAAAATCAGCGTAACCAGATTTTACAATTACTAACAAAAAATCAGTAGGAAAGAAACTAACTTTACAAGTAACATTAACAAACAAAAAACGTACGTAATAAAAAGCCTATCTGAATCGCTCAATTTGTCCGTGTTTATAAAGCAGAGATAACATAAGCATTCTCCGAGATTGATCCATTTATATTCCTAACAAGGAGTTGGTAGAACCATTTCACTGTTGCGTGACAACATACATCCTTCTGAAGAGGATATCCGCCCTTGAAAGTACTTGAAATGTGATTTAGATTCTATTCTAGATTAAGGTAAGGTTGCCTAGAATTATGTCTCGTTTGATTTATATTTTAGATTTTCCTAGATGGCTTGAAGTTAGTTTTACGATTTTAGAGTAGGATTTGAATTGTAAATAACAATAAAAACGATAATGAAAATCTTAATGCTTTAAGCTAAATTAACGAATGCTAACCTACTTGTTAGATGTGAATCACAAAAGAAAATTTCGTCTACATAACCATACCATTATTATTTCTGTTCTTGTATTGAGCTGAAATCAGGCGCTAATTGATATGTCCAGATAACAAGCCAAAAATGCGAAAATGTTCTAGTATTTGTATAATTAAAACGAATTGCTAATACTGCTCCTTTCGACCTTCAGAGCTGGGCATCACCCGCTTGCAATATTGTCTACAAGGGGCAACGTTTCTTAAGATTCATAGTAGCGCTGAATTGCAGTACAAAAGTGATTCGTTTCTCATTCAAGACATTAGCATAGCAAAGTAGAGAGAGCCCACTGCGCGGAAGACGAAATTGAATACTAAGATATTGTTACTTACTATAATACTCGTAGTTATATATTTATGTAAGATTTTAACTGAAAATACGTAGAATCTGCGCTGGATTTTATTTTAAATTAGATTTAAGTACTCGGTATTCCGTGTACTAACACAAGAAATACCGGTTGTGCTAAAATCTGTTGGTAGCTATATGGGTAGGGTACTTTCACATTTCAACATTTTATTTTAAGATGGCCTTAAGACCGAATCTTTTAATTAATAAATGAGTCAGAAATGTTTTAGCTCTACAAATAGACATTGTGTTCCAAAGGACTTTTTAAACATGTCTTGAAATAAAACGCGGCTAGACCCTATATTTAACCACAGTGTCGCACGTACCATTAAACAAGTAAGTTGTGAGGTTGTTTTTCACTTTATTACTAGGAAAAAAAGAAAATAAAACTACCTAGCCATATTGACCACGAGCTATTTCATCAGCAAGAGATAAAATCCCAATTTAACATTTTTGGACGTCAAAATAGGTAGAAATTCATCATTCGTAGCTGATTCTTGAAACTGTCTTTATCAACTTTCCTTAGTTTATTTTTTATAATTTAAAACATATTAACAGTATGCTGCCGTTCTTTTAGGATCGAATAGAATTTTTAATGCAACAACCATATCTTTTTTACACCTTAGAAAAGAATTCTTTCCCTTTTACTCATACAAGTTCCACAGTTGCAATAAAAACTAAATAAAATCAAGCCCTAATGAACAAATGTGTGTGCTTAACGTACCACAAGGATAGTAAGTGAAGCAAGAGGGCAATAATAGTGGTGTAATCACGCGCCGAGGAGCGACTGAATAATTAATGACTGCACAATGGACCGCCTATTAGAGGTCAATGAACTTAATTGATGGCTTTTGTACTTTCAAATCTAATTAAAATCGAAGGATCTTTCGGAGATCTTTCAGAAAATGTAGTATTGAAATTTCTGTTTTCTTTTCGATATTATTGAATAATGGAGGGTATAAAGTGTTAATTAAAGCTGTTCTATTTTATGATATTCGCATTATATTCAATATTTTTTTAATAACAATAAATTTAATTTTGTGATCAAAAGCACCGCAAAGAAAAATTCTAATAAAACGATTTAGATCATTTAATCGTCTACCTAAAACGTTTTAATGGCAAATATAAAGGTAATAAATTTTCAGTAAAACATATAATTAATTAACATTTCAAGTCATAAATGCATTATTTTTCCTTAAACGTTCATATCTACTCAGTATTCAATTCGCATCGCAAAACTTTCTTGTTACGGAATATATCAAGAATTTCACGCAATTAATAACAAACTTCCGAATATCTCGTAATAATGAATAATACATTAGTTAGTGGAGTAAATCCTGTTTTAATTGGCCCGTGTATTTGTATTATGTTATGGCTTAAAGCAATTCCCTTGATTGGGAAAGCAAGGTATCTTAGATATTGCTTTGAAAACTTAGTTCAACTACTACAGGTATTGTTTAGTTATGTTGCAACTACCCAATTATATGAGCAGATTTATGTTAAATCAATACACAAGAAAAATTGACGAAGGAAGGATACCTTTAACATCAGAATCTATACTTACTAATATTATACATAAATCTGAAGAGTTTGTTTGTTTGTTTGTTTGAACGCGCTATACTCAGTAACTAATGGTCTGATTTGAAGAAAAAAAAATTTCAGTGTTAGATAGCCCATTTATCGAGGAAGGCTATAGGCTATATATTATCATCACGCTACGACCAGTAGGAGCAGAGTACCAGTATATGTTACAAAAACGTGGAAAATTTTAACCTATTCTCTTATGTGACGCAAGCGAAGTTGTGCGAGTCAGCTAGGGTAGAATAAAAACGTCAAATATTTGACTATCACGGTTCATGAGATACAGCCTGGTGACAGACAGACAGCGAAGTCTCGGTAATAGGGTCCTGCTTCTAAACCTTTGGGTACGGAATCTTTACCTTATAACTACTAACTAACCGCAGCTATAACTGAACGATAAAAGTCTATCCCATTTACGTGATCTCTGAACCATAAAGATAGATGCATCTTTATAAATAAACTTACTTTCAGTAACTTAACTTAAACCACTTAATAAACCACTGGCATAGTAGTTTACAGTGGGACATTAAACGGCAATAGAAGCAGAGATTATGATTCATAAACATAAAATGTACTGACAAACACAATCTTTTTTTACGCACTAAGAATTGTTCTAGTATCGCGAGGACTTTTAACAATTGTCTATACATAGTGATTGAATGCCAGTATGCTATGGTAATAAATGCATATAGATCTATAAAGACTTGTCTAGATAGAATCCTAGATAGGGATACAGACAATTGTTGTTTTCGAAGTATAGATGCTGGAGGCACAGTCACGGATCCCAATGGCTGAGGGAGAATTTATAATTGTTTGCACGCGCCAGACCTCTCGTTGATCGGGTGTATTAATGTCTATTCAGGTTATAAGAGTGATGAAATCGAGAGTTACCTGTGTACTGTGCACATAATATATTTAAACAATATACCCCTGTTCAGTTGCCAAAACCAAATCTCTGAATAACAACGCTGTTTTGTAATATGCGAAACTTACAAAAAAAACCAATAAGTTTACATATTGCATTATTTACATTTCATAGATATTCATTTATCCTTCCGAGATCAAAAGTCGTGAGTCTAATCACAATCATCAATTTGATAGACAATTGAACTAAGTTATGACACACAATAAACACAGCCCTAAATATTTGCCGAACCCAACTGTCTCCTCTCTCTTCTTCCTCTAAAGAGTAAAAGAGACGGAAGATCCATTAAAGCTAATATAAATCTCGGCGAGGCGATACAAAACAGAGGCGTTTTCGTGCATTAAAAGTCAAATAAAGCCTTCGCTTATCGCCAAAAGGAACATCAAGGGGCCATTGAAATGATTACGATGATTAATTTTGTTTATATCTTCATTCTGAAGGGATTTGTGTGTTAATTTAGTGCTTTCTTTTACTTTCTGTGTTCTATGTATAATAGAATACGGGGATTAATGCGAACACGCGTTTTACCTTAAAAAGCCTGAATGTTTTTGTGTTCTATTGTAGATTATTATTGCAGAGTATTAAGTGAATTAATTTGATTTGTTGCTTCAGGCGTTTCGGGATAGTAGCGTTTTGAATAGCTGATACAAAATATCAAGTATCTTTAAGCCAAGTTATACCAAGTAATAATAAATATTATTGAAACCAATTCCTGGCAATCGAAAATTTTCTGATCAGAATGTCTGGTACCTACATAGTCGTTTGTATTTTAGTCGAACTCGATCAAATAATTAGGCAGTTATTATTGGATGATAGAACAATTTTAATGGTGATTTAATTATTTACACCAAGTAAGTATAATAATAACGGTACGTAACAAATATCCACTCAATTTTCGCATTAATAATGTATTAGTAGGATTTCAAAGGTTTCGAGTATTTCCCAATAACATTGTTAATTAAAAAATGTTCAAACGTAATGAAAGGACGACCCATTTTCAAATGAGTTCAGACACAGATTACAAACAGATTATATACCTCCATTTTGTGATTATTTATTTTTCATTATCCTGAAAAATTAAATGTTTTAATAAAATTCGTGGACAATTTGAGGGTACTTGTATATTTTTTATAACACCACTCCCACGTTTGAATGATTATGTCTAAAAAACTTTCTCCCTTATATTTTACTTTGCTATTCAATATTTTTCAACTTTGACCGTTTTTTTTATTAAATTAGAGAAACAACCAATTTAAATTTTTATTATTTAACAGAATAACTAGTGTAGATGTAGCTTAATATAGTTGTTGAATATTTAATAACAAAACAAATAATATAAAGAGTTAAAATTTACTTTGGTTTTAAATAACTAATGTACCGTAATGATGGCTGCTGCTGCTTTAGTCCCTCGTTGGGCGCCAAATTGCAATTTTATTAGAAAACTAGTATTTGAGACTTCTTGGCAGATGGTTAGACTTGGCAAATTCGGGAAGAAAGTAACTAAAAGGCATTTCTATTGACCCTAATTATATGTGAAACGCTAATGAGGTGGTAACTTTCATATAAAAAACTATTCAGATTAAGTAAATATTTAAGTATTATTTTGAATATTATAAACGTGAAAGAAGGTGTTTTATGTCTTTTAATTTTAATAATAAATCTTTGTGTTTCTCCGAATTAATATTTTTATGAAGACAGTTAAATATAGCCTTGCTTACTATTCTATCATTAGTTATAACAACAAGAGCTCAAGTTGAGAAGAATTAAAATAAGTAAGTCAAAGTTCTCTTTAGTTGGAGCTCTGAAAACAGCGAGTAATAAATGAGCTTTTTATAAAGTTACTAACTAAGATTGTCTTATAGAAGATTCGATATTATATTCATGTCATAGTATTTATTTATTCATTTATTTTAAACTTAACATACAGAGCTGTATAAAGGCGTACTAAATCCCAGGGGTATTTTCTGCCAGTCTACCTTATTAGTTTTTGGGTTAATGTGTAGCAAATTCTTTGCTCATATTGGAATCTCGTTTTTGCTTGCGAGTCCCAAAGTCATTGACCCTTACAGAACAATCTTCTTTTCATATTCATTGGACATTCCACGCGGCTCAAAGGCTCTATACACTTATTGGTAAGATAGCAGTCAATACAGGCTTCACCCTTCAGGATGCGTGGTCACGTATAGAGGGGACATAACTAAATGAAAGCCGGGGAATGCAGGCAGAGACACACATAAAAGCTAGCTATCGATATATTTGTGAACCGTGGTTGAATACAAATCGCAGATGGTGGAAACGGCGGAAGACAATTAAGTTAGGTTAGAAGTTACGAGTACAATTACTGCAAGAAAAGTTTTCTTGGTTGTGATGGAATTTTAAATACTGTTTGGAAACTGGTAATTATACTAGTACGTGTGCATCTATTAGAACTAGTAATTTAAAAAAGAAAGGCTGGTAGCTTTTGAAGCATTATTTTGTATAATATAGCGTTTTCTCAGTTACTGCGATCATCCAAAAATAATATAAAAAAATTAACAAAAAAATAAAACAGACTCATGTAAAGAAAGTTAGCTTACGTCTAATTTTATCATGGTTTTAACAATATGGTTATATTATATAAGGCTGTCTTGCCGGTGTATTGTCAAAATTCTATTATTACTTAACACATTAATATAATATTCAACCATAACATATTTTTTATTCTTGAGTCAAATCGCTGTTTCCATGGCCACTAATGCTTTAAGGCCAGTCGTTCTTTCGTCATTCTTTTCACAAAGTTCCTAATGCCTTTTTAATTGAATCCACAGTGTTATAATTGTTTGTTCCACTTTATTTTCTTCCGACCGCTCGGTTTGAGTGGAAAACGACCAATTAATTACTTTACGTATAAAATTGAACTTTTTATTAGAACAACAGGTTATTTGAATGAAGATCAACATTTTCTTTGAATACTTGATAATATTGTTTTGAGAGAAAGAGAATAAAGATGCAAGGGATAGCGTACTAAAGTCCTAGATTTATTTTGGAAATGTACTTACTAACGAATATTTGGGCTTTTTTTACCAATGTTTAAAAAATAAGACGAGTATAAACTCGAGATTTAAAAAAACCTATTCATCGTTTGATTTCCTTAAAGAACAGAATGTTACGTCATCAATATTTCAAAACAAAAGACTAACTACTTTTCGTTAAAGCTTTGGGGTCGTTTGGGAAAATAATAATAATATTGTTATTGTATTACTTTGTTTTGAAGCACTTTCGATACAAAGAGTAGCCTGAGGGCATCGTCCTTTTATTCTATACCATCCAGGGTGAATAAACACAAGCTTTTGACAAAGCAACTGAGCAAAGCGCAGGAGACCATAAATTAATTTATTTTTATTAAAAATGTCTTTAATATAAACTATTTCATAAATTCATGTATTATTAAAAATGTCTTTAATATTTACCTTTTTACTAATATATGCCTTATTAGCTCTGATTTTGTCTTTTTCACTCAAAAACTGTTTCAAAATTCACTGAAAGCGACAAAATACTGCATAACTTATAAGAACTTAAACAACGTTTATTAGTATACATACTTACACAAAGTAATTATCTACGAAGTTCCGGGATTATTAGATCTTTTATTTGATGACTTAAAATGCTGGTCAAGGTATTGCGAATATTATTAAAGGATAACAAATACTTCATAACCCGGATTTATACATAGGTTATGTCTTGATACAAGGAATATCTTTATGCGGACAAACTTGTAAGCGAATTATTTACATTTCATGGTCCCATAAAGTGTGATTAATTCTTCTACTTTAAAAAAATGTTTCCATTTAATTAGTAGCTCCACACCATCTGCTCACTGCCCAAAGCTTAAACAAGGCAGCCGAAACTCAGAAAAAGTGTAAAGAATGATGTTTTCATTTATTAACGTCGGCTAAGATCGGCCATTTGTAAAACTGCCCGGATGTTAACTAGCTCTTTGATAATAACGACATTTTACTTAAATTGAAGTTCCTTTTAAAGAAGTTCTGTATTTATAATAATTTACAGACTGAGTTAGTCAATAAGGTAAATTGAAACTCGGGTTATAGACTAGCATTTTTATTTATCAAAGGTAATCACTTCTAGATCAAGGCGTGACTATACTTCAGCATCAAAACTCTCGCGAGAACGTTATTTTTGGTCTTTAAAAGTTTTAATTCCAAACATTTAAGCTACTGAATTTATTCTACAGGTGTAAATTCTGAAAATATTTAAATGTTACTAGTTGTCAAAAAATTCGATTCGATTCTTAATCATTTCTGAAGTTTTCCGATAATGTGCACCTATTCCTACATCAATTCCTATTACAATCAAAAATGTCGTTGTCGATGCAAATATGGAAAAATCAAGCTATCAAAATACCTTCTTCTTACAAGGAAACTTTCCACCAATATTGTATATCCCTTAGCAACGGCACGACCTCGTACATTTGAGGACCGTAACATAGGCGTACATGCAGAAGATTAATGATCTCTCCACGGGATAATACGCTGTCGTCCGGTCCATCCGTTACCACACACCTGTCAATATTAGGGGCTGGACGGCAATTAGACTGTTCAGGATATGTACCAGTAGTTCGATTCTCTACCACTATCGACAACAGGCTAGCTATCGAAAATTTTTTTGTATAAAAATCTGATCAGCGCCTCTAACGGGCGTCCTAGGAACTATTTTGGCAGCACATTTTAAGTGTCAAGTTGTCGATACTGCATATTGATTAATTAGTGATGTTTTAATTGTCGGAGAGCTACTTCATAGTGACGAGAGTTCAATGGACTGTTGTCAGCTGTGTGCGATGCAATTTTAGTTTATTAATCATTTCACTGATGGAAATTAATGACATTGTGTATTTTGTGGTCGATTTAGATTGAAATAAAACATTGCTGAATAATTTAGTATTAAACATTGTATCCGAATTTACCGTTTTATTTCATCTGTCTGGTTTTGAAGGCAAAATTATTTTTTGAAAAGGAAGTTATGTTCTGGAAGGATGTAGAGACTATAAAACATAAGGGAAGCCACATCTTAATGTAAGTATTATTATTTGAAATATTTAAGACAATATTTAGTCTGAAGCGTTGCTTTCAAAGAAGAGAAGACTTAAAACTCTGCTTGATTAACTTCCTATTTAGAACTCGACGTAAACAATTTCTGTCATTCACAAGCTTCTTAATTACATTGGCAAAGGAACTTTATTGTTATGCCAAAGGCTTTTCTAAAATGTTTAAGACGATATTCTGTGGGTGATTACCGAAACCAATTTCTGTGTTAATTAAGGTTCTTGTTACATTTTATTTTATTATCTGATTACAAGAGATATTAGATGTTTTCATGACTGTTTAGGTAAAATCTTAGATCTAATTGGGTATTGTGGTATTCTATTCTATTAACTTGAACGTTTTAGAGCGAAATTACGTGGTTTTGAATTTAGTACAAAATAACATTTTTGAAACTCTTTTTTATTTATGTAGAATAAAATGTTGGATATTCAAAATACTAGGAATAAGTTTAAATCAGTCAAAAAATTAATTAATTAAGAAATAAAAGTTGTTTAGTTTTCTCATAAAAGTATAATTTAAAGCCTACTAACTATCTATACAGCAATTACTAGAGTTGATTTTTGTTTTTAGATGACTTACATGAAGTGTGAGTACTTACTAAAGAAGTACGAAAATAAATAACTGAGAGAGCCCCTAAGGAGCCGGCGATATTTGGTGCGCAATAAATTATGACACGAATCCCCCATTTGTTCATACTTACGACGAATAAAAGTTTCATTTGTATTATTTGTACTAGCGGGGAACATTGTTTATTAGATATTCTTACGTACTATATATTCAGTTCTTTTCAAATAAATGTCGAAATTGTGCAACGTATCTAGCTAATATATTATGCAGTTTAGTATGGTACAAACAAAGTTTTACATTTTCTATGCTCAAGACTCATTTTACTAGACAAAATGGTGCTGGTAGGTTGCAATCTCTATTTTAAAGAACAATGTATATAATAAACGTTTTTAGTGACTTCTGTAAAACTTTTTTGGAGTGATAGAAAAGTACTTATTCTTAGTTGAAACTCCTCCTAGTTATTAATATAGATAACTAATATTACAAATAGTAGTTATTTTTAATATAATTATATTAAGGACCACTTTTACTGTGTCAGTAAACTTTTATACATGAATAACGTTTTGACATGCAATACGTTTAAAAAAAAAGCTTTGCTTGCCTACAAGTACAGTTATTTGACGTAAAAAAAGTACTAAATTGACATAACTTCAAGCAAATAAATCCAGAAAACTACGCGATAATAATCAAGTTATATTAGTTTGTGTTCTCTATTAGATGCTCACTAATAAGTTTAGTTCGTTCTGTTGGTCGTTCCTCCTTCCTCTACATCATTTCTATACCAACGTCGTAAAAATATGCTGATGTCAGTGTCCGAAGGTTTTTTGTCGGAAAACTGTAATCATTAATCATTTTAAGAAGGGAGACGTCTCCCAGGAAAATTCCCGTGTGTCCTGAAAGGACCGTTCTTATTACGGCCAGGGTATGGCCATTTGTATACCCACTATACAATACGTAAAATACGTAAAAAATACTTTGGAAAACTTTGCTCAAACCGTAGTCGCATATCGGAATTATTTATCGTTGTTATAAATATTTATTTATTATGTTTGCAGCAAATTAAACCGTTGCATTTAAATAATATCAAGCTGTAATAGCTTTAAAAACCGATTTTGCCATTCTAAGATACGATTTGATTGGATTTTCCAAACATACATACATACATTTAGTGGTAGGCAGAGAACATCACTTGGTACGATCCTTACAAACTTCCTATGCTTCATTCACACCCATACATCTTGTAATTAATTTTCCAAACATAACCTATCCTGCCAGCCAGTGTGGTGGACTCAAGGCAAAACCCCTCGCTCATTACGGGAGGAGACCCTTGCCCAGCAGTGGGTCATTATTGGGTAAAATTTCTTTTATGTTTAACAAACCTTAAAAAAAGAAGTATACTGTAGAAAAAAATGCTGATGATCTTTTTACTTTCCCGCCAAAACTTTCTGTCACGATGATTAGCCAACATGGCGTCGCGGCGTCACCGTGTACCGTTCAAACAATAGTTTTGATTTATGATTTGTTTTGTCGTGTTTGTTGTATCAACAAACATTTTATTGGCACTAACTTTCTTATCGGCTCTATTGGGCCACTGTACGATGTTAGATTGACTTTTTGTTTTGTTTATTTAGGAAATATTACGGTTAACTATTGCCTTGAGGTGGAAAAATCGTCGTACTATTTAATAAAAGGGTTTCTGTTTTTTATATTTTCACATTCATACAAGTTTGCCTAGACGGTTTTTATTTAACAGGGGTGAAAAGGGGACTGATCTAATAATGGATATCATAAGCTTCTTTTAACTTTTGATCCACGTGTAGTAATAAATTGTAATATCATGGATATTATTATTATGTAAATCCTACTAATATTATAAATGCGAAAGTTTGTGGATATGTATGTATGGATGTTTGTTACTCTTTCACGCAAATACTACTGTATCGATTACGATGAAATTTGTCATGTAGGTAGCTGAAAACCCAGAATAACACTAGGGCTACTTTTAGTCCCAGAGTTTTCGAGGGTTTTACGCGGGAAGGGTTTTCACGGACGAAGTCGTGGGCGGCCTCTAGTTATTAATAAAATGGTCGGTTTTAATTAACTTGTAATTATTATTATCCAGTGTAAGTAGTTTTTAAGCCATTCGTTAAGAAACTTACAAGCCAAAGTGGTTATATTAACTCTTCGCGCCAATTAAAATTCTATCGAACTGAAAACTTTTGTATGAAACTTTAAATTAATTTTCTTTAATGGCTTTGGCTTTCATGCAATAGTTTTAATTACCTGGTAAGAGTTAAGCACTATTGATTAGAGTACTTTTTCTTACTATCTCATTATGAGCTCACAAACTGAGTATATAAGTTAAATAAGCAAGTTAAATCATTCGACTAGTTTTTTAATTTATTTAGCTGATGGGTTATTTGAAACTAATTCATAAACTGTGAAGTTGTCAAAAAAGCGAAAATTCTGTTGATGGATAGTGCGTAAACGGGTGCCGACAGAGGTCGACGTGTTGCAAAATATTAGAAACGGTGCAGTTTATCAATGTTATGAACAAGGGTTTGTGATTTATTGATTCAATAGGAGTTTCTGACGGATTGTAGGTTCTGAGGTATCGTGTGGAACAAGTATCAAGTATTTTTGATGCAAAATTTGACCTGAGTCTTATGATGTAGACAGTGAATAAAATGTATTCGGTAAGTACTCAATTTATTACAATTTTCTCCAATGCTTACAGTAGTTAATGTTGTCATTTATCAGATAAGTATGGCTTTGGTGCTCTAGATGAATTTGATTGATTTAGTCTATTTTAAAATAAAATGGATTGCGAATGGAAACTCTTAAAACTCGATATGTTTGTTCGTAACAAAACATATCAAATTTTAAGAGTGACATTTAAAACGAACGCCCCTTCCCTTATTTTTAAATTCGGTAGTAGACCTTAGACCAGCAGTGTAACAGTAATATGTTATGAATTAAACGTTAAATCAACCAAAGCTGGATCTTGAAACCAATCTCATTCTAAAATCTATTTATTCTCATAATCTACTCATACTCTCTTATCTATCTCGAACAGAGGAGCAAATATCAAAACTTGGTCGACCCAAGACGTGCTGAATCAGCCGTTCTCAGCGTATTAACCAATCAATATCCGTTTCCACTTGAGCAACTTCGAAGATCCCTTGTTTATTGTTAGTGCTTATGACTTTACTACTTGTGACAGTTGCCGTAAACCCTTGCTTGATGGCTTGAGTGTCAAAAGTTGAAGGGAATTAAGAGGTATATAGGGAAGTAGTAGCCGTGCGTAAAGCCAATGAAATGGGCGCTTATTTAATAATAGTTTAAATAATGGTTATTTTAGTTAAATTAAAAAAAAGCTACAAAATATATGTTATTGCATCAGTTAGATAATACTTTTCCGGTATGTATCGGTCAATAGAATACTCAACACTGAATTAGGCTCTATCCAATTTGGTTAGGTTTATTAATATGCAACAAAAATACGAATTTAATTGTCATTTTAAATTAGCACTTCTTTTTATAGTACTAAATTAAACTGTAAAATGACGTTGTAGTGGAAGTTTCACTAAAGTAATCCACAGTCTTGAACACCTACAATACGAGTGCTAACATCATATAAAACTTAAATGTACATTCACATTTCTGTCTCAGAATAACTAGTTTTAAGGAATTTGCAAAGCACTAAGAACTTGCATAAAAACCTTACCGACATTTCTACAGAGACAGTTACATTTCAAGTAGTACTTTTAAAAGTAAAAGAATAATAAAAGAAAATCTTTAGTTAAAACTTTGTAATACGTTTCCATACATAAGAAGAGGGATTTTCTGGTTCTTTCTGTGACTAAAGGGTCATTGAAAATGTCTTTTAAATGAGCTGTAAGAGAGCTATAGAGGTTTGCACACACTTTCTAAGAAAAATACCTTTGAAAATAGACGAAATGATTTAACTTTCTTGTTTCGACGTTATTAGAGTGATGTATCGAATTAAAGTAGACAAACTTATTTAACTTAAATAATAAGTATCGCCTTTATAGAATTTATTGATTTCATTTATCTACTAATCTTTATCTCTTGTATTTATTATATTATACTAAACTAAAATATGCCCTACTATTTCCATTTCGCCTATATTTGACATCATTAGAGCGGGGTATCGGAGTAACTGGCTATTAAACATGTTAAAATAAATAGTAATACTAATTATATAAGAACTGAAATTGTAAGTGATTGATTAACAAATATAAAATACACATTAATCGTTATGTAGATATTGACTAACGACCTAATCATATTTATTAAGAGCTTTGAAAGGATTAAATGTATGATTCATTACAACTCTTCAATCCGCAGTATTTTTACTATAGGATTAAAATCTCTAATTTTTACTATGATTGCAGTTAATGCGTGCCATTTACTAGTCAACAGAGTTCGATCAAAGTATTATTTGGCAAAGTGAATGATTTTATACGGAAGTAGAATATATAGGTTGCTATTGCTATTGAAAAATACAGAAAATATACACATGTGAAGTCACGAGCGTAAACTAATAAGACATAAAAGTAACATTAGCAAAAGACATGTAGAATATCGGAAAACCATTGCGTTCACAGTAAAATTCGTGTACGTTGAACACGAATTATAAATCTTTCAAGACCTTCACGAGAAGTAGCAGTTACATGACTTTAACTCATTTATTTGCATAAATAATCTTGTATAATAATGCCATCATTGTATAATATATATGCGAAGGTGAAGGCAGAGGAGTAAAAAATATATTCACCATTTTTTTGTTTTACCATTCACAATGTTAGTCCCATGTAATATTTTGCCATACCTATACCCGTCACGTTACCAAACCCCGGGGCTACTATTAAGAAATATTCTAATGCAAATATTTAAAAAAAATATTAAAAAAAAATAGCAAGCTTAATAGAAGTTTTTGTGCCAAGGGAATCTAACCCGAGACCTTAAGATCAGCAGCCGTATACAGTACCTTCCAGACTACAGTCAGAAGCAGTCATTTATTTATATCTAGAGGTAGTAATATCCTACTCCATCATACAACACGATATCCGGTAAATATCTTTGCCGAACCTAATAAAAGTCGTCACAAAGTTTGTTTATTACTAATCCTTGATGATCGATATGATATCTAAAAGGAGTCCCAAATATTGGCACTCCGATACAATATGCCAACGATAAAAAAAAGAGAGGCCTCATTTTGATATTATAAACCGACAACTTAGTACAGAGCCTTACATTACACGATTTATCTGAATGATATTGAATATATCTGTGTATTTCCTAAATAAAATGTGAAATAGACCACCATGGGGTCTCTCCGGTCTCTAATCTCCTAAATTCAAAATTTCCTGTATACCCGCCAGCCGTGAACCTTGCATACAAGGCTTTCTACTTAGTTATTGAACTAAAGAAAGGACTAAAAATATTCGAAGCTTAAAGTACCGGTTAGACGCGGTATTGGTGTAAAGATAACGGTTTTTCGATTGGAATACCCGTGCAAAACGGTTTTTTCATACGGTTTTGTGATTTTATAACGTGTTTACGGTTATTTTTTGCGAGATTTACTAATAATGTTTTTGGGGTATTACTTTTTTATGTAGTGTAAACGAGTGTATAGTTTCATTTTCATAGTCAATTATATTTTAGTACAAGTAGTCTTTTATATAGATAGGCATGCATTATACTCTAGAAAGTTCTTTTTTTGGCAACTAATGGGCTATTCTGACGTGATAAAGAGATTCAGGCATCAGTGTGACGATATTTACACGCTCTAACACCGTTTTTTTAAACAAGTGCAGTTACTAGTCTCGCTTTAAATGTCAGTTTTCTACTTGGTCTCGCATAAAAATAGTTTTACTTCATGCTCAAATATTCGTAAAACTAGCCATGAAATTGATATACAGTTATTTAATGTATAATAGAATACGGGAATTAACGCGAACACGCATTTTACCTTAAAATGCCTAACGTTTCGGCGCAGGTTGCACTCGCCGTGGTCCCAGGTTATTATTTTTACAGTTATTTAGTTTTTTCAGAAAAAACTCACATGAATTGAATAAAAGGTTCCATTGATCCACTCGAACAATATACCAAGCCTTTCTAATCAAGATATAAATAACGACATCGCTCCTCCGTTGCGGCCTATTTTCATTCACCGGTGACCTCTCTCGCTTGACCGTGGTGTCCATCGCAATCAATACTAAAGGATTTATTTATATTTATTTCACATACCTACGCTGAGAATAAAAAAGTTGTGAGAGAGTGCATTTCGAAAAGTTTTGCCTATATCAATGTCAAACTTTTTTGATATTTTATTGCCACTCGTTTCATTGAATAAATCTTTCTTTTTTGGATCCTGTAGTTTTGGAGCGTAACTATAGAACTAATTGCAAGAGGGTTACACAGCATAAATAATAAACGATCTAGATATAAATGAGAATAAGTATAAAGAAATTAAAACAGTTTATGTAATTGAACATTTATGAAAATAATCATTTTTGTTTCAACTTTTACAACTACAAACGATGCCTGCGGAAGACGGAGCTTTAAATTATAAATGACATCAACAATTGATTGCCAAACAACATTACGTTCAATGCATAACCCGAGCTTCGGCCTTTGATCAAGTAAATAATTATATAAATTCATTACACACCTTTTTCTTTGACACGTTGACTAACGTTCATACATTTTAGTTAGCCTATACTGTCTCCGTGATGGGCAAAGGCCTACCCCATATTTTTCATACATCCCTATCTCCTATTACGCGTGTTCAACTTAAATTCAACTATTAAAACATTACCATGATACATTTTACTAAATGAAATACTCTAAATATCGTTCGAACAGTTCATAACACATTACTACTCGTAATATAGTAATAACCTAAAAACTGTAACATACAGGAACAAACATACTCGGAGTGTCTCAGAGGCTTTCCGTCCAATCACTTAAAGTGGCATTTAACGCGGTTATTGTGGGAACCTGTGCCTTAAACAAACAACCCCATAAAAGTGAAAGAAAATAACCCGAAATGTTTGTCTTGTTTTGTTTATTTTGTATGAGCATATAAAAAACGAGTTTTGATTGCTTGGAGTATTTGAAAAAAGGGTTATATTAATAAAATCAATTTTTTCAGTTAGTTAGCTATAGTTGTTAGCCTTTAATCTGCTATTTTTCGCTTTTACGTGACTTACGAATAGTAAATGATGAAAGAAAAAATCTGATCCATTATTATCCCACTGCTGCGTAAGGGTCAACTCCCAGAATCCGGATATTTTTTTTCAAGAACTTTGCTAAAAGTTTTTAGGTATGGAAGTATTGATCACGAACCTAACCGAATGCGTACGAGATAGTTTATAGCCCAGTATGCAATACCCAGTTATGCTTCCTACTCCCCAACTTTCATAATTATAATTTGTACAATATCACGAAAACATCAGCAAAACGTCAAGTGCTTTCCACGTGCTTTCAGTATAAAATAAAACGTAAATATGTCATCGCAAATGTTCTAGCAATTGCATAGAATATACGATTGTCATTCGAGTGTAGTCGACGCCACTAATCCAATTGTACCCTTCTTATGGTTTCAAGACAATGTTGCAATACGTTTGTCTATTTTAGTATAACAATACAATAATAAATAGCATTATTATTAAAACTATTAAAACTTAAACATAATTACATAAAATCACCCTTGACCCACGCCACACCCTTGCTTTTCAACTTGTTCTTAGAGTGAAGGAAAAGCAATCTTGATTGTCGCAAAGTTATTTAAAACATTGAATGGATGAAACGTCCCTGTACTTAAGTAACGTGGTAAAAAGGCCTAATCTTTGCCTTATCCCGAGAAGAAAATCTTGGCAAGTAGGGGGCTTTATTGGGAAAATTATTTGTTACTGATACTTACAGTAGGAATTCATGTTATTTGTCGTTTTCTGACTAAGGTTGAAAGAAGTTGAATTTGTGTATAATTTTAGCAGCAATTTTATTTATATACACTCCAGCTGCTTGAACCTCATATAGTTCCCCAACTTTAACTCAATAACAGACTCAACAAAAACTGAATTAACAACTCCGAACTCCAAAAGATACGAGTGAACCTCCAAACGAATTTCCACTACTTTCCCAAATGCAATGCTTTCAAACCACTCCGAGCTTATTAGCCAGAAATATCCGAAACTGCAATTTATTTGAACTAAATACTACAGAATAAATTCCTCCTTTGAAATCGTCACGGATGATTGATTGCGAAGCGAAGAATCTTTTATTGAAACCCTGATTTCCAGTTTCAGTGATTTAAGGCTTGAAGATTTATTGGTCCGGGGATGCTGCTTGATACAGATGAATCTGTTTTGAAGAGTGATTAAACGAAATGCGAGTTAGAATATGCGATAGAACTGTATAGTATGAATGTTTTGGAAGTGAATTTCAGCACCAAAAACTAATCCTTTGTTTTACCTCAGAGATCGATCCGCGTGGCTCTTATTAACGAAGCCATGAGCTCTTTCTCATTTTTTAAGTGTCACTGTCACTAATGGAAGAATTTTTATAAGCTAAAATATTCGTATTTTTTAAGGTTTTTCAACTCTAGGAATATACCGATTGTTATCAAACGCGTTCTCCGAAAGAAATACGACGAACAAGATGTTGCCATGAAGATAACATCTAATTCTGGGGTTAAAGTGTAGACAATAATCAAATGAGTACCAAGAAACAGGCTTCATTAATATTCATTAATTTATGAGTTCTACAACCGTTCGTGACAATGTTCTCTGTAACTTTGGAACAAGAACAAGTTGGAATTTAGCTACATAGTTGCTATGAGCTGATAGCTAGTGAAATTTAGCATAATTTTGTTCGGAATATAGACTGGGATAGTATTGTAAACTAGATTCACAGCTAGTTTCATGGCTTATGGATACAGTTTCGGATATCCTATTCAACAAATAGAATAACAGTAAAATGTAATGCTTAATAAACTTTATTACTAGTATGTATTAACTATATTTGGAGTTATCATTGATATCATCATCAATGATGATATTTGGAATTGGTGAACCCGGCCATTAAACTTTTGTTAGTCGTACACACACAAACACATCTTTAAGTATTGCTTACATAATTATCATTTGTGAGTGTAATTTCAATTGTGTAGGGACGAAAACGCTTTTAAAAATAGGAACTTAGTTCATAATTAACTTATTAACAAGAAAGCTGAAAGAGCGATCTTATAGCGAAAATAGTCTTGATAAAAACCACATCTCAATAAAGTAAACAGCTGTTTCCGACATAGCAAATGGCTGTCAAATCTTTAACAAAATGGCTGCCGTCCGTTAATCTCTCGCAATACACATTAAAAGCGAAATAACAACGTAAATCACAGTTATATGACTGATAATAGCCATTTACGTCTGTTACATGTTTTTAAATACAGGGCTTAAGTGCTGTTAGGTTGATATTTTAGTCTGAGTTTTGAAGCCGATTTGAGCTGAATAATGATAAATGTTGATATAAGGGGGTAGTGAACGAATGCGGTTATAAATAAGAGTTCAAGGATTAATAATTCTAGTGATAAATAGGTTAGGAATAAATAAAACAAAGCTTTACAAGGAACGTTGTCCCGCTCACCCAATTTTTTTGTGTTTTAGTGAGTTTTGAAGGGTTCAATGGCCTTTGGTTATTCTTTGGTTATTAAGTATATAATAAGCTTTTGATTACAACGTGTGGAAGATACGATCCGTTTAAACTTATCAAAAGTTCTATCCACAAATAAAAACAAAATGAAAATAGATTTCACCACCATGAAAACAAATCATTCAATTTAACAGACCGTTTAGCATAATAAAATGCATTTAAAATTAGCTACGTTTACCGTCGGAAGGGTGGAGTTGCCAACTCTCAGCCAATCGCGACTAAACGTCTGCTAAAGTGATGAGTGTTCTGGCAAGCACTCCCACGATAAGACTTTTGACTGTATTATTTAATTTTGTGGAAATAATTATAAGATAAATTGTAATATTCATGATATTATCATTAAACTAGCTTCTGCTCATAATTTTGTGTGCGTAAAAAGATTTATCGGTGTCGAAAGTATCGTATGTGTTAGTTCAAATTACCATATGTACGAAATCTCATCAAAATCCGTTCAGTAGTTTGTGCGTGGAAGGGTAACAAACATAAATACATTTATCTTCACAAATTCTTATAAAGAATGTACTCAACTGTATTCGTAAATTTTACTTACGATAACAAAGAACAATACAAATTTAAAAGTCATTACCCATTAATAATATTATACAAATAAATAATAATATAAAATAATCTTTATATACATATATAATTCTTCTGTACGTGTGTATGTCACTGAACTTCTCTTAAACGACTGGACCGATTTTGATGACATTTTTTGTGTGTGTTCAAGGGGATCTGAGAATGGTTTAGATTCACAATTTTGTCCGCTGGACAATGTGTTTTTAATTAATTTTTAATTTATTAGTAACGTGTAGACAGGACAACGTCTGTCGGGTAGGCTAGTAATATATAATATGTAACAGAGGTAAACCAGCTTTTTTCCCGACTTTAAATAAAGTCATTACTGTAGAGGGTTATGTATGCAACCTTTACTTTGCTTGGTGTTTGTTCAAGATAGGTATCATATATAGAGAGTTGCAAACCCAAAGCCATGGTACAACTCATCCATTTTAGATCCGATGGTAGAACAAACTACAATCTACATAAATGAGGTTTGCGGGAATCACCGGAACGTGACTGCGGAGCATCCGACCACCCTTTAACACATGATGAAAGAATGAACGAGCTCGTTCGTTGCCATGTTTATTCGGCAGTTTAAGCTTCATAGATTCTAAACAGTGGCTAGCTGGTTGAGAAACATACAAGTATGATCTATATAGGAAGAACGCTATACGCAATAGTAAATAATGAGTGTAATGTTTATAGCCAAGGTCAGTGTCCCTATCCAGTAGCTTTCCAAACTACTCGCTTATTTGATTTCCCTAGCCATTGAGGGTAACATGTAATGGTTAATTTCTACGTGATTAAAAGGAAGTAAGGGGTAAAAGGAAAGAAGTTCTAGCTTGTCAATCAGCTAATAAAAATATACGCGACACGTATTGCGTTATCAAATAATAAAATATTTGACATCCAAGGAAGTGGGAGTAATAACGTCATACCACGACATTCTTCGTTGTGACGTCGTGTGACATTTCCATTTTTATGTCTGTCAAAATATTATGGCACTTGACCGCTGCCGCCTACAAGTAAATCAGCTGACACTAATAATCTTGAGCATACATAAACACCTAAAAAACTTAGTTTTAGATCTTTTTTTCAGCTTATAGACAGCAAATCTCTTAGTCGGCACTTTTTGTCTCCAGGTTACTGGCAATCGTTTAACACAAAGCATATAGCATGACAATTTTGCTAGCATTATGTAAACGAATTCAGCGATGCTAAAGAGAAATCAATCTGACTGACTGACTGATGGACAACACACAGCCGAAACTAAAAGAAAGATGAAACTTGGTATGATAATTTCTTAGGAAGTGTAGACAAGCACCAAGAGAGGATTTTTGGATAATTCCAACCGAAGGAGGTAAAATTTCACGCGAGCTAAGCTGCGGTTGGAAAGCTAGTAAAAACTGCAGAAACTCTCACACACAAATAAATTCCTTCCTCATAAAATTAGTGCGGAAATTAGACCGCTGTATGAAGAATAAAACTTTTTATTACTAACCCCTGTATTCGTACTAGCTCTATTTACATCGTGAAATTATCATAGCTTTTTCACAGGCTTATTTGACCTGGGAAGGTCTGTGAATAATGTACGAATAACGATCAGATTAGGGATGCCAGTAACAAGTTTTATGACTGCGGGTACGGTGTCTCTATGGAATCGTTTGTGACACCTTGTTTTTATAGTTTTAAAAATGGGGTTGAGACAAATTGTTATTTTATGAGTTAGGGTATTCTTCCGGATAGGCTAGACCGAACGTAAGTGAACTGTAAAGTTTCTGTAAACATATTCATGCAAATTCATATAAAAATATGCAAAGGGTAGGTTTTTCACAACTTATGTCGTATGTTACACTTAGTTTTATATACTTCCATCACAGTGTAAAGAATAAGTCCATTTTGGCATAATATAAGATGATCAAATTACGTTTGAGAAAAACATGTGCTATTTTAGTAATCTTCGGAATACAGCACAAGCCTTTCACAAAAATGAAATGGAAAATCGACAATTATTCAGTTTCGCAGAAATGTTATAGTATAGAAAAAAATATATATACGGATTTTTGTATACATTTCCACCGTTTTCTTGGCCATTAAGTCAAATATTATTTCATGATTTCAATGCTTACTTTTTATTAACATTTCACGTTAACAAATCAATTATATCAAAATGTACGGTAAAAATAAATAAAATATATTGAAACCGATTGGACCGTGAGCGAAATCCTCAAAGTGATTTCGTTTGAAATTTCCTTATTTGTTGTGAAAACATTTTATAACGTGTATGCGGTTAAAGCGTTTTAGAATTTCAGGCAAAAGTGTTATTAAACAGAATAAAAATATGTCTGTACAAAAATATTTATCATCGTATACTATTTAGTTGAGGAATAAAAGCCTAGTTCCTCTCTCATAACGGGAGCCTTTCGCCAGCAGTGGGACATTAATGGGTTAAATTTCTTTATTCATTTACTATGTCAATTTTACCTGAAGTGTTTTCAAATTACAAGGTCCAAAATAAGATCAGGATGGGATTGATTGTACTTTGTGTCCGTTGTTTGTATGTTTGTAAAAAAAGTCCCTGCAACACAAGAGCAATTCTTAGCGCGGTTGTATGAAAAGACGATGTTAAGGATAGAGGAAAGAAAAAAAACAGTTATAAGAAAGACTTATCCAGACGCTATAATAATATTATGATACTCCTATGTAGTATAGGAAAAGAGGGAAACCGAGAGAGCCAGTGAGTAAAAAAAGGGAGAGAGAACAAAAATATCTTAAACAAAATACCTATATAAATATGAAACCTATTTCGATTGTCCATACCATTTTTATAAATAACTCAGTAATGACTATTGGCTATTTTAAATGTCATGTCATGTCTGTTAATGTTGATTAATGGTACCAGAAATAGTCAGTTTTTACAAATGGGACTGTTTTGTTCATTATTTCATTTTCAGATCTGATAAGCGTCGTTAATATTTATTATGAATTTAATAGAAAACAAAAGATTACATAAGTTTTACTATGTTTATATACGTGCAAAATATCACGCCTATTGTACCCGAAGGTAAGCAAACACTATTAACAATGTTAGTCCTATATACCAACTAGAATTATTTTTGATAGTTTATTCTTTTCATTATTATTATCATTCCCTATTTTTGACATCTAATCTTTAAAATTCTTGCGTCACAGTTTTCGTTGACATACCATTCCGAAACAACTTGACAGATTCTCATGAAATTTTGTAAACATATTGAGTAGGTCTGAGAATCGGCCAACATCTATTTGTCATACCCCTAAGTGACTTTTTTTATTGATATGGAAAAACAGCGTTTGCCGAGTCAGCTAGTAATATTATAATATTATCTACCTAATACATGTAAAAAATTGTACTAACTAATATTACACATAACATTTTACAATAAGTATATGAACAAACTTCGTTTTCGCCATTTTCTCATTGTAACAATCATAAATTAGGTACACACTACTTAAGCGGATGATAAACACGTTTCCAGAACATTAAATTTATTTTCTTACTAAGTACCCAAATAAGTTATTTCTTAGGTATATTCCAAGTGATATTTTCAGTTAAGTATTGAAATAAAGCCTTTTACTGACGTATAAATAGATTAGCGATACAAAGTTGTTGGCAACATGGCGGCAACTTTATAATATTAGTTACATCAGTAAAAATAATATGTTCTAGAAATTGCATTGGCTTTGTAGTTAATGATTTTAGATTATTGGTGCAATTTTAAAAAAAGTATGAGAGATACTAAAGGTTGATTTCGCAGTTTATGAATAAGTTTAAGATAACTTATTGCTAAATAAAGTGAGAGGAAATATTATATGAAATTATTATTTATTTATTGAAATCTACTGTCAACACTATTGCTTTTTGTATGCTCTGTGATGAAACCTGGCTTAGTGGAGACAAAAATATCTACTACCTTTAGAATTCTATTACTAGTATTTAATAGCTCCTGATTAGTTTTTTAATAGTCTAAAACCAACACTTTTTTAAGAGAACTTTACGGAATTTCGTTAAAACATTTAACAATAACTGATTTATGAACACCAAGAGAATCCCTACAAATAAAAAGAAAGATTTTACTAAAAATCCTTTAAGAAAAGAGCTTTTATGCCTTAAATATTTCATCATCACTTTCGCATTATAAGCCAATAAATTGACACATGACATCCATATGATAAATGATCGCAAGCTAACAATTTCTTTCAAACATGTATGAAAAAGAATTTTCTAGAAAAGTTTAAGTATAAAGCCGTTTATTTTACGATAGACATCACAAAGAAAAGTTATTTATCATAACGGTTTAAATAGACGTAAGTGGCGTTTAACGCGTCGCTCGATTGATTTTGATAGGTTGTGTCAATGTGTACTTAGTACAGCCTTATTTATTTACTGTGATTAATAATAATTTCTGTCTATAAAAGACTTGTGACAGACTGACACAAAGCATCTATAATTGCTCAAGCAATTTTTTTATTACTTTTACTTTGAAACAAAGATAAAATAACGTGAATTTTTATCTCGTACATCTATGACAGGTTGGTAATTAAGAATTGTAAATGTGAATAAAAAAAAATATCAGTAAAATATTTTTGAAGTCAGCACGAAAAGTTAGTATGCTAACATAATATTAGCTCCTGAATGTACCCTATATCTTTCGTGTGGAGTCAAAGGCTACTAACTACGAGAACATGGGATTTCAACCATCAAAATTGCAGTATACACTACATTCAACTTATTCTGTAAGCTGCAGCATAATTTCAGTCTAATCAAAGAAGCGAATCTTATTCCGTTCACCAATCAATAGGGTTGATTCAACTTAGACCGTAGATAACGACACGGTATAATGACAAGGCTAATGATTATAGCAGGGTTCTCTTATGAATGGGACGATAAAAGGTCAACGACCTTGCTGACTCATTATCTATCCGAATTCTATTTACCTATAGACTTATCTTGAGTAATGGGGGTTAAGATGAGTTGGTGTTGAACTCTAAATGATTCTATTCAATTATAGTCTGGGTTTTGGAAGTCGGTGTTGTGGTCATTTGATTAGACGAGATTTGAGATAGAGATGAGGGAGATAGATAGATTTTGCTAAATTTTCAGGCTTAGTATTTACAATGTTTTTGGTAAAAAACTTTCTTAAATTATGTTCTTTTTTTCAAAACTTTCCACAACTAAACTTGATTCACTTGTTTTGGTGAGAAGTTACTTTTAAATTATCCAATTTGAGAAAACTTTTCGTCATTTAGGATTATTTTTTTCATATATTTTACTCAAACAGTCTTAATTACTCTATCAATTGACTTAATGCAAAAGGAATCCCTAGATTTATAGATCGTTGTAGTGTCTAGTCGATACAAATATAATATTTTGCCCAGATATCATACTAATACATCAACCGACACTTTAAGAAGTTTCCTATAGGTACTTTACGTAGAGTGTTTGGATATTCACGCCCTGATTCATATAAGGGACAAGTTAGCTGAGTAGCTGACGACCTAGATGGAGTTTTGGCAAAGCGTGTATTGAGCTTAGAGTAGAAATAAGTAGGTGTATGTTTATTTCTTACCCACTTATTCATAAACACACTATAAATCTATTTTAGTTAAAACACTACTACAATATGTTTTCTCTTTTTCATTTCGCTAAGGAGTGAAAGAATCAAAACTCTTTATAAGCTTTTCAAAACTTCATATATTTTTATCATTAAGAGGGTTAGTCTTTAGAACAGAAGTATAAGCAACATTAATGACTGGGGATTCATAAAAAGAGGCTTAAAGTTTTTAGCACTAGGTTTTTACTGATTTTTAAAGAGTCACCTCTTTAAAAATCAGTAAAAACCTACTGTATATATTCTTCAGTGTAAATTTAGCAGTCGGAAGTATTTCCAATGGAATTTAAAAAACTTATTTGTTATTTAATTTTGCTTTCTCTCTCTCATCGTATAGTTAGTGTCAACCTAGTGTCAAAGTTGTTCAAGCCGCCCGAAGGCCTTTGACGTGGCTTAACTTATCTTAATTGACAACAAACGGGACCGATTTTTTACGGGTCTATCCCACTAGTCCCGTTGAGTTGTCCCGTGACGGGACAACTGGCACTATTTTGTCCCAGTTGTCCCGTGACGGGACAAGTGACACTGTTTTGGTGCCAGTTGTCCCGTTGCAGAAATATCACGGGACTAATGGGACAGACGGAAGGGTCAAAACAACTGGTTCCATTGAGTTGTTGTGTGACAACAGGTACTTGGTACTTTAGTAAGATAGCAGATGATGAATTGTACGCTTATCTATGTAAACTTTAAATTCACAAGAAGTTTTTTTTTTACCATTTAGGCTTGTATAGTAAGCAAAATCGCAGAGACCCTTTTAGACAGTTTTAGTATAACAAAGATGTAATGGGTCACAATCCGGTAACTATATCTGTGTACACTTTGAGTATTATTACTAAGATATAGGTTTAAATACCTTTGGTTTTACAATTTATCTACACAAGTATAGTGCATATTCCATTTGAGATATCTACCCTTGTTAAAATGTACTAGTTTGTATAACATCTGCTATCTTACCAAAGTACCAAGTACCTGTTGTCACACAACAACTCAATGTAACCAGTTGTTTTGACCCTTCCGTCTGTACCATTAGTCCCGTGATTTTTCTGCAACGGGACAACTGGCACCAAAACAGTGTCACTTGTCCCGTCACGGGACAACTGGGACAAAATAGTGCCAGTTGTCCCGTCACGGGACAACTCAACGGGACTAGTGGGATAGACCCTTTTTTACGTGCCGTTTAAATATTTAATTTTGCTGCTATATACTAATTACACAAATATATCTCAGAAAAATGGCTAAGCCAAAGTTTAAACAATATACATTATTAGGATTTTAATAGACAGGGATTAAGAACCGCTTTTACTATTTGTTGTTAACTAAAATCTACTATTTTTAGACTCTAAGGACCAAAGACCAAGTATCAGAATTCACGACATCACTTTTTCTAATATCAGCAACTTTTAACTGCACGTCCCAACATAACTATTGAACTTGGAACAATAAAAACGGGGAGAATGGGAGAATTTTCCCATAAGTGGCAGAGAGTTTCGGGGATATCGACAAAGTTCAATGACCTATCGCTGGTGAGGCCGCAAACATCTTTATTGACGATCTCGTCTAACTGAAATAAGGGTAAGATAGGAGTGAAGTTTATAAAATTTACGACTCTCTGACACCATAAAAGAACTGTCTTTTAAAAGTAGGTGGGTGATAATTTTGAGGGTAGACGGAAAAGAAAATGGAAATGAGGATAAATTATGACTTTATTATATTTTAAAGTTAATAAGCATTGAGAAGTCGTCCTTTGTTTTGAAGTTTTAAGAAAACGAGGCTTACACAAAAAGAAGCTAGTGTGTTTCGCAAAAACTATTTTTTCCATGTAATTTTATAAATGAAACGTTTTCTACTCTACAGTACTTACAGAGTATAGAAACTGCACTACTATTCTCAAAGAGAAAAACAAACGTCTCATTCCTTATTCAAATCAAAAGAAAATACGAATATAAAACTCAAGTAACATTATAATGAATTCATTTTCAAAACTTCAACCTTAACTTTCTCACATAACAGAACAATTATTCCTCATTCAGTCCCCTCTTCGCTTACAGCATACAATATACAAGACAATACCCCGGATTTCCTCACTAGTCAACATCTGGTATACGCTCGAGCCCCTCTTAACGCCACTCGCAGGGATTAGGCTCCATCCAATTTGTATGATTTCACATTCACAACATATGACGTCATCACAATGAAGACGTGACCCGTAGAGTTTTAAAATGAGAGGCTTTTTGTTGAAGTATAATACTTTTGAACCCATTTTTGACCTAGCTGTCGTGGGTTCCTTCAGGAATGAAAAAGGTTATCACGTTATAAGTGCTATAAATTGCTGGTGGACTTTGAATTATTTCATTAATTGAAAACCGTTTTTAACTTGCTTAATGTGTAATTGATTTGAATGACCCTTTTTTTAAAACTGAACTTCAGATACAAAAATGTGAGAGCCAATAGAGAACTTTATTAAAGCTCAAAACTTTAATATGACCATAATCATAAAATTAATGACAGTATGTACTTACAATTACTTCACTGCGTAGATAACAAAAAACGTAAATAAAAGTTACATAAGTGAGATTATACTTCATCAATTATAGCACAGTACACTTAAAACAAATATATTCTGGCACGCAGTCCTTCATCAAGGAATTACTATGCATAAAGCAGATTGGCCCAGCACCGATCCTATAGACGTAATCCTCTAGTTAGCTAACTAGTAGCGTTCATCGCTCGCAATACTGATCGATTCACTATCTAGTAAGTAGCAATTTGGTACTCAAAGGCCAAGTTTCAGATATGAGAGAGCATGCGAAGATGCTTATACTTAAGAGGTGGAATATAGCTTGGTATCGTAAATTATAAACGGTAAAAGTGGTTCGAGCTGTGTAGTGAAAAAAAACTTATAAAATGATAACAACATTTAGATCTTTGTCACACATGAAATTAAAAGAAATGCTCATTGAAAGAGTTTTTTATTGCAATATATTACATTACTACCAAACCCAAACTTAAATTTTAGATTGTCGTTTGATTGACATAGCAGCATTTGATAGTATATTGATACTATTTGATACTGACCAACAACGGCCTCAAAAAGTTAAACTTTGCTAATCACTAAGATGTTACTACACGAAGATACATTAACAATGTTTTACAAACAAATAAGTTATACCACTCGTCAAAAACTGTCAAAATACGATCCAATAACGCAAAATAAATCACTTCGAGCAGTATATAAAACACGCAAACGCCTCCACTATCTTTCAGGAAGCGTCGTTTGTCCGCCATGACCCTTACAAGTGAGATTGTAACAAAAAGTTCCTCTACAGCCTATTTGAAGGGCAACTGAGGGAATGACATTCACTTCAGGCAAGGTCAAGTTGTATACTAGCACTTGGGATACAAATAGATACTTTGTATGTAATAAAGTATGGAGAAATCACTTCATTTGATAGTTACAGAACTAATTGTTAATAAAAGTTGGTGATTTAGTTAACTTAGTGATACGTAACTTTCTCAAGGTCATTTGATTAGATAAATAAAGTTATAATAAAGTAAATCTCCTGAAGGTGTAATGATTTATTTATAGTATAGTATGTGTCTTATTGGTTTACTTTGACTAGGAACTAATTCTTGTAACAAAATACAAACGTACTAGTATGAAATTACAATGTTCATTTCCAAATTAGGTTGAAACCCAATGGTTTCTACTGTTTAGAACTGTATAGACTGGAATTTAAGGTATTTACCTGTCATTGCGTTATTATGTAGTCATAAAGCATTGGGGGATACACCCAATGATAACATTTTTGAGAACGACGTAAGCTAAATATAACGCAGATCCAATCTCGAGCATAATCTCGAAATACGAGTATATTTCAGGCTGTCAGCACAAAAGCGATTATTCGATTTATTAGTCAATGCATACATGTTAAATATCCTGTAACCCAATCCAAAAAAATCACACCCTCTAAGCAATCACTCCTGTCAAAGGCTTCTGTCAGGATAGTGTTTCACACTAAGGGGGCCTTTAAGCCGGCTGACAGCAGCGGCTTATGTCGAGACAGAACGTGCAGAGGCTTTAATAGCGCCGGTTAACCGCGGCCAAATGAAGTGCTCTGACAGTTGGAGTGACTACTACTACTACTAGTTTAATTATGATGATAATTGGGTATCGTGGTGGCAGTTTTTAATGAGAATTGGGCTTATAGGGTAATAGAGTTAGCCTGAATAGTGTTATTGACTAAGTAGTGTTTGTTATTGAAGCAGTATTACGGTTACCTACAATTGAAACCAACAAGTATCGAAAGTTTGACATTTAAAATGTACTGCCAAATTTTTTCAACGATGCCCGCTAGAGGCGCTGAATCAAATGTCATACAACATTTTTGATAGCTAGCCAGTCGTCAGTAGTCGATAGTGGTAGAAAATAGCGGTACAGTTGATTTGACTTAGGAGATAAAGTCCGAAGTGCAGGGGTTAAAAAGGCAAGGCAGCGCTGCGCGTCTTCAATACTAACATTTCAGAATAACTGCGTGGCTCAAGAACGTAATGAAACTCTATCTATTTAAATCCCGACTCACGTTATAGTTGTGCTATAGTTTTCTACTTTACAGCTGCACCGAAATTTTCTCTTTTCGACTGTAAAAACTCGTGTCAATTTCAAGCCGAGTGACTTATCTTGATAATAAATTCAGACATCTCCAAAAACTTTTAAAAGAGCAAATATTTTAGGAAGAACTCTATCACTATTTCTGAGAAAAATAGAGCTTAAAGTCTAGTTTATTTTCTCAAATTGGATGAAAAACTGAGAGCTTGAACAATGTTATTTATTATCACTGTAAAATTTCCATTACTTAAACCTAGAGGCGTGTATTTAATTAAACGAATTACCGAGCCGGCTTAAAAATGACTGTCGGCGTTTTAAAGAGCTATAATAGGACAAGTGCTGAGTTGTATAAACATACAGAGGCATGTAATCTCTAGGGATTAATATTAACATTTTAAAGTTAAAATGTCATTTTGGTTTGCTAATTCTCGGGTTGAGCTATCATTTGTTTTATTTTGCAGCATTGTGTGCACTAAAATTTGGTTTAAAAATGTGTAAAACTAATTTTAATTTCGTGTAAAACTTTTAGCTCTTTATAAGCACTTAAACGACAACGTTCTCTATTTTTTTTAACCCATTACTGTTCCACTGCAGGGTAAGGGTCTCCTCCCAAAAGAGGGTTAAGGTCTTGAGTCCAGCACGCTGGCGAAGTTGGGGACTTCATTACAGGCTAACAAAAATAAGATGACAACTTATACATTACACGATACATTTCAAATTCATTTAGGTACTTCAAAACCTTTTTTTTCGTGTTCCCAGATGATTTTCTTGACCTTTAGCAGTTCTCGTTAGTATAATAGTCTGTCTACGTAACGGCCGGCATGTGGCC
Source organism: Anticarsia gemmatalis (assembly GCF_050436995.1). Taxonomy (NCBI): domain Eukaryota; kingdom Metazoa; phylum Arthropoda; class Insecta; order Lepidoptera; family Erebidae; genus Anticarsia; species Anticarsia gemmatalis. The sequence continues at coordinate 2,937,875 of NC_134764.1, read as the reverse complement.
TCAACCTTAATACCGGATAAACCTAGCCGGATATAAAGATTAGTGTTCACTATTTCTCAGGCTTTTCAACCGCCTCGCGGAATAACGTAAAATAATACCGTTGGTACACTTTGTTGTATCAATTTTACTTATTATAATAATAGTGTAGCAGAAATTTTGCCAAAATGCAGGGAAGTTTCAAAATTTTTGTGTAATGATAATATATGTTATACTGTGTTTTTAGAATCATATTTCATGACATTCTTGAAGACATTTATGGTTAAGTGGACAACTTGCTCGTCGCAATTAAAAAAACTTCTAATGACTCAGAGGTTTATGTTTATTCTAAATTATGCCCGCGACTTCATCCGTGTGAAAAGATTTTCCGGGGTAAAAAGCACCCTATGTGTTAATTCGGGTTATAAACTATCTGCGTATACATTTTCATCCATCCAAATACCTCCTGTAGGTTTTCGTAAAAGAATAATATCCATTCTCGCAAACTTTTTCATTTATAATATTAGTAGGATTGCGATATTATTTAAATCTTCAAATTTATATATGTAGGTATTTAAAACTATCTCCTTACATCATAATATACTCTATGAAATGTTTAACAATAGAAATACACGAGTCTTCTTTATCAGCAATGTTACCACAAGGGAGAGAATATTGAATATTATTTAACGTTATCGAAAAGGTTTTTCCTTGTTATATATTTAGGAGCAATTGTGAAAATTGGGCGGGTAATTCTTTATTTGTTTGTATGGTATGTATGATATAATAATAAATAATGTGATAAGATGATTGAATTTTTCAGTATATGTTTTTAAGTATGCGAAATAACAACATTATTAATTTCTCCAATTGGTCAATAACAAAGTATATAATAGTATAATATAAATTTGATATTTCGTTTCATACAGCAAATTAATATTATTTTGTTTCATACAGCAAATTAATATTAAATGTATTATTATGTAGTAATATGTACAATGTTTGTTTGTGAAAATAAGTCAAATATTTGTATTCCAAATTGAAAAATCCACTTTTAAAAATTTGTCTCTGGCCGGCAATAAATCGTATCGTCACATGTTCCATATACAAACGCGAACTGTCCACCCCTTGGCCCGGCATGAATAATTTATAATTTTAATTTTGGCTTCCCGCGATTTCAGTACCGTGAAAATAAAATTTTAGTTTCAACGCTCAAAACGCAATGAATATGGAAATGTGTATATTAAAGATGGTTTAAAAGGTTTTAATCTGAGCTACTCTATTCTGTTCTGTCGTATGGTTAGTGGTCAAACTGGTGTCAAACTTGTTCAAGCCGCCCGAAAGGCCTTTGACATGGCATCTTAGTAGACAACCGGGACCGACTATTTATGTGCCCTCTGAGACGCTCAATTTAAATACCACTATGGTCACCCATCTATAGAATGACCGCGCCAAGGGTTGCTTAACCCACCGATTACCGACCGGTGACCGCAACTGGCTATGAGCACCTCAAAATTTTATAAAATATCAAATTTAAATAAATTTATTCTGAGCTAAGCTTTTAAATTGCAGAAGTTTTTGATATCTTTAGAAGGATGATGCTTCAGTCAGAATGGGAAAAGTTAGTTGTTCTAATTCCGCTTGTGGTACTGTGATAATGAGATCTGAAACTGTTTTCTGTTAGTATTATTAGTTGTACTATTTACATTATCTGACCTACTGAGGCCTCGATAGTTTCAATGGAACTGTATCTGCTTTGTTACTGCAAACATTATTATGTGTGACTAAATTGATTGTGGAATTTATAACGACCAGTTACGACACAATTAAGTATTTAAACCTATCGAAATGTATGAAAAGTACTGTCACAGACTAACGGATATTTTGAGTAAAGATTTTCCAAATTTAAATTTGAAAAAAAACTATATGGAACAAGTCGGCCGGATACCATTTATTACAAAAAAAAAAACAATCACTCTCACAACAATAATTGTAATACTTTCACATGTATATATTATTTTTCTATTTCTATAAATAGTATTTAAAATCAACATGATAGTATTCCTAATAAACCTATTTTTGAACTAAATAGTACAATACCTTAGTTTCTCATGTCTCATAGAACTACGTAGCGATATCGATGGACGCCCAATTGTGTGAACAAAAGACATTGCTAGACATTTGCGTAGTCATTTACTTAACCGAAGTCTATTGTCTAGAATACCTAGTATTTATCTAAGATATTCCATTAACTTCTATACATAATAGGTACTATATATTTAAACTAAATAACACTTTATACATACACAATATCACTCCTGTTATATCCGAAGGGATAGGCAGAGATGTATGAAAAATACTTCCACGCTTCGCGATTAACAATGATACTAATAGGAGTTGAGTCTATTGCCGTAAACCGAGCATGTTACGAAATTTCGGATCATTGAAATATTTTGAACAGCACTTTGCTAGAGACGGGAATCGAACCTGAGATTCGTGATCAACTGTCAGATACACTACTGACTGCGCCACAGAGGCAATTACTAAGTGACGCTTATCCTACTCATTTACATATATTATAAACTAGCTGACCCGTGCAACTTCGCTTGCGTCACATAAGAGGGAATGGGTCAAATTTTTCCCCGTTTGTAACATTTCTTACTGGTACTCTGCTCCTATTGGTCGTAGCGTGATGATATATAGCCTATATCCTTCCTCGATAAATGGGCAATCTAACACTGAAATAATTTTTCAAATCGGACCAGTAGTTCCTGAGATTAGCGCGTTCCAACAAACAAACAACTCTTCAGCTTTATAATATTAAGTATAGATTAGTATAGACGTGAACTTTTAAAACACAAAACGTTTGCACGTGGACGAAATCGTGGGCAGAAAATAGTTCTATAACTGGCAAAAACATTCCCTTTATTTGCCCGCGACTGGTCAAAGTTTACAATTCCGATACATTCAAAAAGTTTTAACCGCAGCTAGTGAAAACAACATTTGTGTACAGAATCAGCAAATTCAGATAAATTTAATTGATTATAAACTGTAATTGTAGTTTTACACAAATAGAATAAATACGAAGATTACACGTGTCTATAACTTATCATCAAGTAATAAATAGACGTATTATAGCTTACGAAATTTATTCTGCCTTTATGACAAATGCCGTAAGAATGTAATCAAAGTCATTTGATTCAAACTGTGTACATTTTCACACCCATATTAGAAAAAAATGTCAATGCATCACGCGTTCACCGCTAAACAGCTTAAACGATTTTAATCTAGATCGAAAAATCAATATTAAACGTAGGTATGATTTAATTCTGATTCAGAAAATCTTGAAGTGCTTAAATACAGAACGCTCACACAACAGAGTTTTTCTTTGCCAGTTCAACTATATTCAGTCTAAGAAAACCACCAAAATTTAATGCCCCTTGCTCCAAACTATACAGAGATAACAAAACAATATGTACAAGTGTATTCACTACTGGTTTCAATTCCAGTATATTGTAATCAAGACATCCCTGAACCATTAGTGTTACGTGAACAGAAATGTTAACAAGATTAGCCGCCATACATCGCCTTGATAGCTGTAATGTCGTTTTTAATTAACAAGCCTAGTGTTAGCAATATAGTGAGTATATTTTTCTAATATATCACCCGGTCCGCCCAGTACAGAATGCCTATGTACATGAAGTTTAAATTAATTAATAATTTATATTATATGACTAATAATATGCCTAGTCTATCAATTGATGGAAACCGCGTGAAAATTCGCGAGTTAGATTTTGAGTTTCACGTCAGCAGACAGAAGAGAATCAATTTTCACCCTTTCATAATATAGTACTATAGCAATATACAGCTGATTTCAATCACTATCTAAAGGTTATAAAACATAGCAACTGCTAAGCCCATTGAGTCGCAAAGTCAAAAGTCCGAGCCCACTTTTTTCCGATCGTGTGTCAATACTCAGTTGTGCGATAAGTGTACGTCGAATCATTTTGACGACAACGCACTTTACGTAGTGGCCAAACTCAAACCTTTTACGTGACTAAGGATTTTGCTAAAAGAAAAACTCAATTACGAATCCTTTTATCTTATCTTAAATATAGTTGCCGATATTTTTCTTATACTTTTATACGTGAAACTACCATTTGGTTTCGTAGGGATAAGCAGAGACTACATACTTTCTTTTACATAGTCTTTACATAGGAGAAAATTATTATGTATTTTAAAACTTTACTTTCATAGGAGTAGATAGAGTTCACTAAAACGTCAATTGCTATGACCTCTACGGTCTGAAAGTTGACAGAGTACTTCGTGTTACGCGTGTACCTTTTGTACTATGGAATCCATGATTTCACTCTTCAATATTAACAGATGTATTAGAAGGAAAACCTTCTATTCACTCCACCGAATTCGCTTGATTACTCAATATATTATTTTGATTTATAATTATTGCTTTTTCCATGACGTTATATTATTACACATTTAGTATTGTATTTATCAATTGTCTTTGCATGTGTGCGTTGTGTCTTATTTGCGAAAATAAATAATGTTTTCTTTTTTTTTAAATTTGATAACAAGAAAAACAGCAGAACAGAATGTATGATACAATTTTTCAATATACTCGTAGGTGAGCACGTGTGATGATTTATTCTCGTATCACTTTGCTGTTCGTTTATGTATTCCAGCAAACACTTTTATGGTTTTGTGTTACATGTAAAATTGTTTGCAATCACACTACTAATAGCTATTTCCATAAAAAATGGTGTCTATTGCGTATATTTTTTTCAAATCTCCTATATTCCTTCGAATTTTATGTAAAAAAAATAACTGTAGATATGGTTAGGAACTTAGGCTTATTTCGGAGACAGTATTTTTCAGGTTGGTATCCCTATACGTTCATGGTGCGAGGATAAGACAGATTCTTTTGTTGCTATAAATTAATAATAAAGACAGTACAATGTCCGAGTAATTAAGGTTCACCATAATTTGTTACACGTTACCTGTAGGAATTTTGCATTAAAGGAAATTTTTCAAATAGGTTTACGTTTACATAGATAAGGTTTATAATGAAAAGACTATATCGTTACACTCAAGTTTATAGGGGAATCGTAACTGTCTTGTATATAAGGGAATACAAATATTATACAGATATGTAAAGTAGGTACTAATTGTCATTCGATGCAGAAACAAACACAATTTTTCAGACGGACATCATAACAATCAACTATAAAACTTTTTTATAAAACGATCCTTATTTACAACGAACTTACCGAACTTTGGTTCACTACTAACATAAAAACGCCAAATTAATAAACAACACAACAAAGCCGTGCTTACTACAAGGAATTATGTAAAAACCTGTAAACATGCCACTATTAACCTCTCAAGCGCCCGGCCACCGTGTCACGGTTGAATGTGCTACCCCCGTCAAGCGCCCCGCCACCGTGGTACGGCAAAACGATCTTACATTAAAAAAACGTAGAAAATAAATACTAAAACTATCTTTATCCCTTTCAAACATATTTGAAATTGAAGCTGATGAAACGAGACGACGATCTAATGCACACACTTGAATAAGTAGTTGATATAGGCCAGAGAGCACCATAAACAACATCTGACCCAACGACATGTTCCCTTATGACCAATATTGTAAATACTTTTTTTAACTAATTTTAAAGATTTGAGTATATTTTACAGTTGGATTTTAATGTCATTATTCATTAACTACACGATAAGACCTTTCGTCATTTTATTTTTTTTGCCTAAAAATATTTATTAGACTTTCTTCAAACACATGCCTAAAGCACATAATATTCAGATTAAACCGACTATTGTGCTAGCACTATCAAATATTATTTGTGGTTTTTTGTTTTAATCTATAGCAAATTTTATGTAGATTTCAAATATATAAGGTATGTCTAGGGTGTTAGTATTAAAATATGACGGAATCGACGCTTAAACGCCAACCGCCAATTCAATTGCGCGCGCCATTTTTGGCCCGGACGCTTAACGGTATATTTGAATTTTGACGTTGGGGCGCTCGAGAGGTTATACACTTTCAAATTCATCCTGTGCATTTCAAAAATATCTTACCACTGAAGGCAAACGAACTACATTATTTTTTTTAGTTGCCATCAAGACAACATTAAAAATTTATTCCAAATTTGAATCACTGTCACATTATTAAAAAAACACTTTTATTTTTTTATGTTGACACTAGTGTTGGCACTTTTTTTTCGCTTCGGTCGTATAATTGTTTTGTTTGTCGGAGTTTTATATCTATTATGTTGTTATCGTGTTGTTTTTGTCGAGAGAGCGTGTCGCGGAAGACTGCGGCCCGTGTCGCCGCCGACGTTCGACTGAGTTGCGACCACCTATAAACTGTACAGACGAGTGCTCAAGTGATTTATCTTTTGATGTTTTAATTAGCAATAGAGGTTTGTGACATTTGGATTTGATGTACAGATAAGCACAAAACTCTCCCATTTTATTGATCCTTTATATTAATGTAAATAAATATGAAATGTGTGGTATTGACCCGTGCGACTCAGAGCTACAAAAAGTTTACTGTATATTTGTCTATGGTTGTGGTACAAAAAGGCGAGTAAACACACAAAAGGAAATTGTAACTTTTATTTGTAACAGTCGTACCCTTTTCTGTGTCAATAGTTTTAGGTAAACCATTCTTTGTTTGTCATTGTACAGAAAATATAAAAGGCATCCATATTTAATGTTTTAATATTGGTCTTATTATTCGGTCGAATAAGTTTGTAATTTATGTGCTGGGGTTCGAACCGGTGTCCTTTGTCTTGAAAGGTCTCAAAGGAATGTAATTGGCTATGGTATTCGTCGCCCCTTAATGTGAAAAGTCCTGAGAATTTGGGAGTTGTAGTAGCTATGGGTGCTTTAAGATAATGACTGTGTGAAGTAGTGTTGGAGTACAAAATAGGTGATGTTTGTGAAAATTAGATTGTAGTGAAACTACTGAGAACAGCATTGTTTATAAAAAAATGCAGTTGATGAAAAATCATACACATTGGCTAAAGTAACAGTTAGTATTTTAGTGGCCATATATCATAATATTTTAGAGCAATTAAGTGCTCCAGATTTTCACTGTGAACATTTTAGCGAATTTGTCCAGGTGGTCAGGTAAAAAAATCGATCTTCACAATTTGAGATCGTTTTATTTTTTTTATTGAAATCTTTTTATGTTTATGAGAGAAAAGGTTGAAGGAGTGTCATTTTTCCGTTTTTGCTTTAAATGATATTTGCCTTGGTTAAGATTTTGTTAAAAAATTGTTACCGTACTTTCCAAAAGCTTTTTTACTACGACAATCATTTTCCTGGTAACTGCTATCGAACTCTCATCTAATGATTTTCTCGCTATCCAAATCAGCAAACATCTAATCACTTCCTCAGGTCATAAAAGTCGTAAAGACAGTGAAAATGGCTGGGAGATCAGCCCTTCTAACAAATAACAGCGGTGGCGCCATACTACGGTATGCGCCGTCGTTTTAATAATGTCTATGATCGCCCTACGATGTGATTTATTGTGCCCTACTGACGATATTTAAGGGTTAACATGACGAATAAGATGATGTATGAGGTTATGTTAGAGACCTAAAAATAGATTGCCTAATATAATACAGGACTCTGCAAACTGCGCTGAAACGTGGAGTAAATAAGGGAAACTTTAACCGTACATAATATACTAATATGTAGTTGTTTACATTGTGATCAGTAGCGCGATTCAGGCAGTTGTTACTTTCGACTATAGAGAAATTTTGTCTAGCGGGCGTTATAGGAATAACTTTAAAAAAAAAAAAAAACAACTTTTGCATTGAGAATTGCTCTTGTGTTGAGGGGAATTTTACAAACATATAAACAACGGACACAATGTACAACCAGACCCCAAAAAAAAACTCTTTCGTTGTTATAACAGACAATGTAGAGCATCTCCTTGACTATCATTGTTTTACATACAAATAATTATCTCGTGTTGAAATCGAACCCACGACCTCCCGACGCAATTATTATACAACTATAATTTTAACTTAATATCCTTATTCAATTTTAATTCGAATATCGGAATCAAACTTGACTAGTTACGGATAAAACAGTAAATAACACAAGTATTCATTTCGATTTGGCCCGTGTCCCGAGGGGCAGAGATTTGAAATTTAATTAAGATTTGCTTCATTCCGATATACCTACTGTTTATTTAGTGATCGTGTATCCGTATTTGATTTTTGATGAGATGATTTAAATTTGACCAATAATTGTTGGTTTACCAGTAATATTCAACGGTAGTGTACGATGGCAGATCATAAAATAAGGAATTCGATCCTCGGGTAAAGTACTATATGGTTTATTTCCGATTTCTTATACATACACTGTGATACAGCATAAAAAAATTATTCGTTTTATCTCATTAAAATGTGAGATGTTTTCGTACATAAAAAGTCATTACAATTATTGATATACTTATCTGTTTTGCTTAATTAAATAAAACTTTTTAATCCACACGTTTACATCCAACTTTACTTCCAAAACCAGTCATTACTTAAATTCAAAATCTTGCTTTTAAATAGTAGCATTCACTTGTTTTTAAAAGACAACTTTTTTAAAGACAACTCCTGCACTAAGAATTGCTCTTGTATCGTGGAGACTTTTACAGACATACAAACAACGGCCACAAAGTACGACTTATCCTGATAATTTTGAAGTTACATTGCACTTTTCCCCTCACCAGTACATAGCATATCGACAACTGAAAGATATAGAAGTACACTCGTTAACGGCGGTGTAATTGGGCCCCGATCACGTTGCCGATAGACATGTACGGAACAATGGGTTCTACGTGCGATATTTATTGCAAAACCGCTCGCTTCTATTTCTGTTTTAGAGCGATTTTTGAAAACCGATGAATGTGCAGTTTAATTTTTTTTATAGCTTTACCATTGTGTTTCATGTATAAAAAGTTTCGGCGTTTATAAAATCAATGTTTTCAATGGTCCAAGCATTAATGTATGCGACTGCTGATCACATGATCTTGGGTCCAATTCGAGAAAAAATCTGTAAAGTAATACAATTTCTATCGTAATATTTTTTATAGAAGCCTGTTGTTAATGCGCCTAATAATCATATATTATGACAAGAGATTTGTTCTCCTCTGACATAGATTAAACAGTCAAACGTGAGTGTTGTCGAAATCTTCAAGTATAACAAATTTAATTATGATGTAAGAAACATAAATACTTATCCTCAAAATGTTTTTATTTACAAGAAACTTACAATTAATTCAGAAGGCAACTACAATATCTTTTCGGTAACATAATCCGGTATTCTCGTAAAATATCATCAAGTTATACAATTACATAGAAATTTCAATTATATTTGAATATTAAATGTCCAAAAGAACCTATAATATAGGCTTATTTACTTTTGTTGCCATTATACTTATCCAATTACAAATTCGGGATCCCGTTTTGGGACTATTGTGACCTTTTCTGAGAAATATTTATTTTATTTGTAACCAATGGCCCTAGTGATATTAATGAATTCATATTTCGTAATGTTTATTGTATTGAGTTTATAATATGAAAATAAATTTGGAAAATAATGGAAGTTAAAATACTAAGAAATGATTTTATTACGATGTTTTGGCTTAGCTATTATAGGTATTGTATAAAAACTGAACGCTTTAACGAATCTGTTTATATTTTTCATTATCGAAATTAGGAAATTCAGAAGATAAATAGTATTTATAACAAACAAAAACGTCTAGTTTTAATTTGGCGTTGACTTGCAAAAGGTCAGAAGCGTAGTACTCGTAACCGGCGGTCCTGTATGACAAGATGTATGAATGTGAATGAAATAAAGAAGCTTCGCGGGATTCGCAGCAAATGAAGCTCTTTGGTATCTATGTGGGAATAACTCTATCTTAAAGGACTACCATATAAATGGCGAAATAAAAAAAATAACTTTATACACCTCTGTCTGCATGTTCGGTTATAAGATATGAAATTTTATGTATGTTCTAAGTTTCTATCGACGAATTCAAATTAATTATCCTTGGCATAAAAATTGTTGAGAAGCACAACCGGTATACCTCTTATTATAACAAAAGAGCCCTTCAATAAATAAACATCAAAATGTCCTCAGTCCCCCTCAAATATTATGAAACTAGCTATTGTACGTGACTGCACAAACTTTCACTCTCGGGAACAGACGCAGCTTGGCAAGAAAAGTTTTGTAATGTTGTCGCCAAACAGCGGCCTTTTGAGGGCGGATATCTTCAGGTCCTTGTTGCTGTACCGAGCTAGTATCATGAGCGCTAGAGAGCTATTATATTACAATATAATAACTATATTTTGGTTAAAATAAAGCCTGTAGTCTGGAGGATAATTAAAGTAATATTAGTTGTACGTATCTTAGTTAGTAGAACAAAACAGAATGCTCGTGCTGTACGTAATATATTTAGTTTAATTTATTTTAAAAAAGTCTAAACCGTACGTGTATATTTTTTATCTAATCACCTAAAATCAATACCTAACCAATCTAAAGATTTGCTTTAAAGTTTTCTAATATACATTTGCGGACACATAAAGGGCCAATAAAGCTTTCACAACTGTGCAATAGTGAACCTTCGATAACTAATTGTAATACTATCATAACTCTATCAACACGTCAGATAAGAACTTCCCAAAACCCATCATGCCATTTCCCTCACATTATACTGATCAGAAAGAGACAAAATATACTTCCAACATCAGCTGTATCCATCTTACCGTGATCATAAAACAGCAATGTAATAGTCTCACAGTAGTCGTAAAGTAAGGGTAGTAAGATATGGAGAATTATGGACTATTTGTCATTACCTATATACTTCCTTAGTTCAGTATGTGATATATGAAAGGTTAAGTTAGGTAGTTGTTTTCAAGAGTGTTTCTAAACAATTGAAGGCTTTTTTAAATGAGTAACATAAACATGATGCTGGACGCGTTTAACATGGTCGTGACTTTACTCTGGAATATGATTTAAAACATTAAAAATTAAAAATGTTAAATATATCTGGTTAGCATTTTGCTTGACTGTTGGAAATTTGAATGAATGAATAATTCTGTGCTCAGACAATTAATAGTAGTTGCTTTCGGTCTTATAGAACTTTGTATACGATATTTTTATGTTTGTAAAATCCCAGTGACAGCACTTCTAAGATCTGAGATCAGAGGTGACTATAAAAATAACAAAAAAATATTTACTCTACTTCATCTCGATGAAAACAACATCAAAATACTCAAAAAAATCTATCAAAGTCTTTCAAATTCCTTAATTTCAACCTCATCTGAAGATCAGTAAGTCAGTTTTTAGTGAGAGCTCATACGTCATAATCAATCACCAGCTGTAGGCGCTTGCTTTCATCGTTAATTTCAGATAATATTATACTGTTTTCTTTAGTCAAAATGTTTAGAGGCTTTTGGTTATGCAAAACTGTTTGTGAGGATGCTTCCGTGTATATGATTGATGTTAACACCTTACTTTGGATATAAATTCACCGGCAATCTACCTGTTTTCACAAGATTTTAATAACTCAAATAAATTGTATTCTTTGAGTTATTAAAATTATTTGTAGTAATAGTAGTTGTAGTGCTAGCAGTAGTTGTTAGTAGCAGTCTCAGTTGCAATACAAAAATCCGCTTTTGCAACCCATATCCAAATCAAGTTAAGTCGCATGAGATTTCTATAAAAAAAAGAAAAGCAACGCAATAATTATTGCGTATTCATTATTATTATTATACTAAATGTATATGTAATAAGAGTCCTTTACCAAGACTTATACCAACAAATCATGCGAACATACGCTCAAAGTGAGAACTGTCTCATAATAAAATCATAGTCGCTCACCATACATCGATATGCCCCAAAAATAACACAAACACAACTTCCATTCAAAACTCTCCACAGTCAAACAACCAATTATGTATATCTGAGGAATCTTCAAAAGTATCGAAACAGCGAGTATTCGTTATCTGAATATGAAACCCGTCAGTTATCTAACAGATATGCACTTGTAGCACCTCCACGTAATTGAGTTTCTATCGTAACCTCCAAACTGTGGTATTTTTAGCCGGAGCATCACAAAATATTGTAAAGATTGACGTCAAGGTAAAGGCTTTTGATTTAGTATGTTGTGATTCATGCAGTTTAACGCGAGTGTATTATAGTTTAGAGATGAAATTATATTTTGTAAACATTTTTTTTATAAATATTAGTTTCAAAATATGCTTTTTTTGGTGTTTAATTTGCTTTTGCTTTTAGCGTAAAACAAACCACTGTAGGAAGTTATTATGTTATAGCAGGAAAAGAAAATTTAAATAAAGTAGTAGTCATAATCTGGGGGCACGGAAGTGCCCCCGCAAGTCGAGCAAAAAAAATTTTATTTTCGGAGTCATTTAGATAAATAAAATTGTTTACTATACCTTAAAAGATAATACAAGGTCACAGTTTTCATACTCAGATTTTTAAAAATAAATATCGAAAATTTTCATTCAGGCTTCAGTTAAAGTTACCAAATTAAACACGTAATTATTAAAACAGGATACCATTATTATATTTATTGGGTAATAAAAGTGAAAAAGCATTTTACATTGAGTTATTTCACGGCAGCGTATTCGAATACTTTGATAAAGAAATCACATTACTTTTTGATTGAGGATGTTTGATACCAGTACCGTTTTGTTCATATCTCTTTAATATGAAAAACGCAATTTCCTTTGTTTTGTTCGCTTTGAGTACATTCTTCGTATTCTAATTTTATTCAGTAGATACTCTCAATTTCCAATGGAAACAATTTGTTAATATTGATCAGTTATGTTAATTACTAATAAGATGTCTTTAATAAGACATCCGATTTCAAAAAAAGTAAAAATGTTTACAGTTAATTACATTTTAGGTTACTAGAGTATGTACAAATATAGTAATTTTAAATAAAAAGTAATTATCATTATGTAAATTTGATTTCCATTTTAGTTATTAAAAGTGCGAATTAATATAAGATACGACTGCGATAAGTTTTGTTATTACAGATCTAGAATTTCCTGTGAGAAGAAAAACCTTATTAAAGTTTTTTTGGATTGCCAATAATAATTATAATTACTTACCCAAGTAAGTTTCAGTCCCAAACGCAAAATAAGACGCTTTTCTTACAAATAAACGCCAAAAAAAATATTTCATGCTAATTTAATTCTATTAAATTACTAGACATAAACTGAGCTAACTCTATTGCGCCGACATTTTCCCAATCTAGTTCTGTCGGTTTACGTTAGATGGCGTTGTAATAAATTTCCACTTAATAGCTATTGTCTCACAAAGAACTTTCAAGATTGGTCTTGTTAGTTTATGGTATTAGTTTTAAATTGTATTGATACTTATTTAGCTGTTGAATTAAAATAATAGAGTTTATTTCAAGAAAAAATATTATTTTATATACTGAATAAAATTTTCAGTTGTTAAATGCGAAAATATATCAAACTTCGGCAGTTTAGTATTTATTTACACAATAATATGTATAAAATCTATTGTATTATCCAACACACAGCCGTCCATCCATAAGATATCCACGCCAATGATGCTTTACCTATTGATCGTCCGCCTCGCCGGACAACATAATTGGGGACTTAAAATCCTTTCTAAAACAGTATTAAAGAACTCTCAAGCACGCAAAGTTTTATCACGATGTTTTCCCTCTCATACAAACATAACTTCGAAGAGTCATTTGATATCTCGAATTTGACTTGAATATCAAAATCTTGTTAGCGCCTCTTGCGGACGGCGTTGGAACTATCCTTGCTGTACATTTTAAATGTCAAACGCGATGGTAACGACTTTACAGAATCGCGCTACAGGAGGCAAATGCTCCTATACATAGAGTTAATAAAATATAGTAGTAATTAAGGGTAGAGTCGGAAGTGAATGGGCTAATTACTTTGATTAGTGCACTCGTTAGGTCGTTGGCTCTCGTCACTCGGCGGCACTCGGTGGTAGAGCGTATGACTAATGATTGTAGAAATGTAGAGTCACGGTTTTATAACCAGTGACGTAGGTCGTTAGTGGGTAATGTTTTTATTATATTTGTAGTGCTAAAATGTTTTATAAATGGCGCTATATTTTTTTATGCTGAAACTAATTTCGGTAATTATTATATGGATTATTTGACTAAGAAACGTATAATTAATAGTTAACATCCGATGGAAAAATAGTTTGTATATTTTTTTCGTACAAGATAGTTTACGACCTATTTGGCAGAATATGTAGTCTTCATTAAGATAAGCAAAGCAATTTTCAGGTGTACTTAGTAGTTCGGAAAAAAATATCATAGGTCAAATTGTCCCCCAAAAATTTTTCTTAACGAAAATAACAGGCATTGTTTCATTTGGGGATAGGTAGAGGCCAAAGTAAAAAAAACTTTATATGCAATACGATTTCTTTTAAATGTTGTGAGACAAATATTTACAGTTGCCAAATTATTTGAACTAGATTTTATGCACAATAAAGTACACTGATATCAATACAAGATTCCTTCATTCTCACGCTTCTGTCAGAACGATTAACAACCAAAGTAACTTCTCAAATCATCCAGGAATTTGACAGATTGTTCCATTCGTTGGTGCCAAATATTACCAAACTTAGTACATTGTTATAAACTGTTCTACAACTCTAAACTTATTGATTGCACCTGAAGTTTGGCGCCAATGTTTGATGAAAGTTGACGCCAATGTACAATGAAATTTTGGCGTCAATGTTCAATCAAAAGTTGGCGCCAACATTTGATTGAAAGTTCGACTTGGCCAAATTGCTTTCGAAATAATTACAACAAAGTTTGATGTAAATAAGGAAGTGAATTGATTGATTTGTTGTAAGCAAATTTTATGGAGTTAGAGTTTTAGACAATCAATCTTTAGTTATTGATGAAACCATGATTAATGGTCGAATAAAAAGCGATTTTTACCAAAATCGGTTGGAGGGTACAGACAAGCAGAGAAACGAAACGCATAAAATTTTGCAATTTTTCCCATAGTGGTATGCAGAGACCAAAAAATTCTACTTGGTACGATTTTTAAAAACTTCCTTTGCCTCATTCACATCCATACATGTTGTCATACAGGATCGCCGGTCACTAACAATATTTTTGTGGCTAAAATAAAGTTTGGCAATAACTTGAACACTAAGACCTTTTTTGTATACCTATTGAATTATTAGCAATCTAGGTACATAAATGGTCAACAATATAGATAAGATAGTACAACGCATCGCTTTATTTCTCTGACACCTCTCTCAGATAATATCACGAAGGTATAACTTTTTATCGGCCGTTCAATATCGCAAGCAAAGAGGAAGTAGAAAGCCTCTTTATATGGAGATAATATGAGATAATGTGGTTTTCTAGATTATCGTTTATTGTATAATTGTGACCAAAATATTGCATATCCTGTAGCGCATTTTACACTCAGTCGACTAGTCAGTGTTTGACATTTCATACTAACCTCAAAAATTAGTTCATATGAGACACGTTAGGAGCTTTAGATCAGTTTTTCGTGAAAAATTGCGTTCCAAGATTATGATTTGATTATTTTCATATTAAAGCACATATTTTTATTATCTTCAAACTTTAGTTTTCACAAGGGTATAAAAGAGAAATATAAAACCTTATCGCATTGCTAACAAGTCGTAAAATATGAAACATACCGTACACGAAAAGGAAAGGGTTGTATCGAGAAAATAGTTTATATGTTTTGAAAGAGCTGTAAAATATTTTAAGATACGTTTAGAAGAAATACGACGCACCTTATGTGAGTGAAAAATCGAAAGTAAATATGTAAACCTAATCAAAAGTCCCACAAGAAATTAATAATGAACATCGCTATATTAACAAATCTTTTTATTTGGCGTTTATAAAATCGAGTATTTAAAGTATTATTAAGTTCAAATGAATCGACATTGCTTTATTTTTTCTAGTTATTTATTCCTTTTATGCAGTTATTTGCAGAACGCATTAACTTAGCCTAGCCTGCGGAAAATTCTTATTTCAGCACCAACGAATTTAGCTAAAGTTTGAGTTAAAAAATAAAACAGGAATATTTTAACTTCAGTGTTCAGTGTGTTCAGTTTACTTTTAGTAAGAACGGTATTTTTAACAATAATAAAACAAACAGAAATCCATACAGGTACTTTAATTTTAACTACGTTAAGTAAAGTTTATTTCCTACTAGAAGTGTGGTCATAAAAATGGCGGCTTTGGTTTGATGTGAAGTTAGTGCTGCATAAATTCTCTTGCACTAGAAGAATAGCAATATAAAACTTGGTTAAAGGTATGTTTACATCCGAATAATTTTATAAACCACGAAACTTGAAAAAAATTAGAGCATCTATCGTATTCTAAAGTTGTAAACTCTATGTACTAAAAATAAAAATGTTGGCTCCAAAACGAAATTTGTGAGACGAATTATACGTTTTAAAAACGGATCTTAATCTTATTTGATCAAAAAGACTTATTGCTACCAGTAACAGGACAGTAAAAAAGAGCTATTTTTGCTTTAAATATTTGGTCGTAAAAGTAAACAAACACTAACCTCTTTATATACCTCAGTGGAGAGAATCCTATCGGCAAATAACTATTTAAAGTTTTAAGTTGACTAAGCGAATAAAAAACGAATAGATACAATTCTTATCGTAAATCAAAACCTTTTATAGATCAACAATAAGTTACCAAAATCTCATGTCATAAAGTGCGATACTTTGAAACAAAAAAGAAATATAATGCTAGTCTTGTCAAATGCAGGACCAATTGATTTTCTAACTCAAGAGCTATGTCTAGACTGGTCTCATGTGCGAGTATGTTAGCATTTTTTATTCCAAGTGACTCTTGAGGATTCGTACTTTCAAATACAAAAGATAAGGCGTTGATTTGTGGCTGAGACTTGTGGCTGGTGTATAAATAAAGCTGAAAATATGTTAGACTACAAAATGTATAACATTATAAATATTATTAATCGTTTGTAGTTTCAAGAAAAAGCAATAAATTCTTGCTGGCTAAACTAGATGAGTATAAAAGTATAAATTGTTAATTATTTGTTTCTCAATAAATTAGATGTTATTGTTGATAAATAAGTCCAAGAAAAACATGATTTAATTGGGCAGATACAGACTAGCCTTCCTTCCAACTAAAGTGGAGCCGGATGCAGCAGAATACCAGTTTTTTTCCATGGAGCGACTGACAGCATCAATCAAATTTAACATTTTATTTTGGTATTTAATTGTTTTTCTTTTCCTAAAAAAATAGAGTACATCACATTCATTCTAAATTCACTACACATGTACAGAAACATTTTCAATTTATATAAAAAGGATCCTTTTTTCATTCACAGTAAGTGAGTTTAAATAAAGGAAACCTAGCGATGTCATAGGTTTTTTACGTCGGCCCTGGCACTTGACCCGCAACGACAATCCTATTTCAGACCCGAAAAAAACATATTTTCAGAAGCTTTACGATGTTTTTTCCTTTGCCTGTCTTTTTAAAGCTCTTATTTAAATTACAATGTTTGGTACTGTGTGTTTGAGTTTTATCTTTTTTAAGCATAATTAATGTATGGTAGTGAAACTTTGAATTGCTAAATTTCAAAAGTACGACACTCCGCTAACGTTTTTATACTACCCCTATGGAAAATTTACGCCAGTTTCACTAACAACTTATCACAGATAGTAATCGTCAAGGTACATTCTAGTATAGCTAAAATGGTTAAGTATATATTTAACATTAACCTAGTCATTTTCTAAGCTTTAATCGACGGATTTTATTTACTAAAATGTGAGTTCATAACCCAGCACATCATTCTCAATATTATTCGCCGAAATACAGCCTAAAATGTGATTATCAGGATACATCTATTATTATCACTTCTAGAAAAAAATCTAAGAATTCGTATCGCTGAGTTTACAATTTCAAATTATCAAAACATTTTCTCCATGCCAATGACCTGTATCACTTCAAACGGACTTATGCAGAATAAAACACACAAGGTTCAATACAATACATTAGACAGGTGGTGTTTCACACTCATTTGCATCGTTGCCATTCATTATTTAGAGAACGTGTACTTTCTGTTACACTTCACGTCATTATATTGAGAAAGGAGTGAAATTGTATGAAAAACGAGCGATTTTTGAGAGAGTGCTCTATATACTCGTGCTATGGGAAGAATTCCGAGGGAGTAATTTTTTTTGAGGGAGTATTACACATGTGATGAATCGTAACGAAATCTTGGGTGTTTTAAGTTGAAATATAGAAGTAAAATAAAGCGCTTAAACATTTTTCTCGGGTTTCTTTTGTTGTTTACAGGTATCCAGCACAAATTACATCATTATACGATTCCGACGAAAAATTATCAGAAAACTTTATCGTTCAAGTTCACAGTTTATTTATTTTCACTGTAGCATAAAAAAACTTTGTTTGTAAAATAAATTTGTAAATTTAAATCAGGTAATAAGTCCTTAGTTTTAGATAAATCTAAATCGAGTTGTACAGGTTTTAAATTGTATCTAGAATTGAATATACATTTCAATAAATTCAAATCAAATCGGGAACAAACAATAAAATTATTTGTTTATAGATTTAAGAAGTAATTCAACGTTGTTGCTTACAGAGTTATAAAAATATTTACGATAGAGAAGCTCAAATTTTATGGAGTCGTACTCATCATACTAAAATGTTTGAGTGCTGGCTCAGTAGATTATCAGACGGATTTGAGACATGATCATAATTATTATCGCGTTTTTATAAGGTTTTTGTAGCACTTTTATGAATTGTTGTGCTTTAAATGAGGGTTTATAAAGAAATTTAGAGAGGGTTGAAGGGGAGGATGCTGTTAGGAGGTTGGATATTTGAGTGCAGGTGAGCGTAGTAGCAAGGAGCTTGATTGCTCTTGTAAATTACGACTAAACATAGTGTTCGAAATAAATGAACTGAAGAATAATAAAATAACTATAAAATCAATATTGCCCCTCCTTATTAGCATGGTTCCATTTCCAGAATAAGAGAGGAAAATATACCAAAGAGAATTCGTTTTCGTTAGAACGTTGGTTATAAGTATATTTTTTATATTTTCATCCTCTCTTCCCATTTCGCCATGTCAGTTTTTCAGTTCTATGAAATAGGAGGTAAACTTTTCCATTTCCTGGGAAAGCTCGACATATCCTAATAGAAAAACCCAAACGTTTTGATGAAAATACATATTTTACTCATACTTACTTCAGAATAAAATGTCTACTAAAAATAAAGGGTAAAATATAAAACACTTTGTGTCCATAGGGTAGGTGAAGACAAAACAAGTGCTCTTTATTACCTGCGCGGATCCCTCCGAGATAATTATCAACAGACGCTTACATTGCAGACTGTGTGGCTGTGAAATACGCGGAAGAAGAACGCAAAAAAATATAGTTCAAATAATAGGTAGTTAGTTTTATTTAACTGCAAAGTTAGCGACATATTAAGGGAAAATGTCCAGCGATACGTGTTGCAAACGATTTCAAGTGAAGTGATTGAACGTTGCCGGACTTCACCCGACTTGCTTACGTTATGACAAGCTCCAAAAAAAAGCAAACAGTTTATTAAAAATAAACGATTTTTTTTATGTTTACATTTAAAGAGGAATAGAGTCTTATGAGAAGAGCCAGCAAGTGGCTCACGAACACTGTTATCAATCCCTTAATTATGTACATCTAAATCACTCGTTGACTTGTACAGCAAGCTGCAAGGGGTTGCCTATTTGCTGCGTTTACTTTATTTCGGACATACCCGGAATTATATTTAAAACCCTCTAGACATTCTCCTTAGCTCTCTACTAGTTGGTTGGAAATTGGAATATTTATTTTTAAGCTACAACAAAAAATTAATCCTCTTCCCCGCTGTTGCAAAAGCCTCGCACTAATAGTAAGGAGTAGTCTACACGTATCGTTTTGTTCGCAGCGGGACGCGACGTCGTTGTTCCCAGCTGTAGTAGAATGTAACATATTGCTTGTACAGTGTACACTGGCACTATCACGTTACATCAATTACCAAGGGTTTGTTTTAATAACTAAAGTTAGGTACACGTGTGTGTTCGTGTTAGATTTTGATTGCTAGTTTAGATCTTGTTTAGGCTTTGGTCAACTACTGGGTAGAATTCCAAATGCTGTTGACACGGTATAATAGTTTAGTTGAATATTTTGCTTGTTTCCCAATAGCTAGCTGTTTTTCTCTTGCTCTTTGTCTCTCGCTCTGGTTAAAAAGTAATTGTAGATTCGGTTAGGACGTCAGATTCATTGACATTAAAGAATCTCGTTTCTCACTATTCTTATTTGTTTTTCTACAGAACGTTAAAACATCACAAAAATCTATCAATACAGTAGCGTTACTATCAATTATTGGCTACAGTATTCAAATTAGCTGAAGAACTTTATACATTTTTTGACACTTATTTCTTATTCTACAGAGAAATCAGACGACCACAAGAAATCTATTAACGCGAGACACTATCAATTACTGTCCATTGCTTTTCTACTAGCCGAAGCTAATACATCAAAATCTACTAGACCTTATATAAGCTATCTGTAGCACCATTTTCTAACATTATTGGGTATCGACTAACTATTCAGAAACTTTGAATGAAAAGATGATCAGCCCTCTAGCGAGCACCGCGAGAACTATTTTGCAGTACATTTTAAAAGAGAGGTTTATAGAATCGAGCTACTCATCATAGAAGAAATACAGATTTTCCGCGTCATTACAAAATAATAAACCTACATCCAATTCCTTTCAACTTCAACCTTAACATGCAATAATAGAATCACTAAAACACTAACTAATACCTAGGCTGTCATAATTACTAGACTGAACAAGTCAAATATTCAATGAAACCTTGACATTTTGTACGAGCAAGTCTATTACTGTTCCGACGTCTATAGCAGATGTTTTATAACCTAAAAACACAGCTACAAAGTATTACGTATCGACATTAACGTTTTACGATATTCCACTCAAATTAATTTATAATTTCTATTATTTATTTTGAACTATTAAAAGTATGTAAAACTTCCATTATAACTATGTTTCTCAAATTGTAACTAGCAAACAAAAATAATTGAAGAGTGACTATTTACATTGCTTGAGTTATAATTGGTAAATTGTGTAGGATTCTGTCACTAGCAATTTCAGTTCATGAATGTTGAAGCCGGTTGGCTAATCGCCCTGAATAAACTAGCGAACTGATTGATTTAATGAAGCCTGACCGAAAGCCTCAAAATTGAAATAATTACGATTATAGCAAAAAGCGGCTATCACATTTCTCAAGTCCTTTCAACTCTGCTAAAATCTCAAAATACACTCTTACTAATTAACAGTAATAGATGTCCTTAATACAATTAACTCGTACAATTCAAATTTTTTGAGGTACCCATAGCCAGTTGCGCTCACAGGTCAGTAAACGATCTGTGGGTTAAGCAACCATTGGCGCGGTCATTCCTTAGATGGGTGACCGCATAGTGGTATTTGAACTAGGCGTCTTCGTGCTTCGGGGGGCACGTTAAAGGTCGGTCCCGGTTGTTGTCTACTAAGATAACCGTCGTTTAACCACGTCAAAGGCCTCTCGGGCGGCTTGAACAACTTTGACACTAGGTTGACTACTAACCATACGACAAACAATTCAAAACTAATATCTTACGCTTTTTTTACCTAAGGTTGTTCAACAATGATGATAAACGTATGATCTAGATAAAGAAAAAACGAGTTCACTGACCCTAAATTCAAGACCTAAAAACACTTCAATCTCAGTTAGAACGATCACATTAATAAAAGTTACAAACGCCAACCACTTACTGAACAATAAGTGTCTATACAAAATTCACGTTTGTTCCGAGTTCCGACTTTGTACATGGTTCTGTTCTTAGCAACATAAATAATGCAACTGTCTCGTTCACCTGCGAACCGCCAGGTGGCGCTGAACACTGCTTTGTTTTTATTACTCCAAATTGTTTCTGTATGATATTGTTTAACTGTGTATTGTACGAGTGAGTATTTTTGTTGGTTGGTAGTGTATTTTGTCTATATAGTAAATACTTTTGTAAATGGTTCTGTCTGTTGAAAACGTTTAAGTTAAAAGTTTGACGATGTGCCCGTGAACTCATTTTGATTGTTTTTTGAACTACACAAATTCGTATTTGTTCTAAACATTCATGCAATATGATTTTTTGTGCTTGAATGTGCGATAAATGAATGCTTGTTTCACAGTTAAATTGGCTGCTAAACATTACGTAGCTTGAAGTAGATCGTTGATATTTGAAAATGTCTTTCAATTCGTCGAGAAATTATTACAAAAATGGTCCCTCTTACTAAATTCTGAGAAATCATTTGACGCAATAAATAGGCGCTCGTTATTTCATTTCTTTTAGCTTCTAATATTGTTATTTGTTCAACACAGAGGGAAACAAATTCAACGAATTAATAGGCAAAACGGTGTTTGTTGAACTTAATTAATTATTCAGAATCGGTAGTATGTACTTGACATTTATCATTTATATCTAAAGGCATTTTTTGCAAAGTCAACAATTTGTCCTTTACGTCAAATGGTTACTTAATTGACTAACATAGATCTTTTCCGTTAGACTTCTAACTGATTCTCCACTTTAGTTACTAAATGAAAAAATATGTTTTAAACATGACTAAATAAAGTATTTAAAATAAAGTAGACTAGAGGTTTTATGCTCCTAACGTATCAGTGAGTTGATGACACTATAAACTACAGAGTGATCTGTTGTACGAATTTTATACAGGCTAGATTTTTCGTTACTTTTCGCGACGTACGATTACAGCGGTTGGAAAACTAATATACTTTTTATTTTTTGAAATAAAACTGTTTATTACTATTTGAAACAATACGCATGAACCATAAATAATAAAATATTTTTGAACATTTGCATCCAAATACCTAATTATACTCTAATTTAGTTTATTCTAGAAATAGTTGCTATTAATGAGTTAATGCAAATTCTTATTGCTGTTAATAGAGAAGATAAAATGTAGAAAAGACGAATGTCTCTCATAATAGCAAAGGTTAAACCTATTTTATTTTATAGTTGCACTTAATATCGACTATATTATGTTTTATACAAATACTAAGTAAATCTTTCTCTAGTCCCATATTTTAGGTAGTTTTGCCGATCGTCAGGTCACGCATCTTATTATTAGCAGTCCGACCTACGAATTGTTTTACTTTATTTTGTATCTTATTTGAATTTGTATCTCTTTGGAAATCTTTACGAACGTTTCCATAATCTAGCAGTTTAGTATCCGTTTTAATTGTCTTTAACCTCCCGACTCATGACTAAATTGGTAAACATGTCATCAAGTTTGCTGTCCATTCTTCCCAGCTGTGTGTATCACCAATCGTTAAGTCCCTCGGCCTTTTTTGATGTTCGCGGAGTGGGATTATGTGGGAATTTTCAAAATTACTTCCTTCCCACATAAACTGTATAAATGATACTTCGATATTGATCGGGATTCGTTCAAAGGGCGCCATTGAGTCCAGCGTTTTGTAGGTTTCTTTTAGAGGGTCTATTTTCAGTAAAGTTAAAATGAAATGATTGATCTTTTTCGAAAAATTCTTGGAGTGATGGTTTATTTGGTATGGTTTCTAAGTAGCAAAGGCTATTAAAATTGTTGTATGATGCCAATTAATTATACCTATTGTTGCAAACCTTATAGATTATATTGTCTAAATGGCTGTTTTACTGTGACAGTTTCATATCACACTAGACCATGACGAAGATGGCGAGACCTACTCGGATAAGAAAGACTGGAAGATGCTAGCACGCGGCTGTAGTACGTTCAGTAGTGGAATAGAAATAGGTAATAAATAAATGGTAATACAGCAAAATAATACTTTTTCGCCGTTCAGAATAAGCCACGTCAAAGGCCTTCAGGCGGCTTGAACAACTTTGACACTAGGTTGACCGCTAACCATACGACAATAAGAAGCCGTTCAGAATATAGGAACTACAAAGTCCCGGATCCACAAAATGATCATTATGCTACAACAACCGCTATTATAGTATTAATGCCACAAATTACACTTAAATGAATTTTAGTCTAATTTTAATTATAACCTAAGCCTCTTAGGCTCTTATCTTTTAGTAACAGCTGTCTTAATTCCCAAATTTTAGGTCAAGACAACATTTCTAATAGATACTAAGAGTTTTAGAGCAAACCTTAGCCTTCTAGTAATCATGAATATTAAGTAGATAATTTTAAGATAGCTGTTTGAATATTTAGCATAGTAATTTTTAAGTATCAACACGATTATGGTACATGAAGTCTGGGATATGAATAGGTAACAAAATATAAATACATAACAAACCTACATACTCACTGTAAAATACTTATAAAATAAAATCTGGTTACTTTCATTTTGAAATGAAGTAGCCTCAACGCGTTTGTTTGTTAGCCTGTCTATTGTGGTAAACTCAAAATATTATATATGTACGTGTTTTTATGCGGTTTCACCAATACACAGCGCCGATAATTAACAATTAAGTCTCAGAAATATGACTCGTTTCCTTATGCAATGCAATTGTGCAGTGCGATGCTTCAAATTAAATCATTTATTTAATTTAAGTTAAATGCACATATGACAGTCAATGATAAAGTCTATAAACCGTAAAATGTCGCTTTTAAATCCTCAAATAAATAAAAAGTGACTTTACTTTAACCTAATTAAATCACTTACGTAAAACAATAAATATGTCTAACAAAACTACCACACTATATCTTGTCAGTGTTGCTTCAACTAATAAATTACATCGTGAACACATGATTTCACAGTTAATGGTTTTTCGTTAATTGACAAGCACGCCCAAGTCATTAAGTTATCTGATCCTAAGATTAAGGCTGTAATCTCATTGGGTAAAGCCTTTTTTGTCGCTGAAGGCTTGATATTTTGGCCCTTGAGATCTGGTTTAGTCTATTTTGGTTCCTTAAATTTTTGTAGACGCAATGAGCAGTTTCTTGACAAGTCTCCTTACTTTTTTGTTTTAGAAAATAATGTATTTTCATATTTTACTTGTCTTAAATTTGATTTACCTAGGCATAGTTTTAGTTACTAAAGCGAAAGTCGGCAAAATGGGTATGAAAAAATTGTATAAAACAATATTCCGCGAAGCAGGTCATTTAGTTCTTTTCACTAAATTTTTGTTATCATTATAGAAATAAATATTTAACTATTAATTCATTTTAAACACGACTTTCAAAAACGTCTTCCCACTTTAGGTGACAAAAAATTGAGGACAATAGCTAATCACATTCTATTGAATTACAAAATGCAATAAAGCTTTAAAAATCTCAACATTTTATAAAACTATCTTCACAAAATCCTAACATAGTTTGCGCCGTACCCCCGTGACGTAATTCAATCAGCCTTCATAACACGAGCCCACACGGTATCACCCTTTGCAAAGAGTCCCGGGTTCGCTTCCCATTTAACCTGATTATATGACATCAGCCTGACGACGAGACTTCCGCTTGACCTTTTCCAACTAGCCGTGTTAAGTAAAATGTGTGCATGAAAAATATATAGAAGGAGGAAACTTTTCAGAACAAAATTTTGAAGGAAAAGTATTTTAGGAAAAAGATTTTTAAATTTTTTGAGAAAATATTTCGTCTTATGTTCTTTCGTTCTAGAAAACTTTGCTCGTAGTGCTATATAAAATTTTTGATCACCAGTTGATAAACTATAAAGGCAGGAAACTGACATCGACTAAACCTATCCGGATTTAGTCAATTTCAGTCATGTGCATATTTATAGGAATTATAAATTAATTAACTTAACTTATATAACTTATCTTAATTACTCGTAACTTATCTGTTTAAGTAACTGTCATCAGAATATTTAATGTTTTAAAAGGCGATATTAATTATTTTTACTCTTACTTATATTTATTAAATGAATTGAGATGCTAACTTATTTTAGCCGAAAAGATTAAAAATCTTTATAGAAATATTGTACACAATAGTCACCTTTAATCCAACCCTTCAAATACCTGCCCCATACGAGATATCACAACACATTCCAATTTCATTCACTCATTCATTTGCGACCCAAAAATTCCATATTGACCGTAAAAGGACAAAGCATTGTGGGTTCAAATATAACCGTGCAGTGAATTACGGATTCAATCCGCGGATCATACGGATCTGGGTTGCGGATCGACGGTTTAGGGTTATAAGGTTATTTTGGATAGCAAAGGTCACAATGGTTAAGGGTTTATGATTTAGGCTTTTGGAGATGAATATACAATGAAGTTATAAGGTTAAGATTGCTATCAGATAATATTTTCAGTTTGGTTTCATATCACGTACATTGTTGTATCGAGTGTTTACAAAAATCATATACGTATAGTCAGTACACAATGAGTTTCAAACCTGCAGTCCAGTCATTTAAATTAAAGTAATCTTAATTTTGTTATTATCAAGGCAACATGATAGATATTAATGTTTTAAACAACCCTGGTTGCATTTTACCCCTTAATGGCTAGACAAATATATAAATGAAAATTTATTTTTATTTTTAAAAAAGATAACTTCCGCAGTAAGAACTAATCTTGTGTCGCGGGGACTGTTACAAACATACAAACAACGGACACAAAGTACAACAAGACACGAAACAATATTTTGTGGATTGCACAAATAATTGTTCCGTGTGGGAATCGGACCCACGAGCTCCCGACGCAGTGGTATCGGCGTGGCAACCTTAACCACTGCGCCACAGAGGCAGTCAACATTCAATTTGACAAAGAGATTACCTATACTTACATATATAATTATGTATTTAATTATTCTCCGTGGGTTCAGTCATGGTAAAAAGCTAGTACAGTACCTATACAAATAACAAAAAAGTCACCCGTGTCATCTTAAAAAGCTACCATTAACTTTGCAGGTTTAGTGTGGTATGCAAACAAAGTAAAAGTTTTTGGCAACATGCCCGACACTGAGTACACGGTAATGTTGTAAATAAAGAACAATGTATTGTGTAATAAGTACGTAAGATGTTGCACTTTATAGACTTGATGTTATGATAGTATGTACGATTTAAATAATGCATGTAGTAAAATTTTATTTACGTTTTCACTTTGAGACACGGGTATGGAATTAATTTAATAATTATTGCAGTCATTCTATTAGAAAACCAAAATGTGCAATAATTTTATAGTTATCTATAAAGCTGAACTTTAAAGTGATCGTTATGTACAGTTTAAATCTTATAAAAACTCTTACTTTTTTATAGTTCCTACGCCGTCCGCCAGGCGTGCTGATCTGATTATTATCCAACATTTGTCGATAGCTAGCCGGTTGGCAATAGTCGAATGAAGTAGTAATGTGCCCTTTTGTTCAAAGAAATTTGATAATAATATTATTAGTGCTAGTCGTTTTCCATCTATCTAATAAATATTTTCTTACAAAAACTGTACGCCACGTGAAAAGCGGTCAGACACGACAACAAATGAAAAGTTATTCTGTTAAAACTAAAATTTTATGGTAATTTTATTTTGATAAAGATCTCAAAGACCGAGATCTTTATCAAAATAAAACTTTCATATAACTTCTAACAAAACTCAAACCAAACAGAGATTCTTATGTTACAACTTGCAACAAGCGTATGTTTTCCAACAATTCCCTCAGCGTATCTAACAAGCGCGGAACGTTGGCACAAGTTCCCGAGAACACATGAGATCAAACTATCATACTTGTGTTCATTACCTGGGAATATTCCAGATTTAATTAGCTTAGACTATAAGTGAGGATATGTAGAGGTTAGCACTGTTATTTGATAGCTTGCAATGTTCTATAGTTATACTTATCTCTATGGGAAAAAGGTGGTCTATGATTTAATGTACGTATGTAAGTTTTGATCCACGAAAATGTTTTCTTTTTGCAGTAAAGGACAATATCATGATGAAACTTTGCAATGTTAAAAGTTTTTACAAGTTCTTAGCCCGCAATTGCCCTGCGTGGCCTCAAAACTCAGATTCAGCTTTAAATGGCAAAGAACGTGAATTTAAACTTTAGAAAATTGAGTCTATACGTAACCTAGAACATTTAATTTATTGAATATCCGTGCTCGGTTATCCTGCAGGTGTATTTCCACGAAGCAGAAAATAGTAGGAAGAAAACAGAAACCAATAATTAAACAGAGATAGCTATTAATACAGGTCACTTTATAGCCTCAGGCAGCCATTTTATTATCATACCATTATCCAAATTACATTTTAATAAGGTGCAAGAAATAAAACGAGAGGGAGTGGCTTTCATTTGTTTTATTCAAAATTACTTTTTTTATCTTTTCCTTATAAAGACTGATGAGTTTTATATTGTGCAAGGAGTATAAAAAAATGTATATTGACTGTTTGTAAAGAGAAACACTTATGTAAAAATAAACTTATATAGATAATTTCACAGTTGTTATATCCGAAGGTGTATCAAATGTACCCACGTAATTTTAGATTAGTGTAATAGGGAGAGAGTTTAGATCATTATAAATTCGAAATTAAAGGCCAAAATTCAGATAAATTTTGTCGTTATGTTAATTGTTAGGTATCTATTTCTGTAACCAATTTAGAAATGCATAGGTGCGTATAATGCGTAATCGATGTGATTATACATCAAACGTGAAAACATCTACACCTGTCTGTTTGTTACACCTCGGCAAACTAACTACTGAACCGATAATAATGAAATCAGATGCGATCTAAAGCAAATTAGGTAACAAATCTGTCATTACTATATATCTTATAATATGATGTTATAACACCATGATTATCCCTGCGAGCAAGCTTACGCGACTGCTATTAACAGAGCCTCGGCTACGATGCCTTGGCCGAAAAAATTGTACTGTAATTTTCTAATAACTAATTAAAATCTATCGGAATTCAGTGGCGTCGATATTAGGGCAATAAGCGTGCCCTCTGTTAAATGGGACAAAAATTGAAAATGACAAAACGTGGGTGTATTTTCTATATCTCTTTCTACAAGTCTTCCCTGTTTTACGCTTGCTTAAAAAACTACTTATTTTGACCCATACCTTTATCAGCAAATGTAGCCTTTCTTTACTCATGTTCCTTAGTGGTCCACTTTGAAGTATAAAACATAGCAAAAAAGGCCTTTTCTGTACGAAAGCTCTTCAAACATACTACCTTTTGATTCTCAAGGGCCCTCATCATTAAGTATTGAGACGAATAAGAATTTTCATAACGTTGCTTAATTAGTATAATACTTGATACTATGAAGTATGCTTCAATTTTTAATAGCCTTTGGCAAATATCTATAGCGATTTTGAGGTTCCGTATTGCCAATGGAAAAAAATAATCAAAACATAATTACCAGCCATCTGAATATTGGTATTTCAAGAATGCCTAGAGGTATCCTACTGAAATTAATCCATAACAAATATCTATTTTGTCCATATCTATGTCTCGCTAATAAAATAAAAACTAATTCTTGATTCTTGTTGGTTTGTCCTGAATAAGATTAACCATGAGAAAATTTTTCGTTCTCAATTTTTCTTCTCATTGACATACAATTACAAAATTTGACATAAAGGAAAGCTTATATAGCATGGGCAAGAAGAAAACCTCGGGAAAAAATGTTGCTGGATTACGAAATTGTTGGAACCATCGGTGCGAGAGCCTGACTCGCACTTGACCGATATTTTTTTATTATAACAAGCCCCTAATTAAGTCCTCTTTTTATTTACTAAGTAATTACGATTAGATATTTGACGCAGTAATTTTTATTAAGAGAAGAATTTCTTTTGTTTCAATGTCTTTGTCTCATTGTGTTTGCCTAGATTGTTTACTTTTTTTTGTAAAGATTTTGTATAGTAAACAAATCACGGGCAAAATCATTGTTTAAGTATAAGACAGTAATGTCATATGTACTTAAACCTTTATTTTAGATCCCGAGTTTGGGAGTTTGTTGTCACTTTTGGACACACAACCATTTTACTACTCAAAAATCCTGGCTAACACGAAAAAATTACCTAGGTAATCACCCGTTCATGTTACACTTTACATGTAAAAAATATTTTTTTCCAAAATCATTTCGGGAGACACCTTATATTCGTATACTATTTCAGAATAGGTGCTTTAAACTGACAAACTTAATAGTGACAGGAATCGACTCCCTTGTTGAATCGAGCACTATGAATTACATAATCATAGAATAACTCACAAAGAATCATATTATATTTACTACATAAGTAAGAATTTATATTTAAGATCTATAATCTCTCAAGGCCCAGACATCGCGAGATAATTTACTTTCCAATCAACGCACCACAGGTGTCCATGCTATTGAACGAATCAAGCATATTTGTTTACCCGCCGTCTAGACTTCCACTAAACCTAGACCCAAACTGATTGATAGACTAAACCCGAGTGAAAATCATTACTTTAGATCAACTGTACTATGATAAATTACGCTTTTAGTGAATTACTTTTTCTTTTCAGTTTAGCCTTTGTTATTTTTTGAAGTTATTATTTTTGTAGGATTATTAGGGCTTAGATTGTCAGGTTTAATTTGGGGAAATAGATTTTTTGATCTGTTTTCATTTCGGGCAACGTGTTAAGAGTCTTATAATATCATTCAGATGTTTGGTTTATCCTAATTTTCAATTGATTAATAGCATATACATATATTTATATTACTATGTTTCATAACTTTCAGTTTTTTTAAATATCCATTTGCCTTTCTGTCATGAATAAAAGAGTTTTAAATGAGTTTTTTTGTAAGCCGTAGACCAAACATTATTTTTTCAGGTAGGTAGATTTCTTGTAAATACTTGACGTGGCAAAATCAAGAAACACGTTTACAAATTAAATTATAAGTTTTAATAAGAGAGTATCTCTTCCTGAAATAAAAGAGCATAATAACTACCATACAATATCAAATAATTGTACAAATAATGTGATATATTAGTAATTATTACTGTTGTTTAGCAACAAATCCCTTTATTACAAGAAAACACCCAAATCTGTTCTGCCCTAAGGTCAATAAACTCGGCGCAGAGATATTGAAATGTTATCTTATTTTCGTCGGAGTAAACAATAGAGAGCGTTCAACTCACACGGTTAAGATGACTGTTTAGATAGTGCAATCTATGAGGCTCTATGTTATATTGTTAGTGTAAGAAATGTGTTTGTTGAAGTCTATCTCCTAAACTTTGGGAAAAAGTTTTTGTGATTTATTTTAATAAAGAATTTAGTTTTTAAAATGAAAGTAATGTTTGGTTATTTTATAGTCTAAATGCCTATTGTTTTACTTGTTATACTTTTAAGAAAATATTCATATTTGTTAATTCATCGATAATAAAAAACAAAATGTGCCTGATATATTAGGTATGCTGTCTCGGTAACACTCCTCGACCGATTTGATGACAATTATCATGGTAAAATTCAAAGTACCGCGATCAAACAAAGGCTACTTTTTTTAAGTCACCCGCTTAAGTGCTGAACCTTTAAACGACACACCGTATCATAGTAAAAGCTAGCTTAATAAGTATAATAATTGTCAATCGACTTATCAATTTGTATGTTAACTAAAGCTACAAATTAAACACTATTAAACCAATAATCACATGTTAATTACCTCGTGGACATTCAAATTAATTAAATACTGATCATCAATGCAGAGCACAGCATCCGGATCATAATAACGTGTCATTTGAGATAATCCGTACAGTATCCTGATTGTTAAATGAGCTGCGTAAATTAGTTGTATTGATTTTAACACTTGTTTTTAATCACGGCATTACTATGCATATTATTTGAAACTTTAACACTAACTAGATTACCTATGTCAAATCCTTTCCTTAGTAAGACAACTCCCGCATTCAATTTCCTCTTGTATTATGGGAGCTTTCAGAAACTTACAAACAACGGACACGAAGTACAGCCAGAGCTAAAACTGTTAAATACTACTGTAGCTAACAACTTTACTACTACTGTGAAAATTAAGAATTGTTTCATAACTAACTTGTGTTCTTGATCAAAATATAGCTTACTTAAACTGACCAGTAAGAATGATAGTAACTTAACGACCTATGTGGTTTTGGGGGAAAGAGCGGGAAGAAAATATGTCGTATGTTCCCATTGAGATATTATTTTAGTGGTAGTTCAATATGCCTTTTTCATTTGTCTGTAAAGTACAAATCAGGAAGACACACTACCTTTAAAAATTATTTAAAGAAACAAAGATCTATTCATACAAACAGACATATAATCACACTTTTTCATTTATATTAAAGTGTAATGTACTTTTACATTGTACATTCTCGTTTGAAACAGTGATAGTCGTACAGTGAACAGTTTGCAAGCTCTCTAGAATCGATCGAGTTATACTAACCCATTCACTCTCAGTCATGTTAACAAGTGACCCGATTGTATGCGCTCCGAAGTCATGTTGTACGAGGCGGGGGTATACTATTGGTACTGTCTGCGATAAATGTTTTTTTTTTTTTTTTTTTTTTTTAACCTATACTGTCCCATTGTTGGGCAAAGGTCTCAAATGTTTTAGTGAGACTATTTATTTTGGTATCGACTAATGACTTTGTAGTTAAAGTAATGCAGTAGTGATTAAAATGAAATAAAGGATAATGTTTTCATTTTATTATTTGTAGTCAAAAACTGTTATGGAATAGTTTGTGTTCGTTGTTGCAATGTTATTTAAAACTTGTGTAGCAAAATAAATTTTCTTAGATTTGAAAGTGGTCTCTTTATAAAAAAAGCAATAGAAATGTCTCTGATTGACGTAATACACATATAGTGTACAAGTCGTGAAAGTTTAAAATCGTTAATTATAACATAACTAGCTGACCCGCGCAACTTCGCTTGCGTCACATAAGAGACAATTTTTTCCCCGTGATTTATAACATTTTTTACTGCTACTCCGCTCCTAATGACCGTAGTGTGATGTTATATAGCCTATAGCCTTCCTCGATAAATGGGCATGCTAACACTGAAAGACTTTTTCAAATCGGACCAGTAGTTTTAGAGATTAGCGCGTTCAAACAAACAAACAATCAAACAAACAAACTCTTCAGCTTTATAATATTAGTATAGATATGGAGTACAAATAATTAAAAGTGAGAAAGAAGTGAGTTTCTACAGTACCCGTTCAAACAGTACAGTAGTGACCAGTTCAAACAGTTTTGGCTTCCCACTACGTTTCGAGAGAAGTTAATTTGCCACCATCGAAGCACTATTTCGTTCTAATTCTCGGCATCGTTCGTCACTTTGCGTATAGCAGACAGTTTTGCACTTGAACAAGTCACTTATGTTACTGGTGAAATGTCGAATGGATCTGTAGAATGATTCGTAGCACTTCGTAGACGTCTGCTACGGCGCTACGAGAATTCGTAGACGCCTCGTAAACGTTGCGTAACTTTAAAGTATTGGGTATTGGGTACTTCTTTTACTTGTACTATATTTAGTACTTGTCTATTGTAATAATAAATAACTATGAACCGAACGAACTACGATTGGGTTGTCTGAGTGTACTTTATACCTTCAATTACGCTGACAGCCTCTGTTATAAATATTCTTAATCGCGGCAGGGGTTTTATATTGCAATTATTTATCATAAAAACAAGCATGAATAAAACAATCTCCAAAATAAAACCACCAATTTGTCATTTACTGAGGTTACCAACCCAAAAATTTATTCCAACTTTAATCTAAAAAAACTTTTTACATAAATCTATTTGTACCAAATTCTAAACTTCGTAGTTCCTAGGCACAAAGAGCTGACCTCAATGTGAGTGATGTGTCTGGACTATTTTATGGGGAAACTTTGAGCGGCAATTAAAATTGCGGACAGTGCCATCTGTTAGCCGCGGCACGGAGTTAATGTAAGTAATTAATGATTGTGAAAGTTCTACTTTCTACTTAATTACAGGGTGAATTTTGAATAATTGCTTTTTATACGCAATTTGCTCGATGGATAGTTGTGTTGGCTTTAATTGCTTAACGACTTTGAAAATTTTTAATTGATGATGTGTTAACAATATGATTGTTTTCCTTTTAAAATACGGACAATATAAAACAAATAATTTCAGTTATATTGCGTAATTACTCTTCTACCGAAGTCACTCATAAAAACACAAGAAAAACAGTAAAGTTTGTAAAAAAGAAGCGATTGGATGTCTTAAGGAAAAGCTGTAAGAAAAAACAGAGAAAAACGCTCAGGAAAATATTTAATAGTGTATTTTTCATTCATTACGATGTACTTGATACTTGATTACAAATGTCCAATCCAATATTGTATATCTTCAGGAAACGAATAAAAGGTGAAAAGTTATTTCCATTTATTTTCAAATGAAATAAATGTAAATGAGATTTGGTCTGATCATTTTTATTCACACCTTAATGTCCCTTCCGTTCCACTTCAGTGATAAAAAAAACCTATAATGGATTTCTTTCAGGACGAAATTTCCATTAATGTTATTAAAAATAGTATCTTATGTTTTAGAGATTATGGTTGAAGATAGTCTTTTTGAGAGTTACAGATTATTTTGTGGTACCTATTACATAGAGAGTTATTTTTTATTCGACATTTAAATATTGTCAACCTCATCATTTTGTTATTGTGTTTCGTGTTGGTTTCTTATATACGTCATGCACAATTATAAAAGATAACTGTTTCATTTCTTTTTAGTTCATAGTCAGCCTTGCCTCGTTGCCTTAACGGTCGGTCAAGTAACCCTTTGCACGGACATCTCGTAGAGGGGTGGCGGCTTATTGGTCTTTGAGTATCTATCTATATCTTTAAATATCTTTAGCTATCTCAAAGGTCTTCTGGTTAAAGCAGACTTGAGTAATTTTGATTTCAGGTTGACCATCAACCTATGAGGTTTAATTTCTTAAAATATAAACATATTTCGATGTCAAAACTTATAAAACATTTTAAGTGTCAGCTGTTTAATGAAATAGTTGTTTAGTTGTTCAAAGTGCCCTCACAACACGACAACTCATTAATCACTCTTTGTAACGCGCGCGTTTGCGTTAAGTTCTCTGTGTAAACCCTAGAGGTTGCGTAATTAAACTTGTTTTATGTAATTCTTGTAGTTAGTGACTTGGGAAAATACAAAGTTGTATGAGAGATTTTATTTGATTGTGTTTGCGGTCGCGGTTGTTGGTCGGTAAAGCGACTGAAAAACGTTTGTAAAATGAAATATGATTTTTTTTAATAAAGTAGTATATAACAACTAATTTTGGGAATTCCCGTAGTTAGGTACTCTTCGTGGATACAAGATATTATATCCAAATAAGTGTACCTCACGATAATAAGTTTCATTGCGTAATACTTAGCAATATCAAGAACTATTATTTATACCGCAAGACTGGCCAAAATAACCTTAAAATTCCCATAAGACCCTTTTTTACAATATTTCCATTTGGTCAAATTATACGACATAATATAGATACGATACGACATACGACAGAACTAGTCGTAAAATCTATCAAAATATTGCTCATATCTGTAAATTAATCAGATGGAATGATCTAAATGATTTAAATTGAAACACATTGCTGCATTTCGAATACATTTGAGAACATAATTTTCCACTTCCAACACGCTATGTTGATCATATAATACGATCTACTGGGATTAGTCCATGGTGCGTGAAGCCTACAACCTGGTTTAAAACGCTCTATGTAGGTCGCCTACAGTTTATATCAACGATGATCAAATTAAACTGAAGAGTTGCTAGTTAGCTGCGTTTTACTTACCTCGTGTTGAAAGTGGAGTTTAAAGATTTTATTGGTGAATACATAAACCTAACTTACCGGTAAGACTCATTTTATCATTTTTTTCAAGATTTTACCTACTTAATTAATAACTCTGTGTGTCCAAAAAAGTAGCTGTATTAGACAGACCACCGCCAGTTGCATACGTTTATGTGTCATAGAAGCTTTAAAGTCTAAATTTTGCATGTCTGCTCCACCCACCTTCCATGCAAGGCTTTTTGCTAAGTTTTCAGACTATATCCTTCGTAATTAGAATATTTATATGAAGTTACAAACAATATAAGTATATTGTTATTGTACAGTAGACAGACAATTACACCAATAAATAATTACAACAGAATGCATTTATAATAAAACAATATTTCAATTTCCTTATTTCCCAACAATAACGAAATAATTAACAAAATTAATTAACAACACTTTTAAAGCACCCTGTATAAACAAAATGGCGTCCTGCACTTGGCTTTATTTTACAGCGTTGTTTATTTTATGTCAACGATTAATTAATGTTAGCGACTCATATTCCGGAGTAACGGAACGCAATTTCTACGTATTGTTAGTTTAATGTATGGAAAATAAATGTAATTAGTTTTCTGTTGGTTCAATGCCAGTTTGATTATTTTATGCATCGCTGTTTTTGTTGTAGGAAATGTATAAAGTAAAGAAGTAAACAAAAAAACTGAACTGAAAAGCATTTTGCTAGCGCTGTAAATTATCTACTAATATCCCGAGATTTTGTTTGCACTAAAAAAGGGACAAAATGTTATGTGTGTGTTCAACATACTTATGCGTACTGTTTCAATGTTTTATTTAATATTTTATCAAAAATATACATATAAAATTAAGTGATTACTCATGTAACACGTTTTTTTGCAGGATTCAGTTTCGCTATCTAATAAGAATAAGTATAAAATACGACATAAGAATCCAATTTCCTTTCAACAACACTACACACAGTAAACGGGCAATTTCTTCCTCAAACATAGTTTGGTAACAGCGCCATCTATGTAGTACGCGGCGTACTTTTTTGAGGTAGCAACTTTCACGTAAAACGACGATTGTATCTCTTACTTTCAATAGGAGGCGCGTTGTGTACGTTGTGTGGATTATAATTTCTTTACTTATGCAGCAAGGTAATGCAAATAATATGTCACTTTATATTTATGTAATAGAGTTACTGGTAAACTAGGTAATATACTCCATTTTTTAGAAACCAAAATATATCGTCACTAGAATAAATTGTTGTAAAAATACTTAGTAACAGCTTTTTGTTAGACAATTTTACGATCTACCTTAATGAGAACGAAATTGTACTAATTGAAAATCTGAGCAGCAATGGGACTTTGAAAAAAGATGCTTGAAAGAGTATTTATTTATATTTTAACAACAAAACGTGTAAATATAAGTTTTAGACATTCATCATAAACGAGGAGTTCTTTGAATTACTTTGGCAAAGTTCCATGACACTATCAATTTAATGAGGCCTGTTACTCAGAATTCTTGCCGTTATATTATACAGAAAAAATGTGTATTTTCTGGTAAATGATATGGCATGAAATATTCATAGTATTCAGCATAAAGTATTTAGATTTACACTTTTAAGTGGAAATTTTCATGTAAATATCGTCGTTTAAGTTTTATTGCCACGTGAGTCATTTTTAGCAACTTTTCAGGAGAGACAAATTTCAATTTCGTCTTTTGATTCTCTAGCCAATAACATCAAAATGTCAAAACTGCAAATAAGTCACTAACGTAGTGATAGAACTTAAATGACGAAATGTAACATTTCGTTGACACCTACCTACAAAGCCGTATTCATATACATATTGTCGTATGGAATAAAACATGTTTTAATGAAACCCTGCCTTTTTATTTTTCCTGTCTACACCATCAAACTTTGCACTCGAGGAGTTTACTTAGTAGAAGATAAAACAAATAATTTATTTCTTTTGAGAATCAAATCTATGACCCTTGTGCAAAAGAAGCACTTTATTATTTGAATAAATGATAACAACAAAATTGGTATCTTGTTTTTAAGTCGTTTAGAAATGTTCGTTATTAAATGTAATTATTTTTGTAATTGTAAATAAATTAGTCGGACATCAAACGTTGTAAAATCTGCAATTATACACACTTTAACTGAAACAAACGCATATAAAATGAATTGATATGTGAATCGAACTTGCATTAGATATACAACAAGTATAACTAAAACGGAAAGGTTTTACAGACTATTTCCGTTGCAGCTGAGCTTTTACATCGGCTTAGCGAACAGATATTACTGATTGAAATCTAACATGCACGGATTTAGCGCACAGTAGTATCGTACGGGGTTTGTACGAACCGAGGTTTTATTCTGTTTCTTTTGAAGAGAATAAATAGGAATAAAACTTTTTCAAGTTAAATATTAGCGCCATATTGTCTAAAATGTAAAAAATACTCCTTACTAAATATTATGCCATCAAAAACATTCTGTAAAAAACCTCAAGTCTCGCCGTAAAAAGTTGTGAGATCTATATAATACCAAGTCGATTAATCTATTTAGTCTCTACTTAAAGGACCTTCTGTCTTAAGTTATTACGTATGTTATTATCATGCCAATTTAAAAAAAAAACCTCTAAAACAAATAGACCGACCTGGCCATCGCATGATTTGATTATTAGTATGTATCACACTACACAGCACGACGAGAAGTTAATGCTCCTGAAATGTTAATGGCGAATTTGTGTTTTCTTGCGATGACCAAGTCGATCTATATGTTTTAAAGGTGTTTTTTAAAAAATTGGCATGATAATACCATACGTAATAACTTAAGACAGAAGGTCCTTTAAGTAGAGACTAAATAGATTAATCGACTTGGTATTATATAGATCTCACAACTTTTTACGGCGAGACTTGAGGTTTTTTACAGAATGTTTTTGATGGCATCTCACTTCTTTTTGTAGAGCGAACATAAGTCCAATTTGTATGGAAAGACGTTTTTTTTTTTTCATAATTCAACATATTTTCCTATGGGAATGTTGTTCAGTTTCATGGGCTCAACACCCTTACCCACCTTATATCTCCTCCCGTTATGCCTCATATAGTAGGTACCTATTTACACCTATTTATTTTTATTTTATTTTCTACAGTAATTATAATTCATTAACTGCAAATGTAACCTTGTAATCTTTTACATTTATATGGGATTACAAAGTTATTGTTGCAGTTGGTGTATTTAGAAAACTGGACCGAAATTAGAAAATATTTAATTTTTCCCATGATTAAGACACTAAACCTTATTTGTATTCTAAATTTTAAGCTTCTAAGTCTGCTAGAAGTACCTTAGACTTTTGATGATCGGTGAGTCAGTGAGTCAGTGAATCAGTGAGTGACAAAATTCAAAATTTTAACAAGTTGTCATTCTTAAACTACTGGTTCGAATTGACTGAAATTTCAAATATACCGTGTTTATACAATGACTGATTAGTTGCTGAAAATCCAGGCTTCTGGTTTTATCCACAACGAAATTATGGGGGGGTCAAAAATAGCCCGAATTGCTTCGAGAAAAGGATGTTACGGCCGTGCCGCTTTTTTTTGCTCGACTTGCGGGGGCACTTCCGTGCCCCCAGATCTTGCTCGATCCCAGCATATTTTGTCTTGATCATTATATTAAAACTTAAAGAAAAACAGCTAAAAGAAAACAATCAATAACTATTCAAGGAAAATTACTACTTATTAGTACTTTTTTGTTGACACCACAAATACAATCGTCTTACTCTATTCCTTACCTTAGATATGTCTGTACAATAGCGCAATTCTGTATAATCTGTACCGTCGACAGTTTGACATTTAGAAAGTACTGCCAAAATAGTTCCTACGACGCCCGTCAGAGGCGCTGATCAGATTTTCATACATTCTCGATGACATGCCGGTTGTCGGTAGTCGATAGTAATAGAGAATCGAGCTACTGTTATTTTAAACATCTTCTGTATTTTAACACAAAACCTGCAACGCTTTTTATTCACATCCTATTATCTTCAATCAACTAACACTTTTATCTCCAAACCTGACGAACTCCGATCAGAGAAACGTTCAGTAGTTTACCAAACTATTATGAGTTTAGTATGTTTGCGATAGTTTGACGACGGTGTCCGTTTGTATAGGACGTGGTGAGAGTCAACTGTTGGACTATTGCCTTCCAAGATCATCCGGCTTGGGAAGACTTGATTTTGGATCTTTGATCTTAGATTGTCGTAGAGAATTAGGTTTGACGTTATTATCTGTCTGACGTTTTGCGTAAAGATAGTTATTTGTTGAGAGCTTTGTAATGGGTGCTAGAAAAATAATAATTCCTTTTAATAAAAGTTTTTACAAACATCATTCACAAAAAGAACCATAAATAGTTATTTTGTGCTGAATCTTGTTTCATCCAAAAGTGCGCAAAACGGTTATAATATAGTTACCGTGTACACTTACCGTATTAAGAGCATCTTTCTCGTAAAGTTGACAAAAAAGCAGTACGGTAATGACATTCTGTTGATCCTATATAACGTTTTGTTATTTTTTACAATAGTCAAGTATATTGTGAACAAATACTTATTTATCTATATAAAGTAAACTGTCATTACAATATACTCGTTAATAGAATGATAATAATTATAGTAGTATCAAGTGGGCGCCAACGAGTCCTACAACTTAACTAATGATTATTGTTTAATGTTCATTGTTGGAAGTAATGTCCGGGAAAGTTTAGTATTTCATCACTCATTTCAATTAAAACCGATCTGTTTTGTTGAGAAGTAGGTACAAAAGAAACTGTATCGATTTGTAAATAATTTGTAAGAGGGTAAAAGTTTGTTAGTTCTATAGGCTAAGAAGAGATCAAAATAAATTCCAGACATTTTTTTTTGATTACTTTACATGGTTTTGTAATTGCTTCTTACTATATCATAGTTACCTAATATTAAAAACATTTAGACTGAATTACCTTTTAACGATACCAATTAAAAAAATGATAACGCAGATACTTTAAAAAAAATACAGAAATGGACATAAAAAACAGTGGCAAAAAATCATCATACGTAAAATCACGCCTTCATCCAACAGTGATAGAGAGAGACAAAATAAATCATCATGAATCTCGAAAAATATATTTCTACCAGGTGGTAATCGAACTTACGACCCCTACACGTCACGATAAACGGCATCATAATCACTTTATAACCTATGCCACACAAGTTACCAAGTTACAAACCACAGCAGTAAAAACAGGCTAAACAAAAATACAACCGAACACAGCAATGATCTCCAATGTCTATAGTACTCAACATCGTCGGCAGATGGCGCTGGCGTCGTAATTAAACTCGCAAGTGGTATTATCGTGTTTTATTGTTGCATGGATTTGTCATCGTTGTGCCAGAATAGGAAATATGAGAGGACTGTTTTGTATGGAATCTGGTGTTTTATAGCTTTACTTGTTGTTGATAATTTTTGGTTATGGTTGGTATTAACTATGTAAAAGGGTTTAGGTTCTTGTTAGAAACAAAATTACGAGAAGATTACAGTATTTCAAACGTGATTAAATTAATAATTTCCCAAATACACGCTACTTTTTGATATGTTTTATTCATTTGATGAGGTAATGACCAGGTATAGTTTAAAGAAATTGTGTGTTTAATGATAACTCGCATCATAACCCAAACTAATCTACTGAACAAGACAAGCCAGTTTTCTTTTATAGCTATGATAAAAATGATTTAATTTTTGATTTTCTTTGTTCTTATTAGTGGTAGACTGAAAGAAATAATTTTATATAATAATGAGTTTAATGAGTAAAAAGCGAGTCATTTCTAAATTGACACTGATCTACTGATTGACTAGCAGGAAGTTTTTGTTGTAACTTGAAATGAGAAAAGTTTGATAATATAATCTTAAATCGTTTTATAATTTCTCAACTGTAACTCGAAAAACAAAAAACTAGATATCTCTCAAATATTTCTGGCAACAATTTGAGTCAGGTTGCAACTGTCTAATTCAATTTACTCGTAGATATGTCTGGTTGTATGTTTGTAGAAGGATAAACATCGTTTGCATAACACAAACAACACGGAGTATGGATTTAGAACCTTTGGGAAAACGGAATTGGAAATGTAACCTTCCTTGAAACATATAGATATGTATCTATTTAATCTTTGATAATTGATAAATTAGATGATTGTTTGTTGACGAGAAGGGGCATGTTTGAATAGCGTAAAATGTTATATTTGTATCCAACCTATAGAATATGCTATTGCTAAAAGGGCTTACGTCCTGTGTCTTGTAGTGTGATATGTTTCCTTTCTAAAATGAGTAGTTGATGACAACCTTAAGTCGTGACGAGGAGATAGAAACAAGATCTATAACACGTTTTTTCTCAGATTTCCAGCTATGGTCACCATTTGAAGCTTTTAAGGAAGATTTTTACGGTAATTTGTCGGAAATTAGCCAAAGGAGAATGGGCAAAATAGTATGGAGCCTGGGCGATCCGCGGCCAAACTTGATTTTTTGTTTTTGTAATGTAGTTTAGTCCTATAATTACCGTGTAGAAGTTTTATTGCCGCGACGCACTTATATGACGAACAAAATACATTTTTGTTTTTGAGCACTTTTAATAGTATAAAAACATATTTTTGGCATATATTCGGAGA
This sequence comes from Anticarsia gemmatalis, assembly GCF_050436995.1. NCBI lineage: Eukaryota > Metazoa > Arthropoda > Insecta > Lepidoptera > Erebidae > Anticarsia > Anticarsia gemmatalis. Next base: position 2,895,330 of record NC_134764.1, on the reverse strand, counting down.
TTAAATAAAAAGTACTATTCATATTATTGCATACAAATATAGACATTATTAATATTCGAACAATCATAACATGTAAATATATAAATATCGTAACAAGTAAACATCTTGCTCTACTATAATATATTCACTGAGACGACTTATCTGTCTTGAATTCTCAGCTTAAAAACGAGGCGTTCATAGCCAGTTGCGCTCACAGGTCGGTAAACGATCTGTTGGTTAAGCAACCGTTGGCGCTGTCATTCTATAGATGGGTGACCGCATTGTGGTATTTGAACTGAGCTTCTCCGTGCTTCCGAGGGCACGTAAAAAGTCGGTCCCGGTTGTTGTCAACTAAGATAACATTCGGGCGGCTTGAACAACTTTGAAACTAGGTGAACCATATGATAGATAGATACGAGTTACGATTATTGTTCATTTTGATGGCATTGCAATCGTTATAAGAAGATGTAACGTTATTACACAACATTAAATGCATTACAGACACGAAATAATTGTATTTGTTCTATGAAATTCCATTATATATACATGTCAATATATTGTTTCCTGAAAGGATTGCAGCGAAACGTTCTTAGTAAAAGTTGTTCCTAGTTATCATTACTTTAATTTGACACTACTTTCATTAATGGCCGCTGACCGCCCAGGAGTGCCCATTCTCCTTTGGTAATTAGCTCTTAACATTGATAAAGCTACAGTAGTAAGAATTACAAAGCATAGTTCGCAAAATCACCTTTTACTTAAATTTTTCGATAAACTCTTGAAAGTAACCTTTCTTACAATTCAATAACACCCAAAGACACCTCAATCTCATCAATATTTCAAAACCTTGTCAAACCTTTTTAAAAATGTACATACATACAAATACATGCATTATCATAAATATACAACAAAGCTTCAGTAAGGTGTTGACCTTTGAGCCGACGTTCAGAGACCATTGTCTTCTCAACGCTTCACAACGCTTTGCCTACGTTCCTCACGACACAAATACTCGAAACAAGCCTCCCTAACACTAAAGAGCTTTGAGAACTTCTTATGATGGTGATTTACAGGTTACATGGCATTAATGCAAAAGGCTGACTATTTATCTGTCTGTCACGCCTTTATGACTAAGCATTAAGTACATGGAGATTTTTTTTGATAGTTGGAGACCCGAGAACGAACGAAAAAGTACAGACAAAATAATTATCACTGTGTTCTGCTTCAAACAAATATTTTTGTTCACTAGCTGACCCGCGCAACTTCGCTTGCGTCACATAAGAGAATCATAATTTTCCCCATTTTTGTAACATTTTTCACTGGTACTCTGCTCTTATTAGTCGTAGCGTGATGATATATAGCCTATAGCCTTCCTCGATAAATGGGCTATCTAATACTGAAAGAATTTTTCAAATCGGACCAGTAGTTCCTGAGATTAGCGCGTTCAAACAAACAAACAAACAAACAAACTCTTCAGCTTTATAATATTAGTATAGATTAGTATAGATAAAAAACTTCTCAGAAACCGTACCTTAGATTTTACAGTTTGCTAACATATACCCCAACAAAATAAAATAAGAAGTAAGCAAAAGAACTCAAAACTTGCAGCGACAATTCCAAACTTTCTTACAACTTTTACTGAATTTTAAACTCAAAAACGAAGTCACGTTTCACAACGTTTCATAAAAAATATGTACAGGAGCATCATTTAAAAAAATCTCCAGAAATATGGCAGTAAATGACAGTGTGAGTTCTAAATAGTTGAACCGAGAGGGTCTAATTACCATGACAATGTGCACCGCGGGTCGTTTCCGCGAGATTAATGGCCTCAGCCGCCAGCCGTCACTCATTAAATTGATGAGCGATGACGCGGGCGGAGGCGGGCCACGAGGACCGCGGTTGATTGAGCTGGACTGGAAGGGACGGTGTTGTGGGTTTCGACTTTTGATGTTGGTTTTTTGAGTTCTATTCCTTTGATATTTAAATTGTATTTATTGTATTTTTTTCCTAGTTATTTATTATGTTTCGCAGGTTTGAACGGTTCGTGTGCGTTGTTCGTATGTTTGTAAAAGTCCCTGCGACACAAGAGCAATTCGGAGTGCTGGAGTTGTCTTTTATAAATAAAAAAAAACAAAGAAAGATTAGTTTTGTTAATATACTCCAAATCACTAGTTACTAGTAGTTGACTGTGACTGGCTTAATAGCAAGTTTTTTTTATTACAGGTACGAATAAAAACTTATTCCTAATCCACTAGAAGCGCAAACTCGATCAAACCCTACATAATAAAGAAACACTAGACCCAAGACACTTTCAAACACATCTTACACATTCCACTTATCCTTTTCTTTCCTTTCCAACATTTATTCACTACACACAAGTACATTTGCACTATATTAAACGACTATCCGCTATCGCTTTACTCGCTCACGCTTCTCGATCGCGTGTTTTAGAGCCTCGTTCTTCTCCCTTGACTGGTTGCGGACTCGTAGTGGGTAATGGCGTGAAGCGGGGCGGAACTCGCCTGCGATTTGGCGGTGAAACGATTATGCAACCAGAGTCGAGTTTTGATCAAATAGTACGCCGCTATTAATTTGGCTTATGAAATCTTAATTTGTGTTTTGGTTTAGTAAATAAGAACTTTTAGGGGGATTGTTAAATCTTTAGAAACTCTCCATGATTTAGAGAAAATAATACGTAAATGACTAGACACTGTACTAACGATATATCGATTGATATAGCTGCTTAAATTAAAGTGTGACCCTAATTTATTTACTACTAGCTGACCCGCGCAACTTTGCTTGCGTCACATAGGAGAATCATAATTTTACCCGTTTTTGTAACATTTTTCACTGGTATTCTGCTCCTATTGGTTGTAGCGTGATGATATATAACCTATAGCCTTCCTCGATAAATGGGCTATCTAACACTGAAAGAATTTTTCAAATCGGAGCAGTAGTTCCCGAGATTAGCGCGTTCAAACAAACAAACAAATAATCAAACAAACAAACTCTTCAGCTTTATAATATTAGTATAGATAACACCTAAGTAGCTTCAATTCAACTCAATAACATCCAGGACAACTTAAATAATAGGTTGATTCAAAGACTGCCTGCGACCGGTATCAGGAAATCAGAGTTGTTTTAAGGAAAAAGTGTCAACAAAAATACTATGCAAGCTTTACAGTGTTCAGATATTTTGTTCAAAGCCCATTCATAACAGAGTCTTATTTACAACGATTTACTTCATAAAAACTGTAAGTACTTGTTTTGATCGGAGAAGCGTTGAACGAGAAATAAAATAGAGTATAATAGAGTTGGCAAGTAATATTATATTAAATGTAGTTCCGTTCGATGATTGCGCTATAAACGCAAAAATGTGAATGTGACTATAAAACTTGGTTTTATTTGAAAGTGTACAAATTATAAGCGGAAGCGGGAAAGTTAACATATGAATTTTTTGCCTTAAGCAATATTATTTTGTTCAATAAATATGTTAAGATTGTAGAGAGTAGAAGTTAAAGTACTGATATACTCTAGTGTATTAATTATTTTGATTTAATGCGATTTTGAATATAAACTTTGTTAAATCTATACTAATATTATAAAGCGGAAGGGTTTGTTTGTTTGTTTGTTTGTTTGAACGCGCTAATCTCGAGAACTACTGGTCCGATTTGAAAAATTCTTTCAGTGTTAGATAGTCCGTCTGTCGAGGAAGGCTATAGGCTATATAACATCGCGCTAGGGCCATTAGGAGCGGAGTAGCAACGAAAAATGTTACAAAAACGGGGAAAAATATGACCCATTCTCTTTTCGGTGACGCAAGCGAAGTTGCGCGGGTCAGCTAGTACTGCATAAAGTGAAACTTGGGTATGAGGGCAAGAAATTAAGAATACTAGAAAATTATAAAATCTTACTTTGTGGCCAAGTCAAATTTAATGTATGTAGTTTTATCGTGATAAAAATTATTTACCAAAGTTGTCAAGACTACATACAAAAACACAGGTTACACGAATTAAGGTCGTTTAATGAAAATATTCCCTTTTATGTTTTTGAGTCAAAAAACTTTTCACTCGCTTCTTTCCTGTAACTCAATACCTCAAAACTTTCCACCGTCATGTCACGAGTAAGTTTGAAGATTATCAAGTTACTTTTACGACAGCCCCCCTCGCCCCGTCCCTCCCCCTGGATATTGAGGGGCATCTTCTAAAATAGCCCCACAATACCATGAACTTTTGTAATAGCTTTCCTGCTCGGTCAGCGGGAAGTAAATGAAAATATTGTACGAAGGAATTTGCTTCGATTAGTATTGAACCTTTTGTGAGAGGTGCACGATCTTGTGTTTTGTGAATCTGTTTTATTTTTAAGGTGATATTTGTGTGTTAGAAATATGTTATAAATTCGTGTTTTACTTCAGTACGATTTCTGCACATAAATATAGGTTGACATTATCTATACTTCTATACTAATAATATAAAGTTGAAGAGTTTGTTTGTTTGAACGCGCTAATCTCAGGAACTACTAGTCCGATTAAAAAAAATCTTTCAGTGTTAGATAGTCCATTTATCGAGCAAGGTTATAGGCTATATATCATCACGCTACTACCAAAAGGAGCAGAGTACAAGTGAAAATTATTACAAAGACGGGGAAAATTTTTAACGCTTATGTAACGCAAGCGAAGTTGCGCGGGTCATCTAGTTGGTAATATGGATCGGATACAAAATAGACATGAAACAAAAATATTTAATTTCAAGTTCAAAATAGCTTTTCTCTATGCTTATACTTTTTAAAAGGTGCATGCAAAGGTACACTTGAATGATTTTGGTTCTTACGATGCGATTGACGATTGTTTAATATTTTATTAATGGTTGATATTTTTTGAAATTAATTAAAATTTGGAATAAGAGATGAGTTTTTCTTTAATTATAATTCTAATATTATACGGAATATAATCCTTTCAATTCCTCGACAAGTCTCATATAATCCAGATTGTATATAACTTAAACAATAACTTAAGCAATTAGTCAAGTCTTCGCTAAGTGACAGAAGCTAAGTGTCAATTAAGTAAGGCTTAGTCTAAGAGCTAGTTCATCAATATGCATGAGTACTGGTTAAAGACATATTGTTTCTTGCCAAAAACATGTAATAGTTTATTTAATTTAGAGATAAAATTATTCTTCTTAGAAGGTTAAGTACCCGACCAGAAGGATAGTAGCAGATTGAAAACAAAAACTAAAACAAAATAAAATCTTATATTACACTTTTTGGTTACTAACTTTCTTACTCATCTAATAAACGTTGTCTAAGCTCTGATTAGTTACACACTGTCTTTTTACCTCATATACAGAATATAAGAATAATAAATATCCAAATCGATTAATAGTTACAAAACACTACGCATTTGCCATTCATATATTGTTTTGTTATTAGAACTTTGAGCCGCATATGTACTCATAATTGAAAGTCATTAACGAAATCGAAAGTTTAAAACAGGGTGCCTTTACTTATACATCGTATTACAGCAAAAAAACTACAAAGAATTTATGATTTATGAACAAAAACAACATCATCACAAAATAAATAGAAACAAAGAACACGCCAACAATAGTAACAACAGTAAAAATATTAAGTTTTGAAAACTGCTGAATAAAACTTATTAAATCTACAAAATGAATGCATGAAACAAATAAGTAGTTGATCTTATTAAAGGATTTACATTTTAATATAGACTCAACTCGTTTCGTACTCACTCAAGTTAAAAATAAAGAATTGCCTTTGGATCGGCGCCAAACGAACAAATTACAGCTGCAGCTGACTGTCTACACTGTTACAATATTATGTAATAACAATAAAATGATGAAGAATGGAGGATTATTTTGTTAATATTTGATTGCATCTAAGTGATTTGTAAGATCGTCTTTTAAATGGAGTTGTAGAGAGTTTCAATGTATATGTGGCGTGTGATATTTCGCGGTACAATAAATTTTAGCCTACAGAAATTTAACGAAATTAGTCCTATTTTTACCATGAAATATAAAGGATGAAAATAATATTGATGTTTTGTTTTTTTTATAGAAAGTGTGTCAATTATCCAATGTTAATATTTCGGCAGTATTTTTATAAACTTTTTTTGATAAAATAGATTTCACTTATTATGTATACGGTTTTTTTTCCAAAAAAATTGCTGCGTGTATTGTTTTAAGCAATTACACGCGATTTTTGTTCCCTACTGTTCTCTTGGAGGAGCTCGTGGCTTAGTTTACAACAGCCGCACGGATCGATCTCTTAGGTTAAGCTACGCTTGCCGAGGTTGTTCCGTGGATGGGTGACCATCTTATACATATCGAGTTCCTCCGTGTTTCGGAAGGCACGTTAAATTGTGGGTCCCGGCTGTCATTTTCGAAGATCTTTGACAGTCGTTAACAGTAGTCAGAAGCTTGAAAGTCTGACAACCAGTCTTACCGAAGGGTATCGTGTTAATACCCAAGTAACTGGGTTGTGGTGGTCAGATAGGCAGTCGCTCTATGTAAAACACTGGTATCCAGCTGCATCCGGTGAGACTGGAAGCCGACTCCAACATAGTTTGGAACAAAGGCTAAGCGAATATATACTGTTCTCGAAAAAGGATAAAATATGTACGAAAAAAAAACAATGCTACTAAGCATAATTTATTAAAATTGCCCACCGAATACGCCTTGTGCTCACTTATCCCACGACCTTATAAATGCAAATACGGTATTATAATAGTAGAACGAAGAATGAAATTACTTTCACGAAATATGGATTATTTATGCGACTAACGAATTTACAGCTCTCGTGTAGAAAATGAAATAAAAAAAAGACTTTGAGGAATTGTATTAGGTTAGCTCTTACACTAACTAAGTCTATACTTAGTGTAAGAGCTATAATATAGCCTGTATAAATAAGTTTGTACCTATGTACAAACTTATTTATACAGGTGCTTTTAGAATCGCTAGTTGGCGCCTTGGGACTAGGGCTCGCAAATATTAGAATACTAGGCGAATATTCCCTGAAAAAAATACGGATATTCGTTTATTGACTATCATAAGTGCCAGTACCTATGAATAAATCATTTCATTTGATTGACATGATTTTAAATTTTGAATATTTGCAAGCTCTACTTGGAAACATGTCGATGCTGTTGCATTATGTCGATTTTGTAGTAAAGCAGCGCATTTTAGTTACTTTGTCAATGATTTTTAAAATATTTTGGAAATACACGGAAATATTGATCATCTTGTAGAAAAATGGCTCTCTACTAAGTGGTTTCACTATAGCATATTATGATTTCCCAAACAACAATTACAAAAAGCACTCATGTAACGTCTACACACATGTATTCTTAAGTTACATGAAAAGGACGTGGCCATATTTTAGTATTTTTATTTGGGTCGGAGCTTAGCAAGGGACAAGCTTGCCAAGGCGTTTTATATGTAAATTTTCTTGCAGTCCTAATAAATCTAGGAATACTTACTATACCATTATCTCAGGGGTTTAGAAATTCATTTGCTGGCAGTAGTTCAAGTTTTAGCTATTTTTATGGGTGGTTCCTAACCCACTTCTAAGCTCGGAGTGGTCTACTTATGTAAAATAAGTTCTTTGCATAAAATTTTACTTTCATTGCAATACTTTAGTTCTAGTCTTTTTGTTGTATTTATTCTTCGTATGAATTCCGTGTTTACATTGCATAACATGTATGAAGGTAGATAAACAGAAGCGCGATTATTTACCACTATCGAATATTTATAACCGACTTCTTCTTATAGATTACGAAAATTATGAAAATCTGATCAGCGCCTCTAGCGGGAATTATAAGAACAATTTTCCAGTACATTTTAAATGTCAAAATCTTGTTACTCGATAGTATTGTCTATAGTGAATTGCACTGCAGTTCAACTTAAACCCTGATTGTGAAAACCTAATCAGCGCCTCTAGTGAGTGCCGTGAGAACTAAGCTTTTAGTGCATTTTTACTGCAAATTCTCCATAGTGACGACTAAAAGAAATTGCGGAACGGATGCTTTGAATTTGAGTATCGCTTTCACGATCTTAATAACTCGGTAGTAGAGTTCGCACGTTTCAATCGAAAGAGAAAGAAGCAATAAAGTCATGTTAAGGATTTATATAGAATTATATAGACCGGCACCGGGTGTCAAACATCGGTCTAAATCATAAACGAAAGGTAATAAAGCTTATCATTTACCAGTTTTAATACGACCTGAAAGTTTTATCCTAAGCAAAGAATTAGATTTACATTTTTTTCACAGTTATAGATTAGATCAGAAAAACTAAAACGTGGTTCTATAGCACAATTACTAAACTTACTCGAGAGAAGTGTTAACACCAATCAAATTGCTTATTACTACAATTTTTACCAGAACGCTTTAATCTAACTGCACAGGCTATGATAACGTGGTAATAGTAAAAAAAGGGTCCCTTGACTGCACTTTTCTAGTGGTGGATTCAAAGCGTAATCCCTTCCTCAATGCCCAGCGGTGGAAAGACCATCCCAATATTATAGTTAAACACGAGAATTTCAAAGGACAAATAATATAACTAATCAATAAAATCAATGTTATGTCTTAAAGTATTCAATGAAACTGAAGTCTCTTCTACATCGTAGTCACATTCTACTTATTTCCTTCATTTTATTAAATTAATAAAGTTTAATTTATAATTTTACTACTACTCCCGCTGTGGTGCATAACTTGGACCATTCGAGATATCTTTACGACGGTAGCACACGAACTATTTTTACGAGTTGTGTGTTCACTAATATAATATACGATGTACAGTGGCTTTCTTACTGTTATGCACTTGTCAGAAGAGATACGCAATTTTGTGAGTTACTGTAGTTATTCTATGACAATTTTAAAGCAAATGTCCTCATGTGTTCTTGAGGAAATAAAATGTTTGTCTTCTAGTCTCATTTTTAAGAGATATATTTTAAGAAATGAGGAAATAGCAGATGAATAAAATCTTCCAAAGTAAAATATCGAAAGTTTGACATTTAAAATTTACTGCAATAATAGTTCACTTGGTATAAACTACAGGCGCTGATCAGATTTGCATACAGAATTTCTCAATAAGTAGCTGGTACTCGATAAATCGAAAAAAGAATCGCGTAGCAAGCTTGTACCGTTGTTTGTTCTCCTTTGTCATATCGAATAGTATGTGTCTGACATAAATTATGATTAAAAAGTCGTTCTTACGGAATAAGCTAGGGGCGCTGTACTACTTTTCACACAAAATTACTCGACAGCTAGGTTATCATCATTGCCTTTCTTCCAAACTATGTTGGAATCGGCTTCCAGTCTCACCGGATGCAGCTGAATATCAGTGTTTTACATGGAGCGACTGCCTATCTGACCTCCACAACCCAGTTTCCTGGGTTATCACACGATACTCTTCGGTAAGACTGGTTGTCAGACTTTCAAGCTTCTGACTACTGTTAACGACTGTCAAAGATCTTCGAAATTGACAGCCGGGACCCACAATTTAACGTGCTTTTCGAAACATGGAGGAACTCGATATGTATGAGATGGTCACCCATCCACAGAACAACCTCGGCAAGTGTAGCTTAACCTCAGAAATCGATCCGCGTGGCGATTGGTAGCTAGGTTATATATAATTTAAAATACAAAATAATTTGCTTAGTATTTAACAACAACGGTAAACCTAGATTTAATCCACCTCAGCACTAAACTAAAACTAAAACACTAAGTTTGTAGACAAAATCTAAGTTAGCTTTAAGTTGGTCTAAGTTAAACTTAGGTAAGCTAACTAGCACACGCTGAAATATAACTTTATGTTATTAAAAACAGGTACACACATTTGCGAAGATGCTAAGACTTTTCCATTTTATAGTATCGCAACTTGCACGGCAAAACGGTTTTAAAAAATACACTAAATAAGTTACGCCAATCTGCCTGCTTTCAAGACAGATCTAAAAATCGGGTAACAAATAAAGTATCGCGCTCCAGACCCGTCTTTCATTTAAGCATTACTGCTTTATCTCTTCCATTTGTTATGGCGATTTCAGTGGTTCAGTGGTTAAGTTGATTTCCACGTGTCCGTTTTCTGTGCAAGCTTATATAAGTAGGTAGTCTTTGTAGCTCTTAGCGAAGAAGTAGTTGTTTTAAAAACTTCAAAATACTCGTAGATAATCATAATCGAAACGTTATTTTCTAAAACAAATGATGTTAGTTTGTTTGTTTGTCGCATGGTTAGTGGTCAACATAGTGTCATAGTTGTTCAAGCCGCCTGAGAGTCAAAAATAAAATGAGTAAATGATTAAAGTGCTACTGTAAAATCACATCAAATTCACCAATACAAACACAGCCCTAAACATCTTAAAATAAACAGAAGTAAGAATTACAATCGTTGTTGTGTTTGTATTATTCCTGAACTTTGACAGATATAAGACAAAAAGTTTGGCCCACGGCATCCGGGAACATGTAACCGCCATTTATTTTGTACGGGTTCAATGACCTTGACGTGAAGCGATCAAATAAAAGTGCTTTACGACTACAATGTACCGACAAAGTAAGTAACTTATGTATTACGAAAGAAGAGATACAGCCGTCAGCTTCTTCTTCTTCTTCTTAGCGTGTCGATGGCAAACAAATTATAGTATTAATATTTAAAATAGTGTATGACACTTTCTTTCTTGCAATATTGTACTTATATAACGCATTTTTCCGCACATCGAGTACATTTTGTACTATCAGTATATGTAAGTATGTTTATCAGTTATTTGGTTACCATAGTACAAGCTCTGCTTAGGTTGGAATCAAATAACCGTGTGTGAGATGTCCAATGATATTTTTATTCATTTTAGTTTTGTTTGACATTTCAAATTACTAAACATGAATTAGTTCAATAAAAATGCTCTAGGAGCGCTGATCAATTTAACATAATTTTGGATATTTGACGGTATGTTTGTAATTTAATTGTAAAATCTTTTCAATAGAAAGTAGAAGTGTTGATGTAAATAGTTTGACTTGAGGAATAGTTTAAAATTCGCTGTAAAAATAGCCGTGAAGGTTTACTGTTCAGCGACCGCACTCACCATTTTATTATTACCGACTAATCTCTTTTCTACTAGTGAACAAGTGCGTAGTTGCTTCTATTTTAAATTATAAATACACTATGCATTTTCCAACCATAATAATAGCTGTCGTCACAAACCACGAACAATTATGTATTACATTTCAACTCATAATTAACATACTAATACGGACATTAACTAAATAATACAATTATCATGGTGGAAATTAACGCTATTTCTGCGTACAATTAATATGGCCTGTGACAATAGATGTGTCTAATTAATAGGTGTTAATCAATCCGTAATTATATACCAATTAATGTTGCTAATAAGATAATTAGGCTTATCGTGTTCACTTTGGTATTGAGTATCATTACTGATGTTTTGGTTGAATAATTTCAAATAATTAAGGAATATTATACGTCTCTTATGAGAAAATTGGTGGATATCATTAAAAATTTTATGTTTTTATATTGCTGCATCTGTGTCAGTTATTTGTGAGCAAAATTTTTTTTGCTTTATCCGTTGAGAAAGAAAGTCGCCTCCAACATAGTTAGAAGAAAGGTTGCGCTGATTGACTATCGAGTACCAAGTGTTTGACATTTAAAATACACGAGATCACAGTTCCTACGGCGCCCGCCACAGGCACTAATCGATTGTCGATAGTAGATAGTAGTAGAGAATCGCCCTTTAATCTATAAGAACTATATTTTTAATACACAATTACAAACAAAAGACATGAAAAAATAAACTAAACTTAATTACTAAGAATGATCAAATACAAACAAGAGTTAACACATGTATAATAGAATACGGGAATTAACGCGAACACGCATTTTACCTTAAAATGCCTAACGTTTCGGCGCAGGTTGCACTCGCCGTGGTCCCAGGCTGACAGGCGCCAAAACGTTAGGCATTAATTCCCGTATTCTATTATACATTAAACATGCAACGCGAGAGTTTAAAAGTTATGAAGTGTTAACACATCCATATACAAACAATTTACCACTTACTCACTTATGCCACTCTTAAACCTGATGTCTTGAGTAGTCTTGAGATGATTCAGCTCGGTTCCTCAGGTCATGGAGGCGAGAGAGTACACGGTGGGATGCACATATTCCTTCGCCTGCATGGCCTGAGGAGCAAAGCACCTCTGCTTACGCCCCTCGGTGATGATCTTCAACTTTGTGGTTATAGACTAACCCTCTTATTCAAAAAAAAAAAAGAATTTATGAAAGGCTTATAAAGAGTTTTGTTTCTTTCACTTCTTAGCGAAATGAAAAAGAGAAAACATATTATAGTAATTGTTTAACTAAAATAGGTTTATAGTGTGTTTATGAATAGGAGGGTTAAGGTATAAATTACAATTTTGGTTACTTAAAAATACGATAATAAATAATGTCTTTAGAGTAATTGCAATTCTATCTGGCAATAGTAGACAGTTTTAGTACTTAAAAATATAGTTTCATATAAAACTGTTTGAAAGGTTTTTTACTAGTCTAATGTTTTAAACAGTAGTTTGGTTAAAAATACTAGTGAAACAAGTGAATCTATCAGGTTAATAGAACCTGTAGTTTGATCTCATTTATGAATAATATTTAAAAGTTATTTAAGATCTAGTTATATTTCAAAACACATATTTAAAACCTAAAAACACAAGTACAGAAGCAAAAATAAAAAACACATATAAAGTACTACATATTATACTATAAGAAATATCAAAGAACAGCAATACACTATAAAGTACTAAAACCCACTCATCTGCATAATATAAATTTATAAAGTATGCAATATTGTCGCTTGAACAGCTCCGACAGAGTTCATTCGTCAATCACACGCACGTTCGCGCCGCGTACAGCGAGCGTCGCGTCACTGCACAAGATATTCACATGATTTGTTACATGTCTTCTCTAGGTATTCTGCTGGATAATACGGGAGATTTTATAAAATTTATTTTATCTTAATGTATCTTTACTAGTATGTATTTAGAAGTATATAAGTATGCTTGTCAGTTATTTGGTTACCATAGTACAAGCTCTGCTTAGTTTGGAATCAAATGACCGCGTGTGAGTTGTCCCAAAATATTATTTACTAGCTGACCCGCGCAACTTCGCTTGCGTCACCTAAGAGAATTGGTCAAAATTTTCCCCGTTTTTGTAACATTTTTCGTTGCTACTCCGCTCCTAATGACCGTAGCGTGATGTTATATAGCCTATAGCCTTCCTCGATAAATGGGCTATCTAACACTGAAAGAATTTTTCAAATCGGACCAGTAGTTCCTGAGATTAGCGCGTTCAAACAAACAAACAAACTCTTCAGCTTTATAATATTAGTATAGATTAAAATGAAAAGCAGTTCATAAAAATTACGTAGTTAGTAAATCAGTTTACCCAATATTTCTACAGTTTATGTTATATGAAAATGAAAACCAGGGGAATTCTCATCCACTTAACTCTTGCGCTTACCAAGTGCGTAAATACCATAACAGTATACCGCACAAAACTTGGCATACAACCCAAAAGCACCGAGGCATCATAAACTGACAGACTAAGTCTATGAAATAAGAACGTGATAAATAAAGCGAATTCCCACAATATTAATTCGTTGTTTGGTTATTGGTAAAACTAGTTTCAAAGATGAATTCTATATGGTCCAAGAACCTTAATTGACGAAAAGCGGGATCGAAATGACGTGCTTTCCAAAGCACTGAGATGCTCGGCTCAAATATCACAGGGCAGTTACCCATCTACAGAATGTCTGCGTAAAGGTTGCTCTACTTTCTTGATCGCCTACCAACCAGTGAGCGATTCAAACACTTATAATAATCTAACATCAAACCGTATGTCTGTGGCCACGAGCCAACGTGTCTAACTACTTGCCCTGCTTATACTGACATACTAATGACTTGGCCGCCAGTTAGTAGACTTCTTTATGTTTAGTGCCTACTTTTAAAATATATTCTGCTGTAGACACATAATTTTTGTCTTAGAAAAGTAGGTAGAGACTACGAAGTGCTACTTTTTCGGCCTCTAGATTTTAATTCACCTTGTTCATAATTATTATACAGTAAATAATTTAGTCACACCCACAGTTCAGTTGCCTCGATACAAGTTCGCTTAGTGAGGAAATAAATAGATAGTTTCCTTTTCAATAGATTCTAGTAAAAATGTTTGTTCAATAGATTTATTAGTTTTAAATTAAGTTATTTCACATAGATGTGTATGTTTTTTGCATGTTTCTTATCTTCCGTTTATATAGAAGTGTTTGAATTTTCTAAATTTGTGATTTAATGTTACTATTATGAAGCTGTTGAAATCATTAATTGGATCTATTCCTTTGTTAAAATAAATGCTTTATTTTCACCAAGCCGGCTCAGGAAAGGTTAATATATCGCAGGCGAGAACTTTATACAGCACTCAAGAATGCAGGCATTTTATGTAATTACCTTCATTTACGATCACCCTTTATGGCACAGACCGTATGAGAATTACACATTATATCCACTTTACACTTACACACTATACTGAACAGTAGCTTCGAAAAATGCAAAGAAAATCATATTGACTGTTTATCATCTCTTCATTTTCCTCATACAACTTGACAGCGCACTTTTTACCCCATAAATTTTCTTATATACCCCCACAAATCTTGCGTAAACGGGGCTTCTTGAAACAGGGTCTTACGCTTACAAAATCTCTCCAATATACGAGGCTCATCGTACTAAAGAAATGACACAATAACGCCCTTCTACGAACCGCCCTACGTTCCTGCATAATTTGCTAATCAACGGTTAGATTTACTACAGACTAACCATCCGGTAATTTTGTTAGTGTTAAAAGATTTGTAAGAATACTGATGCTACCTTTTCTGTTCTTTGACTACCCCTATAGGACGGCGGCATAACTTTATGCATGTATGTATGTATGTGTGTATGTATGTATGATATTACATTCATACTTTTGAGGAAATTAAATTCAGAGAGAAATCTCGTTGACTCTAGATTTGAAGCAGTGTAATACGTAAGATTAGTAGTTTCCAACTGAATCTTAAATTCAATATATTTTGCAATCTTTTAACGAGTTTTTAAAATTTTCGTTTATTATCCTTAATACCACGTTTAACATCTGATTCCAATAAAAAAAACAGCTTCTAAACCTTTAAGCGTATAATAACACTAAATACTTGACACAAAAGTATAGAAACTTCAACTGAACAATAAATTCGGATTATCTCGTGCCGGAACTGCAACGCGTGTGTAGTCGCCTTTAACAGTTCAAGCTCTTGATTCAGGGTTATTCTCTTGAGCAATCTCATTTACTTTCTTTCAGTAACGTGACTTAGAATCGTCGGGAGCGATTATATGGATCTTATGAAATCTTTATATCACTAGGTTACTTCTAGAGATTGTTTATAAGGGACTTTCCGCCCGCGGCTTTGTTCGCGTGAAATTTTATATAGCTTGAGAGGATTTTCAAAAATCCTCCCTTCTTCTCTATATTTCCTTAGGAATCTTAATACCAAATTTCAACTTTCTACGGTCAGTAATTTTGGCTGTGCATTGTCCATTAGTCAGTAAAGGAAGAGTTTGTTTATGTTCCTTTACAAAACAACTAACAATTTTTTTAAACAGGAGTACCCATATTTTATAGGCTATAACCATATCTACCAAGGTCCAATAAAAACAACAGCTTTGGTGATAACATAAGACACAATTGGTTTGATATACCACGATTGTCAGATTAAAGAATCGGTATAATAAGTTCTTACAATTTAATTTAAAAAGGTGAGAGAACATTGAATTCACACTGAAAAATTAAAACAAAATGTTAACACATTATACAGTTTTTATAAAAGCGTACGGCCACAAAAACTAGCAGTCTAAAAGAAAATCAACTGTCGAACAAAAATATTTGCGGTGATAACACTGGGGGAAGTAATCAACTTAGTTCAATTTATCGCTTGGAAACGAGATTTTTATTCAATTTCAATAGAATTTTTAGATATTGAAATTAACTTTGAAAAATGGAGCGCTTCATGATTTCTGATTAAGTACTGAGTGAATTACTTTTTATTGGTTTCTGTCTTTTTAGTGACACAGGTTTCTGATAATAAGATTTCGTATTGATAGAAAATTTCGGGGAAACCGAATAAAATTTGCGACATTCTAATATGATACATATGTATTACAATGTACCTACGTAATACATACGTAGGTACATAAAATCACGTTTTTTCTATAGGGGACGATGGAGACCTAATAACATAATATCAAAACTTAAAATATTAGAAAAGCGTTAAAAAAACAATTACTCCCGGTTAACATAATTTGCTATTTATTTTAAGGTAAGTAGCACTTGAAAAAGAGCGTATAATGTCTAATTACATATCAAGATTGTAACAGTTGATAGAATTGTTATGATGTTAACATTTCACGATGTCCAAACAACTTCAAAGTAGAGTTCTCCATCGGAAATGAATTTGTTGAAACCGAAGCCAATCCAGCGATCAATAGTAAAGACAGATAGCTTGTATTCCCCATTTCGCGGTCGACTTCAGTCCTGAACATTTGTCACGTTGACCGATTGTCTTTAGGTGAACGCCAGACATCGCCGCAATATGTTGCCCAGATATTGTCGTTTTGCTTGCTAGCTTATTGGCTGACTTATAAGTTGAGATACTGCTTGTAAAAGAAATTGTTAATATGAAAATATATAAAGAATAGGAAACAGGGGTTTCAGCGATGTTTCAAACTTTCCCGGTCAATGAGAAAACCAAACTTAAATAAAAATATAATGCAGGATTACTAATTCATTATTAAAGTGATAGTACATCAAAGTTTGTCAATGAATACATAATAATATAAAACTCTGCCGTTACTGACTGTTGGTCAACGCACAGCTGAAACTACTTAGCGTAGCAACTTGAAATTTGCTATGAAGATTCTTTAAGAAGTCTAGATAAGCACTAAGAGAGGAATTTTGGAAATTCTAATGAAAAGGGTGGAAAGACCACACGAGCAAAGGCGCGGGCAGAAAACTAGTTAATCATATTATCGCAATGAATAAGATGTTCTATGTCCCTTCAGTTCAGTGTATCTTCAGCTTTTAATAAACGTTACATCATAATTACCATTTACCAGTGTCATTGTAAAAACATAATGCAAGTATAAAAGCAACCGTTTTACCCACAAAACGAATTAATTCCACATCTAAGGGAGATGGTAATAGAAACAGCGTTCCATAATTTTGTAAAAGCTCACGTCTGTACCAAGCATGGGAATATTAATCAGATGAAATGCAAAATGTACGGTGTTGAGGACAAATGACAACCATTCGTGTCTTCTTTGTAAGGGTGACAGTTTATTATACGGTTATGGGACATTTTATTCAGTTACACACTTAAGTTTGTCTACATTTTAATTTTATTAAGCTGGTATATATTGGGGTTGTAACCAGAACTAGCAGAAATAGGTAAGAAAATGAATTATTGTACACATAAATTAAACCCTAACTTTAAAGACTGATAATAACTTAATTTCCGAAACACGATCACGTCCCCAAAACTCTTGAACAGTAGCTCAATTTTCTATTACTATCGACTACCGACAACCTGTCCGCGCCTCTGACGGGCGTCGTAGAAACTTTTTTGGCATTACATTTTAAATGTTAAAATGATGCTAGCCGGTTGTTGGTAGTCGATAGTGGTAGAGAATCGAGGTACAGGATAAATGACTTAATACTAAACTAAAAATACCAAAAAACAGTTGCAGACATCTATAGACAACACAAACACAAATACAATACAAACTATACACACATAGGCATAATATATCAATTGCATCACAAAACGAGGTATGTTGATTATAACAACCATACGTCAAAATATTTGCCCCAACAATAACAATTCACATATCACAGAAATCAAACATAACACTTCATATATAAACTAATTGCGAAAATACACAATATCCAGACTTAGCCAAGGCGTTCACACAAGTTCGATACACAAAGTGTCCCGCCAAATCCGTTTAGTGGTTGGACCGAACATTTGAACAAACATTTCACATTAGCGGCACGATATAATCGCTTGAACCAATATTCGAGGCCAAGCTTTGTTCGTGTTATGATTATGATAGTACAAAGCGTTTGTTGCAATGATTGTTTAATATAGTGTGACTGCAGATACAAACGTTTTGTGCGATATTGAATAATTAAGTTAAGAAGACAGTATAGCTACAAAGGATTGCTATAATATTTTCAATAGTAGGCCAATTCTCTACCAACAATCGGCTAGCTGTCAAAGATTTTTTTATGAAAATCTGATCAGCGCCTTTAGCGAACATCGTGGACATTATTTCTGCAGTACATTTTAATTTTAAACTCTCGATATTCGATTAATCCATTTGTTGAGAATCGCGCTACAGAATTTATGTCATCATGAGTGGTCTTTAATGAGAGTATTTGTCAAAACTGAAGGTAATTTCATACATTTATGACAAACTTAAGATCTTTTCGTTTAATCCTTTAGTTTCATAACACAAACAGTCATACAGCCAACTAACTCAAAACACTTTACAGTCTCAGGTCTTTATTGGGATTTCAAAAACTAATATTTTTTTCTTCTGTCCTGTTAGCATCTCAGTTCTCAAATTCATTTGATGACACCAAACCTTTTTAATGTATTTATTTTACAAACATTGACTACTGTCTCGAACTAACTCTAACTCATTCAACCAGTATGAATCCACCCATCTTTTCCAGCTTATTTAAATCAACTAACGCAAGACTTTGCAAACTGTCACCCTAAAGCCATCCCGATGCAAATATCTAACCCAAAAATCCTTTCATATCATGAAATATTTTATATTATAATACGTGAGGCCAGTAATGCAGGAAGGAAGACCCTTGAAGGGTCAAGGTTTTGACACCGATGTGCCGACGATATTCGTATATTAGGTAAAGGGTCTTACTATAGAAATGGTCCTGAAAATTGACATTGTAGGTTTAGTTCTGCGAAGGAAAGTAATAATTAAATGTACGTGTGAGGATATAAGAAAGGGTTTTAGTAGTTTTTTGATAAGATATTGTAATTTATTACGCATTATTCTTTGTAATATATTTTTAAGGTTACTAGCCAAAGTAATACTCCGTGTTTCATCAAGAATCATTCAATTCGTGGTTGGGCCAACAGTTAATGGTTTGTTTTTTTAAAAATGGTAAGTGCTGTAGATTAATTTCCATACATAAACGTTTCATTAAACCGTATACAATTCTAGTGGCTTCTATCGATTCTCTTAATAATGAAGACTTTAATGAGCATAAAAAATGGCTATAAGTTTTTAATCAACTAAAATTCAAGACGCCGTGACGTTAATCCCGACATATTCAGAGAGAATCTCGTCTGCGCACAATAGCGCCACCTACTTCCGTTTCCTGCAATTTGTCACTTCCGCTCCGCCCGCCTCAACTCGACTCTTTATAATTGGACGGATTTAAATTAAATTTGGAACAGATTGTGTTTTGATTGGCGCGTGATTCTTTTTCAAGTGATTTTGTTGTATATTAAAACGCTGTTATGTTGTTGAGTATTTAATTTATGCTCTTAAAGTTTGTTTTTAAAGTATATAATAATATAATGGTGATAGACAAATTTTACTCGTTTTAACTTATAGATTTAACTTCTATTCTCATTGACTAAAATTTAGGACGCTTGGTTAAAACGATTTGGCTGATACCATAATTATTTTCTCCCGAATACAATTTTCTTATTCTGAATAAATAATATAAGTAAAAATTAAATGGCAAAAGCAATATCTAACAAAATGACAAAACAAATGTATCATATTGTGGCAGAAAACATCAAAAAACATTACGTAAAGGTGTACATTCAATGCGTCTTATTCATAGAACTGTAACATAAACTATTAACCAAAAGAAGTTATTAACCAAAGACAACTACAATTATCTCGACTTTAATCTCTGGAACGCACTTCAATCAAAACTATGTCACTGTAAGTTCTGCTTGTATAACGGTTAGTATGATGCGGCATAAGGCGGCATAAGGCTGTATGAGGTGGTATAAGGCTGTATGAGGCAAGTCGTCACGCGTCGCGACTCAAGGAACATTTAATTTCACGCAAACTTGCCGCTTTCTTCAGACCAGCTGCGCCGAGAATGATTTGTTTGCTGGAATATTCTACTGCTCAGCTTAAAGAGACACGTGTTTTTATTTATCGGTTACTTTGTTGCTTTATCTGCATATGCGGTAACTGTAAAACGTTAGTAAGGTAGAGTATAGCGTTCCGAAGATTTACTACACTAGCGAGCTTGCCGGCTTAGTTCAAAATAACAAATGTGTACGTTTTAAGTTGTATATTTTGTGGTGGTTGAATCTGTTGTTAACCTTTTTGGTTCTTATTATCTAAATCTAGGTAATATTCCGTTTTTATTCTGATGTTGAGTATTGATAAAAAAACAAATGATTTTAGAAAAAATCTATGTAGTTGCAACAGCAGTTAAAAATAATGATCATAAAAGCTCTTAACTGTCTTTTATGTTTTATATTTTACTATCAGGCTTAGCAAAATTAAAAGAAAGTGTTGCCGTACAAATGCAAATCACAACTTTCTAGGAAATCATCTTCGTTTTAATGTTACTCCAAGTGCCTCGATTCTCCAGCTTCTAGGAAACTACAAAACTTCTAAGCACAAAATTAGGGTCTATTCTGTATAACATTACAAATAATCAGAGCTCATTCCTTCACAGTTTACTAGTCGAACTTAGTCGAGAGGACATTGGCTTTGAACATTACCGCTCTAATCGCTAATGAGTTTCAAACCAGATTCCAAGAACGTACGAAGTTGGCAACTGACAATCAACTATAATTAAGCACTTGTTTCGGATACATGTACAATAATTAGTAGTACTTACCCTCTTATTCAAAAAAATATATTAAGTTATGAAAAGCTTATAAAGAGTTTTGTTTCTTTCACTCCTTAGCGAAATGAAAAAGAGTAAACATATTATAGTAGTTGTTTAACTAAAATAGGTTTATAGTGTGTTTATGAAGAAGAGGGTAAGTATTCACGCCCACTTCAGTTGAAAAAAAAGAATTTAAAGTACGCCACTTGCTACTATAGTTATATAATGAACATATCCGTTGTGTGATTCACATTGCAACTTTCATAAAAATTGTCATACATAACTGTCGGTTTACAAGTACTGCGCGCCATATATAGAATATTTTATTTTAAAGCTTATCAGGGCTTAACAACTCAACGTGTTCCCATGCCTGTTACATAAAGCAATGTTCTCAAACACATCGCTAGAGCCCGTCATCCGACGTCGTCCAACTTTGAAGCTCCCACTTTACTCGCAGGTATGCGGATATTTGACAACTTTCTCATACAAAGTTCTTAATATCTGCCGAAATGGGAGCGCGGCGAGTGATGACTTTTCCAATTATTTTTTCGGATAAAAATCCAATTTTTGTAGAAGATACTTGTGAAGGTTATGTTTTACTTTGTAACTTTTATCCCTATGTTGTAAGTTATGGAACCTTTCTAAGTTAATTTTAAAACACACATTTCAGGCTCTTTTTCTGGCATTAAATAACATAAAAGGTAGTTATTAAGGATCGTACCAGGTGGTTTTCTCTACCTACCCCTATGGGATGAAGGCATGATTTTATGTATGTGTGAATTTATGTAAATAATATGAATCGAAAAGGCATAGAGCTTAAATATTCAAAAGCCATATTAAATGCAAAAAAATGTCACCAGATTTCTACAGCACTAACTGTGGTGGATAATGATGACCTAATATTATTATAGAAATTCTAAAAGGACACAACTAACATACCATGTACAAAATTGCATAATTACTCGTTTTATTCTCACTCACGGCATTAATTAGATAATGTTTACCATGAAACTATAAAATAGAATATCTCAAGCCAAGAACTAACCACAAATATTCACGATATTTAAATTTCAATCCACAAACTTAAATTAGAGTTATCAGGTTAAATGTAGCGGTAACTAGGAGAGTTGCCAATGAACGTTTCCGTCGACGACTTACATCCGCTCGACACAGACTGATAACTTGCAGTAGTACTATAAAACTACTACGAGTAGTTGTGGAGAATAAAATTAAACAAATTTGTGAGAAAATGCAAAAAATTGTCTTAAAATATATTTGCACTCTCTTTAGGTTTTTCATGTTTCGTAATGATATAATTGATTTCAGTTTTAGCTTACCTATGTCTGTCTTTGTTATAGTTTATGAAAAGCTTGTGGCTACATAACAACAATAAGCTTGTCGAGGTTGTCAGAAGCTTGAAAAATTGACAACCAATCTTACAGAGGGGTATCGTGTTACCCAGGCAACTGGGTTGTGGAATTGCCACAAGCAGTACTTAGCTCCATGTAAAATACTGGTATTCAGTATGAGTTATAGATCTATTTTACTACTGTGTAGATGTTCAATATAAAATAAATTGTAAAATTGATCACATTGAGTTCTTGATATAATTTTTGTCTTGTACTTATTTATATAATATTCTCGTTTCACTAAAAAATGCAGTATCACACTAACAAATAACTTGTAACACATACAAACACAAAGTATTCCTCTCAACATTTCAGTCATCACACTGCACATAATTTAGTCTGTGCCAGTTCTATTTGTAGGCACAAGTGGAGTGGAAGGGAAGGATGCCGCTGGCCACTAGATTATTGCGCTAGATGCCGACTGGATTAGACTTACGCTGTACACAAAGACATTGTACCACTGCATGTCTATAATATACTGTGTGTATGTACGCGTGTGTATCTGAGTATGCATACTAGAACCAGCTATGTTATCGTGACCACTAACCCACTTGGCCGTGTTCAACTGATTTTACCAGCTTAGTGGATGATTTTGAATAACATATATCATTTTTGATCCTGGGTCTTCAACTGTTTCTACGTACAATTACATCAAGGTTTAGTGTTTTAATAGCGTATCAGTGACACACAGACACAATCTTTAGTCTATAATATAAAAATGAATCGCAAAATGTGTTGGTAAGCGCATAACTCAACAACGCCTCGACCAATTTGGCCAAATCTTTTTTTAAAATGTTCGTTGAAGTTTAAGGATGGTTTTTACGGCGAGAAAAATTAGAATTATCGCTGGAAAAATCCTAAAAATAACCCTTTTCTTTTTCTCATACAAATGATTTGTAACTAAAACGTAGTCAATTTGAGCTTTATTGCTATGGTATAAAGTTCATATCAAAATTACATGCACTCACTGTTGTCTAAGCAATGTAGGTGTGTTCCTAAAGTCAAAGATCGTATCTGTCAAAACAATGTGCGTGTGTTCGTTGGAGCACAGAATACATAGTTGGAGGAGTTTAAATGTCGCGTTCCGAAACTCGCGTTTCTTTTGTATTAGTTTCGGCACGCGAGATAAAATGCATCAGTTTCCACGTCATTACATCAGTCAAACAAAAATCGCTTTACCAACAGTGTTTTATTATTTTTAATATCCAAATTTTACGTAAACAAAATAATTCGTACGGCTTAAAAGGATTTGACTTCAAGTCATATCAAATTAAAAAAAAAAAAATTGTCTTTGACCTAACCTATTGAGTTTGCTTTTGTCAACTAATACACGAAACAAATTCGTATATCGTGGTGACATTCAAAGCAATATTACAGCACATGAAAATAAAAAGAGAAAATGGACAAAGAGTGTATTTTACAGCACAGAACGCAGTACAAAGAGCTGCTCAGCCACCATCTACTACATTAACCAGTTTTAGTTCAGGAGTTTTTTTTTAAATACGTAGGCAAAAAAACATTTACAAATCTTTTTGACAGGACGAAGTCTGTCGGGTCAGCTAGAAAATGGACAAAGAGTGTATTTTACAGCACAGAACGCAGTACAAAGAGCTGCTCAGCCACCGTCTACTACATTAACCAGTTTTTTCGAGACATGCCAAAACGATGATTTCGCACAAACATTGCTATATTCTGAAATGCCAAAATATTATACCTGGAATCAATCCTCAAGGAGATTTATACGACGGAAACAAGGAAAACCAGTTCCAGGATATACAGATGTATATTCCACCGATGCGATTGGCCGGATTTATTCAGTACATCCAAGCAATGATGAATGTTTTTATTTACGACTGCTATTAGTCAATGTACGTGGCCCAACATCATTCCAACAGTTACGAACTGTTGATGGTGAATTGTGCGGATCCTACAGAGAAGCCTGTCAACGTTTGCAATTGCTTGAAAATGACGCTCATTGGGATCAAACTCTCAATGATGCTGTAATATCATCACACGCTCATCAAATACGAACATTGTTTTCTATAATCATATCTACATGCTTCCCATCAAACCCAATTGATTTGTGGATCAAGTACAAAGATTATATGTGTGATGATATTTTGTATCAAATACGGAATAGAATGGGAAATCCAAATATACAAATCAGTGAAGAAATTTACAATGAAGCATTGATTTCAATTGAGGACATGTGCTTGATAATGTCAAACAAACTATTAATTCAATTAGGCCTGACCGCGCCCAATCGTCCAATGCATGATGCTTTTAACCAAGAGTTGCATCGAGAAAAACTGTATGATCTCAACGCTTTGAAAGAATTAATTCAAACAAATCTTCCACTGTTAAATGAACAACAGAAGTATGTATTTGAAACTCTTATGAAAGTAACAAATAATGAAACTGGAGGGATTTACTTCTTAGATGCACCTGGTGGTACAGGAAAAACTTTTTTGATTTCATTAATATTAGCAACAATTCGCTCACAAAATAAAATTGCACTTGCACTCGCTTCGTCGGGAATCGCAGCAACTTTGCTTGAAGGTGGTCGAACAGCCCATTCAGCACTGAAATTGCCATTAAATATGCAAAGCAATGAAACTCCAACCTGCAACGATTCGAAGAACTCTGCAATGGCAAAGGTTTTGCAGCAATGTAAATTGATTGTTTGGGATGAATGCACGATGGCACATAAAAAATCTTTGGAGGCTTTAGACAGAACCTTAAAAGATCTACGGAGCAATAATAACCGATTTGGTGGTGCAATGATTTTATTAGCAGGAGATTTTCGTCAAACATTGCCAGTGATTCCACGATCAACGCCAGCTGATGAACTCAATGCATGTCTAAAGTCCTCCAATTTGTGGAAACATGTTAAAGTACTACATTTAAGCAAGAATATGCGCGTCGAGTTGCAAAATGACCAATCTGGAAACATATTCTCTAAACAACTCATTGACATTGGTAATGGCAAATTTCCTATAGACATGTTGACTGGCTGCATTAACTTTCCTCAAAGTTTTTGTCAGTTAACTCAATCAAAAGATGAACTTATTCAAAAGGTGTTTCCAGATGTTTCTCAAAATTACAGAAACTATGATTGGTTGAGCGAACGAGCTATACTGGCTGCAAAAAACATAGATGTAAATGAATTAAATTTCAAAATTCAAGAACAAATTACAGGCGAATTGAGGATATATAAATCAGTTGATTCGGCTACTAATCAAGATGATGTAGTCAACTATCCACCGGAATTTTTAAACTCGCTGGATTTGCCAGGATTGCCACCTCACAATCTTCAATTAAAGGTTGGATCGGTGGTTATGATGTTGCGAAATATCAACCAACGGCGTCTTTGCAACGGTACGCGGTTAGCGATAAAAAAATTACTAAACAATGTGATAGAAGCAACTATACTCAAAGGAAAGTATGAAGGAGAAGATGTTCTCATACCGCGCATCCCAATGATTCCGACTGATGTGCCATTTGAGTTTAAACGACTACAGTTTCCAGTGCGGCTTGCTTTTGCTATGACTATAAACAAGTCCCAGGGGCAATCATTAAGTGTTTGTGGTATTAATCTAGAAAACCCATGTTTCTCACATGGTCAATTGTATGTTGCCTGTTCCCGTGTTGGAAAACCATCAGATTTGTTTATCTATGCGCCTGGTAATTAAACAAAAAACATCGTATACCACAAAGCACTACAATGATAATAATAATAATTATGATTCACATGATTAACAATAAAGCGATTACTTACTTTTAAATCCTTATATATGTTGTATTTAATTATTTTTTATTCACAACGTCCTATCACCAGGGTGAAGGTTCTGTTCAGGAGATTTTTTTTAAATACGTAGGCAAAAAAACATTTACAAATCTTTTTGACCGGACGAAGTCTGTCGGGTCAGCTAGTTGTTTATATAAATAATAGTAAACAAGTCACAATGTATTAATTTTAATTTACGAAAATTTACCTATTAGCTGGACATTAAACTTAAATCTTCCATGATATACCCAGTATAATACGTGTTTCCATAATTACAAACATAAGTGTATACCTTATTCAAAGTCCACTAGCTATAATGATAAATTATATTAAAACAAAGCCTCCCAAACCAGTTATTACAATGAAAACAACCCTTTCGTAATTGTTCTAAATTCTGTCAACAAAACTCTAAAGGCGTAATGGATCGAATAATTCGATAATTACGGCCCCCACGACTGTATAAATTACAAGTAATTCTCTTGTAACCGAAGGGTTAGGCAATCTGTTCGCGCACAGAATATTAGGCTTGCTACACACTATTTGGTTCGGCAACGGCCTAGCCCGGCAAAATCGAATATTTTAGGTCGGGGAACAAGTCTTTTCGCTTTATAGTATGTATGAACTTGTAATAAAATATCTTTGGCTTCAAGAATCACACATGAGTACACGGTTCATTTGGTTTCTTTCAGTGAGCTCGTGAGGTGCCCAAAAATCGAGCTTTCTTTTGTAGAGAAAAGATTTTATTACAAGTTCATACATACTATAATGCGAAAAGACTTTTTCCCTGACCTAATATGTAGATGAATCGGCAAAAGCGAACAAGTAAGTGAGTATCATTCTGGGTACGTTACCGGTCGACGATGATGAGGAGAAATTCTACGACGCGTGACGCACTCCCTTTAGTATGTATCGTAAATATTTTATGATAGCAATTGTAAATAGTGTGTAATGTATGTGATGTAGGTGTGTAATTTTGAAAATACTCAAAAAATCAAAACACTTATGATAGTCAATGATACAGAGTGAATTTCCCGCCAGTTCGGAAGGTAGGGCCAATGAGAAGAGCTGGCAAGAATTGTAATTAGTTAGGTGTGTAATTTCGAAAATACTCAGTAAATGTATTTATAAATCTAAAAATAAAAAAAAAAATCTTAAAAATAGTTAATGACTCGGTTTTTGTTGTTTGATAAATATTGCGGAACGAAACGTGTTGAACCGGATATGTGTGTAGCAAGCCTTAGGCCGCATCGACGGGTTAATAGGCATTGTGTTTGAATTGTAATCACTTTGGTCTCTTGATGTAGTGGGCTAGGGTTAGACCACCATTGATTAGATATTTAGGTTTGTAACGAACTTGTGACCGTGCTTTGATCCTATGTGTCCCAAATTATAACTAGATTGAGTAACAAATAGGTTTACGAATTGTGTGAAAATCGGTCTATAGCTGTTATACAGATAGGTTTCAATGTTTTTGTTTCTGACTCAAAGTCGCATTTTAAAATCATATATACCGCGTACTCTTTCCAAAAATAAAAGGAGCCTGTAGTAATTTTTAAGATTAATATGTAATATTCGTCAAGGACATAGTAATCATTCAGTAACAAAATGTGATACAAGCATTAAACCCTCCCTAAGTTAAGGAACTGGCGGTCTTCTTCTTCTTCTTCTTATATGAGTACCATAGGCGTCAGTATTTGACTTGAATGAAGAAATGATTTGATGTAAAACATTTTCAACTTAAGTACTCATTTTTAAACGAAAAACTACCTTAACCATTATTTCTGCCGAAACTTCAGAAGTAACGCTGTAACCTTACCACCTAACCTAAAACTAACCAACTTAAATTACAAAGTAACTCACTAACAAATACGCTGTTTTAATCCCGAAGCGAATTACTCTCTCAATGAAAGAAACGTGAAGCTACTGTTAAATTAGATGCACTCCGCAACTCTTAGATGAACCTTAAGGCTTTACGTAACGAGAGAGACCTAAATAGAACTTGTTCGGTATGGAGCTCATTTCAACACTCCAATTTTCTTTGAAGGCTTTTTGGTAAATACTTTTGAGACTGCATTTAAATAAGTATATTAGGAAAATGTAACCAGCTTTGAGGCTTAGTAGCTTTAAAATCCAACTATTGAAAATTACTAGGTGTAAGTTGCCGACATAGATAATTTCATTCGCTTAATCGAAACCAACGCACCAATTTATGAGAAATATAAAATTTGTTTGCAATTAACTTGTTACACTATACATTATAATAACACAATTTAAACTAGTCTTAAGCGCGATTAAAGTAGACAACTATTTTATTGTACATCTGTAAAAGTCCCAGCGATCCACTAAAATGTTTTGGAACTTTAAAAGCATCATGACGGCGGCTTTGGTATGTTGACAAAGAATCGTAGCAAGAAGAGAAGAAGGAATGAAGCGCCTATAGCCAGTTGCGTACTCCGGTCGGTAAACGATCTGTCGGTTAAGCAACCCTTGGCGCGGTCTTTCCATAGATGGGTGACCGCATAGTGGTATTTGAGCTGGGCGTATCAGTGCTTCGGAGGGCACGTAAAAAGTCGGTTCCGGCTGTTTTCTAATAAGATAACAGTCGTTAAGCCACGTCAAGGGCCTCCCGGGCGGCTTGAACAACTTTGACACTAGGTCGACCTCTGCCCATATAACAAACAAAAACATTCAACCTACACATAGAGTTCAAATAATCTTCATCATTGCACCATTTTATGCTTTGTAGTGGGTATATGTATATATATATATATATATATATATTATGTTTGTATAATCTCTAAGCAAATACACATGTATTTCCACGTTTATATTTTGATAATCTCAATCCGTATAGTTCCCGGTACCATTTGATGAATACAAATCAGACTTCAACATATTCCGAACTTTGGTATAACAAAGCTTCTAATGCGTATTTCAGTTGAATTTTCGTGGCATTATATTATAATTACCGTGAAATGTAGAACAATACATCACAGATTTAATGTGCATGATGCACAATTGATTTGAAGTTTGAATCTATACTAATATTATAAAGCTGAATAGTTTGTTTGTTTGAAACGCGCCAATCTCAAGAACTACTGGTTCGAATTGAAAAAAATATTTTAGTGTTGAATAGACCATTTATCGAGAGAGGTTTTAGGCCATCACTACCTTGATTCTCTAGCACTATCGACTACCGACAACCGGCTAGCTATCGAATTTTGACATTTAGAATGTACTGCTATAATGTTTCCTACGACACCCGCCAGAGGCGCTGATCAGATTTTCATACAAAATTTCTCGATGACAGTTCGGTTGTCGGTAGTCGATAGTGGAAGAGAATCGAGGCACTGGAGCGAAGTATCAACGAAAAATGTTACAAAAACGGGGAAAATTATAACCCATTCTCTCTTATGTGACGCAAGCGAAGTTGCGCGGGTCAGCTAGTTATATTTATTATAATTACGGTGAAATCTAGAACAATATATCACTGATTAAATGTCATGATGCACGATTGATTTGACGTTTGTATAGGATTACGTGGAAATTAGGACACTATTATAATGTATTATTAAATTATTAATGCGTTACTCATGTTTGTAAATTACGTTAGTTGTGTAATAGTTGCAAGTAAATACTTTTCAATACAATGTTATCATGTTGTTTTTACACTCATATTGACCAAAACATACCCTTAAAAAATAATGAAATACAGCTGCATCCGACGAAACTGGGACCCGACTCCGACTTCCAATAGTTGGAAGAAAGGCTAGACTGATACATCTTTAAAAAATAAAAGTTAAAACTGTGGTCCCACAACTTAATAGAGTAGGATGCATAATTTATCATGATTATAATGAACAATTTTGTATTTTCAAAATAAAGTAGCTGTATCAAGCAGGCCACAGTTAGCTACACAAACCTACAGTTACCAGTACCTAGTTACCTCTAAATTCTGAATTTTGCATACTTCCGCAATCCATCTACTTTCCACACAAGGCTCTCTACTAAGTTGTCTTATCACAGGATGTGACGATTTCTGTATTACTCTAAAAAATGTGGTATTTTTGTTAGAAACGCAGGAGCCAGTAGATTTACAACAGCTAAAGCAAAACAATTCCGAGCATCAATGTCCCAGCACTAAAACACTATCAAGCGGACTAAAGCACAACACTAACCAATATTAATGTTGACGCACAGCTCTACGCGTTCGAAATATAAACGAAATTCCAAGAGACATGGACTAATAAACGCCGATGTTTATTTGTATCGAATCCGACTCGATTCCTACGATTCGATTATCGAATAAGGGTGTGTCGATGGTAGATTTATTTATGTGATTTAGGACTTAGGGACCTTGTTCATAAACCGAGGAGTTAAGTGCGATTCTACAGCCGGTGCTTTCTTTCGAGACCTTAACGTTTAAATTGTACTTAAAATTGTTTCTGAAGTGGGGTTAGTATCAAAGTCAGAAAATAAATATGCGAATACCAGCAAAGGCAAACAAAACCTGTTGCCTATGAATATTTCAAGTTTTTACTCTAAGCGCGTTTGTTACAAAAAAATTGAAAACTAAGTATTTATACAAAATGCATTGTCCAAGCACATATTTACAACAAAAAATGTGAATAGTAAGGATAATTTTATTCATATTTTTTTTAGTTACAATATTTCAAGCACCTCGATTTGTTTAGAGTTGCACTGTCTGGCTACTATAGACCACCGGCTAGCAAACGAAGAATTTTGTATTAGGTATATACAACCCGAATTAAAGCTCCTAGCGGATGTTGAAAGAACTAATTTCTAAATACATTTCAATTGTCAAATTCTTTCAAGCTGAATGTACTTTCCATAGAAAATCGTGCTTCTAGACTTTGCAGTCAATACGGTGTATGTATAAGGGCTCTAATCTTAGGAGCGAATCGTAGATTTCGAGAAGGTATAATTGTTAATGACAGTTGATATTGGCTGGTGATTTGCTTAGGGAATTTCTTGTACTGCCTATTAATTTTGTCCGTAAATGTACGGGTATACCGTATACAGTTCTCAGTAAAACAATTTTGTTTGAGCATGTAGTTTGGGTTTAGGTTCTAATTATATTATGAATGTAAACTTTGTACATTTGTTACCCAACCGTCCAAAAACATCAACACAAACAAAGCCGAGGACGGAAGATTAATTTCCATCAATAATAAAAAGGTTACATTATTTTAAGATTAGGACAAATGAATAAAGGAACAGGTTAATCCCCTGCATATTTTTTTTCTACTTTGTTCTAACATTTTATTTTTTTAAATAAAATAAAAATATAATATATTAGTCTACTAAAATTTGAATACTATAATAATGTGAATACATTACAAACAGTAGAATTACTGATGTTTTTTGGTAAGTTACTGCTGTATTTTCAATTACTTTTAGACATTAATAAAACTATCATAGAAACAATTTGTATCTTTGAATAATACAAGTAACAATAATAAAATATTTAAGGCAGCTAAACCAACATACAGTTTTAGTACCAAATAAAAACTAACGACTAAATCTATGACTAACAACTAACCCTTTAATGTTGACCGTCTTATGTAAATTATACATACTGGGGTACTAATTGACCCCAAAATGGCTAATACCCCACTTGGCTATAAACGCACTGGGTAAAAGCCAGGCTTGTTTATAAAGGTTTCAGCGGCAAATTTCTCAAAGGATAATAAGCTTGGATGAAATTAGGACATCTTGAATGTCTTGTTAGTTTCTATTTAATATAGAGAAAGTTTAAGTTACTACAACATAAAATACAGGATCTATTAAAGATTCTATGTTGCACCCTTTAGTAAAATGCCTTCCTATTTCCTTAAAATCTCACTACAAGTGTCGTTCTATAATATATGCCGTGATCTATAAATATACCTACAAAATTTCACCCAAATCAGTTCAGCCGTTTAGACGCGAGAGTATAAGAAATACATAAAGTAACTTTCTCCACTTCAAAGTTTAGTACCCACTACAAGTTACCAGTGGTGCTTAAAAATCTAGCGGAAAGTTTTACCTAGTATAAAAATACCTTAAAATTCTGTAACAGTATCTTTACGAATTTATCTCATCTCTTTTCGATTTAATCTCGAGAGGAGATTAAACCGAATTTCAAAGGGATATTACGTCTTTGAGGTGTT
This sequence comes from Anticarsia gemmatalis, assembly GCF_050436995.1. Taxonomy (NCBI): domain Eukaryota; kingdom Metazoa; phylum Arthropoda; class Insecta; order Lepidoptera; family Erebidae; genus Anticarsia; species Anticarsia gemmatalis. Next base: position 2,863,001 of record NC_134764.1, on the reverse strand, counting down.
GATGAAAACACGTCCCTCTGAAAAAAATACTTATAGGAAAATTACTACTTTTGCACATCTACAAAATGGCGGCTCCAAACTTCTTAGAATTCGTATCATGTTTGTGGCTAATGAAATGTATTATTGGTTATCAAGGTTCTGGGAAAGGAGTAATTTGAGTGTGGTTTTAAATCCTATTGTTTTTTATTAATGAGCTACGTACGTACGTATTACGCTCTTGCTCGTATTGTTAACTTAACTGTTTTAATTGACTACAAAACAATTCAGTTCTTGTTGGTAAAGTCTCCAACCCGCACTTGACCAGCGTGGTGGACTCAAGGCTTAACCCCTCCCTCATTACGGGAGGAGACTCTTGACCAGTAGTGAGACATTAATGGGTTAAATTAATTATTGAGTCGATTCTTATATTTATAGAAAAATATTGTAATCAAATTAAACTGCGATCGTACCCAGGATTATATTTACAAATCATAGGTTTATTTCACATTTAAATAAAAGTTCAGAAATTTATGTAATTTAAATAGGCATTGACATTTATAATACACAAATATCTTTGAAATATAACTATCTTTAAAACTTTAATAACATTATTATCAGATAACACACATATTCCCTACATACTTAACACAACAAAACTAAACCCAATAATCTTCACAAACTAACTTAAATTGGAGAACAGAACAATAATAGCTATTAAAACTTAATAAACTAGCATCAGATAAAATCTCCTCGCAGCCAATACTCACACAACTCAATAACTGGGGTCAATAAGACCCGAAGGATTAGTTACTGGACGCCGGCGATACGGGTGTTAAGTGTTCGTGCATTGAATACTGCAAGCTAACCCTTTAGAAGGCTATGTTTTGATATAAGTTTTAGATGCTTGTAGCATATTTCGAATGATTATTGTTATAATTTTTTATTAATCAAGGTTACTGTTATTTTTGTCATTGGGATAAAAATAATAATATTTTGAGCTCTTAGTACAGCTGTAAAACTTTTTTCGTACTTGTTATTATTATAGTCTCGCTGAAGATATAGTAATGGAACTAAAATATTTCAGGAGAAAAATAATGAAATTTCCATTCATTGCGGGTTCAATAAGACCCGAAGGATTAGTTAGTGGACGCCGGCGATACGGGTGTTAAGTGTTCGTGCATTGAATACTGAAGCTAACTCTTTAGAAGGCTATGTTTTGATATAAGTTTTAGATGCTTGTAGCATATTTCGAATGATTATAGTTATCATTTTTAATTAATTGAGGTAATTGTTACGACATTTAAACATTGAATCAAAAACCTCGTGAGCTCTTAATAAAGCTGTAAAAAATATTCGTAATTATTTTCTTGCTGAAGAAAGACTGATGAGGCTAAAATGTTTCATAAAAAAATATGCAATGATAACGTGTTAAACCCCATATAAGGAAATTCCCATTCATTGCGGGGTCGATTAGACCCCGAAGGATTAGTTACTGGACGCCGGCGATAGAGGTGTTAAGTGTTCGTGCATTGAATACTGCAGCTAAACTTAAGAGTTGACCCTTTAGTAATAAGTTTTGAAATTAAGATCGAAAAACTTGTAGAATAATTTGCCGGTTACAAATATTTTACAAAAATATTTATTGTAATTTGTTTTGAACATTTTAATGACTTAGTAAAGTTTATAAGATAATACAGAACTTTTCCCAGAAATAGAATTAAATAAATATGTTGGTACATGCAAGAATAGCTTTTATGGCTTGTATGAATCACTGCGTGTGCAAGTTGACTCACACTTGCCTGGTATTTTTTTTATAGTTTTCATCTAGCAAGGTAAAAAGGGAGCTGTTATGTGCTCTTAATAGAACTGTAGAATTCTTCATAATTATACACTATAGTTAATATGGTATATTTAGCTGAAATAAAACGAAAGGTGCTAAAATGTTTCTTAAGAAAATTGAATTGAATAAATAAGTAACATAAACATTTTTCCCATCACATTTTACTTATTAGATTTGCAAAATGTGTTGAACCTAATATTAGGAAATTCCCATTCGCCACGCATCACTTCCGACTGTAATGTTAAACGTAGCGGATGGAATGAAAATAATAATATATTTGATACGAAAGGCCTAGTTTACTTAACAACATTTACTAGACCTTTCGTTCAAAACCTTGAAATTTCCTACTTATAAGCTAAAACGATTTAATTTTCACAATTTCAACGTAAATCGCCTAGCTTCAAAACAGCTGTACTTTGATGAAAAGGTCAGTATAGACAAAATATATGTAAAAGTTTTAGTAAAAATATATTTAGCAGAAATTTTTTTTTGGTAAATAAAAACGTAAAGGTGCTCCCACACAGCAGTTATGTAACGTTAGAAACTGACTTATAACTTTTGTTTTTAAACAAATTTGTTCTAAAATTTTATTAAAATTGTCTTGTTATCGTGTTACACAATGTAGTATAACGTTACATAACTGCCGTATTGGAGCACCCTAATATAACTTAAAGAACCAAAATTAAACCAACATAATCAATAAATAATAAATACTGAATCAAACTCTCACTTTACTAAACTTTACGTCAATATGTATTTAGTATAGTTACAACTATTACTAAAACGGTCTAGACAACTAACATAACAGACCTATCAACATCAAACGTCAGGTTATTGATACCGGTCGTTAATTAGCTCACGGAATATACCGGCTATTGTCTGCAGCGACACGAGTAAATATCCGATATTCAGTGATAGTCCGGTGTTTCTATACACCTAACCTGTTTGATGACTACTGAAAGCTAACTATGGTTTGTAAACGAGTGACTTTGTTCATGATCGTACTGTACTTTATTTACGAATACCCAGACATAAAACAACATTATACAGAAGCTGTCCACGACATGGTTGTCCAAAAATCTGTTTGCCTGACACAAAACAACTGCTTGACTTATAAATCTATACTAATATTATAAAGCTGAAGAGTTTGTTTGTTTGTTTTTTAGTTTGAACGCGCTAATCTCAGCAATGACTGGTTCGATGTGAAAAATTCTTACAGTGTTAGATAGCCCATTTATCGAGAAAGGTTATAGGTTATATCATCACACTACGACCAAAAGGAGCAGAGTACCAGTAAAAATGTTACAAGAACGGGGAAAATTATGACCCATTCTCTCTAATGTGACGCCAACGAAGTTGCACGGGTCAGCTAGTACGAAAATACAACCAGACCCGTAACGTCTATATTATTGAGAACACATAAAGATTAGTTACGAGTGGTAATAGAACCGGCAACCCCGTGGGCATTGATATTAGTGTGACTATGCTACGGTCACGAAAATAATTATTAATTTGATGCAATCGAGTAAAAAAAATTTCATTCAAAAACACCAAAGTAACTAATAATCGAACTGAGTGTTCTTACAGGCTATTGTTTTCAGTACGAAACTTGAGTAACTGTACAATATATCGTGATAGTCCCCCGAATTTTTATCCTCCTAAACTATTTGATATCTGACAACTGATACGTGAGCTTACATCAAATATTCGTGTGTAAAGCACTTCAAATATAGGATAAATTTTCATCGTAACTATAGAAAACATTTGCGGTATTTTCAACCCTTTCAAATGAATACAAATTACTAGAAACTTTAGAAAGTGAAAATAATATTTCATTATTCTGAGAGTGTTGAAACTATTTTATATAACGCTTCAAATATTTAAACGATAAATTAAATCCTGTTCTATTGTTCTAAGGGTTACATGAGTATAGGGTATTTGAGTAAGTTCGTAAAATATTTATAGTCATGTTTGGCTTATAATATGTATGTTATACTCTTTTGTTGCTCGGTAAAAACTTTTTGCTTATGTAGAGATATTTTATTTTGCTTTTTGTCAAAAAAAGCGTCATGACGTCACACTTCGTATATTTGATTTTTAAATTGTTAAATTCGATTATGATATTTCATTACAGATGTACATATTACTCCGGTCAATTTAGACATTTGACCCACGACAAATTCAGGGGAAGCTGAAAATTCTTAAAATTGTTTAAATTATAATTATAAACATTGTCTTAAAAGTCCCAACCGATCCCATGTAAGGAAAAAATTTTAGCGGGGTAATAAGGTCCAAAAAATTAGTTTTTCGCGATTTTCTTGAAAACGGTAAGTTTTATCGCAAAATTACCCCAGACATAATTTGTAGATCAGGGAATTTCCTATAAAAAAGGTATCAATATTTTTTTCCCTAAAAGCCACCGCTTCTGAGATATAACGATGCAAAACCTCTGGAAAAGGATTATGTATTGAGAACCATTCCAAAAGTTTTCGTAAGTCTTTAGCATCTTTTTTTACTCGTGAATCACTTGCATCAACATGCTGCTCGGTCGTATCCATCCTAACATTAGCCAGATCTTCTAATTTTTCACAAACTGTATTCATTGCATGCATACTATAAACCCATTTACTTATGACACTCTGTTTTGTGCTTCTTCCTCGAGCAATACCTCCATCTGTCTTCATAGCTTTCATCATAGACTGCTCAATTACCATGTCCGTTGAAGTGCCACAGCTTAATTTGTCTGAACGTCTCACAGTGAAGAATCCTTCTGAAATTTTTTTATAGACTTCAGGATCTATGAAATTCTCTAATAGTAGCATATCCTGCAAGTATAGGTGTGCAGACTTAGCATACGGAAAATGTCCAGACGCGTGAAAGTAAGGAAGCATTTCTTTGACGCAGTTTAAATGAGCTTTCCAATCCCCCATACGTTCAGCTCTTAAAAACTCTTTAAGAATTGAAACCATATAAAAATATTGAATCCAAAGTTTCGCTGTTGGTCCTCGTTCCTCATAATCCTTATGTTTTTGATTCAGTTTATTAAGTAAAGCTCCAGATATTTCATCATTTTCAATATCATTGTATGAAAAAATTTTATCTACTATATTTTCGATATTAATTATTAAATCAGCATCCATGATGTCATCGATTTCAACTTCTTTTAATATTATAATTGCTAAAGCAAGTTGAAGTAGTGTATGACTGTATTATGACGCTCGCAATTTTTTGCATCGTTATATCTCAGAAGCGGTGGCTTTTAGGGAAAAAAATATTGATACCTTTTTTATAGGAAATTCCCTGATCTACAAATTATGTCTGGGGTAATTTTGCGATAAAACTTACCGTTTTCAAGAAAATCGCGAAAAACTCATTTTTTGGACCTTATTACCCCGCTAAATTTTTTTCCTTACGTGGGATCGGTTGGGACTTTTAAGGCAATGTTTATAATTATAATTTAAACAATTTTAAGAATTTTCAGCTTCCCCTGAATTTGTCGTGGGTTTACTGATTTTTTGGTCTAATTTGACCGGACTAATATGCGTATTTGCCGTAATTTAATTTCCACCGTCATATGACCGTTTAAAATATGACGAATTACTTTTAAATGGAATAATCTACGTTAAAATTGTTAAACTAACAACTATTTTTGAATACCAATATAAAACTTTTCGTTTTAAACTAGTTTTATCAATAGTTTTTGTGTTTATTCGTTTTAAAAAGTCCTACATAATATTGGTCAACGTTTTAGGGCCCGAAAACAACACTTCATTATAATTATATTGTGTATAACAGTTTTAACACGAAGAGCCTTAAACGTCCGTTCTTTTAATGGAACCCAAAAAATGTGATCAAAGGAGCGATCACGAACCACTTGTGTTTAATATTATCAAGTTGCTGTTGATTTTTGTATGGAAAATTTATCAGCGCTTCTTGCGTAGGTTTTTAAATAGGATCAAAAGTCACATGATATGATAGCAAAATAAAAAAGTGATGAAAATTTAGTGCATGAATATGTTTAAAAATAAATAATGAAATAATGTTTATTTACCAGTCTCATTCCAATTGTTTAAAAACTATGCTAAACTAAAGTTACAATGTTTAGCTTTAGTAGTTAAACTAAGCGCGACACAAAAATATGTCGATAAAAAAATCTTAAAATAATAGGTATAAAAATATCATATTATAACCCTAATTTTCAAATGACATAAGATTAAATTTGCTTCAATGCGTAAGAGACATACTTTTTCATAAAAGTAGGATTTAAAAAGACATCTCAATTCACTGTAAAATGTGTTGGGTTCTACAACCAAGCTTCCTTTAGTACTGTACTCAATTCTCTATTATTATCGGCTACCGACAACCGACCTGTCATCGAGAAATTTTGTATGAAAATCTGATTAGCGCCTCTGACGGATGTCGTAGAAACTTTTTTGGCAGTACATTCTAAATTTCAAAATGTCGATAGTTAGCCGGTTGTCGGTAGTCGATAGTAGTAGAGAATCGAGGTACTGGTACATAATATTAGGTACTTAAACGTATACGTTACCTATGTTCAGTGTTCAAAGGTTTTGTGCTAATGTTTGACTTTCTCTTGTAATACCACTTTGGGACTAACGTGTTTGTTGAAGTAAGTGGGTTCGATTCTAAGTGAGCTTGTTTTCAAGTGTCTAAATCTAGTTAATGGAGTCATTGGGCTGTGTGGTTAGGAATAGCTTAGAAAAGACGGTAAAAGAGACGGCAGTAACAACATAGTGTTTTATACAGCTGAGCATAACATATAAAAATATATTTGTAAGAGTTTATCTAATGAATATTAGACTATTATGGAGATCAAACTAGATTTCCGCCCGCGGTTTTCCACGCTTCAAATTTCACCCCCTTCGAGAGAATTTCCTAAAATCTTCTCTTAGTGCTCCTCTACACTTCCTCAGGAACGTTCACACCAAATTTCCACTTTCTACGTTCAGTAGTTTTGTCTGTGCGTTGTTCATCACTCAGTAACGGAAGATTGTTTCAATATATTGATTATTTTATTAATTATTCGGTTTCACAACGCAGTGCCTACCTAATAAAAATTAAAAACAACAAAACAATCTTTAAGGTTTGTTCAATGGGTATTTAAATAAACAAAATATTCACAAATGCTACCAAATCACAGCGAAAGAGATATTTTTGCTAGACAATGTTTATTACATCACAAAATGTATATACAAACATGTTCTACATCCATAGAAACACCTCACACTTTCAGGTAACATTAATATCCATCAAGCACTAGGTAACTCGAAGCAAACGAAAACAAAAGAATAAAATACATCATACGACAAGATCATTACATTATTACTAGTAGGTAATACTAGCATCGTACTAGTACATAAATAACAGCAGTAGGTACTAGGTACTAGTATAAATAATGTAGTAGTATACAACACAGAATAAAACAAATCATACGACAAGACCATTACATTATTATCAGTAGGTAATAACAGATACTAGTACCGTACTAGTATATAAATATAACATAGTATTAGGTACTAGTATAAATAATGTAGTAGTATAAAATACGGCCAGTTTCCCCGTTGATAAGGAAAGTCTTAAGACTTTAGTACCTTGTAACCAGTATATTGCACATTACTACTACAGATAGACTATGCTGACTGTGGGGTAAGGTCTGTGTGTTAGCTGAGCGGATTGTCACATCTTTTTGGTGAAATAGATTTAGAGGAGTAGGATTTAATGTACCTAAAAACATATTCTGAATATCAAATTAATCATTCATTCATGTCACGTATTACCGACCATGGTAGTCAAAATTACAATTAGGTACTCAATCCATTTGGTACTAGTTCGTAAAAGCGTATGATGTATGTTTGAAAGAACAGCTGGCTAGAATCTTTCACTCTTAATTACCAAAAAAATTACAATCAGGCAATCAATATTTAATAATTGTTTGTGTTTCGCAGAGAAAAACAAGATCACGTCTACGACATCCCTTATTGGTATGAAAAACATAAAATGATAAATCATTTTAACAGTCCACAAATCGCCAATATTCATCTATTCAGCAATGACGCCTAAATCCCAAAATAATCAAATGTTTGATTACTCATTATCGCTCACTTCATTCTAGTTACCAACCAATCAATATCCACAATAAACAGCTGCCTCAAATACATCGACCACTAGCAACCAAACCTCACAGAACCATTGTTACTAGACCACGTAATGAAATCAGCGAGCCGCTGTCAATCACACCGCAAAACAAGATGGCGGCCAAGTGACTTGTTATGCTCCTCATGCATTGTGCAAGTGCCCTTATACACGCTCACGAGTAAAAATGTAAAATATTAATTCTATTGCTAGGAAACCTAAAACCTAACTAATGCCCTTAAAAAAATTGCTACAAACCCTAAAAGCTTACCTTATGTTGCTTCTCTTGATAAAAGTGCAAATTATTAACATCTAATTACTGCAAAAACCGTCAATTCATTGATAGAGAAAAATGCCAAAATCACAAAATAGTTCACTGTTTGAACAATCATCTATTAGAACTCTCTTCATTGTTTTTACTGACCAATCAATGCCCACAATACATCGACCACTAGCAACCAAACCTCACACAACCATTGTTACTAGACCACGTAATGAAATCAGCGAGCCGCTGTCAATCACACCGCAAAACAAGATGGCGACCAAGTGACTTGTTATGCCCCTCATGCATTGTGCAAGTGCCCTTATACACGCTCACGAGTAAAAATGTAAAATATGAATCCTATTTACTAGAAACCTTAAAAGCTTATTGTAGTTTACTTATATTTAAAGACAAAATAGAGATTTTTGGTTTCATCTTGCTGTTAAAGGGTGATAGTTTTAAAATGATAAAAGGTTGTATTTTTTTAAATAATAAAACGTTGTCTTTTAAGAAAAGTAAATGCAGGTTTTTATATTTTTGTCTCAAAATATATTTTGCTTTACAGAATGTTACTTTATTTAATAAAAGAACACATTTAAACATTAAAGACAACGTTGTCTACAAAATATTTTATTTTCTAAAACATTTCTCCTTAACGTACAATTTCAAAATGTACACGAAATAACATGTTTTGCTCATTATTGTTGCAGCGTTGCTTTCAAGCTTTCTTCCTAAGTAAATGTTATTTTTTCTTTAAGTTGTAAAATGTAATATATCTTTTAAATGCCTGCCTATCCCTAAAGATATCCCGTATAACAACGTGAACATAAACTTATGTTGTACTTAAATGAATAGTATTAATAAAATTTTATAGTTTAACTAGCCGATTCGCGCAGCTCTGCTCACGAATTATTTGTTTGCTTTTTGTTCTCCATTATAACTTTTCACATGACATAAAGATAATTTTACATATTACATGTAGCATTGGTTGTGCTGTTTGAGTTTTGCGCTTAGCAACACATTTAGCGATTTATTTTTATACATTTATAATAAAAAATATCCTATGTCCGTCTCACGGTTCCAAGCTCCGTCAGACTATTGTCTCTTTCACCAGGAAGTCCAACTCAAATTCCCTTATTCTTTATTTATCAAATCTTCGTACAAGTGAATTCTAAATCGTCCTATTTGAACGTGAATTCGTTTCATTTGGGAGTTCGTTGAACATCTATTGTGTTGAGTTCGATCTTTTATTCCATTCACTTTACGATTCTGTTACATTTGAACTTGTTTTATTGGGGTGCGTTCATGAAAAGGGCCACGAGGTTAACGGTCACTCAGAAGTTATTCTTAAGTCCTTATCGGAAACATGTTTTCTTTAATGGGTATATTTCTCATTTCAGTAATATATAACATATTATTTAAAATCCAATAGGGCATATTACATGAGACTACCATTGCGGTTAGAGAAACATGAGTGGTACCGCAATTCTGTCTATAACTTCGTGTGTAACAGATGTGGTGTATTATTTTTTTACCTCATGTATCGATTATGTCACAGGCAGTCGATTTTCTTGCAAATCTTAAAGGTCAAACTTCTACGTAAACTATAACTTCTTGTATCCTTTTTCTTCTTTTGGAAATTTTAGTACTCCAAACTAACAGTCCTAATCGCAGAAAATGCATTCATCAAACACAAAATGTGTCTTTCGCATTTATTTTTATAATTGATTTGTTTTCAAGACAATGATTATTAAATATCTGTGTACAGCATCTACATTTTGCTTATACAAACAATAATATTTGCCCAAGTAATAACCCTCTCAGTAGCATTGAACTACTTAGCATTGAAGTATTTTGTTTTCATCGGGTTATCTGTTACAACTGTTTGTGATGACGTGGATTACAATGGAAATGTCGCGGCTTATTATTGTTTAGTTAGATACGAATTATATTGTTCTAGTTGTGAGATGTGGATTTGTTGAAGGCTGAAGACATTATTTAATCGTGCTACAAACTCTTTAGCTTTTAAAGACATTTTGTAAAACAGTCATGTGACTAGTTAAAAATATTGTCTTAAAACTCTGCTCAATAAATTGTATGAATGGTTTAATACCAAGCTCATAAAAAGAAATCAAACTTTACGAAATACAGAAAGAAGCTGTTGTTTAGAATTTAATAAAATAAAATAACTTTAATAATAAACCTCTTATATGAACATTTTTACTTTAATAATTGCTATAAATTAATTTAGATTTATAATGCATTTGAAAATTTGTCTGAAACCATTTTGACTTCAAGCCCATTGACGGTAAAAAATAAGCACCAAAAGTCGTCAAAAGCGTGACTGAAACGTTCTGAAATTGGAGCAATTTAGTGACATTCCCCGAAAGTGAAGTAATAACGTCACTTGAAAAAAGGACTCTAAATTGTACTGAGTTACGTTTTAAGCTCTAGAGAGTTATATCTTGTTAGGCTAACTACAGTGTTAATTTTTTCGTTTAAAATAGAAGACATACATTAAATTTCATACTACCTCTAAGTGCTTAAATTCTGTAAAATTTCATAAGCTATGAAATATTAGCATTGCTTCCAAATGGATATCAACTTACCATCGTAAAATGTTAAGTTAAGCATAGCCGCTGTCTTTTGCGTATTTCAAAACTTACATTAAGCAGTTTAAAATATCAAACGCTCAGTTCAACAACTAAATAATTAATATAGTTAATTCTACTATACTAAAGAAATCGAAACAGACAAGCTCTTGGTAAAATAACGGCAGCGTTTATCAAGTTTCCTAGATAATAGAACTGCTAAGTGCTGGTACAGAAAAATTGAGGGTAAATCCTATACATTTAGATGTTACATTTTAAGAGTGAAAGCCTATCGTTTAACTCGGCTACTTCTAATCTCGGATAACATAATAGTATGGACCTAAACAACAACAACAACACAAACAAATATTGGCTAAATGATTATTCCAGTTAATTGATATTTAAACTTATAATTCGTACACCGTCTTTTCACAATGACTTATAAAAAATATGGGTCTTACTATACTTTATAGCTTAAACCGCTCTTGTGTTATTTTATAGCTATTTTAGTTCAATTTAATAACTTTTAAAAATGGACTAAAATGCCTTCTGTGAAGATTATTAAAAGTCATAACTACTTCTTTACTTCAGACTGTTCTTAACAATCTATGATCCGTGGTTGAAAGATGAACAAGTGCAAAACAAATACAAAATAGTGTGTCCTACAAAACTTGGCAGACGAAACACGAGTGTCCGTTACATAATATGTAAAGGAATTCAATAACGGCCGAGTGTACCGTGAAGAGCAAGTATCGCGAACTCTCGTGTTACTTTCAAACTCTGACTAATGCTCTTGTCTAAGACTGTACTGTGGAAAGATATGTTCTGTTTGAAATAGGGACTGGTTGAAAATAAGTTTATTTGAGAAGCTTCAATAAAAAATTTGGCTGTAATATTTTGATATTAATTTGTAAATAATGATTCCAAAATTTAAAAGCTATTTTTTAATAAGGATATTAATAGTACCGCATTTATTTAGGAGTTGAAGGTTAAGAAATGTTGGCTATCGTAAAGACGCCTGTGATATTTTTTGAGATTATACTCGTATATTTATGTTTTGGAATTTTATTTATTTTTAGAGTAGAAATGTTGGTTCACCTCTACAAAAGAGGAATATTTGAGATTCAGACATCTTTAAAATGTATTAGAAACACCATTTGATTGTAATTTAAACCTTGAATTATTATAAATACTCATGATAATTCAACTTGGATCCAAAAATATTTCCAAAACTTTCCTCAACACAATATGTCGTTTACATATTTAAATCCAAAATAATGGAAATACTAAATTATTCTACACTGACCTGCGGGGTAAAGTTGGGCGGCTGCAAAGGGTTACAGATAGGCGGCGCCGCGGTGCTCCCATAGTGTTGCTGGTACGATGACGTCAGAATCTTCTTGTGCGCAGACGCATGCGCGCGGTAAGCGCTCACACTCAACTTCATCACTCTAATTTGAACTGTATTACAGTAGAATAAGGTCGATATTTATAAAACTTTTACACTATTTGTTACACAGTCACTTATGTCCTTATATTAATTTCTTTGTGGATTTTAACGCACAACCGATCTTCTTGATTGACTAGTTTTTTTTATCTGAAACAAAAGAGAAATTATTAATTTTAAATACTAGAAATAACACAAATACATACGTAAACACAAAAGTTATAATAAAGTGTACTGCTAAGTCTGCTACAGTATAATTCGCCCATTTGGTAGTAGTCTAAAAATGTTATTTTTATTAGAAACTACAAATGAACGGCGCTGATAAGGTACATATGACAAAACAACGATGCGTATAAAATTTGCATCCAGAAATACTTTCAAAGCTTTCATAGACAAAAAGCATACATTGGCTGTTTTGATAAGAATTAATGTAAAATATTATGCTTTTGAAAAATAAAAATCTTGGAAAACTAAGCAAAAACGCGAGTGTAGGTTTGAGTATTTCACATGGTTGTATTACAAAATTGGACGTTCTGGCCACAGAAGTGCATGAATTCAGGAGTTCCTGGGTTCTTTGTCTCATATTTTATGATTATTTTATACTTTTGTGTCAATTTTAATTATGAAAAGTCATCCAGCAAATCTCATTTAACAAAACCTCTCTCAAGTGTGCTAAAACATCACTATAATTTCCTCAACTTCAAACAATAAAAGTTAAAACTCAACCCTCATTCCTTGTTCAATACCCAGCGAATATATTGTCGAGTCATTGCTCTCTGTCAAGTACACTGCTTGTTGAGTACTGCACACTCTGTCAGCGTATTCATAGAAATCCAGCAATGTATATAGCTCAAGTGCATTGACTCGTCACTGGCGTGATTAAGGAATTAGCCGAAGTAACGACACTCATTAAGATTCCTACTCAAAGTTTTATTTAACATAATTGTCGAATTATGTCGAGGTTATGTTGAAATATGAACAAGAATTAAAGAGTTATAAGTGAGAATTAAGTTTGATGAACTCGTTTATAAAATTAAATGTTAAGTCTTTTGAACTCCTGTGTCTAAGTCCTGACTCAAGGTTTCAATGTAAAGACTATTTAAGACGTTACGTGAAGGGATTACTATCTCCGTAAATGTACCTAATTATGTAATGAAAGAAAGTAAGTAATGTATAAAAAAAATGGTATTGATATTTACTCATTTTTGCATATAGTGCAAACAATGATTCAATATCAGTAGTAATATAATCCTCAGAAGAAACAACATCTTTAATTCATAAAAAAACGACACAAATCACTTCAACAATAAAGTTCAACAAAAATCACACACCAGCCCTACGAAGTCTACGAACGCCTACGAGGCGCTACGGAGGTCTACGATAACATCTACGAGTATATTGCACTATGAGTCAACATTCCCAATGAACAGAATACGTTGTTCACTTCAATCTATTTTATTTTCTTTTATCAGCCCTTCTTTCCCTAGAGATGTAGATCCCAACTGAACAATCCCATTTAATTTAGGCCGTCCTTTTTGAAAGACTTAAGTCAATTTGATTATGGACAGTGGAGTAATTGAAGTAATTTATTAGTCGTCTTGTTTATTTGTTGACTGCAAATGGGACTGGTTGAATGATAGGAGTTCAGTTTGAAAGGTCAAGGTCAGACTTGTATTAAAATCATTATTATGGGTAAATAATACATCTTTACTTAATATTATAAAGCTGAAGAGTTTGTTTGTTTGTTTGTTTGTTTAAACGCGCTAATCTCAGGAACTACTGGTCCGATTTGAAAAATTCTTTCAGTGTTAGATAGTCCATTTATCGAGGAAGGTTAAAGGCTATATATCATCACGCTACTACCAATAGGAGCAGAGTACCAGTGAAAAATGTTACAAAAACGGGGAAAAATTTTAACGCTTATGTAACGCAAGCGAAGTTGCGCGGGTCGGCTAGTCCGTTATATTTGATAAATTTCCTAATAACTATTGTGTACGTCTAAATTTTTTCAAGGTCACATTTTTCATCTGTATGTGTGTTTTTTCTGATAAAGGTCAATTTATTTTACTTGATCACGAATCGTGATTATCATTTATATTATTAATATGCGTTACATTAAAAACGGTTAATTAAGCATTTTAATATAAAAACAACTTGTGTCACAGAAATAAGATAACAGTACAGTCGTCTCCAAAAGTCAGTTTCCACCAAACTTGACCTTGAACTTTCAAGGTCACCTAAATTTCAACATTAAATTAAACTGCCAAAATTATATCAGCCCTCAACGTTTATCGCGGAAATAAATTAATTTACAAATTTAATTAAGATCTTAAATCTTCGCGGAGCTGTTTAATTATGTGCTTAGTTTAAATGTTTTGATAATTTATGTAAGTATCAGAGATTTATTGTTCACTAGTATTCATTTGGCTTATCTTTAGTACTTCTAGCAAGTATTACTTGTATAGGTAGCTTGGTTTCATATGCTCCAGAGGGGACGATTGCATTTGCACCAATTTTTGTTCTTGTCAAACAAATAGTAATGAGTTAATTTTTTTCTTGTTTAAATAGAAATTTAGCAGCTCTTGCGGTATTGAGAAATAAGTCTTTGAAAACGATTGGATGGCGCCTACTGTATGTAGTCCGAAAAATATTAAGTTACTGGATAAACTCAAGAAAATAAAAAAAAATATCGTTCTATACTATTTTAAAAGCAGGGCAGTAAAATTACTCGTGTTACATTGCATCAGCACATTATTAGCTTCAAATAACAATCCTAATGTTTTTTGGATTTAGTTTTCTAGCCTTCATATAGTTATATACAATAACATAGATACAATTTATTTTTTAGAACAAAACCCCTGTTATAAATCTACACCATAGACACAAAACATTCACGATCCGTCACCACTTCTCACTCTTATCCTCAAGAGTATAACGTATCATGAGCGCGATTTATTTAACACATCTCCCTTTCAAAGGGTTCAAGAAACACCCTTTGTGATGTATGGGAATGTTGTGGGACTATTATGGGTTTATATGATGGGAAAATTAATCTTCATTGTACTAAGTATTACTTTTGGATAATCAAAGATTTTTAATGGAGAAAATTGATGTTATTATTTATTAAAGAGTGACAATAGTTAATGATAGTTTGCATTGATTTGATATTTTATATATGTCATCTAAAAGCTCAGGTAATTAATAATTTAACTTGTGGTATTTGTTTTTCTTTTACTTGTGGTATTTTATGTGGTATATAAAAAATAAAAAAGTAGTGACTTCTTCGGCATTAACAAAACTATATTTATATTCATTTTTATACGTAATTTCCTTTAAAAATAATTACCGAAATTCTTCTACACCAGTTATCTAACAAAAATGTTATGTACAGAAATTCTTTTACGGTTCTTATTAATGAATGACTTTTCAGATATTTTTCCGCTCAGTCATTAGACGTAAGATAAAAATAGATATTTCAGTACATTACCTTTATAATGGGCAATAAGTCAATGAACATGTCAAGATCAGACACATTACTTATGTTCACACGATTGATCACAAGATAGTTGTAAAAGTTGTATGTTTTCAAAATGCCTTGAACCCTAAGAAAGTTACAATACATAAAGTAATAAAACTTCCAAAACTCAATATTTTTCTTAATTAATATGCAAGTCGCATAACTCAAAGGCCTCCCTTTTATTTCAAACTTCCTATATCGGCATCAACTTTTATTTGTACCTCGATTCTCTACCACTATCGACTACCGACAATCGGCTAGCTATCGAATTTAATTTATTTTGACATTTAGAATGTACTGCCAAAATATTTCCAACGACGACCGTCAGAGGCGCTGATCAGATTTTCATACGAAATTTCTCGATGACAGGTCGGTTGCCGGTAGTCGAACTAGTAGAGAATGGAGCTACTGGTATACTGAGATACGTTCATTTATTTAATTAAAGTTAATTCACAAAAAATTAACATAGCTACATAGTAACGCTTACAAGGTTCATTATAGAAGAATTTTCAATGAGATCTGACAACCAATTTATTTAAGTACGTATACTCCACGTAGGCTGACGTAGGTGACTGCCTCCGTGGCGCAATGGTTTAGTTGAATAGTTCCCCACGCCGCTACCATTGCGTTGGGAGGTCATGGATTCGATTCCCACCCGGAACAATCTATACTAATATTATAAAGCTAAAGAGTTTGTTGTTTGTTTGTTTGAAAGCTCTGATCTCAGGAACTACTGATTCGATTTGAAAAATTCTTTCAGTGTTAGATAATTCATTTATCGAGGAAGGCTATAGGCTATATATCATTACGCTACAACTAATTGGGGCAGAGTACCAGTAAAAAATGTTACAAAAACGGGGAAAGTTATGACCCATTCGCAAGCGAAGTTGCGCGAGTCAGCTAGTTATTTATGCGATTCATAAATATGGAATTGTTTTGGGTCTATCTATACTTTGTGTCCGTTGTCTGCATCTTTATAAAAAACCCCTCGACACAAGAGAAATTCTTAGTACGGGAGTTGTCTATAAAAAAATGAAATAATGTCCTGTAAACGTATAACAGGCACCACAATTGTTGTTATTGCTACAGCATTAGTTTGTTATAAATACACTTCTCGTATTTACGTGACAAAGAAAATGTACTTGGTTGTTAAGAAGTATTTCACACTTGAAGTAATATGACGCCTACATGCGTCTGCTTTCGCTGCTTTGTACAGCGTGTAGGTGTTATACTTACACGTAGTTTGTTTAAGGTTCCGTATCTTTTCAATAGTTAGAAGTGGTTACGGAAATTCCGAAGTTTTTTTTTTTTACTCTTCGACTGTTTTTTTGGTCTGGGTAGTGGTGACTGCTGATCATGAGGTGTCAATTCCCGGGTCAAACAATTGGCAATTAGGCTTTAATCTAACTCACTTTAGACTATTTTTTATTGTGAGGATAGAGAAAAATATATCAAATCTTATCTCTAGTGCAGGGATGGTAATAAAATCAAGGTTAAGTTTACCATTTCTTACTAACTCAGCAAATTTCATAATTTTCTTTAAATTCATAACAATGTGTGTAAAACATTTCATAACATTAAAAAACTATATTTGCACCTTTTTCCCATAGATGTAGGTACTTTCATGATACATGGCTGGTAAGAACACCAAAGTAAGTGATACAATTTTAAGTTTCCCTTCTGTTTCGTAGTGAAGCACAACACTACAGCAGGCGCCACGATGTCGAGAGAGGCAGTGAGTAACACGGACCGTTATTGATCTAATGTCGGCAACCTGTCCTGTTCGGTACCGATGTTGAGCCTTTTGTAATGTGAGTACGATGTGTCTGGATAGGTCTGTTTGTAGTGTTCATATCGGAACATTTTTTGTACCGGCTGTAGATGTCATATAATATTCTGTATTGGGTGTCGAATAGAAATTACAGATAGACTTTGAGTAACAGATGAAAGTAAATCACCTGTAAAATGTAAATAAAATTATTTATAACTTTAGTTTATGTATAAACTTATAATAGACAAAATTGTTGAAGGCTAGATTGTTACTTTGTAAAGTTAAACCAATGTAGACGTCAGAAAAAAACTCTGGGTTTTACCTAGAGTTTTTACAATCATACAACTTTAGCAAAAATGACATTTAATTTTTTATTTTAATGTCAAAATGTCATTAAATTGAATTGTTATTTGTGTAATTAAATCTACATTGCAAGTAAACTTAGTAAAACAAATGACTCACATTCTCTTTTAACTAAACAACAACACCTCTTTGATAAAACACAGGCATTATTTTAACCTCTCACAAAGCACGTTTCCGGCTAAAACTTCCACCGTACTTGGGTGTAAAACCACAAAGAGTAGGTGACGCTCACTCGAGAGGAATAAAACGAACACTTTGACTGCACAACTAAAAGAATCACGAGTTTCTATTCCATTTCATTTTTAGAAATATTTTGTATATTTCAATGGAGACGGAATTTCGAAATTTTCTTATATGCAAGTGAAAATTTTGTGGGTAAAAGAATTTTGATTTGGATAATAATACCTCTATAGCGCATTGTTCAACTATTCGTACATCCGATTTTTTTTTATGTGTATAAAAGATTTTTAATTAGGATAAATGGTAATTTTTTTACTGTTAATTAACGTTTTTCAAAAACATTATGAAATGTTTTCAGATAAAAAAAAATTTAAGAGCAATTTTTTAAACACACATTTAGATCAAAAGCGTAGGCGAGTCGTTTTAATTTGGAATTCATAGAACTAATATTTATTTTTAATTAAAAATATAGAACGTTAATATTCCTCTAGAAAAAAATTGTTTACAAAAAAACCTGTTGCCCATATTCTTTGATACAAATTGTCATCAAACATGGTCAGTTCATCAAACAATATATTCAATACGTATACGTTTTTAACAAATGAAATATTTCCAAAAATAAACCAGCTAAATTACAGTGTATTTTCAACATTTCGTAGAAAATAACAATCACTGGATGGTTTTCAAAGCTACACGAAACATAATACGAATGCATTTTTTTATCTATTGAGTTCGCCGAGCTTGTATCAGAAATTGTAAATTGGTTTTAAACAATACCTATGTGTGTCAAATTTTGACAAAATCCTTTCAGTATTTTAACATACTATAGTATAGTATACTATAGTTATTTTGTTTAATGTCAAAAACAATACGTGATGTTTCCGAAGACGATGTCCAAGATAGAGGAGGAGTGGAGGAGAAGGAATAGGAAAGTTGACAACCACACTACCATGTGGGATTCATAGCATGGAAGAGAGATGAGACAGAGAGAAAGAGAGAGAGAGAGAGAGATAAACAGAGAGATAGTGAAAACGGTACGAAATAGTACACTTACATTAACCCATGAAAAAAAAGCGGAGACACGTAAAAAAAAACAGACAAAATTTATTATAACGAAAACATAGAACATTGGTATAATTTATATTTATACTAAAATGCAATATTTTTATTACACATAATTCAGCTAGAATTCCGTGGTGAACGTGAGGCGCGTTGTGATGTAGTTGGCATACTAATACGGTACACAGTGCACGATGAATGCCATGGAAAATGGCCAGCAACTTAGTGGCACATTATGATGTAGATTAGATGGCATTTTGGTCTCGTATTTGAAAGGAATGGTTAAGGTATAGATGCAATGTATTTTTAGCCGACTTCAAAAAGGAGGTTCCTAAGTTGCCTATATTTAAATAACTTTTCAAAGGGTGCACCAATTCTTATGGTTTTTTTATGAAGCAATTGCCGTTCATGCGGTCCTATTTAAATTTAATTGAAACATTACATGTTGAGTTTTTGTTTCATCCTTAAAATAAGTAACTTAGTCAACATTAATGACACCGGTACCTTTTTTTCGACCCTCACAAAATGGCGAAAAAGCTGCGGCCAAGCGGAAATGTAGCTTAACACTCGGTTTTTTGCATTCGACATTTATGAATAAGTACAACTTCAAATTTTTTTAAGTCCGTCAAAAATATCCCCAAAAAAAGGTGAATATCATGACTACAATATACATACAAAATACTAATCATTGTATCACATACGGAAACAAACACTTGAGTGACCCGATAGTTGTGACGAGTTTGACTGTACTTATGTCCGTGGTTTCAATGTTTCTTGAGTCCGCCGTGACTTTTGGGTTAAACCCATGAGGAGAAAATGTATTATGAAAGGGGTTGACCTGTGGATTTCTTATCTGTGTTTAGGTAACTTCTGACTAAATTGATTATTTTACTGATAATTTTAGTGATACTGATACATTTAACTGGTAACTACAAGGGTCATGGGTCCAATTCCTGCTTCGCACTGAGTAACGTACCTTGCATAAATTCAGCACTAAGAGTAAACTTATTCTCTATTTTATGAATCTATTTAATTATATTATCAATGCCATAGATTAATGTTTTTCGTTATATGCCTCTGCCTACACCATAGTATAACAAGCGAGCTGAATCATTTCGACTGTCATATGAAAAGTAACTTTAAATAATCTCTCTTTCCCGAACAATGACCTTTTCTACTATACAGTCACAAACGATATTTTTAACTTTTAATTCTTATTTCTTATAAATTTATTTCAATGTGTAGGTAGATAAGCAGCTTTGCAATTGTATCCTCCCACTCGATATGGACAAAGAACATTAACATTTTACCAGAAATAATATCCACTTTTCATGAAAAGTAAATGTAATAAAATACTTTTTAAGTAGATCATATTTAAAACCATTGTGTAGGAAACAATAAGCATAAAATGTTATATTAAAATGTATTGTTCCCAAAAACATTGTCAAATATTGAATTTAATTCCAAACATCTTTTATGTTAAAATATTTTTGATAAGTTTAAAGAGACATTACATACAACATTATTGTAACCAGAAAAAATACTGCATGTTTTTAATGAATTTGTAGACTGTCGTATTAAATTGATTGAAAGTAGTTTCTGATTTTCTTAATATGACAAATATTAATGGGATCTTCTACTACTACGTAATTCGGAATAAATCAAATTGTGGCAAGACAGTGTGGGTTTGATTCCGGGTCATCAACTAAATCCATTCAACACATTACTTATAATACTTATGCTCCATTGCATCCAAATTAATTTTGCGGTTGAGCTGTGAAAACTTTGAAGACAAGACTAACTTCCACATTTATAGTATTAGTTCAAAAGTATTGACTTACATTATTATACTAAGATACTTTTCCACGCGGACAAAGTTTCGTTCAGCTACTATCTGCCTATAAAAAATATTGGTTTCAAAAAAATAATTCCAGATTAATATGCAGTTTCTCGCATAAATTTTACAATTTTTAATTAGTTTCCCTAACAAAGTCTTTGTAAGTGAACCGAGGTGCTACAGTCTTCTGCATGGTTTGAGATCGACAGATAGATCACGGAGATGATCGGTATCTATACACGAACCACGGTTAGTTACAACGCTACTCTTGGCTATTGTTTACTTTTACATCGAATTTTTGTATTCTTCTTCTTCGCGTCAATGGTTTTTGTAAAGTTAACTACCTCCAGTTTTGTATAAACAATTGTTGTATTAAAAAAAAATATCCATAGAATTAGTGTACTAAGTGTTTTTGTTTTGAAAATCTGATGTAATTTGCCTTTTTTTCTGTATTAAGGTGTACCAGTAGCCCTATTTTATACAACCGGAACAGTTGGGTATCGGCAGTTTGACATGTTAATTGAACGATAAAATTAGTTCACAAATCACTCGCCAGGGGCGCTGGTCGGAATTATCATACTTAACAGAATTATACTCTACAGTGGATAAAAATAGGAAAATTAACCCTATAAACAATTATTTTAAAGTGCTATACAAACTACTTAATAAAAACTTACGGCTTTAACAGACAATAAAGAAAACTTAGAAAATTAATTGAAGCCTAAAGACTGAACAAAGTTCAACCTTCTAAGTGAGCGTATACATTAACAATTTCCAGCTTTTCTTTAGTATGTTACCGACTAGTTACTATATTGCGATCAGTGAAAGAATACAGTTCAAATTCAGTATATAGATAAGTATCTGCGTTACGTACATAACTTTGATACTTATATATTGATGAAGACATGAGAAAAGACGTATGATTCTGTACAGTAACAATAACATATTTCTTGTTATCTGGAAGACGAACTTCTACTCTTTGCTACTTCTAACTATTAATTATCTGTAAGTTTTCAAGATTTTATAACGGAAATACAGTTATGAAATCGAGAAGCTATTACTCACATATGCGGTTTAACCGACGAGGTCGCAAATACTGGTAAGAAACACACGAAATTTCCTTTTTATATTATTAACGTTATTAAATAATTACTTGTAGAATAACAACAATTATTATTAATTAATCTTTAAACTTGAAGTACAGCAAATTGGCAGTACATTCGCTAGTGTAAACTCACCCTTAGCAAAGCCTTTCATCATCATTCATCCGTTTTTTATCGAGCGGTTTGTTTTGAACCGAGATAAACCGTACTCTTCCAAAGTAGTTTTAAAAGTAAATAAATTGCCAAGTCTTTGTTCAAACCGGCTTCTTTCGGTGAAAGAAAAGTGAGAGATCTTTTACTAAATTGCTAGTAATATCTTTTAAGATTAGAATGATATGGTTCTAATGTGATGACTTGAGATATGTTGATTAATGAGCTGTCTTATACATGAGTACTTTAAAAGGTTTAAACTTAGATTTTTTGCTACATAAGTGTACTAATGGATATTTTTATCAACATTACTAGAGGTTTTTATGCCGTAGTTTATTACCCTATAGTTACGGATTTCTTGATCAAATTAGCGTATCTAATCATTTGCATTGTCACTCGTGGTTCTTTAGATAAGTCTTTAAAGTAATTGTTATTAAATTTCATCATGAATTTGCATTAATCTCACTAGATTAACGAAGAAATAATAAACTTATGATAACCATGAGTTAATAATTTACAACAAATGTCTAACAAAAAATTGCAATTTCCTATATTATTATTATCTTTTAGTAAAAGTAAGAATAAATATTATGACTGCCAACATCTTGATCGAGGCTGTACGCACGCCTGAGGAATCTGATACTCGACGAAATACGATCAACCGATATTAAATATTGCGTGCTGATTTTTCAGTAAACATGACCTACATAGTAAAAGGGAAGTTAGGGGATGTGGAAAGGAATATGAAGAACAGGAAAATACCTTTTTACTAGACATTATTTTTAATTCTTATTTTAGATCTAAAACGGTTTTTTATGAAAGAGTACTACGACGCTTAGTACACTTCCCATATTTAGTTATTTTTATATTTGTTTTTTTTTTTAAATATTTTTTATCTATTTATATATATAGTGTAAATTATCTTTATTGTTGCTGTAAATAACATTACAAGGTTGTTTTAACCTCCCAAAAACAACGTTAAAATATTAAGAATAAATAAGTTGTGTACAGTTTTAGTATTTTCAGCATATTCAGTTATATCTAATGCCTGATAATCTAAGAGTTACCAATCTGTCCCTGCAATCGATCGGGAAACTACAAATGGGTAAATATTTATAAATATTAGCTACGGAAAGAAGTAAAGGAAGAAAATAAGTCTTCAAAATGTACTTGAATTTTCAAACTCATGGTTAGTAATTAATTCAAAAACACACAGTAACTTAAATACCTAATGTTCGTCACAATAAAGTACTTAAACAAAGTACAGTCAGTTTTATTCCACTCTTATCCGTAAACAACATGAAAGTACATGTTACAATTCAATATTGAATCTCTCAAAGTGTTTCAGGAACTTTTTTCCATTAAAGTTGGGCCAACTCAAAGCACCTCAAACCACGTGGTACTTATACGTAGGCTTCGAATATTGGGCTTTTCACAGACATTTTAAGATGCTTTCCGAATAAAAGGCGCTTAACACACTTATAACAGTAAGACTGACTTGCTGAAATTAACAATTTTGAACTAACACTTTAAACGACCACGGTCGATGTAATTCGATCGAAACATCGGGTGAACAAATAAGGTATTCTAACTTTATTTTCAATCGCGTTTTAGACCCGTTATGGAGTAAATGTTAGGAAGATTTTCTTTACAAATTAAAGATATTAATAAAGCAGCAATAATTTGGCATCATTGTAGTTATCACCAATAGCTTCAGTAACTAAAAAGTATTCTTATGATGTTTAAAAGTCATTTTTCATAAATTAAAGAGTTATTAGAGTACACAGTAGATTTTTCAACATCATTCAATAAAATTTTGCACTTTTGATTGCCGAAACAACAAAATTTTTAGACGATCAAATCTCTGTATACTTTACTACTTTGAAGTTTACAGAAGTAAAACTCTATAAAATAGCTCATTAAAACAATTACTCATCACTCAGCCATTTTAGTTCTGTTCTTAATAAAACAAACGATTTAATTACAAAAGGCTTACACAAAAAGATCATGACGTTTATACGCAGTTGACGATTAGTGAGTGCAGTGTACTCGTCGCATGACAGATTGTACTGAATACGTCATATCACTCGCATATTGATTGCGATTGTGGACGGTGGTGTTTGTTGTCATAGCTGTTTTATGATGCGAAATTGATGACGTGATAACTATGGGCTTAATGTCAGATTGTTGTCAAATGACGTAATCTGTGGAGTCAATTGCGTTGGAAGATTTAAATTACAAATTTTTAAAACAGTTTTTCTATTTATTAATCTTGAAATATTTGAATTGACTGTTAGGAGAGTCGATTTATAGCACCATGCCCATTTATCTATAGGAGTGCTAAAATACAAGTAGTTTCAGTTTAGGTAGGGCGAGACATCATATGATTTTGCTGATCCCCAAGCGTCAGATTTTATGACCAGTACCTCGATTCTCTACCACTATCGACATTTGACATTTAGAATGTACTCCCAAAATGTTTCCTACGACACCCGTCAGAGGCGCTGATCAGATTTTCATACAAAATTTCTCGATGACAGTTCGGTTGTCGGTAGTCGATAGTAGTAGAGAATTGAGCTACGGCAGTGACCGTTTAGTCAAGATTGAGATATGGTATTAAAATAATTGCATTTTATCAAGAAACATAGTTTCGTGTTTATCAGTGGGAATTAATATTTCCATAATTCACCAATTTATTGTTGTAAGACAATTAAAAGACATTGTGATGGAATTTAAAAGCTCGCAAAATTCGTATAAATTAAAAATAGTGCCTAACTACCCCTAGATGTCAAGTCTTTGTCTAAATTTATTCATAAAAAAAATATTTCCCCACGTTTTTCACCAGTCAGAAGCCCCAACAAACTTCAAAACGCTGGAGTCTTTGCCAAATTCGTTAAATAAACCGCAACTCTTTAAATAAGAAGGAATTAATTCAGTTGTTGTTAATAGAAACAAGAGCCTTCAAAAACAGAGCTTAATATTTCTAAGTGCTTTTGTAAAGGCCCTTTGTTTGAGACAAATGTCGTTTATTTAATAATTTGTTAGTCAAGTTAAGGAGATTTTTACTGGACAGTTTTATATAAAGAGCGTTTATATAGGATATACATTTTGAGGCGCCCATAGCCAGTTGCGCTTACCGATCGGTAAACGATTGGTGGGTTAAGCAACCGTTGGCGCGGTCATTCCATAGATGGGTGACCGCATAGTGGTAATTGAGCTGGGCGTCTCCGTGCTTCGGTGGGCACGTAAAAAATCGGTCCCGGCTGTTGTCTACTCAGATAACAGTCGTTAAACCATATCAAAGGCCTTTCGGGCGGCTTGAACAACTTTGACACTAGGTTGACCACTAACCATACGACAAGCAAGCATACATTTTATGAAAGAAAAGACTGTGATGCATTACCAAACAAAAGTTTTAGCTGTTTTTTTTTATTTATGTAACAGGCTGCAACCATTCTTATTATTGCTCCTTGAACCTACTGATTTCCACAATTTTGATTACACCATAGTGAATTGCACAATTGTGTAATTCAGTTGACGATATCAAATAAGATTTTGTGTTATAGCAAAAACAAAACTAATGCTAATATAACCTCATAATGTTGGCTATTCCTCATTTATACACCGCCGGTAGTTCCGTTCAGCTCATGACAGATGTCGTGAGTGTCCCAAGTGTCGCGGTTGTCGGCCGACACGCAACTTGACTGCCTAGATAATGTCAGACACCGCCGCTGACACTGCACGGACTATTAACTCATATGCAGGATTGAATTAGAAAGTTAAAAATGGTAAACTTTGGGATAATGCTTTGTGCCTTTTTAGTCCTAAGCATGACGGATAAATTGGCATAGTCATAGAATAGTATTGGGGCAACGTATAAGAGATCCGTATCTTTTTATCTAATAAAAGTTCTCAAATCTCACCAGTTGTGTAATTTTAAACAAAATTAATATTCGATATTGTTTTAGCTTCAAATATTAGCTCGGGGAAAAAGTTTTTTCGCATTATAGTATGTATGAACTTGTAATAAAATCTTTTCTCTACACAAAAAAGCTCGATATTTAGGTACCTCACGAGCTTTTCAACTTAATGAACCGTGTACTCATTTCTGATTCTTGAAGCCAAAGAGATTTCATTACAAGTTCATACATACTATAATGCGAAAAGACCTTTTCCCCGACCTAATACATTTTTTGGGTATTTGTACTATTTGAAATGAATGTATTTATTTACATAACAAAAAACATAATCTTATAACAGGATAATATAAGCTAAAAATAAACATATTACGTAAATTGTCATTCAAAAAGGAAAGTGATACCGCCATTTTTAACTGCCAACAAAATGTAGAATTTATTTCGTAAGTGATTAATATCACGTGGCATTTTATACAACGTCAAAATCACGTTCCACGCGAGAATTTATTTATGGTCCTGTGAAAAAATGTGTGGCAAAGAGGAATTTTTGTTTTAACTTCAAATATTCTGTCAACTTTGTAGGTCTAAAACAGGCTTAGTGTATGTAACGTGTATGTATCGTGTGTAATTTTTCGTGACAGTCTTCTGTAGGATTTAACGTAGTTAATACTAACTGTTCAAGCATTTATAATAGTTGGTATATACTTACAGTGTTAGTCCGACAGTTGTTAATTTTAAACGCTATACAGTAAAAACAAAAATCAAAATCGAATCATTTATTAATTTAGGTCAAATGCTGACACTTATGATAGTCAATGATACAGAGAGTGAATTTACCGCCAGTTCGGGTAGGGCCAATGAGATGAGCTGGCAAGATACTCCTGGCCACTCTTTTTAATCGCCAAATGGTTTTTACAATATTTCTATTAGGTGTAAATCATTGATGATGTAAGGAACTGCTATCAACACTACCGAACTCACGTAGGTCATCCAGTTAACATTATTCCGATCCCAAACGTAGTGATTAGTGGGTCCAAATCATGGGAATCTATGGAAATCAGTAGGTTCAACGAGCAATAATAAGAATGGTTGCATTTTGTTACATAGGTTCAAAAAGAAACAGCTAAAACATTTTTTTGTTAATGCATCACAGGCTTTTCTTTCATAAAATGTATCTGATTTTTTTTTTATTCTTTACGTAAATTTTATCTCCAACAGAACAAGATAAAATTTTCAAAAAATAAAAGCCTTATTTACTCATCGACGAAAATATTTTTTGTAAATTTTAGGTGGTTTTTACAAAGTCCATTTTAAAACGTCTCAAACATTTAACGTAATTAATGTTTTTAAGAAAGTCAATAGTGAGTTATTTCTTTCAGCCTGAACACTCGAGGGGCTTACTGTCCCGCCGCTAATAATTAATTGTCACTAGAGATTTATCGCTTTAAATCCTCCTTAGTTTAATCTAAATTGTTCTCTAAATAATAGTTTAAAATTCTAAGCTTTTTGTGTTTAGGAACCATTTGGTAAAATAACAAGACTCAAAATTTCTTTGAGAGCTAAACTACACTTTTACTTTAATAACATGCGTATTTTTTATTACTGAACTTAATCCAAAACCTGCTTTCGCTGTTTGAACGTCATAATATCGATGAGAAAGATTTAAGCATTTTGTACAACTCACTCATTTGATTCCAAAGTCAGCAAAGCTTGAACTATGGTAACTAAATAACTGATAATCATAGATACTTAAATTTATATGTACATTTCAATATACACTTACAGATATACTCGTACTCATCACACAAACAAATATCAGTTTCGGGTGGCATTTGAACGGTTAATTTCTAACAAAAGACAAGATTATTTGAAATCCAGCTCCATTAACCAATAATAATGATCTAGCCGCATATAAACTAGGTACCTACTTAGTGTCGTAACCCACTCCACTAAGCCTGTATTTCAATCTACCTAATTCTAATACCCAACTATAGAACATTTCCTTTAAAACAAACATAACAGAAGCTAATCTAACCATTTGTCACTTCACCGCAAACATTTCAACGACACCTCCACCTAATTCTACGATACACTCGAAACTTCGCCAACAAATTATCATCAAACTTACCTTGAAGAACCTATTACAATACATTTGCAAAATAAACCTTATTGTTGTGAAAATAAAGTGTATATTTAAGTGGAAAATAACAGGATGGAAGGTAAACAATTGCGTTATGTTTATCCGAAACGCGATGGCATTTCACTCGTGAAGTGGGAAATGAAAATTGAATGGTAAATGCGTCAATGTTTCATGTAGCGGTTAACAAATGCCTCCATTTTGTTTACAAATACGATTGTGATGTTATTTTTAGAATAAATGGCGACAAACGAGCGGGCTTTTGATTTCCGATGGTGCAAATTGAGATAGATTTATTGAATTGTTATCGAATCGAGAGTAATCGTGAATTTAAAATGTGTTTACATGTGTTTCTATTTGTTGTTACCGAGTTTAAAACAAATTTATTTAAGCGTAAGCGTATAAATATAGCCTTGAAGATACCTGTTTGCTAAGGGAATTTTGTTTAATAATTTTGCCATATCTATAATATATCTTATCGCATAGTACCGTGATTACATCCGCATGTAAATATATCCCGAAGCATTAAAAATATATGGGTTATTGCCAAGGGTTTTCTTTCCTTAGGCCAATGTGTGCAGTTATTTCTGCACGCACGAGTAACAAACATGTTTACAAGATTACAAATATTTTAAAAAGATACATATACTTCCATACTATTGGACCGAAAAATACGGATTTACAATGTAACTGCCAAACTTTATCCATCCATATGTAGTGAAGTTTTATCGGCACAAATAAAAAGTTCAAGTTTCGAGCTCGATTCACGCGACGTGTATTTTAACGAGATTAAAACAAAATGAAGTGGGTTTTTAACCCGCTTACGTATAAAAATCGAGAAGCGCTCGAATTAAAGGAGTATTTTCACTGTAATCTTTTTTAATTGGGACCCTTTTTTCGAGAGGAAATAATGTAATTAGATGTCAGTAACTACCACGGGACTGGAATGAAATAAAATCATAGTCAAGCAAGAAAGCTAAATTAGGAATAAATTATATCATAGAAAGATCGAATAAGATTTTCTTTCAATAGTATGGCATGTTTATGAAAATGAAAATGTGTTCCATTGATATTGGAACATTAAATAAAAAATATATATGTTTTTGAACTTAAATGTGTATAAGTCGTTTAACTTCTAAAATTTAACAAAGAATTGCTATACATGGAGATAGAACTATAACTTAAAAGATACCTTAAAATTAAAACGTATGTTTAGTTAGAAGAACCGTGAAGGCTTATTAAAAACTAGAATTTTTCTATGAGAATTATCTCTTCTTTCCCTCTTTTCCGATGCAACCACACCTTTATGAATCGAATTATTTTAATCGAACCTTTTTGAAACGGCGTGCATATTAAGTGCTTGATTAAGTGTCCGGTGCCGTGCAGTATTTATTTAAATTTTATTTATTTGTAAAGGAAATGTGAGTATATTCTGTTGTATTGTAAACCGGACAGAACTGTAATTTATTACAATGATAAAAAAATATTTAGTATTTTTTTGCAGTGTCATTTACTCAAACATATATTATAATTGTTCATTTAAAGCTCCTTTAAACAATAACAATTTCCATCCAATTGAATTAAATTTACAGCAGTCGTTATTTATGCAAACAAAAAAAGCTAAAATGTATTGATATTATTTTGCTTTTCAAAATACTAGAACAAAAAGTAATGTGGAAACCAGTTTGTATGTTAAACGTTCACCAGTAAATCAAGGTGCCAATTTCGATGAAATTTACAATAGATATAGTCAAAATTCCGGGGTCAAACATTGTTTTTTTCTACCAACATACTCAACATTCTATCAAAAATTTACTTTTACAAAAAGTCGAGTTCCAAAAACTCATAATATCCGAGCTCTTCTTCTCATTGGAGTTCTCATCGTGGATCTGAAAGTGGGTCAGGGCCTCACCTGTCATCAATCGTTCTATATGCAGTATCGAGTACTGAGAAGTACTTAAGCGAGCTTTAAACGAATCAAATATGCTTTGCGATTGATAGATGTCGTTATACGAATGTTTTATTGCATTTTTTTTCATATGTTTATAGAGGGTCTGGTGGTGATTCTTTCGGTTTCGATTTTATTTATGTTTGCCTGTATGTATGTGTGTAAGTATGTAAGTGTGTAAAGTTATATTACATTGACTACTTCAAGTTAATTATTTAATATATAAATTATTTAATATATACTATTTAAATAATAGTCGGATTACTCTGAATCAGTCACAATTATAATGTTAAAGTGACACGTTAGCACACAGTCGATATGTTTATTGCTTTTGTTTGATGGAATGAAAAGTGCGTGGCTGGCGAAACTATACAACATTCAGAATTTAGAATGACTCGCAGAAATTGCAGCTGACGGTGGCCTGTTGGATTAAGGTTTTTTTATTGGGGAGCAAACATAACTGTAATAAAAATCATGATAAATTGTGCACGCTCTCTACTTATTTATCGGCCTATAATTTTAAATCAAAATAAATTACCATTCTTATGTAACCCATATTTTACGAACCCTACTCACAATTATTAATCAAACGTTCAAAAGTTTCACTTCTAACCGCACTTCAATCAAACATAGTCTACGATCAATCAACTCGAGTCCAATTACATCAGAACCGCTGATCCTGTGGCCCCGCCACTAATCCGCTTACAATATCGCGCTTGGCCCTAAGCTTTATACTTATTATACTATCACTGAAGCTCGACACTAAGATTACGCTGAAATTATTTTGAATGACAAGATTATCTTTCTTTCAACCCCTTTTATTTAAAAAAGAAAGGGATATTGAAGAATCTAGCGAGTAGTCTCATTGAGAAATGGAAAAGAGCAGGGAGCCATTTCGAGATAATAATAATAAGCGGTTTTTACATCTTCAAATTATTTTGTACAAAGGAATAACTATGCCATGTTTGTCAAAGCGCAACTGTATTTCGAGTGCTCCTTTTTTTTAACAAGTTTAACCAATTCTCACGCAAGAGAAGTATTTTGCAACCCCTGAATAACCAAATTTAACGCTATTGACGTACTGCTAGATAAGGGTTCTAACTAAATAATAAACGGCCTTAAAAAGCATAGGATCCCTTAAAAAGAAACATAACTTCTGTTTTACTATTAGAGAGTTTATTTATGCACAAAATGACATATTACATGCTTGATCCATTTGATACCCTAATTAGTAAAGCTATCACGTCAAAATATATACCAGAATACAAGTAGAAATTAATTAGGAACGGCGACAGGCATACAAATTTTGACATCAATAACAATTTCATAAGTCAAACACCACGGTAGTTGGTCCTGAATTCATAGTGTTCATTAATCATTGCTGATAAAGATATGGAGCGGCGTAAATTGGGAACGGAGGAGGGAAAGAGGGAAATGGTAAAAGAGGGAGATAACATATATTCGAAAAGATTTTTACAAAAATTCTTTGTAGAAGTTTTTCGTCGTCATTGTTTATGACGGTCATTATCTAAACTTCATTATGAATTGCAATTGTTTAACTTATAGAATTATAGGACTAGCATAGGCTTTGATATATGATTCGATGTATATACGTATATACGATAAGAAAATAGTCCGTAATAATAGAGTATAGTCCATAACCGTATAATATTATAAGAATAGAAAGAAGTAAGAGCGGTTCACAGTTGTCACGTCTTTTCATTGCTGAGACAGTTCGCTGAGCAAAAAACCGAAACGTCTAGCAACCGGGGTAACATTAGGTATAAGGCAAATACTTCTTGTTATCGTACGAAACTGCTACAATTATTGTTTTTGCCCTAGCAATTGACACCCGGCTAGCTATTGTTATTTTTTGTATGAAATCCAGCAGCGCGATTGATTACAGTCAGTACTATTGAGTATCAAAGGGTTTGACGTTAAAAATGCACTGCAAATGTCGTTTCAACGGCGCTCGCTGGAGGCGCCGATCAGGTTTTCATACAAAATTTCTCAGTAGCGGTAATGGTAGAGAATCGCGGTACCAATCGTCGCCCCTAGCAGGTTCCGTATGAACATATTTTTAGGTACATTTTAATGTCAAACTTTCTATACCCGATTGTACAAACAATAGAAAATCGCTCTAAAGTTTTGTATATCTTTTATTTCATAATGTTGCACTGTTGCTAAGGAAAATACTCTACGATATTCTCCCACACTTCTCCATTAAGTTGATGTTCGAACAATCAGTAAATAATACTTTGAAAGTAAAAGTTTTGTTTTATATTGTTCAAACCTTGTTCTTGATTTACCAACAAACTCTTAACTTCGATTGAGTTTTGAAAACAAAAATAATATATTTTATGTTTAAACAAGCTTATGACTTAATAATGTTTCCTGTACCTCGATTCTCTACCATTATCGACTACCGACAACCGGCTAGCTATCGACATTTGACATTTAGAATGTACTGCCAAAATGTTTCCTACGTCACCCGTCAGAGGCGCTGATCAGATTTTCATACAAAATTTCTCGATGACAGTTCGGTTGTCGGTAGTCGATAGTGGTAGAGAATCGAGGTACAGTAGCTCGATTCTCTACCACTATCGACTACCGACAACCGGCTAGCTATCGAATTTTGACATTTAGCATGTACTGCCAAAAAAGTTTCTGCGACGCCCGTCAGAGGCGCTGATTAGATTTTCATACAAAATTTCTCGATGACAGGTCGGTTGTCGGTAGTCGATAGTAATAGAGAATTGAGCTACTGTACCTCGATTCTGTACAACTATCGAGTACCGACAACCGGCTAGGTATCGAAATTTTGACATTTAGAATGTACTGCCAAAATGTTTCCTACGACACCCGCCAGAGGCGCTGATCAGATTTTCATACAAAATTTCTCGATGACAGTTCGGTTGTCGGTAGTCGATAGTAGTACAGAATCGAGGCACTGAACTTTAATATTATGCTTAAGATTGTTATACTTTGGACAGGTGTGTGTTTAACGTCATATACAAAGATTTTTTGTAT
The DNA here is from genome assembly GCF_050436995.1 of Anticarsia gemmatalis. Taxonomy (NCBI): domain Eukaryota; kingdom Metazoa; phylum Arthropoda; class Insecta; order Lepidoptera; family Erebidae; genus Anticarsia; species Anticarsia gemmatalis. The sequence goes on along the minus strand of NC_134764.1, from coordinate 2,829,717 downwards.
TTTTTCTTTTTGACATACAATTGTCTGGATGTGTGTAAAACAGTAGCATGTGTGTTCTCTTTGATAAAAACTTAATATAAATTGGTTGAATAGGATCGCTTTGCCTCATTTCAGAAATTACATTGAAACTATTGAGTTTTGTATGAATATAAATACAGTTTGTACTATCAAAAATATGTTTAATATCGGTTAAAAAATCGAACAAAAAAAATTACCCATTACATATTTACTCAAAATTACAAACGAAATTGTATTATCGCTACAGTCTCTATTCTGTACCAAAACTCATTCAATTAAACCTAATGAGTACATTTGGGCTGACTCGCGACACGATTGCACAAGTAACGTGGAAACAATAATGATTACATTCATATAATATTCAATTTGAAAATGATGAGCTCGTGGCTTAGTTAACAACAGCCGCGCGGTTAAGCTACGGTTACCGAGGTTGATCTGTGGATGGGTGACCATCTTATACATGTCGAGTTCCTCCGTGTTTTGGAAGGCACGCTTAATTGTGAGTCCCGGCTGTCATTTTCGAAGATCTTTGACAGTTGTTAACATTAGTCAGAAGCTTGAAAGTCTGGCAACCAGTTTTGCCGAAGGGTATCGTGTTATATCCCAGGTCATTGGGTTGTGGAGGTCAGATAGGCAGTCGCTCCATGTAAAACACGGGTATTCAGCTGCATCCGGTGGTACTGGTAGCCGACTCCAACATAGTTTGGAAGAAAGGCTAAGTTGATAATAATAACATAATATTCAATTTCTTGAGAGCAATGCTCTGAAGGTTACATGTTATATGTTGATCTTTAGCCATGAGAGGCGTTAAATATTCAAGCGACATTGAAATGTACCGCAGTGTATTAGTTACTTGGAAGTAGGTTGATTGATTACAGTATAGTACCTATGTAAAGTATTTATATGTGGCTAGATGTTAGGACTATTGTTTAAAGTGTCGTTTAAAAGATCATTTACGGTTTATTCTTCAACTGTAGGGTATTAACCTTCTCTCGTTTTATGTCCTTATCCTAATCTTAACTATGGCATGGACATATTTGATTCAAATATCTCGAACGATTCATGATCTTGCTATCTGGCGGGGTCAATGACCTCAGCTTTATCATCTTCTCTTAGTAATGTTAAAAGCTACTATTTGTTTCTCTTAACGAGCTGAAACTACAAATTCAATGTTGTGCAATATTTACTCTGAAGGCAGAAAACTAGATTGTAACACTTTGTTTAATATACTAAACTATGAGCATAGGAACAAGTAGTACATGATTAATTTACATTCAATGATACTTATTCATTACGAAATAACTACCTATATTTTAATTTTAATCACAAAAAACTCTTTTCTCCCGAAATTCAAGTAGGTTTATAAATTAACACTCAGCACCGATTCATCAGTCCAACTCCAATCACATTCTCCATATTAAAATATACAATATTGATGAAAAACAGCCATTAATTTGATTCGATCCCGTGGTAGGTGCAGCTGCCAAAATCTTCCTGAATATTCAAGAGGAACATGAATCAATATCAACTGGGTACTTAGAAGTGAGAGGAAATGATCTGCTGCGAAGTGATTACGAAATTCTGATATTATGCTATCTTAGTACTTATAGAGATTGGCGTCTTTCTTTGAAAAAATAGTTATTTTGAAATATGTTATGAACGACTGATCTAGGAATCTTGTCAGTATAAGTGTGATAGATTGGTTACTATCTTTTAGGCAATGTGATGTGTGTTAATTGTTTAATTAAATGCTATTATAATTGATAGTGCAGTGCGCTTCCAACCAAAAACCATGGCAAGTAGTATAATATAGTATTTTTGAACAAAGGGAAGCATAAATAGATTGGGTCTATTTTTTAATATGTTCAAAATACGCATTTTATCTGGTTCTGTAGGTGCAGCTGCCAAAACATTCGTAAATATTCAAGAGGAACATGAATCAATATCAACTGGGTACTTAGAAGTGAGGGGAAATGATCTGCGGTGAAGTGATAACGGAATTTTGGCATAATCGTACCTTAATTTGGTATAATACTTATGCTGTGGAGTGATTTGTAAATTTCGGCATAATCCTATCTTAATTTGGTATAATAGCGTTTGGTATGTAGGTCTCTATGAAAAATATTCCTCTGTCTTGAACTATAGGAGGTTAATCAAAGGTCCATAATAATATGTGTTGTGTCCATAAAAAGTATTTCTTCAATTTGGTTATTATCTTTTTGCTTTGTAGTGGGTTTTAATAGTCCTATAAGACGCCTTCAAAATTAATACTGTAATAGCCTACAAACCAAAAGAGCATGGATAAATAGTTTTGATTTAATATTTGTGAGCAAAAGAAAGCGTAAATAGATTTGGTCATTTTCCTTTAACATGTTAGAAAATTTGCTATTTATAGCTAGAAAATATGATCCAGAACAACAAAACATAAGAAAATAAGCGTCTTATTTAAAATTCAACGAAACAAGCTTATTTTCAGTTTTGTAAAGCTTAGTCCTTACTTAAATATCCTTCTTTGAATAAAATACAAACAATACAATCAAAAAAGGCTCATTATTATTAAAAGCCAGTTTTTTGCAACATTTAGTCGTATCTGTACCTAACAGTAACGTTTCATAACGTAAAGAAACTGTTTATCGTTCGTTTATAGCCGTATTCTTCATGTTTATTGCGCTGTTTATTTGTCAAGCGAATAAACATTATCTATAGTCAAGGACAAGTGGAGTGGACGTAAACTGTGTTTGATATCACAAGATTGAGATTTTTCCTGAAACTTAGAACATGGGAATAAAAGTTTGTCGTATGGTACGTTTGATTTCCGATTTGTGCAACATTTTTTTCTTTCTCTGGCTACTGCTTCAAGGTCTGTTTCAGACCACTTTTTGAACAGGTTGTGTTCTATTTTTATATATCAGCTTAGCCTTTTTTCCAAACTATGTTGGAGTCGGCTTACAGTCTCACCGGATGCAGGTAGATGGCAGTGTTTTACGTTCTATTTTTATAATCGGTTGCGGTTAACAAGCATTATAAATATCAGAGCTACTTTCACTTTTATAATATTCATATCGATTGCAGTCAGCTTCCTAATGTATTTATTCTTGCTTGCGTCGTGTTCTAATGCAGACGTGTTATTATTTATATTAATTTGATAAGCGCGGCGCAAGCTGACGCTCGACTAAGTTCTTTTTCGCGATGGGTACACAACTTATTGCGAATGAGTTACTGGCGTTTTTGCAGCAAAAACTGGATGTGATGGATGAAGTGTCAGCCATCCAGATATGTGCGAGTAACTTCAGTGAAGAGGACATTGCAGCTGCCAAGCTGCTATTGTTCACGACGCTGAATAAGCGCGACAAGATGGTGTCCCGCCGGCGTGACGGGACAAAGAAGAGCATCCAAGACATCATCACGCTACTCAAGGAGACTGATCCCGACGATGTGCCGACGTTTATGGCGAAGGAGCTGCACAAGCTGCCCCCTGTCACCTTCGACCACGTCGATGTAACCAGCTTTCTGAAGGACATCGTGTCGCTGAAGGCCAGCCTTGCGGATGTGCTAGTGAAGTTAGATGCATCCCAGAATACCGTCACCGATTTGCGTAAAGAAATAAACGATTTGCGCATTAAGGTGTCGGTTTCTAGGTCAACACCCGATGCATCGAATGTCAACACGTGCCGGCGAGTCGTCGATTCGCCGTCGTTGAACTCTGCGTCAGCATATTCGACGCCAGCGCATCCGTCGCGTACTGTGGAGTGCAGCGCCCCCGCGCCCCCCACCCCCGCACCTGCCCCTGTGACATCACCATGTGACGTCGCGCGAACCGCTCGCCCCGTCCCGCTGCCACGGCCTGCAGCCCCCGTGAAGACTCAAATAAGAGACTTTGCGAGCGTTACGGCGAGCACTGCTGTTCCCAAATTCTTACCAAATGATACGGGGAATGGGAACGAAGACGACGAGGGTTTCGTGAAGGTTCAAAGGAAAAAGCGCGCCACACGAACCCAGAATCGCAGCGGTACGGCTCCTAAAGAGCCAACACCGTGCTTAAGAGCCGCGAGACCGACCACACCGGTGTACGTCTCACGTCTGCACTACCTCACCAACAAGGAGGATGTCGTGACGTATATCAGTAAGAGGACCAAGTACCAGATGAGGGTGCAGCTGTTGGAGGCGCGCCGTAACGTCGGATTCAAGTCGTTGGTGGTGCGCGTCCCAAACGATGTGCTGCCCCTCGTCATGAAGGAGGACTTTTGGCCCCAGGGCGTGGTATTCCGTCGCTTCCGCGGACTTATACCACAGGATAGCACCAAAGACACTGTGCTTAAGTGAAGTGCTACTAACATAGTCTTAAGATTTATTTACTAATAACAATATGATATATTTAATATATATGTTAGTTTGTAAGGTATATATCTATGAGCCATTGTAGCTTGAAAATAAAATGATTTATTATTATATTATTATTATTTATTATTTAAGGGTGCTTAAAATTTGATCTACCACCCGGCTAGCTAATTATATTAATGGTACCTTTACGTATGGTAACGATAAATCCAAATTTTTGCAAAAGCTTGTTAACTTACCGCTTTGCTCTTAGGGGACAAAATAATACTACTATAATAAAATAAGATCACAAATAACATCACTCAAACAAATGTCATGAATCTTATATATCTAAACGGATATCCTGCCTACGATCCTATATAATATAATAATATATAACCTTTATAATAAGAAGGATGGATCTGTTACCGGTATATCCGAAATGTTAATAATTTTAGCGGACAATTAGGGCAAGGGTCGCGACAGGAAAGAGATTGGATATAGATTAATGAGGAAATGAATAGCTATTTGAATCCTTCATTGTAGTACTCTGCTTTTGATAGTAACATTTTGGTGGTAGTTCTTTATAGTGGTATATATGGTGGTAGTGTTTTATTTCTGTGCTGCAGTGACTACAACAAAATTCTTTTTATCGAAAAAAGTATGATCTATTATTTTGCAGTTGTTTATGCCTTTCATATAAGTGTCCCTACTTAGTACATAGTAGCTGACTTCACACCGGGAAAGCAAATACGTTTCAAACTACTATCGTGAATTTTTCAATAGAACCGTGGAAACCAAATACCACTGCTAATCTCGGGAACAGAACCTGAGACCTCATTATCTGCTGTCGCATCGACTTTCAGTTGGACCACAATAGAGGTTCAGTGAAACAGTCTTTTACGTGATAACACTCTTCTAATTAAAGTTTTTAAACTATCGCGGTTTGTTCACAATAATTGCAAACCTGCTTTAACGCGATGGGAACTATAAAACTCCTCTAATGTTTCCAGACAATCTACACCAATTCCAGGCAATCAGCAACTGCAACTACAAAGATAGCATTAGTACTACCATAAAAAGCTAAGGCCAAAATATTTCCCTCGGGAAATTAGTGCGAGCTGAAACTCTAGCTCTCCCTAGCCCAGTGCTTAGATTAAAGAGGGCATCGGAACTAGGTGACCGTGAAATAGAGCCACCTAGCGACTGGACGTTATCGAATTGGCAACGGGAAGCCGAAGTGAGAATTTCGCGATAGATTTGCTGAGAAATGCGGTGAGTTTAGTGGAGTGATTTTTATGATACTTATGTTGAGAGACTGTTTGAAAATATAGATTTTTCAGTAAATAAAGATATTAGTACCTGTTTTGCTTTCTTTCTATTGGTCTTTTAAGGGACGACTTGATAACACAATCGATATTCGACTACCGACTCTTTAAGAGATTTTCTGTGGGTGTATATGTTCTGTGGGAACTGGTTTTACAAATATATTAAACAATTTAATTTTTTTTTTTTTTGCAAAATTAAAGTGTTTCTTCTATCAATAATTAAAATACCGAATATTTTAAGTAGTTTCAACACTGTAAAAATGCATACGTGAAAATCAAAATAACAACTTTACGCACAGTTCAAGAAATGATTAAACAAAAATACTTTTTTTTACTATCGTAAAAATATACACACATTTAGACCAGCATACATTTTATTCCAGTCATATCACATTATTCGGTCACAATAGACTCCTTCTATATTAATTCATATACGTCTGTTGGACCCCCGCCAAACGGTTAAGGGTTAATGTAAACTAGACCGACTGTCTGAAGAAACAGAGCAATGAGCTTGAGGCTGTTCATTTGCATAAAATAAATACAGCGTTCTATTGACGCAATTTACTGGGATCTTTTTGGATTAATTTAGTAGTATTTGTAGTATCTACTCACGCGTGACTAAAATAATACGGCTTACAACCAAAAAACTTGAGAAAGAAAGACACAAAGACTTTAAAAATAGTGGAAAAATGAATTCGAATGCAATTATTTATTGCATTGCATTCATGGTTATCATTAACGTTAGCTAAAGTTGCTTAATTTTCTATTAAAAAATCTAACGCGCAATCGCATTTTTTGTCACATAATCTCTCTAGATCGAATCACGAGACGACAAATTTACTAAGTGTAAACAAATAAACCTGAGAAAAAAAGGGTTTCAATAAGTAATTTAAGAAATTGTAAGCCGTTATTACATTCTAGTAAACATAGACCCTTAATCCGGGTAACGGGTCAGCTGAGAAAAATTTTGATTTATGTTTCGAGTCGGCTTCCCTAATGTAAGATGATGTAAGCGTTGCTAGTCCAAGCTTAGAAGAGTTTCATGATAGTCGTTGAATGTTTTCCGAAGAATAAAACAATAGTATTTGACAAAATAAAACCATAATAACGACATTTTAATTGCTTCAGTTTCCGTGTGTTGAAAATTAATATTCTATTACTAATAACAGCAAGACAAATAAAGCGTATATTATGTTCTTGTAGAAATCAAAAGTTTTGTTTAGGGTTCAAGAAAAGTTATAGGTTTGTCATTGATTTTACTTCTTTCGCACAAAAACTACGAAAAAATTAGGACGGAACATTTTTAAAAATATTCATTATTCACATCAATTAAATAAATAATATACCTACTTGAAATATCAGAACATGAGCAAAGCGGCGCGGGTCAGCTAGTAACCTAATAAAAAGTAATGATTTGCGAAATATCTAGCAAATCATTATTAAATTCTAACTACTAAACTTCATAATAAATCATTTCTATTACAAAATATCTTTAGGCTATTGCTATCCGCTATAATATTAATTCACGTTCCCGAAATGTCTCATCATTTTTAATAAAAAGCTTATCTTTATCAAAAATTCTGGATATTATATACTAGACTAGTTTTTATCGCAAGTTAAGTGGGTCGCTGTCGGAGGGAGGGCCGGTAATAGTTTGTCATTTTGCTAGACGAATAACAAGAAAATAAGGCGGAAAGATTTAGGGCCATTTCTTGTCTGATGTTTGGATGTAAAATACGTTTACTTGTAATATTATAATGTAACGGGTCTTAAATGTGATTGAAAATTAAAGGTTAGGTTACTTTATTTGTTTACCCGACGTTTACTTGAGCTAAGAAGCGTCATTCTATTACTATAGAGTATTGAGTAATCTACATGGACCATCATTCAGTACCTGGTAGATATTCCATAAGGCTAATAATATTTTACTGTTAAAAACTTAAAATGTCAAACTTTCAGTATAAAATCTAAGGCTATCTAACTCACACTATCTTTCTTGTATATACAAATTAATAGTCAAATGTGTTGCTAAGCGCAAAACACAGACATTTCTGTGTACTATGTACTTAACTAATTCGAGAAAAAAAAAGAAAATTCGTAGACGGAGCTGCGCGGGTGAGCTAGTTGTAAATAAAGTGGTTTAAAAAAATTACCAAAATTATTGTCAAATTAATAACAAACAAAACCACATCGAACTAATATACTCTCTGCACAAAGTATTAGTCATGGCGAATATTTCAAAAACCTTTTTTTCCGTATTATTACAATGAAACATTACAAAGAGATTAGCTCGGTATAGTAAAAGCTCCACTACGATACATTATATTATTTAAATATAGTTTTCATCTATCATCGTGAACCTTTTATCATACGATATAGAATATTCACAAAGCGTTTCTTTTATCAAGTATTATACGAAAAAGGCTTTAATGTCACTAAACATCACTCACCAAAGCTGAAACGTTGATAGGACTACATGAAATATGTTTTTGTTAAAAGCTTATGATATTTAGTTGATAAAAACAAGAAAACAAATAGTTAACGTAATAAATACTACCCATTATTGTCCCACTGCTGGGCAAGGGTATCTTCCCGTACTCAAATGACTATAAGAAAAAAAAACATCATTCTGAATTATCTAATATAATAATTTAATTAATAATACGAGTATTTGTTCTGAGCCTGGATGTCAACTAATCTATATAAGTATGTATTTAGAAGTATATAAGTATGTTTATCAGTTGTCTGGTTACCATAGTACAAGCTCTGCTTAGTTTGGAATCAGATGACCGTGTGTGAGTTATCCAAAAATATTTATTTATTTATTTATCTTTAGTTAGTTCTAAAGGTGAAACAAAAATCGAGATGAAACCTTACTTGCCAAAAACACGTTTTTAGAAGGCACCCAAAGTCCCTTCCCGCATTCAGCTGGCGTGGCGGACTCAAGGCTTAAAACTTGTTCGGGAGAAAACTCTTGCCCAGCAGTGGAAAAATAAGGGTTTAAAAAACATGCAAAACCATACAAAATATAAACAATAAAAGTCTAACGTAAAGCAACCCTTATGACATAAGAGGGGTAGTAAATAAAGTAGATAGTAAACTCCACATTACCTACATTAAATTTATTAGTATATAGTAAAAGCTAATCTCACTGAAGGAAAGATTGATAAAAGATAATGCAACATTTACGGTAATGTATCTCTTAGGATTACCATCAAAGTAGTGTTTTATAAGTAAAGGTGGTCGTTTGAACCGTGCTTGTTAAGATTTTTCACGTGATGTGCACTTACGAGTACGATCTCTGACGAGAATCTGAGTGATATTTCAAAAAGAGTTCAATGATCTGTAGAATTGTTTTCATAAAATGATAATGTGATAACAAAATAATGTGATGTATGGTAAAAAATGATGTAAAATATAAAAAAAAATCGAATAGCCGAAATTTGAAAATATAAGCGGCGTCGAGTTTTGAAAAAGTAAAAATGAAGTTCATTCGAAACGTTAAATTCAAATCCTATAGAACTTGAAATATAGTATATTCTATTCTCAATTCTTCGGAGCAAATTGTAGACTTAATATGTTATTTACCGTATTTAAATAATCAACATAAGATGCGTAAATTCATAAGTTATTCATATTTTCAACAAAAAAATACACGCTAATTTGTTTCACAAACGTTTACCTACGGCTTAGAAATACATATAAAATGAAAGGCTGCATACCAAAGAGTCTTATTGTATAGTGTTGTGTGATATGGTAAACGATCCCGGAATATAAACGGGACTGCGGGACGTGAATACTTGAGTCTCACTTCCCGGAATAGTGTTGTAAAAGTACCGGGATATCTTGAACAGGTGTGTTTTGATATTGATAAAATTGTGATATATTTTTGCAAGTGTTGATAGGGTGATGGTGATTAACGGATGCCATTTAACTGCAAAGATGGGACACATTTTTTTTGTCACATTACCATTTAGCGGTACTTATCAACTTAGTCATCAATTAAAACGAGATTGCATTAACTGTTTCATAACACGATAGTCAGTAAGTTTTGTATAATTTTATCCATTTTGGGTTTTACAAATTCTATGCGTTTCTTATAATTAATACAATGGGCCAAAGCTATATTGCATCTAGCGAGCAGCTGAATGTATAAAAAGCACCCTTGCTTATTCATTTTATTCTTATTTATACCGTCTCATTCTTTGCATAACTTTTAACAGTATAAATTATATTACTACCTTAAAGAGAATATGAAAACTGCGCTTGCTCTTTTAGGACAATAGGCGCTACTAAAACTGTGCACTCTAAAACAAAAGTAAGTTAAACGTTCCCACACTCTCCCCTAGTTAGCAATCGTAGTCAGAAAGGATTGAACGAAACCAAATGGACCGAATCTTTTGAACATCGAACGATTTGAACGAACGAGTGAATGTGTTCTCTTACTTATTCTGATTGTGTGTATTTTGAGTCGCTGATAGAATGGGATTTTATGCCTTTTGTTGAGATGTATTGTGCTCAAGGGAACGCTAAGGTTTATTCAGAGTGAAATGGTAGCTCCGTATCGATATACTTTGGTAGGTATATCTTTGTGGATTCGTGATGTGTTTAGTTTTGTTTTGAAATAAAGATTGTACTATAAGATTTTGAACCACTTTTTTCAGCACCTTATTTTATACAGCTGAAGTAGCTAAAAAGGTACCAAAAGAAGAATACCAAGCATGTTTAATCACAATTTGAGCTAAATTGTTAAAATTAAATAGATACGTACATGAAGATTTGATAAGTCTAGAATTTTATGAATACGACAAGAAAATAAATAATTGTTGCCATTTTCAACTGAAAAAAAAATTACGTTTACTTTATCGGTAACATAATGATATTGTTAAATAAAATATTTAAAAAGAAAAAAAACCAACCAAATTATAATACAAAAATGCCTATCCAACACAATAACGTAGTTGAATCTTTCCAAATGTTTACATTATGGGTCTCACATAAAAAACCCGCGAAAACCGGGTGCAAACTTTAGTATACCAAAACAGCTGATTCAGCATGACGCGCCGAAAATCTTATCGTGTTTTATCCCATGGTAATGCAGACCTCAACAGTATAAATTATCCTATATACCACATCTTCAATGGGTCCAATGCGCGCCATCTTCCCAAAAACCGCTGAACCGAAACGAACTGATAGTGAGTGAATGAATGATAAATGAACGAACGATGCGTCGTTAAACTTAAGAATATGTTCGGTCTTTATTAATTTGATGACGGGACTTTTTTTGTTTTTGTATTTTTATACGAACAGTCGAACTGAACAAATAATTTTAAAATGAACCATTTGTGAGCGATGCACAATAATATATCATTTACAAATACTATACAATTATTAAGACTACATCATGTATAAAAAATCGTTTATGATCAAGTTTTAACATGCCTTAGTACTTAAGCATTTTAGTATTTATTGTTTGGTATAGTTTTAGGGTTCCATACCCAATGGGTAAAAACGGGACCTATAAGTACTAAAGGTCTTTCCCTCCCTCTTTCCGGAAGATCGCGATCTTTGCCCAGTAATGAAACAGATATCGGATAAATTAATTATTTAATTACAGTTTAAAAACAATCTCATTACATCATCACCTTACAGTCTTCTTTATATACCACTATATGTGCCCAACAATGGTAGGAGAAATGTGCCTAATGTGTCCAAAAAAACGGAACCCTTCCTTAATGATAGTAAAAAGAGCACTGATGGTATAGCAATTCAAGGTCCCTTAAGGCTTTTTCTTTACAGGAAACCTTCTTACTTGAAATTAAATATCCAGATTAATGGTGCATGGCAAAGTCAGCTTTAATGTTTATTTAAATAAATAAATATCATTGCACAGCTCCCACACGGTCATTTAATTCCAAACTAAGCAGAGCTTGATGTATAATAGAATACGAGAATTAACGCGAACACGCATTTTACCTTAAAATGCCTAACGTTTCGGCGCAGGTTGAACTCGTCGTGGCTGACTGGAGCAGCGATAAGCAGATATACATACTTATATACTTCTAAATACATACTTATATAGATAAATTGACATCCAGGCTCAAAACAGATATTCGTGCTCATCACACAAATATTTGTCCGGGTGGGATTCGAACCCACCACACGCGGCGCTGGGGTTATTGCGGCAAGGCAATTTACTTTAAACCTCTTTCCGTATGAAGATAAAAGTTTATTTATGTAGTATCCATAGCGTTCGGTCATTCTCTTTCAAAAGAATAATAAAGTAAATCAATAGTCATGTAAAAAACTCAGATACAACATGACAGGCGGAAATAATAAGATTATAAGGGACGACTTTTACGCTCCTGCGGAGAATATGAAAGTCAATGTTTTAGAAATATATGTGTGACGAAATATAAGCTAGTCTCAGGTATATCAATAACAATGTAATGTTTTGAGATGGTCTTGTTATTAATTTACTAATAAATGATCCAAATCGATGACCTACAAAAAGCAAAAAGAACGTCAAAATCATATTCAAACTAAAAATCTATTCAATTTTACATTTTTTTTTAAACAAATGTAATAAGGAAGTTACTGCAGATCCGGGGCCAAACATAGGCTTTTTTTTTACTTTTTCACCCCGCGAATGGAGTTTGTGTAAGCTAGATTCAAAAATATGAAAATGATAATTATTGCAAGTGGCAAACATTTAATATATTATTAACACTAAATTCTAGAAACTTCTAAAAATAAACTCAAGATTTTGTGCCGCAAAAGAGTTCAAAGAAAATAGCATTCGAAAAAGCATTTCTACAGAAATACGCTTCAGTTTATTCATCCGTAGAAAAAGCATATTTATCGTATCAAATATCAGATTATCGTGCTCTGCTTTAGAAAATATTCCAGTGCTTCTAGATTTCCGCTCGCTTTCAAGGAAATTGTGAGAATCCTTGTAACGTGAGACATGGAACTTTAAGAATTCGATAAGAAATTGAGGATGAAAAATGAAATATACTATTTTTAACGGTTTTGAAACGACATTAAATATAGGTTTGAGAGCACGTTTGGTAGAATGGTGGACATGCTTATCTCGCTATCAATGTACTGCTTGTCGTGGTTTCGAAACCTATACATCTAACAAATTTTCCGAATAGCAAATATTAGATTACTCGATCACCAAAACTACTTTTTCATCAGGGAAATCTTTTCACGCATACAAAGTAGCGGTAAGCTAGTAGCAAATATGTGCAAGTTGTGCTAAAGTTACAGATTGGTATGTAAATCTACTTGTACTATAATAAAGTGTTATTAAGCTCACTCGTGTCAACAGAACCGGTATTTAAGACAAATTTTCCGTAACGATTGAAGTATTTTCATCACATTTTCATGTCAAAGTGTGACAGGAAAACTTACGCGATTAATAAAGCCTCCACTTCTGAATAATTTATAAGGCAAGCTTGAATTCTCTGGGGACATAAATCGTCATTTACCTGAGAAGCTCTCGAAATGACTTGCCTAATATCCGCGGGCACCTTACAAAACTCCGCGCTGTAAAAGACGGGCCGATTTTCTTTTGAAAATCTTGTATTTTTACAGTTCCATAGTCATTGTCATATTATATGTATGTTCATAACTTAGAATAGCTATTTATTGTAGCACTGAAGTCAGTGAAGGGTTTTGGAAGAGTTACTACTCGACGATGATAAGGAGATATACTACGACTTGTGAAGAATCTTTTTTTGTACAAATCGTAAATACATATTTCAGAATTTTAGTTAACAATATTGTATGTATCATTAGCCTCATTAAGTGCGGGTTAATTTTAATTTCACTAAGCGAAAATGATCACTTCGTCAATGGAAAGAATATTCAAAAAACAAAATAAGCAACAGTTAAATAAAAATTCAACCCAAATTTAAATAAGATAATACAAATATCACCAATATCCGATCAGAAAATAATTCCATAACAGCAAACGGTAAAACCCAAAAGAATATTCCAATAACAACGTGAGAACGGTCCACAAATAAAATATAAGTAGTATTGCACCGGTATTAGCTGAAATGATCGGAGGATACGGCCGCCCGGCCGGCCCGTTGTGGACCCGGCCGAAGGAACGTTTTACGTGTTATGTTTCGGATAAGGCCTGGTAGAATACAATTGTTTTTGTTAGGTTTTCTTGGTAAAAAGTTCGTCATAAAATTTTAGGCTACCTGAAAATTTTAACGCTTGAAAGTTGTTTCGTGGACATATCGAGGAACACATAATCTTTTTAACTACATTTCATTATAAATTATTTAGATTGTGTATTGTGATTACACTCAGAATTTAATCTTGCGCGGCTATTTTTTTATTGATTACTTTCTAGATTGCCCTACCCATAGTCAATATTTTTTATTTAACGAAAGAAGAGTTTTTACTTTTTAATACTTGAAAAGTTTCCTGTAAAAATACTTCAACAAAATGCTCATACAACAGAAAATGCAATTACATAAAAATATACTTTTCTCTTTAAGTATGAAACCTCCTCAATGATAGAACAAGTACATTTAAGCCCAGGAAACGAACCACATTTTAAAGTAAAGAATAAAAAGCGGACATCGCGTGGAACGCCTTGAGGCTTTCATACAATTTCCCTATAGCCTGAAACTGGCGTCTTGTTTCTAGCCAACTTTCAAGATTTTACTCAGTTTCTGATGCACTAGCTAAAACGATAAAATTTTCTTACATTTTAGATATTTTACGCAAGTAAGTAAAAGTTAAATATTGTTCTATAAGATGAGAGTGAACCAACCATAGTCAATTACAGTATTTTATTGAATCGCAAGACGTCTCGCGCATGAGATGTAGTTAAGGGGATGATCTGAAAAGTTTTACAGACTTTTTAGATTACGTTTGATCCGAAATCATTATCTAATTCAACACTTAACATGAAAATCTTGAGCTAAAAGTTTGACATTTAAACTGTATCTTAAGAATAGTTCTTACGGCTACCACCAGAGTGGTCAGTGTCATACAAAAGTTACCGGTACCTAGTTGGTTCTCGACAGTTTTTTGCATTTATAATATTAACATAATAGTATGGAATGTACTAAATGCCACGTCAATTTGTGTTCAACGGAAATATGAGTCAATCTGATATACAAACAAACGTTATCATCTATAGGTCATTGTTTAATTTGACAACAATATTCCGTCGCTATGTTAATTAATGCAAAGGGATCAAATGACGCGAATATTATCGCTAGCGTTGCCTATTCGTATATCATTTTCATAATATGAGCAAGGTTCTATTGAAATGGATGTCACTCTAATTTATATGTATTAGATATATGATGAATTAATATTATGCTAGATTCCTTAACTAAGAATACAATTATTAGTTTATTGCACTACATACGAGTACTATAAATGTAAATGTTTGTATGTTTGTTTGCCTCTCCCACGGCAAAGCTACAGACTGACATTAATTTACCGTGCAGGGATAGTTGAAGTAAGTACATAAAAGTGCAAAAGGTTATTTTATACAGCAACTCAGAATGCGACTATTGGACTAAATACGAATACTATAAATATAAAAGTTTGTTTTGTTTTTTGTTTCTGACACATTTCGCCATAAAAAACAATAGCATGCAAATATTTAAACATTAAACTCATTTTAAATAAATATAAACGCTTGTAAAACATAACGTAAAACGTTTGAATCATTCTATACCAGAAATATTAAAAACGTCAGTAGAAAAAATAATTTGGTCAACCTAAATCTTTTCGCGATAAAAATGTTCAGTTGAAAAACTCTCTACACACACTTAAATTCTGAAATGTTCTTCAATTTTCACAAGAGTTTGAACAGCTATTACCGGTTCAAAATGGACGCCATTAATGCAATTAACTGTTTAAAACCTGTTGCATGTCAAATTAAAAGTATATTTACGTTAAAATTAAACTACACGGTATTAATTCACACACGCCTGTAATTAAGGAAAATTATATTATAATAATCCGTACTGGTTATGAAACGGCAGCCATCTTTATAATTATCGATATATTAATTATTGTGTTCAATTTGATCGAAAAATAAACATTATTAAACCTTTAATCCGATCAGTAGGTAACACGAGTTTCTACCACTATCCATTATAGACTGCCAGCTAGCTTTTGACAACTTTAGTATGAAAATCCAGTCACTCCTAGTGGGTGTCGTAGGAACTAATTTCCAGAAATATTTTTATGTCAAACACTTGATACTCGATATTACCGACTCTATAAAATTGCGCTATACGTTCACCTACCGCTGGAGGTTGTGGAAAGGATATGCCATGACTATAGCTGCGGAACCGACTGTACTACGATTACCGCCTACATACGGTACTAGCTGACCCCCTAATCTTCGCTTGCGTTACATAAGAGAGAATCACATTTTTCCCCGCTTTCTAACATTTTTCGTTGCTACGCCGCTCTTAATGGTTGTAGCGTGATGTTATACACCCTTACACCTTCCTCGATAAGTGGTCTATTCATCACAAAAATATTATTTAATCGAAACAGTAGTTCCTGAGATTAGTGCGTTTAAACAAACAAACTCTTCAGCTTTATAATATTAGTACTATAGATTATACAGTGAAACCCGAGTTAGTCAGGACATAAAACAGTGAGAATACTGCGTAATCATACGGTTTTCACTAGAAGTGGATTACACTTATATTTGTGGTTCTACTACTGTCGACTATCGGCAACTAACTAGCTATCAACGAATTAAAAATGAAATTAATAGCGTATTTCCTATGCTCGACCCGTGAATCAAACCCGAGAGCTCGTGCTCAGCAGTCGGATATAGCTGCGCCATAGTGGCAGTGTCAAACTTAACATTTTAAGGTACAACAAGCCACAGTAGTCTAAAAAAAATAGCGTTACTGAACAGGCCTTCTTTTCAGGACTTGTTATTAATAAAAATATCCTTCAGATATGCTATAAAGGTCAACCACATGAGCACTAACAGGACAAGATGAGCGATCGACGTTACATTATAATGTGATCGCTCGATCTGTTATGTGAGACGATGAGGTGCTGCACGCGACATACGTGATTGATGTGAATCTTAACTAGTACTGTACTTGGGCTGTAAATATTGTTGGTTGGAGATAGTTGGTGTTGGTTGAAATATGTGACTGACTTACTTACGTATTTGCAACTGTCACAGTCTGTGTGTGTTGGTTCAAATAGAACTTAAAGAAATAGACTTGTTTTATACTTACACTATGTCTCAATTCAATATTTCCAACTTCTTTCAATGGAAATGCTCTATTCTATTGTTGAAGAAACGTCAATTTTCATTGCAAAACCGATTTAGTTCTAATTGACTTTTTTGGGTATAAGGCAAAACATTAAATGAAATCCAATCAATGTTGCCATTTGTGTAATCAGTAATAAATTCAGTGAAATAGTTAGCAACAATTTCAATCATTGGACCTTATTTAGACTAGTTATTTATGTATTTCCGTGTCAAAGACTTCCTAACTTCTTCACATAGCCCTTCTTTTAAAGATCACATGCAGCATTAAATGCAAAGTATACATTACAAGGCTCAGTTACAGAAAATCGCGTCACAACTTCATATTCCTTCCACTTTACGGCAGTAATTATAGTCTAAGAGCCAAACAAAACAAAACTTCACTCAAGTGCTACTCGGCACCAGCATCCAACTTGTTTTAAATCAGTTACAGTCGACTCTGTAGTTACATATTCAGTGCAAAAAGCATCGAGCGCTTGACCTAATTGTGGTCAACAACTGTCAAGCTATGTCGGTTGTGATAATGCCGATAAAGAGATTAATTGAAGTTACAATTTAAACATTTAGTTTAGTTGATTTTGATGGATATATTATATAGCGGCTGTTATACCGAAAGGTGTAGGCAGAAATGAATGAAATTGGAGTACATAAATACAAGATTTGCCATTAGCAATGTTTGTCCCATGTAATATGAAGCGAGCCTATTTCTATTTACCGGGCTTGTTACCAAACTCCGAGCTACTTTTATATATACTTCATAATCAGCAACCGTATAGAAATGCCAATTCAAACCGCAGATCAGATTTTCATTCAAAATTCACGCGGTATTTAACATCCATTGTCATAGGTATTTTTATGAAGGCGTATTTTTGCAAACTTGTCTACATATTCTACTTTATATTGCAAATACAGATATAGAAAAATTACATGTAATGAATAATAATGATACGAAATGAAATATAAAAAAATTAACCCCTAAATGAAACAGTCACGAATTCTCAAACACAATTCCAGTAGAGTGAATAAAAAATCGTATATTTTCGCCAAGTACATTGTTCCGTGCGAGTGTAACGTTACAATTGAATTGCCTAACAAAAGCTTAGTGTAACGAACGTTAACGAGACGTACATCGTTTACGGGCTCACGAGTTTTACGGCACACGTGGATACGGGCCGTGACCCGAAATGAGATGATTTTTTAATAAAATAATGCGAATTCTGTTATAATTTAGATTTCTAATGGGATAACTGCTGATATTCTTTTGAACGTCTTTTCAGAAATTATGCAATAAGCGCTTATGTGTGTTTTTATAAACAACATTTCAGTCTTCATCGTTTGTTATCATTGAAACTATTTCTCGAACACTTACAAAGAAGTATGCGCCTTGTAACTAATCCAAGCTTTGGTAGAGATTTATAATGACAGTGTAAATATATTATGTATCTGACATTTAAATCTGTTTTGAATCGAACCTGGGACCTCGTGGTTAGCAGTCACCTACACTATCGTGCAGACAGCAGTTCACTAACTTTAGAATCTTTAAGTATATCTGTCTAGCTTAATTAAGATAACATAGTTATTAATGTTTACTCTCTCTATACTGAACCTCAAAAGTATATCCGTTACACAAACAAAAATCTATAGCCCACATTGGCCCACAATCAATTTTATTCCATCTCAAAATTGTTTCAAAATATACACATGGGAGTATCTCACCTTTTTAATTCACCAAACGAGCAGTCAAAAACAAAGGTATCATTAAATAAACTCCCTGCCGTATAAAATGCATTATTTCCCTGAAAATAAACGTACAATATAAAGTAAGTGCTCTAGAGGGAACGTGAACGTCTTATATTCATTATCTTTATAAAGCTCATCATAAAAGTTAATTAACTAAAACGGTTACTGTTCCTGCGGTAGACGTGCGAGCTTTATAATAGCTGCTTTTCTATTTTACTAAGAAGTTATCATGTTGTAGTACGACTTGAATGATGTTTATGCTTCTAAAGGTTAAAATCCTAGTACGATACATTATATCAGCCTACCCTTCCTTCCAACTATGTTGGAGTCGACTTCCAGTATCACCGGAGGACTCTGAATACCAGTACTTTACAATGTACCCTTAAAACGAAGGCACATAGATGACATACATCCAACAGAATATTAATGTTGAACTAAAGTTATTTCGGCTGCCTGTTCGTTTTCCAATTAAATAGCTGGACCGGTTTAGCCGAATTCTAGACTTACATAGTTTCAATGAGTGGTTTATCAACTATGAAATTAAGCAATTTAGGAGAAAAAGTAGTTTTTTTTTTGTGTTAGTCCGTTGTTCGTATTTTTGTAAAAGTCCCCGCGACACAAGAACAACTCACAAGAACATTTCCACCTTTTAGAGAATACATTTATTCTTCTTTAAAACTATTTAAAGGAGGTAAGATGACTGTATCTCCAAAGCCAAACTAAATTACAATGCAATCTGCTGACACTGCTTCCCTACACAATATTCAACGAAAAGAAAGTTCTAAGATTTAGAGATTTTCTGAAACTAAGTATAACATAGTAAGCGTCAAATCTGCAAGTTGTTTGCGTACAATGCTTCTGATCAAGTTTTGTTTTACGAGTTCCCGCCTGTAAAAATCTTAGGGCACTATAAAACGCCTGAAAGTAAATAAGATATTTTACAACCAGGTTTTATTAGAATATAGATTACGCATTTTTCCATTGATTTTCGTTCCTATGAGAATCGTAAATTTTTCACGGAAAATATTACATACTTCATTGTACAGAATATATTACCACTAAAATTTTCTAAAATTTTAAGGAGTGATAATTGAACTCTATAACAGTTTATTGTTGATAGAAATTAAGCTTCCATAATCTCAA
Source organism: Anticarsia gemmatalis (assembly GCF_050436995.1). NCBI lineage: Eukaryota > Metazoa > Arthropoda > Insecta > Lepidoptera > Erebidae > Anticarsia > Anticarsia gemmatalis. The sequence continues at coordinate 2,809,878 of NC_134764.1, read as the reverse complement.
ACGTCCCTCTTCTACCTTGAAATGTTAAACCAGAGGTTTGGAACAAAGAATGAAATAAACAACAGACTATAGTTATTACGAGGGCGACATGGTTGCTTTTCTTGTGTACCAAGTCCTCCATAAATTAAATACAGATTTTAAATAAATAACAGTAGATAGTAACAAATTTTTGTTTCCGGCTCGCTTCATTAATATCACTCTTCTCCGTATATGGACTAGAAAAATCCACGGTAGAAAACCAACTCAAGTCAGAAAAAATATGAAAATAATCCTAGCCTCTACAAAAAGTACAACAAACTCGTCTCGGTACAAATGAGGAAAAATAAACTGAATACAGCCGTTTTCATTTTACATTGTTATTCGGACATTCGCAGATACTTGTTCGCGTTTCTTCTATCCTGGTACTAGAGGCACGAAACAGACAAAAACTTTTATGTCTTTCTTATTGGTTCGCGGTCTACAAAGTTTCAAATGGGAGTTATAGAGCGCGTTAAATCGCGAATGAAAAGCTTATTTGTATGGCTTAAAATTTTCGTGATATTTTTATTGAGATCTTCTCTACGTGATAACTTGCGAACACATAACGACAATTTATTTATAACATAAAATTACTTGCAAGGGTTGATTAGAAACAAAGACCGTGATAAGTAAAATTAGAAGTACATGGCACAGACTATGCATTTTATTCAAAATAAATATTTTAATCATTTTGCATTTGGTTGCAATTTTCAGACCATTGGCCTGAAACACATTCACGATTCAGATTTATGAAATGACGACGTGAATTTATTTTATAAATATAACCAGCATAAAAAACCAAAAAAAACACAGACAATAAGTCTGGCCAAAAATACTTTATCAAATTAAAAAAATACACGTACTTATTCGGCAACCCTGACCACAGGAAAATAATATCGTTAAAAGCTATCGAGGAAATTGATTTATTCTACTAATCGCTCTCGATTTCCATACCGGGAAAATATCGTAGGCAACAACTTATTTATAGAACACGTTTCAAGCCTACCATTGTTGGGCGTTCATACGAATTTTATAGACTGTTTGTCTGTGTTTGTGCTGCAGATCTATTCGTTTTCATGTTTTATTTTAGGCTCTATAATCGGACTATTATTATGTGGATATGAGCTGTTATTGAAAGCGTGATGATTACTTTTATTTGTGCAGTCTGTAATTTTTTTAATTTAATGATTTTGTCTTAACAAACCCGAGTGTTAAGAAAAAAAATCCAAATTAAATACAATTAAAACTGAATTAGCTTATAATTAAATATTTAAGCAGATTCGTAACTTAATAAAAATACCTATAACTTCAATATAATCATCATTTTCTTTCTTAAACATTCACGAGATCAAAAATCTACCTACCTGCTATAGAAAAAAATATTTTGCAAAATAAATGACAACCACGCAAAAGTTTAACCAACACGTATATACCTCAATCCATCACTCCTAAACGAAATTAATGAAGTTCTTAGAAACATAATCTTCAAATTAAGAGAGCTAAACAGAATTAAGCAACAAAATGCGGTAAATACAATTAGACAGGGGAGGCGGGATGAGCTAACTTCACTTGACGTTCGTTACAAAACGCTCTGACTTAAACAAGTGCTAACGACTGACTTGTTTTATAACTTGCGAGTTTTAAGATTGGTGGATGTAGGCTCTTGGGCTATGTTGGGACGGAAAAAATTATGACTACGGCTCCACTCACATGCAAAATCTGTGACAAATATATTGTAAATTGATTTAACCGTTATGACGTGATAGAAAGACAAACTCGTATAGTTTAAAGAAAATTAAATGATTAGCCTTTTTTTGAAGAATGTTATGTTATGTATCTATTGTTGTTTGAATAGTTTGACGTTACTTTCTTATTCCAAGAGGAGACTTAACAGCAGAGGATGGTATGGCTATCATTATTTTTTATATAAGAATATATTTGGCTTAGTGTCTTATTTTGCCGTATAGAACTTCGATTACTGTAGGAATTTCACTGAATACAATCTATACGAGCTTGCATGCAGGTGCAACAGCGAAAAAATGAAAAATCTGTGCACATGTTGGAAAAACCGAATCTTGTTCTTTGGCAGTAAAAAAATAAATAAGTGCTTCAAACTAGAAACATTATTTAAATTCAACTGTCACTTTAAATACATTATTTTTTATCACACCTTTACACCTAGAAAACCATCAATCCGTATCCAAATTGCCTAGACTTATACTGGCATGATAAAGTATCTCTGACGGTGTACAGAGAAGGGTTGCCTTGAATGTTGTTGCAGCATTGCGGCTCTTAGCAAGGAGATAAGACAATGCCTTGTGCGCGAAATGATTGTATTTACAACTGATTGTGGAGTTTTAGGTAACTGTGTTGTTTAATAAAGATAGAAAGTGTAGATGCGGCCCGAGAGTGCTAATATAAACAGATAGGGTTTGGAAGGAAGTGTTTGTTTTCTTATTGAATTTGAAGATAGCAAAAAATATGTTACCTATATTATTTATTTATTATAAACAAAAGGTTTAGTTTCAAATTGTCTGTGTTATACCTTAATCTTAATCTATAAAATTTATTTACTTGCTTTTTTTGGTCTCCAAGTCTTAGCTTGATTTCCGTATTCTATCATATAATATAATATTAATTATGTTTTCATGCTCAAATGGACGTGAAGTGTATTGGCCAATTTTTTTCTGAAGATGACTGATGCCCTTGAATAATTTCATGTCTCGAGAAAATACCTTTAAAACTATCGAATAAAAAGCCCCAACTAATAAACATTTAACCCTTTTAATGCAATAACAACAGTAAACACAGACATAACTCGTACGCTTCAAATAGAAGCATCTAGACGCGGCGAGGACTCGTGAATAAAACATACACTCACGCCGATGAAGGCGACGCTACAAACAAAATAACACATTATCAACACTAGATGTGACATTGAAATATTTGTTTGAATAAACTTTAAAGAATAGGATATTTTTGAATTTAGTTGGTATAAAGATTAGTATATTTTTGCGTAGACATCGTATTTCTTTAGTTATTAACAAACTTATATTAAATGCATGAAAATCTTCTTCTTTTTCTTGACCTTATCCGACGGTACCTGAGGTCCACCACAAAATGTTTTCTCTCAAAAATATGCTGGAAAAGGTATTTGGCTGAGGTTTTTATAACCGTCCGCCTGCTTGACATCAGTCCTCTCTTCTTGCTAATGACTAGTGTACATGAGAATTATTCAATAAATTTTGAATCTGGGATGATGGTATTGCACTAATACTAATTTACTTAAAACAGCCAGAAACTTCTTAAATTTCCTATAAAATATTTTTTTTTAGCTTGAAAGTAAGTAATCATAACTTTTAAACTCTCGCGTTGCATGTTTAATGTATAATAGAATACGGGAATTAACGCGAACACGCATTTTACCTTAAAATGCGTGTTCGCGTATTCTATAATACATGAAAGTAAGTAAGTTCCACATCGTTCATGAAACCATTTCTGAAATCATCCTAATTATGCAGTTCTACTCTGGCCATTTTATCAAGAGAAGTAACTACATCGGTAATCAGGCAAACGTAGCAATTACCCGACTCGGTCAATATTAGTTCAGTTAATATTTGATATGTCTGCAGCATCAAACATGGCGTGGTAATCCTAAGGACTTAATGGATCTACAATATGCACTGCTGCACTTAACTAATTATTGCTAGATTTATTCTCGTTAAAGATGTTTTAATGATTTCTTGGTACGAAGATTTATTAATAGCAAGTTTTTTTAACACGATTTTATTAACTTGAGTCGCGTGTTAGTGTATTGTTTTATCCCAACGTTAGTTAGCCAAATAGCTCATTTTAAAAGTATTTTTGTCTACCAACGAAATTGAAACAAGTCAACTATCGGTAATTTATTGACTTAACATATTCGATTTCTTGTTATTTACAATTTGTTATTCAGATTTTTTGGCTCTAAAATACTTCAATATTTTTTTTTAATCTGACAATTGATATCACACAACGTCAAAGTAGACCCGTTTCAGCACTAATTTCCAAAATCTTTTTTTTACTAATGAAATTTTTATGATTCAGTTATTAAGAAACTTCCAAATATTCTACATCCATGCAAAAATAAAGTGCAAACAGCCAGTACAAATTGTAGGCGCGAAAAATTCGTGGCCACTGGTGCCTCGACCTCAGGCTTTAAATAAAAATACCATTATTTTTTATTATAGCAACATTTTGTAAGGCAATTCCGCGTTTTATGATGTATATCTTGATTTTCTCTGTTATTAGATATGTTGGGAACAACATGTTAATTTGTAGATGGATATGAGAACAGTCCTTGAGTGTTTAGTCGTGAGTCTTGTAAGCTGTTATTAGTGGGTCATAATTATATTCGTTTCACTGATTTTTTAAAAGACACCTCCACTTTTACAAATAAACTAATAATTATAATTTACAGTGTGGAGATCGAACCCACGACCTCCCTTCGGAATGATAGCGGTGTGGCGACCTAAACCATTGCGTCACGGAGGCAGTCAGTTATTCTTTGGTTGTCATAAATCCGTTTGTATGTTTTTTAAAGTCCCTACGACATTTTCTTATGTACATTATCAATCGGGTTTTCTAATCTCTATCGTTCTCAACTGTTTTCGAATTTTGGTATCGTATTCTTTGACAATAAGCTTGTTTCAGCCTACCATCGATTTGAACGGTAACGGAATATAAAAGTAATCAATATAGCCTGGCTGATAATGAGAGTTGTTTAAACACAAGCTGTTATAGACAGAGCACTCGCATTTGTACTTCAAGCATTGATTGACGCTGAGTTGCCGTTCAGACAGACTATATGATTGATGCTCTTTTATTATTACTTGCATCATTAATTAAATACATATAGGTAATAAGTAGAAAAGTAATGTGCCTTTAATAATATCCTTAAACTAGGGTCAATTAGCGTATTGTGGTTAGGTCTACTTTAAAAATGCGGTTTGTGGTTATTGGCTAAAAGTTAACGTGCTCATTCGATTACATGCACTTAACTGATCAATACCCCTATAAAATATGCTACAAAAACATCTTAAACCAACCCTTATCTTGAAATATCTATAACAGAAAATTACTAAACATTACTAAGCTTTACACAATTAAAAAAGTCCTCGTCCCAAAAGATAACAATATTCGAGTTGTACAGAATCACAAAAAACATAATTACACAAGGTTCCAACTGACTTCCCGGGGCTTTGTTTGAGGGACCATTGCTAAACATTAATTGTGCATTTAAACTTTGTCCGTAATTAACATTGTTTAGTTAATTGGGAACGTTTTAGATAATTGTACGAGTTCATTATTGTCGCGTTAGATCCGCCTATTTAGTTTACAGTTTGGATTTGTCGCATTCATAGCATGTTTTCAACAGTAATCTAGGGCATCAACTCCGATTTTGTAGCTAGCGTAGCGCGTTGCCATTGCGAAAGTCACTCTGTATGTCTGTTTATAACGCTCTTACGCCTAAACTGTTGAATCAAATGGGCTGTAATTTGGCATTACACACAGGCAGATATGTAGTAGTTTGGCAGACTTGGTGATTGTTAAGAAAATTTTGAATTTGAAGCGCCCCTATCGTATTCCATGGCGACTATTTTAGTCCGTAGTTTTAAATGTCAAACGGTCGCTTCTCGACTGTACTGCGTTTAGAAAAACACACAACAAGTTCGTAGTAATTTTGAAGATAAGATACTTAAAAGTACATAAATGACAAAAACAAATGTGATGCCAGGCGATCAAATGTAATAAATAAATATACAGGGTGTCCCAAAACTCAACGATAATCTGAGACCGGATGAAAGGCCAAGTTATACCAGTTCTGGGAAAAATAAAAAAAAAATTCCATATCACTTAGTTCAGAAATAATAGTCATTTTTCAAAAAAGTTGAAATTCGACACCCTTGGTCGCATTTTCAAGTCCTGTGATCACCAATGTCACAATTTCACTGTATTTTTTTTAATTTCGTGATCTTCAATAAATATGCTATTAATCGTAAAACAAATTAATACACAAAACATTGTTGATTTAATAAAAAAATGTAAGTTTTAGTGAGTCGTGGTTTTCAAAAATATCGTTAGTTAACTTTGACGCTTCATATTGAAAAAAAAATGTACTACACTTCCCTTGGCAAGTTATATCAAAAGTTGGCGCATTTAATCAAGATTTCAAAATGGTGCAACACTTGCCACTTTTCTTTCCATTAAAAATGTTATTTTTATTTGAACGAAGAGTATCCTCGCAGATGGATCGAACGCAGTAGTTCAATCTTATGACTTTCTCGTTCCCCCGATCAAAATCCAGTAGATATTTTTGACTGGGAACGCATAAAAGAAAAAGTCTATTCGAAATCAATACAAAATCTATCAGAGCTTCGCCAGAAAATTGACACAGCGTCAGAAGGAATAAATGCAAGAAATTTTACTTGACTGGTGAAAAGGTCTTTTGTAAGGCGTTGCAGAGCTTGTATTCGAGCCAGAGGAAAACAATTCGCAATTACTTTAGTTTAAAGAAAATAATAAAATAAGAACGATGGTTCGTTCATTGTTTTTTTTTTCATGATTATTACCTATTATGTTTATTACATTAAATATTGGTTATGGACTGACTCAATTACTTCTTTACTAAAAATAATTGCTTTCCTCTGGCACAAATACAGGCTCTGCAACGGCGTACAAAAGATCTTTTCGCCAGTCGTACAAAATTTCTTGCATTTATTTCTTCTGACGCTGTGTCAATTTTCTGGCGAAGCTCTGATAGATTTTGTATTGATTTCGAATAGACTTTTTCTTTTATGCGTTCCCAGTCAAAAATATCTACTGGATTTTGATCGGGGGAACGAGAAAGTCATAAGATTGAACTACTGCGTTCGATCCATCTGCGAGGATACTCTTCGTTCAAATAAAAATAACATTTTTAATGGAAAGAAAAGTGGCAAGTGTTGCACCATTTTGAAATTTTGATTAAATGCGCCAACTTTTGATATGGAATTTTTTTTTTATTTTTCCCAGAACTGGTATAACTTGGCCTTTCATCCGGTCTCAGATTATCGTTGAGTTTTGGGACACCCTGTATATAATTTAATAACTATCATTAGACAACTCACACACAACTCACACATTGAGAATCAAATGACTAATAAACATACTTTTAAATACAACATACATTAACAACCAGACTCAGAACAGATACTCGTGCTCATCACTCAAATATTTGTCCCGGGTGGAATTCGTTCCCACTAAACGCAGCGCTACGGTTATTGCAGCGACCACGTTAAACACTGCGCCAAACGTGCAGTTCATAGACACAGTAATAAAATGACAGAAATCTCATCCACTTCCACATTTATCGTAGCAAAGCAATTAAACTAGTGAAATGATAACTACCGAGGAGCAATCTCCCTTCAACTAAAATTCTAGAAATCATATGACTTGGAAACTCGAATATGAGAAGTATCCACAAACGGCTTAAAAGCATTCCAAGTTATACGATTGTACTAAGCATTGAAATAAAGGAGACTACACATAGCAGTATTACACCAAACTTATTCGATGTGCTTACTAATATAAATATATTCTCCAATTTTCACTCGAAACGCAACGAAAAGAACGTTTTTTACAAAATGTTTTATTCGAATAGTCAGAGTTCAGTTATCTTTCAGCAGCACGACTCTCTACAGTCGGTTCTATCGAATATCGACAGTTTGACATTTAAAATGTACTGCAAAAATAGTTCCTATGACGCCCGCTAGAGGCGCTGACGAGAGTAAATGTCTCGATAGCTAGCCGGTTGTCAATAGGTGACAGAGAAACGCGGTACATAACTTTTTTTTTTGTATTTACACGTATGTAGTTTTGTTTTACGGTTGTGTGCCATTCATGCATAGAAGTCTTTGATTTTCTTTTGAATGGTTTGAAGTCTATCACCTCACAGTCTTATATTCAAATAATTAAAATAGGTACGTACGCCAAGGTACATACAAGTACAATAAAAACAAATGTGTTTAATTAAGCGCCCACAAGAAAACTACAACTAGATTTTACCCTAAAAAAGCTACACTTGACAACCACAGCGTAATGTCACGCTATATTTACCAGTCTATCCTCCTCTTAACATAGAAGAGGCTTTAATACACTCCCGTCAATAAATCTCTAGGGTCTAGAAAAGCTCGTACAAATTGGTACAGTTAGGAATCTCAGTGAGATATAAACTTATGTTAATCATAACTCGGCTTGTGTCTGCTTACGAATGGGATGCTGAATACAAATCTTGTTTATGAGATGTGTACGTGAAATACATACTAAGTGTTATAGTTTATTCTAGGCTCCCAACGCGCTGTTTTCTTTCTAAATATTAAGCTAAGTATAGTCCAAAAACCTAGTAGTAGGACTTTGTACGCAAGTTTCGCGTCGGTATACAAAATTCATTTAAACCATATTACTATGCGACGCATGTTTATGCAGCTGACGGTAACCTATTTGGTACAAATTTATTTTGGCAATGCAAAAAATCATTTATTATAATCTATCTCTCTACTAAGTTGTCCAACTATAATTTACCTAAATATAATGATGATCGACTGCCTGTGTAGCATAGCGAAACTAAATACCGATACTACGGAAAAAGACACACAAAGACAGTTCGATTTCTGTTTCTTAATTTTTGAGATTCCTTGTCAATCAAATTCTCAATTATTTCTGGAGATCAATAATCCCTGACCGTTCATGGCGCTCATCAGCTGACGGGGACATGAGAGAGAATCAATAAAGAATGTTACTTTCTGCTGAATTCGGGCACTGTATACTATCAAAATTCTAACACAATTGGCAAGTTTCAATAAAACTGACCATCGACGCTGTTCTACTAAACATAATAATATACTGTCTGTAATTTATCGTAGGTGGTTTGGCAGAAGTCACTTGTTTAATAGTGGCACGTGCTACTAGTGGACTATTAAGACAGTGTTTCAACATTATTAGGTTCCTACTAAATTTGCTATTTAAAATAAATTCAAGATATTTCTTTGCCAGTGTGGTAGACTCTAGGCCCCGATTCTCCCTCATTCGGAAGGAGACCTTTGCCTAACAATAGGACAATAATGGGTAAAAAAATAAGTTCAATACAAATCCTTTCATTTTAAACCTGACTTACACAATCCCAGTCAACGACTCAGCAAAAGAAAGTTTCTATTACCTTTTTCTTTTACTCGATCACGGTAAAGTTACCTCAGGTCAATACTTAACAAAGGGTCTCGAATTCCGCAACAAAACAAACGTTTCCTAGATAATGTTGCCTCAGGGAGCACGTATCACACACGTTTGTTACTGTAAACTTATTCTCTACTTAATTAGTGCCTGTACTCTGTTATTTTAACGTTAGTTTATGTTGTTTAGAAATATATTATTATGCGAGCGTAAATTGTTTTACGATACGATGCAAATTACTGCTTATTATAGTTATCTGCGTTTGACAATTTAAGCGATCAAAGCTACTGCACATTGCTGTAACGCGAAATGTGTAACGCCTGTCCGCGTGTGTAACGTTAGCGAGACGTTAGCGAAACGTCTGAGTGCAATCCGCGTTATGTAAAAATCTGAGTGACGCCCGCGTAATAGCGACATGAAGTGCATAACACATTTGAATCCACGCATTAATTGAATCTGAAATAAATAAACTCTCACCAAATGTAAAAAGTCAAGTCCAACCGCGCGCTGTTGTTATCCGGGTGCTTATCTCAGTTATAGTTTGCCAATTTTCTTTGATAGTATCACGCTTCAAAATAACAAAAAGCTGACATTAAAATATTAGAGACACGTTAGGGATGACTACATACTTTATCATTATTTATATCGATCTATTGATCCTACAAATTATAGCTCTTAATACATAGATCTTTGCTTCTTAGTCCCCAAAATATTCATAGGACTAATCTTTCTGGCTATTGCGGTCGGCTCTAACCTCATTTGTCTGATTACCTGCGCTAACTAGGAGCGATTGCCCTCTAATCTACGCTAATCAACTATTGGGAGAGCTCTGAACCTAGATTTAGCCTGAGATGAGCCTACATTTCGGGCGTGATTTATTTACTTAGGGCTTGTCGTACTGAGGTCATTCATGGAATATGTATCAGTGTGTTAAAAGTGATTCGATGTATTTTTTGCCAATCCTTAAGAATACATCCTGCATATTATTTGCAATTAAAGTCAATTGAAAAACAAAACTGATGCAATACTAACGAATGATTTTTTTTATTTGTTAATGCAACTTTTATTTTCCAATTCTTCCGTAGCTTTACCAAAATGTTACTCAGATTAAAATTTATAGGTATTAGAATCTTTTTAGTGAGATCCTTAAATTGAACGACTATACTCTCTTGCAGCAGCCATCGAGAACATTTATGTCATAACTCATATCTACGGCTGCGCCATCGTCACTGCCATATAATTTAAAATCTTAACGAGACCATTCCGTAAGAAAAACTACATAGGTATATAAACATAATACATTTGTTGACACAGTTTTTTTTAAAGAAAACTGCAACAAAATATTTCATAATACACATAAAAATAGCATTAAAAGTAAACCAGAGATCAAGCTACTTCGGTAAGCACTTCACGCAATTTTATTACAAGTGATAAAATAAAGGCGTAAAATATCGATACGTGACAACCACCAGTGTTGGTTGTAGTTGTGACGTCATAACAGCAACAGTGTTATAAATTGCTATATTTATTTAGGGTAACAAGATTTTTATTAAACCGTGGATAATTTTCGAAGAATATTACCTTCTTCTTGTAAAAAACGAAGCTAAAAATATAGTGATTTTCACGGCACACAAACTGACCGATTGTTACAGAATCAGTTTTTAGGCAACTACTACTATTTTGCGTATTTAAATGTAAATCTGAGTCTTCTGATAGTTATTTTCAGGTTTTTTTTTTCTTTACAAAACTTTAGTTAATTTTCGCCGGTTTATCCTTAGAACACCACCTAATCTCACCCAGTCCCATCAATGTTAAGAAAGCCAAGCTCCTTAATTTTGCAGTCATATAAATCCTAGCTTTTACAAAAATGCATAGAGTTTTATTTTCTTTTACACTGTCAGCTCGCACTGTACACGTCTGTAATCACACGTTACAATGTGCAAAAGTAACAAAATACGTGACGTCAGTTGACGTCTGATTGGTGTATTGTACACTGTTTGACGGTTTTGTGCGACGCGCTTCGATGTAAACTGGGTATTGTCGTTGTTATTGAAAGCTAGCCACCCGGTCGGGAAAATGTTTCGAATTTTATCAATGGTTCCTGTATTTTTATGTTGAAAGAATTGTTTTGTGTAAATCTGTGAATATTGTTTGTGGTTCTATTGTTTTGATTGAATTTGAATTATTTATTTTAAGCTAACGAATACCAGTCTATTTCTAAGTAACCGAAAAGAAAAGCCTCCCAAAATCGTAGTTAAATCTTAGTTTTCTTACTTTTTATATACACTTATGTAATTTGAAATGGCGTCGAAACTAAGCATTGTGTAGCAGTCAATATTGCCACTGTAACAGTTCCTAACGTTTACAAAGACGGGGATCAATAGTACTGTAATGGTTTTTCATCCTATAGAAAATAATTTCTATCCTTTTTTAAAGTTAGGTACAATTTCTAAAAACGAAAACTTTAAAATAAAAAAGCAAACAAGAAAAACATCTTCAAATATTTGTGTACCAAAATATTCTAGAATATCTGAACCACGAAAAATATACTAGGAATTTTCGCCTAGTTCAACAAAAATGCGAACTACAAATATTGTAAAGGGAAGCTCAAGTAAATCCTTAAAACAGCACAGCTGGCATTACATATGCACATGGGGCCGCAAAACCTGAAACGGATAAGACGACAAAAAGCTTCAGGAATACGAACATCGTAAATCCGCGGTACAGTTTAAAACGGTATGAAATACAATTTTGGCATTATTTTTATTTGTACTTTCTAGTTTAGTTTATATGATTTAACTGAAGGCAGATGTTTTTATAAATAGGCGTTTTTAAGATGGTGATATACAACTTAATAACAGATTCTACTGGCTAGTCTTGTAAGAATAATCGTTAAGTAGTTAAAGTGTAGTGGTAGTGTGTGAGTGTGTGTTTTTTGTAAGTCTCACTTTTGCTTAATCAATTTTATTGAATGGCGGTCAAGTGCATTTTCAAAGGTATTGGTAGTATTGTGAGACATAGTAATGTTTTGGTATATCCTGTATATTTGCCAAATTAACAAAGTTAATACCTTTTAACAAACTGAATATAAGATAACGAATCTATCATTACTTAAAAAGACATTTCAACAATACACTATTTTGCACTGTCAAGGTTACTGTTAAAACCTTCACTTTTCGAGCAAAACTCTACCCGAATTACAACGCTACTAGTAGAAGTGCGGACAGAATCCTATCTAGATTTATACTAGGTATCGTGGCGCTGAAGCGACGCTGTGTATCTCACGAGATAAAGTAGCGTCAGCGAGAGTTATGGTTTAAATAGAATTTGTATATTGCTGCTATTTTGAGTTAAGGCATATATTTTCATAAATTAAATATTATATTGTAGTTGCAGTTACTAAGGTCCAACTCCAGGTAGTAAAAAGACTGTCTTTCTACGTTTACCCACTCTACACTTTTCTACTCTATTTTCAATAACTGGTTTACGTGGTAAGGTCTTTAACTCAACATGGCTCACCTAATTTTTATACTAAGGCATATACAACACAAATTACCAACCAACCTTTTGATAGTTCTCTGCTTGAAGACTTTTTCCCGAAAGAAATGTAACCTCAGAATATTCTACTTGTTATGTATCGTTTATATTATATAATATTTTATAATAACATGCATCATTACCTATAACCTTTAATTACAAATATGATCGGATAATCCAATACACACGATGACATAAAGCCACGTGCGTTAATCCTCCGTGACTTGATAATCTTGCCTATAAATGCGCAGACAGATTGATGTAAGATTATGTACTGACTTGATGTTTAGTCAACAAGTAGTTATGTGTAGATTATGAAAGCCAGAGAGTAATATTTTGCTTTAAAATATGAAAGTTGGAATAATCTGACCAGAAATTGAATTCTTTTAAATTAACTCATAAAAATTACAGAGGTATTTTTAGTATGATACATTAAAGTATAACTAATTCAATGGAAAGCTAACCGGAACATAAATAAAAAATAAATGAAAATAATAAATGCTTTTATTTTATGTTCGCACAAAGGTAGTGACACTTATTCTTAATTTGATATAACTAATAGGTCCCTGCGTACCAAGTTTTTTTTGTGAAATTGTATCCATAAAGTATTACAAAACGCTGATACGATGCACGTTAACGAATCTATACTATATATACTATTATAATATAATAAAGCTGAAGAGTTTGTTTGTTTGTTTGATTGTTTGTTTGTTTGTTTGAACGCGCTAATCTCAGGAACTACCGGTCCGATTTGAAAAATTCTTTTAGTGTTAGATAGCCCATTTATCGAGGAAGGCTATAGGCTATATAACATCACGCTACGGTCATTAGGAGCGGAGTAGCAACGAAAAATGTTACAAAAACGGGGAAAATTTTGACCCATTCTCTTAGGTGACGCAAGCGAAGTTGCGCGGGTCAGCTAGTAAAGGAATAAAAGTCTTCAATGTAACCTTCTAAAATGTAATTGTTGCATTTCAATGTACACAAAGATCAAGACGCTCCAAATCCCGTTCTGATTGACTAAGTAACAACCCGGGATTACTCGCATCCAAACTGATTACCCATTCACTCGACTAAGCCCAATTTAGTCTAAAATTAAGTGTCAGTAATTCGACTAAATCCCGGTAAAAAGTAGTCGATTACTTTGACAAATTGACGTAACCATCGACTTTGGCAATAATCGAGTAGACTTACTCCATTGTTGCTTAATGATGATTACTTAGTCGATTTTAAAGTCGATTAATATATTTTACGGTACAATAAATACAATGTCTTAACAAATAGTTTTATACGAATAAACAAAATACAGAAATAAGCTTTGCAAGCGAAAACTTTTTAGAACATTTGACACTTTATGACTCAGCACGTGAAATAAAAATGTTGTCAACATTCTTTTAGTGCAACTATTTTAATTAAATACACAAAATTTGTCAAGCTGCATATTTTTTTAATAGGTTCACCACACCAGCCATATTTTACAAGGAAAGTTAGTGCTTAGGATAAAGTAAGTTGATGAAAAAATGTTATATGTACGTGTGTAATAATTATATGCAAAAACGGTGAAAAGTGTTTTCTTTTTTAAATATTCTTACGCGCGGGTCAGTATCTAGTAATAAATTGCTCCTTAAATTAACTTCTGCCTGTTATGCTACGAAATAAGATTTCTAAGATCCTTAAAAGTATAGATCCAGTCAATATACAGGACAATCACATCCTATTTCTGTGATACAAATAACATATTTACCCAATCCTACTACACATATTTGTAACCTAAAAATATCCCACAAGCGCTCAACCTTTTCCCCGTTTAACAGTCCATTGCTCGTTTTGTACTGCACAGACTCCAGTTTAAAAATAGCTGCGGTAGATACCACGCAATGGATTGAACAGGAAAGTTTTGCGTGGTTTGGAAAGCTTGTTTTATTCATCTTTTTGCGTAATAGTTGAATACAATGAAACTGTGAATTCGTTTTGTTATACAATGTTTTACAGTTTTTGTCCAATTTGTACGTGTTGGAAAACATTGTAACGGTTTACGATTTGATTGTGCAAACATTTTGTTTATTCATATAAATGGTTGTCAAATATTTTTAGGTTTTGACTTTAACATGAATAAGAGCATAGAAACATATGGATAGTGTTATTGAGGAAAATCATAAAAGACGTTTAGCATTAAATACTAATAATACGCAAACGACACTCAATTTTAAGTTACTTTAAATTCTAGAACTGTAAAGTTCATCTCTATAAACTTAGTGTTGATTGAGAATTTTCAAATTTCTAATTTCCATGAGTACCACAATTTCAAACAAAATATGCCAGTTGGTTGCAAAATAACCCAGCAACCGTGCTCCATATCACGGTGAATTGATGGTGATTCGCGTAAATCCCTTTAAGGATAAGAGGGTGCTTTGTGACAGATAGTAGACAGGGACCGAACTGGCATGTTGCTTGTAACTACAAAGAGACTTTAACTCCTATTTGTTTCTGGTGCCCTGGTACTCGCGAGATGTTTAGTTGCATTTCCTATGTATGAGGTAGTAGTACCTATTATGTTGTTAAGTTATTTAAAACAATGAATTAAAATAGTGAAAAACTAAATTATTAGGGTAGCTACCATTTTTTTTCCATCAATTAATAATACTTTTTGTCACATCACGCCTGTTATAATAGAAGATGTAGGAAAGCAAAATTGTATGTGTTGTTAAAAAATAATTTTATGATTTGAAATAACTCGTTTATAGTATTCTCGATTTTAATTGCGTGTTTTTTGGAAACGAGTAATAATAAATATGGTTTTTGTAAGCCTGTGCTAACATTGTTACACATTTCTAAGAATTGCTACCATTGTTAAAAGCTGTACATAGGCAGCTATTTACAAACAAAATGTCGTGAAATTGTCCCTAAATATTAATATCATTTCTCAGTACCGGGGTCCATCGTTTATTGTGGTTTTCCTTTGAAAAGTTAGAATACCGACGATTCTTAGCGGGTCATCCGCTTTAAATTCCTACGTTTTTAGACTTTAAGCCGCTTAGCACCAGTGCCAGTGAAACTGTTCCGTCTAGCGATTTAAATTGCATTATATATCAGCTGTTTTGGTTTGACACGCTTTGTGTTGTTACATATGCATATGATACAGTGCAGGAATGTACGGCAAGGAAATCAAAAATATGGAAATAGTAAGTAGCTCAATGATTTTAGTTTCCGCAACAGCTTAAGTTAAGAATAATATTTTTATAGCATAGTGATAAAGATGATTTATATGTCAACAAACGAAAATTTAGGTAGGTATTTCTACCTTTGATTGATACTGTTCTAGTTGTAGTCTATGAGTAGATCTCATATTATAATTTCGTTTGTTAAATGCACGAGTACCAACGTGTTGTACTCTCAGTAAGAGATTTAACTACTCTATTATAAGTACTAATGTTCATTTTAATGAACACCAAAATTCTACTCCGCACGCATTCTATCAACGTCCACGAATAACAATAAACAAGTGAATCGATATAAAATCGTTACGAGCAGTCGATTACCGCATCAAAGGGCTTACGACACACTCCATTACACCACCGGGATCAGACCCCGAACGATGCCTCTAAACAATTAGTAAACGTACTGTCATTTCATAACATTACTTCGACGCGAATGAATTCGGTTAAGGTGTCTTACGTGGATCTGGGTATACGGCAAGAAATTATTGTTGATAAAAACGTCTGTAAATTACCTACTTTTGGTTGAAATATTCACTTGGCTCGATATTGAAACGCCTATTGATTATACCTAACATTATGAACTTGTGCTGAATACTTAAATCAAAATAATTTGGGCCCTTAATTTTTAATTCAATAAATGTATGACCGTCATTTATACTAAAACTACTGTCGAATTTTAGCCTTTTAAGCGTCACTTTTTTTCTAATTTTATCTGTCGCACGTGATAACACTCTCACCTCAATACTCAACTAGCACCCATCACTATAAAAATCCTTGTTTAAACAAGCACAGATTACAGCGGTGAATATTGAAATGTTTTCGGTAATATTTTGAACCCTTCACGGTACGAATGGTCACGTTCAAAACTGAATGCTTAATTTATCAGTACCTACGGTTACGGCGGACATTTGCAATACAATAAAGAATAACAGATGGAGGGAAAATACTTTATTTACAAACAGATAACAACGTGGTTAAGAGTGCTTTTGTAATTCTAACGTTCTACGAAACGATGTTTTTGTTAGGGACGGTAAACATTGGGGGTTTATACTTTTCAAATTAGACTTGCGATCATTAAATGTGAGAGCCTATGTAGCCATAAAATATATGTTATATTTTAGGAACAAAATGTTATAGCACTCGTGAGGCTGGTTATATTATAAAAAAATGCGTATTTAATACAAATGAAGCAATTTTCTACCACTATCGAGAAGTATAGTCTACCAAGTCCACCATTTTTGTTATCAAAAATCCAATTTTTTATAAACACTTGCTCAGAGATTTTTTAAATTTGAAACGCTCGCTCCGTAGTAGGATCGAGTGTAGAAACTAGCGGTACAGTTTATGTATCATCACATCATACTTTAAATATAGATAACATCTAAAGCCGAAACTGCATGATTAGTTTTTGCTTGTACTAAAATAAAATACTCCTCTTAGAACGAGATAGAAAGACAGAACTTAAAAATCGCTTGACACCCACAAACAATAGTAAAACTTCATGTCAACAGATTCCAACTAAATCCTATTCTTAAATCAGGATCGTCCATAACGACTTATCTCTAACCTCTCTTTCTAGCACACAGGATTAGAAAAGGATAGACATAGTGGCCGTTTGAATGTTCGACACTTACATATGGGTTTCAAATCGATCTGCCACACAATTCGGTTTGGGGAGAGAATTATTTCAGCTAGGGTCTGATGCGATTGGAATGTCATCATTAATACAGGTTGCGAATGTCAGTATTCAGGGGAGAATTGCAGTCATCTGTTTTATTGAGGTTGGTTACAATAGGCTGCATTTATGTAGTAGGTTCTGTCGTTCTGAAATAAATTATGAAGCTATATTTGATTAGCTACTATTTGAGTTCATGAATATGGTTCTAGAAGAAATATAAAAAATAGTATAGCAGATAATGTTTCAGAACTTAAAAAAATGATTTTTGGTCCATCTTTTGAATGTAATAAATTATTATTGTATGAGGACAGAGCATTTAACCTGAATCAAATCAAATAATTTCCTATCCCCCTGCGATATTCCTCGATCTTTGCTAAAGGCAAAAGTATTCCACTAGAAATTAAATAAGTGTTGATTTTTCAAGCTGGTCAAGTTCAGTTTGGTAAATTAAAGTTATATTTATATCAAGATTATTGACATAAAAAAGCCATTAAAAAATTTTTGAACAGACAATTTCAACTGTTTTAAAATAACGACGAAGTCTAAAAGAAGTACCAGGGCAACATAACCATTAAGAAGCACTTAATCTTTGAACAGCACCTTATTGTATTTCCACCGGTTTAATGTCCTTCACTTCATATTCAAGCCACATTAACAAGAAAAATAATGTTCCTGATAAGTTCTACGACTGAAACATTGAATATTGTAAAGGGCATTCCCTTTTAAAGCACATTCGTATAAAATATTTAAGACGTCTGGCTCAAGACCTAATGGAGCCCGAAGCTTGGAACTAGAAATCGGTAAGTACTATGAAACCTTTGCTGGGTGCAGGTTTTGAAACCCAGACGTTATAGCTCGAGTGGACTAATATAAACCGCCATGGTAGTTAATTACTTCAAATAGTATCTACGAATTAGCTCGGAGAAAAACTGCAGATGAATAAAAAACACGGTCAAGGGCGAGTTGGATTCGCACTCGAATTTTTTTGTAAATGGGTGGCCCTTAAATATTTGTTTTATTCAGATTTTTTGGTAAGTGTAGTGTAGCGGCAACAAAAAATCAACTTTTAATTATTACGATACAGGATGATGACAGACGAAAAGAAAGACAGCAAAGTCTTAGTGGTAGTGGTATAGGGTACTGTTTTGACCATTTGTGTACAAAACAATAAAAAACGAATTACAAAAAATACTAAGCAATCTAAAATTTTCCTTACAATATAAAAGAAACAAAATGGCTCGACAAAATAATCTGTTCAGACACCGTAATAATGAACAGACAAAAATAAATACATCTTATTATCACCTACTCCTCACGTGCCGGTTGCCATGGTAACGTAATAAGTCTGCTGCCGACAATGCCGCCCACACTATATTCATTACAATTTCCACTTGAATGATAAAATATTGATTCAAGAGAACCTTATACGTATTTAATATCTAGTAAAAGATCAAAGAGGGTTACAAAGAACAAAGTAATTTATGGAAGAACTGTTTAAGATTTTTGTATTTGTAGAGTTAAACGTTAAGCGCCTGTAGCGTATTTAAAATAAGCGAAAAAGTACTAACTAAAGTACTCTAAGTTTTGGGAGGCAAAATAGACGACTTAAATTACGTTTTTTTCCTTCCAGATTGCAATTTTAAAAATAGTTCAAATCGAACAAAATAATTCAAGTAATTTAATTTTATCTTAGAAGGTCGTTTGGCCAATGTAACATATAAACACCTACACAAGCTTGTTTCAAAAATGAGAAAAAGGCGAAATCCTAACAAATTGAATTCAAGAAGAAGCAAAGTAAAGCAGCAATTCAATAGCATACCTCAAACAGACTGCGTTGAATAAATAGAGCCTCCGTGAAATCTAATAGCCGCGTAGCCCCCGGATAGAATTTAAGTTCACTTAATCCCGGCTTACTTATTGAAACCGGAGAAAGAGCCAGATTGTTTTATAATTTACGTACAATCCGACTTAACTCTGCTTAACAATTATATATTTGTTTATTTATAACTGTATAAATGTCATTAGAACCTTCGAGCTTTTAGTTTTAGTAATAATTTTGTTGAGACTATCATGAGTAGTTGGGTACATAATTGTCCAATAATAACAACTTTTTTTTTAACTAATACCTATCCTTCTGTTAGGCAAACGTCCTCCTGACTAAGGGAGGGTTAAGCCTTAAGTTCACTATTTCCTCCTCAATTATTTTTACTTATCAATGAAATGATTAGAAAGAAAGATTGATTGACAGAACCACGCTATTAAACATTTAACAGTAGAGCTTGTCTACTTTACACGTACTTAAATAACATAAAATTAATCCTTTTTCTCCACAAGGTTAGGCAGAGACCAAAGAACGCCACTTGCTGCAATTCCTACACACAAACTTATTTTGTTTCAAGCTTATCCATACACTTTGCCAACAAATAATAATAATCTCGTCTTAACATCAACAAAAAAACTGCAAAATAATACATAACTGCTGACAGTATAATCCGCAAGTCTCCCAACATGTTCATCCATTAACAAAGATAATATTTCACAGAATAAAAGTCTGAAATCATGGTTACTTCGCACAAAGATTAAGTTACAAGCGTTATCAATGATAAATTGATACAACGTCAATGGCGGAAGGGAGGTACCTTCGCATCAAGTTGATCATGTGGACCCTCATTGTTGGGAGAAATGCTGAACCCTACTCTTTCAAGAAAAGGTCTGAGGAAAGACTTTTGATAAATCGTCTTGAGGCTTTCTAAGTTATACATGATGACTGTTTGTTAAAGAGTGAGATTTAATTCTTCGGCTATTTTCGGGTCTAGTTTACAGCCAATTATGTGTTAATCTACATGTTTATAGTCCCAATCGGACTAAAATGATTGCTAGAATACTACTTGCTTATTAATTCAATACACTACAAGGTTAATTTTTTTTTTAGATTGATAATATGGGTGACGTTTTCCAAAAAGGTCAAATGCGAAGTGCTCATAATCGCCGGTCCTGTATGATAAGATCTATAGATGGGAATGCAGCAAAGGAAGTTTGTAAGGATCGTATCAAGCGGCGTTCTCTGGTCTTTGTCTATTCCCATGGAAAGAAGAAATAATTTTATGTATGTAATTATGTAGGTATATATTATGTAGTTCCCCCAAACAAAGAAATTGAGAAGGCAACTGCAATTCACGATTTCTTAGGGATATTTCCCAGTATAATGTTTATAACCAGCACTCCGAGAATTGAGTTTGGCCGTGTGCCCAGATTCACCCTTAATTGCAAAACGATTTGAACTTACACACTTAAGATATTTAATACCGTCCTGGAAAAACTAAATTAACTCCATATTCTGCTAATATTTAAATTGTGTTAGTCTGACTGTCTGTTATACTTTCGCAGTGAAAACGCTGAAGCGATTTGAAAAAAAAATTGCAAATAGTTATTTTAATAAATCAGAATCAAAACATAAGCTACGTTGTTTCAACTACCACCCGAATGGTTCTTGAGGAAAGTATAAAATAATAAAATAAAAGAATCAAACACATAAACAATGATAAACGTTCGCACGTACATACTCGTCGTCTAAGAATGTGGGCGGTCGCACGCAACGGCCGGGGTATTCGGAATTCACTGGACACGACACCGCCATTACCTGGCCAATGTTATGTCAATATATTGACGATGGAATATATTGACGCCAATACTTTGTGATGCTGATGTTTAATTGTTGAATGTATGTGTTTTTTATAGATATTTGTTTATTTCTTTGAAAACTACTCTCTTAAAATCCCGCATTAAAAGAGTATAGTAAGAGAAGTATAGAAAAACCGAAAATTGTAAAGTATAACGCTTTTGTAAAAAATCTTAGACTGTTTATTTAAGATAAAATAAAATAGTGGATATAAAAACATGACAACGTCAGGTATTTTCTTTGTATATTTGGAATAATAAATATTTGGAGAATTACTTACCTCATTGACAATATCTGGTTACAGCGCGAGCGGCCAGTTTCATTCAAACCAACCAATTGTGCAGGACTTTTTATAGCGTCTGAGTGTGCGCATCTACTGAGTATAAGACTATAAGAATAAACAATCTAGCCGTAATATAAACTAATTAAATAAAGAACCGTAATTACCATGATTTTTAATTGAAACCAAGTCTGTATTGCCGTTACGTGACTAGTACTCGTTACTAGGGCAGCAGAGCTCGCGTAGAGCCATTATCTGCCGTCCATTATGTCAATATATCGACGCAATAAATTGACGTCACTGACGGACGCCGCCTCATTGCGGTGTACACTTGACTCTTCAAGATTTATAGCAAACAATGTTACTCTTTTTATCTATGCTGTCCTGGTACTTTTTTTTGTGGAGTGACATTGTTTATTATAATGGATTTTTAGTTTAATGGCTTGACTTTATTTTTATGCATAGAAACTATAGGTTAGCCTTTGTTCCAAACTATGTTGAAGTCGGCTTTATCTCACCGGATGCTGCTGGATACCATTTTTTTACATTTTGACTACCTATCTGACCTCCACAACCCAATACCTGGGTTATAACATGATTGATACCCTTCGGTAAGACTGGTTGTCAGACTTTCAAGCTTCTGACTACTGTTAACCACCACGTTGTTTCTGGGACCCACAATCTAACGTGCCTTCCGAAACACGGAGGAACTCGATATGTATAAGATGGTCACCCATCCACAGAACAACCTCGGCAAGCATAGCTTAACCTCAGAGATCGATCCACGCGGCTGTTGTTAACTAAGCTACGAGCTCCTCTTACTAAGCCACGAGGTCCTCTAATTGAAACTAAAGGTTAAGCAATTTAAATTAACTTATGCTTGTATTAAATTTTACTTTAGTGGTGTTAATAGAAAATAGTTACGGTGTGTTTAAAAAAGGGCCTAAGTGCTTCAAATTTGTTTTCTTAATGTCAGCCTTATTCTTTTGAATAATAAATATAGCAATTGCACTTAGTACTACGTTTTCCATAAACTGCCATTTTTTTTTCTTGTACAAATAAGAAAAACGCGCTACGCGCAAAAAACACCGTAGACTGTGCTACGAGATCCGTAGCACTAGCTACGACACACTACGTCGTAGCTCAACTTCACACAATCTCGACAACAAACGCACTTGAACTAACACCACCACTAACAAAATACAAGCTCGTCCTAATAAAAGGCGGGATACACACAGCAAGTCCTTAGCCCACAAAATCGTCGTATAAGCAAGGCAAGCTCTCGACAGTGGCGAGGTTCATTAGTGTTAAGGCGCCTGACAAGGCTCGAGGCGTCTCTAGTGTCATCGTGTGCACCCACCCTAACGCGCACTGTAAACCAACCTTTAAAGTTCAAGTGTTTTTGCGGTGGTTTTAATTAGATGTATGGAGTGATTTTTATTACGATTTTCAGTTTAAAAAATGTTGTTATAAATCTAATTATTTCCTTGTTTAGAATTATTATCCATTTGTGTGTGTAGCTTTGTTAGTACAGTTATTGGTATTAAATTAATAATAATTGCTTACGTGATGAAGTCCACTTGTATCAAAAACTGCAATACCTGAAACAGAAAAAAAATTCTTAATGCCAATTCAAATGCAGAATATACAATACCTATTCACTATTCATAAGATCTATAATATTGACTAATAATCATTTTAGTTTCATCAGAGTATCAGATAGGTTTTTCTCAATTATATTTTGTCGGCATTAAATGAAAAAGAAAATAATAGTCAAATTGTCTTCTATTAATTTCAATTAAACAATTTACCCAACGAATGTCAACAGCAGTTCCAATATTTACAATTTCTAATTATTTTATCAAACACCGAACAGAACTTTGCAATCAATCTTTCTTCCTTGATTAATTGCTAAGAAAATTAATCACCCACAAAGATCTTGAAGGCTTTGTCACCGCGTCATCGACAGACATTGTTCGGGTAAACTGCTAGCGGCTTATGCTGCCCTGGTACCTATTGCCTGAGTTTAGTTCGATACTGGGTTAATCGATAGTTATTGTCCGTATTGTTAAAGGCGTTTGTTCTACTTGCTACGTTTTATGGGACCCTAGTACGTGTTGTACTAGGGTTTTTTTTGCTGCCGTTGATATTGAAAATTACATCACCAAAAAATGGCAATGCATAATTATCATCTTACGGCTGTACTAAAATTATAAAGGTCCGTCTAACTAACCGCTTGTATGTTACGTTTTCACGATAAAAACCGCTGTAATTTACCACAAAAGAAGACTCGTGGTCAAACATAAATTGTTTGTTCGATAGGCGGTAAATTAATAAACGTGACATAAGCTCGGATTAGTTGATTAATCCTTGTTTTGTCAGTTTCAATCTAGTTTGAAATAGAAGCCATATTATATAGTAAGCAATCGGGGATTACGTCACGTTCATTAAAAAGACAAGTAGAGTAGAAAGACAGGTCAGTATGTTGATAATGATGTTTTCTCAACAAAAATGCAAGTACGAGTATATTGTTTACTCACACGTTGGTTTTATGTTTTAGAAATCGAAACAAAAAGCCTTGATTGTAAACCAGCCAACTGTAAGCACGAAAACATGCTACGAGCTGCCGAAAAAGTTGAATGTTTCCAATTCTAGAAAAGATAGTTCGCATTTTTCATTTCTATTTCTTACAAAAAGAAATATTTTACTCATTACTATCCCACTACTGTGTTTCGTACCGTATTGAGGGAGGGGATAAGCCTAAAGTTCAAGACCTAACCAAACCCTGCTGGACTCTGCATACCTTCAAGAACTGTATTAAGGAACGAGGCACAAAAAGCTTCATAACCACATTTTTTTATCGTTAGGACAAGTGATAATAATTTCTAATACACATATAACTTCGAAACGTGCACTAAATTCGGCAAGAGAAATCATAACCAATCAATAGAAAGATAGATAAAATATCGACTTAGTTAATATTTGGTAAACAGGACACGTAGCTCATTAACCTGGCTGGCATTGTCTATAGGGACTTTACTTATAAGCCGAGTATACATGACAGACCTATTTGCAGATATAAAGAGGGTAACTCACTTCCTTATTCAGATATTCAGGAGAGCCAAATTATTTTTTATAAAAGTTTTTTGATTTTTTGAGTCTGTTTTCAAATCTTAAATATTGTAGGTTCCGTAATTTGGTGGTGTTAACTTAAAACCTCATTATAAATGCATGGCAGCCATTTTTATTGTTAGCCAGTTTAAATAATTTAATAAAAAATAACTTATTAATTAACAAATGTGTAAGAAGTTCTCATTTTCTTAAAATAAATAACATAAATAAATGATATTTTTACTTAAAATTGAAAAATAAAAACGTTTAACTAATAACTCCTAACAACAGATTTATAATTAATCCGGTTAAATAGCAAAAGCATAACGACATCCTCACCTGACGGATTAAATCGATAGCACGATTCTCTACATTCAGTATTAGCGAGAATCTATAATTTGACATTTACTTATACTGAATAGTACTTTCAGCGCCCGGTAGAAGTGCCATAACGCGAATTTCTATAGTTGGTACTGTCGAGTATCGAGAATTTGTCATTTAAAATGTGCGGCAATAATAGTTACTACAGCGCCCGCTAGAGGTGCTGACCAAATTTTCATACAACATTTCTCGTTAACTAGCCGGTTGACGATAGTCGATAGTCGTAGAGAATAGTGAAGTACTGAACTAGTGTATAGTAACTATAACAATACGAGTGATGTCATAGAATTTGACAAGACATTGATACGGGTCGCGTGCTCTGCTTATTGCGTTTCTCATAATTTGGCAGCTTTTTACGTCTGTTGAGATGATATGGGAAAATAATATCTAACTTAAAGGTTTATGGTCTTTTGAAATACCATACTATCTTCTGCCAGTGAAACGATTTCCCAGGATATAAAAAAGGGTACTCGTGTATTAGTCCAAGGCTTAAACTATCTTTGTTACTATTTTTATCGAAATCTATTTCATAATTTTTACGTGAAAGAGCAACAAACATACATACACCACCAAAATCTGTGGAATGATGAATACTGAAAAAAATAATAATAAAACGCAGAATGGTGTTTGATTCTTCATCTTTTGTTTCTCGTAGCTAAACTAGTTTAGTTAAGTTTGCTCTTTGTTCTATAAAAACTCTTATCGATGGTCTAACCCACAGATTGTTCTATTTTTTTCTTTACAAAGTCACTGAACAAAAAAGCCAATAGAAAAAGATAAGAAAATACAAAAAACCTTCGGCACTTTCAAAACTTTATTTCAAAGTCAATCTTATGAAGTCAACAACCTTACGTTTATCTTTTTAAACGGCTCATTGGGGTCATCTGTTAAAGTTTCCGGCCCAACTGGACCTCGAGGACTTTTTGAAAGATTATAAGAGAATCCATTAATCATTGGCGGAAGAAAAATTGGTTACAATATTTTAGGTGGCTTTTCAAGTTTGACGTGATAAAACGATGTAAAAAATGTTCTTACGGGTGTTTTTGCCCAATTTGGGATAAGATCTAATATTCTGTCACAACTCTCGGTAAGTGAAACGTAACACAAGTCGCCTAGCAACCAGACAACTTAGTTTTTTGTAGGCTCATTTTCAGGTATCGGAACTCACTAAAACTAACATTTTATAATTGAAATCCGCGATATCAGACACGGTTTCGCGCTTTTAAACCGACCTAAAAAATAAAAGGTTTTTAATAATAATAAGAAACGAATATAAAAAAATACAGACGAATAATTATAAGTTTCTATTAGATGAAGCAATCTTAAAGTTCTCTTTTTGTGAAAGGTGATGCTTTTCACATGTTCACACAGAATTTTGTACAGATAAGACTACTAGTTCTTGAAATATCCTGAAAAATCTGCATACACGGTGCTTTTAACGTAAAATCTTGTTAATTTTTTTTGCTAAAAATGTTTTTAAAACTATTGATAAGGCGCTCGCGACTGTACCATATAAATAAGTTGGTAAATACGTGCAGTTTACATAGGATTATAGAAACTTGGAGTGGGTGTAAACCCTTGAAACTGGGTAACGACTTCGTGGTCGGGCACGTTTGAGGTGACGACGCAAAATCCGAACATTTTACAGGTATTGGAAGTAACGTAGAATGACAAAGGAAAACTGTTTAAAGACGAACGGCAGGTTTGTATGAAGAATTCGTACAGCTTATAAAATGTCATGTTTAGGTTTACTTTTTGTTTTAATTGGTAGCTAATATGATAGACAAGCTTATTTTAAAATTCTTATATTTTTAAAAGTTGGGAGGTAAAAGTTATGTCCATTTTTAGAAGCCCCGATAGTTCGCTAAATTGCTCAGATGCTGTCAAAACCACAATCCAAAACAACAACAAATTAGCAGATGCGTAGACGTCAGACTAACAGTGACGTCTCATGAGATTTTCTTTTTCTTTAGTTGTCAACAAATATAAGCCATAGACCAAAAATTATTATTTAAATAAACAAATACTTTCTAATTAATCCGGACTTCTAAAAATAATACTCCCAAATAAAAATAAATGACTTAGTCCCCTTAACAAGTGGTACAAATTCTGTTACGAAACAACACAAACTTTAAGCTGTACGAAATCTGCCGATCACCTTTGTTAAAAAGTAATAACGGGTACCTATGCTTATAGTCAGTATAAATGCACTATTTCTTTGTCTTCACTGCAACCCTTAAGTAAGAGAAAAATATTTAAAATACAAAATTTTAATTTAAAAAGAATGACGTCATCTTTAATATCATTAACATTACTTGCTTTTGCTTATTTCAAATGCCTAAGGTGACAGGTGGGACTTTTATAAACGAAATAAAAAAAATATTTAGTGATAGACAAAAAGTCCAAATCTTAATGCCTATCAAAATATTTTAAATACAAACATGTAAAAGTAACGTCTATACTAACACTTTGAACATTACAAAGTAAAGCCTAGACACTGTAAGGCTCTCAAGAGAAATATTACGTAAAATCGAGCATATTACGAGAATCCGTGAGGAAAATTCCTAGGCCCGTATTATCGGTGAAGCAATCAACATCTATTATGATTTATGAGAGCCTATTCTTTAGGCTAAGAAGTAGGTGTTTAGTGCCTAGCTATAATTGTAAGAGAATTTGGAGCTGAGATTTTGTTGGAAAAACGATTTTTTATATCTATTTTACATTTTACGACAATTTTTTCGACATTTTATATCTACCAATCACAAAAACTGTTTTATAGAATTGTATAAATTACATTGTATAACTATTTTAAGAGACTCTGTACCTTTTAAAATAGTCGAAGCGAAAAACCTTGAAGAAGAATATAATTATATTTAAATTAAGTAATGTGTGGCCATTTGAAATATATTTCGTCGGATTTTAAGGAAATAATAAAACATGGATCAAATAAAATAACCGGAACTTATACCAATAATCTTTGTAATATGGGCAAACACGTAGATATACGTTGATTAGACAAGACGCGTAATGAGATAGTTTGTCGGTTAATGGCACCTAACAAGATATTTTTTTGCTAGGAATAGTATTGTATGTTTATTTCTTCTTTTACAGGTTCAGCTGATCGCTGTTATTCTGCATGCTTTACGAAGAAAGTAAAAAAAAACAATTATGATTACAAACAAAAGTTTTTAGCACTTATCCTATCGTTTATTTATACCTATAATGAAAAATACACTTCAAGTATTTGTAGATATTCTTTATATTATGCTAGTAAAGTGGATACTTAACCCAAAGTGTTGAAAGCGGTTGTAAAAGTAATTTTAGAAAATGGAAAATTACCAAAAAATAACCTGAGATTACCTTAAAAATTGCCCAGGAACATTCATTAATGAAAATAAATTATTCTTAATCACCAATTTGGCTTCCATTACGTGAAGCGTCTTACCAGGAGGGCATAAATGCGAGGAGGTTGTACCGACGCTCGTTATTTCTAACCCAAATAAGCGGTGACGCGGAAAATGTATGTGTGCAGTGAAATGTGAACAGCAATAGGAGCCAACAGTCTGATAACATAGGAACGTGGAAGTCAGCTGATAGACTTTTAAAGTCGTTCACTTTTGAAAGGTAAACTCTTGAAGACTTAAAACTAACGTCTCTTTAACTTTGACTTAGAAAATGACTTAAAAGTGTAGCAAAGTTAGTAAGGCGGTATTTTTCTTTATTTTTAAAATAGCTTGCCAAGTTTAAAGATGGGTAAAAGTGGCTTTATAAAGTTGTTGAATCTGTTTTATACAAAAAAATAAACACATGCCCAAGTATGGGACATTAATGGGTTAAATTTATTTTTATTATCATTCAGAATCACTGTCATTGCCTGAAGTAATTTATTGATGAAATAGAATTAAAGTGTATTATTGTGGAATAGAACAATGGTTATAATATAAGAGTAAAATAAGACAAAAGCAGTAAGAATGGTTTAATAGTTTCTTGGTCTACGCCTTGCCAAATAACTGCGGATTCGTGGTTAGTCTTGCGATGCTTTGGCATATTATATGCTTCGAACTTGCCAAAAATTTTGATACGTACCTTCTTCAAGATAAACCTATTAAAATATTTAAAACAAATTATCTTGTTCGTAGCCAGAAAACTTAAAGCATTGAAATAACATTTATAAAAAGCAGTGATGGCCGAGTGGTATAAGTTGACATGTTCCAGACAATACACCAATTTCTTTCTTTTCAAAGTAATGTGTTTATTAGAAATAATTATCGCTTGCTCTAACGATAAACAAAAAAATGATAAACAAAAAAATGATGATGAAACCTCGCATGCCTGAAATGTGTTTAATAAATTTCTTGAGCGCATGCAAAGTCCCCAACCGACATTTGGATAGCGTGGTGGATTTAAGGTTTATAGAATCCCTCGTTTGGAAGGACCCTTGCACAGCAGTGGGACAGCAAAGAGCTAAAAAAGAAAAAAACATAACACGCGTGATAACGCATGTTACACCCGAATGTGTAGGCAGAGATGCGTGAAATACACCCACTTTTTGTCATCAGAATAACACTGATAAATTTAAAAGACGCTTAATAAACCCAGCATAATATTAAGTAATAACATCGAAATTTAATCGAACTTCCATTATTATATCGTATTGTAACGAGAGGGTCGCCGTGGGCGGCAATTAGGCCTTCATTCTGAAGCCTTATCTTAATTAAGCACTCGTTGGCTGCACTCAGACTTTGTATCAAACTTTTGTTACGGCACAATTGTGGAGAGATTTTTTATTTCTTTACTATAAAGTGTTTTGTGTTGATCTAGTATTAAAATTATTACATTTTATGTTCTTTTTTATTAATTGTACTTTTGTAACTTTTTAAATTAGTTTAGTAGTAATGTTTTCTTCTATTCAAAGAAAACAGTTTTAATTATACATTTAGAAAATCTGCTTTGAATGGTCAAAAACGCAACCTCAAAAATGTTTCGAGTATTTCTCAGATTTCAGACTTTTCAGAATATTGTCTTATATCCTAATGATTATACCTACATACAAGTCTTTAATAGTTTTAAACTACATTGTAATACCCAAAATTTTGTAATTATAATAATTATTTAAAAGGTATTTTCCATATTCCTCTGTGTAGTCTCACATACCTAAGCAATAGGCATACAAGCCTACACGAACCTTGTTATTTGTGGGTCAATCTTCAGGCCTAGGTCACAACCCGACGTTCCTTTAAAGTAAAAGACGACGTTGTGGTCAACCACTCCAAAGGTTTGTAAGCAAATTGAAACATTTCGAATAGGAAACCTAGGACGTATAAATTCTCACGTATTATTATGGAATATTCAGAATAGTGTAGTGTATGTTTTTTACTCATGACATTATGAAAGATGCATGAATGATGATGTCTGAGTATCTAAACATATTTTATAGGAAACAAGCTTTTACCCGCGACTTCGTCCGCCACCTGAATTTTCCCATGGGAATGCGTCATTTTCCCGGGGTAAAAAGTAGCCTATGTCCCTTCTCGGGTATCAAAATATCTCCATACCAAATTTCATGCAAATTGGTTTAGTAGTTTAGGCGTGATTGAGTAACAGACAGACATACAGGGTTACTTTCGCATTTATAATATTAGTATGGATTAGTATGAATTAGTATGGATTTAATGGCATTGTAACTTTTATATGAATTATTTTAAACCAGGAGTTTCAAGATATATTTGTCAATAGCATCTTTCGAGTGTTACCATACCAGTTTTGATTAATTTTAGTGGAATTGTTAAATAATATGTAAGGCATTAAATAGACCATAAATTAAATAGTACAACTACATATTATGAATTAAAATACTCTCAACACGTCTGTTTGTTTGTCTGTTTATGATAAACTGAAATTCTACTAACTGGAACTCCATTTCAGATACAGAGCAATTCCCAAGAAAGATTTAACATGCACATCTTTTTCGTAAAATATTATTTTGACTCGGCGAAACCAAGACGGGGCGCTAATACGCAATATGTTCATAATTTGCTTGCATCTTTACAACGAATTAAAATAAATATTATAAATTTTAAATATTATCGGACAACTCACACACGGTCGGCCAAACTAAGCAGAGCTTGTACTATGGTAACTAAATAACTGATAAACATACTT
Organism: Anticarsia gemmatalis; assembly: GCF_050436995.1. Taxonomy (NCBI): domain Eukaryota; kingdom Metazoa; phylum Arthropoda; class Insecta; order Lepidoptera; family Erebidae; genus Anticarsia; species Anticarsia gemmatalis. Next base: position 2,778,568 of record NC_134764.1, on the reverse strand, counting down.
ATATACTTCTAAATACATACTCATATAGATACATTAACATCCAGGCTCAGAACAAATACTCGTACTCATCACACAAAGATTTGTCCTGGGTGGGATTCGAACCCACCACACGCGGCGCTACGGCTGTTGCGGCGAGGTGACCGCTTAAAGCACTGCGCCAAACGTACAGTTAAAAAATATTTTTAACAAATCGAAAACCAAAAACACAGTACAACCAACGAAAGCGGTAAAGATAAAACGAAGAGCAAATACATAAAACATACATGTAAATGGGATCAAAATACACAGTTAAATTGTATTCGGAAACAGTTCTTGACATTGACAGTTGACAGCTGTCAGACTGTCACGGTGTACTGAAATTCAGCTTTTAATAACGCCTCCAGGTCTTGAACACGTCCAATGGATATTTATTTCACGGTATTCCGATGTATTTTGTATATTGAAACTGATATTTTTCAGTTTACTCGGAATTTGCTGAAAAACTGCTTTGTGCTTTTGTTGTAATGAGGTCAGTCCATAATGACGGCAAAGTGCATCGACATGATATTTTTCTTTCATTATATAGAGCGTCACACAGCCTGATATAGCCGAGAGTGTAGACAGGACAGACCTATTGCAACGTATTTTCGAGTTTATTTTTTAAGATGTATTATTTTATCACAAGGTGATAAAATAATACATCTTAAAATAATACATCCTGAGTCTTTATTTTACTGACATACTTAGGGGCACATAAAGGGCGTTTTTATTATTTTTTATTAAGCTCATATATAATGCCTAAAGGCTGTATTTTTTTACAAGAAATACTTGTGACAACATTATCTGTAATGCGACGACAAAAAAGGTGTACGGAATATTCTAGAAATAGCCAGAAGACGATATTTTTATTAGGTATAACCATAACCCTGAACTCTAGAAGGGTGCAAACATCTTAGTACATTAGGGCATCTGAAAACTATTATGTTCAACGAACCGCGTTTACTGAGGTCAAGAGAATATGAGCTAAGAACTAAGAGATAGTGAAAGCGGAAAGCGGACAAAGGAAGTTTTTAAATTAAGTGTAATGTGTTCAAATCATTATTAAAATTATTTAGGAAATAATAGTTTACTTTTTACAAAATCGCCTTTTTTTAAACTTGATTAGAATTCTATATTTAGGTTGTGCAGGTTTTTTTGCTGCAATGATACGAAACTGATAAAACTAACTAACTAAATTAAAATCTAGTGTTGTATACAGTCACAATTAAATAACTGTACCATAGCTATTTTGTTTACGCTACACGCTTCTCTAAGAGCCCCGCTAAGCGTGTCAATGTCACAAGTCCCATAACCTAAAAATAGCAAAACTATATTTCCTAACACGACGTACCCTTGTTTTGCGAAACTATTTGTATTTTTAGTAGTTTGGACTTATGTAAGTAGTTTATACAAATCCATCTGCTTGTTTTCCGGTTTGGGTTATAACCTAAAATTGGTACACTAGGGAACAAATGTCCTGCGACACGTGTCATCCAAAACGTTAGGTATAGTAGCCCGACGTTGCGAAAAGTCGCGCGATGTTGCCAAATAAGTCAAGCAAAATTACCCGGCTTCACTCGACATTTCACTGATACATGTCGTGAGTCATTTTTTAACTGTAGCGCGATTCCCTGCTGCTGGTACTATTGAGTATCGAGAGTTTGACATTTAAAATGTACAGCAAAAATAGTACATACAGTGCCCGCTAGAGGCGCTATTAAGATTTTCCTACAAATTTTCTCGATAGGTGTTCTATCTTTAAAGGATCTCTGGCCCTATTTCTAAAAGAATACCTGCGGTATATAATATATAAGAACCTTTGCAATAATGTCAAAGTAACTCATCAAATAAACGTAGACCATTAACGTTCCCTTGACAGAACGCTGATGAACTGCAATCCCACAGAGTTAATGAAATATACACAGAGATAAGATTTGTTCAGAGCCGAGTGATCAACCGTGATTACAAGGTAATAATAGATCATTCATTTAGAAAGGAAGACAAGCCAATCTATGAAAGCTCTTATTAATATTGAATGAATCTGTAACACTATTAGTAAATTAGATCAATGATTAGATCGTGTAAGATAATATTAATAACTATTTCTTACCATTATTTTTCGTCTTGGATTCTAGCGTTGACAAAAATAATAGTTTTACCTAATTAGCCACAAGATTTATCCATAAATATAACGGTTTAGTTTCTAAGTTAGACCTAAAGGAACCCAAGTTATCCAGCTATTTTTTACTAATAAATAATCATTTTAATAGTGACTTGCTGAACCGGCGGTGTTGACGGTATCACAAGATGCATGAATGTCAAGAAAGTAAGGGAAATATGTAAGGATCGTACCAAGAAAAGATGATTTGATGGGGTTAAAGGTAAGCCTATTTAGACTTTCCCAAGTTTCATAAATAACTTTCGCGGGAGCTCTATTCTATACTCCTACCGAGAATCGACAACGGCAGGTCCGTTGTCCGTCCCATTAGAGGCGCTGTACAGATTTTCATACAACATTTTACAATGACAAGTCGGTTGTCGGTAGTCGATAGTAGTAGAAAATCGTGCTACTGTAGTACATATATTCACAATCAGTATCCACTTAACTCCGTAGTGAATAGTAAGAAATAAAAGAGGCAGTACATTATGAAAGACTGAAATGGCTGAGACCGCGGTGTCCGGTGACGGAGCGGCTGCCGCGTCCAATGACTTTGTAGGGGTGGCTGTGACATACTCATTTATGTGATGAAAATATTAATTAAGATTATTATTGATTTAATTATTATATCTTTCTATAAAGTTTGTAGTTTGTGACTTGTACGTTTGAGTACTTCATAGTTAGTTAGTGCATAATTATTTATTTTATTCAAATATTAAATTTCTATACAAAAAATTTAATACCAATCATAATCGTCATATGAATAAAAGATAACAATATGCTATCTTTGCGTCAGAGCAGATATTACAAAAACAAAATACTACTCTTGCGCAGTTTTACGCAGTTATTGACAAACATCATATTTTCCTTTTTTATTAGCTTCGCTCAAAATTGAGTTCAAAATAAACTTACAATAAACAAAACTGAGGTTAATTTTCTTTTAATAGTTTACATTCATAATAATCTATATAGTTTTATTTTATCGACATGACAATAACAAACAAAGAATATCATCATCATCAAAAGAACCACATTACCCACTTTCATATTCCCGTCCGAAATACCAATTCGGTACAAGACAATTCCGTACTTCACTTGGACCTAGACAAGATGATTATGACGTAATTTCATGGTCATGACAGCCCTAGACGGCCTTCGTCTATTTTCGCAAATTGAGATGGTATCACACTGGCGTCTGACTCTCTCGTTAGTGTGTACTGGCTTTATTCGTCACGAACGTTATAATGGAAGATAAGTGTGGTAATAAAACAACAGTAAAGCTTTAACTTAGGTTGTAAGGGTTTAGGAAAGACTGACGAGAGATTGTTGATTTATTGTGTTAGACTCAAAATATATATATATTTGTTTGTACTTAGCTGAAAGTGAAAGCAGAAGTAGATAAAGTACTCTAATGTTTTACCTTTTACAATGTTAATTCCATGTAACGGACGAGCTTATTGCCTCATAACAGACACGTTACATAAACGTACAACTTAGTAGAGAATGAATTCAAGGCAAGGTCCTCGACTGATGGATATAAAATTTAGGCCATCAATGACCCGTAGGCTTATGCAACTGACGGTAGCATGTTTGATACAGCTACTTTATTTTGGAAATACCCAGAATTATTTTTTTTAACGCGACTGACGCACTAAATATTGCTCTTGTGTCGCGGGGACTTTTACAAACATATAAACAACGGACACAAAGTATAACCGGACCCGAAACAATTATTTGTGGATCGCACAAATAATTGTTCCGTGTGGGAATCAAACCCACGACTTCCCGACGCAATGGTATCAGCGTGGCGACCTAAACCACAGCGCCATTAAAATACTCTTCCGCCTAAACCACAAAGGCACTAAACGTACACATTAGTTATTTTGTCAACAGAATTATTTCTCTATGTCGTTGAACTTTACTGCACTAATCTCAGCGAATCAAACCATAAGCCAGGTCGGCCATTCACTTAATTTTGGTTCAAAAGTTACCGGTATATTTCGGTGACGTACATTTTTAATAGAATAAGCCAAGTTTTAAAAGGGTATGCGGCTCATGAATGGAAAAGTTTTCGTTTTTAAAATAGACCCTAATACGGAGACAGTTTGAGTCAATTATTTAGTTTAATCTTTTAGTTTGTTTATTAACTCTAAACTAGGTTAGCTAGTTTCTAAGAGAAGTATTTTTATTTTTGATTCAAGTGATATTTAGCTTGTATGGATGTGCATAAAGCAAGGGAAGTGGTCTCTGGTCTCAACGTACCCTTGTGGGAAAAATGCGTTATTATTTTTTGTAAGTATGTACATATAATGCTTTGTTTTAATTGTTTAAGATTATCGATTTAACAATAATAAGTGATTTGTATCGTACAAACAGTAAAAGCGATATTTGGACGGGCAGAATTAATGTCATTGAAATAAGTTCGATTGAGGTGCTAATCAAAAATCTTCAACGGCCAGCTATTTAGAAAATAATGCCAATTCCACTATAATTAATTAGTTGGTGAACTGACGTCATCAGCCATTTAAAACAACTACGCAAAACCAACTCAATTATCAGACCGTTAAAATCTGAAGAAACTTTAAAAGATTCATTATGAAACTTCATCAAAACTTTTACCAACTATTTATACAAACAACTGACTTTAAATAAACTTTTTAACCATTTAAATTATTAACTTGCTCGACTATTTTTTATATTAACTACTTTAGGTTAACGCGATTGAAAATTATTTATTTTGGTTTAATTGTCGCAATCGTCGATTTAGTCGCAAACTGTCTCTGCAAATATGATAAGTTTGATTAGGTTTATCTACACAATATAAGATTTTTTGTTACCAACATCTCGCCTGTTACCCAAAGATTATGGGTAACGATTGTTTACACAGACTCAACTTTGTCGTTTTACATTAAAGACCCATGGAATATCGGTTCTGCAACATTTTTAGCAGACATCAGACTACTAGGTCTGATGTCTGCTAAAAATAGATAGCAGAATATCTCAGAAGAATTGGAAAGCACTCTGCCTGACCCGGCATCACATCTAATACCTAATAACGAAATATTGCACAAAAAGTTAGTAAATAGATACATTATTTATTATAAGATACTATTAAATAAGACTGCTGAAGGTCTCATTTTCTGGTTGAAAAACAATAAAGTGTTGACCTATGTTTGCGGCGTTAAAACTTGAGCGTAACCTAGAGGAACTTATAATAGAGTTACCAACTATCTCGGAAGCTTTCAAATTGCATTACCAGCCGCCTGGCTTCATACACCAAATGTTTGACAAATAACTACAGTTTACAGTAAAAATGTGACATTATTTTGTTAATCGATTCTAAAACCTTGTTTTTTTTTTGTTGATTTGATGCTTGGAGAAGTGTGAATGATTTAATAATTTAGCAAAATTTCTTATTTCTAAAATTCGAACAACTTGTCGTGTCGTGGACCAAAAATTGGCAGTTTTCTTTTTATTACGGTAACGTGAAAAATATGACTAATTCCGTTTCTTTCGTGTTTGTCTAAATAGATAATTCATTTTTTTTTGACTTGCTGTCTTTTAAATACAATAAATCATCAAGGTAAGTTATCCCGTGAACAAAACCACCTTATCATGGAAAAGTGTTAAAATACGAATCATTTCAAATTACAAGTCAAAATTGTTTCAAATCTACCTAAATTACATTATCTACCAAAAAAATCGCCCCCGCCTCGGAGTTGTGTAACTGGTGGCAAAAGTTTTGGTAAAACAGTTTACGAAGGCGTATACATATTTGTGGCACAAATATTTACGAACATAATGTTTGTTCGCAAGATGAGTGTAAAACGTTTATTTTTTCTTTTAGCTTTTCCTCTTTCGTGAAGTATATTTATTTATCGATTTTCGTTTGTAATGTTGTTTATTTTGTGTTTAACATTTGGGAAGGTAAAGTGTGGTTTTGGTTAGAGTACACGTGTATAGTATTTGTAGTATCTAGTTAAGGCGATACAAAAGTGGCAAAAATACCGCAGAATGACGTTAAATGGTTAAGTTTTTATTTCACACTACGACCGTTATATTATTTTATACGTTTTTTTACCTTGATGCAAGAAACGTTGGTATCGTGTTGGATGGTAATCATGTAATTTGGTCTACCTCAAAAAGAGTGGACAACAATTTCATTTCCGACATTCTAACCAAAGGCAGGTCAATTTAAAATATGAACCTCATACGAGGGTCCAAATTATACTTGTTTTATGTGGTTTTAGTCACAACTTAACCTCCCAAAGTCTAAAATACTTCATACTTTTACAATACAATTAAATTACCTATCTATAGAACACATATATTCATGAACAGAACAATAATTATAAGAAGAACATCGTCATGTACCCGTCACTCACGTTTAGTTCCGGCTGCCGGCGCAGAGAGGAAGACCAAATCAATTATCTACACGAGACATGAGGGAGCATGTCATGATTATCTATAGCTTGTTTTTTCCTCAACTGTATTGACGAAAGCATCTTCAGTATTGAGCAGAGTTACACACCAACTCATTTGTTCAGTTGATAAATAAAAAAACAATACAACTTCTTAAGTGGAAAAATGTTATGTTAAATTGTTATCAAATTTATTTTAATTACTTTTCGACTAAATGTAAAACAAACTTTAATTTTAATAAATATGTCTAGAATTTCTGGAACATTGGCCAAAGAGTAAGCGTTTCAATCTGTTTAGTTTAACTCGAAGAATCATGTTAAAAGTCAAATATAGTAACGTGGTTGTAGGATTATAGTTAGGGACCCCACGACCACTTGATCTCAAGTTCGATGCCTTAGCCTACTTTACACTTTCGAAATCATCTCAAGTTTCTCCCAAACCTCTAGAATTTGTGTTGACTAAAAAGTCAACACAAATTCTAGAGGTAGCTTCTAAAACAAATTGAAAGCACCTACACCAATTCACTCTCAATCCTTCAAAAGGAAAAAAACAACTTCTATTACACCGTACGGCCGAGCGTAATCGGGGTTCTAAATCCTATAAAAGAATCGCCTAAAAGCTTGGAAAGTAGGGTGTGAATCCGGCCCAGTTTTTGGGTTTAGGCACCGGGTGTTTCCACGTGTTTATCCGGACGCCACAAACCCACGGATAGGAAAACTTTTCAATGTATCTGAGGACCAAAGTTATTGGTTTCCCTGAACAAACTGATGATTTATTTACATCTTAGGGTAGGTAGAAATATTGATAGATAATGGTTATATTCAAGGTCGACTGCAATGAGCTACTAGAAAGATAATGCACCTTTGCCTGCTTCTAGAGCGCATGAATTTGTTACACGGGTATAGAGCAAAAATATCTCCTAATATGTTTCGAGTCTAATTTTATTATGCTCCGTGTTTGTAAAAGACTATAGAAAAATAGCTACGAAAAACAAACAAAAGTTATGTTTTAAAAATATTAATACAGAAATATTGACAAACATTAAAACATTGGCACAAGTTTTGGTTGTCATTAGAATACTTTATCATTGTCAAAAGCGCTGCTTGCCAAATGTTCCTTGCCATCGTCAAAACTTGGCACAATCTTACTTCTTTGAAGGCTCTTGGGCAATTAATCGATTGGTTTGTTACAATACATGGAATATACATACATGTATTGTTACGTCCGTTTGTTTACATTCGGCAAACGAACTAGGTTTTAATTAAACTGAGTTATTTGAGGAAGGGTTTCAATATCATATCTTCAAATATTCCCAATATAGATTGTTTGGCATTTGTTGACCAACTCTGTCCTTTAAAACTATATTTTGGAAGCGTCGTCGCTTTAATCGATTGTAGTTGTTACTAGTAACCCAATATTTAGTTAATAGTAAAAATAAATCCAGTCATTTTTTGGTTTAAACCTAAGATGGCTTTTATAGTCACTTCGCTACTGTCATTTTCAATACAATGTCGCTATATCCAACAAGCCACTATTAGCTGAGTAAACTTGCGGATCACTGATGATCTAAATTCAGAATTTTATTTAGCCAGCCGCCAACCTTTCATATAAGGCTCTCTATTGTTTTTTGTGTTTAGTTTTTTAAAAGACAACTCCCGCCCTAAGAATTGCTCTTGTATTGCGGGGACTTTTACAAATATACAAACAACGGGCACAAAGCACAACCAGACCCGAAACAATTATTTGTGGATCGCACAAATAATTGTCCCGTGTGGGAATCGAACCCACGACCTCCCGTTGCAGTGGTATCGGCGTGGCGACCTAAACCTTACTCTCTACTTAGTTGTTGGACTGTACACGCTTGGTTCACCACATAAGTCATAAATTCGATTCCCATTACACAACTACCTATTCCAAAATAATATTCTCTACCTACATGTAAATGTCGAACACCGATACATAAATAACGTGTAGGTATATTCTAATCAAGGCAGCACCATCTGGCGACGATCCGAGGCAATAAATCAAAACTTGCCGAACTTGCTATCTTAGACAGATGTAGTACTTACAATACAACTGAGACTTATACCTATTGGGGCCTTGAAGTATTGGTTCTGGCGTTCAGAGTTATTCCTTGTAATTAATGTTCTAGGTTTGCACAAACTTCATACCGATATTGTACCCATCATCAACATTTATTCTACCGATATAAATGCGGATGTATGTAAATAAAATTAAAATCACAATAGTTAATTTACTAGGTCATTATAAAATAGGACACGGGAGTTAAAGCGAAAACATATTCACGTTAATTCCTGTATCCTTTTATAGATTAAACATGCAACGTGAAAGTTTTAAAGTTATAACTGGATCCAATACACATGGTGATACTTCCAATAGACAATGTTATAGAAAGTGGATTTACTACCAGTTTAAAATGTAGATAGAGCCAACCAGAAGACCTAGCAAGACACTCATGGCAAGTTTTTATTGTTCCATACAAATCAGTGCTACAATTAATTGATTATGTAAAGTATATAACTACTGGCTGGATATCGGAAATTAAATAATAGCTTGTAATCTGAACAAGTAATTACATAGGATATTATTTTATTCAGTATTAATAAAAACTAGTTATATGTATATTGTACACTATATAATTGTTCGGAAAGTGAATAGGGGATTAAGTTTCTGTTACACATTAAACTATATATTATATCTCAAGATACTTTTCAATATTTACTAAGGTCTAAAAATTGTACGGCCATTATGTAAATGAGAGTCAGTTCCGGGTATTGAAAGGATCAGTCGAGTTGTAGCCCTGCGTCGCGACGTCCGTCGTTGACACTTGTGTAGAGGGTCCATTTATATACTTCTGATAAAGATAAATGGTATCTCATGACTGGAGGATAGTAGGGGAATGCTATAGGTTTCTTGCACTGGCTTTACTGTATAGATTTTGAAATAAAGCTTGCTATATACATATGTATGACCAATTAGATACTGAAAATAAGCTAATGTTTAAAGAAGCTAAAATTCTTCCGCGCTTTATTTTAACCTTAATTACTGTTTGTGCATTTTGCTACATACCTATTAGGTATGGAAACTATGTACTAACGTTACTGTTTTAATGATCTAAGTACTTACATTACTTTTTAATTTCACAAATAAACATTAGGTGCGAGTGTACGTTGTGTTGTCTATTATACGTATTATCATGATATAATACTTGATTATTTTCTTTTTGAAAGTCTACGTTTTATCCGATTTAAAGTGCAGCACTGTTTTTAATGTTCAACAAATTAATTCGCCAACTTGTTATAACAACCCTTAATTAAGCAATCTCAATCGAAATACGGCTCAATAACAAACCAAATCCATAATACAAAGAACATTTCTATTCCTTCGTAATTTTCACTCAGTATCAATAGCGATAGCCGTGTACATTCCACCGTCAACAAACCCCCACTATAATTAAGAGGGGAGACTCAGTAATTCGCTTTCCTCAATTAACGTGGACTAATTGTGTGGAATGTCAAACAAGTGGCGTACGATGTAACTGTTATTAATCACCTATTAATTAATTTACCGTATCAAATTATAAATGAATATCGAATGAACGGAAATGATTGTACAGAGCTGTCGATTGATATTAAAGGAAATAACTCCGAATAATTATGGCATCGAAATTAATTGGATAGAAACAGGAACTTTCGCTACACTTTCAATAATTTATTAATGACTAATAAGATTTTATAGGGAAATGGATCTCCAATTCAATCTTAGGCCAAGGCAATCTACAGGCTAATCCTGTAGAATGACAGTGCCTTAGAATATTAGACTAAACAGGCACAGGACGACTTTATATCTAGAGGTCAATGACCTTTGCTGAGCTCAGTAAACTAGAAGATTGACTATCCTGCCAAATTAATTAAAGCTGAAACCTCCGTACTTAAAAATAGGATAACAAAGAACAAAGAGTGAGATTCTATCTAAGTTACTACAAGTTACTACAAAATTTTGTGCTATCTACCAGGCAAACATGAATCATGAAGCGTCGTATTATCACACGGTTCGATTCAACATCGATAGAGCGCGTATCGTCATACAAACAACTTGCTTTGCAGATTGGAAACGAAACGTGATACCTACGCTGTGTTTTTGATACCCTGGTACTTTTATTGTTTTTGTAGACGATTTTTATAAAACGTGCGGAACTGCATCGACGGTTTTTGGCAATAAACGAAGAAAACATTTTGTTCACGTTTTTTTTTACGTTAGGAACCCTATATAATTGGGTTACAAGCGTTGTCAGAATCCAAATACGTTTTTATCAGCTTAGGTGCCCCTAGCGTATGCCGCGAGAACTATATTTTACATACGTCAAGTTCTCGCTTGTCTATATCATAACTAAAATTATTAACATTCAACAAGAACAAGCCGTGAGTTTCTCGCTGTTTCATCTTACGAGCAACCAGCTTTTCCAAAACGGTAGAAAAATGATCATCAACATCACTGGCCTGTGTCCATCTATTATGAAAAATTATAATGCATGCCTATTTCAAACATTTTTTACGAAGTTTACAAAATAAAGGATATTTTGAATATGCTAGAGCCTTTGTATTATACAGTAGAGTCACAAATGGTTGGCAGTATGACAATTTGGACAGCCGAGCCGTCGTTGTCCACGTCATTAAACATTTAACACCCGTTACAGTGCAACAACACAAAAACAAAATTACTTCGAATTGGGAGACATCCAAGGACCGCCATAATAAGATATGACGCGAACAAAACAAAAGTTTTTGCAAAACTTTACGATACGGGGTAAAAATTGTTACATTGAATAAAAAACTGGTAAGTGGGAAGACGAGTAATACCATAACGATTGTGTGACTTTTTTTTTACATATAGTATGAGAATTGACATTTGACAAACTTCAAACTTGGTACAGGCATGTAATAGATACACAGGCGTTACATACATACATGCATAAAATCACGCCTTCTACCCATAAAGGTAGGCAGAGATTAGAGAACAGGCATTCCAGTTTTACTATTTTTGGCTTAGCCCAAATTACATTGCATGTATTCGTTTCCCCAAAAATATAATTAATTTTTGACGAGAAATGTCACCACACCTTACAACTCCTGCTATTACCTAAGTTACAATAGACAAATGGACATGCAAAATTAAAAGGTGTCGTGTTTATTCCCATATTCTATTATACGCGTATGATAACAGAAATTTGTTTTATGTAGCAACATATGAATGTGAGCACAGCAGTGGAAAGCTAAAGGTGCAAAATAAATAATTATGCGTTGGTCCGAAAAGAAACAGGCAGTAGCTATATTGAGGTTTTCTCTTTCTTAGTAAAACTTAATCAACGTAAAAAATTCACGAAACAGATTTAAAACAAAACTTTAATACAGTTTTTGTACAATAATTTACTCAAAAACGGCTTTTATAGGCTTTCAAGGAACCACCTGATATGATTCAATAAAGAAATATTTTCAGCAGTCTATCTCAATTTCAATATCCGGAAAGTTGGCAAGTTTCTCGTAAAAGCTTATATTACCTGCCTTAATGGATATTATATGTCGAAACTGTTATAAATATATTTTGAAAACATTATTTTTATGGTTCCGTAACTTGAAATATATAAACCACAGAACAATATTATAAAAGCGTTTATTCCCCTATTTTATTACACACAAAAAAACATTTTAAAAGTTCAATTTCTTTTTAACTAGTATTATTAAATAGTATATTATTTATCAGGATCCGGGTATTAACACGAACCAACATTTGAACTTGTAACGCCTAACGTTTCGGCACAGGTTGCACTCGCCGTGGTCGCCGCCAAGAGGTGTGGTATTATTACTATTTTCATTGGTAAGTTAAAAAATAAAATGTTTTTTTTTTTATAATAGTATGTGCCTATATTTTTCGGCTGCCCATATTTGACCCAGGTCGTGACCTTATAATCATTTCTCACAATTGCAGCAGTTTTCATTGCAAAACGATAAAAAAATCATCTGCTCTTTCCAATAAATATAAGTTTATATCATAGATCTAAGTATCTTATTTCTTGGCATTGATCCACAGAGATTGCAACGTGATACCCCGCGGTACCGCCCGCCTCTATCTTCAATACTGAACGCAAATACTGATGCGATGCCGACTCGTTTATTTATTTAGAATCATTCCAGTTATACGGCAGATGGACTGAGTATTGGATGAGTAAACTGTGATAATTTGTATTATGTTTCTTATTTAAATTGATTTTGTATGTTTTTTTTAAGTATTTTAAGTATAATTTGACCCAATTATAGTACTTTAACATGTCCCGACTTAATTTATAGGCACTTTACTTATACTAAATCGAAATATCTGTTTAACCGATTCTGATTGAACTTTCGTTCAAAAGTAAACCTAATTAAATAAAATAAAAGTATAAAACATACATACATACAGCCTACATAATAAAACTACTGCGATACGTACCATACGTACATTATCATATCATGTGTTATCATTTATTCTCACTTTTAGTATACACAAGTTTTCACGCTTGTACTCCAAAATCCCTAATTTAACAAGAGCCCAACATTTCCTTAAAACTAGTCAAAACAGAGTCTGAAGGAAAGCTAATTAATTAAACTATTTAAAGAACACCCGATCCCAGTAGCCAAGTTTGATCAAACTCGCTATCTTTTGAGGTCACAGTTTAAGAAAAGTTCACGACTAAATTTCCTTTGGCAAGACTTTGTGGTTCAAACCTTTCTTTATCGACAGAGCAAGGAGATGTGCTCACAGAAAATTGTTTCATAAATGTATATTTTTAAGGCTTTTATAGAAAGTAAATTCATTGACTGAATAACAACTAGCTGTTACCAGCCACTTGTTTAATTTGACATTAGTAATCGAAGCAAAATTTATGATTATGAAGTGTGGTATTTACAAAGTTGCTAAGCTGAGTTTCTAAACGGAACAAAAATTATTTTATGTGATCCATGAATAGTTGTTAAGGTTCCTTTGCGCGATTTCCTTAACTCGGCATTAACAAACTTGCGAGCGTTTGACAATTAAAAAATAACTTGAAGGAACTAGTTCTTACACTAGGGGCACTGACAAAGTTTTATCCAAAATTAGTCGAAAACTAGTCGATAATTATTAATAATCGACATTGGCCCTTCTGATTGTACCTTTCACTGTTGTTAGTATATCTATAAAGCCTTAAAAAGAAAATTCGTTTACAACGAGTAGCATAATTTCACGCTCGTACTCAAAATGAACAACATATATACAAATAAAATCTTTTGGTAACAAAATATTGACAAGATTAAAGGGTTCCTCAGAGAGCAGTCATTTGTTCCCGCGACATTTCAAAGACATTGATGACTCGTATAACATATCAAGTATCAAACAATACTCCCCTCTCGTAAAACAAATAAGGAAGCTTGTCAAATAAATGCTTTTTATCGCCTTAAAGTATTATTGAATAAAGAGAAACAAATTCCTCTTCAGTGAATAAACATATTGTTAAATTTTGCTTTGATAAGGAGATGCCGTCTGTCTATTATATAATTCAGCTATTAAGGGAACACGATCATTGCATTCTGTGCCGAAACGTTGAGGAAAATCGAGTTTTATTCTTGGCCATTAATGAAACTTATTTTTTAAGATTCTAAGTTACATTCCTGTATTGCAAATTGGGGACTTTGCACCCCACTCTTAGGCTCACAGACATTTAGAAGTTATTCTCAGGAAGTTGTCCTTTATATTAAACAATTCGTTTCTTTTTAACCGACTTCAAAAAAGTAGGAGGTTCTCAATTCGACTGTTTTTTTTTCTTTGCTTCGGAAAGTACGTAAACCGTCGGTCCCGGTTGTTTTCAATTAAGATAAAAGTCGTTAAGCCACGTCAAAGGCCTTTCGGCGGCTTGAACAACTTTGACACTAGGTTGCCCACTATAATTATTGATAAAACGCACGCAACCCCGAAAATGATTAATTTTTATTATTGGCGTCACTTAGATTTTGAAAAAAATATATAGAGGCTTCGGCGCAAACGGTTGAGTGAACCGTTTGCGCCGAAGCCTCTATATATTTTTTTTTACTTCGTGTCACCGACTAATCTTGTCAGCATATATCTACGTGCAGAATTACTAAAGACTGTCACGAACGTTTCCTAGAACAGAGCAATATCTAGCCGTTTCACTGGACTTTATTAAACTTGATACATCGAATCGTTTACGTTCAGTCTCTAGCATATTATTCAAACAAAAATAACCTTTATGTGTACGTCACAATGTTTATAACAGCGTGGACTTTGTTGATGGATGTAGAAAACATATGAAACTTCAATATTTTCTAAGTCACTGAGCAGATGTAAGGAACATTATTATTAGTTTTAGTTTCCTGGACATTGTGTACACTATTATTTATTCGATTTTAAACCTTTCGTATTGTTTATCGACCAGTAGCTCGATTCTCTACGACTATCGACTACCGACAACCGACCTGTCATCGAGAAATTTTCGATTCTGTACAGTCGGTACAGTCGAGTATCTAAAGTTTGACATTTATAATGTACGACCAAAATATTTCCTACGACGCCCGTCAGAGGCGTTGATCAGATTTTCATACAAAATTTCTCGATTACAGGCCGGTTGTCGATGTTAATAGAGAATCGAGCTACTGATTAGCGCCGCCAGTAGGCGTCACTGGGACTATTTTGGCAGTACATTTTAAATGTCAAACTTTCGATACTCGCCAGTACCGACTGTAGAGAACTGCGCTACTGAGCTTTGAAACTCTATAAGGTCTCATTGGTTTTTTTTTTCACACTTTATAGATGGTGAGATACTACGACTTATCAGATTCGTGTTTCATTCAGAACATTCGTGTAACATACAATAACACCTATATCTTAAATTTTCCTTTAGGATAAAAGTTTGTGAACGTGTTTGTTTTCTTAGGAAAATCAAATGCAATTTCTTTAACTAAATGGATTGGATTTCCCAAATGAATTAAACCATTGCATTTTATTATCTTAGTTCTTTTAAATTAAATCTAGTGATATATGTTTTTCGTGAAGCTTGGCTGGATAGATGGTAAGCACAAAATTAGTGATCAATATTTTTTTACAATAAATATAGCGTGAAACTGCGACCGTAAGCTAGTTTATTTATCTGTTTGTATCTTCGAAGCTATAATTAACTAATATCTTCTCTAGTTTTGCAATACTGGTATAAATCCAAAATTTCCATTTAAATTATGTGAACTAATACAAATAATGATGAATCGTTCCCGAGCCTCGGGCCGCGATTAGGGTGCCCTCGAAATTGCTGCTTCCCTGTATCGTGCCATAACTTACGGAGATGATAGGGAAATAATGTGTTTTCTTGGGATATAATAATATATGTGCTTGTGTATTATGTTAGCCTAGTACCCGAGTTTGATAAACATACCATGATTGGTTGTTTAGTTCAGTAGTTTTAACTGCAAAATATTTAAGGTGCAAATTATTTGCTTTCAAGTGGACACATTTAACTTACTGTATGGTCTTTTATTGAGGCTTTATCTTTTGAACACAACACCATATTAATTTAATATCAAGTAGGACGAGAGATCTTTCAATTAAATGCAGGTAAGCAGGTGGTTATTACTGGATCACGTTGTTAGTTAAAGAACGTTACCAAATACAGCAAAAGCTGATGATCTCTTAAATAAATCCTCGGTATATTTTGATTGTTTACTGAATATCTTTGCTTGCCTTTCATGTTAAATCTAGCGGCCCAAAAATAACTCGGCGTTTATTTATGTATGTAGTATTAAAGACGAATGGGTCATTATACGAAAACAAAACATCAGCTTATCATAATTATCCGGCTCTCTTTTACCACTTGACTTTTAATATTCACTGTCGAGTTTCGGTAATGGCTTCCATAAATTATTTCGAGCGCTGGCACACTTTGAAAATGTTCTATTGTCGTTTTTATCGGAGAGTTCTTTGAATTTATGGACGCCTGGTAGTCTGAATTCGCAGTTGGGAATGTTGTTTTGATTTTTAATGTGCTTTTTTAATTTCCCATAAGATTATTTGGGCCAATATTTTAAGGAAAATAATGTAAGTTTATTTGGAATGTAACTTAACTTATCTATACTAATACTAATACTAATACTAATATACTAATACTAATATATTATAAAGCTGAAGAGTTTGTTTGTTTGTTTGTTTGAACGCGCTAATCTCAGGAACTACTGGTTCGAATTGAAAAATTCTTTCAGTGTTAGATAGCCCATTTATTTAGGAAGGCTATAGGCTATATATCATCACGCTACGACAAATAGGAGCAGAGTAGCAATAAAAAATGTTACAAAAACAGGGAAAATTTTGACCCATTCTCTCTTAAGTGACGCAAGCGAAGTTGCGCGGGTCAGCAAGTATTTTTATATAAACTATGCGAAACTAAAAATACTTAAACGGATAATGTTAAAGTCTTGAAACCCTCGCTCGAGAGGAAACCCTTGCAGACCAGTGGAACAGTGATGGGTTTCAAAAATGAAGAAAAATGGTTAAGAATATCTTTAAAGTAATTTTCATTTTCACAGTAAAGTTTATCTCGTGTTAATGTGCCACAACAAGAGATTTTTTCAATGTGTAGTAAAAAACTAGTAAATAATACATCAACCACCCAACAAAAAATCATCTTTGAAGTACATCTCGGAGGGATAAACGAGTACATAATCTTGTAACGCATCCCTTTTCCCTTCAACGTAAGGATTTGTAAGGATGACAAAGTACCAAGCGGTTAGAAACGCGAGGCGTTCAATATTCAGATGGACAGTCAAAGCCTTTTAATGTTTCGTTAGTGATTTATATCCACTTGCCTAGCTTTATGCTCTGCTGCAATTTAGACGCGCCGGAATAAAAACCGGACTGCTATTCACGCGGAAATCGTGAGTTTGACACAAAACATATTATTATATTTGTTGAATCTCCAAATCGATGTTACAAGAGTTATTCTTATCAAATATTTAGCATTTTTGGAGGAAACTATACTATGATAATGTATTGACAATATTAAAACTTTTAAGATTGTGCATAAACATAATATAAATATTGCAAAGATCCCATCGGCTTACTCCAAAAAACCAAGAGACGACAGCAAAAATTATGGCTATTTTTTCTAAAAACCTTATTTTTTCAACATCTCATGTTATCGCATGAGTGACAGGATCGTTGGAATGATGGATGACGTCAGATCCGGCGATTTTCTCGATGCGAGTTTTTGTTCCGGTGGCGTTATATACTCGTATATCGTAGCTGTGTGATTTCTGCGTAAGTTCGTGTAATAAATCTGGAAGAAGATATGGGACGTAAATGTTTCTATAGATTTGGTGACAAACGTAATTGTAAGAGATATGTTATGAAGATAATTTGTTAGCAAATTTTAGTATTTTCTTCACCACTGCCAATGTATTTTACTTTAAATTTGTATTCAAGAACATGACGAGAGGACACTGCAGTCTCTACCCCAGATTTTTTAGTTCTACTACATTTTGTGGTAGTATATGTACACTTGCTACTTGTCCTCCAGTCTTCTGCCCATTGTTTTTTTTTTATCAACAAAATGTCACCAGAAAACGAAAAGAAATATAAAATTATCCCCATGATTGTTTGTGGTTATGAATGGAAGTTATGCTACAGCATTACCTCCATTCATAACCACAGTCCACACTTTCACAAACTGTGTAACTGTGTAACTCGTAAAATGAACTCATTAAATATGATAACAAAAGTAAATATAACGTTTTTTCTCATTTGCCCGCAATTTCATGACATTCCTTGTGGATCCTTGTGAACGGTGCGGTACTGTGATAAAATTAGAGGAAGTTTTAGTGCGACCAGTAAGATGCCGTAAAATGAGTAAAAGAGATACTTATAGAACAGAATTTAATTGAAAAATGATTAGGAAATTGTATTTTCAAAGGTGATCGCGCAAATCTCATTAAATTATAAATTTAAAAAAGAATGCGATTTCATGTAAAGCATGTGTATGTTCCTTCCTTTTTCACGCAAAAAATACTGAACAGATTTTGTTGAAACCATCAACACAAATAGTTTATAACCTGAATTGACTCATGGAATACTTTTTAAGTCGCAAGCAGAAGCTAGTTTGATCATAATTCTTTATTTATGTCTCTCCACCCCCTTTAAATTATGAAATATCTAACAGTCTTCTGTGCATGTGATGTATTCAAAAAGAGATACAAAAAATCTCCTTTGTGTATTTAATACAGATAACCCTGCCCGCGGTGATGCACATTCTATTCTTTTATTATTTGGTAAAAAAGGTTTTTGTTCCACCCCTGTACAAGCTATCGCACACTCAAATTTCATTCCAATCAGCCATAAAAGAGTAAAAACAGAATTGAGCTCGTGACTCCAAAATCCAATAAAAAATTTGCTTGATAAAGGAAACCTTTGGCTTTCCGAAGAATTTATATTTTGGTCATACGATATTTCCCTTTGACTGAAATGCATAAGTTTTTGAAAACTATTTTCGTGAGTGCACCTTTAGTAATGTTCGTATAAATGTGCTGTGAAAACGATTTCAATATTGAACTCTAGTCGGTAGCAATTTCTAATATCAACGGGCCGGGGCTTGTCGAAACGTGAAGGTCTTCCATCGATTTACATCATTTCCAATATTATGTGATATTTCGAATGTTTGTGTACATTATAGTTATAGATTTCCTACGCGTTTAAATGTAAAGAGAATTTGGATATTGGAATCCGATTAATATAATTCAGTGCTGTCCGGTTAATATAATCCATTTCAATATGTAATTACGGAATATTTTTGTTTCTCTTACTCATGCTTTTTTCCCATGAGCGCCCTGTAGGCAGAGACTAATGAACTCTTTGCCCATAAAATAACCTCTTGTAGTTAAAGATAGCCATTTTTTTATTTACATAGTTATTTATAATAAGTAGACACTGTACGGGAACTGAACTCTGGTACAAGATAAACCGTGATGGTGTAGTGTCTTACCAACATTATACGCATCAACAAAAACCTTAGGAAAAGACCTTCCCTGTATATTTGCTAAGCATACATTTATCAACTATGCCAACAAACCGAAAACACAAGCTATCAGGCCAACATAAACACCGTCGAAGTCTTTAGGGAAATTAACACGTTCGATGTCCACATCACAACGGAAGCTACTCAAAGAAATTACTCCTTTGTCCTGCTTTCACGCTGAGTAGGTAATAGAGCTCGTCGATTACAAACGGTCCGTGGTGCTATTCATCATATGAACGCTTATCGACACCCTCTCGTTCTTATGACGCCCTGGTATTTGATTTTGAATGGAGTGTGAAGGATACTCAGATTATAAGGACGTGTGGGTGCTTTATCGTCAAGGACACCGATGTTTTTATAGACGCTATTCTTAGAAATTTATTGAAAATGATTTACAATAGAAATGTGATAAGGTTGAATTCCGATCGGTTTGCGCACACCTGTGGCATATACATGTACATATATGTATAATCTTGGAAACGAAATATAAAATATCTGAATTGTGCGGCTCCACCCGCGTACAAATATTAATATTTCCTATTTCATCGGCTTAGAGAGTACTTTAACAAAAGACCAAAGCAGCATGTTTAATCCCGAGTCTTTAACTATTTTCAAGTAAAAAAAAACATAATTATCAGTTCAATGGTTTAGCTGCTTTGTAAAGAGCTGTCCTTGTTACATTAAATGGTGTAATTACACAGTTCTTAATATGTATTTGATACACCTAACCTACTTTTGGAGAAATTACCCTTAAAACTTTAAACAAATCAAATATGTGCCTGGTAAATGGCAATAGGCTTGTCTCCTATTACAGGGTCTGGCATTGTGAATTGCGAAACGTGGATTGTATTTCATACACCTCTGCTTACACTTTTGGGTATAACAATCATGTATATAGGTATGTAACTAAAATAATTTTTGATAAAACACATTTAAAACCTTAATCAATTCATAAACAACGATTAAGTTGTAAGCATCTGTTTCAAATACAATTCAGTCAATTACTTAAGTCTTTTATGCCTGTGTTTCAAAAGCCTTTACATTTTGTCTCCAAAGACAAAGCTTTCGTACTTAATTGTTTGTTTACTAATATAATTTGAACTAATTTGCGTTTTCTTCAACTATTAAGAAAATTTCTAGTAAAATCTTGTTAACTATAAAAGTTTATTTAAAGTTAAATTGTCAATAAGATAATAAGTTATTTCGTGGAAGGTTGTGTCTTTAATTCGCTGAAAATAGAGAGCTTTAAACGTTTTTGTTAAAGGAAACTTAATGATTTCCACGTATGTCCTGTGATTTAATTAGTTTTTTTCGGCTACGACAATAACTTGATTGCAGAAAACCGCTGATTTTTTTTTAATTAGGTTTTTTTTACTTTTCTTGATAACTATTATTGAATTTATTGATGAGGTATTTTGATTTCGAGCGTTTAACCCATAAACAAAAACATTTTGATATTAATATTCTTCTATCCGACGCCGTCTAATCACCTACAATATATCTTTAATTTGTTTTTTCTGTTTTTTTAAGACAACTCCCGCACTAAGAATTGCTTTTGACTTTTACAAACATACAAACAACGGACACAAAGCACGACCAGACCCGAAACGCTTATTTGTGGATCGCACAAATAATTGTCCCAAGTGGGAATCGAACCCACGACCTCCCGACACAGTGGTATCAGCGTAGATCCATTCACCTACTAAATATTAAACACAGCTATAGCCCTATGAACAAGTCATATCATTTATATTTAACAGAACATTTTCAGTACACAAAGTAAACGCTGTCCGTTTTACGTACTCATTTATGTAAATTGTATTCAACTATTCGTATTTACAATTCAATGCAAAAATATTCTTTGTACTGTAAGTTTTTTGTTACGGATTTTTGAAGAACAATACATAAATACTTAATGATGAGCAAGTGTTAAGTATACGAAGTATTTTGAAAATGTCGTAAATTATGCTATTTTTTCGTTTGAATTTAAAACTCTTTACGGGTTATTAAACTAAATAGACCAATACAAATTCATGCTAAATGATATTGCGACGCCTTTCAGGCCGCTCCTAGATGGTCAACAAAATTGGACAATACAGCATACTGCATAATAGTCGTATAATACCATTAAAGTTTTAAATTTTGCAATATCTTTTGTCAATTTTTATAAAGGCGACTTTCAATTTGATTCTGCAATATTTTTTGACCGTCTATGGACGGCCTATAGGCTTATATAGGCTACAGGCCTTACAGCATGCATTGCTTTGCGGTGTGCGTTTGCATGTAGGGATGCCAAAAGATTATCTTTGCGACGTGCCTAAAGCAGTTTTGTAAATTATAAACACTTCCTTCCTCCTCCTTCCTCCTTCATGTTCCAACGACAATGCATTGTTAAGAGAAACGTGCTCTCGTATATTGTTATATTTTTTAAGATTTTTACAATTAATTTATTCTAGTTTATGCTCATAAATAAATTTTAATAAAACTCCGAGCGTCCTGCCAAAGCAATAACCAAATCAATTCAATTTTAAAATGCAACTTAATTTGCAATATCTCTCTGCTCTTTACAACTCTCCGCTGATCGTGGTCTATAACTCATCGCCTTAGTTCTATCTGGTGGATAGACAAATGACGCTATTTGTCCGAACTCAGAATATGTCGCGGACTCTTACTGTGATTGCTCAGTCAGTAGAAGATGAATCATAGATCCGTTTCAGTTATATATGAACTCAATTTATTAAGTTGGTCGTAAAGTTATCTATATAAGAATGTATTTAGCAGCATATAAGTATTTAAAGTTTATAAGCGACCGCGATTTGTACAATACATACACCTTATAGCAGCTACATCAACCAGCGTGATCATGATCAGTGTAACTCTATCGAAACATCGGGCAACAAATAAGTAGCACCATTCTCTACAGTCGGTACTGTCAAGTATCGAAAGTTTGACATTTACTATGTACTGCCAAAAAAGTTCCTACTACGGCACTGATCAAATTTTCATACATTTTTTTTCCATAGCTTGTCGGTTGTCGGTAGTCGATAGTGGTAGAGAATCGAGCTAAAGGTAACTGCCAAAATAGTTCCTACTACGCCCGTTAGGCACTGATAAAATTTTCGTACAAAATATTTCCATAGCTATTCAGTTGTCAGTAGTTGATACTGGAAGAGTATCAAGTCAAAGGCATCCGAAGCTTTTTACTGAGTTCTTAGACTATATCTTAATAGGTAGAAGCGGAACATTATTCATAATTCCACGATACAGGAGAAGCGATAAAATGAGCTTATTCATAACTCTGGTCTCTTGGGTCGGGAGGCTTATCCGTGCGCTTGTACTGTGCATTGCTGTTCAAGTGTTTGCTGTTATAATGAAGTATGAATTTATTCTTACTTTCAAGTGCAATAATACCCGGCCTTAGGGATTATGTTTGTGCCTGTTTAAATTGGATTTTATCGACACGAGTAATAATATAAATAAACTTACTGGTTGTAGGTTTGATGCTATTTGTAGGTACAATTCCTACAGAGGACAAAATATAGTCGAGCTTCATCATATTTTATATATTAAGGTCTGTACCTCGATTCTCTATCAATTTCGACTACCGACAACCGGCTAGCTATCGACATTTGACATTTAGAATGTACTGCCAAAATGTTTCCTACGACACCCGTCAGAGGCGCTGATCACATTTTCATACAAAATTTCTCGATGACAGTTCGGTTGTCGGTAGTCGATAGTAGTAGAGAATCGAGCTACTGAGCACATTTTATGTCTGATGTTTGAATTTTCTATTCTCGAACCATTACTATTTTAGACAGTAACATTATTATTATTGTTAAGCAAATGTTTCCAGGCAATTAAACGAACCTCATAAAGACAAACAAGTAATGGATATAGTAAAAAACAATAAACTCTGTACTAGTCGGTATTATAAACATTTTACTACATGAAAAACAAATTATAAAATACTACTATTGGACCTTAACAAGCACAAAGACCACACAAATGAACCTTAAAAAAACAACAAACACCCACGTTATAATCAGCTAACTTTATTTACCGACTCTCATTACTACAGTGTCCGAACAAAAGCATATTAGTTTTAATATACGGCTTTATTCCATTCAGTACTGCCTCTATTGTTCAACAGAATAAAGGATTTTAATGTCTCAATCTGTTCTGTTCTGTACAAATGAAAATATGGATCAATTTATTGTTTGGATCGTGTCCAAGTAAAATGCCGTGTCATTACTTCTGAATGTATTGGTTTCAATTGAGATTTTATTGGTTTCCTGCAGTAGGTAGTCATAACTTGTAGGAGATTGCCTTCACGCGAAGCTATTGGGCGGCGAATTTTGCATCCATCATCTTCAACCGCGCGTAGTTTATTTAGATAGAAATATATCAGAAGCGTTGCAGATAGGCGCCCTAGAAGTATGGTTTAAATATTTTTCTTATGGTATGGTTAGTGGTCAACCTAGTGTCAAAGTTGTTCAAGCCGCCCTAAGGCCTTTGACATGGCTTAACGACTGATATCTTAATTGACAACAACCAGGACCAACTTTTTACGTGCCCTCCGAAGCACGGAGACGCCCTGTCCAAATATTACTAGGCGGTCACCTATTTATCGAATGACCGCGCCAAAGTTTTCTTAACTTGCAGATCGTTTACCGACCAGTAAGCCCAAATGGCTAGACATAAAGTTGAAGGCAGATACACTGATATTTCACTACTGGTAATGAAAAGTCTTGTATAATAAATAGCCAGAGGCCCGAGCCACATACACGTTACCAAATGACGAGCTCATGTTGGAAATATCGAACAGAACTTGAAGAACCGAATACTGGAATCGAATGACAAAGAGCTCATTATCATCAGTTACATACCATTAGTAGCTGTAATGACTTTTTGGGGCAAGTAAATAGTATGTATGTTAATTAAAATTTTACGTTACTTTAAACATTCCCATTATTTTCCATACAACCTTTTGATATTTTGAACAGAAATAATGTTGTTTTTCCCTCTATAAGCCATAGTAAAAGCCTCTTAATTCACTCAAAGCGGATGACGGATTCACGGGCAAACGACGACAATCTAATTAAATACGTTTTTGGGACTTGTTCGTCACAATTATGTTTCTTTATTTTTGCTAATTAATCTGATAACTAATTATATTATCTACTTAACAAAGTCAACTTGTGAATTTTGTTTAAAGGAATTAACGTCATCGTGTGTCGATGATTCAATTCTAACAGCATTTGAATAATCCGTTCTTATTTTTTTATTATGAATAACTAAGTTTTATATGGAATATATGTATACGCCTATGTATTGCAGTTAACGTCTTTTTGCTGACATGATGATGATTAATTCATCATTCACTAACTTCTGACCGCAAATTCGTCTTCGTGAAAAGATTTCCCGGGAGAGAGAGTATTTATTTAGTTTATAAACTACCTTATTTTTTTTATTTTTTTTCTACCTGCATTCCAAAATGTCACAAAACATTAAATAGTATTGCGTGAAACACTAACAAACGTATACATGCTTACTCACAAACTTTGAGAATTATAATATTAGTATGATTAGTAAAGCAACCTTGAGACAAAAAAATATTTCTGCACTAGACGTACGAAAAACAATAATAATGATTTTAAGCACAATGTCCTTGGCTACCAAAACATAAGTATTAGACAACTCTACATAGATATAGTGCTGTCGCCGGCCTCAGTTATAAATCTTTAGATATCTCGCACCCATAGATACTCCATTAAGATTATTCCGGCGAATTTTGCTAAAGCGAGGAAAAAACGGTCTTCGTCCAATTTTGAGGTTATGCCTTCAGAATTTAATATTAGGTTGTAGATTGAAAGTGGGTATATTTGATGTAGCACATTTTGACTTGCGATCTAATAATTTTGAGCTAACTACTAATTGAAATAGATATGTATGTTGTCGGAATTACGTAATTATCAACCTAAAAACTTATTTAGGGTATTTGGGGATCACCTTTTTCTTTCCTTTATCGAAACTACGGTTATAATTTCGAATTTGCTTGAAAATGGCATCATAAAAACAGTTTTATTGACCACAGTGTTACCTACAGATTAAATTATTTTCCAATTTGAAAAACAATATGGAATATGTATAAAATATAGATTTTATACATTTAAACTTATTTCCAATGGGGATGTGCCTATGCACATCCCCTAGGCGTCACGTAATTAACATCAATTAGTTATTTTAAAACACGAGGCGTTGTTCAAAATAAAATTTCTCGATACCTACTCTTATCTATCTTAAGGAAATACGTCCTAAGTTTAGTGTAAACAGATAAATATAGAACGAAGTGTTTGGCAAACATTCGTACTGATTGCTAGTTATCACGCACCGGTGTTATGGAGGTCTTTACTTTACGATGTTTTTCTTCGCTGTTTTTGAGCGATTATTCATATTTAATGTATGATATGGGAATTCATGTGGTAGCCGATACACTTATTCGTAAATTTTGTACCAAAACGAATGATTTTTAAAGAAATTCTGTCGAAAACTTTGGATGCAAACGCTACCAAAGCCCCTAGCCTATGCAAAAGATTTTTTTTCAGATGAAGATTCAATGTGTAAATGGCTCTCAAAGCCATTTTGGAGCGAAACCTTGCCCAGTCTTAGCTACATTTTTATTCAATAGTTAAATGCATATCTCCTAATATGACAATGAGATCATAATAACAAGTGTAAAAATCAGTAAAACTTACAATTGACTTATAATAAAATTAAATTATTAAAGTAAATAATGAATGACTCACACACACATACGATATAATAAAACCTCATTTTTGACAGTTCACAAAAAGCCGTCAAACCTTATTCTACTTGTATAATAAGACCATTAGTACATCTTGAACTTGAACGAAAGCATTAAGAGTAGTTACGAGTTGTCAGACGGCGGGAGATTTTTTACGTTTCCCCAAACGATATTTGATGGAAATCATTTCTCAATTGTTCGATAAAAAGTTGGTTTAGCTTCTTGTCTTTAAGTACTTTTAGTTTCCGTAAGAGACTGTTACTGAGAGAGTTTTAACACTATTTTTTTTTTCATAATCTTAACGCACGCCTATAAATAATATCACTCCAGTTATGCCAGAAAGTGTAAGCAGAGGTGTATGAAATTTGGACATGTATCGTCATTTGCAATGCTAGTTCCATGTTATGGGAGCTATTGCCATAGTACCACCACCTAGGAACGTTTTCAATCTCTGAGCTACTATTGAGAATATTGTAAAATAAATTAGTAATTCTCCGCCCGTGACAAAGGTTCATGTAAGTCAGTCGAAACTTCACGTAGGAAAAAAAGTATCTTACCCTTAAAAAAATATCACACTAAAAACTAGCAGTGTAGCAGAATTTGGAGAAGTCTATTAGATTTCTCTGAACACACTTTACACGTTCGAATACGAGACCCTGTGATCAGCATCCGTATCCTCTACCATCTAGACCACTGAGGAAGAGTGGACAATGGCTGATATTTAATAAAACAGCAATAATTTTCGGAATTTTAACCGAAATTTCAAGGCTTTAAAAACAAAAGCCTCAGTATAACAGTCCTCATTACGATAAAATTCGCGCTATTAATATTTCGCTTTGTTTCAATATCAATATTTATTTTTCAATACATTACACATTGTTGTACGCATATTTGTATAAAATTACTATCACAATGGAGCTGTTTCGTTGTACCCAAATAGTTTGACAAGCTTATTAAATACCAAATGAGATTATAAAATTATTTACTGTAATGTTCAGAATGTATTTAAACCTGTGTGCCGTGCTATTGTTCATAGGCTTTCATATTTGTCTCTTACTTTGGTCATTACCTAATAATCAGGCAGTTTATTAGGTACCTAGATTTTAACTAATCGAGTCATTAAAACACTGTCTTTTTGTCGTTTGAAACTGTAATAGTTTTTGGATTATTAATACTACACCAAACAAATAGACCTACTTTCATTGTAATATAGGATTTCTTCTTTTAGTTTCCTTTACTTTTACTCATAAAGTATTAAAACAAATCATTTAAAATTTTAAAATATGAATTGCAAACATAAAAAAATAGCTTTCTGTGTTACACAACGCTAAGCCCTTTGAAGTAAACGAACCACGTCGTAGCAGTCGTAGAATCTCTACGCCGTAGCACACACGTAGACCATCTACGAACTCTTAGAGAAAATATAGCAATACTTCTACTGGGCAACGATACGTAAAATGTGCTTCATTTTCACGCTTATTTAGTTTTGAGAATTTTGAAATAAACCATATTTATTTCTGTATATTTGTTACTTACTTAATTGTTACACACGATTGTCAATTAAGCAAATAAGCAAAAGAATTATGCATGACAGGCCAAATTTGTACCAAGTTGCGTTTTTAGATTCTGCCTACATTGATTTGATTCTTAGTGTATGTAAGCACATCAGATTACCGAATAATATACAATCCTTTTTTTGTTTTTACTTGAAAGAGGTCTCAAAAATATATAAAAAATAACTTAATTAATAGACTCAAATAGGCTGCTATTATAATATTTTCTGTTTATAAAACAATATAATTAATATTTATTAAACAACTCTTACTGAAAACCGCTGCAAACCAACTTAAACTCTTTTATTCCTCTTCACCAAATTGGTGAAGACCTCCGCTATCAGGAACAAACTTATAAAAAACAAAGCAAGTTGTGAAACTCGATATATCAAAACAATGCCGACTCCCTTGTATCGACCAAGTACGAACAAGTTAGAACAACAAAGAACTATAATAATATTATAATTAAGTTGAACTCATGGCATGTGATTATAAACTAGACGGCATAATACATATGTTTTCTGAGAACAGTCGGTCCTGAATAATTTACACAGACATACATAGCTACATACAGACATACATATATACAAGATTAGCTGTATTATAGACAAGTGAAATAACTTTTGGGACACGTGCAAAAATATCAGAGGTAAACCGAATTAAATATTGGATTTTTTTATTTAAGTGAAGGAAAAGAAGTCTTATCAGATAATAATAAATTTAAACTGGGTACTTGACGAAAAAATATAGACTATGATTTCACCCGACTGAATTACAAAAAAACAATTTGAATATGTTTTTACAGGATATGAATCAAACTGATTCCATCAAACGGTTTAACCTTTTAGCCGAGCTATTAAAAAAAACTAAACTTTTGCATTTATATTAGTAGAGCATTTATTAGCATAAACAGAGATGGAAATAATTAAGGTATAAAAAAGTAAATTAATGTTCTCACCAATTTAATAGAACAAATAAAAAGTCTAGCTCAAAATATATAAATAAGGCACGTTTGCCAAAACACGAGCGCTGAACTAAAGCCTTCCAACAGAAACAGGGGCAAACAGTATTCCATCTTGAGATCTGCATCGTTTGAGAAATGACTTAGAACCAGTTCAGCCGAACGTCCATCTTTCAAGATCCCATACCACTGATTTATTTCACACATTTGTTACGGCTTGCGGAGGCATTCTTTGGATTGCTTCCCGAGTTTTTCTGTGCAAGCATTTTTTTGTGTCAGATTTTACTTTGTTCTTATCTTGTTACTGGAAAAGCTTAAATATTTTGACAATAGTGCACCTATCATGGAATGGCTTTCATAGTTCCTTGTCAAAAGGTTTTAAATAATTATCGGAAGCATCCTTTTCCCTATAATATTACATATCGGTTTCCACTAAACATTTTTTTTATTACGATTCTAAAGTGTGATTTAAGTGCGATAGTTTTCGAACTGTACATTTTTTACTTGCTATTGCAATAAAAAAGCCCTAGCCCACATGGCTGGTCTCAACGAAATTTCTACAAAATATTTGTTTAGGCTATGAAAACCGCGAACTTTATTTAGCCTTCCTAAAATATACATGAAAAGTCATAAAAATATGTCAAGGCAAATAATAACAAGCATAGTAGTACGAACCACAAAATAAAGTGTTTATATACTTAAACAAGATATAAACAAATTACTTAGATAATATAACATAAGTACGTCGTGTAGGCTTCTATAAAAATTGGATTCAATCTCCGACATCTCAGCTCGGATGATAGGCACTCGAAGCGTGCGCCAGATAGCTATCGTAAGGCTTCGTATACATAACAATATAGGCATACATTGCTGCAATTTACTTTGTTACTAGATTTTAAATTGCATAGTAAACTAGCAATGATTAAGTAACATTAACAAAAAGAGGCAAACTCGGGTCTCGGTGTACCTAAATGTCGCTTTCGTCAATGTCTCTTTTTGACCAGCAATACGACGCAGAAGCCATACCTGAAATGAACATCGGACTTGTGACCTTATTTACCTTCATTAAAAAACCTTTTGAATTACGGTTTTTACTGATGCTAAGTTGCGGTTAACTACAGTCTACAGCAAAATTAATTTATTAATATAAAAAAGAAATTTGAATTAACACAATAAGTTACTTAAACTTTTCACAGTACTTCTTACCGTATATACATAAAGCACTATTCTAAAGTTAGCTCATAAGCACATACACAATATGATAATGTTGAACTAGTGTGCACACAACTTTATTGTAGGTTCTCTTTAACATTCAAATCCAGTCGCAGTCCCGTTGCCCTCGACGTATCATTGCTAATGACTTTATTTATCTATACTAATATAATAAAGCTGAAGAGTTTGTTTGTTTGTTTGTTTGATTGTTTGTTTGTTTGTTTGTTTGTTTGAACGCGCTAATCTCAGGAACTACTGGTCCGATTTGAAAAATTATTTCAGTGTTAGATAGCCCATTTATCGAGGAAGGCTATAGGCTATTTAACATCACGCTATGGTCATTAGGAGCTGAGTACCAGTGAAAAATGTTACAAAATCGGGGAAAATTATGATTCTCTTATCCTCTCAAGCGCCCGGCCACCGTGTCACGGTTGAATGTTCTACCCCCGTCAAGCGCCCCGCCACCGTGGTACGGCAAAACGATCTTACATTTAAAAAACGTAAAAATAAAATGCTAAAACTATGTTTATCCCTTTCAAACATATTTGACATTAAAGCTGATGAAACGAGACGACGATCTAATGCACACACTTGAATAAGTGGTTGATATAGGCCAGAGAGCACCTTAAACAACATCTGACCCAACGACATGTTCCTTAATGACCAATATTGTAAATCCTTTTTTTAACTAATTTTAAAGATTTGAGTATATTTTACAGTTGGATTTTAATGTCATTATTCATTAGCTACACGATAAGACCTTTCGTCATATTATTTTTTTTGCCTAAAAATATTTTTTAGACTTTCTTCAAACACATGCCTAAAGCACAAAATATTCAGATTAAACCGACTATTGTACTACCACTATCAAATATTATTTGTGGTTTATTTTTTTAATCTATAGCAAATTTTATGTAGATTCCAAATATATAAGGTATGACTAGGGTGTTAGTATTAAAATATGACGGAATCGGCGCTTAAACGCCAACCGCTAATTCAATTACGCGCGCCATTTTTGGCCCGGACGCTTAACGGTATATTTGAATTTTGACGTTGGGGCGCTCGAGAGGTTAAGTGACGCAAGCGAAGTTGCGCGGGTCAGCTAGTACTAAATACACGCGTACGCTTCAATTCAAGCAATTTCATTTGAAGATCACATTGTATAAATAGATTTGAATGTCGTATGCATATTAATTTTGTCTGTGGTTTATTTTAACACGCTATTATTTATACAGATATTTTTAACAAATTAAATTGTAATTATTACATATAATGTAGAATCGACTAAGATTTAGGCATGAATTTTATGTTAGTGAACTAATGATCTCTTTTATAATAAAGTACCTATCAGTAAAGTAAAATATGTGCTCATTTATGAAACATAATTTTTCTTCGAGAGTCATAATTTTTCATTAAATACATATTATATCATTGTCTTCAAATATTTAATAAGTAGTTTACACTACTTACTGGTTAACTATTTCAGAATTAAGTGATCAATTAGAAAAAGCAGTTTATTTTAACACCTGCCAAAAATATCGTGAGAAAACTAGTTAATTACAAAAACAATATCAAATAGAAATTCTATTTAATACCAGTTTACACTAAAATACAACATTTTACTATCTTCGTAATAAAATAAATTCAATTGAATAATTAAATGGATCTTCAACTACCAGGATTACAGAAACGTTCAGAATCTCGTTTATTTTTTAATTCCCAGCTGCTACACAAATTAAAACAGTGTTTGCGAAGATTAAAGGAATTTCAGATGTAGTTATGGTAAATGTATTCTTGTTATTTTGTGAGACAATCGTATTACCATAATGATGTGAATTTTAAAGTACTGTTTTGAAAGTTTTATTTAGTTTGAGCTGAATAAATTTTCTCTAAACTGTTAAAGAAAGGTCTATGAGACGATATAAGTATTCAAGACGAATGTTTGACTGCTATTATACAGTCTACTTCTAATAAGTTTACATTCTATTTATTCGACACACCCCGGTCTCGCACAGTTCAAATTATACATTTATACAAAACCTTTACGTTTTAACAAGAGCTTAATCTGTTCAGTAGATTTTGAGATTATTCCTAGCAGACAGACAGACGGACAGACATTGAGATTATTTAAGAGATTACTCATGGCGGATCATAAGTTATACAACATTGAGCAAAATGCTAGCCCTAGTGAATCAGTAACAACGAACAACAACGCAAAACTCAAATAAAACACTACCTAACTATAGTTCATAGTAATCACACATCACTAAACGAGTTCATTCATAGTCTCGCAATAAGGAACACGTCCACACAAAAATGTTAACCAAAATTCCTTTTACTCCATCCAATTGACCTATAATTTTATTTGTCCACATAATACGGATAAGTACTGGCATATAACACATATAAAACAGTGGGTCGGCCCATGATGTCAAGGACTAAATATTTAATCAGTTCATCTGGTCACACGCGCGCCCCTGAATCTGGAGGGCCCGTCGTTATCCCTACGACATTGGTGTAAATTACAGACGATGTGCGGGTATATAAATGTGCTTAATGTTCAGTAGAAATAATTGAGCCTAAAAGAGTTTAAACATATGTGGCATTATAATGTACTTTTCTCTTTTTGTTGATAACTAGAGATGCGATATCTACCGCTGTCGTATCACAAGAAATTTCATATGAAAAATGTATCCTACCGTTTGTTATATGAACAAATTTTTCATGTAGACGATTCATATTTAACTATTGATTCTTGATAATACCTAGCATAAAATCGCACTACATATATGACAAACAACTAAACCTCGTCCATACTCGCCATATTTAAACCACAAAGAAATACTAAAATTAAGGTTTTTTGCTTAAGTAAACGCTTTCAGCACCACCCTTGTACCGCAAAATAAATATCAGGGTTTCATTTTAACACCGCATTCACCTTCACGCCATTTGTCATCGGATATCGTGAGCTCCATCCTTTATATTATATAGCAGAGATTTTCATTAAAAAGTGCCTATATAATAAACCTACGCATCCGCCCTTGTTCCCAAACGATAATGAATGACATATATGCTTTATGAGTTCAACCTTGCTGTGTAAATAAAAATAACATAAAAAACCTCTGGCTCGGACAGTGTGTAACGTGTTTTGTTTTTATGGGACGAAGGGCTGCAATATGCGTGAAGTGAGATATATTTTTCATGTCATCATTTACGTATTTTTTCTTCGTATTTATATGTGGCTTTGGACAGTGGCGAAATGCTGTGAATTAAAATTGTAATCTGTGTCGTATTATGGAATGTAATTTAGTATTTTGCCTTTTTAAAGTCGTCCAGAAGTAAGCAAAAAGTAAGCAGTGAAAGAATTTTTTTTCTTAACTATTTGATTAGTGTATAGTGATGTAGTGTACGCAATTTTTATATAATGGAAAAATTGATTTTTTTTTGTAGTCGAATACCTAAATAACCTGATTAGAACAGTCTTTATAGCAGGCACAAGAGTTAATTAATTTATCTACAACTTTTAAGTTTCCTATTTGGTTACTACTCAAAGCTTTTTTTAGTCCAGATTTTTTACTACACAGCACGCGACAGTTAACTTATTTCACATTTTGTATCATAACAATTAATAAACAATAAAACGTTTACCATTACAAATAATTACAAACAAAACAGTTCTTCCAAAGTTAAAATAAAATTATATTACCTCAATTAGGCTTTGTTCCAGCGTTCGACTCCCGGGGGTCCAATTAACATACAAACAAATACACTCAGACATTCGGAGGTCAATGTGAGGCTAGGGTCCCAACAGACCGAATAACAGTAAACAGATTAACAGTGCCTATGAAATGTTCGTGAGGCTTTGTAGGTACTTAGTACGAGTAAAATACTAAATCGCTAATTATGCAATTTTAACTTTTGCCATAGTGTGTGCCATCTACATAATTGTTTCGGCAACTCAATTCTCTATTACTATCGACTACCGACAACCGACTTGTCATCAAGAAATTTTGTATGAAAATCTGTACCTCGATTCTCTACCACTATCGACTACCGACAACCAGCTAGCTATCGACATTTGACATTTAGAATGTACTGCCAAAATGTTTCCTACGACACCCGTCAGAGGCGCTGATCAGATTTTCATACAAAGGCGAACGGCAGGTTTATATGAAGAATTCGTACAGCTTATAAAATGTCATGTTTAGGTTTACTTTTTGTTTTAATTGGTAGCTAATATGATAGACAAGCTTATTTTAAAATTCTTATATTTTTAAAAGTTGGGAGGTAAAAGTTATGTCCATTTTTAGAAGCCCCGATAGTTCGCTAAATTGCTCAGATGCTGTCAAAACCACAATCCAAAACAACAGCAAATTAGCGGATGCGTAGACGTCAGACGAAAAGTGACGTCTCATGAGATTTTCTTTTTCTTTAGTTGTCAACAAATATAAGCCATAGACCAAAAATTATTATTTAAATAAACAAATACTTTCTAATTAATCCGGACTTCTAAAAATAATACTCCCAAATAAAAATAAGTGACTTAGTCCCCTTAATAAGTGGTACAAATTCTGTTACGAAACAACACAAACTTTAAGCTGTACGAAATCTGCCGATCTCCTTTCTCGATGACAGGTCGGTTGTCGGTAGTCGATAGTAGTAGAGAATCGAGCTACTGATCAGCGCCTCTGACGGGCGTTGTAGAAACTTTTTTGGTAGTACATTCTAAATGTCAGAATTCGATAGGTAGCCGGTTGTCGGTAGTGGTACAGAATCGCGGTACGGGTCTGGTTGTACTTTGTGTCCGTTGTTTGTATGTTTGTAAAATACCCCGCGACACAGGAGCAATTCTTAGTGCGGGAGTTGTCTTTTAAAAAGATTTTTTTTTTCATTTAATTTTTGATCTTAAATTATATTATTTATGTAGCTTTTTTACCCATGGCTGTCCCATTGCCACATTTAGGTCTTAAACCCGCCACCAGTTATTCCCTAAGGTAGGCAGAGGTGTATAAAATACACTTGTGTAATCCAGAAGTAAATCTGACTTTCATTTGTTATTAGTATATTGGTAAAAGGCGAAACAATATGACTCATTGTTAACAAATGTATAAAACTAAAAGAAATGCTTTCATCTATGATCTCCGCCTACCCCGACGGTGGATGATTTTTGAATGTGTGTATTTTACGGGTTTTTCTACGAAACTCATCAAAATTCTGCTATTGATATTAAACCGAGAAATTTCTGCGAAACTTTGTTTTGATTTCGGTTGAAATAAATTAGGCTTCGAAAATATTCCAGTTATAACAATCGTAGTTTTATAAAAATATAATATTTTCACAGAAACGCTCGGCTCTAATACCGCTAACCGATGAAACCTATTTTTTCGAAAAAAAAAAAGGAGATAGGTAATTTTTAAGTTATTCTTATTAAACGTTTGTACTTAAGAGTACTTACACGGTTATAATCCTGGACCGATTGAAATAAAAGTTAGTGCACTGATAGCTTAGAACCCAGATTGACACATTGAACTACAAACTACAAACTACAAGGAAAGGTGAAAAAAATGGAAAGAAAATTCGTGAACAGAGTTGCGCGGGTCAGTATAACAAAACAAGATCACTCACAACACGATCTTTACACCCACAGCTGTAATGTGGGTCGATGACGTCACAGTTCAGAATAAATGCAATCAAACTTGTACCACGTACCGATGGAAATAACTCCTGTTTATACCTCTTTGTGATATTAATGGAAGTTTGTTTAAGGTTCATTGGTGGTATTTTTGTATGGGTTCATAATAATATTACAATGACTGTCATTGATAGGTCTAAAATTGTATAACAAAAATAAACGGAAAAAAATTTCTCTTGAATTTAGAGTTACATAGCTTCTTAATATTATTAAGCAATATTTCTAGGTACAGTCCATAATATATAATAGCTGTCAACATAAAGAGCTAACTTTATGTTGACAACTATTATTACAGACTATAGATTTTTTTAAGAATCTCAAAAATAAGACTTCATTTTGGTTTTACTAATTTGGCTTAAAGGAAAAACTAATTGATATAATAATATCAGCATTTCTTGCAATACAAAGCCATGTATCAGTGGTTATTCTAAACACATAACATTCACCGAATAATTTCTCAGTACAAAAATCTACCACTATCCAAACTATTAAAACGAATTGTTATTTAACTGCAACCAACCTAGGAAATATAAACAGAATTTCTGCAATATTTATTCAACCTCCGCAAATCCGTTAAAAGTAGTTTTAAACCAGTTCTCAGTGTTAATTGAACAAGCAGTATAATCCTAGGTAATTAGTTCCAGCGCTGTATCTAGAGGGCGCTAGCTAGGCTTCGGTAACATTTAATGTGAGGGTGTGAAAGTACTTGAGTTTTTTATTCGTTTCTTTCTTTCTGTGGACGCGTTTTGCGGAGGACTTTAATTTAATTTAACGTATGTGGGAATTAAGTTTCGCTGTATATCAAGCTTTTTGTAAAAGAGTTTGACTACAATAGTGTCTATCACACACTTCGCTTTGGAAATTTATATTGTTTAAGGGCTGTATTTAACTTAATCTAACAACTTTTTACGACAAATAGCAGTTTTGGCATGTGTAAAGTGTGTGATAAAATGACAAAGTTATATTATTCGACACGACGCCGCGACTATGAAAAATACCTAGAATATGGGAGTACTAGAGTACGGGAATAGTAGTTTTAATCGATTCAATAAGTACATAATATTTTGTATACTGTAATTAAACTCCACCTTACCTTAATCGATCCATCCATTAAACAGTTTTAACAATACTGGATCGATTTCCTCAACGTCTGACTGATATGAATAATAAAAAAGACGGCTAAATGCCGAAATATATTTAGCCTATGTGAATAAAATTTCAATGAAATCTAATGCGCTATGTTTTATTCATACTGCGCTCATTTTTTGCAAAGGATTTAAAATAGCTTGCAGTCATTATGGTTAAGCGCTAACGACGACGTTAGCGAATTTGTAGGATAATGTTTAACGAAGATAAAAAGCAATAAAACAACTACAAATTAACAATATTTTGCACAATAAGTAAAATTTAAATCTTTGTACATTATTTTAGGTATTAGCGACTACTTTGGCAGATGAACACGTCGAGAATCTTTCAAAATAGTCAAATAGTCGTAAAAAGGTCTCAATCTATGATAGTTGATACAATAGATATAAAGGGCTCAGAATCTACCTCATCATTCTTATTTAAAATTCAAGAGTGTATGAACAAAACAGAATAAACAATTCACACCGCAATTAAATTTAATATCTTTCAATTACTTCTTAAGAGGCGTATAAATTATCTTGCGTTACGTGTAAACGCTTTAAATTACTTGATAAAACATTTAAGTATAAGCTCTCATAAATTCTGCTACCCTGGTACATTTGTCTTAAAATACTGAATTATTTTATTCAAAAGAAAGACACAATATTTTATCAATGACAAGCTTTTAAGATTTGGATTCATTTCAAGAATTGTGAATAAAAATTTATGGTCAATGATATTTCTGCAAGCTCACCTGCATTGCCTAATGCAATCTTGCGATAAGCTATAAATACAATTTCATAAAGATAATCCGATTATCTTTAACCATCGCAAACGTTAATGCACAAATTGTTTTAATTACCAAACTAATAGTTTTGCTTTATGTTTTCTACGATATTTATTATATTATACCTGGGTAATAGCCGTAGTATATTAATATTTATACGTTCGTATAAATATTAAAAAAAACTGAAAAAACCTCACGTCTAAACTAGGAAACATAATTCACCTTTGAAATTAAATTATTTATTTACTAATGAACCATATGAACTAATTACTAACTTAAATAATATTACAATCTATGTCCTTCAAAATGGTTTAAGCTATCCTCAAACCAAATAAAAATATAAATACAATATACAAAGTAAAGAAAAATTTTCCAACAAAAGCCAAAGCCCATTTTTATACCGTTTGGGGTTAATTAACCGACAAAGACTAACAATGCATAAACCTAAAACTAAACAATTCCTTATACCTCATGGCTCCCTGGTACTAGCCACTGTACGAGACAAGTGCAGCCCAACAAGGTAGCATCTCTTTGTTTGCCGCGAGCTTTATAATTGCATCGTTCATTTGTTCAACGCTAAGCCACCCGGAGCGCAGCCTTGAGAGGTTTCTTCGCGTACTTTTGTACCAGGATAGTAGGAATTAAGAAGAGACTGCAAGATTTTCTTGTGGAGTATTTGTTTGCTGGTCGTGTGGATTGAGTATCTTGCCAGGCTTATGTCATCCTAGTGGGTTTACTTGGAAGATTTAATTAATACGATGTTTGAAAGTTAGAATGCTTGGAACTTGGGGACGTACGTACGCTCTGTAGCACGATTCTGTACCAGTCGGTACTTTCGGGAGTTTGACATTTAAATTGTATTGCAAAAATAATTTCTACGACGCTCGCTAAAGGCGCAGATTGTCTTACAACATTTTACGACAGACAGTTAGTTGTCGGTAGTCAATAATGGTAGCGAATCGCGATATTGAATATGATGATTGATTTCTTAGCGTCGATAAGAATCTAATTTCGTCTTATGGAGATTTTACAAATATACGAGCAAACCTTGAATCTACGGCATACCTAGATTTGTATAGAACAAAATTGTCATTTAACAAATATCCAATAGTTATTGAGTTATTTTTTATTACAAAAAGTTTTCACAAATTCCTAGCTATTCATAATTCTTCCAAATTGTTGATAAGTATAACTTAGAAAGATGTTGTAAAGTTATGAAGTTATGACTTAGTTGCTCGACTAATTAAAGTAGTTCGTCAAGTCTACCGCTAAAGAAAATGGCGTCTTAAAACTTTAACAGAGTAATCATACTCTAACTAAAAACGATAAAGATGAAAAATGTGTTTCTATGGTGAATTTGTTGACAACTTAAAATGATTAAGAACGATCGTTACAAAAGGAAAGTTCGTACCCTGCTCTTTTAAAGTACTTTTTTTTGTTTAGTTCTATGGTAATCCTTGGCTTTACGCTGTATTCCGGCAAAAACACAGTATTAATACAAAAAAATTAAACACTATTTTTAAGTCACATCATTTCGACCGCTAAACAACCATAAGTAGAAGAAGTAAGAAGGCCCATCCTTATTTTGAGGGCGACATAGATTCCTTAACCTAACCCTAAAACCTACTCAGAAACTAGCTCACATTTACCTTACAAAAACATAACAGTACAAGCGTACTTAACCCTAAAAAGCTCATCTCATTACCGATAACACAGAGTAAAGGTCCAAACCGTCTCGGTAGATAGTTAATTAAACTTATACTGTGACATCACGTCGGCAGGTGAGGGTTAACTCTCTAACCCTTGCACTAATAAGGGGTACAAAACACCCACGAAGCTTACCTAATTAGTTTATATAGGCTCTTTTACGCTATTTTTAAAGAGTTCTGTGATTAATTATTGTAAACTGTTTTCTTTAGAGCGTGTATTTAATAACTAGCGGTATTATTATGTGGGAAAAAAATAGGTTATAATAGCAAATTGGTCTGAAATTTTACTTTTAAAAATATATAAGTAACATATTTTTAGGCTAGTTTAATTTCTGGTCACGGCTTCGCCTGCGGCTTTTTTTCAAAAGATAAAGAAAGCTTGTGTTCAACGAAATAGAATCTTTCGCTGTGTAAAATTTCACTCAAGTCCGTTTAGCCGATTAGTAAAACAAAAAGACATATGCACGTCGAAAAAAGAGATAGAAACAGTATTACTGAAAGAATGCACTAGCATAAATTACCCTTCTTTAATAATTAATAATCTATATAATAATAATATCGCAACTAAATTATACACAAATTAATTATCTAGCGTCAGACTTAACCCTACCAAATTCACCTCACATTTACTCGAGCCACTTTTACCTACAGTATCCAAGCTTACACAAACGACCAAGTCTCAACATTCAGCTTTAGACCGCAATATAGTGTCGACACTGACACTGACACATAGGCTGCAGTGTCTTGTAGTGTCGGACACATTATCTCGACTTCGCTGAGATACGACTAGTGTCGCCAAGAGTCGAGAGCTTTGAGTTAATTGTCTCATGTTAATCGTATTTGACGGTTAGATATGGACGTTGTAGTTGACTTTGGCAATAATTTAACAGTTGTTTTTGTAACATATCTTTAGTAAAGAGTAAGGCTTAGTAACAGTTAACTGTAATAGATATTGCGGAATTTGGTCAACGCAAAAAAAAATAGGATAAAAAAATATTTTTCGTTTAATCGAATTAAAAACAATCTAGGGTTAAAAATCATGGACAGAACTTTCTTTTCATAAATAAAAATACATGCATTCTAAGATTTTTGATAAATGCACCGGGACTCACATACACCGGGAATTAATTGGATTCACTCAAACAATTCCACCTTGTATATCTGTGTGCACTCATATAAATTCGTTTAGTATTTCGTTTACAAACTGTAATAACATTAATTATAATTACTTTTAAAGTAAAAAGTATATATTTCATATCTTTGTCAAAGGTAATATGTGAAATATTTGTATTCAAACACATTCTACAATATCAATTAAAATGTTTTTACCTTTGCTGTGAATGCTGTTGTACACTATCCGTCAATTTGTGTGACATACCTGCAACAAAGAAACATTACAAATAAGGCTTTAATATTTTCAACATTTCGACAAACAACAATGCGTAATGTAATGCTTAAATAATTTAATACGTAGGCTTTTTACGTAATACGATATTAATAATAAATTTTATTTATATTTATATATCATGTTTAATTTTACAAATATAAAACTGCGCAGAAAACGAAAACGAGCGATTTGCGTAGGTCATAAAGTTTTAATGCATTAATTAAATTTAAATAAAAAGTATTTCAAATAAACAATTAAACCAATACTGCAAACTTTTCAGAGCAATATAGCGCATTTGAAATTTGAAAAATAGTTTCTACAAAAACCGCACGGGGGCGCTAAGCAACTACCGAAATAAAAATTATCGATAGTGGCTTAATGAATACTTTAATTCCTCTGCATATAATGCAAAACAGCGTATCGAAACAAATATACCCTAATGTAATGTCAAACATACTT
This sequence comes from Anticarsia gemmatalis, assembly GCF_050436995.1. Taxonomy (NCBI): domain Eukaryota; kingdom Metazoa; phylum Arthropoda; class Insecta; order Lepidoptera; family Erebidae; genus Anticarsia; species Anticarsia gemmatalis. The sequence continues at coordinate 2,737,178 of NC_134764.1, read as the reverse complement.
TAAGCTTATCAAATACTTCACTCAGTTGTATATCGTAAAAATACATGTATACTTAGTAGCTAAAGATATTTATGTCTCGCCGATAGAACACAAAACACATAAAAGGTGTCAACGATGTTTCTTCTAGCGGAAGTCGTAAAACTAAACCAAACGAACGGATAATGTATGTACGCTGTACATACTAGATATTTATAAAAAGGATTTTGTAAAAGCTTTTCTCATATATTTGAAGTACTTTGGGAATCACACATGTTTCCTTTTTGATCAAGAGCTGACAAAACTATTTTTTGTGTACGATGTTTGTATGTAAATGTCCTTTCGACGCAGGAATGTTCAAACTTAAATATCTTGGTTGTCAGAGGTCGCTACCAATGTAAGTATAAAAACTCTGAAGCACAAAATACTTAACTGTTAAACTAGTCTTAAAAGCGATATGTGTTTTAAGGGTAACGCTTTTTAAATGGTATAATGAACAAAACCCCTTAGCATACCCACAAGACTGTAACTTGTGCGTTGACACGTGTTATAAAATTACAATAATAGTTGAATGACCTAAATTGTCATCTATATTATTTTTACAATTTTGCTTTATTATGACACAACAAAAATAACGTTTTCTTCCACCACATCTAAAAAACGCAGTATATTACCAAAAATCGAACCAAGTACTTAACATTCAAGTCGTGACATAACCACAACCTTAATAAACACAAACATTTCCACGTTAGAACTTTCCCTCCCCTAATCGTAAGAGAATTCGTCCAGTTACATTAACTTTTACAATGTACTGCCCATAAACACAACACACCTTTGTTACTTTTTCTCTACTTTATGTTGCGTAAGAATTTAGGAGAAAAACAAGTTTAAATTGAGAAATTACCAGTACTTTTTATGTGAAATTCTACAAGTTGAATTAAGATGTATTTAATTATAGTAATAATAAAAAGTTAAACTGTTATCAAGATACGTGTGTTTATTAGTGTCTACATTAATTACGGTTTAGCTTACTTAAAACTCGAAATCAAGTGTAAATCACCTAGTTTTGTCGTTAAGATGACTGTTGAAAAACGTTACAGCACCCTGAGTCGTGGTTTTTGGTAACGCTACATATAATTTAGTATATATGTAAAATAATAGATGTCGTCTTAAAACTAAATTATGAAAGAGACAGATTTTTAAATTATTCCCAAATTATGAACATTGTGTATTTTGGGAGTAATTTAAAAATCTATCTCTTTCATAATTTGGTTTTAAGACGACATCTATTATTCTACATTTATATTTATGAAAATACATTATTGAAACGAACCATTACTTGCATGCTCCACAGCAAAAGACAACGATCAGACAAACATTCAACTCCACACACCATTAGAAAAACATACACACACAACACACACGCACACAAACACACACAACACATACATATATGTACAAGTAGCTATTCAGTAGCTATTCACCTCCTTTGTTTATACAAAGATCACGGTCATTTGTCTCCGTATGTCGGGCACAAACTCCGAGATACACGCACCACCCTTAAATAATGTTTACTAAGACATGTGGGGAACAAAAAGTATAGGATTACGAATTACCATAAGATTTGAATCTCGGTTTTGGATTAGAATTGTGCTTGTTTGTTGTTAGTGACTAATATCTTTGCCTTATACAATTGTTTTTGAATCGTTTTTGAAGATGGCAGTTTAATAAATCAGTTGTAAATTGGTATGTGCAATTATTTTTGGCTCTGAAATAACTCATAGTTATTCTTTTAAGCAGTTGTTTCATTTAACTTTTTATTTTCTTGTTGCATTTTCAAACGTTTGTTACACTTTAATGTCAAAACTACTGACCAATTTACAGAATACTTAGCATGGATTAGAGTTAAACAAAAACCCAAGATCATACAAAGCTTGTTTTTTTTAAATCAATCTTTAAGTCTTTTATTTTATTTTACCCAAAATAAATACGAGCAGACTCGAAAAGATTCTAAAGTTTCATAAACAACAATGCTTTTCTTTATAAATTTCACTAAAAAACTATTTTATAAAACAAATACAAGCTGAGCAAATGCAGTAGTTATTTATAAGTGTTATAAATATGAACTGAAATAATTTAATTTAGCGCCGACACTTAATTTTTCACAACTCTCTCCCGAGGCTGTACTGAATTACGGTGAAGATTTTTTCTTTTATTTTCAGCAGAAGATTCATTTCCATTTGGAAAATAGTTTACTTGTATTACAATAGTTGTTTGTTTGTTTGTCATATGGTTAGTGGTCAAGCTAGTGTCAAAGTTGTTCAAACTGTTATCTTAGTTGACAACAACCGGGCCGACTTTTTACGTACCCTCTGAAGCACGGAGACGCCCAGTTCAAATACCACTATGCGGTCACCCATCTATGGAATGACGGCGCCAAGGTTTGCTTAACCCACAGATCATTTACCTACCGGTGGTGAGCGCAACTGGCTACGGGTAAACTTAGAAATTTGCGGCTATAGACAAGTATATAATCAAATAAGTATACTGATCAATTCAGGTGCATGGGGCTCCCGAGACGACTTGTGAAAACTGCTTAAAACCAATAACTGACTAAATAATATATAACACTATGTTGCACAGCGGGTCAGCGAAATATTTAAAGGCTAAGATATCTTATTCATTAAAAATTAGTTTCGACCGAGTTACGTCGATCTCATTCGCGGGCAGACTAATGTGGCTGCTAAACGTCGTCTCTTTGTGGCGCGGGTTTCTACGCCTACCCTCACTTGGTCTTCACTATTTTTATATTGTCCGAAATATTAAGACGTGGAAAGTAGGTAGATGCCGGATACCAAACGAGGGTAGGTGTAGAAAAATCCACTAAGTGCACAAGCCGCGATAGTTTAAATAATAATATGGAAAATAACGTGTCAGAGATATTTGCCGTGCCCATCTATAAATATCCGCTTCATGTCATTCATAATCGCATAAATTTAAAACACCACTTAATTTTTGACAATAAAGTTAAATTTATTAACGGAACGGAATGTTTTAATCGTTTTGTTATAACGCAATTAATTAATATTTTGTTGAAAGCTTAGCCTAGTTTATTTTACTAAGTAAATAGTTTATATCAAACAAAACGAACTATAAAAAGGGTAAATAGATTAGACTACTTCAGTGCAGATGTGACTAACAAAACAAAACATCGCGAACAGAATAGGCGTAGAGTAATCTTGCTTTAACAAATGAGCCTCATTAGTACTATGTCTCTTTGTGGTCTAATACTGTACTGGGGAACATAATGACTGTAGTAACATACATTCTTTATGGAAAGTGGTATAAGTTGAAGTTTTCTTGCACTTAACTTTTAGCCTAAGCTTTTGTTGTTTATACGTCACATTTGTTGTTCAAGTAAGAAGCAATGATAACCTAGTTGCGTCTTTAACGTAATCGCATACGTAGTCGAAGATACAAACTCCGATATATTATTCTGCCGTCGTAAATGTAAACACAGTAACTTAAGTTACTGTGTTTATAGTTTGTTTAGTTCTTTGGAATCAGGAGACCGCGGGCTATTTGAAAAAGTTTTCGGTTTGTTTGTACGATGGATAGTTACCGAAATACATTAAATAAAAACACAGTATTTTTACAAAAAAAACTTTTTTTTTAATAAAAAATACAGTATCTGTGTTATTTTAAATTAAATAACAGTATCTCACTACTAACTGTGTTTTTTTAACGTGAATAGATAAAATTTTTTTTTTTTTTGCTTGATTATAACACGGCTTCTTCAGTTACTGTGATTGAGTATAAAATATTGTTCAAAGATAAACAACAAATACTTGAATAAATCACAGTATCTCATTTACTGTATTACTGATTTTATACGTATTTCTAAGAAACATAGTTATAACACAGTATGTACATACTTACTGTGTCGTAATTCCCCTAATGTTAATATCTTTACAAAGTTACAACACAGTAATAGGTAAAACTTGGTTATAACACAGTAACCGTTGAGTTACCGTGTTGTAACTTAAAAAAGAAAAAAATATTATATTATTACCCTAGCTTAAAACACATTATCTAATTTTATTATTTATACAATAATAATATACTAGATATATATATACAGAATCAAAGATTTAACTATATACTAACATTAAAAGTTGCATGAAATAATATACAATAATTAGTATCTTCATGAGAGCAAAAATTAACCATTAAACTTCAACCGCGTTTTTCTCAAAACGCATATTTTGAAGTTACTGTGTTTAGATTTACGACGGCAGTATTAAAGTAATGTGCATATTTTAATTACTGCTTAATTGATTGGACAGGGTAAGGAGTTATCGAAAAGGCAGCTTTGCTCACAGGAGAAGTCTTTTAACAGTGCTTTATAGAACGCTACGTCACTTAACCTTACTTACCAAGCGACTAGAAAACCTAACCTCCCTCTCTGTGTGGTATAAAAATCAGCCGTGAGACTTTATTGCAAAACTACAAAAATTGTACGCCATAATCCTGACGTACCAAAACAGCCAATCCCATTAATCGTTTAATTTTAACTTACTAAATGAGTATGATAAAACACATTACAAAAGTTCTCTTGACAGACGGCAAACAAGAGTCCTAGTTACAGCACTTTCTAATAGGACCGACTTTTGATGAAATTTGTTGCGGATTCTGAGAAAATTCAACTCTCGTATGTGCACGGTAATTGCACTGTACTTGCTGAAAGTCATTATTAAATGTCCTAATGTCTTTCGCTTTGTAACAGTTAGGAGAATTAAGTGTTGTAAATAATTGAGAAGGGATTGTAACAAAGAATAGAGTGCTTTTGATATGACGCATAAACTCAGTTCATAAACTAGTTAGATTAACTATTAAATTTACTCGCTATCATTGCAAAGAAAGATAAGAGAAAGATTCGAGATTTTGACTTGTGTATTCGTAATCTTAATAGGCTACGAGTTTATTATGAATGGAGAGAAAAGTACGATCACAGGACGAAAAGCATATGAACAGTTTTTGAGGAATAACTTTCCCATAACACACTTTAGACAGTGTGATGGTTTCTTCTCACCTATTGTTTTTCGTCCTGTCGTCCCGTCCAATTTAAATAAAGGTGAAAATAATATCAGATGTTTTCTACAAAATGAAAGGAATAATACTCGTATCAGTCTTCAAACGTTACTCTTTAAACTCTTGAATCAACAGCCCTTGAGTAATTAAAGCTACTTTATACCCTCTCATTAACTCAGGTACATAATCAAGTGGCTATGTAAATCAAGTGGGCACGGAAATCTGCCCTAGGTACAGAGCATACTAAGTAGTTTGCATTGAATACCAATGCCAAGAGTTGAATTAAACTTAGTCAGCAAACGGGTTGAGTACAAGTGTATACGGCTAAGTGTTTGCGGCAGATTAGTCGCTTGTCAAGAGTTAACGTCTTGAATGAAAAGCTGTTGTTTTTTTTTTATAATCTTCAAATGACTTGCGACTTTGTATGTATCATTTGAAAATACCTAAAAATATTTAGTTCCTTAAAAGATAATGAGTAGTATGTACCAAAATAATAATGCAATTCTTACTTAAGGTTATACAAATAATATTATAGACCTAATTAAGACAAAAAAATTGGAACATCAAATTATTTTTTAAGAGGAGGACATGTGTCCACAACTCGAAAAACACAAGACATATACAACATAGACAAAAAATATTTTTACCAAGTCGACAGCAAACAGTCAGCCGCAAACTGTTTGCCTAATGCAAAGGCAAACTAATCTGCACAGAGCCTGAGTAAATAAGTAGTCTGCAGCCGCTTCGGTTGGCTGGAGACGAAAAACCGCACACTGTCGAATTACGAGATGCTGAAACCGGAACCAGAGAATTATTTGAATTCGCTTTCAAGAGAGTATAAATGTTATTAGAATTGTAATTACCTGCTGACTACAATTCATTCATCACAACAGATTGCATTCAAATGGCCGAATACTCAAGTGACACTCAATTTTAAACTATTTTTAAGTTCCATACTGTCACTATCTCCGACTTGCATTATAGCGTTAGAAATAATTTTTTTAACATGTTACACTTAAGTCTCATGCTGTCACTGACTCTTTGACGAGTGTTGTAGCAACAACAAATTTTAGAGCATCACCTAAAACAGAGTGTCGTTTGAATGTTCGGCTGTAAATTCTCAGCAATATTTATGGTAGTAGGTACGCGAGTAGTGTTATTACCACAGCACTTACACTGATAAATCCACTACAGATTTCTGATTGAAGAAATGTTTGAACAGAACAATCTATGCATTAAAAATTATGATAATTTTTTTCATCTTTTTAAGGTCATTAACTGCACGTTGTTAGGAATTTGGTAAAATTACTACAACTTTACAGTAGCTCAATTCTCTATTACTATCTACTACCGACAACCGACCTGTCATCGATAAATTTTGTATGAAAATCTTATCAGCGCCTCTAACGGGCGTCGTAGAAACTTTTTTGTCAGTACATTCTAAATGCCAAAATTCGATAGCTAACCAGTTGCCGGTTGTCGATAGTGGTAGAGAATCGAGCTACAGAACTTCATATAGAGGGAGAGCAAAATGATTTAAAATGACGAGTTCTATATATTTTTAAACAAATTACGGTCTAATTTCGATCATTGGGTAATCATAACCAATTGAAAAGGGTTATAAAAATACATCCATCTTGTATATTCATCGTCGCTAACATCCATGTAACATTTCATTTCCGCACATTAAAAATCAATGGCTACGATTTAAACTGATGGCAGTATGTAACATTCTAACTGTGGACCATCTGTCTAACGCTAGGCCATTTCGGCGATGTGGTTGAATGCGCCTACCTTACATTTTACGAACGAATAGATACAATATGTATGTCTGCAGTTAACCTGTGAAATAGGGGTGTAAAATTTCTTGAAATTACTTGACGACGCTAAAGATATTTACTTGAAAATAGTAGTTAAACCTAAATAATTTTATTTGAGATATTTTTTGTTTATGCCAGATTGTCTTGTGCTCCGTTTGTTATGGAAAAGAGTTACTTACGATTAAACTTTTACTTGAAGAATGTGACTAAACTCTGGGTTTTCTCATGAGTTCGTTCATACACATAATATGTTTGTATATGATGAACTCTTTATTTGCTACAGTTACTTATAAAGACCTAGAATAGTAGTCTGATACAATAACAGTAACACTTCATTTCATATATTGCAAATAAATAATTGTAAAAAGCACCACAAAAATACTAAGGTCTACATTAATCGTGCTTCCAAATGCATACCAGTCTATTACACCAGGCCTAAATATTCATCTGTAAACAGTCATAATCAAAATAATTATATTATGTGATTTTGGATACAGTAGGTAGGTCTTACAGCTAAAAAATAATAGTTCAATCACAATCAACAAACCTTAAAAACACGTCCATCTAAAACTATCACAAGAGGAGGACTTTTTTCATTAAATTACAGTCGCCATCCTCCCCTGAGGCTTGATTGCTCCCCTAATGAGGGGCTTAATCTTTGTCGGCATGCCCTCGGGGGGCTCGAGCCCACTTGGCAACGTTCCTACATGTCCTCTAGTTTTTGTGGCTATTATCATTCAGCTGTCTCATATGTTAGCCAGTGTTATGGAGATAAGTTAGTGAATTAAAGTGGTTAGGGAATTTGTGTTTCGTAAACGTTGCTGTGTGAAGATAGATTGGCATTCTTGACTTAGAATATTAATCATTTTCAAGATGCTTATGTGAAGGTGTTCCTATACATCATTTTAGTAAATAACTTATTGGCGAACTTGTTTAAGAACCCGAATGTAATCTAAATATTAAATATGCTTATAAACGTAACTTACGTTTTCTATCTGACCTAAAATATTTTTTATCTTTGGATAACATAAAAACGTATAAAACCTTTCCATACATTATCTAATTGTTCTTAATTGTGTCAAAATAGCTGAATAGAATCCAATTTTAGCACTGAAGCCTGTTTGCATCGCAAAAAGATGCACCTTTACATTAATAATGTTATAGATCGCTCATAATAAATAGACTACTTATACCACAAGCGAGTGCATAGTAGTTTAATTTTGGATTCCAGTAGGCTTCACAGCGATTATAATGAAATTTCCGGCAAGTTCCCACGCGCAATTTCTATAGAACCTGGCTAATTTTACCACAGTGAAGCAAATGCACCCACACTGGCTTTAACACGGAAACCTTTGAGCACTCTTGACCTATAAATTGCTATTAATAGCTAGAAATTCGTACCAAGTTATTTATCTATTGATTGATAAACAACTTAAACTGAAATTTTCAACACGCACAAACACGAACAAAGTTATTTATCTATTGAAAAATAACATTGTACGTGTTTGTGCGTGTTGAAAATTTTGATAGTTCATGTAGTCCATCAACTTAGTATAGAGCCTTGCATGCAAGTTTCGCAACTGACGAGGTATACAGAATACAGAAGTACATCTGCAAACCGTAGGCTTGTGCAGCTGACGGTAGCCGGTATGATACAGTTACTTTATTTTGGATAGGTATTCAAGGCATCATCAATTATAATCAAGAAAAATCGTGTATATCAAAGCTCTTTCCTAGGTTTCAAACTAAAAAAACCCATGCAAGCAAGACTAGACTAGTCTGTACTTATGCGTGCAACCTACACGACAAAAGCAACGCGACCGCAACGACGCAAACGCGACGAAAGTACTCTAAACAAATGGCCTGCTATAAATACTCGTATCTAATGTAGTTGTCGGCGGCAAGACGCCAAGACACTGCCGTATTTTGCATTTTGAGACACATCACGTCGCAACGCACTGCTTTTGTATGAACCGCTCGTACAGTTATATACGTCAACGTCCCATTTCCGCAAACGAATAAAGAGCATTGGAATATAACTCAAGTTACAGCTTCCGAAATATTGATCAGTAAGACAATTCTCTACTAATATAGACTATCTACAACCGGCTAGCCATCGAAAAATTGTGTAAAAAGTCTAAGCATCGTCTCTTTACGAACTATTTTTTCTGTACATTTTTAATGTCAAATTATAATGTGATACTCGATACTACCGACTGAACTAAATCGCGCTACTATTACCTTTAACAGATAAAGGGCATCACAAAATAAGCTAATATACAGTCTCTGAAATGTTGTTGATTAGAAATCTCTATCATTCAAAAAGTCACCAGGACATCTTTTTTGCCTCTCCTCATTCTTTTACAGGGCGAAATCACAAAATGGCTTGAACAACATAATTTCAAAAGTTGTTTCTCACTTACTACAAGTACTCGTAAAAGAAAAATCACAGCCATAATGCCTCCCAAATTACATTAAGAATAAGAATAAAAGTTGGAACAAGTCTAAAAGACTAATAACTCATACAATTCTGCTGTAGGATTAATATCGCTCGTTCGTCAAAGGCCGGGTGGGTTTCATGTGGCAATGGTATCACGAAATGATTTCCTTTATAAGTCTCTGTGTGGAATATGCTCGGTAATAAATAATGTTGTGGCGTAATCACTCACTGAGATCCCGAATGAGGCTCGTTTGGAAGTGTCGGTAAAAATAATGCTTTAGCAATTTTAAAGTACCTACGGTAAAATGAATGCGGTTGCTGATTGTAAGGTGTTACATTTTTGAGTAGGTCTTTACCGCTACAAATGTTTCAATTATTTTGAAATGTGTGAGATATCCGGATTCGTTAAAACGCAAAAGTGTGTCTTTCTCATATTATTTCTTAGATAAATAAATCTTTCAATAGAAATTTAGAATGGGTAGTTGAAGATCTGGGATCAAATTAGGCAACTGTTTTTAAATAATCTTAATTATTATTTTGGCAAAATTATTTGCTGATTAATTACATAGAATAGGAGTACTAGTCTAGCAAATACCAAAGAAGGAGTTTCGAAGCGAGTCTTGATATCGAGATTCAGTTACTTACTTTTAATGTTATTGAAAGGTTTTTTGTTTCGTAAATGACAATCACTTCACAATATACTACTATTACCACAATAAAACCACAACAGAACCAAACATCAAACAATACTGTCCACATTACAACCGGCACCCATTAGTCTAGGTAACGTTAACGCGAACCAACACGCATCCATCACGGCACTTCCAGCGAAAAAACATTGATAATGTCCCCAGAGAGCCGATCAGCTTGTCACCGACATATGACGCCCTGGTACTTGCGAGCGTTGTTTGGTAAACTAGGGATAACCGACCTTTGCTTACCCCCGGTTTCTCAGTATATTTAGCGGTAGTTTATATATTGAAACTCATAAAAAACAGTATTGAATAAATAAACTACCACTAATGTACTCAGAACCGGGGGTTAGTGGCCTGTAGTATAGCGTATAGGTTTTGCAGGTAAAATTATACTATCGTTAGTAAGTTATAGTCAGTTGTTATCACGGTTCTTACAACGAATAAAAACATTGATAATAATTAATTATAATGTCCCCAGAGAGCCGATCAGCTTGTCACCGACATATGACGCCCTGGTACTTGCGAGTGGTGTTGGGTAAACTAAGGATAACCGACCTTTCCGTTTCTGAGGTACATTTAGCGGTAGTTTATTTATTCAAACTGTCATGTTTATATGAGCTTAAACGCTACTGAATAGATTAACTACCGCTAAATATACCTCAGAAACCGGGGGTTAATGGCATATAGTGTACCTACAATCGTGTAGGTTTTGCAGGTAAAATTGTACTATCGTTAGTAAGTTATAGTCAGTTCTTATCACGGTTCTTACAACGAATCTGAAATTCTAAAGTACGATATAATATTGTAAAACTGGCAGTTGACAGCATTTATGAAGTAACATTCAATGAAATTTATTGGTCGCAAGCGATCAGTCATTTAGCCATGATTTTTCCACAAACCTATAAATTATTTCATAAATTTTCTTACAAATATTTTAGTTTACCTCAACATAGGTAAAAATCTTGTGGAAAATATTCAAAATTTCTAGCGAAAACTCGCAAAATCCGATCAAGTTGACAAGGTCACAATATGACGTCCGTATTCGGTAAAATATTGGATAACCTGTTATATCACACACGAAATATTGCACAGCGTAGCCTCACTTAGCAGGTTTCTCGATATTATTTCAGTTTCGGAGGTAGTTCAATTTCCTATGCGCACATTGGCTTAACTATTTCGTGTGTTAATAGAAACACGTTGGATTCGGCTGTAATATTAAACGTAGAATTTTGTCTATTAGGCAACTAAACTACTAAATCTATTTTTCGTTAGTGGCAGATCAATAGGTGATACTTTTGGGGAAGAATGTAAACTTAATTTTATTTCATACAAATTCTTGCTTTGTTCCCATGGGAATGGGCAGAGACTAAAGGACGCCACTTATTACGATTCAATACAATTTTATTCACAGCAAAACACAGTCTAATCAGTCAGAGATGGAGGGACACAGGACGAAATATAATATAATGATTTATACTAACTAGTGTGGAGGTTAAAAGGGTGGTACTGATGAAACGATCTCCGAATCTCGATCGATAGATCTTCGTATTAAATACTCGTAAAACTTTGCTTTTACATTACTGTAAAATAAAAGTTTCGTTTATTTCGAGCTGCTTCTACACGTTGTTGCTTCTATTATCCTTGTTTATCAATAAATTCTATACTATTATTTTACAAGTATTTCAGTTTTTGTTACCCAAATCCTTCTGTTTTTTTATGGCGGTTCAGTTCGATGAAAATAAATACAGTTATTATTGTTGTTCTCTGAAACCGGTAAAATGAGCTCGAAATAATATTAAAATACATTTGAATATATGAATAGGAATGGAGTTTGGTGGTTCAGATTACACGAACATTAAGATTAAACCACGAAAGCCGAGTCTATGGGAAGAGAAGCTATAAAAATAAGGCTAGTTTTAGCAAGTCACTACAACAAGCTACATGAGTAGTCTTAACGCTTATTGAAAGTACAGTTGCGAATTCCCGACTATAGTATTTTTGCGTAATCTTTTAAGCGTCAAGCTATGAACAAATATAAGGATGTAGAGTTTGTATTCGCAAACAATTTTATCATAGAGAATGGGCATTACTTTAGAAGGAGTCTAAATAAATATTTTAGTAAGAAGCTATGATTGTATCAGATTTACCGTTTTTGCTGTTCACACGTGAATTTGGGGAGCGCAAAATACGTTATTACATCGTCTTAACGTAAAACAATAATCTTTATTGATATCTCCTTAAATATGTTATCAATCAAAATTCCTGATTTATTTATAGAAAATGAAAACAATATTCGCCATAAATTATTATAAGATTTTTCCATTATGAACATGTTGTATTAAGGAATATACTGGGTAATTCTTGTAGGCAGTTTCCTCTATACGATGCTCATATAGGTATATAATAAAAGTAATTTCCACGGGACACCAATAAAAAGTTTATTACATCGTAGCCTCGTATTAACGTTATGTATTTGATAAGTATTTGATTAATTTTCTTAGCGACATTATTATGAGCTGATGTTTTGGAGCTTATGTTTATATTTAGTTTATTTATATGTATAGATAATTAGCTATGAAGGAATGTCGTAAAGATTTGGACTCTCATATGAAATATTGGCTACAAAAGGCCTTAGCTTAGATAGAAGGAAAAAGACAAGAGAAGGCCTTGAAGTGAAACAGTACATTCTGACATCTTACATACAACGATCTAATCTTACCACCTGCATGGAATATAAGGAATTGAATCCCTTATTATGCATACATTTTGTTAAAAATAGTCAATGTTTGCGTCAATGCGTGCGTGAAATAGTTACAAAAATAAGTTCGGCAATTTGGCAGTAGAAGTGTATAAGACGGTCCTATATACTATAAAATTTATTAAATAAAGTAAGTGCATTAATTGTCACACCAATTCTTTAAATAAACCTAGCTGAACTTTATCAAGTCAAAGGATTACAAATCGTTAATACAAAACAACGCGTTTGATTAATTCCACTCAACAAGAAATTAACAGATGAATAGAAGAGCTTTCAATTTTACAAATTAAGTTGATCTTGAGGCGCCGTGACGAAGATGCTCTCATTTATAAATGTGAATAGGTTTATTAATTGACTACAAATCGGTAAATAAGACAACTTCATTTACTGTAAATGTATGAACTTTGTATTTAATTTATAAACAATATTTTTCAAAATGATCGCTTAAAGTTTAGAGACTTGACAAATTGGGCAATAGCTTATACCCGCGCGGTTTTTATTAACAACTAGCTTAACCGCGCAGGTTTGTTTTTTGAGTTATTTTTCTCTTCATAAGTCTGCCCCGTGTCTTAAAGACAATTTTACAAAAACAATAAGTTGAATTGGTTGAGCTGTTCTTGAGTTTTGCGTGTAGCAACACTTTTGGTGATTTTCTTCTATACTTCTTTTCATTTGCGACAAATTCCATGCAGATCAGTTTTGCGGTATAACCGTAAACGCCTAACAAACGGATAGACAGACAGACTTTGACATCTATTATGTAGGCTGTACCCGTCAACACTACAAACTACAACCGTTAACCAATTCCTTTTACAAAGTCATTTGCCTCTAAATTTCACCCCCCAGGGTAGTTAAGAGTAGCATCAACAAATCTCCGATTACATTGCATTTAAAAGCAAACAGCAACAGTAACGATTCAAGAGAATCACTGTGAATTTGTTTAACGTCCGTTAATGAACGATTCTGAACGAATTCAAGTAGGAATAGACTTGAATTACCGAATAGCTGCACGAATGGGAAACGTTGTCTGTGTGTTTTATGTTACGACAAATTGGATGCTCTTTTAAAGTAATTTTTAACAGGCTGAAAGCTGCTCGTGGTATAGAAATGTTAATACATTATGCTTTTATACAAATTTGCAGTTAAGTAACATTATTTTAGAGTGCAGGCATTAGCATCAAACTCCTCATAATCAATGGAATTCATCCACAGATTACATTTTCAACAAAATACCAGCTTCACTTACTTACTTTTGTACCGTTTGGTCCCGTTAAAAACCAATTTAAACTGACGAATTAAAATTATCGCAACATACGTTTTATGCAATACCTATAGATATTGGAGAAAAAACTTATAATACAACAATAGATTTTTTTAATTAAAACGCCTTAACGTCTAAATATCAAAACAAAGTATCAAAAACGCATAAAACAACTCATTCAACGATCAAGGAATTAAAATATTCAGCTCCATACTCCGTGATCTCACAGCACCTCGAGCGAACAGACTTTGTTATTAAAAATTCAATATAAAAGTTGGATTGAGTTTTGACGTATTATACATTGAGTCAGACACTCGTTGTGATTGGCGTCGGAACTCGTACAAGTTGTGCGAGTATTTGTATGTATGTTTGTTTATAGCATTGAAAAGGAAATTATTCAGTGACATATTTGTGCAATTGTGTGTATTTGTGTAGAGGAGTGATTGCCTACTTCTATCGACTGTCGGCGACAGGCGATTGGCGAATTAAAATCATTAAAAGTTTGACGTTTAAAATGTACTCATAAATTAGTTCCTACGGTACCCGTTTGAGGCTCTGATCAGGTTTTTATACAAAATTTGACAATCGCACCCGCTAGGGGCGCTGATCAGGATTCAACAATTTTTTTGGATAGCTAGCCGGTTGTCTAAAATCATTCGTGGTAGAGAATCGTGCTACTACTCTCCGACAGTGAACTTTACTATTTTAGTTTCGTCCACAATAGTTTTCATTGTGATAAGTTCACAATGAAAACTATTGTGGACGATAACTTTAGCTATCAACTGTATTATTCATGTATTCTACAGTTCTAGTTTATGTATTTATTTAAGTATTTTCAAGGTTAAGTACTCTTGTTCATAGAAAAGACTCGTGCCTTGCAATAGGCTATGAATAGAATAAATTTATTTTATTTAAGTCATGTTAGACACTTTGACGGGAAAAGTCCAAACGGAGATGGCTAGAGACTGGAAAGACACCTCACAGTTTTTACAATGTACTAAAATTATAAACCACATAATTATAACGCCAACAATATAAATAATATCACATTCATCAGCTTCAACTTAAACATACTATAAGAAAACCCACAAACATCTAACACATCTGCATAGATCAAAAAAGCCTTCAAATAAACCACTCGTCATCGTAACATATACGTCATGTAATGGAGGCTGTGGGATATGTCCGGGATTACGGGATGACGTCACACATCACTCAGACGATAGAGGGTACGGATGGGATTCAGATCATTCACTTATGTGTAGCTTCTTATAAGATATTGGGTAAGTATGGATGAAAAACATTGGCAACGTTTTATAACTAATGTGCCACAATGGTTTTGTAGGTTATGAAGCTGTTATGAATTACCGCGTTATTTTGAACCATTAGGCTGGTTTCTGAACTTCTGAACTAGTGTGGTAAAATATCGACATATGTATCCATATATTTGCTGAACTCTTGGTGGTGGAAAGGTGGTTCATCACTAACATAAAAGCCTTGTTAATACTTTGCGTTTGCCAAATATTATAACTGTTAAGTTACCTAAACCTACACTAATGAGTAGCATTAACGAGATCGCTTAAATATATGACCGAATATTAAATGAATGCGAACATGATTCATATAATACAACTCAAACAGAAACACTAGAAAATTAAACAATCAAATAACAAGCTATGTATTACATAAT
Source organism: Anticarsia gemmatalis (assembly GCF_050436995.1). Taxonomy (NCBI): domain Eukaryota; kingdom Metazoa; phylum Arthropoda; class Insecta; order Lepidoptera; family Erebidae; genus Anticarsia; species Anticarsia gemmatalis. Next base: position 2,721,447 of record NC_134764.1, on the reverse strand, counting down.
TAACCAACTCATGTAACAACGATGGTCATTGCCCTTTAACCAAGTTATAATTCATTCTGTGACCCTAGTATACTTAGTATTCTAAATCGCTGGACCCTTGTAGAGCGGCCATTTTTTTACTGCTTCTTCCTACTTCAGGGTGTACTACAAGTAAGGGCTTGAAGAATAAGCCAATAATAAGGTTTGACGGATGATAACTGTACTATGTGAAGCTGTGCAAACTATAATTCATAAAATGGTATATAGTCTAGTATGAAACATAAAAATGCTGTGAGGTTTCACGATATGAATATGTTTCATGATATTTACTACAATTCTTAAATATTGTTATTCATTGAGTTACGTGATTGAGAAACAAACATCTATTCGATATCTTAGTGTTTGGATAGATGTTTGTTGCTCAATAACACCATAACTACTAAACGGATTTTGATGATATTTTCCGATACTTTATAACCGAAATTAACTACTGGGACATTTTGAATCCCGGGAAACCATGTAACATGGACAAATTCGCGGACAAAAGCCGGTAGTATATACATAATTTGTTCCTTATGGATAATTAACTCACGAGAACGAGTGCAATATTGTACTATATCAAAAACTATTCAGCTACTACGCCACATAACAATACGAAAGCTTTAAACAACACAACTACATGAATGACAAACTCCCTGTTCCAGTTAAAATGTCCGTAATAAAGTACAATATACAACTGTCGGTACAAATTAACCCGTCTCCTGATTGTCATAAGTCATAGTTTGGTCCTCTGAAACCTCTAACAATGCGACCACGTAATGAGAAGTCACACGACTGTTACTGTTATTATAATCTTTGATGCTTAACAATTATGTTTAGTTGACATTCGTTTATGCAAACTAAGTGCATTTGACAGTGTAGAAAGATTTGTGTTGGGACCATAGACGGTGTAAAATAAACGATTAAATAAATGTTTCCAATAAAAAAAAAGCTTTACCTGTAATCTAGCTTATGAAATAGGTTGATGCGGCACCTTGTATTTACTTTTAGGATCTGGAATAAGTTTTTTTTTGCCTATACTGGTCTAAGCCGAACTCCTCCAACGGTCTCAATCCTAAGTCACGTCAAGGCATGCCGAGAAAACGTTTGGCTTGACCTATTGAATATGTGAAATAGTGGCAGGAAATGGTTTATGATTATGCCAAATTTCACTAAAATCTACTCTATATCTACTCAAAGCCTAGTAATTAAAACAAGTTGTAAAAAGGTTATAGTTTAGATCAATACTTGCGACAATTTAAAGTACAAAAACACATTTAGAGTAAGTAAAATAAATACCCAATATATGCTCAAAATAAACAACTCGTGTCTTTGACAATTGACCCCAGAGAAACACAGGTTAAAACAATACACACAAGAATAGACTTCTCTTCTTGTGTGTATTGTTTTACTTTACAGACTCTTTGATGATATCTCATATTAATTCCGTTTATCTACTTTAACACTCACATATGCGGGTAGGAACAATTAAACGCGCCCTGAGGCGGTGTAATAAAAGACAATGAATCTCTCGCCGTCAAAATAAGCCGCCTTTTGTTTCGTTCTGAAGGTTTATGTAAGGATTGTAAAGTTTTCATGGGTATTCAAATCTTTGAAATTAAGTACCGATTTTTATGTTGAGAGAGGAGCCATTTTCACGTTTCTTGATGTTTAAGGTAAGTTTACAGCTTATTAATAAGTGTCAGTTATACTATCTGCTAGATAAATTACAGTCACAGTCTGTAAATAACTTTCAAATTCTATTAGTTAAGTTAACCGATAGCTCCAACTTCGAAGTACCGTTTAACTTATTAAGGAGTATATAAGTACATTTGTGTTCATTATTGTCGCATTATCTAAAGGGTAGGGTATCCGACGTTTACCCATAAGCCATGAAATGGGATCGTAATGTAGCGAATTTGTCTCAAATGTACGTATAAACTAATTGCTGTCAGAATAATTGCAACGACGTGTATTTCACCACTTTTCAAAGTAGCTGTTAATTATAGTGTTGTCATTATAATAGACGGTTTCTAAGTATTACGACTGAAAAATTAACAACAGTAACGCGGAATTTTAGTTGCTGAGGTTCAAAATTGTGAACTGGCTTTATTGTGTAGATGAATATCGCACTATAACATCCCCGTGATTTAAAACTTTTTCAAATTGTTGAGAGGAAAGCGTATGAAGTAACAATAATTCAAAATTGTTGAACAAACCAATAACCAATAAAAATGAATAATCGTAGATTGAAAAAGCAATCAAAAACATTTATTTAACAAAAGACTTCGTTAAATATGATTTAATACCTCCACGGAGTTACCATCAGATATCTTTCAATTACAATTTTATTTTTAACTCAAAGCACTCAGGACTGTTTTATCTTCAATTGAAGATCTAAGGACCCTTCACTGTGCAATTATAGAGTCACGCGGAAGTGAGCAAGTGAGATAAAAGATATATAAACTTTGCGTTAGAAAAGGATAGAAAAATCGCCTGAGGCGGTCAAATTTGGGTTGCTGGTGTACTTAGGAACAGACAGTAGGAGGAAGATTGACAAATAAGAGCAATTGAATCTATTAAAAGCTTTCTTTTATCGTGTAGTAAGGAGGTAATACAGTCAAGTAATCTGAGAGCTTGTAGCGCGATTTTCAAGAGTAGGATCTAGCAAATATCATCAGCTTGACATTTAAAATTAGTTCCAACGACAGCAGCTAGGAGCACTGATCAATTTTTCGTTCGATCAACAAAAATTGTCGATAGCTAGCCAGTTGTCGATATTAATAAATAACATTACTGTAGCCCGATTCTCTTCTACTATCGAGAATCGACAAATGACTAGCTGTCGAAAAAAATTCTATGACAATCGGATGAGCGCCTCCAGCGGGCTTCGTAGAAATAATTTTGGCAGTACATTGTAAATGTCAAACTCACGATACTCGATAGTTCCAATTGTAGATAATCTTGCTACTGTTCGTATCATAAGTTATGGCCATTTGGCCTTTCCGTTGTTAAGTAGTTGGCAGCAAAAATTTACTTTTTCAACGTCCCAGTTACTAATGTTTTATTCTAAGTACAAAGTCATTTGTTTTGAAATACTTTAACTAACATATACGGGCTCGTAGTGCCAAATGACTGCCAGTTCCCATTGATCGTAAATATAAAGACCTCGACCAATTGTGCTTGAATAACTGTTGTAGTTAACTTAATTTTCTATTATTATAAATATAACATTGTGTATGTTCGTTCTTCTTTCAGTAGCGCGATTCTCTACAGTTGGAACCATCGAGTATCTAAAGTTTGACACGTGAAATGTACTGCATAAATAGTTTTCATGACATCCGTTAGAGGCGCTGATCAGGTTTTCCTACTGCATTGTTTAATAGCTAGCCAGTTGTCAGTAGTCGATAGTGGTATAGAATCGAGCTACAAGTCCTAACGGCTGAACCGAATTGGATAATTTGACAGGGTTATAGGATTATCAATCGGATAAGAACACAGGCTACTTTCTCTAAAAAAATTGAACTGAGTTCCGTAGGCATAGGCTAATTGCTAATACTAAGCTTAATCAGACTATTTTCCTATTCTACTTCCTATCACGACTAACAAAAAAGCGGCTTAGTGTGAGTCGGACTCACGCACGGACTACTGGTTCCGTACTAAAAATAAGAAAAGAACACGTTTATTGTATGGGCACCTCCTTTTTTTATTTGTAGTATTTGCTGGTATAGGGGCGACAGAAATACATAATTTATGAAAATTTCAGCTTTCTAGCTACCACGTTTTATGAGATACAGCCTGGAGACAGACAGACAGACAGACAGCGGAGGCTTAATAGGGTTTAGTTTTTACCTTTCAGGTACGAAACGCTAAAAACCATTACAAAAAGTCTTAAGAAACTTTCAAACTTAAAGCAAAAGACATTTAGTTCAGAATAGGTTGTCGTAAGTAATGTCGTCTCCGTGATATATGCATAATAAGATGAGTGTGTCACAGTGCATGGAGTAAAGCTGTACCTATTTACTGAACGATTGAGTTGACATTATTCTTACGCAGCTCTCAACACTTGGAGCTGAAAAGTCGAGGTATGACGTTTGTTTGCTCTTTAGTATAAAATAATTATGTCTTTTGAGTTTAGTATTTGTATTGTTGGTTTGCTTTCTATGCGTTTTGTTTTTGAATTTGAACTTTTCAATGTCATGTTGCACCCGCTTAAATTAGTTTAGTTTTTATTCTTTTAGTTTCGATTATTTTAGTTATATTATTTAAAAAGATCAGTAAAAAAGCAATCAGAGACAAAATAATTCAATGCGCTGTCTAAAAATCGCAAGAACACATCCAATTCAATATTTTAGAATAATATATTTCTGAAAAAAGTAGTCGCTCGATTTCCCACACTATGGCACATGACTTTTCGTCATTTCAAATACGCTTGTTAATTTTAGTACCCTCACCATACGTTAGGGGCGCTACAGAGCATAATTTACTTAAGTGTCATACGATTCCCGTGAGTTTTGTACTTAGACGTTTTATCTCGTCTTGTGAATGCTAACTCAAAGGCATAGTCATCGTACCATGTTTATTACAACCTGTTTTCAGCTTTCAAAGTAAAAACAACATTGTTATGCTTCTTGTTTTACTGAATAAGAAAACACGCTAGTTCAATGCTAATGTGAGTACATTCGTTAGTACGGTAACATAATTCGCAGTACACAAATTCGAATATTTCCTAGTTTTTTAAATCAAAACATATCGTTTACAAGTAACGAAATTCAAATTAACTACTACTGCACCTTTAGGTCTGTTTTTATGATTTCAGTGTATGTATGTGTATTTATATACACATTAATGAGCGAAAATAAATATAAATATATACTTAAAACAACACAAAACTTATTATGTTACGGAAATAGAACTGTAAACTAGTTCAGGAACAAAACAACAATAGATAAACATTTGCGTATATATAACATCTTTACAATAATCGATCAACCATCTTGCATGGAAATTAAAAATACAAGTTCAACGTCTATAAATAATTTCAATCAAAACACATCTTCATACATACAGATCAAAGTTGAACCACCTTATTTCTACATAATTACACACTAATTCGATTTCACCAAGTATTCAACTGAAACTCAGTCAACTGTCAATCGAGGTCGGTCGGCGAACTATCCGCGGTATGTGGACACTTCCTAACCTCTGTCAGTGTATTAAGTGATAAACTACCGCTGAAAGGAACTGAAACCATGTGACCGAAGACACTACACTTTAGTATGATTAATGAACTCGCAAAGCGTGGTGGGATAGTTAATTAGCTAATTTAAATTTTACTTTTATGGTTACTTTTTTTAGTAGTGCGGGAATAGCCAAGTCGTTTAAAAAGAGCAAGCCGTGAGTTTCTTGCCGTTTCTTCTCACAAGCAACAGATTTTCCGAAACGACGGTAGATAAAAAAAAATTGACAATTTCAAATACTTGTTAAAGTTTATGAAATAAAGCATATTTGACTTTGGGAATTTACCGTTAAGTAATAGAAGTTAAAATAATGTTATGTGTGAATCGAATTGTCACTTACTTAGCAGTGAAAGTCGTCATCGTAAATAACATGTAGTAAAACGCTTTTGAAGAATTACTAAGTCCTAAGTTGCTATTAGCCAGCGTGGTGTCGAGGCCTTTCTCTTCTCTTCTTACTGGCGTTTTCAGCAGTGAAGCTGCAAGTCAGTTTTCTTCCACGATAAATGTCGGGCATTCAGCAATAATCTCCCTTTAATATTAGATGAGAGTCTTTACCGCCCTTAAATTCTCTCACTTGTAAAGTTTAACCAATTCAAACCTATATTTGCTGATTGGAAACTCAAATATGTATAAAAATTCACAAAATAATCATACAAAAATAAACGGTGCGTATTCAGATGGGCTTATTGAATCCTGTACGACACCCATGGGTGTAGACCCGATGAAAATTGAATGATTTATGAGAAGGTCACGCTCATAACTGAATACGATACATTATATATTTAGATATCGGCTTATATGTTTGTTTACACCTGTAATGCATATTTTTATAGGCTGTGGAAGGCTCTCGTTTACCTTGATGTTGGTTGAATTCTGATCACGTATTAGAGGATCGTAGATTGAAATCTTAATACTGAAATTGAATAACATATGATTTTACAAGGTGTCGTTGTAGACTTATTTTAGCAGACTTATAATCTGGAATATGCGTATTTCATTTTATATATCTGTATATTTATATTTTTCATGTAATTTTTTTGTGTTAAAAATTGGTTTTTAATAACTTAAATGTGTTTGCAATTGGAGTAACTTTAATAAATAAATTAATAATGTTTAACTTAAATCTTTTAGTCAAACACATCACACTTATCCACGGTTTATAAAAAACATTTTTTTGACCAACAGCCTACCTAGCTATTAACTACAGCAACAACATACCACTAACATACACTTCAGTTAAATGAAACCAAGAAAATACAAAGCCTTAAGACCTTGTCAAATCTTAATTTATCATAACTAAACTGACAAAATACCAACCAAATCTAATATCAAAATACCTCGTAAACCAGACGCAATTAACAGAATTATTCCGTACCTCACATTTCCTAGAGTCTGGAGAGTCAAGTAAGTGCAAGCCGCAAGCCTCAAGTGGCTTGTAAGGCTAAACTTAAACAAAGCAGCTGTGGCAAGCGGCTTGCGGCTTGATGAGAATGGACGGTTCTATCTTGCACCTGGATTGCTTGGTTTACATAACTGGTTTGTTTGCAAGTGAAGTTAAAGTGGAAATAGTGGGTTAACATTGAATCTTAATTCTATGAAGTGTGAAAAAACCGATTTGTATTTAAGATTCTATTGCTCGAGATTACTTAAATTCAAGACACATTTAATTCAAAGATATAGGTAAGTATGTACAATAAACTCACATGATGCTCTTAATAGTTTCAAATCAACTGAAATCGCCATTATACGTAATTCTTAAATAACGAAGAAGAACAATAGTTAAAGTAGGTATGTTTTATTTAAGTAAACTGTGTTCATCGAAATACATTTATAGGTCAATTATGTACAAAAAATAAACAGGTGCTCACCTAAACAAACCAAAAATGCTGTTTCGCATTACCTTATTATGTCAAGGTGATTTAGCTATACAAAAAATACTAATACTAAATATTTTAAGTTACTACTCATAACCATCATATCAGCGGTAAGACGCCTAGACATAGGCATCAATCATATACTTTCACAAAGGCCACTTACAAAAATAAAAATTCTAACAAACCAAGTACAGCCATGCTTTATAAAAGACACATTACAGAATAAATTCCCTTATTATACCATTACACCAGTTCTATTACAATCAATTTGATCGATCGACTATACTCAGTGTGGGAGAATCCTATTTCCAGTGGAAAATTACAGCTTGTTTGAATAAATTAAACGTGGTGTTGTGTACTTGGGTCAATGTTACCATGTGGAAACTGGTTACTCGAAAGTAAATCTTTTTAAAGGTAATTAAAGTGACTTTTACAATGTACATACATTTATAAAAAAAAAATGATTTGACAAACAAATAATGCGAAAATCCGTACAGTGTTTAATTCTAAAGTTTAGTTATAAAGATTTGTTCATTTTATTTGCTATACGTCAAACTTCAGAATAATACGAGTAAGGATTTTACCAGAGAACTCTAAAAGGCAATAAAATATATGAAACATGCGTATTGCCATCGAATAATGTAATGATTGAAACCGAATTCGTCGGTGGAAGACTGTTTTCATTTAAGGATGTCCTATTAAAACACATACAACATATACATTAACATACATCGAAAAGAACTGTACATAATAATTAAGTTATTTGTACAAGTGATTTTCTTTTTATCAATATACACATAAACAAGCACTCTATTTGCTTAAACTTAATTTCTGTTCGTAACAGAAGTCTTTACTATATTTGTATATTATAATTTCTTTTTACCTTTTCTCGTCTCATAACATCACAGTTGTAATGGCCAGTCCTTCATTACCCTCGACGACGACGACTACGGCATCGTTCATACTCCAGCAATATATCGAAACGTTGGCAGCTAACGAGCCGTGCAACACATGTCAATCACATAGTTACGATATTGGACGCAAGTGCCTCACACCTAGCCAACTACGGCGCTGGATTTAGGGTAACTTGCCTTATTTTGTGACGTATGGTTCAACTAGAGATTTTTACGAACGAATTAAAAAATAATAATTTATCCGTCGTGGACTATAAGACTTAAACCAAAACGAACATGCACATTACAATATCCTTTTGACTATATTGCCTAAGATCATTGAAGGTTTACAGAGATTGAATGATAGTTTGCGTTAAATTTCTAGACAAGATGCAGAGAGAAACTACCAATATAACCTTGTTTTTAAAAATAGATATTAAATAGTTATGATCACTACTTGCTAACATGTTTACAAACTTCTATGGCTTCGCATGTTATTCATAATTCTAGTCATACAGTATACTTACAACATTCGTAATAATCTATACTTGTCGATAATAATATTATAAAGCTGAAGCGTTTGTTTGTTTGTTTGAACGCGCTAAACTACCGGTCCGATTTGAAAAATTATTTCAGTGTTAGATGGCCCATTTATTGAGGAAGGCTATAGGCCATATATCGTCACGCATCGACTAATAGGAGCAGAGTACCAGTAAAAGCTAGATTAATATAATATTTCAAAGAACCCTACTTCGAGAGTTCGGCTCGTTCATGCCATATTATTTCAATTACAGACTTTATAGCTTACTAAATGAAGCAAGCAAATGTTTTGTACAAAGAAAATGAAACTGAACGAATGCGTATTATTGCGTTAGTTTATTTTAAGACTAAGTTTCTATTTGTACAATTAAAAACAAAAGTTTTTTTATAAATACACATGTTTATGTCAAATTTTGAATCGTACTTTTTTGTTATTAGTCAACAATAAATACAATATAATAGCAAAATTGCTTTATAGTTAATACACAGTAGTAATTTGATAATAATGCTTTTGAAAAGATAGTATACATATACATATTTTTGCTCGTGACTTCGCTATGTAATTTCTATGTAGTCTAGACTTATTAACAGTGATATTAGAGAATAGGCGAGCAAGCACATTGGAATCGTAAGCAAACACCGAAGTACTAACGTAGAAGTCCGTTTTACGTTAGTATATTTGACTTGCAGAAGTAAAATTAAGAGCAATGACGCGAAAAACATAGTCCTAATATCAAAGTATAAAACTGATTAGAAATATAGTTTCGTACTATCAATATAAACTTTTTAAAAGTCTAGATTGGAAAATAAAATAAAGTTAATTATATTAATTTAGCTAAGATGTATACATATAAAAGTATGATTTATTTGTAGCGAAACTTCACTTGCATATACTAATACAGTTGTGGAATTAAAAATAAATGTCCTGGTGATTAACAGTTTAGTCAGTTAGTTAGTTTAGGTTTTATCCTCTTATCAAAAAGTTTAACCCCCGGTTTCGCAGGTACATTTAACGGTAGTTTATCTATTCTATAGCGTTTAAAATTATACAAAACAACGATATTGAATAGATAAACTACCGCTAAATGTACTCAGAAACCGGGGGCTAAAGAGCTACATCATACAGGAATAGCTTACCAAGAGTACATAATTGCCTTGAAAATAACCTTCCATCAAGTATATTAACTTCCACGCTACCTTTCCTATTAACATCAAAACATCGCTTCTAAAATAAGGTATAAAATAACTCAATTTGTTCGTACCTGCATACGCGGCAAGACGATCAATCGATATCGCAGTGATTGCTCACGTTCGTGTAACGGGATGACGCTTAATTATAGACAGCTATGCCTAACTTATATGGTGCTGATTAAAAGTTACTTTGATAATGATGTTTTATACCGTAGCGCGACTTACTAAAGTCACTGCTATCAACTAACGACAGTTTGGCATATATTCTGAAAAAAATGTTCTCCTGACCCCAGCTACAAACGGTGGTTAGGTTTTCGTTCAAAATTTGTTTATAGGAAGCCCGTGGTCGATAGGGCGATATGGTGCAAATACATATGAGATCGGTCTAATTAGGTAGTGGTAATAATGCAATAAGTGATCTTTTCATGCCACCTTAAGTAAGCCTGTTTAATATACTACAAAGTTTCAGATTAATTTCTCACACTTACGATTGAAAATTAATGTAATATGGTTTAACGTTTTTTATTTGCCAATTTCTCGTCACATAAAAAAATAACAGTAAATCACGCTTTTGCCTCACGGTTGCAGGCAGAGACCTAAGAATGCTACTTCCCAAATACCTTATAAACTTGTTTGTTTACACCCATACACACATTTACCAATAGCACGCATTTATTTATAGCGTTTTTATATTCAAACACCTCTACTTTGTGCTACTTAAATGCTATGAAACTAAACAGCATCCATAATTACAGCATCACAGTTCCTATTTAAACTCCATTCAAAAAAACCCAGTACTATTCACTAAAACCTTCGCATATTTTTATTAAAGCCGTATAAAAGGTACAGTTGAGCGCGTTTGATGAATGACATGTCGAACAATTTGTCACAGCGGTGTCACCGACCAGATTCACACCTCTTTGTTTTACAATAACAACGAACTGTTCGTCGGTATGGATACTGTGTTTGAAAAATAGCTGCGGTTTTTCGAATTCTATAAGCGTTTACAGATGTATAGGTGCCGCCAAACAACTTGAACAATTTCGCTACATCTTAGTGAACGATTTTTAGGTCAGTTTAGGTATAATAGTTTTGCGCAAAGGCGAGGGCGTTTCAGCTTCGACCACCCGACTGGTATAACAGCCAACCAAGTGTCCACTGTACTGGGTCTACATTCTGTTTACTTTCTAATACAGCAAATTATGTTCAAGTTGTTTGGCGACGTCTATACCTAAGCTGAAATACATGTTGTTATTCGGGTATTATGTATACACACTAGCCTTTTTGAAACAGTATTCGGGCAGCAAGCATTACTCTTAATAAATTTATAATGATATGTATTTAGAACTAGCTGACCCGCGCAACTTCGCTTGCGTCACTTAAGATAATCATAATTTTCCCCGTTTTTGTAACATTTTTCACTGTTACTCTGCTCCTATTGGTCGTAGCGTGATGATATATAGCCTATAGCCTTCCTCGATAAATGGGCAATCTAACACTGAAATAATTTTTCAAATCGGACCAGTAGTTCCTGAGATTAGCGCGTTCAAACAAACAAACAAACAAACAAACACTTACACAACGGCTTACACTTCAGTTTTACTCATTTTTTTTTTCTTTTTTTATTAAAAAAAGACAACTCCCGTCCTAAAAGTGCTCTTGCGTCGCGGGAATTTTTAGAAACATACAAACAACGGACACAACGTACAACCAGACCCGAAAATTTATAGAACACTGTTGCATTGTATTAACGTTGAAAATTAATTCCTTTATTACAACGTTTGTTTCAATCAAAAATATACACAAAATCATTCTCAACGCGCTGACCGCCCTCAAATTAACCCACAGGCCCAATCAAAGGAAACGTTTAACCGCACACATCAAAGCACACACTCATACAAATTCAAACCGACTGTCTGTTATAAAGGGTGTATCATCAACAATTTTTGCCAAATACAAATCGACTTTCTGCATTATACAGGGTGTTTCAACAACCAATTTTGCCAAAAACAAATCGATCGTCTAAATTATACAGAGTGTTTTATCAACCATTTTTGCCAAATACAATTCGACTGTCTAATTTATACAGGGTGTATCATCAGCCGTTTTTGCCAAATGCATATTGACTGTCTACATTATACAGGGTGTTTCAGCAACCATTTTTGCCAAAACCCTTCGTAGATTTTTCACGCACCGCTAAATGAGTTGGTTCGTGTTCGATATCCATTTATTTTGTATTCGATGTCGAACTAAGGTGTTTTTTTGCCAATTAATCTTACCTGTCTGTTGAAATTTTCAGTAAAAGTGAAAAATGTGAAGGTTTTATTGCTAGCTTTGTGTCAGAATAAATAAAGTTTGTTTAATACTAGTTTTGATAAAGAAATTTTATTTTGGTGTAAAGCAAGCATTTTGATAGGATTACTCTTGATAGGTTGTAAAATTAATTTAGATTTTTATTAAATTTGACTCGTCCTGTAACTTTGAACTATTATTTATAACCATTCAATTTCTTCAGTATTGCATTATCATACTTATATTTTTATAAGATATTTTTCTTCTAAACTAATCTAGCGACTATCTTCAATTAAAAAAAACTTTTGTACCTTTCGCTTTACATAAGAAAATTGAGGTTTTTATTTAAACATTTTGCCAATACATGCATAGTTAGCCTTTAGTATTTGATACGTCATACAAGTAATGTAACTCATTTACAATACTGGGCATATTTCCAAAACCTAAATTGGTGCAGATATAAAAACTAAACCAGGCTTTAATAAAAACCAGACTCACGACCTCTAAATTAATTCCCATATTATAATATAGTTATTTTGTATATAATATTCTTAGATTGAAATAAAGATAAACCGGTGCCGTAGCTTTATTTATGAAAATGACTAAAAAACGCGTTTGTATGTATGGAAGCCCCCAGCAATATTTATTTAATAGAAATTTTTAGTATTTGTTGTTTAGCGGTAAAATTTCAACTGTCCAACTATCACGGTTCAAGCGATACAACCAAGTGACTGATAGACAGACAAACGGCGAAGTACCAGTACTAGTAAATACGTAATAATTTTATATACACAGACAATTGGGCAATCTCTTGTGTATTGTGTTTAAAGCGTCGAGGTCTTGGCCAATTCTTTGCATCAAATAAACTTTGATTTGGTCTAGAATTCTGTATATATTTTATTTTGTCTTTAACAAAGTCGAAGAAAAATAAAATAGAAATGTATATTTAATTTATACCAAATACTTTGGCAAAGGCTACTATGATATTGCAGCCAATTTTCATCTAGAAACCAAACTATTAAAGAAAAGTAGTAAATAGTCGTGTGTAATTTAACCTACTTTTTTGCTTGTATTTTTCGTTGCCTCAAACTACACAACAAAATGAAAACACTTTATGCAAACGAGAATATGGGAATAGTGATAAGTTAATGTGAATTTAAGTGCACACAGGCTTAAACCGAACAATATCCTTTTATGAACTTACTGACTTGATTAGTGTCTCATTATCTCATACATACATACAAACACGCATACACACACACATAATATCACTCCTGTTATATCCGAAAATGTTTGCAAAGGTGTATGAAATATTATCGTTTTGCATTATTGCATTACTTCTAATCCTGGAAAAAGGCAATAAATGATCTATAACTAGTCTAGATTTTTTTAACCAAGGATATATTCATATATGCAGTGATAGCCGAGTGGTATAAGTTGACACCTCCCACGCCAGTGGTCGCAGGTTCGAACCCGAGGCAACACACCAATGACTTTTCGAAGTTATGTGTGTATTAGAAATAATAATCACATGCTCCAACGGTGAAGGAAAAACATCGTGAGGAAACCTTGCATGCCTAAAATATGTTTAAAACATTTATTGAGGGCATTCAAAGTCCCCAACCCGCACTTGGCCAGCGTGGTGGACTCAAGGCCTAACCCCTCCCTCATTACGGGAGGAGACCCTTGCCCAGCAGTGGGACTTTAATGGGTTAAATTTATTTTAAGGATATATTCAAGCCCATACCCACTCCTATCAAATGCAGCCTACCAGGTTATTTCCGTTATTTCCACAACATTGCCTATCAAATAAGCCAGTGGAAATCAACCGGCACGCATTAAGGCCACGGTCAATTTGGGACAGACCCTGGATAGAAGGCGAGGGACAAATTAAACCGGTCGTTCCGGGATGAAAGAATCTATTTATCTGTTCCGGATTGACGTGAACATTTCCTATACATGTATAGTAATACCTCCAGTCGTGTTGCTGTCCCTTTCTTGCTTGTAGAATTGTCGGACCTCTCGCTCTTTCGTTAAGGGTTCTGTTTTCTTAACTGGCACTCTAGCTTGGTAACAGCTAAAGTCTGTAGGGATTGTAATAGGAGGCGTTATGTTATCGATTATTATTGCCAGAAATGGTTTTTATAATATTACCGAAGAGTTTGTTGAAAAGCTTTGCCGGTGAGAGTATAGTCCAACAACATAGTAGATAGCATTGGCTTGCACGATTTAGCTAGATTTTAATTATTTCTAAAGTTAAGTAATTGTATCAAACAGGCCAGCGTAGCTGCATAATCCTGTGGATCACTGTTGTTTTAGTTTCTGAATTTTGTACAACACATCAGCCGCGAACTTTCCATACTCTCATTCTATATGGCCCTCTACTGTGTTGTTGAACAGCAGTACAATTTTATAATAATAAATATCGTTGGACATTGTCATTTGATTCCAAACTAAGCAGAGCTTGTACTATTTTGTCTTTACTTACACCCTTTGGAAATATGCGAAAGAGTAACAAACATCCATACATACATACATACATATGTACATACATACATTCTCACAGTCTGTCTGCCTAGTCTCATATCGCATCTAGTAGTGTTGCAACTTTGTTAAACGTAGGTCCGTAACAATAACAAGTTATAACCAGATTTGAAACAACTGTATCTAATCCCACTAACATTGTTTTGAATTCGATTAAATTTTCCGCATTTCATGGAACTCCTGACATCTAGTGCAATATTAATGTCGTGATGACTTTAATCAGAGAATTTCGTGTGGATTCTCTATTGATTTATGTTATAGAGAGCATAGATAAATTAGAATATTTCCAAAAGGTGTAAGAGACCAAAATTGGCGCTTTAGTATTTCAAAATGGTATCATATATTTTTAAACTAACTTTAACCCGCGACTGCATTCGCCACCTTAATTTTCCCATTATGCGTCATTTTCCCGGGGTACAAAGTAGCCTATGTCCTTTCTTGGGTATCAAAATATCTCCATACCAAATTTCATGCAAATTGGTTTAGTAGTTTAGGCGTGATTGAGTAACAGACAGACAGACTGAGTTACTTTCGCATTTATAATATTAGTATGGATGGATATTAGGTTAAGAAGTTGTAAATGCGTATTACTCGTAACCGGCGATTTTGTCTAACGAGATGTATGGATATAAATAGACAAGGTTAGTTTTGGATTCTGCCCAATGAGAATACAGTGTAATTTTATATATGTATACAAGTCCCTATAGTTTTAAGCCTTAATGTTTGAATCTAATAATTTTAAAATAGACACAAAATAGAAAACAAATTATCCTACTTTTTACACAGCCAGGATATTTTGTATTGAAACCATTTAAACAAACGTAGCGAGTAACCGAACGGTGCTTGAACAAATTTACAGCATCGGTAACGAAAAATGGCGGAAATTGAAGCCTCACGCCTAATTAGGCTTAGTTTAATGCGACGGAAATGATATACCATTATTTTTTACAATTTAAATTATTTTCGGAAGGTAAGGTTTTTGGATTTCGAGGTCAATGTAATAGAAGGTTATTTTACGAAATAGTCACAAGATGAGAACGGAGCCATAATAATTCGTAGGGATCATAGCAAGTGGCGTTTTTTTACTTTAACCCCTAGGAAAAAGGCGTGATTTTTTGAATATCATCATATATTTTCTCAAGTTTTGACGCAAATACATAAAGATTGTTAAAAGATCTTGTATTTGAAATGTTAAAGCACTTATTTCTACATGCCAGTACACTAGTGTTAAAATAACCACAGCTGAGCCATATTTATCACCATTCAGAAAACAAGTGTATAAAAGTGTCTCGTACCCAAAAAATACATGATGTATAAACAAACTTAATAGAAACCCTTTGAAACGTACAAAAATGTAAATAGCCAATTATATTTCAGCAGATCCCACGTTTATTCGATAAACAACTCGATACGAATCGAATCGTAGCGGAATCGGTAAACACTCTGACGTATAGAGGTAATTAAAACTTTTTTCTTGTTGGCAACACTTTGGTAATACCCGCCGATGACGGCCGAAGTTGCCAGCTATGATAATAGAATAAAACTTCCTTGAGTGGTACAAGTTGAAAAATTATTAAGGCACTAAAAATAACAATGAAGGTTAAAAATAAAAAGTTATTTTCTGAGTTTTTGAAAGGCGCTTTGTGAAATTTAATCATATTAAATGTTTTATTTTGATTGTTTCAGTTGTGCTGGTGGCATTTTAAGCTTCTATCGCTGATGAATACATTTTTTTAAACGTCTATGACTGTATGTATGTGCGTGTGTGTATGTGTGTGTGTGTGTGTGTGTGTGTGTGTGTGTGTGTGTGTGTGTGTGTGTGTGTGTGTGTGTGTGTGTGTGTGTGTGTGTGTGTGTGTGTGTGTGTGTGTGTGTGTGTGTGTGTGTGTGTGTGTGTGTGTGTGTGTGTGTGTGTGTGTGTGTGTGTGTGTGTGTGTGTGTGTGTGTGTGTGTGTGTGTGTGTGCTTTATTTAAATACAAATCTATGGTTTCGTCTTTCCGCGAAGATAAAATTCTATGTATAGATATACAGAATTTAATATATATCTAAATATCTTTGCACAATATTCAAATTAGACGCACCTGACTTTTATACAAGACATTGTCAATATGACCTCATTTTACAACCTTTACATATTTGTTAACGGGTTGTGTACGGGTCTATGTATTTTTGTGTGTTTTTATAAGTATACTAGCTGACCACCAGGGTGAAGGTTCTGTTCAGGAGAGTTTTTTTAAATACGTAGGCAAAATAACTGCCACATTACAAATCTTTTTGACAGGACAAAGTCTGTCGGGTCAGCTAGTCTATAATATAAAAATGAATCGCAAAATGTGTTGGTAAGCGCATAATTCAACAACGCCTTGACCAATTTGGCCAAATCTTTTTTTAAAATGTTCGTTGAAGTTTAAGGATGGTTTTTACGGCGAGAAAAATTAGAATTATCGCTGGAAAAATCCTAAAAATAACCCTTTTCTTTTTCTCATACAAATGATTTGTAACTAAAACGTAGTCAATTTGAGCTTTATTGCTATGGTATAAAGTTCAAAGTTGTGTAAGTTGCTGTGATTGGAATTGGTGCAGAGAATTCCAATGATGAAGTTACCCAATACCAAATGGACCGCTATGTCAGTAGTAATGAAGCAGTTTGGCGAATATTTTCTTTTCCTATTCATGAGAGACACCCTTCTGTTGTTCACTTAGCTGTGCATTTAGAAAATGGACAAAGAGTGTATTTTACAGCACAGAACGCAGTACAAAGAGCTGCTCAGCCACCACGTTGTGAATAAAAAATAATTAAATACAACATATATAAGGATTTAAAAGTAAGTAATCGCTTTATTGTTAATCATGTGAATCATAATTATTATTATTATCATTGTAGTGCTTTGTGGTATACGATGTTTTTTGTTTGATTACCTGGCGCATAGATAAACAAATCTTATGGTTTTCCAACACGGGAACAGGCAACATATAATTGACCATGTGAGAAACATGGGTTTTCTAGATTAATACCACAGACACTTAATGATTGCCCCTGGGACTTGTTTATAGTCATAGCAAAAGCAAGCCGCACTGGAAACTGTAGTCGTTTAAACTCAAATGGCACATCAGTCGGAATCATTGGGATGCGCGGTATGAGAACTTCTTCTCCTTCATACTTTCCTTTGAGTATAGTTGCTTCTATCACATTGTTTAGTAATTTTTTTATCGCTAACCGTGTACCGTTGCAAAGACGCGGTTGGTTGATATTTCGCAACATTATAACCACCGATCCAACCTTTCATTGAAGATTGTGAGGTGGCAATCCTGGCAAATCCAGCGAGTTTAAAAATTCCGGTGGATTGTTGACTACATCATCTTGATTAGTAGCCGAATCAACTGATTTATATATCCTCAATTCGCCTGTAATTTGTTCTTGAATTTTGAAATTTAATTCATTTACATCTATGTTTTTTGCAGCCAGTATAGCTCGTTCGCTCAACCAATCATAGTTTCTGTAATTTTGAGAAACATCTGGAAACACCTTTTGAATAAGTTCATCTTTTGATTGAGTTAACTGACAAAAACTTTGAGGAAAGTTAATGCAGCCAGTCAACATGTCTATAGGAAATTTGCCATTACCAATGTCAATGAGTTGTTTAGAGAATATGTTTCCAGATTGGTCATTTTGCAACTCGACGCGCATATTCTTGCTTAAATGTAGTACTTTAACATGTTTCCACAAATTGGAGGACTTTAGACATGCATTGAGTTCATCAGCTGGCGTTGATCGTGGAATCACTGGCAATGTTTGACGAAAATTTCCTGCTAATAAAATCATTGCACCACCAAATCGGTTATTATTGCTCCGTAGATCTTTTAAGGTTCTGTCTAAAGCCTCCAAAGATTTTTTATGTGCCATCGTGCATTCATCCCAAACAATCAATTTACATTGCTGCAAAACCTTTGCCATTGCAGAGTTCTTCGAAACGTTGCAGGTTGGAGTTTCATTGCTTTGCATATTTAATGGCAATTTCAGTGCTGAATGGGCTGTTCGACCACCTTCAAGCAAAGTTGCTGCGATTCCCGACGAAGCGAGTGCAAGTGCAATTTTATTTTGTAAGCGAATTGTTGCTAATATTAATGAAATCAAAAAAGTTTTTCCTGTACCACCAGGTGCATCTAAGAAGTAAATCCCTCCAGTTTCATTATTTGTTACTTTCATAAGAGTTTCAAATACATACTTCTGTTGTTCATTTAACAGTGGAAGATTTGTTTGAATTAATTCTTTCAAAGCGTTGAGATCATACAGTTTTTCTCGATGCAACTCTTGGTTAAAAGCATCATGCATTGGACGATTGGGCGCGGTCAGGCCTAATTGAATTAATAGTTTGTTTGACATTATCAAGCACATGTCCTCAATTGAAATCAATGCTTCATTGTAAATTTCTTCACTGATTTGTATATTTGGATTTCCCATTCTATTCCGTATTTGATACAAAATATCATCACACATATAATTTTGTACTTGATCCACAAATCAATTGGGTTTGATGGGAAGCATGTAGATATGATTATAGAAAACAATGTTCGTATTTGATGAGCGTGTGATGATATTACAGCATCATTGAGAGTTTGATCCCAATGAGCGTCATTTTCAAGCAATTGCAAACGTTGACAGGCTTCTCTGTAGGATCCGCACAATTCACCATCAACAGTTCGTAACTGTTGGAATGATGTTGGGCCACGTACATTGACTAATAGCAGTCGTAAATAAAAACATTCATCATTGCTTGGATGTACTGAATAAATCCGGCCAATCGCATCGGTGGAATATACATCTGTATATCCTGGAACTGGTTTTCCTTGTTTCCGTCGTATAAATCTCCTTGAGGATTGATTCCAGGTATAATATTTTGGCATTTCAGAATATAGCAATGTTTGTGCGAAATCATCGTTTTGGCATGTCTCAAAAAAACTGGTTAATGTAGTAGATGGTGGCTGAGCAGCTCTTTGTACTGCGTTCTGTGCTGTAAAATACACTCTTTGTCCATTTTCTAAATGCACAGCTAAGTGAACAACAGAAGGGTGTCTCTCATGAATAGGAAAAGAAAATATTCGCCAAACTGCTTCATTACTACTGACATAGCGGTCCATTTGGTATTGGGTAACTTCATCATTGGAATTCTCTGCACCAATTCCAATCACAGCAACTTACACAACTTTGAACTTTATACCATAGCAATAAAGCTCAAATTGACTACGTTTTAGTTACAAATCATTTGTATGAGAAAAAGAAAAGGGTTATTTTTAGGATTTTTCCAGCGATAATTCTAATTTTTCTCGCCGTAAAAACCATCCTTAAACTTCAACAAACATTTTAAAAAAAGATTTGGCCAAATTGGTCAAGGCGTTGTTGAATTATGCGCTTACCAACACATTTTGCGATTCATTTTTATATTATAGATTTACCCGTCAATCATAAAACCAAATTACATCATAACATTTATCCATTTCCCGTTGAAAAGAGTGTGTGAGAAAAATTACATTTTTGTATGTAAGTACATGTACATATCAAAGGGGTGCAGGAAAATTGGAAAAAACTTCGTTAAATCTCCCCTTTACGTACTACCTACTGACGTCTCTTATGAAGTTCAATGGGGTTTTATTTTTATACTAGCAGCTTGTACTGGCTTTGCCCGAATTAATCGTAACAAATTATAAACTAAACCCTTTCTCAACAATCACTTTATCTATTGGTGAAAAATACTGAAAAACTTAAAAATCCGTTATGTATATTAAGTGTTTATCCTGAAAAAATATGTAAAAATATGTACAGTACACGCCTACTATAATGAACAGCAAAATTTTATGGCATTTACCCAGTTGCCCAATAACGGGCACGGTACTAAATTTTAGGCTTTTATCGAATATTCGAATACAAATCAGAAAACACTCAATAGCACCTTGTCCAACCCGTGAATGAAAACCGAAACCTGTTTATTATGTTCAGCTATATATTATGATCAGCAGCCGAAGTTCCTACCGTTTAGACTAAAGGGGGTGTTTGAGTAGAGGTACATTTTTCGATACATACGTTCATACATACTTCGTATTGACGTCTTTTCCAAGGTTCAATGTTATTTTAAAATATGATAATCTTCATTTTCCTGTGCTTGCTTTTGATGTGAATTTTATGGGAGAGTTGTACGTCGTTGTGAAGTGCGTGGTTTTGACTAAAATGGATATGGGAATAAATTCCCTTTGTGGGAAGTGATCCATGAGGGAATAATGCCATACGCAGCCGAGATGGATTCTAAAATATATTTGTTGTTGTTTTTTTAGGAATAAGAACTAGGGAAGTTACTATTATTAGATAACGTTTATAATTTGACAATAATTAACTTATTACTTTGTCTTTTGTAAAATTCTTTATAACAATTGTGATTAATGAAAATTAGCGAAGAATATACTATACTGTAGCTCGAATCTCTCTCTACAACTATCGACTACCGACAACTGGCTAGCTATCGAGGAATTTTGTATGACAATCTGAAAAGCGCCTCTAGCGGGCTCTGTAAGAATTATTTTGGCAGTACATTCTAAGTGTCAAACACTTATTTCGATACTCGTCAGTATCGACTGTAATTGCGCTACTGCTTACAAAACAATTTAATTGATGCGGCCATCAGTTGTCGGAAAATCTAAGGATTGGCGGATTCCATATATCATCTTTCCAATGTTCGTGATTATTCTCTTGAAGAATACCATAGTATGTGAATTTATAAATATTGTAAATTATATCCTAACTTTAAGTTACATAATCTATACAAAACAGCGTTACCTACTAGTTGTTTTTTTAACGCCGACCTTTTCATGACTTTGAGATGTGTCTCGAAATCTCCCACGCATGTTCTGCCTCCCTGGTATTTATGTTTGTACGAATTACCATCCAAATGGCACCTTTGACATGTTATTTACTATGTTTTCATTTACTTTTCTCATTACATTTACTCAGTAGTTTTAGGTGACAAGAGAACTAATTTTAGTATAATAAAGAAAATCTGTACTCCAACAAGATTTTTTCCTCTACGACATTTTGAACTCTCGTGTAGCCCAGAGAATCTTTAACCGACAACGTGAAAAGATAGTCATCTTTATTTATGCCATTAGGAATCCTGGGCATTAAGATACAATTCAATAAAAAAATATGAACAGCTATATAAATTAACTGACTGCCAAAGGTTCAAACCTGTCTCCAATTTGAGGAAGGCTCTATTCTTCCGTTCTGTCAAAGTTTTATAATACAACTGCTATGTTTTATTCAACATAGTTCTCGTAACTCCGTTCAACGAATAACATAAATATCAAAATGTCAATAACTCACCTGTCCGACGTCATCAGAACTATCAATATCTCGCTAAAGTATTTCATTAAACGAGCCCTTTGTGGGCCGTACAAAGGGGCGAGTCCACCACAATACAATTGGAGATACCCTACCAATGTCTGCTTTTTGTCCTCCCACTATTCCACGTAACGAAGAAAGGCTCCTGCACTATTCTGCGATCCTGGTACTTATGTTCATAATTAACGGCATATAATATTGTCAGGTAGAAAGAATAAAGCCAAGATATAATATTTATTACCCTTTAGCCTAGCCTAGGTAATACTTATTCCTATCTCTGTTTGAAGATAAGTTATTAAAACCGGGAAAAAATTACCCCTTTCCCTTTTATTTCTTCGTGTCAAAAATTCTAGAAACTCAATGTTCCTAGAAATTTAGGCACGTGGGACTCAAGACTGTCAACTCGTTTAAACCAAAGTTTACTCCTATTGTACAATTCTACGAAATGAAACGAAAACAGTAATAAAAACCTTTCGTAATTAATAACTTACATATTAGTTTAGTAAAACTACTACTTAAAAACTTTGCCATATAATACATTATTCACATTCACTAAAAAGCCATGAGTGACCCTTCTAAACTCCAAATGATCCTATTATATTACCCTACAAACGCAAAAACGTCGCCCTCTATAAATCCATCATGTCCTTCCGTAATACACGATCCATTTGTCCCTATGTAAGCTTACAACACTGCCGCATTTCCTTTATTTCAATAAAAAAAATACAGCAAAAACAATTACGCAATCATGTAGATAATATTAATATTATTTAACAAGATTTTATCTCGCGAGTTTAAACTATGAACGACGAAACGTGGGTGTATTTAATTTACACCTACGCCTGATAACGGACGTGATATTATAAAATTATACACCCACTAAATTCAGCCCGCCATTTCGCCCGCGTGAAAAATATCCTGAATTAAAAAGTAGATTACGTGTTTGAATAAAAATATCATCAAAATTATTTGGTAGTTTAGTGTCAAATAATGACAAACATACACCTCCATAAACATATGTATATCTCACTCTCGCATTTAAATTATTAAGTATTAAATCTTTCGGAAGCCTTTATTCTGAATGCATAATTTTTCATCAACACAACATTTAAACATTGATCTATTGTTTAATTTCAACCAATTTTCCCTGATGAATACTTAGTTTTGTCACCTAAAGTTGTGTATAAAGTACGTTTTTAAAATATGAACTTGTCAAGTGAATTTTGCAGCAAAATGATAGGCAGAGACATTTTGAAATCTTACTTTTTCCTTTGGAAAAATACACATTATATAACCCAAAAACCTTTTTATATTGGTAAAAATATCTTCGTAGATATTATCTCAGAATGATTGATATCAATCCATGAATGGTTTGATCGGATACGATGCCTTTGGAAAGTATTCAACGGAGGGCCTTACGACTGGCCTAGAAAAATATGGCTAAGCTATCTAGGAATCTGGAAAAAATGGACTAGATCGGGCCGATAAAGTCTTCAGTACTGAAAAAGAATTCCCTTGACCAATAAAAACTATACCTACTATAGACATTTTGTAATGATGAGCGTTAATAAAAAGTTATTATTAGGCAAGACTTACTTACATACGCAAACTACTTATGTCTTTCTTACCCAGAAAGAAAATGGACAAAACGACATGTATCGTAATTGTATCATTTAAAACTGAAGTTATGAATGATCTAGAGGGCTCCACGTGCTTTCCTCAGATGAGATGGAAACACCAAGTGAAATAAACTCAGGTCTTCGCATTGAAAGATTATTCAACAGAATATTATAATTCTGTTATATAAATGAGAAGAAATTTACAAAACCTTATACTGATAGAAAGATTGTAAAGATGAAATAGTTCGTGTAATAAATAGATCTAAACGTAGGCATTACTGGAAGCAGATGGTGGAAACCAATACTATTACAATATTATAATATGATCTATATTTATTGCTACCAATATTATATCAGAACAGATTATTTCAATCTGATTTACTTTTAAATTATCGTAAAAAGCCGATATATATATACGAAATACGATGAATATAATGTTAAATATAATTTATTTCAGTAATTCGATGTCATTTTCCAGATTTAAAATTATCGCTTTATTACAAGTGCTACGAATGCTACGCTGCTACGATGGAATATTGCGTAGCACTTTGTAGACCATCGAGATGAAATGTATTGTAGCAGACAGAAAGTAATTAAAACGGAACATACTTTAGTTTCAATAAGTTAAATTAATATATTAATAAAATTCAATTAAACACAAAATAATTATTATTACCAACAGATTGAATCAGGGAACCTAATGAGTAAATGTTGTGTACAAAAGATAAAAAGAGTTTTTATTGACCTGAATCGCTTTTCAATCTCGTCACGTACTTTGTAAGGCTTCGTCAATTTATTAGCGTTTGTGAATAGGGGATGCCACAGGGACCTGTAATGGGACCACTGTTTTATCTCAAGCGTTTGAATGCATCGCATCTCTTTGTACTAAAGTAGACGATTTGTTGTTAAAGCGAAGACATTGTTTCCTTTTTCCCTTTACATTTAGTTCCATAACTTAACAAAAGAGAGGCCTTTATAAATATACTCACACAGGATTTTTCTTGGAAATTATTCGACTGAATTTGATAAGGTTTGAATAGAAGGATTGATGAAATTAGAACAATGAATATTTAACATTACGCAGAACTTAATTTTATTATTACAAGAAGATGTTTTGAGTTTGTATAATTGTGAGATTTTTCAAACTGTGTCAATTAACTAGACAGGATGTCATGTGCGTAATAATATAGTTTTATATCTAAGAATGTTAAAAAAGGCCATTCTTTTTTGCAATTCATCGTATATATTTGAAATAAATTCCGTATTATAAATCTGCATTTTTCAAACACGAATTTACGTGTTGTTATACTAGCGCAGAAATCTTCTCAAGTTTACAAATGAAATTGTTCCTTTTTTAAGTTATTAGCTATAAAACATTATTATGATTTAAACCTATACTAATACAAGAGTTAGACTACATTTTTTAAACTTCTTATACAAATACAAATAATAAAACAAAATTCTCAAGACTTCTGTCAATCAACCTTAACCTCCGTTAATTACTGTTCAAGCCAAAGCGAACATTAGATAGTAAATTATTTATCACGTACATACGTAACTGCTCATTAGTTAACAATCAATACCGAGTGCTGATGTCAATTTGATTGTTCATTCTAGTCGTGTGGTGATACAGTAGGTTTGTGACATGATGTTGTTTGTCGTAAATATTGTATGAGATTTAAGCATAAGGTTAAACTATTGCAGACTTGCATGTTTAAACGTTTTCACGCCAATTGTGTGAAAGCACAATTCCTGTAGTCACATTTATTCGTATTTAAATAAAGATTGTAAAACAAAACATAATACAACACTGCAATCTGTAGATCGCTTAAATTTTTGAATCAATAATGAAGCCTTTCGACACAATTTGATGCCAATAGCGTAGATAACACTGTTTTTCGGGAGAAATTAAATTGTTTACCGGCTTTTTACCGAAAGATCGGTGGACTAATTGGTCTACAACAATCCAAGAATATATTCTATGCGAGGTACGGATGGACTATCCAGTGTCCCGAAACCTGCAACTTGCTTGGACTATGGCTAACGTTTGTAATAAAATCTTAGCCCTAATCAATGCAGCAAAATATATTAGCTTTAATATCATGCTCCTCCAAAGATAAGCAGATGGTATCACACGATGAAGTTAATACGTCATTATAATGTATTCATGCAAGATAACACAATTTGTGCTAAGATTATATTATCATATATCATGTTATGAGACGTGAGGCTTCAGTATCCACGCACCTCGACTACGATATATTTTAACTAGGATGACAGATACACACGGAGGTTTAAAATCATGCAGGTATGTAGAACTGCAATTTTTGACCTTCTCTGAAATTTTTCTTCCTGACAATAATTCAGTGGGCAAGAGTATTAGAATGATACAATCTAGAAGGAAGTCTTTTTATCGAAACACGCTCTGTTGCAAACATAGCAAATGTGGCCAACATGGTACTTCCTTTCCATGCATAAATTGAGGTAGCATTTTTAATTTTCTTGTAATTTCTTGCTATTATTGCCTCTTCTAGGTAATTCTAAATATTGAATTCCTACTTCGTTGGTGGAATGGCCTTATAGTCATGTCGTTATGATACGATAGTTCTGGTAGGTTGTACATAATCATAATATTCGCATAAACAAAATAAAAACAAACAATGCATCCGTATGTCTCCGTAGGAATGTAGACATCGTTCACTTTTACGGATTCAGGTCGTGTGTGCCACCACGATTCACATTCAGTGCGCGCACAGGCGAACCCTGTTGTAAAGATTAGCGTATTTAACTAACTACTGATTGGCTTTCCAGTTTTTCAGCTACAGAAAATTACAGAATACGTATTAGGAATGTTTCTCGAGTGTTCAATTTGAGGCTGTTTAACTGCGATAATTATAAATTTTACACTCGGCTATACTCCTTTATGGTTCGATAGGTAGAGTGACTGATTGAAATGCATTTAAACATACATATATAGTGAACGAATGATATTGGAACAGTGATAATAATATTATTATTAGAATATGTCTTTAAGATAGGTGGGTTTGATAAAAGGGCACCAAAGATCCTATCGTATAGAAATGCACAAAATCTCTGTGGCTCCTTCTTATTTTCTTCTATCTATCTATTCAGTCCATGTCTAACCACTGTTGAGTATAGGGCTCGCCCACAGTTCGCTTTCTTTAACGATCCTGTCTCATCTATTGCAGTCCTACACATTTCGTAGTAATAAAAAAATAATTTTACTCCGTAACATTATTTAATTTTCGCCGCTGATAAATATAGAAATGTCATTTGATCGGACACTATAAGTATAACCATTAACAAAATAAGTAAATTTTGTACCTAGATTGTAAAGTCTTTCTAGAATCGTGTAACCTATAAAACTTAGAAGAAAGCCTAACTTTACAATCGCCAACAACCACGATACCTTGTAACCACAAAACGTTTCTCTGGAATGAGAAAAACAGTGTTTATAAAGTAACAGTTTAGTAGAAAAGTTTTAATGAAAAGTGCTTTGTATTAAGAAAGCAATTTCCACTGCGTGATTAGGTTAGAATACTAGTAAGAAATATTTATTCTTGCGTTATAAACTATGTTAAATATAAATAGGAATAGCAAAATTATGCTTTCTTATCTTAAAATTAACGTTATAATTATTTCGATGTCAAATTTAGGAGAATAATTTTGATGTTCTGTCTAATGACAATATTGAGATAATCTCAAAAAATAACAAATTAAGTATATAAGTCGCAAACATCCAAGTTCTTTTTGTATTTATATTGCTAAAATCCATTTTTAAATATACTCGTATAGCCAGTATCGAAAAGATAATTATTATCGTTAATTAAGAGAAACAATATTATTTAACAAACACCAATAATATATTCTGAATACTCCAATTTTAAATCACTTAAAATAGTTTATTTAGACAATACTACCCAAGTCAAAATATTTGATATTTAAACAAGACTCCATATTTCAGGACTTCGATAATTTGCCTCTGAAATTCGTGATCGCAACACCTACAATCAAACCTTCCACAAATTAATAAACACAATTCTGAGTACCTGAAAATTACAAACAACTTTCTTAGAATCCTTTCATTTAATATGATAATAAATACTTATATTATCGTTCACGAGGTGTTAATACGCCACTTGCTTGTACGTTCCCACGTCTAATCGCTCGACCTTTATACCGTGGGGGTTGATAACACCCCCTGACCTCACAACCTGTGTAGCATTTAATGTTGTTAAGGAAAATATAGGATTCTTAGAAAACTGGAGTAAGAATGGTGTGATGTCCTACGAATTTTTGCTTGAATTTACCAGTATATAGCTTTGAGCTTATTGTTGTGAATATGTGTACCTTACATGTCCGCATTAATTTTTAACCCTCTACGCAAAAAGAGAGTTTTTATAAGTCTGTGGTGTCAAATCTCCTAAAATAATAGATCGAATTTGACGCCTTTTTTGCGACGGTGAATAGAAAGTGCTATACTTTTCAATTGCAATTTGATAAGCGTTCATTAATCTTACAATCATTGCGTGATGTGCCAATTAAATTATACGATAGTATTGTAGTCTTCTAGAATCAATAACAGCTACCTAGCTGGTCAAGCTGGTGTCAAAGTTCACTGAACACTACACCGAATGCAATTGTTTCCAGTGGATTTAGTTACCGGTTAGAATTCTACGCGAAACAGTTCGCGAAAATACTGTTACTGCATCACATCATTTTGAACTACAACGTACTCGTTCTAGCTTAGATTTACCTTCTTTTTTTAGGAAGAAAGATAACTCTAAACCACTTTATATAAATATATATTACAGTTAGTAATTATATAAATAAGTATTTAGTAACGACTTATATATCCACGCTTTTTGACAACGTAAAAACAGCTGAATAGATTAGAGTAAAATTTAACTGAGTGATAGATTATACACCGGAAAAGGACATGGGCATGTTTAATCTTATCAGACCGGTAGAATACTTTTTCTCATGACGCATGGAAGGTCATAGAAAACCTTTCCAGTCAACCTAAATCGTAGGTTACATAGAATATAAATTCTCGATTTAATCTTATTTATAGCAAGGTAATATCGAAGCTGTAAACAAAATAACCAATCGTAGCTTACAGTCTGGATAAGTGCTGTATCCCGTCATAACTTACTTTGATGTAAACACCAATGAAATTTATTAGGGTCGCCCCCTCTTTATGGGGGGAGGCTCACAGTAAAAGAAATGAGTTGAGTTATTCGCTAGGAATTTTAAATAAGCTCTAACTCAGTTTATGCATACGTTTGCGGGTTGTGTGTGTCGTAAAGCGTTTTAGAGTTTGTGTGTATTTTATGGCAGTCCGCCTTTTTTAAGGAACAATAAGAATAATAAGTTTACAGATTTACCTATTATATTAGGTCGGGGAAAAAGTTTTTTCACATTATAGTATCTATGTATGAACTTGTAATAAAATCTTTTTTCTACACAAGAAACAGAAACCTCGTGAATTTCTTTTAGTTTGAGAAATATAAATTATGTTACACCACACGCTTACGGCCGCTTCTTCCAACTTTTTGATTTGTACTGATAAACCTTGAATTAATGAGAAATTAGAAAAACTTCTCCATACATTTTCGTGTACCGTCTCTATAGAGTAACAATATTACCTAGAAACAATTTAAAGTAACGAAAATTGTACACTAAGTGCAAAAAAAATATTCAAGTTATGAGATGGGTCGACTTGGCACGTTTACAACGTTTAATAAGTTTAATAGCGGGTTAATACAGGTAAGTAGGAAAGTCAGTTAACGTGAAAACTGTAATGAACGGAAACGACTCGTGTTCTGGGTTCGTGTAATAATATAATTAGAATACACGGTAATCGTTTCTGGAAACATACCAGGGAACAATTTTTATGTCATCAGCATAGCCTTTCTTTCAACTATGTTAGAGTCGACTTCCAGTCTTACCAGAATACCAGTATTTTACATGAATCGACTACCTATCGGATCTCCCCAATCCAGTTTCCTGGGTTATAACTCGATACCCCACGGTATGACAGGCTGTCAGACTTTTAAGCTCCTGCCTGCTGACATCGACCGTCAATCGTCATAGAACTTTGAAAATGATAGCCGGGGTCCACATTATACCATTTATTGGAATAATATTGGAATAATTGTGGACACTGGCTAATTTTAAAAATTATATGTCACGAATCCTGTCCGTAGACTGATAACATTACAATATTATTACACCGAATTATATTTTGCATCATAAAACGATTTTAATTATTGTTATTTAAATACAGAAATGTTAAAATTATGAATTAATTTGCTTCGAAATTAAACTATAAATTGATTTGATTTTAAACTGGCAGAGTACCAGGCTCGCATAAGTCACTGAAGCTCAAATATTCTGAGCGACATACCCGCTCGCGCCGATACGACCGGCAACCTATTTCCCTCCCAATCAGCTTATGAACGAATGGAATTAGGTGATTCAGTTCACGACTTCATTCGTTCGAAGACGGAAGCGAATTAATATTACTACTGGGGGATTTTTCTTTTTATAGATTGCTGTTTTTTGTTGAAACTGAAATAAATTTTCGTTTGTTATTCTATTGAAGAGAACTAATAATTTTAGTTATCTCAGTATTTATGGTTTAAGAGAACAATAATTTGTAGTAATTTATTGCCTGTAACTAAAATAATTTTTATTTTGCGTCAATTTATTAAAAATGTTTGTATTAATTTCGCACACAGGAAGGATTCACTCGTAAGAGAGAGTGACCGTGATTTTCTTTAAGTTAATACTATTAAAATAACTCAAAATGGAAACTCTTTACCAATAAATTTAAAAACTGTTCAACTAATATTTTAAAAGCGCTTTAAAACCGCGATCACGAAAAAACTCGGCTCATTTTGCCCGGCACTCAATGTTATATGAAGTTAATCAGTTAAGTAATTAAAGGGCGATAACAAGTATGTGCCGGATGAGGTAGATGAGTAATGGCCAGAGTAAGGAACTTCTCTAATTTATCGCCGCTACGTGAGACGCCCAGGCGCCGCATTCTTTCACTACGGCTAAGGACAGGCTTTTAAGATGACGGCTTAGGCTGAGATGAATCGAAATAGAGTTATTTATCTGATTATTACCACTAATTTTAGTCATTACGATTAAGAAATTCGTAGAATTGATGTAGATCTACTTTTCAGTAATTTAATTAAATTTAAATCGAATGTTCCATTTATGATCGTCACAATTACTGAATCTACTACTAGCTCGGAAATGGGGTTGAAGCCTTATGACAAGAGCTTGTACGAAACTCACTAGCACATGGCAACTGACTTTTGCTTATATTTGACTAGCTGTTTCCCCGTTTTTGTAACGTTAATTACTGATACTCTGCTCCTTTTGATCGTAGCGTGATGATATATAGCCTATGTCCTTTCTCGGGTATCAAAATATCTCCATACCAAATTTCATGCAAATTGGTTCAGTAGTTTAGGCGTGATTGAGTAGCAGACAGACAGACAGACAGGCAGAGTTACTTTCGCATTTATAATATTAGTATGACTACCAACATCATAATTTAATATGAGAATCTAAAAACTGCTTATCCATTACAAAAGGCCAGAGAAACATCAAAATTATAATAACTTACTAACTTACTCATCCCTTAGGAAAACTCAACCTTCGTCTTACAAAAGACTAACCACGAAACTACCAGGCGAACATAAATGCAAAGGAGTTTCGAGAGAATGATGAAAACACAGCGATGAATATTTTAGTGAACGTCCACATTGAACCTCTCCATGCTAATAAGGCCAGTTAGAAAATGAAGAAGATTTTTATAATCCGGACTCTCGGTTAATTTGAATACAAATGAGTTTCCCCGCACCGAGTTTGAGCTCAACCGCGTGAAGCTTATTGCAACTATTTACGGGAGAACTAATTGAAAACGGCTGGAAAAGTTTGTGATGCGATTAGTGACAGTGCAAATATCTTTGTCTTTATTTATTATACAAAAGTTGTTTAATTCTAATGTCGTTTTTCATTTGAAAATAATGTTTTGTTTATTATTGTGGTATTTATTTATTACTAGCTGACCCGCGCAACTTCGCTTGCGTCACATAAGAGAATCATAATTTTCTCCGTTTTTGTAACATTTTGCACTGGTACTCTGCTCCTATTAGTCGTAGCGTGTTGATATATAGCCTATAGCCTTCCTCGATAAATAGGCTATGTAACACTGAAATAATTTTTAAAATCGGAAGAGTAGTTCCGGAGATTAGCGCGTTCAAACAAACAAGCAGCTTGAGCTTTATCATATTAGTATAGATCTAACTTGCTTGAGTGCTTATTGTTATTCATACTGCGCTTTCTGTGCACAACCGGCGATGACTAGATTCGGAATATCGAATTGAAGACAAATTATTGTGATTCAATGCAAGTCCATTAGCGATGGATCGCTTCGCACTGAGCCAAATCGTTTCGCTTGTAGCCGAGGCGATAGGATCAAGAGTTTGCAATAGCAGTTTCCTAGTACAAAGACTACAAGTACTAGGGGCACAGAAAAGGCAAGCAATACACACACATCACGTCGTCGCACTCACACGCTCGTTTACTTTATAACATTGTATAAAAACACAGTAAAACAACTTACAAATCCTATTACCAGCCCTACAGGGTAAGGTCGTTTAACCTCACGTAATAGTCGATTTACTATTATGCCTTTATATTCGCATATAAGGAATATAAGGATGTTTGCTGAAGCTAAATTATGCCATTCGCATACCGGGTTAGATAATAAAATTTTGTATGGAGGCTAGTTTGCAGCCCATAATTATAACTTATGACTTGTCTTGCATAATCGTTTTTGGACTGCGTGTAGTCCGCTTTTATTTTACAACTTGGGGATTATTTATGAAAGTTGTTGTTGTACATTTTTTTTCAACAGAGAAAGGAGAAGGTTTTCATCTTGAGGAACGTATGGCGACTGTATTTTTAGCATTCGTTCTTGGCGTTATATTACTTAACAAAAACGAAATATGTTAAACATTATCTACAAAGTCAAAATAAAATACTGTACAAAAAAGGTTTAAAGTTTTATCGTCTTACCACTTTCCATTAAAAGTACTAGGTCAACAGAAAGATCTAAGAGTTGTGAAACTCGGCCGTTGTTTACGTCAGGAGCGAACTTGGTCGTCAATTCAATCAATAGCAAATAATCTATTTCCGTGGTGTGCAGTCGGCGGAGGCAATCTCGGGGGGACGTTGGAAAATGAGAAAATTCTACCGAGCTATCACTGAACTACTGCAGGCTATGAGCTCCTGGTACAGTCAACTAAATTATGGACTGTTTGTTTCGTTTTGTCTTGTTTTTTTACTTGTTTGTTTTGATAAAGTCAAATAAAATGTTTTTAAAATTTTTACTTTACGATACTATTGTGGTAGCAAATAAAATAAGATTGGGAAAAATCTGTTTCCAATCTGCATTTCAAAAGGTACAAACTACAAATTAATCAAACTTTATCTTGATACCCGCAAGGCCGCAAGCGCATTCATACTACAAAACTTTCACATGTTATCGGATGTCAAAACAAGATGAAACTTCAATAAATAATCTAACTAAACATAAACAACGTGGTTCCACTTGATTTATTATACCTACTTATACTACTTTTACTATATTTTGCCGTCATATGCTTTTTTTGTTGCAAAATATTTGCAATTAATTTAATTCTATATTTACTTTTGAATTACTTTTCCCATAGAGATAGGCAGAGGTAACAAATCTTCTTTTACATACTGAATAATGATTATAAATTGAACTTGTTTACAGAGACATAAAAAAAACCTTTCACTGCATTGTGGTAGCAGCGTTTAATTAAATAAGGACACCTACTCCATCCTACTGCTCATGTCTCAAAGAGTATTAAAATTATTAAAGTACTTTATTATTTTATTAATAAAACCAGTCGATATTGACACTCGGCGTGGGATGAAATGATTTTACTTTCAACAATAAATAATTCGCCTACACACCGCCCATACCTTAAGTATTTTTGTATTTTATATACCATTTGTATTTAGATCAAATTAAAATACCTTACATAACGTTTTAACGCCCTACGTAGGTGTCGATTACAAACAAGTACGTACATAGGATAAAAGGAATGAAGTGGGCACGCGCCTACCAGGCTATCATAAAAGAAAAGGAGGTATAAAGGACGTTGAAGAGCGGTCACTATTAGCAAACGGTCGTAGTGCACAATCTTGACATATTAACCCAGTTTCAGGACATTGTTTGCAGTACAAGGCACTGGCACACGCATTTTATTATGAAATGCGTAAGGGTTCATTTAAATGCAAACATCTGGCTTCTCCGATAAGATAATATGTTAAAAGATCTTCAGTCCGTTTGTAAAGATTCATGCAGCATATAACCAGTGTAAACCAGACACTGGTTATATTATAACTTTGTAAGATAAATAACTAATATGAAATCGAAATATTGCCACGTTATCATATATTGTGACATACTGACAGAAACGCGCCATCTACTAAGCCCAACCAATAGTAGTTTTTAAACCTTCATGAAATTATATAACAATTTCATCGAAATATAATCAGCCGTTCAGGAGTGAGGTTAAAAACATAGTTCAACAAAAATTATTGAATTTGTATTGGAATATTTTCAGTACTAAACCAAAGTTTGGTAAATTGCCAGATATATGGCAATACGTCATTGTTAAATCGAGTCGATATTCAATTTTACTTATTAATAAATTATATAATTTTTGTTTTTTCCTTGAAAGAATGTTGGAGGTTCATAACTTCAACTAAGGATACACTACACATCTTAGCATAGTCATCATTAACAAGTCAATACTCCTTTAAATATAAATAACAAGAATGAAATCGAAATGTTGCACGTATATTACAGCATACTCAAAAAATATCAAAGTAATTATCAAACAGCTTAAAACTGTATTCCTTGAGAAAGGACACACACTTCTGCTAGCAAAAATAATAATTTACTCCCATATCAATGAATGAATGAACTCAAAACACAACAAGCTGAATCGCAACATATTTAATTGATAGTCGAATGTCATTGAATGAGTAATTATCGTGAACGAACAACGGGTCATATAGTGGAACAATCATGCAAATGTGATAGCATTCAATGTGAATGTTTCACTCGCATTCCAGTTTCATTTCATTACATTATTAGTGACAACTACGAACTCGAATCAAACGTAGTCTGTAGGCAAATAAATTATTGTTACAGTGCCTCGATTCTCTTCTACTATCGACTACCGACAACCGAACTGTCATCGAGAAATTTTGTATGAAAATCTGATCAGCGCCTCTGGCGGGTGTCGTAGGAAACATTTTGGCAGTACATTAGTATAGTGATACATCGGTAGTCGATAGTGGTAGAGAATCGCGGTACAGTAGCACAATTCTCTACAATTACCATCGAGTATCGACAGTTTGACATCTGTACTAATATTATAAAGCTGAAGAGTTTGTTTGTTTGTTTGTTTGAACGCGCTAATCTCAGAAACTACTGGTCCGATTTGAAAAATTTTTTCAGTGTTAGATAGCCCATTTATTGAGGAAGGTTATAAGCTATATATCATCACGCTAAGACCAATAGAAGCAGAGTACCAGTAAAAAATGTTACAAAAACGGGGAAAATTATGACCTATTCTCTTTTATGTGACGCAAGCGAAGTTGCGCGGGTCAGCTAGTTTAAAATATACTGCCAAAATAGTTTCTACTGCGCTCGCTAGAGGCGCTGAATCGATTGTCATATGACATTTTTCGGTAGATGATAGTGATGAAGAATCGCGGTACTGATAAAATTAAATATTGCTAGCTGTTACCCATGGCTTTGCTCAAGAGGTAAGCTGGACGTATCTTTCCACGGTAAGAAGCAGCCTTTCAACTGTCTAAGGTTATGTAAAATCAAACTATTTGGCGACTCTAGTTCGTGTTCAGAATAAGTTGTGATATAATGTTATAAAATGTGTTGTTTTCGATAGTAACAACGTGATTACTGCCGATGAAAGTGTCTTTGTGATATTTTTTACCAGCTGGCTATTTAGTTTGAGCCGCAAATAAAATATAGTTTTTGCTATTTATTTTCCATAAAGAAAATATGTCTACGACATCTAAAATTATAAATAAAAATTGTCGAAGTTGCCAATAATTCAATTCACTTAGCAAAATATTGCTCAACATAATTCCTGTAAGCTTTTAGATTAAATCCTTCTTGTATAACACTATTTTCGCTACATACGAGAATTCAACAAATCTGAAATATGACGTGTACGTCTATAAATTCATGGTATCTTCGAGTTCTTGTCGTCTCGCTCTCGCTAACTCCTCATAAAACTTTCTAAGGAATATTCTAAGTAAATACATTGAAGAAAACTGAGATATTTACCCTTCAATAAATCTTAGCGAGTTTCTCAACAAAATTTTACTACTTCTATGAAGTTTTCGAGTTTATTTAAATAATTTTATGCTTTGCTTACCTTTTGATATTGAAGTTAAATAAATAAAGATATTATATAAATTTCTTTATACTAAAAACAGTCTGTTTTAGTTTTAGGTCAATAAATAAAATCGAAAATGTATTACTTCGTGCCCTCGTTTAATATCTTTAATTTTTAGTTCATATTCGATGTCGAAAGTTGACGCTAATGCAACTCCGTCAATAGTATACTTTTGACATTTTTTTTTTGACCTAATAGACTTCAGTTAGGCATGAACCTTCTCGAAATTAAAGGAGCGAGACAATGAATTGACAACGCTCGTCAAGTTTCCATTCCAATCCATATTCCATGCAAAGTCCAACTCAGGCTTAGATGAAAATCGGTGTAAACGTGAGTTAAAGACTGCGCACTTTTAGTAAACTGGAAGGAAAGTTGATGATAGAGTGATATGATAGTGGACTACAAACACCATTGAGAGTACCAGGGCAGCATATTACATATGGATATGTTCACACCTCGTAACGTAGAGATTAGCGGACTGCAGCGCTGGGTGAATGGTCTGCTGTAATTAAAGACATGTAGACGCAGTCTAGCCTGTAACGTAAGTAGAACACCATGGTTACAAGAATATCGCGTATTTCACCCATGTACCTACCAAAACATACCCATTTTTAACAGAAAATTTGGAAGATAAAGTGATTGGAAAATAATAACGCCCAGTTTCTGAGGTATATTTAGCGGTAGTTTAACTGGTTCAATAGCGTTTTTTTTATATGAGTTTAAACGCTGTTGAATAGATAAACTACCGCTAAAGGCACCTCTGAAACCGGGGGTAAGTAAGCTATCCATAAATGCAACGGAGAGTACCAGGGCAGTATACTATGGAGATGTTCACACCTCGTAACGTAGAGATTAGCGGCCTGCACCGCTGGGTGAATGGTCTGCCGTAATTAGAACCGTGTAGACGCAGTCTGGCCTGTAACGCGATTACGTGGAAGCCTTATACACGACAATTATAGTCAGGTGTGAGTTCCAAGACACCTACGAACGGATCGATGGGATTTTACTGAAGGATGGAAATATTTCTGTGTATTTCGGTTACGTGCTGCAGAGTGCTATTACTGGAACACTTACCGCTGAATTCTATGAAGAAGGTTTCAGCGAGACATGTAAAAGAGTGAAACCTACATTAAATAATAGCTACGTTATGTTTCGGTAGATATTTTAAGTATAATGCCCAGTATACCTCCTAAAGAGATATTTTAAGCATTCGGTCTTATTCACTCCCGTTCATGTATATAATAAATTTTAAAATAGATTTTTGATGTTAAGGCACGTAACCGCTAATTGCTATGATAATAGAAACATCTTACATTTTGGCTGGATATAGAAATATTACAACTGTAATTACTACCGATAATCATACACATTGAAAACCAAAGTCTTTCATGCACAATTACCAGTAGAATATGCCTAATTTTCATTTAATTAACAAGATAAGAAGTATCATAAATCCAGTCCAATCATTTTAATCTGTGTTCTGAACAAAATATTTACCAACACAGCATCAGGGTCGGATCGTGACTGACCAAGTTTGAACGTAAACAAACAAGTTATCTTATAATATTTTAAAACAAGATAAATCTTTTATCACGTCTCATCTTTATAACTTCGTAAATACTGAACCAATTTTCGTAAAATCAATTTTTAGCGCAAACAACCTTCGGGAGTTATTTTATTAATTTTGTAAAAATGCACCTACGCGAAGTAATATATTAAATTATGTTTGAGTAGGTGTGAGTATAAAAGCTGAGTTATTTACAAAATTGTGCTTAAAATATATTTTGTTTGTTATTTTTGATCCGACCCTTGAATTATTGAAGATTGGATTTTGATGAAATTTTTTTAAGAAAATGTTTCAATAACTATTTCATTTTCTAGACAGTTTGTTACATACATACTTAAAGTCATACCATTTTCCCATAGGGTTAGTGTTAGGGTAGTTATTATATTTACATAAAAATAAAAGTAAAATTCGCATGAAAATTTTATGATCAACAGAGCAGCAAAGATTCAGAATAAGAAAACCTTAGGAAGGTTGACTCCACTACCATACGGGATTAATAGCATGGGAGAGAGAGAAAAAGACGCAAGATAAGTAAGTTTCTAGCATAAGAAAAATAAACTTCTAATTTAGTCTTCTAATTTTTTTATTCTAGTTGCTATTTGCTTTCCTTCAAACTTCATAGACTTACATGGTTTCCACATGCAAAAATATGACCTACATGTAATTCACGAGATAATAAACTGTACGTCAAAATTCAGTCGTAAAATTTTACGTCAAACAAGACGCGTAACCACACCAATTTATATTTACGCCATAATTTCACACTTCGCGTAACTGAAGCCATATTCCACATTATACAGCTAAAAACAGCGATCTGTTGTACCAGGGCGACATAAAACCGTGACGGTAGCATCCAGGGACCATTTTACAACAAAGACTTGATTAACATTTTCAATAAAACGAATGATCGCTCTACATGTAATACGCCACAGAGTACATACGACTGCAGTAGACTTAAAACTTAAGATCTTAAAGTGGATAAAGTGTCGTAAAGTTCCAATTTTATGTTAAGCAATCACGGCTAATGTCTCTTACTGCTAAGGCGTAAATTTTCTTGAAACGATGGTTTCGGGTCATTGACCCTGAGTTTTAAGATTATCTTGAGATCTGAGTGATATACAATGTTTCAACGAGCGCAGTTGTGCAATATAAAAGAATAACGAGTATTATAGGCACTTGAATTTGCGTGCACATTATTTTGTTACAGTTTAAAATACAACTTAAATTAATCCCTTATTACATTATTTAACAACACTACTTACAGTCAACTTGGGTAACTTTGAATCATTTGGCTAATGATTCAAAGTTACCCAAGTTGACTGTACGGGCTGTATTTTAACATGACATGGTTGATTGAAAATAAAATCTTATACTGCAATATCGAAGACTCAAATTATTAAAAATACTGAAGAACTGAATACGGTACTGACGTTATTTCAATTCACAGCAAAAAGTTTTTAAGAACATATCAAGTAAAATGACGTCACAGCCCAATAGATTACCCACTGTAATTTTCAGTCTGTGTAACAAAAGGAACGGTGAGCCGTGCAAAGTAGTAAAACACGTATAAACAACGTGTCAGACAAGGTTTACGACTATCGTGACGTTTACAATCACGGCTCAATCTGTTACATATCGTATGTATGTATATACCCATGTATTCAAAAGTAAAAATGTAGCAAAATTATATATAATACATTTTCATAGTTTCTATTAAATATAGCAAAATTAATTTGTATCTTTAGGCTGAATTCATGAATTCTGTTTATAAACTTTAGAGTAAGTCTACAACAGCACTTAGTCTATTAGTCTTCCAAAGAACGGTTAAAATATGACAGTGTATACATATTTTTGTTGGGACCCTTACAGGATTGTTTTAATTCTAATTTATAAAGTAAAAACTGTAAAATTTTGTATGTAGCTTACTAGGCGAAACATTTTTAAACCAAAAATTCCAGTAAAAATAAAATATTACAGTACACAGCAATTAAAAAATATATACAATGGCTTTACTACAAAAATATGCAGAATTTTCTAATCCAATTTAAAATTATGGTTAGACAAAACATGTTGGCAGAATTTTGAAATTACCCACTATACTGTAATTTATTACAGGAACATGTCGTTATTATTTTTTATACTTATTTAATTTTGGTATATACTTTCTATATGTATACTTGATGAGAGACTTTTATTTTTAACAATATTTTTATTAAGTACTTGATTAAATTAAACTTAAATAATAAGCAAATTTGCAGCCGACTGTGCAATTTATTTTATTGTTATTATGTTAAATTATGTTTTTATATGTCGCAATGATATTTGATGATAATAAGAAATAAAACGTTATGTTCAAGTTAATTATTATTAATCAGGTGATTCAACCACCTCTAAAATGTATGAGTAGTAAACTCACACATTCACCGAGTGAAACTTCCATTGAAAATAAAGGTCCGTAGTTAACTCACTCATGTGTGAGATTCTTAGCATGTGAGTAGACTCCTAAGTCCAAAAAATACGCAGTTGATTTACATTCACAAATTTGTAAGCAAATATTACTTCCATGTCTGTCTTAATTTGCAATTTCACAAAATCTTTTACAATACGTGTTCTTTTACGCTTATATTCACAAAAATAATACAAAAATACAGCTTCAGTCGCGAACATATCCACGTTTTACCTGTTCAATCCACCATGAACACAACAAA
This sequence comes from Anticarsia gemmatalis, assembly GCF_050436995.1. Classification (NCBI taxonomy): domain Eukaryota; kingdom Metazoa; phylum Arthropoda; class Insecta; order Lepidoptera; family Erebidae; genus Anticarsia; species Anticarsia gemmatalis. The sequence goes on along the minus strand of NC_134764.1, from coordinate 2,680,998 downwards.
CTACGTTCTCTTTGAAAACAATATCACACGGCAACTGAACGAAATTGTACGAAAGAACGAATGATAAAGGAATGAATATTTGAATGCACAATCGTTCTTGAATCGTAAACAGGCACGTAAAATTACAACGCTATCATGTTTTCACTTAACATATATTTTTATTGTATCCTGACTTGTTAAATTGTGGAAAATAGAACTATTGTGTAAACATTTCAAACGCGTAAAATTTTAGCTTCGATATCATCGCAGAATAATAAGTTCCGATTGTAAATAACGAAAGGTCATAGATTAAAATAGCTTTGACTTTTTTTTAGTTAAGAACTACAAGTAGGTAATGATCAATTTCTAGCTAATTACTGATAGTCATCGCTTGGGTAATAGTTTCTAAAGCACCTAGTGTAAAGTGATTTTAAGGCAGTTAATCTAAACCGAATATCATTTTCATTGGTGAGACACAGACTGGACATTATAGTTTAGGATTAACTTGATTATTATGTTACCGTATCAGTAAACAAAATGGAGCATTAATAAAGAAACTTAAAGAGTTACATGTACACCAAAACCGCTAATCTGCTGACTCAGGTCGACGACTTGATATTAACAATTCCTTATTTCGAAATTATCATATCGGCCACTTAAATACTGCCTTTGCAATATATTCGCCTACACAATATGTCGGTTGGCCACTTTCCGTGACTCCATAAGCGAACAGCAAATTGAAATAGATATTGACAATACTCCTATTGACTAAAGCAACTACAGTCTGTGGTTTAATAGCATTATTTCCTCTTAAGAAACGTGCTATGCAATTCTAATTTCATGGATTCCTTGCCGCCATCTTGTCTGTTCCGAGAATATGCAAAATAAACACCATTTCACCTCATTTTCATATCTGAATAAGTACCTATTTTCTTGTTATGTTCGACGTTTTACTAGCTTTAGTTGTTGTACAACTGTTACAAGCAATAGTGCGAATTGATTTCATGGTATTTGGGAATTCAAAAACCAATGCATTTTAGTCGTTTAAATGCAAAAATATATTATATTTACATGTTTTTTATATAGGCATATAGTTATATGTTTTTCAGAATTTCTCTCGTAAACCAATTTAGATGAAATTCGGCAAAAGACTAGGTAGCGGCTTACGTACTATAACGACGGGAGAAAATAAGACTTTAAAAAACTTAAAATTCAATCTAATATGGCCAATTGAGCCGCGGAAAATTCTTAGTAACGACCCAATAACGTTTGAGATCGATCACGGTCTTTCAATTTAGACTTAAAGATACTATTTAATTTTCTTCTTAGCAATCTAGTCGATAGGCCTTCTGGGAACGTTTGCAATCAACTTAACCTAACATAACAAGATAAAGGGGCACCTTTAGAAAACACTAGTTTTTAGAACAATTCTCCAACGTATACTTATTCTTGGCCAACGTGGTTGACTCAAGGCCTAACCTCTCCCTCGTTACGGGAGGAGACTCTTGCCCAGCCATGGGATATTAATGGGTTGAAAAACATCTTATCCTTGTACTATATCTATTGTAGTAAAATAAGACCTCAAATAAAATCCACAGTCGTATTTAAGTATTCAAATAAACATGAAAAGTAAACACGCACTTCCATAAAAAACATCATTCAAAGTTACACCGTTCATTGCGAAACTCATTCATTCATTCATTTCATTCCTTTAATATACATGTAGCAGAAAAGTAATCCGTCTAAATGAAAAGGTCAGAAGGACAGACAACACGCCCGTTCGTCTTATCTCTACGCAAATATACCGGGTTTTACGCAATTTTATTTTTACTCAAACTTTGTTTTGGGACTGTAAGACTTTAATTTGAGTTTTTAGGTTTAGTATCTGGTAAACCTAGTTTTTAGTTGTGTTTATTTAGAATTCTTTATTTTTTATGATGTTTCGTGTGCTGACTTAAATTTCTTTACTTTTGTGAATTTGTGGCTGACCTAGTGTAGAGATTGTGTAAGCCAAGTAATGATTTTAAACTAAGCTAGGATGTATGATATTATGGGTGTATCTGTCTGTCTATTCGCGGTAAACTATTTTTTTTTTAAGGATTTGCATGTAGTTTTTATCAACACATGTAATAATAACACATATTGTCAAAGAATCATTTAATGCATAATTGGAAAAGTTTCCTGGGAATGGGGGAGTTTGTCAGGAAGCTCTTAATATGAGAATATAAATTAGATCTATAGGCCGATTATAATACACTCAATGCGTCATCTACATCAATATCCTTATTTATCCTATCACCTTCACATTGACTGTTAACATCAAAACATATATTTTTTAAAAATCTGGTAAAACCATAATCGGTTTTCTGTATAAAATGTCTACATACATTTATATACTGGCTCTAAAATTGTTTTAAATGCCATTTCCGTAGCCCATAACGCATATATTTCCATAAGTAACTATCCTCGCCGTTTTTCACAAAAGTTTATAATATTTAACGGGACAGTGCAAGTGCTTGCCAACATTCTGACATCATGTACATTGATGTTACTCATATGGTTAAAAACGATTAGCCTCGTGCCAAGAACACTTTGCCAAACGCTGATTTATTGCACTACTTGCTTCATAACTTTTAAGGTAATGTTGCCAATCGGTTTATCTTGTCAAAAATTTGAATTTATAGAATTAGTATTTAACTTATAGACAATTTCTATAATATTGTAAACAAACGAGAAGTAGATATGCAAAAACTTAGCACAATCTGGTGCTCTTTCAAATTTCTTACTGATAAACGGCCGTAAATTTTAGCTTAAAATTAAATTCGGGAATTACGGGGAGTGTAACCTGCGCCGTAACGTTAGGCATTTCAATGTAAAATGCGTGTTTACATTAATTCCCGTATTCTATTATATACTAAACATGCAATGCGAAAGTTTATAAGTTATGAATAAATTTAGCGTCAATATACCTATTAAGCCACTTCAAAACAGTATGATTCTAATTTTGAACCCATTTTTTTATCCCTATATATTATTATATGTATGCTAAGTAGTCCAAAACTCTATTCAATATTGTGAAATTTCCAATCACACAACGGAACCACTTGAAACAATTCGACAAAGTATCGTTACTTATATTCGGCGCATATTTCAATGAAACTTTCAACCACACTTTGACAAACTTTTACTCGTATACTAAAACTTTATTTGGCCGTGATAAATGCACACTTAGGTTTAAAACAAGTTGTATTGAATATTTATTTGATATATGAAGCAATAACGGCCACGTTTGTGAAGTCTAAATCATAGTGTTCAAATCTGAATAATTCCTTGTCGATTTATTTTACCACTGCAATCTTCCTTAGAGAAGAAAGTTTTCTACTTTTAAGTTTTCGATCTTATCACAAAAGGAGCTTCAGTGGTCAGTTAACCAATTATTTGAGAGGCTTTTCGTGGTTATAAAACCAGTGCAAAATAAAACTCAGGGGCAAGTGATTTTCTTCGCTCTAAAGCAACTTCGCAACAAATATTTTCATAATACATCACATTTATTTTAACATGTCATTGAATCCTACCCGAACCATTTTATTATGTAAGCCATATTTTTTCCTTCTAGTCGTCTCGTAGAGAAACTCACAAGTACAATGTTTCAGCCCCTCTCGCCACAAGATAGTGCACCTAACAAGTTTACGAACAAAACGACAAAGACCACAGACCTCTCCGGTTCTAGTACCTTTTCTTCTTATTTGAAATATTTTCAGCTATGTTTCTTACCTATTCGGTACTAATATTTTTTTCTGGAATCCAGGCTATATACGGTATTTAAAGAGTAACTAACTAAAAGTACAATAGCCCTATTTATGCCACAGAAAGACAGACACACACAGATACATCAAACTTATAACACCCCTCTTTTTGCGTCAGGCGTTAAAAATACGAAATAAATTTTAGTTAGTGAAATAAATACAAAGTTAACAATTTTATGAGCGGTACCGTACCCTTACTATATTTTCAGGGAAATTTCGCAATTTTGTTTTGTTTCATTTTCAATAATTTAATTTATTTAATCGAAACAGGGGAACTACAAAGTCAAAGAAATTAAAATTATCTGGCAAATTAAGGGGCTTCCTTTGATCTTTTAAATATTTTTCGTGCAAGAAGTCACAATAATTTCGATCAAGATACCAGGGGATGATAAACAGCTAGGAGATGGTTGCTCCCAGCGGCAATAACGCGAGCGATGCGATAACGCGATACAATTTGTGCGCCACACAATCCGATACGATGCTGATGGCAAGCATTTTATTCTTCACTCAAGCTTGACAAGACTATTTGTTGATAAACAAGTTATATATACGCTGTGTTTTAGACTTTACATATACGGAAATACTAGGAGAAAACTAAGAGATCTTTCATAATTTTTGTGCTTTTTAAATAAGTCTAAAATGAAAACAACTTTTGAATTATGCGAATTGTCTAAAGGTTGACAAGTTTTTATGAAAATAATTATATTATCTAAGATATACATATATCGACTCCCAGATCAAAAATTAACACGATAACAAATATTTTCTTAGCCGATTTTAAAATGAATTCTGTGCCCATTAATATTTACATCCATATTGACCATTTAGTATAACATTGTGTTCGTGTTATAAATACTCACCTAAAACTATGTATTTCCCTGGCATAGTTTTATACGCGTCTACTCGTCCCTACATAACGGTTGAACGGTTACCGACATACGATTATGGATATCAAAGGATTTGGATCATGATCTTGCGAAGATACAGTTATAGGGGAAAAATGTTCAACTCCGGCTTACTTATGTGAGCCTAGTCACTGCTATGAATATACATTTAGTTTGTGTTACATAAAATTTTCGGTTCCTTTTTAATAATATGCATAAAATTAAAAAAATATTTTATTTCACAGTACAAACAAATTTTTTTAATACAAACAGTGTTTTGTTATTTTCAAATTATTTTAAAACTCACGACATTTCAAATTTCTCGAAATAAAGTTCTTGCGGTGTCCACTAGGGGCGCTGATTCATTATTTAAAACATAATATGTCAAAAGCTTCTCGGTTTTCCATAGCTGCCCACTCGTGAAACAGTAAAATTTAAGACTATTTTCACTTAATCTAAAACACAACTTTATATCTAATGCCCTAAGCACTTAATTTTCTCAACTCATAATTCATGCGTCTACCCAGTGTTCATATAAGATTTCCTCTACAAATTTCCTAGCATAGGAAATTCCTTTGCAGAACACGAGCCTCTCATGAGAGAAGTAAGCCGTCGTCCTTAGCACCGGCTAAGCATAGATTGGCACACTTTCTAAACGAGCGGGACGTAACAACTTACATGCAGATTTCATCATGAATATAAGAGAAGTAGTGTGAACTGTGAATTTTGTACTATGAACAGTTTAGGCTAACTAGTATATAGGTTGGTAATAGACATATGTATCTTGGGTTTCAACCCGAGTCCTTTGATTATTCGAATGGACGCGCTTTAAAACGGAAATGAGACTTCGTCTTATGGAACTGCTAGACAATAAAGTGGCAAGAACGTCGATAAGTTTTCAAACAAAAAAAACATAGTCGGTTAATTTGTTTAGGAGCTCACTAAACAAAATAAAAAACAAATGAAACCCCACTATTTATGCGTCAAAATAGCGTTTTTAAGGGATTAGTAAAACTAAAGTTTAAATTATTTTAGAATACAACAATCACTCGTCTTAGCATTTCGAGTATGAATCGTTTATTCAGTCCAAGTATTAAGTGACCTTAACTAAAACTATCGTTTCACTAAAACAGTTTCATAATACGTTTCAGGTCTTGCTAAGCTTCAGACTTCAGAGATGAATGGCTGCCCAACTAGCACACAAGCGCTATAACAAGCTGCACAATGGCCGGTTAAAGGATTTTTATAACGCCTTAGGCTCCTTAGTAAGAAGTATAGTGGTTCTATAAGCGGCTACAGATCTCTTGTAGCGTCAAATAGGCCCATACTGTCCAGCTTATAGCTCTACATTGGATCTACAGTGGTCGTAAATAGTAATTATAATAGAACGTAGTATAGTAGTAATACAGGAGCGCTAAAATAAGATGAAGGTGGTATAATCGGGCTACAAGAGCTTTTTCGCAGCTTCGTGGCGCTTACCAGCTGTTGTACAGAGGTGGTTAGCGCCACGAGTGTTCGAAAAAGCTCTTGCACCGCGATTATACCACCTTTACCTTATTTTAGCGCTACTGTGTAACGGTTATAAATGCTAACGCTCTAAATTAGTAATATGGTCGGTTTATTGTGGTGTAAACTAAATATATTGTATTAAAATGAATCATCAGTGACAAATGAGGAGACATTTTATTTTTACGGATTGGATTATGAAAATAACAAGTAGTCTATCGCTTTTATTTCTTTGTGTACGTGATATGAAAGTGCGAGTTCCAGTTTGCTGTCAATATATATGTATATTATCGTCAATATTTTCATGCGCCCTCAAAATATTCAGTTTTAAATGCAAAAATTATATAGATATGTGGATTTGAAAATTGTATTTTGTTATGTTATATTATATGTTTACCAAATGCTGTAATGGCGTCTCGATCAAGCACCTCTCAGAGTTGGTTACATCTGCTCTAGCGCCTTAAGCTGTACAAAGGCTCTAGTGTTTGCTGTTGTAGACCTCAAGGTTCTGCAGTTGTGGCATAGGAGTGCTTCAATATAATTGTTTTGGTCGCACACCAGCATTTTACTCGTACTTTTAGGGGTCAGTCGTTGAATATTAAAATAGTTTGAAATTTTTTCATTTTTTTTTAAATTTTATTTTTATTTTATTTTATTTTATTTTATTTTATTTTATTTTATTTTATTTTATTTTATTTTATTTTATTTTATTTTATTTTATTTTATTTTATTTTATTTTATTTTATTTTATTTTATTTTATTTTATTTTATTTTATTTTATTTTATTTTATTTTATTTTATTTTATTTTATTTTATTTTATTTTATTTTATTTTATTTTATTTTATTTTATTTTATTTTATTTTATTTTATTTTATTTTATTTTATTTTATTTTATTTTATTTTATTTTATTTTATTTTATTTTATTTTATTTTATTTTATTTTATTTTATTTTATTTTATTTTATTTTATTTTATTTTATTTTATTTTATTTTATTTTATTTTATTTTATTTTATTTTATTTTATTTTATTTTATTTTATTTTATTTTATTTTATTTTATTTTATTTTATTTTATTTTATTTTATTTTATTTTATTTTATTTTATTTTATTTTATTTTATTTTATTTTATTTTATTTTATTTTATTTTATTTTATTTTATTTTATTTTATTTCATTTTATTTTATTTTATTTTATTTTATTTTATTTTATTTTATTTTATTTTATTTTATTTTATTTTATTTTATTTTATTTTATTTTATTTTATTTTATTTATTCTTTAAAAACAGTTGACAGACTGAACCACCACTGCACCTATGTAAATATATTATGATAATAATTTTAAGCTTTAGTATAAAGGTATATTACTCGGTTATAGCGCTTTAGGTGCTTAATATAATTCTGTAATCCCCATGGCTGTAAAAATGTTTCGAATGATACCTTATACATCTATTTGCCGTACAGAAGCCATATAAATATCTGATATAACGCTCAAGGCGCTATTAAAGACCTACGCAACTCTTTTATAGATGAGTAATACACTAGCCCTAAAAAAATCTGTTATAGAACCTAAGGCATTACAAAAAGCTTATTTACGCTCTTGAGCGCTATAAGCGCAACGCATAACTCCGTTTAAACTCCTTTATCTCCTAAAGTCCCCTTATACAGTTAACGGTGTTATAGAAAGTTCCCTTAACTCAGCTATACTTCCCTAGGCTGTCTAGCGATGCAATTACATGCTCATATATCACTATAAGTCATTAGTTTCCTACTAAACGGCTACTGTCCCGCCTAGCTGTTAAAGGGTTTTTTAAATAGCTAGTATACAACTTATAGAGAATTGTACAGCATTTGAACGACTCTTATGCAACTATCAGGCTGTATAACGACTGTATAAGCAGCTTGTGTGCTAGTTGGGTGGTGGGTGGAGCACGCGACGTGGATTGCAGATAGTGTTCTCATAACGTGGGAAGTGTAATAAGTCAAACTATGTTTAGCTACGTGACTCCTAGTTTATTATGAGCTCCTGGTACTTCTGCTTGGTATTTTTAACCATATTATATTTACTTAACTGGGATTTTTTCGTATTTTTTTACAAAAGAAAACAATATGAAACAAAACAGACAGGCAGACGAATAGGATTAAGGGTACAAACTAAAGGTCAGACTTTACTTTAGGTTCAAACTTAACCAATTTTTTTATGTGTGGGTATTCAAAAGATAAGGCTTGAAATAAAAGTTTCTTGTGTATAGGTAATATTTATTAGGTAAACATTATCAATTATTTAAATCCAAGCAAAAATGGAATCTGTTACATCATCATACGGACTAGTTCCTCTTGAATTTCCATCTTTTTTTAATAAAAATGTCTATATAAGAGAAAAGTTTTGTGTAAAAAAAACTACACAACATATGAAATTTTCTCGAATATCAGTTGTTGTATATACGCAGCCCATGGGAAATATTCGCAATGCGTATATGATTCTATAAAAATATGGTCTACAGCTGTCATAAACTATATGGTAGGCACATATTGTGGTAGAAAATATACCAAAATATAAAAGTTTTGTGTTACCCGTGACACAAATTTGCTAGCCCACAGACAGCACTCTAAAATATACATATATATATATATACGTAGTTTTTACTATAACCACAAGGAAAAATAAATTTTTGTGAATAGCCAAAGTTTTTATGCATTCCGATTACTGGTTTTGATACTATTACGTTGACTATTTTTTATATGTTTCATTGAGATATTGCCTACTATGCTTAGTAAACTTCTGAAATTAACTCCAAAAAACTGATTATTTCTCATTTCAAAGTCCAAAAGCATGGGCTTTCAACAACTATCGGAACCGACAATTTAACGTGTACCAAAAGCACGGAACCGGGTCCACTTATCTATGTTCTGTCCTCGCCAAAGGTTACTTAACCCAGAGACCGTTTACTGACCAGCACATTAAAACCAGAATGGCAATCAGTCCATGATCGTATTCATAGTGTTCTAGCATCACATCAAAAGTTAAATATATTCATCATCCTAACTTCAATTTCAGGTGCACAAACACACTACGTTATAACAAACAAAGTGAGATTAGAAAAGTTGTGTATGAACACACAGTGCTGCATCACGTATGTACTATGTCCACTGTACGGACGCACTATGTCCTTCAAAGTAAACATGCCTGGGGATAATGTTTGTCAGCTTTGGCTTACGATTTATTTTGAGGTACCAGGAGATTAGATGTGCAAAGGAGATTTCATTTTGTTTAGTAAGATTAGGCAATCGGAACTAAAAATAAGTAAAAAATATTTAACAAGAAACTTTGTACCGATCTTTTTATTATTATTTTCTCGTATCATACATCGATCTATCGAAGACGGGATAGAAACCGATATATATATTTTTTTATTTATAAGAGACGACTCCCTAACTAAAAATTGCTAAAACAACGGACACAAAATACACCAGACCCGAAACTACTTCTGGATCTCACAAATAATAGAATCGAAGCCGACCTCCTGACGCAATGGTGGCGGTGGCCTTAACCACTGCGCCACGGAGGCAGTCAAAAGTATTCATCTCCTTCAAAAGTATTCTCATATTTCCAGTTACTCTTAAGAAAAATACAATAACAATAATTACAATACGCACGTATATTTGTTACATAAAACGGTAACAAATTGTATGAACGAATACGAGAATAATGGCAGCATATTGTGAAGGTTCCCGCCGTCAGTCTTCATTAGCTCGCCCGTGCATAGCCACGAAATAACGTGACGTACCAATGTAACGATATTAAGAACTATAGGGAAGAAATAAATAATTAAGGAAGCTATTGGTACACTCAAAAAATGTTGCTTATGAAATTGTTAAAGAACTTGGAAGAATTTAGCTTTCGTAACCTTCAAATCATAAATTAACTTGCAAGATCAGTTATAAAATTAAGTCACAACTTTCTCCTCTTCGGAAAAAAGTGCCGATTGGCTTGTCAAGTGTTATTTTGACAGATGATTTCACTTTATTTAACGGTCAGTTATGAAAAGTTTATCTGACACTTATACTAGACTCGTACATAAATCTTCAGAAGAAGCGAGTGTATTTGTACCGAAATGTGGACAATAATTAAACAAATCTGGAGTTACTAAAGCTTTATAACCTGTTTAAGAATTAAGAACTAAATTACAAACAAACCAACGTTTATATTACTACAAAATTAGCCTCTAGAATAATCAGATCAGTATCTCTGACATTTTAATTAAACATACATATTCAAACAACGAAATTACAATTCCAATTGCTATCTTCATTATAAATTACAACAAAACAAAGACCTTAAAATCGTCCAAAAAAATAATCGTAGGAAGCAATTTGTAGAAGAGAGTTTTCATTGGTCCTGGAAGACAAGATGTATGGATGTCAAAGAGGTAAGCCAAGTTTATAAAAGATCGATCACACACGATCACGAGATCACCGTTGAAACCTAGTGTACCGGGTACGTCAAATTGATAGCCACTATACAATACATTGCTGCTTTCATGTAACGTGTTAATCACTATAATCTAAGGGAGAGATAATATTCAGGATAGCGATTTTCAAATAATTGTCAACTGAGATACGTGATAGTAGGTGGTGTTCTTTAGTCTCTGCCTACCGCTATGATAAAAAGGCGTGATATTATGTATGTTTGTATGTAGAATCGTTTATTTATTTGACCTTTCAATTGTGTGGGTAAAGTTTGATACAGTAATCCGTGATACCTCCCAAGAATAAAGAAGAGCGCTAACTGCTAAGTAACAACGGGCAACTTGGAAAACTTCTGTATTTAATCTCCACTCACAATTCTTATGATACAGGTTTATTAACTAGTTTATCCTCGCGGTTTCGCCTGCGTGGATAGAGTTTCCAGGGTAAATAGTATTTATCCTATGTTGTAAATTAGGTTACAAACTATTTTTGTGGCCAATTTGCTGTGAACTAATTAAATAATTTTGCGTAATACTTGACATACCAAACTTGAAGTAAACAAAATATCCAAACTTTTTAAACATATAAATTAGTAAGAAATAGGTTCAGTTTCAGTTTTACTAATACTGGTCTTTCTTCTTACTAATTTGACGACTAAGCTGACGATATAAGACTTGAAAGTTATTAAATGTAGATCACTACTATGCGTTACAATCAATTACAACGAATTGTCAAGTTGTAACATAGTTGAAGATGTGTTTATACAATTCGTTTCATATTTTAGAGCGCTATAAAACGTGATGTCTCTATGTTTACGAGTCGTATCTAGAAATTATACGAGTTGATTGTTTTGTGCAAGATCGTTGGATGGGAATCGTTTTATTGTGATGTAACATGAAAGCTTGTATTGCTGAGACATTTGTATGCTTTAAGTCAAAAGACGCCAAGAACAACTAGACCCAAGTATCAAACCAAAACTAAACTAACAAGTAATGAAAAAATACAGAATAATACTTTACTTTAGTGTTCAATAATACATTACCATTGCAGACAACTTACAAAAAATATTTAACAAATCACAATAATGTGTCTCAGAATACTCGCAATTGCAACTACACCTCAAAATGTTTTACTAAGAATAAAAAAGCGTAAGTTTGGATGTTTATTACTCAATGATACCAAACCTAAGGGGCATTTTTTCATGAAATTTGGAAAACAGGTAATTTATAACCTGGATTAACACTATAGATATTTTATAATATACTTTTAACTCCGAGAAATCTTTTTACGACGAAGTAACATACAGAATCTAGTAGCCCTAAAACAGCCATATCTCCATCCAGTCAATACCTAACTATTAAAGATCAACTCTACCCAATATTAATATCTTATACCCTCATAATAAGGTCCAAAATCATTAGCCAGCGTATAACGGACCTCAAGACGGCTAAATTAATTAGTTACGTACCTAATTTGTAATCTGTAATTGGTACACGGGTTTCAATGGCCATGGTCGCGTATAATATAGATTTAGAGGCACTACTATCGATTCTGATTGTTCTCGAGTCGTAGATCGAATCTCGTAATAGGTGTTGGTTGCCTAGCTGATAATACGTAGTGAGTATGATGGGTTGGTGTAAGGTTAATATAATAATCTTTAGAACTTATGAACGAGCTTGAACCTAATGCTGACGATGACATAAAATCTTTATTCGTATCAGTGGTGCCTATTTTTTAATAGAAAATCTGGCACATTCAAATTCAAAATATCCTTTATTTCGTAAACTTCGTACAAAGTATTTGAACTAATCATATATTGTATTTCTTTTGTCCGTTTCGGAAAAGCTGATTGCTCGTGAGAAGAAACGGAAAGAAACTCACGGCTTGCTCTGGTATCCCGGTGTTTATGAATGTGAGTTTTGTAATCTAAAGAAATCTGTAATAAGTAGGTATTCAGACGTATAAGTACGTTTTACGATAGTCACTTATACTGTTCGAGTAAACAGGCCAATAACCAAAAATTATGGTTTTAAATGAGAGAGATCGAAGGATTAAGGGAAGGCTTAGAGTAAGCGTTATACAACATCACTCTTATAAGATTTTAAATTAATATTCATAGGAAGAAAGAATAAAGGACAAAGCGGTTAATCGCTGTTAAGAAAATAATTAAGGATTTTCTTTAGAACGAGACAGTTTAGAACGAATTAATAAACCTATGTCTATAGCTACATCACTTATAAAAAGCAGTCAACGATCCTCCGCCTAGCTACTCCATTGTTACGTAATTGTATTTCAATTTCTAACTTTCCTTCCACTTTCTTTCACTAAAAATCGAAATAAGGAAACAAAAAACAAGTTACGTAACGGCAAGGTTCGCGGTTCGAAGCTGACTTGTGGCCAAAATAAATATTTTGAGGCACTACAGTGTTTTATTCGTTTTGTTTTCGCTAGCTTTGCTCGGTAGGCTTTCTGCGTATATTTTTGAATATTTTCCAAGCTTCCAATTGAGTTCGAGTGCTAAACAAATGGCTTTTTTGTGGCGTGATATGTGAAAAAAGAAATGTCGATACTTGTTGTTTTCGTGAATACGAAACAAACGAAATCGAAAATCGGAACATAAATGTTAGTTCCCATGGAATGTCTTCAAACTTGAATACGTTGCTTGCCTGTAGTTAAACTGTTCGGCTCATGGTGATATCAATAATAATAATTCATCTTTTATTTTATTTTTTCTTTTAGGTTATAGCTGAATGAATTAATGTAAAAAATTGTTTATAAACATAAGCTCTTTACAATTTTAATACCAATTATGTCTTTAAAGTACATTTATATACAAGCTTAAGTTTTGTGGACCTTTGATTAATGTCTTGATTAATAAGTATAATAAATAAAAAATAAATTTAACCCATTAATGTCCCACTGCTGGGCAAGGGTCTCCTCCCGTAATGAGGGAGGGGTTAGGCCTTGAGACCACCACGCTGGCAAAGTGTGGGTTGGGGACTTTGCATGCCCTCAATAAATGTATTAAACAAATTTTAGGCATTTTATAAATATTTAATAACAAATTAAAAAACGAATACCTTTAATAATTAAACAAATTCTAATACTATTTCCTAAAACCTACACCAAATCTAAAACCCCAAATGTCTAGTTCACAGACCGCAGAACAGCGATTCAAGATTTGATTTTCATTTGCCAATTAGTGAGTTCCACTACGTACGAGGATAATATGATCGCTTCGTGCGCCCCGCATTGCAACTGCCAACTTCGACACGGCAATTTCGTAAAATTGCAGCCGATTTGAGAATTTCCAATTGGATAACTATAACTAAAGCTTTGGAAAACTAATTTCTGCAACGCTGACATTAAAAGTTGTAGTTTAGTTTTTTGTAGAAAAAAACGTTAGCTATTTGGAGCGAGGTCAAAAAGGTTTTCTGTAAAATCGTTACAAAGAATTTAACTTCTAACTATAAAAAATATGATTTTTAGTAAAAAATTTTGTAAACAATCTTGCAATAACATTGTCAATATTTACTAAAAATCGTTTGTCGTGTTAAAGGCTCTGTATCTGTGTGACAGATAAGATGGGCTAAAATTTACAAATGAACTACTTTTTATTTAAGCCCTGCAGATACGTGAAAATGAAGACACATATACAGGGTGTCCCAAAACTCAACGATAATCCATGACAGGATGAAAGGCCAAGTCATACCGGTTCTAGGAAAAATAAAAAAAAAATTCCATATCACTTAGTTCAGCAATAATAGACACTTTTCAAAAAAGTTGAAATTCCACACCCTTGGTCGCATTTTCAAGTCCTGTGATCACCAATGTCACAATTTCGCTGTGTTTTTTTGAATTTCGTGATCTTCATTAAATATGCTATTAATCGTAAAACAAATTAATGCACAAAACATTGTTAATTTAATAAAAAAAGTTAAGTTTTAGTGAGTCATGGTTCACAAAAATATCGTTAGTTAACTTTGACGCTTCATATTGAAAAAAAAATGTACTACACTACCCTTGGCAAGTTATTTCAAAAGTTGGCGCATTTAATCAAGATTTCAAAACGGTGCAACACTTGTCACTTTTCTTGCCATTAAAAATGTTATTTTTATTTGAACGACGAGTATCCTCGAAAATGGATCGAACGCAGTGGTACAATTGTATGGCGTCCTCGTTCCCGCGATCTAAATCCAGTAGATATTTTTTACTGGGAATGCATGAAAAGAATGAAAAGAAAAAGTCTATTCGAAATCAGTACAAAATCTATCAAAACTTTGCCAGAAAATTGACACAGCGTCAGAGGTAATAAATGCAAGGAATTTTGCTTGACTGGTGCCAAGGTCTTTTGTAAGGCGTTGCAGAGCCTGTATTCGTGCCAGAGGAAAACAATTTGGAATTACTTTAGTTTAAAGAGAATAATTAAATAAGAACGATGGTTCGTTCATTCTTTTTTTTTATTATCATTACCTATTATGTTTATTACATTAAATATTGGTTATGGACTGACTCAATTACATCTTTACTAAAAATAATTGCTTTCCTCTGGCACGAATACAGGCTCTGCAACGCCTTACAAAAGACCTTGGCACCAGTCAAGCAAAATTCCTTGCATTTATTACCTCTGACGCTGTGTCAATTTTCTGGCAAAGTTTTGATAGATTTTGTACTGATTTCGAATAGACTTTTTCTTTTCATTCTTTTCATGCATTCCCAGTAAAAAATATCTACTGGATTTAGATCGCGGGAACGAGGACGCCATACAATTGTACCACTGCGTTCGATCCATTTTCGAGGATACTCGTCGTTCAAATAAAAATAACATTTTTAATGGCAAGAAAAGTGACAAGTGTTGCACCGTTTTGAAATCTTGATTAAATGCGCCAACTTTTGAAATAACTTGCCAAGGGTAGTGTAGTACATTTTTTTTTCAATATGAAGCGTCAAAGTTAACTAACGATATTTTTGTGAACCATGACTCACTAAAACTTAACTTTTTTTATTAAATTAACAATGTTTTGTGCATTAATTTGTTTTACGATTAATAGCATATTTAATGAAGATCACGAAATTCAAAAAAACACAGCGAAATTGTGACATTGGTGATCACAGGACTTGAAAATGCGACCAAGGGTGTGGAATTTCAACTTTTTTGAAAAGTGTCTATTATTGCTGAACTAAGTGATATGGAATTTTTTTTTTATTTTTCCTAGAACCGGTATGACTTGGCCTTTCATCCTGTCATGGATTATCGTTGAGTTTTGGGACACCCTGTATAGGCCATTGTAAACACCATTATTTATTATTTAGCACGGCAGTTAAATGTCAGGCTTCGAAAATCTGACATTTTATAAACATAAAAGTCAATAAGTTTCATAACGAATAGAAAATTGTAACACATTAGCTTAACATACTTTTTTATTAATTGGAATAAGACAGGTTAATAAACATTGTTTTATTTTTTATTTATTTTAGCCATATCTATCCTATCCTAATATTATAAAGCTGAAGAGTTTGTTTGTTTGTTTGTTTGAACGCGCTAATCTCGGGAACTACTGGTCCGATTTAAAAAATTCTTACAGTGTTAGATAGCCCATTTATCGAGGAAGGCTATAGGCTATATATAATCACGCTACGACCAATAGGAGCAGAGTACCAGAGAAAAATGTTACAAAAACGGGGAAAATTATGATTCTCTTATGTGACGCAAGCGAAGTTGCGCGGGTCAGCTAGTCAGACATAAAATCAATTTCAAATGTTATAAAAGTTTTCTAACATAGCTAACTATTCACCTATAAGCTTTAAATCATCCAGCCTACAGTTGGTTTATTGCAAGAAGTATATCAGTTGACAATAGTTGGTAGTTTGCCATCAGATAATGTAATGTAACAAAATAGTTTAAGACTTTGTTTGTTCCATGTTACGGGCTCTTTTATTAAGGATTAACATAGTCATAAAGCTATACTTGTAGCGTCTTACTAATAAACGTCATATAGGCTCTGATTAATTATACAGCGTTTTGTCACGGCCGATCAGTTTTGAAATTGGATGTTTAGGTCACTTTAAATTGCTTTTGAAACTGTATATGAGTTAAAATGATAAAACACTATACTCTAATCACAGCGTACAGGATGCACTTGTGAGACAGGTATAAGCGCTATCATAAAATACGTCTTTATTTACCAACTAGCTGACCCGCGCAACTTCGCTTGCGTCACATAAGAGAGAATGGGTCAAAATTTTCCCCGTTATTGTAACATGTTTTACTGCTGCTCTGCTCCTATTGGTCGTAGCGTGATGATATATAACCTATAGCCTTCCTCGATAAATGGGCTATCTAACACTGAAAGAATTTTTCAAATCGGACCAGTAGTTCCTGAGATTAGCGCGTTCAAACAAACAAACAAACAAACAAACAAACAAACTCTTCAGCTTTATAATATTAGTATAGATTAGTATAGATAAGTGGATACGACAATGTTCTTTTGATTAAATGTGTGTTGCAGATATCTTATTTCTGTTTTACACCGAAAAAGGTGGAAATCGATCCAGACATTCTATAACATTATATAAATGGTATAACTAACACATACATAGTATACATACATGGCATAACCACTGAATCGAATTTCACTACAGCAATAGTTAAAAACCCGTTTTGAGACATAGGCGAGAACACCAGACAGTAAAACACGCTGGCGAAACCATCGGCCTACACCAGAATACATAAAATACATTTAAAAAAATAATAATATTATATCAACATAGATACATAAAATACACATTAAATAGCACTATAATGGAGAATGTTACCTAATTTTGATTTTTAGCACTCCATATTGTCGTTTAAAAATAAAAAATACTGGTGAAAGAATTACTCCGATACGTCAATTAGTTTTCGATTTATAAGTAAAACAAGTTGTAACCGCACGACGCTAGCTCTCGGTGACGGTGTGACGTCACTCTACACTTGCTCAGTCTGGCTCACACAGTCCGCTTGCGGTCGCGCGCTCGGTGCGTTGAAATTATTCCTAAATACTTTTAAAAATGTTCAATTCAAATACTAGGAAATCATATTTTGTGCCTAAATGTAATTTAATATTATGTAGGTAAGTATATTAGTAATAATAAATAACTTCATCTTATAATGAAACAATTTCTAACCGGATTGATCCCGAGTTTATTGATTTTACTGTGGCAGGAAAAATGTAAAATCGATAAGTATGCGATTATTTCGGTTAAAAACTGTTTCATTATAATATGCAGTGATCTTAAATATCTAACATTATTACTTATTATACCTATGTATAATATACTAGAAGCCGCCCACGACTTCGTCCGCATGAAAACCTTTCCCGCGTAAATCCCGATCCTTCGGGAACTCGAGGATAAAAAGTAGTCTATGTGTTATTCTGGGTCTTTAGCTATATATCAAATTTCATCGTAATCGGTTCAGTCAAATTTGCGTGAAAGAGTAACAAACATCCATACATACTTACATACGTACATACTTACATACATACATACATACATACGTACATACATACGTACATACATACGTACATACATACGTACATACATACGTACATACATACGTACATACATACGTACATACATACGTACATACATACGTACATACATACGTACATACATACATACATGCATACATACGTACATACATACGTACATACATACATACATACATACGTACATATGTACGTACATACATACATACGTACGTACGTTCACACATACGTACATACATACATACATACAATGACATATGTATGTCATTGTATGTATTACTTATGTACTTATGTATGTATATATGTACATTCTCACAAACTTTCACATTTATAATATTAAGTAGGATTTCGGAAGCAACAAAACCTCTATTTGTTTCACAAATAATTTGCAACCATTATTCAATTTATTTCAGTTAGATTATATAAATAGATAAAGGGCAATCGCCTTTTTAAAATCCCTTATCCATTTTATTAATCGAATAGTATTTACTATTAATATAAGTTATTTTATACATAAGCGGACGAAAACACAACAAAATACTACGCAAGCTATACTAAGACTACCAAAATACTAAGCGGGACGCGGCCCGCGCGGCGCGGCAATGTAGTATGACGTCACAGCCGCTCACGCGGCTGTTAGCGGGACTCGATATTTTTCGAAACTTTGAATGCTTATAAAATCAAAACTATTTGGTATTTTTGACTAAAACAAAAACTAGTTTATATGTATACATAGAGGCTATACTGTGTCAAAATTTCAAGTGATTTGGCATACCTAGTAACATTCTCCATTAGTCAGGTGTGAACGCAACCTGTGGCGTAATCGTATTTGGCACCCGACTGTGGCATATGATTTTATAGCTAGCTATTGATTACGTGAAATTTGGCTCCAGCCAGGATTACGCGGTCTCGGCTTTATGCCCCGTATAAAATTTATTTAATAATAAATAATCAAAAAGTTTAATGATATAAAATGCTGTTAGATTTTTTATTTCTTGGAATTTTTATCGTGTTTGGCAAGAGGCTTCGGTGCGGTTAAATGGGATCAATTTTATTAACGGTAAAAATAGCGTAGGTATGTCTTTAGATTCTAGTCTAGACTTTAAAACTTTAACATAACGTGAAGTTATAAAAGGTAATTTCTAATCTATACTAATATTATAAAGCTGAAGAGTTTGTTTGTTTGTTTGATTGTTTGTTTGTTTGTTTGTTTGAACGCGCTAATCTCAGAAACTACTGATCGGATTTGAAAAATTATTTCAGTGTTAGATAGTCCATTTATCGAGGAAGGTTATAGGCTATATATCATCACGCTTTTACCAATAGGAGCAGAGTACCAGTGGAAAATGTTACAAAAACGGGGAAAATTTTTAACGCTTATGTAACGCAAGCGAAGTTGCGCGGGTCAGCTAGTTAGAAATATGATACTAATTCATACCATCGTATATCGTTACTAACAGAGCTCTGGCTTCGCACAGTTTAAGAAATTATGTACTTAAACCTTCCTCGGTAATTGCTACTATTAGGAACTATCTATTGGTGACTACGGGTGAAATCCTATTCAGTACATTTTAAGGTTAGCGCGAACAGACAGACAAACGCGACGGAATGACTTTATTTTATAATACTAGCTGACCCGGCAATCGTTGCTTTGCCATATAAATTTTAAAAAAAATAGTGTCACACAAGGGTATGAAAAATAGATGTTGGCCGATTCTCAGACCTGCTCAATATGCTCACAAAATTTCATGAGAATCGGTCAAGCCGTTTCGGAGGAGTACGGCAACGAAAACTGTGACGCGAGAATTTTATATATTAGATGTTGTGATAGTGATTAATGTAGAAATGTCTTTGGTTGTCGTTCTTTGACGTAAAAAGAACTGAACCAATTTTGATTAAGTAAGGCAGGTAAGGAGGTTATATTCTGTTGAAGGACATAGACTTCTTTCTTCCGACGAAATATTCTAATACAATTAGAATATACCTACTACAATTATAAACAATTGTCAAAACATCACCAATCTATACAAGAAGACAATGCAACCGCCACTTACTATACATAATAGATATGAATCGATACGATGTTTGTGGGTCAAAGTAACCCAATAATTTAGCTCAGCATTGAACGTCTATATTTACATAGATCGATAACAATCATACAGACGCTGTTTGTTTCTTACTCATTGAATGACTCATAGTTTCATTCATTGTTATATTAAAGACTCACTAATTTGGAGTATTTTTGTTTCAGTATAATTTTCTTTAGCACCTACGGTTTATGTGTTATAATGTTTCCTACGGTCGGGACTATTAAATATCTTTAGTTTGACAATTAAGTCGTACTGCGAATATAGTTCCTAAGACGCCCGATAGAGGCGCTGATTAGATTAGTGAACATTTCAATAGCTAGTCGGTAGTCCGGTGCAGCTATTACTTTTAGCTTAAGGTGCTAAAACCAAAGTAGGTACGAAGTCGTGTAGAATATGGTCCCAGTTATTGAAACTTCGAAACTCATGAACCCGATAGACACGTTGCCGCTTGAATTTGAAGCTCGAACTCAAATACATAATAAATTATTCAGTAAAATGATGATAAACCTTAGGTGACAATTACACTAAAATCTTCATCGCGTAGCACACTTTCATTGGTAAAGTTCGGATAAAAATCGGTTTTCAAAAGTTCACCAGTTTTTGAGTTATTACAAATAGCCAATCAGATAGGTCATAAGCGCAACTGAAGGCTTATTCCACAATATATAATGTATTTTATAGTACAAATTGAAAACAAAATCAAACAAACCATTTGCATAGCGAGACTTTGACATTCAATATCAATATGTAGGTACTTATTGCTTTCAGATCCAATGAAATGTATTTTAACCTGCTTCAATAAAAAGAGGAAGTTTTTTAAACTCATGTTATTGTTATTTTGCAATACTTTTACGTTATTTAGGAGCATAATAAATATATTGGTGAAATAAGACTGGAATACAGGTGGCGACAAAAAATTATTCCAAATAGACGAGGCTCCATTGTAATGAAGAACTAAGAATCTAATTTACCGATTCTTCGCAATTCGTACCCGACCTACAGTTGCCCTACTATATTATTATGTTTTATACTTCAGAAAGCATCACACATACATACATAATATCACGTCTTTTTCCTATAGGGGTATAGGGAGACATTATAACGCCACTTGGAATGACCCTTACAAACTAACCCTTAGGTAGGTATTAAGTATTAACCTCATTCACATTCATAGATTAACTCTTCTATATAAATAAAAAAAACATTCGAAAATGTCTGCATAGAAAAAAGGCTGAATAGAATCAACTTAAAACTAAAGTCTTTCTTAATCTGTGGTAGTCAAAGAAATATAAAAGTACACACAGATTTGTAAGTTTCCGAACAGTTATTGGCATTATGAGCAACTGACAAAGGAATCCAAGTTCAATCCCAACTTACTTATTAGTTTCAGCCAGGATCATCCCGCGGGAGTCGTTCCGAGCTGATCCGGTTCCCTTCAAGACGCGAACAGATAACTTGCCGAGATTCCGTTACTAAGCAGTTATTCTATTTAATCTAAATGTAAGGTCATTGACTTATTGCATTCTGTAGCTTTGTTTTTTTTTTCTGAGTTAGAATACTCTTTTATGAGTTGTTAAAAAATATAATAAGTACTAGCTTTCCACCCGCAGATTTCCCACACCCTCTTCGGAATAGAATTTCCAAAAATCCTCTTTCTACGCTCAGTGGTTTCGGCTGTACGTTACTCATCAGTCATACAGACACTCACTCAGTAATGGAAGAGTTTGTTATAATAATTTATTGAATGATTAATTGCCAGTTCTTTTTAACGTGCGTATATAAGGTTGGCAATTATAGCCTATGACTAGATAGGTACTAAAATATATGCTTTATTGACTAGAGACATATTATTGGAACTGGCAATAACAAGAATAAGAGTACACAGAAATATAATCGCATGTTTGCAAGAACAATACTGCTAAAATATCGCATGAATTGTTTGTAATTTCACAACAATCTAGTAACAAATATATTTTCCAATCAGTAGAAACTAACTATTGACATAAATAAGTAAATACACATATATATATGCCAAATAATCGAATACACCTACACATCACACACATGATTGACCTAATAAACACATTTCGTGTCAGCCATTTTTTCCTTATAGAATTCTTCAATACATATTATCATTGGAACTTAATAAAATGATATACGTATCTGTCATACTGCCTACGCGAACCTCCTACTTCCTCATGTTATCCTGGTACTTTATTCTTGTAATACATATTTTATTAATCGTTCTGTACCGCCTACTTTGTCACGCGGTTTCGCCTATGAGATTGATTAGGTGGGAGTAGAAAAATATCAAGAAAAATCGCTTAAAATAAGTTTACTTCGTTGATTTTTACTATACAAGCCTTTTATCGTGTGTATTTTTTTTGTATAGTACAAAGCACCTTAGCCAAGCCGCACTTGGCCAGCTTGGTGGGCTTTAAGCCTCACAAAAGGTAAAAAGTTCCCTAAACTATAAATGATTTCACTCAAATTTTATAGTATTTCTCGATAGCTACTCGATTTTTGATAGTCGATAATATTTAAAAATAACGCTTCTATACTAAATCTATCAACATTGGTTCAATATCCTTTACCAAGTGATTTAATTTGTTCTTGCCGAATCGGTGAATTCACCGGAGGTTAAAATGTAATAGTTGCAGTAAATTCACTGAACTCTTATATAATTATTAAATTGCACTGGGACAAAAAGTCTCACGAGTTCTAACGTTGAACTAATGGGAATGAGTGAGCGCATTAGCACTTAACGCTTTGAAATTATATCTAGCTAAAACGCTAGTATTTTTTTCTTTTCCCACGTTTTTTTGCAACTTATGGATAGCAAATTACAGTTTTGATTGTATTTTCTTAATATGTAAAGTGAGAAAACATTTGGTTCTATTAGTAGCCACAAATTGCCAAAGACAACCTTTAAATTTACGAAAGTTTAAGCCTAAATAGGCCACGTAGAAGAGAGCTAATGACTAAACAATATTATCTACTATATCTATGATCATAATCGTTAAGAGAAAAAGAGATAAAATAAAACAATCAGCAATCAATGATTGTAGAAACCGATTCACGATTCAGTCATTGCACCGATAGGAAATAATCCCGATTGGAAACTCCACTGGGAATACAAACAGAGAACGTTTAGTACCTCGCTCGAGGGCCCTTTGAACTCTCTATTTCCTTTATTTGAGTTAATTCTTGTTGAACAGTATACTTGTAACGGGATATCCACGTAACGGTCGCTAACAATGTTACGTAAGATTGTAATCCTTGCTGTTGAAAGAAAACATAAAAAGTGTAGTCAAAATGGTCATGTAAGTCTGTTCTATTTTTAAAGTAGTGTGATAATGTGACAGTCCAAGAGGCCAGTCTGATAAAAAAAAGGATCAGTTGCTTTTGGGGTTATCTTCGTTTGAAAACTATCTTTTGGAGTCAACTGAGTTGTGTGTTTGAAGTTTTTGCATTCTTGCTGTTTTCTGACTCAGGTCAACGATTACTATCTCATTGAAAGTGTTCAGAAAGACTGACCTACTGTATCGTTCGCTCAAATATCACTGGACGGCAAGATTGACGTGACTAGTTCAAAGACAAAACATCTCAGACTGTGGCGATAATTTTTTAATCGTTTGTTAACCAGTGAATAGAACGTTGATGTTATGAAAAGTGGCCATTACGAGATCGTAAATTTAGTTGTTTTTTATGAAGATATTTTTATCAAAACTCAAAGGGCAAAAAGTGCTTATTTTTAGCCAATCTATACGATAAAAGCAAAAGAATTACAATATATAACATTTTTGAAAATTTTCGAAAATTTTTCTAAGTCCTAGTCGCCTTGCACACCCTTTGCTACACTCCAACCTTTTTATCTAATAAATATAAATTCTTCCGCCAATATAAAATAAAAGAACAATTAAATTGATAATTCACACGTCAATTTTCAAATTAACAACTTGTGACGTAACGCCTTAGGACATTTTGAAAGCGTATAGAAAATTAATATTCAGCCGTAAAACGTAACAGTCTTGATAATTTAAGATGCTTAATAAACGCGGCGATGAAGATCCAAGGAAACATTGAGATGAGAACGTAATCCTGCTTTCGTTCATAAGACTTTATAAGACTACCGCCTAAATAGAGCCCGCTAATTGATTTTTCTTATAAAACTGGATATTTGAGATAAACTTTCGCTAAAATGGGCTATCTTATCAAGGAAATACCTTAAAAACTTTAATTTAGCACAGCGTGGTACTCGTAAACCGCGGTCTTATGTGACAAGATGTATGGATTTGAATGAAGTATAAAAAGTCTGTCGTAGCAAATAGCGTTCTTTGGTCTCTGCCTACCCCTATGGGAAAAAGGAGTGATTTTATGTATGTAAGTATGTATTTAGCACAGCAAGTAACGCTATATGTATCGTAATCTACATTAAACGCCTGCTCAAATGTTTAGTAAAACAATACGCCTACATATTGTTCAAGTTAGAATAAGGTCAAAATGGTTGTGCAGAATAAATATTTATTTATTTCTTTCTATTAGGAAACAGGTCCAGAAAGCCCTTGTGCTTGTTTCATGTCTGTTTCTTCTTAAGTCTAGGTTTCCGCAAAATTCTCGGCATCCTCTTAATGGCATTTTAAAGACCATTAATTTCGCGAAGAATCTCCTAAACGCGTATTTAATTGCTTTACTTTGCATGTAATGGATAAATTATTGTAAATCGAAACGTACAATATCAATCAGCTTCTAAGTTAAAACTTAATTATTAATAATTTTATTTTACTGTTTAAATAAACCTAGTTAAATTATATTAATGGAATAATGAAAAATGTATGCCCCGAAATGTAGGTAGGTTATTTTTTGTGTCCAAAAACGACACCGTTTTTATTACACAAGTACCTACAAACTTAATATTATAAACTGCTAAGCGGAACTACAAACTTTCATAACTTTAAAATATTATAGAATATTAGAAATATTAGAGGTTAAATCTATCACTTACCTTACATAAAACTTCCATATCGGCCATAGAACACAGTTCTCAACAGTAACTTCCACATAATTTATGTTTCTAACAAAAATTAACACGTCAACCAACAGTTTTAAAATAATCGCAAAACTTACACAACCCGAATAGCGAAAACGCTTCGTTTCAAACTTAAAGTTTACAAAAATAATTTTAAATTAAATAAACACATAATTTTTTAATTCACTATTGTCAATTTTATTTTTTAATTTGGTTGTTAGAATTCCAAATTTGAATTTGCGGTTGGCGGGAGTGTTAGGCGGAGCGACGCGCTTCCCGCCTGTCCCAAACATTTTATCACACTGAACATTGGTGAAATCTGCCATTAGGGACGTGCCCTGAACTCGACTTTTATTGTTCGCAATAATGTTCGCTATCGAAACAATACCACACATACAGTTCGCGCGGAACAAATAAACACTGCTATAAACGCCTTGCACTGCGTTTTATGGCTGTTGTGTTTTTTATTGCGTAAAAAGTGGTGTAATAAACATGAGTTAGCACTATTCTTAGGTTTATTTCACAAACATTCACAGACGTGTTAATTACATCACAATTTATAGTTTACATTTGGACCAATTAAAAGTGGAAACAATCACAACAAAACACATTAATAAAACATTAGAACAAAAATCATAAACTAATAATATTTTTTAAGACCAATGAAACTTGTACTCTTTGACTTTCGCGTTATCAAAATAATAAACGCCATTTATCAAACATCGACATATTCTATCGAGTGTGGTCCCATCACTATCATCCCGAGCGCGACCGTCACGCACTGTCCATAGCACGGGAACAACATTGGTCGAGTTGACGCATGCGCACAAACTGTTTTTCACTAAACTCCAGTTGAATTTCACTTTGGTCTCTAGACTGCCTATAAATCTTCTCACAGGCCTATTTGCGTGGATATCAGAGGTTTTCCTAACATCTACATAAGTCGGGGTGAATGTCCTTGCATATTGTCATGAACTATGACGTCACAAACCGTTAGAATCGCCACGGCTGTTTCTTATGAGTTATTTGAAAAGTTTTTAATGAGAAAGTTGTTGTAATGTTTGAAGTTTATCGCGAACGATGCTGGTTTCTTGTTTTTAAAAAGATTAAACGTATTTGTGAAAGTTTACTGAGATTTGATAGCTTTTGTAACAAAGTAAATTGAAGGATAATAAAGAAACCTTTATACGCGTGAATAATTTTCTGAAATTTTAATTTTGCATTTACGCATTTTTATTTGTAGTTAAAGTTAATATTTTATTCATGAAAATAAATTACCAAAATTCATTTTTACGTAGTTGCTTCTGGTAGATACAGTATTTTATTGTAATGCTCAAACATATTACTTTACTCACGTTTTTATTAAACGTGTGAAAACCTCTCTTTCATCTAACTAAACGGCCGTGGAAAATAATAAAGTTAGTCGTAGGAGGCCTACGCCACGTAGCGCATCTACGGCGTGTAGCTGTTACGTAGCGCGTATATATTCAACGTCCTATGGATTGTAGATACATTTAAGAAGAACGTGCTTCATGTTGCTACTTGGTTGGAAATAGTATATTTAAACATGTTTTTTTTTGGTTATTTATTACGATTAAAGCACTTTGTAACAAAATGCAATAAGTTATTCTCACTTTACGTCTTTAAACACTTAAATATAAGTTCATAGTTAAATTCGGACCTCAGGCTCTCAAGAATTTAAAGACTTCAAACATCTCAACCGCTAACAAAAATAAATATTAGTTTCTAGCCGTACGTGCCTCATCCCATGTTAATCTGGTAATTACAGGTCCGCATTGCTTATAATGTCAGTATTAACATCATTGTATGGATATAATAAATGTCTAGCCATGCCTCACGTAATGACACATCTCGCCGATCGTGCTATGCAGGCAGCTTGTCGGTTACCTATACAGGAGTAAAGTAAGTATTTTTTTCTTATTACGATAATATATTATTAGCTACTGGTACTGGTTCTACTGGTACTGGTACTGGTAATGCCCGCCTTCCACTGCGAGCGGAGCGGGCTTCGTACGGACTCCGTTTAACTCGCAACGGCAATCTTCATAGAAGTGCTTCCACTGTGAATGAGCGAACGGAGCGGAGCAAAAGAGTAAAAAGAGTTACAAAAGTGGTGACAGAGTTGAGCGGATTTCTAACGGACTCCGCTCGACTCGCAACGCAAAATTTCATAGAAATGCTTCCATCGTGAACGAGTAAGCGAAGCGGACTGAGCGAGTTAAAATGGGTCCGCTGTGTCATTGTGTTGCGCGCTAGTTTTGAACGGACTCTGCTTACACCTCCGCCCCCTTCACCCTCCCTGCCCCTTTTCTCGCCCGCTTTCGTCCTTTGTCAGTGAGTCTAATATGGTTGCTCATCCAAAATCTTGGTTTGTTACGCTTCTTTTTCTTGTTATAATGGTAGAGCAGCAAGCATTTATTTATTGTATTTACGTAGTGCTCTTCACTAGAATCGTCGGACATCATTTTCGTAAAATTTATCGCGCGACTTGCTTCCTCTGCGGACTACCCGGCACTGAGATATTTTTTCTGCGCCTCTTCGCTCATGGCTGCTGACAATGGAAGGCAAACAACTCGCTCATCTGACTCCACTCATTTCCCGCCTAGCTCACTCCTCGAAACTCGCCGGCAATGGAAGGCAAAACCCATTTTTCACTGAAACTCTTTCTTAATGGATGGTGAGAACTATTTACTCCTTTCCGCTCAGCTTTTTCCTACTCATTACCCTTTCGCAGTGGAAGGCGGGCATAATGGTTACTACTACCTTCTGCCTGTGACTTCGACCGCGTCAAAAGACAAGTAAAATCGTATGTGTTATAAACTATGTGAGTACCAAATTTCACCCAAATCCGTTTAGTAGTATTTTCGTAAAA
This sequence comes from Anticarsia gemmatalis, assembly GCF_050436995.1. Taxonomy (NCBI): domain Eukaryota; kingdom Metazoa; phylum Arthropoda; class Insecta; order Lepidoptera; family Erebidae; genus Anticarsia; species Anticarsia gemmatalis. The sequence continues at coordinate 2,652,813 of NC_134764.1, read as the reverse complement.
GATTTACATACATACCGACATACACATAACTATAATAACTAGATAATAGGACCGTTATGTCAGTATAACAAAAATAAAAACATTAAAAATTAAAAAAAACGCAACGTAATTGGACAGTAGGTATAATTAATTATTCAAGCAAAGATCATTAAAAATAAACGCTTCAACTTCACGAAAAAAATTGGCCTGTACCTAAAATGTAGATTATAATCCAATAATTTATTTCTTTGACCAAATCACACCTACAGATCGACGGCATCCAAACGTTGTATACAGCAAAAAACCTAGGTAACATTGTTAAGCCCAAATTTACGTTCGAAAATTTACATAACATAATAGAATCAGCAAAAACTCTACATTTGAACACTGTATTTTATGATTTACTGGAATGAATCCGGGGGAAATTTATAGGCGAAAGTAAAAAGGCATATTCGTTTCTTGAGCTTACCTTGTCATCATCTTAAGATGACGTCAGATGATTGATGGAAACGATTCCTTGCGAAGGGTCTCGAACAATATTCGGATTTGAGTTGTCGAGATGTTTTCTTGCGTGAGTTTGTGTAGGTAATGTATTAAAGCTTTTAGATTGATCGCCTATAAATTGATTGGAGTCATAGTTTAAAATTTGGGAGTCTCTGGTATGACTCACTAAATCACAACCGATTTTTGTCTGTGAATTTGAGAATTTTAGGGCTCCTACACACAATGCCGGCGGCATAAAATTCTAAGCGGCTAACATTCGAGCAGTAATGCTGAGTATTGGGAGCTCTGCACGGCTTGTGCCGCCGGCATGTGTGTATTAGCCATTTGAGTTATAAGTTTTGTGTTTACTTTTCTACTACTTTTCTTTAGTGCGTCAACAGAGGTCAACCAATTAGAAAACAAATTTGAACGTCGCAGTACTCCACGGTCCACCCAATGACCGCTAGTGTAACTCCGGCTTAAGCTTGCTAGTACAATTTGTTTGTATAGTGGGTAAAATCAAACGACCGTTTTACGTATATATTTAATATCTAAAAGATACATAGCACTAACATAGATATGAGAGCTGTTATCACAGCACAGAAACATTAAAATTAACAGAATAGGTAATTTGGAAAAAAATCTCAACATAGTAATGCCATCTGTTGTTCTGTTTTAGAACTACTTGAAAATAATCTCTGTAGGCTTCCTTTTCTTCTACGCTGACGTTGGTCGACCATTCTATCAAACGGGAATAAAGAGAATGCTTTATAGGAAACTAACTTTTACCCGCAACTTCGTCCGCCACTTGAATTTTTCCATGGGAATGCGTCATTTTCCGGGGGTAAAAAGTATCGGGTATCAAATATCTCCATACCAAATTTCATGCAAATTGGTTCAGTAGTTTAGGCGTGATTGAGTAACAGACAGACAGACGTTACTTTCGCATTTATAATATGAGTATGGAATGCACAGCGACGCTGTCTAACAAAGCAAATGTTGTGACCGACGTCAGCGTAAGAGAAAAGCAAGCCTAATAACCGATTTGAATTACTTCTTGATACTTGAAACTTACGAAAAATTGGAATGTTATTTTTACGAAATATGATATGAATATGTTTGTATGATATAATGATTAATATAAAATGCTTGAATCTCGTACTACCTCTGAAAGAGAGCTTACACTAAAGAATATTCAGATCTTAGACATAATAAAAATCATATAAAAATAATAGTAACTGAATCTCACTCTTGAATATAAAATTTCACATTACAACTAAGAATAAATTTTAGTAAAACGAACTTTTTTTTATACTGTTACTGTCCCACTGCTGGACAAGAGTCTCCTTCCAAACGAGGGAGAGGTTAGGCCTTGAGTCCACCACGCTGGCCAAATGCACATGCGGACTTTGCATGCCCTCAAGAAAAGAATTAAACAATTTTTAAGATGCAAGGCTTTACTACTATTTTTTACTTTCACTCACTTTAATGGATCGAAATTAAAAATCCGAAAATTGATTTCATAATTGACTCAAATGCATTTAATTTCAAACTTCGAATAAAGTATTATTTGTTTTTAATTTTATGGTAAAATGAATCATTCTTATTCACGAACAGTTGGTTAAAAATACGTACATAATTGTATTTATTATTTATTTAATTGCCTTAAAGGCTTTCAGAACTTAATTAACCCGTGAAAATGCCTAAGGCCTTCTACTATCCATAAAAGAATATTATATTCACTTAAAATAAAAATTACTGAATATTGAAATTGGCAAGTATTAGATTACCCTCGCGGTAGTCTATGAAACTAATAACAACAAAAATATTAATATTATCTCAAATCTGATGAAAACAATAGAAAAATTTAGTTTTATTATTTATTTATTAAAGTACCATTTATAGAACGATAACTCAATGCAAATAAAAGATATGTTGAAAAACAGCGTAAAAGATTTTCCTTGGGAATGCCATTGAATTATTTAGGGCTAGAGATAGAGAGAGGCATTTAATACTCGCCAAAACTATAGATTACATTTAGTAAGAATTCTTTATTAGTTATCACTACAGTATCAAAACAATAAAAAAAGTCGCTGTGTCCTTTAGCGCAAAACTATAGTTTACTGGCAAGACTTAAAGTATTAGATAATGGCAACTCTGTATTACTATTTCAACTGTAGGTCCTAAGATTGCACATTGTAAGAATACAACCTATAATAAACAATTTCACATCAATTTACAATGCTGTTATAATATCGGGGTTATCTTTTCATACATCGTATTCTATAGAAATTGAACAGAGAATTTTTTTACAGATATTCTTCACCAATGAACTCCTACCATTTCGTGTTATTATTTTACATATATCGAGCCTAACGTCATCTAAAGAAAACGAGACAAATGTGAGCGTGTAAATGCACATTACATATTTTTTATTAACATTAAGCGATGCATAAACTAGAGGAAAAATGTTCACGGCATATGACGGCGACAAGTCTGCCACAGCCGTATATCCGTAGGGCAACAAAAGCATGTCGATGAATGTTCGGCAACGTTACAATCTGCCGACGTCACTGGCGACACCGCGGAATAACTAAGATATAAGAAGAAGGGTCATGTGGACGTGTCGCGTCTGCCATGTAAAGTATGTGCAGAGATACATACCCTAGTACTAACCTAATAGATGACACTAAAAGCATGTAAATAGAATTCCAACATAAAGCATAAAGTATTAGTGCAAAATACGTCTCTAATGTCAATAAAATATGCTTGGTCATTTTAATTTGTAATACTTAGTCGATTATTCCTTTTCATATTTAATGCGTGTGCGATAAATGTCATCGGCCGAGTTTGGCGACAGCCATCTGCATTGAAATAGTATGACATGCCCTTCCTCTTGTGTTAGTTATTTCGTGAGCGACACATGTCGTAAGACATTTGTCCGGTGTGTCTGCGGCTTCATGTATGTTATTCTTAAACTTAATATAAAACATGCACAGGACACAGCGTGTAAATCTCGAAGGAGCGTATAATTCTCGTAGTACGTGTTTATATCTTTTTCCTCCTCTTTTCAGGCGTGGACGGGAACATGGCCTCGTCGGCGCGGATCAGACGGTTGACCGCGCGACTCAACGACACATCTGTCACCAGAAATATATCATTATAGCGGAATATGTTTGTGTTATAGGCAATTTCTATGTGTTGTTATATTGTTATATAAAAGACATGTCTATATATAGGGATACCTGTTTCTATAATCAGTGGAAATGTAATTATTGTATGATTAGACCCTATGCCTCTCTAGCGCCATCTGGCGAGCTTAGACTAAGTTTTTTGCCCAAGTTAACGTTTTGGTATAATACAATAGGACATGTCATGATACAATTTATTTACTACTTTCAGTAATAAGTACTAAAGCATTTTACAAAATAATATTTTTAAGCTTTATTCCAATTACGTTTAAGTTGAGTACTTTTAGACAAGAGCACTTCCTGAAATCATGAATTTATGACAAGATTACATCAAGTACAACATATTTTTCAATCTACCCCACTAACTACAACAGTAATAACAAATATTACAACACATAACATTGCCATATTCCATTAAACTAATGATCGTAAGCAGATTGTGTCAATTGAATCACCCAAGCCAAATTATATGTTAGTGATTAACAGGTTAAAATGAAACAATACATACAAAATTTTGCAAAATTTCCTCTTTAATGTGATAGAATTTTAACATTCCACTTACTCTTTTAATTACACGATTTAAAAACTCAAAAATTGCACGAAATATTACCATAATAAATAATATTAAACAACATTCACTTGATTTTTGGCAGTGATTATTTCAAACTTCGTGCAATTTTTACTTCATAATATCTTAATAATATATATTGCATCTATTATGAAATTGTACTTATGAAAGGCATCAATACGTTTTCATTTATTTATTATTAAACATAATATTGTAAATTGTAAAATTAACTAGAAAATACTTGAGATAAAACTGCTTGTGACAGTTTTACATTTTAAAATTAACTTTGGAATTGCTCACGAAAATACATAGGTCGCGCATTTTTACAAGGTCTTAGAAGGACTCAGACAAAATTGAACATTCTAAACAACATTAAAAAGTGTGGGGGAAAACATTTATATTAACAAAAAGAAATATGAATTCAATATTACTTAAGTCCATATTTAAACACCTTTTTTCGCAAACAAAGTTTAACTAGTTTGTGTATCCAAAAATTTATTATTATTTCGTGTACTTTTATCCAACCACTTTTAATTTATATTTTTGTACTTATCAACATGTTTTGTTGAAGAATTATTTAACCTCATTTTTTACATTTATTTTATGTCATCTCGTGAGCAATTCAAAGTCAATCTCGTATACCTCAGTCCATTACTAGAATACTTATAAATATTAAATATTATAAAGATTGACTGCAACTTGTAAACAACGGTAGCCTCGTTAACTACGATATAATATAAATACGGCTCATTCAACAGTTTTATGTACTAACCTTCTAGCAATTTCTATTGTCGATTAATAAATATAGGTGGCCATTTTGATAATGTAAACTAAACTAGATTAATATTACTATATTTTTCGAATGGAGTTTTTAACGTCAGGTAGGTTGGAGAATAATTTAATGTCTAGAGAATCTGTTGACAGCGGTAAATATATTCCGGCAATCAGTACTAAAACAAATTATCGAAAAAGTGGAGAATCAAGTATCAATACCAAGACCACAGCAGTATTAGTGTTAAAAAATAAGTATTTAATAGAGAATTAAGAAAGACTAAAGAAAATAAAGAGGTGGGAATGAACTATTCGAGTGTAACAAAGGGTAGATTTGTCCCTAAGTTCTTGGATATAGCAACAATTATCCAGTCTAGTTTTCATATATCAAAATCAGTCCACCTGTCGGCTCATTCATTGGCAACATCTATATAAAAATTCTGCATAAAGCTGGAAGTATTTGAAATATTCGAGATTTATTACTATTGATCTATTATTTTTTTATTATTCGACTATCGAAGACGAAGATAACTGGCACGGGGCAGGGAAGGTTTTTTTAGAACAAGTCAATAGGGTATTTAACTAGTCAAATTAGATGCTGTATATAAAACAAAAGAATGCTTTCTGTAAGTACAGGTACATGACATTAGAAACTAGTGTTTTGTAAATAAAATCCAGCGTTTTCCACTAGTGCCATTGTGACATCATGGCAAAACAAATGCTGCTGTTTTGGTACCATTGCTATTGCCATCCACATTTAGGGACTAGTTGGATATACTGAAACACTTATTTTTTTTTACTGTGTCGTGCTTTTCTGGTATCACATAGTGATTGAATGATAAATCTAAGATTTTTGATCTTCATTTGACTAAGATTTCTTTAATGACCTAGTCAAATACCCAAGAATAATTTGTTTCGTATAACCATATTTTCATAATAAGTCATTGTTCCAGCCACTTCTAAAAGCTTTTTGGCTTTACTCTTTCACACATCGGTGGGTAAATTAGGACCGATTCAGTTCAGAATTATTATCTTAACATTTTAAAGTTTGTTTTTGGGAATATTTGTAACAAGTATTTTAAGTTATCTTTTATAATAATGACCTACTTGAGGCAGCCTTGTTCATCAAGATATAACACTTAAGTCTTAAGTATGTGATCAGAATGGAACTCTAGTTCATATATTATTATGTTCGTGAATATGTGAGTCTCATACTCATTTCACTCGTCACAGGAAAAGACAACAGACTTTAATTTTCTGCTAAACATTTCTTAAGAAAAAGTAAGTTTACCATAAGATGGCCATTTACCCTTTTGGTGATAGGTCTCTCATAATGATAAAAAAATATAACCAAAACTTTGTTTGGTGTTACATATTAATACTTCTGCGTAAAATAATTTATGAATCTGCAGATAGCAACCTGAAATAAGTTCATTTTACTTTTACTTTCTGTTTCAAAGATAAAGAGAGACGCACATATTTACCGACATAACAATGAGCTAAGTTCCAATTCTTTTGTGATTTAAGTACCATACGCAAATACCTGCACTAAAATAATTGTAACACCATTTAGACTATAATTATACCATCAAAATTCATCTAAATATTATGAATTTAATCCAGTCTTCTATTCCATAACTTTCAACAGCTGAGTTACAGAATATAAGACTGATGTCAAAATTTATTTGTTAAGTTTATTTAAGAATTATCACCTTTGTATTTGTTGGTGTTAAGTCTACATTAATGTACTTTAGAATTTTTTGAAGAAAACATGTAGATATGTCTTATTTAATTAGCATTTGTGTTAAATAGATTTCCTTACAGCTTGCCACCCAACGGTTTGGAAAGGTAGCGTTTTTGACAAATCTACATGATTTTTTTATACACAGATCAGGTTATATTGGTTTTAGAATCGTAGTATAAAATAGAACACATAACCCGAAATGAAAAATAGGATTTTGAAACAATCCTGTTTTGCAACTGATTTCAACGGGAATTAAGTCCGACTTTTGATGCTTTAGCTTTTCGATTACTATCGCTTTTATGACAGTTTTTATATCTTTCTTATTATCTAATTTATAACTGCTGCTATCTAAATCGTATACCAATACCAACGATTCTCCCACCATAACCCGTCTATGTACATACAGTATACTGATCGTATATAACAGTTTACCAACCGGGCGTGGTGTTGGCGAGACGCCGCATGCGCCGAGTGTTGCGGTCCTGGTCGCGGATTTTCTTTTCCATCTCGGCGTTGGTCAACGTTTCTAGGTGCGGCGCCCATTGTTCCGCTTCTGATGGCTGACGGTAGGGTGTCTGGAAGATAGAAAAAATATGAAAAATTAAGCTGTGTACGACTGTACGTGCAAGAACATTAAAATTGTCTTTGTTAACCCTTTCAGTGCTGGAATGATATGCAGTTAATTATCGTTTAATCAAAGGTTGAATTTTGTTCAGTTTCCAAGAGTATTTTGAAATTATAGTATTACCATTCAGATATTATGTACAACATCAAGCAAAAACTACACAGAATCTACTATTTTTTCCTTCTTTTCATAGGTATATCTATTTTACTGCACTACCAAATTGCTTACAAACCAAAATAACTTAACATTTTGATACAGAATATACAAACTTTATCAACATAATAAGTAACTATAGTGAGTCTTATTTTCATTACCAATGTAAGAAATCTTATGCCTAATAAAATATGTATTTACCTCGACCACAGGTAGCGGCGCCTCGCTAAACGCATACGTCCTGGTGTGCCAGCTCAGTTGTCCGCGCACACTGTACGCGATACCTGTCACGAACTCACCGCCCAAACCCAGCTCGGCGCATAACTTCATTGCAAACTGTTCTGGATTGTTCTCCTTTTCTGACATGTCCCATTCAACCTGGGAAAAGAAATTGATGATAGTCAGACATCTGCTAAATCTTATTGCAAGTGGTAAGTGGCATTTTTAAGTGCATGTTTCCTCCTTAACTATTCTTTTGGCATTACCAAGGAAAATTGGAGTCGAAAATATAAGATTTCGAAAATCATATTGAAAATAAACACCACAGCATTTTTGATACTGTATGATACCCCAATTTTTAATAATTAAAGGAAAGTTTCTCAAAAATCATACACATTAAGGACCTCCAACTGGTGTTAAACAAATTTTATGAATTAACACCAGTTACACTTATAAACTCATGTGACAAAACCAAAATTACTTTCCAGACGAGTCATTTGTATCTGACCTATTACAAACTCTTATATTTAATTTTGTATTACTTACTTGATCAACAAGTGAAGTATTGCCAACATGTATGTTCAGTTTAATAACAACTCTTTGGTCGGGCTGCTCTTCCAATATGGCGGGCGGGTCGCTAGGGAACGCCTCTATCTGCTGCCTGATCGACGACGCGATGGCCGGGATGAACGTACTCGTGTTCAACTCCAAGTCGTCGCATAACACTTCCGCAAATTGTTCCGGAGTTATTATTGATTCTGAAATACAAGTTTTGTTATAAATTATGCTATGCCCAAGTGTCTGTAGTTATTGTGGAACTTGTGTATATATTATTTGCTCTTTTTACCTCTATATTTGTATGTAATCATGCGGAATGTGATTGCATTAACATATATTTCAAAAAGCAAATATTTTTAACCTGCCTAAAAAAATAAGGAGGTTCTAAGGAGGCATTTTGTTTATAAGCAAAATTTTTCGCCTAAAATACTTTTGGGCAAAGTTAAAGATAAAGCTTAACAATTAACCAAAAGTTTGTAACACAAGAAGATCCTTTGACTAGAACTAGTTTACTATACTTACTACTAGAGCTCAAAAAGTGTCTAATCAATAAACTTTACTGTCAATGGTCAATACATACCATTCTTATTCCAAGTGAATGTGTCCCTTAACTTCTGTCCTTCAATCTCCATGTCTAATCTGATAGGCACTAGCACCTGCTTCTGTGACGCATTCTCTAGCATTGCTGTCATGTCTGTGTCGTCAAAACACAGGGGGAATGTACGCACCTGAAATGTAAGTGGTAATTCCATTTAGACCTATAGATAAGGACAAAGATAAAGTCGCGTCTTCTTCCCATAAGGGTACGCAGAAAGCAAAGAATAAATACTTCACATTTAACCCCAAATATTGTTAGCAGTAAGTAGTTAGTTAGTTTTCTACTGTGCCACAAGTCAGTAGTATTATTAATCCTTATTAAGTAAATAATATTCCTGTATTAAGGAATAGTAAAGTATAGTATTGTATTAGCTAAGTTAGTAACTGCTACTCACTTAACTATAAAACTTACTTTTTCTTCAAAATAATTTACTAAAGCGCAAGTCACCCAGAAAGTGGGTGCATATCGGGTACAGGTCGAAACTGGAGTGTGGTGGGTCTAATTATTTGTAATCATATGGAAGATACCACACTGGAAGTGTGTGCATTTCCCTCTCACAATACGATCTGCTGTTGCATAGAGCAATGACAATGAAGTCCCTTCCTGTATTTCAAAGATGTTAGGCATGAAATGTAGTGCAATATTAATATTACCTTCTTATTATGAACTCTGGTTCTGCTAATCTGCGTGGCCTGTGGTACAGCATCAAGATGTGACGAGTTAGGCATGACGGGCAGCCAAGACTGGTTATGAGGCTTTTTACTCTTGCTTTCTCTAGGGGTCGCCAGCTCTTGGCTGACCGACACCGCCTTGTACCTGTTTCGCAACATGTTTATATATTTTTAATATGTTTAACAATGAATTTGGTCCTTAAAATAAGTAAGTTGACCTTAAACAAACTTATTCTGAAAATGGGTAGGGTTATAGTTTTTCATTATTTACCTCAGACTTCAAAGTAAGCAGTGATAAGGATAAGAAAATATTGTCAATTAGTTATTTTGAGTCTAAATACACTACTAATAGAAAAGTCAAATCAAATAAATTATCTGTATGATGCAAAACATTGCTTTATTTGCCTTTAGAAAGCATAAGCAAAGATAAAAATCCAAATTAAAACTAAATAGCATTTGAAAAAGGAACATCAGCATTAAGACTTAAAAAAAACTATATTTCTACTGATGTTTCTCTACATAACTATGTGCCTACAAGAAAAATCACATACTTATCATCATTCCCTTCAATAATATCTTCGACTTCGGAAGCCTTGAGCAGTGATACGGAGCTGGAGAGCACATGAGCACCAAGACCATTGTCAATGAGACGTTTCCTTTCATCATTGGTCAGGGTCCGCCGGGCCATGCCCGGGTACTTCTTGTAGAGGGACCCGCGGAACAACCGCAGATAGTTACCGACCTGAGGAACGCAATGCACATAGTCAAAATATGGTATGACGATTATGGCGAAATGTAGGTTGTTAATATTGTGAACTGTTTTTAATACGAGAACTGAGATCGTTTGCTGATGTTATTCTTATTCTTATAGGCTATTGGGTCATAAAATAGTAATAGTAACCGATTGTGAAGTGGAATAAATTAAATATAAACAAGATGAAAGCCACCAACCTCAGAGCCGACACAGTAAAATTCTCCTCCTTCTTCAATCTGAAAGCTTATCGGCTTATCGCCGTAAGTTCTTAGTGCCATCTTTGCTTTGTTTTCGTGTCCTCCTATTCAATAAAACAACAATATATTTACTGTTTCTCCCAAAATAATTTAGCCAAATGCTACGTTTGATAAACGCATCGAATGAGATAACGAATGAAATTGAACGAATGATAATTTATAACTGTCAAAATGGCGTCTTCCCTAATGTTACTAGAGTAGAAAAACGATTTTAAAATATTTTATTATTAATACCAATTAAGGGGAGTTTTAACAGATACCTAGTAGTAAGTTTACAGTATTTTAGTGGTTAATTACCCAGATTTTACACATAAGTCTCACTTTACACGCCACCTGCAACACAACGGTAAAAAAATGATGTAATTATATTTTTGTAGGCGATTAGTACATACAGGCAATATGATTACGTCATAGATCGTTCGATGCCCACCAAACTATCAAATTGAATACATTCATTCATTATCAGTCGCGGTTTTGTTATCAAGGGGGGAGGCTCACGCAGCCGTCGTTCACAACGACAAGTGCCTAATAAATTATAATCATGTCTAATAGAGTTGGAACCTTCAAGAATCCGTTTAGCCGGCCATGGATGACGGAGACGGGTGCGGCAGCTGCAGCCGGAGGCCCAGGGTCCGTCGGTTTAAAAGGTGTTGTGGCCGGCGGAATAACTGGTGGCATTGAAATTTGTATTACATTCCCGACCGAATATGTAAAAACACAGCTGCAATTAGATGAAAAAGGTTAGTAAATTATGTTTAATAGTCTCTAATAGAAGTCTTCATTCATAAATAATTATTTTATAATCGCTAGTATTAGTAAACATTGCTGCTTTACGACTTGCTTTCTAAAATATTCCGATGTCTTCTCTGTTTTCGTGATACGAACACGATACGTGCTCATTTCTCGTTTCGCACATGGTTGTAAACAGACGCATCAGATTCTAATTGGAACGAGAATTTATTAATATTCGAGGTTAGATAACCTTGGGTAAGCGGTTTTTTTTATATCATAGCAAACGTAAAAATATATTTTGTTTGTAGGAGTGTTGGACTTTGGTCGCCGGTGTTATGTCAGAATAAATTCAACAAACAAACATTATTCTATTGGAGTGTATTTGTTCAAGGCCTTTTCCTCAGAGTCGCCGCTGGTTAGCCCCGTAAATACGGCGCGAGTTTAGCACTCTCGATACTTACAACATACACTCGAATTTATTTACTTCAAGTTTCATCACTATCCTTGGAAGCTGGCATTTGTATGGAATAATAAATGAAAACGTTCAATTACTTGAATTAATTGTTGGTTACTGCAAAATTAAATTATGATCGAACGAAACGGGAGTGAAAAATATACCTACTTACTCTCAGATGTTATTTCTTCAGATTCTGAGTGATAATTTATAATAATTGCATCAACTTTCGTAATTTATCGTAACATCGTTATAAAAAAGAAAATATTTTAAACGCGCGACCATCGTAAAAGATTCTAATTAGAAAATAATTGACACAGTAACGAGGTCGCATGGTAGAGTAATTACAACTTTCCGTCTTTCACAATAAAGTTAAATTTTAAACTGACCATAATGTATTATTTTATAGTTTTAACTTGGTTCACGCATTTTAATCAAAGTGCCTCAAGTATTATTTCATTCTGCCTATTACGTGCTATTACATAGCAACAGGTATTATGTAGTAAACAAGTAATAAATATTTGACGCACATCTTTCCGATTGCTTTTTGGCGTTGGCGTTGTGCCCACATCAATAGAATAGTGTGAAGAAACCACTTTTATTCCAGTTTTGTAAGATCTTTATTAATCGCATCAAAACTAAAGTTCACACCCACTAATAATTTACATAGGTACCTACCTACCTATTTGTTTATAAACCAACAATTGACTTATTACAAACTTAAATATGGGTTTCTGTTACATATTTAGCTTTTTTTAAAGCATAAAAACTCCTCAAAATTATACAAAAGAAAATGTTAGTAAAAATTATCTCAGGCTACAGGCTGAAATATTTTCGAATGCTTCGTAAATATTTTGGTAAAATAACAGAGCGCTGCTAATAAATTATAGCACTAAACAGTTAACACTTCAGCTACAGCAGTCATATCTGTACATCGGAGAATTCACGATTTGCAGTCTACATAAATACATACGTGTATTACTCATAAATTGAATTGTTTGCCGATATTATAACTGAAAATTCGGAGTAGGGAGTAATCAAATCTTCGCATAACGATTCTGGTAATTTTTAAGCAGAATTTTAAGGAGCTAATAAATAACAATACCTTGTTCGACATTCCGCTTCGACTGTAAAATTAAATAACCTAGCTATCTACTAAAAGTAGTCTAGTAAACCATATTTAGATTAACCACTGTTCTTTGCCCTGAAGTGCTATAAAAACATAGATAAAGTGTTCACAACACGAGTAATCTTATCACAGATCGACACTGGCACATAACAACAACTGATAACCGAAGTCAACCGTAAGCGTTATTTTTAATATTCATGATGTGATTAGGCATAATTAGCTAAACCCTAGCACCAAAACTAAAAAAAGTAGTCGTATATTTAAATATGGAACTGAATGTTGAATGAATGAAAAAAAAAGTTGTGAATTGACTCGTTGCATAATGTTTATGGATATTTTTCTGCTTTCGTTTTTCAATTCCACGGAAAGATTTAGCAAAATTAATATAACTATCTTTAAGAAGTTCGTACTATCGCTAACCTTTAAACAATTAGTGCTCCTACAATTTGCAATAAATAGACACTAATCGTAGTCAAAGGAAGCGTGTACTAAAGTTATTGCGAGAACGAAAATTACAAATGTATTTCGCGATGAAGGAATTTAATGTTGTTTTAATTAGCGTTCTCACTTGCATCATTGCGTTACCAAGGCAATATATTAACGTGAAATAGCAATAATTCATATGAAATCATGATTAAGATAAAATAAACATCTGAAATGCACTTTAGCTAATTAATTAATGTAATAAATCAACCAGACCTAGTTTTGACGTCAATAGTAAGTAATTTGCCATTCAAAAGGGCTTGTTAAAATCTGGTTGAAAACACGTTCTAGTCGCATAATACCACAATAAACAATTTAAATGCCTTTAAAATTAAATTATTCCTACGAAACTGGTTTCTTGTTTGTTTGTAGGGCTTAAAATATGAAGGGCCGAATTTTTCACCGACAAATACGTGGAATAATTAGTATGACGGATGTCGGATACCACAAACATTTAAAATAACTTCTAGTTCCTATAGGGATAGGCGAATACCAAAGAAATAGTCGGATACTGTACAAAAAATATATCAAAAAACCACAAAATATCTTACACTGGGAAAATCAGCCCCTAGTTGCATAACATAAACATTTTTATTCATTCAGTTTTAGTTTCCAACTGAATGTATAAGCATATTGAAACTAACAGCTAACAATTTAGTTTCATTTTGCAAATTCATACATTATACAGTCTATTTACACAATAGTAGAGTTGGTTCATGTAATAATAGACCATCAATAAACATTGATTGTCTATTGAAAACAACACTATTACGAGTAATACTAATAAATTCTAGCCGTTCAATTGACGAATTACTACACACATATATTTTCAGCTGTTTAAACAATTTTGTAGACTTATTTATAAAACTAGCGGTATTCTTTGCCGTCTGCTGATTTAATTTCATTATGAAGAAAGCGTGTAGTTTTCAGCGGTAGCCGTACACTAATTAAATATTTTCTAATTAAAGATTAAAAGTTAATCAATAGTTTTACATATTTTAAGTTCTTGTAGATCGATTAGTAAGAGTAATCGTGAGACTTTTCAACATTAGGTAACGCCACAAAAGTCTGGTGTCTATCAGTAGCATGCTAGAATTCAGTGAAACAATCATGTCTTTCGGTAAATCCAAAATAAGAACATCATTTTTATTACCTACGCCAAACACCAGCCTTAAATTTGGCAAAAATATAGACTGAAAAGCAGGCATTAATTCCCGAATTTGCTGCCAGCGAAATGTACCCCTTATGGATACAATATGTCTGCTACGATAACCTTGTTAAATATCTAGGTTAGACCCTGACATGATCGCATGAACCCATGCTTCGAAACTTTTCCGTTCTCGTAAATAATACATGTGTCTGGAAGAACTGGCACATGCGCACGACAAATCGTCTTTTTAAAAATAAATGCTGATACAGTTTCCAAGGCCGTTTAATTTAAGAGGTCAATGACTTTATTATCGTTATGTAATCCTTTAATATGGCTTTGGAGGCCAATCTTAGTTACGAGATAATGTAATAGAATTATCTCAAGTACTGCGACAAGTTTAGGCTTTATTTATGCTTGCTAGCTGATGACTTTGGTTACAATTATGTCAATATTAGAAATACAATTTCACGTGTTTTTTTCTCTTTCCGTTGTTAGTACTAAATAAGGAAAGGAAATCATCTTCTTAGCGTTTTCCCATCTTACAACCGCTTTCCTGCTAATCTCTGCACTTCCGTCTTATCTAGGACGTTATAAAGAAAGTAAATAATATAAAAACCGAGTTTATATTTCTTAAGTAAAATAAGAAAACGTTTGCTCTCAGAATATACGTGAGACTTTTGAATGAATAATTATTATATTTAATAAAATAAAGCCCATATTTTCCATAACAATTTTAAAACTTACATTGGTGCGATAGTACCTTGATCATAATGACAATCAAAATGTTCGTTATCAAATCAGACAGCATGTGATTGGTTTGCTACCGGTTGTTTGACATAACTACTAGATAAGAATCTATAACCGAAGGTTGTCAGTGCTATTACTTGTACAACTTGACCTACAAAATTCATTGTTAATGTCATATTACATTGCTTATGGGCACGTGTGTTACTAAGTTGCTATTGAATAATAAATAAAACTGATATTTACACTAAAATTATTCTCATTACTGATATTCAAAACTGAATTCTCTAGCTCGTTCGAGTGCGTTGCAAGCTCTATGTTTTTCTGACTTTTTGATTTCGTATTTCTTTCTAACACTATCAACGAAAAAATTATCGCTCATAATTAAAATAAGAACAAGAAGCTAAAATAATAAGTAACTACCGCAAACATTACATTATATTGCTTAACTAGATAGTTATTTTATACCCAGATGTAAAATTCGTAAAAAAATAACATTGTTTTTGACATAACATCACCTTTTACGTAAACGTGTAAACTTACAAATCATAAAATTAGTTGCACGTGACAATTTAGTAATTTTGCCGACGTCAATATTTACTTAGAAGTTCAACAAACATGTTAAATTTAGCGAGCATGATCATGACAGATGGTAGATAAATTGCCTTGTCTGTTAGTTAGTTTAATGTTACTCAACGAGGTGTGCTACAAACAAACCGAATGACTAGCAAAAAGTACTTACACGAGGCTTCTAAGTTTGATGTAATATTACCTAACTTTCTGGCAACCAAAAAATCGACTAATGATGTACCTCCGCTTTGGCTAGAAAAAAGAAAAAGCATATTAGCCTAAGAATCTTATGAAATTAATATTTGCTTTATTGTATACGTGATTTCTAAGTTCCATATGCGAATTAAAAAACAGCGCAGAAACTACAGTGACCAGCTGTAATTTCTGATTGGGAGGGGCATAATAAATAGCGAACTAAACTCGCCATACTCATATACATACTTTTGCCAGTGCAAAAATTACAGTGACCAGATTTAGAGATGGTTAGTTAAATTCTTTTACTCTTTTACAGGAGGCACTAAGAAATACACGGGTATCGCTGACTGTGTTAAGAAGACTGTCAAGGGTCATGGCTTCCTTGGACTGTACAGGGGTCTCAGTGTGCTGCTCTATGGGTCCATCCCGAAGTCTGCCGTCAGGTTAGTTTGAACCATAAAACTTTATTACACGTCTTCAGATAAGATAATATAGTAAATTTATAAAAAACAGATTTTCCATGCTGAAGAAATAGGTTTATTTTCTAGGGAAATAGAGGAAAGTCGAGTCAGTAATCAAGTTTAGCACAGGTTGATCAATTTTCTTATTTCATACAATGAATATATCAAAAACACGTTTTAGGAATTGCACCGGATTACCATAAATTTCCAAATGCATTTTTTCCATCTAAGAACCCCCTAGCATCACATTTATTAAGACGACTTTATCGTATCATTTAGTTTCCCTTTTTTTGTTAGCCTGACTGACTGTCCCACTGCTGGGCAAAGGCCTCCCCCATTTTTTTCCAATCCCCCTTGCCTGCTGTTATGCGTGTCAAATTAATATTAAGGTCATCTAGATCGTAGCTTCCCTTACCTTACTTTAAAAAAACATACGTCAGTATCAATACTAGGTATCTAGATTTTTATTCAGATACATCTTCTGACAAGATATCTTAGTATCTTCTTTCTCAACATCCTGCTACTGTTGCTCATGCACACAATTTATCTCATACCATCGAGCTCAAAAACAACTTATATACCTCCAAATAGGTCAGCCCGTCAAAGTAATCTTCAAAACGAGCCGAGCACTAATGCTTACAAAATACATGTAGATTACGGAGTCAAGATTATTTCGATAACACGTTTAGCTTGTTGTTTGTGATAAGAATGTTTGGTTGCTATATGAGAGATAATGTTACTGCAGTGTCACTGCAGTTAGGTACACATTTTCTATGTTTTAGGAAATTAGGCATAGTAAAGCGGTCTCCGCGTATGTATGTAAACTGAATGGTAAAAAATATAGTTTCAAGTGTTTAAAATCTTAGCAACGTACCTATGACTTTTGGGTATGAGAAATATTATATGGGTACTTAACATCGTGAGGAAATCTTATGTAAACGAGAGTTCTTTTAAGACCTCTAGATTAAATTATTAAACCCTAAACCTGAACTTAGCTGAACAAAGGCCTAACCGCTTTCTCAATCTGAAAAGAGCTACTCAACTACAGAACTCAGCTAGCAAACATCTTAGCATTTTAACACACCAAACATGTTAATAAAACCACAAACTTAAGTCCGTATTCCTATCTTATCATTAATGAATATGTATTGGCAAATAATGAACATCCTCGATGACGATACTGTCGACTAACGATACGATATCGTCATTAGTAATGACACGATTACCTACTGTTGTATATTAGATATTATATCGTGTATCGCTAATGTTGGTTAATTATGAAAGTATGGACACGTGTGGATTACGTTTCTTTTACCGAATGTTATCATTTCTTTGAACTGAAAAATTTGCTATTTCCACAATAAGGTTAATTTTATCTTATGAGTAAAATACGTTCCTGATGTCAAATCTCATTCACTATTCATCTGATCTCTGAATTTTTCTTCCGAACTTATCGCCTCATCGAATAACGTTCGTCCTTCTTAAAGATTAACGTTTTATAAACTAGCTGTGCCAAAGATTCTAAAGTTATCTTTAAATCCTAGAATTTGCATTGATTCTCTCAAATAATCTGTACGATTACTGTCTGTAACTTGCTATAAATAAGACTTTTGACGGTATCATATTCCAACAACATACCGTCTGCTACCGTTGGAAAAATATCATAACGCTATTGTGAGCCTCAGTAGTAAAAGACTGTTAAAATGAGACTGGTTATAAGCTTCCTGGTACACACCTGTGACTTCTACCAATCCTATATTTTTATCCAGAAGTCCAGTTCCCAAGACAAGTAATAATCACGTGTATACATTAATATCTCAACTTACATCAGAATTGATAACGTGGTATAAATATGGATGTACTTATCACCTTGACCTACGGTTGACTTTAGTCTCGTGCACGATGGATACATCTGCATAATAAGAATTATTTGTAACGGTTCTGGTAGTAAAGTGAATGTCTAGATTCTAGCCTATTTATAGTCTATACAGCCTCCAAAATCCAAAAGGAAACACTTAGTTGTCTGTATTTTTAAACTGTCTCTTTTTCACATCGTTGCCATTATTGAACCAGGGTCTATATAGTCAATCCTAACATGTAGTTTTAGGCCCTTTTTATTTGTATTTAAATCAGTTCTTAAATATGCCACTTTTTCTCCATTTGTGTACGAATAGCTTGAAATATCTAATGGGTATACATCCGGTGGCTTACGGAACAAACTTCGTACTTAAGTGGGCCAATGCAAGCTCAATTCGTCAGAACATCAGGGGAACGAAACGGGGTCAGTATAACGGCGATCCCTTCAGTATGTCACGTCTATTATCAGCCGGCCCTATAGCTGCTCCCTTGAATGGCCTCAAGCCATACTTCTTGCACTATAGTTTTATAAACTTACTCAGCAATATGAATGAATCCAAAATGTGGCTATCTCTATCAAATATTATATCCGATTTATTTGTCAGTATAATGTTATTGTAAAGGACAATACGAGCATAAGGTAAGGGGTTCTAAAATTTGACCGATTCCAGAAACGTCTGATAAACCCATTTCATTTAAACAAAACATTTTATATTGAACGCTGATTCGGATATCCAATACTTTACTACTACTTATCAGTCACCTTTGACAATCTTTACTTAGTTGTAATCTATTTCTGTAACGAAATCATAATATAATGCACCGACCTAAATTATTGTTAAATTATTTTGTGCACATTTATCGGAGGTTGCAAGTCAATAATCAGCGGGTCACGAGACCAACTGCATTTTTGATAACGTTTGCATTCAAGATATGGCCCAAAACAAGTAGAGATACTGTCATAAAGATAGTTTTATTTGTAATGGGATTTATATATGAGTATAAGTTTTTGTAAAACGAAAGGTGATGCAATACATGTTGAATTTAAATGTCAAACTTCTGATAAAAATATATCAGAGATTTGCGTTCTCAGAAACATGTAAATGTGTTTTCGTTCTGATACGTTTGAAATATTTTTAATCAAATCTTAAGTCATAGTAATAGTTACGATAGACCTTTTTCCAACAATTTTGAGAAATATGGGTTCGAAAAATGTAAAGTTCTGTAGTTTGGTGTGAAGTAACGCAAAGCAATAAATGATAATGAAAATAAATAATTTAAAAATTTCGATCTTATTTTATTCTCTTCATAATAATTCAGACATTAAAACAAAATACTCTCTCAAAAGGCAAATAGAACTCAAGCAAAAATTTGAGTAGAATGTTCCTAATAGACTAAGTATTGTATAGCAACCAAAATAGCTACAATAGCTGTTATAATTACATAACAAGTAAAGCTCTGCGAACAAATATGTCACCGTTATTATCAGTTGAGAATACCAGCGTTATCAGTTCATGCGGGCATCGTGACACATTAGCTAGAGTAATCATAGCCCAGCCGGTCAAAGGTCTAGGTTTCTAACACACCTTTGACTTTGCTAAATATTTCAGTTAATTGTTATTGAAATTATTGTTTGAAAACTTTTACGGTACGTTCTATTACTCGAGTTTTCTGAAATGCTTCTATCATAATCTTCTTGTGTTGGACTGCAAAATATTTAGTATTATCATTTGTTTAGTTTCGTGGCTATAACACTAATATTATAGGCTATAACACCGTATGAGATAAAATATATAAAAAATAAAAATAAAGCCGTATTTTTTTCCACTGCTAAGTGCTAAACAACCATGTTGAAACAAATAGGTCCAAATTTTAAGTAAGAGTTTAAGATACTTACACACTTTCACAATCAAAAATTATAACAATGGGTTACCTACTAGCATATAAATACACAACTACGCCAGCGTTGAATTTTAATAAAATAAAAGCAACTTGAAAGTAAAGTAGTCTTATCTTCTTATCTTCAACAGTTTCCATGCAAAATTTCATTTAAATTAGTTAAACGATTCAAACGTAGAAACGTAACAAGCAGACAGCCATACCCATTACTTTATAATATTAATGATATGTATAACTCTATTACTTTTGCTGTGTGTAAATACACTATCAAAATAAGTACATCAATTAGTCCATCCAACAATTGATTGATCCCATCAATCACATCTATAAGAATGGTGACACACTTATCAGCTCTTATAGAACCATATTACCTACCTAACCTATAAACTGGCTAATCCACTAATAGTTTATCCACTAGATAGTGAACATTGCCACTCACGTTACATGAGTATATCACTATATCAAAAATTACAACAATTAGTTACCTACTAGCCTAATAATACATATTAACTTGAAAATAGTTCACGTATATATATCAATAGTTTACGTACAAAATTTCATTAAATCAGTTAAACACTTTTCAGCCATAGAAACGTAACAAGCAGACAGACTTAAACATTACTTTATAATACTAATTATATGTATAAATTAGTTTTGCCTTGTGTAAATAAACTCTATCATATAGTTACATCAATTAGTCCATCCAACAATTGATTGATGCCATCAATCACTTCTATAAGAGTGGTGACACACTTATCAGCTCTTATAGAACCATATTACCTACCTAACCTATAAACTGGCTAATCCACTAATAGTTTATCCACTAGATAGTGAACCCAGTGCCACTCACATTACATGAGTGGCACTGGGTACTATATCAAAAATTACAACAATTAGTTACCTACTAGCCTATTAATACATATTAACTTGAAAATAGTTCACGTATATATGTCAATAGTTTACGTACAAATTTTCAATAAATCAGTTAAACACTTTTCAGCCATAGAAACGTAACAAGCAGACAGACTTAAACATTACTTTATAATACTAATTATACGTAAAAATTAGTTTTGTCTTGTATAAATACACTCTATCATATAGTTACATCAATTAGTCCATCCAACAATTGATTGATCCCATCAATCACTTCTATAAGAGTGGTGACACACTTATCACCTCTTATGGGACCATATTACATACCTAACCTATAAACTGGCTAATCCACTAACGCTTTATCCATTAGATAGTGAACATTGCCACTCACGTTACATGAGTATATCACTATATCACTAATGAAGTAATGTGAGTCAGATAACTGCAGTTCATTGTGTCAGTGTAAGGTTGAGACAAGATAAACAGTCTCAATGACGATCAGGTCGTATCGATAGGTGAGGGGAATTCGCACGATTGAGTAATTATATTACAAGATGGCTTTTAGTATTTTTACTAGGGTGTACAATGTTTGATGGCATTTAAAATATTTTAATATATAAAAAAATAGAGGCCGCCCGCGACTACGTCCGCGTGGAAACCCTTCCCGTGTAAATCCCGATACCTCAGGAACTCCGGGATAAGAAGTAGCCTATGTGTTATTCTGGGTCTCCAGCTACCTATATACCAAATTTCATCGTAACCGGTTCAGTAGTATTTGCGTGAAAGAGTAACAAACATCCATACATATATACATTCTCACAAACTTTCAGCATTTATAATATTAGCAGGATAATGTAGGTACTATGTAGCAATTTTAACAAATATGTTTTGAGTAACTTTCGTTACGCTTCTTAAGAGTGACTAATTGACTATCGAGTACTGGAAAATATAATAAGTATCTTTTAACAATGTAGACGTTTTGTAAACATAAATACGTGGAAGAAATAAAATCTCACGTTTCATTAAAGTTACAGTGAAGTAGAGATTATTTTGTTAGCAACTTAAACATTCTAAATTATATACGATGATGATGCACTACCTACTTTTTTTCAATCTTGCCTTAACCTACGACCATAGCTATATAGGATCTTAATAACATTGAAAGAAGAAAAAAAAATTGCATGCTGTAAGGTTTTGGCGAAATGTGTACTGCTCCTATAAATTGTTATTAATATCTTTGTTATTACCACATTTCTGGAAAATAAATGATTATGATTATAAATTCTTATTGTTCTCTTTCCTAGCTTCTCCCGCTTCATAATCCATTCATGGTCTGTTCGAAAGGTTACGATTACAGAACAATGATCATTTGGTATATTATGTAACTAAACAAGTAATTAAAGTACAGAAACCTTACTAAGAATAGCTAGTTGCCGTGGTAAATAGGTCGCACTTGACACTGTTCACGTGTTCGCTATTCATCAGCTCAATGCCATAAACAATGAGTGGTAATAAATAAGTATGTTCTATTGATTTGTACGGCGTTCATAGAAAATAATGGAAATACGACTGATGTTATTGAAAAACTGCGGGAAAACTCGCATTAAGAATCAATTATTGACAAAAATGTATGAAAACTTATAACTTTTTTACCACTGACGTCCACTTTTCAAAGAAAAATGCTCTTTTCGTAGTACATGTAAGCATATTTCGAATATTAACAGTAAGGGAACCTTAGAAAACTTCATATAGCATTTGTTTTGAGATAGTTTTATCAGCATTTTACTTATTTATAAGAACTATGTATACCCATATTCGCAAATAAATATTTGAATTATCGATTTCATTGATTTTCTTTTTTGACACTAATTCTGCAATTTACTCGTATCTTCATAACTAGTGGACCAAGATCCCAGAGCTGCCAGACCTACGTCATTTTAGCAAAGCTGAAATTTTGAGGATTGTTAGTATAAAGGGTCTGTTAAGAGGTATGCACATCCACTACCTTGAAAGCGGGGCCGTTTCTGAGGTAGCGCGGAGTGAAGGTGCGTAAAAAACGACCCAACCCACGTTATAGTAGCAAAGTTGGTTTTCAGATATGTTATTAATGATATTATGTAGAATTAAAATTGACTATTGCCAGACCGTTTCCCGGGGCCATTACTTCTGCCAGACGCCTTAAATGTTATAAAAAAATGAGGTCAACTACGTCATAGTAGCAAGCCTAAATTTCATATATGTTATTAAAGGTACAATTTTAAGACCCCCTGTATGCGGACAGACCATTCCGCGGGGCCCTTCGTCCCCTAGACGCCATTAAACTTTCCCTATGAGTGCGAGAGTAAGAGCATTATTCATACGCATAAATGAAAAACAATTGAATTTAAAAAATAAAAATTGAAAAATAATTGAATACTAACCGACCCGCGCATCTTTGCTTGCGTCACTTAAGAGAGATAGGTCAAAATGTTACATAAACGGGTTATGTAACATTTTTCACTGGTACTCTGCTCCTATTGGTCGTAGCGTGATGATATATAGCTTATGGCTTTTCTCAATAAATAGGCTATCCAACAGTAAAATATTTTTTTATTCGCACCAGTAGTTCCTGAGATTAGCGCGTTCACACAAACAAACAAACTTCTCAGCTTTATAAAATTAGTATAGATTAAAAGTACTTGGAATGTTTAGGAAGATAAGTAACATTATTTTGGGAATTATTTTAAAAATAGATATGGTTTACACTATTCACAAAAATTATGAAAAAAAAATTGTAGTCATTCATCATCATCATCATTATCTGAGCTCTTACTTCCCTCATCAAATTGAATATTTAAATCATCTCCACCATCGTCTTCATTGTTACTTGAATTCTCTGTAAAAAAAAATGTAGGTATTGATGTTGAAAACAGTTACAAGTAGGTATATTGAAATAATAAAATAATGAAATAAAATAATACAATATATAATATAATATTAATAATTGAAATAATGTTACTTATCTTCCTAAACATTCCAAGTACTTTTAATCTATACTAATTTTATAAAGCTGAGAAGTTTGTTTGTTTGTGTGAACGCGCTAATCTCAGGAACTACTGGTGCGAATAAAAAAATATTTTACTGTTGGATAGCCTATTTATTGAGAAAAGCTATAAGCTATATATCATCACGCTACGACCAGTAGGAGCAGAGTACCAGTGAAAAATGTTACATAACCCGTTTATGTAACATTTTGACCTATTTCTCTTAAGTGACGCAAGCAAAGATGCGCGGGTCAGTTAGTATTCAATAATTTTTCAATTTTTATTTTTTTAATTCAATTGTTTTTCATTTATGCGTATGAATAATGCTTTTACTCTCGCACTCATAGGGAAAGTTTAATGGCGTCTAGGGGACGAAGGGCCCCGCGGAATGGTCTGTCCGCATACAGGGGGTCTTAAAATTGTACCTTTAATAACATATATAAAATTTAGGCTTGCTACTATGACGTAGTTGACCTCATTTTTTTATAACATTTAAGGCGTCTGGCAGAAGTAATGGCCCCGGGAAACGGTCTGGCAATAGTCAATTTTAATTCTACATAATATCATTAATAACATATCTGAAAACCAACTTTGCTACTATAACGTGGGTTGGGTCGTTTTTTACGCACCTTCACTCCGCGCTACCTCAGAAACGGCCCCGCTTTCAAGGTAGTGGATGTGCATACCTCTTAACAGACCCTTTATACTAACAATCCTCAAAGTTTCAGCTTTGCTAAACAGACGTAGGTCTGGCAGCTCTGGGATCTTACTCTATCTGCCGTAACTATGTATGTAATTTCGCCCTCACCTAGATAAACATTTAATCTTAATCACATTTTTTTTATCTACCCTGTTTCTATGTCCCACTGCTGATATGAGCAAAGGCCCTTGTATTTCCTCCCCTCGGTCGCTTTCTGCGTCCGATGGGAATTAACTAATTAATTATTAATCACTATTACGTAATGCAAAAAATATACATCCTGAAAAACTAAGGATGACCTGATATTTCAAAAGTATAACTCTTCAATCTTTACTTCCAGATTCGGCGTTTTCGAGCAAGCAAAACTGTACATGATGACGGAAGACGGTACACTATCAACATCAGGCAAGTTGATGTGCGGTCTGGCTGCGGGCGTGGCTGAAGCGATCTTCGCAGTCACCCCCATGGAGACCGTCAAGGTTAAGTTCATCAATGACATGAGGATGGAGAAGCCACGGTTCAAGGGATTCTTCCATGGCGTCAGGACTATTGTTAGGGAAGAAGGTATGTAGAAATTGGATTTTTAATGCTATATTTTTTTTTTGTGAGACGTATTTAAGTAGTATAATGAAACCATTTCTGTTGTGATGCTTGGCAAAAATCTTCTGATTGAAAATTAGGATTACTTTATTTGTTTCGCGTTTAAGACCCGTTACATAATAATATGTGTACAAGTCGTGAAAAGTCTCCTGAACGAAGGATTGGTTAGGCCTTAAGTACACCACATTCACCTGCATGTGTGAGTTGGAGACTACAGCTTTACCTTAAACAACTGGTATAACGACCTGCATGCAAGATATTATGGTGTTTTTTTATTACCATTAGAGGACGCGTTCATTGGGAAAATGATTTTTAAGAGAGTTCTCACTTAATGAAAGAGTATTACATAGACTGATAGAGTCGCATACACATTTACAGGACTAGTTAGAATGAATACTGAATCAAAACGATTTTAAACTAACCGAAATGGTGCAATATATTATTTTTTTCGTACGAAAGGAAAAAATGTGTCAAAATATATTTTTTACTTAACTAGCTACAATTAGCTTAACGGATTTAATTAATCTTCATAATTTCCGAAGCACATCATAAAAACAGATAAAATTGTGTAATCCGTTGAACTATATTTAGTTAAAGTATCAAGTACATTCTTCCTCAATTGTAGTCAATTTACAAATGCTACGTGATACGTTATGAAATGCTAGCTGTGCAAGCGCGTGTTGCATTCGCACACTGTATAATAGGCAGTAATGCATTATTTCAATAAACAGTAAGAACAAAATCGACACTGGATTTATTTGCCGACGCAAAATCGGACTAAGTGATTTCAATATTTGATGTAGAAAATATAGAGCAACATTCAGTACAATATCTCTTCATGGATTCGCAAGTCAGACTAAGATATTTTGATAATTTTTTTTAAGAAATATTTAACAACGTTGAACACAATATCGCGTTATGGATTTAACTAGTGACACTAAGCCATTTTGAGACTTCTTCAGAAACAACTAGACAACAAACTAGAAATTATTACCTAGATATTACAGCCAAATTGTAATATTTTACGTGACTACTACAGACTAAATGATAAAAAACTTTATTAAAAAAAACACTACCCAGACAACCGCGACTGTATTAAGACTTCAACAACTAATATATTAAACCATTTTTTTTTTATTCACAGGTATCGGCGGTGTATACAAAGGTGTAACAGCGACGGTAATGAAGCAGGGCAGTAACCAAGCCATCAGGTTCTTCGTGATGGAGTCGCTCAGAGACTGGTACAAGGGCGGCGACAGAAACAAGCCGGTGCCTAAGTACATCGTCGCGCTGTTTGGTGGTGTCGCTGGTATGTACCCCTCAGTAGATAACACTTAAACTGCAACTTATGATTCGATAGATGTTTTAGATGTAGACGTTTATACGAGTGCGGGGTATACGCCGTATAAAAACAAACGTGCGTATACGGGCGTATACGCGCCTTCAAGAAAGTGTTCGTTAGGCTGTTGTGCTAATCGAATACGCGCATTTAATGCTTTTCTAGAGTTGTGTAGTGTTTATAGTGTAATACTCGACTAGCACCATTCCTTTTGTAGTGCTTCGCTATCTATGCACAAATTTTTGTTAACAGTTGAATTTTCAGCAAAAAAGTCATTATTTTTATGTTAAACAACATTAACTAAAGACTACTTCAAAACCATACCTATTATATAAACTTAACAGTACTATTAAATTCTAATTACACAACTTTCTTTCTCTAGGTGCTGCATCAGTGTTCGGCAACACCCCAATAGACGTAGTAAAGACCCGCATGCAAGGTCTCGAGGCAGCCAAGTACAGGAGCACATGGGACTGCTTCATCAAGACCTGGAAGGCTGAAGGGCCCCTAGCCTTCTACAAAGGTACCGTGCCCAGGTTATCTCGAGTCGTGTTCGATGTAGCCATTACTTTCACTATATATGATTCCATTATGGATGTCTTCAACTATGTGTGGAAGTAAAATGGATCGTGTGACGGTGGTACTTTGTTGTTGAATTGTAGATATGATTTTTTATGAGAAAATCTGGGTTTTGGTACCATTGATATAAATACTACGCAATTATATATTTTAAACTGAATTTGTATGAATAAAACTTCTGTGTAATTATTTTCGTTGCCACCAGTTGGTAGTAGTTTAATAAATAGAATAATCTTTAATTGAAACTGGTTGTAAACTGAGACGAAACCCTTTACAATAACTTTAATCCATTGCAATTCACTGCTGAGCAAGGGTCTCCCCCCGAAACGAGAGAATCTTGACTTGAATTGAAAATAGTTCCAATATGCCTTATTATGATTTCCTGGTTATCATAACAGTTTTTCTCATAAAAACGTATCTTAAAACTAATGTAGAGAAGTGACTTTTAGAACTATGTATAAACGTTATACCTTCTTGAGAGAAAGATTTAGAATAGTAACTAAATGCAATTTTAAGTGTCCTTTAAAATCGTAAGCCAAATGAGGTATACGTCTATACCTGTTGCATAGAATGTTCTAGAACACCGTCACATTGGTATTTAGTTGTAATTAGACTCATTATTTAATAGATGTACAAATACTTGAGCTGCGCTCCAGTTATTGTGAGGTGAAGTGATAATTTTTATGTTAAACGTATCGAGAACTGACTTGCGAGTGAAAGTTTACTAACATGAATATTTGACGTAATTTATGACATATTTGTATATTTTATAGCGCCTATTTAAAATGAAAGAAAAATTGATTCATGTTTTTTAATTTTTAAGTTTAGCTTTGCAAGTATAATAGTCAGTTTAAGGTATAATTTGTTTTTTCTTATGAATTAAAGCGTATAATTAGCACTAAACGTTCTCTCGCAAGTCTGTACGCCTCTCGATCGACATCGAAACTATATTTTTGTAGAACTTACATATGTAAGTAATTGTTTTTGTGTTGTTACATACCATTCGTTGACGTCGACAAAATGTACATTATGAATTTTTATTTTAAAAACCTGATTTTTATTTAATTCATGGTCATTTTAATATTATTTATTTGGGTTTATAATGGCTGTATGATTTGTATTTTTAAGCGCAATTTCGATGTACCAAATGCCGTTTTTTTTTTCTAGTTGATGTCCCAAAGGGATCCCAAATGTTTTATAGATTGTTGTACAAAACTTTTTTACTATATTTTTATATAACTGAAAAGTTTTCATAGTCATGTTTGATAGCGATATTATGAAGTTTTACTCTTTGATAGATGCACGACTCTACGATGTTCAAGATTGTTTGATAATGATCTGACTATAATTTGTTTGTAATGGTCTTTAATGAAATAGTGATTTTGATTACGGTCCTAAATACAGTTACCGGCAATTATTAATGAAATAATTATAATATCTTCCTATATAATAGTACTTTTACTAAATGATCTTCCAAATAAATAAAACTATTTAGCAAAATATTCTCTCAAAATTGTTATCTAACTGTATTTAGTTCCTTTCATTGTGTTCCAATAATGCATTTCAGCTTTTGTACTCCACTTTTAGAATCCTATTTAAGGTTCCTTGAGTATGGCCTAAGGTTTGTCTTAATTCATGAATTTAGCCTAAACGACATTTTGTATTGCAACATTTAAAAGGATCGAGTCTCTCCCTAATATTATACGAATT
Source organism: Anticarsia gemmatalis (assembly GCF_050436995.1). Lineage (NCBI taxonomy): Eukaryota > Metazoa > Arthropoda > Insecta > Lepidoptera > Erebidae > Anticarsia > Anticarsia gemmatalis. Next base: position 2,623,744 of record NC_134764.1, on the reverse strand, counting down.
AACTATAGATCAGTAACTCAATTCTTTATTACTATCGACTACCGACAACCGACCTGTCATCGAGAAATTTGAAGAAAATCTTATCAGCGCCTCTGACGGGCGTCCTAGAAACTTTTTTGGCAAAATTTCGATAGCTAGCCGGTTGTCGGTAGTCGATAGTGGTAGAGAATCGAGGTACTGAATCGAATACTGGCTAGTTGTTACAAAATAATGTTCTGTTTCCAAATGCTGCATTTAATATATAAGAACACTCTTTCTTCCCATTTAAATACGGAGAGAGAAACGAATTCTAGTGCTGCCATAAAGTACCATAGCCACAATTTTGTTGCAATAAAAAAAATGTTCTTTAGGCTATTTTACCTTGAGGTATCTTAAACAGACATTCCAAGACTTAAACATTGACGCTAAATATCAATTGTATATTATTTAATATTGTTTCAGTTTTTATTCGATGTTGACATGTTTATTTATTTATATTTTTCGATTAATAAAATTGTCAGACAATTTATATTGAGGTTTTAATTTTATGTTCATCCACTACCCAGAGTAACCTATTTATTAAATTTCAATGCTTTACTATATATCATGATTTACTCAGCTGCATAAGAAAGGATTCCATGCCCGGATCCGCTTATGTCTTTACAGGTCTTTACTTGATACTCTATTTATTTTTTAATTTAGATGGAAATAATTCTAAAGTTGAATAATTAATACAAAATTATAACATTAACATGATTTATTTCAACAAGTAAATTGTACATTTATCAAAAGTTTATCACTATACCTGCTTTCTAGACTATATAGGCACAAATGCGTTTAACACATAATACACTAAAAAGAACTTTGTTCTTATACCCAACGAAAAAAACTGTCCTCACCCAAAACAATTTTATTTTTCTCAGAATTTATACGTGATAATGAGCATTATAAATACCTTTAAAAAGGGTAATTTTTAAAGCTAGAGAAAGCATTAGCGGGAACACATCGGTGATTGATATTGAAACCGTCAACGATTGTCATCTCGTCCTGTGTTAGTTCAAAGTCGAATAACTCCAAGTTCTCTGCGATACGTGACTTCGTGAATGATTTTGGTACGACTACTATGTCGCGTTGTAGCTAAAAATAAAGATTTATTACATACTTTGAAAATGTTTAATAGTTGATGAAGATCAAACTTTTAGTTAAACACATAACAAGTTATTATACTATGTCTCAAGCAGAAAAACGAACGCACGCAGGCATACACCATTATAACGGCCAATTAAGGCCATATAATTCTAAGATCTTGGGCCTTCAAAATTTAGCAAAGATGTTTCAGCTGAACAGCTGTGTGAGAGTAATGAGATGGGTGACATACTGACAAGTAAGCAAGCAAGTTAAGTATCGATGGTTTGTTGATCTTGTTTCTTTCTACACATTTGGCGTAATTATAAAACTCAATGAGTGTCTTGAAATAGAAATAGCAAATTTAAAGCTGATATTTTACTCTAATTTTATTAATCAACTTACCAAATATTTCAAAGCAATCTGAGCGCGAGTCTTGCCATACTTCTGTGCTATGTCCCCGAGTCTCGCATCAGTTTTGATCGCGTCCAGTCCATTAAACTCCGGCCGCGCTTCCGATATCAGTCCTAAGGGCGTATACGCGACCGGCACTACGGATAACTTCTTACAGAAGTCCACTAACTTGTGCTGTGTTAGAGTGGGATTAATCTGAAAATGAATTATTCAATGAATAAATGTTTGCAACGAAAAGAGGATTAGGAAATGAATAGAATTTTTAATTAGCGCGATTAAATATTAATGAGAGCAGGATCATAAAAATAATTATAGACCATACAAGTCATCAATATAAACTAATAATAATCTAGAACTATTCTCGACGGCATCCATACTGCATAGAAGTGCATAGAGTAAGATAAATAAGGTGTAGCCACTGCATTGAGAATTATGGGTGTTTTGAGCACAAATAGTTTTTCAAATAGCAAGTTGTTGTTTTAGTCTATTGTCCCATAGTTTTAAGGGCAATAAAAATGTATATTTAATAATTTTTATTTCCTCAGTTACTTACCTCAAACTGATTACAAACAGGTTTGATATTAGCTGCCTTTATCAGCCTCTCTAACTGTTGTTCATTGAAGTTAGAAACTCCAATAGACTTGGCTAGACCAAGTTTCACCGCTTCTTCCATACCCCTCCATGTTTCTAGGTAATCAATGTCAGCATCACCACCATTAGCCTGAAAATATACAACATTATAATAATACCCTTTAGTTTTTAGGCTACTTGGCCAGCCAGTTACTAGAGCTAAGCTTGTCTTCTGAACCAATATAGATCAATTTTTAAATTAACTGGCTAATGGCTGATATCCAACTGAAGAAATTATTGGTAACCTTCTTTGAATTTCATCATTAAAGAAGTGCTACAGGCTAAAGCCTGACTTTACAAGTTATAGGCACTACAAACTACTTTGAACTAAACTTTTTGACATCAACAAAATATTTTAGGTCCCAATAAAACTGTGCCTGTATAAATACTTACATTAACTGAAACTGGCCAGTGTACCAGGTACAAATCCACATAGTCTAATTTAAGTCTTGCCAGAGAGTCCTTCAATGATGGTACCACATCACTTTCTGCGTGACAGTTATTCCAAAGCTGAACACACGAAAGAAATTATAATTTAACATTACCCTAATCATCATAACTTTAATAACTTAATCATCAATAAATTAATCAAATATATTTATATGATTAAACAACTTTTATGTTCTCCCCTTATTTCTTTTTTTAACATGATAAAGTTGCAGAGACCATTAGAGTGTCTCTGAATATACCTTATTACATCCACACTGTTTATTTTTCTCATGAAATAATCATCATAGGAGTAGGAGAATTGGTGACAGAGACACTTGAGAGATAGCACTTCATTTCAAAGTGGCATTTAAAAATTTTGCTGTACCTATAGCAGCTTACTGTTTATTAAATAGTGTGATCTATAAATAACAAGTCTACATACAAAACACTACACACTATTTTATTTATTTTACCTTAGTAGTAACAAAAAGTTGATCTCTCGTAACAGTTCCATCTTTTATCTTATTGTTTATGCCCTCTCCTACATAGACCTCATTGTTGTATGATGATGCTGTGTCTATGTGCCTGTATCCAGCCTCTATGCCCCACTCCACACCCTGCCTGTATTGAGCTGGATCTGCCTTTCTCTGAAATTTAGAACAAAGTTTGTATGAAAAGTTTAGAATATGTTTTGAGCTAGACAGTAGTCAAATTATAATGTGCATTAGTTAGCTAGTTAGCTTATAAGTTTTAATACCAAACAAGTACCTATCCCCTGTGAAAGACAACAACAATTTGTATAATACATGATACAATATGAACTAACTATTTTGGATTTTAGTGGCTTCTTAATAAATAATAATGTGTACCAAACAGTGTAATGTATACCTGTAAGTACTATACTATTCTTAAAAATCCATTAGTTCAATCAATTGCATAATATTTGCATTTCAAATGGATATGTTGAAGGTTGATTTGCTAACTAATCCATACATATTTACCTCCACTCATAAAAATAGCAATACAATGATGATGCATATTATTACTATATAATGTACAAGGCAATATTATCGTATCTTTATAACAAGATCTAGATTAAACTTACAGCATACGTGCCAAGTCCAACTATCGGCATTTCATGACCACTTGAAAGTTTTACTTTGGGAACTTTTTGTACCATATTTCAGTTTTATAGTCTCGTCTTAGATAGCAAAATAGCGCTCAAGTTGATATTAATAGTTGCAGTGGAGTGTTTATCTAGAACAATCTTATCAATATTTATAAAACCGAGTTCAAAAGTTCGAAATAAACAAACTGTACCTACTTGCCGTAACTGTGCGACAAATACGACAGTATTTTGACATTACTGACAGATAACGACAGTAGAACAATAATGTAAAAAATCGACAATGTTAACATCTAAGAGATTCTTTTTCCTAAAATCGCCTAAAGTATGAGACACCTATAAACTTTTCGTTTAGCGTATAATCAGCATTAGGGCCGTAAAGAATTGACACTGACAAGTGACAAAAGCAATCACACTGACAGCACTTTGTTTACTTCACAGATTCACACATGCTTTGGTTTTGCTAATAAAGTATTTTATTTCTAAATTAAGCTATACAAATATTTAAAATGGCATCGGACGAAACTTTTAACAAAGCAGCAGCCGAGGCGATCGTTGGATTTCTAAAGTCTAATGTGAAAAAATCAGGGAATGCGAATATTGAATCTGAGCTGAAAACTGATTTTGTTCTCGCAAAGAAGAAAAGCAAAGGTCATAAAAAAGGAACCAAGAAAAAGAAACTGCGTATCCTCACAAGAAAAGAGAAGCAAACTCTAGGGTTTTACAACATACCTAGAAAAGGTGTAAAGTATAATGATATGCTGCCAATGAACAAAATTTGGTTAAAATATATATCGGACCTTTTGGATTTGAGTAGTCCAATCCCGGACCCGACTAGCAAGGCATGGGATAATTTTACGCAAGCTTTGTACAAGGCTGATTTCCATGGAAGTATTTTAAATGTAATAAGATCAAAGTGCCCGAGCTATGTTGGAAAAACTGGCATTTGTATAATGGACACGAGGAATACTTTTAAAATAGTATCTAAGGACAATATAGTGACAACAATACCTAAAAGAGAGTGTGTATTTGAAATGTTCATGGATAGCCATAAGGTTACATTGTTTGGTAAGCACCTGTGTGTAAGACCTGCTGAAAGATCTACTAAGAAAATAAAAGGCCATATTCATCCTGATTTATAAATAAACTTGTTTTATTTTCCACCATAGAATAATATATTTATTAGTTGTTTATGCAGTTGATGTATTTTCCACTACCTACTTATCCACACATGCACCAGAGTGCGGCATACACTATTAATTTATTTTAAGCATACTTTATTCTATATTGCATTTCTAAACAATTTCTATTTCTTTCTATTTATGTACATATAATCACAGGCATAATAAATTCGCAAAAGCACAGCCTAGGATAGAGAATAACAACAACATAGATGGATAAACATTTTATTATATATTAAACAATTTATATTGTAAAGTTAGTATACCTTAGTTTTCTAAGTAATGTGTGACAATTATCTATGTTTCCTGTACATATTTCTAAATACATCTGCAATGGTAGGACTCGTGGGGAATTGATTTGTAACAGTATTTTCCTTGCTGTCACCAAATCTCCTCTGAGAATGTGACAGACTGCAGCTTTTGCCCACACACTTACTGCAATCATATCTTTCATTTGATATGGCAATACTGACACAAGATCATGTATCATTGGTGGGTGTAAGTGTTCCACTGCATCTGCTATTCGATCCAAGTTTATAAGAGCTTCAGCAGCGTAAATATGTGCCCAAGCTTTATGACTACTTGAAGCATCTGGTTGACTGAGTAACTCATTTGCACTCATCAGTGCCGATAAAGGATCCTGTAGGTGTAGTAACACATAACTTTGTAGAACAAATGTTGAGTTTTTCAGTTCACATCTCTGTTTCCAGTTGATCGGTGGGCCAGGAGGTGCTTGAATTAAAGGTGCTGTGATATCTGCTGGTTGCTCTTGGTTTGGTAGTAATGTTATAGCATTCCTTAAGCACAGTGCTGCAAATTCTAATGACAATGAAGGTATTGCAAATGATTCTCCCGATGTTGAGTACTTTTCTTTACCTTCCTTAGCTAATAATATACGAGTGTGAGGGCCACTGCCTAACTTTTTGACTGTGTATTGTTGTGCTTCATCACTGCAACATTTCTTCACACAACATTCAGCTAAATGAAGCCAGATCCGAGGATTATTTGGATAATGTCTAGCTGCCTCAACTAAACACTCAAATGCTCCTTCAGAATTGTTTGCAGAGAGTAAAGCAAGACCCAAGTTAAATACATACAATGGTCGGTCTCTACAAGCTATTAGTTTTTCACTGTCCTCAGATTCCATAGCTTTAAAATGTTCCTTGACTGCATGCTGGAAATACTTAGAAGCTAAAAATGGTTTTTTGATTGATAAATATATAACTCCAAGATTATTATTAATGGCTGCCCAGATATCTTCACCTTGTGTTTTCAAATCGTAATTATACTTTAAAGTCTTGTATTGGCCTAGTGTAGATGAGGACTCATTAACATCGCCGTTCAAATACTGTTGCTGCGCAATGATGAAAACATTTTCTATTGAGTCTGGCTTTAAGTTTAACTTCACTTTGTGCTGTCCTATCAGGAGCTGTGCTCTGCTGACTAGCCTATCAAAGAGATCACTGACTTCAGGGTTTGATTTCAATGGTTCACCATGTGTCTTTGCTATCTCCAATGTCTTCTCATATGTCCGTCTGCATAAAGTTGATTCTAACAACAACAGTACTATCTGTTGAAACAACTTGTTGTCCTTCACATTCTTACAAGTTAACAACCTCTCTAGGAGAACAGCGCACTGGTAGTAATATCTAGAATGATATAACACCACAGCATAGTTGTATAATAAGAATGGTGCACTCAGGTCTTTAGTTTCAATGTCTGGAAATGTCAGTCCTGTTAGTTGTGCGATAGCTTTTTTAAACTTGTCCACATTCTTCATATCGCTAGCCATAAATTCCACAACTGCTTTATTATGCTGTACCCGCTTATTCCCACTTCCAATAAGATTTTCCAATTCATTGAGGTGCTGTAATGCCCCTGAGTAATCCTTCTTGACATAACACTCATGTGCTAGGACAACTGGTTCATCCTTTGCGGTGGCCATAGTTAAATTATCACAGGACCTTAAATATTTTTACAATAAGATAATTTCTTTAGATTTGTTTACGAAAATAGGTCGATTCTTTTCAATATTGCAGGCTGATTTCATCGACGAATGAATGAATGATTGAATGAAATTTAGATATCGATTTTAAAATTTTGACATTTCTTACTTCTTATTATTTTTCCCGTGTTGGAAGCAAAAGCTTTTGAAACAGTAACTAAGAAGTATGGTCCTTCTCTAGTCCCATCTAACACTTTGTAAAGGAGGCGTGATTTCGTGTATGTATGGACCTGAGAAGTGTTATAATTTACATATTATAGGGGAACCGTGAAAACTGCGCCGGATTGCGACGTCACACTCGGAGCAACTCACATGGCTCAAACCGATTTGTATTCATATTTCATGTGTGATAGAAATAGAAGTGCATGCATCTCCAACTGTACCATTGATGGGCAACTATCTAGTGATAACCTTCTATTATTGCCTGAGAAGCCTATTCAGATTTTCTGTCTAGCAGACGCTGCAAAATGTTAGTTATCTTGTAGTAGGTACTCAAATTCATATATTATCACAGTTGCATACAAAGTTAAAGCTCGTCTCTCCTCGCCTGAAAACTATGTTGAGCTTTCTTTACAAGTGAGACAATTTTTGGTTGCGGAGTCCCGGGTTCGGTTCTCCATCAGGCAGTGTTGTTTGCTTTTTCTATTATGAATATTTTCAACACTATGCAGCTCGAGGTTATTTAACGTTTACCTATGCTGCTCTCTCAGTCCAATCAGCTAGCCCTTTTACCCCTGCCGGCCTGCCCCCTACTACATGGAAATAAGACTAGTTTTGTCGATAGCAAAACGTGCTTAATATTAAATTTCGAACACCTGTGCTTACATCTTCGACAATAATCGGCGTGATACTAATGATGCTTTATCTGTTAATAAAATAATAATGACATACCCAGCAAAATTCTTAGACTAGTCAATTTGAGGAGAAAATTATCTTTTTTATTAGGTATCTTTTTAAATGTTGTTTATCTCATTTTCTCTTTATCTACAGTACATTTTCCTCTATGCCAAACAAAATGTCAAATCAAAAATTATCTTATCTTTGAATCTGTCAATATGATACCAATTTTGGCCATCTAATTTATCAAAATTGCAAAATAATGCATAAATAATTAGCAAAACAAATATTTAACCGCATCTTTTCATTTAACAAGTGCCAACAGCCTCAAACTTACGCTGAAATGGAGAAAAATCATGAAACAAAATCAAAACATTTGGTGGGCGGACGACATTGAAACTGTAAACGATTGTTTATATTATGGAAATTTAAAGTAACATCTGGAATAATGGTTCGGCGATCAATATTGCTGCTTGCCGCTGCAGTGGTGGCGCTGTATTTTACGATAATATTGTTTATGTTGAATCCTTTGCATGGTGCGAAACATGCATATTACGGTAGTGGATATATGAATCATTTCGCATTTCGGCACGATCCTCCGATAAATTGGTGCAATGAGCTTCGCTGGCGGAATCCTCCGTCACCTGACGTGGTCGCGCTGGTTTCGTACCCGGGCAGTGGCAACACATGGTTGAGATATCTGCTGCAACAAGTTACAGGTGAATATTAACTAGTAATGTTTACGTACAGTACAATAGTTAACTATTAAAAACACGAAGGTGTTGAGGACTCTTTCTGTGTAAACTTTATCTGAATAGATACTAGGATATTTTTTTGTTTGCACACAGGGAAAAATCTAGTTTTTCTTTAGTGTTCCTACTATTTTGCAAGATTTCGCAAATATCATCAGTTTTTGGCTAACTACTGAGCTTTTTGCAAAGAGACTGGTAATTAACGACTCCAACTGTTACTGAAAATACTTTCAAAATTAATACCAAACATACTAATCTGATCAATTTTATCAAATACAGTAGCAAAATTTAAACTAAGTGAAACAATGCATTCATTTTCTTTCTAGGCATAGTAACAGGCTCAATATACATGGACTATGGTCTCCGAGTTCATGGGTTTCCTGCAGAAAATGTGACTGATGGATCCGTGCTTGTGGTTAAGACTCACGAGGCTCCTCCCATAGAGCCTGACAAGTTCAAATCAGCTATCCTACTAATAAGGAACCCTAGGGATGCTATATTGGTAACTAAATAAAATGTTGTCATTAGATGTTTGTTGTATAAATAATAGTTTATAGATGTTTGAGTTTATTTATTGCGCTTTTTGTGATTTTATTATTAAGATTTACAGATCCAGGGTTAGCCTGGCATTTAATTCAAGATATAAATATTTAGAGTCCTTAATTTTTATACTTACTATACACCAAAAAGAATGAGGGAATTAATCTATACTATACTAATATTATAAAGCTGAAGAGTTTGTTTGTTTGTTTGATTGTTTGTTTGTTTGTTTGTTTGAACGCGCTAATCTCAAGAACTACTGGTCCGATTTGAAAAAATCTTTTAGCGTTAGATAGACCATTTATCGAGGACAGCTATAGGCTATACATCATCACTCTACGACCAACAGGAGCAGAGTACCAGTAAAAAGTGTTACAAAAACGGGGAAAATTTTGACCCATTCACTCTTATGTGACGCAAGCGAAGTTGCGCGGGTCAGCTAGTGTGAAATATTATTTTATATTTTACTTTGAAATTTACCTGATGTTACACACTGTAAGATGGTGAAGAGCAAACTAATAAAATGTTCAGATCCCCAGTACCTGCATCTTCCATTGATTACTGCTCCTTCTATTTAAACATTACACTAATAGTTTTAAATTTAACCCATTAATGTCCCACTGCTGGGCAAGGGTCTCCTCCCGTAATGAGGGAGGGGTTAGGCCTTGAGTCCACCACGCTGGCCAAGTGCGGGTTGGGGACTTTGCATGCCCTCAATAAATGTTTTTAAACAAATTTTTAGGCATGCAAGGTTTCCTCACGATGTTTTCCTTCACTGTTGGAGCATGTGATAATTATTTCTAATACATACTAATAGTTAGCAGTAAACATATCTCAAGAGCTTACATTACAATCCTCAATATTGACTAAGACATAACACATATACTACATGAAAATCTACTATATTTTGTAAGTGTCATCATCATATTGTTAATAAATATTTTGTTTGTTAATTTTCAGTTTGTTTTATGTTTGTGTTTGCTGTACAATATATGCTTTGTGTATAACAGTTACATTGCATGCATACATTGTAGGATATACAACCCTCATGAAGAAAACTGGCAATTACATAGAGGTAAATTGAATTTATTTTACTTTAATATTTTACCACTTTGATTTGGTAAGCATGAGCTTCCATCTTGTGTCCGACCGAAACCGAATTTCGGCAACAGTTCAAATCGGCCGAAACCGAAACTTCCTTACAAGGATCGTTTTTTGAAGGACAATAAAAAAAACGCTTTTATAATCAATGAATTTAAGACAAATGGCTAGGAGTCATTAATTCAACGCGCCGATGGCCGATCAAGCTCGAAATCGCCCGAATGCACTTTCGGTTTCGGCCGTAGTTTCGGCAGGTTTTGTTGTCGAAAACGAAACTAAACCGAAATTTGCGTTAAAAAACCGGACTTTCGGTCGGACACTACTTCCATCATACATTTTGATATTATTTTTATGAGCCTTAACTGACAATTTATTTGTATATTAAAAAAATGTTCTAATTTTGCAGAATTCACCTTTTTATTTAATATAATTTACTTATTATGTATATTTACAGGCTGACTTCAACAGACTACACAAGGGTCACATTGGTACAGCACCCAAATCAGCTTTTAAGAAGAAAACACATGAACATAAGAAAACAGGTATATTATTAAAAAACCTATTTTCACTTCTGTAAATGAGATTTTATTATAAAAAATCTGTAAAATTCATCCAGCTTTCTTTTTATTTAGTTTGTTAACAAACATAATATCATATTATATGTATAATACTATCCTTTATATATTTCCAGCCGACTGGTCAACATATGTATCAACTCAACTGACAGTATGGGAGTCACTACACAACTTATGGCTGACAAAGTACATAGGTCCTGTACATATTGTGTTCTATGAAGTGTTGGTGAAGGATACCAAGAGCACATTGCAAGGAATACTTGACTTCTTGAGCTATAATGTTACTGAGGTTGGTACTTTTATGTTTGTATTATTTGAGTAAAAGTGTTCATTGAATTAGATAACGTAGTTTCCGCATTTTTTTTAAAACTGACCATTAGCTCTTGAGATGATCCCAAAGTTACTGTTTTTCGTGCCACACGTTGGGCGCCAATGTAACGATTGGAAATTAAGTTTTGGTAGATGAGGGTAGTGTCAGGTAAGTTCGGTGCGTTACTAGAGATCCCAGTAGGTGATTCTGCGGTGCACTTAACTGGAGAGCGTGTGAGTTTTGTGCCACGGCTATAGGCTTGTCGCAGTGAACCAATATTTCTTCGTGTGACGGCGTCTAATCACGACGTCACGTTTATAAATTAAATCGTTTATTTGAAACACAGAAGACTTGATAACTGATTTATCATTCTCTGTTTTTTAAGACCGAAATGAGCTGCGCTTTGGCGAACAAGGAAGGCATATACCGTCGCAAGAAGAAGCATCAAGATTTCGACCCATTCACAGCTGAGATGTACAAGGCGTTAGACCAGGTGAGGAACAAAGTATTAGCTATGGTCATGGACTATAAGCGACGGCACAGCAACACCGTCACACTTACGAAGTTAGATACAAACCGGATACTATAGAAAAAAATATAAAAAAGCCATTGGATTGTAAATGTTGTAGATTATAATACATTTAGTGGAACCCATCTTTTGTTGTTTTCTGAAATAGGAGGGTTACGTCATCTTGGGTACTAGAAATGGGTTTAAAATTGTCTGTTGCACAGATACTGTCGAATGTACAAATAGCATAGATTATAGAGCTTCTTTATGTTTCGAGAAGTGTTTTTTTTGTCATTTATTTATTTGAAAGATTACGGGTCTTTTAAGCCTCTAGTCATATGTTAAACTAAGAAAACTAGCTAAATCAAAATGTCCTAGATAAATGGTACGTTTTACATCTTTAAATAAGACAATAGCTAAAGGACAATCGAAACATTATTGTGTCTTTTTAAACCATTACTAAGTTAAATAACGATGCCTAAGTACGGATTAGTTAATCTATGTTTTGTCACTCTCAAGAGAATTTAAAATGGTCTACGAATGAAAAACATAAAATAAATAAGTACGATTCTGAGCTTACGCGATGAAAGGCAGTTTAAAAATTATCATTTTGTCAGTCTAGTCGTTTATTTTCAATCAATATAATCATTTGGTATGGTCAATCATATAATTAAATATAAAAAAAATATCATAAACATTAAGTCGTAATGTGTTTGTGTTGAAAATGTTAGTGAATAGAAAAATATGTAGACTGTATTTTGGTATCGTACTTATGTCATTGAAATGGCTCAATATGGCTTGCTGGACACATATTCGAGCCGGTACGTTCGTCACTTACGGGTAACAAAATTGACTCGAAGGAATTACTGCACTTGTTCGGCTTGTACCCATCGGATCAAAACCCGAAAACCCAAAACCGAATTGTCATCGGACCCAAAGGGGTCTTTGGGTCCGATGACAATTCGGTTTTTATTCAGACGCGGCGATGTCGAGCGGCATTTTTCCCGAACATTCATCTACACATATTCGATTTTACCGATCGACTAGGCCGATTAATGTCTACCCGAATATATGTGTAGCAAGTCTATCTTACGTAAATTTTATCTGTGTGTACAAAATAGCCTAATTTTCTTGTTGTGGTGTGATTTGAAAGTACTTAATTTTATAAAAGTCCAGTATTAAAAACATTCTGTTTTGCAATAAAGGGTTATGCTATCTTTAAGATAGTTTGTGTGCAATAATAAATATGTTACAATTAATATAAATAAATAAAAGCTTGGCTAAAATGTGCTTTTAGATAATTTTATTCAAATTACGCATTGTCTTACTAAATATTATAAAAATCTTTTTTATCATCTTAAAGTTCTGTTTAATTAAAATTACAATGATAATAAAAACTATTTTCCTTCAACTTTTCCAAGTTAATAGTCAACTGTCCAATAGGTCCAGTCTAGTCCAAAGAAAATAGAGAAATGTTGGTGTAAATAATATATTTTTTCCTTTTTCAAATAGATCTGAAATACCAAAGTTTAGATTTTTAAGTTAAATATTTTAGTTTAAAAGTTATTTGATGTCAGAAAATAGTGACTTCACGAAACTTAATTACACATTAAAACAATGTATTCAGACTTTCAAAATAACCACAATTTTTTATACCAAACTAAAGCTCAGTTATTCCAATATAACTACAGTATTTAATTGGCATTATATTCTCTATTTTAAAGTACAATTTTATTTATATTATTAAGTTGATACGTTAAATAATAATAATCGTTCCTAATTTAAGGCCTAACTTATTATTTAGAGTTAAGTACAATTTGTTGATTAGTCAAACTGTTGTCTATGTTATGTTGTGATATGATATACCTGTTCAAAAATGTTTTGTAAAACTTTCAGAGAATTGAAAATGTAAATAGATATATGTTTTTGTAATTCGGGATAGTCGAATTGTTTAGTAAAGTATTTCACGAATTAGATCTGTGAAGTTAAACAAGTTATTGTTGAATTAACTCACTCGTACACATGTTAATACTCAATTTCAGCCGTTTATGGGTAGGTTTTGAAAATAAACTTACTTATTAACGCTTCAACTATTTCCATGCTAAATTTCATCGAAATCGGTTCATTGGTTAAACCTTTGGCAGCGTAATGGACAAGCATACTGTCGCATTTATAAAATTAGTGTTGATTTGTTTGTAATATCTTATTTTTCTCTTGTTAAAAATATATTTATTTCCCTATGATATGAAAAAAGTACTTTATGTTCTCTGAAAGTTCTACAAAATGTTTGCTTTAAGTAAAAAACGATGGTTGTCTCGCCTAAACTATTAAAATTCAACGAAGATCGCATTCAAAGTTCAAATGAAGCCTAAAACGCACTTGGTTAATATGCACTGCGTCGAATTGTTTAGTTCATTAGTATATAGCTCTAGAACAATGATAAATACATAGAAATATCTAACTATTGTTCATGAAAAGTCTTATAACACGAAGTATGTTTGTCTCTTTCTTTCATGCGTAGAACCCGTAGGAAGGAAAGAGACGGAGCATATTTGAATACGTGTTGTATAATTTTGAATGAATAGTTGCTCTGTATATATCAGAGAATGACTAGAAAGTAATGTAAGATTCGCCATTGTAATCGCGACTGCCCCGAACAAGCCAAAATAAGATTTAATTATTTATTTAATTACTGTTTGTTTTCATTTCTAAAGTAGTATTAAATGGCTATAAGAATATTCGAATTTTATTTGGCTATTTGTGTTTGAGTTATTGTAAAATTTTGTAGTTTTGTCATATCATGTGAGTAAATGAAAAACAATACGCAAACAGAAATAAGTATTCACAAGAAATATATTCCCAAAATTTAAAAGAGAATAGTGGGAAGCATATTGAAGATGTATGTAGGAACACAATATTCTTTTTTTTGTGAAATGTGTTGGTCGTGGCAGTAAAAGATCTAATAAAAAGCTTTATTATACCATATTCCTTTTTGAACTAAGTTTTGTTAGTCCTGTTTAATGAAGTGATTGTTCTAAGTAATAAACAGTACAATGTTTTAGTCAGTGTTACCAGTGCTTAATATTTTATTTGATGTTTTAAAAATAATTGTATGTATTATTTAAGATATGTATTGACTTCTCTACAGACAAATAATAACACTTTTCTTTATTAAAATACCTAGTTCGGGCTTTCCCATATCCATTTTTTTTATTCATAATTTAGTGCAAATTCATAATAGTTTTATAACTTACTTATATTTGAGAAATCCCCAAGCATTTATTCAGTACTTGTTATTCCCTTTTTTATTAGTAATGATGTTTACGTATTAAATGGTTGCATTTATTTAAATATCAAAGTTAATTAGTTGTAAGAACTACAAATATTGATGTTAATGTACCCCTGAATACCGGGAATAAATTAATTTTCAAATTAAAATATCTTTTATTTTTTACTTTAAACTCCTACCTGCTAAATTATGCATGCCTCGTTTCTAAACGATCTACGTCAAAACAATAATTAAATGAATACTTAGGCCGGCCACATACGTTCGGTTTCCGAATAAGGCTTCCTGAACCGAATGCGGCCGGTCTTAATTTGATCATGACAAGTTCAGGCCTGATATTCTATAACTGTCTTACCCCCGGTCTCTAAGGTACATTTAACGGTAGTTTATCTATTCAATAGCGTCAAAATTCATGCAAAAAAAAAACGCTATTGTATAAATAAACTACCGCTAAATGTACTCAGAAACCGGGGATTAGTAAAGGGTAGTGGAATAAAATAATAACTTCATAAAACTAAATATGCTTTATTTCACATCGTGTCAATATTCATTGGTCACAAACAAGTTTTGCACTTCGACAGTAGTACTTACACGAAACTCCGCGCGTTTCCCTGTACAATATAAAATATATGCAGTTAACAACAGTCCCTCAGTTACCGATACATTACAAAATCATTTATTTTTATATACGAAGCAGATGCTGTACGGGCTTTCAAGTTCCTTATAACAATGTTTTAAATATTGTATGTCCCTTTCTGTTTAATGTAGATTACGCTAAGAGGGAGTGAGACACATATAATATGTAAAACGTTGTTATTTCGTTTTTGTATTGGTGTTACAGTTTATTGTTTTTGTTATATACGGAACTGCAATATTGGATATATTTTTTAGTTAAAAGTTGATATTTCAATCTTATTTATGTATTTCGACAGTATATAAGTTTGATTTTAAATATAACATGATTTTCTTGTATCACATTTAAATCGTATGCAAAATATACAATTTCATAATGTATAATTAAATTCGTTAAAATGTGACTATATTTTAATAATATAAATAAAAGTTAATAAATAGCGTTATTGTCATACGATTCAAATGCGAGACAAGATACGATCATGCGATATTTTGAATAAGTTTTATATTACATTCAACATTGGACAGTTCCGTAATACGACTATCTGTTATTGAAGAACCGAATGCGATATTGTCTAGTAATTCAAGCATAAATTAGCACATCAGAAACATCTATAGTCTGAAAACTGATATTTTTTATACTGCTAAAGCTTATTCTTTACGAGATGATAAAACATTCGGTCAGTCTTAAATAAATAAACGGTTTTTCATGTTTACAATGTTCAGCCCGTATTCAGCACTTCTCACTTCAAGCAAGATTATATAAAAGTTAGTGTAACCATGGACGTACCGCGAGTGTATTAGACGTCGCAACAACAAACTAACCGCGAGGGAATTAAAATAATCACCTGTAAAATTTAACCTCTAACAACATGTTTAAACTCTTAATTATTACAAAATTATCATCACAATATCACAAATAAAATACAGAACTCTGACGCTCTACGCTATCAAATTATTACTGCGTGGAAATTTAGTTCACAATATAAATGTATCAACGTAATTATAAAGCTTAGTTATAGTTCGTGCGATCCGCTCTTGTACCCTGAGCTCGCAGTTCAACGCGCACGTACACTCACACGTGCACGTGTACGTACACGCACGCACGCGAGCTCGCACGCTCGTGAATTGCACCAACTACATGGATTTTATAAATCAATATGTCAGTACAGACATTATCTATTCTTATCCATAAGCGAATTCAGTCGAATATTTTAATAGTACAAACAAAATGTATTTTATACATTTGAAATTAATGGAAAATGTCGAATATACAAATTAAGTCTTATATAAGGTACGCGATCTCCGAGTCGTGCCTCGAGCCGCGTGACGCAGAGACCGCCCCGTATCTGACCAAGTGTGAAACAAAACCTTACTGTACAAAAATAATAATAGAACAAATGAAACACTATAATACAAAATAAAAGAGAAAAAATAAAACAAGTTTATACAAAGTCTTACGTGTCTGTTCACACCTGCTGGGGCCAGTACGACCGGCACGTTCTCGACGAACGAACGACAAAAATAATCCAAAACAAAATACATTTACTGAATTTATTTATACAGACCGAAAAATAAACAGTCGTAGAAAAAAGTTTCTTTAAATATTTATCGTAGAAAGTCAGCCTTCGCGTAACAATGATTCACTATCGGTCGCGACCGCGTGACGTCACGCGGCGAGGCCCCGCCCCCCGAGACTAGATCCGCCGCGCGGCTCCGGCCTCGCACTGCACTCGACACTCGGACAACCAAACAACGTCATGGTGATATTAATCAAAATAAACGATGACAACTCGTAACTCTTCATACATAATTCGTAGATAAATAGCGTCTCGGAAACGTCTCACAAGCTAGTTATCGAAGCGGCATGACTAGTTTTAAACGCAAACTGTTTAGACTCCTAACTACGTTACATCTATTGCATTACAATTTTATAGGAACGCTATTAAGTCTAGACAGTAGAGGGCGGTGACGGGGTCGGGGGAGCGGGCGTCGGTCTAAACAGTTTCCGCACTCGCTCGGTCGGGTGGGCGGGGCCCGGCGCCCGCGGGGGGCGGGGCGCGGGGCGGGGCGGGGGGCGGGGCCGGCGCGCGGCCGTCACCGCAGCGCGCGGCAGCGCCGGCACACGCGCACGGTGCCGCAGGAGCCCCACGTGCTCATCTCCGAGCACGAGCCGCAGAATATACCGCCGCAACGTCTGCAACAATACAAACACACTTCAAACATCTGATTTATATACAAACATCAGACAAGTAACTCAAAAGAAAAGATTGATATGAGCTAAAACAATCACAAGAATATAACATGCACACATTCATATCTTTCATTTATATTATTATATTTTCGGCTCTTGAATGCAGTAGTCAAGTACCAGGCGCTTATAACAGTGGAGAACGCGTTACCTGCAGTGGTGTCTTCTCCGGGCGAGCCAGAAGTGGTTCCTGCAGTACTGGCAGCGCGGCGCGGCGCTGTCGGGCAGCCACACGACGCCGCGCGCCTCCTCGCCCACCTCCACCTCGGACGCCGAGCCGCTGCTGCTGCCGCTGCGGGGCCCGCCGCCGCTCGTCACCGCACCGCCCGCTGACTTCTGCGACGACAACAACTATCATGTTAAAACAGAATTCGAATGAAAGAGATAAATTTTATTAAAGTAAAATATTTTTTTTTATTTAACTAAGTAAGAAATGTGACCAAAGAGTCATTCGTTACTCAATTCATGGAAGTAGTAGACGAGCTTACCGGTAAAGAAAACATCGCATACCTTGCATTCCTGATAATCTTATTCTTAAAAACAATTTGTAAAGCACTTAATTACGGGAGAAAACAGTCCTTTACAATTCAGAACCATAAAATTTTAAGAAAATTCTAACTAATTACAATACTAAAATAGCGAAGTCATCGTGGGAAAAAATTACTAGCATAATATATTAAAGATATCTATTTATTTTATACGAACGAGTTTAAGATTAAATACGTATGGTACCAGGCTACTAGTAAGTGGTAGGAGATGCCGGCGTCACGTACATGGCTCGTACCTGTGAGTGCGTGGCGGAGTGCGGCGCGCTGTGGGCGGCAGCCGGCGCCGCGCCCGCCACGGGCGACGACAGCCGCAGCGCCTCCCGCGCCTCGCGCAGCTGACCCGACAGCTCTTCTACTACTTTCTGCAATTTAATACATAATACATTTATTATATAATGTTAAATTAATGTCCTCATACAGCAAGCAATCATGTCAGAGCCGAACATTGGTTTAGCGATGTCATAAAAATAGATAGCAAATATGATGTAAGAGAAGTCAAAGTCAATGTGACAGCGGCATGAAATGTTTAAAAACCAAAATCATAATTCGTTCTATTGAAGTGTTGAAAAGCCTGAAATTTTGTATGATATTTGAATAACAAACAAGACAAACACTAGGAGCTTATAATCATCTAAGAGGTGAGGAGGTGTCGTACCTTCTGGTAGAGTATGATCTGATGCAGCCTAGCTTGTAGCGGGTCGAGTGCAGGCGGCAGACCGTCGAGCGGGTCGGGTGGGCGCGACGCGCCCGCGCCGCACACGCACCGCACACGCTCGGCGCCAACCTCACCGCCACATACACCGCACCAGCACGCTTCCGAACTACCACCGGATTCTCCTGATGTTTCAATACCACCTGAAAGTTAAAAATATTTGTTAATATTATTTTTCCAAGAGACATATTTGTTCAGTACTGTCAATCTAATTAACAGTTGACTAGATTCCCTACGATAAATAAACGAGTAGAAAGAAGTAGATGTTTTAGTCGAAGAAGAAAATGTAGTGGATACATGATTTTTTAAAATTATTGTTACGACTGAGATTTTAAATATATTGACAGTGGGGGAAAATCGTCCCCTTTGGCACATTGGGGTAAAAGGCCGTCTAAAATATCAGATACTCCGATGCTGATACTTTTTTCTTTATTTGTGAAGATTGACTGTAAAGATTGACACTGATTGAATGTAAAGAATCACTCACTAGTGGTGCTGGTCCGGCGCGAGCAGTGGCAGCAGGGCTGGCGGCGCGGCGACGCGGGGCACAGCGTGAGCTGCGACGCCACGCGCCCGCGCGCCCCTCGTCTAGGGGCCGCTGCAGCCTCGCCCTCGCTCTCTGAACTGATGCTGCTGGATGTCGCGCCACCTGTAATAACAAAAATGTTTTAATAAAGCGATATTAACAAGTCTCATCATGTATTTTAAAGAACCTTGTAAAATTATAAAGCGTTCAAAACTTAGGTACACACAGCGCGTCGTCGCATCGCATACTCAAACGTATAGGGAATTAATAAACCATTTTCCATATTAATCATTTGATAACTACATGTAGAATGCACGCCCACAACGCGCTGCGTATACGTGCATGCTTCCAAAAACCATGTTTGATCTTCACTCAGTCCATGTTTGATGTATTCATACAACTAAATTAATCGATTTACTCACCATTCAAATCAACTTCCAGAAACTTAGTAGCGACATCATCGATGCCGTTTATGCCATTAGTGACTCCATTATGGTTGGTGGCGATATCGGTGAGTACATTATGGTTGGCGCGGTCGCCCTCCGTACAGTTGTGGTTGTCGAGAGGAGAGGACTCGTGGGAGGAGGTCCGGGAGGCTGCGGGCTCGCCGCGCGCTTCATTGATGTCGAACCCGGTGGATGACTGGTTGGAAGATTCCGAGATTGATCTCCAGGTGATGCTGATGTTGCGAGTGCGGCCGGTTTCACGGGCAGCCTGGAAGAGAGGTTTTTGTTAGATTCCCCATACTGTCAAAATGTGACGATTAAATATTTGATTAGCCTTAAACGAGAGTCCAAAATATTTGGGACTTGCCATATTGAAGCGTTGTCGAAAAATAATAGTTTTTTATTTGGCAATCTAAATAAGCTGACTTTAGACTTATTTTTATTCAGTCATAGTCGCGGCACACGTAAATATATAACGATTACTAATAGAAATAATTATATCAGTCAACTGATTGGAAAACTAATCCTATTACCAGAACATCATAAATTTGAAGAGGTATAAGCACCAACCTCCTGCATCCCAATAACATCGGTGTAAGTATCGCAGACGAACACGGGCGGCTCTTCAGGCGTGTCCACGTCGGGCGTGGGCGGCGCGGGCGTGACGTCATCGCTGACGTCATCCGTGTGCGCGATCACCTTGTCCGTGACTTCAGCGGCCACTAGCTCGCGTTCTAGGGACGAGGAGCCGCTGGCGATGTCGCGGGGGAGACGGGTGGAGTTCTCGAAGTGGTCTGGGTGGAGGCCGTCGACCTGAAGACAAAAATAGTCGTAAATTTAAAATTACGATCATAACTCATTGGGATTGGTGGAGTAAGTATACGATGTAATTGTACTAAGATAGAAAAGACAGACTTTTGTTTTCTTTATGTGTTTTTCACTATTTTTTGTTTTAAAATTTTGGTTTCAAATAATGCATACATAAACGAACAAAACGTCTCAACAGATACGGAACTAAAGCAGGCGTAGTATTCGTAGAATTACGCAATAAAATTATGCATTAACCCATTTAATACAATTTCATTTTAAAAAGTGGTTCCAGGATGCACGTAAGAAAACTGAATATTTTACAGAGAAAAAGGGACAGCAAAGCCAATTCACGTAGTTACTTACTTGATCTTGTTCTGGGTCCGGCTCCTGCGAGTCGTCGTTGTTGAGAGGTAACACGGGCAGGTCATCTACGCAGCTATCTGTCAGCGCAGCCCGACATTCGCGACGATTCTCACACTCGTTCGCTACTACCATTGATAGTTTCCTGCAAAGAATAAAAATAAACATTAAAATTATGAAATTACAAATCGCACGCACCGAACCGATAGGGGAGAATCAAATTGTAAGAAATGTTTTAAGGTGCAAATAATTAAATTTTAACGCTTCGTACTCACATAACGCTATTATAAATTATGTATAAAATTCTAAAAGATGGGCGTGTTTGAACTGTGGGCTTTGTAGTCTATATATATAGTTTATAGCTGTGTTAAAGAAAATATCGCGCAAGAAAGCAGTAGAATGAGCACCGGTATTTGGTATACAGTTAGGAGATCTTAATCATTTTGTTTTTACTTACATAACATCGGGCGCTAAACTAGGGTCGCTACATCTTCTCTGCGCTGTTCGTTTTTCGCCTTCATTCAGTAAGTTGTCACATGATCTTGTTTTGGTCATTAATCCTGTAATACAAATGAATCGTTTAGAAAATATTTACAAGACATCAATTTGTTCATTATTTTAGTGGTTAAATATTAGGTTTTATTATATTGTGAGAAAGAGAGATAATAACAATCGAATATTGCGCTAGAAATTAAGTCGGGATTCAAATAGGTTCTCAAAACATGGAATTAATGGAACCTATCGGTAACATATTTAGAGAGCGTAGTACCAGGATCCCAGAAGATGTGAGGAGTTATAAGTATAGTTACCGTTCTGCGGCGGCACGGCGCTGGGCGGCGCGGCGCGCGGCGGTCGCTCGCGCGGCTCGCCCGGCGCCTCGCTGTGAGCGCCGAACATGGCGCCCCACACGCACATGGCGCGCACGCTGTACTCCGGCCAGATCGTCTGTGGGACAGAGAATAAACAGCTTGTCAAACAATCACAACACTAAAAATATCAGGCATCAGGTTACGACTATAACCAACGTTACTCATGCCGAAACTTCAATGTAACATAACCAAAATGCAAGATCACAGTCATTGATTCTAATTAAGTTTTAGTTTTTTTTGTAAATTACAAATTAAAAAACTTAGTTAGGTAGTAGAGAGCGCATTAAACATAGGTGTTTCTTTAAAAGTATGTGTCTTTGTAAGACTTGTAACCAAAACCATAAAATATGAAGCAATAAACATCACTTAACTCCAAAATTAACCGTACTAGCATGCTACATTTCTATCTCATTCTCTAATCAAAACTAGTCAATATCTTACCTGTTCCAGATGGTGCGGTGAATACAGATGGTTCCTGTAGGCGGGCGCTCGGAGCAGGTGCCACACTTGCGGCGTGATGTCCTGCGCGCGGCACTCGGAGCGCTCCCGCGACGTGTTGCACAGGAACGTGCCGAACATGCACGAGTGCACGTGTGTGCCCAGCTTTATCTGCGTGTGCACACGTATACGTTAGAAGGGAGAAATAACGTTGAAGCTATTATAAGCTAATTTCAATAGTATAAACCATACTCGAAGGTGTGGGCAGAAGAATACGAACTTATTAAGTACACTTACGGGTCATTTACAATATTAGACCCATGTAATAGGGGGCGAGTCTAAAAACATACCGGGCATGTTACCAACTTGCAGACTACTATGGAGAATATACTAATAGACCAATAGTACTTTCCCGGAGCCGGAAATCGAATCTAAACTTTTCCGATTATATTATTAGACAGTTTCGTCTAGATCACAATGTAGTAATTAAATTATATTTCTTGTATTTGCTAAAGAAAAAAGGTAATTATAAAACCTTACCAAATAAGCTTCGTTGAACTCGAAGCTGCAGGGGAACTGCAGCATCATCTGGTGAATGACGTCGAGCCACTGGAGGAAGATGGGCGAGCGCTCGTTGGGGTCTTCAGGTCCGAACTGATGGCCGCACCGGTCCGCGAACTTGTGGCCGAAGTCCAGCCATTCGCGCTCGATTAGCACGCGGAAACCCTGGAGAAAGAAAGAATAAGTATTATTAAGTCAATTCAAAGAAAATGCTATTAACTACCTATTGCCCGCGACTTCTTCCGCGAGGAAAGATATTCCAGGTTAAGAGGTATCCTATATGTTAATCCAGATTATAAATGCCCTTGGTGACAAATGTCATCAAAATTCATTCAGTATTTTTTTCATTAATTAGTAACAAGCTTACAAGTATCCTTAAAAATGTTTGCATTTCTGTCAGAATAGAATTAGATAGATATTGTCTTTTTGGGGGTTTATCTTTTCATTGCCAGTTAGTTTTATCTGAGGAGGAATTTGACCCAAAAGATAATGTATTAGGAATTGCGATATGCAAGGTCAAAACTATTTTTTACAACGTAGATTTCGTAAGACATGGTGTATTTTTGGGTGCAAAGAGATTTGCAACAATGTGTTGGCGCGACAAAACTTTTGGCTGCGTAGATTATATTGCAAGGTCGAGTAGAGGGAACACTGTAAATTACATTTATTTTTATGACATTGCATTTCAACAGGAATGGGACGGAAGGACGACTAAAAGTGAAAAATTCGTCACGATTTTATACGTAAAGAAATTATTAGCTTCATCCAACTCCGACTAGATCTTTTATAACATCTGACAGAACAGAATGCATCAAGCATTGCACAACCATTATACAATGTGTTGTACATTTAATACGATAGTTTAAAATAATAATGTGTCAGCCTATTGGCATATACATGCTATGTACGTTACCACATTGGGGGTTACTATTGAAGATATTCTATGTAAGCCATAACCGGTCAAACTCTAGACCTTATGATCAACAGCCGTAAAAAAATTCACCCAGATTGCAGAATCAGTGAATATGATTTACTATAGCTTCTGGAACTTACCTCTAGTGTTCTATAGTAAGGGTCAAGTATAAGCTGTGCGGCGGCTACAATCTGCGGCGTGCGGTCCCACCCGTCGGAGCAGTGGACGAGCACGGGCCGGCCCGCCGCCACCGCGCGGGCCACGACCGACGCGGCGCGCACCACGCCCGACACGTACTGTAGCCAGAGGGTCCGCTCTAGGTTGCTGTGCCAACTAGAAGGAGAAGAAATGTTAGGTTAGAAATAGTGTTTAAGTTTTAAGATATAATTAGTAGTATATGGGTGAGTTTATAGTGATCCTGGTTTTCTAAAGACAAAGGTACACAAAATTTTGATGCCGCTCGCTGCGTTTAGAGGTCGTGCACAGACAATTTAGAAAGACTGAATATTATAGAATGATGTGGTTAACACGATAAACTCTCCGTAGAGCTAAATTAAAATAATAAGTTGTTTTTCTGTACAAAGGTAGGTTTGTTAAAAATATCCAAAATATCCAGCATTTTCACCAAGTCTTATTTATTAATACAAAAATAACGCAACAAAAGTATAAGTTACGCTTTGTTTATATAGACGAAGATAGATCGCTAAAGTCACGTTGTTTTCTCAAAGTCAAGTACTAGGAACGCAGAATCTCGAGGAGATAGACAGAATACCTTCACAAACATAACTGCGTATAGATGTTAGGAGTCTCGTGACATACAAGATGAATATTTTATGGGCGTGGATATTTTGGCTAGGTCAGGAGAAAGTTCTCCTTTGTCCTACGCTAGCCAAAATTCCGACTGTCAGTTTCAATTTCATTGCACTGTTTTATTTAGACGCCCTTGATTTGGAGCAAAGAGCAATGGTAAAGATATCTTTTGGACCTATCGGCAATAAGTGGTCTAGGCTTCGCCAGAAAAAACTATGAGATAATAAAACATATGTAGGTAATCTAGAATTATTATATGATAATAATCGAAAGGATCTAATATCTTTTGGACTAGTAAATAGACATATCATTATGTGTAGTGCCAATGGAAAATGTATTTTTCTTTTTCTTTTATTAGAGGAACGTGTAATACGAATGGAGTCCAAGGTTAATCGGACTATTACGGTTTACCGAAATTACAGGAAGCCGATATGTGAGTTTATAATAGGATTGCATATTCATAATGTCAAGAAAAAGCTAGTTTCTTAAAAGATGCCGTGTATGCGACCGAAGTCCCTAGCTCCTACGGAGTTATGATCTCTTAGTACCTCATAAAAATATTGGTAAACAATAAGGATCAAGATTATTTTTATCACAAAAGGATGCGTCAAAATAAACAGTTTAAAATAACATCGATATGTAATTCGCACGCGATTCTCTCTCTCTCACGTGCAAGCTTTTCAACGAGTCATTTATTCAAAAACAGTTCGCACACACAAAAAAATCACATTTAGCAATGTTTCCGGAACAGATACTGCGAGCGCGAATTCAAAACAATATATTCAATACCTAGCTTCATGTAAATAATGTATCTATATTTAGTACTACATATTATGTAATAGAAAATTAGATCTTAATTCAAGTTCATCAAAATGACTCGTGTCAGTGATATAGCACTTTTCTTTTTACAAAGGCAACATTTCCGTACTACGTTCACAAATCACAATGCACTAGCTGACCTATATTTCGCTGTTCAACTGTAGGTTAGCATCCTACTACTTTATGCTAACCTAGTACTTTTCACAAAGAACTACCGGAAGAGCACCCCCTGCGTTTTGCACTCTATCTGATCGTTCTGTTCCTTTCCATCAGACGTCGATTGAACACGTTATGAGAAAACATGCTTTTTGCATGTCGAGTTAAACGCCTCTTTTAATAGCATGTGTATTTTAAGCCCATGTTATTTAGGAAGTACATTGTAAATACCACCATTAACCTCGTAGCATTTAGTTTGATAGTCTTTGGCGCAAAGTTACTGTCTATTGTTCAACAATGTACACATGGTTTTCGTAAGCGATTCTTGTATAAGTGAAAGTGAAATGAAAGGGAAAAGGTGGGAAGTGCCGTTTACAAGCTTGAACGAGTGGAAGTCATTTGAATTTTTATTGTCGAGATAAAACGAAGTTAGGAATCAGATTTTTTACTTTATCATGGTTGAATGGAGATGAGATATTTTTTTCAACGTTCGTAAAACGATTTTTCAATATATTCTGTTAAATCAGCTTTTCACGTTACTTATTACCAGCGTACCAGGGAATCAGGCGTCTTAAAGATGTGTTTATACATTCTGGTACGTTGTAAAAACCTAACCTATTATACCAGGCTCACAACTAAAGTAAATGTCACGATGTACTAGGCGAGTAGAAATAACGAGGAGATACTCACTTGGCTTGATCGTTGGGCTCGGCGGCGAGCGCCCGCATCTGTTGGAAGCTTCTCCTCACGTGATGTATGTTTGGCAGGCACATGAATTGAATGTCTGCAGCCGGGTAATACTGCTGACATTCACAACCGCCACCTCGTGCTCTGTTGGTGACGGCAGACGCGTATGATCTCGCATCCACTATTAGTAGTTTCAGTTGCTGTAAAAAATATAAAATAATTTATAAAAAGTGCCTAAATAAATCTGTTACGGAAGTAGCCCAAATATGGTTGGCTGATTGCCATGCGTTACGAAACTATTTGATAAGCAAAGGTCAGCCCATTTGCCATAATTAGCTTAGCTTATCGATAGCCTATCACGATTTCTTCTTTCATTTTTATTTACGAATATTGTTGCTGCTGTATCCTGAATAAGCAATAGTTATGCCCTAGCACGCAACATTTCGAGGCAATTTAACCAAATTACCCAAGACAATTGAAGTTTCACCGGCAAAAAAAAACTGACAAAGTATTAGCGAAACTGTCCGTGAATACATACCTTGTTGTTATTAGGCGGTTGCATGCCTCGGTCAGCGTTGCAGGCGCTGACGAAGGCGGCGAGTAGTCTCTCATCCTCGCTGGAGCGCCAGCCGAGCCAGCCCACCTCGGGCTGCGACGACCGCGCGATCACGGCGCCGTTGGCGCGGTGCCGCCACACCACCGCCGGGACACGGCGCATGGCACGAAACCTGCACAATGGAAGCAAAAATGTGGCTTGAAATAACTGTTTAGAGATTATTACAAATGGTTAGACAATCCATCTGAAAATACCAGTATCAGAGCAATAACTAACTCCTAGGTACATATAGCTCATAGTATTAAAAGTATCTTACCGCGCAACGGAATCGAGGTCCTCATCACAGATGGAAGCAGGCACGACTAGGAGAGGTGGATACGAGGGGCACAACTTGTACTCCGCGTTAGCTGCCGTAACTCTCCACGCGCCTTTCGTCGTGAAATCTAACCGTTCCACCTGAAGCAAACAAACAAATATTTTTAATACAATTTAAATACAATGATATCAAAGTTTATACGTAATCAAGAAGTCAACTTTATTTTGCTGAGATAAAGTAGAAAGTATTACCGCATCAAACTACCAGGCGCCCAGATATGAAAGGAGATACTCACTTCTGGTCCAAACCAATGTCTCTGTGCAGATTGTGATGCTCTTATGAGAGCTCTATGTACTGACGTCGGTGGTTGTTCCTTCGCCCAGGCAGCGTACGCCGCCGCGAACGTTTCTTGAACTGAACCTATCGGCGCGAGAGCGGTGTTCAGCCGCCTCCACCATTCTATACATTGGTCTCCCGTATTAAATGTGCATCTGTAACAAAAGACAAAAACTTTAGATGCTGCTTAAAAATGTAAATTCAGTTTGACAGTTTATGATTTTGATCATTGCTTGTACCTGTTCAGAAAATAGTTAGCTAATCAAAAAAAAATGTAGGCCAGGGGAAATAAAACGGTAAATGAAAGTAAAGCTAATAATATTAGTTTAAATAAACTTTATCTTATTATTGAAGGAAAATTTACATGTTCGCTTTCTTTTAGCCGGTAGTTCTTATCAGTCGGCGACCTCGTTATACTGTTATGGCAACAGTACTATCGAAAAAGGAGTTTATTTGTAAATATGAGTCAAAATATTCCTTGCAGTGGCACCGATTTATATAAATATCTTGTTTTTGTAAATAGTGTTTATGACTGTTCTTATAGATTAAGACCATTGATTTGATAACCATACAATATATTTAATCAACGTGTTTCTATGACATATATCGCAACGTAACGAATCTTCAGATAAGAATTACTATCAAGTACTTAAAACTATCTTATCAGTACTCAAAAACCGTGTAAACTAATTGTAGTAAAGCAAAAACATAACATTTGAACAACAGAACTCCTAATACATTGTATCAAGAAGCAGAAAAAATATTGAGTGCTACTCAAGATAGAGAGTCATTTCTATTGCAGGTGCTGTAGTACCAGGGTAGCATAAACGCAAAGAGTAACTTACTTGAGTTGTCGTCCGTTTTTACAAAGCACGATGAGGTGTAGCAGATCACGTATCTCTAGCGCGTCTATAAGACGCAGCGGGACAGAGGCGCCGGGCCCGGTGCGGCGTCGTGGTTGAACGTGCAACCGATAGTTGGACATGGCTATTGTCCCTCCATCTGCTGTACGGCCCACCCACTGTAAATAAAGTAATATTTTAGTCATTGATTCAACATCAGTAGTTCAATATCATATAATTAGCCACTATTCATTACAATATTGATATACTTGATTAGTTCTTGGCGGCATCTAACAGAAAAATGGTAAAATCGGTAGGTAATTATAATTTGGGTATAATAGTAAAATGTAAAACGGCTTATTTTAAAATATTTCTAGTCTAAATTCTAAAAATATTTTGTGCTGTTGTGAGCATTCTTCTCCATGGATGGACAACTTAATAACTCCAAAATAGAATCGGAAATAACAATTTAAGGCACATTGAATCACAAACGCCTTCTTGTAAAGCTAGATAATTAAGTGCACGTGAGTGAGATTTAACTAGATAAATATCATAAATACTTCTACTATCTATGTTCTAACAAGTGCAGTATGTAATTTGCAGTTTTCATCATATTAACGTCACAACGCACGCTTTGGGCTGATAAGAGACAGTGCAACGAACTACCAGGAATGCAGAACTAGGACGGAGTTAAATACTATCGGATCGTCATTGCAGTTCATTCAACCCGTTGCATTCGACCCGCTGACCTTTTAGGCTAGAGTTACTTAATATGTGCGTATTTTATCATCTATTATTTTGCTAATTAATTGTTGACTTGTACTTTGTACTGCATTGTTGGTAATATATTTGTCGGAGCACTAGGTCGCCATGTCTATTGAAGAGGTTGAAGCAACAATGTAATGGACGTTGGGAAACGTGGTGTAGTACAAAGTCCGGAAAACTGTTTGCAAACGTAACATATAACGTATGATTAAAGTACTATTAGTTCCATGAGAATTTGTTTTTTGTCGCTATTTGTGTGTAAACATATGGGTTAAATTGAACCTTTTGTTTGTACTATGACGGCCGGTGGATATTAAGTCATTCATATTAAATGTGTTAGTTTTCCTGACTGCTGACGTACATAGTATAGTATAGGTACAAGTTTTTGATTACAATTACAATTATTTCAAGCTGTAAATAGTACAATAATGCCTATTGAGTCGATAAATTATGGTTTTCCTCGTTTCGTTATGATTATAATGGAATAATAATATAATTTATACTGAAGATGATTAATTAAATAGATGTATGTAGCCATAATACATTATTTATTCGAAAAGCTTTCTAGAAAATTAACTAACTTTTTTTTTATTTCATGTGTTACAGTAATAAGACTAGACAGATACAGCACACTGTATGAGATCGGGACATTGATAAATGAAATACATTTAGTTAAGTAGAGTCTTATAGATTCTTGAAGCGTCCACCTGTCACGCGAATAGAGACTTAAGACAGACTATTCAAGAGATTTCAGTAGACCCTGATCTTAGGATTATCCATCGTACTTGACGTTTAGGAATCAGGGAGACTTAAATGTTGTGTTATTTACCTGGACGAACTCGCCACATATCGGCGTGAAGCCAGCATCGAGGCCTGGCTCGTCGTACTGGGCGCGCAGCCGCGGGTAGAGGTCGGCTGCGCGCACGCGGTGCGGCGGCGGCTCCGGCTGCGGCGGCGCGCGGTACCGCTCGCGGTCGCTCATCTCGCTCGTTGACGGGACTACCACCTGCAGACAATTAAATAACACTAGGTTAATTACTTAATAAGAATATTTATTCATCAGAATATCTCTCATTTTTTTTTGAAACAAGATCATAGGAAGTATCCGCAACCGGCAGGCAGAAATTATATTCCGCCCAGGACGCAAGTGTATGCCTACATGCCTAGTGCATTAGCCACGTAAAAAAGGGCAGAAATCATATAAGTAAAATACAATTTCCACTGCACCGTTGATTCCTATAAACATGAATTGGCCATAGTTAAACGGAAAGGATCCAACCCACACTACGGCCGAAAATGATTACACTTATACCAAAACACTCCTTGAAGTTAAAATTTTAATTCAAACCCACCATGAAGTTATAGTCCTGAGTTAGTCCCCAAAGTTAAAGTGGAGAATCAATGACGGAATACGATCTGAACTTAAAAGTCAAATATCTCGAAACTACGTCTGTGTGGGTTGGATCGTTTCCGTTTAACTATGGCCAATTTTAAAGTGTATTGTATGTATGCGTATACCAGGAGCCATTTTCCGCGATTTTCGAGCAACTACAATTAATATCATGGCACCGGGAAACACAACGTAATTTTGGCACTTAGAAATAACCAAAAGGCCAAACAATACCCGCTGCTCATCAATTCCTGTGTTTATGCTTCATCTCCTGCTCTGCTAAAATACTGCACATAATTATTACTTGTAAATCATTTTTGTGAAATTAAGAATTTTGTTGCTATACAAGTATGCACTTTGGTACTAAATTGTACCCAAAATGTTCGCTATCTGGTGAAGCAATCATTGTAAACGATGACAATTTACACCCGTTTGAAACAAGTTTGCGAAATGAAAAGTGACAAATGATTACTTAATAGCCGTAATGATAAAGTACCGGATGCTTGTCACCAAAATAACACAGAACTTTGTAACCATTTTGACAATGCTAGTCTCAATTGCGCAATTCATTATAATCTTATGAGACGTTTATTGTGACAAAAGTGTATCATTATAACACTATCTTAAGAAAAAGTTTGTAATACAAAAATAAACAAAACATATTTACTCTCCATCCGCATAATACCTCAAGAATGCCGGAGATTTTGACACAAGACTCATCTGATAGACACACATACATTATCACTGTACTAGTACCTAAATAATGTACATTAAACCGACAATTGTTTGGTAAACAATGTTTACTTGACCACAAGGCCAAATTAAAATTCCAAACGAAAATTAGATGGAAGAAACAATAACGATTCTCTTGGTAATAGTTTCGACACGTTCACTTTAGTATTGAATAATTGTCTTACTGCTCCTATAATTTCATATCAGTTCCAGACAAACAAAATTATTGTAAGGATACTGGAAGTGTGAGTGAGATGAGCATATGCTTTCTCTTTCTTTATTTGTTTATTGATACGCTCGTCCGCTTAGGCTATCTTAGGGACTCCCGGATTCCTAGAATCGTTTCTACGAGCCATTGTCTTTAGACTTCTGTTTTCCTTGTATCTATTAGATCTCCTGACGGTGCGCTTGTGTTCCCCTCCTTGGCTGTGTTCCAAGCGCCATTCAAGGCGCTGACAAATGATCATAGATTTCCGGAGGAGTAAGTAAAGTTAACAATTAAACTTAACGTTCTTTAAATTGGTAAAGATAAAATCGCCTTTACACAAGGGACAATAAAATTCTTCAAACATTAAGAATTTAAATTTTGTTATACAAATTGAACGCAACATAATCTAAGTGAAATATGGACGTAACGTTTAGTGTTGTGTAAAACATGCACTCGAAGTTATTTAGCTTTCATATCATTAACAGCAGGTATATTACAATAATAACCAAAACACTTAAGTAACCGACACGAATCATAAATTATCTCTTCGTGTTTATGATTCACTGGTGGCGCTTGGTCGGAATGTGGTTGGTTGGGCCATCAGAATGAGTATGTTGTGTGTACGTTTGCATACAAACAAGGTTTTAGTGTCCTTGCCCTCAGCGAAAAACCCAGATTGTAATATGCATTCCAAGGTCTTGTAGTACGCAGGTTCTTCTCAGGAAATTTCCATGGACTTCTCGAAAACCATAGTATAGTTTTTCCTTGTGTCTCTACGAGGCTTATTTTAGAAACAGGCTCGAACATACCATCGTAAGAACCGAGACTGGATTCTTTATTTTAATACTTAAATTATACTTTTACCAGTAGATGTGGCAGTAAAAAGACGTACAAAGTATCACAGAGTCTATATAAATATGAAAAAGAAACGTCCAAAGTTTTCTTCGCACATTCCACAAAAGGTAATTCACATACGGCTCACGCCCATACTACTTACTCGTACTTAACAGAACTCGTTAGAAAGCGACCTTGGTTACCTAACATGCTGCCCAGTAGTGCTCAGGCAATACATGGAAACTTACGGTGAAGATGTGGTATGTAGAGGCAACAGGATTGCACGACAGGTTTCTCGAAATCCGTGTTTTTTTATTTAATTTTCCTTTTTGCAATGTTATCTGAAGGACTTTTGCTTGTCCGACCAGCAACAGGATAATTGCATATCATAAAAATATGGTAATAATTGGCATATTAACGCTCGCATTGTCCTTTAAAAACGGAAAACTTACAAATCAAAAAGTCTTATAAGTTTAAATATAAATCGAATTCGTAGAGTATACAAAACTATGTATATTTTCTTCTGACATGTATTTTAAAAGTCACGTTCACACAACTTTCAAGTATTTAAGGAATCTATCTAAAAGGTCGTGCTGACATTTCGCAAGCAAAAAACTGTTTGTTTTGATTTGCGCACACACCGTCTTGGCAATAGCTCATACCTTGCAGTACCAGGAAAGCATATGTGCCGAGGAATGTTACAAAACAATGTTGTAACAAGTATCTGATTTCGACAAACTCTTTGGCTACTGTCCGTAAAGAAACATGTTCACGTGGTTTGTAGTAGAGCGTATTCCAAATACATGTTATTGACATAGAAAAACAAACGGAAATAATAAAGTTAATGGTTAATTGAGGTTGTATGGTAGCCATATGATAGCAATAAATAGTTGTGGTCGATATTGGGCGATCTACCACAGCTGTTCATATTTCAATTGACCAATAAAATGCAATAGCGATAATAGTTCTGTGCAATTTATTTATTGAAGATCATGAATTCTCACTTCACTAACATTAAAAAAGGAAGATGTAAAATTTTAGATTACTCTAGGTTCTGTAAGCCTGCATAGTTATTCCAGAATCATTCGAAAATAGTTGTTGAAAATGTCAAAAAACTTACAATACACTCGTTTTTTCCGAGTTACTTAACTATTGACCCATCACAGCCATTGTGCGTGATAACTTCGTATAAACATCGAGTACCAAACACGTCTATCGGACAATTATTCAAGCAATTATCGTCCAGCTGGTTTTGTGACGTGACATTTCCTCGGGCCCATGACAGCCTGGTCATGAATAATGGATTGCGTAACACTAATTATAAAAACAAACCTTACGTCACGACACACAATGGAAAGGGACCGACAGAGGAACACAGTACTTTTTATCTTTTCTTTATTTTTAAAAGCTTTGGTTAGCCTTTGCTGGTTTTATATTTCTTGTGCTGTAAATAAATCTGAAGGAGTTTTATCTTGTCCATTGTATTTTCTTTATGTCTAGATAGAATCCTATTGTTATCTAAAAGTAGGACAAGACCAGACTGAACTAGCTTGACGTATTTTTGGCATTCTATAAAAGAATTACATAACATTATGTACTTACACATAATATATTTCTATTGCAACCACTCTTTTGCGTCTCGTCGTGGCATAAAGTTTCTTCTGCCATCATGGTTGCCTGGGAGAATTTATTTATAGTTAAGGTGTCTAATACTCGTACTATACCATGAAGCTTTCTACCAGAAGACTTAATTGGTGTAACATTCCTCACTAATGATGTAATGATGCAGCGGTTGCATGCACTCAACTTAGAACCTACACTTATACGGACTGCAAGCATGAATCATTCCGTGCGATTGCCTATTAGAACCGATAGACTATCATTTCTGCTCGCTTCTTTATGTATGCTAGCTCCTCGTAAATAATAATTAAAATCAAGATGATACTTGATCGCAAGGTAAACTTTATTTGTAGCTTTGATCATAAATAAACCTTATTGCTTTGCAGATCACAGTCCTGTCGGTCTCTTTTTGTGCGGCATTGAAGCACAAAACATAATGAGTAATGAAATGCTACCTAATTAGGTACGAAGAGAATAAAATATTTGGTTATTGTAGGCGTTACACCCACGGCTCACTTGGCGCATTCACCCTGTGCAAGTTCAATGAACACCATCTTTTGCGCACCAAAATACCGAGACAGACTGAAAAAACTCTTTTTTTGTGTGAGTACACGAACAAAAGTGACAATATAAGCCATTACGGACCGCGGTACCATTACACAAGAAAGAAAATAGCGTGCATTTTTACGAGATGAGATAATCAGGTGTGTTGTCGACAACGCTCTAAAAAATAAATTGAAATCAGAGCTGGTTTTTGTTGAACAAAACGTAACGCTATGCCAGACGGTTTCATTGTGAGAGCCTTTGTGCACCGCTGAATCACAATTTCGAACAAAACAGGAGCATTAAAAGGAGCAATCCAGGGAACACTGTTTTTATAAACAGTGCGTTTAAAACAGAAACAAACAGCAGTACTAAAATGTACTCGCAATCATTAAAGCAGTCATCAAAGCCGTGCGGGTGGGCGCCTAGCACTGCCCCATAATCCTACCGACTATGAAAACCCCACGGTAGTTCGTAGTTCCATTGAACGAGGATACTATCCATATAGTTTGGTTAATAGTTGAATTTGAAGCGTGGGTCGTTCACCTCGCGTGTCGATGGATGGTAAACATAAAAAACTGGCTGACTTTGAAGAGCTCTGAATATCTCTAACGATTTATACAACGACTTGAAGTTTGATCAAAACAGGATCTGTTTAATTTTACGCTAAATCCTTGGAGTAGAGTATTGAACTGTGAGGTGTGTACAGCTGCTAACTACGCAGTATCTTAGCAGACCAGTAGATTAGTTGTCAGATTTGCTTGTGTTTTATTATTATATTTTATCATACTTGAAGGTTATCGATACACCAAATGCGTAGATTGTGTCAAGTTTATAGAAATATATCACGATTAGCACGTGTGCCGGCCGGTATTTGTGTTATTGCCGTTATAGGTACTGTAATTTTCAGTTTTCATATATTTTTGGTATGAAAGAAAAATCACATACATTATTTCTATACATACAGTTATAACAGTCATAAGATTTTCAAACAACATCTAGATGCTATCTTTTTATTTTATTGTCTATTTCACAAGCTATAAAATTATAAATACACGTTCAGTAGAAATTAAGGAATATAAATCATTTTTGCCAAAAACAATCCAAGAAAGAAGCCTCTAAAATTTTCTCACATTTTATATGGGTATCTATAATTATTATGTAAATATGCATTAATAACGACGTTTACTTATTAACCAGTTCCTTTGTGATGTGTGTGAATGAATAAAAACCCGTCTTATGATGCCATATATTATCAGATAATATTATTATAATGTCCATTCATAATGTTATCCAGGACTATAACATTTATATATTACAAGACTAACATTATAGTGAATATTTTCTTTTTTATATCAACTCTGTTACAAAGAAGGATCAAAGACGTCGCTAAAAATATAAACAATCCTTGCTCTTATTTTTTTATCATATAGGGTCATTTCGCCTGTTCGCGTCCATTTAGTGCAGTTAGCAAGTTTGAGGAAGAAAACAAAAATGTTGCAGCACTAGTTTCAATTAAAAAAATTATGTAATGTGGTGACTATATAGTCTAGTTTAATATTAACTTTCAGTTTCGTTTGTAACATCATGAGTTTTTTTTAAGAAAAGGCAAACCACAGAATTAGGCTTTTCACCTACTTTGCGTCCACAAAATCCAAATTGCGTCCACCCTGGGACTAATTCGCGTCCACCAGCTAAGAAAAGGTATGAGGGGGTGATATTATTAAAGAAATGTAAAGAAACACTAGATCTTATTAATTTATTTATTTAAGAATATACCTAATTATTAAAAAAATCTCTTGGACCTAAAACTTTTCCTGTTTTTGGACAGAAAGCAAAACCGCTTTCGTCTCCATTGAAAATTCATTTTGGATCACTTAAAATATCTTTCTGATTCATACTTTCCAAATATTATTCAAGTTCTCTAAACCACAATCTGATTGATTCTTCTGTTACTAGGGCTCTAGCTTTATTAATGCCCTCCGCATTCTTAAGCGATTATTCTTTATTTCTGGCCAAAAAAATTTCAATCCACTTTGACCTGGACGGTCATCTTTGAATTTATTTTTAATCTCCCCGTCTCGAATGATTTTCTGAACAGTATCCAATAATTCCTGTTTTTTCACTGGGAATCCACATTTGGATATGTTGAGAAGCCATTCAACTACCTTTTTTTCACCATCTACACTTAGCGTTGGTTCTGGTCCCGGTTTCTTTACTCCATCTGGTCAGCGCCCACTGATTTTATCCAATATTGTGGTCTTGGGAATTCCATAATCTTTACATACTTGACTTACAGATTTCTTTTTCTTTCTTCAAATCTTCTTCTGTATAAGTTTCCTTTTCCTTCTTCTTGTTTGACTCTAAAGAACTCATCTTAAACAGAAAAAAGAATTATAGAAAACATTTAATGGACCTACTAGATTTAAAATACTGAATAAAATAAAATTTTAATATTTATCCTATTATCAGTATTTTACAAAAAATAAAGCGATTATTTAATAAAGACGGACGCGATTTGTTACAAGATTATAGCCTATAGGAATAGTGTGCGTCCACGTTTCGATCTATCTTTGTTACTTTTTCTACAATCGTAATAATGTGGACGCAAATTGGGTATTACAATTGTGTAACTTTAATGACAAAATGAACGAAAACCCAATTTGTTTTAATATCTTAATCACTTAAAAATAAACAACTAACTAAAACGTTAATGGATGAGTTCGCGTCCATCGTGGACGCAAAGTGGTAGTTTAATAAATTCAGTGTAGCACTTCGCGTCCACCCTGTTTTAACTATTTAATAGATAAAAAAAAGCAAATTAGTAATTAATATAATTAGTTTATGTTATAATTCATGTCTCGAAACATCTATGTGTCCTCAAGTTCACATAAAACATAAAGAGACTTACCGCCAAACGCACCGTTGCACACTATTTTTTTTACTAAAATCCCACACGTCCGCACTCCGTTGTTGAACAACCAAAATTAACTTTTTTTTTTACAGAGATTAATTAGGCACTCGGAGCTTTTGTCTATATGTGCGTGCTTCGTACAAATTGAGCTATTGACAGTTATAACATTCACGTTCATCAGTGTGATATTACATTTATTTGCAAGTATTTTTATAGGCAGGTTCGAAAAATGGACGCGATTTAGGTGATGGACGCGATAGGGCGAACTTACCCTAATTTACTGGCACGTGGCGCGCCAAATACCAGGAGAGCATGATCAACAAAGAGGTACAGCATTCCTCAGTACATAATGACCGAACAGCTTTCATATGATGCAAATTGAAACGCTATCAAAGCGTACTATTAGGCAACGGTATAGCACGGAAGGGGCAAGCCCAAGCTTGCATAACACAAGCCATGACTAATGCAACTGTACCGTGCGTAGGAGATAGAAATAAGGTCGTTCGAGGTCAACATGTGAACATCATCACAGTAAGTGTGTTGCAAAATTGTAAAATTATCGGTCGAATACGTCTTTATCGGAAACATTCTGTTTACCGTTTGTAGTAAGTGACTTGCGAGTTCTCCGTACGTTTGAATCATAAGTTATTTTCGACGTTGAAAGTGCTTTATAAAGCTAAATGAGAGTAAGGTTACTCGTACTACTGTTATTTTATACGGAGCGCCCTACGATGAGACACCTAACAATGTGTGTAAAGTAGTAGTGGGCGAAACAAAGACGCTGCACAAAGGCACATAAAGAATGGGCGAATAAAAAGACAAGTACCCCCATTGACTACGTACT
The DNA here is from genome assembly GCF_050436995.1 of Anticarsia gemmatalis. Classification (NCBI taxonomy): domain Eukaryota; kingdom Metazoa; phylum Arthropoda; class Insecta; order Lepidoptera; family Erebidae; genus Anticarsia; species Anticarsia gemmatalis. The sequence continues at coordinate 2,585,507 of NC_134764.1, read as the reverse complement.
CGGTACGAAATAATTATGTTCTTAGAAGTTATACTACGACTAGGTACTTACTAGAAATATTCAGACATCAAGTAGCCTAACATTTGCATACTCGCTCATTCCTTCTTCGTTCACTCTATCATATTATGAATGTATACAGAACACGTAAAATAATTGACGGTGTCAGTGTTAGAAGGGCGGACGTAACCGAGTTTTACGAATAATATCTTTGTTTGTACACAAGCAAGTCAAAATAGGCTTTGTTGCAGCGAATGAATGAAAGAGACACTCATTATCCATTCAATCAATCATTCATGTCATTCAACCCGTGTGGAGGCCGCGCGTTGCATTCAAAGCCCCATTCAAGGTTTTAGTACTTATATATGTATGTTATGAATTCCTGGTATAAGTTAACGTGGTTGTAGTACGGGCGGCATGAGAGGGGGACAGAAGATGCGCACTGGAAGCAGAGGAGAGACTTTTGTGTGTCATTCTTGATCAACAACAATGGGTTAAAATACTTCCGGCACGCAATTGTGGTAGAATAACCTGTCTGATCTCGTGTGATCCTAGTTGAATGCATCTGTGACGCACACACGTAATATTCGGCTCTTATGCTAAATTGCTTTATGAATCATATGTTATTGTTGAGTGGGATGTTGTTGATGGTTATGGGAGCAGAGGACGATTCCGGAAAAGACCTGACAAAGAAGCAGCAATGTATACAAATTAGATGAAGAAGTAACATGTTTTGCCGACTACCATCTTTAATCTGAAAGAACAATGGGTTGTGATCTACAAACATTTTACTTTTAAATTAGCGACATCGTAATAAAATTATAACTGAACAATTAATGTGAACATTCTCACATGAATAAAACTTCAAAATTTCACACTGGCGTGGTTCATTCCCACAGAAATAAAACCGAAAAGAAGGGTCACCCCAAATGAGGAAGTAAAAATAAAAACAGTTGTAACAGATGTTCCACAATGACAGAGAAACATGGACATGTATGCGTAATGAGTCACGAGACTGGCATTTACTGCATCAGACATTGGACCTGTGTAGGCGATAATAAACTACTATATGAAGGGTTTCAAGTATGACAGACGTAGAAGGGATATTAAGACAAGAGACAATTACATTATCATTAGTGTAGGTCAAAAAGTGGACGATAGAGAAGTACCATATCAGAAAAACTGTAGAGCTTTGTTCGGACCGAAGTTTATTTCTATTTTATCAAGAAAATATGCCTTGGACATTTTACTGGGCACTCTTGTTGTCACAAATGCGCACAAAGCCTTGACAGCTCCCGTTGATATTAAGTGGACACCACACAGCCCCTACCATTAGTCCCAATGTTTCAATTGATAAATTACTTTTTTGACGGTTCTGTTAGAGACAACGGGGCCTTTATAAAGACTGATGGGCTTGTCAATAACAATAATTAATATTGAAACAAACAAAGAACTCTGAAGAAAAAGTTTATTAGTTCAGGGTCGATGTAAACAATAACCGTATAAAGCTTGATGTACCGAATATAAGGGAAAGTTGGGTATATTGGACCGCTCGTTAAATTGGACCACCTCTAAAAACCCGTTTCGTAGTAATTTTATTTCAAAAGTGTAAACACATAATGAAGTGCAACTAACTTCATTTGACATCGGCTATTTTGATTACGGCATAAAACCAAGCGTGTTGTCTTTGTTAACAATAATCTATTTTTCAGATATTTACTGTAATTTTATGTGATCTGTGCTAAGGACGTAACTAAATTAAAGGTAAGTTGTAAAGATTCATATTTTTTTTGTATATCCGTAATTTATCTGCAAATAACTGGCTAAAACTATTTGGCGGCTTTGATATGTTATGTCTTTGTTTTGATGTAATTTCCTTAAAATTATACAGTTCGATTAAATGGACCGCATGTAGTTTGATAAAATGGACCGGTCCAAATTACCGAACTATATTTTTACAATTTAGTGAAATAAAATCCTATCAACTTTCTTGTCTCTTTACAGGTGACCGAGAAAAGATATTATAAGTGGAAACCTGAAGAAACTGCGAGAAACCAAGGAGTTAAGTGAGGACTCTTCAGACGAAGTAGTCATAGTTTTGGATGATTCAGATAGTAGCCGCTCTGAAAATTGTGATAATGAGTGTGCTACATGTAAATTAAATTACTTGAATAAAAGAGGGCCAAAAGTTGACTGGGTGAAATGCGTGCGATGCCATAAATGGAATCATCAGACTTGTATTACCAATACTGATATTTTAGATGATTGTTTTTCTTAAGTAATTTATATATGAGGCTGATTTCGAGTTCTTTTATAATTACATTAGATTTGATCTATAATTTTTGAAAAAAATGTTTCAATTTTGTTTATTTTTCGTTAGATCTGCTCTTAAGTCCAATTTAGCAACCCCATGGTCCAATTAACCATGCTGGTTTGGTAAATTGGAACAAAGCTCCGATCTCATATTTTGTTAATTTGAGATAAATATATAACTATAATGTTGATTATTGTTAAATAAAAATAAAGCCAATTAAATGGAGTTTAATTTGGTGTAAGAACTGTTTTTAAACTAATTAAAAAATTGTCACATTTGAAAAAAAGTGGTCCAAATAAACCGACTTTCCCCTATTATTGGTTGTTAAATATTCTTCTCCATTAACGTGTAATTTAAGTTAAATATCTGTATAATGTGTGTACGAGTTGTATACAAACGGAATGCGGGGTTTTCCCTTGAAATAAATAGCGTTCATTGTAGAGCCATTAATAATAATTGCCATTTATTTATGTACACAGCGATTTCCGCTTACAAAACTACTACTATTTACTTTTATGTTTACAAATACAAACAGTCATCGTTGGAGCAACCGAGAACGAATCAAACATTATTTTTTATTTTAGACCAACTCTAAACTCAGTCAGATAACTTTATTCGAATCTCATTTTAACAGATTATTTGCAGTTTATTAAAAAGAAAATGTCTAAATAAAGATTTTAGATGAATTTATTATATAAGTAAAGAAAAATAACCTTAAAACCATATTCTGAAACTATAATAGCATGTCGACGTGTATCCATGAAAAATCTTCTTAATTAAGCTCACGCTCAGTTATTTACTACAGCCACTCTACTTTCTCTCTCTATTCAATTGAAATACGCTGCACAAATAAAATCAATACAACTACGGGACGGTACCAGGAATACATAAGTCGATGGTGTTCTATAAACGAAGCCTAGCGTCTGATAGTACGCTCGTCCCTCCTGAATGGACGGGGGGCGCTACGTCAGCCGTCTACACAATTATACCGTCTCAAGGTGAAGGACTGCGATACTACCGTTACTTTCCCCACCCATATTTTGCTACCTGCTTTACATCACAAAATATACATTTCTTTACGCAGTTTTTTGTCCCGTTGCCTGTCAGAGGAAATATCGAATAACTTAATTAATACTGAGATATTTCATTCTATTGTGGTCTTGAATAACAAGTTACGTAATTAGAAAAAAAAAACAGGGAAAGAACCTGTTTTTATGATATAGTCGTAAATATCAAAATAATAGTAATTTTCTTGAAGTCGGAGCTGAAAACTAACCGCACTGATAGTAATTTCGTTGAAGCTTTGTATAATTGCCAGACAGAAAAACCCAGTGGCATTAGCCGACCTATGACCTTATGACCCTACCGATCAGTAAGCGCTCTTGTGACCACATTTTAATTGTAATTAAATTAGCTTAGTACATTCTATTTACTTTAAGATAAGAACATAATTTATTTTGTTAAACCAATTAACTTAAGCAATAACGAAGGTAATAAAAATATTAAGTATATTTTTATGAATCCTGTTGCTTACAGGTAAATAGTACTAAGGTACCAGAAGTAATGAGGAGGTTCACGCTTCAGTATGATACAGACCTGTGAGTACTCAGGCGATGGTGGTCTCGGCGGATACTTGGAGGCCATGCGCGCGCCGGCACCACAGCCCTGCGCGGCAGCAGGCTCATCCTCAGGGTAATACAGATGCACGAAATCCTCCGTGTCCAAAAACGTATTGATCAGCATAATCCACACAATATAAACACTAACTAATAAATAATTTGCAGTCTAAGAATCAGACTTTATGAGCACTATGCACTAGTTTAACTTTAAATCACTGTTGTAGGAAGCACGCCATCGATACGCATCGGATTTGTAACGTTCCATGTTTTGGGTCCTCATTAAGAATCTATATTAATTAAATAATAAATAAGTTAATAATACATTCACTACACTTGTATAAGATCACATTTGCACCTTTCACACGTACAGTTATCTATTGAAACAAAATTAAAATAAATAAAACATCCAGGTTACTTGGAAGTGATCCCCAAAGGGGAAGGTTAATTATCAAACGGACTAAATGTGCCGAAGACGGTTAAATTTCTAAAGGGTACAACGCGATATGGCAGCATTTTAATTGACCGTTTTGCCATTTGTTTGACATTAATTAAACGAAATGACAAAACACGTAACTGAAAATGCTGCTTAAAGCGTTTATGAATGAACAGCGCTAAGTGTAAATTCCACAAGGAGAATCCTCGGTTGCCTCATATTTTGCAACTCGGAACTCTACATTGGGTTTTAACCACTACAAAAACAAACATAAAAAACGTCTGTTATCAGTTTTGACACTACTATTGTGGTTGTTATCGCTCAAACGAGGTTCTAGTTATCGTTTATCAGTTACGATACAGCTGTTTAAAGGCCACCGAAATATAGGGGCGTGATTCCCTTATCTACTGGAAAGTATACCTTGAAAGACATCGTACACAAAGCGAATGAGTGTGAACGATTTAAAATAGCATGACATGCGCGAGATAGCATAATAACATATCATTACGAAAGCAATGCAGTGTAATAGTATTGCAGTTATTTATTACATAGAGCAAATTACATCAATTGCTTGGATAATATTCTACTTACATAAGCTTTTATCAGTATAAACGTGGTCAAATTGACATTTTGTATTGTATTTCTGAGGTCACAGTGATAGCAGCGGAATTTTTTAATGACATACTAATGCTGATAATCGTTTTTATTTATAGCAAACTAACAAATACGCGCGTGATTTTTTTGACTCTAATGATTTGAATTGGGTCACTGTTCATTGTAAAATCAGTTTTTCAATTCCGTCGTTTATGATTTCACGACGGGAAGTTTATATGGGATATCCTCCTCGTTTTATAGCAGGAAAGCAACGGTTAGTTTTTGGTAGCTCGATAATTGTTGCGTATTTATAACAGTCTACAAGCAAATTAGAGTATTTGTCTTATACATTGAGAAATAATTCTAAGTCTCGGAATAATTACATTTTAGAGCCTAAGGCCTTAGTAGCCTGGCAGTAGAACAGGAAATGTCTTGGAATTAGATATTTTACCCATAAAATATAGAATAAAACACCATCATTTAGTGTCATTCGTTAAAATACTCTACGTTAATAACCTACGAAAGTACTAGGCGCGCATAACAGCTAAAGAGCTCGAGTAATTTAGAATCAGTCTTGTTTACCACTAATAGTAGTGCCATAAACTAATAAGTGTGTAATTTTAGGTCATGTGTACACTCCGCACTGATAGTATAGCGTTCATTGACGTCGGTCATAATAATATGGTGTGTACTACGGCTTCGTCAATATGGTAAAGCGAGAGATTATTGTGTCTTTACGTCAATATAAACCTTCGAACGGATTGAGACATTCAGAAATATAGGTTTTGTCATGTTCAATTATTAAAAAAATATATCACGCCACTTCATTCCAAGTCAATAGTCTTTTTGATACTGACTTTCTGCGCCCTTTCTATCACATAGAAATGAGAGAAACCAACGTTATTATAGCTAATGTTTAATCAAGCTTTTGGTGGAACATCAGTTTATTTATTGATTTTATAAACCAGTACCGATTTAAATTCAATAATATTTATCACGTGTAAGCATTCTGACCTTAGGACGCGCGAACGTAGTCACGTTTGCAAGTCAGAAACACTTTCCAGTTACTATTCAAAATGCTAAATTAAAGTTGTTGTTCTGTTTCGTAACACGAAAATTATTCAGCTCATATAATATACAGGCTTCTGAACTCCATACAAACGTCATCGCTTTTTATTTCGATTTATTAACTGAACACATCTTTCAAAACAAGTTTATGAAAGTGTTACATTCATATTTGTAGATCAATGTCAATGTTATATATTTTTTATTTATAGCGTATTATTTATCGCATACATCTGTCATTCTAAGTTAAAGGAATATGATATCCATTTTTCAATAAAAAATCTTTACTTTTTCATTCATAAGAAATAAGCAATTTGCCTGTTTATTACGGAAAATATGTTTTAAGGGAAAATAAAGAGCGACTCTTCTACGCTTTACACCCTATAATTTACAACTAATTCAGTAAATTTTTCCATAAATCGTATCCAAGACACCATCCCAAAGATCTATCTTAGAAAATCTCTTTATAAAGCACCCAGACACTTGTAAAATAATCTTGTGAAGAAAAATAACCTTCCTTGAGGTTGGTATCGAGTGGTAAAAGTCGACTAAGGGACTGTGCCACTCGGATACGCCAAGCGGCAATATCCGCCTCAACCACAGATAATATCGCATCACGAATCCGTTTATTGAACGTGATTTATATTACTATTGGGGGTTTATATATCATTATATACTCTGACAATTTACTAGAGCCTAAACATGCACGATTTATCTAGATTTTATAAAAAATACTCTATATTACCAAAATAATCACCTGTATTAATATAGGAATAGACAAGCCAACGTAAGCTGTATAAGACTTACAGGTCACTGATTGTCTAAATTCTGAATTTCACGTACGTCGCGAACGAAGCATATAAGGCTCTCTACAAAGTTATTAGATTACAGCTTGAAACATATACAGTCACTTTCAAGTCTCTAGACATTTACCGTAACATGAATTAATATAGGAATATTTTTGGTAAACATTCTTTAGAAGCTACAGGTTGATACGACAAGTTGAAGCTATCCTTGGCACTACTGACAAAGGGACAACGCCGTTTTGGTCGTAAGTATTTATGTATAGTTTAAAAATATATTTAACAAGCTTTTACCCGCGACTTCGTCCGCCACGTAAATTTTCCCATGGGAATGCGTCATTTTCCCGGGGAATAAGTAGCCTATGTCCTTTCATGCAAATTGGTTCAGTAGTTTAGGCGTGATTGAGTAACAGACAGACAGACAGAGTTACTTTCGCATTTATAATATTAGTATGGATGGATAATTTAGAGTTGGCATACATTTTTGATAGTACAAGTGTATGGGATTTATTGGAAAGCTATAAGCAATTTGAAGTAAAGATAAAGTATTGATCATACTCCAAAATTTATGTTAGAAATACATGCTAGCAAAATATATGATTAGTTACTCTATCAAATAAAGGTTAAGTCTATGTGTGAATGAAGCACGCTACTCCATTCATTGTAACTTTATCTGTGGTTTATCAAATGACGTCACACAAACCAGCTATAACTCATTAACTCAACAATTAATTGAAGTTAAAGGTCCATTTTAAATTAGAATATTTATATAATAGATAAAAGAAAATTATGACGCAGAAGTTTTATTGATTTCAATGAATATGGACTTGGACCTTTACCTATTCAAAAGTAATATAAATTGTTTTTGATTAATTTCTTATTAGCTATTCAAATGAGCTCTTCATTCATTTCTGTTTTCACAGAAAGATGTAATAAAAATACATTAAGTTGAATGAATTATTTATAATTTATTTAGGTGAATGAGGCAAGGGAAGTGTCCCTTCCCCTTTGGGAAAAAGGTGTGATGTTATGTATGTACAGGTATGGTTTTGGAAGTACGAAGATGTGTTAGAGCCGGCTTTCTTTGCCAAATTCAAGGATCTACCAACATCCATTGTCATTGGCAAATTGATACAATCAATAATATTTTCATTCAACCATTGGATACTGAATGACGCGTTCGAGATTCTTCAGTTCATGAATCATAAGAATATTTTATTGATTGATGCTTGTATGATTGTTTTCCAGATAATGGCGTGACGTCATCACAATTCGCCACAGACACCTATTATCCCGTTATCTAAAACCAAAACACTTGCTTTTCTCATTGTCACAAGTATCTTTGTTTATTGTCATTCAATAGCATTTGTTATCGAGGACAAATAACGAATGCGTTATTTACACAATTCAAAGTCGACGAGGTTCATTGACCCAGGCGGATATGGGATCATTCAGACTGCTGGTGAAGAAGTTTCTTAAGACATACTTCTTAAAAATCATTATGTTATTTTATGGAGAAGAACTTTAAGAAGAAGAATAGGTTTTCAGCGCCTGAACATCGTTCTGCTCTTATAAAGTTAACCGACGCATCTACAGATTTCTTTACACTTTTTTTCATAAGAAAATCATATAGCAGGTTCTCTTATCAATCAGTATAAATCAAGGGTAAAAAATACAATATAATAATATATTAAAACTCATTAAAAAAGGAATCACTTCCTGTAGAATTCAATTATCGTTTAATGAAAAGTTAAATAGCTTTGACACTTAAATCGAAATCACCTTTCTTTAATAATGAAGTAAGTGTTATGAATGTTAATCATCAATATTAACATTTAAATTAAAATCCAACATCCGGTAAGTGAAAAATCATTATCAAATAAATATACCAGGATCCGTGAAGGAAACAAGAGGTATTGCGAATCTTATAAACGTTCAACGGATGCCTGCTCTACTTTCAATACGGTGCGACGACGTAAAGAATGCGGTCACCGGCGCCTACTCGATACACATCTGCAAGCTCATGTATCCCTAGTTGGTTAATAAAAATATTAAGCCGAGACAATAGTAATAGTTACTTAAGTAAAGACCCATGTTTCGCTAACAAAAAGTATCAATGAAAATGTAAATCACGCCGAACGTCACGAATCAAAGATAATAGATCTCAGTGAATCCAATTAAACCAAAGTACAACAATCAAGGTCTATTGAAACAGTACCAACAATCGTTCCTAAATAAAGTTTTTTAACGAATTTCTTGCCAGAATTACAACATTAAATTGCGTGAATAAATCCAATGAAGAAGTAAGCTTGCGCTGTCAGTGATTACAAAACGCTAAGTGAGGTCAGTAAAAACATTTATCGGCACTTTCCGTAGCTTGTAATTAAACAATCATACCACGTTTATAAACACAGCTAAATATATTTGCGTAATCGACGCTCAAGTAGAAGGACATTGAGAAAGGGTACCATTCTATGACGGAAGCGAACGACATAAGTAGGAAATACAAAGGTGTGTATAAAAAGCTTTATAATGAAATCAATAGAAAGACGGCGAGCAAAGCGGCCGCGTATCACATTCCAGAACCGCAAACTAGCGTAGTTGTCGCCGCTCGCCAGCATTCTCGTATTACGTGCCGCAAACGTGTTTTTACATCCAACAAATTAAGTTCACACACGAAATGCACTCTTAGGTCTTAGAAAACACGGCATTTCAAGTTAGAAATGTAGTATAAGGCATGTATAGTTGTGTAGGTTGCGGTTTGTTTTACGGTTGGAAGTAACGCGATCCACTACGTTCGAATTGACATGCAGTTTTGTAGCAGTGCAACTACGTAACATGCATATTATTATGGACATATAAAGTTGCAACCAGGAAAACGTACAGAATAATAAAACAGAAGGCAACATTGATGTCTGGTACATATCTAATTAAAGTTCGCGTGAGGAAACTGTTTGCCTTTGTTAAAACAACTTAAAATAAATAAAAGATGTGATAAAACAGTTTAATGACACACAAATAAACTAAGGAAATGAATGTTATTAAGATGATAAGAATCAATAATATTGATATTTATAGTGCTGTGTAGCAATAGCAAGGCAATTTTTTGATAGCAGTAGGCCAAGGTTTATTTCTGCTTGTAACTGCGATAAGTAGTTAAAACAGTTGGTAATGAAGTTCCTGCTATGATCGTGCATTTTCCAGCTACGAGGCACAGAGTCGGTATAAAGAGTGAATTAGTAAACAATGGGGACACGGTGTCAGGCTGTGTTCACGTGGCTGGCGGCCTTCTCACACATTTGCACTAACTAGCGACGGACGATCAAATTGATTGAACCTTTCATTATGCACGGATACCGTGGTAATGGTTTGTGAGAATTCACGAACTGTGATGACTGATGACGAATGTTTGATGGCATTGAAACACGGTACGGTGACAATTCTGCGAATTTTGACTGCAGATATTTATCTAGCAAACAATTTACCTAATTGTTTGTAGAATCATACAGGTGTATGAATAAAAAAAATACTTTTGAGTTTCTAAAATGGGCAATACTCATTTCTTGTTTTTCCGGCCCTCATCGAAGCAAATCTTTTACCAGGTAGGTATATTTAAGGATTTCCTAAAAGAAAATCCAATAACACTTTTCTCGAATTCCAGACTCGTTTTCCGCAATCAAATACTTCGCTTGCTTGGATTACAGAATTTTGCGAGTAATACAATATTATAGTGACTGAAATAATTCAAATGAAATGTATAGTTTACGTCAGACTAACTATAGACGATGGAAATACGATACTGTTGAATTTGCGACCGGCACAAGTGTTAAATTTCAAGTACCGAGTCAACCAATCAGGTGAGACTTAGAACAAACAAACGGTTATTATTAGCCAAATCAAGTCGCAAGAAAAAAATAAACATCCTTGGAAATTGTTTACGAAGTTAAGTGGACTAAAGGATAAAATATTGAATGTAATTATTACGGTATGAAATATTATTATTACAACCATTACATTATCTTAATTGAAAGAAGCATATTATTCAAGCGAAGTTATTGCTTCAGTAATACATAGTTAGTTAATTCATTGACCTAACAATCGCCTTCATATTATTGAATTGACGTCATCGAACCTCTCAAGTGTCAATAAAACTGAAACGATTACAATAACGACACTATATTGCTAAAGGAAAATATTCAAAGAGATCCTATTGATACATGTAATAGTGTATTGAAATATGAAATGGTTGGAATTAACCCGAGTGATTGATTTTCCGGAGTGAATGGCGCGCTTGACATACGATCCATTCGATGCAAACTCGTAACTAATACATCCACAATCGTCACGTCATTTCACTCACAGCGGGGTTCAGTCTAAGCCATATCTACGATTTATTGCTGCAGATCTCTACATTCATCATTAAATTCTGCTATCTCCAATGTATACGTCTTATGAATACCACCTACGTGCTCTACAGCATCATTAGTTATCGCGCAAGTACCTAATCTAAAGCAAACTTTCGCTTGAACTTGACATCAATTAATTGCACCTTCTTACTTTCCACTCCCTGATAGTCTAACTTCAGCCATTTTCCTCCACAATTCAAATTGACTGCAGTTAAGGGCGAGGTGTAAATTGTATACATTTAGTGTTCACTATTTACAACAGAAAGTTGTCAGTTTGTTAGAACGACAGGTAAATAAAGCACCGTTATCGAGTGCGGTGCACACCGTATAAATCTAGACAATTTTCACCTTAATCTGTTCCAGGACAAAGCACAGAGCTTATTCAATGAGGCTATATTATACACCTTTCCCCGAGTGCTCACGGCTAGAAATCTAGTCTTGATACAATACAAACGGACCGTAAAATAGTTATTTATGCTTTATTGCGTTATGCTAGGTAATAACTTACAGTAATACTAGACACTGGAACATTATTCCAATTAAGTCGGTTCTCAGTGTTTTCTTTATTGTCGTTGATACAATTTATTACTTGTATCTTCATTTAATAGGACTTTGTTCAGCCCGCCATTTCTCGGTTAATTGAAATTGCACCGAATTTCCCTAGGGGAATAGCTTAAACGAGTTGAGAAATAGTGTGCAATAGGGTATTAGAAAGTTAGGAGCACTCGACGCTTAGCAATAATTGGAGTGCATTCTAAACAGAACGTATTGCACGACTTGTGAAAATAAACGCAGAAGAAACTGTTGACTGAACATATGCGGAGGACGTCGAGAAACTCGATTTAACTAGTTCTAATAACAAACTTTATGAAATAGTTAGGAATAACGAAGAGGGAGTTGGCTGAACACGTTAGTTATTGTATAATTCTTGGCGGAGTCTTTGAACTTTGAGCTCTATGAAAGTGCATAATAAAATGCAATTCATTCATATTCTAGCGAACAAAATAATTTATTATATGATAGAGAATGTGGTTCTACAAGTATGACGATGAATTTAATCGACAGTTAAAATCGAGTGGGTTAAAGACGGCTCAGTACATACGCCTGTATCAATGAAACATGAGTCATTGGTAAAAAAACATGTACCGGAATTTGCCCATTGTGAATAAACCATATGCGTCAAGTTATCAGAGCAAGGTCTTCCGACCGATGTAAACATTACCTTCAAAATACACTTGCGAATGTCCTCTGTGACGACACTTGAACACATATTTAAATAGGAATTTCTTTTGATATAGTCTGTGTATGAAGTTCGTCGAAAGGACAAGAAAATTAAATCAAAGCAAATTAAATTTTAACTTGGTGAAAATCTTAGAAAAAGTTTTAATTAATTAGTAGAAGAATTTTCTATGAAAACTCTTTTGATAAAGAAGGCAACTTGATTAATTAAATTCTTGCAACAAAATTATTCAAAGGTTGCATAAATGTGCAATAATATTTCATTAGCATGACTAGGAAACCATCAAATGTAGAATGTTGAATTAACTTGCATTAAGTTATAGGAGTAGAGATACGAGCATTTATGTAACGAGGTTCGTGAAAGCCGACCAATAGCGTTCGAACACGCGGGCGCGAGGCGAGTGCGGCCGGCGCTCGGCGCGCACATACAAACAACAAGTCATGTGAGCCACTCCACGTCCAGGCGCCGACTCGACCATGACCTTCACCTGCACGTCGATCCATCGCAAACGCAATTACTATGTACACAAACCAAACATACATAACAAAGGACTATAAATATAACAAGAGAAAAAAGAAAAAATCTCGCACAGGGTGACGTGCATTGTATTGAACGGAAGTTTAATTCCTCAGACAATGAGACTGAATGACGACGCTATATTTCAATTTGCAAATAAAGTGATTTCAAGTACATCGCCATGAGGAAAGCGTAATTGAGATGTTTAAACTGCAAAATGATAAAAAACAAGGTCGTTTAAAGTTCGGCAGTGACAAACGATGAGAAGATAAAATTGTTCACGAAGTAAGTAGATATAGGCGAAGCTAATTACGTATGCAAAATGTTAGATGCAACTGAATATGTATAATACGTGTGTACAGAGGTAAAGAGCCAACTCTTCCGCATTAGAAGTAAACGCTTCCGTGATGCAACAAGATTGCAGATTAAGTTCTTACGGAATGACTGTGAAAGTTGACTCCGTCTGGCTTCGTAAATGTCATTAAACAGGCTAATATAACATAGGTGGGTTTAATTAAAGCGGACGTAGAATTGACATTCTCTGCTAACGGCAAGGTCGTCTAGACATGACCGATCAAGGTCGCACTCACAAACAAGACACACTTTACATCTAAAAATAAAAAGAATGGTACCAAATAGTATCTCACGTTACGTATGATTGCATACCTAGATTGTTATGTCTCGTAACACAAATCTTTTGTGATGCCAACACTTTATTCATTACAGATTGGCTTAAGATTCCCATTGGTAGAATAGATTTGACTTAAGAAAGTGATAGAGTTGGTAGAGATGCAAAACAGTACTAATATCTATGGTAAATATATTAGTTCAGATATATCTACAGGGAGAGAAAGTCTAGTTGGCAAACACGGAGATCTCAAGCACGATGCACATACAGAAATGGATGTAAGTCACGTGAAGCTTGATAAAGGTCGACTTGTATACGTCTTGGCAGATATACTTACACAACAAAGTTTCAATAAAGATGAACATCTTGTTGATGCACTGTAAGTTATCGATTGTACAACAAAACTCTACGGATCATTAAACAGCTTAATGGTCTCAACTAGGGAGAAAGATGGCAATAAAAATCCCTGAATTGTAGCTTAAGCACGCGATGTGTTCGTGGCGACCACGACCTAAAAACATAACGATAAAGCGATGAACTTTACGATTGGAGATGGAGACCGACTTGAAGGCGATATGCATTTAAATTAAAAATCACTAATTTATATTCTAGAAGACTAGTTAACTTATTGATCCGTGATAGCATCAGATTAGTTAAAGCATTTTGCATAATCAGATAAATACCATAACTCAAAAATATCTACATTTGTCTTCGGTATATTAACACGAGCATAACAAATTACAGTACCTATGCAGATTATTTTGTTTTGGCGCAATTACCGTATCAGCTGCTCAATAAAATTTCAAAACCTTTTATCGATATGAAAGATTACATTATTAAACAATCTCGAATCTAAATTAGGACACACATGGGCGTTATGTGATAAAACTGTATAAGACAGCCAAACATTGTATACATAATATTTTATTTAATAATCTAATCTACTACTATCAAACGAGGAATGAGGGAAAAGGCGAGAATGAGCGTCGGGCCGCAGAAACTATGGTAGTAGAGTGAAAAGCGTCAGAATTAAATGTAGGACTTTTGATGGGTAGTAAGTGTGTGTATCGAAATGGTTCTAATTCTAGATGAGATCTTTTTTTTTTGAAGACATTAGGATTTGAGACATACCACGTGACAGAAAGTGGGTGCGTTGGACGGTGGTAACGATTTTCTCAGAACTCAGCTGAGACATAGTCGTGGACATGCGCACTGGAGCCGTCGGCCACGTGGCTTATCACACAACTTTTAATTGAATTTGTATCCTAGAAATACTAATTGGAAAGTGAACTTCCCGTAACGTTTGGCTTACTATGTGATACGATAGTCGTTTACGCCCCTCATTATCAAGTTCAAACGAAAGTAAAACTTTAATTCAGAAGCATCCATAAGGCAAATGGAATTTGCAGTTTTGCAATAGAATTTTTTAAGCAAATAACAGAATGTTTCACTGAAAAAAAGAGGAGTTGTCAAATCTTCTGATATAGTTGCAATGTCATGGATCTCCCCAACGGACATGCGCAAACCCCAGGAAAGTGCCACGTGGCAAAATCCCGTTGCATAACCTTTCTCTTTTCACGACAGAGCTTAGAAAAAAACGATCTGTTAATTTCACTGTCATAAAACAGAATAAAACGACCTAGAGAGATATGCAGAAAGCGGACACAAAACTCTGAATGAAATTTCATGGTATCGCATTATGTTAAGTGCTAAGGCATGAAAGTATACAAATTGAGTATGTGTCACCTGAAACGGCACCACGCTTTATCTCTCCACAGCGAACAGCTCAGGAAGTGTCCCGTCACTGGTATCTATTCTAATTAAGTTAATTAGAATGTTTCGCGTGTCGCGGATAATAAGCATATCATCGTTGTATCAGGTAAACGAACTCGGTTTTATTTAGCTTCTATTTAACATGAGCACTTAGTACGTTTGGTGAATTTTCCACATTTTAAGTTTATTATTCCACCATTCGGATTTGCCAAAGAAAAAAACAATTTAAAGTTTGCAGTATGTTCAAGCTGTAACCAGTTCAAGTACCAGGAAGTCAGTCATCGGAGAATGTCTCCGGCTACGCCTACAGTGTCCTATTAGCTAGTTGTAGTACTATGGCATGTTGCAGCCACGTTGCACTGCTGTGACGGCACGCACACATCGACATTTTTCGCCTCACACAGACACAAGTTCTGCAGATTTGCAGAATGACTGCAGAATTCGCCCGCCATTTTAGACAGCTAGTTTTGGATTTCGGGTTTTGAAATAATTTTGACCTCTGCTGATAAATTTATAGGTGTTCTACGTTTAGTAGATGTCGAAATTGCATTAATATTTTATGATAAAGTTTTTAACAGTTCAGAATTCGATGTTAGCTGTATTTCGTGCGATTCATTCAGTGGTGCGAAATGATTAGCCAACGTTTTCTTGAGCAGTGACCTCGGACGAAATCGTACTTTGGAGTATGAACAAAGCAATAAAGAATGTTCTCTTTGAGTGAAGAATTCAAAATACTCATTATGAGTTCACTTGCGCTTTTAAAAACAACCGATGAGCATACAATAACATATTGGTAGTTTGCACGGAAACTTGTATTTATAAACAATCATACTTTATCATTCATGGGACATTCATCTGGTCACGTCTTTATGGAAAAATATGTTTCATAAAAGGTGGTATCATACAAAGTAAAGAAACAACATTCCCAGAAAGCGAAAACCCGCCATAATGTAACGTGAACGCCACGAGTACGCCATGCTGCGACGCAGGCATTCCTTGAATGTAATTAAAAGGTTGTAACTTTGAATTGATTAAAGACACAATATTTACACTCTCGCTTTACCGCGGCACAGACAGTTGTAAATCCTGACGTAATTTCCGCAAGCACCATATTATTATGAAGCCATGTGCCGAACACGTCGGCGCGCCACGGTTTGCCATATTAGAAATTCCAATGCGGACCTTATAAAACTAATAGTTTCTCGTGGCACTTTACAATATAATCCATTTATATTTGTCGAAGACTTCGCAGAACCACAAATAAGCGAACTGGATGTTGATAAGAACGCGGATTTGCTGTATATCCATATTACGGTAAAGAGATCGCGGGGTCGCATGGAGTATGCGACGGATACGCGCGGCAGCTGCGGGGCAACTGAAGGCGCGATGACGGGTGTGGTGCTGCGGGGGGCGGGGCACGGCGTGCCGGCGGGGCGCGGGGCGCGGGGCGAGGCGGCGGCGTCTGAACCGCGTCTCTAGTTCGCTAGTAGGGGCCCGTCGTGAATTGTGCAACGTCAGCAGGCGCGTGCGTATACCCGTAGCCGAGTTCGCAACAAAAACCCCGATACAACACTTGCGTCGCCGATTATGCGAGCATCAAGTTTTCACACAACTCGTTACACTATGCCGATGTTGTTTTATAATTATCGTGGGATGCGACTCGCTTCCATTAACAGTTTGTCAAATCATGGCTGTTTTTATACTTCTTGATGATCTTTGCCTTCTTGTAAACACGTACTTATGATAAATGAAAACATTGCTTTACACAATGTAGGCTCTACATTGTTAAAATATATGGTAGAGCCAAGTGTAAAAACAGAGTTGTCTCTATTCAAAATTGCCATTTATACGAACGGTCTAGATGTCAGCGAAGACGCAGAAAATTGAGTCATTTGCATGATAGCTTTATGAGCCTTGCTCAAGAGAGGATAAAAAATTGGTTCCTGATTGGCTGAAGTCATGTGTGAAACAAATAAGGCTAAAGAACGAATACACGACTTACATGGATAACATAAAGCTCAAATTCAAATGTAGAAGAAAGTAAACAAAGATGCATTAGGTGCCGACGACATATGAGATTTCTTGTTTACAATTCTTCATATGACATTATGTCTGACAGGATGACGCGAGCATTCATAGAGGTATAAACTTCGATGAAGTCATAGCAAACCTAGATGGAAACAACAAAAGAACATTCAATTCGTAATACAAACAAGTGTAAAAAGATATGCTCGATGAAGCAAATATTAGCTTAGGTGTTATACTTACAAATAAGAGACCTAGAAATCTGACGGACCATCAACATGTAATCTGCGTCAATACAGACGATATCACTTACACAAGTACTTTATCAACTACAATAAATAGAACTGTTAGCACTTAAAGCATCACACGTACAAACAAATACTTTTTATCATGTTAAAGAGTGTTACTAAGAAAATATTTTTAAATTTGTACATGCACGCGGTAAGACGGCTAACGTTTAGACACAAGTTTCCGGCCATAAAACATACTCAATATACTCATAGACTACAAAGGCAGTTTCACGCTTACTAAATCAAAGTAAAACCTTGTAGCTAGTGGTTTTAACCTTAACAAAGTAATTATAATTATGGAGTTTTTATGGTAGAACTTTGGAGAATTTTTCGCGGTAATAAATTCAATATACGATATAAAGAAACAGGCAATGTCGAAACTCGCATAGAAATAGGCAATTAAAATACCCTAGCAAATAAAATTGATGTACTAAAATGCAATGTATGTGAAATATCTTTCTTAATATCGATTTAGACAGAAGTGAATAGATATTCATTGCTCGAATTGTTAAAACACGAATGTTGCAACAGTAATGTATTTTAATAAAAAATGTATGAAAGTGGTATCTTTTCTTGTATCGTGCACTTTCAAATCATAAAAATAAACTTTTCTCGACCACTTGTGGACTCACTTACTTAGCAGATATTTATAACTAGAACTTTATGGTGCGTACTGAAACAAGTTTTCTAAGAAATTAAACTGTTTAGAAGTATAACATTAAAGTACCTGGGTACAAGGTGTCAAGGCAATATTATACAACACTGAAAGAATGTTAATACAATTAGCGACGACGATAAGAATTAGCGTGAAGAAAAATCAATGGCAAGCATTTCCTGCGATTGTCGTCCGTCTGAGTTTACTGTCAATTACACCGAAACACCTATTGTAACTCGGATACTTAAACAACAATGTTTTTTAAAACTTGTACTTAAGAAACAAAGTAATATAAAAAATGTAGTTTGTAAGATTTAGCAATTCCCAGAGAAAAACTTGGAAGGAGAGAAGAAACACAATTTTAATACAAGATACGTTAAAAGAAAAAAAAACATGTAACTGTAACAATTCACAATAACTTATCGACAGGTTGTAAACCACAACACCTGGTGGGCCGCTAAAAAAAATCCCTGAGCGAATTTAAAACACCTTGCAAAATTTCATACAACTTTTACCAGGGTATCATAATCATAAGATGGTAAGGGATCAACAATTTTGAAAATAAGTTTTAACTCACTTAATGCATACAAAGGATCACCTGGCAGTCCCTTCGCAGGAGAATCTTCAAAAGATTTTTATACACCTTTCAATTTAAACAACAAACAACATCCTTGTCTGCTACCAGGGTAACATTAACATTAGCTGGTTTCGTATGAGCTATTAACATCTTGGGAAATAACTTGCAACTTACTCAATGCATACAATTACAGCACATAACGTTATCGGGGTTACAGAAGGTCGTGGAGTTGCATACACGTGGAGAACTCGGTCGCTATGGTGACCAGTACTTGCATAGTACAATGAAAGCGATAAAGAAAATATGTTCATTGCTTTACGCTCACACGACTTTACTACTGCCAATAAAACGATCACGACGTTTGCAGTTTTATAAGTTCAAATAAGAATTGTTTGACTAAGAGCCTAAGCCTCTATAGCGCTGTGGTCAAGGTGTGCGTCGGGAGGTCGTGGGTTCGAGATCCAAACGAAACAATTATTTGTGCATTACACAAGTTGCTCCGGGTCTGGTTGTACTATGTATCCGTTGTTTGTAAGTTTGTAAAAGTGCCCAAGATACAAGAGCAAATCTTAGTGCAGGAGTTGCCTTTTCAAAATAAAGAATTGCGCTTATCAACGATATAAAAATGTAATATTAAGAAAATATGTGCAAATGTTGAAAGACATACAATAACATCAACTTTCACGGAATGTCATTATGCACAGATGTGCAGTCTGATAAACAGAATTAATATTTACATATCCAAAACAGACGACCAGCTGCGCTCGAGCAAAACAAATAAAATGATAAAAAATACTTACAACATTTGTGTTTTGATCAAAAACACGTTTATTATTTCTTTTTACTTGTATTGAGATCCTTTTCTAGAACGATATACTTGATTGCGTGTTTTTTTTTTCCACAAATATGATTTTGAGAGTGTCAGTGTTGTGGATAGTACCTAATCGGCATCATATGCGACACATATGTTCTGAGCTTGAGAGGACATAAATTCCGCTTAGATTTGCTGTCAGTTATTGTCCTACAAAATGATACGTAAGAAGGCTTAAAGGAAATCCTTGCAAAAATATTTGATAAACAAGTTTTTGATAGCAATGCTGTATGGCCCGATCCTTAGCCTCATTAGTGACTATAAAAACACCGGCCAAACGAGTACCTTGGGGATTTAAAGTAACGAGACAGGCAGAGGCCACAAATAATGGAACAAGTTCGCACAACAGTATTTTCACTGTCACACAAAATGGATTTTCATACAAATATAATATGATTATTTTTACAACCACACAATTTTATATAGGTTACTGGTTGTGTTCGAGTGAGGCTAGGGCGTGGAGGGAGCTTGAGGAGCAATGGACGGGTAACATTGCGGAAACTAGTTCATCATACCTCTTAAGAGTACTAGTGCCCTGGTGGGCGGTAGTGCAATTCACCGCCCACGTATTCGCCCACAGCCAGCCACTGAAATATATTGTGACGTTTTCGTTTTGCATTTGATAATGCCGACATAGTTACATGAGCTATTTAAATTGACCTCGTTTTGTTCGGAACATGTTTTTAAAGAAAATTTTCCGATATGCATAATGCTCGATTCAGAGATCACCAAATCAATTTTATTAATCCTTCTGGTAACATACTAAATAGGTATGGCACAGCAGTTAAATTTACAACCGGAATCTTAGACCATCTAGTTTTTTTATATTATTAAGGTAGGTATAATTAAGAACAAGCTTTGAAAATACATGGAATCCGCTCAGTAACTTCTACATTTCATGCAAGTTTACAAAACTGAAAAAAAATCTGTTTCGCTGATGCCAATACTTCATTATTATCGTCATTATAATTCCTACTCCAGTTTGAATCGCTTTGTATTCACAGGGTCAAGTCTAGGTCGGCTAGAAAGATCTTGGCATCTGTTGATCTGAAGTCTGAAGTATCATTTGGTGCGATTCGAGGTCCAATATTCAATACCAACAATGCAATAAGTGCACAATCGCACGAACGTCATTACACATCAATTATATTTGAAGAGTGCTTTTAAACAAAATCCTGGAGTGATTTCGATTCGTCTTAAGCGTTTGATATAATCTCTCATATATCAGGCAAGTTATTATTATTTTGATCGATCGATGTTGTTTTCGCTTAGTAAGATGAAAGGTTATCAGTGCTATAATTAGTTTACTGTGATAATTTCCCGATGATATCTAGAAGTTATGATCTAATGACAAATTGTGCACTTTGTAAGCAAATTAATTAAACATACTAAATGTAGTTATTTTAGATAATCTATTAGGTTTGGATTAAGATTTTTATCCATTTCTCTGGGCTTTATTTCTACATAATATTTGATGCAGGGCCAAATAGGCTGTATCTTCATTAAAATAATTCATTTGTATGTTCGATTGTTTAAGTATTACTTATTTTCCCATTTCACAGTTGCTGATAATCTTTAACAGGTAACTTATGTAATGTAATGAGTGTGTTACAAGTTACCTATCTATTGGGATTTAACAATTCTTCATTCCGTTTTCGTCTCCAGCCAGTCACTAACAAATTCCCAATAAAACATGTATGTCCTTGGAAAAGATACTAAAGCAGGAGAAGTTGTAAAGTCATTTTATTAAGCCGCCTATCTCTACCGCGGACTTCCGTAAGAAGCCCGGCGACATAAATCTTCCACGCCCTGAAGTCTAGACAGAATCTCTAACGAATTAGGGCAAGAAAATCAATAGAATACGGATCCATTAAGTGTTTGCAAAGGCCTTGGACGAGGAATAAATTGTGATCGCCCAACGAATGGGGTCACTCAGGTTTTTTGCCGAGCAACGCTTTTCAAGTTTCACCTTACGTATATTTACTCTGGTGATATATGATATGGCCTACTTGTCGGTATATCTACTGCTCTAAATGAAGACTTATTAAGAAATATTTGGCACAGAAACACGAGAGAACAAATATATTTTGTTAAGTGCTAACAACACTCAGATTTCCAGTCTATGAAATAGGTCTTACAAAACTGTTTATAGCGATTCTAATGAATAATACGCATAGAATAAATTATATTATTATTCATGAACTTCGCGATAATACAGTCATAAAATAATAATTTATTATGCCTTAGTTGCTAAGCCAAGAAATCATTTTAATAGATACTCAACAGAACTGAATATAAATTTCTCTATACTTAATAACATACATTAAGAACTTAAATAAGAAATCAAGTTTTTTTAGAGCTTTCCTAACGACACTTTGCAAAAGCATATTCATGAATAATACGGCGATATTTATTTCTACGGAAAAATATTAGGGACGGTTCGACCTACTCGTAAGGTTGTAGTTGCCCTTTAAGTGTATTTGTAAATGTACTGGATTAATGACAAACAATCATTAAGGTAAGTTAATAATATTAAAACACTGTATGTGACCGAGTTTCACCCTGACCTGTAGTAGAACACACTAGATGTTCTCCCAATATATTCGGCTCGACCTCAATTTTAATCACATAGAGATCTGTTTTTTTCCACTGAGCGATTGTCCGAACAGTAAAGTTTATTATATTATTTTATCATTATTTACACAGGGGGTCGTCTGACCCAAAACAAATATGAACCCAGAGGTCACATCTTACCTCAATGACATTTGCTCTCCTCGCACAAAATGTTAACAAATTAATTTTCAAGAAGATTTAGCAAACACACTTCCTTTTCATTATACAAAACTTATTTTTGCAAGCATATTTTCCGGCTGAATGGAAAATTTTCTCGAGGTTCGCAAAATGAATTGGTAATCAATAGATAGGAAGCATAAAATTCAACAGACGGAAGTTATGTCTAAGCTTTATGTGCAAAAACCGACAAACATTTTAATATTTATAACATTCAGTAGGATAACGAACTCTATAATTACAACGGAGATGATCTTTGATCGTATAATGTAACGTGTGCGATTATCGTTGAATCAGATCGATTGCATGCCTCGCATATAAATGCGTGGGGTAGGGATGGCAGACGTGAGGCAGGTGCACCGCTCAGAGGCCACAATAACGCAACTGCATTTGGTCTACGTACGTCATTTCCGTTAGACTTCCGTAAACAGTACAACCTTAACCTCAGTCATGAGTAAATGGGAAAAACATAGTTTATATCCTCATAATAAAATCTATAGAAAACTCAACTCTAAGCGCCGGTAATAAGCTATTTAAAACCTGTCTAGACGCTTCGGTCACGGCGAGATCATCAATGGTACGCTGTTCGTATAATTAACTTTTTTGACATCTGTCAGTTAAATGTCCACGAACTAAACGCCACGCAGGCAACGCTATTGTTTTGTAAAGTTTTTGTCTCACGCCTAAAAGTGCTAAACGTTTTTGTTGTTGACTGACGTGATTGTTTCATATTCAACGTTTTCAGCAAGAGAAGGCCTTTCGAAATATTTGTACAGCTTAGAAAATAAAGTACCGAAAGTAGGACGTTCAAGACATGTTTAAATTACTCGCAATCAACGCTCAAGTAAACTATTGCTTTAGAAATCTAATAGATAAAAGGCTTAAGCATCCGCAGTGATTAATGTATGTTAAGGAGTTTCTTTTACAAGTACGTACTCGTGCGGCCATCAACTTTCCAATTTCCCACACACAACTACGTGTTACAACTCTTAACAAACTGAACGGATGTCATGTTAGCTTAGCCGCTTATTTCGTAGGAACTACAACACATCGGCATAGATTTATAACGAAACATTTTGATGTGCTACTTATATTACAATTTTAGTCTTTAAGTTGACGCAAGTAAGGATGTCTTAGCATAGTTTTAAAGGAATTTGTACTATGTGAAGTAAATTCCCAGTCCCACGCCGTGTTTTGCATAAAGGCATTGTTAAAGAAAATATACACAACATCAGTTTAAATAACTCAAGTAACTTGTCATGTGTCTAACGAGATCAAACCGTGACAGCACATATTTCAAAGCTCTCGTGAAAATATTATGGCTCATTAATAACGAATTTGCATAGATTTACAATTGAGACAACGGTTAAGTATTGTTAGACGTAGAATAATGTCTGAGTACTTTCGTAGGTGCTGCGAGTGGAAAACAGGACATGAATAAAGTTACCAACGTTAAAACAAGACACAGAAATCACTACACAGAAATATAATACAGATATAGTAGTAACAGTATCATTCACAAAAAATTTCAAACCAGCGGAAGCGGATACTACATAATGTTGATGACCATTCCATTTATTATGTAACTAGGAGAACATGGCCAAACAGAAGTTCAAAGAACTCTCTAGTATCAATCAGCGGCGTTACGTCTCGGGTGACTCCCACAGCAGCTGATTGACCTAAAAACAGCACGGCGAGAGTTCTAGAAAGGGACAGCTAGAGGAATAGAAAACGCGTGAAGGGCGTCACGTAGGCCCGCGACAAGAAAACAGTAGGGCAAGGTCGACGATGGAATTTTGTTGACGGCTTTGGTAATCGTGGGCTGCTAACGTGCCCTTATCTCGTTATGTATGGAGAAGTAAACGTAAAAGGTAATGTGAACAGCAGTTCAACATTTCATAAAATAAGTCGGATAACGCTTCTTTAATGTTATAGCTTTCTTTGCCATGTTTTATAGCAAAATCTTCAAACAAAACAATTTTATTACAACTTCAGTTACGCTCATCATTTTGAAAAACTATTGGAAACTCTTTGTGATACTTATTAACTTTCCGTCAAACGTCTTGCAAATCAAATATTTGAATGTCAAAAGAGAAACTTGTAACAAGTTTTCTCTTCTTAAGTTTTCGAAGGTTTATGAATGTTATAGCTTTCTTTGCCATGTTTTATAGCAAAATCTTCAAACAAAACAATTTTATTACAACTTCAGTTACGCTCATCATTTTGAAAAACTATTGGAAACTCTTTGTGATACTTATTAACTTTCCGTCAAACGTCTCGCAAATCAAATATTTGAATGTCAAAAGAGAAACTTGTAACAAGTTTTCTCTTAAGTTTCCGAAGGTTTTTGACAGGTTACGACTAAAATTTCAGAGGTATTCTGCGAATGGAGAGTTATGGCAAAATTCTCTATAATTTTGCCGTAGTTAATATTTAACTTAACTTAGCACCATATTAAGTGTAGGTCACATTACGTCACAGATGACGGTAAACACAAGTATTTCAGAATCCCTGTTTGAAACGGCGTACGTGTCTTCAAACAGCTCTACACGTCCTCTATAAATGAAATATATTTTTATTTTTTCCTCCATTGCAGCTGCGGCCGAAAATATCAACGAGCTAACGAATATAGGATGTCAAGTCTAGGTATGACTGCAGACGGAGGAGCAATACTTTCTCCAGCACTAAAATAACTGTTTATTAGGTTACTTTACAAATTGCTATTGATTCAATAATATAATCTGATCAGGAGGTAAACATTTTATAACTTTCATTTCTACTCGGAGCCAATATTTGGCTGCCTATAATTTTCTTTTTGGGTTTTATTTGCGCAAATGTTTGACTTGCCTCTAAAATCCTACGAGATTAATTATAAGAGTAGGTGGCGTTTAAAAAATAGACAAAAACTCTGTAATTAATTTAATAGCCAATACACCAAGATTGCAGACCTGACGATTTTTTTCTCGCTATCTGATTACGAAGTCACTGTCACACCGATACAATAGACAATATTTCATAGATTATCGATTATATTGATAGTTTTGATGATCAGTGAGAGCAACCAGTAAAGCATACCACTGACACAACAAACGGTACTTAATCAAAACGCAATGCTTTTAAATTCAACAACACCGACCTCAAAACAAGTCATCTGTAATAAGTGTCACGCCGTAATGAAAAATAGTAATAAAGTCTATCAAGATTATCTATCAATCAAAAATCTGTCTAGCCAGTGCACTCTGCATACGTCACATGATTTTCACATATCCAGAGGTACACACCATTCAATTAAAGTAAGTATAAGAAAATTTGACAACTTTCGCAGAAAAATCAAGTCTATCAAAAATCTGTCTCGTCTGTAATCCTGTATACCACACGCAGTCATCTGGATATATCATATCTAGCGATACGGCTACCCCGAGTCTCACATCACTCTGCACTCCACTCAGAGTTTAGGTGTATGCTTAATGCATATGCCAAGTAAAAAAAGGCGTATTAGATAAAACTGCATGTCCTTCTACCAGTTTTATCTTCACAATACCTCAGTCAGCTATTACACGTTTAGCCAACAAGTCGACAAGGTATAAATGTAACAGTTCTACGGAATTACGATCTGTATGGCTTCGTTACCATCGCTTGTGTATTCATGCGTTGATTTACACGCCACTTCACGGTGTTTAGTGCTTATTGTGTACTGGACTATTGGCCTACCTGGCTAGTTGCGAGATGTTTTTGCTTGTATCCGTTTCAATGGCTACTGCTGCGATTATCGTGTTTCGAGTTAAGGATTGGATTTGGAATAAAGGAACGCGATTAGTCAATAAACATTCATCGATATTAGAATTAGGAATAACTATGTCCTTTCCAGCGTAGTGGACTCAAGACCTAACCCGGGCTAACCCCTCCCTCATTCGGAATAAGCCCATACTCAGCAGTAAGACCTGTGTCTTGACCTGTGAGTGCCTTTTCTAATAGCTTATTTTCATGGTCTACAAAGGGCATCTAACTTCAACATTTTAAGTTATATATAGTTTCTAATATTTCTATATTACTCGTATTTCGATAAGCTTCTTCAACAGTACAGAAATTCTCACAATCATTTTTCTTTGAAGACAGGTTACTGTCAATACGTCAAACACGCTCCGCCTCTTCCGAGTTAGCAGCCTT
This sequence comes from Anticarsia gemmatalis, assembly GCF_050436995.1. NCBI lineage: Eukaryota > Metazoa > Arthropoda > Insecta > Lepidoptera > Erebidae > Anticarsia > Anticarsia gemmatalis. The sequence goes on along the minus strand of NC_134764.1, from coordinate 2,558,744 downwards.
AGAATGAGCGATGTACGCCTTAATTTGGAATTCTTAAGCGGCTTTAAGTGGGCTTTCTACTTTGGATTACTGCAAGTAATTACATGCTTATAGGCTACCATTTCAGAATACTTTATACAATTTTTAATGCCTCTACGGTCCACTTTTATCATTTTCAACAGAATATTTACCTCAGTATAGTAAAAAGATATTGATCAATCACTGCATGAATAATTCCTGATAACTCATGTAACAGATTCTTTGAAGAACAACAGTATAAAATCAAATAAAATTTGTAAACCTTGACGTTTTGGTAACGGTCTCTTAGTATCTTTATTATCAGTCGCTTTTGTTGTTCAGACAGCTATTAGTCTTATAATTTATAGACCTTAAAAGCCGAGTAACATAAAATTTAAGACCTTTTACCAACCAAATCATAAAACTAAGAGCTACTTAGTATGGAAATGGTACATATTTTATCGAGGTAGTAACAATCGACCCACATCAATGGAATACGAGCTCGGATAGTCACATCAACGGATACATTGAAAGAGGCCGTTATGCCAATTACGTTCCATTGTGCTGATGTAACTTAGTAGAAAACTATTTGTGCAGCTATGTGATCCTGGTATCCATACCCATATCGCCCGCATATTTGGACTGCTATGTAATATGGTAATTAAATCGAAATAAGACTCTATCTTTTAAAAAATGTAAGGCTATTAATTCAGGTACTGTTAAATACGGGTAAGGCTTATAAATTAATCACTAAAAACTAGAAAGTTTAAAAACTAAAGAGAGTTTTTTTATATAAACAAGGCTTTGTTATAACACCACATTCATTAAACTTCTCATACTAACTGCTAACATCAAACAACAAAACTCGTCCACACCAGACGCTGAAACAACTACTCTTAACTTTTTTAGCGAGTTCACTAAAAAACTGTCTACTATTTAATATGGTAATACCGTCCAAAAAACCTTTTTAAAGTTTAAACACCAGTAGACGGGCACCCTTTTAAAGAGGGTTCGTCGCGTAGTGGCTCCGACGTAATAAAAACCGTCGGGCCGAACAAAATGGCGGCAAGCGTGACCTTGAACCACGGTCGGGGATGGGGCCTGTCTGGATCAGATTATAATTGTATCGATCTCCACGTGTGTGCTGCGCTCCTAGTACTTTCACCCAGGTGCACGTTGATTGTGACAACTGATACTAGTCATTTAGATAAGTGCAGTTCAATTAAAATAAAACATTTCAATTATGTACTACTTAGGTACAATGTTTTTGTTTAAAAACGTATTGAAGTTTGTATAACGAGTATTATGTTGATAAATCAAGCTCTTCCGTGTTTTAGAAGCATTTATCAGTTGTTATTATGTAGTATCTGTGGATACCAGATAATTTTTATCAATTTACTTTAATGATACTGATACCAACAATATCGCTTAATATTACGGGAAGCGTTATTTAAACGCAAGTCACGTAACACAGGTTAAACCTCACTTTGTCAAATTTAATTAACGCTCTTACATAAAGGTTACCGTATAAAATATACAAATACCTTCGCGTTATTAGATTATACAGGTTGCCGAGACACGATAATTAAAATATTTGTAGTACTTGCTAAGACGTTTCATTTGTTTTGACATAAATTGTTATGTGTTTTTGTATCATATTTCTGATAACATATTAATGATATAAAAGAGATAATATAGTGCAGACAGATATACAGTCAAGGCTAGCACGAAGGTCAATAAAGAATAAACAGAGACGATAAAGAAAAAAAACTTACAAAGAAAAAGAAAGGGCTATCCCAGGGGACAGTACTGGGGCCCAAATAATCGGTGGTCAAAAAAATCGTGACATTTTTGTTCATTGTACAAAACCTAGATACAGAATAACAATATACAGCCTTGGCCAAAAGTATTAGGCACCCTATAAATTACTGCATATTTCAAGATTACAGAGAAATAAAACTAATTGTAATGATTAAAGTACTTTATTTCCATTAGAACATTATAAAAACACCAATACTTTGTTGAGTCACCCTTTGATTTTATGACAGCAGCATCTCTGTGGTCATGCTACGTACAAGTTTCGTACAATCCTCTATTGAAAATGCGTCCCATTTTTGCACTAACGCGTTTTTTGAAGCAGTTTTTGATGTTTTCGAGTGTTCTGTTATTTTTTCTTTTTAAAATACATCACAAATGCTTAATAGGGCTTAGGTCCAGGGACTGGACAAGCCATTCCAACGGATCAATACAATTATCAGTAAACCAGCGCAATGTGATGGCTGACTTGTGACACAAAGCATTGCCTTGATGGAATTTCACCATTTAGGTTACTGTAACAAAAAAAAACACAAAAACGAAGGTACGAGAGCAGTTTCCAGGACATTAATGTACTTTTCAATTTTTATGCGAGTTTTGCAATTGAACATTTGGCCGACTCCATCAGCAGCCATTCAACCCCAAATCATTACACTGTCCGCGCCGTGTTTTATGCGTGGGACTACGCAATCTAGGTGATAATCTTCACCTCTGCGTCGCCTCACGAACGCCACACCTGCTGTTTAAAATACCTGTAAATTAGAAAAAAAATCACACATTGCAAACCCTTATAACATTTAAGATTGCAGACTAGCATTAAATTGATCGTTGTTATTGTGTTATAGACTGAATTAGTAAAACTAACCTCAAGTTGGAATTCATCACACCACTGCACATTAGACCAATCCTCCTCCGTGAAATGTTGGTGTCTCAGAGCCCACTCAAGTCGTTTTCTTTTGTCGCCTCCTGAAAGCCACGGCTGCTTCCTGGCTTTGCAACCTTTTAAGCCTTCTTCTACCAGCCTCTGTTTTGCCGTTCGAGTGCTTATCGGGTTTCCAATCTCTTCAGTTAAAGCGGCAGCGAACTTCAAAGAAGTTTTTTTTCTGTATTTTACACACCCACAGATAAGTTTCCTACTCTGACGGCTAGTAGGCACTCGTTTTCTGCCTGTTCTTGGTTTATTTGTGTGAATGCTAGTCTCAGCGAATCGTTTAATAGCTGATTACACTGAACACCACGAACATTTCACCAACTGCGCGATATCTTTCTGATTCTTACCTTGCTCATGGAAAAGTTCGAAATTAACACGATTTTTAAAACAAATTTCGTTTGTTTTTGGCATTTTCAAATAGATTTCTTCTCGCTTTAATCACAAAACCACAAATGTTCTAGCTTTAAGCTTAGACTTTCAAGTGCAGACTGACAAAACATCAAAAACAAAGTTGTAAGAAATTATGATATTTGGTCATTGTTGCACCAGTTGTTAATCGACCACTAAAATTTGCCACTCATTGGTTTTAATAGTGATTTAAGACACCAAGATCAATTTTCAATAGAATATTTATTCATTATTCAAATAGCACAAGTGTGTAATAACTTTATTGGGGGTGCCTAATACTTCTGGCCAAGGCTGTACTGTACCAAAAAATATTCTTGCTTAGTTTGGTTCAAGTAACATTCGGCATTTTTATCCTATAACGTCACTCAAAAAACGTAACATTAATAAAAATCGGCCATCGGAATAATCCGTGCCCGCTTTCCATTTCACAATAAAAAGAGAAACAATAAAACTCTACACGAGGCGGTATAAAATCCACCTGCCGACGGAAAAACGAGAGCGGAGGGATACATTTTTTAGTCTATGACTCACCGCTACGGTTGTACGCTCTTCATTCTCGGGGCTTACCTGTAAAAAAAAAACAATACAATAAGCGATAACAGCTGGCCTTGGTTCCGAGATTTCATTGAGTTTAAACTCAGATATGTGAGCAATCTTTTCAGGGATTAGAAGGTTTTCTACATTAACACAAACATTTAATAAACTGCTAATCAAATGCTTTGATATGTGAGTAGATAAATAAGGTAAATTCTATAAATTAGTAATTGTGTTTCATATTAGTTTATGATCGTGCCATTATTTTCTAGTCAGTTAAGTATTTATAGCTAAAACTAATAATAAAATGTGATAATGTGTGTAATAGTCTACAGCTATTAGTTCATAATTTAATATACAGGCATAATGAGCTACTATAATTATTGAAAATAATTACTATTTAATGGCAGCGCGTGCTCTATATTTAGGCATTTTAATTTGATTTGAAGTACTTTAAACTTATTTTCAATGTTTGGATAATGGAAGGTTTTTAACTTGTCAAAGTAGCTCTAGGTAGAGACAGGCTGTCATACTGTGCCGCGTACATAAATCTTTCGACAGGCACCTTTTAGAACTTAAGCAGTCCTTAAGAGGTTTTTTGTTTTGTTTTATCGTATGGCTTGTGGTCAAACTAGTGTCGAAATTGTTCATGCCACCAAAAAGGCCTTTGACATGGCTTAACGCCTTAAGTTGTATTTAAACAGTTCTAAGTTTAATAAATGTATATTCGTTTGATGGATAGGCATAATTACAGTAAATCTCATTTCACAATCTTCTGAACACCAGAATGTTCTTGTAAATCATCCACACGTGGGACAATGACACGAATTTTATTTTATAATAATACACAATGATACAACAAAAATATAGTTGACACAACTGAACGGACACCCACCTAATTAATAAATTGGTACTTAACCTACTCTAAATTCATTGTTGTCAGGAAATATTTCAAAGAAAATTTAAAAGTCATCGTTTACAAAAACAACAGTATAAAACATTGATCCGTTTAAAAATGAAAGCAAATCGAAGAACAATACTGCAGAACAATATTTCTAGTACGAATATTATTGATGCATGGAGCGTTTGCAGAATGTAAAATGGAATGGAACTGTCAAACACATCACTGACTGACAGTGGTTTATTGGTCTGCTTCTATGTGGTTTTACTGAAACTATTAAAAGCAAAACTGTTTACCAATATGTGTTCTTGTTTGCATAGAATTCAAGCATTTCATTACAGTATATAATAGTAGTACAATTAGTGTAACATTATAAATAATTTCTTTCCCGCTTAGCACGATTTCGAAGAAAGCGAAATCACAAACGACATTAAACGTTAAAACCGCAACAAAATCAATACTCTTAGTCATTATTAAAATATCATAGAACAAAATTTCAATTGGTCACGTGCATAAAAATGCTTTATAATGACCTCTAATCATCACACACTTAACAACATTAGCAACAGCTGTACCTACATTGATGTTACTATCATGACGTCAATTTACCAGTCTATAGATTTCTATAATTCATTAGTTGTATACATTCAACTTATTTACTTCTAAATCTGGACATCGGCCTCAGTACATGACAAGCATTGCCTAACCGTAATCACACTATATGACAACGTCAACGTTTCATAATCTATTTCTAAGTTAAAAATAAACATGATAAGAAAATAACTATGTAGTTTATTTTCATATGTCGGTCATATATAAAGTACTTTGTTCTCGTAATTTTATTTCTGCAAAAGGTCGTCGCACTTGCACATACTGAAGTCTGAATTCGGCATCAAGGTTGTGTTTATTGAACACATGAAAAACAAAGTCCTTGCTCGTTGTTTACTGTTTGTTTGGTTTTGTTATGACGGTTTGATTCTAAAACAGCTGTTGGACGTTTATCGCCGTGGTTTAGGTCACGTAGACTAAATTCATTAGGAGATGCTGATGAAACATTTAGATCAGGAATGATTAGTGATAATCGATTAAGTTCCATGATGCATGTAACACTAACAAAAATAGATGTAAACAAAATATTGCCTGAGGAAATATCCCTAAGTATGTTAGGTCTTCGAAATAGGTTTTGATACCTGCTTAAAAACCTTTCTCCGTCCAAATTAAATTATTAATACGGTATCAAATCTCAGAAGCTGTGAAAATTCAATCACCGCCGAGATTTCATTATACATTCAATGCTCTCGCATTTACAGAAACAAAATTGAATTTCGTCTCGTCGTAAAAAGTAAAAAATCATTTGGGAATTTGCCTTATACAATAAGACAGTCTTTTATAAGGAATACCTTTGAAAATACTGTTGAGAAAGTTTTATTTTGTTATAAAAGTATTTGGGGTACAACATCAAAGGAGATGTTTGGTCGTTTGAAGTCAAAGTTTGTAGTGGCCAGTTATGGAAGATCAATCGTCGATTGCGCTCAATAGCATTGCTTTTATAACTCAATGTATTTGTAAATAGTGTGATTGACTCATTGTTGGAACATCACATTGCACCTTTTTTATCTGTATAGAAGCCCACGTACAATCGTTTTCACATTACTCGGTTCGTTTTATTTTTTTCCATTTTCATTCTCGTAATTCCTAGAGCTTCGTGTTTGTGTCCCCTTGGGTGCTACACTTATACGTTTATTACATCCATGTTGTAATTAAGTCTGCATGTTTACACAACAAGGCTAAACACATTTTTGGCCTGTAATTAGCCTGTAGTCTGTAGGAGAAAGTCATTGTTAATATTGGTGAAAAGAATCATATGGCAAACTTTGCTTTTGGTAAATTTAACAAATGACTAATCCTGTGTGACAAGTTGTATGTATGCATGTGAATGAAGCAAAGGAATTTTGTAAGCGAAATAAGATCGTATCAAGTAGCGTTCGCTGATCTCTGCTTACCCACCCCTATGAGAAGAAGGCGTGATTTCTACATATGTATACATGTATGTTTGTAATAATACTATTTCTTTAACTGCATAAGATAAAAGCGTATTTTTTCTCAATTAACTGTCATAAGGTGGTATAGGATCGTGACTATCGCATGGTCAGTGCGTGACCGATACGAAGAATGGCGTCACACATCTCATTGGCCTAGCTCTCACAACATATTTACTACATAATTACAATATCATTTATTAATTGTATCTTAGTAGTAAATGGTATAATAGAATCCGTTGTAATTGATACAAGGGCATCTTTAACCTAGTATTTAAGTAATAAATACGTAATGCTTTTAACTAACTAGATTGGGCTCAATGTCACTTTCAGTAAAGCGACTAACGTAGGACATAGATAGGGGTGAACCCAAGTTAATAAATAGGACAAATGGACTTATTTCTTAATCGGATTTAATATTCATTAATTTCACTTATTACTGAAGGCAACACACTATTATTGAGACTAATCTGTCTGAAATACAGTCTGTCACCAGGCTGTATTTCAAGAACCGTGATTGTGAGACAGTTTAATTTTAACAGACGATACTTTTCTGTTGCCATAAAATAAAAAAGAAAACAGTATAAAAAATATTTAAGGGGGATTTAATTTTTAAACATAAAACTTCATCATCATGCTGTATCAACATTTTAGATCTATAGCTCGAGAATTACCAAACAAGGCTTTTTTTTGTTTATTGTGGCTGTTTATCCTTATTATCCACCTACTTTATTTTGTAGTTAAACTGTTGAATATGCAACGAAAACATCGTCCAGTAAACTTCTACAGGGGAATGTTAATTCGCTAGGAATAAATTCCGAACTTAATGAGAAGGAGAATGCAAATGGACCACTTTAACCAGACAGGAGACAAAAAGAAAAATAGTTAAGGTAAAGTATCGAATTAATTTCAGGTTTAATAAGAACTATTTACTTTTGTAAAACGAGACTCAAGTAGCCGTGGAATAAAATACGAAGAAAAAACTCATAGAATGTTAGAAAATTGATTACCTCCTCTTTAAGCGGATTAAAAAAGAAACTTTATATGTGTCACCTCTGATGATAAAAAAATGGGAACAGAGTGCATTCCAATGAAATCGTTTACGAGATAAAAACATTATGAACTAATAACATGTACAGCAAGTATACAACTTACGAGAGATAAATTACTGTAATTTTATGAGCAAAGTAAACCAAACAATAACAAAACAAATCAAAATAACACTTATCTGTCATGTAAATACGTAAACCAGCACCTTTGCCTACCAGGGCGGCATAGGTCTCAAGGAGTTATCTAGCAGTAGCACAATAATCGAATGGATGTTATGTAATCTCAGTACAAACAATGAGTGCCCTTCAAACTATGAAGGTCGTATATATTTATTGTATAAACAAAAGATAAAATTTGATATGTGCTTATCTTTTCATTTGCAGCACAATTTCGTGGCGAACATCGCAATATGTTTAGCAAATATTGTTATAAAAGAAATAATATGCAAAAGTGTATTGATATTTACTTTGCCATCATATTACTGAGAGTTTCACGTTTTTTGGGGTGGTGATACAAGCTACTTATGTTGTAGGTTATACTGAAAAAACGATGAATATTATAATTTAGAATGGTTCCGTAACCAATAGACTTTGATGGCACAATCGCATCGTGTAATAAATATTGATCAAGCAAGCCATGTCTACTGCAAGTTGACGAGTTCGGTACGATAGAGACCACCCTGGTACAACGAGAATGACGTAATATACAAATTGACTTGGAATAGGTTCAAATGCAAGATTAACTCGTACTCATTTCCTTGATGCAGGTAAACGTTATGCCAACATAGAGGCCTACTCTCCAAGTCTATCTTGCGAAGTCTTTAGAATAAATAATGATTCAATCAATTTCAGATTTAACCAGTCGCATCCACTGTTTTTATAATTATTTATAAAATAAAGTTGTAATAAAAGAAGACAAAAGTCTTAATAATAACCTGTCTTCATTAATACACTACCTATATTGTAATTTAACAACCACAAGAGACCCGCCGAACGTTGCAAAAGCGAGAGACAAATATTCTGTAAATATTAAAGCGATATAAGACCTGGGGCTACATGAGAGTAATCATAAGTTTAAATAACTTGTTTAAAGTCAAAGCGCAGTTACGGTAACAGACCGGTCCACTAAAAATAGCCAGAGACTTAATCGCAAACATCTCGCTTCTGACGCAGGTTTCAATCTAAATGTTAAAATACACGATGCAGTGATCAATGGACTGAATAATATGATAAGTTATGCAAATGCAGACTTGGTAGATGAAGTATGAAGGCTAGCAGGAAATGCAGATCTTGACGAATGATATCAAACTATCAATTATACTGCAGAGAGTGAAAGAATGCCAGAAATGCGTCTAACAAATCAGTATATGTTATGAATAGATGTTATCAGCGTCACGCATTACGAGTTGATTTCTTCATTACCTCATACACATAATAATGTTATAATTAGTGAGTCATGTGAGTCATTACTGATGATGTAATAGATCTAAAGATGGCCCCTCCAAATAAGTGGGTCAATCGAAATTTAAAGAGCGTAAAATGACTGCCATAATCGGTCACATGTTTACAAATCTGGCGCTAGCTTACATTTTTCGAAAGACTTGGCGCCTGACCAAACATTTCACACGAAATTTATTTACCTGATGTAATGCTAATAAATACATACAAAAATGGGGTGTATTCTGTAATGTAAAATGTTTTTATAACTTTGTGACACTGGGTGGAAAAATACGATTGGCGGCGCGACGGGGCTCGACAAAAATAGCCCGTACATGAAACGGCATTTTGATATGGCGGCGAGGCGCATGCGTCTGTGCGGGGTGCAAGTGTTGCGGGATCCGGACAGATTGATCACTACCATTACAAAAAGCATTCATCAATGTGAAGGATAAGTTACGATGTAAATGAGCCGTGTAATAAAAATAGCGATAGAAGACCTCCCGGAATTTGTGGACTGTTGTTATAGAAGCGATTTTTCAACTGGTGCCCTGGTATAGCGCTAAATTGGTTAAATGGACTGTTTTATCAGCACTAGCTCAGTATCTGTATGTCAGAGACCATTTAAAGTTATTCGACGTCAATCAACGTGGCCCTAAATGGCCGAGCGTGTCAAGCAATACTTTCAAATATAATACCTGACCGGTGACGCAGATATCTTGGTAGCCCCAAGAAAAGGCAGCTAAATAATAACGTGACTGTTAAATGCAACGAATGCACGACATAATCTGCAAAATTTAATTAATGGCAGCTATTTGATATTTACGGAATTGAAGAAGCTGTATAAGTTAATATTGATTTAGAAGTCATTAAGGTCAGTTTTGAAGCTCCGAGGTCAATGAGCATTAGATCGCTGTCCGCCAGTCCCTTACACCTAGCTCACGCCTGCAGCCGAGTCAAGGCCAAGCGTGCATCTGCGTGGATGCGTGCACGCACCGAGGCCATCCCAATATGTTATTTGTGTACAAAAAAGTTTTATTACAACCTCTCCGCGAAGCTCGTTTTAAACTTGAGTGTTTACCCCAAGTTATGACTGTTGTGAGACGGTTATGAGCCAAACAATTTCAATTTATTGTCCGCCGTTTGATGTAATGTTCCTGTATTCACGAGCTGAAATAAGTCTACAATTTTACTTTTGTTTAATAAGTGACTTGGCATTTTTCGTCATATTTTTTTCATTTTATCTGGCTTTGTTTAATTAATCATCAGATGGTAATTTATTCTATGTAAATCTGTTATTCTGTATGGGGTCTTCCAAGAATAGATCGCGTCATCACGACCAGCGGTTCTTGTCGTACTTGAATCTATTTAAGGATTATATCCAATGGATGCACGGCACCATTTACCTGTTTACTAACTGACATCTCTCTGACATCACTTGCCTGCAAACTGTCACGAGATTTTTCCTTATTGTCTCTTTAGCCCTGGTACTGCGATCAGATAGGAAATAGGAATGCATGTTTTGAAGACACTGGTGCTTGTTATTTTGATACGATCTATGTGAAACGGACAAAAACAGGAATTCCAACGTTACAACTCTCTTCATTACTGCACGCCTGGTACAACAATAGAAGTTTTTTCGTTCGCCGCTATGCTGAGGATGTTGTACAGCGGATACGGTGCTCTTGTTGATGCACAATGCACGTGAGGTATTTGCATTAAGCGTGTAAATACTGGTAAATACTGATCGTGACTGGGAGGCGTGATGCCGATGTGAATAACAGATAAACAAGCTGACAACGCTTAGTTAATCGTAGTATAATTCACTCACTGTTTAGTTACTATCCTAGGAAAATGTCTAATTGTATTCAAGTGTCACCTTATCCAAATCTAGGTTGACTTGATCTATGTGCAAATTAGTTTCACTGAGTCGTTCGATTGTTAGCAAGTCGTCGCGATATTTAGAGATTCTATGGCAGTTTTCGTTCACCGCCAAATGTCCTAGCTTATACATTAACGTCTTCGTCATATTTTACACTATACCTTTCATATCGATCATGTTTTTCTGTATATACTAACAACATTTCCTCATTCCTCTTATCAGTAATGTTTCCTATACCTTGTACTATTGTGAATGCTGTTAGCCGTTATCAAGGGCTCGTATGTATCCAGTCGATTACTCTAATAAACTTGTATGTAAAGTAAGGCCAGCCACTTGCCGTATGCAGCACATGACCCCGGAATTCAAATGCATGTGTACTATAAGTATGAGAAACCTTCACACTACCATTACAGGGCTGAATGCAATCCTTGTTGTCGACCATAATCCCATGAACGTTGCCTGTTTTATATGGTAACTTATCAATATCTCCTCTGTCTATAAAGTTAGTCTAGTAAAGAGAAATATTTTATTTTTATAGAGCTCAATTATTGGGTGTGTCAGTTTCCTTCCTTCTTTACTTTAAAAGCAATTTCATATTTGTAAGAAGAAAGTCAAGTTCCGATCGATAACCTACACGACAAATGAAATTAATTTGTCGTCTCTGGTACATTGTAACCTGTTTTTCTTATACACCATTAACTGTGAATTATAAACAGCCCACGCACATTTCGAGAAGCACTCAAATACACACAATTTAGACACAGATAATATTCTGTGGAACGTTTAATAAAATATGAAATTACTATCAGAGCGTGAAATAGGCAATTCCACAGTGATCTTATGGAAGTCTATGGCCATTACGGCTATCAAGTGACGCGATCAGGCATGCAGTGGACTTCGACCTTTACAAAAAGTATTATGGATGATTGCCATGGAGTTGAGAAAAAATATCTAGCTTTCCTTGTTTCACTTAATTTATTATTTAACGTCTATTAAGTAATTTACGCGGTAACGCTAGCGAGTTATACAAATTATCAGAGGTTTTTTTGTATATTACGTTACGCCTTTTTTTCTCCGATAGATAGGTAAAGTTAATTCGGATTCTTTAACTTCCTTAGTTTGTTTCTTTAGTATTAGTCGACACAACTTAGTAAATAAGTTACGGCCCGCTGTTACGTTCGGCCATACTTCCATTAGCCAACACGACTTAAAGTCGACTGTGGTTCCACTTTTTAGTCGAACACTTTTTTCCACTAAAACAAATCTCCTATTTCGCAGGACTAGAAGTCATTCAGATATTAATGACAGCGCAAGGCTAATGAAGGGTGCGGAACACAGGCATTCAGGCAGTAGGCACAATAAGCTAGGCAGCTAACATGATACCATAGATATTATGGACAACCATGACAGGTAATACTTGCTGCTACATTATACAAATACTTAAAGACACGGCATAGATTTCCAAACGTTAGTAGAGATCAAAATTTGTCGAATATTTTTTTTTATCAAATAACATTGATTTAATGTATTTTTGTATTTGTTTTGTATGTACGACAGACCAATCCTTAAGATTAACATAATTTGGGCTTGATGATGGACTGAAATTACGCTGTTTATTACAAATTTCTTTACATATTACAGCTTATCAGATAAGTACAAAACTTTCACCATCAGATAACCTTTTGATAACCAGTTATTAGACGTACACATCGCGCGTGACACGTAAATTCTTTTTCAAAATACCTTAAGTACATATTCCACATACTTACGTTCACTTTTGAAAAAGGCATTTAAATAAAGGTAGCTGTTTTAAATAACACACTGACATTCAGACAAGTGATCTTTCATTGTAAACATTGTAGCTACCCGGATAAAAGTCCGGACATATTAAACCTATTAATATTATACAAGTAAAAGTTCGTATGTTTGTCTCTACACAACTACAAAACCGCTAAACAGAATTAGATAAACGCAAATAAAGTCTAACTTGGCACATAAACGCAATTCTAAAATCACACTTATCAAGCTCTAGCTGGCAGTAACTAGTAAATAATATGGTTATTAAAAAACCCATATAAGTGTGCCACTCAATTGACAATTATCGAGCACAACGCGATTGCTACTTACTCGTACAATTGATTTATACAAGTCTAAATGGTTTCATAAATATAGAACGCTTATTAGATTGTATATTTGAAATTATGGTTGAACTATTCCTAAATAATAAAAAAAAAACTTTATGAGAAAAGGACATTTTGAGTATAGGAACATTGTGAGAAAAGGACGCTGAGACGCTAAATTTACAGCATTGTAGATTTATTTATTTCCACCGATATGTTAAGTAAAAATTAGTACGACCAGTCTCTAGTTATCAAGTCAAGTGATAATACTCAAATGACTGTTACTTTTTTGTCCTTTAGCTGACCCTAACCAAACGAAAAAAAGATAAGCTCTAGAAATTAAAAAAAGGACACAATATCTCTAAGTCAGGCGATAAAAAGAATTGATAAATTCAAATAAAATGTCTTGTCAACGAAAATTCGTCGAAATATTTTTAAAAGACGTTCTTATTTGTACGATTATGTAATTTTAAAGAAACATTTATGCTTCTAATTTGTGGTTTCAAGTCCTTGATGTGTTTGTATGTCATTATACTCATTACTACTTACTGTTAAGTCGCTTTGGTACCGTTTTTATACTAACTTTTTTGATAATATCTGAAGGTTACGCGCTGAAACAACACGAGTATCGCAGAAAAACTTTAGAATCATTAAAAATAACGTTATTCATTGAAAAACATTAGGAATCTTGAAAAGAAATAATAAAGAGATATGGCTGACATAACCAGGCTGTAACAATATTGTATAACCAGTTTCCGATTGTTTGAAACTCAAACCACCAAATCGATTACACAAGACGATTGCTTCTTCGACTGCAACATCGGAAACGCATTTCAATGTGCACGAGAACACACCAGCCTGAAGGAAAGGGATGTCTGTGGTCGCTCCATTAATTTATACGTGGTCAAAGCCAGATCAAACCTGGACAGATCTCAATCAATAGTTACCGTAACTCAACAGCTTATAAGCCTGACTCAGTCATTGGCATCTTAATAAGCTGGTTTATACATAAATTATGACAAATTCATAACATTGACAGTAGCAATTGACGTTCCTCTGTCCCCAAGAACTCGCCGGTCAAGTTAGAAAATAGACTGAGGGTGGGGGCAGTTCAACGCACCGTAGGTACCAGGCTGTCAGGAATTGCGGCAGCATATTTTAAATAGTACGCCGCAACACCGTGTTTATAAACTAGATTGCTTCATTCTGTTCTGTACTCCTGGTGGAGATTTACTGAATAGATATGGACAATATAGCTTAGTTAACCAGCTAGAAATAATTAATACTGTCTGGAGTTAAGGGGAATTCAATGTTCTTGTATTAGCTTTAATTACAGCCTGTTTATTATCCAGCTAAGTGCACTTTGAGAGGAGCTGTTTTACCATCGTCTTTCAGTTATCTAATCATTAGCGTCAGGAGGCAGGAGTCTGTTCCTTTAAATTATTTCTGATGCATTTTCTTATATTATAGACATTAAACACTACTAATTCTTTTCGTTAAAAGCGACTATTTTTGCCTACAAATACGGTGACTATGAGAGCTTAAAGTACTTGATTCTATCTATTTTACCGGGCACCCACAGGACAGGCTATGCCTAGTGTGGGGCCACTGATTAATTGTAAATTTATGTAAAGATATAAGGCAATAAACTGATTTTTATTTTTATTTTATTTTTATCTGAATATTATCGACCTTAGCATGATAAACTTCTTTTATTTTTATTACAAGCATAAACAAGACAAGGATACAAAGTCATCACATGTTCTTGAAAAGAATACACAATAAGTTGAACCGACAAAGTTGTACAACTACAGTGTAGCGTAAGCATGGATTACAACAGCCCTCGATCTAATCGACAATCTCAAAATAACTTGTTCGTTAGTCAGTTCAATTTGCAAATCTGATAACTTACAGTCACTGCATTAATTTATTTAAACAATGTTACTAAAACGAAACAAGCTGGTTGCTCAATGACGTCTATAAAGGAATTTTCTGATTGCTCAAATTGATTTTGGATAAGACTAAAAAGTCTATCTACACCAATGCCATTTAATGCCATATTCCGAAAGTGTAAAACTCTGACTTTCATATTAATGAACATGAGTAGGTGCATGCATTGAATCTGAATTCGGTTTAAGCAGGCAATGTTTTATTTGTTTTTATAGTAAGTAGTTATTTGATTTCATCACATTCCATGATGGACTGGGAGAGTAGAAAAATCATAGAAAGTTCCAACTGCTTCTCTTCCTAGCATGCTGTGAAAGTCAGTAAAGGGATGCGAAGGTCTTGCTGTTTTATAGACGATGAACTGACCGCCTGTCAATACTTTGACCAATGTTTTAATTGTGTTATTACCTTCAAAATATCTCCAAAGTTAAATACTAAGCATGAAGCTTTACTAATTTATTTTTAGGTAACCTAGTAAAATGCGTGCTTATCGTGATGCATCGCATAAATACTTTCAAGAGATCAACCAAGAAATAAATTACAAGTTAGAATTTATTGGTACGTAATAGTTAAGCTATCAAGTCGTGGTAACGGATGGCCAATAATCATATCCCTGGATAGATGCCGTGCAGGGACCGTGTTGATAAGCATCATAAAAGGAAATTTGCAATAAAAATAAGAAATTTCCGAGAAATCAAAGAAAGTTGTACGGCCATAAAATCGTTATTAATTGGTGGTCAGGTTTTCTCAAAAGTAATTTTAAGACTTAATCCGAATCTTTCCGGTAGTGTGGTTAAGTCTATGTACTGTCCAACATACGTTTTTATGTATATTCTGCGATACAACAGTATAATCCAACATCAATACAAGCCATATTTATTATAATATACATGTATAATGCCTAATTCAATAGAAACTCAAAACGCCTGATGAAAACCTAGCAGCAATTATTTACACGAAAGCAAAGTTACGCCTTGCTCGATCATTTTCCGGTCAGTTCGTTCTACCAACACGCAGATCATTAGTGGAAATTCAACGTTAACACTGGAATATTTCAAACAATAATATTAACTCTTTGCTATTCATGAAATCCTGGTATTTGTTTGACCTTATTCAATCACAGTTAATGTTAATTATTTTTGAAAACTACTCAGGTTTTCTGGCTATACCTTTAAAGAATTTTTCCGTCATTAGGTACAGGAGATATTACCTGCAACTTGATTGGTTTATTTAATCAAGTCTGTAACCTAACAAGTTGTACCGTCCCTTAGTATCAACCTTGACTTTATTTTTATTTTACGACTTTCATATCTCTTGCAAATTACAGTGGTTAAAGCTGCAAGCAATAAAACTGCAGGGTTCTCCTTGCATTTTATGGCTCCCTGGTACTTTCAAACCGTTCAATGCGCTACAAAACAACTTTAAATTTTGTTTCTTGATGCAGAAGAAACAAACATTTCGCGAAATTAAATTAATTTTACAGGAATGTTCTCGGTACTTGGTTCGTTGGGATCAAGAAAGCACTTTTCCAAGATAAGTTGTAACTGTAGAGTATAATTTGAGAGTAAACGTGATCTATCTTTACACAGTGTGGGCACACTAATTAGGTAATTAATGCAAGAGGTAGAATTACAAAACGTAAGAAAATGCTTTTATAATTGTAGGTCTGGCAGATTAAATTGCTGTAGATTAAGAGTCGAGTTAAAATTCCATGGGGATTGAAAAAAGATGTTTGTAAAGTATTATTTCATTTTTATGAAAAGCAATCAGTATGTGTTGTCGAAATGACGTTAGATTATGAAAGGAAAACATTCTACGTGGGATTATGAATAACAGGCAATAGAAAATGTAATAGGACTTTAAGATGAGTTACACTCTATGAAATAACAAACTATCGTGGATTCGGAGCGCAAGATCCGGCGGAAGGAACTCAATGAACCACATATTTAGATGTCACTTGTTCATCACAAAAGCTATTCATTAGCAATTGAACTCTATTATGAGCGGATAAGCAAACCGGTAGTTTGTTCCCACACGACAATCGATTGCATAGCCGTGACAGATGGCATTATCAATTCTCAAGGTACCACGCAAAGAAATCACTCTATTTCAGCGAAATGTCATCATCAAACCAGTCTTTTATCGTGATAAGTGCCTCGGATAAAGAAATCTTAGCTCATGCACTGATCGTGCGATTGTTTATCAACCACTTACAATAATATGCGTTCCTAGTACTTTTGAGATAGCAAGACATTGCAATTTAAGTGCCTGTTCTTATCTTGATTACGTTCTCAAAAAAATAAACAACATAATGAATTGTTTACGATCATATAAACACATATAGTACGTTTTTATTTAACAACATTATAGTAGGCACAAGTTGTTTCTCTTTCAACGCTTTTGATATATGAGATTCAGCTTTTAATTTATGTATAATGCAGTTATATCTGCACTACACGTTTTATTACCACAATGCGGCATTTACTCCATACTTTTCATCCTTGAACCAGAAGCGATACAAATCTATAGGAATAATTTTCTTTGAAGGTACGAAAGATCTTTATAATAATATACTTTTCAAAGAAAAGCTCATAGGCATGAAAATTAAATCTCCGAGGGCCTTTTGGATAACACTAAAAGGGAATGTACTATCCTCTTTAATAACTTTTAACCGTTACAAACTTTTAGCGATTTTGGGAATGAGGGAACTTAATTCAACTTAAGTTTGGACGGACTAAGGCGGGTTCTCTGACAAATAACTTACAGGAGGATTGTGTATAAAGACAAAAATCTTCAAAGATTCCTAACAAAAGTGGCAATGAAAACCTATCTTAAAAAATATCCGTTGCATATCAGACCGAGTGTTATGGAGTGCAATGTGTCGCAAAACTCGAAAAGCACGTTCATCACAAAGAAAGAACACCCCTGAATAAAGCGGTCAGTTATTTCAGCCCACGAATTTTTCCGACAGTCATTTTCACTCTCTACGTTTTCTATAAATGGCATATGGTTCAAAAATACACTCGTGGCAATGCAGCGTGAATCTGACCTAAAGTGGGAGGTTGCGGGGTGGGGGGAGGAGTCCGCCGCTCTAATTTGTGCCCTTGTCCCCATCTCGTGGTCCCGACATAGGTGGAACAGTTATTTATAAGATTGGGTCCTTTCACCAAGGTTTTATATTTTTAATTCGCTTGTGCAGTTAATAAGTGGTTTAAGTTGGCACCTCCCACGCAAGTGGTCGCAGGTTCGAATCCGAGGCAACACACCAATGACTTTTCGAAGTTATGTGTGTATTAGAAATAATTATCACTTGCTCTAACGGTGAAGGAAAACATCGTGAGGAAACCTTGCATGCCTAAAATTTGTTTAATACATTTATTGAGGGCATGCAAAGTCCCCAACCCGCACTTGGCCAGCGTGGTGGACTCAAGGCCTAACCCCTCCCCCTCGTTCGGGAGGAGACCCTTGCCCTGCAGTGGGACAGATATGGGTTATTAAAAAAAAAAAAAATGTTCCGTAAGGGTAGTGGTGACGTCGATTCAGTTATAAGTTATAATAAGTTCACGACCCGCAAGTAATATGGGTCGATAGAGACCAGAAAAATCACTATAATAATATATTATTGGACATTTCTTCCAAGTTTTCATTCCTTTACATTTAATATACCTAATTAACAAAAATAACATTTAAAATGATAAAATGTTTAAAGACCAAATCAGTCAAGTATATAAATAAAATGAATATTGTTACTCATTCCATATTAATAATTGATTATATCTCTTCAACACGTAACGCCATCTGTGCACTGACAACGGAACTAACTGTATACTATTTACCATTTACCCAATCTAATCAAAAAGGTCATACCTAGTTGCGGTATTGACAAGAGGTCAAAAGGCAGGCGTAAAACCACAAAAAGTTATTGATTTATCTCCTAGAATACATTACTAGAGATTTATTGCAATAACTCAGTAACAACATTTTTTATGAGGCTGTGATAAATTTTATGACATAAATAAATATTATATTTAATTTACAATAGTTAGTAATTATAACTAGCCTTGTATTAATACAATAGAATATAAAAGTAGGCCTTATAAGATTAGTAAATTTTCCTGTAGAAAATAGGAAAATCGAAAACTATTCTCATCACGCAATGCCACATTGTTGAGCAGAACCTTATGTAAATATTATTAGGATGTAGACTTGAGTTGTTACGGCAAACTTTTGTTTAAAAGTGTATGATATTATATACCTATGCATTACACATTTAATATCAGTATTATAATAACAATTATCATTTCAGTATTTATTAATATCATTCAATCTCATTTTTCCTCAAGTATAATTACATTATTATTTCCTTTACTAACTGGATTAATGACAAAATCGCATTGTTCAGATTTAGACAGACACACATAATGTAATAGATATTGCACACTTTGGTTTAATTTTAAAATAATTTGCTTACTGATATATAAACAGATCATGCAGAAGTGAACTGACCATTAGTATTAATACATACTACATACATAATATCAAGCCTGTTATACCTGAAGGTTTAGGCAGACGTATATGAAATACACCCATGTTTCACCATTAACCCTTTGACCGTCATGGTCGGATATACTCGAAAAATCAGAAAGTGCTCACGACAACAAAAAATAGCGTCGTGAGTACATTTTGATTTGTCATGTTAGTCCTCCACCATTAACAATTTCAATGTTAGTTATGTAATAGGGGATGAGTCTTTTGCTAGCTAGTAGATTAGTAGTCAGTTTCATTACTGACTTCCATAGAGGCAGTCACCAATAAGAACGTAATGTGTATTCACTATATCACTATATGTATAAGTTTTCAAATACCTGTTTACAAAAATAATTAAACTATAATCTTCAAAATTTTAATTAATCGCAGTTTAGTTTCCGTTGCTACAGTACTGTAAACAACATAATGTATTTACACAGATGGAAGTATATTATCATTGCTTTTTGGTAGACAAAAGCTTGTATTTTACTTTAAGAAATCGACATTTAAACCTGAATTATTATTATGGATTGTCAAATTTTTCGCTATAAATCCTTACAGTTTATATCTTGTAAGTACAAAACTAAACAGGTATTTAAAATACCAGGGACAAGAATTTAAGTGTATACACATATTAAAAATTATTGTTATTCTAGGTAGGACAGAGAGATAAGGCTAATTATTGGAATTTCTTTGTTCCTTTATGAAATAAATAAGAAGTTATACAACATAGTACTTGGTCAATTAAAAATATATTTAGTGTTACACAATTAATTTGATAGTTATTTATATCAACAGTGCTGCCTATCAACTATTGTCCTTGTAACATGACCTGTGCTGCCAGACAATAATAAAAAATACTTCTATATGTGATACATCAGATGTTTGCATCAAATGTATTTTGGATAACTTTGAATGACCTCAATGGTCATAGAATCTATTCTGATAGCTCTTAACTCAATAATAATTGGTTAGCCATACATATTCCTTTTTGAGTAGGTATCTACCTTAATTGTAATGTGTAAATAACAAACAAACAAGGTGAAACATTTTGAAATGGAGTGAAAGTGGCCATATCTAACATTCCAGCAATAATTAGGACAATCAACTATGTTGTAACACACTATTTACTAATTCATTTGGTTTCACACACTCTTTGAACAAAGAAAATAATACCAAACTGGTATTTTATTGCCTCAAGGTTGTCAAAAAGATATTCCAAGTACCAACAGTGTAAAACATGATTGTCACTTTGCTTGAAAAATTATGCGTAGTTACGTACCTGATCAGAAGATCTTGTATTCAGGAATTATAGCACCGAAATCCAAGTATTCAGAATAATGTCCACGTAAACTGATCACGGGATAAAACTACTGATAAGGATAATCTGCATAACACTGAAAAATGCAAGACCATCGGGACGGAACAACAAGCGAAAACATACCGAAAGACCAAGGAAGAAACCGAAAAAAGGATGGAGATATCGACCTGTCAACACAAACGAGTTACACCTGAAGCCTAAATAATCGTGTAACTCTTTCTTTTTTCCCACAAAAAAGAAAGACAAAGCACATTTAATTGGAATGAACTACATTTTACAAAGCACTAAGTGGGAAAGAGACAAAAACTAGGTAATCTGAAGCATAGAGTAAAATCAGCTGTTAGGAGATGATAGGTATTTAAAAAATCTTAAACTAAAATATTTTTTGTATTAATTAGTCATTTTCAGCTTTCTTTAAAAAACATGCAATGAAAACGTTATCAAATAAAATTTTGTTTACAAATTAATTTGTTTGGTAATAATAGTTTATTGATACATCTGCAGATGGCACTGTATTCTTCTGAATTTCATTGACAAATTCTGATTATCGATTGTCTCTGGTTGGCAATGGAAATGAAGTTTCAAATGTCAAATCAAATTGAATTGGGCATAGATTTTGGGAAGTTGAGTTTTCGGATGAACTAGCTCTCTAATTTTACCGTCAATACATTAATTAATACGATTGAGTGACTGTATTTTTTAATACCTAACGTATTTAGCTCGATATATTAATTTACTGTAATATTTTCACGTAATAAGTGACATCTGTGTATTTGTTTCTATCAAATGCAGTGTTCTGTCAGTGGCTCATAACAATAACCTTTCGTCATTGCGAATAGACTAATTACGTATAATTAGTATACGAATAATATATAATACAGGCGACAGTGAACACGATGGCGAAGGAGGAAGACGACGACAATTTGCCTGATAAAGATGCGGCGAAAGAATTTTACGCTAAATATGAACCGAAGGAAATTATAGGAAGGTGAGTTGGAGCACATTATTTTACTTCTATCACTTGTTCTAATCGTGATGAGTTGCGGTTGTGCCAATTTTTAAGGAATCAGGGAATTATTTAAAGCGTCCGGGCATCAATACAAGTGTCGTTACTCATAAGTCTTCTGTGTGACCTTGAAGGTGAAACCGTCTGCTTCCTTTGATAAATCAATTTACTGGTGTGCACCAGCTTAACTGAATTAACCTAGTCGATTTCTGAAATGTTTATGAAGCTGTATTTTTTTTTTTAATAAAATAGGTAATTCTAATATGTTCTTGACCTCTTTGGTTGGCCTCACATTTTTGTAAACTCAAATGGTATTTATTTACTTAATACTTATTGGCTTTACACTTGAATGTCCACAGTTTAAACAACATTGTCATGCTTAAAATTGAATTATTAGCACATCCTATAATGTATTTATTTGACTACTTAGAACATATTATTAAAAAATATTTTCTTTATACTTATTACATCCTTAACACTATGCTTTAAAAATCAATAAATTTAAATATTTATGACTTTTACATATTTAATTTTTGTAGACAATTAATTCAGTGCCTTTCATTTCAATAATCTAATGTTTTTGTATATAAAACATAGTTGAATATAAAAATATCATACCAATATATTTTTTTTATCCAGGGGTATAAGCTCAACGGTCAGAAGATGCGTGGAAAAAGAAACAGGCAAGGAGTATGCGGCCAAGATCATAGATCTAAGTCAGGAGTCCCAGGATGGTGTGGACACGCACACCATGAGAGATGCCACGAGGCAGGAGATCCACATCTTACGGATGGTTGCCGGACACCCTTATATTAGTGAGTGAGTTGTTAACATGTTATAGAAAACAAACCCTGTAGTTTTGTAAAACTGTTAAAACTTGTACTTAATACAATTTGGTAATTTGCTACCAGTCAAATCAGCTACTCTTTATGAAACATCAAAAATAAATTATTGTTTATAATATAATCATACATTAATGCAATATAAATAGTGATCTCACTATGTCATATTTACGTATTTACATAGATATTAAATGATTTTTGAAGTATGTTTCAATCCACTATCAATTTAATTTCAACATTTATAAAGAAAAAATATTACATAGCTTGAGTGATTTGGATGAGCCTTTTGCTATTACAAGGTCAATCATTTTCTGTAGACTCAGTAATACTCTGTTCAAACAGATTTTTGTGTGGATGAAAATTACATTTAATAGCTATTGTTTACAACATATCAAGAAATGGTGTATTTAAAAAGTTGTGTGAAATTGATATGTTAAATAAGCATTTTGTGACATTTTCAATCAGTAATCTTTAGTAGTATGGTAATAATATATTGAGGATGTTATATCATACCTATAGTCTATTGAAATGCTAATAACAATTATGGTATGTGCTAAATTTGTATTTTAAAACAATGAGGAATCTATAACATGCCTACTGTAAGGTAAAATTTGTAAATTTACTTCTATAGTTAAAGCATGTGACAAATATGGTAGTTCTAATTTAAACAGGAAATATTTTATGTTGAAGGTCATCATTATATTTTAACTTTATTGTTGCTCTTATGGAAAATATCAGAGCTATTGTCTTCTTATCTATTCAACATTGTTATAGTACCTTTACATAATCTTAACATCAACTAGCATCACTAAAATGATACTGATTTACCTGGAATGATTTAAGAAAAGTTAGAAAGGTAATATTAAAAATAAGTCTGATAAATTATTTACATTCTTCTTTGAATGGGAATAAGCAGATACCAAAAAACATGACTTGCAACTGTTGATACAATAAAATACTTTGATAATGAAAACCCATTTAGCCAATGATTTCCTTCCAGTGAAATGTCTGTAAATAAACAATGATTACAATTTATTATACAAAATATGTACTTAATAATTTTTAATAATTAAAAACATAAAATTTATTTTATTAGGTATTGCAAATGATTTAAAAACATACATTTTCTTGTTACAGTTGAGCTTCAAGATGTGTTTGAATCAGAAACATTCATATTCTTAGTGTTTGAACTGTGCAAGAATGGAGAGCTGTTTGACTACCTTACATCGGTTGTCACACTATCGGAGAAGAAGACTAGATATATTATGAGGTGAGATCATTACTTAGACATAGTCAATTTTAAACATATTAACTCACTGCTATGCCAGACATTCTACTAATAATATAATATCCTACTATACTACTAATATTATAAATGCGAAAGTTTGTAAGAATGTATGTATGTATGGATGTTTGTTACTCTTTCAAGCAAATACTACTGAACCTATTAAGATAAAATTTGGTATATAGTAGCTGAAGACCCAGAATAACACATAGATTACTCGGAGTTCCCGAGGATCGGACTTTATACGGGAAGGGTTTCCACGCGGACGAAGTCGCGGGTGGCCTCTAGTAATAAATATAATGTTGATTGTCATCACACCCTTGGTTCTATATGGTGTATTCTGGGATTAACGCATATTCTGTGAATAAGGGAGTTACCATGAATACGCATTTTACCATGAAATGCCAGAAGTTTCGGCGCAGGTTATATGCCATAGTTGCATGCAGACATCCTCAGCTTGTTGCTCTGTTTAGTATTATCATTGTTCTGAAGGAAATCATGTAAATGTGGTAAATAATTTGTTGTTCATAAAGTGTTCTTTACATATGAGTTTTGCTTATTAAAAAGTGGATTTGTTCTTGAACAATTAGAGCATAAAACTGCATACAAATTTTGCAACTTTTATTTTTATTATTATTTGCAATTTTCATTGTGCATGAATTTTTTTATGTCTGATATTTAACTTGTATGTTTGTGTGTTGAAAAAGTCAGGAAGCTAAAATTTTATTCCTAATTCCTTCCTATCTTGTTCAGGGTAATTTAGAATTGGTAAATTTAAGTAGTGTGTACAGCACAGACTTCAAATTAAACTATCTCATAAGTATCTATAAACAATGCAGATACCAAAAACCATCCCTTGTTAATTAGCTTGCTTCTACTCTCTAGACAACTATTAAGACACTTACCCCAGGTTTCTGAGTACATGTAGTGGTAGTTTATCTATTCAATTGCGTTTTTATGTATGAGTTTCAACGCCATTGAATAGATAAACTATCGCTAAATGTACCTCAGAAACTGGGGGTTAGTTACTTAGTAAAGAAATATTTGAAGTAGCTAGTAGATAATGTATTAGTATTATTAATAAGTTACAAGTGCCTACCTATTTTCTAAACCTTTTGATAAGACACGAGTCTTTCTAATTTATACTTAGTTGAAATAATTTCATCTATCGATGTTAAGAAACTAATCTATCTTCGGTTAATGGTAGACCGATTTCAATCTGTTTTTTCGGTCGGTAGTTTCTTCTACATCAATGGTCTATCTAACGTGCTTTGAAGTCGATCTATCGTACTTTGAAGTCGATCTACCGATGGTTATAGTATCTCTAGTATTGCGTATATTACGTCAAGACAGTCTTCAAATGAACTGTATCTATCGTTCGTCAACAGTATCACTCGTGCGGAAATCCCTCGACAGTTTGCGTAACGCATACAAACAATAGTGCACTGAAGATCACGTGTAGACTGATTGCACTCCTATTGTATTGTGCTATCATCTATCATGATTATCATAGTATAAATTATATCTTAGCAAATATAATAAAGTGATAAATAAAGTGATATTTGTCCTTCCGCATGCAATGTGACTCTTCCGTCCTAAAGGTTTGATTGTTTAAGGTCTTCTGTATTTAAAGGAAAAATAAAATAAAACAAACAACATCAACACTTAAATCCTTTTTAATACTTGTATATGCAAGATTGTATGCACTAACCTAATAAGACCGGTAACAAAACATGTTTATATTATTTTACATATTTCGAACCTTCCAAATGTTCAATTCTAAGACACCTAAATGCCTATATTTTGATAGCTGATATTAAATGTCAATGCACATTTTGCTAAAAATACACCCTTTGTAGACAATCGATCTA
The DNA here is from genome assembly GCF_050436995.1 of Anticarsia gemmatalis. Lineage (NCBI taxonomy): Eukaryota > Metazoa > Arthropoda > Insecta > Lepidoptera > Erebidae > Anticarsia > Anticarsia gemmatalis. The sequence goes on along the minus strand of NC_134764.1, from coordinate 2,532,832 downwards.
GTTCTTTGTCGAATGAACGATATCATATCAGGAACATGTGACTCAAACATAATAACGTAATAAGCGCCAGATGCATCAATCATTATCTAATCTTCTAACGTCATTTTGGTACTAAACGATCTTTCTCGTACATCCTTTGCCCTTTTATGACGTCGATGAAATGCGTAGTGGATAAATTGTTCCGTGATATTCACACTACTTGAATGAGTTTATTTCAAGGGGTATATTGTGCATTGTACCGGCTAAGGGTCATCGAGTTAAGATAATGGTTTTATAAAGGAGTTTCAGTATGCGATCGTAAAGGCGATGAACCGGGAAACTGAAAGGTTGAAGGGAAACTGGGGCATTGTTAGATGAGTTATTAAATATAGATATTGTTTTACTACATCGGTGCTCTTTAGTAATGTCTTCTAAATATTTTAAAACCCTACGCTTTAGTAATATCGATATAAATATTTCCATATCCATAACCAACTAGCTAAAATTCTACCTTAATAGTTAATCAGTTGCGAAGCTGTTAAAACCATGTTAGGTCTTACAACTACTAAGCGAGCTCTTATTTTTTACGAGGCTAGTAGTCAGCCTTGCATCAGTTCTTAAAGCCACCAAGAACCTTTTTACACAGTTTCAATTGAACTAACAACAGCGATGCCACGTTGATCTAAATACGGCACAATATAAAACATTGACCTCCAAATAAATCGATCGTCCCACGCAAGCATTATAAAGAAACAATAGTAAACAAGTAAATAGGTTAACAAACTTTAAAACTATAAATTAATACGGTTTAGTGAACTCATTATAAGCAGGCATTTGGCCAGAGCGTTGTTGACTTAGTAACAATTTTTATGAGCCTGTTAAACTACTGCAAACAAAAACAAGGTATAATTTGACTAGAACCAGGATACGATACGGAACGCAATAAAGCGAGCGAAAACTAAGGCGAAGTTTAGCCAAATATCACTGTTTTCAGCATTGCTAATGCAAGGATGCAATCAAATCAAGAGACATGAAGAGCTAGCGGCTAGTAGATATTACCGCTCAATAAAAGTCAAATTATCACTTCATTTACTAGGTTAAAGCCAATTATATTCCCCGTTGTCACCCTGGGATGACAGCGTAGAGGGGACAAATATTATTATATTTTCTTCTCATGAGACACGATCCATGCAGCAGGGACTGTAATGGGTCAGTGATGATTGTTTACAAAGGCTGGGGTCAGACCAACCTTGTAATAAGGTCGACCGTTCAGCCGCAAGTCGTTGGTCCCTGAGAAATTCGCGCGACATTGATTTTTAAGTGTTTCATCTGCAAATAATGGCAAACAGTGTAAATAAGCTTGTTTGCTACTTTAATCAATGCCGAAGTTGGGTTCAGCGATGTATGATCTCGTATTAAATTGTTATTGAAAACTTTATGCCAGGTGATTCCATTTAAACAGTCAACTGATTTAAGTAGTCATAGTTTTTGAAGTAAAGTCTTGAGCTTCATAGATGTATTCGATTTGTACAATCATAAATCTAAATGTTATTGTAGAAATATGTACTGTAATACTAATAAACTGCACAGTGCTTAGATCTCTGCGATTAACGACACTACAAAGCTTTCTATTACTAAAACAATGCTTAGAATTTTTATGTTGACAGACCTATTTTTTTAGAGCCGTACAGATGAATCACATATCCCCGGATGTTGCTAGCTGCAAAAATATTTATCCGTACTATAAAATTCAACATAAACTGTTCAATGTACACAATTCATTCACCCACACGACTTTTACTATGTTTTCGTATACTATAAAACTTCTTAGCGACTATAATTATAGACAGTGTTGGAGGCGTGCCGCTAATACCTATGTACTATGTAATCTATGTATATATTATACGTGACCCACTTTGAAACTAGTTCTCGTTTGAAATTGTATTTTTAAATAAAGCTTTTATCATCAAATGAAGGTTACTTATATTGCACTGTCGTGTGTAAAACGTGCGAACTACGTACTGTTCTATTATTAGGTTTGCAAGAATTTGACCTTAAAGATAAACATTTTAATAATGTAAAGATGTAAGCTTTTGTTTTGTTTGTCAATGGTAATTCCTGAAAATCGCAAATGGTTTTAAAAATAATTCGCTGATTGTAAGCAAGATTATATCGTTTACTGAAAATCACTTCTCATGGAGAATCGTCTGCGAATTTCGAAATTCCGTATAGCCTAATCGAGTATGACTCGGGCGTATGCTTGTCCATATACCTTCCATAAGTATGTTTCAATTTAAAGCTTTAAATTTAGTCTACACAAAAATTCATGTATCATGGAATTATAAAATAAAATCACTTCTAAGATATCATCGTTCCCGATATCATAAAAAACCTTGTCATTGTGTCTAATCTGATTCCTATGCTTTCAGTCAATAAAAATCACAGTCATTCCGTTTTAGATACAAATAGGCAATTTTTATTATCATATCACCGTATTGTTAATAATTAAACAAATAAGGAACTTCACGTAATCAGTTAGTAACACTACATTTCTTATCGGCTTCCTCAATCCGTGTTTGGAGGCGGGGCTGATACGTCGGTGCCCTAGAAAAATATATATTCGGTTGACCGATACCAAGATATTTAGCAAACTTTACTCTGATCTCAAAGTCCGATTTTTTTAAAGTAGCACGGCACGGTCTATCTCAGAGTCCAAATTTTACAAGTGGCACAAATTCTATCTCGTTAAATTCGCATGGACTATTCGACTGTGTGCAAAATTAAAATACAATACTCACGCCTATTAAAGAATGTTATCGAGATTATAATGAATACATGATTTGACAGTTTTTAATTTGCTGTAAATAATTGGCAAGATGGCGTTCCACCACGTTCCATGTAAGCAGAATCGCGGAACACGGGTCACTCTAATGTTTTTATCTGTGCGCTCTCTGCTCGTATACAGATAAACACTGATTCGCGCGAATTCTACATTCAAACAGTGTCGGAGTAACTCCTGCTACGTTCTGTGCTCCTAGTACTTGACACAGTGACATTTGCAATTTCACTTTTTTTTATTCAATAATATTTATTCGAAATGGCTCTGAGCGTGTTCTTCAAGCAAGATTTCGAGGAAAAATTCCTGAAACAGAGGGAAACTATCGCGTGTGTTGAGTTTCTTGTTAATTATTTCAATGTAGTTTTAGAAGCTTTTCTTACTAAATACTTGAGGTAATGTTGTTATTGAATTAATAAATTATGGTCACTTAATTTTTATGGGAATAATTTAATACTTAGTTCAAAAGTAGTTTGTTTTACCATATAAATAACGGCATGCTTGTGACTCTTTTTCATAATTTCTTTGATTGATTTACCCAGTGCAATCACATCACAGTTACGGTGTAAATATTTTCAGTCCATTATTTTAAAATCTTTGGAACTTGACAACTTCAAACATTTTGCTTTGTTACATTCATCTACCATAAAGAATCAATTTTTATATTTCAAAGCATATCTAAGTTCTGTATGATTTAGGCTGACTAAACATTTCTATTTGACTTGAATAAGTGTTTACAATGACTATGTGGATGATGCTTGCCATTTTATCTTTTTTAACTATTAACAATAATACTGATTAATTGTTTCCTGATTATTACACAACTTTAGAATATCATTATTTCGATGATACTCTTATAATTAACTTATCGATAATAAAGCCCAATTAACGTTTAATTAAAGCAATAAACTCGGCTATTATTTCGCTCTCAGTTACCAGGGCGTCATGATCAGTGAGGAGTTGTATTGATTACAGACAAGTGTTGGAAGGGGTGCGGCATGTGCACAGCAAGTGCATAGTACATCGGGACCTAAAGCCTGAGAACATCTTACTGGATGACCAGCTCAACGTCAAAATCACCGACTTTGGCTTCGCAAAGGTGCTCAAAGATGGAGAGAAATTATTTGGTAAGTGAATAATTACATACATTATTCATTTATTGAGGGTATGCTAAGTCCCCAACCTCTGGTGGACTCTCAAAGCCTAACCTCTCCCCCCTCGTTTGGGAGGAGACCCTTGCCCTGTAGCGGGACAGTAATTGAAAAAAAAAAAACTAATAATTTTTCATCAAATTCTTAGTATAAGTTGAATGTTTATTTGGTGTAGTACAGTTTTCCTATAATTGAGATAATGTAGTGTAATTTTAAGTATTTCTTATAAATGTGTTTGTCATAAAAGTTGTTGGTAACATTCTTATCCAGACTTCCAGACACGCCCCTGAAGTTGTTATTTATACATTGTAAAATTAGGTATAATATATTTTATCTCAATTTATCATTTTTTCTGATGAAATAGAACTTGACACAAATAGCACGACCTGAGTACTGATTCAAAACGTTATAGTTTTATTTTTATAAACTAACTTATAAGCAAAAATTGTGATCTTTAAACTTTTCGGGCGCTTGATATAGAAAGCTCTAGTATTCTCTCTGTAATTCCCAAGTATAGATAGATTAGATAGTCTTAAAAAAATGAATTACGCAAAATTTGCAAAAAAGCTTATTAATAGGAAGTTTTACTTTAGCAATAATAATTAGGACCATTAACTTATACACAAGGAAAACTGGTGTCAAGATATAGTTTTTTTTTAGATATCATATTACTTTCTTCACCAATCTATTAGAAAGTTAAAACAATTGGTCTATTAAATCTCGGTACAAACAAATAGCAACACTAGTCAAATATCCCGTGTTAACCATCCTCACGGTCCGTCGGCCGCATCTAGCGTTACATCTAGTTGAGAACAATACCACGTCAGTTTCACCCGCTGCACAACGCCTATTGTTTACCAACCTGCAACCTTTGCTGACTCTCTATGATCTGTGTTCTATACTGTTGCATATATGAGTTCTTAATTGTAGTTGCCGTTCACTAAATTGTATGGTACAAGTTTGGCGATCTTTGATTAGGTTGTTGATCTCTTTATGATGTTTAAGCAGTTTATTGGAGGCAGGTTTAGTTAAACAATCCCATGGCATGCTAGAAACAGTTTCAGTGCGATAGTAATGTTATATTATTGAAAGTAGTAGAAGTTTTTAACACTAGTATAAAAAATACTAAAAAGTATCTTATAAATTCACCTCATTAGATTTACATGTCTAACGTACTCACAAGTGTTTGTTTATATCGTACAAGATAATAATCATTGTAAAATGTCTATGTTTTAAAATTATTTCATCGATATTAAGATGCAAGAACCCTTGCAAAGAATATCAAGTATTTACACTACTGACCCTCTAGACATGTTTCTATAGTAATAATTTATTTATACAATAGTATTTTTTTGTCTATATTGCAGAGCTTTGCGGCACACCGGGGTACTTGGCACCGGAGACGCTGAAGGCGAACATGTTTGAAGATGCGCCTGGATATGGTCAGGAAGTTGACATGTGAGTGTAAATCCATACTTGCAAAGTAAATTAAAGGATTAGGCTACCTAGGTATAAACATGCGATAGAAAAACGGTCCTCAAATGGTAGCTATTAGCAATAATACGGAGTCTCAAAGATTATACATGTAAAATGTCAATATAGGCCAATACCATAGTTAGTTTACTATAAGTTTGTTTTATATCCTTGCTGTGCAAATGTATTTATAACAGTACATGGTGGTTATGTATTATTTGTGGTAGTTTTTGATTTAATGAAGATTAATCAAGTCTATGCGTATTAGACAAAAGTTTAAGTAGAATACGTGCACGCACCATTGAGCGTATACTTATTTTCGAACGTACACATCCTGTTACATATCCGTAGAAATCTCGAATAATCGACTAGTACTATTTTTGCATTATTATGCACTAATTACATATATTATTACGCAAAAGCTCGCTGAACTACCGATAAAGTATTACGTGAAAGCTATTTAGATTAAACATAGACAGCTGACAAAGACATTTGTTATGTAAACAAACATATATGTAGTTTAATAGGTGATTATTATTTATTGTTCATACACATGTTGGAACTGATTTATGCTTACGTATGCTATGATTGGAGCTAGCCAGATGTGTATGACGAACTGGATGTGGGTATGACAAAGTGCAATTAGCAAGAGATATAAAGATCTTTGTATGTGTAAAATTAGTTGTAGATCTATACATAATTCGGAGATATTATTTTCATCTCTTTCTTCAGATACCAGATAATACTGATCATAACTAATGTTGTTGACAGTTTAGAATAGACTTTTGTTTTAATATTGACTGTGAATAAGTATCAGTTTGTATTTTTTTTAAAACATAATAATAATATGCTGAATTATTATATATTGAATAGTAAAATAAATTAGGAAGTTTAATGGCCATCTGGAATTCATTACTCTTGCTTTTGAAAATGGCTTAATAGAACGCCCTATATATATCACGTTTTGATGACAGATTTTATTCTTATTTAAATATATTTTTTATATCTTTTCAGTTGGGCGTGTGGAGTCATCATGTTTACATTGTAAGTATTTAATATGTTTATTCAAATGAAATGATTTTTGAATATAATTTCTACTACGTAACAGATAAATAAAATTGTAGTAGTAGTAACGAAAATGTTCCTACCGCTATCTAAGGATATGTTATTGGGACACTCTTTGCTCATACAGTGCTTGTTTGTTTCCAGACTGGTAGGTTGTCCTCCGTTCTGGCACCGCAAGCAGATGGTGATGTTGCGTAACATCATGGAGGGGAAGTACTCCTTCACTAGTCCCGAGTGGGCTGATATTTCTGGTAAGTACACTATCTTATTCTTACTTGATAGTTTTAGTACTTATATTTAGGGCATTGTTTAGTTCAGATGTTTCAATTTATATATTTTTCTTAACTTACTATTGTCCAAAGGTTACTTTACCTACGAAATTTTTTGTACATAACTAATGAAACACGACTAATTGTCAGAACCTAGCTACTTTATTTTTACTTAGACAATACAATGGCTTATTGCCTTTGACATATTTATGGGTAGATGCCGCTACCTGTACCAAATATTTAATTTCGATTGTGACGAAAACTGTGATTCAGAAATTCCTGTATTAGCGAGTACTATATGTTTACTACAATAGGATCAAATGGTTCATTTATAAAATTAAAGTATTGATGACTCAAAAGTATTCACAGTAAGTAGTTTAAACATTCTATTTTGCTCTGTACTTAATGATAAGTACAGTTACTTACAAAACATATGCCTACAGCACCTCTCAACAACACGTTTTTTGTAAGTCGAAGCCTCCTCATATTTCATAGTACGTTTTTTTGTATTCATTCATCATTATAATTTTTTGTCTGACGTTTTGGTCACGAGTGTTAAACAATCAGTTTACTCGTGTTAATAGGTAAAGGAGGTTGTATAGTTTGAATATATTAAAGTAATAATTCTGTCTATTTTCTTATTTCGGTTTGTTCTGGGGTTGATATCATGAAAGTTTTTTAAATCGCCAATTGTTTGAATAACTTTACTTAACTAAGCCAGACCGCTCTTGACTTCAACTCATAGAGTTGAAGTCAAGAGCGGTCTTCCATCTATGAAATAACCGTGCTAAGTTTGCATCATCAAGCATTCACTTTAGATTTTGAGAGCTATAGATTTAGAAAAAACTAAAGAAAATACTACTTTTTTTTTAATAATATTTATTTGTTTGTTTGAACATTTACAGAGGACCCCAAAGATCTAATCAGAAGGCTTCTGGTCGTGGAACCAAATGAAAGGATCGGTATTATTGAATCTCTTAACCATCCATTCTTCAATACTATGGTGAGTTGCTCTTTCTATTTATGTACTCCTGGTACTTTGACATCGTTGATAGTTTTTTTAATTAATATTTAAAACGCCTAAATAGACGGTTATTTTGCGTTTATTGTTTATCTACCAAGTCGGTTTTCTATCAATCGACTTATTAAAATAATAGGATTTGTTTTAACTCGGCATATTATTTGTATGACACCTGTTTGCACTAAAAACACAACACTCTTCACTCACTGCTTAGGAAATATTGTTTATCTAATGTATTCATTGAGGACATGCAAAGTCCCTAACCGGCACTTGGCCAGCGTGGTAGACTCAAGGCCTATCCTCTCTACCAGTTCGGTAGGAGATCCTTGACCAGCAGTGGGACAGTAATAGACTTAAAATAATATTGCATTATTTTATAAGTAAATTAAAAACAATCGTGAAATTTAAATTATTATATAGCAAGCTATCTTTTCTCGCAAATTTCTCACCTACAAATGATATGCCTAGTTACAACAAATTCTATGTCTTAATTACTTTTCTGACTTTGCTTTAAATCTGGCCAAAGACTTACTTCTTTCAATGCTTGTAGACTAATAGAGCATAACTATTGCAATTATATTTGCACCAGAGCAGTGCATGTAGCACTGCTTCGCTTATCTTATTTTGCTTTTATTATGTGTTCCTGTTTTTTTATTGCGAATTGTTTTAATATACACACAGACAAGGAATGTTACACAATTTTAAGGAATTAACTTAGAGTGGATTATGATTTTTAGTAATTGGGGTTAAATGTCTCAGTTTGGGTTCGTCCAATGATCGGTATTTTGGACTTAATGTTCATTACAAATTTTCTCTTTAATAAAACGCTAATAAAATGTTTTAATTGTTTTTAATAAGTATTTAACTGTAAGACTACAATGTGCAACGTAACATTGTAAATGTTGCTGTGTCGATAAATTAGTTTTTTGTAACAGTATTTTTTGCTTTCTCATTTAACTATAAAACAAAACATAGCACACTAAACCAGGAACACATAACCGTAAAGCGTTATATGTGAACACATTACACAACATATTTCTGCGTCCCTGGTAGCTGTGGGATCAAGACATGACGCCGTTGAAGAAGTCCTTGTCGAGCACCAGCCGCAAGATGTCTAGGATCGACCAACTCAATATGGTAATGTTTGTCAATAAATTCTTGGTTATTTGTGGGAAATGCCCTCTCTTCCATCACAGTATTAGGATGTTTGCAGGAAATTATTTTTGTACAAATCTCGAAACTTTTTAAGCAAGTTATCTAGCCACTGTGATTGTCGAAATTTGTGTGTCAAAATAAAAGTTATAGAATTTTATTTAACAAAGTAACCGTAGTTCCGATTTCTATAAATTTTGGGTTGGAAAAAGCTGTGGCTTGGGATGAAAATTTAGTCATTCTAAAATTTTCTTAAAAAAGTATTTCTTATAATAAGGGTTTTAAAAAGAAAAGCCATGTAAAAAATACGTAGTAACTTGTAATTGCGTCACACCTACCATTGGCTAGAAGAATTTGTTTACACACGTGTGCTAATTACTTGATCTGCGAACTAAAACTAGTCTTATCTAGATTTTCTCTAGCCATACTAGTCTGTAGTCGTAACATGGAATGGAAAGACATTAGCAAAGTTTTTGCAATACTCGAATAACATTTTTATAAGCATGTTTCTAAGAATTTGAAAGATATACGGCTTTTCGAGCATTGCTAGAATTATAGTGTTCCTGAATGATGGACTGGGCTTCCAAATTAGTTTACTAACAAACAAATGGTATCAAACACGATGTATTTGTTTATATTTATATAGACACACACACACACTACACTCACACACATAGTTTGCTTCTGCTGTTTTGCGTTTGCATGTCACGAGAAGCTTTTTTGACTAACGGCTGAAAGTTTTCAAACTTAGTACACTTTTTACTAATATCTCTATTTTAATATATATTTCTTAAGGTGATTTTATTGATTTAACCATGAAAGATGTGGGTTAATATGAATTTCAGAAAATATTTATTTCTCACTGTTCCTTTAAGAATGTCATCCATCATGTAGGTTTTTAAATAAGTGTTATAAATATGTTTATACTACAGCATAATTTGGGGTGTACATTTCACACAAGATATTTATAAGATCAGCATTCATAATCCACAAGATATGATTGTCATAATTTTAGCTTAACGTTTTTGATTACGAATGCTTGGGGGTACATGTAAGTATTAGTACCAGGATATCATAAGCGTGTGTATGTGCACAGGCCATCAAGAGCGGCGGGTTCAACGCCCGCGCCAAGCTGCGTGTGGGCATGGCGGCCGTGCGCGCTGCCGTGCGGCTCCGGCGCCTGCCGCACGCCGCCGCGCGCTCGCTGCCACTACACGATGCGCTGCGGGACCCTTATACTATGCGTGTGCTCAGGAAGGTACGTTTAACAAATATTATTTAGTATTATTTTCTTCCAAACCCTTACGGTAAAGGTATAGGTAAGGTACTTGCAGGTAGAGATCCATTAGAACGAAGACACCAGCTGACATAAGAAAATGTGCAAATGTGATTACTATTTTTCGTAGGAAACCGTATCAAAAAAAAAAAAATTAAAAATGTGATGACCTTATGTGTTTATTTACACAGTTTTACTAATTCGAGACTGCTACAGCTTCTAGTACCAGTAATTACCTATCTGTATCTTACATTAATATAATTTCAGGTGATAGACGGTTGCGCGTTCCGCGTGTACGGCCACTGGGTAAAGAAGGGCGAGGGCCAGAACCGCGCGGCGCTGTTCGAGAACACGCCCAAGACCGAGCTGAAGAGCCTGTACGTGAGCAACCTCAGCCGATAGCCGCCGCGACCCTCTGTCGGGAGACAGCCGCTGCGACATTCTTATCTCCTGGTACCGAGGTGAGGATGACACTAACTCTACATCTTCTTGAAAAACCTTTTTTTAACGTACCATCAAACAACGTGTGTAAATATTTTATTGACATGCTGTTTTGTCACAAGTTTGTTTGCAACCTAAATTAAACTAGGTATAGTGTTAAATTCTCCTGCGAGTACTTTTTTTTAAAGTAATTAAACCGAATTTTATTAACTGTCCGAGTAATTTGATTATTTAATGGACGAATGCTCAAACGACACTACAATATTAAACGATCCTCTTCATTTTTGTCACTTAAATACATGTCACAGAGTAATAAGAACAGCACAGAAATACACATGTATTTTGGTTTTAAACATAAAACTGACTTCATCCTTTTGTCCCCAGGAGCACTTCGCGTACCAGGATAGCAGAATATATGAAGACGTGTATTTTAGGACGCTAGTCCGAAGCCACGTACAACGAGTGATGTAGGTTAGTCGTAGTTAGACAGTACGTAGTACACACTACATAGCTATACTAGTTCAATTGTCCATCTGTATTATTCTATGATTGCCTAGTAGCAGGCGAGACGAAGTAACACTTGGTTGCAAGAAGCAGTCAGTATAATGTCTTGTAGAATAGCGAGGAAAGGAAAGAGAGAGTTTTTAGTAACTTTTGACGTTGTAATGACTGTTTCTTGTTGTTGAGTATTGCTGATTGTAAAATAGAACTTGTATATGGGGTTGCCAACTTGTAAACGTTAAAATTACGATAGTTAAACTCCAAAAAACATTTTTGTGAAGAAACTCATAGAAATTTGGTTTATGAAATGTGTACGTTATTTTAAATGCAATTAACGTGCACGTATCATATTGAAAAAATATCTACTAGGTTCCTAAAATCGCAATAAAAACGTTAGTTGGTGGTCCTATTTGTATATTATATATTGAAATTAATATAAAATAGTACAAGAAGCGTAAATGTTATAGCAATACGGCGATGTGATGACGAATTATAAATATTTACGTTGAAATACGTTGTTTATTTAGCTTTTAACTGTTTTCTCACTATGTTAAGGTCCACAGTAGCTGTTAATTAGTATTATTGTCCTGTATAAACATAATATATTGAACAAAATAGTGGAAAATATCATTTTATATTATCAATCGTTTATTTCATCGACCATTTTCCGTGTGATTCAAATAGTATACTTGGTGTGAAAAATGTGCGATATTCTAGAAAATATTGTATTTTATTACTGTACTAGCCAAGGTATACCATATTCTTATAGGAGTGACGAAAATGTGACGGTCTCTGATGCTACTTAAAGGGGAGTAATAGCTGGCGATAATTTTCTTATTACCGTGAGTAAATGAGGCTTAAAACATAGATTCTCGGCTTACGGAGATCAGTTGCTCCGCAAGCTGAAAAGCAGTTCGTCCGTAAAGACTTGCCAGCATATACTTATATTATTTAAATAGATGACGCAATAATATTTATATACAAGCAATAATCGCGTATGAGGTAAAATACTGCTACTTTCTGTGAACTAGACTCCTTACATGCTGAAATGAAAGAGCTCCTTAGCTTCCTATACCATAAATGTAACGAAAAAATCGATATCTACATTACCATAACTCTCCTCCCAGTTGCAATGTAATCAAATGTTTCCTCTGAGTGCAATTAACACTAGTCTCAAATACAATTTGTCTCAGACGACATAACATTCAATTCTTATACTTTATTTCTACAGCAAATATTCTATAGGGAAACACTTGTAAAGGACCTTAGAGCATGTCATCTGTACATGCCATTATTCCGTCTATCTGAGGCGTTTTGACACCAGAAAGCAGCAGTGTATTAAATCCATTTATAAAATATCACAATGAGGTGCCTTCTCAGTTCTTGGTGCGAGTTTTATATCGTTTTAGTACATAATCATATATTTAAATCGGATTTTTTTGTTAGTTGTTAAACAGTTCAGGGTGTGTGAAAGACATGTCGACTGAATACCGCTTACAATGATATGAATTTTATATGAAGACTAAACAAAAGCAATATTGTGGTTAATAGTAAAACAATAGGTGATTGTCTTGTATCATTAAGGGCTAACATAGTTTATGAACAAGTGTCAGATATCTACTAGATAGTGCCAGCAAAAGCATGAGAACAACTGGCAAAATTCCGTCTGACAAGCTATCTAAAAGTGGTGAAATCGGGCCTTATTATTTAATTTTCCTATTGCGCATGGGCTATTTCCATGATGGTAAGTTACATTCTAGAACCTCGTTTTACTACTTAAAAAGTATAAAATAACTTATTAGATGAAATTTTGCTTCCTGCCATATATAGGTCAGGTTTTGTCTCCTTTGCCTTAGCTGTGAATCTAGCCCTTAATGTAGTGCTTTCTTTATAATAAAACAATACGTTTAGTAGTAATGGAAAGTACTTATTTCAACTATCCTATCAGAAAGCGCAGTTTAAAATTTCCCATTCATGACAAAACGTTTTGGGCAACAAACAACTGAAGTTTAAGTTTCAAGCTAACTGCTATATTATGTTTTGTTTTCGCAAAACTAGATTTCCTTCATAGTGTTATTTAAATTTTATACAAAACTGCGTTCGTATGGAATCATGTCACTCTTAGTGACCCCATTCAATGTGTCGTATCTTGTTTGACAGAATTGGAAATCAAAATTCTATTTTTAGCTGAAGTTTTGTACCTAAACGTAAGTATGTCGGACATGACAGTTCCTTAGTTGTAACAAAATTATTATTATTATATATTTTTGTATATATTATTATGTGCTGTCTTACTAATAAATGTCGCGTGAGCTCTGATTAGTAATACAGTGTTTATTCACAAATAAAATAAATTTAATTTATTAATGTCCCACTGTTGGGCAAGTCTTCTTCCTTTCATTCATAATGAGGGAGGGGTAGTGCGGTTTGGGGACTTTGCATACCTTTCAGAACTATTTGATAAAAGTCAGGAATGCACTTTTTCACTCTTATTCAGTTTTAAAATTGATTGAAAGAGACAAAACACTGTATAACCAAAGAGTTTTCACTACGTTTGCTAGTAAGACAGGTATTGTGTAGGTGTAATAAAGCAATAATGATATGTAGCAATATTTATTGATTGTGTACAGTCACATCATATAAGAAATCCACATGTTTCTATTCAGTGAATAAATAAAAAAATCATTATCATTTTGTTTGTCATTTATTTCATCAAAAAAAAATCTATAACATCAGTTCCTAAAATCTTTTAAATTAAATCTTAGTATAAGATGTCACCTTTGCTCTTAAAAAATACCTTGAAAAAAATGTGGTTAGTAAAACTTTGAATATATGAAAGAAACATATTTTGATTATTACAATTATTAGTATTTAGTCATCTGTAGATATTGTAGATAGAAATATATAAGTATAGTATACAGACAAATGTATTTTGTTTAACGTTTTAAACATTTTCAGGATTATATAAATAATTGAAGGCAGGAAGTTGACCTGTAAAATAAGCATATATTAGTATATCATGTTGAAACATTTTGCCTGTGATCAGAAAAACCCAGAACGTAGACAGCTACCTACCTATTATAGTGACAAATTAATTATACCATTAATATAGTTTATTAAAAAACTTTTAAAACTAAGAAGTGGTTTTGTTTTTCCTTCAATCGTTCAGTTCCTGGTACTAGTGACCAATTTCCTTGTTCTAATACGAAGTGAAGTTACAGTCACGGTTGTACGAGCGATGAGTTTAACCTCACTTTGTGCCTGTCACACGGAATAAAACTTAATTTATAAATAAAGCTCAGTTGGCGTAGAGATCTACTGTCAACTGGAGTGCTTAATAAATTTACCAAAAGACCAACTAACTCACACCAAAAAAATCTTGGATTTTACCCAAAACAATGTTGGCTCGTGAAAAGTCCCCCTCGGCGCGTTGCAATCATTTCTCCCTTTAATCTTAACTGAGTACTTGTAGACGGCACATAATTATGTACTTGTTTACAACTCGGATGTTCTCGCCTCACACAACTATGTCACTTACTTTGATAGCATTCTAGTTCTACTGTAGCGAACGTATAGAGTTCATTTCACCTTTCATAGAAAACGTCTTTGTTAACAAGTAGTGAATGAAAAGGTTGGGTCCCTGCGGAGCACATTTTAATTATTGAACACTTTGTACGAGTTCCATATAACTGAGTATTGCGACGATTACAACATCCAGATCGCAAAAAAACAAACAGGACACTGGCGTATAAAGATCGTTCATAAAAATTCAATGAACCTAACAACTCGTAAGTCCGCGATAACCGAGGAAGTGAAAGTCGGCCGGAGTTACGCACGTGCGCGACTCTATCAACGCCAAAAGTATGCGACGCAATACCGCGGACACCACTCTATTTACGAATATTAACGTTCAGATCGATCTTCACCAGAAACTATCGACGAAGACACGGGAAAAGTATTAGATAAACAATGGCAGAGCGTGCCGCGTCACCGGCTGGCGGGCGGGGGCATGCATTCGATCGCTGCAATGGCATCGATCGCGCACGCCCCGTGCGACGTCGCGGGCCGGCGCGGCGCGGTTGGCTGTGCGCGGCCGTCACGTGACCCGCGCGCCGCGCCGCCATTGGCGCCCGGCCGCCGCGGCCACGTGAGCGAGCGCGGCGCGCGTGGCCAGTCGCGGCGTGACAGCGGGCGCGCCAGTACCGCGCGCGGCCGTGCCGCCCGTCCCGCCATGAGCCTCCTCGACACGCTCCTCGAGGCGGCGCGCTTCATCGAGCTGCAGGAGCGGCGCCTCCAGGGTGAGTAGCGCGTTGTGGGCCGCCCGGCGCCCGCCGCCCGCGCCCGCGCCGCCAGCCGGCGCGCCGGTGCAGCGAGCCGACGCCCGACGCTCTTGACCTTGAACACCACGCAGCCGCACTCCCCCCCCCCCGCGCTCCTCCATGCGCTCCCGACCCGCGCTGGCCTCGCCCCACGTAAACAAAGGAAGCCTGAAATTTACTTGTCGGACGCCACGCACCGCACGTCCACCTTCGTTTACGCTCACCGTCTTTATCGTTTACGATACTCCGAAGTGCGCCTTTATCTGTCGTGCTCGGCTATGTTCGTGCGAGTGTACGCGATCGAAAATATTTTTATTTGCGCATGCAAAAACAAGACGGCGCAAACCGCACGTACGCGTAGAAAATGATCTCCTCGCTAGCGTATTTTCCTAGTTCGAGTGGGTGGTAGGTGAGCGGTCTGTGCGATGTATACGTGGAGCGGGTTAGTCAACATAACGCATGACGCATTGGACGAGGCAGGCAGGCAGGGGGCGCTCGAGAGTTTGGTCAGCTGATCGACGCGTGTGCCGGGCGCGAGCGGGGCGCGGGCGGGGGACGGCGGCACGCCGGCCGCGCGGGCCGGGGGGTACGTGTGCACACGCATCGCAAGGCACGGCCAGTGCGCTTCACTATATGCATTTTAAAGTAATTTTAACATCAACATCCTCTCGAAGTGTTCACACATAGGTTTTCGAATGTTTACCTCAAGAAAAACTAGCACAAGGCACGATTGCGTAACGGTGCGTGCGTTTGTACCCACTCATAGACATCTATTGTTCTTACGATACTCGATGAACTCATTGTCTTATTGTGTATTATCGAATCTGTTGTAAATGGCTCCATTTACTGAACTGGCTACAATATCTCACTACGAATGAACTGCTTCATCACTTTACTGATTTTGTGTTTATAAAAATCGTATTGTAAACATCCCGAGCCGCGTTTTGTTTACAATAGTGATAGAATTAAGTGCTAGGGCTACGATGTTACAAAAGTCGATCTAGCTGATCACATTGACATCTGCTTACACAGCAGCTGCAACAGGCTGCTGGAAATATTAGGAGACAATTGTAACTTGTTATATTCAATGCGTCTTGGCTCCTTCCTCAAACAACTCAGAACTAATATTCCTCTCAGACATACGAATTACGATGCAAAAAAACTTGCAAACCGGGCTTTATCCGTACCGCCATAAATTGAGCTTCGAAATCTTTAAGGCCCGTAAAAAACTTTTATTATGGCAAAAAAGGGAATGGGGACACAAAAGAAACGTTACAACTTAGACCGCAGAACATATTTTGGAAGAATCATGTGTTTTTAAATTGGGAAAGGAAATCCCAGTATAAAGCTATACCATACCTTTGTGTTTTCGCTCTGTAATAAAATTGCTTTTTCCGAAGCTGTGGAAAGAGCTTCAGTTGAACAAGGCCGGGCCGACACGTTTCTCCGCAAACGGCGTTATCATGTTTGTCGGACACTTATCAGTGGCCGGCTAGCCAATACTGGCTACGTACCTATAGCGTGGCGTTAGTACCGTTCCACCGACGTGACTCGCTGTAGAATCACTATGCCCTACCTAAAATCAACGCTTGTGCGTCGAACATCACATTCATTAATTCTATTCACTGACTACCACATAAATAGTATGTGCCGTTTTGTCAGAC
This sequence comes from Anticarsia gemmatalis, assembly GCF_050436995.1. Taxonomy (NCBI): domain Eukaryota; kingdom Metazoa; phylum Arthropoda; class Insecta; order Lepidoptera; family Erebidae; genus Anticarsia; species Anticarsia gemmatalis. Next base: position 2,515,685 of record NC_134764.1, on the reverse strand, counting down.
TACATCTGTTACACGTCGTACTTATTTGTTGTTTCAATTTCATGCTTTTGAAAGCGTCATTGCAGTTTGGATATCTATCTACCTGTTTTATAGTTCAGTTAGGTACTTTTCAGTCCAATGTCCAATGGACCCCAATTCTCCCTTTGCTAAAGTACTCCCTATTTTTACATTTTTGATGCCAGAATTTTTCTTTTCAATGACTTGTTGTCTACTGCAGTAGTACCTGTTGGTGATTCAACAGTGTTGTAACGAATGAGCAATTTTACGAGTCACACTTATCCTTCTCTCGCTTCTAACGCGTGCTGTGACGGACCTCATTGCATCATTCAAGCTTCTAACAGCCACAACTAACATTTGTAATCTATTCCGTCATGCATTAGACACTTATCGTAGTACCTTTGCGTTATGTAACTAATTTGCTGCAATTAAAACAAGCAATTCATGTACGTACTATGTTGATTAGATATTCCAGTGATTCCTCGTGGCACAACTTAGTCAGGAAATCTTGTTCCGCTAACTTAGAATGGGTAAATTCAAACGCAGAATGCACGAAGGCAAAGTTCTGTTCAATTTCAAAGCGAGATCAGCACAAGGAACTTAACGTGTTTAAATCCACCGATTTGATATCGCTTAAACTGAAATGTCACAAACTTTGATTGTCTTGCGCAAGTTACGTTGCCTGACTTCTAAGTGCGGTTGCGGAATCGAATGCACGCGTTAGCAGTTTCTGAAGTATGTACGGTTAGAAGATGATGGTCTTGTTTTACTAGTTTATAATAGTATATTAATAACAGGTTGTAATTAGCGTGCCCCTTTGTAGTTCGGCGGTTAAGTAGGCGCGGCAAACAATCGTATCATCAAGGCTCGTGTAAGGTCGACGCCGCGACGGTACCGGGCGAGCAGAATGGTGAAAGGGATCGCGTGACCTCGCCATCTGCGACTGGTCTGTGAGGACGCGTACGCTCGTACCGTAGTATATTGAACTTCGGAGGAAACGTCGTGCGGCTGCGGCGCGATGCGACGTTGTGCGTTGCAGCCATTAGTCACACAAACGAGTGCTTGTGCCTGTTTCTACTTGCAGAAAGCCGATAAGATAATCTGAGCGCCTCTACTCGTGGAAATGTCTTTACATTTGAATGCACCGAGCCGGCGCGTTCAATTTAACCACTGTAAAACTTTCTTTTAACTAAATTGTTTAGAGCGCGTCTTGTAAAGACTTAATACGTCAATGTTCCTTGTTAATATCTATTAGAATTGTTAATGGTTAGCCAGGAAACTGAATAGAGAGAGTGTATAATGTTATCTACATATTGCTTATGTATTAGAGATTGACAACGGTAACCTCAGCCAAAAACCGTTAGATGTTAAAATTTCCAATGAGCTGGAATATATAATTCATTGGAAATGTAACAAAATTCGACACGTGTGCCTGTAGTTAAGATTTGATATTCTGCGAGACCAATAACATTTAGATTTGCTATCTCGTGGTGTGTGTTCTACACTACTATAAGCCAGACATCAGTAATGACTAGGCCACGCTCATCTGCATCATTAATCAATTTGGATCTCGTCTGAGTGTTTTTAAAAGTTGTTTTTATCTCACATTATTTATATTAGGTTTAATAAACTGCGATGGGAATGCTTTTGTTTATCGACCAAATCAATTGCATAAATCAAAGAGCTTTCGCACGACGCAGACGGGTCATATCTCGACATCCGGTGGGTGGATCCCCCTTTCCCAGTGTTTCCACTTCGACTCCCATGTCGTTAGTAACGTTAATGTTATTATTGATTGTACTAATGTATTTTTTCCCCGCAAACATTTTAGTAAACTAATTGCAAGTTGCCAACAAATTAGAGTCGTGTCGTGTTTAATTTTGTAGACAGCTTGTGAATTGACGTCGGTAAACATGAGGTCAGTTTTTGTCGCGGTTTAGTGAGTGACACGTGAAGAGACTGCCATTGTTATCTTTTACAGTATTGGACTCAGCATGATCTCGGCGGTGCTTGAAGTGCTTGATTTAATGGGGACTCTAGCTTCCAGAAATAGAATCTAGGCACAGTGCTAGGTCGCATCGCAACAACCTGCTAAACCGGCAGGTGTGGTTGCAAAAGGTACAAGAAGAGGGAGGTATTTGTGTGGCGGTGTTCCCCGGGCGCGGGGAGCGGGCCCGCGGGGTGAGGCAGGGGGGCTGGCCGAGGAGTGCGGTGGCGGCCCGGGCTGCACGCTGCACCGCACCAAGGTCAGCCGCCGCACGCATGCGCGTCCCTCCCCCTACCTGCCACCTTATCGGAACTCGGAACCTGCACCCGCGCCACTTATGCGTTCCTGTGACTTGCACTCCAAATAATGTTCTCCTCCACTGTGTACGCGCGCTTGGCAATTCACATAAAAAGGCTCTGCGTACCTTTTCTTTGGCAATATCGCCGTCTGCAAAATTGTTTCGGCAATCGTAAAACGCACCGAATTGCAATCCAAAACTGCCTACAAACTAAAATGCTCAAGTCTAATGGGTTAATTTTAAAAAGGAATATCGTTTGTAATGAATGATATGGTTGTTTCATTACCGAAACGAGTTTTTAATGGGTCTGCTAATTACCAATTATGTAGATACGAATCATCCTAATGTCATAAGAAGGATATATATTTTTCGTCATGAATTAGTGTGATTTTATTGTCACTGTTGGTCCGAATAGGGGGAGCACCTGACCAGGAGGTCCATTGAATATTTGAAGGCCTAACAGCCTTTTTGTCTGAATTGTCGTTGAGTTATTCCCATGTATTGGAGGAGCAGCAGTTCGCAGCAAAAGACTTGTCTTGGTTTTTCCTCTTCCGTGAACCGATCAGGGTTCAGGGTTCCTCAACACTTATAAGTATTCGACTATTTTTGGCGTGATCAGCGATACCTAACTGATGTGTCTGAGATAAATAAACACAAGCATATACGTGAAGTCGATACAACACGTGCCACACGCTCGACTCGCGACGTACGCAGCCCAAACTTACGTTTCACCAAGAACGTGGAGAAATCCTATTATGATCGTGAAGATTAGTACCGGTGACATCATACATGATTCGAACGTTAACGCGCAGAACGGCTTAGCCACGGATTCTGTTTTCTGTATCAAGAATATATCTATTTGAGACTGGTTTATTGCATTGTTGACTCTACCGGCCAGACGATCTTAATGTTGAACAACTTTACCAAGTTGCCATCTTCATCTGGGTCAAGCATGTAAGGCTACAGTTTTGTGATGGCCAAGTATGTTTGTGTGTAAGGGGAAGTCTGACAATGCTAGCTGCGTCGGCCACGTATCATTAGAAAGCTATTCGCCATTGTGGCTTGTGCATAAGGAGCGGCGCGTCGCAGGCCGGCACACGACACTCGACTCCTACGTTAGTTCGCACAGTTGCGCCGCTCGATTCGGTTGCAATGTTCCATTCACCTTATTCGTCGGCGACGAGGTTCAGTGACTCCGACGCCGACCGACTAACTCTTCGGAACACGTCATCTGCGTGCTAATGCCGCTGTTTCATCACCTACGGCCGATCGCCACGAAGTTCTTTAAATTCTGTAGGTGTCCCGCGGTGCGGCCGTCGGGCCGACCTCTTTTCGCGGGCGACGAGCGAATGCGACGCGCGCCGTACATGCAGCGTTATGTAAAGCTAAGAGCGGTGCAGCGGTGAGCGTTGCGCTCGACCGCGTGCGCGCCCCCCGCGTGCGTTTCCCTCCTCGCGATTTCGTTCGCCGTCGGTTTCACTCGCCACGATCGGCGGCGCGGGGTTCCGGAGGTCGCGCACCTCCCGCCTCCTCCGCCCTCCTCGGAGACGGAGCCGGTCCGCGGTCCGCAGCGGCCACTCAGTCGTCGAGCGGATTGCGTCGGCGGCGGTCGGCTCCGCGCCTCGCCTGTCGCTCTCTAGTCTGATGACCCGTCGTCGCGACATGCCGACGCTGACACGACTCGAGTGAATCGCACCGCCCGCGTCGTCGCGCTCGCACTGTACAGTCGCGCTTCCGTTTCGGGAGTCGTTCGTGGTGATTTCGCGGCTGCGTTTGCGACGGTCACGAACACGCTCGTCGAGCTGACGACGTCTTGTCGAAAATAGCGTGCGTTATCATCGCGACCTCGAGCGGCGAGACGAGATAGCGCGAGGTCGGCGGCACCTGCGCCGCGCCGCGCCCCACGTGCACACCACCACGATCCGCTGCAGCCGACTGCCGGCCAATTAGCGAGTGTGCCCTGCTTGCTGGCCGCGCGCCGCTACCGTCGCCGTCTCCGCAGGGACGTGCCGCGCCACCCTCGCACTATCTCGTCTCCTCCGCCGGTCCGACACTGCTGACACCTTTGGATTTTCTCAATTGACGTTCAAAAATAGGTAGACTACTGCCCCTAGGCTTCATTGCTTCCACGAATACTTATATTAGAACTTGGATCAGAAGATTTTGACAGAGATGAGTCTAGCGCACATGAACATACTACTTTACGCTTACCTGACTACTTCGTTTTTCACATTTATAAAACCTGACATTTTATATCATTATGAGCAAGCATTTTAATATTATTGTATTAATTCTTTACGTAACAGCCACCTTAGCAACAAGAATATTACAGATATACATATTACAATATCCTCTTTATCGCTACGTGTATGATCGAGTACTTTGATAGTTTTCTGGTATTCTATAAACTTGTCAATTTACATCAGAAAATGTAGAGCTATTTTCATAATTGTCGTAATAAGTACTAGTAATTGAGGTTTTATCCGTGACTAATCTTATTGAGTTACATTCAGCCGTCTGGTGTGAAAATCTTAATTAAAAGATTGTATTGTTATGAGCAATTACAATTTTTGTATGTTTCAAGTCCGAAATTTGTTACATACTTTGTTTACCAATTGGTTTCTTGCTATAATGTATGCTACCGTTCAGTTATTCGATATTGTTTCCGATGTTAATATGTTGCTCCTTCAGTAGTTCAATATCTCACACCTCTCCGCCATTATTGATTTGTTCTGTATCACCTTCCAACACATCTCAATTTTCTTCGCCTCCTAATTTAAATAGGTAAACGGTACTTAAAGGCTCCCGTTTCCTTAAATCGACAGCAAATATATTTTGTAGATTGGCTAAGATTCACTTAAAATTGTTCACTTGGTAACAGAATCCGATAACTACCTATATCGACCAAAAGTAAGTTCCACAAAAGAATTGAGGGCGCTGTGACGTACTCGTAAAATTGTTGTCATGTCCCGCACCTTATCACTGAATTGTTGACATTCAAACGAAAATATATAAATATAACTATAATCTCTATATCAGCAAAAGTTTACTGCAATGACAAAATGGCAGGTTTTATTTTTGTGGGTTTCTAAAAGAAGTATTGGATCCACGCTCTATTGTGTCTAGAAATTGACAAAATACTACTAAACGAATGGTTTCTGATGAAAACGTAAATCTTATTTATCACTGGAATAAATCTCTCGAGCGAATCCTGAAGTTATTCTCTTCAACGCGGCAATAATAGCTTAAACATTCATGTTACTTGATATTGCGCAAGTTATAATTGATTTTATAATATAAAATCTATAAGTTGCACAATTAATAAAAAATGCAACCGTTGACAATGTATGCGTCCTACATTATACAAGTACATGCATCGCACTACTGCTGACTCTATACAAAGGACTTTATACTTTGTCGTCGAACTAAAATTGAGGTAGGACTACGTAAGTTCATTTGTACTTCAAATGTTTGAATTGGGTCATTGTTTCCTCAGAATTTTCTATCGACCTTTACTTTTTCTTATTTGAATATTTTGCCGGTAAGAAATGGGTGCGTCCATCCATGGCATTCTAGAACATTTTATCATCAGTTCGTTGTAGTTTGAAATGCCTATGATAACCAGTTTTGCGGTTTTTGTCCAGTTTTGAATCCCCTCGGATATTGGATAGGATTGATATAACAAATTCATTTCTGCAATACTTTTCCCTAAGCAGATGACCTTTTTTTTGTTGCGACAAGTTTTTTTAGTTGCTGTTCTTCTTCAAAAGCTATGAAAATAGTACTATGGCAATGTTATTGGTTGAAGATTTATAATGCTGTTGCAGAGGACGGGATTTTGTTGCAAAGCTCTTCCCTACCATACAGAAATTTAGTTCTTTCTTAATCTTAGATACAATATCCATCGAAGTTGCTCTGCAAGAAATTTGTTAAATTAATTGATGCGTTATTCCTTCATGCAATTATTAAGTATACGATACTCCCTTTACCTGTTAAATACGTCTCCAATGGAGCCCAGTTTTCATTGATTGGTTTATTGATATTCCAGCGGCGTTGCTTCTTTGAAATGACATTTGCCACAGGTGTTGCTAATATGAGATACGTTTATGTATCCTTAATAGAATTTGTTCTTGAGTACGTTTCTTCTTCACTGTTTAACGACCTGAATACTGAATATGCGATGACGATATAGGTCTAATTAAGTCGCCTTTCTGACCTCCGTTGATGATGATATTTATTATACTTAATGATTGTTTTTGTCGCATTTATGTTTCTTGAATATCTGTATTTTTTGTTTTCGCTTTTGAAATGTTCATTCGCGCCGAGGCATGAAGTTAACTAGGTATAGATGTAGTAGATAATCGAAGAAACTTGTTTGTTTGTAACTGAACAGTACAGTCAAATATTCCAACTTATCTCGGTGATAGGTATGCCTGAAGATAATTTCTATATATAATTTTTTAACGTTAAAAACAAATTAAATGAACGAGCCGGTAAACAAATGAAAAGTTCAATGTCATTCATATTTATAACGGTCGTAACAATTTTAAACTTATATTTTGGATTCCTAGCACGCGCTAAAGAACACTGTTGTCAGATGTATCGGCGTAAAAGGGCTGAAATATTTTCTAGAATGATGTTTCTTCCGTTCGCAATCCAATCATCGCATGGCTCAGCTAATAGAAATAATAGTATACATAGCATACAAGTGTATAGCGAGCCGTTGCGCCGGTAGGTAAGTGGAGTTACATAATATAAACACGGACACGTGTCGTCGTTTGTATCGCTTATATAACTCGCGCGTGTGTACGCCCGCTTACGTCGGCGCCTCGATATATGAGCACGGCCTTACTGGAAATTGTCTTTGAAGTGATTATTGACCTACGCATTGTTCATGGTATCCTGGTTCGCATCTTATCTCGTGTATTGATGCATTATGCTTGAAATTTATCTTTTAAATATTCCTTTTTATGAAATAACGTCGCGCTTTTGATTAGACGGAGCTTATCAGAGATATTATTATATTACAATTTTGATAAGGACTCTGAATACACAAATTTATCTACTCCCACCAACTTTTCTGCATCTAGATGTTTCGAAGCAGCGTTTGTTGTTGTATAAACTATCGTTTGTTATTGCTTTCAACGATAACAGTAATGCTTTAACAGGCACGTGTACACCTATAGTTGTGACCAAACCGATAACGTTACCTACTTCATTTTACGAACAGCCCAACACCTGTTCGCTTTTCTGTATTTTGCCACGCTCCATTGGAGATTCGCCTCTTGGCTTCCATTCAGTCTGAATGCGTCATTTGGGCAAAAACAGTACGTTGTTGAACGTTACTTTGATAGTCACAAGAAATCCCATTGTCATCAGTTCTATTTGTACCCGTCATATCTGCATCGGTCCAGTTTCACTTTCTGATTGAATGTAAAATTATCGTATCTATCATCAAAGACCTAAGATGGTATCTCTTTCATTAAGATTTCGATGTGTAAGAAATGTGAAACTGTATTTCTGAATATTCATTAAATGCGTTGTTACTATTACTATATAAAAAGTGCGTTTATAGCGGATTGGTTACCAGACCAGACACATTTCCGCACGTTCTTTTGTTTGCCGGTAGAAAATCCACTATGTCTGCCAATTCGGTCGGCCGCGGTACCAGGGCCACATGATGTGGTTGGAGGTAGAACTAGCTGTCAATGTCTGCCGGTGGCAGGCGCGGGGTGAGGCGTGAGAGGCGGGGAGTGTGCACGTGCCGGCGGGTCGTGCCATGCGTTCGACGCCCTCCCCGCACTTGTTGAGCGCTGTGTCGCAGCGGCCCGCTGCCGTCAGCAGTGCTAGATCGCTCGCACTTACAACACTCATTCTAACTAGCACCTACCTTGCTCGTACATTTGCTGTCTCATTCTTGCGAACATCACACCGCGTAGGAATCGAGACTATTGATTTCACTTAACAATTGTATTTCCTCAAATGCAAAATTTCTGCAGTCCTCAGCCTTTCCTTTTTTCTTGTGACTTGTCGTCTTGGTTACTTTTGGTTAGGATAATAAGTTTTAACTAAAGAGTTTCATTTGTTCATTTGAACTTAGTAATTTTGATCATGACAATCATAATGATTAATTGAGGTCAAATATTTCTCAATGGGTATCACGTTTTCAAAGTAGGTACTTGTGAGGTATCAAAACGTTCGATGTACCTTTAGAATTCTATGGAACGTTTGTTTGAAACTTGGCTGGTGTTTTTCTTTTATTTTTCAATAAAATTGTTGCGTAAAACTCTCTCTGTGTCAACTCTTCAGCAAAGAAGCCCCTCTGTGTTTCGAGTCATTTAACTTTCTGAATAGCCCGTGGATTTCTTAATCATTCAACAAACTTTATAACAATACTTTGAACGTCAATTGACTTACACAATCCTTTCATCGTCGCAAACGTGCTCATAAAGTTGTTCGATGGTTTCAACAGATTTATATCTCTGGAAAAGCATGGTGACTAAGTGAACCAATTGTTGGTAATATTTGAAAGACTTTATAACATAGACAATAAGGACTCAAGTGAGACAATGATAATGAGGACTAGTAGTCGTAGTTAACAAATATAGTGGCCCATTATAGAATGGGTATACTTATGGAAACCACCGAAGCGAAACTGGGCACTGCCGGTTACCGGAGACGTCGTGTGCAGCCAGAGCTGTTCGGCGCGATGGGAGCCCCGGGCGAGTTCTACGCAGACACGCTCCATACCATCGCCATTAATACCAGGGAGACAGAATTTGGCAGTATCGTTGAACCGATACCGATAACGCTGAAGACGTTCAAACAGTACCAAACTCACGGGCATCCCATCAATGGCTACGGGTTCCCGCAGCAGCAAATGCTCACATCCCTGGTCGCAGCTCCTCGAATTCCAGAAGTGGAAAGGCCTGCTACTTCCTATTTCAAACCGAGCCCGGTTAAAGCGGAAGCCAAGGATGATGAAAAAATTGCGCGGCCCCCGCCTAAGAAGAAGTGGATAAAAGAATATCTAGGTGAGTTTCGAAAATAAAAAAAACTCGTTGTTCCTAGAGTTAACTAAGTTCCAGCGATGATTTTATCAGCTAAAGTTAGTGATCCGTTTATCTCGTGATGGCCTAGTCAGAGTCACAACAATGCAATTGTAATGTGATATTTGAAAGTGATTCAATAGGTCAGATTGTCCACATGAGTGCATTATTTGACCTTGTTGAACGACCTCGTCTTGTTTTTGCTCAACAGACTCCAAGAGCACGACTAATACGCATATTTATGAAACTTTATTGCTGTAAGCGTTGTAATAATTATTTTGTTTGGCTCCAATTATTTATCTTGAAATTCTAAAATTTCGGATAAATATGTGTATTTTTAACGTGAGACAGACAATTATAAAAAGTAGCAGAATACATTCAAACCATTTTTTTGCCCTCTAAGGTTAAAAGTTATTTTATACTCCCCTCACCAAAACTATTGCTATAAGACGTATATCAGTCTGAAGAGGCCCTCCTCTACTTTGGTTCGTTAACATAATTATTCACAGATACGGCTTCTACTCTAACTATTGTGTCATTTATCTAAATGTTCTTTATACACGTATTACACTTGTTTAGTATTAATTGTTTACTGCTGGTAATTACTAAAAGAGTCCATATTTGTATTTTCTGGACCGTTGGAACGGTGAAAAGGGAGGAATACTGTAAGCCAGTTAGAGAAAACAAAATAAGATTTCCTTTCTATCTAAACCAAGAGTTTTCCTAAGGTTAAACATTTTTATATGGGTCTATAAAAGCGGACCATGAACCACTTAGTTAAGTGAACTCTATAAACATACACTTCATACAATCATTAGTTATATTTCCGGAATGTAACAACGTGCTAGACCAAACTTCGTAATGGAATCCTAGAAATTAATTCGCATTAGCTTTATTATTTTAATTATTCAAAACAATACATTTTATTGGTTAGTCAGTTGCATATATTAACAGGATAACATAAGTCACGAGGAAGATATGTAGGCAACCGAAACATGAAGGTATTGCGTGTGTACTGGAAGTCGGCGTGCCTCAAGGCGTTCTTCTTTCCAAGGTCGTAAATATAGTAGCGTATGTGTTGTTCTCTACTATCTCGAATAGGCACGCATGTCCCTAGCCACTTTTCTTCGTGACCGACATCAATAAAATATTTTCCTCCGCTAGCTACTTTTACGTCTGCCAATTTTTCCCAATGTGATCAAGCACCTTTGCTACGATTCGTTTAGTCATGCTTATATTTTATGTATCACTTTTGTAATCAAGTTTGTTAGTCACACTATTGTAAGTATTATTTATTTTTCTGTTAGCAGTGCCTACCTCTTGTTGTTCAGTTTATAAATAGATGTGCTGTCAATTAACTTCTAGAAGTTACGGAATTTGTTCCGGTTGGATGAAACTTTGTTGATACATTTTAGACATTATTGAGCTACTCCTCAACTTGTACACTAATGCTATATTCTATTAAGTTATGATATTCAAATCTAGTTTGTATTCCCGTTGTGTGCAACGGTTATTTATTCGAATTTTTGAACGGAAGCAGATGAGACTCGTCAATCGGTTTTTAATTCGTCTGGTTGGTCAATAGTGTCGCAGTCGCATGCATATGGGCTGCGTCTGCTGTAAATATAATGACGAGTACAAATGTGTAGGTTATTATATAATTACACATTAAAATACTATTATTTTTACGTAATAAATAGCGGATGTCGCACACAATGAAACTCGTAATCCAATAAAGATGGACGTTGTCGTGTCAGGCAGGGCTGACGTAGACGGCCGGCGCGCGGCGAACGTTGCGTAACACACATAATTACATAGTTTTATGAGATTAACTACTTAACAGGTACACTGTTTTGCAAAACTATAGCTACTACTATACTACTGACAAGCTTAGTGTCAAGGCAACACACCAAAATTGTAAAGAACTTCTAGTGATATCTGTGCATAAATAAATAGTATTTTTGTTGTTTTTTGTCTACACTTTGCGGTTTTGTGCCATTGGTAGTGAAACCTTGTATCTGTTGTTGGTCTGTCGGTAACCTCATCGTAATTCGTAACCATATTTGTTTTCATAAGTATTATCTTATCGGTGTTTCTTTTGTTCCACTCTTTCAATACGATTAGTCGTTCTGCGTCATACGCGCGTATTGAGTATCGGCTTCATTAGATTATGCGCTCTCTAGTTCAGTAATAACGGCCATTTTATCATCATCTGTTCGTTGAACGCTAACTTTATCGTCGTTGAGATACTGGCTAGGTATCTATCTTAGTTCTAGAACTAACTTTAACACGGGGCGACCTCTATAACTGTCCTGTAGGTTTAAGCTCTTTGCGTCATCGTTCTCCTAGTAATTGAGAAACATTAGTAGTGATTAACTAGATTAGACCCTTCGTTTCTCTCGGGTCATGTAATGACAGTCTGTTATTCCTAGTTGTAGCACTTGTAACACGGATTCGTCATTTTATTATCGTCTAACTAGTAAAGACCGGTTGAGATTGCCAAGTCAAATCTAATTGTTATCGAGTGAGCTACACGTGTCGTGCGTTTGTCGCGTAATGAAGCGACGTAAAAATGTAGAACGAGCAGCCTCGTATTGGCGAGGTTATTGACATTGAGATAAAAGTGTATATCACACCCCAAAATGTGATATTCTTCTGAATTTATAGCGAGCCCATTTGGGCAATGCGTACCGACGTAAATAGGTCGACCTACATCATATACATTAGCTGAATTCGTAATAGGGAGAGTTCTAACATTTTTATTCTTTTATATCAGAATAAAAGGTATTCACGTCGTTTACATATAAATTGTAGTATCTTATCTTATTCATATTTTCGTTTGTTTTCATAATGCTACTGAAGCATTAGTTAACGAGTGCACTCCTCGTTCCGGTGCTCACGGCTGCAGTGACAGTTAAATTGTGTGTTAGCATCGTCTAAACACGTAGCCGCGAGGCGGTCGACTGCGGCGTGTACACGAATTGCACATCCCTCTCCCCTTGAGAGAGCGCGTTGCATCGCCGATGCGTTCGGGCGAGTTCGCGCCGCGTGACGGCTTGTCACGTGCCGGTGGCGAGCAGGCCCCCCTCCGGCCCCCTCGCCGGCTTCAACCCCGCTCCCTCGGCCGCCCGCGTGGCCCACTCCGCCCCGCTTATCACTTCCAGACCCAAAGGCTCCCTAACCCCCCACTACTCGCCCTCGTAACCGAACTACTCCTCTCACTATTCTGTATTCAATTTATTACACGTAACGCTTTTGTTCGATACCAACGTTATCTCGTTACGTATAAACATGTACGATACATATAAAAGTATATTACAGATACTCGATAACTTTGTATGTAGTTGTTATAAAGATATCTCTACATTCTACGTACGTTGTTACTCATAGTGTCATTGATTCACGTTGATTAAAAACTATTCTGAAGTATTCATCGTATAGAATACGGATTTTATCAATATACCTACTTGAGTGTTAATTGTGAAATTCCTGCCTCCCGTCATATTTCTGAATAGCACGACGTGGTATCTATTACAATAAAGGTAGAGCTGGTAGTCCATGTCTCTAGTTAATTGATTAATCTGTATAACAAATTGTAATAGCCATTTTAGTTCCACGTTAGATTTGCTACTTTCGCCAGTTCAAAATACTCCATTGAACCTTCGTTGAATGCAATCAGTTTGGTTAAACTAAGACAAAAGAGAAAAATAAATGCTTGCAGGTAAGATTCATAGAGACAAGCTTCTGTAGAGTATTATATCATTCTATTCGTTAAAGTACATAAAGAAAATAGAATTCTTGGAATACAATTAATTACTATGTAAATAGAAATAGTTGGCATTGTTTAATCTACACCGATGACAGTTTTGCAAGTCTACACAGCCGCAGAGTTTGTATTTGGTATTGGTATTTTAAATACCGGTCTGGGAGCAGGTCCAGATGCAGCGAGCATCGATACCGGTTCGCTAGTGTCTGGAATCACAGTTTTGCTCGCACGTGTGGGTGTCCCGCGACGTGGGAGACGAGTGTTTGCGTGTCTGTTGGCCGTAGGCGCGCGCCCGCCATGCGCAATTCTACCAGGCGGTCATAATCCGATAGGAGCTTTCTCGTTACTTTTACACGAGGCGACCAAAGAGCACTGAGTGAGTGAGTACTCGTGTACGGTGAAACATTACGTTAAAATTATGCATTCTAATTTAGTTCGTCTGATTAGACATAATAAAGTTTTTATTTGTTTGTAATGCATACTGTGTTTTATCGTACTGATAAAAACTTTCATTATCACTTCAGAATATTCCAGCCGGAGTAAATTATATTTTTTTCGGAAAGTAGCCTAGAGTAGATTTGGGTTGTCATAATAATATTGTAAAAATGTTTACATACAAAGAAATCTGAATGTTATTTCTTATGAGATATACATATTTTTGTCTAGACTTAACCGCAGTTATCCTCTGTAAATAGGATAACATTTACGTCAATCGTAATGAAGCTATCGATTCAGCGAATCAACAAAATTAGGCTGACATGAGCAACATGATTCACGTAATAATCAAATTAACATTGTTGTATGTATTACCGTCGATTACGTGAATTATTTGTCAGCATCAGTCTGAACTAGCGCTACTTATATTATTGTTTATTTACGTCATCGTACAGATGATATCCTTACACTTTCCTGTTCAGTTTCAAAGGTTCGTATAGGCGGATCTCTTTTATAACAACCCCCTGTGAAGTTTGCAGAAGGCCACTGACGCACGTTACGTTACGACAGCTCGTCCTCAGAACACTGCCTACGCGTTCATCATACCCTGGTACTCTCTGTTATTGACAGCCAATAAGCCTACCTTTTTTTTTTCATTTAATAACATGGAACGCTTCGTTGATTTCATTGTTCCGTTTGTTTCTGGAATATTTCGTCCATGTTGAAAAAATAATTACCATTGTTATTGTAATGTTCAGCAAATGTTGCTCACATTTTCTGACTCTAATAATAAAGTTAACATTTGTATTTGAATTCGTCTGTGTCGTATAGAAGCTGAAAGATCGTTATTGGTTCCAAATAATTCAGTTTGATTGTAATTTCAATGTCATTATTGCTCCCAACGGTCGACAAGATCTGTTTCTATTAGAATTCTGAATAATTTAGTTCTATTTTTCTTGAAAAAAGCTTAGTTCAGTAGACTTTTGAGCTATTCCAATAAATATTTAATGTGTAATTCCGTATGTATTTGTTACTTATCCGTTCTTCCCAAATGATTTTAAATCTTTTAAAAAATTCGGCTCTCTGCGATGGTGTCACATGAGTTTTATGTAGAGTTCATGACAAATTATGCTATGAAAATTAATCCTGTGTCACGGGACATTCACAAACACAATACAACACTACCTAGCAATAAAAACGATATAATTTACATTTGTTATGACATAATCGAAGCTGTTTATTTTTTCGTTATATTTATTCACCCCAACCCTGTTCTAAAGATTTGTTTTTTAAATACATTATTTATTTGTATACCATAAGTCAATGTTTAGCTTAATAACTACAAATTGGGAGAAACACCTATACAACAAAATAAGGACAGATTCATCTTTAATATTTTACAATTTGATTTATCAATCTTAAGCTCTACATAGGAACTTTATACGGCCGGTTGACTGATGTACAAAAATATGTGTGTAGTTATTCTTCTGTTTTAGTATACTGCGTATCGTGTTTGTTGTCTATTCCACACAGCAGATATATTATTAATTCAACTTTTTACCATTTAAGTTTAAACAGAATTTTCTCGGCTGAAAATTTTGCTTTAATTAGCCATAGTTTTTTTCGTCTCTTTTGACATTGTAATTTTGAACACTATACATAATTAGTATTCTGTATAAATAGCTTGTTGTAGCACTTCATTCTTATTTACCTTCTGGAACACTATAGAAACTGCACTTATTTGCAATTCTTTACTTTTTATCATCTTTGTAAATACGCACTTAATTTTCTCCATTCTTTTTAGAACAGCGCTACTCGCTCTTGCTTACTTAAAGTTTTAATTGTCTCTAATTAAATTAAATTCTTATTATACACCCTCCAGGAAAAATGTATGGGTCTTGAGCACTTCAAAGAAAGACTTAAAAGTAAATGAAAATGAGTTCACTTACGCCTTTTCCACTCTGAAGGTGACCATGTATAGTTTAGTCACTCACATTGTAGTTATTGAACCCGATCACGTTCGTTAATAGGCCATCTTGTTTTAAACGTCATTAGAAATTCTGTGAATTTGAGATCATGTCCCCGAGGTCACATTAACATACACGTTCACTGAAGCGCGTGGTACCTATCCACTAGATATTCCTTGTTTATTTTAGTTTACACTCCTTGGTTTAGTATTTAACAATGCTAATGGATGTGGGACCGTTAGTTCTTGGTAGATCAGGGTTTATTTACCAAGAAGATGCTTGTAAATTGTCTGATGACAATTTGTTTTTGTGATCTCCATATACTTAGTTGTTTTGTTTCTAACTGTATCCGGTCCCAAAAAATGAGGCTTTGATGAAAAATGGAAGATAAAAAAGATAAAGGAACTAGAATCTTACATAGTTAGGAACTTAAATAATTTCAATACGATGTTATAATATTTTAACTCTGATATTCGATTCTGTTGTCATTTTAATCACAAAACAGAAGGCAAGACAGCAACACCCGTAATTTTATATTTATAAAGTAATTTGATACGCATTATATATTCAAATTAATGATTGCAGACACCGGAATTACGTCAAGAAACTGTCGTGATACTTGTTGTATGATTTGATCATTTTGTCCGAGTCTTTCTTGCCCCTGAACTTTCATGTGGATGTTTATTGAAAGAGTTTACGATTAACTCAAACGAATTTGCCATTCTAATACCAAATGTTATCTCAATATCATGCGCAGTTGTATCACGAATTCACATTAGCTCTTGTTATTGCTAAAGGGGCCCAAGAAATACCAAATATTGGTGACTTTTTATAAATTTGAAGCCTTCACCCGTCTTCAAAGTTCAGCTAGACTTGTTATCTGAACTAAAAAGTCTGTCTTTGATACAAACTAAATAAGTCTATTTACTCAAAGATCATTTGTATAAGTTTAATTCAATTATAAACCGAACTGTCACAGTATGCCAGTATCGTTGATCTAAGTTGGCAGCTCTATAAAGTCCGGGATGTTTGTCAAAGTCACGAGGGCAAGATCCTTGCCCACCTCTAAGGACACTCGAACAATTGTAATTCATTGAGTCGTTCGTATAAATCGGTCAATAACCACTCGGGTTTTATGTTTTCCTATTATTAAGTAGCTCGTGTACTTAGAACCTAATTTTAGAATTACTATTTTATTGAGGTTTGTTGTTGGTTTATTAGAAGAGCCCTTGGCTTCGTTAACAACAGCCGCACGGATCGATCTCTGAGGTTAAGCCACGCTTGCCGAGGTTGTTCTGTGGATGGTTGACCATCTTATACATATCGAGTTCCTCCGTTAGGAAGGCACGTTAAATTGTGGGCCCCGGCTGCCATTTTCATAGATCTTTGATAATCGTTAACAGTAGTCAAAAGCTTGAAAGTCTGACAACAAGTCTTATCGAAGGATATCGCATTATAACCTAGGTACCTTGGTTGTGGAGGTCAGATAGGCAGTCGCTCCATGTAAAATACTTGAACCAGATCCAGCTACATCCGGCGAGACTGAAAGCCGACCTCAACAAAGTTTGGAAAAAGATTAGGCTGATTTTGTTGTTGGTTTATTAATTACTTTCACAGTATATGAGTGCTTTATTTTACTAATTCAATTTGCTCTTTTATTGTCTATCTATCTACACATAGAGGTACATACTTATACTGTACCTTTTAGAAAACTAGAATCGCTGTCCTATGGGGTCAAATAAGTCAAGTCAAATAAGTGTGTTAGCAAGTCTTTTATTTTTCTTTACAACTTTCCGAATTAAATAACAATTACATAATTATTTAAAATTATACATGCCATTGAATGTTTCAACTGAAAACAATATGTTAATCGCAATTAATCGCTTTCCGTAGGTACTGAGAGTACATTTGTTTCCAATATTGGAGCAGTTATTTTAAACGTAATTAATTTGAATTGTTTTGATATCTTTAGCCACGTAGTTACATATTTACAAAGAGCTACGACATTGCAAACGTCATTTTCGCAAGATGTTTTTTTCAAATAGGTTTTCCTTTTACTCATTTGTCGTCACCACGTGCTGTACTCATTCCTATTTATATCTTGATAATGTACACGATAATATTACGTAACAATCGTAGCTTGGTCGTCATTTTTATTATATTTCGCTGTCCCAGCATTATTGGCCGCTAACCTTAATAAGTTACCAAGTAATCAATAATTAAGTTGATACTTTGTTATTAGGTTAGCAATGTCCATTATTTATTTGCGTTGTTCGAAATGATAACTTTTGTGGCGTAGTATTTCAACGATAAGAATTAATGTCTTTTGTCTAGACCAAAGCTTAGTAAAATATCAAGAAATATGCATCACACACCATCTATACGACCATTGGTGGTTTTTATACCGTCTAATACTGATAAGATTACGTAATTTAATCGCATTGCTAAATGAAAACAAACTTGTTATGCGTCGACTCGATAAACAAACGTTCGTTATTCAAGTTGTTGTTAGGCATACAAACATTATTCGTGGAAATATAATCATAATCATTTTTATCTGTAAAAAAATACATGTTTTACCTAACTAATAAACTGTATATGTTTCTCTGCGCCGAACAAAACAAGCCCAGCCCAATCTTCTACTAGCAGACGCCAGTAATTTTACGGGCCGGTTACGAGGCGACGTGTTTTTTCTGGCACCTCGCTGAGCAGCTGATTTTCGGCGTGGCAACTGTTAACGCCAAACAAACCGAAAGCACGCGCGCAACCACATGTGCTGACGTAATTTTATCGTCAGACCACGCCCCTTCCTCTGTCTCGCTCTTCATAAACGAGTTTATCGCCCGTCTCACTCGCCAATGCAGCGTGACTGATTTTCCCCAAGCGTAATCCAAATTAAACTGTATTGCCTTGAGTGAGGGCTCATTATCGCATAACACTACTATCAGAAAGCAATGTGGCATGTTTGGTTCTCTCTCACTCTAATACGACTGTTTCATTAACGTGGCTGTATCGAACGCCTGCTGCGTTATGCTCGCCTGGTAGTTTACCGCCACGGACTGCAGCCGCCGACGAGTGGTTGACACGGGTTTGACAAGTGTTGACCGACCTAGGATGGCCCGCTCGGTTTCTAAACGGACGTTTGTAGATTGATGAACAAATTCTGTAGATCTTAATTGTTTCTAGTGGCGTATTAGCTGGTTGTGACGTATTGGCTTTGTTTACAGAGGAGGAGCCGAAGTCGCCGGTGTCGGTGCGAGTGGTGACAGGGCTGCCGGTGACGCCGCGCAGCAACGGCGTGGTGCGGCCGACGTCGCCGGTGCCGGTGGCCCCCCCTTGCGTGCCCGCCCCCGCACCCGTCGCCGTTACGCTCGAGCCGGTGCTTGCGGCGGCCGCCCCTCCCCCCGCGCCCCTCCTCGACTTCGCACAAGAACATTCCAGGCCGCGGACGACGAGTAACAGTCATGGGTACGTTTATGTTCTCCTAGTAACAGCGGTGTCCGAAACAGCTGGAGATTCGCACCACGGCGTCGATCGTTGTTTTGCCGCCGCAGTACTCGACTTATTTTCGTATAACTTGTTTTCTTTGCTAAGTTTTTAATCTTGAATAAAATTATGACGAAAATACCGATATTGAAATATCTGGCGTGGCAACTATTTACATGTTGTTTCTCTTTTCTGTATCTTTCTGTTGGTTTTCATTTTAGTTTATCAAGATATTATTTATTTAGATCAAAATTACAATATTAGTACTTCAAAATTATAATACTAACATAAATAATTAAATTCCACCATGTTAGCGTAAAAATATTCTGCTGTAACTTGAATAATACAAAGAAAATCTTTATATTTAAAAAAACTTGTGTTGGCATTTGTTAATTCTCTTGTTCATATTTAAATGTATTAAACTGCACTTCACTTTTTGTATTTTTGAAGTGAACTAAATACTTATTTGTATTGCCTATGTTAGCAAACACACCTCTTTAACACTGGTAAATAATCATGATTAATTTACCCAAACTCCCTACATCTTAGCTTCTTCCACATTTCTTGGCATTTGATACCTATTCTTGACAATGATTGACATAATAAATAAAATTACACAGTCCATTGTCACAAGTATAATAAAGGTAAATACACACAGTGAACAAAACATAGCAATAATATCTCATTATAACCCAGTGATCATTGCTTGTTGCACATGCGACACAATAAACAATCAAATTGAAATATTAAAGGCATAAAATACAATAAGTACTGTACTAGATAATTAGGTTGTCTAGGGCAATATCTGGGCAAGATTAACTGTTGATAAATAAAATGTATAGAATATAGATATTTAATACAGTCAGTAAAGTTACATTGTTTTTGCACTGATTAAAGTACACATTAGTGGTAAATAAGTCATTTTATTAGTAGCCAAAATATGTCAAGAAAATATCCTATGGATAACAACGACAAGACATTTTTTTCA
Source organism: Anticarsia gemmatalis (assembly GCF_050436995.1). Classification (NCBI taxonomy): domain Eukaryota; kingdom Metazoa; phylum Arthropoda; class Insecta; order Lepidoptera; family Erebidae; genus Anticarsia; species Anticarsia gemmatalis. Next base: position 2,495,712 of record NC_134764.1, on the reverse strand, counting down.
ACTTGAACAAACAACGTTCTGTCAACTAATAGTGATGTGTCGTATGTTGATGACTTCATCATAACCAATGCTAACTTTCAAATTACTACTGCGTGCTTCGATGAGGCTATGAAAATCAAGATTGTTACTCAACCACCTACAAAACAAGGTTAACTAAAGAATTAAAATATTATAAAAACCGGGACACCTATTTACGTAGATGCATCTTGCATTAAACCCTTGCATTTCTGTTCACTGTTGAATTAATAAAGTATATCTAGAACATTCACGTCATACAAATACAATAAAATGTAAACAGGTCTTAATGGAAATTGTAATTTCATCCTTGCCTGCAATGTTATGTTCTCCCGGTACCGTGGCGCTTATTTTTCAATCTATTGCTGTCAAGGTTTGGATATTAAAGACCATGGATTGAATACCTAATAGCCTATGTGCTTGTATTCATCAAGGTGTAAGGCCTTGTCAAGTTACATTATGCATACATACATTTGTAGGTACGTTTGTACGTGCGTTTTGACATCACGCGTACTTCTGAATCACACACAATGTCAATTTGTACTCCGAACATTTAGCTGTAAAACCCCAAGTTATCTTATCAGAATTGCTTATTGAAAATGATGCAAATTTTACACTAACAATACGTTATATTCAACATGTGTTATATTATCCTTAATTGCATTCCCATTGTTGAGTTTATTTAATTACTGACATTATGGTAAACAATTGAATTACAAAATAGTTGAACTATATTAATATAACAATCAATTGCAATAAAAGGTTCATTGGTATATCCGAATATTTTAGAGAACTGTAACCATATTTATCTTATTTGTAACACAGTTAACTAATAATATTATCAAACATTATAAAATAACTTCAAATATTAAAAAGGTCTTTCACACTATCCACTACAGTTTTTCATACATTCATGTCAAACTAAGATTTTCATTGATATTTTCTTCATACAGCCTTCATTTTCATATTTTTTTCATAATTGAAATATGAAAGACAATTTTACAGATAAGTACACAACTTTTCTCAATTGTCAGCGTAGCTTGTGTAAGTTAGTTTAACAAGTAGAATTTTGTCACTTTTTTGCATTTAAAGTATGAATAAGACTATTAGTAAGTGGTGAAATGACTCAACCTTGTAACATGAAAGTATTTAATGTATTATAACATTGTACACCGTATATAAAACATTTAGTAACAATACATCAACCGTTTGATGTATATTATAGAATAATGGAACTATCTAGACTCAGTTATGTCTACGTGGATCATAATAATACGTAATTATCAGACACGAGCGCTAACTTGTTTCCTTATTTCACATAGCTCATTACATTACTAACTGAATAACAATGTCGTTTGCTGAACTGTATTCATGCGATATTTTCTTGGTAATTTAAATAAAATTATTTGTTAGCAGCAGAGAAAAACGCTTTGGACACCGTGTTTATTGTTATAACTATCGTATGTCTGAAGGATAGAGCCTTCTTTCGGTCAGTGTGGCTGAATATGGTCTTCAACCCCTCCCATATTATCTAGAGGTTTCTTGTAAAATGTGTTTAATTTATCTGTTTAAACGTAAATGCTGTAACTTTACACATGATTAAACAATTTGTTGGTACAGATGAAAGCGCTACTCTCAAGTTGGATACCTCCTTGCGTTTATAAATACCTAGTACATTTTCTGTTCTGCTAACGTAATATCAACCTTGTCTGCAGGCCACCCCAAATCCCTTCTCCTCCGTCGGTTAGCAGTAATGGCAGTAGTGGTAGCAGTATCAATGGAAGCGGTAGCGGCAGCGGGGGCAGCAGTGGCAGCGCCCCCAGAGCCGGTACCAGGGAAGTCCATAACAAGTTGGAGAAGAACCGGAGAGCACACCTGAAGGAATGCTTTGAACTCCTAAAGAGACAGCTCCCTGCAACGCCGGATGACAAGAAAACCTCCAACCTATCTATTCTGGGCTCTGCTATTAGATATATTCAGGTTAGTATCGAATCTCTTTAGTATTTATGTTCTCCTAATAACTTCATGTAACGTTTCGATAGCCATTCGGATCAAATTCCTTTAGTTTCTTGTACGAAGCTTATATAAAAAAAACTGCTTAGCTTAGGTATAATATAACTGACAGTAAAGCGTCAATGTTTATCGTATTTTTTTATATTTATAAACAGGTTCTATATTCGATCTTTACTCGTGGTTATCGCAACAAACAATAATCATCTTAATTGACTAGTAGAGGGAAGGTCGTGAATTGTCTGCTTGTTTTAAATTATATTTACCTATATCGAAAAAAACATTCTGAGAACTGCTGAATGTAATAATTTTCATGTAGAATCTCCGTCATTCTGTTATGTTTATCGTATGTGACCCAAATTCGAGACGTGTAGGTAATAATTTGTTATCTAAAAATGCCGAGATGATACTGGCTCGATCTGGTGTATGCGTACATTCGTATTTATGCATGCATGTATGCATCCACGTAAGTTATGCATCCCCTTGATTCATAATCGTTGTTCTTACATATAAAGTAGATCGTGCTTGACGACGGACACAAGGACATGCTTTTTACGCCATCGTGTTGTGTATCTAGTTTATTTAAGATGTAACTGTAAACATTAGGAATCTATCGGGTTTTTACAACTTTAAAATATAATTCAAATTAAGTCAGCCATTTGATAGTCCTTAGGCTGAGAGTAGAATTGTGTTATCTTAAAGTTTTGAAAATAGCGACGGCATTTCAACAGTTTTTTGAGAAGTCCCTTTTAATTTGTTGAAACAGTACGTTTCTCGGTAATGTGACAATGTTCCACGTTAACCGAGCCTAGATTTCGTAATTCAATTATGAAGTACGGCTTCGATTTTTCGCGTAAATTGTTACGAACTTTCGATTGGTACATTTTTGAAGAACTCATTCTGGGAAATAGATGAGGAGAATTTGGTACAGATTTTTTTGCATTAATTGTTTTCTGTTACGTATGTATATTATTTGTTTTTTAATCATGCTTTGTTCTCTTAGGTTCTGCAGACTTCTATTTTATCTTGTTTTTATAAAATGTGTTTTATAAAGACGTCGAAGTAAACAACAAAGTCGATTAGTGACGTATCTACAGTATGACGAAACTAAATACCGCTCAATCGCTCTACTACGCTGCTCAAAGAAACAACTGTTGCTAACTTATGGCCTCCTGGTACTTTGTTCGTAGGTTCTTCGACGTAAGGAACGCGATTGCGAGCACGAGATGGAGCGGCTGGCCCGTGAGAAGATCGCAGCGCAACAGCGACTCTCCGCCTTAAAAAGAGAGATCTCCGTCCGTGCTACCGTTCGCCCTCGGAGTATCGGTACGTTAACCTCCTACCAACTACTGCGCGCCTGGTACAATTGGTCGAGATTATTTAATATTTGGCTTCGGTTATGATTTTAATTTAATAATTTATGATTATTAAAATAATAATTTTGTAATTAAATTCATATAATTATTATTTTAGTTGTTATTTTGCTTGTTTTATGCAGTTAACAACATATTATAATTATTTTGTGTAAGCAGTCTAGTTAACTGGTGTCTCGGAGTTGTGTAGTTTTATTTTTTGAATAATTTAAATTTATTATTATAGTGACGGTATTAACATATTTAATTAATATAACTTATTATGTTTTTAGATGCCGTCTCTGAGGACAAAGATAGAGAAGATCCCATAAATGGTCAAGTACTGGGTATTCCTATAAGTGTAAGTTTAATATAATCTTTAAATAACAATAAAATTATTAAATTATTCTCATGAAAGTTGTATTAATGTCAAATAATCGTATTTCAGATATCAACCTCGCCGCCTCGTTCCGTCGCTAGAATGGAAACGTCACCTCCCCGCACTCTAAATCTAAGCACGAAGTTACGTACGCTGCCTATACAAATTACACCCACCACCTCGCAGGTATGCGCTCTTGGTACTTCGGTAGAAATTAGAGCTCTCCTAATCCGAGATTAGGATTTGTTATTATTAGAATAATAATAATTATTTGGAACTCTATGGGATCACATTTAATAATTTAATCATCTGAATGATTTGTAACCAAACCAGTTGCAATAATAATTATAAAAAGGATGAGTGCCTCTCGTCATTTCACGCACAACACATTTACGTACCTGTGCGAGCGAGAGATTAGAGGAAAAATCTACCAAATTAGAAAGGGATAACATGTTCAGCGGAGCGATAGGAAGAATTTACAGATTTTTGTATCCTTGTAGCTTAATTGTAGTTTATTAACTTATGCGTTTACTTTTTCTTTTATTATAATATGACTATAGAGGTGTTTGGATACTGTAATTGATAATATAGGTACTGTAAATGACTACTGCAAGCGGTCAAAGCAGACACGAACAATTAAATTAAAGTCAAATATGAGTATATTCTTTGTTGTATAGTAATTAGTAGTATAATGACGTCACTTAACTAAAATGTATGTATGCGTTTGCAGGTGGTGCGGACGTCGTACGGCGCGAGACCTAACACACTGACGCTGACGACGCTCGCGCCCGCCGAACACACCACACAAGTGAGTACACGTCATCAAAATTACGCCACTGTCGTCATGGGTACTTTATAAAGCACTAGTTTCTGTAATATTTATTCTTTTTGTTAGCCTGTACTGTCCCACTGCCGAGCAAAGGCCTGCCTCAAATTGCTTCCATTTTTTGTTGAAGTAATATCTTCAGAAATTTAAATCGGAATAATAGATATGCTTGCAGAAAACAGACTTCTCTGGTCTCTGCTTACCTCTATGGGAAGAAGGCGTGATTTTATGCACATATATGTGTATGTGGTTGAAAAGACTGTATTCGTACAGTAAAATAAGGATATAATATATTATTATGTAGATATAAGTTCAAATTGTTCCGGCGATTTGAATATAAAACTAAAGAACAATGGATTAGTTATTTCCGGGATTGTACTGGAAAATAAAAGCTAGTAGCAAAAAAATAAACAAAAATATGCAAAATCAGTTACTATGTCAGTAAGATGTGCTAAAAAACTAAATTACTTAAAAAACTAAATTTATTCTTAAATAGCCTAATTGTCTATTATATTCATAGTAAGGAATGTTTTTATATGTTATTATGTAATATAAATACATTATACCTACATCTACATCCTGCGAGTGCTTTTTTGTAAGTATGAAGTCAAAATGTCAAGGCGCGATCTTAGTATTATATTATAAGCTGACTTTCATAAATTTATATAAAAAAGAACATGTTATGATCTAGCTCGTCAACCGTCTTGAAGATGTTTTTTTGTCATTACTTGCTTATTTTATTGTAGCAAATCATGTTAAGGAAACCGTAGTTAAGTTTTTTAAAGAATGTAGTTTTAAACTTGCACTTAGCAATGTATGGACTTTCGTCTCCCCTTCTTTAACGTTTTTCCTACAGTGGGAGTGTAATAGGTTTCACATTTATATGTAACTATATCAGTCCAATGTCGTAGTGGTATATGACGGCAGATCACATCGTAAGCATGACTTAAACATTAACCTTAAGGAAATACTCATTCCTGGGAAAACCGAATAGTGACACAGTAATGCCCGCTTGCTACGTAGATCATAAACTTTTGACTTAACCTCAGAGACTACAAAATCATCGAGCTATACCTTCGTTGTGAAGAAGTGTAAATTTTAAAGACTAATGTCAATGTTTTATCCACCTATTCTTAATGAAATTACTCTATATGACAGTGTCAATATACTGGGTGAAAGGCAAACATACATTTGTCCAAATGGTATAAGCAACTGGTCTATACCTAGGCGACACGTACTGAGACTTCAAAGTCTTAAAATTCAACATTTTTGACTAAACCGACATCATCCAACCTTGTATGAAGAGTATGAACGACTTGTATAACACGTAAAACGTATATTGTTTTTGTTACAGACGGTGGAGAACGGCGTGACGAATACGTTAAGCACCACCTTAGTACATCCAGCTCAAATACATTTGCCTATCTCACAGGTAAGATACGATTACTAAGTGAAATAACTTTTACAATATTTTCGCCACTACTTTCGTAGATTATATAAAACAAACTATGCATGTTTACGTCAAAAAGTGCAGGGTCTCGATTTCCCACGGAATGACGTTAATATATTACTGCGATCGTTTTTTGTTTTGAGTCCGATTGTTACTCATTTTCATCGCAAAGTCCTAAAACACTAGCGAACTGAATGTCTATGTTAATGCTTAAAATATTATATACCTACCTGTCAGAAATACAAAATTTTAGCTCTGAATAATCAACTTAGTAAAACATATGAGTATTTATTTTGAAAACAAAACAGGTGTGTGACGTAGTTTGTCAACAGTTGACACTTGTAGTTTTCACAATATACTTGTTGATTCTATTAGGATTATCAAGGTTGAAGCATTTTTTAATATTACTATAAAATTATATCAATTTGAAGTTATTTAAAAATAATGCTGAATCATTGAATGATAAATTCATGTTTATTTTTGTCAGTAAATCAGAAATATACTCTAATAAATGAATATTGATGAGCCCAAAATATATTATTGTGGCACTAATTTTATCAAAATAGTTAAAAATACTTTATCAGCGAGCTCTCAACACAAGTCTTATTAATTGTCGGTATTACTACCTCTAGATAAAGTATTGGTTAACTAAACAAATGGAGATTTCAAAGATATTTTCATACTTTTTTCCACAAAAATGATCAGACTACAATAATAAAAGAAAAATAAAAAGTCATATTCTTACTTAACCTAAGTGCATATATCCAAAAGTGGTATTATATGTCTTATTCGTTCAACAGGTGGTCGGCAGCAGTGGCCTGGTCGTGGGCCCGGCGGCACTACAGTTACTTTCTACCAGTGGCGGGCTGCGAGTGTTGCAGACGCCAGTACATACCAACGGTGAGTTATGGTCGCCTGGTACTTCACGCGCGTTTTAACGTTCTCACTTTCGATTAACTTGGAATATTTGATGGTTAAAAGTAATTATTTAGCTTCTTGATTTATTAGTTGGTGAGTTTTGAGGTCTTGGATTTAATTATAGTCTATTGACTTCTAACTAGTTCTAACTATGTACATTGCAGAAGTAAATAGCTTCAGTTTTGGGACCTAAATAGTAACAAATAACTGGCATTTCGGAACATTTTCGTATTTTCAATATAGCTGATTGTATTATTTCTTATTATATTATCAATAAAGTAATTGACATCTCGTTAGATGGTGGTCACACCTGTGTCATAGAACAGCTTAAAAAAACAACACTTTAAAAGAAAATCAAATTTTCCCTTCATATTACCAAATTGGTTTATAATGTGAAAGGGGATGTTTTGTATTCATAATTAACGTATTCTTTCCATTCGTGCCCATTCAATGTTCCAGTTACATATAAATGATTGGAACATCAATGTATTATTTTGTAAATAAAGCACGTGATAGCACGTAGGTACTGATTCAAATGAGATCATTGACCTCGTAACTGATAAACTAAGACCTTGTTTTAAATATCAAATACTACGCTGTAGCGTCCACGTGGAAACATTTCTCGAAGTAAAATAGAGAATTTGAGCATTACTCGTAAAGTAATGTAAGTTTAATTTAAGTTTAAGTAGAGAGCAGTTTATTGTTTTGAGATCTGTATAGTACCTACATATAATAATATGGAGATCTGTGGGTTCGGCCCGATCTATTTCATGAACTTTTAGACGTTAGTTTTCTCAAGATATTTTCTTTTACACAATACATAAGTTTTCATCTGAGTTTCGCAATCCTGAGTTTTTCAAGATATGAAGAAATCGAAATCTTTTGCGCTGTGAATGAATGAATGATTAAGATGTTTAGACCTTTCAGCAATTTCTGCTTCCTTGTTTAACTAAAAACAGTATAAATATAAATAATAATAAATAATAATATTATTTTGTTATTTCTCGCAGGCGTTACAACCGGGGAGAACAATAGGATACCTAAAGAAAATGGAATTGTCTCACCCACGCCGGTCACCTCAGGTAAGATAAATAAATATACCTTATTTTTGTTTATACTATATTAATTCAAAATAATTCTTCGCGCTATTTTTATTTAAGTCTATGTAAATAAAACAACCACGGTACGTATCTGGCTTGTGTAAACTTCGACAAACTTCAAGAAAGTGTTAATATTGTCCTAAATATATGTACCATTTTCAAGTAAACAGTATTAGTTAGGGTCAACTCTTATTCTTAAGTAGCAGTATTTTAAAGTCTTATCTTTCCGTTTCTTCCGCTTCTGTATTTTATGGTTTCAGAAACATTTTGGTGCATATTTCTTTACACTGGAAATAACGCAATAATTTTTAATTTGCAATAAGGCGACAAGCTTAAGACTCAACAAATAAAATTGTTATTACTTAGTTAACGCGTACATTCTCAGTATTCTATAAACTAAACATATTTTATACAGAATACCATTTAATTACAATACTTAAAACATAATACACACTTTCATTGAAGCCATTGTTCTAAAACGTCTAGACAATATTGTTGTCTCGCTCACTCGTTTGAATGAAGATGTTATACAAATGTACGTCATCCACTGACGGCCTGCTATTGAATTAATAGTGCTAATGTTCTGTACCGTTCAATGGCTGTGACGCAAACTATGCAGTTATAGTTGTTGAGCCATGTAGTGCTTGTTCATCGTCGATTCAAGGAATGCAATCGATATATTGATAGAAGAAAATGAGTAAAAACGACTGTGAAAATTCCATATTATAGACTTACCAATACTCACTCATGTTGAAACTTACTTACGCCCCCAGACTTCAATACTCTTCATATAAAATTGGCCAAATTATTTATAAGTTTGTTCATTGTTTCTACACTACATATTAATTTACTGTCGTGCGAACACACTCAAAGTATCATCTTACCAAAGAAAGCTACTATTTAAGCATTTAGATAGGCGAGATCAGAGAAATAGTCGTTTCAAATTAGTGGAGAAACTATTGTTGAAGACATTCGGAATAATATACCTAGTTACACAATTTATCTTAGTTAAAAAAAGTTATTTTCATTCAAATGTTTAACATACTAAATAAATACGTTTAACGTTAGTAAGTATTGTATGTGTGTCTGTGCAGACGGCAGCGTGGTGGTGAGCGGGCTGGCGCCGCTGGTGGTGTCGCAGCCCGCGCACGTGCTGCAGACGCACACGCTTACGCATAAGGTATACCTCTATCTTACTTATGTTATCTTGGTGATGTGGTGAATGCATGTGAGAGGTGAGCGGTATGAATGAATTTTAGTTTTCTGTGAATAATGCAAGTATTTTGTATAGTAACTTTATTAAAAAATAAAGTAGCGGGTTCAATTTTTAAGTTATAAATCTCCTGTTTAAAATATGGAAGCTTTAGATTCTTTAAGGACTGCATTATACAGACTCGCCTGCTAACATAAGGTGATGTATTCCAGATGGTAGAAACGCAGATGGTAAAAGGCAGCGTGGCGCCGCTGACGGTGAGCGCGCAGTACCTGAGCGCCACCACCATCGTGAAGCCCGTGGTGGTGGTGTCGAGCGCGGCGCCGCGCGACCGCCCGCCCACGTGAGGGTTCCGCGCCGCGCGCCGCCTGCTGCTGTAGCCGGCGCCGCCCCCCCCACCCCCGCCTGCACCGCCGCCACCTGCCCGCGGGCCGAGTGCGCGGCTCAAGAGGAAAGCTCGGAGAACCGACGGCCGGGACTGCCATACACTGCCAAAGTAACCCAGCAATAATACGTATACCTTATGCCCCATCCGTTGTCGATGTGTCGCCCCTCGCTGAGAGACCATTCCGCAGGTGGACGGTGTGACGTCAGTGCGTCAGTGCGTCAGTGCGTCAGTGCGAGAGCGCGTCTTATGTTAAGGCGCGTCGATGTAGATGTGTTCCGAGTGGTTCGTTTCGAAGACGGTGATAGCGAAGTGACCGTAGTGACGGGCCGATCCCTGAAGAATATTTTTTTACTACAAAGTGAACGAACAATAAGATGGATGTAAAAATTATTTATTAACTTTTATTTATTATTACAAATCAATATATGAAGTGGATTCGAATGGAGCGGAGCGGAGTGTGCGGCATATATCATTAAAACCGTCATTGTTCAGTAAAACACTCAAATTGTTCAGAAGTGGCATACGCATTTGCAGTATTTTAAACTGTAGTTTCTTTCACTTAAAGTGTAAAATACCTTATGCTGATGGTCGAATTTTGATAAAATTATCATGCTGTCTTTGTCTTTTTACTGCAAATAGAAAGAGATATCATGATGTTTGGATGTTTTACTTGAACATTGTTCGGTGTTAGCTTAGCGAATGCGTCCATGGTGTTGTTATTCTGTCGTGTATGTATACAGTTTTACAATATATTTAAAAGTAAGTGAGTACGCAGACGGACTGCAATTATGACTGCAAAACTGCAGTTCAACTGCAAATTGTAATTTTACTAGTAAGTTTTGTATGGTTGCGTTAACTCTCATCGTTTATCATCGCTGATCGATCATCGTGTTCAAGGTTTGATTCCCAGATGTAATATTTACGTGTCTCTTCGGGCTTGTATGTTAAGTAAGTTTAATTCGCGACCATTTCTTGCAGCTGTGTTCATACGAACTGTACGGTTTGCAGTCGTAATGCAGTCCGTCTATGTACATAATGTGATGGATATATCACATAAAAGCTAAAGCTTATCACAAAAACCCCAGTTTTAATAGTAAGACAGATCCAATGTATAAATATCATGTGAAATATATAATATAGGCGACATACCTTATTCATAAACGTTTTTAACACTATTTAGTGTTTCATCTCTTTCATTCCAATTGTAATGTATGAGGATTAAAAGAGATGAAAGATTTAATAGTTGAATTCGGCACTTTCAAGTCTCACGTTTTACTACTGAACAAGATTCATATTTTCTTCTATCAAAATCAACCATCTTTTCACTTATATACAAGTTCTTGTCAAGCAATTTATTTTAAATTTTATTTTAATAACAAAAAAGTTCAACTTTAGCAGTGAAACGTCGTTTTGTTAAAAAATAGAAAGCGAAAAATAATAAAAACATGTATTTATTTTTCGTTTTCTGCATAGCGGCTTGTTGCTATATTCAGACTCGTAAAGTTAACTGGCGCGAACGTTTATGAATAAAGGTATTATAAAAGTATACTTGTTATGTATAGAAATGAACAAGAGAAATAAAAAGTTTATTTTTTCTATATCTGTGATGCCAGTACCATTATGGTGACTCTGTACAAACGAACTTTTAGGCGTTGTCAATTTCTAACCGTTGTGTATTTAAGTATTTTCTAACGTTTATGCGATTCGCAGTATGAATTGAACTGTTTTTGTTGGATTTCCTTCATATTCTTCGAAAAATATGAAACATTTTTTAATTAATCTTACTTTATTCAAGTTAGTGCGAAAAAGTTATTGATAAATATTTTTTCTGAGCGCTTTTAAACACTATCTACTCTATTAATTTTGCAAAGTTTAATGCGAGCATCTTTATTTTTCTAAGTTCATTTGATTGATTGTATTTACTCTAGCCGTGGTCATAGTGTCCGCGATGTGAAATAAACAATAAATTAATTGTAAAAGCAGTTCAATTTCATAGTGTATCAATGTCAATGATGGACGTATGGGAATTAATTAGCTATAAATAAAAAAAATATGTGGCTTATATTCGTCGCGTAATGCAATATGTAACATCTTTGTGATAAAAGTGGGCATCGCACCAGGGGACCTGAAGTTCGCAGGAGATTATACGGCAGGTATACTGTTGTCCTGCTCAAACGTTATGATTTACAGTACCTGGGAATGAGATAGCACTATTTGTTGGTTCGTTGTTGAATATTTATGTGATGAACTCGGTCTCCTGTGGTTGCACGGGCCTCTGGCCGTCCTCACAGTGTGCCTAACTGATGTAAGGGAGTTGTTATAGTGAAGTCGGACTCTTCAATATTTTCTACTATTCATTATTTTGTTGCCAATATTGATTCGCGATCTTTACTGTATATTTTTCTATAATCGATAAACAATTTCATCGATTCTATGATCGATAATTCTAAAACAACAATCAATCGTATTTAACAGTCGATTTTTGTTCTCCTCAATCGATCTAATAGTTTGGTCTTAAAGTTGTCTATAGTCTCGTTGGTGTTGCTAACCAATGGTTCCTACAATATGTGCAAAACATACTATTACTTAATAAGTAGGCAGTAATTACGCTTTACTACATAAGCAGCACCGACAATTGATTGTAGACAATTTTTAGGAATAATTTAAAGAGGACGTTTTATAAAGTGATTTTGAAGTTTTTTAATACAATCCCAATACTTTTATAAACACCATTTATTGTCTTTATTATACCTTATTTATTTGAGGAATAGCTGAGATTCTTAATATTCCTTGAGTAAAAAAATAAAAATTTCAATATTTTCTTGATTAATTTACAGTTTATTTAATTGGCATATAACTTATATGAATAGTTAAGTTCGCGAATCAATACTACACAAACTGTGTCTTAATTTTCCATAGATTTGTTGCAAAAATATAATTATGTGGACAGATGTACCTCGATCATTTTGTCACACTACTGTGCCAACGTTTAGCTGTTATTGTTGATAGTTGCAGTTAATTTATTGTCAATAGGACATTGTAATGTTAATCGATGGATTATGAAGACTTTGTACAGGTATAAAAAATATTTTGTTGCTGGAATTTGCAGTGAAAAATACCAAGTATATTGTACTTTAACGGCTAGTATGTTAACAGCGATTCAACCGTCGTATTAAGCGATATAGCTTGAATGAAAACACCCTTTTAAATTCTATCACAGTTAAGTTAACTTTATATATAATTTAGATTGATTTGAGCTAATGAAGGAACTTGGTTTTCTCTGCACAAAAAACAGTAGCAAATATTACTTATATCTGAACAAACCTTTATATAGTTCTTGCTTGTAAACCTAGATGGCGCTACTGTGTTTGAAGTCATTACAAACTTTACTTTGATTTCATATTCATTCATTCTTTATTATATTTCTATCAAGTAATGGTTTTACAACAGTAGTTCTATCAAAGGTAATAACAAATAATCACGAATATATGTTATATTTAATGAGACTGCGCGTTGAGTGTGCTCGAGTTTCAAACAACCTGAGCATGTTTGACGTCATCACGTATGTTCGTGAATAGCAAGGACAAACCCCCGGTTTCTGAGTACATTTAGCGGTAGTTTATCTATTCAATAGCGTTTAAGCTTATATAAACATGACAGTTTGTATAGATACTATTGCTAAATGTTCCTCAGAAACCGGGGGTTAATCGACGGATTTATCTGTAGACTTGTCGAGTTATCCAAGTAGTTTATTGATACGCTTGTGTACTAATTGGTCGTTTAATGAACCAGCAAAAAATATATTCCTTTAGTCATTACTTTGTGCAATAATAATGCATGTAATTTTAAGAAAAAAGAAAACTTATTTTATTGATTCTTGTGTCTTATGTTAGTAAATTTTTTTCGTGTTGAAAAGTCTATGGATATGTCCATCGGTAACTAAATATAATCGCTGTTCAATTCAGACCTCTGAATTTCTATTACCTCGTTTTTATGAACGCCTAGTACGTATCGAGAGTTCAAGTATGAAACATTGACTTTTTTTATTAAATCAAATAATTTACGCCACAGAGCTAAAACATAATAAATATAAGAAGCCTTGTATAAAAACACGTTGTCACGAATCGAGCTTTAATATCCAATTACTTATAGTGCAATATCAAAATTATGCTAATCGATATTTTTGCAAAAGTGTTTTTCATTTCGTGATTGTGCCTAATGTCACTTGGTAGATGGCCTTTGTATCCAATAGAGACAATTTATACTACATAAATTATCTAATTATCATAAAAATCAGTAATAGAAATTGAAGTGTAGTTAAATTGTTTTCTATTGGATGCAAGGCACATACATTACAAAATCTGGGCCAATTCTTTTGTCTAGTTAAATAAAATTCATAAGTTCTTCCTTTGGATTAAATTCGGTATAAGAACAAATAACTACATAGATCTATATTTTGAAACATTCGGAAAATTGTTATATGATTGGCTGTGATGTTTTTACTTTTTGATAAACTAATTAATTTGACACTATGTTGACATCAATGTTTAACTAATTATTTTGTGTATACTACTCAAAACCTTAGCTTATATTTTACATGATTTTGTTTATTTCTGTATACGTATAGCGTACGCCTATGATGCGCCATCTTGTCGTTCAAAGTTAAATCCAGGGCCCGCTCCTATTTAGATTCTATTTTTAAATAATAAAAAACAGTATTTTTTTCTAATGCTTTTTGATATGCGAGAAGTTTTGTCACTTTGCCTAAGAATAGGTGAATAAAAAATGTATAAATAATATAAATAAAGAGAGAAAATTATTTTAATTGTAATAATATTGTGAAGCGATAATGCTCATGTAAATAATAGTAGTGTATAAAACTAATATGTTAGAAATACACAGGAAATTACATATAAACTGTTTTCTTTTACTGTTTCCTTTATTTTACTGCGTTTTAACGATACATTGATAAGTAATTTGCACTGACACCGTACTATATCGTATTTATTACGATGTTCATATATTACGGTTACACTTGTCGATGGTTAAACAGCATAAGTGAATCACTTGAGGAAGTATATTGGCAGATCAAAGCTTCATAGAAATATGATAAAATTAATCAACATTTATATCAAAAGATTCACGAATTGTATATTGGAAAAATATTTAGCCTCGGAATGTTATACACATTTCCCTATTCTGACATTCACATTTAAGTCTGGAGGGCAGCTACCGTAGGTATATTGGATGCAAAGGTAAAGTATAGAAAATTTTGAAGATGACTTCAAAAACACATAAAAAACTATTTTATGAAAAACAGGAAAGTAAGTATATTCATACAGTTTATTCAACACGTTCTGCATTCTTTACAGCCTGTACTTAATAGTTTCATGTCCAAAAAAATAGATTATCTGGGTTATATTGAAATTTTGAGTAGGTAGGTAAAATGGTCTTAATATTAATAACTCATGATAATCAATTATACTCTCTTCAACCATAGAGTATATCATGACCACACCGCGAGGTCTACTTATTTATTTATTTGAAAGAAGAAGAAGACTTAATTTATTATACCGAGTAGCCGAGTACTTATCAAAATCTCACCCTCTTATTCATAAACACACTATAAACCTATTTTAGTTAAAAAGCTACTATTATATGTTTTCTTTTTTTCATTTAGCCGAGGAGTGAAAGAAACAAAACACTTTATAAGCCTTTCATAACTTCATATATTTTTATGAATAAGAGGGTTAATTTTAAAAGACATTTTAAATCTCTGTTATTCAGTCAGGAACCATGGTGACACAATCTAAGAAAGCACAATTTATGAGTGATTATGATATCTTAATAATCACATAATACGGGTCCCGTATTCTTACTATTATCTATGAAGTCTATAAACTGCGATACTTTATGGCTTAGAATTAAATGTGAACAATTAACAGTGTCTTGACCCGCCTCTATTTTATAATGCCTGATAAAAATTACCTGTTCTAACTTACAAGAAGTACAATAAATACTTCTATGGGCTACTTTAAATTAATTGTCATCAATAGTATAAACTGTATATAAAGTGGAGTAATTTACTTATATAGACATCTCTCACACTAAGAATTACTTTTGTGTCGCGGGGACTTTTTATACACATACAAACTACGAACACAAAGTAAGTATAACAAGTCCCGAAACATATTTGTGAATCACACAAATACCCTAGTGGGAATCGAACTTAGGAACTCTTATGTACTGGTAGTGGGTTGGAGACCACATTAACCACTGCGCTTACTGAAAGCTTCACTTAGAAGCTATAACCGAATGGCGTCCAATAAACGAAAAAAAGGGTTTAAAATATATACATAATTAATGTCTGTAAAAAATAATCACAGTGTTAACGGACGTTTTTTATTGAGAAGATGCATAAAATTATGACATAATTATGTTGTTAATATTCAAAGAAAAAACAAAAATGGTTACTTACCCTTTTCTGTTTTGAATCCGCTACAATATTTCTGACTTTCCATCCGAGCTGATTCCGAAAAAGATCAATCTTCATGGTGTTAACTGCTTAAAGACTTTTCTAACAGGAAATTATAATTTCTTGTGTGACCAAATAGTCGTAAACTCTTCATGATCAACTATTCACCTCAAATGATCAAATCAATAATCTAATGACGGCGTATAATCTCCGGAAGTTTTAAATCTCATCGCTAAGCTCTCACTGAGGTAGGTATAAACAAAATCTACGTAAAACGTATCGAATTCGCATAATTTATTCATTTGTTTTCGTTGTTCCTACTTCCTAGATACATTATTGGATATTTTGGCAATAACCGTCTCGCGGTGTATTGTGTTCACTTGACAAATGTGTTCATAACTTATGTGTTTATTAGCTGCCGTCACAGTATCGCGCCGATCAAGGCTCTATGTATCATCTTATTATTGGGGGTCTATTCTCATATACTTGTATATCACCAATTTGTTAAAAATGCCTAAAGTTTTTCAACGAAAACTTTTCCAGGGTTTCTCGACTGAAGAGACTCTTGTTACAAATACTAAGGGTATTTGTAACAAGACAACTTACTCTGTCGTGTAAAATAGAGCGCCGTAAATAAAGCCAAAGGTGTCAAAATTTTAAGGTTAATTACTTACAAACATGTATACGTATCTTATATCTACTAGCCCAATTAGTGATTTAGTGGAACAAGCGTTAAATTCAACCTTCAGAAAAACCATAATTAAACATTTATTGGGCTAATAAGAATATATTGGAGCAGCATGTAACGTAGGACGGAGTCCGTACGGACTAACATTGGCATGTCTAATCTTAGGTTGATAAACCTTTTCATAACATAGGCAAGCATACAGATGCTAGATTAAATTGAGTTTGATCACACGTTTGTGTGTGTACGTTATTGTAAAAAAATCGACATATTTCATGTGGTTAATATCACTACTCGTTGCGTAGATGTTACAGAACAACACAAAATGTTATATGTGGCAAACAAATCTCTGGAAGTAGGACGTTAGCATGTGGTAAAATAATCACCTTTTACTCGCTCAACCTAATATCACGCGATCTTAATAATAAAAACAACAGAATAGGAACCCAATGTCAAGAATACTAGCTTACTTAAAATCTGTTTCGACAACATGACTCTTAACCTTCACCAAGGCCAGTGATCTTATGAATCATGTGCCATATATGGAGTATCTCTATGTGTACTACCTACATGGCAATTCTACTAAACGTAATATGCGAATATGGAAAATTATTCGGTAGGTAGTCCAATTTGTTTCCGGTCTGTGGTCTCGCAGTTTGTTTTGTTGTCGCTTTGTTGTGCATTTGATAATATATTGTAATAGCACCAGGAACTTCATTATACGCAGCACATTTAGAACAATCATTTACAACTTTAAAACAGTCGGATGTGATATTTGAATTTGAAATCTTATAAATTATTTAATTGTATCACGATCATAAATGTCAATAAACAATAAATAAGTCTAAAAACAAAAGGAAAATACTTACCTCTCCTGCTAAAAATGCTAGTTTTGATAATCAGGAAAAAGGCTACCTGCTGGCATGTCCTAGATTGTCTTTTGGACGTAAACAAAAATTGATTCAGTTTTTTGTAAGCTTCGGAATCCGCGTACTCATAAGTCTGCGTTTAGGGTCCCCAGGACCTGGACAAACACACGCTGTGCTTATTTAAACCCAAGGACTAAATGGGTGTCATTCAATGAGTCATTAGAACTTAAGCAGTTACCTTTAATAACAATACTTGTACGGGAAATACAAATAGAAAGAAGAATAAATTAATGTGTGCCAAACACCTGCACTTTTGATCGAATCCTTCAAAAGCAACAGGTAAAAGATTACGTAAACCGAAAACAAATTCATGTTGACACAAAAATGCCTAAAAACATCGCTTTTTGATACGTGTCATGTTTATGGTAATGACAATGTTTCCTGTATACATTACGTCGAGGTGAATGCATCATATCACGAGAAATCCTTCCGTCTTGATAACAGAACCTCGAGCGTGTCGTCGAACTGTATTTGGACGCTGGACACATTTCCTAATGTGACGTAATGTGACAAAGTCTAAGGTCGAATCAAGAAGTTATGTCAAGAGCGTTCTGATCGGATTTCTTCGGAATTGCTCTCGCATTGCTAGAGGTCAGGATATCGGAATTATACAAACACTCGTAGGCGTCTGATGGGGTATTGTTTTGAAGAGTTAGTCACCTGTGACTAAGTGGTCATAGGTCGGTCTTCAATGTCTCTTAAAATGGCTACCAAAATCCCCTGATTCGAAACCAATTATACCCATAGTTTAAATATATTGGTATGCAATCTGTAAAATACTTGTTTTGCTGTAGTTTGCTATTGTACGCATCTCTTATTATAGACAGACCATATATTTTCTTGAAATCTAACAATTGAAGGGAAATTTTATCCTTATTACTTACTCCTGAAATTATTTGTATTTCTTTTGCGTCGCGGTTAAAAATGTTTTCCATTTCATATTGAGGCTCCGTGGTGCAGCACCAGTGAAATGCGGCCGTCGCGCAATGGTCTCAAGTTCAATGCCTTGCCGGATCAAATAATCAAATAATAAGTGTGATTGTGTACATGTGTATCTACGAGTATCTCTAGCGCAGACATTATAAAAAACTAGATTTATGTTGATTTTTTCTCGATGTACGAAAAATATGGCTTTCTTGAACAAAAACTAAAACAAAGTACCTAGGTACTAAAAGACGCTCAGCAACCATTCCTGATTCACAAAAGAACTGATTCCCATTTGAATCTATCCTATTACTTCCGATGCAGTTGAAATGCAGTCTAGTGTTAGCGCGTTAATTTTTTAAGGAAAATTAAACTTAACTATATAATCTGCTTCCTTATTGCGTAAAATTTTGATTTTTAATACAATTTATTTTAATATCAGCCGCCACAATTATGATGGAATTCTATTATTGATTTGAAATTCAGACATTGGGGAACTTTTTACAGCATTCCAAGTATTCTGACTGACGTGTGAGTGATATTAGGTGTTGTCTGACCTTAACCTGAAATTATTTCTCAATGGGATGTTCAAGGAATGAATGACACAGATTCCCTCTAAACAACATTCAGTATTGTGTGTCATATATCAGCATGAAAAATACTTTTTCTTAGTATAAGTGTAGCTACTCTAGTTTTATCTTATTTTCACCTCTTCCTACTCTGTAATCGTATCAATGGTTATTATTACACATCAAACCGGAATATTCCTTTGTTCCTCTTAAGTAGAATTTTATTTATTTCACAATTTAAGATAAGATATCTAACAAGTGAAACATTGTTTACAAATATGCGTCGAATTTATCTCTTTACATACAAACAAATATAAGCAAGAGTAAACAAAAGAATTTTCTATGGCAAGGTTAATTTCTATGGTGAGCACAAGGCCGATAAATATTTACAAAAAATGGATTATAAAATTCCGTGAGAATCATGGAGGAAATGTACACCGGAACCAAGGTCTCCCTTATCGATTAGTTTACATATTTTGTCCGCTACATCCTTTATCAGGAAGTAGGAGTCACGGAGCTTGTCGACACGACGTCTGCGTGTTTACCCTATGACGGGTCTTCACGACACCTTTATATAACACGCACCACAACGAATTCGTATCATACTTCTTCGAGTTTTCTGTTCGCCTGGTAGTTTTTCCTCAAATTGGGAAAATTATTTCGATAAGTCAAATAATAGAATATTTAACGCGAGACTTTTCGAGGAATTTAATAATAGTAAAAAAATAGTGTCAAAATGAATATTTTAGTTTCATTAGTATTTTGCTTAGTTATCCTATTACCTAGGTATAACGCATCCCCTGCTAGTAGACGCTTTAACTTTTACGATATTTTATACGATTATGAAGAAAACGGCATCGATGAGAGTGAAGCCATTGACATCTCGAGTTTGGGACCCGAAGCTTATGGATTTCCAAGTAGCGAAAGTGGTAAGTTGTATTTCTATAATTATAATTTCTTTATAAAAAAAAGTAACATTCGCAATGTTTTAAATAATAAAACGAAACATTTAGTTGAAATTTTTACATTGTTCAAAACTTTTATAATTTTTTTGACCAGCAGTAAAGTTTAAAAATTAAAGGACTTTTTTTAGAGACTTTTAGTAAGAGGTACTTCATCCTATTTATATCGGGACAATAGTCAACTAGATAATACGATACAATTAATTTGAAACTGCTAATTTCAAGTATTTAATTATACTATTTAGATCGTAACACTGTTTTATTGCATGTGCAATGTATTCTACATACTATTATAGACTTGGATTAATTTAATTACTATAGTTATAAACCTACTTTTTGACAAAGAGCGTAGAGAATGAATTAACATCGACTAGCACCTACATACGCATATATTTGCTTAAATATCTGGCAAACATAAGTATTTTAATTGGCAAAAAATCTTGTCGTCGTTTCTCGATCAATACATTTTCAGCCAGTCTGAGTTTCCAGATTCACGTTAAGAGGTAAATTCTCAGGTAAAGTTTGTTAAAGCTTTTTTCTGGAGCCTTTAAAGCTTTACATTCTTAGACTTTATTTCTAAGAAATAACTGCGAAATAATATCCACCCAACTAAGCAAACATGTTCATACATACTGTTCATTCATCTCGTACATGAAATAGGCTTTTATCATTATTTTGAAAGATCAGACTTTACCATTAATTCTCATAATTCCCAAAATATTTGAATACTTTCACCATTAACGCATATGAAATTTAATTTTGATTCACCCCATCACCCACACAAACCCCTGTCCAGTTATAGTCATGAACTTATCACCTATGCTTGAAAAATATCTCATATCCTATTTAAACTTAAAACTTTAAACTTAAAAAAAGGCCGCAAAAACAATCGTGTATTGGGATTCAGGTCGAAAATGCAAGACATCATGCGCTGTCATGTTCCCCTGATAACACGACACGCGCCATACACGTCAACCTCATCCGATAATAAAGTGACGAGAACACATGACAGCTACTTCCTTCATTTTATGATATCCTAATTAGTTTAAGTACTTACTACACTACATATTTATGGCTTTATCGAAGTCATTCGCAATTAAGAGCCCATGTTAGAATTTGGTCTGTGTTTTTGTCATTTTGTCTGTTGAAGAATTCTTAATATCATCAACGAATTTCATTTTACGATGATGTTATAAACATTTGTGTGCATGATTTAGCTAGAAATAGCAAGCCAATTTGCCATGTAAATGCAGATTCTTCATTTTTAAATGAATAAGATCTCTGTACTGTTTTAATTTCCTTGTCTTATGTCCGGTATATGTATTTATCTTCTAGTATGCAATGCCGATAATTTCTTTAGTTCCACGTTACTTGCTTTCCATAAAAAAGTTCAAAGTCATGTAAAAAGTAATGGAGTCTCTTCGTTCATTAGATAAGGATTCTCAGACAAAAGAGCCTTTGCACATCAATGTACCTTGGCTACCACCGTGGCGCAGTGGTTTAGGTCGCCACGCAACTGCCACTGCGTCGGGACGTCGTGGGTTCGATTCGAGCCCAAACCACACGGGACAATTATTTGTGCGATCAACAAATAATTGTTTCGGGTCTGGTTGTACTTTGCTTCCGTTGTTTGTATGTTTGTAAAAGTACAAGAGACAAGAGCAATTCTTAACGCGGAAGTTTTTGTTTTTGAAATAAATAAATCTTGTAAGAAAGTTTGTAAGGCATATTTTTTCTTGAATACTAAAAGCATAATTTTCCAGGTAACGCAGTAGCGTCTTGGTCAGAGTCATCACAAATGAACCCTGAAGAGGTAGGAGAGTACGCCGAGGGTGATATCTTGATGCCTCCGCAGAAGGGCAGGAACGGCGTCAAAGAGGAAACCTTCAGATGGCCAAAGGGAATCATTCCTTACACTATTGAACCACAATTTAGTAAGTGAAAAACGTTAATTGGTATTTTTTTTCTTCAAGGTAATGTTTAATGCTCAACACTTCTTACGATTTTTTAAGAATGGGAGTGCTTAGATTTGACGTGGCGGAGTTCTTCTTACTTTTAGGCCATTGTCGATAGCGGCTATGGAATTTGACTGAAACTTTTACATTGTTAAACTATTTTTACAATTATTAATAAGCTAACAAGAGGTGAAACTTTCCAGACCAGGAGCAAAGGGACACTATCATGAAGGCCATCGCCGACTACCACAGACTGACGTGTTTGAGGTTCGTACCCTACTCCGGACAGAAGGACTACATCGTCATTCAGAGCAAGAACACAGGCTGTTGGTCCAGTGTTGGCAAAATTGGTAAGAAATTCACTTAAAGCATATTATTTTAAATATATTTTTGAATTTAGGCGATGTTTAGATGTCACAATTACTTTGAACGAAGTGGAGTCGGCTAGCTAGTTTCTAAAAAATATGTTTTGCTATTATATCAAGTTACTCCCATGTAATACGAGTTTAACTTATCGGTATTTGGTGCAGAATTCTGACTCCGTCCTATTATTAAAAGAACTTAATAGAAATTTGCAAGACAACTCCTTAAGAAAACTCACACCCCATGATCTGCTATCTGTACAATTTTTGCATTGTTCTGTAAATCTTTCCAGGTGGTCGTCAAGAAGTAAACCTGCAGTCTCCTGGCTGTGTGTCGAAGAAAGGCACGGTGATCCACGAGATCCTGCACGCAGTTGGCTTCATGCACGAACAGAGCCGCCCCGAGAGAGACGACTACGTCACCGTGCGATACTACAACATCAAACCTGGTAAGACTTACTGTAAATGAGTAATAATTTGGGTAATATTAACTAAATTTTCAAAATCGTCTACTTTATGACCAATAAGTACGATTCTTTTTCTACTTCGAGTTTGGAATACGACTCAAACATGTTGAAAAAAGCTGCTTTTCTTTTTAAATTTAATAGTTTGATAAGTCTATAACCGCAAATCAGTCTTTAAGATGCACCGTTTGTCATCAAACCATTGCCAAACTGGAGAGTCATCGGTCCATTTAATGCGCAAATTTTTCACCATCTGAATAATTAATTAGTGTTAAGACTTAATTGGTGAAATAATTATTTTTAGTTATGATATAACTATGCCTTTTCAAATCGAATAATCATCTGTTTAGGTGCGGAGAATAACTTCAAGAAAGCAGACTCAAGGCACACGAATGACTTCGGCGTTCCCTACGACTACAACAGCGTCATGCATTACTCCGAATACGCCTTCTCCAAGAACCAGCAGAAGACTATTGAGCCTAAGGTACTGTATTCTTACAAATTAGCTAACTTTTTGGTATTGTTTTATTTTAAACACTGAGCCTTTTTAATAATTAATGAGACACAGATATTATTGTAGTAATGTTACCAACCATTAGTTTTCCTAATGAGAAATATTGTCAAGCATTAGAGATGTTATGATGCTTGCAAAATAATTTGACTTATCTTTTAGGGATCAACAGGTTATTTCTAAATAAGTTTTATATTTATTTTATTTCTTTTAACAGGTGGGAGGAGTGAAATTGGGACAAAGAGAAGGTCTCAGTCGTGGTGATGTTAAGAAAATCAACTTCATGTACAACTGCAAGAAAGAGTAAGTTATACAATTACCTTTGAATGGTAAAAAATCAGAAAATACACTTGAATTTACTATCTTGTATAGTGCTAATATCTTGTGCTTATTAGTGTTTTGAGACCAGTTGCCGTTCAATCAATAATTAATACAATCCTGGAAAGCTGAGTTGCCCCTTAAATGCTTCAGCTGAGTTCAGTACCGCTGAACTCTACCTCTATCGACAATCGGCTAGCTATGGAGGTTTATTTGTGAAAATCAGCGTCTCTACCGGAGGCAGTAGGAACTATTTTCACAGTACAATTTAAGTGTTAAACTCTCGGTACCAACTGTAGAGAATAGCGCTACTTGGTGCCGTTTTCTATTACGATGACAGTCGTTAAGTCATTTGGCCTGAACATCCTTGACACTACGTTGACCACTAACCATGCAATAGATAAATATGTTATGAAGATTGATTCTAACTAACTATGTTTTATTCTCCAGGGAGCCACAATCCGGTTGGTTCGGCAACGTGTTCCAGAATTGGTTCGGCGGCTACAACAAGCCTTAACAAGTCAACATCTCCTATCTATTTATCATTAACTTATCAAAGATCTGATAGATATAAGTTTTATGCTAGTCTCTAAGTACCAAATAAAACTTCGTGTTACTTAATTTCTGTTTTTTATTTCCTGTAGCCGATCTGTACAGTCGATACTTTCGAGTATCGAGATTGTAACATATAAAATGTTCTGCCTAAATAGTACCTACAAAGCCCGCTAGAGGCGCTGAACAGATTTTCGTGAAAAAATACTCGATAGCTAGCCGATGTCGGTAGTCGATGGTGGTAGCGAATCGAGAAACTGAACTAAGTGATAATGTGATTCCTGTGTTAATTGAAAAGTCTCATACAGAGATGTTTGAAATAGTGTTAACATATTGTACAAATTGTTGAGAACTTAAAAATTAAAATATAATATATGACTTACACTGCTTGCAGCATATAATCCCTTCCTGTATCTACCTATTAAATAAGGTTATTAAAATTTAAAAGAAATAACCGGAATAGGGTTTAAATTATAGATTTATGACCTCAAAAGCGTTTTGTTAAAAATACCAACGTGTTATTATCTAGCGTTTACAAAGCAACTTTATAAGAAATTAGTCGTTGGAAACCGTATTGTTAGATAAGAATATTAGTTTTCAATAATTAATATAACTTTAAGAATGAAATCCGTTTCAGTGAAGTCTAAATTATTAAAATTGCTACCTGTTCCCAGAAGCGTGTTTTTAGGTTAGTTATTATTTATATTAATAAGACAGGAAGCTATATTTCTGTTTCTTAGATATAAGAAATCGTAAACTTGAGAAACAGCATATAAAACGAAATTCAGAAGTGAGATCAGAACCATAATATACCTGCGTCAAAACGTCAACGATGCTGGTGCTACATCAGATAATGACATGAAAAGGTTTATAGTTATTGTTTATCCCTGATGAAGTAGTGCCTTGTTTTTCGAAAATTCTCGCGTCCGATCAAAGAAGGACGTCTCCTGAAGGCCTCTCTTTTCCAGATCTCTACAAATTGCACCTGGATCAAACATAATGCTGTCAAAACCATCTCAACTGTAGTGTGTTCTTTATGGACGATTGATCGCCGCGGGACTGCTAAATTTTGGAGAAGTGTTGCTATTATATCTAAGCCTTATGAATTTATGTTTTCACCTACGGCGCACAGACTTGGTCTTTAACATCCGTTCAGAGGTCCAGGCTCAAGGTTTGCCAACGAGCCATGGAGTGCGGCATACTGGGTGTAAGGCTTGTAGACGGGGTCACAAACACGACCGCCGGATATCGTTTGCAGTGGGGAGCTATAGGAGAAGCCTTTGTCCAACAATGGGACGATAAAGGCTCATAATAATAAAATAATTTCACAGTGATGTATCTTACACAGTTCACATAGTGCTAGCAGACTTGCACACAAACGATCCGATTCCCTACCACAATAATAGTAGTATTGGTGTTTCATTGCCAAGTGGCCGACAATAAAAATAATCAAGTGCAATGCACTCGTAATCGAACTATAATAATGCATAGAACACATAAAATTTGATGAATTGTCGCGATTAATTGATACTGGAAGTATATAAGCAACTACTAGAAAGTAAATGACAAATTTAGAACACTGAATTTTCAGTCTTTCCGTTTCTAATTAGTGCACTGAAATAAATTAATCTAAATCATATTATTTAATCGCAGTTTTTTTGTAAACGCAATGTTTTTACTTTGCAGTTTTGTTTTAATTATTAGTATCAATGCGTTACAAGCATTTCGTATAGAAGATAAAATATATTCTCAAAAAGACATAATTGACATGTCGGATAAAGAATATGATACTTATGAAGCATCGAGCATAGAACCGGGTAAGTAAAACAAGGATTTATTTTAAATTAAGTAAAATTGAGTATAAGCTATTATATTTCTATGTAGTGTCTGCAATCTCTCACTGAGATCCTCATTTAGTCTTGTCAATCAATCTTATCCGAATGCTCAATCACAAACAAAAAAGTCTCTGAATATATATTTTCAAAGCTTCTATACTTTTGGTAATTTTGTTTTAATATGCCCTTGAAGAAAACCAGCTACGTTGTTAACAAATTAAAATAATCTCAATTCATATCCTGAAGGGTCAATATGCATGTATGTTTCAGAATATGGCGTAAAGTTCAATAGTTCAATGTGGCTGCTGATCGTATGCTTATAACATTAATCCAAGCCCTTTCTTAATTCATTTTAGTCTCTTAAAGACCGTTTTTTCACTTTGTTTGCTAAACAAAACTTCTATTTAACGCTAAATATAATTAAATATGGTTGCTTTAACGTAACAGACGTGATTTCGCACTTATAAAAAGAGTATGAAATATTGTTTTAGATGGTTCGACGGCATCTTCATCAGAATCATATGAATCATGCTTAACTGCCTCCACTGCTCCAGACGATGATGATGAAAAAGTTACGCCTTGGCCAGAGGGACGCATTCCAT
Source organism: Anticarsia gemmatalis (assembly GCF_050436995.1). Classification (NCBI taxonomy): domain Eukaryota; kingdom Metazoa; phylum Arthropoda; class Insecta; order Lepidoptera; family Erebidae; genus Anticarsia; species Anticarsia gemmatalis. Next base: position 2,468,918 of record NC_134764.1, on the reverse strand, counting down.
ACATTATAAATGGGAATTTTAGTAAGAGAAACATAATATTGTCCTTGTAGCCGGCGGTCAGTTTCGTTGAAACTGGCCAAAGGTGCAGAACTTGGTTTATAGTGTCCAAGCGTGTGCACAATACACAGGTACACTCTCTATTCCCTTTCTCTCATAAGCCGGTGGGACGGATAACTGACACGACCAGTGAGCAGGACCGACGGCTTTACGTGCTCTCCGAGGCAGGTTCGGGGCAATTTTTAAGAAATCCGTAACAGAAAAGACTTTTTGGCCCGACCCAGGATTCGAACCCTAGACTTCTCGCACGGCGGTCGCAAACACTACCGACCGCGCCACAGAGGCAGTCATGTAAACATTTATCAAAAAATGTTGAATGTAGTTTTAGAAAAAGAAAGTCTGTTATCCGAATATTAATACATTCTGTAAAATAAACATGTAGCATGAAAGTTCTAAGTTATCTCACTCACAGACTCAATATAATACGAGGTAAATTTTAAGTTGTTCATGATTTTTATACCTGCAATGATTTTTAAGCATTTTTTTTTCTTCAGGTCAAGAACAGTTGGATACAATAGAAGAGGTCATGCGCTTGTATCACAAGAAGACTTGTATTCGGTTTAAACCTTACGACGGACAAAAGTATTACTTAAAGATTGAGAACAATCCTGGTTGTAGTTCTGATGTTGGTGTCGAAGGCAAGATTATAATTCATTCATACATACATACATATATACACACATACATATATACATACATGCATATACAAAAATCACGCTTTTTTCATATTTAGAGCCCAAAGAACGCCACTTGGTACGATCCTTATAAGCTTATCATGCTTTATTCACATCCATTCATCTTGCCATACAGTCAGTAACGAGTAGGTACTACGCTGCTGATCTTTTTGCAAGATATCACCGATATGATTGATATGATACTCTGTATGATATAGAGACAAATATAATAAATATAACTAACAATTCTCCGTATCTATGTTAAGTTTCACTCTTTGCACTTATTGACAAAATATTGTCTTGCTAATAAAATTCCTGTAAGCTCTGATAAGTTATACAGCGTTTTGTCACTTTCAATCAATTGTCAATTTTAATACTATATATGAGTGAAAATTTTTAACCAGACAGAGTTTACACGACGTTAGTAAGTAAGAAAAATAGCTGACAGATAAATTTATTTTAGATGGTGGTTCTTTGCTTAACTTGGGCACAGAGTGCTTCGCAATTAAAGGTACTATCATACATGAGATGATGCATACTATCGGGTTCGTACATGAAGTGTCGAGGAAAGACAGGGACGATTTCGTAACTATTCATTATGAGAACATTGAGCCAGGTAAGATAAAAACTTAAGTGACTAATATTTGTGTCAAAGGAAAATGCCTAAAAATTACCAAGAGACTAGTGATTGAAATAAGATATCTTTGTTACAACGACTTTGTTACATAGAAGTAACAAAGTCATGCTCATATATCGAAAATTCAGCCTGGTTTTCATGCCTCCTGAAAAATCTGACCTTTATAAACATATTGTTTCAATGTTTAGTTATCTCATAAAATTAAACTGCTTTTGCTATTATGTGTGTTGTGTATATAAAATGGTATTAAATATATTATGTTTTAGAAGCATGCATTGATTTCAAAATCTTTGAAATCCCACTCTATGGACCATACGACTACAATAGCGTCATGCAATACGGCGCCTACGATTTTTCCAGAAACGGGAAAAGAACTATCGTACCTAAGGTGAGGAAATACCTGTACTATAATAAAATCATAAGGTAAATCATTAAAAAAGCTTTTAAGAATTGAAATACTGGTAAATGGAATATATTTTTTAGAGGTGAAACTATCTTTTATGGTAAAAACAACAAATTCGTTTAAAAATTAAAAATGATTTTACTATCGCTTCAAAGTGTATAGTTTTTTCAGTAAAATAAGTAAGTGAGATCTTTTCTTCTCTATACTCTATCATAATATTTAACGATACTAGCTGGAAGTAACAACATATATTGATGCCGCCCAAGAATCATATAATAAAGTCATTTTTTACGCTTCTATAATTATCCATGTTGTACGGACTCATTATAAGGTACCTGGGTCAAATATGGCCAGCCGAAGAATATTGACCCAGGCACCTTCCTAAAATGCTTTGTTTTCTCATTTAGTACCCGGTGAGAGGAAAATTAGGCCAAAGAACCGGTCTGAGCCAAGGAGACATTAAGAAAATTAACAAAATGTACAAATGCTATGTTAAAAATAAAAGTTGCAACTAACCAATGTTCTTCTAATCCTGGCCACCTGCAACATTATTTTGTATTTGCTAAATACCATTAACCGCACCGAGCGTTGTCACCAAAGTATAAATAAAAATGTTTCAAAATTAAGTTTTGTTTAAATGTTTTATTCATTTACTAAATTGAATAAGAGTCGTTAATTGTTTGAATACATAACTACTCATCGTCCTCTTCTATCTATGTCATCTCTTGAGAAATAAAAACCGACTTCAAAGCAAAACAACATTTCAAACAATCATGACTATCATCAATGTTAATAAAATGACCATTTTTTAGGAAACAAAGAAACATTGAAATCGGTCCACCAAACAAAAAGTTGAGTTAGAAACCAAAAAAAAACAGATGAATTGAGATCTTTCTCCTTTTTTGAAAACGGTTAATTAATTATGATTATATTAATCAATTTGCCGCAAGAATAAATAAAACTGCCTAATGACATTGCTGATTTCAGCAAATTAATAATTTATTACTACACGACGATAAACAAAACAATTAAAATTCTTGAACTCTTTCTTCAGGTAGCGGGTGGTATAACAAAATCATTTGTTCAAATAATTTAATTACTGCTTTCATATTTCTCTATCTCCATTGACATTAGACATCTCATGAAATTGTAAGCTCTTTCACATGGACACGTCTCCTCTGAAAATAAAAGTTTTATTGTTACTTCGCTTTCTAAAACCATGGGACAGCAATTACTAACAAAATAGGTTAAATATAGTTAAATAAAAACTTGTGATAGGTAGGTATCTATCAATAGCCCGATTTTCTACGAAAAAATGTATGAAAATCTGTTCAGCGCCTCTAGCGAACGCTTTGGCACCTATTATTGAGGTACATTTAATTGTCAAACTTTCGATACTTAATATAATATTGAAAATGGCCAGTTCTATTCATCACGATCGTTGTATTTGCAACTAGAGATCATGTACTAGAGTAAAATAACTTACTCCTATCAGCGCAAAGAGCGGTCATATCTCCGATGTCTTCCATGAGCTTGCCGTTACGTTTCCCTGCGAACAACACAGCTGCCCGGGCAGGGTTGAACATGTGGTCATCTACGGATACCACGCCCATATTCTCCAACATGCAGCGGATGAAACACTGCAAGAATATGATGCAATTTTAAGCTATTATTGTCCCACTGCTGGAATCAGGACTTCTTTCGGGACCGATACCCCAAAGAGGCTGTCAAATACACAGCACTAAATATATGGCAATATTGTTACAAAATTGTGAGCAGGCGGGCTTAAAGTCCTCCTGGATAAAATATAGACTTTTATGTGTAAAATTCCTGAGTAGCGTACCTTAGGCGTCTTGTCTGTTTCGTCAAGGAAACTGCCACTCTCGTTCAGCGATTCTAAGTAAGCTGGAATTTAAAAAAATATTGAAAGTATAACGCTAATGTAAATGCTATTAAGGATTTTTGCCATTAATTAACATATTGGATGTATCATTAGATTCCCTAGTAATACCGATCGAGGCTCTAATGCAGGTTTAAAAAACAAAAAGAAGAGGTTTAACTTACTCACCCATTTCAATCCGGAAGGTCTCATTGCAATCGTTCATAATCATTTCCATATCCAATTCCTTGCTCTCATTACTGCTGCTATCCTGGTCCATCGCCGTCGTCGTGGACCCCATAGACCCCATAGACCCGCGGTTATTGCTCATATTGTCCATTCGCGTGTTAGCCGACATTGTCAACGCGAAGATAACCGTGCATATTAGTGCGAAAATTATTTTAGTCATTTTCAATACAATCACAAGGTATTTACTGTGCCATCAGATATGACCGTGAGGTTTATATGGAATCCGTAATTGATTGGAACAGAGGTTTGAACGCTAGGCACGATTTCCTTCATTTCACTTTTTGTTGAATTCTTTCATTTTATGTTTGCCTGGTACTTTCGTGAACCTGGTACTTACTGATGTTTTGTATGCGAAAATAAATATGTATGATATTTGGTAAGTACGTAAGATTTTACACTAAAACTACTGAATGAGTTTAGATGATTTTTTTTTTGTAAAAGATTGTCCAGGTTAAAAAAAGGAAATTACACTCGCAAAGTCTATAAAAGCCGTTGACTTTATAATAACAGTGTTTCAAAATAAAATCAGGATATTGAAAAGCCTGTAAGGACTGTCTAATAACAAACACCAAAAAAATACATCAAAAATAGCGAGAGAAGCTGCGTAATACGACTAGCTAACTATTTAAATAATTTACAGAACAACACGTATCTGACACGTGAGATATATTCGCAAAAGTTTCTAAAAATAATTCATGTGTTTTTTTTCTCATGTTTTAATGCAATTTTTCGTTCATTTTTTGACTACTATGTTAAGCATTTTGCGAACATTCCAGAATTTTTTTGTAAAATCATTTGGTTTCTGTGTTTTTTTCAAGAAATCTTATGTTTTTAGAACACAGTGACTAACCAATTGATAAAGATTTGAATAAAGTTTCTAATTTTAATTTAAAAAGACGTGTTTTTCGAATCACGTGTCAATTATTCCATGGTTAATTTTAATTTTGTAATAACAAAGTCAGAAAGAATGTAGTTAGCTTCAGCTTTAACTTTTTGCCCCGTCTTCGTTCATGTGAAAAGATTCCCAGAGTTTTGAAAATGTCTTGTGTTAAATGTAGGTTATAATCTAACCGTGTGCGTAATTTCATAAAAATAAAGTAAATTTTACACCAATTTCTTATATTTTAGAGACTACTCCTGCACTAAGTATTGCTGTTGTGTCGCGGGAACCTTTAAAAAACATGTTAACAACGGGCACAAAATACAACCAGACCCGAATCAACTTTATGTGGATCGCACAAATATTTGTTCCTTGTGGGAATCGAATCCACGACTTCTTCCAAAGTTCAGCTAAAGTAAAGAAGTTTTGGACAATAATTTATTAATTCTATTGATATAATGTAGTTGTAAAATTTGTGTAAAAGTTTACTATCCCTGGTTCGTATGATTGCATGTGATTGTTGTTCATTTGTCGATAAATTTAGCTTGAATTTTACCGTGGTTTGGTTTGTGGATTAAATGCATTATTAGAGTTTTTTATTTCGTTATGATAATAGACATCTGTGATTTTTTCAGATTTCATTCTCGTGACAGACAGAATTTCTATTATATATAACTATGTATGTTCATGTAACTGAATTTACATATTATTGTAAGAGATTAACTATTTAAGTGGGACTTTTTATCCATCCATTTGGTAGTTTTTAGGTCGAAAAATTTGTATAAGAAGTTTAAATAAATAAATAAATATTGGTTAGGTACTCCAGGTACATAGTCCAAGTACATATTTTTTACATAATAATAACTATATTAGTTACGCAACTTGATTCATTATTATAATTTCAGTCGGCAAGATCTATTTTTGTATATTTTATTCAAACCTAGGTCATTGTAGCTCTTATGTACAATTTAAATAATAATAGTTTAAAATTCATGCCACGAAAATAGATACGATGTTTATGTTATATGTTCTCGAACCTTCTGATTTTATGCCAAATACAAATTCGCTATTGTGTAAAAAATAGTATGTTTCGTTTTCAAAAGCACTTCCGTTAACCGACTTAAAAAAGGAGGAGTTACTGAATTGGTCTCTTTTTTTGTTTGAGAAAAAAGTAATGAAGCAACGTCATTACTTTTTACTGGGTAAACCGATTATGATGATTGTTTACTTGTTTTAAAGGTTATACTTCCCATTTATATGAAAATAACATACAACTATTGCCTTTACTAAAGTGTAAATATAAAATTCAACTGTAGTCAGTAAACAGTTTTTATATTTTCTATTTTGTTCATAAAAAATAACTTGACAACATGCTTTCGCCTGTACAAAATTATACATATAGGTATGTATTTGTTTAAATCACCGTGGTAAATATCGTCGGTGTGGGGACCTACAAACCCTGTCATAATTGATATAAATACACACTCATTACCATTTACTTCATAGTATTAGAAGCGAGACTATTGTCATATGCCAAACACGTCACTAAACTGGCTGAAGGAACAATTAGAGAGAAATTAAAAACCCCAATCAATCATTGCATCGAATTGCTGTGATTGTGCTAATCACAACAATTCGATGCAATGATAATCACATACACAAAAACATATTATTATTATGTCAGAGTAAATATTATGACGTGTGTTTATACCTTAACTTGATAGTTCTGATGAAATTAAATAATGAGTAAATTGGTTCACATTACAAGATAATGCGTGGTCGATATAATGAGAGCAATTTGTAATAGTCTAACGATTGACATTGACAATGAGGATGATGGGCTTCCTGCATTTTTTATTTAATTTGCGACGATAATTCAGTTAATGTGCTGTTGCATTGATTTTAGTTATGTCAAGCTAATGGCTGGTTTTTACCCCTTACTAGAGCTAAAAATATTTTTATTTAAGTTTAAATAAAGCAATACGGCAACGTTTTTAAAACCTTATTTTCGTTACATAAGGCGCAATTAAGAAACTGCTAAGTTAGTCAAAACTAAAATTAATTATCACGAGCGGAGTCGCGTAATTCAGTTTGCAATCAATATTTATGGGATAGAAGAATAGAATATAAGGAATATCAACATAGTGTGGCACTTAACTAAAAAGCGTTTAAACCTAACAATATTCGTAAAACTAATTTGGAAAATTCAAGAAAGTGCAAGACGTCAGTTCAATGACACTAATCCTCTCATATTTTGTATGTTTGTACAAACAGTGTCAGGACACGGAACACAAATCTTCCTTACACAAACAGTTTTAGTTGAACAAATAATGAAATATAATTTATAGCGGCTACACGTGGTTATTTAAAATCTTATTTATCTTTGTCTTCGGGGATTTACCTTTAAATATTGCATATCTTTTGAATTCTCTAGATTTGAAAACGAATGAAGGAATAGGTTTCAGTAAAAGCCTATATAAAATCTATTTTTTGGCAGCATATAATAAAAAGAAAATATATGAGTAGATATAGATTACAATATAATAAAAACTGTTAGAAACCTTTACAAAACTTCGATGACTTTGTCGGAATACTTGAACGAAGCTGAAAATTAATGTCTCATGAAAGAAAAGATGATTGTACACTGCAATAGGACTATTAAAGTTGCGTTCAGTGATAATAAATATGAGTATAGTGAATATAATACGCTTTTAAAACATATTATAAGTTTCAAAATATGTTTAGCCGACGCCATAACAATTATATGAAGTACTTAACTTTCACAATTATTATGAAACAAAAAACTTTTCAAGATCGAAAAACACAATTTTCGTAATAAATAACTAAAATGTAGCACAAGTTCAATGACATTGACATGATGTCATATAAATTGCGCGGTTCTCAACGTTCAGTGATTTTCCCTAATTCATATTAAAACAGGTCACAATTTGCTTGCAATGAATAAAAGAAAAGTTACGAAAATATTTCCTTTTGAATAAAGTCGCAATACACAAGACAACTTTTAAAGTGAGATAATGTACTACAACATTCACAAAGTGATGTCATTTTGTAAAACGAAGTAGGTTTTTCGTAAGGATAACGGTGCCAATCTTATAGTATCTTCGGTTATACATAGTGATTTTTTTATAGCTGTGCTAAAGCTATTGGAGTTCCTACATAAATACTTAACATTTTTGTGAAAATAATATCCCAGTATGAAATAACTTAGAGGATAAATGGATGGAAAATTAGCCTAATTTCATCAAAATATGTTTATTAGTGTAATGAATAATTTGCAAAATCAGGTGTAAACCTGAAAGAGTAGAAATTATTCAGTTTCGCTTTAAACTTTCGCATTTAAACTGTTAGTAGGAAGTGGGATTAATTGCACCTTTAAGCAAGTGGTTTCCAGAAATATGAAGCAGTATAAGGTTCTTTGCAAATATTATCGGTTGCTAATTATGTCAAACGAGATAAACCCTAAAACGCTTCTTTAATATTTTTTGGTGCATCTTTTAAAATATCTTGATTATAGTTAATACCGTTATCTTTGTTGTACTTTTAAAATTTAACATAGTATGATTATTATCTAACATTTTACGGGAAATAACTTTTTACGTTTTGGCGCAGAATACACTTGTGCTTGCAAGCTGACTGGGCTTTGATGCAAGGATGGGACAAGATAAAACTTTGCATAATCTTCTTTATATTTTTATCTAGTCTGAATGAAAGAACACCATCGTTTTAACGTCTTTGTCACATATACCCCTTCTTCCTTCGCTTCTTTCTCCCTCACTGGTCGTTTGTTTATATTCCAGCGGTTTACTGCTTCTTTTCATACTTTTTTTTATCCATTTCTGTCCCAATGCAGGGCAAGGGTCTCCTCTCAAACGAGGGGGAGGGGTAAGGCCTTGAGTCCACCACGCTGGACAAGTGCGGGTTGGGGGCTTTGCATGCCCTCAATAAATGTATTAAACAAATTTTAGACATGCAAGATTTCCTCACGATGTTTTCCTTCAACGTTAGAGCAAGTGATAATTATTTCTAATACACACATAACTTCGAAAAGTCATTGGTGTGTTGCCTCGGGTTCGAACCTGCGACCACTTGAGTGGGAGGTGTCAACTTAAACCACTCGGCTATCACTGCTTTTGATCACTGATTTTCATACACACAAAGTTAAACGGTGAGTACTTAGTTAACTAGTAGGCAGTAGTATAAGGTTAACGCGTGTATATTTAAGCTAATAGCTGAATTTTAATTTTCTTATTATCTTATCTTCATAGTTACACGTTGTAGTTCGGTGTGCAATCTAACATGTCATAGTTAGGTGCAATGTTCGCAGTCCTTGTAGTGAATATTACATTGCTGTAGGTGAAAGAACTAAGAATGCAGAATAGTGGTCGAATTTTATTAATTGTATTACTAAGTCTTCATTTCAATTGTGCTTGCGGTGAAGACGACGACGGTAAGTAAACGAAATGTTTGTTTTTTTTTTGTTTCTTTCTCTTTTAAAAACGCCTCTCTTCCTAAGAATTGTCAAACACAGTACAACCAGACCCAGTTGTGGAAAGCCCAAATATTTTTTCGCTGTGGGAATCAAACGCACGACCTCGCTACGCAATGGCAGTGGCGTGGCGACCTTTACCACTGCGCCACGGAAACAGTTATATTAGTGTATATTAGACATTTTGACTCATCGATTACAATATTTTATCCATCAAAGAATTATGTTAAGGACTTGTCGAGCCATGTCACCATCATCGTATCACCAACATAACAGTCGACAAAATTGTAAATAAATTATTTACCAGATGATACTGATTTATTTATAATAGAAGATAATATTTACAATTACATTTTAAATTAACAACAATAAACTTACTATATATACAAATAGATAAAAAATAAATAAAAGAAACAAGTATTAAAAGAGAAAAAAAAAAAACATGGGAAGCGCACTACGCGTCGTAGTACTCTTCCACATCGCTGTCAATCGGGAACGTTCCCAGAATGCTGGCAGCATTGCCACGTTGTATGGCAATGCTCAATCTTTGTCCCAAGAAAACGCCAGCATTCTGGTCACGAGAACTGTCGACCAGGCGTTTGGTAATGTCCTTAAAAAGTAAGTGGGCGCTAGGGCCCCATGGTCCCAGCGTCTCGACCCCAAACGGCTCAAACACATAGTCGCCAACAAGACTACTGTATTTGCGCCGCTTGAGGTCTTCGGCAGCCGCAGCAGCAGCTCCAGCAGCACTGGCCGTCCTTAGAAGATGAGACGGCGCAAGGGTGTCGACGCAAGTTGCATCCCACACCAAAGGCCGTCCCATCCTCCAAGGCATCAACGACATACCGTCCGGCCTCTTCCCGTCGTCGCGCGCCAGCCCATTAGGTTCTAAGATGGCTGGCATTCCAGCGGCGGCAAGAGACCGGCGAATGATGTCGTTGAGGTGTGCGTGTCGGGGTATACGGCCAGAGCTCCTACCGCAGGAAAGACCATGGTGCCCAAGACGGTCGACAGCTTCCCCGCAGTGACAACGATGTGGAGAAACACTCGGAGCACCTAAACGCAGGCAAGTGGCGATGCGAAAAGTTGCATCGTCCAACTTCGTGCCTACGTTGGACGATGGGAGTGCCTGAAGCCAAAGCCCCGATTCCCACTCTCCCACAGCCAACAGGCGAGCACGCTCGGCGGGATTGGATGAAGTATTGATAAGGTTTTTTATAACCAACCCGCAGAGCGGCGCGTCCCACTGTCTCTGGGAGGACAGGTTTCGGGGTAAATCAGTAGACGGAGCGGTCATCTTCCAAACGTTCACAGCGTCGGTCTTGCACGACACTTCAAAGTCAACCAGTGTAGGAATTAGAATTTTCCTGGTTAACTCTTCCGTGTCGTGGACCGAAGACAAGAACGCAGGTAGACTAATGTCGGAAATTTTGCGGACGCCGAGGCCACCCAAGCGGATGGGTAGAGAGGCTTGACTACATGCTCGGTCGTCCAGGGCCACATTTAAAATTTTGCACAACATGTTTTTAATGACATTATCAATTTTAATAAGGGGTGATAGGTTCTGCCAAAAAGGTGAGGATCTGAGGGCATGGGTAAATTTAGGAACGAACAGACAATACCGAATAATAGTAAAAGCCGACTGTAAGTTAATTTTGAGAAGACGATCCGAAACTTCCTTAAAATTTAGAGTTTTTTCATCTAAAAAAGGTACGAAACCTTCTTCCAAGATGGGAGCCCCAAGGAGGCGAAGAGAACTGTTCCCAACAATTTTTAAATTTGGTGTCAAGGAGTTAAATTTAGATAATGCCAAAGATTTATTTATGTTCTGATTAATAATGTATAATTCACATTTGTTAGAATTTAGATCCAGACCGATTGAACTGAATTTGTCTTTTAGAAAAGCCAAATCTTTTAAAACAGTGTCTACATCGCCACCCAAGGTCCCATCATCCAAATACCAAACATTAAATTTGGAATTTATTTGCCGAATAATAGGGTGAATAGAAAGACTGAAGATGACCGGTCCGAGAGGGTCACCTTGTTGACAACCAACAGAAGATGCCAAAAGATTATCTTTATATAATAATTTTGAGGGATGTCTATAACATTGCCAAACGAATTTATAAATTTTGGGGGTTTCAGATTTTACTTGGGTCAGCAAGGTGTCCCTATTAACTGAATTAAAAGCATTTTTGAGGTCAACCTTTAGGATGACCTCTCCTTCACTGCTACGAAGGTACGTCCTCAGGGCATGTATAGCAGCCTCACAACCCCCTCTTGAACCGAAACCGAGTTGAAGGGGTTGGAATTTTGATGCCAAATCGTCTCTGTAAAATTTACAACAAATTTTGGCTGCCATACGCCTATAGGTACACCCCACGGCAACGGGGCGAATGCCACCATCTGACTTCTTCAGAGCGCACAAATTGGCCCCGTACAGAACGTCAATGATGGCATCGCACACGCTGCCGGAGAGCATCAGGTTGATTAAAGCCGTGAGCTCCTTCAGAAGCGCAACGCCGGCCTCCCCGGCGCCCGGGCACACCAGATCCTTTAGGTGTTGTGGTGTCAGGCCGTCGAGGCCGCCGGCGGACCCCTTCCGGAAAGAGCACACGGCAGCGAGGACGTCCTTAGCCGTTACCACGATATGATCCCAGTCAGGATCAGGAGGGTCTGGGAAAGAGAGGTCATCCGGGGCTGTAGGGTGCTTGCTCTGCAGAGCCGCGAGTGTCTCTGGAGAGCAAGGCGCCACTACATCCGTACTAAAGAGCAATCTCGAAGCACCCGCAATATCACCCTCCCCTAATTTGGACTCTACATAACGAAAGACCGAATGATTATTGGTTATATTAAATTTTGTGTCAAAAAAGTGGCTCGTTTGTCGGCAATTTTCTTTAATTTTGGCTGTCAAACTATTAGGAGTGTTTTGGTCTTTCTTAACATGTAGAGTCCTAAATGGGAAGGTTAATAACTGCTCCCAGGCGGTTAGCGAGTTCTCTCGGATTACAAGGCCTATACAGCGCGCCAAACTTTGGGCCACGACAGGCCTCGCACCCCGAGGAACTCGCTTTAAAACCGGCACCGAATGTTTTAATTTTGATAGTTTCTGCCATAAGGGAATTTGAGGAGAGTCTGCATTGTTAAGAGATTGGGGGCCCGAAAGTACATCTTGGTTCTTGTGAACTTTGCCAAAATGTACTTTCAAGCCCCTCTCACCTTTGAAAAACCGGGCCTGAGAACAGTGGGGACAACGCACCAGATCACTCCGCGACGGAGTAGGTTGACCGGCACTTACTTTCGCACTACCACCAGGACCGCACGTCCCTTGCATATATATAAAACACAAAAAACACAAAGAAATTTCACTTAAAACTAAACATAAAAGTCATAAATAATATTCTGTCAAAAAGGAGCGCTGACAGGTGCGGACGGGGGGCGCCACGGCGCTTGCCGTTGCCTAGGGCGCCGACGGCGGCGTCCTGTCATCGGGATCGATGTATACATATATTATATTGTTAGTTTTGTTAGGATAAGGAGATATATTTGTTTGGATATCTCTATTATATTACTCTTGTAGATTATCCTCAAAGAATTGTCGGAAAGTTTTTCATTTTATATTGCATTCACCACAATAACCGCACATATTCACAAAAAAGGAATGTAGGCTCGTAAAATATTGCCTTCCAAGTCCATATATTATTATTATTTATATTTAAAACTAGGAAAAATAAAAGCAGTCCATTTCCAGTTTGACGTTTCAACGTTTTTTTTATTTACCTATTATATAAAAAATATGTGTTATTTATTCTTGTTACAGATTCATTGGAACTAGCATACCCTAACTATGCATACTCACAAATATTTAAAAGTGTACCTGCACTTTTCGAATACCTACTAAACGCAATCGAAGGACACCCTGAAATTTTGGAGAAAAATGACATTAACGTGTTTAAAAGAAACACTGAAAGACAGGAATTTGAAAATAATGTTCCAGAAGATATACAAGCTGAAGATTATGACGAAACAGAAGAATCTCGAGTTAAAAGATGCAAAAGAGAAGAAGGCCAAAAATATACTTTTAGTCGAGATAATATTATATTTGATACATCAGCAAATAATCTCATGAATAATATAAACTCAAATGACTTTAAAGAATTAAGTCCATTACGAACAGTTGAAGAACATAGTAATAGTATTAATGATTTAGATGGAGACAATTGCAAAATTATTGATAAAAGAGAAACTATTTCTGATAAAACAAAGAGAGGCAAAGAAGTTCAAAGTAAAGTTGAAAAATCTAACAAAAAATATAATGTTAAAGATACTAAAATGAAGAACAAAATTCGACGTTCAGGTCCTGAAAATCACAAAAATCATGAAACTGAAAAGTGGGGTAATAATAAAGGCTATCCCGGCTTTCAGAGCCATTTCAGTCTTGACGTAGAACCTGAAGAAATTGTAGAAGGTATAATAAGAGCTGAAAAGCTACTTGAAGACTATGACAGGCGTAAACATACACAGAAAAGTACGGGAGACGTTTAGTTTATGGTACTCTAAAATGGTACTTGTCAAAAACTAAAAATTTTAAGAAAAGTGCATTACTAGCTGACTGAGACTAGGTTGGGATGTTGATCGTAGATATTGATAGATTCATAATATAGGTACTAAGTTAGACCGTCGCATTTACATTGGCCATTTAATTTATGGAAAGGCAGTCTCTAACACATGCGACCAACATAAAAAATATACCGATACTGCAGTAGTGATAGGTTTTAATTTACTTTAATCTAAGTGTTACGTTACTATAGAATGTATTTAAAAACATTTCCTTTTCGCCTTTGAACCGCCTCGTATCATTGTTACAATTAAATTTATTTTTTTAAGTATTCAATAAAACTACTATTAGATACTAAAAACTTTTTATTGATTTTTTGGTGCCAGATTGAAATAATTAAATTTTTTATTGCGCAGGAATGTTTCAATAAGTAGTTATACTTGGGATCATTCAGTTTGTTCTAAGTTTATCCTTGTCAATATCTAGGCTGGATTCAGCAGACGCTAAGGGAATTTCAGTCCTGTCATTTGATAGGGATAGAGCTATACTAAAATTTAACGGTATTCCCTTTTTTACGGTATAACTTTTATCGCTAGCATGCCTTTAGCTCATGTTGCCGTCAAAAGTTGATAATAGTGCGCAATGAGTAGTCTGCAATATTTTACAGTGACAAAATTACAACCAGGTACGTCGTGATACTGCCCAAGATCTGAAAATTAAATAATGTAGTCAACGGCGCATTTGAACAAATACTTAATGCGGTTTCATTAAAACAATACTATGTTTAAAATAATTATGTAAATCTGATGTAAAAACTATATCACTGCAACAATTTTTTTAAGCGTTTTGTTAAATTTGACACAGAAAGGTAGCAAGTTCCTTCTTATTCATGAACTAAAGCTAATTCCAAAAAGAAAGCGTAACTTAAAAAAACTTAGATTTTAATGTACTGTATCTTTAGAGAAAATGAATTCTCATCCATTCATTGATAGATATTATTGCATCTTGCATCGTAGTATTCCTTGTTATATCTACTTTGGTGGTTCATCAAGTGGTCTCTCACCGTCATGATAAGGTTCCTGCTCAGCGTGAACATCCTGAGGGGGGAGTACGTGACGTCATTGAGCATCAGGTGCCGGTAGAACAGCTGCAGTTCTGATGTCAGCTCGTACTCAACCGCGGGCGTGTGACGGATCAACTTGCTTACCAGGTATTTTGTCACTTCCATCTATGATAAAGTTAACATTACATCAAGCTGTAGTTTCATTCCTCGAGAAGGTATAATGACCAACAATCTTACAAAATTAAGATAATTGTTTTCGTGTATGTTTGGAAAGGC
Source organism: Anticarsia gemmatalis (assembly GCF_050436995.1). Taxonomy (NCBI): domain Eukaryota; kingdom Metazoa; phylum Arthropoda; class Insecta; order Lepidoptera; family Erebidae; genus Anticarsia; species Anticarsia gemmatalis. The sequence continues at coordinate 2,453,735 of NC_134764.1, read as the reverse complement.
TTAGATTAATAAAAACGATTGATACATTTTCCGGGATCCTATGATAATATGATAAAAATTATACGTACTTCTTCGTGTGTTCGATGACATGGTTCTACAACAATAGCCAAGTTGCTGAAGTGGAACACCACCCATGAAAACTGTAGCAATGCACTGAATAGTTCCGATCTTGAACTTTGAACTGAAGTAGAAAAAAAAAGAATAGAAAAAGAAATAATTTGGAGTACTCCATAACACTTTGCCCAATTAGTAAAGACCGCGATCGTGTGTTAGCCAATATTATCGCTTGAACTACAGAGGTAGTTGTTAATACAAAATTAAAGGAATACTCACACAATCTTGTAATAAGATGGTAAGGCGCTATAACTAAATACAGTAGGAACACCAGCAGCAGCTGCACTAGTAATATCCCGTGGCTCTCCGTGATGGTCCGCACCACGTCACACAGCGCACAGTACAGGAATATGAGGCGGTGCATCGTGCCTGATGTTGACTTTGGCATGCTTTTAATAGGGTCTGAAATTGATTGACAAAGTTGAATGCCCTCACTTTATTTTTCATGACAGTAGGTACTATTTACAAACTTAATGTTATATACAATTCTAGAAATCTAAAAAGGCCATGTTTTAGAATAAGCTATAAACAAATTAAGCTTCTACTATTATTGTAACTTAGAGTAGACTTACCTCTGTCAACTTTCAGCGGTGCAAAACCATCACTTTTTGATTTATAGTCATGTGGCACTTTATCGTTGTAAACAGTAAATACATTATTTGTGGCTGAAAATAAGAAAAAAAAACATAGACTACAAATTGTACAACGAGTTAGTTATTTTATTAATTGTAAGATACACGGAAAACAGCTTAAACAGATTTTTTTGCTGATCAGATTTCTACACGAAATCGATTGCTAACGTTTTTATAGCGATAGCAATACAAAATCGCCTCTCAACATGACAGGAAGAAAATTAACAGTAGTATAACAAACTATACAAGAGAGAGACTAAACAACTGATTTACCATCACGTATCGGCTTGAGTATGCTCTTGAGACAGTTGTTGAGAATTCTGTACGAGGAGAGTACGGAGGTGGAGATGATGCAGAATTGTATACTGACGAGCTGTACGAACGCTATCATTATGTAGTAGAATATGTCCAGACTTAGCCATGCCACTGGAAAAGAAATAAGTTTAATCAAGATTTTAATTTAATAAAGACGATGAATTGTAGTTAAAAGTTCGAAAGACAAGTTCTAGGGTTTTTTTGACAAACGTACATCTAGCATGAATTTTTAAGTCTGATATTCAATAAACGTAGATTGTTGTATAAAATAAACATTTGTGGACATGCCTGAGCCTGCTGTATAATTGTGTCAATTCGGTTTAGCAATTTTGGCGTAAATGTGGAACAAAAATACAAACACACTCTGTGTCTTATTAATAACTTTAGAATACCTGCATATAAAAACGGAACAAAATTACAAACACACACTTTATACGAGTATTATTAGTGGAGATAATTATTTACCTTGCCCATCATCAAGCATCACTTTGTGTATAAATATGACGTAATCGGTAAATATGGTGAAGTTGCCCAGGATCAGCAGAAATATGAACGGCACCATCGTCTTCCACTCTTTAGGCTTCTCCTGTTTGTGAAACTGATTCAGCTCTATGTTTATCTGAAAATAACGAAACATATCGGGAACTACAATACTCGTAGGATACATTATCCTTATGGCATTATGTGTGCATATAATAAACAACCATAGACAGATAAACCCTATCATTTTATTTTTTTATATAGGTTCATCTACTACTTATGGCTCTTTAGTACGAACACATTATCCATCTCCAAGCAACGGCTGAATTTAGGCTTATTCGGATTCTATTCGAGTAAGTCTCGATTCGGAATTTTATCGGAATCAGGAACTGTACATACTTAGGACCTATATAATCTAGCATGGTTTATGAAACCAGTCAAAGTCAATTGTTTCTCAGATCAAAATGTTGTCAAAAGTAATTTTCTTTACTTCTAAGATACCTTCTCAATCTGCGCGAGGCAGTTGATTAGATGATGCATTCTGTCCATGCCAGTGAAAGCTCCCACCAATCCCACCGGCAGTATCAGTGCTAGAGTGAACACTCCCACCACGCGGTCAGACGTTGTCCGAGTGTGGAACGATCTGGGTATTGTTACTAAAGCTGAACCTAGGGAGAGGATAGCGCCGATACCTGGAAGACGAAGAGAGAAATTCTTATACGTTCAATTAAAGTAAATGGTTTAATCCTATTTTAAGAGCAAAGGCCATTTTACTATCGGTCGTGAGCAATAATATTTTAGTGCTCCATATACTCAATATAAATTGTATAAATCTTGCAACTAAAATGGTAGCCGTAATGGTACTGGTAAAGAATCTTTACAGTTTTCCACGGGCTCCATCGTGCAAATTGGCAATAAAATCCCCAAAAATTTTGATAAACATTATAAGTATACAAGAAGAAGGGAAAAAATTTATTGAGGTGTTTGTATATTGAGTAAATATGTATATTTTAGAGTTAGGTTTTTAAAGGTCACTTACAGAAAACAATGACTAATATCTTTCCATACACATTGGCAGCCTTCGACGCTGTGATCTTCCATCCACATTTGGCTTTCTCGTACTTGAGTGGAGCTACTCCAGCGATGCAAGATATGTAGAGAATGAGGCTTAGAGTGCCCGAGATGACGCACTCGGTCTCAGGAGCTTCCATCTTGCAGACAGTCCCAGAGGAAATGCTGGACCATAGAAAAATGCTTTCGTTAGAAATGAGGACAAAAAAAATTGTGTACATAGAATTGTGAATAGAGATTCTGTCTCATTTCCCCTTCAGATCAGTAGTTGAAATAAGTAGGTGTTTCAATGACTCAGAAAAGATAATTTTAGCATCAGTATGGTGTGTAAATACAAAGTAAGACACTTTGTATTTACACACCATACTGACATGTATTTTCGAAGTTTTGTAATATTATCACTTTTACAACAAACTAAGTTTTCAAATCAAAATCGAGTGGTCAAACAACAAAACCTCGCAGAAAGTTACCTCAATTTTTTACGAGTTACTACTCACTACAAACACTACGACTTATTGTAAGACACACTACACTCACTACGACTAGTTGTCCCAGTAATGTTTATATACCTTCTACGTAGAATGTTATCCTAGTACCTTTCTTAATACAATATTTTAAAACTTACATGTTCTACTCCAAGTGTCCACTACTTCAGTAGATTGCAGAATAAAAACAACCCTTTGTTGACCAAAAACCACAAAAACATAGTAATTAAGCCTCGTCATGGTTGTAATATTGGTATTATTTGTATAGGACTTCATTCCTTCATATAATGTGTTTGTAATCATCGCTGCTGTTCGTAAATAAATATCATTTAGATTATATCTTGTTTGACTTGAAGACTTAATTTCGTGCAATCAGAGCGCATTTTTGTTATTTTTTTAATAAGTAGGTGACCTTTGAAGGAAAACATCGTATCAGCATCAAAAACCTTCATGCCTAAAAATAATTTAAAACTATTCTTCAGAGTGTGCGAAGTCCCCAACCCACACTTGGCCAGCGAGCTAACGCAAACGGGTGGGGATCAAAGAGGGGTTAGATCTTGAGACCACCACACTGGCCAAATTTGTACACCTTCAAGAACTGTTCTAAGAAACTCTAAAGTATGCAAGGTTGCAATCACGATGTTATTCTTCACCGTTGGAACAAATGATTATTATAATTGTAGACAAATTTCATTGACTAAACTTCATGTTATTAAGTTTTTTATGGCATTTTGTACAATTTTTGTTATAAATCACTGTGATTTGTATTCATATACAATTTGTTATCAAGTATTTACAAAGTATTTAAACAACTTTAATTTTCCACTGAAATTGTTTTAAAGCTGTACTTATACTCTGGACATAGGGTAGGTACCTATGTGCGTTGATTGTTGTACGTGATAATTACTGTAGAATTATAGTTAATTAATGTCATCCTGACTAACACTTAACGGCGTTCCATAGAAACGATAATAGTATTCAGATAAGGCAAGTGGTAATGTTCACTGCGATTCCATACGCACTCCTAATTAAAATTCCATTCGCATTTATTATACAAATTATATGAACCAATACGTATTTCTTTCTATTTACCACTTAATGATAAACAATGCCATCTAGTGGTGTTTACTAGAACTGTTAAGTACCCTACATCATGCAAGCTATAGTTACACTTTATTAAAACTATTTAGTAGATTTATGATACACGTTACGATGTTTTTACTTTTCGAGATCGACTCTTAAGTTGGGCAAAATATATTTCAGCCAATGTTCTACAAACTACTAAGGACTGGTTAATTAGGAGGAAGGAAATTAGGATAAGTATTACTTTTGGAGAAATAAAGCTTGGTGCTTATTAAAGCATTTATTTTAGTCTTAATTAATATACAAAACAAAGACAATTCGAACAAAGCATCTTTATACAACTAATATTACAATCGATGATAGGGTTACATTGTCCTAAACATTCGTATAGATTAAATTTAGCAGCTATAGTCGCCTTCACAAGTCGACGACCAAATTAAATGACTATAGGAAATATATTTCTTTCACTTATATGTACTTATATGCTTATGGGCAATTAAAATAAAAGCTTATTTTCAGTAAATTATAATGATAAGAGGACGACCAAGTAGGTGGTGATACTCCCCAGGATCTGAAACAAAAAATATTTGGTATAGCTTTCAATGTACAATACAACATGGCGTTAGCACGAAACAATAATAAATAACTAGAAGTCCGGAGCGTTTTACTTCGATAAGTACAAATATTCATAAAAAAAATCACGCCTGTTATACACGAAACTTTTCTCTCTCGTTTTGCCATTAAAAATCTAAACGAAAGAGTAATCTCATATAAATTAGATAAAGACCAATAGCACTTTGTCAGACCTGGGAATCGAACCCAGAACCTCATGTTTTGTAGTTGGATAGAATAACCCTCTTATTCATAAAAATATATAAAGTTATGAAATGCTTATAAAGTGTTTTGTTCCTTTCACTCCTTAGAAATGAAATGAAAAAAAGAAAACATATTTAGTAGTGTTTTAACTAAAGTGGGTTTATAGTGTGTTTATGAATAAGACGGTTAGGATTTATCACTGATTAGCTCCAATTTCATAAGGGACGACGAGCTTATACACGTAAACGGGGCATTCAAATAGTCTAGTGAAAGTACCGTCATAATAAGGCTCCGGCTGAGCGTGAACATCCTGAGCGGAGAATACTTCGCGTTGTTCATGAGCACATGTCTGCAGAATTGCAGCAGTTCGTCGTTGAGCGCTCGCTCTGATGCCGGTGTGTACCGCATCAGCTTGCTCACCAGGTATTTTGTCACTCTCATCTGAAGAAGATGAAATATATTGTAATTTGAGCCAAACGTCCGTGGACACTGTGTAGCTAAGCGTGTACATTATATATTTTACTATTTGATAACCAATGGGATATTTTGCCAACGAAAAGACTGTGGTGCCATAGGACTGACTTCTTTAATTATGATGTAGGAATATGATTTTATGTTTCAAGCCTGGTGAATTTTATTGAATTGACCAAGCTGTGACCAAGGCGATCGAGTGTGACACTTTTGTAGACAATTGTTAGATTATGATAGTATTACGAAAATGTAACATTAATGAACTTACTTCCTGATGAGTACGATGACACGGCTCGACAGTAAAAGCTAGATTGCTAACATGTATCACTACCCAGGGAAACTGCAGCATTGCACTGTACAGCTCCGTCTGTCCGTTAACTGAAACGAAGGCATATTAATGGGATCTTTAACTCATTATGTATGAATGCATTATTTTTGTCGGAAAGGTATGCTAATCATATCCTTTACCTGATCATCTATAAATAAATAAATAAATAAATAAATATTATTGGACAACTCACACACGGTCATTTGATTCCAAACTAAGCAGAGCTTGTACTATGGTAACCAAATAACTGATAAACATACTTATATACTTCTAAATACATACTTATATAGATACATTAACATCCAGGCTCAGAACAAATACTCGTGCTCATCACACAAAGATTTGTCCCGGGTGGGATTCGAACCCACCACACGTCTACTATCCTTGAAAATGAATCTTAATCGGTTAAGCGGTTTAACAATAAAAGAGTTACATACATACGTTTACGTGCCTAAAAGATTAACTTATAATATTTAGCGTCAATTTCTTTTTACTTTAACTTGTTAGAGACCTATGACCGGTTTATGAGTACATTTAGCGGTAGTTTATCTGTTCAATAGCGTTTTTTATATGAGTTTAAACGCTATTGAATACATAAAATACCGTTAAATATACCTCAGAAACCGGGGGTTAGTAAGTTATGTATTAATTTAATGTTTATTTATTGATAACTTGAACGTTTCGCGCTCGAATTATGAAACATACATATTACTATGACGCAGGCACAAAGCAGTTTAAATATACTTACATAGCCTAGTAATAAGATGGAAAGGCGCAATGACGAGATAGATGAGGAAGACCAGGAGCAGCTGCACCAGCATCACGCCGTGACACTTGGTCACCAGCAGTATGACGTCACACAGCGAACAGTACAGCAGTGTCAGACGATGGACCATCGCTGGAGCGTTCTTTGGTAGTATGATTCCAGGACCTGGAGAATAGACCACTATTTTTAAAGTTAATAAACGACTGTGATAGACGAGTGGTATAAGTTGACACCTCCTACGCCAATGGTCGCAGGTTCGAACCCGAGGCAACACACCAATGACTTTTCGAAGTTATGTGTGTATTAGAAATAATTATCACATGCTCCAACGGTGAAGGAAAACATCGTGAGGAAACCTTGCATGCCTAAAATTTGTTTAATACATTTATTGAGGGTATGCAAAGTCCCCAACCCGCACTTGGCCAGCGTGGTGGACTCGCCTAAACCCTCCCTCATTACGGGAGGAGACCCTTGCCCAGCAGTGGGAAAGTAAGGGGTTAAATTTATTAAACGACTGTGAGGGTGCCTTTCACCAGAGATGTGTTATGCTACGTTGCTATGAATGCGATTGATATCCAAAAATCATATTAATTGATGCTTATATCATAGCTCTGGTGGAAACGGATTCAAATAAGATATGTTTTTTATACGAAAGGATGCATGCTAGAAATGTGCATTTCTTGCAGGTTTTGTGGGTTCGTCTATGCAAGGAAGTAGAGGTATATTGGTGCGATGCACAAACAGTAACTTTGGCTTTGTTCGTTTTTGTGTTTTCTTGTGGAACTTTAACAGGTTTATTCTACTACTCAGTTGGTCGATTTTCATCATTTTCACACGCAATGTCAGGGTATTTTTTATGAACATACACATAATTATTATTATTGATAGGTTACTTTATGTTTACATTTTGTAAGCTCGTAACATAATTTCAATTCTTAGAACGGTACGTTTTACTTCAAATTACTGTGTAATTCAAATCAATGTATAGTCATTTACATTGTACGTATGCCGCATATAATTGTACTTTATTTTATTTGTATACATATTTAAGTAATTATAGAGAAGATTATAAATTACCTTCCAACTCCAATAGATGGATGGTGTCACGCTGAGCTTGAAGATTGTGTGAGATCATACCGTATGATCCATTGTTTCTTGCTGTAAATCGGAATATTGTAATAATTATTATAAATGATCCATATAATTTTGATTAAGTAATACCAAAATGTCAAGCAAATCATTATGACTGTAATATGCCCGAGTCTTTCTGCGTTTGCGTATTACAAAAGACAATTATTATATAAAATTTTGCCATGATATCAGCTGTTACTTTTCTCAGCTACAATATACAGAACAAGTTTAGATAGACAAAGAGACTAGGTACATAATTTGTGCAAGTGTAATGCAGCCAAAAGCAATTTGTTTGTAATAATCTATAATTAAATAAACAACGAAGTAACAAAAACTAAGATTAATACGAAACTTATCTTTACTTATTATACTCACCCGCATATCGAACGCTTTTAAGCAAAGTTTTCAAACAGATATTGAGTTTTCTAAATGAAGAGAGCACAGAGGAGCAAATCAAACAGAACTGTATGCTCAATAACTGCACGAACCCAAGCATTAAGTCGTAGAAGAAATCCAGGCTCAGGAAAGACACTGAAATAAGAAAACATACTTCAATCAAATTCTATTCACGATTTCTTGCGACGAATTATGTAAAAGCAAGTAGTAAGTTACCGTAGTCTAGCAGAATTACCGCGCTTTTGAGGCATGACTTTACATTCTGTGTCTTTTTTTCTTCCGGGGATAGGAAATTCAGCATCAACTTTCATACTTACGAAAACCACAAATAAAACAAAATAATACCTATAGGGCCAGTATGCGTATTACGAATCTCAGTTGACCACTAGTGTACGTCAAATTGATGGTACATTGCTGCTTTGAAGTAACGCGTTAATACTATAATTTAAGGTAGAAAACAATGTTCAGCATAGTAGCTTTCAAATAGTTGTCAACTGAGAAAATAGCTCGAGTCTCTACTACTATCGACTATCGACAACGATATTTTTCACTGCCCCTGAGACAGAAGAGTTAATAAAGCTTGACTTACTAGTGCCATGATCATGGAGTATCTTTTTAGTATAAATAGTGTAGTCACTCATCAACATCGTAGTTCCGAAGATCAACATCAACACGACTGATATGAGTCTCCTCCACTCGCTGCGTTTCTCTTCTCTGTGGAAATGACTTAGTTCCATATTTATCTGAAAACAATAAATAAATAGAATTAGTATTTACATCATTGGTACATAGGGAGTAAATACTTAATTATACTTGTGTTCGTTAAATTTAAAAAATAAACTTTCGTTATTTGAGGGCCAGAAAAAAAAATTATCTCGTTTATCGAAATTTTAACTAATCATGCGAGTGCAGAAGAAATTATTAATACTCTCAACCAATCATACAAATATGAAAAAAGTACGAATTAATATTTTTTTAAAAACATCACGTATGAACGTTAGTTAGAACGTGAGTTTTCGAAGAACATCAAAAAGACCGACAATATTACGACTCGAAAAAATACTAACCTTAGTAATTTGAGCAAGACAGCTGATCAACTGGTTCATTCTCTCGATACCCGTAAACGATGCTGCCAGTCCTATCGGTAGTATAATAACGAGGGTAGCCACCCCTACCACCCGGTCTGATGCAGTCCGAGTGTGGAATGAAACCTGGATTATTGCTTTTGTTAACGCCGCTATTGCTGCTATACCTAGAAATGAGATAGGATAATTATTTTGATTTTTTCGGTAACCTGTGGTAGACCTCTAAGTATGGGATTAAAGCTTGAGGTTTTCATGATTTGGGGAGCAGAATGACATTCTACATAAGACAAATGTCTTGAGATTTATTCTTGTGATCATTAAAATTTTTGGGTAGGCCTGACTTTAAACGCTTATCCCTTAACGACTTCAAGTGTTTTAATGAGGCTGAGAAATTAAACCGGTACTTTAAGAACTATGCGATGCATCCGATATTTAATGATTTCCACTTTTTTGATAAGACTAAGTAACTAAACAGAGACTAAGTACTATGCACCCGATCTTTTGCAGGCATCACCGTGTGATCTGCGTTTGTCTTTAGATCATTTACGTTCACGCCCGCACGGTATATTATTCTATTCATTCATACAATAAATACTTACAAAAAACACGACCAGTGACCTCCCATAGATATTGGCAAGCTTCCAAGTCGTGATCTTCCATCCTCCTTGGACCCTCTTAAACTTGAGGGGAGAGAGACCAGCCAAGCACGACACAAACAGGGTAAAGCTAAGAGCTCCTGTCACTATACATTCCGTTTCATTAGACTCCATGCTGTTAACAAAGTTGAGTCAGGTACAGTCGTGAAGATAAATGCTTATAGGTATTACTGATAGATTTTAAATGTGATATTAAAAAATGAGGTACTCTAATGTATTTTTGTAATTACTTCAAAACGCTGAGAGCTCAGCTAAGAGCGTGACGTTAGGCATTAACCATTAAAAACAAATTGTAAAGGGGCAGCATGTTTTTGAGAGAAAAAAATGTTGTGCCCAACTGACGTAACGTGGGAAAAGGATAGGAAAAAGAAATTTCATGGTTTTTTGGCAGCGAAAATACTCTCATCAAAAGAATTTTTATCACGTCATGAGACAAAAAAAACGGGATTTTTCCATTCATTGGGTTGTCACGTTACAAGGCGACTTAGAAGCTAGTGGAAAAGACCCGAGCTCGAGACGTTAATAAAAACAAAAAATAATAATACTTACATCGGTTTTCAGAAATTCAAGTTAGTGTTATAACTTACTGCTTCATTAACTGCATGGCTTTCACACATCTAATGATACATATAACATAATCGAACCTACTTCGAACAAAATCAATCAAAATTATGGAATATTTTATAAATCTCTGCAAATAAAAAAATAAATATATTTGAAGTTCAAAATTTGGATATTTACGACAAAACTGACACTTATTATTAATGAAGTTAATTTGAGCAAATAACTCAATATGTACTGAACTCAAAACGTATGTAAATAATATTAAACAAATTGTCAAATGTCATTAATCATGCTATACATATAATACAGAGTCACGTATCCACTGAAACTGGTTAAGAACTATAAAAAATGTTAGAGAATTAACCAAATCAAGTCGTTCTTTGTAGAGTTAATTTAGTGGCGGATTAGGTGCACTTAAATTCACTGACAATTTCTTGCTATAAATTGTAATTGAAAGAAAAATATCTCTGTACATAAGCCTATGTTTTTTAAACTTGTGTTTATTTAAGTTTTCCACTCTTCGGCGCTAGTATAGAACTTAACTTTTAGCATTAGATTATAAAACTTGATTTTAGAATGATATCAGTCATGAATTACCCAAATAAGTATTTCTCCCCCAAAATTAAATGTCTCTTGATACCATTTAAAGACCTTTTTGTCGTTAGTTCAGTTTTACGAGAGAGTCAGTTTCACTAGGTTTATTCTGGACCTTGCTCTCTCTTGGACGGAATTTACGTCCAAATCAACATATTAAAATTATATACATATTTTCGCAGTCAAAGTCGTATCCAAAACTACACAATCCAAGCGTTATAATAATAAGTCATATTATTACGCATTTGTATAGTATCAATATTGACTGTGTACTGAACATTTTTACAGAATTATGTGTTAAAATGTATTCTATATGTCATCATTAAGAATGGAGGTACGATTTTGATCGTATCTATTCACAATTAAGCGATTGAGATTGGAACCTTTTATAGTAGACATTAATATTTTTAATGACATCGATTAGTTGATGACTAATACGGTTGTTTAGCATGAGGTCTATGGTTCGAATCCCGAATCAGGCAAAGTGCCTTGTCGATTTGTATGAGATTGGTATGAAATAAGATGATGATGTTATAAATATTTTGAGGCTGACTGTACTTTGAACTATTTATATGTACATATATTTCCAAACGATCATTATAGTATAAAAATATCAGTTGAAATAAATGAACTAAGTAAAGTTAAAAAATGATAGTTTGCACAATTTAAATTTTGTCAAGGTACATTAAAATTTTACATAATAGCGATGATCAAGTATACTATAGTGCTGGCTGTGACCTGAAAATAAAAGAAAATGTATTTAAGTCAGTTAAACAATAAACTCTTCAATCGACACTCCCCATGAGCTAAATGCTGTCATTTATTTGGCACTAAGATTAAGTATTGCCTACAACGTAGCAACGCTGCCAGCATTCTTGGAATGTTCCCGGTCTACAGCGATGTGGAGGACTACCTGCTACGACACGTAGATGATCTACGCGTCGTAGCACACATCATATTTTTGTTCTTTTTTGTTGTCTGTCTTTTTATCTAAATTTATCTCGAAGTATCTCATAAGACAATATTTTTGATTGATAGAATTGATCCAAAGACTTGTGATAAATTTATAAATTGATAAAAATAGGACTTTTCTTTTTGCGGTGGTCAACAAAAAAATAAAGGGAGTTACAGAAACCTTATTTTTTTTAATTTTGACTTGATGTCACTTACCGCGGCTATAACAATCCTGTTCAATTTGAAAAGCTGCATCGGAGAGTACTTGACTTGGTTCAACATAATGTGTTTGTGGAACAGCTCCAGTTCTGCGATGAGCGGGAGGTCTTCTGACGAAGTGTAGCGGAGCATCTGATTGATTAACTCATTGGTGTACTCCATCTAAATATAAAATGATATCGTCATTCGAGATTTTCCTTAAAAGGTACTTTTTTAAAATAACTAATAAATGTTATGACTCGGTTACCCCGGGTCCCTTTAGGATTTTTCACACTGACTAAGTGTGAGTTGGGGACTTTGAATACCTTCAATGCATTTTTGGTAATATAGAATTTCTTATAATGCCTTACAAACTTACATGGGCTCGCTAAGTCAGGCTCCAGAATTTTCGAATTTTTATTTTCTTCGAAATGTTTTAGTATTTGTACTAAAACAACATACCTACATAATGTGCTCATATTTATACCACTCGTCTACTTATAGGTACACTTTATTACCTGTTCATGAGTTTGATGGCAGGGCTCCACTATCATTAGTAGTTTAACGAAGTGAAATATAGCCCACGCTAGCTGTAAACCTAGTGCTGGATAGTCTGTCGTTTCTTTCACAACTGCGAAATAGAAGTTAATATTTAGATAATAAATCCAGTTGACAATTATTTAGACGGTTTTAGGTGCATTTGCATACACGCTCTATGGTACGTGAAAGAGAGTGCGTGTAAAGGGAGTGCAAGGGGAAAGGAAAGCGCTCGCGCCGCGTTCATCTGTCAAGCTAGCGAAGAAATCGCGAGCGAAGACCGCGCCGTCTTTCCCGTGCGTAATCCTGTACGCTCCCGCGATAGAGCGTGTGTGTAAGTGCTCATTCACGTTGACTCGCGGGCGCGGTGGCGGGCGCGGTCGCGAAATATCAAACATATGGCGTAAGTGCTCATTCACGTTGACTCGCGGGCGCGGTGGCGGGCGCGGTCGCGAAATATCAAACATATGGCGATGTACCGAAGTGTTCACGTACAAACCGTTCGCGCGGTCTAAGTCGCGGGCGAGCTAGCGGTGCCGCGCGCGGCCCGCGCGGCGCGCTCGCGGCGCGCTCGCGGCAATATCAAACGCATGAAGATGTTCGTGTGTGTTCACGTCGAACTAGCGGTGGCGGGCGCGATTCACTCGCGACGTCAAGTAAGTTCAACCAGTTTGAACCAGTTTGAGCCAAACGCCCGCCTGGCGGCCAACGTGAACACAAATCGCCACGTCCCCGCGCTCGCGACCGCCACCGCGCCCGCGAGTTCCAACGTGAATGGACGTGGCGATTTGTTCACGTTGGCCGCCAGGCGTTTGTTTCTAGCGGCAAGCTCAAACTGGTTGTACTTACTTGGCGTCGCGAGTGAATCGCGCCCGCCACCGCTAGTTCGACGTGAACACACACAAACATCTTCACGCGTTTATTATTGCCGCGAGCGCGCCGCGCGCGACTTCGCTAGCTTGGCCGCTACTTAGACCGCGCGTACGGTTTGTACGTGAACACTTGGGAACTACGCCATATGTTTGAAATTTCGCGACCGCGCCCGCCAACGCGCCCGCGAGTCAACGTGAATGAGCACTAAAGGTGGCCAACATGAGCTTAAATGTTACAACATACGGAATTCGTTGATGACATGGTATGTTGCCATGTTGATGTGAAGCAGGAAGGAGAGCAATAAGAACACTACTAGTAGTCCAGTGCTGCCATCTATCTGTTTTATAATGTCGCACAGGGAACAGTATAGAAATGACAGTCGATGTAATTTGCTTGAAATCAGTGGAAGACCTGAAATGAAAAAAAAAATGAAATATGATAACAAGGCATTAGTTTCGGACTTTCTATTTGTTTTTTTCAGACGATTACTTCCAAGACAAAGGATTTCTAATATGACTGGACAGATAGACCGTAATTTTGTTGTTGCTTTTGTTTTTGGCTTCTTGTTTAAGTTGGTTATAATATTAATGTGGGATTGATATAAATAATAGATTTAGTGTCAACATTACTTATATAATAGGATATTTTCGGTTTTCCGATTGGTGTTGTTTTGGAGTAACAAACTTACCTCTATTTCCGCCGTCTATTGAGCTAACGGCACGGTTGACAGTTGTGTCAAAAATACCATTAAGCGTTATAGTCCCTCCTTCATTTTTAATTAGTGCTATTTTAGCGTACAGAGGTGCTAATGATGTTACTATTGCTGTAACAAACAAGAAAGCCTCTGCTCGTTCATATTAAAAAAGAAGGCTTTTTATACTAGAGACGACTATAATGTATATAAGAAATCATTAAACCTAGTGCAACCATGGAGGTCTTGAAACTAAATGCTTCAAAATATTTATTCCAAGATGTAATGCAAAAGATAAATATCACAGAAAACACATTAAATCGAACGCTTTCTTTTAAACTTACAATTATTGTACATCTCTTGGAGCAAGTCTTTCAGGCAATAGTTCAGTAGCTGCAAGGTCGACAGCGTCTTTGTAGTCATAAGGACAAATTGTAGGACCAGTAGCAGCAACTTCATACAAGATATATTGTAGAATATATATAAACTTGACGTCAACACTGAAAAATATATAGTTAATTACTTTATTAATTGGCCGGCTGTAAAAACCACAGTAAATCTCGTTATAGCATATTCCTGAGAATGAAAACACTTTGTATCTTAGTATAAGGACAGGAATAAGAAAGAGTTCAAGGCAAGTTTGTCCCTCTGCTTCAGAGATTTTTAATTATAATTTCTATAGAGCAGAATATAATACTCGTACCTTTGACATTTTGGAATAAAGAGACATTATTCGCTTGATGTGTTACAATTACTTTGTACATAAATATTCCATAATCCGTGGTTATAGTCATACATCCAAATAAAAGTGAAAATATTAAAACTATCCACCATTTGTTTCCGTTTCTTGGATGTGACTGTCCATGGTTGAGTTCACTATCGATCTGTAAAGAAATTCATGTAAACCACTAGCTGACCCGCGCAACTTCGCTTGCGTCACATAAGAGAATCATAATTTTCCCCGTTTTTGTAAAATTTTTCCTCGATAAATGGGCTATCTAACACTGAAAGAATTTCCAAATCGGACCAGTAGTTCCCGAGATTAGCGCGTTCAAACAAACAAACAAACAAACTCTTCAGCTTTATAATATTAGTATAGATTAGAAAATTTTTGGTGGCAGTTTTAACACATGCGGTGAAATCTGTTTGAAATCAGCTACACTAAGTGCGGTTTGGGGAAGCAGCTTAAGACAAGGTTTCTTTACTATGATTTTCTCCGGAATGTAATCATTTATGGTTATTTTCCTTAAATCTTTAACAAACAATTTCAAGACGAACGCTTTAACTGCTCGTCTATCCAACAATTTGAAAAAATAAAAACACTGTCTTAAATTAAATTTACAAAATCCGCTTTACTTGTTTCAATTGTGCGAAACAGTCGAGCATCTGTCTCATCCTGTGGCTACCTGTGTAGGCTCCTATAATCACCACTACTTCCAAGATCACGATGTTTGTGATCCATAGCATACGGTTCACTTTGCCTTTCGTTCTTAATGATGTTTGCTTGTCTATCATCAAATCTGATGTTAACGCTGCTATGGTGAATAGTACTGAAAATATTTGTTTACATTTTGTTAACAAAGTGCACCTAAAGACCAAGAAAAAGTACCTAATCTACATTTAAATAAAATCGAATATAGTTTTTTTTTAATCTTTACGGTTGGTTCTTGTTCCAAATATTCAGATAATGCATTCAGCTGTTATAATTTTCTAGTGTACGTTAGTAGTTCTAAAAAATCTGAACTGACTTTAAAGAAGGCTCACAATTGATATTGACTTATATTTTTTTTATTTCGGCAGGTATTTTTAGTATCCGACTTATTTATTCAATTCGTGTCCTAGTTTTCTATTAGTTAATATATTGTACGAAGCAAAAACTTTACTAGCTGTTTAATGATTGATTTAGTGAATGTTCCTAAATTTTTATATATAAAAATTTTACTTACCGATAATGGTAACGAGAGCTTGACTGAAAAAGCTCAATATTTTTGACATTCTAATACGCCAGCCATCACGCAGACTTTCGAAGTTAAGTGGTGCTATACCAAATAAACGTGATATATAAAGAACGAAACCAATAGTCCCTGTTACAGAGCATTCTGTTTGCACAGGTTCTTGTAAGTCCATGATATCTGAAATGTAAAGTAGAATATCCATTACATATACCCAAGTACTTAATGTATCTTCAAAAAATATTTCAAAGGTTTTAAAAGACTAAGCGATAATTCCCCAACTAGCAATGGAGGACAGTAGTGGAGCAGTATCGATGAAATATCAGAAAAAAGAAACTTACTTTGAAATCACAAGTCCAGGAGATGTTTTATACGTTGAATTACAGTCACACTTACCTTTGTAATAAAGCAAACGAGAAGTCGGTTACTGAATAATCAGGAAGGCAAACGAAACAAAATTAATTACAAATAGTTCGGAATACTTGACAGTGGATAAGAAACCACTCGAATCAGTCTAATTAGCTAAACGTAACTACAGACAAGAGAGCAACAGTTTCCGAGTTTTTTAAGGTGACTAACTTACTCAGCCCATTTCAAGTTACCTATTTTCCCAAAATTAAAGAAAAAGTATTCAGTTTATAACTTATATTATTTATACTCATCCAATCGTGACATAATCCAAAAACTGAATTACAACGTCCAGTATAATTATTATTTGTAATAATATTGACTTTACCTGTTAATATTTGTATTAGAAATATCATGATAGTGAGTTTTAGGTCAGTGGCCATCTAATACGATGTTAAGGACAGAGTAGAAGAAATTACATTAAGAAGATGGACTCAAAAGCTTTGTCGAATAGTTATAGAGATTAAAAGGAACGTAGAGGAAAGACAGAGAGACTGAAAGACAAGAGGAAAAAAAAAGGAAATGAAAGAACGAAAAGGAATTAATTAGGTAAATCTTTAATACACTTTTGTTTTAATACAATCTCAAAATGCACTCGTAATAATAAAGTGAAGTTTTTTTTATTTTCTATGCAGATATACTGTCAGGTTAAGCGTTCTTGAAAGCTTTGCCAGTAGCGTCTGCATTAAACACACTGGTACTTAAACACACGTTTATTTTCTACAATTGTATCACTACTACTAAGTAAGTGGTGATGCTGCCAACAATCTGAAAAGATAAAATTTGCAAAATCAAGATAACATTTTATTTATTCTTTTTATCTATATACCAGATACCTGATATTTAAGTCAATTTTAAAACTACTTTAACTAATACGACTTTAAAATATTGTAGTACGATGTTTAGGATAATGACTTTTATGGTGATTATGTTATATTATAAAAAAGTAACAGACCATGGAACAAAGGGTGTAGTTTTAATTGAAAACATTTTTTATCGTACTATCGAAATCACAGAAATTAAAGCACAAAATGGTAATTTTTCCAAAGCTATGGGAAATGTTTTTAAAAGAACTCACGGTAGCAATAACAGTTCTATTAAGTTTGAACATGTTGAGCGGAGTGTACACGATCTCGCTGGACATCAGATACTTATAGAACAGCTCCAGTTCTGACATCAGAGAGTAGTGCTCCGCCGGACTGAAGCGCAGCAACTGACTTATCAAGTGCTTTGTACGAATCACCTAGATAGAGGAATCAGGTCTATAAAAAAAACAACTCATACATAGTGGCTAAGGTTCCAGAACGGATTAATCTTAATTAAATAATTACTTGGCATTTGATACCGATGGTGAAAGAAATTGACCGCCTCCGTTGCGCAGTGGTTAAGATCACCACCATTGCGTCGGAAGGTCATGGGTATGCCATGGGTCACACGAAACAATTATTTGTGCGATCCACAAATATTTTTTGGGTCTGGTTGGCTTTGTGTCCTTTGTTTTTATGTTTGTAAAACTCCCCACGCCACAAGAGCAATTCTAAAGAGTAGTCTTTTTAAATTTAAATAAATAAAAAAATAAAAATGTTTTGCAAACCATCTTGTATGTCTATATAATAAAAGAAAGTTTAGGTACCTCCTGACAGGTCTGGTGACAAGGTTCGACAGTCATCAACAAGCCGCTAATGTGACATAAAGCCCATAACATCTGAAATAAGCCGAACGTCCAGTCTGGTGGCTTCTGATTGAAAGGGAATATAAAAATGATTTCACAATATTTTCTAAAGCAATTAGTGGGCATGAAGGTCTTAACTTAAACTATTATTTTTTACTAGAAAACCTCGGAAATCTCTCCATACCTTTGTAAAAACCGCGTGAAAATCTGTTAAGTAGATTTTGAATTCAACGCCAACAAACTTGGCGACTTTATTTTATAATATAAGGTCGGGGAAAATGTCTTTTCGCATTATAGTACGAGTATGTATGAACTTGTAAACTCTTTGGCTTCAAGAATCACAAATGAGTACACGGTTCATTAGGTTTCTTTCAGTGAGCTCGTGAGGTACCCAAACATCGAGCTTTTTTGTGTAGAGAAAAGATTTTATTACAAGTTCATACATACTATAATGCGAAAAGACTTTATTCCCGACCTAACATGTAGTGACAATGTGTAGAATACAACTTACATAAACAAATAATTAAATGATACGCAGTGATGATGAGATGCAGTAGATAGGAAGCGATGGTTGTCACTAAGACCAAGCCGTTGCAGTCACTCAGTTGCTGGACCACATCCCCGATAGAACAGTAAAGGAAGCCGAGGTGATGGACGGCTTCTGCGTCTGACTTCGAAGACAAGTGGATAGTGTCGGCTAGAATTTAAAAAATAGTGTGTTATGCAAGACATCTGCGCATAAAAAAAAATCGTAATATGGAAGACTTTAAAAGCATAGGAATTGTGGTTAGAAGAACAGTCGTACCAAATATTTAACAAGACTGGGTTCACAGTAATCTGATCCTACTCAAATCAGTTTCCATTACGATACAACAATTGTATTGTAAAAGAAAAATTACACGCCTAAATATTCACAAAAACCCTATTATAGTTTTTATTTTACTCTATTCATTAAATTCCTTTGCAACATATTTTACTACATTCAATGTATCAAGCGCTAATGAGCCATGACCAAAAGCTGTCAAATAATCAACTAACCTGTATCAACGACCATACAGTCCACGACACCGACAATAGACTTGTAGCAGTTCATGTTGGAATTAATGCAGTCCTGTAGACTTGTGGCCACTTTTCTTTTCAATCCTGCCATTTAAAGCAGTAAATGATATTAATAAAGCGTATTGAGCAATATTATTGCCGCTAAGAGTTTTTCAGCTATCGTGCTTTGTACACAAAATAGGTACTAAATTGACAGTTTCAATTCAAGGTGATGTACAATTTGAACGTGCCAATTTATTGTTTAATATTAATGCTGGTTTAAGGATGACCTGAGTCCACAACTTAGTTTTGGATATTAAAAATGAAAAAGGTATATATGTTACTGTAAAAGCCCGAACGATGGTAAATCCTAAGATTTTCCGGTATAACCTAAGATTTACCAACTCGCAATGGTAAAAGTCCGAACAATTCTTTAATTTCGAACTTTTACCTATATTCACTTGATGATATCGAGATGTCGCCGGAGCCCCGCTTCGCGGGGCTCCTCCTTCTGGGTGGTTAAAAAAAAATAACCACGAAGGCTAAGGTGGGAGCTTCGCTTCGCTCGCTCCCACCTTAGCCTTCTAACCTAAGCTACCCATGTCGCTATGCCAAAACTCCTTCTTTATAACTATGTCACAGAATATAATTATACCGTGAAATAGTTATAAACATAGTTATGAAGGAGGATTTTTTTATATATCGTAACATAGTTTTTAAACTCTGGCTTGTTCGGACTTTTACCATTGAGAGTTGGTAAATCTTAGGTTTTACCGGAAAATCTTAGGATTTACCACAGTTCGGGCTTTTACAGTAACATATACATCAAAACATAAATGGTTCTACTCACCCTCTTCTCGTACATGCCGCACCACATTCTTCAAGCAATCGTTCAGATGATGCAATGTAGAAAGTGCTTTAACATGTACAATAGCGAGTTGTGCTATAATTACAATCATCATTATACACTCCACGTGTGACGCTATGGCATCCAAGGATGGCATTAATACTGAAATAGTTAATAACAAAAATAACGCGGTTAGAGTTGATCTTTCTAGGGAATCATAATTTCTAGTTTATTAGTTTAGATGTTGCAATGTACGAGCAATTTTTTTTGTTATTGCATTTACTTTAAAATTTTTCATTACGTATTTAGAAAATAGCATCGATAGTCGAGTGGTGGAGCATGCACCTCCCACTAAAGATTTTAATGAATTAATTTTGTGTATATTTGAAACAATATCCACTTTTGTCATTAATATCCACCGCGTAACAATAACAATATAAACTAGTACGTGAGCCTGAACTCTCTCTTTTTGGAGAACTTATGCCCTTCAGTGGGACAGTAATACAATTTGTTTGCAATAAGTTGCGTCACTACCATGGACCGTGCCATCCGTGATTCAGTTTTTGCCCATTTTGAAAATAAACTTTTAATTTTGTAACACCGACTTTACTCACCTTCATTAGATTTCATAAATATAGCACGCATATGAAGAACGAAATCGCAAATTAAAACTATATTTATTCCGACCAGTGCGTATGTAATAATCAGCTCTATCTTTCGAAATGACTTCTGTGTTGCATATTGATCAAGTTCTGCATTTATCTGAAAATTTAAGATCAATTAACTTAACAATTAAGTACTTTATACGTCAAAGAAATAACATTACATAATGCAGCTTATATATTTGCTACTTGCAAGTTTTGTGACTCTTTAAAAACCAAAAAATTAAAATTAACGATTCATCCATACTAATATTATAAATGCGAAAGTAACTCTGTCTGTCTGTCTGTCTGTCTGTCTGTCTGTCTGTCTGTCTGTCTGCTACTCAATCACGCCCAAACTACCGAACCAATTTGCATGAAATTTGGTATGGAGATAGTTTGATACCCGAGAAAGGACATAGGCTACTTTTTACCCCGGGAAAATGACGCATTTCCCGGGAAAATTCAGGTTTCGCCACCGAAGTCGCCAATTATCAATATTAAAATGACATTGAATTAACAAAATTCCGTTGTCATGGCAACAGTTTTAATGGCGCATATGCTTTAGCGCGAGTTATATGAGATATAAATAATTTTGAGAATATTTTTCGTGAAAAAAAGCATATTTTGTTGTTAAGGAATAATTAAGCTTTGTAATAGTAAAAAAAAATCATTCACGCGAGCGGAGCCGCACGGGTCAGCAGAGTACCAGTAATTCATATCACAAAATTCTCTCACATTCTCTCTTTTTGGACGCAAGCGAAGTTGCACGGGTCAGCTAGTACGTAATAATTTAAAATTGAAAAATGTATACTATCTCATGTGTACTCACGGCCGCTTGAATTTATTTTTATTTTACCCGTATATATTTATTTCTTACTCATATGAAACTGGAGGTAATTAAGAACAGAAAACCATTGACGCGAAGAAGAAGAAGAAGACGGCCGCTTGTTGTGGCGTGCGGTGGGACAACTGCCGAAGCATGTACTGCAAACCACACGCCACGGTATTTGAACTGGGTGTCTCCCTGCTTCGGAGGGCACGTAAAAAGTCGGTCCCGGTTTTTGTCAATCAAGATAACTGTCGTCAAGCCACGTCAACAATAGGCTTGAAAAACTTTGACAATAGGTTGACCACTAACCATACGATAAGAAGAAGAAGACCGCCCGCCACGCCGTTGCCGCAATTTAGGCTAACCATGCCACTTATGCCGTCCCAAAAAAGGGCAATAAAGTACCCAAGAATTTTTTTATAGTACGTTCTACGTATCTCTCGTCTTACAAACCTTTTCCATCTGTCCCAAGCAAGCAATAGTCTGCTTCATTCTGCGCAGTCCGTTGTATGCTTCAGCCATCAGTATAGAAGGCACCGTAAACATCGTGATTACTGATACGATGCTCTCTGAGCTTGTTCGAAAGTGCGTCGACTTCTCCCGCTCTAGGCCATAGTCTTCTACCAGTGAGACTAATTTTGCAAGAGCTGGAAATACATTTCTGGTTGAAGTAATAAGTGTAGAATTAAAGTTGGAAGAAAAAAAGCAATGAATGTTAAAGTTTATATAGCTTCGAGTCTGCAAAAATAAAATATGATATGTTCGGTCGACTGCAAAGAATATAAAATGAAAATATTCTTATTCTCGTATTTGTTTTGTTTTAAATTCAGTTGATGATCAGTTTAGTAGTCAATATATTTTAGAGCACTTATAGAAGCGACTAGCGCAACAGATTGAAGAGTTTTCATAACAATCATCATGCATCAATTTTGATAATTGTTAAGTACTTTATTGGATATAACTGTAAGTAGTAATAAAGAAAAAACATAGGCGAGGCGCCCATAGCCAGTTGCGCTTACCGGTCGGTAAACGATCTGTGGGTGAAGCAACCGTTGGCGCGGTCATTCCATAGATGGGTGACCGCATAGTGGTATTTGTACTGGGCGTCTCCGTGCTTCGGAGGGCACGTAAAAAGTCGGTCCCGGTTGTTGTCGATTAAGATAACAGTCGTTAAGCCACGTCAAAGGCCTTCGGGCGGCTTGAACAACTTTGACACTAGGTTGACCACTAACCATACGATAAGAAGAAGAAGAAGAAGAGAAAACATGAGGTTGGAAAAACTTAATAACATTTAAAGCTTTTTGTGAAGCTTTCTCTCGATAGTTTCGTAGGGCCCTGCCTTCCAAAATTTAGCCTATCACCTTAGCGATCGTAATACACGTATTCTTTTTAAAATCAATCCTTAAGTATACATTAATAAAAAGTACTTACATAGAAGTATAGTAAACACTTTCCCAAACAAATGAGTAGTCTGTGAGACACGGATGCGCCAGCCACCACTCACTTGTTCAAACTGGAGCGGCGCTACTCCGAATACCTTCGACACTCTCAGCACAAAGCCGAGTATACCAGACACTTCGTATTCTTCAAGTGGAGGATCCATATTTGATAATATCTAGAACTATAACCCTTTACTAAGCTATTAAAGTAAGTTTTTTAAAGAGAATATTGGATTTACTTTCGAGTAGTTTTGTAGAGAGAACGAATAAAGGTATGCTGATATAGGAAAGTCAATGTTATCTAAAGGAAAGGTCAAGAGTTAAATAAAGAATCTAATCGTGATAAGATTTATAATTCATTATATTATTATAATTAATAATATTGTACCTCCGACAGATAAATAGAAGACAATTCTGAGGGCTAGTAAAATCAATGTTGACTTAGTACAAAATAAACATGACTCTATTAATAAATTTTATTCTGATTCATTAATTACAAGATAAAAACTTTTGATAAGAAGTATATAAATTGTTTATTACATAGATACATAACATCTGTAGGCCAAGGGTATGAAATGTGGGTGAATGAGTGCCGTCCTGGCCAATTTTGGCTACGGCGGCCAGTTTAATTGAAACCAGCCAAATGTGCCGAACTTATTTTATAGTGGCCAAGTATGTACACAATACAGAGGTACGCTTTTGATTCTTTTACTCTCATAATCTGGTGGGACGGCTAAACCGACTCGATCAGAGAGAGAGGTCAGGCGCAGCACCGACGGCTTTACGTGCTCTCCAAGGCATGGAGGTCTTTGACCTCAACTTCCTAACCCTAGGCAATCTCTGAGAATAATTTTTAACAGAAAACTTAGAAAGGACTTTTTGTTCCGACCCTATTGGTAGAATTATACCAGGTGTGTATTTTATATAGTATTGCCACGTTGCTGGTGCGATCAGTAGTATAACCAACTGTTGCTCATGAAGTTTCGGGTTCGATTGCCGGGTAGAACAAAGTACTACTGGATTTTTATTTATATTATATAAATAGTTCATTTGAAAGCTGATGCTTCTCATGGAGTCTGATTGCAATTGGTTTCTCATGAAGATACTGTTATATGCTTAAAAATACGAAATTTTGGACGCTTTGACTATATGGTCATTGGTAAAATTTGAGTTTAATAATTCGGTTTCTTAGTACAATTTTTTTGATAGGCTTACTATAAAGTTAAAATTAAAACAAGTGATTGTTTGTTAATTTTTTATTTTTTATATTCACACAATTTGAAGGCCTATTCTAGATTTGTATTATAACGACTACATAAGTAGTGATGCTGCCCAAGATCTGAAACCAAAATGTTATATTACCAAAGTATCAAGACCCTTTTGTCCAAGCATTAACCTTTTTTATTTTATTATCAACATATCTAAACGGATTCAAAGTCTCACGTAGGGCGCTTTCCTACTATAGGTACGTTTGAGTAGCGAGCGTTTGACATTTATAATTACTTTAAAAAATAGTTCATACAGAAAACGCTAGTGGCGCTGATCAGATTTCCAAATAAAAAATAACTACATGGTAATCGATGGTGGTACATCTACTTTATATTTCATAAACTCACGGTAGCAATAACAGTTCTATTAAGTTTGAACATGTTGAGCGGAGTGTACACGATCTCGCTGGACATCAGATACTTATAGAACAGCTCCAGTTCTGACATCAGGGAGTAGTGCTCCGCCGGAGCGAAGCGCAGCAACTGACTTATCAAGTGCTTCGTGCGGATCACCTGCGAATTGCCATTTGTATGCCATCAGTAGGTATTTTTATGGCATATAAACAATAAATAAAGCTGAAAAAAGTGTATCATGACAAGTATGGTTTATTTAGCAAGGAACATAATAATATGTTAGTTGAACCGCACCTGTTGGCAAGTCCTATGACACGGCTCCACGACCATCAACAAGTTACCCATATGATATGTGATCCACACCACGTGAAGCACAGCCTCGTATATATCCGGGCTACGTCCGTCTGTAAATACATGCCAAGAATTTGTGTATCATCTAGTACCAATATAAATATCATCAGACACCTCACACACACCCATTTGATTCCAAACTAAGCAGAGCTTAAATTATGGTAATCAATCATGCAAAAAATTAGCGGGGCTTTTTGTTTATTAATGTCTATTTCTCTCACTCATTAATCTTTGAGCTGCTGCTGCTTTAAAATATTAACCCATTAATGTCCCAATCCTGGGACTTCTCCTCCCGGAAAGAGGGAGGGGTTAGGCCGTGAGTCCACCGCGCCGGTCAAATGCGGATTAGGGACTTTGCATACCTTCAACAAATATTCTACTAATCCTGTTCACCGTTGGCACAAGTGATAATGATTTCTAATATACACATAACTCCGAAAAGTCATTGGTGTGTTACCTCGGGTACGAACCCTCGACCACTGGCGTGGGAGGTGCAACTTAAACCACTCCGCTATCACTGCTTCTTTGCAAGATGATAAAGATATACTTACAGATACTCATAAATAGATTGAAGAATGTTATAATGAAGTGAATTAGAAAGGATATGATCATGGTCGCCAGTAGTAAGCCGCTGCAGTCACTCAGTTGATGTACTATGTCTCCGATAGTACAATAGTGAATACCGAGACGATGTATGGTCGCGGGAATTTCTTCAGATGTGAGGCATGTATCTGTATACAATTGAGAATGGAAATAAGGTATCATAGACAGTCTTGTCTTTACATCTATATCTATACTAATATTATAAAGCTGAAGAGTTTGTTTGTTTGTTTGAACGCGCTAATCGCAGGAACTACTGGTCCGATTTGAAAAATTATTTCTGTGTAAGATAGCCCATTTATCGAGGAAGGCTATAGGATATATAACATCTACGCTACGGTCATCAGGAGCGGAGTAGCAACGAAAAATGTTACAAAAACGGGGAAAATTTATCTAGGTAACGCAAGCGAAGTTGCGCGGGTCAGCTATTAGAAATATTTTTATTTTGACTAGCTGTCCAGCGCAACTTCGCTTGCGTGACATAAGCAAGAATGGGGCATAATCTTCCCCGGTTTTGAATGTCATGTTCGTCGCTACTCCGCTCCTAATGTTTGTAGCGTAATGTTATATAGCCTATCTCAATAAACAGGCTATCTAACAGTAAAATAACTTTACGATTTGCACCAGCAGTTCCTGAGATTAGCGCGTTTAAACAGACAAACTCTACATTTTTATAATATAACTAGCTGACCCGCGCAACTTCGCTTGCGTCACCTAAGAGAATGGGTCAAAATTTTCCCCGTTTTTGTAACATTTTTCGTTGCTACTCCGCTCCTAATGACCGTAGCGTGACGTTATATAGTCTATAGCCTTCCTCGATAAATGGGCTATCTAACACTGAAAGAATTTTCCAAATCGGACCAGTAGTTCCTGAGATTAGCGCGTTCAAACAAACAAACAAACAATCAAACAAACAAACAAACTCTTCAGCTTTATTATATTATATATTATTATTATTATATTAGTATAGATATAGATAATAAGCTTTGGAAAATTGCTACAGAATTGCAAATATATACACCAAAGCTAGGTATGCTATCGACAAGTTCAGTGTTTCGTCAAGTCCTTTACAAGCTAACTATCTGTTTTTTTTAATATTTGATTTAAAACAATATTATGCATCATTAGTATACTGACCTCCTTGACGTAATTGTCGCAACTGGCTCCTCAGACAATCATTGAGGTGCTCGAATGTAGCGAGTACTTTGATATGAATAAGTGAGACTTGCAGCATCAATGTGTGCAACATTACCAATTGGATATGAAATACGAGGTGCAGAAATTCTATCTGTTCTGAAATCAATCGTAGTTAGAGCTTTCTACAGTCGATACTATTGAGCATCAAAACTTTGACATATAAAATGCACTGCATAATTAGTTCATACTGTGTCCGCTAGAGGCGCTCATTGGATTGTCATACATTATTTGTCGGAGCGCCCATAGCCAGTTGCGCTCACCGGTCGGTAAACGATCTGTGTGTTAAGCAACCCTTGGCGCGGTCATTCCATAGATGGGTGACCGCATAGTGGTATTTGAGCTGGGCGTCTCCGTGTTTCGGAGGGCACGTAAAAAGTCGGTCCCGGCTGTTGTCTACTTAGATAACAGTCGTTAAGCCATGTCAAGGGCCTCTCGGGCGACTTGAACAACATTGACACTAGGTTGACCACCATGCGACAAACAAACAACAATAAACTTTGCCGATAGCTAGCCGGTTGTCGGTAGTCGATAGTAGTAGGATATCTCGGTACATTACCAATAATAATATGATATAATAGTTACTTTTAGTTGAGACATTACAAGTTACAACTTAGTATTCAAAGCGGCACATGCTTTTTGACACAATTTTTGAATTTGACTACGCTGACCATTGAACTCATGATGATGATGATGTCGTCCTGGCCGATTTCGGCTACAGCGGCCAGTTTCATTGAATCCAGCCAACTGTGCAGGACTTTGTTCATAGTGGCCAAGTGTGTGCACAATACACAGGTACACTCTCATAGTCTGGTGGGACGGCTAAACCGACACAAGCAGAGAGAGGTTAGGCGCAGGACCGATAGCTTTACGTGCTCTTCGAGGCATGGAGGTCTGAGACCTCAACTTCCTAACTCCGGGCAATTTCAGAACTCTCTCTTAAACAGAAAATCTCAGAAAAGACTTTTTGGCCCGACCCAGGATTCGAACCTGAGACCTCTTGCGCGGCAGTCGCATACACTACTGACCGTGCCACAGAGGCAGTTATTGCATTAAACATGTAGCATAAATAATAAAATAGTTTCATACGCATTACAACAAATATTACATACCTACTCTACCGGTAGTATACATGTATATAGCATGTGGAGAATAATTCAATAATATAATGAAATTTCCGATAACAAGACACCAAATATTGAGGTACCATTCGATTCTTTCATAGGATTTCGGAGTTTCGTACTGATTTAGTTCTGTGTTAAGCTGAAATGAACATGTAATATAACATTACTTTTGCATTGTCCGGTTCCCAACCTTTTCTTAGTCCAGGACCACTATTATATTATTCTTGTTAGCAGGGACCAGTATGTCAGTGTATTATAAATAAAGTGTAGTAATCATCCTGTAAATTTATTTTAAAACCATTCGCGGACCATATTTTGACTTCGCGGATCACTGGTTGGGAACCATTAGTCGAGAGGAACTATAGTTTTTTTTAATACTGGCTGATGAATGCCGAAATATCATTGAATATTGGGTAAGGCTTGAAAGTATATTTTGTAGTAGACAAAATGACAGAACAGTATGATAAATAAGAGTTTTTAAAAGTGAAGTAATGTTTTTATTTTTCATGAAACTCTGTCAATCAAGAGTGGAGTCAGTCTAGTCAACGTTAGCCTTACTTCAGGTTTTTGCGCAAATATAATCACAAACAACTCGTCAAAAATTTAACAGTGAAATACACAAATAAGAAGTAAATTATGCATTCTCTCAGCGCAGTTTTCTAGACGCAAAATTCCTTGGCAGACTATAAACTACACCTTTACTGATAAATATTGATTTCAGACCTGCTGTATCTGCGCCAAGCACGTGATGGTGTGCTTCATCCTGTTTTTTCCGGTGTAGGCTTCAGCTAAGATCACAGAAGGCACTACTGCCATATTGATTATGATGGCGACAGTATGAGACACTGACTGCAAGAACTTTCTCCTTTCTCTAGGTAAGTACGCGTCGCTTATCATACTAATTGGAACGAAAAGACATGCTGAAATGAATATAAATAAGTTTTATCGATATTACTTAACGTGATATAGAGTCAAGACAAGAAAAAAAATGCTAGGATCCTGTAGCACGATTCTCTATAATTGAAACTCGAGTATCGAGAGTTTGACATTTAAAATGCACTGCCAAAATAGTTTCTACGACGCCCGCTAGAGGCGCTGAGCCGATTGTCATACAACTTTTAAAACAAGTTGTTGCAGGAAAAAGCTTCTTTTGTTACATAATCAGTACCGCAATGTTCTACAGTCGATACTATTCAGTATAGAGAGTTTGACATTTAGAATGTACTGCCTAAATAGTTCTTACGGAGCCCGCTAGAGGCGCTGATCACATTTACGTGCAAAATTTCTCGATAGCAAGCCGGTTGTCGGTAGTCGATAGTGGTAGAGAATCGAGCTACAGGTATATCGTGTCTTCGCCTTCTTTATTTTGACATTTTACAATTAACTTCATAGTTCACAATTTTGTTTGAAGAACATGGAGAGTTTTAATCATAAAGTATCGTTTGTACTTTACTTTTCATGGGAAATATTATTTGCATTAAAGTACAAATGTATTACCTGCAGTCAAGATAACAGCCTTCCCGTAACGTCTAGCTGGTCGAGACACAGAGACGCGCCAGTCATTATTGACTCGCTCCATGCTGAGTGACGCTACTCCGAATATTCTTGAGAAACGTAGAGCAACGCCTAATGCTCCTGATACTATACACTCATTATGTACAGGGGGATGCATCTTGTTACTGAAAGAGGGTAAACAATACCGTGTACTATAAAGAAAACCTCGAAAGAGTTATGTCAATACAAGTATCTAAAATGTTTGGTGTTGCGTAAGTGCCTTGTGGAAATCCCTTCTACAGTGACAAGTTCTATGGCTGAGAATACACAGTGGAATTAAATTAATTATCATAATAAATGATCTCTTACCTTTGTCAGTTAAAATATATTTTGGTTACAGTAACATCAATGTTGTTTCAGCACAAAATAAACTTGAAGTTGCTGATAGATTTTATCATGATTGATTAATTTAAAGACAAATCAAATGATGAGTAATAATATTAACATAATTTTGAAGTTAGCTTATGTTTCGTTTTGTTCTTGTTTTCTTAATCTTTTGGCATGACCCAAGCTTCGGACTCAAATTGACTGACAAGGAGGCCGATGCTAGATTATCTTATTTTGGGATTTATACATAACTAGCTGACCCACGCAGTTACGCTCACACTTCCTTGTTTTGATTTAATTCCGATCATTTTTATTCACCTTTTACACTTTCCCTGGACTCCCACAAATAATTCGAGACCAAAATGAGCCATATCGATTAAGCCGTTCTCGAGTTTTAGCGAGACTAACGAACAGCAATTCATTTTTATATACATATATAGTTTTTTACATTATGACCACTGATCGTGGTAGTCCATTTGAGCACCCGTGGGAATAGCACCTGGACGAAAAGCACCTAGCCTAGTCCACGAAGAGCACCCATCAGTATATGTATTTGTCAGGTGCTATTCGAACGGGTGCTCTAGATAGACTACCTCCACTGATGACGAAGTTTCGGGTTCGATGTCAAGTTTTGTTTTATCTATACTAATATTATAAAGCTGAAAAGTTTGTTTGTTTGTATGTTTGTTTGTTTCTTTGTTTGTTTCAACGCGCTAATCTCAGGGACTACTGGTTCAATATGAAAAATTATTGCAGTGTTAGATAGCCCATTTATCAAGGAAGGCTATAGGCTATATATCATCATGCTACGACCAATAGGAGCAGAGTACTAGTAAAAAATGTTACAAAAAGGGGAAAATTTTGACCCTTTCTCTCTTATGTGACGCAAGCGAAGTTGCGCGGGTCAGCTAGTGTCTAATAGTTCGTAATCTTGGTTACATTGTCGACATGGTCATTGGTCATATTCGAATGTAATTTGATGTCGGTTTTGTGAGTACAATTATTACATAAACGCACTTTGAGATTAAAATAAATAGTATTGATTGTTGGATAGTTTTTTATTAATAAATTAACATTCACACAATTTTAAGACCTATTTTATATCTGAATTATAACGACTAGATAAGTAGTGATGCTGCCCAAGATCTGAAACCAAAAAGTTATATTACCAAAGTATCAAGATCCTTTTTTCCTTATCCTTATCTTTTATCCTTTTTATTTCAACTAGAGATCCAAATCAATACAAAAGTCTTCTGTAGGGCGATTTGTCATTTATTATTACTTAAACAAAATAGTTCTAACAGAACACGCTAGGGGCGCTGATCAGATTTTCATATAAAATGTCTTCATATGCTTGAATGGTGGCACAAAATTGCTAGTCTACTTGATTTTATAAGAACTCACAGTAGCAATAACGCTTCTATTAAGTTTGAACATGTTGAGCGGAGTGTACACGATCTCGCTGGACATCAGATACTTGTAGAACAGCTCCAGTTCTGACATCAGAGAGTAGTGCTCCGCCGGACTGAAGCGCAGCAACTGACTTATTAAGTGCTTCGTGCGGGTCACCTGCGAATTTAATACAATTAAATCATTAATAGTAAATATGTTATCAATAATGTATACTACTTCACTATATCCTATTTTAAAATACTTATGCATGTATAATAAAGTATCGTTATCTTTTAATTTTACGGCGTCCTATCCGTTATGCATTTTAATGTTAACTATGCGTGTATATATACAATCCGCGATGGTTTCTACCTGTTATTACCTTTTCAACATTTTCAATAATCATAACAAATAAATTCAATGTATAGGTGTTAAACGAGATGATTGCTACTTGTAGCGCAATTCTGTAGAGTCGGAACTGTCAAGTATCGAGAGTATGACATTTAAAATGTACTGTCAAAATAATTCTTACGGAGTCCGGTAGAGGCGCTTAACAGATTTTTGTGTAAATAAACAAAAATTTTAACAAAATCAACAATAATCGTTAAATTATGATTTTGAAGTTTAGTATACAATTAATATTATTCGTTTTCAATTAGAAATTTTCAAAAAAATCTCTTTATTACAAACATTGTTTTACAGGAAATCATAAAGACCCACCTGTTGGCAAGTCCTATGACACGGCTCCACGACCATCAACAAGTTACCCATATGATATGTGATCCACACCACGTGAAGCACAGCCTCGTATATATCCGGGCTACGTCCGTCTGTAAATACATGCCAAGAATTTGTGTATCATCAATTAGTGAAATTCTTTATAAAGGGATTCTTATTTCATTTATTACTAGCTTTTACCCGAAACTTCGTCCATTACCTGAATTTTCCCATGGGAATACGTCATTTTCCCGGGGTAAAAAGTAGCCTATGTCCTTTTTCGGGTATCAAAATATCTGTATACCAAATTTCATGCAAATTGGTTCAGTAGTTTAGGCGTGATTGAGTAACAGACAGACAGAGTTACTTTTATAATATTAGTATGGATATGGATAGTACAGGAATAATAGGCATGCTTATCCGACACTGCTTACTCTGTGTCAAATTTGAGTAGGAAGGGGCCATAAGCCTTCGATATGATAAAAATTCGTTTTCACAAGTCACGGTAGACTGACAGAGAGCTAGAATGAACTCAATCATTGCGATATTGCTGCTTTAGAACATTATGCAACCTTCCGGCGAGTGCAACTAGCGCCGAAACGTTAGGCATTTTAAGGTAAAATGCGTGTTGGCGTTAATTCCCGTATCCCATTATATATTAAACATGCAACACGAGAGTTTAAAAGTTATGATAGTTAAACTATACTTACAAATGCTTATAAATAGGTTGAAGAATACAATAATGAAGTGAATTAGAAAGGATATGATCATAGTCGTCAGTAGTAAGCCGCTGCAGTCACTCAGTTGATGTACTATGTCACCGATAGTACAATAGTGAATGCCGAGACGATGTATGGTCGCGGGGATTTCTTCAGAAAGTGACTGGGATATGTCTGTACAATAAAATAAGATTTTAGGTTATGTTACAATGGCCATTACACATCTTCATTTTCATTAGAAAAATGTATTGTTTTTTTGTCCTTTAAGTGAGACTACAAATACCAAATTGCCAGTTGATTTACAAACATTACTTGTGTACAAATAAAAACATGCTACTTGACCGCGTGGCCATCGGTTCAGCGCCTCTAATGGGCGTGGTAGAAACTATTTTGGCAGTACATTTTAAATGTCAAACTCTCGATACTTGATGGATCCAATTGTAGAGAATCGTGCTACTGTTTATGATTCTTCAATTAGCTACAGACTCAAAATGCCAGTGTAAAACATTAGTATACTAACCTCCTTTACGTAATTGTCGCAACTTGCTCCTCAGACAATCATTGAGGTGCTCGAATGTAGCAAGTACTTTGATATGAACGAGTGAGACTTGCAGCATCAATGTGTGCAACATTTTCAATTGGACTTGAAACGCGAAGTATAATATTTCAATGTATGCTGAAATCAATAGAAGCAATAATAATAATAAAGTATTGTTTGATATGGAGCTCAATTTGTTGAGAAAAATATATAATAAAGAAAAACAACATATTTACAATCTTACAGTAAGAAATCTACTGGGCGTTGTAGAATTTGAATGCCTGCGTGGCGCAGTAGTTTGAATCGCCAGGTTCGATTAAATAATTGTTTCGGGTCTGGTTGTACTTTGTGTCCGTTGTTCGTGTGTTTTTACAAGTCCCAGCGACACAAGAGATAATCTCAGTGCGGGAGTTGTCTTTAAAAAAAAATCTCCGCATCGCTGTGGACCGAAAACGCGCCTAAAAGACTGGCTGCATTGAAACGTTGAATAGCATTTGGGCTATAAACAGGCCAGCCTTTTGGTCACAAGTAGCGTCGAACGCTTAAACGCTTCGCAATTTCTCAAGAGAAACTGCGAGCGTTCAGGTCCCATTACCACAAAGTCGCGGCTTAAACCGGCACAAATCCGTAGGCCCCTATGAGTTAAGAGGAATTAGCAGCAGCGGCTGCAGCCCCGGCACGGTCATAATCCAAAATAATAAATAACAAGAGATATTAAATTATGTATTTACAAATATTACATACCTTCTACATCAATATTGTAAATGTCGATAAAGTGTCGAGCAAAGTGCAAGAATGTAATAAAATTTCCAAAAATAAGAGACCAAATAATGAAGTACCATTCGATTCTTTCATAAGAAGGAGGACTTTCGTGTTGGTTTAGTTCTGCGTTAATCTGAAATGAACATGACGTAATCATCATTATCATTGCGTATGACATTGCCCTGCGTCGATCACACCCGCACATCAAGGTCTTAACCAGAAAGCCCTTAAAATATTAGGTCGGGGAAAAAGTTTTTTCGCATTATAGTACGTATGAACTTGTAATAAAATCTCTTCGGCTTCAAGAATCACAAATGAGTACACGGTTCATTAGGTTTCTTTCAGTGAGCTCGTAAGGTACCCAAATTACGAGATTTTTTGTGTAGAGAAAAGATTTTATTTCAAGTTCTTTAATGCGAAAAACCTTTTTCCCCGACCTAATACATTCCTTATCAGGATTTTTTGTCAACCTGTAATATAACATTACATTCACAATTTCTAATGTAATGTATGTGGTTTTAAAACACTGGCTGCTGCAAGTATATTTCTGTTGTTACGGTACTGATCAAAATGACTAGAACAGTACGATGCGTATGAGCATTGGTGTTTGTCATCAAACTTTACTTTACAGTCTGATGGATGGATGGATGATAGATGGACGGATGGGATGTTCTGTTCATATTTTACTAGCTGACCCGCGCGACTTCGCTTGCGTCACATAAAAAATAATGGGTCATATTTTCCCCGTTTTTGTAACATTTTTACTGATACTCTGCTTTGATTGGTCTTAGCGTAATGATATATAGCCTTTCTCGATAAATGGGCCATCTAACACTGAAAGAATTTTTCAAATCGGACCAGTAGTTCCTGAGATTAGCGCTTTCAAACAAACAAACAAACAAACTCTTCAGCTTTATAATATTAGTATAGATGTATTTATTTCAGACCTGCTGTATCTGCGCCAAGCACGTGATGGTGTGCTTCATCCTGTTTGTTCCGGTGTAGGCTTCAGCTAAGATCACAGAAGGCACTACTGCCATATTGATTAAGATGGTAACAACGTGAGACACTGTCATCAACTGTAAGTATGTGTCGTTTAACAAGCCAATTGGCATACAACATGCTGAAATTGATATAAATAAGTTTTTGTTTAATACATTTATTGAGGGCATGCAAAGTCCCCAACCCGCACTTGGCCAGCGTGGTGGACTCAAGGCCTAAACCCTTCCTCATTACAGGAGGAGACCCTTGCCCAGCAGTGGGACAGTAATGGGTTAAATTTATTATTATTATTTTCTAAGTTTTATCGACATTACTGTAGCGCGATTCTCTACAATCGGCACTGTTAAGTATCGAGAGTTTGACACTTAAAATGTACTTTAAAAATAGTTCTTGCGGCGCCCGCAGCCCACTTATAATAATAACATACAATATTTCTCGATAGCTAGCCGTTTGTCGATAGTGGTAGAGAATCGCGCGTCAAGAATTTTGCTAGGCTCCTGTTTTTTCTAAATAAATAAATTTCTATGTATTTTATTATATAGCGTGATTTTAACAGTCGTTAATACCCGTTACTATCGATTTCAAAATTAATCAAAAGCATCCGCTTGACGCGATGATCGCACAAAGTTTGTTGACAGCTAGTTGTAACGAGTCAATTGTAAAAGGAAATTGCAATATGTGAGGCTTAATAAGTATTTTGTTATAATTTATAATTAATTAAAATACTCATCAGGTGAAAATTTACAAGAATTTTAAGGTAATCGTTTTGAGCTCTACTTTGTTTGAAAACTATTTTAAAAGATCGCCGTAATTGTTTTTTTATACTGTACAAAAGTCAACATAATATTACCTGTAGTAAAAATAATAGTGTTCCCATACAGTCTAGCTGGTCGAGACACAGAGATGCGCCAGTCATTATTGACTCGCTCCATGCTGAGTGACGCTACTCCGAATATTCTTGAGAAACGTAGAGCAACGCCTAGTGCTCCTGATACTATACACTCATTATGTACAGGGGGATGCATCGTTACTGAAAGAGGGTAAACAATACCGTGTACTATAGAAGGGCTTACGTCAATACAAGTATCGTGTCGAATATTTTAGGTGTTACAATAGTATTATAATGACAAGTTATATGGCTGAGTTGTATGGCTAATTGATTATTATAATAAATGGTCTTCTAACTTTGTCAGTGAAAAAAAATATTTAAGTAGTAGTAAAATAAATGTTGTTTCAGCGCCAAATAAACTTGAAGTTATTGATAGATTTTATCTTGATTAATTAATTTTAGATTAAATTAAATGATGAGTAATATAATTTCAAAGTTAGTTTTTTTTTTGGAAATTGTTTCCTTATTCGTTTGACTTGACCCAGGTTTCGAACCCAAATTGTTATTTATTTAGTTTTATTATTTACTAACAAGAAGGCCAATACTATATCTATCTTTAGGATTTAAATATTAACAATATTTTAATACTTTAACTATTAATACGAAATCATTCAAATCAATATAAGAGTATTCCGAAAAGCTGATTACTGCTTGCGGTACAATCGTTTGACATTTAAAATGACTACAAAATTAGTTTTTACGGAAGACGCTAGGGGCGCTGATCAATTTTTCATACGAAATGATACGTAATTACGTTCTTGGTTCTTGACAGTGCTTGGAAATTGCCTTTGTACTTGCTATAAAATATATTAAAGAGTTAATATGACAAAATGTATGTAAAAATAATCATTATTCTTTTCATGAAATATTCATAGTAACTAATAGTAAGAAAATATATTTGTTAAATAAATGTTGGTTGAGTTAGTTCATTAGTTTATTTACAGGGTCAATTCAATATCAACATTCTGGTCCCATTTCTAAGAATAAAAGGTACAGTAAATTATTTATACATTTCTAAATAAATACCAAGAGGCTCTCTTTTCAAACAAGGAAATTTCCAAGTACTGAATCATTTATATCACGAATAATAGAACCACATAATATATGTGGAAATAAATAAGGTCTGCTATAATTAATTGTGTCTACACACTGTTAAAATATCACCCATGCCTTGGCGAGCACATAAAGCTGTCGAGCCTGCCCGTGATAGATACATGCAAGGTCCATTGGGTTATGAGAGTGATGGAATAGAGAATCTATTGTAATCACAATACAACATAAAGTAGTTCTAAGACACGGTTTTGTACAGTCGGTACTATCGGATAGAATTTAAAATTTGCTGCAAAAAATAGAACCTACGGCACCCTCTACAGGCGCTGATCATATTTTCGTACAAATGTTATATTTATTTCTCTGCACACTGTAGCTAAATATTGGCTTGAAGAACATAATAGAAAGATTCCAGGCGAGACGGTATTTTACATTTATTAATTCAATATTGTTCTCTTTATTTCAGTAACAAGATGCATCCCCCTGTACATAACGAGTGTATAGTATCAGGAGCACTAGGCGTTGCTCTACGTTTCTCAAGAATATTCGGAGTAGCGTCACTCAGCATGGAGCGAGTCAATAATGACTGGCGCATCTCTGTGTCTCGACCAGCAAAGTTGTATGGGAACGCTATTAATTGTATTGCAGGTAAAATACTTTTACATTAACCATATAATTGACATTGGGTTGCAATTACAAACAAATCGAAAACTACACAAAAGTACTACAGTTGCAATTCCTAATATATTTTCCAATAAGATATGGAATAAACGAGTAAAACATTAGCCTTAAAGTTTAAAAAATACAAACAAAACTACAAACTGCGTTATTTGCAATCATCTTGTGACAAAACCGAATTCACAGAAACGGATACTTAGATCCAAAGTATAGAATGAATAATAAAACTATAAATAAATAATTATTGCCTTCGTCGGCATAGTAAAATGCTGACGAAGAAATGAAGGAACATTTTTCACCTGTTTTAAGACTATTGCGTACCGTACACATAATAAAAGAACATCGGGTATACAAGTACAAAAGTCTTAGCATTATTTTACACAAGTTCAATTTCAGTATGCAGCTGTATTTTTCAGTATGTAGAGAGTGCGCAAATTCTACCTGATACCATTAATCATCATGCAAAAGATGCACATGCTAATAATTTCTATTGCAGCGTCTTCTATGTTCATCGCATTGGCTAACGACGCAAACTTACCTACGGAAGTAAGGAAGTACTTTCAGTCAGGGTCCCGTATCGTCGCCACGGTGATAACAGTGACCATGGTGTCATCTGTGCTGTTCTCTGAAGTCTTCACCGGAACGAACAGGATGCAGCACACCATCGCGAGCTTGGCGCAGATACAGAAGGTTTTATCTTAAAGGATGGAAAAGTTATTGGTTATGTTTATGCCTAAAAATACTTAAATACGGAAACTGCAGACTGATGATTCCAAGGTTTTGCTACATTATTTAAGACTGTATATATTTGAATCCTTGTTGTTCATAAAACCTCTGTGGCACTTTTTATCAATATCGACTATAAAATTGTCAATAATATTTCATTGAAATTTTTTAACTTTGCAAAAGCCATTTTCTGTAATTATTTTTTAATGTTAATGGTTGCAGATCGATTGTACTCATTGTAGCAAATTGCCCGCAAAATAAACTTAAGATTCTGAGACTATTTTAAAAATACGAAATCCTATCTTTAAGCCAGAAAGTAACAAAGGAATTATAAATTAGATGTCCATTTCAGATAAACACAGAACTCAATCAACACGAGACTCCTGGGTCGCATGAAAGAATCGAATGGTTCTTGGTCACTTGGTCTCTTATTATCGGCAACATTAATGTACTAGCGAACTCTGCTTTGCTCACCTTTGACATTATTAATACCCCCGTGAAAATCGGTATGTAATATTGGTTTTAACGCTTATCTTGAAATTGCTACTAAACAACATAGAGACCAGCTTTATTCACGTGCAAGGTGCGCGGGTGGCGGAGGGAATAAAAAAAATTGAATTTAAAAGACTTTTTACTAGGCATTTAGAAACCTATGCACAAGACAGTTGCCTCGCTGTTGCGGTTACTTCATTTAAGACATACTGGGAATTATAAATTTTACTCTAGATGTATAATTTAGCTTTCTACTAAGTTGTTAGATTATGATGTACCTATACCTACTTCATGAAAAAATTTAGCTGCGATATCGGCTGTTGTCAATAAAGGTAACAGTCGTTAAGCCATGTTAGAGCTCTTCCAGCAGCCTTGAAACTAGGTTAACTATAAGAAATAACTATAAATTCAAATACCCGATGTAGCACTTGTCCTATAAAGCTTTAAATGATTTAATGTCATAAAGAAAGAAGATATTTTAATAATTGATTGGTACTTTTTATTGCAGAATACTTACAACTGTGTTATTTAACGTTTCAAATGCAGTTGGTAATGATGCACTCATTGATGCTGCAAGTCTCGCTCGTGCATATCAAAGTACTTGCTACATTCGAGCACCTCAATGATTGTCTGAGAAGCAAGTTGCGACAATTACGTAAAGGAGGTCAGTATACTAATGTTTTACTGTGGAATTTTGAGTCTGTAGATAGTTTAAGAATCATAAATAGTAGTATGATTCTCTGCAATTGGATCCATCGAGTATCGAGAGCTTGACATTTAAAATGCACTGCCAAAAAGTTTCTACGACGCCCGTTAGAGACAAAAAAATAATGATTTTTTTAATGAATGTGAAGATGTGTAATGAGCAATATAAAATTACCTAAAACTTATTTTCTTGTACAGACATACCCCAGTCACTTTCTGAAGAAATCCCCGCGACCATACATCGTCTCGGTATTCATTATTGTACTATCGGTGACATAGTACATCAACTGAGTGACTGCAGCGGCTTGTTACTGGCGACCATGATCATATCCTTTCTAATGCACTTCATTATAACATTCTTCAATCTATATATAAGCATTTGTAAGTAAAGCATCGTTTTTTAAAAACTACGGTAGTCCTGTGGTCTAAAGCTTTGAGATATCTTGCTCATTGCGCTACCCATGAGGACCAACTCTTCACGTAAGTCAAGATAATATCTGAATTATTACAGCGTTTCTTTACAGTCGGTACTAATGAGTATCGAGAATTTGGCATGTACCAAACAATTAGTTCCTTCGGCACCTCCACCCTAGTCTCAACCTTCTAACTCCGGGCAATCTCTGAGATATTCTTAACAGGAAAATTCAGAAAAGATTTTTGGCTCCACAAAAGATCTAAACCCGAGTCCTTTGCGCGGCAGACGCATACACTACTGTATGCTCCATAGACGTAGTCACTTAATTAGCCAAATACAATAGAATTGCGGGCAGCAAGTAGTGGTAAGTTAATTAATAAATGATTGAATGTGTTTTGCAGACGGAGATGACCCAGACCTTTTTGAATCAATGATTCTGGTGGCGTGGGTCATCTACCACGCGGGTAACTTGTTGATGATTGTCGAGCCGTGTCATAGGACTTGCCAACAGGTGAGGTTGCACTATATTATGATCCTAAACAATCCTTGTCATTTATTATTTACACAAGAATACTTACAGGTTACAAATATATTTAAACTAAATTATATTATCTAATATATACAAAAATCTAAATATAAAAAAAGGAAAGAAAAGAAAGGTCTTTGTCATGATTCATAAGACCTAACGCCTATTATCGGTATTGGCAAGTAAAAAGCTCGTTTGACATCTCTAAACGCAAACGAACACTATCGCAAACTTTGTTTTTGCATGCTTAAAGACTCGTCAACTTCCCTTTTGGGCGTTGTAGTATGCCAAAGCATAGTTTCCGATAATGTGGGCTTTCATAAAAAACTGCTAAAGGATCCTTTTCTTTATTATAATAAATGGTCTTCTAACTTTGTCAGTGAAAAAAAATATTTAAGTAGTAGTAAAATAAATGTTGTTTCAGCGCCAAATAAACTTGAAGTTATTGATAGATTTTATCTTGATTAATTAATTTTAGATTAAATTAAATGATGAGTAATATAATTTCAAAGTTAGTTTTTTTTTTGGAAATTGTTTCCTTATTCGTTTGACTTGACCCAGGTTTCGAACCCAAATTGTTATTTATTTAGTTTTATTATTTACTAACAAGAAGGCCAATACTATATCTATCTTTAGGATTTAAATATTAACAATATTTTAATACTTTAACTATTAATACGAAATCATTCAAATCAATATAAGAGTATTCCGAAAAGCTGATTACTGCTTGCGGTACAATCGTTTGACATTTAAAATGACTACAAAATTAGTTTTTACGGAAGACGCTAGGGGCGCTGATCAATTTTTCATACGAAATGATACGTAATTACGTTCTTGGTTCTTGACAGTGCTTGGAAATTGCCTTTGTACTTGCTATAAAATATATTAAAGAGTTAATATGACAAAATGTATGTAAAAATAATCATTATTCTTTTCATGAAATATTCATAGTAACTAATAGTAAGAAAATATATTTGTTAAATAAATGTTGGTTGAGTTAGTTCATTAGTTTATTTACAGGGTCAATTCAATATCAACATTCTGGTCCCATTTCTAAGAATAAAAGGTACAGTAAATTATTTATACATTTCTAAATAAATACCAAGAGGCTCTCTTTTCAAACAAGGAAATTTCCAAGTACTGAATCATTTATATCACGAATAATAGAACCACATAATATATGTGGAAATAAATAAGGTCTGCTATAATTAATTGTGTCTACACACTGTTAAAATATCACCCATGCCTTGGCGAGCACATAAAGCTGTCGAGCCTGCCCGTGATAGATACATGCAAGGTCCATTGGGTTATGAGAGTGATGGAATAGAGAATCTATTGTAATCACAATACAACATAAAGTAGTTCTAAGACACGGTTTTGTACAGTCGGTACTATCGGATAGAATTTAAAATTTGCTGCAAAAAATAGAACCTACGGCACCCTCTACAGGCGCTGATCATATTTTCGTACAAATGTTATATTTATTTCTCTGCACACTGTAGCTAAATATTGGCTTGAAGAACATAATAGAAAGATTCCAGGCGAGACGGTATTTTACATTTATTAATTCAATATTGTTCTCTTTATTTCAGTAACAAGATGCATCCCCCTGTACATAACGAGTGTATAGTATCAGGAGCACTAGGCGTTGCTCTACGTTTCTCAAGAATATTCGGAGTAGCGTCACTCAGCATGGAGCGAGTCAATAATGACTGGCGCATCTCTGTGTCTCGACCAGCAAAGTTGTATGGGAACGCTATTAATTGTATTGCAGGTAAAATACTTTTACATTAACCATATAATTGACATTGGGTTGCAATTACAAACAAATCGAAAACTACACAAAAGTACTACAGTTGCAATTCCTAATATATTTTCCAATAAGATATGGAATAAACGAGTAAAACATTAGCCTTAAAGTTTAAAAAATACAAACAAAACTACAAACTGCGTTATTTGCAATCATCTTGTGACAAAACCGAATTCACAGAAACGGATACTTAGATCCAAAGTATAGAATGAATAATAAAACTATAAATAAATAATTATTGCCTTCGTCGGCATAGTAAAATGCTGACGAAGAAATGAAGGAACATTTTTCACCTGTTTTAAGACTATTGCGTACCGTACACATAATAAAAGAACATCGGGTATACAAGTACAAAAGTCTTAGCATTATTTTACACAAGTTCAATTTCAGTATGCAGCTGTATTTTTCAGTATGTAGAGAGTGCGCAAATTCTACCTGATACCATTAATCATCATGCAAAAGATGCACATGCTAATAATTTCTATTGCAGCGTCTTCTATGTTCATCGCATTGGCTAACGACGCAAACTTACCTACGGAAGTAAGGAAGTACTTTCAGTCAGGGTCCCGTATCGTCGCCACGGTGATAACAGTGACCATGGTGTCATCTGTGCTGTTCTCTGAAGTCTTCACCGGAACGAACAGGATGCAGCACACCATCGCGAGCTTGGCGCAGATACAGAAGGTTTTATCTTAAAGGATGGAAAAGTTATTGGTTATGTTTATGCCTAAAAATACTTAAATACGGAAACTGCAGACTGATGATTCCAAGGTTTTGCTACATTATTTAAGACTGTATATATTTGAATCCTTGTTGTTCATAAAACCTCTGTGGCACTTTTTATCAATAACGACTATAAAATTGTCAATAATATTTCATTGAAATTTTTTAACTTTGCAAAAGCCATTTTCTGTAATTATTTTTTAATGTTAATGGTTGCAGATCGATTGTACTCATTGTAGCAAATTGCCCGCAAAATAAACTTAAGATTCTGAGACTATTTTAAAAATACGAAATCCTATCTTTAAGCCAGAAAGTAACAAAGGAATTATAAATTAGATGTCCATTTCAGATAAACACAGAACTCAATCAACACGAGACTCCTGGGTCGTATGAAAGAATCGAATGGTTCTTGGTCACTTGGTCTCTTATTATCGGAAACATTAATGTACTAGCCAACTCTACTCTGCTCACTTATGACATTATTAATACCCCCGTGAAAATAGGTATGTAATATTGGTTCTAACGCCTTTCTTGAATTTCCTACCAAACAACATAGAGACAAGCCTTATACACATGCAAGGTGCGCGGGGAGCGGAGGTAATAATAAAAAAATGATTTTAAAATATTTTTTTCAAGGCATTTAGAAATCTATGCACAAAATGGCTGCCTCTTTGCTGCGGTTACTTCGTTTAAAACGGACTGGGAATTATTAATTATACTCTAGATGTATAATTTAG
This sequence comes from Anticarsia gemmatalis, assembly GCF_050436995.1. NCBI lineage: Eukaryota > Metazoa > Arthropoda > Insecta > Lepidoptera > Erebidae > Anticarsia > Anticarsia gemmatalis. Next base: position 2,410,013 of record NC_134764.1, on the reverse strand, counting down.
TTTTCTACTAAGCTGTTAGATTAAGCTATAGCTATACATGAATAAATTGAGCAGTATTGGTATGCAATATCGGTAGTTGTCAATAAAGATAACAGCTGTCAAGTCATGTTAAAGGTATTTCGGTTTGCATGAACAGCCTCGAAACTAGCCTAACTATGCAAAAAAAAAGAATACCCAAACTATCACTTGCCCCATAAAGCTTTAAATGATTGAATGTCATAAAGAAAGAAGATATTTTAACAATTGATTGGTACTTCTTATTGCAGAATACTTACAACTGTGTTATTTAACGTTCCAAATGCAGTTGGTAATGATGCACTCATTGATGCTGCAAGTCGCGCTCGTTCATATCAAAGTACTTGCTACATTGGAGCACCTCAATGACTGTCTGAGGAGCAAGTTGCGACAATTACGTAAAGGAGGTCAGTGTACTAATGTTTTATAACGGAACTTTCAGTCTGTAGATAATTTAAGAATCATAAATAGTAGTATGATTCTCTGCAATTGGATCCATCGAGTATCGAAAGCTTGACATTTAAAATGCACTGCCAAAAAGTTTCTACGACGCCCGTTAGAGACAAAAAAATAATGATTTTTTTAATGAATGTGAAGATGTGTAATGAGCAATATAAAATTACCTAAAACTTATTTTATTGTACAGACATACCCCAGTCACCTTCTGAAGAAATTCCTGCGACCATACATCGTCTCGGTATTCATTATTGTACTATCGGTGACATAGTACATCAACTGAGTGACTGCAGCGGCTTACTACTGGCGACTATGATCATATCCTTTCTAATGCACTTCATTGTAACATTCTTCAATCTATATATAAGCATTTGTAAGTATAGCTTCATAGACTTTTAAAACTACGATAGGTCTCTTCACGTTATTCTTCACGTTAGTCAAGATAATATCTGAATTATAAGCGCGATTCTCTACAGCCGGTACTAATGAGTATCGAGAATTTGGCATGTAGTGAACAATTAGTTCCTTCGGCACTCCCATCCCAGTCTAATCTCCTAACTACGGGCGATCTCTGAAAAATTCTTAACAGGAAAACTCCGAAAAGATTTTTGGCTCTACCCAAGATCCAAACCCGAGACCACTGCGCGGCAGACGCATGTATTACACTACTGATTGCGCCATATAGGCAGTCACTTAATTAGCCATATACAATAGAATTGCGGGCAGCAGTAAGATAAAATAATTGAGTGTGTTTGCAGACGGCGATGATCCAGACTTTTTCGAGTCGGTGATTCTGGTGGCGTGGGTCATCTACCACGCGGGTAACTTGCTGATGATTGTCGAGCCGTGTCATAGGACTTGCCAACAGGTGAGGTTGTACCATATTATGATCCTTGCTAAACATCCTCGTCATTTATTATTTACACAAGAGTACTTACAATTTACAAATATATTTAAACTAAATTATATTATGTAATATATACAAAAAACTAAATATAAAAAAAAGAAAAGAAAAGAAAGGTCCTTGTCATGATTGATTAGGCCCAATGCCCATTATCGGGATCAGCAAGGAAAAAGCTCGTTTGGCACCTCTACACGCAAGCGAACTATATCGCAAACTTTGTTTTTGCATGCTTAAAGACTCGTCAACATTCCTTCCGTCAAGTTTCCGACAATGTAAAAAAATGCTAAAGGATCCTTTTCTTCACCGATGCCGATAATGGGCGCCGAGCCTAAAGCACTTACTATAGTTAGATCTATTGTTCATATGCGAGAGAAACATCTGCTAAATGATGGCATACTAATGGCAATCCGCAGGTGACCCGCACGAAGCACTTGATAAGTCAGTTGCTGCGCTTCAGTCCGGCGGAGCACTACTCTCTGATGTCAGAACTGGAGCTGTTCTATAAGTATCTGATGTCCAGCGAGATCGTGTACACTCCGCTCAACATGTTCAATCTGAATAGAAGTATTATTGCTGCGGTGAGTTAGGGCACTTTTTTAACGCGACAAGTAGCTAACAGTACCTCGATTTTCAATCACTATCGACTACCGACAACCGGCTAGCTATAGAAATTTTGACATTTAGAATGTACTGCCAAAAGAGTTTCTACGACGCACGTCAGAGGCGCTGATCAGACTTTCATACAAAATTCCTCGATGACGGGTTGTCGGACGGTTGTCGGTAGTTATAGAGAATTGTAGCTCGATTCTCTACTTCTATCGACTACTACTTTTGACGTACTTGTAAATGTTAAAGGATTGTAGCGGGTGTAAAAAATCTTATTTACTTGTGTTTCCACTATACTATAGTTTCAGTTGTTCATGCTAATCTAAAAATAATGTAAAGAAAGTGTTTGGTTAATATAAAAATATCATTTTGATTTCAGATCTTGGGCAGCATCACTACTTATATTGTGGTCATAATACAGATTTAAGATGGTTTATAGTATAGTTGTGTATTGTGTCATTAATTAGCAAAAATAAAACCAGTATAAAATGATTGTTTTTATTTAAAAACCCAAAATATGTAAATCTAGCGTCTGCCAGTTTGCTTGTCTCAAGGTTGGGGGTTCGAAGCTCGGGTCGGGACAAATGCCAGACAAAATATTGTACGTGTCCATTACAGTTTTATGACTTACAAAAATGAATTTTAATTGTCTATTTGACATGTCAAATAGTTTAACATTAATAAAAAAATGGCATGAGAAGAAACTAAAAATAATTATCACAGCGAACAGAATCTTGTGATCAAGATAGCAACTGGGACGTCATAATATTTTTATTATTTTCTATCATTTGAGTTTATCTAAAAATATATTATTTGAACCCGTTACTGCCCATCACGATGTTTTCCTTCACCGTTAGTACAAGTGATAACTATTCCTAATACACACATATATAACTGCAAAAAGTCAATGGCCTCGGATTCGAACCATCGACCACTTGCGTGGTAAATGCAAACTTACAGCACTTCACTATCACAGATCATAATTAATTAATCACGATAAAATCATTTAGTTTTAGTTTATTTTGTGCTGAAATAACATTGATTTTACTATAACTCAAATATACTCTAACTGGCAAAGATACAAGACCATCTATTATAATAATAATTTATTAAACTCCATTTTGTATTCCCTGCCATAGAACTGTCACTATAGTAGGGTGTTGCAGAAGGTACTATTGTAACACCTAAAATATTCGAAACTATAATTGTATTGACGTAAGCCCTTCTATAGTACACGGTATTGTTTACCTCTTTCAGTAACAAGATGCATCCCCCTGTACATAATGAGTGTATAGTATCAGGAGCACTAGGCGTCGCTCTACGTTTCTCAAGAATATTCGGAGTAGCGTCACTCAGCATGGAGCGAGTCAATAATGACTGGCGCATCTCTGTGTCTCGACCAGCTAGACTGTATGGGAACGCTGTTATCTTGACTGCAGGTAAGGTACTGAAAAAAAGCAGCTTCTTTAAATATTAGGTCGGGAAAAAAGTCTTTTCGCATTATAGTCTGAATGAACTTGTAATACAATCTCTTTGGCTTCAAGAATCACAAATGAGTACACGGTTTATTAGGTTTCTTTCAGTGAGCTCGTAAGGTACCCAAATATCGAGATTTTTTGTGTAGAGAAAAGATTTTATCACAAGTTCATACATAGTATAATGCGAAAAGACTTTTCCCCGACCTAATATTTGCTGTATTTATTGGGCCTTATGGAAAAATCAGAAAATTAAACCTAGACTAATTAAATTCACTTAGCCTTTTGTTCCAAACTATGTTGGAGTCGGCTTCCAGTCCCACCGGATGCAGCTGGATACCAGTGTTTTACATGGAGTGACTGCCTATCTGACCTCCACAACCCAGTTACTTGGGTATTAACACGATACCCTTCGGTAAGACTGGTTGTCAGACTTTCAAGCTTCTGACTACTGTTAACGACTGTCAAAGATCTTCGAAAATGACAGCCGGGACCCACAATTTAACGTGCCTTCCGAAACACGGAGGAACTCGATATGTATAAGATGGTCACCCATCCACGGAACAACCTCGGCAAGCGTAGCTTAACCTCAGAGATCGATCCGTGCTGCTGTTGCAAACTAAGTCACGAGCTCCTCAAAAACCTAGACTAATATTATTAGGAAAAAAATACCCTACTTTACTAAATAGTCTAATTAATTGCAGGACACTAAATAATCTTAGTTGACTCCATCTATCGCCAAGTAATATTTATACAACACGTTTATTTAAATTACAGTATGTCTGATGTTAATGGCTTTGGGACGCGACGCGTATATACCTCTAGAAAAGAGAATATACTTGCGGTCGGGGTCCGACGTAGTGGCCACGGTGATCAATTTGTCAATAGTATCGGCTGTGGTCTTCGCTGAAGCATACTCCGGAACGAACAGGATGAAGCAGACCATTGCGTGCTTGGCGCAGATACAGCAGGTTTGACATACATAATATTAGATCGGAGAAAAAGTATATTCGCATTATAGTATGTATGAACTTGTAATAAAATCTTTTCTCTACACAAAAAAGCTCGATATTTGGGTACCTCACGAGCTCACTGAAAGAAACCTAATGAACCGTGTACTCATTTGAGATTCTTCAAGACAAAGAGATTTTATTACAAGTTCATACATACTATAATGCGAAAAGACTTTTTCCCCGACCTAATATTTATGAGAAAGAAGCAGTATTTTGAAGTTAATTTTAAATTATAGTTTGGTTTATACTTAAAAATCCATTCTTGATTGCCAAAGTTTGATATTAGGTAAGCAGAAACGTCCATAAACTCAATTGTTGCTAGACCGGTCATAAAAACATGCGATTCGTGTAATTTTAATCAAAGCGGTTAGAAAACATCAACCAATATTGGAGTGTTAGGCAGCCAACATTTAAAAGATATAAAAAAAAACTATTTTATATTAAAAATTAAATATTATGTAACTTGTTTGTTTATTTTAGATTAACGCAGAACTAAATAATATGAATGATATGAAAATAATATGAAATAAATAATATGAAGTAACAATAAAATACATATGTACTTATACCAGTATTAGCAAAGGTAGCTCTGTCTATCTCATCATCATCATCAGCAGCATCATCATCATCATCATATCAGCGTATAGACTCCAGTCTTCTGCTGGACATTGGCTTCCCCCAACGATGTCTACAACGTTCGGTCTAACGTCGCCCGCTTTTTCTTATATTTGTCCATCTATCATGGTGTTATTTTGATAAAAAGTACGGGGTCTATTAAATATATACAACTCGAGCTTTAGTAATTCCTCTAGTGTTGCAGGGACTTTTAGAAACGAAGAAATAACAGAGATCACACACAACGGACCCGAATTAAATTTTCGTAGATTGCACAAATATTTGTTCCATGTTAAAGTAAAATTAAGGACCTCGCTCTTCCGTTGAAATGTGATGTAATTTCCACAAAATACATTTGTTTACCTGCTTATGTGTCCTATGGCACGGCTCAACAGTCAATACCAAGTCTGAAAAGTGGTAAATGATCCACCATAACGACAATAAACCTCGGTAGAAGTCTGTAGAATCTCCCACTGTAATGATATAAAAAGATTTTTTTTTAAAATAATTCGAATAGCAGGTTTGTCTGAATCTCTGAATGCAGCATTATTTTATGTACATTAAAAGCGCAAAATAAATACAAAGTTTGTTGACATGTCTGCCGTATGCACACTTCAGGATGACTATAGTCCGACGTTTTAAAACAAAACTTTTATTGTGATTTCTTACTGTTGGCTAACCAAGTATCGGCAATTTTACATTTTCTTGATAACTAAGTACGTACAGAATTCCCTTAGGACGCTGGTCAAAGGATAGCTATTTATTTATTGACTAGCGGACCCGACAGACGTTGTCCTGTCTAATAAATTAAAAATTAATTAAAAAAACATTGTCCAGCGGACAAAATTGTGAATCTAAACCATTCTCAGATCCCCTTGAACACACACAAAAAATTTCATCAAAGTCGGTCCAGTCGTTTAAGAGAAGTTCAGTGACATACACACTTACAGAAAAATTATATATATAAAGATAGTCAAAGGTAGTGTTAGAAAATCAACTCAGCAATGAAATAATTAGCTAAATGAAAAGAACTTACGAAGCAAGACAATAAAATTGTATGGAACTATTATAAGATGTGTGAAGTAGGACATCATGATAGCCACGAGCAATGGACCGTGACTGTCGCTCATTTGTTTTACTACAGTTTCCAGAGAACAGTACAGGAAGCCGAGGCGACGAACTACGTGAGCTGTCTCGAACGATTCATGTTTTCTCTCTGTAGAAAAATAACTTATGTTATGAGCGATGTTATAGGAATGACAAATAAAGAAATGTAAAATATGTTTTCTTGCCTCCTCCAAATATTGGTCGGGGAAAAAGTCTTCTCGCATGTATGAACTTGTAATATAATCTCTTTGGCTTCAAGAATCACAAATGAGTACACGGTTCAGGTGTCTTTGAGTGAGCTCATGAGTTACACAAATATTGAGCTTTTTTGTGTAGAGAAAAGATTTTATTACAAGTTCATACATACTATAACGCGACTTTTTCCCGGCCTAATAAATTAAAAATAGCTCAAATAAGCATTGCAGTTTCAAATGGGATAATTATTACCTAGAAATCAGAATAAAACACAAGTAACTGACAAGGAACACTTTTAAAAAAATTTACTTCACTTGTTCAGTTTTATAGCAGGGTAATTATTTTTTAAACTCATATTTGTAAGTCACATCACATCTCATGTAGACATTATTATGGAACTATAACTATCATTAATACTAATGATTACGTTAAGATTATAATAATACTAACCTTTTCTACGAACATTTCGCAGTATGCTCTCCAAACAATCGTTGAGGTGATTGAAGGTAGACAACACAGATACAAATATCATTGTGATTTGACAAGTTAACACTTTCATCATACCGATTTTACAGTGAAAAAACAAGAACATACTATGCACGAGAACTGAAATTAAAAAATACAATGAATAAATACAGTATTACGAGGATGAGTAATCGCTTTCTACGTAAGTAGTTGGGGTTTTAAATCAATGCAAATGGGGTTTCAAAAATGTGTGTATAAAAATAAAAATCCTCTTTCTATTACAAACCTGGCATGCCTAGGAGATCTTTAGAAAAGTTCTTGAAGGAATCCAAACTCTCATTTGCAACAGGTCAACGAAGAGGAATCAAGGCTCTACATTAATACCTGACGATTGATTCAAAGTTCGGAGCTGGACGAAGCAGATCTTCATCCAATTTCGATTCGAGGCAATTTTATACCCAGCAGGGGAATAGTAATTAATTTGATTTACTTTTGTAAGCTCATGTTACTTTGAGTTATTTATACATACCGTTTCTTGGTTGATGTCTGAATAGAATATCGTAGTTGTATAATCCACCTTCTATAATGAGAAGACCTCCTCCGCCCACGAGGGTCCATATTGTGATAAATACTTGATACCTTTCATATGACGCGAGGCGGCCATATAGGACGAGTTCTGTATTTATCTAGAAACATAAGTACATGTAACTACATCTATTTAAATCTAGGAATTAACGCTTTAATTGTAGATATTAATAAGATTATTCACCTTCAAAACTTTAGAGCACACTATAAACGAGAAAACAAAAATATCTACAATGTATTGTAATAAGACTAATAACATAAGAGTAAATAAATTATATTTCATACTAAAGACATAAATCCATGAGAGACTCGACTCAAAAGATCAAGAGCATATCTCTAACTGAAGTAGCCAAACTTATTACCTTTTGTATCTGTGCCAAGCCTGCGACTACTTCTTCAATCCTGGACTTTCCGCAGAACAATTCCACCAGTATAACTAAGAACAAGGTCGCAACGGTTATGAAAACAACCACTATTTTGGAACTGGCGCGAATTGCAGCAGACTTTAAGTCAGAGAAGATGGTTGCCGACCAAAATCCGGAACATAGACCTGCAAATGATGTTATAGAAGTTGATTTTCCTGCACAACTCTAACTAAAAGTTGAAAATGACTTGATCAATTAAAATAGTTTTTAGCAAAGCTTTGAGTATCTGTTTCTTTCATTTGTAGCGACTCGACAGACCTGAATATAATTTAGCAGGGAGATGAAAAGACATTTGTAATATTCACATAGACATGACAGACACTGGCATTCATATAGGCAACAAAAAAAACAATGGTGACTATAAATACAACACAGTCGGCATTGTTTATTGTTTGCAAAAAAAATTATATGTCATCAATATATTTTTTTAAAAATAATATTTTGTATCAAAAGCTCATAAAAGTAACTTACAAAAAGATATAACAAGAATTTTGCTGTACAAATTGGCGACCCGTGTGACACGGATGCGCCAACCGTCGTTGCTTTTATCAAAGCTGAGCGTGGCGACGCCGACCGCACGTGACACACGGAGTACGAAGCCTAGCGCACCAGATACTGTGCACTCTTGTCGGACGACATCCATCTTGAATAGTCTAAAAAATAAATGTAGGTTAGTTGGGTTATTCAAGTGATACAATTTTCGCCGAATCCTAATGTTGATCAATCAGTCTAGCCCTTCTTTCGAGTTCTAGCAGTTATTTTGACTCCTGGTAACGAATGTCAAAAATCTTAATATTAGGTCGGGGAAAAAGTCTTTTCGCATTATAGTATGTATGAACTTGTAATAAAATCTTTTCTCTACACAAAAAAGCTCGATATTTGCGTACCTCACGAGCTCACTAAAATCAACCTAATGAACCGTGTACTCATTTGTGATTTTTGATGCCAAAGAGATTTTATTACAAGTACATACATAGGTACTATAATGCGAAGACATGTTCCTCGACCTAATATTACGGTAGGGACCCACAATTTAAAGTGTTTTCCGAAACACGTAGTTCCACTGAACATTCGAAATAGTCATCCATCCACATAACAATCCTGGCAAGCGTAGCCTAACCTCAGAGGTCGAACCGGTAGTTACCTCATCCTAATGTTGATATAAATGCAAAATATCAATTATGCACTAAAATACGTGGTGAACTATTTTGAGACAAAGTTATGGGGGCGGAGAGACGGAATTGCTTTTTTCAAAATTTATTTTGAGAAAACTTCGTGCGATCTACCTACCTGATACTTAGTGTGTTTTCTTATAGTGTGCCGCATAATCCGTCATTAGAATAAAGTAACGATTACAATATTTCTTAGTAATTTGATAACGGATCAAGAATTAGGAATATTTATATTGTTTACATTACGATACGCTGTTAGAGTAAAAGTTACTTAGCAGTGTATGTAAATTGGTTATTTATTGGTCATTAAGGGTTCCCCCACACTTGAAGCAGAATTGGCTAAGTCCAGGCTCTTGTTGGCTAAGTGCTGACCTCAGTCAAAATTAACTTAATCAAGACAGTCTTCAGATTTGTCTTACATTATGGTCAAGTCATTATCAAAGGATCGGTAGCGCGATTTTCGATTATTGACAACCAATAGAAAAAAATGTATGAGAATCTGACCAGCACCTCTTCTAGCGGGCGCCGGAGGAACTATTTATGCAACGCATTTATAATAACTATCTTTTGGTGCTCCATTATACTTATTATAGAAAATCGCGCTAATGTTTATCTAAAACTAGTCTATGAAAACACTATTCCACTCTTGGCCACGTCTCGTAACAAATGATGTGAAGAGACCCTAATACATTTGAAAAAGCCGTAGCCCAATGATTAAGGCTTAGACTTACTTAGGTTGTGGGCTCTAATCCACTTCAAGAAAACATCGCCAAAAAATAGAGTTATGCCTAATTCAGTAGTAGCAATGTCACATCTTATTAGTCCAAGAAAAAAAGTATAGAATTTCCGTTTTCGACTTTTTCTGCAATGCAAGCACGTATTGCAGAAAATATACCTTGAATAAGATTTCTAAGATAACTATGCATAATAATATAAAAGAAGCAATATGATAGTTTTTTACCCCAAAGCCGACTGACTGAGTTAGTTAAATGTCAACATTATGTTTTGACATTTAAATTAACTCAGTCAAAGCCACCTGAAATTCCACATATCTATGAAATAAATCGAATAAAAAAAACGGTAATAGGTACAAAATACTTTATAAATATAGGTATGCATGTGTTGATGTACATCATCATGCCTACTAAATTGCATAGCATAATATGATGGTAAATAATGTTAATCTCAAAATCTTTCCACGTGAACAAAGTCGATTAAAACAAATTTTTTATACAAAGTTCAGTATTTACTGTCATGGAAACATAAGTACTATTTAATTATTTCCCAAATATTATACAATTAGCTATTAGGTATGAACGCCTACAGTTGCATATGGAAAAACAAAACCATTTGAAATGACCGTGAGAGAAAAGGGTATATATAATATCATGTTTTATGTTCTTTTAAATAAATAAAAGAATAGAAATACATTGTAGGATTTATTTACATTTGAAGTATTGATAGTATATCCAGAATAAAGGCCGCACTATACATATCTACCTGTAAACTTATAATATGATAGTATGTATTTTATACCATAGTATATATTTCATAATCTAGCATCTGTCCCCGGCCAGGAGTTAACAAGCTATAAACAAGTGCAGCATCGTCTTATAATGCTTTTGAACCACAATGCTTTTGTGCCTGCGTCTGAACCAACGGTTTACGTTTTGATATGTATGCTACAAACCTTAAATTTGAAATGAATATTTAAGAAAGTAGCTGTCAAAAGAACTTGGCATTATTTTTTACCAGTCTCTTTTCGCGGCTTCTCTCCTAGTTATCAGCCCGGAAATTAAAAAAAAAAATTGATGGTTTCATGCCAATGTTACGTCCTCAGCCTTCTAGGCAAAACTAAAATGCCTATTCAAACCTAAAGTCTTTAATTATTTAATTGTTATTAAGAAAATCCCAAAAATCTCAGACAATCGTGTTTTCTGTCATTAAAAAGTCCAGAAATAAAATGGTATCTTCTCAGCAAGAGTGTTTGGTATCCGGTTCACTAAATTTAGTTCTTCGTGTGTCACAAATTTCTGGAGTAGCCTGTCTAAGATTTAAGAGCACGCGCAATGGAACCTTCGCTTATGTATCACGCGGTGCCAGCGTGTATTGCAAAATGGTCATATTGTTCTTCTGTAAGTTAAATATATCAACCAATCATTATCCCAAATCCACAAACAACATCGCAGAAAAAGAGTATTATTTTGCTTGACTGGCCTAAAAAGTTATCATGGATATCAGTTTAGAATCACTGTACAATATTGAATGGAAAAATATCATCTCCCATTTTGCCAGTTGCTTCAGAGGCCATACCTAATAGAGGAATTTACCAATATAGAGGAATTAACTGTGAATACCGCGCCGAAACGTCAAGAAAAATAAAAAAAATATAAATATGCTTGATTGGAGTTTTAAAACAACTCACGCACATTTTTTTAACACATACGGTACGGATATTTTGACTAGGCTTGGTACTGTAAGTAAAATAATCTTTTTATTCTAGGTCTTGTATGTCTTTTCACAACAATCTACGACATGTGTTTAGACTCTAAACAGTCGATCCACTTTCGCACTAGTTCTGACGCTGTCATGGCAATGATTACAGTGACCGGTATAACAATAGTAATGTTATCAGAAGCAAATTCCGGTACCTATAGGATGAAACAAGTTGTTGTGTGCTTGGCTGAGATGCAAAAGGTAATATGTACATATTTTACCGATGATACTAACGACATTTTACTTTTAAATAGTGATAGCCGAGCATTCGTCTTTTGGTCGATGATTTAACATACTTACTAATTTTTATTTGATGGAGCGACTGGCTACCGGACCTCCACAACCCAGTTACTCAAACTTTAACATGGTAATCCTCGGTAAGGCTGGTTGTCAGACTTTCAAACTTCTAATTACTTGTAACCCCTGTCAAAGATCTTTGAAAATGACAACCGGGATCCACAATTTACCGTGCCTTAAACATGGATTATTAATTTACTGTATTGATTACGATATCTATACAATTGTTATAAAATATAATATATGTATAATGTATATGTAACTTATATTAGGTCGGGGCAAAAGTCTTTTCGCATTAAAGTATGTATGAACTTGTAATAAAATCTCTTTGGCTTCAAGAATCACAAATGAGTACACGGTTCATTAGGTTTCTTTCAGTGAGCTCGTGAGGTACGCAAATATCGAGCTTTTTTGTGTAGAGAAAAGATTTTATTACAAGTTCATACATACTATAATGCGAAAAGACTTTTTCCCCGACCTAATTATATTGAATTAATAAATCATTGATTAAAATAATTTTGTTTCAGATAAACCACGAACTGGATGGCTATGAGGCACGCACTCACTCGTTTAAGACTATCAAACTGCTAATGATAATATGGTCGATTATAGCGGGAAATATCATCATTTTCTCAGACTACGTCATATTGATGTACGAAATCATCATCAGAGATGGCGAATGTATGTATTTTAAGTATTCTTTTTTCGTGGTTCGTTCTCCTAATCTATACTAATATTATAAAGCTGAAGAGTTTGTTTGTTTGTTTGAACGCGCTAATCTCAGGAACTACTGGTCCGATTTGAAAAATTCTCTCAGTGTTAGATAGCCTATTATATATCATCACGCTACGACCAATAGGAGCAGAGTACCAGTAAAAATGTTACAAAAACGGGAAAATTATGACCCATTCTCTATTATGCGGCGCAAGCGAAGGTGCGCGGGTCAGCTAGTTGTTAAATATTGTGGCCTTCATGGAAGAGGCTAGGCAATAAAAGTAAAGAGTTGCTTATCTTATACGAAAATACGACAAGCGTATTCAAAGATTACTTTTCTTAACATTATTTTCGAACCCATTACTGTCCCACAGTTAGGCAAAGGTCTCCTCCCAAATTGAAGGAGAGGTTAGGCTTTGAGTCCACTATGCGAGCCGAGCGCGGGCTAGGAACAACATTTATTTTCTTAACATGATTTTTCTATTTGATTTTTGATTTGTGTATTGCAAATTGCAATAAGGTAAATTACTGTTTGCATGTTTTCCGTTATACTAATATTTCGCTTCCTATGTTTTTCGAAGGAGAAAACCCATATTCTTACAGTGTGTTGGCACAATAAAATTATGTTGAATATAAACTTTTATTTCGCAGTAATTATGGAAGGATTGTACGGAACGTTCTACATGGAGGTTGCGATGATGAAAGTGCTGACATTACAGATATCTTTCGTTCATATGAGCGTGCTTTCCACTTTCAAACGACTTAACAGTTGCCTGAAAACTTTGTTGAAAGAGATATATAGAGACAGTAAGTGTTTTCAAAGCAATAATTATTTTGTACGTGCAGTTAGGTCTTACTCTGTGGGCAGAACTGTAGTGAGTGCAATCAGGGCATCTTAAGTCCGATACCGAAGTCATAAACTGTCTTGTGGTCCAATTTTAATAGGAATGTTCTTAATAGCAATTCAAAGATTGGTAGGTGATACTGTTCTATGTATAATAGAATAAGGGAATTAATGCGAACACGCATTTTACCTTAAAATGCCTAATGTTTCAGCGCAGGTTGCACTTGCTGTGGTCAAAGGTAGTTAGCCTGCGATCACGGCGAGTCTACGAGTCTACCCACCATATTAACAATTTGCTCACTTTCCGGCTAAAGAAACAATTCTTTCCATGTCTGTGCAAAGACCTAAAACTTATACCATCTTCCTCAATCCAGGTACTGTCGGTATATTCACAAGAACAGCTCCAGCAAAGATCCACCACCTCGGTCATTTATACTGTTCTCTTACCGATGCGGTTCTAAAGCTCAGTGATGGTCACAGCGTAGTCATAGTCGCTAGTCTTCTGTTCTTCCTGTTGCATCTGATTATCACTCCTTATAACCTGATCTCTAGAGTTGGTAAGAAATAATGTATATGTTTTCTTTCATTTAGGTTGTTAAATTCACAAACTGTATTTAGATAATGTTACCTAAATCGAGGCGCCCATAGCCAGTTGCGCTCACCGGTCGGTGAACGATCTGTGGGTGAAGCAACTGTTGGCGCGGTCATTCCATGGATGGGTGACCGCATAGTGGTATTTGAACTGGGCGTATCCGTGCTTCGGGGGGCACGTAAAAAGTCGGTCCCGGTTGTTGTCGATTAAGATAACAGTCGTTAAGCCACGTCAAAGGCCTTCGGGCGGCTTGAAAAACTTTGACATTAGGTTGACCACTAACCATACGATGAGAAGTAAGACCTAAATTAATAAATGAAGCTCGCTACGAGTAAAGTAAAAGTACCAAATTTTACTGACCTTCCAAGCAAGTCGATGCGGGTACAAAATATACGCACTTATCAATACGATTATCATGTTCCAATCGCGATGGCTGAAAAATTAAGGTGCTTTTATTCTTGTTGTTAGCCCAATAAGCCACGTCAAAGGCCTTCGGGCGGCATGAACAACTTTGACACCAGGTTGACCAATAACCATACGACAAGAAGAAGAAGAAGAAGCCCAATAATTGTTAAATTCTAAATGACGATATTGAATAAGACTCAATTCAAAACTTAACTTTTGTTACAGGGGCTTTCTTTTCAGTTGGAAGCAAGGCAGATTTTTACAGAGCAATGGTGCAGGTCACGTGGGCTGCGTATCATTTCTTTGACCTATTGTACATTGTTGAACCGTGCCATCAAACACATCAACAGGTTGTATAATTTAACATACTACGTTTAATAAACATTGAGCCAACATCAAGTCACTTGCGCCTTTATTCTATTAACCTTTAGTAGAATAAAGGCGTAAGTGATGATGTATATGTGCCCCATTTTCATTGCTTTTAGGAGCTGATTTAAAAATAGGTTTGATGTTATGTCGTTAAATAATCTAGTATCTTGGCATCGAGATAATATTTATCCAGATTAGGAACATGAAAAATGTTGCAAAAATCAAAAATCTTGCCTGGTTTATTAGGGAGAAGATGTGACTAACTATTTAATAGATTTTGCTTTGTTTTATCCTTATCCCGCGTGAGGAAAGGTCACTCCTGTTTTTGTTGTCAAAAACATGCTGTAAAGACATTTAGCTGATGCTTACGATTGGCCGACAGCATGTCAACCCTCCTTGGAAACTATACGTTAATCTGGAAAGGAAGTATGGGAATGTCGGGGATGTAGATTAATACGTATCATGTTGGGACTGTGGAACATTGCCTTGTATAAAAAAATATTAAATTCACGTTTGGCGCAGTGGTTTAAGCGGTCACCTCGCCGCAACAACCGTACCGCAGCGTGTGGTGGGTTCGAATCCCACCCGGGACAAATCTTTGTGTGATGAGCACGAGTATTCGGTCTGAGCCTGGATGACAATTTATCTATATAAGTATGTAGTTAGAAGTATATAAGTATGTTTATCAGTTATTTGGTTACCATAGTACAAGCTCTGCTTAGTTTGGAATCAAATGACCGTGTGTGAGTTGTCCAATGATATTTATTATTATTATTGTATGTCTTTGGTATATCTCGGGACTACAGAGTCCCGGACATTTGGAAGGCGTGCGTTATTATTATGGTTCAGCTAGTCTCGTTTCAATATAAATTTAATCTCTCCAGATGTTCCGCACGAAGCACTTGATAAGTCAGTTGCTGCGCTTTAGTCCGCCGGAGCACTACTCTCTGATGTCAGAACTGGAGCTGTTCTATAAGTATATCTCGGGAGACAAGGTCGCATACACGCCGTTACACATGTTCAAGATTAACAGAACTGTTATTATGACGGTAAGGTCTGATTAAATAATAATATTCAAGTTATTATAGCGTAGCGTTTGTAACGGGTTTGGGTGATGTCAAAATTTAAAATAATTTCGTTACCATACATACTGGTTGTTAACCATTTGACCGACACGGTCGGCTATACTCGATAAATCAGAAAGTGCTCACGATGCTGTCGTCGGCAAATGTCGACAAAAATATAGCGTCGTGGGCTCGTTCTGATTTGTCAAGTATAGACGACCGTGGCGGTCAAAGGGTTAAATAAAGTAAATCAGCTTTCAACAGATACTTCCAGGCATTCAACTTATACATACTTGCAAGCCTTCGAATGTAGACACTCTGCATAATAAGGCATATTACTTAAGAGATAGTATCATGCCCAATAAAAGTCAATCAATCAACAATTGGTTACGTTTACATACTATAGGATAATGTTCCGACCAAATAAATGCAGTATGTTATTTTTTCAGATTCTTGGCAGCATCACAGCTTACTTAGTAGCGATAATACAGCTATAGAAGATTGGTGTGTTCAGGAGTTAATGGCTTAAATAAAAATTATTAAAACGTATCGTTTGATATATTTATTTTTATTCACAAAACCGTCTTATACCTTAAAGATAATGTTCAATATAAAATAGTTGTGTTTTCAATTTTTGTTTTCTACAATTGAATCACGACTGCGAGATACGTTGCGACGCTTCCCATTATCTGTAAGAAAACAGAGTCAATCTTACAAAAAAGATGTTTAAAAAACGTGGTCTTCTTCTTCTTATCGTATGGTTAGTGGTCAACCTAGGGTCAAAGTTGCTCAAGCCGCCCGAAAGGCCTTTGATATGGCTTAACGACTGTTATCTTAGTAGACAACAACCGGGACCGACTTTTTACGTGCCCTCCGAAGCACAGAGACGTCCAGCTCAAATACCACTATGCGGTCACCCATCTATAGAATGATCGCGACAACGGCCGCTTCACCCACGGATCTTTGTCAGACCGTTGAGCGCAACTGGCTATGGAATATTATAAACAGTAGCACGATTCGCTATAATTTAAACATTCGAATATCGAGCGTTTGACATTTAAAATGTACTGCCAAAATAGTTTCTACGACGTCCACTAGAGGCGCTGATCAGATTGTCATACAACATATTTCGATCGCTGTCCGGTTGTTGGTATTCGATAGTGGTAGAGAATCGCGGTACAGTTTAAACTTTAATGTTTGACCATCTTGTTTCTTACTTTTATAAGGGTTTTGATGACAAGATCCTAATTTGCGATCATTCTTAATGACACATTAATACTACTGTTTTGGTGCTTGTCGGTGCTACGAAACATGATGTCAACTAGAGTCTGCACAGTCAGTACTTACGGAGAAACAAAGCGTTTACAGGAAATGAGAGTTATACAATGTACTAATTTCCGTAAATGACTCAACATTATAATCATAAATAATTAATAATATTCGCTGTTTTTCGCAGGTATATCACACTGTGTCTGGGATTTGACATATATGATTTAGGGCTGCAAATAAAAACGCTCTTTCATACCTTTAGGGAACTTACCGTAGCAATTAAATGTCGACTAAGCGTGAACATTTTCATCGGAGTATAAGCGGCGTCGTTAGTCATGACATGTATGTAGAACAAATCCAGTTCTGACTCCAGCGAGTAATGGTCAGGAGGAGAGGAGAGCAGGAAATCACTGATCAAGTTCTTTGTGCGAGTCATCTGAAAAAGAATAGTATTTTTACTTCATCATTGGTCATCATCTTTGCTCATCTATTGCACGTGATTCAGGTGGCGACAGACAAAGGAATATTTGTAATGAAGGAACATCTTCACTCGTGGCTTAAATGGCCTATGGGTATACGGGAATGAAAACCGTGACTTATTTTTTTACTTACTATTAGGTACAACAAAGGAATAAGATATTTTATTACTTTCGTGCCGGGTCTTATCTCCAAAACTGCTAAACGTATTAGAAAAAGCTCTACCTTGCGTTCGAGAGAAGACCCTTACCCAGCGGTAGGTCAGTGGCGAGTTTTGAAAAAAGTTGATACTGCACCAAAGTTTACCTCGAAGAGTTAAACAAATACATGCCCTTCACAAATTCTCACATTTATATTATTAATAGGAAGAAAGTAGTACTTGTTCGTGTGTCTGATGACAGGGTTCCACAATGGAGATCAGGTCAATTATGTGACAAATAGTCCAGATCACCTCCAGCACTGCATCAAACCAATCAGCATCATCGTCCACTGAAATTTAATAATTATAATGTAATTTGTCCCATTCGGTTATTATCAATTTATTTATCGACCAGCATCAAAATGTCTCGAAGAAATTTAATGCATCAGTATTTTTACACAAAAAATGTCGACTGCTAGTCGGTTGGTTATGGTTGATAGCAGTAAGAAAAAGCTCTGCAATAGCGCGATTTTCTACAGTATAGCTCACCCGCGCAACTTCGCTTGCGTCACATAAGAGAGATTGGGTCAAAATTTTCCCCGTTTTTGTAACATTTTCTACTGGTACTCTGCTCCTATTGGTCGTAGCGTGATGATATGTAGCCTATAGCCTTCCTCGATAAATGGGCTATCTAGCATTGAAAGATTTTTTAAATCGGACCAGTAGTTCCTGAGATAAGCGCGTTCAAACAAACAAACAAACAAACAAACTCTTCAGCTTTATAATATTAGTATAGATGCAAGTCAAATTTCAAATCAACTCACGTATAATAACTATAACGTTGTAAGGTGTGATGACGAGATGTAGAAAGAACGACACGATAATAGGCACTAGAAGCATGCCTTGTCCGTCGCTCATCTGTCTGATGACGTCACACATAGAACAGTACAGCAAGCCCAGCCGTTTGATGGTTTGCACCGAGATTGATGCACTCGATGTGTCTGTATAACAAGCAATCAGTGTCACATTATAGCGGTGTGTGCAAGCAATCAGTGTCACATATATAATATTACTATTTGATTTTTAATAATCATAAAAAAAGATCTTAAAAAGGCTACTCCTGGACGAAGAAATGCTATTGTTTCGCGGGGACTTTTACAAATATACAAACGACGGACCCAAAGTACAAATAGACCAAAAGAATTGACCCGTATGGGAATCGAACCCATGATCTCCCGACGCAACCTTGATCACTGCGCTATAGAGGCAGCCAAATCTGTCAGATCCAGTCCAAAATGAACATTTCAAGAAATCACACGTTAGACAGAATTTTAATGCGTAGCAGAGAAGAGACAGAGAGAGAGAGGGAGATAGAGCGAAGGAGAGAGAGAGACAGAGAGAACGAGAAACAGATAAAGTAAAACCAGCTGACCTTTTTCTTCAATTGAATCCATGACTCTGTTCATTGTCTTGTGAGATATAAACGTAAACTTGCGAGTGTCTAAACTCTTCTTTTTCTTTGGTTTTGATCCTGATAAACAGATAAGCCAAAAGTTAACAGGCATTTGTCTTAAATAAATCTTGGTTGAACACAGATATAATTATTTCAAAGTGTAGCGACTAACCGACGCCGACGTTGATTTCGGCGCCGGAAGATTCTTCTCTTCTCTGAACTCGACGGAATGTAGGCTGACAAAAATGATATACACTAATGCTAAAATGCTATTATGAATGCAGATTTTTGGCAATCGTGCTACAGAGAGCCCATAAGTGTGTGATAACTTTTTATGAATAAGACCGACAATATTAAAGAATTAAAGGCTCGCCTACCTGCTGCCATTGTTTGTAATAATATTAATGGTAAACTCACATGCCCTCACTGTACACGTGAGCTTTCTGTTAAAAGTGGCTATGCAAACCACCTTCGTCCGCATCAGCGCCAATTTGATCAGTAGTCGAAGTGGTCGCCATGGCCGAAATCGGTCGGATATATTATCACAAGTATAATACCAGCGAGCGTGTTGAAGGAAACTTTCTGTGCCGAACGTTGCACAGGTGTGTCGGCTAAGTTAACCGTAGCGTACTAACCTTTGTCATATAATTGTTCCAGTTGGTTTTCTAAGCAGTCATTGAGATGATGAAACGTAGACAGCACAGTCAAGTGTATTAAAGCCACTTGTAAAATCAGTGCCTTTGCCATTGACACCCCCAAATAATAGCCGAAGTAGAAGCATTCCATGTAGACTGAAAGGCAAAGATTATGATATAGAATGATAATGTCCTACTGCAGAGTGCTGAGCAAAGGCCTCTCGCTAAGATTTCCAGTCCCTTCATCCGGCCGTCCAGAAACGCGTCCAAATCGATAAACATGCTATAGAATGGTAAAATAATATGTAATTATACTTACAGACTCTGTTTCTGCTGATCATATAATGAATTAGCGACAAAATGTCAAGGATTATAACAATGTTTCCTAGAACGAGTGAAAATACGGTCATTGTTCGTTCAACCTTTTTATAACTTTTTTGCAGTGGAATGTAGTGGTTCAACTCTGCGTTTATCTGAAAGCAACATTTTATAAAAAAAATGCTTAGAAACACTATGAAAATAAGTAATACAAAACTAAATCGTATAAAAATGGAAAAAGATATATTTGGAAGTACCATTACAGGCAATTTTATTTATCGATCACATACTCTAAAGTGGAGTTCTAAGAGAAATGCAGCATATAAATCTAACACAAATACTCCTGATATATTGAAGAGATAAGAAGAAGACACGAGCTCAAAAATATTGCGACACAAGGTGCTGTTTCTGTATATTTTTACACAAAGTATTTTTTTTATCTAAGAGGGGACTTCATGGTCAATGGTACTATTTTCCATGTTCGTTTCTTTTCTGGCTACTTCAAATGCAATAAGTTACCTTCTGTATCTGTACCAAGCAATTAATAACTCGCTCCAACCTATATACTCCAGAAATGGCTTGAGCAATGATCACTCCAGACATAGTAGCCACAGTGGCGACAAACACCACGCTATCAGAATTGTGGCGGGAGTGGATCGCGTCTTTACGATCTAAGCAGAAGTCGTACACCACCGATATTGCTGGAAAAATACCTGAAACATAAAGTAGGTACCTATAAAAAAATACGTCTGCCACCCAGAAGCACGGTTATTC
This sequence comes from Anticarsia gemmatalis, assembly GCF_050436995.1. Taxonomy (NCBI): domain Eukaryota; kingdom Metazoa; phylum Arthropoda; class Insecta; order Lepidoptera; family Erebidae; genus Anticarsia; species Anticarsia gemmatalis. The sequence continues at coordinate 2,389,134 of NC_134764.1, read as the reverse complement.
ACCACTGTCGACTAACGACAGCCAGTTATCTATAGATAACTAGCTGACCCGCGCAACTTCGCTTGCGTCACTTAAGAGAATGAGTCAACATTTTCCCCGTTTTCGTTACATTTTTTGTTGCTACTCCGCTTCTAATGACCGTAGCGTGATGTTATATAGCCTATAGCCTTTTTTACTAAATGGGCTATCTAACACTGAAAGAATTTTTCAAATCGGACCAGTAGTTCCTGAGATTAGCGCGTTCAAACAAACAAACAAACTCTTCAGATTTATAATATTAGTATAGATTTTGGTTTAAATAAGATATACGCCCCTCTAGTGCATTGCATGCTGATTGTGATCACACTTTGACTACTAGGAGTGGAGCTGAAAACAAAAGTCTACGCAGACGATGTGGCGGGCTCCCGCATTTTATAATAAGTGCCTTTGAAAAAACTGATACTTGTGACCCATCAGTTGGAAGAAAGTCGTGCTTACTAAAATTTTGCAGATGATTTAAATTTCTAACTTAATTATAGTCAATTATTTATATACCTTTATTGTTTTTATACAAGAGATTTCATACAGTAAAGAGTATGCATTATAATATTATAGTAAATAAATTAACTTACATGCAATAAAAGTAACAATTCTGCCATAAATCTCAGCTACTCGTGATACGCTGATGCGACAGCCTCCTGGTACATTTCTGCACCTGATAGATGCAACTCCCAACATTTGTCCCACTCGCAGTGCAAAGGCGAGGAAACCCGAGACAGTGCACTCGTGTTTTTGGGGTAGATCCATTATAATTAACCTAAAAGCGAAAATTTAAGACTGAAATTAAATCATTTTTATGTAAGGTCTTTTGATATTTCAACCAAGTCATAGTTTACTCGGCGATCAGTACAATGATACAATGTTAAAATGTCAATAGAATGATGTAGTATGTATTAAAATCATTCTAAAGGCAATGTGATATTATTTAGAATTTGAATATATAGCTAAGTTAACACGATATAATAATATTGACCTTTAAACAAGTAACAAATAAACCGGCATTCTGTAAAACAATGTCTTGCTTTTTTGTGTACAATGTTCTTAATACACGCTTTAAATACCGCCTTAATTATTACCTCAGCCTAGATATTAAATTACATTGTTAGAATATAACACAAATCACATTGTTACGAAACAAAAAACATCGCAACCTAATATTACCATTACAAACTTGTAAATTGACTGTTGGCACTAAAGGAGAGCCCTGAGGTACTCCATATTTTTGAGTATATGTATTATCAAGTTATTTTACGAATAGACTAGTATTTGCAGGAGTTATGGTAAACTATTAAATAACTGTTAAGATAAGCTTAGCCAACAAAATCATCTGGTTACTAGTCATACCTGGTTACTTGGACTAATTTATCTAAAGTTTGAAGAGTTTCTACGCATCCATAATCATCTTCTTACTTAAAAATACATAGACTTAAGAACTTATTTACTTATAACTCGTTCATAACTACAACTTTTGTGACACACAGATAATTTTCTGACCCAAAATTAAGCGAATATTCTGTTTCTTCGTCAAGTTTTTTACTACACAAGTATAATCCATTTCTAATGTGAGACTTATTAAAACAATAAAATACATTTTCATTGTTTTTGTTATTTCTACTACAGTTTAAATATTGTATTTCTATTAATTAATCATCGTCGACACATCTTTAATCGTTTTTATTCAATAAAACATTAATGACTTCAGTTAGCAAATACACCGACATAATATGAATAATCGTTATTTGAAACGGTAGTAGTAATACTGATTGTTTAGAAACCGGACATTTTTAAAGCACCGGTAAAGATTGCTTTAAATTATTTGTTGTCTATGTACTGGCAAATGTCGTCACCTTTTGGCGCGAATTTATATACAATCATGGCTGGCTTTATTTTTCATCAATGTATTACCATATTTCTAGAATAAAAAACTCCCAGAGTTTCCGATTGCTCCTAAGGAATCATATATGATCATCATCTATGTATTTTTGCAGTTAAAGCGCCATGGATTTAGACGAGCCTCTTCGAACTGAATGTACAGTATCAGGACCTTTGAGTTTCATTCTGTTTATCTCAAAAATAATTGGTGTGGCTCCTCTGAAGTTTGAGAAAGTGCGAAATCGTTATAGAATCAGAGTGTGCAAGATCCACAGTTGGCATGGCCAAGTCATCAGTATTATATACAGTGAGTATTACTTTGTAGCACATGTGAGTGCGATTGCCTTGTGGCATAAATATGTGCGTCTGTAAATCGCAGGTGTTTGTTTTTCTAGTTGACAATTTTTTTCTATAGTAAAGCTTAACTCGCTCTTTTTATGAATGTTCTTCTTTTATAACATACGATCATTATTGTTATTATAACTTCGGATGGGAAAACGAAAGGAGTTACAAAAACACATAGCTCCGAAGAGTTTTTAAAAACATTATAATCCAAGAGTTTGACATTTAAAATGTGCTGGTATAATAGTTCTTACAGAGCCCGGTAGAGACGCTAAACAGATTTTCATGTAAATTTTTTCGATAGCTAGCCGGTTGTCGGTAGTCGATAGTAGTAGAGAATCAAGCTACAATACTAACCATGTTTCTGTTATTCTAGTGTCACTCTCATTGGTAGCCTTAGCAGCAGATTTAACTATAGATACGAAGACTTCGTTCAAGACTACTGGCAACGGTAACCAAGTAGTGTGGATATCAGACGTGGTCATTGTTGGCGCGGTGGTCATCACGGGGACGTTCACTCGCATGACTAGGATGAAGAATATGATTGATTGTATTGCACGAGCGAGAACTGTGAGTTATATACTTTTTTATTACATATTCGCTGAAAATTCCATGGACAAATTCCAAGCCATGCAGATGATTCGCATCTCCCGAAATGAGGAGTGGGCCAGGCCATAAATCCACTACGCTGCTGAGCATTGCAACCTTTGAAGAACTGATTTCTATGAAGTCTCAAAAAAGCGAGGCGTGATAACGATATTTTCCTTTACTGCTAGATCAAGTGACATTTCATTTTCAAAAATACACAGGTCCAAAAAATATTTTAAGTACTGCCTTGGGTTTTAACCTCCAACCAGTTATGTTCTTTGACCACAAAAATATTTTCGTTTTTATAATAATACCATTGAGATATTTTTTTCCAGATTCACATAGAATTAAACAGCTTCCATCGACCACCAGTTTCAGGAGAACGGAACACTTGGATAATGGTTATGGGAGCAATACTCTTGGGAACATTTACTGTGTTTGCGGACTATGGTATATTTATGCACGCAGTTTATATTGCAGATGGAAAAGGTAGATTACCTATCCTATAATCATAATTATAGGTTTAATAATAGTTTTGTGTATTTATTGTTTGGGTGCAGTACTCGTGATCGAATTAATTAAAGTAAGACATACATACGTCATACATATATACAAAAAATCACGATTTGTTCCTATATTGGAGACCAAAGATAGACTCTTGACTTAAGCAAGATATTTGGAACCAACTTCTTTCTGGCAGAGCCCTGAGTCTTTGAACCTGAGACCTTTGCACGGCAACTGTTAAATACAGTATGAATATGAATTTATATTATTATACATACATAAGTACATAAAATCATGCTATCTAGTAGGCAGCGACTAGAGAACACCACTTGGTACGATCCTTACAAATTTCCTTTGCTACATTCACATCCATACATCTTGTCCTACAGGACAGCCGGTTACAATACCATGCACCTGAGAATATTATTTAATTGAATATAAATTTTTCAGTATTAACATCGAGTTTCTACGTATTTTACACAATATCAGCTTTAAAACTTTACATGTTGGTGCTTCAGTTCAATCTAATAACAATGCAAGTGTTACCGTCATTGGAGGTACTGAATAATTCGCTGAAGAGTATGGTGAAGGAAATGTACAACAGTTGTTAGTATATTCCAATTTTTTACCTTTTTCTATTTATAGACAACGCATGAAATAGCAATAGTGTTTTATTTTTAAGAGAGTTTAAAAATAGAGGACTTAATAAACGAAAAACCACTTAGACCCAGAAGTAAATACTTTTCCGAGGATTTGAAAATCTGCGTAACGATAATGAAATGAAAATTTCATAATACGTCCTCATCTATCTATCGATTCAGCCCACTTCTTCCACTGTTGAGTATAGGCTACTTATCAGAACGCTACTTAGTATAGTACTGTGCTTCTCTCATTCGTTGCAGCTTTATGCATCCATCTAGTTAGAGAGCCTACTTTGTGACCTTCGCCCTTTACATCAATGCCTTCAAATTTGAAATTATAGACAACTGTGCTTCAGAGAGCAAGCAGACCTTTTAGCACTTAAGTTTCTTTTTTAGCTTTTTTTATCTCATACTTAATTATTTGTATGCTTTACAGCGTCAGCATCATGCTTTGAACCAATATATCGTAAAACAGTAGTGACAAAGAAGATTAGTAGAAATAATCTGTTTAATAAAATTACTAACAAAACCAACGGTGTATCTGATTCAATGAAGATGAATGGAGGTAAGCATCGTATCCTCGAGCCCTTACCGATATTTTAATAATAATGGTCACAGTTTGTCGTTTGTCGTTTTGACGTTTGTCCTTCTTTCAAACACAGTTGAATATTTTTGGGAGAAAGTTTCTGAACCGGAGAAGCACATACGCTACTTGTTTCAAAGAAAATTCCAGCGACATTTTTTATTTTTTTTACCTGAGTAAATGAATTATTTCTAATTTCAAACATTAAGAGGAAATGCTAAAGCAGAATCTATTATGCCGAATTTCTTTTCGAGGAAGTATAATAGGTCACATTTTACTAATACAATAAATTGTCAAGTTGTTTTGTAAACCCTGACATGTATCAAGTATTTTTTCTTTTAGGTGTGAAACTGTCTCCAACATCACTCCGTCGAATGACGTCCCTCTACTGTTCCCTCTGTGATATTATAAGACAGTTGAACGACAGCAACGGACTGCTCCTAGTGATCTTACTCCTCTCTATACTACTACATATGGTTATCACACCTTATCATATGATTGTTGGGTTATGTATGTATTTGTGTGGTGTATTTTTAACTAGGTTCTTATAAGCATTGGTAGCTGAGTGATCTAGTCACTTTCTCCAATTTCATGGTCGATCATTCGATAATCGAGGTTTTAAACACGAGGCAACGTGAAATGACTTTTCAAAAATTTACGCGTATCAGAAATAAATATGACTTTTTCTAACTATGAGGAAAGCCTCGTGATCAAACGTGCATGGCTAAGAATTATTTAATACAGTTTTTGAAAGGATACATTATTATTACCCCCAACGTCGTGGCCTCACTGCTTAAAGCCTCTTTCATTTCGGAAATGGATTAAGTGAGAAAGGGGATCGCTTTCTAATTAAGCTGCTATGTTTATAAATATTTGTACTACAATTTTGCCATACAATGTCCATATTTGCGTTTTGATCTGAATGTTTTTTTTACAGTCCATGCCTCATTGGCCGATCAATCAAGAAGTATTGAGCTGCAAGTGCCGTGGGCTATGTTTCATTTCTCTAAGCTGTTGTTAGTCGTTGAACCTGGACATCTTACTCATGAACAGGTATTCAGGATACGGTTGATATTAAACTACTACAAAATTTGACTTTTGGTCTACATCGCTGATTGTGGGCATCTCTTATTGTTAATTATTGTATCAACTTCATTGTTAATCTTTTGGCGATTAAAAAGAGAGGCTGTGAGTTTCTTGCTCTTCTCATAAAGCTTTATGGTATATTTAATGGTAGATGCAATTATTGAAACGACTATTCTATTTATAACTACCCTGTCCTACTTCTTTTGTTTTTATTCCCTGCGTTCTTCTTCGTAGCTTGTTGCTATTATCAGACACATACTGATTGACGCGTATTATGATAAGTATCATTTGTATGTTTAGATGGATCTAACCAGAAACCTGGTGAATCAGATGCTGCGTTACACTTCTCCGGACGACGTGGCCATCACCTCAGAACTGAAGCTGTTCCGCAAACACATCGTACTGAACCAACTCACATACTGTCCTATGCAACTCTTCACGCTGAACAGGACTCTTATATCTGCTGTGAGTATCAAATTTATAGCAATTTTATAAGACGATCGACAAATATCTAAATATATATAACTCAAAGGTGACTGACTGACATAGTGATCTATCAACGCACAGCCTAAACCACTTGACGGATCAGGTTGAAACTTGGCAATCAGGTAAATGTTTTGAGGTTAAGCATCCACTGAGAAAGGGTTTTGATCAATTCTACCCCCAAGGATATGAAATAGGGGATGAAAGTTTGTATGAAAATTCTGTCCAAAGTCTCAAACCACGTGGAAGAATGCTGCGGGCTAAAGCTAGTTTGATAATAATGTCTAAGCATCAGTGGACCTTTCAAATAAACCTTGTCATAGTGAAAAGTTATTCTTTCTGTTTTTTTTCAGATCATGGGCAGCATTACAACTTATTTGGTCGTCGTTGTCCAGTTGTAAAATATACAACTCATTCAAATATGGACTTAACTACTACCGTTACTTAGTTGAACAATATTTTGAATCGTTTTTCGTTATACTATTTTCATCATCATCATCATTGGCCTGTGTCCATCCATTGCAGATGATTCAGGTGGCGTCAGATAGAGGAATATTTGTTACAAAGTAACATCTTCGTTCGTGGCTTAAAAGACCTATGCCTATTATTTTATACATAGTATAATGGCACATTGATTTAATTTAAATGGTACCAAATAAAATTGTTTACAACTATAAAGGGCTCTTTTTTATTATTATTTTATTATCTCAGGATAATTACCGACAAACCAATTGGTTGTCAAGTAGCCAGACATTTCTAAGTAATGATCAATCAAACACTCAAGACTTTCTTAGAAAAATGTTATAATGAAATGCTTCATAGAACAAAGTAATTAGGTAGTACCGTCAAAGATATGATCTAAATCATGTTGACTGAGCAATAAAGACGTAGACACACACATTACACGTCTGAACAAATATCATTATGTAGTTCCAATAACTAGTGTGTCGACGACCTAATATTAGTTTTGTACTTAAACTATGGGTAGTTTGGATAAGAATAAATGCGAAATAATATAAAATGTGCATGAAATGCTTCCGGAGTTTAAGTATTTGTTATGCGACGTATTTATTTATTAGGATTCCCTATGTATCCTTGATTGGACTTAGTAATTCTCTGTGCAATGTTCAAACGACAGCCGGAAAAATTGTTGAATGTACTGTGAATACATCTTTGCAAATAACAACAAATGTTAACCTTTGAGTCACGATTAAGTTATGGATAGTATTACATTGATATACGGCATTAGTGACGATTTTCTTTCAATTCATACATTTCAAGTTCAAAGTACCATTTTCGATGTCCCGTGTTTGCACTGAATAAGTATTATTTCTATTGGCAACTAATTCGCAGATTAAGGATTGTTAATTTTGCTTTAATAAATACAGGCTTCGTAAAAATAAGGAATACCTTTACATTTTACATTCCATATCAGGATTTAAAATTCGTGACGAACAGTAATAAGTTTGTTTTTCGATAGAGCTTTATGATAATTCAAATGACCGTTATTCATTTGTGTACTCTGTACTTAACGATCGTTGTTTACAAAGAGCGTATGTGACATGTAGTTTCGAAACACGTCGCATGGCAAGGAGGTGAGAGGTAAATACTCATGACATATTATTAATTTAAGATAAGATATTTTCTCACACTGATTGGTAAATTATCAATGATTAGAGCAAATTTTGTCGCGGACTAAAGTCAAGTCCCAAAGTCAGTAACTATAAATAGTGAATGTTATTAAAAATTAATCATAGTCAAAAAAGATATAAAAATGATTTGATTGTAATTTGATTTAAAATGATAACGATTATATACCTTCTGGAATGAGGGAAGGGTTTATATAAGATATAAATAATTCAAACAAACACAACAATTCAAACCGAATTTATTACTTAGAAATCGAATTAATCTATTGATTAATGATTAGCGCCCTTACGGTAACTTTTTATTGTTTTGTGCTAGCGTTAAAAAGTAATCAAATTAGGTCATTGATTATGGAATTCTTTTATAAAGTGGTATGTTTCCGAGAAACCAATGAGCGACGAGATATCTACTGTTATTAAACATTAATTATAAATAGGTTTCTGCTTAATTTTATCGTAAAATTTAATTTAACTCAGTGCGTTACTAGATTTCTTTCAAAAATACTGTATTCTCTACAAAGATACTATATTATATCGATATTTAGATAAAGTTTTACCAAATACATGCACAATATTTCGTATGCAAGCCGACCCGTGCAGGCAAAATCGTAGTTGTGCTTGTTCCAGTAACGCGATTCTCTACAGTCGGTATCCAAAGTTTGACATGTAAATGTACTGCCAAAATAGTTCCTACGATGCCCGTCAGAGGCGCTCATCAGATTTTCATGCAAAATTTATCGATAGCTGGCCTGTTATCGGTGGTCGATAGTAGTAAAGAATCGAGCTACAGTACATAATATGCAGCTGAAAAATAAATATGTACTGCCAAGTTCCTAAGTTCTGATTGTTTATGTTTTTTTTATGTGTAACAAAAATAAATGGTTTAATGTCAGTTAAATCTCACAGATAATCGTACACTCTCTTTAGTTTCCTTCTACAAATACTTCAGGTAACACACCATGGATTTAGAAGAGCCTCTTCAGAAGGAGTGCACAGTATCAGGCACACTAAGCTTCGTACTCCGAATGTCTCGCCTGGTTGGTATCGCACCGCTCAAGTTTGAAAAGGTCCGCGATGGGTGGCGCATCCGTGTGTCACGGTTCTATAGCGTTTATGGGTTTATCGTCGTTATTGTTTTTGGTAAGTTTTATCTGATTATGTGAGAGATTTTAAGACCCTAGACGAAGTTTAAGAGTTAACCATGAGATCAAACAGTAGTGTGATTTTCTATGACTACCGGCTATTGACTGCGGAGTCAATAATTGTCTGAAAAACAGCGCTCCTAGCGTTGTTCACAAGTTTCACGGCAAGTAATAGTAGTAGTAGTCTTTGGTCAATAGACCGTCTGCAGATAAGACTAGTAGCCCTGCTAGTAACTTAAACCATAGATTAAGATTGATTTCAGATATTTCTATTATCACAATACTATTTCTAAGCAAAAATGATCCAGCAGACTGGTCCTAAAAGCGTTACAAAACGCAAACTTTCACATTAAAATATTAACATATAGATTTTTTACTAACGTAATATTGTTCTTTCTTCCAGTGCTATTCGCAATAGTAGCTCTAATGAGTGACTTAGCCATCGACACGGAGAAGGCGTTTAGGACGACGACTAACTCCAACCGTATGGTGTGGATACTGGACATCCTCGTCGTAGGAGTGGTGGTTATCGCTGGAGCATACACCGGGATGAACAGGATGAAATACATGATCGACTGTATCGCGCAGTTGAAAGATGTAACGTTTAGATTGGTTGATATTGTTAATGTATTGAAAACATTTTAAGATATTTTGCACTGAGGTTTTTTGTACCTATTTATGTAATCTTCATGTGAAATAGTGGTACATAGGTGAGCTTATTACACGAAGGCTTCCTTTACCAGCCAATAATTGGGTCAAAAAAACTACGAACTTACTTCATATCTTAGTTATTTATGTTTAACTATAACTTAATAATTATTAAGTTTTTGTTTATCGTAAATTCGGATTTTCGAGTTAAGCCAAAATATAAATATTTAAAAGTTTACGTTTAAAGTGGAACTTAAGCAAAAATTCTAACAACAAACTGTCATACAAAATAACGATTTCTTGAATTTTGTGGAACTCTTAGAATTAACGGTACATTTAACGATTTCAAAGAGGTTCTCTGTTATATTTCTTCCAGTTTCGTTTCTTTAGCCTAGCCGTAATATGGGTAAGTACTTATAAATCAGTATTTTTGCAGATAAACAAAGAATTAAGTCATTTCAGTCACCAAACAATATCAGAGAGTGACAGAAAGAAATGGATAATGGTAGTCTTTACACTAGTGTTCGGATGTTTCACCGTGTTTACTGATTATGGCTTGTTCATGTTCGAAGTGGTCGGGGTCGATGGCAACCGTGAGTATACAGAACATTTACAATTGTTGGAAATTCATTATAAGATTTAATTTTTCGTCGACTTTTTCTGACTTCATAATTTTTAAACTCTCGCGTTGCATGTTTCATACTTTTGATATAAGTATTGGTTAACTTTAGAATAATTTGGAATATTGGGACAGATTTTATCACACTGGCTGTTTCTCTTTCTATTAGATAGATTATCGGACTCTTATTTAAAAACTTTAACATTAGTCTTTAGTCTAATAACTATTATATTGTCCTGTGCCAGCTCAATAAACTAATAAAATCTTTACAAACATAACATGTCCTTTTTTTTAGTAGTTCCTACTACACATTATTTCCTGACATTTCAGTGAATAGAGAGCCTTATGAGCAATTATCATAAAGGTGGATACAATTTTCCTTACTTGTACACAGACGCAATAAAATTGTATTTTTCTTTCAGTCCTAACATCAAGTTTCTACATATTCTTCGGCATATCGAGTATAAAACTACTGTTACTTGTAATACAATTCGCTTTGATAGCAATGTGGGTGTTGCCGACACTGCAACTGCTAAACAACTGCTTGAGAGACGTACTACGGGACGTATACAAGAATTGTAAGTACCATTTTTGCTTTATTATTCTCATTGTTAGTTTAAAGACAGTCGTTCGATATTTTGTCATGTTCAAAACTGCTGGTATGATTCACAAAATAAAAGTAATGAGAACCCAATCGGAAGTGGTTTAAAAAATATACATATTTTTGAGTTATAGAGAGCAATAATAATATTTTCTTGTATTTTTTCTGGAGGATTAATAAAATAGTATTTGTTTTTTTTTACAGCTTCCGAATCAACATTGATAACAACGTACCCGAAGTCTATTGTCGTCAAAGAAAATAGCAAAAATAATGTGTTCAACCGATTTGGAAATAAATCAGTCAACCGCGTGATAGATTTAATGGCAATTAATGGAGGTAAAAGTGTACAGAACATTGGCATATCGTCATTAATCGTTTCTTCTTCAAATTAAATATTGAATGACTCGTGAAGTAGCGCAATTCTCTACAGTCGAGGTAATCGAGTATCGAGAGTTTGACATTTAAAATGTTCTGTAATATGTATGTGTATGTCCATAGCCAGTTGCGCTCACCGGTCGGTAAACGATCTGTGGGTTAAGCAACCGTTGGCGCGGTCATTCTATAGATGGGTGACCACTTAGTGGTATTTGAGCTGGGCGTCTCCGTGCTACGGAGGGCACGTAAAAAGTCGGTCCCGGTTGTTGTCTACTAAGATAACAGTCTTTAAGCCATGTCAAAGGCCTTTCGGGCGGCTTGAACAACTTTGACACTAGGTTGACCACTTACCATACGATAAGAAGAAGAAAAAGAAGTTCATACGTGGCTCACTAGAGGCGCTGATCAGATTGTTTTCATACATAATTTCTAAAAATGGCCCAATATTTGAAGCTTTACTTTTAATTGTTATGTATTAAATAGGTTTAAAAACAACACCATCGACGATACACCAGATGTCTCACCTGTATTGCTCGTTGTGTGATATAATACGTCAGTTGGATGATAGCACCGGGTTTATACTGGTGCTGCTACTCTTCTCTTTCCTAGTGCATTTAATTATCACGCCGTATCATCTTGTTACTGGATTGTGTAAGTATTTAAAATTAAACAGTTATTTTTTGTAATAATAGTACCTGATATTTTGAGTAACGCGGCTATCCAAAAACTAATATCAACTGCTATGATAACATCGTCTTTATATCCCTCTTCGAAACCATAAGCTCCACCGACATTTGACTTATTGTCTTAAGCACGATTCACTCAGAAAGCGAGTCGGGACGGGAGTATAGCTGGTCTAATTATTTGTATTCGTATGGACTACACCACATTGGCTGCCCCCGACCCCATCATGCTATTTTCATATGATGATTTTTGCAGTTCACGACGAACAGTCCGATCATTCAAGCGTTCCTCTACAATTGGCATGGGCTGTTGTTCATTTTAGTAAGCTTATGATGATAGTAGAGCCCTGTCATCGAACTCATGCACAAGTAAGTTATCAAATATCATTCTTCTGTTTATAATTGGATTCACTGTTAATTGTTAACTCTAGATATAGCGCTCGAGATTTATTTTTAAAAAGTATGAGGTAGGAAGTACAAATTGATGAAACATTTTGACGTAGAATCGTACCTACTAGTAAGTGATTGGCGAGTAGTAGCTGAAAAGAGAGACTGATGAAAGAGTTCGCGAACCTTTGTTCAAATATAGGACTAAATCGGTTGTTTGTTTGTCGTATGGTTAGTGGTCAACCTAGTATCAAAGTTCTTTAAGCCGCCCGAGAGGCCTTTGATATGGCTTAACGACTATTAGCTTCGTAGACAACAGCCGAGACCGACTTTTTACGTGCCCTCCGAAGCACGGAGACGCCCAGTTCAAATACCACTATGCGGTCACCCATCTTTGGAATGACCGCGCCAAGGTTTGCTTTACCCACAGATCGTTTCCCGACCAGTGAGCGCAACTGGCTACAGGCGCCTCACTAAATCGGTTAATAAATAATAACCAAGTTACATTGAATTAGTTAACAAATAATTTGTCCGTTTACTTATTTCTAGATGGACCAGACTCGTAACCTGATCAATCAGATGCTCCGCTACACTTCTCCAGAAGACTTCGCCATCATCTCAGAACTGAAGCTGTTCTACAGACACCTGATGCTGAACCAAGTTACTTACTCTCCCATGCAGCTCTTCACTTTAAACAGGACCCTAATAGCAGCTGTGAGTGTTATTTTAAAAGATTGTGATACCGATTCTGATGTTTTAGAATCTTGTTAGAGAAACGAAAATCGATGGATTCTTGATGGTTTCACGTTTGCGTTTATGTAAAAGACGTCGTATTAGATGTTGAATGCATTATCTTCTGAAATTGCATGTAGTTGTGCTAATTAGTATGCAAGTACACGACAAAATCAAGGAACTAAGTGGTCCGGTCTGATGTAATTAATTTTATTCTATCTATTTTTCAGATCATGGGCAGCATCACAACATATTTGGTTGTTGTGATCCAACTATAAAGGAGTACTTGTACATATTCATGTGTATGTTTCTAAATAAAAATGTTATGATCAACCTATAATAATTTTATTGGGACAACGGTGAAAGTATTTTGTATTTTAAATAATAACATTTAAACAGTGTGTCACGAAATGGTTCTGAGAATAAGTAGATATTTTTTTTCATTAGATACTTTTTTCTACACATACATTTCTAACTAAGAAATATAATTATTTCTAACCCTATTACTTAAGTTGAATGACCACAATGAGGTATGTAGGTACAGTCCCAGCAATCTGTAACAATCAAAATAATGAAGTTATAATTAAAATACACGATCCTGTCCTAGACTATGTTAGTTTTGAGGAAATTGGGTAATAGATATTTTAATCGCAAACTAAAGTCCCTTAAACATTTCATATTTGAACGTACTTTCACGTTAACCGCCCGCACCGCAGTCTGGCAACTTTTTTGTGCGTATGAATTTACACACCTAATACATACATATTACAGTGAATTTGGGACTCAAAATTCGGAGCTCCGACCGCTAGAACGCCGATGTGTGGCTTATCAATCTCTCAAACCTCAAAGTTAATGTTAATATTTCTAAAGCCAATACTAAAAGACACTTTTACAATTCCCTAAACACTAAGGTATATTTAGTTGAAAACAAATCACACATTTAACAGAAAAGCTCCTTACCGCAGCAATGAGCATTCTATCCAAGATATAAAGTTTGAGCGGCGAGTAAGAGATCTGCTTCAGCATGTAGTGTCGGTAGAACCGTTTGATCTCGTGCACCATGCCGAAGTGTTCAGACGGAGTGTAGCGGAGTAGCTGCTTGATGAAGTAGCCCGTCAGGTTGAACTGTGAAGTACAAAATCATATAATCTTTTTTGGAGGCTGTTGATGATCATGGGCTCAATATGAATAAGAAATACTATTTGACAACACTAGTTAAGTTTTATAGAATTAAAATATATTTTTGTCTAAATATAAAGTAAAACTTTAAAAAGTATAAAACACACTTGAAATTTTTAAGTTTTGGAGTAGGTAGATATAAATACGACTTATTTTGCATGCTGGAAAAAATAATTGTGAAATTACTTCTCTAATGTTTTTTTACCTGTTCATGAGTGCGTTGGCAGGGTTCAATGACCATCATCAGTTTAGTCAGACTGTAAATAGCGCATATAGTCTGCACCGGCGCGCTGTAGTTATCTGAACGCCAACCTTTGACTGAAAATCGAAACTGCTTATTGAGCCTAGAATAAGGAGTAAAACGCAAAAAAGATGCAAAAGTTTTCTGGAATATAAACATTTATTCTAAATGCAAAATGAAATTTTAAGCTTGTAAATACATATTTAAGACAACAGAAAGATTTTTCTAAAAAAATATTTCAGTTATTTCATTCAAGTAAAGGTGTAGACAGCATGAAAATATCTATTCAAAAAAGACAAAAAAAGCCTTAAAAAACTGTTCCAAAATACGTACATAGTCCAACAGTGATGATATAATACAGTTCAATGACGAGATGCAGCAGAAACGAGAGCACCAACAACACTAGTACTAGTCCGTAACTCTCATTCACTTGCTTCACGATGTCACAGATGGAACAGTACAGGTAAGCTAGACGGTGAACTGTAGTGGGTATTGGTTTCAAACCTGAAAATGTAATGTTATGATTATTTTGAAAATTTTCAAAAAAGAAGATAAGTTTCGTTCTTGTGTTATTGGGTTGAAAACATACAAACAATGGCTACAAAGTGCAATCAGAAACAAATAATTGTGGATCACACAAATATTTTTTCCGTGTTGGTATCGAACACACGACCCGACTTAATGGCGTTGCGACTACTTAAACTACTGCGTCACGGTGTCTTATGCCCTGAATTCGATGGTCTGATGGCATTATTAAATAGGTTGGGCTACGGTACATGGTACAGGCGCAGAACAGTACAAAGTTGCGTACCGGGGTACTCGTAACTTTAAGGGCTAAATACATAAAAGACCTTTGTAAACAGACTAAAGTCACTTAAATTATACATACTTACTTCTTTTAAATGCCATAGTGTCAATGACTCGATTTATAGATTTATGTGATAAACGGTTGTACCAAGTTGATGCAACGTCCATTATTAATTTCGGTTTTGAATACGTTGAGGCTGCAACAAACTTTATATTAGTAATGATATAACACCTATCAGGCATTGTTGTTGTCAAATCACGACCACACACCACATTTACACGTTGCACGTATTTCACAGTCGGAACAGTGTAAAAGCGAGCATTTGACGTTTGACTCCCTAAAACCTATTTTAAATGGTCTGAAGATATCCTTCGCAACATGCTTGGTGCCATAACCAGTTTTAGTGAAGGCATGTTCTAATTAACTAATTTTCCTACAGTACTGTATTTGACCTACTTACATTCGTTGCGTATTTCCTGTAGTAGTTTCTCCAAGCATTTGTTCAGTAGTTGCAGACTAGACAGTACTGACATGGCGATCAGACCAAACTCTATCACGAGGAGCTGCAGCATCAAACACGAGAATATGTTGTGGAATATGTAGAAACTTGATGTTACCACTGAAAAAGGAACAATCTAAATAAACATTGGTTTATTTATTATTTTATATATATACATATAATCACGCCATTCTCTCAAGGAGGCAAAGACTAAGGAATAATTTAATTTTTAATCAGATTTAGCATTGCTATAAAATAATTCGATCAAAAAACCGCTATAACTTTATTAGTACCAAGAGACAATCATAATAGTATCAAAATGTACAAAGCTAGACATTTTTTAAATATCTCTATAGGAACTTATTGAATCTGTATCAGATTTAAATCACTTGGTTAGATGCTTCTATTTCCATAAAGGTGTACGCAGTAAAGAGATTACCTCAGATAATTTATGGAACTTACCTTTGCCGTGAATAGCGACAATTTTATTCATAAATAATGAGAAGTTGATGAAGAGACAGGAGGTTCCCCACACCATTAAATACACGATGAAGAACGACCACCAGTTCTTGCTGGTCTTCGATAACGGCGCGTGGTAACTGTGCAGTTCTTTGTTTATCTGACAATAGTATGAATTATTTTGACAAGGAAATATTATGACAAAAGTAAGAATAATTTATTTTGAATGTAAGATAGTATCTAAAGACATTATTTTATACTGTCGACAGAGCGCTGGCATAATAACAACTTAATTTTCTAATTACGTGATGGGCGGGGTGTTTTGAAAAAGCCAGCTTCTGAAAATGCCTGACCAATAACCGAATTCACTAGACAAGACACAATACCGTAGGTATTATCAAGTATCGAGATTTTGACATTTTAAAAATACTGTAGCAATAGTTCCTACGCTGTCTGCTGGAGGCGCTTATCAGATTTTCATATAAATTTTCTAGACAGCTAGCCGGTTGTTGATAGTCGATAGCGGTAGAGAATCGCACTATAGTTGTTAAGCTACTTTATGGTAGGTACCACTTTTACATAACTGTCAGTAAAATCAGAGCAATGTTTCACATGCTTTTCACTTTACATAAAACGTATTTACAATATTTTGTCTTACATCTTTCAACTTGGCCAGACAGTCAATCATCTGGGCCATCCTGTTCAAGCCGGTATACGCTCCGAAGAACAGCACTAGCTCTACAATTGCCACGTCCAGTATCCACACCAGCAGTAGACTGTTAGTAGCAGTCTTGAGGGATGTCTCCGTGTCTATGGCCAGGTCTGCTACGAAGGCTACAAGGACTAATGAAACTGCGAATAGAAAAGTTTATTAAAACGCTTGGACATTCAAGGCTAAAATCCTTATTGATTTGCAGAAAAAAATCGAGCAACGGGTTTATTGTAGCCAAAACTTTGTGTTATGTTAATTTTATCACAGTATTACGTATATTCCTAGTGGGCAGTAAATTAGAAAAGAAAACTAAAGCGTGTTGAAAAATTTAAAAAAAATCTTCCATTTCTCAATGAAAGAGGCCTAGTTTGTAAGACGTTACGTTTTATCAACAAAATTTGAAAACTACAAAATTAAATCACTTTTTCATTCGTACAGTTACAAAGCCAACTTATACAAGTATAATACAATTATAATAAAACTGCACTTCAACCCGTGATATAATAAACTTACTAGCAATAAAAACAAGAGTATTTCCATAGAAGCTGTAGATCCTAGAAGTTCGGATCTGCCAGCCGTCCCGTACCCTCTTGAACTTGAGAGGACAAATACCTCCGATACGACAAACATACAGCACTGTAGCCAACATACCGGTCACCGTGCATTCAGTACGTAGAGGCTTCTTTAAACCCATCTTGTTATAACTGAAATAAGGTATTTGGTTGGCTAATAATTACCTATTACAACACAATGTCCGACGCCACTGTCTATCTGTTTACGATATATTTAAAATCTTTAGAAAATGAACCTCGGGGAAAGCCTTTGTGTATAGTTTGTTAAGATTAACCCGGTGTAACTCGGGCGAAATCGTGCTGGGTCGCTAGTGCAGTTTTACATTACAGCAAATCAAAACAAGAGTTTGTTTGTCTAATAAGGCTAATTCTGCGACTAAATCTCTGAACAGACTTCGATAAAATTTATCAAATAGTGGAAGTCTGGAATCAATCATAAGCTACTTTTTTTACAAAAATAACTTCTAATTGATGGAACTCTGTAAGCAAACGGAGCCGTGACAATCCGCTAGTATTCCATTAAATGGAATACAAAAATTCCTAGAAATTTCTAGCTTACCTGACTTTTTGTATAATCATTATGCTGACACGGGTATACGATTAAAAAAGAAAAACTTTCTATTGTCCAACATTGAACAGAATTAGGTATATTAATAAAATTAATAGTCACTAAATACACGTAACTTTATCAAGGTCTGTAATATTTTAGAAGTGAAAATATTGGATAAGAACACTAACTTAGGTTATTCTTTTAGGTAACAGCTTTTGTGAAGTGAACTTTAACTTTTCTTATCACAAGAAGCTTGTTACAACCTATCGTATGAAGGTGTTCTAAATATATTATAAGCTAGTCAATAGCTCGATTTTCTCTGTAGCGCGGTCGGACCACTAGGCCCCAGCTTTGATTTCCAGGTTGAATGAAGTGCTATTGGTCTTCTTCCAACTTATATGAGATTATTCTTAACAGCAGCTTAAGGACATTTACCCAGGAAATTGCAATAGGTTCGCCCCCTATTACATGGGAAACGCGGTAGTATTTCATACACCTCTGCTTATACCTTCTGGTATAATAGGCGTGATATTATGTATGTGTGTTTGCATGCTAGTCAAGGATAAGCTGACACAGCTTTGTTGTTTTTAATTTCAGCACTCTGCTTGTAAATTCAAAAATGTATTCCTTCAATTTAATTACTGAATTTCATATCCAGCCTTACTTATTCTTTCCAAGTCTATTTTTTATATTCTATTGAATGAAACAATTAATTATGTTTCTATGAATCACCTGTATGACATAAATAATCATTGTGAATATAAATAACTACGTTTAATCTGATTTTATCTTTGTTAGCTTTCTATAATGTAAACTTCAAAGACAAGAGACGACATAATGATATTTGCTACTTTTACAATGGACCAAACTGATACTCAATTTTGTAGATCAGTTAGCTACTGCTCGCGATTTCATCAGCGTGGAATGATTTTCTGGGTTAAAATATTGAGGTCCTGGGCTGTCTGTGCGTCGGGATTCATTAAAATGCATCTAGTATTTATTGTGTGAAAGAGTAACAAACAAACTTTTAAATTTATAATATTAACCAGACATTTGAAAAAATACCTAAACAGCATGTAATGTAATAAAAAAATATATAACAACAACATTGTTTTAAATATCAATTAGAGTTCCATTAAATACGTTTATGAGTTTTTATTCTGCACAATTCTATGGGAACCAAAAGATGTTTGGAAAACATGTTATTCCCAGATTATCGATAGATTATACTAAGTGGATGATATACTATTATGATTACACAATGTTTACTAAAAGTTCTAGAACTATTGGCATAACGTAGGTACAAAATTGTGCGATTAAAGGTCACTTATCTTATTATATCTAACTAATCTTCTATGAATATTAAAAGTGATAAAATTAAGTAAAAGTATGCAACGCCTCTAGCGGCCATTACACGAAACTTTATTTTCATAAATGGTAACTTTCGTGCCCTGAGCATTGGAAGGTTACGTAGGTCACAGTTTGCGAAATGTTTTACCAGGTGGCGCTGATGAGGCTGTATTTAAGGATACTATGTACAATATTTATATATTACTATATACTATGGTATGTACTACTGAGCTAAAGGTTATGAGTTCCAATCTAGGGATGTGATTAAATGATGTTTAAAATAAGTGGATATTTTAATAGAAAAAAAGGTATGATTATGAAAATCTTTAACTGGATTTCTATTTTGAATTATTCGTTTAAGGAATTCTGAAAACGGTTTGAGCTAGATTAATGCGAGTGAATTTAGTTTGTCGTTTATTCATATGAAAGTAAAACAAGTGTTAATTTTATTTCGATCTCTGCAACTATTTGCTTGAGCTTAGGTTACCTAGCAAATGCCTACAATTATCCTTGAAGCTCTTGCCCATAGCTCTACCTTTTATCAGGTAATAGAAAAGTTACTACCTAATGAATTTATACAAACATTAGTGTCAAACTCTAATGAAACCTAAATGATAATATAATTTCATTTTGATTGTTGATACCTGTGCGACACCAATACAAAAACTATTGCATAACATTGTTACATTATTCTTTATTTCTTTATCCATTATAAGTCTGCCATAATAACTAAAACTAACCAAGAAAAATATCTTCATGTTTTTATGAGAAAACAACATTAATTACACAAATAATTTTCTAAACATCCACTGCTGCTTTTGTACCAGTAGCATAATTATATTTCGTACAGAAGCGTCAATGTATACTGTTCTACAAGGAGTAGTCGTTGTGTAACGTCGTTGCTCTAAGCTTACTCACGTCTCGTGTTACGATTCGGTCGTTAGTTCTCGTCCCGCCCGCCCTACATCTCCACGCGATTTCTGTTACCCTAGTACTTTACGGACGATAATTGTAATTTTTTATTGTAAAAGGAGTTCTATGTGAGAAAGATAAAAGTATTTAAATAGTTTTTGTTTGTTACTAGTTAGTTTTATCCATCATGTAAAAAATGTTGTTATAAAACTAGAGTTTTGGAGTTTTCGCATCAATGGGTAAGTTAAATTTATTGTTGACAATAAGTTTATACTACATGTTAATTTTTTTTACAATTGCAATACATAATATTCAAATAACCTTATCTTAATATAATTGATATTTTATTGTTGCAACTTTCATACATCAAATAGCTTGTAAGTGGGCCCCCATTTTTATAATGTGGTCAAAATAATCAAGGTTTGAGATTGACTAAATAAAATATTTATCCACAAAATTTAATAGTTAATGAATACATTAAATTATTTTTATCAGCATTTTTCACGAATGTTTATGAATGGGATCAAAGAGAATGTCACGCTATTTATATGACATTTAAAGCTCAAATTAACAATAATGTGATTGATCATTAACTTCAACGTTCGATTTTATAAACGACCGTTTACTTAACTAAAAATTGAAATTTATTTGTATTCTGGCATATTATAAAAATATTTTCCTGTAACATACTGGGTCTTAAATATTTTCTCTGAATCGGCTTTGATTTCCCGGGGACAAAAACAAATCAGTTTGAGATGATGTACTTTTTTAACTCAAATCTTTGCTCAGCATTGACGAAAATTAGAAGCAAACTTAAATAAAAGTACTAAACCACGAAAGCCTGCCTATATTAGTTACGTTTATATGACTTAACCGTCGGATATCTATATATAAGATTCCTTGGGATCAAACATAGGCTACCTTGTTTTTACAAAAGTCATCCACTAGGCCTCGGTAATAGAAGATGAACACATGCGGAGTTGCGAAGAACTGCTGGTTGCAACATATGTGTATTAGTAATAATATGTATCATTTCCTTTATTAGTACTTATTGAACATATGATTCAAATCATTTGGACGCGGTGTTTATGTTATAGAACATTGATTCCGTCGGTGTCGTAATTCTAAATAGTGTTAATGCTTTTCCGATTGCAGTTCATGGAAATATATACATACATACAAAATATCACGCCCTTTATAACCCAGGGAGTAGCCCAAGGT
The DNA here is from genome assembly GCF_050436995.1 of Anticarsia gemmatalis. NCBI lineage: Eukaryota > Metazoa > Arthropoda > Insecta > Lepidoptera > Erebidae > Anticarsia > Anticarsia gemmatalis. The sequence continues at coordinate 2,367,660 of NC_134764.1, read as the reverse complement.
GTATGAAATAAACCTGCGTTTTGCCGTTATCAATGTAAGTCACATGTAATAGAGGGTGAGTACACCGGGCTACTACTGAAAATATTGTTGTAGTGTAGTGTAAATGTATAAATAAATCTTTATTTATATAAAAACATACAATAAATCAGAGGAAGCCATTTATACAAAATGAGTTTGGTTGCATCACTGGTAATTTTACCCTGCCTCTCAAACTACGTTATAAGCTGTATTTTGAGAAACAGTTAACAGTTAGAATGTATTTCCTTATTTTTGTACAACAGTCGAATGAAAGCTGCAAAATAAGAGTAGTTTGCGCGACCCGGGAATCGAATTCTAGCCCTCATAATTAGCATTGTGTCACACTACTGACCGCGCAACTGTCAATGAAAAATGTATATGAGTTATAAAAGAAAATTTTGTTTTGAATAGACTAGCGCCGCTTAAAACATTCGGCTAACTTCAAAGCTTTGAACTGCCAAAGCCGGTAACTTAAAAGCGATCATTTCAGTAAATATTTACTAACATTTTTGCCAACGAATTATTATCAGATAAGATAATATCAAATGGTAGTACATCAAAACTACGAGTATCTGAGTAACTCGGTTAGTATGTTACTTCAACAACGATCACTCAATTTCAAACGCTACAAACTTTTTTACAACTTGTTCTCGAGAGAATAATTTTTATACCGCAAAGAGGTTTTTATCATTAATCCTTTTTACTGTCTTACAGTTTGCCACGTGTTGGTACAGTAGAAACCGAATACGAAAGAAAGTTTTTACATTCTTGAAGGATTGTGAATTTTTAAATGTCGGCCACAAATGTTCTCGAAATGATTTACTGATACTTTTGATATAGTGGGTCGTTTCATCTTTTCAAAGAGATCATTATTATAACTAGTTTATAATCTCGGTACAATCTGCGTTATAATTAGAAAATCGAGCCTTTACCAATGTGTCCAAAGAGACCAGCCGTTTTGAAGTGGAAAAATAGTAAACAACAAATTGATTATTTATAATTCCAAGATATAATCCCAGGTTTAACTTGCTTTATTAACTTTTTATCCGATTTCCAAAGAAAGTGAAATCTTTAAAATTTCTTAGATAATCCATCACGAGAGTTACTCTAAAATCAGTGGCTTGTCGGCTTTATAGTAGGTTTATTAAAAATATTTAAATTCTGTTAACGGAGTGCATTCAATAACATATGCGTGTTATTTCACATAATGGCATTGTTATTTATCGCTATAAGGTATCATCCACACTGTAACACTGTTACTAATGTTATGCATTTGTTTCTTTATATAATTTATATTCGTAATGCATTTTATTACTTTTAGTAACTTTGTATTTGATTTATTTTTATTAAGATTACACTTTTGTTATTCGGCGGCAATCCATGCTAACAAAGTATTATAAAAGTGAAATTTTGCCCATCTTTTCGACTTTAGCGGCTAAACCATTGGACCGATTATCGTGAAAGTAAACATCATCATCAGTTAGAAATCTACGATCAAACATAGGCATCTTAGTTTTCCAAAAATCAACCTTAGTTTGAGTTAGCTAGCTTTACTTTAAAGTTATAATAAATATCAATAGACAACCCTCGCACGGTCATTTGATTCCAAACTAAGCAGAGCTTTTACTATTATAACCAAATAACTGATAAACATAATTCATAATTCTAAATACATACTTATATAGATATATTGTATCTATAAAAAAAAGACAATTCTCGCATTAAAATTTGCTCTTATATCGCGACGACTTTTACAAACATACAAACAACGCACACAAAGTACAACCAGACCCGAAACAATTATTGTGGATTGCACAGTAATTGTTCCGTGTTGTAATCGAACCTACGACCTCCCGAGGCAATGGTAGCGGCGTGGTGACCTAAACCACTGCGATACGGAGGCAGTTAAAATTTACAGCAGGGCTCTCAACCAAATAATCTTTAAAAAAATTGCACTACAACCTACCCAAGGCTTTAGGAAACCTTTAGTCTCTACCGCGCGTTTGTCTACCTAATTATCAACCTATAATCATACCCTGTAATAATTACAGACACGTCAAATAAATCACCACACAAATATATTTGTTGTTTATAAGTTGCACTCGCGGTGTGTGTACGTGTTTAACATGGACGAAGAACAAAACAGTATATTGTTCTACCGCGTTCCTTTGAGAATACAATGCATCGAGTATTATTATAATGGTACGTTTGGAACCTTTTTTGTAATTTTCAAAATGTCTTTATTTAAGTTGAGGTCCAACTTTGTACAGGCCAGAAAGTGTTTGACTTTGTATTTGCTAAACTTCTGACAAAATCAAAACCGAACGTTTCAAGTACCCTTTGAAGCACTAGTTTAACATTAGTTTAACTTTCTTTTAACATAGTTATAAAGTTAATTTACTGTCTTGTGTGAATCAATATCATATTTTTTGTGGTCACTCTACAGTCTGTTTGTTGAAACTACTTGAAGGCTTTTTACTTAAATCAGCAACGATTACCTATATTAATGAACAGCAACAACAAAAACAACTTGGACATTTTCCACTAACTTCTAGGAACCTAAAATTTGCAGAAGAGGTTTTTTTCACACCTCTACATGTTTATAAGTTTACAATTTCTTTTGCAAATAAAGTTTATATTAATTGGCTTAATAACTGCAGTTCATTAAATCCGCATTGTCTTTTTTTAGTGGTTCATTGTCAATAAACGATTAGCGTAAAACAATGTTTGGTGTGGTCGGGTCAGCTATAAATACGCTTAATGGTATTTGAGTACTTCCTTGTTTTGGAGGAAACGTTATAAGTAGCTTAGGCATAATCTGAACACTTTCTGTTGATATAACATGTGTTATGTATATCAATACATACAATGTGTACAAACATAACATGTTTCAATTTAAATAATGCCATTTTTTATGTCATATCAGACCATCCTGAAATGTACCTATTGTATATGGTAAATTTGGACATAGCATTATTATTATAATTTATGATTGTATGTGTGATTTATGTCCTCATCTAATAATAATAATATGTCTTCTTCTAAATCCTTACTCAGTGCCTACGCAAAATAATCTGCTTTAATGACTAACACCACTTCATAAAATTATTACCGATAATCTCAAAGATTTTATCATCTTAAGCTTGTCCGTAATCTATTTTCTTCATGAACGAACATTTTAACTCATTGTTCCTTGTTATTTTAGTTATAATCTGCAATTCATCTATTCTTTGCCATGGAAAAATGGATTTTTAACCGTACAAAAGCAAATAAAATGACGTTGGAAGATTCCAAGTTGTACAAACATGAATGTATGTGTCATACAGTATTCAAGGCGTTAGTGATGTTTACGTTTGTTGAAGACATGACTGAGTCTACAGGGCTTGTGATAATAGGGGAACATTTATAAGGATATACTGTTTAAGTTGGATCAATTTCATGCATTTTTTAAGCTTATTTCTAAGATAGATTGTCAAAGGTCCAGGTTTATCGTCTTTGACTTTGTAAAAATGAAAAGAATATTTAACAGAACAATTAAAATCGATCATTTTTTAGCCAGTTAATCAATTCAAATGTTTCAACATTGTGTGTACAAATAAGAAATGCGGTGTAATATCTTGTGCTGCCTCGAAATAAAAATGTGTTTGATATTTTCTGCATCCAAAATCTCAGACTTTATTTGGTAGTCATATCATGAAAAGCAAGCCATCCATAGCCATAGTTTTAAAAACATATTTCTCGACTTTCATGACTTTAAAATTTTATTTAAATACAATACAAAATTAAATACACTAACATTTAGCAAAGAACCATGAAAAAAAACGTTTAGTCAACGTACTATATTCTAATCATGACTGTGTGTGTGACTGTTTGTGTGTATGAACTAGATCTATTGATTCAATATTGTCCATTTAACGTGCACGTTATTTATGTTAGAATATAATAAACAAGTTGGTAGATTGTAATCGCGTTCAATTTTGTTTACAAAGCTTCTCGTATTGTACGGAATAACTGAAACACGAACATAGCATCACGCTTCGTTTATAAAAGTGACGGACAAAAACATATTAAGACCATCACGGTGAAAAAAAAAAGTGACTTGACCCTCATTCCAGAAGACTCTTGACCAGCAGTGGGAAAGGAACTAAACCATTTTTTTAACGTCTCAAATAATAGATGAGAGTTAATTGCAGTTTACATTTGTACCATTCTCATGACCCATCTCATTCCTATTATAAACCAAGCATTAAGCTTACAGTTTAGGATTTTTAGCAACTTACTTTGTCTCATCATCATCATCATCATCTCAGCCGGGAATCGTCCACTGCTGGACAAAGGCCTCCCCCATCGAGCGCCAATAGGACCGGTCCTGGGCCGCCCTCATCCATCGGACTCCGGCAACCTCCGGACTCCGGCAACCTCCGGACGTCGGTCCATCTTGTGGGGAATTATAGTGGTTGTGTTCTTGCCCCCGTGAACCGCAGAATCCAAGCAGCTTGCATTACAGTTTGTGCCTCCAACCCTAACGATTTTTATCGACACCCATTCAATCATACACCCACGGACAATACCTAAATTCTATTATAGTAGTAACCCGAAAAACTTTTTCAATAGGCTTTGACGTCAAACGGTACACCTTGGATCAACAGATCATCGTTCTAACAAATTTTTATCACAATGGGAGAGGGTTCAAAGTTGAATGGCTGTGATGTAAATTCGATGATGTGCGGTTGGCCCACGATAATAGTTTATCATTTAGTCATATTTTATGTAGAAAAACGGATCTAATGGTCTATTTTTAAGGACGTTAACTTTCGTATATAGCCTACATATATTTATCTAATTGATATACTAATTTTATTTTTCTTAAAGTACCTGTTGTAAAAGCAAATCAAGACACGCTGTAGCGTGATGGCCCCAAGTTCAATTAAACCACTGTTTAATTGAAATTATTATGAGACCACACTAAATAAAAGTGATTGCTTAAGGTACGGAAGTGAGTGAAGTACTCATGTAATAAAAAATGTGTAAAGTTTTAGTCTCACCAAATTCAAAGAGTGATTGATTTACACTTAAAATATTTAACGTGCTCACGCTCAATTTAAACACAATCGGCGGTCACCCATCTACGGAATGACCGCAGATCGTTTAGTGACTGGTGAGGGCAACTGGCAAAGAAATATGAAAGTAAAGCATACAAAACAATAAACACAGTCAATTCCATATACTAGACGGAACAGGTAAACAAAAAATAATTGCATGATGGCATAGATCTCCATTTCAATATTCAACATAAATAGATTTCAGCTTTAGACGTGCTGTTTCAACGCGAAAAACGTCACGCGTGCAAAAATATTCAGCAATGTAAATCGTGAACATTTTGATTGAAGGGAATTTTGATTCATTTTCTGATCTTTGATGTAAACATTTTATACATACGTCAGCGTAATGATGCTAATGTAGACAGTATTGATGATTGAGTGGTACTGAAATAACTATACGCGTGGCTTATGGGTACAAAAATAAAATTATGCGAGTTTGCGACAAATAGGTTTATAAAATCTTATTTATGTGTATCTAAAAGTCACCCGTGACTTCGTCTGCGTTGAAACCCTTCAATCCTGTGTAAATCCCGACCCCGAAGAACTCCGGGATAAAAAGTAGCCTATGTTTTATTCTAGGTCATCAGCTACATACATACCAAATTTTATCGTAATCGGTTCCGTAATATTTGCTCACTTCAGTAATACTCCCAAACCTTCGCATTTTATAATATATCATTTATTATTGGTAAAAAATGAAAATAATCCCTAGATGCGTGAGTGTCCTTGATTCATTTTTATCATAAATTGTTTGTGAACCGAAATCAGTTATTGTGATTTTTCTCAATGACCCGCTATACAGCTACAGGAATTAGTAGGATGTTACAAAAACTTATTTCTGAGCAACGAAAAGCATAAGGAATCTGACTCATAAATATTTTTATTACTCAATAAATATGTTTCAGTAAGGAAGCGAAACCAAGTCTTGTGAAAGAATAATTTTATTTATCGAAAAATATACTTTGCTATTATTTTACAACTAAGTATTTATAGTCCAATAACCTCCAGCCGAGGTTTGAATTACAAAATAATGAGTTACAGCTCACTACAATGTTGATAGTTGTTTGTTAAAACATTACGTACGATTGTTTGTTTTGTTTCAATCTATTATTCATAAGGGTTCAACCATACAGTACCGCATGTTATTCCACTGACTTTGCGACTGCCATCGAAAATCTAGGGTTCTCACCATAAACGATTTTTTTTTTTGTCAAGAATTGCTGAGTGACTTCGCTACGCATTTCTGGATTTTCTGACCCGTTTTTAGGAAATTTGAGGTTAGTTCACCTCTGTGTCTGAGAGACCACATAAAGGTGACTGTCCTGCCTAATTCAGCCTAATCTATTACGTATTATTTAGCTATGCGTCAAACCAGGCTATGAGAGTGAAGGAATAGTCTACTGTACCTGTGTGTTGTGCACACATTTGGACACTAAAAACAAAGTCCTGATGAATCACATATCTTAGTTGACAACTATTTGGAAGCCCCTTTACTGTACATCGTTATCTACATTAGATTATTGTGATTAATACGTCAAAGCAACAATGAACCACAGATCATCAATTTGACGTACACTGGTTGCCAACCGTGATATTTGATATTGTTTTTAGTATCCGAGAGTGTGTGTGCACAATGTTTTCCAGAACTGGAAGCCGTTGTCAATGAAACTGGCCGCCGTAGCCGGATAACAGCTAGGGCATTACTATTCTTACAATGACACACCTCTACGAGGGTCATTGTCTAAATCACGGGTCTAATTACGTCTGTGGGTGTGTCTGCGTGTAACGGAATAAACAAATGATAGTGAGTCAATAATGATTACTTTCCTGTATATTGCGTTCTCGTTACTACGTGTTTTGATGACGTAGACTATTTACTGAATGAGGAACGCAATTTGATGAGGTTTGTCACTGAAAATGACAGTTACCCGAGAAAAATAGACGCAGCATTTTTTTTAAATGGAACAGATCATAGACAATGATCAAATGCATGCTATACATGATTAGTATTTCTTTAAAAGGTGTGATACTGTATTAAAAGAGATTTGTTGGTCTACTGCTTGTGAAGATCGAAAAGTTATTTCTAAGAGGTAAAAGCAGAATATTGCATAATATTGCATACAATATGCATCTGGGAATCACGATATATATAATATGCATAAGACAATCATGAGCGAGCGACATCAAAGAGAAACCAACTGAATTTAGAGACCAAAGATATTGTAATGTTTGAAAAGAGATTTATGACCTCATCTTTTTATTGGTTTTAAAAGACAACTTCCCGAAATCGAATCTTAAGATAGATTAGAAACAAGACTTTGCCGAGGAAATATGCATTGCGTAACATACTCGTTAAAAATGCCATCAAATATTCTGCACTGTTAGACAAAATATCCTCCCGAAATGAGGGAGAGATTATGTGTAATGGCCACCACGGTAGCCAATTAAGAACTGTCTTAAAGAACTCTATCATCCAATCTATATATCACGAAGTTTTTCTTCACCATGAAAACATAATTATATTTAATTATTTCTAAAACACAATGTCATACAATTTCTAAAAGTCCGAATCCTGGGAGAACTAAGCAGCTACCTTGGAGTCAAGGCATATAATGCGTAATTAGTAGCTTATTAGACTCTAAGATAACTTCTATGTAATGCTACAAACCTGGTACAACTATCGATTATAAAGTCCTAGGCTTAACAATCCTTATTGTTTGTTGTGAAAGTCCATAGCGTGAGTGTCACTCACTCGTTCAATAGTTTTGTTTACAAACAGCCTTTGGTTTGTGTTAGCCGATAGCCCGCGTTCTTTGTATTTTTATAACGAGTTGACATGACAGTACCAGGGAGACAGAAGTGACTAGGAGGTTTCACGTTTGCTATGATTTGTTTTGTGAAAGTATTTTTTTGTAGTTCTGGCTGTTTGTTTAATGATGATTCTTTTATTTTGTGAGTTTAGTTTGTATTGTACAACGCACTTTTTTGCCGGCTGTGCTGACCGAATAACTATTTTTCTAGCATAATAAATATTTATGGAAGTATCAAAAAAAACTAGTTTTTTCCTTCATTGCAACGTAGACACCAAAAATATTATTAATTTCGAACAATATTGTTTCTTCATCATCGCACTTTCTCACAAACATGAAAATTTAAAAAAACGAGTACGTACCCCGTATTCTTTATTAACACCTACCTTCTGTACGGTCAAGCGTCACTTGATAACTAAAACTATTATTCAACGTGGTTGTATTGTAGAACTATTTGAAGAGTGTCATAATTATCAGTTAGCAACTTTGTTATATAATTAGATATACAATTTCACTGTATAGAAAAAGTACTGGAAATAAGTTGCCTAGGTGTAAGCTAGTGTGAATGGGATTCTGAATCAAGGGGTAAAATCAAGGAAATTGAGTATACGACCTTATAAGCGTTGCTAAGTTCATCTTTACCATTCTCCACATTTTTACTGTTAGAACTTTCTTCAGAAAATCACCACGATATAGTATATTAAATTAACATAACATAGTGACAAAATTTTAATCTCGGAGAAGAATTATACTTTCTAGCTATCTTTAGTCACCAATGGATAATTATCTAGTTATAGTATGCATCATTTTACTTCGTTATGAATAAATGGGTTAAGCAATAAATCGCAATTTTTGAAGGTGAAAACACCGCTGCACATTTAAGAAAAAGTTGTAATGTTGAAACCTTAGTTTTCGAGTATTTCTATGGAAAAAACGTGTCACTCCTAAAGACGTAGCCGCTCTTCACACTTAAATCATCAGTGGTTTAACGGTGAAAGCGAAAACAGGCACATTTATAACATTATTATAGCTTTATCACAAATAAAATGTAGTACTCAAAGTATAATGGTTATTGAAGTTTTCAGGAAATGAGCACCTTCAGTTTTGATTTCCTTACTACGCACTTTATAGAATTGATATAATGAGTAGATTGTTCGAGTTTTTTATTATTCGTCAATGTGATTTCATACGGAATAGTGGTTAGACAGAGAATAGCTATTTTATTAGTTTTTGATCAAGTTTATTATAATAAAACTGTTTGGTTTTTTATTAAGATTTTATAATAAGATAAAAAAATTGCGTTAATTAAAATAAAAGTATTTGATTTGTTCATTAAGATTTTATACCAAGATAATTGCATTTTTTTTTCAAACCATTACTGTTCCACTGCTGGGCTAGGGTCACCGTCTCACCGAGCAAGGGAGGAGATAGGCCTTAAGCCCACAACGCTGACCAAGTGCCAGTTAAAGACTTTTATGCATATTTTTCCTAAAATAAACTCGTGTTATTATCGTGAAAGAATATCAGATTCATATAATTCGTGTGTTATTCACATCAAAGTAGTAAGACGTGGGTTTTTTGTTTGAAAGACTTCATTTATTCGTGTCAACTGTGTATAGTCTACCGAGTGAATTAAATTGTACATTTATTAGTGTTTAAGTACTTTTTGTTTTTGCGAAAACTCTCAGTACATTTCTAGACTTTGGGTCAGTTGCCTCGTACCACGGTATTCATGATCTCGCGGTAACTGTCGCAACTCGTTTGCGTTGCCATAGTAACAACGACAGTCGATAGAGAAATACAGTTCATAGTACGGGATAGTTTTGGTGTGATTTAAAATATGGTTTACGAGTATAAGTTTAATTGTGGCCATGCGTTAGCTGTTCCGCCTGATGTTGATGAGATATTTTGTGAGTATTTAAAAGATTATTAATTTGATTTTCTGTAATAATCTTAATATTAATAATTTACTTCAGTATATACCTTATTTTAATGACAATTCAATGTATGAGGCTCCTCCCAAACGAGGGGGAGGGGTGAGGACTTGAGTCCACCACGCTGGCCAAGCGCGGGTTGGGGACTTTGCATGCACTCAATAAATGTATTAAACAAATTTTTAGACACCCGAAATAGGAACCACATTACGACGTTTTCTTGCAAACGGCTACCCATCTACTACTGACCTCGATTACACAGCTTTACACTGATTACTATCTGGGCTCACGCCACTAATCTTGTAGCCTTTTTATTAAACATCAATTTTATTACAAAATCAAGATATTATTATACTGTTTTCAAACAAAAACAAAATTCAAAATATACTGTTTTCTAATACTTTATTTTCGTCGTTGATTTATTTCTCAAATATGATGTGGTCCTAATTTTATCGATTAGAGTGTTTACGTTCGCACATACGACTGAGTAGTGAGTATGGCTATAAATCTAGTAGATAGCAATATTGATTAATGGCCTCCCGCGAACTACTATCATCTATGTGATGATATGTAGATATTACTTTAAGCTGACTCATACAAAACAAAAGTAGTGTTTTGGGACTTGTGACGTCACTTGTTCTAAGATGCAACACGTGTACAGTCCCTTAACGCGATAAAGAATGACTTGTCGTGGAGAAAAAGAAATAACATTTTTTTCATAAAAATAGTTTTGTAATACGAGCATTCAGTCAACTGGACCCACGGGTCTTCTTGATGGCTTGTGACTTTTTTGCAAACTGTCAAAATAAAACATAATTTTGGACTGTATTTAATTGATTACTTTTCTTTATCTGCTAAAATTTAAAGTTTTCAGCGTGAAAACTATTATTTGAATCATTTAAAACCACGATAAGCCGCGGGCAAATGGCTTTTATTCTTATTATCGGATTGTCAAACGTATAAGACAAAATGTTTTCAATATTTTTTCTAGATATTTATGAACGTTTCAGAACAAACTACATTCAATAAACGTTTCTCATTATCGTCCTACTACACTGATTGATTTTAATTACATTGCATTGTATATTGTTTTCAGTTTTTATTACAAATTGCTTTACTTTATGTAGTAGAACGAGACGATAAAGTGTCAGATGCTAATTTACTTTTTATATACACGATCTTTGATAAATACGAGTCTAGACTAGAGATGGTATTTTAACATTTGATTTTAACACAAAACTGTGGAATGACTGTGATAAATTACCACAATTTTGTAGAGATTATTTCCTACCTAGATTTATTGCAACTAGACGTTTGCCAAACGTATTCTATACTATAATAGTTTCTTGTCAGCCGTAACATGTACGTAGTAACAAAACCTAAAAAATAGCCATGCTCTCCCTCTTTTCTTTCTCTGGGTCTTTTGACAATATCACTAGGGAGATAGCAACACAAACGGAAACAAAGAGTTTTCAAGCAATAACATTCACAAAATCATTTGAAACAATTTCCAATCTAACAAAAATCAACCTACTATTGCCGCTACAACATTCGCATTTATACAAATATCTACTTTATATACTGTAACACAAGGTTTAATTTCTACTGGTATGAAGCTCGAGTGTTTTGCAAAGATAATTAAAAAGTTCTCTATCATTGAATGCTGTAAAGTGATAGATATCGCGTTTTAATATACCGACTGACACTCTAATAGAATACTTTACCGGGTGTTATTCATGAGTGTTTTTATGGGAAAATCGCCTGTTTATCGAGTTTTATAGTAACTTGCGATGTGTTTATAGTGTAACGTAGAATTCATGAGGTTCTGCGAAAAGCGCATAAGTATTATACGCATTTATGCATTTTACTTCGAATTTGCTTCTGTAGCAAAGCTTTATTACAAAACTTCAGTAGGCAGACTTAGGTAGAATAAGTTATGTATTAAGATGTCATATGGTTATTAAACTATTATATTGAATCTATTGAACATATTTATTACTAAATATTTTCAAATCTCCTAAGATGTGTGGAAACTGATATACTGTAAAAAGCTAACTATAAAAAACATACTATTCATAATTCAAGAAATAAGTTGTTTATTTTTCACAATAATTTATTTTCTTAATTTTTCTTCTTGCAGGCGTGGAGTCAGCGAAGGTTGATGGAGCAACGGCGGCGACGGTGTCCGCCGAGCCGGAGCCGCGAGCAGACCGCGCCACTCACTGCGTGGTCGGAGGAGCACATGCTTTTATACTTAGGGTGAGACCTCTTGTACTTGTCTGTCCTCCTGGTACTTGCAGAATGGTAACACACGGGGGAAGATGTATTAAAAGCGGGCCATCCGGTAGCAGTAGGGTAGCGCACCCTACTGCTACCCGATAGGTTGATGTTGGGGATATCCTGATTCAAGAGCTCTTAAACTTACTGTTATCCTAGTACTTGAGGCTGGGGATATTAGGGACTGTTTGACTCGAAGAAAGAAAGAGAGAGAGAGAGAGAGAAATTGTCGTCACGGGTTGAGGTGGGAGGAGGTGCTTTGTTAGGAATTACTTTTTACATTACTGCCATCCTGGTATTTCGAATCGAGATAAATGAGGAGCGCATTTCCTATAAATAGACTACAACTAACCTAGGCTTTTAAATTAACCTAGACTAGAAGAAACTTAAGAATAAGAAAAAATTGTAATTTCATTATCATAATATGTTTCAGATATCAAGTTTCTTCGGTCTCGCCCCTTTGAGGTTCGAGTCCCGCAGCAATGGCTTCACAGTCACCATATCCAGTGCCATGTGTGTCTATAGCTACATACTAGTTACAGTTTTAGGTAACTATACTATAAATATGTATCAATTAAAAACTCTCAGTTACATTATATTTAGGGCAAAAACATTACATTGTTTACCAACAAATAAAAAAGATCCAATCAAATTAATTGCGAATCCAATCCTTCTAGCAGTAAATAACAAAACCAATTTTTATTTTTTTAATGATATTAACTAATTTTGTTTATGACTTTTTCATGTAACGTTACTTATACATTAGTATAGTTATTGTACTGCGCAGTTTCTCAAATAACTTGTGATATATTTTTTGGGCCACTATTCGAAATGAAAACTTGATAGACTGTAGTTTACTGTACAACAACAGACTTTCAATTTAAATCTAGTAGCACAGAAGCAATCATCAACTTTATGGCTTTACTTTTTGTAGTACAAGACTTGATTTATTTTTAAGATATTGTTTTCTATTAATATGACTGTACGGGCGTTCAATGCTGTTTTTTCATCAAATTTATCATTTGATAATAATCGCATCCTAAATCAAGATGTTGTTTGAACTTAGTCAAACACTAAAAGTAAGACTTGTATAAGTAAGAAGTACCAGAAAAAATGTATAGGTCCGAGTCCAATTTTAGAATTTTTGCCAGTTCTCCATCAGTTCTCGTATATAATTTTCATCTCAAATACTAACCTCGTATAAAGCGATTCGAATGAACCCTTTGCTACCAGGCTAACATAAAACCACAGATACTCACATAACTATGTTTTCATTTTCAGTAATATGCACAATATTCGGGCTAGTAGCAGAGATCAACGTGGGTGTGGAGCTGTCCGTGAGAATGTCGTCTAAAACGTCGCAAGTCGTGTCGACATGCGACGTTTTAGTCGTAGTCGCGACGGCTGGAGCTGGTGTGTATGGAGCTCCAAGAAGAATGAGGAATATGCTGCAGTTTATGGAGAATGTCGCTTCGGTAAGGAAGCTATTCACAGAGAGTTTAATCCGTCCGTAAGTCCCGTTAGAAGAGATATCTAAATTAAGAATCAAAAACTGACTATCTACTATAAGAATCGCAAAAATCCCTGGAGTCAGTGAGATTTTCCTACATTTTTCATTTTTAAACTTCCAAGCTAATTAAGAATTAGTAAAATGTTAGAACTTTGAAACTTTAATAAGGTAATAGCATAAAATAATTAATTACTTAAACAATTATTTTATTAGTTATACCATGTGTTATGTGTATAGACAAGATGACCTTAAAACTATTAAAAAATACATGACTGTACAGTGTACACATATGATAGTCTAACCGTTATAACTTATATTTCTAGGTTGACAACAGTATAGGCGGACAGTATTCAGTAGTGTCAGAACGTAAGCTGTGCATCATCATCCTCGCGATACTGGTGTTCTTCTCCATACTCATCGCTGATGACTTCACCTTCTACGCGCTGCAGGCCAAAAAGCTGGACAGGGAATGTATGTTGTATCACTTTATTATAATTATACGATGGTCTACTAGTAGATACTTAGTGTTCGTTTACAAACCAAATGGGAGCATCTTAAGTTATTATCATGGATGTAGAGGCGAAACCATTTAAAAAACTATTGATGACATGTAAATGGCCTAGGTTTTAATAATCGTCACACAATAATGGCAGGTGCCTAATGCAAAGCCTAACGCCTATAAATTATTTATCCTAGATCAGGACAAACATAGATTAGGCTGAATGCAATTATTATAAAACCAAAATATTAGTGCTTCAACTTCTAGTGACGTACATTTAACATACTGTTGCTGCCCTGCGGTTTTAGTATTCAGTATTTTTTGGCAAAAGCTTACACCTTATACCTTTTTTCCTCTAAAGAGTGTTTTGAATGTCTACTTTCAGGGGATGTAGTAACAAACTACATCGGCTTCTACCTGCTGTGGTTCGTGGTGATGATCTTAGAGCTACAGTTCGCCTTCACCGCGCTGTCAGTGCGCGCGCGTTTTGCAGCTGTCAACGATGCGCTTGCACTCACTGCTAGACATGTTTCCATACCTGGTGGGTATTCATTATATTAGGTTGGGAAAAAGTCTTTTCGGATTATAGTATGTATAAACTTGTAATAAAATCTTTTCTCTACACAAAAAAGATCGAAATTGGGTACCTCACGAGCTCACTGAAATAAACCAAAGAACCGTGTACTCATTTGTGATTCTTGAAGCCAAAGAAATTTGATTACAAGTTCATACATACTATAATGCGAAAATACTTTTTCCCCGAACTAATATGTACACAGTTTTTATGATACTATAAATATATGTCTCTGCCTATGCCTATGTCTACGATAAAATGATAATGTGCTCTAACGATGCGCATGTAGTCTGTAAAAAAACTTTTTTACTCTTTCTTCACTCTTCACTACTTCAAACTTAAAAGACTGTTAACGATGAACTGAACTTGTGTCGTGGGGAGTTTGAGTGGAATGTTTGACAAAGTTGATAACAAAGAACGCAAAGTAGAAAGAGACCCACAAGTCGCATCGTCATCGCATGTAGAAATCGACCTCATGATCCTAACACCGCGATAGCAATTTGTGTAGTTGATCTTTGAGAAATGTATTTTACCCACTGAGCCACGATTGCCACGAAACTCATTTGAATTGCTTTTTAATTACTAAACTAATTTACTTTTCTTTATTTTCAGTGGAGAAGCCCAAAACTGCGACACCTCTGAACATCTATGCGATCAGAGTAGCACCAGTTGATTCACAACGATCAGCTAACGTCAGCCTACTGGTGGACTCTATGACTTCCAGAGAACAAGTCGTTATTATTAAGAGAACAGGTAAAGTAAATCAGCAAATATAGTTTATTACTGTGCCAATGTAGGTTACCACCAGTTTCCTACCAGGAAGTCACAAAATAGTTTATTGTTAGGAAGCGGTTTCGTTTTGAAACGATGAATCCGAAAAGATTTTACAGTTTATTATGAGATCAAAAAAGGGCAAAGAATGAAATGCAAAATGCCTAATTAGAACGTGTTGGTCTAACGGTTCTATATAGGTTAAGTTAAGTAAAGTTGGGTCTAGGCTTACGTTGATTAAGCCCCATGAGCAAGATATGCTGTTTCTTTATCTATTGCAAAATATACGTACAATTAGAGATTCCTGCACTTAGTTATTATCTCAAACTCATTTCTAGATCTCAAAAAAGTCACTAGTAAAATATTAAGTTTAAAAGAAATATTGTCCTTTTCCAGCAAGCGGTGAGCCCCGTCTCATAGTATCACCGTGTGACGCGGTACGTCGGCTTGCATCCCTCCACGGCACTCTGTGTGACGTCGTCAAACGTATCGACGACAGTTACGGCCTGCCGCTCATTGTCATACTGATATCTACCTTGTTACACCTCATTGTCACTCCTTACTTCCTGATTATGGAGATCAGTAAGTATCTTAAAATAAAATAAATAAATAAATATTATTGGACAACTCACACACGATCATTTGATTTCAAATTAAGCAGAGCTTGTACTATGGCAACCAAATAACTGATAAACATACTTATATACTTCTAAATACATACTTAAATAGATACATTAACACCCAGGCTCTGAGCAAATACTCGTGCTCATCACACAAAGATTTGTCCCGGGTGGGATTCGAACCCACCACACGCGGCGCTACGGTTGTTGCGACTAGGTGACCGCTTAAACCATTGCGTCAAACGTGCATTTAAGCATTTTAAGAGATATTTCCCACACTAAGATCTATAGAGCAAATTTCTTCAGTCAATAAAATAACCTAAATGTATATGTAGTTCTTGTGTGACACGCTAGGGGCGTTAGTCAGTTTCTAAACGGGATATTGATTGATTTCGTGAATTGCATTAATATTCGTTACGTGTTTTGACGACTACTAAGTACAGCACCACGAATTTGTAACAGTAATTATACATAGTGGTATAAGTTGACACCTCCCACGCAAGTGGTCGCAGGTTCGAACCCGAGGCAACACACCAATGACTTTTCGAAGTTATCTGGTTATTAGAAATAATTGTCACATGCTCCAACGGTGAAGGAAAAACATCGTGAGGAAACCTTGCATGCCTGATGCCTAAAATTTGTTTAATATATTTGGGCATGCAAAGTCCCCAACCCGCACTTGGCCAGCGTGGTGGACTCAAGGCCTAACCCCTCCCACATTACGGGAGGAGACCCTTGCCCAGCAGTGGGACATTAATGGGTTAAATTTTAAATTTAATTATACATTAAACATAAACAGCTAAATATAATTTACCTTGTTTTAATGCAATGTTTATCTGTTTCAGTTGTGTCAACAAACCGTCTGCATTTCCTAGTACTTCAGTTCCTGTGGTGTGTGACGCATATGCTAAGAATGATCGTCGTTGTTGAACCTGGACATTATACTATTGCAGAGGTAAATTATGTCTTATACAGTAATTATTTTATACTAAGTGACTAAATGTACACCGACGTACGATTCCTGAATTTGTACCAAGCGTAAATTCGCACTTAAAGATCATTGAGCTTAAGTTAAATCTTTATTAATACAGGGAGGAGAACAATTTGTCCACTTTGTAATAAGTCAGTATATGGTTTAGCTCGAACGCCTTAGACAGCCCTGAAACCGTTATGATTCCAAAATTGTACCTAAACACAGAAACATAACTTATCAAATACTATAATTTTCTTATTTCAGGGCAAAAGAACGGAAGGCCTAGTTTGTCGTCTGATGACGTCAGCTCCTTCCACTGGTGTGCTACCATCAAGGCTGGAGATATTCTCCCGTCAGCTACTGCTGCAGTCTGTGAGCTACGCGCCCATGGGCATGTGCACGTTGAGCAGACCGCTCATGGCTTCTGTAAGTAGAATTAACTCCTATTTAGATCTGTTGCCTTGGTAAAATTAGAGGAGTTTACACACGCCAATCCGCCAAGCACATGACTTGATGATGGTGTCTGTTTATTAAAGAAAAACATATTGGCGACTAGTTTTCAATGCATTCAAAACTTAAAAGGACCTACCACAGGGGACCACTGACGGTAGTTTTTCCTATTCTGTCCTTATTTGAACGGGCCAAGAGCCCAAAAAGAGCCTCCTCCGCTTATTAAATACATTTAGTATTAAAAAGGACTATTATTATCTATCATAATCACTGCTTTTAAAATTTCGTGATGCAAGTTTATTGTATAACAGGATACGGGAATTAACGCAAACACGCACTTTACCATGAAATTAATGCTTGACAATTCGACGACGGCTACACTAGCGGTCGCATTATGTAGATGATAAATAAATACTCCAATATTTGTTTCGATTACGAATCGAATCTATAACCTCTGTCTTATTGTAGTCAGCCACCAACCACACATTAGGCATATTACGTACATTTTATTGATGCTTATTACAACTTATTGATGCTGTCGCATATGACGTGTCTGGACCAAATTGAAGAAGAATTCCTTCCAGAATGAATCGACTAGAAGAACACATTATTCAATTTGTCCAATTCAATAACTGCGCTTTTCCTAGAATCTAATCTGAAGCGGTCAAGTGAATCATTGTTTTCAATTATACATGCATGTTTGCTTTTTCCAGGTCATAGGAGCAGTGACTACATATTTGGTGATTCTCATACAGTTCCAAAGATACGACAATTGAAACCCATCTCTTGCAGCATATGGGTTCCTGGTACCTTGATTGTTATTAAGCCTTAGATTTGTAAGATTATTTGTAGGGTTTGATATTTATACTGAATGGTTGTAAATATAAATAAATGGAGTAGGTTTATAATTAAAACATATTTTATTAAGCATTTTAACCCTATTCTTTTACAATTTCTAAGATCCAGCATTACATCACAATATTATTCATCAGGGACCTATGTATTCATGATAATATAGTTATAGTTTTGTTTTTTCATGATAAAATTATCGAAATGATTATTAACGTACTACGTAAACGATAGTTTCCACAAATATTTAAAAATGCCTAAAGTTT
The DNA here is from genome assembly GCF_050436995.1 of Anticarsia gemmatalis. NCBI lineage: Eukaryota > Metazoa > Arthropoda > Insecta > Lepidoptera > Erebidae > Anticarsia > Anticarsia gemmatalis. The sequence continues at coordinate 2,349,007 of NC_134764.1, read as the reverse complement.
TCTATGTGGGTACGTAGAAATTGAAAGAGTTTTGCCTGACGACCCCTTGCCCGTCTGGGCTGGACAAAGTCATAGTATTAAATAATTCCCGCTTTAACAGAGGGCGGCTAATAAGAAACTATTATCGGTAAGTATTATGAAAAATCCATCTTAGTTAACCCTTTGAGCTTCACGATAAACTAACATACAATAATCATCGATATTGTTTTAAATAACCTTGTTCAAACAAATTCCCAAAGAATACACTTAAAGCTAAAAAGACACAATTAGTTCCTCGTCTACTCATAATTTACTACTAACCTTTATAATTTAACACTTATAATGATTTCACGAGCGCAGCGTACGGCGAACATACATTAAAACTTGCCAACATCGCGTCTCTAACTTTTCTATTAGATTTTCATAGTGCCTGGTGTTAAATATTGCTGCAGTCATTTTATTTGAGTTTGTAGCTAATGCTGATAAAAGCTATGTTAGAGTAAACTGTTTTAGTAGCAAAGCTTTACAACTAAAACTATATTATTATCTCTTGTAGTTTATGCAATCTTGGTATCTTATAACGCAAAATAAATTTAACCTACTGCACGAACATGGTATTTCCTCATAAGTCAAGGGCTAGGGCCTGTATCTTACCACTTTGACAAAGTGCAGGAGCAGGATGTATCAATTCAAGAACTGTTTTAAAAGGCATACAAAAATGCATCCTGATGAATTTTCTGCCATTAATCACAAGTCATTCAAGAGGTCTGCTCAAGTTTGGATTCAAATCTGGCCTAAGCTTGCCCGCTTCAGTATTGATCAATGATTTTCACTTTTCTGGGTCACATTCTCACATTTGATACGGTGACTCAATCCTTCTGACATATAATAGCAAAACTGCTTAACCGATCAAAAGAATTTAAAGCACCTTATAACGAGATAGTAATCGCACTATCTCGTTTTATTGGCGTATCTTTTCACAAAAACCACGCGAGTCCTGGACAAAAACTAGTACAATTTATATTGATAAATAAAATATGATTGTCAACAGCGTGTCTATTTACGTTGAAAATATGATATTCGCACGGCTTCATATTGAAACATTATTAAACAAACAAGCCTTTTCATTTGCAGTTTGTACATATTAATACAAATACACAATACACTGCAATATATAAAATTCTAAACGAAATAGAGTAAAAAAGTTGAATTATTTAGACTCGTGACTGAATTGTTTGAACGATATTGTATACAGTTTTTTTGTTTTACGTGAGCATTCAAAGGGAACGAGGATTTTTCACGTTTCAGCTTATGGAAGAAAAGGTTTTGGAAATGTACTATCCATATGTAAATGTGAGACTTACTTTGTTTATAAAACCTTTACCAGCCAAGCTAATGAGCCAATTACAGTTAAATGCAAAGCCAGTTAACATACATTTTAGAAGAGGCAGCTTTGTTTTTCTTAGCTTTACTTTGTCACAGCATAATAATATCGATAAAGTATGCTAAGCGGAATTAACACACTCTTTCTAAAAAAAATATGAATGATGGGAAGCAAATCAATTTAAACATAGGTGATAAATACATTAAAAATAAATCTGGTAAAAGAAAGTTTATTATAAAAATATCGATTCATTTTACTTTCATTTACCCAATACACTGTTTTTGTATAAGTAATAAATGTATACAAAATGTATCATACAATAGGCTGCAACAATTTCCACCAACAATTTGCATGCATACCACGTTATGGCACAAATTACAAGCATTTCTATAGCTCTGATTGGAACAAAACGCAACGAGAGAGATGCACGGATAACGCAAACTCAGTTATATGGAAAAAATTATGAAAAAAACCTTTACATTTTCTAAAAACTACGTGCCTTTATATTATTTTCTCTTTCAACGTAGTTGGGTTTCAATGAAAAAGCTGTTTTGCTTTCATCTCGGGATAAAATTGAATGTGTGAGGAGCTTGAATGCAGCGCGCTTGAACAATCCCTGACTGGATGTGCAGTGAAAATTATGATGAAATTACCGCAAACTTGTGATGAGTTTTTGGGTATTTACTTTGACAATATATTTATGTGTGTTAGACAAAACTAGTTCGTAAGTTTGGATTAAGAATCTGGTCTTTGGAGATACGTGAAGGATAGATTGGGATATATTTTACCTTGAAATGTTTCGACGCATGTTGCTCTCGCTGAAACGTTAGTCATTTCAAGGTAAAAAGAGTGTTCGCGTTAATTCCAGTATCCTATTATATTTTAAACGTAAAAGATATAATAATACGAAATTAAGTTGTTGTTCAAAAGCCTGTTTGTGCTATTTGATAAAATGTTAAAGTATTTAAGTGTTTTATACTCGGCCAGTAAATAAATACACGTCTAAATAATAATACGTATTTAATAGGCAACGGCCATATTGACAGAACAAAGTATTTGAGAAGACCGATGACATTTATGAAATATATTTAAGTGTTGCAATTACAAATAATTAATTTCAACATCCTCTTCTTAATTGCAAACCCATAGCTATTGAACAGTCTTCAGTCTTCTGTTGACAAACTGGTTTTGTGAGGACATCAGCCACCATGTTTAGAGTTCCAACATAGCTGAGTTCAATTTCCTTCTCAGCTACCTTCTCTCGAAGAAAATGATATCTTATATCAATATGTTTGCAGCGAGCACAGTAAGAATCAGTACCTGCAAATTTGATCGCACTCTGATTATCACAATAAATCAAAGTAGGCTCATAATACGTATTTAATAGGCAACGGCCATATTGACAGAACAAAGTATTTGAGAAGACCGATGACATTTATGAAATATATTTAAGTGTTGCAATTACAAATAATTAATTTCAACACTATTTAATCGGTGGAAGAAGTTCTTTACTGCTCCAAAAAATAAAATCTCAAGATGCAAATTTAGTAGGTACGCAAAGTAAAGAAAAACAAAAACTTAATACAAGTCACAAATTTTTTGAGAATAACATGAGGCAAAATCGTCTTAGGTTAAATGCAGTAGTCTCTCACGTTTAAAGTATTTACTATCTTAAAACGTATTGTTCTATTACGGGATCAGAACTAAAAACCTGTGGCAGCGAAATGCTTAGCAGATTCTCAGGCAGATATAAATTAGAGGTAGAAAACAATGGAGAGAGTACGACGCAACTTGAACAGCGCTCGATTCAACTTTAATACTGAGACATACATGCATCATGGACGCTTTACTTTGCTAATTAGTTTAAGATTATAGAAGTAAATTCATAAATTTTTAATTACATGATATTTTGCCACCACCTAGCTATAATGTTTGTCTGATCAGCGCCGTGGGCCTCGTAGGAACTACCTATTTTGGCAGTACATTTCTCGACAATACCGACTGTAGAGAATCGCACTACCGTGTGTTGGTTGTTCTTTGAATGATGTCAAAATTAAATTGGAATTTTATCGTAAGTAAACATCGCAAATATTTTGCTTAACTGTCACAAGCCCCGCGCCCGCACCATACTGCCGCGTTGAGGCAGTATAGTGGGCTTAATGGTCCTCTCTTGTTACTTTGTGATGAGTCTTTTTTAACAGATATACTTTTGAGCACAGCTTAATAATGCAAAACGTTTGAGTTTTCCCTTTGACTATCGTAAGATATTACAGAAAATAAAAATAAAGCAAAACCCCGGGCTACCTGTAATGTTTCACTCATACTTTGTGCCTAATGTGTGACGACCAAAACTACCAGGCGAGCATAATTCACAAGGAGATCTACTGACCAACCTCACAAGCAGTGTGTGAACATGTGAAATACATCTCCCATTCGGCGCAGTAAGTAGCGGATGTAATACATTCTTAGTGCAAGTTGCGCAGAGCTCGCGGCTCGAATTAAGATACGGATCAGTAGTACCATGCGCTTTGTGCATTAAGTGTTTTATCATAGTTCGAGAGTTGCGGTACGTCTTACTGAATTTAAGTTCTCACTAATTTATCTGTAATGGAACTGCAATTGCGTTTTAAGGCATGGTTTTAAAGAACATTTATCCGACATATATTATAATATACGCACTCACAAAGCAACTTAAATAACAATATCGTATGAGAATTGAACCCATGATCATTGTGTCAATCAAAAGTTATTAAATTAAAACATTACATACAAACAATGCAAGTCACTTCCTTTTTCAGGTCCAATTATACCTGAATAAGGAAGTGACTGTACAAATATTTGGCACTTATAAAAATACAGGTAGTTTGTAGTCTCAATAAACTATATGATATTTTTATGCTGGAAAATATTTTAATATGGTAGACATAGGATAGTTTTTATTCGGCAAATTTTTTTCACCGCGGGAACAGCCGCTCGCAGCCACTACAATTACCTAAGAACGCTTTACCGTACTCAAGAATCGAATGTTAGACTTCCTTTAGCACGATTTTGTACGATCGGAACCATCAAGTTTCGAGAGTTTGACATTTCGAATGTATTACAAAAATAGTTTCTACGACGTCCGCAGATTTTCAAAATTTCTCGATAGCTGGCCGGTTTTCGATAGTTGATAGTGGTAGAGAATCGAGCTACTTATCTCCTTAACTATGTTTCCTTCAGTATGTACTAAATCTTTCCCTCATTAAATACCAGGGTAACATACAGCCTTGGCCAAAAGTATTAGGCACCCTATAAATTACTGCATATTTCAAGATTACAGAGAAATAAAACTAATTGTAATGATTAAAGTACTTTATTTCCATTAGAACATTATAAAAACACCGATACTTTCTTGAGTCACCCTTTGATTTTATGACAGCAGCATCTCTGTGGTCATACTACGTACAAGTTTCGTACAATCCTCTGTTGAAAATGCATCCCATTTTTGCACTAACGCGTTTTTTGAAGCAGTTTTTGATGTTTTCGAGTGTTCTGTTATTTTTTCTTCTTAAAATACATCACAAATGCTTAATAGGGCTTAGGTCCAGGGACTGGACAAGCCAATCCAATGGATCAATACAATTATCAGTAAACCAGCGCAATGTGGTGGCTGACTTGTGACACAAAGCAATGCCTTGATGGAATTTCACCATTTAGGTTAGTGTCACAAAAAAAACACGAAAACGAAGGTACGGGAGCAGTTTCTAGCACATTAATGTACTTTTCACTTTTTATGCGAGTTTTGCAATTGAACATTTGGCCGACTCCATCAGCAGCCATTCAACCCCAAATCATTACACTGTCTGCGCCGTGTTTTATGCGTGGGACTACGCAATCTAGGTGATAATATTCACCTCTGCGTCGCCTCACGAACGCCACACCTGGTATTTAACATACCTGTAAATTAGAAAAAAAATCACATATTACAAACTCTTATAACATTTAAGATTGCAGACTAGCATTACATTTATCGTTGTTATTGTGTTATAGACTGAATTAGTAAAACTAACCTCAAGTTGGAATTCATCACACCACAGCACATTAGACCAATCCTCCTCCGTGAAATGTTGGTGTCTCAGAGCCCACTCGAGTCGTTTTCTTTTGTCGCCTCCTGAAAGCTACGGCTGCTTCCTGGCTTTGCAACCTTTTAAGCCTTCTTCTACCAGCCTCTGTCTTGCAGTTCGAGTGCTTACCGGTTTTCCAATCTCTTCAGTTAAAGCGGCAGCGAGCTTCAAAGAAGTTTTTTTTCTGTATTTTACAGACCCGCAGATAAGTTTCCTATTCTGACGGCTAGTAGGCACTCGTTTTCTGCCTGTTCTTGGTTTATTTGTGTGAATGCTAGTCTCAGCAAATCGTTTAATAGCTGATTGCACTGAACACCACGAACATTTCACCAACTGCGCGATATCTTTCTGATTCTTACCTTGGTCATGGTAAAGTTCGAAATTAACACGATTTTTAAAACTAATTTCGTTTGTTTTTGGCATTTTCAAATAGATTTCTTCTCGCTTTAATCAGAAAACCATAAATGTTCTAGCTTTAAGCTTAGACTTTCAAATGCAGACTGACAAAACATCAAAAACAAAGTTGTAAGAAATTATGATATTTGGTCATTGTTGCACCAGTTGTTAATCGGCCACTAAAATTTGCCACTCATTGTTTTTAATAGTGATTTAAGACACCAAGATCAATTTTCAATAGAATATTTATTCATTATTAAAATAGCATAAGTGTGTAGTAACTTTATTGGGGGTGCCTAATACTTCTGGCCAAGGCTGTATAAAGCAGGCGTTTTCGTAAGTTAGTCCCTGACTCGGCCTTCCAGCAGTAATGAGATTCATCTGCAACTTTGCACTTGAGACATTGTCGTTAGTTCTACTCAGTTTTGTTCCCGCCACTGAGTTTGTACAGTTTTCTGAAGTTAATATTTAAAAGGCAATAGTTGGAAAAGTGAAAGAGCTGAACAATATAAAATTTTATAAAACCAAGAATCTTTAACAGAGAAATGTGAAAATCTTTATATATTTATTCTATTGAACTCAAAGTATTCGTTAAAAAAAGGTATGACGAAGGTTGTCATTTTATTATCAGTGTGTCAGTGGCTAATTAATATTATAAGATTGAAACCCTAGCCACTGCTGACAGTTTCCTTACAAAATGAATGCAAACTTTTTCTGCGTAAATCTTGTTACGATTGACCGTCAATCAATATTAGACTTGTTTAATTATCGACTTTGTTAAATAGTTTTTTACTACTACTAATAGTTCGAGTTAACTACTTTTAGTCCCCACCAAGCCCATACATCTATATTATCAGAACATTAAAGTAAAAACAGGGGGGCTATCATGTATCTCAGTTGTCAAACATTTGAAAGCCACTATGCTGTACATTGCTTTCTCACTTACATTATAGTGATGAACACGTTATGTACAAGCGGCAATGTACTGAATAGTGACCATCAATTTGACGCTCACTAGCTGTCAACTGACATACATACGTGATAGTGATAGTTACGTGGTGACAGGTAACCAAAACACATTTTAACTACAAAAATGCACTCCAAATACAGCAGACTATACGTATGAGTGCACTTTTGCTAAAAACCTACAGCTCGTTATCTTTCACGAACAGTAGCGTATCACGAAACAAATAAACATCAAGCCTGACCACACCTTGGTATAAAAATTGGACTTTTACTCCAACTTGGGTCACTACTATGAGTTGTTTTGTTTAACTGCAGTCACTGTAGTGAAGAAAATGGGATAATTATGAAGTTAAAATCCATCTACAGCTATATTGCAACTATACAAAATTTTGTAAAAGTCACTTCAAATCTTTAAAAAATATATCTTCAACATTTAAGCTGCTGTAATGATTTCACCTAAAGCTTACAAAAACTAATTATAATAAACAGATTAAAATAAAAATAATAAATATGACTACATTTCAAGTGATGGTGTGAAATAGTCAAAATACTCTATATTTATCCAGCCATACAAGTTTTCACAATCATACTAACATTTTAACGATAAAATTTGACTGTCTGTCTGTTACGCCTTCATTATTAAACACCTGAACCAATGTCCATTAAATATTTGAAGTTACTGAAAGATCACAATATTTGCCAAAAAATATTTCCGTGGTAATTTCTAATCCAATTTAAATTAAAAAATATATAAAACATTACTGAGATTGTTACTGCAACGTTATTAAAATAATTGTTAAACCATTTTGCTCTGTCGTAAAGCAAATATAGTGGTTTCCTTAATCACTTAATTGCAATAATTTGATAGCCTTAACAATGGCTGTTTTAGGTCGTTGACACAATACTAAGGTGATTTACATATATGATATTAAATCAAGCAGGCAATTAGAATAAGGACATGTAATTCGAAGCGGGTCACTGATCTATAATTACTGGTTGTATATTATATCTAATGTGGTTAATTGAACTAGTATTAATCGTATATTGTAAACTTACTTCCAAGAAAAGAAGTCGTTTTTTTTAATGTATAAATGTTCTCTTTTTCCTAGAGGTCTGTACTATCTCTCTCGATAGGTATCATAAACTGTCCTCGAAACATGACAACATTTCAACCTTTACCGTAGCATAGGTGTTATTACAGCATTGTACATTACATTTGCATATGGCCTTTATTAATTCCCCCCATTTTAAGCTTTTCCGGAGATTTCGACTTACACGGCAAACCTTTAAATGTTTCTTAAATTAAATGTACTCTTTGAATTCAAAACCTTGAATCTTTAAGTCATACTTCAGTATAGATTTGAAACAGTGATAGTTCAAAACGTAGTAGTAGTACAGTAGTTGACTTCCACAAATTATAGTAATCCCACATGTTCGTATACTTCAGTTAGTGTAGGCGTTATAAATCGGGTGGTTGCATGCAAAGTCACAATCTCGCGTTACATATCCACGGCACATCGTAAAATCTTTATGCAAACTCGATATTGTAGGGCTGGGAAACTTGAAAGGGTTGAAAACTTAACCTGTTTACTTTGTATCAAGTAATGAGGCAACTTTGATTTGATGACCACGTGGATGTTTTTAAAGTATTCTTCTTTATAACTTTAAAACTAGCTTCGTATTATAATTATCTATTATTTTAGATAATCATTGCGATATGTCTGTAAAATTTCGTTATTTGTTAAACAACGATTCGAGATAAATTGATAAAATCAAAATCAAAATCAAATCATTTATTCATATAGGTGAAATGCTGACACTTATGATAGTCAATGATGCAGATAGTGAATTTACCCCCAGTTCGGAAAGTAGGGCCAATGAGAAGAGCTGGCAAGAAACTCATCTGTAATTAAAGTTTACAGAATTATGCCCCATTCACTTAAATATATCTTGACGTTTTGGTACAGGTATACATAACAGCTTTCGTTCACGGTCTTTGCAAAATGTGCTGAAATATTATGCATAGTGTAGTACTAATTTATCCGGCAGGAACCCGGGCTAGACTAAACAATTATTTACAAATATAAAACTGCACAATCACAAACACAAAAAAAAAACAAACAGTAAACCAATAATCTAAAAAAGTGGGTCAACAGATTTTTACAAAAAGTTCCGCTTGGTGGCAGCACTGTCGTTTCAGTCCGCGTGATTCTGACACACGACTAACATACCGTAAATAGTAGGGAACTACGGTAAAATTGAATTATACTGTAAGCCTGTACTTTTAGCGTTGCCGGTAAAAAATACTCGGCGCGGCCATTATCGATAACAGAAAACAAATTTACTGCACGATACGGCTACGTCGTTAATCTGAAAGCTTTAGCTTTATAGACTTGGTGTTTTTTATAAAGAATATACAATGTTTATAGATCGATGGTTTTATTGTCAAATTACAGAGTTTTTTAACTTTACTTATTCAAGAAAATCGTAAGCATTATACAACAGAAATAATAACTTTATTCTACAATGAGTAAATAGATAGAGAATAGCACATAAATAATTAATTAAATACATTAACATTTCATTTAAACTTACATCCGACTATTTCTTATGTTCTTAAGTTTAATTTTGACATTTAACACACCTGTAGAATATATTATATTTAACTATTCACGTACTGTCGAACCAAAATCTTCTTAAAACAATAGCATCAAGGCAATACTTATTTGAAAATAAAATCATTTCAAAAGACCTTTTGATAAATATCTCATTAGACGTTTATTATATACATCCCTAAATAAAACTATTGTGTATAATATTTTCTTAGAAGTAAACGAGAAAACAAAAGCCTTCTATAAGGTGTAAGCGCTATTATCTTGTCAAATCAGTGTCATACAACAGGGCTTTTAAGTGTCCATTGTAAAGTCTAGACGGAAAAACACATTATTTTTATATAAAACGCATTAGTTTTAACAGGTTTTTCCGTAGCTGCTAATTGCATTTGTGTACAATCGACAGTTTTGTGATATTATTCTGTATTTTAGAGGTATTTAACGTACTAAAAATAAGAAACACTGGTTTTCTGCCCACGATTTTATCCGTGTGAAAAGATTTTCGGATGTATATTGTATTATATGTGTTAATCTAGGGTATAAACTGTCTACGTACCAAATTACATCAAAATCTGGTCAGTAGTTTTGACGTGATCGAGTAACCAAACCTTCAAACTTTCTCATTTAAAAATAATATAGTAATTAAGTTCTATAATATAGTAAGAAAACTAGGGGCAATAAATAAGTACCATAAGTTATTGATCCTTTGTTACAAAATTTACATTTTCTACTCCCAAACCGCATTCACAATGCACCAACATCACACTTCTATTTTCAGAATATCGACTCACATCCCTAGGGGTGTATCGATAACAGAGCACACCACTACGGCGCAGTACAACACTAAAACTGTAAAGTGTTTACGTTGATATTTACAAAATGGCGACGTTCGCGTTACGACTCTTGTTATGTACCAGGAGCACATGAATGTATAACAGGTGGGAGTTAGCACGTAAACCTGTGTGGAGGTTGATTTATTGGGAGGTTTTTATTTTTACAACAAAACTGTTCAAGTAATTTCGTTTCTCAGCAAAACTAACGAAATTCTATTTTTAGACAAAGGAACTGAGTTGTAGCTACCTTACAGGTTACTGAACAACTAATGGCGAAAACCGTCTTTCACATTTGTTGCAAAAAAATGATATTCCATGGTATGTGAGTTTCGGATATTCATTAAGTATCGTTCAAGAGTGGTAACAGGAAGCGTTCAAGAAAACAAGCAAGTTAGGTCGATAACCTAACAAAATCTTTTAGGAAGACCTGCTCACAAGGTGAGTAAAAGGCACAGAGCAGAATATATAAAAAGCGAAAAAGTCCTTCTTTCACGCCTAGCTTATGCCATGTATATAATAACGTCATACATGATGATAACTATCTTCTTTCTTTGTAGAGTAACTACTTAAAAATTTAGTCCCACAAAGTCTAGTTACAACTTAAAATAGTCAATCTTAGAAACCGTATAAACTCACTTATCAAATAAAACGTCTAACTGAAAATAAATACTAGGTAAGCAGAGATATCAAGAAGTAGACAAAAAAGCAAACATGACTCGTAAGTTGGGAAGTGTCGGTAAACTTTCTAGTAGACGTGGTCGACTCCGCGCTCAGTGTTTATCTACAGACTAGACTAATCGTCTCAAGTCTGTCTACAGCTGTAATATGATTTTCTTGAAAAAAGATAATAAGACTGAAAGATAAGTTTTATAAGTGTCTGATTCCGTAACTGATAGATAAAGTTACAGATAGTATATGAATATAGATATAAAATCACATTTCTGATGGAGGGTAAGCAGAGACCAAAGAACGCCATCTCTGCAAATTTATTTTGTTTATTTTTTTTCCTTTCTTTACATCATCATCATCCATATAGACGAATACAACAACAATTACAAACAAGAGGTAAAAAAGGACTAAGATTTTAGAATCTGTTTACAGTGGAAGTATTGTAATCCAAACAATAACAAATAGTTAACTCCCATAACCCTCGCGTTTGAGATGAGACTCAAGTGTGTTATTTAAGAGCTCTATAATTATTTTTGAAGACTACAATAACACTATAAATTTGGCAAGAACAGAAAACTATTTTTAGAAACTAGAGAGAAACAAAACACAAACAAGTAAATCCATTCGTAAATATCAATGGAATTTCCGTTTAAATCCCAATAGCATGTGCAAAACAAACAGCAATTTATCACCTCCATTATCAAGAGCTAGAACAAAGCTTGAATATAATATCTACGAAATAAAAACAAGTCGTATTTGTTTTATCATTTCAGTATTCATAGCCCCGGTCTTCCCGGCTAGAATAACTATTCAATTTGCCCTCTTCCACTACGCCGTCGCAGCAGTTTTATAAAAATAACAAAGAAACAGTTTTGTAGGTCAGTTTCTGAATGTAATTATGTTTTGTGAATGAATCAAGTGGTTGGTTGGGATCCTGTTTAAGGATTGTTGAGTAATATTTTCGTTAAATTAGGTATAATGTAATGATTTGAAAATTATTTGATCTGTCGTCAAAATGTTGTATTTTGTCATTTACTTTAATTTAAAGATTTACTTTAAAAAACGGAACATACCAAAAAATCTGTTTAAATTTCTACATAAAAAGACTCCTTTGATAGGTACTCTATTAAAGATAGTGTAAGAAATCGCTGAAGCATAAAAATAAAACAAAATTAAATGTAACAAGCAATGCACAAGCCAAGCATTTTTTGCGTCGCTTCAAATAGCACTAAGCGATCATCCATCTATGAATCGGACATATCGTATGACCGCGACAAGTGTTGCTTAACCCACCGATGGTTCACCGACAGGCGAGCGCAACTGGCCATTGGCGCCGCATAGAAACAGTGTATATTATCGATATTTCATCAGTTTACACTGAAGGTTCTTTTTTATACAAGTACAAGTATATTTTTAGTTTTTACACGTGTCGACAAAACTACGAATCTATAAATATAAATGGAAAAGTCGATCTACAATTCCTATTTACACCTTCAATAAAAACTTTCTTTGAACGACAGAGTTATTAAAAGCACCGTTTTCGCGAAACAGCCTGTCTTATAACCCAGGTCTTTTATTTTAAATAAACTAAATTAATTTCTACGCTCGTAAAACTTAAGAGAGTAATGGAAATTTTAATTTAATTTTATTAGTTCCAGTTTAAGGTAAATAAAATTAAACGTTAGTTGTCGAATAATGAAAAGTTCAAGTTTTATGTTTCTTAAGAAAGGTTTTATTAAAAACATTAAATTAATTAGTTCTCGAATCTATTACTTAAAAACCCTTTTTACCGTTTTAACTATAGTTATAAAACTAATTGAAGGCTCGGAGTAGCTAAAGGCTCTATTTGGACAAAATTAGTTAGCTAGTTTTGTCCTTACGCCTATTCAAATTCTATGCAAGGACCTTTCTTTCCAAATCACCCTATCGGCAGCAAGTTTTTATCAGTCATTTTGAAATGCATCTAAGTCAACTCGCAATCTTTGTTTGGGTCACCACTTCTACGAAGATTTCTTAGCTGACACCTAATCGTTGGCAGTATGAGTATAAAAATAAATTCAATAATAATAATATTTTTTTTGCTGAATTACCTACAAACTGTTCCACAAGTAGCAGCTCATAAATCAGACACAAAATACCTTTGCTCTACGCTGTACATACAAGAGATCCACTAAATTATTACAAAACATAGTTAGCAGAACCTAAACACAACCAACAATAAAATCCCTACACAATTTCAGTTCACAATAGTCTAAAGTTTAACATACAAACTTTGTACAATGTAAATACCGAAAATCTTTTGTTGGATCCGTCGAAAGTTTAGACAAAAAGTCTGGGACGTCTTGGGCTGGTTTAAACGAATAAAGGGAGCGAAACTCGCGTCGTTAGATGTCCTTCGGGATACATCCTGTGTACTGTGTTCCATCTGCTTGTGTATGTGTACTGTGTGGCAAAGATAACGCATTGTTTCGTATTCTGAAGAAGAATTGAGATTCAAATCGTTTGAACTTCGGTAAATATTCATATGTAATTTGGGAGTTATCTAGGCATACAAAGAATTGGGACGCGGAGTATCCAATTGGAGGTACCTCGTCCTGGCCACTTTATGGTGACTATTGAAGGAACACCGTCAGGTTTTTAGTCGGTATGCCCAAATTTAAAAGCCGGAACGCCTAGCCGGCGGGAGAGCCCGACAGACCCCCGCTACCTCCCTGGAGCGGGACATGCAGTAATGCATTTTCCTGACGAAAAAAAAAGGCATACAAAGAATATGTGCCTTCTTCGGCTGTCTTCTACGCTTTCACGGCTAAACCAATGAATCAATTTGAAAGAAATTTAGTATGGAGTTAGGTTAAAATAGGCGTCAAAAGACTACATTTTTATTAAAAGTAACTATTAAGACGCCAGAAGATGGAAGCTAGTGGCACCCGCTTGGTGGAGACGCAAATGCGGCATATATAAAAAATGTCTGGCTGTAATATTCGTAGCAACATAATATTACACGAACAGTTTCCCTTTAATGATTACCCACGTGTAGTCTCACATTACTGACATATTTACTCAAACATAATTAAGCCGATATTTAGATGAAGGGGTACAAACAACTCAGTAACTGCTACAAGCGATCATCGTATTGACACAAGAAGTTTTCCTTCAACGAGAATTAATAGTTCCTCTTCAAAATTTGTATAACAGTGCTTGTTTTCAATTAGGTTGTTGGTTCGGGAATCGTTTTTGGAAAAGTTTAATAGAATTTTATTTGAAAGGAAAGACTAGGCTTTAAATATAACAGAGATTGAACTTTTAAAAGGGACTTGTAAATTATAAAAATATACTGCTACATTTAATATATTGCTAAAATTGGGTGTATTTCAGTTTAATACTACATGTGTAACAGGTATAACATGAAAAACAGACAAAAAGTAGGTTCAATCAGTTCCAAGAAGGGCCGGGTATTTTTTACAAAGCGAAATTATCGCGACCACTACAATAATTAAACTAAACCGATCCATTAAAATATATTATTGCATAAACCAGTTTCTCATCTAATACATAATATCTGAAGCTTATTTCAACATTTCCAAAGCATACAGCACGTAATTTTCGACTATTGTTCTCAGAAAATGTCACAAAATGCTCGTATTACTTCGAAAAGGTCTCTAAATGTAATCGCAACGATAGATGTGCATTGCTGCAATCTTTTAAATCCAATATGTCAGGTACGTGCGCTGAAACCAAAAGGATTTGAACACGTGCGAGTACCAGGAGGTTAGAAATGAAAAGCGGTGTGCCATACGTTTACTACATGTTCACTCACTCCAGAATTTTGTATACGTTCGAAAATTTTAAACTATGATTTATATTTTTATATTACAATTTCATCATGATAAAAGAAGTATTTAATTTAACCTGAAACTCCAAGGCCTCAATTGGTCCCATCATATTCAGGATATATAATATAATCAATCTTAAGTAATTTTATCTACGTGTAAAAATGTCACGGTCACGACCAAGTATACTCTCAAATCAATTGCGTTTTTATCAAAAAACAAACAAGTAACAGTAAACGTGCTGCGACATGTTAACTTTAGAAGGATGCAAGAATCACTGTCCAATTAATAAATTAGTAATCATTTTAAAGATTGACATTGTACAGGTATTATTGCTTATAATTGTGTATACATCGCGGTATAGCATATTTTGTTCATTAATTCGAATACAAATACTTTCAAAAAACATTCCAAAACTAATTACAAATAAAGATTCCGTTACCAAAGTTTCATTACAAAGGAAAAAGGTGTCTGTCCACAGCATGTGGCGGTAACGTTTCACCCTCATTTGCCGGCGTCCACCCACTGAAAGTTCGACCAAAACGGTAAACACTGAAGAAACTGCAACTTTATTAATCAAACTTAAGTAATACAAATTTAATGTAAGTGCTACCGAGGGGTCAGCTAGACCCTGGCTTAATCGTAGGTTTAAACCGAGTTTAATTGTGTGGGCTAAACATCAGTTTTGCTAGACTGATCTTTGCACTCTAGAGAACGTGTTTGTATTTTGGTAAGTAGTTTTCCAAATTATTATGAAAGTTTCGGTCAATGAACGTACGCGAGGGATAAGTAAAATGTGCTTAATGTACAGAATAGTGCTTGAGTTTTGTACTTAATTTTGTGATATTTATAAACAGGTGTTTTGAGTGAGTGCTGTAGTTTTTGATGAGTGAATTTTCCATCATTATAATTAAACAAATCATTAATACTAATTGCAAGTGCAGAATGTATTTTGTTGTACATATCCGTGAATCCAAAGAAACGTGATTTGTAATACATATCCGTATAGTAAATGTTCAAATTATAGAATAACAACACTTTCATCTTAGTCACTCTCTTTACTGTAGCAATCCTAAAACGAGTAATCATAGTTATAAACTCCAAAATAAACTCAGGTTGTACACAATTTTAAGGAAAGCTATGAGGGAAAGCAGGAGAATATTCGTCAGAATTTTAATTTCAAATATAATAATTATATTTACTAACAACATCACACATAATCAAATCCAGAAACCGTCGCTAACAATTTCTGCAAAAATATGCTCTAAGAAGCACCGACGAAAAAATTTAATTAGTAGACCAATTTTAAGAAAATTTATTTTTCAAAGTGTGATGCTCAGTGACCCGTGGCCTTAGCTATGAAGATTGTACTCCCGGGTCAGACTTCCGGCAAAAATAATGGCTTTATCCTATAAAAACATTTGAACCGTTCTTACTCATTAAATATTTGACGGTAGATTTTTTTCCTGTGTGTATGGCAAGGAAGGATCTGAAATAGAATGTTGAATTACGGCTTTGATTAATAATTTTGGCAATAGAAAACTATATTTTTTTTACTAATAAACTAATTTGATAGAACAGGTATGAAAATTAAATTTGAAACAAAAGATAAGCATAAGTATTTGTTCTGAGCCTAGTTTAATATAAATAAAGATTAATCTTTGTTTGATATAAATATAGATTTCAATAGATATAAAATTATAATAGAAAAAAAAAGATAAGCATAAGTATTTGTTATGAGGGTAGTTGTAAATGTATTTATATAAGTATTAAGTATGTATTTCAAACTATAGAAGTATGTTCATCACCTATCTGGTTATCGTAGTACAAGCTCTGCTTAGATTGGAATCAGACCGTGTTGTCCAATGATATTAATAAAAACGACAGAATCAACAAATAAACCAAAAGCGACACGATTTTTGCATTACTACCAACTTCAGAACGAAAATTGCCAACATCATAACACGTATTCCCAGTTCTGTACAACTCAATCTACAAGACTGATGAGAGGACATTGACCACAATATTGATGACCACAGATCAGCACACATCGCGACCTTCCCTCCGATATAAAATGGTGGTCACTTGTAAATTATTGACCACGACAGGTGATATATTTCAGACGCCTTCGGAATAAGATGTGAACTGAATTGTAGAATCTATTGTGTTTTTGATCATGTTTTAGACATTATTGCTCTTATTACTATGAATATTCTTTGTTTTCGACTACGGCTCTTCTCACGTAATAAGTTTTTTTTTCCTTCTAGTAGTAGTAGTTTAATTATCATGATAAAAAGCTGGACTTAAATGACTAGCAGAAAAACACTTAAAACTTATTAATTTAAAATCACTCAGTTTAGTGGTTTTTAGAAATTCAGGACAGAAAATCGGCCCTATGAAATAGGCAGAGGATGGGATTTATGTACTCAAAATGTACTAAGTTAATACCAATAAGAATATTGGTTTCACTTGTTACACAAGGATTGCTTGAATAGATATAAATAGCTAGTATCAATAAAGTGTCGACGATACTTAAAGACTCGAAATACCACATAGTAATACTACTATATATTACTCTTAACAATTCCCTGGTGCAAAATGCTAGACTCAGTGATTCACTCCAGCCGCACATGTGATACATAGGTCATCTAACTAACACACGAATATAAACCTTACGCACCAATAAATAAGAACGATTTACATCGACACCACTCCATTAAATAACTAAAACGATTTGAATCAAGACGAAGAAGGTCAAAACTGCTGCGGAAATTAGACGAATAGATCTCTATTACCACAGTGAGAAAAGTATATGCAGACGCGCTGCAACGGAGGGTTGAAACAACCCTAGGAAATTCAGAGGAACGCTCAGTCTACACCAGTCCGCAGGGCCGGACGGACGCTTCCCGCGCGCTACAATTTTCCGAACTTTCCATACCATATTTGAAGTCAGTGTTTTTTTATTTATACTTTTTGGTTGGAGAACGTGATCGGCAGCGACATTCAGGTAAGTGGAGTTAAATATTCATACTCTTTTATACCAGACGCGTTCGTTACACATTCAAATGATTTCCTTTTTTCGTGTTTTACGGCTAAAGTTCCGTAGTTAATCCACGGTTTTTCCACTGAGAGGGCTTATTAAAAAAGTTGAAGTTTAGGCTGTGTATTTAAAAAGTCATTGGAGAGTATTTAAAATGGTTACGGTCGGGGGCATTCTTGATTTTATGGTTTTATTTTTAAAGTGACGTAATTTGTCGGTATTGTTTTACAGCTTTGGATTAGCGGGAGATTGATGGCCGTTTTATATGTCTCGTCCGACAATCTGTTTTACGGCCTATATTCTTTTTACTTTGAAACTTTTACACTCTGACAATGTTGGTACTGCACACACGGGCTCGGCTAATTTTTATTACTCTTTTATGACATTTTTATTGAAAAGATCGTTATTTTTCTTAGTTGGTTCATAAGTGTCTATTATTTTACTTCAATTAAGTTTTTAGTGTGTCTTTTTTTGCAGTATAAAATGTTAAGTATGTATTATATTATATACTAATTAAATTCTTGATACAAATTCGGTAACGTATATCACAATATTAACTTAATAGTAAAAGGGAAATCCTTTTATTAAGGCAAAAAAATATAGTTTTGCTGACAAAAACCTAAATCAATTTCCCTCACATGATTTATGTCGACAAAACTAATAAGGTATCATCACAAATAAATTAAATAACGCCCTCGCAATCACTGGTGGCCGATAATTGGGTCTTATACCCTAATAATGAGGAAAAACCGGGCTGAGCCGTATTCTCGGTTCAAAGTACGGATATCACAATGTATGTATACGGATGACAGGTACCAGGCTCGTATAAAATGATGGAGATGTATC
The DNA here is from genome assembly GCF_050436995.1 of Anticarsia gemmatalis. Lineage (NCBI taxonomy): Eukaryota > Metazoa > Arthropoda > Insecta > Lepidoptera > Erebidae > Anticarsia > Anticarsia gemmatalis. The sequence goes on along the minus strand of NC_134764.1, from coordinate 2,330,349 downwards.
TATGTATTATGAATGAGATTTTCTCGGTAGGGGATCATTGTTGTTCGGATAACTACAGTTCATATTTAGTGGTTATTTGAAGGTATTATTGTGAAAATGATTCCTAAGGATTTGAAGGTGGTTTCGCCGTATTTTAGAGCTTCAGTAAATAAAAACAAGTTTGATTGGTTATTAAATATGTTAAATTTACTTTAATTACTTACTTTAATCTTAGGTAAGTACCTAAGATTTTCATCTCATAATAATGGCTCTTCAACCTTTTATAGTAAGATTCAAAATACTTAAATGAAATAGTGTTTTTTTTATGAGTAAATGTATCACATCTGTTACACCCAAAAGTAAAGCCCTGGCATTAAGTCCGCCTTTATACAGCTCTGTATATAAAGTTTGAAAATAAATAAAAGCATAGGTGTATGAAATACACCCGTGTTTCGTAATATTTTCTATGTTTCCATATGATAGGGCAAGTCTATTACCATATACCGCCACACTAGTTAGCACATTTACCCAACCCCGGAATTTCTAACTTGTCGTATACATGACTGCTAGACCACAACGGCAGTAAACACACAATAATATCGGGATCTATAAATAATTTATCTATTTTGAGCAACAAAGGAATACGAAATACAGAATATTAATACGTCTGATGGAGCTTGAAAGACTTAATCCATAATAATTGACGGCTGAAATGGCGGAGGCTTCGAGGGTAGGGGGATCGATCCCCGGGTGAGGCAAATACTTGGATGCAGACCTTGTTTGAATTGTGATTTCTGGATGTAATTACACTCGAGGGATTTTGGGAAACTGGGAAACTAATGTAGCTATAAGTACATGAATGTTTTCGTAATCCAAACGGTTAATCGAAAAGCATCAAAGATTCGGTCTTGAGTTCGGTTTCCGAGTCGAGCTCAGAGATATTTTTTCTTCAAAGAAAATTCTGTATCATATATCATAATTGGAATATATTGCAAAGTTGCTATCAGAAAACTATAATATTTTACTTCTACAGTAAGTAATAAAATGTATATAACTTTCTAAAATACAAAATATTTCATTTTGAATGAATGAACATACATTAACGTTATATCCATTCATTCGTTCGCGAGTGAGACACAAAGGAAATTACTTATATTTGGGAGATTTGTTCCTCATCTCCAGGGAAATGTTCATTTCTTAAGAGCAAGAGATTGCCCTCGCGATTTCTTACGATATGTGATTGACTCGTAAAAGGTTTTTGTTAAGACTAAATTAGATATTTTAGACGAAACATTTAAATATATAATCAAATGTTATTTTTTGGGAGTTTGGTAGTTTTTGCATTCCATACTTATGCGGCGAACAGGCTATAGTTCAAAACCCTGCCAGAGTAGTTAAAAAGCTAGCCTTTGAGGAGTCCTTTTACGGTCCCTCTGCTGGACACGGGTCTTCTCACGAAATGAAAGAGGATTTTGACTTTATCTCTCTGATTGACTAAGTTTAAAAGCACTCTCAGACTTGGGTTAACCTCATAATGTTCGCCATAATTTTGCGTAATTTTAATTATCTGTACCACACCAAATGCAATCTGACAAGATGTATGGCTTTGAATGAAGCAAGGGCTTGTAGGGATCGTAGCAAAGGGGCGTTTTTTGGTTTCTACCTATGGGAAAATGTCGTGACTGTTATGTATGTATGTATGTACCAACTTCTAAAAGGTGTGTTATTATTTTTCATTGGCGAGTCGCCTCGGGTTTGAACTCTCGAGTAGTTGTGTGGGAGGCTGATGCTTGTCATAGTATTAAAATAGGTCAATTCTATAAATAGACTTTATAAATTGTGAAGGCGTTAAAAGGACCGATTACTTGAAGTAATATTAAGGCAGTTTCTTGGTATTAGTTTATTGGTGATAATATTGCACTGTTCTAATAAGCAGACATCGAGTTTCTTAACGTTTCTTTTGGTAAACTCTTACAATCCTTCATCGGTCTCAGTTTTTAAATGTTTTAGAGGTTATTAAAAGACTAAATTATTTTTCAAATTTGTTATTTCTCCTATTTTTTACTACACGTACATCATATTCTCCTCCACAGCAGAATTATAGACCAACACATAAGGATGTTAATAAATGTAAAAACAACAAAAAATCTCAAAGAATTTCATTAGTCTCTCGCAGTATTTAAAAGCCTCTAAAGTGTAATACGGAACGCCGATTTCAACGAAAAAAGCGAACTGAAAACCTAATTAAAAATATTTACTTTTTGCGCGCTTGAAAGAACCGGCGCTTACATCATTATACAATTAAACTTAATTAATTAATAATGAAAGTAAGGAAACAGATTGAAGAGTTTCGAAAGGATCTACGCCTGCGGAAGAAACAGTATTGGATAGAAAATTGCTTAATAATAGATAATTTCTATCTAGTAGATGATATCAAAATCTGTTCTATTGATCAACAAACGTTTGTCATTTAAAATGACATGAAAATTCTTCTTACATAATATATCTACTAGAGGCATTGACTAGTACTTATCATGCAAGATTTGTCTATAGCTATTAACTACCCAGTTATGGATAGTCGATAGTGATTGGAAATTGCTCCAGAGATTCATTTTTCTGAAACATCGTACAGAAAATAAAAAATCTCTATCCAAGATCTGATATCAGTATAATAGAATGATAGCATTAGACCGACCTAATTCTGATTATATTAAGTAATAAAATGACTACATATCTCGATTGATAATTTTATGCTAAGCAATTACGAGTAGCAATGAATTCAGATAGCTTATAGACAGGAAATAATAGAGTACTTCCTAAAATACAGCCCAAAACCTTGCATTTGATGACTTCTAAAAGACGATTAATTTTCGTCAAAGAGAACTCGTAAAAACTGTTGAAAAGAAAAGTGTTATTACCGCTTGTTACTGTCTAACAAAAGAACTAAAACAGGCTTTCGACAAAGGCGTAGTTAAACCTTCAAATTGTGTAGTAAACCTCTATATAAATTTATATAACGATGGTCTTTGGTAGCAAACCGCTTTTGCCGACTTTTTGTATTAATTGCAAACGAAATCTTCCAAATGAAATATTGAAGAACTATGTTTTACGATTAGGATTTTTATAACCCGTAACTGTTCCTCTGCTGGGTCAATGATCTCCTCCTGAACGAAGGAGAGGTTAAGCCTTGAGTCCACTACACTGGCCAACTGCAGGTTGGGAACTGTAAAAGGTCAATTCCTCTTAAAAAAGTGTCTACTGAATTTACAAACTTTGCAACAAGCTGCCTATGGATATAGCAATAGTTTAAATGAGCTTCGAGGATATAAAAGCGCATTTTCAGAATCTGCTATTATAATTATCGCAGTTGCAGTAAATCGCTTTTCTTTTAAACGGCTTAAAAATCGCTGTCGCTCAAAGGAAAATATTTGAAAATCTATGTCAGAAGTAATCTTGGTATTTAATATAATCTTTTCCACCTGACGGAAAGTCTTTTAAAAAACGTTCAAGCCAAGTGGGCAAGGCGACATAATTCTTCTTATTTGTAATCTGACTTAAGGCTCTTCGTACACAACGCAATAAAAAACTCCGATTTCCGTCAATTTTTTGTTGCTACGCGATATTTGCCGTACAGATGGTTCTGTGGCTCTTGAAATTCAAGTTTTGTAGATATTGTATAATAAAGATTATTGATAGGCAAGAAGTAGGCCAAGACATATTTATGATCGTTGAGCCAACGGAGTAAGTAAGTATTAATTTATCACAGTCTACAACTACCATTACAGGTGCAGTATTAGTACTCAATGCGGTAGATATGTATTTGAAACTGAGTTAGCGTAAACAGTTACATGTCACCTGTCACATTTAATCCTATGTACCAGCTCCTACGAATATTTTCTGTGTTATCTCTTGGAATCGAAATCGTTAGGTATCAGAGACTACCCTTCTTGCCACGCTGACGTTACCTGCGTACATCGGTCAAGCGTATACATGCGATATTCTATGGGACACTGCACAGCGACGCTGACGCGAGCGCCAGGTTTTACTACATACGAATTCGACAGTGCGCTCTATCAATAAATGATATATCTGGCATAGCAGGAAGGGAACTGTAACATGATTCTTTATCACTACCGACCATCGATAACCGGCTAGCTATCGAGTTATTTTGCAATCTGATCAACGCCTCTAGCGAGTACCGTAGGAACTATTTTGGCAGTACATTTTATCTGTCAAACTCTGGATACTCGATAGTACCGACTGTAGAGAATCGTGCTACTGCAAAGCCTTATGTTGCGCTGTGTACGAAGGGCCTTTTAGACCGAAGAAATCTCTCAGAATATTACGAACAGAATTTATATCCAACATTTCTTAATTAAAATGATGTCGGCGTAGCAAATAACATTTTGTGAATATAATTTAAGTTTGTTGCGTAGTTTCTTGATAAACTTCAAATATTTAAAGAAACACTTTTAGATAAATTGAGCGTGAAATTGGTTATAGATTTTAATTTGAACGCTGCAGTTGACTACTTGAAAATGTAAATCGGTGTTTGAGAAAATAAATGTAATTGAAAGTTGGTAATACAATTTTATTTTGCAAAGCCCATAAGTAGACTCGTAAACTTGAAAAAGCTTAGTCAGTTTAAAATTTGCAACTTTAGCGAATCTCTTTTATGAATCCATAGTGATTTTTATTTCAACAATCAACTTAATATTCACATTCTATGCGATTTTGGAATAGTCGTGTTTACTTCTCGTGTATCGCGAATCGATTTCCCATACCATCGACTAAACATAGTAATCCAAAAGCATTACTAAAATACACTTTAAAATTCATACATACATTCATATAATCACGCCTTTTTCCCATAAGGATAGGCAGAACCCAGAAAACGCCACTTGGTACGATTCTTACAAACTTCCTTTGCCTCATTCACATCCATACATCTTATCATATAGGCCGATTACGAGTACTTTAAAATTCAATACCTAAATAAACAGCAATAACACTAAAATATCACTGAATACAATATAATATTCTTATCTTAACAATGTCTATCAATTTTTGAGCACGTTTTGCGTTCAAAGTTCATTATACCTTCGTAATTATACATTCTACTTTTATCTATCCTCTATATTGTCCCGGGGGGTTAGATAAAGGTGTCCTGCATATTAATAATGGAAGCGTTTAGCATTATAAGCACCATTGATTATACAGCGCCATCTATGAGTAGGATTATGATCAGTTTTGTCATTTTGACGGAGTTTATGTTGATAAAGATGATGAAATTCATGATTTTAGTTGATTCTGAGAACGATTGTGTGAGTTTAGTAAATAATTGTAATTTAAAGAATAGCATTTCATATTTCTTTATAAAAAATGCATGAATATATAGGAAAAAACGTAAAGCAAAAAGTATAATGGTATAAATACTAATTTATGAAGAAACCTTGTCGAGTAGATGGCATATAGCAACTTTTAATTAAACATTGTCGTTGCCAAATGCCATCACGGGGAACCTTACTAACAATATTGATATTCTTCTGATAAGGTTATGAACATGAAAGCACATAGTTGTCATAAAGATATTCATATTTTCAAATCGCTACTACCGCCATCTACATTTGAACCTCGCGGAACAAATTAGCGTTGCCATTTTCAGCTTGTTTTTTTCCCTCGATTTATCCCCAGAATGGGGGTAGTGAAAGGCTGTATATTTGGAGGCACGTGTTGTAGGCATGTTTATGGTAATAAATGACTCGCTCCCACTGTTTAGAGCGTCTGAATTATTTCGTGAAGCGTTTTTCCTTGTGAGGTGCGTCAGGTGTTGAGTAGGATTTGATGTTAGATGTTTTTAATTCCTTTGTGATAGAGATAGAGCTGTCTGCATTGTGAAATATTGTGGTTCAGTTTTGAATTATGCACAAAATTTGTTTGAGGGGAATAAATGCATGTATAAGGTAAAAAGTATTCTTGCTGGAAAAAAGGTCTTTTCCGAGACCCAAACCAGTTTAATATGAGGGTTGCAATAGGATATTTGGGTTCAGCAACTTAAAATAAACGGGATCATAAACCAAATGTTATCACTGAATAGTTTTGCCACCAATTTGAGTACTAACTAGCACGCAAAGAGAATAATGTTTGTGAAAATTGTCTTCTAACCATCATACTGAAATACATGTTTATAAATATTGCTAAAAGTACTATTAGATATTTTGGAAAAATATCAACATTATTGGAATCATGTGAACATCACCGTCCCATGACGATTGTTATCATACCCATAAAACGCTTATAGCGACACTTCATTTTCACTCGTTTGCTATAAAACGATGATTATTTCGAGGGTCCATGTACCAGGAGAGCAGTTGGCACCAGCTGGTTATCTTGGGAGCTCGTAACAATAAGTGATAAGGGTTGGCACAGACGGCCGAAGCGACGGTACTTAATGTCTGGGAATGTGCGATGTATGTATTACCCCTAAGAAGGGTGGACGTGATTTTTCACACCCTATGTCGCTTGTGTTGAGTTAAAAATAGGCATTGTAGGTTTTAAGCTAATGTATCGAAAAAGGGTAAAAATAAAGTATTAGTTCTTATTGTAGGCTAAATATAAAACAAAGGAAAAAGACCAAAATTGGAGACTGATTCGCCATTCTTTGCTATACTTTATGTTTTAATTGGTTTTTATGTTTTCCTTTCAACTATAACAATTTTAAAGTTAATTTATTTTAATTGGCCTTGGTCAATTTTAATTTCACCTACAGATTAAAAGAAACAAAAGGTACTTTTAAATGTATTTTTATACGAATGAATGTTTTGAACGTCGAATTATGCGGACTAACAAAAATACCAATAGGTGAGAGCGACGTAAATCGACATCCTATAATCCTTAGATCTCCTAGTGAACGCGGCTAGTGCCACCAGATTGACTTAAAAAAAAAAAACCTTGGTAACCAACCAAACTGTCAAGGTATCGTAAACTATTGAATTGAGCAACGTAATTTTTCTATAGTATGTTTTTTCGTATCACATTTGATGCTAAAATGCAACAAATTAATAATTTCCTTCACCTTAACAAACATACTATAGTGAATAATGACTATAGTATTTGTAAGAAAACATTACAACAAGTTTTAATCAACAACGTTTAATGTTTACTCTCTATTTACTTAAACTTGTTTGTTCCCAATTACTCTTTGCAGTCATGTTTCCCTGGTAGCTTAACAATGAAAATATTTCTATAGCAGAGATAAAGTCAGTTCTTTGGTCATCATTAGGTTATGTTGGTAATGAACGCGATGTCCTGTGCAGTCAGCCGGTCGTTATCTCATTGCCAGCGGTCATTTGTTCATTACTGTGGACGTCGTCTGACCTCTGACGACTCGCAGTTTTACTTCATTCTAACGGTACGTTTTCAAAACCCTTTGGGAGGTTGCTTTGACAAGTTTTTGCGAACATACATAGTGCTCTTAAGACGACATGTTTTATTTATTACTTCAAGTCGTGTCTCCGAGTTCAAAACTCCCGCTTTGACATGTAAGCGAACTAAGTAAGAGTACACGAATGTGTTTTATTTTTTTGTTAATTTCATAATAATTGTAAATAACATTGTGACCTTAAGATTTTATAGACAACAATCTAAAATAAAAACCGAAAATGATATTAACGCTTCAAACGTAGACACAAAGTCAACATCAATTTAAAATTTCATATTTTTTACCGACGAAAACAATATTTTAGCAATTTTGTCGGCGCCGGCTCCTTTGTAATCTTTATTAATGATACCTAGTGAAATTAAACACGTACGCCGTATCAAAGTGTACCAAGTTTTACGTAAACAAAATATTAATATAACGGAGGATCCAACAATGCATCAATATATTGTATTAAATGAAAACATGCCGACGAGCGCGAGCTCCGCACACTCAAAGTAAATTGCACCCAAGCGTTAAATGGTTCCGCACTTTCCGTAGCCTCGCTTCCACACAAGAAATATTTTTTACAAAATGCTCAGCGCCGTTTTTTTCAAAAGAATTATTCTCTAAGAGACGGATGGAAATTCTTTAGAATGTTTATTCTTTTACGGACATTCTGTACCCTCTGTACCAAGTTGTATTTAACGTAACTTGCACACGACTTTACTCGCAATCACAATGTGATAAAGTCCTTACGAATGTTAAAAGTCCACTGCCGTACGCTGGATTTTCGAAAATACTGGGATTCTGAGGGTCACCTATAAATTATATACAAACATTAGGTAGAAAGCAGACCCATAGGGTACGGAAAAATACGATATTATGTCACATCGAGACCCGAAATCCTTATTTTTTCCTTTCCCTACGTGTTAACTACAATCTATGTAAGGGATCGCCGAAAATAATATTTTCAAAGCAAACACAATGAGGCCTTTGTGCGGAGGATGTAGTCTTTGTGATGAAAGCATATACACATTCAGATGTGCGTAATACTTGTGTGACTGTGCCGTTAATAGAAATACGCTCCTGTTGTGTTATACACTCCTGCTATCATAGACAATGCCTGCTCTTTTTGAGCGCATTGTTGATTTTCATAGATACACGAGAAAACAAAATGATGGCGAAATATCTTTGCAATAAACAAACTAACTAACGTTTTGTAACTACTAAAATAACCTTCGGTTGGATTGTCTGTTCTAGTGACTACTAGTAATATACCTAACCGTAAACCTTTATGTCCTCTCCTTATGTCTAGAAAACAAACAGACTTCTAGGATAGAGCTCCTATTATCTTATGTTCACCTGGTATATATTATTATGATGGATAGGAGTTCTTGTATTTAATTACACCACACCTCCGAGTCGCTTTATGAAGATAAGCTGACGCCGTTTATTTCTTAATTGACACACAGAGCCCAGGTGTTTGTTTATGTACAAGACAAGATAATACATAAGTACCTACACGGGATCTCGTAGATTTATTTCTGTTTGCTCAGCCGTTTCATGCGAAGAGGATAAATATTTATTCTGATCGGGACGTGCGTTTATTTTTCTTATTGTGTGTGAATTGGATTTCAATTTAAAGGCTCTTATAGATAGTTGTTCTTATCGATTTGTAATCGAATAATGTCATGAAGCAATGAACCACTTAGTTTTAAGCACGTTCAATATTATTTGAGTACAGCGACTGTCGTTATAAATAAACACTACTAAATTGCTATCATCTATGAGATAGTTTTAATCAATTTCGTAGTATATACTGCGTTGAATAACATTGAAATACGTTTATGTCATGCTTGGCACTTAATACTGATATTACGATGTTCCAAAGGGTTTTCCAAGCCAATAATCGTTTAGTTTGACAAGTTATGACGAAACACAGGTGACTCACCTGTCAAGTTTAAAACTTAAGACATCGCTATTTAATATCATATTATTATTAGCCAACTTTTTATACCTTGAAACTTTTAAACAACAAAATAAAAACTAATAAAAAAGACGTTTAAAAAGTCAAGCCTGTAAAAGACACAAAACTTAGAACTACCAGGCTCTCAAAAAATAGAAGAGCTAAAATTTTCCCTAAAGTAATAAACCGATACTGTAGACAATAACTATCGCTTTATCGTGCGAGTTTTTGGGTTGCCAACATTCGGATAACACCATAAAATCCTCTATGCCTCTATTATCTTTATAATGTTCGAAACGGTTAGAGTAGAGAATAATGTCTGAGGTCTAGGGATGAGCCCTATTTGACGTCACTGGAATATACTGACTACATTTAAATATGATTTACGAGTGCCCTTATTTTTATATCTACTTAGGAGTCGCTGCCTTTTGCCGGCCATTACCCAGTAGTAGAAAGTATAAAAAAGAAGGATAATGGGTTATTCAAAGGTTGATGTTGATGTTAGGTATGCAAGAATTTAAGTTAGAATTTAAAAATCATTATTACCGCAGAATGTTTTATTTCGTCAATCAAAATAAAATAGAATCTTTAGATAATTGAGTGCCTCAATTAAATCGCATATCAAATCAACAACCTACTTTTCCTCTTTTTACTTTCTTTCATTCATTTATTTATCAAACAATTCAACACGAATAAAGGTTTCATTCGTCTATTGCGATACCAGGAAAATATAAGTGGAAGGAGAAAATCCGATAATATCGAGACGCGTATTGTCTACCGCTTATTGTCTTTTGGGCCTCAGCCGAGCTTTTGTTTTATTTATTCTTCTCTCGCCCTCTAAAACATTAATCAACATTTTTAAGAGATTTTTTCTGCTTATAGTTTCATTATAAGCGCTATTGTTATTGAATTCGGTTGTTCTGAGATATATGGGACAATTTCTTATTCAAATCAAATGGTTTTTCAATGTGCTTGCGTTGGAAACGTTTTCGAATATACTGAATACAGTTTTGCAGTATTTGCCTATTTGTGGAATATATTACCACAATTTTAAATGAATTTTTCGAACGCTTTGAGAACTTTTCAACAACTATTCGATACAGACATTACATAGACGTTGATTAATTTATTATTAATTAATAAAGCAACTGCAGTTTTACGTAACGTACGTACGCGTAAATACTATTTCACATACCTGATTGCCATGCTTAAGCTGCGTTTTGCCTTCAAAGAACTATTTCTATGAAAATAAGCATATTATCTTAGCTGAGTTTTCTTTTACCGGAGATTTTTTCCCAAAATCCCTTGATCCTTTGGCCTATCACCGAAGTTATCGACGCACGTCCGCTATTCGGCTCGATACGTCTAGCCGTTTCGCCTTGAAATTTCTGTCAATCAGGATTGTTTAAATAAAATATGGCTACACGTGTATAGGTTTCCGAAAATGTCAATTATTTTTTTATATAGCGTATTTTTATTGGTCACCAATGACGATGATAGTGATTGTTTTAGGGCCTGTTTATTTACTGAATGGTAATATCTTCAGCATAAAACAAGTCTATGTATGAAATGGTTTACGAATGAATAGTAAAAGTCAGAAATGTATGGAATGTCAGTCAAAATCTATGGAAATTACACATATTGTTAGTGCCTGCTACATGCCTACTATAACATAGCATAAAGCAAAGCTTCCCACGTGTCCCTTTGTCCGTATGTATACTTAGATCTTTAAAACAACGCTAGGGATTTTTATGTAATTTTTTTTAATAGGTGATTCAAGATTAAGTTAGGTTAGTTTAAAGGTTTTTCTAAAATAGCTGTTAACCGGGCGATGCCAGGGCGAGTGGCTAGTAAACAACAAAAATATAATAGGAACAGTACAAACACCGAGTTGACAAAAAGTGTATGTCAGCATTTATTAATCGCATATGAAAAATTTTACACTCAATGTACCAGGGGAGCATATTTTCAAAGGTATTTTTCATGTAAACGAGACGCGGTATAAACGTGGCTCATATATTTTATGCGGGCTGTTTTTGTGGGACAATAGTGTGTGAGATAAAACCTCTACGACCGGTACATGTTTATATGTTAAAGGCGTTTTTAATATACTTGCAGTTCGCGCTTTTTACCGTTTCGTTTTACGGCTAACAATTTTTTATGACAATTTTACGGGGTTAAAATTTCATATTTTATTGTACTGGTTGATATTGACAGGTACTAAATTCATTTTTTTTATAAAATTTATCAATTATATACTGCTAATTGTTTAGTAGTAAATTACTTTTATTTTTATTACCTACCATCTCTTATTTAAAAAAAAAAGTACGCAATTTCACTCTCGCTAACATTTTGTTTTCGACCAGACAAGATTTTCTTGATTTTTAATCACCCCACCTGGTATACATATAATAATACATTTGTCACAGTACATGTAAGCATATTATGATATTGAGAATGTCTTTAAAAATAAACGATAACAATATATTTTAACCGACTTCAAATAACGAGGAGGTTCTCAATTCGAGCGTACTTTTTTTTCACGTCAAATAATTTTCCGTTACAGCCGTAAAGGCGAGATCTCCTGTTTCAGTATGAGGCACAGTATAATGCCGTGTTCGTTCATATTTTGTGTAGAATGAGGTTTAGGAATGTTCATATTTAATTCTTTGAATCCCTGAGCGTCCGTCCGGGATAACTTTGATATTTTTTGGAGATCCGCATTTGAAAGGAATCTGATTTAAAATTTTATAAACCTTTTTTCAGCTGTTTAAAGTGTGTGGTTTTGTGTTATTTTCAACATCTGTTCTCCTGCTACCATAATTAATGAAGAGTAATTTTTGTATGATGATTTTCCATAGTTTTTATGTCACTTGTACAAATAATATAATTGTAAGGTTTTCTTTTAAGTATATATAATTATCAAGTATCTTTCCAAATTAATTGTAGCTATACTATTGTGCTTAATTGCGTATACATACATCAGTAAAGAAAACTAAAAAAAACATCTATATAAACCTCATCTGATCTATCTTCTAGGAAAAAAAACCACTCGTATTACTTTTTTCTGTTGCCAGAAACAGAAATACTTTCTCTACCTTTATGCGTTCCTAGTATTTGGCTAATTCCGGGGATATAAAAATATAATTTATGGTAACATGTTCAACCTTTGCGTGACTGGCGATTAAACCGATATTTATAGTCTTGTTGTTTTTTCAACGAAGCTCAACTGTTTTGTTGGAAAATTCTCATTTCTTGAAGTTATGTGAACCTTGACTGACAAGAGGTTTATGTGAAAATAATGGCCGCTTACGTAATCGTTACGTTTTTGATTGATCTGTTAAAAATAGGATTTTCGTGTCTTGCAATTTTATTTTTAAATTGTTTTTCTTTAGTAGTGGACAGCAAGACATTTAACTTTTTTGAACTATTTAAAGTATGACTGTAGTTTTGAAAAATATCGCTGACCAACTGCCTAGTATAGTATTTTTCCGACTACCTATAATAAAAAATGCAACCGCAGCAATAGATTATTGTTTATTCAAATTCAATATTTCAACACAATATTTAAACCTTTTAAAAACGCTACACACTATTTAAAATTTCATAGGACCGTAATTGCTACATAAAATTTTCACTGAAAAATAAATATTCGCCAGCCTGCGACAGACAACAGGGTTATTCTAGAGTATTTTAACTTCAATTTGGTAGCGAAGTACTAAAAACGTAGTAAATAGTAAATATGTGTACTACAGACACATATTTCAGCTTCACTTCAAGGCTAACACGCAATCATGAGCACGTTAAAGTTGGAAGGGTATTGTGAAGACGGGCAACTTTCTCCGTGAAATTATAAATGGACTTAGTACTTAATTAGACATTTTCAAGATACTGGCCTTTTACTAGTTTTCCTATCATTATGTTAGCATAAAAGTTCTCTAAAATGTATCTATTTAACTTTTGGAACCACGAAACTTATATTTATTGCTTACTAACTTCTGCCCACGACTCCGTCTACATAAAAAGATTTCCCGAAGTCCTATCCTAAGTGTCAATCCAGGTTTTAAGCTGCTATCAATGTACCTTCATTTAAATCCGTCGTTACACAACTACTTACTTAAGAAACTACATCCATCCATCCACACTTACAAACGCCTGTAAATTAAAACAAACAATTTTAATATTGATATTTTCATGAATGTCTGGGGACTATTTTTTGCAGTCATCATGTTCCTTTATTAAAATTTAACATCTCGGAACTCCTTAATAATGTAAACGGTCGCATTCCAACTCTTTCAACTCATGTGCCCCTAGTACATCTTTGTTAATTTTTCCTCCCACATTCTGGTCATACGTCGGGCTTGACATGCCCTTTCGTATTTAGGTAGTGACCTTTTCTTTCCACAAACGTGACTGTGGACATTTTTCGGTCTGTTTCGTATTTCCAATGTGTTAATTTCTTTCTGTCATACCCGTGTCTCGTAACTGGCAACAAAGGAATCTTAACACTCGCTGACAAGAAAGTTAATTTTTGTTTTGGTGTGAAAAAGCCATTCAATATTGGAAAATGTACCATGACGTTGGAGGTTTCGACATTATGCTATATATTATTTATTTATGTGCTGATAATTTTAGCCAAGATTGGGTTTCCCACACACTAAAAATAGTCTTTTAAAGTTATAAATTGGCCTAGGATGCGAAATTCGAAACATTATTGTCACCACTCCTTTTTTACACAACCACTTTTACATAAAATCGTATCATCTGATTAAAATTCAAAGCAAAAAGTCCACATTCACATAAAACTGACATGTCACATAAACCTTAAAAACAAAAATTGTGAAAGTACGTGCGAATCCGCATTGCACCTACCGCGGAACCAACTCGACAAAATTTTGGTGAAAAAAATCTACCTAAAAATACGTTCATGGCGAAGCCACAGCCAGCCCTTTTTGCCCGACATTAAAATTCACGTATTCATTGTGTGAAAAGCAAATCGAGTAGAAAATTGTTGTGGCGAAATTTATTAGCTATCGGGGCACGTATCGAGAGAGGCTGTACTTTGATTTTAGTCCTACTTTTGAGTATTTTCTCGCGTAACTTCCAGTCCATTTGAGCTCACTTAAATTGTTTATTTATTGATGTTTAACGTTAGAGATTCTCGCTTACGTATGCTGAGAATATTTAAGTGAAATTGTGCCAAACTTGGAGACAGAATTTTATTAGTACTATTTTTTTAACTTTCCTCATTTGAATTTGAACCAATTAATTAACAATAATAATTGAACCTGACGTAGGGATATTTCTGAAAAAGTAAAGCTATTATTTTCAGTTCCTGATCAAAAATTGGAACCTAAATTATGAATTCAATAGTAATAAATTTTCTTTTCTGTCTTTAGTATCTACTAACTTAATCCCTTAAGACACAAAAGTGTTATTATAAGAAAATATTAAAACTAAAAGAGCTCGGTTTAATTCCAAGGCTGGTTAATGTAGCCCCGGGATTAGGGAGGTCCCTAAAAACGGTATTAAGTTTTCAATTATTCGGGATTGAATAAAAGTTTATAACACTTTGCTTTTATCAATGAAGTTATAAGCGAGGCGGTTTATTTCGTTATATTAAGAGCTTATAAAACAACTAACCAACAGTTTTTACCAAACTTATTTTAATTAATTCACGACAAAAAAATATTTTGTTCGCATTCAATGACCAGTATACAGGCTTACGAAGTACCAGGGTGACATAAAATACAAAGAGCTACACAACGTCTTCGTAAAAGCAAACAAGTTATTATTTGGGAGCTCTGTAAATAAGGATTTTCGTACTACCTACAGCTAATAATTCCAGTCGAACCTTGAAAAAGCCTTTCTATTTTCGGTTACAATATTGATCCCACAGTTTTTTGTACGGTATTATTTTGTTCCGAGCGAATAAAACCTTATGAAAGCTAGCCTAGTAGGAATGGAATCTTTTATGCAGGCGAGCACTTAATCCCAGGCCGAATAACTTACCCGGGAGATTTAAGGATTAATAAAAAAGTAAATATACAGCCGGTTTCAATTTTGTTAAATTAAGTTGGTTTCAATTTTAGTAAATGAAGTCGGAGCCAACGGATTGAGATAACGAGACAGAAGAAATAGTTGCCAGTGAAAACAGTCCTTGTTTAATTATGAGTTCTGTTTTAATTAAACGCGGTCTGGGATACGATTCGATTGCATCTTTTTGGTTTGAATGTCTGCAATATAAATTATCGCGTGTATTTATTTTGTCTGTCCATAGATTTTGTCGTTTAGTTGGCGTTCTCTTGCTATCTTGTTCAGTTAGTTTATGCCTAATAAAGCTAACTAAGTTTAGTTAATCGTATAAAAGAAACTTAGTAGTTGATGGGAAAGTTTAGGCATTCAAAGTCTTCTTGATTTAAAGTCTTTATTAATTAGGAATGTTTATTATAAAGGTACTTATAGGTAGGTAGCAGTCGGAGTGAAAATGTGGATTCGTTTGAGTCCATTCCCAGCTTTGTACAATCTGAACAATTTGAGAAAATGACTGGCGAACAACCTAGTAGTACTAAACAGAAAAAAATTGACTTACTGAATTTAATTTGGAATTTAAAGAATACTCATAGAGTTAAAAGCCCTCAATAAATAAAGATTATAAAAAAAAAGGTACTTATATGAAATTTTATTATCTACCTAAAAAATATTAATTAAAAGTGTGTTATATACTATTAGCAAACATTTTTTCGAACGCTTTTTCACAGCACGACTGTATAAAAAATACTAAAAATAATATTAAGTATATTATTTCCAAAAATAAATCACAATCCTACAATAGAGAATTTTTATAATACTGGGTACGGATCAATAAACTGGAGCTATTGAATGAATTTTCCTTTTTGACCCGCTCCCGTAGAATAATAATAATGGAATAGAATCAGAAGGTCGGAGTACAATACACGTATGTCGTCACACGCACGTAGCGACTCTATTACCTACGTACTTACGTATAAAACCTTATAAAAACCATACCTACTTCAGGAAATCGTATACCTATGGACTGAAATTCATATGAATCCTTAATACGTACCTCCTTTAGGAAATCATTTACCTACGGATTGTAGGTATTGTAACAAATCTTACGAGAATATTGTTTTGTTACAGTTTCATTGCTGCTCTAGTACTTATAGAGTTATTAATTAGAGTCTATTGTTAATTAGACGGCAATGGAATCCCTTATTCATATTTATCATATTTACTTCCACTAAAATTCTATGGGACTATACTAATTTTGTCAATAGACGAGCACTTATTTATTATAGGGTGGAGAAGGAGCTTTTACGCCTCTTTTGTAATAAATGTGTCCTTTAATTACAAAAGAAAAGCAAAGAAGTTACCGAAATATACACTGAAAATTTCATATTTACTTGTGCAAAAGTGAAGTTAAACTTAGTTATTATTTTACTCGTAGTGTTCTAAGCCGTTCAATTACATTTTTGCCGCTAGTTACACCGCTGTCTGTTATATTTTATTCGAGACAATGAACAGATGCCTGCCATATTTCTATTTCTGACGGGAAAAGATTATGTGGCAGGATATTACCGAAGAAATAAATGACTTTCTGCAGGAGCTAATTAAACTGTGCAGTAATTGCCTGCACTTACTGCGAATTTTGTTCATGTCCCATCAAAAGTTGGAAAAAAGTTGCAGTGGGACTATCTAATTAACGTATTTTAGGCACATTTGATTTCCTTTCTACTTGCTGTCTTACTAAACATAAACGTCATGTGAGCTGAAGAGCAATTCAGTGTTTTGTATTATTCACTCTTGTACAGTTTCAAAATTGATAGAAAGTGACAAAACTCTGTGTAACTAATCAGAGCTACAACATTTATTAGCACAACAGTTAGAGTGCTTTAGCATTAGAATCAGGCTACGAGTTAACTAAATTTCCATGTGAATGATGATGATATTGCCCCCGTCACATATCTAGCCGTTTGTACTAGGCATTCAGCATTATGCAGGAGGTGTTTGTTCGAGCAATAACAGTGTAGCGTCTGAGGTCGGTCACCGTGCGCTGGCCGCGCTCCAATTGTTTAAGACCCTCCGTCTTCCTTCGTTACTGCTATGCACTCCTAGTAATGACGACACTTTAGACTCGACGGTTATTGCATAGTTATTTTGTAGGATGCAATCTATTTTTTTATTAAGACATCTAGGTCTAACTTGTGGTTAGTTTCTTGGCAAAGAGTTTGAACCAAACTTGGAAGGGTTTCCATAACAAACACGAAGTTTATTCTATGTGCCAATGTTGTTGGCACTGTCCTTTCCAAAAAGAAATATCGGTCAAATTTCGTTCAATTTTGTATTTGCATAGATAAAACCTGTTCAAAATTATAGTTACACACAAAATATGAATTTATTGCACAAAGTAATTTAACATGAATTGTTTAATTTTAAACCAATTCTGTCAAAAGCAAAAACAAATTAACCTAAACTAATTGGAATACAAACAAATCTGCCTCTAATGAGTACACAAAGTAATAATAAAACCATAATTAGCAATTTAAAATAACTAATTCAATATAATTCATAAACAGCTACAACTTCAACACAATCCATTCAGAGATATTAAATTAAACTACCGCAACCGCAAAACGTGTGGTTTAATCTAATTGACATTATTTCGAATGTACTAGTGAATTTTATTTGGCAGTAAAACAGTCTGGTGTCGCATACACACACAGTAAATAGACTTGCAGGACGAGGAACAACGTTCAATGCTTGGCAAACGTTCATTATGCTTGAGACATGCAAAAAGCTTACGTACTCGCCTCTTAACGATTTTTCCCCGTTCGCATCAAAAACATCTCTTGCAATTTATGTGGTCCTGGTACATCGTTAAAATTGAAACCAATATTCGCAGGGTCCATTTTTTGTGTGAGAGAGAAGAAAGGTATGCGAATTAATGAGATGCATTTTTAATCCTCTTAAGATTTTTTATCTCTGTGCATCCGTGTTTCAGGATTCCTCACTAAAAAGGTTTCTTTGACCGTTTTCAAATCAAATCAATGGATCCAGATAATCTCGGGTTTAAAAAAATTGGTGGCGATGTTTTTCTGTTTAATTAGCAGTATGTAAGGGAAAGTCGGTTTATTTGGACCACTTTTTTTAAAATGTGTTTTTGACACAATTTTTTAATTATTTTAAAAACAATTGTTACACCAAATTAATCTCCATTTAATTAGCTTTATTTTTATTTAACAATAATCAACATTACAGTTATATATTTATCTCAAATTAACCTAACATGAGATCGGAGCTTTGTTCCAATTTACCAAACCAGCATGGTTAATTGGACTATGGGGTTGCTAAATTGGACTTAAGAGTAAATCTAACGAAAAATAAACAAAACTTACACATTTTCTTCAAAAATTATAAATTAAATCTAATATAATTATAAAGTAACTCGAAATCGGCCTTATATAAAAATCACCTAAGAAAAACAATCATCGCAAATATCAGGATTGGTACAAGTCTGATGATTACATTTATGGAATCGCACGCATTTCACCCAGTCAACTTTTGGCCCTATTTTATCCAAATAACTTAATCTATATGTAGCACACTCGCATCTGAAACATTCAAAACTATGACTTCTTCGTCTGAAGAGTCCTCACTTGACTCCTTGATTTCTCGCAGTTTCTTCAGGTTTCCACCTATAATATTTTTCTCGGTCATCTGTAAAGAGACAAGACAGTTAATAGGTACTTCACTACAGTAGTAAAGTACTTTTACTACAGTATTTCACTAAATTGTAAAAATATAGTTCGGTAAATTGGACCGGTTCATTTTATCAAACTACATACGGTCCATTTTATCCAACTGTATAATTTTAAGGAAATTAAATCAAAACAATAACATAACATATCAAAGCCGCCAAATAGTTTTAGCCAGTTATTTGCAGATACATTACGGATATACAAAAAAAATATGAATCTTTACAGCTTACCTTTAATATAGTTACGTCCTTAGCACATATCACATAAAATTACAGTAAATATCTGAAAAATAGATTATTGTTAACAGAGACCACACGCTTGGTTTTATGCCGAAATCAAAATGGCCGATGTACAATGAAGTTAGTTGCACCTCATTATGTGTTTACACTTTTAAAATAAAATTACTACAAAACGGGTTTTTAGAGGTGGTCCAATTTAACGAGCGGTCCAATATACCCAACTTTCCCTTATTATTTTCACGCGCTCTAAAAAAATTATATAATCAAATACCCGATTCAATATAGACACTCAATACGGTTTCCCGCTCGCACTTGGCCAGTATTTTTACTATTCGTCTTGTCTCGCTTTAAGTGCTTTGTGAGATTAGAATTCCATTCTGAAATTGATCTCTGCTTTTGTTTATAGGATATTTATTGCGATAATCTTTTTAAAATGAGCTTTCGCTTAGATTAAAAATCTATGACATTTTTTGTGGAAAATAAGTGTTTAAAGAACGAGTAGATGGTTTACGTTACGTTAACGGAAGACAAATCTGTGTATTTAATAAATTAATCTACCTTCAATAGATCGTAATAAAATATAGTTGGAGTTGGTTGAAATACACAAAAGTTTTTGTCCAAACTAATGGTAAAGTCTTGAAAGTTTTGCCTATTTCATATTTCCAACCAAAGAATACCAGGAATTTACGGTCAAAATTCTCTCCAGTTTGACTTAAAGGCGTAACTTATGTACTAGGCGAGCAGCACAATATTGGAAGTTTATTATAAACAGAACTTTGTCGAAGCTTCTTTAGGAAGCGGATATTGCGCTCTCTAGCGGCTGGCATCCGGTTCTGTGCCGGTACACCACTTCCACCGACACTTTGTACTTCCATAGTTCCAAACCGGGAGAAGCTCGATTATGAATGTTTACCTCTCTATATTTTATGAACTCCTAGTAGTCGGTTATTGATTAAGCCATGACAATGGGGTAAACAAAGAGGGGCGTTTAGTTTAATAATCGCGTGAACGTGCTTTGCAATTTCATTACTTTTATGTCGCGAATTGTATTACTTTTTTAGTCAACAAGGGACACGTCGAATACAAACGTTTTAAATAAACAAAACCAGTTTGCCATTTCAAAGCTTGGATAAAAATACTATCTATCTGTTTTCCAATTTGTTGAGATCACATTCTGCCATGTAGCTAAACTTTTATTTGGTCGTCTATAAACGAGAAATGAGACCTATTTAATATTTTATACATTATCTGATGAAGAGCAAATCAATGAAAATGAAGTAGGTAAATAAACACAACATTAAGCAATCGTGGCTGTCTGTTGACGTGACGCGGTCTACAAATACAAATAGATGGTCAGCCGGCAGTCATTTGTCTTGTCGATCTTACTTGAGTGATGATTCCACTCTCCGAACGTACAAATATAGCTGCTTGATTTTATGTAATCCTGGTACGACAGGCTCGATGGATGAAAGAAAACTTTCGGTTTTCGATGATAACTTTTTTTATTACTTAACTATTTATTGAAGGGCCCGGTTTCACATCTTCTGGAAAACTATCAGATAGAATATTGGCCGTTGTATTCATATATTTGCTGTCACTTTATCCAGCAGATATCTGGCAATCCTTAACTGTGAAATTGACTTTTAATGTTCTCTAATGATTTTCTACTCTTCTTATATAAAAAAAACCTCCTCACAAACTACGAATTACGTCATTTTCTTTAAGTTGATTTTGTTATAAAATAATTTCTGCATACTTATTTTCCACTAAACCACTGCAAACTTATTTACACTATAGAGAGACTGACCTCTACAACGTATTCGGATTAAATTGGTTGTCAGTTAGTTTGAAGATAACAACCCACATCAATTGTGATTAGATGGACAGGCAATTGGCAATAAATTATCAAGGATTAGCGGCTCTGACACCTTTACTTGCTCTACGAGGATCAAGGTTTATCCAGGTGAAGAATAGTCGGTTGCAAAACGGCAACAGTTTGGACTATAAATACAAAACAGATTAAATCTATGTTATTTTAAAACCAATTTAAAAAATAATGGTTCTCAGATATTTGGATGTTTTTGAATGTTCAAGGTATGACAAATTTGCTTTTTTTGCTTAAGAAGCATGCATATCTTAACGATAAGGTAATGTTTGCAAACAGGCAATAGGACTCATATACCAATCCTTCCTTCTTTTCTTATTATTTTATTAACATTTAGCAGCCCTGGTTATTTACTCTTACCGACAGTGTATATCATTCTCCTGCTTGGTATAGACCATATCTCTATTTACCTCTATCGTGCCCCTATCGAACACATCTCTACCTTTAATTTTGCTTCACATTTTACATCAAAACCAAATTTCTAAACATCACTGCAATATAACTTAAAAGAAATAGAATTACTTACTAGTAATATTTTATTAGTACAAACAAAAATCTTTAGCTAATAAACCACCACGCAGAAACAGCCCAGTCCCTACCTCCACAGGCATAAATACGAACATTAATTAGTATGAGCCCAAAGGTAGTTACTATTCAAATCTACTGATAGTAAACCTCCGATACCGCTGTCAACTATATTCTAATTAATGACAGGGAATATACAACTACCCTACTCGTACATGTGTAAATACGGAGGAAACGTTTACACGCCTATTTGATACTGTGTACTTAGTGAAGAGATTAGCGGTATATATATTTTCGTTATAACTAATATTATAAATGCGAAATTTTGATTGTGATAGTAGCTCAACGACGCTGAAAGCATTGACAAGATATAGATGATATTTGGTACCCAGATATTTTATAACATCGATACATGAGATACTTTTGACCATGCGAAATCTTTTCTCGCGGATGAAATCATGGGTATAGGCAACCGAAAATATGTAAGTAACGGTAAGTACAACTTTTACTGTTGAATTAATTAACTATTTGAAAAAAATTGTAGCGCGATTGAAAACAAAGACACTTTAAACAACGATCAAAATGAGTGTTGCAAGAAATATCCTATACCTTATAGCCTATCTATTGCGTATTTACGGAACACACATTTAACTAATTTAGAGGAAAATTTACTAGTTGATAACACATCTTTTAGGGAGAAACTTAATTCAGGGAAAGAATGGAGCTGTGGTACATTTCACTTTTGATTCTATTTCATACTTTGCAATATACAAAAACACCTATTATATCGCTTGTCTATCCCAACATAATCACAGTACTACAGACCCTACACTAAATATTACTACATGGGCACAATTCAAATGAATTTGTAATCACATTAGGTATCATGTCGCGAGTATAATTGTGTAATTATTATTAATGCATTCAGCGCGTCACTACACAAACTTGTATTTTGTACTACAAATACAAATGCAAACATACGCTTGTTGATTTTGAACGGGGATGCTGATTAAATGTATTGTTAATTGAAAGAGTAAATATTGGAATTAGTTTGTGCAACTTTCAGAAATATAATTAAAATTTTCTTTGGAATTTAACGTTTTGGCATGACTTTCATGCGTCAATCGGTAAAAATTGTTCAGCAACCTTTGATTCGAGACGGCTCTACCACAGATGAAAAAAATCTGAAGGCATATAGGTTGATTTGCTAATGGCAATAATTAAGTATAAAATATTGTATAGCAGACGTTAAGCCATATTATAAGCAAATCTAAAAACTGATACATTTGATACATTCACTTAAATATACGAATGATTTCGATACTTCATTGATAAAATATACACTTTCAAGTATATAGATGAAAACTATTAAGTCCTTGAAAAATGACGGGTTCTCAGACGTTGACACGGACACATGACAGTCACTTCTCAATATCCTCTATTCATCTACTTATAATCTTATATATAAAATTTCCATGTCACAATGTTAGTTACCGTACTCCTCCGAAACGAAACGTCTTGACCGATTCTCATGAAATTTTATGCACATATTGAGTAGGTCAGAGAATCGGCCAACATCTATTTTTCATAACCCTAAGTGACACTATTTTTTCTTATTTATATGGCAAAACAACGGTTGCCGGGTGAACTAGTAACATCTATAAATAAAACCATACGTTAAAAAGTAAATCGATGTAATGACGTAAGCCACATTAGTTTCTAAACATAGCCTTCTATAAACAGAACTAGGCTGATTCTATTCTAAGCTTTAAACAGCTACTACCTGCCGATACGCCTCCCTTCGGCCTCCCTTCTGAGAATGTTCGTGATGGACTCATCCCTCGTAAGCTTACGTATACGACTTGAGCCAAATGGTTCCACCGCATATCTATTGATGTACATGACTTAGGATTTGGAAATCTTGATGTGTTTCGGTAGTAGATAGTGGTAGTTATGTTTTGTGTTAGTCGAAGAAATGTGTTAAAATTGGGTATAATTTTAATAGAAGTGTTCTTTGGTCTTTGCCTAGCCCTTCTGAAAAAATGTGTTACTTTATGTTTGTAATATAAAGACCTCCGTTCCTTATTAATTGTATCGCGGCATAAACAGTGAACAATTTTTTACTTGCGGCTTCATATCTTAAGTCACTAAAAAAATTATTAAAAATCCAAAATTACTATTTACAGATCATGAAAGTATTTCAAATTAAAACAAACCCTAGTCGTCAATGGCCAATTCCCGCACAAGAGATGTTTGTGAATTCCAAGAATTCGAAAATATATACCTAATCAATTTACTTATTCTAATAGTTTCACTAAACAATAACATCCCAATAAATACGCAATAACTATGTATATTAATTTTAATACTGCTACATAGCTCTTAGCTCCGTATAATCTACAGGAACATAACACCGTGTTTATTCAAAGCATCACTATATACATACATGTATATAAACACATCACTATATATCTATAAACACAACGTGTACTAAAATAAACAGGAGACCCCACTAGTTTAACTAGGACACGGCCGATTGTGATCAAAGGGTGCCATATAAACCTCGCCTGAAGGGACCTAGCCTTCAGACCGTTGTGCCAAATAAACACATGTATATGTCGTTTTAGTATTTAAAAGTATATTTTTCGGGGTATTTTTTATTTTACGTTATTAATTGGGCCGTGACCTTCGATAAAATAAATGAATTTAAGCCATCAATGTCCCACTGCTGGGCAAAGGTCTCCTCCCATAATGAGGGAGGGGTTAGGCTTTGAATCCACCACGCTCACCAAGCTGGTATTTACATATATACAAACATAACATCACACTTGTTAAACTCGATGATGTAGGCAGAGGTGTATGAAATAGATTCACATTTCACCATTAACAATGTGAGTCCCATTTAATAGGGAGCTAGATTATTGCACGGGCACGTAACCAATCTTTTGGCTACTATTGAAAAATATTCAAATATAAATAAAAAATAACCTAGTACTTACTTTTTATTTCACATTCAAGATATTAAAATTAAAAACTAACTTAAGCGTGTTTTTTTACTAACACTAATCGCCTTATACAAACTACTTTTACATAAAAAATACGTGACGGATTTTCATTCTAACAAAAAAGCTCATTTAATTTCCACACAAAGGAACACATTACAAAATCCTTGTACACAAACATTCCCTACATCGCAGAATTTGAAGCGTTTAAATTGAAAACCGCAGCGCGCGCGGACAAAATATAATCCCGTGAAACACACTATTCATGAGATTAACCATTTATCTGACCCCCGGGGCGCGTCAGTCGTTGTCCGTTACAAATTATGCATTAATTTAACAACCACACGATTTTCAACCTTACATCTTTACATTAAAGTTGATAGTTACATATAGTATATGTTTTAGAAAATGGTAGATTGCGAGTTGTGTCTTAATCCAATCCTTATTTAGTA
The DNA here is from genome assembly GCF_050436995.1 of Anticarsia gemmatalis. Taxonomy (NCBI): domain Eukaryota; kingdom Metazoa; phylum Arthropoda; class Insecta; order Lepidoptera; family Erebidae; genus Anticarsia; species Anticarsia gemmatalis. The sequence goes on along the minus strand of NC_134764.1, from coordinate 2,305,102 downwards.
TTTAAAGGTTTCCATGATGGTTTAGTTAACATTAATTGACGGGACGGTATGAGAAGGATACTGTAATATGATGAATGTCTTATGAACGTAGAACGGTTCTAAGAATGAATATGTAACTATTTGGCCTTGTTTTCAATGGAACACTTATTATGTGTTTAATTCAGTTTGAGGTTACTTATGGGGAAATTATACTAACATTCCACCGCAATTAAGGTACAGTGTAAGGACTACTATCTGTCAAACGTGTTGCACGTTCCATTATTTGTTGTAAGATTTGTATGGCGGCGTGAAAATACTAAGGAGCAAATATATTTAAATCTAAGCCAATCCTGCCGTAAATCGTCTTGAGTAAAAAACTGACTCAATAGCTAGAAAGCCTAGTGTATTTCAATATTTGTCGTAAACCTTCTAAAACCAGATTAAAAACCAAATCAAATATTATTTTATCGATTTTCTTTTGTCGCACCTGAAAAATATATGAGTGGGTGAATTTAAAATCCTGAATTTTGACAATTTTGCTACGACTGCACCCACGTTATACATATAATTAACTTACATACTAATACATACATACATTAAAAAATCGCCATCCCATTGTATTTACTACTATTTTTATTCTTCTTCTTTAATCATTTGTTTCTTATATACAAATTCATAAACAGGTGCTTAACCTAATTAAATAACAATGAGTTACCTTTTTTAATTTTCCTCCACATCTTTCATCCTCGGACCTCTCTCTCGCACAGTCCAATGAAACACACAGTTCTTCGCAAAACAACGTTTGTCCAAGTTTAGACAGGAAACCCTCAAGACCCGGGGGAAATAGGCGAGTTTTAGGACGGCACACAAAATATTTTAATAAACTCGGACACAGCCCTAGGGGTTATATGGTTATAACTAAAATGTACTGAACTAACTATCACGCCTGTATTTCCCTGTAGGGTTGCAGGTACAACATCTTGTTATATGCAAACATAACTGTTTTCTATTTATTGTCTTGTTCGTCTCTAACACTTTTGTATATATTGTATGGAACGACTTTTTGAAGTCCACTTAAAATTGAGTGACGATTCAGTGACTTACTTTACTTATCCTAGACAAATAATTGTTATTTGCTGAAAAAATATGACTTCCCTAAGTGGAAAGCGCTGTAAATTGTTATATGTTCTAGAAATAATTCAAATTCATTTCCGCTTAATAATTATCTTGCCTTCTTCAAGGCAATATAAAATTTCGGAATCGTCCATTTTGTAAAGCATATTTTTGTAAAAATGCTTGAGATTGCAAGCCTAATTTAAGCATACGTTTTTACCCGACTACAAGGAAAGGTACATACATGTATGTTTTACACAGTTTTAATTACCAACACGATGTAACGCAATGAGCACTCGCCTTTACACGCGGTACTCCCGCCGGAAGCCAAAGAATTTAGCAAGAGAACTTTTTTAATTTAGAAAAATATTTTGCTTAACTTTTTATGTTAATAACGTTGCTGTAGCAATGTTATCTATGTGGAATAGTTTTTATACAATTATACTTATTATGTAGAAGTTTCATGATTGTTGAATAAGTGTAACTATTCCAACATCTTCTTTTAAAGGGTTTTGTAGCGCGATTCTCTACCACTATTGACTATCGAGAACCGTTTTATTAAAATTGGTCGGGCTAATCATTACTTATTTATGCAATGAATTGGGGCAAAATAAGACTGAACCAGATAGGTCGCTAGGTTTCAATATAGGACGATCAGTATAAGAAATAGCTAGACCGAATAATCAGGCTTTTGTGTTAATAAACCATCCTCTCATATAATACTGAGTATTCCTTCGCTACATTATCTTGGGAATATGAAAAAATAAACGTTATTTTCTCATCAAAGGACGTTCCTTTTCAACGATGAACTTATGTACTTATTTATTTACTGAAAGAAATTTAATTATAATTAGCTTTGTTTTTGTAATAGCCTTGGGTACTGACTTTTATAACGTAGAATAGAATTAATGAGTAATCATTATGATGAGACAAAAATGTAAGTATTTTTACTGCCGGGAACAGTGTTTGATGTGTGTACCTGTGTTACTAGGAGTCCAAAAATGTTAGGAGATGGTCAGACCACTCAAAATATTTCTGAACCTGATGGCTTATTAAGCCAGACTAAAATTATGGCTACTGACGCGTCAAATTGTTCAAGAAAATTATGAAAACAAATAGGTCTTATCATTACATTGTGTCTAGCATTCAATGGTTTTGATATGCAAAATCAATATTGATGATCATATTCGATAATGTGTGGTCTTGTTAAGCAAACCATTCGTGCAACCTAAATTACCAGGCTTGCAGCGCAAGACGGAGTTGAAGCGTGTACACGAAGTAAGCGGTTTAACGCTGCTTTGGAAGGATTAGCCGTTTATCTGATAGTACACACAGTTGTCCAGAGGCCGGGCTTAGCCGTGCGCGGTGTAGTTGCAAAGTGATCGGAGCGTTTGAGCGTGAATCTCCTTGTAATGTATGGGCTCCTGGTAGGCACAGATGCAGTATTGGTGTATAAGCTAGATACATAACAATGATCACCAATAAGATCATCATAATTTTTTGTCATTTTCAATAAGAAATATTGTAAATCTAGACATTTATAGACACAAAACCCACTCACTGACTTCATCGAAATCTCAAATTATTTAACTCTTTCCTGTGCCAGGATAGGTTGCCTCGATAACCAAGCTTAGTCTTGCAATCATAATATTTATGAATGCATCTCCTAGTAGGTTCTGTTGTCCTAATAAGAGAGTCTGGTGCGTTGCCAAGTTTTAAATGATTGCCGCCGCAGATAATATTGTTAAGTTCAAACAATGATAGTCCCACTTGTCGTAATGTAACAAGTCCTGCCAAAACGTTTATAAGAATTGAGGATTTTGGTACTCAAATGAAAGTTATTTTTTTCTTTGTGACATACAAATTTATAGAAATAATTACTTATAAGAAAAAATCGTTTATTGCGTTTATGCATTTATGTGTCCTATGCCAAAATGCAAATATTAGGAACTAGCGGTCCTTGCGTTCATTGCGTAAACCTCAATAAATTATACACCAAAACCTTCCTCATAAATCACTCTATGTGAAACTTGTATGAAAATGCATAGCATTTTTTAATTTTATCGCAAACGAACAGACATGGCAGGGGCTTTATTTAAAGTGAAGGAACTTATTTCGATCGTTTTTTTATTTATTTCTCTCTTTCCTTATCCGATAGAAAACTAATCAAACATCCGATAAACACTTCACCTTAAATAAAAATCCAGGGTTTTCACGCTCAACAAACGGGCTTGCTTAAGCTCAAGAAATAAAACAACAAAAAAGCGCTTTTCCGCTTGAATACAAGCTAATAATGAAGGCATCGTAGAGCTATGCAGCGAGCGTTTAGTCCTCGCAAGCGGTAAGCGGTTTAGCGCTGCTTCCGCGGATTAGCTGTTTATCTCGCTCGGGACTACGCCATTGTCCACTGTGCATTTGAGTTTGGATTAATTTATAAGATTATAGCGGAGACGCCGAGTTTAAAACAGTTTTTTTATGCCACCGATGTCTTGTCATTGTATTTTGATGTATTTAGTGGTTGTTTTGTTGTATTTATTTAAAGAAATTTATATTCTTTTCTATACAGAGAAGGTAAGAGACGAAAATTTTGTAGATTAAATTGAAGCAGAGCGGGTTTTTAAAGGTTAACATTTCAATACCGACGAACAAGATAACCACTAACATCAAAGTAAATACATCATAGGTTTTTCATAATTACGTAAGACGTAGATAGATGTATAATAAACGTATATTCTCTAATTATATAGTCTTTCAGCGCAAACCACTAAATGGAAGAAAATATCATTCTTTTAATTTTAACGGTTATAAACCTGCCCGCTTGCTCTCACAACTTGCATCGACAGTTTGTCGCCTACAGGGAATCTTAGTTACGGCTGCAATGGCTTTGTAAAATTATACGCGATACCATTCATTCGGTCCCAAGGATATTATGCAACTTAACTTATTCGCCACTGAATTAACTTAATAACTTTATGAATTATTATTTGCTAACTTCGCTGCTATTCTAGGAACTATGAAATGCAATTTGCAGAAACCTCTAGGGCACTATTAGTAAGAATAATTATAAAAGTTTTATAATAATATTATTCTTGTGCCTGACAACCCTAATCGTGTTTTTTAATCTTTGAAGTTCTATAATTAAAAAAGCAGTTGTAACCAGAGACAAAACGGTTCATTTGAATTCAGAACGTTTAGATGTTCCCGCGGAAAATGATAACAGACACGAACACTCGCTTAAACTTTTTAATTTTTTTGCTTCACGAGATAAAAATAGCTGGTGGTTTTAAGTTTCTGCATAACTCCGGAATATGTTTTGCTACTTACATGTTCATTTTACATATAGGTACGTAATTTTACATGCTTAGCTTGAATGTGAAACATAGATACGCGACAAAAAATTTGTTACCTTAACGGTAAGCCTTTTTTATTTCGAGTGCCCTTAGGTTAAGGGTTACAACATTGTGATCTATAGTGAAGATATTGCAAGACTCTACTGCTTTTTGACTACAGAATTTCAGGTAGGACATATTATGTTGGCTTAAAATACTTGATCAGCCAAGACAGTTCTTATAAGCCACAGCTGCAGCCACTGTACAAAACAAATTGTGAATCTTTTATTTTGAAAGGAGGGCAACATATTTTCAATAACATCGAATTTAAAAACATGTCCATTGTAAACAAAAGCCGAACTTGTACGTGTTCTGTTACAAGTTTAAATCTCGAATCACAACAAAACTTGAAATTTAATAACTTTCGTATAAAGTATGTGAGTGTGTTTAAAAGATATTGAATACAATTGAATTGTACTTCGGGCGTGTTCGGGTATGTTCGGCCAAGTTCGGCTAACTTCGTCGTTTTGTTGAAGTTCGAATGCTTATTGCGAACAATCTATTGTTTAAACCTCTCGAGGCATAGACGAACGTGTCTACTTACGTTCAGAAACGCATTGCTACCGTTAGCAGATAAAATACGTTGTTTATATCCTTTTACTGGATTTCTGGTTTATTTGTACGTTAGTTGGAGAAATGGTTTGGGTAGAGACATTATAAGATTTCGAATGTTCTAAGTTAAGATGGACTCTCAAACATCAAAAGCTTTTTAATGCTTTTACAAGTCTATGGATTTTAATCGATAGCTTTTGATTCAAATGACGCGAAATAATAATGAATCGTTAGCTCAAATTTTCATTGCATTTGCAATAAACCATAGATTCTGGTGTCAATATAATAATATAAATCCTAAGTAGTGTGAATTCAAGAACACCGAAAATGACTTTTATGGTATAATTCAGTTTTCATAGACTCAATGAATCAATATTTTAATTTATCATGGACCCCTCTACATTGTAACAGGGAAATGTATTAATTTGCATAATTTGTGCAACTTTATCGTATCGGGACGATCGACTTTTAGCCCTTTAGTTAATTAAACACGATCCAATTTCAACCCCTAACGAATTGATATAAACGAAGGGATGAATTCTGCATTATTGAAATTTTACTTTCAGTCTTTTGATCTACGCAATAAAGGCAAGACTGCGATGCTTGCAACATAGATATACATTATACACTCGTCTGGTAATAATTAAAAATATAGTGCACTTAGTCAAAGGCAGATAAATATAAAAGTTAATAGTACAAGTTGTTTAAAATACAGACATTTATAATTAGAATAAGAAGCAATATTCGAGCAAAGTTCACTTTTGCGCCGCATCTTTTTTGGCATTACATGTTCCAGTTTAAAACAAAACATTTCCAAAAATTGCAGGGTGAAAGTTGTATAATAATATTTACCGAAAACAGCAAAACAAAAACCACTCGTACAATCTCCAAAAACACAAAACCCAACCCCATCATAATTTCTCAACTTTAAACTTTCGTTCTGAAATTAGTTTACCTAATTTCTTTTATCGCGGTCCGTGGGAAATTGAATATGAATCTGTTGTCACAAGCCTTTAACTTTGTGGCACGGGACTCGAAAAAGGTCTCATTTGCATTAAACTTTATACCTTTGTATAGAGGGCAGTAGTATCGATTCTGCCGCAGTGGGTGAATACCCCGATGACCTATGCAGGTAATGATTATAGTCGTTTTATGCCGCCGGGCTTATGCCTCCGTAATTATAATAATTATAGCAAGTATAAAGTAGGCTACAATGAAATATGATTATGCCACGGTAGGGTTAAAAAATTGCGGATTAATAAAAAAATTGTTTTAAAAAGTAATTCATTATTTCAAACTTGATTCGTTCTATTTTCGTTTAACATTCATTAATGTGCATTTTGTTTTTGTTTAGGCTATTTATTTACACACAGAACCAAATTGAAAAGTGAGATAACATTTTTTATATTTATAATAAATGTTCGTAAAACCAGTTCATTTTGCGAATCTGTATTTTAAAACTGTATACTGAAAGAATCCAAAATGCTGTTAGAATACGTAATGTTTGAATATATACTTTTTAGCCTTATTTCGTACTACTTTGAGGTTAGTATCTAGGTATCCTAACTGGATTAGAAAGGATCGGCTATTTTACGAAACATCTTAGATCAAGCATCCACAATCCTTAGGGATAAAAATTAGAGCGGTCTACGGTTTTTTAAAACGTCTCTATCCCCACTTGAATAAATTTTCTAAAACCGTAATGTAAACCGTCTCATTTTAAATTAGAAATTTAGAATACGATACCTGATTTCGGCAATAAAGCTCCCCTCGAGATGCGAATTTTGCCGAGAACTGTCGAAGACGCACGAACCGTCCCCAAAGTCTTTTACCTAACTTTGCCCCTATTTTGTATGCTTTAGATCGCTCCCGGTGAGACAGTGACAGTTTTAAATTATTTAAAAATGGAACAGCTTTGAGAGTGTAGCTGGCTGAATGAAATATTTTTAAGGTGATTTTATCTCAGTATTCTTTTTTTCGAATCGTTTGTAATTTGTTTTTAATTCGTCTGCTGTCGATTTAAAAGCGCAATTTCTGTAAAAGCATTTTCAAATAGCTTGTGGTTCTTATATTTTTAGAACGCTTATTATGAATAGTTTCGCACAATGTACAACTTATTTTTTATAATAATTTGTCTTTGATAAATATTTTCTTAACTAAATATACGAGTTTAGCTACATCCGTTATGAGAATTAGTTTGGAAAAGAACGACTCTCACTAAATTTAGTCATAGTTCAAATTTATTTTATCTTACTGATTAACTCAAAACTATTATTCAAATAAACCTTTCAACAAAAATAACAAAAGAATATTTAAAATTTTCAATACAAGACTCACACAAAATTTTACAATTTTTTCATCCAACGCTACCTGTTTAGTCACCCCATGAATGCATAAGTCGTTGGCATTGTGCCAGCGTCCCGTATCTCTGATTCACTAATAGATAAATCGCTACTCCGTCTGTCGGTTGCACATAGTACTGGCGCTCAGTACTACGTACTACGTCTCTAGAGAATATCGCTTGTTTACACACGCTTTCATACCTGCGTGGTGTTTTATTAGAACTCTTCAAATGTTATGTGCGCCTAGTACTCCGGTCCCTTTATGAGTCATGTTTATTAACTAGTACTTAGGGTCTGTTTATATGTTTACATAAACCTTTAGAGGTTTTACCCAAATAAATTGTTAGTTGGAAATAAATGTGAATGGCAATTGGCAATTGCTTTTGGTTATAAACATTTTATATGATTTTGAAAGAAAGGAAGGTGAAAAAAAAGTAGATTCAGAATGTAGTATGTTTAAGAAAATTATGTGTTTTGAGTATTTGTTGCGTTTCACAAGGCTTTAAATCTAAGTCAAGTAAAGTCTCAATTAAAAGAAAAGTATTTCTTTAAATAAAAATAAGCTCCTTATGATATTAAAAGATTATACAAAAGTATTCTACAACAATGCTCACTTTGAAAAACATACAGCAACAGCACCAAAAACACCAAAACCAGAAAAACAGGTAGTTACATAATACGAATAGTGATTTGGAAAGGCATTTAAAGGCTGTTATCTACTATTAGCATTTAAATGTGAATGATAAAGGCTAGATTTCGATATACTATCTCAGATCCTCACCCGCACAAAGGAAATCGACTGTCTAGGAAGCTTGATAATACTACTCACTCTAACACGCTACACTTAAAATTGTACCTTATTTTTGATTACACAATGTTTTATTTTAAATGACAATATGTAAAATCGTAGATGTAGAAGCTTTAGGAGTATGTCCTAAAGCATACTATATAGGGGACGCGAATGTTCACTTTAACAGATGTCTACAAAATGATTTATAACAATTTAATTGAAAATTCACGAGATTATACATATCTACATGTCTATTGTGAAATTCGTCCAATTTCAAAACGACCCGTTATATTGATATTTTGCTTGATTAAACTTTTATTTAACATGTCGTAAAGACAATTATCAAATAGGTCGCTTGTTAAATATGTCACAAAAAAAGGTTTTTAAATTTTTTAACGTATCCATACAATTCTATGGAATAGTCTCATTTAATCTTATATATAGTTTATTATACATATATAACAAACATCTTCTACTACTGACTCCAAACGTAACCTTGGTATACATACCAGGCAAGCATATAATCAAACAATCAGTTCAGATCCAAGGTCCACAAAACGTCAAAACTTTTACACTAGCAATCAAACACGTACACTATTCCGAGACTATTTTCTTTCAAACAAACAACGGATATTTGTTTTTGTCTAACATACAAAATGGGTCACGTACATAGCTAAACCTTTAAGGGGATTAGGAGTAACGTACCCTACCTTTAAGGGAATAATCGCACTGATACGAATAAGCTTATTTAAAACTTTTAGTTCGTGAAACAAGCGTTTTCGTGTACCTGTTGCGAAAATAGTAGGGAATTTTACCTAAATAATACGGTCCTTGGTTAACACCAAAACCACGATTAACTTTACATGTTATGTAAATAGAGCCTTATACCGTTGAAAAGGTAGATTACTAAAAGTAATTTTCTCAAATCTTTTATTTTAACAAAAGCTAAATAAAAGGTCTATTTTTTAAATGATGTTTGTATAAATGGCCTAACCACAATTTCTCTGGAATCTGTTTTTTACTGTTCTTAAAATTAATATTTTACTTAAAACTCGAAGAAATAGAAAAAAATATGTTTATTGGCTAGTGAAATATTCTAAAAAGTACCAAATGTACCAGGGTAGCAGAACTTATTAGGTGTGTAGTTGTACTGAACTCGTAATCAAGTTGGAGTCAGGAATACCTGTACCTAGGTAGGTATTGCAAATGTTCTGATCTGGATCTGACTTATTTACTAAGTTTCAGACTAATCAACGTTCGTCTCAAAGGGTCGGCAACTTCTAAATAGGTACCAATGAAACGAATATACGTGTCTACTTGTATAGCTGACATAGCGCTTTTCTAGGGATATAGAATGAAATTGTTTTTGTAGCTATAGTACTTATATTTTAATCGTGTAAAAAAAATATAACAGCCATTTATTTGATTAAATTTGGAAGAAAAGAGTTCGTAATTTTCTACAGTTTATTTAATTGCTATAAATCCTTTACTACAAATTTAAAGTCCATAAAATTCAACGGTGTAGTTTAAAAAAATCGGAAGGCCAATTTTAACTCAATATTTTTTACACGCTATAGGAAGTGGGATTATGCTAATCAAAAAATATTTTAAGCCATTTTAAAGTCATTAGTAATAAATTACATACTTTACCATTTAGAACTTCCCTCCTAAAAATAAAAAAGATAGTATCTATGGGTACCGAAAGCGTCAATGTTGCCATAGTCGATTTACTTTGTGGTTTTAAACCGTTTCCTTGCATCGACTAGGTAATTTTATAGGTCGGTTTACGAGCCACAAGATGGCCGCTTTGGGGAGTAACGGTGATGAACTGCAATCCATTAAAGACAAGCTTCGGCTATATTGTCAATGTAAATGAATTTGGACAGAGTTTGTTACAAGTTTTTATTATGTTGAAGTTCAAAATTAAGGAAAATTCACTATTATAGAATAGCGATTAATTAAGGTAAAATGACAAAAGAAATTAAGGCTTTTGAATAGCATATTACTCATATTAGATCCTGTGGCTTGATTATATTTAAGGGAAACTTTATCTAAATCAGTTCAGGAGTTTAGCCATGACAACGCGTTACAAACAGTCAGACATTCGAAATATTAGTATGGAGTATGACATTAAGTTTAAGTGCATAAACGCGTTAAATTAATCATGAATATACTTACTTTTATTCTAAAAATAATACGAAACTTTAACAGTCCTATTAGTTGGTAGAGAACCTTCTATGCCAGTTTCACGGCTGGCGGAGGTTCAAAATTGTGAATTTAGAACATCAATGACTCGCAGGCTTATGCAGCTGAAAGTGGTCTATTGGATAAAGTTGATTTATATAGGAAATAATAATAATTATAATCTAGATTAACCGTGCATGCAAAGGCTCTACTAAGTTGTCGGACTTTACGTATATCAGATTATTTCTACAGAAATTCAAGTTTTAGTGGAGCTTTGAAAATTATTTCAGCAGTCTTATCTTATCCATATATTAACGCGATATATAATATTAAATACATAGTTATTATACAGTTAGGTGCACTACAAGCCACCCGGTCACGACAATGGCCGACCTCATTCCGCCGGCAAATGTGTTAAAAGCATAAAACACTAAGTGCTACCAACCTCGCGAAATATGAAAAAGTAAAAATACTACAGTTGGTATGCATGGAGGTTTAAAATTTTATTTCATTCTATTTTAAATAAAGTTTTGCATAAAATATATGCATTTCTCATGTTTGCATTTCCAAATAAGATAAGTATAAGCCAAAAGTGTCTTGTCACTATTTTTTGTTACCATGTTGAATGCCGTAGCTACAATCTTATGTATACGGCGCTTAGATTTTAAGCTGCATATTTATAAATCAGTTTGTTTTAAAAACTTTCAGATGAAAATATTCCGTTTCTATAGTTATATAAACTAAAATACTTAAATAAACAAAACATCTTTACATTTATAATAATGACGAATTATGAGTCTTCGAGCAAGCATAATATATAACTATTTTTAATCGAATTTGTTGAATATTGAAAAAATTTTATCGGTACCGATTTACTGCCAAAACCCTAGTAAAATCACAGTATCTCACGCGTGATTTAAGATAGATAGAAATCACTAAGGTTTTCGGTAAAAGTATTACAATCGATAGGGTGTCGTAATCTTTCCCTTTTCTGAAGGATTTAGGGATTAATCCGACCCTTGGCGGGCCTTAGATGTGGTCCTTGTGAACGACTTAGAACACAATCCTGTTGAAAACCCTCTAACATGTATACGAGAAAATTCTGAGTAAAATATGAACTTTTGACATTTATGCCTTGGCATGATCGATTTAGCTAGATTATAATTGATAATTCTATATATTTACTAAGTAAAAAGCTGTATCTAATATGCTAACATCAGCTGCCAGTCACTCATACTCAAAATCCAGATTTTCACAATACAAGGATCTCTGCTAAGTTGTTGGACGGTAACAAAATAAAAACCGTCAAATTGGTAGCTTGATTCTCTACCACTATCGACTACTGAAAGCCGACTAGTCATCGAAAAATTTTGTATGAAAATCTGATCAGCGCCTCTAACGGGCGTCGTAGAAACTATTTTGGCAAAACATTTAAAATGTCAAACTTTCGATACTCGACAGTACCGACTGTAGAGAATCGCACTACTGTCTATCCCCTACACATTTAAAATTTCTAATGTCCTAAAGTTTTATACATTCTGTCATCTTTTGAAAAACAAAAGCTAATTAGCTAATCACACATTTCACCAGCACATTTCGCATTCCATAAAACAATCCATTTTCAAAAACATTTATCATTCAAAGCCACCATAAAAGTCATTGGACATTTAAAACACTGGCCATAAACATTCGCTTTATGAAACAAACGTCCACGTCATTCCGTGCGTTGTCAGCCAGACAATGGCGGGAAAAAACTATGCATTTTTAATAACCCCGCCTTGTATTGTCACGTGGATCATTTTGACACGTTTTAATTTTGCCGTGTTATAAAATATGGCTGGCAGTTTAGAGGCTGACGCAGGATTTGATGATACGTTTCGACGTTACTGGAGTTATGTGAAAAATATTTATAATGTACAACAAAAAATAATTATAAACAAACGCAGTGTTGGATTTATAGCTTGTTTCTGCAAATGCAAAACAAAATAAGACTTAGCTATCTCCGAACATAACTTTAATTTAAGCTTGGACGTATTTATGAGAGTTCTGTAAATCTATTGTTTGAACCAAAGATCGATTTCCTTCGATGAAACCCACGAAACCTTGTAAAATAGAATAAGAATACTTTATTATACGACAAGTCTTAATATTTAAAGCGCTAATTTATCAAATTTATTAATGCACATTTTCTTCTCTTATTAACTACATCACAGAATAAATTACCCAATCAAAAGCGTGCTATTTCATCCGAGATACCAGGGCATCATAACACGTCTGCAGTGTGACATCATTAAAACACCACGACCGGCTGTTGTCCGAACGGAACTGCGTTATCAATATTTATTGCGGCGCGGGCTTGTGACGTCATTAATTGAGCACACGTCGCACATACTGACTGATTGTTCGGCCAACTGGAAACGTGACTGAATATGAATGAATGACAGTTTTTTGTTGTTGTTTTAGCAGCTAGCACAGGCTAAGTACTTTTCTCTACCCATAAAAATTAAAAAAAAACACTAGTCACGCTAAATCTCCCAGAACTAAGTGATTATTATTTCTTCTTAAAATTTGTGTTAAGTAACAATATTGAAGAATTACTAATATACCGACTCAGACCAAATTAGCGACTAAATAATTTCTAATTAAATATCGCTACGCAGTGCTACGCTTCGTAGCAACGTCTACGAAGAGCGTAGCACTTCCTTAAATGCTTCGTAATTTACATTACAGATTTGATTGATAATAATTTAAGGGCCAAAAATTATCTTTTGATTTCGAGATTATTATTATGCTCCAACATACATTAACCTACTTTGGTTAACATGTAACACAAATAATTCCCATCCAAATCAAAATCTACTTACCAAAACCAACCAACTTCACAAACATCAAACAAATTACTTGTCAATCTAAGTACCAGTATGTCACAGTACTAACGAGAGTAACACGTGTGTTTCAAGTTCTCTTCGAACATGTTCAGATATAATTCATATTTCTACAGCGAGCGAAGTTCTAGAACGATCCAACTCATTACAAGGGAACTATATACTTCTTTTTCGCACTTAAAGGCGATTTGTTGGACTCTTTATAGCAGAAAGTTTGGCAGGTGATTATAGTTGGTACTTTCGGAACAATTTATTGAGTATCTTTTACTTTATTTATTGTTTTGTTACGTGATAGTGTAGTGAGAAATGAGAATCTATTTCAAATATATACAGTTTGGTGGCTCTGTTATCGAAAAAGTTTTGAGAATTGTGTATTCAGTGGAAAAGTACACTTCAATTTTTTTACATAATATAATACACAAAACTACGCCCTGTTCCCATAGGGGTAGGCAGAGACCAGAGATTCCACTTACTCAATCACGTCCATACATATATGTATTACATACAAGTGATAAATGCCCGCCTGCTGACTTTTTTAAATATACGTAATCTATCTATCTATCTACGAAAACACAGTGCCCAAAGTAATAATTACAAAATTAAACATCCGAAAGTTTATTTTATTAATTGTCATTATACAGCATAAGTATCAATTTACTCACTCATTAATTTCTCTTTAATTATTTACCGCATACGGTCGCCTATCCCGTGCACAAAATATGTAAGTACCAGGACATCATAACAGCCGCGGAGCTTGCAGCATTTTACATTGAGGTAGAAAATTGAAAACGTGTTGAAATTGTATTAATACTGGCTGGGTGAATGTATTGTACAATTTGAGGGTTCATTCACGAACGCCGCTCGGGGATTTAAGGCTCGTGTCGCGTTTAATCCGTGGCTGAGTGTCGGATTAATTGTTATGTTGATATGTTCTCCTAGTACTTTTTGGTACTGATATCTAAGAATGTAGCATGTAACCACAAGTTAACTGCTTAAAATACTCTCTCATTCCGCTTAGAAATTCTTAACAGCTTTTCCGAGTTTAGTACTTTGTTTTGTAAAAGGTAATAAACCTACTTCCTACATGAGTCCTATAAATGTAAGGCGGGGTACACACGCAATCGAGTAGACTTTGCTTCCAGTAGCTTGAACTAAGTTTACTACACTGGAGGTTGATTTTTACATTTTCATATAACAACAGCAGAATAATGTAGTAAACAATCGCGCATTTTTTTTTTCCTGCATATAAACTTGTTTGAGTTTCGTTCATTATCTATCTACCTTGTTAAAATTTAGCTAACATGAGTGATATTTTTATATAAACGTATATAACGTTATACATATTATTATCTTAATTACACGGACTAATTACTTACTCAAAATAAATAAGCGTGTAATACGCCTGAAACATAATACTAAAATAATCCGAACCTTTATTCCACATTAAATTTGACCTTGTAGGTACCCGCGAATACAAAAAGAACAATTCCATTTGGAGAAATAAAACCGATCATAAACAAGCAAATATGAGACACATTTGAAACTGTATTTTCTTTTTTTTGCAGAATATTAACCCGTCAAGGAGGCAGCCTTCGGTAAGTAATTCCCTCTCACCTGGGAGGGTCGCATATACCTCCCTTATTATACTTTATCTTATACTACCGGCCACAAAGTTTGGCCACAAAAGACCGCGGCTACAAAATACCCCAGTTATTAATTTCGCAAGTGTAATTACGCAAAGAATATATTATGAGGACGCCTTTAAGGTGAAATTAAATTTTTGTTGTAATATCGTAAATTTTGAGTGGAGTGAAAATAGCGGTGAATCAATTTTAATGTTGGGTTGTTTTGCTACAATTTTTGGTGAGTTCCACTTTTAGTCAAAACTAAGAACTTAGGTTTCTAATTTAGTTTTAGACTTTAGCATAGGAAGTGAATACTTTTTTCTAAGTGTTCGATATAAGGTTTTTCGAAATATTTTGCAGAAACCTAAGTGGGAAAAGCCATGATATCAAAAGTCTTATAAATATAGACTTTAAAAGTATCAAAAGGACATAAACATAGTATTAAAATTTCGCTCGTTTTAGACTTGCATAATAAATATAGCATATCGATTTAGACACTATGGAATTAGGTCCGGGCATTTTATTTGATACAAATGAAATTGAATATTATGCTAACATATAGATTACTTTAAAATGTATTAATCAGCTCTAAACCTAAGCCAAATATTGTACTAAGCAGATATCTAGTTCATTACAGAGTTAGCTAGAAAATCTGATTATTTCCGTGGAAATTGGGCCACAAATATGATTTGTACATAATTTGAGTACTGCGCTAGTACGCTGTAATCACGTAATAGGAACATGTTATATTGTAACTAGTAGCATTTTGAAATGTGTAGTGAAAATTACTGAAATAAGTTAATAAACTAAGCTTTACTTATTATTATTTATTTATAACGTAGCGTCTGTTAAACTCAAAGGTTATAGAGGTGAAGGACGCAATGGTCTAGAAATGTATGAAATATATCTTCGATTCGATTCGCCGTTTACAATGTTAGTCTTATGTTGTAATGGATGAGCCTATTGCCATATACAAAATTTACCGATCTCCGAAATACCATAAAAAATAATTTATTAATAAGCCTAGACCAATAGCACTTTTCCCGACGTTGAAGTCGAACCTGAGACCTTTAGTTCATTAGCCGTAAACGCTACCTAAACCATAGAGCCAGTCAATATTAATAAAAAAAGTATGTTATCTCTGCCTAAATCAGGAATTGTCCCTTCAACATTATTTAGCAGAGTAAATAAGCATTTACTACTTAAAAACTAAAGCAATTAAAACGATGGTTGATATAAACTGTTATCTACTTAACGGCACCTTCAAACAATGCTGTTAAACAATATTTCATTATTTATAAGCAATATCTCTGTAAGTGCTGTAATAAACTTATACAAAGATAAACTTAAGTGCTTGTTATTTATTAAATTATTGTTTACTTTGTAACTTTACAATACGTAAGTTGATTGATATAATAACATTGTCAATTATGTAGAGAATTTAAAGTAACATGCATACATTTACATAAATATACATACATATACATATACATAGTAACCTCCATACATACATAATTTCGCGCCTGTTGTACCCTATGGTGTAGGTAAAGGTGTATGAAATACACTCACGTTCCGACATCTACAATATTAGTAATTTAGAGGTTAACCCTATGTAACAAGGGGCAAGCCTTATTGTCTTATACCGGGCCCATTATCAAACTTTGGCTTCTATTGAAAAATACTATAATTATATTATTTTTGGTCTTTTCTAATATAAGCACTTTACGCGACTCGGGATTCGAACGTGAGACCTCTGCATGGCAGTCGCATATACTACTGACTGCGACAAGGAGGCGGTTACTTATACATAAAGAATGTCAGGAAATAACTACTTCTTTGTAATAAACAGAATAAAACTGTATTAATATTAGCATATAAAACAAAAGCCGAGCTAATCCGGATAACGAGGTCGTTACCGATACATCTTCCATGGTGTTGCCAACACAAGAATGATGATAAATGTTGCCAGCCACGCGTTGAAATTACCTACGTACGTGTAAATGCATTTTCCAAGATGGCTGACAAGATTTATGTATGTGTGGTACACAAGGAAGAATATTTTACGTTTATGGATGCCGCCGACGGTCCTCCGACATTTTAAATTACGTTACTCACTTTTTACTGGCGAAGTTTTATTTTTAAAGTTACATTTTTATCAAGAGGGTGATTTTCTTGTCTTGTTCTCTGTTATTTTATGATTTCGGTTTTGTAATGATGATGGAGGGTGCATTTATGAAGCGTATTTAATTCTTTTGTGATGAATTTGAACGACTACTTGAAAACGACTAATGGTATCGTGTATTGTCTACATTGCTACTTATATTAAGCTATAAGTTGCTTTTATTACGACAATAACATGCCACTATAATATAAAAATACGAACATTTGATATGAATTTGAAAAATAAATTAAGATGTTCAAACACTTTCTTTTAATCCTTTACTAATCAAGTAGATATAAAAGAGTTCATACGTGTCCTGGCCGCACACAATCGCAGTACTCCATATTTAAAAGCAAAAAAACGGACTTCAAAATGGCGGCTGCCATTCGATGTATTCAAACGTTCATTGTTCTGCTACGTATCGTCATACCTGACAGTGCTCTTATTGCATTCGACGTGGATAAAAAACGTTACATATTCCTCTCCTGTCTTAACGTCCAATATGACTAGGAAATGTGAAATATTGGTGCTTGAATAAAAGTGGAGTATTTTGGGATAAAATGTTTATAAAATATGTATAATATAAAGATAGGAATAAAATGCGTAGGACGGTTATTGCAACGATATTTACAGACTTATTAAGAATCTTAATAAAATAAATATTTATGATAAATTCATAGGCGCAAATTAATCACTTATACTTGGTTTTTGAGTATATTTAGCGGTAGTTTATCAATCCGCTTGCAATTTTTTTTATATAAGTTTAAACGCTATTGAAAAGATGAAAAGACTACCTCTAAATTAATCTTAGAAAGCGGGGCTTAGAAAACTTTTCATATCGCTAAAAATGTAAAATATTCAAAGGAACCAGTATAGTAAAGCTAATTTAAAAATTACTCAATATATAAAATATAAAACTAACTGGATATAGTAAAAACCAATCGACTGCATCTATTTACATTAAAACTATAAAACCGTGTAGAGTCTAGACTAATTTGAAACTAAAATAACTTTAAGTCCGTATCTCGTTGTCTAGTACATAACGGTTAAGGCACGTACTCACTACGTGAACTAAAGTTTACTTACCTTTGATAGGAGAAACCTTTTAGATTGAAGGTTTTTACATAATATTTTACTAACCTTAGGTACTGGGCATATCCTAGGCCTTACACGGGGCTAGAAAGAGCCTAAAGAACGCCACTAAATCCCTACAAACTTCTTTATAATAAATACAAAATTCCTCCTGTAACGCTTTTGCAGGGAAACCTCAGTCCATTGCAATGAAATCTAGTTTGAAGACAGTTGAAGTATCGGTATCAAACATAGGCTAATTAATAAAAAAACGATTCTTGTACAGGCTAAAATGGGGATAAAACCGTATGAACTTTATGAATATAACCGATAAACAAGGCTCATCAAATCATTGTACCTCAGACAGAACAGCGATATTGACTTTCTACATATCCTTCTTAAACGGTCAGTGAGCTACTAATTTTATGAACACGTCTAGTGCACACTCGTCCTAAGTGGTATAATTGCAAAAGTAATTACTGGGACTTGAGTTATTTGAAGTCCAGAACCGACTGAAATACTCATTCGAGATTGTGATACTCTCGCCCTGAATATTTAAGATTCAACACATTGAATTTAAATTATTTAGAGTTGTTTGAAAGGAGCAATGTAGTATTAATTCTATATAAATAAAGGTCTTGATGGCTGAGGGAATGACTACTACAAAACGCCACTTACTCCGATCTTCACATACTTTTTTAGCTTTTATAATATTCATACGGCTCGTGTCATAACAGCTCGCTATTGGGTAGATAAACTACCGCTAAATGTACTCAGAAACCAGGCATTAGCAAATTGCACATACCAATAATATAAAATAAATGTGTGCATTTTTATTAACAGCTATATAGAGAGTTTATTTATAATTTTCACTCCTCTCGTAAATAGTTTACAACTTCTTTATAAAACCTCAATAAAAACCTCATTAAATCATCATAAAATTAATGTCAAGAAACTTATTTTAATAATAACCTCGCACTTGTAAAACGACTCTGGTGTAAATTAGCAGGTACCGAGTACCAGGGCGCCACAATACCAAAGAGCTTTAAAAACAACTCATTAGCATTGCCACAGAATAAATTTTTGCAGCAACCAAGCGGTTTACCAAGTACCCGCGCTTAATATCCAACGAGCGGTCGAGTTAATCTATTCTTTCGTTTCTCTGCCCTCCTAGTACTTACTACTGAATTTATTTAAATTTTAAACTTGTTCCCCTTAAAATTGAGTGTGACTTAATTAAACTTTTATGAATACAACAAATTACAGTGCGTGATGAGTTTCACAAAATATTCCGTCGCTTTTACAATTTAATGGTTATGAAATTATAGTATTTGAAACCGTTTTAATGAATTTGAAAAGATTTTCAGGTGAAAGAAAACTCTGGAAGGATGATTTATATGTAGTGTTTTTTCGGAAATTCGGAAATTCATACCTAATTAACTGTGACAAAAAATAGTTTTATTTCTTTAAAAAAAATGCCAATCGTGTTATTATGTTCTTGTTTCCTGAAACAAAGGAACCGAACGGGCGGTGTACAAAGTTTTAAAAGAACCAATTCATTAGCGTCGCCGCGAAATAAACACTTTAAAATATAAGAGGGGAAAAAGCCCCGCTCTTGATATCTTAACAAGCACTCCGGTTTATCTATCCCTTCGTTTTTCTCCGCTCCTAGTACTACCACTGAATTCATTTAAAAACTTGATTCTGTTTTTCATAAATTATGAAAAAAATATATAAAATAACAATTAAATTTAACTTTTCAACACTCATGAATAAATTAATGACTAGTTTTCTTACATATATAAGCTTGCTCAGCAGTAGGACTGAAATGGGATTTTTTATTTTGTCGTATGGCTAGTGGTCAACCTAGTATCAAAGTTGTTTAAGCCGCCCGAAAGACCTTAGACATGGCTAAACGACTGTTATCTTTATTGACTACGACCGGGACCGACTTTAAACGGAGATGCTCAGTTCAAATACCATTTTGAGGTCACCCATCGATGGCATGACTGCGCCAAGGGCTGCTTAACCTATGAATTGTTTAACGACCGGTAAGCTCAACTGGCTTTGCACTTTGGAAAGTGAATTAGGTTATAGCAAAAGTTTTAATTATTGTGATTATACGATAAACATAATAGACTGCTAATAAAAATATAGCAGTATAAAGTATGCTAGTCTATTTTATTAGTTAACAAGTAAACGTTGACAATCGCGTTACGATGGACGTGTGTTGGTGCAATGCAGTACACCGATAAATTGCAATGGACGTCGCATAGTAATTGTGGTTCAGTAATTAATAGTATCGTATATTGACGATTATTGAGAGACTTGTGGTGTATTGATACACGGTGTCAATTACTTGCACGGAAAAAGCCAGAATCTGTAAAAACTTTACAGTGAAAATCTCCTAGATTGTGTTTTAACCTTTTTTTTATCGCATGGCTAGTGGTCAACCTAGTGTCAAAGTTGTTCATTGTTCAAGCTGCTCGAAAGACCTTTGACATAGCTTAAAAACTGTTATCTTAATTGACAACAACCGTGATCGACTGTTATGGTGCCCTCCGAAGCATGGAGACATTCAGTTCAAATACCACTGTGTGGTTACATATCTATGCAATGACCGCACCAAGAGTTGCTTAGCCCAGAGACCGTTAACCGGTTGGTGAGTGCAACTACAACTAAAACAATACCCATAGACGGTTACGCTTACCAATCGATGAACGATTCAATAGAATATAAATACGAACCACCAAATATAAAATCATCCAAATGGAAATAACCCATACTTTTACTCATCACATACATTTGAAACCTATATTTCCAATAATAATATCCACCAATCAAATAGGTTTGCCTATTCAAGTATTTGTCGTGTGTGTACAAATGAATTACTAATTAAATTACCATTGTGGCCAGCCAGCACCTCGCCGAGTAAATAAAGGTGCTAACTAATGTGCCGACAAATTGGAAACCTATTGACGTACAGAATTAAATATTCATTACTGTGTACAATTGCGAATAATGTTTTAATATTTTGAAAATATGCATATTGGACAATTGAACTGCTGTTTGAATTGAAGCTGCAATATGCTAGCAAGCTGCAATTTGTTAACAATATTTTGATGCCATTGTGAAACAAAGAGCATTTTATACGCTAACTAATATAAACGAAATAGGTGCAAGTTTAATATTATTAGTGAAGCTATTTTAAAACTAGGTAGACAAACACAGACAAAACAGATTTTAATTTAATAAAGACAAAGTTCACTAGTACATAAGTACTACTAACTACCAGGGCGACATAAACCTATAGGAGTAAACAAAGAGGGAAAAGGCCACACGTCACAGACGGCAGAATAACTAGGCACTCCACATCTGTCGATGACAGCTGACGCGAGCCGCCCTGGGAAATTGCACGCCTGTCGACGTAGATTGCTTAGAAAATACCACTTCGACAAATAACTCATTATTATCTCTTTTCAATGGAGAGCATTCACTTCTGAAGAATGCTAATTAAAGCTCTTATTAAAACTTTTGATAGGCGAGGTTTAGCCGCGGGTGTCTATTTCGTTTGTTTGCTTCTCCGAGTATTTGAATCGATAGATTTAATTATGTAGGACGCCAGAGCGGTTGTGCTCAAAATTAAGTTTGTTAAAAGAGATTGATAAAATATCTTTAGTTTTTTTGATATTTTTTATAACGAAACAGTTTTATGATGGGTAACGTTTCGTGAATATACGACGCAAGATAAAATATTCTTCGTTTAAAAATAAATATTTAAAAATCTCAGACTTTACCAATAAATCATTCACGAAATACGTAATTAAAGTAAGAAATACCAACCGAATATAAATACAATATTTTGCGAAAATAAAATCATAAAATTAAAATGGCGTTCCGTTTTCATTGTTTTTTTAATGATACAGTTTACAACGAGCAAAGGAAACGTGTATACAGCCAGTATTAATTAATAGCAAGACAACAGCATTGTGCGTCGTGCGAGCCGATTCAAGCAGATTATTGCCAATCAACGTGCCGCCATGATCCGAATTGAAATTTACATTTATGATGATACACGCTCAATAGTTTGTGCTATACCTACCGTGTACCGTGTAACAACGCAGGTAATACCTTTTATTGTTTTGCCAATAAACGAAATCAAATCTGACCGGTAAAAATGAAGGATTTAATGAAAAATACCTTGCATACTACTACTAATTTTTGCTGTACAGAATCGCGCAACTGACCTTTTATTACTTTGCTGTGTTCAATTTACGTGAAACGAATATAACTTTAAGAACAAAAAAATGGCTACTGTGATTTTAAAACTGCATTTCTAGTCTTAAGATATTTTCGTAGAACTATCTCACTACACTTCAAAGTTTATTTCATTTGCGTTTTCAAAACTGCACTTTCGCATCATTTAAACTTATTCGAGGCGAGACTCGGAGACATGAGACATTCATGAATTGTAAGCTAAGCTGAAACTTGTAAGTTGTAACACCTCAAGGAATACTCATACGTTAGGCGTTTTATTTTTACATACAACTGTTGTTTCTTTGTAGTCTGACATTTAGTACGGGTAGAGTTGCAATTTGTGAAGACTTTAAACTTCGAATGTGCATGTAAGTTTAAATGGCGGCTTCTTTTTCTTTTTAATATGTAAGGAGGTTGAATATAATGAGTACTTAATACATTGCTATTTTTTTACACATATAATAACTATCTACAATAGAATCTTTGTTGGTATGGTTATTTTCACTGTTTATGAACAAATTGGCGTCTGTAGCTTTTTTTTATGAATGTTACCTACTAGTTTGTAAAGAGATGTATACATATAAGCCGATTTTTTTAATTATGCTACCTATCTCGTCTCAGATTTTATAAACTAAAAAAGTTGATAAAAAATTGAAAAGGTAGATTCCCTGAATAAAATGAACAGAGGATTAGAATCTTGTCATAATTAAAATAATAAATATATTGCTATGATGCTCAATCAACTCCTAAAGTTCTCTGGTATCCTAGTATCGCTTTGTCCAAAGTATAACAATGCCAGATAAACTTACTTCGAAGTGAATAACAGATAATAGTGCGAATTGCCCGGATAATTAGCAACAATGGCCGCCCGTATCGCAACAGATACCGTACTCGTCTGTTTAGTATTAGTTTAGACAAAGTTATTGGACTTGAGGTGGACTCGCCTTCGTAGTTCATTGATAAGGGTCTTCGTTAAAGAGAGGTATGATGAAATACTATTGATATACATTCATAAAATGACGTCTTTTTCTCATAAAAGTAAGCAGAGACTAAAGACCACTTCGCACGATCGTTACAAACTTTTGATATTTATGTATGTAAAGATCAAATAAGTTCTTGTACGTAAATGACGTTCACTAAAAAAAAGGAGACGTGACGGCGCGCCATGCGCTATTCTAGTTGACTTAATGTTTTGGTCATACTTCATGATTTACCCTGTTGAAACGATTTTTCTTTATTTAAGTATAATTTTATAATAACGCATGACTATTTTATATACACACACAACCTTTCACCACTCATGCTAAAATGAAGAGGCTTATAGTATCAGTAAATTCGTAATTTGTATCAATCTAGAAAATACTAATACTGACCAAAAATCTGCACCAAATTCCTACATCATCTATATAAATACCACTTCCTACACTCTCATCCCGAAATAATACAAAAGTGTTATTTCCATGACATATCTTTTGTTAATACAGCATGGATTGCAACTAGCGATGATGGATGACACGTCTGATTGATGACCACGCCATCTGCGGAACTTATCCCAATCCGATTCAAAACGTATTTTTACATATAAAAGAGATTATTACTTGGGAAATGGTGAATCGATTTCGCAAATCAACTTTGATACGCGACAGTTCCGCGTTAAACAATGTATCCAAGGTTTATAAATAGATAGATCCTTTGCAAAAACGTTGCTTAGATAAGCCCTAAAAAGTACTTCTAGCTTTTTCTGAACTATCACTGGACACGCTACCGCATTTCTAAACAATTTCCCAAATCATCAACTTTCATCTGGGTTAAGCAATGTAACCAAGGATGAGAAATAGACAGGTAGACCTAAAAATCCTTGACGAAGGTCAGAATGATGCCTAAAAGAAGTGATATTACGTAGCTGAGACCTAAAAACCCTATAAGCCCTAAAATGTAATGAATCATCAATTTAATTAAACTGTTCCGTTACCTACTATGTGACTGATTGACTGATGGGCAACACACAGCCGAAATTTGAGCGTAGAAAGTTGAAATTTAGTATGAAGATTCCTAGGAAGTGTAGATGAGCACTGAGAAATTATTTTCGGCGATTCCATCCCGAAAAGGGGTGAAATTCCTCGCGGGCAAAGCCGCGTTCAGAAAGCTAGTGTTACATAGTTTAGCTGTTTAGTACTGCAAATACTGGTCAATCCATTAGAGAGTATTGGCTATTCTGATATCCGGTAGCAATCTCTTCGATTATAATCGGATCTCCAGCTTAATCCCGTTAGATTAGATGGCGGTCATCTTCAATCTATGTGCTTGGGGAGTAAGCTACTGGAAATAAGATTTCGCAGACCTGTATTGTAAAACTAGCGGCTGCCCGCGGCTTCCTCGACGTAGACTTTAGTTTTACCGTTTCTACAACACTTTTTTTATTGTGGATCTTTTATAAAAAAGTTCTCCTCCCTTTTTACCCCCGCTGAGGGAATTTTCTATAATTTCAACTTCATACGCTCAGTAGTTTTTTTGCGTAGTCCATCAGTCAGAGATTTATATATATGACGGAGGAGGGACCTCCGTAGTGTTTTTAAAAAGTGTGACGTCAGCATTGCTGACGTCACAATTGTGGTTCTCATGATGATCACTCATTTTGGGTCTTCTAAGAAAAACTTCACTTGTACTTATAAACTTCGTTTATTCAACGGGCAGCGTAACGACGTCCCAGAGAGGTCCGTACTGTACGGCGATCGGCGTGCAACTGAGCCGATTGCCTACAGAGCGGCCGTATTTATAGTTCTCGGCGCACGAGCACGTGTTTATAAGTTTTAGGTTAAGTATTGAAATTACAATAATAACGTTAATTTTACATCGTATTAAACTCAAAATAATCAACTGATGATTTATAAACTAATATTTTGGACAACCAAATTATTAAACAAACTTATTCTACTTTCTCTGGACAGCTAATGTGGTTGCGCCGATACGGCCATACTGACAGGCGGTGCGCGCTCTGCACCAGCCTTGTTGTTTCTAGTAGATTGTTGTAAGCTCTCGTTGACCTGAAAATTTAAATAATTATCTCTGAGTAGTGCATCTGTAAGCAACCGGCGTTGCTTTGATTTTTTTTTTTTTTTTTTTAAAAACATTAATATTGTTAACGTTCTCGAAGCTTTGGTTTAAAGGTTCTCGAAGGTTCTCGTAGAGTTCTCGGCGGTTCTCGTGGAATACTCGGAGGTTCTCGTAGAGTTCTCGAAGGGTCTCGTAGAGTTCTCGAAGTTTAATTTGGAAATTTGGAATTTTGAAATTTGAATTGAGTTACTAATTACAATACTTACTTGTTTATTCTGATGGGTTGTTTTGTAGGTCGTGATTTTGCTGTACTTGCGGCTCTTCTCGTGAGGTCGACGGGATGGGCTCGTTTGGGTTTGCAGCATGTTCTTGGTGAGTAGGTGAATCGTTTCCCGCCGATACGGTTAACTGATCACCAGGTTGTGGAGCACGGCGCAGCTGGTCATGGGCAACCTTGCGAGGTCGTCCTCTACCAATAACTTTCTTTACCAAATATCGGTCATTCTCTAGTATTCTACAGACTTCGTACGGTTCACTGAATTTAAGGTCGAGTGACGTTTGGTTGCGAGGATTATTCTTAACCAATACGTAATCTCCTCTTTGGAAATGATGGATTTTGGCCTTATGTAGGTTGAAGCGTTGCCTGTCTTGTTCACTTGAACGAATCATTTTCTGTTGCACCTGTTGGGTAAGTGCTTCAATATCGATGGTTTCGTTGTCAATATCCACCAAGTTGAGAAGCTCAGGAGGTACACTGTGTTTGCGTTGTGTAATGAGTGTCAGTGGAGCAACCCCGGTGACCCGATGGGTTGTACAGTTCATTGCCAGCTGAAGTTCCTCGAGTACAGTGTGCCACTGCTCTGATTCGTAATTTTTTATCATAATTAATGCATTTTTGAGGGTTGCGACGACTCTTTCAACTTGGCCATTCGCTCGGCTGATTCCTGGAGCGATAGTATGAATATTTATTCCGATGTTGTCACAGTACTCTTTGAACTCGCCAAGGAACTCTCTTCCTCCATCGACTATGATTTGGACCGGTGCGCCAAATAGATGCACAGTACGTTTTAGAGCAGCCAATGTACTGTGTGGGTTTTTGTTGGTACTGAAGTACAGTAGAACATACTTCGAGAAAGCATCAACGGTGACTATGACGTACTGCTGATCATCTGGAGTGCCCAGCTTCCCTGTTATGTCCATATGGATAACTTGGAAGGCTGCTGTCGGCTTTTGTATAGGGTGTAATTGGGCTTGAATGGCTCCGGATCTTCCTTTGGATGTCCGGCATATAACGCAGTTATCCACAAATCTCCGAACAGTAGAGCTCATTTTCTTGAACCAATATGTTTCTTTGATCTTCTGCAGAGTCTTTTCCCAGCCGGGGTGTTTGAGAGCAGTGTGAAAGGAGTTTATAATGCTCCATTGAAAGGATTTGGGGACAACAGTATTGAGCTGCTGACCGAAGACAGGATCATTGACGTTCTTCTTTAAGACGTTATCCTCCAAGACGTAGTCCTCTACTGGGTTATTGTCAGTGAGGCTGTCCATTATCGGTCGTAGTTCATCGTCTCGTCTCTGTTCTATTTTAAGCCAATCTAAGTCTCTCGTCATAACATTGACCGCAAACTCAACTGGGTTTCTACTAAAAAAGTCAGCATGTTGGAGACGTTCACCTTTGCGGTATTCTACTTCGAAGTCGTAGTTTTGTAAGAACGCCCACCAGCGATGAATCCTTGGTAGGAGATCCCTTTTATGTTTTGACGCTTTTAACGCATTGCAATCTGTTATTACAGTGAACTTTCGCCCATATAGATACTGGCGAAAGTGTTTTATAGCACGTACCACTGCTAGTGTCTCCAACTCATAGGAGTGGTAGCGACTTTCAGCCTCCGTGGTTCTCAAGCTCATAAAAGCAACCGCATGTTGGCGTCCATCTGTCACCTGAACCAGTACTGCTCCAAATCCAAGGCTGCTTGCATCTGTGTATAGTAGTATAGGCGCCTCTTCTTGAAATAACATAAGTGCTGGAGCAGACGATAGGCATTCAATGATTGTGTTACGAGCTTTTTCGTGTTTGTCTGTCCATGTCCATTTTGCTCCTTGCTTCGTTAGTTCATACAAAGGTACCATCACACGAGAAAAGTCAGGAATGTACTTCCTGAAGTATCCAGCTAGACCGTTGAATTGTCTGACTTGCTTGACAGTTTTGGGTACTGGGGCTTTGACTAGGGCTTCTACTTTGCGTGGACTTGGTCGTACTTGTCCATCAGAAACTACGTGTCCGAGATATTCGATGGACCGTTTGAAGAAAGCGCACTTGTCTGCGTTGATAGAAAAGCCCGAGTCTTGCAGTGCTATGAGGATTCGCTCCAAATGCGAGATTCCCTCAGGAAAATCTTTGCATTTGCTCAACACGTCATCTACGTAGACCTGTGCAGCTGTTCCCAGCAATGATGTCAAGGCTCTGTTAATGCATCGTTGGTAGACCGAACAAGCATTGCTCAAACCAAAAGGCATGGTGAGATACTCATATAGTCCATCTGGTGTGACGAATGCGGTCTTCTCTATGGAGGTCTCACTGATGGGAATCTGGTGGAAGCCTGCAGCCATATCAAGGCTTGTATAAAAATTACCATTTGCCAACTGGTCGATCTGGTCTGAGATCAACGGGAGTGGATAATGGTCACGTAGAGTATTTGAATTAAGCTCTCGAAAGTCCACACAAAGCCGATCGTCACCATTCTTTTTCTTGACCAGTATGATGGGACTTGAGTAGGGAGATTTGCTTTCACGAATGATTTTGTTTTCCAAAAGTTCTTGAATTATGGTGCGAACCTTCTCTCGTTCCACTGGGCTGAGGCGATATGGTCTTCTTTCCACGAATTTTTCAGGATTTTTCAATCTGATTTCTAGCTCGCCAGTGTTGACCCGAGTCTTAGGATACCCACGGATGAACAGGTGCTCGTATTTATTAAGAAGTAGTCGTAGTTGCATAACTTCATCTTTATTCGTAAGGTCACAGTCCAAGTTATTGAAGAGACAAGAACTGGTACTCACATGATTGACGATTGTTTCACGGATTAGCTTTGTCCCGTTGGCTGTGATTATCACACTTAGATTAGTGTTATGAATTAGGTTCATACCCACTAAAATGTCTGTTGACATTTCGTAGTCGGGCAATAAGTAAAACTCAAGCTCAACACTGATGGTATCCACGACACATACGGTCGTGAGCTTAGTTAACGATAATGCGGGGAATTGCCCAATCCCTTTCAAATAATTGACTACTGGTCTCTTCTGACCAGGTAAGGCCATAGCAATTGATTCTCTGATAATTGAGCACTCTGCCCCGCTATCGAATATGGCTTGCAAAGTCTTTTCACCTATTTTGATGGAGATAGGAGCCAGCTTACCACTCGCTACGTAATTAACATTTGAAGTCAACAAACGTTCGCGTTTGAAGCAATTTTCATAAGTGTGACCTGGTCTCTTGCAATAGGTACAAGTGGTTGTTTCATTTCGTTTTTCATTTGTCGTGTTTGTGGTTGTTATTTTTGAATCTTTATTGCTAGTTTCCGGTTTAGACTCCGAAGGTTTGAACCTGCAGTCATTAGTGGAGTGGTTCGTCTTTTTACATATTCGGCAGTTTGCAGTTGATGCTGTATTGTCCGAATAACGTGGACGTTTGTTATGTGGTGTGGAACTGGAGCTTGGATAACTCCGCTTCTTCCGTATCGATGTTGCAACTGAGATGAGCTCAGGGACAGTGGTTGCCCTGGCATTCATTAATTCGATACGCAAGCGCTCATCATTAATGCATCCAATCACAGCTTCCACAGCATGTTCGTCTCCCAGTTTGTCTTTGGTGACTCTTCGCCACAAGATCCAGGCACGTGATAAGAACTCCGCGATGTCTTTTGTTGTATCGTAAACATGTTCCCTGAACATGATTATATCCCGGGAGTATCTATTTTCGGGTTCAAAAGTGGTGATGAGATTTTTCCGCAACTCTTCCCACGTTGTGGTTGTCACCATCCAATCATCAATCCACATCTTAGCACGCCCCTTCAACAAGCTGCAGACCTTCATGCGTACATCGAAATCATCAAGCTTATACGCTTCAATAGCTTGATCTATATGTTGACACCATTCTCGTACACCGATGTGAGTGTCTGGATCGAATGATGGTAAGTAAACATCCTTGATCCTTATTTTTGCTTCAGTAGGTGGAGCACATAAGCGCTCCGACATTTTCTGCATAGTCTCCATCATTTGCATCAGGAATTGTGGTGGTATCCCTCCAAACTGCATTCCAGGGTAGGTATACGCTTGTGGTCCTGATCGCAGTGAAGCTTCCAATGGTGCATTGGTAGCCAAAACAGGTTCTTGTTGCTGGCTGTTGGTTCGTTCCAGTTGATCAGGTGGAAGAGCTGATGATGAAGCAGCTGGGGTAAGAGCTTCTTGCAATCCCACTTCTGATGACGGAGGAGGGACCTCCGTAGTGTTTTTAAAAAGTGTGACGTCAGCATTGCTGACGTCACAATTGTGGTTCTCATGATGATCACTCATTTTGGGTCTTCTAAGAAAAACTTCACTTGTACTTATAAACTTCGTTTATTCAACGGGCAGCGTAACGACGTCCCAGAGAGGTCCGTACTGTACGGCGATCGGCGTGCAACTGAGCCGATTGCCTACAGAGCGGCCGTATTTATAGTTCTCGGCGCACGAGCACGTGTTTATAAGTTTTAGGTTAAGTATTGAAATTACAATAATAACGTTAATTTTACATCGTATTAAACTCAAAATAATCAACTGATGATTTATAAACTAATATTTTGGACAACCAAATTATTAAACAAACTTATTCTACTTTCTCTGGACAGCTAATGTGGTTGCGCCGATATATACATAGTGTGTTCAAAAAGTATCGCGAATTTTGTGTTTTTTCAAAAATTCTTTATTTATTCGTAAATATCTATTTTGCCCCCTTCAAAGTAATCCCCCTGGGATATTATACACTAGTGCCAACGTTTTTTCCAATCTTCGAAGCACTTCAAAATATCATTTTTTTGTATCTTGTTCTGCTCCTTCTTCGATGTCGTCTTTATCTCTTTAATCGTGGCGTAGCGTCATCCTTTCATGGGCCTCTTCAGTTTCGAGAATAAGAATAAGTCACAAGAGGCCAGATCTGGGGAAAACAGTGACTGCAGTATCATCTGTGTGTTGTTTTTGGCCAAGAAGTCGCGATCGAAATTGAGCAATTTTGGTACGAATTTTACGGCGACATGTCTCATGCCCAAGTTATCGATTAAAATCGAAAGGCACGAGATTATCGATATGCCTAGGTCCTCGGCAATTTCTCTAACGGTGACTAGACGCTTGGCCAGCACCATTTTCTTCACATTATAAAGCTTTTCGTCTGTTAGTGAAGTGCTCGGGCGTGCGGCACGCTCTTCAACGTTCCCATCTTCTCGGCCTTCTGAAAACATTTTGTACCACCAAAAACCGTTGCTTTTGTCGAAAGTAGCTTCTCCGTATGCCACAGTCAACATTTAGAATGCATCCGCGCTCTTAATTTCGTCTTTCACTCAAAATTTTTAACAAGTTCATTGCAAAATTTTTTTGAATAGATGGAAATCGAAGACGAACTAAAACACGTGCAAGCAAAACAGCTGCCAAGAATTAACTGAACATCTCAAATGGCCGAACTTTACAGCATAAGTGAGAGACATATAAACCAACATAACGCCGCAAAAAAAAAAACAAATTCAAATATACGTAACCCGCGAAAATTCAAAATTCGCGATACTTTTTGAACACACCTCGTATGTATAGTTAAATAAATACTCGTAACCGGCTGTCCGGTGGTGACAAAGTGTCCGGATGTGAATGAATCAAACAAAATTTGAAAGTATCGTAGCAAGATTAGTGGCATACTTTGGTGTCTACATACCCCCATGGGAGAAAGGCGTAATTTTATGAACGTATAAATCTTTCTTTCACCATCGTCGGCACCTCGACAGTGACGTTTTAATTACACCGATGACACGCAAATATTCGAACACATACTTATTTTTATGCCACCCTGGTAGCCAGTAGCGGACCCTTTTCAAGGCTCGGCCGCGGTCATGCAGGTGCGGCTATATTGGACGAACACCTGTGCCGTTATGTAGCCCTAGTACTCAGTTGATTTATTTGCTGTATAGGTGATATTTTTTTTCGGATATTATATATTTCAAATATTTCACGAATGATGAATGGGATGACCGGATGCGTAGATATTTTTCAATTCCTAAATTGGCCATAGTTAAACGGAAACGATCCAACCCACACAGACGTAGTTTCGAGATATTTAACTTTTAAGTTCAGATCACTTTAACTTTGGGACTAACTCAGGACTATAACTTCATGGTGGGTTTGAATTTTACTTGGATTGTTTTCAAAATCAAAATCAAAATCAAATCATTTATTCATTTAGGTCAAATATTGACACTTATGATAGTCGTTACAATTACTGAATCTACCACTAGCTCGGAAAGGGGGTGGAGCCTTATGAGAAGAGCTAGCAAGAAACTCACGGCCACTCTTTTCAATCGCCAAAAGTTTTACAATGTGGTTGATACAATAATTGATCATGCGAGGAGCTGCCAACAATCAGCGATATAGACTAAACGTCAAATAAGGAAAATGAATATAGCTAGGTTATTTATTAGTCTCTGATCGTACCGTATGTTGGGAGCACCTACTAGCATGTGATAATAAGAATATGGGCAGCAAGTGAGCACATTGGTTGTGAACAATATAAAAGAAAAAAAAAAAGAAGTGACAGTTTTATGATTAACATCAAATTGTACGTAACATCACCTAATTGCATCATTAATTGCCCATATTTTACAATATTTAGACCTACTGCTACTGAGTTTATACAATTTATAGCAAAGTTCCCTAATTTCATAGAATCCTAATCAAGCGAGCGACTAATCCCAAGAGCTATTGTCGTTTAGATACTCATCAATTCTGTAATAAGCTTTCCTAACGAGATGTTCCTTAACAGCAACTTTGAATTTTGGCAGGGGTAAATCCATGATGTGCTTGGGAAGCTTGTTGAAGAAACGAATACCGAGACCTACAAACGAATTGTGCACCTTGTGTAAACGATGATGGGGACCTACCAATTTGTGTCTGTTTCTAGTGTTATAATTGTGTCTATCGCTATTTGTTGCGAAAGTCCCTAAATTTTGTTTTATATACAACAAGTTTGCAAGCACATACTGTGATGACACCGTCAGTATCCCTATCTGCCCAAAAAGTTTTCGTGATATTAAAATTTTAACTTCAAGGAGTGTTTTGGTATACATAACTCATTTTACCCATAGTGTGGGTTGGATCCTTTCCGTTTAACTATGGCCAATTGTAAATGCAATAATAAAATAAGATAGGTAAAAGAAAACAACATTTCCGATTAGGTTTGTAAAGCTTTTTACACGTTGTTAAATAATTTAATAACACTGGTATTTACAATTTGAAGAAATATGCCACGTACCGTCGTTGGTATATCTACCGTAAAATTAATTTAGGTAAAATCGTAAATAATTAGTTAATATATCATAATATTGTTTATTAAATCTGAAGCAGAAAAGCTAATCATTGGATTCCTTTAAAAATTACATACTAATTATTTTGTACTTAAATATTTATAGGCTTCACATAATTTCATGATGATAATATACAAAAGATTCATTATAAGATGTTTAAATATCCGTAATCAATATTATAATTAATGTATAAGTAATTAAAACTATTTACAAAGAGAACATTTTTCTAATTATATTGACCTTCACAATTATAATTAGAGTATTTTAGTACACTTTATACTAATTAACACCTACGAGCTACTCGAATTAATAATCTTTTTGATATCCTTGATGCCAAACAACATCAGGTCAGGAGACAAAATTTTTATACAAGACAACAAAAGATTCCTTAAAAACATTAAATTTGTTGTACCTACTATATGTACAATGTATCAGGCACTACACTTTGTCTTAAATTAAGATAGCAAGCAGACAAGTAATTATTAAATTAAAATTTAAATTTCAATCGATAACTTAATGTTTCTGCTAACAATTTTACGCTACACCTAAAAATACCTTACAAAAACTGACATATATATCAAACACGACATGTCAGTTTTAAAGGTACATAGGATCTAACAAACTTTATAACCATTTAATTTCCTAGACACCCCGATACGCACGTAGCAGGGTAAAAATAACCGTCGGTAAGGGCGCGCACGGCAGCTCACCGCCGGCTCTCACGCATGAGCGCTGATCAAACGCGATTACCTGCCCGAGCGAGAGAAGACACCTCACCGAGCACACACCGCCATCGCCTTTTAATGTGCACACGCCTTTAGTGAATATTTTTTTAATTTCGAACTAGAATTTCGCTAGTTTCTTTTTAATTTTTTTACCGTAATTAGCTGTTTGGTGTTTTAGAGTTTGTTG
This sequence comes from Anticarsia gemmatalis, assembly GCF_050436995.1. Classification (NCBI taxonomy): domain Eukaryota; kingdom Metazoa; phylum Arthropoda; class Insecta; order Lepidoptera; family Erebidae; genus Anticarsia; species Anticarsia gemmatalis. The sequence goes on along the minus strand of NC_134764.1, from coordinate 2,271,193 downwards.
GTTCGAATATTATCGGGTTTTTGTGAAAAGTTTTTCTGGATTATCAAAACCGAATATCGTACCTAACTAAAGGTAAAGTTTTTAGTAAAATAAACTTAAAACCTACAACAAGCCAAAAAGCTAAACAAAATGTTGAAAACACTCCCAAATATTCACTAAATCCTTTATGTACTTGGGTTTTAATACATTTCAAACCCAAACTAAACTGTAGTTGATTACATACATACAAACAAACATAAACATGTAATCTATTCGTATTTTCTGAACCCGTAAAGGCTTTAATACCAGCGAGGTCTCAATGCTCACTAAATAGAATTCAATTCCACATATCCGTACGTTCTAAATTAATTGGAAAGGAAACCAATGCGGCATCATTTCGTATGTTATTACTGAGTTCAATGCTTGCATGAGCATTTCATTCATACGTTTGCTTGAAAGACTGTTTATGTGGTTGCGATTCGATTAACAGAGAAGATAACTGCTCAGTTTTTTTGTTTTACTGCGGCTGAAAAGTGCATATTGACTTACGGCCGTTTTCAATTGTCTATCTATCCATTGTTAACTTACTTAAGCATTATCAGTTAGCGATAGATCATTCTGACGCTATAGTCTAAGATCTATATGTAATCTTTAAACACTGAAAAGGTTTTAAGTCTCTAAACAGACTTTTTCTTCATATAGAGTTTTAAGTTTAACTTTTAAGTTTAATGTTTTTTAAGTAGACCTAACGACGGTTATAATAATATTACTTTCGGGAACATGTAACCGTACACTGTTCAGATATACTGTAGGTAGGAGAGTTTGTTAGTCAGTACGTTTAGATTCTTATCAAATAACTAACCAATAAATAATCAAACACAAAAACCGAATCCCCAAATATGTACCAAATAATATTATAATCCTTGATCAACGTTACGGATAGCATAATTTAAATGTTTATCACAGGTAGGAAGCACGTCATGTAACAGAGCGATAGTCGTGCTAAATTACCAGGGCAACATGGAAGCGGGCTGGTATTCATTTGCATTGCTAACGTATAAATTTCATGAACGGTCGGACACTCTCTCGCGTTGCTGAGCTCCTATTACGTTTGGGCAATTGTCATCACAATGTACAATTTTGTTTGTGTACCAACCAAATGAAATCAACTTTGGAAAGGATTTGTTTATGCAAAAAATTATTTGAATTCAGCTGTTGTTCATTATTTTTCTCATAATTACGGTTTTATGTAACGTGACATTTTGCATAATTGACCAAAGCAGGATTTTTCTAATTCCCTATTTTATATTGAAAGACACACGAAGTATTTCGACAGCAGTCTATAATTTATTAGTAAACGTAAGCATGTATGTAACTAACAGAAGCGCAAAGAAAACTAATTACACATTAAAACCATAATGGTTAAAACGTTAACAGACTTATATCTTATAAGTCTTGCAAAGATTATAGTAAAATAACCACATCAATATAATTGTCAACGCAAAATTATCAAATGCCATCAAAAACATTCTGTAAAAACCTCAAGTCTCGCCGTAAAAAGTTGTGAGATCTATATAATACCAAGTCGTTTAATCTATTTAGTCTCTACTTAAAGGAACTTCTGTCTTAAGTTATTACGTATGTTATTATCATGCCAATTTTAAAAAAAGTACCTCTAAAACAAATAGACCGACCTGGCCATCGCATGATTTGATTATTAGTATGTACCACACTACACAGCACGACAAGAAGTTAATGGTCCCGAAATGTTTATGGCGAGTTTGTGTTTTTTTGCGATGACCAAGTCGATCTATTTGTTTTAAAGGTATTTTTTTTAAAATTGGCATGATAATAACATACGTAATAACTTAAGACAGAAGTTCCTTTAAGTAGAGACTAAATAGATTAAACGACTTGGTATTATATAGATCTCACAACTTTTTACGGCGAGACTTGAGGTTTTTACAGAATGTTTTTGATGGCATCTCACTTCTTTTTGTAGAGCGAACATAAGTCCAATTTGTATGGAAAGACGTTTTTTTTTTCATAATTCAACATATTTTCCTATGGGAATGTTGTTCAATTTCATGGGCTAAACACCCTTACCCACCCTATACCCCCTCCCGTTATGCCTCATAAAGTAGGTACCTATTTACACCTATTTATTTTATCTTCTACAGTATTAATAATTCATTAACTGCAAATGTAACCTTGTAATCTTATACATTTATATGGGATTACAAAGTTATAGTTGCAGTTGGTGTATTTAGAAAACTGGACCGAAATTAGAAAATATTAAATTTTTCCCATGATTAAGACACTAAACCCTATTTGTATTCAAAATTTTAAGCTTCTAAGTCTGCTAGAAGTACCTTAGACTTTTGATGATCGGTGAGTCAGTGAGTCAGTGAGTCAGTGAATCAGTGAGTGACAAAATTCAAAACTTTAACAAGTTGTAATTTTTAAACCACTAGTTCAAATTGACTGAAATTTTAAATATACCGTGTTTATACAATGACTGATTAGTTGCTGAGAATCCAGGCTTCTTGTTTTATCCACAACGAAATTATAGGGGTGTCAAAAATAGCCCGAATTGCTTCGAGAAAAGGATGTTACGGCCGTGCCGCTTTTTTTTGCTCGACTTGCGGGGGCACTTCCGTGCCCCCAGATTCCCACATCGATCTAATAACAGCTTAATATGATTATCAAATTTAATTTCTTTAACAATTTAATTTATTGGTGAAAATAAAACAAGCAATAACGCTAATGGCTTCAGTGAATCGTTTCTCATTTATTATAGGTTAGAGTTCATCCACTAATAGATTCCCAATACACAGACCAATTTGGCTATGTCCACCTATATAATGAATTTATAATCATTTGTTTACTTATTATTTCGGTATTACTTCTATACACGTAAAATACCATTATTAAGGTTATTTTTATCACTAAATTGTAAGCATTACATGCATATATACATACATAATACCACGCGTTTTTCCCTATGGGTAGGCAGAGACTAAACAACGCCACTTGGTTCGATCCTTGTAAACTTCCCTTGCCGCACACATCCATACATCTTGTCATACAGGACCGCCGGTTACGAGTACTAGGCAACTTACCTTTTTTAAAGACCTCGCCGGTGGCATCTATGTATGTATGTCTTAATAAACATATTTATTAAAAAAGAAAAGTCCGCTCACCACGCTTGTTGCAATAAACTCAAAACCCACTAAACAGATTTTTATCAGTTTTTCTTCTGAATGATTCTTGGGGAAGGTTTTAGTGTATAATTTGTTAAGGTTCACTCTAGGCAAGTTAAAGTCTAGGCGGACCGTTTGTATTGCATAATTTCATAATAATTTCATTTGTAAAATGTATATAATCACAGTGCTCAAGATGGATGCCTTGCTACATCACACACAGTCGTGCACACGATTCCAACATAGCACATTATAAAATATTTCTGTCGTACATCTTGCTTCCAACTGAGATGGTATGAAGGCGCCTTATATGCATGATAGTTTTCATGACAAATTTAAATCTGTGTTATGAAGGGACAAAGGTTTTTGAGTAAATTATAACAAAGTGCTTATTAATATTATTATTAAATACAATCATAAGAAACAGCAGTGATAGCCGAGAATGGGTATGCTTTTTCCACGCTTCTGGTCGGCAACGCATCAATTACTTTTCGAAGTTATGTATTTATTTGAAATAATTATCATTTAATCCACGGTTAAGAAAAAGATCGTGATGAAACTTTGCATACCTGAGAGTTCTTTAATACAGATCTCAAAAAATGCAAAGTCGCCAAAGACCCCAACCCGTGCTTGGCCAAAGGTGATGGACTCAAGGACCTGACCTCTCCCTCCCCAGAACCGAGCCCGGCAGTGGGACAAGAATGGGCTAAGTTTATTGTTTTCAAGAAAGTACTCTGTGATTTGGCAATTCATTTAAACATAACACGCAACTATAAACACAAGAGTCTAAATTAATCACACAGCATAGACTAGCAGACTGCACATTATAATTAGTGTTTAGAACAACAATAGCAAAGGAAAGCGCGCACTCAACCACACAACCACGTATCAAGGAGGTTACATACGACAGACACCTTTATTATGTTAATAAGCACTACAAGTGCTGTCTTGAGTGCTTACTTATGTTTGAGTACGCTGTACGTTATCATGAAGTTTATGTGTATGTGTTTTAGATGTATTTTTTTATTATTCAACCCTTAACAACCTTTTGAGGTGGATTCATATTGTTTCGCTTTTCAAAGTATTTATTAATAACACTTACTTTAACTGAAAACTGGAAGAAAGTCTAAGATTAAGTCCGCTTGTTTAAAAATTGTTAGCTCAAATAAATAGAATTGGTTGAAATACCACACTAGGTAATGTATAACCACTATTGACCACGTTAATCCCCATACATATTCATAATAACACGTTTTTTTCCATAAGGGTAGGCACTTAGGCAGAGATCGAAGAACGCCATTTGTCACGTACACCTTAACGTATAATAATAATATCTATCAAAGTTCAAAAAGGCAATTCTTCAAATCAAGACTTTAAAACTTCCGCCTATTCCAAACAAAAACGTAGAAACCTTTGAAAAAGGACATTTCTCTTGTGTATATCACCGATTGTCGTTTTACACGCGGCGTGCCATTTTACGCGCGTCTATACAAAATGGTTTAAACTTTATAGGTATCCGCAAATTGGACGCGTCCCTAGGGTTCGACCCTCCCTGGATGGGTTATGGGTTCAAACGTTGTATTTATGGATTATTTTTAAGAATATACAACTTTTGGTAAAGTTGCCAAGATTTAAATGTTGGGGTTGAATGATTTATGAAAAGGGTTGAAAGTATTTAGTTGTTATTAATGCGCTGTTGTTCATACTTAATCGTAATGTAACTATTTTGGTTTCGGGTATGTTGATATGTGTTCGTAGAGTGGGGAGAAAACAATATTCTGTGCTGGAAGCCATGAAAAGCTAGGCAGCGATGTGTATCTACAGTTAGGTGATCTTTCCCACCGTACCATCAGTCGCAACGTTTAGTTTACTTCTTCTTATTCTTCTTATCTTATCGTATGGTTAGTGGTCAACCTAGTGTCAAAGTTTTTCAAGCCGCCCGAAGGCCTTTGACGTGGCTTAACGACTGTTACGCTATTGACAACAACTGGGACCGACTTTTTACGTGCCCTCCGAAGCACGGAGACGCCCAGTTCAAATACCACTATGGGGTCACCTATCTATGGAAGGTTTGCTTAACCCACAGATTGTTTCCCGACCGGTGAGCGCAACTGGCTATGGGCGTTTAGTTTACTTATTAATTTCTATTACATTCGAGAATCAAATACCTACATTGAAACATTATGGGCGATTTTATCTTTTTAATAACAAAATATATCATAAAAAACGGCTTCAACTGTCACTATTGACATTTGAGTCGTCGGGTACTGGATACTACAGATAAAATATACCATTCAGTTTCCACCCCTCCGGAACTTCTCTCTCACCTTTATGGTCCGTCTGCTATCTATGATTGAATATAATATTTATTTATTAATATATTTCGCGTTAAACATACAAACATTCCAATAAATAAATCAAATAAATCAGGAACACAGGTCACGTCCGTAAATATGTTTTATTGCGAAAGGCCCGCGATTTACTGATTTACGGGCCGATGTTCATTTGAAATGAATAAAAAATGGACAAAATAAATAGAGTGCTTTGGGAAAAATATGGTTTTATGCCGTAGTAGGCTATAGAAATATTTATTAAGTGTTCAGTTAGTGAATCAATGACCAGTTACGAAATAAATCGCTTCCTTTAAAATAAAAACGATTATAATTCCTACTTTTAATTCGATTAACGATTTAATTGTCTTATATACAGGAATATCAACTTCCATTCTGCTATTAGCAATCAATATACTGTTTAGAATAGTCTCAAAGACAATACCTACTTTAAAAAGACATACATAAAAAGAAAATGGTTTTTCGACTCACAGAGAAAATTATACAAAAATAAGTTATAGTAGCATAAATGTCAAGCTTTGCAATAATATAACAAAAGGAACAATCTACAATAACTGGACAACGGCAGAATATAAACAACATACTTAACCCAATAATATAACATATAACATTTTAAACAGATAAAAAGACCATTTACCCACAACCTATAATAACTCGGTAAAAAATACGTGTGAGAAATCAGAAATCATGAGTGAAATATAAAAACGTTATCGTTTTTACGGCCAGTGAGTCGGAAATCACACGATGTCGATGTTGCCAGACGTGATAAATTCACATATTTACCGCCAATAAATCTGCTGATTTTAACTTTTTTATCGAAAGTTCGTAAGAAGTTTGGTTAGTGCGGACTTATTTTTTTGGTCAAGCCTGCTGGCGTAGAAGTTTTAATATTACATTAATGTTCTGTTGAGATAATCAAAATTACTGATATATACATCATTTAATATGCTGTATTTGCACGTTACTTATCTGCCTATATTTTAAATATTCTAATATGTTAATTTAATAATAACTGTCCTATAACAAAACCGTTCTTTTAGTACTAGTTAACAAAATATTAATCCTTATTTAACCACATGTTCAAAAGATCCTAAGTTAGTTCTGTGTGCATATTCTAATTTTATCAACCTATTCCTATTACCTCTAACACTAACCAAATATTTTAAATATAACGAGGTAAGAAAAACAAACAAACAGCGTCCATTGTATAATAAATATAATACCCGTATATTATGACAGTTCGTAATTACGCCCGTTGTTACCCTCATGCAAACAACTTGGCCGCTGTAATTACCGCTTATGCAATCAAAACCTTTCTCTTGTGTTTAGAATGAGCCTTTTTTTATTCTATTTATCTTCTACTTTGGGACCAAAAAAACATTTTGTAAATTACACAAAGGTAATGTTTACTGTACATTGTCAACGAAACGTAGGTACGGTATAATGGAAATGCTAGGCTTTTGTCTATTATATGAACTAGGTTACGCAAAAGTAGGAAACAAAAGCTTTAGAATTTTTAAAGGATAATAGGTACAGTCTTACCGAAGGAAGTCGTGTTGTAACCCAGGTTGTGAAGATCCGATAGGCAGTCTCGCCATCTAAATTTCTGGTATCCAGTTGCATCCCGTGAACAGGAAGCCGACTCCAACATAGTTGGAAGAAAGGCTAGGATGAATTAGAGTGCATTTACATTCAAATACAGTCCTGTGACCAAACTAACAGAAATAACAAGAGCAGTTGAAAAAGAAAACTCAAAAATCTAATTTCAAAATACAGTTCTGGCAGTTTCTCTCCAAGCGAAGTATATCCGAACTATTTTAAAAATCGAGCAAGTCAATCGCCCATCAAACCTTTTGAGTTCCGAACATTCCGCTTTTTGTCTTTTATCGACCCATTCACGTTCTATTTTCGAAAACTGACGGCGAACTAGCACTTTGCAGCGAAAAATGTTTCCACGAAATGATCTCCATAAAAATATGTGCTCCTGGTACATTCAACTCGCATTATTCGAAGATAAATAAAGTTGTAGCTTTTCCATCTGAGCGCTCATTAATCACACAGAGTGCCTCTCTCAGTACTCTTATAAGACAAATGCGTACATTTTTCTCAAGTGGACAAGTAGTTGGCTTTGTATTGTTTCCTTCACTACAACCGCAATTAATTGTCTTAATGCCATGTTGCCTTAGTACAACGACGCTGCTAGACTTACTTATTCATTATCCAGACAAGAGACTTTTATTAAATAGAATATTTTGTTATTACAGCTAATCATCTTTTCCCGTCGTAGTATTGTAAAATATTATTGAAGGGTTAAATTCAGAATTCTAGTTTTTAGAATTTTTGTTACTATAAATTACAGATAGTGTAAATGTGTAAATTAATTTTGAGCGTTTTGATTATAATACCGGGAAGCGGCTTTCAGGTTTTAAATAGTAGTTCTTTCCTGTAAAAATGCAACTGTAATAATAATACTGCCTACTTTCTATTCCGAGCTACGCAAGCAAAGCCGGATGGATCCACTAGTACATTAAAAGTCCGGTAGCAGATATCTCGGCGTTTCCTTACAGAAATGAAATCGCCTCTATTGTCGGTTACGCACCCTTTCAGAGCAACGACGTAAAAAAATGGTAATAACTTGAATAAGCTACATTATGCTATGAAAATTCTTTGTTGATTTCAAAAAGGGTTGTCAATGATGGAGAAAAACGTCATAACGAATTATGAAACCATGTAAATTGAGGCTTTTCCGTGTTGCTGTATACGAAAATGACAAAATTTTGCCGTATTTCAGAGCAGAATTTAATGTTAATAATAATAATAAACATCATTGGCCATCTCACACACGGTCATTTGATTCCAAACTAAACAGAGCTTGTATTGTGGTAACCAAATAAATGTACTTACATACTTCTAAATTCATACTTACATAGATAAAATAACAAGCAGGCTCAGATCAATTAATACTCATGATAATATAGGTACAAACTTTGCCCTAAGTCTTCTGTTCTTAAATATGAAGGTCTCCTATTTAAATAATTTCCAAAAAAATGTTTGAAGGTAAAATAAATGTTTTAAGTCGATTAATAAATAAACCATTTTATCTAGACATCAAACAGAAATAAATTCATTATAACTTGACAAAGCCTAAAAGCCTTTTCTTATGTATTCTATTTTTTGTTTATTTAATAACGTTCAGGTACAACAGATAAATGCCAACTGTTTATTTACCTACAAATACAGATAAAACTAATTATTCTACAAAAGACACGAACATGCTATGCTGAAAATCCCACCAAAATCGGTTCATTCAAACACGAGATAATCGCACACAAACATACATACATACTCACTCGTACAGGTCAAACTGAGAACCTCCTTTTTTATGAAGTCGGTTGAAATCAGGCGTATTGTTAATTAACCTTGTTTACGTGTATCTCGAAAATAATAGTACTAAAGCCAAACTAACTCTACTAATTGAATAAACGTAGATTACAAACCGAGATTGGTATCGATCGGCAAACATTTGTGAATTGCAACCGAATATTGTATGCGAATGCGAACTAAACGCGCTACTCGTTCGCCAAACTTTGCCTATGTATGAAACAAACCAAGTTATGAATGATACAGGTGCTCTTGCATATTCATAACATTACTGCAATTCCACTGAACTGCTGATTGCAAGGCTGCACTTTGAAGCTTTTATACACTTCCTAATACTTCCTGGTACCCTGGTAGCAACAGATTAATGCATCTATGCATTGGTTTTGATTTCCCCGAAATTTAATTTACTCTCAGGGTCTTTTCTCAATATGAAAGGGTATATGGATACTCTCTCTATTTATTAGATTATTTATTTATATTTATTTAAAAAAAAATAGGCATACAGATTTTAAATACAAGCGATATTGTCGCTATATAAAAGTTTTTGTTTTAAGCAAATGACTTCATAAGGGAAAGTCCATAATGCGCTGGTGGTTAGTATTACATTATTACATTTACAAGAATACTCTTATTTTCTCTATTTCGTCTGGAATCGAAGATTTGTGAAATATTATTATCAATCCACCAAAAAAAGTAACACCAATTTAATGAAGTGCGCGTAGGGTGCGTGGGCGTTACTTCCAAAGTACGTCATTAGACGTCGTTCGTCTTTAGGCATGTAATAGACCTTTCAGGCCCCATGAAACTGATGTAGGGGAGAGTTCGTTTATGATGTCACTCCGTCAATAGTCCCCCGTCTAACAAATGTAAGAAGATAAAGGCATAGAGTACTAGGCGAACATAAATTGATAGTAGGTAGAGATGCGCTCTTTGTAATTTCAAAAATGTCAGTGACCTATCTGCGGCCGCAAATAGAAAACTTTTACTGCTAGATTTTTATAATGGGATTTCGTTGCCTTTTATGTTTAGGAAACTTCTATAAAAATGTGTAGTTTTTTAGTTATAGAAAGATGCGTAATTTTTTGAATCATTTTAGTTTGTTTTTCAACAACAAATTTATCAAAAACTAAACCAGAATAGAGGAGAACTTCTGTTTCCTTTATGCAGAACTATTGTCCATAAATTTACGTAGGCGGTTGTATGCATCTGTAACATTTTGCCGCCATAACGAGATGAGCTACTATTGTACCATAACTCGATGCATACTCGCCTCAAAATTGAGCTTCAAACGTTATATTTATTATGAACTCAAATCATAGCCTTTACTAATTGAATATTAATATTATGAAAAAAATACTGATGTCAGTGGCCGCATAGTGGTTATTGAGTAAAACGTCTCTTTATTTTGACCAACTGTATAGCAGTCGTTAAACCATCCTAAAGCATACGGCTTCAACAACATAAGGTTTACCACTAACCATACGAGAAGGAAACGTATCTAAAACATAGCATCATATAGGATATTACTGAATATATTCGGTATATATTTTGTATATGTATGTAGGTAGTAAAGTGGTTCTATTGATAGCCGGTCACCTCAGTAATTTGCACGTGAGCGCACACAGGTCCGACCGGGGTGACCGGCGGCCGAGGTGCCCGGACTGCCTACTGGACGAAATTGTGTAATATACGCTCAATTGCACTGATATCCATACCAATATTGTAAATGTAAATCTAGACGCCTTGTAGGCAATTGCGTTATATTGTTGTATTCCAGGTTTAGTGGTAGTATTAGGCACAGTTTTTTCTGGTGCAGAACATTTTAAACGACCTAATCATTTCGATTGTATTTTTCATTAGTTTTTCAGTTAACGAAAATTGACACGGAGCTTTAAGTACTTATTATTGTCATAACGGGCAAAAAACGCTTCTAAGCATAAAAAATAATACTCATAGTCCTACGAATTGCGCTTAAAATTTATATCAAGCCTCATATTGGCGGTTAAAATACGCTTGAGACAAACACGCTCTCCAGCGTATAGTTCGAGCTACGTATTATTCTCAAAAGCCTAAAACCAAGAGTAACCCAGTAGTTAGTACATAATAATCCCGCGCAACAATTGAGCTCGCACATGTAAAGTTTAATTTAGTAATGTGTTGAAACGACACGTCATTATTTCACAAACAATTGCCTTGCCGAGTACAAACGCTTTCAGAATTTAGACTAACTACGGCATGCTACATTATTCCTTATTCTAACGTTGTGTTGCTAAATTTGCGTTATTTCAACGGTTAAACAACATTTCGTGGGTGCTTTGTGACTGTATTTTGTGGAAAATGTTTTACTTTTTCACAAATATACGTTAATATGAGAAGAATAAAAGACAAACACTGACAGACAGCTGCAGTTATTTCTGCGTTTTTCTGGTTGCCTGGTACGTGTTCACGTCTAAACTGATGCATTTGGCTGGTGATTCCGAAGATGGATTACTTTTCAAATCACTTTGAATTAAAATCCAAATCATATCAAATTATTTGATTTATTTTTAAAAATAACGTTGGCTCGCCGCATGTGTGTGCCTGTGTGTTCGCCATAAACTCAAAATCTACTGAACTTATATTCATGTGGTTTATACCAATAGGTAGAGAAATTTCCGAAGAAGATTTTAGGTAAAATACTTTTTGCCCAGATTTAATATAGAGTAGGCTACTAATAAATATATAAAAACATAAAATGCGATAAAATTAAAAGAGAGCTCCTTACAAATGATTATTCCCTAGTACTTACCGATATTTTTAGACACTCAATGATTGAAAGCGAAGCTCAAACGCGTGGACGTATCGATTGAAATCGTTGATAACTTTGTGAAATAGGTCGTAGGCACTAGTAGTAATAGGTTTTGGAAAGGTCTCTCGAGATCAAAAGTAAGAGGAAATAAGGTAGCTTAAATCCTATTTCAGCGTTTCAATTATTTCACCTGAAATTTCGTAATCGACAATACTGAACTGGAGATGCAATAAAAACTATGTTTGCGTGCATAATACAAAATTGCTAACTTAATGCGATGAGAATTTTGAGGTTTAGATACTATATTTGCTGCCCTACGCTTTGATCGAATCGCATCGACTGTGGTTTGTATGTATGTATGCTCGTTTATCGTGTATTTTCTCCTGAATTGCGGAACCTGTTTCTGAAATTGTTTTTGTGAATTAATTAATTAAAATTTGGCCTTGAGTATTGCTTTTTTGTCATGCAATTCTTCCTACTTCAAAACATGATTTCTTTATATATAAGCTAAAAAAGCAAGATTTTTAAATATTCTAGTTTGTCTACAAAACTAAGCTATAATACTTATATATTATTTTTACAAGAACCGTTTCCTTTGTAAGCCTGGCTTAATTTCGAGACAATATAATAGTGGTAGTCTATTGTCTGGAGACAATAACCTATTCTATATCGAACAATAAGGATTGCAGTACCGTCTTTAATTGCAAGAACATTTTAATTAACTCCTTTACAAAAGGAAGAGTTGTGTCGACTAGTGACATGTAAACATTCAGTATTTTAGAGAGAGATGCACTTATATCTTGAAAAGAGAGGTATATATTCATCTTCTTCTAACGATATTATTTTGTACGAAATCGAAGTTCAATCGCGGCGTTGTATTAAGTGGTCTTTGGCCTCTACATACCCTACTGGAAAATGACGTGATTTTATGTATGTCTGTAATTATTACACTTAAAGCTTCCTTATGCAATCTAAATAAGACGCATCAAAAGGTCAGTAGTTATTGAGATGCTAACATACAGACAACCAAACGCGGCAGTTTTTGGACTTTCGATGAATAATAAATAATTAAATGATTTTTCCACATTAACATAAGCTCGCCCAATTTAATTATTCAATTTCGTACATGCGTACCAGGACCATAACTGTGAACAGTATCACAAAAGCGACTTCCATCCGTCATTCCAACGAGAAAGCTCCGAGTTCCCCCAACAACTGGTACGTGAACTGAATCTATGTCGAGTGGCCATCCACTCCCGAGCCCTCAGCCGCTCTCGGCAACGATACTATTCGAATGGCCGACCAAAGAGCGTACAGCTTTGTTCCAACCTTTTTTCACAACGAACTGTTTCATTTCTATATTCTTTGAATTTAGAACGCGTGGAAGACTGACCCTTGTGTTTTAATACTTTCGTTTGTTTTATGATAGCCTGGTAATTATAGTGCTTTGTTTTCGTTCGAAAATAATTGTGGGTTTTTAAAAACGTAGACTTTATCCGAATTTATGTTAAATGGTTTTATTTTTACACGATTTTAAACACTACTAAACTAAAAAAGATTTCCATGGTAAAAAGTATCATAATATATGTTAATGTAAGTTATAAACCATCTGTGTATGAAATTCCAGTTATATCCGTTTTGTAGTTTTCCATGAAAGAGTTACCATACATATATTATACATATCCTCACAAACTTTAGCATAATATTGGTAGGATACACAAATATACGAAAAGAAATGACCTTTCAATTCCCAGAACTATTGTAAATAAATACGACTTGTTTACACTACTTAAATATATAATATTAAAACACCATAATAATAGGCAATCTTCACGTGTTATTAAGTTTTATAGGGACCGCCCATGTCGGACAGTTATGTCATTATATGATACGTCTGTTTTTATGGGAAACTATGCCTTTTGACCACATCATATGAACAAGCTGGAAATATAAAGAAACTGGCTGACACGGCAAACCTTTTTTACCACATAAATTAAAAAAAAATGTTATGGTTCGGCAGCCCTTATCACTTAACGGTTATGAATAGATATTAGCCAATTCTCAGGCTTACTGAATATGGATATAAAATTTGGTAAAAATCGGTTAAGCCGTTTAGAAGATACCTAACATTGTGACTCGAGAATTTTATAAGCTCATGATTTGCGAATCATGATCGTTTATCTATAAATCATTTCTATATTTTATATTAATGGCAGTCGTTACAGACTTTGCCTATCTCCGTCTTTATATTAAATGCTAAACCTAAATATTAGGCTTTTCTTTTTTAGGAAAAGTGGACATTAAGTTACAACAGCACTTTATTCATCACAGACTTAGAGATGTCAATACGAAGCATATTTTATTTCACAAACGACTTACGACACAAACCCTTTTTTACCGCACAAGGAAAGCAGATCTTTCAAAATATTGTAAACAAACCTCGTCCCATTAGCATTATGAATAAATAATTTGAAATAAAGTATACAGTTGCACTCAGTCCATCTGGGCAGTTCGTTCGCCGGACATTGGTCTCAACGGGCCCCCTGTACGCCGCTCGGACTAACACTGCAACAGGAAATTGCACTTTTGCAATAACTCGAACGCTACAGACTTATAGACCTTATGGACAATACTATTGTAGCTTTTATGCGCTTTGTGGGACTATAAAATGTGAATGATGTATTTTGAGATGGTCGATATTGTAGGAAAGAATCCTAATACATTTACATTTTAATAAATAAGTTTTTGTATATGTTTATTAGAGAAATATAAGTAAGCTTGTGATTTGAAATTGTAGTAACAAACTATTATTAACGAAGGTTTCCAAAAATGTATACATAGATTATATAAACTAATGGCACAAATTTATAAAAGTAGAACCACAGAGCAAAGTACCTACTATGTAAAATTTAAAGAAAAATAAACAAACATATAGACATTGTGCGAAAGTGTTATGCCTTCAGTGACCGAAATTAGGTACTTTTTACTAAACCTACAAAACGGGTTTGACAAATATTTTGCACTCATAACAATTTACGGCCTTGAATGTATACCAAATCAAAATATATATTAATATCGTGATTTTTTCTTTACAAAATCGCGAACAGAGCTCTAGAACTCAAAACACATAAATACAGTCACAATACTCAGATTGCCAGCGTTAAAAGTACCGTGCTTAATGTGACCACTGAAAGGGATATAGTGCTTTTCCGCCATAGAATCAACAATGGGGAACAAATGCTTATGGTAAAGTGTATATAGTTTCAAATAGACATGGGAATGACTATGGTGTGTTAAATGATGCTAAGGTAATGAGTGTATATTTGTGAAGTGCATCTTGTAAATTACAAACCATGCTTTCGTATTTGTTTTGTTACAACGCGACGTCTGCTGTATGTTTTTATAGTGAACATACACTATGTTAAGATTTTTAACTTGACAGTGAAAAAATAAACATCTTAGGACATTCTTTATGAAGGAACTGTATTTAAAGAATTTAACGCATCCATAAAGTTATGTGTGGAAAATCTGTCAAAAGTCACAATGTTACAATTTTCGAAATATTTCCTCGTATGAGATGAAAAATAGCCTTAGACCACGGCCTAAACAATTTACCCGTAACTGTTACGAAATAATCACAAAGAATGTACTTTTATCTATACATACGGGAACGTACATGCAAACACAGCAGCTTTTAATAAACAATATCAATCCACCATCTTTAAATTACCCATCAAACTAAAACAGAAAGTTCCACTACCACACGTTAGTAAACATCGGATACTCGACTAATTAACCAACTATTCGATTCGACTCGACTTGGACAACATAGTTCAAATTTCGGTCGAGGATACTAATTTCTGAAATTAGTTTAACGTGATTGGGAGTGTCTTTACTTAGGTGTTAGTTACACATCTCTGGCTTTAAGTGAATTAGTATGTTCTTGACAGTATTTGAGGAAGGTTTAGGACTTATGAGTCTAACAAGCTAGGCTATTAGTGGTATGGTTTCGATCGGAGTATTAATTTGGAGGTATCAAAGTTACTCGATTCGCATCATTACTTGGATGATTGACTGAAGGTCATTTTCAATGTCCTGTCAAAGATTACAGATAGATTTTTACCTTTGATTATAACGTCAAAAGTCGACCATCGACTGTCGACAACTAGTTAGCTATAAAAAAAATGTATGAAAATTTATACAGCGTCTTTAGCGGGCGCAATAAGAACACTTTTTGCGGTACATTTTAAATGTCAAATTCTCTCTACTTGATAGTACTCACAGTAGATAATCGAGCTACTGTATACATAACTTGGTTATCGAAAACCAAATAACGATAAAAGTAGGAAATATGTAGCGGCTCGCTACATACAGCGACATCTACTGGGACCAGCGCGGAACCAACCACCACGTGCAGTGTGACTGACGTCACAAGTCCTAGATCGCGCTATCGAAGTTTGCACTGCAACTGACTATATATACAAGTTCCCGACTAGAACAGTCGGGCAGCCTAGGCCCACCAGGCACGATCACCTCGCCTGGTCGAAGGATCCTCCCTTTGTGTTGGAGGAACACGATCACCTCGTTCCTCCACAGTGGTGACCCCGACGTGATTGGAAGCAGCCTTCACGAAGAGCAGACCAGCAGCAGCAAACCTTCGCACCCTCATCACTCCTCACTCCTACAGCAGCAGTCGTACAACTCCAGCCAGCATCTTCGGCCACACCAGGGCACTCCACGAACATGTCGCTCACGCACATGACTGGCATACCCTACGGCCTCAGCGGCATCCAACCTGGGCATCATCGTCACGCTACTCTGACGCACCCAGGGCACCGCAACGCTTCGTCTCGACTCACCGCAGACAACAAGCACCTCGCCCCGACTCACTGGGGACACTTCACCGCACACCGCACACCGCACCTCTCCGACTCACTGGAGTTAGCGGCATACAGTTCCGACTCACTGGGACTTGCGGCATACAGTTCCGACTCACTGGGACTAGCGGCATACAGCTCCGACTCACTGGGACTAGCGGAATTCGAGTTCCGACTCACTGGAACTCATCAATGCATGGCACTGGAGAGACCGACTGACATGAAGATCGACCTACGGTCTGAGGGGGAGTGATGTAGCGGCTCGCTACATACAGCGACATCTACTGGGACCAGCGCGGAACCAACCACCACGTGCAGTGTGACTGACGTCACAAGTCCTAGATCGCGCTATCGAAGTTTGCACTGCAACTGACTATATATACAAGTTCCCGACTAGAACAGTCGGGCAGCCTAGGCCCACCAGGCACGATCACCTCGCCTGGTCGAAGGATCCTCCCTTTGTGTTGGAGGAACACGATCACCTCGTTCCTCCACAAATACTTTACTTTCTTTAGTAAATAGATTAAACGGAAACGTATGTTAATGAATTGTTAACGTGGGTGGTGGTGTTACTAATGATCTGGAAATAAAAGTAATATTAATTAATTGACAAATGAGAACTCTACACCCACGTGAAAAGTTTTCCAGTAAAAAAAAGTGTAACTAATTCATTCCTATGAAAAAAAAGTGGAACTAATAATTAATTTACTTAATTCGTCATTGAATTAAAAACATACAAGACCCAAAGAACTAAACGTCAAGTTATTAAAACATAATTTTAACTACTAGGACAGTTCCCAGAAGTTCAAATTATGCTTAATTATTAATTATTAAACAAGAATGAAGTACAACACAGTTTTAAGAACATCCTTGTTTAAACTTTTTCTACTTATTAAACGACAACTTCTTAGAAAATCTTCCCAGCTTCTTACCTGAATATAAAAGTTACATTTTGCGTTAAAAGACTTCCATTTTCTTGAGGCAAACGTGTCACAAAATTGTCAATAACTGGCCAGTTAACTCGTCGACATCGTTTCGTAATCGAGTCGAAAATTCAGCCTATACTCGATTCATAATCGAATATCGATTTCCTGTGCCATATTTCACTGGGCCACGGTGATTTTCGTTCCCTACACCCTTGTATTAAAATTAAACGAGCAATTTATCGCTCTTGTTACATAATGTAATTATTTGTGAACACATTATGGGCTTTCGCTGAGTGTTGATCAATTTATGGAGTGAGTTTTTAAGGAATTTTGAGGGTTAATTATATTTTTTTAACAAATAGATACATCTTATAAATGGTTTGCAGACGGCCTCGGTGACGAAGTAGTTTAAGTAGTCGATACGCTACTGCTTCTGCCATACCGGGGGTCGTGGGTTCGATTCCCAAACGGAATAAACAATTTAGCGTCCATAAATAATAGTTTTAGGTCTAGTTGTGAATTAGTCTCATATGTTTGTAAAGTCTATACGGTACAAGAGCAATTTTTAGTCTAGTAATTGTCTTTTTATACAAAAATGATTGCCTATAAACCCGTAATAAAGTACTTTCTATCAATATTTCGGTAAATATAAAGTGCTTGATCATTAATAACGAATAGGTAACAAATATTTTTGACCGCCGCTACCTTGACCCGCTAGTTGAAATGAATCAATAACGTTATAACGTTACAACGTTATTGTGTAACTGCTATCGTTATTGGTAACGTTATTGGTTCGTTATCGGCGTTAACCATTGAGCTGTAATGTTCATTGGGTTATATAGATAGCTGGTATAGGTTAAATTATGTATAGTGGATATTTACATTGTAATGTTGTCTATTGCTGTTATGCTGCTACTCGTATGTTTTATAAAGAACATTAATAACATAATATATTATTATATTACTTGTTTTTGCCGGCTCTTTTTGTTTGTGTCTTATGAGGACAAAATTTTAACACAACTTTCATCCCCTATTTTATCCCCTGTTTAAGTAAGTAATAGAATGGATTGATTGCTTTCTTAGCTGAAGCCTACGTCATAACATCTACCAAAAAGCCAAAAAATCTACCTTAAACCTCTATTTACGGCGAAATATTAGTAGCTATCATAAAATGATTGAATAAATCTTTGAACTACTATCAAAGCGTTTTATTTTTCACAACATTTGAGACTTACAGCGAATCATCAAACAACTGAATACCAAACTTAACAACTACGTCCCATTTTCTTCTAACTTAAACTTTTCAAACAAAAATCGCATGCAAATATTCTACATGGTAGACGTCAAAGATTTCTAGACAGAATGTGTTTGGTGAATAAATCACTAGCCTCGTCTAGCACTGGTACGTTGAAGTACGGCCTGGCACCCGATACACTGTCAATAATTTAACCTTATTTATTGCTAGCTATTTATAAGAATATGTATGTAGTGACAACTATTGCTTGTATAGTGCGGACTTTATGCATGGGATTGAACTAGAAAAAAATAGAAGAAGATTTGTTTAGGGGAAATTTACGTAGACCCTATTCGCTTGAATTAGGCACAGTTTGTTACTTTAATAGAAGAACAAGAAAAGATGTATATTTTAAACAAAATTATTCATATATAACTTACACAAATTATAATTTTATATGTTTAGATTAGGTACTACTTACTTTTATGTGTCTGAACCATTTCGGATGGTAGAGTCAATCAGAGTAAAGAGCCCGTTCCTTGGATTATAAAAAAAAAACTTTTACATTTTTTAAAGTTAATTGATACTTTACACACATGTCTCTGCGTTTTTTTTCATTATTAATGTTTCAATTTTATCTCTTTGTGTTCATGTGCTCCTAGTATCAAAACCATCTCGCGATAATTATGTACCTTTTCCTAAGAATTTATTTTATCTATCTAAAAATCCTCACATACTTTAACACAACTTTGATCATACAGAATGGTATACATGAATAAAACGAGCATAAGTTACTCCTCAATAAACTATCATGCGAAACCTTACTCAAATATGAGAGAGCAAGCAATAATTCAATTCTATCCATGCATTACCGACTACGAAAATATTATTACAATCTACTTTGAACAACCTTATGTTTATTTGACGAAATAATATTTTGAAATGAACGTTCTCCAATGTAAAATTAGCATGTTAAAGGTGAATTGCAATAAATTGTGGCGATGTTACTTACGAACTGAAAGTTATGGCCGAGTTTCATATAACCTAAGTTTTATATACTTTTCTGATGTATTTTGCTATTGATCGTGTCTACAGACTTTAGCAGCCCATTTGATTTTTGATTACATAGTACTTATCTATACTTACTCTCTCTTTGTCTTTTCGTCAGTCTGTTTTTTACGCTTTTGCGACTAAACGATTTTGATGATTTACTATTAATAAAGATTAACCCGGGTCAAATATAAGCTACGATTTCCTTCTTTTTTATATAAACAGAAAGGGCTCAAATCAGGGTAAAATTTATACACGAACGTAGCCATGTGGCTCAGTTTGTAGAATATAAAAAATCTACTTATTAACGTAACCAGCACTTATCCAGAGGTAGTAAACCCCAGTCGTGAAAGTTAATTGTTCGGGATATAGGTTAACAAGAGGCTCGTATACGGGCCCGCCCTAACTAGGTATTAATTACGTAAATACGTAGAATTACACATTAACACCGACAAATATTTGTTTCTACCTGTTAATTAACTTGATAAACTATGTTGTATTTCAAAATACAACACGTATTTTGTAGTTGTAGTGTTATATCTTTGACAGTCGTTAACAGTAGTCAGAAGCTTGAAAGTCTGATAACCAGTCTTACTCTTTACTAGTCAACTTACCCTCTTATTCATAGAAAGAAAGGCTTATAAAGTGTTTTGTTTCTTTCACTCCTTAGCGATATGAAAGAGAGAAAACATATTTTAGTAGTTGTTCAACTGAAATAGGTTTATAGAGTGTTTATGAATAAGAGGGTTAGTCTTATACCGTGTTATAACCTAGGTAATTGGGTTGTAGAAGTCCGATAGGCAGTCGTTTCATGTAAAATACTGGTATCTAGCTGCATCCGGTGAGACTCTAACATAGTTGGAAGAAGACATTTTGTAGTTGAATAGAATGTATAGTTACTTATTTTATTGTACAATCTTCTTTTGACACATTAATTTAAAAAAATACGATCGATTTGAGAGCCTCATCCTTTTAAAATTGAGTGAGTGCAAAGGAAGTTTGTAAGAGTCGTATCAAGTGGTGTTCTTTGGTCTCTGCCTACCCCTATGGAAAAAATGTATTATGTATGTATATTGTATGTACATACAAACAAAGTTTACTTAGGTACTTCATCTAATATATAAAATTCTCGCGTCACAGTTTTCGATACCATACTCCTCCAAAACGGCTTGACCGATTCTCATGAAATTTTGTGAGCATATTGAGTAGGTCTGAGAATCGGCCAACATCTATTTTTCACCCCTAAGTCACACTATTTTTTTTCTTTACTTATATGGCAAAACGACGTTTGCCGGGTCAGCTAGTTATAATATAAATGAAGACATAGCATAAAGTTTTTAAACAAATAAATTTACACTCCGTTCCTAATTCACAACGTACCCAGTAAGTTCTTCAATACTAAACACATAACCCAGTCATAGGCATTTGTTCAAAGTTGGATCAAATCCGACAACTTCCAAGGTAACACTGTGTTTGTCTTGTTAACTGTACTAAATATGTAGTACTGAAGGAAAACTAGTGTAATGACATTATATAGGCCTTTAAATACATATAATACTGGCTCTATGTAAAATTATCACTCCTCGGTTCGGCCCTAGAGGCGATTTTTGAATATAAACTAGTAGCATATTATGTTCGATCTTCAACAAATTCGTGTATAATTTCATCAATGTTGGATTAGCAATTTAAGCCTAAAAACGACAGGTTATGGCATTTATGTTATTAGGTGCCTGACTACATGAGTCATGAATGCAAAATGAAATCATGAGTCCCTCGCGACATAAGATCAACATTTTTAGTCTCATTTTATGAAAAAAAGAAGGAGTTGCATTTATCAAATATAACAACCCACAACATCTACCGCAATTACCTACAAAATGTTTTCACCATTATTTCGTAAATGTCTTCGAAAATAACAAGATGGCGTCATAAACAGCTACAGAATACGCGCCAATTCAGCAATTTTCGAATATCGAACGGCCAACGACAATAGAGCTTATATTTTTTTTTAATATCGGTCTTATTTGTCAAAAGACAGTGATTGATCTGCCAACGAATTCTTCATAATCGGTCATGGTGAAACGGTTCGGGTGAATTGTTGAAGATGTTTTTCAAGAGCGGATCTTTTTATTACTTTTCATGAGTAAATATTTAGAAAAAGGTCTGATTATTTCGCAGCTGTGCTCAATCGAAAGGTTGAATGATTGGTTTCTTGTTACAAAAACCTTTTTTCTAGGTATTGAATTTTATAGAACCTAAAGATATTTTTGGTTATTTACTATAATAAAACGTTTAGCTACAGATAGAGTTCGATTAATTTTGAAGCCTGAAGTGAACAGAGGTTCTGTTCACTTCTGGCTTTCACTTTGCTATAGTATCAAACAAAAACAGCCATTTCCCCGTAAAACCGTGTACATTTTCAGGAGTTCCGCTATCTGTCTCACACCTATTCCGTCTCTCTCCCACCCTCTCCCGTCAAATGACATTCATCATGCTTTGTCTCGCTCTTTTCTGGCAATATTCATAACAGTCTGGCGACACGTGGTTATAACTGTCCTTAACAGAAAGTGCATGCAACGAATATGCGGTTTCATAAAAGCCTGACACAAGTGCAAGTTATTCTTTATACATTTCTGGGTTCAAGAACAACGAATAAATGTTTTATGAAAACGTCTATGATATGATATGATAGTATTTTTCACTAGTGAAAGTCTGTTGTGAACAGAGGACTGTAGAACTGAACAGATTTGAATAAAATTGCTTAAGGTGATATAAATTATGGAAATGTATCTAGTAATCTTTTTGAACCGGATTGCGCATATTGTTAATAGTTTACTATGTATGAATGTCTTATCTGGCCCCTGCGACACAAGCCGCGAGCTTAGTGCAGGGACCGCTGTAAACGTTACATTGTATAATTAGAACAATTTTGAAAAAAAATAAGTACTTATTTTTACAGAAGCCTTTAACGGAATGTTTTTCTTATTAAATGGTTCGCGAGTCCTTAAACCGGTATAAATTTTCATGCATCAAGAAAACTAAAAAAAATACATTTCTTTTTAAACCAAGTTAGATCACGATCTATCGATAGAAACTTTAACTAATTTCTTTGCATAACTATCAACCCATATCGTTTAGATCATGGTACAAAATCTCTATTCAATTACAATACATTTTACAATACACAATTAAGGCCCATTTAGACGGGGAGAGTTTCTCGTACGGTTCCGAGCGAGAAACTATGCGCTACTATCACAAGCAATAATCGCCATAACACAATCGTATCAAAATGTTTACATACAGGCAAGAATTAAAATCTCGCATACGATTATGTCATACGAGATTCGCTTATGACTTATCGCTAGGCGATAATTGCCTATGTCTGTTTACACAACGAAGGTATAGTAAGCAGATTGTTGCTTACGAGAATCTTAACTTGTATTAACACGATCTCGTGTGACATATTTTCAAGTTGATACGAGTATCGTACAAATCAGTTTGAATCGTTTTTAGTGCGAGATTTGTCATTCGAGTTTAGTGATCCGATGAACTCCGATGTGAACTCCGATGCCCGATTCTCCATTTTCGAGAACTGATAGCGACACACAGTGGTGTAATTCAAGCATGCAAGATGATTTTCCAAATGATTCAACCAATGCACAATAATTATTTTTTTCCAAATATCTCTATATTAAGTTGATTTATTATAAGCTAATTGGCATTTATTTGTTTTGTAATCTACCTTATTAAAGTAAGACTGATTTTGAATATATACTAAGGTAATCTTTTTTTTTTCTTTATTTATGATCTTTTGATTGTACTCTAAATATTTCTGATAATGTTTGAAATGAATCTCCTGTAGCCAAATATTTTAAAGTTATTTCTAATTTTGTACGAGCGGGTATAGCTTGACGCATATTTGTGTTACTTTTTTGTATAGATGGTCCAATTTCTTGAACTAAATAATAAAATATGAGTTGAGTTTTCGTAAGCCGAAACATATTTTTGAATGTCTCTTCATCTTCCAATTGTAATTCAAGGCACAACGTGTTAGATGCTCCCAAATCATTTCTTCTAGCTATCCATTTTTAACCCAACACGTTTTCTTCTTTTTCCGTTTAACTAATTCTTGCCTTAGAAGAGCAGATATAATTAAAACACCCTCGCGCACTGCACTCATGGTAGCAACTGGCATAAAATCTCGAAATACGATTATTGCTTTGAAATTATGTTTACACAGACATAACAATATTCCATTGCAAGGCAATTCTCGCCCAAAGCAACGAGCGAGGAGAGCGAATGTTTAGACGAAAAAAATGATTTATATTCTTTCGACAATCGTATCTTCGAGACGAGAAACTCTCCCCGTCTAAATGGGCCTTTACATACATATCCTGCAATGTTACAAAGACTCCAATCAGCTAACAATCAGTTATCAGCGCGCACTGATTGCTACGGATCAGTCCGTGATGGATGTCTCAATAACTAGTCGTTATCACGAGTTATCTTTGATCAATCATTACTGATCTTGTGTAAGGGAGACCATGATAATTAGATGTAGTAAAAGCTGTTTTTTATTGAATATTTATCGTTGTGTGTGAAGATTTTGAATCTAATATATTCCATAGCTCCTGAAATTCATGAAGATCAACCATAATTATTGTGTTAAAATCATGCACATATGTATAAAAATGTACACGATTTTACGGAGAAATTGCTGTTTTTGTGTATGACTATAGAAAAAGATTCAGTACCCGGCACATATCAAGCACAAAACATTATATTTTGGTACGGTTTTAAATTCGAATGCAGATTCTTTGTGTAATTTTAAAGTTTTTTTTCGGTTATTTCAGTATGTAGGGCTTACTACACTCGATAGTATTGAGTAGCAAGTGCTACGCATTGAAATTAATTTAATCATTTTTTGTAGAGGCTCTGGTCACATAGGGCGACGATAGTAGCAAAAAATCGCCCCTCTGTTTTAAAAAACAATGTTTAAACCAGCTGACTCACTACATGGGTTTTTACGCCATACATAAACATAAACCTTTTACACCCCTATTTTTACAACCCTTGCGATCTACAGTTAAACGCCAACAAAGAAAAAGGCAACACCATACCAGTCAAAAGAAATTCTAAACCACGTTAAAATAAAAACCGACTTTTCTTCACTTCTAAATATTAGATGGAATTTTGACAGTGATTCCATACACTTGCTGTCATTTTATTTAGGAGATATCTAACACTTTAATAGAAACCTAAAACTTTTTGCGCAGTTAGCTGATATTTAACACCCGTACTTGTCAAATAATACTCATAATTTTGATTTTGATAATCTTTTACTTCGGTTTGAAATTTCCAAAAATCCTCTCTTAGTGCTCTCCTACACTTCCTGAGGAATCTTCATACCAAATTTCAACTTTCTACGCTCAGTAGTCTGTGCGTCGTCCATCAGTCAGTCAGAAACGGTAGAGTTTTATAAATATTGATTACAACACAGTTAGCAGGTACTTAACGTCTAACACCACTCAAAAGTGGGTAAACTAGAAGTATTAATAAAACAAAAGCGATCTAACAAAATACATTAAGTGAGGAATAACAAACAAGGTGTATGGAAGTCCAATATCGTTGGCAAACAAGCGCCGATGTTCCCAACTTTCAACTACCGAGCTCTAGGCAAAAACTCGCGCGATCAATAATGGGACTATGATCGACTTACATCGTATGGGACTTATGGAGACCTCGTATTTTTAGGTAAAAAGGTATAAAAGGGCTTTTGTGCTACAAGTAGGTAGTAGTAGTAGGTATAATGTATATGTTATTTTTGAAATTATTTAAGTTTTTCTGTTGATGAAACATATTATTTAAAGCAGTTTATTTGCTGTAGTTCTTTATATTTTATTTAAGGTTTTGATTGGAGAGCCTTAAATAAATACTGTTCGTATAGCCGTCCCAGTGAATAAAAGTGCTATTGTTTGTTCATATAATAAAAATTATCCATTGACGTGTAACAATTAATCTTAACAATAACTGTAAAGCCATGATATGTTTCAAAACAATATCACTAAAAAATATTACAAAATAACATACTAAATTATTTATCGATACAAACATCTCTTCTAAAAATATCAACAATAAGGAAAATAACACGATGACTGTCGAAAAACCGAATAACATTTATTTATCACACGTCAAGGTAACTGTTACCAAAAAGTAATTGTTACAAAGAATACTTTCGTCACACGCGTAAAGAATAAAACTTTTAATAGAGTTCTGTGTGAAGTTCTGATCACATTTTGTTTTAGAAGAATCGACCCAACTTTTACTTCTGGAGCAAATTCTGTGACAAATATTTTTATGGTGTTTATTTTTTGTTATAGCTTCTGGCCACGGCTTCCATAAACTCCATTGTCCATGTAGAATTAAAAAAAGTTATAGAAATGTTCTTCTTGTCAATTAATTACTTGATTATGCTTAACCTTCAAATATGCTCATGACAATAGCTTATTCATTCCAAACCAAAATTTTAATTAATTAAATGCTTTATTAATTACTACACAGTTTCACGTTTATTTTGTATCCGCTACCATACGTTTACGATTTTATATGAGGGATAGCTTCAAGTAGCTTTTTTCTAAAATTAGTTACAAATATATTATTCAGATATTATGTCTATAGTGATTCTAGTACAAGTAGTTCCATAAGACCGAAAAAGGTAGATAAGAATATTATCGCTTTCATTTTTTTTGGCCAGTAAGTACCAGGAGAACATACCACAAGCAGAGCTTACCGATAATGCCTAGAGAAAATATCGCGGAGTCAAACAGACCGAATACCGCTGTGACTAGACTCTCAGTCACGCTGATTGAGGATTGAAAGAGAACACAATGTAGTTAGTGAGTGCTTGTCGGGCAAATCCATGAACCAATTGATAGAAGCGGATTGTCATTACACTGCAGAGAACAAATCGACTCTTATTTGCGCTACTTCAAATTAGTGTTGGTTGTAAGTGCACTTAATTTATAGTCTGCAGTAGAGTCTATATTCTAGATTTAATTGTAAAGTTTTTCTAGTTGAAATTGAAATTGTGTAATATAGCACTAACCTCGCTCATTATTGGGTACAAAGCGAAAGTATTGTAACTAGGAAAAGGTGTGAATACGCCTCCATGTTAGAAAGAAACCGGGTTTAAATGGTTATATTATTATGATTATGATAAACTGAAGAAAGGCGAACAAAATACGTATCTAAGTACCAGGCCATCAGAGCTTACAAAGAGTTCCAAAACTAAAATACAAACAACAGACAATCATCACATCCATTCCCTCGAGACGTTCCATTCTACGCACCGCAATTCACTGTCATGTTTAGACCTACGATATAAAAGATTTTTTATACAATATTTTTTCGCAAGAGACCGCGGGCTTATCTCGATTTATTTTTTGCCATTCTCGCGATAAACGCTGTAAAGTGTCGCCCCTGTTTGCGTATCAAAATTGGAAGACATTTTGAATACATACATGAAATATTTACACCAGTACGTTGGAGGAGTAAATATGTAATTTACGTTGTATATGCGTCGGTATTATCAACATGGAGGCTTTGTTCAAGGCTGAAAAGCTTTGGTTTTGAGAAACGCGAAGTAAGTAATAAGAATCATACACGAGGAGGTACTTTGTTATTCCTTCTTCCAGAAACTGTGTTATATAGAAACTCTTGCTTAACTGTTTTTAATTGAAAAGGTCGCTTCTTCATAACCGAAATTAAGATATATTTCCAAGAGCTCCGATTTTCAACATAAAGCTATTTAACGGCTAACCTATTGTCAAAGTTCAAACCGGCTAAAGACCTTTGACATAGCCGATGACTCCAAAACTGTGAATCTGAATTCAATACAAGCAGGACTGACTAATTTTGTGCTCTAACTCACGAAAACTCCAAAACAGTAGCCCACACTTCTTTGAAATATCTTCATTAACAGTTACTCAACAAAATGAAAGTTATCGAACCGATGAGCGCAACTTAAGCGCTATTCTCTAGAACTATTGACCACCGGCATAGTATCAAAAAAATGTAGGAAAATCTATTAATCACTTCTAGCGGGCGCCGTAGGAACTATTTTTGCACTACTACGTGTTATATGTCAAACTCGGCTGGCTGCAGTGAATTGCGCTATTGGTCAGTAGCTAAAAACTAGTCAAAAAACAACAAAACTAAAATGCGCAATACACATTGTACTATTTCCGCAATCGTACATTCAAATATTAATCAAGTAGTGTCGGAAACTGAAGTTTTATCAGCAAACACTGATTACTCCATGCATTTGCATTGTCCACGGTAAATCACCGCGAGGCAATGGCGGCCGGACAAAAATGGCCGCCAGAGAGACAGGCATGCGAACTTTTTTTTTTCGTTTTTTTTTTAGTGCACTGGTTTCAGTTTGTGATGGACATGGTTTTTATGATGTTAGATAGTGTATTGTTGTTTCCGAATGGTAAAAGTAGTTGTGTAGAAGTTACTTATGTCAATTTTAGTACTGAAAGTGAATATGTTTCAGTAATTTTATCAATCAGTATATCATTAAAATTATCAATCAGTAAAGTATAAATATGTTTTAAAAATGTTTCTCTATAAGATAATCTTCACAAAGCAGCATAATGTATATTATAGTTTTTAAAACTGTATTTGTAGACATAATTATATCACTTAAGACGTATAGGCTAGTGGTAAAAAATAACATTTTTTTGCAAACCACATTGGACCGAATTTCGATACAGAACCAATATTTTTGAAATCCACCATCATACACCTCATATTTCAGTCATTATCAAAATTCACTATAAAATAAATAATAATATTCAAATTCTTTCAAAACAAGAAACCAAACTTATTACCTCATTAAATGTATACTCATTCAGCAATAATGTCTCATATTTATGTTAATCGACTACATCACAGATGAAAGGCGGCAGGGTCATCAATTCCTCCATTAACTGACGATTATGGAAAAGCCCTCGACGACATAGAAACACCATATTTTATGGGTTATATTATGACTGTCATTATTGGTTGATACTCGTTTAACTTATGTATAATGTAGTAATTATAAAACATAGCTTTTACTAATAGATTTCGAGTTCCATGATTATTAATGTGATATGCAGAAGTGTATGCGATCATGCACTTTACCTTGGATTTGACTTGACGTTTCGGCGGGGCTTATACTAACCGAGATATTTGAAAACCTTTTCATTACCAAAGTAGTAAAAAAATTATGTACTTATTTTTATTTTCAAACTTAATAACTAAAAACATAATTAAATATGAAACACAAGTATTTGTTAGTTACATTTTTTTTATTAACTCTTTTGATTTATTTATCAAATCATTTATGAAAAACTGATTATGTGTATGTACTGTGTGCCAGGATATTATATAAAACGTATTACTTAAAAGTTTTATAAATGTATTCTAAAATATTGATCTATTTCATTCACCGAGCCTCAGCAACCAATACTAGTTCATCAAAATTTAAAAGCCGATTCCCCATCTAATAGCGTATCCACGTATAAAATGCAAGCCGCTACAAAATTTTCTTTTAGAATCAATTTGAAACCGACGGTGGATGTACGGACACCAACCAAATAATAAATGCTTCCACTTCTATATAATAAATAATTCTCGTACCGTCAGCAGTGAAATGTACACGACTATACAGCTAGAAGAGACACTTTGTTTTAAAAACGAGCTATGTATTTGAATTGTAATAAAACCAAAGTTTCTATTAAAACTTTTGGGACTGTATCTCGAAATGTTTTTTTTCAGTATTTATGTATGTGCAAGTCTTAACAAAGATTTGTTGTACCATTACTATTGATTTAGAATATCTAATTAATATTTCTTAACAGGTTTAACGTTTAGAAAAATCATTACACATACTACCATAAGATCTAAATATGGTATTATATTCCTAATTTTATTGGTATTGTCTTCAATGTGTTGAAGATAATACCAATAAAATTTTACCAGATCTTTTCATCATTATAATGTTAACCAACAAACAAATTCGTTTATCTATATAAAAAAGTTCTATATAATAAAGTAAACCAGAGTACAAATCACAAACTTAATAAAAATGCTCTTTCTGTCTATTCCAGTGAGTTAAGTTGAGTGTGCGGCGTGAATCCAGACAGGTTCGCAGTGTATGTGTTATTTAGTGCAGTACCGTCCACAGAATAGATTTATTGCGTATTACTTTATTTAATCTGATGACCGTAGCTCAAGCGAACATGCTCCCAAACCAATACCGTATTGAAATTCTATTCAGTTTTGTGGCTTTTAAAGTTTTGTGGTGAACATTTTATTCAAGCTAAATATTACAGCTACATGGGAAAAGAGCTGTATATTATGCTTGAGTTTATTTCCCGTACTATGACAAATTATTTATACACAAGTTACATTTGTACACAAGTATATACGCCCGCGACTGCCTCCGAGTGAAAAGATTTCCTGTGGTTAAAATATCCTATTCGTTAATCTAGGCTATAATATAAATTATATGTATTAGTTTAACCTTTGTTCCAAACTATGTTGGAGTCGGCTTCCAGTCTCACCGGATGCAGCTGGATACCAGTGTTTTACATGGAGCGACTGCCTATCTGTACTCCACAACCCAGTTACCTAGGTTATAACACGATACCCTTCGTCACAGGCATAAAAAAATATATTTATAATTGAAATAGGGAGAAAAGAAAGCGTAAAGGTAATTCCTAGAAGAATAACAATATTATTATGGTCGAATGGATCTCTAAATTCAGCCAAAAAATACATGAAAACGTTAATCTCGTAAATTAAATTAGATTCATACGTTTTTCCAGTATATTTATATTTCATCAAGATAAGTGGAATTCGTTGAAACTCTTAGCTCTATTTATTCGTGTGGGCGTTTGAGAAGATCTCGTGATCGTACCTACGCAATGTTTTAGAAACAAGCTTTTAAGCCTTGAAAAAACTTTAGAACTTAACTTTGGAAGAAAATAACTTAAATTTACGCTGAAAATCGTACATATTTTTTGTAACGATATGACCTACGCGACCTCGCTCGCGTGCTTACTATATTAGGTGTAGACTGTATTGTACATTATATTAACCGTGTAAATTGTATTTATTTATTTACATTAGGGGTCGATTTTGGAAAGGATTAGTTGCCTGTAGACCTTTGGACATCTGCTATGGTTTTGCAGATTTTTATTGGAGTAGGTCCAGTAATTTTAACATGAAGGCGTGACAGACAGACACATTTTCATATTTATAATGATAGCTTTAGTACCAATTTTACATAACAAATACATAATTGTATTTCCAGTCCAATCCATTTTTATACCTTTTGAGTTCTACTTCTACGTTTGACATGATCTTATATCAAACAAATATCGTAAAAAGTGAGTAAAATGTTTTATCATTATGATAGGCTATATACAAACTGAACATTTATTGAAAAAATTTTTTATTGTTGTAGTATAGGTTAAGTGGTATTGTGAAACGTTTTTTTTATAGCCCATACATTTTGTAGTCATATCTTCATGTTGCGGAAAAATATAATTTTCAGCCACTACTGAACGGGTAGACCTACATATTTATTTTCAAAAAAAATAAGACTTGTAAAAATCAACTACCATTTACAACCAATGAAAAAAATACTGTTTGTACTCATTCATTGGTCGGTCAATTAGTAGTAATTTGTGTCAGTTTTTCAAGCCACCTGAAGGATTTTGATATGGCCTACTTCTATTCGAATTTGAACCAAATAAAACATTATTACACTTACAAAAAAGGCTTAACTACTTTATACCTACTTTTATTCATATATGTAGCAAGACTACCACATTTAAATACTGCTATGGTATAACTACACTTAAAAAAGAACAAAGAGATTTAATTTCTGAAAATAGTTTAGTGATTAAATCCCTATTTTATCTTCCATCGGTACAAGATTGTCGATTAGCCGGCCGAGTGATCTGTTTAAATAGAACGTAACGGACAGACGGACAGACAGACTGACGTGAGAGCTAGACTTACACATTGTTGCGTATCTATCTACGTTTAAACTACAGTTATGAGACAGTATTAACCCTATTAGGCGTATCATATTATAGGATTGTCATACGACATTTCTAGTTGATCGGCGAGGCTCTACTCGTATTCTTGAGTCAGTTGCTTCAAACGTTTAAGGGTCGATTTTTGCAAAACAGATAAACCTGTGTTTGATTTTGAATCAACGACTATGTCCAAAATGATGAATGCGGAATAGACAAAGTTTTGGTATGAGTTGATAACTAATATCAATGTTACGATTAAATCTATAGTACCTACATAATATGTATCCAGAAGACGGTATTTTAGGCCGCGTTATGTCTTCTATAATGAAATTTATTTTGTTTCAAACCACTACTAGTTTGAAAAGAAGTTCAGTGAATAGAATTTCGAAAAAATAGACTAATGACCTTAAAGATAACGTTGTCGACAGAATTTCTCTGATCACAAATTGCCTTTAAAAAAACTATAGCGTACTCTATTGCTCATTGCCAATATGCCGAAGGCCTTAGTTCAAATCACGATCAATTCATTAACATAAATTATTCAAATCAAAGCAATTATTGATTTATTCGGACACTACCATTAGTCTCTGGGGCATAAAGCTTCTGTCATGAGTTTAGAATTGAATTAACTGGGAAACGGCACGTAAAGATATTGTTTGTAAGTTTGTATATAAGTTGAACCTTCTGGAACCACTAAACCGATGATGACAATATTTTTTTGTTATTTCTGTAGCTTTTCGGTAAAGCTAGTATATTTTTATTTTCGAGTGATTTCAAATAAAAGTAGGGCTATTTTACATGTAAAAGTTGTAAGCGGAATCTTAATCAGTAAATTTATACTTATATACATAAACACGTCAGTATTTTTCATATTGAAAAACTAATTTTTGACCTTTAAAAAAGACTTGACAGCTTTGACCTTTTTAAAAAAATATCTGCTGGTTCAACTCATAGGTCAGACGATATTCAATTAAGATAGTAGTCACTAAAAGAAAAAAAAATGCAGGAATAACTTCAACATTTCGTACTACCCACACGAAATGAAAGAAAATATCTCCTTAAACAGATACTAAAGAATTCCACGATCTAATTTCAAGGCAATGCAATCTAGACCGCTAATGAAAGTTTGCGAAAAGTGCAAAAGAAGCTTAATTGTCGCCGAGAATGGCCTTCCATATAATGAGAGAGACCTAACTATACTTGCTATTCTAGAACTAAGAGCTTAAGTTTTTCATAGTTAGATTTCTTATCTCGAAGAATGGTCACCCATTTAGAACCAAAAAGGGTGAACGTTGCTTTCTAATACTGATTTAAACTTTATTTGTTCATTTTCCTACTAGATGATAGGCAGAAAGGTTTAATTCGAAGCCTCGATGACATTCGACCGGGCACGCTACTATACCTGCTCCTAGACAGAAAAAACTTAAATATTTTACCACCCCGAGAATCGAACTCAGGACCTTATATACTTCAAATAGTTTTTTAATATTAATCGACAAAAAACCTCCATTAAAAATCGGTAAATAAACAAGTGATAATATACCACAACCACCAGGGAGGCAGCGGTGGCAGGAGATAGCCAATCTTCATTAGAGGTGTTCGCGCCGAAAAGTCATCGCGCATAGCCGTGCTGCGCTAGGCATGTCCCTCGGGCAACGACAACGACATATTTTCTAGCTAATATTAACTCCACTGCCGGTGATACGACGAAAACTCGCATGTTTTTCACACAACTAACTCGTTTGTACGTAACACAAAGGATTTATGGACTGAAAAGTTTTGAAAGTATTTGAAAAGTTCAGATAACGTTTGTATTATGTGTTATGTTTGAAAGTTTGTGAAACATTTTCATTCCTGGATTTAATAAAGTTTATTACAGCCTTCACTCTTCGTATGAATATGAAAGTGAAAAATAACAAGCAATATTAAAATTTTAAAAATACA
Source organism: Anticarsia gemmatalis (assembly GCF_050436995.1). Classification (NCBI taxonomy): domain Eukaryota; kingdom Metazoa; phylum Arthropoda; class Insecta; order Lepidoptera; family Erebidae; genus Anticarsia; species Anticarsia gemmatalis. Next base: position 2,237,362 of record NC_134764.1, on the reverse strand, counting down.
TCTTACTTAGGTTATTATTTTTTCGGAGACTTTGGACTGAATAAGAGCTAATTATGAATAAGTGTCGAACAACCTACCTGCTAAAAAAAAGTGATAACAAATGTAATAAAACAACAGTCAAAATTCTACTTCATAAGCTATCTAATAGATACCCGGAAGAAGTGAAACCAGCCCTAAATTAAATGGACAGATCTATTTTACCGATAGCAGAATCTATTCGATTAATTGTCTCAACTTCACCCGAGTACATAGTAAGTAATAATTGTCAATAAATCATGTACATTGACACAATTATTTGTTTATTTGTTGTAACAATATATTATTATTAGTTAAGTACTATATTCTAGTTGACTGTCGGTGTCGGTTGAATGTAGCGCACAAGTTACATGTTACAATTCAAAGTTGTAATTATTCGAATATCATCGTGATTTGTGCTTGTTGCAGCATAAATGAAATAAAAAAAATATGATACATTAATTTATGTGTGGTTCTTTCAGAAATTATTTGGTCGTCATGGCTATATCATTTTTATTATTATAATATTACTAAATTCCCGCCCCGGCTTCGACCGGGTTAAAAACTTATTTTTCACAAAATCTTAACAAACTATGCGTTCTTAACTCAAACGTTCCATCTATTGGTAATAACAGCATAAAGAAATCGTGCCATCTATTGGTAAAAACTGCATGAAAATCGGATCTGTAGATTTTGAGTTTATATCTATAATATATAGATTTAACGTTGCGATAAAATATAAATATATAAGGGACGTTATCAAAAATACTTCACATGATTCACCAATAATTAAGTAATTTGATGTGTTTCAATTTGATATAAAAAATAAATATATTGCATCCTGATTTGGGTTACCAGGAAGTGAGAAAGGTTAGGAGGTATCGAAATCCTCACGTCATACTTTTATAACCTTCATAAGCAACCTTCAGAAAAAATATGAAACAGAGTAAGGTCTACTGCATACTTATTCCTTTTATATTCTGGATTATACCGAAAAGGTATAATATGGCTCGCTACAATGGTAGGGTGCGAGGTAAAAATGTAAATTGTCCCTCGCATTTGAAAGCTCAGCGGTGGATGCTCTAATGCATATTTTACATATCATATCACGTGTCGATAAGCAAATTTGCATGTGTTAACGTGCGAGCGAGAGATCTTTATCTTTCATGATAGCCTGGTACAATTTTAACGCTAGCCTCGATACGAAATACCAGTTTCCCGTCCTGCTTTTATTTTGTTTCATACACTTGAACGAGCGAGAGAGCCGATAAGTGGTAGTTATTAGAAAGAGACGCTGAAAAAGTTTGCTTGTTTAACAGCTAAAGGAGTTTTGAACTCGTTTCGTTAGCAAAGTGAAGTCGATGGTTTCAGTTTAATAGCTTGCCTTTGAGTAATCATCATTGTATGTGCATATTTCATGCGGTATAAACAGAATAATAAAGCCTGTGTTTAAATAAAGCTACGGCGTAGACGCTCTACGACGTAGAGAGTCTACGGTGCCTGCAAACTTTTGCATTATTTCACCTATTCATAATATCGTAGACGATACGATACATAATATTCTAGACTATGGAGGAGCGATTTTTCTTGAGTTGTGGCAGTTCAAGTTTATTTATGACTGGTTACTAAGATACTGAAATGAAAAAAAGTTTACTGTAAAAGAAATACAGAAAAAGATTTTCTTAAAATAACATTGTTCAAACAAAATAGGTCTCATTAAACAAAAAGATATAGATCAAGACCATTAAGATTAAATATCAACTCTTTTCTTGAAAAGTCGTAGTTTGGCAGGCGGCCTAAATATAAATTTTGCGGGCTTAAAATATAGGTAGCTGTAAGTGTCTCGATGCTCTAAGGAAAGTTGTAAATGGTATACATTTCTCATTTTAATAGCCACTTTGAGACCTATTAGTTTTGATGAAAGTCTCAGCTTAAAATCGCGTAAATTAACGCCGCGAGTCTAATGGCTAAGCTCTGACTTTTGAAAGACTGAAATAAACTGGCCGTGGATGGAACTGTTTGTGGAGTTATAATATTAGGTGGAATAAGTTTTCAGATCAAATTATTTGAATGTGAAACTATTTAAGCACTTGGAAACAAGTATTTTAAAAGATTTTCTGGTAAAAGTAACAACTTTCCAACCGTTGCAGAATCCGCTAAATACTGAAACTACTATAGTTTAACAACTAGTAGGTATCCTTGATGTATACATGGCTCTCTACTATAAAACTCTATAGGTAAGCAGCTAGCAGAGGTATACAACATTTAGAACATCAGTGACCCTGGCTTATGCTAACTGTCCCTGTTTGATACATTTTTTTTTTCGGGAAATACAAGGAATTCTTCCCGAGATACATATATTGAACATTCTTAGACTCGCTACTAAATTGTATGACTATTACTTTAGTATATTTTTACACAAACCTATAATACTTTTTAAACTTCACTTTTTCAAAGTCATAAAATAAACTATTTTTATATTCAACTATTCAAATAAACGTTTTACATTTTTCCTAACACTACATGACAGAGAACAGTGGGGTCTATAACAAACATGAATATGAATGGTACACTTGAAGCTGTCAAAAATCCCATGCGACACAAAATGGCGGCCACACGTACTAATGTAGTATGAATACGAGAACACAATTTATCTTTTGTACGGCCCTGATTGATGAATCTTGTTACTTAAAAGATTAATCTTAGGAATATATTCCTTTTGTTGAAGTTATTTGAGGATAATATATGTTTTAGTAGACTCTTTTATCTATACTAATATTATAAAGCTGAAGAGTTTGTTTGTTTGTTTGTTTGAACGCGCTAATCTCAGGAACTACTGGTCCGATTTTAAAAATTCTTTCAGTGTTAGATAGCCCAATTATCGAGGAAGGCTATAGGCTATATAACATCACGCTACGGTCATAAGGAGCGGAGTAGCAACGAAATGTTGCAGAAACGCGGAAAATTTTTCCCATTCTCTAAGATGACGCAAGCGAAGTTGCGCGGGTCAGCTAGTTTAAATTAAAGATTAAGTATTTTTAGTTAAGAATATATGTAAAGATAAATTAGCTAAATGCATCTGTTTTACTTGAAGAACAACTTTAAGAGCTAGTTTCACAGCTTATGAATATGTATCAGATAACCAATCTGAAAGATAAAATAACAGCGAATGTATGAAAACAACTGTCAAAATTCCATTTGATAAGCTAAACAATACTTATGCAGAAGATGTTTGCAACTAAAGTTTTTATTCATTCCACTTCGAAAAAAACATAACCACATCACTACAATCTTGATACTTTCAACACTAAATTATGAAGCAATGTTTTTATTACAAAAAAAATAAGGATTCCATTAAACCAGTCTAATTACTCATCATTTCGAAAGGTTCTAGTCCGTATTAATTTATGATCCTGACCTCAATTTCAAGCAGACATTAATATTAATTACGTTGAAGCTACATTGAACAAGATAACTATTATATCTAAAGGTTATTACTAGTGATTAGAATACAACATATATGTATATGAATATTTCACATCAAACCTAGCCATTATATTCAATACTGATTTCCCCAGAGCTTGACAGCTTGCAAATAGATTGTACAAAAAAACAACATCACTATAATCGTCTAAAAACTCGCAGTCGATTTTCCGGAACACGGAGAAAATCGTCGAGCATAAAATTAAGGGATATAAGTAAATGTTTATAGCTCGGAGTGGCTCGGAGAGGTTCGGAGTGGCTCGGGAGTGTTACACGGGCGGGTGCGCAGACGCCTCCTCAATTAACGCAGTAGACGGAAAATTAGCTCTCGTCACCTAAATGCACACCTGGTTCACTTGTGCGCGACTAACCGAAATAAACAACCTTAGGGCCCGCACAGACGAGCGTCAAGTTGCTAGCGCTAATTGCCACTCGTGCAGTTTTAAAAACGATAAAATGTTCTTTGCCTCGCCATGTTATGTCACATACTCTTTACGTTTGCTTTGATGGAATCGGCCCCCTAACTTTTGACACGCACAAAGTTGTCTAACTACACTGAAGTTAGTCTCAAGTGGCAATAAAAAAGGTAGTGAAATCTAATAAATCCTTTTCTGTGCTTAAAAAGACATTTTTTATAATTGTCATTAGTTTTTATCGCGGTAAATGAGATAAACCAAATATAAATGTCAAGATTCGTAACAAATACCAGATTTTTGATAATAATAATAGTTCTTAGGTGACTGTCAATGGCGTGAGTCCATTCGTGTAGCTAATGTTTCTTTAGACACTTATAAAGGGCTAATAAAGGAATCTATTGTCGCAGCGGACAATAGAATCGAATCGCATCATATACCACCTCTTTTCTATACTAACATTGTGATCACTATCAGAGATAATAATAGTTTTCTAAAGACAATGAGATGATATTGTACTATCATGATGGACATTGTGTTATAAAGCGGAAATATTTGATCATTTTTATATAGTTTCAAGAGTCAATATAGTTTTTTTAGGTTCCGTTTGCAAAATAATTTCTGATGAGATTAATTTTGTATGTATTAATTAATAACTATATTTCTTATGAAGTTATTAATGTGAATATATTAATAGGACGTCTTTTACCTACTAAGCGAATTTTCGAGTAAATCTAAAACCCACTTCTGTAGGAAAACAACTATTTAATGCTTACCGATTTTGTAGTAACAATTTATTGATTTTCTCAGACAAGTTCTACGAAGGTGACAAAGCACGAGACTTTCAAAACAAAAAATTCGGAAGCCATGATACATTTTAGTCTATTTGGATATTTCAAGCTCACCACACAAAAACAATGGGAGATTTGAAAGCCAGTTTTTTCCATTCCAGAGGCGACAAGTTTTGTTTTGTCTAAACCCATTCAATGATTACAAATCGATGGGTTTGAACGTTCGTGTCCAAACTAGAGATGTAACAAATATTCGGACTATTTTGGATACTGGTGAAAGTATTTTTTTGACATCTCGTAACACGAAAACAATGGACTGTGTGTTGTGATTTTTGTGGTAATTAAAATAAGTTAGTTAAGTTAGTGTCATATTCTGGGGCTAAGACTATTATACTTCTGTGATTCCAGTTTCCAGGATTTGTGTGTGTTAAAAGTATAATTTTAAATGATTCAATACTTTAAAAAGATAAGTAGCATTGTAAAATTCAATTCTATTCGATATTTGTACATAAAATAATTCATTTATTTTAGATCGTTGGGACATCTTAAATCCAAACTCCCACGCCTTAAACTAGCACAATCACCTTAGTTTGCTCGTAAAAAATTAAACGGCCCATTTCCTCAGCAAAAAGTTCCAGGCACAAAAGTTCGTATGTATGAGAAAAAATTAGGAAGTCTGTCGGACGCCGCGCTGATTAACGCTATTTATTTTTCACGTTACGTTGGACTATGTGCTCGAAGGACTGTATCCACTAGCCAAGGTTTAAACGAAGATTTTTTTGTTAAAATATGTTTTGAGATCTTATCGATGTGTTTTTGTGTCCTTGTTATAATAATTCTGTGGTAATATGACATATTACCAGGTATTTTACGTGCCTCAGAATATCCTTTTCCCATGAGTGCTTACGGAAATTACAAAATGTCACCCTACACTGAATGCTTGCATTACAGATCCATTAGTTATTTTTAGGAATCTTTTCTTTTTCACTAGTTTTTGGTTTCCGCCTATATATGCGGGGGAAAAGGCGTGATATTAAGCATGTACGTACTTTTCAACTTTTTTTGTAGTTCCTTGAAAAAATAATAAGAATAAAGTTACGGAAATTACTGTAACACTATTTGATCAAAAAATTCCATGGTAACAGACTTTTTATCATGGTAAATTAACATTTCACGAGAAACAGTAGTCAGGACACTGCAACATAGGAATATTGCAGGCCGTAATAATACTGCACTGCGATGCGAAACAAAGGAAAATGGTGTCGCTAGACCCTCGGGCAAGGGGCTTACAATTTTATTTTATACAATTTCATACATTTTATAAAAGAAACCATTTTTTAAACATAATTCATAGAACCCATTCAACAAAACAATTTTACCTTGCAAAGTAAAAACACTGAAATATTATATTTTAATATAAAAATTCATCGTTTCAAGTAATAAAATATGAATCTACTAAATCAAAACCTCAACATTGAAGCTCAAATAAATATTCTCAAAATATGGACGGTAAAGAGAGAGAAAGATGAACGAAATCCATTCTTCATCACTTGCAAGTACCAGGGCAGCAGCACACCTCAAGAGCTCCATCAATCACGCGTCAGATCAAACACGGATCGTTGCGCGCCATAGAGTAGATAAATTGTCTCTGTTACGTACAAATATCATCGAGTTCTGTGGTCTTGAAAACGACGATTTAGAAAGATAAATGTTACTATAAATGTACCTATTTTAAAGACTATGTATTAAATTTGTATAGTAACTTAGTTCCACCATGCAATTTGTAAAGGTGCAAAATATCAAAGGAAAAAGTATGTATAAATAAAAAATATAAACCTAAATATAAATTTAAAATACGATTTACTTTTAAAGCAATTCTGTAGCTGTAGCCATAAATTGCACATCAATAACAAAGAGTGCCAAGCCAAAAAACAAAATTTATTCATTAACAATTCGGTTGCGTTTACTGCCGGACCTCCCTCGAGGGAAGCTACCCCATAATCACGATTGGGGAACAAATTGATGATCTGAAAAACGCAGGTGGACTTTTGCCATCTCCTAAATAATATTGTGCCCTGGTACTCTCAGGGGAAAAATGAGATGGTTTTTACACCCAGTACCGCTACTAAATCACGAAATGATGATCCGATGTAGCGAAACTCTATAATTTAAGATAAACCAATATTTATTGTTTGTTTCTGTTCTGATATTATTTGTTTTATTGGTAAAAATGTTTTTTGTGTATTTCCGGAGGAGTATCATTTCACGCAAACATTCATTGTACATTGGTTGGTAAAAATAAATATCACAATTCAATCAGGAATATACATATATAATAGGCATAATTTCTTGAATATTTTTTTAGTTATTTTTTTTAGATTAGTAAATTCACTATTGTAAAGTGTACGGGAATTATATGGATGTTTTCATTTGATATACGAAGTTTGAAAAATATGATATCGTATACAAAATATTGCATATTACAGAAACTATAAGGACATACATCTTGACATCCGTCTTCGGGGCCGCACATAAGAACAAGTAAATTATGTTCGTGCTCATACATATTCAGGGACATCACACTCGCTTACGACTCGCCGAGGAAAAAACCAGCCTTATCTCACCTTTTATCTTGTTTATTTACCAGTATTTCGTATTATATGGAAGAAGAGTATAGATTCCGTAAGATGCTTTACAAATAGGCGCACATGATCTGATAGGAGGTTTAGCAGAACGATTGATAGGCCTTTGTTTGCAGCAAGTATTATTGTGTTTACTCTCTCACACCTTAAATTCAATGTAGATTTTCATTATATTGTACATAAGTACATAATAAATTATGTGAAATCACGCCTTTTTCCTATGGAAATAAGCAGATACCAAGGATGCCATCTGGCACCGTCCTTACAAACGTATTTTACTTCATTTTTATGCTGATTCCTTGCCAGATATATTATGATTTTGATCATACCTTTGAAAATACATTATAATACATTTTAAAAACAACAATATTCTCAATATTTGTCCACACAAATCTTCAGAGCGTGACCATACATAAAATGTTGGTCAAAGCATTATCCAGAGTCTTTTTATTCGTCGCCCTGGTGTCCGCGTGCGTGCAAATATTGCGACGTGAGTGTTTGGACTCCCCTATACCTCTGGCGCCCTAGTATATTTGCTTTGAGACGATTGAACGCCTGGTTATCCGAGCAATACAAAATGGACACCTTTGTACGGGATTTGTTTCTTTATTTGTTCCTTTTTTCAACAAGCCTCAAATATTAATTAAATAATATTATTTTCTTCTTATTTAACAATGGAGTTAGTTGTCTGTGTAGTTGTTAGTCGATTACAAGAACAGTAAATAATATAATAATGTAATTTTTTGATGAAAACTATTAAACTTTATACCTGCGTACATTTTATACAACTTACTTATTTATCAAACGAAGTGAACCTAACGAGCGGTGCACAAAGGTAATGGCAAAGACAACTGCAAAGAATTTCCCGATTAGAAAGAAAACTTTTATGTTTTCTATTTGTTAAAACGTTGAAGATGTGCTAAGTAATACTTTTACTTTAATGGAGAAAATGTGTTTATGTGAAGAAACAATCTTTTAAATTGTCAAATGGGTTTTATAAATCTACATCTATAGTATTAGAACGACTTTTTATTCCCGGTTTTCCATCAAAAATCATCCACCGTAGACGAAATCGTCGGTAAAAGTTAGTACGAAATATAAAAACGAAACAGTTTTGGATGACGATGCAATATTTGCCGTTGGCGCCTCCATTTTAACAAATTGTTCGCTGCATGATTTATTCTCCCCTGGTAGAGAGCTTATTTTGTACCAGGGTAATATGAAATCGATACTGATGTCTGCCTCTGTCATCGAACGAGCTGCGTTTACAGAAAAAAGAGTTAATTTTAAAGCCAATTTTAAGTTAATTTTACATGTATTGATTACAGTCATATTAATAACAAAAACAGACGTGTTAAAATAACTGAAATATGTTCATTTAAAATTAAAACGCGTGTTTAATTAAAAACAGCGGTATTTTGTGAACGAAATATGAAAGTTTATTCATATTCATGCACGTGACTTTCAATCAGTGGCTGACGGATGTAAAACTGTTTTGTAAAGACTCAGTAATGCGTTATTGATGACTAACTTTATCTAGAGAAAGCACAACAAGTAAATCTAAAATATTCAATTCATCAATAGTTACGACTAAATTCTTATACATAATATACTCTTAAATATAAAAAATTAAGAACTCCCGAAATAATTGACTATTCAAGCATGTATCTGTACTACCAACCAACAACAAAAATAGAAAGTATGGTCTCTTAAATTATGCGTCCGGTCGTCTCATTTTCATTTCCATGTATTGCTTTTCATCGCTATTATAAAATATAAGGAAAAATGAAGCTACGCATTATCCCAGAGAGAATTGGAGCCAATCGACTGTAGCAAGATGCAATTTGTTTGTGAACTATGTTATTTGCAATCTAGTAGAAAATTTAAAAGCCATTTTGTATATTACCTGCTTAGAATGTTAACTAAGAAACGAGGGGACTTGTACAACTATAATATTGCTATTCAAAACTGTTATTTAGTTCAAAAGTTGGAAACTGTTAGAATAATATTTTGTAAATTATACTTAAAGAGTAAATTTTCATAGCAGATAAGATTTGGGTTGTTACGCAATTTTCTACATGAAAAGTCAAAATACATCCCTTATAATAAAATGTCGAGCAATTTATACAATATTTTCTTTGAAACTTCAATGTACATTTTGATATCACATAAAAAATTACGTATTGCCTGAAGTCCTATTAGTTTGTGAGGGTGTGTGTACGTGTTAATCCTTCAGGCAAAAACGAATGAATAGAGAAATTTCCCACATAGTGGATATAAACCTGGATTACGCACGAGATACATACTTTATAACCTAAGGAATCCTTCCACGCCGAAGTCACTGACTCCAACTATATTTTCACCTATTTGGGTTCGAATCCCACCCGGGATAAATATTTGTGTGATGAGCACGAGTATTTATTCTGAACCTGGTTGTTAATTTATCTCTATAAGTATGTATTTAGAAGAATATTATCGGTTATCTGGTTACCATAGTACAAGCTCTGCTTAATTTGGAATCAGATTACCGTGCGTGTAAGTAGTCCCACAATATTTATATTTATTTATTTATTTCTTTTACTTCAGTGATACCAAAAAGATTTTTTTTATATAGATTTTTATACACTTGGTAAATTTGATAAAAGCGTCCTAGACGAAACCTAGTTTCCGTATAAAGTCCAATAGGCAGGTAATACGTGTCACAAAGTGCTAGCGCCGACAATTGCGACGTGTCCTGCACTCAACTGAATATTAAGTAAACCTATCGGTGCTATTGAGTTATTGCACTTGCAACTACTTCAATACTTTTGAGTTATTACTTGCTACACTTTGAATTAGATGGTTCTGCTTACTATTGAAAAACTTGTGCCAAGTATGTGAGTAACTTGTTTTTTTCGACAACGAAATTTAATATGTTATTTTCGAAATGATTTCTCATTACAATGAGCCCTTTTTATTTGACATGGTGTATAGAATTATAGTGACTATTGATGTTAATAATGGTATTTTCAAAAACAGACGTAAAATTAATGAAAGCCTAGCTGTACTCCGCTTGTGTGTTTTCCTGTATTCCTGAATTTATATAAACAAAAACAGTTAAATCGATTCAGCCATTGACCGATCTTAGCAAGACTAGCAAACGAATTCACTCATTTTACAAACTTGTTTTAATTTACCTGTCCCAATGTATATTTTTAACAAATAAAGAGAAAGAGAATAATATTTATTTAGACTACAACTAAACTATCGCCAAAACTATGAATAAAAAGCGTCATATTCGTAGTAAAACCCTGCATGTTGCACCACAGCACCGCAGATTGCGTTCGTGTCGTATCACCGGTATCGAAGACGACGCGACTCGATCACACTTCAAATTAACTTGCACTACACACTACATCGCACCCACTACAATGCAATCTGCTCACATCAACTGTGAATATATCGATGTAAAGAAAGTAAAGTTGAGTGGTCTGGGTTATAAAGATTTTGGTGTTTGAAAGAGGAAATAATAAACACTGATTGACTTTAAACATTATGGGGAATAGGTACTCTAATCACTTTTCCATTCACAGATTACCTAGTGTTTTATAAATTTTATAGAATTACTTAATGAAATAGAGTATTGTAAATTGTGTTGTGAAGCCCTGAATATGCTGAGATAATGTTTTCTTTTTATAAGTAAAATCAAATATAACACGATTAGCTACACGTTTACTTTTTTTTAAATTATCCTAAATCAAGTAAAAAAAACATCTAGATAAGTAAAAAAGTTATCAAGTAGCGTTAGCAAAGATTTATTTCACAGAGAATCTGTGTACAAAAACATGTTAAACAGAGTGTTCCCTAAAATCTACTGCACCAATTACGCTTGGCCCCTAAACAGAACAGCAAATATGAAAATTTAACAAAATGTCGGACTTGTACCGCAACACCGTTCACGTTGTTAACGTTTATTAGGAATTCCCGCAAAAAACGCCAATAATCCGATTATGAACGTACATAGCCTGTAGCCACTGGATTTAAAGCTTGCAGTATACATATCCACTGGAAAACGAGTCGCAACTGCATTGCTTTTGACACTGACCAATGATATCCGCCAAATATAAACTACAAAATGATTTTATGATATTCAGCATGTAGTGTTATCGACTCGACTCCACTAGATACGGTCTCGCTTAGAATGCCGCCGCTTACTAGTTAATCCTATCCGGGAACAATCGACCGGTTGGGTGTTGTAATATCGGATAATTTTTATGTTTAACTGCACGTTTGGCGCAGTGGTTTAAGCGGTCACCTCGCCGCAACAACCGTAGCGCCGCGTGTGGTGGGTTCGAATCCCACCTGGGACAAATCTTTGTGTGATGAGCACGAGTATTTGTTCTGAGCCTGGATGTTAATGTATCTATATAAGTATGTATTTAGAAGTATATAAGTATGTTTATCGGTTATTTGATTACCATAGTACAAGCTCTGCTTAGTTTGGAATCAAAATGACCGTGTGTGAGTTGTCCAATAATATTTATTTATTTTATTTATTTATGTGCACTCTGCCCAACCCTATTAGAAAAGTGCTTGTAAGGAATACAGAACAATAGCACGATTCTACACATTTAAAATGTATTCCAAAAATAGTTTCTACTCACATTTTTCGGTAGCTAGCCGGTTGTTGATACTCGATAGTAATCGGGATACAGCTCAATGTGATGTGTGGTTTGGGCCGCTTGTTAGGTGATAGGTGTGCTTCGACCCTTAAGTGGAATTACGCGGAACGTTTATATACTTCGTTTAAACATTCATACGAATTATAAAGAGAGAAGGAATTTGGTTTACAAGTGCCGGATTATTTTGCCAAATTCACGTAATGGAATGTTGCTTTTATGTGTCTGTTATTTGGTAAAACCACTAAATGGTTTCGTCTGGATTTTTCAGACAGATTTCATTTAAAACACGATTGCTAGAGACGTTTTTAAATAGCCTTTCGGTCAGTCTACGGCTTATAACGTTTACTAAGTTTGCCACAATCGACTTAGTAAGTACAATTATATGAACGTTTTTACACTAATGGTCAGATTCTTCAGAATCAATTCTACGTTCATATTTCTATGCTAGAAAACGTCTTTGTGTTATACTCTTCGTAAAGCTTAAGATAAGTCACATATCTATATTATGTCCAAACAATAGCGTAATCAAATACCTATACAATATAATAGGAGAGTCTAATTATCGCTCGTAGTTTATTTCACACAACCATTTTTGCCGTGTTAAAAGATAGCATACAAAAACAAATGTCAGACAAGCCTCAGGCAAGTTTAAATAAATCCATGTAAAAATACACCAGTGTTATTTTATTTGGAAACGTATAGTGTGTGTGTTCGCACGACTGCGCGACTGCTCGTCAAATAGTGTATGCAGCCGTATTGTGGTAGATTTGTGCCGTGATCGACGCTACACGCTCAGTTATGTGAGCTGAAGAGCGGTACTACTGGTTACAATCTCGCTCGAATATTTTAGGCCTGATTTCACCACTTCTCGATAAATGTTAGATAGCTAATCACTGACAGTAGTTTTAATACGTTTGCTGTCAGCTTATCGTATCGTAGGTTATCTGACGCTCATTTATAAACTATGAAACTGGCTCACAGAATGGCTTAGGATCACAGAATGATGCTTATTTTGACTTGTAAGTGGGAGTACTCAAATGCTACTTTATTATTTAATAGGCAAATTTAAGGTTGGGAATTCTTGCACTATTTCATAATACTGTAGTCCGTTACGTCAAACCGACTTTTAATATCAAATTTTTATTCTACAGAATAGCACAGACTTTTCTCTTATGTTTGAATTCAGCTAATAGTTATAAGTTTTTAAAACATTCGGTTTATTTTTTAGCACTGGAGGATTGTTTAGATATAAAAAGAGATATATTCATATTTAAACGAACCAAGAACTAGTAAATTAGTAATTTCGCAACAAGTCTAACACTTCTGTAGTTATTTTAATTCTACGGTACGAAAGTAGGCCTCCACATTCAGCCTGACAGCTGGCGCTAACATCGACGTGTTCATACCACCATACATGTTTTATGATAGCCTGGTACCTCGAGCTATGTATCAACGTATAACGCCCTCGCAACACGGGGTAGACAGTACAAATATTATTTTAGCGACGCGGTGGATCGCGTTTAAATGTGGCCTTATGTGCAGACACATATTTACAAACATATATACATATTATATCACTTATTATGTATGTTGAATATACAAAGATGGTTTGAAAATGTCTGAATACACTGTCTGCTTTCTGTGTTTCTCTGTCTTCTATAAAGGCCATATCTTGCGGTATGATCAAGGTAAAAGCTACTTCGAATGGTCCTAGATTATAAGTTTTTGATATTTCGTAACATACGTGTATGTAGCCCTACTTTGTGTCCGTGTGTTATTCCTAGATATACAAAACTCATGATTTTCTTAAACTATGTATGTTACGTAATTAATTAATAATGTTTTTATTGTTTCAGATCTTCATCATGGGCCAGTGTTACTTAATAACGTTATGTGCTTTGACTTTCTTCACCACGGTCTACTGTCAAACTGGTAAGTTTATTACATCCCCGTAGAGATAAAGAAAATCATATAATTTAATGTATCTATATAAGTATGTATTTAGAAGTATATAAGTATGTTTATCAGTTATTTGGTTACCATAGTACAAGCTCTGCTTAGTTTGGAATCAAATGACCGTGTGTGAGTTGTCCAATCATATTTATTTATATTTATTTATTTATTTTATTTATATTTTGATATTAAAGCGCAAAACTGCGAAAAGCAAGACTAGGTTAATCAACTACACCTACAATCAATTACTTCATTTCTGAAGCCGTTGTAACACTTGCTGTAAACATAAAAGAAAATTAACCTGTAGAGTGTGAGCAAAAGACAGTACACTATTAGACGAAGAAGTTACTTGTGCACGAACGAACAGCGCCTTGTCATCACCCATGAACAATTTGATGACATGTTACCTCACCCAGTGACGTCAATAGGAAAACTCATCGAAATTCACTTTCCCTCCAGAAACGGAACCACCAACAACGGTGACCACTAAGCAGCCGCCGACAACAACAGTGATCACTTCCACCACCACCGCCTGGGAGACGGAGACGCTGAACGAAGGCCAGGCCATACAGAAGGCGCTGCAGTACTTGCTGCAGCACCGCCAGCCTGACTGGGGCTGGGGCAATGATACCCATCATGTTATGTTGACTTTACAGGTACGTACCTACCAGTACCTTTCTGCCATAAGAGGAATAATGTATCACCACTTGTGATACCTGTATTCTGAACAAATAAATGCTTGAATTTGAGGAATACAGGCTTGAATAGTAGATACTGAACTAATCAAGCCTGTATTCAGTAGTAAATGGGTAAGATCTAAATGGACGCGATAAGGGGAATCCCGTGCGAAAAATGCATCGATCGTAACATGTCAAGAAAAATAGTATTTGTGTTGTTAAGATTACTTCTTTTTGAGGTCCAAATGACCCAATGCAATTAGAGCTGAGATTAGATGAACATAACTTCCTTAATGTAGGTACCCAAGATATTTCTATGCAAGTAGATACTTGAATTGTACGCCTCCGAAACCACGTTATTATTGATAATTTTTTTTTTGCTCTTCGCGGCTTATTGTTTTCATGTCTATTTCAGTTGGCAAACAACACAGGCAAGGAGATAGAACAGCAAGGCCTGGAGATGCAGCTGTCTGCCAAACAGATGGAGATTGAGATACTGCTCATGATGTCCAAGTGAGTAACCCACGTTTTAATACAGTGACAAAACACTTAGTTCTAACTAACTTTAAGATCATAAACGTGCTTACTTCATCAAAATTCAATTCAATGTATTTCTTACGTAAAAGAGAACATTGTAAATAACTACACTTGGCATGCTTAATACTAATTAGAAAACAATTACAAACTCCTGCAGAGTTGTCTAAGTTCAGTGGAACTCTCCGCTGTAACCGAGTCTCGTCTAGAAGGACATTATCATAGTTAATATAATTTCTAATATTACTTTGTCTAAATAACATAGCGAAAAGATAAACAGTCACTTCGAGTCCAGAAGACCAAAATATATGACTTATAGGACTATATCATGTCATACTGATCTACCACGTACTCACTACCCTCTCCAATATCGCGTTACATTTTTAGAATCGCACATACATTGTGAACATGTTGACATACATTTCGCGTGTGTCCTAAATAGTTACCATACTGTGTACATTGTAATTCTATGCTCAAACAGAAAGCAATCAACGGAATAGCTTCATAAATGCTTTTAATACTTAAGTTGACTGGTTAATATACATTCGCGATATAACGCTTGTTTTATACATCTATGAGTACTTCCAAAGTAAAGTCAACATCTTTGTTACAAGACTTTCATATTATTCTAACCCCTTTTAACCTTAGCTACGCATCTAACCAGAGATTAAAAATTTGAAAAGCATCTAAAGTGCTTAAAACTATCACGGCTTCAAAACATAATACTAACCCATATAATATATCCCCAGAACTATTTTATCACTGATTTCTGTATTTCTTAGATATACTTATGTTAAGTGCGTTAATTTTTACATATGTAAATGAGTGCATAAGTTTGGGCAAATATGGGCTAAATAGCTAAACGGGTATTAAATCGTGCTTAACGTGAAAATAATTTCTCAAAGCCTATTACTACAACAATAATCTTTGCAGGCACCACGAGTCTCCTCCCCCACTCGGGCGCCTGGCTGCCTACACGCTAGCTCTTGGCGCGCTGTGCAAGGACCCGCGCTCCTTCCACGGCCGCGACTTAGTAGCGGCCCTGCTCCATCGAGAACCACCCCATGACCTGGAGTTCGCGTACGCTACCCTCGCGGCGTGTTCTTCAGCTGCTCATGTACGACGTCGCCATATCAGGAGGCTGCTGGATATTGCTAATGCTGCGTCTGATCATAGTCTTGGTAAGGACTTTACATGCTTAAAATTTTTACGGATTGTTGAAATGGAGGTAATGTGTAATAGAATCAATTCTTCAATAGATTCAGATTACCTACCTTCCTATTATCTATTGAAAGAATCTGAATCTGAAAGGTTTTACAAGGCTATAAAACCAGTACCTAAGGCAAAACCAGCAAAAGTAAACCACGCAATAACTCTTTCGACTGCCAAACATAAAATGAAGTTAAACAAATGAATATTGCTCATACTTTTTGTGTTATCTTTAGACACGATCTCAATGGTGATTCTGGCACTGAGATGCGTGGTACAGGACCACAGACACCGCAGCCTTATCCACTTCGTGAGACGTCCCATGGCTGGACTAGCCCGTCAGCAGCACTCTGATGGTAGCTTCGGTACTCTTACTACTACGGCCCTCGCTATACAGGTAAGCACGATAAAAACGAATAATGAAGGAACATTTGAGATCAGGCAGCCCTATCAGATATAGAAAATAACTACAAAGTAACTTAACAATGTCGGCCATGTAAGATATAGGTTCTAATATAGGGACTGACCACTTGACTGCTCTAAAGAGAGTATTGAAAAGTAGCTTTTTCCGATTATTCATCAGTTTTTCTTTTGCTTTCCCTGTGAAGGCAGGCGCTGCAATTAAAATTCACAAAAGACCACATCATCACCTATCCAATTTTTATACCTCAAGTAAACTCTTCTTCCAGGCTCTAGAAGACTCAGACAGTGGTCCCGGCGCGCACCAGCACTGGAGCTTCCCAGCGGCTCGCAAGTGGCTGCTGGAGCGACAGAGCGCGGACGGCGGGTGGGGAGACGTGGCCAAGACTGCTGCTGCCGTCGCCGCCTTGACCCCCGCCTCGCTGGCCGCTGTACGACCCCCGCACTGCAGTGATAAGCTGCTTGACAGCCGACATGAACCATTAGGTAAGTGGAAATAAACAACAACAAGGAACTGCTTAGGAAAATTATGACATCACGGTAACTAAGCATGAAAGTGTGAAGGAATGCCGCCACGCATGAAAACACAACGATAAAATTTTTGGAAGAACAAAAAAACCAGAGCATCTAATGCGACCACTTTAACTTTTATCATGCATGCCATGAAATGGTTTCATGAAGGTGTGATTGAATAATCGCACCTTTATAATGTTGGGATTATAAGCAGCTGAAGTATTTTAAAGGCTTTGTTAAACTTGCAAACTGCATACTGGAAATAGATTTCGTTCCGCTCGCGGTAAAAATCGGGCTTTAGGGTTCGTTCCGCTGCGGTAAAAATCGGGCTTTAGGGTTTGTAATAATTGGCATTATAGACTCCTACTCTGATTTCACCAAGCAACGCTATTATTGGTCGGCGATACAAGTTGAGACTAAACTTTTGTAAAACATACCATTTTATTGGTCCTTCCAGACAGTAACGGCGGCGACGGCACCCTGAAGCTGGCGTATCAGTCAGGCAGCACCAGCAACGACTCGGAGGCTCGCAACGTTTCCTTCACTTACACGCTGTGGCTCGGCACCAACGTCACTGAGAACTACACCCTGCACATGGTCGCTCCTAGGTAACGTCTTTAATCCTACTATACTCAGGCCGTTACAAACGTGCGAACTACGTCATAATCAAAAGAATCATAGGAATGTGCTAGTGTAAGTGCGAGCGAAAGACTCCGTTAAAATAACATGACTTAGTTCGCACGTTTGAAATGGCCAGAGTATAGCGGTCCTTGAGGTGGTCTCTCGAGTGCTATAAAGCATCGTTATAGTACGATACCTGTAGCGCGATTCTCTACAGCCGGTACTATCGAGTGTCGAATGTTTGACATTTAAAATGTACTGCAAAAAATAGTTCCTAAGGCGCCCGCTAGAGATGCTAATCAGTATTTCAATTAGCGTTTTTATTAAAGTGGGATAGAAAACGAATCAAGATAAAAAGCACTTAAACTTGGACTATAAAATGAAGTAATAAATTCACAATAACGTCAGGAAATAAACCAGATAAAATTATTTTACCACTGACTACAATCGACACTAAAATTTAGAATAAGTACTTCTCTATAACATTAAACCCCAGTTTTAACTTCTACAATGAAACTTAATAGGACAGTTTATTTTTGAACATCTATCCCTAAAAATCTAAAATTGATTAAACAAATACTATATTTCTGAATAGCTCCTAAAAAAACAGAACTCAATCAAACAAAATTACCTTTCTAGGAACGTCTCCTTCTACCACGTGATGCAAATGGCGGCCGAACACAACCCTAAGTTCAAGTTTGAGGCGAGCGAGTGGCCCAACGGTCACTACGTGCATACCCTGGCCGGCCACAAGGAGGAACCCATGGGCTACCACTACTGGCTGCTGTACCGTCTGCCTGAGATACCGGACCCTGCCAGCCCGCCTGGCAACCAGCTTGTCGCTCCAGTTGGTAAGAACCACTTCACTTTTATACAATTTTGAACTGACCTTAAAAGAATCAAATCTTAAGGAGCTAGGAAACATCCAGTACGTAAAAATAGGGTCTATTGTTAATGATGAGACGTGGGTAGGAACATTAGGGGTCGAAGGCCCTTCGGGTATAACGGGCGTGATATTAGGTATGTAATTAATTTAGCAGTAAATACTGGACGATTTAATAGCTATAAATAAGTACTCCTTGTACATTCAGCCATTTTGATTAGCCTCAGATGAGACGTATAGGTCTTGCGCAGTCCACCTTTTTGTTTTGTTAAACGTAACGTCAATCTGGGTAACTTTGAATCATTTGGGTAACATTGACTGTGGGAATATGAACAAGTTTCAATTATTTTTTCATATGAAACCAACAGAATTGATAAAAGTTTGCAAAACTAATATAAACTTTTATCACGAACTACGAAAATTTATCATGTACTACGAAATATGTTTTGTTTATTCGTCATAGTATAGATTCGATTTCAGCATCATTCGTTAGTTAAGTCAAATACCTACCTAACTAAAAATGTAATTCCTCAACGTTTTATAATACCGTAATACTGATTGATCTTCGTTTCTTTGCAGGTGTGGACGACTTATTAGTAGAAGACGGTGAACACTATCTGTTCTGGTACAAGAAGCTGTAACTCGTGAGCTCACCAGTCACCACCACGCTCCAGCTGATTGTTCTCTACCATTTCACACCAATTCCTTTAGTATAGTTTCTCTACACCAATTATTTATATACGACCTGTCGGATACATGACCTTTGACCTTTAACCCTGTACCGGCCCACTTCTAGGCAAGGGTCTCCTCCTAATGTGAGGGAGGCTTTAGATCACGATAACAGCAAGCTGGTCAAGGAACTTTGCATGCCCTCAAGAAATATATTAAACCATTTTAAGGCATGCAAGTTATCAACAGTCTAGTAATTACTGCTATGCAATTTTACAATAAGTACCTTACAATTGTATTCGCTAGAAAGGGGTCTTCATTACTCTCGTTACTTCATAAGTATGCAATGCAAAAGAATGATTTTTGGTAAAAGCTGAATTAATTTATTTTCTATTGCAGTATCATTTCCGGCAGGTCTTAAACTCCCAACTTTTATCTAACTGTACTTTATAAACTTCAATAGAAAAGTTGTAACGTTAGAAACATATATATCAGTCGTTAATATTTTAAGCAACTGGAATACTTTGTAGTTTGAAATTATATATCACAAGTAGTGGTTAGAGACTCTTAAGGTTACCTTCTAGAGATGCTGTATGAAGATATGATGATGAGCTTCTTCATCAATGATGGAGAATGGGTAAAGCGTTTGCTGTGACAAGTACCAAAGATGTATGTTTACCATTTCGTGCCCGGAGGGGTGTTTTGATGTAAATATTTCCGTGGTGTTTTAGCATGAGAATAAATAAAAATACATTTGAATTATTTTACCTTATATTATCGGACCTAACAACAATATGCAATTCCGTTTGATGCACGCAGTAATTCAGATACCTATTAGAGCTCGCAGTGACTCTACACAATAACATATTCTTGCGTGAAATATTAGTTTTATAAAAGTTGCATTACAGCATTACTAGAATCAGCCATAAAGCATGGTATTTTCTCTTGGAAATACTTACTATAAATTACTATTCATATTTCGTGACATTTTGTCCTAGTACAGATTTTACACTCAAAATACTGCTACTGAAAATACAGTTTTGCTCTATATTGAGTGGTATTTATCTCATGCTAAAACAACAAGCGTAGGTTCTATCTATGTGAGGAACAATTACTTCAGTGTTTACTTAATATGCATTATATTTTAAAAGTGCAATAATTCTGTAATGTAAGTCAGTAATATAGACAGAAAATATGTGTTTTTCTGATAATTATGACAAATTTTTTATCAGAAAATAAGTATTTTCTGGTAATAATGACATAATTTTTATCAGAAAATAAGTTTTTTTCTGATGATAATGACATAATTTTTATCAGAAAATAAGTGTTTTTCTGATAATAATGACATAATTTTTATCAGAAAATTAGTGTTTTTCTGATAATAACATAATTTTTATCTGCAATACTTTGCATGCGTTAGTTGGAAGCATGTAATATAGCTACTAGATCAACGTTTAAGATTCGTGTTAACAGTAAGCGATTCTCAATTTAACAATTTTTAATACAAACTTCGGGTCAATGGAAGACTTCTATCACGCACACATATTACTTTAACTGACTTCAAAAAGGAAGAGGTTGTATGTTCGAATTATTGTTTTTTTTATGTCCTACCTACAGTTATTAACTTGAAACTTACGGGCAAATTGTGAATGGTTTATTTTACTTCGAACTCGACGGCGAATGTGCGCCAATGCTAACGAGTAGTAAACCGTGTTTAAAATATATTAAGTTGGCATAAATCCTTTCAGTTTCAATTCTTAAAAACAAAACTTCTACATTTTATGAAAGTCTTTATTTTTGTTAATTACTATTAATTTTCTGATATTTCATATCCGAAAAGGTAAACTACCTTTGACCATAGTAGTAATATTTATTAAAAGATTTTTGTTAAGTTAAGTACACCTTAAGGTAAGTCTTACCATTGACCCGTTGTCCTATTCTAGTAATATAATATGTAATCTCAAACCATAGATTTTAAAACTAATCATTTTAGACGAGACTGAACGCAAGAGTTATCTGATTTAATGCGTTAGAATAACATTTTTATTGTACCTATTGAATGGTTCTTAATAAAGTATAAAAAATTATATACGTGTGTTTTATTTCAACCCCTTTCACCAATTGTTTCTGCCACTTACTTCTCCAATACATTTTAAGTATATCTACGACAATGATAATAAAATAGGGAAAATACAGAAATCTATTTATATTCTATGATATAAA
Source organism: Anticarsia gemmatalis (assembly GCF_050436995.1). NCBI lineage: Eukaryota > Metazoa > Arthropoda > Insecta > Lepidoptera > Erebidae > Anticarsia > Anticarsia gemmatalis. The sequence goes on along the minus strand of NC_134764.1, from coordinate 2,215,655 downwards.
GTTACCAATAAAATAGATAAGGAAGGATCGAATCAAGTGGCGTTATATAGTCTCTACCTAACCGATCCCTATAGGAAAGAGGCGTGATTATTAACAAGTGTCTTACCTATATAAAATAGAATAATGTATACCTACAGACACATTGAATACGCGTGCTGGTTGTACGCGTGGTACGCGTGCACGAATGCATACGTGCACACTCATCAGCAAAGTTGAATAGTTCTAATGTTATTACTTCTAGTGAAGATTCCAATGATTAGTCAAACGACACATTTAAGATCCAACATTTATTAAATTTGTACAATTTACATATAACACCAATTCGACAGGTCGGCTAGGTACACAATACCTAAGTGCACAGTAAGCTACAAAACCTCATATATTGAGTACAAAATGAAAAACAATACTGTCATCATAAAAATAGCATTTGAATATATTTTATTTGGAAAGTGCTTATCATAAGAACTTACATGTTAGTTATTAAATTAACTTAAAATCACGCATACAACCTTCTTTTATTGTAACTAAACATGAAAAGGAACATTTTAAAATAAAATAGTTATAACTAAAATGAAAAAATGTCTTTAACCCATCGTAAAGCAATTCGTACTTAAATTAAATATTGCTTTAATTTGAATATTAAATGTAGCATTCGGACTCAAAAGAGTTCGACTGAATCCCTTCAATAACGTTTACTAAACGAAAATAAAACTAAATTCCCTGTTCCGGAATCTCAATAATGTCCATTGCATTAAACAGTAGCGTATGTAGTATAATGGCAATACTCGCGGTTGCTAGGCTACCAACAAAATGGTTGCCATAATTACGATTTGCTAAAATCAAAAGCTTACATTTATAATATTAAATTAATTAAAATCTCACCTATACTTGTATTTTTCGGGTACTGAAAATGCTTGCAAAATTATATCATGTTAGACATTCAAAAAACTACACATAATTGATAATATTCAGGTCTGAACTACCAACAATACCTAATATACAAAATTACAAAAAAGAATCTTGGAGTTCAATGTCCTTTTGTCCGCAACTTTGTTTGATATTTTTAAAATATTGACACTGGCAATCTCCAGTTTAGAATTTTTTTATACGGCAGATTTTTTTAAATTCAAGTTATGACAGTTTAAGCCCTTAGTATTGCCATTCACACAGTCACCGCCCGTTACAATTTATAGTTCCCCTATAGATGAATAGGTATGGACCATCAACTAGTCAACTAAATAAAATAAATGAAAAACAAATAATAATTACAATAGAATAAGAAACATTTATTACAATAATTAATTATAAATAAAAATGAGCAATATTTGATAAATAATTGTGCATAATTAATATTATTATTTGTAAATAATCGTGTTTATTATTTATTAAGTGTGCAAACACAGCGTATCTAATGTTTATATCTATATTTGTTTGTATGAAGAAACATTTCAATATTACATGAAAATAACCTTATTGAAAGACACCAAAACTGCTCTAATAATTCGATTACCTTGATATAGGTCTCAATTTGTTTAACAGATAGATATTCGACAAATGATTTCTTAGATTTCATATTCAAATAATCCACTTATTTTGTGTATAAGAATAGAATATAAGTATGTATATCAAATTAAAAGAAAGGCTTACCGGAAAATTCTGAACCCATTTCCCTACCAAAGTAAAATAAATAGGCTTTAAACAAACAAGTTTCCGTTGGCTATACTTGGTGATTTTTTAAGTTAACCATGTCTGTCCTTTCTGCATAATATTGAATGTTTCTTTGTACATACAATTGTGCATTGAGCGTCGGCTTGTTCAGATTGGATCTACGTAACAATTTTATATGAATGTTGCATGTGTACAAAATTTCTAATCACCAAAGGCTGTACATATTAATTTTAAAAAACCTTCTTAATAAATTCCCTGACTGCTATGTATTGGCACTGAAGTATTGTATAAACATGATTTAACTTAAGTTGAAACTCACTTTTTTTTTTAAATTGTATTGAAAAACACAATGGTCTTTTATTGTTGTTTTTTTTTTATTCAATTTTTTTTACCAATATAACCGTGATATTTGTCACAAATAATAATTGAATATTGTCCACTGAATTCTTATTCGGTTAACAATATAATATGAGTTCTGGTAACACAGTTAGCAGTTAGTAGTACTAACTTAGTACTACGCTATATCGAGCGCATGTACATATTATTATAATGTAGAAGCTTGAATGCTTCTACAAGAGTATAAAAATGCTATCAAGCCATAACATAAGGCTATTTGTTCACAATATTTCAATCCCAATACACTAATACTTGACATAAATTCGTACATTTCCTAATTGGCAACAATCAATAATATAATTCAAATGTGTTACGTCAGTGTGCGCTCAACTATTGCCACGTTGAAAATATATCAGCTTATAGCGTATATTATTTACAAGTATATTGGAATAGACTGAATAAAAATATGTTTCTCAAACTTTACTACACCATCACTAAAAGAAAAAGTTAACTTTATAATAAAATCTTTTAAATGTACCTTACTGTTTCAATAATGGGCATGGATATCTTCATAGAAGAAAGTGTATGTGTGTATTTTGTTTTAACCCATTACTGTCCCTGTTGCTGGGTAAGCAACTCCTCCCAAATGGAGAGCGAGGTAAGGCCTTGTACCTACCACATTAGGCACTCAATGCCTAACCACTAAAAAGTCAGGATTTATTTTACATGCCCTGAAGAATTGCATTACATAGCTCTTAGGCATGCAAGGTTTCATCACGATGTTAAATAATTTATTATTTCGTAATAAGGGAATCATAAATATTCATTTTGAACAAAATAAATAAATACGTGTGAAAGTTTGAGAAACATAATGAATAAATAAAACGACTATAATACATATTACTTATATCACATAGTGTACCGTAGAGGTAATTGTTGCAGCTCAAATCACTTTTGATACTTTACAGAATAGAACGGACTGAAGAGTTTTGATACTTAATAAGTTTGATATAAACTAAGATTTTTATACTATTACAACTTATATGAGTATATATTTTATAATTAAACTACGCTATTTGCATTCTTCATTGAAATATGTATAGAAATTAAGTGACACTATTCAAAACATAATAAATATAATATTTCGCGTTCCCACACAATTTTAATAACAGTTCAATTTGACGACTCATGGATAAGTATCAGTAAACATCTGTCAATATTCCAAGTGACACTTATTCAAACGTGGTAAAACTACCCGTAACATAACTGTATACGAAATATATCAACCAACTTTTCAAGCTAATTTAACAACGTCAAATAATTTTTACACGAACAATAAAATTCCGAATTTGTCACTACGATTCATCAAACATTCATCTGAAAAAATACCTAATAAAGAAATAAACCAACCAAACAAATATACCTTACATCTCAGTCCGTCCTATTCGTACAGTGCACGTTCAGTAGCGTGCACGTGACGTCACAGCTCGTCACAGCTGATACAGCTCTACACTAGGGCTCCAAGACGGACAGTCTGTTCATCACTGTGGTGTACGCGAGACCCAACGCCCATGATACTTCGTGGCCGTTCACTTTCTTGAATAACTGTAAACAATGTAAAATAATGAGAATTTTCTATATGTGGATAATCTGTATGTGGATAAATTGTAGGGCATTGATTTACAGGGTAGAAGACTACTTTAAATAGTCAAGGTAGTATTTACTGAATGAAATGCCATTATTTTAAAAAAAAAAAGAAAGCATTACAGTCATAAATACATCTACAGCCAAATTCATTATAAATACCCATATAAGCTTGAAAATTACGAACAAAAGTAAGGAGTTCATTTATAATTGGAATTATTAAATTGTAAATCCGAGATAAATTCGTCTTTCACATTTAATGACAAGTCTCATGTTTAGCGATGGAAAAATAACGCAGTCAAAACTATTTAATATTTATAACATCACTGAAGAGCAAAAAATTGGTTCAAAAATGTTCTTTTTTTTTGCTTAAGCTAGCATGATTAGATAAGATAAGTGCAGTACATACGGAGATGGGTTCGTTGTCGGCGATCTTGTAGGCGTCCTGCAGCAGCGCCACGACGTAGACCAGGTCGAGGCAGGCCCACGGCTGCTCCACGTTGGCGCCCGAGCACGCCCGTACTGCCGCGCCGCGGTACGCCGACACCGACACCGTGCCGCCCTTCATCACGTCTGTACATACAAATAAGTACAGTTTTGAATACTTAGGCATTCATAAATAAATAAATTTCATTCCAAACCAAGCAAAGCTTTTACTATGGTAACCAGATAATATTTCTAAATACCAGCCCACCAGGCTCGGAAAAGAAACTCGAGCTCATCACACAAAGTGCTTGTTCACGTTGGACCGCGCGGGCGCGGTGGCGGTCGCGAGCGCGGGGACGTGGCGATTTGTGTTCACGTTGGCCGCCAGGCGTTTGTTTCTACCGACAAGCTCAAACTGGTTCAAACTGGTTGAACTTACTTGACGTCGCGAGTACATCGCGCCCGCCACCGCTAGTTCGACGTGAACACACACGAACATCTTCACGCGTTTGATATAGCCGCGAGCGCGCGCCGCCGCTAGCTTGCCCGCTAGTTAGACCGCGCGTACAGTTTGTACGTGAACACTTCGGTATAACGCCATATGTTTGATATTTCGTGACTGCGCCCGCGAGTCAACGTGAATGAACACCTACGGTTATTGCAGCGGGGTTAACTACTGTGCCAAACGTACAGTTGGTTTCATAGTCTGTTGGGTTAACCGGTAGGTAATTGAACTTTGGGTTCAATGGCGCAGTCATTCAATAAAAAGGTGTTTCGAAGTGTACGTAGTCGGACCCGGTTGTTGTCGATTAAGACAACAGTAAGCTGTTAAGCCATTTTCAAAGCTTATCTGTGCGGCTTGACTTTAGGTTGACTGCCTCCCTGGCGCAGTGGTTTAGGTGGCCACGCCGATACCACTGCAACGGGAGGTCGTGGGTTCGATTCCCATACGGAGCAATTATTTGTGCGATCCACAAATAATTGCTTCGGGTCTGGTTGTGCTTTGTGTCCGTTGTTTGTATGTTTGTAAAAGTCCCCGCGACACAAGAGCTTATTCTTAGTGCGGGAGTTGTCTTTTTTAAAAGAAAGAAAAAGAAAAGAAAGGTTGAGAGGTTCATTGGCGCAAGGTATGGTATGGCGACGTCTATATACTACGGCGTAGAAGCTCTACGTAGACTGTCAAGTCGCGTGAAGCTGTAGATCGCTACATAGTTGACCTACGTAGGACGTCTATGCAGCGTACGTGTTCGAAAGCACGACGTAACATATACATGTCGGAACATAAAAAGAGTATAAAGACTCTTGGGTCGAAATGAGGTCGTATGCAGGAAGCCAACGCCATCTAGTGGTGTTCGATGGAGTTAGTGGGGCGCGTTGTTCGAATTTGAGAGATATGATTCTCTTCTGTTTTGGCGGGAATGGCGCGTGGACGACACTGAACCATCGGGTCTATCCCACTAGTCCCGTTGAGTTGTCCCGTGACGGGACAACTGGCACTATTTTGTCCCAGTTGTCCCGTGGCGGGACAAATGACACTGTTTTGGTGCCAGTTGTCCCGTTGCAGAAAAATCACGGGACTAATGGGACAGACGGAAGGGTCAAAACCACTTGTAATTGTAAAGTGTTCAATTGTACGAGTGTGACTTATTATCTATTTGACACTACCCACGACGCCCACAGTCGATGAATAGGTTTATCACAATGAGTACCTATGATGATGGAGGAAGAAAACCCAGGGAACCCACACCCCTTCGTCATATCATTATATCAATTATGAACCCGCAACGACGACATACATATATTATCGATGGCAATTTAAACAAAATTCTGCACAGCTGGCTAGTTTCAATGAATTGGCGCACTGTAGCCGGGTATGAGGTAGAGAGACATAGTTACCGATGATGCCGGCGTCGGCGGCCACGTCGTAGAAGTAGCTCATGGCGGCCACGGTCCCGCGCGGCGCGCGCGCCGGCTCCCAGTCCAGGCGCGCCAGCACGTAGCGCTTCACGAGCGCGTGGCACGCCGCGTACACCGCCGCGCGCTTCACGTTGGCGGCGCGCCGGGCTCCACTACAACACACGTATCAAACTAATCACGCATATTTTATACACGTCACTAAAAGTATGACAACACAACAACAAATTACATGAATTTTAGCTCTTTAATCACAAAGCGTACATGTATAGTATACGTACAATTAAGCTGCGTATACGCTAGAGGAGCCGTGCACTAATTTGTGTAGTGACGACTGACTTAAGAGCCTCGACCGAGCGCAATTTTAGAAGATATTTATGCTCCGCTTGTGCACGAGCCGAGCACTCCTAACGTAGACGCTTAAGAGTACACTACATAGAGCACAATGAACATACATTCACTTGGCCCAAAACGCTTGCTCGTAACCTGCGGTACACTATAACGAGATGCACGAATGTGAATGAAGCAAGACAAATTAATAGATATCGTAGCTACATGCTACGATATCTACAAATTTGTCTTGCGTTGTGTCCCTGCCTACTCCTATAGAAAAACAAGTGATTTTATGAATAGTAGTACGTACCTAATTAAATACTGTTTGTTGGCATAGGTCCAGGGCTCCTTCTGCACGATGGGGTCGACGCACACGGACGTGAACTCGCCCGTGTCGTTCTCCGACGAGCTCTCCATGCGGAACACGCCGTATCTAGCCGCTAAGAGACCCAAGTTTAAGTAACTGCAACAAAAGAAATAATATTCTTGGTAATTATATAAAGTTGAATGTTGTACGAGATTCTGACTTTATAAAAACTTCCAATAAAAAAAACATATTTAGTTTAAATCCTTATAATCCTTTAAAACAATAATTTAGCGAAGGAATATAATAGGCAACTCTAATATGTCGAGCAAAATCCGGCAACGTCGCATCAATTCACTCGACATCGCTAGCGACACATATCGCGGGACATTTATCTCCTGCTAGTATATCCCTTTTTTTGTGTGTCAGGAAAATGCATTACTGCAAGTCCCGCCCCAGGGAGGAGAGCGGGGGTCTGTCGAGCTCTCCCGCCGGCAAGGCGTTCCGGCTAACTTGGGCATACCGAATAAAAACCTGACGGTGTTCCTTCTACGGTCACCATAACGTGGCCAGGACGCGGTACCTCCAATCGGATACTCCGCGTCCCAGCCGTCCTAGTATATCCCTGGCAGATTCCCGAAAACTAGAAAAATGATTATTGTAGAGTATCGTACCTATGCGTATAAATAGTGATGTTGTTCCCGGCGGGCACGACGTGTCGGTCGACGGCGGGGTACTGCGGCGCGTCGCGCTCGCTCAGCTGGTACGTGATCTGCGTGGAGCCGCCGCCCAGGTCCAGCGCCGCCATCGTGTCGCTCTCCATTAGATCTGGAAACAAACGAGAATTACTTTACTTCTGTATTTTTTAGCTTTTTAGGATCTTATGGAAGTATTAAAAACAATGATTCCTAAGAATGAAAAATTGTAATATCAAAAATTTATGAGTTTTAAGAAGTTGTTTGAAGAATATCACTTTAAAATGAATTGTATTGCACGCATAATATTATTGTATAAGATTATATTCTAACCTAGGTTAAAATGATTTTTTTTCAAATAAAACTAATAAACGTGCATTTTTAAATTTCACTAAGATAGCGACAATATACAAAGTAAGATGGGTTAGTCCAATAAAAACTGTCTGTACTTATTAACTTGGAAGAGAGTAGTACCGAAATAAGTTGAACATTAATACTTACTATGCAGTAAGTTGACAGTGTACCAAATGAATATGCCTTCATCTGCTCCATCCATGATCTTCACACTGTCCGGGCCTACATCATAACCCAATCTGGAATCAAGAAGAAATATAATGAATCCATTGATAACTTACCCTCTTATTCATAAACACACTATAAACCTATTTTAGTTAAAAAACGACTACAGTATGTTTTCTCTTTTTCATTTTGCTAAGGAGTAAAAAAAAACAAAACACTTTATAAGCCTTTCATAACTTGATATATTTTTATGAATAAGAGGGTTATTTTCGATTATATTGATATCGAAGGTGATATACTGATATACTGTAATGTACTACAAATAATTTGTAAAACGTCCGGGACTTTGTGAACCTGTTGCTTTTTTGTGAACAGAACTCTACTTAAACGAAATATTACACTGTAACGTAACTTTTTCCTTAACGCTTTTTGCTAAAACAGTCGAACCGATTTGGATAAAATTTGGCAGGATAATGGATCATATTTTAGCTAAGGATGCAATATGCTGCTATCTTCAATAACAACATGTGAGCAGATTCGCGGGATAAGTTAGTAAATAACAAAGGTTAGTACTTACTTAGATATAGCAGCGGCGACTTGATCGATGAGTTCCTGGGCTTTCGCAGCAGGTAACAGTCGCAGTCCCGCCGTAGCTCGCACTATGAGCGGCGTGGAGCGACGCTTCTCCACCGGAGTTAGGAACTCTGCGTTCTTTATTAGCTGCACTATTGTATTTGCACCCTAAAATATTGAAAAATTATAAGGTTTTTATTACACTGCATCTTTTATATGATACAATATGGATGCTGATAAGGTAGAATAAAGATTTTTTTAATTATCTCCTAAAACTAAATAGCATGTGCATAGGTAGATACTTGTACTACAAAAATATTTTTTCTTGCAATTGCTATATACTTAACAAATTTTGTATGTAATAAATCCATGCTATATAAAAAATAAAAAAATAAATTTTACCCATTACTGTCCCACTGCTGGGCAAGGGTCTCCTCCCGTAATGAGGGAGGGGTTAGGCCTTAAGTCCACCACGCTGGCCAAGTGCGGGTTGGGGACTTTGCATGCCCTCAATAAATGTATTAAACAAATTTTTGGGCATGCAAGGTTTCCTCACGATGTTTTCCTTCACCGTTGGAGCATGTGATAATTATTTCTAATACACACATAACTTCGAAAAGTCATTGGTGTGTTGCCTCGGATTCGAACCTGCGACCACTGGCGTGGGAGCTATATGCATCAACTAATTTGTCTGGTGGATTTATGTAGCATAGCAAATCTCTGGTGGAAAGGCACCCCTAATCTGTCATATAATGAATCTTATACTCTATACACAATACACATAGGACAGTAATAAACTACTGAAAATAATAATGTTACCTTTTCAGGATCATCAGCAAATGAGGATAATCCCGGTTTTGTTTGCTCAAAATATTCATCTACTAAGTCCAAGTTGGCTTGGCCGAATACTGAAAAGAAAAAATAATTATCAAAATATAAAAATATTGTTTCCATGTAATTATACCACCTCGAAATACTGGGAAAATAATTAAGTAATGAGTGATAAAAACTGTTTATTTCTCATGCCTTTGTAAAATAGGTACTCTACCTACGTATTTAATTAGACACACGAAACAACCGGTTTTACTGATTACTTACATGAAATTGACATTTGTTTAGGACGATACTTTTTGCGACGCTACACCAAGTTGAAGTAAGCTTTGCCGCGTTTCAAGTAGGTATTCATATTGCTTGTTTTAGAAGCATACAATTTTTATAACTTATCTCAATAATGTCTCACATTGCCTTACTAATCGGCAAACGCCTTACGATGGGCTACTCTTATATAGTTAAATAAATTAATGGCATCAGTCTTCGTTTACACTTGTGTTAAAACACAATTTCAAATATATTTCAAAAAGACGATGTTTTATATTTATTATTAACCAATCATATTATGTATGAAATAGATGTTTATAAAAACATTTGCCTAAAATAGAAACACGTGAACGCGGCTTCAAACTTGTCGTCCTTCAGATATCAAGTGCATTGTACTCGTATCATGCAAATACTGTATTTGATATCACGTGAACAGCGCAGGTAGGAATGTATGGAGAATCCTGTACAACTATCAGTCAGTTTGTTTGTCACGCATGTATAAACCGCTGAACAAGCTTTGATAAAATTTAAAAAGATTTAGTTTGGAGATAGTTGGAGATCCCAGATCAAATGTATACTATTTTTATTTTATAAAATCGACACCTTAACGGTTGTAGGGGGGTGAAGTTTGTTTAATAGGATGTTGTATAGACTTTAGAATGGATGGAATATTTTCAAATCCGAATTTCGAGAATCTAACGTCTTAGTCATGTCAGTTTCTCAACATTCATTTCTTCAATATAAAACGTACTTATAGGGAAAATATTTATCTACAGACAAACTTCTTAGCCGGATGCAAGTAAGACCCCTTGACCTTTTCTGGATAATATAGTAATTACAGATACCATACAGTATTTCCCCGAAGTAAAACTCAAATGATAACCTACTAACATTAAAAATGCGCAAGTTTATATGGTTGTTACTTTTTCATACACAAACTAAGAATATTGGTGAAATTTTTTTTTTTTTCGCTCGAAGCCACTGGTAGAAACTAATACTTAAATGAGTTATTCCAAAATTAGAATAGCATAAACTAAAACCGGTTTATTATTTATAAACAACAAATTTGTACATGAGTGTACCTATCTATTTTTTGACTTAATTCATGATTAATCTAAAAAATATTTAAAATCAACTCACCTGTAAAAGGTACTCTAAACTTATAAGCAAGCACCCTGGAGCCCGACGAGCCTGCGTCGATGATGACCGCGTGGTGGTAGGCGCTCTCGTAGCCAAGGCTCTTGGCGATCCCGTCCAACCATTGTGACTGGCCAGCGAACAACCCTACAGCACAACACTTCGTTGAATATTGGAAAAACAACCAAATCACTTTATCCCACATCACTAGATACAAAAAAAAAACAACTGTCAAAAATTCCCGCGCTTTTTTCTGTCAGTGAATTTTTTGTTTATTTTTTTTACGGACAGCTTGTATACAGCCAGCTCTGAAGGAGACTAATTCGCAATGAACAGTGAATATTGTGATGTTATTCATATTTATGCAGCAAAATGACCCACTATGAACTTTATAATAATACCTACACTACGCTATCAATGAGAATGTTTACATTGACTTTAAGTTCCAACTACTTACTTAATTAATTGCCTACTAATTGTTAGAAATAATTATTTAAATAAACATAAACTAATTATTGTTATAATTACTTTACTGATAGAGGTGTTGAGTTACAAAAAAAACGGACATTCCTTCGTGGTAAAAGTAATCAGTATTAGTTACCAGGCATCGAGGTTGATAGATTCAGAAATGGCTAAAGCCTTTGTTTATACAGTTAAATTACAAATTGATAAAATTAACTTAATCAATCTTTATCTGGCGACAACGCAGTTGTGTTAAAAAAAAGTGTAATTATTAATTCAATAGACAATTCTAGACAATCAAGAACTAGATAAAGAAAAACAAATAATTTAAAAAGAAAGCAATAAGGAAGTAATCATGACACGAAGAATTGCCGTTTTTTAACCAATCACAACGCCGATAATGAATTACTTTTTTTAGAGAAATCATTACACCACACCTACTACGAAGTAAAAAATAAACCTTTTTTTTGTGTTCATGTATTTTAAATACCTAACAATATAACGATAGTGGTCTACAAATCTAAAATACGCCAACTACACACTAGGTACCACTGGCCACAATATTTTTTTCCTTCCTTCTATAAAACAAAAAAAAATACTTCAAAAATACCTGTAGTAACAAAAAGTAAATTACGCACTAACGTTACGTTTCCATTCTCCATTTCTCATATAATAACGACTCGAATATTCTGGAATATATTTGTCTGTAAAAACCACAACACTACCGCTTTCATCTCCACTACACACGTTTATAACGAGTAAGAGAATATTAAAAGAAAATTATTTACAAAGTATATTGACCCTTATGGAGTATTTCTTAGGAATTGTTTCAGCATAATTGTTAAAATGCTGTAAGTTGTTATGTTGTAACGCGGCATTGAAATACTACCACGTATTGTATTAGAAGTAGACTATCGATATTCAATTTTAGTGTTCGCTGATTGTATAGTTGGTTTAGTTTGTCGATAAAGGTGTGTAACAGTGAAAAACTAGTCGGTTTTATTCAAGCGTTTGTTTATACTTCCAAACATCATCATCATTGGCCTGTGACCATCTATTGCAGATGATTCAGGTAGCGTCAGACAGAGGGATATTTGTTATGAAGAAACATCTTCGTTCGTGGCTTAAAAGACCTATGAGAGCGACAACCGCATAACTATACAATATTCTAAGGAAACCTTGCTGCGTTAAGAATGTAGGTTTCACTCAATTCTTAGTCTGAAATATCACCCAATTTGAAGTGCAAAAATACATTTTTGGAGCGTCTGCGATCATATAAAATTCATTGCATGATGCATCTCAGCTCCCTGGGCTAACTTAAGCCTCCCGTTATAGACTAACAGATCAATGAAACTAAGAGCCTGGGTGCTATTATTTCAAAAGGGAACAGAATCTCTAGGTTATCTAAGATTTCTCAGAATTTAGGCTATCTATGAAGGAAGGCGACCTGCGATAGTTGTGTAGCCAGTTTCAGTGATAAATCCCCGAGTTGCCAGTCCAAAAAAGAAAGTATGTTAATTTGTTTTAAAAAGCTACATGAGTAGGTATACAGTTAGGTACAATAAAGGCTTGCATACAATTTGCATAACTATGCATAACAGAAACAATAATGGCAAGCGTTAGCTAATGTAACCTACTTATACGCTAAATATTCCTCATTTTGTCAACAATAAGTCAGAAAACCCCTTTAAAGTATAACGATATGGGCAAACACGAGGAAAATTATTGTAATTCCTTTTTATTTTACTGAGTCAGAGGGTTACAGAGTTTTACAGACGATTACTTTATAACCTATAGCGTCTTGAACGATCCAGAAATCGAACTCAAGACCTCGTGAACCTGCTGTTTATATACACTACCGACGCCGCAACGCCAAGACCACGACCAGAGAGGCATATAAATATAGAATACACATATTTTAACTTGTGTGGAATTAAAAAAACGACCTCTAGGTATTAAACTTGAGACCACTGTAATTTGAACCAAACAACAAAAAATGTCGGACGAGACTAAAAAACTTGCATGCGTGAGTTTTTTTTGTCACGTTTTTAAATAATCACCAAGGCATGTGAACATATCGGTTTGTTGTATTTAAATATGGTATAAGTGAATCAAGTGCGAAATTTAGCAAATTATATTAGATAGTAGGTTACAAATTTATATTTTAAGGCAGTCTGTATAAATGTAAAGATACTTTGGCTACTCGAAATCGAATTGTTGGAAGAATTTAGACAAAATACTTGTTTAAAAAATAGCAGTTTGCTTTAAGTTTGCACGGATAAGTGTCTAATAGCGTATCTGATAGTGGCGGTTACTGTAAAAACAACCATCAAAAAAATTATTTTATAAGCTAACCGATACTTATCCAGAAGGCCTAAAACTGGCTCTTAAAGTCGTATTTTAACAGTCGTATAATATGCGATTTATTAACATAGTTCGATTGGTATGAGGTAGCGTGAACTTGGTGTGAGAAAACGCATGTGACGGAATGGAAACACGATTGAACTAAGCCAAGCTAACAAGCGTCTAATATACAATGTGTAATTGCTTTTATATAAAAATCGTAATCCACGGCTTCCGTAGCGCAGTGATTAAAGTGGTTTATATTCCCACTCGGAACAAATACTATGCGATCTAAAAATGGTTTCTTCAGGTCCGGTTGAAAGACTTATCAGTTGTTTGTATGTTTGTAAAAATCCAAAGGAAGATTGGCAGGTTCTAAAAACATCAGCAATATCCGTTTACAGCATGTTTCTGAGAAAGAAAACACGTTGTGCCGAACTAACTCACTGGGATAAGACCTAGACAAAGTTTGTACGTTTGTGGAAAGTCTCTGCGACTTGAAATCAAGTTAATAATCTATCGGCTTTTAAAATAATTCCAACTAAGTTATACATTTAAATAGCATGGCTAAAAATTACAAACGTAATATGGATCCCACAAAATCATAACAGTACCTAATATTTAAACTACAATTGGTTAAAATCACAGTGCGATACCGTGTTACCGCTTCTGTTATCAGTAAACGCATTTAATTAACGTTATCACAAGGCATAAGACAATCAACGTACTCTTGTAATCGTTATCATACTTCCTTACACTAAACTTATTATTGCAACTACTCTATTTTGTACATAGTTTCTTATATCAATTGTTATTTATTCACGTGTACCGAACAGTTCAAGTGATTTTTCTAAAAGTGAATTCTAATAATAAATCTAGGCTCATGGGCTTTAAAAAAACTTATTGTAATAAAACATTTCACGTAAATTTCAGCGTACGGAAAGAAATTCTATAATATAAAAATGAATCGCCAAAGACACATCTCGAGAGCATCTTTGAATTGAACTAAAAGTCTAAAATTAACTAAAGATATTTTAATGAAATAGGATTACCATTGGGGTAATGACTAAGATGAAATATGCGAAATATGAAACAGATTCTTGGCATAACAAATAAGAAAAATATTATTTATAAATCGTCTCGCTGCCATCCTGTTATGTGATACTTCACAGCATCACACAGTCACAATGATACTGACAAATATCTGACGAATATGTGTTAATTGATCATTTAAGAATAATTGACTGCTGACTCACCGATACTCGCGAATACAGTAGGTAGGTACCCTATAATCGGGCCGTTACAAACGTGCGAACCACGTCATAATCAAAAGAATGTGACAATGTGTAAGTGCGAGTGAGATACTCCGATAAAATGAGTATAGTCATTATAAAATATTTCGATAAAATGAGTATAGTCAAGTTTTCATGTTAATTTTTAACTTTTCAGTTTACTTTTTTATTAATAACCGTAACGGAGGCTTATTGTGAGGTATACATACGTATGTACTAATAAAAAACTATCTCGGTTAAATAATATTACCTCAAATACCAATCTATTGTCACCTCTAAGTTAGAAATAGAAAATATTTGAATCCCATTTAAAAACACTCTTACCTTTGCCCAATTCTACCAAAACTTCGATATTATGGTTCCAAAAAAATATTAGTCTCAGGTTAACCCCCGAGTGTTGCCATAATCAAATGACGGAAGAAAAAATGATTTCAACCTACTACAACATCTATTTTTAAAACTAAAACAACACCCTTATTACACATACTCACAAAAAGACGTCTGATTACAATAAATTACGTCATAATGCATTTGACGCAAACATTTTAATATAAAAATAATTTAAAGACCTAAGACAAAACATTCTTAATGAGTTAGTTTACCCTTGAATTTAAATACAGACTAGAAGTAAACACGTAAGAAGAACAAGCAGAAATATTATTATATTGTTTCTAACATTTCGACTTTTTGAGGTCCCAAATTAAATACCAAATTTCGCGCATTTTAGAATACAGGAGGCGTTGGATCTCTTTCTACTTATATCTTATTAAAAAAGAAAAATGATTACTTATTATTACAATACTCACGATTGATACCGTTAAGCCGTTTGCTGTTCAATTCTTTTAAACGAGCTGTAACTGACGCTTTAGCTGATAGGCGAAATAACGAGGATTATTTTTTCTATAATATTAGTATACCTTCTATTCTAAATCCGCACATGGGCAGCTTGAACGACTTAAGGCCTAATCCTTTAGTCCTTCTAAGAGTAGACCCTTACAGTGGGACTTATTAAATATCAGTAAAAAATTAATATTATTCGAGTTAAAGGATGAATAACCCTTCGTCATTACAGTACAACAGAGTTAGCTGTCAATTTTCTTTGAATTATGTTCCGTCAATTATTTTTATTAATGCATAGTATTGCATAGTCCCATAAAATTATAGCTACTGGTGGGTCTAACGAGAAATGCCTTTATCAAACAACATAAATAACTATGACTATAAAATAAACATTAATAAAACACCTGTTGTATAATGAACAGAACAATATATTATTATCTTTACTATTTATTCATGGTGTATGAAAACAATAATTACTACATGCATTGTGAAATTATGTAATATTTGCATTTTATTTATAGTTATTCATTAATTACGAAAATTCGATTATATAAAGTTGAATGGGCATTTAATTTTATAGCAGGAGTTGCCAAGCTAGTAACAAACATTTTTGAAACCTGGTTTTTGATTAAAACTGAGAGGGAATCCGAGAAACATTCACAGGACTGCTATTTAATACACCTGTTTTAAAAAATGGTATCCTTAACCACACTTACCCCTCCCTCCATAGGGAGAAGACCCTAACCCAGCATTGGGACAGTAACTAGATAATAAAAAAAAATGTTATAAGATCAGTAAAGTACGGGAGGTGCTGATAGCTTCTTCAAGAAACAGTCTGAATTGATTGAAACAATCAAAAAGTAAGCAGAACCATAGGTGGGTACAATGCAATGTATTCCCTTTGCCCTGTTACTAGACTGCTACTAACTACTTTAGGAAAAACTTACTGTACAAAGTTAAAAAGGATATAATTTCATCAGCCCATTAATGAAACATTATGTTTCAACAAGGAACTAAAATAATAAGATGTGTATCAGGTAGATAACATCTTATCAGGCATGTTTGGCTTAAGTGGATTTTAAAGCACTACTATTTAATATAAAACAATCAAGTGAACATTATATTGTTAAAAACATTTCTTAATACTTTTATAAAAATATTTGGCGATTAAAACGAATTTATTGACAGCCTTTCTCATTGCCCCTACATTCAACTACTGTATTTGACCATCAAATGATTTGAGTTTGAATAAAAAATATTCTTTGATGGAGCTGTGAATAGCACAGAATGAAACAAATCCTTGAAATAATTTTTCAAGACTTGAAACTGCCTAGAATTCTAGATAATGGAGTAGCTACAACATAGTAACAAAATACTATAAGGCTAATATCAACTTGTCATGTCATACTTGCATCACATCAGCTCATAGTGGCCTGATTGATGACTCTAACAAAGATTAGTCACCTGAATCTAGATTATAATATCAAAATCATAATGAGTAAGTATGTGGAAATCTGCTGTTCCTATAAGAATATTATCTTGAGGAAATCTTTTGGTCTTATAAGAATTTTATCTTTACGAAATCTTCTGGTCTTATAAGAATTTTATCTTAACGAAATCTTCTAGTCTTAAAAGAATTTTATCTTAATTAATCATACATTTTATTTGTTACTATTTAAGTAGCTGTAGCAACAGAAAAAAAGGCATTTTGAAGCATGTTTTTGAAAATATAATGATGATGTGCTTCATGCATCAGCATTTTTTAGTTAAATAGATGTAACTATACTTAGCATCATCATGAATAACATAGTAATACTGCTAACCACAGATAATTTATTTCTATGAATAGCACTTAAGAATACAAATTAGGGACATCCTTCCCACACTATACTAGTGTCGTGACTAAGTTAGTTATTGTTAACAGAATATTTATTAAGATACTTACCCAAGAAGTATGTGACACATAGTGCTAATACAATGAGTAAAATAAACACTTTCTTCAATCTTCTAGGATGCTTTATTGTTCTACTTCTAACATTGATATGTGGGGCTGAGGTATCATCTTTTAACTGAAAAAGAAAAAGATTTAGTGAGTATTTCTAATTTAAGAAAAATTTACAAGACTAGTATGTTTACTTTTTTTTTCTTGCCGGGTACAGTTCTGTGGCCACCTAATGAAATTTGTTTTGGTCTTTATTTTTTAATGAGCGATTAGTGATGAATAAATATACAAATATGTTACGAACTTTATACATCTTCAATATAACACCAATGAAAGCTTTGTAGTTTAATTGAACAATTTTAATTTATTTTTTATTGCCAATTCAGATATCTACAGTGATTTTTATTGTTACTGAGATTGTATCAATTTGTGAAACTAAAAACTCAAGAGCGAAAGATCGCCTTAACGTGAGAAAAACACGTACCTAACACTTTTTCTCCTATTATTGCAAACATTGAGTTTTTGTCATGTTGTTATGTGTTAATAATACAACATGAAAACAACATAAATTGTTTTATGATTGCCAACAGGCATGTTCGTTACAGCAACAGAAAAATTAATTAAAAATTATCGGTAAAATTTCACGACACTAAGAAAATAAAAACATTACACTCAATACGGCAAAATACCTACCTCTAAGTACCTGTACGTGCTGAACTTTCCCATGTTGACTTAAAATAAACATCACAACCGATAAATCAGTAAATGCAATATTAGTTTTAACAGTAATACAAATAGGAGTATGTTTGAGACATTTTTAAATTTATTTTTACGTGAATTCGGAACACAACGTCACACCGACGTATATTTTCGGAAATGTCACATCAGTGATGGGACAATACTACTAATTGTAAACGAAGTGCCGCAATCGATTTTACGGCTTCGGCACTATGAAACTATACGGTTAGTCGATGTATCGTTTTTTATTGTAGTCGATTGGAGGTGTGTTTACCTTAACTTTTTTTGTTTCATTATCACACATACATAATCCCACACTACTACAAAAATAGTCTTTACGACGAACAAAACTTCCATCACCGGCTATGTCAATATTTTTATTTCAAAATATTTGTTCAATTCGTATTATGGTGCTGAAGAAATTGTTACAAATAAATTAAAGACTATTAAGTCTACTGGAAATTTTATTCCATCGGTCATCGTTCATTTATTCACATTTCAATGCTTAACAAGTAATAGGTTTCTTACCTACCTACAACTATAAATAAAATTATTATTTGGTGATTGGCAGATAAAAAAATGGATTTAACCAAAACAGTGATCTAATAATGACGGTTAGCCGTTTTTTTATGCCTTATCTGTGTAAAAAGTAAATAGAAGAAACATTAAACATCGACCCGGAAACCAGTTACAAGGTAAGTAAGCTGTTATTATTATGGGTATATTAGCAGGTAAATATTTATTAATTCATAAATAATGTTGTGTAATATGCAAGATAAGTGTCATTTAATAGTTTAACCACATGTTTTGCTAAACGCACAATTTAATTAAATTATAACCTAAAAAGGGAAACTTATCACAACTTTTTCTTACCTTTCTTTGGCGTACGTTCATTTTGAGTTATATTGTACTTCCTAAACTTCACAATTACTATATTACAACTAAATTATATGGGACTACAATCACAACTTTATATTTTTAATTTATTCAAGTTTCACTTTTTCTGATCTTGATTCATGACATATAATTAAAGCACTGTATTATTACGAATATTACGTATTGCTATTTACAAGTATATATTATAGTATATGTACACAAGTGGCAGACGTGCGCATCACGAAGAATATAGCCACAGACTATATATCTAACTAGACAACTGCGCTACGAAAACTTATGATCTTGAATGAATAACATTTGTAACTGTTGGTCAGCGGCATTACAACCGCTACTTATCGAAGTTTTTATCACTGAATATAATAATGACTCGATGAAATGTCATACATGTATCAGTTTTAAACACCTGGGTGCTTAAAAATATATTAAAATACTACAAATAAAGATTCCGTTTGCCTTAACGTAAGTCATGTTTTTATTATGTAGGTACCTAGGTAGGTACCTACATAATAATACCTTACCTTCATTTTGATTATGATACCTTCATTTTGAATGAATAATGTATTTGACCTTGAAGTACTGTAATTGCGTAATGTATGGAGTGTTGGTATCATTTTGATGGTCGTATTATTGACCACGTCCTGGGATACACAGGCACTAATCTAAAATTGCAGTTTTATGATTTTCATTCGTAGATTCGATTTAGCTAGCAGGTAGAACCCAAAAAGATGCAACATGATTATAGTTTAATGATCCATCCATAATGCTTCCTACTTGCGATACGATATGAGCAAAGTACAAAGGTAGTAAAACTAATATAGCGATGTGTTTACGCATTCAAACGTTCTTACTTAAGTCAACAAATAATTAGAAGTTACAGAAAAACATTACCCTTCTCATTGTTTTTATGTGCCTGATCATTATGGCAATCGAAAGCGAACATCTTTGTCTTTAGGATAAGTAGGACAATGTACAGTACCTACAATTAACACAATTTGGGTCATATCCTGAGAAGGAATCAAGGAGCTACGTGCCTTGATACGAAATCGGAAGGCGCGACTCATTTTATTATTAAAGCATCGAAATATCTGCAAAGTATTGCACAGTCATAGTGATAAACAAAATGTTGTGATTCTTGATTGGTGTAGGTAATTTTATTGATGACGCTGGCTACGCGTACCCCGTCTGAAGCATAGGGCCCGTACTATTATTTTTTCCTAATGTAAGAGGATAATATTTCTGTGTTCCAAATCCTACCTATTAAAGAATAATAGTACTAGTTCAACAAGCTATTTAATTAGTAACGGATTTCCAACCATTAATGCTCTTTAACTTCGTTTCCTGGAATAACTTTCTATTGCGTACGAAATGTTGAAATCTGTTGTAATTTTTGGCCTGTGAAGATTAGTTGAATAGAAGAACTGGCCTTGTTGCATTTAGGGAGTAAGACTGACGGATCACTGCTGCTTGTACACTGGTGTTTCGGAGTTTCCAGCATTATGCACCTCATGGCTAAACCATATCAGACATAAAAAAATATTTGCCTACAAACAAACAAACACAATGTAATATCAGTTTATAGACGATTATTATCACGTTTTGCTACTGTGAACACTATAATGTACGTTTAATAAGTATTTTGAATATGACTTAAGATAATTATCACGCAGTCATCATATTACTGAAGTCATTATTACGGTGCAAATAAATACAATATGCCATTCGATTCAGATGTGCGTAATCTCTATTATTATTTGTTATTATCTTTCGTTTTAAATACACTACGTATTATCATGCCCTGAAGTTAGATTATATTTGGATGACGTCATTTATAGGTGGACCCAGACACACCGCCCTTGACGATTGACCTTCCAATAGTTCTTTTTTGAGGGTCTCGTGTCCTTTTATTTTTGGAATAAAATATTCTTAAGTCAGTAAAGAAACTAGGTAGTCTGCGCCCCTGGTACAAAAAATAAACTAAGGCCCTCAGAACAGTCAGAACCTAAACTACCTACATCAGACAATAAAAATAAATGCTTTGTCATTCCCAATTTGTTGCTCTCAACCCGCACTTGGTCAGCGTGGTGGACTCAAGGCCTAACACCTCCTTCGTTTGGGAGGAGACCCAAGGGTCTTTACTTTCCCACTGCTAGCTAGAAGTAGGAAAGTAAAGGGTAACGGGTTAAAAAAACAGGGCCCCGAAAGCCTTCGGAGCTCGGGAGCACCGATTCGCTCCTAGCCATACTACCTATTACCTACGCCGCTGTTTCAGATTTGTAGGTTGGCTATATAAGAGAAAAGGTTATCAAAGAATCATATTTGTCGTCGCAACCTACACGTTTAATCAGCTACTTGATTTGCAACATTAATTTAATACGTAATAAAATGGAAACAAATAATTGCGAACTGTTTATGAGCTCTAATTTCATTAACATGGTGTTATAGAATGGAGAACCAAGTACTACTAGAAAGAATTACGTCGTACGGAGTTGGTCGGCGAAAACTGGACGATGTACTGTTTATAAATGATAAACCTCCTCCAAGACTAGGAGTTTACGACTTTGACGAAGAAAATCTTTGCCATGAAGTGTAAGTGTACCTTTTATCATTTAACTAGCTGACCCGCGCAACTTCCCTTGCGTCACAAGAGAGAATGGGTAATATTTTTCCCCGTGTTTGTATCATTTTTTACTGGTACTCTGCTCCTGTTGGTCGTAGCGTGATGTTATATAGCCTAGAGCCTTCCTGAATAAATAGGCTATCCAAGAGTAAAATAATTTTTAAATGCGCACCAGTAGTTCCTAAGATTACCTCGTTCAAACAAATGAACAAACTCTTCAGCTTTATAATATTAGTATAGATAATGTATTATTACGGACGGTCTGTGGTTTCCTGTTTTGAATAGTTTCTGAGTTCAGTATATCGTGAGAAAATAACGAAAGCACTAGGTAATAGAGTGAAAAATATGTAAACATCATCCATTTATCCCACCTGTATCGAAATGAACTGGATTCATCTTATTATGGACGTTATGACGTTGTTCTGAATGTTCTGATGCAACCATTGTCCAAGCCTGGAAAATTTGTTGCATAGCTACTGTGTATATATAATCTATTAGGAATGATCTTATCCAACATAAGTCAGCGTATTTGTCAAGCTTCATCGATGATGTCATACACTACTGCTTCTTCATGTCCATACCATAATCTAACCATGACGATGCAATCCAGCCTCGACTAGCAATTTCATTGTTTTTGCAGACGAATATTTCGAATCATCAATAAATTTATCAATCAATAGACCTTGAACTGTTATGTAAAGCGTCACACTGAAAGTTTATATTGACGCGTTGATAAATTACATTGCATAATGCAGAACAAGACTACAATGCCTTTATTTTTAGCATAAAATCAACATGCAACATTCCTGGGTGTACATTTACGGCAGAATCTCTGCTGGAATACGAAAACCACTACAATGCATCACACAGATACGCGTGTGGTCAATGCAAAAAGAACCTGCCGTCGCCCCACTTTCTAGATTTGCATATTCAAGAAGCTCATGATTCGTTTTTCGCGGTATTGGCTGAAAGGAAACCTTCGGTAAGTGTTCAAATTCTATCGAAACTTGACGGATTTACGATTTGATTGTTTAATCTTGGTTCAGGGAAATATTGACAATTGAATTTATTGCCGTCTTCTTCTTCTCACGAGCAACAGCTTTTCCGAAACGGTGATAGATTGAAAGACTATGACGATTTCGAATACTTGTTAAACTACATTTTGACTTGGTCTAGCTACATAAAGAATAATTGATTGTTTTACGGTTTTATTATCAGATTTATTTACGGCGTTATCGTATTAGTTTATCGTGTGTCACTTCTACGGAACTTAGAGGTGTGAAATGAAAAGATTAAAATGGTTATATTGTTTTCAGTACTGCTGTTACATAGAAGAATGCAAGGAAAAATTCAAGAATGCCGACGAAAGATTACAGCATTGCATCAAAGAACACAAATTACCCAAAGACTTTAGGTTCGAATCGAAACCAAAAAGCAAAAATAAAAAACCTAAGCCCAATAAAAAGGCTAATACGAATGATACATCTATGGAGGTTGATAATCAGGGCTCTACTAGCGAAATAAAAAAGAAAATAATACTTACAAATAGTAAACAAAAGACATTTGTAAAATACACTGGAAGAAAATTTACGCAAAACAATAAGAATAATGTCTCTAAAGATGTAAACATGGATGATGTAATAACAGATTTAAAGGAAAGTTTACCAGAATAAAAGAAAAAATACATGTTGTTCTTTATTCTTGATACACAATCATTCAATGTTTTATAAACATCTATGGTAACAACTTAATTTAATGCCTTGGCATACACCCAAAATGAAATCTCTATATTTTTTTTCTAATTTTGAAACATGAACATCATTAGAGATTCCTCTGCATCTTTACGCTTACTTAAAATAATCTCGAAATTAAACATACATACGTAATTTGTAATAACAGCTATTGTCATAATAGTTACAAGCTACAATAAATAAATATGGTTAAATTCTTCATTTACTTGGCCTTGCCTTGAGCGGCGACGGCGGCCATGGCTTTCTTGACTGTCTCTTCGTCGCCGAGGAAGACCATAGAATCAACAGGCTTCATGTTCTCATCTAATTCATACACAAAAGGAATGCCAGTTGGCAGGTTCAGTTCCATGATGGCTGCATCACTGAGGCCTGAAGAAAATAAAAAAATATGAATCAATAAAAAAATAGTAAACTTATTTTACGGTCATAAATAAAATAAATTTTAACCTATCACTGGCCTACTGGGCTGGGCAGGTCTTAGGCCCTGAATCCACTTTAAGTACATTTCAAAAATTAAATGAATGGACTCACCATCTAAATGCTTAACAATACCCCTAAGGCTGTTGCCATGGGCAGCAATAATGATTTTCTTGCCTTCCTTGATCTGAAAAATAAAAATAAAGTGCATTTACTCTCTATAGCAAACAAAAAAGTATAATAAATACCATAAACACTATTGATAGTTTTTTTTTTATGTTTGACCTACCTGCGGTACAATGACATTGTTCCAATAAGGTAAGGTCCTCTCAATAGTCAGCTTCAAACTCTCGAACATAGGGAACTCCTCAGGTTTTGGGTCACCGGCGTAACGAGGGTCGTTGACGATGGTCTCGTAATAAGGATGGTCCTTCTCCATTGGTGGTGGGGGCACATCGAAACTGCGGCGCCAAATTTGAACCTTGAAGTAGAGAAAACAAATTAATTTTAATAATAAGTGTTAAGGCAAAGGTCATTCTTATAATTATAATTAGAGAGTTAATTTACTTGAGCATCGCCGTATTTGGCAGCAGTCTCAGCCTTGTTCAGGCCAGTGAGACCGCCGTAGTGCCTCTCGTTCAGGCGCCAGGTCTTCTCGGTTGGTAGGTCAGGTTTGCCAATCTCCTTCAGGATAGTATTTAATGTGATTTGAGCCCGTTTTAAGACTGAAGTATGAGCGATATCGAAATCATAACCTTCGGCTTTCAAGGCCTTTCCAGCTGATACAGCCTCATCGCGTCCTATAAAGGAAAACGTTTTATTATTATTAGTTAATATTGTTTAAACTATTTTGTGTGACTTTGAAATGACAGAAACTCACCTTTAGCGCTGAGGTCAGCGTCGAACCAACCGCAGAAAAGATTCTTCTCATTCCATTCACTTTCGCCGTGGCGGATCATAACAATCTTATATTTACCAGGCATTTTAAAATAATTTTAATACTACTATTTTAATTTATAACCCGGCGTATTGTGGATAAGCCGACTCTTTTCCTTTGACGTAAATAACCTGGATGACCTCTAAGCGAACAATCACAGCGTCAATAAATGTGACACTAAAAACTACGTTCCTAAACGACTTATGTGAAAAATTAATCTCAAGTTGTTAGGAAATAAAATTATTTATATTATTTACAAAAAATGTCTTTAGTATAGTAAAAATCTTCGCCGCTGAATGAAAGAATTAGGTAGGTACAAAAAAATATTACAAATAAATCGACTAAAATTGGCGATATTGCCGCAATCGATATCCCAACTCTAACAACAATAATTCTTCCGCGAGTAGGTAACGAACTCGAATTGATAACCTTCACTTTCTGTTTTCGTTTACTATGCTCAATGGGATTGAATTCTACCTAAAAATATATGCAATGTTAACTAATGTGACGATAGTGGATATGCCTGAATAGATTTAGAATAATCTTCTAAAAGACTTGAAGTTGATAAAGTCTTTCTCCTAAAAATGGCACCGAGAAAAAATTTAAAAAATTCTGCTACTGAAAATAAAATTCGAGAGAAATCTCCAAAAAAAACAACTAAGAAAGAAAAAACTGTTCTTAAAGTTCCGAGCGTTATTACCATTAGTATTCCACCAAGAAGGCGCAGTTTAGGTATGTTCAAAAATGCTTACCTACTCGAAATTCTATTGAAGTCATAACTTCTCAAATTACTTTTGAAGTAAGTGTACAGCAATTGCAGTAATATTAATTCATCGTGTTGTTCTTTTGTGCGTCTATTACACCTCGTACTTATTATTTTATTCACATAATGATTTTTGGTAACTCTTGTGTCTGTAAGTACCTATAACTTTATTGTTCCAATAGTTGACGAATATAACATGAAAACAAAATTTTGCATTGATAGCAAAATGTGCAAGAATGTTTATTAATTTGACCGTGTCTTTCATGCACTGCTCAGCACACACTTATTGGCAATTGTTCTTATTAATTCTACTTTCAAACTACAAAAGAGATGTATTCCTATAATATATTCGTTGTACAATTTCTCTTAGAGAAAAATATGCCTTCAGATATAATGAAGACTCAAAAATGTCTCTTTAATTTAGTTTATAACAGTAATACCTACTGGATTCTATTGAGTATTTATTTTGAAGCAAATTTTAATATATCTCTGCTTATAAATAATTTTCATCTTGATTAATGTACCTATTAAATAATCTTATAAATTACTGGTAAAATAAACTACTGCTGTGCACATCCAGTATTTAAAGATCATTTTCACATAAAGAGTAAATATCAAATGCATACAGAGTCCAAACTTTCAATATTTATTATAATATTTACAGATGTATCAGATGCCACTAAACAAGTGGACTTGAACACTAAGATAGCATTAGCTGATGAAGGTAAACAGTCTACTGTAGAATAAATAAAATAATATTTAACCATAGTTTTTATAGACTAACCATAATACCATCATTTCATTCCATGTTCTCATTGTAGTCAATGTCATCATCATTACCTTGACCTTATTTGCTTTTTATTTACCTTCCTTGGTCACCAAGATGTAAAACAATTCAACTGATGCATGGAAAGATCTGAGGCCTGTTCATATCTATTAGTAACTCATGTAAATAGAAGTACATA
This sequence comes from Anticarsia gemmatalis, assembly GCF_050436995.1. Taxonomy (NCBI): domain Eukaryota; kingdom Metazoa; phylum Arthropoda; class Insecta; order Lepidoptera; family Erebidae; genus Anticarsia; species Anticarsia gemmatalis. Next base: position 2,189,044 of record NC_134764.1, on the reverse strand, counting down.
TTGCCTTTATTTAATTGATAAATGCTTACAGCGAAAGTCAAGATAATGTTCTTTTTAACAATAATTTATTAAATCTGAAATGTTGATTGCTGTGGAGTGTGTTTCTCAATTCATTTATCATCATTTTTACACTAATATTGTTATTTCAGTTTATAAGTCCTTTTTAATTGGACGTTGGCCTTATAAAATCCAATCAGACTTAATATGAATTAAAGAAACACTGCACAGAAATACTAAAATAATTCTGTTACTAAAAAAACTGGTTCTCAACTTTGTTTGCTCCATAACCTGTAGAAATAATCGGTTTCATATCATTTATTATGCATGCCTTATGTAGCAGATGAAGTTTTTACCCAATTTTCATCAATTGCAATTTAGAATAACTTGTAAACATATTTGTTGCATGAATATTTAACATTAAAGATAGACAAATGTAATCTAATCATACTATGGATGTATTGTTTATCTTGATTTGTTTGTTATAGCATAGTTGCCCTAAATTTAATTTCAAAGAAACTAAAAATGTTAATAAGAGTTGGTAGTTATATAAAAGAAGGCTAAAGTCAGTAGCAATGCATTCATACAAAGTGAAACATATCAGTCCCTAATAGGTCAATTATAATAAAGTTAATCATTGCCAATACAATAACCATTTGATTTTAATGGGTCATTCACTTAAAGACTGTGTGGCAGACCACTATGACTTTAATCAAACCACTTTGACATTAGTTCAATATAATCTTAAGCAGTATTGTTCTTACAGTTAGTCCTGCTAGCGTTGTATTCAACCTAGTGTCTAATCGTACTCTTAAAATCCAAACTAACATATGATATATCACGGGATCTGGGAATAAGGTAACCCTTGCCCAAGTAATGTATTTGATAGTAAATGTTATATTATTTCAGTAGCCAGATCTCAACTTCTAAAGGAACCGATAGAGGTCCGTCCTGAGAAAACTCCCGCTAAAAGGGGCAGGAAGAAGAAAGTGGTTGTATCACCATACTTTGCAAATGGTCCTGCTACTAAACCAAAAGGTGAGTGAATATAAAACTTTTACAAACATACAAACGAACTTCAAGTAAAACTAGGTTTTTTGAGGATCATTTTAAAAAGCATTTTCTTACAACACTTATTTTGCTCGAATGTTTTCCAAACGACGTAGCTTACGCCTGTATTAATAGACAGGAATAATAGTCTAAGATCCGACCGCGTGATTTATACATTCACGTGTTTGATTAATAAAATATAATTTTTATCGATATTTATAACTAAACCAATGCAGATTCGCAAAGGTGGCCATCCAAAATTGGCCGCAATTAATTTTAATTAAAATGTAATTAATTATTTATTGTTGAACAATTACGTTCACTTGTTTTTGTTAAAAAATATATTTCATTAGAAAGAAATATACCTGAGATACCGAGAAAGTTCAAGGTGCCATCCCTCACTTGGCCGCAACCTAATGTCAGCCAGGTGTAAACAGGTATAATTTCGTTAAATATATACGTTCATAATGTATTATCATGTTATACATACCAAATTAAAGATTAATTCTTTCCCTACATGATGAGATATAGGTGCCTATGCAAAAATGCCCGCAAATAGTGACTGCCAACGATTAAAGATAAATAAAAGCGAGAGAAACTTAAGATGCTTGTCGTTTTCATGCTACTGCGCATGCGTCCATAGATAAGGTGTTCAACTAGTAGCGCGCGTATTTGCTTGGAGTTTAAAATACTCCAAGAATTAAGCAGTAAAAATAATATGTCATAATAATTCATCTACCAAACTAGTGTTTTCAATATTTTTTAACTATATTCAACTAAAACAATATTCTTTAACTGTGAAACGTAATTTTAAATATAAAATTTGTCTTTTAAATATTTTTTTGTTTTATTACAATTTTTAACAATATTAAGGCACTTGTCCCACCGCCGACGATGAACGAGTAACGAGTGCGTAGTTGTTTAATGACAGCTGGTTGCTCTCTCGGCTTGTATTCTAATCATGGAAGAATTAGTACTAACTGGAAGGATCACTAAGATCACTACACTTATTATAACATTTTCAAGATACAAACTATTCTTAGTGTGCATCAAGAGTAATAAATAATGTATAATACTACTTTTGATTGTTTTTATACCAAAATTATGTGAAACAACAACATTATGAAACAACAATTACCGAATTTAAATTCAGTAATAATTTTAAAATTACCACCATAAGTTACAAACATTATACAGTGTCAACTGTTAGAGAGGGACAAAGGCTCTAAAAGTAAGTCTCGCTCGAGACTGTTTTTCGAAAAGACATTAAAACTAAATAAAAGTAAACTCTATTAACGAGCAGTAAAGTATGAATTTATTTGATATATTTTTCTTAGTGATTCTTCCAGTCATTTTTATTATTCCGTGGTTCTAATCGTTGGGCGAGTCCATTTTTGACAGCTTGTCGCTTAGCAACAAAACTAGTAAAGCGGCAGTGTCATCAACTATTAGTATATGCATCTCTTTTATTTACACGGAATGTTATATCTATTGTACGTTTCTTGAGCGAGAAAATAGTCGATAGTTAATCGTTTACTCGCTGTTGGTGGGACAAGTGCCTAAGTTTCGATTATTTTCGGTCTTCATAAAAAATGTCATAAAAATTACTATCCAAACCAGTGTTTTTAATTTTTTTTAAATTATATCCAACTCAAACAATAACTTTGAACTGTAAGGCACTTGTCCCACCAACAGCGAGTAAACGATTAACTATCGACCATTTTCTCGCTCAAGAAACGCACAATAGATATAACATTCCGTGTAAATAAAAGAGATGCATATACAAATAGTTGATCGCTGACTGTTCACACTGCCGGCGACGACTCGCTTTGGCGACTTCCCATTTGGTAAACCTCAAATTACACCTACTAAAAAGGTGCGTTTGGTAAACATTTCGTTACTTCATACATTTAATCCTATTTAGTAAACTATGTTAGTATTGTTATTTTTGTACGGTACTGTCGGTGTGAAATTAATGTTGAAGTGTTCAAAAGTTTGAAAGTCTTAAGACAAAATCTTGACCATCAAAAAGAAAAAAGAAAGGTATTCGTTGAGGTTTACCAAATGGGAACTTTACCAAATGGCAAGTAGCCCTCGTTTTACTAGTTTTGTTGCTAAGCGACAAGCTGTCAAAAATGGACTCGCCCAACGATTAGGACCACGAAGTAATAAAAATAACTGGAAGAATCACTAAGAAAAATATATCAAATAAATTCATACTTTACTGCTCGTTAATAGAGTTTACTTTTGTGTAGTTTTAATGTCTGTTCGAAAAACGGACTCGAGTGAGACTTACTTTTAAGGGCCTTTGTCCCTCTCTAACAGTTGCCACTGTATAATGTGTGTAACTTATGGTGGTAATTTTAAGATTATTACTGAATTTAAATTCGGTAATTGTTGTTTCATTAAACAGAATTTTTGTATAAAAACAATCAAAAGTAGTATTATACATTATTTATTACTCTTGATGCACACTAAGGATAGTTTGTATCTTGAAAGTGTTATAATTGTTAGTGATCCTTCCAGTTAGTACTAATTCTTCAATGATTAGAACACACGCCGAGAGAGCAACCAGCTGTCATTAAACAACTACGCACTCGCTCCCCGCGGCACGCCAACTCGTTACTCGTTCATCGTCGGCGGTGGGACAAGTGCCTAAGACGTTAATTTGAATCTATATTAAAATTTATCTTTATACACAAATGTTTTTTTTTATTTTTATTTTCATCAATATAAAGTTTTATTTATTTTCCTTGAATCCTTGATTAAAGAACTGAATTAAAAAGTTTAAGTTCAAGCTTAAGTTTCTCTCGCTTTTATTTATCTTTAATCGTTGGCAGTCACTATTTGCGGGCATTTTTGCATAGGCACCTATATCTCATCATGTAGGGAAAGAATTAATCTTCAATTTGGTATGTATAACATGATAATACATTATGAACGTATATATTTAACGAAATTATACCTGTTTACACCTGGCTGACATTAGGTTGCGGCCAAGTGAGGGATGGCACCTTGAACTTTCTCGGTATCTCAGGTATATTTCTTTCTAATGAAATATATTTCTTAACAAAAACAAGTGAACGTAATTGTTCAACAGTAAATAATTAATTACATTTTAATTAAAATTAATTGCGGCCAATTTTGGATGGCCACCTTTGCGGATCTGCATTGGTTTAGTTATAAATATCGATAAAAATTATATTTTATTAATCAAACATGTGAATGTATAAATCACGCGGTCGGATCTCGTACTATAATGGACCTGTAAATTGACCTTAGACTGAAGAACCTATTTTAGTACATAAAAGGGGCTTTTTAAATTTGCGTTTCCAAATTGATACAGACCTTAGAGTCTCGATTTGGAAACACTATGTTTACAGTATAAGGCTTAGACAGTAAAAATAGTAGCACTGGTTAATATCAATATATTCAAGCAGAAATTACATTATTATCTCACGCACAAGATATCTACCGCCTCAGCCTAGTAGATATACGATACATAATCATATATTTTTTTATGTTACAGCTAAACCAAAAACACCTGCGGCGAAGAAGACTACCACTAAAAAGACAACAGCAGAAAAACCAACACCTGCTAAGAAAACACCTGGTAAGAAATAAAACATTTAAAAATATTCATACAAAATCACCTAAAATATCCTCTACAACAAGTACTATCTTTCTAGGTACCAGGAAAAGAGTTGCAGACTCCACAGTACAGAAACCCAAAATAAAAAGACCGAGACTTAACAAAGCGGTTGAAACCGATCAGGAAGAGGCTAATGAACCATCAAATACAACAGAAAAAACTACACCTACATCTGTTAAAGTTACAAAAGTAGATACAGCCAGAGAACCAAGTAACAACTTAGAACATAATTCTGTAGTGACTTCCACTCCTTCAAGGATTAGAAGAATAAATCGAGGTAAGCGAATTAATGTACGCGAAACTACCCCTCAACGGCCAGTGTTACCTAAATCGCCTAAACGCATCGCGCTGACAACAAAATCGACTAAAAATGTATCAGATTCAAATGCAGGCCAAGTGAACTCCCGCAAAACATCTACAAGTAGCACTTCAACATTGTCTTGGACTAGAGATATATCTAGTTCGAGTACTACGACTTGTTTCACCGTATGTTCCAACGACTTCGTACGTTTTGATAAAAAACTACCAGTGTTGGAGCTAACTAATATTGATAGGGAGGTAAATAAGTATAAGAAATCTAATGCTGATGATAAAAGCAGTACTGATTCGTCCTCAGACTCGGAAACGGAACAAACTTCGGACAATGGATCATCAGTTTTTAACACACCACTTAAAGTTAAATCACCAAACCTTAGCGTGTCATCCCGTAATAGTGTACCTCGATCTCAAGCCCAAAAGAACGCAGATTCTAATCAAACAGACTTTGGTAAAACTGCTAAGAATTTGTTACAAGCTTTGAAAATGATCGATTTAGAATTTATCAACTGGTTACATGACACAGAGTATGTAACTACAGATCTGAACAAAATAAAGGATAAATTATTTGACATATTGAATAATGAGTTTCATGCGCTCACACATTGTAGAAGCTTGCAACAGCTATCTCATTGTGATACTAGCGTACAATTAAATGCTATTGCCTCCGATGAAACTCATGACAAAAATAATACCGTATTCGAAATTGATAATGTCAGAATTGAAAGAAATATTGAAAATAATAACAACAAGAATGAAAATCATTCCAAAGATATCATAGAAAATACAAGACATGAGTCGAATAGATTCAAGGTTTATAGAGTTGAAAATAATACTGAGACTAATAGGACAGACAGTGACAGGACTGACACACGACTAGAAAACAACGCGGAACCGCAGAATATCGAGAACAATAATTTAGATAGACCAGGAAATGAACAAGTTACTGACAAAATAGTTGAAAATCGCATTGAAAATGATACCATAGAAAACAATACTACCAATATGACTGATACAAACAAACACGAAATTAGTAAACGTACCGAATCGACCTATAATGACAGTACACGAAGATACAGAAATGATAGTTTTACAAGTAACGACAGTGAAGATGAACATGTTAAAATTGCACCAGAATATGACTTCGCTAAGCCTAGCACGAGTGGAGTGATATCTAATAAGTCACGCAAATCATCATGCCGGTTCAGTTCAGAATCGGAGGCGAATAATGATTGCGAAGAGGATTTCACTCGAGATGTTGCCGTTCAGAACTTCTCTCAAAGTCCTAACGATGATGATGACGCACTCTCCTTATACGCCGAAAGTTTCACTGGACTGGAATCTTCTAGAATAAATGCATCTATTATTTCCGCGCCGATAGAAAAACCACAAATCGAGGAATACATTCCCAAACCTGTGACCAAATCGCCACAAATTTATTCTTATTATCCCACTAAATCTACTGTTTTTGAGCAAGTCAATAACGGTATTGTCAAGACTGTGTGTGAAAAACAAAATGCTGACTCCACATCTATAAATAAAACACCTAATACTATACCACCGTTGTTTAGGCAGATCCCTTATACCAACAATGTTGTAGAAAGTAATCAAGAAATGGAAAAACCTTTCGCTGATGTCCCACCAAGCTTTATAAAGCCCCGGTACATCGAAGATTATAAACTGCCCAATGAGAACAGTTACCTGTTTAGACCGTATTGCTTCTACAATATTGTCAATAGGTGCAAATCTGTGATACTCAACCAGCCGTGCAGATACCCCCACGAGATACCTGATGTAAATGAAATTTCGCGTAAACTATGTAGGATGCATGACAACGTATTCGTAAAGGAATATATACCGGTGAGAAGAAATCCTATTTTACGGAGGAGATACGGCATTTGCTTCATCCACGAATGTGCAAAGAGGCAGCTCACTAGGATACTAGTAGAAATGGCATATGATTTCATAACAAGAGGCTCGCAAGGCGTGCAAATAGACGAGACTTTGAAAACGACTGCGGCAGAAGTGACTCTATTACATTTGAATAGTGTAGAATTGAGTGTGTGCGAAGACTTGTTAATGCTTAATGTCGGTGCTGAAGAGTTACTGTGCGAAGCTTTGATGCGAATAATGACGTGTACGCAAAACTTTTCGCGTTTCAAACCAGTGTTCTTGAGTCTTACGTACTTTATGGTGAATAACGATAGGACGTTTAGTCTTGAGGTAGCGGAACAGATATTGGAGCGCGTGTGTATATTGCCGTTCGACGAGCCGGTGGTGAGGGCACTGATTCAGATCATGCGGTTAACGGATCCGCATATATTCTTGAACTCTATGATCGGACATTTCGAGAAGTCGATAAGTGAACATCAGGAGGTGTTTGAGCTGTATACTAGTCTGAAACGAGAGATAGATTTTAGTAAGCTAGGACGGCAGGAGGAGCCAGTTCAGTCAGTTGAACGGCAGCAGTTGATGCGATCGCCGAGTTTCATACAACCATTGATTCAATCGCCAAAGTTCACGAGTACGATGATCCAGCCGTTGGAGCAGAATCGGTTGCTGCCGCAAGTGTTCATACAGACAGGGGACCAGGCAAGGCCAGAGATGAGGGAAGTAGCACCGCTCCCCCCGTCACCGGACACGACGCACCTAGATATGGTGAGTTAATTTAATCTCCTTTCATTTATATCATGTCTTTGAAACAATAGATCGAAATAATCGCGTTATATGGTTTTCTAATATTACATGCAAGCAAAGCAAGCATACAAGGAATTAAATTTCAATCAACAAGCGACCTTGGTCATGCATGTCAATTTCTGTGTAATGTTAGATAATGAATCATCGTAACTTCAAAGGTTCATATTCCACACTGAACTTAATACTTAGTTTTTGTTTATTTAGTACTTTGTAAGTGTCACTGTAAAATTATGACACTACTTTATCGAAGCGGTAATGTGATCTTGTTGCTATATTCAGACGCAAGAAGTTAACTTGCACATACTATATTATCATTCCATTTAGACGTTCTTCATAATTTGTACCTCGTTTTCTTGTTAGCTTTTCATTTACTCGTAGTTGATAGTAAGTAGACGCGTAGGTAAGTTGAGCTTAAAACTGTCGAACTTACATCTTTTTCCTGGTAAAATGCTGCTCTGGCTGACAGTGGAATAATCTTTAAGGCAAACATGGAAATGGATTAAGCAGTTACAAACATACAGTCTTACGCATTTGTAATAATCAATATGTATATTTCACTGACATAACTAAAATAACAATAAAATTTTCCAGAACAAACCGTCTGAAGAATTCACGGTGCCAAAGATCACACGGACAATATGGGCTTCGAGCACCAACACCGCCGGTTTAAGTCCAGCCTCGTCCATCGAGGACAGTGCCCCGGCACCTAACTTCCACAACTGGCGCAACAGGAGCATATTCCAACATATCAATCGTACTAGCTACTCTCCGAGACCGATAAGACCTGTCAAACACATGCCGCGGGGCACTGCACAGAGAAACCGGCCGTTTACGCAACGGCTAGTCACTATCGGAAGGAGTCCTATTGTATGTATATGTTGACTTGCTAGCCAGGGATTAGACAACAGGGATTTATTTAAATTTACATAGTAAATAACCTTAAAAATCTGTGCCTGTGCTATGATTTTTTTAGCTATATTTATTGGATGGGCCTCCATCAGTCAAGTCAACAGTCAAGTTATATAATCCTTTTATTGAACTATATTATTTGTTCGATAATTGTAGTATTTGATTTAAAAACTTTCTCATAGGAAAAATGTGTCATAATGTGACAACCGTTACGAAAGGTATATTACGGAAACAGACTGTAAATTTGCTCTCTAGCAAATATAACAAGTCTTAGTGTCAGTTCCACAACTTACCCGGAAATAAATTACTAGTAATTGTATGAAAAAATCTTTAAAAGATATGTATATTCATTCTCTATACCATTGACTATCATAAGTGTCAGCATTTGACCAAAAAGAATAAATTATTGGATTAGATTTTAATTTTTTTCATAGTTTGACCTGATCGATATTTATTTCAAAGTAGTAAACAGGGTATAAAAAGTTCCTCCTTTCGAACGATAGTCACATAATATTTTTTACAAAATACTAATTGTATTATTTTTATTTTCAGACCTACCCGCCTCCAAGCAAGGACTACTGAGAATAGCTGTGAGTGCAAAGTTTAAGTTATAGTGAACCTCACAATGTTTTAATTGTGACTACCTTCCAGATAAGTTGTATTTAAGAGAACTATTCGTTACTAGGAAATAAGTAAATGCCTGAGTGAAGATATTATTTGTCAAACAATTTAACCTAGGATCGAGTTAAGATATTTGGGTAAAATTACTTCTGATGATGCCTGGTTTCTGGGGCACATTTAGCGGTAGTTTATCTATTAAAACTGTCATGTTTAAATCTTAAACGCTATTGAATAGATAAACTACCGCTAAATGTACCTGCGAAACCGGGGGTAAATGATTTCCGTCAAATTCTCAGTTTTGTAAGATTCTAGTCTTGCATAATATATGCAGCATATTGGCATTATGGTCACAAAAAGATCTGATTACTTTAAAGTTTCAGTTAACTTGAGGTACTTGTTAAAATACGTTAAATAATATTATAATGCAACGGATTTTAAACGTGATTGAAATTGAAAGGTGTACTTTATTTGTTTACCGGACGTTTCGTACGAATAGCATCGACCGTGATCTCGGGCAAATAAGGTATCCACCTTTAATTTTCAATCGACCCGTTGCATTATAATAAGTGTACAAATCGCGAGAGTTTAAAATCGTTAATACGACTATAGTCTACAGGACTGTAAAATACTTTTTTATCTGTAAAAACGATAAATACTAAACATTTGTTAAATGCGCACATATTTTTAGGATTTAAAGTATGATTGCCATATTATTTCTTTACTAAGCTTTTAGTATGATAAGTTTAAGACTACCTCTTTATATGCTAGAAGAGAATGAGTCCTAATTTCACCAAATCTGAATAACTGTTAGATAATTTATATACGCTAGAAATTTAACAGTTGTCTTCAAACATTTACTGTAAATTAATCTTGTAGATAGGTTATCTAATACTTGTTTACTAGCCGTGAAACTGGGTATAAATGTGATATACTTGCCAACAAATCTAGTAGTTTCGCCAAAATTAATGTTTATTGTTTAAACAAGTCCCATTATTATCCCGCTGGGCAACTGCTGGTGTACTTTAACGAGAGTAGTCTAGAGTCCTCCCTGGTCAATTTAAAACATTTTAAAATACAAAACCATTAATAAACCATTTGAAGATATGACAAGCCAATTCAGACCACTACTGAGAGTTACTAAGCCAATATTACACAATTTTAATGCGTAATTTATCTTATTAGGTGCTAAAACAGTTTTTTTCGTCTTAACTAAAGGCAGCTTCTGTGTTATCTCTCTTTTGCCTTGCTTGGTCATATCGAGAAAATATCACTCGTGAAAAACTAAGAAAATCTTATATTTTAAAATTCAGACAATAATTACTACTACACTTTATACATTTTAGCTTGTTCATATTTTACTAATAGACTGCTTAAAAGTGGCATACCTGTGAAGTAGTTTTCTAAATATATTCAAAACAATCTTCCAAATTTTTGTATGCCTTATGTTCGCAATAAAAAAATCTGACTTCAACTTATTAAATTTCATTATTTAAAAAAAATGTATTTAAAATATAAACAGTACAAGAAAATAACTTGCTTTTCTTTAAAAGCGACGCCAGTTCAACCATTTTATATTCTGACAGAGCTTATAAAGATTGCCTTACATATTCAGATTCAAAATGCATTTAAATATTCCACCATACAAATAAGTATAAAGCATTTTATATAAAATATCAACAGACAGAAGATATGACTCATGAAAGTAGCATTAAAATATGTTTAAAATGTGACATGTTTTTATAAGATGTTATTCCAAAGATCTGAGTTTATAAATCTTAGTGTAGCTGAAACGCAGCATTTAGCGTCTTCAACGAGAAATTTTAAACTTATATGTAGCAAGTACAAGTCGCTGCAATATGCTACAAGTTGACGTGATACAACCAAATATTTGTTGCATTTAGGCTTACCACGTTGTAGAAAAAAAATTGACGAAAAAACAAGGCTTAATTTTAACCTGTTCTATAACAAACAAAATGCTTGTGAATACGGTCAAAAGTTTATACATAGTTGTACTTATAAGTAAATTTTCTTGTGTTCATAACTTTATGTCAATTATAGCCAGTTTTACCACTTCTGGATAAGTATCGGTTAAATTTCCAAATTGACAATTTTATTCGCTCATTGGACATCTTTAACCCTGTGCCACCTCTTACCATAGTTTCAGTCATTAGCTGACCTACTGATGCTCCAGGTAAATTTCAACGTCATCACACCAATATTATAGTGGCCTACTTCGAGTTTACCTTTATCTATTGGATAGTTAAACCGATGCTTATCCATAAGACGTGAAACTAGTTTGTAGGATTATTTCAGTGATTTTTTAGACGTTTGATAGTTCCGAGGACTTTTATGAATAAAGATTAATTTTGTTATTCTAGTGTGTGAATGGTTAATACAACATTTATCATATGTTTGTTTCAAAAGAGTTTAAAATACACCTTTATTTTGTCTGTAATTGACGATCCCTAGATTAAGGAATCAGCAGTTATGTTATATTACTTGACAAAACTTTAAGAAACCCTGTTTTTTTATTTACCATTTCTACGAAAAGCGCTAAAAGCGCATTGTGATATAATTATGGTAGCAGACTGTCTTGTTTCCTCTTGTTCATACGTAGGTATAGTTGAAATATTACTATCTTGGTAATAAACGTCTTGCGAGAAAAACTCTGATTAGGAAACCGTTTTTTGTCACTTTCAATTTTGAAACTGTAATTGAAAAGACAAAACACTATAACTGTAGTTCAACAACTTCGTAGAAAGACTTGCCAAGGCGTTTATTAGTAAGGCAGTAAGGTATAAATGTGTATTAGTTTAAGGCAAATTTAGGTACAAATAGACAAGCAAAGCTGTAGTATAAAGTTATAACAGGGTTGTACATAAATGGAGAATGACTGAGTTATCACTACTCAAAACTAGACTGACTTAAATCGATATCTGTAAATATAATTTCTAAGAGAAAATTGTATCCTTTATATTAACCTTATTAGTACACATTTATTTTTATTCTGATGCGAAGCGTTCTCTAGCAAGTCACTTGCGCAATTTCTTGCTGAAATCAATGTTAATCTATTTTCAGTAACAGTGAAGTAAGTAATAATATTTACAAGACTTGTGCAAGAATTTGTTACGAACAGCAAAATATTGCATAAATCCATTTGCGCAACTCATAAGTCACTTGCGCAATTCTTATTGCTAGTGTGCACTTCGCAAAAGATATAACTTTATTCCAGCGATGTTACTATCTAACATTGCGATGTTGTTACCTTTCCTATGTCTTTCATAACCTAGTGTTCTAAATAGTGTTTAAGACTTTGATTGAAATAAAAGGTTGATTAATCAAAATTTATGTTTGTTGTGTATCAAAAGTACAGTATTTTTGTAAGTGTACATACATCATTTGTTATTTGATACAAAATCTAAACTTTAGGTTTATCAGTGAAGCCCACTGTAAAGTTTATAGCTCAGATATTTTTGGTAACTAATAAAAAAATAATGGTTATATGGTTTTTATTTCTATTCCTTTGTGTGCACAAAATGTGTAAAATTATTTTGCAAATTTAAAATTTGTTTTGTAAGCTGACATAATATATAGCAGCTTTGCGACATAATTGAATGCTACAAAGAGCTCATTAACGTCTTTGTTTTTAGCAGACATCAAACAACGCTGCATTTGAGTTGTTTATAAGTTTTTTGTTGTGGGAAAGAGTAGTGAACAGGTAATGAGAGTAAAATACTTATAATAAAACACAAATATCGTAGAAAACCAAATATAATAATCAGACAGCATCATAGCCAATGCATTGAAAATTAATAATACATTCATGTAAAATAATACGCTACAATAATTAAGAAGGTACATTGAGCCTCAGGAAATAAGTAAAACCTAAGAATAAAACGAACTACAAGACAATCAGTCTTTTTAGTACAGTCGACGTCACATAATACACTCGCACTTATTCAAAAGAATAGTGCCATACTTCATAAAGCCTCGCAAAAATACCACAATTAGGTAAACATTCTGTTAGAAACAGCTTTTTACATCTCTTTCTATAGGCGAAGGCACGAATGCGTTATTAACTCATTAATTAGAATAATAGCTGCACATATTCTTGTTTAAAGCACACCTCAGTGCAATGGTGCACTGATAACCGAGGTTTTCAAAGTATCTGCCGTGTTTAAACCACTTTTTGAGCTACCATTCGCCTGTACCTTGTACGATTGAAGTTTTATGAAAAAGTGGCGATACGTAGCTCAAATAATTGCCAAGTTTACTGCATCTTTATGTTGCCGTCACTATCTTTATACGAGGCTCATCCCAAACAGAAGAAACCTTACAACTATGACGTAGACTGTATCTACTTAAAAAGAAAAATATAGAGATTCTAGATATTTAAAAATAAATCCACACGATCTTAATTCTAAGTATAAATTAGCGCCCTACGATATTGTCACAGCGAAGCGTAATATAGTAGTGTAAAAAAATCTTATATATTATGTATGTATCATGTTATTGAACATAAGAGTAGCACAAAATAAAGACCATTGCTCAAATCTGTTTATGCAAAACTTTTTTGCTAAGCAGGGGCGCTTTCTTCAGTTCACACTTTTCCGGTAAAATGGCTTTAGATATAAGCTTCCATTTTGTAGGTTTGGCTAATAAATGCATGTTTTTATATTCCGTCTACATTTAAAAATGATTTTAATATATTTCAGCTAGCAAAACTTTAAAAATCATTTAATGTAGCAATACAACTTCCATTTAAGGTCTACCATTTACGGTAAAACGACGAACTTAGCTATAAAATACCGAATGCAGTAAACTGTAGCATGACTTTCTGAATTAATGATTTCTTCAGAACGAAAATGTATATTTTGTGTTACTCTTAAGTCTAAGTTATACTTATACAATTTGTACTCAAGCGATACAATTTGGCGTTATAATACTGGATATGCGATAATACTTCTTATCATAATACAATTTATTTGAGAATAAGTACATTAACCAAACACTACTATTTTGAACTAAACGAATTAAGAGACCAGACTTCGGTGGGATAGTTTTTACGTGGGGTAATCACATTGTTACAAAATGTTTCTAGAAAATAAAAAGAGCTTATTTTCAGAGTATATAAACTTAATTTTTTCAACCAATGCATGCATATAATCAAGGAATTTTAAATTTAATTGGTCTTTATGAATGTATAGGCCGCTATACATTCATAAAGACCAATTAAAGAACCATGTATTATGTGCTGTTAAAAATACATATAAAATACTACTGCTTAGTGGTAGGCAGGTCACTTTTTCATTTGGTTGTATTACTTCGTAAATCACCACGTTGCTTTCATATTCCGATCTCTCTATATAATGAAGTACATTACCACATAAAATACATAATAATGCCACATATTTCAGGCTAAAATCATACTATAGTATTGTTTTCATTGCCAGTTGTTTCAAACAATATATACGAATTTTGAACGAAAGTGAACAAGCCAATTGCAAATGTATTACAATATTGAAATAAACACTATAAGTATAGCACCAATTGCATACGAAATATCGACAATAGATACACCCACACTGTTCAATGCAGTTTGTTAAAAATTATAGAAATGATCTTGAACATTAGCTCAAAGTGACTGCCCCTGTAGGACATCAGTAGATAGTTTATGCATTTGCCATGGAGAGACGCAGATTTATCATCGAGCTATCTGCAGGCGAAAAAATATTAATTCCGAGTTTCTCGGGTTAAGAAAACCCTAGTTCTTACCCAGAGTAAGATGTGAAGGGCGCAGCTCACCCCTGTGGCTCGGAGAAGTAAGTCTTGCGCCTGGGCCCATAGGTTGTGTTAGTTTCAATAATTAAAGTGATTGAGCATGACTTATCAGATATAAGTACATGTATTGAGCACTTGGCCAGTGTGCAAACAATTAGAAGTGGTACTAAGTACAAAATTATTGATACTTTTTTAACATACTCCATTGAACAGTATTAGTGTGAAAGAAGCTAGTCTTAGTTTAAGCGGTGGGTTACATAGTTGTGCGTCGACGGGTATATCAACAAGCTTCAGTGGAAGAGAGCCCGCGGTCGCTTCTTAGCGAGGATGTGCCACGAGTGGGTCACGCCCTTGCGACGTTTTGGTGATAGACTGGAAATAGAGATAGTGTTGATTAAAATAACTGTTTGTGTGGACTTTCACAGTGCAGTAGGAGATAAATTATTGCCATATTAATTCAAGTGTGAGAGAAGCACACATTGCCAGTCTTTCTTCAATTTATCCAAGCATTCATTGATGTAAATGCTAGATAGAATAACCCAAGCTTCAGTCCTTTGTTGCATGTGTTTATTAAATCAGTAGGAGTCTAGATATTAACATAGGTTAATGCCTTACCCATGATCTGGTGTGTCAGGCATGTAGGGCGACATTCTGAAATCACGGCTGTGGGGCGTCTCTATGCCGAATGGACTGTACAGCTTCGTAGGACTCCTACCTAGCAGCTGGAAATTAAATTATTACATTAATATTGAGAAAAGAGTATGTAAGAATTAGAAACATGATTTTAGTATTCAGAAGTTTAGTTTGCAAAAGTATTCAGGTTTTCAATATATTAAGGCAGTAAAAGCGGCTGTTAGTATTCTATGGTTAGTATAATAATGAAATAACAACCTTGGATACCTGTTTCTTCTTCATCACCGGTGTGGTTGGTGTGCGGCACGGAGAGCCAGCCTCCGCAAGTCTGTGACGACGCCTGCCTCCCAGCCTGAAATGCTGTACAAAACAAAACATTTACTTACAACTACTGTATTTGCATATTTTACACACATTTTATGAATGTTATTATAGTTGATTGACTCCTATCCATCAATTAACAGCCCTGATAATATTTACTAAATACCTTATTTCATATCATTTACATTGTGTATATTGATTAGGAACTTTTCATGTATCAAACATTTTAAATCAAAGATAGAAAAGCTAGTTAAGTAGGTGTGGATATACTGCAATGAACCTCATTCTGCAATAGATTTTACTGTTATTTAGTCAATATTTTAGCATAATATGACAACACGATATATGTTTACATGCATGATACATGACTTAATGATACCCTGAATTTTATGTTCTTCAGACTGATTTGCTACAGCTTTTATGCTTATACGTGATCCTGGTATATGACCATATATAATGAAGCAGATACAGAAGGGATTTATCGCATGGAATTTAAATAAGGGTGGGATTATGACCTGTGGTTGCCATGCAACTTCGGTGCCATGACGGTCAATACTTTTCGAACCCAAATCTCATGAATGATAAATAAATCATTATTCAAAGTATTACTAGATGGATGAAGGTATACTGAAAAATAATTTTATGAACCTTCACCAGACCATTGCATCATTTTTTCTAGTAAAATAGCATGAACAATGGATACCTGTGACAAATTCCCGAAGGTGTTTCTAACACTTCGAAGAGTCCGTGTTATCTTGTCGGCGCCTGACTGCAACGCACGACGAGAGTTCGCAAACGAATTAGTCTTAAATATATTCTTGTTGTAACACCCGTCCACATTTCTCAAGCTTTCCCTTGTCGGCGAATCGATAACCGAATCTTTTACAAAAGGATCCTTCATTTTCGATATTTTGGACGTCGCACTCACTAAAAAATACACTAGCAAACTACTAATACTAACTACTTGTTACAAAATTGTATAAAAATCACAATTCAATACACATTTTTGTTAAATATCGAAAAAAATATTAATCACGCTAAAAACGACCAACTTCGTCCGTTGCTTTGTTGATTTTTTTATAACGGAAACTTGAATTTTCTTTTTGGCCTTTCGGAAGTATTTGAATACTAGTCTTTTGGGTCACTTTTGTTTTGATCCAATTTTAAATATTTTAAGTTTGTTTGTAAAATATACTGTGAATTTCTGTACATAGTTTGATATTAATATTTTTAACTTAAATATTATTTGATTTAATGTAAATAAATAATGTATTTAGTAACCCAGCCGTCTGAGTTAAATTCTTACAACGTATGCAGCATGCATGTATGTAGCATGCAACGCAAGCGCGAGCGTCACAACTGAGAGTATTCAGGTATGCCTCATTTTTAAGTCATGCAATAGGTTTTAGAAGGGATATCTCCGAAGTCACAAATAAAAACTTGTCAAACATCTAACACATTTATTCAATAAAATCTATTTTAAATAATTATGAGCCACGCTGATGCATGTAGTAGTCGATCACCGTGGAAAATGCTGCGAAACCTGCTGCGCCAAATATACCCGCCCTCAGACCACCTGGAAAGATACATATTATCACATAATTTTTTAAATAACAACAATAAATACATAAACGCTGAACCAACATTCAGCTTAATATTAATATGTAATGCAGGTATTTTAGTCTTCCAAAACGAATAAAAATTAGAGATTTTGTTCATATAGAATGACTCCTAATAAATGAATTAGTCAGCAATAACTAATCATGAGTAAAATTTACTCAGTATTGCTTGCACTACTGAGCAACTCTTACACTTGAATCCGAGACACAATTAGTATAATTTTATATCAGCACAACATTCATTTCTAAGACTTTATTCTCTTTTTAAGATTAATATTACCTCTTAACCCAATAAGTCCTCCAGTTACTCCGCCCGCATAAGTCCCATTCTTCCAATCTGACTTGCCTCTCGCTGTTTCTATGCAACATTCAATACCAGAAAACACAAGACCAAGTATAGCAAAGTTCTTTGCGTAACTCAGCATGGAGTTTTTCATCTCTCGCAATATTTCTCTGGCCGTTTGGTTCTGTTGTGCTGTTGCATCTGTTACGTTAGGCATTAGAGATGATGTGAATAGACCGACTGCTCCTCCAAGACCATAGCCTGAAAAATGTTGAATAATTAAAATTAAGTATAGCTGTTATGAAGAATAGAGATTGTGAAGGAACATGTTTACCCTTCGGCCAGATGATGCAGGCTGGCAATTTCAGTAATAGCAGTAAAGAGTGACTTTCTATAACTGCTAAACTACCAATAAAAATATTTTTAAAAACATTAATGGTTTTAAATTCTTAATACTTATTTACAGGTTAACAGTCACAAAATCTCAGTTTTTAAAACAATAAATTAGGGCATTTCAATCTTAACTTCTATATCTCTTCTTCTTATATTGGTACATATACTTTTTAGGTGCAACGAGTAGTATGAAATGAAATAATAGTGATTATTTAATCCAAATAACTTACCGATAATACAACTGGTAATAGATTTAAATGGGCAGCTCTCAATAGTGGCTTCAATCATTTTCTCTTCGTTCGTTTTTATTATGACAGGCCCCAGGAACCTAGGTATTATGATATTCTCCCGAAAACGTTGGTTGTTACCAACAAGGTATTTGGCCAAGGAATCGTAATCATTTTTCTGTGAGAATTTGAGTAAATTCGGGTCCACCGGAGGTCTGTAGTCTGTCATGATTAACTAATTATATATATATTACACTTTAAATTATTCTTCCATACGAACTTCGTTTTTGTCGCAATAATCGATGTAAATAAGATTTTAACCTAAATTCACTGAAATCTTTAAAATATTCGATCAGCGAGCGAGCAGCTGATGATAATCATTTGACACTGACAGAAATCAGAATGACAGATTATCTAACCAGACTGTTTACAAATGTTGTTATGAATCAGCTTCATACGTTGAGAGACGAAGTTGTGCATTTTTATAGTTTTGTTGGAATTTAATTTATTTTCACTTAATTAAAGATTACTTATTTCTATCTGCTTCAATATGGGAAGTAGGTGAATAGGCTGTATCCACACAATCGATATGTCAATCACAGTGAGAAAAAAGTAACTAGCTCCATACACAAAAATAAATAAAAGGACGTGAGTCGTGGTTTGATCAATATCAATTTATTTGTAAAACTATTTTATTCAGATATTTTTAAACACAAATATCACAATGTCTGATTCATCAGAAGATGAAGATCTTTCACGTTTCAGAGAGGTTGTTGACAACTCTTTTAATAATTTAATTAAGGAGTCACGGGGAGAAGCACCGATCAAAACTGCAAATGAAAATAGTAAGTTAATTCTTAATTGTATTGTAATACAAAATTGTATTCCATTATCAATTTAAATTTTCCCCAGATGCGGCCTCTTTAAGTTTATTTTTCAGATAGGTACACGCTTTTGTTTCCGATAATAATTGTATTTATTTAAGTATAACCTCACTTTTGTACAGGTCTGAATTTTGATTCAAAAATTTGCATTTTTTGGACAGTATCAATTTTACATTCAATAGTTACCAAAACATTAATGTTTATATTTTCAGAACAGGAAAAGCCTAAATCAGAGAGATATTTAGAAGAAGCTTCTCATTACAATGATGTAAAAGTGCCTGAAGAAATGCAGAAACGAATATGGTCTAAAATATCAGCTATCATACAGAAAAATGTTGAATTTATAGATACAGATAATGGTATCAAGTAAGTATTTGCAACCATTGCAAAAATAGGTACTATTGTACCTAAATCAAAGCAGAGATAAAATCATAATACGTACCTACCAATTTTTTCTATTATCATTTTATCATTTATTCAATAAAATGCCCTTGCAATTCTTTAAAGACTATATTAAGCAATGCTTTTTATTACCAACGAAAAGTTTACTATTAGTGAGTACATTTTTCTATTAAATTTATTTAAGTGATGCTATTTCATCATTGTTTTCAGGAAAAGAAAAATCAAAGGTGGAGTAAAACTTTTCAGAGGTTCTGACGGTTTTCTTTCACATAAAGAAGTAGAGGACACATATACAGAGAACCATAATATTGAGGCAAAGAAACTCAACAAAAAGAAGAGAAGGCAAGTTGATGCTGAGGAGGAACCAGTCAATGAAGATGGTACCTATTTATTTAATACTTATTAACAGTAGTAATTTTCCAGTGAAATCAAAACCATAATTTGCATCCCGAGTCTGTGGCAAAAGCCTGACAGTACCAACTGTGTTAGGGTGTGCTTTGGACAAGGATATAGAACTTTGGGCCCATGTTGCACTAAAGTATTATTCTACTAACCCAAAGCTGTTAAGCTGTTAAAATGTTTCAATTCAGAAGAATGGATGACCATGTCTTTTTAACACAGAGAAAGGTCTTCCACTAGGCAGATGGTCTTTGTTAACTACCCATCTGGTGTAGTATCTAAATCAATATTTTTAAATTGCAGACAAAGTAGCAGCAACAGCTATTAGTGGAGAATATATTTTGTCTAAAGAGGAAACAAAATCTTGGAAGTCTAGAAGAAAAGAAAAGCTTTTTAAGTATAAAGGCAAGAAGAAGAGTAAGGTCTTAACTTTAGTTGAATAAAATCATGTTAACTACATTATTGCGTTTTTGGTTTTATATATATATAGATATACAATGTAATTAAGACCCAGTACCTATAGTATCATTGCTAATAATTATTTGTCCTTAATTAAAGGTTGATACCTACCTTTTATTAAGGACAGATAAATTTATTCAGTTTTTAAGTTAAGTAGGTACCTATATAATTAAACTGCAGCCCACAAACAAGGTGGAGCTTTTGGCCACCAGTAGGACAATTGATGAGAGAATCGGTTGCTTAGGTATGGTCTGTAGTGAATAATAATATTTCAAAAATAAAACACTCAAAAAACATTAAACATTTTATTTACAATAGTCACATAACTATGAAATAAATATGTACAAAAGATCATTATCACATCAATAACTGCTTCTCACGATACTTCGTGTTTCCATATTTCAACAATGAATCTTTAGAATTTGGTCATACAAACGAATGGGAACTATAGATGAGATGTAGAAAGCTCTTATGTGAAAAAGGTCAAAGCGCATTTCATGTGATATTGCACATAAACCCTTTTACATATAAAGTAAAATTTTTATTTATTTATTTTGAGATATTTTCATAGTGCAATGGTAATATCGTTTTGTTCCTACATCATTACAAAGTGACTAATAAATGCGAAATTTATTGATGCAGTGTTAATTTTTTAATTTGTTTATTTTTGATTCGCCATTCGTATTGTATTTGTGAAAATAAATAAAACATAGTCAACAATATGACGCGGAACTTAATTCTAGCTTATAATTAAAATCTTAACTACTCAGACATACTTTATTGGTACACACGACAATGCACGGACAAACTATTGCACTTGACGAACACATTAACAAATCACATTAAACTTAAGAGTCAACTAATCACGCACGCATTTTACACGAATAACTAGAAAAAAATTATGAGTGCAAATAATTTTAGTTGTAGGTATTTACTGGAATATGAGCTAATAACTTTATACTAATTACTAGAAAACTGCAATTAACTTTAGTTTAATTCATTGTTCTCTGATCAATTCTCTGATCAGCCCTGGGCAGCGATTGAGTTTAAGGGAGTATGCCCAAAGTTGGATCTGAATTTGATTGATATTTTGATAACATTAGATATTATAATAATATCTCGATTCAGAACTTCTTTGATTAATTCATACTTTACGCACATTACACACGCTAATTTTAATAAACAACAACGTTGACGTGAAGTGGTTGATCTTAAATTAATGTGAATTTTACAAAATTCCTGTACTGCTTCACCTATTACTAAAGGAACATGCATTGTTTCGAGTCATGTAATTCAGCTCTCCTAGCTATCTCACAAACATATTCTCTCCTGTCATTAATTCACAGCCTCGCAATTTTCTAAGTCACAAGTTGTGATATTCGAGACAAACAGTTTCAATTAAAAGAGATTCGTACCGTGACCGTTTTAAAAATTAAATAAAGATTAAAAACATTGTCTAAACTTAAAATATCAACTTTGGATGTAACGCAACATTCATAACCGTTATCATTTTGTCATTTTAGCTCAACAAGTAAAATATTCCATCTTCAATTTTACACTAACGTTCTATAAAGCTTTCATCCATGAACTCACTCATTCATTATTAATCAACTTTTTCGCATTCATGCACCGTACTGAATACGTGCCTGTTCGTAATTCTTTCGCGCTCATGACGTCATGATTTCGGCCAGTTTTAATAACTTATCGATAGGTTCCTTTAGTAATAGTTCTACAGTCTTTCGCTTGGTGCTGAAGGAAGGGTCCTCGTGGAGTTCCTTGAAGGAGCCTCGTCTTGGGTGAAGGCTCTGTTGTCGAGACCGCTCGGTTTGTTCTCAAGCTCCTGGGACGGCGCTGGTTTCTCCACTGGACCGTCCATTAAGAACATTGTGAGGAAGAACATTATGCTGCCTGTTGGGGGAAAGAATATTGGTTAGAATGCTTTAATGAAATTAATCCTTAATCGTCACTTGGTTTAGTTCGTAAACTAGCGACCATTACGATACGTGCTAGAGAAGACATTCTCATGAAAGGTGACATGACACCTTTATTAAAATTAAGGGTCTAAAATCGTCATTCCTCTTCTTATCGTATTTAGTTAGTGGTCAACCTAGTGTCAAAGTTTTTCAAGCCGCCGGAAGGCCTTTGGCGTGGCTTAATTCATTAGTTTTATTTAACAACTGTAATCAACAAGGATAGTCCACCCGTTTGTCCTAAAAGACCATGACCATGCTAAATGCAAAGGTTTATGATAGTATCCATCTGACTGGAAAAATACTCTAAAGTAAAAAAAGAAGAAAATGTGTTTGCCAACTTACTTATGCCGTAGAATCCAGCGTAGAAGATCATGATAGCCTCCCTGTAGCCGATGGCCTTGGAGACAGGGTCGACGAGGATGGGCAGGTTGCCGCCCACGTTGTTCATCACGAACAGGAACACTCCCACTGTGGTGGAACGGACGGACAGCGGCACGATCTCCACCAGGATAGCGAACACGATACCGAACCACATCTCAGCTTGAAATAAATTTTGAACATTAATAAAATGGTCATAGGTACTAGCCATAAGACTACTATGTCATAGAAATTTTTGAGGACAGAAATTAAATAGACATTCCACACAGCAGTTATATAACGTTAGAAACTGATTTATAACATTTGTTTTTAAACAAATTTGTTTTAAAATTTTATATCATATAACTGCTGTGTGGGAGCACCCTAAGAAATATGGCAAGAAACTGAATTTATAACGGTCTTCATCCAACATTATAAGTCGGCAAAGGTCAAATCTGGATTGATTATCACCTGCGTTCTCCATTTACGTAGATATAACGATTAATAGAAATGAGTTTACTCATTTTATGGAACAGTGACTATCTGAATGGAGTTGGTACTTACCAAAGAAGTAAGAAATAGCGAGGGTGATCATGGCCCATAGGGGTCCGAAGACGACGGAGCCGAACGCGGGCAGAGTAGCGATGAGTTGAGACAACGCCAGCACCAGCACACGGGAACGAACACCCATCTTTTCTACGTACCTGAGGAAAGAATACATAGATTTAAATTTTCTTACGATTTTAATAAAAAACGATAATCATGAGTTTATCGCGTGTGTTTTTAATATATTGTATAACAACACGCGATCAATTGATGATTCACTTTTTTGTGTAACACCTCTTAAGATCGACGTCTAACGTAATAAGACTCCAAGTAAATAATAAAGCCTAGCAACAATATGGT
This sequence comes from Anticarsia gemmatalis, assembly GCF_050436995.1. Taxonomy (NCBI): domain Eukaryota; kingdom Metazoa; phylum Arthropoda; class Insecta; order Lepidoptera; family Erebidae; genus Anticarsia; species Anticarsia gemmatalis. Next base: position 2,165,166 of record NC_134764.1, on the reverse strand, counting down.
GAAGGTAAGCTTATGGAATCCAATCCTAATTATAGTAAAGTTATATTTTGTAAGAATATGAATCAAGCCATACCTACCTAATGCCTAATTTGCAAATCAGTCTAATCACTGTCTGTCTGTCTGTTCGTCTGTTCGCGTGTTTGTGTTTTAGTGTATCATTTGGTAATATTAACCCGATGTAACCCGGGCAACGAGTCGCTAGTAAACTATAAATAGTGTTAAATTAACACAGTCTCAACAAAGTCAATTGTCCAAGTAAGTAACCTTGTGACGGTCTGGGATTCTAATTGTCATGTTCCAAAACTTGTTTGACATGCGGTGAACGTGACCCAGCCTCCTGCCTTCTTAAGTTTAGGAGTTGTCTGTCACCTGTGGTTATGTGACTTTTAGAGCGTGCTGTGTGTTTCTGATACTATCAGACAGTTTTAGGCTTTACAGCGTCAAATATGGCTATTTCGTGAGTAGTTTGATCTGATTGTGATGTAGTAACTTTGAACACGTCAGTGGAAATAAGTTATTTTTAGCTCTTTTCATATTCTACGTGTATAGCACTAAACTACATAATAATGTCCTCCTAGCCGATATACGGCGACGGCGGTCAGTTTCATTGAAACTGGCCATCTGTGCAGGACTTTGTTTATAGTGTCCAAGTGTGTGCACAATACACAGGTACACTCTCTATTCCATCACTCTCATAGTTTGGTGGGACGGATAACCGACACGACCAGTGAGAGGTCAGGCGCAGGACCGACGGCTTTACGTGCTCTCCGAGGCACGGAGGTCTTCGACCTCAACTTCCCAACTCCGGGCAATTTCTAAGAAATTCTTACAAGAAAATCTCAGAAAAGACTTTTTGGCCCGACCCAGGATTCGAACCCGAGACCTCTCGCACGGCAGTCGCATACACTATCGACCGCGCCACAGAGGCAGTTAAACGTTAAACGTTTTTAAACTACATAATAGATATCAAATATCGTGCAATATTGCGGTTGACCTGGTTAAGTGGTGACGCTGTCTAAATTACCTTAATTACTAATTAACCGGTTAATTTGGGTGTTAATGTAACCGGTAACCGTCAAAATGGTTAAAAGAGAGTGATATATGTAATTTACCGGAATGAGCCTAAATTAACCGCTCTTTTTAAACCGATTTTGAGCCCAGAGATCCTATCACATATTTCAGTTGACAACTATTTGAAAGACACTATGCTATAATTTTTTTAGATTATAGTGATTAACATATTCAACATGTTACGCAAAAGTGGCAATGTATTGAACAGTGATCAAGAATTTGGCGCACAGACATTGTCAACTGAGATACGTGATAAGTCCTTAGTTTTTACAGATAACGACTGTCAAAAAAAATATTTTGTTTGTCCTGTAACGTGTTATATGATTGTACATATGTTTGTATTACAATGTGAACAGAGCTTTAAGCACAAATCTGTATATGTGCGGAGAGCCTTAGCTGCGGTTAGATTAGGAATTTATTAGAGTGCCCAAGCTTATAAAATATTCAATACTCAGCGCGGTCATATCTATCGCTGACCTAGAGACACTTGCTTGCTGTTTCTGTGTTACTTATTTATTATTTTTCTTTGAAAATACATTTGTGCCTAGTAAGAATTCGATTACTAAATAAAAGCAAATGCCGCAATACAGTTGAATTCCTCTATACTCTATCTTCTTTACCTGTACTGTTCAACATATTTACTAAGTAACGCATTGTTTGAAGGGACACGGGTACACTATCAAAAAAATGTGTAAAAAGTCTTTACGAAAAAGCTTCCACTCTCAGAGTATCCTTAATTTGAAGTAAGTACTTACTTTTTCCTAGAATAATTTTGAAAGTAGGCTAACGGTTAGACGTTAGACCACGCATTTTTTTCGACTAAATAATAGTAATACCTTAGGTAAACTTCATACTCACTTGTCTGAAATAACTCCTCCAGCAACAACACCGACGGATCCAATTCCGACAGTGACGGCAAACAGCCACCAGCCTAGATCCACATCAGGGAAGTAGTCACGGTAGTACAGGTCCGCGTTGTACGCGAAGCACATACCACCTGCAAGAAAACAAAGAGTTTTACCATCGCACTATTTAGGTATACTCTCGATACCATACACTCGATAAAAAGATGGTTATAAACTCGAAGACTCTAAATTCCCGGATGTCTTGGGACATAGTTCGTTAAGCTGTTCCGTTTACGACTTTGGAAATGTCAGGACTATTCAAATCCTAGGTGTCGTCCACCAGGATCCAAAGGTACAATTTATGGGATGGAGAGGCCCATACCTAGCTGTGGGATAACACAGGCTACCAGGAATAGTAAATATCTACAATTAAATGACACGAAGTGAAGTACACAACTAGATCTATAACGGTTGTATAATTTTACAGTCATGGCCCTCACACTGATTATTACAAGAGCATAATAACACACTCATTACTGCTCATCAATTACATACATCGAGGTGCCAATTAGGCATTGCAAATAAAATTGTAATGTCTATTTATTTAGGCGTTCAATTAAAGGATTGATAAATGAACTATAAATAAAAGTAACTTGTGGTTTTCATTGAACTCACGGGCGACGACTTAGCAATTCTATTTGACATTTATTACTTCATTACTTGTTTTCTAATTATAGAAATGCTATTGATTGAATGAATAAATAGTTAATGCTTTAGAATAATAATATAAAATTAACCTAGATTTATATTCATGTCTAATTTGGTGGGTGAACAAAAGTTAATCAAAGGTTCCCACTCGGAATTAAATGTGATTGGAATAATAATGCAATGCCTAAACAGCGGTACTGTTAAGTATTGGGAGTTTGAGAGTTGTCAAATGTACTAAAAATAGTTCCTTCTGCGTCCGCTAGAGGTGCTGATAAGATTTTCATACAAAATTGCTCGATAGCTAGTCTGTTGTCGATAGTGGTAAAGAATCGCAGTACCGTTAAGTCAGTTTTGAATACCTATCAAGTGTTTTATACAATGAAAGTCATAAAACCAAACAGAAGGGCCATTGTAAATAAAATTAGAACAGACTGAGTTTAGCGCAGAACGCTAACAAACAAAGACTTGAAACAACTACAAAGGGTTGATTGTGACAGCGACCATTAGACGAAGATAGCACCCGACAGCCTGCCCTAAATCCGGCCCCGGGTAGGTATTTAAAAACATAATTTTTATACGAATTGCAGAGTAGTGCAAAGATTTTAGAAGACATCTCCTCAGTCTTTCAATTGCAGAGTTTTATTTGAAAGTTACATTTAAATAATGTCCAGTAAGTTAATAAGGTGTGTGGCGGAATAAGTTTTTTTTTATATAGCTGAATCGCTTGACTCTATCGTTTAGCAAGTATCATACCGTATTGTAGCATTCAATGACAAACAAACACGTAATACGAAATATTAGTAGGCTAGTTCTATTGCGAGAGTTTTCTTTGCCTATTTGTATATTTTTTATTTCTTTTGCTTTCAAAAACAGATGTTATTTATCTCTAATTACTCGAATTGCCATAAAGAAAAATGTTACGACTGTTATTTACAACAAAACTCGAAGAGCAAAAACAAGTTTTGACCCTTTACTTTCTTAAAAGGTAAAGTAAATGGAAGGAAAGTCGTCAACACCAATTTATTTCAATTAAGACGTTAATTTTCATTTTAGAGAAGAAACAACAGTGATAGTTGTAAGAGCCCTAAATACCGCGGTAAAAAACAAATATTTATTTAGATTACAGAGTGGTTTGAGTTATAAGACATATTTTTAGTTGAAAGATAAGTAGATCTATGTAAAGATATGAGGGTTCGATTATTAGGAATAAGAGTTCGTTTCTCGGTATATGTTCACAATTAAACAGAACAATTGAATGCGGTCACATTTATTTTTTAAATATAAAGCAAGTTTCATTTCAGTGAAATGAGGTGACAACATAACTGAAAATAGAAACTATTTTCATTATTTTATCCGCCATTAATGTTGTTAAAACAACCTATCTCTAAACAGACTAGTCAGCGAAGGGGAAGCCCCTAAATTGTAAAAAAAAAAACAATAGCCGCTGTTTTATTTTCGATGCCTGAACTCTAGTTACCTGAAATCGCTTTTAGGCTTTTTAACGTTTACTTGTCACGGGACAGTCACGTTTCGTTCCTATTTTGAGAAGAGATATTTTTGTTAACAATAGAGAGCCACATTTAGGCATATCTGTTAATTATGTTAATTTTACTAATAAACGTGATCATTGTCTGAATATTTTACGGCATATTTTCGTTATTGGCGTTTACAGAAATTCGGTATGGAAACGGCGCATCATGTATGCCTATGGCAATGTTAAATCCATTGATCGTTAACCAACTGGTGATCGAAACTAACCATGCCTGTTTTTATTAGCCTAAGCTACTTTCAATCACATAATTATATAATCCATATTAGAATTAATAATTGAAAATGTTTGTTTGTCCGTCCGTCTGTTTGTTACGTTAAACTACCGAACCGACTTTCGTATATAATATTTAAAAAAAAAATTACGTCGGTATCTGAGCCAAACATAGATTTCCTTTTTTCAGCAACCCATAGCAAGTTACATGCGAACGCGAACCTTACGGGTCAGGCTCAGTTACTCAATACTATTTATAAAATATACCACTAAATATCGTAAAAATTCTTAGTTACAAAAACGTGTTTCTATTATCATTTTGCTTCAAAGGATTTAACCTCGAGTTTCGCAAGACAACTATAAAGGTCTAATTATACCATGACAAGTACCTCAACAAATCATAATCTTATTATTGATATTACTAAGCAATAAAGTTTATAATAATAATACAGTGTCCGTTGGATAAAGTATCTAATTGTTATTATTTTATGTACTTCGATTGTGGATAGTAAATAAATTACAAGCAGTGACTAATTCTTACTGAGGTCGTAAATATAGGTATTAGATCAGTTAGCTGCACATAAAAGCCTTATAGATTAAAGTACCTAATTATAGTGTACCACAATGACTAGCTATACTAACAAAAGCAAGTTCTTACTACTTGATTCCTTTATTTTACATATGTACATAAGATCACGTTTGTTATACCCAAACGTGTAAGCAGAGGTGTGTAAAATACACCTACATTTCACCAAACAATGTAAGTCCCGTGTACTAAGGGGAAGGAGGCTTGTTTCTATTGCCATGTATCGGGCCATTATTTTATATTAATATTACCTTCCCTAGTTTGGGAGAAAACCTTTGTCCTGCAGTGGGACAGTAATGGGTTTAAAAAAATGGAATTATAGACTGCCTCTCTGGCCTGAGTCCTATTATCAGTGTCTGTTGGTCACAAACTCAAGGGTCGGGCAAGGGTTTTAGCACTTTTCCAAATTATATAAGCTTTTTCAATAGTAAATAGTCTACTTACCACAATGTCTGATTGAAGCAGCAAGGCACAGAAGAATGATTCTGGGCTGAGAGATGACGTGCCAGATGTTAACTTGAGGCATCTTCTTGCCGGCTTCCACTGTGCCGTCGCTGGTCTTCGCTGGTCCAGTACCTAAAGAGGAATAATTAATCAGAAAAGCTTATAAGTGGTAGGTTAATTTAAATAGTATACAGTCTAAAGGAAAAGTTTAGTTTTTTTCAGTATTTCAGTAAAGTAAGTTAAGTAAGGACAGACTTTCAGTTGTTGTTTTTGATTTTTCTATATTAACATTTCTTCACCGAAATAAGGATTTTAGCAGACTATTGGATGTTTAATATTTAGGAGACTATTTACTAAAGTAGCTTAAATAAAATAAACTGTACCTTCTTCGCCAATGGTAGTTCTGGAAGGTTCCTTAAGCGTAAAGAAGGTGAACAGTGTGATGATGATACCGATGATGCCTGCTCCGTAGTAGCATACACGCCAGCTCTGTACAAGAACATAGCATTGTTAAGATATAGTCAAGTTTTTAGATCCTTTACCTGATCTTTGGGTTGTTGTTTGCAAGACAGTTTTACAGTGAGCTGTCATTACGAGAATATCATAGTGAGCAGAGCTTGTAGATTTGATAACAAATTAATATATTCGTTATATAATTGTTTCGGATTTGGTTGTTTTTAGTGTTCTTTGTTTGTATGTAAGTCTTCAAAGATTAAGTAAAGCAATTACAATTACTACAAAATAAAGGATATTACTCACCAGTCCCCAAGCATTGACTTCAGGAATATACCTTCCAACGGGGAAAGCGATACCATATCCGCCATATATACCCCAGTTGAAGATCGACAGCGCCAACGCTCTCTGGTGTTCAGGGAACAGGTCGGTCAAGATACCAGTGGCTAGAGGATTGCAACCAGACTCTCCAGCAGCCATGATCATACGCAGGAGCACGAGGTGCCAGTACTCCGTGACTGTGCCCATGAGCATGATGGCGATGACGAAGACCAGGGTGCAGAAGGCGAGGATACGAGCTCTGTTGTACCTGTTGGCAAAAGTGTGGGTTAGATTTTGGAGCTGTATTTAAAATTGAAGTAATTGTACAGATTACAGTATTTAAAGTTCGATTGTCGGACATTCTGAATATTTCTAGGCTAATCAATTAAGGTTCACTCCTTCCTCTAGAAACTGATATATCTAGTCGTAACGTTTAAATTTATTTTCGGTTATCCGCTAGAATTTCAGCTTCTTCGTCGTTTTCATTGCGGCACCGTATGATCATTTCTCTAGGTTAAGTTAGGTAGTAGTTAGCTAGGTTTAGGTTAATTTTGAAAGATCATCGAAACGAACACGATACAAACAAATTCAAAACAGTACAAATCTCTACAAACTAAGCATTTAAAGGGTATCTTACTTGTCAGCCACGACGCCGAGGATAACTCCGACGACGGTGAAGACTGCCATGAAGGCAGGGCCGGCCAGCACCTGGTAGTCTATGCCCAGCCCGTTGTAGCCCCATTCGCAGTACCGCGTCCCGTTCAGCATCAGTGACTCACACCTGCACACAAAGACGAGTATATTTAGTCAAACTCATTAAAAAGGGATAAAAAGGTTTAATTTGTTTTTTCATATGTATATCTTTTGAGTGAGAATACAATCAAGTAGTAAGTTTTAGAGAAAATAAAACAAGTAAAAATAAAATCCTTAACGTTGTATCTTCACTGCCACGTTACGATAAGTTTTTCGGTTGAGTCGATTTACAAACATTAACTTAACTAATTACTATGAACTAGACTAAAGTTAGCTAGAGATAATAATGTTCTAAGTTGCAAGCTTCAAACAGATAGGTATCAAATACATCTCCCTCTATTGTTTACCAATCAATAACAATTCAAATTATTAATGTAGGCTGTACTGCTTTGAATAATATGCAAGTGAGTTTTATGTACTTTCGTATTTGTAATTTCATGCATAAATGTCTAACTTATTTGAACTTTGTTTATTAATTAATCAGAACGTTTCAACTGTTGTCGTTAATAGCCAAACTCAAAGTTTTTAGTACTCTGCGAACTTTTGATTAATTTTCACAACACCTATGAAAATATTTCAGTGAATGAACTGTTGAGTGAAAACTCATGTTTTATGTCAACTGAATTTCTGATCTAAGCTCACTCATATATTTTAATCTATTCATTAACAGACTGTGTGAATAACGAATTTTTTTTTATAAAAAAATGTTTCGATTTTAGTTCTATTTTTTAATTCTGATGTTTGCAGCACTATAATATTATGTTTTAATTTTTAATTCAAGGCCCCTCTTTCAATTTGGGAGGAGACCCTAGCGTAGTAGTGATGAAGTAAAGCCATAATAATTATGTAAAAAATCATGTTCAACGTGTCAAATAAAGTCAAGTCGATTATATTTGTTGCTCTTTTGTGTTACATATAACTGTTACGGATCTTCTTCTTATCGTGTGGTTAGTGGTCAACCTAGTGTCAAAGTTGTTCAAGCCGCCCGAAGGACTTTGACGTGGCTTAACGACTGTTATCATACCAGCAACAACCGGGACCGACTTTTTACGTGTCCTCCGAAGCACGGAGACGCCCTGTTCAAATACCACTATGCGGTCACCCATCTATGGAATGACCGCGCCAAGGTTTGCTTAACCCACAGATCGTTTACTGACCGATGAGCGCAACTGGACACGAACCCATCATGCCCACAACCCAACATTTATAAGGTTATAAACTCCCCAATTTACACTATTTATATCTACTCCTCAAACGATTTGTAAACAGGTACCCGTAGCAGTATCTTATCAAGGTGTAATTCTATGAATAGTTTATACCATCGTTGTTAGTGGCCCGCGGGGTAATCTCTGTTAACTAGTTTAGTTGAGCTTGTTTACATTCATTGCTACACTGATGCAATATTCAACTGCAAAACCGAGTTATTTATGTACTTGATTGTACTCGCTTTTACCCTAAGGACGAAGATAAGGTATACAATTTTTTTTCCCTTTCTACATGTATCTGAACAACATGACCCATTGAATCACACGTTAGTTTAGCGTCTTTTTTTCAGGCCATATTTTTTGCTAGCTTATTCAGCTCGTGTGAAATTTGGAAATACCTAGATAGTATTTTTGAAAATAAGTAGCTTATGTTTCATGCCGCGTCTTCGCTACCTTCTTGCTTAAATACCATCGAAATTGGGTTCAGTCGGTTTTCAGTGGGTTATTAATGATAACATAACAAATAGATTCTAGTTGTATGCATCTACATTTTAATTATCAAGTACTTTAGTCCGATTGTTACGTATTTGTTGATGTTTTGAGTGAAGATTGACATAATGGTATAACTGACTGATAAAATTGAACAAGCGAGTTGTATAAAGTATTGCTGTTTCTTAGAGTACGTTCTACGAAAAGACTTGTAATCATTGGAGGTTTCTTATGCTACGAAATTACCAAGAAATTTGTCTAACATCTAGATTCGTAGAAGTTCAGTTCATTAGAGACTTTAACAAGTATTCTTTGAAACCTTTAATGTTTGTTTCCATGAATTACTTGTTTATGTAACGTTCTTAGATGCTTATGTAAATTGTTAAATGTTGAACTATGTATATTAGAAAAAATATTTAGAGTAGATAAAAGTTTCTTTTCAAAGAATAGAAAACGTTTTTAATTGATTACGTTAGGTATTAAAATAACTCTGTTTGCAAATGTGAAATACAGATATTACGTAGTCTATAGATAAAAAAATATTTTAGTAAGTATTCCAAAGAACCTTAGGCATCACAATCCTTCAAATTATTTATTAATTTCGGATAAATGATGACACTTATGATAGTCGGTACAATTACTAAATCGACTGAATCGATAGAAAGTCTAGACAGTTCAGAGGCTGTAATATGATTGTGTTGTCATTGTTCAGTAAGAGGCAAATTAATAATTATGTCATTTATTTTAAAACGTACTAATGAATATGACTGGTCAAGCGAAAATAGAATGACATGTTCCAAAAAACAACCATAAAATGGACTCGAAACAATTTTTTTTTACACAACTCCATAGCAATTCGCAAAGCCTTGCAAAAAGCCGGTTGTAACCAAACTCGAATGGACAGTGCCATAAAAAATATCATTCAAAGAAAAACAGGAGCGATAATAACAGATCCTTATGATAATACCTTTTAGTTTTTATACCGGCTTCCGTGTTGCTGTAAAAAATGTACTACAAACGTTTATTAGTACATATTGTTGTACCTAGATTACCTGCGACCTTGGTGACACTTGGCTACTGCAATATGCAAATATTAATGGAATAAAGTATTTGTTGTGAAGTTTTCCGTCAGATTGCGATAAGTTTATGTATAATTGTTTTATCTTTATGTATTAGGGTCACCTTGCTGTTAGAAGTCTCGGAAGTATTTGTTCCGATTAAAATAGTAGTCCTGTGAGGGCTATTTATGGACGTGGTCACTACAAAATGATGGCTAAGTCTAGGGAGCTAAGTAAATGGGAATATATTTAAGCCCTGATCCTATTTTGATATAGGTAAATAGCATTTTGCTTGGCTGAATGTAGGTTTTAGAGCTGCGTAGGTACTGTTTTGGACAGCAAGGAGCCGTCATAATTGAACCAAGCATGCATCGCATCTCTTTAGTCATAAGTGAGAGCCTGTGCATTATATTCTTCTTTATCTTGCTGAAGGTATTGCATGATCTGGATTCCCAAAACGAAAAACTAATCTTGTGAATCTATATACACACATAGGTCTGGGTTTCGGATAAGCGTATTTAGCCCTTAAAGAAAGCAGACAATATTATGTAATTTTGGAGTGTCCGGATACATCAGAACGTTAAAGTCCCAGGCAACTAACAATTCCGTAATTCTTAAGTCTATTTGCAATATATTACTAGTACATTTATGCGTAGGTATAAAACATATCGATGTTTACATAAGAGCTATAACACGATTAATCACCGGTATGTATTCAACAAGTACATGTCATAATAATGTACTATGTCCAACATATTATTATGTGTTTTATAAAAACGATATTACGCGAGTAGGTAAATAAAACAGGTTTAATTATTTATCGTTAATTGTTTCCTGATTGTAGGCGGTTTAGTGACCTTGGTGTTTCGAAGGATTATCATTTGATGGCCATAACGGGATGGTTTATGGTATTTTACATATCGTTATTGTGGTACGTACCTATTGGAAGAATGTATATAAAAATACAAATAACCTACATTCTACAATCACTATATTTTGCGCGTTTTATCTGCAGGGTTAATCTCGGGAACTCATAACATTCTTTGTATTGTATCGAAACAGGGACAAAAATCTGGATAATTTATCTTGAAAATTTAAACATATTAGCTTAGTATAGTTTTTAAGAATTGTAATGTGACTGGTAAATAAACGATAATAATTTGACAAAATATTTCACCATAGGAAAGGACAGTTAGCGAAATAGACACAGGATATAATGTATGTTGGTATGTTCATATTAACAGACTAATGAATTAGCACTAGGTTTATCTTAAAAGTTATATTTTAGCGATTTTTTACTGTCGTTTTAATAAGTAATTGATATCAATTTGTTCGAGTGAGTGACTATCTTGGAGATGAACATAGGCTACAAATCTCAACTAAAAATCAAAGCGAGGGAAGCCGCGGGCACCAGCTGTTTATTGAATAAACATATTTATTGAAGTGTATAATTAGGACAAATAATAAACCCACGTAGCACGTGACTGTCTCTGCTTGTGCGATTGTCGTTCCGTTATTGACAGAAATGGGTTACTTGTTCAATGTTCAAGCCTTCAAGCTTTCAAGGGAAATAGGAATGCGAGGGAGATTGTTGTTTATTGTTATTGGGACTTGGGTATAGTGGGGCAATGAAAGGGATTCCAGGTACTAATATGTATGATGTAGGCTCTATATCTGTATGTATGACATTATTAATTGGGTTGTTGATTGGAATATTATTAAACTTGTACACGTAAAAGGTTCATCTAAAATGTTCAGGTTACGTAATTTTCTATTAGGTGTTTTGTAGATATTCTCTTACGTTAAACCAGCGGCCCCGGCTTTGCCTGGTTTCAATAGTTAATTTACAAAAACTTTTACAACTTAACAACTACAACAACCAACTTAACTATTAAGCTTTCTCTTGAATCACCCTATCTATTAAAAAACTGCATCAAAATTCATTGACTAGTTTTAAAGATCTAAGCATACATACATTATGTATATACATTATACATACAGACATAGTGACAGACGCGGGAAGCGGCTATGTTTTATACTATATTATAGTGATGACTTATGTCACGATTATTTTGCAATGAGATAATAAGCAATTTTAAAAGATCATGTAATAGGGTTGTTAATAGAGATTATCTACCACCTGATTGGCAGATTCCTAGTTATAATTTCTAAATTAAAACAGGAGTAATGTAAAAACATCCTCCTAGTTAGTTTAATCCTTGTTCCAAATTCCAACTTTCCAATGAATTAACCATTTTTCACCTCTGTTTATAAAATAACGATGCAATAATACCTATTATTATGACAATGAGATAATAAAACCTGCCAATCATTGTCAATAACGAATGCAATAAAATATCTTTAAGGAAAATCACAGAGTTTTTTGTATTGTTCAATAAATTGGGTATTTGTGTAACCGCAAGTTGTTTACATAATTACAGTGTCTTTTGAGCTTTTTTACGTGACATTTTCTAGGTACAGACCTATGAAACTTTCTTATGTTTTCTCGGTCTCCTTAGGAAACAAACATACGCAAACACGACTCTAAAAAAAAGATTGTTCAGTGGTTTTTATAACGTCTCTATGTCAAGACTTTTTATCCGAAAAATATGTGAATGTAATTTGAACCAATAATTAAAAGTTACTAAGAAAATAATATTTCTATTTCTTTTAACTTAATTCTTCTATGCGCGGGACTTTCGAAAGTCCAACTTTATAGGTACAGAAAACCAAACTTACTTTTACCGTTGATTCACTTGATTTTGGCACTAGATCATTAAAATTTATAACACTTATCTAACGGATATAGAAAATTATCAGAAGATAAACCAGTTATTCAAACCTTCAGTTTATAGCCATAATATAGGTACACATAAAATTGTACCTAACATTTTTTGCTCTACCACTTACCACAATGTCCGAGTTTTTACACGGTTAATTAAAATAATGACCAGAAACGAGTGTCATGGTTGATAATATCTCGGTGCCTTTGTCTCATTGAGACCAATTGTCTAAATATATTAGCGTTTTATGTCGCCGATTGTATCTTAAGCCTTATAGTGTGGCCAATGACGTTGCTAAAGTTATGAGCTTCCGGCAAAAATATATAAAGTCTACCTACTTCGAAACTTATTGTGTGAATTTGTGAGTGAATATTAAGATTAAATTTTATTGTTACCCATCCTGCTCTGCAGCTGGGCATGACACTCCTCGAGAATATCTAAACTTTCGATATTAGGCATTAAACCTACCTTACTGGTGAAGAATGGATTTGGAAAATTGCATTAAACGTCCCAGGCATGCATGGCTGTTAGTGTATAAAATATGATGTAACTTTCAGGCATGGTTTCGCTACCATGCTTTCTTTAATCGTTAATTTCTGTATGTGTTAGTTATTTTAATTTCAGTCTTAAATAGTATTCCAGAAATCATTTGGCAAGTATCGTCCCAACGTAAATAGAATATACACTTGTAAGCATTACTCCATACTCAAAAGCAGAAAAACGTCTTACATTTTCCTTCAAATAATCCTTCATCACATCATAATCCAGTATTTCGTTCCTAACGAAGCACAAAGCTTCACAATTAGAGTAATCAGTATGAAAATGTGCCCTCTAGTGAAAAACGTGCAAAACCTTCTGTAATGTATACCTCGTTATATTTGATTCACTTCGCAAATTGTCGGCAAGGAAATTGGCGGACTGATTCAATTTATTTGTGTTTTCTTGATACATTTTTTACGTGAAAAGATTTATAAATTTAACTTATTTATTTAAGGACTAAGCTATTAATATAAGTAGATTGAGATATTCAATTATTTAGAAGTAAATTATTCCAATTATTCGGTCAATTTAATTTAACGTTAATAACATTTTAAAGTATAGATCGGCTTTAAATACTTTACTTTACGATTACTTTAAAATGTTAATATATGTTTGGACTAATCTTTACTGCTGAATTCAGAGTTTACATTTTTTAGGCTTTTATTTTTAACAAATTGAGTAATTTTGAACCAATATGGGACTTGAATCTTGTATTATATGATAGAATACGGGAATTAACATGAACACGCATTTTACCTTTGAAAGCCTTACGTTTCGGCGCACGTTACACTGGCCATAACAATGCGTGTTCGCTTTAAATATTCCCCTATTCTTTCATATAATAAACAATACATTCAACGCAAAAGTTTATAAGTTAGATTTAATCGTGTATATGAAACTTAAACCTAGAAGTTAACTATCACTCGCCGTATATTTTGTTTAAGATAGTGCGTACAATATAATGATAGTTGTTATTAGTCTAGAAGTAAACAAAGCCATAATTCCTCCCTTTCTTCCAGCTAGTCGTAATATTCCTTTGTTTCATTCAGAACACGGTCTAACAAGATTATTGTGTCAAGGACGTGAGCCAAGGTTGTAATCTTCATTAATATCTGCCGTTTGCAATAGATGCTATCTACAGTAGCTATCTATCGATAGATCTTATCTGTCAGTTGCATCGTGACTCATTTGTATGTGTTTATTGAAACACTAGGTGACCCCTGTGACTTCGCACTCGTCTATTTATATTTCCTATTCTAACCGCTTAGTGGATGATTTGTTATGTAAAGTAGTGTAGTTATGTAGCATATTTGATTCGGGTTTACTAACCCGGGATCAAAACTCTTTGTTAAAAGTGATTAAAATAGATTTAGCGGTTTTGCAGTGCAAACGTAGATATTAGACATACTTTCGCTTTGAATTACTAGTTGCGTCCTGTTACATGTATATTTTACATGTACATAGTAATAATAGCGTTATGTTCCATTAGTAGAGTCTCGATTTGAGTGTGGGTATCTCACAAACAAACATTTGCAATATCGGTCACACAGTTTCTGAAGTAAGCGCGTTAAAACAAACAAACGGAAACTTCTTAAACTATATTATACTGTTGATGCATACAATATATGTACATTATAGATAGCTGTATTATATCAGCATTCAATTATACATAATAAAGGATTAATCTTTAATTAATGTGTTCAGGATTATTTATTGTCTTGTTAAATGTAAAACATTCATATAATTAAGTTCTTTTTCTGCTTCGAGTCATTGAAGATAACAGCTAATGGTTGCATGAAATTGAATTCAATCATCATAGCAATTAATAATGCTTAATTGGAAAAATTGGGTTAGACTTGATAATATTTTCTAAAGAAATCCAATTAGTTCATTGTTTCTATCCAATAAGCGCCGCGTTTGTTTTTCTGTAAAAATGGTTTCCTTGATCTATTTAGTTATACTTTTTTTATCTTTCCTAATTTAACTCACATCCGTTAAACAAACATGGAGATTTTCAAATATATTATGATACTTTTGCCTGCGTATTCGTCTGCGTGAAAACATTTTCCGGAGTAAAATTTTCCTATGAGTGAATCAAGGGTAGAAATTACAAATATAATTATATTTGTTTATCAAATTTCGTTTTGGCTTGAATGAGGAATAAACATCCGTAAATCGAAGTATGATTGTAAAATGACGAATTATCAGTAACTAACAGATAGTGCGGGAGTTCTTAAAAAAATATTATGGTGAAAAAAAAACCATAACCTTCTACGTAAGTAGGTATATAAACCTTTACTACATATAAAAGGTGGTTTAAAAGACATAACATTTATTTATTTACAACAAATACCTCACTTCAGGTTCAAAACCTGCATTAAACCAAATTTCCTGTATATACCTGTAATGTAAATTATTTATATTCCCAAGCTCTAATGAGAGACCTTCGTTATAAAATATTTTATATCATTTAAGCCGAATGGGCTATATAACGACTTCCTGACCAATTGTTTAATGTTTATTAACCTTATTCGGTTATTTATATTATAACTGGATTTTGATCTCGACTGTATCACGTGTAGGTATATTGTTACTTAAATAAAATATTTTATTGTTAATTAATACATTTATAATCATTGGTATTTTGATGTTCGCTATGTTAATTCCATGTAGCATGGAAGCCAATTACCTTATATCGGAGACGTAACCATCCTCCAGGCTAATAAAGAAGCTGTTTAATAAAGAAAATATAGATAATCTATGTAAAGAAAATATGAATAATTCCAATAGCAATTGGAAAATTTTACTAACACTGTCTGACCGGAGCATCGAACCCGAGACTAGTGATCAGTATTGCATATATACACTCGCTCATATCACGGAGTTTAGCTCATCTACGTGGAAAACAAAATTTCCTTGGGAATACGTATTTTTTCAATGAACCGAATCTATTTATATATATTTTTCGACTTAGTATTGTCACGTGAACAGTTAATCACGAAAATATATTTTTACATAAATATGTCTACAAATGATAGGTTAATTATAATTTGTTACGATTTTTGTTTTACCTTGAAACCTTTACCTACCGTATACATAATTTAACTAATTGTACCACGAGGCTTCGGTAATAGGTAATACTCGTGAGATTTCATAATCTTTATTATATTACAATGCCTCAATAATTTTCGTAAAATAAGCTTTAGTTACCCGTTATCACATTAGTTATCTGCTGATATATGGATGTGACTGAAGTAAGAAAAGTAAGTAAGTTTTTTGGTAAGTTCAATTATATTGTTCCTATCTTTTTTGTTTTTCTGCCTACTCCAAAAGGAACAAGACGTGATATTTTTCGTTGTAACTGATGTAACTATCGATTAAGTACTGTCAAAATCGATACAATTGTTTTGGACATTTGCCGTAACAAACAGGCAAAAGCATTACGCTTTACAGCATACGCATTTAGTAAAAACTATTTATAATATGCATTATTTTGTCATAACAAACATACTTTTCTACTTATTTGTATAAATAGATAAGTTAATATTGATGTTAATATTATTGTAACTGTGTCATATATGGAACACTTAATATTTGATGTGATTATGTAAATTAAGTTAACCTGTTTTCGGTATAAGTATGTAAACAATATAGTGGGTATTGTAGATAATTACCGTTAAGTGTAAAATATGAGGAAATTGAGGAAAAACGAGTAAAACTTGTTTTTTTGAGACTTTAGTACGGTTAAAATGTTTTTAAATTAGTTTTATATACTGCGTTTCTTTATCCCTGTTAACCCTTTTTGTAATAAAGATGTTTTTATTTGATAGCTATTTATAATGTTATATCTATTTAAATATATCGTCATAATTTTTGAGTGTTGTATCAATTTAGTTGCGATTTCGAGATTTTAAGGTCTCTAGAGACTCGCTTCAAAGTAGAAGTTGCTGTAACAGTAGAAAAGCTGTAGTAAACAGTCTTAACTGTGTTTCTAATTAGTAGATTATTCATGTGTTTGTAGTAGCTCCTTACATAATCAATGGAGAATCCATTAGTAGGAACCACAGTAGGAACATTGTAAAAAATATTTGAAAATTAAAAGGAGTGACCTTATCTTCCGAACAGTAAATTCACCTGCTGTATTTAACCATCAAAAATGTCTGTCCCTGACCTAAATGGATAAACGATTTAATTTTGATTTGTACGTAAAAATATGGGTAATGGTTACAATTCACGAAGGCACGGTGACGACCTTAGTATCCTCAACTGCTAACCCGACAATCTAGTGAAATAGAGCCTTCTAAAGCAAATATACACCAACCCTCTATAAAGTGTCAAGTTCTAACAACGGTCTATTCATCTTGAAGCATATAACATAAAGTTTTCAGTCTACATAAGGTCCTTGGAGATATATACCAGTTACAACTAAAGTTTAAAACACCAAAGTTTTGTAATTTCGCTCTAAGAAGAGGTCTATGACCCCCAATTACAAACCCTGGCAATCACTCTTTTGTTTCTTGACAGAATAAGTTACCTAGTTATTTAACTTTCTAACACTAATACGGAATTTCTATAGCTTGCGTTTAATATGAATTGAATGTTCTGTTGTAAATGATCCATATGCTTAAGCATTAAATAAGTAACAGAGCCAGTTGTATTCTATTGTAAGTAATTAGTAGGTTATGAAGTCTTAGCGAGGATACTTTATCGCTTCGGTGGCTTATATGGAAGGAGCAACTCTTTGCTTTGCAAGACTCTTTAAAAGTCAGCGTTCATGGTTTTCAAGAAAAAGTTCTTGTTAACACTCGTCAAAGATCGTTTCCTTATTTCTTATTTCAATCGTTTCAAAATTATTCTTATGTACTTAAATGTACCTATAAAGGAAGGGTGTTTATGAAGGCTGTACTCACATATCGCTAGAGTTGACCTTCTCGCAGACGACGGGCAGCTGACTCAGCGTGACGTGTGTCAAGTTCAGCATGCATGACTTGTCGCCGTAGTGCAGGTCGTCCGCCGTCACTTTTGATGTTGTACCTGAAATAGAACGAAGATTGAGTATCTTATAGTATCTTTATTTAAATCTCGTATTACGGGACTTTGGGCGGCTCTAGGATCTTTGTCTCGTCACAGAAGGCAAGAGTAATTTTCCATATGCTAAGTTAACCATCAAACCAGATGTTTCAATGGTTTTAAAAACTTAAGGAAGGTTCCGTGAAATATAACGATGTGATGACTCCGCCGACTGTAATATTTCTTAAAGACATGCAATATTATAAAGGGAAAGCCTGATGATTTAGATGCATGCAGAGGCATTCCTGAATGAATGACAAGAGTCCAGTAATAACTATTGTCTGGAAATTAGAGCCTTTTGTTCATCACAGGGTCAAGTATTTTCAAGAAAATCGTCGAGACTAGGTTTATCAATTCGCAGAGATATTTCTAATAGGACTTGTATGCAACAGTTTTTACGATCGCAACACTAGTAGTATTTTTTACCAACAAACTAATTTATCAAATTGCAACATATAACACAATATAATTAATATCGAATAGTGCTTATTAATCATAGAACAAAGATTGATTACCGAACACTTAGTACATGGAACAAATATGCAAGTAATATAATATATGCTAATACAACCTTGTTCATGAGTGATTTAGTGTAATTACGAAATGGTGAACATGCTTTGAGAGCTTTGAAAGTAAAAGTGCATATAGTAAAGTCTATCTAGAATTAATTTTTGGGTAAGACCGACCGACCGACCGAAATGACACGATTCTGCAACTACTATTGGTATTAATAATGATTTTAGAACAGAAAAACTTTATGCTTTAAAAACAGGCTTGTTTACTATGTTTATATTTAATTTTAATTTATGAAACAGTAACGCACACGCAAAGTAATGCATGAAAAAAAAAGTGCAATTGTTTTTAAATTAAGGTTGATTTGTACGTTGTTGATTAAGCCGTAATGGGAAAAAAATCGAGATATAAAAAATACATGTTCGTCACTTTTACGACCGTTTCAAATGTAATAAAATAATATTTTTTAAAGTAATATTATTCTAGCTGTGGTAAAAAAGGCGTTCTAATAGTTTTTAGCCAACAATGCGTAAAAGTATTATTGTTTCATAAAATAACCTGTCTGCAAGCTCCTTAAGAACATTCTTAATTATATTATTGATGATATTATCTAGCAATAACACATTCTTACGATTATTAAATTGTTAATAGCTAATAGATATACGTTACGCAAATAGTCCGAGGCGGTAATATTTCGGCATTTGTAGAATGCGTTTATTGCGCTCGTGCGATACGAACAATAGGTGTAGATAACATTATGTTTAAACATAAATCATAATAAACGTGATTCTTTATATACAAACTCAGATCGTTTTTTATTAAAAGCTATAATAGTACTAACTGACGCACGTAGCTCGCGTATTAAATTTCAAACCCGTATTTCAGTATTCATTGTTCAAAAAAATAGGTCAATTCTATATTAGGTTAACTTTTATCCCGTTTCAGTTAGGTACACAGACTTGGTTTCGCATTTTCTATAATATAAATATAGATTTACAGTCATTTTATAAATCGTTAAAATTATTTAAACAAATAATGATTTCACATTATCATTAGCTTTTTATGTAGCTGTTTTTTTTTCAATAGTGTGATTCTCTACGTCATAGATAAAACAATTAAAACAAAATCATACACCACAGACTCATAATTGTTATAAAACACTGGCCACTTATAAAATACTTGTGTAATTTAAACTAGTCTGAATAGCAGTACGCTTTGGTCATGACATTGAACAACCTTGATAATGACTTACGACTAATTTGCTGTCATTTGAAAAAGCAAATTTGTTTCGCGGCTTTTTTGTTCCAATACTATAATTGTATCGATAATTTGCACAAAATCGATAAAAAAATGTTACATAAGGTATTACGTTTTGTCGAAAATAAAATAAATGGTTGTTGCTAAGTTATTAAAGCAATTAATGGTAGTTTAAATGGATAGAAAGAGAAACGGATTGGTTGATACGGATACAATTTTTATGGCATGACTACTACTGAAAGGTTTAGGTACATTAAGAAATGTAATTGCTAGTTAGTTTCGAACAACGAGTGTATTTAAATACATACATAGGTAGGTAATAATATACTTTAGATATGGTCATGCATCATAAACAACTAAATTGAAATCACTGCAGCACAGCAGGAGCATCCTACAACAAGGCTTTCCGAAAAAATAATGATTTTATCTATCTTATCCAAATATTTTGTATGTAGTTAAAGTATCAAAATAAAGAAAAGTTTCGTAAAAACAATAATATAAGAACTCAACAACCAGACTTTTCAGACATCCGAAGTTATTTTACGTAGCTGTAGACGAGAACAAATATTTTGAAGTGGGTCTGACATTTAGCGAAGTGATAGTTGAAGCAAGGTTCTTCAGGTCAGTAGAGCACCTAGATACAGTCTGGTTAGGGATGCTAACTATAACATCGATAATTTGTCAGAACATCGATTTTGAATTATTTTCTATTAATGACAACTATAAAAAAATCTAAAATGGGATCACTAAGATTACTAATCTTATGTTACTAATATCACGAATGCGAAATTTTGTATGCTTATTATTAATTGACGACCATGATTATCCGTGAAAATCTTGCCCAAAAAATAAGAGTTTCAAAAAATACGATATTTGTCTGGCGTGAGCGTCACTACTGATTCCATAAACAAAAATTTATCAAAGCATTTGTATTTTTAATTTATTAGGTACTGCTAAAATCAATAGTCAAGCGAAAATAAAGACTGAAAAACATCAACAACACATGTTTTCTTAAAGATGTTTTTGGACACAATGCATCGGTAATTCGCTACATATGTACATACGATACGCTTTTTGTGTACCTGATGGCTAGATTGAAATGTTGTATATGAAATATGTGTTGCATAAAGCTACTTTTACTGTTAGTTTGGATTCGGACTGCCTAGTAGTATAATTATTAGGGTTCCGTATCCAAAGGGTAAATACAGGACCCTATTACTGAGGCATCGCTGTCTGTCTGTCATTACGCTGTATCTCATCCATCGTGATAGTAAGACAGTTGATGGTATTAAACCCGCAGCGCGCGAGTCCGACTGACACTTGACCGTTTTTTTAAGTGACTAATGTCCTCCTAGCCGATATACGGCTACGGCGGTCAGTTTCATTGAAACTGGCCATCTGTGCAGGACTTTGTTTATAGTGTCCAAGTGTGTGCACAATACACAAGTACACTCTCTATTCCATCACTCTCATAGTTTGGTGGGACGGATATCCGACACGACCAGTGAGACGAGGTCAGGCGCAGGACCGACGGCTTTACGTGCTCTCCGAGGCACGGAGGTCTTCGACCTCAACTTCCCAACTCCGGGCAATCTCTAAGAGATTCTTAACAGAAAATCTCAGAAAAGACTTTTTGGCCCGACCCAGGATTCGAACCCGAGACCTCTCGCACGGCAGTCACATACACTACCGACCGCGCCACAGAGGCAGTTAAAGTTTAAGTGACTACTGTTACAAAAAAACATATTTTTTAAAAACAGCGATATTTTCGTTTGTTTCCCGAGTATCTGAAACATTGAGGTACGAGTATTAGTCCATTGAAATGTTACATGAGATTTACATTTATTAGAGGACGCAATTTTATTTTTGGAAGAGAATAGAAGCTTAACTTGAAGTTTGTGGGGTCGCCACTCTTGTCCCCCGGCCGCCATCTTGGAAAAGGGGGTAGAAACACTTTTTTCACTATATCTCGGAAACTATGCGTCTTACAATAAAATTGTAAAAGCATAATGTGTAACAAATTATTTTGCCTACAAATATGTCTAACAACTTTTTGTCCTAAATTAACAATTAAAAAAGTTATAAGCAAAATAGTGAATTTTTTTTTACAAAAATTTTCTTTCCAAATCCGGTCTATTTCGGAGCGCTGTTACTGAGTTTCTAATTAATGAAATAAAAAAAATATATAAGGCAAAAATTTTCTCGATAAATACTCTACAAGATTGGTCTGAGTTATTTTTTTTTAATTTATTCATATCAGCTTAGCCTTTTTTCCAAACTATGTTGGAGTCGGCTTCCAGTCTCACCAGATGCAGCTGAATACCAGTATTTTACATGGAGCGACTGCCTATCTGACATCCACAACCCATTTACCTGGGATATAAAACGATACCCCTGGTTAAGACTGGTTGTCAGACTTTCAAGCTTCTGAGTACTGTTAACGACTGTCAAATATCTTTGAAAATGACAGCCGGGACCCACAATTTAACGTGCCTTCCGAAACAATTTTATTGTAAGACGCATAGTTTCCGAGATATAGCGAAAAAAGTGTTTCCACCCCCTTTTCCAAGATGGCGGCCGGGGGACAAGAGTGGCGACCCCACAAACTTCAAGTTAAGCTTCTATAGACCCCCCCTACATGTTCCAAAAATAAAATTGCGTCCTCTAAGAAATGCAATATTCGGCCCTCAAATTGTAACATTTCAATGGACTATATCTATACATCGATATTTCGTTCTCTTACGTCACTATGTCTGGTCCACGTATAAATACCAACATGAATAAGTAAAGGGCGCGCGGACCGCATGTTTGTTACGTGTTTGGGTGCTCACAAAGCTTCTATTGGGAATACTGCTCCAGTTTCTAGTGATACGCTCTTTGTGTTCCTGAAGTCTGGTGGCAGGACATTGAAATGTTTGTTAGTTAAAGGAATATGTGACGTCATGTGTTGTATAAAGCTACTTTTACAGTTAGTTTGGAATCTTCTGCTTTCATACACACTGCCTAGTATAGTTATAAGGGTTTCGTAACCAATGGGTAAAACCAGGACCATAATACTGAGACTTCGCTGTCTGTCAACAGGCTGTATCTCATTAACCATGATAGTATGACGGCTGTGCACAAGTCGGGCTCACACTTGACCAGTTTCTTTAAATTGCTATTGTTTTTAGAAAACATTAATATTTCTATACAGCAATGTCTTTCGTTTATTTTCTGAGCATCTAATAAAAATATGTATAGATACAACGATAGTGATATCTGTTGCATCACTATGTCTGGTCCACGTATAAATACCAACATGAATAAGTAAAGGAGCGCGGACCGCATCTTTGTTACGTGTTTGGGTGCTCACAAAGCTTCTATTGGGAATACTGCTCCAGTTTCTAGTGATACGCTCTTTGTGTTCCTGATGTCTGGTGGCAGTACATTGAAGTGTTTGTTGGTTAAAGGAATATGTGACGTCAGGTCTTATTGTGAAACAACATTTTATAGTCCGACAACTTAGTAGAGAGCATAGAGCACGCATGGTTTATCTAGAATATAAGTAATGAATATTTCTGTGTAAAAAAAGAAGCTGTAACAAATAGGCCACTTTTAGCTAAATAAATCTGCGAATCACCGATGTTTCTAAGTTAGTCTTACTCAATGTTTTAAAATACGCGCAAAGTTGGAGGGCTATGACAGTCGAAGTCGGTTCAACTTTGATTTGAAGACTGTTAAACCCATCTTTCTCTGCCTTTAGTTTCACCTCCAGGCACAAAACTACAAACATGCTACAAAAGTAATTTACAAAGATAAAGAAAGAAAAATCCTTAAACTCAGCACCATGAATAACCACACCTCAGCCTAACCCTTCGGGTATAACAAGCGTGAAATTTTGTATATATTTTTTAATTTTTTTTTTTTTTTTTTTTTTTTTTTTTTTTTAAATATTGTTGGACAACTCACACACGGTCATTTGATTCCAAACTAAGCAGAGCTTGTACTATGGTAACCAAATAACTGATAAACTTACTTATATACTTGTAAATACAAACTTATATAGATAAATTAACAACCAGGCTCAGAACAAATACTCGTGCTCATCACACAAAGATTTGTCCCGGGTAGGATTCGAACCCACCACACGCGGCGCTACGGTTGTTGCGGCGAGGTGACCGCTTAAACCACTGCGCCAAACGTGCAGTTTTTGTATGTATGTATCATTGTATTCATATCAAACTTTGATCAACACAAAACAACAATTTGCAAGCCACGAGGAAATAAAATATGTATTCATGCACCCTTCAGTATCCGCCTGAAACATTTACAAAGAGATATATACGAGAGGTAGTAAAACGTTTTGTATTCTATATGATAATGTAATAGAAATTGATACGTGTTTAGATATCCATCATTCATACTTGGAAAGCTTTGTGTCTAAGTGGATAATATTTTTACTTGTTGTTGATTATTTTTAAGGTTATTGGAGTATTAACCAGTATTACTCAACGTGATAAAGTGTAACATACTTTTTGTTATCATATAAGTTTTATTTATTTTCGTTGTTATTAAGTTTAAGATGACTTCAATACCGTCTTGGTAGATCGTGAAGCCTGCTAGCTTACTATCGACACTCGTATTCGATTCCAATCGTGTTAAATCGAGCTTATGTCAAATCGTAATCGTAAATACCAAACGCATGATTGAACGCTATTTTTGAATTTATCCTTATTAGGTTGCTTCATTTGTCATATCTTAATTTAGATCAACTTCTGATCACGTGCTATTTTCAAATTAAGTTCCATTTTGACATAAACTCGAAAACTGGGATCGAATTCGAGAGTCGATATTTTAGCCAATAAAAATAGTCGACAAAGGGCCATTTATTGTTTCTGCATATTTTCTTGGAACACAACAGTGTCAGTACTTAATGACATAAACATCGATTATTATTAATGGGCAAAGTTATATGCAAATACTGAGCAGTACTTATAAATATTTCCATACTGAACGGAAACTTCAAGTCACTTTGGGTTTTCCTAACGTTTGCTCTTGTCATTGTGGTCACTCACTGGTCATTTTAACTCGTAATTTGTCGTAGTAGTCTTTGTATGGATACTCAGAAGTAAATTAAACACCCACATTTTACTATTAACTAAACTTCCTGATTGTATATTGCCCAGAAGTTTCTAAATAAGATATTATAATATTAACTTAAAGAGGTGAACGACTAAAGCTTATAAATCTATTACACCTTCACGGCTAAACTGCTGAACCAGTTTTCATGACCATTGTGTGACCAGTGATTCACCAAATAGCTGATGACTTACATTAAAATTTCTTGTTAAATTCCCCTACTTGCTGGAATTGGGAGATCAACAATTTTTGTAGAGTTCCAAATAAACGGAGACGCAAGCGTTAGCTAGTCGAAGTCTTAAACTTAAATTATACTTTTAGATAATAAATAAAATAAAATCTTCAGATTATAAATAAAAATGTGATACGTACCAATAAGATAATGTCCGAGTTCTCCTAGGATGTAGCCGATGGACACCAAGCCCAGCACATACCACTTGTAGAAGCCTTGCAGCTTAGCCCAAATGCCTCCGTGGAACATCTTGATTTATTTCTATAAACAAAACAAAAAAGATACATTAATTTAATAGTTATTTTTGTACAAATCTACATACACACATAGAATCACGCCTTTTGCACACAGTGAGAGGCAGAGACCTTTTTGTGTAATTATTTTAAACAATGGGATTTTACAAATGTCCTTAGTTCTCAGAACGGATCATGTGGGTCCAATATGTAGATATTTCTGAGAAATTAAAAGGTGTTTGTGCAAATTAGATTACATGAAATTCCAGGAATTTGGACAACCTATTAACGTAATCCAAAAGTATCTTTCCAAGTGAGTATTGTTTCGCGTGACAATAATCACTGTAAATTGAATTAAAGAAAAATATAAGTTTATATTATAAACGCAAATAAATAATTTAAAAGGTATTCAAATTATAAAGGGACAAGTTGTTATAATTAAAATATGGCCAAAGAGCCTTTTAAGTGACATACAGTAAAGGATCAACCTCCGGAACAAATAAAAATTCTTCATACACTCAAGCATGTTTGATTTACACTTAAGACCATTAAAATTAAACGCTTTGCTATCAAACGGCTATAAGCCACGATAATTGTACCGGATGAAATCAATAACGTGCAAAAACAAATATTTCTAGCTTCAAACGACCTCAAATTATAATAATTAGGCCTTATGTGGCTTAAACTGTAACGATCGTGACATAGTTTTGTCTTAAAAAATGCACACGCCCTGTACAATGTGTTGCATACAATGATAAATTGCGTTGCTCGAGTTATAAGAATTAATGTATGGTTAAGTTATGCGATATAGATAATTGTTTATATCCATACTAATATTATAAATGCGAAAGTAACTCTGTCTGTCTGTCTGTCTGTCTGTCTGTCTGTCTGCTACTCAATCACGCCTAAACTACTGAACCAATTTGCATGAAATTTGGTATGGAGATATTTTGATACCCGAGAAAGGACATAGGCTACTTTTTACCCCGGGAAAATGACGCATTTCCCGGGAAAATTCAGGTAGCGAACGAAGTTGCGAATATTCAATATTATAATGACACTGAATTAACAAAATTCCGTTGTCATGGCAACTGTTTTAATGGCGGATATGCCTTAGCGCGATTTCCTTATATTATTAAGAGATATAAATAATTTTGAGAATATTTTTCGTGAAAAAAGAGCATATTTTATATCATCACGCTATGACCAATAGGAGCAGAGTAACAGTAAAAAGTGTTACAAAAACGTGGAAAATTCTGACCCATTCTCTCTTATGTGACGCAAGCGAAGTTGCGCGGGTCAGCTAGTATCTGTCGCAAATATGTCAGCCAGTAGAGCGCGGTCGGTATTATTTGCGCCGAAACTTCAAGCAATCAAAGTTAAAATAAATGTTCGTTTTTAACTGCCGTATGTAGTTATGTATTTGTTAAAAAGAAATGTAAAATTTCAAGCATATTGATTTTATTTTTGCCCATTGTGTTAAGTAATAGAATGGATAGCGTAAGAACTAAGTAATAACGATTACAGGAAAGAAGAAAGTTTGCTTCAAATTCGTGCTTCACAAAATTAGTTTATGCAAACTCCGCTAGGAGCGCTGATCAGTTTTACAAACAAAATTTCTCGACAACTAATAAATCTACGATGGTAGGAAATCTATCTATCTATCGCCTTAGTTACCTGAGTTTCAATTAACGATTTGTCGGTGTTACCTCAAAGGTGAAGTATGTATTAGTAATAATATTAAATCAGCGTTGTTTAGCGGCGGAAACACCTGACTTATGTGACAAGTAAAGGATATGGTAACGTGTGGAAGGTCTTGGGATTATACCTGCTACCTCACATGCTGTATGATCAGTGACTAATAAAATGTACCATGTTGCATTCAAGTAATAATCGTACACGTATTAGGAAATCTCCAAATTGCATTTGGTTCTGTTTTTGGTACCATAATAAATAAATCGTTTTAACATAAATGACATAAGTGACATTTAGTCTACATCTTTGTTTGTTAACAGCTTTTGATATATATTATGATCAATTATTATTATTGCATTTAAATTTTCTTGGCAATGTCAAAATAATGGCCACTGAGTTACTTGTTAACTCTTGTCCTAAGGCTCTCCCTCTTTTGTAACTAGCGTTTGAGTTAGTAATTGAAAGTTTCAACATTTGACCTAAATCAAGTATTGATTTTGACATTTAATATCGGTTTTTTAATGTTCTTACGATATAACATGTGTCAAACATGTTGTAGAAATGAGGTTGGTGGGATATCCGGCCTAGGTTTTATGGCTACTGGTTATTAGTCTACTAATTAAAGGGTACGGATGTTGTGTCATAAATGTATATAATAATTTGTTTATTGAATTATAATTGTGACCATTAGTATTTTATCGTTTTTCGGGTTATGCTTTATAAAGAGCGTCGGATCAGAACATTTGAAATGAGCTTGTTTACTAGAATTAGGTCTGGAGATAATTTTATATTATTTAAAATAAAGAACATATACTTTTAATGAAAACGTCACATTTTTACTATAGTTAAACTTATAAAAAATAAGGTCCAATAAAAATTATAATATTTTCTAACTCTATTACTTTACGATTATTTCGATCGTGCTATCGAATGCAGTACAAATTGAAAATTCAAATATAAACACATCTATGTTCAACAATCCCTATTGTCATACAAAACCATAACAAAAATCTAAAAATAACCTCAAAACAGATTTGTGTCGCCATTAAAGTGTCACGGAGACCTATATTTGGATAATAAAAATATAACAATGACCCACAATGACAACAATGAGTTACGTAATTAAATGGACTTGATGTCGCGTGCTTGCATTGTGTTTGACAACACGACAAGCCACAAATCCGCTAAATAATAAGTCATAATGAGCTCTTGGAAAATCATTAGACGATCTGAGATAAGGTTGAAGGAATCTGGGTGTAAATGAGTGATGGATAAGGTAAAATGGTTTGAGAATTGATTTTTGTGAAGTGTAGTTAGTAATGTTACTAGGTTAACGATTGATGTCTTATTAGTCACAAAAAGTTGTATGCTGTATTCTTTTCTTTAAAACGGTATCAAGGCCTAACTCTTCCCTCATTGGTGGAAGAGACCCTTGCCCAGCAGTGGGACATTAATCGTTTTTTTTTTAATAATACGTACTTATGAACTAACAATAGGTAAACCTTACATTTAAAACATTGATATACATTAATTTTTATAAGATAAATCTCTTTTATTTGTATATTCTTTGGCAAGCTCATGGTAGATTTGGGTATACCACATGGAAGAAAAGATTATATTAGGAAATTAATAAACTGATCCGTAACTGCTAATATTGCTTATGTATAGAGAGTAAAGACGAATAAACATAGAGATTTAAAAAAATAAGCGTCTGCAATCTTCTTTTTTTTTATCACATCTTAGAAACGCTACACACATGCAAAAACTCACGCTAGAATTAATTTTTTAACTGTGGATCTAACTCATCGACTATCACCTTAAATAGTGTCACCGTTTTTCACCACAAACAACAACATTTTTTTCCACCCGTGAAAGTCGCATTTAGCCGTATTTCTTGTCACTGGCCATCAACTTTGACCTTGCACTTGCAAACGCTGTTCAACAGCGAGTCCAATTAAAAAATAAAAATAAACTTCCTACTTCGTAAAACGTTTATTTTGATTGTGATTTCGTATCCATGTTGAATTTGAATCGCTGCAAATGGATCTAAGTAATTATTTTTAAGGAAATTAATTGTATAGTCTGCCTTTTAGATATTTTGATGTGGTTTTACTTTTGGATGGTTTTATGATGGCGGAAATTACGTACGAGTTCCACCAACGCATTACTATCCTCATAACTTTAGTTCGTTTATAAAAACCAAAGATGGCTATTATTCACAATTCTCTGGAGATATTTTTCCGTAAAATAGTGGTTCATATCTTTCGTGTTATATGCTTTTGAATATTAATGTAACAAACATTTAATATCGTTTAGTATTTTGCGGGATCCATGTCGGAAACATTGCGTCATTGCATCAATAGTAATAAAAGTCCAGGTTTAAAGAGTGCAATAATAATAAATAATGAAAGATAATTTTTGTTTTGGTCGTCTCAAACTTTCGAATGATATCGTTGCATGTTGGGCAAAGTACAACACCGTTTTAAAATTTCGAAACCTACTCTACCAATACATTTATTACAGACAAGGATAATAATACTTTCATGCAAATATCTTGTGAAATAACAACACAACGATCACGTGTGTGTGGCGTAAAGAGCAAAGACCGATGTACAGTTAAGTGTGTAGTTACATTTGATTACATGATGTAGACAGTCACTGACATCTCAAATGTCAATAGACGTTCTAATAAGTAAAGGTAGCCTCACTTATACACTTTAGTTTATTGAGACAGCTATAAAGATGGAATGTTTAACAAAACTATATTATGT
Organism: Anticarsia gemmatalis; assembly: GCF_050436995.1. Taxonomy (NCBI): domain Eukaryota; kingdom Metazoa; phylum Arthropoda; class Insecta; order Lepidoptera; family Erebidae; genus Anticarsia; species Anticarsia gemmatalis. Next base: position 2,135,259 of record NC_134764.1, on the reverse strand, counting down.
AGTTTGTTATAAGGGAATTTGTTTTTATAGTTGAATTTAGTTATAACACCACAGGCGAAATGAGGCTACTACTATGGTACTATACTTATTCCCGACTTCTGAGGTACATTTAGCGGTAGTTTAGATAACCTACCGCTAAATGGAAATAGATATTCAATAGCGTTAAAACTCATATAATAAAACGCTATTGAATTGATAAACTACCGCTAAATGTACTCGGAAACCGGGAGTTACTCATTTAAAACTCACAGCTTGTTTTGATCGGGGTATGCATTATGCTAATAAATTGATCGAGTTGGTTGGGTCCCCACTAGCAATCTTGGAGAGGCACTATACCTATCCTTGAAAGCTTTTGAAGGACTTGAGCTTTGTTACTATTGTAGAAGATAAGATTTCAACAATGGACCCCTGTATCGCAACTAAACAAGCCTATACTTGTATGTATATAATAACATAACTATAATTCGCAGGGTTATATTCCTTATCGCCAGTTTTCTCCCAGCTTTAATAGAAGTTCTACTAGAAATCCTATAGTCCGGCAACTTAGTAGAGAGCCATGACATGTATATTTTAGATAATCAAGTTAACAATCCTATGTGTGTCTCAAATAAATAAACTGCAGCAATCCGTCCGCTATATCAGCCTACGAGTCACTGATATTTACAATTCAAAATCCTGTATACCTCCGTCAAATGCGAACCTTACATACATTCTACTAAGTTGTTGGGCCATATTTCTATGCTACTTATCCCATATCCCGCCACACTTAAGATGTTTCTGATGGCTCAATTCATAACAGGAAATCGTACCACGATGACGGCAGTGCTATTAGATGCCAATGCCAATATTATCATAGTTCGAATAGTATCGCATTCTACAATGTAGGTTGTGTTTTTTTATCGGTGTTTGCGTACAATGAAACAAGCAATGCGTGTAATTGCTACTAATTATGAGTGTTTGTCATTATGTTTATCTTGTGTTAACCTCATTTTAACTGGATAGAAAAAAGTTTATGATAAACTTATGCAGCAGTATGAAACGAAATGAAGAAATGTATGGGTGAAAATTTCTGTTACAATATATTTTTTAGTTAGTTTATTTTTGTATGTTTGTTTCTTTATTATTTTTTTTAACTAAGGCAAAATATTGTGTATATCAGTCATGATAGCATGTTATTTATGTGACCGTGATACTTCCAGATCACGTAAATCAGTTTACAACTATTTAAAAGCCACTATGCTGTTCATTGTTTTCTCTCTTAGATAACAGTGATTAACACGTTACGTGAAAGCGGCAATGTACTGAATAGTGCCCATCAATTTGACGTACGCTAGTTGTCAACTGAGATCAAATACGTGATACCTTTACATTTCCTTCTTGTATCTTTGCTATTTAAGAAAAATACTGTTTTAGAACTCACAAAAGTGTTTACAGAAATAATTATTAGGGAAAAAATAGTATGATTATTACGTAACGTTTCCCAAATTCCTTACATCATGTTTCGAAGAAAATCAGCGTGCCGTATTGCGACATAGACATAGATTGTCGTTGCGAAATTCATTGCGCTACAATGTCACAGTAGCGTTGAATGTCATCCAAGTGATCGTAAATGTACGACACATGAATTTTAAAACAAATTAGTGACTTTGTTAGCAGTTCTTAGTTCTAGTTTTACTATTTTCTCTTCGGAAAACGTTCCTTAAATTAGAGAATGAGTAAATATGGATACACTGTCATATTTTCCCTCATACAGATGTACGTACATAAAGTCATGCTTTTTTCGCCTTTATGGGCAGGCAGAGATCTGTGAAATTGTCACAAGCTGTCATATTTTCATATGCATGTTTATCAATGCGAATAGTGAGACATACAATAATCAATGAAATGTTAAGTGCGTATTGTTTGTTCGTGTATAGCGATCATTAATTGAATAATTTTATAAAAACACTAGCAGACCCGACAGACGTTGTCCTGTCCAATAAATTAAAAAAACATTGTCCAGCGGACAAAATTGTGAATCTAAACCATTCTCAGATCCCCTTGAACACACAAAAAAAATCATCAAAATCGTTCCAGTCGTTTAAGAGAAGTTCAGTGACATACACACTTACAGAAGAATTATATATACATATATAAAGATAAAGATGTATGATTGAAAGTGTATCACTGCATACACATTTAGGGCTGTATCTATGTACTGGGATGAAGTGACATCAACAAACAATTAATTTTTTCAGCCTTTAATTGAGGGTTTATAGTTGTCAGTCTTATTCATCAAGCTATGAGTACATTTAACTCTCCTAGCCGGATCTGGAACCCGACCTTGAAGTGAGTAATATCATTGAAATCTTAAGTTATCATCAGCCCTTATCTAGTGGTATAATCTGGTCACAAATAGCACTAGCTTTTGTCAACCGGACATGAGACTAGGTACCTACTTGTTTTACTATTGTATCACTTACAGGGACCGTCTACTAGCCTACCTAAAAACACAGTTGCCCTATTATTTTAGCTAACCAGTTCTTATGGTGTGCATCACAGGAAGACCTTAATTACCTATCATGGATAACAATTAACTTAACTTTCCGATATATCTTCCGAATAATCATTACACTACCTTCGGTATGACGCGATGTATAGATATAAATAACGCAAGGTAAGTTTGTAAGGATCATACCAAATGGCTTTCTCACGTCTCTACTTTGAAAAAGGCGTTAATTTACGTATGCATGTATAAACTATTTTGTCTCTATTCCCACGATACATAATGATGATGTTACTAGAGTAAGTTTAAAATAAAAAGGTCCAGCTAATAACAGCAATCCGTAGTAGCTTGGCTTCATATTTTCTTTTATTGCCGACAGATACAGAACACGTGTATAGTACCGGCAAGTCATTAGCAAGCAATTTCATCCTCACTTGTTTTTGCCGACATTGCGATCGCTTATGCAAGATGTTTTGTCTTACTTTGTTTGTTTGTTTTCGCTATAGTTTTTACTACTTGTATGGTGACATTTTTTGAATTTTACATGATAATTGAGACTTATTCTTTGGTATAGGCAGTAGTGTATATGACTGCTACTACAATTGGTTACTAGGGTTCGGTTGCCGGGTCGAGCATATTTCAAATGGGGTTCTCTTTCAGAATGTTTTCAGAAGTAGTCCAAAATTCTGCAACGATCTTGGTACATGGCAACAGGCTGGCCGTCTAATACACGAGACCGACAAAATTGCTGTGAAATATTACTATAAGAATTGCCACATTACACTTCTGTGTACGCCTTCGGATATAAAAAGCGTGATAATATAAATAATCATAATAAAAAAATATACTAGCACAATTTTTTCACGAGCTAATTTTTTTCATCTACTGCTCCTGATTTTCACACAGGCCAAAATCCTTCAACATTAACAAAATATTATTATCACATTTTTTGCACATTTATTCTTGACACTAGTACCACCTGTAGATGTCACTATTGTGTTCTAAACAATATGTCTAAGTTGACCTCACCGTTTTTTTCATTGTTCTATAATCCTACAACTGCTCAACGCATGGTTGGTTGAAAAACCTTTTATAATTTAACGGTTGAATCATTGTCACGCATTTATGAGTTAAATGGAGTATATCAAAAATATTGTCTTTCAGGATCGTCCATGTATTTAATAACTTCAAGGTTTTTTCGATGCAACCTTTGATTTCTCATTTTTTTGCGACCAGTTAAGAATCTGTTGTTTTTTTGTTTATTCATTTCCACTTGAGAGGATGATTTGAAAAGGTTTGGTGTTATATATGTCAAATGTATCGTTCCGATTCACTAAATTAAACATGCGGATGTAGTCTTATTAAAAATTCTAAGTCATTGTAATAGTATTATTTGTGTTGTTAGTGGTCAACCTAGTGTTGAAGATGCACACTGCTGCTCGAAGATACCACTATCTCACATACTAAAAATTGGCAACTGATCTAGGAAAAGTCTGCACAAAATGCCGCTTAACTCACTAATCGATTTCTGATCAGTTAGCACCATTGGCTTTGAGTTGCAAAAAATATAATTTTACACGTAAATCCATGTGACATATTAAAAACATGTAATTTTAAATAGGTACATGTATTATTATTTGTTCACCATGTTTTCCTGCCTATCGTGCTACAGGGGCTCAAGATTGAAGGTTGAATTGTCCAACAAATAGCAGGAGGCAATGAACCGGACGTACAATTTCTAAAGAACTTTTTATCATCACTGGGACTTTAAACGCCTAAGGTTGTCACAGTCAGTTAAACCTAAATCTATTATCTAGACTAAGCAAGACTATAATAATATCAGCTTCTTGTACTAATTGGAATCTAGAAAACTGATTCATAACTTTTTTAATCAAAGAAAAACGATTCTTCGTATTTCATAACAATGATTGAAGCTGAAAGGTTAATATTTTTTGTTACTTAATAATGTTGATTATGATTTTGCACCTTTTTCCTCCGTCCGTGAACTCTGTTGATTAATTAAATTATCTCTGCAGCATTACTCTGACCTAAAAACCGCAATTTTGGGGAGAATTCATAATTAACGTTTACTTTCTCTTTTAACGATGTTCCCGAAAGTCACGTTAAGGAATTAGCGAGTTTTTGGAAGTCGACTGACTTTTTACGTTAACCGACATTGGGTCAGTTTCATTCTTCTACAGAACTGGAAATAATTCTACCAGTGAAGAGAAACAGATGTCTGACATTTTTGCAACCTTTTTCTGAGATCCAAATATTTTGCAAATTTATATTCTATAATCTATTTTTTTTTACTTTCCTTTTAGGCAGTATAATTGAAAGAATCACCTAACTCTACAATATTATAATGTTATATTTAACGTGTTTCAACTATCGCGGCTTGTACACTTAATACTAGGATGCACAAAGGGTCCTATCGCGGTAAACTATTGTAATTAACCCGATTTCTATGTTTCATGTTCTTTTAAAGGCTCTTGAATAGCTAACCCTTTCATCTTTCGTTTATGCTAACTATAATCTAGGAATATATTATATTAATGCACTTAGATAGAGTTACAACTATCTGTCAAAACAACATTCTCTGGCTTCCAATTCCGGTTAGTGTTCATGCAATGCGAATACGGATATTCAGCATTACATACGGGTTGATAATATACATGTCTAATTGATAATTATGTACTAAGCTAAGGTCACCGGATAAATCAAGGTCTCCACTAACTCTTGAATATATTAGTTAGATTTAAATTGTTAGGCAGGTTGAAAAGAATTAATTGGGACCCAATTTAGTACCTTGAGGTACCCTGGTAAGTTGATCTATGTTTTGTTATTCATCGTGACTTGGTTGCTTAAGTATATTACAAATTAATAAAGGTAGATTTACTAAAATATCAATACTTTTAGGAATATAAGCTAAAAAATTGAGCTTTGAGCGCGTGAATCTTCGCGTTGTTAGAAATATTTTGGCTAATGTGATACTTACCATCAGTTTTACAACCTAACTATGTAGAGTAATTATCATAGAGATATTGATAGTTTATTTTTAAAACTTGTCACAGCCAAAATCAAGAGCATTTCGGAAGACCTTATCCTTAACTAGTATCCTTATGTCATAATTCTATTATGTCACTTTGGTCTCCATCAAACTATTCTAGCTGTTTCAACTTCAACGTGTGAAGATTATGATATCCGTTAAACAATTCGACCTCTAGTACGTGTTCAAGACTTCTATACAAAACGCTATTGTATTTGTGGTTAAGTTAAAAAATCAAGACCTCGCCCTACATTGTGATATCTTTATTCACATCTTTGCATTTTATCACGTTTGTTTCGTTTCTGTTCAACTTGTAAAGGATTCTTAGGATCTGAGATAATGCGGTTACATTATTTGTTAGTGCTTGAAGATGCAAAGCAATTAGGAATATTTTTGAACATAAAATTACGCCTGCGATGGTGCATAATCCATACATACATGCATGCCAATATCACGCCTTTTTCTCATAGAGGTAGGTAGAGACCATATAACGACATTTGGGTCGACCCTTACAAAATTATCTCGCCTCATTCACATTCATACATCTAAAAGTTCCCAATGAGATGATAATCAGCCATACTTATAAAACACAAAAATAAATAAAAGACGTCTTACTACGCATACATAATCATTTTAAAGGGCTTCGATTGAGAAGGCTATTAACACAAGAAAAATAGAACATTAAATATTTCACACACATTATTTCAAGACATCACGTTTATGTAAATATGCTTATTTTACCTACATGTAAAATATTGGTCTTCCTTATTTCCTTTGTAATTTACACGTGAGGTTCCACTCGACCAAATAAAATTAGAGCCCAAATTAAACTCTATATACCTTTAAATACCGTTAACTGTAGCATATTTATTTGATCATTGTAACTTTACCTATTGAAAAAATAGAGATTTATAGAGATAACAGATTTTATTTATGTTAACTGTTCTTTGGAAAATAAACATGAAATAGTGCATTATCAATGTATTAAAACACGTCATTCTAATATTAATAACTAGCTGACCCGCGCAACTTCGCTTGCGTCACCTAAGAGAATTGGTAAAAATGTTCCCCGTTTTTGTAACATTTCTCGTTGCTACTCCGCTCCTAATGACCGTAGCGTGATGTTATATAGCCTAAAGCCTTCCTCGATAAATGGGCTATCTAACACTGAAAGAATTTTTCAAATCGGACCAGTAGTTCCTGAGATTAGCGCGTTCAAACAAACAAACAAACAAACTCTTCAGCTTTATAATATTAGTATAGATGGGAATGGATATCTGTCTGTCTGTTTCACTTTCACAACTAAATGACTTATGTTATTTGTTCCCAGAAAACAATTTTACTTAATGCTTAATTACAATAATTGATAATTATCTTCTTGGTAATATGTTTCCATTAGCTTAACATTAAGAGCTTTTATCATTTGAAATCTGATACTATAATGTGTGATAAGTATTTGCGGATCACATAACGTTATGATGTAACATTCACATGTTTGACATCAGATATATTCATTTTATCAACGAAGGAGGCTGTAATTTTGTAGCTCTAAACGATAATCCTTTTGCGATACTTAAATAAATAAAGTTAAAAATTAAGGTCTGTGGAATTGTCTCATGAGATTACGGGCAAGTCTAACTGATGAACTATACACGCCAGATAAACCACGCTCAGATTTATTACAAAAAAAGAACATTACTCATATCTGAACGAAAAAGTATATACGCTCATGAGTTTATTGATAGGCATTTCTTGAAACGTGTTTCATCAAGCTTTCATTTAATTAAAAAATCTTGTTGCCAAAAACAACGTTACAAACATAGCACGTTGAACCAACTAAATCTCTAGCGCGATGAGAAAAATCTCCATTTCTATACACAGGCTCAGAACGAAATACATACATATCATATAAGTATTCTCAACACGTACCCTGCTGGTATCGTGAGCCGTGAAATATTTAACATGGTGGAGGATACAAAGTATCCGGGTTCCCGTGAAATGTCATAAACGAGATATAGGAAATATGAAATATTGAGGAAAACTCCCGCCGGAGAGGAAAATTCGTTTAATTAAAGTGGTATTATGAAAGCGTATTTTTATTTGATATTGTAGTTATGGAGAAGTAAAGGCTGAAGGAAGAGTGAGTATATCTATTGAAAATTTCGTAATAAGTCAAACTAAACCAAAGTAGTAAACATATTTGGATTTTCTTCCGTAAAGATGCTGTCGGTTGAAATTCGGCTATGGTAAGTATGTATCGAAACGGGTTTTTGAGGCGCCCATAGCCAGTTGCGCTCACCGGTAGGTAAACGATCTGTGGGATAAGCAATCCTGGGCGCGGTCATTCCATAGATGGGTGACCGCATAGTGGTATTTGAACTGGGCGTCTCCGTGCTTCGGAGGGCACGTTAAAAGTCGGTCCCGGTTGTTGTCTACTAAGATAACAGTCGTTAAGCCACGTCAAAGGCCTCTCGGGCGGCTTGAACAACTTTGACACTAGGTTGACCACTAACCATACGACGAACGAACGAACGAACGAAACGGGTTACAATTGTAGAAGTACTTTTTTGTCTCATAATTAACGTTTTGTTAGTGATGTATACATTTACGTAACAGTATTTTAAAGTAGGCATATGTAAGTTATTATTATCCACTAAAGCTGGTACCAAAGTCTAATAAACAATATCAATACATAGGAAAACATTATCCAAAGAGTTGCTTCAACAAAAAGCCGTCCTCGAAATTCACGCGTGCAAATTCTTACAGTACTGTTTACGAAGTTTTTTTGCTATAATACCTACTGAGTTTAATTTGTGTTTTTTGTCTACTATCGGATAGTGAAAGTCATGCTCAAGACAATTGTCTTTTGACCTTGAGTGCCGAGGCTGGGTTAAATTCGTCATACTGGAATCACAGACTATTTCAGTAGCCACTCGTGACTCAAAATGGCTTCCTTTAATTACATCGTAATTTATATTTTATAAAAAGTTAATAGAAAATGAAGTAGACCATCTACATATGTACGTTATTTTTCGTATAGTGTAAAGGTAACATACTAGACAAGTAATGCAATACTAGTTTGCCATCCATGTATGTATTTTTCATTTCGTATGTAAAGGTACTACACAAGTATATTAATAGAAATTTGTTACGAGTTTAAACTTGGTTCAACACCAAATCAAACAAAAAAAAATGTCGTACTCATAATACCGATACAAAGAAAAACATGCTAGCAATACGTTCACAAAGATAAAGATTCAAAAATTCATATTATGCAATCATCGAAAAAAAGCAATAATCAATAAAAATAAAAAATAAAACTCAAATGTATTGAATTATTACTCAATGATTGAACATTACAATACAATAATACACTATAATATAACATTACTACACAATAATGAATGAGTGGTACGCATACTCACTATTTTTGCGAGGCACGACCACACACAATAATTACAGTGGTTTAATAATAAAAACCAATAAACTCAGTACTTCTGTCTCCTGACATATTATTACATCTTAATAACTAGCTGACCCGCGCAACTTCGCTTGCGTCACATAAGTAAGAATGAGTTAAAATTTTCTCCGTTTTTGTGACATTTTTTACTCGTACTCTGCTCCTATTGGTCGTAGTGTGAAGATATATAGCCTATAGCCTAACTCAATAAGTGGGCTATCTAACACTGAAATACTTTTTCAAATCGGACCAGTAGTTCCTGAGATTAGCGCGTTCAAACAAACAAACAAACAAACAAACTCATTAGCTTTATAATATTAGTATAGATACGAACAATTTTCCGAAGCACGTTCATTAATAATAATGGAAACTTATTTATTACTCAGTAATAGTGCTTGTTAATTATAAAGATAATTAAATAAAAATCCTTATGAAGAAATAATTAAATTGCGAAATTCTCGTAAAGAAATATTTTTCCCCCCTACAATTTATTGCATAACATACTGTAATTGAACTTTTGTATTTGCTTGTTTGTACATCCATATAAAAAGTTTTTCACTAATTTCAGGAACAAATAATATTTTGACTAGCTTCTACCCGCGATACTGTCTGCGCGGAAAGAGCGCTTTAGGAAAAACAAAGTATCCTTATAATTCAGGTTAAGTACCAAGTTGGTGACGAAAAGGTTTCATGAAAATCAATTCGGCAGTTTTTATCTACGCAATAATAATACTGAGAAGCATTTCATCTTACACACCTTTTTTAACACAGATATTTTTAAGCACGCAATAGCAAATCATTGTCTCTTTCTAAGACTTATGACTAAGTAATTCCTGTTATAAGCCAGGAAAAATACTTGTGGTTTTAATAAATAATTATTTAGTATAGTGAATAGTAGTATAACTAATCGCAAATGGATTCTATTTGTCATCGAGTGTGTGGCGCCGGTACTTTTAATTTCTTGGTATCTCGGCTTTATTACAGAAATATTAATTACCTAAGTATTCCGGAAACAACTATCTATTGAGGAAAATAAATATAATTATTATTAAATTATCCTCTGCCGGAAGCAATATTTATTAATTATAATAAGAATGCTCCATTCATTTCACTGATTCATTCAATTATTTGCAAAAAAGGGAAAATAGAGATATTTACTTTGCAATTATAAGTTTTATAGCATATGTCCTTATTTATATATTTCCATGTCTATTTAATATGTAATATTGCTATACCAACCTGCCAGTGCTTGATTTGGGTTTACCCAACTTGCATTAACACGAAGGTAAGCATATTTTTACCTGACACCTTTCAAATTACGAAAGCATTTTTCAGGTATATTCGTTCAGTGATTCTGGAGACTGGAGTTATCTACATGAAGTACTACCGATACAAAAAAAAATATTTGCTCTCTTTTCTATAATGTTACTTTTTTTTTCTTTAAAAAGACAACTCCTGCACTTACAATTGCTCTTGTGTCACGGGGACTTTTATAAATAAACAAACAACGGTTACAAAGTACAACCAGACCCGAAACAACTATTTGTCGATGGCACTATTTACTCCATATTTATTCCATGTGGAAATTTAACCCACGATCCCGACACTAGAAGTGGCGTGGCGACCACCTAAACCAAGTAGGCTATTTAATTATTTATGCCAAGTTGTCCCACATTGAAACAAGCAATTATCAACGTGTCCAACAATCAAGCTTCAATTCAACCTAATTAATTAAACAATTCAGTCATTACAAGTCTAACACTGGTTCTTTTATCAACTCCTTATAAGAGCAAGTATCCTGACACATGCACTGAGATATATGAAACCAATTAATAAACTCCAATGGCTATATTGGTCAGTGAACATGAGGTATGTGCGTAAGGTGAATACGTGTTAGAGTAGTTAAGTTGTTGTATATTTTGCATACAAGTAATTATGTTTGAGAGATTTTATCCTCATTGTTATATCTGCTAAAGATTCTATAACAAAAGATTAGTTTTAATTGGGCAGCAACTTTTTCTGTGCGGACTTGTGATTTTTTTTAATCCACATTCAATTTAAATTTCATGGTAAAAGTGCAATATGCGTTATGCTAGCACATAAACTATTTGTATGTTTTTTGTTTCAAATCCATTGTCTTAAAAACATTAGGGATAATCGTAGGTTGTCTTTCGACTTTTTGAATCTTTTTGAAACGCAATGATTGCGCTAATTCCTAAACTCAGTATTATCGAATTAACCGATAAACTTAGTACTTTTAAAGTTCTAAATAGCTGTAGCCAATTGTTGACAGTCAATAATAGTAGAAAAATTGCCTTATGTACATTTTTGTCAAACAACTCCTGACCTACGCAATATATTTATATTCCAAAGGGCGCTATTATCTTTTATCTAATGTGTGTTCGCCTTTGACAATACATGACCATACTCAATTGCCTTTATTAATATCAATATCATTCTTGTAATTGTAAGAAATAAAGTGTTTGTACGAAAATAGACAACATTCGCTATGGTCATTTTAATTAACAGATGGTCTGTGGCCTTGGGAGTTATGCAAGCAGTTTATGTTTCTACAATCGTTTATTATTTAAACGAATCTGGTATTTTTCTTTGTATCTTGTTATTTAATTTGAAATTTGGTTTATATTTAGTGAATTATTAAGATCATTATGTTTAATATCTTGGCTTTAGTCCGTTTGGAGAATATGACTGGATTTAAATTATTAAAATTTGAAAAACTTTGATTGATTTCTGACATCAAAGAAACTGGTTTTTTGAAAAATATGAATAATTATGTGTCCTTGACGTCTAGACTTATTATATAAATGTAATTGTTAAGAAAAAAAGAGAATGAACAATTTTATTATGAAGGTTTTAATGTAAAAGAAAATATATATTGAAATGTATTTTATCAATACAATAACGTTTGTTTACATAAACTGAGGTGTGATATAAAATTCCATTAATTTTCATCATATTAATATGTTAATTTATTTTTATAAGTTATTTTTCGGCATTATACATATTCTAAAATACATACACCTCATGAATTAATTTTCACTTGAAAATAATAATTACACAAAGTCAGGTATTACAGCAGTTTATTAAAATACGGAATAACTGTACATTTTTCAAGTTAACGATGCGTCTAATAAGCATTTAGAATGCATAATAAAACAATCATTTTACTCAAAATACACATTTGCGACATATTCTAGAACCTAACAACACATCTTTCAACAGGGATGAAATCGATTACGTCTTCTTCATCAATTGTTCCGTGTTGCCAGTCACGAAATACGTGATTTTCAACAGCTAGTTTTTACTATTCAGATGGTATGATGGTATTTTTTTAATGGTAAAAAAGTCGCTCCATTATTGCTTGAGCTAGGATCAATTTTCTAGTGAGAATAGTTTAAGACTTCTGAGAATATGAGGCTCTAATCGATACTAAAAAACTTTTATTGAAGGTTTCAGTTCTACCATTTAGAGAATCTATGAGTTTTATTACATGTAAAAGATTACTGAGGCATATTTTTACTGCGGTATATGATACTATTTATAATTATAGCGATTAATATTATATTTTTTGACAAGTATATTCTAGGTATTCTAAAGAATTTGATAACATTATTCTAATTTCTAGTATAATCAGCCTGCAGAAGAATCTCGAAGCAGCAAAACAATTAAAGTTGCAAGTGACTATAACTTAAAGACGATTATTATTCAGTTAAAGCTCGCGCCATTAAAATATACGAAGCGGTTTTAACAGCATACATTATTTCATTCTAGAAGTATCATAGAATTAAAATACATAAAAACTATTACATAACAGAGCTCAATTATAAACATAAAAACTGCTAAGGAACGTAACGCATTCGGACGAAGATTGATTTCTATAATTGTTTTACAACGAAACAAACAAAAAATCAAATGATCTGTCGGCATACTGACATACTAAGCAAGCAATATTTATATCGATGAGCCATTATTATAAAGCTCTCGCCAGCTATGATCTAATATTGTGCAACAGGGCGACCAAGAGTAACGGATACAAAGTACAGCTGAATTATTTGTGGACTACACAAATATGTATTTGTTTACCGTGGGAATCAAACTCATGATCATCATGGGCTGGCAGTAGGTCACTTTATTAGTGGATCATCGTCAATAGGTTCATTAGCGGTTGCCTAGAAGCGATTGCCCAGTGAGATAAGGCCGCCATTGTAACTATTATATTTTCTTCCTCTTGAATTTTCTTCGTGTATTTTGTTTGTATGATAAGGTCATCAAGCCACAAGAGACCTAACTGAAGCTGTTACAAAATGTTTTTGAGTGAAACAGTTGCTTTTTCAGAACACTCTAAAGCCTTTTACCACCTTTTATACGAGAAACTAAAAAGTTCCAAACGCTTGACCTGTACCTTGACCCGACCTAAAACACTCACATCACCGTTGCCACAAAATAGGTCAAATAGCTAGACAGTCTCAACGACCGCGTCTGTTTTACTTCTCACGAGAATAGGAGTACCTCAGAGTATTTAACTAGGGCCGGAAAAATGACATCAAACAGAATTTCTGACAAGTTGATTAAAGTAATCTTACTGCCGAAACTAATATTATAAATGCGAAAATTAGTCCGGACGGAAGTTTGATTTTTCATCTTATTCTTTCATGCAAAACTACTGAATGAAATTTGCCTCATAAATGACTTAAGTATGATCTAGATTGTATATTGGATTATTTTAATTTTTACCCCACTAAACTTTCCCAGGCAGACGATGTCGTAGACAAATGCCAGTGATACATAAAAGAAACTGTGGTATGCAATGTGACATCAAAGATACAGCCTAACTTCAACTTACGAGACGAAACGCTTGCAGAATAAATTATTTCTATGACACATAATATGTTCCTTTAGTCGTTGTTTTCCACGTATTGTCACATTCAGGATGTAGATATTTAATACGGAACTAACTTACAAGAAACATGAACCAGTTTGGGTTCACAAAAAACAATAAATTATTGTAATCAGATACACATGTGGGTATCATGTTTTTGTTCTTAAGGGCTAATTAGTTTGTTGTATTCGTGACGATAGGGCGGACATTTTGATAAGTAATTACATAATTATTACTAAGCTTTTTTGAATAAGTAATAAATGTTTATGATACATATGTCGTAAATATATTGATTTATGAATGATACATGTAAGTGCGTGTGAAATAGATATAAAGCCGAATATTTGTACCATAAGGTGTATTACATAATTATAATGAATATCAACTACAGCCTTTTTTAAGCATATTGTACGCATACTGTACGAGAGTCGCATGTAAAGAAGTTCATAAAAATTTTATAGAACGAGGATCGAAAAATAAACCGAATAAAATAAAGAATTGCAGTTGAATTTCAAACGCTGGTCTTATTATCTATTAAAGCTTGTTGCGTGTCTTCAACTCATGAAAAAAATAAGGTAAAAAATAATCTCACAAATAAAATTATTTATCTGCGTAACAATCTAGCCAATTAACAGATAATCTTGCAAAACAATAACCACAATACAGTGGCAATTAGTTAAAAAATATAATAATATAAATTAAAATATTGTTCATCTTCATTAAGTGTCGCAAAAGCAGTACGAGGTTGCAAAATCTCATACAATTGATGTTAATAATGATAGAAATTGCATGACATAACATAGACAACGTGGGCAAGTGTGTCAAGGACGGGCGGTAATGACCGCGGCTGTTATCGTGCAACCTTGAGTCTACAATTGATAGGGCGTTATTAGATTATACGAACAATCTGATGATGGGTTCGCGATGTGTTATTTAGACAATGATAATCCGTTATTTATTTATTTGTGGTCATGTTTGAACTTTTGTGATTTTTCCGGTGTTTTGACTGCATGTGAGCGGTAGTGCATATGACTTTTCTATGGAGAAGAATGCGGGAATTCGAGGTTTGGGGTTCGATTTTCTCAATAGTAGGCCGGTAATACTCGCGGTACTATGGTAATAAGTTCACCCCCTTAAGCATGGGACTTACAATGACGATACATGGATATTATTATAAGTAAGTATATTATTTCATGCAGCTCTTGTGGTTTATAATATGGTCTAGAAATTACACTGAGATGGTGTTGCTGCTACTGTTTTTTAAAAGGGTTTTCTTTTTTCATAAGAAAGCATAACATAGCGTTTAACTACGAAAATATGACTCTTTATTATCAAAACTTCTAGTAGGATAGTGTCTTTGTAAACTTATTTAATAAATTATGCTTTTACAGTGAAGAAGACACTATGTGCATTATGATTCAACACCATGATATTCACATAATAGCTGATGATGTTATTTTACATAAAATCAACTATTCTATGCACTTATGTTGTCATAATTCTCATTATTGCAGTGAATCAGTGTCAGGTGCAATGAGACGTGATTAGCTCATTAAATGTCCGTCTTTATAATGTGTTGTAGACTGCTTGTCGGGAATCTAGTTAGCCTATATATTAGTTAATCAGGGCTTAATTTGTTTGTAGCTTTGAATATTTTATCGATAGTCAGAGATTTCGGCATATTTAGGGCGCTTGGAGTCGGTAAAATACTGATATAGATTGTCTCTAACCGCGAAAGTTTGGAGCTTAGTTGCCACACGGAACAAAGATTTATAGGAATTAGATGACAGTTTATTAGATCTACAATCAAAATGGACACTGAAACTGAACTTTTGATTAGAAAAATACGAGACGAAAATTGCAGTGTGCCTGAAAAGTACAAAGCAAACGGTTCTATTCCATCACTGTGAGGTCTGTCAATGTAAAAACAAAGCCTCTATTTCCTCTAATAAATCAAAACACATTTAAAATACCATAAAATCGCCCACATACATCAATATCATATTCAAATGACCACAATTATTCATGTAATCAACCATTGATTAATCATATTCAAATAAAATGCATGCAAAACAGACAACAACAGACATAATTTAGTAAAATATCCGCCTGTAGCGATCTAGCCGGGTCGTGTCACGATATTGATACAAACTTGGCTTATCTGTGTTACAATCGACCATTGTGTGGTATACAATTTGAGTAGCAGCGGGACAAACTCCGACTTGCTTATTTCTAAGAAGAAGGAATTTAAACGCCGACTCGCGTGTATCTAGGAAGAAGGAATTTCAGAACCAGTTTCAATGAAACACTATTTAACACTAAATAAGTTGGACGTGATTTTGTTAGCTCCAGTATTCCAATTTGCTACGAAATGACAACTTTGGGACAATAATAATAGTAGTTGATGGGACAACTTCTACAGAGGAGTGTAAAAGGCAACACACGAGACAACACAATGAGTCTAATGGGATAGACTCAAAAATGGAGTCTGTTACTTGTCTAAAATAACGATAACGATTTTGATGCCTGGAAAGTGGGTTATTATTGGACATAGTTACCTTTAACTGGGACATTTTTACTTTCTTTGAGGACTTTGGGTCACATAATCTGAAGATTGACAATTCCGTTTTAAATCGAGATTTATGGTCACCACAAGTATGACGCGGTTTCATAAACAATGTTAAGTGTTTAACATAGCTAGGTGACTAGGTACTGGTGTTACTTGGGGCTAGTCACGAGCTTGCTGTTTCCCTGTTTGAATAATTTGATTTTGCGTAGGAGTTTTGAAGCCTGTCCTGTTGCTACTTGAAGCTTATGCAAGGTTTTTAAGTCTAATTGTAGCTTGGATATACGATCCAGGGTAATAGACTTTACAATTATATGATATTTAAGATTTTTCAGCCATGCTACATTTTTATAACTCGCTGCTGGACTATAGTCTTCCCTTATTTTTTACCTTATTATTTTCTTGAAACAGGCTGACAGACTTATGTCCTTCTATCGTCTCGGTATTTCTATGATAAACCACTTTTTAAATGACTTTCTTACTTTATTATATCAACGAACTATTACGGCCACAACCCTAGTCTTCTCTGACAGCAGTTTATCAAAGATACAACAGGCTAAATATGAAATCATTCTAAAGTATTAAATAAACTTTGACCCTCCTCATTTTAAACAGTCAATCATCAAATTGAATAATCATGCGTGAAACTAATAATTCGATGCAGTTTTTATGTTCACATCAGTATTTCTATGTTCAAATGTCAAAGAATAGACAGATTTATGTTATTCCCATATAAAACCGGCAATAATTGAGTAGGTGTGTGCCTTGCATGAATAATTAGTATACACATGCATCAATGCGTATTAATAAAATGATCACGATGGGTGATTATATAACGTTTCATGAGTGAGTGAATATCATTAAGATGAACTCATACGAGTGATGGATGCTCTTCAATTAAAATAATACCTTAGCAACTGTTTTGCTTAGTAATTAGAATCGTTTACCTAGCAATGATATAACAACGAGACGATAATAATTTTGTTCAAACGGGTTAAGAATAATGAGCTCAATACGGAAACCTAGCGGCCCCGCGACTCCAATCGCATTTAAACTTTCATCCCCTATATTAATGCAAAAAGTGTCGATTTCTAATTATGTTCTATCTGAATCTTTATTTAAACTAAACATCAAATTGATTTCTAAATAATTTTAATTCAGGTTTAGAACTATATTTAAAACTTCAAAATCTTAACTTTATAATAGTAGTAGCCAGTACCTCGATTCTCTACCACTATCGATTACCGACAACCGGCTAGCTATCGACAGTTTCTACGACGCCCGTCAGAGGCGCTGATCAGATTTTCATACAAAATTTCTCGATGACAGGTCGGTTGTCGGTAGTCGATAACAAAAGAGAATTGAGCTACAGTAAGCGTGTATAAAAGACAAATGATCGAGCTAAAAACAACCTTAATTTACATTGGTTAGCGTTTAACTAACGCTAAATATATTAACAAAATAGAGTTCAAAATGAGCTTAAATCCACTTTATAACTACAACTAAATATTCAATGCTTAAACCAGTCGGTCTACAATTCTAACTTTATACAAAGTGGGGCATTTAAACCTATTATTTGGTGTTTTGTTTCTGTCTAACTTGTTCTACTAATGTGACTTTTAACTTTTAGATTCAATTATCAATTGAACTAAATAGCATTGGGTAATTCTATTTTGTATTTCAGTGGCACTTTTAGTGATATATTGTTGTTTTTATTCTCAATGGGGGTCTGAAGGTGGATAGAATACTTATAGCTTATTTTAGGTCAGAATAGTCATTATTGCAAAACTGTATATTTTCCTGATCATCCAAGATAATACCAAAATTTTGTTGTACGGTCTTTAACACTTTTGTCATTTAAAAATTTCCTTTGGATTACGTTTTCCCGAGGATACAATTTTATTTACTTAACGTGTAGAGGGGTCAATAGTTCAAGTTTGTGGGGTCGCCACGGCGCTAAGACTTTTTCTATTCCTATTAACCAATTCTTAATAAGTCTGGCACTTCTATTACTCAAATCACGTTATGCAATGTGTCGTATTCGAAGTTACTAATTACCCAAATCGCTAGTCTAATTTCCTTACCGTTTGGTTTCTTAATTCATATAATCTGTACATACCTAATTATTCTCAGATAACATAATAATTTATAAGCCTCAACAATACAATCGTGTCCAACAAATATTCACGAAGACAATAAGTAACGATATCTGACAGTATCGTTAACTTCCGTCAACGATCGTTACTATATACTGTGTACACGAGAGTTGAGACATGACTGCCGGTAGCGAGGTCGGCCTCGGTCATGACCAATGATTAGTATCTGCGAAATATTAGACATTATGTGTGTGTGAAGGTTTTTTATAGCCGGTGTGTGTTTAAGAAAGCTTGTATAGGCTATGACCATATTTATGTATGACTTTTTAGCGTATCCGTAAAACAAGTTAACAGTCAGTAAAAGTTATTGTTGAATTTTTGATTTATGTAAATAAAAATGGATCACTGAAATAAATGTACGCGCGTAACTTTTGAACAAGTACTTCAACTAAAATGGGACCGATGGGATCAAATTCCCGTGGGAATGGAGTCAACGGGGTAAAATTGTACTATACCAGTCCGCTAGTATTAGTATATTTCTCGGGATCTATGGATATTTGAAAAGTATAATTTGACCTTTTTTTCGGATGTCCACTTTTAATAGAAACATTGTTATCTAATATATAAAATTCTCGCGTCACAGTTTTCGTTGCCATACTCCTCCGAAACGGCTTGACCGATTCTAATGAAATTTTGTTAGCATATTGAGTGGGTCTGAGAATCGGCCAACATCTATTTTTCATACCCCTAAGTGACATTTTTTTTATTCATATGGCAAAACAACGTTTGCCGGATCAGCTAGTACTACTATATTACTTTGCCCAAAATCTTGGTCTATGTAAACTATGACATTAACTCCTAATTTCCCGGGTATGTAGTTAAAGCCATAGGTCTATTGTCCCCTGACCTAAGTGCGCTATGAGTATCATGCCTAGTAATGCTTAGTAAGGTACTTTAGAGTACTGAAGTTCTAGGTCGCTCACAATAAACATTTGTAGATTCCCGGGGTCATAGTTACGCTACTTCTGCCTACCTCTTTGCGTTAATATCCAGCCTATTCCGTTCTAAATATGCTAAGTGGTTAGTCTTAGTTCAGTAATGTTTGTTGTTCTTTTAATTATAATGGAGTACAACTGCGTAATGCTTACACAACTTGCTACTTAAAAATTAACGACATACGCTCTGGGGACCAATTCATTAATCTACTTTAAAACAAAAGTGACTGTATACATTTAACTTTTGAATAACTCTTACTAAATGTTCCTTAAGGATATATTTTAGATTTTTGCTTGGTCATTTCAAATATTTTGCTAGCCTATTCTAATGCCTATGCTGTGGACAAGAATGAGTGAAGATAACTGAAATGACCTATGCCTAAAATGTATAATATGCCATTTTATCCAATAAAACCAAAAAAACTAATATTGTATCAATCATTTTCTACCTCAGTGTTTCCAAGATTAGGAATCAAAGACTTTATATTGATTTATGATAATACTAATGTTGTAGGAAACATCCGGTCCACTATAAGATTTTAATTTGCATTACAAAAAACTAAATGAGTTTTAATATAATTTAATATCTCAACATTATTAAGGCAATAAATGCACCAAAAGGAGGCTTTTCTTTTTAAACTAGCACCATATCTCTTTAAATACTGACATCAAGACCAACGTCTGTATAAGTCCTTAAACAGTTTTAAATGAACTCAAAGATAAACTTAGCTAATTAAAGTTCAGTCAAAGGCGAGGTGACAGAGACACCTAAGTAACAACTAGATAAAGATCTGCTCAAAGATCTCTTGAACCTGAAGTTTTCAGCTAATTCACTCTTAGTATGTAAATTAGTTTACGATTTTCGCTTACTAAAATAGGTTAGTTCAAACTGAGTTACAACAACTGTATTAAGGAGTAATGTTTCATTTCAGTATAAGATTTTGGACTTCAAGCTTAAATAGTGAAAATAATATGACGATCTTTTGTTGTACAAAATGCTAGGTATCGTACTGCCTAAAATGTTTTCAACAAGTGAAATCGTAACAGATTTATTTATACAATATTTGTATAGATAAGTTAGAGCAGCTAATATTTCTAAAACCAAATGAGATCTTTCTACTTGACCCTTACTCTACCTTTTACAACGACAAAATTACTGAACAATAAATATAGGTAAAAATTATAAAGCTAATAGATTACATCCCGGTAAAGGACGCAGGCTACTTTTTCGCTATATAACACGATAGAGCAGGCTCGCAAGCAATACATAATGGTTATTAATTTCGCCAAAAATGTCACCAATCTACACATTTTAATCCTGTCTGATTGTTAAAACAAGACCCGCAGTATGTTTACCTTCAACAATAACAAATTCACAGACCTTGAAGTAATTCGTGTTCATGTCATCAGTGTTATAGATCTATGCAATAGGTGGGTCGATGACACGTGTCGCTTACGACCTGTCGTGTCTCATAATGCATATGCTAATGGTCGAGAGTGACCGACTTTGTAACTGTTATCTAATTGACAGAATTGTAGACAAGGTTGAGTTTGGAATTTGATTTTGATGAATATATTTTTACTTAGGCAGCGTTTTTTCGGTTTTTGGAAAAATATAGATTTCTTAGCACATTGTTTTGGAAGCTTTAGAGACTTTAATTCAACTTAATTACTGTCGTCAATATATGGGACACGACAAGTTGCATTCCTATGTGAAAAGTAAAATAAAATGTCAGACTGATGATGTGAATGAATACTAACGAGCAGGTGAATGTAATTCCACTACAAGGCTTGTAAATAATACAACTTACTGCTTGAGAAAAACAAAAAGACGCAAAAACCAACAAAAATCGTAGTACTCGTCGTTTTTACCACTCCAAACAATTTATTACACTTAATTTGCATACTATTTTCGCTCTTAAACCAGGAAATACAATCAAACAATCACGCAAGCAAACAAAAAGTCAATTTTCTATTTCAAACTGCATCTTTTGTTGCACTATTAGTATCAATGACTACGTTTAATTTAACAGTACTTAACAAAAAGAGGTCTATTCGTTTAACAATCATGCTGTTTATTATTCATAATGCTAAATTGTATCGTTTACCTTGCGTTTAGTCAAGGATACCTTAGTTAAACACGAGCGCTGATAGCCTTTCATGTTTAGGAGTAAAGAAAATCTATACTACTTGTTTGTTTGCTTGTTTGTTTGAACGCGCTAATCTCAGGATCTACTGGTCCGATTTGAAACATTCTTAAGGTGTTAGATAGCCCATTTATTGAAGAAGGTTATAGGCTATATATTATTTCGCTGCGACCAATAGGAGCAGAGTACCAGTAAAAAATGTTACAAAAACGGGGAAAATTTTCACCCATTCTCTTTAATGTGACGCAAGCGAAGTTGTGCGGGTCAGCTAGTTCTGTATAAATCTAAGGTAGAACGGACGGATCCTTAAATAATATATTTATTTTTCCTTTAAAAAGAGGTCAAAGAAAGTAGGCCAGACATATTTCTCGTATGCATCCTGATAGATGGGCAAACCATGTGACGGATTTGAGTCCAACAGACGCACACAGAAATCGTGTTCAGAATATGATGCAGATCGACGTTGCGATGATCTCGCGCTATTATAATAGTAGGAGATAAGGAAAGTAAGTACTTTAGTTTGCTCGTAATTTTTCGTGTCTTTCGCGTTCTTTGGCCTCGGCCCTACCCCTGTTGGAAGTAGGCTTGATTATATGTTATGTTATGACAAAGCATTTTTACTTCAAAAGGGAAGGAAGAAGTTGGTTTTTAGTAAAACTGGGCAAATGAAGTGCGCTACTAAGACGTCCTGTCTTGTAGGGAGTCCCTGAGCCTAGTTATTTTACTTTTTAATATCTGGTTTATTTCCTAACTGCGTATTCACGGTCTAAGGTCACAAAGTACGTCAAGTACAAATTATTAGGCAATTGATGAAGGTGATATAAAATTCCTAATATAAAATATGCGAATTATTATGCAAATGAAACTGTCACATTTATTATAAAAACCCACGGTAATAATAATCTTATAAATAAACTTCCGTATTCTATATCTTGTTTCCTTTTATATGAGTAATCGGACACACACATACACACACACATATACACACATACATAAACACACACAGACACACACACACACACATTTTCCCGCGCTTTTATTTCTATGTATGTATGATTGTATGTGTAATAATCTTTGTATGTGTTGTCCTTTTTGCTTCTAGCCCAAGATTTTTTTTTTTTTTTTTAACCTATACTGTCCCATTGTTGGGCAAAGGTCTCCCCCAAACTCCTCCACCGGTCTCTATCCTCAGCCATCTCTTGCCACCCTTCCAGATAGGTGTCCAAATCGTCACGCCAACGTTTCCTCGGCCTACCTCGCCGTCGTCGACGACCTTCAGGCATCCATTTTGTGACGATACTTGCCCACCTATCTGGATGCATCCGAACAACATGACCCGCCCAATCCCACTTAAGTTTGGCAGCTTTCTTGCCAACATCCGCGACTCCTGTTTTGGAGCGTATAACGGTGTTACGTATGCGGTCTGCGAGTTTTAGGCCTAATACGCTCCGCTCGATAGCTCTTTGGCAAACTTTAAGTTTAGACTTCTGAGTCTCGGTCAGAGACCAGGTTTGAGCACCGTAAGTTAGGACAGGCAAGATACACATGTCGATGAGTCTACGTTTATGTACCATTGCAAGGTCGCCCTTGAGTAACGTCTTCATCCAAGAATTAGTCCATGAATTTGGATTATAAAACAATAAATTATATTTTATGTTCAATGTTATATTTTTGTTGTGATGTGTTATGTATATTGTCCATGATATTGACCGTGAGAATATTAACATATTATTATCATAATTATTATAATTTATTGAAATAAACTGTTCTAACAGCTAGTATATGTGACTGTTAGTGTGATTTTGGGTCCTTCTCTTGATTCGATCCTTGGTTAAGAAAAATGTGTAGGTACGTTTTTTCAGCGAAAGTATGAATTTTCAGTTTAAAGTAGTAATGACGAAACATAGTCGCTACATCATAATTATTGTATAGGGTGCCAAAGATTCAATTTCTATCCATACTAAAATCTGTCTGTCTCTCTATCACGCTTTCATGGCTAAATCGCGATATCGTTTTACATGTTTTATATTCATTGTTTCAGATTTTGATACGATTTAACGTTGTTTCCTTTGATGTATTACACAAACTTAAATGCAAAAAAAAACACTTGTATTTACTATTCAACGCAATCGCAACATTATTCCAGTCGTCACGTAGAACTGAATATAAATATCGGAGTTAAACGTGTGGAGATTAATCTCGGGAGGCTTGGGATTTGCACGGACGTGTCCCGCTTGTGTTGCCTCAGAGCCTGTGTACCGTGGGCTCGCACGTGACACACATTTGTAACTCTGACGGGTAGGAACATTTATATCTGTGGGGTTCGAAAGGGGTAGGAATGGAATCGTTTCTCTTTATAAGTCCTCACTAGAACCAAAGATTTACAGATATAGGTGTATTGTATTATGCAATTTTCGCTATTTACTAGGTTGCTTATGTTATAGCCAATTGGATGGTTAATCTCTAGGTAACAATTTGTTGAGAATATTTCAACTAAACTTGTTAAGGGCCCGTTTATTGCCAAATGCCGGGCACGTAACCAAACTTCGGGCTACTTCTTAGAACATAAAATTTTCAACTCAAATTGACAAAGCCCGGTCGCAATTTCCGCGAGCCAGGAATAAAACCCGAGACCTCGTGACCTGTAGTCGCGTATACTGCGGTTCTAAAAATCCTGGTTATCGCAATTACTTTAAACTAATTAAGAAGTTTTATCAGCAATAACCTTATGAGACTCAACAGAGAGATTCACCTTCGCCCTAGTACGTAGCATCTATATTATTATGTTCTTGATTTATTTATAAGGTATCTCCGATCAATATCATGGAATATGTAGTAGAAGTATTTATGGCTTGTCTTAGAAAATGGGTATTTTTACGACCGGGAACAAATGGTACCCCCGATGCTGTGTTGGCATAATAGAGGCCCTACGTGATTCGTGTTGTTTCGTGCGAAAGGAACTTTTTAAGGTCTTACTCGAGCTGGTATAAAGGGTACGATTTCTAACGTTAGACAAAGACAGCGTTTCTTAATAGTGCTATCTCTTTTAATACATAGAATAAGTCTCGCTAACCACGTTTGGTGCTCGTACGTTTGTTATCGTAGTACCTACAATTATGATTTTCGTATTGATAATTTATTTTATGCTTTCAAATTACTTGAAATATAAAGGTTTTCGTGTATTTCCGCGAATAATACTCATAGCTATAGTATAGTTTTTAATCGCTCCTCAGGTAGAATTTTTCTTATTATTCATCTTTGTTCAGCTTGAAATATTTGTGAAAAATCGAGGTCGTTTGAAGGTTTGTTTAGGTGTTTCATTGTAAGTCATCATTGTAAATTAATGTTTAGGTACCTGTAAGTAGTAAATGAGATATTTAAACTTTACACTAACACAGATAGTTCCTGAAGAATTTTGGTTCTATGTAAACTATTATGTGCTTTGAATTTCTTCATTCAGGCTCGGGTCTCATGCTTTCCTTAAGCATTTTTACTAACTGAAATTTTAATCTTTGGTTTCCTTAAAACACCGTAAACTAGAGCAAAAGTTTAAATACTTTAAACATTATTATTATTATTCTTTATAGACACCCATTAGGTATCATATTTGTCCAATTTAGTATAACTTGTTACGATATTAACTTAAAGTTTGGTAACATAATTTCCGTTCCAGTTATGCCTATATCAAGCGTGCAATCAATTTGTGTATAATTTGACCCGAAATACTTAATTTTGTTAGAATACCGTGGTTAGTGTCAATATTAGTTAGTCAACTACGGAGGTTAATGGTTGGGAAACATGTTTAATATGACTAAAGTTAATAATAGACCCTAAATAAATAAATAAAATGTAACTGTAGTATCATAATTTTCATAATTTTTGACTGCCTCTGCTCTGTGGCTATAGTAAGAGAGGCTGATATAAATACATCTAGATTAAATCTCGGGTAAAAAACCTGTGCCTGAGATTACTTTTCTTATCAAAAAACTGTCAGCGATTGCCGTGCTCCGAAAAGCACGGTAAGCTGACGGTCCGAACTCTTGCCGGTTGTTTCGGTTACCACTCAGGCTTAAAAAATAGGGCATACTACAGTATTGTGCATTTATTGGTCACTATTAAGAGTTTCCTGCCGATGGCCGTATTCAATGAAACTGGTCAACAAATTTTATTGACAGTGGCCATGGTCAAATATTAGCCAGGAAGACATTTATCATATTTCTGAGCCCATAATGACATCAAATCCGAATATTATCAAGGGCTTAGTTAAAACGTATTACGTCAATAATCTCATATTTAAGTAATATTCAAATTTATTTAAAATTAGGCCTATTATTATTAAAATTTAGTTTTTAAAAATGCGGAAGGCTGCCACGTGCGTCAGTTGTCACGTCGGCTGTCTACACACTATCTAGAACGATACGATTGTTGCCGTCGCCTTGAACTTCAAAACTTGGACAATGCAGTGAAAGGGTGCGGACGGCTTTATGCAGATATGCAGTATTTATTCAAATGAATTTATATTTTTAATTTAGTAATTGTTTTTTTTTTCTTTTTTTGTGGTGAGATGCATGTATGTGGATTTTTTAAATTAACAAGGATTGTATAAAAGTGATTTGTCACGATGATAAAATTCTGAACCAGTTTAAATATGTATTCATTTAATGTTATATATTTTTGAACAATTGACTTTCATCGTTAGGTCCAAATATGACCTGTCCAAAGTTAGGTAAACTATTTGAACCTTATGGAGTTTTAACAAGCAATAAATCTAGGTAGACAAAGATATTCAAAAAAATATATGAAAATAATACGTATGTGTGTTCTTTCATATTGTTTCTTAAAAGGCACTAACAATATCTTACATGCAACGTACAATAATAACCACACACCATAATTAACCTTATTAACATCAGTAAAAGGACGAACTACTGAAAATAAGGCTAAGGTCCTTACCAATTAAAACATAATTAATATCCACGAAGATTTTAAAAACAATCATCGATAAATCTAGCTTCTAATCGGAATAATCGTTTTCAACCAAGACCTGACTTAAGACCTTTTTATAATTACTTGCATTAATTAATTCATAATTGGTATAACATTTCCATGGCTTTATAGTTTTAATTTTGAAGTATTTTTCCCTAAGAAAACCACGCCTCTTGTTTCATTGTAACACAATGCATTTGCATTTTGCATTCAATCAGTTAACTAAAGGCCGTAGCTTAGAAATGATTGAATAATTATACGTCCAAACTTCCTTATCTAAGACTAGATTGTAAATTCAGAAAAGCTTATCTAAACTTATCGATCTAGATTTGATCTTTGTCTTATCGTTTGAAATGGCGACGGATAAGACCAAGGTTTGGTGTAAATTGTGAGAAAATATTTTCATTTAATAAAAAATGTCAAAAATTGTTGAGTATGGACTGATAGTCTAATACTTTGCAGGTAATTCACAGTGACTTTTCAGTCTTTTAACAAATTGATATTATGTGATTTAAAATGTCAATTGCCTCCCAGGGCGGCTATTTTGTTATTGTATATCAATTTGAAAGCCTCTTGGCTGTACATTGTTTTCTTTTTTAGGCTATAGTGATTAGCACGTTACGTCAAAGCAGCAATGCACTGAATAGTGACCATCAATTTGAAGTACATAAGCTGTCAACTGAGATACGGAAACATACTTCCTATTTGTATACTCGAGTCTCGATTAAAAATATAAATGCTACACTAAATATCCTTTAAACTATCTAATGCTAAACGACCCCTAGTTAATCTTGCCATTGAAACTATTCCCTAAGTGACTACGACATAACAAAAAGGCTCTTTCAAAAGACAAAGGTTTGGTAAAACTTTCATAGAAAAATTCCGATCCATTTACTATTCTCAATGGGCCTATTTAATTCGTAAGGCCCGGTATTAATAACAAGTTACTGTCTATATTTGTATCTCTTAATTAATACATAAATATAAACAGCAATTGCGCACACGGAACTTATAAATTGCAAATATACATCTCATGTAATTTTTTATAACTTTTATTAACACAGTTTTTTCTCTTTTAATTAGACATTATATAATACTTAATATCATATTTTATTTTATGATAAAAAAGAGCAGTTAAGATGCGCGTGTGAATTTGAATGTATAATTTGGTGATTCAAATTTTTAAGTAATAAGTTTATTTTCAAAATAGATTATCTTAGTTAAATAAGAAGATGCAAGGTCAAAGCCTTGTCACATTTATGATTTTATTTTATTTTAACGAAATATTTGAATCGGTCATAAGGAAGTATATTATATTTATATAATTAATTATTATTATTAAAACTATAAACTACATGAAATAATTCTATTGTGCATCTCGTGATGAAATTTCCGGGATAAAAAAAATACAATTTTATTAGAGACATACATACAAATTATTGCCGAGCCGATTGTTACTATTATATCATCAGATAGCTTGTAGATAATAAAATAATTAATTATTTGTTTTGAACAGCAGCGCAATTTTGACTAGCGAGAGTTTAAAATTATAAAGTGACAATAGTTCACTATTGTCACTTTATAATTATAAAAGAGTTTAAAACTCTAACTAACCTTGCTAGGGACACCGATAGATTTTTCGTAAAAAAACATCGTCGATGACTGCCCACTTATGGATACGAGTAGAAAAACTCCCAATATGTCATCTTGCAACGGAAAAATCGCCTTTAATTAGAGTTTTTATATCATGACTTCTGCCCTCACACATAACACCGTCCATTTTAAGCTTATTTTTACGGATATTGACCCGCTACTAATAGTGTTATGCCGATATGGACACTACCTTTTATTGCGTTTTATGTTCTCTACTATGTATTTAACTTTGTAGCTAGAAATATATTTTTATCCTCTAGTAACAGACTCGTGAATACAACTTATTTTTAAAGCAAAATATGCTAGAGTATAGATACGTCTTAAGATTTGCATTTTTTTACTTTAAACAGGTTTAAAAGAATTACTTATCATAGAATACAAAATTAACGAACCATGAAGTTAGATGTGTTTACTAGGTATAATTTCGTTAATAGTATATTTAATCAGTTGTTCCTATATCATACTTATATTATATACTTCTTGTTCCTATATTATTATCTTCATCCCCTAGTTTATTGAGCGGATCATCTCTCATAATAACTTTAATAAGAATTTCTCTGAGAAAATGTTGATTAGATTTGTTAAAACTCACTCCAAGAGAACTTGACAAATAAACTACGGAGAGATTCAAAGTAGATAGCAGAAAAAAAATCTAATTTAAATCTACGGTAAATCCTCTTATCAAAAGTTCTAATGGACCCACGATCCCTGATGCAAAGGTACTGTGATGACCACATTAACAAGAACAACTACATCAAGAAAGATCGCAAGAGACGCTTGATTAATACATTGATAAGTGCGTATAAAAATATTGCAATTACGAAAGACGGTCTCAACATTAGCTGTCCCAATTTCAGTTGTTCTAAAATTGTATAATACGAAATGACACATAATATCCGTAGAACATTTTACACTCAACTCTACCAAGAAATATTCCAGACGCTCTCCTGGGAACTTACTCCTTCCATCGACCGCAGTTCGAAGAACTCTAACTTAATGGAAAATAATAGCATCGTTTTACTATTACCGAACACTGTGACATCTTTACCTTACGCAATCGTTTACTAAATACTTTCTCTTTCCAAACTCGTGACTAAAAAGCCATGTGCTCAAGCTATTGACATATGTATCTGGCTGATTGTGTGAACGACCTTTGCCTATTCGAAAAAAAATAAGGCTGTTTGAATAAATCTGTGTTATAAAAAAACTTGATTTGTCTTTTATTATTTCCTACTATAAACTAAAGATGGCTCTTAATGGCTTATTGTACGTAATTACATGTCTTATAATTAAATCGTTAACGAAGACATTGTTATTGAGATTATAAACAAAAAACACGCCTGTTAGCTGTTGTGCAATGTGTTGCTGTCTTTCCTAATAATATTTACATACAATGCTGTTGCAATTTGCAATTACAAATTGCAATAAGACATCTTTTATAAGATAATTCTTTAAACATTTTTGTGTGTGAATAAAAATTGCGGATAAGACGTTGATATGCGCGTGCGCTTAAACTGACAGCTCGATGAATGATAAACGTAGTTTTTTGTTAGACAACCTATTTTTTGTAAGGACATTCATTAATAGCAATTTTATTATTTAATATCATTATCTTTTTTCGTCTTCAATATTTTAATTTTTTGAGTTAGTGCTTGTATTATTTTCACAAGACTCTGTGAGGAAATAAATGTTTAAGTAAATAAATAAATATATACTTACTTCACGACTGCAATACACTTGAAATTAACACCGTTAAACACACGAAAATCCCGCCAAAAATAGTGCGCGGAATTTGAAAATGACAAACGCGTCGCTTCGATCTAAAATTCGAACTCGATGGTCTGACTATTTTTTTTCTTCAATGTTCCTATACAACCTCTATGTATACCAAATAGGTTGTAGCGGTAACATTGGCGCGTGCGCTGCGGTATGGTGCGCGTCGGCTACTGATCTAGCTGGTCTCCTTGCGTACCTTGAAAGCTACTGAAAGCCCCGCCCGCCTATCGCATTCTTGGTAACAATTTAATTAGATCAATGTTTTAGTATTATAGTCCTTCGTGTCTCTTTGTTGTCGAAGCGGATGAAAAAACAGGGCCGTCAATGAGATACAGTAACCGTCAGTCATTATAAAATCGATGTCAGCCAGCAAGGTGAAAAGAAAAATATCATTTATTCGTGGAAATATGATTTTTTCGGAGTTTGCTTGAAAGATGACGATGAATTGACGTTTTGCAATTATGTAATATCCTGTACTTTTTAGGTGTAATAAGTCAGTTATTAATTGATGTCATTAATAACTGAAGATCTCGTGGTGCATTTATCAATGTTGCGCAAGATTATTTTATATTAAAGGAGTTCAATACGGCGGTAGATCTTTTATATATATTTTATTAAATTAACGAATATGAATTGAATCATTATTTCCTATGCGGCTGTAGGGTGGGCCTGAAATAATTGCATGGTCTGAGGACTGAATTTAAGCGTCGAAGGTCATCTTTACATTTTTCAAGATTACCTAACTACCTAACAATAAATTTATTATTAGTCTTTTACACCATATTTCACATGATTTCAGCGGCATCAAGCACGATCTCTATTTCTGCGTTGATGTATGAAAAATCTACACAGAAAATTCTAAATTAAATTATCATAGACAACATTATTCTATATTATCATGGATAACACTCATCATTTGTCTTAGACATAATTAGGATGATAATATATTATAGATAGAAGTGCAAAATATGGACGTAAATACCCTGGGCTTTATTTTAAAATACCTAAGTAAATCAATGTAATCATGTACGGAAGTAAATTGACAATAAATAAACGAACAATGTCCGAGTGTGCAAAAGTATCGACATAGGCGGAAGTTTGCGTTAATAGATTAATGAACATAGACAAAGACACAACGCAACCTTTGTGTGGTGCAATGAACTTATTCGCTTTCCTCCTCTTCCTTGAAAGATAAAAATATTAAACTTAATTATATTTTTCTTCAATCAGCAGCCGACAATCAGTGTTCGAATGACTGCTGATTTAAGAAAGTCCCAGATTCAAATTCAAAATATCCTTTATTTTGTAAACTATGCATAAATAGTCATATTTCATGTATTTTTTGGCCGTTTCGGACCACGGGTCGAATGATAACCGATATTGGTATAAGCACTCGTCTCTCACACAAGTGGTCGAGGGTTCAAACCTAAGGCGACAGTAAATGTCTTTTTAAAATAAGTATTATTGGTTCTTGAGGTGAAAATAATCACCGCGAAGAACCTTGAGAGGTTTTAAGAATAGGTTTTGAAGGATGCACAACCGATCATTCAAGGTATATGAGACTTATCCAGTTAGTGTATTGAAATTTTATTACTTCATTTTCATAAAATGCTCCTTTTTTATTACAATTTAATATAATAGGGCAGTAACGTGTCTTTTCACACACCACGAAGCATAAAATCTCAAAAATGCATCATTTTATTCAAGCGTAACACACAGTTAATATATTTTTTATATCTATTAAATGTATATAAAGTTTATTGCAATGTGTAAAAAAATAATAGGACGAAAAAAGTTAATCGGTAGCCATTTTCTAAATAGTGAATAGTGTCACGTATCGTCATAGAGTAGAACGCAATCTTGTAAGAATTTTAACAATATTAAAACCTAATACAAGGAAGAAACTAGATATCCGTAAAACGTATTTTCTTTCAGTTTGTTGTGATAGTTGCAAGTTTTTGTTCGACAGCCAGCCGCGGAACATATAGGAAGAATGCTTTGGTGTTAAATCTATACTAATATTATAAAGCTGAAGAGTTTGTTTGAATGCGCTAATCTCAGGAACTACTGGTCCGATTTGAAAAATTCTTTCAGTGTTGGATAGCCCATTTATCGAGGAAGGCTAGAATAGACTATACTATATAATATATGTAAGCGTGTATGTCACTGAACTTCTCTTAAACGACTGGACCGATTTTGATGAAATTTTTTGTGTGTTCAAGGGGATCTGAGAATGGTTTAGATTCACAATATTGTCCGTTGGACATTTTTTTTTAATTTATTTTTTACAAATTAAAGACGTGCAGACAGGACAACGTCTGTCGGGTCCGCTAGTACTATACATATCATCACGCTACAACCAATAGGAGCAGAATATCAGTAAAAAATGTTATAAAAACGGGGAAAATTTTGACCCGTTCTCTCTTGCGCGAAGTTGCGCGAGTCAGTTAGTGAAAAATAAATTACAGGTCTTCACACTTCTGTTTCAGGATGTTTTGAAGGAATCACAGTACCCAATGAAAGAAGGGGACTGTTCAAAATATCGTCATCTTAATTAATACCGAATTGAGCTGACAGCAATTTTACGAAAACGTTAGACTCCTAGAAAATAATCACGAGCAACGATATAAGCATGCAAACGTCACAAAATGGAACTCAACTAAAAGCACATAATCATAAAAACATTTTTCTCATAATCGAACCAATACGACCTCTAACCTCTCTCTGAGTAAATTTAGCGGTAGTTTATCTATTCAATAGTGTCAAAACTCATATAAAAAAACGCTATTGAATAGATAAACTACCGTTAAATGTACCTCAGAAACCGGCGGTTACAGGTCCTATTGGTTCGAACGCTATTGAATAGATAATTTACTCAGAAATCGGGGGTAACAGAATTAAGGTAGTGGTGAGTTACTCTCCATGAAATCAGAGCTGAAATAGTTTTGAACCCCGCTGTCCTAGTTAAGATAGATTACACAGCTAGGACTGACAGAATGGCAGCCACGTGGGGCACACACATCATTGTGATTTACATCGCGTATATAACAAACTGTGAGAGTTACAAATGGTACATCGGGATAATTTACTGATGGTACAGAGAAATTCTATAACTATAATGAACTTTACAGATTATAAACTATAAGTTAATTTAACCCATTAATGTCCCACTGCTAGAGGTCTTCTCTCGAAATTAAAAAGGGGATAAGCTTTGAATCCTTACAATATATTTCAAGAAAAAATCTGCAAGCGCTGAAAACTCAGAAGCGGTACTTTTTCCGTAGTTCAACAACTTAGTAAAGAGTTTTGTATAAAAGGTTCACGTGAAGCAGAGGTATACTAGTTCAGAATTCAGAGCAGTCACCCGCAGGCCTATGCATCTGACGGTGGCCTGTTAGAACACAGCTATTTTATTTTGGAACTACACATAATAATTAGTTATATTCTGAGTTGTTGGAGTAAAGTTCCTTCGCCGTTGCTTATGTAAAATATATAAACTCATTTGAAAAGTTTACCATAGGCAAGACGAGAAAATTTTGTAGTATAAAAAATTTGTTCGCTTGTTGTGTTTGTGGTTACAAAATATATTTTTGCAAAAATAAACCTACACAAGGTTATGCATTTATCTTCGTTATTTAGGTTCCTTAAAGAACTAGGAAGGGATTTAATAATGCCTACCTTTCGCCAATTAGGACTAGGTTCCATGAATTTGCCGTCGAAAAAACCCAACCACACCTTACCCGATCATTGAACTTGTTACAATATCTTGTTTGAAAAAATAACGACACTATAAAACCAATGTGCATGAAGTATATTATTGACCTTTCAATTTCAAAAAACTATAGTTTTAGACCTTAGTGGCTGCGTGCCATAGCTTAGTATGGAGTATGTCGCATTTTTTTTTCTTTAAAAATTAAGAGGTTTAGTGCTAAATCCTGTTTACCATCTCGAATACATAACACCAGAGAACAATTTCACGAGTACAAGCGCCCCTAGCGTATTCAACGAGAACTAATTTTATCAAGCAATATAAATGCCAACGGCTAGTTATTTGAAAGGGTAAGGACAAAAGAGCATAGAAAATAGTGTTACTAATTATAAGCAAAAGAGAGAGACTGTCAAAATTATTGTTCCAAAACCCTAACAAGAAATATTTCTATTCTTGCAAGTTGAGTATTAACAGAGTATCTTAACTTCAGAATCAAGCATTTACTTAGAAAACGTGTCGTGAATTTTTCATTTACTTATCGTTGCGTGCCCTTTGTGGTTCCTCCGGGAGGGCACGGAGGTACATGAGTACTTTCCTGACATTTCGCAGAAGCCTTGACGACAAACTAGAGAAAATACTGTTGTGTTTTGCTGAAGAGTACAACTTGTGTTATACCTATATAGAAGGGAGTCTTGTAATCATTGTGAAGAGAGGAATTCGAACTTGTTTAGAAAGATTCAAGACGTATTGCAATGCAAGCGTAAAACTGACTAAAACTTAACCGAGCCGTTTTGTTTTAATAAAATTAGGGACACGATTGTTTGAGCATATGTTTTATGGGTGAATTTCAACAAATGCCATTTTTTTTATCATATCGGTGCTTTTTTTGTTTATGTACATATTTTGCTTATTTTTTAGGTTATATGTAATCTTTAGGATAGTATATATTCCCAAATTTAACATCATTAACATATCATGTAAAACTTAGAAGAAAAATCAGTTTGAATTCTGGTTTCCACCGATATGATAAACCGGCACCGATTTTTTTTTTATGTACACCGATATGAAAAGGTTATCCACCGATATGATAAATTTATCCACCGAAATGATAAACTTATCCACCGAAATGATAACATATCCAGCGATATGATAATCTATCTATCTTTGAAATATAGTTAGTATAGGTGCCTATATATTTTTACAAGGGTGAACGAACTGAAGACCTGAACTGTCTGGTCTCATGAAAGAAGAATACATCCAACGAGAATTGATTTAAAAATAAATTATACCTATTTTATTATATTTACTTTCTACTTTTTCTTTTTAATTATTTTACTATAGGTTCTTAGAGTTTTAATAAAGAATAAACATTTGTATTACCAATGTCTTTATTAAAATGAAGCACAAAGATAAATAAAAAATCTCTTAAGGGATAAAATTGCAAAATACACATTTATTACTGTGGACGATCCAGCTAATTGTTTTACAATAATAACAATAAAAATAACTGAAAGTCTAAATACCTAATTAATCAGTCTTTTCAGTTTAACATTAAACATAACCACACTACAATAATCACAGCTTTAATTATTATTTACCTTAAAAAAAACTTTGTTTTCAGTACAAATCACAGATCGTTTATATCTAACATCAACAATCAACATCTAGTAAACAATCTTAACGCTACTGCTAATAAGCAAATAATCTACATCTAGTCAAATATTTAGTAAAGTTAAGCATACATTAAATCTGCTAGTAAAATTATTTTGTTTTTTATGTAAATCAGCCTTTAAGTTAAACATTAATCACAACATAACTTGAATTGCCATCTTCGTACTCCGCATTTGTAAAATAGCATCATAATTATAGTTTTAAGTCAAAAGAGACTATGTATTCATAGCTAATCACAGCACTTATATGTATATTATTATTAGTTAAATACAACAATTAACACTGTAATTAATTAAAACAAGTCAGACCACATTAAAATAAGTCGTCATCAGTATCACTGCCATCAAATATATACCTAAATCTTCGTTGAGTATTAGAAATTTGTTTACGAGGCTGATTTTTTTCTTCTTTATACTTAATTTTAGACTTTGTAGTAAATATTTCTTCATCAATATCACTGTCTTCCATGGTGGGATTTGTAACACTCTCAGGTGCTTTTACGGTATCCTCTTTATTTACGAGTTGACTTGACCCCTCTAAATCAACTAAAATATTCGTATCAATATTTTCTAGAAATGAACAGGAAGGAGTGCTTTGGTTTAAATCTTCATAGTTGAATAACAAATTTTCGGATAATTTTGTCGAAGGGGATGATCTGGAAACCGCATTTTCTGAGATTTGTAGTGCCTTCGATGGTGTACAGTACGTTGAAAATGATGGTCGTGGAAACAAAGTTAATTTATCAGTTAACTTTACTGGTCGCAATTTATTTCTGTCTATTGTTGATTTAGTGATGGATTTTTTATTACTAAAAGTAGTAGGCTGAGGTTTAGACTTAATCTCTGTTGATAAATTGTGGAAGTCTAGATGTTTGCCATGTGGGCATTTAACAACATATTTAATACATTCATCTTCTATACAAGAAAGACGACGTAAAACTATACGATTTTCAGTTTCTTTAGTCCAAACAACTTGTTTGACTTGTAGTGTTCCACGAAATGTGTTCAAATTTGTAGGGAGAAGCCAGTCCTTTTCTTCCACTTCATATTCTTCTACAGTACTTATTTTCACACCTTGGACAGTAGATTTTAAATAGTTTACAAAAGTATCTATATTATCCATATCACCATCATGTGCAACAAATTGATCCGCTGTTCTCTTCAGTAGCCCACCTACCCCATCTGGCGCACCTTTTCCATGCCCACATTCGCTATAGTTCCATATTATGTTAGTCAAAGAAGAGCAGTAAATACTGAGTTGGGACATAATATAAAAAATTTTCTTGTTCCGATACTGGCCTGATGGAGAATCCGACACAATAATAAGATTCTGAACAGTTGGAACTTCCTTTTTAATTTCTTCTAATATTGGGACAAGGTGAGCCCAAACGGCGGCAGCATCATGTCGCAGTGAAGAACTAATAGTGCAGAAACATTGAGTTTTTGTATTCCCTTCCTTCATTTTATAATAAATTACAGAAGTATGTAATGTAAATTGTTGGCGACTGCCACCAAAGTGCACAGATTGTATTTCGGACCCGTACTTGGTGCTATAGTTCTCACTGAAGTCAATGTGGACAACACAATCCTTTTCAGTCATGTTTTGTTTATAGTGCTTAAAAGCTTGACTTTGATTTCGTATATTACTGCAATGTGTTAGGAATGGTTTCAGATTATCTTCAAATATATTGATCAATTGCAATGGTTTAACTGTTATTCTTACTTTTTCTACATTAATCGCTATTTTATCGACTCCATTCTTTTTGTAATTTTTTTTTATCTTCTTCCAAGCCCAGTAAACAACGTCTTTGGAGTTATCAAATTCCTGATAATTTAAGTGACGATTTCTACAGATAGGACATGTTCTTTGTAGGCATTCTACCTTAAAAATATCACAGCAAATATTACTAAGAATTTCGGTCGTGGTGTTTTCTTTTATGATCCGATTTCGTTTTAAGGATGTTATGAGAAGGTCCATGTTCTCATGTTTCTGACATAGACATGTATTTCTAGCATTTAATTTTGGCTGTGTGACCCAAAACGGCCTCATTCTTGTAAAATTGACATAACTGATTGGAGGATGGCCCGAATTCAAGTATTTTTTGTGTAAATTTTTAATTGTGTCTTTCAATAGCCTTTTCTGCTTTTTTACTCCATTTTGTGTAACAGTATCCTTTTTACCTGGGCAAAGATTTGAATTGTCATCGTCCTCAAAAAACTGAATGACAATTTTACGGATACGTTTTTGCAGATCTGTATTATTTGGCTTCTTCGGGATTTGTCTCACTTGTAAATTACTTTTTTTGAATTTCTTCAATTCTTGATTTAGTCTCATGTATCTCTTTTTGTACATCAGTATTATTTTATTAGCCTTTGCCAATTGGTTTTTTAAATCACATATTTGCTGAGTTTTAAGTTTTTGATATTTACGGAATTTTATTTTAATGTCTTGATTGAATTTAATTGTTTCAAGGGACGGCTCTAAGTTAGGAGTATTTGGACGTAATGTTGATTCTTCTGAATTTATTGAACTAGCACTTGGCGTTCGTAAAGGAGATGCTATTGACAAGTCTAGAGGACTGCTTGTACGTAAATAGTGGGAACTACTCGCTAATATGGCATCAAAACGCAGATTAGGACTATTACATCGGACATTCTGTTGAAATAACCGTGAGCTACAAGGTCTTATTTTTTCTTGAGAAATACCAGGCTCATTATCTCGATTTTTTGATAGCGATTCTGTTACATCATTGGTCACTGAAACACTTGTTTGGTTATGTCGGGCAACATTTGCCTTAGCTTTTTTTCTCTGATAATATGCACGGGCACTGATTCGGTTATTTGTTTGTAAAATGCGACGTGCACGTGCAGTCATTTGGCTTCGGGTTACGATAAGTCCCGCAGCTTTTCGTCTAGCTAAACGTTCTCTATCTTTCCTTAAATGCTCCTCTCTTGACACAGGATCGCTTTTGATTTTAGCTTTTCTTATTCTTTCCCGCACCCGTTTTCTCTCCTTTTTCTCCTCCTCTGATAGTTTTGGCCTCGGCATTCTTAAACAAAATTAAGCTATTAAGATATTTTGACGTCTCGGTACCGGAGCAACAATTTCTACACCCTCGCGTCTCCCTCAATCGAAATGCGGTGTGACTGCGGTGCGGCGCCGGAACACACCATCTGGATTATCATTGAATAGCTGTTGCGCGCGGCTCCACCCGCGTTTAACTTGATCCCGTGGGAATAGTGAGATTAAAAGTAGCTTACATGTTAATCCAGGGCTTCATTTACATACATACGAAATCTCATTGACATCCGTTCAGCCGTTTGAGCGTGAAAAGGTAACAAACATACAAAACAAACTTTCGCCTTTATAATATTAGATATAATATATATATATACAGGGTTATTAGTAAAAAACTAACAACCTCTCAGGACTATATTACTGAAACCATAAACATCAACTTTTGTTTTACGACTTTTAATCATTTATCAGATTTTAATTCATCAAACTTTTATACAGTACACTAAGAATACATACCGAGTGACAGTGAACGGGAGTTGTAGGTACGACAAAACAAATTTAAAATGTGTTAGATAGAACAACGAAAACTTCAAATTTACTTTTTGTTATATTATTATGTATTAACGTTTTGTAAAAAGTCATAAAACAAAAGTTGTTGTTTATGGTGTCACTAATATAGTCCTGAGAGGTTGTTAGTGTTTTACCAATAACCCAATACTAATAAATCATTATTAGTATTATATAGTAAGTTTTTATAATAACCGCAGCCACATCAACATCGCTCCGGCGCTGGCGCCGCGACCGCACCGCACGAAATTACACAGGATCTACCGATATGATAAAAAGACACCGAGATGATAAAACAATCCACCGTTATGATAAAGCAATCCACCGACATGATAAAACAATCCACCGATATGATAAAGCAATACACCGATGTGAAAGAAACTGTACGTCCATAACACCGATATGATAACCTAGGACACCGATTGAATTTTCTTATCATTTCGGTGTAAATTATCATATCGGTGGTAAAAAATGCCACCGATTACACCGATATGAGAACACCGACGTGAGAAAAAACACACGTTTTAGAAGATTAAAGAAAATGTATTATATTTAGGATAAATTGAGTAACAGCCAATGAAGTTAATTCACTTGCTGATGCTGTTAGAACCAAACAATAATAATAAAACTACTCATTACACTGAAAAAATGGAACCACCGATAACATAAAATAATTGTCCGGGAGCAACTGAAATGGCATACTTACGTTATTGGCGGGAAAATGCAGCGACTTGACACACGTCCGTCTTCACTGCGCGCTAGCGCACACTAACGAGGGATATAATATTGGGGTGGGGACGCTGTCGGACCCACCGATGTAAAGTTAGGTTTAAATTACTTTTGGCCACCGATATGAGAGCATTTTTCGAGACAAGTATGTTTGTGCCTCTCAGTAATTATAAACGTCGGTTATGTATTAAAATATGCTCTATGTTAATAATAAAACTAATAGTGTATTAAATAAAATTAGTTACATACTTAACTTACTTATTTTTACAAGTGTATAAGCATTTTTGTCAGTAAAAAAAGTAGAGGGACAGCCACCGATATGAGAAAAATTGAGGTTTATGTATTTTTTTCTACCCTTATATATAGTCCTAGGCAAATTATATTTTTTGCCACAACCCAATAACTGCCTATTGAATACAAAAAAAAAGAATCCAGAACAATATTTCTTTTTTCAAATACGAATTTCACTAAAGACAAAAAAAAAAGTCATTTGGGAAATTCACCCTTATCCTGTATTTTATAAATGCAACCCGAATGAATGAAATAATATAAAATATAAAAAAACTGGAAGTCCCCTGTCGTAGATTATAACACCTTGATCAGCAAAGAACAAAAGTGCTATTAAAAAGAGATTAAATCTCAGCGATCGTCTTACGATTGGAATTCACGAGTGATTAATTTTGGAGCTTTCCTTAAACCTCAAATCCTTCTAGTCACTAGATTATATCCTGAAATACTCTTATCCGAAAAGTAATACAAAAATCACAAGCACATACTACACAATAAGTGATCAACAGATAATCACATAAAGTTAATAAATCAATAAGGAGCAGTCCTCATCGCCATATACAGTTAATACAAAAAGAGATAGATTGCACAGTCCCCTCACACTGACTAATGAATTACGTGAAATGAAATATTAATGGAGTGGCTACGCTTTTTCCTTCACACATTATCATTCGTACTTTTATTAATGATACTAACTATCTTATGCTCTCTTTGTACGAGTGTTATATAAGAAGAAACTATTATTAAAAATTGTATTATTTATAGGGTATTACACCGACAATATGCAATTTAATTATAATACAACTAGCTTATGTCCGCGACTTCTTCCGCGTGGTTTGAGACTTAGGGCAGAATTTTCATACAAACTTTCATCCCTATCTTATTATCCCCTTGAGGGTAGATTTGATTAAAAATCTTTCTTAATGCATGCCTACGTGATAACATATTAATGCATGCCAAATTTTAGCTCGATCCGGCCAGTGGTTTGGGCTGTGCGTTGATAGATCACTATGTCAGTCAGTCACCTTTGAGTTACATATATTTAAAACTGTTTGAAATCGATTTAGTGGTTAAAGCGGGAAAGAATAACAAATCCATATACCTACAAATTTTCTTGGTTATATTTTTAACAGAACTATATAATACTGCTAATAATATAGAAATATCTATACTAATATTATAAAGCTGAAGAGTTTGTTTGTTTGATTGTTTGTTTGTTTGAACGCGCTAATCTCAGGAACTACTGGTCCGATTTGAAAAATTATTTCAATGTTAGATAGCCCATTTATCGAGGAAGGTTATAGGCTATATATCATCACGCTACTAACAATAGGAGCAAAGTACCAGTGAAAAATGTTACAAAAACGGGGAAAATTTTGACCCATTCTCTCTTATGTGACGCAAGCGAAGTTGCGCGAGTCAGCTAG
Source organism: Anticarsia gemmatalis (assembly GCF_050436995.1). Lineage (NCBI taxonomy): Eukaryota > Metazoa > Arthropoda > Insecta > Lepidoptera > Erebidae > Anticarsia > Anticarsia gemmatalis. The sequence continues at coordinate 2,093,737 of NC_134764.1, read as the reverse complement.
TATAATATATAATAGCTGAAAAAAAAGATCCATCTGTCCCATAACAACATAAATATATAAGTAACAATATCTAAAGTCATCTTTCAGAGTCCAACAAAGGTTGAGGTCAAACCTTCAGAATGAGGGCAAAACAGCATTATGTAGGCTTCCGTTTATTTTCACCCGCAACCCGTAAAAGTTTAATGAGAAAGAAGAGATGTTGTTTTCATTCGGTTTTTAATCGTGTTTCCGTGGACAATACTGTGTTTTTAATTGGTTAAATATAAATATTAGATTATGGGACGTGCTTTTGGTAGATTACGAAGTTTTTGGGAATATAAAAAAGACTTATTGGAGTAAGATTTCAAGATTAGTGAACACAATAGTAAAAACGTGTATTTAAAGAGAAATAAATGTTTAGCCGCCTATCTATACATGGCTAAGTACTAACTAACATTATACGAGTAAATGCGAAAGTATGTGTCTACTATGCTTTCATGGTTTGAACTGAATTGATTGTGAAAAACTGGAATCAAACCAAAGTATTTTCATTTACCTACTTCAGCCTCTTTGTAGAACAGTAACAAGGCTACTCTCTCTATAATCTCCGATATCCAACAATTTTAGTCTTCAAGCGACTACCACCTTACAAATTCGTCGTTGGTCGACTTTGAACTGACCTCAATGGATTTGTATGGATTGAGGACTAAAATTGGCCATAGTTAAACGGAAACGATCCAACCCACACAGACGTAGTTTCGAGATATTTAACTTTTAAGTTCAGATCACTTTAACTTTGGGGACTAACTCAGGACTATAACTTCATGGTGGGTTTGAATTTTACTTGGATTGTTTTCGTGATATTAAAATTTTAACTTCAAGGAGTGTTTTGGTATACATAACTCATTTTACCCATAGTGTGGGTTGGATCCTTTCCGTTTAACTATGGCCAATTGAGTGTCAAAAATTTACGTAGCCTTGTGTACGGAGGGCCTAAGTAATCACTTCTTACTTAAGCCTGCCAAAACTACTCTACACGTTTAACTACTTAATTTAAACAATGCTAGACTAACCATGGCCATGAGTGTCACTTAAAGAAACCAGTTAATATAATTAAAATAATAGCGTACATGAATAAATTATAATTAAACATTGTCTACGCAATCAAATGCATTATAAAACTTGTTATGTTTTTAATTATTTTTAAGTCAAAAGTTTATTTAGAGTTATACTATTTAGCGACTGTATATACACAATTTGTTGTGCTAAATACATAACGATAGGCTGGTCAATAGAATACAGTCGTCCCATAAGACATTTATTTATTTATTACCACCTTACATGAACAGTATTCACTACATGAGACTAACATTGTAAACGACAAAACGTGGGTGCAATTCATAATAATATCACCTTTGTCCGTATCTTCTGGATATAACAGGCGTAGGTGTACATATTTTTATCACGATCTTGGATTATTCATCATCATCGTTATTGGCTTGCATTCATCTATGGCAGATATTTAAGGTAATACCAGACAGAATTACCCCTGGTTTCTGAGGTACTTACATTTAGCGGTAGTTTATCTATTCAATAGCGTTAAAATCATATTAAAAAAACGTTGCTAGTGCGCTCCCGTTCGTAGGTCAAAAGACCTTTTCGGAAGTCGGATGTTTGATTGTTGCAGACTCTAATCGTAAACTACTAAATACAATCGCCGCTGATTTCTTATCAAATAAATCTATCGAAGCTCAGTGCCATTGTAACTGCAAAATACTTTACCACCTATAAAACTACTAGCTCTTTGAATAGTTTGAATCTGTCCCTCTGCATGGCAAGGGGGACAGAAATGGGTTAAAAAAAGCAAACGAGGGGAAGGGGTTAGGCCTTAAGTCCATCACGCTGGCCAAGTGCGAGTTGGGGATTTTCATGCCCTCAATAAATGTATTAGGTTCACGATGTTTTCTTCCACCGTTGGAGCAAGTAATATTTATTTCTAATACACACATAACTTCTAAAAGTCATTGGTGTGTTGCCTCGGATTAGAACCTGCGACCACTTGCGTGGGAGGTGCCAACTGAAACCACTCGACTGTCACTGCTTCTATATGGCCATACTATACGGCTATAACTTGCTTTATGTAAAGGAAAACCCCTAGGCTTGTCATGTTAGAATTAATTAAACGACACATTCTCAGAATCATTGCAACTGTCAGCACTACCGGAGTCGCCCTGCGTCACACAGGCATGCGTAGAGTCGACTTTTAATAATATTTGAGGCTCTGATGTTTGTACGACAAAAAATGTAATTGATTCTACGTATCGGTGACTCATTATTGTTAAGTATGATTGATAAGTTAGTTATATAGTCGAAGGTAATGAGAATTAAAGGTTAAATAACGTCACGTAAAATTTTATGGTGACAATGCTTGTGTTTATGTGTTTGTTATAATGATTTTGCTATATAACAAAAGTACCCTTAATATTACAAGTATATTTTGTGCAGACTTAAAACAAAGTCCTGCATCGTGGACCGGTTTCAATGAAATTAGCCGACGTTATCGGGTATTTGCTAGAAGGACACTATTAATTAATGAAATAACCCCCCAAGCATTTTACGAGTCTAAGGTTATTTTTTTTAACAGACAATTCTATGCACAGTAAAAAGTCAATCTATAAAATATTTACCTCTAAAGTGATTGTATTCGACTTCTACGTGCAACTGTAGGCAATGTTTATAGACATTTGTGCAATATGAAAAATACGAAATTAAAATAACTGCTTGCATACGGCTCTACGTATTTCGCTGTTCTGACCCTTATCCCTTAACAGAAACAATAGAATAATATCATAAGTTATTAATTGCTTATATGTGTAACATATTACAATACCTTCACATATAGGGCATAAACACTAATATCCTGATCGGAGACAATAAATATAATGGCGGAAATCCTTTGATATGATCAGTTCCGATTGTAGAACACGATTAAACCTTGTCACGGTGTAGTTCTAGATGGGTGGTCGTTATTTGAAATAATAATCATAAAGTATGTGATTGTATAGTAATATTATTATTGTAGGATTTATAGAGAAAGGTTGTTTCAATACTTTCGTGTTGCATGATAAGTTTCTAATATTTTAGAAGGGTAACCATTTATCATTTGCTTTGGTTTGCCCAACGGATCAAAAAACTGGTTTCAAGCTGACTCTACCCAACAGTTTTTGAGGACCGTGAGTTCAGGTAAAAAAAAGCAAAGTTAATGGCTTTGATTCTTAGCCTCGACAGTGCCCTCCATATTTTGGGTCTGGTTATATTTGAGTCCTTGTATTAACAAGATTTTGTACTTACACCTATCGAGTACCGAGAACCGGCTAGCTATAAAAAAATACTGAATGAAAATCTGATCAGCGCCTCTAGCGGACGACGCAGGAACTATTTTTGCAGTACATTTTAAATGCTACCATCTCGATACTCGATGGTACTAACTAACTGTACAGAATAGCAGTACAGTTCAACGGCACATCGACTAGTTATCGACTATTTAGTGCTACAAGATTCAATATCCTACCGTTCTTTAAAACTACTGAGTTTTATATTGTCTCTCAATAATCCGTTAATCCGAATTAATAATATAAATTATAATTATGGAGGCCGTGTGTTATATAAATCTTGGTTTAAATGAGTCAGTCGAGGTCAACAGGGTAGGTGGGTTTAATACTATCAGCTAAAGTATTTGGTATAGTAGAGTAAAAGTAGCTCTAGTTTATTCAGAAAATAATTAAAATAAGTTCTAAAATCCGAAGTATTAAAGAAATTAAAAAAATACTTGATATCATGCAAGTTCCTCACCCACCTTTTGGCCAGCATGGTGAGATGGAGTAACTTTTGGGTTTATTGTAGGAGGAGACCTTTGCCTATCAATAAGGCAGTAGATCATGAAGCTCTGACCTCTTTCTCAGTCTTTGAAGATGCCTAGCACTAGGATTGCATTTATTTTTCTGCAAAAAATTAAATATATTTCTTGTTTATGAGTATATGAGGTTTCAAAGCCACTTTCACACGTGACTCCTTTAGACATAGGAGTCATGTCATTTTATTGGTTAAAATCTCTTCAATATGAAAATACTATGTTGCCTTCTCTCGGCACAGTGACAAAAAAAGTACATTATTTTATCACTACCACAGATCTTCTAGTGAATATTGCATTTCGTGCGAACCTCGGTCCAGTTCCGTTGTCACGCTGACAACTGAACGTAAAACTGTGACTGTCTGTGCGTCACTCATTATTATCGCTAATTATGTTCCATTCATTCTTATAATCAGTTTGATGACTTATCGTGAACAGCTGTTGCTTTGTATACCTATTGAATAGTTACATCAATCACATAAATCGATGGAAAGTAGGTAAATCTACACATAATGATTTATTACCCAAATATTTTAAACAAGAAATTATCTTTAAAAAAAAAACTTCAAATGCGTTTTTAAGCCTAATGGTACGCATAATAATAGCTAATATAATGTTATTTTAAGCAATGGAAATGATTATTTTGCCTAATAAAAAAAGACATGAAAAGTTCAACTCTGGGTCTAAGTACTAAAAAGTTTCCTAGAAAAGTTATTTAGCTTTGCGCTATAACGTGTAGTAGCGAATGCCTTCGTGGTACAGTTATAGAAAATGTAGTCATAATTTCGAAAAGGGTATCACAGACGTGATAACTAGCAGGTACCAAACTTTGAAAAGTCATTGCTGCGTTGCTTCAGGTTCTAACCCTCGACAATTGCATGGGAAGTGGATACTTAGACCAGCTATCATTGCTCCATAAAAATATAAATAATTTATAAATGAAACACATAAATCACCCCATTACACGAGTGGTCGCTAGCGGTCACGTCATACAGTCCGGAAACCAATCAAGTCCCGTATTGGCAATGATTGTATGTACAGTGCAATGATTGAGCAGGGTTTGAGATTGTTATCTCACTTGTTTTACATCTGAACCTGATCCGTGACCTTCTGTGTACACGAGCCTGATAACTATAGATTTTATGTGTGTAGAAATCCTCGGATTAAGGAAACTTTATAAAATGATCTACGATACAAGTTTATTTACTAATTAGTCTTATTAATGTACAATTTTCCATTTCATTTTTCATCGTCCTTATTGCTATTTTACCCGAGATTTTAACGTCATATTAATGTAACTATAAATAATTAACAATCCAAAATTTAAAAACAAAGTCAATAAAAATTGGATTTATGTTAAACACTTAAACGTATTGTAAAATTAGATTGAAATGATTAAAATCTCCACGAATAAAAAAAAGAATAATAAATAATTTGGTTGAGGTGCATAAATCATGCCATAACCTTCAAATGCTGACATGCCAGACACAATAGAAAATACAATGTTTCATGCACTAAACAGTTCTTTGAAAAATAAATTATTCCTTTTTTTTAAACTCCTCAGTTCGTTATCACGAAAGATAAGCATGTTGGTTACGTCTTGTTAGAAAAAAATATTTAGTTTTATTTGTGCTTATGAATTAAATGGTCTCAAATGTAATAAGCAAAAATCCTTTTTTGAATTCAGCCAAAATCTAAAACAAAAACCGTATGATTTCAACTCATAATCTTTACTTCTAATCCTACAGCTATCTTAAATTATAAACATAATTGTGTACCGGAATTATTTCCGTAGCTGTTATATTAAAGTTCCTTAACAAGCAGTCTAGTCATACGCCCGCGCGTGACCAGGACTTTGAATGTCGTTCACTTTTGTGGGCCACTGGCTACGAAATAAATATGCACCTGGCTGGCTTGTATAAAGTTATTACTTAAACTACCTATAGTGCCACGTGCTAAGGCCATTTTAAGAATAACTATGTCTTATAACTTACATTGCTTACCCCTGGTTTCTGAGGTACATTGAGCGGTAGTTTATCTAATCAATAGCGTTTAAGCTCGTACTAATGTGACAGTTTGAATAGATAAACTATCGCTAAATGTACCTCAGAGACTGCAGGACATTAGCAAGTTTAGTATCGTTTAAATCTTCGAACAAAGGCATTCATTCCTTTTATATAGGCATTGCTCTTTAAAATTAACCTTTTTAGCAAGCCACATTTATTAATCCTACTTTTTTTTCGTAGTAGGCACCATGCAGAAAACAGTCACATGAAGAGTCTAGTACGTCCAGTAAAAAAAATACAGTGATTAAAAAGTGAAATTCACATTCCAATTTTTATTAAAATGGCGCGTTCAATTTGTTTCAAATATATTACCAACTTTATTTTTTACTAGCTGACCCGCGCAACTTCGCCTGCGTCACCTAAGAGAATGTGTCAAAATTTTCCCCGTTTTTGTAATATTTTTCGTTATGACTCCGCTCCTAATGACCGTAGCGTGATGTTATATAGCCTATAACCTTCCTCGATAAATGGGCTATCTAACACTGAAAGAATTTTTCAAATCGGACCAGTAGTTCCTGAGATTAGCGCGTTCAAACAAACAAACAAACAAACAAACAATCAAACAAACTCTTCAGCTTTATAATATTGGTATAGATTCATCTTTTCAACCGATTTTAAAAAATAAGGTCTCCAATTCGTTTTTCTCAAAACTTTTTAAAGTTAATAAACACAGATAAGAAAATAATAACCCGACAACATATCGATGGGCGGTAGCAACAAAAATCAATTGTCACGTTTCGCCTGCCGCAAACATTTGAAGGTTACAATGAATTAGAACTTTCGCCACAATACTTCCTTAACTTTTTGTTTCTACTTGATTGTGTTAAATTAGTTGACTTTACGCATAAAGATTGATGAGAGAAAAAAATGTTTAAACTTTCAAGGTTTTTTGGAAGGACGGATAAAGATGTTTATTTACGTCGCCATTTTTATGTGCGTCATTTTACTTGATGTAGAATAAAAAATATGAGAGTTTTATTCGTTACGGTGTATGATTACTTAATACTATTGTTTTTTAACTATCATAAAAGTAACTTTGGTTGGCCGGAAGCAGCAAGCGACCGAGGGGACTAGAAGTCTAGGGGAGAGGCCTTTGCTCAGCAGTGAAATAGGCTAGAAAAAAAAAGTTACTTTGTAAATAAATTGTTCTCTTGCGGTCTAACTAATAAAGTCGCGTATGTATTGATTAGACAGTATTTAGTCACTATCATTGAATTTTGAAATAAGAGTTTAATTAGTGATAAAGACTGTAACTAATCAGAGCCCATTCGACGTTTTTTAGTAAGACAGAAATTGTGTTTAAGTGCCAATTAAATGAATTAATTACTTACTAAATTTTATGCGCAACATATTTCCTTTCATTGTCTTCAATAGCAAATATAAAATTCAATGTCCCTGATCTAACCGGCTAAATTATTCACATTTAAAAAGCCTGTTATTCAATAAATTAAAATATTTTACAATTAACATGTTGTCTTAGGTCACAATGCGCGTCACTTTTAAACGAAAACACGGAAAAGAATTCATAAACTTTTCCCGTTTATTTTTAAAACTTTTGACATTTCGAGCACAGGTAACTGAATGTCAGCCAGAAGCTTTATGGTAATCATAACTGATTTTAGAGGAAGTTAAAAAATGAAACGTACTTCTACGATAGACAAATTTTAATAACCATTATGTTATTATAATACAGTACCTCCATTCTCTACCACTATCGACTACCGACAACCGGGTAGCTATCAAAATTTTGACATTTTGCATTTAGCAGGTCGGTTGTCGGTAGTCGCTACTAATAGAGAATTGAGCTACTGTAGCTCGATTCTCTACTACTATCGACTACCGACAACCGAACTGTCATCGAGAAATTTTGTATAAAAATCTGATCAGCGCCTCTGACGGGTGTCGTAGGAAACATTTTGGCAGTACATTCTAAATGTCAAAATTTCGATAGCTAGCCGGTTGTCGGTAGTCGATAGTGGTAGAGAATCAAGGTACTGTAAACATTGTGTAACAGAGACATTGTGTAGAGTACTCTTTTAGTGTTATAGAACAAAGAGTTCAAAAATATAAAATACTCAACTTTAGAGCACGATTCAGAGCCCTTACTCATAATAAATAGATTTAACAAAATATGATGCAATAAACAATAAAATATATTATAGAGATATAAATATCTATCGCTCGATAAGTGCGTCACTAATTTATAACGCGGCGATAATCAAGGAAATCGTTTGATCGCTTACCCTTTTGGAGAAATAAGATTGTTAATGAATTATTTAAGCAGTTAACCTAAAATGTGGTTAAATAAATATCAACTACTATTTACGATTTCCTTGTTACTAGAAACTTGAACTTAAAAGAGCTTGTAAGAATAGACAAGTGGATTTTTAACCACTCAGGTTGTCATCGTTTCTTGAGTTTAAATACTAAAACAGATGCTGGCTGAAATTAACTAGCAATATAATATTGCGTGAAAAAACGTGTAATAATAATACATACATAATATCCCGCCTGTTATACCCGAAGGTATAGGCAGGTATATAAATACACCCACACACATGTTTCGACATTAACAATGTTAGTCCCGTCATGTACTAGAAGGCAAGGTTATTGCCATATACCGGGCACTTTACCAAATTCCGAGCTACTGTTGAGAAATATTCTCATATAAATAAGAAACCTAATAGTATTTTGCCGCGAATCGTTCTTAAATACAACTAAAGATGTACTTAATGCTAATTCTGCTTCAAAAACCCTTGAAGATCATCTTAGCAGCCAATGCAGGTGGAAGAGGTCAGTAAAAGTGCTCTCAGCGAAAAGCGGTCGCGGAGAAAGGGTTCAAGAGTATAAAGTGCTACATTTACAGTCAAGTACCAGGGAACATTATAGTGACCTTATTTATATTAGAAAAAAACCCGTCATTTTTTGTGCAATGAGTTTTGTAGGGAAGAAGAGATATTAGTAAAAAGAAAATCAAGTTTTACGGAGTATAATTTTCGGTAGCACTATTCTCTTAAACGTCCGACTTTTGACAACAGACTAGTATGTACGTATGAAAATATAATCAGCGCCTCTAGCGAGCGCTAAAGAACTATTATTGCAGTAAATTTTAAATGTCAAACTTTTGATACTCGATGGTACTGATTGTACAGAATCGCGCTACGTTTTATAGTTTTAATGACAATATCATTTTCGGTTGTCGAACTAAGACTTCGACTTCGAAAGTCGGTACATAATAGATTTCAGTAGGTCCTAGTTTGACGTTCATATAATAAACGTGCGATTGAAAATAAATACTTGAAATCAAACTTAATTCCTGGATACGATAATGAACAGTCTGCAACATCCTCATTGAGTACAGCATTTTCCTCACTCGTTGATAGAACGTCTCATTTCCTTTTACTTTTCCTGTTTCATATTTTATCTGATGAAAGCCTTTTATGTGTGTAAAATGTTCTTGCTTGATTGTGTTTTGTTGTTAATGTGGCAGTAATTTTAGAGCCTCGGAGAACATAAAGTACTTTTCGTATAAAAAATTACACTTGAAAAACATTAATGCAGTACACAACTGCAACAACAAATAAACGCAAATAAACCAAACAATATTAATATTGCAACGGAATAAATAACTGACTATACTTAGTCAGTTAATTCTTCCGTTTTAAACATTTCTACGCATAAGTCACTTGCGTTTTATCTTTTTCACTCATATACAGTTTCAAAATTGATTGAAAGTGACAAAACACTAACTAATCAGAGCTTACACGACGATTGTTAGTTAGACAATATTTTTTAAATAATGATACTAAGCACGTACTTAATTATGAAAAGGATTAAACTACACATTACAAGTTGTTAACATTATACAAACACAGCTCGTTAAATTTGCATAGGCACATGATATAATAAAGGTTAAATAACTTAATTTATGCTAATATTATAAAGCCGTTGAGTTTGTTGGTTTGTTTGAGGAAATCATGAGTTATTTTAATAATGTAATCAATATTTAACCTATTTTTAAACGTTCGAATTTTGGAAGCAAGATTCGTATAAATTATAAAAAAAATTGGGTAAATTGGGCTTTTCTTATTTATATTAATTTTTTAACCAATGACTGTCCCATTGTTGGGCAAGGGTCTCCACCCTAACGAGAGAGGTTAGGCCTTGAAACTACCACGCTGGCTAAGTACGGGTTAGGGCCTTTAAGTGCCCCCAAGAAATATATTAAAATACTTTGAGCCATTCAAGGTCATTCATTTAGTCAGTTCATCACGATGTTTTACTTCACCGTTAGAGCAAGTGATAATTTTATCCTTGATCACATACCTTCGAAAAGTTAATGGTGTGCTGCGTCGGGATGGAACCCTCGACCACTTGCGTGGGAGGCACATGCTTCTACAACTGGACTATCACTAATTTTGAACTTAGTCTAGTTAAAATATTTCAGTTTGATGACGATATCGTCGCATAGTTTTTTTGTTTGCGGAAATTAATTATGTATAAAAGATTTGTCAACCCGTGCGTCACAAATAACCATGGTGCAAATATGGCGGAAATTATTTAAAATTAGTACCTATAACTACTTATAAAATATGCTGATAGGTATTTTATTGGAGTTTTTGAATATTATTATGAATATTGTGGTTTGGCTAACAATTTTAATTAAAAAATTATGCCTTCGTCTAATAAGAATTAATTGGTTTCCTTGAATAATTACAAAAGGATATGATTTATGAAGAATAATATCTACTATTTAGAAATTAAGGCAAAAAAACGTATTGCATTTAACTGTCAAAAATGTTTCCGGTTATTGTCACTAGGTGCGCCACTAGCGTATTTAAAGTTACTCACTATTTACGTGCCTTATTACGTTAATAGAGACCTGAGATTAATTAAAACTAAAATATACGAATTGTATTTTTGTAATGCAAAAATTCTGTGTCAAAAATAAAATTCATTCAATAAATTAATTCAGAGATATTGTGGATCATGTCCAGTGGCTTCATGTCAATTGTTAATTATTATTCCCGATTAACATAGTTTATAATTAAAAGATTAATAAATGAATTGTAGTGACATAGAAATTATCGTCTTACTATTCATCACACAGCTAAAGGTGGGTTAATAGAGAAGCCGAGCGCGAATGGAGTACCGAGTACAAATTTCTCTTCGAATTTTCGAAGCTTTTTCGAGGCTCGTAAGTCAGTCTATATATACTAGGTTAATTTGTGCTCGGCTCTTACTATGTCCAAAACTGAGTTGCATCGACGCATAGCTCAAAAGCCTCAGATTTACTACACACAATATATGTATTTGGTTCGGCATTAATTAGCCCAGTCGGGCGATAAAATCGAAGATATGTAGACGAATGTAAATGTTCGGTAAAAATGCCGCTCGACATCACCGCGCCTGAATGATTGAACTGAATTGTGACAGTTGGATCTGAAGGAACTATCTGCGGGCTTATCACGTATCTCAGTTGACAGCTAGTGTACGTTAAATTGATGGTTACTATTCAGTACATTGCTGCTTCGACATAACATGTTAATCACTATATTCTAAGATAGAAAACAATGTACAGCATAATGATTTTCAAATAAATGTCAACTGAGATACATGATAGCCCCCCTGATCGGCAAAAGTCGAACAATTTCAGTAATTGCTTTGAGGCGGTTATGTTGTTCGATAAATACTGCCGAAATTACCATGCCATAGCGAGCAAGCCTAAAACAATACTAGACTTATAGACTTAAGTGACGTAGACACTTAGACAGCTGAGTGTTGTGGCCAATAATGTAATTAATAATGTAATAATATTGTCACATTGACCTTAAGTATAAAATATGTATTTAATTTATATTCATTACTTCTAATTTATCGATCAATAAGTAATAACAGTTTTTTACAACAATTTCTAAGAATTACAAAAGGACTATCGATTGTAGAAATTTTTTATATTAACCTGATAATGTCCAATGATAGATTATAGTTTGGCACGGATCTATGAAAGATTAACTTGTTTAGTAATAGTTAAAATGATAATTAGAAAATCTTATTAACGTAGAACAATAAATAGGCTGGCTTTTCCTTCGATAATCACACGCAAAATAGTATAATTAAAAATAAATAAATTTGAACCTTGTCGAGACAAGACTCTCCTCCTAGAATGAGGACGAGTTTACGCCTTGAGTCCAATACAAGGATGGTAACAGAACAGCTTAAAAAACATTGCAAACGAGGTCTCGGGTTCGATTCCGGGCCAAAGAATATTTTTTGAGATTTACTGTTAGGAATTTCTCAGGGATTGCTCGGAGTTAGGAAGTTGAGGTCGTAGATGAGCGTGCCTCGGAAAGCACGTAAAGCCGTCGGCGTCGGTCCTGCGCCTGACCTCTCAATGATCGTATTGGTGAACCGTCCCACTGGGCTATGAGAGTGAAGGAATAGAGAGTGGACCTGTGTACATACTTGGAGACTAATGGAGACATTAAACAAAGTCCCGCACCGCTGGCTAGTTTCAATGAAACTGACCACCGTAGCCGGATATCGGGTAGGAGGACATTATTATATTAATAATAAAAAAATGCATGACATGTTTGTGTCAAGCACCCATAGTCGTGTGCGCTCACCGGTCGGTAAACGATCTGCGGGTATAGCAACAAAGTATAGTGGTATTTCCGTTCTTCGATGAACAGCTTTGACACTAGGTTGACCACTATATTATATATTAGTTTAGCCTTTCTTCCAAGCTATGTTGGAGTCGGCTTCCAGTCTCACCGGATGCAGCTGAATATCAGTGTTTTACATGGAGCGACTGCCTATCTGACCTCCGCAACCCAGTTACCTGGGATAACACGATACCATTCGGTAAGACTGGTTGTCAGACTTTCAAGCTTCTGACTACTGTTAACGACTGTCAAAGATCTTCGAAAATGACAGCCGGGACCCACAACTTAACGTGCCTTCCGAAACACGGAGGAACTCGATATGTATAAGATGGTCACCCATCCACAAATCAACCTCGGCAAGCATGGCTTAACCTCAGAGATCGATCCGCGCTGTTGTTAACTAAGCCACGAGCTCCCCTAGGTTGACCACTAACCATACGATAAGAAGAAGTCAAGCACGGAAAAGCTGTGTAGAAGCCTGCATACCATTAGAAAGCCGGAGTCTCTCTACAGCGACTTTGAAATGACTATGGGTATTATGACGGTGGTTTACTCGGTACAAATCCGACATAATCCGAAATCCTACCCCGAGGGAGTCTGGCATCTTGTTGGAGATTTCTCTCTCGTTGTTATAGAATATACGAGTGTTTATTTAAGGAAACACGGTTTTTGTTTAAATGGGCTTTTTTATTTCATGTTATTAACACTTGTGAGTTCCTTTAACATGAGATGCAAAGTCTTCAAACTAGACATGGCTTTCGCGGTTGACTCAATGCCTGGGCTATTTTTCTTTTTTTTGGGATGGCTAATGCATTAAGAATACACCTGGAGTGCAGGGTTACGTGGGACTCTCTCGTCAGAAAGGCGGGTATACCGACTAAACCACCACGAGTGTTCTTATGACCGCTCGATCGCGTATGGGGGGATAACTGCCGAAGCTTGTTACCTAATGTAGTGGAATCTATATCGCACTGAAGAGAGTGTCCACTTGAGAGTGGTCAGGTCTTAAATCCACTACTCTGGCTAAGAATCATTTCTAAAGAAATCTTATGCACATAAAATTTCATCACGTTGATTTTTCTTTTCTGCTGAAACAGGTTAAAATTATTTCTAATACATGAAAAACCAAAAAGCATTATCATAGGTGTGTGGTCAATTCTAATCCTCGTTCAATTGCGTAGGAAGCTTATAACGACTTAGACCATTCAGCTATCATTGTCCCAAATACATAAATGTTTCAAAAGCAATAATTCACTATTATCACCTTACAATTCGATTTAATGTAATCAACTCGTATTAGAACTAATCAATCGATACCTATCTAGAATCCTTTAGGCGTTTTAGGCTACAACTGAGGTCAAGGTCACTTGAATGTCGTGTCAAGCCGACACATGTCGTTTGACATTGACTTGATACATTATCTATACTAATATTATGAATGCGAAAGTAACTCTGTCTGTCTGTCTGTTACTCAATCACGCCTAAACTACTGAACCAATTTCCATGAAATTTGGTATGGAGATATTTTGATACCCGAGAAAGGACTTAGGCTACTTTTTACCTCGAGAAAATGACGCATTTCAATGGGAAAATTCAGGCGGCGGACGAAGACGCGAGTAAAAGTTAGTATTCAATACATTTACATGTGTTTGGGACAGTTAATAAGTGTGACAGTGATTATAACTTGTTCTTTAGCCTTGGTATAATTTCTGCACGAGAAATTGTACCTCTTTGCCGACTGTAGATGAAATATCTTGTTCACTTTTCAGATAGAGCAAAGCTGTGCTTTTTTTTTTAACTATAACTGTCGCACTGCACGACAAGGGTTTCCTCCGAAACAAGGGAGGGGTTAGGTCTTGAGACCACCACGCGGGCCAAGTGCGGGTTGGGGACTTTTGCATACCCTCAATAATTGTATTGAACTAATTTTACGCGTTGTGTATTTAATACTCAGAATATTTTTCCACTGAAAAAAACCTGCAATTTGTTCTCGAAATCAGTTCTAAGATTTAACCGTCGAAAAGCGCTGAGCAGGTAAACAGTTTATTAAATACTAGCTGACCCGCGCAACTTCGCTTGCGTCACATAAGAGTTATAATTTTCCCCGTTTTTAAAACATTTTTCACGGGTACTCTGCTCCTATTAGCCGTAGCATGATGATATATAACCTATAGCCTTCCTCGATAAATGGGCTATCTAACACTGAAAGATTTTTTCAAATCGGACCAGTAGTTCCTAAGTTTTGCGCGGTTCAAACAAACAAGCAAACAAACAAACTCTTCAGCTTTAAAATATTAGTATAGATTCTTACCAGTAGTATGAATAAAGCCTACGTATAGTTGAATGTCTGTATGTGTATGAAATAAGTGCTTATACATTCAATAGACTTAAAAGTCTGTACAGAGGTCAGCTACCGGATCAATATGTCTTACAATGTCTTACATCACTGATTAATATTGATTGTACATTAATTATCTATTATTATATCCTGATATCGGCACTACAAGGAACTAGTTGCATTCTTTTAAAATTAGATACAGTAATGTGTCATTAAAACCCAGACATTAGTCTTGATTTGTCTTTATGAAACACTAGTGACCGTCCGCAACTTTGTCCTAAAGATACCTCGGGTGTATATGTATCGTGTTTTTTAATTGAAGCTTTAAATTACCTATGTGTCTGCGTTTCAGTAGTATTTTTTTAGGATAATAAACATACATC
This sequence comes from Anticarsia gemmatalis, assembly GCF_050436995.1. Taxonomy (NCBI): domain Eukaryota; kingdom Metazoa; phylum Arthropoda; class Insecta; order Lepidoptera; family Erebidae; genus Anticarsia; species Anticarsia gemmatalis. The sequence continues at coordinate 2,078,396 of NC_134764.1, read as the reverse complement.
CTCACTGACTTTTTCATTAATAATAGTAATAATAATTGTTGCTGAGGCCGACCACGACGAAGGTGGCATGATGATCTAACGGCATTTGGGGGTCCAACGTGGCAGAATGTGGCGCATGACAGGTATGGAAGGAAATAGGGGAGGCCTTTGCCCAGCAGTGGGACACATAGGTAAAGGGCTAATAAAAAAATAAGAAGACCACTATCAGTTTTCGGCGTCTCAAAGCATGCTGACCTTTGTAACCACTGTTTAATGATGCATGCTTATTACGTAGCATGTTATATAACATCTTAATGTATGTTTATATCTTAAACAACATTGTTTTATATTCAAATACGATAAAGTATCTACTTGTAATTAAACGTTGTGTGTATCAGCTTTTAGGTAAAGTAATGTTTAAAACTTGTTTAAATTTGGTACCATTATTTTGTCTACACTTTTATTACAGATCATTTGCAGTCATTTCCTAGTACCCCACCTGCACCTAAAGCAAAACGTGTAAAAGTAAAAGCACAATGTGACCACACCCACATTCCTGAGGACACTCAAGACACTGGACGAGAGTCACTAGACGTTTGACACTCACGTTTGAGGTCACAGTGTTGTATAGAAGTGGAAGTTACACTCTGTACAGGAATATTGTGGTAAAAACGAGAGCTGTGCGCCCAGAAGGATGCCAATATTTATCCTTAGCTATTTGTATTTAAATAAAATAGATTTATAGAATAATACCAAGGTATAATATGTCTTGAATCTCTGTTCGAAAGCCTTTATGGCTTCTATCTTAGTAGAGGTCATAAAAAAGAGGATATTCATTCCACAACGATTGCAGTAATTTATAAGTTCTTCGGTGAAAGAAAGTTTAAAAAAACATAACAAAAAGAAAAGAAAATTTAAGAAGCCAGTGCACAGGGACACAGATACGATAGGCACTTTTGGCGTACTCCCGACACTTGTATTCGAATTCTATCGTGTCGAATTCGAACTTATATCTAATCGTACTCTTAAATTAGAAACTAATTAACTGTTTTTTTAAGTGAAACTAATTATAGGTAATACTTAATTCAGATTGCTTTTTCATTTAAATCAATACTCGGTCAAAAGCCAGCGACACAATATGTATTTATACCGTAGTTTTAAGAAATGCTGTCATAGCGCGGTTTCCACGTCCAAATCTGTCAATTAGTCACAATAGTCACCTCACCAAATAACAATAAGACCATCCCATGGTGTTCAAAAACCACACTGGAACAAAATAACTAGTACTACCTATCGTATATCACAAAACTAATTTCTAAGAATAAGCAAACATTTGTATACTCCATTAATGCCATAAGTGCGTGTGTAAGTGCTACTAAAAGTCCCTAATAAGTTAGTTGTTCACAAGTTGACAGGCCGTTAAGCCTCTCCTAACCGCTGATTTATACCCTAGCAAGTTTGTTTAAGAGTTTGTTCATATGCTACCGAATTACACACTGTATTATGCTAATAACTTTGTTGTTTTAGGTTCACATATCATTCGTAACGTTTACGCTATTACAATTTAGAAATGAACAGATTTTCGGATGCTTTTACGACACAGAAATTTGCAAGTAGCTGTCTACAACAATCATCATTTACCCCCGGTTTCTGAGCTACATTTAGCGGTAGTTTATCTATTCAATAGCGTTAAAACTCATATAAAAAACGTTATCGAATAGATAAACTACCGCTAAATGTAGCTCAGAAACCGATGGTAAATGATGATTGTTGTAGTTGTAGACAAGTTGACTTACTTCCAGAAGTTACTTTTTCTGTTTAGCCTAAAGTTAGCAAGCATCGAAAATAAACATAAAATAATTTATTAATTAAATTTTATTTCATGATCGCCTTCCTAAATAATAAAAATCTCTTTATCCGCCTATAAATTAATAACAATTATTTTGTTGTTGTTCCTTTACAATTTCTATAAATTGAAGGGTTGAATTGCAAATTTATTAATTGCCCTTTCATATAAAAATGGTATTGTAAAAGGCTTAAACTTAACTGAAATTTATCCTACCATACTAATACAAGCTAAACCATTTAACGCGTGTAAATTTTAATAATCTATCCACTTGGCTCGTGGTCTATAAATACCGCAAATAGGCTGTATAGTGTCGAGCGCAGGCAGACGCAGCGGCTTGGAAGCGATCGTGTAGTGAGCCGTGCCACCCCTTGCTGTGACAACCGTTCTACGTAACTGATTTATTGTCTACTTCCCTTAGCTATCGCTTAACGCCTTATGAAAATGCGAATGAATATGCGTAGGTGAGTATTGCGGTGAAAAAAATGATAGGCGCTTACAGCAATGTTAGTTTTGGTTTTGATGCTGGATACCTTTTGTAAATTATTTTTCTTTCTTTTGAGTGTGTGTTAATAAAAATAGTAGAATTGGTTTAAAATATTTTAAATTATTAATTAAGTATTATTGATTGCTTTCGTGACGTATCTCTCAATTGATTAGAGCCGGGGTAGAGCTTCTACGTACGATTTGTCAAGTCTCACTTATTGAAGCACAGCACCAATCATTTTAACGATAAATGCAGTTGAATATGCGTTACCGAAGCGAACATTGGTGAAGGAAAACGTAACAATTCACAACGAAAGCCAAGAAATAACAATATTGTTAGTGTTGTACATAGGTAAGAAGAATTGCTAAAAATACTCACAAAAGATAAAGCCTCTTGTAAGGTACTTTTATTTGAACCTTGATGAGTACTCCACAAAAGCTGATCAACATCTAAGATAGCCACTCGTATTATATTCAAGAAGCCCGAGTCACTCGACACCGATCATTTTTGTAAGGTAAGCCGTATTTTTTGCGAAATTAGCTTGACGTCTTAAAATTTTGAAGTTTTTTGTTTTATTTTATTGTATTACTTAATAAAAACTAATAGAAGTATGAAAGCTATTTATTGTTAATTTCATATAATTTGGCAAGAATCATTTCATATTTGTATTTTTTTTATAAGAAGAAATGTAATAACAGGAAAGGTGCCTACAAAAAAATATCTCTAAAATTTTCTCAAGCAACAATCTTCTATTACAATTTCATCAGGCGCTTGCACAATACGGTAATCAACATGTTCATCCCACGTCCCAATAACGTCAGAAACTTACAATTACTGCAGGTCAACGTGAACTGTGACCCAATTCTACCGAAATGAATGACCTAGTTATATGACACACTGACATTTACGACGCTTTAAAATCAATCCTATTTTGTTTTCAATGTTGCGGGTCGAACCCCAAATGTAGGTAATAGTAATTGTACGTATTTTATCTCTGAAACAAGTAATTGATGTGATTATGTTATCTAATTTATTTGTTGGAATTACAATTTTGTAGGTAAAACACCTGTGTTAAATCTGATATTAGACTCACTTCCTTTACGGGTACTATAATAGTACCTAGTAAATACTTTATTACAATTCTTGCTTTAGTCGTGTGCAACTATGATTTTTGCGTGAATCGCGAACCCGAGAAGAGTGTAATGTTTTCAAAGACCCAAAAGCCAAGCATTTATATTTACTAGGTTACGCATTTTCATTGGCAAATCGAATGATTGTTAATACATTTGGTATCTAGAAAGAGAAAAAAGGAACTTTTACGGATTTAAACACATTTTAAGAAAGTGTTTGTGCCAAGAAGTATTTCAGTCTAGTCGAAGTAAAACCGTAACTTCTCACTTTTAAAGAACTAAGATACATTAGTTGAGAACATTTGGGTTGGTCCTCCATAAAATTACTACTTGCGGGCTTAAGTTTGTAATGTTTGTTTTAGGAGTTTATTTCTGTTTACACTCCCTAGGGTGTTTTACTAGTTACAACACATAATGTAAAGATATGTTCAAGAGAATCTTAGTTTTAACTACAGGATTTATTTCAAAAGTTGGCATAGGAGTAGGCTGAATAAATTGATAGAGTATGCTACATATAAAACTAAATTTTGCTACCTTTAAAATTCAATTTTGACAAGTCTTCGGGCTGGTTAAAATAGAAAAGAAATAGTAAAAGAGAGACAAGACTATCAATATTTCATTTTGATAAAACTATACATACCTAATAATATCAGGCATTTGATAATGATAAGCATTGGATTATTATATTTATTTTCTTCATTCTACTAAAAAAGTAGTTTATCCAACAAGTTATTGAAGCAATTTTTCTCATAGTTAACAACGTTCATTAAAAATTCTAGTACACGAGATACCTTTGAACTTACTTCGCTGCGCCTGACTGATTTTTTAGAGCAATGCGTTTGACTGGTCTTTTGAAAAATTCGCATCGATCAGGCGTTTTTATTTAGATATAGTTTATAAACTAGATGGAGTTAGTTATTGTCGCTATTAATACAGTAGAACTATTATCATTTTTCATTGATTCATGAAGCGCCCATAATCAGTGGCGCTTACCTTTGTGTAAACGATCTGTGGCACGTAAAAAGTCGGCCCCGGCTGTTGTCTGCAAAGATAATAGTCATATCGAAGGAATTGCAGGAACGACTTGACTGTTAACTGTTGTTGTATGTCGTGTGTTTTACACACGATCACGGGTATTGTGATTCCAAACTAAGCAGAGTACTATGGTTATATCGACACTAAGTTGACCGCTGACGACACAATAAATAAAAATAAAATAGATACTATTGCGTTGCAAGTGGGCTACCTAAAAGAGCAATTAGCATATGTAGGCTAACTAGGTACAGCTTATCTCATGGTGTCACATCGTGCATTTAGATTAAATATTAGCTTTGTTGATAAAAATGGGATTTTTTATTGTAATTCATGCTTATTCAATATTCATACATATAACTTTACTGGTCGCTATTAGCCCCCTTACGATCTAGCGGCTAACCGCGGGAGTCTAGCCACACGGTTACAGTTTAGCATGCAACCGCTTATGATTGTACGCACTTAACCATTAATTGCCAGGCAGTTGAATACTACACCGTAACCGCGAGGCTAGCCATTCCCGCGTGTACAACTAGTGCGTAACCGGGCATTCATTAGATATCAGTTTTTAAATTTTCACAGGGGCAGAAAAAGTTATCTAGGTTTATTGAGATATGGATAATATTATTTGAAATATATAGTTATTATATGAAATATATAGCAGTGATAGCCGAGCGGTATAAGTTGACACCTCCCACGCAAGTGGTCGCAGGTTCGAACCCGAGGCAACACACCAATGACTTTTCGAAGTTCTGTGTGTATTAGAAATAATTATCACATGCTCCAACGGTGAAGGAAAACATCGTGAGGAAACCTTGCATGCCAAAAAATTTGTTTAATAAATTTATTGAGGGCAGGCAAAGTCCCCAACCCGCACTTGGCCAGCGTGGTGGGCTCAAGGCCTAACCCCTCCCTCATTACGGGAGGAGACCCTTGCCCAGCAGTAGGACATTAATGGGTTAAAATTTATTTTATGTAGTTATTTGGTCTGACAAAAATTGAGATACTAGTAATGAATAAGTAAGTATATAAATATTTACAAATCGTAAATCACAAGACTTTATGATCGAGACGATCCTTTTGGAGGCCACGTGAATTTCGAATTCATACAGACTTGAATATTTAAAATGACTCTAGAGCATGGGTCAATCTAAAATAATGTTATATTTACTCGAAAAATTATTGTGAGTAGGTATTTTTGACTTTTTCACGTAAGTACTAAGTACTGAAATGATTTCAACAAAACTATCACGTTATAGCCTATTTTTTACTATTTATGACCCTCAAGTTTTTAACCTGCATTAGTCAGAAGTTTGAAAGTCTAAATTAATTTTGCCGAAGAGTATCGTGTTATAAACCAGGTATCTGGTTTATGAAGTTCCGATATGCAGTTGGTGCACATAAAATACCGGTACTTAGCTCTAGAGTAGAGTAAATTTTAATCCAGGACAGTCAAGCATTATGTTATCACCCTCGCATATAATAATATGGTTTTCCATAATTTTAAGAGCATTCAAAACATTAACATCCTTTGTCGTAAGTTTTTGCACAAAGTTAAGACTTCAACTTTACATATAGACCTCTCAGCAACGAAGTAGGTATAAAATTATTACGACACTTAAAAAAAGTGCTTGTAATCTACTTATCTTATAAAATACTAATTAAATATTATTTATGTTAGACTCACTGATAATAAAGCTATTAACCCTTGACACGACAAATTCTTAATAAAAAAATGTCTCGCGGCAATCTTAAGAACAGGTTATGTAATCAATCTTGTAGATACAATTATAATGAGATTGCTCTATAATTGTACTTTTTGCAGTTTGTATGTACAATCTTATTTTTAGGGTTCAGTACCCAAAGGGTAAAACAGGACCCTAATTACTAAGCCCCGACTGTTTGTCTGTCTGTCTGTCTCCAGGCTGTATCTCATGAACCGTGATAGCTAGAAAGTTGAAATTTTCACATATAATGTATCTCCGTTGCCGCTGTAACAACCATAAATAAAAGTGTTTCTTTCATATTTTTTTGCTCAATATTAAAAACGGTAACGACGCTTCAAATTTTGATTACCACAAATTATGGTCACCGAATAACTGGTAAACATACTCAATATATATGTTACTGTAAAAGCCTGAACTGTGGTAAATCCTAAGATTTTGCGGTAAAACCTAAGATTTACCAACTCTCAATGGTAAAAGTCCGAACAAGCCAGAGTTTAAAAACTATGTTACGATATATAAAAAAAAACTCCTTCATAACTATGTTTATAACTATTTCACGGTATAATTATATACTGTGACATAGTTATAAAAAAGGAGTTTTGGGCAAAGCGACATGGGTAGGTTAGGTTAGACCTTCGTGGTAATTTTTTTTTAACCACCCAGTAGGAGGAACCCCGCAAAGCGGGGCTCCGGCGACATCTCGACATCATCAAGTGAATATAGGTAAAAGTTCGAAATAAAAGGTTAGGAAAAAAGAAAATAAATAAATAAATAAATAAATAAATAAATATCATTGGACAACACACACGGTCATTTGATTCCAAACTAAGCAGAGCTTGTACTATGGTAACCAAATAACTAATAATAAATCTTATGTTATACCGGAAAATCTTAGGATTTACCACCGTTCGGGCTTTTACAGAGTAACATATAGATACACTAGCTGACCCGCGCAACTTCGCTTGCGTCACCTAAGAGAATGGATCAAAATTTTCCCCGTTTTTGTAACATTTTTCGTTGCTACTCCGCTCCTAATGACCGTAGCGTGATGTTATATAGCCTATAGCCTTCCTCGATAAATGGGCTATCTAACACTGAAAGAATTTTTCAAATCGGACCAGTAGTTCCTGAGATTAGCGCGTTCAAACAAACAAACAAACAAACAAACTCTTCAGCTTTATTATATTAGTATAGATTAACAACCACGCTCAGAACAAATAATCGTGCTCATCACAAAAATACTTATCCCGGGTGGGATTCGAACACACAACGCGCAGCGCTACATTTATTGCGTCCTGATCACGTTAACAACTGTACCAAACGAGCAGTTACAAACATAAATATCAAAGACAACGTGAGAGTCACATGTATCCTGTAAATAGTCATTAAAAATCATGAAAACATAATTGTATAGCAATTTAACAATCACTTAACTATAATTTATTAGGTGTATGATTTATAAAGACACTAGCTGACCCGCGCAACTTCGCTTGCGTCACATAAGAGAATCATAATTTTCCCCGTTTTTGTAACATTTTTCACTGGTACTCTGCTCCTATTGGTCGTAGCATGATGATATATAGCCTATAGCTTTCCTCGATAAATGGGCTATCTAACACTGAAAGAATTTTTCAAATCGGACCAGTAGTTCCCGAGATTAGCGCGTTCAAACAAACAAACAAACAAACAAACAAACTCTTCAGCTTTATAATATTAGTATAGATTGTGGGATTGCAAAAACAGTCGTTAAAGTGAATGACATGTGAAAATAAATTTCCTTTATGAAGCACTAAATTATAAATGCTAATGCTTGGATGTTTAGACGGATGTTTGTTACTCCATCACGACAGAATTACTGAGCTGAATTTGATGAAATTTGATACACAAATAGTAATATTTATCCTGAATTAATTAAATATATTACTTTATATGTAAATAAATCTTAAACCTTTCCACGCGGATGAAGTCGCGGGCAGAAAATAATGCTGATTTTTCTTGTATTTTTTACGAATAATTTATCTTGTATTAAGTTTGTATCCCAAAAATAAGTCGTAGTTACGAATTAAAGTAGATAACTCTTTTTGACCCGTGCTTGCGTCTTTTCATTCATACGTAACTGTACAATGTACATACATAGTTATACAAATAAAATTATCTGTTATTTTTAAACCTTGATAGTCAGTAGGTAATATAGTCAGTATCTTAGCGGACAAACTCTAGTTAATCTGCTGTTACATACACTTAAATGTATCTGCAAAATATTACCATCTATACTATATACTATAATATTATAAAGCTGAAGAGTTTGTTTGTTTGATTGTTTGTTTGTTTGAACGCGCTAATCTCAAGAACTACTGGTCTGATTTGAAATCTATACTAATATTATAAAGCCGAAGAGTTTGTTTGTTTGTTTGAACGCGCAAATCTCAAGAACTACTGGATTGATTTGAAAAATTCTTTCAGTGTTAGATAGCCCATTTATCGAGGAAGGCTATAGGCTATATATCATTACGCTACGACCAATAGGAGCAGAGTACCAGTGCAAAATGTTACAAAAACGGGGAAAATTATGATTCTCTTATGTGACGCAAGCAAAGTTGCGCGGGTCAGCTAGTACCAAAATAAAGCTGTTTATTATAAAGCTGAAGAGTTTGTTTGTTTGTTTGAACGCGCTAATCTCACTAACTACTGGTCCGATTTGAAAAGTTCTTTCAGTGTTAGATAACCCATTTATCGAGGCAGGCTATAGGCTATATATCATTACGCTACGAACTAAAAGAATTTTTCAAATCGGAGCAGTAGTTCCTGAGATTAGCGCGTTCAAACAAACAAACTCTTCAGCTTTATAATATTAGTATAGATGCGTTTTTACATAAAACAAGTTAGATTTTATACGACATGTTTTTGACAATGAAGTGATCCGATAATATGGATCTTGATTTAAAACAGCAGCTCAAGATTAGATGTTGATATTTTAAACGAAGTATCAAGGCATAGCAAAGATAGGAATGATTTTTGCGCAGGAGTGTCCACGTAACGAAGATAGATTTAATGAGATAATAAGTACAATATGAGTAGAATTTAATATATTTATTAAAAGTTATTTCTAACTTTGCATATATATGTTAGGCTGGCAGTATAAACAGAAGTGAAATGCCTCCATGAATCACGATTTGAAAAAGGGGGAGTCTATTACGATGTTCCGGGAACGTATCCACAATGCTACTGAATATATTCTTATACTTAACTAGCTGACCCGCGCAACTTCGCTTGCGTCACATAAGGGAATCATAATTTTCCCCGTTTTTGTAACATTTTGCACTGATACTCTGCTCTTATTGGTCGTAACGTGATGATATATAGCCTATAGCCTTCCTCGATAAATGGGCTACCTAACACTGAAAGGATTTTTCAAATCGGACCAGTAGTTCCCGAGATTAGCGCGTTCAAAAAAACAAACAAACAAACAAACTCTTCGGCTTTATAATATTAGTATAGATAAAAAACCCATAGCACTGTCTGTCCCGCGAATCGAAGCCAAACGCCTTGTGATCATCTGTCGTATACAGAGTTAAAGATGGAGCATATTTGTAGGGATATGACTTGCATCTTTACAAAGATTACTTTGCAAACATGCAACTCATTCAAAAGTTTCCATTATTATTATTTTTCCACTGTTATTCTGCAGGGTAAATCCCTGCCTTGATCTCCCTTCACCTCTTTCATCTATCTATCAAAGGCTATTAGTAGCCAATCTTATTTTAGAAAGTCCAAGTCATCTTGCATCTCTTTGTATTTCTGAACCCGTTATAAGGCAGTAAATTATTAAAACAGGAGATTTGGGAGATGATCCGTTTCATCACCTGCATTCCTCTTCATCTTTAGCTTTTTTATTATTTTTCCTTGCAGCGGCTTGTGACTATATTCAAGCACGCATAGTTATTTGTATATTGTAATAATGTCCTTCTCCTTATGGCCGATACCCAGCCGATATCTGGCCAGTTTGATGGAAACCAGCAATGGCGCAGGACTTTGTACATAGAGTCCAAGTATGCACAATGCAAAGGTACACTTCCTAGCTCCGCTCCGCTCAATTCACCAAGCAATCTTGGCAGAACAACTCAGAAATATTTTTTTTGGTTAGAATAAGAATTCAAGTTTGTGGCCTCTGCTCAGCAGTGGCACACACTACCGCGCCACACAGGCAGTCGATTCTTAGTCCGTTTGCCTCATAAAAATATGACAAAATGAGTCGGACTTTCATAAGGAAAAAACATGAAATTTTGAAGTGTACACTTCGTATCTTGCCTACTTTTATAAAAGTATGGATGATACTTAAGAATGTTGTTACTATACTGTTACTATCTTATATGATTTTTCTTTTTTGACAATGTGATAGAGGACACATGATAATAACTGATAATTACAATAAAGATAACAATTTCTGATTTTAATCCGATTTTAAACATAGAAGGAAATGACATTCTGATTCTTATATCAGTGGTTTTGATACTTATCAAAAAGTAAAATACCGAAAAAAGTTTACTGGGGGAGACTAAATGGAAACGCTAGGAGAAGACTACGCTAGGAGAAGACTACGCTAAGAGAGTCCTTAAAAGACATACACATATCAGCCTAGCTTTTCTTTCAGCTATGTTGGAGTCGTCTTCCAGTCACACCGGGTGCAGGTGAATATCAATGTTTTACATGGAACGACTGTCTATCGGACCTCCACAACCCACACAAATAAGTTTGCCTATCTTAGGAAGAGGCGTTGTTTGGTCTCCACTTACCGAAAAAGATATGGTTTAATATTGAGGTCTCTACATGTTATGTTATTGTATATTGGTTTATTGAGTTTGTAATTGTTTGTTACACATAACACACATTTTCACACATTGCGCGTGTAAACTCGACAATTACATTTAAAACGTATTTATTGTACATTATATAAACTTGTGCTTTGTACATTTTTGTTGCGTTACGAGATCACACGTAAAATCTTAAGTTTATAATATAAGTCATTGTCATAATATAGTATCCATCCAGTCATAGTATCCAAATGTGGAGACTATGACTACCTCTGTGGTTAGAGCGGCAAAGTCTGGCAACACTTAAAATAAGTGTATTAAAATTTTTACTTATTTCAATAGTTTTTAAAGAGTTCCCTGTTCTGGAATCAAGAGTGTTTGATAATGTTATCGTGGTTTAGCCATAATCGCCATGTAATATGTATTGTGATGGTTAATTGAATGCCATCAAAAACATTCTGTAAAAAACCCCAAGTCTCGCACCTCAGTCTTTCTGCCGTAAATCGTCGATTAATCTATTTAGTCTCTACTTAAAGGACCTTCTGTCTTGAGTTACTACATAAGTTATTATCATGCCAATATTAAACATAGTTTACCTTTTGCTCGACTTGCAGATAGACGTATTTTTGCCCAACTTCGTCAAAAGGAATCAAACAATGTGTTTGGGTTTTTCCCAACTTGTTATAATATTAGGTTCAATGTATTATCTATCGGTGAACTCAGTATGACACGTCAACTTCACGTGTCAATATTGAGTTCACCGATTGAGTTTAACCTTGATCTGTTTATATTTCAATGGGTTCCGTAAATACAAGATGTTTTTCAATAGCTGCTTTTTTGATGATGATGACTGGAACCCTAAGAAGATAGATATTGGATACCCAAGAGTATTTTCAGAAAGCTGGATGTATACCGATACTTGTCTGCTGTAAAGATTCAAGTGTTTATGGAAAAAGATTTGTAGGAATTTGTAATATTGCAAACCCCTACGTCAGCCGTCGCTTCTACTTCTAGGAAGAGTCATTAATGACTACCTGCAAAAATACATTAAAATTACAGGAAAACTGTATAGGTATCCAGTTAAAGGTTCTTTATGCTTAATTTTATAAGCAACCCTTGAATCACAAGTCTAACTAATATTATTATAACTAGTTTAATATTATCCTCATTGACTCCAGTTATCGGTTCAACGCTACCAACAATGTACGTACTCATTTTGCTCTCTTTACTTATTATAATTGTTTACTTACTATACGTACTGAGTACGAAGAACTTCGATTATTGGGAGAAGAAGAACGTACCTTATGCGAAACCTTTACCCGTATTGGGAAACTATGCAAGGACTATACTGCTTCAAGAATTTGTGGGAGAACTGCTGCACAAACTATGTCAGCGGTTTCCAAAACAACCGTACTTTGGAGCATATTACGGCACGGAACCGACTCTCGTAGTACAAGATCCTGAACTTCTCAAATTAATCTTAACGAAAGACTTCTACTACTTCAATGGAAGAGAAACCTCTGACTATTCTGGTAAAGAAGTCATCACTAAGAATATTTTCTTCGCCAGCGGTGACAAATGGAAAATCGTGCGGCAAAACCTCACGCCGCTGTTCACTTCAGCCAAAATGAAGAACATGTTCTATTTGATAGAAAAATGCGCTCGTGTGTTAGAAGATATGTTGGACCAAGAAGTGACCATGAATGACGTCATCGAAGCGAGGAAGACCTGTTCGAGGTTTACTATGGACTGCATCTGTTCTTGTGCTTTTGGTGTAGAGTCAAATACAATGACGTCACCAGAAAACAATCCATTCGCAACCATGGCTAGTGTTATCTACCAATCTACTAACTATAGAGGATTTTTGATTATATTTAAAGCAATATGGCCGAAAATTTTCTATGCACTTGGATTAAAATGTTTCCCCAGCGCTATAGACGAGTTCTTCTCGCGGTTATTAAAAGGTGTCTTTGAGAGCCGAAATTATAAATCGACATCACGAAATGATTTTGTTGATCTGGTATTGAATTTGAAGTTGGAAGATGTAATAACCAGTGACAGTTTGAAGAACGTAAAGACTGGTTTAAATGAGGTAGTGGAATTAAAAGTAGACGATGACTTGTTGGTGGCGCAGTGTGTTGTGTTCTTTGCCGCTGGTTTTGAGACGTCTGCTACCACATTAAGCTTCACTTTGTACGAGCTCGCGAAGAACCCTGAAGCACAGAAGCGAGCTGCTGAAGAAGTGGACGAGTTCTTGCGTCGTCACAAGAACAAACTGAGCTACGAATGTGTATACGAACTGCCGTACCTCGAAGCTTGTTTGAACGAGACCATGCGTTTGTACCCAGTGCTAGGAACCATTACTAGGGAAGTAATGGAAGACTATACTCTTCCAACTGGCCTGCATTTAGACAAAGGTGTTCGAGTCCATGTACCGGTCTACCATCTTCATCACAACCCTGATTTCTTCCCGGAGCCGGAGGTGTATAAGCCTGAAAGATTCCTCCCTGAGAATAAGGATAAGATTATACCATATTCTTTCCTGCCTTACGGAGAGGGGCCTAGAATTTGTATAGGTAAGATAATAATGCTATTTATAAAGTTTTTTATACCTTATCAGTTGTCGTATATGTCCGAGAGATAAAAAAAATCTTAATTTCACGCCTTTCTCATGCAAAAATATTTTGCGTACTAAATAAAGCGCCAAGCAGGACTTAGCTTAACTTACATGTTTACGTTTGTTTTTACTAGTTGTCAATTAAATGTTATCCATTGGTCTCTGCTGGGCAAGGGTCTCCTTTCAGAATGAGGGATGGGCTAGACCTTAAGTCCAAACCGCTGGCCAAGTGTAGGATGGGGACTTAACATTGCATTACATGCGAAAGTTTTATCACGATGTTTTCTTTTACTTTATATTTATCAGAATTTGACGTAAACCATTTTGTTTATTTAATTGATAAATCATGAAACACAATAAATCTTCTTAATTAAGTGATTCATTGTTGAAATAAGTCAAAGGTTATCTGCTATACTGGTAATCCTGTTATGAATGGCAGCAAGTTGAAATGTCAAACGTCAAAATATTGCTTTGGTGATATACGAACGAAATTGATCAGATGTTCTACTAAAATGAGGAGCTCACAGCTTGTTGCGCTCACCGGTCGGTAAACGATCAGTAGGGTAGGCAACCTTTACGCGGATAGTTTATAGATGGATGACATCTTAGTGTAGTAGTAGTATTGAGAGGCTTGATTGTTACCGTTCTTCGTAGGGTAGGTATAAAGTCTATAAAGGTTGTGGTGAATCAGATGACATTTGTTAAAGCATGCCACAGGCTTTCGGACGGCTTGAACAACTTCGACGCTAGGTTGACCACTAATCATACGACAAACTCCAACATAGTTTGGAAGAAAGGCTAAGCCATGATGACCTTGATATATAAAAAAAAACCTTAATCCCACCTTTGTTTTTCACAGGTAAACGATTCTCCAAAATGCAAGTATTAGCAGGTCTGATCAGTATCTTGAAAGACTACCGCGTGGAGCTAGCTGATGGCATGCCGAAGACTGTTCGGTTTGATTGTAGAACGTTCCTCATTCAGCCGAGAGACCAGGGATTGTTTTTGAAGATCTCTAAAAGAGAAGGATGGGAGCAGAGGAAGTTTCTTAGAAAATAAGTGTATGAACTTACATTTTTAAGAAATGGTGGTTTAGGTCACCCCACCGGCCGTTGCGTTGGGAGGTCCTGGGTTCGATTCCCACACGTAAGTTTCGGGTCTGGTTGTGCTTTGTGTCCGTTGTTTGTTTATTTACGAAAAGACCCCAAGACACAAGAGCGATACCTACTTAGTCTGGGAGGTTTGTGTTATCCGTAAAAGAAACAAATGAAATCCTTAACATGTGTTCCCTAAAATGTCATGGCCTCAAATTAACTAACGTACAACTAACTAATGTACATTATATCATCATACATTAATGATTCTCATAGGGGTAAGCAGAGACCAAAGAACATACGTCTGGCCATATAAACTTAATAAGATATTTGTTATTTAAATATACTAATACAATACATAATATATACTTATTAAACACATGGATTTGTTTAGCGTCGTGTCAAATATTGACCTACTCATTAGTAAAACCAACCCAACTAGATATTGCTGTCAAGATTTTTCAAAAAATGTAGTGTTATTACCTAAGACTAGCATATATTTGTTCAAATTGCTTGTATTATTTTTATTTTATTATAGCTAGCTCCGGCTTCGCCCAGTTTAAAAAAAATCTTTACAAACATTTTTGAATTTCATACACGTGGCTCTGATTATAATGTTTATCAAACATCGGTATCAGCAATTACACAATTATTCTATATCAGTAATTGGTTATGAAAATTAATCTAATCTTAAATCATTTGAGCTGTATAACTTTTATTTGTGTCATAATTCAAGGGGACACAATACAGTTTTCTTGAAAAGAGACCTACCTTCTCTTTATATGAGTTTAAACGCTAGTGAATAGATAAACTACCGCTAAATGTACCTACTCAAAAACCGGGCACAAAAGATTCCTACGCATGAAATAGATATCATTTCCTGAATTGCACTTATCAATACATATCTTTTTCAGATTACCTTTTATTTTATTACATAATAATATTTGTCATTGTCTTTGTTTCAAATACTGCTTAAAAAATTTTATATCTAATCTTGAAGTAGGTGTTGGCTAACGACATATTCTGTGTTGTCATTAGATACATATCTACGATACGTAGATACTTTTATAATGTTTGTTTCCTTTATTGAACTGTTATATGCTGATTTTCTACGAATAAAACAAGAGCTTTAGCGAGAAGTATCCTTGAGAAATACACTAGTTAGACAGTTTTTCAAACAAAACTCGTTAGTTACTCGATTGTCGATAGCCGGTAGTAAATGGCTGCTCTGGATACGACTAGCACAGAATATGACTGGTGTAGGTTGTACAAGGCTTTGAACTGTGTAGTGAGTGGAGAAAAACATTTAATATTGAAGTCTCCCAAAAGTAAGGGCCAAGCCACATCCCTGTGTCAGACTGTCGACGCAACCTAGTGTTGTGCCTTGCTCCTAATAGTTTCAAGTAAAATTATTGACTACTTTTGTGGC
Source organism: Anticarsia gemmatalis (assembly GCF_050436995.1). NCBI lineage: Eukaryota > Metazoa > Arthropoda > Insecta > Lepidoptera > Erebidae > Anticarsia > Anticarsia gemmatalis. The sequence goes on along the minus strand of NC_134764.1, from coordinate 2,062,244 downwards.
CACTAGTTTATCCAACTGCTGATTATCAGTTTCAATTACCGGGTCGGGCAAAGTGCTATGGGCTTCTCTAATTTGTATTAGAATTTTTATCAATGGTAGCCTGGAGTTTGATAACGTGCCCGGTATATGGCAATAGGCTCGCCTCCTATTACATGGGAACTAAGATTGTAAACGGCAAATCGCGAGTGTATTTCATTGCACTTCTGCGTTCACACACGGGTCCAACAGGTGTGATGTTAAGAATATTATCTATTGAATAATCAAATATTGAAGCTGATTTTGTAAGCTGACTTAGCAAATTCCAGTGTCTAATTCGATAATGAACACTAATCAATTAATGATCGCGATAAATTGATGTTTTTTATCTTTTTCGATGTACAGATACATTGTTATCACTATCTGTTACTTATGGCATTGTAATTATAGCTACTGATAATAAAAATTATACATTTTGGACAGTTTCACTGCTTTTTTTAACCTATTTCTGTCCCACTGCTGGGCAAAGCTCTCATTACGCCTTGGATCCGCCACGCTGGCCAAGTGTGGGAATTCGCATAAATGAATTAAAAAAAATCATTCATTTATTGAGGCATTTATGCATCAATACTATGTCTATAAACATAGTTATGAAGAAGGAGATTTTTTTATATCGTAACATAATTTTTAACTCCGGCTTGTTCGGACTTTTACCATTAAGAGTTGGTAAATCTTAGGTTTTACCGGAAAATCTTAGGATTTACCACAGTTCGGGCTTTTACAGTAACATATATTCATGCGACACATTAGCAGCTGCTGTATAGTCTCTACTAGTCAATCGGTGTTACAGCGTTACAACACTAATCGATCGATAGCCGATCCTTGATCGATATCGATATTTGGTACTATAGTACGTGATGACTATCGATGGATCGATACAAGAATAATCGATTCATGCTATTGATAGATATTATTAGTAGATAGGTTTACGGATGTTACTTACACGACAAACGAACGATTTGGTGTCGAATAAAGTAGAGAAGTTTTCCAAAAACGTTCGATGTTACCATGCTCAAAGCTAGTTGCGGTCACCGGTCGGTAAACGATCTGAGTGTTAAACAACCCTTGGCGCGGTCATTCTATAGATGGGTGCTCGCATAGTATATGAACTGAGCGTTTCCGTGCTTCGGGGGGCACGTTAAAAGTCGGTTGTCAATTAAGACAGCAGTCGTTAAGCTATGTCAAAGGCCTTACGGCTTGAACAATTTTGGCTCTTGGTTGACCCCTAACAATACGATGAATTCTGAAGAAATTGTAACAGTAGTTCAACAATCTGTTGTTTTACATCTAATTTAATCACCTCATTTAAGAATCGAGCTTTTCACAGTTTATTTTTAGAGGAATCTTCCTTTCCTTTTTTTGTTAGACTTATATCATAACTACCTACTTAACCTTCCAATAAAAAACAAAGATGTAATCATACAAAACACATGTGGTTTTTTGTTATCTACCAAGTACTAATATAAATATCTACGAATACCTTAATCAAATATTGTAATCGTACCAAATGGCACGAAGTATATTCGTAATAAATAGATATAACAACATACAATAGACGCAAACTTGTTTTTTACAGTCACAGTATTGTAGCTTACTAGTATTACGTATATCAGTTGTACGTCAAATTGATGGTCACTATTCAGTACATTGCTGCTTCGACATAACGGCTTAATCACTATTATCTAGGAGAGAAAACAATGTACAGCAAGGTGATTCTCTACAATTGGAACCATTGGGTATCGAGAGTTTGACATTCAGAATGTAGTGCCAAAATAGTTCCTACGACGTCCGCTAGAGGCGCTGATCAGGTTTGCATACCAAATTTGTGTCTGTCTGGTTGTCGATACTTGCTAATAGAAAATAATTGGGTTACAGCATAGTGGCTTTCTAATAGTTGTCAACTAAGATACCTAATTGCCCCCTAGTACCAACTGTAAGTGCAAAGATTCTAGCAAAAACGCTTACTGAAAATTAAAACTGAAATCTAATTCAAAATCAATACATAAGAGATCTGTCCTTATCTAGACACTATAAGTAAGCGGATGTGCTTCAAAATATCCAATCAATTTAATTTTGAATTCGCATTCACTTTTTGTTAACACTATTTGACGAGTACTTTTTTATACATTTTGAAAACATGTATTATACTCAAAATGGTATAAGAAGCAATAAAAAACCTATGACTTATAAAATTGTACAATTAAGTAGGTACATGTACGGGGAAGTAATATTCAAGCTTTGTAAAAACAGTACATGTGAATATCTCGTTAAATATACAAATACTTATCATACTTGAATTAATATTATTTAAATTTTGATAAATAATTGACCTTGGCTTTTTTGAATTGAATTATATAATAACTTGCTTTACCATTTGTCAAATGCCAATCTTGAAGGCAGGTAAGACATTTAATGGTTCTGGTTGCAGTTAGAAAAAAATATATCCTACTTGAGCTTAGAATCCCATGCAATAGTTAATTAATATTAAATTGGGTTTATATAGCTTAAATGTAAGTCAGAGAAACTCTTTAGGCACATAGAAAAGTCAGATCTGAAACAATTGTTTGTAGCCACTTATAGCCGGTAGAACAACTTCTGGAAAGTCTTACCCCCGGTTTCTGAGTACATTTAACGGTAGTTTATCTATTCAATAGAGGTTTTTTTGTATGAGTTTTACCGCTATTGAATAGATAAACTGTTGCTAAATGTACCTCAGAAACCGGGGGTTAGATAGCTTAATCCGACCGTTGTTTTCAAACATTTCTTGTTATTTTGTTTAGCAGATGGCTTATCCGACACTTATTCACAAACTGCCCTAAACATTTTAGTGGAAGTCGAATCCTCTCTTCATCGAAGTAAAAAAGTATACAAGATGAATAAGTAAAAACAAAGTATTATGATTAAAAGTCTTTATTTTTTATACATTTACAATTAGGTATACATAACAAATACTTTATAAAATTTAATTTTATTTAAGAAACACATTCTCAATTTTTATTTTAGATCATTTTTCTGAATAATGCCGAAAATATACTCTAGTATTTTACATAAAATAAGGCTAATTGTTTTTTACTTCTTAAAAGCCAGGATTTGTAGAGAACTGATAATAGTCCCTTTGTGAAAGGGAAAGTTAAATCAATCATCAGATTTCCAGTACATGATTCATGAAAATAATAATAACTACATTAAATTTAGGATTGCAATCCCGATAAGAAATAAAAATACTTAAATTATATTACTTATAATATCGTTGCTCTACCATTTTTAGAAGCAGAAAGCTTATGGAATAGTCGATATTTTAACTTGTATTTATCTTAATAAACGAAAAATTGCCGTTTGGCATTTTTACCTTCCTCATTGACGACTGTAATATCGCCGATGAAGAATCAATATTTAATATTTTGTTTTATTATAAAGTTTTGTTTAATTATTAAATAAAACTTAACTTATTCGTTATAAAATATTACACAATGCTGACAATAATTTCGGTTTAATTTCCTTTTTATTAACAAGCTGAACAGTACCTCGATTCTCTTCTACTATCGACTACCGACAACCGGCTAGCTATCGAAATTTTGACATTTAGAATGTACTGCCAAAATATTTCCTACGACACCCGCCAGAGGCGCTGATCAGATTTTCATACAAAATTTCTCGATGACAGTTCGGGTGTCGGTAGTCGATAGTAGTAGATAATCGAGCTACAGTTGTTGCACCAAATACTACGTCATTTATGATGAACATAGTTGCTATCTAAGTTAAATCATATAAAATTTCACGTTTGCAGTTATTATTTATTGACTCTTCATTGGCGACATATATTTCTTACCATACACCATACCCATACATTTAGGACCTAACAAACATTCTCTGTTCCCAGCCCTCACGTTTGTATGCCTTCAAGAAGAGACCCTGGTCTTTCGGTTGAATAAGGATGGTTCTGCAGTCAAATTCCACGTTCTCTGGCATTCCTTGAGCCAATTCCACGCGGTAGGTCTTCAGGAATGTGACGAGGCCAGCTAAGACTTGCATTTTTGAGAAACGTTTACCTGAAAAATAACGAAAAGTTTTAAACTATTGATAATACATGGAGTTTATATCGATTTTTATCATTTTATGACGATTCTTTACAACACGACTAGGTAATGCCGAGTTTAGGCTTTAGTAAAGATTGACTTAATAATATTATTTTTACAAAATGTATGAAGACGCGCACGATTCACGTTTCATTGACTAAGTGGTCTTATACAACGACTAATTATATGAGACAAGTCTGTCTTAATCCGTAATTTATTAACATCAGTCTATTACCTTGACTTGTAACTTTACGACAGTTTTCTCCAAAATGGTTGGTTATTAAATATTGATAATTAAATATATGGTATGATGCCAAAAAAAGCCATAATATCGTACTTGTCAGATACCATTTTTACATAACCACTATAAATAACGAGTTATTAACTTATAATTCTATTTTTGGCAGTCCAGTCCAAAAACCAAGCCCTGATTCATAAATAACACTAATAAAACATGTTCGTGACATTATAATATCTTACGTAATAATTTTGGGCGCAAAAATTATCATAAATTCACGCCTCAAAGTCAAGATCAACAAAATATGTGTTTCGCAAAACGATAACAGATAACAAAAGTCATAAAAGATATGATTTTTCCTATACACATGTGACAAAGCAAAGAACGCAACTTACCAATACAGATTCTAGGTCCCTCTCCATACGGCAGGAAAGTGAATGGCTTGATGTCATCCTTGTTTTCAGGCAGGAATCGTTCAGGCTTATAAGTCTCTGGGTCCGGGAAATAATCAGGGTTGTGATGCAGATGATACACCGGTATGTGAACACGAACACCCTTCTCCAGATGCAGGCCAGTCGGAAGAGTATAGTCGTCCATTACTTCTCTCGTCAGATTTCCAAGGACGGGGTATAAACGAATAGTCTCGTATACACAAGCTTCAAGATACGGCAGCTCGTTGATACATTCGTAGCTCAGTTTGTTGTTGTGACGACGCAAGAACTCGTCCACTTCTTCAGCAGCTCGCTTCTGTGCTTCGGGTTTCTTCGCCAGCTCGAACAGAGTGAAGCTAAGTGTCGTAGCAGATGTCTCAAAACCAGCGGCAAAGAACACAACACACTGCGCCACCAACAAGTCATCGTCTACTTTCAACTGCACCGTTTCAGTAATACCAGTCTTCGCGCTCTTCAAACTATCGCTGGATATAACTTCCTCTTTCTTCAAATTCAATACAAGATCAACAAAATCGTTTCTATTAGATGGTTTGTAATCGCGGCTCTCGAAGACGCCCTTCAGCAGGCGGGAGAAGAAAGTATCAATAGAGCTCGGGAAGCACTGTAAGCCGATTCCATAGAAGATCGCCGGCCAGATAGCTTTAAAGATAAGCAGGAAACCTCTGTATTTACTCGCTCTGAATATCTCCTCGGCCATGAACGCGAATGGATTGTTTTCAGGTGCAGCCATTACGTTAGATTCGACGCCAAAAGCGCAGGAGCAGATGCAGTCCATCGTGAACCTGGTGCTTAAGTCTCTCGCTTCAACCACGTCGTTTAGTTTAGTATCCCTGATAAGCGTGTCTTCAAGCACATGCGAACAATTCTCAATCAAGTAGAACATGTTCTTCATCTTTGCGGAAGTGAATAGCGGAGTGAGGTTTTGTCGCACAATCTTCCAGTTATCACCGCCCGAAAAGAAGAGGTTCTGAGTGATGATCTCCTTGGAACAATACTTGGAAACTTCCCTGCCGTGCACGTAGTAGAAGTCTTTAGTGAATATGTGTTTAAGGAGCTCCGGGCTCTGGACCACGAGGACGGGTTCGGTACCATAGTACGCGCCAAAGTAAGGAGTGTTAGGGAACTGCTGACACAACCTTTGCACTAATTTACCGACATATTCTTGTAACAGAATATATTTCGCGTAGTTTCCTACGATGGGCAGCGGTTTCACGTGAGGTACATTTTTCTTCTCCCAATAACTAAACTTTTTGCTCGCTAATACATATATTAAATAAACTATGATGGCCAGTAAGGAGGTAGCGACGATTAGAGCGCTCATTTTGTAGCACGCTTGGCCGACGACTGAGCCAGCCCGACACTTTGGCGTGCTGTGGCGTCTTATTGATAAAAACTTACAGAATCACATAACATGTACAGATAAATGAACCAAGTCACGAGCGATTCTTGACACAAAGGTTCCGTATGCCAATGAAAATATTATTTTGAAATCATAAATATTTTGTGATTTTTAATTTCTACATATTTCTGTCGACTTGACTTGATAACTGTGAATAAGAAATGAATAGCAAAAAATATCAAAAACGTACTTTCCTAGTGTATAGCAGTTTTTTGGTTTCTGCCAACTTCTATGGGGAAAAAATGTTTTTATAGCAGTTGTCTCAATTTTTACAACTTAAAGTTTTATGACACCAGAATTAGCAAAATACATCTGAAACTGAAACATATTAAGACACGCACATAATAACATGATTGTTTTACGGGATTCCTAGGCGATAGAGTCTACAATTTTAAATTTTTTGACCATATTTTTTTTTTTAAGATTGTTTTATGTAAGTATCAGTAATTGCACCTTTTTAACTATACGTAGTCGCAGGTCGAAACTAATTAGGCATTCGTAAAATTCGAAGATCTTTGAGAGTCGTTTTAAATAGTCAGAAGCTTGAAAATCTGACAACCAGTCTTACCGAAGGGTATCGTGTTATACCCCAAGTAACTAGGCTGTGGAGGTCAGATACGCACTCGCTCCATGTAAAACACTGGTATTCAGCTGCATCCGGCGAGACTGGAAGCCGACTCCAACGTAGTTTGAAGAAAGGCTAAGCTGATATTATATGTAATGCGAAATATGGCCTTGCGGAACCCTAATATTACGAAAGATAAGTCGAAGATTCAGTGATATTATTATTATATCTACATAATAATATACCAATTTTCAAATAATAAATAACACAAAAAAATCATAAAAAAGTGGATAAAAAGCATCGTTTTTCCGTGACAATGATAAAAAACAATATTTTATTTGTGCTTAACACATTATTACGGACTTGGTGATGTACAGTCATCAGCAAAATTTGTATAAATTATTACATTATTTTTACTCTGTATGAAAAGATGTATGGATGTGAAAGACGCCAAAGAATTTAGTAGTAGTCTTTTACTTACACAAAAAAGGCGTGGTTTTATGTCCTTATGAATATAATCGAAAATAAGGTGTGCGTATCGTTTTATTCTTGTTTAGCACCACGGTAAGTATCTGCTACTTTAATGTGTGATAAATTTGGAAGATTTTAAACTTAGATTACGATAATATTATCTTCAGATTCTGCACTCGCTTAGTTATCTGGTACGGTTGAATAGGTTTATTGCTGTATTATCAATATTTAAAATCTTGATAACATTCGTCTATTTTTGGTTACCGATTGCCATTAGATATGACTGTGATTAAAAAGATTTCTAAAAAACGAGCCCTGAGTCTTTTTGTGTATCCGAAATGGTGAGGCTTTATTATATAAATATAATACATTTATCTACATAAATAAATATGTATTTAGATATGTATGATGGTGTTTATAAGTTGTCTGGTTACCATACTACAAGCTTTGCTTAGTTTGGAATCAAATTACCGTGTGTAACTTGTCCAATTATGTTTATTATATACAGGGTCTTCTCATAACAGCTGGTGATATTTTATAGGTGATACTGCCTATGATTCATATAGCCCAAGATTAAGCGAAAAAAATATTTTTCTGTATACTTACATCGTGAGGAAACCTTGCATTCCTAAAATTTGTTTAATATACATTTATTGAGGGCATAAAAAGTCCCCAACTCGCACCTGGCCAGCGTGGTGAACTCAAGGCCTAACCCCTCCCCCTCGTTTGAGAGGAGGCCCTTGGCCTGGAGTGGGACACTAATGGGTTAAAAAAAACTTACTTAAGTACCTACAATTTACTTGATATTAATGAAACTAACTTTGTTTTTTTACTTTTAATTAATCTTATGATTACGTGCCATAATACCGTCGTATGTGGCGCAGTGTTAAGGCGTTTTCCAAGCTATTATCATTGTGCCAGAGTTCATGAATCGTATCTGTATTGTATCTAATTTATTCTTATCCGTACCTTTAAAAATTACAGTACCTACCTGTACCAAGTAATCCGCGCGGCTCGGTGAGGTTTTTTTTTTTGCAAAAATTCATTTTTTTTTTACCAGATTCGCGAGTTTGTTACTGTCTCCATGTTATTTTTAAGCCGTGAACCGGTCCGGCAAACCTTCCTCTGTATTAAATTAGCAATTATGGCTAAAAATATCTGTAAGATATGAAACCTGCGTAAATCGCGAGATTTTGCATAAAAAATAAAAATAAAACTTAAAATACAGTGGAAGTAACTTTGCCTTTGGTTCGTTAAAAATAACGATTATACGCTGCATGATGTTTGATAATTATTTATGCTCATAACCCTACAGTCAAAAGAAAAAAATGTATTTTAAATTGCATTTTTATCGGTTAAATACTAAAATTACTACTATTCATTAACTTCAAGGTATTTTTGTTACAATTATGATCGTTTTTAATTCCCCACGACACAAGACCAATTGTTGCTGCGGGAGTTGTCTTTTAAAACGTTTGTATTCGTTGTTTAATAACATTTTTGTATTTTCCTACAAAGAAGTACTATTGAAACTACGACTGTGTTATACATATTTTCGCTCATAACTGTACACGTCCAAAGAATTCGAAATATTATAATATCAATGTAAATTATATCTATTCGCCAGCGATATTGTTTATTTACAATCTATAGGTCAAGTGAAACATTATATACATACATAAACAAATGTGCACGACGCACGTGGCTCACGTGAAAACTAGTATTAAACTGGATATACACTTACAAATAGATAATGCAGAACTACATTCATGATATCATTATAAATGAGAGGTGTACCTATGAAATAAGCCCATGTTTTCTCGTAATAGTGTTAGTTCCATAGTAACCTGCGCCTGACCTCTCACTGGTTGTGTCGGTTATCCGTCCCACCAAACTATGAGAGTGATTGAATAGAGAGTGTACCTGTGTATTGTGCACACACTTGGACACTATAAAGAAAGTCCTGCACAGATGGCCAGTTTCAATTAAACTGACCGCATAGCCGAATATCGGCTAGCAGGACATATTAGTTCCATGTAATTAATAGAAGCGGCTGTTATACCCCAAGATGTATGGAATAGATCTGCGTTTTGCCATTAATAATGTTAGTACAATAAAATTTTAGTTGTTAATGAGGGCGATCCTATTGTCATTTACCAGGTTCTTTAACAAACTCTAGGCTTGTTGAGAATATAAACTAGAAAAATCAAGATCGGTATTAGATTCAAATCCAGGGCCCAAGCGCAAAGTGTCACCTTAATCGCCGCTCCACAAATGTTATAGTATATGGATTTACTTCATAGTAGATATAAAAAGAAAGTACCTTCAGAAAATGTTTAGCAATATATATACTTTTAAAACTGTTTGCTATTATTGACGCAACTTTTGTCCGAACGCCTACACAAAATGTAACTGCAACCAAATTTATAGTAAAACTCAGATTTTTTTCGTAGGCTCTTCTTAAATGAATATGGTCTTGCTTGCCGCGTCGGCGTGATACCCTTTGGTAAGTTTGGTTGTCAGGCTTTCAAGCTTCTAACTTCTGTTAACGACTGTCAAAGATCTTTGAAAATGAAAGCCGGTACCCACAATTTAATGTGCTCGATATGTATAAGACGGTCACCCATCCTCAGAATAAACTCGGCAAGCGCAAAGGAGAATGCTCAAAATGTATGGGAAAAAAACCCAGGCTGTACACAAACGGCGTGTAACTCAGAATTTTAGTGATACTGAGTGATTCAATTCCAGATATTCGCCTTTATCAAATTCGATGGCTAAATACTATTTTTTGCTATTTAAAAGGTGAATTTAAAAAATAAATATTTTTCAAACATTCATCACAATGATTATTTTTTGAATAATATAATTGTATCGAAACCGCACTACGGGCGCCAGCTAGTAGTGTGGGCGGGTATGTATTTTTATATTCATGATAAAAAATATTGAAAATACATTAAAAACCCCTACTGAAAAGTAATAGCAATATAATATGTTTAGCCATTGAATTTGATAGAGGTAAATATCTGGAATTAATTACACAGTATCACTCATTTCTCCCATTGCTCCCATGCTGGATTGAGAGCGAAAAAAAAGAAAAGGTGCCAGCTGCATTTCTTCCCGTGCATACTGCAAAAGTCAGTAGAGGGATGGAAGGGTTTGGTGCTTCATAGGCTAGCAATCTACCACCATGACAACACTTTTCTACCTTATAATAGCCCTCCAATTGTCTGCCAACCCGCATTAGACCAGTGTGGTGGACTAAGGCCTGATCCCCCTCTTTGTTAAGAGGGGAGGCTCGTGCCCCTCGGTGGGGAACATATATGACCTGGTGATGATGACTCATTTTTCAAAAATATATTTTTTTATATTTTTAATTTGTAACTCAGTTACATACCTATATTAAAAATGTGTGACTCAAAAAAGATTAAACATTTATACAGGTAACTTATTTAGAAAATATAAAAATATATTGAAAACCCCTACTGAAAAGTTATAGCAAAATAGTATGTTCAGCCATCGAATTTGATAGAGGTAAACATTGGGAATTCAATTTCACAGTATAACTAATTTTTTGAGTTACATAACTTTTGTGTACAGCCTGGGTTTTTTTTGAGCATTCTCCTTTACCTCAGAGATCGATCAGCGCGGCTTTGAACTAAACTAGACAAATAAAAGTCATTCAGATTAATTGATCTCTAATTGTTAAAAAAAAATCCTCTTTTATAACTTCTACTTTACCGATAAGCTCAAAGGTCTTTCACGAATGAACTGTCATTCGTGAAAGACCTTTGAGCTTATATATACTGATATATTTAAAAATCTATACTAATATTATAAAGCTGAAGAGTTTGTTTGTTTGAACGCGCTAATCTCGGGAACTACTGGTCCGATTTGAAAAATTATTTCAGTGTTAGATAACCTATTTATTGAGGAAGGCTATAGGCTATATAACATCACGCTACGGCCATTAGGAGCGGAGTAGCAACAAAAAATGTTACAAAAACGGGGAAAATTGTCCCATTCTCTCTTCGGTGAAGCAAGCGAAGTTGCGCGGGTCAGCTAGTAAACTATAAAAACTGTATAATCATTTAATACTTGCACTTTTTAATCAGTAAAGAAAGTCACCAGTTATCTCTACTTACTAAAATGCGCAATGAATAAAATGTATTGATAAATTGTCGCATTGATAGAAAACAATAATGTGCAAATATGAATGACTATGTAAAGTTGTGTATCTTGTCTCTATGTTAGACTGATATAATATATATATGATGACAACAATCTATAATATATTCATTGAAGTCGACAATAAGTATGTATATAGATAAATGTATAGTCTTCATTCATACCTATATTGTATAGCATACATTATACATTTTTTTTACTCGTAGCTGTCCCACTGCTGGGCAAGGGTCTTCTCCTAACGATGGAGGAGGTTTATTATACTTATATTCGTATTATGTCTGTGCGTTAAAGTTTGCAAGTAAAAACTGGAATCACAGGCAAAAGTATATGCCAAAAAATGTGAAGTAATCACAGCTACGAAAAAATGTCAGCGACAGATAATTTTTCAGTCATTTCAACATGACTGTAATAATATCATAACATAATAATAATATATAATTTTGACTGCCTCCGTGGCGCAGTGGTTTAGGTTACCATGCCAATACCATTGCGTCGGGAGGTCGCGGGTTCTATTCCCACACGGGACCATTATTTGAGCGATCCACAAATAATTGTCTCGTATCTGGTCGTGCTTTGTATCTGTTGTTTGTATGTTTGTAAAAGGCTCGCGACACAAGATCAATTATTAATGCCAGAGTTGTCTTTTCTAAAATATAATCCATACTAATATTATAAATGCGAAAGTAACTCTGTCTGTATATCTGTGTGTCTGTTACTAAATCACGCCTAAACTATTTAATCAATTTGCATGAAATTTGGTATGGAGATATTTTGATACTCGAGAAAGGGCATAGGCTACTTTTTACCCCGGGAAAATGACGCATTCCCAAGGGCAAATGGCGGACGAAGTCGCGGATAAAAGCTAGTATTATATATTCGAAAAATGTGCTAAGTAATGAGGTACGAAAAAAATGTTGTGTTTACCCAAATAATTTTTTTATTTATTTGGGTAAACAAACAGTGACAGCAATACATATTATAGACAAGGAATAATGTTTATAGGGTGCTGACAATTGTGTCACCAACACTGTTTACCACAGCTTACATACAATAATATTTTAAGCGTTAAACAGAGATGATAAAGAGCTATACTAGGAGCTTCATGATATCACATTTAAAGGCGCTAGGACGAATCGCCGCAATATCTACGAAGTTGAAATTAACATTATAAGAATGAACTATACGGCATAGTGGAGAACGTTTACCTGCATTAGTGCGACAGCGCGCTGTAGCAAATAGCTTACAGGGGTTACGGCAATGCGTCCTAGTAGGTATTCTATAACAAATCTGATTAACTAGAGACGGGCAATCATATCTATTATTGCATATGTCGTAGAGCAACATCGACTCGAGCAGTTTACGTCTATTTTCAAGTGTTAACATATTATATTTTTCTAGAAGTTGTTCGTATGGCAGGTAATTATGGAAACATTTGTATTGCATAGTACGCATAAACTTTTTCTGAACGGACTCCAGTCCTTGCTTGTATTTTTCATAAAACAGATTCCAAATTGGCACAGCATATTCCAACTGAGATCTTACCAAGGCTTTGTAAAGATGGAGAAAAGTAGTTGGCCTAATAAATTTTGAGGAGGATCTCATAATGAAACCGTACATTTTGAACGCCTTAGCTATTATAGCATCTATATGTAGATCTAAGTGTAGCTTACTATCTAATGTGACGCCAAACATGGTTACAAATATCAAAACATTGATTATGTAACAGCCTCAACAGGAAAATGATAACTAAACGTTAATCTGTTTTCAGTCCCCTACCAACATGTTTTGTATTATTTCATTTATAATCTGATACTAGAATACGATAAAATTATGTACAATCATGTTTACAAAGCAATTTGAAAGCAATAGAATGTTTATTGCGTTGCTTTTTTGTTTTGGTCAATGAGCTGATATGATATGCATTTGGTTTTCATTCATGATTATTGAATTAATGAATATTTAATAATAATATAATATCAGTGGACAACTCACACACGGTCATTTGATTCCAAACTAAGCAGAGCTTATACTATGGTGACCAAATAACTGATAAACATACTCATTCATTCATATCGTATGGTTAGTGGTCAACCTAGTGTCAAAGTTGTTCAAGCCGCCCGTAAGGCCTTTGACATGGATGGACGACTGTTATCTTAGTAGACAACAACCGGGACCGACTTTTAACGTGCCCTCCGAAGCACGGAGACGCCCAGCTCAAATACCACTATGCGGTCACCCATCCATAGAATGACCGCGCCAACGGTTGTTTCACCCACAGATCTATGTCAGACCGGTGAGCGCAACTGGCTATGGGCGCCTCAAAATATAAACATACTTATATGATTTAAATACACACTTATATAGATAAATTGACATCCAGGCTCAGAACAAATACTCGTGCTCATCACACCAAGATTTGTCCCGAGTGGGATTCGAACCCAGCACACGCGGCGCTACGGTTGTTGCGGCGAGGTGATCGCTTAAACCACTGCGCCAAACGTGCAGTTAGAATGAATATTAGAGTGATGCAAGTTTTACACGGTAAAGATAACAGTAAGCCCCCTTACGCACTAGCGGTTAACCGCGGGAGCGGCTAGCCGCGCGGTTATAGTTTAATATACAACCGCCTGTGAACCGCAACATAACCGCCAACAATTTTGTCAGGCAGTTGCATATTTAACTGTAACCGCGCGGCTAGCCGCTCCCGCGGTTAACCGCTAGTGCGTAAGGGGGCTAAGAGTCAGCTTACACTGAGACACAACGCGACTAAAGATCCGTTTAAAATTTAAATTTCTACACGAAAAGAAACAATAAAAATATGTTAATAATTATCTTACTAAGATTGGGATTATGGAGAAGTTATCGTTGGTTTAATTTGAAGGAAACTATAACATTATACGGTTTAGTTAATATTTTAAGTCCAAATCATGAATATCACATGGTGAAAGTGACAAACTGACAATGTAACAGCACATTCCATAGCGCCATTTTTTACCAGTACTACCGAATATCGAGAGTTTGAGATTTGAAATGTACTGCAATAATAGTTCTTACAGCGCACACTACAGGTACTGATTAGATTTTCAAAATTCCTCGATATCTAGTGTGTTGTCAATTGTCGAAAGTGATATAGAACGGTGCTACTACTGTTCCTGACTGTATACTTGCATTGGTTTTCAATTTGTTCCATATACCTTCACTAGAGGCGCTGATGTTGATCTATTTTTCCGTAGTGACTTGATAACAATCAAAAGTCAAGACAGATATGACACTTAAATGATTTCCTATTGATTTCATAAGCCCTATATCGCTATTTACATCGTGAAGATGTGAACAAATAATCTATTAACTACTTAAAATAAAGCTGATTATGGAATTTAAAGCTTAGAGACATTTAATCAATATAATTGATATATTGATGGTTGACTAATTTCATAATTTAATTCGCCAGGTGGTTGCAGATTTTGCATTTCAGTGTGGAACTATGATCAGATTTTCCGTTTGTCGTAACTTGTATTAAACTTGAAAGCTGTAAAAGGCGTGGCACGGTTGGTAGTGAATTTTCTGTTGATCAGGATATCTGGCGTTCGATTCGTGTGGTCGTGATGTCCCGGGTCGTGAAAAGTACCGTAGTTTATTGGCAAAGTTTAGCAAAGTAAAAATGCCGCAGTTGATGGTAATTTTTCACTATCCTTTCTCCATTGACATTCATAGTCAATTAAGCGATACTATTGGTTAATAACGTTTATCTATGGTTTAACATATTATGTTTATTAAGTACGCAATTATCACAGTAATTTTTCACTCGTGTTGGTGACAAAGCAAATATACAAATGGCCACTTGAAGATAATTTTGATTGGATTGTTTACTCTGAATTCTGCTTCGTAATACTTAAACGGTTAATTTAAGAGCACATGTTTTTATTGCAATGTAATTGTTTGGATGTTAATGTATCTATATAAGTATGTATTTAGAAGTATATAAGTATGTTTATCAGTTATTTGGTTACCATAATATAAGCTCTGCTTAGTTTGGAATCAAATGACCGTGTGTGAGTTGTCCAATAATATTTATTTATTTGTTTGTTAAAACAAAATGTGGCTGGGGCCCCTTTAAGGCCGGGACTCCACCAAAGCGGAGACGAGACGAGCGGAGAGGAGATGTTTTTTAAACAACCAATAGAATTGAGTTATTGACACGTCTCCTCTCCGCTCAGCTTCAGTGGAGATCGCTGTGCGGAGATGTGTAATATTTGTATGTCGCGATGGAAGCGGAGATGTGAGCTGTGCGCGGACGACGCGCAGTGGAGACGAGAGATCACACATCTCCGCTTTGGTGGAGTCCCGCGAGCTGAAAAACATCTCTTCTCGCACAGCACACAGCACACCGCACACATCTCTGCTTTGGTGGAGTCCCGGCCTAATGGTAATAAAATCCTCTCGGCTATCACTATAGCCGAGTGGTATTGCCATATGTATAAAAAATTACGTGTACCGCCGCGGGCTCATCTTAGTATGTATTTACATGTTCAAAACATACACTTTGTCATAGCTTGCACGTTTTTTTAATAAGTCATTTAAAATAATTATGCACTTGGACTAAATATTGTCTCATTATCTGTAGTAAATATACGTTTTCCACGATATTAATTGTCTCATAATACACAAAGATTAATACACATACACTAAATTACCTCATTTACAGGCATAATTACCTCATTTTTCTTGACATTTTGGCAGCAGAGAACCTTGTCGTTAAAGTCAAGCAAAGCAAGATATACTGTATATTACTTATACAATGCAAATTTTTATCTGTCAATCGGTTACAATTTACCTAAGAGCTAAACTGTTCAACCGATTTTGATGAGATC
Source organism: Anticarsia gemmatalis (assembly GCF_050436995.1). Classification (NCBI taxonomy): domain Eukaryota; kingdom Metazoa; phylum Arthropoda; class Insecta; order Lepidoptera; family Erebidae; genus Anticarsia; species Anticarsia gemmatalis. The sequence goes on along the minus strand of NC_134764.1, from coordinate 2,045,951 downwards.
CGAGATAATAGAAAACCCGAGATCAAATACATGCCCAGCTAAAATACCACTAAATGATCACCCATCCATATAATGGCCGCGCCAACCATTGCTTAGCCCACGGGCGTTTACCAACCGGTGAGCGCACCTGGTTATGACCGCCTGATATATTTCGATTATGACTATACATATATCCTTTAAAAAATCACTTCCCGCACTAAGAATTGCTCTTGTGTCGCGAGGACTTTTACAATCATACAAGCAACGGACACAAAGTACAACCAGACCCGAAACAATTATTTGTGCGACCCACAAATAATTGTTCCGTGTGGGAATTGAACCCATGACTTCCCGATGCATTGGTAGCGGCGGCGTGGCTATCTAAACCACTGCGCCACGGAGGCAGTCCATACAGGCGTATGTCTTTCCTGTGTGTGTAATTTATATGTATTAGGTTTAGCTATTTTTATGTTTCCTATAATTACTAGAATGTATTATTAGCACACCTGGCGTTTACGTCCATGACGAAGTCTATTACTCTTTAAAGAATGTCACTGATATCTCGGAACATACATTTTCGGAACATTATCGGAACAACAAACAACAATTCACAATGATTGTTTTATTTCATATTAATATGTATATGAAATAAAACAATCATTGTGATTTGTTGTTTTAAATAACGCCTAAATCATGCAAACGCAGCAGGAAAAGATCGTACCAAGACGCGTTCTCTGGTCTCTGCCTACCCCTTTATTAAGAAGGGGTAATTTGCAGTAGGCAGAAATCAAAGACACTCGGATAATTAATTAGATACCATAGTCGAACCCTTGTTTTTGAACTAAAACATATTGGTTTGGGCAAAGCGAAAACATATTACTAACCTACTACTAGGCACAAGAGTCTCAAAATAAGAGGTCTATAGTTAGTCAATCTAGGAAAGCACTATGCATTCTTTAAATTAAACTAAAGATTTTTTTTAATAGTACTCCGGCAAATAAGGTATCACTTGCCAAATTACATTTTTGTTCCCAGCAAATAAAAATTTTACAGTTAGTTTGAACCCGAGGCAACACACCAATGATTTTTCGAAATTATGTATGTATTAGAAATAATTATCACATGCACTAACGGTGAAGGAAAACATCATGAGGAAACCTCGCAACCCGCACTTGGCCAGCGTGGTGGACTCAAGGCCTAACCACTCCCTCATTACGGGAGGAGCCCTCATTACCTTTGCCCAGCAGTGGGATATTAATGGGTTAGATTTATTATTTATATTATATTAGTGAAATATACAGAAAGCGAATTCACCGCCAGTTCGAAAAGTAGGGCCAATGAGAAAAGCTCGCAAGGAACACCTGGTGACTCTTTTTAATCGCCGATTGGTTTTTACCATATTTTTATTGCAAATCATCGACGGTGTATGAAGCTGCTGCCACCACTACCGAATGCACTTTTGTCAAACCATAATTAGGTATTAAGGAGCTAGTGAACAGAATATCAAACATTAACCTTCTCTCTTAATTTCTTCTTTTCGAAAAAGACAAATCTTGCGTATTGGAAGGATGATAGGAGCATCTACTAACTAAATTTATTTTTTTAATTTATATTTTGTATACAATAGTCTAGCTGACACGCGCAACTTCTCTTGCATCACTGATAAAATGGGTCACAATTTTCCCCATTTTTGGTTCCGCTCATATTGGTCTAAGCCTGTTATATAGCCTGTAGCCTTCCTTAATAAATAGGCTATCCAACAGTATTTTTTTTTATAATTCGCACCAGTAGTGCGTTAAGTTCGCATCCAAAGATTAGCGCGTTCGACCAACCAAACAAACAAATTATACAATTTTATAATATTGGTATAGATAACATAGTTTAGTATAGACATCCATTAGAAATTGTAAATATTCTTGTGTAAATATCAAAGACAGATATGTACAAAATTAAATTAAAGAATTTACTGATTTTTGCTCCACTATTAAGCAAGAGTTCACCGGGGCTAGACCATTAGTCCACCACACAGGCCAAGTGAGACATAGTAAAAAACAAAAGTACAAATGTAACCAATTTAATATACTTAAATAATTAATTTATAAAAATGTATATAATAAAACAATTCAAACAAAAGACATATTTGATAGACATAACAATATTATATTATCAGACCAAAAGATTATAAAACAAAAAGAGTTACCAACTTGAACATACTACCAAAGAAATGCCTAGTTCCTACTTTCAACAAATTACTAAACGGGATCAGTTTGCTTTGACGAACAGTCTTTGTTCCCAGCCGTCTCGTTCAACCAGTTTGACGTTTATTCCACTCTTAGCGAGTGGCAAAAGGCTCTTGGGCTCCATCGTCAGCTTCTTCTCCATGCCTTCAGCCAGTTCCACTCGGTACTTCTTGAATAGAGTGATTAAGCCAGCAATCATCTGCATTTTCGCGAATCGCATACCTGGCGAGAAAACATGTTAAAAAATATTTTTTTAAGGAAATTGTCTCAACTGTAGCGGCTTTAGATTTTATTCATGGTCGCTGTATATTATGATACTACCAAAATCAACGCAATACTAACGAAAATTTGCGCCTTTGTCACTAGCATTCAGTTTAATATTTTATTATCCATAATGTAATACAATAACTTACCGATACACACTCTAGGTCCATCACCGAACGGCATGTATGTATAAGGCTTTATGTCTCGCTTATTATCTCCGTAGAACCTCTCCGGCTTATACTCTTCAGGTTCAGGGAAGAAGTCAGGATTGTTGTGTAAGTGAATCACAGGAATATGCACTCGTAGGCCTTTCTCCAGTCGCAAACCGTCTGGTAAAGTATAGTCTTCAGCCATTTCCCGTGTCAACATCGACAGTACAGGATACTTTCGCAAAGTTTCATCAATACATGCGTCAAGGTACGGCATCTCCGTGATACACTCGTATTTCAACACATTGTCATTGCGACGCAAATACTCGTCCACCTCTTGCAGCACTCGTTCCTGAATCTCAGGGTGCTTAGCTAACTCGTACATTGTGAAGCTCAGAGTAGTGGCTGACGTTTCGTATCCAGCAGCGAAGAATACAAAACATTGTGCCACTAAAATATCATCGCTGATCTCCAAAGTAATCTTCTTATCCGTCGGTGATTTCTTGTTCGTCAGACTGTCTCCAGTAATAGACTTGTTAGTCTTCATGTTTAGTATCAAGTCAACGAAATCATTTCTCGCCGTCGGCTTGTACTGTCGCCCCTCAAAGATACCAGTCATTAATTGTTTAAAGAAAGACTCTATTTTTTTCGGGACCGCATCCATTCTGAGAGCATAAAAGACTGCAGGCCAGATATTGCGTATAACTGTTTTAAACGCTCTGCTGAACTGGATATCAAAAATAGAGTTACCGATGCCTGTGAATATATTGTCTTTTACTATTTCCATCGTGTTTGTGTCGACACCGAACGCACAGGAACCGATGCAGTCCATTGTGAAACGAGCCATGAAACTCCTCGCTTCTATTTTATTGGTTATTTTGACCTCCTGGTCCAGTATTTTTTCGAACACTTGAGAGCATTTCTGAATCAGATTGAACATGTTCTTCATCTTGGCAGAAGTGAACATAGGAGTGAGGTTCTGTCTCAACACCTTCCATTCATCGCCGTAAGTGTTGAACAAGTTGGTCATAAGCATTTCTCTGTGAACATATTTGGATGTTTCGCGGCCGCTGAAGAAGTAAAAGTCTTTTGTCATGACTGTCTTGAGGAGCTCCGGATCTTGGACGACCAAGGCTGGTTCTGTGCCGTAATAATAACCAAAGTATGGTACATTTGGTAGCTTTTTACAGATTTCTTGAATCACATCGTACATAGACTTCCTGAATAGAATATAATCGGCGAAGTTTCCTAAAATAGGCACTGGTTTGATGTGTGGTACATTTTTTCTTGCCCAATACTGTGATCTTCTAGCGATGTAGGCTGCAAGGATGACAAGCGGGAGCGCGATAACGACTAGTAGTAACGTCAACATGATGGACGCTGTAGTGATGCTTGAATGTCCGAACACAACATTTTTATACGTCTCCTTATCAACACCAGTGTGATTTTGTTTTGATCGAAGAGCACGTGTTTGTGAAATTGTAAATTTACAACTGATAGTAAGCTCCTGTATGTCCCTGAGTCATGTTTCGTACCGAAATGGCTGGTAGGACTTTTGGCTTCAGCTAATAGAAAATATGCAGGCATACGATATGCCTTATAGTGATGATGAAACAGAAACAGATAAGAAATAAGAAATAAGACTAGTTTTAAATACAGTTATGTTATTTTTTTAAGAAATAAAGATAAGAACAAACTTAATTGTAATAAAATAAATATGGTCATTGGTGATGTTTTTAATAGGGATATGCGAACCTAGCTTATTATGAAGTTTGGCGTCATAATAGTCAACTAGACAAGGGTATTTGGCAGGTTGGTCGCTATCTGTACGCTTAGATCTTCAGGGAGAAAAATGTACATGATTTTGAATAGGGTTGTTATTCAAGCGCTTTACTTTGCGCAACTATCATCCGTAGAGGACGGTCTAGGCCGAATTCGTTTCTAATGATTTAACACTATAAAACTTACAGGATATTGATGTACAGAGATATAGTTTTGTATGCTTTGTGTGTATGTATGTGTGTGTGAGTGTATGTGTGTGACCACTCCTGATCTGGAACGCAATCAAGAAAGGGAAATCCTGTATTGGGTGGAGCCATGGAACCTGGAATAGGCCTAAAAGAGACACTGGAATAGACTCTGAGATAGAACCCATAAAAGGACTTAGAATGAAACTTAGATTGTATCCTAAAATGAAACCTGTCTACTTCGTACTACCTGATGCTTGCAGCTTCGATTGCATAGACGTTTTTTATAAAATCCCATTTTTTTCTACGTGCATTCCGATCCCACGGGACTTCCGGGATAAAAAGTAGCAAATGTTTAGCAAAATACCGTCAACTTTTTGTTTTGTGAAATTTCTTCCAATTAAAGTCCATTTAAAATTGGTTCCGCAAATCCAAAGTTTATTGAATGTCTATCTTATCTGTCCTGCGACAAACTTATATTTGCAGTTGAATGTTCCACCGTCACGTACATATATGCGTGGAACAATTGTTTTATAACTGCTAAATTAAATTTGTTTTACGTTTTTTTGCTCATAAGTCGGTTTCGTTGCTCAGATATAATAGTTATCTAACAAAGATTCGTTCGGATTTAGTAATTCTAGAGGTTAACGGGTACAAACAGACAAACAGTTTTTTTAATTGTTTCTTTACAGGACCTACTATTTTGTAAAAAATCTTTTTAATGATTTAGTTTACCTACAAATTTATTCAAACAAACAAGTTTTTTATGCAAATAACTGTACAGACAATTCGTTGGCTTTATCTAAAAACACTTTGGCTCCATACATCAAAACTCTGCATCAAAACGCACCACAACTCCTCGGGATTTTAGAAGATGGTTTGAAATCTTTATCTTTGAAAGGTTTAAGTAAAGAAATCAAAAATACACCGGAACGCCTTATCAAAATTAAATTACATTCTGCAATTAGTATCTTTCGGTTTCGTCTTATCATCCAACATTAATCGTCAGGCTTGCTACACACCTGTAGCGCGATTCTATACAGCCGGTACTGTCGAGTATCGAAAGTTTGACATAATTAGAATGTACTGCCAAAATAATTCCTACATCGCCCGTCAGAGGCGCTGATCAGATTTTCATACAAAATTTCTCGATGACAACCCGGTTGTCGCTAGTCGATAGTAGTAGAGAATTGAGCTACTGGTTCGGCATTTATCGGCGCAACAACCGAATATGTGTACATCGGGTAAAACCTAAGCCGACTGGTTTAAGTTGGCACCTCCCACGCAAGTGGTTGCAGGTTCGAATCCGAGGCAACACACCAATTACTTTTCGAAGTTTTGTGTGTAGTAGAAATAATTATAACTTGCTCTTACGGTGAAGGAAAACATATTTGCTTATTACATTTATTGAAGGTATGCAGTCTCCAACCCGCACTTGGCCAGCGTGGTGGACTCTAGACCTAACCCCTCCCCCTTATTTGGGAGGAGACCCTTGCCCTGCAGTGGGACTTTAACGGATAAAAAAAAATCTCGATAGGCTCCTCCCTATTACATGGGACTAACGTTGTTAATGTTAAACAATGTTAACATGGGACTAAAATTAAATGAATAAAACGTGAGTGAATTTCATACATCTCTGCTTTCAACTTCGAGCCTCCCCGCGGCGCGCCCTGGAAACAGATAGACCGGTAACGCAGGTTCTATGCTGGCCAATCTTCCCAAAAACAATGACTCACCAAACCCCCCCATCACAAACCATGGCACATTTGATCCAGTGCCCTCTGTGTCCCACAACCTGCACAACTGAGGACCTTAACTTGGCGACGGATAACGCAATTGAAGTCGCCAGTTCTAGTCAACAACTGTGTTAGTACATAAATAAATATATATGTATAGTATGTATACAAATTAATGTATTTATGTATTATGGTGAGTCGTTGACACGACAGAAGAAGATGACTTCGAGTAAAACAAGCGTGATTATATGTATGTTTTATAAAAATAATTTTAGCTACCACAGCCCAACAACTGTCTGTAACTCGAAAAAAATTAAAAAGAGCATTAATTTAAATACAAAATTTAATTGACTTAAAAATAAGACGATTACGAAAAAAAAAATATGCTCTAAACAACTTAATATCCTTAACTATATAACAGTATACACATACAAAACTAAGTACTAATATTCACACAATAAACATAACATCGAATAATTGGGGAACATCATTTATATACAAATTTTCATACTCTCACACTTTTAACAAATCTATATACAAACTTAATTAGCTTTAGCAAACAATCTTTGTTCCCAGCCGTCTCGTTCAACGAGCTTCAGGTTTATTCCTCCCTTAGCTTGTGTTATAAGACTCTTGGGCTCCATCGTCAGCTTCTTTTCCATGCCATCAGCCAGTTCCACTCGGTACTTCTTGAACAGAGTAATGAAGCCAGCCATCATCTGCATTTTTGCGAATCGCAGACCTGGGGAGAAAAGCGTGTTAAAATTACTTTTTTAGAAAATTGTATCGACTGTAGCGGCCATAGATTTTATTTATGAGGCCGTGGGTTTCTCGCCGTCTCTCAACTATTATGCTATCAGCATCAACCCAATACTAAGGAAAATTTGCGCCTTTGTCACTGGCATTCAGTTTAATATTTTATTATCCATAATGTTACACAATAACTTACCTATACACACTCTGGGTCCTTCACCGAACGGCATGTATGTATAAGGCTTGATGTCTCGCTTGTTATCTCCGTAGAACCTCTCCGGCTTATACTCTTCAGGTTCAGGGAAGAAGTCAGGATTGTAATGTAAGTGAATCACAGGAAGATGTACTCGAAGTCCTTTCTCCAATCGCAAACCGTCTGGTAAAGTATAGTCTTCAGCCATTTCACGAGTCAACATCGACAGTACAGGGTACTTTCGCAAAGTTTCATCGATACACGCGTCAAGGTACGGCATCTCCGTGATACACTCGTATTTCAACACATTGTCATTGCGATGCAAATACTCGTCCACCTCTTGCAGCACTCGTTCCTGTATCTCAGGGTGCTTAGCTAACTCGTACATTGTGAAACTCAGAGTAGTGGCTGACGTTTCGTATCCAGCAGCGAAGAATACAAAACATTGTGCCACTAAAATATCATCACTTATCTCCAAAGTAATCTTCTTATCCGTCGGCGATTTCTTGTTCGTCAGACTGTCTCCAGTAATAGTCTTGTTAGCCTTCATATTCAGTATTAAGTCAACGAAATCATTTCTCGACGTCGGCTTGTAGTTTCGCCCCTCAAAGATACCGGTCATTAGTTGCTTAAAGAATGACTCCACGTTCTTAGGGAACGACTCGAATCCCAGTGCGTAAAATATTGCGGGCCAAATAGAGCGCATAACCATCTTAAACGATCTGCTAAACTGAATATCAAATATAGAGTTACCGATGTTCGTGAATACGTTGTCTTTTACTTTTTCCATCGTGTTTGTGTCGACACCAAACGTACAGGAACCGATACAGTCCATTGTAAAACGTGCCATGAAAGTTCTTGCTTCTATTTGATTGGACATTTTAACCTCCTGGTCCAACATTTTTTCGAACACGTGAGAGCACTTCTGAATCAGATGGAACATGTTCTTCATCTTGGCAGAAGTGAACATAGGAGTGAGGTTCTGTCTCAACACCTTCCATTCATCGCCGTAAGTGTTGAACAAGTTAGTCAAAAGCATTTCTCTGTGAACATATTTGGATGTTTCGCGGCTGCTGAAGAAGTAAAAGTCTTTCGTCATGACTGTCTTGAGGAGCTCAGGATCTTGGACGACCAAAGCAGGTTCTGTGCCGTAATAATAACCAAAGTACGGTACATTTGGAAACTTTTGACAGAGTTCTTGAATCACGTCGGTTAAAGACTTCCTGAACAGAATGAAATCAGCAAAGTTTCCTAAAATAGGCACTGGTTTGATGTGTGGTACATTTTTCCTCTCCCAATACTGTGATCTTCTAGCGATGTAGGCTGCGAGGATGACCAGCGGGAGCGCGATAACGACTAGTAGTAACGTCAACATGATGGACACTGTAGTGGTGCTTGAATACCGGAACTCCACATATTTATACAGCTCCATATCAACACCACTCTAAATAAGTGCAATGATCGAAGAGCACTTGTTTTGTTAAATCGTAAATTATCTACCGATAGTAAGCTCCTCTAGAGCTTACTATCGGTAGATAATTCATTTTTTACCTACACAATTTCGTTAGGGCCTTTGGTGTCCAAAAACTTAGTAGAGGATGCCAGGTTTGCCGCTGATATGTCACATACGGCCGTGAGGATACACGTCGTGGTTTAGTGGGTATTACCGTGGCGGTATGTTGCGGTAGAGTCCCACTTATCCTTGCACTTAACCCAGAGTGCTGGTGGGCAGATTTATGCATTAGCCACGTTAAAGAAAAAGAAAAAGGTTCCCAGCTGACATTGGGTATATACAGAACTCTAATAATTTAATCTGATTAAAAAATCTCTTAATTTGTAGTCAAACTATAATGAAGAAAAAGGGGAGGGATATCACATGATTCGAAGTGATGTGATCATGAAAAAGATAAAATTTAAATACCAGTAATATTGAGTTACAAACTACGCAATAATTATGAATTATTAAATAATATTAATGAGCGATTTTGTTTGGATATTGTTTTTTCTTTCTATCGCAATTTACCTTTCTTTGATACCAACAAAAGGGAGAAATCTTACATATTTGTTGTGAGAAAATTATCGTTACGTTACTGAAAAACAAAAATAAAATGATTTATGTGTCGATTATAAAATACGCGGTAACTTTAATAATACAATTTTTGTAGTCTAGAGAACAGATACCCTGCTTCAAGAAAATTCAAAGCAGTGAAATGTCCTGTATCCTGTTCTTCGACTTTAAATGCCATTCTCTCGTGTCGAAAAGGTTGATAAAGGATCTAAAGAAATAATTTCAGTTGACAAAAGTGTTGTTCTGGCCGAAATAATATACATTCATGTATTACGATTAACTTATTACCATTTATCTTTAACGAAAACTAGTGACATTTGTACTGTGAGGTGGTCGTGGCTTAGATAACAACAGCCGCGAGGATCGATCTCTGAGGTTAAGCCACGCTTGCCGAGGTTGTTCTTGGATTGGTGACCATCTCATACATATCGAGTTCCTCCGTGTAGAGCACGTTAAATTGTGAGTCCCGGATGTCAATTATGAAGATCTTTAACAGTCGTTAACAGTAATCAGAAGCTTGAAAGTCTAACAACCAGTCTTACCGAAGGGTATTGTGTTATAACCCAAGTAACTAGGTTGTGGAGGTCAGATGGGCAGACCTGAAATTACTTCAAGAAGTCCTGACCCGTGGCAATAATCAAGTGTATTTTGTGAAGGAGACTAAGAGCTTGTATAAATTCATGCAGATCGCTTAAGGCCTTTGTAACTTGCCATGTGCAAGAGCATAACTCACGCTTTTTCGAAATCTGGATACGATCGACATAAATAATTTATTTAACTTTTTGAAACTTTTGGCCAAAAAGCTTTCGCCCCGAGCCAAGACGTAAAACGATTTATTAAAAACTAAAAACGGCAGAAAATCTTTTTTATAAATCCAAAATAAATCATCTTTTCTTAGTAAATACATCTGCACAACAAACATAAAGCAAAGTGCTCGTTTTTTGTACAAAGATTACTTTGTAATTCATTAAAATGTACATTAGTACATTTTAATGAATTAAAGATAAGAACAATCTTAATTATAATGACGTAATTGTGGCCTATTATCAAACGGCGAGGCGCCCGTAGCCAGTTGCGCTCACCGGTCGGTAAACGATCTGTGGGTTAAGCAAACCTTGCCGCGGTCATTCCACAGATGGGTGACCGCATAGTGGTATCTGAACAGGGCGTCTCCGTGCTTCGGAGGGCACGTAAAAAGTCGGTCCCGGTTGTTGTCAATTAAGATAACAGTCGTTAAGCCACGTCAAAGGCCTTCGGGCGGCTTGAACAACTTTGACACTAGGTTGACCACTAACCATACGATAAGAAGAAGATTATCAACCGGCCATCTAATAATTTTGTATGACAACCGGATCAGCGCTACTAACAAGTGTCGCCCGACAACCAATTGTTAGTTACATTTTAAATGTCAAATTCTCGATAATCATTAAAACCGAGTGTGGAGAATCCCGCTTGATCAAGTACGTATATTTTCTATTGCGATATGTGACCCAACTTACCATTAATTCCAGCAAGACTTGTACGTAAGCGACGGTTTGGCGCTAAAGTTTCGGCAGATGTGACACAATAAATTAGTACGCTACGATTTTCGGTGAGGGGAAAGTACCGGTTCCTAATTTAAACTAGATTTTTTCTAAAGAGTAGACCGCAGTTTGGTTACGTGCCCTTTAAATGGCAATAAACTCGCCCCTTATTACATGGGACTAACATTGTTAATGGCTAAACTCTAGTGTATTTCATACACTTCGATCGGCATTTTGAGGCGTAATAGGTCACTGACCTTAACACGATGTAAAAGAAAAACATATTTGTAATAAATCATTTATTATTTAATTAAATTAGTATTATCATCAGACCATCAAATTACAAATAGTAATAATACGTCATCAGTTGCAAAACAAGAGGAATACAACAATTCAAAATATGACAATAGTCCTAAGAGTATTTAGAGATGAACAGTTAAAATATCCATAATTATGCTATACAACAACATACACATACAAAAACAGGTAAACATTCGCACAACTAACATAATTTCAAAAGTATAAGGAAATATAATTACAATTTATATTATTCGCAACATTCAATATAAACTAAGTCTACTATGTACAAATAGATAAAAAAGAATAATAACAAAAGATAGCGCGCAACGCGTCATAGTACTCCTCCACGTCGCTGTCCATCGGGAACGTTCTCAGAATTCTGGCCGCATTGCCACGTTGTATGGCATTGCTTAACCAACATAATTTATATACAAAGAGAGAGCATACCTAACCGGCATACAATTTCATACTCATCTACTTTCAACAAATCACTATACAGACTTAATTAGCTTTAGCAAACAGTCTTTGTTCCCAGCCGTCTCGTTCAACGAGCTTCAGGTTTATTCCACCCTTAGCGAGTGTTATAAGACTCTTGGGTTCTATCGTCAGCTTCTTCTCCATGCCATCAGCCAGTTCCACTCGGTACTTCTTGAACAGAGTGATGAAGCCAGCCATCATCTGCATTTTTGCAAATCGCATACCTGAGGAAAAAAACGTGTTAAATATAAATGATAATATATGTGACGTATTCTCTTTTATCTTCATATGAAAGGTCGTGGGTTATCGTTTATCAAATATTATACTACAAATGTCAGCCCAATACTAACGAAAATCTTCGTCTTTGTCACTAGCATTCAGTTTCATACGCCTAATATTTTACAATAACTTACCTATACAAACTCTAGGTCCATCACCGAACGGCATGTATGTATAAGGCTTGATGTCTCGCTTGTTATCTCCGTAGAACCTCTCCGGCTTATACTCTTCAGGTTCAGGGAAGAAGTCAGGGTTGTTGTGTAAGTGAATCACAGGAAGATGTACTCGAAGACCTTTCTCCAGTCGTAAACCGTCTGGTAAAGTATAGTCTTCAGCCATTTCACGAGTCAACATCGACAGTACAGGGTACAGTCGCAGAGTTTCATCGATACACGCGTCAAGGTACGGCATCTCCGTGATACACTCGTATTTCAACACATTGTCATTGCGACGCAAATACTCGTCCACCTCTTGCAGCACTCGTTCCTGTATCTCGGGGTGCTTAGCTAACTCGTACATTGTGAAGCTCAGAGTAGTGGCTGACGTTTCGTATCCTGCAGCGAAGAATATAAAACATTGTGCCACTAAAATATCATCACTGATTTCCAAATTAATTTTCTTATCCGTCGGTGATTTCTTGTTCGTCAGACTGTCTCCAGTAATAGTCTTGTTGGTCTTCATATTCAGTATCAAGTCAACGAAATCATTCCTCGACGTCGGCTTGTACTGTCGCCCCTCAAAGATACCGGTCATTAGTTGCTTAAAGAATGACTCCACGTTCTTTGGGAACGACTCGAATCCCATTGCGTAAAATATTGCAGGCCAAATAGATCGCATAACCATCTTAAACGATCTGCTAAACTGAATATCAAATATAGAGTTACCGATGTTCGTGAAGATGTTATCTTTTACTTTTTCCATCGTATTTGTGTCGACACCGAACGCACAAGAACCGATACAGTCCATTGTAAAACGAGCCATGAAACTTCTCGCTTCTATTTTATTGGTTATTTTGACTTCCTGGTCCAGCAATTTTTCGAACACATGAGAGCACTTCTGAATCAGATGGAACATGTTCTTCATCTTGGCAGAAGTGAACATAGGAGTGAGGTTCTGTCTCAACACCTTCCATTCATCGCCGTAAGTACTAAACAAGTTAGTCGTAAGCATTTCTCTGTGAACATATTTGGATGCTTCGCGGCCGCTGAAGAAGTAAAAGTCTTTCGTCATGACTGTCTTAAGGAGCTCAGGATCTTGGACGACCAAGGCTGGTTCTGTGCCGTAATAATAACCAAAGTACGGTACATTTGGGAACTTTTGACAGAGCTCTTGAATCACATCGGTTAAAGACTTCCTGAACAGAATGAAATCAGCAAAGTTTCCTAAAATAGGCACTGGTTTGATGTGTGGTACATTTTTCCTCTCCCAATACTGTGATCTTCTAGCGATGTAGGCTGCGAGGATGACAAGCGGGAGTGCGATAACGACTAGTAGTAACGTCAACATGATGGACGCTGTAGTGATGCTCGAATGTCCGAACACTACTTATTTATACGGCACGTTATCAACGTCACTTTAAATATTATCTTTATTTTGTTTTGTTCGGTGATACTACGTTTCTTACACGTGCTAGGTTTATGCGGTCACTACGCCGTAACAACAACTCGCGAATGCCATGGATTCGACCATCACACGGAACAAAATTGAAATTCTATTTATCAACAAATAGTTTTTTCATGTCTAGTTTTTCCTTCGTGTTTGTTTTTGTATGTTTTTAACAGTTCCGCAATGTATGATTAATACTTAGAGCAGGTGTCGTGTCTTAAAAAAATGTTGTGTAAACATCAACAGATTTTTTTTGTGCGAACTTCACACTGAACAGTCGCCGGGAATTACATATATAAATAGAGCTTATCATTATAACGAATGCCGAAACTAATATCTAGATTATTTCTGAATCGTATACTTTCTTATCTTCCCGTAAATATAGCAAAATTTCTTTGACCGCAGCATGAGGTCTGTGATTCCTTTCCTAGGTCGAAAAAAGTACAGATAAATTTCTCTAATTTCATATTCTCAAGGATTTACGTTCATACATTTCAGCCTACACCTTCGGATAAAAAAGCCTTATAATCAGCAGCCGCATATTCTACCCAGACCACGTAGCAATTATTTATACATCAGTCAGACATTTTTGAAATATTGAAACCGTGTAAAAATGCCTCTACGTGTTGTTTGCGACCTCACGCACGCTTTCAAAATGTCCAGGAGTCGGTAGTCCCGAGTAATAATTGGTCACTCCAACACGCATGAACGGCGGGACCGATTTCATTAACTCTTTTTTTATAATTTTCTTTAAAGTACGGGGATGACTCCTTCTGAGAATAAAGTAAAGAATAAAAATAAGAAAATTTAAGGAGAATTATGAATTACTAGCTGACCCGCGCAACTTCGCTTGCGTCACATAAGAGAGAATGTACTCGTATCTAAATTTTCCCCGTTTTTGTAACATTTTTCGTTGCTACTCCGCTCCTATTGGTCGTAGCGTGATGAAATATTGCCTATAGCCTTCCTCAATAACTGGACTATCTAACACTGAAATAAATTTTCAAATCGGACCAGTAGTTCCTGAGATTAGCGCGTTCAAACAAACAAACTCTTCAGCTTTATAATATTAGCATAGATTTATTCAAAATCGTCTGTTAGGCGATACAAAGTTTGCGGGATCCGCTATAGTACATAATAAAATGATTCGCTATTTTAGTTTCTTTGTACGAATGTACTAATCTTCGTAATGAGCAGTCTGTTTTGAATTGTCATCGTGAGGTAATAACTGATTACGTTCACTAACAACATAAATAATATCATTTTATCTTCTGGAACTAAAAATAACAATTCGTCAACTACCGTATGTAAAAAATAGATAGATATTAGATACCTACTTGTGATTAGGTGTCATTTTATCAGTGATTTAGTCCGCCTGGCTGTGCCCGGATAAGCAAAACGAACTTTGCACAGTATAATAATGATGATCAAGCATTTGTCTAAGTTTTTTTTAAAGTTATAGTTACTTACACGTTTTCTCTTTGCAATAAACATCCTGAGATAAAAAAAATAACACTGGACAACTAAATCACGGTAATTTGATTCCAAACTAAGTGGAATTTATACTATGGTAACTAAGAACTAATTGCATACTGCACAGACAAATTACACACAACAAGTACAACGTAAATATAGTAAAATTAAGTAGTAGTATCACGCATAGATTTCGTTTGTTAAATCTTAAATCACAACTTTTGGTCGCGGGGATTTTTACAAACATGCAAACAATTATAATATGTGTATCGCACAAATAATTGTCCCGTGCGGGAATCGCACCCACGGCTATATTGGGAAATTTAAAAAGAAAATTTGGGCAGTGATGGGGGTTAATGGCATAGGCGTCTGGGATATAGGTTGAGAGACTGTGGAACGCTGCAACTGTGGAAAAGTAGTTGGTGAAGATTACAGTGGCTTGGATAGATAGGCCAGGATTGCATGCCCGAATATCTTTATTCTATAAAAGACGGATCCATACGTAGGTCGTAGAGGCATCTCTAACTATAAGTATAAATCACAACACTAGCAATTTTTTTACGAACATAATGTACCGCCAACGCGGTAGGCCCAGAAAGAGATGGCGAGATGAGTTGGACTCTCATACTAAAGATTGGCATCAAATAGCTTTAGACAGAGATAGATGGAAAGAGGGAAGGGAGGCCTTTGCCCTGCAGTGGGACAATATGGGCTGATAATAATAATAATAATGTACCGCTTATTATGTCGATGTAAACATGTACAAAAATATTATTAAGTAAACATTTTTTTTTATTTCAACGGATGAAGGATATCATCTTTGCAAACTGATTACTTACGAATTTTTTTTATAAGAAACTGATTAATGCTCAGTTTTTGAGTATATTAAGCGGTGGTTTATCTATTCAATAAAGTTTTTTTTCATATGAGTTTAAACGCTATTGAATATATAAACTACCGCTAAATGCACCTCAGAAACCGAGGGTAAGTAGACTATAAAAATACGTATTTAATTTACATTAAGCTTACTGCATGTTTTACTAGCGGCACGTTTTAGTTCAAAAGTACGTTGCTCCGGTTTTAATATCTATACTACTAATATTATAAAGCTGAAGAGTTTGTTTGTTTGTTTGTTTGAACGCGCTAATCTCATTAACTACTGGTCCGATTTGAAAAATTCTTTCAGTGTTGGATGGTCCATTTATCGAGGAAGGTTTTAGGCTATATATCATCACGCTACGACCAATAGGAGCAGAGTACCAGTGCAAAATGTTACAAAAACGGGGAAAAAAATTGTGACGCAAGCGAAGTTGCGCGGGTCAGCTAGTTCAGTATAATGATGATTTCGATTCATGCGTCACTACCAGTGGAGGTCTTTGCATCCGCTTAGGGCAAAAAAGCTATTCTTGAGGTAGAAAGTTTAGGTCATGGACCTCTGTGCCTCGGAGAGCTTTGTAATTTCTCGGTCGTATTAGTTACTGTTCTACAAAGTTACTAAAGTGTAGCAATAGAGGGTGTACTTTTGTATAACGCAGTATAAACAAAAATAGACACTATAAACAAACTCCTGCACAGTTGGCGAATTTTAATGGAACTATTGATTTAATCATTCTTGTTCATATTTGTACTTTGTCATATTATTTTTTATTCCAGCTCGAAATTTTAATGTACTAAATAAATATGAAAGAAATTGTCTAAAGGTGATTCCAGTACTTAGCATAAACTTGACAATGACCTAAAATTTAAAATTATTTCACCTTTTTGTTTACTTCTTATTATAAACAATTTTTGGGATAGTTTCATACTTGAAAAAAATCTAAATCATCTTTACCAACCTATTTTTTTTACAAATGTGCTTATTGATGTACCTAATAAAAAATACATTTAAACATGTTAAGATTATTTCATATATTTATTATATAACAGCAAAACAAAGGTGTTCTCCCCAAATTAGAGATATTGTTGGATCCGAAGTCCAGCATGCTAGCCAAGTGTGGGGGGAACAAACTGACTGAATATAGGAACTGAAGGTGACTTAAACCTTGGATGTTTGAGAGTATGAGTATATAGGAGAAAATTTGGGACGTAAACCTTTCAGTCAGCTTCCAAATATAAGATCTAGGGCCTAATTAGCTTTAGCAAACAGTCTTTGTTCCCAGCCGTCTCGTTCAACGAGCTTGACGTTTATTCCACCCTTAGCTTGTGTTATAAGACTCCTGGGTTCTATCGTCAGCTTCTTCTCCATGCCGTCAGCCAGTTCCACTCGGTACTTCTTGAACAGAGTGATGAAGCCAGCTATCATCTGCATTTTCGCAAATCTCATACCTGGAGAGAAAGAAGAATGGCATTATTTTCAATCTATGGCACAATTTCTTTATCTAATCTTTTTGGTGCATTAAAGGTTTTGTTACTGATATGGTGGTTATAAGATTTTGCTAGGTTAGCTAATTACGTAACAACTTGGCAGAATAAAATGACGATTAACTTGGTAGCTACTGTTTGAATCTCACAACTTTCAAAAGTAGAAGAACTGAAGTGTCAGATTTTTTTAAGAGTTTGACATCAGAGAGTTTTGATGGCGCAAATAACTTACCTATACACACTCTAGGTCCATCACCGAACGGCATGTACGTGTAAGGCTTGATGTCCCGCTTGTTATCTCCGTAGAACCTCTCCGGCCTATACTCTTCAGGTTCAGGGAAGAAGTCAGGGTTGTAATGTAAGTGACTTAAGGGAAGATGTACTCGAAGACCTTTCTCCAATCGCAAACCGTCTGGTAATGTGTAGTCTTCAGCCACTTCCCGAGTTATCATTGGCAGTACAGGGTACAGTCGCAGTGCTTCATCGATACATGCGTCAAGGTACGGCATCTCCGTGATACACTCGTATTTCAACACATTGTCATTGCGACGCAAATACTCGTCCACCTCTTGCAGCACTCGTTCCTGTATCTCAGGGTGCTTAGCTAACTCGTACATTGTGAAACTCAGAGTAGTGGCTGACGTTTCGTATCCAGCAGCGAAGAATATAAAACATTGTGCCACTAAAATATCATCACTGATCTCCAAATTAATCTTCTTATCCGTCAGCGATTTCGTGTTTGTCAGACTGTCTCCAGTAATAGACTGGTTGGTCTTCATGTTCAG
The DNA here is from genome assembly GCF_050436995.1 of Anticarsia gemmatalis. Lineage (NCBI taxonomy): Eukaryota > Metazoa > Arthropoda > Insecta > Lepidoptera > Erebidae > Anticarsia > Anticarsia gemmatalis. The sequence continues at coordinate 2,027,799 of NC_134764.1, read as the reverse complement.
TATCAAGTCAACGAAATCATTTCTCGATGTCGGCTTGTACTGTCGCCCCTCAAAGATACCAGTCATTAGTTGCTTAAAAAATGACTCCAATTTCTTCGGGAACGCCTCCATTCTGAGAGCGTAAAAGACTGCTGGCCAAATAATGCGTATATTTGTTCTAAACGCTCTGCCGAACTGAATATCAAATATAGAGTTACCGATGCTCATGAATACGTTGTCTTCTACTTTCTCCATCGTGTTTGTGTCGACACCGAACGCACAGGAACCGATGCAGTCCATTGTAAAACGAGCCATGAAATTTCTCACTTCTATAGTATGATTGGACATTTTGACCTCCTGGTCCAGGGTTCTTTCAAACACGTGAGAGCACTTCTGAATCAGATGGAACATGTTCTTCATCTTGGCAGAAGTGAACATAGGAGTGAGGTTCTGTCTCAACACCTTCCATTCATCGCCGTAAGTGTGGAACAAGTTGGTCATAAGCATTTCTTTATGAACATATTTAGATGTTTCGCGGCTGCTGAAGAAGTAAAAGTCTTTCGTCATGACTGTCTTAAGGAGCTCAGGATCTTGGACGACCAAGGTTGGTTCTGTGCCGTAATAATAACCATAGTACGGTACATTTGGGAACTTTTGACAGAGTTCTTGAATCACATCGGTTAAAGACTTCCTGAACAGAAGGAAATCAGCAAAGTTTCCTAAAATTGGCACTGGTTTGATGTGAGGCACATTCTTCCTCTCCCAATACTGTGATCTTCTAGCGATGTAGGCTGCGAGGATCACGAGTGGCAGCGCGATAACGACTAGTAGTAACGTCAACATGATGGACGCTGTAGTGATGGTTGATTGCCCGAACACTACTTATTTATACGGCTCGTTCTGCGCGTCACTTTAAATTATCTTCATTTCGTGTTCGGTGATGTTATATTTCTTTCACGTGATTGGATAAAGCGGTCTCTACACAGTATAATAGTTCCTGGATGCAATATAGATTCGCCCCTTGCATAATAGGTCGGGGAAAAGTTTTTTTGCATTATAATGTCCTCCTAGCCGATATACGGCTACGGCGGTCAGTTTCATTGAAACTGGCCATCTATGCAGGACTTTGTTTATAGTGTCCAAGTGTGTGCACAATACACAGGTACACTCTCTATTCCATCACTCTCATAGTTTGGTGGGACGGATAACCGACACGACCAGTGAGAGGTCAGGCGCAGGACCGACGGCTTTACGTGCTCTCCGAGGCACGGAGGTCTTCTTTTGCATTATATATAGTATGTATGAACTTGTAATAAAATCTCTTTGGCTTCAAGAATCGCAAATGAGTACACGGTTCATTTGTTTTTTTTCAGTGAGCTCGTAAGGTACCCAAATATCGAGGATTTTGTGTAGAGAAAAGATTTTATTACAAGTTCATACATATTATAATATGAAAATACTTTTTCCCCGTCCTAATAGATCAATGCTAATTAAAAAGTAAATTATTGTTCGTTTTTTGTATGCATATAAAATCTTCGCGATATAATGGTAACAAAATTCAGAAACGGAGAATTGTATCTTAAAAAAAATTTAGGACTTGATTTCAAAGCATTAAATTGGCCAGTAACAAAGAATCACTTATGACAGTAAATGATAAAACTATTACTCAGATTATTTTTTAATCTTATACTTTATAATGATTTGTTAAGGGTTGATTTGTGTTGGGTTTTTACTCAGTAATAGTGAAGAGCTTGTTTTAGTATAAATGACAAGATAGATTGATGATTTAGCTCTTGGATTTGTGGTAAACAATATAATTGGCGAAACTTTCAAATAGTTTATACACTCAGCTTACACCTTCGGATAAAAAACCTTGTTTAAAAAATCTAAGATAATATTATGCAATGAACTAAATTACCTACGCTAATAATACGAAAATTTAAGTAGTTACTCAGCCCCACCTTTTTACCAACTATGTTGGAGTCGGCTTCCATTCTCATCAGATGAAGCTGAATACCAGTATTTTATATGGTGAGACTGGTTATCGGACCTCCACAAAATGACAACAGGGACCCACAATTTAACGTGCCTTCCAAAACATAAAGGAACTCGATATAAGATGATCAGTGGTGACCCAACTACAGATCAACCTCGGCAAGCGTAGCTTAATCTCAGATTCTTGCGGTTGTCGCTATTTAACCACGAGCTGCAAGGTTAAATTTATACTTCAATCGTTCAATCTCCTTCTTTCTAATAAATTTAAACGAACAAAAACCAGGATAGCTTATTTTTTGGGCGGTATGGAAGTCACAAGCGTGCGAAGGAGGTGAAATTCCTCGTGGTCGAAGCCACGTGACGAAAGCTAGCAAGACAATAAAGTACCTTAAGTACATTTTCATGCATGCAAATTTCTGCAACTAAGGGTCAGTTATGAAAAATCATCATGAGAAAGAAAAAATAAACGATACATTTTTTATCTCTTAGAACTCATAAACACAAATATATTTACTATTATTTTAAAATATTTAGTATTTGTAAAACCACGTTGCACTTTTAACATCGATAAGACGCCGTAACATTACCAACTCGAAAATATTTTTGAGCACTCAAACCCCACGGACAGATGGCCGGAATATCATATTGAGAAAAATATATTAACGATATATTTTTGATAGCTTACAACTACTAATAGAATTCGCTCCCACTATCCAGTTCAACGTAAAATAATCAGATAGGGTTAAAATCAGACTGTCGGTCATAAAACGTCTGCCAAATCCCCTTCGCAACATGTTTTTCAGAGTCGACCCCACGTAACAATGAATAAGGACAATAAAAAGATAATCATTGTTTCTATATACGTATAAATGGACTTTATAGTAAACTAGCTGACCCGCGCAACTTCGTTTGCGTCACATTAGAGAGAATGGGTCAAATTTTTCTCCGTTTTTGTAATTTTTTTTATTGCTGCTCTGCCCCTATTGGCCGTAACGTGATGATATATAACCTATAGCCTTTCTCGATAAATGGACTATCTAATATTGAAAGAATTTTTCAAATCGGACGAGTAGTTCCTGAGATTAACGCGTTCAAACAAACAAACAAACAAACTCTTCAGCTTTATAATATTAGTAAGTATAGATCAGCTTTATAATATTAGTATAGATTAGTATAGATAAAGTGTTATGTGCAAACATGCTTATTTATACGACTAACGGTCAGTTTTGAAATATCATCATGAAAAAGAAAAGTGATATCTTTATAATCTTTAAAACTAAAAATAAAATTAATCAATTTAAGTACAAAACAAATATATACTTGTGGCTATTTATGAACTTGTAGCTTACCAAGGCTACTTAATAGCTTACTAGCCCCCGGTTTCTGAGCACATTTAGCGGTAGTTTATCTATTCAATAGCGTTTTTTTAATGAGTTTAAACGCTATTGAGTAGATAAACTACCGCTAAATGTACTTCAGAAATTTTGAAGGTATGCGAAGTCCCCAACCCGCACTTGGCCGGCGTGATGGACTCAAGGCCTGTCTTTCATGCTGGGAATAGACCCTTGCCCGGCAGTGGGATAGTAAGGGTCTTTTTTAAATAACAATATACCAAGTCTGAAGTCAAAGATGAACTTCCGTAAACTTCCCTTCTACATTTTTGCTCATTCGATTTGTATGTTAGTCGAATTATATCTGTCACTTGCAAATTGTTATCTAAACATACGATACACGTAATTCATACGTTTTAAAGTCCCCGCGACATATTAGCAATTCTTAGTCCGGGAGCTATTTATTTTTATTTATTATTTTTGGAAAACTTGCGGCTACTACAATAAGTAGAAAAAGTAATTCATAACATTTTTAAGGCACAAGTTTTCGCTTACAATATGTCTCAATACTAGAATTAATTCTAATTTCTACTGGTGTTATATGCATTATACAATTATATTAAATTATATATGTTGTCACGAATTTAATGTTCAATATAACGGGCAATTCCGATGATATTATTATCATGTGTCACCAGCCAACTAAGCAACAATTTATTTACATTCCATAGTTTTCATATTTGTACTTTGCCGAATTATTTTTATTTCAATTCAAAGTTTAAAACTACAACTACTTAAATATAAAAAAACTTTGTCCAATGACACACTCGTTAGAATACTTATTATACCCAATCATATGCTATAGTTTTTAAATAAAAAAGAAATAAATGAATAATGATTTAATAAATGAATACGCAACAATTATATTATGATTCTTGTTTATTTTTTTAACATTATTTAGTAACCCAATTGTGACCCACCTTTTGGGTGGGTCCTCTCCCGAAATTAAGTGTTATTTCAATATATTATTACCACGCAAGTATGCAAAGATTTTGTTTCCTTCAGTTCTTATTTTCAGTCAGTTCAGCAAATAAGTAACAGGACCTAATTAGCTTTAGCAAATAGTCTTTGTTCCCAGCCGTCACGTTCAACGAGTTTGAGGTTTATTCCACCCTTAGCTTGTGTTATAAGACTCTTGGGCTCCATCGTCAGCTTCCTCTTCATGCCATCAGCCAGTTCCACTCGGTACTTCTTGAACAAAGTGATGAAGCCAGCCATCATCTGCATTTTTGCGAATCTCATACCTGAGAAAAGAAATAATTGGCATTATTTTCAGTTTTACAGAACAATTTCCCCAGGATTAATTTATTTATCTAATATATTTATTGATAGCATTAAAGGTTTTAGTATTAATATGGCGGTTATAAAATTCTGGTAGGAATTACATGTATAATAAATTGAAAACGAAGGTACATACATACTGACTGAATAAAATGATAACCAATTTGGTGCGTACAACTTGGATCTTACCACTTTCAAGGGTAGAAGATATGAATGTTTCATATGAGACTTTTTTGAAAGAGATTGACACAAAAGAATTTTAATGGCACAAATAGCTTACCTATACACACTCTGGGTCCATCACCGAACGGCATGTATGTATAAGGCTTGATGTCCCGCTTGTTATCTCCGTAGAACCTCTCCGGCTTATACTCTTCTGGTTCAGGGAAGAAGTCAGGGTTGTTGTGTAAGTGAATCACAGGAAGATGTACTCGAAGACCTTTCTCCAATCGCAAACCGTCTGGTAAAGTATAGTCTTCAGCCATTTCACGAGTCAACATCGACAGTACAGGGTACAGTCGCAGAGTTTCATCGATACACGCGTCAAGGTACGGCATCTCCGTGATACACTCGTATTTCAACACATTGTCATTGCGACGCAAATACTCGTCCACCTCTTGCAGCACTCGTTCCTGTATCTCAGGGTGCTTAGCTAACTCGTACATTGTGAAACTCAGAGTAGTGGCTGACGTTTCGTATCCAGCACCGAAGAATATAAAACATTGCGCAACTAAAATATCATCACTGATCTCCAAAGTAATCTTCTTATCCGTCGGTGATTTCGTGTTCGTCAGACTGTCTCCAGTAATAGACTGGTTGGTCTTCATATTCAGTATCAAGTCAACGAAATCATTTCTCGACGTCGGCTTGTACTGTCGCCCCTCAAAAATACCGGTCATTAGTTGCTTAAAAAATGACTCCAATTTCTTCGGAAATACCTCCAATCTGAGGGCGTAAAAGACTGCAGGCCAAATAACGCGTACAATAGTTTTAAACGCTCTGCTGAACTGAATATCAAATATAGAGTTACCGATGCTCGTGAATACGTTGCCTTCTACTTTTTCCATCGTATTTGTGTCGACGCCGAACGCACAGGAACCGATGCAGTCCATTGTAAAACGAGCCATGAAACTTCTCGCTTCTATGGTATGATTGGACATTTTGACCTCCTGGTCCAGGGTTCTTTCGAACACATGAGAGCACTTCTGAATCAGGTGGAACATGTTCTTCATCTTGGCAGAAGTGAACATAGGAGTGAGGTTCTGTCTCAACACTTTCCATTCATCGCCGTAAGTACTAAACAAGTTAGTCATAAGCATTTCTCTGTGCACATATTTGGATGTTTCGCGGCTGCTGAAGAAGTAAAAGTCTTTCGTCATGACTGTCTTAAGGAGCTCAGGATCTTGGACGACCAAGGCTGGTTCTGTGCCGTAATAATAACCAAAGTATGGTACATTTGGGAAGTTTTGACAGAGCTCTTGAATCACATCGGTTAAAGACTTCCTGAACAGAATATAATCAGCAAAGTTTCCTAAAATAGGCACTGGTTTGATGTGTGGTACATTTTTTCTTGCCCAATACTGTGATCTTCTAGCGATGTAGGCTGCGAGGATGACAAGCGGGAGCGCGATAACGACTAGTAGTAACGTCAACATGATGGACGCTGTTATAGTGATGCTTGAATGTCCGAACACTACTTATTTATACGGCTCGTTCTGCGCGTCATTTTAAATTATCTTTATTTCGTGTTCGGTGATGTTACATTTCTTCCACGTGATTGGATAAAGCGGTCTCTACACAGTATAATAGTTCCTGGATGCAGTATAGCTTCGACCCTTACATGGATCAATATTAATTAGAAAGTAAATTCTTATTCGTTTTATGTATGCATATAAAATCTTCGCGATATAACGATAACAACATTCAGAAACTGGGAATTTTATCTTTAAAAATCTAGGACTCGATTTCAAAGCATTAAATTGGCCAGTAACAAAGAATCACTTATGACAGTAAATGATAAAACCTAGATTATTTTTTTAATCTTATACTTTATAATCATTTGTAAGAACAGATTTATTTCTCTGATTTGTGTAGGGAGTATTCTCAGTAATTGTGAAGAGCTTGTTTTAGTATAAATGACAAGTAAATTGATGATTTAGCTCTTGGATTTGTGGTAAACAATATAATTGGTGAAACTTTCAAATATACAATGAACTTAATTAACTACGAAAATAATACGAACATTTAAGTAGTTATTCAGCCCCGCCTTTTACCAACTATGTTGGAGTCGGCTTCCATTCTCATCAGATGAAGCTGAATACCAGTATTTTATATGGTGAGACTGGTTATCGGACCTCCACAAAATGACAACAGGGACCCACAATTTAACGTGCCATCCGAAACGTGGGGGAACTCGATATGTATAAGATGATCACTGTTGAGTCAACTATAGAACAACCTCACCAAACGTAGCTTAACGTCAGAGATCGATCCATGCGGTAGTTGCTACGAGCCACGAGCTTTCCAACTGCAACAAATTTAAATTATAATTATTGTGTAGTTAAAATAATAGCATACTCTCGAATTTTGTTTGTACTTTTCTAAAACTAACTGCAAGACTAACTTTATACTTCACTCATTCAATCTCCTTCTTTCGAATAAATTCAAACGAACAAAAACCTGGAAAGCATCTTTTTCTGGTCATAAGCATTGTGTCATAAATAATCAAAAAATCTTTCTTTATGGTGTGACTGACAACGCACAGCCGCAACTTCTGTCCGTATAAAGTCGAAATCTGGTTTGAAGTTGTGTTATTAGTGCTCCTCTACACATACTAAGCCATCTTCAGATAGATTTTTGGAAATTTCTCCCCGAAGTGAAATTCCGTACGGTGGTAGACACGGGCGAAAAGCTAGTAAGTCTAGAAAGTATCTTAAGCATATTGTACATGCGCGCTAATTTCTGCAACTATGGGTCAGTTTTGAAATATCATCATGAGAAAGAAAAATATATTTAACACAAACAAATATATTTAAATGGGTAGATAATTATCGTTTTTAAATATCACTTTATTTTTTGTGATAATAAAAGGCCAGCCATCTGGTCATGTGTCGCATCGATAAGTCGTCGTAAGATATCACAAAAGATTTTCTGAGCCCTCAAACCCCACAATCATAATATTTAATTAAGAAAAACATAAAAGCAATATATCTCTTTAATTGTTTAGAAATAAAAAATAATCCCTTCCACTTTCCAGTAGGTCTCGTCATAAAACATCAACCAAATCCCCTTAGCAACATGGTTTTAGAGTCGACCCCACGTAACGAAGGATAAGGACAAGAAAAAGAGAGTTATTGTTAATATATAAGTATAATACAACTAAAGAGTAATTAAATACTATGTGCAAATGCGCTTATTTCTACGACTAACGGTCAGTTTTGAAATGTCATCATGAGAAAGAAAAGTGATATCTTTATAATCTTTAAGTCAACCCGCACTTGGCCAGCGTGGTGGACTCAAGGCCTAACCCCTCCCTCATTACGGAAAGAGACCCTTGCCCAGCAGTGGGACATTAATGGGTTAAATTTATTATTATTATTTACTTCAAAACTAATAATAAAGATTAATGATTGTGAGACAAACAAATACATACTTGTGGCTATAAATAAACTCAATGTATGTACGAACATACTATTACATTGAGACGTGATAGCCCAGTGGTTTATGTTGTACCTCCCACGCAAGTGGTCGAGGGTTCGAACCCGAGGCACAAACCAATGACTTTTCGAAGTTATGTGTGTATTAGAAATGAATATTACTTAATCCAACGGTGAAGACAAACATCGTGATGCAACCTTGCATGCCTATGAGTTTTTTAGAACAGTTCTTGAAATTGTATGCAAAGTCCCCGACCGCACGCGGTTAACTCAAGGCCCAACCCTTCCCTCATTCCGGGAGGAGAACCTTGCCCACATACATGTAGGTACACTAAAGGGTTATTTTATGAGTAGAATGACACGATTTTATGTATGTAGGGGAGAGTGGGTAACAGTGGATCACTTTTTTTTTGAAACGATGTATCTCTAAAGTTTAGGTCTAAAGTTTGACTCTCTGTATTTAAATCATAACATAGGTATATAATGTTTATTAAAAAAAGGCATTTGACGACATATACTATATAAAATTTCAAAAATGGTAAGTGATCTACTGTGACCCGGATATGGGTCACAGTGAATTAATGCCTGGGTGTCAGTGAATCCACTGTGGCACAAAGTATTTATAAAGAAATACACAAGACAGGAGAACTTGGATACTATTATCTTTGTCGTTTGGTTGCTATACTTCAGCACATTTTTGCCCTGTTATAGTATTAGTTTTATCTAAATTCAAAACTCTGGTGCCATTTCCAGTCAACATGCCTAGCTAGACATTTTAACATTATTATTATCAACATTATGACGATTAGAAGACGTTGACGTTGTAAATGGAATACATACCAGTCGATCTATCAACCGCTCAGGATTTTGGTCATCAAATATAAGTTTTGCCCGATTTTAATTTTTCTTACCCGATTACGAGGTATTTTTACCTACAAAAGTAGCAGTTCACTGTGACCCAATAAGAAAAGATTCACTGTAACCCATGGGCCATTATTGAATGAGAAAATAAACAAGATAAAAACTACAAATCCTATTGACAAAACAACATTCTTAACAATTAATGTAGACAATAGACAACGTACGACAAAATGAAAATATCCGAATTTCCAATTGACTAGGAGATAATACAAATTTCAAACAGTCGTAAAAAAATATTTCTTTACTTGTTTACTGAAAGGTTTGCAACTGTGGGACTTTTAGCTTTGACAGCGCGTCGACGCCTAGTTAGGAGGAGAGGGGTATTAAAGGTTAGAGTAAATGAGAATCTGAACGAAGTTAGTTATTGAGATTAGTTTCTTCCTTGATTAGGATTCCTTGAATTTCCCCAAAATTTGATGTATATGTTACTGTAAAAGCCCGAACTGTGGCAAATCCTAAGATTTGCCGGTAAAACCTAAGATTTACCAACTCTCAATGGTAAAAGTCCGAACAAGCCGGAGTTTAAAAACTATGTTACGGTATATAAAAAAATCCTCCTTCATAACTATGTTTCTAACTATTTCACGGTATAATTATATACTGTGACATAGTTATAAAGAAGGAGTTTTGGGCACAGCGACATGGGTAGGTTAGGTTAGAAGGCCTTCGTGGTTATTTTTTTTTAACCACCCAGTAGGAGGAGCCCTAGTAGTAGTAGGAGGGGCTCCGGCGACATCTCGACATCATCAAGTGAATATAGGTAAAAGTTCGAAATAAAAGAATTGTTCGGACTTTTACCATTGCGAGTTGGTAAATCTTAGGTTATACCGGAAAATCTTAGGATTTACCACCGTTCGGGCTTTTACAGTAACATATACATTCAATACACATTATTTTATTTTTGTAGTGTGTTAGCTGAATAAGAACTTATGACTGGGGCTACATAACAGTCATTCTTCAAGCCTCAAACGACCTCAGTTCTCCACTGCTAATTATATTTTTTCAAATTTAACATGAAAAAAATGATTACGTGAAAAAGTAAGAAATAAAAAAAATGATTTTTCTTTATTTTTTTTATTTGATAAACAACTCCAATCTACTTTTGGGCAGGTCTTCTCCCGAAATGAAGTGTTATTTTAATATTTTTTAATAATTTATTACAATGCGAGTAGACTTTTTGTCTCCGTCAGTTCCTATTTTCAGTCAGTTCAGCAAATAAGTAACAGGACCTAATTAGCTTTAGCAAATAGTCTTTGTTCCCAGCCGTCACGTTCAACGAGTTTAAGATTTATTCCACCCTTAGCTTGTGTTATAAAGTTCTTGGGTTCTATCGTCAGCTTCCTCTCCATGCCATCAGCCAGTTCCACTCGGTACTTCTTGAACAAAGTGATGAAGCCAGCCATCATCTGCATTTTTGCGAATCTCATACCTGAAAAAAAAATTGGCATTATTTTCAATTTTAATCTATTCTAATCTATTTATTGATGGCATTAAAGGTTTTAGTATTAATATGGCGGTTATAAAATTCTGCTAAGATAGCTAATTACATGTATAATAAATTGAAAACGAAGGTACATACATACTGACTGAATAAAATGATAACCAATTTGGTGCGTACAACTTGGATCTTACCACTTTCAAGGGTAGAAGATATGAATGTTTCATATGAGACTTTTTTGAAAGAGATTGACACAAAAGAGTTTTAATGGCACAAATAGCTTACCTATACACACTCTGGGTCCATCACCGAACGGCATGTATGTATAAGGCTTGATGTCCCGCTTGTTATCTCCGTAGAACCTCTCCGGCCTATACTCTTCTGGTTCAGGGAAGAAGTCAGGGTTGTAATGTAAGTGACTTAAGGGAAGATGTACTCGAAGACCTTTCTCCAATCGTAAACCATCTGGTAATGTGTAGTCTTCAGCCACTTCCCGGGTTAATATTGCCAGTACAGGGTACAGTCGCAGTGCTTCATCGATACACGCGTCAAGGTACGGCATCTCCGTGATACACTCGTATTTCAACACATTGTCATTGCGACGCAAATACTCGTCCACCTCTTGCAGCACTCGTTCCTGTATCTCAGGGTGCTTAGCTAACTCGTACATTGTGAAGCTCAGAGTAGTGGCTGACGTTTCGTATCCAGCAGCGAAGAATATAAAACATTGTGCCACTAAAATATCATCACTGATCTCCAAAGTAATCTTCTTATCCGTCGGTGATTTCTTGTTCGTGAGACTGTCTCCAGTAACAGACTTGTTGGTCTTCATATTCAGTATCAAGTCAACGAAATCGTTTCTCGACGTCGGCTTGTACTTCCGCTCCTCAAATATACCGGTCATTAGTTGCTTAAAGAATGACTCGAATTGACGCGACAGCGCGTCTAATCCTAAGCCGTAAAAGACTGCAGGCCAAATAGTGCGTACCACCATCTTAAACGCTCTACTGGACTCAAGTTCAAACATAGAATTACCGATGTCTCTAAACACATTGCCTTCTACTTTCTCCATCGTATTCGTATCGACGCCAAACGCACAGGAACCGATGCAGTCCATTGTAAAACGAGCCATGAAACTCCTCGCTTCTATTTTATTGGTTATTTTGACCTCCTGGTCCAGCATTCTTTCGAACACATGAGAGCACTTCTGAATCAGATGGAACATGTTCTTCATCTTGGCAGAAGTGAACATAGGAGTGAGGTTCTGTCTCAACACCTTCCATTCATCGCCGTAAGTGTTGAACAAGTTAGTCGTAAGCATTTCTCTATGGACATATTTGGATATTTCGCGGCTGCTGAAGAAGTAAAAGTCTTTCGTCATGACTGTCTTGAGGAGCTCAGGATCTTGGACGACCAAAGCTGGTTCTGTGCCGTAATAATAACCAAAGTACGGTACATTTGGGAACTTTTGACACATATCTCGAGCGACATCGGTTAAAGACTTCCTGAATAGAATATAATCGGCGAAGTTTCCTAAAATAGGCACTGGTTTGATGTGTGGCACATTTTTTCTTGCCCAATACTGTGATCTTCTAGCGATGTAGGCTGCGAGGATGACAAGCGGGAGCGCGATAACGACTAGTAGTAACGTCAACATGTTGGACGCTGCAGTGATGCTTGATTGTCCGAACACTTCTTATTTATACGGCTCGTTCTGCGCGTCACCTACCTACGTTTGATGTATACACGTGCCAGATTAATGGTCATAGTCAACTTATCAACTCGGATACAGATCGTAACCGTATCAACTCGACCTGTAGCGCAGTTCTCAGTCGGTACTGTCGAGTATAGAGAGTTTGACGGCGCCCGGTAGAGGCGCTGAACAGATATTTCGTGTAAAATTTCTCGATAGCTAGCGGGTTGTCGGTAGTATTCTTTGTTTAAAACTACCTTCTGTGAAGTACGCCATTTGTAATTGTAGTGCAACTTATTCACCTCGGATCTATGAATACTACTCGATCTCGATCTCACTTTCGAACTGTTTCGTACGCTTAAGTCAAGTTCGATTGCAGTCTACGGTCGTTGTCTTGTCTCTATCTTCTATCTATGTAGTGACACGAATCGCCTTTAGGTTGAAACCTCTGTGGCAGCGAAGCAAAAGGCGATACGGAGATGACCACTCTCCTATTTGAACTGTGTGCCATGACGCCAAAGCGATCTCTACGCAACAACAACACACACATGCCCAATGGATTTGAACCTCACATGGAACAAAATTTAATATTTGTTTGGTCAACAAATTGTTTATTTGAGTCTAGTTTCTTTTCTTGGGTTCGTGTTAAGTATGTTTGTAAAATTCAAACATTTAAAATGTCGGAGTTGTATCTTAAAGAACTTCGGGTATAAATAGTATGACGTAAAATAATTAGGTATGTAATATAAAAAAATATAAGAAGTTATTTTTATAACTCCTATACAAAAAATAAACGTCCTGTTGAATTTTTTGGAAGCTTTGCAAATAAATGTCTCTTACACACTCTGGTCAATCGTGTCTACAGTATAAAATAAAACTTATTTTACAGGTGTTTCTACACGATAATCACTTCTACGAATCAGTTTTGAAATATCATCATGAGTTGATTTACGTACTTATAGAAAAACATTTACGATATCTTTTTAATCCACTACAACAAAAAATGTAAATTAGTCAACATCTGTATGTAGAAACAGATACCTGGTTGTGATTTTAATCTCAAGCCATTGATAATTGTTAATGACTACTGGCTCACTTTGTCCGGGTAAGGATAGCTTCTTCTTCTTCTTATCGTGTGGTTAGTGGTCAACCTAGTGTCAAAGTTGTTCAAGCCGCTCATGGCCTATGACGTATCTTAATTGACAACAACCGGGACCGACTTTGGAAGCACGGAGATGCCCAGTTCAAGTACCACTATGCGGTTACCCATCTATGGTATGACCGCGCCAACGTTTGCTTAACCCACAGATCGTTTGCCGACCGGTGAGCGTAACCGGCTATGGGCACCTCTAAGGATAGCTAATTTGCAAGTAAGTTATAATTATAATTATAATTATTGGTAGGTAAAATAGTTTTTATTATAATTATAGTGTTATTGGTAAATCTATGCAAAGCTTAACAGCAAAGCATGTATCTAGTTGGCTCACGATGCGTTTCGTCCGGAGGGTCCGTTGACTAAACCCCAGGTTATCGGTAAAAGTTTATATTTTGAAATATATTATTTACATTTGGCGTAAGCAATGTCCCTACATATATTATAAATATTTTTGCCGATTGTACACAGCCTGTAATAAAAACAAGACGAATAAAGAAGATTTTACATAATTTTTTTATGTAAAATCTTCTTTAATTTTTATGTAAAGTATATATTATATCTTCTTTTGCTTAAAAAAGGCAAAGGACATCTACAAACCGTGATTACACTATGCAACACCAAAAAATTCACTGATCCCGAATGGTAATTCGTATTAAGCATACTTAGTGTAATAAAGAAAACACATTTATATTTATATATCACGTCACAAAAGAGAGATAAGAAGAATCTTGATTTGTTTACTGTCTGCTTCACTTTTTTGTGGATTGTCATAAAAATATATGTTTTCTGGGTACACAAGTCATCAAACGTTCAGATTACTCATTAATGACATGGGTTCAGTGAGTGATGAACATGGAGAAAGATTTCATCCAGAAATTGCAGAGTATGAGAAGCGTTATCAGGGTAGATAGGAACCAGCCATGCTTGCAGACTACTGTTGGAGCCTCCAGAGGGATACTGTGTCTACTGGTTACAAGAGGAAAGCCAATCGTTAAAAAAAACATGTTTTTTAATGTATAATAAAAATTTTAGTCTCTCCTTTATACAATTTTTTCAAAATCAGTAAGCCTATCACTACTAAATCTGACGTGTTGTAATAACTTTATTTATACACACCGAATAGTTTTAAGGTGATAAGTCATAATTATACATACTGTAAGTCAGGTGTTTTTTTTTCAAATTTGTTGCATAGTGTTATTAATGACATATTTTTTTCCGAACTTAGCATGAATATAAAACTGGTTATATAGATTCAAAAAACCTGTTTAACTGGCATAATATAAGCCTATTATATATATTATCAATAACATAGAAGAGGCTACTAGATTGTATTAAGCGTAATTGAAAGCACTTGACATTCCACACTAAACAATGAAAGCTGCATTGAAAAAAAACGCCAAGTCATGCTTATAAATCATATTTATAAACTATAATCATGACTTCGCATATTTTTCACTCATGAAGACGAATTGAATCAAAACGATGCTGTTTTTGCATAGTCCTAATGCAAAGGTGAGGAGCAAAACACTTATTACTGCTTTATCGTACTTTGATAATAATGTTCTCGAGTAATGATGATTGGCATTTTAAAGAATAATTGTTTAGTCAGATGTTCTTTCGTTTTTTTAGTGATGTAATAATATAAAACATTAAATCATATATCATTGACGTGCGGTAACCTGTGTTGCGAAGTCATTGCACTGAATCTTTACAATGCCGGATCTATTTTCGATTTTATAATAGTTTCAGGTGTGAGTGTGTGTTTCGTATTTCTTTATCTATTATTCGTGAAAGGTGAAGTGAATGAAATATACGTTCCGCCATTTATAATGATAGTTCCATGTAGTAGCGAGCCTATAGTTTTATGGGGTAAGATACCAAACTCCAGGATACTTATAAGAATAATAATATGCCAATATATATCAGTAGCGCTACCATGAGTTGGTAACTATAGTCTCCCGGAGACACTGTAGTTCTCGTAAAACTCGAACAGCGCCTCTAGCGGATAGTTAAGGTACCAAAATTGCTACCATGGGTCGCCATATTTAATAACGTGTAGTTAAATTAAACAACAGTGAATGTAGATTGGCTTTGTCGTTCATTCTTTCCCTATTTGAGCCCACTGTTGTAGTTGCGTTCTCACGTTAACTACTCTAGTTTTTAACTACGCCAACTCATGGTAGGGCTACAGAAAAACCCGACTAGTCCTAAGCTCCCTATGGGGAAAAGGTGTGATTTCACTTATGTGAATTACAAAAACCCAATACCACTTTGCGAAATCTGGGAACCGAACTTGTGACCTCGTGATCAGCAGTCGCAGATAGCTGCCTTAGCGACAAAGTGATTTGTTTATTATGTTTTATTCTCATTGGTGGTCATGGCGGGGGGTGTGTTTTTATATACAAAGATAAGAAGGAGATAAAAACTTATGTAAACTAGACATTTATCTCTGTTCCGTGAAACCACAAAGCGAGACGTTACGAGATGATGATTAAATAAATAATTGTGTGGCTTTACGCTTTGAAAACTTTTTGTACTTATAAATTTCTAGTTTTATCCGTGTATTTTGAAGTAGGTATGTTAAGCAGTAATTATCTGGTTACAGTAGCGGGCTTTCCTACAGTCGCTAGTAGAAACTATCGAGAATGTGACGTTAGAATGTACTTCAAAATTAGTTCTTACGACACTCGCAAGGGGCGCTGATCCGATGTTCATACTTTGTCGATAGCTCGGCGATTTTTGATAGTCGTTAGTAGTGACAAAGAAAACTCATGCAATATGAATCATTTCAAGTCGCAGGGACTATTACACCAGAAAGATTCCGACGGATGCCCCACGACGGTCTACATTTCGTCTAGAATTTTCGCTCTTCATATGTATATGGCGATATCGCAAGCCTCGTGTCTGACTTTCGGCGACGACCGAGGCGTGACATGGCAAACTAAGTCTGATAACGTCGCACTAATTAACCTGATATTGCTGACGACACAAG
The DNA here is from genome assembly GCF_050436995.1 of Anticarsia gemmatalis. Lineage (NCBI taxonomy): Eukaryota > Metazoa > Arthropoda > Insecta > Lepidoptera > Erebidae > Anticarsia > Anticarsia gemmatalis. The sequence continues at coordinate 2,011,297 of NC_134764.1, read as the reverse complement.
TCGCAGGATTTTTGTCCCCTAATGTACCCCTGGTTGAAAAAACAGGTAGTCCGGAGTCAGAACAGTAAAATTATAGACCTCCGTGTCTCTGTCTAACCCTTAGCAGGTTGTATCGGTCATCCGGGCTGTGGGCTATAATAGTGATAGAATAAAGGGTATATTGTGCACACACTTGGACACCATAGATACCTACTTCTGCTCAGTTTTTTTTTTTGTCCTATGTTTAGTGGTCAACCTAGTGTCAAAGTTGTTCAAGCCGTCTGGGAGGCCTTTGACGTGGCTTAACGACTATTATTTTAGTAGATAACAGCCGGGACCGGCTTTTACGTGCCCTCCGAAGCACGGAGATGCCCAGCTCAATTACCACTATGCGGTCACCTATCTATGGAATGACCGCGCTAAGTGTTGCTTAATCCTCAGATCGTTTACCGACCGGTGGGCGCAACTGGCTATGGGCGCCTCAATCTGGTCAGTTGCCTGGGTTCAATGAAACAGCGCTGCAGCCGAAAATCGCCTAGAAAACTATTATTATTACATCACTGTCATGGCCTGATGCGACGCACGGTATTCGACACGAGCGGCGAGAGGTCAAGCGCAGGACCAACGGCTCTACGCCTCTATTACATAATTTTAATTCAATGCCAAGGCAACATTGTATTTAAACTTTAGTCGCTAGATGGCATTCGGTACGCGAGCTCGGTTCGCTACGCAATTGGTCTGAAATGAATTTTATAATTTATTTTTAATTTTCTTGACACGTTTGGAAATGTCAATAATGAAGTTATCTCATAATGGAAAAAAATATGCTAAACTTCTAATGAAAAAAAATATTAGACTTAATTTAACTTTTAATCTAATAATAAACAAACCTGTTTAGTGTTATATAGTGTTTATGTTAACTAGGCTTAAGATAAACAAACTTGTAAAAACTCTGTGATTGGTAATAAAAGTTTTTTTTTTTAAATATTATCAATAAATAGAACGTGATATATCGCTCAAAACACTTTATTTTTGAGTAAGATATAACATTTATTCATTCTTCTGAGCCAAGAGTCAAATTGATTACCTAATAAAATAATGTGACGATGGAAAATCCAACACTGAGTAGCCTATTTTTCTATCATCTGATGCAAGATTATCAATAATTAATATGTTGTGTAACAATAGTTAATTAAACATGACCATATAAGTACCGAAATTTAAACATATCTCCGCCGAACTAAATCTTGATAACATTCGTGACGTTGATAACGCGCCGTATATATGAACAGTACGCGCACCACATGACATCATTACAGTTACCAACATGTTGGCGTTACAACTAATACTCGCCTTGATCGCGTTCATCGTTCTCGCGGTCTACTGCGCTTCATACTGGAGGCTGCAGTACTGGAAGAGAAAAAATGTGCCACACGACAAACCACTACCCATCGTAGGAAACTTCAAAGAATATCTTCTATTCAAGAAATACATCGGACTAGTCGTCAAAGAACTATGTGAAAAGTTCCCAGATGTGCCGTACTTCGGCGCGTACTACGGCACAGAGCCTACCTTAGTCGTCAAAGACCCTGAACTCATCAAGACTGTAATGACCAAAGACTTTTACTACTTCAGTGGCCGCGAAACGTCCAAGTACATCCATCGCGAAATGCTCATGACAAACCTGTTCAACACTTACGGTGATCAATGGAAAGTGCTGCGTCAGAACCTCACTCCGCTATTCTCCTCGGCCAAGATGAAGAACATGTTCCATCTGATCGAGAAGTGCTCTCACGTTTTCGAAAAATTCGTGGACCAGGAGGTCAAAATTTCCGACCATATTGAAGCTAGAGCTTTCATGGCTCGGTTCACTATGGACTGCATCGGTTCTTGCGCATTTGGTATTGACACAAATACGATGGTTCAAACAGAAGGCAATATGTTCACAGCAATCGGCAACACAATGTTTGACACTGATATAGTCAGATCATACAAGAACGTTACACGCATCATTTGGCCTGGAATCTTCTACGCTTTGGGTTTCGAGGTGTTCCCCAAGCAAATAGAGGCGTTCTTTACTCAATTAATGACTGGTATTTTCGAGGGTCGTCATTACCAACCGACATCGAGGAACGATTTCGTGGACCTGTTGCTGAAGGTGAAGAGCAGTCACACCATTACCGGAGACGCTTTGTCAAGCGTAAAATCGGAGACAGCAAAGAAAGTGACTTTGGAAGTCAGTGACAGGCTCCTCGTGGCACAGTGTTTTGTGTTCTTTGGTGCAGGGTATGAGACCTCAGCGTCTACTCTGAGCTTTACGATGTTCGAGTTAGCTAAGCACCCTGAGATACAGGAACGAGTGCTGCAAGAGGTGGACGAGTATTTGCGTCGCAATGACAATGTGTTGAAATACGAGTGTGTTGCGGAGATGCCGTACTTGGAAGCGTGTATCGATGAAGCTCTGCGCTTGTACCCTGTGATGTCAGTGTTGGCTCGTGAGGTGGCTGAAAATTATACAATGCCAGACGGTGTGCGAGTAGACAAAGGTGTTCGCGTACACATTCCCGTGTATTACTTGCATTACAACCCTGAATTCTTCCCTGAACCCGAAAAGTTCAAGCCGGAGAGATTCTACGGAGAAAACAAGCGCAATGTCAGACCTTACACATACATGCCGTTCGGTGATGGACCTAGAGTGTGCCTGGGTAAGTTATCTTTTATGATTTTTTTATATTTTGTAGTACCTAGTTGTTTAACCCATTAATGTCCCATTGCTAGGCAAAGGTTTCGTCCCGGAATAAGGGAGGGGTAAGGCCTTGAGTCCACCACGCTGACCAAGTTGTTACAGCAGTGTGCTTAAAATGTGCAAAAAAATTGCGAATTGTGTGTAAGGATAATGAGACAAATTCATCATTCAAAGATTTTTTGAACTCAGCATTTGGGAATGTATGATTGCGTTGGTTTAATTTTGTACAATTTGTCGAATATTCTACTACATTCTATAATAACGCGATCAATTTTAGTATTCATGTCTCGATCATTAATGTAAATAAGTTAGTGTCAATATTTTAATGCGGTTAGAGGATGACCTTCAACAACATTGAATGAGTCATGTTCCTGTTTACCACTCTGTGGCATGCGCTCGCGTAGTCCAAACTCCAAATTGAGAGACGTGTTACATCACCATAATAAATTATACGCTATTGTTGTCAACCAATCAGGATGTGGGTAGTTCTAATGTAATTTTTTTTGTGAAGTACATACAAGTAGTTGAAGGTCACGAATCGAATAGTTTTAAACAATAACTGACTTAACGTGCGTAGTTTTATTACTGAAAAAACGTAACGTATGTCCTTCCCAGTTCATAGTAAATCAAATGCTAATTTTTTTGCAAAGCTTTCACTGTCTGTTTTGACGTCAAAGGAAACAAACGCATTCCACATTAGTTACTATCTATTATTACGAGATTGATGATTAAACTTTATAATAATCAATTAGTTTAACAGGCGGAATTTCGACATGATTTTTCATACATTTTTTGACACTATCAAATAGTTTATCCAACACTTATCAAGACACTAGAACTGGCCCTAACGCGTATAATAGTTGTAAATCCGTTGTCATTCGCGCTATAGCATGAGCACAGCATAGGTATGAGACGGACACACCCTTTTCTACGTCAAAACAAACTCATCTTTCGCGATATCTCGCATGACAAACTGTCAATGTAGTATGTATGTAGTAGGCATTTAAATTTACTACGTTTTAAAACGTGTCTGTAGTGTCCCACAATTGATAAGGCTTACGAATGCAGAAATATCATTCAACTTTTACGTTATTCTCGAAAATATTTCATTTATTACGATATACGACAGGGTGATAAAGTCAGCATGACACTTATGAATTGCAGAAAGTTTAATGACGTTTTGTAATCGGCCTATAGATTTGATAAAGCGTGGTTTTCTCGTGTAACTATTGCGTCAGGATAGTTCGATTCTCACATGGATAAAAAGAATTGCAATCTACTAGTTGTTATTTTGGGTTCACTTCTGTTTTGTGTTTGCTGTTTGTATTATTGTAAGAGTCTCCACGCAAAAAAATAGTGGCGCAGTAGTTGTCTATAAAAAAACATATATATTTTTACTTTTAATTGCCAATGATAATTAAATCCATTTTGACAGTTTAATTAAAATGTTATACATTTTAAAATAGAATACATTACGTTACATGGTATATCTATATGTATATACCCTACTTTACTAACGTATTCTCATGTGAGAATATTTTTGAAGGTACTTAAATGTTTCAAATTCAGTTTTACTAGCCATGCCTGCTTGCTCTTTGACTTTGAAAAAATCCCATGTTTTCCTGGTTTTAAGTTATGAGCAAATTTTATTCAATTTCATTCAGCTGTTTCGGCCTAAATATGAACAGTATTTACTCCTTTGAAATCACAGTATAAGAAATGCAAATAAAATAAAACACCAATCTTTTTCCTTCCAGGTATGAGATTTGCGAAGATGCAGATAACAGCTGGCTTCATCACGTTATTGAAGAAGTACCGAGTGGAACTTGCTGAGGGTATGCCGAAGACTGTGAAGATGGAGCCCCGAGGCTTCGTGACCCAGCCTATTGGTGGTCTGCGCCTGAAGTTCGTTGAACGAGAGGGCTGGGAACAAAGACTGCTGAACAAAGCTACTGTTTAGGTCTGTCTTAGAGTTACCGTGTTTACAAATATAAACGAAACTTTGGCTTTAAAAGTTAACCGCACATTAAATATGATAGAATCATTTTTATAAATAAGTATTTTGAAATACTAGTAGTAATCTGTATTAATTAAAAAATAACTAATAATATATTCTGACCCGCTAGCATTTTGGCATACGCGACGTAATTTCGAAAAGATCTTTTGTACAGTGTCTATTATTGCATGCTGAAAGCGAGAAAAGGACAGCACTATATAGTTTACATAGCGTTATCCCTTACAAACAAAATTGACTGCAAAAACTAAGGGTCAATAATCTTCTTAACTGTAACAAAAAGACAATTACCTACAATGAGATTATTCACGCATAATGTTATTACATTGACATTCTGCGCAACGACTTGTTCCTATATTCAGAGACACAAAGTTAAATGGCGCTATAAATTTAACCCATTACTGTCCCACTGCTGGGCAAGGGTCTCCTCCCGTATTAAGGGAGGGGTTAGGCCTTGAGTCCACCACGCTGGCCAAGTGCGGGTGAATAAATCAGGCTTTAATATTTTTGCATAACCTTGAATAGCCGATTATGTAAGCGTATGTAAACATTGTATTATCTATTTAATGTGCGGTTATCTTAATGTAATATGGACTTTGGATTCTGACTGCCTTTGTGGTGGGAGTATATGATTGGCCACGAGGTCTCGGGTTCGATTCCTGGGTCGGGCAAATACTATTGGATTATATTCAATAGTAGTCCGGAGTATGGTAAAGTGCCCGATACATGGCATTTGGCTCGCCAATTATTACATGGGATTTATGTAAATGGCGAGACGCGAGTGTATTTTGTACACTTTTGCCCTAACCACTTGACCGCCACGATAGGCTATACTCGACAATATATATATAGCCGACCGTAGCGGTCAATGGGTAAATGTACGGGTACGACGGGTGATATTTTGTATGATCGGTTAAGTGTGTATGGCGTGGTATGTATCTTTGTGAATATTTTAGTTTAAGGGAAGTGAGTATTTTATTGTTCCGTTCATATCTTTAGTCTGTGCACACCGTTTTACGAGTGACGACTGACGAGCGCGATTTCCTACATATCAGTTACATTAAATTGTCTATATTGAGGCTACTGACAAGATTAAGCCTCAGTTTTACGAAAAACAAAACAACTAGAAAGAAGATGGTCCATCTTAAGGGCAGTTGATTTAATTAAATAATACATTTTATTTTTATTGAACCTATACATTATCGAATAAAAAAAAATCCGCTCACAGATAGTGAAATTATCTCCTCTTTTTACAAAATACATAAAAACAAGCAGTTGAACACATAACCTCCTCTTTTTTAAAAGTCGGTAAAAGCTCTATAAAGCCACTCGATAGTTGTACGAAATCGCTCTTCTGCACTGTCAAAAAACTGTCATTGCCTGTCATTTCCATGTTATTGACACTCGGTGTGAGACGTTTCGTTGAAATTATGCGTGTGTATGTTCGTTTAGTTATTTAGTATCTCACTATATTTAAAATTTCAACGAAAAGTACTGCCTCTACATCTGGCTAAGTAAGACTTTAGATCTGAGCGGAACTAATTAGTTTACCCATGTTATTGTAAACAAAAATATTTTTGGGAACAGTAATTTCTTTTAATAAAGTGGGTAAACTCTGTCTTAATAATAAACATCGTATTAGCTCTGATTAGTTATACAGCATTTAGTCTCATTCATAACTTTGAAATTTTCGAATTACATGCCTGCTTCCGTGGCGCAGTGGTTAAGGTCGCCACGCCGCTACCATTATGTCGGGAGGTCGTGGGTTCGATTCCCACAAGGAAAAACATTTTTTTGCGATCCGCAAATAGTTATTTCGGGTCTGGTTGTGTTTTGTGTCCGTTGTTTCTATGTTTGTACATAACTTCGCGACCAAAGAGCAGCTATTAGTGCGGGAGTTGTCTGAAAAAAAAGTAAGAACAAAACGGGAACACGCATATTACCTCGGTCAGTCTGCGACCACGACCAATGCAACCTGTGCCGAAACGTCAGGCAATCTAAGATGCGCTTTTTCTTTCACTCATATACAGTTTCAAAACCGATTGATAGTGACAAAACTTTAACTAATCAAAGCTTATACGACGTTTTTTAATAAGACAGTAAGGCAATAATTGTTTCTTTAATAAAGGAAGCAAGTCTATTGCTCTGTTATTTAAGTTTTAGTTTAGGGTCTGCTATGATAAAGACATTGTAATGAAATTACTTTTGTATTATCTGGAATTGAACCCAGAAACTTAATTTTAAGAGACGTTTTCAAATTAGATGGTTGAGGAAGATGAGGACTACAATCTATATTTGTCAGTTGTTTAGTTACTATAGTTGATCATACTTTAATTTCCCCGTAACCTCTATTAAACCTCTTATTCATAATCACACTATAAACCTATTTCAGTTAAAAAACGACTATAATATGTTTCCTCTTTTTCATTTCGCTAAGGAGTGAAAGAAACAAAACACTTTATAAGCCTTTCATAACTTCATATATTTTTATGAATAAGAGGGTAAGGTTATTATACAATAGGTGTCTTTACCCACACGCTTTTCCGTGCCGCACTCATCTGTCAAGCCCGCTAACGTTTTCTTCGCGGGCTTGACAGATGAGCGCGGCGCGCGCTCTTTCCGTTGTTGTTTCACGCGTGAAAGAGCGTGTGTGTAAAGACACCAATTGTATTATAATCTTACCCTCTCTATTCTCTATGAGTTCATATATTAATATTATTTTCGTAGTAAAGACTGCAGCTCGCCAGCTCCTCTAAAAGGCTGTGGACTATAGAAAATTGATCAGCGTAAAATTATTCTTGGTTTGTCAAACAACTTTCATATTACGAAACAAAAACTCATATTTGCTCTGCAAAGCGTTTTTTTTGTTTTTTAATAACTAGAAACTACTCGATAGAAAGAATGTTGTGTGTCCATCTAATTTGAAATAAGTCTGATGCCCTATTTCACCAGAGTACCAGCTAACTAAAAAATTAATTTCCTTTGAATTTGTGTTATTACCAAAACAATAGTAGATAATTATATTCTACTTTTTAAAAGTTAAAAGTATTTGGTGAAATAGTTATTAAGAGTGTATTTAGTCATTATATTTTATAATTTCCATGTATTACTTTGTTTTTAAAGTATTGAATGTGTTTGGGCATGATTCCAGTATGAAAGGAACTTTTTGCGTATTAAAAGTTCATAAAAATATGAAAATTGCAGTTTTATTGATCACTTACTTATGTTGAAAATAGTAAGTACCTTCTTTGGCTTGTCATTATACCAAGACAGCTGGGCTCGGAACAGCATGTTTTTTAAAAATAAATCATGCTGTGCTGATCCCATGCAACGAGTGAATCATGATTTCTTCCTTAAAAAGATACTGTCAAGGGTTTCGACTGATGTTTTCACTACCAGCCTATCTGGCGTTAACCCTCTATGACCCCAGAGACCTGAGTGAGAGAGTGCTACCAGCACTTATTAATAAAAGATGAAGACTTTTTGATTCAAAATAAGGGTCAAGATTCACAGCATGTGAACAAGTGTGAGGTAAACTATCAGATGGATAAAGTGAAGAGAAATGTAAGTAAGTAGCCTTATATTCGAGGTTGTCCATCCAGTGCACCCGTTTGAATAGCACCTGCCAAATACATTTATGTTATGTTGGTAGCAGCTCCTTACATCATCAATGATTTTGTACCTAATAGAAATATTGTTAAAACTATTTAGCGATTAAAAAGAGTGGCATGGAGTTTCTTGCCACCTCTACTCATTGGCGCTACCTTCCGAACTGGCGGTAAATTCACTTTCTGTATCATTTGACTATCATAAGTGTCAGCATTTGACCTATATGAATATAAGATTAGATTTTGATTTCATATCTTGATGGGTGCCCTTCGTGGACTTGGCTAGGTGCTTTTCGTCAGGGTTCTCTAGATGGCACTCAGGTACCTCTTAAATTCCAACTGAAAAGTTATTTATATAACTGGCCGTTATTGTTATTCCAGCAATTATTACTACAGGTGCATGATAAAAAAAATGATTTTGTAACAACATAATATTTGTTCAAGTTTAAATAACTCTCGACAGTTTGTTATGTGATAACGATTAGATAAGGTTCACACCCGGAGTTTAGAACTAGATAAAGCTGGATATGATTTGGTGCATGATAACGCTACGGCCTCACAGAATGGGTCATTATCAATGAACTAATAATAATGTCCTTCTGACCAATATTCGGCTACGGCGGCCAGTTTCATTGAAATCAGCCACCTGTGCAGGACAGTTTTATTGAAATTAGCCACCTGTGCAGGACTTTGTTTATAGTGTCCGAACCCGATACCTCTTGCGCAGCAGTCGCATACGCTATCGAACGCGCAACAGAGGTAGACAACTCAAAAAAAGATCACCGACTGGATAAAATTTATCCTTCCGAAACGTAAAAATAGTTAATAAGAGTTAGCGACTTCGAATTTAAGAGCCCTAAATCATCGCGATATTTTACTCCACCATTAGAACAATTGATAATTATTTCTAATCCACACATGCCTTCTAAAAGTCATTGATGTGTTGCCTTAGGTTTTGAGCCTTCGACTACTTGCGAGGAAGGTGTATTATATGTATATACCACTCTGCTATCACTGCTTCTGGTAGGTATAGATAAGATAAGAATTATTTGGCGATTGTGACATATTTCATAATTATCAAATACATGTTGACTGTACTAGTACGGTCAAGATCAATTTACTTGAAAATTATTAACCTGGTTTATGCAGATAAATCGTTCTATACAAATTATTTTAATATATACATAACTTATACATATTTTACCATTTACAACGTAAGTCCTATGTAACAGGACGTCTTATTCTTACTTATATGGAATAAGTGCCATATTATTTATTATTGTTAGAAATATCGAAACAAAAACTTGTCAATATTTTTTTTTTATAATCCCGTAGGTACTAAGAGTTGCTTATGTGTTGCGAGGACTTTTACAAACATACAAACCACGGACACAAAGTACAACCAAGTCCGAAACAACTATTTGTGGATTGCACAAATGATAGTTCCGTGTGGGAATCGAGCCCACGGCCTCCCGACGTAATGGTAGCAAATGGTGGCGTGGCGATGCTAACCACTGCGCCACGGAAAAAATCAAAAACCTTTCAACCATAGTCATATTAAAATCGACTGTAACGAATACTATTAACTAATAAGTAATTATATTCTTCGCCTCTCCAATTATATTATTATCAACACCATTATTATTATCTATTAACTAATCGCGGCACAGAAAATATATAGTTTCCATTCATTTTAAACAGCCAGTGTACGTGTGTTCATACTCTTCTCATGTGCTATTTTTATATCCATGTTGTACTGGACTCACTATAAAAATACATACAATTTTAATAAATTTTTTCCAAAATTTTCGTTCAGTTCCCAAGCATTTTTGAAATTCTGTATAATTCTTTTGTATTCTGTAGGTTACGCCAGTCAGAAAAAACCACTTTAAATAACACAGGTACCATTGTTGACAAAGTATCACCTGTTACTATGATAAATGACTTTCAAATTCGGTCTTTATTTTTATCATATAATCAGATAAAATATTAAAAAGCATTTTGTATTATTAGGGTTTCTTTTATGTAAACATGGCAATTTGTCAAAAATATTGTGCACAATCCAAAATATCTTGCAACACGAGCATATCACTGACTTAAATGATATATCATATCGTGATAATTACATGACGTTGACAATAATGCGTATAAATAGTGTAGCGTCAGTAGCTGACACATCACTCCAGTGTTCATCATGTTGGCGATACCACTGTTTCTCTCCGCGATCACCCTCGTGGTCCTCGCAGTGTACCTCGTGTCTCGACGCAGGCTGCAGTACTGGCAGAGGAAGAATGTACCACACGACAAACCAGTGCCCGTGTTAGGGAACTTCTCCCAATATATTCTCATGAAGAAATACATGGGTCAACTCCTTCAAGATCTCTGTCAGAAGTTCCCGAACGCGCCCTACTTCGGCGTCTACTACGGCACGGAGCCCACCTTGGTAGTCAAGGACCCGGAATTCGTCAAGACTGTCATGACCAAAGACTTTTACTTCTTCAGTGGACGTGAGACTTCCAAGTACATCTATCGTGAACTGCTTGTCCAAAACCTGTTCAACTCCTACGGTGACGAATGGAAGGTGCTGCGACAGAATCTCACTCCGCTGTTCTCGTCGGCAAAAATGAAGAATATGTTCCATCTGATCGAGAAGTGCTCCTTCGTATTCGAAAATATGTTGGATCAGGAGGCTAAAATTTCCACAGACATTGAAGCCAGAAACTTCATGGCTCGCTACACAATGGATTGCATCGGTTCTTGCGCGTTCGGTGTCGACACAAACACTATGGATCAGGCCACTAATAATCCATTTACTGCTATTGGAAATTCAATTTTCGAAATAGAGACATTCAGGGCGTTCAAGAACATCTCACGAGCCATTTGGCCTGCAATCTTCTACGGTTTAGGATTCCAGGCATTCCCGAAGAAAGTGGAGACATTCTTTTATCAACTGTTGACCAATATTTTCGAGGGACGACAGTATAAGCCGACATCAAGAAACGACTTCGTAGATCTTGTACTAAAGTTGAAGAGCAACAAGTCTGTGACAGGAGACAGTATAACGAATATGAAATCAGAATTTGGAAAGAAAGTGAACTTGGAGATCAATGACGATCTTCTAGTGGCCCAATGTTTCCTTTTCTTCGCTGCAGGGTACGAAACGTCAGCCACTACTCTGAGTTTCACAATGTACGAGTTAGCTAAGCACCCTGAGATACAGGAACGAGTGCTGCAAGAGGTGGACGAGTATTTGCGTCGCAATGACAATGTGTTGAAATACGAGTGTATCACGGAGATGCCGTACCTTGACGCGTGTATCGATGAAGCTCTGCGACTGTACCCTGTACTGGGAGTATTGACTCGGGAGGTGGTTGAAGACTACACTCTACCAGATGGTGTGCGGTTGGAGAAAGGTCTTCGCGTGCATTTGCCCGTGTATTATATGCAACGCAACCCTGAGTTCTTCCCTGAACCTGAAGAGTATAAGCCGGAGAGGTTCTACGGCGAAGAGAAACGCAACATCAAGCCTTATACATACATGCCGTTCGGTGATGGACCCAGAGTGTGTATAGGTAAGTCTAAACAGTTTACACGGGTGTTGTTATTATACTTTTCTTAAATAATCAATATTTCTTAACTACAGAGAAAGATTTATATATAAGCATAGAACGTTTTGCAGTCCTATTTTGTTTCTTAAACGACAACAAAGTAGCCATCTCCATCTATGGCAGCTAACAGATTTCTTTAACATTTCTTACAATACATATCACTGTTACGCTTATTTGATCAGCAACTATTTAGGTGGATCAAAGTCCTATGGAATATTCTCAATCTAAATTTAGCCATAACAGAGCAATGTAGATAATAAAGAAGGTAGAAAAATGTTTTTGTTTGTAGAGCTATCGATATCTCCCTTACAAAATTAAATAGATTAGATTAGCAAGAATAAGAATATATTGGAATTATTAAGCTATGTGTGCATTTTAAACTGCGCTTGAAATTGCCACATGGAGATTTCCTCGGAGTATCCAAATGGAGGTACTGCGTCCTGACCATTTTATGGTGACTGTTGAAAGAACACTGTCAGTGTTTAGTCGGTATGCCCAAATTTAAAGCCTAGCCGGCGGGAGAGCTCGACAGACCCTCGCTTCCTCCCTGGAGACCACCAGCTCCAGCGCCCCTAATTTTTTTTGTTAGAACTCTGTTATCTCCAATGTCAAATGCATGCTACTCGATAGTAACGAGTGTAAGAAATCGACTCACAGGTCAATGAACTTTTTTTCATATTCTACTACAACTAAGACTTATCAAAAGCATGACTGTGCCATCTCAGCGTCATATAGATATTCAAGCGTCAGTCAAAAATTTTAAGTTTAATGGTGGTTCACACATTTCCAAGTAATCGGGAAAAATATAAAAAAAATGCTTCCAATTAAGAACCTTCTCTTTTTTGAACTTAGTTTAAAAAAATATTTATATTATCTTTGCAGGTATGAGATTCGCGAAAATGCAAATGATAGCTGGCCTCATCACTTTGCTGAAGAAGTACCGATTGGAACTGGCTGATGGGATGCCGAATAAACTAGAATTCGAGCCCAGAGCCTTGGTGACACAGTCCACGGGAGGAATACACCTGAAGTTTGTTGAGAGAGAAGGATGGGAACAGAGGTTGCTGCGACCGCAAAAATCAGCTTAGGAGTAAGGACAGTACACCACACTGGCCAAGAATACGTTGAAGATATTTTTTTATTGATATTAGTACAATGCTCTAACAACTTAGTAGAGGTTTCCGTGCGAGACTCGTGGCTGGCGGAGGCACACAAAATTTGAATTTTTGCAGTTTAGTGACTCGCAGGCTTCCGCAGCTGACGGTAGCCTGTTCGATAAACCTTTTTTTTTGGAAATATACGGTATTATTAGTCATAATCAAAATAAATTATTATGCATAACAGGACTCTCTACTAAGTTGTTGGACTTTACCTATGTCGTTGTCTTATTTTAAAAACTATTTCCTAAATGTATTAACAAATCAGCAACACGTATAAGTAGTTTTTTTTAATGGATGTGATAGAATGTTTCGAAAGAAATAAGAAGTATCGAGACTTAATTTATGTAAATAGTTGTAGGCTTAATGTTTAGTTTTTAATTTGTCATTATTTTTATATTGCTTAAAGAATAGTTATTATAATTTAATGCCTGAGATGCATCGTCAGAAAACTTTATTTAATAAATCATTTTATCGAATACCATTTTCTGTCAATGTAATAGGACCCCAAATATATGTAGAAACAAATTTATTTCTGCTTATTAAAATAATGTAATTTTATTGTAATCCCGAGCTTTTAATAGTCAATACAACTTTAACATTTTAAACTATTAAGTAATTACATATCTGCCATACCTGCATACTTATTAAACATACCTATAATTATATTAACAACATAATAACAATTTTGTGCTATAAATATGCAGAAGTATATTATTACTATCGACACACGTGGGTATATAGCTGTATAGCCGTATATAACATACCTTTGCTTGCAAGTCTAAATAGGTAAATGTGTTTTCCGCCATGTTTTAGTCCAACATAATGAGGGTAAACCCATCTCATTAGCCACCTTTACACACACACACTCTATCGCGCATGAAACAACAATTGAAAGAGCGCGCGTATAAAGAGTGTACAAGGGGAAAGGGAAAACCACGCGCTGCGCTCATCAGCCAAAACCGCGAAGAAAATCGCGAGCGTAAAGACCGCACGCTTTACCACGCGTAATCCTGAACGCTCTATGGCTCTAAGCGAGCTATTATCTAGCACATTACCCAAAGTTGCCAAAGCCCGAGTTACAACGAAAAAGTTGAGTTACAACAGATAATAAAATAAGTTCCACTACACGCTACAGAAACTTTAAAAGCCAAATAACAATTTGCAAAACCGAGATAGGTTTCCTCGACTGTCGTCAATAGCATACAATAAGTAACAATGCTAAATACATTAACTTAATTATGTGGTAAATCAGCAATGAAAAGAGCAAGTGCCTTAACATTCTTCCACAAAATTTTTGAGAAAAATCAACCACTAAATACTATTAAAATAAAACTAAAGAACCTTCTTTGAGCTTAAGATATTTTTGGTCTTACCAAAGTAATCTGAAGTAGGCGGCCATTTGTATGCCAATAAATAATCTACTTAAGAACGTAATTTAAATAACAAAGGACAGGCGCATTATGTTTGTAAGGAAATAATCATTATTAATAAACACGCAGACAATCTGAAACATGTAACTAGTCATGCATATCGCCCTCTTAAAAGATATCAAGATAATTATATGTATCGTTCTTAATGTGCCGTATAAATAGTGCAGTGTCAGTAGCTGACACATCACTCCATTGTCCATCATGTTGGCGGTACTACTGTTCGTCTCCGCGATCATCCTCGTGGTCCTCGCAGGGCACCTCACGCTGCGACACAGGCTGCAGTACTGGCAGAGGAAAAATGTACCACACGACAAGCCAGTGCCCGTGTTAGGGAACTTCTCCCAATATATTCTGCTGAAGAAATATATGGGTCAACTCCTTCAAGATCTGTGTCAAAAGTTCCCGAATGCACCCTACTTCGGCGTCTACTACGGCACGGAGCCCACCTTGGTAGTCAAGGACCCGGAACTCGTCAAGACTGTCATGACCAAAGACTTTTACTTCTTCAGTGGACGTGAGACTTCCAAGTATATCCACCGAGAATCACTTATCCAGAACTTATTCTTTTTTTACGGAGACGAATGGAAGGTTCTGCGACAGAATCTCACCCCGCTGTTCTCGTCAGCAAAGATGAAGAATATGTTCCATCTGATTGAGAAGTGCTCTCTCGTATTCGAGAACATGTTGGACCAGGAGGCCAAAATTTCTAAAGACATTGAAGCCAGACATTTCATGGCTCGCTACACAATGGATTGCGTCGGTTCTTGTGCGTTTGGTGTCGACACAAACACAATGGAACAGACCAGTGATAATCCATTTACAGCTGTTGGCAATTCGATTACCGAAACTCCAACGTTTCGATCTTTCAAGAACATCGCGCGCGCCATTTGGCCAGCGATCTTTTACGGCTTGGGCTTCAGATCATTTCCAAAGAACGTGGAAACATTCTTTTATCAACTTTTGACAAATATTTTCGAGGGACGACAGTACAAGCCGACTTCAAGACACGACTTCGTGGACCTGATGCTGAAGTTGAAGAATGACAAGGGCATGACAGGAGACAGTATAACGAACATGAAATCAGGATCTGGAAAGAAAGTGAGTTTAGAGATCAATGACGATCTTCTAGTGGCCCAATGTTTCCTTTTCTTCGCTGCAGGGTACGAAACGTCAGCCACTACTCTGAGTTTCACAATGTACGAGTTAGCTAAGCACCCTGAGATACAGGAACGAGTGCTGCAAGAGGTGGACGAGTATTTGCGTCGCAATGACAATGTGTTGAAATACGAGTGTATCACGGAGATGCCGTACCTTGACGCATGTATCGATGAAGCACTGCGATTGTACCCTGTATTAGGAGTATTGACACGAGAAGTGGTTGAAGACTACACTTTGCCAGACGGTTTGCGCTTGGAGAAAGGTCTTCGCGTGCACTTGCCAGTGTATTATATGCAACGCAACCCTGACTTCTTCCCTGAACCTGAAGAGTATAAGCCGGAGAGGTTCTACGGAGATAACAAGCGAGACATCAAGCCTTACACATACATGCCGTTCGGTGAAGGCCCAAGGATATGTATCGGTAAGTAGTTTATTGAATTTAACAATCCTTTGTTATGCCATTTATACGATTTCTTAAACTATTGCGCAGTAAGATAAGCTCTGAAGGCGGATAAACATAACAACATATTTTTTTAAATTCAATAATATAAATCGATAAAATAATACGCGACGACAAAATTAGTAACGTAAATTATGATCGACTATAAATGACTTGAATCGCTATTTTTTTACTCTGAACTAAAAGAAGAGTTTTTCTTTCAAAGACTACGCAGTATTGAACTATGTATGTTTTTGGAAATTATGGATATTTTTCTTTCCAGGTATGAGATTCGCAAAAATGCAAATGATAGCTGGTCTCATCACTTTATTGAAGAAGTACCGACTAGAACTGGCTGATGGTATGAAGAGGACACTAGAATTGGAACCGAAAGCCCTTGTGACTAGATCAGTGAGTGGAATACATCTGAAGTTTGTTGAGAGA
This sequence comes from Anticarsia gemmatalis, assembly GCF_050436995.1. Taxonomy (NCBI): domain Eukaryota; kingdom Metazoa; phylum Arthropoda; class Insecta; order Lepidoptera; family Erebidae; genus Anticarsia; species Anticarsia gemmatalis. Next base: position 1,994,711 of record NC_134764.1, on the reverse strand, counting down.
GAGGGCTGGGAACAAAGGTTGCTGCGACCACAGAAAGCTGCATAGATTTGAGATACATCTTTGAAAATAAGGTACCTGGGTCATTTGACCCAGGTACCTTATTTTCCGTTTGCCTATTTAGGCAAACGGAAAATATGGCCATATACCAATTTCAAACATAAAATATTGTAAATAAATAAATTTGCATTCACTGCTGGGCAAGGGTCTCCTCTCGTAATGAGGGAGGGGTTAGTCGTTGAGTCCACCACGCTGGCCAAGTGCTGGTTGGGGACTTCGCATGCCCTCAATAAATGTATTAAATAAATTTTAGGCATGCAAGGTTTCCTTCACTGTTGGAGCATGTGATAATTATTTCTAATACACACATAACTTCGAAAAGTCATTGGTGTGTTGCCTCGGGTTCGAACCTGCGTCCACTTGCGTGGTAGGTATCAACTTATACCACTCTGTACAACGTATACCAATATTGTAACGCGACAATAAATGATCGCTAAAGTCGCATGTATCCGAACAGCGTTCACAACCCTCCCAGCACCCTGCTAGTCACCTAGTGACGGTTAAAGTGAAACATGTATGTATATACAGGGTGTCCCAAAACTCAACGATAATCCGAGACAGGATGAAAGGCCAAGTCATACCGGTTCTAGGAAAAAAAAAAAAAATCCATATCACTTAGTTCAGCAATAATAGACATTTTTCAAAAAAGTTGAAATTCCACACCCTTGGTCACATTTTCAAGTCCTGTGATCACCAATGTTACAATTTCGCTGTGTTTTTTTGAATTTCGTGATCTTTATTAAATATGCTATTAATCGTAAAACAAATTTATACACAAAACATTGTTAATTTTATAAAAAAAGTTTAGTTTTAGTGAGTCATGGTTCACAAAAATATCGTTAGTTAACTTTGACGCTTCATATTGAAAAAAATGTACTACACTACCCTTGGCAAGTTATTTCAAAAGTTGGCGCATTTAATCAAGATTTTAAAATGGTGCAACACTTGCCACTTTTCTTGCCATTAAAAATGTTATTTTTATTTGAACGAAGAGTATCCTCGTATATGGATCGGACGCAGTGGTTAAATTGTATGGCCTCCTCGTTCCCCCGATCTAAATCCAGAGATATTTTTGCCTGGGAATGCATAAAAGAGAAAGTCTATTCGAAATCAATACAAAATCTATCAGATCTTCGCCAGAAAATTGACACAGCGTCAGAAGAAATAATAGCAAGGAATTTTGCACAACTGGTGAAAAGGTCTTTTGTAGTGCGTCGCAGAGCCTGTATTCGTGCCAGAGGAAAACAAATTGGAATTACTTTAGTTTATGGAGAAAAATTAAATAAGAACCATGGGTCGTTCAATTTTTTTTTTTAATTATTATTACCTATTATGTTTATTACATTAAATATTGGTTATGGACTAACTCAATTACCTCTTTACTAAAAAAAATTGCTTTCCTCTGGCATGAATACAGGCTCTGCAACACCTTACAAAAGGCCTTTTCACCAGACGTGCAAAATTTATTGTATTTATTTCTTCTGACGATGTGTAAATTTTCTGGCGATTTTCTGATAGATTTTGTATTGATTTCGAATAGACTTTTTCTTTTATGCATTCCCAGTCAAAAATATCTACTTGATTTAGGTCGGGGGTACGAGGAGGCCATAAAATTCAACCACTGCGTCCGATCCATCTGTGAGGACATGCTTCGTTAAAATAAAAATAACATTTTTAATGGCAAGAAAAGTGGCAAGTGTTGCACCATTTTAAAATCTTGATTAAATGCGCCAACTTTTGAAACAACTTGCCAAGGGTAGTGTAGTACATTTTTTTTTTCAATATGAAGCGTCAAAGTTAACTAACGATATTTTTGTGAACCATGACTCACTAAAACTTAACTTTTTTTAGTAAATTAACAATGTTTTGTGTATAAATTTGTTTTACGATTAATAGCATATTTAATGAAGATCACGAAATTCAAAAAAACGCAGCGAAATTGTGACATTTGTGATCACAGGACTTGAAAATGTGATCAAGGGTGTGGAATTTCAACTTTTTTGAAAAATGTCTATTATTGCTGAACTAAGTGATATGGATTTTTTTTTTTATTTTTCCTAGAACCGGTATGACTTGGCCTTTCATCCTGTCTCGGATTATCGTTGAGTTTTGGGACACCCTGTATATATACATTATGAATTGAAGTGTGTTTGTTCGTATTGTACTTCACTCGCGTTAAATTGAGTTCAGCAATTTGTATTACTGGACAGGATCGCAAATATGCAGGATAATGGATTTTATCTTGCGGAAGGACATAGGCCTTCTTTCCACGGCGGAGCTGTGATATGTTAGCAATTACATATATTTATTTTTGTATAAAAGTAAGCTAAGTTTTTGTAAATAATAAAATATTGAATTAACTATTGTAAATGTAAATGCTACACGTTAGCCAATAAACTATAGTTTGAAATAAACTTTTTCGAAAATTTTAATTTTTTTAACCCCCGACTCAAAAAAAGGGTGATATAAGTTTGACGTTTCTGACTGTCTGTCTATCTGTGTGTCTGTCTGTCTGTGGCATCATTACTCTCAAACGGATGCAGTGATTTCAATTTATTTATTTTTATGATCACAAATTGGGCGGCGTACTTAGGAACAACTTAGGTATACGAAACCTGTGCTTACTACTTACGTATTGCACGAAATTCAATGGCAAAACCTGAACGCATCGTGTGCCTCTGCTATACAGTCGTAACGACGCTCAAAATTGTTTCTAACGAGATTACTGTGAAAGGTTGAAGTGACGTATATCAAATATATCGATCTAAAGCGATGCGGTCGGACCTCGGAGTGGGCACTGTTTGCCGATATCCTTCGTCCATTCAGTGATCGCTTAGCAAACGTCCCTTAATGCTATTCAATCGCTCACTATATGTAGACAGATATAATCCTACAACGTAGAAGAGAGCTTGGCAAGCATGCATTTAGAATACAATTCATAGTTCCGTTTTTATATCCAAAAGAAAGTAGGTAGTCGTGAAAAAGAAGCAACCATCTGTTCCGTAAGTCTTCAGAAGATTGTCGTTGCAAATTCTATCTTTTAGCTCTAACTATATTTGCATTTTGTATATTCAATGTCAAACTCTCGGTACGTGATGGATCCGATTGTAGAGAATCGCACTACGGGATGAAATTTTGTTCAAATACAGTTTGAGACCTGAGAAAGGATACAGGATAGGTTTTTTCCCAAAAAATCCCTGGGAACGAAAATCATGTCGTTATACTACAATACGTCAATACAATACAACAATACGTCGTACTACTATAACATAAGCCCTTAGTATAAACCATGCAAACGTAAATGTAGGCAAGAGTTTACTACGCAGACTAATTTGCATCAAAGTAGACAATTTCGCAACGCCAGGATTTGTGATACGTTTATTATACTTTATCATTGTCATTGTCATTTTTATAATCACATTGAATATTTATCAACTTATTTATACTGATAATATAAATTATACCGATATACAAAGACATTGGTTGATATCCGGACGATTGACCGAAGATAAGTGGGTATTTTTCTCTCGTAGTTACTTTATTGAAAACTACCTGACTCGCGCAACTTCGCTTGCGTCACATAAGAGAGAATGAGTCAAAATTTCCCCGTTTTTTGTAATATTTTTTACTGGTACTCTGCTCCTATTGGTCGTAGCGTAATGATATATAGCCTATAGCCTTCCTCGATAAATGGGCTATCTAACAGCTTTATAATACGTGGGCCACTACTTATGTTTTGAGCCTAACTATGAAAAACGGTAAATATGTGAGTGAAAACTATTTTATCGTGTTCTCGGGTATTCTTATTCATGAACTAGATAATTTTTTTTCGATCGAAATACTTTTTTTATATTTTTTTCCCTTTCCCGAAGACCCCTCAAAAACAGGGTGTTTGAAAGCATAACCTGTTTCTTGTGCCGATGAAAAAATTATGTTAATGCTATTTATTCTTGACGTTTTGGAATAAAATAAAGTCATTTGATGTCAAACTGTAGTGTATGGCGAGAAACTAAATTATACGATTATTTTCGTGCACATAATAGCCGGTTGTTTAACGAGATGCGTTAGGGCTGGCATTGACTTTACGTTACTCGACCTGTAGGATTTTGTGGTTTTTCCATATTTTAAACCAGTCTTTTTGTAAACTTTTAGTTGTAAATCAATAAAAATTTACCATTCTGCATTTTTTAAAAGGCACTTTGTGCCGTGACATAGTTTTTATAAAAAATCAAGGGACCATTTGTGCCGAAGGGCTTCAAGCGCGTATATTTTTTCTGGATTTGGTTCATCTTAAAGCTTCCATAAAGTCGACTGGTGTTTATTTTTGGGCTCATGCGCATTATATCCAAGATCCCTGTTTTATCACAACTTGATACACGTATTTTGAAGCCAAACGATGGACTTTTCAAGGATTTGTTTGCACTAATCGGCGCGAGGACCTTATCGAATTGTTGTAAAAAAAAATTGGTTCATTTAGAAAAAATATTCTAATCGGAAATGTTGTTACCTAATATTTTATATCTAAGAGTGGAAATAATGTTTAGGATTGTGTTATTCTTTGCTTGTATCAGGAAACTAAAATTCGTAATTAATTTTCGCCCAGCATCATTTTTTCCGGAGACCACTGGTGACCTTGGACGACCTTCAGGAATTTCATTGGTGAGGGAAAAATAATCGAGATAGAACTCTATTTATTGGCGTTTTAAATTTTCGAAGAATCAGAGTTTATCACCAAAATAATAAATAAGTCGATATAGACACGACTGTTTCTATAAGTCACGTCGAAAGTCGCAAAAACTATTTGCACGAAAATGTTAACATCCTAATGCCATTTTCCCGCACACTTACAATTTTCGATCGACGATATTGAAAATATTTTCAGCGCAGATTTAAAAACTTTCTTAGAAATGTAGTAGTCAAAAAGGTCAAACTTTACGATGAAAACACCAAATGGGGTCTAAAACAATCAGATTCGTCAAGGCTCAAAATATAAGTAGTGACCTAAGTACTAGTACAGATAGTCAATCGTTGTCATTTTAAACAAATGGTCGATTGTCAGATATCAAAATTATAATATTTCTGATTGCAAGTGACTTATTTTTGTGTATTATTTATTTTTTTCCATCCTCCACCACTTTTTGCAAATATTCACGAATGTTGGGTTCTAGAATTGATTTTATAAAGAAATTTTATAAGCAGCTGTAATTTTTGACCTACTTCAAAAAAGGAGGAGGTCTTCAATTCGACTGTATGTTTTTTTTATAAGACCGATTATAATATTATAATGCAACGGGTCTTATACGCGATTGAAAATTTAAAGGTTAGGATACCTTATTTGCTGCCCGACGTTTCGGTCGCATTACAACGACCGTGGTCACGAGCTGACTGATGTGGCTGCTAAGCGTCGTCTTCTTGCGGCACGAGTTTCGACGCCTACCCTCACTTGGTTTTCACTGAGTGTACATTGTACACTCAGTGAATAGCATAGTAGCATTATAATATTATGTGTACTAGTCGCGAGAGTTTAAAAACATTAAGACCGATTATTACATATTTCTTTAAACGTAAGAGTGTCATCATAATTTTGAATTCAACACTGTTTGCAGAAGTATGAGAAATGGAAAACACTTTAACTGATGACTTAAACCACTATAAGTACTTAAAACACTCTGTAATCGGCCCCTCAAAACCTGTATCAATCATGCACTTGCAAAATGAAATCGTGCTTGAACACAAACTATAAATTTGGGCATTTTCGCAGCCCGGCGGGGTCATGACCTCGCTGACCTAGCTCTCACAACGCCCCTGAATTTATCCCCGCCTGTAACAAACTGAACTAGATCTTTCAAAATCATCATAATAACATATTTTTTAACACTATTAGCATCTAGTTGAATAGTTTTTAAATATCAGTTTTTGATTTTAAAACTACAGAGGCTGTGAAATACGTCACATAACCTAAAAAGTCTACTCAAACTCTCTTCAAAATTTACCAAAACTCAATCATAAATATAATTCGGGCGAAACGGTGACTTTAGCTTAACATTCAATGTTTCTACACCTAATTGAGGTACGTCAGCTTTTGTATATAATATAGATAGTATGTATACGCTAATGTGTGCTTTCAAAGGCCTCAGACAGACGGGACCGAGGCCGCGGCGCATGCGCGGACAATCCTCCCTTCTCCTGTATTCACCCTGCCAAAGTAGGGTGACCATGAAGCCTGGAAAAACTACAGAAAGTCCCGCTAGCAACAGGTTGAATGCTCATTAATTGGCAGTCATTAGATTAATGTGTTTTACCGTTTTGGACGCACTCAATTCTGAAACATTTTACGTGTTTTCTGATTAGATAGCTGCTACCAAAAGATATGTGTGATAAAGCGTCCATTGTTGTGTAATATAATTCGCTGTGAAATGTGTTTTTGTCAAGATAGGCCAATGGTTTCGATAATGGGGCAGTTAGAATATCTGAAAGCTCCACTCATAACATAAGCCTATGAGCTTAGCTTGAAGAGGTGCATTTGCTGCTACTTGTGTCATCCACATTGAAGCTAATCTATGAGTAAAGTAAATGCGAAAATCTATATTCCTGTTACGCTACATTTTGATGGATAATAATAAACCACTGAAACATAGAGTACTAGTCTGTGCTGTTGCGTCTTTTGCAAACAAAATATTTAAATAATCAAACTACTAAACTAACTTTCAACCCAAGCCGTTTAATAGGCTAGTAACACTTTTTGTTTTAATTTTTTTTTTTTTACTTTATATGCATAGGTGTTAAAGGTGGTCTTAATGCCAAAGGCATTTTCTAATAGTCTACCTTAGGGTGATGCAGAGATTGAAAGAAGTACGTGTTTATAAAAAAACAAAATAAAGTACGTTAAGAAAAAGCTTTACAAATAAATAAAAATTAGGTCATGTACGTCTACTTAGATATAGATAATTATTTACATACACTAGCGGACCCGACAGACGTTGTCCTGTCTACACGTCTTTAATTTGAAAATTTTAAATAATATTCGACACTGCGATGGTAGCGCCGTCTGTCGGATCCAATGTAAAACATTCCAAAATCTACAACTACTAATTAATTAAAAATTAATTAAAAAAACATTGTCCAGCGGACAAAATTGTGAATCTAAACCATCCTCAGATCCCCTTGAACACACACAAAAAAATTCATCAAAATCGGTCCAGTCGTTAAAGAGAAGTTCAGTGACATACACACTTACAGAAGAATTATATATATAAAGATAATTATTAACAAATAAGAAATATTAAATACAACAAATCCTCCTTAAGCACGTTCATCTTATCTATTTTAAGATAAAATATGTTATGTTGTTTACAAATCACTGACCACTTGATAATTTTATCAATCTTTAGTATTCAAATATTTATCAACTTCAAGTATCTTATGATAAGGTTCAATACCATATCGATTACTTCCGTGTGGGCTTTGCTAATAATATCTATAAAGTGTTATGTCTTGAGTGGACTTGAAATATTGGAAATAGTTATCAATCTCATATTATTCTATACTAATATTATAAACTAGCTAACCCGCGCAACTTCGCTTGCGTCACATAAGAGAGAATTGGTCAACATTTTCCCCTTTTTGTAACATTTTTTACTGGTACTCTGCTCCTATTGGTCATAGCATGATGATAGCCTATAGGCTTCCTCAATAAATGCGCTATCTAACACTGAAAGAATTTTTCAAATCAGACCAGTAGTTCCTGAGATTAGCGCGTTCAAACAAAAAAAGAAACAAACTCTTCAGCTTTATAATATTAGTATAGATTAGTACAGATGCAAAAGTTTTTATTGATGTTTGCAACGCAATCACACCAAAATTGCTGAATAGATTTCGATGAAACTTGGCAGTATTGTAGTTTATGTACCAGAGAAAAACATAAGCTACAGAAATTCTAAATTTATCGGCGTAATCTGAGGAATAACATCATCTTTCAACACGCCATATCTGTGGCGACTTCTGACCACTCACTTTGTCAGGCTTGACACACATATTTGGTTCGACTAGTGCCGATCAGGTTCATCTAGGCTAGGGCGATTAATACCGAACCGAATAGGCGTAAGGCAAGCCTCATGCGTCCACGTGACAAAGAAAGGTAACTCTATAATGGGACTAAAAATGTGTAATTTACAAAATTTTACGTAAATCTCTCTTGTTAATAAACGAAAAAAAATATTCTCAGGGCATTCTCCGCAGCATCCAGAACGATGGTCACCCTACTTGTCCCACACCAACCAAGTCCCAGTGCTGTGTGGCATCCGAAGCGAGTCCACGCGACAACAACCGGACAGACAAACATATCTACCATATCATTTAAACAAATTACAAAACAAAACAATTATTTTATGATAATGTTTTCTCAATGTTGATGTGTAGTGATTTGTGTTGATGTGAAACTTTTACCAGGATTTTCTTCCATATGTGTTGCATAGTAAGTATTTGTAGTGTACATTTTATTACTACTCGTATTAATTAAGCATTCAGTAAGGTTTTATTGAAGAAGCTTTGTGTAAAAATTTGTTATTATTGATTTGAGTTTCCACAATTTATACTGCATTGATTCTATTGCAAAATGTGTTTTTGTACTTGAGTTTGGTTGAAATATGAGCAATATTTTAATAAATTGATAAGTCCAGATTTCATTAAACATTGTTACCAAGCAAAAATCGTTTAGATGAGGTAAATATTAATCTTTATTAATGCCATTTCAATACAGACATCAAACGCTGGGCGTCAACATGCATGACGTTGATACAATTTTATAGTTAGTACTACAACGCCTGTCAATTTGGTGTTATTGGACTTCGCCGCGTAGCGTCGTTTTGCTATGACCTAATTTGTAGGCGCGTTATTTTAAGAGAACAATAAAAGTGGGACGGTGGAAAACATGGTTGTAGTTTTTTACAGAAAATACTGCAATATGTTAATAATAGTGCGATAGAAAAATAGTTAATAAGTTGGTAGGTATTTGAATGATCTACATATGTAACGAATCAATTATAGTATCATTAACAACTAAAGTATTTATTAAAATAAACGAAACATATTTTAAATTCTGATCAAAATGTTTCACAAAATTATCAGCAAAGCGTATAAGGTCCATCAAACAAATTTTAGTATTTACTCAAAGCATTGATTTTATACAAAATATAGTACCTATCTTTTATGAAAAAAATACAGAGCGCTTCGTCCATATTCGTGGAAATTTTAAATCTGTGTCGACCTGGGAATCTGCTCTAGGAATTGACGAATATGGGTCGAGCATGCTCGTATGTATCCCTCTATAAATTCTGTTAGTAAAACTAAAAAACAAAGCGGATGTTATGTCCCTATATTTTATACCAACGTTTTTAAAACGCGAAAATTTGTCATACAAATTTTCATGAAGTTGAGAATGGAGATGGTTAAAGACCCGGGAACAAATATAGCCTATTTTCAAAAGACACTACTAGGTTTAGTCAGCGTCTCCGTCCGCGTGGAAAGATTTCTCCATAAAAAGTATTTGAGCCAAATTACATTCAAATTCGTTCAATATGTTTAATGCGAAAGAGTAATAAACATACATGCTCATAAACTTTCACATGAATAATATTAACATACTTTAATAGTTACTTGTTCCAATGGTGAAGGAAAACATCGTGATGCAACCCTGTATGTCTGAGACATGTTTAGAACAGTTCTTGATTGTATGCAAGGTTCACAACCCGCACATAGTCAACATGGACTCAAGGCCTAACTCCTACCACGTTACGGAAAAAAAACTCTTACACACGGGGACATTAATGACTTAAATTTATTGATGACTTGATTTTCCATGGAAATAGACCACATATCTCGAGTGGAGCCTTCTCTTACGTATCTCAGTTAACAAATTTTAAAGCCACTATGCTTTACATCGTTTTCTCCCTTAGGTTATAATGATTAACACGTCATCAAAGCAGCAATGAATAGCGACCATTAATTTGACGTACTCTAGTTATCAACTGAGATACGTGATAGACCTCCTGAAGCGATTCTCTACAGTCGGTACAGTCGAGTATCGAAAGTTTGACATTTAAAATGTACTGCCAAAATAGTAACTACGACGCCTCTCGACGATTTTCATACAAAACTAGCTGACCCGCGTAGATCCGCTCACGCTTTCTTGTTTTTATTTAATACCTCGTATTTCGAATTGACTTACCTTTTTTACACCCTCTCTGGACTTCCACAATTAATTCAAGACCATAACTAGCCAAATCGGTCCAGCCGTTCACGAGTTTTAGCGGGACTAACGAACAGCTATTCATTTTTATATATATAGAAGATTTCTCGATGACAAGTCGGACGATAGTCGATAGTAGTAGAGAATCGAGCTACTGGTCTAGTAATATTCCCCTGGTAACCACTATAATGTCCTCCTAGCCGATATACGGCTACGGCGGTCAGTTTTATTGAACCTGGCCATCTGTGCAGGACTTTGTTTATAGTGTCCAAGTGTGTGCACAATACACAGGTACACTCTCTATTCCATCACTCTCATAGTTTGGTGGGACGTATAACCGACACGACCAGAGAGAGGTCAGGCGCAGGACCGACGGCTTTACGTGCTCTCCGAGGCACGGAGGTCTTCGACCTCAACTTCCTAACTCCGGGCAATCTCTAAGAAATTCTTAACAGAAAATCTCAGAAAAGACTTTTTGGCCCGACCCAGGATTCGAACCCGAGACCTCTCGCACCGCAGTCGCATATACTACCGACCGCGCCACAGCCACTATAGCCATAGCACCACTGACATAGTCGCACAAAACAACCATTATATTTCCTTCACTCGTATCTCTGTGTATTTCTACCTCATTTTAAAGGCAGTCCGTTTATGTGGGCGTACCTATTATGCGCTCAACGAGATGTTATCTACAATGCTTCAACTGTACAGATATAAAAGAACATACGCAATGGCAAGACTATTATACATGAAAATGAAGACAGAGGTGTATGAAATATAACCACACGTTTTGCCATTAACAATGTTTTTCCCAAGGCGCTACATAAGACTAATTTTGCTATTTATATCCTATTGCTATTTACCCAGCACACTACGAAGCTTCTGGCTACTGCTGACAAATTTACATAAATTGGGAAATACCAATAGTTCTTAGCCCGACCCGGGAACCGAACCCGAGACCTCATGATCAGCAGTCTCTTACACTGCCGACTCCGCCACAGAGGCAGTTATATAACATTTTTTATATTTAAAAAAAGACAACTCCTGCACTAGGAATCGCTCTTATATGTCACGGGGGCTTTTACAAACATACAAACAGCGGACACAAAATACAACCAGATCCAAAACAATTAAATTATTTGTGGATCGCACAAATAATTGTTCTGTGTGGGAATCGAACACACAACTTCCCGACAGTGGTATTAAAACAAATGTGAATAATATATATTTAACCGCTATATTCATTAAATTCTTTCGGTCAATTACCATCATCACGGCTCGGCTCCCTGGGGGTAAGCAGAGCGTGTTTATGAAGGGACGACAATTAAACACCGTTTATTTTGTAGCAACTAACATTATGAAGGTAATAGAGCTACAATGTTGTTCTTATGTCTTGCCTCTAGTTTTTTAATGATAAGATGAAGGAAAATGATAACTTGAATCGTAATATGCATTGGAAATGCTAAAGTTATATTATTATTACTCGCCTAAAATTTATACAAACATAATAATAAAACTGGTATAATATCAATTTTTTTTTTTACCTTTTTTGGTATAGTCAAGTTTAGGGCTAGTCACTTTTCACAGCATAACCATAGGATACGGATACCTCAAATCAGAAGATTACAGACTACTTACCGCACTATAGCAATTTTTTTATAAGTTTTGCACTGCACAACTTTTGACGGTTCGTAGGGATAAAATGGTTCAACAGTGGTCTGTGTGTCAACAGGCTACTAGCCGGCACGCTACTCCTAAGATAAGATAAAATAACCTTAAAACAGCTACGTCACCCTAAAACAGCTACGTAGACAAAATTAAGCAATTTGTCGTTTTCGTAACTGAATTTCGTAACCAGCTACGCAAGTTCGTAGCTACATTTCGTAGCAGCGAAAGTTCGTAGCTGGTTACGAAAGTTGAGCTACGCCGTAGAAAGACATCAATTAGGTATCTTATTCTAACTTACGATTCTTTACCATAAGATAACTAGCTGACTCTCGCGACTTGACTTATTACGTATTTTGCGGCCCCCTTTTCAGGCGTTTAGGTGACGAGATTTTTGAAAAAATCCCAGGTCTTCAATTTCATCAAAATTAATCCACAAGTTTCACTGGAAACCATTTAATTTGTGTTTGGTCCCTGGCTGTTTCACTGCTGGGCAGGGGTCTTCTTCCAAACGAGGAGGCGATAGCCCTTCTGCCGTCCTCTAACTATAACCGTTATCTACAAAAACAATGTTTCACGCCTTTTCGCGAATATCTCGAATCATTGTTTTTGTAGATAACGGCATTATAGTTAGAGGACGGCAGCCTTGCAAGCATACAGACAAACAAACACACAAAACAGAGACACTTTCTCATGTATAACAATATTCAAGATTGTCTTTCGTATAAAACAAAAGAAAATACATCGTCTCAAAACCCAGACAGAGGTCTATGACCTCTTGTAAATGGTGGGTGTTTCTAGAAACTACGCCGTTGATACTTGGTACGTCTTAATATAAATAATACACCCACTTTCGTCTGTTATATACAAGTGTCGTATAGTCAATGGCTGGTATATTTTATCACTTGTTTATTGCTACTTATTATCGTGAAAGTAATGGTGTAATTGTGTATGGATCTTTTATCATGAGTACGAAAGTGACGCACAGAATAAAGGCTTAAATACATACATAATTATCTATACTAATATTATAAAACTGAAGTTTGTTTGTTTGAACGAGCTTATCTCAGGAACTATTGGTCCGATTACAAAAAATCTTTCAGTGTTAAATAGCCCAGTTATCGAGGAAGGCTATAGGCTATATATCATTGCATTGCATCAATCACGCTACGACCAATAGGAGCAGAGTACCAGTAAAAAATGTTACAAAAACGGGGAAAAAATTGTCTAACGTGACGCAAGCGAAGTTGCTCGGGTCAGCTAGTGTACTTATAATTTAAATGAAAAAGCATATCTGTCTGTTAGGTACTCTTTCACAGCTAAATTGATTAAGACCGTGGATCAAACATTGCTAACTTAGTGTTTCATAGAATCAACTCTGAGTTTTTGGGAAATTAAAGATGGCGTGAAAAGTCTTTCAAACAATTTAGGATGTGTTTCCTCATAAACAATTATAAATCAAAGCGTTCCCTTAACCTGCTCATTCCTTACCGTTTTCCCTATTATAACTTGTATTTCCAAAATAAAATTTTATCATTATATGAGCCCAGGCTCTTCAACAGATGGTTTAGACTTTTTTCAAAACCATCTGTTTTAGATTATTAATACACCAAATGTATTTACTTAATTTTGGCTGACAGATTCACAAATATACATACAAATATAATCAATATAATCAATATTTGTAGGATTTACGCACAAAAATATAAACTCCACACAAACGCAAATAAAGCGACTTTAACACCTTACAAACATCAGAATGGCACTTACACGATCATCGAAATGGGATCGGATCAAGTTCCACATTTATTGTCGTGTGCAAATGTAATATAATATATGTGTGTGTGTGTCACTAAACCGTCTACCGGTTGACTTGAGATTGACATGATTCGATTGAACGTGTGTCGTATGCGTCATACATTTGTCTTTATTGAAAAGATACAGATGGTTTTGTTAGACAAGTTTGAGTAGGGTTAAGTTATCCTTTATTGAATTCTGTAATCTGGGTTTTGTTTTAGAAACAGCTTATTGGATTTTGTTGCTACAGATTTTTTACTGAAGTTAATGTAGCAATATAATGTTTGTCTGTTTGATACAAATAATTAGCTGTAATGATTATCATAATATTTATCTTGGTGATAGAATAGACATATTTCGTTGGAAAATCTTTAACATCAGTCCAAAGCTTGGTACCGTGCTTGGTAGGTCAATAGGCTCTCTCCCAGTCCGTAGGGCAACCAAATTAAACTGTAAAAAGTAGATGTATTTCACATCTCGCACGTTTCTACATCTACAAACCTACGCCTTCAGGTATATCAGATGTTATTCATTCTAATGTCATTTTCATGCGAAAGTTAGTCGATCTTTCAATTATACTTTCACGGCTACACCACAAAATCGATTGCAGATTTATAATTAAATACTTCATTAAACATAGACTACTATTTCAAGAATATCCACACGGTCCGTCGGCAGGAAACCATTGGTATAAGCTAGTAAAAAAGAGTTTTAAAATGCTCCTATTTGAAAATCTGGTCTAATTTATTACTCTCACTATTCTCACTTAAAGACGAGATTAACTTATATAATAACGACTAATTACTAATCCATCATCGTAAATATGAGTTAAAGAGAGTGACTTGTCCGTACGCGGTCACGTGTGAAGGGTGAATGAAGGCGATTAACGAGGGGTGGCGAGGGAGGTAAGGGAGGTCACATAATGTAGGTACGTTGGTGAAATTAACCATGGCGTTCGAGAGTTGAATGATATTATCTATAATATACTTATCTCTTTATTTAGATTACAAACTTATTTGATAACTATAATAAAAGCTACCAAGCATCTTTAAAATATACAAAAAACACGATAAGAAAATTTCTGTAAAAGTACCTTAAACTATTTTATTAGCGTCGTGACCTATTTAAGGTCAGAGCAATAGCAATTATATGACCAGTAGTGGTAGAATGCCCACTGCTGGGCAAGGATCTTCTTTGAATAAGGCAGGAGTTCGACCTTGAGTCCATCACGCAAACCAATTTCAGATAGAGAACTTTGTATGCCTTCAAAAACTGTAATAAACATAGTATTCATGGTATATTAAATCATTGAGGTTTCGAATTAAAAAGCACATCAGAATTACGAGTAGATAATGAGCATAATTATATCACTGACTGAGCTCTAACAATGGACGTTTCGTTCCATTATTCCACGAACAATTATTTATGAATATTATAATGGTTCAGATTCAAAATGGAATTAATGTTTAAATGAGTTGATGCGTATTATTTCTTTTATTGGATGTTCATGTGCATTAAAATTAAGGTCCAGTTTCACTGTTTTTAAATAAGTATTTGCTAAATAAAGTGACAACGAATGTGTGTATGTATGTAAACTACTGTAAAATTTCGATAAAATAAACTTTTTGACAGATATTAAAAAGAACTGAAACCTGGCTTTATTGTTTTTAAGTGAAACAGATTTTTGGCAAAGTCAAGCTTAGGGTTATTTACTCTTTTATGAATATGCTAGTATCGGTCAGCCCTCATCCAATTTATGTTTTCATCTATCATTTAGAAAAACAGAAGCTGTATAAACAGATGCAAAAAAAAACTAAAAAATCCAGCCTGCATTTTTGTAACTACAGTTCATACACTTATAGCTTAGAGTTACTACACAAAACAAACAGTTTTTTCAGCACACACAACATTTTTTCAGCTAAAATGCCTGAAACTCTACCTACTGATGTTAATTTAGATAACTGGTATCTACTCTAATTGGATTCCATGAGGCGCTTGCGCTCTTCACGTACAAACATTTACTTAAAAATGCAAGCGTAATTAAATTTCTGCGATGCAATGTTTAAATGGATAGGTATCGTTACGCGATTATATAACAAAACAGCATAAAATTGCTTACAGGGTAAAATGTATTTGTTCTTTTAAAGCAAATGTTTATTGTTGACAGTATTTTTCATGGATAGTTCAAAATTACTGAAAGGGTCAAACGCGATGCCAATTTTAAGGCTACGATGCCCGTGCCCATGAGCGGAGTAATTCGACCAGAAAAGCGGTTATTAAATACAGTATCATAAACTGAAAGTTCTCATCGCGTTTTAGACCCGTTTAGCAATTTAATATTATGTACATAGTACTACATAGTACAACCAATCGATTCGGATCCTGTTTCAAAAATAGTAAGAAAGATATTACACATTTTACACCTGGAATTGGTTTTAAAAGCATCATATTTGCGGTTGAACTTAAAAATATCTATAAAGTTAATTTGTACACATTAATAAAATACATGACGCTATCAATCTCTCAGTCCTTTCCCGTTTATTCAAAGAATAGTACTGAACCCTCCACGCTCATATAAATAGCCCGTGACCTCAACACATGGTCCCTTTTCCCTTCACTTGTGTTAAGCTGATGCAAACCAATTACGTTTGGGATCGTGTCATCGGTTAAGATGTCCGCAAAAGATGACCATGTCTATACTCGTCCTAAATGGTGATAAAATAAGATTTATGTTGTTGAATTGGTTTAGGTCGGTAAAAAGGTATTGGATTTGTAAGTTAAAATGGTTATGGAGAAACAAAACGGATTAGTTAAACCGTCTCTTACCTGTCACGACTTTTATGTTTACAATGTTATGCTTACGTAGGACCCGTTGATAAGCATTTAAGAACTTTTTAAACCAAATATTCTATCGTCAAGCAAAGAAAACTGTAAGTTGTTAGTCGTGGGATAACACACATATTGCAATTACAAACTACTCTTTACAGCTATGAAAAATATTGTTAACGATAACTTATTATTACGGAATAACGATATCTGGTGCAAAAAAAGAGAAGCCTCGTAGATTTTGAAAGATTTCTGTCTTCACATGTTTCGATCGACAATACCAAACAGCGAAATGCAATTCTTTACCTAAATATCGAATAATATGCCTATAATCATGAAATATTTAGTCTTAATTTTATCATAGTTAAACCTTACATGACTACTTGCACCATGTACAGTCAGCTCCAAAAGTCGCTGATCGAATTAAGGCTAAATTCATATGACCTTAGCTATGGTAACTTTCGACGGAGCGGTACAAGATCGAAGTAAACAGCTAGTATCGTCTACATCACCGCGCGTCGCGCTACGACTCGCGCGCTGGTTCTTGAACCGCGATCAACCGCGCGGTTTCTCGGTTCTGTTACCGAGCGGTGATGTAGCGCGCGGGTCGTAGCGCGACACGCGGTATTGCGCGGTGATGTAGACGATACTAGCTGTTTACTTCGATCTTGTACCGCTCCGTCGAAAGTTCCGCACGGTCATATGTACTTAGCCTTAATCTTTCGAAATGCCATATTCTGAAGCTTGTTTACTTTTCCATCGAAAACACATTTGTCATTGGAAAAATGTTTCTAATTGGTTTTATTCCGGTATTTATTCAAACTTCGTAATAAAGAGCTTTCGGTAAAGCTTAGTTGTTAACCTACTTTCGGAATCTGACTGTATCACCTGTTTGTAGATCCCACTATGAATAGTCCAACTAGTTGACAACGAATCGGAACTCGTGATTGTTCCTCGACGTTGAGTTGGGTATTTGAGACATGTCTCAGAGTGTTACAACTATTCAACACGTATTTAACATCGTTATGACAAAGCCTTGTCTTCGTGGTGCCTATTGATTTGGTTTTAACTTCTGATTCAAGGTCCCTAAATAATGTACCAGAATGCAGTTATGGCCTTAAACTTTTCTTACTTGAGACGAAACCTGGGCTTAACAGTGAGATAGTATTTTTTTTAAATCTTTATTTTATTTTCTTTTGCGGTAGGTATTTATAAACAATAATTACCAATGCTTTATTATTTTGTTTATCTACTTTAAATGATTTTTAGTAATGATCTAATGGTAAACAAAAAAATATAAATAAGCTGACTAAAATATTTATCGCTACCGTAACAATTGTATGGTTCAGTTTTTATAAATTCATAAAAGTAAACGTAATTTACGCTTTCCAAAGATATGTGCAATGCACGGTACTTTCATCAAGGTGAGGGAAGACAAAATTTCATTAATTTTTAATCTATCTCAGGTGCGTTAAGGACGATGAAAAGTACGAAAAACACATTCCACTTAAACATAATGACTCCCGTTATATACCAGGGGAAGGTCCATTTTGAAATTGTTTTGAGAAAATTGATTTTTCTTTGCCCTTGTCGGTAGCGTGAAAAAAATTCCCAGGAAAATAAAGGCGTTTTTTGTGTAATTCAGATTATGGACCGCAAAGATATAGATTATGTATACATACCTACTTCGGTTTATTAATTTTTGCTTAAAAGTGAGTGCTAAACACAAACAATTGTTAGGTACATTAGAGTTTTATTGGTTTACGTTTAACGCCTGTTGTAAGCAAGGAAGGTGGAATTGCCATACACGGGGCATGTTACCAACCGCCGGCTAATATTGTGAACAATTTCAACCCAAAATTTTGTGATCAGCACGAGAAAATACTTCTACTTAGACAGACAGTAAAAAACCGAAGTTTTTTTTAATAACGTTTCAGGTATGAGTGTGGTGCGCGTGTCCGCCGGTGAGTAGCCGGCGCGTGCGGATGGGCAGTCTACCGGACCTCACGGAGCGGTCGCGCCCGGCGCCGGTCCGCGCCGCCGTCCGCACCGTGTCCGACCCGCACCGACACCGCGCGACCATCACACCGGTATTGAGAAACGTAATCTATCTTCTAACTTTATTTTTAACCCCAATTAATTCTGTTTTAACCCTCGACTGCATGGGCAAATATATGATACAGCACTTTTTGATGTCGCATTATTTGTAGACAAAGTATAAGGAAACGATTAAAACCTATTTTTGCAATACCGTAAATATATGTGCCCACATGCGGCAGAGGGTTAAATGATGCTCAAAAGCACTTCTATCTCTATGATATACGAGAAAATAGCAAACACAGCATAAAACTATGAAGTTGCCTACATGCCTTACGTTTCTGGCAAACCCTAAGAGCACCGTCTATGGCAAAACCGTTCGTAAATCACCGTATGTTAGTATCACATCTTAGTAGCTATCAGTAGTACATTTTTACACATTTACTACGGCACCGGTGACATATCATTTACTCATGTCCAGCAGTTAGAAAATAGAGTTACTATAAATAAAATCAAAGTGTATTAGAAAACATAGAACTTTCACTACTTAGTATTTATTACCTTCACAGATCCCTGTAAGCACAATATACAAGAAAGAATGGCCTTGGAAGAAACAGAAGACTCCTGTCCGAGCGACAGCTTCTGTCGCACCACCGCGACGACGAGACTCAGCGGCCTCCTCCGTTGGTGCAGCATCAGTCCGGAGACTCCTTGCACGACAACCACCCAAACTTCCCAAACCACTCGTCAAAAGATTCACTCTACTATGTCTCTCAAGTGGTCTTTGCGCCACAGCTCTCCTACCTTTCACGGCTTTTGCCGGCGCAGAAGCCGGTGCTATGCCCCTTGCGATAATGCATACCCTCGCAGCAATTGTAGCCCCATTCTCTCCCCTCATTCTTCAAAAAACCGGAGCAAGACTCGTCATAGCAATTGCACACACGTTAGTCTGTATTCTACTGACCGCTCATACTGTAGCCACTCCCCTATCTGTTCTGCTACCTTTATACGGGATTTGTGGAGTGACCTTGTCTCCAATGTCATTGGCTCTGTCGGCATCAGCTACTTCTTTAGCTCAAGCGGCTGGTGATGAGGCTAGAAGAAAGGTTGCCTTAAGAAGGGCTCTAAGAGCGCTAAGAGCTGCTCAAGACCTTGGTTTGGTAGTTGGTTCACTGTTGCTTGGTGGTGCGTTGCTCATCTGGCCAGAGGAGATTGCAAGGCCGTCGACTCCTTCGCCAACGAATATTTCAATACCAAAGTGGCCGCCGCCTGAGGAGTACTTTTTGGAAGATGATTATGAGGTAATTTATTCAGTTAATCCCATTTGTGTAAAGTTTTTACACTGATACATTATATTGTGCTATTTCTGAAATCGTATTTTCCTTTCTTTTAGACAAATAGGCCTAAATGAAATGAATAATAACTTTTGACGGACCATCATTATAATATTACAGGAGCGGACATGTGGAGCGGCCGGTTGTCCAGACACACAGACTCTGTCAGGCACAGTCCTGAACGCCGAAGGTCGAAGGATCTTAGTGGCTGTGTGGGCGATGCTGGCCATCCTAGCAGTCGGGCTCGGCGTATACGGAGCCACCTCGGCACCCGCGCCGCCGCCCGACGCCCGCTCTATAGTGAGAGACCCTCGGGCGCTGTTAGGAGCTCCCATGGGGCTGTTCATTGGACTTCAACAGGGATTTATTTATACATCTTATATTAAGGTAAGCACACAAACACACAAGTACAGGCAACGAGAATATTAGAGGCCGATAGATGTTTCTATAATGCTATATCTCTGAAATACAATAGATAAATAATTACCTATTCGATTTCTGCTTACGGAATAGGGCAAATTCGAAATAGCCAAGACAATCGTATTTCAATACTACAGTGCAAATTATATAATGTATTTTGTACTTGTTCCAGTGGTACGGAGTATGTGTAGACGGGTGGTGGTGTGCGTGGCGGTCCTTGTGCGGGACCGGTGTCCTGCAGGCGCTGGCTGCAGGCACGCTCAGCATGGCGGCCGCTAGGGGGCGCCGTGGAGCTCTGGCTGCTGGCGGGGGCGCGGCTCATGCGTCGTTAATACTGGCGTTGCTGCGCTGGAGAGCTGCCAGGACAGACTTAGCTCTACCAGCGCTGGCAGCTGCTGCCTGGGGAGCTTGTGCCGCTCTTTGGGATGTACTACAGGTATCCTTTCACTTCTTGATGATAGGGTTATGACTAGTATTTAACTGTTACCTAAAACTTTAATATAATACATATTTTATTCTGGTTCCAGGCTGGTATCTGCATCGGCGGTCCCGGCTGGCGAGGCCCGTGGTCAGTGACCCTGGCAGCTCGTCACGCCGGGCTGGCGCTGGCGTGTGTGGCGCGGCAGATGCTCTGTGTACGCGCACAGCTGGCCGCACTCGCCGCTGCGCTCTGCGCTGCGTTCGCGTCACATGCTGCTCTAGAAGTTAGGTTGCGCCGAGGTATGTACTTCTTAAATTAATTGTAGAATTATTAACCGCTCTTCATACTAAGACAACAGAATTAATAATTCGTTTCTAGGAGAGGACCCATTCAGAAAACACAAACATTTGAAATGATAATTTCTTGAGGCAGTTGAAATTATAACCTTTTGTAGGTCATAACAAATGTTCGGGAAACTTTACCTTTTGTAGCAAATTTCTGAAAAAATAATTTTCAGCCCAATTCCCTATTACCATCCTCTTTAACCGGAACAAAGGTGCACTTGACAAACAGTCCACTATGTTTTTAACTGACCCCTAGATAACCAATCTAAAATTGATATCTTTTTCCAAGGTGACGCAAACCGCCAAAGATCCTAGCGAAGACCTACAGCGACGCAACTAACGGCGCTGGCGCCGACGACGGACGAGGCCGAGGAGCCCGACGTCGCGTGCCACGTCATCAGTTAACGTCGCTCCTCCGTGACGTCACAGAGACGTGACGTCAGAGCCACACACAGTGATAGAGACACTAACAGTTAAACAGTTCATAAAATGTTTTAAGTGAGACCACCTTTCTATCCCATGTTTTGAGGGTCGGATCTTTTGGTTTTGAGAATAAGAGCACTAAAAACGGAAGTTTAGGAGACTGAGGCGTCTACTGTCTACGGCGTTTAGACGGATTTTTGAGCCCTGGGACAACAGAACCATTGTGATAACAAAGTCTGACAACAAGACCTTGAAGTTCGTTCAAAGAAAACTGCCAGCAAACAGCTGCGATTAAATCAAATCAAAATAAAATAAAGGATTTCAGCATTAACATTTCAGCGAACCAGGTTCAAATCTTTAAGGGCTCTGATATTTCGAGGAGATGAGCAGGGTTCAACCGTCAATGTGTTACTTTCTAGCCTAGGAATGTCACTTTGTGCTCTTTTTTCTCCATAAACTGAAAGGTCTGGCCCTATTTATTTGTGCCGCAGATAAAATTCGAATTCATATCAAACGTGTACTTACAATTTTTCTACGTCTTTTTCTATTGTATCTTGTTGACTACGGAATAATATTTCTATGTACAAAATTCTCCTAGCAGTAATTATAATGTATGGGATTGTTATCTGCGCCATAAATACTTGGCTGTGGTTTGAGGCAAAAGAGGCGAAATTGGGAATGGCTCTAGATTTTGCAGCTGAGATTCTGAGGAAAATTCATACACACAGAACCGCAAAATGACACAGACCACATGCTAGAGCAGCTGAAGTTGGCAGAAGGGAGACCGCACATTACATGCTGTAAACCGCTGACAACAGACCGCAAACTGGAGACAACAAACCGCAAACTGTAGACTGCCTACCGCCGATTGCAAACCTCAGATCGAAGGAGCTATCTGCTGATGCCGTAGTACAACGAACGACTGTAGCGTGATTTTGTACCACTATCTACTATCGCCAAACTGCTAGCTGTCGAGAAATTTTGTCTAAAAATTTGGTCAGCGCCTCTAGCGGGCGGCGTAGGAACTATTTTATAGTACATTTTAAATGTCAAACTTTCCACACTCGATGGTACCAACTGCAAAGAATCGCACTACTGTACCTCGATTCTCTACGACTATCGACTACTGACAACCGGCTAGCTATCGAAATTTTGACATTTAGATTTTCATACGTTCATACGGTCGGTTGTTGGTAGTCGAAAGTAGTAGAGAATCGAGCTACTGGTAATGCTCTAGCTGGAGAAGAGAAAAGTAACACCATGTCGCCGTCTGCAGAGTTCTACGGGCCAATTCATTTCTCTAGTCTTTAGACCACAGCCATATTCTATAACTATCATCTTTGTAATATAAGTACTACTAACCTATTTTGTTTGATAAAGAAATATATTTATTTTAATACCTACCTAATAATTCCTCGACTGACTGTTACTCACTAAAGTCAATGTTTTATAAGTGTTTAGGGTAACTGTTGGAATGTTTAGAACGGTGTTTCTCAAAGTGAAATTCGTGACCCCTGATAGGAACTATTCATCCAGTGACCACTGATATCAAAAAGGTTAGAAGGGAGAAGAAAAGAAGAAGTCAAAGAAGTCAAACAATAAGCAATGAGTGCAGTTTTATTACCGGGAAAAGTAACAATTAATTACAGTTAACTGGTTGGTTGCGCAACAGTAAGTCATTGTTAAGACTAATAACTGCTGCTAGTATTTCTGTAAAAACAAATTAAAAACCATCTTCAAAAAGTTTTCACGATTCTCATTCCGGTAGAGCTCTGTATAACAGAAGAAACTTCGGCAAAATGTACAGTTCGATTGAAATATTCCGGGGGTCACACAAAAATGTTGAGAAACAATTGTTTAGCATAACGTCGTTGAAAAGTTATTAGACTGAAAGGTATGGTTTTGTGCGTGGATTGGAAAGAGCGCGAGATTTTTTTAACCAATATTGTATAATAGTATAAGAATTGTTCCGTAATTTCAATGTTCGTGCATCCCATCCCACAGTGAAAATACCGTAACTTATAGTACTAACGTTGATTATTTTATCTTTGAAAGTCTACTCAAGGCAAACAATTCAGTTCCTTACTAGATAGTAGCAGACAAATATCATTTTCTCTGATCTTACAACGCCTACCCTAAGAGAAGGCGTGGTTTTATGTATGTATGTATGTTTATTTTTTTCTGAAAATCGAGATCTTTAGGACGAATACTCAAACGAAACCCAATTTAAGTTACACTTAAGTCCTGTGCTACTTTGACATGAGTTGTAGCGACAAGTAGCGTGTACTTTGAGCAACACCAAAATTGATTGTCGTTTAAGTTTTGGCCGTAATTCTTTCCATTAAAGGTTTCTTTTTTTACTTTTTATACGTATTATAGCAATTAAACCTGTTCTCCTAAGGACGAAAATCTTACTATTTAATTTCAAAAATGTGATTGAATTTGTCAAGTAATTTATGAGTGTCAATTTGTCAAATCCAAAATGTAAAGTTTAAATGTAAAGTTTGACATTTTGACTGTAAAAATGTAAAGTTCATAAATTGATCTGACAATATTGTAATTGGATAAAGATACGGTGTTGGATGTGAATGTTAGAATAAAGTTGTATTTACGACGAAATAAACAAATAAATAATTGTTGACTGAATTTTTGTATCGTTTTATTGTTATCTCAAGTAATAAATTAATAAGCCCCTAATATCGTAAAAATAAGTAATTTCTAGTTTACCACTAATCCCAAGGGAATCACTAAGCACGCTCTATTTAAGTAGGAAAAACCTCCATTCTGCCCTTAAACATCCCTACTATATGACCTTCGTTCAAGTTAGGGGTCAATTTTAATATCACTGTGACTAATATTAGTGCGCAGGCAGTCATTTTTACAACTTTAGTATTGATGCAATATTAAATAATTTTCTGGAACACGGGTGTAGTTACATTACAAAAAAGGCCAATTAATTGATATAACATTTCTTTAAATAGTAGTTTCTTTCAATAATTACGGGAATATTCGGAAATAAAACAAAACAATCAACATTAACACATTATTTTTATTTTTCCAATGTCGTCTAACACTAGACCCCATCGCATCGTCGTTTAAAACAAAACTATCTGAAAAGTTTAAACATATATCTATAAACTGCATACAATTATAAAAAGCTGCAAATTACTCTGAGTCTAATAGCTTCAGTTTTTAACCAAATTATAGTAAATTAATAAACAAATATATAAGAGATTGCATCGACGACCACGAAACAGGGTAACATACATTGTTATAAGTATTATATAGTACTAGAAGACAAAGAATTTTTCCACAATTCAATGCAAAAAGACTGCAAACTGGTTAAAGTAAGTGGATTGTATGAATCTGTAAAGGGACTCCAGATTGTAAGACAAACAGCGAGCAATATATCTTGGTTTTAATTTCTTGTTAACTATATTAAACTGCGATATAAGCTGTTTTTTCATTATTTATTCCTTCATAGTTACCACAAAATTGACATATTTCAAAAGTGAAGGTTTTTATAGGTTTCATAAATTTGCAAATGTGGTGATACACTTGCGCAAATAACAAAATTCTTCAAGTCATATTTGTGCAAATTTGGATTTCCCCGTGTTCGTAAATCTAAATTATCGTTCTGTATAGTGAATTTTGACAATAAAATTGAAGAAACCCCCTTTGTCTTTTATCAATAAGTTAAGGATAAAAATACTAACAACACATATATCATACTATTATTGTCTGCATAATTTTCGTTTCATATTTCTAGCTGACAATCAGTACTTAAGTAAACGGATATATACGGGTGACCCTTCGTTTAATTCCACGCCAAATTAGTGTCTATCAAATTGATACCCTCGTCTCCAATGTCAAGGTTTAATTTACAATAACAAAACATATTCAGTCGTAAGTGTAAGTGAAAGCCTGTGGTGACGTCAGGAAAATCTATTACTTTAAATTAAGCAATTACATTAACACCTATGATGATAAAGGTGGCACACAGGACTACTTTTTGCTGTTACAGTTGCTTAAACAACACCTTTAGGGCTGTAGAGACAGAGATTGCTTGCGCAAATTTGTGCAAGTCATTTGCGCAGTCGAATTGCGCTATAAAGTAGTCATGTGCTTTCACTTATTTATTACTTATTTGTAATTGACATCTAAATAAGTAATTTTATAGCCAAGCTTTTATAGGCTCTATTTTGTCTACCCGTGGACATTTATATTTAATTCGCGTGTTTAATAATAGCAATTAACATGTTATTTCTAACTCTTAACTATGGCTACCTTATTTGATAGATAATGTAATGATAGTAATATCGTCGTATTTCTCGTTTTGTTTTGAAAATAACCTATTGATAGGGCTAAGGCAGACAGTCGATAGCGGAAAGATTCAATTGTTTCTTTTTCGTATATATATTTTTTTCCCACATGGGGTAGAAAAAGATTCGCAGAAGTTCCTTATTTTGAGTATTCATGAGAATGGATTAATCAAAGGTATGCCTGAGCCCAAAAAAGGAATTCAAAAATGCTTTAATAATAAAAATCATAAAAGAAAGGCAACAAGGAAAAATAAAAATAAAAGAAACATATCAAAACAAGTTTTGTCTTTATTAATGTCTATCCGTAAAATAATCTAAAAATAGCATCACAATAATTAGCGCAAGGAAAATTATAAACAGCTTACAAATTAATTAAATCGTGGACGAAATAAAAACATCAAAAAAAAACAAAACACAAATAATTTCAGAACTAAGTCTACGGGCAGCCATTTTTAAAATGGATGCAAACGTTTTTTGTTACGACACTAATTATACAAGAAAACACGTATTTCATTGTACTACGTCGATACACACTGACTGACTGACGAGTAAGGACTGACGACTGACTGACATCAAAGTACTGTCACCTTACTATCGTTGCCAGTGACTGACATTGTACAACCGACTGACAGATGCACTTCCCTTGACAAAAACTGTCGGTATGCGTTAAACATAGGACTTGATTAGAACCTAACTAAGTTGTAGGAACTGAGAGTAGCTACGGCGTACAATCACAACGAAAACTGGACGTCTATTACAATATCCTTTGAAGAGATTATCTTAGTTCTGTGTACATAGACCGTAGCATATATCATACAAAAACGTCTCCGGGTGAGCACAACTGCGCTTCAATAAAACTTGCTAGACACATATTCGGTTCAGCATGCTCGGTTCGGCAATATTTAACCAACAACAAAACCGACTTGACTCACTTGTTCGGCTTGTGCCGATCGGGTCCATCTACATTCTGTTTTGCCGCCCGGCTGAGCCGATTAATACCGAATCGAATATATGTGTAGCAAGCGTAACAATGATATTAGGCTGCATTAACCCATATTGTACCGGACAAAACAAGGGGCTACCTATATTACACAATAAATAACGTAAATCTCGATTACAACTTAATTACAAAATCGCGTGGAACTATGAAAATGCATTATTTAACCGCCATATTATAGAACGTCGTATTCTATAGGACTAGTTCCTATGAAGAGCATGTTTTTCTAAGCTCTTAACAGTAAATGCAAGCCATAATCTTGTGGACAATGTTAGGTGTTCCTTGTCTCATAATGAAACATTTCCTTCACGCGATAATACCTTGTTTACACTACGTGGTCAGTGTCACTGACTAAGACTTTTAGAAAAGTATCACATAGTATAAACCAAGCTTAAATAACACATGAAAACAACCTCAATCCATATTATTGTTGCTTTTATCATTTTCGATGCGCATTTTGGAGATTCATACAGATATACTGTGTTGCATCATTAAGTTTTGATATAAATACATAGGGTATATTTTTACAAAACTTCCAATCCATTCTATTGTAATATACAGAACCCTGTCTGAACAATATTACATTGTGTTTTTTATTTTGAATTATTTTATAGGACGAACTCAACTCGTGACGATTTTTTTTTAAATATTTTTAACATCTACATCATACAAACAGCGATCTAAGTTCATTTTTAACACTATATTTATAGAAGCGTTGATAAATTATATACGTCATTAAATAATAATAAATAAAATACTGTAAAAAGCATAAACAATCAATACTGGTCGCCATTTTTATAGATTTACACACGCATCTTGTAACATATGAGAGTTCGTATATTCAAAAATCGAATTCTAATGTAAGTTTGCTCAGTTACGTTTGTAAATTTATAATTTCACTCGATTATTGTCAGTGCTACCATACGCAAAAATTTTAGGCATAGACAAAATCTATGTAAGATATTTGCTGTGAAACAATTAAAATTTAATTTAATCTGATTGAAGTAACACTGACATTGCACATATTATTAAAATTATAAATAAATATTATTTACAATTCCCGGTTGATATTATGAGTTAAATTGAAGCTACGGTTTCCGTTCCGTGGTAAGTACATTTTGTAAACTTCTGTTTAATATCTTGGCATATATTCACTTTGTCTTGCTGGTTTAAAGTCATTCGTTCCATACCAGTGAAGAATTTCATTCATTGTTCATGGACTGAGAACAAAATGCAGAATTATTGAGTAGTAGCATTTCAATTCAATTTTGTATTTACTTTCCCTTTTCATACTGACCGGTCTCTTAAAACCTTTTTCAAACGATAACCCTACGATATCTTGATATTAACAATACTCGATTTCATCTCAATGGTACACAATAACCGTGTTAAACTTACATAAATCTATTCGAAATAGGTTTTAAGGGAGATTCCCTAAAATAAACCGCATTACCAACAATCAATCACAGACAAACTACTACTAGAGATGCAATCCGATACAATTCATCGATAGAACGACAAATAACCAACACTTTAGGCAATATATTCTACCAAAAGTGCGATAACATCGAACTAATGTCAAACTGACAGTTAATAGATATTGCTATCGTTAAATCGTATCGAACAGTCACACCCCTAGCACTAATAACGCATTAAATGTTTGCGACTAGAAGTCCTCTATCTGCGCATAGCGCTAACGTGATTGGCATATCTCAACATCCCGCAAAGTAAATTAGACTATAACACGTCGACTTAAGGTGTATATTTACACGGGCGTGTAGTGGCCCTGAGGTTTGTAGAACATTTGACCGGTGGCGACTCGGCGAACGATTTCCTTGAGGATGAGTCTCTTCTCCTTCTTGATCTTCTGGAGGAAGCCTCGGTTCTCGTTCGCTCGCCGAGAGAGGTAGGGCAGCACCTCCACCACTGGGCCGTAGGGGACGTACTTGTAGGCGGAGTAGCCGGCTTGTCCTATAACAATGATACAAAACAATTAGTAAAAGGATTAAGGTAAGATAACTTTATAATGTAAGGACGCAGATAAAAGTTAATGTTAAATAGACCAGCCCATCACTATGTGGCAGTTAAAAGCTGTTTTAATCAATCTATTATAAATATTTTTGCTCTCCAATCTAAACCTCCTGTGCAATGAAGAACGGCAATTCAATTTTAACACACTGAGATTTGTCTCGATGAAGAACCGTTAAGAGTGACAATTCAAACAAAAATAATAAGTAAAAATTCTTACCAAGCGGGAAAGTGATATGATCACACATGCCGAGCAGCTGTCCGAAGCAGACGACCTTATCCTCAGGCTTGATGTCGTGTTCCTTCATGAGCTGGATGGCGTAGCGCACGGTGTCCTCGTTGTGGGAGGCCACCATGATGCCGAGGCGCTCCTTGTTGGGGCCCTTGACCCGGCTGAGGATCTCCTTCAGGCACTTGTGGAACGACACCGTGGTGGCCTCCACGCTCTCGCAGGTGGGGTCCTCGTAGCCCATCGCTGCGGCTCTGGCGCGCTCCTGGTGTTATAAATAGTTTAAAGTTAATTCTATGTTCAAGTGAAATATTTTACAAATACCACAGCTACTCAAACCGCTGTTAAGACGAATTTTGATTGGATGCAAAAGTTTAGGCTAGTTTTGAGCACATTCGATTTGCGCAGTAACTTTTGGGTAGGAATTTGCGGAAAAAAATCACGCTTATACGTGTTAGAGGGTTTTAAGTATCCGTAGTCTGCCTGACAATGAGTTAAAAAACTCCCCCACTAAAATGATTTAAAAAAATGTTGCAAAGAATTAGTTATAATTTACAGACCCGGGAAAAATAGGCTTTGTTTAAGGCAGGCCCAAAGATTTCAAAATAAAGATTAAAAGCAGGGGTCACTAGTTAATCAATGAATTCTTCGTCAGATAGTAGTTATTGTCTTGGTGGGTTATTTACCTGTTCAATGTAAGCGCCGCGCACGAGCTTGGCTCCCCAGTAGAAGTTCTGTCGCTGCGCCTGCTCCAGGTCCGTCAGGATCTCCACGTACGTGTTCTTTAAGTACGTCTGGTACGTGTTGAATACTAGGAACTTGTCCTACAACAAACAAAAGGGTAAAATTTAGAAATCAAAGAATTTGCACTTAAGCATGTTGTCTGTTATACTGTCAATTCAAAATTATCGTAATTAGGAAATATACATCAAGTCTTATAGCAAATTGGTTGATCCACAGTCACTTAAAAATTGTGTAATGTTATTAAAAACAATATATCACTTTCTGTACTTTTACGTGTGTAAGCCAAAAAACATTCATTTGAAATTAAAGTTATAATTTCCCAAATCACAACTAGCCGTCGTAGATGTGCGATATTTTATAGTTACTCACTTTGTTGTATCTCCTCATCATCTCCAAACAGATCCTGGAGATAGCAGGCTGGAAGTAAGTCTGTTCAGCATCAATCATGATCCTGACATCAGCCTCATTGGCGATCTTGATGATGTGGTTCAGCCTCCGCAGCATGTTGCGGAACATCTCCTCCTCCTTGGTGGAGATCTGTGAGATGAGACGACGCATCTGACCGGTCTTCGGGTCCGGGACCCTGAAGGAGTCTGAGAGGTTCATGTCTTCATCCAGAATGTTCGACCATGGGAACAAGTGGACGATGCTGAAAAAAAAATTGGCAGGTCAGTCTGTGCTCTAAAGATATTCCTGTTGGAATTCCTCAGTGGAATAAATATGTGCCTTTTAAATAACAACCTTATGAGTATACAGATAGGTCTCAATTTGCAATGAATTTTAGATCATCAATTGTTTTGTAAAGTATTTCTACGGATCCAGATTCCAAATGTGATTAGCAGTAGTATAACGGACAATACAGTGATATTCTTCTCAGATTTTTTAATTTATAATGGTAAATTTGATAGCCTAATAATTCCTATGTCCCATACAATATAGTAACCATGAGATAACGAGCACCAACAAAAATATACAACTTCACATAATGCATGATATGAATCGAACGCTTCGGCAATCTTCGTTCACATTCGGGAGAGTTCGTGCGCTGTATTCGGTCTGTCCATAGCAGCCCGCGCTAATCCTATCGAGCACAAGCTTTGTCATGTTTTAAAGCCAGCAAACATCAGCATTATTATATAATTCAGGTAAATCTATGAGCTAAAGGGTCTTTCAAACACAAAAATATGTATAAGCCTTTCCATTCAATTATATTTTCAAATTGGGACATCACACAAACGCCATTAAAACAACATTGATTCGACAAACTTTGGAACCTTTTTGTACCTTTTCACGTTCGTTTTTCCGAACATAAACGAAGAATGACGAAACGCAATTCACATTCGAATCTCCTGATCCACTATTAATAGCGCTGCGGTCCTTTTCTCTCCTATGTTGAATGTGTTAAGATAGAAAGGGAGAGAGCTATTAATAGCGGATCGGTTGTGTATTGTATTCGGGTGGCTATTACGGGTGCTAGCAACATTTACGAGACAACGCTTACAAATGTTAAAAGATGTCGCCACTGACCGGTCCCACGGGAATATGTGAAGCACACTGAAATTACCAAACGGCATCTCAATTTATATCAGTAACACTGTTGCAATACTCCATCAAAACATGACTATTCTTGAAACTTAACATGAACAGATGCCTCAAATTAAACAGCTTGAAACCTTTCCTTTAATCGTCTTCCATGTAAAACCATGTCTAAATTCCCGTCTTTTTCCTAATCAAATCCATTTTTAACACCTATCAATTCTTAAAATCTATCTCTAGCTACTCGCCGTCAACTTCAACACTGCCTCAGAAAAACTTAAGTTAGCGAATACCTAATTTTTTTATACGATTTGTCCCATTTTTCAATATTGTTGCCAGCTCTAAACGTCTAACGTTACATTCTTCCACTTTTCACACAAGTTCTTAACGATTTCGAAGTAAGTCGCGGTGTTGGGAGCCGGCGACGAACTTCGAGTAAGCCTTACAAACTATAAGCCAAAGCAATAAACAACTGTCGACTCACCCCTCCTTATCAGAAGTGATCTTCTTCATGAAGTCCTGGACCTCGGGCTTGGTGCTGTGGTCTCCGAGGTACCGCTGGAAGTCCTCGATGGTCTTGTGGTGTGTCAGCACGTTGCCGTGGCCGCCAGCTATCTGCTGCATGTAGTTCCTGGCGCGCATGATCACTTCGGAAAGTTGCAGCTGAAAGGATTAAAAATTGTGTTTAAAATTAGGTTATATTCGAGAAAGTGCGATGGTTAGCGAGTCCTCTATCCATTTAAGTTTAGCCATGTGCCAGTGTTGCGGGGTTTTCAGGGAGATAATTTGCTCTCAGAGTCAAAAAAAATGTATAAAATATAAATTTAGTTTAAGATTTATTTTATTTTATTAGCATCCACGATACCTCGTGTCAAGTCGTGTCACGACAAGAAAAGAACTACTATGTTAACTGTTACGCCAAATATTATTTTTTTGTTACAAATGAAATTTGCTTGCATTGCTAGCATTGCATTGCTTTTAAAAGTATATTTAACTATCCATTTCATTAATCACACCTTTTTGTATTAACCGATTCATGGCCAATGACTCAACAGTTGAGTCATTAAAAAACCTTTAGGAAGGCCGATGGCTCAATTGGTGAGTCAAACCAAAATTGTATAAAAACGGATATTAAAAAAAAAAAACACTTAAGCTACCATTTTTCAGATCTCATTAAATATGAATT
Organism: Anticarsia gemmatalis; assembly: GCF_050436995.1. Taxonomy (NCBI): domain Eukaryota; kingdom Metazoa; phylum Arthropoda; class Insecta; order Lepidoptera; family Erebidae; genus Anticarsia; species Anticarsia gemmatalis. Next base: position 1,962,099 of record NC_134764.1, on the reverse strand, counting down.
ACTCATTAAATATGAATACATTTAAATAAGAATTTCCGTGAATATCAGACATGGCCCTTCAATTTAGAGAATATTTTTATTAGTCAGGTGTCATAAACCTTTTGTATAACTGCCGCAAAACATCTTGTACACTTTTTTGTAAAATCGATTGACTACAGCTTGGAAAACCTTGATTTTCTTTATCTTCAATTTGTTGATCATGGAAATCAGTAAACATTGCCTGGCTACATTCAGTAAAATCGTCGTAGTCCTGATTATCTACAAATAATATTACAATAATAAATAATGATTGAATACTACTAAAATGTTTACTACCTCTGCAATATTTCATTGAAACCAACAAATACTAGCTTGAAACGCCATATTAACTTTTATTATCCACAAATTCGAATAGGAGAACACAGTAACACGTTTCTGGTTGTCAGACTGGCTCGAATGATGGCGAAAAGCATTAAATCATTACAAGGAGCCAATGACTCATCAGTTGAGTCATCCTTCAGGGAGGCCGATGGCTCAAATGGTGAGCCACCGACCAATGAATGGGGCCTGGCTGAATTGTTCACGAAAATGAAGGTGGCAATGAATCGGTTAAGAAACAAGTATCATAATACTCGTATTAAATAGAGAAAGCTATTAAATATTATAGTATTCATACTATTTCATACTTACAAGTAACTGCGGCCTGCCAAGAGCGGTGAGCTTGACAGCCATGAGGCCTGTGCTTTTTGTGATGCCTGGAAACAAACAAATCACAAATAAATTACAATCAGAACTTAATAGTATAATAGTAGGTACTCTGAAGATCTTACTGTTAAAAGAGTCTGTAGTATTTGCTACGAACCTGACTTTTGTTCTATTTTGAAATTATAGTAGCTAAACATGATACACCAAATATAAATCTGAATTGTTAAAAATACCAAATGCAAAATTTTCGAAGTAATTCATAACAGCCTTAATACCAAAGATACTATAAAGCAAACATAAAAAATGAGTAAAAATAAGAATAGCAAATATTCTCACCAGCAACAGCATCAATACTCTTAAGGAACGCCTCCATGTTCTTCTCGCAGGAGGCTTCATTGAGGTAGAAGTATGTCCTGGCACTGGTGACCTTGTACCGTCTGTCAGCGAACCTCTGCTCCACGTGGTACTGCTTCAACTGCCCCTCTTCCGCGGTGTCGCCGCACGCCGATATAGAAGCACTATACGAAATAGTTCAGTTCAATATTGTGTTTAAAACTGGCTGTATGACTTTCGTCCTTTGCGTGAAAAAGTTGAGCTGTCACTTTGACAGGAGTTATGGCGGGAATTATATTATATTTTATTTATTGTTTGTTAGTGTTTTATTGTGTAAATACTTATAATTATTGCGTTACCAATTAATGTCTGACGTCTCAATGTAATTGGTGATAAATTACATTTAGCTTTTCCTATGAAGTCGCAATAAACCGTAATCTTTTACTAGGCATATTCTATGTAGGTACCTACTGCAATTTGTACTGTATATTTATTTCATCACGTTTGTTTAAAAGTACCAACTACAATAATAATTGAAGATCTAGTAAATAAATAGGTACCTAGTAATTTAATTATACAATCAAAACCGAGAAAGTCGTTGAGTGAATTATCTTGACGTTAATTAACCAATAAATTAGTATATGTGGTTTCTAACTGGTGCAACAAAGATTTATTGTATAAAACGAGGTTGTATATTATTCTATATAAAAACAAACAAACAAATTGATTAACATGACTCCTCTGGATCGTAGAATGACATGGACTTTTATCAATGATGATCACCACGATCGGTTCCCATTTTGGAGAAAGAAGCAAACATAAGCATCGTAGGAAGCAGGCATCATACGCGTAAGGATTTACTTGCACAAAACATTTGCGCAAAATTATGAGATCAGCCCCACGAGATTAGCGCGTTACCGACTTTTGCGCAAGCCAACTTTTGCGCAAATAACTGAAAACTTGCCAGTACAAAATTAAATTTAAAAATAAAAACATCACGCCACATTCACATCTTCCGAAAACAAAAAATCCAATTCAACTATTATTAAGACATTACTCATTGCTCTACGAACAATTAATCAATCGTCCATTAACCCTAGTCTTCATACAAATCACTAAACAGCTACATCTTAAAATAGCGTCTGAAGATTCCACTTTCACTATTAAAATTTTTTGGCACACTCATCTTTACTCCTTGCAAGATAACTTGGACCTTAAATTCATAATATTAAGGTTGAAATTAACTAACATTTAGTAGTAAATCATATTTGCAGCCTAGATTACAATGTGGGCCGTAGTAATGGGCAGTTGAGTTATTCTTGTTGATAGATTCGCTTTCTCCGTTCACTACATTGTAGACGATTGGCACGTGCTTATCGATAAAACAGTCGCGGACAAGACTGCACTCGTTGCAATGTAAATGAAGCCATTTCGTTTCGTTTCGTTGAATGTACAATTTGTCTACATTTTATTACTTGTGTTAGTTTAATTGATTTTTATGTCTGTGTCTATCCGTGTATTCTCTAGTTGGTTTGTCTCTTCAGTAGCGTGGGACTTACGGCAAAAAAAGATACAAAATACACTCAGACCCGAAGTCTTGGTCCTGTTAATTCTCGTACAAATAAATGATGATCTTTAATAGAAGTCTAATAAAGTCCCACGGCTCAACGGTATTTGTTAATAAATAGTTTTTTATGTCGTAAGTAAATAACGGACATAACGTAGATCCACGCTCGAAATAATTATTATTAGCGGATTAGGAACGTTCTTCCTCCGAGAATAATCTAACTTATACTTATCCGCAAACATCTAATACATTGCGTTACGCATTTCGTTTGTCTTCTGGAGAAGAAGTACTGGTAAGTGACTCCTTTAAATCAACTTCAACTTGTTCAAAATACAAAAATTAGGCAACAATACATTCCCAAGTAAGCTTAAGATCTGTTCCCTTCTTTTTGTATTATAAATCTCGTTTTTAGACAGAAACATTTGATAATTCCGATTTCTCAAAAATCAATCTGCCCGGCACTGATAGGTACCTTCTACCCATTACAAAAACCTCCTACATTCTGTTTTAAAGCCACGTACGTCAGTGAATGACGTCGCCTAGTTCTCATTTGTCGCCGTGAATTGAATGAAGCCGTATCAAAGGAGTTAGGTGTAATTACATGCGATATCCACTCGATAGGACATTGCCACTGGAATATACTCCTATATATACAGGTTTAGAGCTTAAGTTTACTGTATATGGAGATATGTTGAAAACAGTAGGCTTTATTTAAGATATCTAAGCCTTATTTAAAGCCCGTTTCGACAATACTTTTTAAGATAAATCTACAACAGTCTGATAGAGAAGCAAAACTCACCTCAATTATTTAATAAAAATAATTTAACATTTCTTATTATCATTTTAAAGTATTTAGTATATAAAGTATAAGCATATCATTGCCCCAAAACAAAGTTCTATCAAGTTAAGAAATTTATAATATGTTAAGTACTTTACTTTAACTAGAAAAGTAAGAATCCTAACTCTCAATCACGAAGTATTTAATTACATACCGACTATTTGCAACTAAAACTTTAGATGTTTACTAACTAAACTGACTTATTACTTTACTATCCTTGTCACTAATGAACCGATAAACATTACTATGTCAAAAAATACTTATTTTTTTCAACAATTTAACTAACACAATATAGTACAATATATACAATTGTACATACTTATTATCTACCATAAAAACTACTTGTAATAAAAACTAATTGACTCATCTACGCGAAGGTAAGGCTTGCTACACGATGACATATTTCGTTCGGCACGTTCGGTTCGGCAATATTTATCTTACAACAAAACCGACTCGACTCACTTGTTCGGCTTGTGCCGATCGGGTTACACATATTCGGTTTTGCCGATTAAAGCCGAACCAAACTGTAAAAAGCCAGCGTAGCAAGCCTAAGCCTAGGACTATGACGTCACTACTATTACGTCATGATAAAAACAAAAAAGAAAAACTTAAAACCCGGCAATTGCTATATCTTGTAGATTGGTGATCTTTCTTGGACTGTGTTTAAGTAGCAACTTCAGTTTTTCACTCGACAAACTGCCACTGAAATCATTAGGGTATGTTAAAATAAATATAAACACTAATTACAACCCTCGCGTTTGAAAATCTAGAATTTTACTGGCATTTGTAGAGTTACCAAGAAAAAATTTCAGGCAAATCTATACACTAGGTAGTTAGTAGATCTTGGTATTTGTTTACAGCAAAATAGACTTTATATTATCTGTATTAAAGTCTTATTAAAAAATACACTGACAGTTTTCAGTTGCATACCAAACTCTTGACAAAATAAAAAAAAACTACATAATGAAAGCAAAAGGCCTTAGTCATTTAAAACTACCTTTCAAACTTAATCACCTAAAAACAAAGAAATAGAAGGAAAGTCTCTTTTGACGATCACAATCACCAGAGATAAAAAAATGGCATGATTTTTTTTTTATTAGGTTGCAAACTACTTTCCTATAAGCTGTAAAAAAACTTCAATTTTGACAAAACAAAATCACGTGCTACGAAAAGGAAAATTAAAAAATTATCCGCGTAAAGTATTTGTATTGTGAGTCCTAATTCGTGACGAGTCCTCGGAGGCTTTGTTGGTAGGAACAATATGAAGAAGGCTGTACAACATTACCATAACAATCTACTCTATGTTTCTTAATACGTTTGTTTTGCGAGATGAACTGAGTTTTGCTACTGATGAAATGTTTTAGCATCGGAATCTATCGTATAACACAGTTTCCGGAATCATAGGCTATTTTTTTTACACACTCCAGTTTTTCTTGTCTAAAATGTTGTAAAAAATATGATAGCGGATATATTATTTAACTAAATAAATTAGGAAATATTTTGCTTTCAAGAAAATTGGGGAAAAGATCTACTGCTATAAGAGGAACCGCTGAAGATGTTTTCATCTTTTTCTTCTGCTATTTATTTTTAAAACAATTAATTTTCTTTTTATTTTACTAATAAATTTGTAATTCTCTAATCCGTTTACATTAGAATCATTTGCGCATTTGAATTACCATACATGTTTCAACACAAAATAGCTTCCTTGTTACAAAACAATCAAGATTATTGTCTCATTTCCCTATAATGAAGACATAAATCTAGGAGATTACACATAAGTTCAATCAGCATCATCTTTCCTCGACCTCGCACAGCTTAGCTCGCTAGCTCAGCTCGGCCGACCATCGCCTTGAAATCTGTTACCAAGCGCCATGTCTACGTCATAATGTAAAAGGCCGTAACCGACATACGATGAAATTGCTGTGATGTTTCACACAATTGCTTGAACAAGCCTAGCTACTAGTATTTGAAGAAATAATTGATTCAGAACGACACTACAGATTTCTTTTCGTTTGAAATTTTGTTTATGATTTTTTGTCTTGAGATTTTAGAGTTGCAAGATTGAGGCCCAGCTTCACCTCTTAGGGTTATGCCTTATTTTTGAGATAAACCCAAAATGAGAGCAATATTTGTATGAGTTATCGACATTATACATTCAGGAACTAGTCAAACAGCGAAATAACTGGCCGTGAATTGCTCATTCTTATCTACCATATTGTTACTTTTGTTATTTTTTTAGTTTAAGTCCAAATAATTGAAATATATGTTTCTGTAAATGAGCCTTTCTTCAGTGACCTAGTTTGATCGTGAGTGCCCCAAATTATTTATGTCCAAACCTTTACGATCGAAAAACCCATTACTGTTAATTGATATTAGAAGAAAATTGGCAAAGGGAGGTTTTGTCACATTTTCCGAGTAAGTTGTAGAGTTAATTAGTTTCTTTATTAGTGTCATAAAATCACGGCGAATGCAAGGTCGTCTTGTATTTATTTACTTTGTAATTTGTGTCGAGAAATTCCATACTTCTTATATGATGACTAAAACAAAATCGCTTCTTCTACTTCTTTGTGTCTCGTAGATACTTCCAAAAATATTTTTATCTTTCTTTAACGACAATTTATTCATAGTTTTTACTGCTTTACAGCTGGGCAAGGGAGGTCTCTCCCGAATGAGAGGGTGGTTAACTTATGCAAGCCTTGAATCCATCACGCCGGCCAAGTGGGTGCGGGAACTTTGCATGTCCTTAAGAAACGAAATTAACAAAGTTGCATGCAAGCTTTACAATGTTAAGGTTTTTTTACTTAACTATTTTTTATCTCTATAAAAGCCTTCCCCGTAAACTAAATATGAAAGGAATTGGTCGATTTGGTTATACCGTTCTCCAGTTCTGCGCTTAGCAACTCATTTGTATTAACCATTTATTTATATAGATTGCTTATTTTACTCTCACCTATTTTCTACTATCGTAGATGTATAATGCTGATAATAATTAAATTTCACGCATGCTTTGCCTTCTCATATAGTTAATTAAGCTAAATACCTCAATTTGTTTGTTGCACGCAAACCAGTAAACGAGTTCCATTAGAGGCAAACAAATGATACTATACTATTTGAAATTAATATCAGTATTATTTAGTGTTCCATAAATTATGGATATTACTTGCTCTGGCGTTATATCGCGATAAGAAGATCTCTGTTCACCATGCAAGCAAGTAATACAAGTACAATATAAGGATAACTCCGAACATCATATTTAACAGACCACTGAAGAAAATCATTGGCAAATAGTAGGAGAACTAAATAACTCATATTTTATTATCATCAATTTCATTTAAAAAATACGTAAAAGGCGATAAATCGCGATGTTCTTTCAATTTGAGTTAGTTTTTTGACCTCTGCCTACCCCTATGGGGAAAATAAGGAGCGTAGGGAAACTGGCGGGAAAGGGGAGCGTGATTTTGTGTATGTATTGAAAAATGAGTTATTTAATTCTCCATCCCCGCCAATGATACAGGTTCTAATAAACATAAAATTGTATTGGCATATGTACCTGACTTCACGCTTCTCAGCCTCCTCCTGGGACAGGTCCTCCTCCACGGAGTAATCCAGGATGGACTTCACACCGAACGAGCGCAACCTGAAACATCAAACGAGTACAATTAGTAAGTTATTATTATAGTTTAGCTCCCAAAAACAGTCTCCCGCTTTAGGAGGAGCCTGGATAATGTGTAGAATTCCTAAAAAATATTACTTTTTTTACTTGTCGAGAGTTTGCAGAACGCAAATTCAATGAGTTCAAGTAGGTCATAGATAGAATTAAATTCCCCTTCTTCGAGTGATCAAAACCTTTAATCTGATAATTGTTAAAATACATTGGGCGTACTTCGATATTTTTTATACAGCAACAACTAGAATTAGTAGTAATAACTTGGCAAGAAGTAAAACAAAGAAGAAATTTTCTTTTTACGAAATAATAGAATCTTAACCTCGTCCAAAATTACACAAATGCAGTTAAAATCAGTGAGTGCAAGCTAAATGTGGGACAATTGATATTAATGGCATGTTTTACGTTCCTAGTCGTAAAATAGGTCATCCTGTCGTTACTACAGTAACTAAGCTTAAACCACAAAATTCGTCAAAATGCGCCAACATGTGACGAATTTTCTATGCAGGCGTGATTCGTCTAGTTTTAGAAATACATATTCATATTATGTCGATCATTAGAAGGATGGATATATAAATGTATGTATCTTTATTTCAGTAATTTTACTAGTCTTGCAAGCGTTAAAATATCCTAAAGAAAATAGATTTTGCCAACGCAAAACATACCGATAATCGATAGTGGTGGGAAATTGCCCTACTGGATATTGGAAAACCGCACTAAATCCGTACTGCGTGAAACCTCTTCCCAAACGAATCCATGATAAAAAAACAATGTACTAATGCATTATGCACTACAATAATTTATAATCGATTGTTTTGACAGCCAACGACATCGATGTAATGCGTCATTGAATGAATGATTGAGGATCTGGTTCATTCGCACACATACATACATACATACATGTATGGGCGTCTTTCATTGACCGGCCGGACCATCTTATGTCAATTATGGAGTAACCTCGTTGGGGGCCGACCTCTCATTGATCCGAGTTCATTTGACTGGTTTTGTATGTATGTATGTATGTATGTTGGTAGAGTTTTTTGTATACATATACTATGATCTGAATTCGTATTCTATACTTTCATGCTGTTTCTACTAATCCATCTTATTATTTTAATGCAAAATTTCTTCTTTCTACTTATGATTTATACAAAACGCCTAAATTACTGTACCATTTTAGATGAAACAGTAGTAACTTCGATACATATTGAGTACAAATTTTGCGATTACGATACATACATAATTTGTAATGTATGGGTTTTTCAAGATATCTAGTCAAATAAATGACATCCTTATACCTTAACTACTTAGTGGTTAATAGCAAATAACTATCTAATCATAACAAAAAGATAAATGCAATAAAAGGAAAACTGTATTTGTACAGCACAATCTCGGAAACTACTAAACCAATATCAAAAATTCTTTCACGAGCTAAAAGCTACATTATTCCTAAACGAAATACACCACTTTTAAACCATCATATCATGGAAAATCACGGGCAAAGTCATGTAACAAGTATATAACCGCAAAGAGGTCGTGAAAACCCTTGTATGTGTTAACAGTTTCCATTTGCGGTGGAGAAAACAAATAAGGAAAAATGCATTGTACTCTTCAAAATGCTGTAATTTTTTTGCTCAGGAAATCTTTATGCTAAGTGCGTGATAAATAGCATTGTTTCTTTTGCGATTACGTAACTGATTTTTTATAAGTCTGATTCAGTACCTCGATTCTCTACCACTATCGACTACCGACAACCGGCTAGCTATTGAGAAATATTGCTGCTTTTTCTTTGTCGAGTATCGAGAGTTTGACATTTAAAATGTACTGTAAAATATTGCCTTCAGGAACCTTATGGTCTATAGATAGTTTATAGACTTGATTAACACATAAGGTACTTGTAGCTCGGGAACGATCATTATATAATTATGCGATAGTTAAAAGTGGAAAAAAATTACGAAAATTGCAATCTGTGTAGCTACAGAAATTGGCTTCACTTTTAAATAACAACTTGTGTGTATTATTGTGTCATTCTATGAATAACCTTTGTATCTTCCTTTAAAGTTTCATCACAATCAGTCCAACAGTTTTTGAGTACAAGTAATAAACGAACGTAGGAAAAGCACATAAGTAAGAAGCAGAAGAATACATACCTCTCGATGGTAGGTTTGATTTTGTTCTGGTCTTCACCAGCGACAAACTGACCGTAGAAGGTGGCCTTCATGATCATCTCGAACATGCGCTGACCAACCACCTGCCGGAGCCTCTTCATCAACTGAAAGAGAAAGAAAACCCTGGTCAATGGTCATTTTTACTAGAATAGAGCTCGAGATAGACTTACTAAAAGTGTCATAAGCTGTTGATTTCCACGAGAGTGAAGATAATCTGTGCCCAAAGAAAGAATTAAGAAAGATTACCTAAAAAATGCTAAGGAAACGAATCCCGGGCATTCTGGCTAAAATACAGCTTCATAATCTGTTCCCTTGCAAGTTTTGGGTTTGAGCTTCAATCGTAGGAGTCCAATCTTCTTGAAATCAAAATCAAGGTAGGGCCGGAAGGTAGGGCCAATGAGAAGAGCTGGCAAGAAATCTTGAAAAGATCTTGCAAATTTTAAGCTCGAAAAGTTGCTTAGACCACTTTACTATTACGTCAACCTTTATGCCGACCATATAACTCTGGTTTAAGGTATGTAATGATGTTAAGTCCAGTTTTTAGAACGTAAAATATATCTAAAGGAAAATTAATCTTAAATCTTAAATGGTTCCGCAAAAACTCTAGGATAAAAGGTGCCACCACTCGAGTAACCGAACCAGCGAGTAATTGCATTCTAAGGAAGTCCTTGACCATCGGACAGATGTCCAATTGTCCTAACTGCAATACCAAATACACCTAACTTTACCTGTAAACTTCCACTATACTCTAATTCTCCTTTTACCAGTTCCAATTAACACCTACTTTTTGTTAAACCATTTGTAACGTATTAATTGACGTAGGTCACGAAACGACTCCAAAGTGCTATTTACTTTAAACACAATATATAATGTCTGTGCATACAAAACTTTCCATGTAAGTGTGAGGCAGACATGACTAAAACCGCTGTTTATAATGGGATTCACAATATGACTCGTACTATTCCATATTTTGACACAAAAAATGGACATTTTCGAGCGTGTTCCTTGAAAAATTACATAGGATTGTAATGCAGTAAACATTTAAGTTGCGAAGTTGTGATCATCATCATCAAGCCTAGCCTTTCTTCAAACTTTATTAGAGTCGGCTTTCAGTCTCACTGGGCTATAATACCCCTCGGTAAGGCTATTATCGAAGACCTTGATAGCCCAAAATCGTATTACTTCTGAATGATCGCTAATCTGAAAAGTACAGGATAAGAATGATTGTACAATCTTCCGAACCTAATTAAGGTATATTTTAAAGAAGGAATCACAACATTACTAGGTACTTAGTGTAGATTACTATCTCCTATATATGAATTGACAATAATCTTCAAGGCGAACAAGTTCACTAAACAGAAAAAAATCTACAATACAATAAATATTTTCGATACCTTTTACTTTCATTAGGAACAAACAACAGTTACCCTACAATAAATACTTACAAATCACACATCTGTATCACTATTTACCAACGTCGTACGTAAAAATATCATCAAACCCATTGAACGTCTATTATTACTACGAAAGTTATTTACACCATTTGTATAAAGTTTCCACGCCGACCACGACGTCTACACGTGATAGACGTATTCAAATTCAAAAGATTATGCCGTCGGTGGACATTGTGTTACTAAGTATGTACCGCTTTTGAGAATGATTTGTCCTTGGTTTTTATAAAAAGGGTCGATTGAGAAAAAGACGTATTTTCTAGGGAGTACTCTGTTTGAAGGACTAGGGCTTTGTTGAATGGAAGATCCCTTTATTCATTTTGGATGGGTGTCTAGTTGGCTATTGAATCAGTAGCTCACAGTATGACTACTTGCAACGGAAGCGACGCCTGTCTTTTGACGTCAGATGCAAACACTTTTTGAGCATTGCTCAAAAAGTGGTAGATTTCTGACTAACGTGAATCAAAAATCTTGCAGAATGTATACGAGTCTTGTTTGAGAAAAGGTAGCTTATTCTTCTTTTTAAATGATAGGTAAACATTTAATAGCCATGTTCAGGAACTACTGACTTTCTTTCTTCTAAATCGTTTCAGTAATTTAGCAACGGAAGGTGACACAAACGCGAATTACTTTCGCATTCACAATATTAGGACGTAAATCTTCCATTAATATTTTAGCAACTAACCTTTGACATTTCCTCATCTATCTGCATTTGCGGTATTCTGCATTAAGTATTCAATATTCCTATACATGAGTCATTTGCAAAAACAGGCGTGTCTTATTAAATAACCTTGGCAATGAGCATAACAAGCCCACCAGTGGCATATAGGAACAATCGTTGTACCGTTTTTATGAACATTCATATTGCCAACACTTTAAAGCTTAGTAGAAATGGTATTTGAAGCCAAAAAGGCGTTTTTTATTAGTCTCACGTGTGACACTTAAAAATAGGCGTCAAAAGCACGTGTATTAATACTCTTTATTTTGGTTTAGGTAATGAGACTTCTTTGCAAAAACTTTGGCAACATTTATGGATGAAAAAAGACGAAAGTCCTTCCTCTGATCTTGTTTTCTTTACCTGTACAGAACTTGTTTCTAAAACTGTTTAAAGTAGGTAGATGTATAAAAAACTGCATTCGCATGTTCTGTTACATAATCCGCGTTTTATTCGATTGCACTTTGGTCAACATCTTAAAAAACATTAAATCGATGTTTGAGATCTTTATCCAAGACTAGCACGTTGTTTAGACAACTGGTTATATACCGCTAGTTACTATGGTATGGTCACTATCTTTAAAATGGCGCTCTTGAAAACGAAAACAGGAAGAAACGTAAATAAATTGAGACCTTCGACCTCAAATACTAGTAAACAATGGAAGTAAGGGTACATTTCGTGGCTTACGAATAAGTGCGACATACTTTATTTTACTGATACACTCACACGTTACAAGAAATGCTTACTTATTCATTTCTCACCAGAGCTACCGAGCGAAAAAGGTCAAAACTTTAAAGTCAAAAATTTTTAAGCGCCTCTAAATATACATCTTCTTTGAGAATATATCCTTGAAAACGAAATTAACTGCCTATTTCCTCAATAGTTCTCTAAACCTGCATAGTGACAAGTTTACAATGTTATATAAAATCTATGTATCTCTGTTAGGTCAAACACCTGGGCCACGCGTCCTTCACGTGCCTCCCACAAGGTCATACGGACGAATATTTTATGTTAAGACAATTCGAAAACTAACTTTATGCCCGAATATAATACAATTTAGGTACTATTTGTTTTGATGGCATGACGTGTAGTTTAGTGGATACCTTGGTTGTTAAACTACTTTCGTGGGGTGAGTGGGTTCAGTCTACGAGACTTTTAAAGTGTTTAGTAAATTGGATTCGTAACGGAACAAAAAATATTGCTACTCTGAGTCCTTGATTATTCGAACTCCGTTCGAAGCAAAATTGATTTAAGATGATTTTCTTAAAAGAAATGGTGGAAGGAATCTATTGCTTTAGTTTTTGATGCTTTGTTTGAAATTTGCAATCAGGAAAGTACTTAAATCATTATTTTGTACTGTTAGATAACACACTTTTTAAGAAATGCCTAGTAGGGACTAGTTGTCTTCACATACTTGTATTGTATTAATAACAATCACTGTCCAAAAGGAATCTATACTGAATATTGGTTACCAAACGTTAGCCGATAAATCAAAATCATTATACCCCGAGTCAACCCTACATTACGGCGAACTGTTGCCAAATAAATAAAACATGAGTGTTTACAATATAACGTGGCAGCTCGTGCCATGTCTGAAATAGACCCGATCGTTACTCCCGACGAAAGCGAGACCGAATTGTGATGTACATTGTCGTCTATGAGAACACAATTAGGTACTTACTATGTACAGATACATAGATCCCTATGTGCTTATATAGTAACGGTTCCTATGAAAGGTTTTTTTTAAGATTCTTATAAAGTAATACGTATTGAAAAAGACCGCAGTACCAAATCTCTTACTTTATTTTCTAGTGAAAAACACTAAAAACGCGAATACGCGATCGACACCCGAAATGATTTTGAAAGTTGTTAATTACAATAACTGGCCTAGGTACCTTTGGGTTTTCTTACAGACATACAAATCCTAAACAACATTTTTTTATTAAACTTATCCATTTATTTCAATAATAAAACTTCCTTATTGAAATGGAAATCACGCATCATATATCATAATAATATAATCTTAAATAAGTTAGTTAATAGTTATGTACCTATATACATGTAATATCTTTATGTTATGTAAACAAAAGTATGGGTGATTTGCCTGAAATAAATGATTATATAATTTAATTTATTTAATTTAATAACAGCCGTGAGCACTGCACTAAGGTCGTCTTAGCTACGCTACGTTTAAAAGCATTTTTTCTAGATTATCTTCTTATCTTTAAAGAGACTGCATGTCTATAGTGGTTACAGACTAACAGTGCTCTCACCTCTTCTTCTCACGCCACTATCATCATCACCTCGCGTGTCATTTATTTGAATAAAAAAAGTTGTGTAACAAGTACAAATATTTGCTTTAGTTGTAAATTTAAGAAGAATGAATGGCCTAAGATTATCACCATATGGTAGATAAGCAGAGAGAAATGAGAAAGATAAATAATACTGCCTATAAAGTAAGATTAGCAAGATACTGAAGCTTTTGATATCATCTCGTTATGTACAACCACTTAGTAGCCTTATATGCAAGGTTCGCGATAGTCGGAAGTATACGAAATATTTTTTTTTTAACATGAGCTACCTGCAGGCCTTTGCAGTTGACGGTGGCCTGTTGGATACAGTTTATTATGGAAATGCACAGAACTATTAATTATAATAGAAAAATCGTGCTCTACTAAGTTATCGAATATTGTGCTGCAAGGCAAAATGTCTGAACGCGTACAAACATTTTGAAAACGCAAATTATAATCATTTCGTTGAAGCAAGCAGTATTCTTAAATATTCTTGTCAGTCTTTAGTAAATATATCACCTCAACAGTCCTTAAAAAGTATAATATCAACTTAGGGAACAGGATTAAAAATCCAGACTTTCCTAGCGGATCATAACATTGGATCCATGTATAGAGAGCGACAGTGATTCTAGTTTGTACACAATGTACACATCATTGACTTATTTTTTGCACTTATAACTTTATCATTCAGGTCATAATCTTAAGGCTTTAATTTCCAAGCTATCACAAGTAAAGCCGTAATTAGCTACCATAGTTTAGAAACTATAGTAGCTCTATAGATAGATCTGGCGACCATCAATTTAGCGTAGACTGTGTCAATATTATTACAAGTTATCGTGAGATTAGGATCGTGGACCGGTTTCACTGTGGAAGATTTTTGATAAAAACATGATCACTTGCTAATTTTGGATATTTCCATCACAACACAATGGACCTAATTCTTTTCGTTTTTGTATATAAAAGGTAACTACTGCACTAAGAGTCTAGTGTCGCGAGAACTAGAACCAAACCTCAAGCAACTTTTTGTTAAATATTCGTTCCAAGTGGGAATCGAACCTGTAACCTCCAGAATAACAGTAGCAGCGTCATGTTTACCTTAACCACTAAGCCAGGATTGTAGTTCGTGGAACTGTAGTCACAAATTAAAACACATCTAATTTATTCTGCAATCAAAATCATTATAGCACCAAAATAGCGGTACTGATACATAGCCAGTTGCATTCAATAGCTACCTCTAGTTAACGACCAGTTAACTAAGCCACCTTAAACGCAGACAATTTATGTGCCTTTTGGTATTTAAACTGTACGTCTCCGCGCACGGGACATCGTAAATTTTGTCTCTATTATGTCAATTACGACAGACGATAAACAAAGACAAATATCTTCTGTCTGCACGCATGATTAACAAGATGATAAGCTCATACAAATATACATAGGCTTTAAAAACAGTAAAAATGTGGAAAGATAATAAGCGCTAATTACATATTGCGGTAGACATTCCGGCACGTTTCTCTAAACATCTGACCGGAAAACTTCGAAAGCATACGTCTTGCCAAATTGTAATATTAGTCCAAGTTATGTAAGAAAAAATATAGGAAAGACTAGAGGCCGCTCGCGACTTCGTCCGCGTGGTAACCGTTCCTCTCGGGAACTCTGCGATAAAAAGTAGCCTATGCGTTATTCTGGGTCTTTAGCTACCTACATAACGAATTTCATCGTAATCGGTCCAGTAGCGTTTGCGTGAAGGAGTAACAAACATCCATACATACTCACAAACTTTCGCATTCATGATATTAGTAGGATTTTCACACGACGAAACAGTGGGAAGGTAGCAACTGGTTAATAATACGTGCGAAGTTCATTTGAAATCACCTTTGGAAAAATTGTACGAAGGCCAACGTGTCTTTTTCGTTCTATTTGCAGTCTTTTGACAGATATATTCTTTAGTAACGCTATATCTTTCGAACATATCTCTTTTAACGTATTTTGCATAGATATGAATCGTTTGCTGTCCGTTTCAGGCGTTCGTCATTATCTACAAAAGCATTTTGACGCTTATTTCACAGATTCTTCTTCATAATGGTATTATGGTTGTTTATCATTTGATATGTTTGAAGCTTCAGTGGCATGAATAAATAAACAAAGAAATACTAATCTCGATTTCTTAGAACTATAGCTTAGTCATAATTTCATCGTGTATGAGGTAATTTGATGATAATGCATGAGCATGCTCTTGGATACTCGGATTACACTATTATGTCAACTATACCGATTTTGAATAAAATTTCGTAAACCAAAAACTCTAAAGCATCAAGTATTTCCTGATACTGCAAAAATAACCAAAAACCGGTGTAAAATACACTGTCTGCACATCAAAAATTGCCTAAAATCACTACAAACATAGCTAGACACCGGTCAAAACTTTTACCTCCTTTTATTAAAGCAAATTTCTACGAGATAAGCCACAAAGAGCTCAGCTTATAACACCATCTGTTGTTCGCTGCGTCAATAAAGAAAGAACACGAAGAGAGATTTTCAAGCAGCATTTTGGCAAGCCGCGGATGAAAGCTAGCTAGAAGACAAAAAACGTCTGAAACTAGGTCAAACTAGAATGAGAACATGATACGAATAACTCCGTCAAAATCTGCGCTTACCTTCAAATAACAGTTAAAAATACTTAAAAGTGTCATCTAGACATTAAGTGAACAAAAAATTTATGAACATTTCATATGGGAAATTCAAACTAGGTAGCTGATTATAAGGAAATTTATTAGATTACAAGCGCGGCCGATCAGTAAGTGAAGATAGTATGTTATAAGATATGAATGAATCCAAAAAACTAATGTAACTATCTGACTACATGTCAATTACTGAAAGACTTCGATGACATATTACTAACATGAATTTAATTGAAAAATGTTCATATATTATTATGTAGGTGGAAACCGCTAGAAAAGCAAGGTCGTTAATAAAAAAACTAAACCGTGAGTTTATAGTTTCAGTAATGAGTACCACTAAAACAAGAAATAATCGCCTATTAATTAAAAACTAACTAGGTGAATGTACGATAATCATAAAATGGTTATAACCGCATAAAACTTGGCATTACACCATAGCCATACGTTTATAAATAAAACACTTTATACAGCCATATTTTTAGATTTCAGAACGATTACCCGAGCAGTGTTGCCAGCATAACGATTGTCATGTGCTGCCAGTATTTAAAAACAAGTGACAAGTGGATGGATGGGTGATTTTATTAATGGCCTATTTGACCGAGATTTTAAATAAATATGATTTTTAAAGATCTATGTTGTATGCAAATATTTTCACGACATTACTACACAACCAGGAGTTTTAAACATACCAAAGCTTATTATATTTTATTTGATTATACAATAGTAAGTTTATATTCAGCAAACTGATTTAACATGATATTTCTAATCGCTCAATTAATCAAGTACGGTTTTATTTCTGCTTTTGTACAATTAACCTACATAAAATAAACACGAACATACCCAAAAAATGCCTTCCTTATCAACACAACACTACAAAAGAGCACGATCAAAGGCAAAAATATTTGTAGACCATCACATTTTCTTGAGCATTTTACCACTGAAAATAGAGAAATAGCTAACTAACACTAATATAATAACAAATAAAAAAAATACTAAAAAAGTACAATCAAAAATATAACATTGAATTCTACCTACTTGACTGTAAATTACTTTCAGTTCATTCAACCTCCAAATCTTTACGCTTAATCAAATGGAACAGCAGGGAAAGATAAATTATGTATCGTGACGTCACAGTCGCGTCAGTGCCATGACGTCACAGCATAAACGCGTCATATGACAATACAAGTAGGTAAGGTTTATAGTATCGCGTAGTACACGATATCGTTATATTATGGAATTCCTTATCCGATAATTTTCTTATTAGTTTTGCATCGTAGACTTTGATAAGGTTTTATTGTGCTACTAGTTTTTATTTCCTCACACATAACTTAGCTACTGTGCTGTTTATTTACTTACATATATACATAAACTCATGCCTTTTTTCCGAATGAGAAATAGCGAAGAATAAAAACCGCCACTTGCTACGATGCTTACAAACTTCTTTTGCATCATTTACATTCGTATATAGTATCTTGTCTGACCCTTTTGAAGGACATCAACGATAAGATCTGTTTTTCTCTTTGTAGGGTCTTATTCGGCTTTATTTAAATTGATCAAGTATAAAACTATCCCATTTGTAATTCCGTCCTATAAGGTGCTTAGATCTGTGCCAAATTTTGTACAAATAAATTCATTAGTCTTTTCTTGAAATGATAACAAATATATCAGGGGTGGCCAACTTGATTAGGCGTAAAATCTACTGTTTACTACCGGAACCCTGTGCGATCTACCAATTACATACTTCTTGAAATCTTTAATGAAACAGCATAGTGTTTAGTACACAATCATAAAACATTTTTTATTAAACAGTCTTACAATTTTTGTATCACATGTGAGATTGTTTCCTTACTCTTACTTAATACTTTGGAATGAAAGTCTATGAATGTTGATTAAACATCATCAACTCAGATGATGTTTAATCAACATTCATAGGTCCTATCTATATATTAGTGTGAGCATTGCGTCGCAGTATCTTCCACTAGTTTAGCATAATCAGGTTTGTAGTTGGAAATTGTCAACCTTAAAGAATCCAATGTATGAGCGTCTGTCAAGCGAGAACGGTGTTTATTTTTTGTTTGTTTTAAGTAGGAAAATGCTGACTCACATAAATATGTTGAACCAAAACACGAATGAAGTTGTTCAAAACATTTCTTCAAGTTTGTATATATTTCGTTGGAAACCAATGCCCAGAAGTCTTGACCTGATGATGACCTTGCTTTTAGAAATATGTCGCAGCGCAGAGTAATAATTTCGTTTTGTAACATCATGTGCTCCATTTGAAATATATCTGCGAATTTTGTAGCCAATTCATAGATATCACTATGATCAATGGAATCATTAAACGGATAACTGATGAATTGAACCAATTTCTCAATTTTTTTGAAATCACTAAAGCGAATTTCGAAGTCTGCTATCACTGCCCTAATTTCTGTCGTGTACTTCTCAGAAATGAAATTGTAGGTAGGATGTTTTTCCATATGATCCTTGATGTTTATAAATTGTTCGAAACGTCGTACCTCCAGTACCTAGTCTCTGTCGTCAACTGTCAACTGACTGAATGAGACGTAACCACGGGACGGATTGACACACGCCCCTCCCCCGCATCCCACACGCTTCCCGCATATTGGTCATCGCGTGCCGAAAACAAAAGACTATACTGCGTAGAATAGAGGATAAATACCGGTTAATACCGCGACGGAAAAGCGATTGAAAAATGATACAAGATGATCCTGTAGTATTTGGTAATTACGTTGCGCAGTCTGATCTATTTATTTATATTTTTTTGCCTTACCACGATCGACTGGACTAATGGTCACGATCGACCGGTCGATCGCGATCGACCGGTTGGCCACCCCTGAAATATATCATGCAACTCTCATGAACTTTCGTACTAATAATAGTAGGAATTGTTCTTGAAACACATCGGTGTCGTGTTTTATTTTTGAGCCTAACTGACGAACATGTGCTTTTCTCAGAACGACTAGCATTTGATCTCGCTTGTTGCCAAATAATATCATTAAGCTGTAATAAACAATACATCTTTAGCATGCTCGAAACGAAGAATGTTTGTGATCAAATTTTGTCAAGAGTACCGAAATTATTAGTAAAGTAGACGTATGTATATCAACTAGACTGTTTTAAAAAGGGTTAAGGCCTAGGTTTACGGTAGTATATAAGTGTCAGATTGCATATTCAAAATATTAAGTGACAGTATTATATGTAAAAAGATGTCAATATTCCACTTAATGAAATAACTGGTAATTATTCAGAAGTGATGAAATCAGTCATAATAATATACCTACCTCTCAAATTACAAATAAACAACGGTATACTCATAGTTACTAAATTTACAATAGCAAAGTAAAGACAAACAAATTAGGTCTCCTAGTTCTTTCAAACGACGCAAAACCTGACTAAGAAGCTGAAAATTTCTGCCGCATAAAAGCAAAGCGGTACTGAAACATAATTACACGTATTCACGTTACCTACAGTTTCAAAGCTCGTACATTCAAAGCGTGTGTGGCTTTGAAACCTAATAATTTATAACCAAACATGAACGTTTGAAGCCAACGTTTAGTAAGCGGTACTATTTATTCTGCTGAGTTTCGTATGACGTGGGCTTTTTGGTGTTTCTGGGAAACGTATAATACTAAAACTTAATTGGTTAGATTATGTGGTTTTGAGATTTCGTGATTGAAATGGAATAGGGACCAATTCGTGTTGATAACACATCTGGATTAAATGAATAAGATCTTAAAGCTGTGTACTCATTTTGTGATAAAAAAAACTAACAAGACATAGGAAAAGTACGAAAAAGATATTTTCAAAGACTACCAGTGGGATAAAGCCCACTTTAATCAATTTAACTGTCAGAGGTTTCAGCGAAATCTTCTCCAATGGCCTGCAAGTTTCCACTCGTATTGGTGGAAAAGAACTAAAACTAACAAAAACTTGGCACAGCAATCTTAAACACAAACGACAGTTTTAAGATTATTGTAATATATAACAATAAAAACATTTCCTACCAGAAACAGGCCATTTTACTTCTTGAGCGCAATCCAAAGAAAACAAGCCGGCTCATAATAATCAATAGTTACACAACCAGAAGTATTTACGCCAACATCGTGCTACAATACTCTTGCCAAGAACATGCAAAAATCAAAAACTCGATGAAAACTAAGTAGGTAGGTAGTTTAGGTACATGTAGCTACAAAACGCATGACGACTTTCGAAGGCCTGCTATGTTTGGTGAAAACAAAATTTCGTAGAAATATTGAAGCTGTTCGTTTAAGATCTTCTGCTTTATAATTTTGACACGGAGAAGGCAGTATCGGATAAGCATGTCTTATATTTTTGTTCCATAGTTCGACTAACACTTGTCCATAACAAAAAAGTTAAAATTGGAAAAAGAAAAAAAAATGGAAATGTCAACAAATTGTCGTTTTTGTTGACTATAAGTAGGGCTTCAAATTGTTAAAACCTCTTTGTTACGAAATGTTCATAACTACTTGAACAAAATTAGGTAGAATTAGTCGGACTTAAAAATTTCATCAAAGTTAAATGATTTTTCGATGAAATAATATGCAATTTACAGAATAAAGGGCTACAAAATATTGAATATGTTCAGCGACTTTTGTAACTGACTGTACATTCTTCTGTATGACGCATGTTTCCTGACCTAGGCTCGAAAAAAAGCATGCAAGCGCTATTTTTACATTTATTGCGAGTTTATGTTTATGCAGATGAATTCCAGTAGGTATTGCAACGTATTGTTATTATAATAGGCCTACTCCTTACTTATATGACAAATTACCGAACGAAGATGTTACTTAGTAACAAATATTCTTCTGTCTGGCGGCACCTGAATAATCTGCAATAGATGGACACAAGCCTATGATGATGATGACTCCTTGCGTGAAATTTAATTTTGAAATGATTTTGTTATTGATGGATTATGATCACCAGTATATGTGACAAATAGACTTGTCCAGTAAACTTAATATTGACAGTATTTTACTTCCAGTATGCGTCTGCCAGTTGCCAGGTTAACAGTGTGCATGACATATAGAATTGTCCAGTTAATTTAATAGGGAATAACTAGCAGTATGGATGACAAGTATACTTTACTTCGCATAGACTTATCCATTAAACTTCTAGCCCCATTTCACCACTGAAAGATAATCTTTAAAAAAGGCGAGTCAGTGTTCTTTAAAAAAAATGTCGGTCTCTCATCTGTCATATACTTGAAACTTAACTGGAAGTCGTGAAACTGGCCCATAACGATGTCAACTATTCATTTTACTGCGATCTTGACGGCAAACTTCGTGTCGTGACGTCATTTCCTTCAATTCTATAGTTGTGAGAAGTATATAAAACGTAACAATGTTGGCTATCTATACAAACATAGAGACATACGTTACATCGGTCACAGTTGTTAAAACAAAGTGCACTATTGTGAGAGTTAAATACTTCGCCATTGTGACTAGTGAGAAGTATACGTTTTCCTTACTATAGCTATATTATGATCTAGACATAATAAAACAACATCACTTCCTTTTATGAAAGACGTGAATAAAATACCTTATTGTGATAAGTTTGTAACAAGATGTATGGATGTGAATGAACCAAAAGAATTTGTAGGGATAGATGACCTTCTTTTGGTCTCTGCCTTACCCCGTGGTAATATGGTTATTTTGGATTATGTTAATAGTAAGTTGATAAAAGTTATTTTGATAAGAAGCACAAGTAAACCTTAGCTTATTAAAAGAAGTATCAACTATGTAGGACGATGCGTAAACCGGTATTAGGTAACCCATGCTTTATCTCTTTCTGGCAAGATTAAAACTCCTTGTCAATGAAAAAGACAAAAAATAGATTAAATAATTCGAACAAACTCCACGTCTATTAACAGCAAAAGTACTACAATCTGAGACCTTAACTATCAAATAGAATATCTATAAGTAGAAAAAAACCGGCACACACAGTTGTCAAAGAAACGTTCGAGATCGATTCATAGAATTTGCGAGCCGGCAAAGTTTCATTGATATTTGGCACGCATGCGCACTAGTATTGAATCTATGTACAGTACAGTTACAAGACCCGTAATGAAAATGAGAGTAAGTTGTGGAGATATCAATCTTGGCAACGTTATACCTACTATATTGAGGTTTAGGAACATGACAGTCGTTGAAGACGTCATCAGACTTACTTTGACTGTATATTGGATCTTACTAATATTATATGCGGACCTTGGATATTTGGATGGATGTTTATTACTCAATCACGCAAAAACTACTGAGCGGATTTCGGTCCCTGGTGCGCAGATAATTTGAAACATGTATTAACGTGTAAGGTACCTTTATCTCTGAAATCTTTTTACGCGGACGAAGTAGCTGGTATAAGTTAATTGGTACGAGAGTTAGATATTATCTAGTAGGTATAACATTAGTCATCATTGGTCCAACTTAACTCTAGGGGACGTTTATCATCCATTGAGGATCAAAGACGAACTTATACGAAAACTACGAAGACTATTTTTTCAAAACTACTCCTTCATTTTAAATTTTTGTGTGACATACATTTTTCTAACAAATCTCAGTCATATTTCATACAGTTCTGACTGTAACACATTCGAGTTGGAGCATAGCTATAGAAGTAATAAATCGACAGTAAGTTACGCCTGAACAACCAGACCACATCACAATGGTTTTAGAACACGTCACGGTTAAACAGACAGAAGTTTATCCCCTCGCGGAGATATTAACCCCCGGTTTCTGAGGTACAGTTAACGGTAGTTTATCTATTCAATAGCGTTTTTCATATGAATTTAAACAGAAACCGATCGTATGAGAATCTGATATTAATTAAATGAAGCAAAATAATGAAATTAGCAACTGAAAACCTACAAGATTCTCGTTTTTAAAACGATAGTTCCTGCAATTTCATGAGTTAACTCATAATTCGATGACTATAGAAGGCTTCAAATCTCTTTACAAGATAACCTTTTTGAGGCTATAGTCTGTTCTGGCCAAATGCCAGTTGGAGTTCTATTCACATTATTTGCAATTTATCGAGTAGTTTTAAAGATGCATGCTTTAAATAAGCATATTCGTACATGAAAACAAAAGAATTCAAACCAAATTACTTTGCAGAATTTATTGCAGTTTTTTAAGTTTTCGAATAACCTATCCCACATAAAAACCATTGCAGACAATTTAGGAAACTAAAGTCTACCAAAGATCTAATATCATAACCAACACTCGTTTAAAAGTAAAACATTCTACCAAACGGACTACTTCACGATTCACTCTAAAACCAACGAATGAATGAACGAATGACGAAGCACATTCTAGAATAAATTCACGATCACATCCTGCGATTACCGTTACAATTACTTGTATAAAAACCGAGAATGTTATAGAGGCCGACCACCGCAGTGTTTAACTGGGGCACGAGGATTCAGACCCAACTGTTATAGTCAACAAACTAGCCTAGCGAAACAATGAGACTGGGTACTTTCTTGCACCTTGTACTTGAACTACACAATCAAAATTCAACTGTATTTCAAACGCCATAAGAGTCATTACACCTTAATTTCTGAGTTGAATCTCGTCATGAGACACCAGACCTTGCAGTTTTTTTTTTCAACGTAAACTTCAAGATAATTTAATCTTTATGTATAGGGACGTAAGTGTTAAATTTGATTGATATGTGTACTGCGGGATGGTTAACATTCTTCGTCCGTTCGCGAAACCAGTTAGAGGCTTTTTTATTGTGAATGCGAAGTTCATTGACAGGGGGCCTGTTATGTAAGACAGGATTGACATGAAGGAAGCTCCCGGTCCCCTTTTTCGGGTCTTACATTTTGCGTGTCCATACTTCATGTTTTCGAGTTCCGTAATATTGATATTGTACTTACAATTCGGATTGAGATGATTTGTACATCACGAGGTCCTATTAAAACATTTATGAAGTTATATAATGACTCATTACAATTTGAATATATTTGTAATAGGGTTGTTGAATCTACTTTCTATCTATACATATAATAAAACACTAACAAGTGAACCTTTATTAAGAATATTGACAAATAAATAATTCAGTTTGTTAAAAAACAATTAATAAATCTAAACCCACTTTTCACTAAAACGAATTGGTTTAGTGCTAAAATATGAACAGTAGCAGCAGTAGTATCATAAATAAAGCAAATAGCTCTATCACGGATAGCTTCAATGAATCAAATGAAACAAATCATATTACTTCAATAGATTTGATGACATAATTATTGACCTAGTGTAATTTAGTTCAAAATGGTGAACGAGCTCAATTGAATCAGACACATATTCAACATGTTTTGTGAAATCAGCTTAATAATAGTCAAAAATAGATCTAGAATCTGAAAAAATGGAATATCAACAGAAAAAAATATATCTTAACTTCATTTACATTTTAATAACGAAAAAGTGAGTGAAGTTATGAATAAGATGACGTTTAATCGAGGTCTGTTTTGCTCTTTTATTAAAGTCGGCTTAGAATGAGAATTAAGTATTATGTAAAGCGCTTTTTTTGTTCAATATTTTTCTTTTTTCATGTCCTTATATCTTTCTTGACCAGCAACTTTTAAGTATATAGCAGACGCTTTATTAGATTCAATGTAAAACTCTTTCTGTACACACCCAAACGTCTTATTGCTGGCACCTTATGTGTCATGTTTTTTTCTTATATAGACTTTCATTTTGAATTATTATTTAAGAACTCTAGACATGAAAGGTCCGATTTCGGGTGTCATTCTTTGAACAAAAGCCTGTTTCATCTGATTTCTTTAGATTCGGGTGAATTTTGTTCCGTGTGAATAGCACCCTGCATCAATACAATCCCATAGACGAGAAACTTGCTTAAAATCCCATGGAATAAGGAACCATCTTGCATAAACATATTGCACCTTTTCAATACACTTTCGTATTACGTTCTCACTAGTCCCTTATTCTTAAATTCTATGCTTAACTCGTGAATCATCTGCAAACAGGTTTGGTGTCCGGACCGAGCAAAAAAGGGAAGTGTAAAACCGGTAATAACTAGAAAATATCGGTTACGAATCGTGTACTTGATTCGACGTGATTTACTTAACGATATGGTGATAATTGATCAAACTAGGTGTGAATGTGTTGAATTTGATTTATTGAAAACTGTAACATGGTTAGACAATAGACTTAGGTATGTAAAACTATAAAGTATAGAACAATAATAATTGGATAGACGATAAAAACGTTTATTTATTTTAAAGTATTTTGTCCGTTTTCTGTATAGGGGATTTACTTAGAGATAGGTGTATTTTAAACACAGTTTTCCAAGAATATAGGGTCATCTCGTGCTAAACTTGCATTGCTAGTCTATGATATCTTTGCAATATCTTACGCTGATTGCTTTTTGCCTAACATTGTGGTCTCAGCGGCAATCTATGCGAGTGCTGATCACGATGTCTTCTATTCCCGATTCAGCTAAATTATACTGTTTTTTTTCTATGATTATAGAAAAGACACCTTACTCGATACTATCCATTAAATATTTTTCAGAAACAATTACAAATCATATCTTAGTTTGTGCGTGAAACATATTCTCGTTCACAGTAAGAGAGCTAAAGATTCAACAGCAATAAAGGTTTAATCACCTGCATGTAATTCATCAAAGGTTTCAAAACACCATTCCCTGTACCACGAAATATAAGATCAAGCTAAAACGATAATGCAATGTTGGGATTGCAATGAACTTAGCGACAGAAACATATTTTAAACGAGTATCATAATACTTGTCGTTTTAAGAACCTTCAATAATGATAAGCAGCATTTGGGTAATAAATTATGTTATAGTGGTTTAAAAGTAGGTCGAAATAATGAAAAATGGGTATAAGAATAATTATATTCTATTTAAAACGTATTCGTTTGTTGTCATGGACTTGGACCGGATTTTGTTAGATGTTACAGTTTATATGTATAAAATAAAAGGAACTGTCGTGGAAAAGGAAAGATAATATCATTAACCCGGCTGTTTCTTTTTTCAGCAAAAGCCTTTAACTATTCCAGCCAATGAAAACTAAGACTGATGACTAATAATTCTTTATAATTAAAATGGATCTCGTAACTATGAATGCGTCAGTAATGTAAAAAAATATATTAAATTATATCTAAATAGATACCTATTTTATATTATTTCAAGAATAACAGCTTACATAACTGGACAAATCTAGAAACCTGAACAAATATTATATTAATAGTCTTATATCTCTATCACTGAATAATAATAATTATTTTAGTAATCTAATACCTATCATATATAACTACTATGTATGTAATAATGTAAAAATATATAAAAAATATTGAGAAAAAATTACATTCAGAGCATTATATTTAATTATAGTTTAATTTGTTCGCTTAATGACATAATTAAATTATATGACTTGTTATTATTTGTCAAAATTAATTTTAACGACAAAACAACCATGACAAATTTTATTGTGTACATTATTTTCCTAGTTTGTATAAATGTTTTGGCAAAATACAATTAGCGTAGTCATTAATAGAAAACATAAAAAACAAACATTTTAAAATCACATCGTTATGTTCAGAAGCCCTTAACTTTTTTTATAAATACGTCATTAAAACTATAACGCTAATCTTTAATTATGACATAATTCTTAATTATTGTTATTATTAGACATTTATACGTAGACATTATACAATAAGGATTTGTATTTTTTTTTTCTGTACTTATATGTTGTACAGAATTCAGTAATGCTATAATATAATAATATTATAACTGTATTTTTTTGTATAAATCGATTTTAATTTAAAAGTAAGCAGAAATAATAAGTAACCTTTGCATAGGAACTAAACAAAACATCACTCTATTTACCAAAACCCAAGATTCAAATTCGAATGTAACATAACGCGTGACAATTCCACATCAAAGACTATTACCATAAATGTACGAACATCGGGAAGGTTGTAAAAAGGTTAGTTTCTACGTCACTATCTGCGATATCACTCATTTTATTACTAAGGAACCTTTTTTATAGACAGGGGAGGAAAGAATTGATATCTATACTAATCTATACTTTAATAATACAATAAAGCTGAAGAGTTTGTTTGTTTGTTTGATTGTTTGTTTGTTTGTTTGAACGCGCTAATCTCAGAAACTACTGGTCCGATTTGAAAAATTCTTTCACTGTTAGATAGCCCATTTATCGAGGAAGGCTATAGGCTATATATCATCACGCTACGACCAATAGGAGCAGAGTAACAGTAAAAAATGTTACAAAAACGGGGAAAAATTTCGCCCATTCGCTAATGTGACGCAAGCGAAGTTGCGCGGGTCAGCTAGTAAAGAATAAAATTCCCGGACTTTTCAGCGAACCCCTAGATGGTCGTAATTTTCCTATTACTACGACAGAACTTAAACTTTCGATTTAAGGACCAATTTAAAACTATGCAATTGATTATACGTTACAATAAGAAGTTGAACATCGTAGACTTAAAGCAGTGAGAAATACTTAGAACAGTCAATCCATTTTGCTTTTTCCTATTATTTGTTTATTGTAAGCACCCGTTCTGCTTCAATAATACCTGTGTATAAAAAATCATAGTTCTATTTGTATAGACAAACGTTCTGCACGCATATCTATCGACCAATTTCATTATTCTATCTCCAGCCGGGGGGGTTTTGTATCTGGATAAAGCTTATACAAAAATTGTTAAAGTTAATCAGTCATTTTATCCTAATTAAATGCTGTGGTATTGACTTCACAAGTGTAGCGTAAATGTGAAGTCCTACAGCATTTCTATGCTAAAATGTGTTTTAGACGTTTTATAAAGAGTAGCTGATTTGATTGGTAGCAAAATGCCGTATTCTTTATCAATCTCTATATGAAGATAATTTACTAAGATCTGTAGTGTGTGAACGAAACAGTTAAAAGGTAGACTGAACGACCGTGACCGATTGTGAGATTGAAAGCAACGTCGACTTAATTAAACCTATTAAGTACGGCTCGGAGATAAAAATATTTCTTTTTTCATTCATTATTACGAGATCGTTATCATGTGTCTGCAGATTGCAATATACACGTTAACCGTTGACTTTCTACAACATTTTAAAGATACTTGAAGAATTTTGAAATAACTTGAAGAAGTGCAGAATAGAGAAGTGAATTAATAAAATAATAGGAATAAAAAAAATACAGACACACAGTACTACTAAACCCAAACTATCATCCTAGTATAAATATTATATTTAAACCTTATAATAAGCGAATTCTTATTCAAGAATTTATTTAAAATATAATTTATAAGACCTTGGAATAGTTCAATAACCGCGTTATCAACTGGGTACAAGCAGGAAAACTAACATTATATATAATAGGTCAAATACACCATTAG
Organism: Anticarsia gemmatalis; assembly: GCF_050436995.1. NCBI lineage: Eukaryota > Metazoa > Arthropoda > Insecta > Lepidoptera > Erebidae > Anticarsia > Anticarsia gemmatalis. The sequence continues at coordinate 1,933,282 of NC_134764.1, read as the reverse complement.
CATTTTTCCCATATTTGAAACACCTTCAGCTACTACAAGCACTAAGTACTCCGTCACGCATGATAACGCGATCAAAATGTAGCCCATTAAACAAACAATCTGACTGTAAACAAGTGAATTGTACGATAGAAAATAATTGAAGAATTTACGTAATAGAGGAAAATTATACTAAAATACCTATGTCATGTAGTAATAGGCACAGCTCATGGTCGACTTTTGACCTTAAAAAAACTGTACTGCCGTAATTATTTTGGGAATCGCGACATTATTAACAAAAACTAACATGAATTTGATGTACTATAAACATTTTAACTTTGCCTGGCAAAGTAATTGGTGTTGTAGTTTGAATGACTACAAATGCAATAACTCTATTCAAAACGACACAAATTTGAATACACGCATATTTTATACTAGCTAATAATCTTAATAATAAATTCCTCTAAGCCTTCCTACTGGGTAACACATGTATTTTGCCAAAAATCTTCCGATGTTTATTGTATAAATAAACATCAAATGCACTAAATGACTAAGCTTTAGTATCATAACAACATTTTATAATATTAAAATAAAGCAGAAAAAATATATCTCTTACGTTATGTAAGGTGTTCCACAAGGATCTGTTTTAGGACCAAGACATTTTGCAAGGAATGTGTTCGTGTATTATCCTATTATTGAAATGTTATGATTTGGGGCAGCTGCATCCTGATAACAATCAGTTGTTGACGCTGTCAGACTTGGCATACTTCGATGATTATGTCACACTTTTCCTTGAGGCACAATGTTCAGTAGTTGTAATGTATAGAATTTAATAATAGAGTAAAAACAAAATACTATAGTAGACATGTGTCGTTTTTACACCGGCAGTGAGTATTGGTGCCAATATTTGTGGAGATTTGAGTGTGATTTATAGAAAGAGGAAGATCTTTTTAAAAAGTTTTTAAGTTGCTGAATAACTGACGCTCTGTGTTCAACATGTACAGGAATGAGTAATTTATTATAACAAATTTCGCACAAATATGCACATTTCAAAGTTAGAAAAAACTAATTTATACTCAATAATCGTGGTATGATAGTCAGCATTATAATTCATATCATTGCAAGCATTCAAATTAATCAATAAATTCTTAAGGCAGTTAAAATAATGCCAATAAAATGAGGTCAATATATTCAAAAACAAAAATAGACACAAAAGCGATAAAAATTTAAATTAATTGTACGGAATATAGGTAATTTATGCGAATTTTCACAAAAGGACAATTATAAAAGTACAATGTTAATTATTAAAATACTTCTTTTAAACTTAAGTCATAAGTACTTAGGTATATTATAAATGTAAAAGTTTGTGAGTATGGATGTACTTATATTTGTAACTCTTTCACGCAAAAACTGCTCGGTGGATTTTGTAGTATCCCATGTAGATTAAACCTGGGTAAACGCATAGGATTCTAAGCCCGAGGAAGATTAGCATCCACGCGGACGAAATCAAGGCAAAAGTTAGTAAATTTAGGTACATTTTACTATATAGATTTTTAATGATTGCTATACATAATTCTGTTAATGAGTCACAAAACCGGTTTTTATACCAATTAAATGTTATAAACTTATCTAACTTCGTACTACATAAAGACTAAAATGATTACTTAAATTACTAAGGACTAAAACTCTGCATTAAATTATATAAATCATATATATACCTACTCATCAAGTAGTACTAAAAATATTTTCTTACGGTTCAGTATACATTTAAAACGAAATACGTATTTTTATAAGGTAAGTCACTTTTCCTCATGATTACGTAAATGAAATAACTTAGGTAATGTTATTCCCGGATGTTTAAAAAAGGGGATCTACGCATTTAATAGCTTAGAAATCGTATCGTTCCTTTACACGTGTATAAGTTACACTTTCAAAGGGAATTTGGATAGATTTTACTTCCCTTATCCAGACTACAATACATAATTTGTGAAACTATCATTTCTTGAATGTACCTATATCGTAAAGGAGTTTATCACCACCAAAGAACCCCCAGGTTTTATGTAACACGCTATAGTAAGTAATAAAAAGGGAATTGCTCACATTAAGTGAGTCTCGATACTTCCAAAAGCCGGTTTTTTGTCCCGTTCCAATACCGAGATACAAAGATATAGCTAAAATGACCGGTGTCTACTACAGATGACAAACCTTTTAAATATTTCATAGCACACGAATCAACTTTCATTATATAAATTATATAATTAAAGAGTATGTCCTCAAGATCGTATGTTGGTTTTACCGAGAGGTTATTTCATTATCGGGGAAACATGCGGTAAATGGAAAGTCCGTTAGCTCATTGATCTTGACATTGCAGGTGTGCCAACATACCTACTGACTATACATCTATACACCTACACCTAGAGAGCTTATGCAACAACATTTGGACGTATTATTGGATTGCCAACAAACGGAATCACTAGTCCTCAGTTTTTATGTGCTCGTTGAGACACACAGATGTCTATTGTCTGCCTCACAGTCTAGAGCCCACACCGGAGCCACTAGCCAACCGGCACGCATGCGCAATAACAGCCGATCAAAAATCCATTCCACCCATTCATTCCCCTCACGGTTAGGTAACACGCTACGATTCGATCTCCTCAACCCACATGCTATCCTGGTAACTCGTTTTATGCGGTTTTAATGCCGCAGTCACGACAAATTAGCATTTAATTTTCAACTCGAAAAAACTAAGAAAAACTCGCCACGTGAATATACACCGTACGTTCATCAATCACTACCTGTAACGCCGACACAAGGACACAAACCGTAGTTAATTCGGAGTCGCTGGGAACCTTTACCGGCGAGTAAACATGGTTATGCAGATCTTACGTAAGCTAACAGCTGACAAGTATCGATCGACTCACCATGGCGTTGTTCTCCACGAGCCAGTTCACCGAACATATTTGGTAGACGAAGTACGCCCGCACCAGCTCGCTCGTCTTCTTACTTTTGAACGCATCTTTGGGGCTGTTGAAGCTGAGGTCGAGATCGTCGCGCGTCGGCGGCGAGGAGGACAGCACGCGTACATTCCGGGGCGCGTTCACCGCAAGCCGTCTGAGCAGAGCCATGTTCCGAGCTCCGCGAATTTATAACACGTTCACGACACAACACGCGCCCGTCGTCCGCAACTGACAACTGACACTGACGTCCGCTCGATACCGAGTCGTGTGCGCGCGCAGCCGATCCAATTTTAAATCCGGCGGAGCGTCGCGGAGGTGTGTCTTGGGCGAGCGCCGCGATTGGACGCCGTCTGCGGCCAGCACGCGAAACTGACGTGACGTGCGTAATTATAAACAGCATTGTGCGGTAACCTCAAGGACCGGAACGCAAGGGCAGATCAGTGAGAGACCACACCGAACTGTTTAAAACTCTCACAATCTCGTTCTAACAGGCCCCCGTAACGGTCAAACTTAATTTTTGGTAGTTTTTTCCTGTAAGCTACTAAAAATATATCGATCACGCGCTGAATGTTCAGCTAAGCTATAAAAATGAAAATGAGGGGGTTATGTAATTGTTCTGGGCGGGGGAGGTTACGTAAACCGCTAGACAGGGTTCAAGAACCTGACGCGACCTCTTGCCAGCTCCGTAGTACATGTGTTATTACCAGTCATTACTCACACACCATTAATATCCGGACATTAGATGTCTATAACACTAGTATATACTTAAGCCTAACATGTAGTTGCTAAGGAACTGATTTAAACCAAACATGAGATATTTGCAGCATTCCAGCATTTGTAGCAGGTGAAACAAACCAGACACTTACTGCGTAGACGTCTGCATTATCTGTCGTAAATTGGAAAGAAGATGATCTTCTTCGACGAACTTGACTATTACTATTCCATTTTAATCGGAGGGTAATGCGGTCTTTTAGTGCATTAAGGTAACCACCACGCTTCTATAGGAAGAAACTAAGGAAGCTATGAATATGGAGAAGGACCAAATAAAAGATCCATAGTCCTGTGTTATACCTACTCTAAGACCGTTATTTATAAACTTGTGTAAGCCATCAAAAGATCTCCAGACAGAAAATGCATTTCAAGGCCCATTTTGGAGATTTATCCATTTTATTACCACTTTACTTGCCAGGAAACTACACAATAGATCTTTTCTACGCATGTCTAGACTGAAGCACATTACAGAACCTCTCTTGGCCTAAAATAAGAGTATAACTAATTTGGAGACTTTACATCGAAGCCTTAATACGGTAAAACTGAAAAGGGACTACCTACCAACTTTCCATATCAAGAATTCAATGGAGCGCAACGCTTAGAAAGTGACCTTCCGGTCGTGTTTCTATTACAGGCAATAAAAACCCATGATCATTACAAATCAGACAAACAAGAAGAAACAAAACAATGAATAAAGGATCAGGTATTGTAACTGAGACCTAGTACGACCTGTTTATACTTTAATTGTTCGATTGTGAACACAAGTTATATATTATGCGTTTTTTTATTGATTTTTTACATACAACTTCATGCTTACGACTTAGGCAGGCTTGTTTGAGGCTGTGGTATTTTTATAGGTAAAGTAGAATAGGTCATACCGAATGAAATCCTAAATTGGCTATAAATACAAGGGATTCGGATTCGAATCCAACGTCATGCTTAAGTTTTCCTGTCGAATAAATCGCAGTAATTGTCCAAAGTATGGATAGTGTGATCGTAAGTTTCAGTGCCTCTGAGAGCTGGTGAAGCAGTCGGTTCTGCGTCTGACCCCTCACTAGTCTTATCTGTTAGCCCTTCGTGAATACTCAGTGAATGCCTGAGGTATGGGTGATCGTAGACTTCCGTGCCGCAGAGTTCAAATAAAGACGTCCGTACTGCGCTTGACCTCTCACTGGTCATGTTTGTTATCCGTCCCACCGAGCTATGAGAGTAAGAGAATGGAAAGTGTACCTGTGTACACACTTGGATAATATAAACTAATTCCCGCACAGTTAGATTTCAGTGAAACAAGCCGCTGTAGCCAAATAATACCTCTAGAAGACAAATCACGAACATTGGAACACAACCTGTTACTTCTGTAACCAATTAAAAGCCCCATTGCAGTGTTCAGGTACAAACATAATCATTCGAGTCACTAGTTAAACTGAACAGTGCTGGCATTCTGCCACATATCTGCGAGAATGACATATGCATCATTCTATCTTGCATTGTCGTTTTGAACTTTGACATACATGAATGGCACTGGGCTCTTATGTTCCTAGGGAAAGCTGTGCCGGCGGTCTATGACAAGATGTATGGATGTGAATGAAGCAAAAGAAGTTTACAAGGGTCGTAGCCAGCAAGTTACGTTAGTGATCTTTGAGAAAAGCGTGATTCTTTGCGTGAAAAGCGTAAAATTCTTATTAATTAAGGATATAAACAAACATACAAATTATGATTCTATCTATACTAATATTATAAAGCTGAAGAGTTTGTTTGTTGGAAAGCGCTAATCTCAGGAACTACTGGTCCGATTTAAACAAATCTTTCAGTGCATATAACCCATTTATCGAGGAAGAACATCATGCTACGGTCATTAGGAGCGGAGTAGCAACGAAAAATGTTACAAAAACGGGGAAGTTTTTGATTAAAACATACAAATTATGATTCTAATCCTTATTACTTACACAAAGCGGAAACAAAATGTGTAATGTAAAAAAATTGCCCCACTTTCTTATTCATATATTGAATGACGATGATTTTTCTTCTAATTCACATTAGGTATATTATTCTTGTTTATCCCTCGTAAGTCATTTAGTGACGTCAGTTTTCAATATTTTCACGATCATTGAAAAATGACTGATCGGTGTGGTTTCTATGATACATGACCGTATTATGCAAGTAATGCCTAACCAGAATATACTAGGAATATTTTGAATATAGGTATACTGAAACTTAAGTACCTACTGTGAATAATTTACTTGTTTCAAACTTTTTTTACAGAACTGTATAAAGGCGGACCTAATGCCAGGGGCATTTTCTGCCAGTCTACCTTGGGGTCTGCAGAGAAAACTGGTTTTTGTAGGGTAGGTAATAGGTAACTTTCCAATGTAGTTTAAGAATGATTGAATATAAAAATAATTGTTAGGTCTAGAAAAATATTTCTAATGATGAAGGTAATAAGTTTACAATTGTCCTGAAATATAGTCGACGCATAGTTGTTAAATGTCCTGTAATATGTCTATTACGATTTCTCGGCTAGAATGCTGAGCAATTTTAGATAAAATTAGGCAAAGGCATAATTTATATCCAGTGGATTGACATAGACTGCTTCTCTCTCCACCTCTAAGTAGCTAAAATCACGGCATACGTCTTGGCTGACCAATCTTGGCATTTCCGCTAAGTAATAGAAAAACCCAAACAAGCTATTTCCAACACAATCAGATATAACTAATCCATGTAAATATTAGCAATCAATACATTCATTTCACCCAAATAAAACAATCTTGATGATAAGATATGACTCAACAAAAATGAATGGAATACTGAATCAGAAAATTATTAATAACAAACTATTACGTATTTTCCTATGTTTATTGTTTACAGGCCGTACTCCGAAATACTAATAACGATTAAACGCGACAATTAGAGAAGGACAGCGATATACAGACTGTAGAGCGTTGTCCCTTTCTCACAGTGGAAATTCGATCGTTTTTAACTAGTCAGAGTACGGCCTTCTAGTCTACTCATTGATTTGGGAAAAACTGATGATTGTACTGATAACAATGTAAGGTGATCTTAAACATTCTGATTAATTTTACGCGATATCACGATCTAGAAAAACTACGAAAATATATTACAGCTCTTTTCTAGGAAGAGTGACCCAGAAGTGAATTATTATGACCAAAGCGAGTGACCGACAAGTTTGTCCGAATTTAGATAGCTTACAGAGAAAAATAAAGGAAAACAATTTTCCTTTTCTTTCTTGACGACTTTTAGTAATATTGCTTAGAAAAAAAATCGCAATGGGGTTTAGCGGGTCATACACTAGAGAAAATACTTCACCTAAATAAAGAAAAACGCTACAAGTCGCCACGCCGAAACCATTGTGCCGGGAGGTCGTGGGTTAAGTTCCCGCACCTAGCAATTATTTGAGCGATCCACAAATAATTGTTTCGGGTCTGGTTGTGCTTTGTGTCCGTTGTTTGTATGTATGTAAAAGTCCCAGCGACACAAGAGTAATTTTGAGCCATGTCAAATATGCACGGCCTTCGGGAGCTTAAACGACTTTGTCACTCATTAAACAGTAGTACATAGGAGTTCCAATACCAGAAACTTAAAGGAAATTATTATCTATAGATACGATTCACCTGAAGCCATTCAATCAGACAGCGTAACAGACAATCTTACATAATATGCACTACGGCATCCCGATGACTCGGTACAGATAACATTCCGATAAATAATCTATCAATGTAAGTACATAATTTACCTTCGGCCGACGACTCTGTCCGCGTAGAATAAAATATGTCCACCTTTAAGTATTGTATTTGTATTTCAAAAAGACATACATACAAACAACAACCAGACCGGACACAATTATTTGTGGATCGCACAAATAATTGTTCCGTGTGGTAATCGAACCCACGACAATCGAGCAATGGTAGCAGCGTGGCGACCTAAGCCACTACGCCACGGAGGCCGTCGACTGAAACGTATATGAAATATACAGTCTTGTGAGTCCATGTCATAGATTATCTTTCGGACAAAATAAATAACATTAAAATCCGTTCACGTCTATCCATATTTCCTCACAAACTTTTGCGTATACAAGCCATACTTACAAGAACGAGCTTTCGACTTTACTTGAAATATTCAATTTTGGGAAAAGATTATCATTTAAAATCCCAAAAGATTATTATCAAATTCAAATCAGTGGTTTCCAATTACAGCCTACTTTCAAACTGACACTAACAAGCTTAACTTCATATTACTCATTTTGATAGTAGATAATGTACACTCATAATAATAACCCACTTGAAATGAAAGTGTCAATAAAATCTATTGTTTTTGTTGATTGGAAACTCCAAACTAAAGTAAGCAATGAGATCATAGAACGATTACCTCAAAGTACACGTGTTAAGAACATGGATAAACTTAATTTAGAAAATTTCAAGCTACAATACCTAGCGAGTTTATTTTGCTTATATACTTTTGTTTTGCATTCAATATTAACATAGTTTTTAGTTCAGGCTTTCCTTTTAACTTCACAATAAGACTAAACACATAATTTCTGTGCTAAGTCTAGTGTTAGACTACTGAAGCTCAACTAAAGTAGATACCTATATAAAAGTGCTACCATTGTCTTGTGTCGTGAAGTCGTGGGTTCGATTCCCACACGCGACAATTATTTGTGTCATCTACAAATAATTACTTGTTTGTACGTTTGTAAAAGCCCCCGCGACACAAGAGTAATTCTCAGTGCGGGAGTTGTCTTTTTTTTAAGAAAGAAAGAAAGGATTAGATTACTTACGTAATGACAATTTAAGGGGTCATCTTCTTCTTTGTTTTGTCTTATACCCCGGCCTAAGCAGCATGTTTTCTTGCTCAAAAACAAAAGAAAACATGCCTTCAGGGAACTTGGGCGTGATTTGGCTGACGGTTTTACTTTACATCAACCCTTTTTGGGGATAAAATAAGATAAGAAGAAGGGGATAAAATTTTAAGGTGTAAAATAACGTGTCTTTTTTGCTAATGATTCTTTTTTCAGTTTTTTCCTAGACGACTATGCTTAACATATATCTTCTTTTACTGCTAGGTTAAACAATGTATAGACCTATCTCTTTTTTGAAAGTCGATACACAATACAAATGCATATTCTATAAGTAGGTACCTACATTACCTTATATCGACGAATTATTGCACGATAACCATAAAGGAAAAAAAACTCATGTTGTTCCCGCGATAGGGGACTGAAATTATTCATTTATTTAAATTTCCGACTCACCGATAAGCGAAGAGGAAATGAATACAAATACGATAATTTTAGTAACCATTCATTGGTATGAAGTTGGATTGATCGAATCTTCATAAAAGTTGATTATGCACCCCAAGTTAGAACTTTTTATGACAAAATGTGGTTTACAAAAATACAAAACTTCTATGCAGTTTATACAGCGCTTATTTTGAAATATGCTTTTTTTTTAAACTCTTATAAATTAGGTACCTGAACTCACTTGATTCAATAAAACGCTGCGTGGCACGATTTTTCGGCCTCACTGCAGTTTGCAAAACCGATTGAAGTGTCCAGTGTTTGGGGGAAATCGTATCTTCTGCGTTAGGACGTCCAGGCGTAAGTAAATCCAAATAAAACAACCCAATAATGTATACATAGATATTTTTATTTGAAAAATATTTCGTGTAGCTAACAAACTAATCACAATATGGCATTCTACATCCGAAATAATAATATACAAAACTTTACCTTATACTGCAAACAAATACCAGCGGCAGTCACCGATAACACGCAAATTCGCACTTACGCAGCTACAACTACGCGAATATATACAACGATTTAGAATTTTGATACATCACCAATCGTATTTCCGAATTCAACATTTTATTTACATATTAAAGACTTTATATACTGAAGTAATAGAAAAAGTGTGTGAGATCTTTCTTTTTTTACGAGTGAAGGTATATTAAGATAGTACAAAATTCGGTAGGTAGATACTTATTCAGTACATTGCATACAAAAAGTTTACAACAAAATAATGCACATAAACTTATTGTACACTGCTGACTGGTTACTAAAATTGTCTGTCTTTTACAGTAGGCCTAATATTTGAATCGAAATAATCGATAAATTTGTTACACTTCCAAAATCTTTAATTTAATTGCTTACTACAAACTCTTGTCTCCAAAAGTACTTTCTTTTTTTCTCACAACCTCAGTCTATTACTTCAGTATAAAAATACTTTATTTACAATACACCATTTCGAAAGGGGACATACAAACAAACATAAAAGACAGTTTTAAACAACCAGTATTATTAAAGTAAACTTGTTCGTTATATCAAGTTGTGCGAAGCGCAATATAATCGGGAACAAACCGGTTGGTCTGAGGAGACACGTGTATAACTAAAATGCACTACAATTATTGCACATTAATGTTCTGAAGATTAACTTAATTCTTTTACTCTACAACTGAATACAAACGGAATTTAAATGTTTTTATGTCTTTATCATCTTATTTTTATTGTCTCTTATTTCGTGGCTATAATGGGACATTCTTATAATCATAAGTTTAAGTAATCAGAATCGACGGTCCACAAACCATTTTTATATAATTTAAATGAGCTTACTATATTTTTGGCTACAGAATTACTTGGTTAACCAAATATGTCCTCAGTAAAAACTGACCAAAGAAAATAAAGCTTAGCTCATGCGGGTTATTATTCTAAGTCATAGGTTCCTAAGGGGCAATATCTTGGCACTAGTGGGCAATGGAGCCGTTCGAGGAGGCGCTAGCGAGCCTAAAGCAAAAAAAAGGGGTGAAATTATTACCTATGTAATGGAGCACAGGAAATTTCTTCTCATTGTAAAGAAAGGTAAACAGTACAAGGTCAGGAACCTTTGATCCAGATGAAGGTATGAATATTTCATGAAACCTAAGCTTGTGTACAGACAACAAATGTCAATCAATTAGGTAAATATCGACATAGATTGAACGTATTAAGCTTCGTAATAGGTTGCTCGATATTGGATTATCGTTTATTTAATTAGTAGTTTTACTTGACAATAATTGTTGATGGACTTGTTTTGTCCTATAGCTGGGTACATTAAAACTGTTTGGAGGCCTTTAAGACGGGCGTAGTCTTTACACGATGTTTACTTTCCTCGTTATAAGAAAAAATATATTGTAAATGTTATTTACATCCAACACCCAAAATATAACAACAATGTCAGTCCGACTGCTAGCCTACTCTTTCCCTCACTCTTCTCCCGAATGAGGGAGAGACACGCAGGCATTTTCTACGACCTCCTAGTTTTGTGCAATACACGTAATTGAGATAATTACAGTAAGACTTACTGATACACTTTTTATGGTTAGAAATAATTATAAAATCAATAAATTTTCATTGGTTGCTTTACTAAGAAAACTATAAGAGTTATTATAAAATGTTGTTTGCATTCCCCATTTCGATCTACCTTTTTACAAATACCGATAGCAATGAAATTTAGAGTCAAAAATATTATTTTAAAACTCCATTGCTATTGGTAAAGATATTGGTGTAAATAATCACAAATAATAATATTTTATATTGGTGTCATGTTCACATTGGAGTCACAATTCGCTTACACAATATAAATAAATACTTAAAGAGTTAAACATATTAATATTTGATTGTATTGATGATATAATAACAATCCAATGAAATTAGAGACGAAATTACAAACTTGATTTATTTATTAACTAAGAACTGATTTTGTTTGTATAAAATTTATTTGAGTAAGTATGAGTTTTTAATAAATAATAAAATGAAAAAATATTTAGTTTAAATTAGCTTTCTGTTAACACCTTTGCCTAACAATACGATGACATAATTTTGTAAATAATATGAAACACAAAATGTTTTAAGCAATTTTGAACTGTATGTCCACGAACAAAGGCTGCAAAATTACTTATATAAATTTATCCAGTAAGAATATAAAAAATTAACATGTTTCACTCTTTAAGCTACTATTTAGTATTACTTCGTCCATAATTGGCAACACCGGTGGCTAAAACATTCATAAAACATACAATCCACATTTATAATTAAATATAAAATTGTTTGGCACTTTCTGACCAAAACAGTATTTTTTGAAACTTATCCTATATGAAAATCTGATTTAATGATACTTTAATATGAAACTTATTGTCAATTTATTTCTTTTAATATTCAAAGATACAAAATCTCTCATCCTAAATTACAGTAACAAAATTAATTGTTATAAAAACCAAAAATTATTCTGATTGGGTTATTCCCTAAGTACCCCGATCCCCGAGACCCCCGTCCCGGAGGACACCGATTTATTTTTATCTTTTTTTTTTTCTTCCAATGAGGTATCTACTTCTTGAAGATATTCTCATAATAATAACAATCTAGTCGTTTTTATCATAATAAACTATTTTATGAATAAATCGGGGCCCTCCGGGACGTGGGCCTCGGGGATCGGGGTACTCAGGATATAACCCTTCTGATTTTAGGATGTTGCTATACTTCTCGATTCGATATCGATGATGCTTGTCATTTGTCAGTGTCATCTATCGACAATCGATAATTATAAGAATACCGATTACGCCATTGCGCACTGTCAACAGTCTTGTAAGTCAACTGACACAAAAGCACCTATTTATACTAAAAAAGTTACAGTCGACAGTGCGTAATAGCTCTTACCGTGTTTAATCAAAATCATTGATACTTTTATTACTGTATCTTGTAATTAGTGTTTGTGTTTGTCACTTACAGGTAGTTCAACATGATTTGAAAGAGACAGAATGATTTTTAATGTTCAAGTCATAATTTTCGAAACATTTTACATGAGCACGAGTTATCTTTCAGTACGTGCCATAATCAGACCAAAGTACATCTCCAAATTGACAATGGTAGACTTTTGTCCAAATACTAGCTACTAGTCATACCAATTATGGACAAAGTTATCATTCTCTCCTTTACATCAACTGAGTAAATAAAGAAATAAAATCTTTATGCCTCATTTATTAGGAAATATATATAAAATTAATGATTTGCCGGCGAAAAGCATGTCCACTTATACTAAATATTATATATTTTTTATTAATATAGAGTTGACTAATATACCACGACCGCGTTAAGTAGGCACAACAGAATACCGTCACTACAAGAATTTTAAAAATAATAAATTCGATTTTTCAACTTTAAATATAGAAAAGTATAAAAGAAGAAATTGTAAAAAAATATAATCTATTTCGATACCAAAGATAAGAAAAAGATTTTTTAACACGTATTTGTGAAGGTAAACTTTATTTTTCATAGCTGCTTTAAGAAAATATAATTAGAAAAGCCTAATTAACGCAGCCGTTGACTATATATTATTATGGTAAAAGAAACACATCTAAATATATCTTACAAATACAAATATCTATTACATCTTAAAATAATAATATAATAAAACTTAAATCTACGTCTAATATGTACAAATCATATATTTTTAATGATATTGTGATACTTTTCCGTACTTTATCATTCATGTCACTTTCCTTTCAAAAGCGGTTTGTTATAATCCAATCATTTGAACGCCAGCGTCATTTATATAAGACATAACCTCCATACTCAGAACGCAAGTTATATATAATATTAGCAAAAAAACCGCTAAAAATATAACAAAATATACGACGAAATACTCGTTGATGAATTGAAAATAAACGTTATAGGAAAAAAGGCGATCATAGTTCACATCTTAGATATTTTTTATCACTAATCTGATTCTGTAGCTAGTGGTTCTGTAACGGGCTATTGTCTTAAAATTCACGTGCTAAGTTACATTCATACACCCACATTTCGATACCCCAGCACTACAATGAGCAATATCTTTACCAAGCTACACTAATATTGAAATCTTCTACATCTGAACATTGATTTAGCACAAAGTGACTTTCTGCTTTGACCTGCCCTATGGTACCACATTAATCTATCGACCATCGATCGATAATCAATCGTCAAACTCGGATAGTAAAAGCTACCGACCACCGTTGATTCTATACTTATTCAACCATCTCCTCACCGATTGATTAATATGGTATCTTTATCTATGGTCAAAGATTGTTAATATCAAACACGATCGCATTTATTCCTATAAAGTATAATAAATCAACGAGTTTATTATATAAAATATGTTTACAAAGAGTTCGTCAAACGTTTAAATATAAATAAATTATTGCTAATATTGAATCAATAAGGCATCAAGTGTGACTGGTGGGGGGTCGACACTTATTCACATTCATTGTATAAGACATCAATATAATATGTGCGAGGGGTTATACATTGGTAAATAAACTGCAAGTAAACTGCTTTTTGGCGTACAGATACACGCAATGTAACATTTGACAATTTACGCCTATTTAGAATTCGTCACGTCATGTCACGTCAAAGCAAAAAAATCCTTTTGGGAATCTGAAATATTCCCGTTTTGCATGTTACTGCTGTTACTGTCGGCCTCAATTCAAGAGTTTTAATTTTCAAACGAAACCACCCAAATGTAGACTTTGATCTGTCTGGGGAGATTATATAAAACAAGCAGACATAACCCTAGTGTCTAAATAGAGTAAGCTTAGTATATATACTCAATGTAATGCGAGTTGGGATCTTTAGAAGCAGTATTGTTCGCAGTGCATTCGCCAATGTATAAAAACCTCACACGATGTTACTTCAACAAAAAAAAATAGGTTAGAACACAAAAATATCAATGTACGCAAACTAGTGCCAAATTGAGATTCTTACATCCAATAACGTAATAAATTAAATATAAATTCGTTTCCTCGGCTAAGTCTTAGCTCCTAGCTGTCAATATATGGATAACTAATCGGTCACTAACCTCCTTCACATACAAAAACATTAAAATTCTTATAAACGATACTGTACTTAACCGTTGGTCAGCTTTGACACTGCACTTAATATAACGAAGAGTAGATAGTTAACGTAAATAACACAACTAGAGCCGCCGTCGGCTTGGTTACTGTTGCCTCTCTTTCACTATATAACCTCTCTCACTCACTCCCACGCATATATACAAAGCCGATGACACACTATCCTTGTCCAAACCTGTACAAAAATAACGCAGGACACACAATATTATGTATTTTTTCTTTAATATATACAACATCTAAATTTAATAAACGTCTTGGTGTTACCAATTTATTGATTTTAATATTACTTTTTTTTATAAACTAGAGTATAAAATTTGACTTCAATCAAAATACAACGCATTCTGCTATTACGATGAAAATTATAGATTCACACACGTAGAATTATAATATAGTATTTTTTTAATAGTATTATAGGCACAAATGAACAATATTGAGTGCCTTTAAGCTTTACTACCACTACTTAAAGTAGGCGAGGGGTTTTAGTCCTACAATTTTATTCATATTTTCACTAAGGGACCTTTTTCCCTGTCAAAATACACACACAATTTCACACCAGACCAATCCCATCCAAACTTTTATTGTGTTATAAATAAAAGCTGCCAGAATTTTAAACAAAAATTATGCCGATAATTGTCGTTAAAATTTCGATACTATCATGACTAGCGTTTTCCAATCGCAGTTAATTCTTTTTAAATAAAAAATATATGTTATAGAGATCGTTCATGTTTGTGAAATATTGCGATTCTCAATATTGCTACAATTTATAATCTTATAAAAGAAATAGGAAACCTCTGTTAAGGCAAACGTCCACTGAGATGCACCGCGGTATGCGTCTAATATGACACATGAATATTATGCAAAATGGCGGAGTTACACTTGCATTTTAAACCGAGATTATACCCAGAAGTAAATCCTCTCTATGTAAAACTGTACTTCATTTACAATATTACTGTCTGGTTTGTTCGTTACCCGGATACACATGGATAAAAATAACCGGTTATCCACATTCTGGATATTAGAGTTACCTTTACATTTGCAAGACGTTTAAGTAAACTGTATTAGTTCTACTCGTTGTAGATATCAGTCAAGTTAGAAGTACAGAAAATAACGTCTGAATAGTACAATAATACAGAATAAAAATCAAGTGTAACTCCGCTTCCAAGGTTAGTATATTAGCAAAGTATAACCGTTCAATAACGTATCTCTAGTAAGAGCTAGTCCTACTACAGTTTAGTTATTCTTACCCGGGCGATTACAAACGTACTATCCACGGCATAGTCAAACGCATGTGACATAGAGTAACTACTATATGACGTAGTTCGCTCGTTTGTTATGACCCGAGTATAATATTACTTGCTAAAAAATAACAGATTATAATCTAACAAAATAACCAAACCGTACTAGAGCTATCCGTTACTAACGATAAGTTATTGACAACGGTAAGTTAACGATATTCAACAGTGGACCGTGTCATATCGACACATAAAATAACTCGTTATATATTATAATATTTACTTCTGGAATATTCTAGAAAGAGCGTATGCGCCAGTAGCTCTAAATGAGCAATTAATGTACTTATACTTGATCAATCTACAATGATATTTGAACTTTAATTTTCTAATCTTACGGCTCATTTTTAAACACAACAGGGACCGTATATGGCATCTTAGGGACGCATTTTTATTGGTCGATTAGTCGGTCGTTAGTCCGAATGCTAACTACTATATAACTACTAAACAGTACAAATACTAACTAAACAGTCAGTTGATTGATAACTCAATCGATACAAAGCATTTGGTGACACGCTATCCTTTTCCTAGCATCTCTGTCATTAGAAGTCGGCAAACATCTCTCGACTCTCTCGCCTCTCTCGCACCTAGTATACGGGCTCTAACGACCAATGAAAACGGTTCCTCGCATACGGGTTCTATAACATGCGTTTACAAAACCTCCCGCATCCCGCATGCGGATACAAACGACCAATGAAATTGAGCCCTTAAGTGATCCAAGTTCTACCGTACGACAGTGACAGAGCTATATAATACGTATAGCGGCATCCTTTTCTAACGATGGAACTTGAATCTTTAACATGTCATTGTACGGTTCCTGAACTTAAGAATGACACGTAAATTACTATGTATTATAGAACTACTTTAGTACGTTATTAGAGGAACAATTTTGACTCTTCATTAAATGTACTAAAACGTCAAAATTTCTTCCTCAAGTATTTTTATCTGACGGACAATTCGGCCCTATATACGATCTATTGTATTTCTATACTAAATAATCTTTGCGTCGTGGAAGACTTTTAACACACAGAACACCGACACAAAGATTTATGTAATTTGTAGATCAAACAAGTATAATAACACCTTTCGCGTATACAAATAAGGTTGTATTTTCTGTGCGTACACTTTCGTATGCTCATACGTATTTTGCATATACGTACGTATTGCAATGTTCATGTTATTTGTTCAACAACTTTTGTAACATACTGTACTAAGGACCGATTTTTTTATCATCAAATATCTTTACTTGAAGATTAAAATGACGTTTTTGATATATTATGAATAAATCTATCAAAAACGACAAAACTTTTTCTTGAATAAAGTTATCTCACGATTGAGAAATCGACCTTTAGTACAATTAAAGTAGCTTAAGAAACTGCATCCAAGTCCACAACCGTCCCGTCCCGTCGTTAGTAGTGACTAAAACTTACAGGTTCTTTGTAATATACAGAGTGGAACAAAATTATAGGCCGTGGAAGGAAACTACTATAAAAATACCGTAGTAGTTTCTCTCCATGGTTCATAATCCATCCTGTAAAGCACGATATTCACAGAAAATACACCCCAATTCGCATCACTCATTTGCAAATGAACCAACACATTCTCGGCACTAAACCTACATTCTCTTAACCTCATATTCCATAGGCATGCAGTCTCTAACCAGGACAATAGGCTTCTAAACCGCAAACAGCTATATTTCGACGTGACACTAACATTAGTAGGAAATAATCACGTTCACCGACACTACGGCACTATATAGTCTCAAAAACCTCCGTCGAAGCACTTTCTAGAGGCCACAGTGTATTCACCGCCAGTTAATGTACCGATTGTTCGTTGGTACGCTTACCCGACACCGACGTCAAGGATTACCTGAAAATTAGGAATAGATAAATGAGTTTTAAGAATCAAAAGTGAACCGCACACTACAATTTGCATTACATAAGTAGAGAGCCTCGTATGCAAAGTGCAGGGGTGTGGAGGTATTCACAAGTTAGAATTCAGTAGGTCAATCACCTGCTGGCATGTGTACTTAACGGTTTAACGTTTATGTTTACAATCGGGGGTCAAGATATATCTGTCCAGGCTCTGTATAATCTTGTTGGGCCATGTCAAGCATGTAGTGTTATGCTCGTCCGACGAGATCACTCAGCGCTGTCTAATGAGTGTACTTGACGTGACATAAAGTGAAGGACATGGTGTACCTAGTCGGAGTCGGAGTCGTCGTTGACGGAGCAGCGCAGCTTGGAGAGCGTGCGGCGCGCGGCGGGCGTGTCGTCCTCCTCGTCCGACGAGATCACGATGCGCTGCCGCGGCACGCTGCCCGTGGCGCCGCGCGTCATGCGCCGACCCACGCTCTCCGTGCCTGCGACATAACGCGACACATCAACATGTAGCAATAAATAACACACACAGTACACATAAGGCCCCTCGTCCACGGCGAATTTGCGGGCGACGCGCGTTAGTCACATTTGCAACGCGCTACAGTAGCGATGCTAACGCGCTACTGCATCGCGACTGTATGAATAAGTTCATAAGATCGCGCGGAGCCGCGCGTCGTCGCGCGGTAAGAGCATTCACATGACATGAGCATTCGTCTTCTTCGATGATAATTTTTTCTTGACTCTATGCGTCTATCCGTCTCAAGCCGCGCGGATCAACTAAACAGGTCGGTACAAGTTTGTAGAACCTGAACCGCACGGTTCAAGAACTAGCGCACGGGTCGGACCGCGAGGCGCGGTATCGTTTAGGCTAAGTTCATATGACCGCGCGGAACTTTCGACCGAGCGAACAAAGATCGAAGAAAACAGCTAGTATCGTCTACATCACCGCGCAATAACTCGCGACGCGCTACGACTCGCGCGCTAGTTCTTGAACCGTGAGTAACCGCGCGGTTTCTCGGTTCTGTTACCGCGCGGTGATGTAGACAATACTAGCTGTTTACTCCGATCTTGTACCGCGGCGCGTAAGAGCGCGGCGAGCCGCGCGCGACAGCCGCGCTCGACGCGCTGAATGATGGGCCACTAATCTAAATCTAAGAAAACTAATCTAAATATTTAACATACCCTAATTCACTTAAAAAAAAAGATACATGCTTTAATATTTTGAAAAAACAGAAATCTGCAATCAAAGCATTTTGATAAACGCTTTGTTATATTAGTACAACCACCGGGACCGACATTTTACATGCCCTAGGAAGCACGGCGACCCTCAATTCAAATACTACTAAGCGATCACCCATCTAAAGAATGACCGCGCCAACGATTGCTTAACCTACAGATCTTATACCGACCGGTAAGGGCAACTGGCTATGGGCGCCTAAACTCTATACTAATATAATAAAGCTGAAGTTTGTTTGTTTGTTTGAATGCGCTAATTTCAGGAACTACTGGTCCGATTTGAAAAATTATTTCACTGTTAGATAGCCCATTTATCGAGGAAGGCTATAGGCTATATATCATCACGCTACGACCAATAGGATCAGAGTACCAATAAAAAATGTTTCAAAAACGGGGAAAATTTTGACCCATTCTCCCTTATGTGACGCAAGCGAAGTTGCGCGGGTCAGCTAGTCGCAGTATAAATGTAACTTACCCTCTTCTTCCGTGGTGGCTTTGTGTTTGACTTTAGCTTCCTTCTTCGCCTGTTTCTCTTGCTCCTTCTTGTCTTGCTTAGCCTTCTTCAACGCTTGGCACTTCTCGATCGTCGGCTTGCCGTCTAAGCCGGCCGCTATCAACAAGTCTAACATCTTTTGAACACGCTCTTTGTTTTTCGTACAACCTGCAAGAAATAAATACATGTCAAATAGGCGGCTGCAGATGGGTTTGTACCGGAATTTTCTGGTTCATGAGGAAATCTTTGTAAAGATTAAAAACATTAGGCTTGCTACACTCATATTTGGGACGGCATGTTCGGTTCGGCAGTGTTTATCGAACAACAAAACCGACTCGACGATGTCGAGCGGCATTTTTCCCGAACGAATGTTGAAAAATGCCGCTTTTTCTGTTTCACAAATATTCACACATATTCGGTTTTGCCGCTCAGCTAGGCCGATTAATGCCGAACCGTATAAATGTAGCAAGCCATACACTTTTCTCACGACCAACAAGGAAAAAGTTACCGAAAAATATCCGAAGTGGAAAATGTGCAAACACAAGTAAAGGAAAATGATTAATTACGTTCAAATATTTTGCACGTTTAGGCAGATGTGTACATAAGTGTGTGTAATAGTTTGTTAATTTCCACGCTATCTACTTTGTGAATGATGAGATTTTGTCATGGCTACGAAAATGTAAATAATAATAATTTCTTCTGCATTGCACCATGAAGCAGGATGTAGACCACCAACGATGTAGGACATTCATTACAGTGTCGAAATGTGTGCACAATACACAGGTACACTCGCTATTCTTTCACTCTCATAGCCTGGTGGAATGGACTGACGAACTCAATACTTCCTGCGAGGTATTCGCATACACTGCCACGCTACACCGTCAAAACGTAGACAACAATGTCCAAACCAATGGATTGTATCTGTTTTAAGAAGTTAACAAATGCTATTATCGTACTGATAGTGATGAAGGGTGTATCATTGATACTGCTACAAATAAAAAACTATTGAATGGATTTTGATGAAGTTTATACATGAATTCACACATACGACTCCCGGTTTCACTTTTGCTAATAAACCAGGATATTTTTTTTAATCTATGGATACTATATAAGTTGAGAAAAACATTCCATTGAGTACTCACCTTCAACAAGTTTCTTATAATCAAATCTAATTCCAGCAGCTTTACAGAACTTCTTCATATCCGTAATGCCTGGTTGTCTCATCTCCGGCGGCACCGGCGGTCGTCCGCGGCGGCCCGGCGTTGCCCCGGCGCCACTACCTGGCGTTGACGGAGTTCCCGGCGGTCCCGGAGTTCCAGACGCCTTCGGACTGTTCTTAGAACCTTTCGGCCGACCCGGACCACGTTTTAAAGGAACATCCTGTATAACAATACAATGTGTTGTAGTATTGTATATTTGAAATTACTTAATTAGATGGTAAGACGGTTGTCCAATTTTATAAATTTAATCGGAGTTAAACTTAAATTTAGAGCCTAGACTTAATCTACTTGTTTCGTTGTGAGCCTGAAAGGCCTGAAAGTCGTTATGCCCGAGTAAAATTCAGTTTAAAAAAAATGTTTTCGTTATTGTGTAGAGTATATTTTCTTAACATAATGTCCTTAGCGATTACAACACTACCCAACCACAAATCTAGCAATGATTCAAAACAGGGCCTTTGAAAATATCGTTCAAAAATAAAAAAGGTTTAAAGGTAATTCGATTTATCGGGACCATTCTTTGCAGTTGGGTAATTTTAAAAGCTTAAACAGTAACAAATATAATAAAATGATATCACCACGCTTCCTGTGCGCTGCAAGAATTGTACAAACTGTGTTAGTACACAACTATATAATGTATGGAAGTTGATAAATCAAGTTTCAAAAATCTTTAAAGGTAGATCTACGCTAGAGAAGCCAATCACGCGCCGAGCACAAATTTCTTTTGGAAGGGTGCTCTTTCAAATCTTGTAGTCAGTCTACACTACGCGAATTTGTGCATGGCTCCAGCTTTGTTCGTGCTCGGCTCGTCTAACATAGAGTCAACTATACATTTCACCGAAATTTATGAACGAAATTCCAATTAAGTCAAATTGTGATAGATCTTTGTGAAAACACATGTCTGAAAATGAGGAACAAAACTACTCTTTTTAGCTAAAAATCTATCCATAACAGCATATTTTCTATTGCATATATTGCTTTGCGCAAGGGCCTAAAGTTATTATCTTTAAATGTACTCACGTCATCGCTCTCCTCCGAGTCGCTACCGGACTCCCCTGAAGTGTCGTCTGACGATGATGAGTCTACCGTCGTCACCTTGAACAATATAATCACAATATTTAATTAATAATGTTGGTGGCAAATATGAGGCCCTAAGGGTGGAAGTGATCATACAAACAAAAACACAGACATACAACATTTTAAGTTGATATAAATAAGAGCAGTTAGGACTTTTTAGGAACTAGAATGAGAAGGAGCGATAAAATTCTTAGTTAGCGTTTTTATACTGACTTTGTCTAGGTAGATTTTTCTCAAAACATTCATTAATATGAGCACAAAGTTGCTTTATTATATTAACCTCTACTTGCTTATCGTATTGAATGATTTCTTTGTTTACTATCTCGTATTATGCTCATTAATTCATAATATACAGCGTTGCAGTTTTATGCCCAAATCTTTCAAAAAAAAAAGGCCAAACAAAAAAGCTGTAATTATTGGACACAAGGCTGAACTCCTCCCTCATTCCAGGAGGTGACCGCTGGCCAGCAGTAGGACATGAGGTAAACAGCCTACCTCGTTGGTGGCCATGACGCCGCGCGCCTGCAGCTTGGCGGCGGCCAGCTTGGCGGCGGCGGCCTTCTGCGCGGCGATGTGCGCCGCCTGCTGCGCCAGCTTCTCGCGCTCGGCGTTGGCGTCGTAGTAGTTGTGCAGCACCTCCAGCGACACCGGCACGTCGCCGAAGTACACCTCGTTGGGGATGTGCGACGAGTCCAGGCACTCGTCGCTCCACCGCCTGCGGGCCAACACCACATGATTGTGTTGTGACGTCGTTACATATCACGAACTCTCATTGCCCCATTTGCACCTCACTGTTCTTTAGAGCGGCAAAATGGGAAGCAACGCGACGAACACGGTCATATCAAAAGTCTCTACTTTATGAGTTTAGATTCTACGTAGCTGTTTCTTGGTATTTTACACAAATTTGACATAGGCGTAGCGTTGTTCATCGCTCACGTCGGACGAAGACAATCACTGCACTATGCGTAACCACACATAGTGCAGTGATTGATCAAATAATAACCTAATAACTTGATTATCTAGATACGCCTTTAATGAGATAACCTAATAAATATATAACCTCTGTATTAGAAAGCCTGTCTATTGTCATTTACTCGTTTTCATGATACATCTCCATCGCAGAATTGCCCTACTTTTACTCAAGAGCAAACCCTAAAATTCACAAAAACGTTACACAATAATAAATACCGTATGTCCACTAACCTTCTAAACTGTATTCCAGAGAAGTCCTTCCTGAAGGGCCTGATAGCGTACTGGTAGCCGGTAGCGCGGGGCCGGCCGGGCGGCGGCAGGGGGCGGGGCGGCGCGGCGCGGGGCGCGGGCGGCGCGGCGGGCCGGTGCGCGGCGCCCGGCGGCTTGGGCTTGTTGGTCGAGCCCTTAGGACGCCCGCGCTTCTTGGGCTGACGCAATGTAGTCAATCACATATGCATGATATGGATGATGACGCGATGGTTGCGTGTGCAGTGATCGCTTAATACTAAAGCTTTACGACTTTAAGACCTCTCAAGTGTTATCGTAGGCGGCCCTTTTACACTATTCAATTATCAATTTTGAAAACAATATCAAGGTCCATTCACATATACAACAGCTTGCTTTATAAACGCATCGACATTGAGTAAATGCAGCTGTTTTCATACATTTTACAACCAGTGGTAGCTCGTACTCATGTAGGACACGTTTACGGTTAACTAACATTGTAGCTAATTGTAAATATGAAAGGACCTTAATATTGTTATTTTAACGATGATCAAGCCAATGAAAACCAATCGAATTCCTTCTCCAGTATGAATTAGTGAAAATAGTTCACCAGCTTTACTACTCGATCACAGAAATCAGTCACATAATTACTTTCTTTACACCACAAAATAAATATGACAGAAAAGTAAGCGTTTGCGAACATATTTTATGAGTATTTAGAGCACCAACAACAGGCTACTTTTAGTCGGATCGGATCGGATATAGGAACTATTTCAATGATGGTTTGGCTGTTGTAGAGCTTCCGTCAAGCGACTAACGGCCAGTTTTCTTCATTAAAAGTAACAGCCAAAGTATAGGGGTAAAGTAAAAATGACAGTCAAATTTACCGTTTCACGAATTTACTGATAGTTTTATGACGAAACAAATTTTCCTTTACTAAACAATTAATGTAAAAAAAGATAGCTTTAGCGGTCACTTTAGAAATGTATAAAGAATCTGGCAGTAAGTGGCCAACTTTGGCTTTATATAATGAGTGTCGCGAAATGATTGGACATTGGGTATATTCCCAGTTGTCCCCTCTATACAGTTACCCCAGGGTGACAACTGGAAATTTTCTTCCTACTTTTATTCCCAGTTTTCACCCCACAGGCTAGTGTTAGAAGGGACAATTGGGAATATACCGCGACTAAATTAAATAAGTACCTCGTCGAATACCGATGTTAAAGTAGCATGTCTGCTGTGGCCCTAAAGCCTCATAAATATGCAGATAAAAAAGTGGACTATATTTTTGTGGTTGAGTAGTTATTACCAATTACCAGAACCTCGATATGAAATTATTCTAAGACCTACCTCACTGCCGGGCGTGGGTATTTTGCCGGGCATTGACCCCGACTTAGGTAGTTCAGGACTACTGAACGGTTTTCTATCCTCCTCACTGAAATATATTCACGTTTTAATATATAAAGATGTTGTGCAGCATTGTGCATTGACAAATGGTCTAATTCCTTGCAGATGCGTTTAGGAAAAATTAAAAAACAATTCCCTTCACTTATAAGGGTCGAGTTTCCAACAATCTATTCTATAATAAGAAGAGTGCGTGTGACGGAAATGTAACAACGACGGATTCCGTTCCTTCCATCACCTGCAGTCCTTTTTATTTTTTGCCTTTCTCAAATCATCTTTACTCGGGGCATTTCAAACGTGCGAACTAAGCCATGTAATGTTATCGGAGTCCTTCGCTCGCACTTACACATTATCACATTCCTATGATTGATTTGTTTATGACGTAGTTCGCACGATTGTAACGACTTGAGTATAGCTGCTATTTTTCGTCACACAAAGTTATTTGGCACGTGATAGACAGTACTACATACCTCTTATCACTGGCTGAGGCGTTAGGTTCAGCGGCGCGGTGCACGTCCCCCACCACTCCCTCACTAGCGCCCTCTGGTTTAGATGCTTCTGAACAAAACATACAAGTATTAAGTGTATATTCACTTTTGTAGATATACCTATATGTATAAAAAAAGGTATCAGGTGTTTTTTAAAATGCTGGGGACTTCTTCGGCCAAATTATATGTAAATTATTTAGTAATAGACAATAATAGTGCATGATTTCTTTCTGGCTCTTCCCATAAGGCCCCACAATCGTTTCAAGACTAAAGTTACACTCAGACATTGCAAGTGCTATCTTAAGTGGCATCATTTATCCTAAATTAATTTAATTTTTACTAGCACCCCACAAACACATTTAAATATTGATAAACAAAATACCCACCAGTAGGTTTGTCCATTGCCTTGTCCAATCCCATCATTGGTTGACTGAGATCTGAGGAAATTTTACAACAATTTAAGATACATTTCATTTTTATATGGCATGGCTGCCGCGCCACATTGACAACAGTATTATTATTATAGGAATAATATTATAATATCTTCTAAATAATATTTACCTTTACTTTGTAGATCAGTAGGTTTCTGTGCCACATCATGGGGTTTCTGATGATCTGTGAAAATGAAAAGTTTTTGTTAAAATCTTCAATAACTGACAAAAATAGTTGTTTCCTTGAGGAGTGGTTGACCAGCAAATTATTATTAAAATTTATGAATCAAAAAAGGCGAAACTTCCGGGATTTTTAACAGCGACTAGGGTTGATGTTCGTGGTGCCGAAACATTAGGCACAAAAAGTTTAGTAACCTTTTAATTTCCCTCTTGGTTCAGTCCTTCAGTTCAGTGATTGTATTGTATTATAAGGCAAACTAATGTGTAGCATGATGTAATATAGAGATACTTACCACCAGGCTTGTCATGTCTGTGAGCTAAATCATCAGGTTTAAAAATGTCTGTCTTTATTTTTATTTTCGGTTGATCCAAATCACCACCCTGAAAGAAAATACAATATTTATATGTATTCTTAGAAAAAAAACAAAAAAAAATATAGCATCTTATCTATTTTTTAGCAGTGTTGCCATCTTAAAATACGTAATTTAAATATTATATGTATGTTTATCTAATCAGCTGACTCCCCTAGACCATGACATTTAAAAATGTTTCTATCTTAGGACTTAGTTCTAGGCTAATTTTATCTTCTATGTTTATTTTATTATTGTAGCATGACAAATAATTTGTGAATAGAAGTCATTATTTTGGCTAAAATTGCCTCCAGTTCACTTACTTTTAGTGGCTTATTTAAGTTTAGTCCAAATAGATAATTGTGGTATGTATATTTAACATACATACATAATATCACTCCTTTTTCTAGAGGTAAGCAGAGACCAAAAGAGCAATAAAAAATAAATTTTAAAATTCAGAAATAAATCTTACATTATAGATATTTACCATCATTTCATTTTCAGGATGTGGTCTTTTGTGTGCATCGGTTGGTTCCAGTTTGATCTCCGATTTCAGTTTATTGATGTCCAGTGGTTTCTGAGTGTCGAGAGGTGGCAGTAAGTGTGGTTGAGGAGGCCATGCTGGTTTGTGGACCACATCTCCATAACCTTGAACTGATGAAGAGGAATTTTATTTTAATTATTGCAATTTTTATTTGTTAAGTTTTTTTATAGCAATTTATGTGTGTTATTTATATCATTATTCTATATTTATAGCTTTCTATTGATAGTATATAATATATTTTTATCCAATCAATCTATTGGTTATGTTTGTGCTTTCAAATATTACACAAAACTTACCCAAATGTGTACCTAATATCACAGAAAGGATTCTATTGTGTTAAGAAGTTGTATCATACTTTATTTAAAATCAAGTTAAAAGTTGTACAGAAGGTTTGTTTACAGTGAATTATAATTCAACTGTTGCTAAAAAATATGTTTTCATTTGTTATTACATGTCAAAATAAGACATGTTATTATGAGCCCTATTTCATATACATTGAGACTAGAACAGATATACTAGGTTATTGATAGATTTTGATTTTGAATGTAAAGGTTTAATTCTGGCAATTTAGTGTGCATAATCTTTGTTGATCTTACCCATATGGGACTGGGGCATGTGCAACTGTGACTGCGGCGGCTGTTGTGGCGGGAAACTCTGGTGATGCGGGTAATTCTGGTGCGCGGGGGGCACATACGACAGGTTCTGAGGGGCATAACCACCCGGAGGCGGAGGCCCGTACGCCGCAAACGCATCCGGAGGCGGGTAATGCGTGTTATATGCGCCTGCATACGGCTGATACGGTATTTGGTGACCATTATCTACATCAATAAAAACAAACGTCAAAACTTGCACTTTTTTTATACTTTTTACACATTTTACACCCACGAAAGTTACTTACCTATGTAGTTTAGCGGCAAACCGTTCCCCTGCACAACACCGTGGCCCGGTTCGCCCTCCATTCGCAATCGCTTCTGATTCATGGCTCTTTCGGCATCATAATTCATCTTGGTAACTAAAAACATAAACCACTTACAATAGCACAAATCACTTTAGCAGTTAAACTCATTTCTACGTCAATACCACTACTATACAACGCATATTACACATTCTCGCGTTAATTGTGACGGACGCCAACCGGACGCCAGCACAAAACACAGGTTATATGCTCAGCAAAAGCAAACACAAGCGTACCTTTGTTGGTCAATGATTGTTATTGATTTTAGTTAATAGACGCACTTAGAGCATTCCCCGCGATGATTGGGTACATAATAGGGCACTGTAACAAGTCAAAATAACTGTTGCATACAAAATATGCATCAAATTATCGGCCTAATGACAGAAAAATTAGAAAAAAAAACACAAGTGAAGCGGAGTTCGTATATTTTTTTTCTCATTCTTTCGTGTTTTTTTGGCATGGCAACTCTAAAATTCTGTTCTTTTTTTTTCTTTGTGGACGCACAAGCAACTTTTCTTTGTAGTTTGTACCGTCAACAAACGAGTCAAACAAATCACTATAGTGTAAAATCAAAATTACGAACTCGATATGGAGAGAGGAGTTTAGTAAGGTACCTATTCTTAAATAAAATAATATGATTCAAATGTAAATGAATGTAGTTGTGTGATACAGATATTTTGTTACTGGTAATATAAATAATAATAATATTCTTGAGCTCATCAATGAATTTTGACGTTGACAGGCGCACAGTTAAAAAAAACACTAAGATTTAATAGGGTCACCGCTGTTAACCAACCCATAAAATTATCAATAATAACTATATAAAAACCTAAAGTAGTAGTTGTCTGAAATATACCCTAACAATAGTGGATACTAATTTATGATTATATGATGTTATAGTACCTTAATCTATTTAGGCATCGTAATCTTTTTATTACCTACATATTTTGTAGGTAAATAATGCTGCTAAAAAATGTTTTCAAAATCAAGACTAAAATATGTATTATACGACCAGAAGCAATTTATAGTCTTTTGTGACAGCAGTGATGTGGGTATAGGCGCTTCTAAACGGGCCATATTTTCCTGCAATATGTGGCTGCACTATTGGCAACTTATTGCTCGGCCATCACAAAAATATTTTATTGCAACGATGGCCGAGCAATCTATGGCCGAGCCATGTGTTGCAATATGTCTGAAAATAGTATGGAGCATGATGCAGACTCCTAAACGGGCCACACAAACCGGCAACAATGGCTGAAGAAATCACACTCGTCGCAGCAGCCTATATTGTTTTACAAGAAAAATCAAAAAGGAAAAAGCAGAGACAGTGGATTCGACCTTACTTAAATAGGCGTGAAACATTAGACAATTAATGTCAAGAATTAATGCTGGATAAAAAACTATTTTCCAACTTTTCAATTAATTAAATTTAATTTTTAATCAATTTAGTCATTCAAAAAAATATAAGCATATTTATCTGATTAGTTGAAAATAGTATGAGTGTAATGGAACACATCAAATGATACCGATATGATGATAATAAGGCGCTTCTAAACGGGCCATATTTTCCTGCAATATGTGGCTGCACTATTGGCAACTTATTGCTCGGCCATCACAAAAATATTTTATTGCAACGATGGCCGAGCAATCTATGGCCGAGCCATGTGTTGCAATATGTCTGTCAATAGTATGGAGCATGATGCAGACTCCTAAACGGGCCACACAAACCGGCAATAATGGCTGACGAAATCACACTCGTCGCAGCAGTCTATATCGTTTTACGAGAAAAATCAAAAAGGAAAAAGCAGAGACAGTGGATTCGACCTTACTTAAATAGGCGTGAAACATTAGACAATTAATGTCAAGAATTAATGCTGGATAAAAAACTATTTGCCAACTTTTCAATTAATTAAATTTAATTTTTAATCAATTTAGTCATTCAAAAAAAATATAAGTATATTTATCAGATTAGTTGAAAATAGAGAATAGAACACATCAAATGATACCGATATGATGATAATAAATATACATCGCGTAGAAAAGGATGCACTATATCATAACAAGAGTGAGCGACTGAAACAACAATAAAACTGGCCGGGCAACATTGCCGTAAAATCGGTAGCTCAGCGATCGTCCGGCAACATATCAAAACAATATCGGCCATTCACTGCAATATCAAAAATGTGTGGCTATGTGTCTGAAGGCGCTTCTAAACGGGCCATATTTTCCTGCAATATGTGGCTGCAACATAGTGGCCGGACATATTGCGAGCAACTCCAGCCATACTACGCAATATTGCAGCAATGTTTCAGACATATAGCCACACATTTTTGATATTGCAGCGAATGGCCGATATTGTTTTGATAGGTTGCCGGACGATCGCTGAGCTACCGATTTTACTGCAATGTTGCCCGGCCAGCTTTATTGTTGTTTCAGTCGCTCACTCTTGTTATGATATAGTGCATCCTTTTCTACGCGATTTATATTTATTTTATCATTTATTATTCAATTTTTTATATAAATTGTCTAATGTTTTACGCCTATTGGCGTAAGGTCGAATCCACTGTCTCTGCTTTTTCCTTTTTGATTTTTCTCGTAAAACGATATAGGCTGCTGCGACGAGTGTCGCAGAAGCCTATATACCTACATGGAAGATTTCGTCGCCTATTTAAGTAAGGTCGAATCCACTGTCTCTGCTTTTGCCTTTTTGATTTTTCTTGTAAAACAATATAGGCTGCTGCGACGAGTGTGATTTCGTCAGCCATTATTGCCGGTTTGTGTGGCCCGTTTAGGAGTCTGCATCATGCTCCATACTATTGACAGACATATTGCAACACATGGCTCGGCCATAGATTGCTCGGCCATCGTTGCAATAAAATATTTTTGTGATGGCCGAGCAATAAGTTGCCAATAGTGCAGCCACATATTGCAGGAAAATATGGCCCGTTTAGAAGCGCCTAGACATTGCTGCAATATTGCTGCAATATTGCGTAGTATGGCTGGAGTTGCTCGCAATATGTCCGGCCACTATGTTGCAGCCACAAATTGCAGGAAAATATGGCCCGTTTAGAAGCGCCTTATAACAATCAGATGGCAAAACAATCCGACCAATCATGAACTTATTCTTAACGGATTGGCCGGATTGGGGAACACTAGCGCTCCGTTTCGAAGAATTCTGAGAGGAGAAGTTAGAGAAGGAAAGCTACTTTTAAAAATGGTTGGGTTATAACTACCATTATTTTTTTTTGTTTCGATTTCTGGGACCTTGGACAGGCGGAAAATAATTTATGTTGCCATATAAATGTATACCTTCCAAAACAGTAGAATTTTACCCAGTGCTAAATTATTTGTTCAAATTAAATTTCTACGCAACATAATAATCCAATGATTTTGTTAGTTCAATCTGAATTTTTTTATACTTCACCAACTAAAAATATTTTGGTTTCTAAACTCTATTAATGTGCAAAGATTGGAGTAGAAATAATACATAGTTTAAATAATGGTATTCAAAATTTACTTGCGCTGACTTCGGGGTGCGTGCCACTGCGTCCGGCTGTGTTGTTGCTTGCAATATTTTTTGTATTATTTTGTTTGTGTATCAAATGTGGTTTCATCACTGTAGAAGCTAGCAACAGTTTTTATTTCGTTAATTTTAAATTAGTTGTTTATTCTTATTAGGTAAGTTAATAAACATTTCATAACAATTTTTGCAAAGTTGAATTCAAAACTTTGTCGAAGTTAAGTCAAACTTAGTGAGTGACACAAGGCCGATATTTTTATGTTTCACTTGTTATTATTAAATTAATTTAATAAATAATTAGTATAAAAACAAATAAATCACCAATATTTCGAGAAATAAATTAAACAATTTTATTATTTACTAATAAATACTCTCTAAAAATCAAAATTCGTTTCAGTTACATTTTGGTTTCTATGGCTTGCACTGTTTTGACTTGGTGTGATAATCTGATAAAATTAAATATATCTAGGAGCTAGTACATAGTAATGGTGCTTATTATTGATTACAACCTCAAATTGTAATAATCAGTTGTTTTTATGAACTCCAGTCTTTCACGAAATATGGCCTGGCGCTCAAACTTGTAGTCAAAATTTTATAAACACTTTCATTCATTATAGTTAATTTTAAAACAATTTTAGCCACCTTTTTAATGAATTAACCAGACACTTTTAAGTGTATTTTACTTGTGTCACTAGAATTTTCAAGATTTTCTTGGTTAGTTTTCATGAGAAATATTAGGTACAAACAAAGTTGTTTTGTCTAAAACAGTAATGGAATAAGAGTGAAGCTAAATATGGTGTTTTATTGTATACTCTCTAATTCTATTTGCATTATCTACTGTTTTCTATTTTCAAAAATGGTCTACATAATATTTGCAAAACCCCTTAGTTCCAGTTCTTTATTGTTTTTCAACAGTATTATTCAACCTTTTTTTAGTAGTGTTTTTAGTTATATTTTTATTTCTTATTTTACTGCATAGAATACTTTCTCTATAATGGAAATAGAACCCAAGTCTGGAGGCTGAAATTTGTTATTTAAATAATTTATTTTCTTTTCAGAAATGGCTTACCCTACACAATTTGAGAGCTACCCAATGTAAGTTTCAACCATTATGCTATTTGTTTGCACATTATTAATTTTACCTATTTAATTAAATTGTCAATTGTCATAACTTCCATACTATCTTATCTATACTAATATAAAGCTGAAGAGTTTGTTTGTTTGTTTGAACGCGCTAATCTCAGGAACTTCTGGTCCGATTTGGAAAATTCTTTCAGTGTTAGATAGTCCATTTATCGAGGGAGGTTATAGGCTATATATCATCACGCTACTACCAATAGGAGCAGAGTACCAGTGAAAAATGTTACAAAAACGGGGAATTTTTTTAACGCTTATGTAACGCAAGCGAAGTTGCGCGGGTCAGCTAGTTCACAATGTTTTTGGAAAAAATTGCTTCTTTGGTCAAATAAATATATTATTTGATTTAGTATTTATTATGTGGTTGCTTTACAGTGTTGCTTTATGATTGTTATGTTTCTGTTTCCTAGAATTCTCTCTGTGAATTTCTCGTTTTATTTTTGGCTTTCCTCGTATATGTCTTTACCCCTTTTTTGATCATATCACAAAAAGCAGTGATAGCCAAGTGGTATAAGTTGATAGCTCCCATGTAAGTAGTCTCTATCAACGTATATCGTAGAACACGAGGCAACTTACCAATGGTTTTAGAAGTTATGTGTGTATTAGAAATTACTTGTTCCAACAGTGAAGGAAAACATGGTGATGAGACCGTACATGCCAAATTTTTTTTTCTATTCTTCACTTATTGAATTAACTAGGAACTATTTTAATTTTGTGTTCACCTTGTAGGGTAGTTCAAGAAGACTCTCCTCAGCTGGACATTGATGTGTTGTTCCCTAATCTTGGGCCACTCCAGTTCTCTGACGAAACACTAGATGTGGAATACAAGGCCCTGGACTTGAAGACATTTAAACCTGTAAGTATTGTTTTATATCTAACTGACTGCAGACTGCGATCTGCGGATCAAGGTGTCTTCGTCAGGGTACAGTTAAATTTTGTCCCATTAATTCTGATCCCATGGGAATTTTGATTCCATTGATCCCTTTTAAACCCTTGTCTTGACAGTATCAAACATATTAAAAAAAGAATTATCCAATTTAGTATGTAAAGGATTATACAAGTTATGTGCATACCTGATATTTCCATGATTCATTTTTATTTATTAGGTTGGGGAAAAAGTGTTTTTGCATTATAGTATGTATTGTAATAAAATCTTTTCTCTACACAAAAAAGCTTGATATTTGGGTACCTCACAAGCTCACTGAAAGAAATCTAATGAACCGTATACTCATTTCTCCGTGGACTTTTTCCCCTGTGAGCTGAGTGTTAATTGATACTTATTCAAGAGTACTGAAACCATAAATAAAATAATTGTGGTTTTTTTCCCATCCCATTGCCTTTAAACTATTTGTGGTTAAACATTAAAGCAGGTTTGTTATTTGTTTAGGTATCAGCCCGGGGTCCGCCTGATAGTACAAATGTTTCCCATGCATCTAATTTCTTAGTGGAAGTCAACAGTAATGACACACATAAGAAAAAGTTTTTGGTAAGTGTTTATTAATTTTACTATTTTTGTTTTCCTTGTAAGTTTTTTTTTAGATAGTAGGTAGTTTCAGGTATCCGTAATTTTTATTTCTGGATACACGGTTACATACAGAATTGACATTATAACTGTGAGTAAATGGTATTCCTAAGTGGTATTCAAATCTCCTCAAATGGTGCAGCGGAAGAATTTGCCATTGCTATTACGTCGGAAGGTCGTGGCTTTGATTCCTACACTGCACACCAAAGAACAAGTTTAAGCGCGGGAATGGTGTTTTTACTGACTAATGCCCGGTTTCTGACGCACATTTAGCGGTATTTTATCTATCAAACGCTATTTAATAGATAAACTACCGCTTAATGTACTTCAGAAACAGGGAATAAACTGTCTACAGAAAAAAAAAGTTATCAATCATCAGAATACATTTCTGGAACTATTAAACAGATTTTGATGATTCTTTCGCCCTTTACTACGTTCTTTCAGGACAGTTTTACTTAATAAAATCTCTTTTCTCGTTCAGTACTCTCATAGACTGGACCGTATCTACGTGGACATGAACTGCGACTTCAGTCTGTCGTTCAACTGGGACCCGGCGCGCGTGCACGGCGCGGACATGTTCGTGCGCGCCGTCGTCGTCTTCTCTGACGCCGAACAAGCGCAGAAACGCGTCGAGCGGTGCCGCCAGCACTTCCCTGATGTACCTACGGGTAAGTATTAGTCCAAACATAATTTAATTTATACTTTTGTAGGCAGAAATACTTCATGAGAATCAAACTCAAGATCTCGGGATCAGTAGTCGTCCTTTAACGCACAGACTAAAAAGGATGTCTATTAGATCTTTTGTTCCACTCAAAGCCAGTCAAAGCACTTAACGGCTGACTATCTGAACTAATTGATAAAAGCTAGGACAGCCTAATGGCGACCCATCCATGGGATGTCCGCATCAAAACTTGCTTAACCCCTACCATCTAGTCAGCACAATTCACTCTGCTAAAACGAGCCATTTCCTACCTTCATAAGAAGAAGATAACACTATACAAACCTTACACCATCCCTTTTAATTTCATTCCTTTTTCCTCTAGTGCCAAAAGAGGTAGCAAAGAACGTGCTCCACTCGTCCCGTGAGTTCGGAACTCAGGGCGTGTATTACTGCGGAGATGCCGAAGCCTTAGACTCGTGGTACTCCGTCGTGGTGCACTTTAACAAGACGACCCTGGATCCTTGCACGCATGCATACAAGTTTGTATGCAAAAGTTCTTGTGCTTCAGGCATCAATCGACGAGCTATTGCTATTATCTTCACTCTGGAAGATCAGTTGTAAGTATTGCTTTTTGTATTTGTAATTAAACAGTATTTTTTATCTAGCTATCCATAAGAAAGACGCAAAAAAGTAGGAGTAAGAATCTAAATTTATATCCTATTAATATTATAAATGTGAAAGTTTGTGAAGATTGTATGTGTGTTTGTATGTATCTCTTTAACAGAAAAGGCCTCTTGAGTTAACAGTTTCAATAACAATGACTCCTTTTGACGAGTTTCATAATATTTACTAGGAATGAACACAGATTAATTAATACATTCTCATTTACTGAAAAAGTAGGCAATCTTCTGTCCCTAGAGTAAAATCTATGACTCTGCAAAAATTTGTTCAAGTTACTTAACATGAAAGAAAGACTTATCATTATATATTATGCATTCTCATTGAGAATATTCTCAATATTATCAATAATGTATTTTCCACCCAGTGGCCGCGTATACGGTCGCCGTCAGGTAGGTACGAAGGTATGTTCCTGTTTGAAGCGCGACATGGTGAAAGATGAAGACGCTGAAGGGGTCTTCAAGACCGGCAAGAAGCGAGTGGCAGGCAACCAGATCACTGAACCTAAGACTAAGAAAATTAAGATGGAGGCACGGGACAATGATCCTAATATGGTGCTTCTGCCTAATGTAAGTAATTATTCCAATTCAGATTGAAACCATGGATAAGGAAAAAAAAATAGGAGTTTGAGCAACATTTGTTACTTATTGAGTGACTGGCGTTCTTTGTTGTCTACCGTCTCCCTTGGTTTTGGAAATAAAGTTTGGAAGTTATCGTAAAGTTTAACATTAGAGGTTTGGAAGTTATCGTAAAGTTAAACATTACATAGTAAAATTTTCATAATAATAGGTACCCTACTCCACTATGTACTAAAGGTTCTCCTTTCTCCCGAATTAGGTACACTGGGACTATCTTTTCAACAAGTGTTACTAAAAGACTCAATCAAGGTGTTCAGTAAGATGTTTTCCTTTACCGTTAGAACACCGAAAAGTCATTAGCATTTCGCCTGAATTTAATCTTCGACCATTTACGTGGTAAGGGATTACTATTAGCTGTAAATACTTCTAAAAAGGTGTATTTCTTCATCAGGTATACGTAGAGGCTAAAGCCATGCTGACAGGCTTGAGGACTATGGTCGATATGATGACCAACGCCGGCCACCACGACCCCGAAGTAGTTCCGAAGTACGCCAACAGTATTGCAGGCCTGAACAAATGCATCCAAACTTTGGAGACGCGGAATGAAACTCAACAATAAGTAAGGTTTAGTTTTTAGATGACTTTTGTTTTGTATTAACCCATTACTGTCCCACTGCTGGGCAAGGGTCTCCTCCCGTAATGAGGGAATGGTTAGGCCTTGAGTCCACCACACTGGCCAAGTGTGGGTTGGTTTATTTTTGTTTTGTATTGTTATTGAAGGTGGTGATATCCTTATTGTTGACTGTGGTCAGTTTTATTGCTAGTATACTTTTTAGCGATTGGTTATGCACTAGCTAATCCAGAAGAGGGAATAGGAAGCTTAATACAACCCATCCAAACATATTTTTAGCGGGATACCCTGAAAAACCTAGAAGAAGAAAAGCGTTAAAACTCATATAAAAAAAAACGCTATTGAATAGATAAACTACCGCTAAATGTACTCAGAAACCGGGCATTAGTGTAGTCATACTTAAAACTTCATCTATACTTTAGACGAGAATTACTAAAAGATAATTTATTTCCCTGTATAATATCAATAAACGAATAGAATTCCACCGTTTGTCTCTGGATATAACTGCCTTCGACAATGACTAATGTTGTCGAGAATGGTTCATTGGTTTAGGTATAACGTGGAGTCAGCGCAGAACAATCGACTCTATTTACTTGAACATATAACTGATATTTGCTCAACAAGTGAAAGGAAACTCAAACATTATGTAGCCATACTGTTTAGGGGATTTTTGTTTCGAAATAAATATAAAAAAATACTGACCTGATAACATAGACTAAATGAAATATGTCCCACCGGGTTTTCGACTATCCCCAAACTAAATATCATCAAAATAGGCTCTTCGGTTTAGTGGTAAAACGTAACAGTCAGATTTTCGCATTTATAATACCAATTATACCTACGTTTAAGGTTGATGCAATGATGAAATGTTGAGAGTTGCTTTCATTCATTAGCTGTTAAGTGTCAGTTAATCTAGCAGGTAGGTTATCTGACTGTTATGTTTTAACTATGAAAGTCGCCCTAAATCATATACAATATAGGAAACAAATCGTCAAATTGGACACACATGGTGTAAAATAATAGAAAATATTGGCTGTAACATTCAGTTTATTACAAATAAAATGTTATACCAACTGGTCATATTTTTCGCTTATTCGCTCGCACGCGCACCTAACCGCAAACTGATAAATAAAATCAGCCCACTAGGTAGATAAATCTTAATGAATCATTCTCATGTAACTACTGCATTTTGATACAATTATTATGTTGATAGAATAATCGTTATTATGCTAGCTTTTTACCCGACTGCGCGAAGAAGGGTAATGTGTTTTTATACTTCATGAAACAATTCACTTGTTACCTTTTAAAACTACTGGCGTTTCTGTGGACTATAGTATAAGTACTTTTTTTCACTAACTCTGTGGCGCGGTCGGTAGTGATACGACTGCCTCGCAGTGGTCTCTGGTTCGAATTCCGGGTCGGGACAAAAATATTTTTCTGAGTTTTAGACTGCCTGGAGTTAGGTAGTCGATAGTGTATAAGACAGCAAGAAGTTTCGGGTTTCGAATCCTGGATCAGGCCAAAAGGTCTGCCCAGAGTTAGGAAGTTGAGATCGTAGACCCCCGTGCCTCGGAGAGCACCTTTCATTGGTCGTGGTGGTTAAAATAGCCGTGGCCTCAAGATGAGTCAACTTACAACTGAGCAAATAAAAAGCAGAATAGTTATGAAGTCCCTGTTGCATAACTTCTTATAAGTATTAGTAGCTATCACTTGGAAAGGACATGGCCGATTTTTGTGTGTGCCATAAAAATCGAAATCCGTCATTTTAGAAGTAGGTGAAATAATATGCAGGGATAAAAATACTAAGCTAGTCGTTGAAGCTTTTTGAAAGAGATAATAGTCCTTATATACCAGTCCACAGAAACCTACCTAGTAGTAAATAGTCTGGTCCCACCCGTTAGGTTATGACTCATTAGAGCAATAAGCATTCATTTGTAGAAATTAATATCGCATTATACCAGTGGCTTAAAGCATAATTTACTTAAATACAGTGCCTTACCTCCCTGTGAGACTGATAACTTATAATTCTAATAAAAGTTCCAAAAGTATTTTACAACAATATTTACTCATGAAGAAGTAGTACAGTCAAAATCTTGTCTTTTTTAAGGAATTATTGATGTGGGATTAGCCCTGACTTTAGTGTTGCTAACAACTAATGATTAAAATATTGTTGGTTTGTAATTATCAAATTTATGCTTATTGTTGCGAAAAATGTTGGAAAAATTAAAAAATTGTATAGTTTAGTTGCCACTTGTAAAACTTACAAACTGTTATTTTTTACTAACTCTCTTGTTGAAAACGTCTCAAAATAAAGGAGCTTTTTGTGTTTTTTAGTTCGAAATTATGATGTTCTTGTGCCATTTTGATATAAGCATTATATTTTTGTATGATTTTATTATAAAAATTAAGGATATATGAATATATTTTAATTTTCTTGTGGTGTGGTTCACAGATGTTCAGTTCGGCATGTTCCAAACAATATTGTTTCGAGTCGGTTTTGTTCGATAAATATTGGCGAATCGAATATTTGTGTACAAACTCTTATTGTTGGCTAGGGCCTGTTTCATGCTTTTTAGTTTATCTTTTATAAGAATTTTGAGGTGTTTTTAATAACAGAATATATAAAAATTCATTCAGTGCAATGAATTTTGGTGCTTTATTATGAATAGTAGTTTGAAAAGTTTGTAAGATTTATGCTTGGTTCTTTTACCCAATTACTATGTTTTATAACAATTTTATTTGTACTCCCAGTACTATTGATTTTATTATTAATTTTAATGTTTCTTAATGAATTATGTTAGATTAAGACTAAGATTATTATGATAAGTTTTTTAAATGTAATTTCTAACATTTTGAACTTGTTTTTTTAAGAACATGTTTATTATGTTTCAAATTATCCGCCTTGTTATAATGTTTAAGTACAATAAATATAATTTCTAGATCTATAAGCTAAGGCAGTGTGTTGGTGAGCTTTGTGCTAAATTATTGTTGTTTTGCACTTGGTCCACTATTACACAAGAGTCTATTATGATAAAAGTTGTATTTTTCAAAAGTTAAATATATTATTAAAATTGAATAGTGTTTTATTGTTATTTCTGCTGCTATAGTACATCATTAATTTACTGTCTCATGCATCATTGCAGGTTTTTCCAGGTCATTGTTAGTCTAAAATGTGTCAGTCATCAATTTATTTTAATGAAGTTACTGAAATTAGACGAGTTTATTTCTAAAATAAAGGTCTTTTAGTAAAACACATATAAAATATAAATGCATTATAATTACTCATTCATCATTAAAATCTTACAACAGTTTCAAGTGTCCAGTCACTTTGTCTATCACATCTTTTGGAGCAGGGCCTATACCCAGCACAGTAATAGAGTTAGGAGCAATCTGTGTCCTGCCCGCATCTCTTATCAATGAAGTAATCAGTCCCAATTTCTTAGCATTCTCCGATATTTGTTTAATTTCCTCTAAGGAGTCTGTTTTTAGAGCTACTTTGGCTTGGCCAGTTTGTTGCCACTTTCGTAGGCTTTTAGGGTCCTTTAACTGTGCCTTTTCAAAAGCTCCAACAGCTGCATGACTACATTGGGCTGCAATTTTTCCTTTTCCCATGTTCAAATCTGTTCTTACCACTAAGACTAACTTGTGTTCTTGATTTGAGGTGAACTGCAAAAGAAATAACATTATTAAATATTGTTTATCAGCGTATACTAATGGGAAAAATCATACTATTTTTAGTTACACATTGCAATTAGATGATGCAATAATTTTGTAACATTACATGGAGTAGGTAATGTTTACAGTATTGTGTAAAATAATAAAATAAAATAAATGTACCATGATATTATATTATCGCCACAGAAAGGTCGGAACTGCGGAAAAAGAGCTAGACTATATGTAATAAGATGTGTAATAAACATGAAATAAGACTAAAATCGCTTACATCAGCATATTAATTCAGATTAGAAATGTGGCGACTGGTCTTAGCTACGAAAGGCTACGTGTCATAAAAGTCTACATATTGTCTTGATATAAATGTTGCAAGATAATGAAGAAGACCAATGATAAGTTTGATGACTCACTTTGTCAAGGCTGGTGATAGCATATTGACATTAAATTACTTTTATTTAGCAACAATTACCTACTGTCTTCTTTCGATTTACGTCTATAGCAGCGCAAGTAACATATTCAACTTTTTATCACAAGAATAAGTTAATTAATAGATTGAAATAAGGTTATAAAAAGTGCAATTTGAAAAGTTGGTGTTTACCTGTTTAATAACATTTTTAGCTTCAGACATTGCTGCGAAGTACCTCTTTATGGCTAATATAGAAAATCCTATACAAATTCCACAACCCAGGCCAGTAAAGAAAGAAAGGTTTAACTCCATTTTTTGTTTTGACGAAATGGTTATGAGGTTAAGTTTCTGCCGGATGCTATACTGAGTGCACTGTCTTGATTTTTATTATATAGTTTAGCTTATCTTTATCACAACAAATCAATTGTATATGTACTTTTCTAGTTTAAGTATGATGATAGAGATTAAAGGAATCACTGGAAATCCCTGCAGGTCAGTCTGGATTGAGATTAGTACAGACATTCATGAGAGAAAGAGATAACACATACGAATAACAGCTAAGAAAGAAAAAGACAGGTGACTTTCATGTTAAAAGAACATTAGATGATTCACAAAATTGGAATGCGCCTAAACTTTACTCATGTTTTTGACAGATTATTTATTGTGTTACCATTTTACAAAATAGAGTTAATCGTGGTAGAATTTACTAAATGCGTCGTCGTGTTTACATATTGCTAAGCAACAAATTATATTGCAGTGGTTTTGATATCATACAATCATAGAATTTTTTAGCGAATTTTGAGTCTACTGGGTTTTTAAAGATATCAAAATGAAGAAAACGAAAGATTTGGCGCCGATAGCGATTCCACATGGACCACCAGTGGAATCCACCCAGGAGTACTTCAAGTCTTTGATGGAAACCCAAAGTATGGTCCAGTGAGTATGAGCATATTGGTATAAATATCTAATTAAAACTCCACTGCACTGTTAGTACAAAGTGCGGCAAGGTTGAAATACACTATGTACTTATTGCATCATTTATGTGGGTACTTATTTGTTACCAACTTAAGTTAAAAAGTAACGGTTTTCAGAAAATATCCAGTATGGGACGTCGCGAGGCCCACGCCTCAGGTATTGATGGAGCAGGCGCGTCGAGATCTAATGGAGGCTGACGAAGAACTGGCGCAGAAGAGATTGGAGGAGAAGAAGAATAGAGAGCTCATGGACGACAAGTGGGATGACTTGAGAAAGAAGGAGATGTTGCTGAAGGAGTCTTTTATTAGCTTTAACAAGGTGACAAAAGAATTTTACAAAGTAGAGTATAGTATAGTTCTGGGAGTATCAGATAATATAGTTCTTGGCTTGACAAAGCATTGCCGTTTATTCGGAATAAATTATACGTCCTTTATTATGGTTTTGATGGATATAGGTACCTAAACCTTTTGTTGGTCTTGCTTTCTTTAATGACATTAAAGCA
Organism: Anticarsia gemmatalis; assembly: GCF_050436995.1. Classification (NCBI taxonomy): domain Eukaryota; kingdom Metazoa; phylum Arthropoda; class Insecta; order Lepidoptera; family Erebidae; genus Anticarsia; species Anticarsia gemmatalis. The sequence continues at coordinate 1,891,626 of NC_134764.1, read as the reverse complement.
TGTGCGATTTTTTTCAAAATATCTGATAGGCACGAACTGGATGTCGAAGTAAAACTTTGGACGACATTTATTGGCAGTTCTTAAAAAAAAGGTTTTTTTTACTCCTACCTACCTAAACGATACATTCTATTCAAACAGTTTATTCGTGAAAATCAAGAGAAGCGCGACAGAGCTGAGCGTAAAATGGCGGCCGACAACGAAGTGCTGGAACGTAAGACTAAGGAGACGGAGGCCATGCGCAAGAGAGTGGACGAGATGGAGGAAGTCAAACAGCTCATGGAACAGCAAGTCAAAGACTATACGATTTATGAAGTGAGTTATCATAAATTTTGATTACTGACGTGTACGTAATATTTGCTAACATACGAGCATTACATACATAATATTACGCTTGTTATATCCGAAGAAAGAAATACACCCATGTTTTGCCACTAACAATGTACATAACACGTTATGAAATGTTGGATTTCTAAGTATTTAGAAATATTATAAACTTTGCCCGACCTGGGAATAGAAGAGGTCTCGTGATCAACATTCTATCGACTGCTCCATAGAGGCAGTCGAAAATTTATTTTAATACTTATGTTTTTAACATGTTCGAACTATCAGTTACGTATCGAACGCCTTGGTTACGGCGCGGCGGCGGCGTGGTGACCACACATGGCATAGTTGGCGATATACTTACACACTGCCATATTAAGAATGGCGTGTATTTCTGTCATTTTCAATATTGTCTTTTTTTCCAGGATTACCTGATGTCCGTAGTACACAACTATCCCGAGTTCAAACAGCCGCTAGACGTTCTCAACAGATACGAAGCTCTGGGTGAGTCACAATACAGTCAATACGATGACTCAAATATAAACAATAATATACAAACCATTGCAACTATTTCATTTTCGCCAGTATTTTAGCCCATTACTATCCCACTGTTAGGTAAGGATCTTTTCCCGGAACGAAGGTGTCTTTGAGTCCATAACGCGGTAGTCCGAAATCTTGAAAAATATTTAAAACAAACCTTGTCATGCATTGTTGCTTCACCGGTAGAGAAAGTGATTATTATTATTTTCAATATTTAGTCCGAAATACGTAATTAAGTGTATAAAATGACCTTAAGCTTGGACGTTCCACCACTTTAATGAAAGGTGACTATCACTTCTCAACCGATTCATATCATTTTGCGGTAACGACTTATAGACGTCGCCAAACAACTTGAACATAATTTTCTGTATTAGAAAGCAAACAGAATGTAGATCCAGTGCAGAGGACACTTGGTTGGCTGTTATACCAGTCGGGTTGTCGAAGCTGAAACGCCCTCGCCTTTGCGCAAAACTATTATACCTAAACTGACCTAAAAATCGTTCACTAAGATGTAGCGAAATTGTTCAAGTTGTTTGGCGGCCCCTATACCTAGTTTAGCTAATACTACTATTAAGACCTAAGTTCAGCTAATACTACTTCATATTAGTGTTTCTGAAACTCTTCTTTATGTTATAAAGCTGCTGCCAAGTCGACGTTGGCTGAGCGTCAGGAGCGAGACCTGGAGATGCTGGAGGAAGCGCGGCAAGAGATCGCGGCGCTTACTGAGGAGAAGAAGCTCTTCATCATGGGCTTGAACAATACGCTCGCTAATTTGAGGGTAGGTACCATTTACTTTCTAAAATAATAGCACATCATATTTGTTATTTTGCGTAAGTAGTTTTACATGCCTCGTCTACTCTCGTCGTAGAGTATCGAATGTGATAACGCAGTTCTCGGTTTAGACAGACAATCTCCTAAGCTTTTCTGATCGTAAAATTCTTATTCAGTGTTTGTTTGGAGGAGAGCACTTAATTCCGGGTAATTATCTGGACTCTCGTGCCAACACGACGAGGTACCAAGATACAGTATACCGACGTCTATGTCATCGTGTTCATACTTGGCCTGACCTGAGTCAAGTGATATGTTGTTGAAATTTCAAACAAAACATATCAATTCATACTAATATTCTGCGTTTCTGAATGAAATTTTCAAAAATCCTCTCTTAAAGCTCTTTTACACTTCCTAAGGAATTTTCATACCAAATTTCAACTTATTACGCTCAGTAGTTTCGGCTGTGCGTTGTGTTCCAGTTGTGCTCGCCAGTCGGTAAACGATCTATGGGTTAAGCAACCGTTGGCGCGGTCATTCAATAGATGGATGAACGGGTATTTGAACTGAGCGTCTTCGTGCTTCGAAGGGCACGTAAATTTTACTTTGATTTAATTGATTTACTTTTGTCCAGTGGCGCTACGACAAAATCCGTAACCGCGTTATAAAATGGGAGCTAGCATTGAACCGCCTCAAAGAAACTGCCGCGCGGCGCCATGTTGAACTGTGTCACGTGAGATCAGCTATCTGGAGCCTGTACGTGAAGATCTGCAAGCACAAGGGACTGACCATCGACATCGCGACCGACGACTTTGAGCAACAGCTTGTGGTCATCATGAGAGCGTTGCTCGAGTTGAGGAGGATTTATAGAATAGCGCAGCGGAGATCTAAGGAAAAGTAAGTGGGAATTACAAGACTTTATTAGCATCCGGTGCGATTATGTACTCACATAGATAAGTTTTTAGCGTCTAGTTTGTTTTGTTTCATGAATTTTGTGTAAGTTTCGGTTAGTATAACGGGCAGAATAATGTCAGCTTTTTCCATATTTTATTTCCTGTTACTTTTTCTATGAAGCAGCAAGCAGACATTGTTTTGTGTGTCTGAAGAACTTGTCCTAAATCTTTACATTGAGATGGGAAGAGAATTGGTTACTAAAACTTTTACCTTTAAAGCCAGAGTTAAATTACAAAAATACATTGCCTAATTTCCAGACAATCCTATCTGAAAATATAGGTGATATAAAAATCGATCGATAATCACATATTATTATAGCTGTCTTGTTATAATCAGTTATAATGACTCATTATACTGACACTACGAATGATCAATAACATTTATTTTATCGTCTAACTAACAGTGATAAAACCACTCGACTTTGTGATTAAAATAAGTTATCTAAATGCATAATTATTGCTTAAATCGTAGGCATGTCTGCTTAGTAAGTTAATTGTCTATTTTGCAATCCTTATCTTAATACTGTTAATATAAAAACATACATAATTACCACAATACACCTAATTCTTATCTTTATCGATGCGATTCAAAGGATATATTAAAATATGCAGACATATTTTTTTTATCAGCAATTTCATCGACGCCTTTGGGAAACGAATAACTGTTTTACTTACTAAGTAGGTATCTATAGTATTACAAAGTTAGAATTAAATAGATGAACTTAATATTAACGATATAGAAAAGTCGGGAAATCCAAGGAAAATCTTACATTTGGCTAATTTTATTCGTCTGCTTGTAAGTTTATGTGGCACCTCTCCTAAGTAACTGGCGGTTACGGACCCGATCGAATACGCATTAGCACGTCCGTGTCCATTACATTCTGCTTTTAATCGCTGAAAATAAGCGCATTATTTAAACGTTGTTCCAAATACAATGTAAGTGTTATTATATAATATATACTAAATACTAGGTAGCTTTTACCCGCGACTTCGTCCGCCACCTGAATTTTCCCATGGGAATGCCCCATTTCCCCGAGGTAAAAAGTAGCCTATGTCCTTTCTTGGGTATCAAAATATCTCCATACCAAATTTTATGCAAATTGGTTCAATAGTTTAGGCGTGATTGAGTAACAGACAGACAGAGTTACTTCCACATTTATAATTTTAAGTATGGATTATTATAACTTAGATGTAATTGAATGTAATACTTCTTAATGAGTGACTTATTCTACAGAGAATCGGAGTCCGGAGCGCAGACAGAACACTGAGTCATCCAGCCACGCTAGTGTTAACTTGACTACCTCGGAGATGCCAAAAATTATTTATTAATCGTTGTTTAATATTATTTCGTGTTTATGTGTTGTGTTTTAAAATAAATCGTTAGTTTTGTGTTATTTGTTTACTGAAATAAATTGTAATCACTTACTTATTATGAATTTAGTTTTCTTTCTTACAGCGTAAGTCATTTTTATGTTTTTTGTTCTTTCTTTTTGAATCGAACTAAGTATCTTATACCTATGTGTTGATGTGTGTAGTACAAAATTAAATATTTGTTTTGACTCGGATTTGAAACTAAAGCTACCTCAGAGCAAGTCCACAGCGACATTTAGTTATCGGCGTTTAAGTTTTTTTTTTTTTTTTTTTAACTAAAATGCAGGTAATATTAAAAATTGCTACAGGATTAAAGGAAATGATTTAAAATTACAGCAGCAAAGACTCAATAATTAGCTTTGTTAGTAAAGTAGTTTTCAACTAAAGTTGTGATTTTAAGTTTAATTTCAGCCAATTACAAACAATTTATCAACTTTAGTGAAATACCAATTAAAACTACGTGTAATTGGATCGCCCTCATATAAATTATCGAAGTTTCAAACAATGCTTGTTAACCTCTATGAATTATGTATGAAATCCTTTCATACAGGAAAGGGTGAAAGCTAACTCATTCTGTGTTTTAAACGAAAGGGTTCTAGGAAGTTTAGAGTACACGTCGGCTTATTTCTTTCATATAAAGTCTCGGTTTTAGCTCTTCATAATAAAGTATTGTTTAACTTATCAGACGGAATTTTGACTTTAACTGTTTTAAAACTTAGCTGTTATTTTATTTCGCTAATTGGTCATCTGACAGTTACCTACCCATAAACCGCGAAATTGTTTTTAAAAGTTACATTATATTCAGCCTTCTGTGTTAAATTTATTTTCTGTTGGTCTTTTGAACTGACAGTCTAATCATGAAAATTCGCGGTCTTTTCCCCACTTTCCCAAAAGCAAAAATACCAGAAACGACCCTAAATACAGAAAGACCCGAGCCATATATCGACTACATAGAAAAGCCTTTAAAAATCGTCGCCTGTTGGGACTTATTCCCGAAAACTGAGAAAGAATCTAGAAATATCATCAACGATACATATCTTGGTATAGTTTTATTTGTTCTAACTTATATCCCGGTAGCGTTGACAGTGCATTTGTATACCGAATGGGAGGACATCATGTCGAGTTTGGACAAAATTGCGGATTCCTTACCGTTATTGGTTTCGTTAATAATCGTGGCGTATTACGCTATGTATCGAGAAGAATTGTACGAGCTAGTTGAGTATATGGACAAGAATTTCAAGTACCATTCGGCGAGGGGCCTGACTAATATGACGATGTTTGAGAGCTGCAAGACGGCGAGGAAGTTTGGCAGGATTTATACAGCGTGCACTATGTTCAGTGTCACTATGTATGCGACTATGCCTGTTATTGTTCATTGTAAGTATATAACTATTTTATTTTAAATTATATCTTTATTTAGGCATAAATATGCACCTTCCCCACTCTCTTTAGATAGATTTGATCGAATGACAGATAAGTAAGTTAAATTCCAGTCCATAGCGGAGTGGTTAAGGTTGTCGCCACGGCACTACCAGTGAGTCAGGTCGTGAGTTCGATTCCCACGTGAAACAAATATTTGTGTCATCCACAGACAGTTATTTCGGGTCTGGTTTTGCTTTGTGTCCGTTGTTGTATGTTTGTAAAAGCCTCCGCGATAAAGGGGCAATTAGTGTGAGAGCCCAGTTGCCTTTTTTAAAAAAAGTGTCTTATTTGATACTTAAACACCCCTAATTCTTTATTTGAGTAAGCATTCTATGCATTTGAGTGTGACTCATGATTATGTTCACAGTCTGGACCAATGAGCCTCTTCAAAGTTGGATCTTCATGGACATCACTCGATCTCCGTTCTATGAGATCGTGTTCCTTGTGTCGTGTCTAGCGCAGTTGTACGTCGGACTTGCTATGGGACAATTTGGTGAGCAGATTTTAAGCAATACCATTTTTTTTACCCATGTTTGTCCCACTGTTGGGAAGAGTTTTCTACCGCACGAGAAAGCGGAGGAGGGGGCCTTATAAAAAAGAATACATCTGTTTTCTATACATAGGCTATGCCTTGAGTTCACCAGACAGGCGAAGTGTAGGTTCATGACTTAATTACTAAATTACCTAATTTACCCCTGGTTTCTGAGGGACATTTAGCGCTAGTTTATCTATTTAATAGCGTTAAAACTCAGATAAAAAAAACGCTATTGAATAGAACTACTGCTAAATGTACACAGAAACCGGGGGTTAGTGAAGTAGGTAATAATTTTAATTCTGTCTTTACCATTAATTTCTGGATACAAAAAAAGAATAAAAACACCAATACTTATTATAATCTTAAGCATCTAAAACGATAAATCCAATAATAGTATTTTAATTAAATACCTAAATAGATAGGTTATGAATCATCGAACGTTTGAAAGTAGGTCATTCAGTTGGGAGTGAAGAGTCGCACAATAATCGTATGATTATGTGTTTGTTTATGAGTCATGTAGTGTTTAGGTGTCTGACTGTCTACTGTTTTCACTTAATCTCTACGATAAATTACATTGATTAAGGGAATATCACTCTCAGTGGTTTCATAATGTTGGTTTTTTGAGGGAACAGTCTGCACATTTAAAATTTTGGTTTATGGCATGTTTTGTTGATGTGTAACGTAAAAGAAGTGAGAGTGGTAAACACTGATGATTAACGTTATTACAGAAAGTTGAACTTAAGTCTGTTTGATACGTTTTTTTTCCGTGATTAAAATGATTAATCAACCCGCACTTGGCCAGCGAGGTGAACTCAAGGCCTAACCCCTCCCACATTACAGGAGGAGACCCTTGCCCAGCAGTGGGACATTAATGGGTTAAAATGATTAATTATTTATAAGTGTTTAATAGGGTAGTTGACTAGGTTAACGAAAAATTATTACACTTGTACTCGTAGAAGGTTGGACTAAAATGCTCATGCTATGCAGTTTTTTTCGTGAAGAATGCTGTGATTAAAATTATTACAGGCTTAAATTATTAATGAGACACTTTTATGATCCTAACTAAAATACAAAAGGACGCCTCTTTGTCGTTTTTCTAAAATAAAATGTGTTTTTGACATTACATAAAGAGTAGCTGATTTGATGCGCAGTCAACTACCTACCCTACTCAATTTTGGAACTCGTGCTAGTAATACCTACACCTGATATTTCCTTACCTTCCTTTACAGGTGTCTTCTTTGCATCAAATTCCATTCTGATCTGTGGACAACTAGACCTGCTATGTTGTAGTCTACGTAACGCAAGATACACAGCGCTTCTACAGAAGGGAGTCAAGCACTCGGCGCTGGTGGCAGCCCACGCCGACATACTCCACGATGAGAAACATAACTACATCTATAATGTTGCTGAAATGAAGGACTCTGTGTACCACTATGATGAGAAGACGGTACGATGTGCTTAGTATCTTATTTGAAAATTATAAATAATGGATTTATTTTGTAATATGAAGCGAATAATTTAATTTTGTAAAATTTTGTTCTTTCAGACTCATCCTGCAGATATTAAAACTCAATATGGTAAGTAGATAAATCAGGTAGCCAAGGTGTAGCTCAGTATAAGTTAAGTGTCATACAGGGTGTAAACGACAGCCTACCGAAAACGAAAAAAAATGACTTTAGACACGATTCTGGTGCTTATGGCGTTGAAAATTTTCATCGGTTTTTTCTTGATTTTTCCGATTTTTTATGCGTTTTTTTTTATTTTTTCTGGTATTATTTCGTTAATACTACACAATGCAACATGAATATGAAAAAAAAAAACCGTCATATTACTGTTTTTCACAAAAAACAGCAATGGATTAAAACAACGTATAAATTCGCTATCAGCTGTTCGGCCAACGACACCGCGCCGGCGGCGGCGGCGGCGGCCGGCCGCGACGGTCGACGTCACGCCGCGTACCTACGCGCGCCACACAGACACGATTACGCACACAGCTGTCAACCTCACACTCACTAGTATGCAGCGTTACTTAGTATTTGTTCTATGTTAAAAATGAAAGTTACATAATTATCCCGCTCTCCGATAAAAGGTAAATTCATAAGATTTAAAATGTGTGATATCTTATTATTACACGTACAAATACATACAGAACAACAAAAAATCCTATTGATATTCTTTAGCGCTATAAAAATCTCTAATAAACAATTTAACATGTATTGTCGCTTTGTTCCATTTGTTCTTGCAAAATTCTATGTATGTACCTACATTTTTTATGGTTTAATTAAATAAACGTTTCGTGTTTATTTTATTTACTTTAAGCTGATTTTATGTTATAAATATCAAAGTTTTTTAAACTTACATCAATAATGTTTGTAATGTTATTTGGTATTTGAATAAAACTACAATGCAACCAGTAACAACTGTGACAAGTAAAAATAGTAATGCCACATCAATATTTTATTGAATCTAATCTCTCGCTGGGATCCTAACTCGTCGCTCGTCACCAAATCGGCGGCGCGCGCACGGACGGCGCGGAGGAAGCGGGTGGCGCGGGCGAGGGGCGGCGCGAGTGAGCGGAGAGGCGCCCGCGCCGGCGGCTCTCTTTGATCGATAGTTCGAGCAATTCGCTCGCGGAAGACGGAAGCTCTTCACCGGTGTCGTTCGTTATGTCCTATTCGTCGTGTCGTGTGTGAACTGCTGTTTATTATTACTTGTTATTGTTCCGGTTTTGAGTTGTTAGTGTTTTTATTGTTATTATTTTTGTTGTTATTGTTTTCAAAGTGCAGTTGTGTTCGTAAATAGGAAGAAATGTTGATGTGTTATGTATGGTGAAGCACGTGGAAGTGCACGGCGTGCTCTGCACCTGTACGTCCGGATCCAAAGGTACTCAAACTCTCGCCATACACCAGGTATTTGCGTGTTGATAGACATTGATAACAATTTGTTTTAGCACTTCCTTATTATTGGTTACGTTTTGCTATTATTGTTTGATTTCACGTAAGCCAAGTAAGTACCTACCTACTTACAATTTTACTATGAGCTATTGTAACATACGGGCCTACTTACGATACCATAAACGATACATAAGATTGTTATCTAATGATAGCGTTGCATACAAGTGAGCGCATAGACGTGGTGGTACGCGTATGTACCTACGACGCGTCGCGACATGTCGTCGCTCAGCGCGCCGCCGCCGCCAGAAGTCACGTAGGCATGCGCGGAGATACATCGCGTTGTTCACTATACATTGAACGCTCAAAAATGACTAACTCGGGAACCAATCATTTCCGAGAAATATCGTTGGAGTAAATTTCGCGCATACAGTGTCACAAACTTACCAGTAAAGTTTTCGGTAAGCTGTCATTTACACCCTGTATAGGCAAGGAGGAAAAAAAAATATTTTGAGAGATGGTCTTGAAATCTATAAAATTTGTTTTTAAAAATCTCTATCCAGAAGTCCTAGTTATTTGCCTTGGAAATTGAAGTCGTAAAGGTACGGTACTTGGGTTTCAGAGAAAAACGGCCAGTCCTTAATCTTCTCTTATCAGTAGGTACTTTATGTCGATCCCCAAATTATGAAAGTTATAGAAAGCTATAAAAATGCACCAACTACCAGTATAAATATATACCTCCCTCCCGAGCCAAGTTTCTAACCCAATCATCATCTTATCTCCCAGATATCTACAGTTCAGAATACGACATGGCGACGTCGAGCGCGCTGCGAGACTGTGCGTCTTTGTGTCAGGTGGTGACGCGGTATAAGGACATGTTCGAGCGTTTCGTGTCGCCTCTGCTGGTGCTCAGAGTAGTACAGGTCACGTTGTATCTCTGCACGCTGTTGTATGCTGCAACCTTGGTGAGGACTGTTTGAAAATTGCTTTCTCATTAACTAGCGATCTCGGCAGACATTCTGCCCGTCCTTCGAACTCAGTCCGTAGTTCCTTCTTTCATCTTCGGAAGTCATCATCATTCCAGAAACTGTATTTTTTTTCAGAAACTGATAAAAACTGATTTTCTAAGATATTCAAAATCAGTTTTTATTAGTTTCTGAAAAAAATGTTTTTTTGATTTAGTGGAGTTTTCATCTAGGGGTGCGATATGTCCATTAATAATTAATTAATGTGTCATATTTAGGTACAATAAAACTTTCCACATGAATCACTTTGCCTAATAGTGATAACTGCATGAAAAGCTGATCAGTCGTTTTCGAGCAGACAGACCAACCGACTAAGTACTTTGTTTTACAATAATAATATTATTATGTAAAGACATCCAGGGCGATAGCGGGCACAATTAAATAGGGCCAAAGGTTTAACAAGCTCTATGATCAATTCCTAATTTTACTTTTTCGCAGAAATTCGAGATGATCACTGTAGAATATTTGGCTGCGGTTGCGCTGGACATTTTCGTGTATTGTTATTATGGAAACCAGATCATTTTGCAGGTGAGTCAGAGAAATAAACATAAACTTGACTTAGAGAGTCCACGGCCGACAACTAAGTTCTATCAAACAACCAACTTGCGCTTGGTAGTAGATTACAGCCAAAACCTTTTTCTGAATCCCGCCAATGGCATGTATTCTGGATCAATCTTACCATGAAGGAATCCATAGCATATTTATTTCTCTACCGGCTGCATGGCAATGACCTCTCGGGGATTTCCCTGCAGGAAAACCGAATTCCATGCGCATAAAAGGGATGACTTAGTAGCATTGAAAATTAGCTAAAAATAACTACTCCAGTCATCTCGCAGAAGGTGTGAGGACTGATTTTGAAATTTAAAGCATTTTAGCAGGATATAAAAACATTGGACATATTTTTTTACATGTTGATACATACGTCCCACTGCTGGGCAAGGTTCCTCTCCCGAAAGAATGAGGAGTTAGGCATTGAGTCCACCACGCTGGCCAAGTGCGGTCTTTCAAAATATTTATTATAGGAAATTATGCGTGTCATGCGAGCACGTATTTGTTATTAATCAGGGAGGCTATCACGTATCTCACTTGACAACCATCAAAGCAGCAATGTACTGAATAGTGACCATAGATTTGACGTATACTAGCTGTCAACTGAGATACGTGATAAGCCCGCTGAACTTCTTTTTTATTATTATGCCTATATCTAATACTTCTTACCTCAGGCTGACCGGGTGTCGACAGCGGCGTATCAAAGCGCATGGCACACCATGGGAGTGAGACCTCGTCGAGTGTTGCTGAACATATTGCTTGCCAACAAGCGACCTGTGGCCGTGCGTGCCGGCCGCTTCTTACGAATGGATCTACATACTTTTGTTGTTGTATGTATTTTATTTGAATATTCATTTAATTGATTAAGCCAGAACAAAATTCCTCTCCTAGTCCTTACGGGTGAAGTGGTGCGACGTTTGCCGGACCCAGTCCGTCACCTCGCCCGATCCCCATGAGTAGTTTATGTTATGTCAAGTGAAATCATTCGTTATCGCTTGATATCATTGTGTCCCCTGAGAAGTAGTTTTTTTGTCATACAATTTATTTCAGAGGTTTATTTTATTTTTTCAGATTATCAAGACTTCATTCTCGTATTACACGTTGCTAGTCAACGTAAATGAAAAGTAACAGAAAAAAATAGATGATTTCCCTATTTTGCAGTAGATTTTGCTCTCACTGAATAATTAATTAGTATTCAGTTAAAAACATGGTTATTATTAGGAGTACAGTAAATAAAAGATACAAAATTTCAGAAGTATTTTATTTAAGAAATTAATATACAATTCTTTTCATACATAGATCAATGATTCAATTAGATCGGCTCTCTGCCGCTGGTATCAGTCTAACACATTCAATAGCAATTAAATAAAAAACTCAATGTTATCGCCACCCGTCATTCTTATGCGACCGTTATTTTTTAGTATGGTAACTATCGGTGGAGTTTGGCAACACTGATGATTTTGACCGTTGCTATTTAAATTTAAACCATGAAAATCTAATTTAAAACGACACTATTGTGCGCATTTGTAAGAAACGTTTAAAATGCCAATTTTGTTAGGTCAACGTTTAAAACCGTCAGTGGGTGTAAACAAATTTAAGCGACCATTTAGTTATTCGCGTAAAGCAGTAAGGTGCGAATCGCTAGATCGCATAAGAGCTAGGGTTATAAGCAACGCTACACAGAACTATTCGTCCGGCGGACGGTGTATCGTTTATAACTAAATACGCCCCACACATTGTCCACTTGGCTAACTTACTGTACGCCTAAGTTAACACTAAGCCGATATAACTTAAACTGTAAATGCACGTAAGTAACTACATTACTGGGATGAAAACACGCGTTCGCTTGAAATTACTTTATTATGTACTAAAATGACAGTTTACACGATACATAGAATAAGATATACAATTATTGTTGTATCATTTTTACTTTACATTATGTTTATTATATGTGGGGAATGTATTCTCTGACTTATCGAGTGGCCAGACTGTATCGAAAGGAAGACTAATCCGATTGTTTACACGACAATACCGCACTTATCCTTGAAACCAAGTGTGTCCAATAGTGTGGGCGCAACGTTTGTTCATTATATTATCAACATACTACAGCTTCGTTACGATATTTATGCTTACTACTTATCATAGACTTGCAATATTTTCATCATTGAATTTCTTGTCATTAATATTAACCGCGACTCGCGATTGCAACTTCGACTAAGACGTACGAAATAATCTCAATAAAAAAATGTTTTTTGCGTTGTTGCGGCGAAGTTGGAGCCGCGCGCTAGCTTACATTACTTGTTGAATATTGAATACGACACAAGCACACCGAGGTCCAGTCATACATACACGCATTCGCACAGACATTATCTTTATATGCAGCATACTAAGACGCATCCGTCCACATGTAAAACGCCCAACGAGTCCCAGAGCCGAATACTAGACCGCCATTTAATTAAATAATAACATTGGCAGGTTGGCTACTAATATTTATGGAATCTACAGCAACTGTTAAAAAAATAAAAAATACATTGATCTTTTGAATAAACAAACACATCGACTGTGTGAATGTAGAATTTCGAACTACCCTCAAACAGAAACGTAACTATTTAAACGCATCTTTTGACAGCGAACAGAAACAAAAACTTGTCATTAGGCGATTACACTATTAGTTTGTCAACTTAGCTGTAAAATGATGCATTTAAATATAATTTACAGTTTTCAAAGTAATGTTTATAGTCCGTACGCACACGTCCGACTGGACACAATCGTCCAGCAATTGATCAACATAGAACATGCGTGGAGGACTTTACCTACATTAACTAGAACAAACTAAGCGGGTTTACCTTCAAGACTTCATAAGAAACCTTTTCAACTGTAAATTTTCTTACTTTTGAATCAAAGTAAACATCAGACTACCCGCTCAGTTCACCCTAGAACATTAACAATATTTGTGTGACCAATTAAAAAACAGAGAGCAGCATAGCTGTAAATAATACTTGACAATTAAAATTTCATTTTACACATCTATAAAAACTTACAAAATGTTTTGTAGCCCATAAAATAAGTTAGTTGATGATTGTTTTGTTCTAATATCACGGAGGCAGGTGTGTTCAACATTTTGAGGATATTTTTATCCCAAACTACGGTCATAGTTTAATCATTTATTTGTATTTAATAGTATATCGACACATAGCCTCCGTAATTTACAAGAACACAATGCCAAAAGCATTTTGCGTAGCCAAATTTTTTACATCTAAGTTTTGAACGACTAATCGCAACGAAAAATCGTATAGACTGATCGATGGACTGCACAGAACGAGTGTTCGTTGCGACGTTTAGCCGGCGATGGATTCCCAGAGTACTTTCTAAGACTGAAAGACTTTTTCGTAGCCTATACTAAGTTACCTAAAGAGGATTTGTCATACATTAATCTTAACGGATCTTTCAGTATATTATTTCATACAAAAACACAACGAGATTGTTTCACTCGAATGAGTTTTAATGTTAAACTAAACCTAATTTATTCCACTAATGTATTGATGAATGAAATTGGAGTGAAACATCTCGACAACTTGATCAAATGAAACACCAACACGAACTTTTACATTTTAAAGTTTTGCTTCGGTATAAATGTAGAAACGTTGGCAAAATGTATGGCAAAATGGTTAGTGTTGTTACAGCGATCAACCGATCATCGGTCGATGTTTGTAGATAATCGATAGATATTTAGAGCCATCTATCGGTCATCAATCGTAAGATAGTTGCGACTGATCTATCGAATATTAATAAGTATTTCGATGGTTGTAGTCAATCGATTATCGATGGATGATCGGTAGATAGTTGTAACAACACGTATTCGTGTTGTGTTTAGTTCTGACGATATCGGAGCCAGGTATTAGAGTCAGATGTAGGTGTTGGGTCTGGGTGTGGGATCCATGCGTGTTTGCGGTCGGCGATAGCTGCGGGCGGCTAACTGTAGCCACATCGGGAACAAACAGAAAATATTTCGTGAGATGATGTTTGCATAATGTGATCTAGCGCGCTGTAATGTTTATAAGGCAAGTATCTGCTTTCATATACACACAAATAAAATGTTACTAATTCAGACCGCCTTGAAATAAAAAACGCAGACTTAGGGCTGATTTATCCACAAATAGTCAACGAGATATAATTTTGACGCACGGTTTTGACATATTTTCTGTTTTTTTTTCTATAAATACGTCAAAATCACTCTTTCTATTTTCGGACAAAGGAAAACCTTGGCCCTTCACTCAGTTTACTATTTATTCAGCAGAATAATCTATATTTGTCCCAACTTCGCTTATGAGGTAAGCAACCTAAAGTTATAATAAATACGAAGCTCCTTGTCTTATAATATTACCGCGCGCTAGATCCAATGATTGGTTCGTGACAAGATTAGTTAAGAATTGGGCTTATAACATTATACAGGTACATTACAAAATTAATGAGAAACAACATTTTCTTATATATTTATAGACATGAAACTGGGGCACATTGTACAAATTCACATGCACCGAAACCAACGCACAAAAACTTAAAAATAAGATATTTATACAAGGAATAAATAAATGTCGTCGCATGTAGTTTTATAATTATTTCTGACGAGTTTCGTTAGCTTCGTGAAGATTAGTATAACCAATAGTTTTGTAGTAAATAAGTAATGTCCAATATTTAAAATTTAATCACACTGTTAAGTCGGTCTAGTGGTAAAAAAGAAAATAATTTAGAAAAAGATGTACCTTAGCTAACATTTTATGACCATGCTATTTTATTAATTTTAACCCAAGTATAGAGTAGAAACATAATAATAATACTTTCGAAAATCGGATTAACAGGCATGATTTAAAATACCGTAGAACTAAACATACTTAGACTGTGTATATCTTTCCGTAATAGCACTAACATAACCAAATCATTTTTTCCGAGAAAACACTAAATGAAAAAATACCTCCTCAATTAAAAAAATATAACCTACAAAACGTAATCTCCACAAGACCGACAATGTTCATTTTATTTTACTATCAATTTTACTAAGCTACTGTGCTATGTATAAAACATATGTGCTATGTATATTTGCAAGTGAATTGTTAAATAACGACACAAAATGCATCAAACGCACGCGCATACAATAGTACCTTTGTTCACCGCTTCATATAAGGTCTCTGTAGAAAATATAAATATTAAAATATATAAACATAATAATCATATAATTCTCTGGTCTCTCTGCCTAAAAATTGTTAACTGTGTGTTGCTAATCAAGATTATAGTATAAATAAATATAGTATTATAGATATTTCAAATGTTATAATAATTAATATTTCTCGTACTTGTGTCTTTGAAGCAAAGGTACGTTATAAAATAAATGAAACAAAAAAAAAATACCTATTAATGTATCTGCAGAATTAGTTTCTAGAAACTAACCAAAATGAATAAAAAGCAATGAATTAATAAAATGTTGTCTACTAAGTAAATATCTACCAAAAAAAAATATCAAAGTGAATCATCTTAAAAAAATCTTATTTTACCTTAAAAATTACTGGGTATTATTGCCCTTCACTTGGACAATTTAAAAAGGATACTCGGCCTACTATAACACTAGTTATAGACCCCGAAATTCAAACCACAAAGATTTCGCTTACAAATAATTTATTCTTATTTTCACGGACATACACCACTGCATTCAAATATTACATTAAACAGACAAAAACATTTACGCCCCATTATTTATACATTATATTTTCGACAACCCTACTGTATGTTGACATTTGGTACAATTTTGATCGAATGTGATGACCCTATAGTGCTAGGGTTGTCAGTACAGTTGTGAAATTAAAAATCTCTGGTTGATTTAGGGCCTTCGTACACAAGGCTATGTAAGTCTTCGATACTCGATAGGTGCCTTTACACACACACACACACTCTTTCGCGCGTGAAACAAAAAAGGAAAGAGCGTGTGTGTAAAGGCAGATAATGATTTTAGTCTTCAAGCGATTACCGTCATACAAAATCAGTCGCGGGACGAATGTCGGCGATGCGACTCGTGTACGAACCTTAACGAATTTGTACGGCGCTAGTCGCTTGAAGGCTAAACTCGCTGACTATCGGAGATTTACATAGCTTTGTATACAAATGGCCAAATAACTTGAAAAGGTTATTAAAACTTCGAGTAAAATTTCTAGTTATGTCACCCATCTTTCAAACTGTCAGTCGGTTTTTGAAGACTGCGTCTTTGAAGTTTGATTAGGGTCTTTCAGAAACTAGCTAACTTTGTACGTGAGTTAGCAATAGCGTGGAAATTGAGCAAGTTAAATACATTAATAAAGTACCTTAATATTATACACTGAATAACAGTGGTTAGACCCTTACTATGTTTTATATAAGCTATAGAATTCCCATCTAATTTATTGGAAAAGCTACTAAAGTATTTAAAACTATTTTAATAAAGTTATTAACATTTTTAGCTTGCTCTATTTAGTTCCCAGCCACGCCATTGACTTGTCGAGACAATGTACCTTTTGATCAGTCTGCTATTGGCAAATTGAGTGTCAACCCTACTGTGTACAGGGTTGTCAATTACAAAAATTATGAGCTAGTTAGCTCCGGTCTAAATAAATTGTACAGTACTTACAGCGTGACATAAAAGTTTAGAAAAATGCTTACATCACTGTATACGTAAATATATTCTATTCACAAACAACAATTTTCAATACTTTTAAAAACCAATTTCATGTCAAATTTCACCAACTTTTATTATCTGTCAATACGATAAAAGCATTAAATTATCAAGGACCAGCTATTCCATATTCATGTTATCAGAGGAATAACATTCGCGATCCAAACGTCACAAATTTACGTAATTATTTCTTCTAGACTTTAACGTCACGTTGTATAAGTGGCAGCCCTGCGTGCTAGGGTTGTAATGTCGAGTATTGTTGTGTAAGAGACTCACTTCTTTTTGTTCTTGGGCTGTGCGCGCGGCGGCGTGTTGGGGCGGCCCATGTTGAGGCCCGAGTACAACTTGCGCTTGTCCGCCGGCTTCAGGATTTGGAACGAACACATCAGTGTCTCGTCCACTGACATTAGGGCTCCTGGAATTAACAACAATTGATGTTAGATATGGTGAATCATACAATTACTAATGTAATATGGGATTGGCAGATTCGGAACTAGGTAAAGCTCTCCGTTTGAAAACATTCATGTATCATAGTTATAAAATAGGATCACTCATAAATGAGTTATATAAACGCTGCGAAACATATATTATATTACGGCACGCACAAAAAGCTGGGACCTGAATCAATGTTTCTCAGAGAGGTAACTTTATTCTTTAGCTGCTTCGAGATTATAAACAAAAAAGGTTTTAATGGAGTATGTGTTTAATTATAATACCCTTTCAAGTAAAAACTACTGAAAAAGCAAACAGATCTTAGAATCTGGACAGCACAGCATTTTAAGCTATAACCTTAAATTACAGCTATTTTCTTAAGTACCTGCTGTACGTGCTCCCGAACGTATTAACACAAAATTATAGACATATTTATTGTACTGACCGGCATTGTCGAACTCGCCGCAATAATTGGGCGCGGAGAAGAGCGTGACGAGTTGCCTCTTGGCGAAGAACTCGTAGCCGTCCTCGACGACCTGGTGCGCGCGGCATATCAGGTCAAACTCGTGCTTCGACAGGAACTTGCCTACCACCTGCAAATTACAATAAAATTGTATAAGTAAAAAAAAATACTATATACTTCTAATTAAGAAAATATGTTGGATAGATAAGTAAAACTGAATTCCTGGAGGCGGAAAGTTAAGGGATAATTTACTGATTAG
This sequence comes from Anticarsia gemmatalis, assembly GCF_050436995.1. Taxonomy (NCBI): domain Eukaryota; kingdom Metazoa; phylum Arthropoda; class Insecta; order Lepidoptera; family Erebidae; genus Anticarsia; species Anticarsia gemmatalis. The sequence goes on along the minus strand of NC_134764.1, from coordinate 1,873,400 downwards.
CCTATTTTAACGCAGCTCTAACGCAGTAGACATTTCTGGTAAAACAACCAATAGAAAAGATCGAAACCAGACGAAGTTTCATTTTTGGTTTATGATTGCTGAATATTTTAGTAAAAAAGTTTTTATTACTAGTGAATTGAACGTTAGCTCTAAAAATAATTAAAATTACACACTGGTTGATATAACAAGCCTAGTTCTTCGTGTGACGGATACTATTTTTCACAAATACAGGTTATAGTATAATATATTAGTTGCATCGGAATTGCAAGTTTTATATTGTCTATAGTCAAAAAAATACCCCCTACAGGATAAACGTTCAAGTATACAATGACAAACATATATTTATCTAACACAAACACAAATACAAGCGTCAGACGGCGTCGACATATCAAGACGTAAAGGTCAAACGTGAACTGTTTGTGTCACACTATCACTGTCACACTGATACACGTTGCTTTGATAACGATTGTTTCATCTAATATCACCTTTGCGCTAATTGACTTCCTTTATCGATGCTTTCTTTTACTTACAGACAATTCGCGATTGTGTTTCACTTATGTATTGTAAAGCGATTTAAGAGTACCTGTATAAAGCTGCCTTCGTGTTATACTGTTTTTTTTCTTTATAGAAAAATTATTAAGCAAACAGAATAATACTAATATAGATAGTTAAAGAGACATTTAGAGGGACGACTTGACCTCTCCTGATTTTAGTTACTGCCATACTTTCGTGTTGTACCGTATTTCACAAAAATGTTAAGTAGTTTTAGTTTTCATAAACAACAAAATCATCGCAACATAATAATATTTTCCTCAGACACAGGTAATCATGTTATTAAGATCCCAAAAGCCCTGGTAGCTATATTATACGAAAAGTACTTACGAGACTAAAATAGAAATAATAACGCCTTACAACATCTATAAATACCACCAAGTACGTTAATTAATTCACAAAAACGTAGACGTATTTAGCGAGCAATATGAGTCTCAAATAAATTCCGAATTCAATAGAAATATATCTGTGTTTAGTGGCGACTTTCACATTATTCGTTCATATAATCCCGCTAATACTCGCGAACGTGAATACGAATACTAATTAAATGTTAAATCCCTTTGCACAGCTCCCGATCGGGGCCACCCATTTACATAATATCGCGCAGACAAATGAACAGTATAAACAATGCTCGATGAGCTTTTATGTGCTAAAAGTTTCATTACAGATATTTGTATGGAGTAAACACAACATTTGAAGTAACTAAAGATGGAGAATTCGTGAACATTCTGTGGATATAATCTATCTTCAAGGAACTTCAAGGAACAAGGAAAGATGTAAAAAATTCTAACCAGTCATAGGCTATTCAATTGTGTATGTTACACAGTAGCATTCTCATTCATTTCGTAGCCAGTTGCACTCACCGGTCGATAAACGACCTGTGGGTTAACCAAACCTTGGCGCGGTCTTTCCATAGATGGGTGACCGCATAGTGGTATTTGAACAGGGCGTCCCCGTGGTTCGGAGGGCACGTAAAAAGTTGGTCCCGGTTGTTGCCAATTAAGATAACAGTCGTTAAGCCACGTCAAAGGCCTTCGGGCGGTATGAACAACTTTGACAATAGGTTGACCACTAACTATACGACAAGAAGAAGATTCTCTTCTTACCGAAAAAGGAATTAGTATCTAGTGTATAACGCTGACCAAATGTTTAACTTGACAGTCCTTTAACAGCTGCTTGAAGAACGATCACGCAAAACCCCTTAAATTCCATTCATTTCCCTTCAATTAGATTTATTGAAACAATACAAGTGGTTTTGAAAAATCGCTACACAAATACCCTTACGACGCTTCCCTTTCCCTTCAATAAGAATTTTTTAAACAGTAGTGTTAAAGGGTCTTACCTCAGTGCCAAATGTAAAACTAACGCCGCGATCATTCTCGCCCCACCCTGCGGTGTCCTTGTCGGGGTCGGACCACAGCAGGTCGCACAGCAAGCCCTGGTCGGGCACGTCGGTCGGCCTCATGATCCGCCGGATCTGCTCCATCGCCTGCAAGTCCGGAGACAGACCGCCGTGGCAGCAGAATATCTTCTCGTCAACTGTAACAAGTGGAAAAGAAAATAAATACTTTGGTAGTTCAATTATCTGTTTCAAAAATCTAGGGTAGCTGTAGATCAGAGTAGAATTCGGGCTGCTTAAACTTCTTTGATACTCAGTTGACCAATATCCGTAGCATATGATAAATGAATCAACGAACCATGATTGTAGAAATGGAAGAAGGCTAATAGCTTATAGTAAATAATATCGATGAATAATGTACATAAAAGCAAAAGATTTTAATTTAAATTATTTCTATACGAGTTCATTGGTTCAAGAAAACAAAATTTGCCTTATAAAAACACAACATATTTTACAAGGATCTGAATATACCGTATAAGTGTGTATCAATAAATAAGCCGATCTTTGACCCATAAAAATAAATCTAAGCATTTCCGTTGCTACACGTGTAACTTGTGATACTAAATAAAATATTATTACAGCCTGAAATGGAATATATATATATTTTCATAGGACCTTTGAGGACTCTTGAATATATTCTGCGGGTTTATATCGAAAAATTGTATACTGCGGCTAACGTAAAATGAGACTAGAATTAAGGAGTATCTCTTAAACATTTATATGGATAGGTATCATCAGTCAAATAATCTTAAATGACGCATATGTTTGTTAAAAAAAAAATAGAATTCTGAAGAAATATCTATAAAGCATGATCGAGTATTGTTGTAAATTTCAATGCCAATAACTTTCAACCAGAACAGAATAAGGGAGACATCAAAAGCATTTTTGAAGTCTATCGTTAATATATTCTACAGATCTACTGCCAAAACTAAATCTTCATTCGCTACATTCTTATTTGAGAGGCGTCGTGGCACTATCGATTATGTCAAAATTATGATTCATGAGAGTACGCAGAGAGATCGTTGACACCATGCGTCTAAGTAGTACTCAGACTTCGTTCGTAAATAAATAACGCCTCGAGGGACTCTCTAGGCGACTTGTGAGAAGCTTTGACCAAACTTGTTAAGATGTTCAACATTTTACTAAGTAGATTATTTATTAAGATAGTTTTGCGACATAATAAGAATCAGGTATGGGCTATGGAGGTGTTAAAGGGGACTACTGAGATTAAAATGTTTAGATCTCAATAATATTGGGATAGACTTGACTAATATACTTCGTAGGATGTTATTACTTCGTATGACATTGAATTTAGGAACAATTGGAAGTAAATGTTATATGACACTACATAATAATAGTCTGTGCTATCTTAAGGGAAGCATACAATACACATAAATATTTACTACATCAAAATCTACTGAAAGACCTTCCAACTTGCCCCTGCTGACCGAATGATAGAAACTTATATCATTGATACGGTTAGTAAATATTATGCACACGATGTGAAGGTGTATAAGTGTCGTGTAAAGGAAGAATCACAATCCTATCGTGTGATTCTTAGTAATGACACAGGTTATCACTATCAGTATTGACACCTTGACGCCTTGACCTTTCTAGGTCACTGTTATGTAACTGATAGTGGGGAAAAACATACACAAGCAGTTTTTATACATGTGGTATTAATTACTCTTTGTCTTTATGAAACTATCGAACTGGAAGATGAATAGTTTCGTATACAAGAATGTTTAGCCTGTCTGTTTTTGATTACAAAGGACTTTTCTCACTCGAGTAGGCCTGACCAATCTCGTTTGAAACCTTTCAACATAGCAGACCCTTCTTGATCGTTGAATTTTATAAGCGTGGAAAATCTTTTGATATAAAACAACATATTATCTCTTCGAGTAGGCTTCATAAAGTCGTTTAAAGAATAATACAGTGAGATTACTTTTGGATGAAGAAATGTTGTAGTCATTTTCCAATTACATGAATTTGGGAGGTAGATTAGAGCTTAAAATAGCTTTTCAAAGTTGTAAATTGTGTTCGTATTTGCGCTGTAACGGTGTTGTGTTCAATAAGGCGAGAGGGAAACTTAGAGAGCCTGTTGTCGGGAAATTGGACCGGATGATTCGTGATTATGTGCTCGCGTCGTGTATCAACAACGCTTCCCTGCACGGAACATTCTCGAACGAGGAGAAAACGTCATCTCCTGTTCATTGTGTTTGCAGCAAACGAAGACATTCTTATTAAAGATTTGATACTTACAAACATTTTTGGCAAAAATATTTACTTAAGAAAGTTGCAATTGAATTGAGTGGATATACAAGTCATGTCAGACCATTACTCACGCCCCCGCTTTGAAAACCTCGACCTTTAAAGTCATAATGCACACATGTATCACTTGTTAGATATTACCAAAGTTTAAAGTTTAGACATCACATCGTAAATTCGGTACAAAGTTCCAGCATATTTCTTAAGACGTGCTAAATTCATTAAGTTGAAACCTGGGAGTCGTAACGGGGCCCGGTTCTGAATATAGCCAACCATTTGCTAGCGAGAGTGTAGTTTAAATAAATTACTAACGATACTGTGGGTAAGATGCGAAGCCTACATTCAGTTTGAAATATAAATGTTATGTATAAAGACAATACTACTTTGGGGAGCAGTAAAGAACAGTTGAGGGATACGTAATCTTTTAGTCTTCAACTCTATTGGTTGTATTCGGACCGGCTAGGCTGGCGTAATTTTCTCAGTAACTTGTTGTCTTTCGAAACAGTTTCTTTTTCTAAAGCTTTTTAGTCAGTCCCAAGTGTTGAGTATGTCATAAAAGTACTTAAAACTGCGTGCTACTTCAGTTAAGGATTTAGGGAGGGGTATAATGAGACAAGATGTTAAGCGAAACGTGAAGAGGCTCAAGTCGTTTATCAAGAAGATAAAGGGACTTAACAAAATCTACTTAGTGCCTTCTTTTAAAGACAAAAGAAAAAAATGTACAAAGCAAAATACAATTTCACGTTGTACATTAAAAACTAACTTTATTTCAACTACAATACGATAATATTTACGAATGAGAACAAAGAATTTCCATGAAAACAGTTGTTAAAATTTCTAAGCATTTTGAAATAGCTAAGTAGAAGGTACGTACGATATAAAGGCTTTTTGGCAGGGGTTCTTCGCTAAATGGTTGTAAAACGGTGCCAAATACACAGTCAGCTTCAGCGCAAAGATCAATAGTATCACCTAAATGTCCTTGAAACGTAGGGCTTAAACAAGGGTAGCTTTACTCAAAATGGATCTCGTTATAAATGGCCAGCTTCAATATTGAAAGGAAATTGGGACAGGATTAAAAATAAATAACGAAGGTCGCGTTTATTTAGAGGTAGCGAATTGGGCCATATTTTTGAAAAAAAAAAAGCAAACTACGCAATTTGAACGATCATTCAGTAGTCTTAGCCTTTATTTGCCTTTACCAAAACTCTGTTGTAATATGCAGTATTAGATTATTTCTGTATCTTATCTAAAGATACCTAACTTTGATTACGCGATAGAAATATTGGACGGGAGCCAAATTGCTTCCATCTCGCCTATGTGTAATAATTTGATAAAAATTGTTTACATTGTTTCATAAATTTATTTATTTATAACGATAATTTACTGGTGTACATTGTTTTTGGCTGCGTTAGGGTTTTTACAGACAAGTCGGGAGGACGATTATTTGATAAAAAAAATCTACTCTCGTCTTTCTTAATGACAAAAACTTGCAAGACACTTAGATATTTTTAGATGTTTTTCAATAATTTTGTTAGCAAACATTTCCCAATCAAAATCAATATAGTAGCGAGTGGGTTTCCCTCCAATTTCTCCGTCATTAACTATCCAAAACTGAGTTACCGTAATCTTAAGAACTGTTAACGAACTCAACAGCAAAGTTTATCAGTTCGACGTTAGAAGCTCACGAAAACAGACTGCAAATTATACTTGGACAGTTGTTGAGAACTTAGCGAAACACGTAGAAGCTGAACGTAGTAAATATTAATTAATCGACCTCAATTATCTGACCTGATAATGTCAGAGGGTTAAGTTTTACTTGTTTACATGTTGCTTGATTAAGGGTGAATATCGACATGTGGATAGAAAGAGATGAAGCTATGTGTGTGAAGAGTTTCGAAGTTATATTGTTGCAGGTGTCAACTGCGTCGAAAATGCCGACAGCTTGTCAATTTCAGAATATAATTTGTTGTTCGTCGCATCTGCTGTTTATAAAACTCGTCTACGATAATATAGTCATATTGTAATAAGTGAGTGCGTCTTTTTTTAAAGCATTTTAAAAGTCCATTAACAGTCTATGTTGCTTTTAATGAATTGGCAATTACCAGGCAATTTTGATATTTACAAATCATCATCATTTTAAGGTTTTTAAAGTGTATATGGTGATGTCAATCAACATGACTCTGTGTTATTCGACCGAACTTTTAACACGAATTATGCGAGGTTGAAATACATAATAATATGTATAGGTTCAGACGCAAACGACAAAAAGGTGAATCAAATAACTTTCGCAATCATAATGCCGAATTTTCTTACAAAGTACTAGTAAAACAATTTATTTTGCTATCAGAGTACTCCCTTTGTTATTTAATTACAATGGAGAAATGATCACGCGACACGTTCATGTTGGAAAGCATTAGCCACGCATGTGTTATGTAAATCGTTGTTTACCGAGAGTCGCATTTAACAAGTCTGACCTCTGCATTATTATGTCATGTAGTGAATCAACTGTGTTACTGAAAGTTCACGTGTACAATAGGCACGTGAGAACTAAACCGCTAGTACAATACACGCCAGCTAACTTTATGTGCCTGAATGTAGCAACAAAGCCGCTACACAGAAATAACTGCATCGATATACCTACAAATAATGTAGGCAAGGAAGAAAGCGCGGGTAACGAGGTAGGTTGTGTTTCTTGAATGTATTTTTCGTTAGAGCAGCGGCTTGTTGCTATATTCAGACATGAGTTAAATTACTTAAATAGCATGCATTATGAAATTGTATTTTTTATCCTACACCATACATATTGGACATTCCATTTATTGACAAAAATATTTTAATAGATACTTTAAAATGAATTTCTTACGGAGTATTTGTAGTATGTTTTGAAATAATATAGATAAGTTGGCGGAATCTGGTAGATAAGGGGCCGGATTAACGATACACAGGGCTGCTTGCTATTGACAAACTAAATATCACATTTCAAGCTTTCAGCTTCGCTAAATTCATTTTTTTCCAGTAGCAGATTTTCTGCATGTTTTTTTGTCAAGGTAAGCAATTTTTTCAACCATATCACGACTTGACGATCAAGGGGAGCTTGTTTTTTTGTCAATTTTTCATTCATATTAATGAGTGCAATCTCTTTAAGTTTATTACTTCAAGTTAAATACTTTTTCCGTCGAGTCTGAAGACTCGCTGTAGTCATCTATGTTTCTATTTACTCATGGTGTTGTTTATTAGTGCAAGCCCTATCAATAGTCAGATGGCTGGCGGCTGCGCAGGCGTCTCGTCTGTCCACGTGCGAGCACACGTGACTGATCGATCAGCGCATGCGTACTCGCGCACTTTTACGATACGAATGTGTCATCGGCGTGTTAGACGTACCAGCGTATTTACATCTATGAATATGTTTATGTTTTTCACAACAACAAATCTATGTAATGTTGTAAAGCAACGAGTCTGAAAGCACTCCGTGGCGCAGTGGTGAAAGTAGTCAACTGGTCACCACATCACTACCAGTGAGATGAGAGGTCGTGGGTTCGTTTCGTGTCTGGTTGCACTTTGTGTCCGTTGTTTGTATGTTAGTAAAAAGCCCCACGATACAAAAGCAATTCGTAGAGCGGGAGGTGCTTTTGGTGGTTACTATATTGGTTTAACCGCCGTTTCGATCGAAATAAATCGACCGTGGTCACGGGCTGACAATAGATCTATGATTCAGACCAAGTTATTATGGGAATACAATTAATCTAAATGATCGTTTCAGTGATAATAATGGTTTTATGGTAATTACGTGCAATTTATGCATCAACGCGTATTTTTTTATACGATTCTTGCACATAATAAAAACGCTCACGTGGCTGATCTTAAAAGCGTTCATTATATATTAACTAAAGGCTATGTAGAACGGTTACGACCTAGCAAAGATATTAAAGGGACTTATTTCAGTATTCAGAGTGTATTTGTTCGGGCGTCGCGACCTAATTAAGGCATTTCAATGGTAATTCAGATTGGGCTCCTTTTCACGTTACCTTTGGCACAAACGTCGAATGAAACCGATTTTGGTTAACGAAATGTGATTATATTGATGACATCAAAAAAAGGAAAGAAATAAAATCTCCTAAAAAATTATATGGAGAAGAAATCATATAACCAATTAATAAACCCACCAAAAAAAGAAACACTGCTCATTTTTGTTCTTTTAGGCAAAACAGCTAAAATGCGAATATTATACGATTGCATCTCGGGAGAGGACATATATAAACTAGTCGCATTTTCACCCAAACAAAGTGCCAAAATGATGCAAAAAGACCCCCAAATAAACAAAAACAAAAGACAAACATGTCAATTTTACGAAAATCACAATCATTCAACTAGGGTTTGAGCCATGCATCTTTCATCATCTCGAAAGATTTTTCATCGTAAACTGTGACGTCACAAACCACGACACAAAAGAAAGACACCCGTCATATACCGTATTTATTTATTCAGTACATATTTTTAGCTCCAGATTTTCCCGAGATTGAGAACGGAAGTATCTACCTATATTTCCAGAGTGGAAACATACGGGGATGTGGAATACTTTTACCGAGAATATTGGATAAATAAATAACAGAAAATGGATGACATTTTTGTCTGAGGTTGCTTATAGCAGCGGTTGAGGCAGTTGCCACACCCTTTTCATTGCACAGGAGCCACGGAGTTAGTTCTCACAATTTTATTCTTGTGTGATTATTTTCAAAATGTACATACTTGATTAATCTAAATGTCATTTACGCTTATCAATCACATGATTCTTTCTCTTTCAACACTTCGAACAAATAACACTAGCAGTATACTACTACTACAAAATAGTATCTTGAAATTGTGGACATGCGTGCTAGTTATTTAAAAAGAAAATAATCGTGAATTTCTACACGTGACCGTTTCCTATACTTTCCTGCAAAGGTGTCACGGTCATAATACCATTTACAGTGTCAATAGATATATTGTACGTGTATCTATGTTTTCTATGAAGACACAAACAATGTGCAACGTGCCAGGGCAGGGCTTTAATGCATCGTGATAATGTTCTATTGTCTATTGTAGGCTACCTATGCTTGTTTATTTTACTCCTTTAGTGGAATAAAGGCTTATAATCAACTCAGGTCCGCGACTTCGTTCGTGTCGACATTAATAATATAGCCTATGTTTTGTGCTCAACCTAGTATTTCTCTAGTCATTCTGTTATTCAGGTATATGCTAAAACACGGCCAAATTGCATCAAATTCCAATCCCATTCCAAAGATTTATTTCTTACTAAGAATTGAAGTACTTGCATCTTTCTGTGAAGGTACGATGTGTATAGCTAGTGGACATCGTAGTTTCCTCTATGGGCAAAAGGCACGACCGCAGAATAGTAACTACCGATGATGGTAAGGGTCGGGGAAATTGCTATTGGGTTTTTTATCTGGAAATTCTCCAAGTTTCGAATTGTATTGCGTAGTACACTATCCCCTATTGTAGGAGGAAACAATACAGTGAAATATGTGTAATAATTGTCAAAAACATTTGAGTAATATGCCAATGTCAATAACCTTTTGTCCTTGTCTGCGAATATTTGAAGTCGCACCAATATGAATCTTCTAATTACATTAGTTTTAGTTTCAAAATGACGCAACTGCGTGTATTGAACTAAAAACATCTTGCTTTTCTATTTCAGAGCACTCGTAAGTCGATCAGTGGTATATAATTGAGACAAGATCGTTCCCTGTCAATCAATTGACACGAACAGAAGCCGCCGAGCGAGTGATGTAATTACTTTACGAAATAAAGGAGAGCATCTTACAGCGAGTTTTACTCACAGATTTACGATAAACACGATTGATGATGTAAGCCAGAACGATTATTCTAAAACCTACTAATGGAAGACATAGTAATTTAATTTATTCATGCATTCAGATGGTTATAAAGAAATAGTAAAGATAAGTTCGAAGAAACCCCTATACGACTTAACATGCATACAAGTTTATGATGTTTAGACAGTTACATCCAAATTTCAATCAAATCTTTCCCAAAAAAAGTCGATCACGAAAACAGTCGTTAAGACCTTCCAATACCAACGGAAGAGCGTCTGACTAGCGCCCATTTTACACTGTCCCACTAAAACTGAAATATGGTTTTTGTTTACATCTATGTATTTATGTAGGGGAGATAGAATGGGGGTTTCTCCCTGTGACACCCGACACTTACAACAATGATTCGACCGCGTGAAACGTATCGTATGTGTTAATGTAGGTTATAAACTATCTGAGTGTCAAATTTCATTATCATCAGTTCAATAGTTTCTTCGTGGACGAGTAACAAACAAACATACATACATACAAACATCCATCCTAACAAACTTTCGCAATAATACCTATTGGTAGAATCGTGCATGGTTTATCTGTTTCAGACAGGTAGCGATCGATAGATTGTTCGCTCGCTTTTGTATACTTGAGACTGAGTTGAAGTAGATATGAAGACGTCTAGACTTAACCTTCAAACAAAAACTTTAAGTGTATATTCAGCTGTTTATGTCACATGAGGCAATGACAAGGTTAAAACGAAAGATTGAAATTCTAGTCGTAAAGTTAATAAAAGCTAACTTTAGAGGGCGAAGTCTAAATTCGGCAAAGCAAATACGGTAAGGTACACCGCATTGCGTACGTAACCGACATCGTTAGAGTTCTTAGGGATACGGGCTATAAAATTGGAATTAGTCGGTGCCCAAATGTGGCACAAGGTCGGCTATGGTGGCCATGACATTTGCAAAGTGACACTGGCTACGGGAAACGGCTGTTTGTTCACCAACCCCACAGGAAGCCAGGGGAATTACGTATGTACAGAGTAAACAGGTATGAAAACTTAGTGTTGTAAATGTTTAAACACTTGACCTTTCAAATTTCGGAGTAATTAGTTAATCAATTTGCTTAGAGTTGATTAGGTTAGTTGTTTCAAAGGAGTTTGTTTAGGACTGATATTAATATGCTTGAGATTTATGAGAATTAGGCCTCTGATATGACGGGCAATCGCTGAGATTCAATTAGAAGATAAGATAATTAGAAATATCTGGCGGATGACGGAAAGTAATTGGTACGCAAAATTACTAAAGTCAAATCAAAATAATTGCTGTAGCTTAAATAGGAACATCAAAATAAACATGAAACCTTATCGACTTCAGCAAAATGTAAGCTTTTAGTACCAAATCGATCAAACTGCGTAATAAAATATCCGTAATAAAAGTATATCATCGCCATGTATTGGAAACTGAAAGCAATAAATCTGCCAAAAACAAAACTATCAGAGATACATAAAACAAAATATCTGAAAGTTACGCATTTATAAAAGAAATTAAATAGATCATGTCAAAACTTTCAAGGCTAGACTAAAATATCTAGGGAATATTAGAAAGTAGCGTTTCCTAGTCACTACCAACATAAATAAGTAGGTATATCCATGGGGACAAGATATAAATGATACATTGTACACTTTAAATAGGCCAGTTATGTTTACTGTATTATATATTCATGTAAATTACGATTAAATATATACTTGATATAAGGAGTACTGTATTCACAGTTTTTAATTGATTGAAAAGATTATTAGATATTTGTTTCGATAATTTCGTAATGCGCATTGAATAAGACGCAAGCTTATGATAAAAGTCTTCTATTCGGCAAAATCCAAAAGACTATTTACGGCACATTACTAGGAATTGTTGGAAAGTAAACAGAAAGCTTGAACACGATTGGTCTAGCCACTATTAGATGGGATCTCCGGCAGGTGTGCTGATTGATACATGACAAATGGTCTATTAAAATCCTATAAAACCTCCCGAATAACATGCCTGCTTCTGTTGTTGTTTATAGTGAAACAAAAATGGAAACCTCGCATGATTTACGATATTCAGAATACGTGAATCATATAGCGGTCACGTGTTAGGTCGAATCGTGCAATGTTGTTTAGGTTTTGGGATTACATTACATTATCGAATGCTGTATAGAATGGCGAATGCATAATGCCCGTCTGTAAAAATATTTTCGATTATATTTAAGATATTTACAATAATTAAAAAGGAAATTGGCTTTATTTATCCATACAATCTTGTCGGAGGTAGAGAAATGTAGTAAGGTTTACATACTTAATGCATAATAAAATCATTTTCCTATTGGGTTAAGCAAAGACCATACGATCACGCGCGTCACGGTTAAGTTTAGCATGAAAAAAAAAGAAGTTTCATGAAAAAAATCTTATAGATATAGTTAGTTTTACCTCTAAAGAGTTTTCTTCAACCAGGTGTAACCGAAGTTAAAGAATGTTAGTACAAGGCATTCTACTGGGACCTGTTTAAGTAATGGATGATCGTATCTGCCCCTAGAGTGTCGTAATAGGTTGCTGAGTGTTTCGGCTATCAGGTGCATATGTTCGAGAGCGGTGATTATCGCTACGTCCTTACATTGTTACTCAGGGAATAAGATCATGTTTACAGACAATAACTGTAAGTATTGCAGAAATATAAGAGAACAAAGGACAATGTAAAATGATTACGTAACTATATGAGTCAGAAATGTTAAAAGATTGATAAAAACGTGTACAAAAACAAATATTATTAATATTACAGGTGTTAAGTTCTAGTAACGGTCCTGTATGAGAAGATGTATCGATTTGAAGCATAAGTTTGTAGGGATCGTAGCAAAGTGGTGTTTGATCTCTGCGTGGAAGACGCTCGATTTTGCCGCAGTAAATTTGAAATTTGACTTTTACCTACAAAACATTTTGAATTGAAAACATCTGTGGTGTTTGACGATTATCTGTCGCCAGGAAACTTAAATTCACCGCGACTGAAACTGCTCGGATTGCTCTGACGAATAATAAAACTTTCTATGAATTTATTCGTTTTCACATACTCACATAACTCACTGTACGATTTATTTACTATTTTACAGCGTGTGCAAGTCCCATTAACTACAATCATTAGATTGACAACTTAATGTTAATAAATACATCCACTCGCAAAATATTCTTTAGTTTAATTGTTAAATACCGTTTATTTCATACTTATAAAGGATGAATAGCGTCTTTAGATTGACATTAAAAAAATAAATTTTTATACGTTGTGTATCACTGCACTATTATGAATGCAAAGGTGTGTCTTTCTAAAACGCTATAACCGCTAAGTCTTTGATAAAATTGAACAGTATTGGATATAACTGCTTTCTATCGGGGATTTAAATGTGTCAGTCGCATCAGAACATGGAGATAGTTGAAGAATTGGTGTTAAATATAACCCCTTTTACTTAATTGATTTTTATTATTCTCAAATTACGAGCGAATGGAGCCGCGCTGGCTAGCTAGTACAATAAAATTATCAGCGTTCGAGCACGTGTAGCAACGTGTGAACGAGATAAACAAGATAATGGTGCATATAAACATTGGTACTGCTGCATCAGGAAACGTTTGATCTCTATCTATTAGTGGAATTGTTACACTTGATTGTTTGGTACCAACACATGCTACTCACACTTCATTTGTACGTACAAAAAGACGTTTGCAAAAAGTATACAGAACTGTCAAAACAATACGGTATTTTACTACGCGCCAAATCAGTCCCTCTTTATGAAACGTCAGAAACACATTTTTGTATAGAAATACGACATAGTGACGTAACAATGTCGTATTTTCGTCAAAAAAATCTCATTTTGATCATAACATTTCGATTCTAAAATTCAGTCATACTGCGCAACACAGAACTTATCTAATATAAGTGATCGATCAAAAATATACATTTACTTTGCGTATAATACCACCGGCACTTAGATTAGCACACAAACATCATCTTCGTGGGAATCCGAAAGACTTAAGGCATTGTGTGTACCATTATATCAGTATAACCAATTTTCCTTTGCCCTTGAAATCAGTTTCGTATAACCGCAGAAAAAAAAAATTGCCTGCACGCAATATTTTGCATTATCTGCTAAAGGGACGCATTGCGCAGCAAACTCTATGTTTCTACTTTTATTGCACTATTCAATCCATCATAGTGCATCCTACAGATTTGTAATTTTTTTAGTAAAGTCCCCATTGTTACAATTCGAAATATGGGACATTTCTTAAACCAATATCTGTACGATCCAGATCAATAGAACTATCAAGCTAAAGGCAATATAACAAATAACATCGCCCAAGTGTCATATTTAATGACCTGAGTGTTGTCTCAATTATCGTGGCTAAGTAAAAATAGCTGTGTGGCTTAAGCAAACATCCTCTTGCGTCATAACCGCCGGGACAATATTGCCGACACCCGGCGCGCTCTGCTAATTGATCACCCACTTTCTTTCTGTATTAAATTGGTTTTATGCTGGTTTACAGGCTTTTAATATCAAGTCCTTGAAAGCTAAAGATTGGAACGTATTTTTTTATATTATGTTCCTTAATAGTTTGCTGATGTTTTCTTTTCTGCGATTATTGGTCAGACTAATGTTGAACTTAGTTCTAGCGGCCATTACTTGAAAATGTTTAGAACAAAAACTTCCTTTTTCATTTTTTGAATAGGAGCAAGTTCACTAGCGGGTCCTAGGATGGGTCTGTCTCTTCCCTAAGACAGAGCAAAACCCTGAATCCACAAACTTGCAACTAACATGCTTCTGATAAATTATTATCCTTCTTTGCAGACGGGTAACAAACCAAGTAACATATTGCCCTATTACTGCACCACGTAAAATCAGTTGCAAAGTTAAAATCCTAGGAAATACTTCCTCCATTCCAAACTAACAACGCCCCACTTGCTTTACGACTGAAAAATAAGGTTTCTTCAAGAAAGTTGCTATATAATGTGTTCATTGTCTTCGCAGCAGTTTACCACATAGTGTATTTGTACATAAACTTGCATTTAAAACTATTGTACGAGTGTTTAAACAATTGTTTGCTTTGCTTTTTTATTGCTGTTTCACACATTATGTTAATATCTTAACGCTTTGGGTTAGCTCTTAAGCATGAGAGGAAACATTGTACGTGTATTTATTACTTCCTACACGTAAGAGGGTATTATGGGATCAGGAATACATTATTACGCGTGGAAATTATAGCAGAATGAGGTCGGTTTGGATAAAATATAGGATAACTGGTTCTTACACCCGAACTCGTCGTTTTACTTAGCTGATATTAATATTCAATATCCTCTAAAGTCTAAAAGGCTATTTTTTTCTACAATTAAATGTAGAAGTTTTCTACATTCTATATATCATATCTCTCTGGTCTCTAACCTACCCCTATGGGGAAAAAGTGTGATTTTATTTATTATAGGTATGTACGTATCTACATAATTTATATTTGTCATGTCGTTACTGAAACTGAAACACGGACATTGACATTTAATAACTCCGGATGTTTATACGAGAATGTATAGGTGTCACAAGCAATGGTCTCTTTATAACAGGAAGTGATGCAAGTGTTGAATGAAACTAGTCAATGATGTTTTAGAAACAATGTGCAATCTTCTCGCGAATGTCGGTAACGTGAGATTTTGGATTACGACTTCCGTGTCATCAAAAAGTTGAATCAACTTGTCAGAAAAAAGTTGAATGAAGAGTGTTCAAATTGAGGACGAAAAAATGTCTGATAATTGCGAAATATTCCCATAATTGTCACAGATTATTGATAGACTTATTTTTTCAACACACAGACGCTTATTTTCAAAGCTTCTGCCTTCATTGAACAAACTTTTCGATCTCAATTGTGTAATAGACCCATTGCTATCCTATCATGCGGAGTTCGCTTCGTGTATGATTAAATCATTTGAAACCAAGTAAAGCACGTTATTCATATGCCTACATACAATTTTAACCAAACACAAAGCGTTATATCTGCAGCAATATACACCCGGAACGAAAACACTCAAAAACATTCCTACCAACGTTATTATTTTCACAATCACTTGTTTTGTAAGTGTACTCGCAAACCTTCGTGGCTCATAAATCTGTCCCAACGTTTCGCATACATCTGTTAAACCGTACATTGTGACTATATCCCTGTGAATGTACATATTATATGCATGCGGTGGAAAGGGGTATGGGAGGATTTTCCCACTCCCACGGCCCTTTGGTGGCGCCGCTGTAGGCCTGTTTTTTGAGTGGGAATAAGTTTATAGTTATAAGAAGTATAAGCTAAGTTAGAGGTTGAGGAAATTGGTATCTCGACCTTTAAGAAGCTTACGTAATTAACATTCAAATCTAGGGTTTTGTTAGTGTGATAGTCAAGGAATTGTCGTATGTAACCCATCCACAATTAAATGTATTACAGAGAATAACATAAACCATACCAGGTATACAAAAATATGAAAAGACAATTGTCACATTGCTTTACTTTAAAATATACCAATTTTCTCAATAAAACTATCACCAACATTCAAAAATTGTAGCAGTTTTTTCAAAGTTGTACTTCCAAAACCGCCTTATATCACCGGCCCTAGTTTTAGGGGGTTAGTATAGGGTGTGCCCCACCCCACCGTCCCTTCGGATGCGTCGTTGCAGACGTTGTTTTTGCACCACGTGACCCACTTACCGAGTGAGACACGAGCCGACGTCTAGATCACACTTATTACTAATTGTTGTGTGTTGCGTCCTATATTGTCGTGTTTATAGCGTTTTTATTTATTTAGAATCGTTTTACGAGGTGTTTGTTGGAAACAAATGTTGTTTCAGAGAAAAAAAATATGTTTAAATGTCGGAACATTATGCCTTTTGCAAAAAGTATATCAATTTTTCGATTCAAACCGACTAAGAATCATCAAGTTTAATTTACACTTAACATCAATTCAACTATGTAAAGCCGACTATTTGCGGTAGACAACAACCTGTTTAATCGTTTAAAGGTACTTCATAACTTACATATTATGTATTAAATCGCACAGAACAGTAGTCGTTTCAATTTTCTTGTGGTATTGAAACAAAAGTCACTTTATTTAATAGTATCGGATGTTTCAAAGAAATAAAACAGTACAATGTTTCTGTAGCAACGTTCTATGCACATGTTTTAGATGTAATGCACGTGTCGTGGTCATATTGTGGGTGGTTTTTGTTAGCAGGAAGTGTAAAACAGAAGGCAACCTCGTGTTTTCACTGAAATATTATTATATTCTGTATTACATTGTTTTGCCGTGAAAGTGTTGTACGTTGAATCCCTTAGGGAAAACTCGCCCTTGATTGTGACAACTAACAATGTATGTTTGTGGGCGGAAATATAGCAATTAAATACTTTATTTACTAGTTAAAAAGCTGTTAAAAACAGTACTGGGTAATGCTTAGAGTTTTTTATTTGATTGTGTAGTTACTATTGAAAAATGTAGCAAATACACTGCGAAAAGTTTAATAATAAAAATCATTATATTAAGACGATGATGCAGTGACAAGAATTTGGAGGCTTAATCTTCAATCATTTTTCTCATAGATGTTTGAAAGAATTGTATTATGAAACAGGAAAATCCCTCTACCATTAGAAATTATGATATTTTCCTCAATTTTCATACGATTGTAGCCCTAACTGGAACCGTTTCACCATAGATTTCTATGAAACATCGAGATCGCGAACACAATTTAGGTTAAACAAACGTGTTGAAAGACGTAGTCGGAATCTTTGGCCTGCAGCGATGTAGGAAATATGAGAAGCTTTGTTCCTTCCCTCATTTAAAGTGAAGCCGCCGGCGTGTTTTCAATTACTTCTTGATTTAATATATTATGTATTTCCCAAAACAAATGGTACTCTATTTACAATTTCGTAGTCTGTTACTGTCGTAACGGCACAAAAGAGCATCTACTGGTTTTGACTTCTGGATATTTATGTACGAATGATTTTCATTTATTTTTCACGTTCATATTATAAAGCAAAAGTTACTCTGTTACGATTCTGAAATAAACAGCAGAAAATCATAAGACAAAACTTGGTAGGTTCTACAGTTTCATATTTCAAGGAAGGACTCAGTTTAGTCTGAAAACGATCAGTAAATACCGAGAAATCTTCAAAGCGAGCCCAAGTTATATTTTACATTATTCTGAAACTTTCAAATTCTTTAATCTTTTTGAACCCGAATTACGTTAACTTCAACCTATCAAAGTACGTGACGGTATTTCGGAAGCTTAAGTTAATTACTACACCTTTTTAATTATTCATTTAGATTCGCAAGTCAATATTAATGAGGTTTGTTTTTGTAGGAACTCGTGCAGTCAGGGCGAATAATTTGCGGCAGACTGTTTGACCTTGAGTTGTGAAGGGGTGACGCACCGGACGTGGTGCAACGATGCGTAAAATGCGTGGACATCATCGTCAAAAGGAAGTACAGGTTTTTCTGGTCAATTTGCAATAATTTACTTTCTACTCGCCAGAGCATATAAGGAAGAAATAGTACTGACCAATCAATATGCATTATTTGCTATTTGACGAAATCGTCGAAACTGCAACATTAAGTCGCAAAAATCGTTTTTTTTACAAAAAGGGTTCAATCAGTTGACATTTACACTGATACTCAAAAAGATTGAATAGCAATACTATGCCTTACGTAAAACATCCCTATTCGAAAACAAACACTATACAAAACATGGCAAGATTCCCTCGTGTTTGAAACTGTAATGAAAACAAAGATGGCAGTATGTAATAAAAGTAATTAACCTTCTATTTTATGTGACGCTCAGTGTCAAATGCTACTGATAACGTACTGGCTAATAGGATATTAATCCGTTTTATCGTTTAACGCTAATCGCTTACGGGTGCGGTTTGAGCTGGTAATTCTAATAAGTGCTATCAATTTGTTATATGAAGATTATCATGTTTTGTCAAAAATGTTATCTAAAAAGATATTTGGATTCGAAGAATGTTTTTTTTTAACTGCCGTTTTTGCTGCCTTCTTTTCTCATATATACATAAAATAACGTATTTTCCCCTATAGGGAGTAGTAGGGGCAGAGACTAGTCTTCTTTTCTCAGTTATAATATTTCTCATATTCGCGCTAAATTCATCAGCTCTAACTTGTTAATTTTATACTTAACTTTCTTACAACCCATAACTGGTATTTCAAAAGGAAACCGTGAACTTATGAATAAAAAATGCTAGAAAATGTCACTATTAACCCAGAATAACAAAATAATGTAAGGACCAGGACCTACGCAAACATGACCGTTATAGGCCGTGTAAATATTTCTCAAACTACCCTCGCTTTGCAAAACAATGGCTGCCGTTGAAAAGACGTTACAATAGACTGTAATATGCCTGTAATATAGTAAATTTCAGTATATTTAGGTTGGAAATGTGATAATCGTTAAAATTTAAGGTAAGAGGAAGCGTTCGGAGCTTTTACGTAATAGGTAGGTTAAGTGGGTTGTTTAAGATGTTTGCCGACGGATATGCGATTGAGGGAGGAGGCTTTCATAGATCGATATTAAAGTAGTTACAATAAATTATGGTTTAATTTATTAAAGTAATATGGGAACGTTTATTCAGCACTGTTTTCGACCACGACTGCATGCGCGTAGAAAGCTTTCTCTGGTTAAAGAATATTCTAACACACGAACGTATCGACCTCACGTAATAAGCCTTAGCTGTTCTAACATTATTTCATACAGAAAAATTGTTTATTTGAAAATTGTTTACTTCTAGAGGTCAGATGAAGTTAGTTCAATATTTAAGAAACTATTTTTGCAAGCGCAAAAATGCAATATCAAACTTATTGCGTATTAGGTTTTGTTCAATATTTTTTATCGCTATGTTAAGTCGTGTAAAACATTCTGCAAACATCAATATCAGTAGCATCTATCAAGGCCCGACATTGAATTATTTCAAGGGGCATGAAATAATCGTTATCATACGTTCCTTGGCTGATAATATGAGAGATATTATCACATAGAATGTTTTATAAGCGTCTTAGGAGGGTGCATACAGACGAGTGATATTAACCCTAGTTGAATATGTCAGGGCGTCATAAGACTTGACTTTGAAAGGGTACAGAAGAACACTCTGGCAAAATTAAATTTGATCTATTTAATTTGACTAGAACTCTGAAATCGTTTTTTACTCAAATATCAGGCTAAAAACTATAAATTTAGATGGGACCCAAGATAGAAAAATATATTAGAAATAGCAAAGCATAAATGAGCAAAATATGGTGTTTCCAACGATTATACGGGGAAACTTTTACGTAGTGCGTTTTTCTTGTTACCCTGTCAATAAAACGATAGCTAGTAATAGATTTTCAGCTACATTTCATTTCTAAGACTTGTACTAATGTAGCTTTGAAGCTTTCACCCCTTTATTATACTCGCGTTGCACAAAGGTCGTGACGCGATGACGTAAGCAAGGCGTTATCGTACACATAACTCAACTGCATGTCACCATCAATCTAAGTGTCTGATGTGATTACGTCTATCTTCCACGTCCAGCCTGGACAGTGATGCACGTCTTACTCACAATGGAACATTTGAATATTCATACGCTTCACGAAAATATTCTACGAGATGCTTATTTATTAATTAGCGTTGGTTACAAAGGATGTTTAGATAATTTGAATTTTCTAAAGCTTTGATTACTAATTAGGGACTGAGATAATGATTTAGTAAAATGGCTTGTTTATTTTTTAATTTTAATCAATACCCGAGTAGATTCAAAGAACTAGTCTGCCTGAAAAGTACAAGGGTATTTAATTAAGTCAGACTCACTCTATCCAAGCCTTTTAAAATCAATTTACTGAAGCTCTAGATATACAGCGATTCTTTAATTCTAAATTGAAATCAATTACCCCGAAAGCATAGTTCAATGAACAAGAAAATTTAATCAATAAAATTACTGCTAATTCGGTGATCGATTTTCATTACACGCTCCCGAAAACTCTTAAAGGCTTGCAGACCCTCATCGAACGAGTCTCGTTACAATTTTATTGGTCCCCATTATGGACATAAGGAGGGACGATATAATACATTTTTTAACAACGACCTTTCTCATGAGGTGACCTTTTTCAAGACCAACCATATTTTTACGCTCGGCATCACAAATGAAAGCGGATTGTAATTTCACGTGAAAGTATTAAATTTTATTCTATTCTTTTTGAAGCAGCGGTGCGTAAATCTCTTATTTACTTAGGTATTATTTGCGAATCGAGAACGGAGAATATTATACACATATTATATTTCATACTTTTTTTGTTGCAAACTAAATGCGCAGTAGCGAGTGTATGCCTACAATCACACCTACATCAGATTGAATGACAAAAAACAATATCTTTGTATGAAATCTGAATGGTGTATCAAAGTTCATTGTTCGGATCAAAACATCGGCACTTTACGTCACGTGATCAGTTCGATAGCACGTCGAGTGACGCGCGTGGGTGAGCGTGTGGTTCATGTCATACAGTCAGAGGCAGTTACGCACCGATACAGCCAGAGTGTTTTAGTTTTATTACGTCCGCATCGAGCGGTTCAGACTTTTAATCGATGCGAGACTAATAAGGTCAGGAGTCTCGGTTAGTCATTTGTTTTGGGAATTTTACAAGGCCTTTGACACAATTGAACAGTGGGATCTGAAACATCCGATGAGAATTTGAGTGCAGCGCTCCAATTCTCACGTACTGCAATGTTTATCAAATAAAATAAATGTTTCTAAACTACACCTCTGGTTTTATTTAATGGACAGTGCTGAATTTTCGTCTACGTGCCTACAAAACAACAATATAACTGAAAGCATAAAAGGCATCACAATTTAACTTCTCGTGGCAACGGAAACATTCCATCAACAAAATGGTGCACACCGTTTATTACTCAGCAAAATACACAATGGCGAGAAAATATTATCTTCGTTAAAATAACAATTTCGCACCGCCTCCTAGCCATATTATACGGCAGTAATATATTTTATGGGAAATTTTGGCCAATTCCAGAAGACCCGGCTACGTTATTATATCCGAAGTGTGCTTTTTTATAAAATAGCTTTTGACAAATATGTATATACTCACACATTATGATACGATTGTCTATAACATAACGAGAATTTGAAATTGAGTTATATAGGCGTGTTAGGATAGGCAGTAAAATCCTAGTTAGCGTAGTTATTTTTTGTTTGCAGATCAATTGAAATAATAAACAGAAACCCTAAAATTCCTTAACTAAATAAACCTAACTATAAATCAACTTAACAAAACCATTCATTACGAATTTCAGTGTAAGTCAAGGTCCCATGTAGTTTTTCTCCTGTTGCAAACCTAACCTACTTTTTTGCGGTTCAAAAAAGGTTTAGAACTGGACTGTGCCCATTTCTAGGCAGTGTCGTAATCAGATTGCAGTTTTTGTGTTTGCCCGTTCAACTGTGAACCTATTGTGGAGTTGACATGGATAACGAACTAGCGATTACGTCATATCCTTCGAGTAAATCATAACAATGGATTTAGTTGCGAAATGTTTTAATTCCATTGTTTATTTTAATTAAGGAATTTTTGCTAACTTGAAAGTGAAATGGACATTGCTGACATTTTTACGAGCTAGATTATTTTTACTCAACGCCGTCTATAAATATAAAACTTGTATTATACAAGAAGGATATTTGTATATTTCTTTATCAGATAAATAAAAAGCTTAAAAGATTATATTAGCTTGGACTTTAAAAGGCTGCTTGGAAAGGTGTTTTGTATTTTATATTATACTAGCTGACCCGCGCAACTTCGCTTGCGTCCTATAAGGGAGAATGGGTGAAATTTTTCCCCGTTTTTGTAACATTAATTACTGGTACTCTGCTCCTTTTGGTCGTAGCGTGATGATATATAGCCTATGTCCTTTCTCGGGTATCAAAATATCTCCATACCAAATTTCATGCAAATTGGTTCGGTAGTTAAGGCGTGATTGAGTAGCAGACAGACAGACAGAGTTACTTTTGCATTTATAATATTAGTATGGAGTATGGAGGATTTATGTACTTCCAGTCAACACGGTTTTATAATAATTTTATATAAACAAAGCCATTCAACGTTTTAATTTTGTAATAACAAACCCTTGCTGATTAATAAGGGTTGTGAAATCCCATGGAAGGGTTGAAATACGGGGTTTTTTAGAAATGTTTTTTAATCAATTTATTTAGCGGGTTTTTTGTTGTTTTGCTTTTTTTTGAAAGTGATAAAACACAATGTATGTACCTAGTAATATTATCAAAATTCAAATTCAAATTATTTATTGCAACAAACATGGTTCAGAGTTCTTATTTATAATACAGTTTCACATATTTGGCCGTTATAGGGACGCTGCCCCCGCCGCCGCGGTCGGCCCGTACCGTGCCGCAATACTAATATCGTGATATCTCCTAAACTATATGTCTAAATAACACACTGTAAACTGCAAAAATAATCTAAATTAAATGCTCGTGATGATGAACTTACTTATTTTGATAAGGATATATGTATTATTGGTTATATCACCAGTTAAACATCACCCAACGAATTAAATGTTTTTTTAATACAGAAAAGTAGTTTTTGTGACTTAAATAAAAAAGCTGGATATATGTCATCGTAGACTTTTTTGTAGAACTAATAAAGACCAATGTTTTTGCTATACATTGTTCTTACTTGTATCCAACGGTATAAGCGGCGCACGCACAAATGCAATCTTCAATTAGATTTTTTTTCTGACTTCTTGGACATAAATCGCTATAACTCAGCTAATATAGTTTCAATGTATTTCAATTATATATAAAAACCTGTCGGAGAAAATACTCTTTCTATTAGTGAAAACCGCATCAAAATCCGTTGCGTAGTTTTAAAGTTTTATGCATACGAAGGGACTACAGACAAAATGGGCGACTTTGTTTTATACTATGTAGTGATTTGCATAAACCGACTCCTTACTACCCTTGTTACCAAAAGTGCTAAAAAGAGCCTTAAAATAATAAGAAACAATGTTTTTGAAATACCTATCAATAATATAATTAATTCTGTTTCCAAGTGTCCAGTTGCCGTCTATTGGTGTGAGCCAAACAACTTAGTTGTTGATCTTGGTTTAATTAAAACGGCTATAACAAACTTTTTTGGCACGGAAGTAGCGATCTCGTATAAACTTGAGATTAGATTACGATGGTATTTTAGGAGGAATTTTGTCGAAGACAAAGAATAATAAAATATGAAGAATAAACGTTTGTGCTTAATAAAACAGATCAAATACTCAAAGTGTATGGATTGCCGCAACCAAACATATCTACGTCAAAATATGCTTTATGTTTCGACACATGTTGCACTAACCGTTATAGCAAGCAAAAGTAAACATATAATTTCATTTGTTAATCCCCATGCTACATTCATCGCAGTTATTGCAATAACACACTTTTAAGAATTTGCTGATAGCACAAACAATCTAACTGCAATTCTGCACTAAGTAGTACCCGATAAACCTTTTGATACTACAAAACACAAGCATACAAGACAATCTTCGTCACTCTAAGCTGAACAAAAAGCCATGTCAACTTGACTTGAAGACAGGTGACACGCAACACCTGGGTGTAGCGGGTGTATTGCTTGACCAGTGAAAATAAACCGCCTATCAGCTGATACACCTGTCCTCGCCTGGACCGACGCCAAGCGTGATCTACTGACACCGTTGTATGCAACTGATAATTAGTTAAAGGTTACTATACTATTGTTTAACTCGATCACTGTGAAATGGGACAACATACGCTGGGTATTTTTAAACGTCAAATTAATAATAATATTCATATCACAAAGACTAATATTAACATTATTATCTACCAAATGGAAGTGATATAGGCTGCCGAAGATAAAATGCACGCAGGTACGCAGCAAAGAATCCAGGATTTTGTTTTGTCTAGACACTTAAGTGCTTTGCTTTTATCTAGGTACTGTCTACCTGAAGGGGAGTAGGCATTAAGGCACTTAGCCAAACCTCTCCCTCCTTGATTCACAAGTGGAGGTACGTGATAAAGAAAAATCTACCTTTCTAACTAAGTACAGAACAAATGTAAAACAACAGTCAAATAAATAGACACTATTGATCTTGAAATCTTTTATAACAAGGGTATAAATACTTCGAAACAGTCCTACGCTATTCGTATCATCGTTACAAGAAAGCCTATTTATTTCAGTCCACGTAATAGAATAAGCACTTACTATAAATTCTAGCTGCGAATTCAACTAAGCTGACTGAAGTGCTATTATTGTGGTTTCAGTACTCAAGTAGGCAGTTTCTATTCCATTGATCTGTTTTGTCGTTATCTAAATATTCTGCAAAACCTTTGTAATGGTAATCTGAAGGGCTAGACTGTTTTAAGTTATATTGATTGTGTATTTCATAATATGTTATGTAAATATGTTTTTGTTGAGATAATACTTATCTGTTGATATTTATTCGAGTAGAGAAAGTATTTTTAGAACTGATATCAGTTTCATATTGATATATTTTGTGAAGTAACAAGAGGAAAATTGCCATCGACTGCGTCGCGCCAAGTTTAAGGTTGCTACTAAAAATGTCCCTGTGGAATAACGGAAGAAAATTCTTAACTTTTGTATCCGAGAGGAAAATATTAAGTTTCACGTATATGTCGGAACTTGTTTCATTCAGAGGCTTTTGATAAGCTCTGTTTATTTTTGGAAAAGTTTTATAAGTTCTTCCATACTCTATTTATAACAGGAATTATATTCCATGGCAGGACAAAAATCAAGGCACATAAGCTGATATAGTAACAATATCAACCTTCTTTTTTGTGTTCTTATTCTATAATTCCACTAAAACCGGAAGGACGTACGTAGGTGTGCGTATTTGCTCTCATTCGAACGACAATACCAGAATTCTAAGTATCTACTTTTCCACAGGAAACTTAACCTGATAGACATCTTCGTAAACATTTAATTCCAGAAAATATAAAAATGTTTCTTCATTTTATTATGAAACTGTAGTCTGACAATATACAGTCGCTTCTGGATTGTAAAAGACACCTCGAAGGTCGTCGGGACAAATAAAATCGCTATATATAGAAATCAAATTGGAAAAGTATAAAGCCTTCGAGATTTAATTTCTTTCGCTTTATGAAATGATAATGACATTTTGAACGGTTGAGAGGTGAAAAATAAGAATTTTTGCAACAAATTCAGGAGAGAAGACGTCTTTTTTTAACATGGGTAAATGCTTAACGCATACTCTGCACTCCGGGTGGAGCGCAGGGTTATGGGAAGGAACTATTCTAGTAGAGAATACTTTTGAAGTCTCGATACAGGGATTAACACGACCATGTATTTGTTCGTATCGTTTTAATTAGAATGTCTGTGGTTACAAGCCGATAGCGACATGAGTCACAATTTAACTACACGATTGCGTTTATCCCCGTATAAAATATAATATGGGGACTACCGGCAATCGTTCAATACAATTTGATAACATATTAGTTTGATACTAAATTCCATACCGGGTTTTAAACGCGAAGAGAATCGTAAGGTTACGATACCTTATTTATTAGTTTAATAATAAACTCAATAGTTTAGAATGCCTTTTAGTTTTTTGGTCTCTTTTAATGCATCTTTATATCTTAAAAGTAAGAATTTTGTACGATAATGCTGTCTAGGAGTCACTCACGTAATTTGTAATGAGTACCATCCTTTCTTTTCTCTTTCTTAGCAGAATAACAGTACCAAAACGTTACATAAACGCCAAACCACAACGGAATCTGTACAACAATGTAACAAGTCACAATCACTGGATAGAATCACGTTTACTCCACGTAAGACGTGACCTCAGTGTTTTCTCCCGGCGTTGCTTTCAAAACACAACTTGTTTGCCATCATAATGGCCAACTTCGTCAGCGCTAAACTTTTCTTGCGCCAACAGCACCGTAATGGGTTTGGTTCTTTGTTTTTTGGAGTAAACATCGCTATTTGGGGACTGGATTGTAATATGATTTAGGTGAGCAATTATAAGACTTGTTACGTAACAATTTCTGCTTTTAACCCTTTAGAAATGTAATTATATAACTATAGGCTGATGGAAATAGAATCTTTATTATTCTTACTAGGTTTCTTGTTGATTTCTTATAATTGACCAGATATCTTAAAATTTGGTAAGTACTGTCATAAATTCACCAGCATCAAAAGCTTTTAAAAGAACATCAGTTCCAGACAGTTTTCATATCTTGAAGTTTCGAACAAGAAGAAGCAAACTTTGCACAAAAGCTCAGAACCACCCCGCGCCAAATACGGGTGTAAGGAGTGTTCTTTTCTTTAAAAATAGACTGCACTTCGCATGCTAGCCTTGCGGCTCACGTGTCAACACCACCGCATCTGTGAAGCACGTGTCGGTCTAAAATAGCTTATAACCTAACCTTCGGAAGCCTTGAACTCTGCTGTTCAATTAGAACAATCCATGTGTAACGTTATACAGCAATTAGCGGAGTACGCTTCAATGAGAACTGTTGTACAATTGGTGTTGGCTCAAACAATCCGGTATTGTTCTTGCTAAAATAAATATGATTGCATTGTATCTTTGTTGGACTCACAAAGACCGGTGTTACGAGTCTGAGAATGCTCTCGAAAAAGTACTTCATTTATATTATACTTGAAAGAACTTGAGAATTATTCTCGGCTCAAAAAACTTTTGGCAAAAATATTTTATATTTGGTTCTATAGACGATACAGAATAATATATTACTTATATTCAATACACTATTCTAAAAAGGTAAACTACGAAATACTGAGAAAATCTAAATTACAAAATGGTCCGTTATTTGCTTCGAAAACTTTTCTATCAAGCCTATCCGAGGTAGGTATGTTTATTAGGCTTGTTCCCAGGGGTTGGTCGAAGGGCGTACAAAGGTGGGTGCAAAGTCAAGCACTACTTAGGGATGAAACACTACGAGAGCCTCTTAAGACAGGCTGATAGGGTAGGCTACTGATTTTTGTTTATTTTACAATGTAGCAGTTTGATTCTAGCAGTAACTCTTAAATATAACGTTCACATGTGTAAGCAGACGAAGTAAAACCTGTTATCGCAGAAGGGCTGAGAACTTATTAGAATATGAAAAGTGTATTTAGTCTGATGTGCCTCAGACCTGATACATACAATTCTTAAATTAATATACTATTCAAAACAGAGATAAGGGTCAAATTCATGTCGCAAAATAAACCGGTCAGAGCTGTTTTGATGACAAATTCACAGATGTATTAAGTCAATAAATAGAGATTTTGTTATTGTGAGGGATACATTAACAAATTCGAATATAGTACCAAGAAGTGGCAATATGTATGTAAGTTTTCATTCTATATATTTTTCTATGTATAAAATATCGATATAGGTAGACAATGATCGTGAACACATTTTTTTTAGTGAACGAGGCGTCTGGCTTGGAAACGCAATAAATTTGACGATCGAAACTAATCAATTAATTCCAACAAAATATAGAAGTTCAACATAAAATTAATAACCAAATTAACTCAACATGACTGCCTATTCAAAAATGAACGTCTAATTAATTTCACAGTACATGAAGGATTAAAACTGGGAGTCTATTTATAACATTACCTTGTTAAACCAGCTTAAATAGAAGTACTATTGAGAACTTGGATAGCGTGGGCAGAGTATTACGTTCTCTATAAACATTTTGAACACTAAAGGTCACCGAAAAGTCCTAATCCAGTTCTAATTTCAGACAACCTCTGGATGTAAAACAACTATGAAACTAAATTAGTTTAAAGATGTAAGGTACTATTAAATGTATTAGATAATTTTCTAGTTTATAATTGTTCGTGTGTATAAGATACGAAGGTACGATGACAAAGTTGATTCAGAAGGTCGAAGTTAATAAGAATAAATTGGAAACCAAGTTCCCCGTGGTATTACGGATAAGAAAGTTTATGCTTATCTTTGGCAAGTTAATTTTATGCATGACATAAATTGGAACTTAAAATTGCGAATTTAAGATGTCAGTTAGAAGCGGTAAATGGAAGAAGAATATTTAGAAATAACAAATTGGGTTATGGCAAGAAGATCGCTAAGAGGAAACTATTAAAAAATCTCTATTCGATAGCAAGTTCTATTTTACATTGCTCTCGAAATCCAGCTCTAAACCACCATATCATTCTTTAAGGAGCTAGCATATTACAGATAAACTTATGACTCAAGCACCTAAAGGCTAAAATAAGACCTATATTGGAAGGTAGATCGCAATCGAACATAAACAAGGTACTTTATACATGCAAAAACCCACAACAAATTAGCAGCACATAAAAGTAATAACAAAGGTATAAAACTCTAAGGGCCTGTACACACGACACGGGGATAGTCGCGTAACAACTGTAGACCTTGAACTACGTAAACACGCCCCGTCACACACTATATGCAAGTACTATGTATCTGTTAACCATTAGCGAGATTAGAATGTAGGTGTTGGGAATGGAAAGGTTTCAACTTTGTGTGATGATATTTTTTCTATCTAGAACAGTATTTCCTAGCCGTTGTTATTATATTTCTACCTGATTTGCATTGTATTTTCTTAGTATCTACAACAGTTAAGCAGTGATAGCAGGGTGGAATAAGCATTCATATCCCTAGTAAGTAGAGTTTAAAACCTAAGCAACATTAAAGACTTTTCAAAGTTATGTGTGAAATTATCTTCCTTTAAAGGTGAAGGAAAACGTCATAAGAAAAGTTTGCAAGCCCCATAGTTCTTGCAGGAATCGAAGTTTATAGTTGGGGACTTTGCATTCCTTCAAGTATTGGAAAGTTTGCGTGTGAGTTCATATGCCTCACTAATAAGGAAAAGATATAAGGTAAAGATATCGCAATAATCGTTGATTACTCAACAATTAGTATGATTCATCTTTAGTTATGGTCAGGTTTCGCGTCCTGCAAAGGAACGTGAGAAGCCGATTCTGAGAATTTTCAATAACGTGACTGTAGAACTATTTCAAGTGGCAAAATGGATTCGCATTATTTCTTGAATATATTTTCTAGGCATATGTTATGTTAAGAGCTAAATTCTTATTGATTAGTCATAAATATTAGTCTTACATTGTCAACTAATGATGAATAGCTCATCAGTACCTAGTCTTCAATTCGTATAGGCACTAAGTAAACCGCACACTAGCGATGTTTTTACGAACTTTCTAAGCGACATAATCGCAAACGGAAGAAGCAGAGTGACAAGCCATTATCACTTAGTCAAAGCTTTAGCAAAACCTGCGGTAATTATACCAAAATGTCTCCAAAAACAGCTTTCTAAGATGCCTATAAATTGATATTACTTCTCACGTTCTAACTCGGAAGGATATGAATCGAGGTTGATATCAAGTACATACGTACTTCCTCGACATATCATTGGCATGCGCACTATTGTTTGATATGAGATACATATGAAAATATTTACAAAGACTACGTTACCTAGTTATTCAGATATCACGTATTCTAGTGTAAATATTTTCCAAGCATTGAAAGTGCTGCGAACTTGGTTGATGTTGAAAACATTGACATGGATAGAATAGAGATGTTTTTGTTTACTGTGTATTTATCGTACAAACGTTTTAGAGAAAATGGCGAGTATTTATTCTTAGTGAATTGATACACATGTTCAATTTCAGAGTACTATTAAAAGAGTAAAAGTATGTTTTATGAAGCGAGTAACTTCGTTTACGTCAAAAGGTTCACCAGTAGCACACGTCTTATTCTATTCAAGAAGATGGTATTGCTACTTAAAGATCTTTTAGCATAAGGTACGTTCATCTCAGAATAACGGAAGCGTAGATAATTCAACGAACCTTTTACAAACAAAATTGTAACGATAACGTGTGAAATATGAATTGTACAATTTCTATTATATAGCCGTATTGATACTAACATCTACGCGTTTTCTTATTGAAGGCTCTTCCTTATCACTTATCAGCTGCTAGTGAAACTGTCACGATCTACCGTGTTGTGTACATAGAGACACACCTTTTGTGTGGAAAATACGTGGTTTTACTATGATTTTTACGCTTAGGGTTGGTGGAGTAGAACGACAATTGTAATCAAATATTGGTGGTTTTAGCTAACCACAGTTTTTCAAGTCGGGAAAGACCCAAAGCAATCTAAGGAGAGGTTAGTGAAATTGAAACGAATAGACAAGCTATCTTTGGTGTTATTTCTACTAACAATTGTATCAATGTATTTGGTAGTCGTGATTTAATGTTTCGAGCCTGTTGGTCAAAGGTTTCTTTACAGTGACGCACTGATTATTAAATGATTGCAAAGTCATATTACTATCGATCTAAGGACGATTAGAAGTTCTGTGATTTAAAGAGCAAATCAATATGATACAGCTTTATTACACTGCAACTTAGGCTTTTGGTTGCTTTATCAAATCAAACCTGTCAGTTTGCGACATTAAATAAAGAATCTAAGAACCCACAGTTTCAAAGTCACGTGCGTAATTTGCGAGAGTTCCTTTTGTAATTTGCGTTATATATGAGCATTTTAAGACGAAATCTCGAACCCACTTCAGCAGAACCTCGAAGGCGATTACTGGTCATTGCGAGTAATCAGGGCTACTACCACGTCTGATAGAAACCCATTACTTTGTGTACATAGTTCTTTTACCGTATGCGAATCACGGATAGGGAGGCTCGGAAGTACGTGCCTACCTCCAGGTGTTCCACTGTCTCGTATTTACGGTGTGAGGGTATATTTAGCCGTCGGTATATTCGTATATAGGTTGTAAATAAAGGACTATCGGTTGGGGGTATCAATTTGAATAGGAAGGTCAGGATGTCAATTGATTTTGGTCACGTGCGAAATAGGAGTTACGTCACTAGTTATATCTTTTAATATACGATAGAGATTAGTATGCCAGGGCTATGTTTAAACAAGATTAAGGATAACTTTTTAGAAATATGTAGTTTAGGAAAGAACACACTAGTTAAGTGTCATTAGTTAACTGAAACTGATGGTTTCAGACAGTCTTACCGAAAGGTATTGTGTTATGTTACCCAGGTAAAATACTCGTAAACAGCTCCATCCGGTGAGACTGGAAGCCGACTTCAAAATAGTTGGAAGAAAGGCAGAGTTGATTTAATGGTTTTGGACAGAATTGAATGCAATGTAAACTCGATATTTGTGTTAGCAAAGAACTCTATTCAATCTAGGTGACCTTTTCCAATAAATCAGAATAGCCAGCTTTGAAATTGGCTAGACATATCGTGTATTCCCTCCGGAGTATCAACGGCAGACTTTGTATCGTGTTCATATTTACTATCAGTTTTTATTAAAGAATAACCACTTGAGTTCGCAACGTGACTCGTGTTTTAGCATTAGATTCTTTGTAATTGAATCTCGATTTGTTCTTATGATATCATGTTATTAAACTGGATATGGTGGCCAAGGTTACTCAAGTTGATTTCGTTTTGTTAACTAAATCTATACTTCCGTGAATTATGTAAATCTGAAAGTTTGTTTGGTTGATTTTTATGCCTGAATTAAGAGGCTTACAACAAAATGCCAATTGATTTATTTATATTTTCTTATAAAATATGAGTAAAAAAGGACGGAGCAAAGGTTAACTTCTAGTGTTAAATAAAAGTTTTTACAAAATAATATCCATAAAACTCTTTTCATTGTTTAATTTGACTTGTTTGTTCTAACAAATAAAATTAAAACGAAAGCTCTAAATATTTATCAGAGTTGGAAAGTTTGAAACGAATTACAGTTGAAGCAGTTTATAACAAACAACTTTTATAGTAACAATTTTACTTTGAAGAAAATGTTACCTATTTCATTCTAAGCCAATAGCAAAGTACCACAATTCAAGTGGATTAAATGGACAAACATTAAATGTATTTTAGATAAAGTTGTAGAAGCCCATCGAACAACAAAAATCGAACCTTAGAGTGATAGGCTATATTATTATAGGTTATATATATACGATCAGAAAATATGCTGAAAAGATTTTTCCGATACTAAGAAAATTACACAATAAGAACTTTCTTGACAGTAAATAACTCAAGCACAATAAGAAACAACATCCGCAATACTAAACTAGTGCCGATAGCATTAACTTTCCCGTGCCCTATATTCAATGGTTCGCCTCCAGTCGTTTACTTACAGACTACAAATTAATCATCTGTAGGAAAAGAGCGTGTCCTTGGTGAGTAACAGTTGTAGTAAAGTTTCTGAACAATTGGAGCGCGACGAATTGACTACAATGGTTTCAGGAGCGACATTAAAAAGTAATTATTCAGGCCGTATGTCAGTAGGCTATGTTGTTTTGCAACATGAAAGTAGGGTGGCTTTTGTGGTTTTATGGAAAACACTGCTGAATTGTCCAACTAGACTGCAGTGGAGTTTAAAATTAATATGAAGTAAGTAAAAATTGGATGGTTTATTTTATTCAACTGGTAAAGAATATTTTAGAGAAAAAACAAAACAGGAATCGTTTCATTACAGGTGTGATCGAAGGGAATGAAGACATTTAGACGAATACTAGTCTGAAACATTTAATATTAAATATGCAGATGAATCTTCGTTAAGAGATAAGTTTGTAAGTACTTAAGTAAAGTCTCAAGGACACAAATGAAATACGGCTCTGTTCTTCCCCAAGTAAAAAATTGTACGTCTTGTATTCTTACTGACAGTTAAATTGTTTTGAGAATTTTTGGAACTGCGAAACTTAAAGCTCGGAATTCAGCACTTACACAAGAAATAAAAATGTAAATAGAAAACAAACATATTCGATAAAGACTCACTAATGACAACAAACATTTCTTTGATGCCAATTAAAAAAGTCTTCAGAATCAGTTTCTATAAGTTTTTATTGGGAGAAACCAAATTGAGAGAAAACATGGGACGATCCCTACAGACCAGGATACGTTTTCCTCAAACGGACACCATAGTACCTATCTACCAATAGCAAAAAAAGATATGCAAATTCTAGTAAACGAAAAAACCCCTGAACCTATTTCACAAAAGATCGAATATCGGAATAATTGAAAAGCCCTCGAAAGCCGATATCAAAAGGGGTATGTAAACAGGGTTTTATTAACAAAAGTGTCACGTGTAGCGTCGTGTTGCGTAGATCGATACGCTGATGCGACGTTGCATCGCTAATTGATAGACTAGTCTGCTTTTATAATCGGGGTCAAAGTATTGTTAATTGATTTCCGTGTTGATATTTGAAATCCTGTTATGATTGACTGGTTGATTTTGTAAACAATAGTGTGAATAGCTGACGAATTTGATATAATATAGCAGTAATTGCACATTAAAGCACGTATTACAGAATTATTGTCGATTGTTGAAGTCAAGGGTGTAACCTGCCCAAAAGTAGAACAATCAACTCACGGAAAAATAAATAAAAAATCTTAGACGAAGTTCTAAACTTCTTTATAAAATATTGAGTACATCCAAAAATAAAAAATCGCGAGTTCCTTTCTCATCCAATTAACCTAAATAAAAGTTATGAACATGTCACAACTTTTGAACAGCACGAAATTACGTTCTTTAATAAACTTCAGTTGAACAACTGTGTGGGGTCAACGACCGGTTGTAATAATTTGCACTGCAGTGGTTTTGCATGCAGTTACTATGGTGATGTAGTGGCGCATTGTCCATAACGGTTACTGGGAA
The DNA here is from genome assembly GCF_050436995.1 of Anticarsia gemmatalis. Classification (NCBI taxonomy): domain Eukaryota; kingdom Metazoa; phylum Arthropoda; class Insecta; order Lepidoptera; family Erebidae; genus Anticarsia; species Anticarsia gemmatalis. Next base: position 1,838,567 of record NC_134764.1, on the reverse strand, counting down.
AACAGAACTGAATGAAATTACTATACAAAAAACAGGTGCGAGTCGGATGCACGAAGTGTTCTGTACTACAATAAATATTAATATTGAGCAAAAAATACGAAAATGAAATGTTTATTGTATGGGGACCTCCTTAACGCATTTTTTTTAAAATTTTTGGTTATAGTGGCAACGGAAATACATTGTGTGAGTTTTAGTTTCCTAGCTATTACGGTTGCAGCCTGGTGGGAGACGGGCAGACAGCGGAGGCTTAGTAATAGGGTTCTGAATTAACAATTTGACTACGGACCCCTAAAAAATAAAACGCGATATGGAGTGTTTCATTGGCAGGTGTTGAGCACCAAGTATTCTATGAATATTTATACTAAATTTGCATGATTTTTTCCAGTTGCCCGTGTTGTCGATATTGTAATTGAAATGGCACGCAATTCGAGCTCGATATCATCTTATTATGCAAAATTATTGTAGCAGCTGTTTTATATGGAGTTTTACTGTTATAATGAACAGTAATATTCTCTGAAGGAGTGTTCGCTTAATGGTTTTCTGTTTTTTAAAATCGTTTACTGCTGCAAATGACCCATAGTTATACTGTTACAGCACATACTGTATATGATTTTTATAGCCTAAATTAACGATAAGTCTTAAATCTAATATTAGTTTCCTCAGTTATTGTGATTGCTTCCTAAAAACTATCATAATTTTGGTTGCAAAAGACAACGCCTTTAGCTTTCGAATATGACCAGAACCGGATAATCTGGATACATTTTTGGAATAACAACACTTGTCTTTAACATATAAAGTTAGATAACCATGTAGTAATATTAATCATACGCCTATACCAGTTTTACAACAAGAATGGAAAGTGTGTGATGTCATAGTCCTATTCTCGTGTTTGGCTAGTTTTCTAACATTTATCTTGATGTCAATTTACTAATGTAAAAATAGATTAGAAACTGTCTTTTCCGTTTCGTAATTTTATATTTTACTATAATTATCAGCTACACTATATAAAGCTTCAAAATATAAGAAAAATTTTGACAAAATTCCACTAAGCCGACCACTACTGATCTGATGCAGTTAAGATAGTTAGAAATGGTGTCTAAAGATAGACAAGCAATCTGTTGTTAGAGTGGAGCATTCTTACCTATACTATTACTTTTAATTAAATATAATACTTATTGTGGAATAACAAAAGCTTTAATAATAAACTTCACCTTTAAATCAAACCAAAGCAGTTTAATTTCCACCTCTCAAAATTAAATTGTACATTTATTGAAAATTCGAGTCGAGTTTCCGAGTGAAAAACCACTTACTGTTTACATTTAACGTTGATTGAGTTTCCGTTTATTGTAGTACCTGTTAACTCTATCTAAATATTGTCAAATTTACTGAACAACAAGCCCAAATATTGTAACAATAAGAACTTAAGAACTTTCAAGGTTTTGAAACAAAAACTGCTCTATATAATAGTGGCTATTAACTTCGTAATAGCTTTCCGTGTGAGTTTGGAAACAATAGAATCGCCCTATTTGTTATTTTTTTCTTGTTAATTGATATAATGACTAGGAATTAATTTATTGGTAACAGTTTCATTGTTTGATCCAATGGGTTACAAGATTGGAATTTCATGTAAAAAAAGTCGACTTTAACGAATCTGTACAACGTACGTCACTGTCACAAATTCAGTAGTTATAAATTACCTACACACCTTCCAATAGTTTCAAATGGATATACCTATTATAGTTTAGAGGACATGAAGGGAGACAGACCTAAACAAGGTATATTATAGGCTTTTAGTGAATGTCTAAAGCGGCGTACTTATCTTGGATTTATAGTTAGTTTTCGATTTGTAACAAGAAGGAAAGATAGCAAGCTCAAACTGCGTTGCTTAACAAGCATCATTTGATGTATAATTTAACTAATATAATATTCTAAACTCGTAATACAGACTTCGGAAATACGTATAAACATAGTTACATAAACTTTTATCCTTAAAGATGTAGCAATGTCTTCCGTTCGGCAATTTATTCACTTTTACCAGTTACGACCGTGAGGTTGTACGCATCTTGAAAACATGATGTCACATGTGATTTACAGGCTTGTTTTGGGTTTCCCTTTCCTTGTTTAAACGTTCATAATACGGTAGGTAATTGGCAGATGAATTAAACATAAAAAAATCGGAGACATACATGTGTGTACATGTATACAGAACCAAATTTTTTTAAGTCAAAAGTAGTAAGAGGATGTCATCATACTCATTTACTTTACGTAATTTCTTAAATGCGTCTTTCAATATTTTCTATCATAGCAATTTTGTTCTTAAAAGAATCTATCACTAATTTCTGCATCTTCGACAGTTCGAAAGGAAATTTTGTTAACATCCAAGGAATCACAAACGTATAAGCGGAGACCTCAAAAGCATTAACGACATAGAATTGTATATTTTATTAAATCAGCTGTCGTCAGCAGCCGGCGGATGTTAATTATAAATAAAACATCTTGTTTGTTTGTTCACGACATTAAACATTAAGCCTTGTGTAAACGCAGACGACTGAAAAGTCAGCAAGACATTGTAAACGTTGGGGAGAAAACCCCCATTCTCTTTATCGTGTATTGCTATTGCACAATTATTTCATTGAGTCATTCCTACCAAATTCTCCACACATGTTTATAATTCGCGTTAGATGGTAAACAGCTGATAATTCTTTTTATATCCAGCCAGTGGAAAAAAATGTAGTCCAAAAATATATCGGCGCGTTCACGACAGACAGATGCCTCTACTTTCAAGTCGTTTTCTGTCTAATGCTATTAATCTTGACTGCTGTTGGAATCCGCTTTAAAACTATGGTTCTTGTAATTCACGGGCGTCGAAACTTGTTGAAAGTCGTGGTTTTGAAATGTCTGGCAATGGAAGCTTTGTGTGAGAATAAAATGTGGTAAGGTTTTGGATGACGGTGACCGGAAATATTGAAAGAAAAGAACCGAAGACTAATCTGTAAATTTTAAACAAAGTGTTATTAATACTGTCAAGTATGTACCGGCTTTAATAACGTTGATATGGGATCATCAACCCTATGAGGGATCGGTTCTGGTACTGAAGTACAAAGGAATAGATATTGTAGTTTCACTTGTAGCAGTAAGACAGAATGATAGCTATTTTAGTTGCTACATGGCCATGAGTATAGGGCGTTCGCTTTCTGTCGCCCGAATTAGTACACATTTCTACTATACCTATAAATATAATATCAAAAGTGTGTAGCGCGATCAGCTTAAATATAGCCACATCGTATGTCCGACCTTCGTGTTGCGGTGAGCTAACATTATTTATATTCTTCTTCGTATATTTATCAAATACACGAACAGTTACAAGGTTCTTACACAGTTTTCAGGCAAAAAATCGCAAATATGGAAGATTACTTTTCTGGGTCAAAATTACGTAAATATTTATTTACGATTTATATCAAGGCTCTCACCAAATTGCGAACAATTAAACGAAAGGCCTTGGAATAGCTTGTTTGGGATATGAAGAAACAATTAAGGTAAATGCTTGAGATGAATCATATTAAGGAAAATATACAAAGCTTTTAACTAAACATTTTTCCTGTAAGCAAAGCGTTGTTCTGTGAAGTCATTTGGCAAATTCGTTCATGATTATAGTAGTTTAAGTGGATGAAATAATAACCAACAATATTAGTCTTGAATGAATAAAATACAGCAGAACACGTCTTGATGCATCTGCATCTAACACAACAGCGACAACAATAATATCAAGTTCCATAATTGAGATCTAAAATTGGACAACATGGTATCATTTAATATGATAGCAGTGGCACCCGCATAAATTGACCACGTACACAACTCAGTCGGCGGTCCGTTTTAAGCTGTAGTGCATATCTGTTGAGCGAGCCCCATCGCGGTTCGCTGAGCGACTAATTGGATCAATCACCGAACCGAGTGCTGGCATGCAAATACGAGTAGGCTTCGAAATAACCACTATTTTCTACGGACAGATGAATGGAATGAAAAGGTTGAATTTTTATGCATATTATACAACCGGTTTCAATTAGTTTTGTTTAGGGTGTGAAAAAGAATGATCAAAATGCAGAACAAGATATTTGTTTTTCAGTTTTGAAGCAAATTGCGTAGTTTACCTACTGTTATAAAACGGCGCAGTTACGCAGTATTGACCAAAATTCGTCGCATTAATTTTATTGATATTGGAAAACAGGTGGATGGGCGACATAAAGTATTTATAACTCAAATTATCCAGCCAAGTCCAAAATGGACATAATCATAACGAGGCTAAAATAAATTGGTATAAACTTCATGGAGGAAACTGAAAGGAAATTGAATACAGTAACACCAAATAAGGAGCATTCTGATTGGTACCTAAATAGATAATGTGTATTATATTGAGCTCAGTTAGTTTTTCTGTTATGTTATAGTACCTAGACCTCATACGAAGTTATCTTTTTTTTTTAGCAAATACAGAAGAGAAGTAAAAAGGGGGAAAGAACATACAACATACATAAAAGAGCAAATCTTTTTAATGAATCATTAAACGTTGCTATTAAATTATGCTGACAATTTTTCTAGTAACAGGTATGTTCCCAGTAGTCATCCTGGTAGACACTGGACAGTTCTAGAAGGGACTATTGCGAATATACCAAGTAAGAGAAGATGTTTTTCTCTTTACTTGAAGTCTTGAGTATTACGAAAGATTTTCACCCAAACAGGCATGAATTATGTTCGTGTTATGTTCAAAGTTGAAAAGTATCTTTTGTATTTGTACCTGCTTCAGTTTGTAAACTCACCGAAGTCTGTGCTATTGTGGATGAAATATATATGGAGCGGAACCGACTTGGAAGTTACAAAATTTGGACGTAGCTACATACATGTGTCATTTAGTATAGAAAAAGATGTAAAAGATCGAAATATGGGAAAAGTTCATAGGTTTGTTTCGGTATAGGGCACTTAAGGTGGCACGGAAAGGTTTTGTGTATGCGACAATATGTGATACGCATCTTGCTAGGCTTTTTACAGCCGGGCGTACTTAATATTGACTATATTGCATTTGAACCATGATAATAATGGTCTTAAAATGTGTAATTTTTTGGTAATTACGCACATAGGAACGTATTTTGCAATATTAAACATAACACCATATAATATTAAAGATAACAATGATTATATTGCAGACGCTATCGACTCATCGTATTAGCTAATACAATGTGAAAAGGAACCGGTACGGCGGCAGATGTATAAGGCGTCTGCTTTCACCAGCGCCCTACTACACCGTATAAGACGTGCGGTCTAGATATATCGTACTTAGGCACTAAAGAGTATACGCATCCTCGCATTACACGATACAAAAAACATTACACATTTTTTTACGATTGGGCTCTTTAACGGCGAACAAAGATTTTATAAAACACAATTTTGATATTACGTTCTGCTGCAAACTTGCCTGTATGAATAGGATATAAGAATTTTCGTGGCATTGAATGAACTTGGTGTGAATAATTATAATACTACGACTTACCTATCGCGGCAACGGGTAAGCAGTTGAAGCAGTCTGTGAATGTTTTCCATAACTTGATGTTGTACCTCCTTTTGCATTCGTCGTAGAATCTATAGGACAAAAGAAATTAGACGTTAATACAAAATAAATTACAGTACTTTATAAACTAGGTAATATCGGCAAAGGAATAAATACTAAAACGTTAAGGTAGCGAAACTTAAATAAACGTCATGTTTCGACGTAAAGCCTCAGTTCACTAGACTGTAGCCAGTTTGCTGCAGTTTCACGAATTCAGCCTTTTACGTTACATGAAGGCCTTATTCACTTTAAAATCTAAGCGTCAGTAGCGGGAGAACCTATTCCGATCCTAGGAAATTGCAGGCAAATCATAGAAAATCATTCTGGAGAGTCCCGAACAAATCGCGGTTAGGTGTAAAGTCCAACGCAATTTCTAAAGAATACATACACTTGTAAATCCAAGAGTATCTTCAAACAGTACAACCTGATACGTTTATACCTAAAGCCTTCCTACACGTGGTTATTTAATCCACAGTAAATCATAAGAAGCACTTCCCATGACAGTGACTTCGCACAACCCGTTGATATAATCCATCAGTATGTTTGTACAATGATTATAGTTCAGATTAAGGTGACAAACAATGTCATGTGTTGGCGGAATGCCAAATTTAATGGCGTCATGTTTTAGAATATTTCTTAAGGTCTTGTTTGGGTCCTTGCAGGTAGGTCGATGACAGCTGCTGTCATCATTGTCAAGGATAAAAAATAAAGATAAGAAACAATGAAGGTCGTTGCGAATTTACGTGTGGGTGGTTAATGTATTTCCGCCTTATTCTATAGGGAAATCGAAGCGAGATATCCTAATACGAATGTAACTATATTTACTTTGTGATTGTCGTTGACTTATTTTCTGATAGTTATAATAGGTACCTTAGTAGCTTACAAATTTATGTAGTTTCGATCTAACATGCAGAGAAATCTATTTGAATTCGTATTATTTTGGCTTTAATTTTGTCCCCAATGTTTACATTTCGATGAAATGATTGTTTATATAATTTTCACATTACTATTTAAGTAAATGCGCAATAATTAAATATATGGGAGCAATAACTTTATTAAGTAAATATTTAGTGCAAGAACCAATCAACGTCATTAAAATAGACATTAAGCGTATACAAGTGAGAGGAAAACCATAAAACAAACGTATTTATTACAACAATTTACAACGGCTTGCGTAAAATCCTATACTTTATTGTGGTAATTATAATTAATTGAATCCGTGTTCAATATTAACTCAGACATGTTCGAACTGCATTATTGATAAATCCTTAATGTTATGATTTCCTGTTGTGTCTGGATAATATTTGGTAAACATAGCCATGACTACGACACATAAGACCTGTAATTACATAGTCTTACGAGAAATTTATAAGAAAGCACTCGTTATTTAATTAAAGGCATGATAAACTTAATACAAAACGAGATTTCTAATGCTACAAAATAATGTGTAGCAGAAAATACATAAAATCATTTCTAATTCTCTTATAAACCGATAAAAAAGTAAACAATTAATACGTTAGAAAAGTATTTTATTTTCATTTCCACATATTTCCAATACTTGATCAGTACAAAACAATAAACTAACGATAAACAAAAAACACTTCCTATAAGAATCTAAGCAATAAACATAATCACGGCTCATTCACGGCTACATATCGCGGGCATGACTGTATCGTTTCAATATAACATGCAATAAACCTCGATAGCTGTTCGCTTTCGTGTTCGTGTAAACTACACGTCATATAGTTGATTTATTTATGAGTAATTGACACATGCTTACTGATAGGCGAAAGATTCTTGAGCTCATTTCGATATACAGGACTTAAATGTTTCCATTTTTCAGAGAGAAAACAAGTTCTGGTTTTGCTATTAACTAAATTCAAATTCAGAGGCGCGGAGGATGCCCCGCCATATAACAAGAATAAGTACGCAAAATACCGGTAGGGGCATGTGAATAAAGAAATAGAAATAAAATGGAAGAATCGTGTGAAAATCAAATGAAACTGAAAAATCAGTGGAATAATAACAATGGTAAAATAATAACGTTTTGAATGCCTTTCGGTACTCTTCTTTCAGTAAAATCTTTAAACTACTAAAATATGTACGAGTGTGTATCATCTCATTCATTTTAATATGTCTTTTAACCTACTTAAACTAAAAATGACACCAAATGAAATTTAATCTCTCATCTGAACATGAAACTGGGTTGATGAGACGCAAAAAATATCTCAATCGAGTACAATTTAAATATGTGTAACCTTCGCTCGTCCTTGGGGCTCACAATGAAATTCGAGAAACCTTTTCATTTTAGGCCTGTTTTATCATAATTAAGTTATGAATTTTAGATACTAAATACAATTTATACGACTGATAACGGTATTAAATGTAAATGTTGCAAAATATGGTATTTTCAGCAGACATCTGAATATTTTTGGAGATCATTTTGCACGAATTTATTAACATTACTTATAATAATTTAACAAATTTTACGTGTTTAATTTAGTCAGTGGTCAAACTAATGTCAGTTGTTTAAACCAGTCATAGAGGTTCTTCACTTGCCATAAACAAAAAGGAAAAAAAATAAATAACGAATAATGCTTTACAAGGCTTGCAATAGTTAAAACAAAACCAAGTTGCGCAGTTTCTAAAAAAAAGTAGTAGTAATTTGACTGTTCGCACGTTTAATCACCAATAATGTATCTATTTACACGAAAAATCAAGTATTTCAGAGTCAAATGCACAGTAAAAGTCACGAGATGAAACACATCCACGATGTATTTCCTCACAAGTTACCTGTTATTACGACTTTTAGACAATGGCGTATGATTGCAGACCATTACGAGTCATTGACATAATTCCTCAAGTGCCAACGTTCGCCAAATGGTTGGACTTATGCTTATTGCATGTAATTATTGGCCAAGTTTGCATGGCCAATGTTTGGATCGTTTGATTACCTTCCGCGTTTATATGTTAGTGCTGTTATTCGCACGTAAGGAAGTGTATTGAAGTTTGGTTGTTATGAAAGAGGGCAAGAACTAATCATAAAACCAGTAACGCAATTCAGAAACCAATATTGAATGCTTTGATGAGGGAAAATGATTGCATTGACGTTGCAAACTGTTTTCATCTTGGTTGCAAACTGGTTGATGATAATTATGTCATGATTGGTTTAGATACCATGTTCCATTTTATAAGTTAGTCAACGTAAGTTCAGTCAATTGAATCAACGTATTACCTATTTTTTGCCTAGGTCTAGAATATTGAGTTTTCTTGTATTTTATTCTTTTAGCCGACAAACGACAGTTTCTTTATTACACGTACACAGATTCAAATAAGAATGTCTGCTGAAGGTAATGGTATCATAATACATTTCATACACGTGCCTGAAACGATGTTCAGTATGAAAATATATTTTATGAAAGTAAATTGCTTCCTTGAGAGAAAAGATAAAACGTATATGCGCCGTGTTATCTTACGTACGCGTCAAATTACATTACGAATAGTCTTTAGGATTTTTATGAGGATATATCACACTCTTATTTTAGTAAATATTCTAGTATAGCCGCTTGTATTCTTTTCCGGTGCCACAAATAATTTAGGCATCGAAGTTTTTTATTAAGGCGACGCAATCATATAACAAGATTACTATAGACTTTGAAGCAATTAAAGATATTAAACAGGAACCATTTACCTTAACGACAAAACCTTAAATAAAAGGGATGTAATGATTTTCGAGTAATTCATCCAGAAAAAACGTTTTTTAAAGTTATATGCCATTTTAACGCCAAACCGCTTTTGATATTTTTACAAAGTCAAATCGTACAGGCCATTAGTCAAGCTGTTATCCGGCCCGACTGATTCAACATGTCGCCCGTATTGACCCGAAGTATGGGCCAGACAAAATTGCCGGTACGCTCGTAAAATATTAAAAGGTTTATAATATCAAATATGAATGTTTTAGTGCCTGTCGGGATTCTGAAACCTAATTTAACTTTATTTTTAGTACATATTTCGAATGAAAAAAACAGTCATATCTATACTATTTTTTTTATTGACGTGCCTGATATAGTACCTAAATCTATTTAAAAATAGCATTTCTTTTAGAGATGAGCTCCGAAAACATACAAGTTCACCTTTTCACTATAATTGGTATAGGACAAAAACTATTTAGCTATTTTCGAAACCAAGATACCAAATAAAGACGATGACGTCAATATTTACGTCACAACATTTAACGACTACGGCCTACGATTCAATGGTCGTTGTATGTTTTCGGAAAATGACGTGAATTGTAGGACAGTAATGGGTTGGTGATTGATTTACCAATTCTTGGCATACTCTTCAATTGGAGCAGTAGTAAAACCTATTGCAATAAAATCTATTGTTAGCTAGTATTATTTATCGCTGGCCAATTTCTAAGATTTCAAATGATATATAAGTTTTTTACTCTGAACACATTATTTTTGATGTTGGGATAGAGATGTAGAATTACGACACAGAATATCGGAAGTGGAGTATAAAAACGGTAAATGCTGTAATTATTTATGTCTGGCAAAATTACATCACTGTGAAAATTAATGCCAGCAGACAGTTTCGTAGACAATTTATAATGTAAGTTTCAGTTTTGATTCAGCAAAATATTATGTAAAAACGAGTCTCAGAAGAACTCTTTGTAAATTATTTTTTATACATAATGTTTATCATTTACCTATTTGATTTATTTTGCCTATAATTATTTATCAGTGCGTAATGACCAGTAATAATAATGAGTAATGAAGTGACACCTGTATAAAAGCAGATTTATAAATCAGATAGCCTAAAAAACAATGCGATTGAACAAAACATGTTGTTAAAAAATTGCTAAATAATGTTATATCTTAATCATGAAACGTGCTAAAATTGCAACGTGTAAGTAATTCCACACTATCAGTCAACGCCGGGGTTGAACATTATATCAATCATGTTACGCAAAGAAAAATACTTAAATACATGACGTCATTGTACATTGTATGTTTAAATAATTCGAAAAATATTGATACTCGAGTGCGATGTTTCATGCGAGATAATCTCTATCAATCAATGGATTTATCGTGTTGTCTTATCTACCGATATGACGGTATCGTGTAAAAAATAAATGTTTTACCGTGTTCAGGATAAAGTTTTTTAGATAATCGTTAGCTGATGATGTGATCGGTTAAGCCTACCGTGTTTAGGAAGTTTTTAACAAGAGAAAAAAGATGCAGGATTTTCGCAATACTTTGCTTCTTTTTAATCTGTAGATGGGTCGAGTCACGAGTGCATTTTGATAGTGCACTAGAATTTATTATTACTTCGGTATTTAATTATTATTACATTAGTGAATAAGAAGCAGAATTATCTCATTCTTAATCTCAGGTCCTAAAAACGTTAATATCAATTGTCCAATCTCACATGAATGCCAAGACGTATTCCTCAAATAGTGAGTGAGAGACGAAAGTCAGTAGAGTTTGCATTAGCAAGATTAACTGCGCGGCTAAAAATAGTACCCACCCCAGTGTACATAAAGGATTATCCCTAACCACCCTTCACGAGGAAATCCATGTTTACTTTCGTAGAAACTGACTACTGAGACCCTTGCAAAGATATTTGTAGTATTAGTTTGAGTTGCTCTTGGTAAATAGTACTTGATTATGTTTGTGAAGCATATTTTTGAAAAGTCTTTGTTTTATTGCTTTGCAATAGTAAAAAACTAAACTAAAATGACAAAGATCCTGTTTACGAAAGGTGCTACATTTGTATGCACAATGCACATACATCAAAACAAGAAAATAATGCAACCTATCACTGTAATTTGAGGCTTATTTATCGTCATATTAACATTATAATACCAACAATTTTACTAACTAACAATAAAAAGTACAAAACTATTACTCAAAATCTAATTAATAAGTATACAAAATCTAATTCGTCATGACAAATCTCTGCACATTAACATGACATCATCAAGATTCACATCTATAACGGCATATCTATTACCAAATTCTTGTATTAACTTTCAAGTGTGGTGACTGTTGAACTTGACTGGTTATCAAAAAGCCTTGTACTTGCGAACACTTATGAATCAGTGCGTGAGTCAGGCGTATTTACCGAGTCAACGTTAGGTAGTCTGATTGCCATCTAGTCACGGATGAGGGGAGCCGATATCAATGTGGGGAGACGGTAAAGCAGGTTTTTGGCTGTGAGAGACTGTTATTTTAAAGGGAAAAGGCCTTTATGCGTAAGCAAGCTTGATTTTTTTGCTTGAATTTTGTGAATGTATGAACATTTTTGCTGTAGTATGGGGAAAATAAATAATATTCCCGTTTTACCAGTAAATGTAGCACGAACTAACGGAGTTAAATTTTCACGTGAAATTAAAAACGGTTTATTTGCGAACAAGATAGTGATAAAGTTCTAAACACTAGTTAATACTGTTAATAGTCATGCTATTGATTGTATATCACAAAGCAATTATATTATGTCTTGTCCAAGCACCAATAAAACCAAGCTCCCCAGTAAATGTACCCAATTATGAATAACATTCGCAGCACCGGATGAAATATTCAGGATGATCTTTTATCCGGGTCATCCTTTATATTAAGCTTCCGCTTTGACCGGGCGAACGAAAAATCTCGCCCGGGGGAAACCCTTGGAATTTCGGGGACCGTATATAGCTCATAACTAGGACAAATTCCGGGTAACTGAGTTACACTACAGGTATTAAATATACAGAATATTTTGTACTAAGATTTACCTGAGACACCGCCTGATTCAAAATATTAAAAAATCTTCAGACTATCGACCGAGTATTGAGACTTACAGATGTTTACAAGTATTTTCTTTAAGCATTTAAGTAAGAGACACGGCGTCAGATCCAAGCTTTACTCAAAATTAGGTGACGTGTCGCTATTTACGCAGAAATCAACCAATAAACATTTTATATTATCCCAAAACAAATACGCGCTTACTTTAGGTAAAATAGTCCTTACATCCACTTTTTTCCGTTATTTATAACCAAAAAAGTCTTTGATATAAGAACAAAAGCATAGATTAGCAAAAGACACTATACAGTACATTCTTTACAAACATAAAAGGTGTGTTAAATATTTTTTGCGGGTTCACTGGCCTGTATGGGCACAAAAAAGGCAAAGATGACCCGCGTGACTCACGTAAGGCACTTGTCCCACCAACAGCGAGTAAACGATTAACTATCGACTATTTTCTCGCTCAAGAAACGTACAATAGATATAACATTCCTTGTAAATAAAAGAGATGCATATACAAATAGTTGATGACACTGCCGCTTTACTAGTTTTGTTGCTAAGCGACAAAAATGGACTCGCCCAACGATTAGAACCACGGAATAATAAAAATGACTGGAAGAATCACTAAGAAAAATATATCAAATAAATTCATACTTTTCTGCTCGTTAATAGAATTTACTTTTGTTTAGTTTTAATGTCTGTTCGAAAAACGGACTCGAGCGAGACTTACTTTTAAGAGTCTTTGTCCCTCTCTAACAGTTACCACTGTATAATGTTTGTAACTTATGGTAGTAATTTTAAGATTATTACTGAATTTAAATTCGGTAATTGTTGTTTCATTAAACATAATTTTGGTATTAAAACAATCAAAAGTAGTTTTATACATTATTTATTACTCTTGATGCACACTAAGGATAGTTTGTATCTTGAAAATGTTATAATTCTTAGTGATCCTTCCAGTTAGTACTAATTCTTCCATGATTAGAATACACGCCGAGAGAGCAACCAGCTGTCATTAAACAACTACGCACTCGTTACTCGTTCATCGTCGGCGGTGGGACAAGTGCCTTACAGGTTCAATAGCATCGCCAAGAATATGATATAATGATACGAAGCTTTCTTTTGCCGAGTATGACTGTCGAATACTGAATGACATCATGGCTGAAATACTAAGTAACTTCGATTGCGAAATTTTGATTTTACTTGGAATAAAGTAGTTTATTCGACTTTACAAAGGAGATCATCCACGCTCCATAAATTTTTGGGCCTTTTTTCAAAGTGCCGGCCAACAAAAAAAAGTGGCATGTATCGATAGAGCTAGCCATTTGAAACAATAGTTAGTATGGCACGAAACCGGTAGGATCGCTTTAAACCGAGTTATAAGGGTTTGAAGATTCATAATATTCAAACATTTATTCATTTCTGAAAGTGCTGTTAAACATAAAATAATGATTGATTTTGCTAGAATTAAGTATCTAAAGCAAACGACCACTCTGAAGTTGATTTAAAGTCGTAAGCACACGTATCAACTCGGAAACGGGTCGTCACCGTATCAACTCGAGCTCATCAGTATTATTTGTATGTAATTCCCTACTGTACCACACTTATCGTAATCGTTATGTCATCGCCCCGGCTCACGACGATGGGAGTGGTGCGTATGCGCATTATGCATACACCAGCACCCAGGGTGGAGTGCGGGACTATGTGCAAATTCCGATAGAAGGGCGGGCATACCTTCTAAACCGCAACATGTGTCCTCATAACAAGGGCCCTCATCACAAATGGTGCCCGAAGCACAAAATATTGTTCCACATGCCGATGAGTCGGACATAACAACCCAACGGCAACACTCTAGATGACCTCTTACCTAGACGATAGTTTGTTAGTTGCACACAATCGAGGGTGCGGCCCCTTGGGTTCGCTAAGGGAGGATGCGCTGACCTTGCGCTAGTCGCCAGTGACCAGTCCAGTGGCGACGCATTGAGGCGCCGGGGGAATCAAACTCGCACCTAAGGGGCCGCACCCTCGATTGTGTGCAACTAACAAACTATCGTCTAGGTAAGAGGTCATCTAGAGTGTTGCCGTTGGGTTGTTATGTCCGACTCATCGGCATGTGGAACAATATTTTGTGCTTCGGGCACGATTTGTGATGAGGGCCCTTGTTATGAGGACACATGTTGCGGTTTAGAAGGTATGCCCACAATTCTATCGGAATTCGCACGTAGCCCCGCACTCCACCCTGGGTGCTGGTGTATGCATAATGTGCATACGAACCACTCCCATGGTCGTGAGCCGGGCTGATCACATAACGATTCCGATAAGTGTGTTACAGTAGGGAATTACATACAAATAATACTGATGATCTCGAGTTGATACGGTGACGACCCGTTTCCGAGTTGATACGTGTGCTTACGACCTTAAATCAACTTCAGAGTGGTCATTTGCTTTAGATAGTTTATTCTAGCAAAATCAATCATTATTTTATGTTTCACAGCACTTTCAGAAATGAATTAATATTTGAATATTATGAATCTTCAAACCTGTATAACTCGGTTCAAAGCGATCCTACCGGTTTCGTGCCATGCTAACTATTGTTTCAAATGGCTAGCTCTATCGATACATGCCACTTTTTTTTGTTGGCCGGCACTTTGAAAAAAGGCCCAAAATGGATGATCTCCTTTGGTTGGGGAATTTGACTGTTAGTTTTTATTATCCGTAATACCATAAAAGTATTTTTAAATTTATTGTCATGGAATTACTGCAGTTTTGCAAATAACCAGTTTTGATTTCATACTAAACTACAAAATTAATCTGAGATAGCAATTATCATATCAAAAGTTGCATAAGATTCGATAATTCATATAGCATTAATAACAAAATATTTCCATATTGAAATAAACAAAACCGAAAACCAGCTTTAAGCAAAAATAAAACGCCAAGTGATTAGAAATCGAGAAGCATTTGAATTAATTAATTAAACACGTAAAAATGCATTCAGTTTCTCTGACAATGCACTTTTAAATAAAATTTAGTACAGACAGCTTAATTAGGAATTACGTCACACTACCGGTATTACGAATTACATTAGGAACTGAGTTTGAAAATAAAAGTAATTTGTAGGTTAAATTATCAAATTATACCAAGTAGCGTTCTTGGGCTTCTACCTACCTATGTGGAAAAAAGAGGCCATATTATGTACGTAAATTATCAGACTTAGACGAGTTTCTAGATGGATAGCCAGACAACAAACGTCCGAGGGGACTGGAAATATAAGAGAGAAGCCTGTGTCCCGCAGTTAGACACAGACTATTACAAAACAATCTTAAGAATTGAAAGTAAGTCAATTTGTAGAGTGTTCAGGTTATTCCAAAAATAACATTTTGCTTATTCTGAAAACAGAAATTAAGGACTCAGTAGACCCATACTCAGTCTGGATTTTGCATTTCACATTTTACGCAACATTATAACCACTGCAAATAATCCGTACAATAAAAAAAAAACAAGCAATTAACTTTAGCATTTAAAAACCGTATTTATCGTTTTAGTTCAGGTTTAAATAGAAACAAATAAAAGCTTAGCACTACAAGTTACTACATTACAAGTTAGTAAGTACTTTGGCAGTCGACGACGCGTAACGAATGCGTGTCCACACTCCCATGACCGAAGCCGTGCAAGCCGATTTCATTGTCTTTAAGGAGCTTCACAATACTTACTTTCAAAAGAAAAGATAAACAATATGCTTGCTTGAGTTAATTGCCTAAAGGGTTCAGTAGACACATTTGGCAATTTGACAGGATTGGGAGGCTTTGTGTTGTAAAGGGCGAGACTCGTGTACCCAGAATGAATATGAGAATTAGTGTCTATCAGCAAATCGCATGCCAGTTTGCTACTTTAGCAAAATGCATGTTCTTTTGTAGTTTTGGCAAGACACATGCACTTTTTCATACATAATATCACGCTTTTTTCTTATAGGGATACGTTAGAGACCAAAGAACGCTACTTTGCACGATCCTTTCAAACTTGCCTTGTTTCATTCACACTTATTCTCTTTTTCATGATTTTTATTTTAAACTCAAAACGTTAATCAGTAATATTATACTTTAAATTCTGCTTCCTCTACATTTTTAAGGCTTAAAATAACCAATTCCGTGAAAAGAGATTTGTCTTTTAAAATATAAAAGAGCATCGTAAAATGAAAGCGGCAAGTCAAAGAGAATTCTACTAAGTTTTGATGAAGCAAAGAAGCTTGCAGTGTTGCAAAAGAGAGCAGGTATTAAAATAAATATAAAATGTTGTATCAACTTGTTACTTTCAGTTTCGATATTTGCTATAGTGCTACTGAAGTAAACTTCCAAAAACTTAGATTGATACCCAATAACTGCATAGCTAGTAGTATAGTTTACTTAAAGAAAGTAAATGAAATTATGTTTTACAAAACAAAACGAGGCCAGCAATCCACAAAACTTTAAAATAATCAGTCTCTTTTAAGTCCTTTCAACTTTATTACCAGAGCAACTAAAAGTACTTACAACATTCCTAATTGATATTAATGCCTCAAGCATTCGCATCTTTACGAGAATGACGATCAAAATATCAATTTCAATAAATTCTATGGCAGCTAAAGTGTTTTAGCGGATAAGATCTTACAGTTCGATATTATCTAGTGGAGGCCTTGGTCGCTTTCTTCAAGAATCGAGCCTTGCTAAGCCATTTACGGTATCAGCTAAGCCGACAAGTACAAGATACTTGTACATTACTCGGTTAACTTTCACGCAGTATAATATTTGTACCGCTTACTATAGATCGCTTTACAAGACTATTTTGCAAAATGGAGGAAGAATATTTTGAAGCTAGGAGTTTAAATTGTAGCCCTCGAATAACATTCAAAGCAATAAGAATATTAGCTTTTGTTTTTAGTTCGGATAGGGAGGTTTGTCGCCTATGGAAACCACTATCGATTATTAGCTAACAACAACAGAGAGGTACCTATCTATTGAGATGTGTACGCGTAATTCGTAAAATCTATGTAATCTTACAAACGAGTTCTTGAAATAACACAATCTAGTAAATCACTACCAGTCAAGAAAAGCAAGGAACCTAACATATGATCACAAATTCCTGTACAAATGTTATTTCACAATTACATAACAATAATGCAATATACGTATTACCAAGTCTTATTTCCGAATCCACTTTTTATTCGCAACTTATTTTCCAGTGAAACGGCCGGATAATGACACGGTAACGAGGTTTTTACGTTCATAATGCAAAAATAAATAACAGTTAGTTAACCTGTTACATCATTTTATGTATGGACTTTATTTACATAACAAAAACATACGTGATATCGTGTAGTGTAAATAATTGTTTTACAAGACGAAATACGGTACATTTCGCTGCTTTTCATAAGATATGTCTGAATTGTTAAAGTAGGCATTTCGCGTTCACATTTCGTCATGGACATTTTCAGTTGTATGGAAAAAGGAAGCGAAGCTATTGCCGTTCTATCTTTGAAAATACAGTGCAAAAAAGCATTAAGCTGCTTTTCCACCCGGCAAATACGATTTTAGTAAAAAAAGTAGCCTTTGAGCAGCCAAGACTTTTGGCAGTAAGGCTGTGAGCGGAATCACATTAGGACTGCTTTAGGAAAAGCGTTTAGCACGAATTTTCTGCTTAACGTAGTTTACTTTGCATTGTATTACTTTACTACTAACACCTTTATAACACATTTCTTAAATCCAGAGGTATACATTCACAAACATCTTGAGAGACGAAATCAAAGAAAGTGTGACATAATAATATAACTATAGATAGTAAGCAAATCTCTCTCAAACCAGTTTCATCAATCTGTAGTGCTAATGTTCGTTCCGTAACAGCGATCGTCACACATAAGCATTATAAATCGTAAGCTGGTTTTGCATATTCAAATACAAGGATTTGCATAAAAGACGGGGTGTTGATGAAACTTATCATGGGATGTGAGCTGATTTATGTTGATAAACAAATTGTTTTTGATAATTGGTAAAGGTAGATAAGTGTGAAATATGTCTAAAAACTTAAACGTAAAATGCAATTTCGAGTCGTTAAAATATTTCAGGATGGGGTCAACAGTAATTTTTAGTTAAATCTTGAATGAGACTTTGAATCCATGACACGCGTATTTGTTCTTACTTTGGCATCATCGCACGTGTGCTTACAAAGTGTTGCGTTTTCTTTAAGAAAGGATAAAGTAGATCGATTTTTCACGAATTCATAACGCTTAATTTAGCATTTTACAACAAAATATTTTAATCCTGCATATCAATACGTTGGTACATGCTCCATACACAGAAAGCAATGTTTATTTCATATACTTCTATAATAAATTACAATCAGGTAAATAAGTAAACTTACCCATAAATCCTATTAATGCTAGCGCACTCGTGGTTGCCACGTAAAAGGAAGAAGTTCTCTGGGTATTTGATCTTGTACGCAAGGAGCATGCATATCGTCTCGAGCGACTGCTTGCCGCGGTCCACATAGTCGCCCAGGAACAAATAGTTCGACTCCGGCGGGAAGCCACCGTATTCAAACAACCTTAGCAGGTCGTAATACTGCCCGTGGATGTCACCTAAAAGTAAAAATAACTTAAGTACGAAGTATTTATTTATCGTATGGTTATCGGTCAATGTAGCGTCAAAGTCGAAAGGCTTTTGATATGGCTTGACGGCTCTCATCTTATTGACAACACGTAAAGAAAGAATGAAAAATAGCGCTTTATTCTTTGAATATGGTTTGTGTTTCAGCCAAATTTTTGAATGGGTTTCTAGGTATCTTTATAGGGTAACCTTTAATTTAAAGGACAACGTAACATAGTCTCCAAAGGTGTTTTAATTCGTGATGTAGACGAAACGATGAAAACTGCTATAACCGGCATGCATTGATCTTAGGGTAATGCCACTGCAAATTGCAGATACTAGTCGAAAACAAATATCAATAAAAATATCCTCATTTTAAAACCTAGACAGTTGAGCAAACGTCAAATTACATTTCAAACAAGCAGTCCACTACTCAATACACTGGCTTCTATCAGAAATAGATTCAGTTTCGATAGTAACACAGCAGTGTACGTCATTACTTAAACAATTGAATCAGGACCAAGTGGGTCAAGGAGAAGGATAACCTTGCGGTATTTGGACTTATGACGTATTTTGCCATAGCCTGCAGTTGATCCGAGGCCGCTGCTTCACAAATATTATGTTACTTTTCCGGGTTGTATTCTGCAAGACGGTAAATGTGATTGAATCTCCGTTTTGTGAATTTGTTTAATGATATTACTTAAATAAAATTAGTTTGAGATTCTTTTCTAAGCTGATATCTTTGAAATAGTAAATAAATCTATGTATTAGTAAGATAATAAGGCTGTACGCGCTAGTGACAGAAAATACCAATAGAGAGAATATTGTTTAATGTTTAAACAGAACTGGCCTTTGACTTTGTATACAAAAATATACAGAAAGACTTAATACCTTACGCATTCTCTGAATTTGAAAGACTTTGGGCTCACATCAGACTTTGTGGCCCATAGACGAAAAGTACCTAAGAATAGTTCAATTATGAAATATTGCGATTCAGTAGCAAACAATTAGGTATTATCAAATTTCTCATATCTCCAAAATTATTTTACGCTACTAATGTTGACGTAACGCAGGTAATTCCCTATAAACTTGGCACCTCGCACGATGGCATATTTGTAGCCGCGCACGTGTTGTTCTTCCGCGTGGGAGACTGACGTTTCTTTACCAGCCGATAGTCGATACACATGGTGAAACTGTTCACATGGTTTTATTAAAGGACTATTAACTGACGAGTCTTATAGTAATGTGAATACTTGGCTTAGAAGTCCTTAGGAAACTTATTTTGAACGCAATTTCGTTATCAATAAAGCAAAGATTATTAGCTACCAAAAGATTCTTTGCTGGTGACTCATAACCATTATCTTACTGATTATTATTAAGTACGAAAAGTGGATACCATAACTTGCAGAATGTAGGTAGAATTGTATATTAAAAAGCCAAATGACCAACCAAGACGTTGAAACGAAAAAAAAAAACAAATAATGTGGAAAGAATTACCTTAGGTGAACATTGCAACGGGTTATTTAGGTATCTAATACATTGCAGTGTACAAGTGCCATATTGAAACATTCTCATAGTACCTAGTTCTACCATAGCATTAAAGAATATTTTGTGTTAACCCTTAATTTCTAACTAATAAGGTAGAATATTACTATAATATATAGATTGCAATACTGTTTTATTCTCATGGTGGTACTATTGCCCTACAGTTCGCCATGATATGGTATTTTCTTCATTATTGTTATAGTGTTATGGTATAAATTCTTTTGTTTATTGTATAGTGTGTGCCGTCAGCTGTGTGTAGGCATGGCCTTGACTGTGAGATGACAAATATCTTTGGCCTCGGTTGTGGACGATGTGATGGGGTTTCGACTTCGGCCGTTTTCGCGAATCATCGGGTATATTCGGCCTATAAGATTTTGCAAGCGATTTGCGCAAAATTTCTCGTGACGTAGCGTAATTGTTTTAATCTACATATATGGTAGTATAAGCAGTTTTTAGCATGATTTATAAGGTTAGTTCGCAACCTTAGTTGTCTAAGTTATGTGAAAATTATAACGGAAATCATAAATCCAAGTTATTTTAAAACAATTACTCATACTAACAATATGAAGGTATGTAAATACTATTATTTCTGCATTAGTTAATATACAAATAGAATTAAAAAAAACAAAACAACAAACTACTGAGAGTAGAAAGTTGAAATTCTGTATGAAGATTCCTTAGGAGTAGAGGAACTAAGTATAGAAGAACAATAAGACAGAATATCTGAAAATTCCACCTCATAGAGGATGAAATTCCACGCGGGCGGACTGCTAGTCTTGCATTAAGTAACCGTAATTACCACCAAGCTGCAATACTCTAACAAAACCCTAACCCTAGCCACATAAATTCACTTTCCACACATGTTGTTAATAGAATTTCTCTAAAACAATGAAGATGTATGGAAGTCAATCAGATAACAGCATCATGAGTCACTGTGTGATGCTGTTCATGTACTTTCTTTTTGTGATTGATCATCGCGAAATTGTAATTACGTTCGTTTTTTGGCTGGTATTCTACTGTGAGTTTGGTGCATTGTAGTTGCGCTCAAACATGATAATTTTAATTGAAATCACTGTTTCTCAGTAAGTGAATGATGTGTCCAATTCTTTATGAGAAATAAAGTTATTCTTAAAAACTTGGTTGTAAAATTGTAATCAAATGTGTAGGACTGAAGTCTCCTATGATTAAATTATGGTGGAATTCTTCAGTAAGTTGTCATGAAAACCTATGTAAAATAGAAATATACATAACTATTTTAGTGCCTGATATTTTTTTGTATTTTTGTATTATGTATGGATATGTATGAGGCAAGTTTGAGAAATATACCAATTGGTGCTCTATGATCTATGCCTACCTCTATAGAAAAAAATAAATTAATATGTTAAAAAAGATTTAGATATGCCCAGAAGTGTAGTTAAAAAAAAAAGTAAAAAACCTACTATCAAGTTGTAAAATAATTTGTGAAAGTCTTCAAACGTGAGTAAGGCAAACACGGAAATGCCAGAGTGAATATAATCATATTGATAAGATAAAGACATGTATTAGGTATTTTGTATACCTCTACACTCTACAGATATGCAAGAACATACTCTTTGCAACAACTGAGTTGAAGGTTGAGGTTATGTACACTGAATTATGATTAAACTATAAAATGCAGATTAATCAAGATGTGAATGAGGCAAGGAAAATTTGTATGTAAGGATTGTACTGTAATGAAGTTCTCTGGTGTCTGTATACCTTGATGCGAAAATATGTGACTTTATGTATGTGTATTAGGATAGGTAGGTAGTTGAAATTCCATGCTATTCCTGTCATGTATTTATTGGAACAAGGATAACAGATATCCTTTAGAGTAAAAAGTGAGTAAGGTTGTACCTTATTGCATTATTTTATGAAAAATGATTAGTATTTGACAAATTAAAGATTTTTACAATCACAAAAGCTTATTGAATTGCTTTATCTTTAGATAATATTCTTCTACATATATTTAATATTTCAAATAGGTACACTTGAAGCAGAGATAGACATTTTGTCACTTCCTGCGTATATGCATAGTAAAGATAACAAAGTAACAAATATATTTTTACCTAAAAATTAATAAGCATTTTTTTACCATGAATTCAACAAACAGTTACAAATGGCAAGACAAATTAAACAAGGGAAGTTTGTATGGATTACAGCAAGTGGAGTTCTTTGGTCTCTGCCTACCCTTCAGGAAAAAGGGATTTTTTTTTAAATGTAGGTACCTATGATGTAACAATCAATAATAATGTACAGTAAACAATAAGCTAATGTGTTACAATTTCAATGATGACTTAATTAGCATAGAATAAGGTCAATCACCAATGCAAAGATCACTATCTAGCATAAACCTTTTGTTTATGACCAGTCAAGGTAAAAAAAAAATTGCCATAGACACTTATTCTTGCATGAGTCATAAAGAGTATTAAGTCTAGTTTATGGTTATAATTCATAGACTAGATGAAGTTAATGGAGATGAATTGCATTCCTATAATAACACAAATATGTAACTGTTTGAAGATACAACCAATTTTACTGTCTCTATAAAGGTACTTGAGTTTCAGATGGTTTAATAGAGAATTGTAATGTGAAGTTTTAATAAAAAAAATCATTTATTCTTTTAGGTCAAATATTGACACTTATGATAGTTGTAACGAATCAACCATTAGCTTGGAAAGGGGGTAGAGCCATATGAGAAGAGTTAGAAAGAAATTCACAGCCACATAAATATATATTTTATATGAAGATGAAGATAACATGTAATAGGTAATTAACTGGATCTACGTAAGTATATGAAAACTCTGCCAGAATTCAACCATAGAACCCAGCCAGTACTCATGAATGGTATAACATACCTGATTAAAAGACTTTTAAATACATTTGTAGCACCTTATGATTTAGCCAATATAAGGCTCCATTTGGTATCTAGGTGATATTAATATGAAAATTTTAAAAGCCAGAGAAAATATCAACAAATAACATATGAATATTGCATTTGTATTGCACTGACCCCATATAATAAAGATAAGAAGTAAAATTATGACTCATGGCTCTGTAGAACAGTCAATTAAATATTTATAAAAATAGATAGACTGTTTCATATAACAGTGTAAATATAATATGTTATATGTGTCAATAAGATCAAAAACATAGTTTTGTTGATATAAAAACATAGATATAGATATTATCAATTATAATGTATTTAATACAGATTTAGAAGATAAAAAATGCATGGCTGTGTTGAGTGTATTTCTGATGCAATAAAAGATTAGGAATTAAAATCATATGATTTTTCCATCATTGTCTAGAAAGTAAGTAGGTATGATTATGACTTTTGTTTTATTTTGTGTTAAAACAATAAATATTTAATGCAGTTGATACTTTAAGGTCACAAATGTGTTTAAACAACATTTATCTGCCTTGTACACTTATCTGTTAGTTATTTGATGCAAGTATGGACTTCACATTCATAAAAACTAGATTACAAATGAAGGAATTCTCTCTCAATTTGTAATAACAAGTTTAAAATTGACACAAATTGTATATTTAGTGTGTAATTACTAGTAGACTGATATAATTGAGGTTTTCCTCCGCGCAATGACAAGGAACGGCATTGAAAGAAGCACAAGGATTTCGTTGTAGCAGGTTAGAGGCCGTAAACGTTATTTCTACAAAATGTTCGTCCTTACGAGGGTAATTATGATAACAAGTGCTAAATTACCTTCGTTTTTCGACAATTAACAACGGCATTCACCTTTTTAAAGTTCAACAATGACATAAACGGTACAATAATGCGGTTTCATCGTTTCGAAAGTAGAAGGTTGCAAAGAAAGTGATAGACTTTAGTCTCAAGAATTCAAGTGTACTTACCGCATATTTTTAGCGGTGCTTCTAATTCAAGTAATATCGGCTGTGACAAGAATATTTCCCGCGATTTCAAGCATAGCCCTTTGATCTCTATTTCCGTTAACTGTACATTCATTCCAGGCTTTTCGCCTCGAACTGAAAACAAACGTAAACATATCACCAACACGTAAAATAACACAACTTATTCACACAACTAACACGTATTATCACTAATAATTAAACATTTCACTGATTTTTAGGCGTAACACTTGTAACTTTGTTTATTTTAGACGATATCAACATTTACCTTTTAATAATTTTTTTATTACGTTATCGATGTTTAACTCATCTGTGTCTCTGTCTGCCATCGGATATAATGTTGGTGCACGGAATATAGCTAAATAGAACAGGCAAAGGAAGAAAGATTATGAAGATTTTTGCCGATTTCGAAAGGTACAACCTATTTCAATTCTCGGCTAAAATGAATTTCAATGGCGGAGACATCACTCACACACTCAAACAAGGAAAACACATCACCAGTGCTGCTAGTGCAAAAAAATTGACTACCCAAATATAAATCAAATACAGGAGTAAAACATTTTTACGTTTAAAAGTATTAATATGTTTGATCATTATTTAAGTTTAGTTTAAGTTATAACTTCGGTTAAATTTAAAAGTCACTGCCTTGTAACTTTTTATCACTTCAAAGCAATGACATATTAATTGCTGTGTTCAACATTTAATTATAAAAAATAATCAAATATGTATTCAGTGTATTTTAAAAAGATGGTAAAACATTCTGACCTGCTTTCAGAATTATTTAATTCAAACTTCAAAGTGTTTACTTATCACAAAACAATACTTTACCTTTATAGATATAGTTTCCCATAAAACTTGGGAGATTTTATTTACTGGTAACATTATAAAACTTATAATGTTGCCAAAGATAAAGAGAATAATTTTTAAAAAGTAAAAAATGTTGCTACATTGGAATTCTTTTTTCTACTAAATTTTAAACTAACGGCTGTCTTGAGAACACAAAGAAGTCGAGTTTTATAATACTAAGAGTAATTAATTTAAATTTTAATCTCAGCAATAGACCGGAATATTATAATACAATAAATACCGTTCGCCGCAGCAGTAAACTACAAAGATCAATAAAAAATAATTTAATAGTGTTACAAAGGTTGACGTGAATGTCGTGGAATTAATTTAAAATCAGTATGAAACACAACTTTAACTAATCCTTCTTAGATCCCCGGTATGGATGGCGTTTCCTGGAAAAGAATAAGGTATTAATAATGGCACCAGAAAACATGCAATTTTTTTAAATTATGTATGGAAGGACTTACATCATCTCAACCTTTTTAACAACAAAGTTTTGTTATGGGAAATTCTATTTGTGCAACATTAAAATAATATTTACAGTTTGAACAATTTTTATTTTTGGTAGATTACGACTCATGTTTGATGATCATTTCTACCATTTATTTAGTTTAATAATTTCAGAAGTAATTTTTTTAACTTACGCGGGAATAGTCAGTGTATAAATTCCAAACTTGGTATTTATATCTTCAAGGTGGAATATGCCTTCGACATATTCTTTGTCGGCAGGGATAGCAGGAGTTTCAAACACCAAGTTCATGATGTAGTCTTCGACACAACTGTAGAAGAAAATAAAATATATTAATCCATTATTTGTCTCGAACACAATTTTGTCAACCAACCAAAAATATTATCCCTATTTAAAAAAAACCGTACAATCCGTACATTACAAGAAAAGCCTTGCGTTGCCAGAAGACAATGTCGTTTTGGTAGAAAATGGATAACGAATATAAGTAAAACAAAATGGGCAGTTTGGATAATCTAAGGTTATATGCATAATGCAGGATTACGTCTACTTACTAGGCACAAGGTTGATAAGGCACAAGTTTCTCAATTCTGTTTGGTCTGATTATTTCCACGTAAGGATCAGCGACCAGCTTAGCGGCGGGCGGTGCTGCTGGACCTTTGCGAGCTTTCGGCGTCGGAGCCGGTGGCTAGAAGAGTAAAATAATATCTTGAAATAATTGATTTTGGTAATTTCTGTCCATTTATATTGAAGCAGTGTTCGTTTTTCTCAGCTCTGTTTGTCGATATCGGGCTAGGTTGGTGAGTTCCATTAAAAATAACCAACTGGTCAGAAGATTTATAGTGCCCAATATGTGCACAGCATGCAAGTACAGTTTCTATTTCCTGACTCCCATAGCCCAATTGGATAGTTTTCTATCACACCCGGCAAAAGATCAGATGCAGGTAGCAGTTCTACGACGTTATTTCACTGAATTATTTATGAGATACAGTACTCAACCGAGACAAGTGTCAGTAAAATGAAATAGATGTCGCTAGTAGTAACACAACATTTTCCGTGAAGTTTCCATCAAAATACTGACCTTCACTGCACCGTACACGACTTGGATCAGACTCTTGACTTCAATCTCGAGGATACCGAGGAACTTGCGCACGTTCCACTTGGTCACCTCCTTGTGGTTGCCAAGCAGTGCCAGGAGTGGTGTGATGTCACACTTGGACAATCTGATAGAAGGGGGAGAAGTAAAAATCACCACCATAATAAAATCAAGGAACCCCGAAAATCAAACGGAAATTACCTTCTTGGAAACAGCGAACCTTGTTTACTAATCAACAAAATTCATTTACCAGTGTGGTGGATTATTATCTCTTTAAATAATGAAGCTCTCGAACGAATGAAGGTGTAGGTCTAATCCCTCATTCATTCCAGAGGTGATCAATACCCAGTCTGTTTTTTTTAAGCATCTTATTTAAACAACAAACTCTTGCTACAAAAAGTAATAAAAAGGTTCTGTACCTAGCAAGATCATCAATGCCCTTCAGCACTTTGACAAACGTCGCATCGGCCGCGTTGTTAAGATCCAGTTTATGTTGAGTGCGTTCTCGCTGTTCGTTCAGTTGTACTGTGAGCTCCGACATGCGCTTGTCTTGTTTTTCTTCGCGAGCCTCGTTAATGTCGCGTTGGTCCACTGGAAAGTTAATATTAGATATAGTATTGTATCAACCACATTGTAAAACTTTTGGCGATTGAAAAGAGTGGCCGTGAGTTTCTTGCTAGCTCTTCTCATAAGGCTCTACCCCCTTTCCGAGCTAGTGGTAGATTCAGTAATTGTAACGACTATCATAAGTGTCAATATTTGACCTAAATTAATAAATTATTTGATTTAGATTTTTTTGAGTATGGCGTTGGAACGATAGGTGATAGACATCGCATTTCCGAGTTTGCAAGAGATTTGCCAAACTTGACTGTCAGATGTAAGCTTTACCTTAAACTAGCTAGATGGCGTACATGCTTAGTATCAGTGTCTATTATCTATCAGCATCACTACTCGTCAAAAACATTTCAGATTTGGTAGTTTTTAGGGTCAGTGGCTAAGAATTAAGTACGTGGAAGACAGAACCAATGCTATTAACGGTGGGATATGTAAAGAAAAAAGTGTAACTATAATCTATTCTAATAGCTACTACTCTATCTATACTACTAGCTACTCTTCAGCTTTATAATATTATTATAAAGCTGAAGAGTTTGTTTTTTTGTTTGATTGTTTGTTTGAACGCGCTTATCTCAGGAACTACTGGTCCGATTTGAAAAATTCTTTCAGTGTTAGATAATCCATTTATCGAGGAAGGCTATAGGCTATATATTATCACGCTACGACTAATAGGAGCGGAGTAGCATTTAAAAATGTTTCAAAAACGGGGAAAATCTTGACCCATTCTCTCTTATGTGACGCAAGCGAAGTTGCGCGGGTCAGCTAGTAAGTAAATATTAGTAAAGTAATGCTCACAAATCCTCTGCCTCAGGATCTCCAGTTCCCTCCTGAGTATAATAGACTCCTGCAGTATCTCACAGAGCAGAACGAAGCAGGAGAAGTTTTCAATCTCATCCCTTTTGAAGCGGTTAATGATCGTTGCCACTCTGTCTGAACCAGCGTATACCTAGATAAAATAATTCTTCTGTAAGTGTGTATGTCACTGAACTTCTCTTAAACGACTGGACCGATATTGATAAAATTTTTTGTGTGTGTTCAAGGGGATCTGAGAATGGTTTAGATTCACAATTTTGTCCGCTGGACAATGTTTTTTTATTTAATTTTTATGGCAAAACAACGTTTGCCGGGTCAGCTAGTACCTAGATAAAATAATGTCTTATTTCTAAGACGCTCTTAAAAGTTTGTAGTTTATCACCGCATCAAAATAATTAGCTCACTGAGGTTGGGTAATAAAGGGCGGAGGTACCAAAAATATTTAGAAGCTATACAAGTTATCGTCGTTACGTCTCGAGACAATAAAGCAACAGTGACCGATTGAGCCTATTACTTCATGAGCTGTTCTTTTGGCAGCAATTATGTTTTGCCTCGTGCTGTTTGCCCATGCTTATTACTCCATGGATCCCGAAACCTTTGGTATACGTAAATCGTATGTTTGACACTCACAAATATTTCTTCGAGCAACGCATCATGTCTAGCGATCTCCTGTTCACACCGAGCTATCTCCTCTTGTCTTTTTATCTCCTCCTTCTCATCAGCCTCGCAGATCCTTCTGGAACCCTTCACTCGAAGAAACTCTTCCAACTTTGCCAAGTGGTTTAGTTCTCCTTCGTAGGCTTGCATTTCCTATGAAAAAGTAACTTAATCATTTCTTTGAGATAAAATTAAAATATTGTATTAACGATTACCAATATACTCATATGAAACTGTAAGTAAAAAACAAAAATAGATCCATTCAGAGCATAGTAACTTGATTTACTTCGATATCCATGTTTATGTTAGTTATCAGCAGTTTGTGAAAATCCAAAACAGGACTTTTAGTATTTTTGGTAATAAGCTTTTAAAGTTATAGACATTGAACAAGCGAGTTATAACAACAAAACAATATTAATTCTCAAATAATATTGTAGTAACTGAACTGAACTGTACTACACAGTATCAAACGTATGTATCTAGGTACATAATTACAAAAGTTAAAGTATGAAATTACGAACAGAAATATCTCTATTGAGTTGAAACAATCCCTTCCACTTGAGAGCTTCAAGTTTCCTGCAACACTCGTCTCTATCACCGAAGGCCGTAGTGGCTATCTCCAGGATATCCATCAGATACTCCTTGCCTTTCACCAGCTTGCCTATGGTGCGGTTCCATTGGATGTTGAAGTCATTCCTAGCAAGTAGATAATCTTAATTTTAACAACTTTAGCTACTCGTGGCTCCATCTAGCGGTGAATAATGACACTATTTAAAATTTTCTACACTGTAATTTTTGAAATCTGATAAGTTTACATTTCTCGCCTAGTTTTTAGTAACTGTTATAAATCTTCTTAATAAAATAAAAACACAAAACAATAAGATTTTGGAAACGGCAATAATTTTGCATAGAGATTACTGTGTTAAAACGTTCAGTCAACAAGAGAGCAAAGGACTGTAACCTTCTATTAAAACATTTCTACGGGGCTACAGAAGATTTGAAGTCCATTCTAAATATTTGTCAAAAAATCGAACCTGGGTCCGCAGTCATATACACACACATATAGGCATTTTATTTACTTCTTACCTCTCCACAAGCAGTCTATGTATCTCCTCCCTCACTCGTTTATTGTCCGCGTTGACGACACAAAACCTCTTGGTGGCCAGGTCCAGTCTGTTCTCCATGCGACGGAGACTGTTGTTCGCGTTCTCTATCATACCCAGCTCCTGAGAATTAACTAGGTGTTACAGTATTTGTCTTATTTCAAACCTGTCTTTTTACTCACTTAGGCAATAGTGAAAATGATTTTGGAGGTATCGATATATATTATGTAAGTGAGGGACACTTTAATAAATAGCGTATTTTTTTTAACTAATTTTTATTTTGAATTTGCATGTTGATGATGAAAAATCATACAAAGCAATGGTTTTAATAGTTTTATTAAAAAAAATGCAGATAGAAGAATTTTTTAGATATATGAATACAGAATCGCTAATTAGGGGGAGGGGTTATAGCCATCGATATAAAAGAAGCTTGTCAAAACCTACATAACAGACGAGAATTTTATGCTGGCTTTGAAACGGTCTAAACTCTATAAATACACGTTAAACCAGGCTGCCAATAAGAACAGAATAACAGCACCTACTTATTATTCAACCGAGCAAACAAAGAGGAACTAACATCAGCTTCAGTGGGCACTTTCTTGGACAGGTCGACGACCATCTTCTGCGCGATGTAGTTGAGACAGTCGAGCTCCGCCTGCTGCGCCCTCTCGTCCCTCAGCTCCGTCTCCAAGTTCTCGTACTCCACGATAGACTTGCGCATGCCATGCTTCACGTTGTTATCTCGGAGGGCGTGCTGACCTTTCTTTGCTAACTGGAGTGTGGAATACAAAGGATGTAATGAGAGATCTGATTTTTAGGTTAAGATCTACAAATATCATTGGTGTGTGTGTTGTTTTTGACAATCCATACTAATATTATAAATGCGGAAGTAACTCTGTCTGTCTGTCTGTTACTCAATCACGCCTAAACTACTGAATCAATTTCATGAAATTTGGTATGGAGATATTTTGATACCCGAGAAAGGACATAGGCTACTTTTTACCCCGGGAAAATGACGCATACCCATGGGAAAATTCAGGTGGCGGACGAAGTCGCGGGTAAAAGCTAGTTTAAAATAAATAAAAAAGTGATTTAAATTAATGGTGTGTGTATGTGGCAGATGTCTATCACTGCAAAAACTAAACTAAAGTATCTAATGAGGCAATAAGGAATTTGGCTCAGGAACGCAAACCTGCATTTTTCAATATGTCAGCAATATATTTTCTTTCATATTTAAGAATCTAGTCTAGGACTACTAGATAAAAGTCTCTTGATGTTCACCGAACATAGCCGATCTGCAATTAACTAGCTCAGAATAAGCGTTACCTACAAAAATATATATTGATGCGGTTTGTTTGTTTGTTTGTTTGTCGTATGGTTAGTGGTCAACCTAGTGTCAAAGTTGTTCAAGCCGCCCGAGAGGCCTTTGACGTGGCTTAACGACTGTTATCTTAGGAGACAACAACCAGGACCGACTTTTGACGTGCCCTCCGAAGCACGGAGACGCCCAGCTCAAATACCACTATGCGGTCACCCATCTACGGAATGACCGCGCCAATGGTTGCCTAACCCACAGATCGTTTACCGACCGGTGAGCGCAACTGGCTATGGGCGCCATATTGATGCGGTGATTTATCTCTATTTCTTCTACTATGAATAATTAATCATAGGTATAGTCCAACTAACATTGATACACAGCACGGTCTCCTTCATCTCATGCGCGAGGATGCTCATCTGTTTCTCCTGCGGCGCCAGCTGCGGTATGCCGCCCGCGCGCTTCTCCACGCTGCACATTGGCGCCAGTTTTTGATACTGCAAGTGTTAGTTTATGTTATACCTGATTTTATTATCGTCTCGTATTTTCCTACAATTGTTAGCTTAAGTTCTAGGTAGGAACGTGATTTAACTTCTTTGCGCGTCATGTTTTCTCCGCAGTACCGACCTACAAACCTTTGCATAGCAAATCATCAGGCTATCGCTACTAATAGGTTTATTTAGAACAGATTTCAATAGTTTATCAAAGGAAAATATTTATTTATATCGCGTTGTTGTATTTTTTTAATATGTTTTAACAGACGTCGAAGTTATTTATGCGGCAAACAGTTTATAACTGGATCACATAATAATAATTACAAAAAGAATACCAGTAAGTAGTAAATAAGGTATCGTGATCTTTAAAATACCGGCATGAGACCCGTTGTACATCTTGGAATTCAGAATACCATCCATCATACCCCTAGTTTTGAATTAGCCGTTGCTAAGTAGGAATTATGTGGCAAAATCTGGCCATTGTTGAGAAATTACTCAGGCCCTAGAGGAGCTCCTACTACATTTTCACAAGAGGGATATAATTATTAAAAGTTTTGCAATTTTCTTTACCGTTCTCTGAACATTGCTAAGTTCCGCTTCGGGGTCGATAGTCTTCTGTTCCACTTGCGCCGGCATCTTGGCACTTTACTCCAAACTAATGAAATAAAACTGAAAAATATTCTAAAATAATATCAAGTAAATATCGTTTCTATCACAAAGCAATCAGTTTACACTCTGACGTTTTTAATTTGTTCAAATTCTGTTTATTTATTTCTTCTTCTACTGCTAAACTTCATAGATTTGTCGGAAATACTTTTTGTCAAATCTACGTCAAATCATAGACGAGAACTAAAATAACTTTTTTCAAAGTACGAATAAGGCCCAGCGCAGACAGACCGGAATAATCCTCGCGCGGTCTCGAGCATTTTCTTTATGGCTCGCGGATGCTCGAGCATGCTCGCGACTGCTCGAGCCTGCGCGAGGAAAACTTTCTAGGTTACCATTCTTCATTAAACAGGCCAGTTTTCGTGAAAATTCGTCAACGATGGTAGACTGGGCCATGATTATAATTGCTCTTTTGACTGAAGAAGAATAAAAATGTCGTTCTCTCTCTTTAAACTCAGTAACAACATTGAAATTTCTCGTACGATGCTCGCGCGTCCTCGAGTATGCGCGGGGATACCCGCGCATCCTCGAGGACGCGCGAGCATTTTTTGTCAGGTTCAAGCAATTATGCACTTTATTTTAATTAATTTAAAGTTTATTTTCAAGTGCGTTAAAAAAATCCTCTCCGCTGCGCTCCTCTTGGTCTGCGCTGACCCTAAAAGCTCGTGGCTAAAGTAACAACAACCACGCGAATCGATCTCACAGGTTAAGGTACGCTTGCCAATGTTGGTCAATGGATACTTAACCAATAGTGACCACATTATATAACCGAGTTTCTGCCTATATCGGAAGGCAAATGAAATTGTGCGTTCAGGCTGTCATTAAAAATGTTTGTCAATCGTTACCAGTCAGAAGCTTGAAAGTTTGACGACCTGTCTTACAGAGGGGAATCGTGTAATAACCCAGGTAGGTTATGGAGGTCCGATTGACAGCCGCTTCTTGTAAAATACTGGTATCCACCTGCATCCGGTAAACTGAAAGTCGACTAGAACATAGTTGGAAGAAAGGTAAGGCGGATGATCAAACTACGGTACAAATTACGGTACTTACATTGTTTTTTTTCCTTGAATCGCCTTGTAACCATCTTTTTTGTTTGGTGGGTCCATATAAATAGGTTCCTAGACTGCCTGCACTTCTAAATAAGGGAAGGTGGATTTAAAATCTGGTTTAAGAACTATTATTAGGTACAAGTAGGTAAGTAAATGCACAAATGCAGAGCCTCACATTCTATTGTGCTCACACGAATGTAGCCTTGACTATTGTAAGTTTCTACTTTTAATAAAAGAGGGTAGTTGACTACCAGTCGATTAAACTACTACTTAGGGAATGTCAAAAACACATTTTAGTATTTTCGGTATCAAATGAGTGCCTTATAAAATGTTTCAGTCTGTAATCATTTGAATCTCAACATTAATTTAAAAAAAAACTAAGCCTTTTGGATAAATCTTTTGCGATTGCAAGTTACCTATAAAAGTAATATTATTATTACATAGTACAAGCTCTGCTTAGTTTGGAATCAAATGACCGTGTGTGAGTTGTCAAATAATATTTATTTATTTTATTAACCCAGTCAACTACCAACTATTGCAGTACACGGCAGTGAATGACAGCCGAATTATTGTTTCTCTGTATGTTCCTTATAGTCCATTGAAATGTTACAATTTGAGGGCCGAATATTGCATTTCTTAGAGGACGCAATTTTATTTTTGGAACATGTAGGGGGGGTCAATAGAAGCTTAACTTGAAGTTTGTGGGGTCGCCACTCTTGTCCCCCGGCCGCCATCTTGGAAAAGGGGGTGGAAACCCTTTTTTCACTATATCTCGGAAACTATGCGTCTTCCAATGAAACTGTAAAAGCATAATTTGTAGCAAATTATTTTGCCTACAAACTTTTTGCCCTAAATTAATAATTAAAAAAGTTATAAGCAAAAAAGTGTTTTTTTTTTTACAAAAATTTTCTTTCCGAATCTGGTCTAATTCGGAGCGCTGTTACTTAGTTTCTATTTAATGAAATTGAAAAAAAAAAATATGGAAAAATTTTCCTCGAAAAATACTCTACAAGATTGGTCTGAGGTATTTTTTTTGTATATATTCATATTAGCTTAGCCTTTTTTCCAAACTATGTTGGAGTCGGCTTCCAGTCTCACCAGGTGCTGCTGAATACCAATGTTTTACATGGAGCGACTGCCTATCTGACCTCCACAACCCAGTTACCTGGGATTTAAAACAATACCCTTCGTTAAGACTAGTTGTTAGACTTTCAAGCTTCTGACTACTGTTAACGACTGTCAAAAATCTTCGAAAATGACAGCCGGGACCCACAATTTAACGTGCCTTCCGAAACAAGGCGGACCTCGATATGTGTTGTGATGGTCACCCATCCACAGAACAACCTCGGCAAGCGTGACTTAACCTCAGAGATCGATCCACGCGGCTGTTGTTAAACAAAGTTATATAGAAACAAAGAAAAATTGTGTAAAAAAAATTGCATGTTTTTGCTTATAACTTTTTAATTGTTGATTTAAGGCAAAAGTTATTAAGCATATTTGTAGGCTAAATAATTTGCTACAAATTATGCTTTTACAATTTTATTGTAAGACGCATAGTTTCCGAGATATAGCGAAAAAAGTGTTTCCACCCCCTTTTCCAAGATGGCGGCCGGGGGACAAGAGTGGCGACCCCACAAACTTCAAGTTAAGCTTCTATTGACCCCCCCTACATGTTCCAAAAATAAAATTGCGTCCTCTAAGAAATGTAAAATTCATGTAACATTTCAATGGACTATTATTACATGGTTATTTATTTATTTAATAAATAAACTAATTGTCTTTTGCGAATTATTTATATAGGTGTTGTCAAAAACAAATAAAAGTATATATTACAGTTTAAACTCATTCTTTATTTATTAATTCCATAAACATTATTATTATTATATAATTATATATCTAGTCACTATTAAGATCTTATAAATTAAGATAATTATTAAATGAAATGTGTTTATTAAGTACAATTGCAAACAATGGGTTTTAGTTTACGTTTTAAAATTCATATACAAATGTGATTCTTTAGAATTTATTATAAATATAATATTATAGAAAATAATTATACATTTGTACAATTTTTGTTCTTTAATATTATGCCTATGGTCACAAATGACCATAAAAAAATCTACTTTTGAGAAATAATCTTTTTCAATCCTTATTTGAATGATATGCAGACATTTTATAATTTATTTTAACTATATTTTATTTACGTCTGACATATAACCTTTAAATTATTTTTCTCTTTAAAGCAATCGGACATTTTTAAATATTAAAAATGAGATTGTGTTTGCTGAGAAAAAATATATTTAAAGTTCAAATCCAATGACTCAGAAAAACTATCTTTATTTTTACTAAAACAGGCACAATTATTATAATAAATCTAAAGAATAATAGCAAATGGAATGACTAAGAAGTAATACTCGCCATAATATTGTTTGTGCTAGAATAGACAAAAAAATACTATTGTTATATAAACATTAGAGTTGCAGAATAAAATAAATTTCGGTTATAAATCAATATTTTAATTCAATAATTAGTTCAGTCTTAAAAATAAATTAAGTAAAATATTTCATCCGAATTGATTTATTTAATTATAATACAGTTATGTATTAAGTTATTCGTGCAACTATATACACATAAATACATATTGCAATTTTCCTCGATAATTTTTTTATAACCCTATTGCATTGATTAGAGACCATACTTAGAATATAGAAGGAACACTGGTTGTTTATACGCCAACAAGATTTAGTAAAATAGTCGAGTAATAGATCTTCTCACCCGAATTTCAGGCGTTAACATATTTATAGATACCCATGGTAGGGGTATACCTATCCAATTTTAGTTTTTAAGTAGGTAGGAAAGATTTCCCCAAACAAAAAACTCGGTTTACAAATGTTTGATAGTGCGATTCAGAATCGTCATTTCTTTCTAGTTTCGTTGGATGGCGATAGATGGCGTTGTTTAAAATTTTATAGTTAAATGACCCTTCTTTTATAATTCTAAGATATGTCAAGTTTACAGTATTCATGTCCCAACTAATTATATTATATCAAATAATATTTATAACATCACGTATTTCTTTATAATTCATGTTAAGTTACATTTGTTTAGTTTATTTCTCATAAGACCTTAAGTTATTTATTCATTTTTATAAATTCTTACGTATATTTCACGCGTATAATTTTGTGGAAAAAAGATATTATTATATAATAAAGGTCTTACTGGAGTAAAGCTTTACAAAATAAATGCCTACACAAACCAGCCATTTACGATTAAATAGAATGTTTTCCGACACAAAATTACACGCGAAAATATTCGTAAAGATCTCTAAGGCCTCTTAGGTTATATAACAGGTCTGCTAAGGTCTTTCAGAGAAAATAAATCAAGCTATTTGTTATACATATGAGCAATATATTTCTATATACTTGAGCATGTTTATATAAATATATTAAACAGTAAGGCCGCAGATTTACTAAGACACCGTACTGTAAAAAATGCAAAGAATTTTCACATTGTCATGTTTTCAAAAAACAGAGAGCTTTGATAAAAATCTCTAAGTTTTTCCGTGAGTCTAAATTCGTTGGACTTGGCTGTTTTCACTGCCGTGTACCTACTCACTTTTATTGCGAAAATCTCACATTTTGAATAAGGCTAGTTGCGCTCATCGGTCGGTAATCGATCAGTGGGTTAAGCAACCTTGGCGGGAGCATTCCATAGATGGGTGGTTTGGAACCGGGCGTCTCTGTGCTTCGGAGGGCACGTAAAAAGTCGGTCCCGGTTTTTGTCAATAAGATAAAAGTCGTCAAGCCAAGTCGAAGGCTTTCGGGCGGCTTGAACAACTTTGACACTAGGTTGACCACTGACCGTACGACGAATGAATAAGGCTATGTAAGTATTGTATAAAATTGACATTTTAAAGGCACTTTAAAAGGCCAGGTACTATCAAGGCACAGTATTTCTAAGTACCGACTAAGTACGTTATTATTGCAACACAATTCAAAATACTTATATCTTAAATAATGTGATATTTTACTAATATTCGTGGATAATAACTACACACAAAATTATTCTATAAATTCCACCAGATCATGTTCTTATTGCATGTATTTTTTTAATTTTGTCAATGTCCGCATTGCCCGGATAAAGCGTAATGTCTCGTACAGATTTAAGTCATTAATCATATCACGGTACAAATTCCATTTCCAGACTTTATCTTTGTTTTTTTCGCAATCAAAGTATATTTGTATGGTCTTAGATATGTTCAAAAAACTCTATTTAGCGCGACATAAGAACAATTCTTATTGCGGGAATTGTCTTCTTACAGAAAGAGAATAATGATCGAAAACGATACATCAATTTTTAAACTTTGATTAATCTGTACTAGACTTTGTAGATAATATGCCAGCTTTTATTTATAAAATCACAAACTATAGGCCGTACATTTTTAGACTAGCTAATAAAAAATCCTTGGGTTCAACACTCTTACCAGTCAAGGCAGGTAAATATCTGGCTATTATCTACATTTTCCGGGTAATGTGAACAATGACTTTCAGCGTGGATCTTACTAAATTGAATAACATTAGTAATGTAAATAATATGGCTATTAAATGTTTCTCATTAATTAGCGATCTATTATTATTATTCTAAGGCCTGTTTTACCACATCATAATAAATTATTTAACTAAAGAAACTGAGTAACACTCAAAATTAAATATCGAAATAAATATGTGATATTTACAAATATTTTATATAAATATTAAAATTTATTTTGGGAATAAATGTGCAAAAGTGTTTTAAAAAATCTTTTGTGTATATTTTGTTCATATATAGTACATATTTATTAAAATTAAGGCCACGTTTCGTTATTGGTATTACTCAGCTTCCTATAATATAAATATTTGTATCAATTCATTATGAAATTACCGTCGGTCACGTCCCGCGGTGAAAACAGGCGGTAAATCTAATTTTACACTTTAGGTGCACCAAAACATTTTCACTTGAAGTGATTTACTTATTAAAGTACCGACTATACATACATAGTTTAGGTAATCTCAATAATTAAAATGTTATTTACAATAAAGCAATGGGTACGTTAGGTAGGGTTACAAAATGGCTGACGCATTACAAGATGGCGGATTACGTGACAGTTAGTCGATATACATTTACAAAATATGTCGTTCTACATCGAATCGTATTTATAATTTCGTTTATTCGTTAATTAACGGACTCAGATGTTAATTTCTCTTGGATTTACGTCCGTCTTGTGTATCTGTTGTACTAAATCCGCTCTAGTTTTAAATGCCAAGTGCCATATCATACCATTTCAGAGTGAACAATTAAAAAAACACAATAAAACATTAAAAATTAAATGTAAACTAACTATTAACATTCTAACTAAGATACTAACTATCACTGCGATAGTGTAAACATCACACGGTTTATAAAATAAAATTGTAACATAACCTAAAAACGCGGTGATCGTTGTTGGGTCTGCGCGGTAAATGAAAATGGCGGACGCCATTACGAGTTTCGGGATATTTTTGTACAAAAGTATTAAAAGTAGGCTGTAAGCAGCTGATAGGATTGTCGGTTGGTAGTATTTAACGATGGTTAAGTAGAGAATGGAGATAGTTTTGTGGTCTATGGCTTGACAGAGGGTCACCAAGAGTTGTGTACAGCAGATCACCGGTGAAAAAATCCAAGGAGCCGCGAGGTCCTGGTGGGGGGAGGTTGTTCCGGCAGCTTGCGGCGCTTCTCTTGTGTCGTGAGCTTGTGTTTCATTTGCTCGTCGATCAGCTCCTGCATGTCCATCTGGAAAAAAAACATTTTTTTATTAATATATATTAGTGGTGTGGTAAATAATGAAGGGGTTCCAGCTAATACTCAAATTCCGATTCTTCGTTTAATCAAAAAAAAAGTTGGAATTGTAAGAACATACTTGTATGTAAAAACTACATTTAGAAATTAGTAGGCTGTGACAGACTTTGGAAAGTATTATAAGAAAGTTTTGTAACTACTATGATTTTAAAATGAAGTCAAACTATTTACATTTTATGTCTAGGATTTTTTGTAATGAATCTATACTAATATAATATTATAAAGCTGAAGAGTTTGTTTGTTTGTTTGTTTGTTTGTTTGAACGCGCTAATCTTGGGAACTACTGGTCCGATTTGAAAAATTATTTCAGTGTTAGATAGCCTATTTATCGAGGAAGGCTATAGGCTATATAACATCACGCTGCGGTCATTAGGAGCGGAGTAGCAACGAAAAATGTTACAAAAACGGGGAAATTTTGACTTATTCTCTTAGGTGACGCAAGCGAAGTTGCGCGGGTCAGCTATGATGGATAACTTCGCTATCACGATAAATGGTAAGAATATTAATGAATGTAACATTTGAGTAATCATTTATTCGACATTTGATTGATACAAATTCGATAATATCGTATCGAACATCTGTCATTCAGACTTCATCACTACAGTTTAGTAAATACTGACGTCGTCTTTACATACCTGCCACTGCTCTAACTGCTGTCCAAGGTCCACCTTCTGTCTGACGGCCTCGTACAACTGGCTGTTGGCCTGCATCAGCTCTACCCTGGTCTTCGCAAGGGACACCTAGAAATTACACAAATAAAAATAATATTAATATATCAAGATAGTTGTATGGATTTAAATGCAGCAAAAGAAGTTTGTCGGGATCGTAGCAAGATTGTTCTTTCATAAAGAATTTGTATGAACCTATTAATTTCTTTTGTAGAACTAACTAACTTGAGGCGCTGGTGGCTAGTTGCACTCACCGGTCGGAAAACGATCAGTGGGTTAAGCAACCTTGTTGCGTACATTCCATAGATGGTTGGCCGCATAGTAGTATTTGAACCGAGCCTCTCCGTGCTTCGGAGGGCACGTAAAAAGTCGGTGCCGGTTGTTATCAATAAGATAACAGTCGTTAAGCCATGTCCAAAGGCCTTCGGGCGGCTTGAACAACTTTGACACTAGGTTGACCACTGACCATACGACAAATAATTAAAAAATTATGCAGTACTATGTGTTCAGTACATAAGTTCCAAAGAATAATACGCGATAAACACAATTTTACACAAATCAAGTCTAGAGAATGGAGCGACGCTAATGAAGAAACCACAGCAGTTCAAAGTTATCAAGTAAATATCCTTGAACATACCTCAGCTGCCTTCTTCCTCTCCATGGCCTCGTCCCTCTCCTGGCGCGCCTTGGTGACGGCCTCGTCGTTCTGCAGGCTGCTGTAGTTGGCGTCGTTGAGTAGCTTGTCGCGCTCCTCGGCCGCCGCGCGGAGCTCCACCTCGGCTACTGACAACTGGAACAACAAAATATAGGTACTTATTAATATTATGTTTATAAAAAAATATTTCGGCAAATTCGTACCATACTTTCGTGTCATAACAAAATATAAACAAGATCTAGTCCATTGAAAAACGACTTTGAGAGTTGCGTTTTCCAGAGGATGCTGTTAAATTTTTAACGCGAGCTAAGGCCTGAAAATTGTGGCATTTTATTGGGCTAATCGAGGAATTTCGTAAATGTTTATGGTGTGATGTATCTAAGTAGGTATTGATCATGTTTTGATTCCTTGTTAATAAAGAGCATTTGGGACATGGATGCAGATAACCTCTGAAAACAAAAGTATGTGCCTGAACTGTCTGAAATTTTATTGTCTTTCTTATGAAGATTATTTTTATTATCCTATATCCCTTTTTGGTATCTGTCTAATGTTGTCTTCATTTTAAATGTTATTTCCCCTACAGAATAAAGTTGATAGATTTAATTAAACCATTTCTAAATGACAAAACCATAAATGAAGCAATACCATTACACAGTATTGCCACTAAAAAAATAATTTCATACATCTCACAAAAACAATGTCGGCGTCATAAAGCCACAGACAATATAACATGTTTTCTCTAAAACTCCCACGGTTTATTTCCGCAATAACCGATACTTCCGCGAATTGCCCGGGTTGAGTAAAAGCACTATTGTTCGCGCAATGATCATAAGTATAATGAATGTATCGTGGTTATGTGTGTGTAATTTAGTTTTTTTGATATTGTAATGTATTGGTAAATGATTACCTTTTAATAAATAACATTTGGCATCAGTTTTCATGAGAATATTAACTGTAAATAATGCATATAAATAAAGATAGTAGAAGTATTTAGTTAGTGGTGGTGGAATTCAGGCCTCACTTTTTATTGATATGGATACAAGTGCCTAAAAATCTTTACCCTGCATACTACTTGCCCCAACTTTTTTATTACGTTGATTATACAATTAAGTTATAAGTTATACATTATTAAGTTAATTATACATTTAAGTTATGTACTTGACTACAATAATAACATTAAGGGCATTTTATAGTTGCTGTTATAATTCTCATTATTCTACCTCTATTACCTTTTGTCAGCCCTTAGATGACATAATTACCATGTGAACATTTAAATTGGGTAGTTGACCGGGTTAACGAAAAGTTATTAAACTTGTACTATTGTACTCATTAAAGGTTCATCTCAAAAGCTTAGGTATTGTAATTAATTTCGTAAATATTGTTAAAATTGTAATTATTACAGACTGAAACCTTTTATTAGGTACTCATTTGATACCAATGAAATTACGAAATTGTGACGTCACTACACCGTATAATACTAAAATGTGTTTTTGACATTTCATAAAGAGTAGCTGATCTAAGTATCCTATTCAAACCTTTCAATAAAAATTTGGAATAAAAACTCAACCTTGAACAACAACATTAAAAAAATACAACAAAAAAAACGATCTCGGCCATAATGGCGCTATAAAAAAAGAAAGTGGGACATTGCATGATATTCACGCATTTATGGTAGATCATTGCTAATGTGAGAAATAGCCTTAATACATAATTAAAATGGCTGAAAGATATTTATAATTTACTTTGTTTTATTAACTTTTAACTGCACATTGCTTAATGTGGTCACCTAGGCGCAATAACCGTAGAGCAGCGAGTAGCGGATCGAATCCCAGGACAAATATTTGTGTGATGAACACAATTATTTGTTCTGACCCTGGTTGTTAATTTATCTTTATAAGTATGGTTTTTAGAAGTGTAGTAGTATTCTTATCAGTTATCTGGTTACCATGTGTCAGTTGTCCAAAGATATTTATTTCTTTATATTTATTTTAAATACTTACAGTATTTATTTTTATATAAAATGGCGGACACTATGGTTCAAGGGACGCGTTATGGCGGGAAATAATTAAAATGTCGGCGGTGATATAACTGCAATTATCATAAATGTTTATAATTAATTGTTTTATGAGATAAATTACTCTTAAATAATGATAAATATAATAATATTCCATTTGATGCTTATCAATAAAACTTTTTTAACTCCAAATAGTGATTTTTTAATATTTTACTTACGTTACAGTCAGAAATTACACTGTCTGACTTCTATAGTATGGGTTTGTCATGTGAACAATAGTTAATTAAGTAGGTTCAACGACCTTTAGTCCCCGTGAAAAAAAATAAAATTACACAAATTTTTAATGGTAGGTACGATTTATTTGAGAAACAAGTAATTTATGCAATCGACAATATCACCAAATGAGATTTGAAGTTAACTAAATGAACATTAATTCATCGTACGGTTAGTGGTCAACTTAGTCGCAAAGTTGTTCAAGCCGGTTGAAGGCTTTTGACGTGGCTTATTATATTCAATGACCTATATCAAGCAATTAGCTTGTACAAAAAACAACAAAATCTTATATCAAAATTCACTAAACAATTTTAATTTCAACCACGACAAATAATTCAAACATTTAACTATTTTTAAACACCAGCAAATCAAATTGTGCGGTACAAAAAGTGGTCGTTTCCTGCAAAATGTGTGGGGTCAATGACACCAGGTACGTCGGGCGAGTCACGCTATGCGGCGAGCTAGTCTAGATCGGCCAGATTGCTATTGTTAGGCCTTTTACGCTTATTTTTAGGCTATTCTTAGTAGCTAACCTGGATTTTCGAAATTCGTAGAATTTGTGTTTGAAGTGATTTTTTGGTTTGATTACGGAAAATATTGTTTTTTATGATTAAAGTTATTGTGATGAAACCTTGCATGCCTAAAAAGGTGTTTAACATTTCTTGCGAGCAAATCCCCTACCCGCACTTGGTGGACTAAGGGGTTATTCTGTTTTTTTTTTTAAAGACTACTCTTGTTTTTTAAAGACAACTCCCGCACTAAGAATTGCTCTTGTGTCGCGGGGACTTTTACAAATATACAAACAACGGACACAAAGCACAACCAGACACGAAACAATTATTTGTGGATCGCACAAATAATTGTTCCGTGTGGGAATCGAACCCACGACCTCCCGACGCAATGGTATCGGCGTGGTCCCTCCCTCGTTTAGAAAGAGATCCTTGTCTAGCAGTGGGACAGGTGCAGTTTAAAAAGTAAACTTTGCCTATTAGTGGTCAGTGTAACCAATTCTGGTTAAGTATCTGTAAATTTAACAAATGAAAAACTGACAGATTTTCACGTTTCATGTATAGTTCTTACCTAGTGCTTAGTGTATTGAGTTATAGAAGTTTTTTATATATTTTACTAGCGGACCCCACAGACGTTGTCCTGTTTACACGTCAAAAAAACATTGTCCAGCGGAAAAAAATGTGAATCTAAACCATTCTCAGATCCCCTTGAACACACACAACAAAAATCATCAAAATCGGTCCAGTCGTTTAAGAGAAGATCAGTGACATACACACTTACAGAAGAATTATATATATAAAGATATGGCAAGTCTTAATAGATGTCTATTCGTATCTAAATCTTTTGTTTGTACCATTTCGCCATACAAGGGAAACTGGTTGATACAATCAGATCCTTATTGATATTTATGTGGGTGTATGACACACCTTACGAAATCACAAAGAGTACGGGTTTTTTTTAATTTATATCGTATTTTCTAGAATAAGCGTGTATTTGAGCTATAATTATACATACATACATAAAATCACGTCTTTTTTCCAAAGAGATAGTCAGAGATCAACGAATGTAATTTGCTGCGATCTCATCTATACTAATATTATAAAGCTGAAGAGTTTGTTTGTTTGTTTGAACGCGCTAATCTCAGGAACTACTGGTCCGATTTGAAAAATTCTTTCATTGTTAGATGGCTCATTTATCAAGGAAGGCTATAGGCTATATATCATCACGCTACGACCAATAGGAGCAGAGTACCAGTGAAAAATGTTACAAAAACGGGGAAAATTTTGACTCATTCTCTCTTATGTGACGCAAGCAAAGTTG
Source organism: Anticarsia gemmatalis (assembly GCF_050436995.1). Lineage (NCBI taxonomy): Eukaryota > Metazoa > Arthropoda > Insecta > Lepidoptera > Erebidae > Anticarsia > Anticarsia gemmatalis. The sequence goes on along the minus strand of NC_134764.1, from coordinate 1,793,687 downwards.
CGCGGGTCAGCTAGTCAATTATAATAATATATAATATAATATAAATATTATAAAGCTGAAGAGTTAGTTTGTTTGAACGCGCTAATCTCAGGAATTACTGATCCGATTTGAAAAATTATTTCACTCTTAGATAGCCCATTTATGGAGGAAGGCCATAGGCTATATATCATCACGCTACGACCATTAGGAGCGGAGTAGTAACGATAAATGTCACAAAAACGGGGAAAAATATAAGCCATTCTCTCTTACGTGACGCAAGCGAAGTTGCGCGGGTCAGCTAGTCTATACTAATATTTAATTTTAATTTGTTTGTTTGAACGCGCTAATCTCGGGAACTACTGGTCCGATTTGAAAAAATATTTCAATGTTAGATAGTCCATTTATCGAGGAAGGCTATAAGGTATATAATATCACGCTACGGCCATTAAGAGCGGAATAGCAACGAAAAATGTTACAAAAACGGGGAAAATTATGACCCATTCTCTCTTCGGTGACGCAAGCGAAGTTGGGCAGCTAGTACGTTATGTATCCTAAAACACATCCATAAAATCACAACTTTTCCTGGCAGAGTAAGGCAGAGACCAAAGAACGTATTATAATATTACTCAAGCATATTCAAATCTTTATTTTCCAATAAACACATCAAACGACAATAACACACAATTGGTCATCGGGGTCGGACTACCAAACAAAAGTGTGCTAAAATCCTTTCTTAGTCATTGCCTTAAAGCTCAAAACAAATAATACACGAACAACTTAACTTAATTTGCGCTCAATGACATCAGCAATGGCCTAACCAGTTTTTAAGGAGCTTATCTACATATAGTAATACTAATACTAATATTATAAAGCTGAAGAGTTTGTTTGTTTGTTTGTTTGAACGCGCTAATCTCAGAAACTACTGAACCGATTTGAAAAATTCTTTCAGTGTTAGATAGCCCATTTATCGAGGAAGGCTATAGGCTATATATCATCACGCTACGACTAATAGGAGAAGAGTAGAAATAAAAAAATGTTAGAAAAACGGGGAAAATTTTGACCCATTCTATCTTATGTGACGCAAGCGAAGTTGCGCGGGTCAGCTAGTGAGGATATAAAACTCCTTCGTAGGCGTCTGTAGGTGGAACAAAGAGATCTAGATTTAGTTTGCAGTCTAACCTTGATAGTAATTGAGTTAGGCAAGAGCACTCCAGATTGTAAGATTACGTTGATTGATCTAAAATACGTGGTTCGACGTTTGTTTAAGTAATTGAATTTAAGTGTTTTTGTTGCAATTCTGAGTATCTAAAAGTAAGGTACTCTTAAGGTAAGGTAATCTTAGTAAGGTACGATATTTTCTAAATTAGCAGTGTTAATTAGCCTTTCGCATCGAATTTTCTTTTCGAACGAAATAGTTAAAGGTAACCAAGTTATCTTACTATTTATTTTATTCATTCACAGAACTAAAGTCATCTCGGGGATGCTTAACTCAAGTACAGGTAAGAAAACCACCTATCTATTAATTAAACGCAGCAAAAAGCTATCTCACTATCAGCACACTGGGTAAACAAATTGGGTACACCTAAGTTGCAAACTCCAACCTCACACTTTGAAAACATCACACAAGAAAACATCAATCACTTGAATCCACCTAAAATTACAAAATACATCTTCAAAAACCCCAAAAATGCTTCTATTTGTTGTGTAAAGAATAATATAATTACATAAGAGTATTTAAAGCAAATGAGTTAAACAGTGACGCAACGTGTTCGTGACGGCGTGGTGACGCAAAATGCATTGCATTGCAGCCAATCATGCCTGCCGAGTTTAGGCGTTCCGGCTTTTTACTGTTATGAACTCAAATATTGTAGAAGCACCGACAATTATTTATAAAATGTATTTTAGGTTGTTCGAAATCTAGAGAGACAAACAAATTCTTACAAAAGAATAAGCCCAAAATTTCTTATGATAAGTTTGAAGAAAATTTTGCTTAGGAATCTGTATCTTATTTGTATGTTTGTAAATATCTCCTAGACACAAAAGTATAATGGAGGAGTTATATTCCTAAAGAAAATAAAAGCTATATACTGTGTTATGCAGAACTACTATCGATTACACCAAAGTGTAAAAATCCTCTTTATATAAAGAAAAACAGTTAAATCAAATTAATTTTAGCAGTCTGATATGTTAGTCACATTTTATTTCACGTGCCATAACACGGGAAAAGGATTAGACCTACCAAGTTTTCACTTTATTGGCTTCCCAATCAACAAATACCAGTCACAACCCAAAGCTATTTTCGCACAAATTTCGCAACATAGATCCAATTAAAAGAAACCACTTGTATTGTTAACAAGATAATCCCAGTAAGTGTATTAGACGGTCACGTTTCACTAATCGCCTCGCATCCTTGACTCCTGACGCAATCGAGAATCTAGTGTCGAAATACGTAGAAAAAACTTAAATCTATACTAATATTATAAAGCAGAAGAGTTTGTTTGTTTGTTCGTTTGTTTGTTTGAACTACTGGTCCGATTTGAAAAATTCTTTCAGTGTTAGATAGCCCATTTAATGAGGAAGGCTATAGGCTATATATCATCACGCTACGACCAATAAGAGCAGAGTACCAGTGAAAAATGTTACAAAAACGGGGAAAATTATGATTCTCCTATGTGACGCAAGCGAAGTTGCGCGGGTCAGCTAGTTAGATATAAAATTTAACTCCTCTGTGGTCTAGATGGTAGAGTATACGACTGCTGACAACGGGGTCTCGGGTTTGATCGAGCAAAGTCGGGTCTTTTATATTAGAATATTTCTCAAAATTTGCCCTTTAGATTGGTAGCTTGCCCGATACCTATAAGGCTTGCTTTCTATTACATGGAACTAACGTGGTAAATGGCTAAACGTGGGTGTATTTTATACACCTCCGTGTAAAGTATTACGTAATATAACAGGCTGAATAAAAAATATGTTCTCAATTAATAGTACAGTAGACCCGAGTTTGGTAACGTGCCCGGTAAATGCCTATAGGTACATCTCGTACATCACCTATTCGATTGGATCACAGAGATCATATTCTAATATCCATGTTCGGGACTAACATTGTAAATGGCTAAACGGAGGTGTATTTTAAACCCCTCACACTCTGCCAACAGCTTTGGGTAAAACAGACATGCTCTTATAGAATAGAAAGAAGAAATACTGAATTTCCGGAGAACTGGTTACTTGTTCATATTTTTCAATGTTTCGGTTCAATTGCTTTAGCAATCGTATTTACAGTCTGTTTGCAAAGTACTACATAACACATCTAAATTAAAATTATAACGCACTACTTATATACTTTCTTTCATATAATAATTACTGTTTCTGTTTATTGTAACGTGTAAGTAAAATGCGTGTTCGCATTAATTCCTGTACTCAATTAAATAATAAACTTCTGTAGGTTCATAAATCATAAATAGTTTATAATCTGATTTAAAACGTAGAAAACTTTCCTTAAGGAAATTTTATCAAGCGAATGGAGTCGCAGACAGAAGCTAGTATTTTATAAAAATACACACATATGACAAAAAAATCAATAATCCCTTCGCTACATTAAGCACTAAATAAGGTAAGTAGCCCAAAAACGTCCTATGTCCAAATAAGGTCTATTTCTTAAATTTCCCGCTTCACGGTTTCGAATGGCCGCCAATGTATGTAGAAGTGTGCGAGTACATTAACTATTTTGGGTCCCTCGCTGGTCGTAGATCCAGAGTACGGCCCAAAACATGATGGGAAACTGTAGTGCAAAAAGACATCAACGAGTGCGAGGTTTCCGAAGACGGAGCAGGATCCAGGATGGAGCAAAGTGGAGGAGAAAGATAAGCAAGGCTGACACCACTACCATATGGGATTCATAGTATGGAAGAGAGAGTCAATCGTCTATACGTGTCCTTGTCTTTCCATCATTAAGGGAAAGATAAACGCAAAGTATATATGTTTATTTCCTACGTCTATAGCTTCGGGTAAAACTGCCGTGATATTTACGTTTCCGTCATATTATCGTTAGAATCAGCTTCTGTCATAAAATACAGTAAATAACCTCCACATAAAGTAGTAAAACTGTTGCTTAAGGAAGAAAGCAGCAGCTGTGTAGTCATTTTATTCGCGATACCATTAACCTGGCCCATCAATTTACTTGTCGACCGGACCAGTTAATTATGACTATAAGTAATCACCAGCCGTTTATTACTTCCAAGAACTAATTAGAAGTTGTAATGTTTTGAATAATAAGTAAGTACGTACTTGGTCTAATACGGTATCTGGATTGAATGTAATTTTTTCATAGTTAGGAAGATTTTTGGCAAGTACTTGAAATAAAATTGTAGTTCAAAAAAGTAAGTTTATGAATTATTGTACAGTGAAACCATAGGTAATTATGCCTTTTCTTGTATAAGGAAAATCAATATTCTGAAAATTTATTTGATTAATAATTTGGTGTATGTTCCTTGACTAATGAAATAGACCACAGAACACCTTTTGAATCAAAACCCGCCCTTTTATGGCGATTAATTGATTCATCAACTACCTATTATTTACCCCCGAAAGTACCATTTTATCTACTCACTGTTTGGTACCCCTAATAAGTATGTATTTTCAGTGCTCATTAGTAATTTAGGTGTTACTAGCTGACCCGCGCAACTTCGCTTGCGTCCAATAAGAGAGAATGGGTGAAACTTTTCCCCGTTTTTGTAATATTAATTACTGGTACTCTGCTCCCTTTGGTCGTAGCGAGATGATATATAGCCTATGTCCTTTCTCGGGTATCAAAATATCTCCATAGCAAATTTCATGCAAATTGGTTCAGTAGTTTAGGCGTGATTGAGTAGACAGAGTTACTTTCGCATTTATAATATTAGTATGGATAGGAGGGAATGATGCAGAGTCCATAATTGTCGGAGTGCCATTCGGCTACACAGCTACACCTACCCCTTGGTTTCTGAGGTACATTCAGCGGTAGTTTATCTATTCAATAGCGTTTAAGTTGATATTATGACAGTGTGAATAGATAAATGTGCCTCAGAAACCGGGCACTAGAAGATACAGTATACAGTATACAGTATTACATACATAATATTACATATTACATCTGTTATACCCGACGGTATAGTAAATACGTTTCTCCATTAAAATTATTCTCCTATTGTAATAGAGGGCGAGTCTATTGCCATACATAAGCAAATGTGTCTCATTTTTAATATCTCTTAATATTTACCACAAAAACGATACACCTCGTTACATAAAAAACATCAATAAGCCACTAACCGTGTGCCAGAACCGAATCGATATTCAATCGATTTGTACGGTTTAACGGTTTGAACGGTATTTCAATTTAACCGTGTAACCGATGTACGGGGATCGAAAGCTGTAGCTCTGTAACTGTATCGTGAAATCGACAGCATTGAGGGTTACGTGTCGTAGTTGATGTTGCGGTGAACAGAATGTGCGTGTGTAGTGTGTATCAACTGTTTTGTATGGGTCTGATTGACTATGTTCGTTGGCTGTTGTTTCTTAAAAGAAACAAGGTCAATTTTCTTCCTACTTTTATTCCCAGTTAGAGAGGATAGCTGGGAATATACCGTTTGGAAATGGTGGTTTTATTTTAGTGCCTTTTTAGTAAAAGGGTCCCGTATGGAAACCTACCTATGAGTAGTCTTCAATGTTGAGAGCACAGAGAGAGATGGTCTCATATATTTGAATTGTCAACTTAAGTTTGTAATTTTTTTTATGTTTCTTGTAATTGAATTCGAGCCAGTCCATCAGATGAAAGTAATCCATGCATATACAGATCATAATAATTCTGCTGTACCTAAAAAGCACCCCTCTTACCTATTCCAGAGATTTCACCCAGCAGTGGGCAAGTATCTGATGCGTGAAATATCTATAGACCATTTCTAATAACTTACCTTAGAAGACAAATCGGCAATAATCTCATTCTTCTCATCGATCTGTCGTTCTCTCTCGAGCGCGCGGCGTGCGTGCGCGGCGATGGAGTCCCTCACGCGAGAGCCCTCGAGCGTCGCGTACGCCGCCACAGCGTCAGCGCAGGCCGCAGCCAGCGCGCCACGCCGCAGCGTCTCGCCTTCCTCGCCGTCCAGGGATGTGAGGGACAGGTCTGAATGGAGTCCTGGAAACAGAAAAAGGTTGTAAAATTAGATTTTGTTTTGAGTAAATGTCTGTTAAATCAATGCTTACACTGGCCTGGGCTAAATAGTTGTTGTGATAAGTATTTAAGGAGAGAAATGGAAAAAGCTGCGGCGGGTAAATGTAGATAAATACATTAATTAGGAGTCTTTAAAAAATAGTTTCATCAAGAATGCATGCTCTATTTTACTATTTTTATAGTTTTCGGCAATAATAATTTAGTTTATTCAATTCTTGTATATCTAGAACTATGTGTAACTCAATGTATTACAAAGCTAACTGTACCTTTTGTGAGTGAAACAAAATTTATAAAATTATTGTATTTTCCTTTAAACTATCGAAACTTGTCAAGCTGCTTATAGTTAATGTTAGCGAATAAAATATCCACGTAACGTTGCATAAAGCAATGTGTATTGCACTTTCTTCTTAGCTTAGAGAGCAATAAATCCTAGCCTTACGCATGCATTCCCTTGTCACAATAAATGCCGTCATCCCGTCTTATTACCTATTAGGAATGCCATGACTTTCACTGTTTACTTTCCCATAGCTAAAGTGTTAGCGAACAAATTCGCGGATCATCCATGGCGTTTTGTGACCAACTGGTTGGAGAAACAAATGTTTTGATTACGTATAATTGTTATTTTACTAAAGGATGGATAAAAACCTGTTCATTTAGTTTTGAGTTGCTCAGTGAGTATTAGTTAATAAACGTATCAACATGTAACATTAACAAAATGCGAGCTACGGGTGCTCCTTGTGACATGACTTAGTAGTATTATATTTTCCTGATATTGCACCCCAGACAAAAATCTTTGGGTATTTCGTGACAAAGCTGTACTTCTGCCTACATCCAAGTTGATAAATATGGCACACTTTGAAGATCAAGTTTTGTTTTTTCGTCGCGGTTTTCAAATACTATAGTCTGTCATCTTTATAGCCCTTCTTTACCCCCATTTACTCCCTTAACTAGATCCTAAGCCTATCTGAAGTACATTTTATCAACAGACAAGGAATCCGCCTCGCTCTTAAAAGGAACAGAAGGCGTGGTTTTATGTCCACACAATGGCAAACATTCTCGAAGTAGATACATCCGAATGTTCCCCGCTCCAATAGCCTGCGCTGGTTAGTGTCGTAACAACCATTAAGAACCAACGAGGTGTACACAATTATACACGAAGACTGCACTGCGATTTGGATCTGATTACTATTGTGGCAATTTTGCTAGGTAACTTTTAAATTTAATTTTTAAGTACTTCATTTCTTTGGATAGAATACCGAGATTGGTTCGAAAATGATCAATATTTACGCTACGGTGACGAAGGCTACTGATTAATAAGGGCTGACAATGTAGTACTTTGTATAGTGTCTTTTGGGGCAATACAGCAATGGATAAATTATCTGACATCGACTTATTAACCCCACAACCCCTGGGTAAAGAGGTCTTAGCATGATTAACATCTAAACCACTGGTTTCCTTTTTTATACAATTAGATTTTTACTTCTTGCTCAAAAATGACGTTGCTGGTAGAATATTTTTAAGTTACATTATTTGTACTTGATTAATTTACCTCTACAGTTATTTGAATGCGCAGTTAAAACGTTCAAAATTATAACCGAGATAGTTAAAGCCCAAAAATGTGAGTGCCATCGAAAGTCTCACAGCATTGCGTGTTGTAAATCAGAACGACATGGGACACGTCACGACACACAGCGCATGGCACACCGTGACACCGTGACACCATGGCGCCGTGATGGTAAATAAACTAACCTATTGGATAAAACAGTATGTATTGATATTGAAAGGCGTGTGAAAAAGATTCGTCTCTATTCCTGTGTTAGTGTTGGTTTTTTATTAAAATATGGAGTTAAGTTATTATTTATTGTTCAGTATGTAGTTTTCTACTGACTGTTTGGTTATGACTATTTGTGTCCTTTTGTATGATTGTCAATTCACATTAATGCTCAAGTGTGTTGCTATTATCTATCCTAATATTATAAAACTGAAGAGTTTGTTTGTTTGTTTGTTTGTTTGTTTGTTTGACGCGCTAGTCTCAGGAACTACTGATCCGATTAGAAAAATTATTGCAGTGTTAGATAGCCCATTTATCGAGGAAGGCTATAGGCTATATATCATTACGCTACGACCATTAGGAGCGAAGTAGCAACGAAAAATGTTGCAAAAAAGGGGAAGTCTCTAACCCGTTCACATTTATGTGACGTCAGCGAAGTTGCGCGGGTCAGCTAGTTTAGACGTATTTAATGCATAATCGATGAAGGATGCTTATAAAGACTAGTAAAAGCTCCTACAGAAGGTTTGAATTAAAAAAGTGATGACGTGATGATCCAGCGATGCTGAAGTCGGGACCTCTAAATACCAAATAATTTTGAATTGTCTTTATTTCGATTTGATGAATTCATGACGAATTACAAACAATTTGGACAAAATTAAGATATGGCCAAATTTTATATACCGTATACAATTTGGCACACCTTATAAAAACACTACGCATATAATAAACTTGATACATCATCAGCAATATTTCCGCACAACCCAGGAACCGATCACGAAGGTCGTGCGATTGGCTGCAGAGCACTGACGCACTGACTCATTCACACTATGCGGGTATTAGTCAGTAGGTTAAGAGGACAATAGGCAATATGCAGATAAGTTTTAATAGCGTTTTTAATAATGTTTTGACCTTATTCTTTGTCTCTATTGTCTGAATGTCTGTCCGATATTGTTTTGACCCAAGTGGTCAGTGTTAAAGTGCAATTTGTTGTTTGCCTATCGTGGCCAAGAGTACAATTTAACAATCCGTAGGGATAATAATCTGGCTCGAATGTTAAGAGGACTGTCGTATTTACGTGTTCCCCCAAACATAGAGTTTAGTAATCTTTAAATACTTTTGGTAAACATTTTAATTTGATTTTTTTTTATGCTCCAACCCGACACAACTTCACCGCACTAAAGCGCCACAAAAGCAGTTTCGAATTCTGTTCTAATCACTTTGATGTTTATAAAAACCGCGCTAAGTATAACAAGAAGTGATCATATTCATTAGTATCAAGTAATAATCGTGCATCAATAAAGGTTAATAAACACTCGCGCCGAGAGATGATGAGATGAGCAATCGAGGACATTGTAGCAAGTAATAAATAATATAATAATGATGTCATACATCATTATGTTGATGACTTGATGAGTTCATACACAGTTATTTACTACAAGATTGATGATTATTACAGGTTATATTGTAACACATACGCCTACAGATTCAGAATATAGGGTAATTATTGTAAGAGATAATTTTATTACTTTCATCTGCTTCTCTAAGGACTTGACATAAGATTCCATACTCATTTTATGATAGCGAAAATATGTCTATTTACTTACTAAAATTTTGATGAAAATTTGAATGGATAGTAAAAATCAAAGAAAAGTCTTTCAAAATATCTAGCCCAAAATCTTGCGCAGGTCCACTTGTACACGCGGAAACATTCATGTAATATATTAATTGACTTTTAGCCCGGGTGTCATCACTAAACCGTCAATTAATTCAATGTAAAATACGTTTTGTGCATTAAACCTATATCTATGAAAGCGAAAAGTTGCGAAAAAAAATAATGCGAAAAAGTTTAACTGGTTTAGAATTTAGATACTCATCTAAACTACTGCTCACGTTTCAAAGAGCACTTCTAATCTAAACTTCTGTACAGTGCGTGTACAGTGGTTGCCCTACAAACGGTCACGCGAGCCCCCAACATTTTACTTGGTTGTTTATGCCATTCCGTGTAGGAAGCAGTCCACCGACGTTAATACCAAGTTTAATAATAAACTTAATAAGGAAAGTTCTTTTATTGTCACTTCCAAGAATATTGTGCACTGTGGCACTATATTTGTATTTTATTGTTCAATTTCACTAATAAAGTATGACCTGATATGCAACGTTGAGATGTTAGAAGCATATAACATAGTTATTCTTTTTCTAACTTTAGAAACATGTTAATTTTTACAGAATAAGTGATTTTTAATAACATAAGTATGGGTAGATCGTTCAAATATAATTGTAAAATAATGTAATCAAACAATTTTGTGATTATAAATCAAATTATTTTACGTCTAAAGGTTCCTTAAATCAATAGTGGAACAAATACACTTTGCGTATTAGACACTCCTCGTGTCCCTATTCAAGTGATTTTCGTAGCACACATCAATCTACGTAGCATTAGTTGACAGTCGTAGACCATTGTAGACATTTGTAGACAAACACCTTTGAAACACTGCTACGACGTTTCAAACACCACAATTTCTTAACAACTCTTATATTCTTTTTACCTACATTGAAGACAAATTATTACCATCTTAGAGCATATGTATGCAAGTGTGTTTAGCTGCAAGTAAACGGTATAAGCTGAAGTAATACACTTGTTTAAATATTAAACAATCACTCTTTAGTCGTTGCAATATTGTACGTGATCGGCTCATCGGCGAGGTTAAGTAAAGACTAGAAGAATATATGTAAGTGAAGTAACTTAGGTGATCCAGTTATTATTGTGATTAATTACAGAATCTTTAGGTAAAAACTATACTAATTTCTACTTGTTCATCTATATGCATTAAAATATTATAAAACGAAAATAAGACTTTTGCGATTGTTTGTTTGAAATGAGCTCCGAAACTACTGAACTGAATTCGGTGATTTTAGGAAGCTAAATTAGCGAGTTTAATTCTCAAAAACTTAGCAGTTGATTCGAAACGACGAACTGTGTATCACACAAAAAACTAAATTGTTTCGAGAGGGAATCGAACCCACGACCATCGCAATAGTCGTTTAGTTAGTTTCTTTAAGGTTTAAGTGTAGTAAGTCACCGACCACTTAAACCCTTAAAGAAACTAACTAAATGACCTCAAAACCAATTTTCAGTTAACTTAACCGTATGAGTGAATCATTGCCTATCATTCCATCACCCAGTTCTTTGTAGCAGAAACAAGAACGGATCGATAGCGTCGCGTGTTGTTATCGACGTCTAAACTCAATCGAGGTTATTAGGTATTCATAACTGTATGTGTGTGTTAGGGTAAATGAGTGAGGGAAAAACTTATGTGTGTCTACTTGTAGGGGAACATAACTTGGATGAAACCGCCTTTCGTAGGTATTGCGGTTGTATATTTGCCAAAAAGCAAGTAAATTTGACATTTCAATATTATAGCCCTATATCAGGAGATCCAGTCAAGTGACAGTTTATTATTTTCGTTTAATTGGCCTAAAGGGACAGGAGGCCCTCCTACTTTAGATTCAGAAGTTCTTTAATAAGAAAACCTGTTGTTTGCTAACATGTCTCAACTATTCTCAATCTCATATCTTCATATCTCTAATCACTAGCTAAGCACCAACAGCTATAATTTTATAGGCTGCTGCTTTACACCACTTAGGTAGAGAAAATCTCGAATTTTTTTAAACTAAAATATGTCTCAACAACATTGCCCAAATAACAAACGAAATGTTGACCTAAAAAAATCCACCCACCTGAATCATCATCATGTCCAGTATTCAGCTGTAACGCGAGCGCTCTCAGTTGTTTATACACTTGTACCGCTTCACTCCTCAACCAGCCATCGTCCTGGTCTTCCGGTTCTGCCTCCATCTCCGCATGCAACGACCTGGCCGTGTCTGCCGTGTCTATCGGGTCTGGCGCGCCGATCCTCTCGGCTAACGTGTCGTGGGACCTTTGCAGACGCTCCAGTTCTTTGAGGGTATTCTGGTATAGGTGTTCCTGGGGGAGAAGGTTTTGGAGTTAGTTGGTGTTGGAGTGTTTATTATTATTCTTAAGATTACTTTGTAAAGTAAGAGGTTATGGATGTAAATAGTAGATAGCTAATACTGAAAGAATCTAAACCTATATCTATTTAATGGACATTGGAAATGACTGGCAACGTAATGGTTTTTATGATATTTTTACTTTGAATGATTTTTTCCTATTAGTCAGAATTAGAGAACTTTAAGTTATTTAGTTAGTTATACATGTGACAATTTACCTCCTGTATTTTATTTGCCTTGAAAAAAACATGCAATGATTTTTTCCTTCTCCCAAAAACGAAAACCTGGACTTTCTATAGTCTTCACCCTACAACTTTACCGATGGGCGATACATAAAGTTGTACAAAAATTCGCTGCAGAAGAATTAAACTTCAACATCACTGCTTAATTCTACTTATCCTTGCATAATCGTAGCTCACTAGTATTATGATGCAAATTAACAAACATTTCTAGAACAATTAAGAAGAACGCAAATAAATGACAAAAGTAAGCCTTGAATTTAATGTTTTTGTTACGAATATATAATTATTATGTACAAGTTGTGCAAATATGTGCCAATATTGTCAGGGACGGTAATGAGAAGAATATTTAAATAACATGTCAATGGCGTATTCTTTCGTAATTGTAGCTGTTTTAGTTATTTCTAGACATATTTCAATAGTATTTGAGGTTTAGAAATGTGCTAGAAGCATCTGAGAATGTATTATTTATATCTATTTTGTTTGAAAGTCTGTCATTTTTATAAACGCATGGTAGTATTTAAAATATTGTCACGGCTTATTTAGTCAGCATTGCAGTATAAACTTCTATAAGTACATCGTTGCAAATTCTTCACTGTACTTATATGATTATTATAATTAACCTCATAAACATAATATTGTTAAAAATGCAAAAGCAACTTTGCTACGCTTTAAAATAAATCTTTAGTTAGTTACTTTACCATTCATTCATTATTTAAAAGACAACTCCCGCACTAGGAATTGCTCTTGTGTCGCGGGGACTTTTACAAACATACAAGCAACGGACACAGCACAACTAGACCCGAAACAATTATTTGTGGATCGCACAAATAATTGTCCCGTGTGGGAATCGAACCCACGACCTCCCGACGCAATGGTTGCGGCGTGGTGACCTAAACCACTGCGCCACGGAGGCAGACAAACTCCACGATACCTATTCTTAAGTAAAGTAAAATTGACGTTTAAGAAGTAACCACAATGACCTCCAAAAAACCTCAGTAGAATATAAAACCCTTCTATCAAAGTAGTGTGAACTAAATACCATAAAACCGTCTCCATGACCTCTCATGACCTTCTAGTAGCCACCTTAATGACTTTGCCAATCTTGATACAGTACTACCTCATTTAGTAGGTAGGTACAGTCAGCTTCAAAGATATGTATACTCTGTATTTTGTATCGTTACTTTTTTGTATGTAAATATTAATTTTATTATTGATATTTGTCGGCAATAATACGTTGTGATTGTTAAATTACTTTGAAGTTAACATACCGTAGTTATTTACCTATTTTCATAAAAAAATAATATCACAGAATATCACAATTATCACAATTAAAATAGTTTTTCTATGAACAAACATTGTACACAAAGTACAACAACCAACTAGTCAGTTATGTGTGGGAATCGAACCCATATCCTCTCGTGGCGCTAGTAATAGCGTGGCGACCTTAACCGCTGCGCCACGCGCCATGGAGACAGTCACAAAATGGAAAAATGTACTTTATTTTGGAAATAAATAGAAATTGTTCACCACAAACTAGATAAGTCATATTCTACAGCCTGTATTTTTAACCGCTTGGAAAGATTGTCCTGAGTATTAAATTCGATGTGTTAATTCTTACATATTTTTGACGCTGACTATACTTGTATACAAAGCATCGTTAGTAAAGTGGAAAGTATGGTACAAAAGGGTTCGAATAATAAGATGGCCTCTAAAGTTGCTCAATCCGCGAAACCTTCGGTTTAAACCGAGATTAGTTTTTAATTACTACCAACTATTGTTAAGAACGGACATTGTGAAGTAAAAACGAAATGTTTCTTTGAGATAAGAGATTATTGATAAAGATTGGTATCATTTTAAGATCAGCTGTTTACTAGATGTCTTGAATGTTTAGTTTGATACGATATTTTCTTATATCTTCTTCTTCTTCTTCTCAGCATATGTACATATATGTATTTGTCCATTTCTGGACGTATGCCTCTTGCATATCCTTCCAATGAGCTCTATTTGCGGCGTCTCTCATCCAGGTCGTGCCGTTTCTTTGATATCGTCCGACCACTTGGCAGTTGGTCTACCTACGCTTCTTTCTTCTATACAGATCATTAATTCCTAATCATCAGATCAGTATTTCGATTGCAAATTGAAACTTCCAATGATCGCGTAATCATTTCATTGTATTAAAATTGAAACGCACGATTGTGTGCATCGAAAAATAACACAATCACTTCATTTTCTAAGATCTATATACGGACATAAGTTTCATAACTAATGATACAGCAGTTTTGTATTAGAAATGTTCAATATCGTTCGAAGGTGAAGAATTACGTAATTGTATTCAAGTGTCTTACAAGATGTTATATTTATTTCAATCATTGGTTTCTTTTAGGTCAAGATTGCACTCGAGAGGTGCTAGTGGCGTTTAAAATTTATTTATAATCTTGTAAAGATAATTGTTTTGCCAGTATTGTAAAATGGAATTTTGAAAGACTTGTCTCTGATATTTTGAGCAAGTGCGTAAACTTTAGGAGTCAAGGAAATATCTGTCTTTTTTCTATAGGTGAGTTTCACGACTAAGAATATGATTATTTTGTTATCTTCCTAAGCACAGATACACAATTAGGAATGTTTGTCACTGTAAACGATAGTTATCGCATTCAGATCCGCCTTAATTAACTTTTATAAGAACACTAGCTGACCCGCTCAACTTCGCTCGCGTCATATAAGTAAGAGAATCATAATTTTCCCCGTTTTTGTAACATTTTTCACTGGTGCTCTACTCCTATTGGTCGTAGCGTGATGATATATAGCCTATAGCTTTCCTCGATGAAAAGGCTATCTAACACTGAAAGAATTTTTCAAATCGGACCAGTAGTTCCCGAGATTAGCGCGTTCAAACAAACAAACAAACTCCTCAGCTTTATATTATTAGTATAGATATAGATTTTTTGTATCCTATTCTGTACCACACGCTAATATGTTCTAAAGGAAGATGGCAGGACGATCTCTACACGTTTCTAGAAGGACAATTAGTAATCGGCCGAGGGAATAGGGGCTGAAAGTCTACGGGTGAGGCCTTTGTTCAGAAGAAGAAGGAAATTGTTTAGGCTAAATAAAAAAAGAGACTAATGCTAGATCACCTTGGCCTCCTCGTAATGCTAGCTTATCTATACTAATATTATAAAGCTGAAGAGTTTGTTCGTTTGTTTGTTTGTTTGAATGCGCTAATCTCAGGAACTACTGGTTCGATTCGAAAAATTCTTTCAGTGTTAGATAGCCCATTTATCGAGGAAGGCTATAGGCTATATATCATTACGCTATGACCAAAAGAAGCAGAGTACCAGTAAAAAATGTTACAAAAGCAGGGAAAATTATGACCCATTCTCTCTTATGGGACGCAAGTGAAGTTGCACGGGTCAGCTAGTAGCCTATAAGATTGTTTAAAAGTTGAAATATTAACCAATTCCTGTAAAAGACAATAGCCTGTAATTCCATGAATGAGTGTCATTATCACTAACAACGTGGGACATGTTTTATTCATCCTTCGTTTAAAGGAACTTCGACTTTACAAGTCTTGATATCCGGTGATTATATTATAAAGGTAGGTTTCTTAATAGATGTAGTGTTGATGTTTAATAGGTACTTTTGATAAGAGCAGGTAGTTGTTTTAACTTATTTTTTGTTAAAGAACTTTAAGCTACATAAATTAACCATATAATTTTTGTAGCAATATAGCTAGCTTCAAATATAATTTAGAAGGTTCCTATGTTGGTATTATGTGCTCTCTTTTAATCTATAAATGTCCAAAGCTGGGCTGAGTGGTTGACCAAGGGCTTTACATACCCTCGAGTAAAGCGTTTAAAAACTGTAGCATATTGTATGAAAGGTTTCATCAATATGTTCTTCGCCATCAAAGCAAATGATAACATTATCTATACTAATCTATACTAATATTATAAAGCTGAAGAGTTTGTTTGTTTGTTTGTTTGTTTGAACGCGCTAATCTCGGAAACTACTGGTCCGATTTGAAAAATTCTTTCAGTGTTAGATAGCCCATTTATCGAGGAAGGCTATAGGTTATATATCATCACGCTACGACCAATAGGAGCAGAGTAACAGTGAAAAATGTTACAAAAACGGGGAAAATTATGATTGTCTTAAGTGACGCAAGCGAAGTTGCGCGGGTCAGCTAGTTTCTATATATGTATATATGGAGACAATTAATCATTTTATTATGATATTATTAATATCACATCAAAGCTTACATATAAATGAATGTGTTATTTCAAATTACGTTAGTATCAAGGTTTTCCAATAGCATAGAAGATGGAACTAATTGTTAAAGTGGACGGTGCATCAATACGGTTTGTATGTGCAATTGATTAATTGCTAAATAATCAATCTACTACAATTTAGTCTCGCTTACGAAATAGACGTTGATTGGGTGAATTGTCTTCAGTTGAGGAGCAAACCACAATGAGATTTATAAAATAATTTTTAACTAAGCTTATTAAAAATCAATTCTATGATTATTTTGTTAATTAGCCTAAAATTGAAAAATAGATGTCAGATAGCTGGATACGAATCTACTCCTAGGTTAAGGTTTGGCCTTGAGTTCATAATCAGACTTTAAAAATATATTTTAATCAGTATCATAACTGATAGTATGTATGACAAGTGCCTTGATCATAATTATTTGATTAATTTTATAGGAAGATGGAAAAATATTGCGCCTAAGCTCTATTCGATCTCCTGACCATTGCATATATCTAAAGAAGCATGCCCACTTCCAAATTCCCTATTTCCTTCACAATTCAGAGCACCTTACAAACATTTACCAGTAGTATTTCCTCAATCTCCTTACCTGTTCTTTAAGCTGTCTCTCGAGCGCCACGATCCGGTCGTTGGCCTCGTCGAGCTGCTGCATCAGATTGTCCTTGTCCTGCAGGGAGCCCGTCAGCCTCCTCTCCAGGTCCGCCTTCTTGTCCGTCACCAGCGCCAGCTCCGCTTTTAGAGACTCCAGGCTTTGTACGTGGTCCTGTGGTAATGAAAGTGCATTTTAGTTTTGTGACTATTTTGATGGAAGTTAAAACTAAAATCCATATCCCTAATTAATTTGGGACCTTCTATTGGTTTATATGAATCTTAACTAATGTTATGATTATGTGAAATTGCTAATGCTGTTTTCTTACATCAGGGATTTTGTTAAATAACTTATGGTTTAGGGATTATATTTTTATCATTATCGTAATTGGTTTGTATATTTTTAGCTCTGTAAAGTTAGATAGACGCTGTGAGATGATTCTGGTACATTTTCACCCAAGACTAAAAAGGGAGTTTATTTATATCCATAATGTATTTTTGTGGCTTGAATAGCATGTATAGAAAATAACTTGAAAAATAACGAAATATTCTAGATGTAGTTTGACTAGGAACCAATTTCTATAGATATCTTCATTCAAACAAGTATTTGTAAACTGTTGCCTAACAATGTATTCTCTAATATTATGATTTTTACAACTGGTATGTTCAAAATTACCGTGTTTCACACAAAATGATCGCGTCTGTCACGGTATTTAACTAGTTTGTTATCTGTTGATTGTTAATCTACCTTTACAATTGGATAATACGTTTATTTTAAGATTGGAAGCAGCTTTTAAAACCTTTCATATCAAATTTACTTGTTTATTCCGGTCATGCGTAAATTTAGTTACATATCTACTATTCCAAAAAGCGTAGATTTGGGTGATTACTAAAGACTTTTGGTTTTGTTTTCACAGACCTTAACTCCTACTGTAAGTTGCCATGTCACTTGCATTCGTATATTTTTTCTGATGTCCCGTTTCTTTATAAAGATTACATTTTCCAATATTCAATTTTGTAACATTAACTAATACAACTGTTTGTCCGTAAACTCATAACGAGCATATTTATCTCTTGTAGGGATCGAACCCACAACCCCCAGGGTAATGCAAAGGTCGTGGACCTTCTACCATCTGCAGTAATCTGCACTTATAATAACATATACACATACCACGTTAGTCATATCAAATTCCCTCACAAAAGACATTCATAGACATCATAATTTCCTCCCATCTCACCTGTAAACTGGTCTTCCTAATAGAGCACTGGTCTTTGAGACCCTCGAGCTGTGCCAGCAGGTGTTGTTCCGTGGCTGAAGACTCCTTCAACTGTGCCGTCAGTCTGGAGTTCTGTGCCGTGAGTTCGGCGATGAGGCTGGCTTTCTCTTCATCACGCTGGAACAAGGAGAAAACATAAAATTAGTTATAATGCTTTTAATATGACTAGATTGCAGTTGAAGACGCCGATTTGTTAAATGTGGTTTTGACAGCTTCTGACCATGGCCAAGTGCTAAAGAACTAGTTAGTCACTGTTATTTTGTTATGGTCCGGAAAATTTTATTTGTCACAGATTACATTGCCCGTGGTCAGAAGCTGGCAAAACCATTTTCTCATTCCAAGTAGAGACTGTATTTTAATATTATACCTTAGAAACAACTGACCACTAACCATACGACAAACAAACAAAAAAACAGAAACAACTGTCATAATGAATTATTCCACGTTCTTTGATTGCGATTTAATTAGTTCAACTTGAGAACTTTTGCTTTTCAAGACCGTTGTTATACTGCTAAATAGTAATTAAGTATCATATTTATAATATTGTCACGTATGCAAATAAGTTAAAATACTAGTTAAACTTAATATTACCGCGAATAAAGCAGCAAAAATCACGTTTCCTCATATTCACTTTTAAAATCAGTGTATTAATTTTGTTTTATAGCACATGACACATTTTAAGCGCAATTCACATGCGAGCAGTGTGTTACCATCCAAATGAAATACAAGAAATAAAAAATATCATCAAAATTGGCCCATCCAGAAGAAGTAATGAGGTAACAAAAATCAACCAAATTGAGAACCTCCTCCTTTTTTCAAGTCGGTTAATTAGATCTGCCCGTGCCAATCACTGCCGGATACGTACCCACTTACTGTGTGATTGTCCTTTATAGCCAGTAAAATCATGGATTACATAAAATAAATGTTTCTACCAATGTAGTACAAACATAGGCTACATACCATATAGTACCAAGGTCAGTGCTAGCTTTGATTCGTGAAAAATACGCGGAAAAATATGCTTTGTTATTTTATACATGCGTTCTAAGAATTAGTTAAATGGTAATATTTTGTTGGTATTATAGAGTATCGTTTTGGTATTTCGTGGTATGTGCGTGACACATAGATCTGTGCGATTGTTAGTTGTTTTTGTATATGCTGACACATGGGTCTCTATTCTTTATGATTACTAGCAGACCCGACAGACGTTGTCCTGTCTAATAAATTAAAAATTAATTAAAAAAACATTGTCCAGCGGACAAAATTGTGAATCTAAACCATTCTCAGATCCCCTTGAACACACACAAAATTTCATCTAAATCGGTCCAGTCGGTTAAAAGAAGTTCAGAGACATACACACTTACAGAAGAATTATATTATATAAAGATTACTATTGTTCCTGTGTTTTGGAAGTTAAGTATTAAGCTAGGCGGTATAAAATTGGGTTGATTAGTACGTGTGTTGGAGTCTACAGTTAAAACTGATTAGTTATCTACAATATCTAGTTCTTACCATTTAAAAAGCAAATCATACTATTTTTGTATCTGTTCTAAGGTATATTATAGTTTAAAATATACCTAAAGGATCCACAAATGGATTTGAATTATGACATTCGCATTATTTTCGCTACTGCATTTCTTCGGCTTATAACCTTACAATTTCCTGTCTATCTTCTAAAATTAGCCAAACTTAACGGCATTTTATAAGGTCACTACAACCTTTATCTTAAAAAGATTAATAAAACTAACTACTTAAACCAGGAATCGCAAACAAAGTTAGTTCATTAACTTCAAACGACTATAAAAATACCTTCGTATAAATCTACTAAAACCAAACATTTAACCATTTCTCGGACGATATTGTTCTAACCACGGACCGTAGCCAACTGCCTAATAAACGTAACACCCCTTTGCTTTTACGATTTTCAACCTTAATTCGTAGTGATAAAGGCTTTTATATAAATTGCGAAACGATTTTTTCCGAGCCGTTTTGGAAGGACGTCAAAAGGCGTGACGCGCTTACAACATTGTCTCTTGGATACTTATACGTATTTTTAGTTTATTTGGACAATGAATTAATGGTGTTTTTGGTGGCTTACACAACCATACTAATGAAGGATTTTCAGAATATATATCCAACTAGGAATAGCCTTTGAAAATGATAAATCTATTTTTGATTGCGAGTTGCAAATTACATCTAAATAAAAAAAAAATAACCCGTAACTGTCCTACTGTTGAGTGCTGTGCAGGAGTCACATCTTAGAATGGAGGAAGGGTTAGAGCAAGGGTGTCCTGGAATGGAGAAGGGCTTAGAGCTAGGGTGTCCTGCTGAAATGGGAGACCTTGAGACGACCACACTGGCTAATTTCGGGTTGGGTTAATTTTTATTTAAACGCTTATCTCTGACTGGTGGAGGATTCGAATAAAGATTTTTGTGAATGACAGCCACATTCTTAAGCTATAGGTTATTTAAAATAACGACAAAACCTACGCAAATGAAATAAAAAGTTGTTGTGCCTTATGAGATTTTTAGAAAAATGAATGTTTTATCTAAATATTTTTGTCTTCAAAAGTATACAATGTAAACGTTTTTAATCAGTCATATTTGACCAGATGCGGAAGACGTAATATGACTTTATATAGTGACGTATTTAGTAACAAAGGAATATAACAATAGTTATAAATTATGAACAAATAAATACCAAACTGTAACTGAAATGCGTAAATCGCATTTTTATTATTGTAACGTAATGTACATATCTGGTACGTAATATGTATGGGAAAGAGCACTTATATTTGTTTCCACTTGTACCACCATCATATTTTTTATACGCATTTAATAATATATAATTTCGACTTCGTTACCAGACGTTACTTTTAAAACAAATCCAATGCCCAAAAGAAATCCTCAAAAACTTGAAATATAACAAACCTTAAGTTGTCTTACAATTCGACAGACGGAGCCACTGCCACACCAAATCAGATTGTATGAATTTATGATATCTATGGTCGGGATCCCTTTATTGGTAGAAGTTCACTAATGAACTCTTAACTTTAATATACTGACTATCAATATTGATTACACAACGAAACTGAACTTTCAAAATTGTATCAATCAGTTCCGAAACAAAGAAAGTACCTTGAATTTACCTCCTTGAAAGCCTATAGCCATACAATTGTCCAAACAAACAATCATAGAAACACTATATTTTAGTATTAGCCAACGCCGGTGTCTGGTCAGTAATTGAGGATGTTGTGGACGGAACCAGTACATCCTGGAAGGTGCTGAAGGTTGTCAGTCAATGCCATGGGTTTTATTATTGTTTTAGTGAGGACATATTTGGGTATTGTCGTTGATATCGCCGTGATGATGTTATTAGTGCTAAATTAATTTTGGTGTTTGGTACCAATTTTTCAGTTGAGTAAGGGCCCGTTGTATAGTTAATATTTAAGTTATTTATAAACATATTTTGATCAGCGTTTTTCACAATGCAAACGAAGAGAACATAAGAATAATTACAAAGTACACTAAAGTATCGTTTCTCTCGAATTTAATTGCAATAAGATGAATCAACAGACTTATGATCATTTACAGATATTGTGTGTTCAAATTACGTACAACACTGTCATTCAAGAGTTATTTAACGAACATAGTTTTTTTAAATATCCCTTTAAGTACCTACCCACATAATTTCACCCTTAAAACGTTCAAACAAATGATCAAGTCATAACAGCAACGAACGAGCCAGACAATCAAACAAAAGTGCTTGATACAGGGTGCGCCGTTAATTGGCTAATTGTGGCTGAAAGCTACAGGGTGTAGCCGGTGACGATAAATTCCATGAATTACGTAATTCATACGAAAATGCCGTGACCTTCTGATACGGCCTATGTATAAGCCCTTGAAGGACGATCGATATGAGTTTAAAAGAAAGGTTTTTTTAAACCTAGATATGGTATGGTATCCAGACAAATGTTTAAAGTTGCAGTAACTTGTGGGTCAATGTAAGCATGATTGTATGACCTTAATATTGTGTTAAATTAATAAAGATATTGTGGTGTCCAATTTTATACATATCGAATTAACAATGAAGCCGGTTAAATTTAACGAAAAGACTTACATATTGCTACATTACTATGGACACGAAAAAACGCGTTTATTATATGGAGACCAGCGTAGTAACAGAAACAGTCTGGTGACAGACAGACAGATGGAAAGACAGACAACGGAGGCTTAGTAATCCATTTTTACGCTTTGTGTATGGAATCGTAAAAATATCAATTTTTTTTATTTAAGGTCTTACGACTTTAATTCTAACCTAATGGATCGAACATTTCTTACAACGACTTACAAACTCATAAGTTCCTACACAGACATAATTTGCTCACGATTTGTAAATCATTATAATATTATATGTAGAAAGTGTTAAGTAATAAACTTAGTAATCAACATTGATTTATTACTCGTCATTATCGGTACGTGAGGAATATTGCTAATATTTGCACATCAGACGTGCCATTAATACGGCTTACTTCGGCTTACTTCTTGTATCGCTTTCGAAAATCATTTTAGGTTATTGGTGAAGTGGTATAAGGTGTTACCCATATAGTATATTTGAGGTAATTTTGTTGCCATCAAAGGTAATTGTAAGCCGGGGGAAAAACTAATGAAAGACTGTTTTCAATCTCAGGGTTCGTTTTGACTAAAGATAATATAATAATAAGCGAAAATAAATTTCATCAATAAGCTCAGCCGTACTAAATTATGGTATGTGAGCCGGCCTAAAGTAATTCTATTTTGAGGTGGTTTCTTATCGCATATAACCACGCTACCGCGCCCATCTCTCGTAAAAGTGGCCTCAAACAACAGCCTTTTGTAAACTACATAATATACCTAAAATGGGTGCCAGCGTCCAAAGTCGCAATAAAAACACTAGTGCTCAACACAAGAATCGAACCGCAAATCCTATGAATCAGGCACAGCCACTATCAATTGTGTAAGCAGCTTAACAAAGCTTTGGAATGTCCAAACTCGTGACTATACAAGCAGAGTCCCTCTATCTTAGACATAGTAATTTACCGAAAGTAAAGCCGACCCCTCACGTATTCGCCGGTCATCGATAGTTTTTGTAGTACTCTCGAGTAACGGCACTGACGGGCTTCGTCATACCATGTTTGTTACTAAATTCTATGTAAAAAAATGTTTAATGTGCTGATGTGCAACTTTCTCGTTTAGTTTTAAAATAAATATGGGGTTTTAATAATTTTTATACAGTTCTAAACATTATGCAATGTAAAGTACCATCTGTACCGGTAGTCCAATAGTTTCAAAGATACGTTCAGTAATGGTTTATTTTCTTAAAAGAGAAACGAAAATTTGAATAAGTATATATATTTAGAAGTATATATGTATGTAATAATAAGTATGTTTATTAGTTATTTGGTTACAAGCTCTCCTTAGTTTGGAACCAAATGACCGTATGAGAGATGTTCGTAGTATAATATTAGTTTATCTTTTTAGCTGAAAATTGGAAGTGCCGTCAAAATCCCTGTAGCGTAATAGCACGACGTAATGGTGACGGTAAGAAAGGTGTTTAAGAATCAAATCATTTTTTAATTCTACTGAAATAGGTTAATGTTCATAATTATTTAATGACCTATTATTTTGTGGTGCTGGGTTGTCCCACAAGAGCTAGAGCGGTGTCGTGCGGGACAGCTAGTAAAAAATATTATCAAGATAACTTTTAAAATAGCAACCAATTCAACAATAGAGTGCCGAATATACAGAAGGACGTAACCCGTTTTTTTTTTTTTTTTTTCGTCAGGGAAACCAATCGGGGTGGCTAAAATGGTCGACCCACCGGCTAGGTCCCCGCCGCACTGGGACTGCGCAAACGGGGTATGTGGTCCGCCGTAGAGCCCACTAAAAACCTGACGAGTGTCCAACCACTTCCGCAAAGACGTGCGCCGGGATAACCGCTATAAGCTAGTACCGCAAGACGCACGCCATGCGCGGCTCGCCCCCCTACCTGGGGGGCCCTACCTTGGGTGATGCCGCCTGGGTGGATAGTGACGGCATCAAACACCATAGACGATGGACGTGACACCACCCGCCCATCACCTATCTTGGGAACCTCACCTCTCCTGTGGGCGACGGAAGTCCCATCTCCGTCACCCGGAGGTTCCAGTTAAGGAGGAAGGCGGCGCAAGTGCGCCGCCCGCCTGCGCCCGACGCGGCGTCGGCGGTTTGGGTCAGCGAGGGGATCGAGCTCCCTGGCCCGCTCCGCTTCCTCCTTGCGCTTGATCACCTCCTCACAGAAGGTGACCATGGCGCTCCATGCCTCGTCACTGTCGACCATGGCCTGGCACACGGTCGAGAGTGACAGATCGGCTCCGATGGCGTCAACAAGCGCCGCGCGCGGCACCGACCACGCCGAGCACACGGCGAGTGTGTGTCCCGCCGTGTCCTCGGCACAGCCGCAGTGATGGCAAGCCATCGTCGACTCCCTGCCGATCCGGCACAGGTATCTCCCGAAGCAACCGTGCCCGGAAAGGACCTGCGTCAGCCGGAAGGTCATCGACCCGTGTCGCCTGTTGACCCACCGATCCAGGACCGGTCGGATAGCGCCGATGGTCAAAACACCGGCGCTTGGCTCTACCAACCGCTCGGACCACTGCCGGAGGATTTCGTCGCGGCACTCACGCCGTGCGAGAGCCCCCGTTGGCAGCGACCCGGTCCCCGTGTCCCTCTCTGCTCTCGCCTGGCGGTAACGTTCCGCCAAGGCACGAGCCTCGAGGTCCCATGGGGGAGTCCCGGCGAGGACACATGCCGCTCCAAAGCTGACGGTCACATATCCCCGTATGGCCCTGTTCGCCATCACTCGTTGCGGTCTCTGAAGGACCGCAGTGTTCCGGCGATTCAGGGCATCCACCCAGATGGGCGCCCCGTAAAGAGCCATCGAGCGCACAACGCCGGTGTAAAGCCGGCGGCATGCACCCGAGGGCCCCCTCAGGTTCGGAAGCAATCTTCCCAGTGCCCCAGCAGCTCCAACAAGTTTGGGTGCAAGGCGACGGAAGTGCTCCCGAAAGTTCCACCTGCTGTCGAGGACGATGCCTAGGTACCGCATCGACCTACCAACGCTAATGGGAACTCCGCCCAAGAAGGACGTAACCCTGCCTCACATAATAACAGAATTAAGATCAGATAATACATCGTTTTAAAACAAAGCAAGTACAAGCCGGCCATTGTCATAGTGTTATGAGAGTATGAGAAAACATCGATTATTTTATAATGTTCAATAAAATATGCTTGTGTAAAGTTCTCCTGAGAAATTCTTGTCATTATGATTGAAGTTTAATAAAAATATTAGCTTTGGTATGAGAAATACTCTCACCACCATTTCTGGGTTCTCTTTAATGAACTTAACAGGCTTTTCACCGTTTTTTAGTTTAAAGTGACGTCACAAATGATGTATTATAAAAATACATACAAATAAAAAATATTGCAATATTATACAAAAATCTTTTTTTTCCTCAATCTTAAACACTGTTTTAAAAAAACAGTAAGTTGTAATAAAATAGTCAATCTATTTCTGCCTCACTGTTAGGCAACAGTGTCCACCAAAAATAAGGTAGCAGTTTTTACAAAGCCTAAATAAGAGCGATATCTATATAAAAACTAGCGGACCCGACAGACGCTGTCCTGTCTACACGCCGTCTGTTGGATCCAATGTAAAACATTCCAAAATCAACAACTACTAATAAATTAAAAATTAATAAAAAAACCATTGCTCAGCGGACAAAATTGTGAATCTAAACCATTCTCAGATCCCCTTGAACACACACAAAAAAATTCATCAAAATCGGTCTAGTCGTTTAAGAGAAGTTCAGTGACATACACACTTACAGAAGAATTATATATATAAAGATATCCCGAAATATTCTACTTAAATGTTTAGTCTAGCTAAACATATTTTTTCTACGTCTAACTACAGTAGTTCTTATTCGGATTAAACGACATTTCGCAATGGCTGCTGTCACCGCTTCGTATAAACCTTGACAAATAGCGCGGTAGTAATGTGCAGTTTCAATGTTAATTACATAGAAACGTATTTTGTGCTCGATGTAGGGTCAAGGCGTAATGTTATTGTTTCTACTCAACGTTTTTAACAATACAACAATGAAGGATTTAGGTGTAGCTCAGTGTGGTGAATTTGGCAATTGAAATTAAGATTTTTTTCGACTAAAAAAAAAAACTTGTCATTTTAGTTCCTTGAACAAGATAGTATAAGGAACTAAATAAGGATTTTTTTTTAAATTTTATGATCATTTGCGAGAAGCGATGACCGCTTCTAGGCCCAATAAAGATCAATTTACCAGTTTAGAATTTTTAAACTATAAAGAATAAAAATTGTTTGAAAAAGAATCCTATTACATGGGACTAACATTGTTAGCTCCAAAACGTGGATATATTTCATAGACCTCTGCCAAAACCTTCGGGTATAACAGCCGTGATATTATTAGGTCGGGGGAAAAGTCTTTTTACATTATAGTATGTATGAACTTGTAATAAAATCTCTTTGGCTTCAAGAATCACAAATGAGTACACGGTTCATTAGGTTTCTTTCAGTGAGCCCGTGAGGTACCCAAATATCGAGCTATTTTGTGTAGAGAAAACATTTTTTTAAAAGTTCATACATACTATAATGCGAAAAGACCTTTTTCCCCGACCTATTATGTATGTATATATTTACACCTGTTGACATCACCAATCTATCAGAGCACTAATCCATATAAAATGGCTGTGTGTCATTCACAAAAAGCTCCATTATTCTTTAGTAATAAAATGGCAGCATTACAGCCTGTCATTATTAGTAATGTGCTGGCCATTACTGCAGGTGTTCTATGTTTAGTGAATGTTGTATGATGGAGATTAGATACTAAGTGCGTTAAGTAAATGAAATAAACTTGATTATAGTTTCGGTTATATGTTTGTTTCTTGACAAAAGAAGCGTCCTGGAAGCTTTTTTACTTCCAAATTGAGGATATTTTTTGTTAATCTATGAATTTTTTGAGGCTTATTACACCGAAAGATTTAAGGTGTTTCGTCTAAGTATGCCCAGCAGTATAGTAAGTCAAATGCAGCAGATAGAGCTTCTTTTATATACATAATATTTAATACAGACGAAATACATCGATTGAATAAACTTTCAATCGATGTATTTCGACTATTTACTGTGTTAAAAAATAGTCTTCGTTAATCTGGAAAGTTTGCTTAAAAGTTCATAAATATAGTTCATAGCAAGTAGCACTTTTATTCTCTGCCTGCCCACGTGAAGTATTTTCATTCAAAAATAACATTTCACGTTTTAATTTTTGTTGATGTCCAGAGTAGAGCGTAGTGGAGGAGAAAGATTAAGAAGACCACACTACCATATGGACTCATAGCATGGAAGAGTGAGAGAGAGAGAGAGAGAGAGGGAGAGAGAGAGAGAGAGAGGGGTTTATTCAAACATTAAACCGGTGATAAATTATTTTATAAGCATCATAAATATACCTATCCATGAAGCATGTAATCGTAAA
The DNA here is from genome assembly GCF_050436995.1 of Anticarsia gemmatalis. NCBI lineage: Eukaryota > Metazoa > Arthropoda > Insecta > Lepidoptera > Erebidae > Anticarsia > Anticarsia gemmatalis. The sequence continues at coordinate 1,765,752 of NC_134764.1, read as the reverse complement.
CTACAGTAACACAAAAACGATAGAAAATCATACCGAATTTGAGATTCAATCTGTTCATCCAACCGTTGTGACTTTTAACCTTACATTTTAACTATAAAATGGTTAAAAACGTGTTAAATTTGAACCTTATAATGTCTAGTTAGTGACAAATGTTACGAAATATAAAGTTTTGTATATTTTTGTTAGTTTTTCTTTACATTTCATGGTGATAGACATGACGGCCGTGGCTAAAATAGCGTTGGAGTGAAAAGTAGCACTTGATCTTTACTGTACTTGAAAAATAGTAATGTTTTGTGTATCTTTGGATACTGCATTTGCATCGGTTAAAATATAATAAACATTTTTTGTCTTACTATTTCTCTTAACAAAAATCTAGACGTTTGTCATAAAGCTATATTGTGTTGATTTTCTTGTATTTCAAAACTTTCTTATTACATCACTCCAGCCTAATATCAATTTCGTTCTAAGTTTAAAAAAGTACAAAAATATATCTTACTAGCTGACCCGCGCAACTTCGCTTGCGTCACATAAGAGAGAATGGATCAAATATTTCCCCGTTTTTGTAACATTTTTTACTGGTACTCTGCTCCTATTGGTCTTAGCGTAATGATAGAGAGAGCCTATAGCCTTCCTCGATAAATGGACTACCTAACATTGAAAGAATTTTTCAAATCAGACCAGTAGTTCCTGAGATTAGCGCGTTCAAACAAACGAACAAACAAACAATCAAACAAACAAACTCTTCAGCTTTATAATGTTAGTATAGAAGTATAGATTGTCAATCCGTTTTAGGTCTTCAATCAGGTGACAATAAAGAATTAAGGGAACTATCCTTCAGTTTAAATTAAAACCTTAAGTTAAGTTGAATTGCGAAGGTATGACGAATACGCGATACATTTACTTTCCAACTATGTTTTAAGTATGTCGTAAGTCACGAAAGGGTTTAGTTACCTCAACTCATTATGCCCTTAGTACACGTCTTTGAATCCTGATCAGCATAGCAATAGATCAATACATCAATCAGAGCACCTGTTTCTTACGTCACTCATTACATCAAATGATTAAATGTAACTCGATCAATTGCATCAAAACTTAGGCTATGCATACAAAACGCAGTATAAGTACAGTCGAAGGCAAAAACATGTATAGAAAATACATAAATAATTATCACTTTATCCTACTAATATTGTTAACGCGAAAGTTTGTAAGGATAGATTGTACGGAAGAGTTTATGTACATATTTTAGTTGTCTCTTTCACGAAATATCTACACAACGGACTTTCATAATTTTGCTTACACGATTAGTATAAAACCTAGACTAACAAATAGGATACTATTTACCTAGTTAAATCAATTCACGCGGACGAAGTTACGCGCAGCCATTATCTATACTAATATTATAAAGCTGAAGAGTTTGTTTGTTTGAACGCGCTAATCTCAGGAACTACAGGTCCGATTTGAAAAATTCTTTCAGTGTTAGATAGCCCGTTTACCGAGGAAGGCTATAGGCTATATCATCACGCTACGACCAATAGGAGCAGATCAGCAGCAAAAAATGTTACAAAAACGGGGAAAATGTTTACTCATTCTCTCTTATGTGACGCAAGCGAAGTTGCGCGGGTCAGCTAGTAAGTTATATGAGACGGTTTCCTTCATTGTATATGCACAGACGTCATCTAAGGGTCTCTTAGGTAACAGTTATGTGATGGTCTACATAACACGCTCTTAGGTATCCATTATTCAATGATTTGTACGCGGAAGCTGCTCGGTTATAAGTATACTGGTGGACCCGGTAGGTAATGGTAGCCGGTGATGCTGGAATCTGTAATTCGATAACATACAGCAAATGTCTCTCAGACACAGACATACATAAAATCTAGCCCTCCCAAAGGGTTAGGTAGAAACTTACGTAACTTACAAGTACAACCCTTAAACACTTCCTCGCTCAGATTTAAGAATAAAATTCAATTAAACACAATTTATTTTCCTTATAAATCATTGAGCTTATTACCGCAAACACAAAGATACAGATGTCTTTTGTTTTCTATTAAAATGAAAGTAAACCTTTGAAAGGGCAAGACAAGGCAATATATTTTAATTTTTTCTGTCAAGTCATGGCAAAACAAAACATTGTTAATTTATCTTACACTACTGTTACAGTTATTGATGGTCGTAGATTTTTTAACTAAACTTAGCCCTTTAAGAGAAAACAATACAGGTTAAAAGGTTTCATGTTTAAGTACATATAATATACATATATGGAAACAGCTTGACAGAAGAAATTTTAAGATAAATGATGTTCTTAGAAAATTCTTTTTTTTCAGTTTGTTTAACTTGTACGAGTAAATACTTGTTGTTTGTAGAGCATACAATTGTGGCAGTGTCGAAAACGATTGAAAATATATTATATTCATTAGTATTTGTGACTTAGTTAGCAACAGATCGATCTCTGAGGTTAAGCAACGCTTGCCGAGGTTGATTTGTGGATGGGTGACCATCTCATACATATCGAGTTCCTCCGTGTTTCGGAAGGCACGTTAAATTGTGGGTCCCGGCTGTCATTTTCGAAGATCTTTGACAGTCGTTAACAGTAGTCAGAAGCTTGAAAGTCTGACAACCAGTCTTACCGAAGAGTACCGTGTTATCCCAGGTAACTGGGTTGTGGAGGTCAGATAGGCAGTCGCTCCATGTAAAAACACTGGTATTCAGCTGCATACGGTGAGACTGGAAGCCGACTCCAACATAGTTTGAAAAAAAGGCTAAGCTGATATAATATAATATTTTGATTGGTGAATTCGTCATAAAGTACTTATGGGTTTTACTTAATTTTCATTCAAGTTCAAGCTCTTTTCTTTAAGTGCTTTAGTAACAAAATAAACATTCCTTCCGATAGATGTAATAACTATCTTCAGTATTCAACTAACCTGTTTGACGGAAGTATCCCTGGAGTCGATCTTGGAGGTAAGCTCTTTGATGTCATTCTGCAGTTCCAACAGCCTCGCCTCGTACTCGCCTTGTGTCGTGTCCAGCCGCCGCCTCAGTAGGTGCTTCTCTTGTTCTAGTTCCTGAACAAATACATATTATATTAGCTTTTTTTAATAAAGACCTTTATAACAGATTCGAGCAGTCAGCTGCCAGTGTAACTTGCGCCGAAACGTTCAGTTTTTCCCCAATATTAGATAAAAAATAGATTGGAGTAAGTATCCATAGTTACGACCTGCTTGAGAATTAAAAAAACTGCTTTAAGCATGAAGTTCTAAAATTCTGATTTTTCTTTAATGATAAAATTTTAATATCATGATTTTTCACTGAATAAATCAGGTAAAGCTGATGTTATTACATGGTTCTTAAGTCGGTAGCGTGTGGGGCAATGGGTATCGTATTTTTATTGAAGAAGACCAAAAAACATTCTTTAGCGGAGTGTGAATAGGTGATATGAAAAATGAACTTTAAACAGGAAGCAGTAAAATTATTTGGCTTTCTTAAATCATATGAAGTAGACATTACTCATAATATAAATCTACGTATTTTTGTAGTATGTCGCTTATTAACAAGAACTCAGCATTCACTCGGAAAGTTTCAACATATAAACATTACCCGCCTTACAACCAATTAGCCAAACTAATAATTACTTTAATCTAATCACGCAATTTCAACCTCATAATTTACAAGTGTTTTTATCAAGTGCACTGAACGGTTTAATTGAAAGAATAAACAAAAAACTCCACTATTTCCGCGCCGGAAGTGCACTGGGAAGAACTGTTCCGCCATTTTGTTTCCCATCCATTGTCTATGGTGCGAACTGTGTTATTAGAAAGCATAGTTTACTGTTTATGAAAGATGCTTAATTAGTGTTACAGATGGGAAATATTTGATTTAAATTACGTAAAATTAACAAGCTTGTTTCATTGAATAAGATGAGATTTAATTGTTTTAAGAAGACTAGAGTACAATAACTACGTAAAACTTGTTTAAATTCCCTATGGGTAAAGAGTTGACTAAACCAAACTAAGGTTCGTACTTATAGCCTATTATCAACTAGAATCACGGTTTTGAGATCCTATTTTTAAATCTTAAATGGGTTATGCGAGCTTCCTATTGATTTCAGTCTTAAAATACGAACTCAAGTAAACGATGAGAGTAAAAGTTTTACCTATATAACATAGGTACACTGAAACAATGTCCGGCCTAGTATCTACATCTATAGATCTTTACATTACCGCTTAAGACAACTATGAATGGTTTATATTTTTATTTTTAACTTAGTAACAGAAACCAAATAGACAAAAAAAATACATTTCAGCAACAATATAATGATAATTAATTATGCGTCACGTCATCCGCCATTTTGTAAAAACGCGGCCATAGACAAAAGGAGTGGACGTCATATTTGTTTAAGTTGCATTTGTGTAAACAGTCCATTGATATTATTGAGAACTTGTGTTCAAAGAAAAATACTTTTAGTAGTTTTATTTTGTTAAATGTGCTCTTTTGTGAATGGGTACTGAGAATATTATATACGTTGGTTTGATTTTAAACGACACACACATTTTTTTTTGTAAAAAAAAATGCTGCTGTTTCGCAGCGAATGGTTACTAATAGATCAGCCAAGGGTTTGATTCCAGGTTGTACCATCGTTTAAGGGTGGTCACCTTACTTAAATCATAAAAATAAACACGGGTCTGTCTGATACGCCTTTAACGGCTAAACTCCCAGGCCGATTTTCATGAAATGTAGCCTGTAAATAGATAATGATGGAATGTGAGAAACATTCCTTTGATAGCTCACGTTTAAATGCCAACTCTTTGCTCACTAAATCTTGATAAAAACATAAATAAATCGAATTGTACTAATAAAGAAGTTCACAAAAACCCGCGGAAAACCTTTCTATTCCCTAAATATAGTGACAAAACCTTCAAACCTTTGTGACGAAGTTGTTTTTATTACAACTCGTACAGTCACGCTACACATCACACTTTAAGAATCGTTATAATAGTAGGAGTATAGTAGTAGCCTATTCATAATTTTAAAATAGACTAGAACCGTCGTTCCAAGTTTTTGCCGGTAGCGGTATTCTCTACAATCGGTGCTATCGAGTATTGAGAGTTTGACGTTTAGAATGTACTGCTAAAATAGTTCCTACAACGCTCATTAGAGGCGCTGTCGCGCTGATAAGATTTTCATACGAAATTTCTGGATGACAAGCCTATAGTAGTAGAGAATCGAGCTACTGATTATTATACTAATATTTTCGACAGCTACCCTGTTGTTGTTAGTCCATAGTGGAAGAGAATTGGATTATAGTACTTTAATGTCAACCTAGGCCTGGTACATAATGTCTGTTGTTTGTATGTTTGTAAAAGTCTTCGCAATAATTCATAGTGTTTATAGAAAACCTTCAATTTCTACCTGTGGGTACCATGTCTGAAACGGTTTAAGCTGTACCATTTCGGAAGGCAAGGGTGAAAAAACAGTTTTATCTTGTTGACAAAGAAAAGCCTTCACAACTCAATAACAAGTTTCTTATAACATTTATAATAAAAAATGTGATATTAATATAAAAACATTCGCTATCAGTTGACCGCATACCCTAATTGTCAAGTGAGAGTGCCCTGTTACACTCAATGATGTTGAAAGCGAACTTATACGGGCCTTATCATTACAAGGTCTTGCTAATATACGATTTTTAAGGAATTATATCTGTGGCTTGCAATTTTGTTTTTGGCAACAACTGTACATATTTCATAAGTAAGTCTTTTGTCGCCATTGTACTAACATGTTTGCCCTTAACTCAAAAATGATTTTTTTTTTATTTTTTTTATTAGCCCCTTATGTGTCCCACTGCTGGGCAAAGGCCTCCCCTCTTTCCTTCCAAATCCGTCTGTCCTGTGCCAAGCTCCGCCACGATGGAAAATGATTATATGGATTTAAATTAGGCGATTACATCACATACAAAGTGTCTTCTTTGAAAGGTGTCATCGTGTAATTGATAAAGGTTTTATATCATTTGATAGATATATTACGTGCAATGTTTTAATAAAAATCTAGAATAGACATAGTTCAACGAAAGGTACCTTTTCTCAAAAATTCAGTCTTTAATCTGCTGAAACCTTAAATGCAACCAAAGCCGAGCGGTTTAATGAATAAGCTAGTTTAATATTGAAAGCCTAAGCCATTAATTCGATCTGAGCTTAGAAAGCTGGTTAAGTAGAGGTTATGTAGATACTCTTTGTTCTGTTCAAACTCGTTTGCTTAATAAAAACTAAGATTTGTATCACTTGTTATGACATAATCCTTTAGCGGGCTTAGTGGCTAGACGAGATTTGAGATTGTGGTGCTATGACGTTAGTCTTTTTTTGGTGAGATGTACATTTTGTGAAACTCTATACTTAACATTGCTTTTCGTTGACTTTTCCATGAATTTATTCAATGAACAATTTTAAAGTTTTTGACAAATGCTGCATTGAATTATACGATGCAAAAAGGTCGCAAAATTATTAATCTATTAAAGTTATCTCATAATGGGAAATAGGCTGTTGGTCATTAAATTATCACAAAATCAGTTTTTACATTCTTTGACTGACGGCACGTCGAAGATTTTCTAATGCAAAAAAAATCATAAGAGATCAATCGACTATCCTATTTTACAAGGTAGTGTAAACAAAGTTTTGCTAATTAATGTATTATAGAAGAACTAACTACCATCAAGTACAAGATCCAACATTATTTTCAATTAAAGAAAATCTTCACAAGAAACTCATGTATTTACGAAAGAAATCTAAACAATACGTTTAATTGTGCGAAGATACATTTTGATTAGAAACCAAGCCGATGGAAACAGGGTTGTCGAAAGTCATTGTGAAGCCGACCTGGTTGACGGCTGGTTGCCACAACTTATGTGAACCCGTGAACCATACCATGAGCATTTGTGATGTGTATGTAAAACTGGGACATTTTCTCGTTTGGACTGTGTGTTAGACTAGCGGAGAGGGTAGCGGCGCGACAAGTGGAGCGGTTATGGTCGCGGTGAACTGAATAATGTAAAATCATTTAGGACATTTTATACTTATTAGTCGTAGCGATGTTATAAAGCCTATAGACTTTCTTAATAGATGGATATGCAACACAAAAATAAATTTTCTTTCCTCTTACATAACATTACGTTTGATAGCTTTAGGCAGAAGTGTATGAAATACACCCACTTTTCGCCATTATCAATGTTAGTCTCATGTAATAGGAGGCGAACCTATTGCTATACACCGTTACCAAACTCAGGGCTAATATTAAGGAATATTTTAATGAAAGTTAAAAATACCACTAGCAATATGTCCGAACTGGGAAACCCTCCGGAGACTTCATGATCACCAGTCGTACACATTACTTTACTATTACATATTACTTTATGGGTTGAATAAAATATATAATTGTCATTAAGAGCGTCCGCTACCCGCCTCGCTGCACGCTTAGCTAGTCCAAGCTCTCAACCTAAGACTTTTACTCCAACAATGCATTAAAAGTCTTCCGAGAGATGAGTGATGGTGAAAATAGTATTGTCTCAATTGTGATAGTGCTCGTGAGAGTTTGAACTTATTCTGATATTTTGCGGTTACTATTGTAATGTACGGACGTAAATTAGTTTATATCTTACCATTGTTATTACAAGATTTTGACAGATGAAAGTGCTGAGTTACCGACAATGGATTTCACTGCTATGGATTGTCTGACTTCTTAAACACTGCTTAGTACATTTTGTAAGAAGTCAACTACAGTGCTAAGAATTAATTTGGTAGATTTTACTATCGTACAAATATCGGTCACAAGGAATACTAGTGTTCTCCTAGACAATTTATGAAGTATAACAAGAACTGAATAAAATTGTGGATTATACTATTGATGTGATCCACAATAGTGATAGATTTCAAAAGGCATCTATCTGCCTTGTGGTATTCCAAAATCTTTGTGCTTATAGTAACGCGGGTTAACAACACAAGCTAAATATTTGCTCTTATTATATCTACGAAAATCCATTTCACATTGTTACAAGAACGAATAGGCATAAACTGCCTTTGACTGGCAGAAAATGCCTTAGGCATTAAGTCCGCCTTTATACAAATTGTATAAGAAGTTTAAATAAATAAATAAACAGAAATGTAACAAATATTACAGAGACGGTAAAGATGCTTCTTCATGAAAAACATGGGACGGGTTGATGATGAATATTAGTAGTACGTCATTTTGAACAGGAATCTAACGATTTCACGGTCACTGCTGCAATGACCTTAACAACTTTGCCTAACGTGCTCTACCATTATTTTCTACACAAATGTGACCACATAATTTGTCAACCATGTACATATGTGTAAGTACAGTCACGGGCATAAATCTCACTACACCGTGGGTATAGTATTGAAACATTTTTTGTCAAAGCAAATGACAAAATTACGACTGTTTGTTGTCTTCAAAACTATCCTACAACAGCTGGTATTTTCAAACTGGTGTTTAAATGTGTTTAAAATTGTAAATGCGCGTTTGCAAGGATAAATGTATGAAGGGTTGTACGCAAAAACAACTTATCGAATTTCAGGCTCACAGGTTGTTTATAACGTTTCCACATAACTCGAGAAATATTTCGTTGAGGTGGCGGCAGAATATTTATCTTCCATGAATAATCAAGATATTACAATGTGTGTCATTGTGTGTTAAATATTGCCTAACAGTCAATTTAAAAATGTGACAGTGAATACATATACTTACTCGTGACTTTACCTATGTTGCGAATACTATGGCATTGGCCTGTCATATCAGCCCATCTATGAAATAAAAGTCAAGGCCTACTAAATAGATGGTCAGGAAATAAAGAGCATCGTTAGCCACAGGTTCTTTGACGTATGAGGTCATTACTTTTGGTTGTAAGTGTGGCTTTTGATTGAGAAGTGTGCCTTATATGGTTATGTAGGTCAAATATTGTTACAATTGTCGAAGTTCCAAATTATTCGTACCGCATATTCCTAAACACGGACAGAGGAGAGTGAAAAGAAATCACAAGGATTGACAAAAATCGTAAATCTTTTAGAAGACAATTGTTTTGCAATAATAAAAATATAGTTATAAGTTTTACTGATTAATGTCCCGTTGCTGGGCAAGGGTCTCCTCAAGGAAAGAGGGAGCGGTTACGCCTTGAGTCCACCATGGCCAAGTGCGTGTTGGAGACTTTACATACTTTAAAGAACTGTTCTAAAGAACTCGCAGGCATGCAAAGTTGCAACACGATGATTTCTTCACCGTTGGAACAAGTGATATTTCTAATACACACAAATTCGAAAAGTCAATGGTGTGTTGCTTCGGGTACGATCCTGCGACCACTTACTTAGGATGCGCAAATTATTTCGGCTATATTTTTTAAATTTAATATAATTTAACGAGAACATGTTAATTAATTAAACATCGTGACAAACGAATATAAATATTAAAGGATTATCTCATCAAGTAGCATTAGTCATGAATCATGATGTATCCGACGATCTGCAATAAATAACGATGATGTATCCATGAGGTAACTACAAATTATTACATTGTAAACACACCAAAAGTTTAAGTATATAATATTAATTTAATATACACTTTCTATACATTTTACTCTAGTGGTCGCAGGTTCGAATCCGAGGCAACACATGACTTTTCGAAGTTATGTGTATATTAGAAATAATTACCTATCACTCCAACGGTGAAGGAAAACATCGTGAGGAAATCTTGCATGCCTAAAAATTTGTTTAATACATTTATTGCGGGCATGCAAAGTCCTCAACCCGAACTTGGCCAGCGTGGTGGACTCAAGGCCTAACCCCTCCCTCATTACGGGAGGAGACCCTTGCCCAGCAGTGGGACAGTAATGGGTTAAATTTATTATTATACATAATATCACGGCTGTTTTACCCAAAGGTAGAGGGGATAAAGGTATGTAAGGAAATAAACCCTCTGTTTACCATTTTACCCAAAAGTGCAGGCAGAAGTGAATGATATACCTAACTACACCCCACTCACGTTTCGTCACTTTAGCCCCATGTAATAGGGGGCGAGCCTATTGCCATATTTGCCATTTACTTGTAGTACCGTGCAGATTACAAAATAAAAGAGAAAAAAATAATTTCTGACTGTAACAATTCTAAGTACAAAAATTCCGAAATATTCGTGTTTACCTGTCGCATTTACAACTCGAACCATAGTAGCACTAATTTCCATAAATATTGTTATAAAAAGTGATATTATCTTTATATCGAGATGAAACAAAAGCAATTAACAAATCTTCACGCGAATTTAAGAACGCAAATCCATATTAATATAAATAAATATAAAAATATATGTGTCTGTCTGATAATCAAACGACGGGATCTATTTCAATGAGATGTAGCATATTTATACAGTAAGCCTGTGATCACAGTCAGTGTATCCGATGCCGAAACGTCAAGCGTTACAAGGAAACTTGAATGGTTGTTTGCTTTAATTCCCGTATTTCTTTATAAATATATATACTTAACAGGCAATGCGAAAATTTATACGCAAGTTATTCTAGCATGGAAATAGTTTAATAGGACCAGGGCCGGACATAGGGCGTACTTTTCTTTAAAAAATCTTTTTATATCAAGTGAAGCCGCGCAAGTAAACTATAGTATAGCAATAAATCACAGCGAATTGGCCAAGTAATTTACGAGCGAAGATAAATGTAATTAGGCTGGCTACACACTACACTTTCATCTTAACTAGGCGGCTAGGCGGCTTACACACTGACACACATTACAGACTGAGTTATTAGGGACAAATAACAATTGACTGCGATATAATTAAAAATGTGTACGCAAATTATACGATGAAGCGATTTGTGACTGTTTAAAATAATATGGTTCAGTTTGATTGAGAAAATACTATTTCAGACATAAGTATTGATATACCTAAATAAATACCCTATAAACGCTCTTAGTATGAATTTTATGATTAAAAAATATATTCTTTCATAGATGTAACGTAAAGTTATTCTTTCTTAGATAAAGTGTTTTAGAAAACCTACATTTACGACTTAAAACACAACAAAATGTACAATGATGACACGGGCGGCTTCCATCTCACCTACCCTTTGTATTAAGTTTTAATTCGATATTAAACTTCATACAAACGATGCATTATCTGCTACATGCTAAATGTACATTCCATTCAACGCTAGTCTATCTACAATTTAATTAACTTAACACATCAGACACTCCTAATTAAAATTCTATGTAACAAATACCGTGTGTAACGCACTGGATCAACGGCTTGTAGTAGTGGAAGCCGAATCGTCGTACACGCCACGGCTAACACGTAATTCCTTTTTATTCTCTTCCCCATACATAATCTAATTAGTTCTTCCGTGTCTATTGTTCATTAAGACAAGGCTTTTTAAGGGCCTCTAATTTGAGGTACGGCTTTGGGCATTATGTGTAGAGAATGGTTAGACTTTTTGATGGCAAAACAAAGATGGCTGCTAGACATGTCACATTCTTTTAATTTGTGAAAATTTAAGCAGTATTTTTTATCACTATTGTATTCAAATGTGTAAGCAGGGGTGAATTAAATACGAAAATATTGAATTTTATTCATGTTTTTATGTTGCCGATAGCCAGGTTATTGAAATTAACTAGGTACCAAACTCCAGCCCTAATAGAAATCGAAAAATTGTGATGACGCTATTTTTACTCAAATTAATTTGATTTTCATAATTTGTAATTTACGGTCATAAACACTGAAGTTTGAACCAAGATGTTTTCATCATTTTAGACTTATTTTCAAGGCTTGGCTCTTCATCACTCACGTCTTAGACCACATCCCAAAGGTCGCACGAATGCTTGGGCAACGGCTTCCGCAAAAACTAAGCATTGTTTTATTTCAACACGCTTGCGTTCGATTCTGATAATGTTATGTTTCACTGTGAGAAACTCAACAACATTGTTTGATATTACTAATTCAATGTTTAGGGTTCCCCAACGTTCAAAGTCCCCAACCCGCACTTGGCCAGCGTGGTGGACTCAAGGCCTTACCCCTCCCTCATTACGGGAGTAGACCCTTGCCCAGCAGTGGGACATTAATGGGTTACACTTATTAATTTTAGGGTTATTTTTGTGGCCTTTTCACCTTAAAAATGGTATTTAAATACACATAGTAAAACTATTTTGCTTACCGCTTTTGTTTTGTTTTTGTTTAAAAAAGTCATTGGGGTTCTCTTTAACGCTTCACCAAATTTTTAAAAGAATGTACCTTACCTTAATCAACAATGATAGCAAAATAACTTAAAATAAGTCAGCTAGCGTTTACGGCTAGCGTAACAGGAATATTTGACGAATTAATTACCATTAATCAAAATCAAAATCAAATCATTTATTCATATAGGTCAAATGCTGACACTTATGATAGTCAATGATACAGAGAGTGAATTTACCGCCAGTTCGGAAGGTAGGGCCAATGAGAAGAGCTGGCGAGAAACTCCAGGCCACTCTTTTTAATCGCCAATTAGTTTTAACAATCTTTTTATTAGGTATAAAACTTTGATGATGTAAGGCTGCTACCAATACTACCGAACACACATAGGTCATAATATAAATAAATTAAATCAATATAAAGGTGCTAATTAATGGTTCTATGTTGATAGTAAAGCAGAACTTAAGTGACAATCGTATGGGAATAGACCCGACTAGAGAACGCAGTGTTAGTAGTTAGTAACTGTCGTTAACACCGTTACCTAGCTGTAGTCATTCACTCCACGATAGTAATTATACCATGATTGGACAACTTACTGTTGTTTGCAAAAACGTTTTGTTTTGAACACGATTAGTGGTAGAAATATTTATGGCATTTGTGGTGTTAGTTTTGAAAGTATAGGTAATCCATTACCAATTGTATCATAAAATCCAAAAGATTTTATGATACAATGTATCATAAAATCCAAAAGATTTTATTGAAGTCTTTTGGAAGAAAGAAGAAGAAATCTTTTGGATTTTATGATACATTGAATCATAAAATCTTTTGGATTTTATGATACAATTGGTAATGGACTTACTCTGCTTTTACCCAAAAGTCTTACCCTCTTATTCATAAAAATATATGAAGTTTTGAAAGGCTTACTAAAAGTTTTGTTTCTTTCACTCCTAAACGAAATGAAAAAGAGAAAACATATTTTAGTAGTTTTTTAACTAAAATAGGTTTATAGTCAAAAAAAAAATCAAAAAAATCAAAAATGTTTATTTCGTAATCTCGTACAACTTTTTCAATAAATGTTACATAGAGACCTCCTTTTAAGTAAATAATATACCTGTGCTAGGAGGTCTCGCTCTTCAATAGCAAATTATAAAAGGGTAAAAGTGGTGTACAGAATAAAATATAAAATATTAAAAAGGAATACAAAGGGAAATTTGAATATAACAGAATTAAAAATTAAAAGAATATTAAACAAAATAGAATCTCTTATAAACAAAAACGTCTTATATACGTTACATTAAGTGGAAAACGCAAGACTTGCGTGTGTATGTACGTGGAAGTGTGTGTAAGTTTGTGTTACTGTGTGAGTACGTGTGTGCGTGTGTGTGTGTGTGTGTGGGTGTGTTAGTGTGTTAGTGTGTGTGTGTGTGTGTGTGTGTGTGTGTCTGGGTGTGTGTGTGTCTGGGTGTGTTTGTGTAAGTGTGTGTGTGTGTTTGTGTAAGTGTGTGCAATTAGTGAGTCTGTGTGTTTAAGAGTATTTTATATTAACGATGTTTGCATTAATATTTCAATGTCATCATAAGTTTTCAGTTTTAACCATTCGATTAATGTCTTTTTACAGATTGTTGCAGACATAGGATATATGTTAAGTGTTTTGTTAATATTATTGTAAAGTATGGCAGAATGTGCAATGAATTGCCTTTTGGCGTATGCTGTTCTTACGTATTTAGTAGGTGCAACACTGTGTTTTCGTCGCTTATGTTGATGGTGAGGGTCATAAGATAGAGATTTATGTAATTTTAAAACGGTATGAAGTACGTACAATTTTCTGACTGAGAGGATGTCGCTTATGGAGTATAACTCATTAGTTGGAAATTTGAAAGGTTTGGAAAACATGACTTTAATTAGAGATCTCTGTACCCGCTCTAGTTCTAGAAATTTAGTTTTTGTTGCACCGCCCCATACGGGTATACAATAAATAAGAATGGATTGAGCCAGAGAGACATATATTGTATTTAACATTTTATTAGTTGTCACATGTCTTAGTTGCTTAAAAATCCAGATCAGTTTTCTAGTTCGGGCCATGACCATATCAATATGAGAATGCCATGATAACCGCTGATCGACATGAACTCCCAGGTACTTTATATTGCTTACTTTTTCAATCTTTTCACAAGAACAATCAATATTTGATGAGTTACCACATGTATGAATTTTTATAGTTACGTTTGGTCCGGGTTGACTGTTATTATAATTGGTAAAAGCTATATATTTGGTTTTCGAAATATTTAGAGTTAGAAGATGCGAATTTAGCCAGTTAACAATGTTGTGAAGCCCCTCCTCGGCAAATTTATATACAGATTCCCAAGAATCGCCAAAAAACACTATAGCAGTATCGTCTGCATATGAGAAAATACGGCCGTTCTCCGGCAGCATTCTGCAGAGTTGGTTAATATATATAAGAAATAGAGTCGGACCTAACACACTGCCCTGCGGCACCCCGTAGGTCACATACGACTCCCCACTAATATACTCCCCTACCCTGACTTTTTGTCTACGATCCTGCAAATAGTCTGTGAGTAATGCCAACGAGTTTCCTCTGATGCCAATGTCTTCTAGTCTGCGCACAAGAATGGGGACAGAGACGGTGTGTGTTTATAAATAAGAGGGTTAATATTTTACTACTTCTATTCTTGCCGTTCATGTGTCCCACTCATTTGTGTTCTCTGTGATTCATTCCTTTCCAATCTATCTGCACTTAAAATGAAAATACTATTTCCTAAAAATTGACAAATTATTATATTTACCAAAACTTACTATAACTGCGCCGGGCTTATACTTTTCGTTGTAAAAACCTGACAATGACAATCAACATTTTTGTACATATGAATTTAATACACTAACAAAAAATCGTTTAAATCAAAGAAAATTAGAATACCAATGCAAAAACAAGTCACAATTACTTTACTGCAACAATAAATAACTTAAAAACATCTAGAAACGACTAACTAACTTTTTGCGACATTAACGCAATTTTCTCATGCATATTAACCATAATATAATGAATAGACTAATAGCTATCATTCGCAGTAATAGTGAAATCATGTGAACATACAAACTACCGTATTGGTTAAAAAGTTAACGGAATATTTAGTTTTTGTATGATTTAGTTCATAAGTTGTTGAACAAAAGGTGTTATGTCAATTGACATCCGCAGTTCGTAACGTCTGTTGTAACGATGTATCTTGTTATAAGAAACTATTGAAGTGATTTGTAAGTGAACGAGTATTAGTATCGATTCTTCACAATGGCGTAATTGTAGTTGGGCTTGGCAGTTCGGAGCCCCTAAATCCTGATCAGAAAACCATTTTTTTATAGTGTTTAATAGCTACACTAGCCTACTGGTTTTTCACTTGAAGTAGTCGTAATTTGATACTACTTTTGGGCAATAAAAGTATTCAAATAGGTATCTTGAATAACGAGTTAAGATACAAATCGTGACAGATAATTTTATGGGCAATTATAATATTATTTAGATACTTCAAAACTTTGGTATCTCATTATTTAATTACTGATTTGGTAAGCGGATTAAAAAATATATATTTAAAATATTTGTCTCGAGTTTAAGCTGCACACATAGCGAAAACCACCGTAAACTACAGGTACTGTATTCGTTACTTATTAGTTAACTCAGTGTTAAAACAAAAACAAAATTACAATACACCACTAACTAAACAACTCAATTTAAATACACATTTTCCTCCATTCCAATAAAAAGCCGGCCAATGTCGATTCGCTCCGAATTTGTTGATAAAGATCAGATAAGTTCTAAAGAATAACCGGACACATTTGCGAGATAAGAGCAGTGCCACTAGCGCAGACTTGCGAAACAGAACACTTACGAAATCATACTGTAATGACAATGTACTGTGTAGAACGAGTTGTTTGTGTGAATCGATACTGTTTTATGTTTGTTTTGAAGAGCAAAACAAACAACACTTTAAACATTTGGGTTTAAGGAAAGGGTAGCGAAAAAGAGTTTTTTTTTAAATAAAAGCGGGGCAGATTTGGACCCGTTCATTATAGTTATGGAATCGAGAGCAGTATTTGCTGGTTCAAATTTTCGAGGGCATGGGCATGAATGCATGCGCCCATAGCCAGTTGCGCTCACAGGTCGGTAAACGATCTGTGGGTTAAGCAAACCTTGGCGCGGTCATTCCATAGATGGGTGACCGCATGTGGTATTTGAGCTGGGCGTCTCCGTGCTTCGGAGGGCTCGTAAAAAGTCGGTCCGGTTGTTGCCAGTTAAGATAACAGTCGTTGAGCCACGTCAAAGGCCTTCGGGCGGCTTGAACAACTGACACTAGGTTGACCACTAACCATACGATAAGAAGAAGAAGAAGAGGGCATGTAAAGTCAGTACGGCGGACCCGAGGCCTAATCCCTCCGACTCTTGTATCGCAGTGAGACATTCCACTAGAATTGTTGTCTTTAATTCAGCTTCAACTATCTTCCTCAAATCAAGCAGGGTAAAATATTGCCAACTATAATATAATGCAACTTTTTGAATATATATTATTATTATGCTACTTTATTAAGATAGATGAATTCTTTAAAAGAGAACGTCAAAACACCTTTAAGAATTGGAAGATATTTTATTTCATTTATAAAGTGTCACTGGCCATAAATATTCGCTATATACATACATACATTTGCAATATATTATCATTAACTTATCCGCTTGCTAAATGTCCTCATGCAATATCCTTTATGTTGTTAATGGCTTTGGGAAGTTGTTTAAGATGCAGGTCATACTGTAGCACCTTAAATGTTTTGAAGGAAAATTTTGATGCCTTTTTCCCGCATTTTTTATTCCCGTTAAGATTATATGTTCAGACTGACTAACTGATGACTATATACATATCTATAGTAATCCATATTTTACAGGTAATGATACCTGAAAGCAACAATCTACACCAAAATCCGTTCGTTCTCTTCGAGAAAAAGCCGAAAGTCAGCCGAAAATTTTAAACCAAAATTGCGAATAGAAGGTAATACTAATATTATACACACGAAAGTTTGTGAGAATGTAAGTATGTATGTTACTTTTTCACGCAAATACTACGGAACCGATTACGATGAAATTTGTTATAAAGGTAGTTGAAAACCCAAAGTAATACATAGGCTTTTTATCCCGGAGTTCCCGAGGGATCGGGATTTACACGGGAAGGGTAGACGATGTCGCTGGCGGCCTCTAGTACTTAGTAATAACTAGCTGACCCGCGCAACTTCGCTTGCGTCACATAAGAGAGCGATTGGTCGTAGCGTGATGATATATAGCCTATAACCTTCCTCAATAAATGGGCTATCTAACACTGGAAGAATTTTTCAAATCGGACCAGTAGTTCCTAAGATTAGCGCGTTCAAACAAACAAACAAACAAACTCTTCAGCTTTATAATATTAGTATAGATAATATGATGACGTGCAACAAGGCTGTATTTTTTCAAGCTCAGGTACAGTTGTGTGCAATTCTCTTATTATCGGCACAATCTCGGTGTGAAATCTAAGCGAATGACCCTCTGTACAGTTTGTTTCACACAGCTTATGTAAAGCGTTATGTAGAGCTAACTTGTTGGACTTTTGTATAGACAACAATATTTGTAAGGAAGAGACTTAAGTCGACAAAGATTATAATAATGTTAATCTAGTTCGGTTCGATCGAATTTTGTATATTGTCCGATTTTACCTAATATGATATCTTTCGATAGATTTGCTTCCCTTCAGTTGATTTTTGACGGATCTTCCATACGAAGTATATAAGAACTAGCGGACCCGACAGACGTTGTCCTGTAAACACGCCTTTAATTTGAAAATTTTAAACTTTTTTTATTAATCTAAACCATTCTCAGATCCCCTTGAACACACACAAAAAAAATCATCAAAATCGGTCCAGTCATTTAAGAGAAGTTCAGTGACATACACACTTACAGAAGAATTATATATATAAAGATTTGATTGGAGGTAAGTAGATCTATCCATGGATAGAATATTAATGTGGTCTGTAAGTCATATCAACATGGAAAGTCAAGTCTAACGAAAAGGATTATGTGGAAAGTATGAAGTCCAAATTTTAAACATTGATAAAATTAATGTTATATACTTAAATCGTCTTTATTTACCAGAGCCAGAACGAACATACGAGCTGCTTTTTATTTCCGAAATTCTTTAACAGAGGAGCAAAAAGCAATATCCAGTTACCAGTTTTTATATATTTCTTACATATTTTTTCTCAAACCTTCGAAGTGAAATGTCTTGACATTGACTGCTGTACAGTGCAGTGGTGTTACGTAAAGATATAAGTGCAGTACGACATCAGTAATCCTCTTACAGATCCGCTTGGTGCGTGGGCGGACACCAGCATGTGGAAACCAACGTGATACTTACTTTCATGTTATTGTCGCTCATATTTATGTATTGATATTCAAAATCTTCATTCATTTTCTTAATTTTTTTTAAAGACAACTCCCGCACTAAGAATTGCTCTTGTGTCGCGGGGACTTTTACAAACATACAAACAACGGACACAAAGCACAACCAGACCCGAAACAATTATGTGTGGATCGCACAAATAATTGCTCCGTGTGGGAATCGAACCCACGACCTCCCGATGCAGTGGTATCGGCGTGGTCACCTAAATCACTGCGCCACGGAGGCAGTCAAAAATGAAAAAGAACTATTGAGAATAACTAAAACTATTTTTGATATTAAAAGACAACTCAAAAAAATGTTTGAAAAGGCTTTTGATTTGATAACAACATAAAAAAAAATGGCAACTTCATCTTCAACTTAACTACATTAACTAATACTATTTTTCTATTGTTACTAAGAATATTTTTTACACCCTAGCTGGCAGTGGCAACCGTATTGCCACCATGATTTTTTTATAGAAAATGATTTTTTTTTTTTATATTTTGTGGACTGAATTAAAGCCTAATTTTGTTAAACCATACCCCAAATTTTGTTTTGCTGCTATACTTGGATCCTTCTGCTGGTAAAAGGGTTAAATTCTCACACAGAAGAAATATTTTCGTTATTCTAATCTGTGGCTCGATTCTCTACCACTATCGACTACCGACAACCGACCTGCCATCGAGAAATTTTGTATGAAAATCTGATCAGCGCCTCTGCCGGGCGTCGTAGTAAATATTTTGGCAGTACATTCTAAATGTCGAAATTCGATAGCTAGCCGGTTGTCGGTAGTCGATAGTGGTAGAGAATCGAGGTACAGATGACTTTTACGTATGTGCGTCCATCTGTCAAAGTATCCATTAAAATATAATACAGCTTTGTTGTCTATAAACACACATTACCATTCCTTCCTTTCTATCCAGTATAACCCGACGAAGCAACAAATATTTTGCACTTTCACGACTCGACCTTCCACATAACCGGTGAGATCATCGCACATTAGTTTTATTACTGTAATCTTAGGTTATAGTCAAGTCTAGCCGCTGGTGACTAGCGGGTAAGATGACCTCGGCGTGATGTCAGCGGTTAGCGAAAGTGGTGGTTTTTGTTACCAGTTGAGGTAAAAACTTGAAGGGTATTTGTAGTTCTGTCATCTTTACGAAGAGCTACGGTTCTTAAGTCGATTGAAATTAGTATGAAAATACAATTTTAAAATATTTTCAATGATGTCCATCATCCATTATTCTAGTCTTCCTTCCAAACTATAATATGTTGGAGTCGGCTTCCAGTCTCACTACATGCATCTGAATATCTCAATATTCCATCATAAGTCCTACACCTTAACCATTGGACTACTATCATTTGTAAAATTTTATCTTTGAATCCTTGTTTTTTTACTAAATATTATATCTCTAAACCAGGCTTTTAAGTTCAAAGATAAGATATTATATCATAATCGTTAAGTTTCACTTTTGAAGTTCTCCAACAAATCAGCCAACAAGCTCACGTATTGGATAACACGATTACTAAACATTGTTACACATTCACATAAACGTTTTTACACAGAGATCTATTTCACAGTCGTATATAACAGAGGAATGTGTTAAACGATTTTTTACTGTGGTGTGAGAGAATTGTGCACTAGTTGCCTATTGATTTATAGGTATAACGTCCTAGTGGGCTATGAGAGTGATATAATAAATAAATATCATTGGACAACACACACACAGTGTTTTTATTCCAAACAAAGCAGAGCTTGGTAATCAGATAACTGATAAACATACTTCTAAACACATACTTAAATAGATAAATTGACAACCGGGCTCAGAACAAATACTTGTGCCAAAGATTTGTCCCAGATGGGATTCAAACCCATAATACGCGGCGCGGCGCTACAGTTATTGCGTTGCGGTTAATGGATGGTTTATGTATAAACTTGGGTAGTAGAAACATATGAGTAGGTACACGGTGTAAACAATTTTTTCTGCAGTTAGTTGGTTTTAATTGAAGTTAGTGCCATAGAAATCGATAACAGACGGTCGCTGTTTTTTCGACATTCCTATCAAATTCGTATCTAAAAAGTATCACATCTGTTGTTCAGGTTATAAACCATCCTTGTACCAAATCAATCAATCCCTTCGGTAGTTTTTAAGAGAAAGAATAATATTATACATATACAATTACAATAATATATACAATTATACAAGCTTCACGGTCCAAATCTAAGATCCTTTTCTTGTCGATGCTTCTTCGGTTAACCAAGAAACACCATTATTTCAAGCAAAGACTCTCATAAGAAAAGCAACTATCACTGAGTCGATATGATGGTGGCGTTTGCGGAAAAAAATAATATGAATTTTACCAATTTACTAACATCTCAGAAGTAAAAATGCGTATATTAGTCTACACTCACGATTTCCTTCTGAAGCAAACTTCAGGTCACAAATGGCCGTTAGAAAGGCAACATTAACCGCAGTTCTACTTCAATAACTTTATGAAATAAAAGCGAGTTTGTTTGAACAGTGCGAGTAAAAGTGGTGGCTAATACTTTCTCAATACGAATAATATAATTGTACTCATATATCACGATACTGTTAAAGTGCTTATATACTAGAGCGGCCTTAGACTTGAAGAATTATTTATTTTATTGCCTAAGAAGCGCTGGCTTGACGATCTAGACGCCTTTAATATTAATTAGACACATATAGCAGGAGATAAAGAGGACTGGAAGAAAATGGGGGAGGCCTTTGCCCAGCAGTGGGACCTAAGTAGCTGTAGCAAGTTGGGTACACATAGTGGGTGAAATTGATCGAAAGGGCTTCGTAATGTTAAGCTGTTTTTAGTGCTCTGAAGAAGCCGTGGTATTGAGTACCACGGAAATGCAAAGGTCAGTATTGTTTTGTGTCAAGTATGTTTTAAGTATGGAAGTTGCCTCAGCGTAAGCCTTTGTATCAAAATTTAACTGTATATCTTACGCGTAATTCCTTGCCAGTAGTCTCGGAATACTATTGCCCATTAGGAACTTGAAAATTAAGGAAAATTTTAAGTCAGAGTAGGCATCAACGCATTTGTGGCGCTCACAAATGCTCCCTGGAAGAAGAAGAAGCCAGAAGACGGAATATCTACAACTGCCAGTGTTCTTTTGACCAGGTACATAAAAAATTACATTATTCTAGACCGTTTTTACTCCTAGGAACTATCTTTAGTACTAGAGATTCTAATTTATTACAGGCTTTATAAAATTCTATTACGCGAATCATACGGCTTTAATCACGGGCTGTGTGTTAGGCCTCTTATAAAAAAAGCATATCACATTAAATTAAAGTGCGGTTATCGTTAATTCGATACGATTGCTATTGCTGTGTTATTTGTAAAAGTGCTATTAATAGCAGTCGTAAGAATTTTATTCGTTAATTACTTTTTAATGTAATTTTAACTTTGAAATTAAGTACGGAAGTCAATACGATAACTATTATAATAATAATATTTATGTAAAGAGCTATCACGGCATCCACACAGACTACTATTAATGCACACAGACTACTAGGTACTCGCTTGTATAGGTACGTTAGTTTTAATACAGAGTTGAAATAGGTGATAAGATTTCGATACTATCGAGCACTTTTACTATTGCATCAAATTATCAAGATATTATAATAATATGGTCGAATTACAATCACATAATATAAAGTAAGACAAGTATAATTATAAAAAGAAAGTGGTGAAATCTTATATTTTCCGAGATGTATACTTTTAATCCGTGACTCAGTGATTTAAAGCACTTAGAGCTATGAAATGGTTCGATGGGAGAAAATGTAGCGCTAATGATCTGTGTAGAGTATTAAGCTCAGTAATGGGCAATAACGTATGACGCTTAGAAAAATATAACTGTGAGACATTCCATAGTTATTTAATTCTGTAGATTTTTTTTATGTCTTCGTGAGTACATAAGAAATGCTTGTACTATTTCACACATGACAATTTATGCGTGCTTAACATTAGGGCTTCGTCATTTCAATAATTTGCAGTTGCTGTTTAGGCACTTCAGTGGTCTATTGAAAAGGCTTCTTCAGAACCTTGTACTACAATGAATAACCCACACTAATCTTCAAAAAATTGCTTGCTTTTGCTTAAATAAAAGCTGTTTATGAAAAACGCTCTTTTCCACGTGTATTTCTCCTTCAAACTCACAATGTCACTTAAAACCCTTCCTTGGGTAGACCCTATCTAAAATCAAACTCAATTCCATTCTCGTCTTACTGCTAACTATTATCGATCGATGACACTAACATTTTGTTATCCTTAGTAGCCCTCTTCAAAAACCAATCTCGATACTTTTATAACAAACTCACGATCTAATGCCGCAATACATAGGACCGGCAACAATTTCCCTAATTCTCGTCATGTCGTCAGCAGTCGTGATGCGTCCCTTCAACAATAGATGGCGCAAGTTTATGCGCGTGCGCAGCCGTTGACCCTAATTGCTGGAGTACGAGGAATACACCATTGTTACACTTCTCACGTGTCGAATTGAATTAGGTATTCTTTGTAAAATGTTGAGTATGTCTTTAGAAGTGCAGGAATTTTTCAGAAAAATGCCGTCGATAGTTTAGTAGAATTACAATTATATATGAATCTGTTGTTTTTCGGTACATTTAGATTCATAAAATTAGTTTAATAATACTTTTAGTTGACCTAGTCTTCGAAAGAAAATGTAAACTTTCATTTCTTATTTATTTAGCTTCTGCCCACGTATGCAGCAAAAAAATCGTCAGTAATTCAATTATGTGTAAGCTCAAAAAGATGCCTTGTGAAATCTCTTTTGTAATCATTGTAAAAAGGGCCCTTTGGCCTATACTAGTCCAAAGTTTGTACTTAAGCCAAATCTCATAAAAAATGACAAGGTTGGTGTATTTTTTTATTATAGCCGTTGTTTTTTAATCTTATGGGTCTTTGAACCAGGAAGTAGTCTCCCATATAAAGTAATTAAACAACCATGTCTAACTAAAGCCAGACAATGTAAAACTGATTCTGTCAGAGATAACAATAGTTTCTACGTGTTTTAATGGCGGCATGCCTCCAAACGTGTAATAAATTAATTGTGTACTTGATAACTTACGCAACGAAGGTAATTCCCAAATGTATGAAAGATGTTTTACCTGTAAAGAAAAATAAATAAAATTAATACATACATTCATAATATCACGCCGGTTATATCCGAAGGTGTATACAGTACATCTGGGTTTCAACATTTACAATGTTAGTCCCATGCTTTGGGTTTAGTTTTCCAACCAAGGAATCAAACCTAAGACCTCGAGATGAGCAGTCGTATCATCATCATTATCCATAGCTTTTCTCTACCTACTGAATGGCATAACCCGACAAGCTTGAGATTGTCGTCGACCTATCTTAATAATTAGGACTAACTTCGGCGGTGAAGGAAAATATCGTGATCAAATTTTGTATCCTGTTTAGTGAGATCTTTAAAACAGTGCCTAAAGGAATGCAATGTCTCAGTCAATCAGTTAACCTAGGTAGAGAATTCAAATTCCTACCTTCCTCATTCCCTTTGCCCAGCAGTGGGACAGTAAAAGAAAAGTTCTATTTCAATAGCATACCTTGAACTCAAGACTTAAGGAAGTAAATCTTTAATGGCCTTCGAAACCATTTTTTAACTCAAATCTTAATATACAATGATACATAAAATAACGCAGAACATTACATATATACCGGAACTTTATGTAGAAACAAAGCAACGCCCTTGTATTAGAACAAAGAACGATCGTATCAAGCTAATGTACGTAAAACGAATTAGCTATGCTTCTGCCTATAATTTTGTCTATTTTGAATTATATTTTGGGATAAAAGAAATCTGTGTTAGTCCTGCGTTTTGTATATCTCAGTTGACAACTAGTGTACGTCAAGCTGATGGTCACTATTTAGTATATTGCAACTGAGATACAAATAGCCCCTAAGGTTAAAGTATCTGTGTGACAGCTATAGTCCAACAAACAAAATTTTGAAGACCTAAAAATTGTTGATCTCGAAACAATTCTCTATTGTATTCGTAATGAAAGTTATTTTATTTTATTTTTGTGAGAATTCAAAACCATTGCTCACTTTAATATGTTGCTTCAAGTATAAGTAGCAATAAATTTCTTATAAAACTGTGGTGCTTAACTCTTGAAGTTAATTTTCCAATCATATATTCCAAGTTTCAAGTTCACACAACTAACTTGAGTGACGTGTAAATTGGTTAATTAGTTTAGCTAAAGGTAAAATTGGCAAACTTACAAATTTGGACTAACAAGGCTCATGGCTGAATGTTTGAAGTCCATTTATATTTAACAAGAGTGTTTAAATGGATGGATTCACGTTACGATATGGCTTATTATCTATAGATGTAATTATGTTAGGAGATTATTATGATTGGGTACTGGCCAGAGATAGGGAAATATATTGCAATCACCAAACTGAATTTAAATTGAGTAACAGGCTGATTAGTTAGTAAAGTAGTACTGAAAAAAGGTCTGGTAGAGTTTTACAGAATTTCTAAGCTAAATAAATGATGGTTAAGCTAAAGTTAAGCTTTCTTTGTAGATAGATTTCATTATTTAAAATAACCATATTTGCAAAACACAGAACGCAGCAAATTTAATAAAAAAAACAATTCAAATAAAATTAAAAAAAAAATCACATTTTTCTTTTTTAATTAAAATTCAGAACGTCGGCCATCTTTTAACTCGAATGGCATAAATGACATAACATGATACGTTTAGAAACGTCTTCAGAAGTTGGTCAATAGCAATAGTTAGTCAACGCGCCTGTTCCCATCACGATTCCCTAACGCAACTACTGTAGTTACAGTTACTTACCGTTACTGTCGTGACAGTGATCTTTTATCGTTTATCTTGTAATCTATTACGTGTATCATCTTATTAGTTACGTTGTAGATTTTTTATAATTTTAATTTTTGTCGTTTGTACTTATTATGTTTTTATGCAGTTAAGATAATTGTGGTCAAACTCGTTGACCATAGCTTTCCACTGCAAACGATCTCCAGCCGTCTGTATCCATTTGGGGTTGCAGGAGTCAAGCTCGTCTCTCCATCTTTTCCGAGGTCTACCCGCCTACTACGTTATTTTGGCCTATGAGTCATCCGACATAAAAAGATCTACATTAAATACTAGCTGACCCGCGCAACTTCGCTTGCGTCACCTAAGAGAATGGGTCAAAATTTTCCCCGTTTTTGTAACATTTTTCGTTGCTTCTCCGCTCCTAATGACTGTAGCGTGATGTTATATAGCCTATAGCCTTCCTCGATAAATGGGCTATCTAATACTGAAATAATTTTTCAAATTGGACCAGTAGTTCCTGAGATTAGCGCGTTCAAACAAACAAACAAACAAACAAACTCTTCAGCTCTATATTATTAGTATAGATTTACAGCACAATAAAACCGTCAATTTCACGAAAACCAATAGTTCACAATAACAACTTCCTACAGCGCAATCCAACATAATCGATAGTAATTTGAAGCCATTACCGAACATAATTATATTGTACTCGTAATCTTGTGAATAATGCCTTAGTTTCCAATGTTCTTTGACTCCAAATATTCACCAAATTATACAAGATTATTTGTAAACCGACCTTGATATTAACGAAAATTATCTATACTCATATAATAAAGCTGAACAGTTTGTTTGTTTGTTTGTTTGTTTGTTTGAACGCGCTAATCTCAGGAACTACTGGTCCGATTTGAAAAATTATTTCAGTGTTAGATAGCCCATTTATCGAGGAAGGCTTTAGGCTATATATCATCACGCTACGACCAATAGGTGCAGAGCAGCAGTAAAAAATGTTACAAAAACGGGTAAAAATTTGACCCATTCTCTCTTATGTTATAGTCTTGAATATAAAGCGTAATAGAATTTATTGAAAACTTTTAGGGAAAAGAAAGGTTACACACTTTTCTTAAACACAAGTTTTTTACACAAATGTGTAGCTTACTAAGTCATCCACAATTTTTTATAGGAAAGTGTAGCCTATCTTAATCTTTCATCCAGCTTTTTAGCCATATCTGATCACCCTTTTTCACGTAAAAGGAGAACAAATAAATCTACACAAGTTCTCATATTTATAATTTAAGTACGCTTGCAATGATTTCGGAAATAAAAGGAACTGAAGGCAGTCAGTAAGTTTGTTTGGCGTTAAAAAATTACAGATTCTTCAGGGCAATATAATAATTATATTTTGTTATTTATCCTTCGGAAGGCAGGCTTATTAAAAGCGTACAATTAACCCCTAAGCTACGATCAGTAACCCTACCTATATAATATTTAAAAAACAAGTTCATGCCGAGTAAACTGACTACATACTTGCATCCTGTAATAAACGTAAGAGGCGTTGTTTTACATCCAATTATCTACAACTTAGCTACCCAAGATCTTTGCTCTAAGCCGTATTTAATTACGACAAGGTTTCAAAGAGAATCCAAGGAAAGTGTTGTACCCTGAGCACCGGATAAGAAAGCAAACTAACTTTACTTAATGGTAGTTTTCTAAATAATCGCTATTAAAGTGATTAGGTACGTTTTTGTAGCGATCCAAGTCCCGCTGAGAGAGAGGGACAGCGCTCTACAAATGCTATCGTTATCTCTTTCTTACGATAGAACTTGGATCGCTTTTACTGGAAAATTCGTAATTGATTGTGGAATGTGACTATTTGGTTCCGTATTAACGTAATTCCGATACTTGATTATGTAGAAGCGGTAGAGTTAGCGACAGCGGAAAGGTATTTATTCTGTGAATCTGTATTAACATACTGTCACGTTAGACTAGCTGTTCCTGTGCCATACATTTACTGGTTGGTAAAAAGAAAAAAAAAACTGAAAACATTTTCTTAACCTTTTTTTAAAACAAATGTTGTTAAGAAAAGGGTGAGAAAATTTTGGGTACAAGTATAGCAACAGAAATATAATTATGACAACGACCGTCAAGTATATGCTCGTTTCCACACAAACAGCCTAAAACTGCCTGAACAATACACAGCCGTTAACAGGTCGGGGAAAAAGTCTTTTCGCACTATAGTATGTAATCAAATCTTTTCTCTACAAAAAAAAGCTCGATATTTGGGTACCTCACGAGCTCACTGAACGAAACCTAATGAACCGTGTACTCATTTGTGATTCTTGAAGCCAAAGAGATTTTATTACAAGTTCATACATACTATAATGCGAAAAGACTTTTTCCCCGACCTAATATTACAACCTATAAGCATGGAAGCTAAATGAGTATTTATTTTAAAGAACAATTTACTTTACTTTCTTTCACAACTAAATTCACGGTCAATGGCAGTAAATACACTCAATAAAGCATGTAGAAGTACATAATAAGGTAAATAAACATCATTTACTAACACTTTCTAGTTCATCCATCACACAACATAATGACGTATTTATATGTTCCGTCAGACAGTAATTACGGACATTGACCACGGTCATCTGGAGAAAAGGAAGCGATTGACCGGTTATTGTTCGAACTAACCGTATAATAATGTTATGTTATTAGATAATGTGTTAAATAACTTTCTTAGAATTTATAGCTGTGATGTCTCTTTGTTGCAGTAACTTGCGATAATTTTGCCAGCAATTGATATTTGAAAATAAATACTTGAAAAATAGATCATTACTATTATTTTTAGGTCCCAATTTAGCTGATTGCTATAAATATAAATATTTTATTTGTATAAAGAGAAATATTTTACTTCGAAAAAAAAGTGGCTTGACAATAACACTAATATTTCTATACCTATTTCACAGTTCCAACATTAGTTTTTCATGTACAAAACTGGGCAGATGGCTTGATTAAAATATCTAAAAATATAAGAACAAAACAATCCATTGGCTATCCCGTATCTTAATTAAATACCTTCAAATTCTATACCAATCACAAATCTCATCTTCGATTCTAAAAAGGCTTAATTAGTTTTACATTACTTTCGACTTACGCCTTTATTCCATTGAAGGCAACTATCCTTTCGATCACTTTCAGAAGCATAAAGACTTAAGTAGTCTCACATTGATATTATTTTATGTCTTTTTTGCATTGAACATGCAAATCGTGATGTGATTGGTATCGAGTAGAAACCAGTTATCTTTTGTAAAATGTACAGTCTGCGTCATAAATATGAATACTATGACGGTCAACGTAGCATAGAGGTTAATGAGGTCGCCACGCCAGTATCAGTGCGCAGGTAGATCGTGAGTTCGATTGAACAAATATTTTTGCGCGATCCACATATAGTTGTTTAGGGTCTGATTGAATTGTGACTTTTGTCTGTATGTTTGTAAAATTCCCCGTTTTATGAGAGAAATTCTTAGTGTGGAATTTGTCTTTTACTTTGTCTTTTTATTTTAACATTTTCTATCGCACATTCTTGTAAAAAAATAAAGTTTTAATTATTGCTATTGCCTAAGAAACTTAATATATAATGTAGTAGTAATACCACTTTATTCGTTGATTAAAAGTGCTTTTGAAAATGAGACAGTGTTGACATATTTTCGTCGTTGACTGTACTTTCATTTAGTCTGGTTATTACGCGGACCCCCCGGTGGTTTCAGTAAATGGTATATTATAATGACTTGAGGATGGTTTCCGACCCTGACAGTGAAATAAGTGGCCGTTTAGTTCTAATGATAGTATTGGTTGTTTTCTTTTGGAATTCTTAGGAAGTTGCTTGAAACATTTGAATACATAATAGAAAGTATTATTTTCATATAGTTTTTAACCGTTTTGGTATTTCTCGTATGGTGGCGTGCTTGATTTTTATTACCATTTTCTTGTAGATATGCAAAAAATACCTAGTATATTTTATTTTATTTTTATTTATTCATTTATATATAATGTATTATTGTAGACCTCTGCAAGCTCCTCTATTTTAAAACTACCTCGATATCCGTTCAGCTGTTTCAAATACAGTTCTGGACAATAATCTCATACCCCGTAGAGAGTAGAGACAAGTGTTCCGAAATATACTAAACCAAAGGAATTACATAAATTGAACCCATTATTGTCTCACTGTTGGGCAAGAGGAAGAGGTTAGACCTTGAGTCAACAACGCTAGCCAAGTGCTGGCTGTGGACGTCGTTTTTTTTTTTAAACTGTGTGTGTTATAGATCTCTAAGACATGAATGTTTTCATCACCATGTTTTCCTTCACCGTTAGAACAAGTGATACTTAAATTATTATTTAATTATTACTTTAACAGCACAACATCCTTACTAACAAAGTTGGAAGGAAGTGAGGCAACAAACTGTCTACAGTTCTAACCGGGAAATACACGCCGAATGCCGATATAATACACAGTTGTTGTAAACAAACGTAGAATTAACACGCCGGGTTTTGAAACTATTCACTACTGTCTGACAACTTAGTGAAGAGCCTTGGCACGCACGGTTTATCTACATTAAATTGAACTACCTATAAGTTAGGTAAAATAACAGATTTTATGATTATTCAAAAACACTGAAACACGTGTTTATATATTTGACACGTAAATCCCAAAATTTAAGTTTCGTGCTCCAAGCTTCGAAAATGACGAACTTCCATTCAAAATGTCATCGCATATTCTACCCCCCTAGGAGTGGATTAATAAAAAATCCTCTGTTAGGGGGTACCCTCATCATAAAAGGCACCTCTTAAAAAAAAAACTTTTTTAACTTCTATAGTTTAGGCTGTACGATGATTATCAGTCAAACAACCAGTTAGTCGGGACAAGTAATCTTATATGTATTGATAATTATGTGTGTCTACAAAAGATGTAGCTGTATCAAACAGGCCACAATTAGCTTCATAAGTCTAATGTTCTATATTTTTCTTTTTTATTTCTCGGCCTCTGTTATTAGTTCTGAATTTTGTACACCTCTGCCTCCCGCGAACTATGCATACAAGGCTCTCTATTTACTTGTAAGACTGTAATACCTGATTTCTAATTACCAATTCGGTTTGGCGAAGGCGTTGCTAAAATACTTATTCAAATAAACCTGTATCTTGCAAAAGTACGATTTATTGGTAGTTCTGTGTGTCCTTTTCCAGCTGCCTCTGCTGCTCTAGTGAGATAAAAAGTAGTTTTTAAATTGTATCTTTTTATGATGTCCGTATCTGGGGGCACGGAAGTGCCCCCGCAAGTCGAGCAAAAAAAAAGCGGCACGGCCGTAACATCCTTTTCTCGAAGCAATTCGGGCTATTTTTGACACCCCTATAATTTCGTAGTGGATAAAACAAGAAGCCTGGATTTTCAGCAACTAATCAGTCATTGTATAAACACGGTATATTTAAAATTTCAGTCAATTTGAACCAGTAGTTTAAGAATGACAACTTGTTAAAATTTTGAATTTTGTCACTCACTGATTCACTGACTCACTGACTCACCGATCATCAAAAGTCTAAGGTACTTCTAGCAGACTTAGAAGCTTAAAATTTAGAATACAAATAGGGTTTAGTGTCTTAATCATGGGAAAAATTCAATATTTTCTAATTTCGGTCAAGTTTTCTAAATACACTAACTGCAACAATAACTTTGTAATCCCATATAAATGTATAAGATTACAAGGTTACATTTGCAGTTAATGAATCAAATTATTATTTCTGTAGAAACTAAAATAAATAGGTGTAAATATGTATCTACTATATGAGACATAACGGGAGGGGGTATAGGGTGGGTAAGGGTGTTTAGCCCATGAAACTGAACAACATTCCCATAGGAAAATATGTTGTATTATGAAAAAAATACGGCTTTCCATACAAATTGGACTTATGTTTGCTCTATTCGCTCTACAAAAAGAAGTGAGATGCCATCAAAAACATTCTGTAAAAACCTCAAGTCTCGCCGTAAAAAGTTGTGAGATCTATATAATACCAAGTCGATTAATCTATTTAGTCTCTACTTAAAGGACCTTCTGTCTTAAGTTATTACGTATGTTATTATCATGCCAATTTAAAAAAAATACCTTTAAAACAAATAGATCGACTTGGTCATCGCAAGAAAACACAAATTCGCCATTAACATTTCAGGAGCATTAACTTCTTGTCGTGCTGTGTAGTGTGATACATACTAATAATCAAATCATGCGATGGCCAGGTCGGTCTATTTGTTTTAGAGGTCTTTTTTTTAAATTGGCATGATAATAACATACGTAATAACTTAAGACAGAAGGTCCTTTAAGTAGAGACTAAATAGATTAATCGACTTGGTATTATATAGATCTCACAACTTTTTACGGCGAGACTTGAGGTTTTTACAGAATGTTTTTGATGGCATTTTGTAATTTAAAGGAAAATATCTAGAGTTATAGTTATTGGTTATCGAATTGCAGACTTTAAAATGCCTAAAACGAAAGAGTTAATACCCGAATTATATGTATTTTTTTCTTATTTTATGCTTTAGACGAAAAATGGGGAGGAACAGTGGTAGCTTTAGGGACATTTTTTCCAATATAGTAGTGCAAGATGCAAAAGCGGTAACGTTATTTTCAAAATTAATTATTTTCCTGACATTTAAGGCATAACCGCTCCCTCATTCCGGGAGGAAACACTTGCCCGCCTCGGAACACTACTTATTTAAATTCAAATGAATACTAAAGCAATAAACAATTCTATCGGCTACACACAAGACATAGGGCCGGGGACTATGTACGGATTAAAGAAATGTGTTAAAGCACTTTTAGGTGCAGCGCAGACGGCACACTTTTTGTGTGTGATCGAGTCTGCAGAATATCATGATAGACATTTAAAAAGAAAAATGTGGGATGAAGTGTGCTGTATTGTTTATTCCGCTCCTGTTTGGACATGTATGAGTCTAAGGAAAAAACAAAATAGGGTAAGTTTAAGTTTTTAATAGACTTTACCACATTAGTACACAGACTCGATCGCACAAAAAGTGTGCCGTCTGCGCTGCACCTAAGGCTTGCAAGGTTTGCACACACCGTTGAAACAAGTGATAATTTTATTTCTAATACACATATCACTTCGTAACGTCATTGGTTTATCTTGCTTTTACCATTCAGGAATACTATTTAATCAATTCAAATGAGCAAAAGCAATAAATAATTCTATCGGCTATAAACACCAGCTCAATACAAGTCAGCAAGTGAATTACGTAAGATTATCGCAAGTCTATCTCGTATTACGGACATAGGCGCAGTGTCGGGTTGCAAGCAACAACACGCATAATGATAGGGTTTCGTTTTCATTGCTTGCTTGAAGGTGGCATACCGTTACGGTGCAGTGGTAATGAGGGTTAGGTAGCCTAGGTTAGTTATATGGACCTATAAGATTTGATAAATATACGTTATTTGGCACCTCAGTGGTCCTTTACGAGTCTGGTGATAACAAAATCATTGGATTCTAGAAGACAATTATTTTTTTTAAGGTTTTTTGTTTAACGCCCAAAGTACCTATTGTTCAAAAGTGCGTAAGGATAGTTTTGTTATAGAAAAGTTTAGTTGTAATAGTTTGTGTCTAGGTATTATTTACAGAAATAAAGATTTTTTTTTTCAGTATCACTTTATCATTGTCAATTATTCCTGATCAAATCCATACCTTTTTATATAAGAATATCTATACTAATATAATAAAGCTGAAGAGTTTGTTTGTTTGTTTGTTTGAACGCGCTAATCTCAGGAACTACTGGTCCGATTTGAAAAATTATTTCAGTGTTAGATAGCCCATTTATCGAGGAAGGCTATAGGCTATATAACATTTCGTTGCTACTCCGCTCCTTATGACCGTAGGGTCATAAGGAGCGGAGTAGCAACGAAAAATGTTACAAAAACGGGGAAAATTTTGACCCATTCTCTTAGGTGACGCAAGCGAAGTTGCGCGGGTCAGCTAGTATTCAATAATACTCATAGGTTAAATCACAGTTTTACTATTTTTAAGCGAAATAAAACCACATACGATGAATACATAATCTCTCCTAATTTGAATATGAATATTAACGCCTAATTATGCAAATGAAACTTTTAGAAAACAAACAATTAGCAATGTTAATTAATAACCGATGAAAATTGACGGTACACTAAATATTTGAATACATAATTGTGACCGCATGCGAGAAAAGACGCTTGTTAGTGTCATATAACTAGGAAGGGCTTGAATAACGGACAAGCCAATCGTTTCTGGAGTTTTTATACTCACCCTCTAATAACCACTTTTTCATATCAGGTCGGGGAAAAAGTATTTTCGCATTATAGTATGTATGAACTTGTAATAAAATCTCTTTGGCTTCAAGAATCACAAATGAGTACATGGTTTATTAGGTTTCTTTCAGTGAGCTCGTGAGTTACCCAAATATCGAGCTTTTTTGTGTAGAGAAAAGATGTTATTACAAGTTCATACATACTATAATGCGAAAAGACTTTTTACCCGACCTAATATATAGGTAGTCTAGTTATGAATAAAATTCACTACGTCAATACTTCATTAATCAAAAAAAAAAAAGATAAATCCTAAAGAATTATTTTGACAGTTCTTAAAGTCCGACCGTGATGGACTTCATCTTGTGCTTAATTAAAACCATATTTATCAAGTGTGAAGAAAACAGTATCAATGCCAACGAGGTGAATAGAAATAGATTTATTGGTTAGAAATCATTTACGATTGCAAAAATCAATTCGACGTCTTGGCGTTTGCCAATCACATTACAATTGCCGTCCATTCAATATTATTCAATTTAATTTCAAATACTATTGTTACATGGGTAGCTTAATAGAATATTAATTCGTTTTAGTTGTTACCAAGCATATTGCACTTAGAATTACCAGTGTTATAAATTATTTAGGTATCTATTAAAAAACTAAATGTTCATATTATAAATGACAAAAATTGTAAAGATGCGCGGATTCTTACTACTCTTTTACTTAAAAACTACGACTTTAAGTGACTTCAATGCAATTTGGCACAGTTATAACTATTAAAATGAATTTACATGTAGGAAACGTTTAAAACAAGGAAAACCTTTTCATGCAAACAACTTGCGAGCAGAAGCTATAATTATAAATGCGACTATTTTGATGTTTGGATGTGTGGATATTCGTTACTTTTGTACACAAAAACTAATGGATAGATTTAGTTGAAATTAGACACAAAGGTAGTTTATGACATAGATTTACATATAGGATATCTCTGACCCTAGAAAATTCTTCCACGCAAATGAAGTCAGTAGCTGAAGATAGTTAGGTAACGATAACGAAACGCTAAAGTTTAAGTTAGAATGGTATTATACAATTCTGTCTAACCTTAGTATAAAGGCTTGTTGATATGTTAACAACCTGCCAATTTACATAGTAGTTATAAATAGTCAAGTGTGCGGCATTGGCAATGGTATTAAATGCCCAGTTAACGACGTTCGATGCTCGTATGATGTAACTCGATATAAACTATACGATGTGATACAGTGAAGGCTTTGATTGAGATATTAATTAATAGAGCCTTTTAGAAAACCGTTTTTGAGTTAAAATAATATCATTTTAACGTTATGGAATGTATTGGTCAGTTTTTCACGGTCAAACAAAATCATTGATGAATAAGTAAAATTGGTTTGGAGTTTCACAAGGGTTGCAATTGCTTAATTAGTAGTCTTAACGTTATCATTGCGATAGATATATCACAGTCAAACGTTTCAGTTTATTGTATGTACCATGTAAATTATTTCTGTTCGTAAAAGTTCTCGTAATACAAGCTATGAGAGGTACCTATACTAATAGATACTATGTTACTCGATGTTTAGATCAAGTTACACCGATCATGGTCATAGGCTAAGAGAGTTATTTCTACAAAAGAATGAAACAAAATATTTTTTTCATTACATCGTTTGCCAAAATTCAAAACAAAACATTCGCATTAAGCCTATTTGAAGCTGACAAGCCCTTTGCCCTTGAGGATGTGACAAAAAGCGTGAAACATCACAGTCTAATAGTTCGCACAGCCTTCGTTATATGTAGGTCAGCAGTGATCGAGGCGTGGACTTGACGCCGGGCATGTTTGACAATATGGAGGACAATAACAGTACGTTAAGTTCGTACAACTTTAGTGACGGCACGCAATTGCAGCGTCTCATCACGAAGAAGTGTTTTATAAGAATATTTCCTGAATTTTACTATGTTTCCGTTTTTATTGATGATCAACTACCAAGTAGCTTTGACTAGCTAGGTGAAGGACAGATTGAAACCAGGTTATCAGCATGATATTATGCCTGGGTATTGATGTCCAGACTTGATTGTATAAAAGGAACACAAGATTCCATTAATATGATTGTTTTCATTATAAAATTGCCAATTCAAGACTTAAATTCAGTAGCAAAATCAGATGATGAACAAATTTTTCAGTTACGAAAGACTTATAAAAATAATTATTCAAACTCTGACAAGTTATTTCTATAGGACAGACTAACCCCTAGCAGTTGAATCACCTTCTCCAAAATCGCTCCAATGTGTTGATATTCTGCCTCTTTTTTTTTTTTTTTTTTTTTTTTTTTTTTTTTTTTCAATGCTAGACTTAACATTTAATTTATTCAAGAACTAAACATTAAATTAATACATTAAATAATAATTTTATATGTACAAACGAAAAAAAAAATAATAATAATAAAGGAACTAAACATAAATAAAATTAAAATTAAAATAATCGTTTCTGCCTCTTATATTGATTTTCTGTTTCTTTTCTGTGCAGTGTATCAAGTTTACAATCTAGTATAAACTGTAGGCCTTAAAGCAGCTTTTATTACTTCGCTTGGATGTTAGACTTCCACACACGTTTCTCATTAGTCCGTCATGTCCGTTATATCTCCGTAACAGTACTTTTGACTCTATTTGGATGTCCGCCGGTATTTTTATACATGGCGTTGTAAAATGTTGTTTGACGATGTTTACTGTCAAAAGAATTGTTGTTTTTTTGTTTGTCGTGGGATTTTTCGCAACTTTAGAAGTCCGTTAATATGCTTATGACGTCATTTTAGACTATCAGTACCTAAGTAGTGTAAGTAGAGGTGTATATTTGCTCCTGCCGTTTATATTATTGGTCTTCTTTAATATTATTGGCTACTAATGGCTACTTAGGGACAAGTTAATACTTCACGCCCAAAAATTACTCTCAACTGCACAACTGCTGGTTGAAAATGCAAAGAATCTAAAGCGAGAATTTGTAGTCACAACACAGTAATAGTAATTTTTATAAATAATAATAAAAAAGTTAGACAAAAATAATGACTTTAAACGGTAAATTCAGTCACTTCGCAGCAGCACATGTCTACAATAATTGTCATATGAAATGAAATAATGACGTGTAAAGTAAATCAAATGCAATAAATACAAATCATTTAATTCAGAACCAAAGTTTTCTTCGACCTTAATATCTCTTGTTAATTAACTTTTCATGCACCGGATACAGTTATAATTGTGAAATAAGCCATAAGTGCTGTGAAAAATTAGCACTCATTATGATATTAGTGTTATCAAGGTTTCTGAAAGTCAACAGCCTTGCCAGGATGTCGTTATGTGTTCAGTAAAGACTCACTTAAGTATCACTTGAGTTTAAGTGCAGGGATTAAGTTGTTTATAGTGGTTAATTTGAGTGTGTGATTATTGTTTAATAACATCGCATTTGTTACAGATGAAAATGTAGGTAGAGGTGTACACTGTACCTGTTTAGACAAAATTTTTATGTTTCTATATTGTGTCGATTATATGAAAATAATGGTAGTAAACCATATATTAAGCATATTTCTCATAATATTCCATCAGGAACTAGAATATTCCAAGATCGTTTACATGTTCGCGGCGATAGACTAACTAAAATATCGGACTTACATTCATGTGGTCATACGTTCGAATCCAACCCATTGCACTGGCACTAGCTTAGTTTTAATTTGCTAACATATTATAGTATTATCTGTAAAACTAGCGGACCCGACCGACGTTGTCTTGTCTACACGTATTTAATTTGAAAATTTGAAACTTTTTTTAATGATCTAAACCATTCTCAGATCCCCTTGAACACACACAAAAAAAATCATCAAAATCGGTCCAGTCGTTTAAGAAAAGATCAGTGACATGATACACACTTACAGAAGAATTATATATATAAAGACTAGTAAAATGCAGAATCGATCTAGGATGGCTTGGTCTCACTAGTTCAGCAACGGTGACGGCGGTAGTCGACAAGATTATATAAAAATTTGTCAATATTAAAGTTTAATATTGCTTAAGGGCAGCTGTATTTAGCAAGGGAAATTAATGTCAATCAGTACTTCAATTACACAGCGGTGTAACAAGATAAATGGCGATACAATTATGTGAATAAATTATAGCAAATGTCTTGTGAATAACTGTAGGGTATAAAGTGAAGGGGCTCTGTCCTTAGTACGTTCCCTTTCAAGTACTAAGTGGATTGGTAAGCGAGCCCATTAATTACCAACCTGATGTTGGAAATGTATCTCTACCCGTAATAGGTTAGACCTTAAGGACATTACGCTGACCAAGTGCGGCTTGGGCTTTACAGCTTCTGAAACGCTCTGGTCGAATACGACTAAACGGTCACCCATCTACAGAATGGCCGCGCAAAGTATTGCTTTACCAACAAATCGTTTACCGACCGATGAGCACAACCAGCTATGTGCGCCTCAAAAACCACTTTGCTGTGAAACAAAACCTAACCTTTCATCTTTTATTTCTTTTTGTTTTTATATACCCTCACTAATTTGACGTAAATAGGTTAACATTTAAAAGTGACAGTGTGGGAATCAGTGAAGGGTCTGACATTTGTTCTATTCATTGTCCATACAGCGAACCTGTCCGTGTGACCTATTATATACAGACATACGTTCACTATGATTCATATATGTAGCATTTGTGGTATTTATATAAACGTATTGTGTAAAGAGAAGTTGTTCTTATAGATCCTGTTTATAGAATTATTTAAAAGTATTATGATATAGTCATATATGCCTTTGGAAAACTTATAATTTTCTGTTCATTCTTATTATTTTTCGAGATTCGGAAGTAAACTTTTTATTCAAACTTTTCAAATATTGAATATGAGGAAATAGACTCTTTTAAACATCTCGTGATGTAACCTTGCATGCCTAAAAGTTCTTTGACACATTTCTTCAGTTCATGCAAAGTCCCCAACCCGCACTTGGCCAGCATGGTGAACTAAAGGTTATAACCCTTCCTCGTTTGAAGACCCTTTCCGGACAGTCACGGATTAAAAAAAACTCTAGCATATTCTATGAGTGTGTTTCGTTTTTTCTCAAAATAAATACTGCTTTCTTTCTTTCCATTCTTCTTTAAACTGTAAGAATACGCTCTTCTGTATATACTACTGTAACTATAGAAGCTTTGCAATCAAAACTGCAAACAATCACCGTCTTTGTAAACAAAAGTACACCAACATTCCATAACCAGACATGCACCTAACAGCTCTTATCACTATGTTATTAAGGCCTACATTCGCTTGCATTCTCTTCAAGACAATACGTCAAATGTAGGGCAAGCGAAAGTGGCAAGATGACATGAAAATGACAGTACTCTTGTAATAAGACTAATTCTTTTATTCGGGAACCGAGACAAGGTCAGATAATGCTACCAAGCCATTGTTGTTTCGAAAGTTATACTTTGATGTTTAGAAATTATTAGATGAGTTCTTTGGCTTCTGTATTGTTTAAACTTTAAATATGGTTGAGATCGAAGCGAGAGGTATACTTTGGTGTCTGCCGATGAGAATTGAGTTTGTTTTTGTGTATTTGTTAAGAACAGTTGCAATTTGAAGAGACATAGATTTGTTTCATGTCTGAAGTTTTGATGATAACTAAGCAACTACATGTGACGTCATCGTATAACATTTTTAATGAATAATATAGTGAAGTTACAATACATTCTAAAGAGTTATTTTACAAGTTTTTGAACGGGTTCAAAGACACCTAGGTTCACAATTTTAGAGAGGTTTAAACCCTCTAATTCTGTTAGATTACGAACAATCTAATAAGCACATACGTAACAGACCAATTGGATATTATAAAAGAGTTAAATAGAATAATTAACTAACAAAATAGGGAATTTCCACCATGTCATGCCAAAATGACCATGGAGATGACGCAGCAAGTCCCTTATATCCTAATGTAATGAAAAATTGACCTCCTGCCCTAGTTTCACTCAATTAAATTAAGAAACACATAGAATAACATCATCAATATCCTTTTAAAGAACCAGGTCTTTTAAACTACTAAAAACTATGGAAATGTTCTACTTTTCTTTACCATATTGAAACTTGAAACCTACGTCTCTAAACCCAGAAGTGAAAAGTTAAATCAATTGTACTGCAATTATGTCCAAATATAAATTCAGGTTGATACTTAAGAAACTTCCAAACCGTGTCTTTATAAAATTATCAAGTTGTAGAAGATTTTCAATAACAGCATTTTTTTGAGTTGGAAAAATTGAGAACAAAATTTTAATTGCTTTTTTTAAACAACTTCCGCATCACGATATTTTTTTTCCGCATTATACTACAACTAAGAATTGCTCTTGTGTCGCGGCACTTTAAGATACAAATAATCTACACAAAGTACAACCAGACCCGTAACAACTATTTGTGGATCGCACAAATATTTGTTTCGTGTAAGAATCGAACACATGCCGTCGACGACGGAGTTTCTTCGACAGTCGTTACCAGTGGTTAGAAGCTTGAAAGTCTGACAACCAGTTTTATCGAGATACATACCGAAATACTATACAGCTGCATCCGGTGAGACTGGAAGAATACCCCAATATAATTGGAAGAAATGCTATGCTGATTGATTTTAGATGGTGGAAAAATCATTAAAACATAGTACCTCCTTTTCGAAGTCGGTAAAAATTAGCAAACACAGGACCTACACACATTATGTCACAGATATTTTAAAATCTTCCTGATAATTTCAACCCACACCTACCAAACCTACCATAAATAGTAATATAGCCGAGCCTTCAATGAGTCACTCGTACAATGTTTCACATTCAGACGGATTAATTTGTTAAAACCAGGCCAAGCTGCAACCAATCGATTGGACATCATAACACCGTTATAAATACAGCTTAGTATCTCATAGAAACACCGTTGTTTTTCACTATTTTTATTCTAATATAGTTTAATTGTAGTTCGAGCAGTTGTATGCTAATTTTGAAGTTATAAGTTTGTTTGGTAAATGTGTAATTCTGTACCGTGTCTCTCTACCACCATCGACAACCGGCTTGCTATTGTAAAATGTTGTATGGAAATTTTTGGTACATTTTAAGTGTCAAACTCTCGATACTCGATAGTGCTGACAGAAAATAAACGCGCAACTATCCTGTTTCCTGAACATTTTTTCAAAATAATTAAACTGTGTTACTTTATATTGTACATGATTTCTTTATTAATATAGGTATAACATAATTTAGAAGAAGAAAACGAATATAACGAAAAGAAATTCAGCATTAAGATGACGCAGAATAACAGTACAACAATTAATTTCAAAAACATTATATGTTAAACACTTATCAAAACTTCTGTCACAGTTTCAAGTAATATTTTAATACTAAAGTCTTTATTTGTCCTCATAATGATGGTATTTGATCATTAACCTGCGTAATCGGTGTCATCATGACTGCCAATTAGTAATGGCTAACAAAACATTTGCCAAATTGATGGTGCAACGAAGTATAATCGCGTGGGACATTTCAACATTAGCTATCGATGGTTTGAGATTAACAATATTTAGTTAACTAGAAGTATTTTGGTGTTTTATAGTAATCTATACTAATCTATACTAATATAATAAAGCTGAAGAGTCTATACTAATATTATAAAGCTGAAGAGTTTGATTGTTTGTTTGTTTGTTTGGTTGTTTGAACGCGCTAATTTCTGGAACTACTGGTCAGATTTGAAAAATTCTTTCAGTGTTAGATAGTCCATTTATTGAGGAAGGCTATAGGCTATATTTCGTCACGCTACGGCCAATAGGAGCGGAGTAGCAACGAAAAATGTTACAAAAACGGGGAAAATCTTGACCCATTCTCTCTTATGTGACGCAAGCGAAGTTGCGCGGGTCAGCTAGTGATGGATATAGTGTGCAGAATAAATAATAATAGAACAGTAAGCGGGTAGTCAACCCAGTCAGTTGACAAAAACATATTATTACACTTGTACAAAAACATATTAAACTTGTACTAGTAAAATGTTCATCTAAAATGCTCAAGCTATGCATTTTTTTTCGTAAATAATGTTGTTATTGTAATTATTACAGACTGAAACATTTTTACTACACAATGATAATGCTATAGTAGATTCCAGGCAAAACTTCTGTACCCATCCGTATGGAACGGAAGGTGCTCTACGACACTGATAATAACGTCGAAAAGATAATATCTGTCTTGCAGTTTGTTGAAGTAACAATCACTCGAAAATATAATCTTATTCACACCCAGACATCTAAAAACAAGGAAACATGGCTTCCACGTAATTCTTCAAATTAACCATAAAAACGTATTTTCTCACCAGTTTTCGAGAGTTTTAGGTGAATTAAAGTAAAAAGTAAACGCTTTATCAAGAGAACGTGATAACTACACGGTCTGGGGAACTAATTCGTTACTCATTGATCACTCGTTAGGTTTTATACTTTTTGTACTAAGACTAGTTTTTAGGAGAGTTCGTTTACCTATAGGGTGACTTGGCGTATTGGTGCATTTTGTTAAAATTTATAGTGAGATTAGGTTACTATGTAGGGGGCTTTGAGCAGCTAAGATTGTAGCTATTAAACGTATCAGAAACGTATTAAGATATCTATTTACGTATATTAAGATAAAATAGTAGTTAAGCATGAATAAGAAGTCAAAGGTTTTAGGTAAAAGTAATTCACAATCTCTTTTTGTCTCTGACATTGTTTTGATTAAACCAGCCAAGTGCGAGTCGGACTCGGGCACGAAGAGTTCTATGCATATTTAGTTAGTAATTTCGAAGCATTTATTTATTTCTATCTGTACCTCGATTCTCTACCACTATCGACTAGCGACAACCGGCTAGCTATCGAAGTTTTGACATTTAGAATGTACTGCCAAAATGTTTCCTACGACACCCGTCAGAGGCGCTGATCAGATTTTCTGAATTATGAAAATCTGATCAGCGCCTCTGACGAGCGTCGAGGGAACTTTTTTGGCAGTACAATCAGTAACAACTTTCGATTCTCGATAGTACTGACTGTACAGAATTGCGCTAATGTTGAGTCAAAACAAGTTATTTTCTGTCTAATAAAAAAAACTAAGTTATTTCAACGGTAAATAAAAATCTGCATACAATTTGCCAAATTAACAACCAAACCCAAAACCATACGGTACAGCTCACCCAAATAGCAGTAAAGTGCGTGAATAATCGTTCATTACATGAGCGTTAGAAACCAGAACAGAACAGTTCGCGTGATCGTTCACGTTAACTAGTACTTTCGATTTTTCGTTATCTGACTGTCGTATATACATGAAAATGTTTTATACTATTTGTGTGAATACGGGTTTCGGGTTTTGTGGTTTTGACTACCGTTTTTGTGTCATTACGTGGGCTTATAATGACGTATAATCTAGATCTTTGCTCAGACACCCTTTTTTTTTCGTCAGGAAAATGCATTACTGCATATCCCGCTCCAGGGAGGAAGCGGAGTTCTGTCGGGCTCTCCCGCCAGCTAGGCGTTCCGGCTTTTAAATTTGGGCATACCGACTAAAAACCTGACGGTGTTACTTCAACAGTCACCATAAAGTGGCCAGGACGCGGTACCTCCAATTGGATACTCCGCGTCCACACCCTAGGGTAGAAAGATACGAATTAACTAGGGCTAGTTTGGTAAATTAAAATAAATTCATACTATAAATACGGAAGGTTTCCTGTCTGACTGTTTCGCTTTCAAGACCAAGCCGCTGCATCGATTGTAAATAAATTTTTGTTTGAAGTTTCAAAAGCAAGTTGGGATCAATTTATTAAGGAAAAAACAACACTATAAGTGCAGAAACTAAGTACACTTTAAGTCAACCTTTACCGTACAATAAAAACATAATTCTATAAGTTTTTGTATCTAAATAACAACATTTTCTTTCATGCCATTGAAAATGTAACTTAAATAGTTCGTCATCTAATTTCCATAACACTAGACTTTTCAATTCTCACTTACATCATGTCTATGATTCATGTTTTGTCGCACACTGTCTACAAGGCTTTTATGTACGCTACATGACCGTCTAACTTTGAAAGCATACAAATATTGAATAACCAGGTATTTTCCAACATGACATCATGCCTATAACACTGGCAGATCCTTCTTGTGTTTTGAAACGATTTCTCATGTTACTCATCACTGGTTGTTATAAAAACAAAGTCCTTCAAAGTCTGTCTGTTCCACGAAGTACTGAATGGATTTTTACATAATTTTATTATTGAAGTTTATATACTATTATTACTAGGGTAGCCTATTGCCATTTACCCGGCAGTTTTATACTGTATCATTATCTATCTATACTGGTAATATTATAAAGAGAAGATTTGTATATAAGTATGTTTGTCACGAATTGACTAACAAGTACTGGTCTATTTTAGAAATTCTTCCACCATTTGAATGCTACATTATCACTAATTAATATAGGTTATTTTATGAGCAAAAAAATGACCACCCGTGCGAAGCCAGGCCGGGCTGCTGCTCTTACCCTACCCAAATCTTAGAGCTATTTTGAAATACGTTTAGCAGTTCCAGAGATCACTCTGCATTAGGGTTGCCAACCGTACTATAATATATAGTATTGTACTATATTTCAGGTCTGTGTACTATATACTGTTGAAGAAAAATATAGTACGCAAAAATACTATATTTTCAATAACGAAATCTGAAAATCAACTCCTTCATTAAAAAATATGAACGCACCTTAAAATAATAAAAAATAAATGAGTAACAAATAAATTTCTGTTTATTCTTACCTTTTCCATAAAATACAACTATTTTTTAAAGTGTACTATTTTTTTTTTAAATGTACTATATTTTTTATAGCTGTTTTTGAAAAATACTATATTTCGCTGATAAAATGTTGGCAACCCTACTCTGCATATACAAACTAGTAAAATTCTCGTTCTGTCTTTGTAATACTAAATATCATTTGTGTAAATTGGCTGATATATAGCAAAACATTGATAAAAAAGTAGTATAATGCATCGTGCGATGAAGTCAGGCT
Source organism: Anticarsia gemmatalis (assembly GCF_050436995.1). Classification (NCBI taxonomy): domain Eukaryota; kingdom Metazoa; phylum Arthropoda; class Insecta; order Lepidoptera; family Erebidae; genus Anticarsia; species Anticarsia gemmatalis. The sequence goes on along the minus strand of NC_134764.1, from coordinate 1,720,782 downwards.
GTACCTTATGCTATGACATTGTACGATTACAAGATCCTTGTTGCCTTCAAGTACGATTTCTCGTATTACTCATAATGTAATATAGAACCTGTCTTGATTGTTACTGCTTAGATTATCTTAAATTGTATATTTATACCGTGTAATCATGTTTTATGATTCAGATTGCTGGCTTGTTAGATTGAATAGAAATTGTTCTTATAAAACGAGACTGGTTTGCTCTACCAAGACTGTTTTAAAAAAGATATGGTGACACGGTACCCCTCAGTAAGAATGGTTGTCAGACTTTCAAGCTCTGATTACTGGTAACGACTGCCAAAAAATCTTCGAAAATAACAGCCGGGACCGAGAATAACTTGATATGTATAAGATGGTCACCCATCTACAGAACAACCTCGGCAAGCGCAACTTAACCTCAGCGATCGATCCGTGCGCCTATAGTTACTTAGCCACGAGCCCCATAACTATACTAGTAAGTAAAATAATACAGTTACCTAATTGGATTGATTTAAAACAATGAATGCAGCGGCAATTCTATCAACAGTGATAAAAAACGGCGGTCACAAGGGCCAGTGATTTCAATAAACACTTTTTTTGTTCATCAATTGAAACCATTTTGTAAGGGCCCTAAACAGGGCATTACTTCATTGTCACAGTCGTAGTTTTAATTAACTATTAATTGATTGTTGAAATAAAACTACCATTGTTGGAGTTGCAGCTTACAATAGATTTACACTGTTCAATGTTTTTTTGGTCAATGACTACTATTAATAATCGCAATTTTAAAACTATTGTACTTGCTGTACCAAATTAATCAATTAATAATTTAGTGTACTAGCTAAGTCGCGGGGCGCAGCTTGCATGTAATAATTTTCTTCTATCCATGAGATGATTCACGCAAAAAGAGGCCAAACCCAAGGTCTCAACCTGTCTCAAGCCAAAAAATTATCGAAATCGATCAGCAGTTTAACCGTAAATACTCAACAGTCAGACTTCCGCATTTATAATACTGATAAAGTACGGATATCTATCAAACTGCCACCTTCAAGTGACCACAGACCCCACCTACACACTTATATACCCACCACAGTGACGTCACAAAGGTTTACATCAGTAATTAGTCATACTACCACTTTAGTAGAATTGTTACATTATTTACTTTCGCAATGTAATGGTGTAAGTTATATACGACGTGACTTTATTGTAAACAACATTAAGTGTTGTGAATGAAAATAACACTCTGAACATTATTAATTGGCCCTTTTTTTAACAAATACAGACCATTATTTTTTATGATCTTTATAAGGGCAGTGACCCTAGTCTTTCATCTACTAGTTCAATATGGTAAAATTTAAATCTCAACAAGTATACAATTTTTTTTTATAACCCATTACCGACCCACTACTGGATAAGGGTCTCCTCCCAAACGAGGATGGAGTAGAGCTTAAGGAGTAAGGCTTTGAGTCCACAACGCTGGCCAAATGCGGGTTGGGGACTTTGCATGCCCTCGATAAATCTATCAATAAGTCTACTATACTTTTTTATATCAAATTGATGTTTAGATTATTTATTTTACCCACAGATATTTCATATACTTATCGTTGGTGCAATTTAGGTACTTCCTAGTTCTACTAAAAAACAATGACAAGTATATCAAATATATCATAATAAGTACATGCTTCTCCGCTGTCGCTTACATCTTCAACCGTTCAAAGATACCCTACATATAACAAAGTACAATTATCACCTGAGTCTTACTCAATTACACATAAGTGCCGCATTGATTGCGATCTCTAATTATAACTAATTGCATTATTATTATTTTTTATATTATGGTTAGTGGTCAACCTAGTGTCAAAGTTGTGAAAGAAAGCCTTTTGACATGGCTTAACGACGGTTATCGTCATTGTCAGCAAACGTACCCTCCGAAGCACAGAGACACTCCGTTCAAAAACCATTAAAAGGTCATCCATTTATGAAATGAGCGCGGCAGGGGTTGCTTACCCACAGATCAATTACGGACTGGTGAATGCAACTGGCTATGAGCGCCTCAAATATTTTTATAATCACTTGATTCTTCTTCTTGTCGTATGGTTAGTGCCTAGTATCAAAGTTGTTCAAGCCGCCTGAAAGACCTTTGACATGGCTTAACGACGGTTATCTTAATGGACATCAAGTGGAACCGACTTTTAACATGCTCTCCGAAGCTCAGAGACGCTCAGTTCAAAAACCACTAAAAGGTCATCCATCTATGAAATGAGCGCGGTAAGAGTTGCTTACCCACAGAGCGATTAATGACCGGTGAACGTAACTGGCTATGAGCGCCTCAGAATACTTTAAATTGCTAAACATAAGTAATCACTTGATTGACTTAACTTTATTACGTGCAAGGCTCTGCAATTCAAGGCAAGTTAGAAATTGTTTAAATAAACATTTTAATGGTATATTTATGCAAAAGTTTTGCTAACTGTTCGCAGTTTAGTTCTTGCAAAATATAATATATTGCACGAAATAGGCTTAGGAATTGTTCATAATGAGGTTTGCTTGGCGAAAGGCGCTTAACACTTTAAACAGACTTTACATAAATTATAATATGGTTAATGTGAGTAGGCTAGTCATATTATGGAGATATTTTTAATCCACACATCATATACAAAATTGCAATGTTTTTCTTTTCTTTGCTATAATATACACTGCCAGATTTATTTTGCCGTATTATTTCTTGATACAAAGTCCCTAACCCGCTTTTGGCTAGCGTGTTGGACTTAAGGCTCCCTTCCAAAATCCGGGAGAAGACCCTTGCTTAGCAGTGGAACAGTAATGAGTTATGTTATGAATAGTACCTAATATAATTAAGCAGTAATAAAAATATTTTAAAAACTTAATAATGTCAGTCTTTTAATATACCAATCGCCACTCAAGTCGTTTTATTATCCTTATGTTTACCTATAACATAGACTTACTAACTTATCCCTAAAAAAAGACGAAAAATCTCCAAAAGAGCTTCAAAAGATAAAAAATATCGTCTATTATTATGATACTCCATACCATTTAAGTAGTTACATGCTTAACAAATACACATACATTTAGAAAGTCGTTTAATCCTCTTATAAAGTTAAATTTGTCGTCACTTAGGTGCCTAAATTGTGTCTAGCCGACCTAACCTATCACGAACGGTTAGAAAGTGAGGCGTATTGCATTGTCATTTAGGTTGCATGCTGATTAGGTGGCGTATGACTGCGATCTTTGCGAAGTGTGCAAATAGGTAATGGTGGTATTAGGTGGCTAATTTGTTATGTTATTACAAACATACATATAATGAAGTATTTTTCTTATAAGGACAAGCAGAGACAGAGAGATCAATACGGGCCTCTTGATAAAAAGTTGTAAAGAACCAAACAAAAAAATAAAGATTAATGGAAAATTAAAAATCTCCTCCTTTTGTTAGGTCGGTTAAAAATTAACAGGCAGTATAACAATATCTTTTAAATAAGTAGACACATTTTTATTGATACACCATATTTTCCGTTAGAAGCACTTAAAGATTCACAAAATACTTCCCAGCACTATCGAGTATTACAAATTGTTTAAGAAATCCTAATTAACGCCCCTAGCGGGTGCCGTAGGAACTATTTTTGCAGTACATTTTAAACGTAAACTCTCAAAAGTCGATGGTATCGACTGCAGAGAATCGCACTACAGCTCTTATGCTGGGGCTACATTAGCGAGCGAAGATTCGTATGGTGTTGGCGCGACAAAAACATCGTGTTCGGGTCTGGGCGATGTTCTTGTCTACATTAAGGCGGGCGAAGATTCGTGTCGAGTTGACGCGATGCATCGTGCCTTGTGCTGTTCAGTTTGTTGTGCGGAGACGTGAGCGGTAAATTACGACGACACTGAATTGACGTAGATGTAGCCACCTAAGCGAATATTGGCGCGACAAATCCCTTTGATTCGCGCCAGTTTACCGACAGCTCCTCGATACTACATCGTCTTCGCCCGAATACTACGCGATGACACGATGAACCCGGCCACATTCATCGCGTTAACACGAATATTCGCCATAGCCCGCTAATGTAGCCCCAGCATTAGTAACAAGTAACTATGCTAAATAAATTATCCATACATTTTATCTTAACAAGATTCCCACACAGACGCATCGCAAATCACTCGAGGAATGTACAAACAGAATGATAGATACGTGTTTAAACGGTTTTCTGCGAAAGTGAAGTTTGTTTTTATCTGACTCGTATATTATTAAAATAAATACTGAAGATTCCATCTTCTCGCGTAGATAATAGTGCATAAACTACGAAAAATATGCAATTGTTTAGTTTAATTCACGTAAATATAATATGTAAGTAAATAGAAAATAATCCCCATAATAATGAATGCTTAGAATATTTCTGAATAGTAGCCCGAAGTTTGGTGTATTATCAAACTTCAGGCATACACACGTAATATCACGCCTGCTGCACTCGACGATAAAAGCAGAGGTAAAGGTAATAGGGGTCTAGCCTATTATCATTTACCGGGCACGTTACCAAAGTCCGTGCTACTATTGAGAAATATTCTAATATAAATTATAAAAGACCAACAGTACTATCCCCGACTCGGGAATTGAACCCGAGACCTCACCATCAGGAGTCGGGTACATTACCTACCGGGCCATAAAGACAGTCTCGTGTTTTTAGTGCTACAAAGCAGCACCTATCCAAGGAATGATATTCCTAAAGTTTGCTGACCAATAATCTCTTACCAGTGAATGCAGCTAGCCTGTCTATAATCTGGCTAGCCAGTAGCCGTACAATAACCAGTTTTATAACAAAGCGGAATGTCCAGTCGTTCTACATAGAAACAAGGTCGATTCACTACGGAACTGTTTGTGTTATGGCGAAGTGTTTGATGCAACGATAGAATTATAGGGTGATAGGAAAACAAATAGGACGATATGGGACGTAAGGATCCTTCCTTCAGGTTATGTTGGGCTTAAATCATCATCGGTATATGTAAAACACTTTCGTTACTGACTGACTGACTTATGGACAACGCACAGCCTAAACTACTGAACGTATAAAGTTAGAATTTGGTATGAAGATTCTTTAGGAAATGTAGTCTAAGAGGAGTAGTTAAAAATATTGTTGGAAATTTCACGCGTGGAAAACTGCGGGCGGAGAGCTAGTAATTTTTAAACTAATTCAATATTTTACAAATTCCCACCATAATTATGCACTTCGTAAATGCCGCCCAAACATCCTATATTAAAAAAAAATATATTTTAATCGATCTATTGTTGGTTCAACCACAAAATAATCACTAAAACATCACTTAAAACGTAACGATTGCTATAAACTTTCGTATTTCAATAGAAAATGAACGCGTTCGGAATATTTTATAGTGTTTTATAAATCACGGAAATAACAATCACGTTTTAGTTTCATTCAATTGACTGTCTATACTCGTAATAGAGTTAAGAGTAGGTTTCGGTCAATAAAAGATTAAGTTATTGTACTTTGTTATTTAAGATCTAGGTATTAATGTAAGTTTGTTTAAACTATTTATAAGAAATCGAGCAACGAAGGATTCTTCACGATGTTTTCCTTCACAGTTATAGCTAGTTATCATGACCTCTAATAGAATCATAACTTCAAAGAGTCATTGGAGTGTTTCCAACAATTTCAAGGGTTTAACTCTTAACGACAGTTTGATGAACGAATGCTTATATACTTCTCCGATAACATTGTTTTAATAAATAAACCAACTTGCCTAACAGCCAAACCAAAAGGTACTTTAATAACTGAACAGTATAACATCAGCATTTTTACTATCTAACATTATATAGGAATTGATGCAAAAATGCTTTTAACCTTGGAATGCCCGATTGATTCAGTTAGCTAGCGACCAATGCTAGTGTAATCTGCGCCGAAACGTCGAGCAAATCAGAACATTAAGCCTGTTCGCGTTATTTCCTGTATAATGTAATGCGTATATAACTTAATAACACTCTCGTTTCCTGTCAAAGCCTAATATTTGTATAGAAACAATATAAAATTATACATCCATACTAATATTATAAATGCGAAAGTAACTCTGTCTGTCTGTCTGTCTGTCTGTCTGTCTGTCTGCTACTCAATCACGTCTAAACTACTGAACCAATTTGCATGAAATTTGGTATGGAGATATTTTGATACCCGAGAAAGGACATAGGCTACTTTTTACCCCGGGAAAATGACGCATTTCCCGGGAAAATTCAGAAATTTCAACGAAGTCAATATTATAAAGACATTGAATTAACAAAATTCCGTTGCCATGGCATCTGTTTTAATGGCGGATATGACTTAGCGCGACTTCGTTATACTAAGAGATATAAATAATTTTGAGAATATTTTTCGTGAAAAAAAAGCATATTTTATATCATCACGCTACGACCAATAGGAGCAGAGTAGGTAACAGTAAAAAGTGTTACAAAAACATGGAAAATTCTGACCCATTCTCTCTTATGTGACGCAAGCGAAGTTGCGCGGGTCAGCTAGTATGTACTATAGTGTAAAGCAATGTTCCAAATTAAGCATGCACCCGGCGTAGGCAAGTGCAATACTGCATTCATTTTATTTATAGTCCCGATTTGAATTCAAAGTGGACAATGTCGGTGTTTCAAAATAGTATTAGTATTCAGTACTTTGATGTTACTATCTACTAGTACTGCCTATGTGTTAGATAGTGCTTGTATTTATAACATTGTGAAGAGGTTTCCGGTGATAGATATGAGGAAATGCTGGCTGGGATTATAGGAATAGTTTGTTGGTACGTGCTTTGTATATGAGTGTGAAGAAAAGCTGTTTATAGTCAGGTAAGACGCTCTTTAGAACTATAGAAATATTTTTACCTTCGTCGGGGGTATGGTCAAATTGATAAAAGTGTTCAATAACTGTTGCAATTATTAATTGACTACTGAAATCAACAAACTGGTAGATAATAATAAATACTGTTATTAAATACGATCAATTTTTAAGGGCACCAAGATAGCTTTATAGTTCTAACTTGTATTCTACGTCTCTTAAAAATTCCGGTAATGCCACAATTATACTAACCTATTTATATCTACCCTGAAAGCCTAAAATATTAAACCAATTTAGATAAAATACAGCGGGGTAGCTTATATTCCAGCAAAAAACTTTTTCTAAATGATGACCAAGCAAGCGTTAAGGTAAAACCTACAGCAAAAGTAAAGTTTACCAACCATATTATACTATAAACCTTTTATACCCTCACTCACTGAGTCAGGTGTAATAAAACACACAATTTACTTAACTTTGAAAGCCTTACAGCTGTAAGTAAGGCTGCATTAAGGTTGTATCGGTGAGTAAGCGCTGATGTCGCTTGTACTGAGAACTTTCGACAAAGAACGATATAGCAAAGAACTTTTTTACCAAGGATGACTACGCAAGCACTACCTCGGAAAAAACCTATAGCAAAAGTAATGTTTACGTACCTTATCTAAATTTATAAAAATGAGTTGCCGTTCGTCAGTCTCGCTAAAACTCGAGAAGGGCTGGACTGATTTGGCTAATTTAGGTTTTGAATTATTTGTGGAAGTCCAGAGAAGGGGTAACAGGTGAATAAATTTGAAAATGCGCGGTAAACAAAACAAGAAAGCGTAAGCAAAATGCGCGGGTCAACTAGTTAAGTTATAAATCTTTTATACCCTCAATCATGAGTCAGGTGTAATAAAACATACAATTTACTTAACTTTGAAAGCCTTACAGCTGTAAGGCTGTATTAAGGTTGTATAGGTGAGTAAGCGCTGATGTCATTACCCCGTGACTCAGGGAGGCTGGGGCCGGACTTGAATTGCAATGAGTTACATGTGTGGCGAGATTTTGTTCTCGTTTGGTTTAAAAGTAGGTGTGGTTTTCTAAATTGTTGTTATGAGTTTTGGTCTGAAGGCTAATCCTTAAAAGTATAGAAAAGTTAAGGTTTTAAAAGCGCTTGCTTCTTTTCCATACAGACCGACGGAGATCCAAAATATTTGATGAAAACATTTCTTTTAAACATAAAAACAAAGCATGGTGCAGGTAAAAAGTTTAAAATATTGTATTTTCTATTTTTGTAAACGAAATAAAAACACTCTCAGATGTTTGCTATTATATTTTTAGATAAGAAACACAACGACTTCCTTCCGCAAACCGCAGCTGGTACACAAAATTGTTTTGATAAAAAATGCACCACCGGGGAATTGAACTATGATCCCTCTTGAACGCGCCAGCTGTTTTTGATTGATGATAAGAAACAGATTTGTACTTGAAGCTATTAATTATAGACTATAAGAACTATGAAATTGAACAGGCTATTAATAGATCGTCGAGTGCAGTAGTTAAGACGATCGCTGCTTCTATCATTGTGCCAAACTGCCGAAGGTAGTTGGTTTGATTCTTACTCTAAACTTTGTGTGATAGAAATTTAGTTTAGGCTGTATTTTTAAATGCAATACAAATTTTGAGTCATTGTTTTAAAAACCAAGATAATAGCGCTGTTTGCATGTAAGTTAGTCTTCACCACACAAAAGCAAATTTAAAGTGGCAGTCGACTTTTTCATATATATTAAAATAAAGCCTGGACCCAAAAAACTTGCTTCAAGATAATGTAACTATTCTTAAATATTATGTCACTTAAAGCAAACACAAATAGCAACTCGTTTTGACACATAACGCCGAAGTACCATAAACACTTTAAAAAAAAAAACTTAAAAAATAAGTAGCTTCCGCAAAAGCTTGAACCAACAACCGGAAGTCGGTAGCTCAAGTATCAACCGGAAGTACGGCGAGCTTTTATCTTAATTGGATAAAGAACAATATAGATTGAAGATATATGGGGTAAACAGATGTGTGGTAAATATTGGAGGTTATTAAGTATAGAGGGATGAAGACAAAATATTGGATGAATTTATCAGCTTGTTCTATATCGTTGAAGTATTGGTTTTATTGATATTGTTGTGGTTTATTTCTTGGCTAGTTTTTGTTTGATCTATACGAACAACCAAAGAGATTATACATATTAGATATATTTCTAAAGTCTTTATAATACAAGAAGTTAACGTTTCAACTAATTCATCATCATGATCCACAGCCTTTTTCTCTCTAAACTTAAATATGGCTTAAGCCTCATTCACGGCAAAGTAATATACTTTAATTAGTAGCCCAGAGTTTGGCGACATACCCGTTAAAATGGCAATAGGGCCTATTGCCATTTTACCAGGTATGTCGGAGCTAACATTATAAATGGCGAAACGTGGGTGTATTTCATACACCTCTGCTTAAAAATTCGGGTATAACAGTCGTGATATTTGTATCTATACATGTATGAAATAGTAACGGACAAAAGTTATTTTCTATAGTAGGTTCGTTCGTTCGTCGTATGGTTAGTGGTCAACCTAGTGTCAAAGTTGTTCAAGCCGCCCGAGAGGCCTTTGACATGGCTTAACGACTGTTATCTTAGAAGACAGCAGCCGGGACCGACTTTTTACGTGCCCTCCGAAGCACGGAGACGCACATCTCAAATACCACTATGCGGTCACCCATCTATGGAATGACCGCGCCGAAGATTGCTTAACCCACAGATCGTTTACCAACTGGTGAGCGCAACTGGCTATGGGCGCCTCAACTATAGTAGGTATCTTTTCAGGATACCTAAGTCTTACGTCACTATGATAATACCTTCAACTCAGCCTACAAGACGTTTGTTTTGACACGTCACCACAATAGCCCATGAATTACACCGTAATTGTATTGAACAAAGGCTTCCAAGCTCGTCGCGACAGATAATAGTTAATGAGAACAATTGATCGTTTATTATGTGAGAAGGGGAAATAGAGCAATTTATATAGGTTACTATTTAAAAGGATTAATACGAAGAAAAATAATCATTAAAGCTATAAGCTTGATAGGGAGAGAATGATTTTAATTCGGAGATTCGTGTTTTTCTTTAAATTGGTATTTTTTTAACCAAATGTAATGTGAAGTAGGAAATTGATTACTTACTTATACTGAGAGTCAAATTATTCTCGTAAATCAGAACAACATAGGCAGTAGGCAAGTAGTTTCGAATGAAATAGTTTATGTTGAAAACAAAATAATTTAAGATATTATATGATATATAATGATTAACCCCCGGATTCTGAATCCTTTTATCGGTAGTTTATGTATTCAAAAGCTTTTTTTTATATGAGTTTAAACGCTATTAAATAGATAAACCACTACTAGATGTACCTCAGAAACCGGGGGTAAGTACTTAATATAAATTATGTTATTATTAAAAAAATCGTCAAATTCGCACCTATCAAAGGGTTAAAAGAAATCTTAATAATTTTCTTTTACTTAAAAAATCATCAAAACGAATATGTGCCTTACATCTTTTCACTGGAAGCGTCGTCGCATAAAGGAGACATAATATATCAGTACAAATTAACAATATGCCAAAAGGTGTGTACAGAACATCTGATGGGCTCCCGTTACAATTATTAGAGGCTCAGCTGCCTGCGCACGCGCCAAGCTGCAGCGATGACATTTATAACAAACAACTATCTTCGCAACAGCTGTTTAAATGCCAATTGTAACACATTTCACTTATAAATAGATAAGTATCAAGAAAATAAGGCAAAGGAATTTAGAGTAAAAAAGTATTGACTAGCCAGTAGCCAGTGACATTTTTGAAAAGTTATTTAGGTAAAAAGTATTGAGTGACTAGTGACATTCTTTTTAAAGTAATAAAAAGAGTAATGAGGAGAAATTATCGTTAATGAGTCGATAAGGGAAGGAAAGTGATGATAAAAAATTGTGTGTTCATTGATATGTATATAAAATGATTATCATCAAATGTCATGCTGTTTACTGTATTGTTTGACGGTAAGATGTTAGTTATTTATTAGTAGTAGTGTAGTAGTATTTATTAGGGTAGAATTTAAACGAGTGACTGTAAATTAAAGTTTTAAGTGTTAAAAATAATTAATTTACGGTATAGTATTACTAAGTGAGCGACTAACTGCGAGCGACGAGATATTAGCAGAACAGCAACTTACAAACATTAATTTTATTTGAGTTACTTAAAATTCAAAATGAGAAGCTTCATAATATTTGAGCGACCTAATATTTTTTTGAGTGTCAACGCTACGTCCTAATTTTTTTTCAATATTTGGCAATTGTTTTTTTTATACTGAGCGGTATATCATCTTAAATGAAGTGTTTCGAATACAAAAACCACTTTGAAAAATACTATAATGAGCAGAGTATGATAAGCTATATATAAATTCGTCTCTTTTGATATTACATCAGGTCGCCGGAGCCCCGCTTCGCGGGGCTCCTGCTTCTGGGTGGTTTAAAAAAAATAACCACGAAGGCTGAGGTGGGAGCTTCGCTTCCCCCGCTCCCACCTCAGCCTTCTAACCTACCCTACCCATGTCGGTTTGCCAAAAACTCCTTTTAATTGGAAAAATCGAATCTATCTTAATATTGAAGTTGCCCTCTCTGTATTTCTAGTCGCTCACTTAGTAATGTAGTCGCAAGAACAGAATTTTAATTTCTGAAATGGATTAATCACAACCCACTTTTGTAATCTCTTTCTAGAATTTATTATTAATCAATATTTGTAGTTACTTTGGTTAATTTTTCGCTTACTCAAATTCATACTGCTCAAGTTATTAAAACAGTATGTCATCATCAGTCGTTAAGTTTTTTTTTATTCGATCGTTTTATAATTCCCCTTTATTAATTACGACATTATGTTAAAAAACAGTTACACACACAACTATCTCATGACAAGGGAAGAGGCGAATTCTATCATAACACCCTGTTTGCAGTAGAATATTTATTAAATTATTAGAATTAGAACAAAATTATTGATACGACTGGTAAATAAGACCACTGCAGCCGATATTCACTTATATACACTTTATATACCATCACTCTCATATCCCAATGGAAAGGATAACCGACACGACTTGTGATGAGGTCAATCGCAGGAACGACGGTTTTACGTGCTTTCTGAGGCACGGAGTTCTACAACCTCAACTTTCTAAGCCTGGGCAATCACTTAACACAGTTTCTTGACAGAAAAGCTCAAGAACTACTTCTTGGCCCGAAGAATGAGCCCGAGAACTCTACATAGCAGCGTATAAAACTATCGTGTATAATATTTCAAAGTAAACACAAATAATATGAACCCATTCACTTTAACAAAACTGTTTAACAAATATCTAATTGTATTATTACTCAAGTATGTTTAGTAACAAAACGTTTAAGTAACATTCGTATTCTCATTGCGTTACCATACTATTGTAGGCTCATGTTCATACATAATTGATGTATATTATATCATTCTATTTAGGTATCATCTATAAAGTCACAGCAATTTATAGTTTTGACATTAAAGACGATGTTTTTTGTTAGTACAGAAATATTTATTGGAGCAGAGACGAACTTAAGTGAGAAAATTTAAATAAATTATATTTGAAGGGAACGTATAATATTATCATCATTACACTAGGTTTTCTGTTGCTTTATTTATTTCAGGAATGTCAAGTGTTCTTTCAAAATTCTAATTTTATATTTAATAGAAAAATGTGATGTTGTAAAAGGATCGAAATAAACATAGATACATAAAAAAGTTACAATTCGTAAAAAAATCATGTTTCTTTCGAAGAGAGTATTGTAAATAAGGAGCACTAAGCCCTATATTACTTTAATGGTCATTAAGTAAGCGTTTTACCATACATCAATCATTTAATTAAAGGCAACCAAAACTCCCTGAATCCATACCTGCCTGCTTATTACCCAGCGGGCACCACGTCCATCACTGGCCGAGGACAATCTAATTGTATGCAAATATCATCATCTACACTGAATATTAATGTACGAACATTTTTACAACACAAACACTACTTTTATGGGCAACGGATTCACTTGTTTTGTTAAACCAGTCTTGAAGTACTTAAGTCAAAATCTAGGTTATCCATTGTTAATTAAACCATATAAAAGAGGTAGTAAAGCAGAATCTTTTTTCTTTACGTCTCCGCAATTGCCGATACAGCCTTTTTCACGTTCTGGCAAAAGTAGCAGTGTATAAAGACCGTTTGCTGAACTCATAGTACTTATTCCACAGATGCACTTTTATATCAAAATATCTGTGAATGACTATGAATTAGCTAAAGACTCAAAATATGAATACCAATGTGATACCCGAGACCAGTCCCAATCGCTTCAAATATCTGTTTAAATAGCTGTTCCAAGAGTCTGTTTCAGGCAACTACTTAAACAATTTTTTTATACGCAAGTAGATGCTTACCTAAATCATGGCTGTAATTTTTGTATCGGAATCTTGCTGATCATTAACAATCCGATGACCCCAACTGACTATGAACATCTCACTGTTTCCTAATTAGTTTACAGGAAAACTAATCATAAGATTTTCCTTAAGGAAGGAAGATTTGAAGACTATTGTTGTTTTAGATTGCAACCGATTGTGCATCGATGTTGAAACAATCGATATTGTCGGTTATATTTTAATTAAGATGTAACTCCTCATTGTTTAGAATTAGATAGTAGATGATTAGTCATTTGGGGTTTTACCAAACTGCAATTTACAGAGAAAGGTTTCGTTGTCATATTTATTGTGTAATTACCCATAATAAGTGGGATTCGTTACAATTTAGGAATGTCTGATAGGTCTATGTATGTATTTGACATAACCAGCCTCTCCCACAAAGATAGTAAATCATTAGGGTTAAGCAACTCTCATCATTTTAAAGCGGATTTCTTAGGAAAAAAAAATTAAGATGGAAAGACTCTCTTTAAGAACTCTTTATACGTAAGTTAATAAGTTTATAAGCTGGATACTAAGATATTGATTATCTCGATGAATTCAAAACACTATGAAGTAAAAAATTGCTATTATTTTCGCTCATAGTCTTAATGAATTACTGATATATCTTGTTCATATTATAAATAACATAACAAAGTATTTAGAAAGGCAAAACAACGAATAGAAACACGTAAACAGATCGGCGTGTATATCCCAAAAGAGTCGCACTTGACAGTGTTATATTTCAATACCAAATCGTATGTAACCGGACCTGTGTGAAGGTTGATCAAACTTGCTACATTAGCTATTAACTACTATGTTAGATTTGCATGTACGTATAGTGGTTTTATTACGAAGCAATTTATGCAAATTGTACGTATGTTTTTGCGGGTTTTATTAAGAAACTAGATATAAGATTGTGAAGGAGGAATGAGGATTACCTATTTGCGACTAAGGTGCTAAAAATATTGAATATTTTTCGCTTAGGAAATTGACCAATACATCTTGCTATTATTAATATTCATTTAAACAACCTATATAGAAGTATATGACAGTATCAAAACTTTGAAATTAGGACGCGACGTAATAAAGTTAATACTGTCGGCTGTTTATAAAACGAATTATTAACTTGTATTCTGTGTCTTCAACACTGTCTTTCACAAATAAGGCACAGTGTAAAGCAAAAAACACCAAACCATCAAAAATACTCCAACTAGAATTTAGATAAAGCTTTCCTATACAAAACTTTATAAAGAAAATAATCTTAAGTGTTAACTAATTTACATTCAAAACCTTACGAAAGTCGCAATCCTTTACACACACTTTAAACTATATTACAGTAACCGATTAGTGCCGCTTCAAGCAACATTTAACCAAATGTGAGTTTAATTTTAACGTGAAAGTTTGAATTTGGCACAAGAACACCATAAGAACCCATTAGTAGGAATTAGGAGTTGTCTACCGTGATTAATTGGAAATTTAAAGTAGTTTAAATGGGAATAGTGGAGAATTTTGGATTGGTAGAGAAAATGGGTCAGACAAGTTATGTTAAGAAAGTAGATTGAGGATCTACTATAGTTCTTGGAAACGAAATTTCGCAAATTTTTTCAGTTGTTTCCTTAAAATCTTTATATTTTCTTTTTTGACATGTAGTAAGCAGTATCGGCTAAGCATGCTTTATATTCTTGTACCATAGTTCGACGGAATTGTGATGAGAAGCAACGAAATTTCAACAAAGAATATAATGGAATAATTCATTGTCAGAATAGAAAAAGATTTCGAAAATGAAGTAAGTACAAATAAATTTGATTCAAACACGACATAACACTATACAGCCTTAACATCTAATTTGAAGCACTATATTCTGCGAACGTAGTACTGCAATCTATCGGGCCCATCTATAAATATTTGCATTGCACTACAACCTTCGCATATAAAGGTAATAGAATCTAAAGCATTTCCGTTATCAATGCCCACTAATAAACTACTGACCATAAATAAAATACATATTTATACACACACACAGACTTGCACACACACAAACTTACACACATATGAACAGACACGTGCCCGCATAACTCTCGTTTGATATACATTTTTATGTGTGTGCTATCATTTCTTTACTCTTTATGACAGTTGCAACATTTTTTTGTAACTCATAAACCGTTTACTGATGATGTTTAATAGCTTAAGAAAAATGCCTGGTTCTTTTAGTAGTAATAGTGTCATACCTAGTGGATTCAGGAAGTAGTTTGAGGCTTTTAAAAGTCAATAGTTTCAGAGATGCAAGTGTTCAAAGAGAGAAAGAAAACATACATACATAAGAGCATGCCTTGCAAAGACCAAAGAAAGCCACTTGGTACGATCCTTACAATCTTCCATCGCTTCATTCACATCCATACATCTTGTCATACAGAACTGCCGGAGATGTAAAAAAAAATTGAGTATTTTGATACACGTAGATACTTAGAAAATATATGTACATTTTTTTTTCTCAGAGAGTAATTTGAGTTCAAATAAGTTCCCATCAAGAAACAAAATAACCTACCTACATTTTCGTTACACGATACTTAAACTAATTTAAAACCTAGTTGCCACACATCAATAAGCACAAAAATACGGCCATATTTTTCTAGCCTTGGTACAAGTCAACGTCAAATCGAGTGACGTATCCGTATCATACGCCACCCGACACGCTCTAGTTCGAACACAAATATTATACACAATGTAACGTATACTCATTGTGTTTTGTACAATGATTCTTTTCTTGTTGAAATTATATTTAGAATTTGGAAGTTATACGAAAACTGCGATTCGCTTTCATGGATAATACTGGTTCAAAAAAGATATCATCGTGTAAAAAAGAAATGGATAGCTTTAGGCTGTTTCTATAATCCGAAAACTGAGTCGACAGTGTGTTATCTTGGTTTTAAATAATATTTCTATGTATGTCCAAAATAATTAAGTAGCCACCGTCCGCTGCGTACTCTTGAGGGGTTTTTAGTAAGGTAGTATATTTTAAATCATATTTTAAGGCGTATAAGTAAGTAAATATCGTAAATCTTAATTATAATTTCAAATAACTTTTTTTATTAATGCGTTAGCAACAGTCGCGCAAACGTCAATGTCGGTTTCCGGTAATAAATAGTGTGATATTATTAATGAAATCAGTTAATGCATTATTAACACGTTGTTTCACGTGACAAGTGAAAAAAACAGCAAATTCATTAGTGACGTTAAAGTTTAATAACTCTACTCTTCATGAAATCATAAATAGTTAAGATTATAAGCCTCTTTTCTTAGCTATTAAAATCAGAGGCAAATCATTATGCTTTGAAAGTAGGTCTCCGTAAACTTAGAAAATAAATAACTGAAAGTTGACTTACAGAACAGAAATTGGAGGTGAGCTGAATAGATTTGTCTTTCTTACCTGAAAAAAAAAACAAACAAAACATTACTAACATGTCAATAACAAATTTTTAAAAACAAATTGACCACTATTTATTCTGACTGCGCCAATAGGTTCATATTTTTTTGCATTAGAAAACAAAATACAATAAAAACAAACCACAAAAAAAGCTGTCATCACATTTGACAGCTGTCAAACATGACACAAACGTCAAATCTGACAAGCAGTGGATAGTTGTAACATTGAAACGAAACGTAACACAATAGTGTCATAGATAGCACTGAACTCACGCAATGGCCGCGGTTAACCGCACCGCGTTAACTGACATAACCGAATTGTTGGTGTTTTTTTCAACTATAGTTTACATTTCTTACGATATCGCAATGCGGTCAAGTTTGGACCTGAATTTGCTGTTGTTGTATAATTAGGTTTTACGTCTTGCATTAAAAAATTTAGAGCACAAAATCGTTCAGAAAAATCGGAAAAATTTACTTACGATTTAAAGATTGACATTTACCACTTTTGTATAGGAAATGGAACAGTTTATAGTTATAATAAAAAAATATCTAAATTTTATCATTTTATAATTTGCTTTTTTGTGTATTTGTGTTGAATTAAAAAACGATGACAAGTAAGTACCCAAGGCAATATCGTAATACATTTTCTCAAAGACTTTTTTATAAGACAAAGTGCATCCCACTAACACTTTGCAACTGTGAAAAAGGCCTCGCCACGGATCATTAAACACTTAATAGAAACCATAATAAGGTGTACGTTTTTTCACGAAATGTCGGCATTATTGTCTGACATAATCCCTCGGGTTTACGACACCCACCGAGAAGTGATTGGGTGGTCTATTGTTATTACAGACCACGCCGACTTTGCGCTGTGTTTAAATATAAAGAAACAATAGTCTCCATTTTGTAAAGAATACAACATTCAGGAGTCAAATTATTAGTTAAAGTTACCCATAATTACTATTAAATAAGATATTGAAAACAATCCTTGCTCTTAAAAAAAATTGAAAGAACTTGTTTTGATTTGGAAATGGCGGGACGGAGAGTACTTTTTAATTTCAGCCTTGTTCGTTCGAAAATCAAACATCGATGAAGCAATTGAGACGAAAGGACAGCATTCGTTTAAAAAATATTAATATAATATCAATATTTAACAATCACTTAAGGTCCGCTGGGAATTCATTGCAAGGGGCAACGGCGAGGGAGCAGTATTGTAAAACGATAATCCGAGAGTCCACGTTTGCTCTCCAATACAACAAACTGTGTTAAGTGATTTGCAATACCTAATCATAAGTTTGATTCTTTTCAAAAAACTGTCTCATATTATGTTGATAAGATGTTTTCTAAGTATTTTCCACTATCTTAGTTTTGCACACAGTATTCTTAGAAGACTTCAAGACTTCAAGAAAAAAGTGTATAAAACTGATCTAACAGCCGATAAATTAGTGATCATGCAATATCAGTTTATTTCATTTATAATGCAAAGTTTGCATGCATATGCATGAAAACGCAATACCAATTTACGCTGCAAAATTCAAGCGTCTGTTTGAGATGAAAACCCAATTTATCTTTTTCACACATTTGCTATATAGGCAATAATAAACTAAAAACAATACAGTTAAGGTGCATATTTGCTCGAAGTTAGTGTGCATATTTTAGAATAATTTCAGTAATATGGTTCTATTGGACAAAAATGTTGAAAAATTGTTTTTAAAATTGACAATGTTCTTCGTGTTTGTCATCAAAATTATGTTAAGATTAAAATCTTTAGATAAAATTGATATGATCTGAAATAAATTAACTTTAATTTACGTAATTATAATTTCGAGCCAACAAATCAGCCACTGAAAGCGCTCATTGCTAGTAGCGCTCTCCGGTAACGATCTGTGGGTTAAGCAACTTTGCAAGGTCATTCCATAGATCGGAGGCCTTGGTGGTATCTAAACTGAGTGTCTCCGTTCATCGAAAGGTACGTAAAAAGTCAGTCCCGGTTGCTGTCAATAATGGTGACAGTCCTTAAAAGCCTTTCGGGCAGCTTTAATAACTTTGGACACTAAATAAATAATGTAATTAAAATTAGATTTATTTCGAACACAAGGCAATTACTCCAAAAAATTTAAAGATATCTATAGTCATTTAAAACAATTGTTCTTCAAGAACAATTCAAATCTCAAGACCTACTTATGAGAAGGACTAGTAACAGTTATACTAATTACAAACACTCATTAAAACATCAATATACTATTGAAATAAGTACATAATTATACGCATGACATATTGCGATATTAAAATTGCAACTTATGGGGAAACGGAACGTAAAAAAGCGCGCGTTCCCACACTGCGACATAGACTAAAAAGTCTACATTCTACAATGCTCGTTGACAAATCCTTGGATATTAGCGTTTTTAATTAAAACTATGCAATAAGCATATATGGTATAGTTACAAATTTATGCTCGATATGGTGTTTCAATTAGTTTTTTATGTTGCTACAGTTCGCTTCAAATCTTACTGTGCGCCTGTCAAATCTTGACATTGACAGTTGCACAGTAAACAAATATACCAAATTACATACGTACATAGTATCACGCCTATTATAAAATGTGTTGACAGATGTGTACGAAATACACCCATGCATGTTTCGCCCTCAGCAATGAAAATTAGTACCATAATAGTAGGGGGCGATCCTCTTGCCATATTTTAAATTATAAAAAGCAAATCTACCATCATTCGTTAATCTGTTACATACATAAATTAATTTATTTTTAATCTAACGGATGAGTATTAGCCATGACGAAGAAGAACTAAAATCCCAAATCAAAAAGTATAATGAGAAAAATCCACCATTTCCCATGTCTGAATATCCGCATTAAATTGAAATATACAAATACAATTTATATTCACAAATGTATTGTTTTTAAAACATTGTCGGAATTTCCTTTCACACAACAAAAACGTACTAAACAAAGGTTGTATGAGACAACCGGATTCAGTTCCGAAAACAAAATGTTTTGTCCCACGTTCAAATCGTTCGGTTCGTGGTCAGGTTTTTCCGTATCTCTGTGGTTATGGCTGACGAAACAGAGGTAATTCGCAATTCTAGGAAAACGGGGATTAATTTACAGATAATTATGCAGTTTTATAGAAATTTTGGGGAATAATAGTTTATTTATGAATTACCATAATAGAGGCATTAAGTCGGTAAACAAACAGTAGGTTAAGTAAGCTTAATGCTTTCATTTTATAGATGCATCACCGCGTAGCGGTATTTCAACTCTACGTCGCTTTGCTTAGGAGGACACGTAAATAGTGTTTTACCCAAATCTTGATTAACAAATCAAGTCATGATTAACTTATCACTAAGTTGAACATTAACCATAGAATTGATGACGAAGTTAATATTTGGAAAGAAAAACAGCTTAATAAATGAAATGTAGTCGATTAAAGAAAACCATTTAAACATTTTAATAAGGAACACTAAACTCGTAAAGTCTGTAAATACATAGACAATAGTAGGTACTGGCTGAAAACAAACCACTAAAGCGGTTCAAAATAAATTTATTCTATTTTCGTTTCGAATAAAGAACATTTTTTTTCTCTACGCTATTTACGCATAGGCCATTATTTATAATGGCTGCGTTTACATTAAGGATATGAAGAACTTTTTTATTTAGCCATGAGTCATGACTCATTCAGGCTAGTGAACAAATGGTTTAAAACGTTCACTCGGCCTTGTATCGATCGAAATGATAAATTATTGTAGTTAATGTCGTTCGATTAATCTGAATGTCCTTAGGATGTATTTGTTTTTTGTTATAATTTGCTTTTTTGGTGGGTAGGTGTCATAATAAGTGGACACAAAGAAATTGCTCTCCCTAATTTTATTTTTATTTAATTAATATAATAGTTTATTTTAAATTTTATTCATCCAATATAATCATTTAAGTACTCACAATTATTAGTTTATATTATATGTAGTGATACTGTATCACTATACACCACCTGCCAGCTCAACACAAACCACAAAATTTGCAAGTCACTGTCACTAGTTGTTAGACAATATGTCTCAGCTTAGTGAAATACTATTAACTCAGACGAAGCTTGAAGAGACCTTCAGCAAGAGGATGGCTGAACTGGAGGCCCAACTGCAGACGGGTGCTGCGAAGGACACAGTGGCGAAGGTGGCGGAGGAGTTCCGGACTTTCCGTGAGCTCATTTTTGGTGTCCTCAGTTTGCTCCGACAACAAGTTGCTGAATGTGCACGGATGGTGGACTCCATAGAGACGAGGCATCGGAGGAAGGATCTCCTCTTCCTTGGAATTCCGGAGACTGAGAACATAGACCGGCAAAGTATGGCCTCCAGCATTCTCCATGCCAAGTTGGGCTTGACCACCGTCACTGCTGCTTCCATCAGGGTATGTCACAGGATTGGCACCCCCGGAGGTAAGCACCATCGACCAATTCTAGTGCGCTTCTCGGATGCAGAGGTCCGGTCATCTGTCTGGCGAGCCAAGGCGAAACTGCGCGGGACGTCAATATCGGTCCGGGAGTTCCTGACGAGGACCCGCCAAACTGTATTTGCGAGGGCCCGGCAGCATTTTGGGTTGAAGGACTGTTGGACTCAGGACGGCATCATCGTCGTCAAAACTATGGATCAACGACATAAGATCGTCACCTTGGAAGAGCTGAAGTCGTTAACTGCCCTGCATCCAAAGGTGGCCACTGCAGTCCCATCCCGGCCGAGGCACGGAGCGGCGAACACAGGATCATCTGCGGCGGGATCTGCTAAACCGCGTAAGATCTAAGTAAGTGTACTTGATCGTATCCTGAAGCGTGTGTTTATGCATTTTAGTGGCACTGCACAGTCCGGTACGCGCGGCCATCAATTTGTTCATTATTTTATTTATTTAGCAATCACCCTCGTATTGTATTTATTTTATTGTCTTAAATGTTATTTTCACACTCACTGGGTCGCAGTGTTGTCACTTGTCAGCTGTCAAACTGACAGATGACACCATTGTGACTTTGGGAGTTACGTTCAGTAACGTTCGGTGTTGCGTTTTGTTATGTCTTTAATTTTAATTTTTTGTTTCAATTCACTTACCGTTTTTATTTTTAAGTTTTTCTAGTATGATGCTTTTATGTTATGTTTTTTTTATTTTTACTTGTGTGTGTTAGCTGGCGGGTGGTGCAGAGAGCAATTTGCACCGTTATATATTTTGTTTTTTTTTTATACCTATTTGTTATAATTATTATATTTATATATATTTATTTGTTATATTATGTATAGCAGCGATGATGCTTCTTTCGCATCAGCTGACAATTTCAGCTCTTCTTCAAGTGACAGCTTTTGTTCCACAGAGGGTACGCTCGGTGATTTTGTACGGCAAACTTTTGTAGGCTCAAATAAAAATATATTTAATGTGTGTCACCTTAATGCACAAAGCATTCCGAGCCACTACGCTGACCTACAAGAAGCATTCGTTGATGCTGACGTTCATGCCATCCTGATTTCAGAGTCTTGGCTCAAACCTCACCTACCATCTTCTTCCTACTCTCTCTCTGGTTTCTCTTTAATACGCAACGACCGCATAGATAAGAGAGGTGGTGGCGTCGCTATCTACCTTAGGAGTGACTTCCCTTATCTAATTCTTAATTCCTCTTGTCCTAATTACTCTGCATCAGCCGAATTTATTTTTCTCGAGGTTTGTGTCAAAGGAGTCAAAGTCCTTCTCGGCGTTGTATATTGTCCCCCTTCCATTGACTACTTCTCCAGCATCGAGTCCGTGCTGGAATCTACAGGGTCTAGTTACACACATCAAATCATCATGGGCGATTTCAACACCGATCTCCTTTCTACCCGCTCACCTCGTTCCTGTAAACTCCTTGAGATCGTCGAGTCCACCAGCCTTCACGTTCTACCCCTACATCCCACTCACCACAACACTGAAGGTGAAGATACCTGGCTGGACTTAATCCTCACGTCTGCTCCCTCCCTTGTCTCATCCTCTGGCCAATACCCAGCTCCTGGTTTCTCTCATCACGACTTAATCTTCATGTCCTATACCCTAAAGCCTCCTAAATCCCGCCCAAAGGTTCTGTACAAGCGCTGTTTCGGCCGTATGAATGTCGACAAATTAGGTGCGGATGCCGCTAATCTTAACTGGGAGCAGCTAACAACAGCTTCAAACATTGACGACAAGATTTGTATTTTCAATAAAGCTGTTGTTGGGCTGTTCGATGTCCACGCGCCCGTTAGGAAAGTTAGGCTCAAACGTCCACCCGCTCCCTGGATGTCCGAAGGCGTTCGTATGGCCATGAGACGAAGGGACAGGGCCTTTGCCAGGTTTCGCCGAGACCGCTGCGACGAAAATTGGGTTAGGTTTAAAGCTGCAAGAAACCGATGCAATCAGATGGTACGCAATGCTAAACGCCGACATTTTCTCAATAATCTTTCCTCCTCCTCCCCTGTCGATATCTGGAGGTTTCTCGGGACCCTGGGTATTGGCAGACATCAGAGTAATGACTTACATTGCACTGTTGGTTTGGATGATATAAATCGTCATTTCACTTCCACTACACCTATCGATCACCAAACCAAGTGCAATACTGTCCGTTCCATTTTAGATTTACCCCGCCCAAATCTTGAATCCTTCTCCTTTTCTCCAGTAACGCCGGAGGATATAAAGAAGATAATCCTGTCCATTAAGTCGAATGCAGTAGGCGCCGATGACGTCAGTCGTCGGATGATTGTCTCTGTTTTGGATCACTTGCTCCCAGCTATTTCCCATATCATTAATTTCTCCCTTACCGTCGGTTCCTTCCCTTCTCTGTGGCGCAAAGCCTACATTATCCCTTTACCTAAAATTCCAAATCCGTCGCTTCCAGCTCACTTCCGACCCATTTCCATTCTCCCTTTTCTTTCCAAAGTGCTCGAGGCCTGTGTGCACAAACAGTTAACACAGTTTGTGTTCAACAATAACCTCCTTAGTCCATTTCAATCCGGGTTCAGACCAGGCCACAGCACTACTTCGGCACTCCTTAAAGTGACTGGCGATATTAGGGCGGGGATGGAGGATACAAAAGTCACTGTGATGGCTCTGGTAGACTTCTCAAACGCCTTCAATACCGTCAGTCATGATATCCTCCTCTCTATCCTTTCTCATCTGAATATATCTTCCGGTGCAATAAAATGGTTTCCCTCATATCTTCAAGGACGCCAGCAATCAGTTCACTTCGGTGAATCCTCATCGAGCTGGCGTGAACTTGATTCTGGCGTCCCGCAAGGCGGCATTCTTTCTCCATTATTGTTTTCTTTCTTTATTAATCTGGTTACCCAAAATCTTCAAGGAGCGTATCATCTGTACGCTGATGACTTGCAGCTTTATTCGCAAGGAACTGTGGACTCCATATCCACAGCGGTTGATGTCGTGAACGGCGACCTCGAACATATCAAGTCCTGGACCGAGAAGTTCGGCTTAGCCGTTAACCCTACCAAATGTCAGGCTATACTGGTAGGCAGTCACCGTAACATCTGCAGGCTTGGTCACGTTCACGTTCCACCTATAGTTTTTAATGGCTCGACTATTGAAACGACGTCTGCTGTGCGAGATTTAGGGCTATACATTGACTCAACTTTAAGCTGGAAAACCCAAATAGCCAATGTTTGTCGCAGAGTCACTAGCATATTGCGGGCTCTATATCGCCTCAAAAACATGTTGCCATCTAAGACGAAAGCGATGCTTGTACAGACTTTAATTTTCCCTCTCATCGACTATGGTGACGTGTGTTACTTTGACTTGAATGCAGATCTCCTCAACAAACTCGACCGTCTTCTTAACAACTGCATTCGATTTATATTCAATCTTCGCAAGTATGATCATGTATCTACTTATCGCTCTCAACTTAGGTGGCTACCAATCCGTGAGCGCCGTAATTTACGCGCTCTCACGACACTCTTCTCTTTCCTCACTTCTTCTTCTCCCCCAGCCTACCTAACTCCCTACTTTCAATACTTGTGTGATAACCACAACCGTAATCTCCGCTCTTCAAGCAATCTCACTCTTCTCTGTCCATCCCACACTACTGGGTTTATCAACTCTTCTTTCCCTGTCCAGTCAGTTCTGTTATGGAATGCGCTCCCTCTTGAAATCAGGATGTCCACTAACCGTCTTACGTTCAAGAACAAAGTGCGGGATCTTTTGTTGAACAAAGTTGCAGAATCGTCACAATTATCTTAGTGTATATTTATATTTATTTATTATTGTATATATCTCATATTTTATAGTATCTATATTTATTTTTTATATATCATAAGTAATATTTATTATGTTTATGTACATATTATTTATGTTTATGTATTTACACTCATATCGCTTATTTATATTATTATTTATTTGTACACTCTTTCTTAACTCACTTTCCTTCCTCTTTTAAACACCTTCGTAATAATCTCTGCATCACCCTAAGGTAGACTGGCAGAAAATGCCCCTGGCATTAAGTCCGCCTTTATACAAATTTGTATATTAAGTTTAAATAAATAAATAATTTACAAACCATTTGTTTTTGACTCACGATTGTCATTTGCAATAGTAGAAACATTACAAGTTGGTTTTGGATTACAGAAAGTCGTGAACAGTGAAATATTAAGAGCATCAGAAAGGTTTTTTTTTATAAAGTTAGTAATAACTGCCTTTGTGTCGCGGTCGGTTGTGTATCTGACTGCCGGCTACGAAGTTCTGGGTTCAATTTTTATGTCGGGAAAAGTACTATTAGTCTTTTTTTTTAATATTATGTATGTACTTACGTAGAAAATAAATTAAGAACCCATCAAAGCAAAAATAACTTAATACTATTACTGAAACTTTATTTGTTACTAGCTGACCCACGCAACTTCGCTTGCGTCACATAAGAGAATCATAATTTTCCCCGTTTTTGTAACATTTTTCACTGGTACTTTGCTCCTATTGGTCGTAGCGTGATGATATATAGCCTATAGCCTTCCTCGGTGAATGGGCTATCTAACACTGAAATTATTTTTCAAATCGGACCACTAGTTCCCGAGATTAGCGCGTTCAAACAAACAAACAAACAAACAATCAAACAAACAAACTCTTCAGCTTTATAATATTAGTATAGATAAGTCAAAGTAACCCGCTTTACATAACATCTACCAAATATGTTTTGCAAAGTCAAAAATTAAATGAACGACTAATGCAAACAAACCATAACAGAATCGCAATATGAAATACTAGCTGACCCGCGCAACTTCGCTTGCGTCACATAAGAGAGAATGGGTCAAATTTTTCCCCGTTTTTGTAACATTTTTCACTGGTACTCTGTTCCTAATGGTAATAGCGTGATGACATATAGCCTATAACCTTCCTCGATAAATGGACTATCTAACACTGAAAGAATTTTTCAAATTGGACCAGTAGTTCCTGAGATTAGCGCGTTCAAACAAACAAACAAACAAACAAACAAACAATCAAACAAACAAACAAACTCTTCAGCTTTATAATATTAGTAAGTATAGATATTTCAGCCTCCATTAACATAATACTATCGTGGAAAATTTTGCAATACAATGTCAACATCACACAATAACTAATTACGTAAAAAGTATGAAGCCGTCAATAACCATAGAGCACAGTAGACATAAATGAAAGAGTTCTAGGTGCGCCTCGCCGTCGCATAGAGCAATTTAATTAAAATTATTATTTTTTAATTCATGTTTTAATATGGAGAATGCTTATTAAAGTGATGCCTTATTGTTTAAAATACGTTCGCGAAGTAACTATAATTTAAACTAACTTTGGCAATTATTTTTTGTTTAGCTTGTGTTATAATATGTGTCTTCTCTATGCCGAAATGCCAAATAAGTTATAACGATATAAAAAATCAACCCATTAATGTCCCACTGCTGGGTAAGGTTTTCCTCCCGGAATGAGGAAGGGGTTAGGTCTTAAGTCTATTACGGTGGCCAAGTGCGGCTTGGTGACTTTTGCATGCTTAGTACATTAATAAGAATACTTCAAAAAATATTTTATAGTCGTATTATTTCTACTACGAAGCAACCATGTTAAAACACTACGCAAAATTAAAAAAAAAATCTTTGGCAGATATTGTTCTCTTTAAAAAAGTGTCATTTGATTTTGACAGATGCATTACTGTCATAAAACGGTTGCATGCAATTTACGAATCCGTATGAATAATGAAGTAACAAAAACGAAAAGACAACATTTCACTAAGAAATAAGACCAATAAATATCTACTACTAAAGTCTGGACATTTTGAGACATTATCTAGATTAAGATTAATCTAAAATCTAGGTATTAAATGTCAAAATAAGCATGAAATTGTAGTCATTCATTCGTTTCACCAGCAATAGACACAGCGGGAACTAAA
The DNA here is from genome assembly GCF_050436995.1 of Anticarsia gemmatalis. Classification (NCBI taxonomy): domain Eukaryota; kingdom Metazoa; phylum Arthropoda; class Insecta; order Lepidoptera; family Erebidae; genus Anticarsia; species Anticarsia gemmatalis. The sequence goes on along the minus strand of NC_134764.1, from coordinate 1,693,603 downwards.
TAGCCTGAAAGGTTACTGAAAAGTAGGTCTTTATTTAGACCCAGACATTAGACAATATTAGTCAAACAACTTTTACAATAGTAATTATGTCGATTATAAAATAGTACAGTTGCTTTATGTTAAGTAAATAAATTGACGAAATAGATATTTTATTTACATAAAAAGAATAACAAAAAATGCTTTGGTATAGACGAGTTGACATTTAACGCAAATACAGAGGTTTATCTTTAATCTTTAAAATCCTGTAATCCCACTTTTTTTACCTCTAGGCTTAAGTTATTTTATAACTTTAATCAATATATCCTTAAATATCTTCACTTTTGTTAAAAGGTAGTCTAAAATATTACAGCTACACACTACTAGTTAGTAACTAACTAGTAATGAGAGTGTATCTATTTAAGGAATAATTCGTTCTTACAACACGTTTAAAGGCACTATATCGTAATGTACTACAGGCGGAACTGAACTAACGAGCATTTGACATTAAACAAAACTATTTCAAAAATTAGTTCCTACAACACACACTAGAGGCGCTGATCAGTATTTTATACACAACTTCTCAATAGTAATTCAGCTGTCTATAGTAGCAGAAAACCTCTTGTTTTCTCGAATGAAAGGCATAGTTGAACAACATAACTTTAAAGAGAAGACAATGACATGTGGTTTACATAATCGTGCTCATTCGTCGAGTGCAATGGCCAAGAAAACATACTTTCTTAGCGAGGTATTCTCATTATAAAGGCTTATTGTACTATAAAATAACGCTTAATTAGGTGGTTATTAAATAAGAAATCTGGGAAAACATTGTCAGCGATCTATTGATAATGAACTTTCTATAAGAAATAAAATATAATAGATAACAAAATAATTCTGTTCAGCTAATCTCGAAAGATATATTGAGCTGATTGTACTCGAAAGGAAGTAAAACTCGATGTGTGTACTAAGTAATAACTTGAAGATGCAAGCTGCAAAGAGTTTCATTAGATCTAGACAAAACATAGCGTAATAATTAAGGTTTCTTTGAAAAAAACTGCATATGAATAAAGGGTATAAGGATAGACTAAATAAAAAAACTTTATTTTTTCACAAAATAATTAACTACCTTGGGAATACGCCACATCCTGCACTTAATAGACTACGGTAAAGATGTATGTAAATTATCCTCTTTTAACACAAACTAATCTATACTAATATAACAAAGCTGAAGAGTTTGTTTGTTTGTTTGTTGGTTTGAACGCGCTAATCTCAGGAACTAATGGTCCGATTTGAAAAATTATTTCAGTGTTAGATAGCCCATTTATCGAGGAAGGTTATAGGCTATATATCATCACGCTACGACCAATAGGAGCAGAGTAGCAATAAAAAATGTTACAAAAACGGGGAAAATTTTGACCCATTCTATCTTATGTGACGCAAGCGAAGTTGCGCGGGTCAGCTAGTCATCAATATTGGTCAAGCCTTTTCAGAGTACCTACACTTAACACTCGCCTTACACCTACCCCCATACACCTACGATAAAGATAATAAATAATGCATAATCGCAACCCCATGTCACATTAGAACAATATTCTTTGTCTATTATAATAGAAAGAGGGAAAGTTAATAGACTCCCATAGGTGCTAATGACGTATTCATAGTTCATTGACCAGAGAACACCAACCTATGGTTAATACTAAGCTATGTGCTAAACAAAGGTTATCGGTTACAATCTAGGTCTTAAAGGATTACTGAACTGTAGCTAAATTAGCCGTATGCGGTACTATATGCTAATTATGATAAATGGTTTATAAACCGGATACGAAGAAGTCAATTTTGTGTTTCTTTGTGAGGGATAATCTTCGGAACTATTGAGCGCATTTTATAAATACATATTGAATGATCAATACTTTCCATTTCGGGAAATTATCGGAAAATTATGCCAAGGTTTTCATCTCCTAAGTACTTGGAATGGCCGGGACCCACAATTTATCGTGCCTTCCTAAACAAATACGAGCTCGGTATTTATAACATGGTCACCCATCAACAGACTAACCTCGGCGAGCATAGCTTAACCTGACATACCGATGCAAGCGGCAGCTATTAAGGGAATGTTACTTGTATGGCATGAAATTGTAGACAGGGGCGAGCGACAAACAAATTATTATTGAAATTTACAAATATTCTAAAGAAGCAATAACAGACGGGATTAACTTAGAATCTTAATGTATCAAAGACAATTCTCGCAACACCGTTTCCGTTGTTCTTGCTACTGATTACACATGCAACAGAAGCCAGTTCCACTCGATACACTCACGATTGTGCGACGTGCTCACGACTGTCTGTCAATGTACTGACGACACATGATCATTACTTAGTTTAACTTATTTCGTATAAGAGAGTGTGTGTATTTTGTTAGGTTGTAAATAATAATGTACTTTATTGGTGTAAGAAGATTTGTTTAGAGAAGATGACAATATTCTATTGCGATCTGTTAAAATTTTCGCATTCTCCGTGTAATTAAAAATGCTTTAGGTGAAATACCGCTGCCTAGCTGAGGAAACCTAATATTTGTAAGATCAAAGGACGATTATTCAGGACCGTTTTAGTATTAATATAAGTTTGTATTTGAAAGAAAATAAGTATGTTTATCAATTATCAGCGGCCTTTTCACGTATCTCAGTTGACAGCTAGTATACGTCAAATCTATGGTCACTATTCAGTACATTGCTGCTTTGACGTAACGTGTTAATCACTATAATCTAAGGGAGAGAACAATGTACAGCATAGTGGCTTTCAAGTTGCTGTCAACTGAAATATATGATAGCCCCCCCTGGTCACCATAGTACAAGCTCTGAATAGTTCGCAATCAGATAACCGTATGTCAATTTACAAAAAATGGTACAACCAGCGAACAATAAAAATCATGGCTAACAGATTTAACTAGATCATTACTGTCCTGGAAACGAAAGGTCGTATGTCACACGCAGCCACACATTCAGGTCTTGCCCTGTCATTCTAGTCTATACTAAAGTACCATGAAAATTCCCATAGAATGTTCAAAACCCGTTACCATGGCAACGCACGCGCACGCCATGGTTCCCATAAGTTCAGTGACATAGAAAACTAACCGACCTGTACCTGAATACCGAACTAAATAAAGCGTTATCATGATTCTGTTACAAAGGTCTCGTACAATGACCTCGGCTAAGGTTTTTTATTTGCTATAATAAAGAATCATTTACAAGAACATTTTAAGTTACAAATGCAAGAATTCTCCGAATTATAAGATTAAAACTGTAGTGATTATTGCGAACGAAAAAAACTGAACTCGTTTGAAACTGCGTCGCCATTTTCTTTTTTTTAACCGTGCCTATACTCTTCACCCTTGATACATTCAGCCTATCTTTCTACCTAGACTTTGCAAATAGTAATTCGTTCATAAATTATGCATTTGTTGAAAACATTCTAGATGAACGTAGTAGAATTAATAAAAGCTCGATCTATTTTGAACCGACTTCGAAAATAGGAGGAGGGGATCTCAAATCGACAGTGTTTGTTTTTTTAATAACAAAGTTACATCTAAAACTAAAAATCTAATAATAATCATGAAAGCATAATATGTCAAAAAGTTACTACTACCTACTTATTGTACATTTTATGACCAAGTATCTATGTATCAAGTAAATTGTCTACAAACAAATCTCAAAGTACATAAAGTCTTATTCTTTACTTAGTTTCTCACTACATGCACTATCGGCCAATCGGTAATGTACAAGCTTGAAGGTTCCCAACCATTGTTAAGAGGTGACCTTTCAAAGGAGTTCATAATGGAACTCGTTCGCCGAATTCGTATTATGAATAGTACTGAAACGTGTTGCATACATTAAGTTTTACAAGGACACTTTTTTAAAACTGAATTTGTTGTTTTTTTTGGTCTAAGGTCGGTAAGCCTTGGTAGTGATTTGCTTTGTGTAGAAACAAATTTATACAGGGTGTCCCAAAACTCAACGATAATCCGAGACAGGATGAAAGGCCAAGTCATACCGGTTCTGGGAAAAATAAAAAAAAAATTCCATATCACTTAGTTCAGCAATAATAGACATTTTTCAAAAAAGTTGAAATTCCACACCCTTGGTCGCATTTTCAAGTCCTGTGATCACCAATGTCACAATTTCGCTGCGTTTTTTAAAATTTCGTGATCTTTATTAAATATGCTATTAATCGTAAAACAAATTAATTCACAAAACATTGTTAATTTACTAAAAAAAGTTAAGTTTTAGTGAGTCATGGTTCACAAAAATATCGTTAGTTAACTTTGACGATTCATATTGGAAAAAAAATGTACTACACTACCCTTGGCAAGTTATTTCAAAAGTTGGCGCATTTAATCAAGATTACAAAATGGTGCAACACTTGCCACTTTTCTTGCTAATAAAAATGTTATTTTTATTTGAACGAAGCATGTCCTCACAGATGGATCGGACGCAGTGGTTGAATTTTATGGCCTCCTCGTTCCCCCGATCTAAATCCAGAGATATTTTTGACTGAGAATGCATAAAACAGAAAGTCTATTCGAAATAAATACAAAATCTATCAGACCTTCGCCAGAAAATTGACACAGCGTCAGAAGAAATAATAGCAAGGAATTTTGCACGACTGGTGAAAAGGTCTTTTGTAAGGCGTTGCAGAGCCTGCATTCGTGCCAGAGGAAAACACTTTGGAATGACTTTAGTTTATGGAGAAAAATTAAATAAGAACCATGGGTCGTTCAATTTTTTTTTAATGATTATTACCTATTATGTTTATTACATTAAATATTGGTTATGGACTTACTCAATTACCTCTTTGCTAAAAATAATTGCTTTCCTCTGGTACGAATGCAGGCTCTGCAACGCCTTACAAAAGACCTTTTCACCAGTCGTGCAAAATTCCTTGCTATTATTTCTTCTGACGCTGTGTCAATTTTCTGGCGAAGGTCTGATAGATTTTGTATTGATTTCGAATAGACTTTCTGTTTTATGCATTCTCAGTCAAAAATATCTCTGGATTTAGATCGGGGGAACGAGGAGGCCATAAAATTCAACCACTGCGTCCGATCCATCTGTGAGGACATGCTTCGTTCAAATAAAAATAACATTTTTATTAGCAAGAAAAGTGGCAAGTGTGGCACCATTTTATAATCTTGATTAAATGCGCCAACTTTTGAAATAACTTGCCAAGGGTAGTGTAGTACATTTTTTTTCCAATATGAAGCGTCAAAGTTAACTAACGATATTTTTGTGAACCATGACTCACTAAAACTTAACTTTTTTTAGTAAATTAACAATGTTTTGTGAATTAATTTGTTTTACGATTAATAGCATATTTAATAAAGATCACAAAATTTTAAAAAACGCATCGAAATTGTGACATTGGTGATCACAGGACTTGAAAATGCGACCAAGGGTGTGGAATTTCAACTTTTTTGAAAAATGTCTATTATTGCTGAACTAAGTGATATGGATTTTTTTTTTATTTTTCCTAGAACCGGAATGACTTGGCCTTTCATCCTGTCTCGGATTATCGTTGAGTTTTGGGACACCCTGTATATTTTGTCATGAATAAAGTAAATCATAATTTTATTATATCTTATGGTTAGTGGTCAACCTAGTGTCAAAGTTCTTCAAGGCGCCCAAAAGGCCTTTGGCTTTTTTATCCCCCGATAGTCCTAGTCAATATTTGTAAAGAGATTTAACTGATGTTTTTATGACTGGCCACCTGACGTAAACCTTCCTTGGGAGTCAAAAAAATACATATCCTACTAATATCATGAATTTCAAACCTTGTAAGGATGGATGAATGTTTGTTACTCTTTCATTCAAAAACTACTGAAGGGATTCTCATGTAATTTCGTATACAGATACTTTATGACCTCGATTAACACTTAAAATAATACAAAATACTTACATATGTACATAAAATTGTACCTTCTTCCCAAAGGGGTCAGTAAAGACCAGCGAACGCCATTTGGTATGATTCTCAAACTTTTTTGCTTCATTCACTTCCATACAGCTTGTCATACAAAATAACCTATGTATAAAAACTCAGGTGAAATTGACAATCGTGCATTGAAATATTAATGTATTCCATCGATTGCTCTGTTATTATCAAATGTCAGCTTGACCTTCAGAAGGTCAGGTAATGACGCAGATACTAACATTTCACTATAAATCGTTAGCCATAGGGTAATTTATTTAATAGGGAATATTTTCGGCTGTTAAATGATAAAGATCTTGAAGATTAATAGGTTTAATAGGTCTTGTAAGTAGTCATTAGTCTATAATTCGTGATTAATAATTGCAGTTTATTGGTCGGCAGTAGTTTATTTAGGTATCTACCAGTAGCGCGTTTCTCTACAGTCAGTACTATCGAAAATCGGGGATGTAACATTTAAAATGTACTACTAGAATATAAAGAAGAGTTCCTAGGGGGCCCGGTAGCCGATTCTCTATAATCGATAGTGGTAGAGAATCTAAATATTTCTTTAATTACAATACTGTCCCACTGCTAGTCTCCTCCCGACTTCAGGGAGAGGGAAGGCTGTGTACACCACGCGAGCCAAGTGCTGGTTGGGGATTCTACATGCCTTCTAGAAATGCGCTAAATCATTATAAGGCATGCAAGGTTTTATCACGATTATTTTCTTTGACTGTTGGAGCAAGTGATACATAATAATTTTTAACACACAACTTTGAAAAGACATAGGTTGGTGTATTGCCTTGGGATCGAAACATCGACCACTTGCGTAGGATTTACATACTTGGAACACTAGCTATCACTGTATTTGAAAATAAGCACACCTAAGTAATATTGTATTGTATAATCATTTGTAACCAACCCTAAATCCATCAAGATGTAAGCAGGTCACTAAACCCACTAATAGACGCGATCAATTACACATGTATTATTTATCTTAACAACCAAACATCACACATGTAATTATCAACCTAATTACAATGCATTATGGTTCATTATCGAATTACTACAAACGTACTTATAACAGTTTAGTACGCATCGCGCGTGAAACCTTGTGCGAATTTCCAATAACTCAAGCGAATCGGAAGGAAATCTGTTAGTTAATAAGTATGTTCTTTGGAATATATTTGTGAATTGTTATGTGATGCCATATTTCTGAGGAACTCAGTATTCGATGGATTAACACACGGTCTTGGGTTCGAAACGTCCGTCTCAGTTTATCTATTAGAAAATTTTCAACAGAAGCCTAAAGTTTGGTAAAGTGTCCTGTTTAAGGCAAGAGCCCCCTATTACATAGGTCAATATTTATATACGATATTAATAGCGCAACGGTATTGTATTTTATATGCCTCTGCCTGAACCTTTGGGTATAACGAGCTTGTTGTTTTGCTAAACAATATTTTTAAAACCTTATTTTTAATTTAAGTTTTTTCCAATTAAAGTCACTCCACTGCATAGACACTTACAATAGCCTAGTAAACAAGATTAGACCTTAATTTCCATCATTTTTCAACTCCAAGGCTTGTTAACGTCCTTGGGCTTGAATAATCTAGCTTTTTTTCCGCCCGCATAACAAGCCTGTCATTCCGAAGGCCTTTTGTACCAACGGATTAAAAACTAGCTCTAAAACTAGTTCTATGAGAGAATAAATACTTATACACGTCTCTTTACAATCGTGCCAACTACGTCATAATTAAAAGAATGACTAGAATCGGACAGCGTGTAAGTGCGAGCGAGAGAGTCCGATAACATGACATGACGTTCGCACGTTTGAAATGGCCTGAATATAAAAAGTTCCAATTATGTACAATTTCATTCCAGTTCCAAATAAAAACAATTGAAGACTGTCAAATGGAATGTCGTACCTTGCTAGTTTGAATTGTTCTTTTAACAATAACAATAAGTTGAACTACAGGTGACCAGTATTCTATACTCATAAACTGTTTTTAAAAAGTGAGTCTTGAATCATGAGGCTACATACATACAATACACATTATTCGGTTTGGCAATATTTATTTTTTATTTTATCGAACAACAAAACCGACTCGACTCACTTGTTCGGCTTTTGCCGATCGGATTCATCTACACATATTCGGTTTTGCCGCCCGGCTAGGCCATTTAATACCGAACCGTATATATACATTGTACATATGTAGCAAGTCTTAAAGACTTAAAACACTTTTTGTATCTCAACAGCGTAAACTGAAAGGATGTTCTGAACTAATGGGCGTGTGTAAAAAGTGTTTTCATAATATTGTTTAATATTAATAATACAGGTAATCGAGTGCAATGAAGGTCAGTTTCGAATCCGACCTCGTTATTATTGACTCACTGTATCCATTTGCATTACTACCGAAATTTTGCTGAAGTTATGTTTTCATAATGTGCTGAATAAGCAGTATGCGTATCACGTATCTCAGTTGACAACTAATGTACGTCAAATTGATTGTCACTATTCGGTATATTGCTGCTTTGACGTAACTTGTAATCACTATAATCTAAGGGAGAGAACAATGTACAGCATACTGGCTTTCAAATAGTCGTCAACATAGCAAACATCATCATAACACAAAAAAAATATTAAAAATAATAGTGTTTTATTTTTAATTGCTTATTGCACTTCAGAGTTCGAAGGTTAAAAATGGCACGCGTTCCAATTTTAACAATATTATAAAAAGTAAAATATTTAGCAATTTTCAAATTCCAATGGTGCCGAATTAAAATGGCGATGTAATAAATCCGATTGGATTTGGTTACTTAGCTGTTTGAGGGAGATTTTCATCATCGTAAATCAACCGAGAGAGTCTTGCGACAATAGATTGACAGCATCTAACGTCGTGATGAAATATCAAAGGAAATCAAGCTTATTTGAAACCCTTTGTAGCGATTTGTACAAATGGAAGGTAATGTACTTTGCCTTGCCAAAGCCACAATAGATGATTCACTGTAAAGAAACTAGTTTCACGGATTAACTCGAGGTTTAACGTTTGGCTAATATTAGCGCGGTCGGTGACTGGAATCAAAGGTTAAACATGAAATTAATTTAAAATATTGTGATTAAAGGGTGTTGATTTCATTTAGTTCTTTATTAATTCTTATTATTCTATAAAAAGGAATAGGATTACTGTGATAAAATTGGATTGATTCAGCACCTTGTGTCTAACACTCTAAAGTTAAACGTATAATTTTCTGTTCCATGCCTTAAGTGAATAAATATATATTAGATTTCTTCAAATATATTTATTCACTTAAGGTATGGAACAGAAAAAAATGATCCGACGGATTATTTTAAATAACTACGCTATTAATGTTAATCTTCACTATTAAATAACATTAATCTACAGCCATTTAAAAACAAGTAACAAATTGTTCATAAAACGTACGTAATGACGTTTAACTATTAGAGGTGTCATAATCCCATCATTTATGTAATGTCTATGCCTTGTAATAGTGATGTGACCCGGTCATACGATGTATTGTCTATTGTTTAGGCACAGGTATATAATCATTCAGCCTTTAAGATAGAAAGATGGCCGTGGGAGGTTCGTGCCGTAATTTTGAGTGTCATCACGTATACTAGTGTTCGTATTTGGAGCTCTACTTAGGATTATCTCGCTCTAAATCTTATACTAAAAAGGTGTCAGTAGCTTTATAGAAGACAATATAATAATATCAATATATCTTCTTAAGTTTAAATAAGATTTATTTCAAAGTTAAACTGCTTTTGGGATATAATTATATTCCAATTGAATTCCCGCCATTTGCGGCAATATCAATTTAATTTATTTCGTGTAACGTCGTTAACTATTCCTAGAATATTCTGCGCATAAATACGCCATAAAAGTCTATGTTCCTGGACAAAAAACAAAAATAATAGCAGTAAAAGTATGTTTATTAATAAAATACTAAGTCTACCAACACATTACATCAACGACAGCCAAAAATAAGAAAGTAATTGAACTAAGATTTCACACAATAATATTCTAAACCACCTGCCTCCAAAATCAAACAAACCTACGAAACCTTACACTTCAATTATCAACAGTACACCACAAAAAGGACATCTTTACTTCAAGTGTATTCGCATTGCATAGATAAAAAAACTTTTCAAACATATGTAGGAAACAGCTGTCAAACTAGCGATCCCGAACGGTACATCTGTCCCGAACAATATGAACGAAAGGTGTTACGGTTTACGAACGAATAAAAAAAAGTGAATTAGTAGCACGGGTGCATTAATTTCCGCTCCTTTTTCGGTGTGGAAGTTGAAAAAATATGCAGTTGTTGTAGTTTAATCTTCGTATGTTAGGACGGGGACCTATAGTTCCATCGTCAGAATAAATTCATCCGAAAAGTCACTATGGCACTGCAAAGAATCTGTCAATACAATCAGAATAAATTATGCCTTGAAGTGTTATCAGAAAAAAGGGTATTTAATGGAATGCGAGTTCTTTTTACAATTAAATTCCATGTGAACATAATAGGTTATTTTTATGTGATGGTTACTATCACAAACAAAGACCTCCTTCGAGATCAGTTTTTAAAAAACACAGTTACTCTATTATAAAAATATGTACTTACTTCATTCCGTATTACATTCATTGAAAAAAAACATATAAAACGTACACGTAACATTTTACAAAAAGCTACAATTTATCAGAATTAGAATCAGTAAAGTACATAGAGATGGTGCGATTATAACGGTTAGTAATGATCATTGTATGGACCATAGTCACAATGATAGGTCCTTGACACTACGGCCATCGAGGTGTAACCCGGAAGGCGAGTATGAAGGCTTTATACGAAATGTGATATCATTTCACACATGAGAATGTATGATATACACAATTATAGGGTTTAATGCAGTCAAATGCATTCGCATTAGCTTTTCGAGTAAATAGTCGAGGAATGATACCCAAAGCGACCAAGGACTTTTAGAATTTAAGAAATATGCTCTTGTATATGAATAAATCACTTTCCCTAACAGTGAAGTTTAACTTTAAGAAGCATTAAGCATGCCTAAAAGTTCTTATAACAGTTCTTGAAAGGTTGCAGAGTTACCCAAGGCTAGCGTGGTGGATTCATAGCCTTATTCCGGGAGAATACTCGTACCCAAAACAGTAATGGGCTTTATACGATGAAATAAATATATTTTAGTAGAATATTTTGTAACATGGCTAAAGTATGACTATTAGCTATATAAGTAGAATAACAAACATTGCGGAAAAAAGGTGCGATTCGTACGTAAAATTACGTCATTTGCAAGTCCGGTAGTGGAGCCAAGTTCTCAAAAATATTCTATACTCAAAAAACACTGTTATAATAAGGCTCCCTAATGACTGTTTTAGGTCAAAACCTGCCGCTTTTTTATTCCATTGGGTGGTCTTGGTCGAAGCACATGTAATGACCATATGTTTAATGTGCAAGGCGCCAACGAAGGGTCTTTAATGTTGCGTAACGCATTCTGACCACACGTTTGCAATTATAGACAAAAAATGCCGTTTTTGTTCTAGTTTTTGCATATAATTAGTGATTGTCTGTCTATTTAACTGATAATCTAATTAGGTACATACATAACAAACTTGTATCTTTTTCAGAGTGAATAGAGACTTTATTTGTACGTTGATTAAATACATAATATGCGTTGGGAGCAGTCATGCGTCTCCAATTCTAATTACCTGATGAAATGAAATATGAACAATATACATACACAGAATAGCAAATAATTTATAATAATAATAAAATTGATATATATATTATATTTATTGTTTATCACGCAAAAAATATTATTAATATATACTCCTGAAACAAATCAATAGTATAAACTAAAGTGGGTAACCCAAAAAAGGCCTATGTCCTTGTAAGGCCTATTTCTAACATTTTCCGGTTTCGGTTTCGATTGGCCGCCAATGTACCTCTATGTAGAAGTGTGATTCCGGTAACAGGCGCGCCCCTTTGCATATATATTATTATTAATGACGAAACCTGGATGGTTTAAAACTTTTACCTAACAGCATAACTACGAGTTCTAAGCACTTGGCTCTATTTTCACCAACTTCTATCGCGTGTTTTACACCCTAAATGACGTAATCAACCCCTATGTCCTTGTTACACGTATGTTTTGTAATGATCTGTAATTAAAATGAGTTCAATGGTAATGTCCGCCCTTGTAACGGCCATGTTTCAGTGCAGGCCTTGGGGTAGTATACTGGGAGCATATTGAAGGTTGGGTAGCAAGGTAAATATAGTAAATACCAATTATACCTAGGTATTATAGGTCACTATGGTTATTCTGGCCTTATGTTACGTGTGATTTCTTTCTCTCTCTCTTCCAGAGATGTTAGGGAGCTCCGTAACCGTAACTTTCTTTTGTCGTGGGTTCGATTCCCACACGGGACAATAATTTGTGCGATCCACAAATAGTTGTTTCGGGACTGGTTGTACTTCGTGTCCGTTTGTATGTTTGTGAAAGTCCCCGCGACGCAAGAGAAATTTTAGTGCGGGATTTGTCTTTGTGAAAAAATATAAACCTCATTGATACCACATTCTATTACAGTTATTTTAAGTTTAATATTAGAAATTAATCACTTAAACACAATAGCAAATAAAATACTAATGAAATGGAAAGTCAACACGTCTATCAAACAATACTTTATACGTGGCACGTCCTTGGGTGCCGCCATTAGTATTCCATAAAACTTTCCATAGTATTGACGTTTCAATGTGGAGGACATATCAAGGCCCCATGATTAATAGCAATGGAGGTTTCAATAGAAATTTTATAGGAATATAGCTTTTTTAATTCGAGTTAGCTTTATAAATGTTACTAAAATACGATGGAGGTTTGCATTTTGACGAAAGAATTAAGTTTATTTTATCTTGGCGGGATGTTTTAAAAAATTATGAAATATGTTGCAAATAGTTTATGGACGCTAAATTAGGTTTTTTCATCATGGTTTCTTACTCATGACAATTTTTTGTGGAGGTATTGACTATGAAGTTAGATAATGTAGTCCCCACGAAATAGAGTATCAATATAGTTAATGAGGAATTTGTTTAAAAAGCAAGAATGAAAATTAGAAATTCACTTTTTTTTAATAAAATGAGTAATACGTACATTATTCTGTTTGACAATGACATGTTTCCGGGTAATAACGACCAGCGTCACCATTAATTATAATTAACTCCTACAGTATTTTATAAAACTGAAGAATATTTCATCAATCAATGACAATTTTTTCTCCATTTTAATTAATTTTCGCAGAATTATGATATCACTATATATCAGATCACTATCAGACGTAACGCAGTATAAAATCACGCCTCTACTACCCCTATGGGAATAAGAATAGTCATAGAACGCTACTTGGTACGATTCTTACAAACTTCCCTTAATCATTCACATCCATATATCCTGCCATACAAAACCGCCAGTTAAAGATAATTAAAATCAAGTAAATAATAGACAATAGAGCAAAAAATCATAGATAATTCAAACAGTTTCACGGCCCCGCCTATGTAGGGAACGCGGTGAAAACGACGTCTGTTCCGAATAGTGATGCGACGCCGTGCAACACTGCAATGTCTTGTATAGACAATAGACATTAAAACTATTATTTAAAGATTAAGATATATTTATTTGTTTCATCATGGGTAGTTAACGAAAAATCATACTTTGAATTTATAAAATTATACATTATTTTTGACTTTGACTTCTGCGACAAAATTAATGTTGTAGGAAACTATTTTATAAATAATAATATTGACTATACTAAAATGGATAAAATAGTCAATATTATGCCTGATGTTTAAATAAAAAACAAACATCAAGCTGGTTTCAATACATAAATGACATTCTAAAACTCAATTAAATAGTAGTGGTATTTAATTGAGTTAGTAGTTAGTAGTAGTAAACCCTGTTTTTTTTATATTGTTGTAAATTAAAAAGAACAAATGTCACAGAGATATAAAAATAAAGATGAATTCATAGTTCATCAAGTTTATATTAATATTTAACCTCCCAGTATTTTAATGCATTAATACACTCACGATAAAAACAAGATCAAGGCTGGAAGCAAAATGGAAATATTCAACTCAGATACATAAAAAACAATCATTTTTAGATTATGTTAAAAAAAATGAAAATACTTAAGACGATCTCCACAAATAACAGCTTTAGTTATACAGTTATAATATTTTATTCCCTGACAAAAAAAATGAGATTTTAATAGAGATTTTTGATTTGATGCACAAACAAACAAAAGTCCTACTCTCCACATATTTCAGCCGCACGATTCTGTACAATTGAAACCATCGAGTATCGAGAGTTTGACATTTTAAATGTACTGGCAAAATACGTTAGTTTCTACGATGCCCGCTACAGGCGCTGAAGCGATAGTCATACAACATTTTTCAATTACTAGCCGATGTTCGGTATCGATAGTGGTAGAGAATCCCGGTACAGTTCATATTTTCACGAATACAAAACAACAAACTTAATAAATACACAAAAAAATCAGACTCTACTACGAAAAAAATCCACATAAAATTATCTAGTTATAAAGACTACATCTAGCCACTCCTCATCTATATAATGTTAGGGTCCTATAAAAGGATATACATAATAACTCTTCACAACTTCTTTATATGAGATCAGAACACGTTTATTAACAAGTCAATGTGACATTTATAACACCCACACGTAGACCATTTTATATGCCTTTTATAGATTTTTATTACTAGCTGTGTTTCGCTGTTTCATTGGCATTTATGATATTAACTATGATTTCTTAAGCCATATATTAATTTATTATTGCCCACTGCTGGGCAAGGGTGGGTTTAGGCCTTGAGACCAAGCTTTAGAGCAGTCCCTAATAAAAATATTATAATTGCAAAAGTTTGTCACGTAGTCAGTCTGCTTATCTGCTACGCATTCGTGCAAAAACTACTGAATTGATTTTGATAAATACTTTTTTATTAATCAACCCCTTAGCGGTTCAAAATAAGGTATGAAAATCTATAATCAAGCAGATTCGTACTAATTACCAGCACAATCAATTTCATCCAAATCAGTTCAGCAGTATAACCGTGCGAAGAAACAGACAGATTCTCGCATTTATAATATTAGTCTCGTAGAATCTCTGACTCAGTGGCAATAAAAGATGATATAAGCTTATAGATTTGCATATTTGTATATTTTAATTTAAATAATCTCTTGTTTTGTATCGCCAAAGGTGAATGGAAGCTGCTATAATAAAGTTTGAGTCAGACGTTTGTAATCGATCTAGAATTGGTTCCCATATTTGGTGTCGTGTGCGAAAATCCTCAGCTATTAGGAAACCATTTAAAAACAAGGCTATAGGTTTAAAATGTATTCTATTATGTACAAGTAGGTTTGAAATTGTAAGTCTTTTGTATCCCATTACAATTACATCATTAAAATGATAAAAATAGACAAAATCTATTTTGAACTATAACACTCCTACTTTCAGCTACCAATAACCGATACTTAGACATTTCATTTTATAAAATATCTGATCCAGGATTTTAGTATTAGCCCTAACCACGTCAAAGGTGGCTTGAACAACTTTGACACTAAGTTGACCACTAACCATACGATAAGAAGAAGAAGAAGTATTACCCGGGTATCGTGGAAGTGTGTTAAATGAGTGGCTCAGTTACGCTAAGTAAATAAAATCCGGGAATCCCGAGATCCGGGGGCACGCGGATTCTGATCAACTAACAATTTTTTTATTATGTTTTGTAGTTTAGGTGTATTAGTTTATTTTTTGCAATAAGGCCCCAGCCTAACCCCAAACTACTCTACTATCCCCAACCAACAAATCACAACTGTATATTAGGTCGGGGTAAAAGTCTTTTCGCATTATAGTATGTATAAATTTGTAATAAAATCTTTTCTCTTCACAAAAAAGCTCGATTTTTACCACACGAGCTCACTGAAAGAAACCTAATGAACCGTGTACACATTTGTGATTCTTGAAGCCAAAGAGATTTTATTACAAGTTCATACATACTATAATGTGAAAAGACTTATTCCCCGACCTAATATTATTGCACCTATCTCTAATAGTCTTTAAGATATAATAACCTTCTGAGGTTATTATTGTCTTGCAAGATTGTCTCGAGTCTCAAGTCTTGCCCATCCCTATTCACACACGCGATCCGCCTTTCCTGATCAACACAAGTTATTCGATATTAACTAACACGCCACCTCGCGCGTTTTCATCATTTATTCGCTGATGTAACTGTTTTGTTATAATAATTAAAGATATTATCAATATAGGTCTGCAAGTAATGGGCACAATTTGTAGTTGAAAAAATATCTATTGACCAACTAATAAACATTGGAATGTATATGAAGAAAGTGAAAGAAATTGGCTATTTTACTAATATCACGTATCTCAGTTGACAACTAGTGTTCGTCAAATTGATGGCCACTATTGAGTACATCGCTGCTTTCACGTAACACGTTAGTCACTATAATCTAAGGGAGTAAACAACGTACAGATATATATGGCTTTCAAATAGTTGTCAACGGAGATACATAATAGCTCCGCAGTTAAAAAAAAAAATGTGTTGATTAAATGTCCTTAAGGCTTAAAATGTGTTAAATTCTTTATTTATAATATTTAAACCTTAAAAGTTAATCATATGAACGTTTAACTATCTATTTATTTCCCGACGTTTCGACCAACTTACATCACCTCGGTAGAACTCCACTAACCTAAAATTTGAAACATAAAATACCGCAATACAAACACTACTCAATGATAAAATAAAATATCTATAACATATGTATGTAACCTACATACATAAATACGTATTGATGAATGAAGTTATGTAGTATGTAGTTCACTCCTTGCCTAGGTGAGGTCAATGACCGTGCACCGAGAATGCACTTTACTTGACTTACTAGTGCGTTAGTCGCATTGTCTTTGAAGGAAAGCCTCTTTTGTTGTAGGGTGAGTTTCTTTTGCATTGAAATAGAGTAAGTGAAGCATGTTTAAATTATTATATACCTTAGTTTTAAAGCATTTCGAGCTGCTAAAGGGCAATATAGACGTCTGTGGCTTTGTAGCTCTTAAACGTATAAACAGATAATGCTGCGATTTTTGGTTGCATACTGATGTGGTCAAAATAGTTCCAATAACTATAACAGTCTTTATTTAAACTCATTACCTACTGTATTAAAACGATCGAAAATTTGTGTCAAAAAATCATTGCTGATTAACAAAGATCTAAAATGTAAACGGCTCAATATGTATTCAAGATTTACACTGGCGACAATATAAAAGATTTTTAAACATTTTTACTTGTTATAAAAATTAAATAAATACTGTAGGTAATATAAATACTTTCTGAGCTTCAATATGACAAATATCTTTAGGTACACAAATAATCTTTTACGCACTGAAACTGATACGTCTGCACTCAATGTCAGTGCAAAATTCCATCGAAATGGAACGTACGACAGTTTCTTACGATAATATAACAAGATACAGTATACTTCACTTTACAAAATTCATTCTTCTAATTCGTGACGACCACGCCTTGCCTTCTAGAAGTTATCTATAGCATTTATCATGCTCGTGTGATACATTGTACGGTTCATCTCGTGTGTTCGTATCGCTGATAAGTTTGTATCCGGCTTATCTGATGGTTAGCGATACGGATGATATAATGGAGATGTGGATGGGATGTGAGTAATACCTTGTTTGAGAGTTCTGTCATCTTTATTTTAACTTTCAACAACGAAACAATTTTTGAAGCAAAAATATAGGTAGTTTATGAAATTATGAGAAGTTTGAAAGCTTAATTTCGGAGCTTTACTTACAGACTTATTTTAGTTCATCGATGACACCCAAACATATATCAGATCTTCTGATGAAGAGCTATCATAACACCTAAATTTAAACTTAAATTTCTTGTCTAGTATGCGTATCACGTATCTCAGTTGACAAATAGTGTACGTCAAATTAATGGTCACTATTCAGTACATTGCTTTAGATTTAACGTGTTAATCACTATAATCCTACAGCAACACAAAAGTGCGTCTCAATTACAAACCGAACAACAACCGTTTAAACTCAAAACACGGAAGGAACTAGTTAATAAATAGATATTTATTTCATTACGTCACCACACGCGAGACACGTAACACATCAAAATATTAAGTCGAACGCACGCCATGTCACGCGATGAGCCCTAAACTGGCATGAACATTACCAATACGACATGGTATGTAACTTCCGAATGTCGTAAGAAGGGTTTGTGTGTCAGAAGGGCAGTTAAAAATACATTAGATTGAGTATATGGATGGTAAAGTATGCAAAAACGTAATTCGCGCTTCTCACAAATCGAATAAGAAAACTACTTTAAATAAAGCCAATAGTTAAGAAACATAAAGTTGGGAGGCCTAAAAAACAATGTCACTAATGGAATAGAAGAGAAGGCAACTTTTTACCAGTGTGTGTCAGCCACTGGGTGTTGAGAGTATAGAAATAGTGTGCCTGTATATTGTGCAATCGACTCCTGTATAGATTTGAAATTGCTAGTATATAGTATGCGCTAAATAGTTTCGTGTGTCTGTATTAGGGGAAGGTCTGCAAGGTAAGATAAAAACAAGATAGGAGAAGGCGGAATGGACGTCGTTGTTACGTCTCCGTCACACACTAAGTTTTTTGACGTGTAATATAGCCAAATATCGGTCAAGAGGGCATTGTTTTACTATTATATAATATGATACATGTATGTCGTAAAGGGTTAACAATGGATGTGTAGAAATGTCAGTTAAAAATAGATTAGAGGTAAACTTTAAGTATGTGTAACCTACGGCGACTTGTAGATCACTGACATAGTGACTTTGGTGGTTACCGCCCAAGGAGTAAGCTTTTGCTTTTGGATTAAACATTCTTTGCGGAAAATTAAAAACGAGTTATTAGTTAACTTAATTATGAACATAGAGGAATACTAAAAGTCGTGACCAAAATGGGATAATATGATAATTTGATGAATAATTTGGTTTCATGTACAAGCCCCTTGTTTTCAAGAAGACTCTTGCTCAGCTGTTAGACAATTCGGAAAATACAGAAGAGACGCAGATTGAACGCCAATTAAACCTTATAAAATTAGTGCTCAAGGTATCTTAACCGGTTAAAAAAACAACGTTATACATACACGAATTGCAATAAATAAACGTAAATCGCGACTTGTAGAATAAATAGACAATTGCCCTACACTATATGTTAGACTTTCTATCACGGTTCATAAATTTTATGCGGCAGTTGTACTGTGGAGTACGCACTCGATACGCGTTATAATGTAAGTTTAAATACATATACGTTTTCATAGATCGACTATCTAAATTTTGATTATAAATGCGACTGTGTTGGTTCCTAAACTTTGATGTGAGGATGCTCTATGTTTTGGAAAGTTTAAGCCATATGTGCCATAATAATAACTAATCTTAATTATGTTAGTTAGTAGTCATGTAAACAAAAGTATGGGTGATTTGCCTGAAATAAATGATTATTTAATTTAATTTAATAACTTTGATTTATTTGTTCGTGTGACGAGCTAAAAATTATTCTTAAAAATTATCGTAATTTTCAAAACAGACATTCTGTGAATAGCTTGACATAAATCAATTTAAGTAACCGTAATGTAGTAGAGTTATAAAAAGACAATACACACATTTTTACGAAGACCTTACAAAATGTGGTAGGGGCACTGAATAGTTTTTTACAGTCAGTAGTTGATAGTTCATAAGGACTGTACAAGATGACGTTCTTTGGTATCTGCCTACCCCTATGAGAAAGAAGCGTGATTATGTATGTAGTTGATAGTGGTGGAAAATCCTTCTACGGGATGTTGAATAACATACAACTAAGATACGTAATGTTATATTATATTGTAGTTCAAATCAGCAAAATTCAAAACATATGACCTGTTAAATAGTATTTTACACTTACTAAAACGATTGAAATAAGTTTTTGATTCATAACCTCGTATTGAGAAACTGCGACTGTATTGAACAATGTGTACATACAAACTTATTGAACGAGTACGTTTTCGATCGAATGATCTATGATTTCCTTCAATTGGTTTATAGGTTAGTACATTTTGGTATTTACTAGTTTCATTTGACGTCGTATTTCATAATAGTTCCTATTTACAACAGTTGTATATCATTTCAAATAGCAAAAATTATGATTTTCATTTTCAAGAGTAGCAATTTTAAATTGAATTGTAGAGCGCCCGATAAATCATCTCAAGGAAGATTCTGGTCGGAACTTTATTTTAAATTCTTTAACTTCTTTCTAAGTTTTAACAGGTATAGGCAAGTAACAGGCCATCATGCAATGCAGGTGAAGAAACGGAATAACACCGTTGAAGTTACGTCTCCGTCACCCGGGCTCTTTATATGAAATAATGTATAATATAATAAGGCAACAATTTCCGTTATTCATTTGCTATATTCCCAAGAAAACTAAAGACCTTACCAAGAACTATTGTTAAACGAATCCACGTAACAAAACGTTTCCCTCCACACAGTAGCAGGTGTACGACTCGATAATCAATTCAGACGCATATTTACCCGAACAATCGACAACGAACAATTACATGAAACGATTGTGCGAGACACGCACGGCAACTGTCTATCAAAAGTATAATTATTGTTGAATTATCGCCGATTATACGAATTGAAACCAATTATTAAAAACCTTATTAAAACATACTTTAATAGAAACAAAAACTGTATCTTGACGCGTCTAAACGCGAGAATTAAAGAACTGTCGAACGGTAACTCGATTCTCTACCACTATCGATTACCGACAAAAGGCTAGATATAGAGAAATTTTGTATAAAATTCTGATAAGCGCCTCTAACGGACGTAGGAATTATTTTGGCAATACATTTTAAATGTCAAGCTTTCTTTACCCAAAGGTACCGAACGTAGAGAATCGCGTAACGGTTTTCATAATCTTGTAGTTCACGAGTAAATTTTGGGGCTATAGGTGCCGCAAAATAACTTGAACAATTTTGCTACAATATAAAAAAAAATATTTTTGAGTCTGCTCTGACATCTCAAATAATAGTATCGAAATTGAAATTGAAGTATTAAACAAACCATCTCCAGATTTTTTATTTTATTTTATCGTGTGGTTTGTAGTCAAAATAGTGTCAAAGTTGTTGAAGCTTTTGACATAAGCAACTGAGAACAATCGGAATCTTTTTGTGTGCCTTCCCTTTCGAGACAAACTTAAAACTGTCAAGCTAATTGAAAGAAAATGATATATAATATTGCTACTATTAACTTGATATTCATTTACAAACAAAAACAGGTGCCTCTATAAGAAAAAACACGTGAAAGTGTTTCAAAGTAATACAGGTCGCCAGTTTCAATTTCATTGTCTATTTCAAATATCGATTGATTCAATACGACGTATAAATAATTTTATTAGTTTTACTTTCGTGGGAAAGGACGGGTGGTGAAATGAGGGTATTTTTGTAGGGTATATTATACATAATATAGGTGTATTTTAGTTTATACGTAGTTTGGAAGTACCGTAATTGATATTAGCCGTAGTTTTTAAGTACAGTCAACTCCAACAGTCGCTGAATATGATCAAGCTTTCAAAATCCTATTTTCTGAAGCATGTATATTATGTGATCGAACAAATCTTTTGACATTTCAGTGTCTGCTTGTAAAACTTCCTTTGATGAATCGCGTAACTGATTTCCAAAAAATGCTATATGGTTATTTATTAGATAAAGACTCCAAAATAGGCTGCATTTTATTAATTTAAATTGTAATGTCAGCGAAATAGTTAGCTGAAAAACTAAGACGTCATAAAAATAAATTAATAATACCGTCCGAATAGTTATTTTATTTTTTGAGAAATGATAAATAAAAAATCGTACAGCACTTCAATAAAAAACCTCCACTGTTTTTCGAATGCGGTCAATTTAATAACTTAGTACATAAATTGTTGTATCAAATAATTTACCCATCGATACATAGTGATCTTACTTCTGTTTATCAAACAATGCTCGTAAAGCGTTTCGTTTCGTGTTATTGTTGTACGTTGTACAATGTGAGCAATAACAAATAACTGAGCTCATTCGACTTGATCATTGTCATCGTGCGTTTTACACGATAATCGACTCGCAAGAAGAAAATAAATTTAATATAGTAATCAATCCGTATGAAAATAAGGCAGGCCTGTATTCAGTTGATGGACAGAAATAATATTTCCTATAATTAAGTTGTAATAACTTAGCTTAAGATTAACTTTTAATTAAAATATTTTGTTGCCTAGACTCAAATCTTTCAATCATTTACACTTGAATTGAATAGACCTGAATTTCCCGCGAAATTGAGACGCCTAGCATCACTAGTATGGTTACTTAGAAATATTTATGAAAATTAGTCTATGTAAATGTATTTGATCTAAGTATGGCAAGGAAAATGATCTTAATAAATACCCTGAATTACTGCATAGGCGTTGGTTCTATACCTCTGCTAATTGTTAATGTTAATGTATCTATATAAGTATGTATTTAGAAGTATATAAGTATGTTTATCAGTTATTTGGTTACCATAGTACAAGCTCTGCTTTGTTTGGAATCAAATGACCGTGTGTGAGTTGTCCAATAATATTTATTTATTATTTATTTATTTAATTTCTTGTAAATTGAGTGGGTCAACATTCCCACTAAAATACAACTACTATGAGTGAAATGAGTACCTGCGTACATTTGACCACTATAACCACCTCCCGCGCAATTAGCTAATGTCAATTAAACTGTCACAGTCACCAAATATTTACTAAAGAAATAATGACTTAAAAAGAGACTAAAGACTAACTAATCGGATTTCCGCCAGTTGACTGGTTGTCCGGTATTCGGAACAATTTGTAACATAACATGTAGAAAGAGACGCATACGACGCATCTTAATAGGAATGTTTGTAACCACGCGACAATACTAATCGTTTTGGATTAAAAATTATAATTTACGTTCATTTTAATTATGATAGTTTGGTATTTTTTTATTTATAGATTATAGACAGGTGATAGTGACGGATTTGACATTAGATGATTTATTTTTAATTCATTTGCATAATAATTTTGAATGAATGAAATGACATTTAGATTTTTAGGCACTTATTTGCAATTCAACTGCTAGGTATATTAAAAGTAGGTAAAAGATGTATTTAAACATCATGGCCCGTTATAGACTTTTCAGAAAAAAATAATATTAACAAAGAATTTTTATAAGAAATTTATAATAAAAAAATAGAAATAATTATATGACCACGTTTGAATCTAATTTGTATGTATTTCTGGTCAACAAATCATTACTATTTACTAAAAATAATTTGTATTACTTTATAAATAAAAACCCTTCTAAAATACACAGTCACTAGTTCAATGTACTTAAAGTTACCTTTAACTTTACCTTTTTTACTTCGCCATAGAACAAAAGAACACGAACATACCTGTAAACAAAACAAAAAACATATTTAAAACTAGTTTAACAACTTGACAAAAATATACAACCTGTTCATTTAATTGATATGGCAACATTGACAACCCACAGACAATACCATAAACAGCTATTGATTCGACCGCCATATTGGTTTAAAAATAATCGATCTTTAGAACAAGTTTAAATTGATTATGGTCGATTGATATAAATTCTACTCTTTGTTGCCCACGTTAAAAAACTAAGAAAACAAAATTAAATTATAAAAAATCCTGACAATGTTTAATTTTGCAAAGCTTTCATAACAAATCTTTATATTTATTTTAAGGACTCTCGTTCTAAGTATTGCTCTGTGTCGCGAGGACTTTGACAAACATACAAACCGCGAACTGGATCGCAAAAACAATTGTTTCGAATGGGAATCGAACCCACGACCTCCACACACAAACCTAAACCACTGCGCGACGGAGGCAGTCAAAAACAATGTTTACGAATAAACGCAAGGATTACAATAAAACAGAAGGCTTCAATTATCGACAAAGTAATTACATGTTACACAACATTTAAACATAACATCGTTTGTTTTACGACACCATAAACAAACACACATAAGTGTCGGTGTTAATCTTCATGAACATAAATATTCCTATGTAAAGAGTTAATTTTGTAAAGACGTAATAGTAAAGGTTTATTTTAGAATGGAAGGACTAAGTTACAACATTTGAAAGGTTTTTGTTGATTGCAACAAAGTTTACTTAGTTTCAAAGCCTTTGTTAAGTAACTACCTTTTACCCGCGCCTTCGTCAGCCACATGAATTTTCCCATGGGAATGCATTATTTTTCAGGAGTATAAAGTAGCCTATGTCCTTTCTCGGGTATCAAAATATCTCCATACCAAATTTCATGCAAATTGGTTCAGTAGTTTAGGCGTGATTGAGTACCAGACAGAGTTACTTTCGCATTTATAATATTAAGTATGGATTAGTATTTGACTGCCTCCGTGGCGCAGTGGTTTAGGTCGCCACGCCGATACCACTGCAACGGGAGGTCGTGGGTTCGATTCCCACACGGGACAATTATTTGTGCGATCCACAAATAATTGTTTCGGGTCTGGTTGTGCTTTGTGTCCGTTGTTTGTATGTTTGTAAAAGTCCCCGCGACACAAGAGCAATTCTTAGTGCGGGAGTTGACTTTTTACAAAAACCAAAAAAAAAAGTATGGATTTCTTACAAAACTTGATCAGAAAACCGAAATTTCCGTTTTGAGATCTTGTATTTAAAATGCCAATAGCAATCTTTTAGCATAGCGATAGTTGAAGATCCAGGATCATAGATAAGGTATATTTTAATTAAAAACCAACCCCTGAGCGATTGAAATGGTTAAGTTACGTACGTATCAATAAGTATAGATTAAGAACAGTATAGGTAACATTATCAAAAAGTAAAGAAACGAAACTAACAGAGAAAGACTCATAATATTTCGTTAAGACTCTTTGCCACTGACTGTGCAAAGCAACGCATCACCAAAAATTATAGCATAAATGCAACTAACGTGAAACTATTTGTGTGAAAAAAATTGCGCATTTTTTTTCTGTCAATAAAGAGCGTTACAAACACGGTGTTTGTGATGATAACGTTATCTATTGATTACGTTCCTCTCCTCTTATCAGCAGGATAGCATCATATTACATGGTTTATAGTGAACCGGATCAATTGAACAACTCATACCAATAGATAATATCGTATTTTCACCAGTCGGCGGCAACCTTTTTTTTTTTTTTTTTTTTACTTGGTTAATGCATGAAATTGCATCCCCAACGCCCGGGGGAGCGCTGGGGTATGTGGGGCTCTCCGAACCAGAAGGGCAAGGCCTACCCACTAAACCACCAAGGTGTTGCCTCCTAGCCGCTTAGTGCCGAGGCCACGGGAACGCCTTTAGGCACACATCCGCGGCCCCGACGCGGCCGTCCACAGTGTGGGACGACACCCCAACACACGGGTGCCGTCCCCCCACATGCCCCCTAGTGCAGTGGCCAGAAAACTCCCCCGAGTTCGCCAGCCAGGGGGCCTCCGGAAGCCGGGACAGGCCACGCGCAGATGCGCAGCATGTCCCGGCCGCCGGCGGCGGAAAGGTGTGTAGGCCGCCGAGGCCTCCTCGTCGACCAACGAGCCCGAGAGTGGTAGTCTGCCCACTCCCAGGCCCTGCGGTCCCACCACCAGCCGCCATGGGTTAAGAGCCGGGTCCGACCGCCCGACCCCCGACTCCCCACGGCAGCCCCACCATTGCCGCATCACGCGGTGCGGCCCCGCCCAGTCGCGGAGGATAGGGTGCCCAGCAACGACACACAAGAACACCTCTTCCTCCGCGACTAGCCCCTCCAAAACCAGCCGGACCTACGTCGCCTCGGCCCAGCCGGCCGGCCGCTTTGGTCCCCCGGGTTAGTGCGGTACCGCCCAGACAGGGAAGCGGCCTCTCCAATGGGTCTCTCTTCGCTTCACCGCGGCCGAAGTGCGCCCTCACCTCAAGGCTCGCGGCTACTAAGCCCCCCCACCACAGCAAGGTGGAGACCCGTCGGGGGAGACCAGTCGGCAACCTACCATAAAATATTTTTAGTTTCTTTTCATATTATTATAGTCATCCGATTCCATTTTCTGTTCATTTCTGTGATCGCATAGTGGTATTGGACTGGGCGTCTCCGTGCTCCAGGCACGTAAAAAATTAGTCCAGCTGTTTTAAGCCACGTCAAAGGCCTTCGGGCGGCTTAAGAATAATCTAATTCTTAGCAAAGCACGACTTGTTTTATATAACGTGTTTGTTAGTAACAAACACATTTATTGTATTAATTATTAGCAATTTTCAGGTGAAACAATGGCGTAACTTACGCCATTGTTTCACCTGAAAATTGCTAAATCTACTGGCAAATAATTAATTTATTTGATTATGGAGAATAACAATCCCTAAAAGGTTATAAGCTAGTTTTTTTGTAAACGAAGCTACAGGCATTAGCGAGTAGTTAATTTATCTGTTTTTTGAAAGACCAATAATGGCGCAATGCAGGTGTGCAATTACCTCGTTTCAACGACCTTTAAATTAAAGAGCCTCCTTAGCCGTAAAAACACTTAGTAGCCAGTTATGTGAAGACTTCCGTATAAATTCAACCATTCGGTTAGTGGTCAACCTAGTGTCAAAGTTGTTAAAGTCGCCCGAAAGCCTTTGACATGATTTAACGACTGTTATCTTAATTGATATTAACCGTGACCAATTGTTAACGTGCTCTCGCAAACACGGAGGCGCTAAGCTACTAATACTACTGCGGCCACCCATCTATAAGATGTCCGCGCAAAGATTGCTTAACTCGATCGTATTCCGATCATTAAATCTAACTAGCTATGAGCACCTCAATAATCAGAGACATGGAGTTACAAAGTAATTAATACCTCATTGTAAAAAATTCTAAGTACTTATGTAAAACTTACAAATATTCATGGGTGCCAGGGGATTGGACAACGCAGTCGCGGGAAACCCCAACGAAGATGGTTGGATCTTACCGCCAAAAAAGTGATTTAGAAATAAAGACGCTTTGCCCAGTAATGGGACTCTCGACTGGGAAAAGGAAAAAAACTAAAATAAATGTAAAACTTCGAAAATGTGACGAATGTACTACAACAACCCAATAAAGAAAATTGGGATATGTTTCCTAATATCCTCAGGTCATTGACTTTTATGACCAGTTTGAAGTAGTGCTATACTAGGTAAGTATTTGGGCTAAGTGACTAACGTTAGGCCGGTTCCGTAACCTAAATAGTTTAAATATCTGTAAGTATCTAATGTTCGTGCTGGGTTTAGTATTTTTTGGCTTGCCTTTTTTGAGTGCTTCTTAGGAAATAATAAAAAGTAACTAAATTAATATAAGTTAGGTATATATAAGTAAGGCTATATTTTCAATATACATACATAAAATCACGCATCCCATAGCAGTAGGTAGAAACTAGACGTCACTTAGTACGATCCTTACAAACTTCTTATGCTTCATTCACATCCATACATCTTAATTTTAATACATTATATAAGTGTAAACTAGTCAAAGTTACCAAACAAAGCCAGGCGGATTGCTAGTCATGTCCATACTTAAATTAATATATCCATATGAATATACCAAAAGTCCATACTAAAATAATTAATATAAAAACGTACAATAGTGTTAATTTGTCCTTTCCTCGCGTTAATACCAATAAACCAATTTAGAAAATATTTGCAAAGTGATAGATCCCATCTCAATCAACACAGGCTATTATTTTCAGCAACAAAACAACGTGGGCAGTGCGGGTACGAGCTGGTAATATTATAAATGTCACAACCTTCCCTTGGCGGGGGTTAATCGTGTAGTTTTCTACCCTTGAACGGTAACACTCGACATAGTGGTACGTAGGTGAAATATTACGCTTGAAATAACTTAGATCGTGGTTAGATGTTGGTATTTAGAGGGTCAAATGGTAAGACTGCGTCTGTGGCTCGGTCAGTAGAGTATCCTATTGTTGATTACGAGGTCTCGGGGTCTTGATTCCCAAGTCGAGTGAAGCGCTATTGTGTTATTTCCCCGTAGCTTAATCTGTGGTAAATGGAAAAAGTTTCGCCCCTAATACACTTACATTGTTACTAAAGAAACGTGAGTGTATTTTCATACATATCTGCCAATACCTTCGGTTATAATAGGCGTGATTATAGCTATGTATGTACGTAAATATTAATTTTGTTTGCGTTTAAAACTTGTAAACTTAACTCTTCTATGAAAATTACAAAACATAAACATAGACTAATACACGCTTATTAAAACGCAGTATTAGCTCCGGTATCTGAGGTACATTTAGCGGTAGTTTATCTATTCAATAATGTTTAAGTTCATATAAAAAAAAAACAGTTTGAATAGATAAACTACCGCTAAATGTGCCTCAGCAACCGGACTTAGTCTTAGTTTCAACCGAAAACGAAACACGGAAGTCCAACCTAGAACCATATAATCAGGTATTATATTCGCTTAATATATCTAAGGTCGTTTCAACTAATACTTAGTTATTTTCACAGTAATCAACTATTTATACACATTTGAACTTTACCAGTCGTGATTATATACCGTGCGCGAATATTTATAATTGAGTCCTTGTATTGAAAGGCCAATAAAATAATGTAGCGTTTCCTAGGCAATAACATACTTAACTAACTATAATTGTTGTTTATTTATATGCTGTACTATTTTGACTTGTACATACATACAAACATACATAATGTTATAGGTACCCGAATGTTAAAATAGTGAAATACACTCAAGTTTTGTCGTTAGCTATGTTAGTCCCATGTAATAGGCGGCGAAACTATTGCAAATGTTGAGTTATGTATGTGATAACTCTGCTCCCGTTGGCCACAGCGTGATGTTAGATAAAGTACAGCTTTCTTTTTTAATGTATTTACAATTTAACATGTATAAACCCCAAGTATATAGTATATACACGTGACTCTAAACGCTGTTTCGATAACTAATACTCAAACAATCGTTTTAAAGCTCAGATTGTCTGAATACTAAATAACGGTGTAGTCATTATAACTATTACCTTACTTCCCGCCAAACATAATAAAGGAACCCATGTTGAATTCGTCGATGAAATGGAGCAGTCATTTTTATTTTACCTTCTTACACTTTGACCAGGTGTTTTCCAGACCTCACATCACTACACATTTCACAAGCACATTCTAAACGATACAGCACGTTTGTATATGCGTAAATAATACAATAATATCTAACTAACACACGTGTCCACCACGCAGGTCGGTTACCTAACCACCTAATTGGATAACATAGACTATAGAGTTATAGAGCGAATTTATCTGTGGTACGTGTTAAACGTTTTTACTTTTAATAGGTGTGTGCACGCCAAGGGTATTTGAATTTGGAACGATACGATTGTTTGCCGCGAATCTGGGTCATTTTTTTTTAATTCTTTTTTTTTGAGTTTATTACACGCTCATAAGATTTCAATTGAGATTTTCATTTTTATGTAAGCTTGTTTTTTAAATAAAAATTCCTGCTAACTAAAAGCTTTGCACGGAAATAGTAACCGTCTCATAACTATGAGTTTTCGAAGTAATGTTATTCTCTAAACACGAAATTTTATTTGGTCTCTGCCTGCCTCTTTAGGAAAAAGGCGTGATTTTACATATGTAAGTCAGTATGTACACAGAATTTCTGTCAACAACTAACTTGCATAAAGTTATCGATTTGACTTTCAAATATTTTAATACATAAATAAATATTAGAATGAAAACTAAGACCGGCTGAAAACTCATTGTATTAAAAATCCTATAATTTATTTATATTTACAAAACAATTGTTGTAATAAACAGCAAGAGTTAAGTTAAAGTTTTACGAAACACACTTGACCGCAGACGGTAGTTCGCAACGGTCATAAAACACTCAACTAAGTTGCTATTAAGTTACCAACAGTTAGTTTACTTAACTATTAGTTAGTGTCAAGTTACGTTAAGTAAAACTGTACGTGGTCTAACTTAATTAACTGTATTCTAAACATACTGTGCATTTGTCAAAGTAACAATAATTGATTTTACTGCAATTTTGCTAGTTAAGATAATTAACAATAAAAAAAAATGCTTTAGGTACTCATTATTGTTCTTTTTTTTACAAAATGGTAGTCTCTGTCCTTTTCCCGAGATGATATCTCTAACATTACTTAATGTTACATTAATTGGTAGGTATATCTTTTAGGTATAAGGTATCCATACTATGTGTTTTTATAGTTATAAATATTTAGCATCTAAAATAATATCGGAATCCAAAAAGGTTCTTAGCGACATCAAACTTACTTAACACACACACTCCACAACTGGCCGAAAAGCTCAAGCGCCTAAGTAAGAAAGTAAACACGAATAGTTTACAACATAATGATGTAAAACTATTTATTGCAGTGCATCAACCTGTCATTACCGACGGAGTAAGGAACTGTTGGAATGTCAAGTTTATCCACATTACACCTACCAGTCATTAGTTAGACGCTAATATGACGCCACCATACCATCAGTAGTAGTA
Organism: Anticarsia gemmatalis; assembly: GCF_050436995.1. NCBI lineage: Eukaryota > Metazoa > Arthropoda > Insecta > Lepidoptera > Erebidae > Anticarsia > Anticarsia gemmatalis. The sequence goes on along the minus strand of NC_134764.1, from coordinate 1,663,002 downwards.
TTTGTATAAGAAAATAAGGTTTTTAACAAATAGTTTTAGCATGAATGAGTCTACAAAATCTTTAATCCATTCTCAATTTAATTTGTAGACAAAAATGAGGTTACAATCATCTCGTGGAGTTGGCTGTTTTATAGGTGACTTTTATAATCATACAACATGGACAGAAAATACAGACAAACAACTGAAAAACATTCTGATCGTACAAATAAGTTCCTTATGATAGTAAACTTAACTACTGCATCGAGGACTTTAATTAATTGGCGCGTTTCTAGCTTTCGTGAAATGATTCAAACATTTAAATCAAATGTATAAGGTTTGAGTAGACAGTCATACAAAACATTCTTAGTATTCCCACCGTGCACTACTTCGCCTTTGACGAACAAAAGGAACCATAATAATCCCCTAGCCTAATCTTCACTACTGCCATGTAGATACTAATAAACCCCTATTAATCTCTACGATCTACCAATCTCGCAAAGCAGCGAAAAATTACCCAAAACTCATTTCTACTACAAAACTAGTACTACCAAAAGTTTCATTTTCATAGCATCTTTTAAATATCAATCCAAACATTGTCATCACTATTTAAGTCCAAGTGTCAATGTACAAGTCGTCATTAGCCGTTGGGTAAGCCCCTCAAGGCCGCGGCCCCGATACTAAACTCTCACTTCGTACGGCTAATTGTTCGTTCACTATTGTCTTCAGATTGACCTCTTGGTGAAATAGCCGTTCAAATTAGCTTGTGGGCTGGCTAAATAGGGAGTTTGGGAGGCTAATGATTGATTAGAGCTTTTGGTATTAAAGCTATAGTCGCTATTTGCTATATGCAATAATTGGTAGTAAATCGACTAGTGGGTAAAGCATTTTTTGCGCGGACATTACATGATGGGTGATTGTTCAAATTACAGCTGAACGTATCCGTTCTTTAAAGGAAACGTTACCATTTCGGTCCCGTTTGTTATCAATTAAGATAAATGTTGTTAGGACAAAGGCATTCGCGAGAGTTTTACCAGTTTGACATTAATTTGGCTACTAATCATAGTTAACCATACGTAAATGAATGAAAGATAGTTTAAACGATTCCTAGCTGCTAACCATAGTTAATGCAGAGAATGAAAGAGAAAGAAATATAGTTTGAATGACTCCAATTTAAAGTAATGACAACAATATTAGATCTTCAATTAGCATTGTATTCAAATGACGATCGGAAGACTAGATAACCCTTGATTTTGACTTCAGTCATGACGGTGCAATCAGTAAATGACTTCGACTTGAACACTTTAAACAGACGTGACACTTTAATGTTGTCACTGATAAAAAAGTTCACGCAGTATCAATCAACCCATCGTCTTCTTGACCTTGGCAATACATCTTAACTTTAAGGTTAAAGAACTTGTTCCTTTACACATTACCTAGAGGCTATTTATCTGTTTAGTCGTGAGGAGAGCATTCGTTCCATGGACGATTTAAAGTCAAAGGCAAGCTTGGTTTTTCCGAAGGTTGCCGTGGAGACAAATTGCAACCGGATTTTTAGTAATGTAGTGCTATATATCTAGATTATACTGGTGTTTAGTTAAGACAGGTTTTTTGAACTAAGTAGCAGATAATGACAATTGTTTCGTAAACAAAACTTGACCTGGCTTTGGCGAGTGACTATTATTTAGAAGAAAATTAAAAAAAATAAAGCTCGTTTACAAAACATTATATTATCATTCATTACATTTCCTCATATCCATTATTGTATATATATACTAAGGCATTTTCTGCTACACAGAAATAAGGCGTGATTTCCTACACGTAATGAGACCCAAAACATGACAAGTTAATCGTACCACAGGCTCCTATTTTCTACAGTTTCTTAGAAACAACTGACTCAAATTTTCACATCACGTAAAGTACGCAATCAGTGCAACACACGACTTCTTTATTCCCCCATTATTGTTCGTGATTCATCTCTTAACAAGGTCACATTACCACTTGCTCAATTGTTCAGGTTTTCCCCACCCAATCAGTCAATATTGTTCAACAGTAGACAAGACTTTGTAGTAGGTACATCCGGCTGCAAATTCTATCTCAGACTCCATTCCCGAGGCTTCGTGGTCTGAAACTGTTTGACCAATTTCTGTTGCAATTTAATCAATAGTAGACCGAAAATTTGTAGGTGAATTTGGGCCTGGAGTTTGATTACGAGCTCGGAATTTGGTAAAAAAGCCTTCTAATATATTGGACCTATACATATAAATTAGTGTGGGCAAGAGCTCCTTACTCTTCTCATTGGCCCTACATTCCGAACTAGCGGCAACTTTACTTAATTCAACTTAGAAATTTTTAGTTTTTCTTTTACCTATGTCTCCCGAACGAAGGAAGGCAGTCCACTACGTTGGCCAGTATTTGACCATAATTAATAATAATATAATTAATAAGATTGGCGAAAAGTGTATGCATTTCAATACACCTGTGGCTACAAGTTATTCAGACCAAAATTCTAGTGCATGTAATCCAGACAAATATAGACAAAACAATTTCTAAGCGTTTCCTCAATTATGGCCGAGACGTGACTCGCAAGCGCTAATATGTACTGAACAAATATCCATGGATTGCGTCCACTCATTTATGTATGAACATAATGCTTGTTACGGTGAATGGGCAGACAGAATTACGAGACAATTTCGTAAGAACGTAAGTCAGTTGAACTTACTGTGCACTTGTCAACTTCAAAATGTATTGTTGTGGTAATTTTTGACATTGAAGAGTGCACAGTAGGTTTTGAATCACCCTTGTATAGTAACTCAAGGATTTTTATGAATAAGGTTTTTTACTGTCTATACGAATATATGAATATTCGTACTATACGAATTTAGATATTTTATCTCGTTTATAACATAAACAGACTTAGTGTTATGCCGTAGAAGTCAATGTCTTTTACACAGAAGAACATTTTGCTTTTGTCAAAGCTTTCGTAGGCTATCCGATTCGCGAGAATTACTGTTTTGTCAGCAGCTTCAAACAAGATTTGCAGTGAGCAGTGCATTCTACTAATTTTATTTACGATTATCTGCAAAAACTATGCTTAACTCGTGATCAAAATGTAGTAACACTGCTAGTTCAACTCAAAAGGTAGGAGTTACATTATCTACCAAAAACACAAAGCTAAATCAACAAAATTGGTAAAGTAATAATATACTAAACTCTATATAGGTATGTAGTGAATAACAAAAAAGTCAAACGCACTAGCGACTTGGCGAAGTAAAGCAGTTGGTTGCACAATTGAGAGCCTTCACTGCGCGTGAGTCATTGATGTTATACATTCAACACAGAACCGTGTTATGTACGAGATGACCCCGCGATTTTAGCACTCAGAAATAAGTATGCTAGTTCCTTGAAATACTGAAAAGTACCTAAAAACTAAAGTCCCAATGATTTTGTGATATATTCAAATCTCTGATTTTGTATTTTAGTTTAAGTGGGACGGATATGTCGGGAAGCGAAATTATAGCTAAGTTTTCAAACAGTTATTTCAAAAAATGTTTTTCTTTTTAATATTTTGTTTTTTTTACCTAAAACACGTAATATTGTTTAGGAGATTCTCAAAATTTGGATAGTTTTCGACTATATTAATTTGCGTAGACAAAATGTTTTTGAATTATTTTTATTGAAAGTCAAATTCACACATTAAGCAGTTCACTTTCGTTTGTAACTGTTATAATTTGTGATCCTAATCAGTTGAAAACCTTTTACCCCGGAAAGCGATCGAAATATATTCTAGAATGAGTAAAAACAAATCAGAAAGGATTCTTCTTTTTTAAATAAATTGTAGTGTACACCTTCATCGCTCCGTGAGTCACCTCTTATAATTCAGTTCACATCAGGCTATAATGCTTGCCATTACAGATTTGGAGGACGTTGGTCAAGCAAAAGGAAAACCGTTAAGATTTGGGTCACTACTAACTGTATAACGAGTTGAATGTCTGTCTGTCACGTAATGAACGTAACGTCTTGTTTAATGTGACTTTAGATGATACAAGTCTAGGTAATGGGAATAAAGTTTTAAGTCATGCTTGGACTGAATAATAGGCACTTAGGGACCAAAGTATGTACGCAGTGTCTACATTCAGAAACATTTTTGTCAATCAAAATAGTAAAATTACTACAGTTTACTAACATCACATTTTACATCGGTGTAGTCAGAGATGTATGAAATACACCCACTTTTCACCTCACAATAAAGATTTTTTTCCAAGTGACAGCTCCCGCACTAAGAATTGCTCTTGTGTCGTGGGGACTTTTACAAACAAACAAACTACGGAAAAAAAGTACAACCAGACCTGTCGTATGGAAATCGAACTCACGATCTCTCGACCCACTGCTGGTAGTGGCGCGGTGACCAGCTTAACCACTGCGCCCCGGAGGTCGTCAAAAGTAAAAAAAACTAATATATTTTAAGAAAGACAAATAGCCCTTAGGAATCAGACGACTTCGTGATCAACAGACGTATACACTACGGCACAGTTGCAATCACATACTTAAATTCTTGTTTAACATTATTCCTTGTGCAATATTTTATTGGAATCCATGACTGTATCATCATCTCATAACAATTGCACAGAACACTATTGCACTACATAATACAAGTAAACAATGGGCAATGCAACATTCTTCACTTTTACCATTGAAATAAACTAACAATGGCCACATGAGCTATATAATATCAAAGAAACTAGGCTGTACTGTGCACCAATTATTTTGTTGGAAAAAAGAAATTATGGGTTGACTGACATATTTACCAAGTTTAACGTTACCAGCTTTATACTCTTTTTGAATGGTTCATTTTCTATTGCACAATTTCATATATCACTCTGTATGTATTCTACAGATTTCGGACTGCACTATAACAATTATTTGTCTAAAATTTTGCTACTTTTTTCACACTCATTATGCAATTACCTATGCTTCCGAAGTATGTCGATCACATTTCCCGATTTAATCAAAACGACTTCTCACCTACCACGACTGTTAATCCAATCCTATCTGTTACATAACAATTGACAAACCTTTGGTTTCAAATAGAGCTAGCAAGAAACTTACTGTTTATAGAAAACTGAAAGCCATTTTCATGACTTATAGATAAGCGCCGAATAACCTACCTAAGAGAAAATATTAACAGAGTTTGCAAAAGAGCTATCAGATTTACCTAAATAATCCAACCGAAGCTAACCTATTCTTAACCAAAAATGAAACTGGCCCAAACTCAGTCTAACACCAAACACAAAACTATCTTTCAAAGCAATCACGCCGAAGCATCTTATCAGATTTTACACAGAAACGAGAACACTGCCGCCGGTCATATACGTCTAGAGGTCAATGAAGCCATCATTTTGACCCATTCGCTTCAACCTCAAAAATCGGACGTAAATTGTACCATTAATTTTGTATGGCTTTATGGTTTGTTCTTCCGTACTGGTATTTTTGTATGGTATAATGTGTATTTTATTATGTTAAGGTGCTTGAAATTGTAGACAGAAAATTGTAACATTCCTCATACACCAAGTAACACTAATAAAGTAAGAAAAAATAATGTTGAAAAATTATAATATACAGGTTGTAAACGACGGTTAACCGAAAACTTCAGTGTTAATTTTGTATTAGGACAGTAAAGTCCATCATTTCGACCGAAGATCAAAATCAATCGTTTTCCTTAAAAAACTTTTTTAAAAACGCTTATTCACTATGCAAAGCATGTTTGAAAATTGGACGACTTTTCTCGAGGACACTGAACTTCGCAACAAAGTTAAGAGCATTGAAAAACCAGAACTCATAATTCCACCAAAACCAGGGCTCAGTAAAAAAAACACGCATTCAAGTTACAGTTAAACACTTACGAAAATTACACATTTCCCAAAAAAAACAATCCTTAAAGGCGTCAAAAGCGCCGACCATTTTTCAAAAAACGCAAATAACACGTCATCTTGCTATCTCTTTTCTTCCCACGAGTTTTAAACTGGTTAGAAAGAGACAAAAGATTACAAAATAGCAGTAATATGGAGTCGAATTCTGCGTTGTTGCAGGAAGTCAAGGGCTTGATCAACCGGTGGGACCGGTTTGAGGTCAATCCGTGCCAGATGTCTAGATATACCAGTCCGGTGACCGCAATGACGTGTATTGAGAGAATGTATGAGACTGATTTATATATAAAAACTAGCGGACCCGACAGACGTTGTCCTGTCTACACGTCTTTATTTGAATTTTTTTTTAATAATCTAAACCATTCTCAGATCCCCTTGAAGACACACAAAAAATTTCATCAAAATCGGTCCAGTCGTTTAAGAGAAGTTCAGTGACATACACACTTACAGAAGAATTATATATTTAAAGATATTGACATTTCAAAAAGCAAGCAAGCAAGCAGATACGGCAAATTACTCACTTCTTGCCGTTTCTTCTTACGAGCAACAGTTTTTCCGAAACGGTGGTAGATAAAAGATACTATGACGATTTCAAATACTTGTTAAAGTTTATGAAACAAAGCATATTTGACTTTTACTTTGCTTTAAACTAGGTGGAAGCGTGACTTCGTCTCTAAAGAAAGGCTTTATCGTATCAAGAGGTTATAAGCTACCTTTGTGTGGAATTGCATTGAAATTCATAGAGCCGTTTTATGTCGTTGAACAAACGTACATGCTTAGATGCTTTTGTCGCTAGCAAGGTAAGGATAGTATGGATTGGTAAAGATTTTGAATTCGGTAGTTATTGTATAGATAAATCTCTTCAAATAAGACTATTAACTTGTTTAAAGTTTTAGGTTAAGGCATTTTTGCAAAACAAGAACGTTTTTTAAAGTTGAAACTACCACGCAAAATAACAACAATTATTTCATGTCGGAAAGACCTGGAAATTATTCTCTTTTCTTTATGTTGCAATAGTAACAGATCACTCAGCTAAGTGACGCAAGAGCAATCATATGATCAAGGAAGTTAAGCAACGGCACCACGGCCAAGAAATAGATGGGAAACCTATCTTATTTTAATTGCGGTTTCAATATAAGTGTGAGTGTTAGATTTATATTATGCTGAGTTGTTTAACATATTTCCGTCAAACACAATCTTATTGTTCGCGAAAATGAGGTTAAGGTTGAAAACGTCTAAAATTAAAAACTTCAATGGAAATCGCGAATTAGAATTTAATAATATAACTTGAATAATTGGAACTAAACTGATTTAACAATGAAATAAAGAGTGAAAAAAACAGTTGAGAAAAACTTTGATACTCGAGGTCGGAGACCTGTCACTTTGTTATTGAAATCTGTGAGACTTTTTAGTCTTGATAGTTTAAATTGAAAGAATATACGACAGCGATGGAAAACGTAAAAATGGTGGTTAGATAGTCCTAAGGTCCGGTTGTAAAAAACGGGGAGCAGAGAGAAAAATTAAAAGTTATTCAGACAACTCTCGTAAAAAAAACAACTGTCGACTCTCTGTGTGTGTTACAGTTTCACAACTCAACTACTAAACTAAGACAAATTTAGCAGAAACATAAATTTTTACCGAGAAATACCCTAACATAGATAAATAAAATCATATTCGCCCTTATTTTACAAAAAACCTTAACTTATATGTAGGGCACGTTACCTAAGCCCTTAAAAACTAGTCGTTTGTTTCTAGGACCACAATAAGCAATAATTCATCTCTCTTATGGACATGTTACAGATCTGTTTACCCTTTAATATATTAGCATGAAGTATGTTAGCAACAATACCTCATATTTCATGTCGGTTATGGTCTGCCATTGTTAGTGAGACTAGGTGGTCTTGAGTGCAACTTGTATTGTAGGACTAGTAACAAAATGTAGCTTGGAATTTTGCCTAGGCAAACAGAATTCATTACAATCCTATTACACTGATCAGTCGATAAACAATAAAATATTTTTTGGCACGCATGTTTGAAACTCCTCATTTTTATATTCTAACAAATCATCTCATTGTTTAGTTAAACAGGCTCGTTAAAAGTAAGCCTCATCAAAGACCTTTTGGTAGTTTAAACAATGTTGAGACTAATTCAGTCTCATCACAACAACAACAACAAACCTTTGAAAGTTTATTTTAATTCTGGGAGATTCAACAATTGGAAATATTACAGAATCTATACTTCTATACTAATATTATAAAGCTGAAGAGTTTGTTTGTTTGTTTGTTTGAACGCGCTAATCTCAGGAACTACTGGTCCGATTTGAAAAATTCTTTCAGTGTTAGATAGTCCATGTATCGACGAAGGCTATAGGCTATATACCATCACGCTACGACCAATAGGAGCAGAGAAGCAATAAAAATTGTTACAAAATCGGGAAAAATCTTGACCCATTCTCTCTTATGTGACGCAAGCGAAGTTGCGCGGGTCAGCTAGTACTGAATAGAATTAAAATGGCTGGACCGAATTATGTGGTGCAGAGTTCATCTTAGCCATTTCTTTTCCAAAAACTTTCATTGGCCGAATACATGCAGAAGATTAAGTGCTTGTTCACGTTGGAACTCGCGGGCGCGGTGGCGGTCGCGAGCGCGGGGACGTGGCGTTTTGTGTTCACGTTGGCCGCCAGGCGGGCGTTTGGCTCAAACTGGCTCAAACTGGTTTATCTTACTTGACATCGCGAGTGAATCGCGCCCGCCACCGCTAGTTCGACGTGAACACACACGAACATCTTCACGCGTTTGATATTGCCGCGAGCGCGCCACGCGGGCCGCGCGCGACGCCGCTAGCTCGCCCGCGACTTAGACCGCGCGAACGGTTTGTACGTGAACACTTCGGTACATCGCCATATGTTTGATATTTCGCGACCGCGCCCGCCACCGCGCCCGCGAGTCAACGTGAATGAGCACTAAGGTGGCGTCAGGTACAATTAGTGCACTTTCGTTCGTGGCTGAAAAGGCCTATGCGGGAGTGGCAAGCGCGACCACATTTGCGACAGATAAAAGTACCAGAGGAAGATGAGGTGGTTGCGGTACGTTGGTGTCGTAGGACACGTTTCTGTGCTAGGTGGCTGAGCCAGGTGGTATCGTGAGCAGTGACACCGCCAGCTAGGGTATGACTCCAGGCGTCACGATCATTTTTCCAAAAACCTTCAAGATCATTATTATTTTCCAAAGAGCTATAACAGTAGACAAGAGAGGACAGAATCCAATAGATGAATGATGAACAGAAATGAATTAAATAAGGTTTAATCTCTATTTCTACACAAATCCATCAATACTTATCAAAATAAAACTCACAACTTTCACGCCGTCCAGTCAAATTGTTCCCAGTAATAACCGTTCGACCTTCATATATACAACACAATTTGATCATAAAGTCTTTGTTGTATGATTCACAATAACGGTACAATCTCACTGGTGCCGACTACGTAAACGGCAGTACATAACTATTATAATTTGTATTTTTTATAACATCACGTTTGGGTTTTATGAAAATGTGAATGTGTTTTATGCATATTACATTAAGTTTAAAAAAACTGTTTGATATGACAGTACTCCGCTCCTGTGGGTCGAAACCTGTACCAATATTCACTACAATTGGAACCATTGAGTATTGAGAGTTTGACGTTTAAAATGTACTGCAAAATTAGTTTCTACGACGTTCGCTAGAGGCACTGATCAGTTTTTTTATTCATTTTTTTTTTAATGCTAGCCGGTTGTCGATGTTCGATAGTGGTAGAGAATCGGGCTTATGGTTTTAAAAAGCCTGTAAAATCGGCATAGATCACGGGCGCCTATGCTTAATGAATATGGCCATCATACGTGGCTGTCACCGCATTTTAATGTATGTCTACGCCTTCTGGCCTATACTGCTGAAAATCTGCAATAATAAACCCCTTAGAATAGGAGAGATGTGACTTTGTCACACACAAACATGTACATACAATTTTTGTTAATTCTGAAATTATCGTTAGTTAAAGTTTTCGTAATATTGAAAAAAAATGTTAGAATTATATTGTAACTCTGAACATTAATACAAAACAGCCTTTTAATCGATCAGTTATACAATTACTCATAAAAATAAAGTTCTACGTTATCATTCATCACCATTAGATTGATAACGTATAATCAATGACTAATCTCTTTCTGATAACCGCGTAAATATTATTGTGTGACGTCAACACCATTAATGTCATGTTTTTACACCTACACAAATAATAGGATTTATCATTTCTTTTGTTTTATAAATGCTAGTAATGTAAAATTTATTCAGAAGCCGTAAAACTGCGGCTTTTAAATCACATAGTATTTACAAGGGACATTTATCACAAATACATTTTTTTAAACACAACTCCTGCACTTAAAATTCCTCTTGTGTCGCAGGGACTTTTACAAACATACAAGCAATTATTTAAGTATCGCCACGCCGCCACTACCACTGCGTCGGGAGGTCGTAGGTTCGAATCCCAAACGGAATAATTATTTGTGCGATCCACTCATAGTTGTTTCGGGTCTGGTTGTACTTTGTGTCCGTTATTTGTGTGTTTGTAAAAGTCCCCGCGACACAAGAGCAATTCTTAGTGCGGGAGATATCATAAAAAAATTAAAAAAGAACTTTTATTATTTCCTTCAATGTACTAACTAACGAGTCAACAAATCTCCTATTTTACATAACAAAATTCTTATATTACTACCAAGACAGTGTAAAACTAACAATATTTATAACTAACTAGTAGTGCGGTATAAGCACGCATACAATTTCTTTTGTCTACCGCACAAGGCCTCGCGAGATCGCTATCAGGGCACTAATTAAAATTAATTAATAATTGCAGGCTTGGGAACATTATCGTTGATTGTTGATGAAATTTGCAATTTGTTTGTATTAGGCTTGCAAATATAATAAAATACCACGCTTTTTTTTATTTAAGAAACTTGTGTTGATGTAGTCTTGGGAGTGTTATACCTACTGTAATATTTCTTTAATACATATTTTTTGTACATAATATCACGCCTGTTATACCCGAAAGTGTGGACGTAGAGGTGTAAAAAAACCCACTTTTCGCTATTATTGTTAGTCCCATGTAAAGTTACACCATACGTACCCTTAAAACTGAAGGCACCGAATCGACTCAAATAAACTAATAGACCTATTAAATCACAGTGATTGCTTTGACTACTAATCAAACTTATGCTCAGAAATGGCAAATTTTACAAGAAAGTATACATTACTAAACAGGCCGATTCTGTACAGTCGGTACTGTCGAGTGTCGAAAGTTTGACATTCAGAATGTGCTGCCAAAATAATTCCTACGACGCCCGTCAGAGGCGCTGATTAGATTTGCATACAAAATTTCTTGATGACAAGCCGATTGTGGGTAGTCGATAGTAGTAGAGAATCGAGCAACAGTATCAAAAAGTCAACTAAAGATCATAATGGTATCTATTAAATTATTTACTTAGTATCCAAAAAAATATTTAATTTATCAGTAGTATACTAGTGTTAGTAACTGTCTGACCGCGCCTAGGATTATTGACCTGGTTACAACGACAATAGACTACAGTATTCTGTGTAGTTCCCAAATTAGTTGCTGAATCAATGAATTGTTGTTGAAGGAAATGACAAACTGGTTTTGTAGGTACCTGTAGTAATATTTCAGTTAGATGACTGTCATTTTGTTTAGGGTAATCATACTAAAACGAATCTATCACTACATTTTTGTTTTTAAAAGAAGTATTGCTCTTGTGTCGCGGGAACTTTTACAAACATAAAAACAACGGACTCAACGTACAACCAGACTCGAAACAATTATTATTAGTGGATCGCACAAAAAAATGCCCCCTGTGGGAATCGTAGCCACGACCTCCTGACGCAATAGTAGCGGCATGGTTACCTAAACCACTGTGCCACGGAGGCAGAAGAAAATATAAAACTAAAGTACTCTTGTTTTATCTGTCTGTCTGCTGTCTAAGGCGCTGTCTCCACGGGCGAGAGAATCGCGACGAGTCCGCCCTTGTATCGTCGGACAATCTCCACGAACGAGCGATAATTCCGCCGCGTATCGTCGCGACTCGTAGCCCGCGTTTTCCTTGTTTAAAAAGCTTCTCGAAACAAGAGCCAACATTGAAAACAAATGACGCTGCATTTGACTCGCTGCTTGTCGCGGCCGACTAGCGACGATGTATTGACGTTTCGCACGCTCGTTGACACTCGTCGTATCGCGGCGATATTATCGCCGTGTGGAGACGGTTCCATAGAGAGTGTATAGAAATACGTGGCACGACGATAATATCGCCGCGATTCTCTCGCCCGTGGGGACAGCGCCTTACTTAAAATCTACTGAATGGATTTTCATGCGGCATTCACCAACAGATAGAGGAATTCTTAAGAAAGTTTTAAGCGTATAATTTATTAAGTTTAACTCAATGTAGCCTGGGTAAAGCCAGAGTAAGCCTTTGGTTGCATATATTACAAACATTTTGAATCAATTCTGTGTTACAATAACGGAAAAATACTAGAAATAATACTAGTTGTTTTAAAACATACTTATGGTATTTAATACGTAAACTAGCAATTTCCTTGAATGCAGAATACCAATGTTTTTCTCAAGTTTATGTTTGGTTTTCACTTTTCTAACGATGGAATGTAATGATACTAATTATGTATTAAGTAGATGGAACAGTCAACACGGAAGATGTTAAGAAAATATGTACTTAGTATATTTTACTGCTTATCTACTTATAGTATACAGAATTTTATACGCCTTCAATATTCGTAGTGTAGCTTTACGTTTTTGAAAGATACGTAATATCTATCTGATATCTATCAAAACGTCGAAATTATTTACACAAAAAGTGGCAGCAGAAAATTCAGTCCAATAAACTGCACTGCGTTTTCAGTATAAATAAGTGCTTAATACGAATTGTTTCACGATAACTCTTGTGTAAAATAGACGACGAAACGAAACCGAACTTAGTTGAAAACGCACACAAATCAAGTAATGGAAATTGAACCGAAGATGAGACTGAGACGCGCAAAGGTAGCATAAAACATAACCACTGAGTATCGGAGCTTATTCCATACACTAGCTGACCCGCGCAACTTCGCTTGCGTCACATAAGAGAATCGTATTTTCTCCGTTTTTGTAACATTTTTCACTAGTACTCTGCTCCTATTGGTCGTAGCGTGATGATATATAGCCTATAGCCTTCCTCGATAAATGGGCTATCTAACACTGAATTTTTGAAATCGGACCAGTAGGTAGTTCCCGAGATTAGCGCGTTCAAACAAACAAACAAACTCTTCAGCTTTATAATATTAGTATAGATTTTTCTTGAATTAAATTGTACCCACTTTCAACATCGTCAACCAATTGTATCATCAAAGTAAATATTTGTAACAAACGGACAAATAACAAAAACTAGTCAGAAGTATCTTGTATTGTTGCGAAGTAAATCGTTATGTTTGACGAGTGTTTTTGTCTACGTCTATTGTGATGCAAAGTGGAGGAAACGTCTTCCTAGATTAACTAATCTTTTTTAAAACAACGTTGGTACGAATTTCTTGGCAGGCAAGAATAGACGATACTTTTATTACCTGATATTTTAAGGGAATGGTCAAAAAATGCTTTTATGTGTGTAATAAAAAGTGTATTTTACAGAGTAAATGCATATTTTGATATTAATAACATCTGTTATAGCCGATTTTGAAGGCTCAAGTGAATTAAATACACTACATTTCGCCACTAACTATATGAGTTTAATGAAATAGGGAACGAGCTTAATGACATTTACTGGGCTCGTTACCTAAATGAAAGCTACTATTAAGAATACACTTACAGAAATTAGACAAACCTAAAACCAACTTGCCTGACTCGGGAATCAAACCGCATACCTCGTGATTAGCGTGTACACTACAATCAAGACCACAAAGGAAACGGTTTTCTATGAAAATAAACTAATGCATAAACATTCGTTCATTTTCATACCTCCTTTATAGCTAAACTTAACTAACATCAATATTTCTACGAAATCATCAACAGTATAGATTAGCGGTCACTATAAAGTACTATTACTCATAGCAATATCATCACATCTAGGTGTTGCTCATAATGCAATTAGTACTAACTTATCTATAACCTTATCTGATAGATAATATTAATTACAATGGTTTGGGTAAATATTGTGATGCGATAATAATGACGCATCAAGGTACATTTGTGTAAGTAAATCTATTGCAAACTGGCGAAATGTAGCTATTTGTATATACAAATAAATACCTTTTTTACATTTCACGAATTCTCTTATTTATAAAAATATATATAGTTATGAAAGGCTTATAAAACGTTTAGTTTCTGTCACTCCTAAGCGAAATGAAAAAGAGAAAACATATTATAGTAGTGTTTGAACTAAAAAAGGTTTATAGTGCGTTTATGAATAAGAGGGTAATTGTTTACCTTACTATGCGAAACAAAATATACGAAAGCACACGAAATATATGTCTTTTTCTTTGCATTTTCTCTTATTTCCTACAATAAAACTAAATCTTAGTTGAAGAAATTTATTAAGCTTTCGATTAGTTTAATAATCTATACTTCTATACTAATATTATAAAGCTGAAGAGTTTGTTTGTTTGATTGTTTGTTTGTTTGTTTGAACGCGCTAATCTCAGGAACTGCTGGTCCGATTTCAAAAATTCTTTCAGTGTTAGATAGTCCATTTATCGAGGAAGGTTATAGGCTATATATCATCACGCTACAACTAAAAGGAGCAGAGTACCAGTGAAAAATGTTACAAAAACGGGGAAAATTTTGATTCTCTTATGTGACGCAAGCGAAGTTGCGCGGGTCAGCTAGTATTAGTAGAAAATTAAAAAATCCCGTATTTTACAGCATCAAAACATATGTTACAAATACCCAATCACCTTGACGAATTGGTCCATCTCTTGAGATAACATCTTTATATCAACTGTATCTGATTAGATAATATTGATAATACCAAGCCTGATAGACGTGGAATTTCAGTGGAGAGAAGAAATAGGCTTGGTTTATCAATTGATATGGCGTTTATCGATTCAGAGATAGTTTTCGCATTACTAATATCCTAGTTGATCTTTATGCGTCGAGAATTTATATTCTAGACGTTTGTGGTGAGAGACATGTTAGACATATTATAGATGGTGTTAACACTTTTAATACTGCACTAAAATACTACTATACTATCGCTAAAATTGTTACCTATGTTATAACCTTGTGAGCTTTGCCAAAGTATTTTTAGTGGTATTATCCGAAATCTGTGTGTAATTTTAAAGAGATTTCCAAGGATTAATTACTGAAATAAATTACACTATACAGAGTTTTGTGTATAACACTAAAAACTATCTAGACAACTTAAAGCATACTAACCATTATTTTCCCCTTAAACTTATTTTAAACTAAATATTTAAACATAGATTCAAAATATAAGTTCATATTCTATTCCTTTTCTAAAAGAGACAACTCAAAGTTTAAGTCGTATCATAGGAATATGCATTCAAATATTTATTTATTTATTTATTTAATATCAAACACAAATACAAAAGAGAAAACAGAGCATTTAGTACAACATTTACGCATACTTATTTCAAATATTATGCAACAAAAAACATCATATTTCCATAATTACTAGGGTCATTTGAATCATTTGCAGAACATGATAGGTTAATGTCATAATCATTTATACTGAAGGATAATGACGAGAAAATAATTAACTGCAATTAAAAAGAGCACGTTTATTTTAATTGTACATGTCATTCTGTTGCCAGTTAAAAAAATTGCTTGTGTTCTAAATTGCAAAGGAATTAAAACGATATCCGTGATTTAAATATTATGTACTACTTAATTTATAAAAATAAATAAAAGGCTTTTATAATATTTATCTTAAATAATGGGCTTGTATTTGGGCACGTGTAAAAGAAGGAATTAAATATTGTTTCCTATTAGTTCTACCGAAATACCAAACCATACCTAACGAAATTAAACGCGTTAACACAATCAAAACTTATCAGTAAACGTTCGGCCGCAATCAATATAAGTTTGATTACTGTTCGTTAACGCAAACGTGATCAAAATATAAGTCGTGACTAACGTACTTTTTCAAATGTCAAGTATATGAATCATTAAAGTAATTATCTAGTTTAAAAAAAAACCTTCGTTATTTTAATGCAAGATTTGCTATATTCTAGACAGGCTTAAATAAGTGACTAATTTAACGTTAAAAACTCAAGATAACATGATTCAATCGAAAAACCACTAAAAGTAAACTACTGAGCACTTTAAATCAAAGTGTTAGAAAAATACACAAATAGAATAGTTTTCACGTTTCCCAATCCACCGAAATAACTTACGAAACGCGAAAGTAACAAAAACCGTTGAATCCTATACAATTTAAATTCTAAATAGAAAAGTAAAATCTTAAAAGATCCCACTTAGAAGCAAACAATAGTCCGCGCCAACAATCAAACAAGTTTATTTAAACCGTGAATCATAATCTAGAATCAAATGAAAGCGTTCCACTTAGTGACCAACAGACCAACACAACCACACCAAAATATTACCTTGTTTCAATAAAACACACGAAACAGCGACCAACGAAAGGACATAAACAAAAGCGCAAATTGCACAACAAACTCGACACTCTTTCTAAAAAATAACTCACAAAAAATAATTATAACTAAACCTTATCGATGTATTAATAAAGTCTCAATTTGTTTGTTGTCATTTGCCACTGCAAATGTGCTGGTGCACGCGTTGCGTGCACGAAACAAGTAACAAACAGTGAAATTGATTAACTCACCTCGAGTTTTTTGGAGTATTCTTCCGTTACGCGCTCCTGCTCTTTCTTCAGCTCCTCATTTTTGTCCAGAAGAGCCTTGCCGAGCTCCGCCGCGAGGAGGAGGTCCGACTCTTTCTGTTGCAACTGTGTCCACAGGTCCTGCTCTTGTCCCACGTCCATCGTGGTAGTCTGCCTAGCGGCGGACATTTCCTTCACATAAGCCTCCAAATCCTCATAAAAGTGTTCGTCGGACAAACTCAGCGGTATAGGAGTCGCTCTCGTGCTACTCTTACTCCGACTTCTTCTATGTCTGTTGACTGGTGTCGACGTCCGAATATCCCCTTTGCCTACAAACTCGGTTTCATCAGTTATAAAGTTTGGTGATTTGTTACGATCCGGTGGTTCAGGTTCGCTATTAACTTTACTACTTCTACTAATATGTGCACTAAATTCACCGGCCATTTAATCTGTCGAGTTTATTTTCACAACAGTTATTTATTTAACTTTGCACTATTTTGGTGTAGTTGTTCTTTTTGTTGAATATTTTCTCGATGGCTTGTTGGAGCTTGGTGTTTTTGGGCAGTTTTATTTTGAATATGTTTCTGTTTATGTCGAAATCCTTTTTTAATGCCATTATAACGTGTTATTGTAATCACAGAGGTAACATTTCCGGTTCACTGGTAGGAGCACGGCACGTTGGCACGTCACAGCGGCACGTCACTGTCGGGCACTGCACTGTATTATGTCGATACACTCGCGGCGCGCGGCGGCACACAGATGTTGCCTCGACAACGGACCGAACACAACAGACTGCCTGCGAAACCTTCGAGGTGAAACAGCCCGCGACCGACACAGATTATAATGCCAGGTGGGGCGGTAGGTACAGTGTAGGTTGTGCTTAAAATAATAATATTGCTAAAAATTTAGTAAAGATTTGTTATACAAAGAAAATGAGATTCAGTTTGTTTTTTTTTATTTATTTTTCACATTCTGACTAAAATACAAGAAGATAATTTATGCACCCGCATCTATTACTTTCATGTACTTAATATAAAGGGACATATCACCTAACCATCGGCAGGATACTCGTACGAGGAACTAAAATATGATTAACTACTCTGAGCCATCACATATCGTATGAAAAATTGAAAAAAATGGAAAGATATAATTAAAAAACAAGGAATTTTGGAAGGGAAGAAGGTTGTCCATTACATGTGCCTTAGCTACGCGACTGTTAATAAATATTTAACTATACTACAGTGAATAACATGTCATGCAACGTTTTACCTAAAGCTTTAAATAACGTCTATAGCAAAAACTAGATCTTAAACTTACTACGAAACACAGGTAACATACCTTCCAAGAAATCACTTCAACTAAATTCATTCACAATCTTAGTTGCACTCCAAAAATAGATTAAACTATTCTAATCAAAGAACACGGTAGTGACCTAATTTAAAGCAAAAACATTTTTTTAATTAAAACTCTCCGTACATTTATTTATACATCAACAACTCAACATTTCTACTTAAAACAAACAGAAAAACCACTTCTCCAATCTAATCTTTGACGCAAATCAACACGTGCGAGTGAGCAAGACAGGTATATAAACTATACAAGAAAGTAATAAGTGCGAGTGAGATGGCAACACATAATCAAGGTGAACTAAGAGAGTGGTCAAACAATATGGCGAAATGTATTTTTTTATTGTTGGTTAATGTTAGGAAGTGATCTCATACTTAATCCAATAATCGTTTATAATTAAAGTGTGTTTTAAAAACTGGCCTGGTTTACGTAGATGCGTTACTTGATTACTTTGTGGTTGAAGGAACAATGTATGAAGGTTTGCCAGTTCGAATCCCGTATCAAACAATGTTCTTTCTTGATTTTTCAGTAATAGCTAGGAAATCAACTAAAACATCCTATTGCTTTTTAAAGAGAAAAGCAATAGGGTTTATATCAACGTTTTTTAGAAAAATACATGTACGATTAAAATCCGAACAGCTCCTGAAAAAGAACCTAGGGAAAACTACAATAAGTTTACCCTTACCGGAAACCAAGCAATACCAAAATAAATATTTCAGAAGCTTTCAAAATCTTTTGACCAAAATCGAGAATCAAATACAGTATTCACACATCACGTACCTACCTATTAAAACCAAGATTCTGCAAAAAGTAATAAAACAGCAACAAAATAATTTCTTAAAAACCTTGACGACTAGCGGACGCATGGTCACATGGTTGCATGCAGAGATTAAATTTCGTCATGACAAAAACAGGAAGATATATCCTTACACGTCTTGTACAACTGGTTACTGGTTTCTTGTACCATTGCTGTTATAAGCAGGTATGACGCCAGTTTTGAACTACTTACAACGAAAATGGTGAACCTGATTTATATTAAGCAAGAGTAAAATGTAAAACTTACAGTATTTCATTTAAAATACCTATCATACAAATAGCCCACCCTGGCGGCACCCGGGTAATATAATATACAGTTATTTTATTACATACATAGAATAAGGATAAAGTGTCTATGTCCAGATTTCCTTCGCTTCTTAGGTCACCTAAAGGGTATCGATCGGTATATTTTTGTTTGTACGTAGTTATTTCTAGAACTACTTATTTGAATCGAAATCTTCTTGTGTCTAATAGTTTACTTGTACCTATAATCATCTGACAACATTCAACGACTAAACCCCGGTTTCTGAGATACATTTTGCGGTAGTTTATCTATTCAATAGCGTTCAAGCTCATATAAAATGACGGTTTGATATAGATAAACTACCGCTAAATGTGCATCGGAAACCGTGCACTAGAAGAGCAGATTAGGCACTATAGATGCCAGTCAGGCTAAATTCCCTAACACCGCTACTAATGAACAATAACAATACATAACATACCCTGATATAAAAAGATAGGGGGAGGCATTTTCCCAACAGTAGGACACTCAATCAAGGTAAGGAAAAAATAAATAAAAAAAAACACCTATTTATAATTCAATGCAAAACCCAACCTACACAACAATATAAACATATCGTTACCTAGCAGTATCGATCCAACAGTACCACCAGCTGTAGGCACAAACTCAAGTTTCTCTGAAGAGACAATTTCAACTGATAAACCAGAAAGATGGCAGCCCCCAGCGATGATATGGAGATGGAGAAGATAGCTGAAGATGAACTGTCCAAGTTACAGAGACAGGTGGGTAGAAAAACTGTCTATGAATCTCAACTCTTTATGAATTGCCAGGTTTTGCCTGTGAATATGTCTGTGATGATGATTGTTTGTAGCCTAGCCTACTACCTAGGCTTTCCCTGGGATTTTGTCTGGATGTAGTCTATAATTCGGCTAAATTCGGGAACTGTAGAGGATTATATAATTATGTTAATAGTCAAAGTTTAAAACAAAAATATCCTATTTAGGATAACATTTAAGCCCTTCATTGACATTTCACATGGTTCTTGATGTCTAATTACATAGCCTCTACCCATTGGTATAGGAAATAATATAAATCAGTTAATCAGCCGGACTTCTTTTCTTTTCCATAATAGATTTAAAAACCAAACAAAAGCTACATTAGTATCAATACCTAAGCTATGACATTTGGAGCGGCTTAATAGTAAATCGTCACCAACATAAGGAGCAAAAAAATATCAATTTTATAATAATAATGTATTCCAGTTCCGCGTGATGGAGATAGACCGTTCAACGGTGATGACGAGCGTGCAGCCGACCCTCAGGATGCAGAAGAACATTATCAACACACTCAACGCTGATCTCGAGAAAATCATGCTCGAATTAAAGGTGCAATCTGTTTTTATATTAAAAAGACACCTCTTAAGAATTGCTCTTGTACCGCGGGTTTTTTTTTAACAAACATACGAAATACGGTAATAAGGTACAACCAGAAACAACTATTTTTGAATCGCACAAATTATTGTCCCGTGTGGAAGTCAAAGCCACGATCTCCCGACGCAATGGTAATAGCGTGGCGACCCCTTAACCACTGCATTACGGAGACCGTCATTTATGTATATTATTATGTTTTTTTATTTATATAACGTCGCTGGGCTTTTGACTCATAAAACACATAATAACTCTTCTTTACTACCAGAAACATTTTTAATACACGCATGGATGTAATCACGCCATTTTTACGCAGGAGTTGGTAGATATCAAAACGTATTACTTTGCTACTTTCGCGAAAATGTATTTTATATCATTCATTGGACAACTCACACACGGTCATTTGATTACAAACTAAGCAGAGCTTGTACTATGGTAACCAAATAACTGATAAACGTACTTATTATACTTTTCAAAGATAAATTTGATACCAGGCTCAGAACAGATACTAGTGCTCATCACACAAATATTTGTCCCGGGTGGGATTAGAACTCAACACACGCGGAGCTACGGTTATTGCGGCGAGGTGACCGCTTTAACCACTGTGCCAAACGTGCAGTTTTTGGTTACAAGTTACACACCAGACCTTTTTAAAACGTTTTATTAATATTTTTCCCCCGTTAACCCAGAATTCAATTTACGTAAAACAACCACATACCATTTTTTTATTTGTGATGCGCAATTTTTATTTCTTACGTTAGTGGTAATAAAATTTCAATGGCACTATAGCATTGAGAGTGTGCAGTGTGTGCTATTTCGGGCAGTCGTTCACATACCAATCTATCATAATATTTTTAGAGATATCTATGTTTACATCTAGAACCATTTTATGCTTTTAGACATATTATTCCTTTCGACACAACAAAAATACGTTTTGAATTTATCTTAAACTTTTAACATGATATTTGCCAAATGTATAAAAATCTTATATCAAAAGTACTTAGATTAATTCTTATCCCTCGACTATAACTCTTATAACGAATTCCAATCAAAACACACTCAATCAAATATTGCAGATTTCGTCTCACTTACGTTTCAAATAATTTATGAACAAGTTTGCTAAATACATTCACGAAGGACGTTATTACGAAACGCTCTCAATAAAAACGACCTTCTATAAGAAGTCGATGAAAAATATAAAAAAAAACAAACAATATTCTACTACTTCTACTACTACTAAAAGTGTGGTTAATGGTCAACCTAGTGTCAAAGTTGTTCAAGCCGCCCAAAAGGCCTTGGACATGGCTTTACGACTGTTATCTTACTTGACAACAACCGGGACCGACTATTTACGTGCCCTCCGAAGCACGGAGGAGTCCCATTCAAATACAACTATGCGGTCACCCGTCTATGGAATGACCGCGCCAAGGTTTGCTTAACCCACAGACCTACTAATTTCATATTATTTACTTTACCAGTTCACAAAAAGCACCTCAAACCTGTTAGAAAACTCTCGCACCCGGGAGAAGCTGATCACTTTACTGAAAGAACACGAGAAATACGCGGCAGAGGTGAGGGAGCACAGAGGAACTATCAAGGAGCTGGATTTCCTCCTCAAACAGGTGCAGAAAGAGATCAAAGCGCTGAGGTCGAAAGGAACCGGCAGTGACACGGTAAGACGAGAAAATTTTAAAATAAACATTTCGTATTTTATAAGATCCTAATTATACGGTTTTTGAAAGATCCAAATTGGGAAATGTCATCGCTAGCTTTAGTAATAAGATGACGAAGTCCGTGGAGCAATGGTTCCTCCATCATGAAAGTCATGTATTCTATGTTCATAAATATATATCTGTCTCACCAATTGTGGTTTAATTCTAGCTGTTACGTGTGGTGGTTTATAATTGCCTTATCCTACGTTAAGTAGGGGCGGAACCATGTTTTCGTTCTCAAAATCATGCTTTAAACGGATTTGGCTGACGTTTTTAAAACCGACAGCCTGTCTCACCCTTCTTGTAAAGTGGGTAGGTACCAGCGATGCAGAATTAATTCTGTACGCTTGACTTAAACAGAGATAAAAGTATCAAAAATATATATTTACTCGTCAATCATACCGTATTTTTCAATTAATTTCTTTTTTTCAGGACTACGCAAACGCCTTAACCAATCAGATGGTGATCAGCCAACTGGAGAACCGGCTAGACACTGCAATGAAGAAGTTTAACACTGTCAACAGCGAGAACTACTCCATGAGACTCGAGATAGACCGACTTTTAAGAGACCGGTAACACTTATATTCTTAACTTTAATTTAACGTTCCTATATACTTGGGTTAGGAATAATACGACATGAAAAGTGCAATACCATATATGGGCCTATGCTGTAGAGGGCTAAAAGTATCTATTTGTGAATGCAAGTCTGTCTGTCCGTCTGCTTGTTCTCTTCTCACACAATATGAAACAAATGATGCGCAATGGAGAGCCACTACTTTAAATACTAAATATATCTCAATGGTTCAAAAGGAACACAACAATATGCTTTTATATTGAAAATGACAATAACTAATTTTATACGTTTTTTTCTAAATGCACATTAATCGACCATATTTTAACACTGATTCTATAATTAAGAATTACCCAGAAATCAACTGTATAACCTCTCAACTACACACCTTCAAGAAACTTATACGTACGTATATCCTGAGCATATTTATCATAACGACTCGAACTGAAGCAGAGCGTATCAGCGAACAAAGGCCTCAAGTCGCTCCAGAACTTAACATCGTCACGCTTTCTAACAAACTTAGGCTTTGCACCACATCGTATAGGAACCGTGATAGGGTAAACACTTTTCTATTTATTTAACCTTTTACTTAATAAGAACTCTGTTACCCGCTAGTATCTAAAGCAACTGTGTCTTAACCCATTCAGTGCCGTGCACGCCCATCGGCGGGTGAAACGTTTTTACTGACACGCCGAGCCCGCCCATGGGCGGTTGGATTTTAACCTCCGATATCTAAGCCAATAACCATTAGAAAAATGAAAGATTTTGTGAAATGATTCGTTTTACTAAAATTTATTCGTTATCAAAACGGCCTGCAGATATCTCAGGTTTGGAAAAAAGTCAATTCCGACTTTTCATGCCGAACCCGCCCATGGGCGGGCATAACACTTATTCAGGATTTAACAACCTTTTGTGAAATTAGATAAGAACTATAATTTTAACTAAAATTTTATAATTATAAATTTTAAGTAAAATTAAGTTACCTTTAATAGAAATTGATGTTGTTTTGCGTCGATAAAATATAATAAGAAGATTTATAACCTACACGCATAAAAAAAATGTTCTGGCCAGAAGCGCAAACAAATATCGCACGAGCTAAATCATTTTGCACGAAAAAACAGCAGACATAATGATCATGGTAGGACCCAGAAGTCATAAACCATATTTACCTGTGTATAACAAATTCAGTTGTATTGTCTGAACAAAAGAAAGAAAATATTACATATAGTAAATAGGAGGAACGATAAAAATTTATTGTAAGCAAATTTGCATAATGTACTTTTTTTAACTAAGTATGTAATTTAATGTACCCAAGGATTGACGACACCTGACAATTAAAAAAGGCACATATATGTGGGTTTTTAAAAGGCCTAATAGATTTCTTTACATATATATTAGCTTAATTTTTAGGATTGTATGATTTTGATTCATCTTAGATTAATTAAGTGAGAGTTATGCCTTACCTTCATGCTCCATTTCTATTTCAGCTAATAACCAATAAAACTGTCACAATTTTATCACAAATATCGCAGGAAACTTCACATACACGCTTTAAACACGGTACAGTACATGTAAACTGAACATGTGAAACGGTTTATGTCGAAATCTACAGCTACATGCCAAAAACGCCGATGGGCGGGCAAGGATACTTAATCGAGATGCCGGACCCGCCGATGGGCGGGCTGATATCATAATACAGCGGAATCTGGGTAATGTCGTTAATTTTCAGCTAGGCAGTGAATGGGTTAAAGAAAATACTTATTTCCCATGTAGCCTACTCGTGTTCCTTCAAACGTGCTCTTTTATGAGAAAAAAATAGTGCGGTATGTTAAGTAATAAACAAATATTTTCACACTATTACTTGAGAAACAGTTAAGTTGGATAGGTACAGACAGCTACCTCCGTCAAGGGTACATTCTATTGAAGAACGTCCAATTAAAATCAATTTCTTCCTGATAACATCAAGAACCACAAAACCAAACAGACAGAGAGGCAGCGGAGAAAAATTAAAAGAAACAAGGATTATATCCGCTTCAATATTACGTAACTATAAACAAAATATATTTTCATTTAGGTCAAATATTGACACTTATGATAGTCATTACAATTACTAAATCTACCACTAGCCCGGAAAGGGGATGGAGCCAAACATTAAAGCATTAGAGAAAACATAATTATTTAGAAATCACTGACATACACTTCAATTTTATTTAAATACATAACACAAACAAATCTCGGCAGTCCTATATTTTCTGTACTTTGTCCCCAGTCAATTCTTCAACACGTTATGGAAGAACCAGCTGAAACGTCTGATGGATGGGAAGGCAATGATCATCGAACTGCTGGAACAAGCCATCACGACGTACGACCAGCGCGAGGAGTGGTGCTCCAAGCTGGATGCGCTCAAGGAGAAGGCGGCGCTTGATTATAGGAAACATTGCTTGGTAAGATATACGTAGAGCCATTTTCACTAAGTACTTTGGGATTTAAAATGAGTGTATTTGGAGCACACTTCAATCGATTAGAATTAGAGGAATATGATAATATTATTCTTAAAAAGTCTTTATATTCTTTAAAAGACTTCGGTATAAGTCTTTAGTTATGATTGATGATTATGCGTGTGAAACGATAGTATCGAAGCTACTACTGTGCAAGCGATTGTGGGTTTAATTTCAACATTTTTCCTTTCTTCATTTATAAGACAATTTATCTATCTAATCTACCTTTATGTTCCTGGGTTTGATTCCTGAGTCGGGCAAAGTATCGCCATTAAAATATTTATTACAAACAAGAATAGTCATACCATTAGATTTGACTAGATTGCAAATGAGCTCTCCACATAATTATTCGTACTCCCAATGTTTAAAACAAAATAAACATTATCTTTCCCATCTCACAGGAAGTCCGCGAACTCCAACGTCAATTAGACCACAGCATGAAGCTCGAAGAGTTCCTTCGTACGAAGGGCACGGTGCGCCTCACGGCCGCTGACGCGAAGGCTGAGGCCAAGAAACTGGAGCAGCAGGAGGAAGAGATGAGGGCTTATAACAATTATGTTAATATATTGGATGCTATACGGGTAAGGGACTTTGATGCAGTACCTCCATGGCTTGTGCATTAGTGTATACGGCTGCTGATAACGTGTCCCCGAGTTGGGCAAAGTGCTTTTGGGGTTTTCTAACTTCTACTTGAATGTTCTTATGCCCGCAGTGTGCTGTTGTGCCCGATATATTTCTCTCAATAGAGTCTATCACATGGGACTATTTGTAAGAGGCCGAAAAGTGGGTGAATGTATTTCTTACACCTCTATCTATGTACATCGAGTATAACCGCGGCGTGATGTTATGAGAATCAAAAATACACATTATTTTGCCAGTTTAGTGTTTAAGCTTGGAGCAAAACATTGTGATGCAACCCCGCACGAATGCAAAGTCCATATCGCATTTCACCAGTTTGGGAGACTCAAGGTCTAACCCCTATCCCATCTCGGGAGAAAACCCTTTCCTAATAATGGGACAGTAATGGTTAGGTTTACTTACGTTTTTGCAAGGAATTCGCGGGTGAAGAAGACGTAGACAAGCTGATTCAGGAGTTCACTCGTCGTGAGGAGGAGAATTACGCACTGTTCAACTATATCAATGAAGTAAACACCGAACTTAAGAACCTGAGCGATAATGTGAAGATGCTTAAAGTTAACATTGGTATGTAAAACTTATACCATCATACTTATGGAATCATGGCATCTTATTATGGAAGAAATCTCGCTGCCATCTCACCATATTATAAACTCGATTGTGAGATTCAGAATCCGCGTTTTTAGATGGCTATAAACTTCATTAGCACTGTTTGTTTATTCAGCTATTCAATCGATCTTTCATAATCTTCGAAATAAATCTATACCAAATATAATTTTCGGAATAATTCATTATTAATACTAATTCTACACA
This sequence comes from Anticarsia gemmatalis, assembly GCF_050436995.1. Lineage (NCBI taxonomy): Eukaryota > Metazoa > Arthropoda > Insecta > Lepidoptera > Erebidae > Anticarsia > Anticarsia gemmatalis. The sequence continues at coordinate 1,636,155 of NC_134764.1, read as the reverse complement.
AAAATTCGCCAACAAAACTTCACTAAATGTACTACGCTACTAACTACAGCACTTAAATCTATAGCATATCTACAGTGACAAACTACATTCAAGTACATCGTTTTCAAAATATTTCAAAATTATTTATAGCACATCCACAAACAATGTTCAAGTTACTTCTAAGAACATCTGAATACATAAGTTTCCCGTAAGTTAAATAGACCAGTTAACTAGATTACCTCTTAACAGATGAAGAGACAGCCAAGCATCAAGCGAAGCTGTACAAACAACAGGACAGCATCGAGAGTCTCCGCAGTACTTTGGAAGAGAAGCGAGCGGCGTCGGCGGCGGCACGTGCCACCTGCGAGCGTAGTGCACAAGTACTCGCTACCTTGTTGCAGCAAATATACTCACTTGCGCTGTTAGTATTGTATTTATCTATACTAATATTATAAAGCTGAAGAGTTTGTTTGTTTCTTTGTTGAACGCGCTAATCTCAGGAGCTACTGGTCCGATTTGAAAAATTCTTTCAGTGTTAGATAGTCCATTTATCGAGGTTTCAAGGTTATAGGCTATATATCATCACGCTACTACCAATAGGAGCAGAGTACCAGTGAAAAATGTTACAAAAACGGGGAAAATTATGACCCATTCTCTCTTATGTGACGCAAGCGAAGTTGCGCGGGTCAGCTAGTCTTTTATACAGGGAAATCTATCGACACGGGTTGTCGTGTCTGATCTGTGACTATTTGTGACCAGCGTGTTTGACTCGAGGCCTAACTTCTTCCTTGTTCGGAGATACCCTTGCCGAGCGGTGGGATAGTAGCAGGATAAAAAAAGTATAGTTAATTCTATGTGACGTGTCAAATAGATATTTTTTTCACTTCACATTCATTTTAGTCGACCACCTTAAATGTTACGTATTTATCAGTAAATAATAGTTACTGTTGATTCTGTACAAACTTATATTATGACTAGCTGACCCGCGCAACTTTGCTTGCGTCCAATAAGAGAGAATGGGTGAAATTTTTCCCCGTTTTTGTTATATTTTTTACTGGTACTCTGCTCCTATTGGTCGTAACGTGATGATATATAGCCTATGTCCTTTCTCGGGTATCAAAATATCTCCATACCAAATTTCATGCAAATTGGTTCAGTAATTTAAGCGTGATTGAGTAGCAGACAGACAGACAGACAGAGTTACTTTCGCATTTATAATATTACTAGCTGACCCGTGCGGCTCCGCTCGCGTGAATGATTTTTTTTTACTAATGCAAAGCTTAATTATTCCTTAACAACAAAATATGCTTTTTTTCACGAAAAATATTCTCAAAATTATTTATATCTCATATAACTCGCGCTAAAGCATATCCGCCATTAAAACTGTTGCCATGACAACGGAATTTTGTTAATTCAATGTCATTATAATATTGATTATTCGCGACTTCGGTGGCGAAACCTGAATTTTCCCGGGAAATGCGTCATTTTCCCGGGGTAAAAAGTAGCCTATGTCCTTTCTCGGGTATCAAACTATATCCATACCAAATTTCATGCAAATTTGTTCGGTAGTTTGGGCGTGATTGAGTAGCAGACAGACAGACAGACAGACAGACAGACAGACAGAGTTACTTTCGCATTTATAATATTAGTAATAATTAGTAATAATTAGTATGGATATATGGATAATCTTAAATTATATGTATACTATGAAATGAATAGCCAGTTGCGCTCACCGGTCGGTAAACGATCTGTGGGTTAAGCAACCATTGGCGCGGTCATTCCATAGATGGGTGACCGCATAGTGGTATTTGAACTGGGCGTCTCCGTGCTTCAGAGGGCACGTTAAAAATCGAAGTCGAAAGTCTTGATTCTTGAACAACTTTGATACTACGTTGACCACTAACCATGCGAGTATGCGACAGACAAACAAACAACATTTGTGAACATTCATTTTTAATGCATGTGTTTTCATCAACAGAGCATCGGATTGTGATTCTCTTCCGCTATTGAAACTGCTCGGCAAACCTTTTGATATAAATGTGACAAACGCACGTCTATACATCAAGAGTTTAGAAAAGAAGATACTCGAGATTATCGACGTTATTCGTATGGATGAGGTAAGAGATATGTTAAGAAAGCTTTTGGTAACTAATTTCTTAGACTATACGGTACGTACCTAGGTAGTAAGCTTTTTTTTACGGCGTTAAAGGCTTCAAATAGTTATATTTGTTTGAAGTATTTGTAAGTCCTTCATTAAGTTTAATAACTAGTAAAGACCAGTTATAGCCAGGTGAACGTTTCTGTGATTTTCTGAAAACAACAAGTTAAAATTAACTTTAATAACAACTATGTACAAACGTTTATTCGTTCATCGCGTGCTAACAAAAAATAAATTTGAAAACCTAGTTAAACTTTAGTAATTACCTATTAATCAAAGAAAAAGTTCTCATAACCATCTTTAATTCGTCTTTAAAATCTTTATGTGTGTCACTTAAAACACTTTCTTGGAATTATCATCATTATTACCTAACAACAAGCTCTATAAGTTTGATTAAATACATATCTCCCCCCCCCCCCGCAGGCCCTGCAGCGCCACGTGGAGGGCAAGGAGCGCACTCCTCCGTCCAGCCGCCGGCGCCGCGCGCGCCCCGCCGCCTCGCCGCGGCCCCCGGGACACCGCTCCTCCACGCAGATCTCCGGACAGGCTTAGCCTTTTCACCGCCACGGACGTTAAGAGACGTAAAATTGAAAATCGCTCACGACGCCATCGACGTGATAGCACGTCAAAAATATCACTTTTTTATAGTTCAAAATAAACATACAACAATACGTTTCAAGTGTTTTCTTTCTCCTGTTATTATTACCTAAACATATTTATTACATTATTACACAAAGACATATAATAATTAGACAGTTGTACCTGAAAAAAAAACAAAGTAAATCATCATGCAAAATGTATAAATTTAGCCCGCAAATCCACGCCACAGACGTGAAGACGCGTCAACTAGTGATGTGCAAGGAAAAGGACTACAATCTAAACACTTTATGCAATATTTCGAAAACAAATTGAAATACTTCACTCCTTTCTGAAAAAAAAATTTTTTGTCTGATATGTTTTAAATTAGATTCAATACAAACCTAAATATGTAATAAAACTACCATATCTAGTGATAAACTCATGACTAAATAAGTGCAAATCGATCATTTTGTGGCAACTCTCGCGCATCTCTATTAGCGGAATCCCTTACAGTGCTTCGTACGCCACTGACGGAATCAGACGGCGCGCTCTGACGTCACCCGCGCTGCTGGACACTCGTAGTGTTGTTGCAATACGTTATTAATAATAGGTACATAAATTCTTGTGTATAATAAATTTTTCGTACACCATCTGCGCCACAAAAATGTCTTCAAGTCAAATGACGACAGAAGAGCTGTTGAGAGTGTTAGGTGTAGAAGATGATGTTACATATTCTGAAGCAGAATCTTTAAGGAGTGACGATTTAGAGGTAAGTTATTGTTTGAATACATTAAACAAACAATAAAGGTATTATTAATGTTGTAGGACTAACAAAAAAACACAGTTATCATGCCAATACGTACTATCTATGTTTATTGTACCTTTTAGGTATAGTTACTACTTTTGTCGTTATTCAATATTAGAAATATGTTATCACTACATAGTATATTTGTATGCTTAAATCGTTAAAACTACGCAACAGATATTGATGCGTTTTTTTAATAGATAGAATGATTAAAAAGGAATGTTTTATGTATAATATTACATTCAAGAAATAGTGGAGAAATATTGTTATTAAATACCCGTGCTAAGCAGGAGCGGGTCACACTGGTACATCTCTAATATAAGGCGGCAAAATTTGAAATCGCAGCGCTGACCACGCCAGTGGCGTTTCTTAACGTCAAAAGGTGTCGTCACAACTGGGATTAGTGCTGTGACTTTTTGAATAAAATATTTGAATTAAGTACTTTTTTTATGCAAATTGTTCGTGTATATCATTGTTATTTTTGGGTAATGAGTACTGAGTAGTGTAAAGTTGACACATGGGAGAAATTCAATAAAATTTTGTGGTACTTTTATGCAATTTTTACTCATAATATAAGAACACGTAAAATTAATCGAAGTTTTATCGATATACACTTTTCCCGTGACTATTATTTTGTAGGTATAAACGAAGGAATTTATTGCTTGGCGTGGGGAACACCGATTTTCAATATTACTCTGGCGGTGAAAAGGTTAGACACACCACCCATATACTGTTACATATTTATTTACAGTCCTAACTAAATATATATTTAATTTCCATGTCGTTAGGTTTAGCAAAAACACAGCCTGTTCTGATGAACATAATAATGGTAAACGCCTCTATCGTAGAAGCACGCCGACTCGCTGTAGGTAAAAGATCGTATGGTCCCATAGAGAAAGGCTATGGGTGGTGAATATTTGACATGTTGTACCTCTGTCTACATCTTCAGGTATAATAGGTGTGATAATATGCATGTTACATAAAAACCATTCAAATAAATTGTTTTGTTTTAAATTAAATAAAAACAAATTAACAATAAAAATAGTTTTATTTATAAACTTAAGCATAAATAAAAAAGCAAATACGCAAATAGTGAAGAACTATTTGTACAGAACAAAGACAAAGAAAGATGTAAAGTTTGGTTCAACGTAACTGCTAGCGACATCTAGTGAGTAATAAAAAGACTAAATGAGTAAGTTTGTACAAAATATTATACTCACAAAATTCATAAAAGCTGTTAACTCAACTTTTTATCGCAGTTTTTTTTTACTATAACTTCTTCCGGTTTTAGTACATTTACAAAACTACATAGAAAATGCTATATTACAGTTCACTTAAATGTGTAAAATGTACAATTCAGTCATTGCTATTTACATAAACGCCTTCTGAAACAATAATGAAACAATATTTGAAATATAAAAAAATGCATTACTTGAAGAAATCAGAAATCATAAGTTCAGTGTCCCAATTTAAAGTGTTGTCAAGTGTCACTAGCTTGTGGAATAGGTTATTTTACTAGGTCATCTGAGAATTCCGCCTTTATACATCTTTGTATAGTTTAAAATTATTAATCTTGTACTAGCAAAAGGTGCATTAAAAATGTCCATGTTTCGTAAATAGTTTTCGTTATTAATGTTGAAATTATTTTTTTATTATACTAAAACTATTTCAACGATAATATGTATAATAGGACATAGTGACGTCACTAAGTCGTATTTCTATACAAAAATGTGTTTTTGACTAGTAGTAAAATACCGTATGCTGGAATGCTCAGAATTCGGTAATAGGCCTCTTTGACAATAATACAAACGGCGAAAATTGGGTTACTTTCGTACACCTCTGCTTGCTTCGAATATTACTGGCTATAAAAGTAATAAAAATACTTACTTATATATAATATCTTCTCATTCAACGATCCTAACAGGCAGTCCTCTAGCGACCACGCTGCTAGCGATCATGATGTAGTTGGTAGAACCTCGCGCTCGGCAAATAGCTCGTAGCACGTCGCGTTCCGGCACGAAAGGAGTCTTTTGTTCTACTGATGTATCTGCAATATATTAATTATATGATAGACTAGCTGACCCGGCAAACGTTGTTTTGCCATAAAATTAAAAAAAAAATGTCACTTAGGGTCATAAAAATAGATGTTGGCCGATTCTCAGTCCTACTCAATATGCTCACAAAATTTCATGAGAATCGGTCAAGCCGTTTCGGAGGAGTACGGTAACGAAAGCTGTGACGCGAGAATTTTATATATTAGAAGATGTTATAGCATGACCACTATTGATCACTCACACTTAGTCATTCGGTAAAGTAGAAGAGATACTCATGCTCATATAACAAATATTATTCTTGAGTGAAATTGGAACGCACGACCTTTGATGTGGGGGCGACAAAGAAACCATCTTAGTTGCCACAAAATCTCCGCATTGCACTTTGGTTAGATATTACTTACAATGAATATTAGAAACTAGCTGACCCGCGCAAAATCGCTTGCGTCATATTGGAGAATTTTTTTCCCGTTTTTATAACACTTTTTACTGATAATCTGCTCCTATTGGTGGAAGCGTGATGATTTATAGCCTATAGCCTTCCTCGATAAATGGACTATCTAACACTGAAAGAATTTTTCAAATCGGACCAGTAGTTCCTGAGATTAGCGCGTTCAAACAAACAAACTCTTCAGCTTTATAATATTAGTATAAATAGTATAAATTATAATATTAGTATAGATTAGTATAGATTACTTGTGATAAGCAATAATGACGCAAAAATGAAAACTAGTGTCTTTAAAATTTTATTTGGACATTTAGCCAAAAATATATGACATGCATTCATTTTTATTTCTAGAAATAAATCTGTTTCGTTTCAGTTAAATCCGCGACGTAGTGTTTACGGTGTCGCCACACTACTACCATTTGATTGCGTAGGGAGGTCGTGTGTTCGATTCCCACACGGAGCAATTATTTGTGCGATCCACAAATAGTTGTTTTGGGTCTGTTTGTACTTTGTGTCCGTCGTTCGTAAAAATCCCCGCGGCACAACGGCAAATCTTAGTGCAGGAGTTGTCTTTAAAGAAAATGAAATATTTTTTTACACATACCTAGTATTCCCTGGCTCCACTTAGTCTTGCCGACGCTGGTCCACGGCACGGGCGCGTCGGACGGAACACACAGAGACATGAGCGTGGAGACCACCTTGTCTACCTCCAGGTCTGTCACCTCCCATAACATGCCTACTACGGTCGGACTGGAAAGACAAATTGTATGATTATTTTTATGAGTATTTCATAAAGTAACAAAGTAAAGTCCCCAACCCGCACTTGGCAAGCTTGGTGGGCTCATGATTTAACCCCTCCCTCATTTCGGGAGGAAACCTTTGCCCAGCAGTGGGACATTAATGAGTTAAATTTATGATTATTTATTCATAAAGTTTATTCACATATTTTTTAATCTGTGATTTTATGATATATGGCTTTTGAAATTACGACATCGTACGTTATTTACATTAGTTGTAATATTAATCAGTAGTATAAGCAGACTGCTGCCATATATCATAAAATCACAGATTAAAAAAATATGTAAACAAACTTTATGAATGATGATATATACTGATATGCAACTAGTGTTCACGAGGTCTTGGGTTCGGTTCTCAAATTGAACAAACTGCTATTAGTTTTTTTTCTTATATTAGATTCTCTCAAAAGTAGCCGAGAAAGGTAACATGCCCAGTAAATAACAAGCATTAGGTTGCCCCCTATAACATGGGACTACTTCATACACCTTCACCTAAATCCTGTGGTATGATATGTGATGTGAGTAAGTAATTATTGTTTTAATACCTAAGACTATTCTTATAAATAAATACAAGAAGTACATTAGAACGTCTGCTACTGACCAGCCCGCCACATGCAGGTGTAGATGCGCGGCCATGGGCGGCGACCTGGGCGCCGCGCTGTTCCTGCGCACGGAGCCGCAGCCCGCCAGCAGCACCACGGCGCGGCCTCCTGCCGCCTCCACTCCTGCACCGCCGCCCGCCGCCAGCTGGCAACCGTCACCGTGACCACAGTACCTACATAATATAATATATGTTATATTACTTCATAACGACTCATAGTGGAACTAAAATGTATCGAATAACTGAAATATTTGATCCGACAGAACCACAATCTTCAACTCATTTCCTATTGATATAAATAACATAACTCCATTATTGAAGATATGTCTAAAGACGTAAATAAACGAATGAAATCCCAAAAGTTAACCATTCAAAACACAAATATCCAAAATATTCTACTTTAACGATGAAGAAAAATATCTCGAAGAATGTTTTACTTATATTAAACTTCCATTATCAATGTCTTAAAGAATACGTAGTTCCTAACTCCGCAACCTCCCAGCAGTAGACTCAAAACTTACCATCAACCCCTCTTGCTTAGTTAAGGTCTACCATTACCCCTTCTCACATTTCTAAAAATACCCTTACCCAACAATAGTAATCATATTTTTCTAAATAGAAGTAATACATACAAGAAGACATTAGCATCACTGATATACTGCACAAAGTCATTGGGCGCGGGCGGCTCCCCCACACTGCCACGCCACGCCCCGCACCAGTACTTTACGAACGACGTCATACGAGCTTCCATGCGCTCCAAGTTCTTCTCTGTAATATAATAATAATAATAATAAGCCCGCAGGGCACCTCGAGGCGAGGTGACGGGGAGTAGCGACCCCGCGGTACCTAAGTGCTCCAGGGGGAAGTCACCCTTCCTCATCTCCGGCTTGCCTTAGTTGGCTGGTCGGAGTGAAAACTGACGAGGAAGCGGTCCCCCGCCTCTGGCTTGCCTTCATTGGCCGTCCAGAGTGGAGTCGCGAGAGCAGAGCTCCCACTCTGTTCGGAGGACGGATGCTGAGCGTAAGTGGCTAGTGGGCCAGTGATGCCGGACCCTCAGGGAGCAAGTGATCTGAGTTTAACGTCCAGCGAGGCCTCTCCATCCTTCAGCCGCTCACGTCCCTGTTGCCCCCTTGTTGCATTCTGAGCGACTAGTTTGGGGGGCCCGGTTTGTGAGTTGGCGAGTCTCCGCCTGCCATTTATACGTGTTTTACATTGTTATAGGCAGGCGCCATAGTCCCCGTAGATACATAGTTTTCCAGTCCATCAGCACCCCATCCCAATAGCCCGAGTAGTTTTTTACCATTAGTTTAGCCATAGTTCCACACAGTCCGGTGATTGTCCTTGGGTGCATTTTATAGTGTAAACAGGGATAATCACCGGATTGTGACACCATACATTTTTGAAATATTAAAGCAGTCGAAAAGGGCCTCTACGTGTTGGCTTCGGCCCCACGCACGCCTTCCAAAAATCCGGGACTCCATAGTCCCGAGATGTGGTAAAGACATAATAATAAAACTCTTTATTGTACACAATGTATCAGTAAAATATAGGAGTAGATAAAAACTATAATCTAAGGCTGGATACATAATATTAAAGACATTATTATGATGATTAAATGCGAAACGATTTTAAATACTAATCAACATGATCTACAGTCAGAAAAAATTAGGCCTCATAAATGCTAAACAAGTAAGGGAAGGGGGGAGGCCTTTGCCCAGCCGTGGGAAACTCAAACAGGCTAAGGAAAAAAAATGCTAAACACTTACGGGTTTAGTAAAGAATCTATTCAAATACAATTAAATCGCCAAATGTATTCCTAAGAGCAAATTTCGAGAATGTTCAGGTCACATTTTCTTTAACACACAGGGAAGGTTTTGTGAAGAAAAGAAAAAGATTGCGAAAAACGTAAAAAAAACTACACGCTGCCTACGTTTTTTTTTTGTCCGCACAAGTTAAAGCTCTCTATTTTTCCATCATTTCAAAATGAGTATATTTTCTAAAATGGTGATCCATTTTCAATATTATCTAACTAAATACTGAACTAAGTAAACTCAGACTACCTATCAACTAAAATGTGTTAGGTAGCCTAAATTAAACTATAGCAGATATAGCAGAATAAACTTACCTGGATTAATAACATATCTGCCGACCTCACACTTTGTAGTGAAGTATCCATCTTTAATATCTTTCTCGTGTATTTTGTACAGGTAGTACAAAAAGTGTATGTTTTCTAATCTCGAGACAGGGTGATGATTCAACACTGGTAGTGTTTCCCAAGGAAATGTGTCTAACATCTGCAATATAAGGGATTTTTGTTTTTTTTATCCATTAATGTCCCACTGCTGGGCAAGGGTCTCCTCCCGTAATGAGGGAGGGGTTAGGCCTTGAGTCCACCACGCTGGCCAAGTGCGGGTTGGGTAGAGAATTATATATTTGAAATTATTTAATAGTTTACATATAAGTAAAAGATTATCCCTCTTATTCATAAAAATATATAAAGTTATGAAAGGCTTATAAAGTGTTTTGTTTCTTTCACTCCTTAGCAAAATGAAAAAGAGAAAACATATTATAGTAGCTTTTTAACTAAAATAGATTTATAGTGTGTTTATGAATAAGAGGTTATATAAATAAGTGCTAATTGACAAGAAATAGCTAACTCTTAACTAGAGGTATAATAAGACATTAATTAAACAGGGTAGAATTGTATTTGCAAAATTTATTTCGTAAGTATCTACGTAAGTCATAACAGGTATTGCGAAAAGTTCTTAATATTTAGGAATTATATTATTTTGATATCAATAATCTTTACAGGAGTAGTTTTCTATAAAATGCTAAGTATGGAATATGATAGTAATGGGTTATTTTTAAATTTTTCTTCCTATAAACAAAATATACTGAAGAAACTACTCACATCATCAACGATCAATATAACAGGATGTCGTTTCGCTTTCTTCAAGCACGACCACTCATCACCATCCTTAACTTGCGCCACAGCTTGAGAAAACGCCCTTATACCATCAACGAGACTAAAATTATGTATCTTTTCAAAACACTTCGATAAGCATTTCAAACACAATTCGTTTAAAAATCGAAATTCCTTTGTACAGTTGCCACATTCTGAATTAAAAACTTGTCTCACATCCTCAGTGTTGCCATGTTCGGTTAAAATTCGACGGATACAAGATTTTGTTTGCTGTGACTGCAACACTGGCGCACATTCTATTAGGTTGTAGAGTAGGATTTTTTGTTTTTGTGTTAGGCGTATGAAACTGAAAACAAAAGAAATAGCATTATAATTTATTTTTTTTCATAACCCCTTTTTATAAAGTAACTTTATTAAATTAGTAACACTATATTACAAGGATCTCATAATTGCAAGGACTGAATAAGAAAATCATTAAATTTATACTTTAAAGTTAAGTAAAACATTGCTTCTTCTGAAGACCTACGAAAAAAACCCTGAAATCTATCTAAAAGCAAGGTCTATTGTACAAATATTACAATTATAAGAGTGGGGATTGAACCCAAGTTAGCATCAGTACCATGAATATTGAAACACACACACAAAATTTAAATTGGTTTACTATGTTACTTTTTTTTTAAGTTGAAGTAATATTATCAACTTACCCCCAATCCGATATAGTGTTATCAACTAATTTGATAACTTTATCCCTTAGATTACTATCTACAAGTTTACCAGTAAGTAAACAGCTCCACCCACCCAGCCATTCCTTGTCCATCACATTGATTACACTCTGAAAATAAATAAATATTAATTATAATTGGTTTTACTTTTTATCATTGCCTTTTTCTAATAATAAAAATGTCCTAACTGATATAATTCTATCAGTTTTATGGAAACTGACCCCATGGCATTCCCATGTAACAGGCGACCAGCCTATTGGCACTCACCAGGACGTCATCAAAGTCCAGGCTACTGAAATATTCTAATGCAAAATTAGAAAGGCCTAATAGCACTTTACCCGACCCCGGAATTCAACCGGCTCCCGGTATCCAACGCGGGACCTCACGATCAGCAGTCTTTCGACTAGAGCTAAGAGTTATGGACTTGTATTTTTAACTTTACCTTCATTCGTAGATCAATGTCTTCTCGCCGATTCCAATAGTTCTGCACAAGACGTTTGTTATTTAAAAACTGTGCGTTGTCTATAGTTTTATAGTTCTCATCCAATAGTGAGTATAATTCTGTAAACAGTGGTTTTTCACCTTCTGAAATATTAGAAATAGAGAAATTAAAACATACCGGCAGCTCTATGACATAGCTCGACTTTGCTGTGGGGAATGATTTCCCGGGACAATAATGTGTAGCAGAGTGGTTTAAGTTGGCACCTCCCACGCAAGTGGTCGCAGGTTCGAACCCGCGGCAACACACCAATGATTTTTCGAAGTTATGTGTGTATTAGAAATAATTATCACTTGCTCTAACGGTGAAGGAAAACATCGTGAGGAAACCTTGCATGCCTAAAAATTTGTTTAATACATTTATTGAGGGTATGCAAAGTCCCCAACCTGCACTTGGCTGGCGTGGTGGACTCAAGGCCTAATCCCTCCCCCTCGTTTGGGAGGAGACCCTTGCCCTGCAGTGGGACAGTAATGGGTTAAGAAAAAAATAATAATAATGTATATATCCAGATTATAAACTACCAGTATACAAAATGTAATCAAAATGCCCAGTAGTTTTGGCGTGATTGAATAACAAACATAGATTTTCACTTATCTATAGTATGATTAGGATGACTGCAGTGCAGTTCTCAAGAAATTTCTCTGTGAATTCGATATCCGACAGGTTTAAAAAAGTGATGCAATAAAGAACCACCTGACCAATGTGCAAGTGTACACACATTTAACTAGTATAATTACATTAGCAAGTTAAGTTTTGACCGCAGTCTATTATCGGTCAGAAGGACATCATTATTACACACAGTGTTTACCTCCGGACACGATTATCGTGCCTGGCAACGAATAATTAAAGTTTTTCACATAGGAAGCTCTTTACGGACCGGAGTTTTGCAATTTACCAACGGAAAATAGCAATAGGTACGCCCCTTATTAATATTTATGAACTCTTAATTACGGCAAATAATCTGATTGTGTGTTTGTTACGTTTTCACAGGTAAACTGCTGTAAAGACTGAAATTGGCTGAGCGGTTGTTTACATCCTCGAAAACATAATCACAAGATTACTGGTACACAATTAGAGTAATCTACACAAATAAAAATCATTATGAAAGTCTGCCTGATATACTGACATGGCTAAACGATTTATAAGAAACTGGCAGCCCGCCCCGGCTTCGCCCTGTTTAAACAATTATTTTACAAAAAAATACCTTAACAGCTATTACACATAAACCTTCCTCTTGAATCATAATATCTATTTTAAAAAAAACGAAGCGAACTGCGAAGTTTTAAAGATCTAAGCATACATACAGACACACGAACAGACGCGGAAAGCGACTTCGCTTTATACTATGTTGTGAATTTAGCACAAATATAGTCGAAAACCTAATATCAAACAAAATATAGCTTTTAAAAATTCCTACCCCTTAATGGTTTACATAGAGGATGAAACTTAGAAAATGTGGGTGAAATGGTAGTTAAGTTTACTTTGGGGGAAGCGAACCCACAACCTCCTGATGCAATGGTAGCGGCATGGTGTCCTAAACCACTGCTCCAATGAGACAGTAATAAAAAACTTTCAAAATGCATCTTACCTTTCACAATATTCCCTGGTACATGCACAGTGATAGGGCCTGCACAGCACACCTCCAGGTAATCATTGGTGAACATGCTCAGGTATATGGAGTCCACATCGGTTCTATACTCCTTCAGAGGCAACAGATTCTCATTGGGATTGTATGGTACTGTCAACTGGATTATTGTCCATTCTGAAATGGAAGAGAAAGCAATATTTTATTTTCATTTTAATGTCAAATAAGTTGTCCATAGTCAGTTCCACTCACTGGTTGGTAATCGATTGAGAGATTGAGTAACATTCCATATTTAGTGTCATTCAGATATGAGTCTATGTGGAATGATTACATGAGAACTAACAGGCTCCCCATTGATACTTATCACAGGTTATACAGCATTGCCTAATAACCAGGAAGTCAACAAGCTGTTCAGTTTCATGTTTTTTTAAGATCACTTTTTAATGTAGTTAGGATTAAGTTAAATTTTAATTATGGGTTTGCCATGCATTAAATGTAAAACAACCCTTTAAGAATTAAGAAGAAAAAACATTATGCCAGCTATATATGTTAATTTATAACCTGCTTGCTTTATCATGAATCTTTTGGTGCATTACAAGTCCGGTGCAAGGCTGTTGAGTGGTATTTGAGCAACTCTTTCATCAAAAGTTGTTCTTGTTTGTTGTTTATTGAGATACCAGCTATTTAGCCATGTTAATAGTCTTCAGCCAGCTTGAATACCTTTGATACTATGTTGACCACCAACAGTACAAATGTAAGAAAATAATGTACTAATTATTAGAATGTACAGTATCTACTTTACCTTTAGGTAATTCTTTCAGAATCTTCTGAAAGTTGTCAACATTATTCTCTTTGGTGAACCGGAGATATCTCTTGTGGAATGGCAGTTCATCATCTATAGCATACTTCTTCAGAGTTTCTGTCATATTGGCAACACCTTGTGATAATATGTCTATTAGTTTTGAGTCTTTCTTTGGTCTGAAATTAGATCATTAATCAATCAAAAAGAGGATAAACTAATTAGAAGAAAAACTCTTAAAAGTAATTAACACTTTTTATAAATGGGATCATAGGAAGTCAATTTGACCAATAAAAAATAAATGATAAAACATTTAAGAAAACTTACATTGGTTTAGAATCAACTAAATTTTGTACTGGTTTTATATAGCTTGTGATCTTGTGTAATTTGTCACCTGGAATGAAAATAAACAATGAATTTGTTACTTCATTATTTTTCAAAGCATTATCAAGTAACAGGTATACCTTACCAGCAGCTTTCAACTGTTCCTCTCGGTAAACAGCCATGGTCCTCAAGGAAGCTGAAGCTGCCTCGCTCAAGTGGAAGGCACAAGCTGCATCATTACTGTCTGCTAGACATTCTTCTGCCATTAACTTTCTACCACCTGAAAAAGTTAAGCAAAGTTCATTATTTTGAAGTACATAATAATACCTACTATAATAGGATTTTTATTATGCTTGAATAATGGTTATAGTATAGCTTTAATATCTAGATGATTTACTAGTATTAAAGGTTAGTATGTAATGAAATTATTATAAAGATAGATAGCTTGGAAGAAAGTTTAAAGTAAATCTGTATCAAGGGTTACACCTCGCGACGATTACAGGTGCAATTAGTTTTGATTCAGTAAATACAATAAACAAGGGTTTAATAACAATTTATGATGGCAGATGCATATTTCGTAAAAATAAACAATAATAGCGATGTGTTGAAAGTTTTATACTTACTTTGGTAATTCGGGCCATTAGGAGTAGAAGGCACGTCGTTAACATACTTATTTAGTATGTTTTTGAATAGAGGTTTAGTGAAGTTAATTTCATTCGTAAATACATCAAAGTCTTCCATGATTTATAACACTTTAAAAACTTATAAAGTTTCAAAATAAATCGATAAACACTAACCGAATGTTTAATGTTTTGAAAATTCAAATCTGACAGTGACAATATGTTCTTTCTCTTTCTCTATAATTGTAAGCAAAAGAGATGCAACTATATTATATTCTATACAACTCGTTATTTTCAAACTTGGAAATCATTTGCCTATTTGACAAATCAACGCTGCGTAACGTTCCGGTTTAAGAAGCACACGCGTCATAGCAAACGATAAAAGTAATTTAATAACGGAATGTAACTTAATAAAAAATATTATTATGGACTTACTATGCCGTTTTCATTGATACTTACAAAACATTTCCCTATTTCTTTCCATATTAAAATTATAATTTCCTGCTTCGAAAACATTTTTATAAGTTTGAAATTAGTATTGTTTTATAACGCTTTCTATTCGCCGTGGTAGTGGTCGGCGTAGACTTAAGAATATTAATTAGCTATGTAATGCCATTGATATTCCATGTATTATGCAAACGGCCATTGCTGCAGGCAGGTGCCTTTTATGCCTCACGTTTAATTCACATACTGCATGCGCTGTTTCATTTATGTATAATACGTAACGTTTGTATTAAACCGAATGCAGGTACTTTCACAACAAATCCTGAGGTCAAATATTCATGCGGGTAAAATCGTTTCATTTGATTGCATTCAATGTAATGTACAAACTGTAGCCATAAAATAGTAATTGTATCATTCCGCGTGGGAGTGCATTCAAGACATGCGCTAACGCTACCTACATCATTATGTAACGTAGTTTGTTAGAATTTTAGTATGTAGGTAAGTATCACTCATGAGATAAAAAAGGATTAATTCAATGAAAACCATTGTTATTTTACAACTTTTTATTCATAATAAACATAAACAATGCGCAAATTAGTTAACTGACAATTTGCCACATTACAATATTACCGACTTTCACGTCGTAAGCAATTATACTCTTGGTAAGTAGGGTAAAATAAAAGTCTCTAAAGATTTTAAGTTAAAAAATAACTGAAAGTGGTTACGCTTATATTGACTAACAAAATGCTCCTTACAAATAGTAAAAAAAAATATTAGTGGCACTGATAAACATTCTACAAAACCATACAAAATGTGTAGAAGAACACAGCTTTTCGTAAATTGTGCAAGTATATAATAAGGCACAAAATGTATAATTTAAAACGCCGAGTAACAAATATGGCCGAAATATATTTAAAAATACAATTCATCGCAACTGTGTAAAGTGCCCAATAATTTAATGGAGACAAAATAAGAGTTAAACTGAGTATATTTGTGTCGGTAAATGCCAAAAGACATTCGTTGCATACACTAACACCGATGTTATTCCACCGTGTAAGTGTTATTTTCAAAATAAAGGATACAATACTGACGATTAATACACGACGGAGTATTTACACCGTACATATCTATTGCCTTATTTAATGAGGCTTAACAAGAATGTATTGATTGCAATGAGAGAGCAATATTCACCATATTGGAACAACGAGACGCCGTATTCTTTTATAAATAGCTGCTTATAAAATTATCACGAATGGAATTGCACTAATTTGCTGCGTAATCGCATAGTTTAGTATCACAACCTAATTGTTAAGCCCCAAGTAAACAAAGATAATATGCTTAACTGTAAACATGCCGTGAATCCAGTTTTAAATTAAAATAAAACATTACTTGATTTCATGCACGTAATAATTTAGGCCAAAAATTCCTTAAAATTTTGTATAAACTAAAAATTTTACTAAATATAAAATATGTAAAAATATAACTCGTGTATCACACATTTCATTATGCCAAATTATGCATGTATAAGAATAAATTGCGATTTTACAAAGTGCATAAAGATAGATTTTGCGGCATGTCTAAAGTTAACCGCCGCTTGTTTTCAGTACAGAAAGTAATAAGATACAATACAAGCAACAGTTTTGCTACAATAATAAGCAAAAAGCATTTAAAATATCACTTAATTTTTAACACATTTCTACTTAACCATAACACAAAAATAAACTATTCGAATGAATTCAACATGTTTAGAAATACTTTCGTTAACGTGTTTGAAGACGAAAACATCAATAGATTCTGAGAAGGCGCCTAACTAGTAAAATTAGTGTTTCAGTGGTAGTTTAGTAAAAATCTTGTATACCAAAACGTGTTATTATCTAGTAACAAATCTCATCTAAACATCGTGTTACAGAATTACTACTAAATATGTATAAAAACCTACTAATTGATATATTAATTGAATATAAAGGCATTCGTCGGATATGACTCGAAGGCACAATTTTTAAACAAAATGTTAGATATAACCTCGTCGGTTATCCATCACAAATATGTTAATTTGCATATATCTACGTACATACGCCGTCTACCATACGTACATTAACATTCTACGTGAAATAAACTATATAAGTTAACTTCTCCAAGCACCGCCTCGTACTACAATAAAACATCTTCTTCAATAACACTAACCCTATACCACTTTTTAATATTTTTAAACGTGATTAATCTACTAGTAAATCTAACGTTCTTTATAAATATTTTACAATAATAAAAAAAAAACCTTTATTGTATACACCTATTATTGCCTTCTTCGATATAAAGTAGGTCTAGTAGTGTCCAACTACTAAACGTTAGCGTATAAATAAATAAATAGGTATATACATTTGACTGACTAAAGATAACGGAAAAACGCTCGATCATATCGTGATTTCTGAAGATGAAAAGATTATGCATGCTTATCAAAATTTATCTTATTTACAATTCAGAGTAGATCGAGGAAACAAAGGCCTTGAAATCTATCACATTTAAGTTTGGGATACTTAACAGGCAATAGCCAACATAAAATAAATTACTATAAAACTCGTAACAGCGAATACTGTCATTTCCAGATGAAGGAATTAAGTAGCTGTTCTATTATGCGAATTACTGTTGCATTTATTCGAGTGTACGCTCGTCTCCGCTCAAATGAACATATAGCGTAGGCGTTTATACACTTGGCAATGCACGACCTCACAACATGCTTAATTTATTCTATCTCGCACAGTCGCACCGCTATCATACCCCCGCGAAACTAGTTCAAAGTAATAAGTGGTTTAATAGACGGGGCGGGGGCCCAACGAAACATCTTTAAACTTAAAATACATATATAAAATGATCACATACATAAACAGTTCCGAAACTAAAACTGTGGCACTCAGAAAAATGGAAGTACAGTAATATCCTGAGTGTCATCAAGACATGTTATTGATGCCGACCCTTTTGCTCAAAGGGGAGGCGTCGAGGATCCTCTCGTTCGCTTTGTCCTCCTCTCTGAAATGGATTCGCGTGATTACAATGTCCCCCGTGCTAAGAGTTTGCGAGCCAACCTCTAACTTCTTAATTTCGTTGAGATCATTGCACTTAACTTCGTCATAAGTCGCGTTATGGCATCTGCAGCAACAGCTTTTCCTATCTGGTTCTCCTAAGTTCAAAATTTGGCTTAGATTGGACCAGTCCTTGTTTTTGAGCAATGGCAGTGTCTGTTCCATTGTTTGTGAGAACTTATCCTCTAGTTCTCCACTGAGAGGAGCGACGGCAGACAGAATGGCTTCAAGCCTGTTAATCTTCTCTACCTTATCCATATTGGCATCTGACAAAATTTCGTCCATCATCTGCATAGATTCTGTGAGGCTTGGAGGCTGTGTGGAGTGTGGAGATGAAATGGGATCTGAAGGGTTAGACTCTAAGCTAGCCATCTCATTTTCTCTCTCATCATCCTCTGAGTCTGAATCCTTTTCATGACCAATGGCCTCCAACTTTTCTAATTTCTTGGATATTTTGTGGCAACCCTTTAACTTTTCCTTTTCTTCCTCGGTAAGCTCAATGTATCTTAACAACCTGATTTCTCTGTTACTTAGCACAATATTCTTAGTGGTCTCTGCCAACTTTTGTTTCAGCTCACCAACCTCAGTGTTGATTTTTCTCTGCCTTTTTCTGAGCTTCACTTCTGTTGGTTGAATGTGCATGAATACTTGTTCATTGCTTAATTCCTCAAAAAGCTGTTGGTTGTCTGTTTTGATGTTGCTTGACATGTAAGCATAAATAGCAGGATTTACCAATGACAAAACATCTGAGGCAGCATAGATAATCATATCCTTAGTTAAAGGCCTTCGTGCCCAGTAGCGTTGATCTCTTCTATAAACATTTTTCAATTGTTCTTTCATGGGATTCATGGGAGCATTATACAGTTCACACAAAGCATTGAGACTAAGATTTTTCACTTTGTAAACAGGCACGCCTTGTTGTTGTAATTGTAACACAGCATGAGCGGCCTGAGTATCAAAAACATTCTTCAAAACAATCTCAAATTGATTATGCAAGTTTACTGAGTCATTCCTACAGTCATGTATAATTTTAACAACATTCTCACTCTCTAACAACTCCTTAATTTTACCCTCAATCACCATGCCGGGGCATGCCATTATATCTAGTATGTACACTTCACCATTCATGGTTGCTATTTGACACAATGTCAACACTCCTTTGAGGCCAAGGTTAATTCCTTCGCAGTCAAATGACACAATACTTTTTGCATTCCGTTTAGGTGTCATTATACTCTCAATGAGTGTAGCACATTCCCTCACATTAGCTATGACAGTTGTGCACTGTAGCACCTTCTGGCGCCATGCCTCACCCATCAAATTATTCCTTAAACTTGGAGTTCCATTAGTCTCCTCAGAGCTCCGAGCGTTCAAGTGATTATTAACTCTATCTCTGACCATATTCTCAGCCAAATTCTTTATGACAATAGAATTAATTCTTTGCTTTAGAGTCTGATTAGCTATATTTGCTTGTGGACCTCGGGGAGATTCAGTAGGACTGAGTATTCTGTTTGCAGGGCTCTTTTTACCATCTGAAGGAGTGGGGCTCGCAACTGTGGGCGGAATAGGGGATACGGGTTTTTCTTCCACAACCACAGGCTTTGGTGTATCAGTCTTTGCTTTAGCTTTTGCGTTTAGATACATAACAGGTATTTTTGGTTTGCTAATAAGTGTGACCAGGTTCGCTTGAACATGGAACGAATCTGAAAATATCTTTAAGAATGCGCTCAAATCAGCGGGAGACTTGAACATCTGATACCAGTATTCTTGTGGGAAACGCGACACAATCAAGTGAAACAGTTGGTCGACCATCACGGGACCCTTGGCTTCTATGCACTGTGCAACATAATCTAACAACTGTTGGGCAGTGTCTGTGTTTATATTAGCTACAGGTAAATTGTGAAATTGTTCAGAGTTTGTGTGTGCGTTACCTCTCCTGTGATTCTCACTGACTAGAACAACATTGTCATCGATGATCTGGAAGGTGTCAGGATGCTTCATGAGGAACTCCTTGAACTCCTTGATCCTCTGCCCGGAGATGTGACGCACCTGCGGGGAGGCCTGGCTCCTGTGGCCGAGGAGGCTCTTGATAGGCACCTCGGTGCCCTCGCCGTACTGGATCATCTTGCTCGCGAAGTACTCCTTCGCTTCTTCGATGTAGTCATTGTTGGACGACGCGCCAGCCCCGCTCGGATGCTTCTGGAATGTGTTGATATCAACATAGTCCCCGTCTATGCTGAACAACGCCGGGTACTGAGCCAGGAACTTTTTCAAGCCCGACTGGGACCCGCCAGCGATCTGTCGCATCTCCTTGGTGAATCCTTTGGCAC
This sequence comes from Anticarsia gemmatalis, assembly GCF_050436995.1. Taxonomy (NCBI): domain Eukaryota; kingdom Metazoa; phylum Arthropoda; class Insecta; order Lepidoptera; family Erebidae; genus Anticarsia; species Anticarsia gemmatalis. The sequence continues at coordinate 1,615,417 of NC_134764.1, read as the reverse complement.
CAAACTGGCAGGAAAGATCGTGCAACGTGCGCGGCTCGCCTTTGTCGAGCAGGCGTTCCACGAAGAACAACAGAGTAAGGTTCCTAGCGAGCTCATATTCCATTGATTCCATTTCCCTGCAGTTGGTGCCAATGTGTCTTACTTAAACTAAATTTTTTCTACGTATATGTGTCACCCACAACACCATGAAATTTTTCTTTTCTATCCGCACCTGAACCATAGAGTATAGATTAAAGTGAAGTGATGGTACTACCAAAACAAACTAGAAAAACTCATGACGTTGACGCACGTTCTTGTAAATTATGTAGTAATCACGATGTAACTTTATTGATAACACATTTTTATTGATCAACTTTAAGGTGAACTATTTGTTAACTACCATAAACTCATTAGCAATAGACCGTAATATGCATTAGGTCATAGAAGCATGACGCACTATTTGCTAACGTGACGTAAATATTTATAAATGAAAATCTCGGACTTGTAAGAAATTCTTATCATTAATAAGATACAGGCGAAGATTTGAAATGTGCCAAGATTTTAAACTTTCATTAGTGATAACAATATATTCGCCAACACTTTATCATAGATTATAGTGTTACTTTTCTAACGGTACAAATGCATTCGACATATTTATGTAATTTAAATATTTGATTCTATATTTTATGTATAAAGTTTGCTTTTAGTTTTTCAAATACAGTAATTTTATCAACTTATTTCAATAACACGAATTAACATTTTTGGTAAGTTATAGAAAAATGTTGAAATAAAAAATGCTGCTACATTAACAAAACGTTTTTACTGACACATTTTAACTTTAACTTGTCAATGTCGACAGATTGTCAAACTTGCTGTCAATTCAAAGGGCCGATTGTATCGCCAATTATTTTGTTGAATGTAATTGATTAAAATTAATAGAAAATCTGCTTTAACACACTAAGAAACGATTTGCTGCAGTAGTACAACTATCAAATCTTTAAAAAGAAACGTTACCACACCATCATGGTAAGTGAAATGTATTTGCAATTACACGGAAATTACACCCACTTTTTTTGGTAACAATTCAATATCGATAAAGGGTTTCGTTCTACTAATGAGGTATTATTTATAATCACACAAAATATCGTGTTTCGATTCGCTAATAAACGTAATAGGCGCCACATTATCAGTAAATTTTTGATTCTGATTAAAAACTATTTTATCTGTGTTTTCAGTTAGTCTTAGTACTTGGTGATCTTCACATTCCCCACCGCTGCAGCAGTTTACCTGCCAAGTTCAAAAAGCTGTTGTTGCCAGGCAGGATACAGCACATACTGTGTACTGGCAACCTGTGCACCAAGGAGTCTTATGATTACTTGAAAACACTGGCCAGTGATGTGCATGTTGTAAGAGGAGATTTTGACGAGGTTAGTACTAATTTGATTATTATAATGTTCATTTTCAAACAGAACTAAAAGGAAGAAGACAGGAATAGGGGTTTTCGCTACAAGGCTTGCTCATTCAACAATCCTATGTGGTTTACAAAAACTCAGTTTGTCCCTTTGCATTCCTTAAAATTTGATATTAATGTAGGAGTATACTTTAAATAATTTCTAGAAATCTGTTGGAGTTCTGTTATTGGCAATAAAACTCTGTTTATTGTAGGTATTAATGTACATCTTGTTAACATCTAAACAACAAAGGCAGCCTGGGACTATAAAAATAATAATAACTGGCATATGTGTCACATTGTTTCAATCAAGAAACATACACATGCACATATAATAACTTTACTGTACTTTATATACAACCGCACACATTTTCTATTCTTACAGAATTCAACATACCCGGAGCAAAAAGTGATAACCGTTGGTCAATTCCGCATCGGCCTTGTCCATGGTCACCAAGTAGTTCCATGGGGTGATGAAGAGTCCCTAGCTCTGGTACAAAGGCAGCTCGATGTTGACATACTGATCTCGGGCCACACACATCGGTTTGAGGCTTATGAGCATGAGAACAAGTTTTATATTAACCCTGGATCAGCTACAGGAGCTTACAGTCCTATGTACAGGTAATTATTTGCTGATAGCCTTCCCTCTTTCTACTTACTTCCTCTACTTGAAGCCAATGTTAGCATTCTCTCTTTCCACTTACCAACTCTACAGCTGTTTGAAGCCAATGTTTAGAGAGATTTGTTGGTTTGTTTTTAACAAAACAGTAATTTTTTAGATCTATGAGTATAATTTTTGGGTTTTGCTTTATTGAGTTGTTCTATTATTCTTCTTTATTTTTGGAAAATGAATATTTACACTGTTATTAGGGTCAATTATTTCTGTTTATGAGGAGCTCGTGGCTTAGTTAACAACAGCCGCGCGGATCGATCTCCGAGGTAAAGCCATGCTTGCCGAGGTTGATTTGTGGATGGGTGACCATCTTATACATATCGAGTTCCTCCGTGTTTCGGAAGGCACGTTAAATTGTGGGTCCCGGCTGTCATTTTCGAAGATCTTTGACAGTCGTTAACAGTAGTCAGAAGCTTGAAAGTCTGACAACCAGTCTTACCGAAGGGTATCGTGTTATCCCGGGTAACCGGGTTGCGGAGGTCAGATAGGCAGTCGCTCCATGTAAAACACTGATATTCAGCTGCATCCGGTGAGACTGGAAGCCGACTCCAACATAGTTTGGAAGAAAGGCTAAGCTGATATATATATTTCTGTTTATATTTCTTGGTAGGTAATTAGTATACCTAAATCAACAAAGAGTTAAAAAGAATCTTATAACTAATCAATTTTGAATCAGTTTCAAATATTAGTATACATTAATCTCATAATCTCAGTATGAAATGACCAATTTTTACTTATTTTAGCAAAGCACCTAAAAAGTCTCAATGTTGTTATATTATTCAACAGCATTAACAATAAAATCTATTAAACAACATGGCCGTTGTTTAACAAGTAGTAACATTGACCATCACAAATTAATGCATTGACCATGACAGTAAGATTTAGTTCCATTCGCTGATCTTCTTACGTAACATCTATAATTAAATCTATTACACCTTGTTTTTAAGTTAGTTTGTAATGATATAACATTAGACTTGTAATTTTGGATTAGTGTAAGGAGAATTGAATTGGCAATGCTTTGATAAAGATAGCCTGTAGGGATATTGAATGATTTTGTGATAACAAAAACAATATGTGCTTAAAAGAAAAATGATGTGTACAGAAGTTACTTTTTGTGGCTGATACTTATTTCAGTAAAATATAGAATATCCCAGAAGTTGAATTTTAATTCTTGAATCACGAAAGTTATATTCCAGATTAAGAAATACACAAAGCCTTGGTTTAGTTATTAGTTACTTCTGAATAACTAAAGGTTAGCTTACTTGATCGTCACAGATTTTTACTTGCATTTGCTCTCATTTTATCTATTGGTTAAGTTATCTGATACTTAATTTTCAAATTACCTCCTAACGTTTTTGGTTGTCTGGTTACAGGAACGCGACGCCATCATTCGTGCTGATGGACATACAGAGTTCCACAGTAGTGACATATGTGTACAAACTGCTCGGAGATGAGGTGAAAGTTGAGAGGATTGAGTACAAAAAGGCATAATAGATGTATTTATGAAGCTCTAGTTCATAAACACTTACCCTCTTATTCGTAAAAATATATGAAGTTATGAAAGGCTTATAAAGAGCTTTGTTTCTTTCACTCCTTAGCGAAATGAAAAAGAGAAAACATATTTTAGTAGTGTTTTAACTAAAATAGGTTTATAGTGTGTTTATGAATAAGAGGGTTAGGTATCATAGAACAGGAATGTTGACGATTCTATAAAATAGGCTATATAATAGTAAGGGATTAAAGTGCTCTACCCTAAACAATGGCCTTCTGTGGGCTGGATTCTTACAGGGGCCAGTGTAAAAAAACTGTTCGCATGGCGCAAATGGGAATCCCCTAAAATTTTAGAGGAAAGGAATAGTTGCTTTTCCTTTCCAATTCACTGGATATTTTGTGAGTTCTATTACTAGATATAACATATATTTGTTTTATAGAATTGTCTGTCCATAATTTGCAGGTTACCTGAGAAATATTGTGCTTTTAAGTGTTCATGAATTAAGAGCTAATCTACACACAAAGTGAAATGTATGGAACAGACGTTTCTCCTTGAATATTGTTTTTTTATATAAATAGTTTAATTAAGTAAGTTTATATGTATGTATAAATAGGATTGAGCGTGAAAGTAATGTTATTATGATATCTGGTTTAAAACAAACTCGTGGTTTAAAGTAATTCGATTGTTTGATGTTAAGCTTGAGTTCGCATTTAAACCATATTCAGTAAGGCAGATTATATTCAAATTAAATTTGATGTGTCATCAAAATTGGTTTAAATATAATTGATATTTTTATGTATGTATGCATGAGTAGCATTGATTTATTTCGTGAGCAAAATTTATTAATATCTGTCTTATATCAAATTGATTTCAAGAAGCATGTAGCATAACTTGCGGATAAGTTTTGGTTAAAGTGAAAGATAAATCTATAGCAGATTATATATCAAAGTATTCTGGATTAGATAACCGAGACTTATCTGGGGAATGAGGTACATGTTTTGTCATATATGTATTAAATATTTTTAAAAAATGGGCATGTATGTGTTGAAAACTGTTCTGCGAAAAATCGATCTGTATTTTATAATACACAGTTATTATTATAAGTTACTGTAAAATAATATATTATGGCAATAAAATTGTATATAATCTTTTTCAGTTTTTATTTATAAAAGGCATTTTTCATCATAATGTCACTACAATATCATACGGAAATTAGTAGTAGTACCAGTGGCAGCAGTAATTCATTATTAATTCAAGGATTTCTTATTGTTTTACATTAAAAAGTAAATATTTTCATATTCAAGTGAATCTAATCCTATCAGTAAACTTAATAACTACGTAAAAATTTCATTATTAACAAAAACTACCTATACTTTACAGATAATTTTCACCTATAAGCCAAGAAATATACAGCCTAATTAATATACTTCTCATATTTTGTTACAAATCCTACTAATATTAGAAATGCGAAAGTTTCTGAGGAAAGATTGATGTATGACATGTTAATAATTCTTAAATTGGGTACACTGATAGCTTACAACCTGAATTAACACAGCATACTAATACCCATCTTTTCAAGCAGACTTTATCCCCGGTTTCTGAGGTACATTTAGCGGTAGTTTATCTATTCAATAGCGTTTTTTATATATGAGTTTTGACACTATTGAATAGATAAACTACCGCTAAATGTTAAGTCGCGGGCGCAGCTAGTACAATATAGTATTGTCTGTAGTGTCTATTAACTGTATCTAGAACTGTAACTTTTATACAATTATGATACCTAATATCATAGAAATATATCTCATAATCCTTTGCCGTACTTATATTTAACTGTGCCTGTTAAATACTGTACATACATTGTATACAATTTTCACTCATAACTCGCAACAAATACGGTTGATAATCGCTTGTGGAGTATCTAACTGTGTCTAGCGTGTAAAATAGTTGGTACTTTGTAACAACTAGCAAGGCCTAGAGTTCATTGAACTCGTTACGTAAGGTTGGAACCGCGGCAGTTTATCGCCTTTATCTGAGGTTATATGCCAATGTTTATAAACATTGTTGATACTTTTAATACAAGGATCAAGAATATTAAAGGAAACAAGTTTTAAGGAACTAACACTTAACCACAATCTAATTTTGTGTACATATTAAGAAACCTTTCTTGGGATATTTCGATAGGTATCACTCGGCAAAATTTCATCTTAATACGTCAGTTTAATAGACAGTAAAAGCTATTTAGATATCATACGAAAAAAAACATGCTTTACCTATGGTGAAAAACGTAAGAAAACAAAATATTTTTAGCTAGGATAACGACTTACAGTTAAAAATTAAGTAGGTATCTAAATAGACAGATTAGATTAAGTTAAACTTAAATTAACTTCTTTTGTTTATCTTCGGCTATCTTAACTAGTCTTAATGACCATATATTATTATGTTTGACTTATCAAGGCGCCTAAACAATTACTTTTTAGGCGCCTCTATGAAGGTTGTTAATGTTATTTATGTTTACAACTTAAAAATTACAAAAACGAACAAGAATTAGTTAGCTGATAATATTAGTAGGTAACATGCGAGTGTAGTGGATTCGATTCCCACATGAGCAGTTTGATTTTCAGAATAACCTATATTTATCCGATTTCCAATTTAAAGCCTTCCAGTCCAGTTAATATTGAATGTTATTTGATTATTCATGATGAAGTAGCCTACGTGCCTTTGAGTTGTTGTCTTGTTGGTCAAGTCGATTATAAGCAAAATATTAATGCGAAGGGCCACAAGGTCACGAATACGTGTCAAACAAATAAACAACATCGTAATGTAATTTTATATCCCTATTTACCGTATTGTATGATAATTAGTTTCAGATAACAACAATAACTTCCTATTTTTTATTTTCGCGCCAAAATACTACGCATGATTCAGAATAAAAAAAAACGTAAACAAAAAAAGTCACCGCGCTCTATGGTTACGTGCGTTCAGCCACGTTGTCAATTCTAATCATGTTTAAATTAAATAAGGAAAAATCTTAATCTATCCATTATCGTTAATACAATAAATAACAAGACAATAATACAATTACTTAAGAAATATAATTAACCTAAATTGCAATACTTGTTCCTAGTTTGGGCTACGTGTGGCTATATGCGTACGACCGGTGGTGCAGTGATAAAGCCGTATTTAGATGTCATTAGTTGATTGCTTTGTGGTTATTTCTAATGATGAAAGTATTTTTATTAAAATAGAATGTTGATAACTTAATCGTTAGCAGGATTAGAAAACCACAAACGAAGTTTCGGGTTTGATTTCTAATCCGGGAAAGAGGCATGATATTTTTTTTCAGTGGGTACCTAGTAGTTATACAAAAATATAGTAACCAACGTAAGTAGGTAGGGTATATAAGGATCTTGATATTGGATCTTATAAGGATATTGCAATAAAAACTTATTTTACAACAGCTAATTTAATGGTCAAATTTCCAGAGATTATAACTTCTTGTTAAAATTGCTCATTACCTACGCTATAATAATTATTGGCAAGAAAGCACAGTCATTTTTGTGTTCCCACTATTGGAACTTCGTTATGACAGTTTTGTTTTGGTAAAATTTCATAAAGATTCTTAAAAAATGTGTATCTATTTAGATTTACGTACATATTAGCACGTAGATACCTAGGTAGCTAAATATCTACCAAGCACCAACCTACCTACCTAACGTACTTAGGTAAGTACAATGTAAGTAGGTACTACTAGGTAGTTTTTAAAAAGTCACGAATAATTGCCTCACCTTTACTTTTTAAGTCTGATGTTACTCGCATAACCATTGTAAGTACTCAATCTGCAGTTCGCCAACATGATGTAAAAGAAATCATAGTAACCTACAGTTAAAATACTGTCCTTTGCTCATGTCATGTAGGTTTGTCGTACCCTTGGGTAGGTATTTCATAATGGTTTATGGTAACCGTGCATTATGTAGTCCTATGAATAGGCCCTTACAATCTCCAAATACAGTTCCTCTAATCATTTACATCCTACAATCTAACAATGACAATAACACGACCACAACAAAACAAAGGTTTACACGAAAACATACCATAATTCCTTATAATAAAGTTTGGAATACCATAAACGGGCTGTTACTATGGCCGTTAAGTAAATTTTCTTTGTTTACTGTTGAACTGCTGCACTTTAGGACCTATAGTTTATTTTTACAAGTACCTTTCCAACAAATAGTCTGTCTGAAATGCATTTTAAGAACATTAAAATACCGGACATATTGCAACGTGGTCGAAAATACAATATTGCGGATCGGACAAGTGTTGGGTGCAAGTACCCTCAATTTATATTTATTATTATTATTTATAAGTATCCAGTTTGTTATGGGACTTGCAGTTTCCGAGTTTTCCTCGGACGCATATTCAAACAAACTTTATTTTTAGTCTTAAAATGTTTATTTATGCGAGAATTGTTCGTGGAAAGTGCAATCTAAACATGAAGTAAGTGCATCTTTCTTAAAATAGCAATTTGAAAGCGTATTTTCACACGATGTTTTTCTTATTCGTCAAGCGAGGCATGGAATAATGGACTAACACACTTTTCCAATAGACGAGGCTTCCTACCATAGAAAACAGAAAACGTATTTTGTTTTTTATGCTTCCTACTGTTTGATATAAGTTTCTTAGATATTCTTCAACAATAGAGGTCATTTATTCTTTAGTAGCGAGTAACTATGGTCAGGGATATCTCTCGATCTGCCCAATCATAGAGTAAAGTGTAGAGACCTTCGGGCTTGCTATCCTTACATACTCTACCTCCTTTCCTACGACTGCAGCGTCCCACAGTCCCGCCCCTCCTAGATTCCTGTACCTTTATCTCGCATCCCCACTACAGCCTAAATTTCCCTTCAACATTTTAAAGAATTTTCCCCGTTATACGTACTTCGGATCATAATTTGTGTGAGAATTAAATAGGTGGTGTTTTCTAAGTCTAAGTTATTTATAAATCATGAGGAAAATGAGATACGAATATCAATAAACCAAAACAAATATAAAACATTCTCAGAAACAATCAGAATCAATTGATACAGATTTATTTAAATGATCACGGAGGGGAGGACATAACTGCCATTTTTAAATGGAGTACGTGCGATATGACCAGTCCACATATTGCTATTTATAACTTGAAAGGAAGACTTTCTCCCTTCTCATTACAATTAAATTTCTCAGTGTCCCGTTATTGGCCATGGGTCAGCAATGATAAGGCTCAATCTCGAGCCTCCCACGCTTCTTGAAACTGAAAAACCATTTAAAGAACTCTTAGATTTTATGATATGTTTTGACGAGTTCTTAAGCGGATAACACATAACTTTGAGATGCAGAACCCTTGGTTTTGACCCCAAACCCACGCTAATATCTCCTGTCTGGTTAAGAAATGTATCCTTAATTCTATACGAGAAATCTGAGATGTCAGGTTCAGATTTATAGCACTTACAACTAGAGCACATGCGCAGATGTGCCTAGGATCACGTCCACACTTTCTTATGGAGACTATCATATTAGTATTCATTTCTTTTTCTAACTAAATGAGTATGTATGGCAAAAAAATACCCTTTTTTTATTCGATAGTGCTGATTTAATCGAAAGTGCATTATTCTCCTGTTTTATTTATTTTATAAACTACATAATTATTAGCCTAAATCCTATAAAATTTGTTAAAAATTACTTAATCAAAAAGGTTAGGGCCTTAAGTACCATATTAATTCAATCGTTTACAAACATTACCCCTCCCTCTCCCGTCTGTACTCTCCCGTATAAATTCGAACGCGCGTTCAAAATTCGAATCAGTCCAATAGTTATTGAGAAGTGCACCGTGCGTCTTGCGTTTGGAAATGACGAAACGCGTTTAAAAAAAAACTTTTTAAAAAGTGATTGTTTTGTTTTTGACTTTATTTGTTTTTTTTTATTGTGATCAATATGGCGCTTTCTTTAGTGAGATTGGGATTTCGATCTGTGATAAATTTTGAAAGAAATGCAGCTGTTTTATCTGTGACCAGTGTACCGAAGCAATTTAAAGTAAGTATTAAGTTTAAATTAAATGATAACTGGTAGTTGGAGAACTTAATATGTCAAGTGTCAATGACTTGATGCGGTTCGGTTGCATTCCTGTTGCTTGAAGCGTTTAAGCGTGACTTTTTGATGCACCATAGATATCAAACATAAAGTCTTTAAGACACTATTTAACTTTGTAAAGAACAAAGAGGCATAGAACATATAATTGATTAAAAATAACACACTTGCCAATAAAATTTCAAAAATCTGGTAGGTAGATAAATTTAAAAATTTAAGTTTAACCCATTAATGTCCCACTGCTGGGCAAGGGTCTCCTCCCGTAATCAGGGAGGGGTTAGGCCTTGAGGTAGGTAGATAGACTATACATAAATAAATGATTTTAGGTAGGTAAATACTTTCAATTTTAACCATGTTATGATTTTTTAAAAGTAAGTAGGTATACCTAGGTAAATATGGGGACCACTATTACGGGTCTCTTAGCAATATGTGTCAAATAGCCTTTAGTAAATATGCTAGTCAAATGAGTGTAGAGTTAACACTTTAGTGTACTACCTACACCATAGCTGCTTTTCTCACGACGTTTACCATTGAAGGGCCACAAATTTCTGAATGCCATTATTTAGTATTAAATTATTATCTCGGTAGGAAAGTAGGAAAATATGCAGCATACATTTAGTCACTAAGGGAATCGCGGTCGATGTCGCTGACATCAGCTAGTTCATAATAGTTATAACAAAGACTTGCACATAAAAGAAATGACCACATTTCGATAACCCTTTATCAATATCCTTTTATACCTCCTACAGTTAAATGATCTTTATTACATGTGCAATAAGGGCTATATTCTTGCAGTGTAGGTAATGGGTCAAGTCTTATCGCAAAAACGAACGTGTAACGTTTTTATCTTGAAAAGGGTTCAATTTTAACCCTGTAGGTTGATGATTTTATAATAGGTCACTACTCACTAGCCCTTCAAGATACGGTAATTTTTCCAACAATATAAACCCGAGCCCGATTGCCTAAATATTGACTTTACTTAATCTTTTGCAATATCTAATTCAAGTTCTTCAAAGCTTACACATTGTATTTCTTAAAGACATCTTACTGCTTTACTATAACTTTTAACAAATCTTAAATTCATCAACACAAACTTAGTTCATCACACTACACTTTTAAGCCCGTCTATGTCCTTGCGAAGGGCCGGCACGACAACATATTGTTAGATTGTTTATAACAACAAACAAAAACATGACCTCGCCTTGTGTACCAACAACGATTATTTCAAGGTTTATTTTGAATATTATTGATAAATAGATGAGGCTCACATAGTTGTTATATACGAAACAGGTCTTCGATACAGCCAGTCTAAAGAGGGGTAGCCGGTCTAGTGATATTTGTCGGTATTAGGGCTTTGCTAATTTCTCAGGTCGTCATCCTTTCGTGGTGTTACCCGCACTTTTCGCTTATATCTCTTGGATTCATATTTTGCCTTTTGTGCAACAGCTAGTTGCAATAAGTATTCCAATGTCTAGGGGCGTACTGTAACAGTAAGTTTTGATAAACTAAGATAATCCATAGCTTCGTTACTTGGCAATGTCTAATGACGGATAGGTCATTGAAACCGGCAACGTTAGCTCGGCGTTCGGTAGGACAGAAAAACTTTGTTACTAAGATTGGACAACTAAAGTAACCAAAAAGGGACTCCTAATTTACATAATTCGATCATTATTCCAACAATTTTTTTTTCCGCTTAACTACGTTTTTAATCACGTAAATTCATTTTCAAAATGTAATTCAATCATGATAAGCAAAAGCCATAAGAATGAAAGGTTAAATTGTGTAATACGGTCATATAAAGTTTGAATACAATGAGTCATTAATGTTAGTAAACGAGTTCTCACGTGGAAATCATGTGTGTGGTTTATTTTACTTAAGTAATATAAGTATACATCATAATATCATGCCTGTTGTACCCGAAGGTGTAGGCAGAGGTGTTTGAAATACAACCACGTTTATACGTTTTGCACGTTTGGCGCAGTGGTTTAAGCGGTCACCTCGCCACAACAACCGTAGCGCCGCGTGTGGTGGGTTCGAATCCCACCCGGGACAAATCTTTGTGTGATGAGCACGAGTATTTGTTCTGAGACTGGATGTTAATGTATCTATATAAGTATGTATTTAGAAGTATATAAGTATGTTTATCAGTTATTTGGTTACTATAGTACAAGCTCTGCTTAGTTTGGAATCAAATGACCGTGTGTGAATTGTCCCAAAAATATTTATATTTATTTATTTATTTACGTTTCGCAATTAACAATGTTAGTCCCATGTAATAGGAGGCGAGCTTCTTGCCATATACCGGGCAATTTACTAAATTCTGGGCTAGGTAGGGTGGGTAGGTAGTGCCTTCTATTGAGAATGATCCAATATAAACTGAAAAGGAAACTTACCGTGCCCGGCTGTAGGACCGTAATGTTCAAATTGATTCTCTAAAGTTACTAGAATTAAATAAATACAGACATCTTAACGTTAAACTGCACACTTTCATTTTAAGAACTACAGTTAAAGTAATTGACACTATCTAATTATACCATTAGAGAAGGGCCCCTTTAAAAGCCAGCATCGTTAACTAGCCGTGACTACTTGTAAACTAATAATATTTATATTTAATGAACGAATACACCAATTGTAGAACTTCAACAATAAGTTATTTGACAAGAGAAAAATAAATGTATTATCTACGATTTTCAACATACTCGTAGTTACAAAACAAAATTCAATAGCCCAAAAGCCCTTCTAATCTACTTTCACAACCTCACATCAATGGGCCACACACTGCCCTTTTGCAAGTCACTACATTATTTACTATTTGAAAGCTAAATATTGAAAGGGTTGCTCTGATTTCTGAGGTTGCTATACACTAGTTAAGTGTTAACCAAAGATTGTTAAGCTAATTTGTTTCATCACTTTGCTGATTGTTAATCTTATAAAATTACGCCAAATAATTTAAAACCTAATTATATTGTGCCCGCGAAACCAAAACAAAACATCTTTAAGGTACTTTTAGAAGAAGTTGTCACTGACCGTAACTTTTGCAACTAACCCAACAATATGAATTCCCTTTTTTGCAAGCCACGAAATTATATACAATTGGGACTTTAAAAACTGAATAGGTACTTAGTTTGCATAAAGCTTTCACAACTAACCCGGTAATATGAACCACACATTGCCCTTTGCACGGTTTTCTATTGGGCACTGACATGACTGGTTGCATAACCACATAGTAGATACCTACATAGATTGCTTGACGCCTACTTATGTTGGGTGTCGGTCGTTGAACTGACGTTGGCAAGAGCCCTTTATGTTTATTTGTACTTGTGGTAGTTGAATTTTGATTCAAGTATGCTTGATTTATACAGGTTGTTAGCTACCAGTGTGGGTTACTCTAGAATTTAACTTAGCTCAAAAACTAGTGCTTTGTAATTGACTAGCTGACCCGCTCAACTTCGCTTGCGTCACATAAGAGAGAATAGGTCTAAATTTTCTCTGTTTTTGTAACATTATTTACTGCTGCTCTGCTCCTATTGGTTGTAGCGTGATTATATATATAGCCTATAGCCTATAGCCTTCCTCGATAAATGAGCTATCTAACACTGAAAGAATTTTTCAAGTCGGACCAGTAGTTCCTGAGATCAGCGCGTTCAAACAAATAAACTCTTCAGCTTTATAATATTAGTATAGATTAGTATAGATTTGACGACTAACAATACGTGGGATTCGAACTCATAACCATGATTTTATGAGTTCGAATCTCACAATCGCCAATTATGAAATTGCAAGCCTTAATTTTAAGTTCAATTTTAAGAAAATACAGTAGATTCGCACTTCCGGACTTACTATTAGACGGCCTTAAACTTTGTTTTATCACAGACTTGCAAGACATACATGGCTTTTTAAAATATTCGAATAAGTTCAAATTTAAAGAATTTACCATGAACACTTGAACCTAATCTTTACTTCTATGAATGACTACGTTTCTATGATGTTGAACCTCCTCCTACCTGCCAGTTGTATGATCAGAAGTGATTTTAAAAGATAGCCACATCTACCCTTTATAAAATATTGATATAAAAAAAGGTTTTAATGATATTTTTTACATGTATATCTCAAAGGGCGGCTCTACCTGTTCTAGGCGAGTTGCAACAAACTGGTTTGACCGGAGCCGAGATATCCCTTCTAGTAATAAATAGCTGTCTGCTAATGGAATTCGTAGCATAAGTCAAAATAGAAACGATTGTGAGATTGTCATGTTAAAGGAAGATAAAAATGTGAATGCTATTATAGACTATACTTATTTGTATATAACAGGCAAAAATTTAGAACCATCAAATTAACTCGAGCATATAAATTGACGTCAAAAATGTTGTATTTTTCTATATGATATAGTATCCGGCGTTTATGTGGATGATAAGTACCTACTTCAAAGTGAAACCGGCAGATATGATTATTTAAAAAGTGTCTACCACAAAACAATTTCTAAACAACATTCGGGGTCTCCAAAAAGTAACATGACTATATATTCAACCAATGTCACCAACAAATGGTCATACAGCAATCATTGACCTCAGTTATATTCGCGTCCACCTCCCCTCATCACCATGACCTATCTTGCAAATTGCAGTGACAATCCATTTATCAATCAACCAGGTCAACTCCATCAAGCCACGGCTGCAGGCTTACTCCCGACAGTATCAAGTCGAAAATCAGATACTATTGGTGGAAACAAATCTCAAATCGTAGTTTTAAAGTTCAAACAAGCGCGTGATCAAACACTGGTTAAAAATAAAAATTATCTACATCAAACTACCTATCCTACCCCCGGTTTCTGAGGAACATTTAGCGGCAGTTTATCTATTCAATAGCGTTAAAACTCATAGAAAAAAAAACGCTATTGAATAGATAAACTACCGCTAAATGTACCTCAGAAACCGGGGGCTATTAGTTTCATTTTAAACCAGCGTTCAATCATGCGCTATAGTTTTGCAATTTAAAACTACGACATTTGTTTAAACCAATCGAAATTGATTTTCGACTCGATACTGTCTGGCAGTAAGCCTGCTAATCTAACGAAGAAAATCATAGGTAGGTATCTGCTACATACACTTTGCCATGAACCAATTCGTATAATTCGCGAGGAGAGACACAGGACGACACCCGCATTTACTGAAGACTGATATGAATTTGATTGTAACGTTTTATGAGGGGAGAAATGTGTGTCATGTAGTTTTTCTCGTTATTTAAATGATTTAAATTTGTTGTAACTCGATAACTTACAACGTAAATAAAGTAATATCAGTTTTTAATTTTATATTACTTTTGCTTTTCTCATTTAGTAAGTATTTGTGTCAAATACGAATTATAAAAATAACTCTGCATAATTCATATTCCGTAATATAAAAACATGAATAAAATAATCAACGGCCTATTTACTTATTATCCCTTTAAAGTTTAAAATAACTTAGATTGACAAAATACCTATTATGAGTGTTTTTTTAACAAGTGAACTAGGCTCACGCTAATTAAGTAACTAGCAAATAGTTCATGCATTATTTATTTATTAAGAACTATCAAGAAACTTCATCAAAGTACCAAACAAGTATCGTTATGTAAGTAATGACCTATAAATAAAACTAATACACAAATCAAGATATCTCTTAACCGATAGTCAACATTATAATCAGTACGCCTAATTATAAACTTATAAATAATTTAGTTAACACAGACGAACAGGAAAACTACTTTGTCCCACATTTGTATACTTTTGTAAATATTATTTAACTAAGCCCTTAAGATTTTTCGACGCGGAAATGCGAGACTTGTTATGTAATAAATTTGTGTTACTATATACTCCATAGCGATAGAATGTATGTGTTAAACAACATCCATACTAATATTATAAATGCGAAAGTAACTCTGTCTGTCTGTCTGTCTGTCTGTCTGCTACTCAATCACGTCTAAACTACTGAACCAATTTGCATGAAATTTGGCATGGAGATATTTTGATACCCGAGAAAGGACATAGGCTACTTTTTACCCCGGGAAAATGACGCATTTCCCGGGAAAATTCAGAAAACTCAACGAAGTCGCGAAATATCAATATTATAATGACATTGAATTAACAAAATTCCGTTGCCATGGCAACTGTTTTAATGGCGGATATGCCTTAGCGCGACTTCGTTATACTAAGAGATATAAATAATTTTGAGAATGTTTTTCGTGAAATAAAAGCATACTTTATATCATCACGCTACGACCAATAGGAGCAGAGTACCTAACAGTAAAAAGTGTTACAAAAACATGGAAAATTCTGACCCATTCTCTCTTATGTGACGCAAGCGAAGTTGCGCGGGTCAGCTAGTACATACATAATATCATGCCTCTTATATGCGAAGGTTTAGGTTTAGGTGTATGAAATACACCCACGTTTTGCCATTAACAATGTTATCCCCATGTAATGGAGGGCGAGCGTATTGTCAGATGACGACCGGTAGATATTGGACACATTACCAAACTCCCAGAAATAATGTACCTAATACAAATTAGAACAGACCATTAGCACTTTGCCCGGTAATCAAAGTTGAGACCTCGTAATCAGCTGTCGAATACATTACCGACCGCACCGCACCACAGAGGCAGTATAAAACACTAACATTTACCAAAATATGACTACACCAGCTTCCGCCCGCTATTTCGTCCATGTGAAAAAATATCATGTAAACTATCTGTGTATCAAACTGCATTACAAAACGTTCTGTAGTTTCTTCGTGAAAGAGTTACAATCAGACATGCATCAATCCGCACTAACTTTCGCAATTATAATATTAGTAGTACTTAGGTATTTGTAACTAGCTGACCCGCGCAACTTCGCTTGCGTCAACTAAGAGAATGAGTCAAAATTTTCCCGTTTTTGTAACATTTTTCGTTGCTACTCCGCTCCTTATAACCGTAGCGTGATGTTATATAGCCTATAGCCTTCCTCAATAAATAGGCTATCTAACACTGAAAGAATTTTTCAAATCGGACCAGTAGTTCCCGAGATTAGCGCGTTCAAATAAACAAACAAACAAACTCTTCAGCTTTATAATATTAGTATAGATATATAAAATATATTAGTAATATTAGTATAATATTAGTATACTAGTATAGATAATGTTAGTATAAGTAGATATAATACACCTTAAACATAGCAAGTCTTGTAACGCGTGCATTGTTTCTCAGTCATGTTGATGTAAGTAATGCAGTAAAGTTGCATTCAACTGTGTCCTTGCAGTATTTATAGACCAAGTATGTGTGCGTGTCTGTGTCTGTCTGCACGCAGTGTCTATACACTTTGTGGGAAACTAGAAAGTATTGGCTACTTACTGTGTTAGTCGATATGATTGAATTATAGAGCGCATTGATAATTCGAGTTAGTGAATATTTGATAAAAATAGCGTCGGGATATAAAAAAGAAATACTTAATTCAACTTTTAAATAATAGGCGGCATTCAAATACTGTCATATTTAATGAAAAAATAAGAAAAAAAAACGGCTCCTCTACGGTAACGATAAATAAATAGTAAGCAGATTAAAAGAAAAGTATTACTTCCATTGGATATGTCGTATCTATTTGTATTTGGTTTTCTTAGGTATCCAATTGATTTTCATTCTTTTCTATTTTTGTGAGACCCTCACGACGGACGTAGCAATTATGGGAGGAGCTTGTCATATCGTACTTTTAAATCTTCATAAGGTTCACCTTGTTTAACATTAATAACCAACTTTATATCATATCAATAGTAATAACTAAATAAGCAAATGTGTCCACAAGCGATGCGCACACGTACAAAAACATGGCGGCCTGCATAATGCGGTCAATGCTCTCGCACCGCTATCGAATGAGTTGTAAAGTTGATAAGTGATGTGGGGTCGACAGATCTAGGCTAGTAGCTTGATAGAACAACTAATTACGTGAATATTATTACTAGTAATCTCTTAAGAATCCAGAATCCTGGTGTAAGGAGGTTTTCACGAATTATTATGGTCTTACCAGGGTACTGTTATATTGACGTAAATTTGAAGCTTTTAGCAGCTTAGAAGAGACACGAAAAAAATAAACGGAGGAATATACGACGAATGATTTCGCGGCGTTGATGACTCCACGTCTTCACCGAATTGCGAAAATATAACCCGAGGGGCTAATAAGTTTTTATAACGTAGATTGGAACCACTATTCTCTTAATAACATGCGAAAGTTATAAACACCCACATCAATCACTTCTACGAAAATGCCAACTACTACACCTAATTATGGTAGAAATATTAACAGAAACCTTTCATTACTTCAAGAACACACTCGAAAACCATAATTCAAAAGATTCCTAAACATACTTTTCTTTTCTAGTTAATCCACACGAAGTCAGCTTGCACCGGCAGCGTGTGCTACCTGTCAGATGTCCACCGTCAGGTGATCGCTCAACGCAATGACTTGGACAAGTCTGAGAGGAACAGCGCGTTGAGACGTAGCTACAGCAAGCATCACGGCCGACCTGAGGAGAACAGGAGGAAAGATTCCGATTCTGATAGCGATTCTGATTCCGATACTGAATGCAAGGGATTTGATAGAGTGAGTACCTTTTAAAGGTGTAACTATTTGATTTTATTGGTATTGATGTGGTATTTTGTAGTATCATGTAAGTAATCCACAAAAACTAAAATTGTGGATGACGTAAAACTTTTAGTATCAAGATATCCAAATAGAAATACGTAATTTGCTATTTTCTCAAGAGACCCTTTTAGATTAAAATTAAAGTAATATCCAACTAAAACTTAAGATGAACGAATTTACTAAAATGTCAAATATTTTTCTCGAGTTTCACCAATTTCGATATACTAAACTTGAGGTTTAATAAGGCCCTCAAGTCAAATCAAACAGGCGTTAGCAGATCACATTAAAAGCAGTTCTTTAGTTCATAAATTTCGTACCCTTAACTAGTTTAAACAGGCAATAGACACAAAAATAAATAAATTCATAAAATGTTATCAATTTAAATGTTATCAATTTCTAACAAGTCTCCCAGAAATTTTCATATATTTCTTTTTTCTGGAAACAAGATCCATGCTTCCTATTACATTTAAATTTCTTAGACTAATCTTTACTATATTGTTTTAGTCTCAGTTCTGGCGTCGCAAGATGCGTACAGTCCACAACATACTGGACGTGGACAAGGACGGTCTAATCTCGTTCAACGACTTCCAGCTCTTCGCCGAGAGGTTCAAGTCGCTCGGACATCTTGATGAGAAGCAGACTAAGGAGTTTAACAGTATTATACAGGTAACTGTGCTGATATAAAATATTTTAGTAAAGGGTGTAAAGCATTATGGGAAATCTTCAAGGTTGGCGCTTATGTCTGTATGTATCTTATTTTTTGGGTTCCAAACCCAAATAGTAAATATTTCTAAGACAATTTTGTCCGTCTGTCACCAAGATTAGTTTTAGTTGTTTAGTAATAGTATAAAAACAGAATAAAATAATTATATTATAGATATATAATGGCTCCCATACGACAATCGTATTTTTTGCCGTTCCTTATAGGTACGAAACCTTTCGTGCAGTTAACATACTCGTAAATAGTCAGTTTTTAAGAAAGACTCATCCAAACATTGAGTGAATTTTAAAACAAAATTATGTTCTTAGTTCTGGGTCCCTTTAAAATAGACTTTGTGGCTAATGATTATTATTATTTTGTTATAGAAAACATGGGAGGAGCAATGGGGCGCGATAGAGCCGTACAACTTCGTGACGCAGGAGCAGTACCTCGAGGACATGCACCACGTGCTCAACGACCGCTCCATCAAGAAGCGAGCCTTCTCCTGGCTGCCTTACCTCTTCAAGGTAAACTTCTACTTAATAAGCATGCTTTAGAGTAGATCAATAAACAAGGTATTGATAAAATTAAGCTAATACTAAAATCATTTATTTGCTATATATGCAAGATTTAGAACAGACTTGATATCGGTAGGTACCTAATACGGATTCAAAATGAAAGAATTCAGAAACACTGAGCTCTTTTGTGTACCATTTAATTTGGGGAAATTCCTAGATAATGCTAGCTGAGTGAACTGAGTCACATGGGTTCACATGTAAATAAGTATTTTTTAAGGAAAGGATTGATTTGTTGTTTGATGTTTTACGCAGTTTCGAATTATATCGATGCTAACTTTTCTGAATATTAGGTATAATCCCAGTTGTCTCCTCTAACACTGTCCCCCAGGGTGACAACTGGGAATTTTTCTTCCTACTTGTATTCCTAGTTGTCGGACAGCTGGGAATATACCGAATATATCACGTTCGGCGTAATTATTAATATAATTATGTTTTAATGTAAATTTTCAGGCAGTAGACAAGGATCAGTCCGGCTACATATCGGTGGTGGAATTCAAGCTATTCTTCAAATGTCTCGGCCTGGACAACGAACACGCTGCCGTAGCCTTCGCGGTCATTGATACTAATAGCGTAAGTAATAGTTTATAACATGCTCTTTAAGAAGAAAGCTAAATTTTCATTTTGTTGTGATTTCACGGTTTTTAATTCATTTTGACCATAGAATCTTCAAACTTTGTAGGTAGTTTAACTCTACAATATTTTCACTACAATTTTCGTTATTTTAAAAAACAAATTCCCGGATTTAGTTAACCTGTCGCTGCAATTTTATTTTTTTTTTGTTTTAATTTCATATTTCCACATAAATCATGTGCACGTTGGTAGCAATGAGGTAAAATCATTTTAACCGAAAAACAAACTTCGAATAACTAAATTTTTGGCTGAAATACCATTTGCACAAAACTCCCCCCATATTTTAATGGATTAGTTAACAGAACTGTTCGGCTTAGTTTCGCAACAGAAACAATGACATCTCGGACTCTTTACAATTCTAATCATATTTTTATTTGTTTCAGGACGGCAAGTTATCACTCAAAGAATTCGTCAAACTTGGCAAAGACTTCTTCTTCACGGAAGACGAAAGGAGGGTATCCAAAATGTTTTGGGGACCTCTCGTTGACTAAGTCTAAGCTTGAAAACGCTCATAGTTGCGCTCACTAGCAAAAGATCAGTGGGTTAAGCAACCTTAGCGCGGACATACCACAGATGGGTGACCGTATGTGAGCCGAGCGTCTCCGTGCTTCTGAGGACCCGGTTGTTGTCAATTAAGATAACAGTCTGTTGTTAAGCCATGTCAGAGGTCTTCAGGCGGCTTGAACAACTTTGAGACTAGGTTGACCATTAACCATAAGATTTATAGTCATAGAATCACGACTTAAGAGTCTAAACGACTGCTAAATAGAATAAGTTAGGTTTTAATTGTATGTTATTTTGAAAAGGGCATAAGTTTTGTACTTTTGTAATGAGAGATATGCCTTTTTGAAATTGTGTAGTTGATTGTATTTTGATAATATGAAAGTGTTTTTTTTATGTATGTGTTACCATTTTGCTGATAAGTATTGGTTAGTAGTATATTTTGATATTTAGGTTCAAGATAGGCTATTCAATACTTATAAGTAAGTGGTAACTGGAGCATAGTTTGTCTTAGTTATGGTATGTTAAAAACAAAGATTGTGCACAGCTTCAAAGCACATTAATAAATAAAAAGTAGTTGAATTTGTCACTCATATTAGAATTATGTTATTTTTCAAAGGAATTAGTTAAAATAATAAGTAAACGATATTTTTTTTATATATCTATCTACTGTATACCTCAAAGGAAAAGAAAACACGATGATTTATCTTTTCTAAGAAAGAGAGATTCAAAATACATTTTATATTCTTTTTAACATACCACAATGTAATAAAAATAATTAATAAGTTTACTATAAAAGACTATGATGTACCTAGTGGTAGGAATAACTCCAATCTTACTAGTTTAATTAATGTATAAGACATTCCTATTGTTATTTTTAACACCCATTCATTATATGAATGTAAAAAATATTAAATAGAATCTCTATAATACATTTTTAATAAATATTTTTGTGTTTTCTTTCATACCTCATTATATATTTATAACCTTACTGGTTCTGAATTAATTAAGATAACAGTCGTTGAGCCATGTCAAAGGCATTTCAGGCGGCTTGAATACCTTTGACACTAGGTTGACCACTAATCATACGAGAGAACAGAACAGGTTTTGAATAAGAGTGGTGGAGACACAAAAGTAAAGAAAATTATAAAAAAATTTGCTCGAGCTTGCTGTCGGGGTTCCAGGTTTGGTTCCCAAGTCAAGCACTGTTCCATTCAGGTTATTAAATTGCACAATTGTGAGTAGTACTCCAAAGTTTAGTAGATTTTGATACTCACAAACATACATAATTTAATATTAATTTAATTGCAGAACATACACTGCTTCTTATAATCTTTGTAAGAATATTTATTCTAAAAATAGAATTACAATTTGTTGGGATACTCAATATCTTTATTTAAAAAAACAAACACAAAATCATTTCTAACAATCACATGAGCATTCATACATAAATGAGAAATCCTTATATGTATTAAGTATCTAATAACAAAAATGAAAAATACGAACAAAATTACAATACTTTGCTTACAGCTTTAAGAAAAAATAATTAGTCAAGTAGAATCATTAGATATTTACGAAAATAACGTATAAGACAGATTTAAAGTGAATTTTCTATCCTTACTCAACTTTATTAAAAAAACAATGCAAGTTATTTTGACATAAATTAATAATTTACGCCCGGTTTCTGAGGTTCATTTAGCGGTAGTTTATCTATTCAATAGCTTTTAAACTCATATAAAAAAACGCTAAACAAGTGTCAGTTATTTTTAAATCAATGTTATCAGGCGAATAAAATATCAAGCCAAAAGTAATTAATTATTCAAATAGTTTTTGATCAACATGTATCTTAGGAATCAGTACAAAACCGACAGATTTTTAAAGCAATATATTTATACTTTAGTAATTACTTGCTTTTACTTTACTTGCCATGTCAAAGGCCTTAAGGGCTTGAACAACTTTGACATTAGGTTGACCACTAACCATATGACAGAATAGAAAAAAATCCTTTTTTTTTAAATGTCTTAACACTAAATATGGATTTTGGCACTATTATTTTTTATTTCGACATAAATTACAGGCAAAATAATTAAAGTATATAAGACGTTGGCTGCAAAAAGGTTATGAATGAATAGTATCTAATGGCTAAAATATCAAAGGAAACTAATAATACTAAGTTTAAACAATGCTGAGTTGGTCTTTGAGTAGCTTCGTTTCTTCCACGAGGGTCGATATTTGACTGGTCCTGAAAGTTAAATTATGGTTGAAAGATTCAGACGCTGCTATATTTAAACTCTGCTATTAGGTATTATGAGTAGAAATTTTCATAATATGCATGCTTAATATAGAACAAGCCAAAATTCGATATTTTTTGTCAGTGAAGTTAACCGTAGTGTGTAATACACGTGCAATTATCAAACATTATTTAACGAGGAACGAAATCATTGCCACATTTTGAATTTATTGCCTGCGTTATTTTATTTACGTGCGTTGATTTTATGTTTCATCTCTTATTTTTATTTTTTATAATACAATTTTGTTGAACAAAAAACTTTTTATGTGATTTGCTTTTCAGGAGTAGTTAAGAATTGAGGGGATATAGATAGGTATTGTTAACTTACTGTTGTTGTAGAATGGACTGTATGGTGTCGCTGTGAGACTTGCCCAACACGACGTCCTTCTTCTTGTACTCTTCCTGCCATTGTTTCAACTGAAATTACAGTAAAAAAATATTATTATAAGCTTGCTATTTGCTAGCTTTACTATTCAGTTGCCCCCACTGGTGGGAGTGGTGGGTGTTATCATTATTTTGTAACAATATTATGTTTATTCTAAGGTATGTGGATATTCGTGCCTGAAATGAACAATAAATGCGATTTTTTTTAAGGATGGATGGATGCATCTATGTATGTTTGTTACTCTTTCACAAAAAAGTACTGAAATGATTTAATAACCTAGATTGGCACATAGGACATTTTTTATTAATTTTTTTCTTCTTCTAACCTCTTTGGGAAAAAGACGTAATATTATATATGTATAAAACCGCATTTCGCGATAGTGAATACAACAGGCATATTTTTATAAATTGAACTTTAATAAAACAACATTACCTGTGCAGTCTTATGTCTAGCGTATTCTTTGAGCACATGTATCTGATCAGTGAGCTGTTCCCCGCGACGTTTGTACGTGTCCAGTTCAGAGAGCAGCTCCCGTTCTGCCGGCGACGTGGACGATGAGGCTCGGAGCTTGCGGACTACCGCTGAACATCTGTGGGACAAATTTTTCTTTCTTAGCCGGTTTTAGTGTCCCACTGCTGGGCCAAGACCTCTTTGTGTTAAGAGGAATATACACTCCACTGTGGGACATATTTGGTAGAAAATATTGAACGATAGGACGATGTTTATACTACCTAGTGAGTACTAGTAACTATTTTCTAAGTATTTTTTTGTCATTTTTAAATCACGTTGAATTGAGATCACTACGTTTATCTGTTTTGTAATAAAACGTTAACTGTAACTAAATGTTTACCGATATCAATAAGTCTAAAGTTACTTGTAGTTTTATTTTGGTTTTAGATTGGAAAACAAATAACCACAAAATATTACAAATGTTAGAGGTTGTTCATCATTTGAGGGTCTATCTTTCCCGGCCGTGGTTGTAATGTTTCGTTTCTTACCTATATTTGAGATCATCTTGATGTTTCTCAGCTAACAAGCATTTTTCTCTCAACACTGTTGATTGTAGCTGAACGTCGTCAATATCTTTCTGTAATTTTATATAAGAATATAAAAATATAATATTGCTTATTTCGTGCGTAAAGGTAAGTTACATTTGGATAATATACAAACTATAGGCCGAGTATATGAATAAAAAGGTTATTTATAGAAAAAATCTCTTATTTTCGACAGTTTATACTAAATAGTCGTAGTAATGATAGATGAACTGTAAACCATCCTCAATAATATGTCTATCATACACATATAGATTATAACAATTTCGAAGCCGAGTTCCAGAGATTAAACACCACAATACACAAACAATCATATCATACAAACCACTACATACATTCACATACATTCTTTAGCTTTAATAGTCATATTTAGTGGAAAATCAATAAAATATTAATAATTATGGGATTTATTTGGAATTTACTCTTTGTTTCTTATGCTTAATTATTGAGTAGTAAGTCAATTTACTTGTAAATCGTTGAGCCAGTCGCCATGTTGGCTGCTCAGCGACCTCATCGCGTTGAGTTTCCTGGTGATCGCGTCGGCAGCACGTTGCTGACGCGACATGTACTCGCCGCGCAGTTTCAATATCGCTTGAGTTACGAACTGAAATTATACAAGTGTACAGTTTAAGCGGATATATTAGTGTTCACAATCCCGGATCGAGACACAGTTGCTGATTTTTGTGTCAAATACTGTATTGTCCGGAATAGGGTTGTTGACTGGGTTAACGAAAAATAAATGAAATTTGTTAAAGGTTCACCTAAAATGCTCAGCGTATGTATTTTTTTCTTTAATAATGTTGAAATTGTTATTATTACAGACAGAAACATTTTATGAGGCACTCATTTGATATCAACTAAAATACGAAGCAGTGAC
Source organism: Anticarsia gemmatalis (assembly GCF_050436995.1). Lineage (NCBI taxonomy): Eukaryota > Metazoa > Arthropoda > Insecta > Lepidoptera > Erebidae > Anticarsia > Anticarsia gemmatalis. Next base: position 1,590,037 of record NC_134764.1, on the reverse strand, counting down.
GTCATTACACCTTATTTCTATAATTAATGTGTTTTTAACATTTCATAAAGAGTGGCTGAATTGACTGGTGGACATTAGCCGTTTTACCGGGCTATGAGAGTGAAGGAATAGAGAGTGTACTTGTATATTGTCCATTACACGACATTATAAACAAAGCCCTTTGGCCGGTTTCAATTGACCCTGGAAAGTTATTAAAAATATTTAAAAAAATAACGTAACTAGATGTAAAATCAAGGAACTACTAGTTGTTTACCTCTAAGCACTCCTTAGGCGAAGGCTCCTCTTTCTTATTAATATTCAGAATCGGTTGAGATATATCCCTGGATAGAATCTCTTGTATGATCGCCATGAATGTCAGCTTCTGTTTCTGTAAAAAATTAAAACAAAATTTCAAAAAAAATTGATAGCGGTATTTATAGAAACATAGATAGCGTCGTTCTTTCGGAACAAAAGCTTTCTTATATGCTAAATTTATCTAAATGAGTCGTTTGCGGTTGTTAAAATTTTCATCGAATATTTTATGAAATTGATATTGAATTTCTTGAAATTGTTCTTATACATGTTGTACCATGTTTTATTGCTAGAAGTTTTATTACCACGGTGGAGTTACCTCTTTCAAAATATTGTTAATATCTTCTTGGTCAAGAGCTGGATTCTTCAATTGTAGTTCTTTGTACAACTGTTCTTCTAAGTTGAAAGGTTCCAGAGTTCTGTTAATAAATAAATAAATAAAAACACATACATCTTTGTTAAATAATAATCAAAAATATATTAATTCTATTATATCATATTTATTCAAAAGAAGGGTTTTTGATATAGGTTGGTTGCCACGCCAGGGTTAGATTTCACACGGAAGAAATACTTGCGTGATCTACAGATACTTCTTCCAGGTTAAGACTAGTTTTATTTTATAGCCGTTGCTTGTATTTTTGTTAAAGTGTTCACGAGGCAAGAGTAATTATATTATTAGGGCGGGAGTTGACAATTAAAATAAAATGTTCAAATTCAAAATATCCTTTATTCCGTAAATTTCGTATCAAAGTATTTGAAATAGTCGTATATTTAAATTTTTGGGAAAGATGGGTGATTTTCCGAACTAGTGGTAGATTCAGTGGTTGTGTCACTACTCACTCACAATCACACTATCATAAGTGTCAATATTTGACTTAAATTAATAAATGATTTGAGTGATTGAATGGCTCGTGAGAAGAAACGGCAAGAAACTCAAGAATTGTAAAATGAAGTAAAGAGTGTTACCTGGCCAGCAGCCTGGCATCTTCACATAGTACCAACAGTCTGGGCAGCGGCGGCAGGGTGAGCGCCAGGCCGATGGGCGGCCGCAGCTCCCCGCGCGGCGCCGCGGTACACACCAAGTGTCGCGCGATACTGCGCGTGTTGCACATTGTAGATAGAACCGTCTCCATCTCCGCTGTATACACAAATTAGTTATTATTAGTGTTTAGTTTAAATGATTTTCACTTGCTTCAGCGGTAAAGGAAAACTTGTGATAAAACCTTGCAAGTCTAAAAATGTAATAACACAACTTTAACCTTGAGTTTCGTTAGTCAATAAAGGACCATAATAATATGATGAACCGACCAAGTTTTATTTGGTGAGAACATCATATAAGTGCGTGGTAGTACATACATATATTCACAATTATGTTGTAGTTCTAAAGAAGTAGGTCTTTCGAGATAAACAGCCTTTAAGCAAGCACCACCAAAAATCTTTGGCCAATTCTAACATAATATTTCATAGCAAAAGCAAAACATACACATATGGATACAGTTATTTTATTTATTACAGCGTAAATGAAATAGGTGAATATAATATGATTTATAAAGGTGAATACTTACACTCATCAGCGAGCGCCAAGTCCCTGAGATGCGGCATCATGGCCAGCGTGACGGCGTGCACCCCGCCTGCATGCATGCACGCGTACGTGTTGTGCGTGCACGGGTACAGCAGCACCGGGAACGAGTGCTGCAGCTCCTCGCCCGGGCTCAGCACTATGTTCAACTCTACTGCTTCTACCACGTACAGCGCGTGGCTGTCGTCGTCCTTGTCTGAAGGCTGGAATAATAAAGGTTAGATGTTGTAAAACGGGTAAATATGCTGTTGTCTTATTATAAAGAGTTTTCAAAGACGAAGAGAGTAATAAAGGACTAACTGACAAGTTTACTGCTTATGGCATCTAATAAAAAAAATTGTGCTTCATAGTTACATATCACGTAAATTCACGAATCTATCATTAAAATATTATTGAACTAGATTTGACTTTAAAGCTTAAAAAGTACGATTAGTACATTTTAATTTTGCTTAGAATCAAGAACCGCACTCGACCAGTGTAGGACATTAATGGTTTAATTCATTATTTTTTATAAGGATATGATGTTGAATTGTGTGTAATTGAATCTGCATTTCATCTTATAACATCAAGTGAAGATTGATAATGATGATGATGATCTTTTCGATCAATTTCGGCCACGGTGACGTCTTCGACTCAAACAATGAAAGGTGGCAAAGTGAAAAGTGATGGGTAGATAATTTTCAGGGATTGATTATGTAGTTATTACTTACATTAGGCAACAACATGCAATGGTAGAGCTGCGCGGAGCACGTGGCGACGATGACTAAGGGGGGAGTGTCGCCGGCGCCCAGTGCCGTGATGGAACATGACTCGGAGCCATAGTTGTCGTCTGCAGGAGGGTACATGGCTAGTGGACCTGTCAGTTTCGCTTGAATTGGACTGGAAAGAACACAAGTTTAGTTAGATATGCTCTAGATTACTGGGAATAAAGACAAAGGAGGAGGGTCTAACATAATTTTTATTACACATTTTAAAAGTAATCAAATATTGTGCCAAAATTGGTTGTAAGTAGACTATGCACAGCTAGAAGTCTTGCATTAATCTATATTTTTATAAAATTACTCACTCATAATAAATTTGCTATAAAAAAATACGTGCACTTAAGTTACGAAAAAAGAAGAATTTATTTCGATACAACCTAAAATAAACATCCAGGGATTTTCACAAACTTTAAAATACCTGTTATATTTACCATTAAACTATAACAAAAACACCATATGGCTGTAATCTAACATACACTCACTTAATATTTCTAAAGGCACCACATACCTCTTACTATCCAATTCGCACTGCATCATATAAACGTCGCCATTCCCCCTCAAGATGAGAAGTGTGTCTGAATCGGGAGTGGTCGTGAAGTCTACTGCCGTGTCTCCTAAACTGTCCAGAATGGTCTTCCCGGCTAATAAACCAGATGGTTTCGGGCCTATGGTTAGATTTTTGACCAGTTTCGGACCATTTTTTAAAGCGATGTTGTATAGCCTGGAAAAGAAGAAAGAATTCCAGTAAAATATTATTTGTAGTCCTTTTTTTTAAGACAACTCCCGCATTAAGAATTGCTCTTGTGTCGTGGGGACTTATACAATCATATAAACAACGGACACAAAGTACAACCAGAGTATTTAAGAATTATATCGACATTATTTATCGACATTTTTATCCAAAGGACATATATAAGTACGTAAATATATAAGTACACCAAAAGTGTTATTTCCAAATGAGAAAAGACTTAAGATGAAAGATAACTTTTCTTACCTGATAGTATTATCTGAGCGAAGTACGAGCAGATGTGACAACGATGTGGGATGCCAATGTACTCGTCGCACTTCGCCTGGAGAATACAGGAACCTTTCGTCTAAAGAGTAACTCCTGAAACAAACAAAAACACTCCTTTAGTTTGAGGACACAGGTAATATTATTAAGAACTAGCTGACCTGCACAACTTCGCTTGCGTCACACAGGATGGGTCATATTTTCCCCGTTTTTGTAACATTTTTTACTGCTGCTCTGCTCCTTTTGGTCGTAGCGTAATGATATATAGCCTATAGCCTTCCTGGATAAATGGGCTATCTAACACTCAAATAATTTTTCAAATCGGACGAGTACTTCCTGAGATTAGCGCGTTCAAACAAACAAACAAACAAACTCTTCAGCTTTATAATATTAGTATAGATAAGTAGGTATAGGTATCGCCAAACTACTTAAACACAAGTAGGTATATTAGAAAGTAAATATAACGTATATTAAATGCAGAGGAGTCTGCGTTGTCTAATGTAAAAAACATTCATTATTATGTAGAGAAATTGTTCAAGTCGTTTGGTGGCCTCTGATCATAATTCTAACATTATTATGAGGGACTTATTAATAACACATACCCATATTTGTAATTATTGAAGTATCTAGTACTGCATAAAAGATGCCATCAAAAACATCCTGTAAAAAACCCCAAGTCTCGCAGCTCAGTCTCTCTGCTATAAAATGTCAAATCTATGTAATACCAAGTCGATTAATATATTTAGTCTCTACTTAAAGGATTTTCTGTCTTAAGTTATTAGCATGCCAATATTGATAATATTTTACGTTTAAAACAAATAGATCGACCTGGCCATCGTCATCCAAAATTTGCATAGAGTATCATTTTGATTTTGTTCCTACACAATCAATTTTATCGAACATAGGAAAGTACAGCTTGCCTTACCAAACACCTTCACTGATTAACCTATAAAAAGTATGAAGTCCAAGATCGCGAGCTACCCACATGGCCCTAATAATTTGATTACATCACCCCGCCATCTTGTTTTTTCCTCTTTTTGCGCGGGAAAAACGTGCGGTCTGGATTAATCGTGCGTTTAGAACGCTTTCTTGTCGGGTTTTTGCTTGTTTAATATTAAAATGGGCGGCAGTGATTCCAAACCGAAGGTAGGGAACAAAAATGAGGTACATTTTGCGGTGGTCTGATTTATGAAAGACATTTTTGAGGTTACTCGGACGTTATTGAGGGCTGTTTATTTAATGATTCCGTTTTGTTGTTAGTGAGAAAAAACGTATCTTGGTTTTTCTGTTGCCAACTTAGCTAATTTGATTGTGAAAGCATATATTAGGTCGGGGAAAAACTCTTTTCGCATTATAGTATGTATGAACTTGTAACAAAATCTTTTCTTTACACAAAAAGCTCGACATTTGGGTACCTCACGAGCTCACTGAAAGAAACCTAATGTACCGTGTACTTATTTGTGATTCTTGAAGCCACAGAGATTTTATTACAAGTTCATACATACTATAATGCGAAAAAACTTTTTCCCCGACCTAATATATTATCTTAGTTGTCAAACTCTAACTTTAAGTGGGATAGCGCTACTGCTTAGTTTCTTTAGAACCGAAATTAAATTCTCAAATACTTAACTGTAATACCACATAAATATTTAGATTTTCTTCTTACTACTTAAGAACGTAAATTTTTCCAATATGTAAACTATCAACCACTACAAATTCTTGGAGCATAAAGTAACCAAACAGGACATGACAGCGATAATCCACAAAAAATAACACGCACTATCAATTCAAAAGACTCACACAAGCCGACATATTCCCTAGTGTTAAAATAATGTCTATCAATAGATCTGTGGAAACCGCCGGGGCACTGCATGCTGCACGTCCAATTTCCCCGGTTAATCCCATTGCAGCCGGATCGAGTTTACATCGCGGCCGGCCTTTAATTGCGACCAACTTTGTATTCATTGTTTCATACTGCGAATTTCCAGTAATGTTTGATGATGAAATCTGGTATTACGATTCTGGTTTTTCTGTTTGGACGTTTCAATTTGGGAGTTTGATTGATTAAATTACGCGAGTTGCCTGATTGATCATGTTTGGTTTGATTTCGATTTAATGATTACTTTGTCATTGTTCTGTATAGTTCTTATTGTATTGTGTGGTCAGTATGTTATGCTACAGTTTTTGCAGCTTCGAAGAAGGTTAAGTGACTACTTGGTTAGCGCAACTTCAATGGCGTAAGATTTAGGGATTCTATAATAAAGTAATTTACATTAACTTATTAACGTTATCGACATCTGTTCAATTGTATCTATTATGCGAAATAGAAAATAAAACATCAGGGGAATGCCTTTGCTAAGCAGTGGGATGATACGACTAGCAATATTATAATAACATTTCTAAAAATACTTTCTATATATTTACTCAAAAATGCACAAAATTCATTGCAAACTTAAGTGCAACCCGCATTTTGCAGCTACGCAATGAATATATTGACTCTGGTTTGTAAAAGGGGTGAAGATTGACATTTTCGTAGTGGTCGTTTTGCGCTCAATGAATGCAGGAAAAGGGGTCATTGTGCTATGAGGTCCGCAAATATTCATGTTTCTTTTTGTACGCATATTTAATTTATTGGTTGATACTTTGATATAGGTGAATGTGTCGATGAGGTTAAGATTTTTGTAAAGAAATTGGGATGTTGAATGACGTAATATACGAACAAAATTGAGTTAGCTGGTATCAAGAAAGAGCCTTCATATAATAAGTAAAATTTAGTAACAAAATTATAAAAACGCTCCACCAAAGAAAACTGTCAGTGGTCAGTTACAAGAATATAAATCACACAATTTTTACATAGCAAAGAAAAGGGCGAACATTAGGCGGCCAACTAAAAAATACACATACAGTGAAATGTAAAAATTACAAATGGGACGACATTAGAACAAACGTGGGTTCCGACCCGGCCCGGAGTGTCTCCGGAACAAAAACCGATAAAAAACGGCGAAAAGGATCCGATCCGGTAAAAAATAAGAATCAGACAAAGCGGCCGGACGGCCGGTAACCTCTATACGTGTCCAGTTTTTTTTACGAGCACCCCGCAGCCCTTTTGTCCTTCCGGCAGGCCTTTTTTTAAATAGATCAGGGGCTCGCAAGTAAAGACCGCGGCCGACGTCCACCCTGAAATATTATTGTGGATTTTTCTGCTTGGCATTCATAAATATTTCCCAGGGAGTGTGTCCCCCCCGCCTCGCCGCTCCTCCAACTCACCCCCTGTAGGGGATTTACTCGAATCGGCGTAGAATTATAAATTCGGTTAATAAAATATGATACGATAAAGCCGCTTTTTTCTCTGGCGGACCTCTATTATATTTTGTTTAATTTAAATATGAATAATTAAATTTAAAAAGGAAATCTCGGGGCTAATGAAATTTTTGTTTTCGAGATAATGAATTGAAAACACGCCGTGTCGCTCGCTCACTGCTGTGTTATTCTTTTCTCGCTCATTCGGATTCATCCTTCGTAGTCTAAAAACGCCCTGGAAAATATATTTTTTAAATGTATTAATTATGAATACGAATTATATTTTTTCCATGTTTATCTGACCCTTTATACTATCTGAGGTCCTACACGCGAATTGTATTTTTAAAGGCGCACAGAGTAATTAGGATTAATTAATTTTTTAATAGCACAGCGGAAAATTATGTTATATTCATTTTAACAGTAGCCTACTTGATGTAACATCGTTTAAAATGAACCCGTCTGTACTGTGTACTGTGCGCAGAATACGAATACGAACAGTAAAACAAGCAATAATTATACCTTTCAATTTTATTTGGGTCCACATTATCGGGATACAAGTAAAAAGCATAAAAAGAATGTGCGGTCGAGACATGGGTCCCCAAAACCTCGAACAACGCCTTTAATCAACACAAACGCACCCGGCGATCAAACGGACGAGAATTAAAATAAAAAACATTGATCCAGTCTGCCACGACCACAAGGGATTAAAATCGTAACGAACGTATAAAAATATTCAAATACAATACTAACAAATTGATACAAACACTCATTAGGTGCGGATCGCGGAAGGATCCCCCTCGGGTGGGGTGCGACCGCCGCTCCCGCCGATCTCTACCGACATTACAATCCACATCCAACGTACAAATATTATCTAAAATTCCTTCTCATTTATAATCCTTTTGTGTCCTCAGCGCGATGTCCTCCGTCAAATCCCCCCACTCCCCACAGGGGTCGGGTGGGGGTATTTTTATATTTTTAATCGCGTTGGGCATTATCCAAATGGACATTGGCGGGCGCGCCGACTGCCGGTGCCGTCTAGATGATAAATTCTCCTTTCGTTCGACACCGGGCGCAATGTTTTGTTTTGTCCCTTCAGTAATGTCTCCTTTATTGGTATCGGAGTGAAAAAAAAGTACCCTCATAGTCATTAATTACGGTAGATTTGTCTGTTGGTGACTGTTCGTTCTTGGCGACTATTAAAAATGGTTTGCCATCTGTGCCTTCTCCTTGGCTGATTTTTTCGACGTCTGCAAATGAGGATTGATTGTGGCTATCGTTTGATGCAGATTCTTATTGAATACGATGACGGTTTTGTACGTGATCGATGATCCGCCTTTGTGGGTACAATTAGCTTACCATTTTTATGAATAGGGAAGACAATTTTTGCCGGCGTTTTTAATGGATCAAAATATGCCTTTTGTTGTATCCGAAATAACAAACTCTAATTACTTAAAGGCGTTTTATTGACCTTTAATTCCTTTTCCCTATGTCTAGTCATTCAAATATGTTAAATACGAAATCCTACTGAACTTCACGTAGAAAGTAACACATCCTTTTTAATTCGCGCATGAGTACATATCTATAAGAAAATTTTGTCATTATTGCAGAAGCTTCGAAGAAAACCTATGGAAGGAGAACTCTACCAACAATTCTTAAATTAACCGACCAACAATTAAATATTTTTCCTAATTTGTGGATACTCCTATTTCAACAAGACATAAGAATTTTTGATGCTACTTATCTTATTTAGCAACATATTTGAAAAACCGTATTTCCATAACTTGAAAACCGAAAGAAACACGACATATTCACGAGCTGACCAAAAACCGTATAATCAATGAGTTGGTCACGTTTGTTGAAACGTAACCATCAGCGAAAAAACTGTAAAACCGTAGCTAGGAAATCGTGAACGTACATAAATTTAAACCATGTACCGTCCCACGACGGCCGGACCAAAGTTTCACACCATTAAATCTTGCCGCGAGTCCATTGCACTTTTTTGAAAAAGAATCGCTTTTCTATATGCAAATAAGCGAGCCATGGTTACATCACCGAGATAATAGGATCATCTATACGATATCAATTTGGGTGAAATATATTGGGGTATTTTTATGTTTTATTGGACGCCAGGATTTCGGTTCCATTAAACTTTTTTTTTCGAATTTTATGTTACGGAAGATATTGTTCTTCTTGTTGGGAGCTTTTAAAATTGGGGTTTTGTTTAATGTATTGTTTTCTGAGTTATGGCCGGGTATGGATAGGAAAGTAATCCGAGTTGCTATGCATCGTACAAGGGGATATTTATGATTGATACTTTGTAAAAGCTTTAAAGTGCGGTTAAGGTTTCTTTATTGTCGCTTAGTTTTGTTTTACGAGCTAGCAACTAAAAACGTAAAGTAACTGAAAGACAGATTGCATAGAATGCATAAAATTGTTTTATTTTTTACATATGATATCTATACTTAGTTCCAATAATATAATCGAGATTTGTATTCATAAGCCTTTGCTCTCGATATGGGGGCGATATCCACGTTTTCGGGAAATTTCTAAATATCATTAAGACTTCATAACGTAAGGTCCTAAACTTAACACATATACGTTAAACACATCCAAAACGCGCTCAGGGATCTAATTTCTAACAGAAAACCCATGTAGTTTTGTTACTGAGTTGAGACAAACAACTCGTTTGAAGAAATCAACAATGTTTTCAATCACAAGACCAACATACCCTCTTCGACACGGTACCTCTTGATTTTGACACAGTGTTCGACTTTCAGAACATTTTGTATGAAGGTGTGTTGATGTGTGTTTAGTTGGAAAACACGGACACTGTTGAGTGTCGAAGTGACGTGAAGTATTGGCTGGGAAAATGATGGATCGAGAGGTTTTGATACTTTGATTTACTTTCAATGTTCTTCGTAACGTATTTGCGCTTATTTTTTAAGTAAGAGATATTGCTTTTCTTTTTTGTAAATCAATTAAAAGCTCGAATAGCTGATTAATTATTATTATTAAGATGACAACTGTTTATATCGTTATATGTGTATCGAGGATTTGGTAGTCGTAGGTCAGGCCGAAATGAACAATATTATAAAATTCTTCATATAATAGGCAATTTTTCAAGAAAATAAAAGCTTAGAAGACCGTTAAATATGTTACGGTTAAAGTTTATTATCTTTGTCAAAATTTAAAAATGAGTTAAAAGTAAATACTTCATATGATACAAAAGAATAAACTTTATCAATTTTTACACCGAAATGTTTGAACGTCCCAAACAAGAAAAATAGCGGACGAAGCTGTATCAGTTTCGCAACAGTCAACACGTCCCAATCGCGGTACATTATTATCTCGGCGAAACAACGATCACTTCGCCGTACGGACCAACGCTTCGCAATTTTTATTCCTATTCCTTTTTTTGTGTAGCAAACCTCCTTTTTCCCCCGTAACCGCGGCCGCGGCCACACTGTTTAATGATTTGAAAAACGTGTTCTATCAGCCTTTACTCGGAAACAACCGAAAAAAGCCGACAACAAAGGGTTCAGAGTGCAAATATAGACTCATCGGCGATCACTTTACATGTTGCTAAGTTATTGTACCTACTATTGTGACCTTTATTCCTATCTGTGTAAGGTCTACGTTAGATTTTTTCGAGTACCACGTTATGTTTGTTGAAGTGTACGCACAGATCTCATCGGCAATTTATTATATTTTGTCCGTTGGTGAATTTACGATTATTTGAACACTGTGCTCGCACGATTGGCCGAATTCTAATGCCGATAAATAAATGCGCCGGCGATATATGGAGTGGCGATGGACAAAAGAATTCTGTTTGATATGCTAATGAACGTTGATTCGTAATTGTATTGAAAATGTATGAAAAAATATTTTCGTGTGCAATTTTCGTCGATTGTTTTTCATTTGTAGATTGATTGGCGATATGATTTTTCGGTCATGTGTTACCTAAACAACTCAAAATAATGGGCCATTTTGGAAATATTTGTGAAAGTACGAAAACCTATCGAATGAAAAAATCATGAGGCTTTTATGACAAATGAAGTCATGTTCAGTATCAGTAATGGCAATGAGATTCGTTAATTCATAGTAATTATTGATCCAGAATAAATAAAAACCAAACCAGCCCACTTAGGTCAGATTTTGAAAATTGTGATAGTCGTTATAATTACTGAATCTACCACTCACTCGGGAAGGGCCGGTAGAACCTTGTGAGAACAGCTACTGAGTTGATCACTATTTTTTAAAACGAGTGATAGATACTAGAAGCTGTTAAAAAGTTAACATCAAAGCAGGAATTGATACATTCACAATTAAAATATAAAAAAAGTATGAAAAAATAATACATTTATTTGCGAACCCAATAAGGCACAGGTCAATAAAACTGAGTACAATTTACGATATATTTACATATGTGATAAAAAATCGTGTCGTACAACGGGGTCGTGGGTTCAATTCCCGTGCTCGTTTTAATTAAACAAACCGAATATAATATACGGCGGCAATTTTATACGTGTGCGGCCGGCCTAACGACACTTTATAGATGAGTTGTGGACACCTACCATTTGTCCCGCAACATATTAATTTATTATTGTTCAAATTTATACGTGATGTACGGAAAATTTATGGGAAATATTAAATTCGGCCCATGTTTTTTTGTATGGGATTAAATATTTACTCGTGTTGTGTGAAAATGTAAACTGCTTCAGTTTTTATTACATTTTAAGATCAGAAAAGCGCCAAAATCGACTATTTATCAAGAGTTTCTTTCGTTCCTCAAGGAAGCTTTCTTCTCTCGGTGATAGACCGTCCATTTAAACACACTTTTAACTTTTGAAAATATAAATAACCGAAAACGACAATATGATAATAAACTTAACAATAAACTTTATATTTTCGAAAATAATCTAATTGTACTACATATTAAAGAAATATTAATATGACTTAAAAAATGCTAGAAATCAGGTAACTTAAAGTTTTAAATAAGAACCAATACGTTCTAGTAAGAAACTCGCTATGTTCTTAAACAGATCACAGCATAGGCATGTGCTTTTCAACACTAACGGCCAGTGTCTTCATACATCTATAGTAGCTGCTAAATCCATTGACTTTTACTTGACATTTGTGTAGCAAAGGTAAATATGTTACTTCATAGAACTAGCAGTAAATTCGTGAAGAAACAAATTTGACTGTCATTTTTACTTTACCACTATACTTTGGCTGTTACTTTTGATGAAAGAACCTCCTCCTTTTTTGAGGTCGGTTAAAAAAAATGGCTGTAAATTTGATAATGTGAAAAACTTAAAATCGTTTGTGAGAAATTACTACTAGATGCTTTTATAAGAGAGAACACATCGAGTTACCATAGTACCCCTAACTAATAAATAGGGGAAGGTTTGAATAGAAAAATAGAATTATTAATTTATTCTATTTTTGCGCGTGACGTTTAATATGCATGCGGGTTCGAATCCCGTTTGTTTCTATTATTTATACATGTCTAATGCTCGGATTATAACGTGAAGTTATTTTGTATGAAATATGTATGAGATGATGCCGACTGTTATTTATAACTGATTTTTTAATTAAAATATTTATGTTTTTTGTTCTATGAGAGGAGTTTTGGAGGGTATTATTAAGCGGTGGTTGCTGGCCAATGCGTATGGTTTACTAAAGGAAGATCTATAATAGGTTCTAATCCCACACGTAACATTATTGAGACAGTGATCCATTCCGAATACTGTTTTACCTTATAGGAGTGCCGAAAGGATTGTGTAAATCAATGCTAGCTATCCTTAAAATTACAAAAAGTATAGAGTGTTTTTGGACAATAGGTAGAGAGTAATCATCTACAGAAGATACAAAAAGCTTAGAATTGCTTTAAATACTTAAAAATGGCTTAATTGCGTATTTTCTCGTCACAGATACTAAAATACGGTCAACATAAAATACTACTCCGAATTTTTTACATCACAAGTAGGTATTGCCTATTTTTCGAATATATTTTATACTATAACAAGCTTATATTATTTTATATTTTTTCTTATAACATTTCCTAGTTATTGATGTACAATACAAGTAGGTAAACACATTCAGAGTAAGTAGTCCACGTGTAAATAATAAACACAGCGAAAGGAATGATCACAATAAAATATTTGGGGCGAAAATGGCTTTCGCCATTCGCCAAACCCCGACTTTTCACCTTCTCACGGAAACAACAACATTTTTCGCGAGGCGAACGTAACAAGATGTAGTGATTATAGATACGGCACTGTATTTTATGTGTTTGTGAGATATTGATTTAAAAGACAACAAGATTTATAAGTTTCTTAGGTTATGAAATTATTTATTTTAGAGTTAAAGTAAGTTTCGATATGGAATAATAATATGCAGAACAGATTTCCTAGTCTAGGCCTAGGAAATGATTTTCCCATCATAACTTTTTAACTGTCGCATTGCATGTTTAATGTATATCCTATGCAACCTGCACCGAAACGTTAGGCATTTTAAGGTAAAATGCGTGTTTGCATTAATCCCGTATTCGACTACGATTTTCCCATGTTAATAAATTAGACAGAGAGCGAACAAAATTGCTAAAAAAATACAACACATCAATATAATATTTCTCATGTAAAGCAGAGAGAGAGAAGAGCTGTGATGACGAGTCGTTTAAGCAAGCGTCTCCTACAAGTGGTTCCGGGTTCGAACCCCAGGCAAAATATCAACGACTTTTCGAAGATTACTGTATTAAAATGCAACCTTGAATGCTTGAGTTTTCAGAACAGTACTTAAAGGTATGCCAAGTCCTTAATCCGCACTTAGCCAGTGTGGTAGACACATGGTCTAACCCCTCTTATTCCGGGAGGAGACCCTTGCCCAGCAGTGGGACATTAATGAGTTACCTTACGTTTATTTTTAATTTAAATAGAAGATTCATGTTTTAAACTTGTACGATAAAATACTTGGATATAATTCACGTCACATCCAGCAAAAACAACTCTCGGTAAACCTTTTAATAATTAAATGTATAGCGATGTGGGAGTCCGGTGTTCCACGTAAATCGTCGATCCGGGATAATACTGATCAATATTAACGATCAGCGAACACTTCGCGCGTTTCCGCCGCGGTTCGGCCGCGTCCGTTAATTGAATTAGTTATGCGCTCTGATTGGCTGCCGTGTTTTATAGCTTATTGCGTATGATGATGTAACGTTTGTTTTTTGAATTTGATTGGTTGATCGTTATGTTATATTATTTTGTGTATTTTAAAGGTAACATTTCAGAGGCCTGAATATTCGCAAGTCTTTTTGAAAAAAATCCCATTCTTTATCCGTGAAAGGTTTATAATTTTTTAGGAGTACAGTTCAACGACGGTGTAAAAATAAGAAAAATCCAATCTATAATTTTCTAAGCAGGTATCTATATGACAGTATTTTCGAATATCGGTGTTATTATAATAGTAACTTATGGCTTCCGAGTTGAAACTGCCATTATTATGACTCTAGTAATCACTTTCTTAATCAAATTGAGATTTATTTTCAAAATTCCATACAGAATCGGACCAGATTTTTACATAAACAATCAAAACAAAATTACTACCAAATTGAACTAAGTAGATCCATATTCTAGTTATACACTCAGCGGCAGAAAAAGTGGCCCAAGCGCTTATCCTGAATTTGTAAACAAATTAAGTAATATATGAAAGATATTGTTGTAAGTATTTGCGAAGTGATCTGTTTAGTGTTATAAAGTGTTTAATTTGAGATTAATTTAAGTGACGGATGACTTTTTCTAACAATGTGTGTTAGAACTGAATTCGGTGATGATTCGAGAGGTCAGTTGAATTCTGTATTTTGAAATATTGCTGCCCGGAAACGATTTTTTTTATGATTTTTATTGATGACTGGTCTATTTAGATTTTAGAAAAGATTTGAAGATGCCACTTACTGCTGAACAAGTGGCTTAGGTGGTCTTGTTGTCCGATCAGGGCCATTACCATTGAGAGGTGGCTGCATTTTTCAATGTATCGCGTACCACTTTAAGGTCTGCGATTAGGAGGTATCGTGAGACTGTTCTCTACACGCGGCGACCAGGAAGTGGACGAACACGATGTACATCCGCAAGAGATGACCGATTTGTTAACCTCGAGGTGCTGAGAAACAGCTTTCCGACAGCGTTTGAGATTCACTAGAGGCTTCAAGCGGAACGCGGAGTCATTCTTAGTGAACGGAAGATAAGGCAAAGGATAAGAGAACGTAATTTACGGGCAGGAAGACCAGCCCGAGTACCAGAACTCGAGAGACACCATCAAGTTGCGCGATTACGATTTGCTCGTAAACATGTGAATTGGTCCATCGACCAATGGAGCAAGTTCTTGTTTACCTATGAGTGCTGAATAGCATTAAGAGCACCAAATGGTCGTGAGAGAGTGTACAAACGCCACTAAGAACGGTTTCTTCCCAACACAACACGTCAGACGGTCAGTTACAAAGGTGGGTCTGTTATGGTGTGGGGAGGTGTATGTTTGGAGGCACGTACGGAGCTTGTCATCGTAGATCAGAGCCTAACAGCAGCCGAGTACATTGAAGAAATCCTCCAAGACCATGTTGTACCACTTATGGATTTCATTGGTCGGGAGGATTAACTCTAATGCAGTTTAATGCGCGCGCTCGTAGCGCCCGCGTTGTGGAGTCGTACCTTGCTGATATCGGGATTCAAAAACTGGCTTAGCCCGCTCGCAGCCCAGACATCAGCCCCGTAGAACATGTCTGACACATGCTAAAAAACAGTGTACGTGCACTGCCCAACCCACCAGAATCACTTGGTGAGCTAAGATCCGCTCTAGTCAGAGTGTGGGATAAAATTCTTCAAGAAGTAATTAAAACATCCTCCAAAGCATGCCAGAACGCATGCAGGTCACCATAAATGCTAGAGAAGTTAACACGCGGTATAAACTTGATTTTTTCTTTGGTGCAGAATTAGATTTTTGCGAAAACTTTTAATAAACGATTACGAAAAAACCTGTATTTTTTAATTTTTCCCATTTTTGATAAAAAATTACGACTATTTAGTGTAAATTATAACTAAACTTGTGTATAAACTGTTTAACTAATAGTTATAGCCAAAATAATAACCATGTATTGTTATGATAAAAAGTTTTATCGTAGTTTCACTTTGGGCCACTTTTTCTGCCGCTGAGTGTATATATAATTCAATGAACATTTTATGTAGTAAAAAGCATGAGTAAGTTATAGCCAGTAGCGTAACATTTGTACTGAAATATTGCAACCAAACGAGAAATCGTGGGAGTATCGCCCACTACCACGGCTGTTTTATTCACTTCATTTTTTATAACTTGCTAATATTTTACATTCTCAAGATTGAAAAGCATGGTTTATTTTTGCTTTCTTCCATTGGTTATTGTTTGATTCCCAGTTTGGACAATATTAGGGTTTATCTGTTTTTGCTCTAAGAGGTCTATGAATGGCTGATGGATTGTAATGACTGTCGTTATATTATTTAACGAGACTATAACTCAGATTAAAACCCTAAATATATTTAAAAAAGAAGAAAAAAGATTATAGTCCATCTTTTTACAAGAAAACTTCCATGTTAACGGTGGTTCCAGTCATTGATTATCGTAATCAATTTTTCCAAAGTTTAACTTCCGAGTTCAAAACATTGAATTTTAATTCCCATCAAGTATTCAAAAGCAATGATTAATTAGACACGACATACCATACAACATTATCTAAACAAAAAACCAGATAACGATCATAAAAACAATAAAGACGACAATCGCTTACATCCACCCCGACCACGTAAGAACTCTTCCCTCCTAGGGGTTGGAAATGTCCAAGCAATTTTAATACCAAAAGGGGTCAACTATCTGCCTTTTTGAATTCACCCTAAATCGCGTTCATACGAACGGAGAGCTTAAAACTAATACATCTGGGTGGCGTGTGACTGTAAGGGGGTGGGGGCGATGTAGGGGGTGAGGTAGGGGGCGGATAGGGGGCAGGTCGGTGTTAATTATTCACATTTTAATTTACGAAGCCCGGCACCACTGGCCAGTGCGAAGGAAAAATGTCTTGCGATCATTCGACAGTTCTATACAATATGTGGGTGCTCCAAGGACTTTTTTGCTGCAGTTTGTTTCAAGAAAATAAATTGTAAATTGTAATTTGATTTATTTCTCCGGAAATTTTGCAGACCATGAAGTTTGTTATTTACTATAGAAATAATGAATATGCTGGACTATAATAGACTTTTTGCAGACAAGAACACACCTAGTCAGCTTGTCTAGCTAGACTTAAGAAAATATTTGGCGTTTGAGCATATAATCTTTTCCAACCTAGATGAATTTCTTGTAAAACTTATACATATATAAAGTAGATATATTCAATGGTTACATAGTACGGTGTTTTGAAGTTATACAGCAAGCTTTTCCTTGCATTCTCGAACGTTTAGAAAGTTCTACGTTGTGACAACACCCTATATAATCCCTGACATAGCCTTCTGACGACGGAAAGTGATTGGATGCTTTTATACTAGGCACGAACACAGTGTCTTTTAATTTATTGGGAACAGAGGCAGCTGCACTCTTGCACTAACTAGTCAGCAAACGATCAGTGAGTTACCTTTTGGTACAGTCAGTATAAATTTGGGAGATATCTAGCAGTATTTTAATAACTAGTTTGTAAATGATCAGTAAAGTCAGTGTTTTACATAAATGTACTGTACTTACTTCAAATTAGACTTAGGTAGTTATCAGGCTATCTTGCGACTTACATGAACACAATCTAATGGATTTAAGATTAATTTGATTAATACAATAAATTGTTCAGTGTGTAAGCATTACAGATGTCGTGTGAAACTACGCTGATTGATCTTAAGTGTTGTCATACTAATAAATAATAGAAAACCAACGACATACTATGGGCTATAAAAATTTACATTTGTCTGATGACGATACAGTCGAATTTATAGTTAATACATTTAAATAAACACAGACATTTATTTGTTAATTTCAATGAAAAGATAGCAGAAAACCCTTTTACTGCCATGCCATGCCATAACTATAGCCACACAAACATCAACAAAACACTATCTGCAATTAAACCCAAAACGATCGCTCACCAAAAATATTTCGCGAAGGCGGCCCCCCCTAGACCTCAGGTACATTATTCAAACCGGCATTGAAACGCGAGCACAACCCCAAACGTATTAGACATCACTTTCATGACACATGCTATGAATAAACGAAACAAAACCACTTCCATCCATCCCTTTCATCCTCTATTGTAACGAGAGGGACAGATACAGTGCTCCTATTCGATACCGATGAGAAAAACGATCAGAATACGGACCCACGATTGCTATCTAAATAATTCAAGCGTGTATTCAGTCTCTATGGTACTTTACAAAGTTACTTTTTACATCGATTTAAACTATATCTCGTCTTTATGACTAAAGAAATAAAGCTCATTTTTGAATGTGTTTGTTTGGTGTGAAGGTAGATAGAATTGTGTGAAAACGTATGGAGTTTTTACAGGCTCTTATACGAAAATGTCGAACCGAATCGGTGTTCTCATAATCAAAATGTATAGGGCAGAAATTTAAATTTTGTTTTGTTCGAAATTAAATTGGATGTTTTGATGACTTTCGACTTTACTTTGACTTTTGTTTGGTATGTGTTGTATGTTAGAAGATGAAATTTTGTATCTGTGAGATTTATAAATGGAGTTTTTTACTTGTAAAGCAAATTATGTTTTTATTTGTATTGGAACAGTATCTTTATTCATAAAGTAAAATATAATATTGGCAGAGGTCCCTGCACGTAGCTTTTCGACGTTGATGGTTTATGACATAAAACAGAATCGACTATGCCAAGGTATTCAGGCAGCCTGAAAGATATAGTAACAAATAGCTTCTGCTAACAGCCTATACTAAGATAATAGATGGACTATTTCACTATTGGCAGTGAAACTGTCTGTTACTGTGTAGTTAGAATCTAGCAAATATCTAAATACCATTTACAAACAGTCGCTACATCAGTAAGATATCAGTCATACATATTTACATGTATTCTTAAAAACAAGTTATCAAACCAAAATATATTTATTATGTATTATTATTAGCAATATATTAAGTCGGGGAAAAAGTATTTTCGCATTATAGTATGTATGAACTTGTAATAAAATCTCTTTAGCTTCAAGAATCACAAATGAGTAAACGGTTCATCAGGTTTCTTTCAGTGAGCTCGTGAGGTACCCAAATATCGAGCTTTTTTGTGTAGAGAAAAGATTTTATTACAAGTTCATACAAACTGTAATGCGAAAAGACTTTTCCCCGAATCTAATATTATACATTTTCCATACAAAACATACCTTCAAACCACCTAAACTACTGCACATCACCTCCACAGTACCCTAACACAGCACTCTCAAAAACAATGTCTGAATCGTAAAAACCGTATGACAAGATGCGGTGCGATAAGCCTCTAATAACCCGTCACTTCAGTCATTCCGTCAAAACCGTAACCCTGCCCGTAATGCCTGTCATTCGGTAAAGCTTTGAACAAACTGAGGTGGTAAACGCGGATGGAAAACGCGGGTAGTAAACGCGGGTGGAAAACGCTCGTGACGATTTCAACTAGTGAAATTCACATCATAATCTTTGATATATTTGCGCACGTTGTCTTTGTGAATTGACGTGTGAAGAAGAGCTAGAAGACCAGAAACTATTGATATCATAAAACGAATAAAACATGTTTTTTTTTCTATCTGTTTGAAGCGCTTTGACTGATAGGTTTTCTACATCATGGTTTTTAATCCTTAAAGTGGGAGGGATAATATTATATGTTGTAATCTTGTCTCGTTAGTGCAGAATGCAAAAAAAAATGTTATTAAGGGACACAGTAAGTCGCATACATCACTGATATAGTCTAGCAGTGACTGAAACAGTAGGTATCTTTTTTAACTCTCTGTTTAATTATCCTAGACTAAATGTTCAAAAACTAGCAGAAAATATAGTTAAGTAAGCTATCAAACCGCTCATAACCGCGTCTCGCGTCCAATTCACATCAACGTGTTCAAAACCTTACACTCGTCATTCCACATTTGCCGTCGGTGTCGATCATTGTACGATTTGTAATGTAGATGCGTTTTACTCCACCTACTTTACGACTCCTTTCGTTTATACGCCCATGTGAGACTGATATGAATATGGAATTTTATCTGCTTGGAATTTTTGTGCTTTTCCAAATAACATTTGGAGAGTATCTTTGACTATAATTCTTTTTGGTATATTTTTCTTGCAGCAGCATTAGTTTTTGTCGTACTGATCTTATAACTAATAATAAGCTTGTCTTGAAAAGTTCAATAAATGTTTGATATAACATAGATTGATAATGTAATTACTTATACAATTAGAAGTTTAGAAACCTTTTGACTGTGATTTAAGTAATTTAGTAGCTATAACTTATAAACATTTGATCTGTATACTACTGTATACGTCTGATTGAATCGAAATGAGAACAGCATTCCTGGACAAATAATCATGTTACCTTCATTACTACGCAGGGGTCATCATATAATTTTAATGTACTAATAACCTATGCATCACATTCAAAACAAGCGCACCTTTCGCCCAAAAATACTTTAGTTACTTAGAAAGGACTTAATCAATTTTGCTCGCATAGCCGCCTCAGAGCAAGCATTAACATATTTTTGCGATGGCCGTGTTGTGCAAAGGGTGTGAATTTCAAAAATACGACTCTGGCACATTCTCATTAACTTTGGAACACGTAAGGAAGAGGCTGAATACTAATTGAGATCCTAGAGTGATGGGAACAGAACCGACAGATGGATAATTGGCAAATAATTTGCAAAGGATGCTGGAGACTGATTGGGTGTGTGGCGGATTTGAATTTCGTTTGCAAGATAGAGATATGTTTCTTTGTTTTGGGATGTAGATTGGATTTGCTGATAGGTTTTTCGTCAAAGATGAGTGAGATGGAAAATAAGAAGAATACTGCTTTTGACTGATTCTGATCTTAATAACTTCGGATGTATGACGATTTGTAGATCTGTAGTTTTATCAAAGAGCAGCGAGTTAAGTGATCGAAGCGAGTGATGATTTTGAACTAAGTTTTGCGCGTTTGTTAAGAAAATATATGACATAATATATTTTAAGAATGAGTTAAGGTTTTAAGATTCCTGAATAAGGACTTTATTATAATCTACTTTATACCTCTAAATACTCAATAATGATAAAAACAAAGTTCAATTTATATAAAAGAAACCTATTTAAAGAACTACCTAAGTATATATTTTTCTACAGTGTTAGTTAGTAACCTTTTTCTTTGGCCCATAAATAAAAAGTTTATCAACTGGTTTTTCCCATTAACAGAACGTTTACAGTTAATTACGTGAGACGGGTGAATCTATGACTTTTAGTAATGGGCCTTACGATTTAGGTGACGATGTTGAATTGAAAGTTTTATTTTAATTTAAAGCTTTATTTTTAATTGGTACGATTTCTTTTTATATATTTATTTATAGACAAGCTTATGGACTGATGTTACTATTTAGATATTTTTTTTTTAATTATTATAGACCACTTATCTACAATCATAATATTTTCGTATTTTTTTAGAGAAGTTATGTTTTGTTGACAATATATTGAAAATTCTGTAGAAGTTTTGCTATTTTAAATATTGGTAAGTAGTTTAACTAATGATTCTATGTTGTTTACTTAACTAAAACTTCTTTCTATATCGTAAAATACATATAAATATGTTTACGACAAACATGTTTTCATTTGTATACTTTTTAATTCAAGATAAAATATAGTGGTAGACATAGACATACACACATGTTTATTGTATTAAAACTGTGTACAATTTGTTGTTGTTTCGTATCATAATAGTCCCAGGTATTTTAAAAGCTGATAATTACTCCTTCAATTAATTCCATCTTTTACATAACAGTGTCTCACACATCTTATAAACATCGAATTTTGTTTATGCCTCACATGACACTGGCTCGACATACTTATAAACGTCACATTTTGTCCGACCTGTCGCATCTACCTCCTACTCTATACCTTCAACTAAGTCTCTCGTGGGGGCGAACCGGGGGTGATGCTATGCTGTTAATTATACGATTTTCTTTGAAATAAGTTAATAAATATTGGATAAGGCCCGCCCTCGCTGCCCTTTTAATGAACCTAGTGCACCGATGATGTTACATGATGTGATGAATTATGGATACCATGTGAATGTGTGGAGATAAAGTATTGATGCTATTGCATTTATTTTGTCGATTAGTTAAGGGGCTTTTGTTTATTATAGTTTCGTATTTACTTATATTGTATTCTTTGTAACGAGTGGGAAGAATGGATGGTTTTATTACTAACACATCTTTTCCGTTACTAGATCAAAGAATGTTGTCGTTATTTACTATGGATACTTTTTTGCCCCAAATTTCTAACTAGACTCTGCCTGCGACTTCGTCCGTATAAATCCGATCGCAGACACATTGGATTAACACAACCTAACAACCAGCCAATCAAATATATTCAAAAACCAACCGAAAACCGTACTAATCGTCAACCAATGCTCAAATACTAAATTGCGTTCCCACCTGCCAATACAATTCATCAAAAGCTCAAAATCAACAATTAACACGTGCGATGCGCATCAATAACACTGCAAAACCTCTACCAATACTTTGAACTTCTAAATTGCCTACTTATCAAAATTCCACCAAAGGCACAAAATCAACAGTTTACAAGCGATGCATCAATAACACTGCACAAACCAATAAGGCGCCCATAGCCAGTTGCGCTCACCGGTCGGTAAACGATCTGTGGGTGATGCAACCGTTGGCGCGGTCATTCCATAGATGGGTGACCGCATAGTGGTAATTGAACTGGGCGTCTCCGTGCTTCGGAGGGCACGTAAAAAGTCGGTCCTGGTTGTTGTCGATTAAGATAACAGTCGTTAAGCCACGTCAAAGGCCTATGGGCGGCTTGATCAACTTTGACACTAGGTTGACCACTAACCATACGACAAGAAGAAGAAGACTGCACAAACAATTTAGCGTGCAAGATTGCCCACATTGCCCAATGCACCCTCAGTTCACTTTGATCTGGCCGCGGCGCCGATACCTAACTGGATTATTCATCGGGTTCTCACCCAATTCTGTTAATTGGTGGTTAATCCGGTGGGTAAGTGGCAGGTACAGCCGGCGTGTGCTGTAGTTTGATTACTCTTGTAATATAGATGAGGGTTTTCAAGGTGTTTTGTATGTTATTGTTATTTTCTTGGCTTTAGGATATTATCATTGTGTCATAGAGTTTTCTATAAGGTGAGTGAGGTTTCCGAAGACAATGTCCAGGATAGAGCGAAGTCGAGAAGGCTGACCCTACTATCATAATGAGATTCATAGCATGGAAGAGAGAGAGAGAGAGAGAGAGTTTATAAAGTACGAGATGTTTAGAAGTAACTATGTAGCAAAACTGAAATTTTTTTTTCGCTTTCTGCAGCGTGTCTTATAATGTTTATGTATAATAATAATAGCATGGCCTAAAGGGGGTGTGACGGAAACGTGACGTGTCATGACGCTTGTTGCGTCCTTGACAGGTTTTGTATTGAGTCAGGTATATATTAGTAAATTACGATAATTGTTAATTTTTCCTGCAACCAGAATCTCTAGTCTAAGAAGGATCCTGTATGATACGCAATAATTTATGGACATATACACATAACGACCGATCTACAATGAATAAGTCTAATTGTGAGGTAAGACGAAACTTTACTGTTATTTGTAAAACAAACTTTTTTCGCATTATCCTTCTAGCGTCACCTATTTAGCACGAATCACAGATACCCTACGCATCTCGTAGGTAGGTAATATTTCGCAGCAGTAGGCCGAACTCAAGGTGTAAATCCGGTAAGAAACACGTAAGCCACAGTGTCAGTTGTGTCGCGCCAGGCTTGCCCGCAAACCCGCAACGCCTTGCTTCACCTTTTGCCTACGAGATTCAGACAACGTAACGAATAAGCAAGCCTATGTGGGCCTGACGGTTTACGAAATGTACGGCCGTTTGGTTGCAAGATGTGTGTGGTGAATGTATAGAGACGCAATTTGCAGTAATGTGTTTTGAGGTACTATTGTAGATAATTATAAAAGCTCGTAATGTAGCATTTTATTATCAAGCTCATTAATCAGTACCACAATAAAATATAACCGCGAATTGAAACTACCTTTTTTTAAGTCGATTAAAAATCAAAGCAGTTATGAGACAGCATAACTAGTGTTATAAGTTTCAAGTACACAGTAATGTAGCACAGCAAAAAATTATAACAATAGTTATACTTAGTCTTATTTGTTTCCAAAATAGCTACAATTTTATATTGATTAATTGATTAATAATTAAATCTAACTAATTAACTTCATGTTATCTATATTGATCTAGAGTATTGTCTCAACATTTTTGGTCAATAGACCCTTTATAAGTCTTGAAGACTTAAAATAAAACCACAAAATAACATACGAATATAATCTTAAAATGCTATTCTACTCTGAATTAAACTCCAATAATATATAACGAAACATATTCTTAAACAGTAGCACAGTTAACACCGCCGATATATTCTGAATGTAAGTTAGCCGCTAGTCCGAAGCGAAATAACACTAAATCTAAACCAACTTTCCGCGTTCTGCTTGTATATATTACTGCTTTCTTTGTGAAATAGCCAGCATCAGTCGCTACTAAGAGGTTACGTTTAGACGCAAGATAGATTGGATCATTCTTAAAGGGTTCGTGAAATTGGTTTTTTAAATGCTATGTTTGAGAAAATATTTGATTTACTTTTTAATTGCATTCACTTAGACTGGAAGCTGACTCCAACATAGTTGGAAGAAAGGTTAAGCTGATAATGATGTTTTAATTTTAGACTCTATAACAAACGTGCGATCTACGTCATAATCGATCGACTATTGACAAATTTTGTATGAAAACAACTGTCAAAATTGTTATCAGTAAGTTGCAAAACGTAGTCTAAAAGATGGTAAGTAAAAGGAATATGAATATAGAATGAAAGGTAGGGTATGGAATTTATTTCGAAACAAAAATGTGTTGCAATTTTCGGCAAGTTTACTCATACAAATTTGACTCTAACTACAATAATTCAAAATTGATATAACTTTAACTTATTTACTATATTTTCTGGTAAAAATACCATGTTAAAGAGAATATAATAATATGTCTATCGGCAGTAGGGGTCTATCCCCTCGCTATGTCCGGCAAATGCCTTAAGAAAATAACGTTTAATAAATATATTATCTTAAGAGTGTCACGTTAAAATGTGTTAAGATTTCAGGAATTTAATTTATAAGAAAAATATTGTATACAGTAATTTGATATTGTGTGAGAAGATAATAATGAAATATCTTGACTACCTGTATTTAGGTGTGGGTGTTAATAAACGATTTCTCTGCATATTTTACATAACATCTTGTTTTTATCGTTTTTAGATCAAAAATATATTATTATGACTTTCTAAGAATTCAAATTTTATTATTGACTGCTAATTTATAAACTTGGAAAGCTTTTGTTTCCTTGGTACGTGCAAAGTACAGTTTCAAAAACGGTATTGAATTTTGATCATATTTTAAAGAATATTAAACCATAACATGAAGTTAAAAGGTATTATTGTCTACCAAAACTTTAAAAAGCCGACTTACAGACGTAACCCTCAAATCCGAACTTGTAAGCCAACCCCAAATCCTATCAGATCCCCTTAAAACCGATCAAACATCGCAAAAAATACAAGAAAAGGTAAAAGCTCTTTCTCACGTCTAAGTGTAAGTGGCTTAATCGGCCCCCATTGTGTACCGATTTGCGGGTAGATCACTGAAAAAATCCCTTTTTTATCCCCCTAGGGGACCCCTTGGCTCACTGGACCTTGTTACCAGTATCGATAACAAATTGGGGGCGATCTTTAAAGGGTTAAGTTTGGAAGTTCCTTATGAGGGTTATTGAATCTTGTCAAAGGATTGAGGGTAGTTCGTAAAAATGTATGTGTACTTGTTGCTTGGGTTATGGGGATGTTATGAAGATTTTGTATCGTGTTATTTGTACTATGATAATAGGGGGAGGTTTTGTTCTTTGTGTAAGTTTGCGTGCTTTGAATTTTGTAAAACAGCTAAGGAGTTTTGTTTGGGATTTAGACATGTATAATGGTTGTTCTTGCAGTGGCTCAAAGGAGATTATATGATTCTTAATTGATTTCGCAAATGTGTTTAATCCTGTTTATGTTTAGGCAATTTTTTGTTTTTATGTCCTTTTTGAAGTTAAGTCATCTACCGAGACATAAATGCATTAAATCATATATAGCAAAGAGTTTAGAGATCTATAACAAAATATTCATAACATTATACCAATCATATCTAACATTCCCAACTTCAAATTTCAACACAAAAACCTAACAGCGAAACGGCGGCGTTTGATTAACAAGTAAAATGATGCAAGCGGGCGGGAGTCGGCTCTAAAAGAGCGGCCAATAAACCACCTGGACGTAGTTCTGTATAGCAATTAACGGGTTGCAATCCGACTGTTTAATTCCGAACAGTGCGCCGCAATAAACGTAACGGTGCCGGACCGGCCGTGACCACCCACCGAAACGGAATGCGATGAAAAAGGCACGATGTCCACATACACTTGAGAAGTGAAATTACAAACGGCGGTGGCGTCCGCCGCCCCGTAATATCATTCCACGCGAGTCTTGAAAACGAAATTAAATTTTGCATGAAATGGTACAATATACAAAGAAAGTGGGCGGACAAAGGCCGAGTGGCTACCGAGCGCGGTTTGTTACCCGCGAGCTGGACTTATCGCGGCCGCGTGTATGTAATTTGTTTCTAATCATATTACGTTTTTGTTTCGGCCGTTTCTTTGTGACGCGGCTTCACTAGCTAAGATTTAATTTTAATTAAGCATTTTTTACGGTGTGTTTATATTGCTGGGTTTTTCTTTGGTGCACGACATGTATTTCTGTTTAGAAATAATTACATTTGCGTTTAATTATACGGGACCGCACGAGGTGGTCGTGGAGTGCTGAGGGCGAGGTTGCCTTCTCTGTGAACATGTTTAAAGAAAAGCTGAAGCAACAAGTTTAACGTTGTGACTTCTTGTAGCTTATTAGGGTTGCGGTGAGATGTTTACTTTGAGGTACAGCGGTTGAGGTCTGATTGATAAATGATCAAGCAAGAAGGAATACTGTATCTGCGAAAATGTTTAGATATGACAACATCTTGACCGAAAATATAACACTGTAATCGTTGTCATACTAACGCTAGTATCCAAATAGTTATTCTTTGTTAAATATAGAATCGATTTGAATGTATCATAATGTTGAACGTTGTTCATGTTAAGTAGAAGCATTTGTGCTTACGGGTGTAAATAAAAACATCAATACAATTCTTAAAAACTCAACATCATCAAAAAAGGGGTGGAATCGCATTTGCATACACGATGGGTACGCCAACATTAGAACTACGCACCATCGCTCTTGTCCATAATTAATGACGCCCGAACTCGGCCGGTTAATTAGGGCCCTTCATAATGTACAAACGGTTACAGAACACCTCTAGAAAATTTACGCACTCATAAATACACCCAGACTGGCAGCCGGTGATCTCAGCAATTTTCAGTTTTCGGCAAGAGCCTTAATAATTCAACGTGTAGGCACGGCCGTAGCAAAAATGAATACTCTAATGTGAATGGAACTTAGACCGGCCGGGCGGGCAACGGCAAAATAATTAAAGCATAGCATTAAAAATTCTTCCAGTGAGTCTGCGCCGGTCCGGATATGTGATAATATTAATACGGCTACGGGCGGCCCGGCTTTTTGACGTTCGGCCGGTCTTAGGACTCGTGATTATTACAATTATAATTGTGAATCATTTATCGCGCAGACATGTGTGAATTAATTTTAATTAACACCGGTATGTTTGTTGATGGGTCGCTGGCTTTTTAGAAAGCCTTTCGCTAATTTGTAATTGTAAGTTCGCTTGCTGAATTTGTTGAGTTATCTTTGTGTAATGTATCTTAAAACTGTTTTAAAGCAGTTCGTATTTAAGTCGTTTAAAACAAGTGAAGAACTTATCCAAATTATTGTAATGTACGTATTGTAATAGTGTATTTGTCGCTTATTGCTCATGAAATGTACATTTTTCCATGGAAATGTAGGCAAAAAAATCGAAATAGAGGCGATGACACCAAGATGTAAAAATAGCACTTTATATGTAACCATTTACGATCTTAAAGTTGATCATCACTCGTACTCGAAAACCGTAATTACACGTTTCTTAGTCAATATTTGATTTTATCTTAATATCTATGCGTTAAAACCAGGTAGGTACTTCCTAAATCAGACTCCATTAACCTAGCTTCATTCTACTTTATATAAGCACTTCCAATATACTTCTTTTTTATCATTTAGGTACCATTTACATTTACTATCATTAGTTTAAAAACTACTTCAACTCAAACATTTAATTTGAAACTTAATCTACAAACAATTTAAACCCTAATCATTTAATAGTTAAACCAAAATCTTAGTAAAGTGGCCATCTTAAACAAACGGTATTAACGAGATAAGGCACCTCAATAAACATGCTACGGGCCGATATGTAAATACGGACAGTTTGTACAGTACACACTGGACACTGGGTAAATACACGTGTCTTGTGTAGCTGCCTTTATTGAGTGTGTTTGTGATTCCGGATTGGTGTGTTATGAGTTTATTATGATAGATGATAGAAGAAAACTGAACGTAAACATGGATGAAAGTTTTGGCTTAGAATTTTTATTGATGCTTTGTGTCTTGGATCTTAGAAATCTTCTATATCATCAATCAGTATTTATAAAATTCTTTCGTTACTGAGTGATTGACTGATGGACACCGCACCGCCGAAAGTACTGAACATAGAAAGTTGAAATTTGGTATAAAGGTTTTTTAGTAAGTGTAGAGGAGCACTAAGAGAGGATTTTTGGAAATTCCATCCCCATTCAGATACCACGAAACTACAATCCATACAAATTTATGGACTACAAAAATATCACAAAGAATTCAAATCATCAACATATTACTATACAAAACATTTTGAAAATCAACTCGCACTTCTCACTCAATATCCTCAAAATTCCAAACCAAAATATACAAAGCTTGAACAAATAACCAATAAAAGCCGGTTAAAAGATAAAGAAGAAGGATAAACCGGGTCTGGAGGCGCCCGTACGTGGTCCGGATTAACCGGCAAATTGGTTTAAGCCAAAGGCCGGGATCACTGCGAGAGAATCAATCCCAATCGGTTGAGACGTGGGGTAGTATGGTGTGGAAGAGGCTACGCGGTACAGGCGGGATTAAGATGAATAAATTCTTCATGGTGCTGATACTAAGACTAGAATTTTCGTTGAAGAATAAAAGTTGAACAATCGACAATCGTGTCAATTCTTTTAAAATAACGGAAGCGTTTAACTTTTTAAGGTTATTTTCTAGAATTACAGCAGGACTAGTTGGACATAGCGGGTTTATTTTTATTACATACTAGTGATTTATTAACTCAAGTAAGATTGCTTACATGAGTAAATAAATTACTCAAGCAAATGTAGTGTCGAAAATGATCATCACTACGAATTTAACTTTTAATTAACTTAACTTATCAATATTATCAGAAATCTTTGAATGCAGATATGATTGTTTTAAAAAATAGGACGTTTCCTTTCAGCGAAGGAGGGTATCTTCAATATTTAAAGAAGTTCTCCTCGATTGCCTATTTTTTTTCATCCCATATATAAATTATTTGCTATTATATTATTACACAATATGTTCATTAATTTTCTGCCATAATTTGTAACACAAAACGCCAAAAGTAAATAGAGCCCCGTATTTCGGCAGTAGATGTCATTGACCTACAAATAACGAGCCACAATAACTTCTTATAAAAGCACCCTCCATACCTTCCTCTCACGATTTCGATTCCAATAGATTCTAATAAGATTAGTGTTGTCACACGGGTGTTAGATAAAATAGTTTGTGGCCTATAATTGGGGTTCAGGTTGAGACGACCGATGTCAACTACCACACAAACAGAAATAAACCTTATCATCTTTGAACAAAGAGCGATTTAGCTTGAAAAGAGATCCTATGGTCATCACTCGCATGACTAGACAATATCGACTTGGAAGGTGATCACTGGAAATCGTTTACTGTAAATTTCACCTTATTTTGTTGTCAATAAAGTTGTTTTTTGTTTACAAGTTTTGTAGATAGTTTTCTCCGATCGGAGCCCGTTTACAAATTGGATCGGTCGTCGGGTAAATCAGGGTAACCCAGTAATTGAGACTTAGATCGTTCGGTTAGCGGTCGAGGTTGAAGGATTATGTTTGTATGTGTCGGTATCTATTGATCTTCGGGTTCATGTTTAGGATGTTTGATGGTAGATAGGGGTTGGTTTGCGATTGCCTTTTTATTGGTTAGTGGTTCAGGGTTGATGGTTGTAGTGTGGATAATGCTAATTTTGTAGTCAGTTAGTTTCTATGGATATTGTAAAGGGGGAAATGTCAAATGTTTAAATGTTTTATGGAAAACTGGCAAATGTTTTGAAATGCAGGGGCCGAAACAAGTTCTGAGGTCGAAAATACTGATTTTACTGACCAAAAATTCAAAAATACTGACCAAATACAGACCATTTCTAAACCGTTTTTCAGGTGAATGGTGTGAAATAACAAAAAATACAGTCGAATTGAGAAGTCAAAATCCTTTTTTTAAGACTGTTAAAAAGCTTATTTTCGGTTATTGGTCTCCACCATCCCCGTAGTCAACCAGCATCGCCTTTTTAGTGTGTTAAAAAGCTTTGTTAATAAAGTTTTCAATCAGGTCTTACGAATTTTCAATCAGGTCTTACGAATTTTCAATCAGGTCTTACGAGTTTTCAATCAGGTCTTACGAAATTTCAATCAGGTCTTACGGCGACGGCGGTAACGGCACTAAAGAATTTTCACTTCGAAAATATTGATTAAAAAAAAATAGTAAAGTAGTAATTTGCTGTTCTATTGAAGTCATGTGATGCTTCAATACATGTATATGTTACTGTAAAAGCCCGAACTGTGGTAAATCCTAAGATTTTCCAGTATAACCTAAGATTTGCCAACTCTCAATGGTAAAAGTCCGAACAATTCTTTTATTTCGAACTTTTACCTCTATTCACTTGATGATGTCGAGATGTCGCCGGAGCCCCGCTTCGTTTTAAAAAAAAGTTTTTTTCGGTTTAAAAAAAATAACGACAAAGGCTAACTCTCCTCAGCCTTCTAACCTAACCTACCCATGTCGCTTTGCCCAAAACTCCTTCTTTATAACTATGTTACGGTATATAATTATACCGTTACATAGTTATGAAGAAGGAGTTTTGTATATACTGTATATGTTACAGTTTTTAAACTCCGGCTTGTTCGGACTTTTACCATTGAGAGTTGGTAAATCTTAGGTTTTACCTTAAAATCTTAGGATTTACCACTGTTCGGGCTTTTACAGTAACATATATATTACGTAGATCATCAACATAATATCGAGCATCCAAAGCAGCCCTCTGATATGATTACTGGGCAAATCGAGAATGTAAGATTGGCCAACAGCAAAGGAAAACAAAAAAAAAAAACGTGTGTGAGTTTGGAAAAATACTGACAATACTGACCGATTTTCTAAAATACTGACTTTTACTGACCAGGTCCAAAAATACTGATTTTTACTGACTTTACTGACCTGTTTCGGCCCCTGTGAAATGTTTAAAATGAAAGTAGCTTACGTTGTTCAAGGGATATGTTTCCATTGATCAATAGAGAAGTCGTTTGGCAGTTCCATAATTAAACCCTACAAGCAAATAAAATAATTATCCGTTTGCAATAATAGAGACCACTAACTGAAAATAGTCAAATGTAAACATATTATGTACTTACACAAATCTTCAAAAGAACGAAGACGAAAAAACAAAAAACCTCAACATGAAACTAATTGAATCTTGTCATACATAAAAGTAGACACACGTGGAACTATTAACTACAAAAATGCTGCTAACAATGTCTTTACAGATTTACTACTCAACAAAACAAGGGTCCCCATACACAGGGCTATCCGACATCAAAGTCCCCTTCCAGACAGGTCTAACATTATTTACGTAACAAACTCTTTCGTCAAAACAGAATCGATCCTACACAGGAAGTAACAAACAAAGTTCCTTGGTTCTATTCCCGTGCGAGATCTACTTCTGTTGACACAGGATCGAATGTTTGACGTCTGTCTGTGCCAATAATGGACATCTAATTATTTTGGGATTAACTGCTTTTTGAGTTTCTCAAAGAAGAATGGTGAAGTTACTTCAAAATTGTTTTTGGGAATTTATTGGGAAATAACTACCTTGAAGTTAGTATTGATTTAATTTATTGAAGCTTAGTGCAGGCTTAAATAATAAGTTAGAATCTTACAGCACAAACCCATATTCCAGTTCTAAAGAGTATGCAAGATCATCAGCAGCGAGATTCTGTACAGTCGAGTATCGAAATTTTGACATTTAAAATGTACTGCAAAAATATTTCCTACGACGCCCGCCAGAGGCGCTGATCAGATTTTCATACAAAATTTCTCGATGACAGGTCGGTTGTCGGTAGTCGATAGTAGTAGAGAATCGAGCAACAGATCTGACATATTCTTTAGAATTTGGTCAACATTGGACTTGTTCAGCCAATTTCTAAGTGTGAGTTGGTTCTCAGTTTAGAAATTAGCTGATCAAGTTCTAAAATCTTCTTCTAAGAGAACAGCAGTAGATTCCTCTGCTGTCGTCTTAGAAAAAGTGTTATTATAACCCATTATATTGCCACTCAGTGAAAATATAATGGGTTACAATAATCATTTGTCTTTGAGCAGATAGAAAGCTACAAAAAATGCTATAATTAAAACAAACTATCTTTAACTTAATTACGTATTTACCGCTGCATCCTGAGGCACAGTATATGGCATACTTGTGTTAAATTACATGTTTTTTACATGCATCCTATATGTCTTGCCCCGAATGCCGCTTTTTTCAGAGACATTACTCTTTCAACACCCTCTTTTTCAGCATCTACGCTATAGAAAATAATGAATAATATAGATGCTGAAACCATAGTAACTGACAAAATTGTTGCTGAAGGATGAAGAGTTCTTAAACACGACATCTTTCAAACAAAAGCATGCATATACAAAACAATGTACAAGCTAATATAACAGTATATAATATGAGTGTGAGTTTCGGAAGCTGCACAATGCACCGAACAGCGTTCCGATAAGCTTATCAAAGAATATACGAGCCGCCTCGGATAGCTTTAGTGCTATGTAGTTTATTTACTAACGGTGTTATATATTAAGGAATATTGAATATGCCTTTAGAATGTCAGATGCAAGATAATTTATTTAATGCACCTTATGAATATGACTAGTTTTTGTTGCTATCTTGTCCGCATGGAGAAGTTTCTACGGTAAAAAAGTTATTCTATGTCTACATCGAGTTTATTAACTATTTGTGTAGCAAATGTCATCGAAATTCGAAAGTCTTAACTTTATTAATATAATGGTGATTGTTGCACATTTAATTTGCAACACTTGGGGTCAGCATTACGGCTAAATGCTAGTATAAGTACGGCTAGTGTAAATAAGATAAGTATCTGACAGGGCATCTGACAGATTTAGGTGAAAAATTTCACCTGATAAGCTTTTTTATACTGTTTGAGAAGTAGTGAAACAGGGGAAACCGTCAATTTGTCAGATAAATAACAGTTTTTGTTAAGAAACGACGTTAAACTCACATATTTTCAAGAAAACTAATTTTCTGAAAGTTTATCAGAAAATTAGTTTTCTTGATAATTATTTAATTAGATCAGCTATCAAAATATTTGGGAATACAAGAGGTCTAGCGGTACAGCATGACTCTCCGGTGCACAGAGTACAATAGTACTTTTACATAGAGTGATCAATGATCATGTATAAAATGTACCATAGAAAAACCAACTTTACCAATAGTCAGATTTTCCCTTCACTATCCCACATACATACAAAACTGAAACACAAACAAAAGTGTAAAACTCAAATCCTTGTCTGAGACGGCAAGTGGCAACATCTTAGCATAATTAGCTAGAGGGGCCGTTTATAGCTAATATTAGTTGTTGGGATTAATACTAACGACTTAGCTGTGTGTTAACTGCTATTATCATATCTCTTTGGTAGGGTTAAGATTGTCTGAGACGAAGTTTTTTTTAAGATGTTAGTAGGATCCAATTTTGACTTTCAAACTTTCGTTTTGTATGGAAATCATCTAATGTTACATGGGAAAATGAATGATGTTGTTTTGCTATACGTGGGCCATTACAAATATGTAAACTACGTCAAAGTTAAAACATCATAGGAATGTGGCAATATAATAAATAGTTTGTATAAAATGTCAGCGCGAGCATATGTGATGGCGCCAATAAGGGTGGTTACTGAAGAGCAAGTGCAGCTTTTATTTTAATAAACTTTTGACCAAAACCAATGAAACCAGTGTATTGTATAAGTTATGCAATCGAAATTAAGGCCAAACCTTTAAATATCCTATTTTGAATGGTATTGCTAAAGACATGAATATTTTTAATGTTTTTAAACGAAAGAAAATTTGTGTAAAATAAGATTAAATAAGCAGCGATAGAATCCGGTAAAATAGTTTTACTTCAATTTCAGCGACGGAATTTATTTCAGTCGTTTAATTTCCTAGTAAAAGATTTCATTAGAAGTGGTTTTTCAAATAATCTTTGAGTAGAAAAACTGAAATGATTTCTTGTTGGTCTTGATAGCAATAAATTAATAACGAATATTGGAATAACTTAGTGTTTTTTGAGTAAATTATCAGACTATACATTATATCAAAATAAGATTGGGGCAGATGAGATAAACTCTTATATCTACAACGTAAAACATTACGTAAATAACTAAAAAAACATATTAAGTAACTTAATTTTGTATGGTCAATGAACAAATAACTTAACCAATACTAAATTTCATTTGATTGAAATACATACATATTTCTATTTCTACAGCTTATCTCCAATCTACGACAAAATCAGCTTAAACGAACTTACGAACCGTCCCTTCAAAACAAAAAAATCACCCTAACCTACTTATCATAAACTGGAAAACTCAATCGAAACTTAATTGAAACCCATCGACTCGAGTAATACTCGACTCAGACCACAATAAGTATCGGTATGTATAAATTGTAATGCAGAATTCCAAAAACATTACGAAAGCCACCCCTTGATACCCCAGTCTGGATGGTGGATGCGGGCAAATCTTCGAATTAATTTTACTGCCGAAATATGCAAATTACGAGATATAGCCGCCTAATAACATGTACAAAAGAGTGGTGACTCGGGCGCGCGAAACACTTAGATTATGAGACGCTGAGATGTTCAGTTTTGTACCTACAAGGAGCTAGACTCAAGGATATTAGACCAAGTATTTGTGTACTTACTATTAACGCATGACTTTTTATGTCTGAAATGAGTAATAAGAGTTATACCTACTAGTAAATATGAAGTAAAATCTATTAAATTAAAAACCTGTTACTTTTTGATTAAAGCTTTAAAGTTGCAATAATGTATTTTACATTGCGCTATCTTTTGGTAACTTCAAATAATTAGTATTCTACGCTCTTTATTACTGTAAATTACTGCTTTCCAAAGAAATTGTAATCTTAATAAATTCAATCAGTTGCACAAAGCTGATCAACGGAAAATATCATTAACTGTAATGTTGCAGTGATACTTTCAAAGGTCATCATGCAACGGAAAATTCAAAGCATTGTCGTCTCTCCAAAAATTGTCATCTAAACAATAATCTATGACTTAATCGTTACCTCAGGCTAACATTATAGCCGCTTCGAGGAGCTTAATAGGTTACAAAATTTACCGTGATAGTAGAAAATACACGATGCTTACGTGCCAGCTTTCTCAGGAACTTATCAGGCTTTATTAGATTTCAGGTGTTTAGTTTCTTCACTAGACGGCGGTAAAGCCTTTCGTTTTATAGTTGAAATTTGTTGCGATACATTGGACTTTGTTTATGCATAGTTAAGTTTTATGTGCGTTGAAAGTGTAGCGGGGCTGTTCGTAATTTTGATGAGAACGGTTTGATATTTATTATGAGGCGTAGTCTATCATGCGCTTATTTTGTAAGTCGACTTACAGTGTAACATGGAACAGTCAAATACCCAACCGTAATATCTTTACATTTTGAAGCTGTCGTCTACCTGCTGACCACCTTTAACTTTACAATACATAATAACGTAATTTAACAATACCTTAACAATTATAATAGAGTACACTTCCCAAAGACTAAGTATTACGCCGTTATCAAAGCCTCTCTGCGATCAGCCAAAAATACTGTCAAGATTCATCAAAGCTATTTTATCACGTTTTCGATTCAACTGATTTAAGAACCCTACCAACTTTGTATTTTTAACGATAGCACATAGCTGCATCTACACTAGTGTATCCGAGCACGAGCCGAGCACAAAATTGTGTAGTGTGGGCTGACTTAATAGCCTCAAACGAGCGCGTAGAAGAAATTTGTGCTCAGCTCGTGCTCCGCTCGTGCTTGGCTGTCCTAGCGTAGACGCAGCTTAAGAAAACACCAAACTACTTATTCACTTACTTGCACAACACCGTCTGGTTGCCAGAATCAAAGAATCCTCCCCGTCCCCATCTCGAAGGTAGTTCAGCGACGGTGACCCCTCTTGATCCCCAGACACAGATCCTGCTGCCGCACGTGCTGGCCATGATGCGCTCCACCGTGAAGGCCGGTGGAGAGAGGAAGTGGAGTTTCTGGAATGAAAGATTGAAGAGTTAGATGAGAGTTCAGTTTAATGGAGTTGGTAGATTCTGTTACGGACTTTATCGAGGTAAGAATAACTGTTCTTCACAGAAAAGGTAATAATCGGTAGTTGAATTGTGAACTTGCATTCCAGAACAAGATTAATTCATTGACACAAGGTTAAGGTACAATTTAAGAATTATGCATGCCTTTATCACAAACGTTTACTACGAATACTATTGTTATATACGTTCCACAGTTCTTGGTCAATATCCCCATTCCAATGAATAATCCGAAAATGAGATCCTTAAATATAAAGTGTATCGGTGCTTTCACGCTCATTTAAGCAAAACAAGTCAATTAAGTCGTTTAATTGAAAACAAACTTCAAAAGAACAAAGTTCCATCAAATCCCCAAATACCGATAGGAAGAAAAACACAAAAAAAATAATCAACAGAATCCTCTCACATCCGATAACCTAACTATCTCTCCCAAGGCGAAGGAGAAATATGATTAGGAAAGTTTTTTAATCAATAAAAGGAACAAAAAATAAAGTAGGAAGCTTCCCGCTTCCTGGCTGGTGGATTTTTTCGCCTTATTTCTCATTACACCGGCGCCTCGGCTCGTTTCCTTGCCGTCATAGTTATAATCATTTATCGTTTGACGGCCGCCCGCGGTCCGCTACGTTCCTATTTCTAAAGGAAATTGAAAAAGTTGCCTTGATCGTGGAGTGTGAAATAGAATCGGGATCGAGTCTTAGCACGACGCTTGTAAGCTGATGACTTATTGTTTTATGTTGAAGGCGGACTATTGAATTTAATAGTGGTTTAATTGGAAACTATTAAAGTATGTAAACAGTTGCTTTCAGAGATGAGGTTGTAGTAACGCATTTGAAAGGTCGATAAAGCGATATTTGAATTTAAAGTGCTCGTAATAGAAAGTATATCTTTCAGAACACGATAATTCATGAAAAACTTAGGAAATTTGCTAACGTTTTTAAGGAAATTTTCTAGGTAGAGCCGATCTTTAAATCGTCTAGTAAGGTTATATATTTAACAGTTAACAATATTCTCAAAACATTCACTGAAACATAAATGAAAACGTGAAGTTACGCTAACCACACCAAAACTTAACCAAAAACAATCGTGTTTAACAGACATAAACAAAAGATTCCTTGCTCATGAAAATATTCCAACGTATAAAACTAAAGATGTAAAAAACACACGACCCAAAGCCGTACAAAAACTTCTCAATAATAATTTCGTTTAAACACAAGACCTGTACATCCAGATATTCAATACAAAACCCCATAGCTTTGACCATCACAATAAACAGTGTATGTGTATCGCGTACAAAGCGCATTGAACACGCTCGCAAGTTTATACACTTAATGTAGTGGAAACTGCTGCAATAGTTACTATCGCTTTACACTATTAATATCTGTTTGTGGAACTATTGATTTGTTTGTATACGAATTTTGGTAAGTCTATTTTAGTTTGTAAGGTTTGTAATCATTGATTTTAGGATTATAGACTGGCTTCTAGTCAGAACTTTAATCCTATGAAAAGATTTCTCGGGGTAAAAATTTTGCTGGGTGTTGAATCGGGTATACATTTTCCACGTAAAAAAATATCTACACTATAAGGCCATTTGGTAGTTTTTGCTAGGATGAGTCCACAACCACACATTTTTAATCATGATTCTTCGCATTTGTATAATGAGTATGGTTAACGAACAGCTTAATAATTGTCATGTTCGAAATTCTCAATTCTTTTTAGCTAATTAGCACAAATGCGTTGTGAATACTACACCTACCTCATTAAACATTTTCATTCTAAGCAATTAAAGATCTATTCTATACATTCGGCTATTAGTAAAAATGGGATGAAAATAAGTTATTAATAATACTACGATGCTGGGTAATATTGGTGTTTGGATTTCCGTGAAAACGTTTTTTAGGTCGTCTGATTATTTTTCTTTTACGGATTTCAATAATTATTTCAAGGCAAATACTTAAAGCTAACATAATTTAATCCAGCCGATAAATTTCCAAAATTAATCCAACCGGGCGAAACAAAGTAAATCAAATTCTTTACCAGCAAAATACAATAGAAGTTCACCCTCTTCGGCCATTATATAAAACATTGAAAAGCCCAAACGGCCACAGTGCATTAGCGGGTGATTATCGAAAAGAATCAAAGTGGGTTAACCCTACCGAACGGAACCCGGAACGTTTTGACCCACGCGGTAACGCTCGCTTGGGGTTATAGTTGCAACGGGTATTAGATTAAAGTAAGTATCAAAAGCACTAGTTGTTAAAATGGGAATGTACTCCAATGCTGGTCATGTCAGTGTCCAAGTTTTGTTCTCGTATTGGCAAAAGCGGACTCCAATTTTCTGTAACTAATACATTCTTTCACGTCTTCGTTAATTTCCTAGGTATAAGTTCCTTAGGCGATAAGTGCCATTTAATCACCACTAACTTAAATGTGTTTAGAGTTGTCGCAATAATAACAAAAATCCTAGGTAGCAAATTAAGATTTAAATTACAAAAAAATGATCAAATCTTTAGCCATTCGTAGACTTTATTCAACAAAATTGATTATTTAAGCAATTTTCTACCATTTTCTTTCTTTATCCACGTTTTCCCACACTAACCGCTACAAATACGACCGTACACAATCGGGCAACTCGCACGTTGCGGTCACAGCGGGGCGGGCATAAATTCAGACGACGAAAACCTCGGACAGTTCCGAACGGCGGCCTCCGCGACGCGATAATGGCTTCGAATTTCACGCCTAAAATATGGCCGGTTACTTCGAAAAAAAAAAAAGGATTTTATGACCATTCGAAAAAAGAAAGTTTTGATTTTTTTGCACGAACTTTTTTTCTTTATGTAGGTAATTTATGAGAGATTTCTATCAGGTTAATGATTAAAGGTTGTTTTAATTGTAAAGAGTGTGATACTGTTTACGATTCGAAAAGTATAATGATTCGACAAGATTGCCTTCAATTGATATAGTAAACATGAATCTAAGATGTAAGGAATTCTTTACAGTCAGAAAACTACAAGATTATTTTCAACAATCATTGCAACTACAGATGAACAAAAACATATTTTTATAAAACGTTTCAAAAATAATTAATCACACACACCGTCCATTACAAAACCAACCTATATAAATCTAAAAGGCAATCCCAAAACCGAGAGAATAACCATCCAAATCTTTTACACAAACGCATCATTAAAATTCCGTCCGTGGAGGAATTAAACGGAAAAAAACACAAACAATTAAATACATGCACCACGGCAATCTTTTGCCAACCTCTGGTCACGTAAAACAAAATGATGGAAAAAAAAATTGTTATACAAATATACATACATATCTGTGGAGGACACCGATCGCGATACACGCCCCTACGCGGCATGAATATTTTATTTTTTTATAAAACATAATATTGTTAAAAGTCCCTCGAAGGTACGAGAGGTAATGCGACTGCTAATCGTCAGATACCGGGTTCGGGGTGGGGTGAAATATTCGATGTTTTTGACAAGACAATTCGGTGTTGCGAGTTTTAACATGCGTCCAGAATATGGTTAAAGGATCACGTAGAGCTTTTATTGCGCTAGGGGCAATCAAGAAAAGTTTTCACTCACTAAACTAAATATAGATGCCATTATGATTGAATTGGCTGCTACTTGAAGACGTAACACGTTTGAGATTAACGTACTTATCGTTACTTTTACCCCCGCCCTAAAAACAACACATGAAATGAAAATATTTATCATTTGGGCTATTATTGGGCAAAGAAATAAGAAAGGAGTAAGGTATTGAGAAAATTGAGGATTTACACCTTGCTTACTTCGAAAAAAAATCAAAGAATTCTCAAACAGGTAATAAAATTTCTCACGTCATTTTGTTATACCGTCAATAATATTACTTAGAACATAATATATATATAGTTACTAGCTGACCCGCGCAACTTCGCTTGCGTTTATAAAGAGAGAATGGGTGAAAGTTTTCCCCGTTTTTGTAACATTTTTTACTGGTACTCTGCTCTTTTTGGTCGTAGCGTGATGATATTATAGCCTATGTCCTTTCTCGGTTATCAAAATATCTCCATACCAAATTTCATGCAAATTGGTTCAGTAGTTTAGACGTGATTGAGTAGCAGACAGACAGACAGAGTTACTTTCGCATTTATAATATTAGTATGGAAGTATGGATTAAATCAAATAAACTAGTATTAAAAGCTCCTAGACAGCCGTCAGAGCACTGCCCACCTTTGTTTAATTATACGAGATTCAGCTATGTGTAATGTGAATCAGGAATTTTAATACATCGCTACTGTAAAGGCTCTTATTTTTATTGTAATTTTGTTGGTATTTGCATATATTATTTTGGTTTTCTGTATACCTATGTATGTGTTTGGATTAAGTAAATAATTATTGCAGTGTGATCACGTGAAAGAACGTCGTTAAATTGTTACTGTTCTTAGTTAGAAGAAAAAATATGTTTCAGAAATTATTGAGAATTTTGTTTGGTTGTTATCGCTATTGTATAACATTCAAAGTTACTTTTTAGACATACATATCTCACCGGTAATACTTACGTAAGGCGTATCATAATACTTTTCAATCAATTTAAAAACTCACAGATTTTTAATGACATTCGTACAGGCTATCATCCCAATTTTACCGTGCTTACTTATTAGCGTACCGTGCTACAGTAACTATCTTAAGGACAACAACAACTAAGTACATATATCATAAATCACTCATCTCAAAAGTAAAAGAACTTCACATCCAGTACACATCCACTACATTACAAGTACATCAGAATGTAAGCTCCTAACTCTTACAAAATCGACTCCCCATATCTTAAAAACTCCACCAAGCAACTAAATAGCATTTACAATAATTTACAGAACTCAACATCTAAGTTTACACATAAACCGATCCGAGAAGAGCTCTAGTTATTATGAATTAAATAACCTGTAAGTCGACACGTAATTAAGTTTTGTACCGCTACTCGACGGTAGATGGCGGTGGGAGCCGCTGTTTCAGGCTTAAAGGTTGTTTGAGGTAATGATAATTTAGTTCTAAAAGATTATTTATTTTTTGTTGTATTTGAATTAGTGTTTAGTTTATATTTTGATGATAAAGAACTGATTTTGAAAGTATGCTACATGTGATTGGTCATTTTCGTAGCGGTCATCGTAGCTTTGTAGCAGCATCGTAGCTCGTAGCGCTCTACGGCGTAGAGTTAGCTAAAGGAACTAGGTTTAATACTTTTACTGCTAACATTAATTTGATAGTTTAAGCACAAAAATGTATTGTCATGCAAATATATTTTTATAATTATTTGTGGTAGAAATATTTCACACATAAATTATTTTTAAGTAAGTACATAAAGGCAAAAATCAGATTTTCAACAAAATATCAAGTCCGTCAAATTTACATTATGATTCCAGAAAAGTTTCTTCAAAAAAATATATTCCCCTACTTCGTTAAAAGCGCCCAATGCCCCGATAGGTAATACTGAACGAATGGCAACGGCAAACGTTTCATTTTCCAAACTTTTAATCTCAAAGTGGCCGTGCAAGAAAAATGTTCGCGTTAAGGAAATCGTCAGCTCCGAATGTTATCAACTCCGATTTTTGAAGTAAGGGTGCGTTTTTTTGGTATTAATAGACTTGATAATATTTTGCTTGCAGTAAGTACTTCAAACAACAGTTGATTATGTGTAGAATAAGGTAATAATTTGAGGCTTTTTTGGTAATAACTCGTAAAATAGAGTATTTGAAGATATATGCTAAGCTAAATATAAACACTTCAGACAATTTGTGACACATTTCCTTCTGAGGGAATAAGGAATTTTCCTTTAGTGTAGTGACAATTAGAAGAGAAAACCTGTGAGTATTGGAGCGTATTTTATACCCAAAAATAATAATAATATAATCTAATCAGGCCAAATGTATTAAGAAAACACACAACAAAATAAAGTCTTACCTCTTTCATTTAGTAAAAATCTTTGTCTCAACCAAAGTACTTTATATCAAGCAAGTGAAAATCACACGCACACACCTTAACGGTATCTTATACACAAATATTTGTTCACTTACACAATTATAGCATAACTTTTGAGCTAAACTGTAAACGAGTCTTAATCCGCGAGCAAACCTACATCCCATCGAGAAGAGAATGAAGAAATTTCAACTATATGTGAAGGAAAATAGAGTAGATTTTTGTATACAGCTTCCAGGGTGGTTATACCCCGCGATATGAGACGAATTGTTGCAGAAGAGTCATAAAAACTAAGATATTAATGTATCGCGGGAGGCATTAGACGGTCGCTGGATCGATTCCTATGCATAAAAAATGCTAATGGCTCAGAAGAGAGTACGTTGTGCCGGAGTTGGCTGATTTATGTGAAGAGTTTTGTAACTATTCGAGGTTCGATGTCGTTTTGAGGACAGGTGGACCTAAGGCGCGTTAATGGTGGTCGGTGGCTTCTTTGTTATATTTTTATGAAGGGAACTTGAGGTTTCGGAATTTGTTTTGTTGTAAATTACTTTTGACGGTGTGAAGAAATGACGTAAATTGAGTACCTAAAAAGCCAATTGTAGACGTCTGTGTGGGCTTTGCAATAAGTTATTTGTTAAGTTAGTTACGGGTCAATTTAATACGTCAGTGTGTTATTAATATATGCTACGGTGCTACGTAGATTGCTACAGCTGCTACGAACGAGATATTTCGTACAGACATCTATAGGCTACAAGCAAATATGAAGGTAACCCTCCAGAAATACACTTTAAAGGATAATCTAAAGTTATACATTCAAAGATGTATAAAATTAGGCGCAATTTGCACTAGGTCAGCACGATAGACTGAAGGTTTAATCCCTCTATCATATACAGAGGAGATTCTTTACTCAGTGGGACAATGATAAATTAAATTAATATTATCAACAAAAGCAACTACAAGATAAATCCATAAGCCACATACATCATACATTTTGGAGTCGGTACGATATTTCCCATACAACGTTGATACACAATACAGCCTGGCGCCGCGCCAACCAACGTTATCGGCCCCGTCCGCTGAATATTATGACCAATACTTTAGCGAGGATTAAAAACTTATTTAGCTATATTTAAAATTGTTTTTTGGCAACTAGTTTTAGATTTTGAAGTTTTGTGCTAGATTAAATTGACTTTTATGCCGTGGATGTTAAAACTACAGCACTTTAGTCAGAGATTTTGCATCGGGCTTAATCATTTTGTATGGTAAACTATGCCTGAACTATGGTAAAATTGTTACGTATGCATGATTGTTATTATATCTAGAATTGTAATAGACATTGGATAAACACAAATTTAGGGTCTATGGTGCCAATACCATACCAAATGACGATGATGGGACCACAACATGCAATTGACTTGTTTCTTACTCAGGATTTAAATTACTTTGTATGACTGAGGACTAAACTAAATGGTAAATCCTAGGTGATTTTCCTTTCAGATATAATTAGAGGTGTATTAATCCTACACAATGTATTACTTACAAGTTATTATAATAGCATATATACTAATATATAGTAACCAGTGGCTAGAGTCCACGGTAGCCGATATCCTGGCACGAAGCCACGGCTGCAACTCGCACCGTTAATGCTGACGTACAGTTTCATCCCAGGTTATGTGATTATCAGATATGTGGAACTTTAAGGAAGAGGGTAAAGTGATTTTTTTTTAATTTAGTTTGATTTGATGTCTCTGGAAATTTTAGTGGTTGTAGAGAGAAGAATTCTTTGTCTCACTTTTCTGATGAAAAAATAAGTGTTTTTTCTTGTAGTCTTGTAGTAGTCTATTAAAATCGTATTGATATTACTG
This sequence comes from Anticarsia gemmatalis, assembly GCF_050436995.1. NCBI lineage: Eukaryota > Metazoa > Arthropoda > Insecta > Lepidoptera > Erebidae > Anticarsia > Anticarsia gemmatalis. The sequence goes on along the minus strand of NC_134764.1, from coordinate 1,545,246 downwards.
TGTGGACAATCATATTTAGCAAGTAAAATTTTATGGAAAACTTCGTTTCTTTACTTTTATTATAAAAAGTTAACCTTCAGATATTTGTATATCTGATGCTTTAATTTAACTAATTGGGCTACTACGTATAGAATCTGTTCAAGTAATATTTTGTGCAGCCCGATAGCCAGACATTTAACAACCGTACAATTTAAAATATTCAAGTCCTTCGTTGAATCTCACATAAAAGCTCACGTAAAAAGCATAAAATTTGAAATTCGCTCGCAACATTCATTATTAGCAAAGAACAAAACAACGTTAGCCACACAACCTAAATATATCAAAGTATCCAGCGGAGATTCCGAGAGAAAAACGGTTTCCCATAACGTTTACCGAGAAAAATTACATACTGCGAAGTAGAAAGTCGCAAAAGATAGGTTGAACAAAGGCACTTAGCGCGTTTTTCTTTTGATGGGAGCCACGGAGCGGCCATAATGGCTCGCTTTGACTTACTAGATGGAATTTTTAATGCAATAATTTCGATAATTTATCGCTAGATAGCGCGCCTTTGTGGCGGGGCGGAGAGGAGCGGCGAGGGGCGGGAACACAAATTGGTTTTCTTTTTATCAGTAAACATTAGAGTGGCCGACTCGATTGACCTCCGGCTGTTGTGTGAAATACTGCTTCACAAAACGTTTAACTTCTGTGTTATTGTTGCTTTTGCCCCTAAAAAAAACCTTACTGTTGCGTGGTTGACTGCCTTTAACCTTTATTGAGTATGATCGTTTAATCTGGCAGCATTCAGATTAAAATTCTTAACCGATGAAATATTTGGAAATAAATAAATACGTTCAAAATATCTATGGCCAATAGTTAACTAGCTAATAACAAAAAAAACAGGCTTTGGTCATTTTAAATGACAGACTTGTAAAAATTGATTGCAGTTTTCTGAACAGCATTTCGACCAATAAAATCGGAAACCAAAAACACTACAAAAGCCTCCAGAAACCGTCCAGCTGCAATACCTTCAAGCCAATGTGTATCTAAACGTCAGCTTTCAATTCTAAAGCGACACTTTTGAGGTTCCGTACACTCGTAATTAAATACGTGACGTTATTTAGCGATGGCCTCTCCGGTAATTTGTGGTAATGGAAAGATGGCCGGGACGATTTCGCGAACGGTTCAACGTTTATTTTTTTGATATTAAAAATAATATCCATGTTCAAGTTGGCGGAAAATTACGTCTGTTATGGTGTATTGTTTTATCTTTGATGGTTTGCTGGATCTTGAAGCGGAATATAAGTAATGATGGAAGATAATTACTTATTAATGTGACTGTTGGGGGCTCTTAAGAAATAAACGTTTTTTTTGTTGTTGTAAGGTACTCTGATGGTATCTCTGAAGATTTTTAATTACCTTTTATTTTTGGTCAGTTATGGCCATTACAAAAAACAGTGAAAATTGAATTTAAATATGACTTTAGTAGCGATTTAATAAGGTACTAGAATGACAGCAATGAAAAATTCTCTTAAATATGTTTGGAATGATAAAATACGTTTTAGCACCGAATCTTTCAATCACCTCTGCGTAAGACATCAGTATTTTTTTCTAACTTGAGTCAGTAATTAGACCTCATAACCAACTCATTCCTACAACAATCTAGCAAAACAATTTTATAACTAATGTCAATCATAACATCTTACAACCTATTCTACTTCTCACTAACAAAACTAACAAAAACAAAAGCCTACTTAAAATACCTCCACAAAATTCCCACACATCACCGTACAAAACAAGCCAACAGGATAGTAGTTTCTTTAATAAGCAATATCGTAATACAGCAGTCAAGTCATATCGCTTTTGCACTGCACACCAGACACGTTCGTTAATATGAAAATTAGCTGGAATGACGGCACACTAGGAAATTGGCTAGCTCCACCTTCGCTACGTTTATTTATCGATGTTAAGTTTAAGGGCAATTGTGAGGGAATTATGGCTAATTATGTTAGTTTAGATTATGAAGGTTTTGTAAGCGATTTTGTTTGTGGTAAGTTCTTTTGTGTGGTCACAATTCTTGGTATTAACAACTTGATTGAAATGTCGGGTAAACAAATATGGTATCGTATTTTCAATGAGCTAGTGTTGCAGCTTATGCACTAGAATGAGAAATGGGCGATATACGTCTCTTTGAATAATCCACCGTGATAAAAAGTAAATTTTATTGATTGATGATTTAAAATATATTGAAAGATACTTATATTTTATTTGCACTGCACACCAGACACGTTCGTTAATATGAAAATTAGCTGGAATGACGGCACACTAGGAAATTGGCTAGCTCCACCTTCGCTACGTTTATTTATCGATGTTAAGTTTAAGGGCAATTGTGAGGAAATTATGGCTGATTATGTTGGTTTAGATTTTGATTTTGTAAACGATTTAGTTCGTGGTTAATTCTTTTATGTTCTTTTGACAGTTTTCAGTGTAAACGACTCGAACGGTCGGGTAAACAAAAAAGCTATCATAACGTTTAATTTTCAATAGCTCTTTAACTATTGAACAGATTTCGATGAACCTTGTTAGTGTTGTAGCTTATGTATCAGAATGACAAATGCGATATACGAGCATATGAGTGTGATCCATGAATAATTGTTTAAGGTCTCTTTGAAAAGTCCACCTTGATAAAAAGTAAATTTTAATTTGATTGATGATTTAACATATATTGAACAACACTTATATTTTATTAAATTCTCCAGCAAATAAAATCATAAAATTGTATAACACCTGAAAAGATATTAAAGACTGTTAGTAAAATAAACTGGTACATTATTATTTTATGACACATTACGGTGGTCGATACAAAAGGGTGTGATGTCCTTTCCGTTAGGAAACTGTTTTGGGAAAGGGTTTAAAAGATATTTAGTATTACAATCTCTAAATATTTTTATACGAAAAAAATATTTGATCCTTAGTAACTTTGCCCATTTTTCTTATATCAACCTGTGCAGGGTAAAAATAATGCTAATAGGTACTGGTCAAGAATATATAAAAAAAAAACATGTTTAATAAAAAAATAACATCCAGAATTATCCAAACAGTATCCTGTACCAAAACTCTCTAACAAAGAAAGTCACATTCTATGTAGCTATACAAGCTATGTAAATTTTACACCTATTTTGTCGGAATACCCTCAATTTTTCGCAAGTCAATGTAGTACTAAGACACCTGGCGGAGGCGAACAATTTAATTTAAAACAAGAACGTCGGAAACAGCCGAACTGGCCCGATGATGTACTACGATATTGCAGAGCTTGTTAATATAAATTTTGCACAGGCCATCCCTGGTGTTGGATGAAAACGAAAAAAATGAAGGTATATAAATTAAAATCGACTCCGTTGTTTTTTATGTGTTGTGTGGTGCTTTTTTTACTTTTGTAGAATGTTATACAGAATTCTAGAAGCGACCTCTTGACATGTTTGACGGGTTACATTTAACGGTTAAGTATTGGATTTAACATGAGTAAGTACTTAAATATCTTTTCGGATGTTCGCGAAAACCGTTATTATATATTTGTTCCCATAGGACTTTATTCATAAATTAATTTTGATAATTTTAAGCAATGATGTAAAGAAAATCCCGATTCTGAAATAAAATCTAGTCTTCGCTTAATATATAAGCTGATCCATATAGTCAATAATAATACTCAATGAAAAATTTTAAGTTTCTTAAATCTGTTTAAAACAGAACAGATCTAAAACACGATGTCCAATAGAGATCTTTGTTAATTGATCATTGTTTTGTAATAAAAACATGACAAACGCACTTCGTCGGCCACCCTCGTTTGCACCCCGCGGGGCTCGAACAGGTGTAAATACATTTGTTGGTTTACTGAGGGTCTATCGATAGAATACTTTCTTGTCTTTGTGCTAATAACAAATATATTGAAAAATAAATAATAAAATTATGTAAATTAGTGGTACTTTAGTATATTGTAATTAAAATAAGATCGAGTGTGATGTTTGTTTCTGTTAATTATCTTTTCCAGAATTGTGGAATGTAGTTTTAATAGCAATCAATATTGATATTTGACTTCAATGTCTAATACATTAATTCCTTTTTTATTAGATTATGGATTGTTAAATCTTAGGCTACGAGGATTCAATATTCTGGCATGTTTATTAAAATGTTTTTCCATGAAAAATGTACCGCGAAAAAGACACTTTAAAACAGCGCCGGCTACCGTCGTATAGATTCAGAATATTTTAAAATGATGTGCTCTTTTGCAAATAATGAAATTATGCCGGGAGGAGGGTGGGCATCTTACGCTTTTTCCTTCCTTTTGTTTGTTTATTCGTAATTTATCGGTAGATCGAGGAGCGTTATAGATTAACATCAAAGGCATTTCGGGGCGTATACGATCTCGTTAAAATTGAATGGGCCTCAGTAATGAGGGGGAATTGGTGTACGGATCAGGTACGTTTTTTGAATGTACTTTTTTCTTAATAAAGTTAAAAGACGAAGTATTGAAGATTTCATTAGGTGTGGATACGATTGAATTAACTTGCGATATGAACAGAGAGTAAGCATGACTTACACATCCATTAACTTATAGAAGGTCCTGTGTCATTTATTGTGACTAATAATTACATAGGTAAAACTCGAAACTGCAAAATCAACTGATCCTCTAGATCAAAAGCTATTACAAACTTTTAAATAGCCGTTAACGTAACTGTGAAAATAAGATACCAAAAAAAATTTTTTTTCTCATTCAAACGAAAATATTCTTCAGGCTGTCCGAGTACCTTACGCCTCACATTAGTTCGTAACAACATACACAAAAAGGCGTACAAACACCTTCAAAACATAATCACACATAAATACAACAACAGTAAGAAAACGCGATCAAAATCCGCCAGACCAGAACACTCGTTATCACGTTCATTGTTGTTTTTAATGAAATGTGACCGAAATGATGGTCGCCGAAGCATTGTCCGACGGATCGACGGTCATTATCCCCCTTTTCTCCTCTTAATATCGTGAAGGGCCCGCAATAAAATTTGCTTCGCTATGTTTCGGACGTCGGAACTGATCGTGTGACAACTTTAGAATGGGAGATAAAGTTTGTGATGCGTTTTATGACGTCATTGGAGCTCTTGATTGGGTTTTGTTTTGTTGATGTAAAATTGTGTTGGACGGGTCAAGATATAATTTGATTTGGAAAGTTTATTTTAGTTTGAAATGATTGTTCTGTTGTGGGTGTGGGTTGAATGTTGAGTGTACTTTTGAAGTGGTTATGATATTTTGCTCCTTGCTGCATAAGGAGAGACTTATATTTTTTTAAGTATTTAGAAGAACAAGCAGGGCAGCAGTAGCAGGCAATATAGGAAAAACTAATGAAATAAATGTACTTCAGTTGCCGGTTCTTTTAATGAATAGAAGGCGTTACTTTATGTACGCAAATGCTAAAGTTTAATTCGGTTCCAATGCAAATATAGCTCAAACAAATACCCACAAATCTGTTTTCGACTATCGAGAAAACAATGCAAATTCGAGGGACGACGAAAAAAAAACACGTCAAGGAAATTAATAAAACACCCACTAAAGCGAAAACAGGCGGAAAATAGGGAGGCTAGCGAGAAAAAATGTCGACCAGCAACGTGCTCTTCATTACAACGAAATGGAAACACCGAATGAATTGATCAATCAGAAATTTTATGGCCAAGAATCACTCAACGGAAAATAATTCCCCGGCCGTTCGTGCTTGGCTCATCGCCGCCGTTTTAATTTCGTTCTCTTGGGGAGATCGAGTGTCATCCAATCTATCTGACGACTTGAAAAAAAAATGCCATCATCGCCCCGCCCTCCCCTTTGAGACTGTCTTAAAGACCGGCGGGCGATTATGTCCGCGACGGGAGCTTTAAATCGATTGTGTGGCGATAAAATTACACGTTATGGACGCTTCTAATATGCTCGCTGTTAGCTGCAATCTCGATGTTATGGTTAGAGAAAATTAAACTAGAATCGTCTTTTTGGCTTCAGTTTTCGGTGTTACAAGAGAAGTGTAACCAAACTTGTTTCTGTGTTCAATCGTTTATTGATAATTTCTTCAATATGAATGCTATGTTCAAAGGTCTTATAAATAGTAGGTCCAATATTTTCCATCCCGTCGACTTTGACAAGCATTAATTGTACTACAAAGCGGACCATTTGCCTCGTTTTATATTTAAAACGTTCTACTAAACAATCATAACCAAAACAATGATAACATCTTATTAGATACTTAGATTACAGTTTACAGTTTAAAATCCGTCGCACAACAGTCACTTACTAATTCATAATAACGCCTAATCTATCGATGTTTGTTGAAGTGTACAAGCAATTTGACGAGTAATCGCTCTCCATCAGGCGGTAATATCGCATTCTGTTTGCAATCACTAATTAATCAAGATCAAACAGAAATAACAATTGCCTGCACATCCATCATCCGAACTCTAATGTTTTATGGAGGAAAAATGCTTTAGTGCTAATTGGTTTAATGCTTGAGGAAAAGCGAGTTGTGAAATATTGATCTTGAGTCATCGCCTGACCTATTCCTGAATGTAGGTCTCAGACACTGTCGTAAGTAGTTTCATTTTTTAAGCAAAAATAGTCATTGTAAGATGATGACAATTAAAAAGCACCCGTTATTTCGTAGCCAGCTGTCGAGGTTTCGTAGCACGTAGTATGGTTTTCGTAGCAAGCTGTAGTGTCTTCGTAGCAAGCTGTGTGTGTTTTGTTGCGTCTGTAGCGACAGTGCTTAGCCACAAAGATGAATAGTTATTATAAAAGTTTAATCTATTACCTTTAAATAGGTTAATAAAATATTTTGAAACAAGCAATATTCAGTTTAACATCCTGAAACCTTCTTACCTATTCATTAACACAACAAAACAGCGCGTCAGCTGTCTATCCGAAAAAAATATTCCTTGACGTCCATCGCGCTTATTATCCGAAAATTTGAAAGATAATTTTGCAAAGGAACGGGAGGCATTAAAATAGCAATCAAACTGGCAATTTTGGGGTGAAGTGTAGGAATTTTAAATCGAAAAAAAGTCCCACCGATTTGTGATGCAAACGTGCGAAGACGCCGCCCTATATCCGATTTGAATAAAGATCTGCCTTGGACAGAGTCGTTCTGTATTCGTGAATAATTGAAAAGCCACGTTTTTTATATTCGATTTGTTTTCGCAATGGTCAATTTGTTATGCGGACGTAAAGTTGATGAGCTTGAAATACTTGGCGCTACTTTGCTGCTTTGGATATTTATTTGAATTTGATGTAAAAATATGGTGATTGATGAGGAAGTATGGCTGATTATTAAGTATTTCATCGCGTTTAAATTTAGTTTCAGGCTTTCCCATTCACCTTCGATGCAGAACATGGTCTAAAATTAGGCTTGAACTTTATAAGAATCGTACCAAGTAGCATTCTTTGGGCTTAGACTATCCCTAAAGGAAAAAGGCGTGATTTTGTGTGTATACATACGTATGTATGCGTCTATGTTCTTGCTAAGTAATTGTCAGTTGCAAATTCCTTACATCAATACTCATCCGATATAGGAGTATATTATTTACACTGTAGAAATCGACATGATTCACACTGACGAATATATTTTTGGGAGGTTCCTCATATTTTTTGAGGAAAATCTCACCTGTAAAGTATTTGTATATTGAACGTTGTTATGAACCAGATGTATATCACCATAAACAAGCGAGTTGCAATCTTAAAAAATAATAGGCATTAAAAATCACCAAGGTTTACAGGGAGCCGAACGATCAGCCCCGAAGCTATCTTCATTAATGAAAACCATAAAAGTGGGGTTCCGTAGCTGAGAGGACCATTGCGAGTAGGGTCAGTATGATGTGGGAGTTCTTTTGGAGACTAGTTGCAAGTTTCCATTGTGTCCCAAGGAAAGAAAGGGAATTCCTTATGTGAGTTTTTGAAAAGTATAGCAAAAAAATAGCTTAATTAAGAACTTTGGAAGAAAAAGACTTGATTAGATTAGTTTTACCAAAAAAAATCTTAACAAAGTATATTTACCATATTTCTAGAAGCACAGGAAAGTGGGAACATGGCCCAACAGAGGGACACATACATGGCAGAGCTGTAGAGAGTACCTAAATTGTATCAAGAAATATGCCTTTCACGTTTTATATTTATAGAATATAAAACATTACTTCTAATACGAATAATGAGCTAGTAGCAAAAAGAACCAGGAACAATCTTGGGACTTATCCCGACCTCCACAATCTTATAGAGTATCTACTTGTGTAAAAAGTCGCGTCAAACGGCCGACGCCTTATTAAGCCCGCAAGGGATCCAGGTGGGGGGTTGAAAAAATTATAGTATTTAACGATATTAAGTTATTGAAGTTAGATTGGAAGCGTAATTTGTTTCCATAGATTAGTAGCGACTTTGTAGTAGTCGATTTTAATATAATATTAATATGAGATAAAGTGGATAGACCCCTTTTTACGGTAGGGTGACATCAATGGAACATTTCGTAGGTTCAAGTAATGTAGTTAAATAATTCTTTGTAACAATTATATGTACGATATACGTTTGTAAATCCAATAAGGGTTCAATGACAAACAAGGAACAGTTAGTACTGTTCCTCGTACTGCCAAAATACTAGTGTATTTCGGCAGTATTAAAAGTTAATTGCTATGTTCGACTTTTAAGGAGCGCTTTAGTATTTAAACACTTCCTAAAATGCTAAAAAAAGCAAATAACTAAGTGGTTTGGAAGTTTATGGGAGAGGTCTGTAGTGGGACTCTGAAATAGACTAAGTAAAAATCAATTCAAGATTAAATAACAAGCACTGAATTCATTTCGCAAGCTTCAAAAACAGTTCAAAAGAAAACACAAATTAAAACCTTTAGGAAGTCAAACTCTCTATCATTTACAGAAACCACAAAATAGTTTTCAATGTCTAATTCCAAAACAACAGTCGGTGAGCCCTTCAAAACCTTACAGAGCATCCCTTTGAGTGTTCAATCGTTAATAGAAGTTGTTGAACAGCGGTAGTTGTGAAATAGCCAGTCAATTAGCCAGTACTTTGATCATCAGATGGTATGACACGGGTCGGACTGTCTGCGTGCGAGTACTTATATTCTTTGAGGTTGAATCATAATTTTGATCGTGATTTTTGATGTGTGAAATGTGTTATCGGTGTTTCGAAGTTATTGTTCAAAGGTTTTGATGTTTGTAATATTGTAGTGTAGCTTTTTAACGAGATAATGAAAGCAGAGGTATACTTATATAACGTGATATTGGTCGGTTGTATTATGATAGAATGTTGAAGGATTTAACGATAAACTATAAAATGTTTTTGTTTTAAAAACATTTGGTTAAGCAATCATCGAGAATACGAAATACTAAAGGAAATGCGCTTCCAGCTTTGGAGTATATTTATATACATACTCAGTCGGAATAAAATGTTATTTTGGTTCATTATTAGCAGGGAAATTAAGACTACCAGAGTTTTTTAATACTGCATGTTTTCAAGTATCTTGAATTAAAAGACTGAAAACTTTCTATCACCTCAAAAATAACATTTCCACCGTTAATATCAAAACATTATACACAGTGACTAATCGTAGAGTGCTATCATCATCCATGGCTGGTTTTGTTAACGGTTTCTAAACACAAGAGTAACACTTACAGCGATGAACGTCTAACACTTGCGCGGTTCGAGGGAAAAAGCCTTTAAGTTTATATTAGGTACTTTGCTGCTTGTCCTTTGAAACTATAGGCAGCGAGGCGTGATACGTGGAGAAGTCGAAAATGTACGTGTTTTAAATTGATGATACGTGTGTGACAAGGATCGGGTTGGGGTTACTGAAAGTTTCCGTGAAATCCAATATTTTTGTCATTTAAGTATTAACACTTATTGAGGAAGACTGCACAGTGTACAATTAATAAACTCAGTTGGCAAGGTAGAGCTAATTAGAAAAACTGATTAAAACAATAATAGGGAGTCTATTATTGAGTTAAACAGCTTTTCTTACTGGTTTTAAGTCGTAAAGTTGGTAGTTTTTTTATTTAACAAATATTCAGTATGTTTACACCAAAGTTTTATGTGTCGATATAAGTGTCGATTTGTTGTAAAGTAGCAAGTACATTTTAATGAAAAATAAAGTGTTTTGTAAACTAGTATCATACTTCACCACACCTAATTTATAAAGAAGAATATAAGGTAAAAGTAGACAATTCCAATCCAAATTACAGTAAAAAAAAGTCCTCAGCAACAAAAAATCTCATCCCACTAACCAACATTTCGCAAAAAAATCTCTTCAGCAAAAAATCAACATAAAACCGACGTACCAATATTATAATGATACAGAACATTCGCGTTATTAAAACATACAAGTGGCTTATTAGTGCCGAACATGTACAAACGTAGGGTAGACCGATAAAAAATTGTCGGGTTTATAATAAAAGTATACGTAATAACGCCCATTAGTGAGCTGCAAGATATGTATGTTGACATGTTGAAAGATAGTACGTATTACGTTTTGGGAGCTTATAAAGTTGCTATAGGGATAGCGATAGAGACTGTCAAATGTATTTTAGTTTAAAGAAGTTAAAAGTTGAGAATGGTTGTGTACTGAAGTGATACAGTGATATAAGTATTTAAACACACAGTTTCGTCTTCGACAAATTGATTACAAAAATTTAGATTTTGACAAATTATATTAAGTGCGGATTTTATGTGTAGGACTCGGTTACAAATAAAAGTAATTTTTTTTCTTGGATTTTGAAAAGGACAATTAATTATTGAACAAAAAGATACAGCAAAAACTATCATTAAAAAAAGCACCTATGGTATTTAACAACCAAAAAAGGTGTAATCAGCTTGATTAAGTAGCTGTAAGACAAAAATAAACCTAATATACTCCCCCACAATCCGTACACCCGATACACGTTATCGCAACGATACGTAATAAAAGCTCAAGTATCATGTTTTTGCGTAACAAGCAGACTAAATTACGACAATTATTCAATGTTACTGTGTTATCGGCAGTTGTAAAATCGGGAGACAGTAGGGGGACCCTCATTAAGGTGAGAGGAAGAGGGGGGAGGACCTCCACAATTTTGATAATGTCGTCGACGTAAAAAACGGCCGGGCAAAGTTGAATGATGTATTGGACGGTTGGCAAGTGACACTGGCTTCCTTTAACAATGTGAATAGGTATGAAAGAGGTGGGCCTAATGGTAATAAGTAAATGGGGACAGGGTTTCGGTACTTTTTTATAGCTGCCGAAGATGAGTTTGAAAGGCAAGACAAGAAAAAATAGCTACTATTGTACACTGATTAGTCATTGATCAAAGTGTTAATTAAGTAAATATTTTTCAAAAGGTTTTTAATAATGTTTCAAAATGCTACTAATTCATACACTTTTGTATGCTTCTTGAAGCAGTTAAATAGGTTTGGCCAATTATTATATGCAACATTTTGTGTAACCCCATTTAAAACAAATAAATATTGTTAGGTCAATATTAAGTACTAAAAGTTCGCAAATCATAGCCTATACCATTCCTTTGTATTCAAACTAATAGATAGCTATCAATGCATAATATTTTTGAACTACCCGCACCAAAAAAAATCTTCACACTACCTCCAAAATCTCAAAAAGCCACATAAAAAAGCCCAGAACATTCTAACCAAGGAATAAATGCATCGTCATTAGGACGGTTCATTAGTTATTCATCAGGAGTTTCAACAAGTAACGCGAGTTGCCAATCTACTAAATATAACGTATATAGAATATTTTTAACGAGCCTCGCTTCACTGGAAATTGAATACATGTATTTTTACAAGTGGATACTGTGGGTAGTACGCGGATATTTAGATTTTAAAATTTTGAGGGTACTTTGTAATTTTTGTGATAATTTTGGTTCGTTTCATGTTTTAATATACAATTATTAATAAGCTTATGCTACGTTTTATGCACATGTTTTGCTATAAAAACATGGTTAAAAAATGAGGCCATTTTTTCTCATTAACATTTTTTTTTCTTTGACATAAGGTTAATTTCCATATCATTATTCGACATGTATCGGGTTCGAGACCTGTCACAGTATTTCCGCAAAATACAATTTTGTTCAAACATATAATATTTTTATTCCAACAAAGATACAGAATTTCTTAGAAAACATTATTACGAGTACATTAGCAAAGGCCACATAAAAACTCGCAAGTGGGAGCAAGTACATCAAAATATTTATCCCATGAAACACGGCCACACAAATAAGGTCTTGCAAATAACGGCAGGGTAGAGGGGTATCTAGGAAAAATAAATTAAACCAGCCACCTTTGTAGGGAGGGGATTGATCCGGTAGCATTATTGTATCTATAAACATTTCAATTGCGGCGAGACACGCTTATCCACTGAGCAAAGATTACTGAGATGTAGATGGGAACGATGGGAGTTTTTGTGAGAAGGCTTTTCTTGATGATTTCTTTTCTTTGGTGAAACAAGTTGGTTATTTTGCGAATGGTTTTCCTGATTTGGACTAGGTCAAGTATTGATATCGTGGTTTTCGAAATATAATTATGTCGTATTAAGTTTAGTGACTAAATAACTCTACTTAGATCATTGAATTATATAAAAAGTTAAGGTTACAGCGTGCCTTTTTAAACAAAAGCGTTTTTGAGACTTACAAATTTTGTTCACCGACTGACCCAGTAGTTAACTTATAAGCATTTAAGAGTTAATTCAACAAATATTCAAGTTCAGCATAAATAAAATACAAACAAAACGGAGCTACATCTCCAAAACCATTTAAATAAATTAACGTAGTCTTATTTCACCTATTCAAGAACAAAACAAGCTTCCTACCTTCGTCAGAATGTAGAGTCTTCAAGAAACAAATAATCTATGTTAGGCTTGCTCTCTCGCCCGATATATATGCAGATGGAATTATTACCGAGGACGGTGTTAAATAAAACGCGTACAGCCAGAGCTCTACGCTCTTATAGAGAGTAGAGACAGGATTACTGCCTAGTGATGAAGAAGGGAAAATCATTTATTTTATTACCGGTGGAAAAATAATAAGGAGAGCGTAGCATCTCTGGAGTTATGAAGGAAATTTTGGAATTAGATGTTCGTGTAAACAACTACATGTTTGTCTATTTTTTGCTTTAGGTGTTGATCTGTGTGAGAAATAATTAGGTTGTTTTTTTTATTATGGAGAGAACATTTTTGTTTAGAGTGTTTAGTTGCTAGTTTGATTTAGCAAATATATTCAGATGTCCGTCTTTGACCCTGATACCGGTGGCTATTTAGATAATAATTATTAACCTTCACTTATTTTTAAATATATTAAGGCTCGAATTCAAAACTTCTAAATATCTATCAGGTAGATTTTTGACAGTTGCTTTCAAACAATTCCTGGCATTTATTTTTCAGATAGGTTAAATAAACCGAATATAATAATTTTAATTGTGAAACTCGTCCTGACAATATAAATAATAATATGTTTCATTTACACCAAGGCAAATATCGAATGCTCTTCGTAAAACACTTTTCTTCAAACACAATATTTATCAACAAAAGTAAACAAATCAGACAGTCAAGATTTTATTCTCGCTGACGCTCGTCCTGCCAATCATAATATTCTTTTATACAAAATTCATTCCCTATTCTAACATCACCCTTACGGGTATCATACGTTTCAATCAAAATTACACACAATGTGAGCGTTGTTCGTGCAAATTTTGTTTGTATCCGAGATGATTATCGATTGAGTTGCTCAGTTTACAAGTCGAGGAGGATGATAATGTGATGCCGGGATAGGCACCTAACAGGTAGATAGGAACTGTATAGAGATGTTAGTTTGACGCGAGTTTTATTTCAGTATGATTAAGCTTTGACAGGTGACAGCTAATGCTGTGTCATGTATTCGTGGTAGTTAGATATTGATTGTTGAATAACTCTTCCTTGAGTTCAATAGAAAATTAAGATCAAATAAGTTGTGAAAGTTTTGATTTATCAACAGTTGATCATCATTTTTTTTGTGAAATAACATATTGTTTGTTTAGTACTTGTGTATATGTTGGGATAAAGTATGAATATTAACATAGCTTAGTTTGATGGAAGATAATAATAGTTACTTGAAGTATGTTTAAATTTAATTTATTTATAGGCTTTATAAGTTTTCATAATAATATTATTAAAATATGTGTGGGCAGCGTCTATATTTTTGTTATTAAAGTTTTTAAGGCGTAGATGAGAGTTACAGTTATCATTTGTAAGTCGAAAAAACACCATGTCAAATAATATTCATAACGAAAAAAAGAAGCTAGTTCAAACATAAATAATGGACATACAGAAAATCACAAAATACTTTCAACGCTTGACCATTTTGGATCCAACACAAAATCACTAGTGTGACAAAAACTGCTCCAGTATATTCCTAGGTAAGGTATCAACAGCTTCATAAACATATCGTATACGCCCGAACCGTGCGTTTTTCGCGGGGTATTATCAATTATTAAACATCAACATGGAAATAGCACCCGAGAGTATTCCACCCCTATACATTGCTGCTGTATAAAATATTCCCGGATTACTGCCGTACCCGCTTCGGCATGGCGAAATGGTTTTCGGTTTTGTGCAAGTTATTAGTGGGATTTGCATGTTTTAGATTTATTGTATTTTTCTCTGAGGGGCTCTGATTAAGACGGAGTTTGGGAGTTCAAGATGTTTTCCCTGATGTCAAATACCGTGAAATGATACTCCAAAATTTTTCAGAAAATGAAAATACTGATTTAAATTCGGAAAATATATTATCAGCTTATCACCTTTTCGGTTAATTTTATTATTGTCTACATCACCGTTCTAGAATTAGGCTAACTCCAAATCAAATGTCTACAAAAGCTAGCATTTTTATCAAAAGTAATTTTCTTATTTTAACCATTATACTTAGTCTATAAGTGCTAAACTATACCTATCGAATACAAAAATATTTTCAAGAAACATCAACAGACCCTTAGAATCAGCGCGACAACTCTCAACAACATAACAGTGAGAACAACAAGTGGTAATTGTTGTTCGTAATCTGTTTGAGCTGTGATTGGACAGATAGTGCGTGACTGTACTGTGACTGGATACGTTTTATTATGTGTTAGTACTGTGTTTGTATACTAGTGTTTTTCGTTTAAGTTAGGTATGGTCTCATGACTGCATTCTTGGATAAATAATTAAGGTGTGTTAATTACAGAAATCATAATCTATTCATATAGGATTGGTAGTGTTATAACTTATCAGAAAGAGGCACATAATTAAATTACATGATTTTTGAGAAGCTTTTTCGGAAATGGTTGAAAAGTTTGTATTCAAAATGGTACTTGAGGTATTCTTTAAAATCTGCTGTTAACAATGTTTTGTTAATATCTCATGCTACCGGAAGTTTTCATCACCAACCAAAAAGCAGGGTCAAAAGTAGCACACTTATCATGAATATCAATAATTTATTGTCTTTACTCATATATGTATGTATAGTAATCAAATAACATGTATGGTAGATCTGAAATTTCAGTTACAAATATAACTCTTGTCTAATTAGTATCGAAAGCATTTCATCAAATTTATAACTATATTTCTCCCTTTACATGATGACAAGTAAGATGAAAACAAATATTTCTTTACAAGACAATAATCCAAAGACGAAGTAACATCTAGCTCGTCAACATCTCAATCAAGTGAGCTGTTGAATGCCGGCGGTGAAGCGTAGCCGCGCGATGCGTCTGATTGTAACCGCTAGCTCCCAGCTAGTTATTAGCCAATAGCGAATGCCTGAGACGATCCCGTCTTGAGATACCGCTGCTATTGGGTATACTACTGTTTTAGTGAGGGAATTCGAATGCAATATTATGATAGGTTTTATTAAGGATTAAACTTAAGTGTCAAATTGCAGAGTAAATGATTCCCACCGTTCTATTGCGTTTTTCTTTTCCTTTTAATAATACAACTCCCGCTCTAAACTCTACCTGTTTTTAAAAAGACAAATCCCGCACTAAGAATCGCTCTTGTGCCGTGGAGTTTTACAAACATATAAACAACTGACACAAAGTACCACCAGACCCTAAACCACTATTTGTGGATCACACAAATAATTGTTATGTGTGGAAATCGAAGCCACCTTTTTCCCGACGCAGTGGTAGCAACGTAGTCACCTTAAACACTGCGCCACGGAGGCAGTTAAAGTCTCTATGCAAAAAAAAACTTCTATTCCCAATTCTTTGTGCCAATACTCTACGAGTAAGACACTTGATAAGGCCTTTTTTACTTTATTTTAAAGCATTGACAACCAAGTCAAGTCTTCCAAAAAATTTGTACGAATCTACTTTGGATCCTCGGTCTGTAAAAGGCCCCAGACCTAATGATTTTAAAAGTAAAATTTGACCTTTCCACCCGTCTGCCTATCCAATAATTAACAAAACAATAATCCGATCGACAGAGCAACCACGGGTTGCAAACCACATAGAACCTTTTAATTTTATTACCTGACTACGAACCCAATACTCTCCAATATTAACCACGAATATCTGCAACTTCCATTCAATTTTCTAGTCCATTTCCAAACGGTATAATTTAATTGTAGCACGGGTCCTCGGTCCACCGCTTTTTCCTCCGAGTGCAATATCAAGTGTAATTGGTATATTTGATTGCTATTTCTAGATAATTTTAACTTGAAAATTGTTGAGTTTTATATTTGTTGTAGACCATTCCTTGGCTGGTTTTATTAATTTGGCAAATTAACTATGTGTCATGGCTTCTATTATGATATGAAACTAATATCTTTGCAATTCTAATTGGGTGATATTAGTTTGAAAGACGGAATGATGTTTGTTAAGACCTTCGGAGTATAAAGAGTTCAGGATGAAAATGATCTGATTTTATGTATGCATTACAAGTAGGCTATTCATGCCATGTATTGTATACTTTAGTAACCATATACCGTCAAATAAACTAGACTTTGTTTCAAGTAAAATTTTTCTTTTGAGTCAATATTATTAAATTAGATTTTCTCGTAGCAACTATCACAAAAAATCGCAATACATCAACATCTAAAGTAATATTTATTAAAACAAAACAAAACTTCCAATTTATAACGTCCAAGAAACATCTGTTCAGATATAATCAAATTAATCCATCTAGAAACAGATCGAAACGTCAGACTGGACCAGTAGAGAAAATAACCGTCCAGAATGTGAAGACCTCTGAACCACTGAGTAACGTCTTCGAAGACGATGTGTTCTGGAGTGATGGGGGGTCTTGGTAAATTGGTTGTGGGTGTGCGAAATGGTATTATGATGGATTGTATGCCGACCGAATGGTCTTTTGACGGGTCCATCGTTCAATCGTCGACAATCGCACTTTGACAAGGCGTGAGTGCTACGGAAATGATTGGCTCCATTATTTTCCACGTGTCACTGGGGTGCTCGGAATTTGTCTGAGAAAATGAAGTTGAATTGATTGATGTTTATTGAAATGGTGTATTGTTCGTGTTTTTGTCTTTATTGAGAACGATTTGGAGAGACGTGAAGTGGAAATTGAAATATACGATTCTGAATACTTATCAGAAACATGTTTGACTCTATTTATGACGCTGATCAAATACGTGTAAATAGGTTGCTGGATTTGATCTAAAATAAACGAAATAATAATATTTATAAAGCCTACATATAGAACCAAATCAAGTAGCGGCTTACATTAAAACTATAATTTTAGCCAAATAGCACTTCCGTATAATAAAGCCTAAAGGTTACTCCGCACATAAAACCATAAGAGCACCTGAACTTTATTCACTTACAAGATCGATCAAGAAAATCGAAACAAACCCTTACATTGAAGGGTAACTATTAACTCTCCATAAATACGCAAGAGGGCCACCGATAACACGTTATCGGGTCGTTTAACCGCGATATCGGACCAATGATTGTGCCCTGCGGGAGCCCGACGGTTAATCAAAACCTATTATGGCCTGCCCGATATTGCCCTCACAATTACTTTATAATGATGATATTCGAAGGGTATCGTGATAGTTTTGTGGTTAAACTATTGATAGTAAATCTGGTTATTACAAAATCTTAGTAAAATACATAATAGGCCAGTCAAAATGCTTTTGACTGTCCATTCTTACTATTAGCACAAATTGTATTGATTAAGTTTACATTTAATAAATTGTTGGGGGTTACTTAACATACAGACTAAACCACCCCTCAATAAACAAAGCAAATATCTTAACATTAGACAGTCACCCAGACCGAAATATCGAGAAATTCGACCAAACCAGAATTAATGTAAACAGGTAGCGGCAACAATTCGTACCAATATACGGGCATCCAACCCTTATCCAAACATCGCCGACGGTGACCAATAAACACGAAACAGAATTTAATATACACCACAACAAACGTACAACATACATACATATTTTCGTCGAAATAATACGACAGTAGTAATTGAATCGGCCTCAGGCATACTCGGGGTGCGTCGTTAACGTTCCTCGGGAGTGTTTCTACCCTAGATATGCACTAGAATGCTACTACAAAACAAACGCCAGACAGAGACAACGGTATTGTTAATGATATAGGTGTGAGTGAGGTGGGGATAGGGAAAGTGTTTATTATAAACAAAGGATAGAGTCTTATTGGTAGTAAGGTTTTAATAGTCTATTGGACAAACGTGGGTGAAAATTTCACCTCATATGAAGACACAAATTGTCGAGGGTCCTTAATGCCGATGGGAGACGATTTTGCTCTGAGCGTATTAGATTGTCTTTGATGTTTTACAAGGTTTGCATTTGACCAGTTAATTAAATGCAGATTGTAAACGCGTGTCCGGTCGATCGTTTTGGGATTAAATGGTTTGTTTTCTTTTGATCTATTGTTATCGCTTAAGCTTTCAATGGGGTTCTTTTGTAGGAAGTGGACTTCATTAGAGGCAGGAATATTTATACGATGGATTATCATTTTTATACTTTGAAGTAGGTATATTGATTATTTATTAGCAAGTCATAATTAGCGTGCCTTAAGGACAAGGCGAATTAAAAAACATTTTAAACGGGTATTTGACTAGGTAACAACTTTCTTAGTAAAAAAAAGTTTAGTATCATATCACACTTATTCTTAAATTATTCTTACCGCATCTATACTATCCAGTTTATTCATAAGCAAAGTTCTTTCTATTCCAAATAAATAAAAACAAGTCTTTGCGATGTAATAATTACGAGTGTGAATTCGCGTTAACTCCATATATTACTTGCATTGCGTTTCTATATTTGTGCGTTCTCCATTAACGGGCTATGAAACTGGCGTGTTGTTGAAGAAATGATTTATTGTTTACGAATATTATTTTTGGAGGACTTTTTCTTCATACGCTATAAGATTTTTTTAATGACTAAAACGGATGCCTTGAATGTAATGGTTTGCGTTATTTTACTATGTGGATTTTAAAACAAGTAAAAGTCTACATTGATCTCTAGTGAAACGTCAACGCGATTGATAACAATATCGAGAAATACAATATACGACAAAACGTGAACCGCATTTCGTACAAGCAAATCTAGTTTTCACGTAATCAAAACGTTACAAAAATCCAATTTCACCTCATAAAACTAAAATATCTTTTACCAGAAATATTTTTGGTTATCAATTCAGATGTTGAAAATTATGGCGTAAATTCTTCACAAAAACATAACACTGATATTTCTCATAGTACATCTTTTTCCCCAGTTTCCACCCCGCCGGTTTCACAGCCTCCACACCAGACAGACGCGTCTACAACACTCGCGACTGTCTGCGACGCCAACGGCGACGTTTTCAAGAGCACCACAGCACTCGTTGAAAAATTAATATAGCGCACGCATCCGCATTGAAACCTATGTATATGTGTTTTATTTCGTATGGGATCATTGTAACGTACTGTTATGGTGGATAGGAATATGCTTGTGATGGAAATATGGACGCTTTTTGGTTGATTACTGATTAGTAGAAACAGATGTTACATTAATTATGCATGTGATCTATACGAAAATACGGTAGATAATTGAATAGGTATTTTATTACAGTTAGAATAAACTTTTGTTCTGGACAAAAATACTATGAGAGCGGAAAGTTTTGCTTCAAAATGAAAATGGTCAAAGTGTATTTGTTTGCATATGAATTTTGACATAATGAATTTAAGAGTCGCTTATGTTTTAAGTACCTGGAGGACAGTTTAAATATCTTAGGTGTAAAGTTATTACAGGAATATTTTATGTAAAATGATGAGACATTTCACTTTAGTAAATTAAAGGAATACAACCTATCAACTCAATCATTGCATATTCAAACAATTTTTCTATAACCCTCGGGTTACACACTTGAAAATGAAAACAAATAAAACATACCTTTATTTTCTATCTGAACCCTAATTTGTTTAGTCTTCGCTTCAACCCCATACATTGTCTTATAGGGGGTGCCTCCGAATGATCAATTATAGAGGTTTTCATATGCAAATGTCTCGGGAGCAATTTTAATTACGTGTTTTGATTGCATTATATATTGATTGTGTTCATTAGAGGGGGTGAAAGGGGTGGATGAATATTAATGCGGGTGATTATTACTATTGGGAGTAGTGATGTTTTGTATTGGGGATGAAATGTCATTACATTTTAATATTTGAATATGCTCGGTGCCATATTTGTGCATCGGAGATAACAATAGTAGGAGATGTCGAAAGCATGTCATTGCAATATTATAAAACTTACACAGACCTATATGACATGCCAAATGTAAAAGATTTCTTACTCACACGGCAGCTTTTCTCAGAAATTTATTTACGAAGACTGCTACATACCTGCAAAGAAAACAATGCAAATTATAATTAATTTATTTAAATTTGGCATATTAAAGCAATTGCAGTCTCGTAAAAAATATTTATACTATTTTCATACGGCTTAATTTCGTTAACTTAGTGTCAAAATCGCTCAATACAAAAGTACAACTGTAAGCGTTTCAAATAATTCCTAAAGACGATTTCTTTATTACGATTCAATCGAAAATTTTACTTTAAATCCAGAGTAATTTGTCAAGGTGTCCCCAAGATACCATTTAAATCTGTTTGCGCTATTAATTCGGTAGAAATCTTTTACTTCAAACAAAAAGCTTACGATTAATATCATCCCAATATCCGATACAGGGGGTAACGAGTTTGAAAATCGTCGAAGTATAACAACCCTTTGTGGGGTTGAAATTCGGTGAATTTTTGATCTTAAGGGGTGGGGGGTGTCAACGACATTATTAACACTTAATATTTAGAGGGATGGTGTGGTAGGCTTGTTTTGGTGTCAAATCAACCGTGTACCTGGTGTCGTAGTTATTGTGTTAAAAGTTTGTGAGGTGTTATCTCGCGAACTACGGCACCTAATTTAATTTTTACAATATTTTTATGATTTTTTTATCGTTATTGTTTTGATTGATTGTTTTTTGAATACGGCAATTGAAATATTAATATTTGATTGCATAAATTGTGTTCTTTTCGTGAAATCAAACAATTATTGACATTTTGAAACTAACAATGAAAACATATTTAAATTAGTTTAAAAAATGACTTGTAAGGGAATTCCTCGATATTAATTAATTAAAAGAGAACTGGTTTTAAGTAAAAAAAGAGATGTATGACACAGTACTCTAATAAAGGATAAACTACGACAATTTCACTTAAGTTAAAAAACTTCAATTTTTAACAAAGCACCGAACAGATTTTCTAACCCAAACTTGTCACTAGTCTTAAACACCCAGCATATCCATTACAACGTTCATATTCCGTGTAATGTACACAAAATCTAAAGGCCAGAAGCACTCAACAAGGGGGTTAGACATTATTAGCGCTACGGAATTTATCGAGCAATATCAGCTAAGTAACAGCGCACAAAATGCCCAATTAAAATATTAATTACACTGAGTTGTGACACTTTGGCGGTCTGCGCGCGTTCTTAAGCTTAATAGCTGGGGGACTGAAGGTTTAAACTTTAAGCTTTTATGTACTTATCGCGTGCCCGAATATTTTCTTCGCGTAATTTTACGGGAGTTGTGGAGTATTTTTTCGATTTTTTGTTTTGTTATTTTATTGATGTCGATTTGTTACTAATATTATAGGGGTTAACTCGCCTGTATGAAGGGTGATATCTAGAGCTACAGAAAAAAATATTGGATGTGCAAGGTATATCTCAATTGGTAATGGGAAATAATAGTTCAATATTCAATAGTTTTAAGATGAATCAACGGAAAATTGCTAAGAAAAGGTGTAATTTTATCGATTTCGTCCGATTGAGAACTACATAAATCAATCATGTTTGCATAAACAATGTGAGGACGTAAAAAATATTTTCTTTCATGTTTACATCCCTATTGACACTTGTAAAAGTGGTGTCGTACTTGTAAAACATAAAAACATGACATTGAACAAAACAATTTGTAAATATTCCCCATTTTCAACCCTTTCGCCCCTTCATCGCTGTTCAAACAAACTTCAGTAGTAAAATCCAATTCACACCAATAACTAATCGTTGGCAATAAAAGTGTGGTGAAATCAAACATACCAACACGGTATTGCTTTGAACCGATACTTTTGTTAGGTCTAATGAGCCACCTGAAGTGCGAGGGGCGATATCGAGGCTATGAAATAAGCGAGAAGAGTGGAACAAGCGGATATAGGCAAGTGTTGTAGTATTTGGAGAACTTGCGATTGAAAACAAAGAAGTGTTTCTGAATAATTATAGACTAGTATAGACTATTTTGTAAGTACCTTTCGCTACTTACAAAATAGTCTTGTACCTTTTTGTAAAGAGAAATTAAAGTTTGGGATAACAAATGTTTGATTTACAGATGGTTCATCGAAAGATATTTAAATTTAATAACCCCTTAGTTATTTTAGCAGTCAAATTATACGTTTTCTAAATAAGTTTAAGAACTTGGCACAGTGCGTGTTTCAGGGATAGAAAGCATTGATGTTACAGTCTCAATATTTTTTTGCTGTAAATCCTTTTCAAACTTGTTGAATTCTGTATGAGCGAAACAACTAAATGATTATTATTTCTTTTAATCTTAGACTTAGTCCTGTGTCATCTCATGGCGGGTATATTTACCGCTGTTTTGCTAGCCCCAACACTTAACGTAGTTTACGATCGTTGGTAGTAAACACGCGGCAAAAAGCGCGCTCTCGTTGATCGCTCGCGTTATCGTTCAGTCGCGGTGCCACCTCCACTAATTGCTTATCTTTGATCGCTTTACACTTTTAATGGTGACGCTTTTTTGAAGTTTCGCTCAATTTTAGGGCAAATATTTTCAGAACTTTTTTTAATGAGTCAATAATATTTCGACAGTTTTTCATATTTAGATATTTTACATATAAATGAAATGCGTCTTATTCTTCATGGAACGTATATGCTAGATTATGGATGTCCAAAAGATAACAAAGATAGAAAAACCGAGAGTATAGAATTCTGCTACTTTTTAATGAGAACCTGTATGTCTAGAAAAGCTTCAGTAATTTTCAGAAAAATGTCAGATGTCATAGATCAAAAAACAAAAACAAAACGTTGTCCACGCAACAAAGACAAAATTAAACGACAAAAGCTATAGACAATAATTTGACGTCAAAAATCCTTGCCCATCGACATACATTTCAAAAAATCCCAGCCACATATAAATACTGATGTTTACACATATATTCCCTAACCCAATTAGTGAGATGATAATGAAAACGGCCGCGGATCTAATCGCAAACTCGCAACGATCCCAGGGTGGTCGGTTCGAATCAATAAATCATCGCGTCTCAAAACATTCGCGGTTGTTTGTGTATGTACACACGGATGATTGTGGGAGGAAACTGGGGTATGAAGGAAACCTTTGAACTCTCGCGTTGGATGATCATTTTCTTAAGGAAATAAACTTGAGCAATACCGCTGAGACAACGATAAGTTAGTCAATATAAAACTGCATGATTGGGAAATCTTGTATAACATTGAGGACTATATTATTGTAAACTACAGATAGCATGAGTTGATTCAAGAAATAGATATAGAAAATGATTGAATAAACATATTTGTTCGGACCAGTTAAGCTTTTGATTGACCGAACCACAGAACGATGCAACATATTTTGTTACTTGAATGTTTTTATTCAAATCATAAGATCTGATGTCTTAATATTCATTGATTATGTTGGACAGCATTTTATACAGCACAGGCTTACAAGGGTGTTATTCGTTATGAAATGAAAGGTACCAATACATTTCATTCACAAATATTTAAAATTTT
This sequence comes from Anticarsia gemmatalis, assembly GCF_050436995.1. NCBI lineage: Eukaryota > Metazoa > Arthropoda > Insecta > Lepidoptera > Erebidae > Anticarsia > Anticarsia gemmatalis. The sequence goes on along the minus strand of NC_134764.1, from coordinate 1,520,913 downwards.
AACGTGTCAAGCCAAGTTGGAAACAGTCAACGACAATGCAAACTTAACTAGATAAAACCGGCAAGAATATTCTAAACAAAATGTTGGCAAACAAGTTCTCCAACGTAACGTACAGTGAAGCATAAATGTATTAATGAAACAAACTTCTATATGAACACTTGTAGGCCGAGTCACTCGCAAGTGAAACCACAAAACACCCTCCCGGGAACCTTCGTACCAGCATCTTGTATCATTGATGGAAGACGTTGTTGGTGATGTTTTATTGGACTTTCTGATTTCGGTGCTAAATCCTCACTGTGTTTGATGAACAAACATACTTCAAATCTTAACCCTTAGGGGGTTTCTTGCGAAAGGTGTTGTTCCAAAATTTGGTTCAGTTCATGGGTGATGGCATGAGCGTGGTGTTTTGTTTTATAAAATAAGATAAATAAAGAAATGAGAGAAACTTTCGAGAAGAATATTTTTACATACTTGCAGATGTTAGTGTTAATTTTGTCCATGTAACTGACTCTGGTATCGCCACTCATACATTTTCCAAAAGATTAGTAACGATACAAGAATATAGCACTCACTTGTAAGTAAAGAATTAAGTAAATAAAGTATGTTATAGGGAAAAGCATCAAAGTATGGAAAGCCTGACCAAGTGACATCCACTTCAATCGAAACCCATTTCATTTTCCTCCATCTTTTACAGAACAAAAGAAAATATCCATATTTTTTTAATTAAAACATTTCTAATAACAATAAAAGCAGATATTGTAGTAACTAACACAGAAATCACAGTGTTCCCAGCTGGAAACGTATTGTGTTCGATGTCACCCATCGGCATCTTGACATTATTTCGACCCCCGTAGTGGCAAAAACCGAGTATGACCGAAACAGTAGTGTTGTGGGGAGTGTCGATAGTTTTTATAGGGTAGTTAAGTTTATGGAGTTTGAAGGGGTATAGTTGATTGTTAATTTGACAAGCTACCACATATTTACCTAAAGAAGGCAGGAAGAAGAGTGTTAATTGCTACAGTCAATTTTTATTGATGAATTTTTAAGCCTTCAGTGATAAGGCGCGTAGGATGATATGTTATTATTTGTAGGTTTCATAATAAATAGAGAATATTTTTTTAAGCACAATTTTTTTGCAATTTAATGCAAAATAATTATAACTTATAGTAATTCAGTTAATGAATTTCTTTGTTTTGTATTCGTCTACGTGATTGTCAGAATATACGCCAATATTACAATTGTATAACGAATTATGCGACAAAACACTGGTAAAACCTAAGTTCTATAAAATAAACTTCCAACTCCTACAATTTCTAAGCTTTAAATCAACGAGTAACAAAACCAAGTATTCAACAAACGCCTCGAAGACAAAATTCAAAATATTTACCGATGCTCGTATAAAATTTACAACTATCGATAAAGAAGCGGCCACAACGCGCTATCTCTTGTCCACATCGATACTTATTTACTCAAATCACCCCATCCCTAAACTGAGACAAAGTGTTGGTGTACATTAGCGGGTGGTAGGGTGTTTTTATTGCCTCCCACGCCTTAAAATATTGTCTGATTCATTAGAGGATATTTTACATTTAAGTTTCGTGTGTGCTCTTAGCTTCCCCGTAAGGATATTTCTGTAAACTTTTGAGTAGCAAACGGCGGCGATCATTTAAAAAGGGGCAAGGTGGGGGGGAGCAAACGACACCGTTACAATTTTCTGAAAGGATATCGTTACGTTCGCGTAATAAGACGCTAAGATTCCGTTATACTCTTAATTATGGTAGGGGGTAGGAGTGGGGGGGTGTAATGTAATGACACATGTATGTAAATATTCGCTGTAACGACTCTAGGTGGCGACGTGTTCACGCCTTAATGGGCGCTCGGTTGTTTTCTTTGATTAAAGAATTTTATTACCGTATATAATTCACGATTAGACGTTAAAGGGTTTGGGAGGCGTTGCGTTGCGTCTCAAGATAAAATGTTCGCATAATGACGGGTGCGTGATTCCGAATCGTAATTGTTATTGTCTAAGGTTTTCGTGGTAGCGCCCCGTTTGAATTCAAGCTGCCGAATTGGAAATTGGTCGGATTTGAATATTGGGACTCGATACGGATCGTGGTTAGGCGCATTTGAATTTTAAACTTGATCTGATACTGTGAGTGGATAAAAGGGGTGAAGAATACTTTGGTTTGCAAATAATAAAATTTTAAATAAATTAAAAGTCAGTAGGTAAGGAGTCCAAGAGCAAATGGAAAGAAAACGTGACTTTCAATTCTTTTGCCCGAATTACGTAAAATTTGTTGGAAAGCAGTTTACGTTTAATTATAAAAAATAAATCTAAATTACATATCACACAATTTGATAATATTATTAATTCAGTTCCAGATAGTCAATTACAGGTCCTCAATTATTGTGTAGAAAAAGAGTTCTGTCAACTTTTCATCCAACAAAATATCCCAATTCCCTATAAAAACCGCTTCAGGCAAACCAATATCCGAGGTTTTGCCTCACATTTTTTACTCGCACATTAGCGTCGCTATCTAAACTATACATGTAGTGTGGAAGTCCTCTACACCCTCCTTTGAATCTTATAACCCACTCGCGTTTTAAATTTTAATGAATATAGATATCTTTATTCGCTTTGAGCGTTGCCTCGCTCCAGCGAGAGAGTTGATTAAGGTTCGGTCGCAATACGCGGTATTTTTTTTATATGGAAATTATTTATAAATTAACTGGTATACGATGTGAAAGGTTTGGTTTTTAAATGGAGTTATAGAAGAAATCCGTAGTTTGATATTTAAAAAGGATTTTGACGGTATTTTAAGTCTGTTGATCGTACATTTCTTTTACTTAAGCTCATAGTACGTGCCATTCAATAGTCAGTGATGAATTTCTGAAGGTAAGCGATCTACGGTCCGGTCACTTCATAGATATATCGATGTTAAATTGTAATCGATACTTTTCCGTGCATGGGAAGGATATACTTTTGGTGATAAAAATAGCACGAATTGAGCATATTTTAAGGCCTAGGTGACATGCGAGCGAAGCAGTCAAATAAATTGACTGAAAAACGTAATTTTCCAACTAACAGTAGCAAAAATACTTGGGAAAAGTTGTTACAGCATTCTCTCGAAAATCGTTTGGTCGGCCAGTGAGTGTTACCCTTAAATTGTGATTAAAACATTCGGAGCGCGCCATTAAATCTAATATGCAACGGAATCATGTGCGATGTTTGTACGTAGCATGCAGTTTTTCGGCGTTATAATCATAACTAATTATAATGTTATTTCTTATTTTTAGCTTTTGTTAGTAGGTGAAGATTTGTTTATGTGCACGCTTACTAGGTTAGTTTAACTTGGGTTATTTGTACTTTTTTGATAATCGTAAGTGAAATGCTAACTAAAGAATTCTCGTTTCTCACTGAGTAGCTTAGAATTTAAGAAAAACTTAGATCAGCTTTGATATACAGCCGTACTTCTTCAGGAATTTCTTATAATTTATAATTCTTCTTCTTATAATTTAAGCTAAGTTAGCAAATTACGACCTATTACGACCACGACGATTAAATATTCATTACGTAACAATAAAAATCTTACACCTGTTTTATTATAAACTAGCTGACCTGCGCAACTTCGCTTGCGTCACATAAGAGAGAATGGGTCAAAATTGTCCCCGTTTTTGTAACATTTTTCACCCGTACTCTGCTCCTATTGGTAGTAGCGTGATGATATATAGCCTATAACCTTCCTCGATAAATGGACTATCTAACACTGAAAGAATTTTTGAAATCGGACCAGTAGTTCCTGAGATTAGCGCGTTCAAACAAACAAACAAACAAACAAACAAACAAACAAACAATCAAACAAACAAACTCCTCAGCTTTATAATATTAGTATAGATAAATAAATATGACCTTTACGAAAGAAGTCTCTACAATAAATTTAATGATAATAATACCGCATGACTTTCTTCCATGTAGGATAAATTCAAATTGATAACTAATACGCTTAAAAATTTTCTCTTCAGCTAACTTTATTATTTTCTCACTCTTCCACTCACTTATCGACAATCATAACACGATAACCATCAAACTTTCCACTAGTCCTATAACCGCTCCTTATAAAAACAAGTCGTTACCATCAATTAGGAGCACACATAGCTAATTACTGGCTATCGTCGATGCGAGCCACGCCCGTCAACTCGCTACCAATTAATTGATGGTGACGCTTAATGAAAATTGCTAGCGTATAGTTTATGTAGGGGTTTGGTACACACCTTCAAGATTATTTGTAAAGTATTCAGACTGTGACTAATTATATCAACGCAGCTTTTAAAATTATCATCATATGAGAAACTGTTTTGGATGTGTTAAGAAAACTCAAGGCTGGCAATTGATACTTGATTGCAGTAATCCTCGAAAATTGTGCCCAAAGAGACAATTTTTTAATACTATTGACAACTAGAGTAGTTAGCGATGAAATCTGTACAAAAAACTGTTGTTAAGTCGGTAGAAGTAATTGTAGAAAATGTATTTGAAAAGTGTGATTTTACAAGTGAAACAATTAACCGCGTTTATTAAAATTGGCAAATTGCATTATAGTTGCAGTTAGAAATGTAGTAGAATTGCGTGCGTTCTTCCTAGTAAATTTGTTTTAAGAAGATAACTTTATTCATATCACCCCTCCAAGATAATCTATACTAATATTATAAAGCTGAAGAGTTTGTTTGTTTGAACGCGCTAATCTCAGGATCTACCGGTCCGATTCGAAAGTTTCTTTCAGTGTTAGATAGCTCATTTATCGAGGAAGGCTATAGGCTATATATCATCACGGTACGACTAATAGGAGCAGAGTAGCAATAAAAAGTGTTACAAAAACGGGGAATATTTTGACCCATTCTCTCTTATGTGACGCAAGCGAAGTTGCGCGGGTCAGCTAGTAAACTATATTTCATAACAAAAAATAATCCATAACAGTCAACACACCCTACACTCGCGGCCAAACCTTAACCGATGAATTAATCAATTAACATAAATACACATAAAGTTAAGTGGCAAATTACTTATTACGCCTCGGGGTGAAATAAATGATGGTCAGTAACGAGTTACGCCTTCAACGATACATCGATTAGGGTGTAACGTGACGTTTTACAACTGACGATGGGACTACGATATTTGACTACTTTGACTTTGACAAAGCAAAAGTAATACGATCGTGACAAGGGAATTGTTTTTTATATCCGCTCTATAAAAATATGGCATGATCCAATGGAGGTGCCATTGACACATGTCGTGATTATATGTATGTTTTTGTGGACATTAGAGCTACCAAAATTTTAGTAAGCTAACATTTTATGCAAAAGTTAATAGAACAATGCATTATGTCAGAGAATAAAAATTTGGAGACGAAATGCATACAGTCAATATTTTAATACTTTTACTATAATTCAAGCGAGGAAGTTTCTACTTGGATGCTGCCATTACTCAATGGGAGCAAGACATTATTGAAAATTCTATTATGTTAATACTGTATCCATTTACGTGTACTTAGATGCGAGAGTTAAAACAATGCGTTTAAGAATGCCTACAATTTCTCTATTATGACACAGCGACGGTTCACATCACTAGTCGTATCGCAATCGTGTCGTCTGTTATAAAAGCCTCAATATCTAATATTCACAATTAATATCTGTTCGTGACAGTGCCGATAGTATCGGACAATCGTCATGGGATTTAATTCCACCTTTTACTGTTATTAGAATGTAATTGAATTGTGTCGATAATAGTCATTGTTGGCTTAACATTATACTTATGTGATGAATATTCATAGGGCTTTTTGGGCTGTTAGCGTGTCATCATTATCTACTAATAGGTAAAAGTTAGGTGTGTGAGTATCGTTTTACTATAGAAATAATAAATAAAAAACTTTAACTAAAGAGTTTTTCAAAATAATTTTGTAATCTCTTTTAAGGTAAATTTACGTTTTAAAATAATAAAGTCACAGTTTTGCCAAGAAACGTTTGGATAAATTTTACAAACTAACATTTGATTCAAAAGACTATATATTACCATGATAGTTCCCTATATCAACCAATTGCCTAGATATGGAATAGTATTTTCTTTAATTGGGCTAGCAATTGTGAATATAAAGAAAATTACTTATTAACCTGGTAAAATTTTATAAGGATGTTTGTGAGGATCGCACCAAGTGGCGTTCTCTGGTCTCTGCCTACCCTTATAGGAAGGAGTAATTTTATGTATTTATGTGTATGTATTACCATTTTACCTCATTTTAAATTTTAACTCATTGACTCAAAACCACACATTTCCCTATGGCAAAAACTATCTCAATCCACTCAAGTTCGAATCACATCCATATTCCTTAGCACAGAAAAGTCTTTGATCCAAACAAAATTATGCAGCCACAATGCAATCCAAGAACATATTACAAATGCTTTCAATGGTATCTTATAGATAAATAACACATGTCCAGTGGGGATGGCCCCTCCGTCGCGCCCCCTAGCGGTCAACGGCTAATCAAATATCTTTTCCTGTAGAGTAGGTGACAATACGTGACGGCGACAAATGGATGTCAAAGTTTTTCTTTTTGTTCTTTGTGAGTAGTGAATATTTGACTAAGAAAGGAAAAGTCCCTCAATTTTAAGTCTTAAAATGATGTCTTTTCCTTAGGAGTGTATTATAGCGACAGAAAAATCTGGAGCGTCATTGAAACTTAGTTTTTGGGGGCGACTGCTTGTATTATGTTGCTTTTACTCGTAGTGTTAGAAAACACTCGAATTAGGATCTAAAAAGAAGATAACTTAATTTTAAGGTAACAATCTTGGTACTTATTCGCTATTTGTCAGGATGGTCACTCGTTGTATACGATCAAATCTAATTGCTACCAATCCAGGGCTGAATATTGCTTTTTAAATTTATCAAACTCTTTTCTGGAATATGTAGGTACAAATATAGATTCAATTTTATGATATAGGGATAGGTTCAAACGTTGAGAACTACAGTCTAGTACGAGGAACGAATGTCAAATGATTAATAAAGGTAATACCATTAGCGATGAGACACATTCGATTACGACGCTCACTCGATTTGTCTATCCGATACAATGTATGGGCGTTACGCGGAAAATAACCACTATACTATTGTTTGCTAAAACAGGTATACTTGAAAAGAGGATATTACAAAAAATCTCTATTACTAAATATTCAAGCTTGAATGATTGAGTACACATAGAAAAACGTCCTACTAATGGATGGATGTATGTATATTTGTTATTCTTTCACGAAAAACTACTGGACGGATTATAGTGAAATTGATTTTGCCGATAGTTATTAAAAAATATACAAACTGGGTATACGGAATATAAAATAGAACCCATTGGAAGCTATTGTAATGATGGTAGTGTATCATTTAACTTAACCATTGCACTAATCGTTATGCAGTCTGTACTCTATAGTTTGCTTTATGAAACTCTAGTGCAATGAAGTAATATAAGATGAAACAAAATCAAAAGGCTGATAAAATAAAAATCAAAATCCACTACCAAATGAAATCCACATCAAGAGTCTCAAAAACCTTACAATATTGACCCGGGTACAAACGACAGTACAATGAATGGAAAGAGCCGGGATCATATATTATCTGATCCGGCGTTACGGGCTGTCCGGGACACAATTACTCAAAACTAAAGCCGCGTCACCGATATAATGGACAACGGACACGCGAGACACGACACTACCGAGACGTTATGCCCGCCTGGATATGATATTACTGAATTAATAGCTAATATTGTCATTATATAACTTATTTTACTCGTAAACTTATGATAAATCTAAAGATTTTTTTTGTTCGAACGCACTAATCTTTGTAAAGGGATTAAACTAAGTAGTTATAGGGAAGAACAACATCGCGTTGTGTAAGTACCACCCAAGCCAAGTTAGCACCATAAATGCAGGTTGAATTGCGGGACACACTCCTTTATTAACATTCCACGTTACGACATTGAACTTTTTATCCCGTAAATCATATTATATTCTAAAAACTCATCTAGCTGTTTATACTACTCGTATTAAAATGTGCCTAAATCTCTCAGAAGAATTCAAGACGGCCATTAAGAAAACAAAATATTTATACGTATCCAGCTACTTACTACAAGTGTATCTTTACATTTTAAAGATATTAGCAAAGTACGGTGTCTTCGAATAACATCTTAGCAATCAGAAAGAAAGAAGGTGATTTCTATCACCCAATTCTTACATTCAGAACGACCAAACAAGAGAATTCCAATATCAACCCATAATCAACTAATCTCGCATAGCCGAGATACCAGCATTCTTACATAAAAATAAGTGTTTCCTCGGTAAAATTCCCCGGCACCATCCAGATACGTTGATACAAACAAGGGGACAGCCGACTGTATAATCATTTATCTCCAGTTTAATAAAAGGAAGATTATTTAGTGCTGTGGACGACGACGCTAATGTCGCATGATTTAATCCCATTTCATTGGGAACCTTGCCAGGAATGGGTATCGGGGTGATGAGTGTAGCTATGAGTTTTTTGGTTCAATAGTTTTCGTGAAAGGAGAATGGGCACTCCTGGGCGGTCGGCGGCCATTAATGAAAGTAGTGTCAAATTAAAGTAATAACTAGGAACAACTTTTACTAAGAACGTTTCGCTGCAATCCTTTCAGGAAACAATATATTAACATGTAAATATAATGGAATTTCATAGAACAAATACAATTATTTCGTGTCTGTAATGCATTTAATGTTGTGTAATAACGTTACATCTTCTTATAACGATTGCAATGCTATCAAAATGAACAATAATCGTAACTCGTAGGTATCTATCTATCATATGGTTCACCTGGTTTCAAAGTTGTTCAAGCCGCCCGAATGTTATCTTAGTTGACAACAACCGGGACCGACTTTTTACGTGCCCTCGGAAGAACGGAGAAGCTCAGTTCAAATACCACAATGCGGTCACCCATCTATAGAATGACCGCGCCAACGGTTGCTTAACCAACAGATCGTTTACCGACCAGTGAGCGCAACTGGCTAGAACGCCTCGTTTTTAAGCTGAGCATTCAAGACAGATAAGTCGTCTCAGTGAATATATTATAGAAGAGCAAGATGTTTACTTGTTACGATATTTATATATTTACATGTTATGATTGTTCGAATATTAATAATGTCTACATTTGTATGCAATAATATGAATAGTACTTGTTATTTAATCTCCGAATATAAGCCAAAAATATGTTTTTATACTATTAAAAGTGCTCAAAAACAAAAATGTATTTTGTTCGTCATATAAGTGCGTCGCGGCAATAAAACTTCTACACGGTAATTATAGGACTAAACTACATTAAAAAAACAAAAAATCAAGTTTGGCCGCGGATCGCCCAGGCTCCATACTATTTTGCCCATTCTCCTTTTGGTTTGTGTCATGTGATTTTATACTTGCGGCAGAAAAATCTCAGTTACTTTTCAGATAAAGGCAATCTAGATTTACTTTTATTATGCCATTGGTGTTGTAGTCACTGACCAATATTATAACTTTTAAACTCTCGCGTTTCATGTTTAATATATAATAGGATTCGGGAATAAACGCGAGCATGCATATTACTTGAAACCATTGTTAATAAAGTAAAAGTAAGCTTGCAAGTGCACTGAAATTATCGAAATAAAGGCGCGGGACGTCATATGTTGCAGGTTGCCAGAGTCACTTCCACATAATCGCGTTCACTGACCACGGTTTGGAGAAGATAATTTATCACCATAAACCTAATAAAAGCACAAGAGATATCCAGACAATAAGGAAAAACAATTCCAACATCCAAATAAACATCCGGTCGATGTTACGTGCTGACAATAATCTCAAGACGACCACTAAACCACGAGCCGGACAATAGGAAACCGAAACACAATTGAAGCGGCAATATTTCCGCTAAACCCCATTATATTAGTAGATTAAAGGCCACTTTACTCAATATTCCATAAAATATTGCCTCATAAATAGACGGGCAGCTGCAAAGACGTGATCAAGCTAGGGGTCGGTGTGTAATCCCGTTAAAAATTGCCAAACAGAAAACAAACTGACAATGGCGAGCCGTTATACATCAAGTGGCTTAAAAAGAGGAGAGAGAAAAAAAAAGAGAATTCGTCGGAAAGTAAACGGCAGATGACGTCCGAAGACGGATTCCGGGCGGTTCCGGGCGACAGATACGAATGAAATCGGATGGGTGTAATAGAGACTGGCACGGTCAGGCTAAATGACCGACATCCGGCCGTAGACAAAAGCGAATCCGCCGTAATAAAGCAGGATTGATGAAAAAGCGCTAAGCCACGCCGATATAACGCTGCGATCTAAGATGTAGGAGACGAGCGGGGTTTACGCTTTGATTTCAGATAATCCTGACATCAAATATATTGGTTCAAGAACGTTTTTTGTGATACTATCTTACAGATCAGCATCTACACCGATCAATACATCAAACTTACTCTGAAACTCTTATTTCACAATTACTATACACCTGTTACGAGACAATCAGTATTTCATTACTAACACAAAATTGTTTCATTTAGAAATTCTAATAATTTTAAATCCGTAGCTTCACAACCAACTTTCACAGACGTCGCTAATCAGCAATAAAACAAAATAAAACCGGAATTGCTTCAAAAATGTCCACTAACGTGATCCCCAAATGTCCATACCGTGCACCAAACAATAAGACGCCTCTCTGGCAGCTTTAACACAAAGCTATTGCTATTACAAAGATCGCGAGAAGCGAGGACCATCGAACACCGCCAGCTTTACCGGACTCACTTTACCGGGATTTCGGATATGACGTAAAGCACTCACTTAACCACCCCCCACCCCCTGACCGAGTTTTTCTTCCCTTCTATTTATTAGCTTAGGATACATTTGAGGATGAAAAGATCCACCGGATTATTTTTCGGCGATGCAATATGAGGGATTTGGTTGTGTCGTTAATTATGGCCGATGTTATCTGAGACATTAATTGATTTCTTGATAGTGGAATATTTTTATTGCCTTTCTTTATTAATATCGATTGTTAACTGAGTATGACGTAATAAATCTGTAGTTACATGTCCATCATATTTTTACTTATAAATATCGTTCACAGTCATTCACAAAACCCAAGATAATTTGTAAAGAAATTCGGTACAAAAATAACAAAGAAAACCCTAGTACTTTAGGCACACTTGTCATCTCAAAGGCACCGGCGCCGAAGACAGTCCATATTTTCAAAGCCCCCGCAGATTTGTCTTTGACCAAGTGAAACATTTCACAAAGATATCCCAGCATAATGAGAGCAAAACAAACACGTCAACCGACCATATCGTAATTTATTAACAACACAAAAAGCGGAATGGCTACAATATTTACAGTTGACCCGAAATTACTGTTTCTTAACACAAAACCTTTGTTGTAAAATGAAACAGAATAGAGAACGTATACCCTGCAGGGACACCTGCCAACCATAGGGTCACAGTAACATATATTAATAACGCGTTAATTTATTAACATGCACTGTTTATCCAGGGATTAACTGAGAATAGTTTTAGTTGAACAACAAAGGGCTGAAAGGGTTCAAAGCGAATTTCTTGCCGACATATTTACCTAAGGTGTAGCTGATAGTAATTTTACGCGCGAAAGGTCCGAGTTTTGGACGATGGCAAACATGTACCTCGGGACATGCCTAAAATTTCAACGTAACGTTATAGAACAAATGTTTCTGAATCAAAATCCTATGTTTGTTTGATGCTGTAAACGGTACCGTGTGATTGTTAATGAAAACTAACATCAAGTTTCAGAATCAAATACACGTTACACATGTTAAATTCAAATGTTTGTTCGAGCGAAATGAGATTTTGTTACAACTTTTGTACGGTCTGCTACAAGTGCGCGTGTACACAACGTATTTATTTGTGAAACATTCAAACAATCAACTGTATTAAGTGTACTTACTGTTTATTTGGATTTAGATATTTGTTAACGATCTTCAGTTTTAGTCTCTTGAACAATTGGAGTGACGACAAGACTTTTCTAATATTTATGAGACAAAAAGACATATTTGAGTATTTGAAATATCCAGATAAAAGTAGAGTTTAAAGCCAAGTCCTTAATTAAATTACTATAACAGGACTTTCAGAGAAGTCAAGCATTCAAAAAGCCGAACAGAAAACTTCAGCACTAATCGGGTTACGTCCAACATTCTCCATGGCCTGAATGTTTTATTTGTGAATTCTCTAGTTAGTGCTTACTTCACGTCTCAGAAAAAACGTCTGAGGGGTATCGCAAAAAAGCTATCGTAGTCCGGGCTTGGGACAAAGCGCCGGTTTACTAACATAATTAAAATCTCCCGATTCGAGTCGCCGGGCGTCGCGAGCAATTCTCTACTTTTTAATTATGGAGGAATATCTAGCGATAACATGGAGCGTTTAAATAATAATATTATGTAGTCTTAACATGTTCCTGGGACTCTTTAAAATAACTGAATTTACTATGATTTTAAGCCTTTGAACTAACATAACTAGTTTTATGCCGAGGACGTTGGTTTAACATTATCATTCAGATTGATACCCTATTTTTATATTAGGACCCTTACTTAGTTGGTAATAAGAATGGGACAAAGAAAACCGCAGAGGCGTTTTAAAATTAATGACAGACCAACAATGCCGTTACTTTAAAATCCATCAATACGACCCCTTCTACCCTCAGGTCAGTCTCGATTCGGTCAAGTCAAACATGTCGAGAAGCCGAATCCTTTACCATTCACATTAATTAATACTCCTTGTAACAATAGTTTTATTTGCACCGACCGCCCGTGTACCTTCAACAAAGAGTTTTCGCAGTATTATTTTCTATACAGTCGTTGGTTTAATTTGGTACGAAATCCCGTCGGCTAGTTGTTAAATAGTGCAACAATAGATGTGGCCGGTTGTTCATTAATGATGCATAGCTTCGGTTTCGGACCTTCGAGACCGAGGGTTTGACGCATCAGGCGTTAGCCGATGGTTTCACGTCATAAAAAATTATAAGCCGATTTGATATTCTGCTGGGATGTGTGGTCTGATATTGAAGCTTTCGTACCCATGGGTATGAAGGCTAATGAAATTGCTACGTTAGATATTGGTAGAGATAAGATTTTACGAGCCTCTTGAGACTGGCCAAAATGATCAGTTAGAGCTATATAACATGTGTTTCACTAAATGGATGAAATCGTTTTTGTTATCTTGGCATCTCACTATCGAGCAATCTTTAGTCTGTGTTCTTGGTTACCAAATAACACTAGAGTATTTCAGTGAAAAATTCTATTCAGCATTCATGATTACAGGAAAATGATCACCTAATAATAGACTAATTCTTTTTACGAACAGAAAATAATACAAGTTGTACACTTCATAAATAAAAATCATACAACAAAAAAACATTGATCCATCCCTCCAAAAGCCATAATCCAACCATAGCTGTTAATAGAGGTGGAAAATTTTCTAAAAAAATTCACCTTGCGGGAGTGAAATAAAGAAAGAATCAGATTTCCGAGAGAACCCTTCAGTTTCCTGTGAAGTGGCATGATAATTATATCCTTTAATGATTCGTTCGAGTCACCATCGGGAACAGTATTAATACTCCATGCATTCGGTGAAAGTTCACATTTTAACAACTGAGTATTTTATTGGAGAATAATTTTGTATTGATGGATGATTTGATGATTCATTTCAGTGATTTAGAAAGCAGGATACATAATTTTATTTTGCAAATATTGTTTGTGTGTGTTTTAAATTGGATTCTTATATATTGATACGATACGAATGTTGGTCGCCCTTCAAATAATTATAGTCAAAATTTTATTATTGTCGAATTTCTGGACAAAATATTACACGAAAATCCATTCAAATTGTACCAAAGTTCGAGTGTCTTTAATTAGATTACATGCACTAAGTAATTGAAGTGAAGCTTACCAATCGATACATATTAGTAAATACATCAATTTTACAATTTTACCTGCATGCACTTTCTATATGAAGTCCACAAATAAAAATCCTTGTATTTTATCAAACAGTTCATAATAAACAAGGTGTAGTAAAATCCGCTACACCGATCTGTCAGCAAGTCTGTACACAACCCGCGGAAGTGCGCTTTCGAGTCGATTGTTTCACGAGATTTTAATAACGGTGCAACGCAAAGAACAAGTCGGAAACCCATTGTTGACTTCAAGATGGTGGGCCTCCCTCCCGACGGCACTCCGGGCCTTCCAATTTGATTTTATTAGGTTCGTCATTATGTTGGACTAGCGGAATCATCGATGGATCATTGAGTTCTTGAAGAATAAGACCACAAAAAAGATCTTTGAAAGCTAAGGTTTTTTGTCAATGTTTGGGTGATTCAATTGTGTAAAGGCCTCAAGAAAATGGTGTTAAAATATTGATATCTTCTTAGGGGTCAATAATGGTTCAAGGGATAACCGATATTGAACTAAATCTTGTTAGACAACATGTTTAATATTGTTTAACCCTAACTAAGTATAGAATGAAGGGACGAAGTAGTATAAAATAATTCATCAACTTCAAACACATACAGCAATCACAGACACATTCTTCAAAACTAAACTAGAAAATAAAGTTTCTTTTGATGATATGCATAATTCGGAGAATGTGGCCTCTGTAGACGAAGGGTCGAATCAATGAAGGTGCTCCATAATTCACATAGTTCCCTAACTATCATAACATGCCTTAACAAGAGCCCTTCAACCTCCGAACTATTTGGACTCTTTGTCTTTCCACAGAGATGCTCCTTTAGTGGTAATAAATAATGTCATTACCTGTTAGAGGCGTCGTGACTTCTGAAGCATATTCTTGAACAATAAGAACATTTCGTCCGCTATTATATGCATATAAACAGGGTGAGACATCGGCCGCGGTTTATTAAGGGATCCGTATGTTACTGGATGGGGTAAGGGCGTAAAATTAATGAATGGGACCTTCCATATCTTCAAGTTAGATGACCTTCGTTTCCTTTGGAGAATAAACTACTGTTATATAACCATGTTTGAAGTGCATATCGTAAAGTGGTTATGGCGGTATACGAAATTAAATGGAAAATACTTAATGTAAGTCTTGGCTTTATTGAGTGTGAATGGTGTTAAGCGTTTTATGGAGTAGATCATTACGGTTTGTAGTGAAACTGTGTAAGCTGGATGAATAGAGTATAACAATACCGAGACATACATAAATGTAATAATATGAGTAAAGGAAATCTTATCAAGTGATAGAATTAGATGACCATTTGAACATCCATCACAGTCCAAGGATGATCTATATCCGATTATAAGGATCAGATTTCTTTTATAAAAGAACTCCCGCTCTCTCGCTCCTGAATTGCTTTTGTGTCGCGGGGACTTTTACAAACAAACAGACAACGGACTCAAAGCACAACCAGACCCGAAACAATAATTTGTGGATCGCACAAATAATTGCTCCGTATTGGAATCGAACATCGAACTCTCGACGCAATAGTAGCGCCGTGGCGACCTAGACCACTGCGCCAATAAAGTATCAGATTCGTAAAACAATTAGTTTTTAAAGTATCGCGGTTTCTACACATAATATTACATTGCTAGAGTTTTAAACGTCTGTTATACGCAACCTTTAAAATATGTTCGCAGTTAAGACCCAAATAAACATAATACTTAACTCAAAGTAACACGATAATACATAAGACAATTAAAGATTTCAACTAAAGCGGTTTATACACACTATCAAATTGCTAAACTGGTCAACAACAGGTATCATACATTTATTATAATATAACAATTCATAAAAAAGTTCCAATCGCATCCAGATATTTTCCGTGGCGTAGTTACAGCAGGGGCAATTATCCACATCTCGGACACAACAGCGCAGACGTGCTCGACTCACAATGGTCTCCACTACAAGTCTCGCTGTAACGAATCCACTACGTACTATCAACCAGTCCCTTTACGAAACTGGAACGGGTTTGTTTGTGTCACACTCCTACGCTACCAGTTAATGATGTATGGGGTTCATTACCTGTGCTTTTTTCTAGGGCTTTTTGAATTTTTGAATGCGATTTTTATGTTGTTTATTGTAATTACTTATATTTTAAGAACTGCTGGAATTTTTGCATCATTATGAATTTTTATGATTAAATTAAATTACATTTCATGACTTACCTACTCCTATATTTCAATAACAAAGTTTGTCTTTCATAAACGACTGAAGTGATTGATAATCATATTGTAACTTAAACAATAATATGCGTTAAGCTTCACTAATATCTAGTGTATTACGAAAAACGAACGAGTGTTCTTAATTGATAAGGCATATTACAAATCTAATAACCATATTTTTCTTAATCAACCCCTACAATGGCAAAAGCAAAGCTCTTTGTATCATTGATATACTGAACCAATAAATCCATCACACCCACAGCCACTCATGAACATCGCAAACAAAAACTTTTCCATTGTCCTCCAGGGTTGTGACACAATACCTATTGGCCTGTATCGCACAATCCATCACAATTCCCCCGGCCAAGGGTCTTTTCCATGATCATTATTTAAAATATAGATGAGAGTGTTTTCTTTCCGATAATCGGGACCACGATTGAGGGTTGAACACAATAGAACAAGGTTCTTTTAAAAGCGTCGCCCGTAGCGGTGGTCGGGGGTGAACACCGACTCGCTTATTTGTATTAGTAAATTGAAGGTACTGTGTCCAGACTGCTGAGAGCCCTAACGTTGCATTGCTTGTCCCTTGGGCATTGCTTTTGGGTACCGTGATTTAAAGCTTCAGGCCAGAAAAATTTTAACAACTTTTTTCTTCAATTCGGTGGTTTCTTGTGACGCTTTAGCAGGGAAGATAATGTGCGTTTTTTAATATTATGTAATTACGATCATTATTACTTAATATTCAAAATAGGTAATAATAAACCTGCAATCACTCGGTTCAATCAACAGTAAAGACCGCAATCAACATAGGTTGTTAATGAAAAAAATCGCACCCCAACTTTTTCTTTTTATAGTCCCGGAACCTTCAAAGTTGGTCCAACTCACACCTGACCGGTTTTATATATTTCAAAAGCGGAAAGGGGCGCGGGGGGATCAATTAAGGTGGTCTTTGTGAACATTATATCGAAGCGCATTGAAAAGAGTTGTGATTTTCTTTGATACGGTAGACGTGGTTTGCCGAGTGAAAAATCAAAGGACCTAGCATCGTGATGCATGAGGGGATTTATTAAGATTTAATGTCGGCAACGACACTCCGAGGCGGGAAAAGAACGAGTTTCAAGTGTTCACTGCGATGTACGTTTTACATGCCGCCATTTTGTATTCGTTCGTGTAAATGTTGAGAGCGAGGTGAACGCGCCCGTAGTCTCGCGCTACCCTCCACTGTGTCGGATTTTAAATAAATATTCATAGTTTATGCGCTGTTATTCAATTTTGAATCAATTTGTTTGTGCTATTGATTGTTTGTTTGAATTCATTGGACAGTTATTGAATTAAGTATTTATGACTTAATTTTAGACGATTGGTTGCAGAAGATTTTTGTGCTTCATCAATTTTTTACTTTAGATTAAAAAATATTGGTATACTTAAATTAAGGTGAAAACGAAACTTTTGAAAAAGTCCTTGGTAAATTTTAATACCAACAAAAATAGGAAAACATAAGATCAAAACTTTTGAAATGTTATTTGTTAGTAACAAAAATGACGAAAAACTACGAATATTTAGACTTTAAATATAATTAAGTTCCACATCTTCAAAGAAAAAAATCCTTTAAAACCAGCCCCATCTAAGACGTCCTTTCTCAATCATGCCCAATGGACGACCACAAACACTATCTACGATCATCGGCTTAACATGCCGAGTTAATGAACACCCGTGGGCTTACATATTCACGCTTACCATGTACGGACAACCCCCACCCCGACCCCTACCACTAGGGGGTGGTGGGGAGGATCTTAGAGAGGCGCCTTGAGACAGTCACGGATGTTTTAAAGTTTTATTAGTAATTAATATTAGGTTTAAAAGAATTGCTGATGTGGTTTAAATTGCAGTGCTTGTGGTACTTCTGTGTAGCGTTATTTGGCTCACGGAATATAAAATAGGAATATTTCTAGTTTCAAAAAAAGATTATCAAATCAAATCAAATCATTATAAAAATTACATAGTCTATAAACAGCATGGTTTATCTCAATTAGCTTAATCTAATTTTATTATTTTAAATCTTATTTAATCGTATATGTGATGGTAGATTTAATTATTGTGAATCTCAATTATACTCACGATTCTAGAGATTGTTAATTTATTCAATGTGACTTTGTCTATCAAGTATTTCTTTTTCTCTTTTTATAATCAAAGCTCACTGATACGATTTAGCAATTAGCAAGCGATTAGCAAGAAATTTAGCGATTCATTTTTATATTATGGAAGATATATAGACAAACAATGATACAGTTTTATGATGCAATAAAAATGTCTATATCTAACATAAATGATCACAACAATACAAGCATCAACTCCAAAACTAGCACAGCAATTTTCACACAGCTTATCCCGTGATCCCTTCCAGAAACCCTTAAATATCGCTTGTCCGTACAAATTAATCCAACTATTGGCACATCAGACAATACACATGAGATAGAACTAATAACTTATGACGTCAGCTATGTGCAGTTAATTCCAGAACGTTCGTTAGGGTACGGCCCCAAGATATATCGTCTCTATGGGACTTGTTTATCTTCTTGTGTGTTATTAAGACCATTGTGAGTTATTAAAGCATTGTGTCGATATTCGGATGGTTTAAGTGAATGTTGTGGTCTGACTTCATTAGGTTTGTGGTGGAATCGATTGGTGTTCAGTAGTTGACCCGTTATGGTGGACATTATAAGCGAGGTATGTATCTTGGTTCGAGTAACGTCAATAAAAATGAAAAGAAAATTGCAGTTGAAAGGACTTTCGTGTTTTTACAAAAATGTAACTATTGCTTATTATATTGTCTGTATAGATAAAAACGTATATAGAAATAAAAAATATATATTATAGATCAGGGACTGCAACAATCGAGGTTTTAATCTAGTACACGCCGAAGTAAAGCGATTTAAGCACCTTCTTGGGACGAAAAAATCTACTTCTTTTAAAATATCTTTCTGGGTCATCTGTCCACTGAAAAGTTAAGCTATTTACTACTAGTAGCTAAATACATAAATATAGAACAAGGTCGATTAAAAACTTTAACCGTTCCAATCGGAATCTAGGAGGCAACCGCTAAAGATGCGCCCATTCTGTACTGAACCCATTACCACCCTTAACTACCCATTATTGTAGAAAACTGTCAACCGTAAATTAAGTTCATGCTATAGGGAATAATATGGCTGAAATTACTCTGCATTTTTCTTCATATTGAAGCTTAAATTTTGGCTAAACATTAGATATTAACAAATAAACTATTTCTAATGTTAAGTGGTCTTAAAAGTGTCCTAGCTTCCTTACACTACGAAACAATAATTGCCTACATATTTTTCATATTTAAAGTAGTGATTCAAAACTATTATTCATCCAACGCGTTAATCATAAAACGTTTATTTATTATGCTAATATAGCGATTTGTTTATTAAACATGGGACAATACGGGCGTATAGTAGAACACAAGTAAAAACTATTAGAAGCTACAACTTGTCTTAGTGCAACACAAGATACTAGTTTACAAATACAACACAGTCCCTAATCGTATTACCATCCATTTTAAATGAGTACAATAATTCCCACCCCCTATTTAACTATCAACACTCCAAAATAGCCGAACAACCCCTTCCAATAAATCAGGGACCCACACTATCGAGACATTATTAATTAAAATCCTTACAAGGAGCCCGAAGCCCGAAGGTGGTAGCCCACACCTGTCTTAAGACATGTCCCTAGATGGCCAGAGGTGAATCGGGTACCCTCGGGCAACTTCGGCTAATCCGGACTATCGATATATGTTTAATAGATTTTGTGAGGTAGTTTAGATTAGTTTTAGTTCGTATCGTGTGTTGTAAGTTGGCCTGTTGTTTTATTAGATCAGGTAGAGTTTGGTGTATAATAGACAAATGACGTAAGCCAAGAAAAATTAAAAGTTAAAGTTTTTTGCTTTGGTTTGATGAGAAGACATGATTATATGACCAGTGATATGTGAGAATTAACATCTTTGTGATTGATTAGTTTCTGAAATCGAGTATAATTTCTACTGGCCTGTTAACTTCTTTGGTACCTCTCGTTTTGTTGTATATGTAAGTATATTATAACTTATCTGATTCATACAGACTATGACATTTTACATAAGATTTTTTGACCTCTCTCTCTCTGACCAAAATCACAATCCTTTTTTAGAACCATTGAGACTAGGATAGTTTTTAACTATAGTGTTAAGAACTTAAAACAAAAGCATATTGAACACAAGTGTGAGGTAAAATCACTGAAAAAGAAACAAACCCAACTCCCCAAAAACAGGAAACCGCAGCTTACCCGAAAAACAATACAAACCATTAATTACAAACCAATCTTCAGTACACAATAAATAAGAGCAGAATCGGAACAAATGGACAAGCGGCAAATTAAACCCCAGTTCAATCCACATATACATTAGGCACATCGATCTAACACGTCTGAAGAAAGGCCGAAGCGAAATGCTAGTATACACGCGATTGTCTTAAACCTTACCAAAATCTTTACACCCTAAAGTTGCATTAACAATCTTGTTTCAAAGGAATAGAGCTGAGATTCGGTTGAGAATTGGTCAAGAAACTTGTAGATATTCGCCGTTATACCGAAGTGTATCGCAAATATTAGAGGGTATTTGAACAATTTATTTTTGGCTGTTTGTGTTTTGTCGAAAATATTAAGAAACTACTTGAGAAGAGCTTTTTGGTTTAGTAGCAAGTTGTGTATTATGGAGACAAAATAATCAATTTCATCATCACAGAACACGTATTATAGACTAACCTCTGACTTATGTAGAGCCTGTAATGCGTATTACCAGGCTTGTATTTCTTTAAGAACTGTTTAAAGAACAGGCATGTAGGTCTCTTTACGGTGATTAATATGATTACTATTTCCACATAGTCCATACATATCTTCTGAAAGTCGTTGGTATGTTGCTTTTTGTTTGAATCTTTGAACCCTCCACCACTTTACCACTTGCATGGGAGGATTAAACTAATCAACCACTGTTCTTCTGCAGACTCTTTTCTCAATTTTTTCTAACGATCAAATACCATCAAGTAACTTATAAATTTAACTGGTTAGGACAGAATGAGCTAAAGTACGTAAATTTTTACTTTTACAGAACTGACACACTGGCGAACAGAACTGAACTAATGTACTAAGAAGAAGAGAATTAATATAATTCCCCTTCGATTTAGTTACGGTGCAAACCACGGCCGTCCTTAATGCGGCCCGACCAAAAACAAAACAATCCGATGCTCACCTCCTCGCGTCCGGTTCCGTACAGTAAATTTACATTCCCCACCATCCATCCCAGAAGTCCATCCGGGTTGGTAATAAAACGATCTTAAGGTACGGAGGAAAATGTCTTAGAGAACGATCCAAGTGTTATACTTTTCGCGGCGATTTTGAAAAAATGTAAAGAAATTATGTTGGAAGAAAAATTACGGAAGTTTATCAATGCTCTGATACTGATTCTTTGAAAGTTGGTATTTTTATTATTTATTTTGGGACGACCATAAATAAGTTCTTTCAAAATATCGTCAATACTTAGACTGCAACTACAATTCTACCTCATTCAAAGATTTAATCATATTCTTTGAACGATCGCTGACTGCCTTAGTCTTCCTTCAAGCATGTCTTGGGTCTGTCGAAGGTAAAATCAACTTCAAACAGTCAGTTTGTATCGTAGATAATTCAACAAACGCAGTACAAGAGAGTACCGTGGAAGCATTTTTTGTCGCTTCACATTCGTTACTTGGACCCTCATCTCAATTGCCACACGGGCCTCCGAGGCTCGAGATATACGCCGAAGGGTACCACTCTTCGCCGTGTGTTTACAGGCTGATGCTATCGCGTAATTGTGACAATATTTGCTTTACACATTTATGTATGGAGGCGGGTCCAGTTAATTGTTCCACCCAGGTGTACTACCCCTAAAATTACCTATTGAGTAACTGATTAAATCGAAGGTCTAAGTGGGTCACTTAGGATGGTTTTAATTAAAATGTTACGCGATATATTCCGTCTGGACGCTAAAATGGACCCTCCGTATTTACGAGGCCAGATTCGGGCTGGCCAAATCGCTGTTCCTATAAACTTTAAGGTAATATAACTTTGCCAATTCTCGATTTCCAGAAGGAACTAATCTCGAGAGCCAAGCTAACCAGGCCTTAATGTTCAAATACAAAGAATCATGCCAAAAATCTTCGAGAATATACTTTTAAAAGTCTCCCAGTGCGAATACAATTTAACGCTAACGATATATCCCGGAATCACAGCGGCAAGGAATCCATTCCCATATTAAATACCGCACAGAGACCACCCCGTAACTGAACATTCCCGGCGATTTAAGACCGTCTTGGCTCGAAACGGCCAAGGTGAAAAGTACACCTAAGTTCAGATTAACAATCGGGCCGGGCAAAGGGCTACTCGGACCAAAGGCCGGATCTTGGACAATAAATCCGGCTAGGAAGACCATGGCCGTAAAGCTATGGGTGTGTAGGGACGTTAACGTATACTTATGCGATGTGACACATTTGTGGAGTTGCGGCTGTTGGGTTCAAGTATTGCTATTTATTTATTGTGGGTATTTATGGATTGTGTTAATGTAGGGACTGCCGTATACTTTGGTATAACGATGTAGAATTTACATTGTATTGTATACGAAAGTGTTTTGGATTTAACATTTGTATTAGATTATATTGCTTAAAAAGGAAGAATAAGAAATGGGAAAGGTTTTGTTTTTTTCCAATAAATATGTTTCATAGAACTTTTTCATTTTTTTAAGCGACGAGCTATAAACTTTATATCTTTACGAACATCACTGTCAAATGCAAAAACAATTTAAGCCTGATGCTTTCAAGCTGCGACCTTTACGCCCACAGTAACACTTCAAAACAATTAGTACATTATTTTACATTATATATTTATTTTCGTTTGCCATCCTCTAATTTCCAATTTCAGACATCTGCAACATTTTCCTCATACTTATCCCAACCAATAATTCTACCACAGTCCACTAAATCTCCACCACTCTGGTCACTATAAATCGGCCAATGAGATGTAGTGATTTAATCGGAAACCTCAGGGTCCCTCAGGATGCCCATTAAATCGTATGGTCAAAGGATAATTAATTCCGTGGTAACGTTCAAGTGAGATTAATGGGGGTAGGATCGAGTATTCGAAGGCTCTTTTCAATGGATACTGTTACATGTTTATTGTTTTGTTTGGCTATTCATCAATTTGGGTGATTGCTCTACTATTTGGGTTGGTTGAGGTTTTGTGTTACAAGTTTCTGTTGGGAATGGGTTTTCTTGGTTCTGTTGTGCCTAACTTATTATAGGTCACAGTAGCAATTTTTTTAATGAAAGCGCGTATGAGATTTTCGTACAATATTTTTCGAATTGACTTTATAGGTGGACGGGATTTATGTATACGAATGAAGAATAAGTAGAAATACAGCGATCATAGCACGTGGAGATCTTTAGAGTCTGCTCCATCGGCATTGGGCGTGCTAAAATGTATAGAGCAATTCATTTTCGATGACATTTATTCAAGTCGATTTATTTTGAAGACTGCTGCATGACTCTGTTATGCTGTTCTTGGACCTAGTCTTTCGAGGACTTTTATAAACACACCAGTAACCGACGTTAAGTGCGAATCCCGCTAGTACCAGTTTCTAGAAGGATTTACATCAACGACACACAGTGACAGCGATGTTGTTATCTACCTAACCACTACGCGGACGGACATCATCAGTGGTACATACAGTGGCACACGATAGACTACACGCTTATTTGTCGTCACGATAAAGTGCAAATGCGTCCTTATTACATAACGCTCTTGGTGCACATAAACAGTTTAGGTTAACAGTTTCACTTAAACTGTGTTTCACACACTCATTTCCAGCCAAAAGCGGAAACCGATTACGATAATGTTAAATGCGGTGGATAGAAATGTGAGTGTTTTTGCTTTAAAAGTTAGTCAAACGGAGATAGGGTGTTTTTTTATAATAATACAAGGAAAAAATAAACAGTCAAAATAGCCCAGAAATAGAAGAACTTAAAATCCTACAAATATTATGCATACGTAACTAAACTCTACACTAAACAAATGTATTTTTCACGAAAAAAAATTTTACATTTTTTTTATGCGATTTGATACAGCAATAGTGTACAAAGAAGGTTAACACATACTTTTTACCATGGGAAATCTTTTCATGTGGACGACGTTGCGGGTGGAAGATTCCGACACTGTTGTATTATATATAATGTATGACAATACAGTAATGACAATTTACCTTAAAATGACTGACTAATTCTCGTATTTTAATACATAATAAACATGCAATGCGAAAAAGAATAAAATGACTCTTACATTAACATAACATTACAATAAAAAGGAATGGTTAAAAACCAAAATTATCCTATTCTCTATCTATCCTATTACTATTTTAGAACCAATTTTAGAACCATATTTTTTTAAATCTTCTCCAAAAGAAAAATCCATTAAATCATAAATGTCGTAAGTAATTAGATATGGAATGAAATAATCACTTACTCGGGTCAAATTACTAGGGTCAAATCCAATCACATACCTGAAAAAGAAAAGTTTTTATTGCACAATAAAAAATAAAATCAAATTAAATAGATTTGGCACACAAAGTAAAAATACCTAAGTTCTTAAAATTAAAATTAGTAAAACATTGTTTTAGTTGACCCCGGTCTAATCTATAGTGTACATAATGGCCATTACAAGATTAGCGGAGATCAGGCTCCACTCATAACGTAGGAAACAAAGCACTACAACTTTTCCTCCCCGGTCGTAGATCCGGAGGACGGCCCAAAATGAGATGGGAAACTGTAGTGCAGAAAGACATGAGTGAGTGTGAGGTTTCCGAAAACGATGTCGAGGACAGAGCGAAGTGGAGGAGAAAGACCAGGAAGGCTGACCCCACTACCATATGGGATTCATAGCATGGAAGAGAGAGAGAGAGAGAGAGGCTCCACTCATAAGCCTTTTACAATAAAGTAGTACATTCACTGACTATACTTTGATAAAATTTGATTTAATTTAATAAAATTTTTCTTTTTCAATTTTTATTTTTCTAAAAAATAATTTATATTATTTTGACAAGCAAGCATTTCATCAAAGATGTCTATAGCGTTTACCACTTAAGATCAACAAATGCTAATTTTAGTTGTTGCTATTTTGTTCTGAAAATGAGTAACTTACTGCTTAAATTTAAGAACCACTAAGAGTGAGTTGCATTAGTAATAGTTGCAGTATTACTCATTAGACTATACCTAAATGATCATGTGAGTTAACCTCGGACATGCCATAGAAAGGTAGGCGCATAGTGGTCCAAGAGCTGAGAGTCTATATGCTTCAATGGCCTCTCGCATAAAGTTAGTCTCAGTTGTAATCAGTAAATATGATAAGGGCATTACCCAAATTATAAATAACAACCAGGCATTTCATTAAAGTTAAGTAAAGTTATTTACCAATACTTCTGACATGTTGGTGAACAAATTCAGTAAATAGTTATATACATAAAGACTAAAAGATATAATCTCACCATATAGCACAGTATAATATATTCACAAGTGATGCAGAAATTGAATTATAATTTGAGTATAATACTTCAAAGACTCACTATGTTATATTGTTGATTGGGATAATAGATTTAGATTAGATACCTAGGTATTCTAACTATCGTTGTGATTATACATTATTAGTATTTGGTATTGAATGAATTAAATATTTCAGAAAGTTTCTATATGCAACAACTTTCATGTATTGATGACAACATAACCTCAAAAAGTAAACTAGAAAAGTCATGCCGGGCGCTCGAAATCTCTTTCCATTTCACTTAGATGTTAATAAACAACGTAATTAGTTACCTGATAGGGTGTTTCATCTCCACTTTCTTCCAAATGCTTCAAGTTCAGACACAGTAAACAGTTTTCATTGGGACTCCAAACATACAAAACATCGTCCCGCAATTCTACCAAATTACGCAGCTTTCCACTTATGTTTTCACTAAATCCACCCTCTAGGTCTTTAAAGATCTTATGGTTAGGTAATTTACTTTCATACAAACGGCTATCCATTGTTTATCAGTAAGAAAAAACTTGTTTTGACTAAGGAAATTTTGATTTCACAAGTTGACTTTGTCAGTTTGACAGTTCTCGCCGCGGTATTTTCATACGTTTCGTTACTGCAACTTTTTAGAAAAATCTAAACGAATCAAAATGTGATATTTAATATTTGAAAAGCAAAGATCTTTCTATCAATGCTTTAAAATATTCCAATTAAAATATATTTATATTTAAAAAATATTTTATTAATATTGCATTTTGACAAACAATGACTTATGTCAATATTTTGATAAAATTCTTTCGACTTTCAGTGATTACAAAATCATTGCACAGTATTCTCATGAGTAACATCAAAGTAAGCTTAAATAAAACACCTGTTACTACAATCCTAGCCAGTATGTTACCCGTAAGATTTGGAGTTATACGTCACATGCGGAATATCACTAGTGTGTTAGTGATTATAGTTTTTGGATACTGCTCTATATTTATGTTTCTAAGCAACTATTTATATCCTAGTACAATTCCAATTCCATATCCAGTTATTGAGGAGTCCAACAATGAAAACGTGACCTTAGAAGATATTTATATAAGTGTAAAAACGTCAGATATCACCTCGAGCAGGTTACCCATAATACTGAAGACTTGGTTTCAGTTAGCAAAGGAGCAAACATGGTTCTTCACGGATTCCGTGAATGAAACACTACAAACCCTCACAAACGGACACATGATTAATACAAAATGTATGATAGGCCATATCCGTCCAGGACTGAACTGTAAAATGGGCGTGGAATATAATACTTACATTGAAAGTAATAAAAAATGGTTTTGCCATTTTGACGATGACAACTACGTGAATGTGCCTCGTTTATTGGATGTTTTACAGAAGTATCACTGGAAACAGTATTGGTATTTAGGAAAAAGATCTATTTTAAAGCCAGTTACAATAGCGTACAAATTTCGCAACACTACCAAGCCATGGTATCAGACATTTTTCTTCGGAACTGGTGGTGCTGGGTTTTGTTTAAGCAGACCTTTGGCTTCTAAAATGTACCCTATATTGGGTAAAAATGGTTTTAAAAGATTATGTACCATTTTATTGATATCAGACGATGTTTGTATCGGTTTTGGAGCTAAGATAGTGATGAAGACTCAATCAATTTTCACTCAAGTACCAGGATTCCACTCACATCTTGAAAGGATGAGGAAGATATCTTTATCAAAAATCCGGAATCAGATTTCTTTCAGTTACAAAATAGAGGGATGTAATAATGTAGTTAATATTCCAGGATTTGATGTACAATACGATCCTACGAGGTTTCTATCGCTGCATTGTCTTCTGTTTCCATATTTTGAATATTGTAAACAACCTGGGAGTAACTATAGTATAGAGAATTGGACTTATCCACCTACGGAAGCACCCAACACTATGGAAACGAAATAAAGTGCGTTTATCTTAATATACATATTATGATGTGAAATAATTAGGCAATCATTGGACATGGTAAGAATGGGAGTTTATCACGTCATATATTTTATAAGAAATTTGAAAAAAAGTGCCAAGTTGCGACGAATTTTTTGGTCGCAAGAAGAAATATACGTGGGAAGGCATTTATTATTACCTACTCGATATCTATCAGACAAAGCAATGTTGTAGCATTTTTTATTCTCATACAAGTAGACTGTTTGCTATGTAAATTGTATAATGAATGAAAGATTAATTAAATCATGTTGATATTTTTGTCAATTAAAATTATAGCCAACACTTTTTGCCGTTGCTTTTATATTTTGTTTCTCTATATTCTTAATTGTGATGTCTTTGAATTGTCCTTCGAGCAAGCTAAAATAAGACAAATGCGAAGTAAAAATTCATTTTATTTTTTCTCTTTTGTCATCATTTACACCTGAACTCATAAACTAAACGATATATTTTCAAGCAATCGACGTAAGTAGTGAGAGAATGAGAACAAAACGCACACAGGTAACTGATTGTACCCACATAGGCGCATATAGGAGCTGTATATCACTTTGATTCGGAATGGTATCACGTAATTTCATCTCCCTGGGCGCGGCCCATACTTTCTTATAAATAAAACAACATATAGAACGCAATAAATTCCATTCTACAAGATTTCGTACGTGAATTTCGTTGGGTAATTTAATATTTTGTGTTTTAAAGGTTTCTGAATTGTTCTTGGCAGTGAATGAGTACCAGTTGTTAGTCGAATTGCGATTAACAATTTCGTTTCGCTTGTTTTGGATTGTGCATTTTTGTTGTGTACTATTTTTGCACGAGAATAGTGAATTACGATTGTTCGTTTTATGTCTGAATGAAAAACTGTCGCAGATTTTAGAGGCACTTTAAATAAATTACCGTGACTGGGTGTTGATATCTTCTTCACTAGTGCCAACCGTGCTTTATAGGCATATTTTATTATTGTAATGCATACACAGGCAAATGACTTATATTTTTGGCAGATACTTCTTGCCTTGAAACAGGATAGTGGTGTAGAATCTGCTTTTCATCTTTAGAAGATCCTAAACCGGAAAAAACAATTCTCTAGATTAACCTTCATTCATTAGACTACATGATTAAATAGATAACTGAAGATTTCATGACATTTCATGAAGAAACTACATTTTACTCTTGGACGATTCTGCGGTCTTCTCAAGCCTGAATAAACCAGACTTTCATTGAATTCTCCATATATCTTCATTGCAGAAACACAAAATTGTTCACAGATCCAGAAAGTACTTCAACAAATAACCTCGTAAAAAACAACACGATCTCTCAGGATTTCCTCACAAAGATCAATGTAGGAGAATCGCAAACTGAATAAAATATAAGCAGTGCCGAGTGGCGGGTCCTCGCGATATAATACTATTGATAAATTTACCAAAAGTCTCACATGGTATTAAAGGGTGGCGAGCTGTGATGCCTCCCTGATCCATTATTATGCCGCGCAGGTCCTGCTGAAAACGTAGGGCTGCTTGATGCTGGAAATAGGTCAAGATTACTTTTTATTGCTTCGTTTATTGTTGTTTTGAGTGATATTTTGAATCGTATTGGGAAAGAGTGATTATATTTCCAATGTGTTATCAGTGTGGGTTAAAGGAGTGATCGGAAAACTGGGAGTGTTGCTTCTTATTTAATTTCTTTGAAAGCTCCATTGGTATAAAAGGTACAGGTTGAAGAAGTCGCTTTGTTTTGAAATGAATGCTTTATTTTGCGATTGTAATAAATTATACGTGTTTTCCATTCAATTTCTTATTCTACACAATCATCTCTACAATTTATTTTTTTATCGCAGATTATATTTTTATTTCTTGTAATAGATACTTAACATTTACGAGTTTCCTAAGGAACTGCTACTAGAATATAGTGTAGTATTATTCTATAATAAATCATCTCTCCTTCCGTACTAACCTTTCCGTACGACCATTTCAATCCACCTTTCAAAACAAAACTATCATAGCCCGAGAGCACACCAACCCTGGCTCACTCCGCCGGGACAGCACCGATGACTTGTCATTAATAACGACAGTAGAAATGTATCAAAAGGTGACGTGTGTCCCTCCGTCTGTCCCGGCCCTTATTTATGGTACAACAAACAATATTTATTCGTAATGCCGCCGGCAGACTTACGTGCGCCGTATGAAGATAATGTTACGACTTTGACTGATGAATAACATGATAATTTGATTAACAAAAGATTTTTCTATAACGGAATTTGCTTGCTAACTTTTGCTTAGCTTGCTTATTACTTAGATGAGATTCCTACCTCCAAGTAACGAGAAGACAGTAATGTATGAGTGAAATAGTTCCATATCCGGTCTATCGTAATTCATATTTCGCCTAGGTCATTTATATATTATTATTATGATTCTACGTTTAGTTATCGGTATTTATGGATACCCTGAAAGTAATTTATTCAGTAACTATTTGACGGTGCATTAATAATAAAATTATAAGTCACAGTAGTCACTAATGTCCAATTTCACATTCGTCAAAAAAACTTAGCAAGAGATACATGCATCTGATAGTTTCGGGAGAGGTTGCTAAGCTAGAAAACTCAATCAAAAAAACTGGAAAACTAGTTTCTAAAGTAGCCTTTCGTTTTCGAGTCTAAAAATAGAAGAACTATCCTGACAGGCATCTTTCTGTTAAACACAAATAACACATCATACAAACATCTATCTCCCAATCCGAAAGGGCGATATAACCAGTAACTGTCACGTACGGAATATGTGTATACAATTTACACAATATCGTCATATGTCAGAAGTGTCAAGACGACCTCACGAGGCATCCACCCCAATTACCGTTGGAATTGTTTCACAGCAGCTATCTATTACTTTTGCGGGTCCAACTTGGGAATTGGGCCAGCATTATATGATAAAAAATTGTCGTGTTTGTCGCTCATTGTTGGGGAAAGATGTAATTACAATGATTGATCTGAGTGTTAGTATTGAGTTGATGGCATGTGACGCGAATATAGAAATGCGGAGATGGTTTTGATGTATTGTACTACTGAATCGAGTGTCACGAAAATAATGGATATACTTTGACATACTATAGGTAAATATTATTAGTTAAGAGAAAACTCAGTAAAAGTTTTCATCTTCAAATAATGTGAATACTTAATCAATCTATATTTTCATGGCATAGTAACTTCTCTTTTCAACTTAGCGCTCGATGCATGTCAAAATATCCTCATCTCTTTCAAAGCCAGTCTTATAAATGTATCATAAGTTTTGTCTAAATCAATTACCCTTCAAAACAACACATCATACTGATAGCAAAACGAGTCTAAGGAATACATCATGTTTATAACCAGACTCAATTAGCCTTCATAAAACCATAACAATTCCTATCCAGCATCACAATAAGATCAAACAAACAAACACACAAACAGCGCACACTCAAACTAAGCACTTTTCAACCGACCTGTACCTTTGTACATACATGTACATTGTACAGTCGCACACAGACGAGATTCTCAAAGCCATCAAGCATTACGTAAGGCATTATGTACAGGCACACACAAAACGGAACCAATACCGTCCGGCGATAAATCCGACGCGACGTCCGAAACACTTCAGTTGTCTTAACCGCGTGTGCCTGTACCGAGAGGTGGCACTTGGAATTGTTGTGTTTGGATTGGAAATCGTTTAGATAAAGACTTTTTAAATGCTTAGAAATACTTAGAAATTTTAAAAGGTTATCAGAAGTCATAATTAGATTAGTACTTACGAACTGTCACACTATATTTGACCTTTAAGTAAGGCAATAAGAGATGAATCTGTAAATACTGTGTTACTTTTGAAGCAACTAAAAAAATTTCATATCTTACTAGTATATTGAAATTCAACACAGGGAACTTAGAAAGTTTTAATATCGAATAATCGAATCGAGAATATAAAAAAATCTAACGTATGAAAAGGCCTAAAAATATAAATACTTGAACATAGCGAAATTTTTTTACAAAACAATATTGCAGACACAATTCCAACAGGCTTCGAAATAAAATCTCATAATTAATACAAGTAAATATCACTTACTATATTCCCTATCCAACATCACACAGTCCAGGCTACACGAGCCATATGTTAGCCAAGAAAGGGTTGAGCAAGTGCTACCTGTGGGGTACACCTACAAGCGTAGGGGGGCAGGCGGGGGGTGGTGGTAGGATTTACACCCCTCATTTGTTTGCGATGACCCCCACCACTATCTTCAGCGTCTTCGTATCGCCTTGGCTTAAGCGTCGCTTACATTATTATGTTTTTGGTACTCAGTTCATTTTAGTT
This sequence comes from Anticarsia gemmatalis, assembly GCF_050436995.1. NCBI lineage: Eukaryota > Metazoa > Arthropoda > Insecta > Lepidoptera > Erebidae > Anticarsia > Anticarsia gemmatalis. The sequence continues at coordinate 1,488,734 of NC_134764.1, read as the reverse complement.
TATAATTTCTGTTGTAAATTCGTTTTTGGGGTGCTTTGTACATTATTATTGTTATGGGGGTTTTGTTGTGTTAATGTGTGTAGGAAATACTGTGCATAAGAGATAGTCGATCGCTTCACATTACTACTACGGTAATGGAAAACAGTATACATTTCATGGCTTTTTTAATAGAAAGAGGAAAATAACGGAATATAGGTCGTATCGTAAATGTGTTTTTTGTAACTGTTTTAGAATCAAGTCCATAATTCTATTGGTTCATATACCAGAAGAATGCCTGAAAAACAACAATTGGGGAGTTATGAATTTATATAAGGGAATAGTAAAATGTTAAGAGAGTATATAAGTAAGTAGTTTGTTAAACGAAGCATGTATAAAGTTAGTACTACATTAGCTCATTGCAAGAGTTTCCTGTCTTCCACGTGTAAGATGAAACGTTGGCGTTGCGTCTCGTTGAGTAGATCAGGTGTAGGCAGCTCAATGAAACTAATTACTATTAATAGGTTATTGCGTGGGATCCGATACATTATTCTTCTAAAAATAAACGAATATTCGATGAATCGTACTATATTTTTAACAAACAATTACATTCTTTCCGAAATTCCGTTCGCAAAAAGATGCACCGTTAAGTTTGCTATTGAATGCTTCTTTACTCGTACAATCTAAAAATGTAGCTATCAAATAATTAATATTTTTACAAAAAGTTTTACAAAACGAGGAAGCCGAGCAAAAATATTTACAAATTACTACCATTGAATTAACCGAATATAAATCTGAATACCTACTAACATAAAACATAAAAGTAACTGCTTAAAAATTAAGAAAAACACCCGAAACTGCGCTACCTCATAACAATAACTTGTCAACATAGTAGTTTTACAACGGTTTTAATATTCCAACGATATTTACGCCAGTTATTAGCGTCACGGCAACAGCACCACTTACCTCTAAGCCTTTAAGATTCGAGCCTCTTAAGTGATCTTGCATCAACGATAATGTACTGAAAGTGCAGTTTAAAAGATTTTCGGGAGGTATCGGAAATCTTTTGCAAGTAAAAATGGATGCTGCTGCATTGTCGCTGCAGCTACTTTTACTACTAATCTAAGAATGATTCAATTACATTTTTTCTGTAGTTTTGTGTTAAAAACGATGGTAGGAGGTAGTCGTCATGTCGACACAAATCACACACAAATGTTTGTGTGATGATCCCGAGTATTCGTTTTGAATCTGGACAAATGAGTCTGCTTATAGGCTTGAGACCTTTTTCACAGACAAACATCGCTCAATCTATACTAATATTATAAAGCTGAAGAGTTTTTTTTTGAACGCGCTACTCTCAGGAACTAATGGTCTGATTTGAAAAATTATTTCAGTGTTAGATAGCCCATTTATCGAGGAAGGCTGTAGGCTATATGTCATCACACTACGACCAATAGGAGCAGAGTACCCGTAAAAATGTTACGAAAACGGGAAAACCCATTCTCTCTTACGTGACGCAAGCGAAGTTGCGCGGGTCAGCTATCACGTATAAATTGAAAGAAAATGCCGTAGTACTTACGCATTTCCTTTGAAATTATATAGAAATATTTTTATGAAGGACATAAAGTGTCTCGTATACCGTTCGCCCATGCCCAATGAGTTATCTTGTTGAGTGCTTAATGAGTTGTACTTGAATCAAACCCTTGTGTGTGAGTTGTCCTAAGAAATTGAATCACTTTTTAAATATGGCATTACTGTATACTTTTAACCCAATTGCTAATTTCAATTGCGAATCTGCTCTGTGTATTTATTATTTAAAAATCAGACACGGTCGACGGTCATGTCCCTATAATCAAGATTCAAATGACTATTTTATAAAATGACCCTGACAGTTCCTCTGTTCAATTCATATACTTGGCACATACAATAACAAAATAATTGTCATTCAGTTGTTAATATTTATAACGACATACGAGACCAATTTATGCAGCCAGTTGGACAGATATATAATTTGATTGTAAAACTGGTTTTATCGTATTCGTAAAGACGGTTATAGACTTGTCATAACGAGTATTTAATGATTTTGTATGGCTTTTTTTCGAGCATATTGTCCTTGACAGATTTTTGATGGCTTCTCGACAATTCGATTATGAATCGATATTGTTCTATTTTGTCGTTTATTGGTAAAATGTGACGACTATAAACTTGTTCTGTGGTTTTTGTTTTAAGTAGTTTAATCCAAGAATTAGAGGTTGAAATCGTAGAATATGATGTATCTATTTGTCGCGACATAAGAATGTAATATCAAGCTATTTATGAGTAGTATTGTCTGATAAAGTTATCGGTCAATCCCTACTTTATTGGTCTGTAAAAGTAGTTAGTTCATGGAAGTGTAATGTAATGCAATTTAATTTTGGACATTTTTTAGTAGGTACATCATCGAACTGACTACAATTATGTGTGTTTGTGTTGATCTTGTTGGTGCTAATTCCTTTGCTAAAAATAATAGCTTATGTATACAAATTACAAATTACTTTTGAATACTTACTGCTACCATATCGTCAATTATTTGTTTACGAATTAGGGCGTTGTAACATTCGATCATAAAATAGTGTTACATCACTCTCAGCAGGTCAGTGGCCGCCTTTATAGCGGTCATATACAACCAAAACAACTTGTTGTGTATTGTACTCGTAATCAGTATACGCGCGACACCGGCTTGGACAGCATCGACAAAATTAAACATGAGTTTCAAAGAGAAAGTGGTTTTAATCACTGGAGGAAGTGCCGGGATTGGAGCTGCTACAGCAGAATTATTCGCTAAAGAAGGAGCCAGTCTCGCTATAGTTGGCAGAAACGAAGATAGATTGAAGGAAGTTGCTGCAAAATGTGAATTGTTTGGGCCGGTGCTAACTATACAAGCAGAATTGACCAACGATGAAGATGTAAAAGCGATTGTTGATAAAACTATAGAGAGGTACGGCAAGATTGATGTCCTTGTCAACAATGCAGGTATTCTTGCATACGGTTCTCTACTCGATGGAAAATTAATGGAAGATTTCGACCGAGTTATGAATGTAAATGTACGTTCAGTTGTACTGCTCACAAATTATGCCACACCACATTTGGTGAAGACGAAAGGGAATATTGTGAACGTGTCCAGTGTATTCGGGAACTCTTTTATTGGAGTCCCTGGGAGCATGGCTTATTGTATGTCGAAAGCTGCTTTAGACCATTTTACTCGAGGAGCGGCATTAGAATTATCTTCAGAAGGCGTTAGAGTGAATACTGTCAGTCCTGGACCGACGAGAACTGAGGTGTTGAAGACTGCAGGGTCTACACAAACTTGGGACGAATGTAGAGACTTCTTCAAACTGAGCAGGGTCTCCGAACCAGAAGAAATTGGTGACCTAATTCTGTTCTTGGCAAGTGATAAGGCAAAGAGTATCACTGGTGTTGATTACGCCATCGATAATGGGACTTTGCTCAAGAACTGATAGGTGTTCTGATAATGTTGTTTATTTTTCGTATTAAATAATTGTGTAATGGTATTATGTCTAATCGGTTGAAACTTGTGAAATGGTAGTAGGTATTTCAATGGATTATAAAGTTCATAAGTAAGTAGTAAGTAGAAATAAGGCAATACAAATTCTATAAACATTTTAATATAAATTATATTAAATCAGCTTGTTATTTTGTAATGCTAATGTGACAGGATGTTTATTTATAATTAAATGGGTTTTTATTCTTTTATTTTGTTTCTTTTGACGTTGACACAAAACGGGTTATAAAAATAAAAGATCTTTATTTTTCTGTGTTCTCCGAAGAAATACTTATTACTTACTTCTTTATGTAGTTGGTAGAGTAAGGCAGCGCCACCGAGGTTAAGTCTTACATGGGAGACTGTTGACATGAAGATATATCAGCGTAAAATGTTTTACCTTTCTTTACTGATTTTTTCAGGATTCGAATTCGGTTTACGAACTGTTTAAAGCAATACTGATAGACTAAGTTTGCTCTATGGAATATAGTAGGCGTAAAATTTTGAGCCAGAATTAATATAACATTTCGGTAATAGGTTTTTATATTTTTATGTGAATTTTCTCAATGGTAGATTGGTAATAGCAGTAGGCTCGTTCCTATAACATGGGACTAACATATTATTCCATACACCTTCGTACCTTCGTATTTAAACAGATCGATATCTTAACATTTTGAAAACTCCCACTGTTATGTGTATTTTATGCATTTTCAAACAGGTAAAATAAAAATAACGTTATTTACTTTATACTCAAAGATTTTATTCGAAAATCATGCAAATAAAACATTAATGTATGTATGTAACTACGCTAGACCCATACCATTATCAATAACATAATCACTGCCTGTAATGCTCCCAGCTGCATCACTGGCCAAGAACGCAATCACACCAGCTATCTCCTTAGGATCCGAGCATTTTTTCAAAAGCGTCACTGCGGCAAAATCGTCCATGGAACCGGGCATGTTGCAATTCTTGAATACGTTTGTGTATACAGGTCCTGGGCTTACAGCATTGACTCGTACACCAAAAGCTGCCAGTTCTATAGCAGCAATACGGGTAAAACTATCCACACCAGCCTTTGAGAGGCAGTAGCATGGATAATCTGACATTTTATTGAGTACAACGCTTGCAATGCTCGATGTATTCACAATGCATCCCTTAGACTTGATTAAGTAAGGAGTAGCTAGACTCGTCATCATCACCACGGCGCGAAGATTAGTATTCATCACTGTATCATAGTTGTCCATGATTGTTCCTTCAGCCAAATTTCCTGGTCGTGTAATACCTACATTGTTGATTAGAACGTCAAGTTTCCCGAAATTTTCTACTGTAGTTTCTATAATATTCTTCGCTTCTTCGTCTTTGGAGATATCTGCTTTAACCACAAGTACTTTATTACCGAATTCCTTGCATTTCTCTCCAGTGTTCTTTGCTGTTTCTTCGTTGCAGTCTACTATGACTACGTTGGCTCCTTCTTTTGCGAAAAGTATGGCTGTAGCTTCTCCTATACCAGAACCGGATCCAGAAACAAGAACGACTTTGTTTTTAAAACTCATTTTGAATTGTGGACTGCTGTATTCAATGTTATCGGCGACACTGTGAGACTTTAATGAAAGTGAATACACACTATCAGAGCCCACTAATAAATGTAATAATCGTCTGTTTACTCGTCGTCCTCACATAATAGTTTAAGCAAACAATGATGTTTTTTGTCCATCAATAAAAAGACAGCGTTGTTAATATTTATTGAGAGGTGTGTTTGTCTGTTATTCAGTAAGTAGTCTTATAAAAAGTAAAATACATTAGTATATTATTAAAGTGGTATATATTTTTATTTCGCATATTATTTTTATATGCGTTCAAGATAACATAATTAGTATTATCGTGACTATGATGTTTATTTAACAAAGATTTTTAAATAGGTATTATTGTAGAGATATAGAACTACAAGGATATTATCATTAATTTTGGCGCATTAAGTTATGCACACATACCTATCATGTCGCATGCACATGCAGTATAATCCTACATTATAACGAGAGAAAGTAAACACAAGTAAATTTGGGTCTTAAACTTTACAATGCCATATATATTTTGTTTAACATTATTAAATAAGATTATACAACACTCATTCCGTTATCTATCACATAGTTACTGCCCGTAATGCTTCTTGCCTTATCACTAGCCAGATACACAATCAGATCAGCAATCTCTTGTGGCTCAGATACTCTGTTTAAAACGGTTGTCGCAGGACTTTCATCAAAGGTCATTTCGACTCCAGAATTTGTTAGCAAATTTGTTATCACAGGACCTGGGCTCACTGCATTTACTCTAACACCTGATGGGGCTAGCTCTATAGCCGATAGACGAGTGAAACTGGCTATACCAGCCTTTGACACAGCGTATATAGGGTACTCACTCCCAGTCCGTTCAGCCACACCAGTTACACTACACGTATTCACTATACATCCTTTAGTTTTAACCAAGTACGGAGCAGCCAAACTTGTCAATAGAACCACAGAACGTAGATTCGTATTCATCACTTCATCGTAAGATTCCATTATTTTTCCAGATAAAATACTAACTATTTTTGCAATACCTGCATTGTTGATCAGCACGTCTAGTTTTCCAAAAGTCTTGATTGTAGTTTCTATAGCGTTTTTGGCTTCATCGTCTTTTGTTACATTTGTTTTAATAACGAGCACTTTGTTACCAAATTCTTTGCATTTTTCAGCAGTTTTATTTGCAGTTTCTTCGTTCCGATCTACTATTACTACGGTAGCTCCTTCTTTAGCAAAGAGAATAGCTGTAGCTTCGCCTATTCCGGACCCGGCTCCCGTGACCAAAACAACTTTATTTACAAAACTCATAATTTCAAGTACCACTCAGTCCGGTGCACAGTGTGTTATAAACCCTATTTTTGTTTCGTCATCTTTTTATTGAATTAATCGATAGAGTATACCATTCTGAGGATTAGAGTAAAACTCCGGGCTCGCTAAGACTTGTACTTTTTTCGTTATTCAGTGTCAAAGTTCCGGAATATCCGACTATTGAAAAACAAAAAAAAATTAATTACAATTTAACGGAAGTACTTATTCCAGAATTTATTTATTCTATCGAAAGAAGATATAATAGCCGACCATTCCACCAATTCCTGAAGTTTTAGCATGAATAGGTCGAGAGATATGAATTTTTTTCTCATTTTTCGTTTTTATTTTTTTATTCATCTAAACCACCGTAGTAGGTGGTCATTCCTACATCAAAAAATTGCTAATACTTTCTTTTATTTGCAGTATTAGTTCTAAAACCTAACTCGTTGGTTTCCAGGAGATATTTGAAATTTTAAATTTTACTTAGGGTTGTCACTTTCGAGTATCCGAAAATTATATAAGATTATAAACCTTTATTTGAAAAAAAAAGTTAAGGCAAGCCCCCCGGCCGTAGTTCTGCACGACGTACCTCAGTCACGCCTTACTGAGGTTGTTGAAGTGCAGAGTACGATTGCGGTATTAAGGTTGACTGGCGCTCAGTCCCCTAAAATTGTTCCAACTCAAGATGGAACAACCATTTATTTTGCTTTTTAGAAAAAAAATCAACAAATATAATTACATAATATGTGTATAAATTATAATAAATAAATTGTTGACGAAAATAATTTTATCGTATTTTTTAAATAAAAAATCGACACAATTGATGTACATACATGATAAAATTTGATTTAAAATTATAGATAGGTATATAATTCATGTAGATATATAAAATACATTAAAAATTATTCTTAAAATTGTTATACCACAAAAATGACAATAAAATTGTTTAAAAAAAAAGTTGTTGTAAATCAAAAAATAATATGAAATTCATTTAAAAAGTAATTGTAAAATTAAATAAATTAACTAAAAATATTTTGAAAAAAAAAAACAAAATGTGGTAATAGTACTTATGTTGAATGTTGATTTATAGATATACTTATGAGATATCGGAAAGGATTTTCTTTCATTTACTATAAGTTGAGTCTTTTGATTTAGAATTTATAGACAGATTCCAAATAAATGTATCAATCAACATCATACCAATTTCTTAATTTGTTTTTTAATTTCCTTTATAAAATTACCTAATCTTTGCCATTTTAAGCCACAAAATTATGATATCTTGTTATGGTCGTGATATAAAAGCTAAAACTTTATAAAAATAAATTTATTAAATTTTGATTGAAGTGGCAGCCCTATGTGCGGATATTTCGGATATTACTAAACTTTCAAATATCTCCTGGAAACCAGCGAGTTAGGTTTTAGAACTAATACTGCAAATAAAAGAAAGTATTAGCAAGTTTTTGATGTAGGAATGACCACCTACTACGGTGGTTTAGATGAATAAAAAAATAAAAACGAAAAATGAGAAAAAAAATCATATCTCTCGACCTATTCATGCTAAAACTTCAGGAATTGGTGGAATGGTCGGCTATTATATCTTCTTTCGATAGAATAAATAAATTCTGGAATAAGTACTTCCGTTAAATTGTAATAAACTTTTTTTCGTGTTTCAATAGTCGGATATTCCGGAACTTTGACACTGAATAACGAAAAAAGTACAAGTCTTAGCGAGCCCGGAGTTTTACTCTAATCCTCAGAATGGTATACTCTATCGATTAATTCAATAAAAAGATGACGAAACAAAAATAGGGTTTATAACACACTGTGCGGTGTTATCAGAAATACTGAAGGATTTTACGATTTATTTACGTTATCAAAAATTGAGCGTATTTATTGGAAAAGAAAACAATCTACTACAAGCTATATTGCAAGTATTTATACAGTTATAGTAATGAATATATTAGAAATCGTTTTAAATGATGGCGCTCTTGAGTCGAAGTGGATACAATAAGTATAGGGTATAGAGAAACTTAACTATAACTGCTATTAATCACGTAACGATTTTACTGCACAGTCTAGCACATACTATAACTAGTTGGCCCGTGAGTCTACTCGCGTATAAATGAGTCTCCACTCAAAGGGAAAAGATTTTGGAAGAAAGTATTTTTTATCAATCTTCGTTCAGATCTACTGACGGACTGGCTGACTGACTGACTGACCATCAGTAGTACAGCATTGTACAAAAATATTTTTTTAAACTTTTGATAAACAAACTTTACGTACGACTACAACAAACAACAATGTTCTAGCTGTTTCTTCTCTTAGAAAAGACTCTGTAAAAACAAATTGCAAGAGCATTTTGTTTTTACAGCTCTTATGCATTTGTATGTTTACGCAAAAGTGTTGAGGTATCGTCGCTAATCTTAAAAAAATCACCAAATAATTATATCTGCAATGCAGGCTAGAGGGTTATTTGAGCGCCTATTGTTTTATTCTATGCAACACTCAAATGGTTGACTGGTATAGTATGGAAACGATCGGTAGTAGGACTTATAAAATAATCTTTTTATTTATGTAGACATCAAATCACATAAAAAACGGAATGGTGCTAATACTCTCCCTATTTGGAACAATTTGCATTAAAGCGTTAAATGATTTTTTCTGCAATATACCTACTACGTGAAAATGTGCGTCTCATATTTATCATCACAAGAATAATAAGACAATCGACACTCGACAGTATCTTTTGCGTGTCTGTAGTTTATTAAAATAAAACAACACTTTAAATGCAATGACTTATTTATTTCTGACGGTTTTGACACGCAGAAGCACAAACAGTTCACTATTAATATAAATCTTGAAAGAAAACCTTTATTTTTGCATTATTTATTTTAACAGCATACCATTATCAACAGTGTAGTTAGAGCCAGTCACACTAGCAGCCTTATCACTTGCCAAGAATAGAATAATATCAGCCACTTCCTTAGTTTCAGCTAATTTGTTCAAAGCAGTCCCTCTCCTCAGATCATGAATCCAATCTTTCAGACCAGCAGTTTCAAAGATATCTGTAGGAACAGGTCCAGGACTGACAATGTTCGCTCTGACACCATGAGGAGCTAATTCAAGCGCTATACACCGAGTGAAATGGTCCACTGCAGCCTTCGATAGTTTGTACGTAGAAAGGTGTGATGCGCTGACGTGACGACCAGAGATACTGGATACATTCACGATGTTTCCTTTAGTTTTCACAATATGAGGAGCAGCTAAGTTCGTGAGTAAAGCCAGCGCTCGCATATTCAGGTTCATGGTGACGTCATAAGCTTGCATGTAGTCAGCGTCGAGGATCCCAACCTTTTTCAATAATCCAGCGTTGTTCACGAGTATGTCGATTTTACCGAACTTGTCAACAGTCTGGTCGATGACTGACTTCGCTTCTTCATCTTTGGTGATATCAGCTTTGATAGACAGAACGGTAGCTCCGAGATCTTCACAACTTTTCTGGACTTTGTTCAGATTTTCCTGGTTTCTTCCAACGATGACGACTTTAGCACCTTCTTTCGCAAACTCCTCAGCGGTGGTCGCTCCAATACCAGCATTACCGCCAGTTACTATAACTACTTTGTCTTTAAAACTCATGATTGTATTATTTTCCGTTCAGCCGTAGAAGCACAACTGCGTTATGCAATATTTTTTAGGAGCATATAAAGTGCTATCTGTTAATTAGACCTAATTTATGACCGTCCCGAAATATCACTTTATCGTAGATAACACGCCTCCATGATAATATTATTATGTACATACAATTTTTTTTTATTATGCAATAGTGCAAAAAACATCTGCTTTTACCGTAAGCACTATATCAGCTTAGCCTTTTTTCCAAGCTATGTTGGAGTCGGCTTCCAGTCTCACCGGATGCAGCTGAATACCAGACAATCTGACTTTCACAACCCAGTTACTTGGGGTATAACATGATACCCTACAGTCAGACTGGTTGTCAGACTTTCAAGCTTCTGACTACTGTTAACGACTGTGAAAGATTTGCGAAAATGACAGCCGGGATCCACAATTTAACGTGCTTTCCGAAACACGGAGGGCCTCGATAATATGTATAAGTTGGTCACCCTTCCACAGATAAATCTAGGCAAGCATGGCTTAACCTCAGAGATCGATCCGCGCGGCTGATGTTAACTTAACCACGAGCTCCTCTTTCACCGTAAGCCCTGTACTATCAAATACTTTGCATTTTTTGCAGGTTTCTTTGCAGTGTCTTCGTTACTACTATGACTAGATTAATTCCTTCTTTGGCAAGTGATATGGCTGTAGCTTCACCTTTGTATTATGGCGGGTATTAACGTATTACTATACGAGTATTGTCTTTTTATCTTGACTGAGAGCAACTCCAAGCGTGATAATGATTAATTTTATATTTTCTATTCTTTGAAGGCGGCTAATTCTATATTTCAAAATATTCTATCTATAGCTTTTAAGTTGTGTTGTTTATAATAAGTATATATGATTGGGGTGGTATAATAATATACAAGAGCCAATCTGAACCACCATTAGTACAGGTTACATTCACCTGATGACCATGGGAGAGGGACCACCTGAGAAATAGGATATAAAAGTTGACCCTGAACAACAAAGAAAATTGTGTGAAGATTTTTTGAAATCTAATCGGAGAACATACATATAAAAGTTCGTGGTGAACTAATAACCTTCTGTTTTTGTGAAGACGGTTAAAAATAAAAACAGATTTTTTAAATCAAATCATTGATTTATTTCAGACATTTTTGACACTGCAATACGAATTACACTAAAGAACCACTATTATTATTAATATTGAGAGAAAAACCCTAAATTATTTCAACAGCATACCATTATCAACAGTGTAGTTAGAGCCAGTCACACTAGCAGCCTTATCACTTGCCAAGAATAAAATAATATCAGCCACTTCCTTAGTTTCAGCTGCCTTGCTCAAAGCAGTTGAGCTCTTCAGATCATCCAATCTGCCCTTCAGACCCGCAGTCTCAAAGATCTCTGTAGGAACTGGTCCAGGACTGACAGCATTCACCCTGACACCATGAGCAGCTAACTCAAGTGCGATACACCGAGTGAAATGGTCCACTGCTGCCTTTGATAGTTTGTACGTCGAATAGTGAGTTGAGCCGACTAAACGGCCAGCAATACTGGATACGTTCACGATATTTCCTTTAGTTTTTACAATATGAGGAGCAGCCAAGTTCGTGAGTAAAGCCAGCGCTCGCATGTTCAAGTTCATGGTGACGTCATAAGCTTGCATGTAGTCAGCGTCGAGGATCCCAACCTTTTTCAATAATCCAGCGTTGTTCACGAGTACGTCGATTTTACCGAACTTGTCAACAGTCTGGTCGATGACTGACTTCGCTTCTTCATCTTTGGTGATATCAGCTTTGATAGAAAGAACGGTAGCTCCGAGATCTTCACAACTTTTCTGGACTTTGTTCAGATTTTCCTGGTTTCGTCCAACGATGACGACTTTAGCACCTTCTTTCGCAAACTCCTCAGCGGTGGTCGCTCCAATACCAGCATTACCGCCAGTTACTATAACTACTTTGTCTTTAAAATTCATGATTGTATTATTTCCCGTTCAGCCGTAGAAGCACAACTGCGTTATGCAATATTTTTTAGAAGCATATAAAGTACTATCTGTTAGTAAGACCTAATTTATGACCGTCCTGAAATATCAGTTTATCTTAGATAACTCACCGTCATGATAATATCTACTCATATGAATTTAAAATTTTGTATAAATCCAAAAACCATCTGCTTTCACCGCACTATATAACCAAAATTGCTTTTTTCTCCACTTTTCTTTGCTGTTTTTTCATTGTAGTCTACTATGATTATTGATTATGTTAGTTCCTTCTTTAGCGAGTAATATGGCCGTAGCTTCACATATACCGGACTATGATGGGTTGTCGCGGATTTCATATTTATAACATAGATTTAATTAGGTATTATTGTATTCCTATACGTGTGTCTTTTTTCCTTGGACGACGATTCTAAATAGATCAATGTATATTATTTTTATTCCTTTTGGAGGTGGTTTTTCATAAAATATATTTTCGTATTACTTACTTTTGTTACTTACTAAGACCCACTCTGAAAGAGTATTTGCATAGTTTACTTTCATCGGACCCGAACTAATAACCATGGGAGTGGGACCGGACAAGATATATAATATGTATTATATAGAAATTATATCCTGATTGTTTTAAAACAGCGAAAAACTTATATCCTAGAAATACTAGAAACCAAAGTAGGATTGCCTTAACAAAAAATCCTAGAATTCCTGGAACAACAATGTGTGTAAAAAGTTCCTATAGGTATAATGTGTGGATATATGTATCTATACTAATAATATAATAAAGCTGAAGAGTTTGTTTGTTTGTTTGTTTGTTTGAACGCGCTAATCTTAGGAACTACTGGTCCGATTTGAAAAATTCTTTCAGAGTTAGATAGCCCATTTATCGAGGAAGGCTATAGGCTATATAACATCACGCTACGGTCATTAGGAGCGGAGTAGCAACGAAAAATGTTTCAAAAACGGGGAAAATTTTGGCCCGTTCTCTTAGGTGACGCAAACGAAGTTGCGCGGGTCAGCTAGTATTTAATAAAATAAAGACGTTAAAAATATGCCTGCCTTGGCTAGCTTCTGCGAAAAGGTAAAAAAAATGGCTATTGAAAAAGTCATTTTATTCTTTATCAGAATTTTTTGAAGTAATCATAATGTACATAAAATATTAATTTGAAATATTCGAATAAATAAAATTATTCTTATAGTTGTATAGCGAGGATTAGTGTTTATAAGTGATTGATTATATATTGATTGATTATTATAAGATGATTGATATCAAATAATTAATAATATTTGTACGTCACAGTGCGACAACATGTACGGATCTTTTTATGTATTTTTATACCACCACTATGTACCTACATTATATGCAAATAAGTTCTATTCTATTCCATAAACAAGTTGAGCTTGAACGACGAAAAAAATTTAGTGAAGATCTCTTTATAACACTTTTGTACTGTAGGTATCACTTCCAATATCATATAATATGGTCTCTCATCAAGTCACCGTCCGATAATGAGAATTCCATGACAATAATTTTCAATTTACTTCTGAAAAACTAATCGAAATCCTAGTTGACACTACAATTTGTGAAAGTTCCCTCGATTCCCAAATGACTCCATCATCAGATCTCGACTCAACTTCGAAGTAGTATGCTTCAGCAAAAATAAAGAATTTTCGAAATGTAATCGCAGAAGATTCATAAAAAGAAAAAGAAAACAAATGTTTGAATGAAAACCTTTATTTATTTCTGTCATTTTTTACGAAATGCGAATAACACAAACATACCACTATATTATAAATCTTGAGAAAAAAATCTTTATTTATTTCAACAGCTTACCATTATCAACAGTGTAGTTAGAGCCAGTCACACTAGCAGCCTTATCACTCGCCAAAAATAGAATAATATCAGCCACTTCCTTAGTTTCAGCTAGTTTGTTCAAAGCAGTCCCCTTTTTCAGATCATCTATACTACTGTTCACACCCGCAGTTCCAAAGATCTCTGTAGGAACCGGTCCAGGACTAACAGCATTCACTCTTACACCATGAACAGCTAACTCAAGTGCGATACACCGAGTGAAATGGTCCACTGCAGCCTTCGACAGTTTGTACGTAGAATAGTGAGTTGAGCCGACGTAACTTCCAGCAATACTGGATACGTTCACGATGTTTCCTTTAGTTTTCACAATATAAGGAGCCGCCAAGTTCGTGAGTAAAGCCAGCGCTCGCATGTTCAAGTTCATGGTGACGTCATAAGCTTGCATGTAGTCAGCGTCGAGGATCCCAACCTTTTTCAATAATCCAGCATTGTTCACGAGTACGTCGATTTTACCGAACTTGTCAACAGTCTGGTCGATGACTGACTTCGCTTCTTCATCTTTGGTGATATCAGCTTTGATAGAAAGAACAGTAGCTCCGATATCTTCGCAACTTTTCTGGACTTTGTTCAGATTTTCCTGGTTTCTTCCAACGATGACGACTTTAGCACCTTCTTTCGCAAACTCCTCAGCGGTGGTCGCTCCAATACCAGCATTACCGCCAGTTACTATAACTACTTTGTCTTTAAAACTCATGATTGTATTATTTCCCGTTCAGCTGTAGAAGTACAACTACGTTATGCAATATTTTTTGTTAGCATATATAGTACTATCAAATAATGAGACTTAATTTATGATCGTTCTGAAATATCAGTTTATCGTAGATAACATACCGCCACGACAATATCTGATTACAAAAAAAAATTGAAGTTTGTTAACAATTGATAAAGATTCATTGTAGTTTTGCAAACTTTTATCAATTGTGTTAGTTTCATATAAAAAAATAATCGAAACTTGTTAAATTCCCACGTTCAATGTTACCCAAATGATTCAAAGTTACCCAAGCTGACTGTACAACAAATATCTGCTTTTACAATAGGCACTTTACTACCAAATACTTTGCTTACTTATGCAGTTTTCCTTGCTGTTTTTTCGTAGCAGTCTACTATGACTACGTTAGTTTCTTATTAAGCGAGTAATTTGGCTGCAGCTTCACCTATACAGAATTATGATGTGGGTTGTTGTAGATTATATTTTTATAATATCGATTTTATAAGGTATTATTGGATTGCTATACGAGTATTGTCTGGGTGCGGGATTATTGGAGGACACAGGGCTTGCCCAGACTGAATACGCGAAAAACAAATGAAATCTTATTGCAGCGTCCGTAGTGAACACGCGGGCGCGCGTTACCGCAACCGCGCCGCGCCCGCACCCGCGTGTTCAGTCTGGCCAAGCACTGTAGAATCCAAATATATTCATTATTAATTACTTACTTTTTACTACTTGAAGGTGTTTTTTTTTTACTTAATTATCTTTATGGCCGGCTTTTTTTAAGTGTAATTATACATATTACAGGGTTGTAAGATGGGAGGGTGGAACATACTGGGGACCATTCTAAACGAACGTTTTCACAGTTTGCCATCATGAGACTCTGATCGGATGATCATGTGTCGGACCATACCTTCTAAAAAGCATATTTGAAGTTTGACCTTGAACAAATTCGAAGTGACAAATTATAACTATGGAACAAATTCGAAACTAAGTATGCCCTTTCAAACAATAAATATGTTTAAAAATATAATTGGGAAACATACATTAAAAAAGATCACCTCAAATTGACACGCTTCTTTTTTGAAGTCGTTTGGAAATAAAAACAGAACTTAAAATTTAATCATTGATTTATTTCTGACGTTTTTGACATTGCAATGAGAAGTACTCAAACCAATCAATATTATTATAAATCTTGCGAGATTTTTTTATTATTTATTTCAACAGCATACCATTATCAACAGTGTAGTTAGAGCCAGTCACACTAGCAGCCTTATCACTTGCCAAGAATAAAATAATATCAGCCACTTCCTTAGTTTCAGCAGATTTGTTTAAAGCAGTCGCGCATTTCAGGACATCTATAGCACCCCTTAGACCAGCAGTTTCAAAGATATCTGTAGGAACTGGTCCAGGACTGACAGCATTCACTCTGACACCATGAGGAGCTAGCTCAAGCGCGATACACCGAGTGAAATGGTCCACTGCAGCCTTCGATAGTTTGTACGTAGAGTAGTGTGATAAACCGACGTAACTTCCAGCGATACTGGATATATTCACGATATTTCCTTTAGTTTTCACAATATGAGGAGCTGCCAAGTTCGTGAGTAAAGCCAGCGCTCGCATGTTCAAGTTCATGGTGACGTCATAAGCTTGCATGTAGTCAGCGTCGAGGATCCCAACCTTTTTCAATAATCCAGCGTTGTTCACGAGTACGTCGATTTTACCGAACTTGTCAACAGTCTGGTCGATGACTGACTTCGCTTCTTCGTCTTTGGTGATATCAGCTTTGATAGAAAGAACAGTAGCTCCGAGATCTTCACAACTTTTCTGAACTTTGTTCAGATTTTCCTGGTTTCTTCCAACGATGACGACTTTAGCACCTTCTTTCGCAAACTCCTCAGCGGTGGTCGCTCCAATACCAGCATTACCACCAGTTACTATAACTACTTTGTCTTTAAAACTCATGATTGTATTATTTTGTTTGTGTAAAGTTCAGCTGTTGAAACACTACTGAGTTATGCAATAATTTTTAGTGGCATATAAAGTAGTATCTGCTAATTAGATCTAATTTATTACCGTCATGAAATATCAGTTTATCGTAGATAACACACCGGTCGTAATATTTTGTACTATTTTTTTGTAGTTGTGTAAAATCCATAATGTAATCGAAAGTATAAATTAGTTTGATTTCAAAATTATAAGATAACGATAACCTACATACTGCAGAAAGTGTATTTAAGTTGAAAGTTCTGTAGAAAAATGCACTCGGTAACATTTTTATCTTAACTAATCTGGAGCCTGATAATAAATGTCTACAGTAGCGTAAAACCGCCATCAATAATAACACATGACCCAGTAACACTCTTGGCTTTGTCACTGGATAAATACATAATCAAATCACCTACTTCTTCTGGTTGTGCTTCGCGTCCAGCGTTCTGTATTTTATTTGCCAAGTCCTCTGGCAGACCAGAATGAATCATTTTGGTAGCAACAGGACCTGGATTAACGGCATTCACTCTTACATCAAACGGAGAAAGTTCTGCAGCGGCAAATTTGGTGAAATGATCCATACCGGCTTTTGAAATAGAATAGGCACTGATTCCAGTATTCGAGACCATTTTTGATGCGATACTTGACACGTTGGTAACACTACCTTTTGTTTCTTTAAGATGTGGTGCAGCCAAATGTGTTAATTGTACAGCTGCACGGAGATTCGTATTCATGACGTCATCGTACACGGCCATCATGTTTCCATCGTTTATTGTTGCAATTTTCAGGATGCCAGCATTATTGACAAGTACATCGAGTTTACCAAATCTGTCCACAGTTTGTTTAACTATTGTTTCAACTTCTTCTTGTTTTGATATATCTGCTTTGATAACGAGTACTTTAGCTCCATGATTTTCGCAGCGTTTTGCTACATCTCGAAGATTTGCTTCGGTTCTTCCTACGATGGCGATATTGGCTCCTTCTTTAGCGAAGCACTCGGCTGTGCCTGCGCCGATGCCGGAGCCTCCACCGGTGATGAGTACTACTTTGTTGGAAAACATTTTGCAGACTGAACGTATGCTATCAGAGTTTATTGCTTATAAAAACATTCAGACGAATGTCAAGGAAACATGAATTAACGTTTATTTCGTGATATACTAATAACAGTCATTGCATTTTATCCATTTATCATTGTCGTTGTTACCACACTAATCTTAAAATATGTTTGTTTGTCTTTGTTTTGTGTAAAACAGCTTAAAATATTTAGATAATTAACATTATATAATGTGAGATGTAAAACAATGCAAGTTTAATTTATCTATATGCAGGCAAATTTTCATTTTTTCAGGCAAAGCTGCGGGTATTGACTAGTGTTAGACAACTCCAAGTCATGTAGAGTCGACTTATTGTGATAAATGATTGAGTACTGGTAATAATATGACACTCGATACGTAAACGATGAGTTAGCTGTTAAGATAGCATGTTTTACAATCATCTGAGTTAAACAATACTGACCTTGTTTTCAAATAATTATATAATTAAACTATTTAAAAGACTATAAGTAATAGGAAAATGACTGCCGCAATTTAAAGGATAAAATTTTAAAAAGTGTAGTAAATACCTTATTGAATATGTATTAATTTCTAATATCTATGATTAAAATTGCGTAGGTTGCTGTGAAACACGTAATTCACACACATCATTAGAAACATCAATCAATTGGAACATGAAACAAATATTAGTGCCATTTCCAGATCAGTAGGTTCCAGAGTAGATGAGCCTCTTACACACATCGAGCAAGTCTCGAAACATAGGAATATTATGTTACAATTAAGCATATAAATTATATTCTAACAAAAATCTCAGCAATCGTGCCCGTTACTTCAGCGGTAGTCCAAACCTTTACCGTTAAAATCAGTATACTTAAATTATAAAATTAGTCTAATTTTTCGAGTCTCGCGTTTTTTTCTGCTTTTTACATAGACTATGATCACAAGCTGACTGTCGGCCAGTGTACGATTAAAACGACAAGCAAACCAAGGTGTAATTCCTTCAAACACAACATCAAGCCTGTTTTATCCAAAAGTGTAGGCAGAGGTGAGGAAAATCACCCACGTTTTGACATCTCATTGAAAAGATAAATAACACTTTGACCGACCCAGGAAAGGAACCCAATACTTCATGAGCAGCATTCTTTTACATTACCACCCACAGAGGCAGTTAAAATGCATGTTCGCTAATCCCATTGTTAATTGCTTCATTTCAGTTTGTATAAGAATTCAATGTCATTGCTATCTCGAAGTTGATAAGAGGATAGTATAAACATTGTTTGACATAAGTTTTCATCTTGTTATTTCTTATCAAAGTGATTATAGTGTTATCGTCTGTCAATAAGATGTACTTACTTATGTTCTTTATTAGGTTATTAGGGTAAAGATTATTAAAAAGCAAGGAGAATATCTTGCATTCAGTTAATGTTTTGTACTGCAAAAAACCTAAATACAATTTTAACTACTTTTAAGGAACCAATTGTTGTGTGGTTTAAGTTGGTACCTCTCACGTAAATGGTTAGCAGTTCGAACCCGAGGCAGAACACCAATGTCTTTCCGAAACAATAATAACTTGCTCTAACGGTGAAGGCAAACATCGAAATGATTATCTCGCCTTAAAATTGTTTTACATATTTCTTGAGGGCATGCGAAGTCAATAACCCCCACTTGGCTAGCGTGGTGGACTCAAGGCCTAACCTCTCTCTCATTTTGGGGGGAGACCCTTGCCCAGCGGTCGAGGATCGACGGGTAAAAAAAAAGTTACAACACTTTAGTCAACATTTATATTTCTAATAACCAAACTGACATAAATCTCTTTATTAATATATTCTAAACAAAGTAGGGTTTGCTATTTTATATACGAATAGGCCAAACAAATAAATGTAGACACAAACACAATCTTGAAAATCATTTTAATTCAGATTCATATATTTATACATCAGTACATTTATAAGTAGTTTTCTAACATCCATTTCTATCACACATAAAACAGATTCAGTTTAGTATTTTGGCAAGAGTTCAAACAGGTTAAAAATAAAATTTGATAAACAAACTACGCTAAAACAATACCGTTGTCAATAACATAATCAGAACCTGTAATACTCTTTGCTTTATCACTAGCCATATACAGGATGATATCTGCAATCTCTTGTGTTTCAGAAACCCTCCCGAGTAACGTCTCATTAACTAAAGCATCAGCATTAGACCCCACTGCATCAAATATATTCGTTTTTACCGGACCAGGGCTTACAGTATTCACTCTCACTCCATATTTCCCCAATTCATACGCACAGCATCTCGTAAAATGGTTTAAAGCAGCCTTTGAAGTTCTATACGCAGCAAAATTCGGCCTTGTGGTACAAATAGCGGCTACACTGGACACGTTGACAATGTTTCCTTTAGTTTTTATTATGTGTGGTATGGCGTGACGTGTGAGACGGGCTGGGGCTCGAGTATTCACATTTAGTACTTCATCAAACACGTCTAAGAAACTCTCATCTAAAACACTTGCTTCTCTAAGTATGCCTGCATTATTGACCAGGATATCAAGCTTTCCGAATATATCAACAGTTTTCTTCACTATAGTATCAACATCTTGATCTTTGCTTATATCAGCTTTGATTCCAAACGCTTCGGCATATTTTGAGCACTTTTGAACAACTTCCTTGAGTTTCGCTTCGTTTCTCCCAACTACTGCTACATTTGCACCTTCCTTGGCGAATAATTCGGCTGTCACTTCTCCAATGCCTGCTGTGGCTCCCGTCACTATAACAACTTTGTTTTTAAACATTGTATCAAACGTCTTGTATAGCGTGCGATCGAGAACTAACGATAGCGTGGAATCTCGTCGCTATATACACGATAGCTCTGAATTAATTATATCGTCGAGTTCGTGTCTATATTTGAAGTAGTTTTATCAGTCTGTTTGTTTGTCACGGATCGTAAATAGAAACTGTATGAATGTAAATACATATTTATGACTACACATACATATGATTATACCATCTAATGTTTGTTAATCGTTTTTAATTCCTACGATTAATCTATACTAATATTATAAAGCTGAAGAGTTTGTTTGTTTGTTTGATTGTTTGTTTGTTTGTTTGTTTGAACGCGCTAATCTCAGGAACTACTGGTCCGATTTGAAAAATTTTTTCAGTGTTGGATAGTCCATTAATCGAGGAAGGTTATAGGATATATATCATCACGCTACTACCAATAGGAGCAGAGTAGCAATTAAAAATGTTTCAAAAACGGGGAAAATTTTGACCCAGTCTCTCTTATGTGACGCAAGCGAAGTTGCGCGGGTCAGCTAGTAACCTTATATAGTTTTTGTTTATATATAACGAACAATAGTAAGAAGTCGAAAGTTCAATACTTAAGACAACATATTACTGTTTTTCGTACTTAAACCAATTGCTGTTCGTTAGAAGCGGCTAGTCCGATTTGGTTTATTGTGGTAAAAAATTAAAGTTTAACCTGCTAAAGAATTGACTCGAAGTCTAACCATTCGCGCTTCTTTGAAGGAGAGGTCCACTCAGCAGTGGATAAGTAATAAATCAAAATAAATTACGTTACCAGTCGACGATGGTGAGGAGAAATTCTACGACGCGTGACGCACTCCTTTTGTATGCATATTTTATATTGTAAATATATTGTATAATTGTAAATATTTTGTTATTTGTTAATATTTATAGTTCAGTTTTGTATAATGTAATAGTATTTATGTTAATTGAAAATTATAAAATAAATAAATATTAATTCACGAAAAGTTACGAATACTACTAGTATGAACAACTTAAGTAATTAGCAATAATTTATCAATGTTATGTAAACGGAAATATTGTTGATAACAAGGTTTATTTTGCGTAGGTTATCTAGACATAAAATATTTTAAACAAGCAATCATATTCAAGTATATTGTAAATATGATTATCGATATAGGACTATTGGCACTTCCCATGCTAGTGGTTTTAGGTTCGAACGCGAGGTATCACACCAATGACTTTCGAAGTTATGTTTTTTATAAGACAACTTGCGCACTAAGAATTGCTCTTGTGTCGCGGAGACTTAACCAAACAACGAACAGAAAGCATAATCAGATCCGAAACAATTATTATAAAAGAGAGTTTGAAATTTTACAAACCAAATCTTACCGTCCATCCTACCTTTCCTGAATGTACATATGTTCCATTTACAATTTTATGGACTAATAATTGCAAGCATTTTTGCATCCTTACATGCCTAAAGAAACATTTAATACTACGATAAGCACCCATTCAAAGAGAAATGCAGATAAAATAAACTCCAAACTCACAGAATAGGAATATGCTATTGCAACGAACCTTATTAGAAAAAACTTCATCGGAACTCCAATGAAACACCAACTTCCATCTATCACTGTTAAACTCTTTCAAGCAAGTATGTAGACTTTATTCCTTAGGACATAAGGTCTATTTTAGAAGACGGATTGAATAAGTGACGGTAATACAGAAGTTTGCTGTTCTGTAGTTAATATTGACTCGTCAACAGTGGATTTCGTTTCAAACTTTTCTCATTTCGAATCGAGTATGACCTTTCCTTTACTATAAATGGTAGAATCTGGATTTTTAATGCTTTTCATATTAATAGCTTATCATCTATTTTAGTACTTTTAAGAAGTGTCGCAATGGTTGCTCTCTACTGTGTCGCAAGGTCATGGGTTCGATACCCATACGGAACAGCTACATGTATGTGTAATTAAGTCTCTAAGCGTTACAAGATTTTTTATTTTCTATTTTTTATTTCAGGAGGTTTTTTTACGAATTAACCTACTAGGAAGTCGAATTCTTACTTCGTAATGAAGAATACTATCGGTAATTTGGAAAAGTAGTTGTTTCCTAGATTTGGAGTATTTGACCATATCTTGCACTTGCAAAGACGACGATTTGCCTGACCTAATAAAAACTTACAAGAACACACATAGTTTCTGAAAATTGAACTAGTTGGTGTCCCTCAAGCCATGCATTTTGCACATAAAAAACGTGACATCGCACGAAAATCGGAAAGTTTGGCGATCTCCCGTAAGTAAGTTCTTCGCTAATAAACATACACTAATATCCCAATTCATAAACAGTTTAAAGCGTCTTATTGAAAGCGTTATTGTGTGCCTTTGTGCTAGGATCAGGGGTGGCACAAGATATTACATTTCATTGTTGTGCCGTGACGGGCTGACCGACTGTAACCCATATATCCATCCCATTATGTGATCTTGAATAAGGCGCGGTAGTGTTATGTGCTGGACTCACGGGAGGGAAGAACGGTGTACATATACGAACAACAGCAGATATGAGGCAACGACTTTAAAGAAAGAAATAAGATGATATTTATTTTGAGCAGGGACTAGGTATTCACAATGCACACGTACATGCAAGGAATATAATATAAAAATATGATTCTAATAAAAAAAATATCAATTGATCATTAGCGTCAGTATCGTCACGCAGTAGCTATAGAAAAAATAATTTCATAAATATTACATAAAATGAAGTGTCGTTGAAATAGCCGACAGTTTATTTAACGGATACCCTATCTTATACTCCTTGTAAGCCGTAAATTGGAAACTATGATACTGATAAACAGTACAAAATAGTTTATTTTTAACTAGCTGACCCGCGCAATTTCGCTTGCGTCATATATTATGAGACAGAATGGGTCAAAATTTTTGCCGTTTTTGTAAATTTTTTTACTTGTACTCTGCTCCCCTTGGTCATAGCGTGATGATATATAGCCTATAGCCTTCCTCGATAAATGGGCTATCTAACATTGAAAGAATTTTTCAAATCACCAGTAGTTCCTGTAGTAAACAACAGCTACTTACCAAAAGAAATAATATTGACCGTGAGTTCATTGCTAAGTTTCTAGGAAAGATTTCTTGTATTGTCTTATCGAGGAGGTCATGGAATGAATTATTTTATTAATAGATTTATAAATTTGTAGTTGTCACGCTACTACAGTTCTAAAAGATATAATAACTCTCATTAACTAAGAAACAAATGTTAATGTACATAATTATGGTCTTATTCTGATATTGCAGTACTTAATGTATTTATTTTTATCTGAAGTACTTAGCGCAGAAGTAGATTTTATTCAAAGATAAGTCAATCTACTAAGGTGGTCACTATTTATCCCTATAAGTGTGTGCATAAAAGGTAAGGTAAGGTGTGTATTTTATTTATATAAGTATATTTATCAGTTGTCTGGTTTCCATTGGACAAATTTTGCTTAGTTTGGAATCTTATGACCGTGTGTAGATTTTCAAAACAGTTATTATTCAACGAAAGGCTGCAGCAGCTCAATGTACACTGTCCTAGGCAAGGAAGCGATAATAATTTTAAAAATATATTGAATTTCGTGCCAAAAACTTTCTAGCTGCTTGTCTTCCTTGTGAGCTGTGTGTATCAGTTTCAATTCGACAATTAAGATTCCTTAGCTCATTGTAATTACACCTATGCGGGTTTCTTAATGAAGTTAAAGGGAATTAATTATTTTAGGGTGGTATAAATTTAATCTGGGCCGACCTTTACTTATGATGGCACAATGCAGACCTTAACTTGATTATTGTACGTTATCTTTGTGAGACCATCTTGTGTACAGAATAGACCGCAACGGGCTAAATTAATTCACGCTTTTTGTTCGCATTTTTAGAATTTTAACAGGTATTTTTTAATGAGTATTGTTTTAATGTAGGGATAAGCATTCAACTTCATGGCGTGGGTTAAGTAACCTATGGTGTAGACACACCATGCCACAAATATGAAAATGTGTTTGCTCATTTATTTGGCCTTGTGCACGTAAAACAAATACATTGTTATGGTTTAAATTGATAGAATGTCTTGTCACTACTGAGCAAAGACTTTTACTCTGATCCCCATTCTTCTATCGATATGGTTGCTGTCCAACACTTACAGCCCTGTTTTAGTTTTCTTATCGTTTTCAAGGTCTACCGCTGTGCCATCTCAAGGTACAAAGCAGAGGAAGTTTTGGTTCTAAGTTTTTAAGTCATTTTTTATTTCATTAAGTCACCTCTACGCGTATTCCAAACCTCGATAGTGTCACATAGCCAATATGACTTAAAAAATTACTTGAAAAAAAAAATACGCTCGGAGCGTTTTCATTCAAAACTACTCGATCGCAACTCAGTCGTTAATAGTCAATAGTGATTGAAAACCTCCCCTTACTCCGGAGACTGTAGTTAATTTTATTACAAGTCCAGGAGCCTTCTGTCATCACAAAACAAAGAAAAATTCACCTATCTATAGTGCAAGCTCAGTAAACGTAGACAAATCTAAACAATTCCCATCTAACACAAACGAATTGTTCCCAGGAACGTTGTATATGTTTGTATGTATGTATGTATGTGTATTGCGGTTGATTTTTATTCATTTGCGACGATGGACCGTGTCGTATTGGGGACGAGGAAATTGTGCCCCTTCCCGATTTGTTCCCTTGCGTATTAGGCTTAATTCTGATGTGACCTCAATTGCAATGGATTGGTCAATATTTGTAGTTTTGAAGTAAGTATATTATGAATTGATTTATTTAGAAAAAAATACACACTTAGTGGCATATATTTATATTGGTATTGATGCACTGTAAGCGTCCAAAATATGTGTACACTGTTACATTTTCAATTGTAATTTTGTATGAAAATATCAATTTAATTGTTGCTTTTCCTCATCGATTGTAAAATTACTTTAAAGTCAATTTACAGCAATAGGTAATTTCACTATTTTCATTGTTAAAGATGCTTTTGACCACAAAAACTCGTTTCGAGTCTGGGTATATTTTAATGCGACGTTTTTACGTTAAAAAGGCTTATAGTAGTAATACATCTAAGATAAATGCATTATGTAATATCTATATACGATCTTAAGTGTGCCATTATTAATAATCACTTGAACGATGTCGCAACGTGTTTAAGAAAATTCCATAATAAACAATCAAGCTATGATTAACGAAGGAGCAATATGATCTTGCCACTACTCATATGCAAACTGAGGCGCCCGTAGCCAGTTGCGCTCACCGGTCGGTAAACGATCTGTGGGTTAAGCAAACCTTGGCGCGGTCATTCCATAGATGGGTGACCGCATAGTGGTATTTGAACAGGGCGTCTCCGTGCTTCGTAGGGCACGTAAAAAGTCGGTTCCGGTTGTTGTCAATTAAGATAACAGTCGTTAAGCCACGTCAAAGTTTCTTCCTTTCTTTCTTCTTTAAAGGCCTTTGGGCGGCTTGAACAACTTTGACACTAGGTTGACCACTAACCATACGACAAGAAGAATATGCAAACTATTATGTTAGCAATATTCTGTCAATAAGCTCCATGGCTAAGTATCGTGACATACTTGCCATACCTTCGGAATTGACCGTTTGCAATGGATCGGCGGAATTACGTTAATTTTTTTATGATTAGTCATAAGCCTGTTGGATGCAGCTTCTTTATTTTGGGAATAAAATTAAATATAATATTGCATTTTAATCTAGAAAATTTGTGCATATTAAAGCTTAATATTATAATGCAAACGGTTTTGAAAGTGATTGAAAATTAAGGTTATGATACCTTATTTGTTTACTCAACGTTTCAACCGATTTGCATCGCCGGGCTGCGTTTAAAACCCGTTACATTATAATATTTCGTGTAAAATAGCAAGAATCTAAAATCATGCTGAGGCTCTCTATAAAATTATCGGACAATAAAAGGCACGAAAGACTTGATCAACTCTCTTAGCAGCGGCTGTAAAAATGCCGACATGACAGTTCCTATAGTATCTAATATATAAAATTCTCGCGTCACAGTTTTCGTTGTCATACTCCTCCGAAACGGCTTGACCGATTCTCATGAAATTTGGTGAGCATATTGAGTAGGCCTGAGAATCGGCGAACATCAATTTTTCACACCCCTAAGTGAAACTATTTTTTTTTTAATTTATATGGCAAAACAATGTTTGCCATATAAATTGACTGCCTCCGTGGCGCAGTGGTTTAGGTCGCCACGCCGATACCACTGCAACGGGAGGTCGTGGGTTCGATTCCCACACGGAGCAATTATTTGTGCGATCCACAAATAATTGTTTCGGGTCTGGTTGTGCTTTGTGTCCGTTGTTTGTATGTTTGTAAAAGTCCCCGCGACACAAGAGCAATTCTTAGTGCGGGAGTTGTTTAAAAAAAAAAAAAAAAAAAAAAAAAAAAAAAAAAAAAAAAAAAAAAAAAAAAAAAAAAAATATTCTTCTTCTCTTATTCTTCTCTTGCCGGGTCAGGTAGTATTATGTAACAGTCAGTAGTTATAAACGGAGCAGAAATAAACGCGTGCGGCGATATAATGTTACCTTAACCATATGCTAGTCATGTAATAAACACTTATTTGTTGACATACACTTATGTAGGTACTAGTAAATGGTAATTTGATGATGTTGCTATACCAGATACTGTTTGTACATGATTGTCTGATTGTCTTGCCATGATATTTTCATACTGATTTAGGTTTGTGCATGATTGTCTGATTGTAATGCTATGTTTTTTCTGAATTTGAGAAGATTAAAGAATAATTATTGTATAATTATCAATTGTGTATCGTATTGACTGCCCCCATGGCGCAGTGGTTAAGGTCGCCACAACACTAGCATTACTTAAAGAGGTCGTGGGTTCGATTCTTAGTGCGGGAGTTGTCTTTTAGAATAGAATTTAAGTATGAAAGACTTAAAGAAATAATTTATTTTTCTTATTTAAAGTTATCATATTTAACGCTATCGGCTAAGATTAAGGGAAACATAATGTGGAGGAGTCTTTCACCAGTTTTTGACGCGATCTCTCCAATAAACCCTTTTATTATTATGTAGATATCCTAATGATATTTTCAAAATATTTCACAGCATACAAAAGAAAGTCTGAAACCTCAACATATAATAAAAATGAGCATAACCCCAAAAGTGGTCGACGAAGTATCATTAACAAAATCATTTTGCGAAAAAAATATTTCATTTTCGATATTCACAATCCACCCCTTCATCATTATATCCTTTTTAATTTGTCGTTCTACCACTTAAGCCTTACATTTTGCGACTGCAATCATTAAAAGATACGTTTTTCCCGCGCCACGCGTTTTCTTTAGACAATACAGACAGTTGTCTATAGTGGGTGTTCCCATTCAATTCTCCGACATCTAGCGCACTTAATACACCATGTATATTGCAAGAAAAACAAGCAAAAATACACCCTAATTCATTGAGTTAAGGTACATAATAACTGTATTCATAAATTGGTAAGCATGCAAAAGAAAGCGTACCGAATGTTGCGATTCGAAATATGAAAATAAAATCCGTGATAGTGTTTTGTTTGGCGCGATTCTGTTTTGTTATGTTGGCACTTATATAAAGGTGTTTTTTTTTTTAATTTTATGTTCTATGGTAAAATGATTTTATAACAGTTGCTAAGGCAGTATCTTTGCTTTAATGATTCATTGGATTATATGATAGTATAGCTATTGCACTGTCTATCAACGCCTGATAAAATTAATTTATTAGATAAAATAACGCATGCAATAGTCTTGCGTGTATTATCTCTGTAGGAAAAATTAACTTATTAATTTACATAAAAATATATTCTACCGCTACTTAATTTGAGCAAAATGATAAAAAGTGTCTTTAAAAACCTTACGCTATATTTTGCTTTCCTTCCAATTTTCAAATATAAATATTGGTACAGCCATTCAAAATTTGAAGCAAATAAACACCAAATATGATAGCCCTGTCGTTTCAAATTCTACAAACCCGCTTTTTAAGATTCACAATATGAAAAGAACCCTCAATAAAAGTGTTGCAAGTCAAAAAAATACACTGAAGAATGTTTGAATTGCTTACATATTGTAACACCGGTAGGGTCAGTCCCCTGCCAATGTTATTGAAAAGATTCTTCTGATTCGGACAACGGACGGGTTGTTAGCTAGGGGAGGGTATTACCTATGTTTTACAAGTGTTATTTGATTCTGTAGGGGTTGATTTATAAGGGAAATGTTATTGAAGGTCAGGTTGAAGATTGATTTGGAAGAAAAGGTAAAGAAAGTTTATGCGTTGAGAGTGGAGCACTTTTTGAAACATTATTTGTTTTTTTTTGGGTTAAAAAAGTATAAAGTACGTAATGTTGATATTACTTTAGATTTGGTTTTGGTGTTAGTATTAGACATATAATGTTAAAGCGTAGATTCGATTCCTGCGCAGTTCAATCAACTATTTTTTAATTTGTCTTGTAAATGTCCAATTACCAACTTCATGTTTTTATGTTCACGTATTTAATATTTTCAGATTAAAAAGCTTCAGGCGGCGTCTAGTAATAATAAGCTGAAAAAACACATTGTGCGTACCAAACTCCTTCCTCCAATAAAATGTGCCCACAGTACAATAAAACTAAGAACAATGCAGAACAAATTACCTGTATGAACTGGCAACACTCACGCGTGATTAAAAAATGGCGGCCACCGACGCGTAATAAATTCTCCAAAGCTATTTTTTAGAAAAAAAAATGGATACACTGTCGCATTTCCCACTACGCTCATAAAGTATGTCTCGAAAATACTATGCACACCCAATATTGTTTCTTTGAATTTTAAATAAAAAGCAATCGAAAGTTTTGCCGCCGGAAAACATAACCTCGAAATCTTATTGTGACGTTTTAGAGGTTATTTTCGTGCGCAAATTGTATGTATCAATGACATTCAGCATTTGCAATGCATGATACGTTTTGGGGGGACGAATCGTATCGGTATCTTAGACAAAGTTAATCTTTACAGTTGAATTAAACCCTATTTCGTTAGGATTAAGGTTGATTTTTGTATTTTTTGTGTTAATATTAAGTTGGTTGAGGTGTTCCCGTTTACGTAAGATGTTTGTAAATATTTTAAAATATGCAAATATCGTTCTCAGTAAATGTGTCTGATGTTATTGTCGTTCCGTAGATTCATTGAATAATTGTATTTGTTTTTTTTACTTTTATTTGTATTATTATCTTTGGGGTGACTTTTCAACATGGCTTCGTAATGTATTAGACAATTGATTACACCAAAGCACTGGCGAAGTTTAATATCGATTTATTACTAACTGATGACAACACATAAATAATTTCATTACTTATCTACCTCTCCTAAAAGTAGAGACTTTTTTTATTTATTACAGCTATTAATACTCACTCTTAGGTTTATTTTCGGTCGTATGCTTATTAGTATTAAAGACTTTTCATCTAATTTTATAAAAAATATTTCTCTCTTCTATATCAATTTATACAGGTCCAGAAAGCCATATTTATATCGAAATTTGTATTTCTTCATTTATTTCCGATTTTCTTTGTTATTTATGAACCTAGAATGACTTTAATCAGATATCAATTATTATTCACAATCTCAATCAGAAGATTTCATCATAACTGCGCCTCCATTAGGCATACAATATAGCTGAGCGAAGACCTGACAGGCTGAGGCAAAAGAAACGAAACTACATAACTTGACGGGTGAGACTTGTGCAAACAAAAACATGTGCATCGATCATAGAGCCTGAAATACGTGGATATGTTCTAGTTAAATAACAATATAAAACTTATACTTAGTGATATATAATACTACCTTTATGGGTCGGTAGTGTAAGCGACTGTCTAACTGAGGTCTCAGGTTCAAATTCTGGGTTGGACCGAAAAATAAATTCTGTTGAATTTTTTTCTGAGATGGACCGGAATTAGGTAGTATGCCTTGAGGACCATGTAAAGCCGTCTGCGGTTGGCTTTTCATTGGTCGAGTAGATTATCCGTCCTACTGGGCTATGAGACTGAAGAAGTAGAGAGATTACACAATAAACTCACTTGGACGCAAAAAAATCCTATTTATGTTTAAAGTATAACGTAAACCTGCAAAATGTAACATAATTCATTTTGGTAAATTTCCTTCGCTCTCTACATTGCATAGTTTATAAAAAGTCATAAATTATACTCAACAAAATGACGTCATTGCAAAAATTTTGAAAATTCTCTTAATTTCCAAATCTGAATCGTAACTATTTTCATACATTTTTAAATCTATAACCTTGCCAAAAAGTTATGCAAATACATGTAATGATTACCTCCTCCACGATTTCAGTTTCATGAGCTCACATTACAGCAGCGAGTGGCTAGACAACGCACCCTCCCCTTGGATTTCACGGATTACTCTCATACCGAGCGAAAAACTACAAAAAGTACGTTTGTCTATCAAAGAAATTGAATTGGAAATGCATTTGGGAACTGCTATTAGGTAACTACTGATTACATAACATTCCGGCAATTTGAAAAACATTAGTTAGTGCTAAGTTTAGAAGTAAAGTCTGGTAACTGTGGTTAAATATTGCATAAAACCTAGACTCCAGCTCGCACTTGGCCAGCGTGGTGGACTCGGGAGCCCTTGCCCAGCAGTGGGACAGAAACGAGTTTAAAAAATCGTCTAATCTTATGATAGTTTAAAGGCAGTTATTATGTTGTGTGGTTTTAAATAAATTAATATCAATGTAGGTACCTAATATACTTTAATGACCAGTTTCTTACCGAAAAGAATATATTATCTGTGATATTATCGTTTATTAATTCAAACATGTACCTAAGTAGGTATGTAAGTAAAATTCGTAGCCAACTTTCTGGACGTAGAATATCGAAATTGGGCTTACATTATCTCTAATTAATCATTATGGGCTTATTAAGGTACATTGAATAAGAAAACAGACTGCAGTCAAAACTTAAACTAATAATAAAATCTTTGTGTCACAAAATCTACTCGAACTAAAAGTCAAAATGCAAGCAAACCCGTACGCTTCAGTAGCTAACCAAACTAAAATCGAGAGACCCAGTGAGTATAATTACTGCGAATATTTTGGGATACACTCAAAAGCTTGCATCCTCGAGTGTTGGCATATTCAAAAATTTCAATACAAACCACTACCGACGAGGCTTATGTCACACACGGGGCTACAGTTTGGACAACTTTCTGGCAAGTAGACAACGTTTAGTACAGATTTTACGTAGGATTATGTTATAATTTTTGCAAAAAGATATTTATTCTGATTATTGCTTATCTACAAGGCGTATTAATTAATTAATTTACGAATTATTTGTGATTTTTACAATAATAAATGCCGTTGACAAATTAACTTAGTAACTATTTTACGCAACGACTTAAGGTGGTAACTGAACTAAACTATGCAATTTTATTGAAAGGAAGCCTTTATCTAAGTGCAAAAAAATCACATATTATGCTACTACTAAGTCAACTTCATCTTTCATTTGATATGATCCATGCGGGTTTAATGCCATACGCAATAATAATCTTCTATTTGAAATACTCTCCTCACCCGATTTGTTTAGTTCAAGATACTAAGACTGTATTTAATGTTTCCCGAAGTATTTTTCCTTGATAATTTAAGCTGACAATTTCTTCCACAATTCTTCATCTACTTCTTCAAAGTTCGCAACCCGTCATGGACGTATATCAGGCGCATTATCAGGCACCGGGGTGGCGTGGCTATATCAAAAGATAGCTCATCAAAAATGAACGGCCGATGTCGGGACGCGAGTGCCTCAACATCTCAATCTCTATACTCTGTACCATGCGGATTTGGAAACTGCAGTCGATGTAGATGAAGTTTGGAATGAAATCTTTTTTGGTGTAGAATAGAACGTGAATGATTTGATTATATCACGAAAGTAACTCTGTCTGTCTGTTACTCAATCACGCCTAAACTACTAAACCAATTTGCATGAAATTTGGTATGGAGATATTTTGATACCCGAGAAAGGACATAGGCTACTTTTTACTCCGGGAAAATGACGCATTGCCATGGGATAATTCAGGTGGCGGACGAAGTCGCGGGTAAAAGTTAGTTATATATATACAACTAGCTTTTGCCAGCGACGTCGTCCGCGTGGTTTGTGACTTCGGACAGAATTTCCACAGAAATTTTTATCCCCTATTTTACCCCCTTGGGAGTATAATTAATCAAAATCCTTTCTTACGGATGCTTATGTCATAACATCTACCTGTATGTCAAATTTTCGCCCGATCCGTCCAGTGGTTTGGGCTGTGCGTTGATAGATCACTATGGCAGCCTTAGAGCTAGATATTTAAAACCAACTACTGCCCGTAGCACCACTCGCGGAAAAAGCTGTCTTTTCTAGAATTTCTATAGACAATACCCTACCTTATTTGCCAGAACAAACTCTATTACTCTGCTAAATTTTGTTGAAGTCGCCCATTTTTTTTTATCGCAATTTATTAATATAATCATTGATATGTTTGATTATTAAAGCCACCGATTTGTGAATAATGTGTAATATTAGATCAGTTAAAATTAGACCGATAAATAATTTGGTATATTGTAATTGTCTCTTGATTACACCACATTATTTAAGCTCCCAAAACGTATCTCTTACTCGAAACCAAACTAAATTGGACCAACCTCTCTAAAAACGAAAGTATTTCAAACAATACAAAGAGATACTTCCCAGAAACAGCAGCTATCATTAGACATAACGACGTGACTTAGAACCTAATACAACCTTAATAAGCTACCTCACGATTCCCATATTGAGATCAGTCTTTTACACGGAACAAATGCATCAAACGATGCAGTCTACATCACTCTTAACCCTATACAAATAGGGGTCATTTTTGAATAATATGTTGAAGAAATATATTGGTAAATGTTGTAATGAAACATGAAATATTCAAGGCAGTGTATGTCAAGTGATTTTTTTCCCTTTGAATCATAATAGGGCGTACAATTTTAATGTATGGGGCGATGATGTGTATAGTATTGTATAGGTCACGTTTGAAGAAAGGGAGTCTATGTGTCTGTGTTTATTTTATTTTGATTTAAGGATATTTTTTTGGATTCTTTTTATTAGTAAGACTTTTTAATTTTTTTATTGAAGCTATTTTAAGGATTGGTGAAATTTAAATAGGTTTTTATTTGTAATTTAATGCTTGCTGAAGACGATACAGTTTAGTGTTTAAAATGGAATAATTAAGAAATTAAAATCTTTCGTTGGAGATGAGATTGAGCATCGGATTTTCATTATATACTAATAATTAGTACTTTTAAATATTATGTACTTTTCCTTTAGTTTTACATCTTATGAACATCGACCTATCGAAAATAAAAACAATCAGAAAAGCGGAATATAAATACGTCAACTAATTTTAAACGCATTTAAGAATGAGGTAAAATCAGAATATTTGAAACTTAAGGCCGAACAAATCAACATTACTAAATTTTAAGAGCACTAATCAGTTTTTATTCCGGTATAATTAACAATTGTGTGGGGGCACACCACAAATGAAATTATTATGATGTCAATGTAATTTAAGTTTGATTCGCAATTCATTACGTTGCCGGCTGTAAAAGTAAAAAAAATAATGCTACCTTAAACAATAATCCCAATTAACCCCTAAAAACTAAAATCTATTTAAAAACAGTGACTAAACAACCCTTTGTAATCACTCAAACGAAACACAAACTAATGACATACAACCACCTTATCATTCATATTAAACGATTGTATGAATTTGTATGAAATGTATGAAATCATACATGTATGGGAGCGGCTAAAACTGGGATTTTATTGTAATATAGATCGTTATCTTGTGGGGCGATTTTTTTCATTTGCTTAATAGATTTTTATGTATGTATTTTGTGGGTGTAGGTCTGTTAGTTGATATGTGTCGCTTGTACCAAGTTGGAGTTAGCCAAAGATGATTTGAAAAACTATGATTTGATTCTTTTATGATAAACTTATTTATGAAGATTTGAAAATATATTTTTATCAATGAAAACAAAAAATAACAAAATATGTTTGGGCACATTTAAGGACCGCATTGGACAGGTTTCAATTGAGTTTCAGAATATATTAATTCTCGTATTCGGATATCATTAGATAGATTAAAGCAATCAGTTAATTAGCAATTATTCGTATTAGACATACTTCTTTTCTTTCTGTAAGAGTGATATTGTAACGAAACCAATAGCAAGTTAAATGGTTAAACTGCCATCAATACTTAAGTCTCATAATTCAGATTTCTTAAAAAAAATCAAGCCACTTTCATCACAAAAATCACCCTCGCGTCGTGTTCAAAGTAGTCGTGTTATACCCCACATGACTTATATCATGGGTGTGTCTTTATCGAGTTGACCTGAGCGACCGATGCACGTCAAATTGTTTGATATTACCTCGTGACGTGGCCATATAGAAGGGGAGAATAGTGGGAAATTGTTTTGAACGAATTTATTAAAAATATTGTAGTATCAATGATTTCTTTTGGTTAGGAATTAAAGGATTGTTTTCGGAGATAGTCGTGATGTTATTACATATGTGACGAGGTGTATTATTTTTTTCATCGGCTGTTCTTTCTATGAAAGTAAAAAATAATAGTATTTTTTCAATCTACTTTTGTTTTTCCACCATGTTTTTCGTATTAAATGATCAGTAAAGATAATACCGATTAAAAATAGTAATCATTGAAAGGATATGATTGAAGCATATGTAGTTATATTTCTGTCTATGACTTTTTCGCCTAAAAAGTATTCTGCAATACAATATTAGGAATTCAGTAGTTAAATAATAAATTAGTACTTCACTTGTAAATATCAAACTCTACAGATTGTGCATTTAAATAGGATAGCTAACTTAACTACGAATCCTATTTTAGAGTCCTTATCGACCTAATATCTTTTTACCAAAAAGTACTGTAAACAAAAATGTTTCGATATTAAAATCAAACGACACGAGACAGTAGCCGCTAATTGTCGGCGCGCATGCGACCGTTATTAATATTAGTACGCATATTTAGCCGTTTTGTACTATGTCGACATGTTGCCGTAAAAGTACAAATTAAGTATTATTGTATCTTGACTAGAAGAGTTTTAAAACTTGCATTGGTCATATTTCATTGTTACAACATTTTTTATAGTGTGGTTATAAAAAAGGTATTTATAATGCCAGAATAAGCTAGTTTTGTAAATAGTAAAGTCTTTATTCTTCTTAAATTGAAATAAAGCTAGGTTAGGTACTCTTATGTTAAGAATAAACAGCTATAGTTTTAAAAGTTGATTTTTTTTTCTCTTACTTACAATTTTACATTTAAGGGAAATTAAGCAACCAAGAGGCCATTTAAAACACCAATTTTAATTAGTAAAAATATCTTTTGACATAATTAATTTATGCCCGCGACGTATGTACGGAATTTTAATGTACTTAATATATTTGATAACATAGTGTTTTGATACTTTCGCCTTTCATTTTTATAAATCACTTTTTGATTATGCCGCGGCGTTGTGTATTAGTGTAACGGTAATTAAATAGTTTCGGACATTCACGCGATCTCCCCGGGGGGTATAATTTACAGATGTTGAAAACTGCGATACTGGAACGCACTGTGGGGTTCCGGGTTCGATTTTTGTGACAGGTTAGGGGTTGATATCGGGTGATAAGTTTTCGTGTCGATAACAATAAAGAAATAAGACAAATAAGTCTAATTTTATTTATTTGTAAGTAATATAATTCCATATCTTTATTTTATCAACAAATCAGAACTAGTTCTTGATAAGTTTAGCTAGCATCCTCAGGGTCTAACCCTCCCTTACTCCGCGAGAAGCTCTCGCTAACAGGACAAAAGGACTCGATTAAAACTGTGTGCTCTTATGTTAGATTATTGACAACGAACTCCCAAAATTTCACTACAAACTGACACATATATAACAAAAAGCCCATAAAACATAAACCATTAAGGTCATAGGTATCACAAATCATGGGTAAAAACAATCAAATCTAATACATTTGCCCTCAATCCGCACCCACTATGGAGAGAACATATTTTATTAATTACCACACAACGTTATCACGAAATATTACCTTTATGTCCCATATTTGCATTTCGTGTTGGTCTATACGAAATTGTGGGCGCGGTCGCGTGATACCACTAGTTTAGGGGACAAGCTTAAGCGGGGATTGTATATGTACTTCCAATTCCAAGAATTTTTCTGAAGCATTGTTTTTATAAATTGAAAACGACTTTGTCTGTTAAAGAGATTAAACGTTAAAAATTCTGAAGATTTATGGAAAACATTTTACAATTTCAAATAATTCTGACGGGCATCCTAGAAACTTTGTTGGCAGTACATTCTAAATGTCAAAATTTCGATAGCTAGCCGGTTGT
The DNA here is from genome assembly GCF_050436995.1 of Anticarsia gemmatalis. Lineage (NCBI taxonomy): Eukaryota > Metazoa > Arthropoda > Insecta > Lepidoptera > Erebidae > Anticarsia > Anticarsia gemmatalis. The sequence goes on along the minus strand of NC_134764.1, from coordinate 1,451,852 downwards.
CGGTAGTCGATAGTGGCAGAGAATCGAGGTACTGTTTGGTTTTTTAACGAAATTTTCCGCCTCGAATGATAATGTGATAACTGTTTACAATTTCAAATAACATAGCGACGCTTGTTATGCTAAAATAATTTTGTACGCCTCAAATCAATCAGCAAAACTGCATTTTGCAATTCAGATTTACCAAATAAATTGTAGTATTTTCAGTAAAATACGCAAGTCACCCAGTTTCTCTCTCTCTAATCGACTGGCAACTACATATAACTTACTTTCAAGACCAAACTGTTTTTTTAGTTTTCACCCCAAAAATATAGCAAATTCTTCAATATATCAATAATAAAAATCCTCTTTTCTCTTATAAATTAAAGCTGGTCATATATTTGATGGAAATTTGGGCGTATCCATCGAAATACGAGCTCAGTGTCCTCGCGTTATTTTAATGATTCTGATAGAAGCGCGATTCCCACTGTATTTATATATGAAAGCTTTTTATTTGATTAATATTTCTGTGGTTAATCACAGTTTAGTAAACTTAGTTCATAGATAGGCTTGGTTATTTAAGATCGTTTGTCGTCTGGTGATAAAAGATAGAAAATCTATTTTACTTTTAATGTCAGAAACATTATTACAATAATATCTGCTTTGAATTTCTTTCATTTTAAATGCTGCAAATGTAAATTTAAACAGTATACAAATTGTGATTCGAAACATATTCAAGCGATGGTTGAATTTCAGTATTATTTTTAACACTTTTTAGATTCTGTGCATAACCATAAGAATAAGAAATGTTATTTATTAGGAAATAGCAACAGAATAAAGCCAAAGCCGAGTTTGTGTTCGATTTATTATATAAATAATACATAGAGCGTGTGAAATAGAATGACACCGAAACTACTGAATGCTAACTCTTCGCAACTTTCCGACTGCAAATCTTAAAAAAATATTATAGTAGATTATTAATTATTAATATTTTACGTTTCTAGTATCGAACAGCACCAAATTGTACTATGCTTCTCAGACGAAAGTTGCTTAGTACAGTCACACATAGGGCGAAACTTAATTGTCCATATCCAACATTGTACCCGCATTTGCAACCAAAATAATACACGAACACGCAAGTAAATTAGCATGTTCACCTCAATAAACATCAATTAGATTGTGTTAATAACTGTGTAACGTAAAGCAATGGTGGAGCACAAATCGTTTGTGTCCACAACAAGTTGGGAGCAAATATGGCTACCTTTGGCGGACCTGTCTTGGGTGTGGAGTGACTGTGAATTTCCTTGAGACAAGATAGTCCTGAGATAGTTTGAAATACTTATGTAAAAGATCTCATTACGATATCCCTATTAGTAAACTATAACTACTTAAGCTATCAAAATTAAACTCTTTACATCGCTAGGCAAAGATTAATAGCAAGGAAAAGCAAGGCCCTCATTCTTCCGTTCGGCCAAGTGTTGGTCGGATGCTTTGTATTTTCAATGATTGGTTGATAAGAATTATCTAGTACAGTAGCTCAATTCTCTTCTACTATCGACTACCGACAACCGACCTGTCATCGAGAAATTTTGTATGAAAATCTTATCAGCACCTCTGACGGGCATTGTAAAAACTTTGTTGGCAGTACATTCTAAATGTCAAAATGTCGATAGCTAGCCGGTTGTCGGTAGTCGATAGTGGCAGAGAATCGAGGTACTGTTTGGTTTTTTTAACGAAATTTTCCGCCACGAATGATAATGTGATAACTGTTTCTAATACACATAGAATTTCGAAAAGTTAAATGGATTAACCGCTCGCATATCATTGGACTGCTCTTACCTCTAAGTAACAAAATATTTAAAAGACGAGTCCTACGTACTACTTATCTTATACTCACCCTAGCCAACCTGAAAATGTACAAGTTGGACATAGTTGTCGAGAGCCACAAGGGTTATTGTTTGATCTCCAATCAATGCGAGAGTTGTGCCCCTAATTAGGGATTATGTATGAACTGTTACGTGTTTGGATTAAGGGATGAGGGTGCTCAAGACTGTTCAAAGTTCTTCTTTGGGAAAGCGGTCCAAGATTTTGTCTAGAATATAATACTTTTTTGGGGTGAAAAGTATGTTATGTATAGCAAATAGACTGCCAGTCTTACTATGGACGTCGTTTACTTTTAGATTACGGTACAGTGTTTTGTCTTTTTTACTCATATACAGTTTCAAAATTGATCGAAAGTGACAGAGAATTGTACAATTAATCAGAAATTACTCGATGTTTATAATTATCTGCGAAGGTAGGTACTACAAATTTATTAGTTTTTACTTGAAAGAGACTTACATTACTGCAACGATCTTTTTGTAAACCAACTTTGGAAATTATAATATAAAGACAAAGTAGAATATTATGCTGAAATAGATAGCTGAGTACTTTTGCTAGGTTTGTAAATGAAGGAAGACTAACTGTGATTAAAGAAGTAAGAGAAGTCATTCGATTTCATGTAAATGCAATACCATTAACTTATAGTGTGTATTTGAAAACGCTTTATAAGTCAAATAAACCTGAGTGTAATATCAAAAAAACACAATTTTCGGCGTTGTTTCTTTAACCTTGTATTGGTATATAATTTAGTTATTAATATACTATACTACCTAATAAGAATCAACAGTGATAACACAGAAACAGTACACATGATACAAAATTGTTAAACGTTTCTGAAACTTTGGGCAGCAATTAAGGCATCGCAACATCGTCTAAATACCAACCAATATATTAATCTAACTCCTCAGCAACCACAGATCCACAATCAGCCAAAACGAAGCCCAGTCCGTTCTAAATATTTATCTTATACAATAGCGTCTATCGAAAGTTCCCGCGCATATGAGTTGTAGGCATATTGACTCAAACTTACATTACTCCATATTGAACAAGTTTTGCTTGTGTTGTGCTAGGCTAAGCCCGCGGACATGCCTGCTGTACGCGTTGTAAACTTGTGATTATTATTTGTGTGTTGAGTTTTTTTAACGTCGGTTTTAGACCGATTGTTTTCAAACATGTTTGGATATTGAAGAAAAACTTGTTTAAGACGTCAAAATATATTATGTTGTCAAATAACATTTTGGTCTCGTATTATCGACTAGCCAGCCATTGTTGGAAAAAAGGTCTTGCAAAATACTCTCAGCGTACTGATCAGATTTTCACACAAATCTTGTAACAGTGAAAAAAATACACTCACTTGTAGTTTTATGAAGAGTTATGAGAAAAAAAAACTTTTCAAATAAATATTTTTACTTGTTCGCGATACGCCTTCATGCAGAAGAGCAAGGAAAAAGCATGAACCATACATATTATCGTTAGTAAAGACATTATTACCAGGCACTGAGTGGTCTCGAAATCAATATCAGAGTAACTCACGCTTTCTTGCAGAAGCAAAAGAAAAAGCATGGACAATATAATAGTAAAGATATTTTTACGATGCAGCCAATGGTCTCGAAGTAAATATCAGAAAAACTGAACATTCCTTTTACTGAAAATCAAACCAGGGACTTCGCGCAACAAGCAAATCACTAAAACAGTTCTAAATAATCTAAACAACTACTATCACCGTGGTATGTCCATTACTTCTTTTTAACTGAAACCGAAACTCGCAATCGTGCCTTTGAATGTAGTGAATGCGCCCTATTAGGCTGTGTTTACACTGACCGGAAGACGTTTCTTTCAATGCTCGGACCGGCAAGTCAATAGGACATCATTACATGCGCTGGATGGGGGAGGACCGTTTAGATACGAGAGTTACTAGCGCAAGTGCTTTTGAATCAAGTTGAGTCTTTGATGTCATTGATGTTGCAGATTAATGTAGTCAGCTTGAGTTGAAAAAGGTGCATTACATGTCTTTTTTTGTTTTTGCAATGAGTTGTCTTTTGAGTTTTTTAGTTTTATTAGTATGTTTGTATGAGTTGTTTGTTGCTCTACACAGTTTTAATAGAAGGTGAGACCGTATATAGTATACAGCAGAGTGAATCATTCTCATTTGTATTTTTTCAACGATACGACAACGACATCACTCTTGCAGTGGTTAAACCAATAATCACCACGACGTTATCATTGAGTGTGATAATCACTCTAACAATCATTATAAAATTCGATGTCTACATGTAATAACCTTTCATTTTTAATTATACAATTGTTATTGGACTATTTGAACATACTAACTATTGCTTTTGATTCGTCCCTTTGGTACAAGATAAATTACAAATGCAAGAGTCATCTTTTGAATGCAAAAGTCGTGTTTTGCACTACGATTCAAGTGTACTCGCCACTTCAAACAGTCCACCATTGGTATTCACTCAGAGTCGGTCAACATTTGTCCACGTTCTGAAAGGAGCGGAATGACCGCTCTCATGACCACTCTGACACTCTGAATGACATCTGTGATAACTTGCAGCGCTTGTCGAGTCAATGATGGCAAGGTTTGTATCTTCTTTGATGGTAATAACAGATCATTAATATTACTATCGTAATAAATGTGGCATCCGTGGTGCATTGGTTAAGGTCGTCAAAGGTTGTGGGTTCGATTTCCACACAGAACAGATACTTGTGCGATTCACAATTGGTTTTGGGTCTGGTGATACCTTGTGTCCGTTGTTTGTATGTTTCTAAAAGTCTTCGACAAAATAGCAATTAGGAGGAGGAGTGAGTGAGTGCAGGAGTTGACTTCTAAAACAGAAAAGAAGTTATTGTGGAGGTATCGCGCGTATTGATTCCGACAAATCGTAAGAGACATTAGGTATTTTAGTATTGTTGGGCATGTAATTGTCAATCACCAATGTATAACGCCGTGAGCAACATTAAAAATAGTCTTGGGAATATCCATCTGGGTTTTGAAATAACGCATAAGGCTACAGCTGCGCCTATTTTTTAAGGATATCTGAATATAACCTATTAATTTGAAACATTTTATTCAACTTCAGCTATGGAGATGTCTAATGAAATTTGGAGCCACACTTTCACAGACACAATATAAGCAAGCATACTATACACTGGGTTTTACTTATTAAAAAGAGTAACAGATTGACAGTATTTTATAAAAATATCTACCCAATCGGGCCTATCATATTCTGTTATCCAATCTATATTGTCTTAGACATTGTTCAAAATTGCCCACCATCTTATTCCGTAAGGTTATCAACCCCCTCTCCACGGGGTATATGGATATTAAAATATTGATTGTAAGGAGGCGATACCGTCAGTATCATTATTAGCATAACAACACTTTATTGCCACCTCGCTTGTACCCCTAACCACTGTGCAGTCACAACTGCTAGAGGAATTTAAACTTTAAGTTGAGGTAGTTAAGGTCGTGTTTTGCGTGAAGTGTTGTTAAGGATATTTTGTTAATTTCTGTGTGAAATATTGTCTGTAGATGTATGTATGGATTAGTGTTTTAGATGTTTGTATCGATATAAGATTTGCTACGTCAATATGATATGAACTTTCAATTTTCTTCATGCATCGTAAGAAGCAGACATTGTTTTATGGTCATGTTTTATTGTGTTTTCTTTGTGCAAAACTTATTTGTATTTAACTAGCGCATCGTTCTTTACACTATACTTTTTCCACAAATAAATAACATTTTAATTAATTACATTAATCTATGTTATGTTTCACAAACATCGGATTTATTCCTCCAATATACATACAAATACATTGTATGTATCTAACGAATTAAACTTCGAACTTTATTTTTACTCGTATACTACTTATTAAAATGTTCTGCTTTGATGAATTAACAAAAGCATGTCATTTATTTGTACTATTGTGTAGTTCGACACTCTGCTTTTGAATTGCAAGAAATGCTAAATAAATTATTATCGCTGTAAATGAAACTATTTCAAAACGTAGTCTCACAAATATCAAAAATACGAATCATCCACTTCACAATGCAAGGTAAAATTTAAAACAGCTACAATAATCGTACATTATCACACAAAAACGCATTTGGAAAACAAAAGCGAGAAGAAGGGTTAAACCCCAACCCCCAATGTTTGCTAGGTAATTATTCTATTGTCATTTTATTTATATTTCCTAAAGTTATCAAGAAGATATCTTCTAATAAACTTTAAGATGGCTTCGCGAGGAATCCTAAGTGTTGTTTTATGTTAATGTTAAATATAGTTGTATGAACGTCCAACTTTGATTTAGTTCATTTGAATAATTTTGAAATGTGTCCGTTTGTTTTTGTGGTTTAAAGGAAGATGTGTTTTGTTGATGGAGTTTGTTATTTGGTTGTTTCTTTATATTTTAGTGTTTCGATGTTTTTTTTTGTTATTGACTGGTAGATGAGTAGAGTGTTAATAGAAAGTGATTTATAAAGAAACGTTTGCGTGCTCATCAGTTTTAATAAGCCTGTACTACATCATGAGATCATGTGTGATCAATTTCGACTCCTAAATGGAATTCAGCAATTGACGTATCTAACAATATTACAAAACAAAGATATAGTAATTTAATAATATTACATTAAAAAATCCAGAGTATAGGAAGGTAATTACTAACCATAAATAAAGCACCAAATACATATATACTGTACTTACTTAATGAAAAAAAATATATTTCGTAAACTTCGATTTTGTAGCTACTGAAAAATGCTTTTCATTTGGTTCACTTATGTATACTTTAGGAAAAACTTTCGTTCACTTGGGCGTTACAGATACCTCATATCTTTATCACACACAATTATTTCTTACACATTGTGACACATATAAAATTATTTAAACCTACTTCCCTACTTTCAAGCAGGTAATAAAACTGGCAGCAAGTGTTCGTAATAGCGTCCATGTATCAATGGGAAGGCATCGTGAGCTAACAAAAAAGTTTATCAGCCTTAACTGCTGAACTCCGAACTTTGTTTAACTTGTCATCAGTGAGTTTATTTAGGGCTTTCTTAAGGTTATTGTAGAATGAGGGGAGGAAATGCTGCGGTTTTCACGTCTTAAGAAAGTGACAGTGACTTTGAATATTTTTAAGTGTAACTATATTGTTATTAAATGCACCTTTGCGTATATTTTTGGCTAAGATAGGCGTGATATTAAGCGTGTTAGGAAGTTAACGTTTTCGGAATAACATTTATCTTATTTGACGAATCTATTTATTTCATTTAAATACATGAAGCAAGTGTGTGGCTTTAACCTCGATTAGATTATACTTATGTATTTTTTTGAGAATTCTTACGTCTCAAATATAAAAAGAGTTGTCAATGCTTAAGAATATCAAGAAGACGTATATAGGAGACGTATATAGAGATATTTTCTTGAAAAAAAAAATCAAACAACAAAATTTTAATGTGTCCTTGGATATTTTTAATACAATTAATTCACATACATTACTCATGTATCATAACAGGAGAGTAAAGGTTGAATGAATCCGATTGACTGTATTGTGTTAGCGTGATTCTTACAATTGTAAAATCTCCCTAACAGGTTATGCTAATAAAATGATATTGTTTTCTTTAGAAAGTGCTATTAATTAAGCAATGTGGCAGTCGCATTTTATTAATCCCACCAAACTCCACAACTCCCTATTAATGTTTAAAAGTTTGCCTCTTTAAGAGACACAAGGTGTTACCAGAGCAATAAAATACAATATTATTTATCTAAGATAATAATTCACAATTTTTATGGCAATTCTGAGAGTTGTTATTTTTTTTATTTGTTTTTATTCTTAATGTTGAAAGTTTAGATGGGCGTTGAAATGCAATTGTTGATAAAAAGCGGTTTTTATGAAGGTTTCATTGTGAATTGTTGGGTTTATTATGTTGGGAAGATATGTTAGACGTGACAAATAATAATGTTAATTTTAAAAGTTGATTTATACGACAAATTAGTGTAGAAGTCGATTCTTATAGAAAGTCAATGCAAAGAAAAGTTTGTGCGTGTTTCTATTTTAAAACTATTTTGAGTATAAACCGAAAATATTGTGTGCAGAGTATAATAATTATGATAATTAATAATTTAAGATATACGAAATACATATAAAATTAAATGAACGTTGTTAAATTATTATTACATCAGCTGCTATACATAGCGAAAATAAATATGATTGATCCAAAATGAATACCAAATGATTATTAAACGAATACCAAACAAAGCTGGATAAATAAAATAACCAAGTAAACAAACATAATTAAAATTAATTTTTTGATATACTCAAAAACCTCTTACCTACTCAGGTGTTAATAACCCTAATTATTTCCCAACTTTGTACTAGGCCTTTTAGATACCCATCCTTTAGGGGCTTATAATACCCCATTACTGCAATAAGAAGTGTGACTAATGAATTAAAACATCCCTTACGTACTGGTGACACAGATAATACAATAGTACACACAATTAGGGGTAGCTGGTTACAGCAAAAATCCATCTGAAACTTGTCACTTAAGGGCTCTCGTGGTACCCAACTCTACCGAGCTACGTTCTTGCGTAGAGCTACGAAACGTAGAGGTTCGTAGCGGCTACGCCGTAGAGGGGTCCAGTCAAAGTATATTATCGAAATAATTGTTCAATATTACGTGGGTCTTGTTAGGTGTTCATTAGTTTATCATTGTATATGTTATTCAGGTTTTTATTAAATGAAGCAAATAGCCTCTTAGACACTGTATTAATAGACAATAATCTTTGGGATATTTATGTTAGACAAGTTGCTCCTTATGATTTATTGTACATTTTATTACTTATTGCAAATCAAACATTAATCGCATAAGACAATCTAGACCATCAAACCAATGAAACCTATCAATACGCTTGCATTTTAAACTTGCAATACGTCTTACACACCATTCCTATGTGTACAACACAAGGAGTCTCCCCGTAACATGCCGTCTCCATACATTCGCAGTTCGACCTCCAAAAGGTGGCATTAGAGTTCCGTCAACGCATTCTCCGCGGGCCGCGCTAGAAACAATAATGAGTACCCGAGATTTCCCACAGGCCTACTGCTACCTACAAATTTGTAAAGTTATCAAATTTTCACAACTGTATAACGCATAACGTGCTCACGTTAACGCTACTAATTATAATTGCAATTATCACGCTACAGACATTTTAGTACGCGGATTTATTGTGGTGTTTGTATGTACTGTAAGGCCTAGATTTTGTTTTATAATAAATGTATTTCTTACAGTCAGTCGTCATATCCACGTCCTTAAAACACACGTAAACTACACTCACTGCTTAAATTTTAACACAAAAATACATTTTGTAAATATATCTAAATTGATGTCAAAACTGTAAACATTTGAATTAAAGTTTAATTGAAGAAAATATTCACATTCAGTAGTATGTGCCTTGAGTTAAATAATAATAATTCAGTGAGATATTTCTGCCCACTTTTAAAATATTTGTGACAGATTCAAGTCCAGTTAAAAAAATATGGCACAATGAACTAACTCAACTAATAGCATCTATGGACCGATTCTTTCAGCAACAAATAACTATAGTCAAAGAATCGTTGAAACGGTTATTACAAATGTTTATACATTGTCCGTTCAAACATACAGAACTACTTCGAACAAGCATCATAGCAAATCTTTAGTCAATAAACCATTATAATGATAATCATAGACTTTGACACATTATCTGTTAAAATATTTAAAAAAACTAGTTGAAACGAAATGTTCTGTCAATAGAAAATTTGTTTCAAAATATCATAGCAATATTCCAAATTCACGCTAAACATATTTTACCTAACATCACCATAATATAATTAATATTTAGCCTCTAAAATGAACAATAGCGCGTAATACTCAATTGTAATCAAACTAATGTGTAGTGCAGGCAATAAGGCTGGGTGTACACGTCGATACATGCATGTTGCAGCGGACGCAGCGAACGAAACACGGCGTTATAACACGTAATCATACGCGCTACTGTCATTATAGTTGTTTCTAACTTTAGTATGGGTATAGAGCTGTTGATACCACTACATTGGATGGTTTCTGTCTATGTTTGCTGTCAGACATTTAGTCGAAATAATTTCGTTAACTTATATTACACGATGTGTTGTTTCATAAAAAGTAGAAGATGAATATAAGGGATAAACCTATTTTATTGTTCGATCTTTTATCAAATTTGCCGTCTCTAGATTTACATATTATGTTTAAAACGTTACTAAAACGTTACACGGTAGGTAAATAATACTTGATTAAAATGATAACGTTATATCACGATTTTTTAAATTCAAAATTTTAATGTCTGACTTCTATCAATTGTGATTATAACATTACTTTGCACCTAAGAGAGTACTATTCATGTCATGGTTAAATATTTAGAATTTCACAAGAAATTGCCCAAATTTACTAATGCTACAGGAAGGAGCAAGTTCAAAACTATAATTATATTTGCCAAAAAAATACTAGCAACCAACTTAAGTCGTACACTCATCTCTATACAAATCCATCTAATAATACCGTTTGACATGTACCAATTTTGAGTTCATTTGTTATTAAAACGCTTTCAAGCCGCGGAGGCGAGCGCTAAATAGCATGCGCTAGTCGTTTGCTAGTCGTTATGTAAGTCATTATCTTTGTACAGATAGCTAGGTTTTGACGACGAATTGTCCGTGTGAACACTGCTTTATGAAGTTATTTGTTTGCTGTGACTATGCTTGGAATGATTGCTGAAGGTAATAAGTACTACATGTGTCAAATCACGTCATAACAAATTTTGACAAAATCTATTTAGTAAGTAGTTTTTGCGTGAAGAAGGTATAGGCGTCCTAAACAAAAACCTATATGAAGTGTTATCTATGTAAGTAAAGTAAAAATTACACGTCTTTTGAAAATATATGTACACATAAAAAATCACGCCTTTTTTCCTGTTGTGGTAAGCAGACACCAATGGATATTACTTGCTACAATTGTCACAATCTATAGTCACACATGTCATAAAAAATAACATACTGAAACTCTTTTTAAAACTACCAATAATATAGCTGTAAGTTTTGAAGAAATTAAAAAAATCTCACCCTTGACCTTATCAAGAACCGGTAACAGGTCAAAAAGTATTAAAAAATTACAACAACAAATGAAAATGTTTGTAAAGAGGTTTATTTAAATAAGTAAAATTAAAATTAATCTATAGAGCGATTAAAATGAAAGCTTAAGAAATCCTCCGAAGGCGCTTAATATAAAATAATAGAAAAACTTATAAATATTCACAGAGCGGAGTTAAACCTTTACAGGGAGTGACGGATTCGTTTTTACTTATTCCACAGAAAATCTGCTTAAAATCCGTATTAAAAGAATCACTCAGAATTTATTTGTTTCACGGCGTAAGTTAGAAGAGTGTAACGGGAATTTAATAATGGTCTATTTAAAGGTTTTTTTTAAGCCTTGGGTTTTTCAGACACAATTTTTATAAGTGTAAAACACAAAAGCTTTGAAAAACGCAACCCTAAATGTAACTTTTCAATAGACTATGAAGAATAATAATAAGAAATAATAAGAAGGTATTGGGATATTGTATTGTGCATTGCTCATTATATAACACAGGCATTAAGAACATACAATTTGTTAGTTACTGCTAGAAATAGTGATAATGTCGTTATTGGTTTGTCTTCGGGTTCCAAATAAAATTCTTCTTGTTAATATTTATGGCTTGTTCCAAAAAATAACTCTCGAATAACTCTCTAATCGATAATTATGTTTACTGAAGTAATTAAACTCAAGATGGGTTGTTCTTCTATAGCAACGAAACTTTGTCTATCTAGTTTAATTTAAAATGACAAAACATCATTCCACGCCTTCTACTCCCGCTGTTTCTCCTACATTACACCATCACATCGAGTTTTCTCCTTATCTCCTGGCAATGGTCGCGATTCAGAGTGGTTACCCTTTGGATGTTGTCGTAGGGAATGATTTTAAATGTAAAAATTATTCAAATTCATCTCGGATAAGACTCACAGCGGTCGAATAGTTGACGTCTTCCAAAAACTGGATCGGGGATCGGCGTTTTTGAGTAATAAGCCTGTATTTTCAACGCAAAATGTTTCGGCATAATTTTTGGCGTGACAAATTTTGAATTTTATCATTTTAGGTTAAAATGTCGGTACATTTAAATAAGAGAGGAACTGTTTAAATTAATGTAAATTATAAGTGAGTTGATATTTTGTTAAATCTTTATTTACGAAATGAACTTGAGCGAAATTTTAAAATACAATATTCAAAATTTAATATAAGTTTACCTCTGAAGTTTGAGTCTACTTATTAATATAGTGTCTAAATAAAATATACCGTTGTAAAAACTGTCATAATATAAATTCTTATGAAAAAAAAATTGGCCAGACTTTCAATCGAACAAATGCGGAAATCTTTCGATAAAGTTTTCTCAGTTAACAGTTTGTTTCACAATTGGGGATAGATCAAAACTTGAAAACAAACACAGCCTTCATTTTTTCCAGCCCTTTACTGTTGAAATACCTTGCATGCATCCCCTATGCACGCTAGGTAGATCATAAACAATCAAATGTCAATAGATCTCATACACTACTTCGTTAAAACTCCGTGAAAAGCGCGTATATTTTGCGTTCCATTTCACACAGTAGGTAACAACGCGACACTTGTATTAATTAACTCGCGGGAGAGGAGTGAAGAGTGTCGTGCTAATTGTCAACACATCACACTAAATATAAGTAACACAATGGATCGTTGAAAAACTGTATTGTATAAAACTTTAGTTTTGTTAAAGATCAGAGTTTGTTATTGTGTATGCAAAAATTAACCCTATGTACACTGATTATTGAGCTACTACTTGAAACTTCGGCGTAAGTTACTTGTATGGTAGATAATATAATATGTATGCAATGTGAAAGTTTAAAAATAATAATGTTGTTGATTTTCAGATATGTGTTAATCGTTTGGAAGAGTTATAACATAAAAACGAACAATAGAGCTATTATAATTGTTGATATAATAGATGTTAGACAGTTAGCCTGATTCCAGCCAAAGGATTCAACTATAATTTGGCCGCTGACAAAAAAAAACCATAATTATGTACAGAAAAAAATTAAAAAGAAAATAAGATACCCCTTTTCTCACTTAATAGACCACACCACCAAATTAAGTGGCAATTTAACAAATTAACAACATCACAACTAACAAAAGATATTCACCAAAATAACAATTTTTCAACTCATCAACAATAACCAAACTGTCATTTCAAACAGCAACGGAAATTCGCGCCTAAAACGACGGCCATCTTGTTTTCAACCCGAGACATTAGACGCGCGAAACGTTTGAGAAAAAAACAACACTTTTTGTTACGTAATCGAATCGTTAACCCTAAATTGGCATCTCGATAACAAATTCAATTTTGAACCGACATCATTGCGCTCAATTTTGACAATTCTGTTGCCGATATAGCAAAGGGAAAGGGTTAAGATGGCTGCCGATAAACAAAAAAGGCGAAAAAAAAGTTAATTTAACTTCGAGCGAGGAAACGAAGTCGCGGCGATGGAATTTTTTTATATTTATTTATTTTTGTTGGGCTCCTTTGGAGTATGATTCATGATGGTTTTGGTGTGACAACGATACCTTGCTATGTTTTTTTACAGGGATTTTGGCATGTGCCTTATTTAATCTTTGTAGGGTACTTAAACGATGCAAATAAACTGGATTACCTAGAAGAACTAAAATATCTGTATTTGTGTGTATAATTTATCGAAAGGTATTTTAAGGGGTATCCAATAACAGTTTTCAATGCAGGTATAATGTATTTTAAAAGTTACCTAATTCATTCAATGATCATTAGTTGATTAATCGTTCAATCATAATAACCAAATCAGTTTTTATACTCAAAAAAATCTATTAAAACATTTTTTTCACGCACAAAAATATAAAACAACATATCCCCAGCTCTATAAAGTTACCGATGATCATAAAAGCCTAAAAAAGCGATCTTTTAGACAATACAGCGGGGACATTCCTCCTCGCCATTATAATTTACTCCTGATTGGGATCAACTCGAAATTAAGAAAAAATAAAACAGACAAAGAGGGACAAAAGATTGTCGTTTTTTTTTATCTGAAGACTTGATTTAACAAACAGAAACCCTTTTATTGTGATCTCTTTGTGCTGTATTGTTGATTAACAAGCTTCAATTGGAGGGCCGATAATGAATGTCGTTGTTGATATTTTTTGGCAAAGATTTTTAGGTATTTTTGTTCTAGTTAGTATTTTTATAGTTGTTGTATAATAATTTATCACAATAATAATATAATTAACACGAGCGCAACCTATACCTTCTGGTATAACAGAATTTAACTTTATTACGATTTTTTTGCCTCAAAAGAAACAGAGTTCGGATTTTGTCGCGGATAATTATATATGCGGATAAATATAAAGGAATAAAATCCGAAAACTTCGTTGCATTTCGAATGAAGAGTAGAGAACATTTTTCGAAAATACTAGTAAGTATTATGTAACCCTAAAAGGAATCTATCCTGGGCTTATAGATATCGATATTCGCAGATGCATTATACAAACGTACTTGTTAAACAGCCAATGAACTAACCAATGTTCTATCTATCCTCCACAATCCCAAAAACTACTTCCAAACAAAAGTTTCTTCGTAAAATCAGTAACGTACCATTTGTCACGCCCCACCAATAAGTGGTGGGCCATTTGAGCCGGACACCCATTACAGCCAGTCAAAAGTCAACATATACACAACTAGTAATCGAACCCGCGACCCGCCCCAAGACTTATTTGTTCCCACTGTAATTCCGTGTACGTAATAGCCTAACGATACGTTGGTTTTGAGTGGATAGGCTTAGATTATATTGAAGGATTCAACATTATTGCTTGTGTTTTTGATTAGATTTGGTGTAAAAACGTGTGACTTTTAAACAACAATGCACAGCCTGAGACATTTTATAAAACTATCTTCTGCTTGCTACTTCAACTGCGTGCTAAAGAATTTTTGAGGTAAAAAGTTCAAGTTGATTTAATGTGTTATTCCAACCATTCCATAGTATTTAGCTATGTGTTAGATTTCATGAAAATCCGTTTATAGTTCTTGCATGTTTATAGTAAAAAAAATACACACAATCACTCAAACTGACATCTTTCCGCAGAAACTTTTGCATTCATATTTTTTTGCATTCCTTTAGAGCGTAGGAATGTACCGATTTCTTGACGTCAAATGTAAACATAACGTTTCCTATACACTTCTACCTACTCTTTCAGGCATTGCAAACATGATTTTATATTTATTTAATAAACGTGATAATGCAACAGAAATTAATATTATTAAATCTTGTTTAAATAAAATCACTTTTAAAACTAAACCATCGTATCTCCTCTAACATTTCGTTCCCCAAGTATAAGGGTTGGTCCACACAGGGCTAGTTTTCACATTAAATTGTTTCCACTCGTCCACTACCGGACAGTTTGGCGAATCGCAATTAAATACGGCCCTGTACGGCCCATTGGGCGGCCAGGGACGAATTCTAGATTTATTATTTGTTTTCGCTTTTAGTTGTTAATTTATTCGGTAGTAATGTTGATAGTTAAAATTATTATAGGCATATAATTGTAAGTAATGGCGGATACAATTATGGTTTATGATAGTTTTATATGTGATTTTCGTATTCAATTCTTGCAGCTAGTGAGAGCGGAGTTATATTTTAGTTATTTAAATGCATTATCGATACGAGTAAAACTCTTTTTATCATAGTTATAATGTCAATTATTCAGTCGATTCTTTAGTTGCTTTTTATTGAGGAAAAAATCGTTATAGTGTATTTAAAATATCCGGTATTTCAAAAATATCACTATATACTCAAGTTAGGATATTTTTATCCTCAATCGTTAAACGCAAATCTTAAACTCTTATTTAACATATTATTATGTTCAAATTCACATTTATTAAACAAAAACGTAGCAAAACCACTTAAACTTTCAACCACACCCTCTATAACCCACAATCAAACAATATAATAACATCATCACACAAAGTCCGCACCCTATAGGTCAGTCGTAGGGATATCGTAAAGATATCGGACACTAAGCCTACAGGGCGGACCCTTAACCAGACATTTTACACAGAGTAGTTTCTTGTAAGGTACCAATACGATTTAACTATCTTTAATCATTGGTAGCTTAGTTTTTGTAATGTTAGATAGGGATATTTTATATTGCCTTAAGTATCGATATGCAATATTTGATAAATACTTTTTAAGATTGGATGGACAATATAATAGGGTTAGTTTGTAAAACATACTTGAATTGTGTATAACTTTGTAAACTAAACGCTTAGTATATATTATGTATGGTGTAGTGAAATAATATTCATAAATCACTCAAATAATTTCTAGTCTTAATCGGACTTAGAAATTTGCTCATGCATTTTTTTTTGACATACAGCTATTAGGTATGTTATTTTCCTCATACAATTAAACATTATATCTTGCGAAATTTTCATGTTGCATAATCTTAGGTAACTATCATACCCTTGTGTCTATAATTGATATTTTTACTTTCAATTTAACACAAAACAAAATACCTATAATTACTTTTTATTCAACACAAATTAACTCATCCAATAATTCCATACAAAAACCCACATGTTCTATCCCATAGACCGTTTGCTCTCATCAAAGGGGCACCTAATTAACAGTTTTTAAAAGAACAGAACAAATACAGGCGGTGATAATCCTGGCAGGTACTGGGCCCGCATTAAAGTTGCTACCCTTTCTTACTCGGCCCATTATGGGTCTTTCATAGAGTAATGATGGTTAACAGATGGGTTAAGGTTTTTGCCTACAGTCTTAAAACCTATGACAGTTTATTGAAATTCAACATAAATACAGTAGAAGATCTGAAGTTTAAAAAAGCTTAAAGTAACTAAATATTTAAATTTCGCACTATTAAACATTAGACTGAGGCCCCATGTTGTGTATTAGAATTAATAATTAGTTGTTTTAATGATAAAGAGGAATATCGTGAAAAACATTTGAAATATTGAAAATTCTTCTGTTCTTGAAGGTCCATTTTTAACCGATAAAGAGCTACAATTCGTATAGCAGGATAGCCGCATCGAGAGACTTTTGCATTCACAATATTAATACAAATACATGCCATAACCTCCCTTACATATAGATCAGAGAAGAAACCCTTCTACAGTCTAATCTTCAATCGAAGCCGCCCCCGGTCATCTTAATCAACCCTTCAAAGGACAATCGGTCCGCTTGACCCCCGGGGGATCGGACCGAAATCGCCGAACTAATTATTGTTATAAGCCATTATTAGTGTATTAAGTCCGCTCAATTATTTATGTTTTCATTTAGAATGAAAGTGTTGAGGGTATGAAACACCCCAGGTTTTGTTATGACGTGTGATGGGTTAGAATTTTGTTTGAGTTTTGTTTTATTATATTTTAATAGAATATTTAAGTATGGCTGCATCTGGGCGCTATAATATTGTATGTAACTGCGACCAAGTTGTCGGGGTTGATTCCTATGTAAGGCACAGAGGTTTTTTTTTTTGCCGAAATATTTCTCAATTGAAGCCTAAAGTTCGGCAACGTATCCGAATCATCGCAATAGGCTTCTCTACTGACGTGAAGTCTCATTGTTACTGACCAATGACATGACAAGCTCTTTTCGACAGTATTTTTTTTTTATTTTCGCCTATCAACCAACAAAAAGTTAGAGTAACATATAGTAAAGTAAGTAAGTAGATCATATCTCACAAAATATGCAAAAGTTAAGTTAGTCACAGATAAATTATTGCCGAAGGTTTTCACCTGATTTATTTAGTTCAAAGAACTATTAACCAACAAAAAGTTGCACTAACACAATGACATATTGAAGTACGTTAGTAGATAATACCTTCTAAAATATGGGGAAAACGTTACAGAGGAAATACTAACGGAGGCTTTTCATCATTTTCTTACATGATTTACGCACTTATCAATCTAATCACAAAACAAGTCAAAAGCAAGAGGCGATTCCACGAAAAAAAATTTCATTAAAAAAATTAAGCTCCGTACACAATAGTACGACAAACAATAGCCCAGAATAAATTAGTCCAACTGATTATTTGTACGTTTTATCTATACCCCTCTTTATTTCTCTTAAAGGATAAAAATAATTACAAGATGGAAGATATTTCCTACGACAGGCGGAGTTTTTTTTTCTATTTTTTCGCCATGTTTTTTCGCTTTTTCTTTGGAGACGCGATCTGTCGGCGTTTCATTGTGTTATCCATCGGCCGGCTGCTGGTTTTGTGAGGATAAGCGGTCATTATTATATTATTGAAGGAGAGCAATATGGAAATTCTATATAATTATTTCGATATTCCCTGGTCTCTGTCTACCCCTAGGGAAAGAAAGTGTGATTTTTTGTATGTATTTATGTTTGTATACATGCAAATATGTATCACTATGGAAATCAAGTATGTTTGAGTCATTTTCATAGAGCTAAGCGCTGTTCTGAATTTAGTATCTTAGTATTCTTTGGTGTTTAGGAATCCTGTAAGATATTCCTTATGCATATGCCTAAGCGGTGGCATTTATGTCTGAGGGCATATGATTTTTTCTTAATATTGTTAGAATATTTATACACAAGAATACTACAAGTTTGTCAACTAGTAAATGGCGATAGCCTCAAAAAAAAGTAGGTGTACTTCATACATCGCCTACACCTTTCAAGCGTGATATACTCGTATTATAAAAGCTACAAATATCATTACATTATACAAAGGTATATCCACACAAACCTACCGTGATGGTTTAATTCAATTCTTAGTCCATACTAATTAACCCTTTTGAGACAATTCTTTGCAGAGAGACAATAAATAATAAGCCGACAAATGAACATTAATGCTGCCAGCATACTTCTACGTGACGAGCCTTCGTACTAAGAGGGTAGGCAGAGGTAATTAGAAATTATTTGATACTTTATTTTCGGTACATATTATTATATTGATACAAAAATAATGCTTCCAAACTATAAATTTGTTGCCCAACTATCGTCTCTCTTTCACGACTAAACGGCTGAGTTGATTAAGATAAACTTTAGCAAAGGGATAGAATATACTCTGGGAAAGAATACAGGCTCCCATTTTCACATAAAAATAATATCGATGTGGGCAGAACCGCCGCTGTAAGCTATTTAAAAAATCCATATGAGTCATGATTTCTACGTTGCTAAAAGCTAATCATTTTAATATAGACTGTGTCTGTATCTTTATTAATTATGCCCTGCATTATATTATGATGCTCAACCAAAGTTTTGATCGTATTCCAAATAAAATTTCACGCTCAAATTAAATAAATTTTGTAAACTCAAAATTTACAAACAAAAATCACACACACACTTAAATACCCATAAAAAACCAACTCCTTAAAAACCTCCCAATCACTACACTCATAAAGCCTTCAGAAAAAAGCTTCACGTCCCGCCCGCCCTCCGACCGGAAGCAGGCGTTAGGCGGTTATTGGTTATCGATCGTTTTCCGATAGCCAACCGAGTGCGGCCGGCACGCCTGCACTGAACGCCTACAGACCAACACCGATCATGTGTGGGAGGTTGCTATTGAAATATTGAAGTTATTGGTAATGAATTTTATGATGTGTGATGTGGTGATGATTGGGAATGTTGGGGATTATAATTGTTTGGTACTGAGTAAGTATTTACTGGCTAAAGTCGGGAAATTAAGTATCTTGTTTAAAATCTATTTATGCGTAAACCTGTCATGTTTATGTTTAACCTCTTTATAATTAAGAAACTATAATAGTTAATTTATTTCGATTCTATTCAAAGTAAAAAGAAACATAAATAATAGCGTTCTTTTTTCTCAGTATTTTTTATTACATGGTCGCATCTTCAATGTCTAATCCGTAAAATAAATTGTATATTTTTAAAGTATTATTCTGCATTAAACCTAGGGTAAAGTGGCACACAGTTCATGAAAGATTATATCCTTAATTGTCGATAAATATTCCTCTTGCAACTTGTCAATAAAAACAAACAAATATAGGTAAATCCTATAATAAATATACTCCATTATATCAATGCTTTTATAAGCCCTTTTTTTAACTACAAATCCTTGAACACTTTTCACGACGTTTATCAATACCTAACAAATTAAAGTTACACCTGTCCTGAATCTATATTCAAAGTAAACCACATCTTTAGAAAATAAAGTATCTCTAAGAAACTCACGTGTGATAGCAAGAACCGATCAGTTCGGACATGCGCATATCGGTGGTTTTTTTTAACGGGGCGTGGCTATCGACATATTGATAGCTATCGATAGACCACGCCTCACTGCATATGTATCCCGGACAGTTTACGGGAAAAGGTGTACTGAAAAAAGTGAGTTTCAGCTTTAGAGAGTGTTGGTTGGAATGAGTAGTAAGGTGTATGAATGTGGATGACAAATAAGTTTGTTTGTGATTAAAAAAGTTTGATTTTTATAGCCTTTATAAGAAACTACCCTAAGATGTAAGCTGAAGTATACTATAAATTTCTCTGTCGATATTGTCCCTATTTTATTGAGGGTGAACTTATTCTAATACACTGGCCAACAACAGATTGATATTCTTTTGAATCTTTTATTAAGTCAAGAATAGCTGCTTATAATATTTAAATACGATTTTGGCACACTATTATACGTAAGTACGACAATTTGAAATGCAGATATTTAAAGACAATTTAAACGAGTGATCGGTCTCATTGGAGCTTACTTTTATGTTACTTATTCAGACTCCACTATTTTTATCTTTTTTGTACAAAATGATCACTACATGATTTACCTTTACCAAACCCACACTTATTACTGTCAAATTGCATAAAATAAAGCACAAATTATATCACAGAATATACGTGAGTGAAGCCACGGGGCGTTTTCGTATTAAGTCAATAAGTGCAGTGCGCAGACTCGAACCGATACCGTTACCGATACGAGATGGGCGGGGCGGCACGCACGCCTACCGAACTTATTGGAAATTGAGTCCTTATAGATTTTATACACAACCAATATTGGGAGGAAATACCGCCTCCCGTGAAGAGGATATTGTTTTATAGACGATAGAAATGTGATGGTTTTGTTTTCAGAGATTTAGTACGCTTGTTGCATTTTATTAAGTATAGATTTATTGATTAAATATTATGGTACTGTTTATAGATTACCCTGATGGTTTTTCTGTGTTAGTTTATGTTAATTAAGAATAGTGAAGTCGGCTAAAAATGCAAAACATTCGGTTACCGTTGTAACGTTACACAGTTATTGATAATTTGTATAACTAATTATAAACAACTTTCAATACACAAATTGTGAAGCTATTATGTGGAACTATTATTTTTTTGCACTAAATTTAATGTAATCAAGAAATCAGTATGATAAATCCATTCTTATGGGCTCATACAGACGATTCAACGAAACTTTATGTTACTCTTAAAAAAAACATAACTTACCCGCCGCAATTGAGAATAAATTTAGAAAAAATACTATTATTACTTGCCTTTCCATATTCACAAAGAGCTACTACATTTTCGTACAAACTCTAAAATATTTAATACAATTAATTTTAATAATTCAATTAAAACACTTCCACACAAAACCCCATACGTTTTCACACTCTTAAGTAAGCTTTTATAATATAAAACAAAGTTATTAATATAAATAATAATTAGGAGGAGATGTCATGGCGGCTTAAAACGAAAATTGTGTTCAAAACGAAGCAAGGAAGTGGTATTTATGAGTGGACTTCATTAAGGGGTTGCAAGGTTAGATATATACTAGTTTAATAGAAGGGGTTGGCTTGCGTTTTTGAAGGTGGGTTACAAGTTTTTCGTGGATATATGTGTGTGGTAATATTTTGTGGAGTGTTGTGTAATTGATGCAAAATAATGTGTTTTTATAGTGAAGTCGTGTTATGTCTTGACTTAAGTTAAATAAGTGTTTGGGTTAAATGTTTAGTTAATTTGAAGGAATGCAAACGTAATGTGTATTTTATTATAAAAATATACGATTATGATGAAAATATACTAAAATCATTAAAATATCTAATAATATTTACAAGTCACTCAAATAATGGCTGTCACCTCGTCCTATTCAATAAAAAAAAACGTGAAAGTATAAAGTATGTACCAATATATGTATGTATGTGTTACTCTTTTAAAATAAGACACAACAATTTTTACCTGAGAAGTCTTTCCACGAAAAAAAATTAAGGATAAAATAGTACATATCTTTTTCAACTTTATTCAATACTTACATCAAAATCATTGTTTTATTAAACATTATATTTAAAGTATCTACTAATAAAATACTGTAAAAGGTCAATCAATATTATAATAAAACCTTTCCCACAAATACTATTTACATAAATATAAAATCTCTTGTATTATGTATATTCTGTCACGATACAAATTGTATCGTAGCTGTGACCCGTAGCTCGTAGCCGTAGTACCACTACGGCGTAGCACGTAGCAAATAATACTGAGAATCGAAAATTAAATTATAGTTCTATTTCTTGCATTAAGTATTACAGAAAACTGCTATATGATATTAATCATATTTAGAAGAATATCAAAGGATTCGAAATACAGAAATTAGCCCAAGATTTTTGAAGGGATTGCATCAGAAGTTGTCATTATACTATACATATATATTATTATAATCCTTATCTACAATATTGAACCAGCAACCAGCAAACAAATAAAAATCATAAGAAGACAGTTTTTCAACTCGTCTTCAAATAAAATTCAGACTATTTTTGGTCATTGAAAAATATACTATTGTAAAAAATACCAAAAAATATGAGTGTGATTATTATTCATAAATACAATAAGAACTCTTTTATACAACAAAACTAAGCTTTCCATAAGTTTAAAGAAAATTAATTTTCCCAGCGCTCACTACTCGACGCTAGATGGCGTTACGTGTCTTCGGAAAATGCCGTAAAGAAAATAACGTTCTCCTTACTTAACTTTGATAGAACTTTATAATTTTGTTATAATTTACATAATTGTAAGTAATTTATTTGATATTCTTTAAAAATACTTGTG
Source organism: Anticarsia gemmatalis (assembly GCF_050436995.1). Taxonomy (NCBI): domain Eukaryota; kingdom Metazoa; phylum Arthropoda; class Insecta; order Lepidoptera; family Erebidae; genus Anticarsia; species Anticarsia gemmatalis. Next base: position 1,428,806 of record NC_134764.1, on the reverse strand, counting down.
TTTTAACTAGTTTTAGTATGTTTAAGCTATTATTGGGTCAATTTGAAACTATTTTTTTATTCTATTAGCGTGTGTATTATAAAAGTAATGTTGTAATATGTGAAGAACTCAATTATTACTTAAAATTTCATGATTATTATATTTCCATCCAAGTAAAAGACAGCAGTAGAACTTAGTGCAAAATATTTTTTCTAAATAGTATAAACGAAGGTAAAAAAGTGATTAAGGTTATGTGTGTATTACAAACAATTATCACTTGTTCTAAAGGCGAAGAAAAACCTAATAATATACATAAGGTGTAGCGCAGACGACAGTATCCGTGACGCTTTTTTGCATTAATGCGCACGCGTTTTGTGCAATACTGCATATCATTATATAGGTTTTATTTCACAGACTAAAAAGCACGTCACGGATATAGTCTGTCGTCTGCGCTGCACCTATACCCCATGCATGGATTTCTTTAAAACTGTTCCCGAAGAGACGCTTAAATCCAAACTCACACTTGACTAGCGTGGTAGACACAAGGTTCAACCTCTTTTCATTCCCAAAAAAAGTGCATTTGCTGTGAGATACATTAAAGGTTACATCAATTAATATCGCTTTGGTTATTAATTTATGAAGTATATAAGTATGTTTATCAGTTATTTGGTTACCATAGTACAAGCTCTGCTTAGTTTGGAATCAAATGACGGTCATTTGATTCCAAACTGTGTGAGTTGTCCAATAATATTTATTTATCTATACTTTATTATCTATACTAATATAATAAAGCTGAAGAGTTTGTTTGTTTGTTTGTTTGTTTGTTTGTTTGTTTGTTTGAACGCGCTAATCTCAGGAACTACTGGTCCGATTTGAAAAAATCTTTCAGTGTTAGATAGCCCATTTATCGAGTAAGGCTATAGGCTATATATCATCACGGTACAACCAAAAGGAGCAGAGTACCAGTAAAAAATGTTACAAAAACGGGGAAAATTTTGACCCATTCTCTTATGTGACGCACGCGAAGTTGCGCGGGTCAGCTAGTTTTTTTTATAATATTATACGCATACAAAAGTGAATCGTTTAGTTAACAATTCACATCTATACTTGTACCAAAAGTGATGTTTTTTTTGCACCAAACTATTATTTTTACTTTTGCAACAGCCTACATGAATTTCTAACTCCCGGTTTCTGAGGTACATTTAACGGTAGTTCATCTATAGAATAGCGTTAAAACTCAAATAAAAAACTGAAAATTTTACATTTATCGGTAATTTATCTATTCAAAAGCGTTAAAACTCATATAAAAAAACGCTATTGAATAGATAAACTACCGCTAAATATACTCAGAAACCGGGGGTAAAACTGCTAACCAATTTTCAACGTAAGTAAACGTAAGCAAAACAAAAAATATCATAAATTACTTTCAAAGCCGATCGATGGGACCGCAAGACGTGAAACACATATATATATATAAATTAATTGTTTGTGTGTAAGAGTGTACGTCTCGCAATTATTTATAGCCACGTATCAGCCCGTGATATACAGCCTGGGACGAATTGCGGGAATATAAGTAGAGAAAATACGTGAGTTTGTAAAGGTAAAAGGTTCTGTATAGAATAAATTAATGACAAAACGAATTTTAAGATAATGTTTTAATTACTTACTACTAAATTATAAAAAAAAAACTGGTAATGGGTGTTTTTATATTAAAAGAATATCCCCGGTTTCTCAGGTACATTTAGCGGTAGTTTATCTATTCAACAGCGTTTTTTATATGAGTTTAAACGCTATTGAATAGATAAACTACCGCTAAATGTACCTGAGAAATCGAGGGTAACACATTTGTGTTAGATGATTTAATATGTTTTTATATTTTACAATTATAATTATAAAAAAGCTGAGATTTTTATAATTATTGCTTGAAAACAAAAAACCATTTTGCCTTAAAAACGTCTTCTTAAATTTACTAAAATATGTACCCAGGCATTAGGCAGTATGTAGAAGTATACAATAAAATATTTTTAGCAGTTGTTCAATTGTGTTAAAATAGATAACGCCTTCTTATCACCACGTAGGAGTTGTTTAAATGTCAGAGTATGAGAATGATACATTGAACAAATAATAATCTTCGACCTTATATTCGTCATTTGTAGGTAGATGTTTGATGTAATATTTTTGAAAGTTATTTTAATATCTATACTTACTAATATTATAAAGCTGAAGAGTTTGTTTGTTTGTTTGTTTGAACGCGCTAATCTCAGGAACTACTGCTCCGATTTAAAAAAATCTTTTAGTGTTAGATAGCCCATTTGTCGAGGAAGACTATAGGCTATATATTATCACGCTACGACCAATAGGAGCAAAGTACCAGTAAAAAATGTTACAAAAACGGGGAAAATTATGATCTCTTATGTGACGCAAGCGAAGTTGCGCGGGTCAGCTAGTTAAAAATAAAAAGATATATGATTACTAGAATTGCCCACCCTGACTTCACATAGGCTACACCAGTATAACTTTAAAAAACATACATACAAACCTTCCTCAAAAATCACTGAATCTATTGGTAAAAACCTCATGAACAAACAGACAGACTAAGCAAGGGGACATCTTTAAAAATAGTTATGTTATCCAAGAATTACAATTTTTCTTTAGCTTATAGCCTTAATTACATATTGTCTTTTACTGTTTACCAAAACTGTCCAGGTAACTCCAAAAGTAAAGGTAAAAAACATCCATAAAGATGTCAAGATGTGCAGGTAAGACAGCGTGATGCATTAGCTTAGTATGAATTCTTTTTTGTTGAGATGTTCAGGGGAAATGTAACGGAGTTATTTATTGATATATGTACGGTTTACCGGTTTTTGTCGAGGCTTAAACCGTGTTTTTGTTGATGATATATTTATTTAGTGGGTACGTGAAATTCGTGGAATATGTTTTAGTTGTATGTTAAAGTATTGTTACAAAAAGCACTGGCCTTTTCTAATTCAAAGCTATGAATAGAAAATGATCTAGAATCAGCTACTACTTAACTTTTAAGGTAATTTTTAAGTTATGAAAATCAAATAATTTGTTAATTTCTATAATGTTGACATTATTAATGGTCCAATGACTTGAAAGCTGGATGAAGAGCCTTATGAGAAGATCTGGTATCTAAAGCATAACAGATTCGCCGAAACTACGCGATGTGCATTTTGATCAATCAGATCAATAATCCGTGTAATTAAAATAAAAATTAACTAATCATGATGACAAAGAAAGAAGAAAAAGAAAGCTTGATAGGGTATCAGTATTGGGGATCCGAACGGAATAACTCGAAAGAAGAAAACGTGTAATTGACAAATATGTTATTTTGTACGTGTTTAAATCGCGAGTTTGAAAACCTAACAAAATTAAAAAAAAAATGTTTCGTTACTCATTTCTTACCAAGGAAAAATCTTCATAATTATTAGAATACTCGTATATGCGAAAATAATAATCAAAAATTAATTACCTCCAAATAACATTACACAATTGAAACACATTACCATAACAAACAATGTACTTGAAAAATCGTCAAACAATAACAGTAGCGACTTATCCGTTCCTTTAGTCATAACTCTTGTTAACAATGCTCGCCTCCAAGAACTTCGCTACAGGTTTCTTGGGAACGTTGGGAACAATACCAAGAATTATGAGCCCGTGTCCGGGGGAAGCAGGAAACCTTGGAAAAATGGTCGGAACTGACTCTACTTCGATGCGGTTTCTAGTCCTTTTTGATGGTTTGGTGGGAATTTTGGTGGTTGGAACTAAATTAATAAAAAGAATATATATTTTTTGGTAACTATGGTGTTAATTGCCTCCGTGGCGCAGTGGTTTAGGTCGCCACGCCGATACAACTGTGTCGGGAAGTCGTGGGTTCGATTCCCACACGGGACAATTATTTGTGCGATCCACGAATAATTGTTTCGGGTCTGGTTGTGCTTTGTGTCCGTTATTTGTATGTTTGTAAAAGTGAGACAGTCCCCGCGACACAAGAGCAATTCTTAGTGCGGGAGTTGTCTTTAAAAAAAAAAAAAAAACCCACCCGCACTTGGCCAGCGTGGTGTACTCAAGGCCTTACTCCTCCCTCATTACGGTAGGAGACCCTTGCCCAGTAGTGGGACATTAATGGTTTAAATTTATTTATTTTTAACTATGGTGTTAGGGTCTATTACAATATTGACGTATCAACAGTGTCGTCTTATCAGTATCTGGTAGTGGTGACTGGAAACAGTCTGTGATTGTGAGACTTCAACCCATAGAAGTGGGAGTAGTGTGTCGAATTTTATGAGTATTGTGTTACCTTTATCATAGATTTCTGATCATCATTCATATTTTTGAGCTAACTGAGTACTGAAGAACACAGTCGATGTCACAAAATCGAAATTTCTTATAATTTTGAATAATTCTATAATATTTAATTGACTAACTTACGTGCTAAAAGTATTGGCACGTTTGCATAAACAATCACATCAGCAATTATTCATCTCTAATATTCTAATTGTCATAATAATATATTATCACAGCACACAATATAACTTGCAAATAAGAACAAAAATTGCAATTAATACGCAAAGTAATGAGAGTTGATAAATGTGTATTACACGTAAGAATGCGCCGTCGTTTGCTTTATTTTACTTACAATTTCAGGAATTATTGCACTTGAAGGGCGTGCGGTAGACTGTTAGAAACGGGAATATTTGGGTGATGCTTAACAAAATCTTCGGTTAAGAAATACCTAATTTAATTGACTAATAAGGTATAGGATAAGTAGTCTTATGTTATAGTAAGGGACTTTGTCGCCAATTTACACAAAAAAGTTAATGAAAAAATTAATAAAAGTAACTTTCTGTGCAATTCAAATTGCTAAGTCATGTTTTTATATTTCAGTAAAACAAATCATGAATGGTTGATCAGTAGTTTCTAATAAAATTATGAAACTTTAAATATTTATATAAATTAACTTAATGTCTAATGCTGGGCAAGGGTCTCCTATCGTAATGAGGGAAAGGCTTCCTTGAGTCCACATCGTTAGCCAAGTGCGGGTAGTGAACTTATTTTTTGTTTTAAGTGGGAATCAAAAGCACTAACAGAAATCAACCCGAGATATTTTTTATATAAGTACGCTATTGAATAGATAAACTCCCGCTAAATGTACTTCAGAAACCGGGGGTAATAAATTTTTGAATAGAACAAGTCCAAGCAAAAGACGTAGAAAGTAGACAGTATTTCTAACTAGTACTAGGTACAAACATAAACATTAAGTTTTGCGGCTAAGCGTAGACGTAACAGCATTAAGTCCCCACATCTCGGCGCGAATGCTCGCGATTATAATTTATTACGAATAAATGAAATATTATAAACGCATCGGTGCGCCGCCCGACAACGCCACTGGCAATGGCGTTTGCTTTGTTGGGCACGGGGTGGGCTAGTGTCGATAGTATAGCGGACGGTGAGATGTCGATAAATGCTTTCTTAGTACTATTAGTACTGTATTAGCAATATTAAAGTGACATTGACGCCACAGAAGAAGTACTAAGAATGTGTCTTTTAACTTCTTTTTGAAAACTTTATGTGAATTTGAATGAAAATTAAAGGTCATTTTTGTTTTGTTAAGTTACTAAAATGTGGTGTTGAGACTTCTTAGTAACGGAATGTATAATATCATTTTTTGGTTAAAAATCGCTGCATCCGTTCAGTAGTTATGATGCCACAGACAGACAGACACGTCAAACTTATAACATCCCTCTTTTTGCATCCGGGGTTAAAAATGTAGTTGATTAAGAGTTACAAACATTTTGCCCGGATATTATTTATAAAAGTAACAACCATTTCAATCAGGCTGTGATTTATGGAATCTAAAAATATTTAATTAGAAACTATCCTTTTCAGCAATTTCTATCAATATTCTCTTTTACTACCAATATCTAAAGGATCTAAAAATATTTAAAACCTTCTACCGAAAATTCTATCGATATTTAGCCACGTCTCGTCACTACCGCCCCCTAGCAGCCGACTTCCTTCATACTCGCGTTCACTCGTTCGGAGTATGCCTTTGTCGGGAACAATTGTAGACAAATTAGAAACGAATTGAGTTATTTAATATCAACCAGTAATATACAGGTTATTGTGTATTTAACGTATAATAAACGCTTCTGTTTTCTTGTTATAATGTTCGAAAAATTGCTCCTTTGTGCACAAGGAAGTTTGTTTAATCGTTTCCTAAGAGGTTTCTGTGTAATTTGTTTTTGGATATTACTTTCATTTTTATTTAATAGGTAGTTGTTTGTAAAAACAATCACAGTACGATTAATGAAGTTTATATTGATTTGATCAATGGCCAAAAGGTGCTAACAGCATATTCGCAGTAGTTAAAAAAAATGGATTTATTGCTCGTGTGAAGGTTATTTTTTACTTTGTACGGAAAAAGAACTTTATAGGATCATTAAATTCTATTTAAAACAATATATTTCAAAATAAAAATATTTTTTTCACATAATCATTGTTATTGACTTTATGTACTGTTTATTTTTTTATGTTCTTATTAATTGATTTGTTTTTTTATGAAAGAAATCTATATTATGAAATTATCACAAAATTTCACAATGTAGCCGAAATATAATAGATACTCGGCTGAAATCCAAGTGCATCTCCATCTTTCTATTGATCTTACAACAAGCACTTATATTGTAAAGTTTTTACTTATTTGCTCATTGACAAATGCGTATATTGGTTAAAACCCCTTCGACATTTACTATAAACCAATACTCTTTTATCAAAGACATCACACACATCAAATTGACCGATCAGACGAATTCAAAGCCCTTAAGCCATTACCGAACAAAATATATTTCAAGATTCAAACAATCGCCTGAAGCAAAAAGAAAAGGAAAACATATCATACACTTCCTTGCAAAATAAAGTATCAGTATATCACTCCCTGTAGAGAGGGTGATTTATTCGGCGAATTTTATTGACAGCAAGTGTACCACGGATATTGGAACGATCATATTTCATACTTTAGTTGGCAACTGTACCCTTTCTGGATTATGTGATTTGTAGAAGATATTGTGAGGAATGTATGACTGAAAATGTATTGGGAATGTTTGGAATTCAAAGTTTTTTGTGTTTGTATTCCAATACAAGCTATGAAAAGGGTGAATGGTTCTTAGTGTCTGAATTTCAGTAAATTATTCATACATTGATGTCCGATATTGCATATTAGTGGAGCTAAGCTAGTTATTTTTTATCAACAATCGAGTTTGTAAACACAAACGTGTTCAGCATTTTTTTCCCTACCTACTTCTCCCTAATAGATATTTACTTACAGATCTCATGAGGACTCCTAACTTTTTAAATGTTTATACTAGCAAGCCTTAACTATGGCAGTCTTTCAAGTTCGACAAACAAACATCTGAAGCCGAGACTCTTGCCTGACATCTTCGCCCATTCTGTGGCAGACTTTGTCCAAATTTGTGTGTTGTGTCTTAAAAACATGCAAAATATGGCTTGATTATTGAACGCCAAGGATCTTTGCTATAAACAGTGAAAGCAATACGAAACTGAAGAAAAAGAAAAATAACGCCAATAAAAACTGAAAAACTATCGAAAAATAATATTCCTTCAACTGTATTTTTAACCCCTGTCGATGTAAACACACCCTTGAGAGCAGTCGCCACCGATTTATACGCACTTTATCATGTTCAGAGCACTTTCGAGGAATATGGAGCGAAAATATATATATTATTATCCGATTGCCGAAAACTGGGGCGGCTACCCTTTGCCTCTACGATCGACTTGGGACTGTGAAGTGTTTTGATTTGTTTCGAGGAGTTTTTCTTTTCAACTTTTTGTTTGTGATAAGAAAGACGAACAAGCATCTGAACCAATAAAAAACTGAAGATTGTGTGTTTCTGCTAAGCTCAGAAAGTGCTGGACCGATTTCAAATATCTTTTAGTAATAGAATCTTGTATCATATTTGAGTAATAACATATACTCATTCGTTAAAGCAATGGAGCAGGAATAAGCTAGTCTGTCAAAAGGCTATCAGCCTGTGCAATTTTGGCGAGCCTAATTTTTTTATTTATTACCATTTAATTTGGTAACAGTTCAGTATTATACATTTAGTCTTTTTGGTTATATTGATATGTACAATAAGATAAAATATTTATACAAATAGGAAATTAAAACATAAATAGAAGGCATTATGATTTGAACCGGCATAAAACTATGGAACAATTGTCAAGTTAGTTAGAACAAGCTTATATTTCGAAAAACAAACTTAAATTAAAATTAGAATGGCCTCTATTTTCGGTTGATCCCCACAACTGTACATACGACCAGTGCCCATTCAAATCAATGGGGTTTAGAACGCCAAATCCCAATAAAGCAGGTCTAATGCAGACAAAGCCGCAGTACTAAACAGTGGCCGGAGCAGTTAGTGATCGGTATCTCGTAACATATGTAGTTAAATGCAAGCGCTTGTCCTTTGATGTATGATCTCGGTTTAAACTGAAATTGTTTGTTGTTTGTATGTTTGTAGAATGCTGGAGTTTTGGGATTTGTCTCTGAAAGAAATTACTTAGCAGTGGTTAGAGTATACTCGGTTAGCCTCTATAAATTGTCATGGATTTGATTTCTAATTGAAAAAATACTTGAAAAAGACACAATAATTTTAAAATATCTTTCCTTTTTGTGTTGGTTGTTTTTGTGACATTTCGGCACAGGCTATACAATTTAGCATATTCAAGGTGATTTAATTATATGCCGCGTAGATGAAATTAAGATACTTGAATAAAAAATAAAAAATATTTTTATACTCACTGAAAATTTACCTTTTCCCATAGGGATAGGTAAATACTACCATTGTCCTATCCTAGGAATACATGGTAACTTTGGACCAATAATAATTTCTTCGCACTACGGGATTACATATTTGTTCGGGAAAAAAATCTTTTCGCATTATAGTATGTACGAACTTGTAATAAAATCTTTTCTCTACACAAAAAAGCTCGATACTTGGGTACCTTATGAGCTCACTGAAAGAAACCTAATGAACCGTGTACTCATTTGTGATTCTTGAAACCAAAGAGATTTTATTACAAGTTCATACATACTATAATGCGAAAAGACTTTTTCCCCGACCTAATATGTACCAGGTACCTATGTATTTTCGTTTTGCTTTCATTGCTGTTACTTTTATAATAGTAGGTCATTGATCAATTATTTTATTCATACTGACATCTCCCACTTCCTCACAACCCATACATGAATCCACTTTGTAATTCATACACAGACTTTCCGGCCCTAAGTTTTACATTTAATACAAAAAATACTGTCACACGAGATTGAACTTTATTCTTTAGAGTATTTAGTGTAAATTAACTTAAAACTAAATTTTCAAAGAAATGTTTTTTGGGTTCCGACGGTAGAAAAATATTTATTTTTATCTAGTTTTCTAAAATGTTTTATAAATATTTACTTAGTTTTCTCTTATTGACATTATTAATTACATATTAAATTCTATAAAATTGATACCAGTATTTCAGTATAAACGCGAAAAAAATTTTTCATCTTATTTATCTTTTACGACACAAAATGTGGATTTTATGAAAATGATATTATCTCTACGAAATAAACACTATTTCCTAGTTCTTTTCATCATTTTTCAGCAATTAATTTTATTGCCTTTTCAACGAGAAAGTTTAAATTCGTACGAGCTACACTCTGACTATTACTGCTTATAATTGTAAAGGATTTAAAATAATTGTTATCAGATCCACAACAAACTACGACTTTATTTATCTGCGAGATAAATTTTAATACTTACTTTAATTTAAAAATAATTGTTCCGACGGAACCGTCTCAGGTTTCCAACCCACTATGACCATATTAATTTATATTATAATGTAATTTATGTCGGTTTCCTGCAAGCCCGTGATTTCTTTGTGTCCACCGTCCAGGGCAGGGCGCGTGAAATTATGAAAAATTACATACAAACCAGGTAAAGGGGTCCGATCAATTTTTTGTACGCTTTTTCAGGACCAAGAGATTGAGGGTATTTTTTGAGGGTGGGTTTTTGGATGTTTTGAATTCATTAGGTAGTTTTTAATTTTTATATGTGTTGGTGATGATACTCGTTAGCTGTAGTGTAATTAGGAGTATTTTAATGGCGACAAAGTAAAATTAATGAATAATAAACTCAAATGAAAGATACATTGATACAATCTTAGATGGTAAATCATTTAAGAAATTATGAAAACCATGGCACTTTGATTTCGAGAAAAGAAGATTTGCGGCACTTAGAGTACCGTCTGATTTGTGTGAAAAAGAAAATGAACCAAAGTCGATAAAGAAGGAAGAATATGACTATCGTTTTGTTGTGTTTCTGAGCCCTGATTTAAGGACCAAAAACGTTTAGTTTACAAAAAAAAAACGCTGTACGTAAAAAAAAAATGATCACGAACATTTACGAGATACAAAAAAAGCAATTCAGATTCCAACGACATATATAATATATCCAGTAAATATCCAACAGGATTATCATCCAGGAAGGCCTTTCTTAACCCCTCCGTATAATTATAATTATTTTAATATGCAAATAATGATAATAAAATCTCGCAGGTTTTTGTTTTGTTGTGGCCAGAGCTTATTGGGTTATACTTAATTATATTTAAAAGGGCTAAGGCACCCCCTTACCTGACCATCCCTTAATTTTTATTTATGTCTACACGTTAATTCACTCTTTTGTGAATATTTTAAATTATGAAGTCTTTATGCTGGACTCATAATTTGATATTAGTTGTCGGTTCAAGGGTTGGGGGTTTCTTAATCAAATATTATGGGGTGTTTTGCATTGTATAATGCACTCCTGTTTTGGGAGTTGAGATTGTGAAATATGACTAATTTTACAGTTCTAAAGGGTTATTAAAATGAAGGATGGTTACAAATGTCCTTTACTAAAGTCAAGAAATAATATAAAAAGAGATCAATTTAGTAATAATACTTGTTGTTTTACGAATGAAAAATTCAAAAATTCTATTCAATTATAAGAAAGTTAAAGATGAAGATTTTTTTCCCCACAATAAAGTTTATGCTAGTGCTTTATTTGATATCAGTTTACCATAAACTTTCGTCTACAAAGCTACTACGTGAAACACTTAAACTTATTCAATTTTTACAGGTTTTCTCGCAATAACCCGAACCAAAAGACACTATAAACCATTTTCAATTGAACTTCAACAACTAGCTACAACAATTCAAAGTAATTACAATAGATTTTCCATCTACTCACAACCAAAATCATCTAAAAATCAACACAGCGTTTATCCCATAAACCCTTTCAATGAAATCACAGCTCGATGCGGCGGCCATTTTTCTAAGATAACATTTTTAATCGCTTCTCACGACTCAGTTAACCAGGGCCCTTCGTAATGCCCCACTGAGCAGATTACAAATTATTTCTTTCTACAAAAAGCCCTTTTCTGTTTGACTTGATTTTCGGTCAGTTACACTTTAAAACTTAAGATTTATTGTCTTCTTTCGATGCGATAAGTATCGGGATTTTTAATGTTGATTTTTTGACAAAGTTTTTATTAATTTAAATGGTGGAGGTTTTAAGGGTTGGGAGTTGATTAACTTTTCGATAATTTGGTGTACTTTTGATAAAATGTTTAAGATTTGTTTGAAATGAATTACGTCATCAAAATAATTTTCAGAATATAAGTGGAGCGGGTCTTGAAATTGTTAGTCAAGTTTTTGAAAAACTAAATAATGTTTGGCAACTACTAGTTACAATAAAATTTCATTAGTGACTACCAAGATATTTTCCTAGATTTTTAATAACACCGTTTTCTGCAATATTTTTTAGACCGTAACGGTACTGGGAAAGAGTGGCTTAGGTTTGAGTCCACCACGAGGGCCAAGTGCAGGCCGGGGCGACTTTGTTGCATGCTTCCAAGAAAAGTTGTGAAGTCTAGCTTGTTTTTATAGACATGCAAGATTTTATCAGGTTCTCCTTCAGTGTTAAATCAAATTATTTTTATTTCTAATACACACATTACTTCGAAAATTCATAGCTGTGTTGTAAACCACTTGCGTGGAAAGTACCTTATCAAATAAATAAATAAATAGCGTATTTGTAATTGCAATTTGTAATAGTGAACAGTGTTATTAGTATAAATGAATGTAGTAATTGATAACCAACGTTATATCGTAAGCAAATAGCTCAAAGTAGCGGCCGCTCGGTATGATTGCACCCAAAGGCTATTACTGACTGACTCGTGTGATCTACTGCGATGGATACACTTTGATACTTTGACTTGTTTTGTACGAGTTATATTGTGTTTTACCTGTGAAATGAGCTTTGAGAAAGCAAGTATCTTTTTTAGTATGTACATGTCTGTTTAACTAATCAAATTGCTAAATTGATTAGTTCTTTAGTTTAATGTTTATCCACCTCTATATTACACTAATCATATCAGGTCAAGAAAAACTTAGGATATAAATCTATAAAGTTCGTAAAGTACACTACGGTCTTGCAGACTTTTAAATATTTTATTTCAGTCTGAAAAAAATCTTTCAATTTTCAATGTTAATATAATCAAGTAAGACAGTGGTTTCTCTGAATGAGTAGCATCTTTCATAATGCATTTAACGTCTTAAAGTCTATCTGAAACATACAATCATGAAATAGTACATCAAAAAAAGTTTTTAAAAAGCAAAAGCAAACATCTATATGAGTACTAAAATCAGGTTTTAACTAATAGCAAAAGAACGTGTACTCTACTGTTTTTCAATTCAATTTAAGCCTTACTTAATCGAAACTAGTAGAAACGATATTCATTAAATCGAAATTTACAATGCTCAAACGACGTTCCAAAATCTATTAGCTAAAGTATCAACCCCACAACTCCCCGTATACGTCAGGATGCAGACTCGTGACCCAAATGTTGTGATAGCTCCCAATAACAGCCGGCGGCGGTCAATTATTGCTTTATTAATTGAGGGAGTTCACCTGACGCCCTCGCCGTAACTAGCGCTATGTTTATACTACACACTAAGATAAGACTAAGGTGTCCCGAGATTCATTCAATTTGAAAATCTTTTAAGAAAGTTGACGAAAATTTCATATAGTCATCATCACATTCGCGTTGAATGTTTAATGAATAAATAGAATACGGGAATTAACGCGAACACGCATTTTACCTTACAATGCCTAACGTTTCAGCGCAGGTTGTACTCGAAGTGGTCGCAGGCTGACTGCGAGTTGTTGGAGTCGACTTTCAGTCTCATAGGATACAGGTGGATACCAGTATTTTGCATGGAGCAACTGCCTATTGGATGTCCATATCAAAGTTACATGGGATATAACACGATACCCTTCGGCAAGACGGGTTGCCAGACTTTTCAATTTTCTGATCTTTGAAAATGACAGCCGGGACCCACAATTTAACGTGCCTTTCGAAACACGGTGTAACTCGATATGAATAAGATCCACAGAACAATGCATTTTCTATGAAACAATCATTGTTTGAATATTAGTAGTACAATATACTTAACAAGGGTTTCGCATAATTCTAACATTTCTGTTTTTCAGATTATACATCAATTATGGCTTTTGTATGGTGTTTGTTAAAGTTTCGATTAGTAACCAATTTTAAGACTAAAGAAATCAAACGAAAAACTTTAAATAACTCTCCTGTAGATCAATCTTGGATAGATGCTTAAAAAATAAGATAGCTAATCTCTGTTCAATAGTTGAGGCTGATTTGTTGCTTAAAATGGCTAGTGACATACCCATTCAGTCATGCATAGTTATGTAACTTTCTACGTATATAATTCAATAAAACGTCATCGCAAAACAACATATAATAATGACTACAAATCACACAAACGCACACAATTCAACACCACAAACATTTTATAATAACTCAAAAAACACGTAGAACCAAAACAGAAATGAAAAATCTACAAAAAATATTGCCACAAACTCTTCCTGTGTTCGTCACGCGCATTGCTATCGCTCTCTTTATCTCGTCCCCGGAGAAAAAACCTTCGTCCCAGAACAAGTTCCTGACCATAAATTCATTAGACACCGTCGACAATTTTTTTTAAAAACTCACGTCCGAATAATCTATGGCGGGGATAGAAGCGGCAGTTTTTTAATTGAATTTTCTGAGATATTATGGTTGGATGAAGAAAAATTTGCTTTTTTAATTGATGGAATGGTTTTTGTTATCATTGATTTGTTACTTTGGTTACTTGTAATTTGGTATTTTACAGTACCATATTAAATTTACACTAAGATTGTAAAATAACAGTAATTGTATAAATCTTTATATCCTTTACTATACATTTCTCAATATTGATTTATTTACTGGTACCATCAGTAGTTACCAGTCATGATAGTCATTTTAAGGAATACAATAAAAATAAAATGTTTTTCAAAAACACGGCTTTATTTCTTTTCGATAATGTGAGTGTACTTATAGTTACCTATATTTAACACACAACAAAATATTGATTATAATTAATTTAAAAATTTCCTTAAAAGTGTTGGTCAATTTATATTGACCCATTTGTCAACACCCACTTCACCCATAATAACCCATATCCACTATAAATTAAACCCAAATTACACCCCAACTCATAATAATAAAGTAATAATGAATAATCCACCCCCGTCTACGGCTACAAGCTCTGTGCATCGTCCAACCGGCTAAAAACTCCCACTATATCATAATTTATTTATTCTGATGACCTCTCCGAGTGCGGCCCTGTTTTTTCACCGGCTAATATTATATTTAAAAAATATACATTGCTAGTTTACCCATGCGGGTTTGCTTCTGTACATACTTTCATCCCCGAATTAAACCCCTTGAGGGTTGATTAAAAAAACGTAGACTATATTTAATCTCAGATCTTTCACTATATATTAGTTGTTATCAAAATCTGTTTAATGGTTTTTGAGTGAAAGCGTAACAAACAAACAGACTGTCACGTTAATAATGTTATTATGGATATACATTATTCTTGGTCATATTGTTTTACTCATTTGCAATATGGTGTCCATTTTTTTTATCTTTTATTCTGTTTAATGTCTTTTTTCGGGGGTAATTAAAATTATTATAGGTATTTATTACTGCAGAAGGCCATTTGGCGTGTTTGTCCGTACTCCTAATCGTTTCATGTTTACATTAATTAGCAATGCTTTAGGACTGTTCCCGAGTTTATTGCCGATAATAAATTTTAAGGTTCCCAGTCTAATGTTATTTGATATTTTTTTGCGTTTTCTTGTCTGGGTGTGTCTTGTGTTTTGTATTGTAAATAATTTGTAATTGTTGTTCTTTTACATCTTTTCAAACTACCTAAGTACTAGAGTGATGGAGACTCAAAACTTAAACGCTTTCTCAATCTAGGAGAAAAGTGACATTAGCTTTTTCCTAACAAATTAAAATCCCAAATATTTCTAAAATACTTTACCAAATATTTGGAATAGCGATAGATACAAATATTAATAAGAAATAAAATAATTACTAGATCTATTTCCAAAAAAGCATAAACTACCACAAAATATTGGATTTTTATAATAAAAACTAACGTGTTCATAGTTGAATTATAAATGTGACACTTTGTAAAAAGAACTTAGCTATTAGCTACAAACAAAATGTCAACAGACTTTATTAACGTTTCTCATTGATTATTTCTTTGTTTTTGTGTGTACCACCAGCAGGTCCTGTTTCGTGGTATTTAAACATAAGTGCCAAGCCTCAATAACACTAAAGAACAATGTTGACCTTAGTATTGGTTACACACTGTAGTCTTAAAACTCACGACATTTTTGCAATCTCCCGTTCTATAGAATCAGCGGAATATTTTTTTTGAAACTTCCCCCAATTCGGACTTTGAAATGTGTATTATTAATTCATGATGACTTTGTGTAGTACCCATTTAAGCATAGCATTTAGAATCAACATGTTTTCTGTTGACATAGAAAATTAAGTAGAGGTAGTATGTCTCGTAGACTACATTACTTTGTGCCGGGAATCAAACAAAGCTCTCTATACTATGGTAATAGCAACCCTCTATGCATTGATCATTATTAATTATAACGCTTCAAAAAAGTACTACATACGTTTGCGTATTTTATTTATTAATTTTTTGCGTATGTAGTAGTTTTTAATTAATAATAATTTTTTTTTTATTTTTAATCGTCTTCAGAAATTCACATCAACTATGGTTATCTTACAAAATGTTCCCAAGTTCATATCACCAGGAGGCCTATATCCGATCTTCTCTATTAACGAAAAAGGCGGCACAACACTACCGGTCGGATATATTTTCCACTTGGTTAGGCGATTTCACGGGCAATTGGTTTTACGGGACGTCCAAAGGTCGGGACTCGAACCCCGGACAATGGGTCCGATAGTTTATCCGAGTGCCATTTTGATGAAGCGGTATTGATAATGTTAACGGCTTGTTTGGAATTTGGGCTCGCTAATGTTTGTATTGGGTTTAACGGATTATAGTATTTTTGGGTGGAAAATGGGTTGAGAGATTTGGTCATTATAGAAATAGATAGGTGGAGTTTTGTTATGTTTGATATAATATCCACTTATTTATTCGAGTTAGGTCTTTTAAAGGTAAGTGCAAATATACCTTTCCAATTAATCTATCGTATATTTAGTGGTCAAAGTGTCTTTAATTTCGTGTAACGTTGTTGTTTCTATTCAAAATGACCTCTCCTATTTTTAGATCTTGATTGAAAATTGAATTATTCCAGGACATGGCGTGATTGTGATTTCGATCTGTCTACAATGCAAATGTTTAGAGAAACACATAGTCTGGATATTTGTAGATCTGCTAAGTCTGATCTTAAGTATCTTTTTACTTAAGAAATTCACAAAAATAATGTTGTCTATAGCTATGTGCTTCCAAAACAAGCCAATTACTGTTCCCAAGATCAAATGAGACATCAAACATTATCCCTTATAGTGGTCAAACACGTAATGTCTGTACCAATTAAAAGCTGTACCGATAGGGGCCACAATTTTATCGATAGTTTCGGTTTACGAGCGGGCAGTAATAGCTATTGCCTGGTAGCTATGGACTGGCAATAGTCTGTGGTCATTTTGTGGTGGTGTAGACGGACTGCGATGGACTGCAAATGCAAAGTTCAATTAGTGTCACTGCGAGTGCCCTGAAATTTGCTACATAATTATTATGTAAGTTAATAAATGTAGTCAATTACATATTTTTTGGTGGTCTATAATCTGTAATAAGTGATAACTATTTGTAATGGACACTTTACTTCAAAAAGTCTTAAATCATTTTCATTGGGCATTCGCCATTTGAATGCTGATATAAGATATCTTATCTTTGATATGTTAACGTAATAAATTCGAAAGCAATTTTTGTTTTCAAAATGTAACTGTAACTACCTTTAAAGTAGCCAAACTCTTTTTAAAAATGTTACAAAATATGATAGTTAGAAACCCAAGATTAAACATAGCCTAATGAGTTTTCCGACATCAATTTGAACAAAGATCAGACATCTAGTAAATTAATAAATCAGCCTCTAAAATATAGTTTTTTCCTCACAACGCCATCACCATACATCACCATCAAATCAGGTTAATCAGCTTTAAATAACAAGGTGGAATATTTCGTTAATCTTAAACAAAATGTTGATAATATGCGCGGCGGCTTCTTGCAAGAGTTGTTCGTTAATTTATGCCGCGGCACGAACTATAGCATTTTAACTCCTTCAGAGATAGTGCCGATAGGTGTAAGGGGGTAAACTGGGGTTTTACGTTTTTGAGGATAGATTTAAGATGTGTTTTGGGGTTGAACCTTAAGCCACTTCTATAAAGAAACAAAAATAGCATTTATCATGTGTGAAGGCTGAAGGCTGTTATGGTTAATCTCGTGATTTAAAGCCAATAGCTTTTTAATAGGTGATATTAAAAAATAATTACGAACATAGAAAATCTTAATTTGGATGGCCTAAGTATATTTTGTTCGTAGTGTCTCGCAGCTCACGTTTTTTATTCCTACTGATAGTATCCTATGTAAATGTATAAAATGCAAGATTCTATTTTCCAGCAATCAAGATCTATATATCAACAATAATACTCATGAAATATCCATCCATGTTCGTTTAAAACATCTAATCCTAAACTTCAGATTTCAAAAATATTACAACCTGACTTACACACTTTTCTCCATCGGTGGTTAGTGGCGATCCGACTTAACCGAAGCCAAAAAGTGTACAGTCACGCCTCAAGCCGCCCCCTCCTCGCGAAGAAACCCCCTACCTCACCCCCTAACGCCCCCTGTCCTGGCTAACTTCATAAGACTATGAATTTAAATACGTTAGTCGATGTCAAAGGGTCGTCTTGTTGCATCCGTTAGGGGGGCTAAAATGACGCTTTTGGAAACGGGTTGTGATGTATGGGATGGAGCACGTATTGAAGAAATTTTGGGTAAAAGTTGGTATTAGTAAAATAGAAGTTACAATTTGTTTTGGTCTTTTTAAAATTATTTTATCCATTCGTTTTTTAAATAAGCCTTATTGCCTATTTTGGCATATATCAGAAAAGACTTAAGTTCTGTATTAAAATATGTTATTTCATTAATCGAGCGCCTAGTATTTTTAAATCTAAATCACAGAGTGGTACAAAGTGGCGATAAAATGGTGACGAGTGAATAAATTTAACTTTATTTTGAAATAAAAACCTTCTTAACTATCTTCCTACACTATTTACTAACATGTTATTTTACTATCAGACCTCAAAATTTTTGTTTAATTATAAGTACTTATATCAATCTTACAACTCATCAAGTTATTAGTTATAATAGCAAACAACTTGGTATTTTTTATGCTTATCAACATTTATTTCTACGTACGGACCTTAGAAACTAGCTACACCTCAAAAAGCAGCATTTTATCCCCCCTCTCCGAACTTTCCTTATCGCCAGCGGATTGTTAGTACAGTAAGTAAAAATATTCGGAACACGAGCCACGATGTTTGTTAATTGCTTATTACTTCAACTTTCACTATGAAATGGCCGGCAATGAATTAGAATTAGACATTCATTATCATGATAAACTTGTTAGAGAACGTTTTGTAAAAGCTCTTTTTAAATTTTCTTTAGGAAAACCTGTAATTTTGCTTAAAATTGTTTATTTTTATATTTAGGTAAACTCAGTGACTCAGGACTCAAGGCTTAACCTTAAATATGTTCAGCTGTAGAACAGACATGGGTCTAAATAAACGAGAACATGTTATAGATAATAAATAATCATATATCGCCAAAGTGCCGATTGAGGACGAGACGACGAAGCGGGAATATTTTTTTCATACAAAAGAAATTTAAAAAAATGCCAAGGATATTGAAAAAAAATAAAAACTATTATCACGCGAGTCACACGAGTCAGCTATTTTATATAAGACTGTCTATAAAGAAATATTGCCTTAATGAAGTGACAAAGTTCGTACTGGCTTAATAGTCAAGCGTGTGTGTTAGAACTGTCAATGGCTTCAATCTCACATTCAAAAACGTATGTATAAAAGTAGACAAGAGTTATAATTATTTAAATTTACAACCTTGGAACTGAATTTATTAATAACAAGTAATAAAGTATTTATCAAAGTACTAACTTGGAGTTGTAGTGAAGTTTCGAACACTAAGAAACCACTACAAGTTGACTGTAACTGAAGCTAGCTCAGAGTCCCTGAAGCCATGCCAAAGGCTGATAAACGATCAGAGAAATAAGCAATCTATGACGAAGAAGAACGACAATTTTCTTTATTGGTGACCACGTCATAGTATAAAAACTGATCTTCATCATGGACCAAAACTTATACAGTTACTGTCTTGTATTGTCTAACATTATATTTGAAGGCTAGGTAACTGTATTGCCACTGGATTCTTTCAGTCTTCTAATAGGTAATTGTTTTCAAAGGTCAGAGTCAAAATGAGACACGTAAATTCTTTTTGACTGCTTAACAATTATTAACTATGACTGAAATCGACTTTCGACCACGGTTCGGCATGTTCGGTTTGGCAGTATTTATCGAACAACAAAACTGAATCGAAACAATTACTGCTTTCGTTTGGCTTGTGACGATTGGGTAGTTTCTTTGGCGCTGATCGGCACAATTCGGTTTCAACATAAGGCGCGGCTATATCGAGTGGCCTTTTTACCGAACAATCATATAAATATATTTAATTTTGCCACCTGGCTAGGCCGATGAATGCCGGCCGAGTCAACCACACAAACACACACCCAAGAATAATATCTATACCAAACATTCTCACTGATCCTTTACAAAACACAACTAAATGAAAACCTAATAACAAAATAATCGAACCACTACACCCATAACCAGTTATCTTAATAACGACAAACACTAACAGCCTTCAATAACAAAGCAAGCAAATTGATTTTTCACCGCTGCTAATCGCAGTAGGTAGGGAGGCCAATAACTACGGGATGTTTTTATGGGGCTACAACTAGCAAACCGCTATTACGGGATCGCTATTAACTTCGGTTACACTGATGTGGGTGGCACGGATGTGGTAAATTCTTGTTTTGGTTCCACCCAAATATCTCAATTTTTTAAATGGATGTAATTCTTACAAATTCGTATCCTATTTTGCGTACCTACTATACTTATGTTATGCAATTTTAATCTTCTTCTTATCGTATGGTTAGTGATCAACCTAGTGTCAAAGTTGTTCAAGCCGCCCGAAGGCCTTTGACGTGGCTTAACGACTGTTATCGTTGCAGATAACAACCGGGACCGACTTTTGACGTGCCCTCTGAAGCACCGGAGACACCCAGTTCAAATACCACTATGCGGTCGCCCATCTATGGATTGACCGCGCCAAGACTTCTGAACCCACAGATCGTTTACCGTCCGGTGAGTACAACTGGCTAAGGGCGCCTTAAATTTTAATGAACAAATATGACCTGACCTCAAGAAGAACAGTTACAGAATTAATAGGTAGCTGGCTTTTTGGGCATAAAAAAGTACTGCAACATTATTTCAGCCGTGACTGAATGACAGATAAAATTAATAGTTACGTTACAATTATTAATAAATAATACTGTAATAAAGAGCGATTTTCATAAACTTTAAATGTAAATAAATATGCCGCCTTCAAAACCAAATCAATATTCCCACATCGTGCCTATAGTCCGTATCTTCGCGAAACACGTAAACAGCGGTGTGGCATCGTAAAAGAAAATGCGTCCGACTGTACCGCAACTATTTGCGCTCCTATTTATGTATCGATCAGTTGCTATTGTGGACTGTACTTATATGTCTACAGTTTTGTTTGGGTCGCTTTTCGGAAAGAGAGAAAAGTGATTTTGGTAGTATTTGCTTCGGAATTTTTCATATTGGTTCAAAGGTCAACCACGGTATATGATTGTTACCCATATGTAATATTGACCATAAAATAGAAAAAAAATTTTTTTCATGTGTACATTTAATTTACAATTAAATGAGCAAGCAATAAGTCAAGGTGGTACCGTGGACCTCACATTATGTTCTTTTAGTATTTACGAAAAGTTTTTAAAAATTTCACTTGTTTACAGATTATTATTAAACAACTTACAAATGGATGAGGGAAGTTTAAATCACTAATTTTAGAATTAAGTATACACATAGATCGACTAAAATGTCCTTAAATAGTTAGGATACCTTGTCCAGTTTGTAGAATGTACTGATCAAATATTCCAATAATTACATTATTATGATTCTGTACTCAAACATTGCCAGATTCCTACACATAATAAACTAGTAAAAGCACTCGACTCCTCTCATAATAATTACAGCATTTTACGTAAAATCGATACATTCACAACATCATAATCCAAATTAGATGAGAACCATCAATATCTTTAGGTGCCATAACCGTAATATTTTATTATGATATAAAAATAATGTGTCCACTTTTATGTAGGACGTAATTATTATGAGTTATAACCTTTCTGCTTGTACCCGGTTTAGTTCATAAGATTGGGAGATTTTTAGTACAGCTTTAGTAAGTTGGTTTCGTAGTTATTGATGGCTATTTGTAATTTTGTCTGGTTAGGAAGATTTAAGGCCAGTAAATAAGTATCGGATAATCTACTTGGTAGGAAAGTGACTACAAATGTATGAAAATCACTGTCCAAATTCTTTATGATAGGCTAATTTAAAAAATAATTTAGAAGTGGTGAAACCGGGGTTTTGTATGTTAAAAATTAAATTACCCCGTTAAAACTTAGTTTTTCCTCTTTGAAGAAAGTATTCTTTTAACCGTTTTTGACCAATTGTCATTTCTAATACAAGTAACCTTAAAAAGCCAATCAGTAAAATCCTAAAGTTACTTAAGTAACGAAAATATTGTTTTTATTTGGTCTACTCCAAAATGGATGCTTGACAACTTTAAAAACTACTAATAGCACAAGCTTAAAATACCGCAAAACCGCAAAACTGTACCCAAAACCTAATCTTTTCTGCAAAAAACACCCCAAAACCCTGTCTCTAACAAAACTCTTATCCTAGATCGTAACTCTTAATCGATGTAGAGCCTTAATAAGGCACCAAAAAAACCCCTCTACTGTAGGTGATCCCTTGGAAAATTAAAAACGCCCGAGGGCTATCGAGTAATATTCTCCTTCATTACGAGGCAAAACGATTGCTGTTTCAGGTGTATTGTGTAAAAAACTGTGGAGAATACGTGTGGCTTGTTTGTTAGGTGTGGGGAAGGTTGCAGGTTCGATTTTGCTGTGGGACAATTTGGGATTAAGTCTCTAGTGGTTATTTGGGTTGGTTATTGGAAAAATTGTGTTTGGTGCAATCTAGTAAAAATATTATCGAAATGCAATAATTTTTATTTGAAATCTAGGTTTTGCTGTTGAATTTGCACGCGTATGAAATATAGACAAACACCAATACAAATTTCGTATTTACTAAGCTTAGTATATGTAACCTAAATGTTTTATATAGATCTAATAAAAAAATGCGTATCTTTAACGCAAAATAGTAACCAAAGACATTTCATTTAATATGGTATCTAAAAGTGTGGGTATGCGTGTATTAAACCCGAAAGGTTTTTTCCCTTTTTCTTGCCAATAACAAGCGCCCGGCCTAATGCACCACTTCTATGAACACCATCTATATAAAGCTAACCAAAAAGTACAGTAAAACAAAAAAGTCCCCAAGTAAAACAAGTGAAGCTACATTTGGTTCATAAACCGTGTCGGTGCGAGGTTACCTAGAATAAATTCAGGTTCGTTTCACCGCCATAATGAATGCTAAGATTAAGATTTGTGCGCTCCTAGCCCCGCTCTATTGTTTGCATTGTGCTCCGGTTGGAGTACAGTCGGATGCATTATAGTAGGTGGTGAAATATTGGGACTCGGTTTCCTACCAGTATTGATTGTTGGTTGAGAAGCTATCGAGAAATATGTATGTTTAAAATCAAAATTAGGTTATTTGATAATAAAATCCCCTCCAGTACTCGTAACCCGGTCCTGTATGACAAAATGTATAGATGTGAATTGTGAATGAGGCAAAGGAATTTTGTAAAAATAGTACTAAGTGGCGTTGTTTGGTCTCTGCCTACCTCTATAGGAAAAAGACGTGATTTTAAGTATGTGTGTAAAATCCCCACAACACAAGAGCAATTCTTAGTTCGGATGCTTAAATAAGGTGATTAGCATCTCTTGCGTGTACGTCTTTTTCAAAAGGTAAGCTCACTTCTCGATGATATCGAGTGCAGGAAATCGCGCTACGCTGTGGGTACCTGAAAAAATCCATCGAGCGACTCATATTTTTAATTTATCAACTCATGATTTTCAGTTTAGCTGGTCTGGTAGGTTTTGGCAATTACTTACAAAAAGCCACTCTTTAAAGACCATTCAGTTACTTTTTCTTTTTTTAACTAAAGTTGCTTTAATCATTTTGGAGCAGAGCTCTCGGTGACATAATTTACTTAGTACATAAAAATTAGATAGTAAAATAAAAGTATTTTTAGAGTTTTTTTTTTCTATTAAATTATTTGAATTTAAGACCCACCGCATGTATCCGACTGTACTTTGAACCGCTCGGGGCGGACTTCTTGTAATGCACGTGGGACGACAACGCTTGACAGTCTCCGAGTGTATGCACACCGGCGATTGGACGCACACGACCGACTATTCTGTCGCATACGACTTTTTATTACCTGTTCTTTAGTTTTCTTAAGATTTCTTTGATATTTTATAAACAATAGTAAAGACCCTCGTAGTTATTATCCAAGTGTTGTATATGGAAGTCGGTCAATGAGAATTAAAGAAAGCAACCTTTACAGAGGCCTCTCCATGGATGGGTTGACCAGAGCTTTATTGGGCATGAAAATGGCAGAGTGGAGACCAAACAACACCATTTGGTACGATCTGTGCTATAAAGATAATTTAAAATACTCATAACACCACACCTGCTATACCAGAAGATATAAGCGGAGGTGTATAGAAAATATATTGACTATTTGTCCATTTTACCATGTAACAGGGGGCAAGCATATTACTATTGCTCGGGCAAATTACAAATAAAGTTAATCTGAAACTAAGGCTAAACAGCATGGTTTTCAGGCTGTATAATGTATAGATATAAATCTACTTATAGCAGAACACTTAAGGCAATCGGTAATACTCGACAACTGTTAATAGGGGTTGTTTCTATTAGTTTTTATTGGAGGAACCCCCTCGAACGCGATTTTCCTTATTCCGTAGTTTTTGTAGGTTTGTATTGAGGCTTTTTCTTTATAAAAACTCAATATATATATTTATTTATTTATTTATTTAAACTTAATATACAAATTTGTATAAAGGCGGACTTAATGCCAGGGGCATTTTCTGCCAGTCTACCTTAGGGTGATGCAGAGATTATTACGAAGGTGTTTAAAAGAGGAAGGAAAGTGAGTTAAGAAAGAGTGTACAAATAAATAATAATATAAATAAGCGATATGAGTGTAAATACATAAACATAAATAATATGTACATAAACATAATATGAGATATATACAATAATAAATAAATATAAATTTACACTAAGATAATTGTGACGATTCTGCAACTTTGTTCAACAAAAGATCCCGCACTTTGTTCTTGAACGTAAGACGGTTAGTGGACATCCTGATTTCAGCGCATTCCATAACAGAACTGACTGGACAGGGAAAGAAGAGTTGATAAACCCAGTAGTGTGGGATGGACAGAGAAGAGTGAGATTGCTTGAAGAGCGGAGATTACGGTTGTGGTTATCACACAAGTATTGAAAGTAGGGAGTTAGGTAGGCTGGGGGAGAAGAAGAAGTGAGGAAAGAGAAGAGTGTCGTGAGAGCGCGTAAATTACGGCGCTCACGGATTGGTAGCCACCTAAGTTGAGAGCGATAAGTAGATACATGATCATACTTGCGAAGATTGAATATAAATCGAATGCAGTTGTTGAGAAGACGGTCGAGTTTGTTGAGGAGATCTGCATTCAAGTCAAAGTAACACACGTCACCATAGTCGATGAGAGGGAAAATTAAAGTCTGTACAAGCATCGCTTTCGTCTTAGATGGCAACATGTTCTTGAGGCGATATAGAGCCCGCAATATGCTAGTGACTCTGCGACAAACATTGGCTATTTGGGTTTTCCAGCTTAAAGTTGAGTCAATGTATAGCCCTAAATCTCGCACAGCAGACGTCGTTTCAATAGTCGAACCATTAAAAACTATAGGTGGAACGTGAACGTGACCAAGCCTGCAGATGTTACGGTGACTGCCTACCAGTATAGCCTGACATTTGGTAGGGTTAACGGCTAAGCCGAACTTCTTGGACCAGGACTTGATATGTTCGAGGTCGCCGTTCACGACATCAACCGCTGTGGATATGGAGTCCACAGTTCCTTGCGAATAAAGCTGCAAGTCATCAGCGTACAGATGATACGCTCCTTGAAGATTTTGGGTAACCAGATTAATAAAGAAAGAAAACAATAAGGGAGAAAGAATGCCGCCTTGCGGGACGCCAGAATCAAGTTCACGCCAGCTCGATGAGGATTCACCGAAGTGAACTGATTGCTGGCGTCCTTGAAGATATGAAGAAAACCATTTTATTGCACCGGAAGATATATTCAGATGAGAAAGGATAGAGAGGAGGATATCATGACTGACGGTATTGAAGGCGTTTGAGAAGTCTACCAGAGCCATCACAGTGACTTTTGTATCCTCCATCCCCGCCCTAATATCGCCAGTCACTTTAAGGAGTGCCGAAGTAGTGCTGTGGCCTGGTCTGAACCCGGATTGAAATGGACTAAGGAGGTTATTGTTGAACACAAACTGTGTTAACTGTTTGTGCACACAGGCCTCGAGCACTTTGGAAAGAAAAGGGAGAATGGAAATGGGTCGGAAGTGAGCTGGAAGCGACGGATTTGGAATTTTAGGTAAAGGGATAATGTAGGCTTTGCGCCACAGAGAAGGGAAGGAACCGACGGTAAGGGAGAAATTAATGATATGGGAAATAGCTGGGAGCAAGTGATCCAAAACAGAGACAATCATCCGACGACTGACGTCATCGGCGCCTACTGCATTCGACTTAATGGACAGGATTATCTTCTTTATATCCTCCGGCGTTACTGGAGAAAAGGAGAAGGATTCAAGATTTGGGCGGGGTAAATCTAAAATGGAACGGACAGTATTGCACTTGGTTTGGTGATCGATAGGTGTAGTGGAAGTGAAATGACGATTTATATCATCCAAACCAACAGTGCAATGTAAGTCGTTACTCTGATGTCTGCCAATACCCAGGGTCCCGAGAAACCTCCAGATATCGACAGGGGAGGAGGAGGAAAGATTATTGAGAAAATGTCGGCGTTTAGCATTGCGTACCATCTGATTGCATCGGTTTCTTGCAGCTTTAAACCTAACCCAATTTTCGTCGCAGCGGTCTCGGCGAAACCTGGCAAAGGCCCTGTCCCTTCGTCTCATATAGATATAGGTAATATAGGAACTTATAGCTTGCTAATGCTTGTTTAATTGATTTAATTGACATTTTACCTGCTGTAGTTTTGTTTGCTTCTTCATGTTTTAAGTAAAAATTTTGCAAATTTGCAAAATCCTGACCACGGCCGAAAATTTTGAAAAGTGTTAACCGTGTCTGAAAATTCAATTCCCTGTATGTTGATGATAACACGTTTTATTATGATTGTCTGATTGTAAACAAGATTATTGTAATGGACCCAAACTTTTCCGAGTTATTTAAAATCGTTTTTGAAGGGGTGCAACGTCTTAAAGTCCGCACATGGCAAAGAGTTATTTAAAATCGTTTTTGAATTGATGCAATGTCCCAAACCCGCACTATGCAAGGGTGGTTGAATCAAGGCCTAACCCACCTCTTAATCGGGAAAAATCCGTTGCCCAGCACTGATATATAATATTTTTGCAATTCAACTACACCCATCTACAAAACAACTAGGTCAGAAAGTAACGGACTGCAGCTACAAGCGCTTCATCACATTTCAACCATATTAATGGTGTGCAATGGTCAGCAATACAATTACAATATTGGTTGAATAATTAACGCTGCCTGTATTGTATCGCCGCAATTGTCATTACGGAATATTGGAGTGATAGTGACGGGATTATGGAGTATTGTTTTCGATAAAAAGATTGTACAATTGTGGAATTTATTACTGATGTTAGAATATATAATAATTTAAAGAAAATCCTTGATAAACAGATAAATTTTGAAATCATTATTTTATCGGTGGATGTAATTTCAATTTCTGTAAAAATGCTAGTGAGTGGATTGAATTAATCTATCAGTAAATGACAATGAACAATCACCTAGGAAACTTTTTTAAAAAATACTGTACTACTGCTGTTCAAGGGTCTTTTTCCGGAACGAGAGAGGGGCTATAGGTACCACAGCTGGTCAAGGGTATTCTCCCGGAACGAGAGAGGGGTTAGTTTAGACTAGTCCGAAGTCTAGGGTAATTTCATTATTAGGAAACGTAATAATGACAAAATCTTCAGCAATAGCCCTGAAGTATTAGAATTTGAAATTTCTCTAACCTAATACTAAAGATATCTATTAAAACCACCAGTTTTCTGGCTTCATATTTCGATACATTGACTAGAACAGCCCTCGCAGGTTGTACCGATAACGAGTGGCACATTACCTACGTCGCGAACACGAATTAATGATGATTTTATTCCACATTCGGCGGCCATTTTGTCAAGTTTACCGCCAATAACTGTTTGTTTTGATATCGGTGGTGACGTTTGATGACTTATTTGCTTTTTTTTCGAGTGGTTAATTTGTGGCGTATTTTTATTAATGGCTGAGTGAGTGAAGTTTATGGTTTCATTGAAAAGTGATGGGAAAAATGTTTTATATGCCTAGTCTGATGGGAAAATGGTATGATTGTATGTATGTTTCAAAAGGTAGTTGCACTTCTCAGTAATCGATTAACGGGCTGAGTTTTGTTCATTTCTTTAGCGTAGATATTCAATGGATGGGTGTCAGACTAGTGGATTGGAGCCGAGTGTATCTATAACTATGGTGAGTGCTTCAAATGTCAATTGTTGTCAATTAAGATGACAATCGTTAAGCCGTGTTTATTCAGAGAAATATTAAGAGTTATAATTCTCTTATGTCTTAATCCACATTTTGGTAATTTACGATAAAAACCCCGAAGAAATTAAAATATAATAACTTTAAGATTTATTTACCATCATCAGTCTAGCCTTTCTTCCAACTATGTTAGAGCCGGCTTCCAGTCACATCGAATGCAGCTGAACACCAGTTTTTAAACATTAAAATTATCTATGTACTTATTGAACTGTGAATATCTTTAATTATTATAAGAGTCTGTATTAACCACATACATTATATCGGATTTCTTACTATTTTCCTAACCCTGTTTCTCCCTAAACGTCAGGAATCAATATGGCGTCGACGGGACATTATGGGAGATTTATTTGAGTAGGCTTATTAGTTGTCCAGACGGATTCACTGAGGAATGTAGAGTAACAAAACTGTGGAGGAAGACGAGGGACAATACTAGTTTAATAGTCAGTTTAACACAAAAAATGTTTTGTTGAAATTCTATAAAAATTGTATTTTTTCATCCTTTTACTGCAACAAAAGAAGATTTTGAAAACGGTGCTAAAATATATGAGATTTTCTCATCATTCGCGTCATTTACTTTATTTATACGTAAACTACATAACAAAGATTTTGGCTATTGTTACGTCACAACAAAGAACATTTTTGGCAGAGTAAGTGGTATCTGTACTCTATAAATATTGTGTTATAAATAAATATTATTTTATTAGCTTAGAAGGTCATAACCCAATATTTTTATACCATCACTTTACTTACGATTTTTTGCATAACCACTCTTTGATTTCCAATTGCAGACAGCCGTATCTATACAAAGTTAGTCTGCAGCATCCAATATACAAAAGTAGGAAAGAATGCGACAAAGTATTGGTGTATAAAAACCAAATGTTGGCGAGCTACCCGCCTCCTGCGAAGTTTAATATACTCCTATGTACTGGTCAACACACAAGTGTTAAAGGAATTCTTGTAAAATATATTTGTTGGTGCGTAGTGAATAAGCTGTGTAAAATAATTGTTGGTGTAACAATAGACAGTAAGATAAGTAGAATTCAAAATCATTGGTAATTTAAATTTGAGAAAATCAAGACCCATTTTTTACATAGTCACAAATATTACTAGCAACTTAAAAGTTATTTGTGTCAAAGGCCATATTAAAAAGAAAACTTTAATTTGTTTGCCTTGACAAATACCAAAGGGAATGCAATAACATTATAGTCGTCTGCTCTAAGATACAAATCGTAATTTTCCCAATTTATTTAGTCATAATTTCCTTACAATTGCAAAAAACTATTCATACATTTTCAAGTAGAAAACTACGAACAGGCGCTAAAAACTAATTACTTAACAATCCAACATTTTTAATCCAGTTATTTAACCAAAAATAATTTTCATCGTAGTTCCGTAACACTTTTGTACTCACCATCCATTCCATATGTCACGGCTCGCCACGACACAATAAATAAATAGCGCAAATTCCGAAGTGACCAGTGTCCCAATAAAACCTGACTACTATCCGGGGGTAGATAAATATTGCAACCCCCCACCCCTTACATTTGTTACTACAGTTACGGTCGCGTGTTGTTCCAAAGGGAATTTGATTGCCCCCAAAATTATGGTTGGATTCTGTGCTAAGTTTGGATTGGAAATTGTGTGTTTGTGTAGTTTTTAAATGTGGTCTAACTGTTTAGTAGCCTGTTGACTGTGAAATCTCAGGTTCGATTTCTTTTAGTATGGGATGCTGACTTTTGGGTCAAAAATAATAAAACAATTGAAAAAACGTGTTCTCAGATGGTTCAAGTGACAATAATATTGAGTAGGAGATAGTAGAATAAAGGGATAGACCATCCATTTTAATAAGTAATAATATTTCACAGTTTTTTACATAATTATTAAAATGTCATGTCACTAGAAAATGTTACGTGTGAAATCACACGCGTTTTGGCTAATACATGACGTATTGTTTCTTTATTTAATACTAGCTGACCCGCGCAACTTCGCTTGCGTCACATAAGAGAGAATGAATCAATCAATCAAAGAATGTTTCTAGACAATGTCAATCTTATAAAATCTGAAACCTTGAAATACTATCATCTGAACATCAAAAACCATACAACAAACTCTCAAATAAAATGCACATAAAAGTCCCCGACCCTGAAAAACCCAGAACGTTATCAGTACAATCTGTCATTTGACGAATCAACATAGCTGTATAACCTCGGAACCGAACCTGCGCCATAAATCGCGAGGTCTTGACGTGCACTTCCCACCAATACTAGATAAGACAATATGAATGCAAGCGGAGACATTCTTTGGATATCGTTGATGGTGCCTTGTGGCTATTTAGTGTGGAGACAGCTTTAAATAAATAAAATTGGTTTAGCAAAAAATTTAATTTCTTCATCCTATACTTGCTGAAAAGCTTTTGTTAAAAAAAAGGGTCTGCGTTTATTTAGGCAGACAAAAAAACACTGCCGTTATTTTTTTAAATTACATACTTATTGATTGCTAAATGATGCAGCGCAAATTAAAATACTACTAATTCCCCCTCCGCAGTATTTTCGAGAGAGACTCACGACAGCTTAACCTTAGCTAGAAACTATAAGATGGTATTTACCATATTTTCTCTCAGTAGGTCAAGTATTAGCTTTATTGCAATCATTCACTCTGCTGGTAGACTGCAAATGTCAATAAAGTCTTTTAGAGTCCCTGTATTATGGCCTACTGAAATAATGTAACAACAGACTAAGCAAGAACAGTTTCAGAAATTAGCATCTTATCATCGTACCAAATAATTCATTAATTAAAAAATAGTAAGTCCATCTCCATACTTGAAAACTTAACCCTTACTTGGCCGTAGTAAATCAATTTGCAGGGGACAATGCAGTCGATATTGCATGGCGGTATCGCGTGTCGCCGCGTCGATGGAGGCCCGATACTACCGATACTAACTGCTTAAATAATGCATGTACAGGGTAAGGGACTAAAATTTTATTAAATAGTGAAAATTGCATTGTTCCAACTGGACGCTTTAAGGGTTTGTTGCATTTGTCATAAAAGAGATACATCAGTGAGTCAACAAGACATGAGAGCAATTCTTACTGCGGGAAATGTCTTTAAAAAAAAAGAAATAAAAATAAGATTAAAAAAAATGGCATTTTGGCGGGTCTGATTTTGATGTCAGTTATTTTTGAACATGTATTGCATCACGCTTGTTATACCTGAAGGAAGGAAAGGTAGTAAAAAGGTAGTTTAAGGTAATGTAAAAAATTGTGTTACCATACACCGGGCTACAAGAGTATTCTTTTTTTTCTTTTTGCAAAAAAGATAACGCTTTAAGAATTGCTCTTGTGTCGCGGTGACTTTTACAAACATACAAACAACGGACACAAAGTATAACCGATCCGAAAACGATATTTGTGGATCGCGCAAATAATTGTTCCGTGTGGGATTCAAGCCCACGACCTCCCGATAGTAGTGGCCTTTCGCCTAGATTACAGTCGCGGTCATCTAACAGTCACAGTAACAGTAACAGTCACATAAGTTATTTTATAAAGTTTTTCAACGACATAAGGTAACTTCAAAGTCAATCCCATTAACGGTAGACAGACAACAAATGCAAAACTAACAAGGTGACCTCCCATTTTAATTTATAATGCAATCGTACGGAAACTTACATTTGCAAGTCTGCTTCGATAAGAGCTGTTAATGTGTTAGTAGAACGATTGTGGTAAAGGATCTGTGTCATAACCTAGATTTTTATATCGGTCTGAATGGAATCTGGAGATGTATCTCAAGAAAATTACGCACTAAAGAAATGTTAGCGGAATAATTCACATAAAAAAACGGATACCTATTTTATAAATTTACAAACTTTGGTTTTGAATATCGTTCACTCAAGTCTCTACGCGCAATGATAAGTGATTAGGAGTAGAGCTCACCACGCTTGCCTAGGTTGAGAACTTGAACTTTCGGGAACACAAGATTTCCTTCACCGTAAAAAAGTGATTATATTTTCTAATACATATATAACTTCGAAAAGTTTTTGGTGCGTTGCCTTGGATTTTAACCATCGGCAATCGAGCCATCTTTAGACCAATACCTAATATGCCATAATTTACTACACATTATTAACACATATTTACATCTTTGCTTACTTTTTAAACATACTGATAAAAAAAGGTTGAACAGAATCAATGTCAAATACTTTAAAGAAATATTTTAACTAACTTCAGTAGCTCAAACTGTACACACACCGGCAAAACGGAAGGCCATATCGTGACCCTCTAAACCTACTTGCCTATCGATCTAGCCCTAAACCTAGACATAAATCTTAGACCCAGATCAATATTTCATGTCTAGATGACAGACAGAAATCTAAATTAGTCTGCATTGTATATTTTAGAGGTTTCGTATCGCATGCAAGATCTCTTACTGATTGGTAAGCACTGCTTTTTATGGCAAAATTTATGGGTTGCAAATGTTTGGAAAACAAAGGAATGGTTGTTGTTTTGTCTTGGTTTATTGTATTCTGATTAGAATTTAGTTTAAACTAATAATTTCGTAGAAGCAGTAGTTTTTCTACTCAGGTTAGTTCCTATTTGTGACTAAAGATTGGTGGTAAACTTTTCGATTCTATTTTAAATCACTAGCAATAGCAGTTCAAGGTTCATGTTGGTTTTGAGATTCAAGCATGTCTAATATATGTTTTATGTACTTTAGTTTACCTAGTAACTCAACACATTATATCAATAAGTTATATTTCGGATTTGAGAGCTGAAAGAGTATTAATTTTTTGTTGAAACTACGTATAGGTTCTATACAAATAGAGTAATTTCTTATAGAAATTCCTTGGAGTTTAAACAAATATCATTAGTTAATCAAATACATTTTTAATATGAAGAGCTGCTTATAAATTGTACTGACAGGTCTCTTATATTGAAATAAAACCGTAACATTACCTTAACATAAATGAAGTAAAAATTATAAAAAAAATAATCAATATTACTTTCTAATACTACAAACAAACATGCAAAAACCATCAATACACACCCATAGAAAAAGCCACCGATATTCAGAACTTAATAATCCAAAATAATTACATTCAGCTCTCAGGAGCAAGTGATGCGTGATCACGGAGTCGGTTCAAGAGTCACTCTAATAACATGGGTCAGGATCAAACAGTTGAAGGAATTACGACCTTAGATTTAAGGCTTTAGAGTGTATTTTTGACTGGAGGAAGTTAGGCCAGAAAGTCCGCGAAATGAACACAGTCGCGACTTTTTACGCGACACCGTTATTCAGATCTAGCCAATACTTTGGTATAGGGTGTTGGTTAGTTTGTTAAATGAAATGCTCTAATTTTGTTACATTTTGAAGTATTTTTACATATTTATTTGCATTAATATAGTCTATTGATGCCTCCTAAATGTTTCTTTTATATAAAAAGTAGCTGATACTATTGCAACGTGGTAAAAAGATACTGTTTTTTATTTCTGTGAACTAATTAGCGTGTGTGAGAGAATGAATATCTAAAGCACTTCTTAAATCTAAAGAATATCTAAAGTTCACTCGGATTACAAAAGCTGTTGACCGAAATAAAAAAAGTTTATTCGAAAATGGTGTGTGGTTTTCTATTAACCAATATTGAATTATGGTACTAGTTGATCAGGAGCTTCTTTTTCTCACGCAGAGAGGAAAACGTATAAAAAAAGTATAAAAAAATGACCTAAAGCTTCGTCTCATAGCAATAACTAAGTATAAACTTCAACATAATTTTAATATTTAAACTTCAATACTACTTTACTATTTCTAAGAAGTCAAAACCAAAATAATTTCGCAAATAATTCCGAATCAAAAAGGTGTAAACTCCATCAACCTGTACATCCCACCGATAGGTATCATAGAGAGTAGATAGTTCGCCTTTTCTTCAGCCACTCTCACTAACGATGTCATTCGCGTTACGCCCTGGCGAGTTATTGAGACTTTTTCAAGAGACAAACCACCCAGCCATCCCTGTACCGCCTAAGGGTGGTGGCGAAGATGTAGGGTGAATGGATGTGCTCATTATAAATGTGGATAACTTTTTATAACTGTTAGAAATTTTTCGATGACTTGTACCGATAATACTAAGATCCGTAATTGGTCGTATGTGGGGTAATTATTTTAAAACGTAGTTAACTTATTCATTACTTGACGTTTTGACCAAGTTACACTGATCGTGATCACGGGGAATAGGTACAGGCTACGAAACTTTCCAACCTCAAAAGTTTACAAATATTGACAAGTATTAGGTCGGGGAAAATGTCTTTTCGCATTATAGTATATATGAACTTGTAATAAAATCTCTGTAGCTCGTGAGGTACCCAAATATCGAAATCTTTTGTGTAGAAAAAAGATTTTATTATAAGTTCATACATACTATAATGCGAAAGGATTTTTTCCTAACTGTTAGAACTGTAGAAATGTTAACAAACATTAGTAAACAATTATTGTTAAGAAACATATGATCACAATGTTTTATGTGATTTTCAAGGAGCACTTTAAACATTAACAATTCTTAACATTATTAGTAAATGTGCTATAAGATATGTTTAAACATTTATAAACAGCAGAGTAGCGGTATTTGTAAACAGCATACTACGCTTCCACATCATATAAAACTACGCTCACCACCACATCTATTAAACCAACATCACGATAAAACTTGAGCGTAGATATCTGACGATAATTATGTCGGTTGAAAGATTGAATACTCTTCAACTGCGCATTTTTCTGTTCGTCGCTACAGCCGGGGGGCGCACGGATGATTGGTCGATACCCTACAAAGGTATGTCGAGTATTTTACATTGATAAATTAAAGGAAAACAAGGATAAAAATAGAAGGTTTTTGATGAATTTGAATCAAATAAATGGAATAAAATGTCATATTGCTCGGCAATGGTAACTTGAAGTCTGAATAACGATATTAAGCCACTATTTCCTAACAATTTAGTTAATGGATATACAAAAAAAAACAAACATTAGGAAATAGTATCTCCATTTTTTTAAGTCGGCAAAAGTAGGTACCTCACTTAAGATCCATTTATCTAGTCATAGACTTCAACTTTTGCGTTTTTTTGGTGTCTGTAAAAGATGTAGGAACAAATTCCATTATTAATTTTATCTTAGATAACTTGACGTTTCGGCGCAGTTTATTTATCTTCAGCGTCAGCAACATATGCAATCAAGATAAATTCATGATCATATATTATTTTAAGCCATAAGAGAGGTATTAACTTTATTGACATGACTCTCTATCCTAGAGCAACATTAAACTCTTCTTTCCGTCAGAAAAATTCTGACCATATCTAACCTTATAAACAGTAAGAACAAACAGACAGTAGGTGTACAGTTAACAAAACAAGTACAAATGATGATGCTCGTAGGTACGTCTGTATCTCATTTGTTAGTAATGTGGCGAACGATAATCATATTTTTGCTGAGAGATCGGCCTCGATAATGTTCTACCTTGTAGCGTTGGCAAAATAATGACAGAATATTTTCTTTTAATATTATGTTTGCTACATACACTGTGTGTGAAATACATTTACTGTTCATAACTACTATGGTTACTCAAGCTTGTGTTAAATGCTCACATTTTGCTTCTATGTGTATAGTCCGACCCCTAGTAGCTATTGAGTACCTCTGAAGAAATAGGTGAAAGCCTGTTTTAGTAATCAATATTAAGATCTCGTGATCGAGATAATAATTCTGCTCGAATCTATGAGATATTTAAAACGATTTTGTTTGCGAAATACAGTAGCGAAGTACAATGTCCATGTTAACCAAACGTCAAAATAATATATAATTGAGTGGTTATTTTTTCGGTGTTCCTTGTACAGTTTTATTTTAACTATGCAATTGCTATAGAAATCCGTCTACAGTGATCAACTGTGAGCTTTTCATCAGTTGAGACTGAAGTGGCGAGGCATGGTTTTCTTCGTAGGCGCTACCATCTGTGATACTAGTGAATGCTGTTTATTTCTAAGTTTCAAAGTACTTATAAAAAGTCTAGTTCTAGCCGAGTGTTCATCGAGTTAGGTGGCTATTTCTACGTCGTCCAAAACAACGCTTTTTCTTAACATATATTGTCCCATTGTTGGGTAAAAGCCTCAATTCTAAACTGTATGAAAGTCGAAGAAAAATTTTATATTTTCTGTTGTCTGTACGTTGTCTGGAATATTGCTCTATTACATTTGAATAATTATTCTCCATCGTTGATGTGTCGCGCACTTCAGAGCGGGCCGTACTATAAATATATACATACTAGACGCGCCCGCGGCTTCGTTTGCGAATTATGTTGATAAAAAGATGGCCATTACTTTGTATTTCTCCTAGCTTATTAAGATATGTAGTATTTACGTTTAGTATAAGATTGAGTTAAAAAGGTTGGTAACATGTTAGAGAAATGTTGATTGTTATAGATCCTGCAGTGTTTTTCTGTAAAGTCGTTTTGAAAATTGTGATTTAAGTATATTGGGATGTTTTCTTCACAATATGTTTAATTCTTAAACTGTATGTTTTAACATGGGGTCTTGCAACAGACTTTTCAAGCTTCTGACTATTGGTATCAACTGTCAAAGATTCTGTTTTGAAAATGACAGCCGGGACCCATAATTTAACGTGTCTTCGGAAACACAGAGGAACTCGAAATTTATTATTATGGTCACCCATCCACAGAACAACCTCGACAAGCGAAGCTTAACCTGTTGTTAGCTCCTCTACGTACAGACTCTTATCACAATTATTAATATACTTCTTCTTATACTTCTTTTTTAACTTTTATACAACCCGTGTTGAAATGATGAAATGTTTTATCTTTAGTCTTTTTATATTAATGAGAGCAATTCGCGATGTCTTTTATTACTGTATGGTAATATTTTTATTTGTTTTACTTAATATATGTATATGTC
This sequence comes from Anticarsia gemmatalis, assembly GCF_050436995.1. NCBI lineage: Eukaryota > Metazoa > Arthropoda > Insecta > Lepidoptera > Erebidae > Anticarsia > Anticarsia gemmatalis. Next base: position 1,391,207 of record NC_134764.1, on the reverse strand, counting down.
GATGTGATATTATGGAAGAAAGCAATTTACTATTGAAACTATAAGATAGCGACGTTGTTACTGATTTTATTTTAAAATAAAATATTTCATTTTGTTACAAACATGATACTGATTTTTCCATTATCTCGTCTAACCGAACATGTTTCTGTTAAGAACAAGATCCTTTCAATAGACCAATGTATTGGAATTCGAACCGATGACCCATTAATGATTTTAGCTTTTAGCACTTGCGATAGACTTTCATTCAATCACCATTTTATTTTATTGATTTTACAATATAACATATTCTCTTTGCTGACAATTTGTAACATAAAATTACGTACATACGTTTCTAAGATCACATTGCAATTGGAATAGGAAAAAATCAAATTATGAGAATGACTTTCTTTAAGTAATTTGCAAGAATTGTAAATTAATAGAACCCTTGCAAATTATTCTTGCTACATTTAATTATACAAATCTATTATGATATGCTTTCAAGGGCTTTTTTTCTCAATTTCCACAAGCCACACATGCGTAAAAACTAATAAAATTTGATCCTAACATCAACAACAATTCTCTAGCGTATACATAGAAAACACATGTTTTGCAAAATCGCCCCAATTCTAATTGCTGTGGGGCTGTAGCGACGGTAGGGCGTCACGGACGATTTCACCGGCGGCGCAGACAACTGTACGGTACTAGATTCGGTTCCCCGTTGTTCTAATTGTATCGATAAATTTGCAGACTAATGAGGAAAGTAGATTTCGCTATAGTTTGCGTAGATTGAACTTTATTGGAAATAATATTAGGTTGATATTTGCATTGAGAAGTAATAGGCTAGTAATGTAAACATTAGTTTCTTGTCTAAGTGGTCTAGAATTCAAATGACTGACTTTTCGAAATGATGTGTTTATTAGAATACTAGAAGAAATATAAAAAAAAAACATGCTAAACCATTAATACTTGAAATGTTAATCATCGCTCTTTCTCATTCATAGCAACATTTAACAAATTTTGTATTTCCGTTGCTGCTATAATAACAAATACAAAAAATTAAAAATATACGATATTAAGAGGGATCCCTATACAATAATCGTGATATTTTTTAACATTTTTATTATGGTACAGAATCCTTCGTGCGCGATTCCGACTCGCACTTGACTGTTTTTTTTATCCAGATACTGCACCAAGATATTTTTCTTTTCGAAAACTCAATACTTCCCTTAAAGATTAATCAAATGATCCCTTATAATTAAATAACGCAGGAAGACATCGGTCAGGGCTGCAAGTCCAGCCAATGATTGATTTGAATGTACTACCCTTGATTTGTATTTGGCGTGTGAACCGGCAATATAGAGGTAATACGAGGGTAGATCGATCAGGTGTATCGATTCGAGGGTGGTTTCTTGAAGGTAAATTGAATATTAGAAGTTGTGTTATAAGAATGGTTCAGTTGTGAATATATATTTGTTAAATACTCAATGGAAGAGTAAAGTAAATGATTGAAATGTATGAATAACAAACAGACTTTAACTTTAGTTGTTAAGATATTACCTTTACGAAAGTTAGCTTGGAAATAGACATAAAAATACTTTTTTAAATAAAAAATCTAAAGAAAAAATGAAGTAGAGATATTGAATTCAAATTCAACCATACCAATCTTTGAAATGATATTCATAAAAATGTGTGACGTATTTTTTTATTATTCTTATTTAAAATATTACGAAGCAGTATGGGTAATGAAATTTTGATCCAACATATATACGAAATTCTTTATCAAGATTCTACCGAAAGCCAACCGTAAAAAAACAAGTCAAAGAGTAACACCAATAAATCCCGATTCAACACAAATTGACGTGTCCGCGGTGTAAAAAAGACAAAAAGATACTAAAAAAAGCTGAATCAAATCTGTCGAAAGGCTCGCTGATGGCAAAAGCGAGTTTTTTTCAGTTAACACCTTTGTAATTGTCTGATATATATCGGCACATTTTTCAGGCCGATATGAAACGTCAAATTCGGTGTACGTGATTGCTGTGGTACGGAATATGGTAAATGATTTTGGTGTCAGTATAAAAAAATGTTTGGGTGATTTTTTATTATAATATATTTTTTTTCTATTTTTGTCGCACTCGGTCGGTTGATCGGTTTTCTTTTCTAGAAGTGAGAGAAGTGATATGCCTTTTGTTAACTATTAACGTTTGAGACAATTTTTGTATTTCTATTTCAAACCATAAAATCTAAGATTAATTTTCAGAAGAAGACCGCAACCGTCACCCCTTTTCCTAAAAATTAACATTTAAATTGTTAGGTTAATATTTTTTAAACTTTCTAAATTACCTATACAACGTCACAGTTGGCAGTACACAAAGTATTAAAAATCAATTTATACACTTTCTAATAAACAAACAAAGTCGCAGTACCCAAACTATTAAAAATAAATTTATTTTTTTACAAAACCATATCAACAATAATTTAATTTCCACAATCCCGTCCACTCGAGACACAAAACCAGCAGTTACCACATTGTAGGTGTGATCAAACACATCCATTAGTAGATCGAGCATCGGAAAATGCGTGTGATAGGTAAAAATGTGGCCTCTCACTAATGCTTCATCGGTTTTCACTGTACGTACACACAAGAATACTTTGGTTACTTTTATTTTTTTTTCTTTAGCCTATTTGAATGTCCCACTGCTGGGCAAAGGCCTCCCTTCTTCCCTTCCAAATCCCCCTATCGGCGGCAAGATCCGACCGATACTTTTATTTAGCAGTATTATATTGCCAATGTTTGATTAGCTTTTGAAAATTGAGATTTGATAAGGCTGATTTTTGTAGGTGTAGTTATTGAGACTGTACTTTGATGAATGGTTAACGTAATAAATGTTATTTTTAAACAAAGTTTAGCTAAGAAGTAGTTAGGCTGTGTAAAATATTTATACAAATAGGTACTGGCTTGTTTACATCATGATAACTGAGGAAATATGCAATGTGCTATTCTTGAGTTTCTTCCTCATTTACTAAATTATTCCTCAGCAAGAAGAAATAGCTAGAAATGTGATTTTCCAGTAATTAGTACTATTACCATCGTTATTAGTGGATTTATTTAAAAAGAATTTCTTATTATAATTCATTTGGAAATTTATTAGTTCATAACAACGCAAACTACAAATTAAACTGCCTGAATCTGTCCAAAATTCAAACATCAAAAAAGGCAACACGCTGTGTACGAACACTACCCCATAAATCCGTATTAGCGGAGTGTTTGGGCGTAGTACGCACAGACAGAAGGATGTCCTGATATATGTGCCACATCAATTCTTATGAAGAGTCTGCGTTCGATTCCCGGCTCGGACCCCACTGATTTACTGTTGTGTTTTTGTTTATTGATTTTTGATGGGGTGATACAGGGTGGTGGCTAATGTTTGCACGAATGTGTGTGGCGATACAAAAGGTTACAGAGGATCAAAAACTGTGACAAAAAAATGAGAAAAAATTACAACAAGTGAACGTCAATTTCATAGCAACATGCAGGACTTGACTGTTTTGATGTAACGTACTTATCACCGTAATTTAGCATGTAGTATTGTGGCTTGCAAATATTTGTTTTTTAGAGGCTGTCCGACGTTTAGTGATAGGTTTATTATGAGCCAGTTTTCTGTTACCAAGCGTAGCTCGATAGCTATAGCCTATACTACATAAATTGGCCAATCACTCAATGACGTCAATCCTCAATCAACTGGCGTTTTAACATCCAAATAACCTACCTGCTTATAATAATACCAAACAATAATTCTTAAACACACAGATATAAAGTAACTAAAACTACCGTTATATCGTTGACACGCGTGACAAAGTTGTTATCGTTGAAGTGATCTATTGCACTTATTATAATTTATATTATGAACTTAATTTTCGTACCTCTTACTTTGACTTCATATTACTAATACTATTAACAAGAAAGCGTTGATGTCTGAAAAGACGTTTGTTATCAATAGACTTACATGTTTAGATGACCGATAGTTTATAACCTAAATTGTCACATAGAATACTTTTAACACCTAGAAATATTTTTACGCGGACTAAATCATGGGCAGAAACACTTTAGAAATTGGCTAATCGTTCGTCAATCATCATCTTCAATCGATTGACTGGAATTTTGCGCAGAAATATTGTAGAAATTGGCTAATTGAACGGCATCAATTGTAGCATTTAACTCCCGAAATAACCTACCTACTTAACTAACAAATAATTCTTAAACATACAGATATAAAGTAACTAAAACTACCGTTATATCGTTGACACGCGTGACAACATTGTTATCGTTGAAATGATCTGTTGTTACACTTATTATATATTCTTTATAGGTGACTTGGGGGCGGCTACTGGCTTTGTCTGGGGACCTTGTCTGTTTTAAAACGTGGATGTAGAGAGCTGCAGAATAAGGCAATAAATTATTACATTTATAGAGGTCTATATTTGGGCTATTCTTCATGATGCATAGTTCCAATGGTGTACAATACTAGTTTGCCATTGTTAGTCACGATTCTTTAGGTTAGGCAGTGTGGTTATCCTATTAAGTAGTTTCTATTTATTGCCTTCGGATGAAAATGGGGATTAAAGCTAGTTCCCTACAACATAAGTCTGAATACAGAAACAGCTTTTTACAGCTCAGAGGAAGATAACTTTGTAAATTGTGTTTGTTACGCAATAAAATCAGTAAACTTTGCTTTAAAAAGTTTCTTTCTTTTGCACCTGATTGTCGTTTAATATTTAATATCCAATGAATGAATAATAGTTAAAAAGTAATAAAAAAAATGAATAGTAGTTAGTTAAACTTCTATTCATTTTTTTATTTAATGCCTGACTAAAACAGTCTACACAAAGTACGCTCGCTGTCGAAGTTCAACTACGCTAAGCACTCCTTCCAAATTCTCTACCTCTTCAAATTTCGTCATATTTCAACTATTTACCGCCACAAGTTCTATTGATACAAACTAAAATATCAACAAACGCTAATATTGATATTAACTTGTTTGTTTAACCGAAATATCAAATGACTTGCGTGCGTATTAACTATTAGAATATTTATTAGAAAGTCTTGTTTCACTTCGTTTATGATAAAAACAGTTTTGGGAATTACTATTAAAGTTTATAGCTGCTAATTTTGAGTTTAGGTCACGCATTAATGCCTAAAATGTATTAAAAACCGTGATAAAAATATGTTTAAGCTGATATCATTGTTTGACATTTTACTCATATCGTGGTTTCAATAATTAAACCATTACTACTAATTGAAAAATATATAGAAAGAGGCACTAGAAGGCTACAAAATTCTAACCGTAGGTTATTGATTCATTGGTCTACAACTCGTAGTACTCATACAAATGATTCTACGACTCGTAGCAGATAAGAATATTTTGTAATCATTGTCTCGTAGCGTGAAGCTACAAAGCCTACAGTGTAGAACTGTAGGTCGTACCACGTACATCTTCGTAGCAGTTATGGAAATTCATCGATTATTGTCTATATAACAGCTGAAATAGAATAGTAAAATTACCATGCACTTAGGAAATAAAACATTGCATTTTTATTGACCTATAGTCAGTTGTTTCCTAATCTCATAATATTATACTGGCCAGTGGCCAGTCTATTCAACAACACGTAATCAAATTGCAGTCGAATACAATTCGTTAAAAGAAAAATACAAAACTCGAGAAATGGATATCGTGTCAAGTCACATATTTAATGGGGACACGTTAAATCGACATTTTATGCAAGCAAAGCAAGGACGCACCCATAACTTATAGTTCTATTTAAATAACAAAGCAGTCAATTTAGTTAATTCGAAGGTTCGGCTATCACCCATTATCAACCCTTTACTATGAAGCAATTATATCGCTCGTTAGTATAAATGGGGTAAGTTGTGTTACACGCGATCGAAGCCTTTTAAATTGTTGATCGTTAATACGGTGATTATGGGTTAACTTTGTTTGCTATTGGTTATTTTGGGGTTTGATTGCTTTGGTTTATAACCTTGGTTTAAATGTAGATACAAGGAACGTTATAATTATTTCAATACCTGCGTTATTGGGAATTAATAATTACTATTTGGGACTATAATTACGAACATTAAAATTGTTGTATTTGCGTATCATATAAATGTTGACTCTGTAGAAATTTAACCTACAATCCCTATGCGAATAAGCTGTTACGTAGTCACCAAAGTAAAGTCTTTACTGCAGTTGTCATGAATATCCATACTATTTATATTTTAAGATGTTTCTTTATGACTAAGACTAAGACTTTAACCTCATTTTACTTATAGATTTTGTTGTAATAAGATTTAGTTTCATGAAATACTTTCTATTCCAAAAGAAAATAATATAGATTTAATCGGTAAGTTGCATAAAACAGATTTTTTATTTAAAACAAAATCGAGGATTACCGTAAAATCATTCCGTTGCATCAACTAAAGCCACTAAAATATTCCACAAAGTTATTTCAAACTATACAGTCAATAGTGGGGCCAATTTCCCAGCCAGTACAAACACTGTAGTTAAATAATAAAACAAGGTATGACAGTTCCGCCAGAGGGCGCCCCGAGGGTTACATATATTAACGCCGCTGACCAAAGGGACTGCGCTGAGCAGGAAGCTTGGATGTGGCGGTTTAAATTAGAATAGTGTAATTGGTGAATATAAAATTTATTTTATACCAGCTGATATAGGTTAAAAAGTCTCTTAACGAATACATTAAACAATTTCAGTGTATGGGTTAATTTAAACCTCTACTCGTACTAATACTATAAAGCTGAAGAGTATGTTTGTTTGTTTGAACGCGCTAGGAACTACTGGTGCGAATTGAAAAATTATTCTACTGGTATATAGCTTATTTAATGAAGAAGGCTATAGGCTATATAACATTACGCTACGACAAACAGGAGCCGAGCATCGGTATAAAATTTTACAAAAACGAGGAAAAATATGACTCATTCTCTCTTGTGTGACGCAAGTGAAGTTGCGCGGGTCAGCTGTTGCTGTCTGTTATATTACACTTATAATAAAATAACTAGTTTCAAAACATTATTTAATCACTAACCCAATAAGAATTTTAATTACCGATGGTTAAATCACTGGTGTGGTATAAAGTCTTACTTTACTAATTTATTACCTTCACAAAAAGAAAGAACCTAATTTTTAATACTATATTTATTATATAAATTTGTACTGTTTATGACAAAATTCACTCTAAATCCAAAAATAAGACCTTTACTTTCTTACATAGGTTTGGTAATAAGTCAGAGTTGGATTTTCAGTTAAAGAGAATATTAATTGCAACGAAAGTTACTTAAAATGGGGAAACTGCCTCATCCACACCTTCCTCCATCACGTTTTGACCCGATAGTGGACACTTTCAGGGTCTTTAATAAATATTTATCCCTCATATTGTTTAGAGGTCCACAGGCCTCCGACCATATTATTATATTATCACGAGTGGCTAATTCTTACTAATTACATTATTTATACGTTTGCTTAGGATACAATATTAGTTGAAAAATTATTATTTAAACCCTTCAAATAGTTTTAGGGGTTGAAAATGGGAAAATTGTGGGTTCATAAATACAAATTAGGTGTAGTTTATATTTCATGTATTGGGATATGTTTGTTTATAACGACTGATTGCGATATATATATCTTCATCGATTTCATAATAGTTCTAGATATTTTTTTTGAAATCTGAACGTCAAAAAACCATTATTTTCAAAGGTCATAAATAAAGGGTTTACTTTTAACACGTCATATCGACAAAATGTTTATACTTTTAAAAATGTATTCAGTAAAACGGATCTGTAATATACTTACATGAATAAAAAAAATTAAACATTCAGAAATACCTAAATCTATATAATAAAAGAACAACCGCACAAGCTACTTCTAAAACTCACTGCATAACCTAATCAATCGAACCCATTATCAACCCATTATCACAAAAATACACCAAACGAAAATAACGTGAGTCAAAAATAAACTCATTAATATCAACCCTTTTGACAGACAATTAAATCAAAAACACACATGGCACCGTTTATTAAAATTGACAGTTGCCACACCTGCAGCGAAGGGTTAACGGCACAAATTGATTCGTATACACAGTTGTTACACGGTTAAATGTTGCCTTTTGTCGTTGGAGCTTTATGGGGTTGAATGGGAAATCTATGTTTAAATGTGTCGATTTTAGTGGCACTTTTACGATTTAGTTATTTGTGGGTAATCTGATATATAAATCGATAGAAAACGTATAAAGATTATTGACAAAATAACACTCTATATTAAAAGCGATACTAATTCAGAAGTGGTGAAACTGGGGCTAGTTAAATTAAAATAAAATGAATGATTACTTAAAGTATATAGTATTTTGATATTGTACTTCTTACATTAAAACTAGCTATTGTCGGCGTATCTAAAGTTGCTTAGATATATGATCTATCCATCTAAATTATCTAAACTTTGTAGCCCGTTTTGGTGGAAAAGGTGTCATCTTTTTATTTTTGATATTTAAAATGTTAGTGTGTATAAATTATGTTCTCGTAACCAGTGGCAAGGGAAGTTTGTAAGGATCTGCTTACGTCTTTGGGAAATAGGCGTGATATTATGTTTGTGTATGTAGACAGTATTAAACCTGTAGCGAAGGGTTAACGGCACAAATTGATTCGTATACACAGTTGTTACACGGTTAAATGTTGCCTTTTGTCGTTCGAGGTTTATGGGGTTGAATGAGAAGTTATATTTAAAAGTGTCGATTTTAGCAGCACCATTCAATGGATTGATTTATTTTTTTATTGTTGTCGGAGTGGCATAAGTAGCTTAGCTTACATACTTCAATTTGTTCATAATGTATATATATATTTCGCGAAATCCATTTAAAATCGTGGTCCTTTTTGATCAAAAAGGGTAGTAAGCAGACTTCTTTGAGTATACATAATATCTTTCTATGACCATGCAACATAAGAGGCGTTTTTGTATGTTAAAAATAATCAATAGCATTTTATCCGACCCGGGAATCGTATCAGAGATCTTTGCGTGGCAAGGGTAGGTTAGCAATACGTGCATTTTATTAGCACTCAACACACAACTATAGTGATAAATAGATACTATTCGATTAAAAGGGTCTTTAGAACTTTTCCATTTTCTCTTCATTTATTTGAAAAACCTTTACCAAACAAATCCTCAATATCATTAAATCACAGATCATAGAACTTATGCTAAGATACAAAAGTTTCTGTCCTGTTATTGTTATATTGTAAATTATTATACCACTTATAACGAAAAACAATAACAAAGTTTACTCTATAAATAATGTACCAGAGATTGTGAGGGGTTAACGGTTACCACTACTATGTTGATACAAACTCGACTTGGTTTAAAAGTGAGAAAATTATGAGTTACTATTAGTTCAAGAACGAATACATGCGCAGACAGCTTGAAGAATCTCGACTGGATTTAAAAGATTGTAAGTTGTAACTAGCTCGTTTCATGTTTAGAGCGAATGCGTCACGTAATAAAATTTAGGATTAATTTAGTTAGGCTAGATTTAGTTTTTTTTTTGTCACGAAGTTCAGGTTACTACTAAGTTCAACTTACTTAGCCTATTCTTTAGAAATTATCAATTTCTTAGCATAATAACTTTAAATTGGCGTATTTAGCCCGATATTTATAAAACAACTATTTAAAATTCTATGTTTCTTTTATACACTGATATATCAAAAACACAATGCAATCAAAACCAAGTGACTTTTCATCGAGATTTTCTCGATTACAACTCGATTGTAAACAAGTAGTAGTGGTGATGTTAACCACAGTAGAATGTTTTCCCCGTCGATTAAGATACGTGGGCGAACACTCGATAATGATGTGAGTTTACTCGTCTCTTTACTATATACGGTTAGAAGATAAATATCGAATACTTTGATAATAAGGAACTGGGAAAGATATCGAGTAATAAATGAAAATGTTCGGAATCTTTAACACAGGGTTTTAATACACTTTAGGTTTTTAAATAATATTTAAAATCACCCTGCATTAAGCAAGTGGTCAACTCATAACAGTAAAAGCTAAAACTACCTAATACAATTATTTATTACTGAAAATCCATTCACGTAACTTCACAATAGCTGTAGCAGCAGGTTTATAAAAAATATTATACTGATCAAAAGTATGTTTTAAAAACATCTTCGAAGATGACTATCAGGATTATAAATCCTCTTGCGATATAATCATTCTTCTAGTCTAGTTAATAAATTAACAAGACCATTTAATAGTATTATAAAATTAAAAAGAAACAATACAATATGCAGTACCAACTTATTCAACCTACAGAAAAAACTAAACCAGAACAAAAAAATATTCTCATATTCTGCTGACGCTACAAATACTATTGAAGCGTAAAGATACAGTCAGCATAATACCGCCGGATGACAAACGATTGTTCACAAACTATTGTCGTTAGCTACTTTTATTTTTTTTCCTTTTGCTTCATACAGTGTGGACGAGGTCTTATTACTTTTTTTCGCGAATTTCTGTTCAGTTCCATAGTTTTTGGGCCAAATTTGTTTTATATTGGGTTGCAAGAATACTTTTTATTTAAAAGTCACTGTGTATTTGAAGACTTTAATTTATAAGCCGCTACCATTGCGTCGGGAGGTCGTCGATTCGATTCCCACATGGAACAATTATTTGCGCGATCCAATATTCATTCAATATTTTTTTCGGATCTGGTTGTACTTTGTGTCGGTTGTTTGTATGTTTGTAAAAGTCCCCGCGACACAAGAACAACTATTAGTGGCAGAATGACTTTAAAAAAACTGTTTAGTGAAAATGAATATGCCTGTTGCCTATAATATTGTCCAATGTTCTAAGTCTCAAATCTAGACCCATAAATACATAATTTGAAAATGTCACTGGATCTCATACACCACAATCTTTACAAGATTGCAATAAAAGTAGAAAAAAAAATTCAGGCCCCTAAACCTAGTTATAAGACATCTATTAAAGTAATTCATATGTTTAAGGAAACCTGATAAAATACTCCTGTATATCGACCGTAGAGATAAAACATTTAAAAGCAACAAATAGCGAATTTTTAAAGTATGTAGATTATGTCGAATTTAACCGGCCAGCTAACTTCTATAACATGCAAATCGAAAGAAAACGGAAGACTAATACACATTATTTAGATATGCAAAACTTCTTTACCCATCCAAATAATTTCACATCATCTTCATAAAACTAACACACAGTGAAACAAAAACAAAATAACAAAAGTAATACTATCATCAACATCATTCGCTATCATTACCGATTAATGACATCGACGAAAAAATATCGCATGCGAAATAAATCCTCTTTTTAAAAAGAACGCCAAGGCCCGCTGATGAGCGTAATATTTTTCCCAACTGATATTAAGTCATGTTTAAGAAGGCTCGTCATTATCCTTAATAGTAATAGATATTTTATTTTGTCGCATTTTGCTTTGGGGTGTTTACACAATATTCGAGGGTGTGGATTGTGGTGGTAGTCGAGATGCGATGCAATTGAGTTGTGTAAAAAATGAGCATTTTGTGATAGGCTACTTTATGAAGAATACGTCTGAATTTTTTGTAATATTTTAAGTTAAAATTACTCCGTGGCTAATGAAAACAAAGCATTTAAACTCTATTCATTTAACTTTTCCGATCTTATTAAATTAGGTTTGTGTCATGTTCATATACCAATATCAAAATACATCAAACATATTTAACATTTCACTGAAGTGATCATATCAAAGGATCCTGTTCTAATTCTCGCATACGATAAAATGTCTAACAGAAAAATATCGAATAATTATCTAATACACTCCCTGATACATTTGGCGTTCGTTAATAGGTTTTTCCTTCATAAAGGGAATGTTAACCTATTTATTATACGGAGGATATTAAAAACGGGGGTGGCCAGTGTCGCTACATAAGAAGATTAAGAATATACCACCGTGTGTCTGTGGTTTTTATTTATATCGATTTTACCAATAAAAAAACTGTTTGTTCGTGTATTAAATTGTGACTTGTTTACTTTAGCGTCGGTAACTTTTACCTTATAAATAATACGATGATTAACAAATTCTTAGTCTCCAACCCGCACTTGACCAGCGTGGTGGACTCAAGGCCTTACTCCTTCCTCAGTCCGGGAGGAGACTTTTGCCCAGTAGTAGGACATTAATTGGTTCAATTTTCTTAAACAACATCTAGTATACCAGATTTTATGTGATGTTTCAATATTGGATTTATTGGCTATGCCATCGGATTGATTATGGTCTTGATAGATAATGGTGCTTTGAGAAATATAGTATAATTTTTTTTAGTGTATTTTCTATTATATGATAAATCTAGTACCTACTCGGTTTCACTCATTGTAGTAATACAAGATACTGTTGAAGATTATAATTTTGATCCATGATTACTTAAGTATTATATTTTTCTTTGTATTTCAAGCTAAGAGTTTCTGCTTACTGTTTTTCATAGTTAATATTAATTTTGCCTAAACATACATATAAAACCATGCTACTAAGTAACAGGCATATTTCAATTATGTATATTTAAAGACTAAAATCCTTAAAAGCCGATGTTTTAGTAACAGGAGTTGCGGTCACGAATCGTTTGCTCATCTTAATGATGGGTAGAAATTGTCTTTTTATTGAAATTTTTGTATTGAGCTCAGAGGCTATGAAATTTTATTACTACATACTGAAGATTACTCTGAAAAATTAGAATATTTTGTTCAGAATTTAGGCTTTATATAGAACACGAGTATAATATAATATGTCAATTGCTGTAAACTTTTCAGAACAGTTAACCAGATTAAGTTTTACGAATTAGCTTTTAACGACGTTGTAAAAGATTAGATATAGACAGATTATGCATAGGTTTGAAACAAAAAAATATCTATTAGTAGACTACATTATCATGGTAATATAATTAACAACTATATCAATAACTAATAAGTAAATTTATTGCACCACTCTCACTTTTGATACAAAAATAATCGCACAACGAAACACGCGTATTACACATATGAAATGACTGATATTTCAGCGCAGCTTACACTGGCTTTAGTCGTAGGTTAACATGTTCACATTAATTCTAATATAATGAAAGACTTAATTCTAATATAACTTAAAACTTTAAAGCTGTAAAAACCATCACAATTTTACAAAACAAAACCAAAAGTACCCAACCACTTTCAAAGATGCAAAAATGTAACCCTAAAAAGCGCACTCATTTAAAATTCCCAATACGTGAGGGTACTTGAGACCGTCACATTCGCACCATATTTATCACTGGATCAAAGCCGGATCCGGGTAATGCCCGCGCCCAATATTTCATCCGTTCGCGTCTCAATAAGTGCTGAGCGCGGCTGTATATCATCTACGATCGCGAGGTACGAATGTGGTATACGGTAGTTTTATTTATGGGTTCCTGAGAGGGTTATTTTATATATTTGTTGTTTTGATAAGGTGGGAAGGTACCGGCTTTGCATGCTTCGTGTGAGGTGGGTAGTTAGGTCGGTCGGTAGATATCTTTTCCTTCGAGTTCTGTGCGTGTAATATAGCTGCAAATAGCTTGAGTTTCGGCATCAAAAAAGAAAACTTCGTTCTTGCAGGCTCGCTTTTTGACAATATTATTTTGTAGTTAAAAAAGAGATAACCTTTTTTAATCTCCTGTCTTTAACAATTATTGTTATGATATTAAACATTAGGTCACACATAAGGCTAAGGCGCATAAATTGATATTACTTAAATGACATTATTCAGATATTAATTAAATACAACATCGATTAAAAAATTACAAATGGTTATTAACGGGTTATTAAAATTTAATCACCACTAAAAGCTACCGCATCCAATAAAATAAAATGCTCTTATTCGCTTACATTCGGAACATTTTTAAAAAGGACTTTAAACTTCGACACTGCGAGAAACATGTTAGTGGTACAAATAAAAGATTTGCGCGATTTTGTAATGAGACTTATTTATAGTCAAAAAGGATCTTGTTACTGCCGGCATACATTGCCCCACGGCTGGGCCAGGACCCATTAATGATCTCGATTTTTCTTAACTTTTAACTATCGTATTTTCTCTTTGATGAAGCTCTGCTCCAATAAAAAAATGAAAGTATTTATTTATCGATAAATGTACATTTAATGTATAATAGAATACGGGAATTAACGCGAACACGCATTTTACCTTAAAATGCCTAACGTTTCGGCGCAGGTTGCACTCGCCGTGGTCCCAGGCAGACTGGAGCAGCGATGACAGGACTTCGTGTATATGAGGCGGACGAATGTCCATCCACCCTCATATTTTGATTTTTCCAACCGCCAACACACACTACACTAACCGTGTCCCTATTCTGTGAGCTAACCGATTGCGAAACATAGCGAGGTTTTGTAACAGTAATCACTGGATTCCACGTCGCGGATAATTTGAAGCCGTCTTCCCGATTGAAATTTGGATGTTTCTTGATTTCGATCGCTTCACGAACAATCCTCGAGTATTTACGTCGGAAACGTGCGCGAGTGGAAACATCGTTGATATTTTTAACTAAGTGTCGCGATTGGAACTTATTACCTACGTGTGTACGTATCAAACCGCGTAGTGACATTGCGCATTCCCGTAATATTCTAAATAACGCGAGTGAACGGCTTCTGAGACAATTAATACGGAACAAACACAGTGAGCTTAACCGTATTCATAGCGAGTTATACGTGTTACATGTGAAGTGTAGTGTTAGTTTATCACGCGAAGATTACGACTTGTGTGATCGGGTAACGTATCTTCAGGCTTCTCGGACCTTCGAGTTGTGTAGTGAAACCCATGAGCGTAAGTTCTCGAAGGAGTACAACCGAAGGTATGTCGAGAAAAATACGTCACCGGCTGTACCCGATCCACTGACTAAAACCGTCGTAAACCTTTCAAATGTGAGTTTAGACCAACCTACGATTAACATCTTGGCCAAAGGCATGAACTTCGCACTAACGCCTAAGCGAATTCCGTTCGAAAGTGTAATCAGTAGCGTCGAGGAAACGATTGCTCGTAATAAAATACCGCCCGGCGACGCCGATACCCTGCGACAGGACGTTGCGGTTATATTACGAAAATCGAAGGTTCCAGCGAGTAATACCACTGCAGAAGAGCGTCAAGCACTGAAACTTATTCGGGATAACCGGGATATATTAGTGCTTAAGGCCGACAAGGGAAACGCCACTGTAGTGATGAATACAACTGATTACCAACAGAAAGTTCGGGATTTGTTATGTGATAACAAGGTATATAAACCGGTATCATATAACCCTACGGCTAGAGTAACACGACGAATACGGACGCTGATACAGGACAACAAGGACCTTTTCACGGAAGACGAGTACGAAAGACTGTATAAACCGAAGTCGCACCAACCACCGAAATTATATGGCCTGCCCAAAATACACAAGTCCAACGTACCACTGCGGCCTATCGTGAGTCAAATCGCCTCTCCTACTTACGACCTTGCAAAGTACGTTGCGTCAGTATTGCAGCCACTTGTGGGAAATACACCGTCTTTTGTGAAAGATTCGCGGCACTTCGTCCAGATTATTAAGGACCTTAGATTGGAACCGGGCGATGTCATGGTGAGTTTTGACGTCGAGTCGCTCTTCACCAATGTTCCAATTAAGGAGTGTTTGGACGTGGTAAAGACCAAGCTAGAGGACAACGAGATGCCGTTTAACTATATTGATCTTCTTAAAAACTGTTTGGACGGCAACTACTTCCTTTTCCAAGGCCAACATTACCTTCAGATTGATGGCGTCGCAATGGGCAGCCCCGTTGCCCCTGCACTGGCTAATCTCTGGATGGAGCACTTTGAGGAGAAAGCATTGGCACTCGGACCAAAAACCATACGGCTTTGGAAAAGATATGTGGACGACATCTTCTGCATTATCCAAGGAGGTCAACAGGAAGTAGATCAATATCTAGAACACCTAAACTCCATTCACCCTAAGATGAGGTTCACCTACGAAATGGAGACGGACAGGTCGTTGTCATTCCTAGATGTGAGGGTTGCCGCGAAACCCGATGGATCCTTATCACACTGTGTTTACCGGAAACCGACACACACAGATAGATACCTGCACGCTACATCACATCACCATCCCCGTCACTTGCAGTCCGTTATGACGTCACTGAAGAACAGAGCTCATGACCTCTGTGACCCTGAACATGTTGGGAAGGAGCTGGAACATGTTCAGGAGGTACTACGAATGAACGGATACCACGTAAGTCGACGAAGGAACAGGATCACGAAACGGAGTAAACATCCGGAGGTCAACAGACAGCCCGCCTACTTGCCCTACGTTAGAGGAGTGACTGATAAGATCGGGAATGTATTGAAACAATACAGCATCAGCACAGTGTTCACGCCGGGGGCAAAAGTCAGCAGCATGGTGGGCACACCGAAGGATGTACTACCGTTTCAAACACCAGGTGTCTACAAGATCAACTGCAGCTGCGGTAGTTCCTACATAGGCCAGACTAAGCGGTCGATAGCTGAAAGGGTCAAGGAACATATCGCCGCTGTTAAGAACCGTCAAATCAGCAAGTCAGCCATTGCGGAACATCTACTCGAAGCAGGAACTAATCACTGGATTGAATTCCATCGCCCTCAAGTCCTCTCCACTGAACGACATTTCTACTCGAGGATTGTTCGTGAAGCGATCGAAATCAAGAAACATCCAAATTTCAATCGGGAAGACGGCTTCAAATTATCCGCGACGTGGAATCCAGTGATTACTGTTACAAAACCTCGCTATGTTTCGCAATCGGTTAGCTCACAGAATAGGGACACGGTTAGTGTAGTGTGTGTTGGCGGTTGGAAAAATCAAAATATGAGGGTGGATGGACATTCGTCCGCCTCATATACACGAAGTCCTGTCATCGCTGCTCCAGTCTGCCTGGGACCACGGCGAGTGCAACCTGCGCCGAAACGTTAGGCATTTTAAGGTAAAATGCGTGTTCGCGTTAATTCCCGTATTCTATTATACATTAAACATGCAACGCGAGAGTTTAAAAGTTATAAATGTACATTTAGACTAGCATTTTGGATTTTTAAAATGGAACTTAGTGTTTAGTAACTGACGAATTACGCTTAATACAGAAAAACTTGAGTAATTTTACAGGGACAATGCTTTTCTCTCGTATCGGTTTAGTAAAATTATACGCGATAATTCTTTCTCGCAAATTTTACAAAATAAAACTAACGCTCTCTTCTTTTAACTTGCACCATTCGAATTAAGACAGCAATAAAATAACGTCAAGCATGCGAGTGTAAAATTTGTCACGATCAGTTTGCGCCGAGTCGATCGATGTACTGCCTTCTCCTCACATCCGGGTAATGTACGCTCTTATCCGGATGCGGATTTTATATTGCACGAGTATTGACGGGTTGGGTGTTGACGTGGTTTAGAATTCGGTGTTGAACTTATTCGTATTTTGCAGTTTTTGGTTTTGTTGGAGTTAATTTGTGCTGAAGTTTACTATTTTAATGTTGTTAGTAATAGGTAAGCATTCAAAAATTTTACTGATTACTAACAACAGTTTCAGTTGTTGCATAAGCTAGTAGAAACGGAACCTATTACTATCCATATTTGGGGCAAGGATCTCTTCACAAAATTACTGAATCTACAACCTTAGGTAAGTTTTAGATTCAGTAATCGAATATTATATCTGATAAAGAATTTATTTCGGATTTGACTGGAATGTGTTTCGTTCTTTTTAAGATACGTATCGCTATATTGGTCAAGTGAGGCGTAATTTTTATTACAATTATTTATGGAGTTTCAAACATTTGATTACAGCTTAAATCAATTAATTACAATACTAAACCCAACTAAATTACCTATCACAGTAACAAATCAGACCGCATCACATCAAATTAAGTGTACCTCATAAATGTATGCACCACTCTACAATATTACCTAATTAATAAGTCATAATCGCTAAGCGCGGGTGCTAAACGCGCGATCTGTCAATTTGAACGCAAATCCGATTCGCATCCATCACCGATCGCGGCATTAGCACGAGCGCATTAATTAACAATTAGTTGGACGCGCGTCAACGCGTTCGCGCGTCCGCTACACGCGCGGCGTGACGGGTGATGCGGCGAGGTGTTAGTGATAGCGGGCTTCTAAGCTGTATTAGATTTATATTTATATGTTTGTAATAATATAGAATATTTTTTGTAGAGGGTTTTACTCAAACTATTTATCCGTAAAAAGATCAATAATATATTATGTAAGTAAATAATACATTTTAAAAACATCGTTTTGATAATAATTTGTATATTTTTTGAGATTGCAAAAAATTACAAATTAAGAATTTGAGCTTTTTCATACTTACTCACTCACTCGCTCTTCAACGGCTCAAACCTAAATCAAAACGTGCACTTATGAATTTAATGAACATCAAAATACAAAAGTTAACTTGTTTCTAAATGTTTGTTCTACTTGATATGGCTAACACCAATCAAGGAGGACTAGATAAAAAGGTTAGAAGCTAGGAAGCATATGCAATGGATAGGAAAGAGCTATCAGTGAAGATGATGACGTCATCACAACAGCGATTTCAAAACATTGCTCTTGTACTGTCTATATCGTCCTTCAAATCGCTCCCCGCTCTCCGCTCGCAGTGCGGCAACATCTCAACTTTGACGTTTCGGACGCGTAATGAAGTTTGTGGCGTGAGGTTGTCAGCGCGACATGCTGACACCGACACCGGACACCCGACACCATATTGCGTACAACACAGATTACTTGGCAAAAATCATGTTTTGTACATTAGAATATAATAGTACTAGAACATTATTATACAGTTTCTAATATTTCTTCTGTAATGGAGGGTGTAGACAGAGGTCGAGGGTGTAGGTGGAATTGGAATTCGATTTAGTCAAGAGTCATTCGGCTGTAGATTAGTAACGAACCCGGTTTATGGCAAATTGTGCTATTCCATGCTATTTATAAAGCTAATTTTTAAAAAAATTGATTGTTTCATTTTTCAATGAGGTATATCAAAAGACAGAGGTTAAGTTTAAAAGAGAAAATAGCGGTTTTCACTGTTCACACAGCTTAAGCTGTCGATTTCACTACCTTGTCTCCTAAAAGAGTAAAGGAAACGATTAATAATCATATTAAGCTTAGTAATATTTACATACTTACATATTATCACGCCTGTTTTACCCTAAGGCGTAGGCAGAGGTGTATGAAAATACACCCACGGTTCGCTATTAATAGACAAAGGTCAGTCCCATGTAATAAGGGGCCTATTGTTATTTACTGGGCACGTTAACAAACTCTGGGTACTATTGAGAAATACTCTAATATTTCTTTAAAAGTAGTTAAGTTCTTTGCCCGACCCAGGAATCGAACCCAAAACCTCATAATCAGCCGTTAAAAGCAGCAGATCAGCTGTTAAAAATATTCTTTATACGGTATAACCTGCCTATAACTTCCTAATACATTTTACCACCAAGAAAACCACCCTAAAAAAGGTAAAATTTTCAATAAGGAAACTGCCAATATCCCCTTGCAAACGCTTCACAAGTTATTATTAAATGTTGCATGTATTAAAATTTATAGAAAACCACCCCCCACCCTTACTGATGTCGATTTTATTGACGATGTAAGGGATGAATTTTCATGGATTGTAAATTTTTACGTCTTAAATTGGTATTGAAATGTTTTCAGCCCGTTTTTACTTGAGAAGGTTATGAATTTTTAATGTTAATGCTTGTAGGTGTTTGAGGCAGTGTAATATTGGGGTTCGATGCTCGATTGAGAAAGTATTGTTTTTTGCTGCTATAGTTTTGTTGGATATTACATCACATCTGTTTCGGCCAATAGAGAATAGTAGTTTACCGTCTAATATTAGGTCGGGGAAAAAGTCTTTTCGCATTATAGTATGTATGAACTTGTAATAAAATCTTTTCTCTACACAAAAGAGCTCGATATTTGGGTACCTCACGAGCTCACTGAAAGAAACCTAATGAACCGTGTACTCATTTGTGATTCTTGAAGCCAAAGATATTTTATTATAAGTTCATACATACTATAATGCAAAAAGACTTTTTCCCCGACCTCAGAGTTACAAATCTTTGCCCATAAGGAACTATTCTTCTTCTATGTCTCACAATTGTTCTCAATTACCACCGTAAAATCTTTTGCAATACCATTTTTTACATATAATTTTATAAAATACCAGCTGACCCGCGCAGCTCCGCTCACGTTTTCTTGTTTTCATTTAATACCGCGCATTTTCAAATTTATTTAACTTTTACACCTATTCTGGACTTCCACAAGATCAAAATTAGCCAAATCGGTCAAACCGTTCACGAGTTTTAGCGAGACTATCGAACAGCAATTCAATAACGGATAGCAAATATATATAGATAGATATATCTATGCAGTTCTTAGTTAAAAGACCAAAAGTTACATATATTTCTAAAAAGAAAATAGCATAAAAATCTTCTTTCATCTCGTATCAAATACAATCTATAAGCAATTTGTAGGAGACGGTTGTTAACACTCTTTTATCTCTCTCTTCGAAGATTGAGGCAATTTGCTGCGATGTATGAATGTACGTCGTTTTTTATTCGATACATATCTATTGAGGCATCGATGGAGGGCGATAGTGTATGCTAATGGGGTAATACTTTCTGTTTTGTTTGTATGTATGTATGTATGTATTTTGCAGTATGTTTGGGTTGCGATTTGTTGCTAGCTGTTTAAATTATCCAGTGTTTTTGTGTACAAGTGTCAAGCGTCTTTTGCCCATCCCTTCGTGAAAAAGCGTGATTTGAAATTTGTATTTATGTAACAGGACTGGAAACGACTATAATTGTAAAACAAATAAATTGAACCCATTAATGTCCCACTGTTGGGCAGGGGTCTCCTCACGTAATGAGGGAGGTAACTATAATTGTAGATCACATAAATAATAAATATTTAAGTCTAAAAATTCGAACGCAACATTTCCATGGTAAAAATGGTAGATCGAATTTAAAACCAATAACAACTAAACTGTCTTTCTAAAAATCTAATAATAAATTTAACCCATTACTGTCCCACTGCTGGGCAAGGGTCTCCTCCCGTAATGAGGGAGGGCTTTGGCCTTGAGTCCACCACGCTGGCCAAGTGCGGGTTGGGGACTTTGCATGCCCTCAATAAATGTATTAAACAAATTTTAGGCATGCAAGGTTTCCTCACGATGTTTTCCTTCACCGTTGGGGCATGTGATAAATATTTCTAATACACACATAACTTCGAAAAGTCATTGGTGTGTTGCCTCGGGTTCGAACCTGCGACCACTTGAGTAGGAGGTGTCAACTTATACCACTCGGCTATAGCTGCTATAAAGATCTAAATCTTATAAAAATATATTCATAACGTACATTATTGCCCAAAGGAGGGAAAAACTGTTCTCATGTTGATTTCTTTAATAACTCTTCTAGTGCAGCCGACCCCCAAGTGTCGATGTCGTGAAGCTATTGTTTCCAACACATATTTATGTGAGTTATAACTTACAATACAAAGTAACGTCTTGCAAAACGCGTGTACGAATTTCGATACTCATGTTAATGTCTGTGCTTTAGACCTAGAAGATAATAAGCAGTAGGTAGAAGATAATACGCAGCGAAACAGCTGAATCAATTGTAATGAAACTTGCCATAGGGATAGTTAAAAGCACATATTATGGTTTTTTTTTCAGAAATTGAGTCTTAGCGTTTAAGCCTGTATACATGCAAATTATAAGGTCAAATAATTTCAAATATGTTCAGTACTTTTGTAGATTACCTGAGGAACAGGGAATACCTAAAAATAATTACTCCCAAAATTCTTCTCTTTTTAATATAAGGTGTAAGGAATTGAAATCAATAGTCTTGCTGCGAATATCTCCTCACAGCGCGAAGGAAACATCGTATCACTAAAGGAATCAAACGCCGGAAGCGGAAAGGAGCGTATTTTTCGAATTTGAATTCCGAACTCCGGTTACATCCGGAACGGAACTAGAACATTTTACGAGAACTTTTTAACGGAATAGCGAATTTCTTTTTAGTTTTATGATCAGTATTAATAATGTTCTTTGTAGGGATATGGCTGGTGTGCTCGTAAAGTAGTCGATTTGAATAAGCAGAATCGGTTTAAAATATTCTAAGGTTTTGTGGATCGACGACTTTTTTAAAAACTGTAATATCTAGTTATTTTTGCTAGGTATGTTTTGTGTTTAAGAAACCTACACATTAAAGACACTGACTAACTGACACGATGTATTGAGTACTTGATGCCGGTATATAATGTACTAGCTGACCCGCGCAACTTCGCTTGCTAATATAATCATAAGAGAGAATGGTGAAATTTTTCCCCGTTTTTGTAACATTTTTTACTCGTACTCTGCTCCTATTGGTTGTAGCGTGATGATATATAGCCTTTAACCTTCCTCGATAAATGGGCTATCTAATACTGAAAGAATTTTTCAAATCGGATCAGTAGTTCCTGAGATTAGCGCGTTCAAACAAACAAACAAACAGACAATCAAACAAACAAACAAACAAACTCTTCAGCTTTATAATATTAGTATAGATATAATATTAGTATAGATATACTACTGCCTTTGTGAATGAAATCAACCAACATTAAGACATGGACTTGCGATTGTAAACAACAACACACGTATTCAAATTAGAAATTATTTTTTAAATAATTATTGAACAAAAAATAATATGTTTCCACAACTTTTAATAACCACAACTCTATCATACACAATACACATAGATTGTAAAAGCGATGTTTATTTATATTGACTGCTGCTACAGTATCGCAAAAGGACATCTGTAAAAAAAAACAAATTTCACTACAACAACTCTTAAATCCTATCAAAGGAAGGCGATATTCCTAACGTGCCCAACTAGAGACGTCTACAAATCGATAAACAAATACACAGATACTCAAAACACCCCAACTACCTGAACAAACAAACGAGAAAACGAGCCCGTGACGTATGCGGTAAATCGTTTGGCAAACGTGAAATAATATATCGTATGACATAACAAATTCAATATAAATAGTTTTGTCCCTAGCGCTGCCATCAAAAATCCCTCTCGCGAACTACATTTATCTGTATTAGAGGAGGTAGCTTTTATACTGTAGTGAGACAGGCAGAATTTGAATTTAAATGGCGAGTTGTTTTTTTAATTCTTGTCAAAAATAATCTTGCCTCCGTGGTGCAGTGTTTTTGGTCGCCACGCTGCGCCGTTACCATTGCGCCGGGAGGTCGTGGGTTCGATTTCCACCCGAAACAATTATTTGCGCGATTTGCAAGTAATTGTTTTGGGTTTGATTGTACTTTGTGTCCTTTGTTTGTATGTTTGTAAAAGTCCCCGCGACATAAGAGCAATTCTTAGTGCAGTTGTCTTTTTAAAAAAAAAAAAAAATTGTAATCAAAATTATTTTCTATGAATATCTTTACAAAAACTTACTTTGGAAACTGTCTCCAGCTCGCATAAACCGTCCACAATTTAAAAGAAGCAAATCAATGTCATTCGTGACAGGGGCAAAGGCACGTCATATTAGTCTGAATATATATCAAGACATTACTATTCCGTGAGAGTCCGATGTTTGATACCTGCCCCAAGGAGAGGGGTTATAGTACTCTTTAAGAACTGAGGGATTGATTTTGAAGTGGTTTTTATAGTTCTAATAGTCATGAAGTAAAATTGTAGATTATGTTCAGATTTTCTTTTCATCTTTATATATTTTTAAAGACATCTGCCTCACTGAGATTTGCTCTCGTGTCGCGGGGTCTTTTACGAGCATATAAATAACGGACATGATGTATAATCAGACCTGAAACGATTATATTTGTAAATCGTACAAATAGTTTTTCCGCGTGGGAATTGAACCCACGGCCTCCCGACGCAATGGTATCGGCGTAGTGACCTTAACCACTGCGCCGTGTTCTTTAAGCTAGATTTCATTGCAATCAGTTTAGTAGCCAAGTAAGCGACTTTTCAAAGCACACAGCGGTCACCCATCTGTGGAATGACCGGGCCAAGGGTTACTTAATCCCTGGATTGTTTACCGACTGGCAACTGTATGTGAGTGCCTAACAGAAAATATTACACTGCCGCTATACCAAGAGGAAAGCCATTGTTGATTGCGGAAAACCCACCTTAGAAAAACACGTGTGCCTCTCCACATGATCCAATTTCCTCAATATCGTAACAAAAAGACTACCAATTCAATTCCACTTAGAGCAGACACTTATAAAAGGGAAATCCAAGTACAGTCATAAGCAAAAACACGTGCACACTAGCTGACTGTGCACTTGCTTGCGTTCAAAGTTTTACTCTTTTTTATTCTATTATTTGCAGCTGAGAGTTTGATTTTTGAAAAAAACATACCTGAGACCTGTCTCAATCTCTCTTAATCAATCATGCTGAGTATTATCAAAATCCATTCAGTAGATGTTGTGTAAAAAAAATAACAAAATGCAGTAAGTACAATAATAGTAGTTAGTCTCTCTCATACTAAACCTAAATCTTATAACGAGATCACCAAAAATAATTTTAGTTTGTAGATTGTTAACAATCAAATAACAGTTCAATTTTGCCAATATAATATAGTATTGCGGTTTGCGTTCATAATAATAAGTTGAAAAATGAGACAGTGTGTATGTGTTTTTGCCCGTGACTGTATCTACACATGCCAACAGGCCTCAGGCAAATAACGTCTTTTACAAATTGGTACCGAACGAATCACATTTTGATTTTATTTTACAATTTCTTTTCGATACCTTACATTTAAGAAGGGAGTATGTGATTGCTAGATAAATTTGGACTTTATTGCTAAAAGCTCAAGGTTGAAAGCTCAATAAAGAGGGTGTTCAAGTGATTTTCTTGGTATGGTGAGAATACAGGGGATAATATTCGTTGCGTTGACATGTTTTTATATTTATTTTTTGGATAATTGTTGTCTGTTAATTTTATTTAACCGTAGTACTGCGTTAGAACTCAGGTGCAAAATATTTACAAAATATACGTCGCACAGACATAGTAATTCACTTGTAAAATTGCCTTAAACCTTTTACCACCTTTTTATCTATCTAATATTAAATAAAACACAGGAGCTACATGGTTCGAATCTGCAGAGTAATAATGCAATTAAAATAAGTAAAGAAAAGATACACATTTTTGCACCGATTACCGAAAAACTGTTTTCTACATCAAATCTATTTAGATTAGGAGGTCGTGGGTTCGAATTTGATCTTAGCTCGTATAACGGTTAACTGACAACGGTCTTTTTGATCTGTAAAAAGACAATAAAAAAAATGCACAGTTATGCAGGCCAACTTTTTGCCCGTATGTTTAACATAATGTTCAATAGTCGTTGTGACGTGAGGGGAGAGTTATTGATGTCTCTCTTCAGATCAACATGTCTGATCTGTGGGTAATAGCCGATGTTGCCGCGCTGATGCTGTTTCATCAAATTTGCGTTTTGTTACACGATTTTTTAAAGCCATTTTTGGAGTTGCGAGGGTTTGTTTTTAATATAAAGCTTAAGTTTTGTGATTGATGTGTTAATAGTTTACGTTTGGTTGTGATATCTACTTATTTTTGACTGTATATAATTATATCGACTATTATTTTTTAATGCACTTACCCGACTAGTTATTAGAAAGATATGCCAAATGCTTTTTATAGGATTTGACACCCGTTCAATACTTTGTATTTTTTTTTCAAAGATCGCCTTCCTTTACGAAAAAGCAATGATAGACGTATTTAAAACAGTTATCTTTCTTGTAATTTTAACTTCCTGAGGTATTCGTGCTGTTGGACAAGATATTAAGTTGTCGATCTCGACGTAAATCAGATATCTCTTTTACTAAGTATTTCGTACAAAAATGGTAATTTCAGTTTTAGGAAAGAAAAAAATCCTACCAAAATTTCCATTCCTTCCTTCATCAAACTTGTTTCTTCATTTCCCTTTCTTAATATGAAGATTTATGTGCAACATTGTCACATGACCACATGGCCATGGTCGTAAACCCGTTCATTAGGCCTCCATCGGTGTCCACATCTCGCGGCACTCGTAAAAATAAGTCACGAGTCCCACAATAAGGCATACGAGACGCGTTGTCAACGAATGTCTTATACGTGCCGTACTCTTATTGCGAGCGCACTGATGTATATGTAGAGCTGGCAAAAAACTACCGTTTTGACTATAAGTTAACTTTTAATTTTGAGTCGTGATGAATTACTGGGACGCAATATTATGTGGAGCTCAAAGAAGGATAAAAAATACGATGCATAAATAAATTAAATTAATAATGATCTGTTTGTAACGGGCTCAAACAAATAGCACATGCTGCGGTGGTATGGTGCAATAATCTTCAGAGCATGGTTTTTTCTTTTTTTATCCCATTACTGAGGGGTTAGGAGGTAGTGTGGGTTGGGGACTTTGCATGCCCTCAATAAATGTATTAAACAAATTTTAGGCATGCAAGGTTTCCTCACATGATTACTTTTCGTCAAATGACCATCTGACATAAACTCAATAATATCTACATATGAATAATAAAAAACTCTTAAAAGTATGATGAATTACCAGGCGACCAACACTTTGACTTCAACCAACACTTTTTCATAGAACCTCAGAATTACACAAAAATAGATAACACTTTAATAAAATCTAGTATCAATTCTATCAGGAATTCAGCATTCACAAACATTTCAACTTCAAACATTTGGGCTTACTCTACCAACTAAATGCCAATATGATTGTACTCTATCCTTCTTTAACAACTCTACCATCACTTTTAACTAAGTTATGACGTTACGTCAACTCTACATCTACAGAACTCTATGTATCGGCTTTTACGCGTGCCTAGGTAAATATAAAGGTATAAAAGTGACGAATGTGAGGTAGAGTTTGAAGGATAGAGACATCCGTTGTATTATAGAGCATGACGAATCTGTGCGGCACGTGAGGGGAATAACGCGATGATTTGCGGTCATTTTTGTAGATATAGAGCTTCGTAGAGATGTAGAGTTGTGGTTTCTGTTCTTTTTATTGTTGGGTTATTGGTTTATTACATTATTGAGATTGTTGGATATTTTTGTGACTCTACCGGGACTATAAGGTATATTGGAGAGCGCCTCTATCAAACATAAGCCAGTCCAAAATGTTTTACGCACTGGTATGTTTTCGACCGAGTTCAAAGCAATGAAAGTGGAAAAATGACAACTTTTTTAAATCTAAAGTAATTGTGACATTTTAGTGCAAAATTATGTTGCTTTTGACTATATTTTTGACCATACGCGCGACGAAATATTGAACTGAGATAGTTGTAAAAATTGGTTTTAATGTGGATCTTTAACAACCGTCTTATGGCACAAGGAATACTCTAAAATAATAATTATGCATGTATTGCCTAATAAATAGTATAACTAACAATAAAATAAAAACCTCATATTCACATTTAAACAATTAATAAAAAACTATATAAGTATAATTCTATTCTCTACATTTCAATTCATGTTTCGGCTATATTCAACATTCAGTAAAAATCCTTTTACGAGCAAGCAAGCAAGCAAAAGTTTTACATTCTCCATCTCCTCAAATCAATGTAATAACATCATCAAATCATCACATGAATTCCTCCCTATACATAAAAACATTGATGACCAATTTGAAAGCAACACCCTACAATCTTAGCTACCTGCGAGGAAGTAGGGTGGCCAGTTATAGCGACATAAAACGGGACATCTCCCCTCCAGGATTGACCACACTTTACGGCCAGAAAATAGGACTAATAAAATATTTTATCTTACTTTTTACTTACGCCAAATTTGTTGCGATGTTAAATGATTGGTAAAATTGTTGTATGAATTATTCAATAAGGATTTTGTAGTTTGATTAATTTTGGTAGAATATTTTGAAATAGGGTATAGTGCGGGTTGACGTTTGTTGTCGTTAGACTAGTTTCTCTATTCTGTTATACATAGAAAAATCGATCTAATGCATAATTGACTAATATAATGACAGCAAAATTAACTAATTACACTTTTACGGATAAACTGCTGAAGCAATTTTCATAAAGTGTGACATGAATATCTAAAAATAAACTACTTACTCGTTATCACAGGAGTGTGGGTCACTAAGTTAAATATGTAACAAGTGTTATATTATACTAGCTGACCCGCGCAACTTCGCTTGCATCACATAAGAGAGAATGGGTCAAAATTTTCCCCATTTTTGTAACATTTTTTACTGGTACTCTGCTCCTATTAGTCGAAGCGTTCCTCGATAAATGGACTATCTAACACTGAAAGAATTTTTGAAATCGGACCAGTAGTTCCCGAGATTAGCGCGTTCAAACAAACAATCAAACAAACAAACTCTTCAGCTTTATAATATTAGTAAAGAAGTAAAGATTAGTAAAGATAATATTAGTAAAGATTTATACATCAGCTGATAATGGCTTAATACTTAAATTCAGTCGATCATTGTCTTACTTAGATTTTGAATTAAAGTAGATGAATAGCATAAAGGTTTGAAATAAGCTTGTGTTGGTAGGGACCGTTATAAGTGGCGTTATTTGGACTCTACCTTTTCCTAATACCAAGGAAAAAGACGTGATTTTGTATACGTATGTAATGACATTAACTGACGTTCAATTAATTAATGTAGTCCCACAAATTATGCGAATGCTTGAACTATTGATAAAACCCTTACTATCAAATTATTTTTGACTTCAGTAAACAAATATTTCATATATTTACATACCTTATTATCATTCATTACAAAAACAATGACATGATTGAAGGTAGTGCATTCAAACATAACGGAAGGCGACGACTCTGCGGCGAACATTACGCGGCGAATTGACAGCCTCGTAAAACAAAGGTGTATCATCAAACTTTTATATCTGTTGGGGTAGACAGCGTTGTTACGTGTGTGATTTTATACTTGTATTCGTTTGTGTTTGAAGGAATAGAAAGATTTACAACAGTTGCCAATTTTGGATTTTTTTTGTGAGTTTTCATTTATTCGAATTTTCAGTCAATTTTGTAGCGACTGTGTCGTGTGTGGTCGACTTGTTAGCAAATAATTTGAGATATAATTAAAGATATATTATTACGGGCTAATAAAATATTATCAATTCATACACTTTCTTTCTTTGCAAAGCATAATCTCAGAAACGGCCGAACCAACTCTTTCAATGCATTGCTTGTGATGATATTTTCTAAAAGGACAAAAAAACTTGAAAAGTTCAAGCACAGTAAGGAAGCAATAAATATGACCAATTACCTTCCATTTACCCTTAAAACCTCATAAAATTCATCCCCTTCTGTCAACTAACCGAGATTCTCTATAAAAAGTCTATAAAAATCCATCAGTCTTACAGTGATTTGACAGTAGGTGTAAAATACTAGGGCAATATTAACGCAGTACCAATAAGGGTGGTTTGTCGTAAAAATTACCCACAAAATCAACCCCTGAGTCCCGTGAATGTGGAAAAAGTTAGTTTTTTTATGACCAGCCATTTAGTATAATAAATCGATTGATGAAAAAATAAACAGCAAAGTTTGTAAATCGTCTATCCACGTTAATATTATGGTAAATCAAAAAAAAATGTATGTCTGAAACATTTTCACATTCAAACCACTAGATAAAATTTCATCATATTTAACATGAAGCTTGATAAAACCACGACATACTACTCTCTTTTCAAAAAGTCACCCCAAAACTTCTTTAATCGGAGGTGAACATTTTAACACAAGCAGAGCCAGGCAGTCTCGCTATTGAGAAACGTAACCCGAAAAGTCTCGCTTCCTATTTCACCCCCAAATAATAATAGTCCAAATGTCAAAGAAACAATCGCCACAAGCCATCTAGACGTCTAAATTGGAACTATCTTTTTACATCAATCATTAAGACCGCTTAGAGCTTGAATTAAAATCAGACTGTTAGCTGTCAAGTGCCTATTTCAAAGATATAACTAGGTTTACAGTTATCTAGTTATTTGATATTTCCTGAAGGCTTTTCATGACAGTAGAAGCTTATTTGATTGACTTTGAAGGATAAATTATTGGGATAATCGGGCCAAAATATTAGTACAATCTAGTTTTAAATGTGGATCGTTCAGGGTTGTATAACTATTATGCTCGTGTAAAATAACGAAACAAACAAAAATCACGTTTTTATAGATAGGTTGCCATTTAATAATCTGTAGTTCGCAATTTACAATGTTAGTACCATGAAATATGGGGCGAGCTCATTGCCATATACTGGAAACGTAACCAAAATTTGAGCTCCTATTGAAAATATTTTAACAGAAATAACCCAACAGCAATTTGCGCAACTTGGGTACCGAATCTGAGACCTTGAGATCAGCATTCGGCATAACTATGCTCTACCAATCAGCCAAATTAATTTGACAAAATAATATTCAACCTTAAAAATTACGACTAAAAATGTCCTTTCTAAAATTAGTATTCTTACAATGTCAGTAGTCTAAACACTTGGAAATTAAACGAATTTCACACTTCTTTTTATTTCAAAAGACGATGTAATTTTCAAATGAAGGAGGGGTAGTAAATCAACCCCCTCGATACTCGAGTGTCACGTCTCGAGTCAATTTAACACTCAATTTGTGTTAAAAAAGTATCTCGACGGTGAAAGGGTTAAATGGGGTTAAAAATTGGGAGTATTGGACTTGGTGATAAGGTTCTAATGATGGGTATATTAAGGTATTTAAGGTGATGATGGCACTATTTCGTTGTCAGTTCTGAGTTAGAAAAAAATACTACAGTCATAGTATTGTAATGTAACGATAACATATATACATAATAACACGCCTGTTTCCAATATGGGTAGGCAGCACCAAAGAACGCACTTGCTACGATACTTACATACTTCCCTTGCCTTATTCACATCCATCCGTTCGCGTTTATTGCGATTTTTCAGTTTAACATTAACATTCCTGTAAATAAGATCATCATATCATCCTCAGCCGGGTGACATCTTGAACCTACTGAACAAAGACTTTAAAATCAAAATAAGTTTTAAACGCAAATCGGCCCTTACTTTTTTAATGCAAGAAAAAGACGTCACCATTCTAACCATTGCACAAAAAACAAAACAATTAAATGTTCCAAATTTTGAGACTCATAACACATCATCCTACTAATGTTATACATGAGAAAGTTTCTAAGAATGACTGTATGTATGTATAGATGTTTGTTACTCTTTCACGCAAATACTACTGAACCGATTACGATGAAATTTGGTATATAGCTAGCTGAAGACCCAGAATAAGACATAGGTTACTTTTCACCCCGGAGTTCCATGCGGTAGGGTTTCCACGCGGACGAAGTTGCGGGCGGCCTCTTATACACCATAATTCTGGAGCCGCTATGGGCAGTTATATATCCAAACAAACTGAACATAATCAGCTCCACCATCCGATAAATCAGTCCATTGTCTAACAACCCATTATCTTAAACTAAGTGCGACAAACTTCCCAACTGCATTCAGTACATATACGTTCCGAAGTCCAGCTAACTTGGGGCTAAGTTTCCAAGCAACCGGACTATGGTCATACACGATTATGACGCGGTACGCTTGAAGAACTTCCCCTAACGCTTTTGTATGGTCAGTCCTGTAAGTTCTGTGACGTATATATGACTAGCTTCTACCGGCGACTTCGTTCGCGTATATCTATACTAATATTATAAATGCGAAAGTAACTCTGTCTGTCTGTCTGTCTGCTACTCAACACGCCTAAACTACTG
Organism: Anticarsia gemmatalis; assembly: GCF_050436995.1. Classification (NCBI taxonomy): domain Eukaryota; kingdom Metazoa; phylum Arthropoda; class Insecta; order Lepidoptera; family Erebidae; genus Anticarsia; species Anticarsia gemmatalis. Next base: position 1,359,313 of record NC_134764.1, on the reverse strand, counting down.
AACCAATTAGCATGAAATTTGGTATGAAGATATTTTGATACCCGAAAAAGGACATAGGCTACTTTTTACCCCGGGAAAATGACGCATTCCCGTGAAAAAATTCAGGTGGCGGACGAAGTCGCGGGTAAAAGCTAGTATGCTATAATTTGAAAACTTAGTACAGAGCCTTAACATGCTCGAAACAATTGGATTATTATTATTGATTCTTTCTAATCTATACTAATATTTTAAAGCTGAAGAGTTTGTTTTGTTTGTTTGTTCTCTCTATCTCAGGAACTACTCGTTAAAATTGAAAAAATATTTTTGTGTTGAATAGACCATTTATCGAGGAAGGCTTTAGGCTATATAATATTACGATACGGCCATTAAGAGCGGAGTAGCAACGAAAAATGTTACAAAAACGGGGAAAATTTCCATTCTCTCTTATGTGACGCAAGCGAAGTTGCGCGGGTCAGCTAATATGCTATAGTTTGATAATTTAGTAGAGCCTTGGCATGCTCGAAGCAGTTGGATTGTTATTATTGATTCTATGTAATTACAAAATAAGGCTGTATCAAACAAGCCACAATTCAACGCGGCTCGCACCCATTCACAACCTGTTATGGCGTTTCGTGTGCTGTGCCTAAAGCTTCCGCCCATGACTGCCTCTGTGGAGCGATCGGTAACGTATAAACCTGCTGATCACAAGGTCCTCGGTTGCATTCCTAGGTTGAAAAAGTGCTAATCTAATGTAAATCAGGCATTTTTTTACATTTTCATCAGTAGTCCGCAGATTGGTAACGTGTCCGATATGGCAATAGGCTCGCTCTCTGTTACATAAGCCACGATAATAAATTGCAAAACGTAAATGTATAATAACCTCTCTGTCGACGCTTTTGGTTGTAACAGGCGTCATATTATGTGTATATTATTATATGTAACTCCACCCATTTGTCAGATAGTTCAGTTTTAAAATATAAGGCGCCTGCGTAAAAAATATAGCAACCTAATAACGATGTCATCCATTGCTATTATAAAATAAATATAATTATACAATTGGCTAAAGGACGTCTAAATTTGTTTGAATATAATATTATTATATACCACTTGAACTATTATCAGGAACATAAAGTAGTTTTCAGAATAAAATGTGACTGTATTTCATCATTAGTCATGAGAAATGAAAGGTAAATCCCGAAACTTGTGATAAAATTGTATCAGGGAAGTACCTAAATTGTCATCTTTGTTCAGTGTTGCCAGTTTAAAAATTCAAATATAACTTATTTAAAGTTAGAAAAAAATAATTTGGTTAGGATTGGATTGTCGAGTCTTGGCGATAATGTATTTTATCCTAGAATATCCTAGAAGTATTTCAGAATAAAGTTTCATTTTATTACGTTAGTTATAATTTATTACGTTAAACAATATTAGTCTTTTAATTTTCACAAATAAAAAATCTCTAGTGTTGGCTAAGAAGCTCCTTAAAAAAACTGCTTGTTTTTTGCTTGGACTGTCTAACTGCTAGGCAAGGGTATCTTCACGATCTAGGGAGGGGTTAGGCCTTAATCCACCACGCTGGCCAATTGCGGGCTGGGGACTTTGTACGTGGCCAAAAAACGTGTTAATTAAAGACCTTTTAGTGATGCAAGGTTTCTTTACCGTATTTCTTTAACGTTAAAACAAAAAGTAATGATAATTATAATTATTTCTAATACATGACTACATAACTTCATGTCATTGGTGTGTTGCCTTGGGCTTGCTCCGTCGCTTGAGAGGTGACCACTTATACCACTCGGCTATCACTAGCTCTTGAGATCATGACTATCAGACAAATAGTCCTGTGCGGGTTTCGAAATACCATAAAAGGCAGTTTTTAAAGCAATGACTAATGAAAACATTGAGTCATAACAATGCAACTTTACATGTTGAACAGTACTTCAAACATATTGTTCCCGATCTAGTCATATCCTTATCGGATTTTTATCTATCCCCTATATATAACTCGACATGGTAGATTATTCGTCAATCTGCGATAGAATCACGGATAGATTGGTCTAGCAATTACAAGTGATTATTTCATAATATTGCATGGTGCAATTACATTATTTCTGTTGATGTTGTATCAACTTTTATTGTGAAACAAAATGGCTGAACAACGAGGAAATTTGGCCAGAAAAGCCTTTAAAGGTAAGCTATATTTATTTCTTTAATCATAGAAAATACTCGGTTTATGAAAGGGATACTGATTTTTTTTATTTAAATCTACTATTTAAGAAATATGGTTGGGTTTTTTTAATAACTTCGAGAATAAGGCAATAGATTCGTTGGTAGGACTGGTTGCCAGACTTTCAAGCTTCTGACCACTGGTAACGACTGTCAAAGATCTTTGAAAATAACCGCCGGGACTCACGATTTCACGAGCCTTCTGGGACATTATCTATACTATCTATACTAATATTATAAAGCTGAAGAGTTTGTTTTTTTGTTTGTTTGTTTGAACGCGCTAATCTCAGGAACTACTGAACCGATTTGAAAAATTCTTTCAGTGTTAGATAACCTATTTATTGAGGAAGGCTATAGGCTATACTATATCATTACGCTACGACCAATAGGAGCAGAGTACCACTGAAAAATGTTACAAAAACGGGGAAAATTTTGACCCATTCTCTCTTATGTGCCGCAAGCGAAGTTGCGCGGGTCAGCTAGTTAGTCATATATTGCTTTCCAATATTGATAAAAAATTGGATATTATATTTCATAATATATGATGGATATGAACCTACGACCTCTTACATGCTTTAAATAAGAAGCTATTGTGTCCTACCACTATGTTATCAATGCTCCAATGTAGTGAAATCACAGCTCTTTTTATATAAACCTTATAATAATACTATAAACAAACAATATACTGACCGATATGCGAGGAATACCCGTTATATTGGGAATCCCCTTTATTTCTTTGTCGGTTTGTAGTTCGAAGATAACAACAAAACGAGCCAAGGTCAATGTCCTTGTTCCAAATAATAACACCTCTTAAATTTATATGTATGAGCAGAAATGTATGAACTGCACCTGCATTTGCCATTTAAAATGTCAGCTCAATGTGAAACTCCGAGGTACTATTGAGAAAATTTGATAAAAATTAGAAAAAAATCGCAAATTCTTTGTTCAACCTGGGAATCGGATCTCAGACCTAGTGATTCGCAGTCACGTATACGCTACGCAGAAAATAGTCGTATTACGACTCTCGCTCTCATCGTATGGTTAGTGGTCAACCTAGCGTCAAAGTTGTTCAACCCGCCCGAAGGCCTTTGACGTGGCTTAACGACTGTTATCTTAATTGACAACAACCGGGACCGACTTTTTACGTGCCCTCCGAACGGAGACGCCCAGTTCAAATACCACTATGCGGTCACCCATCTATGGAATGACCGCGCCAACGTTTGCTTTACAAACAGATCGATTGCCACTGCTCGTGTCCCACTGTTGAGCTAAAACGTCCCCCTTTTCCCCTTCAAATTGGTGTGGGCAAGTTCCGACCAGACATTCTAAAATGCGTAACCACTAACTGAATTTGACGGCCTCCGCGGCGCAGTGGTTAAGGCAGCCGCCTCGCCACTACCATTGCGTCGGGAAGTCATATGTTGGATTCCCACACGGGACAATTTTTTAGTGCGATCCACAATTGTTGTTTCAAGTGTGACCGTTGTTTGTATGTTTGTTAAAGTCCCCGCGACACAAGAGCAATTGGCTAGTTGACTGGGTTAACAAAAAAATAATTAACTCGTACTCGTAAAAAGTTCATCTAGAATGCTCAGACTCTGTAGCTTTTTTCGGAAATAATGTCGAAATTGTAATTATTACTGACTGAAACATTTTAGTAGACGTGAGACTAACGAAAATATGTCATAGTGACGTCACTACGTCGTATTTTTTTGTTAAAATTTTTGACATTTCATAAAGAGTGGCTGATTTGACTGGTAGGCAACTACCCTGTTATTGGTGCGGGAGTTGTGTTTTATGAAGTATATGTGAGACTAATAATTAATGTCATTGTTTCAGATAAAAAATTGGAAGCTATTGTGTATAGCCAAGCGACGAATCTTACGGACCCTGTGCCGGACCCAAAAACGCCGTCTCCGGCCGACCCTGCCCAACCTCCTAAAACTTCAGAGAGTGGTAAGGACCCAGGATACCTTATAGCTGAACTAAAGAAGAAACCGACCAAGAAAGAAGAAGAAAGTAATAACTCTACATACCTATGCTGAAAGAGTTTTCACAATAGAGAAAGGAGATCATCCATCTCGGAAAAGTGTATGGAGCCTGAATAATCTCCTATAATTCGTTATTTTATAGTAAAATATTGAAATATGCTTTGGTTTTTTTTCTGATTTTAAGAAGATGTTGGATGCTCGTGGCTTAGTTAACAACAGCCGCGCGGATTGATCTTTGAAGGTAAGCCATGCTTGCCGAGGTTGATTTGTGAATGGGTGACCATCTTAAACATATCAAGTTCCTCCGTGTTTCGGAAATCTTGCGTGTTACATAGGGGTAGGCACATATCAAAGAACGCAAACGGCCGTCGACCACCTTAACCACTGCGCCACGGAGACACTCAAGCCAATAGCAAAATGACGTGTACTTACCTACTTTAGTCTACCAAAACTCCACGTGGGTGTAATCAGGTTGGCCATGATTCTTCTAATACAAATATGATGAAAGTAACTAGTTTAAACCATCGTTCATCATTTTGGAAAGTAGGTTATATAGTACAAAGCTTTGTGACGTCATAAAATATTACGTCATCAATGAAAGTGAAATATTCGAGAAACTAATTGGTAAGTATGGGTTTTACCATCGATTGATTAATAATGATGATTTTCTAATGAACTCGAGGCGCCCATTGCCATGTGGGTTAAGCAAACCTTGACGCGGTCACACCATAGATGGGTGACCGCATAGTGGTATTTGAACTGGACGGCTCCGTGCTTCGGAGGGCTCGTAAAAAGTCGGTCCCGGTTGTTGTCAATTATGAGAACAGTCGTAAAGCCACGTCAAAGGCCTAAAGGCGATTTGAACAACTTTAATACCTCCCACGCCAGTGGTCGCAGGTTCGAACCCGAGGCAACACACCAATGACTTTTCGAAGTTATGTGTGTATTAGAAATAATTATCACATGCTCCAACGGTGAAGGAAAACATCGTGAGGAAACCTTGCATGTCTAAAAATTTGTTTAAAACATTTATTGAGGGCATGCAAAGTCCCCAACCCGCACTTGGCCAGCGTGGTGGACTCAAGGCCTAACCCCTCCCTCATTACGGGAGGAGACCCTTGCCCAGCAGTGGGACATTAATGGGTTAAATTTACTTAATTTAATTTAATACTAGGTTGACCACTAACCGTACGATAATAAGAAGAATGAATGGTAAGATCCATGGAAAGATCCATGGTAGTCGTTAGAATAAAAAACAGTAGTTAGCAGCTTAAAAATCTGACAATCAGCCGTACCGAAGGGTATCGTGTTATATCCCAGGAAAGTGGGTTGTAGAGGTCAGGTAGACAGTCGCTCCACGTAAAATACTAATATCCAGTCCAACATAGCTTGGAAGAAAGGTTAGACTGAAATTGTTATACAAAGAACTAGCTCACTCAACTGATGTACGCTTTACTCCCACTTCTAGGTATTGTTAAGGGGGTTGATTTTGAAAAAAAATAGTTTCATTTTCCTTGAATTTTGACCGAGTTCATACTCGGTCAAAATTCAAGGAAAATGTATTCAAGTATTCATTCACCACGTACCTTGCCAAATTTTATCGAAATCGGTTCAGCCGTTTCTGGTAAAAAAGGGAAAAACAAACAGAGCTTTAGTTTTAAGTCATTCATTACTAAAAAAAGTTTTAAGCGAACTAAACTTTGTCTCACAATTTTAAATGACACAACCGCGAGGCACTATATTATGACACTATTGTGTAATGGGGAATTTTACAAACATTAGACAGTAAGCATTTTAACAATTTTGAAATAAAATTATACCCAATGTAATTTTATTATGAATCATTAACTTTTTTTCCATAGAGGAAAAACAATTTTCATCGACGTGGAACTTCAAGCGTTTTCTAAATTGACGTATTGTACTTTTGTGTAAGCCAACGATACTTCAGTATTTTATTAAAAAATTATTACCATCTTAAAACAGTGCTTGATTGCGGGCCATATGTTTGAAAAAATTTAAGACCACAATACGTATTACTTAGTCCTATGCGAACACAGCAAAATTCATCGAAGCGACCGTTGACCGACAAATAAATGCATTAAAAATAATGCCAAAGTAGAAGTTTGCAAATATTCAGCTCTATTACTAACTAAGCGATCACCCATCCATACAGTGAATGCGCTAAGTATTGCTTAACTTGTAACAGTAAATGTTAAATAACGCCATCTATTAATAGCTGTATAGAAATTAAAGTCAAGAACCAATCACTTCACCATCATTCTAATTGAAAACAATTAACTGGTCATACAATTTCTACAAGGAAATTCTCTCACCCTTTCACTCTTAAACGAATTTCGAATATCTATCTCTTTCTGCGAATTTGTATCACAGAAAAAAGACGTCAGTGACCTCAATACTTGCTTGGACAATCCAGAGTACGTGTCAATATTATTTTGAACCTTATTTTTGGCACATTAAGGTCAATATTCGAATAAAATGTAGTGTATTTGGTTTTACAAGTTTGCTATCGAAGTAACCTAACTATCAGTGTGCGAAAGACTGGCAGCCACATCGAACGCATTACGTTCTTTACTTAAAATTTTAAATTCGACTATTATTTTGTTTATTTGTGCCAGTATTGTGTTGTTTTTTTTTTGGATTTTTGTTGCCGCAACTACCTCTTATTTTTTGTAAGTTTTTTTTTGTTCTATTTTTAATCTTTGCGGGAGTTTCTGCAAACTTTTTTCGTTTCTTTACTGTTTTTTTTTCTCAATTAGGCACGTTTTTAGTTGCTGAGTGTGACAATGAATAGTATTATAAATATTTTAACGAGAAATACCTACTTTTTATTTAATTAAAACTGTTATAACAGCAAATGTATTGACTTGCCTGTTGCATATTCTTATCTTTCAATGTTAAAAATATTTTTATCAATCGATTAATGCACCTATCTTGTAAGTTTGTAATTATTAATGATTTTAAACTGTCAATTAGCAAAAACTTTGTAAAAAGACAAGCAAAGTAAGTAGCAGTACCTAAGTTGATGCAGTTTCAAATATATCATTTAAAAGTTAGAATCTATTGATTTCAGAGTTTTCCTTTACAATAAAAACATATTTTATGAAACTGAAATTTCATCAAAAAATGTTTGAAACTTCTATTTCTATACATTTACTATCAATTTAAAATAATCAAATGCCTATTTTTTATATACTCACTCATAATTTTAAGTGTAAAACCTTCATCTACAAAGCGATATCGCTATGCGTGTTCAGATTTTATAAACGATAGGTTTGATAATGAAATATTAATCATAGCTAAACAAAGAAATAATTGAACAATGAATTGATCAGTTTTCAAAAACCCTTCTTAAGTTTTTAGTTAAAAACGTCTCCTGATATATCCTTCATGAGTTGATCATTTTACAAAAACAGTAGCAACAATTGTTCAAGCCGCCCGGAGGTCTTTGACGTGGCTTAGCGACTGTTATCTTAATTGACAACAACCGGGACAGACTCTTGACGTGCCCTCCAAAGCACGAAGATGCCCAGTCAAATACCACTATGCGTTCACCCATCTATGAAATGACCAGGCCAAGGTTTGCTTGACCCACAGATGGTTTGTGATGCATGATTGCATGTCTATCACAGTTCCTGAAGATGGATTTTAAATTGTGATCAAAAGCCCTGTCTATTTTTTATTTATTATATGATTAGTGATCAATTCATTTACAAAGTTTGGAAAGTTACCCCAGAAGTGGGGTAGTTATTGAAAACATCCATTTATTTCTACGGTAAATAAGTGATGTCACATATGTAAATGTACTTTAAATTCAAATTATTGTTACCTATAAATCGCATTATTTACTGTAAATTTTCCTGTTTCTATTCGTATTATAATGCGTAATGTAATACAGCTAATGAATAGATACTTACGGAGGATTATAATATACTAGCTGACCCGTGCGGCTCCGCTCGCGTGAATTTCGTACTGTTGCTTATTCGTTTGAGCACGCGAATTGCGAAGCACTCGATACACCTACACATAAAAATGCTAACAACTCTTTGTCATCTAATGGTTATTTACGAAAGGGACCCGAAGGACACACAATGTGACACAGGCTCAGGCAGGTCTGATTTCCTGTGGTAACCTTCTTTTCCTCTCTCGTCTGTATCCGTACCAGTTTACAGTGTAAAATATAATACCTTATTATAGACTGACCATTGCTTACCCGTCTGGATTCAGAATATTATTATACGTACAGCAGACCTATCTGCGCTGGAGCTCTTCACACGCGTAATAATGTATACTTGCGATGATACGTCCGAAACCGCGTAACCCGTAATTATTTTTTATATATCATCCGTTGTTTATTTTTTAAAACTTACCACATAGTCTGTTTCATAGTTATCCAATTTATTTCCTTAATGCAACCAATTAATTTAATTTGGTTATGTGTTACGAACTACAACGCCATCTTCTAGTTGCGGCGAACAACGACAACGAACGAAATTACTTGGTTTGCCATCTAGGATATCTCGACCGCACCAGACCCACGTAAAACAACATTTTTGTGTAATATATCATACAACATTTATGTTTGAAAATCTAATAAATGTATAGCCTGTTTCAAAGGTATTTTTTTACACAAGCCATCAAAATAAATTAATAAGGAAAAACATGCTTTGTCGCAGACTATAACGCCATCTATTGGTTGGTGCGACAACAGGTATCGATACGGCCGGCGCCGCGTTCACTATGCGAATGTTGTGAAATGAATTGCAACGCCATCTATGGTCTCCATAGGGAAAAGCAGGTTCAAAACGATTTCTACGTATTTTTTGTAATTTTCTAAAAATCTATGAAATTATATGCGATAAAAAGTATCCCAGTACTTGCTCCACTACTTATTCTATGCATATACCAAATTTCAGTGCATTCTATCCGGTAGTTTTTACGTGATAGCGTAACATACAGACAGGAAAAAACCTGACCTTGACCCTCTACTGATTTATTATAAGTATAGATAGTAAATAAATAAATAGCTGACCCATTAGACCCTGGTTGAGTACAAAGTTTCATCAAACGTACGGCTTGATTTTTGTAAAATGGCTTTTCTAATACATCAAAGCCCAATTTCCGAAAATGAGCGGCACTAAACTAACCCAAAAAAAAACTCTTTTACATTAATTTTCTTGAACTTCGAAACCGAAGACTTTTTCTTGGAAGTCGCTGACTTTTACTTGGAAGTCGCTTAAGCCAATGCATCACAGAGTCATTTTATAGAGCATAATATGTAAGACTAGCTGACCCGCGCAACTTCGTTTGCGTCAAAGAAGAGATAATGGGTCATAATTTTCCCCGTTTTTGTAACATTTTTCAATGCTACTCGGCTCCTAATGGCCGAAACGTGATGGTATTATAGCTTATAACCTTCCTCAATTAATGGACTATCTAATACTGAAAGAATTTTTCAAATTGAACAAGTGGTTCCTGAGATTAGTGCGTTCAAACAAACAAACAATCTCTTCAGCTTTATAGTAATAAAGTATAGATTCCTAAACCTTTTCCATTGTTGCATCATGAAAATAGTACCTTAACGTCATATGGTTTTTAAAGCAATTTCCTTGGGTATTCTCATGACATCTTACGTGATTTACCTTGCATAAAGATATTATCTATTCTATCGTCTGTTTATACCGGCATAATATTGCATCTAAATAAAAAAAAAACAAGGAAAAACCGATTGTACTTGCTTATCTTAGACACTATACAAAATGCAGGAAAAAATTGTTTATGAAACGTTTTACAAACTTATTTGCAGTTATAAGTTTCTAATTTAACAGTACAATTTTTAAAAACAAAAGTAATTTCTGCACATTTTTGACCACCTATCAATATTTGAGATAGAAACTACTTTTTACTGTAATGTAATCGGTTTCAATCAAAGGTCTAAGAAATTACATTCATATATGGCTTCATTCTTTCTTCATTACAGATGTAAAAACCCAAAAAGCTACCTTCGTAAGAATCAAAGCTAGAAACACCGTGCTTTTCACTAAAATTAGTTTAGCAGTTTTTGAGCAACGAAACGTAAAAACTTTGACGATTAAAATAAAAAAGATTCATCAAAATTGTTCCACCCAGTAAAATGTTATGAGGTAACAAAGAGTAAAAACAAAATACAGTTGAATTGAGAACGTCCTCCTTTTTTGAAGTCGGTTAAAAGCTTTTTTAAACCCATTACTGCTGGGCAGGCTGGTCTCTTCCTGAGCGAAGCAGGGGTTAGGGCCTTGAGTCTGCCACGCTGGCCAAGTGTGGATTGAGGTTTTTTTTATAATACTAAACGTATGGTAAACTAGGTAGCCTCCGTCACGCTTCTGTTTTGCCTGTACGTGTATTATTTTCCTCATTTCAGTGCAATTTATATCATTTATGCATATTATAAGCCAGTTAGAACCAGTTTGAGACACGTACGTTTTATTTAATTAATAGTAACGTATTTACTTAGTTTACGCAATATTTAAGATGTTGCAATCATCACATTATTGTCAATATTATCATAAATAGGTACAAAAAAGATACATCTTCACCTCTAGTTAATTCATAACTGTCCCACTGCTGGGCAAGGGTCTCTTCCCAAAATGAAAGTATGGTTACGCCTTAAGTTCACCTTGTTGATCAAGTGCAGCCATTTTATTACTACAAGAACTGTTTAACTTGAAGGTGTAAGAGGTTCTCTAGCATTTTCTCTAAAGGAATTCCCTAGCTATAGAAACGTATGAGGAAAAATTTTTTTTTTAATTTTTTTTTGTTATGCTTTCAGTCTCTACCTAAATTTTGTCACTTGACCACTTGTTTGGGAATGTTTAGACTACTTTGATATCACACTATCGTAGTATTTTAAGAAAAACGTAGAAGAAATATGCGTAAATACAATATGACATAGTTACAATAATGCAACGTAATATCTCAACAAAAACATGAACTAAATATATTGATCACTTTTATCTCAAAGATTTAGATAAAAGATACAGTATGCTCTTAAAACTTACAGGTCTTTTATATTTAGAAGGTTTCCATCGAGTATAATTATAATAATTATTATAAAAATCCGTTCATTCCATAAATCTCTATCTAACATAGTCTTCCAATACCGTAAAAAATATATAATAATACTATTATTCCCATTTACCTTTGATAACATGTTAAAAGATTACTTTAAATAATAAATATTCGTGAGGTGAAGTGAGTCCCAGTAGTTGGCAAAAAAGTTGTTTTAAATTTCTCGGCTTCGTTTGAATCAACATATCAATAACTTTTCGAAATATGTGATAAATAATTATCACATGTTCTTACGGTGATGAAAAACATCGAGACAAAACCTTGCATGCCTGAGAGTTCTTTAAACATTTCTTGATATGTCTCTAACTCGCACTTGATCAGCGTGTTGGATTAAATTCTAAACTCCTAATCTTTCTGGGGGAAGACTCTTGCTCAGCAGTAGAACAGTATAGGGTAAATATTTCTCTTATTTGTAAATAAGGTCATCCTGTACATTTTTATATACTTCCGACATCAAACTATGTATCGGGGTTACAAGAGATAAGTTATCAGCACTCAATGTTACCGCATATCTTGTCGAATACTTGAGATGTTTGCCAATTCGTACATACCTTTTAAATATCGCAAAATAAAATAAATATGGAGATGATTGCTTTACATAATAATATTTACTATAAATTTTAGCTACACAAATCTTAGTTCCTTCTCAATCTAATCATTGGCAAAATCACTGAAGTCTTACGAAAAATATTGACATTTTAGAAATTAAAGCTGTAGCAGAAATCCTGTTAAACTATTTGGATTATTTCTATTCAACTACTGGAGGGTCTAGGCTTTGAGATTACCACGATGGTCAGGTGTTTGTTAGAGACTTAGCTTCGTACTTACGTAGAGACTTTTAAGTAAATTTTACAATGAGAATATTTTCACAATTTTCTTTAAAGCCCGCAATAAAAATGCTGGACGTACAAGTAACAGACACATTAAGGGTCCCAACAATAAAGAAATACTTCAACGTAAGTCTAAATGTAGTTTGAATCCACATGTGGATTATATTCATACATAAGATTGACCCCAAAAGTTAATTTTATTCAAAAACACCTTGCAAAAACTGGTCGATTACATGGTATTTCGCCATCAGGATTTCAACGCGTGACGTTGCTAAGCTATGGTGAAGAGAAAGTGACTGACGTAGCTAACGGAATGTTTAGTGCCCAATACTTTGACTCATCAAATTCTTTGTGGAACGTTTTTTGTAATTAGTGATGAGCAATCATTCTTCTGGAACCAAGTGGTAGAAATATCAATTTATCTACATAAGCATGTATTTAGAAATATATAAGTATGTTGTATCAGTTATTTGGTTACCATATTACAAGCTCTGCGTAGTTTGGAATCAAATTACCGTGTGTGAGTTGTCTAATAATATTTACCTATTTATTTATATCCGTCCTCCACGTAAAGTGGTCTAAGTCAGGCAAATTAGCCTTTTGAAGTTAAAATAAGTGTAGGTACTAGCTGCCGCTCGCGACTTCATACGCATCTTTTTTTCCTGCTTATGTGTTGATCCGGGTTATAAACTACTTTTGATCCCAAATATTTTCTCCACGTGAACAAAGATAGTCAGATATAACCAGAAGTTGTCCTCAACATTCTTGCAAAATTCTTGATTTGTATGATAAACAGGTTTTAAATATCAGCTGTTCTGTTGTGCCTACTCGCTTTCGCGGAATTGTTATAGTGTAAATACTTCATAACAGACTCATTACTTATCAGATTTTTAGCAGATGATTTTTAATACTAACTACTTAGTTTTTTTACGTGTATACGTATGAAATATATTTTTTATAAGATATTTTTAGTATTTATATTTCTATAAAGATTTCTAAATACCTTTTCTCAGAAAAGCCCAGCTTCCATGTCAAAGATTTCTTTACCCACAAATACGAGTAGCTTACACTACGGTAAACGCAACTGGCCTTTGTTTTCCACCAAGAAGTTGCATTAAACCTTTATAAAAACAAACCAATAAATCTAAATACAAAAACATCTTACAATTAAAATACAATAGCGAGCCGATAGTTGCTTAATCGACATAAATAATAAAATAAACATTCAATACACGTTCACATTACCAATTGTAATCTTACTTAGAACTCACATTCCTCACCGTCTGATGAGCATGCAGACACGTACAGTAATCGTGTTTGTTTTCATACAAATGTTCTTAAAACAACTGAATATGCAGTTTTAAAAGGACATATCTCACATACAAAGGTATAAGACATGTGCTCTTTTAGAAATTGCTGGTTCATTGTTTTGCAGTTTTTTGATTGGAGCACGTTTGGGTAGAAACGTAGATTTGTTTTTGTTTCGTGTATAGGTATTATGTCACACTTTTTTCCTAATAGGTAGGCTGATTGTTTTTTGTTTAGGCTTTTTGTTAAGTAATTCTCGAAAGAGTAAGTCAAAATTTATTGTATAATAGAATACGGGAATTAACGCGAACACGCATTTTACCTCAAAATGCCTAACGTTTTGGCGCAGGTTGCACTCGCCGTGGTCGCAGGCTAAATGCGTAAAATGCGTGTTCGCGTTAATTCGCGTATTCTATTATACATTAAACGTGCAACGCGAGAGTTTAAAAGTTAAATAAATAAATAAATAAATTTAACCCATTACTGTCCCACTGCTGGGCAAGGGTCTCCTTCCGTAATGAGGGAGGGGTTAGGCCTTGAGTCCACCACGCTGGCCAAGTGCGGGTTAGGGACTTTGCATGCCCTCAATAAATGTATTAAACAAATTTTAGGCATGCAAGGTTTCCTCACGATGTTTTCCTTCACCGTTGGAGCACGTGACAATTATTTCTAATACACACATAACTTCGAAAAGTCATTGGTGTGTTGCCTCGGGTTGGAACCTGCGACCACTTGCGTAGGAGGTGTCAACTTATACCACTCGGCTATCACTGCTCATTTACATGTTTAAAAGTTATGAAGTCAAAATTGGACGAAAGTGTCTGGTTTTTATATATAGATACTTACGATAAAGGTCATAAACTACGACAAAAAATCCAAAGAAATCTGTTTGGGGGAATCCCAAATATACCTGAGTTTTAGACCCCTCCAAAGACCAGGGTAAAACCCATAAAAAAACTACATAATTGGCGTTGAAACTTTCTAAACAAAGGCGATGGGAAAGTCCAATATTTTTAACAAAACCCTAAAGTGTAACAATAATTGGAAAACCGTTTGTGTTAGAACAATAGTATTAGATTTACAATAAAACAAAGGGCACCATTCTCATAAACAGCTATGAATCATAGGCATTTCAATGAAGTTCTGCATTAACAAGTAGCTTTTAACCTGTTTCAGGAAAATGTTAGCTTAAATCGAATTCGCAAAAAAATACTGTGAGTGAAATTCCATGAAAATCAATAGTCAGACCAACCCGAACCTATGCCATTCTCCTCCAGCCATGTCGCGCTCATAGCAATGAATCGGTCCAACCTTTCTTCCAACTATGTTGGAGTCAGGATGCAACTGAATACAAGTATTTTACACGGAACGTCTGCTTATCGGACCTCCACAAGCCAGTAAGATACTATACATTTATATATATATACCTATATACATATATAGATTAGCTTGTGTGGGTAGCAACGCATTATGCACTGATAGGACTGGTTGTCAGACTTGCAAGCTTCTGACAACTAGTAACAACTGTCAAAGATCTTCGAAATTAAGTGCCTTCCGAAACACGGAGAAACTTGATACGTTTAAAATGGTCACCCATCCACAGAACAACCTCAGCAAGCTTATTTTAAAATCCGCTGCGGCTGTTGTTATTTAGCCACGTGCTCTGCTTATAGCATACAGTAAATTATTATTTGACATCAAATTCTCTGCAGTATTTATCTAGTCTATATCTACGTCTATAGGGAAAAGGCATGTTATGTACATATGTATCAAACGTTATAGAATAATTTCCGTTTCAATGCGCGATGATATAAACCTCAGTGGGGTTTTGCGTCCGAATATTTCTAAGAATTACAACAAAGAGTGCACCGATGTCCATGATTCATGATGCAGGTAGAAAGCTCTTAATTAACTGACTCACCGTGTGAAACACTTGATTAGGAGGTGAACGTATATTGTACATTGTTTTTGTGAAAATATGATTCTTGTTTCAGTTTTACATAAACAGAATAAGTCAAGTTCAAGTCATGAATTTCGTGGATATTTTTAAAGCCGACGCATTTTTACTGTTTGTAGTTAGTAAGTCTTCACACTCTGGTTTCTTTACTAAGCTAAGCAAGTTAAAACCTTAGGATGCTTCATTGATAGTGTAATTAGTAGTCAGCATAGCATCAAATTTGTTTGAGCTGCTCTAATCTAGCGTTAGTTTATCTATTCAATAGCGTTTTTTATATAAGTGTAAACGCTATTGAATAGATAAACTACCTCTGAATGTACCTCAGAAACCGGGGGTATGACTTGACAACTGTTATCTTAACCGATAACAAGTGCAACTTTTCAACTGAGCGTCTCCGTAATTAGAAGGGTACATCCCTTCTCATCACGGAGACGCTAAGTTGGAAAAGCACTTAGCAGTCACTTATCCACGGAATGACCGCGCAACACGTTGCTTAACCCAGAGATCGTTTAACTACCGGTGAGCGCAACTGACTTTGAACGGTCCTTAAGAAGTTCTAAGAGTTGTATGAATGCCTCAAATCATACAATCTGTCAAACAAAAGTCACATAGTTCTTTCTAGGATAACCAAATAACCGTTACAACGGTTACCGATAACTAGGTACCGAAATAAACCGTTATTGTGTGGGTGATACCGTGGCCGCGGCGACATTGACCTTACACTGCTGACCTACTTGCGGTTTAAAGGATGAGTGTTTGCAAATTGTGCGTAATTAGATGATAATTATATACTATCGTGTACTATGTACTAGTAAATGATTTTATGTTTACCTTGGTACAGTCATGAGCATGATTATCTTTCTATGTAGTGAGTGAGTGGGAGAGTGATACATCTTTACTTACTCAATACATAAATTTTACGTACATAGTACATAGATAAAACTAAAACTTTTTCTATAGGGGTTAGCAGGGTCCAAAAAACGCCACTTGCTGTGCATCTTTATAAATTTATTATTCTTTAATTTTTTTTCATTCTTTTCTTACAAAATTGGTCAAATTGTAAAATACGGCATGGAAAAGTGCTAGCTGGAATTATCATTATGGTGGTCAAACTAGTGTCAAACATAGCGACTGTTGTCTTAGTAAACAAGAGCCGGACCGACTTTCTACGTGCCCTCCGAAGCACGGAGATGCCCAGCTCATATACCGCTATGCGATCTATGGAATGACCACGCCAAGGGTTGCTTAACCCACAGACCTTTAAATTCTCAAGGTATGAACCACCAATAACATATCACTAATAAAAGAAAACAAAGGTTGCTCATTACTAAGTAATTATCGGTAATTGTTATATTATTAGTTCAAGGCGACTAGTTGTAACCTAGACATTGTAACCTAATTACCAAAAGGAAGTAATATAACACGTCATTTTGTTACATCGGTAAATAGTTTTAATTATCTACCTTAAACGTACAGTCACTGGCATAAGTTAGTATATACCATCTCTGAATCATAAATAGGTACACACTTAAGGGCGCGTTCCCACTGTGTCGTGACGACGGATAATCGTGTAGTTTTAAGTGTCGTGGCTTATATGTTTAAATGGAGGTATTCACATATAGCACGACACGACTTACTGTCGTCTACGACATTTTTTGCAGTGACGACAGATTATCGTGACAGTGGGGACGGCTAGATACGACAGTCACTAAACGATTTTTTTTTGACGACCAACAATCGTTATAAAGGGAACAGCTAAAGACGATAGTCGTCCAACAATAAATTAATCGTTACGACATAGTGGGAACGCGCCCTTAACGAAAAGCACGTAAAATTGTGGGTCCCGGTAGTCAGACGTTTAAAATCTGACAACCAGGCTTACGAAGGGGTATCGTGTAACGTGTTATAACCCAGGTAACTGGGTTGTGGCGGTCCAATGGGCAGTCTAAATATGAGTATTCAGCAGCATCCGGTAAGACTGGAAGCCGACTCCATAATAGTTCGAAGAAAGGCTAGACTAAGTAACTACACACTACGGTTCTGATCACAAAGTCAGTCATGTTATGGGATTCTACATGCCCTCAAGAAATGCGGTTAATAAATTTTAGGCATGCAAGTCTTCATCACTCTGTTTTCCCTTAGAGCCCTGCCTCACTAGGACGCCATGGCGGCGTCGCTGGCTACGTATACAAGCAGTTAGTATTGAAATGTCACCTTGCCACACCGCCACGTGAGTTAGGTGACATACATTTCAATATGAGATGCCGCCATGGCGTACTAGTGAGGAAGGGCTCTTACCGCTAACAGTCCCATTTTCAACTAAATCATCATTGAAATAACCTATATATTAGGTCACACAGTTGGTCAGTCTTAGTAAATAGTAAATACTAGGAACCCTATCTATGTTATCAGTTCGTATAAATAGACTTACATAGTCAGTAATATTAGATAACTTTACTATATAGATGAATCAATTATATTATAACTGGTTCAATAATAATATAATTGATTCATCTACAGTCAATTTGGGTAACTTTGAATCAGTTGGGTAACATTGAAAGTGGGAATTTGAACTTGTTTCGATTATTTTTTCGTATGAAACCAATAATCGAAACTTGTTCAAATTCCCACGTTCAATGTTATCCAAATGATTCAAAGTTACGCTAATTGACTGTATATAGTTTGATTCATGAGATAACCAGTTAGGAGATCTAGTTAAGTTTAAAAAATCTTGGGGTAAAAGTATCCTATGTTTTACATACATAATATCACGTCTTTTTCCCATTGGGGTAGGCAGAGACCAAAGAACACCACTTGGTATAATCTTTACAAACTTCCTTTGCCTCATTCGTTGACCATTGGAATACAAATACGTCATAGGTATTTATTAAAACGGTAAAATATTGTTAAAACAACAAGGACAAAAGTTGTAATAAATATTATGTAAAGGTAAATAACACTTATAACAATTTTCCTGTCAATAAACTCTGAGTAGGCACTGTAGGAATACGCATAATAAATATTATACCACACAAATATTTTAATACCAGGGAAACTCCCATCATTTGGCTAAAGTAGTGAAGGTCTAACTCTTACCCCCGGTTTCTGAGGCACATTTAACGGTAGTTTATCTATTGAATAGCGTTAAAACTCATATAAAAAAACGCTATTGAATAGATAAACTACCACTAAATGTATTCAAACTGGCCCAGTGCGACTTGGACACTGTATTCCTTCAAAAACGGGGTTTAATCAAATCAAATCACTTATCTGTCTAAGTTGGTATTTTTACAAAACGTTAATGGGTAGATAAGGCCGCCACGTAGTATCTCGTATCCTCGTTAAGACTGGTTGTCAGACTTTCAAGTTTCTGACTACTGGTAACAACTGACAAAGTTCTTTGAAAATGGCAGTTGGGACTCACAATTTTACGAGCCTTCCTAAACACGAAGGGTATAAAACGGTCACCCATCCGTTGACCAAACTCGGCAAGCGTACTATAACCAGCGAGATCGATTAGTGATTGCTTATTAGCCGAGTGTGTCCCAGCGTCTGTCATATAGTTTTAAAACCTTGAACATATTCTTAGAATCGGAATTAAAATCCGCCATTTTATTTCAATGAATCATTTGGGCTTCGGTCATTGACTTGGGGAAGTTATTCTTAGTTCCATTGTTGGTGTTAATATGCGTTTAAACGTATTATGAAGTAAATTGTTGAGTGATATGTGGGTTATGGTGTAGTGGTTATGATAGTCGCTATGTGATAACTATTGTAGTTAGTGGTGTAGGTTTGATTCACTTTTGATAAGTTGACGATTGCTATTTTTTTATTGTATTATGTAATTGTGAGTTATTGTTTTTTTCGATGTTTGTAACAAATTCAAGTCCAAAATATCTTTTACTTTTAAAAGTTTTAAAACTTTTTTACTAGTAAAAGATCCTTAAGATATATATGTACTTCAATTGCAATGATTTTATATACACACGATTTCGAAACACTATATTATTTTTTTTAATATAAAATTTTTAATTACACACTAATTTCTTTACTCATTTAAATTCCCACTCAAATTCAATTAAGCAAGAAACACTTTAATTCTATATTCCTTCCAAATACCCAATTTAAGGGACAACTTTCTGAGAGACGAAATAAAAAAAATACGAATTTATTACCGTGTCTTAAGTTTAACTAACACAAATTTATCTCTAGATCCACATTTATTCCATTCCCCTTCATTAGTTAAACGGAAAAAATAATTTAATTCGCCAATAAGCCACCCCATACGCCCCTTTACACCCCCTCTGACAATCACTAATTACCCCCGAAATAAAGCTATACAAATCGCCGAAAATGTTTACTAATTTACAAAAAAGGCGAAAAAAAAATTTTTTTTTTCACTCGCCAAATGAACTTATTTAGCTCAAGAGGGATTTAATAAAGATTTTTCACGGGTTCTCCCGGTTTCGACGAAGTTTTTAGGGTTCCTTAGTAAAAGGACCGAAGCTTTTTCGTGTTACTAAAATAAGATACTTAAGCAAACGTTTGTATTGATGTTTGTTAGACAATAAACATTAAAATATATGATAATTTTTACTGCACCATTGAACGAAATTAAGAACAGAATTAGATAATTTTGAATAATTGTTACATAAGATTTGCCTAATGTGTTATGTAATCACTATTTTGCTTGATGAAACTCAATCTTTAAATATGCTCTTCGATCCCATAGCCGATTTCATAACTTAACGAAAATTGGTCCTTAATACTGTCCAAACTGTATGCGTAATCCTACAAATTCAATTTTATCTTCAATAAAAAAACAAAGTAGCGTATTCACGTTATTCACAAAAACAATACTTTGATAAAAGTAATTGATAACTGATAAACACCTACATAACTGTGACATATCTTTTAGATAAAACTGTCGTGAGGTAGACTGAAGAGCGCCCGATAAAATAACTATACACTCATTCATCGTATGGTTAGTGGTCACCTAGTGTCAAAGTTGTTCAAGCCGAAGGTCTTTGACATGGCTTAACAACTGTTACCTTAATTGACAACAACCGGGATTGACTTTCTAAACTTTCGAAGCCTAAAGACGATCAAGTCATTCATAGATGTTCAAACAACTTGAACACGACTAGGTGTAAACTGAACGTAGACTCAGTGCAGGACTCTCGGTAGACTATTTATCAATCGGGCAATCAACGCGCCAATATACGCATATGAATCAGAAAGTAATTTTTTCAAAGGGGACTTTGAAATCGTTTATTATGATGTACTTATAGCAAAATTGTGTAAATTATTTAGAACTTATACGACTATACGGCCCATCTATAATATGTCCACGCGCAGGTTGCTTGCCACCGAGTTGATCGTTTACCGGCCAGTGAAGACAATTAGGCTATGGCTCAAAAGTATCAACTACAGACTGCTAGGTGCTTAAAGACGATGTCGTCACGGTGATGGTAAAATCGATAAAAGATAGTAATCACTGTTATCACTAGGGTTTAGTTATTGATAACTGCATGCTGGATAGTCGTGGTCGTATGAATGACATATTGTAACAAATTGATTATACAAATGCACACCGTTTTGTGCAGTTATGACAATATAAAATAATAATTTACAACAAATGGAGAGGAGCTCGTGGCTTGGTTAACAACATCGATCTTTGAGGTTAGGCAACGCTTGCTAAGGTTGATCTGTGGATGGGTGACCATCTTATACATATCGAGTTCCTCCTTGTTTCGGAAGGCACGTTAAATTGTGGGTCCCGGCTGTTTTCGAAGATCTTTGATAGTCGCTAACAGTAGTAAGAAGCTTGAAAGTCTGACAACCAGTCTTACCGGAGGGTATCGTGTTATAACCTGGTAATTGGGTTGTGGAGGTCAGATAGACAGTCGCTCCATGTAAAACACTGGTATTCATCGTAGCTTGGAAGAAATGCTAAGCTGATAGGTATATATAATTTACAACAAATGGTAGATTTCTGGGAGCTTATGAATCAAACTGCTTTCTAATGTTCTTAAAAACCCTTATTAGGCTTGTGTTGATACCTGAAAGAAGGTAAATGTTTTATCCCGAGTATTCAGCTATCGTCACGCAAAAATTCTTCATAGTCAGTTCAGCGGTGTAGCAACTTATGAATAGTAGACAGACAGGATATTTTCGCATTTAGAATGTGGATGTATATGTTACTGTAAAAGCCCGAACTGTGGTAAATCCTAAGATTTTCCGGTAAAACCTAAGATTTACCAACTCTCAATGGTAAAAGTCCGAATAAGCCAGAATTTAAAAACTATGTTACGATATATAAAAAGATCCTCCTCCATAACTATGTTTATAACTATTTCACGGTATAATTATATACTGTGACATAGTTATAAAGAAGGAGTTTTGGGCAAAGCGACATGGGTAGGTTAGGTTAGGAGGCTAAGGTGGGAGCGAGCGAAGCGAAGCTCCCACCTTAGCCTTCGTGGTTATTTTTTTTTAACCACCCAGAAGGAGGTGCCCCGCGAAGCGGGGCTCCGGCGACATCTCGACATCATCAAGTGAATATAGGTAAAAGTTCGAATTGTTCGGACTTTTACCATTGCGAGTTGGTAAATCTTAGGTTATACCGGAAAATCTTAGGATTTACCACCGTTCGGGCTTTTACAGTAACATATATAAGGATTATGGTGCTTTTTGTAAAACACATTAAGTTATGAAAGTTATTCCTTTTGTTTTTGAGTCACAACCACATGTGACTGAACACATGTGCGCGTACGCAAAAGATAAACAGATTATAGTAATCTAGACAGTAGCCAGATTATTGTCACTTTGAGAGTCGTAGTAGCATTTGTATTTGTAAATATTATTGTTTGTAGTATTGTTATACGACACAATACATAAGATATGACATTTATGTCTAAAACGGTCAAAGATATTATTTTTTAGAGGTTAGCGTAGTAGTAAGACGTAGTAAAAATAATCATTGATGTTGGTCCGCCCAAAAAATAGTATATGAAACATAAAAAGGCGAATTGATATTTATGAATTCATAGAAAATTTATTATTTATACGGAACCTGTCCGAAATTTAACGACTCAACCGTCCATTTTCTTCCGGCGACTTTTTTTTCACACCGGCGACTAATCTCAACGATATTTTCGTGTCGCAGATTGAATTAGTGCACGACAAACGCACCTCGTTCCGATGAAAAAATACGTACAAATTATTTATTACGTCTCGTTTTTAGATGATTTTGAGAGAAAATAAAAATAAACATGTTGTTTGAAACGCTCTTAGGTTTTCAGCCGTAAAATTTCACATAATACGGTTCTAATTGAATAACTTATACGCCGGAATATTTATTCGTTTAGTAGGTTTTAAGTGTAAAACGAACAGATGGATGAGGTAGGGTTTCATATTTATATGTAGTAAATTAGTCATATACTATAGCATTTACGGATTGCGGGTTATAATTGCAATGCTAATGTGCTAATGAAGAGTGAATGATAACCATAAATGGCTGCAAAAAAGCGACTGTAAACTAAAAAGTGATCTCTCTACAAGAGAAGATGCGCGATGCTTTGGCGATGAAATGTACCTACTTTAACAGATCAAGGAAGTTATATGATAGCGAAAGTATATATCACAGTTAGTTACAATGAATAAGCTAAAATGTGAGAAAAAGTACACGATACAATAAACTTTCACACTTTCTTTTACAAAGACTAACTGTTTAGTTGTCATTTATACAACATTTTCATTATAATAATAAATAATAATAAATATTTTTGGACAACTCACACACGGTCAACTGATTCCAATCTAAGCAGAGCTTGTACTATTATCCAGTCAACTGATAAACATACTTATATACATCTAAATACATACTTATATATATAGATAAGTTAACATTCAGGCTCAGAACAAATATTCGTGCTCATCACACAAATATTTGTCCCGGGTGGGATTCGAACCCACTCTTAAACCACTGCGCCAAACATTCAATCATCAATCATTGGTCGGCCTTATTAGGAAATGAACAATAGTACGTCTTAATAGCAATGACAGGTGCGTGATAAGAAGAATAATATTGTAATTTTTGTCATTGCACGGTTACTTTTTGACCTCGGTGTATGGTAGTGTGATTGCCAAGGACGAATTTCTCAAATGAACATTTGTTTCCCCGGAATGGTCGTAGTACGATGAAATCTGTTTGAAATTGACTCTGGTATGTGCCAATAGGTTACCTCTCTCTGATCGTGTTTAAAACAAATGTCGGTAATAAATAGTCCATACGAAAATACAATGATACTTATTATAATGGTTTTATATCGACCTCATTTGCAAATGCTTATCAAAGGTCGGAAGTTGCGAGATTCGACGAACACTGTAGTAAGTAATACATTAATTAATTGGCAATTATAATAAGTGTTGAAAGAAACAATAACTTGCGTTTGTTTTACTTATTGTGTAATAGATACTTAATTTACTAAGTAGGTGGTATGGTTATTGGCTGAAGCGATATTGATCATAACATTTGCCAATCTATTTTACGTCGCAAAAACAACCTATACAATGACGATAGATTGTTAACGGCAAACGTAGGACACTCTGCCTACATCATAATGTCCTCCTAGCCGATACGGCTACGGCGCCGGTCAGTTTCATTGAAACTGGCCATCTGTGCAGGACTTTGTTTATAGTGTCCAAGTGTGTGCACAATACACAGGTACACTCTCTATTCCATCACTCTCATAGTCTGGTGGGACGGATAACCGACACAACCAGTGAGAGGTCAGGCGCAGGACCGACGGCTTTACGTGCTCTCCGAGGTACGGAAACATGCCGTTTACATCATCATAAGGTATAGCAGGCATGATGCATATCGAATGAGCCGTCGCATCCACAAGCTACATTCAACATAAACAAAAGACACCCTAAAATTAAACATACCTAATCAAATATATAATAAAGCCACCCTTTTGTTAATCCCGATAAAAAACCAACATCAAACGGAAAGGGAAAGTACCAACAAATATTAAATTACTCAATATTTCATACCGATACTAATTTCGCTATCTTAACCCTTGGCGGCCGCGAAATATTACAAAAAAAAATATTATACTTCACCGAAGAAAAAAAGCGTCGCCCGCTTAATTGACATTCTTTATGAACGTCAGACCTGAGACGGGGATATTTTTTAATTAGATATATTTTATGGGTTTTTTTCGAAAGGGGAAAGTGGGAATAAAGGGTTAACATTTGTTTGAGCCAATGGGAAGGGGGGCTCGATATTAGCCTTTCGTAATCAGGCGGGAAAAAAATGGTCGATTAGTCCCCTTCGCGACGTTAATTTAGGATCATTGGTCCACGTGAAAGTGGAGGGTTTCTTTTCTGGTGTCTTTTAATGTCGTTCGATGTTGGAATTAAAATTTCTAAGATTATGTCGGAGTTCTTTGTTTGTATTTCATTGTGGAAGTATTGAAGCGAGAAAGACGGAACAAAGAAGAGACTTATGAGGTTGTAAGACAACGCTTGTGTTGTTTTCTTCTTGATTCTACGAGCTATGATCTTATGTAGATGATAGTTTGTTACTCCGCCAAACGTTTTGCAAATACGCTAAGTACTTTTATCTTCAGGAAGTAAGAACCAAATACATTTTCCAATTTTATATAGCAATGAAATTTAATATTTTTAACATGAAGGTATACATTTAAACTAGAAAAAAGGCACAATATGATGCATATATAAGCATTTTAAACACCCACTAAAAATCCTATTTATTTTAAGTCATTCATATTCGAAACAAAAATCAAGGTGACTTTGTCATCACAACTTTTGGAACAAACACAAAAATGCCATAGCATGACACATAGAAACTGAGTTTGATATTTTTATGGCCACATACCATGTCGGTCATTGACCAGCTAGGGTAAAAAACTGTCGGAAATTATTACAACATCATTACATCTTCTTAGCAAAAGTCAAGGACAAATAAATAAAGAAACAGTTAATATAGAGGAAGCCACGTGTTGTGCTCATCGGCGCGGATATCCTATAGATGGGTGACCGTATAGTAGTATTAGAGCTGAGCGATTACGGCTTCGGGTGGCATGTGAACAGTCGCTCCTGGCTATGTCTATAAAGATAATAGTTGATGAACCGTCATGTCAAGTCAAAGATCTTTCAGGCGGCTTAAATAACTTTGACCACTAACCTATTGCATAGATATTTCTAGACTTTTTTGTTACACATCCAGGGTCACACGAATATTTGTCCTCTTTTTAACCGACCATACTCGGCGCTATTGGTGACCTCGTTGACAACTCCAAACGTGCCATACCCACTACGACGTATTTAGAGGTGATATAAACCACTCCAAACGTTATCATTAACCTAGCCTTTCTTCCAAATAATAATATGTTGGAATCGGCTTCCAGTCTCGCCGTATGCAGCTAAATACAAGTATTTTACATAGAGCGACTGCCTATTAGATCTACCATTTACCTAGGTTATATAACACGACAACATTAACTGTTATTCTCCAAACGTGTAGTAAATAAAATTAAAATACTCGCCGAATTTATCCTCTGGTTATCCTTGAAAATTTTAGATAGTGCTTTCGATAAATAATAATTTATAACTACAACAGACATCATGTGGTATAAAAACCGTTTGTCGGGGAATCCCCTACTAATATATGCAATGTGCTGTGTTGAAGGTGAATTACAGTTATGTAATAAAATGATCTTTATCTAAGTACTTTAAACGATTGTGGAGTGAACTGAAACATTGATGAAAAGTCGTTAAACTATCAATAGGACTGTATCCATAAAT
This sequence comes from Anticarsia gemmatalis, assembly GCF_050436995.1. Lineage (NCBI taxonomy): Eukaryota > Metazoa > Arthropoda > Insecta > Lepidoptera > Erebidae > Anticarsia > Anticarsia gemmatalis. The sequence goes on along the minus strand of NC_134764.1, from coordinate 1,333,064 downwards.
AAAACAATTAATTAGCTAATCTATACTAATATTATAAAGCTGAAGAGTTTGTTTATTTGTTTGTTTGTTTGTTTGAACGCGCTAATCTCGGGAACTACTGGTCCGATTTGAAAAATTCTTTCAGTGTTAGATAGCCCATTTATCGAGGAAGGCTACGACCAATAGGAGCAGAGCACCAGTGAAAAATGTTACAAAAACGGGGAAAATTTTGTTCCATTCTCTCTTATGTGACGCAAGCGAAGTTGCGCGGGTCAGCTAGTTAACAATAAATAGACTTTAGTGTAGTCAATTTTAAGGATTGTTTTAGTTTGATGGCGGTCATGCGTGGCTTTAAACTAGATTCTGCCGTATCTTAATATTAAAATAACATTGCGCCTGTTTTACCCAAAGGAGTAGGTTTGGACGTATTCATGAAATACACCTATTCTTTGCCATGTTAGTCACATGTAATAGAGGGCGAGCCTGTTGCCATGTACCGAACACTACACCAAACTCCGAATTACTATTGAGAAATGATTTAATATAAATAAGAAAACACCAATAGCGTTTTACCCGACCTGGGAATTGAATCTGAGTCCTCATGATCGACAGTAGGACACACAGAGGCAATATCGAACAGCCATTATTTGTCTTAAAATAATTATTTTTTCCACTCAACAAAGTTTTAATTGCTCATCAACAGTAGTAAATATAAAGAACAATTATACAATCAATTATATCAGTGTTATTGATTGCCAACGTCTTATCAGCTGATAACAGCGACTATCGGCACCGCAAACGATACTATATTTAGAACTGTTGTAATGTTAGTGAACATGTGGTTTTTGAACCAATTAAAATTATGTTAAGATATTTACCGGTTTGAACACTCCTAAATAAGTATTAGTTACGTTTGTTTATCAGGGAGAATTTTGAGCTTTCCTTAAAGTTTTAGCGCATTATTTTATAAAGAGACTATCTTACTTCTGTTTTCAGCAGCTTGGAAGATGATTTGAAAATAAAAACGAAATTTTTAATTCCCGAACATTAATAATTATTATTTTACCTAGTTTAGACGCCAGACAGTAAATAGGGTCAAATTTGGAATCCAAATTATTACAAGACTAAAGCACAATGTGTGTTCCACAGTAAAACATATAATTTCAGAAGCTACAATCAGAAGCGTGTAAACATCAAGTGAAATGCTACATAATGTACGGGACAATCAAACGTCTCGGTTGCGTTCCGAACAAACATACGTTACGTTGATAAGCGAAATGGCTGTCGCCGATGCGATGTACGTAAATAAATAAATACATACACACCGGGCTTGCATCTACTGTGCAATGTTGCCGCTATGTTGGCAAATACAGGATAAGACTTAAAAACTGTAGAATTTATTTTTCATTTCTCTTAAAAATCGTTTTCCGACTGATAGACAAATTTTAATGAATCTACGATCAGTATGCTTATCACGTATCTTAGTTTATAACTAGTGTACGGTTAACTGATGATCATTTATGAGTACATTGCTGTTTTGATTGTTACCTACTCACTATAATCTAAGAGCGAAACATTGTACAGTTAGATATCCTACACTTGACTAAATTGCCAGCGACATATTTATTTAAAAAAATATACTCAACTTTGCTCTAAAGTGGACTGGAACTGAAATAGGCTAGAGAAAAAACGCTGGTGGCGTTGTTTCTTAAGCACAAGGCACGATGCATCGCGTCAACTCGACACGAATCTTCGCCCGCCTTAATGTAGACAAGAACATCGCCCATACCCGAACACGATGTTTTTGTCGCGCCAACACCATACGAATCTTCGCTCGCTAATGTAGCCCCAGCATTAATGTCGTTAAAAAGGTTTTTGTAAGCAATCAAATCGTTGATCCAGAAGCGTCTTAAAAACTGTAAAAATTGATTTTAAGAACTTTCAGACACGCAACATTTCAGACTATTGATAATGAAACAATCCAGTGATAATATTGTTTCAATCATTATATTATTATATTAGGTCGGGGAAAAAGTCTTTTTGCATTATGGTATGTATGAATTTGTAACAAAAACTTTTCTCTACACAAAAAAGCTCCATATTTGGGTAGGTACCTCACGAGCTCACTGAAAGAAACCTAAGGAAACGTGTACTCATTGATTCTTGAAGCCAAAGAGATTTTATTAAAAGTTCATACATACTATAATGCGAAAAGACTTTTTCCCCGACCTAATACATACATAACTATGACAAGTCATTATATGTTGCCTTGGACTTCAAACAAACACTTAAGTAGTAAGCATAATTATGTGTATGCCCACTCTGCTATCGTTGCCCATATTTCAAGTCCCATTTAATTGTAAAACAGTTTGAGATATGAGACGGAAGCCCGGAGTTCCTTTCTGATAGCTATTCGTACTTAATGAGTGACTAATTTGTATTTATTTTGTAATGAGTCAATGTGAAACAAAACAACGCAATTACAGGTCATATCATAACTATTCATAACCATCAAGCATAGCTTCATATAAAGTGATTTTTAATAGATAGTGACTTTACGTCGTTAAACCTCGGGATCTCGGGAGGTTTCATTAATTTTCAAATAAATTGAGATTTGATCTATGCTCATCTTATAGTAACCAGTCTTATGTCAAAACTCAACTAATAGTAAATTACGGTGTCTTTTTCTTTGTATTCTCTTCCTGTAAGGATTGGATCCTCGACTCTCTAGTACCTATATAAATATCATTATTCTTACTCCCACTAAATCTACCAAGTTTAATTTACGTCTAGTTTCATTAAATGTACCACGATGGCTAAGTGCAACTGATTTGCACATTAGGTTTCTGTTGATCATTGAAAAGTATATCAATTAATCGTGTTAAACGTACTCTATCTCTATTATTATTTTAAGTTTCAGTAATGAGTTCTACGGTGTAGAAATGCACCAGATAAGTTTATATATAGGTTTCTATAGACTAGGTAGTTAGTTAATATTTTGACAAGCAGAAAAAATCAAAATTGAACCGTAGCATCAAAATATGAAATTGTTAAAAAATATTTTTAAGGGTATATCCGCACTAGGTCCGCTCTAAAAACAGCGGGCTGCTCAAACTATAGAGAACTTTCAACACACTGTGTTGGGTGTGAAAGCGGCGTCCCGATACAGTTGCTATCTTACATAAATACACAGCTACCGTGCACCTAGTGTTTGTGTACTGCGCTCAATTGTCATGAAAAATTGAACGAATACCCTTTGAAATATGGCGAATAAACTAGAGTGTTTACCTGTTTTTACAAGTAGACAATAGGCATTTAGATATTAATAAAGTTTTTCATCTAATATGGGCGAGCAATTGAACTTGGATGTGATCGAAAAACAACTGAGAATGATATATCAGACAAAATAAAAATTATACGGAAGTACATGCTATTGAAACTTAAAACTTCTATAACCAATGAAAACCAATCAATAAAAAAAAGCTTAAAATATTGCAAACATAATATTATATAAAAGCTTTTTTATGAAACAGTCTCCAGACAATCAAAAAACCTTTCAATTGATTAACAAAAGAAATAAGAACAATATTTAACAAAAGACTACGAAATATTTTACCAAACCATCGACTTATTGCCCATCAAAATCCTTTGACAACAGATAATCGCTAAAAAGCCTTCAAAAATCAAAGCCTGAAATCCCTTTCTTTAAGAATTCAATTAAAACCGATCGGGTGTTTCGTATTCAAAGGGATGCCATCAAAAGAACGTCAAAGATAATCAATTTTACAAATATCCACCCCCCACCCCTTTGTGTACATCTTTTTCTTTTCGTAGGAAATAAATCTGTTCAGACAAGCCTGGAGATAGATGTGGCACAACCTTAACATCGTAACTCCTCACTACTGACACACAAAAATAAACTTTATCTTTTTCGCACAAAATTCAAAATCCCTTGCCCTCTTATTGGTTGTTAAAAATCTGCTTCGATATACAAAAATATGATAACACTGTGTGAAAGTATCGAACACAACTTTATTAATACGATACAGAATGCGTTATCAACCTTTTTCGTTACACAGTAAGGTTTAAATTGAAGTGTTTTGTAGCAACATACGTCGTTATGGATTGGAGTAGAGTCATCAATACGATATCGCTATGCATTATCATTATGTAGGGGCATTAAGACAGAACCGTTCAAGGGAAAAATTGGCTAATAAATGTTCTATTAAGCTACCTATACATCGGCCTTTTAAGACTTTTATTTTTTGCTTTGAACATGATAAGTTTGTAGGTACAAAATTACAAAATTTACTGCTTTTTGAGTAAGAACACTGAGTAGGGTGCTCTCGCAAGCTTAGGATTCTAATCTCAGGGCGGGTAAAAAATATTTTCCGACAAGTAGTGTTTGTTCAGAATATGATAGCTTGGATTTATTCGTTTGTTGGGTTGATCCTAAATTGAGCTGTTTTTCCGTGTCTTCTATTGAAGTTATGGGATTGATGAAGTACGTATCTCTATTTTAATTATATAATTGATATTTATTTATTTTGACATACATATTTGACGTAATGTAGGTTGATGATGTTTCTGATAGACAGCATATACCATAATAATATGAGACTTGACTACCTCGATTCTCTACCACTATCGACTACCGACAACCGGCTAGCTATCGACATTTGACATTTAGAATGTACTGCCAAAATGTTTCCTACGACACCTGTCAGAGGCGCTGATCAGATTTTTATACAAAATTTCTCGATGACAGTTCGGTTGTCGGTAGTCGATAGTAGTAGAGAATCGAGCTACTGTTTACAAGGCGCGATAAACGTATGTTGCAGTTCAAAGCAAACTTGACTCAATTCATTGTTACAAAGCCAATGTGTTTGAGATTGTTATTGATAAAGATAAGATATGAACTGCTATTAAATCATAAATCACTTGAGCAATAATTTGATTAAACAAATAGATTAAATAACCCTCTCTTCAAGAAAGAAGTAGTTTCATAAGTATTACTCAGTAGATACTTATGAAAACAACACTACAGTTTCACTGTTACAGTTTGTTTAGGCTTCCTAGATATCTATTACTACGCTAAAATATAATTTCAGTCTCTACTAATCTATTTTCCGTGTGTGCCTGTAACACAACCGTGTCTAGCTTAAATAAGGAAAATTAATTGGAGAAAGACATCAATAGGTCAAAAGCCACTTATTAAACTTGAAAAAAATGGAAAAAAAAAAACAATACAATAAGTTATTATTTCCTAAGATAATCATTATTGGCTCAAAAATAGACTCAAAAACCTGAACTGTAACGTGGATTAAATTAAAATCAATCGAAAATATTCTTAAGGCCCTACAACATTTCCTTGTGCTACTCCCTTAAATGTGTAAGGGTCTCTATACCTTGTATGATGTATGCTGCTTCCGATGTATCGTCTATAAGATAAATATGGCTATTTATTATTAATGGCTGTTAGGGATATCGTGATTCGATGCTCGTTTGAGTCATTTATGGCTTGTTTATCTGATGTAATGTGTTGAAGGCTTTGCCCTGATCATAACGTATTACACGTAAGTTATGTGTATAGCAATTATTATAGTCGTTTTAGTTAAGTTGTTTAGACGTAATATTAACTCGTATATAACAATTATTGTAGGTAGTTCTATAGCTTCGTTTCAAATATTAGGTTATACTAATTTGCAAACAGTTTTTTAAATGCAATGGGTCTTAAGCTTAATGGGTCTCATGATAGTTCGAAATCGTCAATAGATTTTTTGAATACTAATAAAATTCTTAATATATTACTGCAATACACGCGACACTTAAAACATTTGTTGCACAACATAAGCCTGGTATTTTTACATATTTATGTATAGTGGTAATCAAAACTACATAACTAAACATATTTTTCATTTGTTTCAGAAATCCAAAATGCCGCCTACAAAGAACCAGACTAACAGACAGACCTACAGCAGATCATTCTCGAATAGTAAGTATCGTATCATAAAGAAACCACATAAGAATAAGAGGGTCACTTTAAATGACCACATTTTGTAGTCCTTATGGCACTATAGGTATGCGCCATGGCGCTACTATTGGGTATTAGTGTTCTGACTAATGTGTCCTCTGTGGTGCCGTCGGTAGTGTATCAGATTGCTACGTGGTGGTTATGGGTTCGAATCCCGTGTCGAGCTAAAACACGGTCCGTCCGTCCTACCAATAGGGGTATAGCCTATTGCCATTATATCGGACACGTTTCAAACTTCGGGCTACCATTGAGAAAATTTCCAACATAAATTAGAAATACTAATTTGAAAGGCACTGGAATTAAACCCGGAACCAAATAGGCACTAATTATGCACTCCTCAAATCAAACTCAATTTGTTCTCAATGAAATCTCCATTTACTGTTTATAATGTCATCTGGCTATCAACCAATGGACAGTATGGAGGCTTGCCAAGTAGGTCTTTGTTTCTTAACCTTGGCCAACAACATGGGGAAACCCAACAACACTGACTCGCGATTTAAATATATTTATATACCAAAATAACCCATACGAAAACCTGTATTTTGTTTAAGGAAATGTTGCTGGGTGAAGACCTTTGTATAAAACCCAACTAGAAAAGTTGCGGGAAATACATTTATTTTTATTACATGTCTGTAATACCAGAAGGTGTGCCTACACATGAACGGTTCTAGATCTTAGTCTTATGTAGTAGAGGGCGAGTCCATTACCATATAACTACTCAAAAAAAAAAAACTCAACAACTCATATTTAACTCCTGGCTACTATTTCATTGAGATTGTAACATTAGCGCGATTCTCTACTCTCGGTAAAATCGAGTATCGAGAGTTTGACATTTCAAGTGTACTGCAAAAATAGTTCCTACGATGTCCGCTAGAGGCGCTGATCAAATATTCTTTCAAAATATGTTCAAAGCTGGCAGGTCGTAGCCTTTAGTTTTTAAAGTCATAATTTAACCTTATACCTTCTTCTTTCCAGACGAAACATCAATGTCAGCTAGAGTCTACCATCCAGCCACGAATCTCATGCCGCCGACCCCCCCACTCTCCCCCACCGGCGTAGCTCCAAGCTACGGCACCAGCAGGCCCACCACCACATCCTGGGGCCGGCAAAACAGCACTAACGGCAAATACTCGTGATAATACCGTCTGACAAACCCGGACCAAAATATACGGGTCTGGATCTCCCGGGACCAAAACTCGGAACTCGGAAGATGGACTTTCGGACCCCCAAAGTCGAAATTTCTTGACAAAATGGTTTGTTCAGACACAGGGATTGAGACGATGTATTCTTTAAGCAAATAAATTATGAAATGTGGTGATTTCTGTGTAATATACTTCATACAAAATAAATGTGTTTATTACATGTAAACCATTTTTCCTTTCAAAAGACATACAATGTATGAACCTAAACAAATAGAAACTGCGATCATGACTAATTGACGATTGACTCATGTCATACATTCACTTCATACACTTTCATACAACGTCATACAGATTGTTGAACAACAACGCCCTACTCTGGTTGACCACAAGATAAAATGTAGCTTTTTTTCTAGGTACTTTATTGTAAACTGTATATTATGAATAACTATATAGGTAAAAGATGTATGGAAAATACTCCGAAAAAAACCTAATGTTAATAATGAAAACAGCTATACCACAAAAGGTTATTAACAAAAAATTACCAATCACAAAAATTGTTATAAAACAATGCTAAACTTATGTTTTTTTTGCTATTTTCTATGAATCAAAAGATTGCTAGTGACAATTATAGTCCTTTTCTGTTCCAAAGGGGGTCAATGCTCTCCTCTTGAGATGAGAGAAGATATACCTTTAGTCCATCATGTTGTCCAGAGAGAGTATATACAAAATTATAGAAAGAAATCTACATATTTCCTTGAGACTAGCATTGAAACATGCGTCGTTTTCATATCACTCTGCCTACATCTTCTGGTATAACAGGTGCGAAGTTATATGTCAAAGTCAAAGTCAAAGTCAAATATTCTTTATTTCATAAACTTTAACAAGTATTTGAAATCGTCAAAATATTTTTTATCTACCACCGTTTCGGAAAAGCTGTTGCTCGTGAGAAGAAACGGCAAGAAACTCACGGCTTGCTCTTTTTAAATGTCAATATTTCCAAATTAATTACAATGTCATAATAATGAAATATAACAAATTAATAACAATGTCATAATAAATTAATAACAATGTCATAATATCAAATTGTAATACATTATTTTGAAATAGACTTGGTAGAAGCAGCACAGTCCCAAGCTTTGTTATCATCTAAATAATCTTTAATAGTATAATATCCCTTACGACATAAATTACTTTTAACTAATAACTTAAATTTATTGAGACTTAAATTTTGAATTTCACTCGGGATTTTATTGTAGAATCGCACACACTGACCTCTGAAGGATTTATTTATTTTTTGGAGCCTAGTGACTGGGATAACAAGTTTGTCTTTATTCCGTGTATTTATATTGTGCATGTCACTCTTTTTTTTAAAAAGGGCGATATTTTTATGCACATAAATTAAGTTTTCATAAATATATTGACTTGCCACTGTCATTATATTTATTTCCTTGAATTTTTCCCTTAGTGAATGTCTACTTCCTAAATTATAAATTGCACGAATAGCCCTTTTCTGCAGCACAAAGATGGTTTGGGTGTCGGCAGCATTACCCCAGAGTAGAATTCCATAAGACATGACACTATGGAAGTAACTGAAGTAGACTAACCTAGCTGTTTCTATGTCAGTAAGTTGACGAATTTTTCTGACCGCATAGGCTGCAGAACTAAGTCTATTCGCCAATTGTGATATATGTGGTCCCCACTGTAACTTACAATCTATTGTAATGCCTAAAAATTTAGCATTATCCACAAGGTCCAACACATCTTCCTTCATCTTTACTGCTGTTTTCACTGGTTTGACATTAGGTGTTACAAATTTTATACATTTAGTTTTTTGCTCGTTTAAAAGCAAATTGTTAACATCAAACCAGTGTACCACCTTTGAGATAGCAATGTTCACGTCGTCAAGAGTGGTTTGTTGTCGCTTAAGTTTAAACAATAATGAAGTGTCATCTGCGAACAGTACTATCTCGTGACTATCCTTAACAAGGTGTGGTAAATCATTAATATAAACTAGAAACAAAAAAGGACCGAGTATTGAGCCTTGAGGCACCCCCATTTTAACCGCAGATCCCGTAGATCGCTTACCGTTAACCTCGACCCTTTATATTAATTAAAATTTGTAGAAGTACAATCAACTTGGTTAATAGTTTGCTTTGTTTTTTGTTTTCGGGAGTATTTAACTTAAGTACATCGTTTATTTTAAAATGCTTAGAAAAAAATGTTACCAAAATATCACTATGTCTGAATAAATATTTGTTTATGATCATCGAATAAAATGTAAAAAAAAAACATTGTTTGTATGTACAAAAGTACAATTGCATTAACATAAGTTTGTAAATATATTATAAGGAAGAATAACATAGAAAATAAATAAATTAAGATCGCTTATGTGTGTTTATTATACCTATAAGGGATTTACCTCTTTATGTAATAGAAATCTAGCATTAAATTAAATAATTCTCACAAAGAACTTTTAAGCGAAATATTCTAAAACAAACCACTTAACACAATATGCAGCATTTCCTTAAAAAAGCGTGTAATAAGTTACGCATTTTTAAGTTGTCAGAATTTAATCGCTAAATGGGGCCACGTCAAACTTCGATTAAACACAATAAGATTTTTCCATTATATTTGTTTCAATATCTATAAATTAATACACAAAGAAGGTTTTTTTCTTGTTATAAAATTATTATAATCGAATTATAAAACACTGATTTACACAGTCGCTTAATATTTTTTAGGTAGACACAAAATCTTTATTTCTATACAAAAAATTCAATACAATAAATCTATACTAATATTATAAAGCTGAAGAGTTTGTTTGTTTGAACGCGCTAATCTCAGGAACTACTGGTCCGATTTGAAAAAATCTTTCAGTGTTAGTTAGCCCATTTATCGAGAAAGGTTATCCATACTAATATTATAAATGCGAAAGTAACTCTGTCTGTCTGTCTGTCTGTCTGTCTGCTACTCAATCACGCCTAAACTACTGAACCAATTTGCATGATATTTGGTATGGAGATATTTTGATACCCGAGAAAGGACATAGGCTACTTTTTACCCCGGAAAAATGACACATTTCCCGGGAAAATTCAGAAAATTCAACGAAGTCGCGAAATATCAATATTATAATGACATTGAATTAACAAAATACCGTTGCCATGGCAACTGTTTTAATGGCGGATATGCCTTAGCGCGACTTCGTTATACTAAGAGATGTAAATAATTTTGAGAATATTTTTCGTGAAAAAAAAGCATATTTTATATCATCACGCTACGATCAATGGGAGCAGAGTACCAGTAAAAAATATTACAAAAACGGGGGAAATTATGACCAATTCTCTCTTATGTGACGCAAGCGAAGTTGCACGAGAAGGCTAGTTAATTACTAACTCTGAAGCATTTACGCAGTAAACCGTTCATAGTTCAATATAATTAACCGAAAATTAAATTATTCACAAATTCCTGATATTCTGAAATATCCCTGTAAACCACAAGAGAACCTTTTATATTCATTGTAAAAGTTACACTTCGTCATTTAACGTCACTAAATCTTTGGTGATTTCCACTGTGACGACTGTTATTGATAGCTAAGTTTGTACGTATTTAAACCACAGAATAAATACTAATTATTGTTTATTAAAACAATATTAATAATATTATTGCTGAAACAAGTAGGCCGTTTTTTCCTTCATTCTTTTGCAGGTCTTTTATTCTATAAAAATTGACAGAGTTAAATTATGTTCCACAAAAGGCTGGGATATTATTTACGCAGGTCATATTAGTTATATTTTATTCGTTCAACTCAGAAAATTTCATGAAAATAAGTACCTATCTAATTCATTCATATGAAAGTTCAATGAATATTACTTACCTAAATAAAATGCATGCAAATTGTGTTTGCAGATTTCTGTAGTAAAGTTATTGACCTATCGACATCTTTACTGACATGCTAAGTTAACATTCTAGTATTTATTGTATAATGGCCTAGATTTAAAATCATCTAAAGGCAAATCACGTTTATTATCGAACTGTACAAACAAGCGCCATCTATTAGATAATCGCATGATTTATCGATGAAAAGGCATAAGAGTTGATCTAAAAACTACGAATGTCACTACTAATTCCTTTGAATTAAACTGCTTAAAGTAGCGTAAAAGTCTCACTTTACTATACTTACAATAAACTTTATTTAAAATTAATTTAGCGATTCCAATTATTTGTTTAATTCTAAAAACCTAACTGCCAAATCCACTGCTAGCGCCATCTCGTGAGCAAGTGAACAAAACTCTGAACACAAATCGATAGCAATTACCGTTGCTAGAGAGCACGTAGTACTATCATTGTTTAATAGATGTCACGATTACCTGTGACACGTGCCTATTAATAATAATAAAATAAATGCTTTTTTATGAACGAATAGCCATTCACGAGTTCCTGTCTAGATTGTTTTTTATTAATTTATTGACCTCAAATTGAGCAAAAAATGCGAATGCAAATTTTTCCATAAAAAAAACAACCGGATTATAAATTTAGGTTATTTTTAAATATGTCTCACTAGTTTTGCATGATTTGAGATTGGGCAATAGGCTGTATAAAACTCGAGCATTATATTTGAATACTTGGCTATTTGTGTATGGATGAATAAAAAAAATGTAGTAAGTGGTGTTTTTTAGCTCTGCCTTCCTCCATGCAAAAAAAGCGTGATTTTATGTGCACTAAGTTATTTCTTAATTATAAGTATTTTTCTTTTGGTATACAATGAGATGCGAGCCAATACAACTGACGATCCAACATAATGATAAAATAAACAAATTAATAAAATTCAGTAGCTTTAGCAAATCGATTTTTATCTTTATTTTCTAATATGCAAAGTACATGGGTCTACCCAGGTTCTTAACAATCCAGGCTAATTTTTTAAATGAAAAGTATACATGTCTGTCCATTTTACTGCATGTACCTAGCTTCTCTTCCAATTTATGTTGGAGACGGCTTCCAGTCTCATCGAATGCAGCTGAATACCAGTGTTTTACATGGAACCTCTCATCAAAACAAGGCATATTTTCTTTTCGTCACGGCTAAAATACGGGATCAAATTGCATGAGATAAATAATAAATTTATTCATTGTTCTATTATAAAAAAAAGCCATATCAATACTCTTATCTTTATACAATAGCCAGAATACGAATTAAATTAAATCGCAAAATCAAGTCAATGACCTTTCAACATGTTGCACAAAATGCAATAACATAATCTGAGACTAAACAAAGGAATGATAAGTGTTATCACAACTCATTATCATTTAAATGCACTTTTAATCTATACTTACGAAACTACCCGGCGATTCTCTCGATTCATTATTATGACTGTTACTTAGCTCCTTCAAGCCATCCCTATGGTGTTTTATAGCCTAGCATTCTTCAAAAAATCAGATGCTATACTTAAAAATATATTTTTAAATCATATATTTATAATTCATAATTAGGTAGCACTTTGTCTAACTTGGGACTCCAACCCAAGACCTCAAGATCGGCAGTCGGATATAATATCCACCCCGTCATAGAGACAGTCAACCAAACAAACAAACTAAAAATCTTTTCTTTAATATATTATTTTAGATTAAACTTGAGGAAAATCTTTTGTTGCAATAAAGATTGCACACACAGATTGTGTGATTAAACATAATTAAATAACAGTTCGTAAAGAAAGGGTGTGTTGACAAAAATATAGTAATATTTATAGTCTAACAACTCAGTACAAAGCCAAAAAAGGTTTGCAGCTATCAAAGGTATACAAAATCTAAATTTATAACATCAGTGACCCGTAGGCTTATGTAGCTGACGGTAGGCAGTTTCATACAACTGTATACTAGGTCGGAGAAAAAGCCTTTTCACATTATAGTATGTATGAACTTGTAATAAAATCTTTTTTCTACACAAAGCTCGATATTTGAGTACCTCACGAGCTCACTTAAAAGACACCTAATGAACCGTGTACCTACTCATTTGTGATTCTTGAAGCCCAAGAGATTTTATTACAAGTTCATACATACTATAATGCGAAAAGACTTTTTCCCCGACCTAATATTAAAAAAATATATAGAATTGTGATTTGTAATCTCGAATTATCGTACATGCCAAGGCTTTATACCAAGTTATCAGACTATAAGACGCTAGGTTACCACGTAAATTTAAATAGTAGTATAGTTATCAGTTATTTGGTTACCATAGAACTTTACTTAATTTGAAATCAAATGGCCGTGAGTTCCCCAATGATATCTATCTATTTAATTGAAAAATGCAATTTCACGGGTTCTAAAAGGACCTTGTTTGTGTTTATCACACAGATAGTTTTAAACCTTGTGTTTCAATTCTATTTTCGTATGAATATTTATTTTTCTTTCACTAGATAAAGGTATTTTGACAAGAGCGGATCGATGTCAGGCGCTGCTATATTTACCCTCAAATTTTAGATTCTGTTACACTTAAGTTTGTTTTCTTGTTAAAGTGATAGTGTTTGTGTATAATGGAAGAAATTGAAGATTACGACAGGCTTGAGAAATATAATGGCTGGCAGAAAAGGAAGTTCTTTTTTAGACAGGTATGTAGTAATTGTTTTATTAAATAGTTTTAAAATTAGGCGTATATTAATCATGAGTAATGATATGAAAGAATAACCATTTAGCATAAAGGAATTCGATCATAAATAATTATCTATTGTATTTTATTTTCTGGTTTTACAACGTATTATTATTTACATTGCTTATTTTTATTTTAAAATATGATATATTTATAAATAGATAATTTATTATGATAATATTAGATTGAATAATTTGTTGGTATAATAAAAAATGTGAATAATATATGTTTTTCTAATAAACTTTAATTAATGCGATTTTTCGAAAGACGATGCATTTTTTATATTTTATATTCAGAATAAATTACTTACCTAATGTATTTTTTCTTTTATTAACAAAAAATAATTGAACACTAATTAAAGGCATAAATTAATCTAAGTTCTGACAATAAAACAAAAAAAAAGAAAACTAAGCATTTAAAAATAAATAAATTTCAATTAATGTAACTTGATACAATTATTCCGGACATAAGATAATAAAACGGTTGTAAAACTATTAGATCCGATTCACATTATGTTAAATAATATAATTGATCAATAAATATCTCAGATTATAAACATACGATCAAGATAAGATCAGATAAGATATGAAGAGATAATATTTAAATTACCACTTCAGTGGCCAAACGCTAGACATTTCGACTGCTTGTTTTACCCCCGGTTTCTGAGTTACATTTATCGGTAGTTTATCTATTCAATAGCGTTAAAACTCATATGAAAATACGCCATTGAATAGATAAACTACCGATAAATGTACTCAGAAACCAGGGGTTAGTGATAACTTTTCCTAGAAGATTTAAATCAGTAGTTTTTGAGAAAATCCTGAAAGCGCGTACATACATTTTACCTTTAAATATCCCACTGCTGGGTAAGGGTCTTCTCCTGTAATTAGGGATTAATTGCAGAAGTAAATATTATTGACTTCTATTTAATTTTGAAATCGGTAAAAAAATCATTTCATAGTATTTAATTTCTAAAAAGATATAAAAGCGAATCTAGCTTTTTCTTTGTCTATTTTGTTCAACATCTATAGAGTATCTGCTAAACCAATTTCTCTGATATTTGCTCGGGTTATCGGTAGTAATCAAATTATAATAATTATAAAAGAAAACATTTTACAAAGAAGTAATACTTTGGTATGAGATTTAATCAGATCAGGTTTTCAATATCATAATATTATGTATTAATAGAATCGACTTACTTTCTGTATTAGAAAGTCACATATTAATTTTTAATTAATTTTATTGGAAGTCTATTTATAACCCAACTCGCAATGGCCAGCGTAGTGGACTCGAGGTCTAACCCCTCCTTCATTCAAGGAGGAGACCTTTGCCCAGCAGTGGGACATTAATGGGTTAAATTAAATTAATATTCTTTATTGGCTTGTTTATTTATTGGATCATTCGACCGTGCGCTAGGTTGTTTAGGAGTACGAATTAGACATTAAATAAAATTAAATTGATTTAGAATCCTGATTTAGGTAAGCCTCCAAAAATGACTGACGTACACGGAAGAAGATATTGCAATAGGTGAAGGAATCTGAATAATCATGATTTTGTTGACATTTTAAATAACTTCAAATCCGAAACACAATCAGAGGGTCAACGAAAAAGTTAGTTTTATTTTCACTTTTAACGCCTGTTATATCCTATGGTATAGGCTCTGTATAAAATACACCCACTTTTAACTATTTACAATATCAGCCCCATGTAATTGGGAGCGCACCTACTACAATACAGAGGCCACGTTACCAAAATCCAGGTTCCTATTAAGAATATTATAATAAAGGTAAATTAGTAAAAAACGTTTTTTTTAGCCTCTACTGTCCCACAGCTGGACAAAGGCCTGCCCTATTTTTTTGTTTTCTTGTTGTCAACATACCACAGAACTGAACAAACCACAAAGGTAGCCTATTAGCTAGATATCTAGCAAATTACCTAGTTATTATTTGGCTATAAAGATATGTATGGCTTATGGAATCTTTGTTTTAAATATTGCACAATATTATAAAACAAGAAGTTGCCTAACAAGTAACCTGCCTGCTGACCGTGTCTTAGGAATCCTGTTCCAAAAATATAAGCTGTTGTCTTTAAACCAGTAAATCAATCATATGTTAGATATTTGTAGAGTTAGTTTTTTAGGTCGTAGTACGGACATAAATTATATTTAATATCATAGATTACAAGATCACCTCGTTAGAATATAGGAAGTGAAGAAATACCAGGAAGATAAATAAACGTTGATTAAGTAATTGCAGAGGCACAATTTCATATCAATATCATTATGCTATTGACAACTGAGTAACTTTTACTTTTTGAATGAAAACTTAGCAAACCTCCGAACATAGTCCGCAAGAATTTGCCATTGTATTCAAAATATAATTAATATGTATTCAAAGAATTTTTTTTTTTGGTCACGAATCCTTAGTTAATTAATAATAATTTCCCAAAAATGGTTGACGTCAGGCAACCGGTTGTAAAAACGTCAGCCAAGTAACTCTAGCAGCATTTTTTAGAACAGAGAACATTATTTGCAAACCCTACTTAACGTGAGATAAGAACAAGCCAAAGAAAAAAGAATCCTCTGTCAGATGAACTCAAGTCTACTCCCTAAAAATATTTGAGGGCACCACTAGCACCTTTAGAATTTACAAAGCCCAATAACATTATTTCCACAAGCTCTTTGCACACTAAAACATCAAAACCTCTGCTAACTATTCCTCATATTGTACTTTCAGCTCCTCATCAGCACAGGAGCATGGACGTGCTACTTCATCATGGGTATTTCCTTCGGAGCATCAACAGTCTTCATTCCTCAGATCAGGGCAGAGGCTAATTCTACTAAGGCTGTTAGTGAAGAAGTCGCTTCTTGGATACGTATGTATACCGTTAAGCTAGTTATGACTACAAGAGGGCTTAAGTGTGTTTAATTTTTACCGTTTATAAGCTCTTTTTCTAATGAAGACGTCCTTTTAGAAAAATGAATATTTCAGATGAATAGTTCTAGATATAGAAGGTATATGTTAAAAAAGTCCTAAATGGTTTCAAATAACTTTTTTCTACTAAAAATACTTTTTTAGACAAATTATTACCATAATTTACTCGTGAGTCATTGTTATATCATAAGGCCATGTAAGGAAAAATGTAAATATGCAGTTGTAATTATTACCAGGTGGATTTATTAATTATATTGAATAATAGCAAGATAAAATTGCTAGTTATTTCTCGCAGTTCCATTCGCATAGGATAATTTATATTTAAAATAGTAGTAGTAAAAGATAGAAAAACCGACCAACTGATATTCACAATATTATTTTATAGAAATTGATTTAAACGATTCTGTTTTAATTTTCCAGCTGCGATCTTAGTCTACTCCGGTCTCCCATGGTCCTTCATTCTACCAGTCGTCATGAAAATCTACGGTCGAAAATACACCTTTACCTTCGTCTGCATCAGTAACCTGATCAGTTTCATCGTCTTATACTGCAGTACCACCATCACACAAATCATTATCAGCGAACTGATCAATGGTATCAACACCGGCGGCCATTTTACTGTCTCCGTGATGATCATAACAGAATACACTTCACCCAAGTATAGAGGATTCTTCTTAACTGCTAAATCTGCTACCCTTTTCTGGGGTATACTGGTCTCCAATGCAATCGGCACCTTTTTCCACTGGAAGAACATTGCTCTCGTTGGTATAGCTTGCAGTATCTACAGTATTGCAATCGCCTTTATTCTACCCGAGTCACCTTATTGGTTGACGACTAAACATCGTTTTGACAAGTGTTCGAAATCTCACCGATGGTTAAAAGGTTCCGATGTACAGTCTGAAAAAGATCTAGACCAGCTTATTCTGTTTCAGAAAAATGTTGAATCGAATAAAAATGCTAATTTTGAATTGAAAGAATTTGTAATGAAAAATATTAATGTAATGTCGAGTAGACAGTTTTATAAGCCGCTAATTTTGTCGATATTAGTTCAATCGTTGTATGTTTTTTCTGGTAAAGTTGTTTTCAGTGTATATGCTATAGATATAATAAGAAAGATAACTAAAGACCAGCATATATCGGCGTACACAGCCATGTTAATATTAGACGGAGTCACCGTATTTTGTATGTACATAGGTTGTGTATTTGCAAAGATGTTGACGCGAAGAAAATTACTAATAACTACTTCTTTATTCGGTATTGTGTTCTTAGTAGCAATTTCAGTATATTCTTATTTAATTAAGTTAGGTGTTTTACAGGAAAATAATTACGTGTCTATAGGTTTAATGATAGGCTATTCTGTAGGTATCGCATGCGGTCCTATAATATTATCTCAAGCCATATCAGGTGAATTAGTTTCTATAGAATCGAGAGGTTTATCCTCATGTTGCATAGATTTATGTTTGAAAATAAATCTAGGTACTTTGGTTAAGATTTCGCCATTGATTTTTAAATCATGGGGTACGGAAGGTGCGTTTTTATTCTATGGTGTGACTTCTTCAATGTTTTTGTTCTTGATTTATAAATATTTGCCTGAGACTAAAGATAAAACTTTGCAAGAAATAGCTGAATGTATGAAAGGTAAAAGTAAAAGGAAAGTGTGCGTGGAAGAGGATGCATTTTTGGCTCATAATAATAAGGCTGTGAATTAAAATTTAATTAGGGTAATAAATATTATTGTATTAATCGTGATTTAAATATATTATTCAGTAACTATGTTTTGCAAGTAGAATAGTGATTAGGTAGATACTTGAAATGTTATTGCATGCGATCAGGCTTTCTTAATTAAAAATTTTAGGCAAGCAAAATTTTATTTTATAATATACCTAATTAAAATCGTGGTTGTGTATTGTGTCAACAATTTCAATTAATTACTTATATTTCTTAGGTACTTTCTGATAGTATGTAATACAAATTAATGGAATAACAATGTTTTTTTTCTTTTCTTAAACTTCGACACGGCATTAAAATTTATAAATTAGTGACTTTACTGAACAAAGAAATATAATTATGTCCTACGATTTTTTTCTGTAAGAAGATAAAATATATAAATTTATAATTCTAGACTATAAAAATTGGAATGAAGCTGACAAAATAAGCCTACCTGCATATAAATCTATTTAACCTTGACAAATATATACTGAGTTTTATATAAACCAACCAGTTTTGATCCAATTAACAATTTTATCTTATATATTATAATTAATATGCGTCAAATAACCTGAACGGTCAGTCCTAAATTTGAAATTTATAAGCATTATTGTATTTAACTGTTTTTTAAATGTTACTTATCCGTATTACTTATTTTGGCATTTATTTTCTTATTGTGTTTGATATGATAAACGTACGTCTTAATAATATTAATTAATAGAAATGCTAAATTTAATTGTTGGTATACTATAGTAAATAGGATCCCTAGATTGCTAGGGATCCTATTAGTTACTAAGAAATTCGATACTGTTAAAAATATTGTTATAAAAAATTGCGATATTTTATTTTGTGTTAAATAAAAACGATGAAATCCGAACAATCTTTTACTTATCATACAAAATTACCTTAAATCCGTTGTATTATCACACTGTTTTATTAATTAACTAATACAAAGATCATAGTTGTGGTTCTTGAAAGTTGTAATGGCAAAGTGATGAGGGAGTTTAAATTTTTTGTGTCAATATTAAAGTGAGGAAACCTTGCATGCGTAAAATTTGTTTAATACATTTATTAAGGGCATGCAAAGTCCCCAACCCGCAGTTGGTCAGCGTGGTGGACTCGAGGCCAAACCTCCCTCTCGTTTGGGAGGAGACAGTTGCCGTGCAGCGGGACAGTAAAGGGTTGAAAAAAATATTATAGTGTCGTAGATTCTCGACTTAAACTCGAAATCGTCATGTGCAAGTAGTTTGATTTTCAGCATTCAGTATTGCGTACCGACCGCTTGATAGATAAAGGTTAATTTAAAAAATATTTCATAAAGAATCCGTTAGCAACGCTGATCTGTTTTCCAAGGAAAGTTTCCCGATAGCCACTACATAGTCTTTAGCAAAGCGCTCCTTAAGGTTTTTTGAGGGCATACAAAGTCCCCAACCTGCACTTGGCCCGCATGGACTTAAGGCCTAACCCCTTCTTCTTTTGGCTGCAGTGGGACGGTAATGGGTTAAAATAACAAAAGTTTTAAGCTCCTGAAAATAATAAGATGACTACTTATTTTAAAATATGTTGCTATGGTTTTTATAGCAGGCATCATTTTAAATATCACTTGTTCATTATCCATTTGTTAAGAAACAAAAAAAATGGCTGTAACGAGGCTTAGCTGTAACTAACAACTTAATATTATTATGTCTACATGTCCATTACATATACCATACTTTTAACAACTGTGTTATAAATTGTAGGTACTATGGATTGTTATTTTCAGAATAGGAGAATTCTGAAACCGAGGAGACCCTAGAATGGTGGGGGCTTGACAAGTTAAAAGTGTAAAAAATAACAACTATATAAAACTTATTTTTATATATTTACACATCATACAGCCAATCGTAATGTTTTAAAATACATCAACAAATTTTACAAAATACGACGTAAAAAGTATTTTTAAATCTACTCTGAAGATTTGTTATTTTTAATACAATCAGCAATTTCTTGCAAAGTCTTATCTTTAGTTTCTGGTACATCTACTATATAAAAATAAGTCGGGTTTTCCTTCCTGACGCTATAACTCCAGAACGCACGAACCGATTTCCACGGTTTTGGATTCGTTGGAAAGGTCTCGAGCTCCGCGAGGTTTATAGCAAAGAAAATTCAGGAAAAAATTCAACAGAAAGGCGAAAAAACAGAGAAAATCATTTTTCTCATACAGCGCCATCTCTGATACATAGCATGTACTACATACCAATATTTGTATCGTATTTCTTTTAATATTTTTATTTGACAGCTACTCATTGTAGATGGTGCCGGTGCGTGATATATTGTTTGACAGAGAATTTCATGTGAAAAAACGGTATTGTGTTCAAAAAAGTAAAAAATATAAGTTATTCGTTTCCTAACATTTTAATTGGAAACCAACAAATCAATTACGTGTATTGTGCAGATTTTTATTCGATTTCAACAGCAGGCATTTTGTCTTTAAGGTGGTAAGTTAAACTGTGTAAATTATGTGGATCGTGCATTTGAGGTTAAATTCACTACTCTGTCCATAGTCCAAAATGCCTAGAGGACGACGTGCGAA
Source organism: Anticarsia gemmatalis (assembly GCF_050436995.1). Taxonomy (NCBI): domain Eukaryota; kingdom Metazoa; phylum Arthropoda; class Insecta; order Lepidoptera; family Erebidae; genus Anticarsia; species Anticarsia gemmatalis. The sequence goes on along the minus strand of NC_134764.1, from coordinate 1,312,058 downwards.
CATCGGCCGCCGCACAAGACATGCAAGCCAGCAACAAGTGTATTCACAGAACTTAAGCGAAGTAAGACAAAATATAATAAGAGAAAATGCCCGATTAAGACAGCGCGTGAGCACACGAAGATCATTGGCATCATACAATCGCTTGGCATTCCAATATGATCCCACTGCGAACTACAGTAATGATGAAAATTTAGATATTGGACCAATGACGACTGTATGCCGATATTGTAATGCGTTAAAGTTTAAAAGAGAAACGGCTGGATTGTGTTGCGCAAGTGGAAAAGTCAAACTGGATCCATTACTTACACCACCACAGCCACTGAAACAATTGTTCGATGGAAGTGATCACGATTCCTACCATTTTCTTCAACACATCCTTGAATACAATAACTGCTTTCGCATGACTTCCTTTGGAGCTAATATCATTCGAGAAGGCGGCTTTATGCCGACTTGCAAGGTAAAAGATACAACACACAGAACCAATCACTCACACTAACAAAATGAATTGCAACAATAAAAACTACATATACACCAAACACTACACCATCACACGATCAGAAGTTACACCGTATTCTTCAACAAATGATTGTTTGCAATTACAGATACAAGGACAAATATATCATTTGCATGGTTCAATGGTGCCATCACCGGATGAGCCGCATCAATTTCTGCAAATATATTTTATTTCGTCGATGGTGGATCAGCTGAATGTGCGTTGCAATATACAGGGAACACAACAGTTAAAGAGACGAATTATAGAACAGTTGCAAGCATTTTTTCACGCTAATAACGCTGTGGTTAATATGTTCAAAACAGCATTGGAACAAATGCCATCGGATACGCACAAATTTGTCATAAGAGCGGATTGTACCCCAACAGGTGAACACGTGCGAAGATTCAATGCACCCACCGTTAATGATGTTGCTGCAATTATTGTTGGCGATCCAACTAAATCGCGAGACATTGTCGTTCAGCGAAGAAGCAATATCATGCATCGTGTAAACGAGACACATCGTTTGTACGATGCGTTACAATATCCAATCATTTATTGGCAAGGGCAAGACGGATACGACATCACGTTGAAGATGGTCGATCCAATTACAGGTAAAATATTCACACACTAATTATATTGCTATTATTGGTTTCTATTAACAATTCATTTAATTTTGCATTTTCAGGTGTATCAACGAATAAAAATCTAAGCGCAATGAATTACTATGCGTATCGTTTGATGATTCGTACACATGAGGAGAATGTCATTCTGAAGTGCCGTCGGCTATTCCAGCAATTCGCTGTCGACATGTATGTCAAAGTCGAGACCGAACGTTTAGCGTTCATCCGATACAATCAGGCAAAGCTACGATCTGAGGACTATATACACTTGCGTGATGCTATTCATTCAGATGGCGATGTTCAGAATGTTGGACGTCTGACGATTCTTCCATCATCATATATCGGAAGCCCACGCCACATGCACGAATACGCTCAAGACGCTATGACGTACGTGCGAAATTATGGAACTCCGGATTTGTTTATTACGTTCACTTGCAATCCGAAGTGGATGGAAATTGAACGTGAGATGGAACCGGGACAAAAACCGCAAGATCGCCATGACATAATCGCCAGAGTATTTCAGCAAAAACTCAAGGTTATGATGGATGTGCTTACTAAGTATCGAGTTTTTGGTGACACACGTTGTTATATGTACTCGGTGGAATGGCAGAAGCGTGGACTACCGCATGCTCATATCCTAATTTGGTTGCTGAACAAATTACATTCAAATGAAGTGGATGACATCATATCAGCTGAAATTCCTGATCCAGTCACTGATCCCCATCTACACGACATTGTGACGACGCAGATGGTGCATGGACCGTGCGGTGCTTTGAATCCATTATCGCCTTGCATGGCTGATGGAAAGTGCACAAAACGATATCCGCGACCGTTAGTTGCTGAAACAGTCACAGGGCACGATGGATATCCAGTTTATCGTCGGCGTTCAAAAGAAGATAATGGTCGAACTATTAAAGTCAAAGTTCAAAATCAAGAGATTGAGATCGGAAATGAATTCATTGTACCATATTGCCCGCTGCTATCACGAATTTTCGAAACACATGCAAACGTTGAGAGTTGTCATTCGGCCAAATCAATCAAATATTTGTGCAAGTACGTCACAAAAGGCAGCGACATGGCTGTGTTTGGTATTGCGTCGGAAAATGCGAATGACGAAATCAGCAACTTCCAAATGGGCAGATACGTCAGTACTAATGAAGCACTGTGGCGATTATTGTCATTTCAAATTCATGAAAGATATCCCACAGTTGTACATTTAGCAGTGCATTTGGAAAATGGCCAAAGAGTTTACTTCACTGAGGCTAATGCCGCACAACGAGCTGAGAGACCACCATCGACAACATTGACTAGCTTCTTTTCAATGTGTGAAACAGATCCATTCGCAGCGACGCTGATGTACGTTGAAATGCCCAAGTATTACACTTGGAATCAATCAACAAAGAAATTCCAACGTCGCAAACAAGGCACCCCAGTTCCAGATTGGCCACAGGTGTTTTCCTCTGATGCACTAGGTCGTATGTATACTGTTCATCCTAGAAATGATGAATGTTTTTATTTGCGACTGCTGTTGGTAAATGTACGTGGACCAAAATCATTTGCGCATTTGAAAACTGTGAATGGCCACCAATGCCAAACATATCGAGAAGCATGTCAACTATTGGGTTTGCTGGAGAACGATTCTCATTGGGATTTAACACTTGCCGATTCAGTTGTTTCATCAAATGCGTACCAAATACGAACGCTGTTCGCAATTATCATCACCACATGTTTTCCTTCACAACCAATGCAGTTATGGAACAAATACAAAGACGACATATGTGAAGATATCTTGCATCGTTTGCGCATTCAAACGAATAATCCTGACATGCAAATAACCGATGAAATCTACAATGAAGGATTGATTCTGATTGAGGATCAATGCTTGACTATTGCAAACAAGCTACTGATTGAAGTAGGAATGATTGCGCCAAATCGATCGATGCACGATGCATTCAACCAAGAATTAAATCGAGAGCTGCAATACAATGTTGATACATTTCAGGAATTTGTTCAAAATAATGTGCCGTTACTGAATGAACAGCAAAAACAAGTATACGAAACATTAATACAAGCGGTGGACAATAATACTGGTGGTCTATTCTTCCTGGACGCACCTGGAGGGACAGGGAAAACATTTGTCATTTCATTGATTTTGGCCACTATTCGATCAAGATGTGACATAGCTTTGGCGTTAGCATCATCTGGAATTGCGGCGACTCTTCTAGATGGCGGTCGTACTGCACATTCTGCGCTTAAGTTGCCACTCAATTTAAACACAATTGATACTCCAACATGCAATATTTCCCGATCCAGTGCAATGGCAAAATTGTTGATGCAATGCAAGCTCATTGTTTGGGATGAGTGCACAATGGCACATAAGAAATCACTTGAAGCACTTAACTTGACACTGAAGGATCTTCGGCGAAATAACAACATCTTTGGCGGCTTGATGATATTGTTGGCAGGCGATTTCAGGCAGACTTTGCCAGTAATTCCCCGTGGAACGCCTGCAGATGAATTGAATGCTTGCCTGAAGGCATCACCTTTATGGAATAACGTAAAAACATTATCGCTAACCATTAATATGAGAGTTCAACTTCAAAATGATCAAAGTGCTGCACAATTTTCCAAACAATTGTTAGCTGTTGGAAATGGAAAAGTCCCAGTTGATGCGACATCTGGATTAATTACTCTTACCAACGACTTTTGTCGATTTGTAGACTCTCAATTAGCTCTTATTGAAAATGTTTTTCCAAACATTAGTGAGAATTATCAGAATTATGCTTGGTTAAGTGAACGAGCAATTCTTGCCGCAAAGAATAATGATGTACACGCACTGAATTTCACCATTCAATCAAAAATAGCAGGCGATTTGGTGACATACAAATCCGTTGATTCTATAACAAATCTCGATGAAGTAGTAAATTATCCGACGGAGTTTTTGAACTCTCTGGAGTTACCAGGATTTCCACCACATAACTTGCAACTCAAAGTTGGTACAGTTATTATGATATTGCGTAATTTGAATCCACCGCGACTTTGCAACGGTACTCGACTTGCGGTAAAAAGACTTATGTCGAATTTGATTGAGGCAACCATCATTAACGGAAAGTACGCAGGTGAAAATGTATGTATTCCTCGAATACCAATGATTCCGACCGATCTTCCGTTTGACTTCAAACGATTACAATTTCCAGTTCGCCTTGCGTTCGCAATGACAATTAACAAGTCGCAAGGCCAATCGCTTAGTGTTTGCGGGATAAATTTAGAGAATCATTGTTTTTCACATGGACAGTTATACGTTGCGTGTTCACGAGTTGGTAAACCATCCGCTTTGTTTGTGTTAACGTCAGACCAAAAAACAAAAAATGTGGTTTACCAAAGAGCACTTCAATGAATCTTCGAATAATTTGCGGACACGTATAACGCTTCGATTCAGTATTTACTTTGGATTCACTTTCATATACTTAGAGAAGTTCAACTAAATGACACTTCATTTTTGTATTCAAAATGAATTCATTACTGTTGTGAAATGCAATATTTTTTTCCTTTTCAAATATAAAACATAAAAAAATGTTTCTTCATCTCTTAATCACAAAACGAAATGTTACATAAAACGAAGCCATTTGGTGGCGAAACGGAGTTCGCCGGGTTTGCTAGTACAAGTATATTAACACCAAACATATTACTGAAAAGGCACCAAATAAGAAGAAAGTCCCATAAGTGCCAATCAAAGAAAACAAATATGGAGCTAATTTCACCGAACTGCCATAAAATATTAAGTACATTACACCTACTGAACAAGATGATAGACTCCTTGCTTCAATCGGCAACAATTCTCCAGATATACATGAAGATAGTATCATAATTCCACATCCAATTGAGACAGAAAACCCTACCAATAACAATATAGATATATATTTATTTTCAGATATAATAGACAGTTTTACTAAGTACAAGTAGATTGACAACATGAACAAAAATGTAACTCCTATAGAAGAAGCAGTGAGTAATAAAGTACGTCGTTTAAGCACCTTCGAAAATGCACATCCCACATACATACTTAATACTGTAACTGCGTCTATAATCAACATACCTGTGTAAGCTGCAGACGTACTATTAGTAATCTTTTTCAATATTTCTACAGCATATACTGTGTAGACTAGTTTACCAGAAAATGTGTGCAGAGATTTTATTAAAATTGCGAGCAGTAAAGGTTTGTAAAATTCTATTCTAGTTGTTGTTCGTACCATGTTTATGATTTTGGATCTACATGACTTATTTGTTTTAGTAGCCTTCTTTACGGCTATTAGGTTTTCTAATTCTTTCTCTGAACTATCACTAGATCCTTTAAGCCATCTATGAGATGTAGCACATTGGTCGAAATGTCCTTTATCAGCTAACCAAAGAGGGGATTCTGGCCAAAAAAATAGCGTCACTAGATTATAAATTGCACACAAAAGACCCAGTAATGGGATGTTTTTCCAATGAAAGAATGTTCCTATAGTATTAGCGACCAAGACACCCCAGAAGAACGTAGCCGATTTTATTGTTAAAAACAAACCCCTATATTCTTTCGAAGTATATTCAGTGATGATCATGATAAATATGGTCATCTGAGAGCCTGAAGACGCTCCGTGGAAAATTTGGCTGATCATAATAAGGACAATGTTGGAACTGCAGTAGAATATGGTGAATCCGATCAAGGAAAAGAAGCTGATGATAGTGTGGGTTATCTTCCGGCCGAAGAACGCAGCAATGGTAGGCAGAATGAACACCCACGGTAGGCCACTGAATGGCAAAATAGCCGCTGGAATTATAAAAAAATTCAAAATTAATATTACGTTTACCTCAACAAAACAAAATCTAGAAGACCCAATTTTGTAACATGATTATCGTGCACGTATAATTTGTGGTAATACGTATATTTATTAGAGCAAAATAAAAGATTATGAATATGTTATACAGTGTCTTTTCAATTACTTAAACTGAAAAATTAAATTCAGGAGTTCAGTAATATTTTAAACTCTCAGTCTCCATAATATTTTAAACTAGCTCAACAGTTATGATAAGGGAAAAGATCTTTGATTGATTTCTGAGTACTTACGTAGCCATGATGCTTGTTCAGGAGTGACTGCATCAGTGGAATTAGCTTCTTCTCTCAGTTGTGGCACTAACACTGTTGATGCACCTGCATTTAAGCCCATGACGAAGTAAGATGAAAACATGCCACTGCTGACTAGTAGCTAAGAACAAGGGCAGGAGGCACGAGTTAGGTGAAATGAATAGGTAAAAATAGATTTAGATAGATAGATTGCTTAAAGTAGTATTATATTGATCAGGGAGGAGTTCGGTAAGCCAGCCGCGCGAATTGATCTCTGAAGTTAGGTTATGTCATGTAAATCTAGAATATTAAAAGTCTGACAACCAGTCTTATTAAGAACGATCGTGCTATAGCCTGAGTAACTGGACTGTGGGGGTCCGATAGACATTGGCCTCACGGTGCATACATCTGCATCCGGTGAGACTGAAAGACTACAACATAGTTGAAAGAAAGGAAAGGCTAATTTTATTTTGATCGTGGATTCTTACTCTCCATGAAAAACTTCATGGAATCTTTGAAGATTGAATCCGTAACAAACACACTATTTCTGTAATTATAAGCTAGCTAGAATTATCATTAGATATTTAATTATAAATGATTACACGAACCTGCCTCGATATATAAATCCATTTTGAATCACTGCTCTTAGTTACATCGACTTCATACATTTTGCGTGGTGCTTAGAACGTTACTAGATAAATAGTAAATAATAAAACAGACAGAAGTTGTGCCAACTGATGTGTTACAAATTGGTAAATATTCGTCGTTTATGTAACCATGCGAAAACTACGTAACGCACAAGCAAATGTTTCGGGTCTGGCTGGATTTAGTATCCGTTCTTTGTACAGTTTATAAAAGTTCCCGAGACACATGAGCAAGGTAACCTAGTAAGGGAGTCGTCTGATCAAAAAAGGGGAAAGATTTTGCTCGGTGCGATGACTTGTTCTAAGGTATCAAAGAAGTCAAAAAATATTCGTTTCCGCATCGCTTTAGCCGTCGGCCACCATATGAAGTGGCCATGAAAGTTACAGTCAATTGTGAAATATCTATTATCATGTTAATAATATACCTACTTGGTATCTAAGGAATGTTGGACTACCTTTTGAGGTACGTGTTTAAGTACTACCATTGTTTTAAAACGACATATTGTGTGTATGTTACTGTCGTATTTATTTTCAATTCAGACTTACCCGCACCATTTGTTTTCAAGTTCAGGACTTGAGAAAGCTATTGCGATTTTCTATATCATTGTATTAAAAAATGCCATTTCGAAAATTTTCACATTCTTGGACAGCGTGATAGGATTCACAATTAATTTAGGATAATGTAATCGAGGGTCACTGGCTATAAAAATAACCTTAAAAAGACAATTGTCATTTTTAACAACTTTAAAAAGTTTTCTAGAAAATACCCCTGTCTAATGAAAGATTACTAATGAACAATTTATTGAGCACATGTTAATTCATCATATTTATTTACTAATGTTTCAATAATATATGTGATTATGTACTGAATGATAACAAATATTTCAAAAAAAAATACAATCTGTGTCATAATACGCATTCGACACATAGTACATAGTTTTGACATTTGTAAAGGCAAAACCAGAATACTAATTAGATATTTTAATGTTCCGGTAGATAATACTAATAACTGTGTTGGACGAAATACCTGTTTATAATTTTAGACTTATTTTTATTGCATTTGAAGACATTCTTGCATGTTACTAAAAAGATTCTCGATCCCAAATGTCTTTCTTTTCAAAAAAATATAAGCAAATTATATAACGTCTTTTTATTTGGGTTTAACCTTATGATTGGGTAATAAAACTCCATGGAAAATGAATAAGTAATATAATTACCAAATTACTATTATCATAATTTCAGTTAGCATAATACTGCACATTAAGCAATACGTATCCTTCGCAACGTAGGTTGAAACAGAATATGGATTTACTCCTCTTGTTTTTTGTACTTATTTTAACAAAAAAGGCGGCACATTATTTATAGGTCTCAATACATAAAAAAGTTTTTATCTAGATTGTTATTTAATCGAAAATTACTTAACAAGCTACGACGTTTCTTCCAAATTTTGTTTCTTTGGAACAATAGTGACATTACTTTTCACAGGTAGCAATTCCTTCATTTCCTCAACCGGTTTTATATTTCTCATCCAATCAGAAATCTCCTGTAAAGTTTTATCTTTAGTTTCTGGTATATAAAAATATATTAACACCAAACATATTACTGAAAATATACCGAACAAGAAAAACGTGCCATGAGTGCCTAAAGTCGCAAAAAGATACGGAGCAACTTTGACTGAAGTGCCGTAGAAAAATAAATATATTAGTCCCATAGCACAAGATGAGACGCTCCTCGATTCTATCGGCAACATTTCACCTGATATACATGAAGATAATATCATAATACCACATCCAATTGCTACCGAAAACCCTACCAATAACAATATAGATATGTATTTATTTTCAGAAACAACTGATAATTTAACTAAATATAAATACAGAGAGAGTAGAAACAAAAATGTAACTCCTATAGAAGAAGCAGTAAGGAGCAAAGTACGTCGTTTAAATAATTTAGAAAACACGCAACCCACATACATACTTAATACTGTAACTGCGTCTATAATCAACATACCTGTGTAAGCCGCTGAAGTATTATTAGTAATCTTTTTCAAAATTTCTACAGCATAAACTGTGTATACTAATTTACCAGAAAATGTGTACAATGATTTTATCAAAATAGCTAATAACAATGGTTTATAAAACTGTCTTGATTTAACTGTTTTCACAATATTTAACACTTTAAATCTTAACGAAATATTTACTTTATCGTTTAACTTAACAGCTATTAATTTTTCTAATTCTTTTTCTGAGCTCGAACTTGATCCTATTAGCCATCTATGGGATTTAGTACATTTATCAAAATGTCCTTTATCAGCCAACCAAAGCGGGGACTCTGGCCAGAAATAAACGGTGACAAGGTTGTATGCTAAACAAACTATAGCAAGCAACGGAATATTCTTCCAATGAAAGAAAGTACCAATGGTATTAGCGACTAGAACACCCCAGAAGTAAGTAGCAGATTTGAAAGTGAGGAACATACCTCGGTATTCTTTAGAACTATATTCTGTAACGACCATAATAAATATTGTCATGTGGGAGCCCATGACAGCCCCTTGAAAGACTTGGCTGATCAAGATTGGCTTGATGTCGGAACTGCAGTAGCACATGATGAAGCCGATCAAAGAACTGATGCTGACGATGCTATGGGTTATTCGTCTGCCAAGATATGTTGCGGAAATTGGTAGAATGAATACCCATGGTAACCCGCAGAAGGCGAAGAGGGCCGCTGAAAACAAAAAAAGAGAATAATTAGTTTTTGAATAAGAGCATGCGGTCAAATAAGAATCTTATTTTTAGTATTAAGACCACTTAGTTTAGGATGAAGTATCGTCAATGACAAATTAAAGAAAGTACTTTCTCTTACATCACAGACGATCGATAATTATCCTCCCATAAATTAAATAACCATTACTGTCTCGCTGCTGGGCTAAGGTCTCACTTAAAGATCAATTTCTTTTTAAATACGCAGACAAAATTTAATCCTCAAGAACTGTGTTAAAGAAATATCAAATGGAAATACCATAGAAAAAAAGATTTCAAAGACAAACTTCTTACGTAGCCATGATGCTTGTTCAGGAGTGACTGCATCAGTGGAATTAGTTTCTTGTCTCAGTTGTGGCACCAACACTGTCGGTGCTCCCGTATTCAAGCCCATTACGAAGAAAGAAGAAAATGCTCCACTGCATATCAGCAACTGAGGATCAAGAAGAAAAAAAATCGTTTTAGTTAACACCTTTTCACCACACCACTGCCACCACTTCGTCAATCACTGGAAGTCAAGTTTTGTATTCTAAAACAAAACGAGAACATCCTTAAAATGTTTGATTCAGATTTAGTTGGTGTTTTCAATAAGTTTATTTTTATTTGCTAAAGTTTACCCACAGCAATTCTTACTTTTTTTCTTACGTTTTTATATATAGCTTTTTAAGGGCAGATGTTCACAGATAACTCTATTCAAGAACAGAATCTACCGAGATATTAAATAAATAAATAAATGACACTTCAAACAAAATTAAGACAGTAGAAAAAGTAGCTCTAATTGAAAATAAATAATTTCATACCACTATCACAACACTACTTAAATACATTTCATAAGACGTGCCATCTCAAATTTTAAGAATAGAAAATACAAATGTACCTGTCTCAAAAAATGAATCCATTCGAATTTCTTGTTTTGGCTATCAATATCTCCACACAAAGACATGTTTTGTCAAGATTTGAACACGTTGTGGTCCATACAACTGAAAGAGAATCAAGTTGTCACCTTTAAAACTTAAAAGAGCATCTTTAGGGCGCGGTCAAATAAGGAAATGAAATGAAATGAAATGAAAATAATAATATATGAGATATATGATAGTAAGTAAATATTTTGTTATGAAATTTCTAATGTACCTATAACTTATGTACATGTGTAGTAGATACTGTTAGTGTAAGGTGGTCATAAATAAATGTTATGGCTTAAGAACTGATGAATGATCTCCTAAAAAAATTTACTATTTCAATTTTGTATTGACCAACGTTTCGAGCTTGTTTTTTAGAAACTTTCTTTTCTACATATCACGTCTATTATACCCGTAGGTGAAGGCAGAACTGTATGAAATACTCAGTCTCGGGTTTGATTCCCGGATCGGGCAAAGTGCTATTGATATTAACTAATAGATTTTACCTTTAGAACTGTAATAAGATATCCGTATGTAATAAACGTGCAACCTGCACGTTTATTACTTACGGATATCTTATTTAGTCCCCGTTACATGACTTCTAGATAACTATCATATAGTTTATGACATGATGAATAAAGTTAACAGCTGTTGACTCACACATTTGCTGTCACTTTATCCAGCAGATAGGCTTATCTGACAGTTATTCGACTGCCTTCATGGCGCAGTGGTTTAGATCACTACACCGCTACCATTGCGACGGGAGGTCGTGGGTTCCATTCACACAGGACAATTATTTGTGCGATCCACAATTAATTGTTTCGGGTCTGGTTGTACTTTGTGTCCGTTGTTTGTATGTTTGTAAAAGTCCCCGCGACACAAGAGCAATGGTTTGTGCGGGAGATGTCTTTAAAAAAAAATCTAAACTGCTAAACCGGCCCTTAATTTTCTGACTGTCAGTAGGAATGTGCCTTTATGCATAAATGTTTTCGAGGGTTTTTGTACAATAGATCTTTTTAAAAACAAAAGTTTGACAATTTGCATAAAAAAACAACCTTTTTCTAATTTAAGTTTCTCACGTGTCAATGTTTTGTTTTAATTATAACTTTACTAGTTTCTGTCTGCGATTTTTCCCGTGTGTATAAAACTTTCTCGGGGTTAGAAGTGTCTTAAATGTTAATCCAGATTGTAAACTGTTTGTATAACCATCGATTTTTCAGTAGTTTTGGCCTAATTGATAATATTTAATCTTTGCAGACTTTTTTCAGATATTAAGGTTACTATAATAGATAGTATTTCCCTATTTATTAGAGGTGTGCTTTGCCATATGTGATTTGTGGGAAAAATGTATTTTAATAGGTTTGAAAATTAACAAAAATCAATTACAATTATCTGCTACATTTTTCAATTTTTCTTGGTTTGGTTTTTGGGTCGTCCTGAACAAATTTTTAAAATACCAGGTTTATTATAAACAAACTCCAACGCAGATATCGCCAGGAAAAAAAACTATAACATAATTCTTATTACTGATTTTCTTTTTTATAAACCCATAACTGTCCCACTGCAGGGCAAGGGTCTCCTAACAAACGAGGGGGAGGGATTAGGCCTGAGTCCACCACGCTGGCCAAGTGCGGGTTGGGGACTTTGCATGCCTTCAATAAATGTATTAAATAAATTTTTGGCATGTAAGGTTTCCTCACGATGTTTTCCTTCACGTTGGAACATGTGATAATTATTTCTAATACACACATAACTTCGAAAAGTCATTAATGTGTTGCCTCGGATTCGAACCTGCGACCACTTGCGTTAGAGGTGCCAACTTAAACTGAAATTATTACTGAAATTAACTTACCGAAATAAGATAATATATATATTTTAGTTCTTTTCTTTGATTCATACAAAACGTGTGTTGCTATAAATAAAATCGCAAGACTAACATTAAACTAAGCAAAACAATATATTTGAAACATTGTAAAACAAACTAATACTAATATAACAGTGAATCATCTATACCTACTATCTATACCAATATTATAAAGCTGAAGAGTTTGTTTGTTTGTTTGAACGCGCTAATCTCAGGAACTACTGGTCCGATTTCAAAAAATGACTAGATTTCTTTCTCTGTTAGATAGCCCATTTATCGAAGAAGGACATAGGCTATATATCCTATTCACGCTACGACTAATAATTAGTCGTAGCGTGAATAGGAGAAGAATACCAGTAAGAAATGTTACAAAAACGGAAAAATGTTGACCCATTCTCTTATGTGACGCAAGCGAAGTTGCGCGGGTCAGCTAGTCAGCAATAAAAATAAGTAATCATCAGTAATAAATGCATTGTCACGATTTTTTTATTGTTGTCAGACTGTACTACTGTCAAGAGCTTGGTTTCAGTGATAACAGCCGAGCGGATCAATTTCTTAGGTTAAGCGACGCATGCCGAGGTTGTTCCGTGGATGGGTGACCATATTTTACATACCGAGTTCCTCCGTTTTTCAGAAGTGACGTTCAATTGTGGGTTAATTTTCAAAGATATTTGACAGTCGTTACCAGTAGTCAGGATGTTGAAAGTCTGACAACCTGTTTTACCGAGAGGTATCTTGTTATAACCCAGGTGACTGGGTTATCAAGGTTCGATGGGTAGTCGCTCCATGTAAAATACTGGTATCCTGCTGCATCTGGTAAGACTGGAAGTCAACTCCAACATAGAAAGAAAGGCTAGGCTGATTGAGACTGTACTTTTGTACTCTGTTGAGTATAGTTGTGTATGTGGCTGCTGAAAACGATGTCTTCGGGTTCAATTCCCAGGTCGCGCAAAATGCTTTTGTACTTTTCTAACTTTTATTATAATATTTTTCATAGTATAGTAAGCTGCCACGCCTATCAGTCCTTTATTACATAGGGCTCATATTGCGAAAAGCAGTACTAAAAAAGAGCCCTGCATTGAGTCAATAAAACGCCTTATATAATAATTTCAGCAATGTGTATATGACAATCTTCACATTGTGTGGTCATAGGAGCTGAAAAATACTTATTTGTTTTGTTTCCGCCTTTAATGATAGTTAAGATAATAATAAGTTAGTGGTTGAAGTTGGCACCTCCCACGCAAGTGGTCGCACTATCAAACCCGGGCGCCACCCCAATGACTTTTCGTAGTTATGTGATTCACAAATAATTGTTTTGGGTCTGGTTGTACTTTGTGTCCATTGTTTGTATGTTTTAAAAGTCCTCGCGACAACAGCAAGTCTTAGTGCGGGAGTTGTCTTTAAAAAAAATATAATAAATAAAATAAATTTAACCCATTACTGTCCCACTGCTGGGCAAGGGTCTCCTCCCGTAATTAGGAAAGGGTTAGGCCTTGAGTCCACCACGCTGGCCAAGTGCGGGTTGGGGACTTTGCATGCCCTTAATAAATGTATTAAACAAATTTTAGGCATGCAAGGTTTCCTCACGATGTTTTCCTTCACCGTTGGAGCATGTGATAATTATTTCTAATACACACATAACTTCGAAAAGTCATTGGTGTGTTGCCTCTTATACCACTCGGCTATCACTGCTTAAAAAAAAAGAAAAACAAAATCATCTGCAATCTAATTGTTAGTTTAGTTAATTGGTGTTAATTTGACTAGCTATCAGTTAAATATTGACTTCAATGAGGCCTTAAATTAAGTACAAGATAACATAGTGGCTATTTCCATATTTAATTACTTCTATTTAGAGATCAAAGATACATTTTTACTTAAAATTAAGACATCATCTTCCGTCTTATTTTTCATACATTTTGCAATTTCGTGTAGTGTCTTATCTTGATTTCTGGTAAATAATAATAAAAATAAAAAAAATAAAAATAATTGCATATTTTATTCGTCAACTACGAGTTTGGTATATTTTTAAATATATAATTATTATATTATTTATTGTATAAAATATTTGCTAGGGAATTCTACATGCTTAAACACTTATTGAAAGCATTTTTCCAAAAATGACGTTCACGTAAATGAAAATGCTACTTCTGATATTTATTTTTAATCTGATGAGTGTTTTAATAGTATAATTAATAATATAATAAACTAGCTGATCCGGCGAACTTCGTACCGCCTAAAATATGCAAAATTAAATGTCTATTTTTCAATATTTCTGAGAGATTTTCTTAATATTTTTTCCGTAAGAACCTTCTCCTAATAATAACAAATACAACACATAAAGAATTAGTAAAGCGATTAGCGGTCCAGCTATTCACGCGTGATGCCGTCACCAAGAAAAACGGGTTTCATTTTTATATACATATATAGATCACATTAATAATTTCTTCACCCTACCCTTTTATTCGACTATATTGGACTCGGCTTCCAGTCTTAGTAGATAACGCTGTATACAAGTATTTTTCTTGGAGCGACTGCCTATCGGACCTCCACAACCTAGTTTAAATAGAACTGAACTGACTGTGCTGATTTCAAAACGTGTGTGAACAGCTACTCGCTTACTATACTGTCGTGGTTTAGAAACATTTTACTGTCTCGACCGTTTGCTCGGTACGTGTGATCAAGGCATAAGACTGGTTGTCAGACTTTCAAGCTTCTGACTACCGGTAATGACTAAGCTACATAAAATACTAATATATTCAGTTTACATAATTACAAAGCTTAAACTTATATACCAGAGTATGATAATTTACAGTATTCCATAGTTTTATCTTTCGTTTATTTTACTTCTGATTTTCAGGCACAATAGTTACATTATCTCTTACAGTTGGTAATAATCTATTATCTTCTACAGACTTAACACCTTTCATACATTCAGCAATTTCTTGCAGAGTCTTATCTTTAGTTTCAGGTAAATAGTAATAAATTAATACCAAACAAATCGTCGAAGATATGCCAAAGTACAAAAAGGTTCCATGAGTCCCAAAGTAATAGAAAATAGTTGGAGATAACTTTATAGTACTTCCATACAGTATTTTTTGAAGTAAAAATATCACACATAACGAAAAGCTTCTTGATTCTATAGGTAATATCTCTCCTATAATAGATGTAGACATAATCATAGGACCACAGCCTATACTGATAGAAAAACCTACTAACAAAGTAATTGAAACATATTTATCTTCAGCAAATACATTAAATTTAACTAAGTACAAATAAATTGAAAGAATATATAAAAATGCTACTCCTATTGAGGAACAAGCAAATAGTAAAGTGCGTCTTTTGAAGACTTTCACGAATGCACAGCCGATATACATACTGAATATTGTCACTGCATCTATGATCAACATACCGGCGTATGCTGTACTTGTCTTATTAGTTATTTTCTTAAGTATTTCTACAGCATATACTGTGTATATTAATTTACCAGAAAACACATACAAAGCAATCAATAGTTGCGATAGTAATATGGGCTTATAGATTTCTTTCTTGATTATCGATTTAAACATATAGCTTATTTGATACTTTAAAGGCATTTTAATTTTGTTATTCTGATTTTCAGTTAATAATTTTGCTAATTCCTCTTCTGATTTTTCACTTGATCCTTTGAGCCATCTGTGAGATTTAGCACATTCGTCAAGACGTCCCATTTTCGCCAACCAAAGTGGTGACTCTGGCCAAAAATATCCTGCGATGAGGCTGTAGACAGAACACGCCATTCCAAGCATAGGTATACTTTTCCAGTGAAGGAATGTTCCTAAAACATTTGAAGTCAAAATACCCCAGAAGAATGTTGCAGATTTAATTGTTAAAAATAATCCTCTATGCTCTGAGGAGGTATATTCAGCAATGAACATTATAACTGTACATACATAAGGACTCATGAAAATCCCTTGAAAGAACTGAGCTATCATTACTACTTGGATATTTGGACTGCAGTAAAAGATAATGAATCCAATCAGAGTGCCAGTGGATACGATGGTATGAGTGACTTTTCTACCAAAATACGCAGCCATCGCGTTTTGTACTATCAATCCAGGAATTGCGGTGTAGCTTGCAATGGCAGCTGAAAAAAAAACAATGTAAAAAGCTATGCACTTTGAATAAAAAAATATTCAGTTTGCGTTTTCGGTAAATTATAAAACCAACTTACGTAGCCATGATGCTTGTTCAGGAGTGACTGCGTCAGTGGAATTAGCTTCTTGTCTCAGTTGTGGCACCAACACTGTCGGTGCTCCCACTTCCACACCGAGGATGAATAAACACATAATCGCTGCACTATTTATCAGCAGCTGAAAATCAATTGTTAGATATTGTTATTCATTTTATGGCTAGCAGCAGGATTTGTTTCTAAAAAAATATGCGTTTAAGGATTTGGTTGATTTTTTTTCAATCGCCCACCTGCATGGCTACGAGCATTCTTGGATATTTTAAGAGTATTTGGAAATTTTGAAAAGAAACGTGGGCTAGTAGCATAGGAATCTGAAATCTCACTGCTCGGCAAGGGTCTCCTTTCAAGCGAGGGAAGAATTAGGCATTGAGTTCACCACGCTGACCGAGTGCGAGTTGGGGACAAGTGAAAGAAACCATTGTGAAGAAACCTTGTATGCCCAAAAAATTGTTTTCAAAAAATGTCTAAGAACGCTCGCACATAAGTATCCTTTAATACAAAAAAAGTTAAATTAAAATCACTGCATCCGTTCGGGAGTTATGATGCCACAGACAGACAGACACACACACAGACACTTCGACAACACCGCTCTTTTTGCGTCGGGGGTTAAAAATACAATATTAATAAGTGAACGAATGAAACGTACCTGTCTATAAAAGTATTTTCTTTTCAGCCTGTTCCTTTTCTGGTTCATTTTCAATTCTATATCGAAATCATTCATCTTGATTCCTTTAAGACTTTAGATTGATTTTTTATTCGTTAAAAAATACTACATTACTCTCGTGGGTACCCATGAATACTGTGCTAAGCTAGTCAACCATGCAAAAATAGCACTTAATTGATGCAAATATATTTATTATGGAAGCATAAAAAAACTTGATAATCTAGTTATTTTTTAACTATCTACTCATTTTGTGAGCATTCGAATAAAAAACTAATATTTGCCGAAGTTCCGTACAAAAATTATTTCAAGCTATGTACTTACATCTATACTAATATTATAAAGCTGAAGAGTTTGTTTGTTTGTTTGTTTGTTTGAACGCGCTAATCTCAGGAACTACTGGTCCGATTTGAAAAATTCTTTCAGTGTTAGATAGCCTATTTATCGAGGAAGGCTATAGGCTATATATCATCACGCTACGACTAATAGGAGCGGAGTAGCAACGAGAAATGTTACAAAAACGGGGAAAATTATGACGCATTCTCTCTTATGTGACGCAAGCGAAGTTGCGCGGGTCAGCTAGTATAGAAATAAAAATGATTCCCGGGAATGTATACGCATAACTTTTGCTTAACTAAACCAGATTGTATAACCCATTTTTAATATGATTGTAACTGTTAGGACAAGGATTGCATGGGATTGATGGGATCAAAATTCCCACAGAAATGGAATCAATGGGATAAAATTCTACTTAACCTTCACGAAGTCAGTAAAATAAGAAATTAAAATCCAAACTTTCAAGTCTGTAGGTCATTTAGGTAGCACAATAAGTGTCTTGTACTATTTCCAAAGGACCCCTAAAACGGATTGACCTATTGGTAAATCTATTCAAAATAATTTTATTATTAACTCATCAAAGTGAACTCCTCGTCGTAAGTGTTGTGCAGAATTCCTTGCATTTATTTCTTCTGACGCTGTGTTAATTTTCTGGCAAAGTTCTGATAAATTTTGTATTGATTTCGAATAGGCTTTTTCTTTTATGCATTCCTAGTAAAAAAATCTACTGGATTTAGATCGGGGGAACGAGGGGGCCATATAATTGAACCACTGCGTCCGATCCATCTACCAGGATATTCTTCGTTCAAATAAAAATAACCGTGTTGTTGCACCATTTTGAAATCAGGTTACAAGGAATTCTTCTGGTTTACGTAAATAAAAATGCTTCTTGTAATTTTTATTTTTATTCTGATGGGTGTTTTTATAATAAATCACTTTAAACTTCTTCATCCTACCCTTTTTTTCAACTAAATTAGAGTTGGCTTCCAGTCTTAGTACATACGTCGCTCCGGGAAAAATACTAATATACTGCCTGTCGGACCTCCACAACCTAGTTACCTGGGTTATACCACGATACCACTTGATAAGACTGGTTGTCAGACTTTCAATCTTCTGACTACTGGTAATGACGAAACTACATTATTGTATACTAATATAATCAGATTACATTATTACAAAGCTTAAACTTGTATAGCAGATTATAATTAATTACAGTATTCCATAGTTTATTTTACTTCTGATTTTCAGGTACAATAGTTACATTATCTCTTACAGTTGGTAATAATCTATTATCTTCTACAGACTTAACGCCTTTCATACATTCAGCAATTTCTTGCAGAGTCTTATCTTTAGTTTCAGGTAAATAGTAATAAATTAATACCAAACAAATCGTCGAAGATATGCCAAAATACAAAAATGTTCCATGAGTCCCAAAGTAATAGAAAATCGTTGGAGATAACTTTATAGCACTTCCATACAGTATTTTTTGAAGTAAAAATATCACACATAACGAAAAGCTTCTTGATTCTATTGGTAATATCTCCCCTATAATAGATGTAGACATAATCATAGGACCACAGCCTATACTGATAGAAAAACCTACTAACAAAGAAATTGAAACATATTTATCTTCAGCAAATACATGAAATTTAACTAAGTACAAATAAATTGAAAGAATATATAAAAATGCTACTCCTATTGAGGAACATGCAAATAGTAAAGTGCGTCTTTTGAAGACTTTCACGAATGCACAGCCGATATACATACTGAATATTGTCACTGCATCTATTATCAACATACCGGCGTATGCTGTACTTGTCTTATTAGTTATTTTCTTAAGTATTTCTACAGCATATACTGTGTATACTAATTTACCAGAAAATACATACAAAGCTATCAATAGTTGCGAAAGCAATACAGGCTTATATATTTCTTTCTTAATTATCGATTTGAACGTATGGTTTATTTGATATTTTAAAGGCATTTTATTTTTGCTATTCTGATTTTCAGCTAATAGTTTTTCTAATTCCTTTTCTGATTTTTCACTTGATCCTTTCAGCCATCTGTGAGATTTAGCACATTGGTCAAAACGTCCCATTTTCGCCAACCAAAGCGGTGACTCTGGCCAAAAATATCCGACGATGAGGCTGTAGACAGAACATGCCATTCCAAGCATAGGTATAGTTTTCCAGTGAAAGAATGTTCCTAAAACATTTGAAGTCAAAATACCCCAGAAGAATGTTGCAGATTTAATTGTTAAAAATAATCCTCTATGCTCTGAAGATGTATATTCAGCAATGAACATTATAACTGTACATACATAAGGACTCATGAAAACCCCTTGAAAGAACTGAGCTATCATTATTACTTGGATATTTGGACTGCAGTAAAAGATAATGAATCCAATTAGAGCGCCAATGGATACGAAGGTATGAGTGACTTTTCTACCGAAATACGCAGCCATCGCGTTTTGTACTATCAATCCAGGAACTGCGGTGTAACTGGCAATGGCAGCTGAAAATAAATATAATATAGCTATTAAACTCTTATTAAATAAAAAGTTCTTCTATATGATCTGTAGAATATCATATTCATTCATTTTGTTCAACTTCAGACTTACGATTGACAAAATGAGTTCTGATAAGTAGTATCATCAGAAGCCCTAGGGGCAGTAAAAAAGGTAGTAAGGTATAAACTCCTGATCACAAGCCAAGCCAATTGAAATCATCTCAATAGTAGTTCGGAGTTTGGTAATGTGCCCGATATATGGCAATAGACTTGCCCCCTATTACATCGGACAAACTTTGCCAAACTTAGATGTATTTATTACGCCTTGTCTACACTTTCGGGTGTGTAACATCACAGCCTTAATGTTACTGATGTTTGGTTAATAATGAAACCAACTTACGTAGCCACGATGCTTGTTCGGGAGTGACTGCATCAGTGGAATTAGCTTCTTGTCTCAGTTGTGGCACTAACACTGTCGGTGCTCCTACTTCGACACCGTGAATGAATAGGCAAATAATCGCTGCGCTATTTACCAACAGCTGAAACAGAACAACAAATGTTCAGTATTAATATCTTCTTCTTTTTAAAAAACATGGTCGATCCAACCCTTTACTGTCCTACTGCTGGGCAAGGACGTCCTCCTGAACGAGGGAAGGCTTTAAGTCCACCCCGCTGGCCAAGTGCGGGTTGGGGACAAGTGAAAGAAAACACAGTGAACAGAACCTTGGCTGCCTAAAAATTGGTTTCATACGTGTAAATTGACAAATAGATATGAATATTAAAAATACAACGAAAATCGAATAAAACATACCTGTCTATAAAAGTATTTTCTTTTCAGCCTGTTCTTTTTCTGGTTCATTTTCAATTCTATATCGAAATCATTCATCTTGATTCCGTTATGATTCTAGATCTAGATTTTTTTTATTCATTAAAAAATACTACATAACTCTTGTAATTACCGATCTCGTTTCATCTTAACTGAGCTAAGTTATTTTTAAAAATAATAAAGGAACTAAGATTTAAATATGTTTTCCTAAGCGTAACGAAACCTTTGGATTTGGGCACTAGAAATGAATGGCTAACGCAAAGTGGGATATTCCATTCTTTATATACTAATTAGTATTGGTCAAATTATATAAGTTACTATAGACCAACAATTTAGTAGAGTGCCTTGGCACGCTCGATTTATCTATACTAATATTATAAAGCTGAAGAGTTTGTTTGTTTGTTTGTTGGTTTGAACGCGCTAATCTCAGAAACTACTGGTCCGATTTGAAAAATTCTTTGAGTGTTAGATAGCCCAATTGTCGAGGAAGGCTTTAGGCTATATAACATCACGCTACAGTCATTAGGAGCGGAGTAGCAAAGAAAAATGTTACAAAAACGGGGAAAATGTTGACTCATTCTCAAAAGTGACGCAAGCGAAGTTGCACGGGTCAGCTATAATAATATATATTCGCTTAGCCTTTGCTCCAAACTATGTTGGAGTCGGCGTCCAGTCTCACCGGATGCAGCTGGTTACCAGTTTTACATGGAGCGACTGCCTATCTGACCTCCACAACCCAGTTACTTAGGTATTAACACGATACCCTTCGGTAAGACTGGTTGTCAGACTTTCAAGCTTCTGACTACTGTTAACGACTGCCAAGATCTTCGAAAATGACGGTCGGGACCCACAATTTAACGTGCCTTCCGATACACGGAGGAACTCGATATGTATAAGATGGTCGCCCATCCACGGAACAACCTCGGCAAGCGTAGCTTAACCCCAGTGATCGATCCGTATGGCTGTTGTTAACTAAGCCACGAGCTCGATTTATCTGGAACACAATTAAAAATTCCATGTATTTTCAAAATATAGCACCTGCATGAAGTGGGCCACCGTTAATTAACTACATAAGCTTTAGGGTCAATTATGTTCTAAATTCAGAATTATATATACCTACGCCAAATGCGAACTTATAAGGCTCTCTATTAAGTTGTTGGACTATAGAATATTCGTAGCAACATGAGTATTTTTAGTTTTGACAACAAAGAAACAAGTGTGCGTCGACTTTAGTTCAGATCTTTGTTACTCGAAAATACTAAAACTACTGATAGTATTTTGATGAAATTTGGGACACAGATAGTTTATAACATGGATTGACACATGTCATAAGATGTGACTTTTGTTTTTGTTTATTATATTTTTTTTAGTTAAAATGGTTTGTAACGCCTTCTGTAAAAATATAATTATTTGGATAGGTTTAGGAATTTAATAAAACATACTTTAACATGTTTGCAAACAAGAAAGATACATTACGTTGCTATCAAAATTTTGACAGGCGTTCACTGCAACTATTACAATTTTTAAACTTAATATGTTACAAATAAAAATATTTTTCTATAAAATATTGTTCATAAACAATAGGAACAGCAGAACCAGAGGAAAAAGTTCCTTAACTGTTTTTGGTCTACTACAAAAGTTCGTGTAATACACAAAAAATAACATTATTGTAACGCCTAGCTTCAATCGCAATCATTGGTAGCAGACAACAATTGAAACATGATAAAAATATTCACTAAATATTATATTTTATTTGAAACAATTAAAGGAATATTTACATTGTTTTTTTTGGCAAACATATTATTTTACTATAAACATATTTAATGATAGCAAAATTTCACAACATAAATATCGTTAATCTACATAAGTAAATCACAACAATTTTTGTACCGTCCTTTGATTTTCAAACACAATCGTTCCATCATTACTCACATTCGGTAACAATTTCTCACTCCTTTCAACAAGTCTATCACCTTTAATACAATCAGCTATTTCTTGCAGAGTTTTATCTTTTGTTTCTGGCAAATAATAATATATCGGCACTATCACTATCGTTGAACAAATAGCAAAAAACAAAAACGAACCGTGTGGCCCGAAACTTGACAGAATAGTCGGAAAAAGTTTAAGACAACTAGCGTATACCATCTTTTGAGCTATTGCTACAACACATATCGACAAACTTCTAGATTTTAAAGGCAACAGTTCTATGGCTATAGCCGTCGTTAAACTAGCTGGACCAACACTTACAGTTATTGAAAAACCTACCAACAATAATATAGATACATATTTATCTTCAGATATAATCAAAAGTTTTACTAAGTACAAGTACATGGAGAGCACAAATAAGAATAAAACTCCTATAATTGAACAAGTTAGTAGTAAAGAACGTCTTCTAACCTTTTTAACTAAAATGCAACTCATGTACATACTCGATACTGTTACACCGTCTATTATCAACATACCTGTGTATGCTGCGGACTTGTTATTTGTTATTTTCTTCAACATTTCCACAGCATATACAGTGTATACTACTTTACCGGAAAACGTGAATAAATTCAATACTAACATTATTATCAGAAATGGCTTATAAAATTCTCTTTCAGTTATAAACTTCACCGCATTTTTGATTTCATATTTCAGTGAAGTTTTATTTTTTACATTCACATTATCAGCTAGTAGTCTTTCGAGTTCCTTTTCAGATTGTTCACTAGATCCTTTCAACCATCTATGAGATGCAGCACATTGGTCGAAACGTCCCATTTTCGCCAACCAAAAAGGCGATTCTGTCCAAAAATATACAGAAATTACGTTGACAACAGAGCACGTGATACCAAGTAAAGGTATCGTTTTCCAATGAAAGAATGTTCCTAAAACATTAGCAGTCAATATACCCCAGGCAAATGTTGCCGATTTCAAAGTTAAAAACAATCCTCTATATTCTGAAGAAGTGTATTCAGCAACAAATAATAATACCGTGCCGCCATAAGGGTTTGAAAAAGCACCATGAAAGTATAGAGATATCATTATGAGTTTGATATCTGGACTGCAGTAGAAGATCGTGAATGCTATCAAAGATCCGAGGGAAGCAACCGTATGAGCTATCTTCCTGCCGAAGAAAGCAGCGATTGCAGCATGGAACATTATTCCGATAGAACCGATGTAGCTTGGTATTGCCGCTGAAAAAAAGAATAAATAAGTGATTTTAGCTTGAAAGAAATCGTCATAATATATCTTTTTGTACCTAAGATTTCTTAAAAACACTTCCCTGATAAAAATAAGCCGACCCTGAGTTGGTCAGCGTGGTGGAAACAAAAAAAATAGTAGTTCAAAAATGATCTTAACATGCTAACTTACGTAGCCATGATGCTTGTTCGGGAGTGACTGCATCAGTGGAATTAGCTTCTTGTCTCAGTTGTGGTACTAACACTGTCGGAGCTCCGAGTTCTAATCCATTTATAAATAAACAAACTAATGCTCCATTGCTGATCAACAACTAAAACATAAATAATATCTATATATATATATAAATGACTTGCTGTTCGTTAGTCTCGCTAAAACTCGTGAACGGACCGATGTTGCTAATTTTGGTCTTGAATTATTTGTTGAAGTCCAGAGAAAGTGTAAAAAAAAATTGAAAATGCGCGGTATTAAATAAAAAGAAGAAAGGTCAGCTAGTAAATAATCGAATTTCTATTGTTTTTTTTTTCGCATTTAGCAAGCACGACTCGGTTTAACACCTCTTTCCGGGGAACTTTGCCCAGAAGTGGCGAAAAGGATGCTCATTTATTTATTGTCATCACCAAATTCGACATTATGTAGGATACTGTTTTCTTTCTCTAATCTCATTTTTATCAGCTGTCAACTCAGTCTTTAAGCTTTGAATTTCTGTGTTTTTTTACACAATTTATCTATAATTTTTAGGTTTTCTTCTATTTCAAATATTTAATAGATTAAAGCATTAAACTGTAAGGTTAAAAACGTAAGTATACTACTTCTAAGTCAAAAGAATGATGGAAAAAAGTCCATGTTACCTGTCTGAAGAAATATTTTCTTTTGTTGCTTTTTTGTTGATTTATATTATTTTCCGTATCTTCTTCCATATTTCTTTATAATCACAATTTTAGCACTAATTATTCTTTGCTTCAATTAGATTTGTAATTATCTATATTATTATTGATCATTATTTATAGTAGATATTATTGCACATTTTAATAAAGATTGCTCCTGTTTTAAAACCTGCCTACTTTGTTCGTTTACGATTTATGTTATATCTGTCTCACCGTAGTAATTAGTAAGAAATAGAATTTGACATGTATTTATTATGGAAATTAGGCTTTTGTCTATATTCCGCCCGTAGCAAATTTATTCAAAAATGCTTTATAATTTCTATAGTTTTGTCGATAACTTAGTTATTTTTCAATCATAAATTCATTTTTGTATTGTTAATGTTCTAGAATAAGTTATATAATAAATTTAACCCATTACTGTCCCACTGCTGGGCAAGGGTCTCCTCCCGTAATGAGGGAGGGGTTAGGCCTTAAGTCCACCACGCTGGCCAAGTGCGGGTTGGGGACTTTGCATGCCTTCAATAAATGTATTAAATAAATTTTAGGCATGCAAGGTTTCCTCACAATGTTTTCCTTCACCGTTGAAGCATGTGATAATTATTTCTAGTACACACATAACTTCGAAAAGTCATTGGTGTGTTGCCTCGGATTCGAACCTGCGACCTGGCGTGGGAGGTGTCAACTTATACCACTCGGCTATCACTGCTCATCTAGAATAAGTTATTTCAATTTATTGTTATTTAAGTACCTGGTCTACCGATGGCGAAGATGTTAAGTTGTCAATAATGGTCTTCATTATAATTAATTCAACTGCACGTATAGCGCAGTGGTTGACGTGGTCACCTCGCCGCAATTACCGTAGCGCGCGTGTGGGTTCAAATCCCTTTCAGTACAAATATTTGTGTGACGAGCACGAGTACCTATCTGTTCTGAGCCTGGTTGTAAATTTATCTTTATTAGTATTTATTTAGAAGTATATAAGTATGTTTATCAATTACTTAGTTAACATGGCGCAAGCTGTAATTAGTTTAATATAAATCAAATGTCTGAGAGATTATGTCAATAAGTGGTAATTAAGCCACGTTTAACTGTCTTAGATTCTTTAATCTACGTATGAAGAGTAAACCTAAGTAGCACCAGGGCTTTTCAAGGAATAGGCCGATAATTACAATAACCCGGCCGATAAAGATAATTGCATTTTTTTTTGTTTACAAACCGATGCCATCGAGTTTTATTATTCGCGAGTAAGATTACACAAAACCCTCAAAATAATGTTTTGTAACACTCTACACTTAATCAAACTATATCCAAAACAACAATTCCTTCCAGTCCTTTTAACACTTTATTCAAATATCATTTACATATTGATACATTATTTAATATCTTAAATGTTTTTTTTTTCGACTACTTTTATTGTGGTCTAAAGTTGTCTAGTTAAGAGTAGCGACACACGTGCGCAATGTTCAATTGAACACGCTAGTTGTTTTTTTTGTGAGTCACAACTCATATAGCAGGCAATAGGGTCAGTTGATAAGAAATATGGAAGGCCTTTGCTTAACATTGGGACATTATTGAACAATAAAATTTACCATAGAAATTAAAACAATTTACGACACAAGAGCAGAAATTACAGAATTTCTGCGTAGCACCGGATCCTTCGCCAAGCGTCTAATTCGGCCAAAATGTGTTATTTTACATAGAAAGTGACGGCGTTTGGCGTGTGTAGTTAAACTCTCGTTTGCGTTACTTTCCATCGTACAACGTTTTATCTACGGCGCGCGTTTGATGTGTCACACCAACCAAATACTGTAACTTACATTTTAGTGGCTGATGTATCCGCGCCGAACTTCCTGCAGGTGTGTCGCCACACTTATAATATAATTATTCGGACCAATCTAAATATTTTATTTACTTTTCGATAAACATGTGATAAATTATTAATAAGTTTTATTTAGATAACTCGTTTTACCTGTTTGAAATGTTGCTATAAAATATAATTTACTTCTAAATACATATAAGATTAATGTTCAAAGTGTTTGATGCGTATAATAAATAGCTGACCCGCGCAACTTCGCTTGCGTCACCTAAGAGAATGGGTCAAAATTTTCCCCGTTCTTGTAACATTTTTCGTTGCTACTCCGCTCCTCATGACCGTAGCGTGATGTTATATAGCCTATAGCCTTCCTCGATAAATGGACTATCTAACACTGAAAGAATTTTTCAAATCGGACCAGTAGTTCCTGAGATTAGCGCGTTCAAACAAACAAACAAACAAACAAACAAACAAACAAACAAACAAACAAACAAACTCTTCAGCTTTATTATATTAGTATAGATTAGTATAGATAGATATTATTTGTTTTTTATACATGACATAGACATTTTGTTATTTCTATGTGTTTTATGCATTTTATTATAAAATTATCTCATACTGCCAAGAATACGATAATAGGATCATTATTTCGCTTGTCTTCGTGGCGCCGTGGCCATTACACTACTACTGCGTCTGGAGGTCTCGGGATCCATTCCGCTCTGATTTTTTTTTTGTAAATCGCACATATGTTTCTAGTCTGTATTTTGTGTAAATTATTTGTATGTTTGTAAGAGTCCTTGCTACAATAGAACAGATGAAAAACCTGTGCTTAAGAGTCCTGTCTCAATAGGACGCCATGGTGGCGTCACTGGCTACGTATCCAAGCAGTTAATATTGAAATGCATGTCACCTAACTCACGCGGCGACGGTTTGGCAACGTGAGATTTCAATACTAACTGCTTGGATACGTAGCCAGCGACGCCGCCATGGCGTCCTAGTGAGGCAGGGCTCTAAATATATCCACAACTGCCAAACTGTAAAACACGGTTCATTTCTTAATGAGGAAGGGCCTTAAATCCATCACGCATAAATACTATGCAAAATAACACATAATTGATGCAAATATATTTATTATGGAAACATAAAAAAAATTGACAAACTAGTTATTTGTTTATTAATAAGCAGGAATACGATAAAACATACCACTAATTTAGTGAGCATTAGAATAAAAATAATATTTGCTGAAGTTCCGTACAAAAATTATGATCAATCTACTTGCAGGACGAATTTATTATCTATACTATAAATAAAAATGAATCACCGTAATGTATACCTACGCATAACTATTGCTCTAGTAAACCAGATTAAATAACCCTTTTTTAATATAATATGTTTTTAACTATCGGAACAACGATTGCATCGATGGGACTAAAATTCTCACGAGAATCGACGCAATAAAATTGTACTATACCCTGAACAAAGTCGGGCCAGTCCGCTAGTAATTAATAGTTGTTACAATCAAATTTTAAAGCCTTCAAAAAGACATACACAGATTATATATTATGGTTTCTTAACAAGAGCATCAAATAATGTAGGCATCTAGAATGGACTATACAACTTAAATAAGGACTCTCCATTTCGAAGATTTGGTATAATTTTTCTCTCTCTGCTTTATTCAAGAAATTGAGAGTATTTGTCATATTTTGGGCGGATTAAATAAGTGTTTTTTACATATTTACTCAAAGCTTTGTAGCAGTTATGAAACATTATTTGAAAGGCTATAAACTGAAGAAGTTTTTTTTTATTTAAATAAATGTTGAAGAACTCTATCTGTTAAACAAATAATATCACGTATGTTATACTGAGTAAGGTGTACGAAATCAAAATAACCTAAAAAAAGTAGTCTTAGTCTAAAAGCCGAACAAATCCGAGTGGAGCCCGCACAATGCGTATTTAGTCTTATTTCCAAAGGACCCCTAAATGGTGTGACCTATTGGTAAATCTATTCAAAATAATTTTATTATTTACTTATCAAAGTGAACTCCTCGTCGTAAGTGTTGTGCAATATTATGAAAAAATATGGGTGGAAATAAAAGTAACAGTGGTTTTAAATCAGTGTATTTTTTTAGACAGGTAGATTATTTTACTATTATGAGTAAACTATTGGAATATATTATATTTTTTTAATTTATCTGTTAAAATGACTCCTAAAATATAATTTATCAGCACTGTAACGATTATATTTATGTATTATATTATATTTGTAACGAGTGAAAAATCGAACATTTTTTTTTTTAATATTTTCTTTTCATTTTTATCTGTTTTAACAGTGTTAACAATTGGTTTCTAATTAACTAATATTAAAAACCAAATCAACCTTACAAAATAAAAAGAATATAAATACTAGAGGTACTATCAACCGGGAACGTTCTTAGAATCCTGACAGTATGGCAATGCCAATCTTTGTGCTTGGTAAATTAAAGCATCCTTGTCACGGAAATACAAATAACATTTAGTCTCATTTTTGATTTCCTTATGTAAAATAAATCATATTTTAGATTATTCTAGTCTAAAATAAGTCATATTTTAGATTATATATCCTCGTGTAAATTAGTCATATTTAAGATTTTGAGTGATTCACCAATTATAAAGTGTCAAATAGCATAACCAAGTTCATTTTGTCACTTTATTTAGCAGTAATTTATTTATAAGCTATGAAAATCAAAATGACTCTTTGAAATCACAAATTCATACAATATTTTGTAATAATAAAATTGCTCATATAACATTAAGTTTTCTGAATATTTTTTTATTGTTTCATGTTTCAGTTAGTGATCAATAGTGCGGCATTTGTATGTGTTTTCATACTGGGCTTGAATACAGGAGCTCCGACAGTGTTGGTCCCACAACTGAGACAAGAAGCTAATTCCACTGATGCAGTCACTCCTGAACAAGCATCATGGCTACGTAAGTAGCATTATATTCTACAAGTTCTTGAGGAATACAATATCCCTTATCCGCTTTCGACCACCTTGGTGAACTAAAGATCAAAATTAAAACTCATATGAGTCAATTACTGATACATAATGATATATGATAGTCAATTATATAGGGAGTGAATTTTTTGCCGCTTCGGTGGCTCTAAGTTTAAACTCTTGGCCACTCTTTTTTTCTTATAAGTTATAGCCTCTTCTGATTTTTTGTTAATTGACTGTGGGATGATCACGAGTAAAATTTATTATTTCATGAGCTATCTTAAGCTTCTTAAAATCTATATTTATAGTCTTGCCTACCATAGAGGATAACAGATTACTAGTTATTGCATAATCCTATTAGTGGCGCTACCAATTCTGATATATTATTAGATTGTCGCAATTTGAAATTTTGACTCTTGCAAATATGTCAACAACAATTTTAATTGTAATTTCAGCTGCCATACCCAGCTACGCAACGATTCCCGGATTGATAGTCCAAAATGTGATAGCTGCAAACTTCGGCAGGAAGGTGACCCACGCCATCGCGTCAGTGGGTTCCTTGGTCGGATTCATCATCTTCTACTGCAGTACAAATGTTGAAACAATATTATACTCCCAGTTGTTTCAAGGATCTTTTCTAGGACCATACGTATTGATAGTAACCATATTTGTAGCCGAGTACACCTCTTCAGAATACAGAGGCTTATTTCTCACTATAAAAGCAGCCACATTCACTTGGGGTATTTTAACTGCCAATGTTCTAGGTACTTTCTTTTATTGGAAAACCTTACCTTTATTCTGCATCTTCTTTTCGGTGTACAGCCTCATTGCAGTGTATTTTTGGACAGAATCCCCGCTATGGTTGGCAAAAATGGGACGATTTGATCAATGTGTAAAATCCCATAGATGGTTGAAAGGTACTAGTGAAAATGCTGAAAAGGAACTGGAAAGACTATTGGCTGATAATCAAAATGCTAGTAAAAAGGAACCTTTAAAACATCAGGTTATTGATATGGTGAAAGCATTAACAAAAATAGAGGTTTACAAGCCGATGTTTCTATCATTCTTGGTGTTGGGCTTAAATCTATTTTCTGGTAAATTAATATGTTCTGTTTACGCTATAGATATCCTGGAATCAATAACGAAAAATTCTACAGCAGCTTATGAAGGTATGTTGATTATAGACGGAGTAACAGTGTTCAGTATGTATGTAGGATGTGCTTTAGCTAAGTTATGTAATAGACGAATATTATTGATGTCGTCTGCTGCTATAGGAATTTCATTTTTATATGTGTTATCTTTATATTTGTATTTAGTTAAACTAGCAGTTATATCTGATAATAAATATATGTCTATATGTTTGTTAGTGGGGTATGCTATCTCTCTAAGTGCTGGTCCTATGATTCTAACATCTTCTATTGTAGCAGAATTATCACCAATGGTATCAAGAGGTTTTTCAATCTGTTTCACTGCTATATGTTTCAAAATAGTACTAAGTACATTTATGAAAGTGTCTCCGTATGGTTTTAAATATTTCGGTATGCATGGAACGTTTTTATTTTTTGCAGTTTCTTCATCAATATTGTTAGTGTTGATATATTTTTATTTGCCAGAAACTAAAGATAAATCTCTTCAAGAAATAGCTGAATGTGTAAAAGGTATTAAGTTAGTTGATGAATCTAAGGAATTGTTACCTATTGAAAAGAATAATGTTGTTATTGTATCTAAAAATAAAAAATGCTTAAGAAAACAATCGGTATAAATATGGCATAGAGGTTTTAGTTTTAGACTGCTTATTTTGTAAATAATTCATTGATTACGTATTATAGGTTAAAGTTTAATGTTTAAATATGTAGTTAATAAATTCTGTAAATTATTCATTTATTGATTTTTATTTATAAGGTGTAATAAAAATGTGTTATTTTAAACTGGTTTATTAAAATAACTATGGTGCTCAAAGTTTGTATTCACATATACATACATGATATTCCACCTGGTATCCATGGGAGTAAGTAGAGACATCCACCGTTCGAAACAATTCCCCGAAACTTCTACAAAATATTTCGTCTGGATCTAGATATAAACTTACCTACCTATACATTACCGCCTTACATTAACAGTATATACTAAACATGTTGGTTATAGGTACATTAAAATTAAAATTAATTATAGAATATTGTAAGATAACAAACATTAACATAATAAAAAAATAATAATAATCTAATGATGAATTAATGATTAATAGTGCTAGTATAATAGTAAGTATAAATAGTTACACAAGTATTGCACATTCCTATAACAACTTTATTAGATCAGAATCACATGATCAGAGCCGATATTGCACAAATGATGGGCTCAGTAATTGTGGCCACACTTGATATTGTCCATTGTATAACGAGTCTAATGTTGATCGCTATCGATTTCATAGAGTTTGCTCTTGTTTAGGCATTTTGTTGTTAGCTACAATCACTTGCAAAAAATATTAAGAAAAACATATTTAAGGTAATCATAGTTGTAATGACTTGAAACACGATTTGAATGATAATAATTCAACTTTGATGCAATCATTCCTTTCGCCTTGCCTCACTTGGTGTATCTACTTATTCCTAGTTGTTCAGGTTAGCTCAACAAAAGTTACTGAATATTTTGCAAAATTGTCTTAAAGGGACTAAAGAACTAAGCTCACCTTTTTGGGATTTTTCGACTTATCATTTTTTTTTCAGAAGTTCGTTTTTTGAGCGCTTATCAAAGGCATTGATATTTTCAAAGCAACCGTTTTTTTTGTTTGTGAAACAGAATCAAATACTACACAAATACGAAGTAGCAAACGGCCGTTAGTATTTAATATTCTTATAGAAATAGAGATTCTCCAATGTTGTAGAGTATATATTATTTGTAATATAATAATAATAAGCTTAAAAGATAATACCCGCACTAAGAATTGCTCTTGTGTCACGGGGACGTTTACAAACATACAAACAACGGACACAAAGTACAACTAGACCCGGGACAATTATTTGTGGATCGCACGAATAATTGTCCCGTGTGGGTATCGAACCCAAAACCTCGCGAGGCAAGGGTAGCAGCGTGGTGACCTAAACCACTGAGCCACGGCAATCATGCAAGAAAAATGTTTCTCAAACGAAATCTTCCCGAACGAGGCTCGAACCTTGTGCCCACTATCAATAAAACCATCACGCGGTACACTCGTGTGTCCGATACATTGTCTATTAATAGAGTGGACGATCATCAAAGAATATTGGACGTCTAAATATAGCGATGAACACCACAAATAACTCACTCATTCAATCGATTGATACTGAATGAGGGACCGTGATTGGTTAATTGAGACGAGATTTTTTACTTGTGAATGTACGGTGAGTAAGGTTAAGGAGTGTTATGAAGGATTGGAAAAGGATGGGTTATCAACGATAGCACATTTGCCTCTGAGCCTCTGGTTTAGTAGCGATTTCTTCGAAGTTAATTATATATTAACTAATTATCTACTGTTTCACTTCTTTTTGTTGCTTGGAATATAGAATTTAGAGTAATTTCAATGGTTTCTGTTTGATATTAGTAAGCTATGTTCATATTTTAGTTAGAAAAACAGATGGGATGCATTATTTTTGATATTATCTTCATTTTAAACTAAATCTTTTCTACTTAACTGTTTATAAACATCGTTTTTGGGGTCGTTGCAAGTGGCATTCTTAGTCTCTGCCTATCCTTATGGGAAAGAGGCGTGATTTTATGTATGTATGGTCTTAATAATTTGTAATTGTTATAAATCTGTTTATTCGGTATATTAACGTTAACTTAATAATATTGAACAAAGAAGTAAGACATAGAAAATTGAAGCAGTAAATTCAAAATATCAACGACTGCCAAATAATTTTTCACAAAATTCTCTACCAAAAAAATGGCCAATAGAATTGCGTAAATTTAGGTCACATACACTATTTCGTTCCCACAACAATTACAAGAGATGTTATGGTGTTACAATGACTCATATCAATTGATTTAGAGCTTAATAATTCGATTGCTGTTAAGATGGTCCTATGGGAATGAAACATGGGTTCAAGGCTTTTTAAAGCTATATTTGGTCTATATTTGTTGCTAGGTAATGGTCAAAATAGACTTAAAGTAGAGCTGGGAATTGGTACAATTTTAGTAATGTTATAAATGCGAAAGTTAGTAAGGATGTTTGTTACTCTTTCACGATAAAAGTACTGAACGGATTTTAATGAAATTTGGTACACAAATAGTTTAGAACCTAGATTCTGTGCCAGAAAAATGATATATGTCCGTTGTTGTTAAAAATTTATTAAATTAGAGTGCACTTACGCAAATTTTTTTGGCGTAAATTGACCGCTTTTGTACATTGCGCACTTACTCATTTAAAAAAATAAACGATAACTGTTTTAACCCATCCATAGAGCATTTTTTCGGAACATTTTGGTATCCTTAACTCGTTTTCGAGAAAATGTTTGATTTTCCATTTTCACTTAAAGCACAGATTTAGCATAAAGGATACTTTTTACCACGGGGAATCTTTTCATACGGACGAAGTCGCTTGCGGAAGATTGTCTTATACCTATTGTAGGGAGTTTTAAGCTATCATGCTATTCGTATATCATGCTATGCATATTATTTTGGTTTGCTTGTCTTTTCAAATCACATGCCACCTTTTCGTATTATTAGTGTTACTTACAATCATATTATGTTCTAGTACTTCAAAGAAACTGAGATGTAATATAATATGGTGGGATTAAACACTGACTGTCTTATTAATAAACGTCGTGTAAGCTTTAATTAGTCATGTAAGGTTAGGTGTTTTGTCACTTTCAATCAATATTGAAACTGGATATGAGGAAAAAAGACAAAAAAGTACAACTCATTATGGCTTATACGTCGGTTATTAATAAGACGGTAATTTTTGAGTTTATTTTTACTAGACTATTTTTTGATTGTGATTAAATCAATGAAAAACAATGGCTAAAAAAGAGTAAAACTGGAATCTAATTTGCCAGTTAAGAAAGTAATACGAAGTAATAAGGCGTTAAGTTTGATCACATTATAATATTTTGTAACACAAAACCCAGGAAAATGATAAAAGATTGCACAAAAAGATATGCCCCGGGTGAGGATCGAACTCACGACCTTAAGATTATGAGACTTACGCGCTGCCTACTGCGCTACCGAGGCCATGTTAAAGTGTCCGAAATTACTGTTCGATTTTCGATGTTTCAATATTCTTTCTTTTGTATCCCGTTTTTATTTCGAGTTAAATGTCGCTATGTGATCTTGACCTATAATGGAACTCATTTAGAAATGGTTGTATGCAGTTATGAGATTTTTGTGTGTAAGACGATTTATGTACATAAAATGAGTTTTTCTTTATCCCAGAATAATCGTAGACATGATATAAAATTAAGTTTTCTTTGCAAATATACGTATTTATTTCCTAAGAGAGTTCCATGATATTAATTCAATAGCTGGAAGACAGTTTTAAATAAAGTTTTTTTTATTAAATGCCAAAAAAAACAGCACGTTTTCAAATATTGACACTTATAATCAGTTTAAAACACTAACTATAAAGGCCAAGCTATCATGTCCTTTATCCACAACAAACCAAAAAAAAAAAATACAAAACTTAAATTCAAAAACAATAACAAAAAGTGTTGTTAAAAGTGCACGGGTGTGAAATGTTGTAACGCGACCGCATGTGCACGGCCCGGGGTCGAACCACAACTATTGGTGAACGGGTGCAATTGACAGCACACCTCAATTTATGGCCCGCGCTGTCTACTGGCCTAGGGCCAAGAGATAGGGTCACTGGATGTGCTACTGGTTTCATACAATTTTAAAAGTCAGTTTCACAGTATATGAATGAGTGTAAAATAACATACATACAGAAAATCATATCTCTTTATTCCTATTGGTACAGACAGAGAGCAGAGAGCATAGCACATCAAGACGGACAGAGAACACAAAGAAGTTTCAAGAAGCCGCTTAATAAAACTAAAAATCTGATCCTTTTAGCATTTATGGCCATGATTAGGTTCTTTCATTATTTCTAGCCTGTATACACGTTGGTGAAAACTGAGGTGTACTGAACCGATGCCATTTGAAAAATCGGATATTTATTTTTGCCATATATGTCAACAAGAGTTACTCATAAAAAAATCCGACCCGGAAATCGAACTACAGAGGTCCTTGCAATGATAAACATCGAAGCTACTACTTTACTTTATCATAATATTATACAGTTATGCTTTCCAATAACCTTAGCTCTTCTAGTAAACTTCTATTCGTTTGTACACAGGCAGTATTTAATTAATTCTCGCATTGGAATAGTGTGAATTCTGACTGCAAGTGAAGGCAACGGTTATTTTGTTTTGTCGTTTTAATTAATGCCTAGTCTATCGGGGGATAGCACTAGAGGAAACTAATGGACGATTTTGAAACTGTTGCAATTATTTAATTTTTTGGAGAAATATTAGATTGTGCAGAAAGTCATTTAGTTTTTTGTGGAAAAGAAAGACAGTTTCGATCTTCGAGAATAATCCTAGGCCTTTCACGTAGTCATAAACTGTTAAATTTGATAAATTTTGAATTAACTTTCCCTGATCTTGTAGTTGATAAGTCCTGTCATAGAATAAAAAAGCTGTAGTAGAGAGCCTTGAAATATACGTTCTTATATAGATTATAGTTCTAAGTTTTTCCAAAAAAACAGTTAGCCTACGGGTCAATGATATTCCAAAATCAGAATTTTGTAAATAAGTACCTACGACAAGCCTTGAATTCACCGCCTATAAGACTGGCTCTTATTAATATCATAGTTTCAAATCATTTATTGGATTTGCGAACAAAAGTCGTGGTTTTTTATCTACTTACCGCACTTACCGTAACGTTTTGGCTGCCTCTGTGGCGGAGCCGATAGTGCATGCGACTGCCACTGCGCGGTCTTGCGTTCGAATCCCAAATCGGGCCGAAAATACATTTACTGAGTTTTTTTTAAGAATTTCTCAGTAACCCGGAGTTATCTTGAGGGAATTGTTATTAACGGAATTAAAACCAATTGATACCCTGTAATATTATTTAAATTCGTATTAAACTACTGCAACAACGTTAAAAATCCACCTAGGAAAGAATCCATAAATCTAAAAACCAATATCATTATCAAAAGTGCGATCCATAAATTCAAAAAGGAACAATTTTCTTACTGAAAACTTAGCCAATATTTTTCCGTTATCAAAAATAATTTCTAATTAAATTAATCAGCTCCCCTATCTATCCCCTAAATAAAAAAGTCGTGAATAAATCATGTCTTAAGATAAGCAAGAAAATAATTAGCCGTGACGTTTCACGTTCACCGTTTTTTCTTAATTAAAAATAAATATCAAATGAAGACGTAATCATGAGATGGGAGATCGATTTTGTATTTAAAAATGGTTTTATGCGTTTGAGTTTTTAGTTGGTTCCGTATATTTATTTTATTCGTTTATACACTTGTTTTATATCGAATGGTTGCAAACAAAAATCGCTTTCGTTTTGTCGTTAATAGAGTTCTCAGGATCGATTACCGGGTCGGTCAAACTGTTCAGTTTATCTAGAAATCTAAATAGTATCTCAATGTGTGACCCTGGCATGTATATGACACTCGAGGCGCCCATAGCCAGTTGCGCTCACCGGTCGGTATACGATCTGTGGGTTAAGCAACCATTGGCGCGGTCATTCGATAGATGGGTGACCGCATAGTGGTATTTGAACTGGGCGTCTCCGTGCTTCGGAGGGCACGTTAAAAGTCGGTCCCGGTTGTTGTCTACTAAGATAACAGTCGTTAAGCCACGTCAAAGGCCTCCCGGGCGGTTTGAACAACTTTGACACTAGGTTGACCAATAACCATACGAGAAACAACATGTATATGACAATAAGCTCGCTGTTTAATACCGGGACTTATTTAGCAACGGTAAAACATTTTTGCACTATTGCATATAGAAACATAACAAAAGCTGCTGTGCCTGGGTGCCTGGGACTTACATTTGAAAATGACGTATCCGCCAAGTGGGTAAATATTCTTCTGCCTAAAAGTATTAAAAAAGCATTTTATCACGGATCTCTAATAAGATCGCACCTCAGGCGACTCGCCATTTTGTAATCGATTTTTCATTAAGAATACTAACGAACTTAGGGTGGATTGAGATGCTTTTTTATCTTAATTTTCATCTGTAAACAGACTACTTGATGTTTTAAAGGGAGATATTTAATGGACAACATCGCATACAAACAAATAATGTTTTTTTTCGTAAGGAAGACCCAGGCCTATACATATACATATTTACCTTAAGTGTGTTATACTTTGCTATTGCATTGCATATATGAAATAACAATGAAGAAACGGATAGTGAAAAGTATTGATTTTAATTAAATAATTGTTAAGTTTACTATTTAAGTATTCACACAATAATTTGGTTTATTTTTCAGAATGAGAGTTTTAACATAATAAATAATAACAGGATTTAAAACTGAATAATATAATTGAAAAGTTTGTTGTGTCAATAAATGGCATGTATGCATGGTATAACATTTGGAATGTCTTGAAAATATAGTAAACTAAGGTCGAGGTAATTTTCCAATAGGTTGGTAGTGTAAATTAGACTGTAATTTGTATATAAAGACTCATAATTACACATATACCCAAATGCGTGTACGCTTGTGACCGAGCCGACTGCAACCCGCGCCGAAACGTTAAGCATTTCAAGGTAAAATGCGTGTCCGTTCCCGTATCCTCTTATATACATATTATATTCATAAAGACCCATAATTACACACTACCACCGCAAATATAAAACCAAATTAGCCAAAAAAACGCAGTAAATATTTACGCTACATAAAACACACGTAGATACAAGCAACATCGATGGATATTAAAGTATATGAGTGGAATAGACGAAGAACCGCATTAAGGAGTTAGCCTCGGGCACTGCTTCTTTTTAAATGAAGAGGAAAATTTTAATTTCCTATCGCGTACTAACTGTAGGGATGGGGTGGCGATGTATCGATAAAAGTTAAATGTGAAAAAGTATTTTTTTGGGGACGAAAATATTGTTTTTGTGTTCTAAGGAAAAGTTTGAACAACGAATATCGTAGTTAAAGACTTGATTTCTAAGTGTCTACGGTGTGTTTTTTTGGGAAATATTTTTTCATGGAATCCGATTGCCCTGTGAATGTTATAAGCCTTTTTTTGTCTATTACGCAGGTTGCGCAGCAATTTGTTTAAGTGTAGATGAAAAATGGATATTTTAAATATTTTGTGTGCTCTCGGAAACAGTTAAATCAGTTCTATTTGCCATCTGAAACATAATAATATTGAACTTCAGTATCCTACAACTATACTATATACTATATATCTATCTACAAGCCGCGACATAGGTCGCTTACCGCATCGATTGTTTACCGTCTCACAAGTGCAATTGACCTGAATCAATTCAACCTTAAAACGGTAACATTCCTCGCGAACAAACAGTAAACTAATTCAAAATTTACGGCACTCACACGTAGGAATCAATTTGACATCAATATAAAATAATTGAATAACAACGATGTTTCATCGGACGCCCGCTTTTAACACCGATGACATACAAGTAAGTGGTGTTTACACTACACTAGGACATATCCGAGTCTTTTGATAGTCTTGCTTAGATTGAAATTGTCGATCGTTTTATAGAAAACTCTCACACTAGCCAACTATCGCTTCTTGGAGAAACATGTAGAAAAAAAAATGGTTTTGCTTTGCTTTTATATAAAAAAAAACCAAACAACACAAACCTATATTGCAAACCACCTTGACTGCCTCCGTAGCGCAGTGGTTTACGTCGCCACGAAACTTCCATTGCGTCGGGAGATCGTGGGCTCGATTCCCACACGAAACAATTATTTTTAGTTCTAGTTACTTTCTAGTACTTTGTGTCCGTTCTTTATATGCTCTTAAATTCTCCGCGACACAAAATAAATTCTTAAAGAGATACTTGTATTGAAAAAAAAAGTCCGATTCCTCTACGACTCGCCAAAAGTTTCTAGAAAAATTTTACTTACATGCATAAAACATTACAAAAATCAGAATATTTTCAGTGTGTGTTTAGAACAGTCCAGTCTAAAACATTCTTAACTCACGGATGATGTCATGCAATTGGTCGTGAATTGATCCGATACTCTGCACGTATCAATTTGTGCATATAGTGATAGTGTCATCGTAGAATTGGCATTTATTGTGTTTTAATTGTCTGGCGCCGATCCGTTTTTGGCGATGATGTATATTGGAACCAGATTGTGGGAGTATTTTCATTGATGATTACAATGGAAGTTTTGTCAATGAATTGTTTTGTTTGGGAATACATTTTGCTGTTTCGTCGTTAGTTCTTTTTGAAGAAGAAGAAGTTCTTTTTGAGCCATTTTTAGGGTAGCTGTAGTACTCATGAAATTGAGAGAAATTCTAAGAAACTCTTCGTCATTAAGGTAGTCTAAATTGTATGCACGTGGCTCCCGAATACAATGTATTGTAATGTTTTCTAGTCAGGGAAAGCTATTGTGATTTTTATTTCATTAAATTGTTAGCTATTGTCAAGATTTGTATACAGATCTTGATTATTAGTATGAATAAATCAAACCTCAATCTACTAAGAGCCAATTAATTCCAATAAAAATAAACTTAGCCATTTCAAGTAGGTACCTTTCTGGGAGAAATACTTGTAAATAACAAACAACGACACTAGTCTGCCACCCATTCTGTATTAGACTTGCACTACTTTATTCAAAAATTTAAACCATATCGATAACCGTGTTCCCATCACTAGAACTAACCTCCGTCGTTAAAAATATTGCTGTTTGAACGTAGAGTTCGCTTAGCGTTTTAATAAATTTGGAAAATTAAAGATTCATATCTGATTCGCTTCACTAGTGACGCGCCAGGGTTTGCTTGAGTGCTGCAATTTATTATATTACGATATTTAGATGAGTTCAGTGGTGGCTGTAGGCACTGATTGTGCGGTGATTCGTTCGATTACCAGCTTGGACATTTTTTCATTTATTTCTGCATAAATCTGGAGTTTTTGGATGTGTCTCATTGTTACAATAGACCCGTTTTGTGTTTGGACTATTTACAAATTGTGAGAGTGCTGACATAGTCTTTTAAATTGTAATATTATTTAAGTAGTAAGATTTTAACATTAAAGTATTAAATTAAATAATAATTTACTTTAGTAACGCGGCTAAATAACTCCAGAATCACATATTTTGGGTTTCAAACTTAACAGATTTATACAACAATAATTGCCTGTTAATTTCTTAGGAATTGAAATAAATTGTTCATGTCTGTTTACTTATATACAGAATTGAAAACCAAGAAACCATTTGTATTAAAACACACAAATACATATAAACGAAAACAGAAAGTTTAGTGGAAAGTTGAAAAAACTTTGTATATGCAGTTTTGGTATTGAAAACGGGAACGACTCAAGAAATTAATTGAGGCAAAGCGAACGCTCAAAGAAAGCACTCAGACGAACTCAGGTTTCACTCAGATTTTAAAGTCCCCCACAGATTTTTAAGTACATACACAGATTTTTAAGTTTTCGGTACCGACGTTTGAGTTCGAATTTTTACTTCGTTTTTGTTTCGCTTCAATTATGTTTAAGACTTAGATTTGAGCTTTGTGAGTTTCAGATGTGATTTGTTTTATTGTAGGAGTTATTTTAAGTTTTGGGAGATTATGGGGTTTTCTGATTATGGGTTTTGACAAACAGATAGTACGGTAGGATGTAGTCAGCCGTCGTTACATGAAATTTTGTCACTGACAACCGTATCCCCAATGGAATACAATATTGGGATCTTAATTTACCGTTGGAAAACACATTAAATTTATATATTATTATGTATAATGTAAATTAAACTGCCACATACGCTTTACAACTAGACGTAAACACTTTCCTTAAGAATGGGTTTCAATAATTATAGACCCGTAAGACTAAAATTTCATTCTTATTTTATTTCTATTTCAAAATCCTCAATGGTAAGATACTGCTATTTAAGAATACCTTGTACTTTATACAGTTAACTTTTAAAATTACTAGGTTAGTTTATATCCCGTTGGACACAGTGAAATATCAATATTATAACAAAACTAATACCTACCTATGTAAGTCGGGTGTAAAATCGTCACAGGAGGGTGTTGTACACTAATCGAAGATGCAAATGGCTCAGTGATGTCAAAGTGACGCCTGATTGAAGCTCCCGAACTGTTACTGAAAGATTTAGATGCTTATAGAGATGATATTACCTAAGAAAATTCGATAAAAAAGTACTTGAATATATATTGCTTTGTATCAACGTCAAAAAGATACGTATTTAGGTGTTGAACTGTTGGTTAATTTTTTTCCCCTTAAACAACGAAAATTTTGGGTATATTTTTTTTAAATATGCCGAAAAAAAAACCCTTTTTAAAGTATGATCATTAATGATAATCGACTGTTGAAGGGCTGAAAGTTATAATTATTTCACGCAATCTAAGTATTCCGAATTTCCTAAATACGTGTACTAGTCGTTACTATCTCCTAAACTATAGTCTCTAACATGGATTCCTTGCACAAAGCAGATCTGTGGCTAGTGGCTACCATTCTAAGAATAGGTCGGGCCAAACACTGTCTTCCCAACTACCGTCTTTATGCGATCTACTTAAAACTCTCACAGGTATCAACAGCTCTATACCATTCCTTTCAAAACCAAGCAGCTCACTAAATAATTTGATTTGTATTTAATTAAACGCCGTCTTCGATTGACGGAGGTGTCTTCAAGATACCCCCCAGAATCACCCCCAATCAACCCCCGTGGCGAGGAATTCTCGTTACGAAGTAATTGGGGTCCGATGTGCTTAGTTTGTTTGTGTTTCAGTTTCATATTGAAAACTGATTGACAATGGACTGTGATTGTCTATGTTATGCCTAGGGGCTAAATGTTTTGGATTTGATTGTGATAGTGGCACATACGGAATAAGGACCTAAGCTCTCCAAGTGTGCGTATTACAAGAATCAAAACCCTGTTAGACCTGTAAACAAGGTACCAAATTATTTGCCAAGAATCGAATGACTTCGGCGAGTAAATAATATACTTATGTCAAATATTAGGTCGGGGAATAAATTTTTTCGCATTATAGTATGTATGAACTTGTAATAAAATCTTGTTTCATTACATTATAGAAAAGAAAACAATAGAATAAGCCTAAGAAACGCTGACGATCTAAATGTCTTTAATAGTAATTGGACACGCAAATCAGGAGATAGGGATGACTGGAAATAATGGGGGTGGCAAAGGCCCAGCAATAGGACAGCACAGGATAACAAAATATAAATACATAAGTATATGTATTTTAATAAAATATGTAAAGACAGCTCTACTTTTTGTCTCTATAGAGGCCAATCTATATTAACATATCAAAAGTACTAACCTGCTCACAAACGCCCAATCAAGGCTGATTTACAACTACTTTCGTGGTCTTTATTAAACATCGGCTCAAATACCAAAAAGCAGTCATTTCATATAGCACGTTACAATGCTTTATCTAACGGTACTTAATGCCCCGATCATATCATATATCGCAACGTTAATAATTCCACCAATATTTCCTCATTACCACACATTATCTTTATTACATACAAACAAACAAACGGCCCATACACCTGTTTTCCTTCACAGGCAATGACAAAAACAGAACAACTTTAATAAACCATATCGCTAAGCCAGAGCCCTGCTTACGCCCTAAATCATATATTAGCGGCAAAATGAGTGTAATGCGAGACTTATAATCAAAGAAAGAAATTTCTGGTCGACCACACGTGATAATAAGGATGAGGTTATAGTGACGGAGAAATTGCGAATTCTTATTAAGTACATGAGTAATACACGAAGTCCTGTCATCGCTGCTCCAGTCAGTCTGCGACCACGGCGAGTGCAACCTGCGCCGAAACGTAAGGCATTTTAAGGTAAAATGCGTGTTCGCGTTAATTCCCGTATTCTATTATACATTAAAAATGCAACGCGAGAGTTTAAAAGTTATGAAGTACATGAAGTTTAGGCCACGACGTGAATTGTATTAAAATTTCGATTGGTAGAGTCAGTGATTTAAACATTAGAGAACAAAAATTACATTGTCGCTATCTGAGATGCACTAATCATTGTAGCCATAAGACGACAATGGTCAAGTCAAAAATAACTTTAATGAACAAGGTTTATTAATTGAACATGTCAAAGGCCTCTCGGGCTTGAACAACTTTGACACTAAGTGAACCACTAACCATACGACAAACAAACAAAGTGACATAAAATATCATAGAGAATGTAAACTAAAATTCTAAAGAATATAAAAAAAATCTAAAGAAATCACAATTGAGCTCAATCGAAAAGATTTTTTTGAATTCTACAACCCATCAAGTTTGAATATTCAAAAAAAGATGACCAACTATTAATCGCTGATCGCCAAAAAATCGCTCTCCATATGAAACCGCTCTCTAACTCACCATACTCTCCACCCTTCACAAAATAAAGGGGAAGATAGTCCGAGTGGACATCAAAGCGTTAAGTGCTCCTTTTGCTCATCGAATCCCATTTGTAGACACCCCCCACCCCTACAGGCTACTACCCCCTCAATAAATAAGATTATGTTCGGTTACCCGCTATT
The DNA here is from genome assembly GCF_050436995.1 of Anticarsia gemmatalis. Taxonomy (NCBI): domain Eukaryota; kingdom Metazoa; phylum Arthropoda; class Insecta; order Lepidoptera; family Erebidae; genus Anticarsia; species Anticarsia gemmatalis. The sequence goes on along the minus strand of NC_134764.1, from coordinate 1,267,530 downwards.
TTTGCGAGTAAAGCTTTCCAGTAATGTGTTTCTTGACTTATTTAACGGTTATGGGATATCTCATATAATGGGTATTGATCTTTTCAAGAGTAGTATAGTGGTAAAGACACCAAAAGTACTTAATTATATCTTACTGACCCGCGCAACTTCGCTTGCGTCCCATAGGAGAGAATGGGTGAAATTTTTCCCCGTTTTTGTTACATTTTTTTACTGATACTCTGCCCCTACTGGTCGTAGCGTGGTGATATATAGCCTATAGCCTTCCTCGATAAATGGGCTATCTAATACAAAAACATTTCAAATAAAACCAGTAGTTCTTGAGATTAGTGCGATCAAACAAACAAACTCTTTAGCTTTATAATACTAGTATAGATAGTATCCTTATCTGTACCGACGACATGGGGACAGCCATGGAAGTGCCCATGACTTTTCGAGTAGGTCCGCCTTGACCCAGCAGTAGGACAATATAGGCTTATAACAAATATCTTTCGTCCATTATAATCGAAAATGAGTAGGCAAAGATGTACTAAAAACACTTGTATATTGTAGGTAAAGTTTTCATTTCAGACTGCTATTGAGAATTAAACAGAATACAACATTGTAGCTTTAGCTCAACTCGAGACTATACTGGCAGATATTTGTCATATATTTCATCAAAACAGTCATACCAAGGTGTTTAATTTAAACTGTATATGAATAAAGTGTAACCATCTTTTCATTTTCTTTTTTAATGGCGAGTAATCAAAACTATGCAACTAGACTAAAACAGAGACCTAATCTCACATTTGCTACAAAAATAAACTATTCAAACACAAATTATTATCGTTTGAAATAAAATATTTATTTATCCACCCAAACCAAAGAGACAAACTTTATAATAGAAAACATAAATCAAACAGACTTTTAATATTTACTTAAGCTGAGTACACACACAAAAATAATTCCCTACAAATACCGTTTTAATGACGTAGTGGCACAAATTATTTATATTTAGGAAACATTGCGAAATCTAAAAGCCATAAGCCTCAGACGAAAAATGTTGGCGTATATTCACGAATGGACGGAACAACGATGTAAGGAGTAGTACTCACTGATGGGAAAATCCTAAGTTTAGTAATAGGTGTATTTTTAGAGATATTTAGAAATAATCTTATATGGCTCTAATAGTCACGGTTGACGTTTCCGAGGATTTATTGTTAGTTTTAAGATAGTGATAAAAAGAAGGTTGAAATTTTTATGAATGCACTTTTAACCTAACTAGTAACTTGTAATGAATGAATTAAGAAAAATGTTGAGTGTTATAAAAATCAACAAAATATTTATTACAGATCATTAGCCTTAGAATTATACAAATAAATATCAGTTCCCTAATCATCAACCCCACAACTGAATGATAACATCACAATCTTTAAAAAATAAAAGCATTAAACTTACTGAATAAGTACCAAATGTTTCTTCTAAAACCTACTAGGCAGCTTAATAGTTCTAGTAATATTCCTAATAAACAATCCGCCGTTGTGTACACACCCGTAACTAAAACCAAACACTAATCCTTCTATACACATTAACAGATCTGCAGCGCAATCCGTACAGGGATTTTCTCTATACGAGCTCGCTGCTTTGAAAATACACCATTTAATTGAATATGACTGTACTTTAATTATTCCTAGCATTTTTTTTTTGCGTATTATGTGAAGGCAAAAAAAATGTTTTGGTATAGAAACTATTTATTTTGTGATTTGTTCGACTAAATACATAATTTTTGTTAGAAATCAATAGTATATCTGTTTAAAATTTCAAATAAACAGTTATATTTGTTTTTATAAACAATATTGATGTAGTAAAATTGGTGTTTCATATTATCACGTATGTGTTCAGGGACCTAAACTAGACACCTTTAGACCATTTTTAAACAATCTAATTTAGAATTTTCTTTGAAATGTAAAATCACGTAGTTTAATGTTATTGCTATCCAAAAAAGTGCTTACTCTATCACTTGCTTATACTTTACAAGGCTTTTAATTATGTGGCTGTATGTGGTAACTACACTAAAATTAAACTTTAAGGGCCTACTTAGTATGTATTTAGAAGTATATAATATATGTATGTTTATCAGTTACTTGGTTACCATAGTACAAGCTCTGCTTAGTTTGGAATCAAATGACCGTGTGTGAGTTGTCCAATAATATTTATTTTAATTTTATTTTACTTTTTCCTAAATTGGACGTACCAATCTTTAGGTATAATTTATTTATTTTCTTTGAAAATCGAGTTTTTTCTATTCCCAAACAGCATCAAATATCTTGCACCAATGTTATAATTTCCAAATAAACACCACATTTAGGAGTTTCCCTATTCTCAGTAAGTGGCAAAAAGTGCTCCGAACCGCAATAACCCATCAATTCTCATCGCCTCTGATCATTACGTTCACATATCGGAAAGACGGCCCTATTATCTTATTAGAAATTACTGCTAAAGTAAGGTAAAGGAATATCACCCTTATTGTGGAATAGGTAAGGGAGCTAATGCCTTGTGGAAGTGAGGCAGTTTATGTAGCATGCTTTTGTTATTACCCATATTGGGTCTTTGGTTTTTGGGACTGGATGAGCTATGGGAGCTTGTTTTTCTTTTTTTTGACGAAATGTTGAGGAGTTATTTGATGTTAGTAATTCTTGAAGTCATTAAAGTTAAACTTGAACGAAGAGTTTATAGCAAGAATAGATATGAGTGTTTTTCATCAGTTCACCTCAGATTAGACGTTATTTCAAAGTGCCATGATCGGCTGGTCGAGATCACCAGAGTATGTCGCGGCTATAATTGCTACACGGTCGTTAGTTTTCTTAAGATAGTGAATACACTAGCTTCTGCTTGCTGTTTCCCGGAGAAAAAAGAGTATCTTACGTAATCTTACATGAACTATCTTAAGGTAAATTTTGGTACAAACCAAATTTGTACAGATTGTTTTGTTGTATAGACCAAATTTTACGTTAAGACGTTATGTAGTTTGTGCGTAAAAAAATAACAACCACCGACATTTATCCATACTTTTTTTTTGCATTTATAATGTTAGTAGGATATAACTAAGTAAATGGTGTCTGCCTATTCCTATAGTGAAAAAGGCCTATTTTTCCAAGTCAGTAAAAGGTACCCCATACGTTTGGTTGTCTCTTCCATTCCCCCCATAGGAAACAACACCGTACGTTAGTTACTTATTACTTATCTGTTCGCGCCACACGTCTGTTATAGTGTTTCTTTACCATCGATGTCGTTTTATACCCACCATGATTACTCTCATATATCTACTGAATAATATGTAATAGCTTGTTTTGTTTCAGGATTTGTTTGTTTGTTTGCTTGCTTGTTTGTAGAGAGAAGTATCCTGGTTGAATATTGTATTTATTTTGTGTATTGTAACTCAGATTATCAAATGTTTTGAGTATTTTTAATTTTTTAGTCGTCCGAAATTGAAGTTTCAAATGTTTGATTTCAGGTTTTCAGCTCATATTTTATTTAAATTAGTTCAGCCCTGTAAGCGTAGCAGACGATCTTTATAAATTACAAAGTATTTTAATAGAATTTTGCTAAAAATTACTGACTGCGCTGATTGGAACACTTCACAATCATACTTTTGCCATTTTATTGCAAGAAAATTAATAATTCCATATTTCCAATACCCCAAACTCAATAATGACGTGAACATCAATAGCACCCTTATTAACACCCCGGGGGTGGAACTTATTAATACATGTTAGCACAGACAGTAATGCCATCGGTCGATTACGTGTTATTGGGAAATATTACTGTCACTGTGAGGGAGGCTGGCAGTTTTGTTTTGGTTGCAGATGGTGTATTTAAAAGGCATGCCAACAGGATAAACACAAACATTTAAATAAAAACATTAAAAAAAATTAAATAAATAGGTGCGTGCTATACCTACTAGACATGCACAGCATTCAATATAACTGACATAGAAATTTTATAACACCTTACACCAACAATATTAGATTACCTTACAAAGTAAGTGTATTGGAGGTTTGGAATTTCTTTTAATGCTAAATTCTGCAATATTCAAAGTGTAGATTCTTTTTTCTGAGGGTCATGGGACAGGAAAGAAAAATCGTCATAGAAATAATCTTAAACGTTTAAAAGTTGTTGCGGCGTGGTGATAATTTCGTCAGTCACGATTTCAAATACTTGTTAAAGTTTTTAAAATAAAGCATATTTGTCTTGAATCCTTAGTACTATTTAATATTTTTTGATGCTAGGAGGTATTGTTTCAAAAGCTCGTCTGGTTGATTTTCGTTCTAAATGAGAATAAACAATATTGATATTAGAATTTTCACCATTAGAGTTTTTTGTAGATTTTAGTCCTTTAGCATTGATCACCAAGATATCTCGTTAAATATTTTTTAGTTCATTCTTTATCCCTGTTTCGTTGTGTATTCCAATATTTTATAAGCATTATTAAATAATTTGTAAACCCTTCTTATCATAACCCATTAAAGCATCTTCCAAAAAATGTAGCCTTATATCCATTCAATAGAAAAAATCTTAACGACATCTATACATTAAACGCTATAGAAAACCAGCTAACCAGAAAATAATCAATTCTATAAATGACAAGGAATATAAATTCTAATGAGCAGTCGTAAAACGCACAATTAGCTGCTGCAAAGTCGGGAAAAAACCATTAATTCACTCGTTAAATCTTATATCAGTCACCCCTAATTAAAAGACACCCTAAGATGTGTGTAGGGGATGTTTCGATGTTGAAGTTAAGATAAGATGTTTTTGACAAAATGACAATTTTAAGCGTGTATGACGTATTATTTTATTTACAATTATTTGCATGTAAAATTATAATGTAACGGGCCTTAAACGCGATTGAAAATTAAAGGTAGAATACCTTTTTTTTACCTGACGTTTTAATATGTGTACATCCCGAGAGTTCAAAATATTTTTTATAATTCTAGAAATGTAGCCCTCAAAATGCAGCATTGAAATAAAAGTACTATATTTAATTTCCCAGAAAAAAAACGATTAGTTTGAATTCAATAAATTTAGATTTGTCGTCAGTGTTGAAAACGACAATTTAGTTTCTATTAAAACATAATGGACATTTTAATAATGGTTATGCCTTGCTTGCTGCTTACATTTCGGGAAAAAGACATGATGTAATACTACAAAAATGTTAAATGTTGTACTACAAAATTTTCTGCTTTTGATTTTGACGTATGTGACATCAAGAGTATGGACAAGTCCTCTTGATAAGTCAAAATTAAAAGGTACTTAAGGTTAAGAAAGAGAATATAAACAGTATTTAGCAAACGCTACTAAGATGTGCTACTTAAATACATAAATCATACAAATATCTTGAAAACAAAAGCATCGATATCTTTACAAAGCGTTGGGGTGGTGGGCATTTTATTTTTAATGTTCATTGCCGCTCACGAGATAAATTCCTTCCCCTGGGGCGAGCACAGGAATCAATGCGGTTCAGCCTACGATACCACTACTATTTGTTACTATGAGTGAGTTTTAAGCGGGTATTACAGTCGAGTTTCTCAATCAAAAATGTACTGTGGATTTATTAGTACCTACGATTCCTGAAATCGACATGTCAAGACATAAAACAACAACTTTACTATCTAAAAATTTTCAGTAGTAACTTTCTGTAGATACTAGCATTACTAACTAGTTTTGCACTTCACATGTAAACTTGTTGATTAATCGTAACCACCCAATTCAACCAATCGTAGAAGCTGTACTGATAAATCATAGCGCACTTTTTTAAAAATGCACCTACTCTTCTTATCCACCTCTGTCGACATTTTCTGCTTTCATCTCAACATCTATAATATGTTTTGTCTAATATAAGGCGATACTAACCAATCAATTCGAGATATCTCACTATCTAACACACGAACTCATAGTAGTAGTCACGCAGTACTAATTCCGTCACAGATGTTTTCTATGTTAATTCTATTGTTTTTTTGTTAATTTTTATGTTCTCCTTCATGCTCGATTTATTCCGTTCGGCCGTTCGTTTCAGATTAATGCTAATGCTTTGAGGAAATAATTTCACTTCTTTTTTCAGATTGAATGGTGGAGCTGTCGATAAAAATTAATGACGGCTTTAGATTGCTTTGAATTTGATTTTCTTTTCGCCTCTTTGTTAAAATGGTAATGTTAATGAAGAGATATCTACGTTGGTATTCATTTAAAGTACTAAGTAGACTGAATAATTTATTACATTACTAACATATAAACACGTCTTATTTATATACAGGCACAAGATGGGTAAGGACACAAAAGAAGGCAGAGACCACAAAATACACTGTAAACTATTTTCTTGTTCATTTTATTCGACCTACAGTTGTAGAGGTCGTTATATTCGTAGCTTATTACTGTAATTGGTCATTGAATATGTTACAGTTTGAATGCCACTGAATTTGTTTACTTTACTATCAACTGAAGTTTAAATGGAATTAAAATGTACGATCTCAAAACAAGCCTTTCCATAAAACATAAAACTTCAAGGATCTCTATATGATATCATTTAATTAGAATAAAACACGTACATATCACATCATGTACAGTCATCATACTCCAAAATTCAAATAAACATTACTCACAATAAAAAAAAACAAACAAAAAATCTGTCGATACAAAAAAGCAAACCTCCCAAACCATTCGAAATATTTAAACACGCGAAATCGAAAAAAGGGAATTTCGAAATCACATTTCAAAAGACGATCAACCTCCACGGCCTCCCTTGAAAATCCATTCGTAAATTAACGTTTAAAATACTAGCGTAAAGAAAAATTGGTGAGGTGACGCTAGGGATTGGGGTTCAAATTCGCAAGTTTTTGTACCGATTCGAATCCATTTCGGCTAATATTCGGTTTTTGGAGTCACCAGTTTTACTTGAGCTGTTTGGGCGTGAATAGTTTTTGATGGCAGTCGTAAATTAGCTACGTTTGAAAGAAAATTGAGGCAAAGTCTACTAAAAGAAGGAGAAGGTAGTAAGTAAATAGTAAATTTAAGAATGTTTTAAGTTATTGAAAACATTGCTTTAAGACATCAAAATAAACGACTATTTTGGTTACTAGTTGCTGCAATCTAATAAGTGTTTAAGTTTGTCATGATCGATAACCACTAAACTAGTAATGGGAACGTTAGTTCATTAAAGTAACATTATTAAGCGTATATTTATTTTCAAGCAAAGATATTGGAGCATTTTGTAATTTTGTTTAATCCTGGTCTGGTGCAACACAAATTACAACAAGAATCTAATACGAATACATTCTTGAGCTGTCATTCAATTTTAATACACTAAAGCGGCTAATTAAAGTATTATGTACTTCTTTTTTGTGACAAATACAGTCGTATTTCATTTAAAATATTTGTCAAACGACACAGCATCCGAAGGTCCATCTTAACTGGTGCATCAACGCATTGCCCCGAAGCAGCGAAAAAAATTAAACAACCATTAATTCCAAGTATAATATTCACCCCCACCCCCTTCCTAAGGGAATGGGGGGCGATTAATCTGTGCTTAATGTCACCCCCGAAAATATAAAAAATATAAAAAGCAGCTAATCAACGGATTGGCGGTGTTTTGGCCCGAGGGTGTGGAAAGTGCGATATTTTGTAGTTTTTTTTCTTGTTGATGAGAGTTTAAGATAGATGTTTTAATGTCTTCGGCTTCTGTAGACGGCTGTCGATGTATTTAAGTTTGGATCGGGCTTTAATATTTTCGTAAATGTGGCTGCAATATTGCTATGGACTGTTATGTAGAAATCAACTCTGCAGTTGACCAGTGTGATGGTTTAAGATCTGATACTTTTCCTTCTTAGGAAGAAATTACTGTACTAAATAAGATACAAAAAAAATGTATACAAAAAATGAGAAACCATTATTGAAACATACCTACCTAACTAACGTAAAATAAACATGATTTTGACTCAATATAACCAGCAAAATCAGCGCAAAGAAGACACTTTTTTTCTACATTTTAAGCGAAAAAGGTATTAATGATTAACATATTTAAAATTCGCAATAAACCATCATAATATTCAAACATCCTCAAATATTCATACCGTCCACATCCCTAAGTACATTTCAACAAATTTTCCGTATCGACTAACTCAAATCCACCCGAATTACATGGCTAATCAAATTAACTGGGATCAAACAAGCAATCAATATTAAATAGCATTGAAATCACATCGTCACAGACTTCTGATCAGCCAGTCAAACTCGCTTCTCGGTCGGAAAAAATTAAATTTGCCAAGTCGATTTCATTTTTCATTAATTCATCGTGAAGGGTCGGTTGTAGAGGTACAGAAAAACTGGAAAAGGTTTGAACTGCGTCGCATAGTCGTGGAAAAATGAAGAAGCGTAATTGATAAGTTTATAGTTTATACATAGGTATCCTATGATTTGCATCAAATTATTTCCAATTTACATACAGTTACAGTATAGAAAAAAATATGATTAGTGGGTCTGTGACTGTTGTGATTTGTAGTTTTGATTCGAGACTATAAAAACGATAGCGCCTATTTAATTTTTTGTCCGTGTAAATTTACTGTAATTATGTACACAACATTTTGTACCAAATGAAGTCATTTCAAAAGGCATTAATAACGTAAAATACAGTTGGATAAAACTTTATAATCAGAAACATTGCTGAAACAAAACAAGCATGATTTAACTACCTCGTTACGTCACGATTATTTTATACCACATCTAGTATCTGTAACTCTGAATATCCCCAGTCGATAGACGTCGGAGTTCCTATATAAAAATTTCCCTCAGGGTTGCCTTGCTCAAAAAATACATTTTTTTCTTTACACAAGGCTCTGTTTAACCCTCAAATGGTGGCTAATTTCGAGACGAGATGGCTGATTAATTATTGATGGCCGTTTTTGAGATCGCAACTCGAACGACTGTTTGTCTTTCATGTTAATTTTTCTCTTTTTAATCCCTCGGCTGCCATGATTTTTTTATTAGGGATGATATTGTTTTACCTCGATTCTTTACGAGGAGAATTTTTCTTAAAGGTGGAGCGATGAATACGAAATGTGTTATGACTGTACCTTTTCGTAGATTTGTATAGAATTGTGACTTTTATCTTTAGATGTATTGATGATTTTAATTTGGCGGTTTATTTTTATAGGACTAGAAATCATATTGTATCGTTCTTGGGTCACTATAAGAAATCAGGAAATAGGGATTTATCAGGTAAAGGTTGTGTCGTCTCGCTTTAATAACTGCGTAGTTGCGTGTAGTAGGTTCAAATCCCACCCAGGACAAATATTTCTGTGATGAGCACGAGCATCTATACTGTGCTTTGTTGTAAATTTATCTAAAAAAGTATGTACTTAGAAGCGAAGTACAAGCTTTTCTTAGTTTGGAATCAGATGACCGTGTGTAAGTTCTTGCTACAATACTTAACTATTTATTTACTCTTTCGGAGAAAATAATTTCTGAAAAAGTAGCTAACTCTAGCTAGTGTATAAAATATGACAAAAACAAAATGTTCAATTAACCTAGTTTTGAAAACGTGCTTTGAGTTTATTTTGCAGCCAATTAGCGATTCGTAGGAATTTTCCGATTCTTGGTAATTTAAAAAAGGGGAGTGTTTCCGATAATAGCAATTAATTTTAAGAGCTTTTGATCAAATCTGATTTCCTAACCTCGTTTTCCAGAAGGGGTAAGCACAAATGCAAATACTTAAATTTATTTTGGTCCATATCGCAAGTAGTGGAGTTTTGAGTTTTAAAGTAAAGGCAGATTAACATTTAGCACACAAATTATAATTTTTGCTGTCCCACTTGTCAGTTACGGTCCCACTGCTGGGCAAGGACCTGTCCTTTAAGGCCTTAAGACCACAACACTGGCAGAATGTAGATTACATGAATGTCGAACTCTCACCCCCGGTTTCTGAGGTACATTTAGCGGTAGTTTATCTTTACAATAGCGTTTAAGCTGTTAAAAATGAGCTCAAGTAGCTATGGATGCCTCACCCCTAAATGTGCCTCAGAAACCGGGCATCAGACATGCAAGGTTTCATCACGATGTTTACTTTGATTCTATTCACCACACCTACAATAGTAATCGAAGCAGCTACTGGAACCAGTGACAAAACAATACATAACAATCAAAGAAATAATACTAAAGTTACCTTTTATTTGAAAGCCACTGACCCAGATAATGCAGGTAACCCAATATGTATGATACCATTGAGTGTATTCATACACATTGAATGTACGGCCACCGGTGTATGACCGATGTGGAGACTTGCTCTTGTTTTATTGAATGGTGTCCTACCTGCTTGGTGTATAGGGTGATGTTTTTGAGGGGAGTTATTAAAATGTGGAGAAATACATGACTTGTTTAAGGCCTTGGAATGATTATAAATGGTTCGTGATGTAGATGTCGAGAAGAATGTCTGTAGAAAATTTGTCTATTTGTGAACCTGTACATGTGCTGTAGTTAATTTTTAAACGGATGAGGGTTTTAATCATTTGTATTGTTTTCCAGTTCCTTATCTCTTTTCTCTATGTAAATGAAAACAATCGAAGTATACTCTCTTGTGCTCTTCAAACATAGAGAATCAGCCCAAATATGAGCGGACAGCTGCCTGTCAGGAAATCGGCGTTAAAGATTTGTCACCAACTAATGATTTATGTAGCAGTCCCAATAACTGGCAACGAGCGGCGAGCGAGTGGCATTTACGTAAATTTTTTCATCGTAGAAAAGTTAAGCTTATGGGCATTCAATGTAGTATTTTCATATGAATATTCACAAATATATTATCTCGTGATAAAATATCAGCCTATACGTGAACGGGTCACGATTGTACAAGTGTCACGCGACACGCGACTATTGTCCGCGGTCTGTGTAGAGCTGTCACCGTGACGGTCCGCCGTGTCTTTGTCACGGAGACGCTCGGCCGCCTCCACCCTTCCTTTACGCGGTTAATTACGAACATTGATTTTTTTGCGGTTTGATTTGTATGTAACAAATAAACAGTTGATACTGCCGGTAGAAATGTAGGTTTTGTTTTTATGTAATCTTTCTGTAATATTATGATAAATGATGATGTTGAGGCGACCGTAGCCAGTTGCACTCATCGGTTGGTAAACGATCCGTTGGTTAAGCAAACCTTGGCGCGGTCACTCCATAGATGGGTAACCGCATAGAGGTATTTGAACTGGGCGTCCCCGTGCTTCGGAGGGCACTTAAACGTCGGTCCCGGTTGTTGTCAATTAAGATTACAGTCGTAAAGCCATGTCAAAGGCCCTTCAGGCGGCTTGAAAAACTTTGTCACTAGGTTGACCACTAACCATACGATTATTAGTAGTAGTAGTATGATAAAAATGATGCCCTCTGACTGCTTTTGGTTATAGCGACCTATTTATACGAGTTCCAATCCAGTTGATGCAGATGATGTAGTAAAAAATGGGACCTCGAAACGAAGACATCCATAAATCATTACTTTTGGATCTGAGAGTACTTTGTGTTCACGATTGAGAATTTTTGATACGTGATTTTTTTTGTTTTATTTTATCGCGAGATATAGTAAAACGATAATAATTCTAAAGCAGCTGTTACATATTTATTCCATTAAAGATACCATCGTGATGCAAACTTGGGTGTCTAAAACTTGTATATTTTTTACTTGATAACTTAGTTAACAATAAGATCAAAACGTCCAGTTGCATAAAATAAACCAACAAATCTAGGAGTACGAAGAAAATTTACAGTCAAAAGAACAGCAACACCCTTATCCAAACAAAAAAGGATAGTAAATAATCCCATCCGGAAAAACGAAAGTACCAATATTTCAATCTGGAATAAGACATTTTCCCCAAAACGGTCCATCTAAATCAATAGCTTTAAAAAATAACCCTCTCCACAATCAATTTAGTAGAACAAGCTAACCGGGGGTTACTCTTTTCTAATGTTGTTAGTCTGACCACGATGCCCACATTCCCACGGGTGAGATCCAACAATAAATTGGGCAACTTAAGTGATTCCCCCGTTCAATCTTTCAATGCCTTTGTGGTTATTTTTTATGGCGGGCGTTTTTCCTTTCATAATTTAGAGGGTTTTCGATTTAGGCTGATGGTTAGGTTTGTTATGTTAATAAAACTAGATAAAATAAGTAACTGTTACTCAAATTAAGTGACTGATTAGTGATAAAGAACGTACGAATCTATACTCATATTATAAAGCTGAAGAGTTTATTTAATTGTTTGTTTGTTTGTTTGTTTGAACGCGCTAATCTCATGAACTACTGGTCCGATTTGAAAAATTCTTTAAGTGTTAGATAGCCCATTTGTTGAGGAAGGCTATAGGCTATATATCACCACGTTACGACCAATAGGAGTAGAGTACCAGTAAAAAATGTTACTAAAACGGGGAAAAATTCACCCATTCTCTCTTATGTGACGCAAGCGAAGTTGCGCGGGTCAGCTATTAAATATATTTCGTAAAGAATTTACAGGTCAAGAGAATATGTGTTAAAGAACATTTCTCGTCCAATGGGAGGAAATTCTATACGTAATAGATGGAGATCTTATCGTAGTATAACCCAAATTTTACACCCATAATGTTTATTAACTATGTCAATTTTCCGAATAATTAACGCAGCCCGCTTCAATTCTGATAGCCAAGAGACCAACCGACATATCTAGTTAATCTCCTAATCCAAAAACAGTAGGAGGCTCCAAAAAATACAATAAAAGGTATTCTTTACAATCTTGAAACAAACACGATCTACTCCACAAATAACATAAAACCAACCAATTTATTTCCCAAAAACATCAGCGCTAATACAGAAAAATAAATCCACCCCTGTCCCGAAGGGGTTGATAACACTTACGGCGTCGATAGCCAACGATTTGCCACAACCCCAAATTGGCCGGAAGACGTGACCGTAGAAGCCTCCACACATAAAAAATATGTTCAAATCAGCTGGAGATTGTTTCGAGATGAATTTCGGGTACTTGATGGAAGGCAATTTTGTTTTTTTTTTTTGGATTTAAACGTATTTGTTTCAGAGTTTAACGTTACTAAGATGACGTCACATGGGGTAGGGCTGGTAAAAAATAAGAGAAAACTATTTTGTTACTAGTTTTATTTCGTTTCCCACTGCTGAGCATAGGCCTCTCCTATTTATTTCCAATCTCCATGGCTGTTCGTTGCGTCTGACTACAGAAAAAGATATTGTTGATAACATAATTGAAATGTACAGAAATTTATTACAATAAAACTTAACTATAAGTAACTTTTAAAAACTAAACTAATCTAGAAATAATTAAAAAAAACAAAATATTTACAATTATACAATATATTTACAATATAAAATATGGATACAAAAGGAGTGCGTCACGCGTCGTAGAATTTCTAGATAACATAATTAGATAGTTTTAGAATAGTGTGTTTTGTGCCAATGCTTCTTATCTAAGAAAAACATACTTGGACTTTTCAACCACGAAACTCAAATCAGTTCAGATTATTTTTGTAATTACATATAAAAACATAGTAAATTAAATGGTATTATCTAAATAAATGGTAGCTCGCGAGACAAATATCAGAGAAAATTATAGCAGCACCCAGTGAATCTTATACCCTATGTCATTATGCCACGAGCAAAAACATAAAAAAATAAATCAAAATATATCCTGAAACATCGACCGTCCATTTCCAGTATCAGTATTACAGATCACAATAAAAAGCATAAAAACAAAATGACCTGCCAAAACTGAAGTGGTTCTAGCGAAACAATAGGTTCACCTTATCGGAGCGAGGGTAAGGCGCTATGACGAATAAATATACTGATAAAAATAAAGTTATTTTTGCCGAATGTCGAATGGGTGTGTGTTACACCGAAGCGAACGATTTAGAAATACAACCTGACTGTAGTGATCGCGAATGTTTTCTGGTATGCAATATAAGCGTGCTATTTTAATTTCGTATTTTAAAAAGAAACCTGTTATAATGTTGAACCAACACTTTACTTGGAGGGCAATCTGTTTCTATCAATCAATCAACAACAATATCAATTCAACTTAAAGATGAGATGGTTTGATCTGTCAACTTCCTACCTCAGCGTTTATTACACGTAACTGTTGTAGCATACTACAGAAAACAAAAACAATTTACTGTATGGGAAAGTAGTATAACACTTATTAACAAATTCACAATAGGCAAAAAACAATAAACTTTCAATTTAAAAATTAATTTTTCATTACTTACATCACCACTTTTTCAACACATCAATCATAATAGTACATGGCATATCAAAATTTCTATAAAAATATACAAAAGCCTCACTTAATAAAGAAGCAAAATAACTAAACCTATTGCAAACCTCTCTATCAAACGTACTTTCCTAACTTACCCACATACTCAAAGCAAAAAAAAACCCAAAAACCCACCACGGTGTAAAAGCAACACTATAAAGTGCGGATAGCCGGGGGCAAGTGGGTTAAAATGGAACATCGTGCAATAAAACACCCCTTCTGTCCATAAATATCCGAGTTCGGAAGTCACTCTGTTAGCGGTCGGATATTTCGGATTTTTTTCTCGGATCGTCCACTTTATTTATCGAAATAACCCTCAATGGGGTGTCCTTATTTATGGCGGACTATGGATTGGTGGATTTATGGTAATGTTGAGGCGTCTAGAAGTCTAGGTTTTTAAAGAGTTTAATGTATTAGGTCGGGGAAAAAGTCCTTTCGCAATATAGTATGTATGAACTTGTAATAAAATCTCTTTGGCTTCAAGAATCACAAATGAGTACATGATTTATTAGGTTTCTTTCAGTGAGCTCGTGAGGTACCCAAGTATCGAGCTTTTTTGTGTAGAGAAAAGATGAATCTTGTTACAAGTTCATACATACTATAATGCGAAAAGACTTTTTCCCCGACCTAATATGATTTTGTCTTGAAAGTTAAATGCCCGTGTAATAATTGAACAAGTATTACGAGTAAATTCATAAAACTAAGTGACCTCTTTCACAAGTAATTTAATTTTGCAATTCAATTACTTAGCATATTATGGAAGAAATTGATTGATTGAAAATAATAAACACTAGCTGACTTTGCAGTTTTACCTATATTTTTTCGCTATTGTTAGTTCTAAATGTTAGGTTACTTCATACGATGCTATCATAAAGTATCTTAAAAACTTTTTCATTAAAATGTTACAGGTTTTAAGTTCCCACTTTTCTTAAAAAAAATATGCCGCTGTAGAGATTCAATTCTATAAAGATATAGAAGAATTAGTTAACTAACTACTCTTTTTTGTATGTACACAACAAATATCACACACGGGCAATTAAGGACATCAAAATAACAATTTGATTTCTAAAACGGTCAGTAGTTTTAATAGTCAGTTTATTTTGAACATATTGTAACGTTTAGTGCGTACAATATACAATGGTCATGCTTTGTAATGACTCCATGTAACGAGTCACATCTGCAATAGAATTGTTTTTATTGAAGCTTTTAACTACTAACAATTATTTTCAAATCCTTTTTTTGAAAATAATACTGACGCAGATTTAAAATGTGTTTAGTTTTTTTTATTCATTTATATTTGCAATCATGGCTCATGCTTGATTTTAAATTACTTCCTTTGGTTAACGACATTAATTCTGAAATAAGCAAACAAAAATCGTTTAATTAATGTATAATATCAATAATTACGATATTTAAAGCAAACAAAATTGGCGCTATCAACAATGTCTTCCTTTTTAGCTAAATATTTTAGAATGTACATATGGACATAAGAGTTACACAATAGAAAGCGTTTTCTTCCCATAGACCAATAGGAAAAAAGGCTATAAAGACAAAAAACTTCCTGATAATTTGAATAAAAAACTCTGTACTAATCAAATAACAATACTATATCCAATAAATCCCTATCAAAACATCCCCCACATATAAAATATGAAAAAAATATCTACTAACAAAACATGTGATTTTATTTGACGATCAGATTTGTTCCTTGGTCATTACTCCTCGACCCTCAGCCTCGTATTGCTACTATTTTTCACAAACATATTTTATTGCACGATCCCAATAAAGATATCAAAATATCGTCTTGAAACGCCCAGGGCATTGTGTAAATCTGTCTCAATAGAATAAGGAAAATTGCCATTTAACCCTCTCTCACCCTTAACAGTTAAAAGGACAGATGTATTTTTTTATCCCCTCGATATACCAGATAAAGTGAACGTTTAAATTAAAAAGTTCGGAAAAGTTTCCCCTGATTTGTGATGTTGGTTAAATTAAAGTATTGGGATTTGTGCACGTTTTCCTGATTTAACTTTGGTTAGTGGAATTTTATAATGGTTGGTTCGTTTTGGGATAGTATTCTGACTCCGAATTAACTTGTATCAAGCAGTTATTTACTCAATTACATGTTTATTAATCGCTATTTTAAATTAGTGGAATTATACCGTTAAGATCGTAAGAATAAGTGTTTCGTCCGGAACAGTAAAATACTGCTGAAATTCATCTCTGAAATTTAGACAAAGGCAAAGGTATTTTATCGATAAGAGCAATATGACTTCGCAAAAAGCACTAAGTTCCAAATTAGATGGTTTGATTGAAATATGTACAAACTACTATTTACATACACATATTTCTCACTTTTTAATAACACCAATAAAATGCTAGTATCATTTGAAACTAGTAAAAAGTGACAGTAAAGTTGAAAGCCTTCATTCATCAACAGTAGAGTTTAATCAGCAGAAGAAGAGTCACGTATAAAATTAAGAACCGCAATTCCAATGAGCATCTGAACACCAATAAAGAGTGAACGAGTGAAGAATGTTAGTAATTTAAATTTTTGATTCCAACTCCAATGGAATGCTCGTGACTTTACAGCGCTGCAATATCTGTGCCCTTTTTAATAAAGTTAGACGTTATATACGTATAAATTTGCTTGAAGCGCTGAAAGTCAGGGGCGCGGAAGTCATAAACCTTCGAAGATGTTGATTGAGTGAGAAATGAGGATCCGTTTGAAGCAATTACTGGTTTATTGGTAAAAATTGCTAATGCCTCTGATAGGGCACTGTCGCCGAAGTTAATTTGCGATCGCTGAAAATTAAGTCAAAGGGGTGAATTTGGAATTTCATTGGTGAAGAACAATTTTCTTTTTATTGAAATGTTCTATTTAAAGTTATCTCGAGAGAGATCGGTATTTTTGCTTATTATGACATCGTATTAAATCCAATAGACTAAGCTGAGCTTAAAATTGTAAGTACTTGTAACTGTGAGAGACTATTAAGCTAACAAAGTTAAATAGTTCCGACAAGAAAAACTCAAAATCTAGTATTTGAACGTCGACCAAAAAAATCACAAAAAACGAAAGCTTACGAGGCTTAGACACCTAAACCCCATAGGTCATCCTTTAAACCATAATCACCAAAGCTTTTCATATACATAAACTAACGCAATCAATTCCACGTACGCCTAACAAAAATAACTTAAATTCCGACATTTGAACTAAACATATTGAACTTACATAAACATAAAGTAAATCATGCTACGTAAACAGGTGTGCGCCAAACACAAATACAAATAACTCTAACAAAAGAAAAGCTCTGCTTTTATAAAATTAAAAACGCAGCACAAGTAATGATATTAAAATTCAACGCTGCTTGTGTGGCCTCAACGTGAGCGGAAGCGACAGCGGGTTGATAGGAAAGTACTTAGAATTATTCCTTTACAATGAACTGTAGTTATTTTAGAATGTTTTCTAACAATATTGGTATCATTTAGAGTCGAATAATATCGAAAAAAAGAACGCGAAATAAAAATTTTTTCATCTTTCACTGAAGGCGATATACAGTATAAATCGAATATTATTATTATTATATTGTGTAAATTGAATGCACTTTGAATTATTTAAGGACATAATATTATCCCATGTTTGTCGTCACGTTAATGTTAACGTCACGTTTAAAATAACCGTAGTACTGCAATATTTCTGTGTAGTATTTCCTTTAAACATTATCCCTATTTTTTTACGAAAGTTAATTTTCATCAGTTATTGCCAAAAAATTAGGCGCAATATTTTTTTTAACGTAAAAATTAGGCACAATAATCTTCCCAAAATCCGTAGCCGCTGTTCTAATGGGCCGTCGTTAACGTACAGTGCAAGCGGACATAATATTTGTTTTAAACAGAGACCGGCTCCCACGTAAACTTATTAAAATATTTCCACTTATATTTAATTAGTGTTTCTGTGCCATTCGTCCCCTTTCTCCTCTAAGCTCAGGTGTATAGACCCTTTGGATTCGGTATTTTTGTATATTTTTAATTATAATTAATTAATTATTTCAGGTACGTTTTTATGTACAGTCACGGGTTGTAATAGATTTTTTCTTTTTTACGTTGAATTTGCGATGGTTTGTGAAGTGCATTTTAATTTTCTAGTAACGTAGGACAATAAAGTATTGTGAGAATAGTAGGTTCCCTTCACTCTTTAATAACAAATTCTGCAGAAAATATGAGTTTAGAAACTAAAATTCGATTTATTTCTCTGCAAAGACACATTTATCCCCATCGATTTATTTTTATGTCCTATATAAGACACAAAAATCGCTTCTTTTCTACCTTATTCTGAATATTTCAGTTTCATTTGACACCTACTCCCACAATAAAACACTAGAACGAAAAAAAATATAGTCGAACGCAGTAGGACAATACTCAGTAAAATTTACTCCTTCCTCATGCATTTACGTCAAAACTAATACAGAATCATAGTAAATAATAAACATAGCCAAATGAAGATATGCAGGCTACGAGTCAACTTGTTATTTGTTACGAAATACACACAGGAGAAACGGAATCGTACGTGAAACTTTAGAAAAATGTAAAATAATGTGAAAATTTACAAATAAACACTGCACCGGTTATGCTTGTGTGGATTTTTTAAGAGTAGAGGTTCCGTATGTGTTGAAAGCAAAGGAAAGGAAGAAAGCAGGGATAGCCGAGTGGTATAAGTTGACACACAAGTGGTCGTAGGTTTGAACCTGAGGCAACACACCAATGACTTTTCGAAGTTATGTGTGTATTAGAAATAATTATCAAATGCTCCAACGGTGAAGAAAAACATCGTGAGGAAACCTTGCATGCCTTAAATTTGTCTAATACATTTATTGAGGGCATGCAAAGTCTCCAACCCGCACTTGGCCAGCGTGGTGGACTCAAGGCCTAAACCCTCCCTCCTTACGGGAGGAGACCCTTGCCCAGCAGTGGGACAGTAAATGGGTTAAATTTATTTATTTTTATTTATTTATGTGTTGAAATTTCACTTATGACTACTACCTACTACTACTATGAGGTCTTAAGTCTATCATGCTATTTCGAGTGATGGTTGGAGACACATCGATAGCGTTATTTTTGTTTCGATATTGTTATTTAGGGAATGTTGGTTAATGAAATTATAGTTTTGATCCCAAAATACCAAATGATGAAAAATTGTAAGTTAGGAAGAAAGGGGGACCAATGACTTCTTGAGTGTGAAGTCAGGCTACATAGAAAAGGATTTTTACAAGAAGTTCCAACTAGTAACATGCTAAGTAAATGTCATATGATTTCATAGTTTGTTAGACACTTTAGCTCTTATACAAATAACATAAATATTATTGATGATTAACTTCAATTTATTAATATAATATCGAGCTGTGGAATTTAATATTACAATATTCAAATGTCCCACAGAACCCTAAAAATAAGAGAAAAAAGTACCGTACAATAGGAACGGAGGTCACACCTGCGCTCTGCGTATTATTTCATAATTTAGAGAGCGCACCGCAACCTAATGATGTTTTTATTTTATGTTACATTACGGTGTGATTGAGGACCTGCATACGCGCGCAAACGTGGAAAAAATACACGTAATTATATTAACGTTTTTTAATTTTACGGGATTTTTTTGTTTTTACGGGATTATGTGAGGCAGATTTTGGCATTATAAAATTTCATATTTGAATGAGTGCTTTTTTTACAATAAACGAAGCTATAATATCGCTCCTTCAATGCAAAAGGGCCACAACTCAAAAAAAAATGAAAATCGTTTTATTGCAAAAATGACACCTGAACCGACTATATTTTATAGTAAAAAAAAACCCCCATCATTTTTGCTTATATTATGGCTGTACTGACTTACTGCCCTTTTTGCATTAGCTCACTTTCACAGGTAATGTCAGTGCAAAACAGCCACTTTATGAGTTACGCCCGAAAATTTTACGCAAACGCACGTCGGTTGCGTGAAAAAGTGCCACAATCAAAAATACGTCTGTGTTGGGTGCAAAATTTCAAGTTAATGTGATTATATTTTACTATACAAAACTGCCATATTTTGGAAAACGTCCTTTTTGCATTCTAATTAGAGTATTTTTTACCATATTTTGTAATACAAAAGTGCCATATTTCTGAAAACGACCGTTTTGCATTCAAACACTAGTATTTGTTATTATATTTTGTAATATAACAGTAGCATATTTTGAAATACGTCCCTTTTGCATTAAATGATTGTGGAATAAATAATTATTTTTACCGTGCTACAATGGGAAGGCCATAAATATGGCCCTTTGGCATGATAATAATTTTAGTTTTCGTTAAAATTTTCGAAATAAAATTTAACATTTTGATGCAGGGAAAGGCAAGGGGGGACCCTTCCCTTTCAAATCGCCCTTTTAGCGGCAAGATCCGACTAGTCCTTTTCAAATGCGTCTAGGTCATCCCGCCATCTCCGTTTAGGTCTCCCGCGTCTGCGATGACCATCCTCTGGCATCCAGTTGTTAGATATGCCCACCTTTCCGGATGCATGCGGATAGTGTGGCCGGCCCAGTTCCATTTCAACCTGGCGGTCTTCTTCCCTAAATCGGCTATGTGAGTTTGGGAGCGCAGTATAGAATTTTGGACGTGATCTGTTCTTCTTACATCTGATATACTACGCTCCATTTCTCTATGGCAAACCTTCGGTTTCTACTTTTGGTTTTCCGTAAGGGACCATGTTTGGGCACCGTAGGTTAGGACGGGTAGTATAAACATTTCGACGAGCTTCCGCTTTAGTGACAGTCGAATGTTACCTTTCATTAGCTCTTTCATGGACCAGGAGCTCTTCAAGGCACTTGTGGCACGTTTGTCCAACTCTTTGTCCCATCAGTTGTTAAAAGAGGTTATCTGGCTCAAGTAAGTGTACTCGTCGACATAGTGTATGACGTGCCCGCCTACCTCGACCCTACGTTTTGTGTTGTTGGTCATAACCTGGGTTTTTGTACGGTTCTTACTTAGTCCAGTCTGAAGGCTTGCCGTGCTCAGATCTTTGAGCATTGATTCGAGTTCCAATGCAAAGGAAGAGAAGTGGACAATGTCGTCTGCAAAACGAAGGTTTGTTAACTGTTTGCCACTAACAACAATGCCTTTTGATTGCCGCCAGGCTCCTGAAAACTTTTTCGAGGGTGCTGGTAAGTAATTTGGGAGATAGCTGGTCTTCCTGTTTCAAGCTTCTTTGGATTTAGAGAGATTGTTGCATATTGCTTTGATGAGTTTGATGTACGTAGCTTCGATTCTACATAGTATCTTTAAGAAGGTCTTGGTTATGGAGTGATGATTCTATGGCGGAATGACTGATGCTGCCAAAAGCTTTGGAATAATCCACGAATGCTAAATATAAAGGTTTATTAAACTCATAAAACTTTTCTATTATCTTATTTCTTTAATACTCCTGCTGCACTCAGTCTACTCGTCACGTTACCCATTGATTGATGATGATGATTGATGTTTAATTTTACTGAATAATGAAAGTTACGCACAAAGTTGATCTCTATTATATTACTTACTTAATAATAACTAAATTTTTTTTAATTTAGATTGTTTAATACAATGTTTTCCGGGTGTCTATTCACTTATGGTTTTATTTACTAATAAGATTTAACTTTTTGATACGGTTTTTTTACCAAAAAATGTACAATAAACCATTTTTATTTGCAAAACTGTGTTTAATTTTTGACATATTTTTCATGATATTGGTTCAAATTTTGAATGCAAAACGGACTTATATGCTTTTTATTCTTAATAGGTAACAGCTATTACAAAGTTTATATTGTAGATAGATAGAGCTAAAAAATACGCATCTAATGATATATTAACATCTTATATTTAATTAATAAATATATAAAATATTATAAAAAAACAGTTTCAAAAATTTGTTTTGGCTGTCCTGTAAAATTTATAGTTTTCGATTTGTGTCCCTTTTGTATTCAAGGAGCGATATATACTAAATTCGCATCTTAGGTCGATACATACTTTGATTTCGACAGCAAAAGCTTTATTATTGCAAACAATACGTCATATTATCTTCTTTTGACCAAAGACCTATAAAGTTTAAAAGTTTTTATACAACCTAACACTGAATAATATGACAAGTAAATTTAATCAGGGTAACACTTACATACGAGTAAATGTATGCAACATAAACATATCACTTACTTAAAAGAATTAATAAAACAGAAAAGTCTTTACCAAAAAGTTTATAAACTTTTCGATATCGTTCACAATTCCATAGCCGTTTCATTACACACCCACTACAAGCTAAAACGCAATTCTAAAACACCTGATCTTTCAGCTAATCTTATCCCCATTACCTCGAAATCTGTCTAACTTTAAAAAAGTGTAACTTTCAAACGATATCAAAAAGGCATCAAAGATTGCGCTCGCATCGGTTGCCGCGTAAATAAATGAGGCTAAAATTTAAAATTATAATGGGATTGTATCCGGTGACACAAATGTGTGGAGTTTGTTACTAACGACTTGTGCGACGGCGACGAGGATGGGGAACAGAGGTGGGGTGGAGCCGAACTGTGCAAGACAATTTTGAGGTAAAAAATAAGTGATGCAGCGACAAATGCTCTAAGACGGTTATAAAATAGCGTCATAGTTTGGTGTAAAAATATTTGTTCGAACAAAATTAAATCATTATTCATTTAGGTCAAATATCGATACTTATGATAGTCCTCGTCTTAGCTAGCAAGAAACTCACGAAAATTCTAATTTAAATGTATTCACGTTTCATTCGTCCTTTTACTTTAATCTAAGCATAATGCTATGTGAAAACTATATCGTAGTCAGTATTATCATTTATTTATTCAATTATTAATGTTTTACGCTTACTTGAAACTCTGGGCTACTTAAATGAATTGGACAAATACCTCTATGCTTGTCCTGGGAATGGTATCCAAGGTTTAGTAATGTACAGTCGGTATGTCGATTGGACCACAAAGGCAATAAGAGTAAGCATAATTTGGAACACCGCAGTGGCATTAAAGATGGAATATATTTTAGTCGTATTATCGACTCCACCCCCTCCCCTGTGGTATAGTTTTACCTGCCATCTCGCGGCAACTAATTGTGAGTACGGATAAAGTATGGTGTCTAAGGTGGTCTTACTGCGGCGATTGCATCACCGCACCCTGTAACTACCCTTATGCGTCCGCAGCTCGCATTAAGGCACCTAAGTATTACACTACTTTATATTGAGGTATTTTTCTGATCTTTATGGAAATAAAAATAGGTGGCTATTTATTAATTAGAGCAGTGATAGCCGAGTAGTATAACTTAATACCTCCCACACAAGTGGTTCTAGGTTCAAACCCGAGGCAACACACCTATGACTTTTCGAAGTTATGTGTGAGAAATAATTATCACATGCTTCAACGGTGAAGGAAAACATCGTGAGGAAACCATGCACGCCTAAAATTTGTTTCATACATTTCTTGAAGGGATACAAAGTTCACAACCCACATTAGGCCGCCGTGGTGGAGTCAGGGCCTAGCCCACGCCTTTAATCCTGAAGGGGACCTTTGCCCACATTGGGAAAGATCGTAGACTCATGGTCCTTCTCTTAATCCGGGAAAATTCTAATTTCTTGTCGCATGTTTTATATCGCTGTGATCTATTAGTGAAAAATGTATTTAAAAAATAATCAAAGTACCCTACTATGAACTGTGCAGCATCAATCCGCGCTCAGTAGCAGTAAAATACTGGGGCTGACTTAACACACGGCTAAGAAAGACAAACAACATTGCTGTTTCAAGTTGCATTGCGCTTATAGTTTAGGCGCAGTTGAGATTAGGGGATAAAAGGTTAATAGTAAGATTCAGGTAATTAGCCGTTTACAAAAATGCATAATTACATTGACCGTGGTTGAAAGACTATAAGTGTCATGCGACAAGAAAATGAAAAGTTAAAGGATTGCGATACTAATTCACAATATTTTTCTTTATCGCAAAATTAATGAAGTTAATAATACAAAAATGGAGGGTCGGTGATGATGCTCACTCTTTTGAAACACACATGATTTTATAATTTTATCTGAACGATCTTGTCTGATAACACTGGATAAAAACCAATTCTTTTTTACATTAACCTAATATTTTTGAAACACGATGATAAGAGACCATGCCTTTGCTTATATTCGGAATAACATAGGCTTTCACAGTAATCAAACCCCAATAAAAAGCCAATATAATTCTCAAAATTTAAACTCTCTTAAAAACCTGCCAAACTAATTTCAATATGAAAGCAAAATTGGCACTCGACACCAAAAACTCCGAGTTAATTTTGTTACAAGACAAAGAGATAAAGCTCGTACAGGAAGAGGCTTCAGTCGCCAACTAATAGCGCACTTGGCACCGCCGCTGAGCGCAGTCGATACGATAGCAATAAATAATAGACGGCGTAAATACGTACAAAGAATTTGGCAGTCGTGTCCAGTTGTATGGAGTTAGAGTTGCTGGATGGGGCATGTTGTGTTTTATTGTAAGACTTCTATAAATTGATATTCATGTTTTTGCGTTGTTGATGAAGATGACCTTTGATATTATTTTTTAAGCCTTTCGTTAAAGACAATTTAATCACACACTAGTTACCTGTCAAAAATATACCTGTATACGAAACGGTATCTTAAAAAAGATGCCGTTTAGTAAACTCAATATCTTTATTATTTTTCCTACTTTTTACGGGTTTATTACTTATTTTCGTGGGATTCATTAATTTCTAATAACGATATTTTTTAAATCGCTTTTCATATATCCACACAATGTTCTGCACTATGTAGGCTCTCATGTATCTAATATGTAGAGTATTAAAAATATTTATTTATTTATTTTATTTTAAACTTCATATACATGTGTATATAGGCGGACTTAATGCCAAAGGCATTATCTACCAGTCTACCTTAGGGTGATGCAGAGATTGAAAGAAGTAGGTGTTTAAAAAAATAAAAATAAAGGACGTTAAGAACCAGGTTTACCAATAAATAAAAATAAGGTCATGTATGTACGTGTACTTAAATATAGATAGGTTTATACATACATAATGATTAACAAATAAGAAATATTAAATACATATACCCATATACATAAATAAATAATAAAATATACTATATACTGAATTATACAATATATATTATGAATAATAAATATATATAAATAAAAACTAAGACGAGTGTGACGATTCTGCTACTTGTTTTAACAAGAGATTCCGCACTTTGCTCTTAAACGTATGACGGTTAGTGGACATCCTGATTTCAAGAGGGAGCGCATTCCATAATAAAACCGATTGGACAGGAAAGGAAGAGTTGACAAACCCAGAAGTGTGAGATGGACATAGAAGAAGAAGATTGTTTGAGGAACGGAGGTTACGGTTGTGATTGTCGCACAGATATTGAAAGTAGGGAGTTAGGTAGGCTGGGGGAGTAGAAGAAGAGAGAAAAGAGAAGAGAGTCGTGAGTGCACGTAAGTGTCGACGCTCACGAATAGGTAGCCACCTAAGTTGGGAGCGATAAGTAGATATATGATCATACTTGCGGAGGTTGAAGATGAATCGAATGCAGTTGTTAAGAAGACGGTCTAGTTTGTTGAGGAGATCTGCATTCAGGTCAAAGTAACACACATCACCATAGTCGATCAGAGGGAAGATTAAGGTCTGCACAAGCATAGCTTTAGTCCTAGAAGGTAAAAAGTTCTTAAGACGATAAAGAGCCCTCAGTATGCCAGTGGCTTAGGCGTCAACTCGGGCAACAAAAAACTCGGCCTTGCCCGAGATTACTATTTTCCGAAATTAATGTCGTCTTTTCGGCCAGTTTACTCCTAACAAAGATTATAGTAATAAATTCTGCAAATACTTCACAATTTTGAAAAGTCCGTCCTCAGTATACCTAAAGATCAGTTTAAAAAAGCCAAACGAAATAAATTATTTTAATTAGACTTAACAAAAATATTTAATGTATAAAGCAATGTTTTTTTACATTAGGTACAATCCTCATGATTATTTTTAAACTAAAATAATAACAAAAAAAAACAAAATATTAACATAAACAAAATTAAGTTTGTAAAAAAGGAATAGCCATGGTTGTAACAATTTCTTAATTGTGCGCACTATTGAGGGTAATTTGCAAATGTTTATATGTCATTTGTCATTATTGCACTATTAGCATCGTATTAGTAAGAGGAAAATTGTATTATTATCCTCTCGAGCGCCCCAACGTCAAAATTCAAATATACCGTTAAGCGCCCAGGCCCAAAATGGCGCGCAAAATTGAATTGGTGGTCGGCGTTTAAGCGCCGATTCCGTCATATTTTAATACTAACACCCTAGTCATACCTTATATATTTGAAATCTACATAAAATTTGATTAAAACAATAAACCACAAATAATATTTGATAGTGCTAGCACAATAGTCGGTTTAATCTGAATATTGTGTGCTTTAGGCATGTGTTTGAAGAAAGTCTAATAAATATTTTTAGGCAAAAAAAATAATATGACGAAAGGTCTTATCGTGTAGTTAATGAATAATGACATTAAAATCTAACTGTAAAATATACTCAAATCTTTAAAATTAGTTAAAAAAAGTATTTACAATATTGGTCATAAAGGAACATGTCGTTGGGTCAGATGTTGTTTATGGTGCTCTCTGGCCTATATCAACCACTTATTCAAGTGTGTGCATTAGATCGTCGTCTCGTTTAGACATTTAGCATTTAGTATAAGTTTCATGTAAGAAACACTGTTTTAATAATAATAAATAAATAAATAAATAAGCATTTAGACGACAAATGGTGTTTTTACCAAGTCAAAAATAAAACAAACAATGTAACTGAGTCATGGAACTCGCGACTGAATAAAAAAGTAAAACCAAAACCTAACATCGCTCAGTTACTACAAACACTTACAAAAGATTTTAATTATTACATGACATTTTTCAAAAAAAATAAATATGTAACTAAAAGGAGAAATGAAACTATGAGACGTCAACAGAAAATAGAATTTATACTGAATGAACTTATCGATAATGACATAACGATAGGTCATTGCATAGACAAAATTGCTTTATGTCTGTGTTAAAGAAAAGCCGAATCGAAACCATATTTTGTTTATGTTAATATTTTGTTTTTTTTGTTATTGTTTTAGTTTAAAAATAATCATGACGATTGTACCTAATGTAAAAAAACATTGCTTTATGCATTAAATATTTTTGTTAAGTCTAATTAAAATAATTTATTTCGTTTGGCTTTTTTAAACTGATCTTTAGGTATACTGAGGACGGACTTTTCAAAATTGTGAAGTATTTGCAGAATTTATTACTATAATCTTTGTTAGGAGTAAACTGGCCGAAAAGACGACATTAATTTCGGAAAATAGTAATCTCGGGCAAGGCCGAGTTTTTTGTTGCCCGAGTTGACGCCTAAGCCTGCCAGTGACCCTTTTACAAACATTAGAAACTTGGGCTCTCCAGCTTAAAGTTGAGTCCAAGTACAGGCCAAGATCTTTTACGGTAGGGGTCAGTTCTATGGTAGAGCCATTAAATATAACTGGTGGTACCTGCATATGATCTAACCTACTAATGCTACGATTACTTCCTACAACTATAGCCTGGCATTTGGTAGGATTAACAGCCAAGCCGAATTTCATCGACCAACACTTGACATGCTCGAGGTCGTTATTTAACTCGGCGACAACTGAGGCTATAGAATCTACTGTTCCTTGCGAGTAGAGTTGCAAGTCGTCCGCATACAGATGATACGCTCCCTGAAGGTTTTTAGTCACAAGATTAATGAAAATCTTGTGACTAAAAACCTTCACCGGCTAAATATTCAGACTTTTGCAACAATACCACTTTTCGGCGGCGACATACTTTCTCAAAACCCACAAATTTTTATTTTTCCAAATCTCCTAACTGTTTCAGGCTATATCGTTGTCCCTTCTATTCTCCCTAAATCATGGAGCGTCCAGTTTGTTAGTACAACTAGTACAATAATCGCTAATGGAGCGATGCAGTGGTCACTATTCACGCTCCGCATTCGCTTCGCTTCGCCTCGCCTCGCTTCGGACTCGCCATGTCCGATGGTGCACTTATTTTTGTTTTTATTATTACTAGGTGTGATTGTAAAGTTTTGTATGGAAAAGTTTTGATTTATATTGTAGAGATGTAGTGCATTGCGCTATTAGCGTTAGTCGCTGCGTTTTCCGTAATCAATCAATATATTAGGTCGGGGAAAAAGTCTTTTCGCGTTATAGTATGTATGAACTTGTAATAAAATCTCTTTGGCTTCAAGAATCACAAATGAGTACACGGTTCATAAGGTTTCTTTCAGTGAGCTCGTGAGGTACCCAAATATCGAGCTTTTTTGTGTAGAGAAGAGATTTTATTACAAGTTCATACATACTATAATGCGAAAAGACTTTTTCCCCGACCTAATACATAAGCAGTCTTGGCCTCGGTCATTCAATGATATAAGTGGTATTTAGGGTAAGGGTCTCTATGCGTTTAAAATTTCGATGTCTTTTCCTTCCACTTGTTAAGGCTTTCGAACATCTGAAGCCACTTTTGCTATGATAAGCTTTCTAGAAGGAAAAAGCCATAGTTTTCCTGGCCATAATAGTGTCCGTACGGCTTATTCTGAGAATATGTAGTAAGCCATACCAAAAGGAGACCCGTATTTTACAAGACATCAAAATTATATTTTACTACTATCGACTATTAATAGGTAACCAGTGAGTTATCGACAAATATAAACGTGATCAGCGCCCCTGGCGTGTTGAAACTGAATAATAAGTATCCATTAAATGTCATCCTGAGTATTGGGTACTCGATAATACCGACCGTTGTAAATCGCGCTACAGTAACTGAAATATTAAAATTTGGGTTAACAAAGGCTTCGCGTAGAAACGAATTACCCACTCTTCTCACACTGAAATACCGTTAATTAAGCAACAAAATCCGCGATTATCAACTAGTATGTATAAAATACCGTTGATCCATTCAATCGTTTAATTCGAACAATATGTGACGTCACGGCCCAATACCTCACAATATCAATCCTGTATCTGAAACCAAACGATTTTACACCTTATGAAGTTACTATGGCAATAGAATTAAGGTCGATTTTCCTGTGCGTTGAAAGTAAAGAAGATGGTGCACTGAATGCATTGCTCGTTCATTGGTTTGAATTCGAATTTCGAATAATGTTAAGGTTAGTGTATACTTGTGTAGCAATTTGATACGAATGCAAAAGACCATCTTTGATATTTTTTTGCAGTTAAGATTTCAGCGGTAAGCAATAGCTTGCTTTGGGCCATGAATTTAGGAAAAAGATATTTAATAATAATTCTTCTCGAGGTGTAAGAAACGTATCCAAAGTTCGTTTTGCTAATTAGAAGTGGATTGTTAGATTAAAGAATTCAAAATGCACATCAATGAGCCTCAATTACTTAATTTAAACTAATCTTGCAGTGCACAGCAGTAAACAATAATTAATTGTTTACTGCTGTGCACTGAAATTGAAAATTGACATATTATTTCATACTAATCTGATAATCCTCAATCGTAGTTTTACCTTTTTTGTTTGAACGCAAATATTCTCGTATCAGTTAATTTTGTTTACGTGTATCTTTGGTACTTATCGTCATCATCTATTGCACATGATTTAGGTGGCGTCAGACAGAGGAATATTTGTTACAAAGGTAATTTTTGTTTTTAGGTACTTATATTTACAATAAAATTCAGAGAAGATAGTAAAATAAACTAAGGGCAAAAAGCTAATAACATCGCGATACAGTGTAAATTACTCTTAACCGTTGCAATAGTCCGGTTGACCGGGTCCGTTCGATGTCCGGTGGCAGCGTGATCCGAACATGTGGCGTGTTCACTGTTTCATACTGAACGACTAATTCACCCGAACATGACGTCATTATTGTGTATTAAGTAGTTAATACAATATTATTGTAATAATTTGTGTTGATTGGAAACTTCACAATTGAAGGAAGTTTTTTGTTATTTTTTTACACCTTGCGTTAGATTATTCAAGTTTTAGTAAGTATCCCTAATTATTTGAATATGAGACATAGTCTATGTCACTCGGGAATAGTGTAGCTTGCCAAAGTTAAAAGATTTTTTTCAATCGGTCCAATAGTTTCGGAGCCTATTCGTTTCAAACAAAAAATCAAACCTTTCCTCTTTATAATATTAGTATAGATATTCTCATGCATGACGGAGCTTTTAGCCCCACATAACAACAGTCTTTGAATAACGGGAGCAAAGGAAACTACGGGCAAAGAATTAACATCGCGATATGGTGTAAATTACTCTTAACCGTTGCAATAGTCCGGTCGACCAGGTCCGTTCGATGTCCGGTGGCAGCGTGATCCGAACATGTGGCGTGTTCACTGTTTCATACTGAACGACTAATTTACTCGAACATGACGTCATTATTAAGTATTAAGTACTTAATACAATATTATTGTAATAAGTTGTGTTGATTGGAAAATTCACGATTAAGCAGTTTTTCTTGAACCCTAATTGCTAAGCAGTTTAAAGTTTTTAGAATTTACACTTAAATTTTTCAAGCTCTAGTGTTGTAAGTTGAAGGTCTTAAGACTGCTTAAACAAAGCATTACTTTCTTGATTGATAAACCGTTGACATGTTGTACAAAGAAAACAATAAGATAATGACAAAAATAATAAAAAAGTATATGACGATGTTCTATAAAATGATAAAAATTTGACGTGTTACGAGCACGTTAGCAAGTTTAAGTATTGCTGCATAATTACGATTAGCTGTCCTGATTTCCTTCTTTTATCCGTCCCGACCAAGTACTAATTAGAAAATATTGCACCTTTGCACCCTTTGTACCCATTCTTAAGGGACGTGAACATTATTTCAACAACAATACCAAATATCAAAACACAACATTCCAACTACCAAACCCAAAAGGGGGCGAACCAAAATTAATCCTTAACTTTTAAAACTATATTGTCAAAATAATATCCCATCTATACTAATACTAATATACTAATATACTAATACTAATATACTAATAATATTATAAAGCTGAAGAGTTTGTTTGTTTGTTTGTTTGTTTGAACGCGCTAATCTCGGGAACTACTGGTCTGATTTGAAAAATTCTTTCAGTGTTAGATAGCCCATTTATCGAGGAAGGCTATAGGCTACATATCATCACACTACGACCAATAGAAGCAGAGTAACAGTGAAAAATGTTACAAAAACGGGGAAAATTATAATTATCTTAAGTGACGCAAGCGAAGTTGCGCGGGTCAGCTAGTCATTTATAACTCTCATTGCTAATAACATACAGAGATATTCGCTATAAATTTGACGTGTACAAATTGTGAAGACGCCATGACACCCTGCGCGAACGACTCACCCTACCATGTCACCCTGCATCAATTAGTCTGACCTTTCTTCCAACTATGTTCGAGCCGGCTTCCAGTCTCACTAGATGCAGCTGAATACCAGTATTTCACATGGAGATCCTATCTGACCTCCACAACCCAGTTACCTGGGTTATAACACGATACTCCCAGGTAAGACTGGTTGTCAGACTTTCAAGCTTTTGACTACTGGTAACGACCGTCAAAGATCTTTGAAACTGACAGCTAGAACCGTCAATTTAGCGTGCCTTAACACGGAGGAACTAGATATGTATAATATGGTTACCCATCCACAGAACAACCTCGCCAGCGCAGCTTAACTTCAGAGACTGATTCCCGTGGCTATTGTTATTTAGCCACGAGTCCCTCTGCAAGTCGCCCTATAAGTCACCCTTCACGTCAACCCACATGCAAATCGAGGGTGACCCGAGCATCAAAGTAGGTTATTTATGTAGAAATATGATGTTGTCAAGATGATAGGATTATGGACTATCGGGGTGTGCCGTTTTCTTTTATTTTTTGTCTTTTTCTCGCATTGCGGTATTGATTTTTCTCTAGATGGTTCATTGTGGCAATTTTTTTATTAGTTAGAGCTACTTTTTTGATATGGTACGGGAATTGAAATAAAGTTCAAAGAACTATAATCATAATAATATAAATAGATATACATATAATATGAACCAAAAGCAAGAATGAAATACCATTTGTTCATGTTATAAAATTTTCTTACGATGACCAATCATTAATACCAGTGTTTTTATTCACTATTGCCAAAAGAAAAGTGTGTCACCCAAGTCGTTACGACAAACGCTCAGTTAAATAATAAAACATACCTATACTTTAATCAATATTTTTATGTTTATTGTCTGTAAATAATACCTATGGAAACAACGATAACTTGTTCCTTACTTTTTATTTTCCAGTAACCAAAATGATTATAAAAAGAAGCTTTAAAGTGGTGTTCCATCAATCGCGCTATCTCAGGTTGACCGTCCTTACCGAAGGTCTTGGCCGGTCATTTATCAACGCGCGATTACCAACCCTTGCTCGGATTTGGGAAGAAAAATGGACGCCAATTGTCCAGCAATTGGATAAATGGATAGTGTTTTGAGGATGTATTGGTTAAAGCTAATTCGTTTTTAAATTTGAGAATATTAGTGTGATGTAGAACTTTACAAATTATTTTTAAACCTTAAAATTTTGAATATTACTTTATAACAGACTCACTTTGGATACGTAAGATATCATGAAAATTAGACTTACTAAAAAAAATGCTTTCTACTCACTCACTGCTGACGTACTCATATATAAAAATAGAGATTGTATGAATCAAACTGTGAAGCTACATAATATTGTAAAAACTTACGAAGCTACCATTCTCTTGATCAGCATTAATTCGATTCTTCCGGGAAATTGTTAATAAAATTGTTATTCAAAGCGGTTTAAGATAAATTTGAGATTGATATTTTTTTTTTACTGAAAGCTATTGAAGTATCTGCCTCGCGCTAAGAAATCCAAGTTCTATCTTATCTGAAACGTTCATACAACGAAACCGATCACTATCGAATACATTAGCCTTATAACTTAAACGATTCAAAATCCTTTAAACCTCTACAAAATTGACCGATACATTCTGGATCTCATATTAGCGAAGCAAAAGGTTTCTCCACAAGGGTGGCCATGAACGATGGTGCCAATAAGTCAGGCCGTATTAACACCCCGTCGTAATGGGACACATATGAGTAATGGCGGAAGGAAATTTTGACTATTTCGTATAAGGATCTCTCTATTTTCGATGAATATTTCAATGCGTGGGTGTGGGTGTATGAAGATGGAGTAGGCTATAAATATACTGTTGTCGCGATTGTTTTGAGTAGGATTGTCTTATGTATATAGAAGTATAGAATTGAATTGAACATTAGTGTCCGGGGTAAGGTCCTCTTTAAGGGTTTAATTCCTGCCTAATCAAAATGGTTGTATCGGATACTGAAAAACTTTATGTTTTCCTAAAGCTGTGGCAAGTAGCGACTGAGCTCCGAATTAGTTTTTAATTTCTATCTTTTGTTTCACCTAAATTGTTTTTTTATCGATTTTTTTTATTCTTGGCTATTTGTTTTCTCGCTGGGCACCATTTTAGGACATGAAAGAGTGGGGAGAATACAAGACGCTGTCCAAGATAGACAGTAGACAATGTTCCTCAAAAAAGTAGTCTTAAAAATTAGTATTTTTTGCCACTAGTTCTCAAGACATTAACATATATTATATTACAATGCATGAAGGTTTAAAACTAATATCCAAATAAACATACCATTCCCAACTTACCCCGCAACTAACTAAAAATACAAACAACTATCAATCAAAGGGAGCTAACATAATCCCCAACCCTTCCGATGCTTGTGTCCATCGCGTGTCATTTATAACGGACAAATCCACGCTGGGAACATTTCCTTGATGTATCTTATTTATTGTCAAAATGCCAGGGAGGAGAGGCAACTATTTGTCATTGAGAAAGCTTTTCGGATAGGCTACCCTTATCGGCGTTGGAGGGTTAACCAGGTGGTAGAGACATGTTGGGATGTTTTGACCGTTTTAGTTTTGCGTATTAAAAAATAATTAGCACGTACATGTGTAATTTGTTAAAATGTGTGTAAATGATTTTAGCGTCAGCTTTACGCTAAGACTTTAACATTTTTCATTTGATTAAAACTGTGGCGCAATAGTTAAGGTGATTATTACTGCTTAGAAAATGTAGTTTCGTATGTATTGCTTATATATTTGTAAAATCTTGAATTGAAAGCTGAAATGGACAAAAAATAAGAAATTTTAGAATGTCAATGTATTTACAAATTCCTAATTACGTCTTTTAATTTTTATCTCAGTCGGTGTCCTACATTCCTTGCATACTTTCAACCCCCTTGTATTATAAGTAGGGTAGTAACTGTTATACCCAATATAAATTTTAAATTGTCCATACCATATGTTGTTAACATCGTGAAGCAATAGTGCATGCCTGAGAGTTGCTTAAATCAGTTCTTGAAGGTATGCAGTCCCCAACAAGAAATTGGCCAGCGTGGTGGATCCAAGGCCTAACCCCTCCCTCATTCCGGGACAAGATTCTTCCGAGCAGTGGGAAATTATTGGGATAAATTGATTTAATTTTATTTATAATCTGTTTTACGAATTATACACAAAGTACGTCATTGTAGAGCCAATAGTACATACATAATACCTACTTGTATATCTAATGGTCAGTGAAATTCATTGTATCTTAAAGTTTTGGTCCCATCGACTGCTCGATGTCCTATTTCGATATAAGATAACATTTAACTAATGGTTGTAGGGATATTGAACGTCACGTTGTACTGAGACGTCCGGTTTTTGAACGATTGTCATCTGTTGATGACTGCTAGGGCTGGTTAGTTGCGGAAAATTGGACGAAAATTATTATAGGAAAATATTTAATTTCTTGTATTTTATATCTTATTGCGAAAGTTCTGTTATACTCATAAAGCACATTAAAATACCTTCTTTGTAAACAAAAACGACATTGAGTGAAAAAATATATATATTATATGGGTTACTAAAAAACATGCAAAACCCAACTCAAAAAAATACTAAACCAAATTATCACAAAACTAAAATACCTTTTTGCAAACTTAATTGTGCATGCAAGCATCTTTTAACAGAAAATAATTAGCCGTAACCAACTCATCCGTCTTCATGTGCTTAAGAACCCTAAAATACCTCAAACCTCAGGAATTTTCAGGTTTACAACCCTTCAATCAGTCAACCCTAACACCCAATTTCAGCTCATTTAGCAACCACTTTGAGCCGGTTTAAACTGGTTTTCGAGTTGAAATTTTTCCGATCCCTTTTTTTAAAAGTATTTACCTCGATAAATATTTGTTGTGGCAACCCTGGAATTGTTGGGATGTCATGTCCAAGCCCTTTTCAAAATGGCGGCTGTCAACTGAAGGGTGGCGGTCAGTGCCGCATTGTGTCTTTGTTTGTGATGAAATTATGTTATTTATTGATATGTTTCTGTTATTTGAAGAGGGTAATTTTCATGTAACATGTAGGATGGTTTCTTAAGGAATATATTGTGTTGTATGGTATTGCAAAATGTTATTTTATGGGAACTGTGTGTATTTCATGTTGCTATGAAAACTAAGGGATTATTTTTAGACATTACGTTACGAAAGCCGGTTTTTTTTTTCTTATTTACATCGACAAATTGACAAGGTTTGCTTTAATTTATAGTTGAAAAGTTTTTAAGTACATTGTATTAAACACGAAATTTAAAAAAAAATATAGTAGGCAAGTATAAAATTAAGATAGTTCCATGAAAAATGTCTTAACTATTGTCTTTTACAAGGACAAGTCAGAAAGGTCCGTAAGAATTGCTACCATAGCTTAGTGATCACTTCAAGGGGCCATCAAAAACATACATTTACATTCCAATAATCATAATATAAAGTAAAATTATACCCCTAGTTACAACACTAGTCAAACACCCAATTTCCACCCAAACATCCCTTAAATAAACCATTAGTTGCAAGTGAGAACAGCTAACACCTGCATTGAGCCAATACTTAATAAATTATGAACAAAACTAAACGCTAGTGATGTGGGTGTATACGTATCGACATCGATGTCTGCGGTCACGATCGCAGCGTTAACTTTGCATTATTAATGATTCATTTAGTTCACACTAACCGAGCGGCGGCCGTGATCCCTTTGGGTTTGGTGTAGGGATGGGAAATGTTGAGTTTAGTTGTAGTTGTTTAAAGATTTTGGTTTTATGAAAACATATTTCCTCAATAAAAAAGTTCCTAACGCTTGCTAGTCATTTGAAAATTTCATAGTTTTTCCACACTTTTGTGTAAATAACTTTAAGTTTCGATGTAAATATTATCTGAAATTCTATGATCTTAACTATCTGTTAGTCATAACTTCAATGATCCCACTTATCTGGAACTTAAATAAATGACAAAATGTGTGTTTAGTTTTTTTTTATGTTTTTGTAGGATACATCATCTACACGTAGGTTCTAAAATTGCACTTTTGTCATATAAATTCAACCAACTTTATCGATATCGATAAATCCCTTTCCCATCACTCTCAGATGTTTAGTCAGTGCAATCGGCGATCTGATTAATAGTACTCGCGCGAAATGTTTAATCTTTCCCGAAGCGACTCCGGGCGGGACCCTTTGCTCTGAACAACACATATATTATGCATAAACTATCGATTGTTTGCTGTTAACATCACTATGTTATGTTTGATGGTGTAGAATAGAATTGAGTTTCTAAGTTTGTTGAGATTCTGATATCATATTTGCTGTTATTGGAGCAATGAGGCAACGTAACATATTACGTACCTAGTCCTTGCCACTCATATTAGATATTGCTTCCTTATCAAGTTTTCACTAAAAAAAAGATAAGTAAGCGTTTTGAAAACCAGCAAGGCCTAAAAGTAGGGGTAATGCATGAATTACCCACAAATATGGTCAAATAATATATGTGCTGCTCATATTCTTATAGCCGCGTCAAAAGTATTATGACTATTTGAATGGCCATAAGAGCTTTTTACGACATCTCTCCGTTTGTCATAATTTTATCTGATAGATAATATGACAGCGAATTTAAAAGCAGATCTGTCAATCCATACTAATATTATAAATGCGAAAGTAACTCTGTCTGTCTGTCTGTCTGTCTGTCTGTCTGTCTGTCTGTCTGTCTGTCTGTCTGTCTGTCTGTCTGCTACTCAATCACGTCTAAACTACTGAACCAATTTGCATGAAATTTGGTATGGAGATATTTTGATACCCGAGAAAGGACATAGGCTACTTTTTACCCCGGGAAAATGACGCATTTCCCGGGAAAATTCAGAAAATTCAACGAAGTCGCGAAAAATCAATATTATAATGACATTGAATTAACAAAATTCCGTTGCCATGGCAACTGTTTTAATGGCGGATATGCCTTAGCGCGACTTCATTATACTAAGAGATATAAATAATTTTGAGATTATTTTTCGTGAAAAAAAAGCATATTTTATATCATCACGCTACGACTAATAGGAGCAGAGTAGGTAACAGTAAAAAGTGTTACAAAAACATGGAAAATTCTGACCCATTCTCTCTTATGTGACGCAAGCGAAGTTGCGCGGGTCAGCTAGTATTCTAATAATTAAGCGAACCAATACTTTCCCGTAATGACAAAAAAGACAATAAAGGCCATTTACATAAACGTCTCCAATCGATCAAATGCTCTCATTTTTCTTGTATACACGTAGTATTAACTCACAAATGATTAGACAAACGTTGCGGTGCCTTGTCTGAGGCGGAATCAAACGGCGGGGTGCCGAACAAACATGGGGTATCTTGGCCACCCCTCCAGTAAGACGACTAAGATGACGCTTTTATAATCGTTGACTAATATTTCTGTATAGTTATATTTTAAGTAAATTATTGAAAACTGTTGTGTTTGAAAGATAAGTAAGTACGTAGGAAATTAATTTTAAAGCTTGTAGTATTGTATAATTGGATTTTGTAAAGGAAACTAGGTATTCTACGGCTTGCTTGCTGTACATGAGAGAGATTTCATCACAGTTTTGTTTTAAATAATTTTTGTCCGCCTTTTCTGCCTGAAAGAAAAAGTAGGCTTACTTAGAATTCTACCTTTAAATGCCTTTTTGGTAGCAAAAATAGTTAACTTAGAAATTAAATTAAATTTACTGATGTACTTCCTAACCTTTAATTTTTAATATCCGTTGCTATTAAAATTAATAATCAATCGAAACATGACATTCCGGTATACGATCTTATACTCAAAGGATCAAATTCATCATAAATTCTAAACAGCACGCAATATTTCTTCAATTTTCATTGAGCATCATCTTACCGCTCCGATTTCCCGCGACGATCTCAGGTCTTACCAATGTTTTCTTTGTTAGGAAGCTTGGCCAAATATTTGAGCTAATTACACACTTGATTTAACACTCTCCACTGAATTCACAATCGTTTGTCTTCGCTAACAATGCTCCTTCAATGTTGGGGAGGAACATCTTTTTATGGGGCTGTAATTGGGGGTAGATTTTTGTAAGATGGTAAGATTGAATATGTGTTGTAAATGGGTTAAGTTTTCTTTTATGGTGAGTTGTCAATGAATATGTAAAATGTAGATTTATTGATGATTAGCCGTAACTGAGTTATCTTACTTGCTTCTCTTAGCATAGAATAAAAATATTTGGAGAAAGTGACAAATAAGAAAGCTCGATGATTAGTTGTTATTAATAACTTGCTTTATTACGAACAACCTTAAAACAGTTTTTAAAAATGACTCAATTCAAGGTAAACTAAAAATTTATAATTTGATTCAGTGCACTAGTTTTATAGCTACAACTTACTGTCATTTTGAATTGATCGGTATTCAAATAGTAAAATATTCACCATATTTATCTCAAAAACACACGTCACTATATTACAATATTAAATTGTCAAACGTAATCCCAAAATTCAATATAGGAAACAGTAACCCTAAAACGCCGCATCATTTGTCACAGTAACTTTCAATAAGGGTACAATGTACCAACGTTACCATACCTCAAAAAATATTCCAATATTATGATTTACGACATAATACCAAATGGCATGCGACCAAACACGAACACCAAAATACATAGACCTCTCCAACCAACAGAAATATTCGTGATCAAGGGTCATCTTATGCTGGTTGTTTTAGATAAATATTTTTTCCTCCCCCGAGGTATGCAAAAATGTCGCAAAGATATGTTCTCCTTGGGATAATAGTAAAATAGCGGGTAGTCGTTTTTGTTCATATAAATCTTCAATAGACTTAATACACTCGAGTGCTATTGGATTTTCTGAAAAAAAGGGTAAACAGAAAGGAAAATAAAATGACTGTCGTATTTTATATGATGTTGTAAAAATATATGCACGTGATATAATATTTTAGAGTGTTTCATAATGAGTGGAATGAAAGTGCTTTGTTAGGTTTGATGGTGATTTTTGGTTTGATTACTGTTAGCTGATGGTTAATTTAGTTTTATGTATAGAAATGCTCATAGACGTTTGTCGATTCCATTCAGCGAAATATTATCAAGCCTTTGCATCGAGTTTGGTTGCGGTTCTTTAATCTTACTGTACGAAACAAATACAAAACTAGGTGAACTACAGTGACTTTTTGGCTGAAGTGCTGACTTCTTTTTTTAGCAGAGTCTATCTTGCGCGTCATGTTCTATGTACTGATTATTTTGCATACACACATACACACTTCATGGACACATTCTACACTAAAGAATACTAGTGATATTTTTATTGACGTGTCAAAGAACTTAAGTAATCACAATTTCATAAACAGTTAATACGCAAACTATATTCGACTGTAAATATTTGTCGCTAAATCAAATCCGTCTTTTATTCAAATGTTTAGTTACTGCTTATTCAACTCAAAACAGTCACCAAATCCCATTAAAAATTCAATTTCCAAAAACAACACCCTATCAGTCTAAGCTTCCAGTTAAAATATTACATGTTTCATACAAATATAAGGCGAATATGTGTGTTATTTATTAGGTGAGAAATACTTTGATAAATCGCCACCTTCTTGGGGTAGTAGCGGGGTAAAGTACCCCCTCAGCGGCGTAAGGGTTAAAATTGCTCCATCTATAGAAAAGGAGGAATATATTGTATTAGACAAATGTGATTGAGTGTGTTCTGAGATGATATTACTGAATCTTGGATGCTTTATTTCGGAGTAGTGTTGCCTTGGGGTTGAAAGTGGGTGGGTGTGATTGGATCGATTGGTGTGGTTCACAGTTGTCAAGTCAAGTTTTAGATGGGC
The DNA here is from genome assembly GCF_050436995.1 of Anticarsia gemmatalis. Classification (NCBI taxonomy): domain Eukaryota; kingdom Metazoa; phylum Arthropoda; class Insecta; order Lepidoptera; family Erebidae; genus Anticarsia; species Anticarsia gemmatalis. The sequence continues at coordinate 1,226,892 of NC_134764.1, read as the reverse complement.
TACAAGCAACATGTTCCAAGAAAATCATTGTAAGGTGAAATAAGAAAGTCCTAAGAGTCCCAAAAATGGCATCTTCGTGAAGGACTGTTAAGGGCTAATTTATGTCATACTATCTCTCTGCTGCGATGGTCTTCTCTCGGTGATCTAAATGTGTCAACTAATTCAATGCTATACGCACAATTTCATAAAACCTTTGTCTGCAATTAAGTGCATGAGTAGTTAATGTTAAAGTTGCATTTTATATGACCTACAAAAGTTCCTAAAATTTATAAACAACATCATGAATCCATCCAGAACAAAGACTTGTTTTGTTGATAAAACCACAATTTCACTACATTCAAGCCTCTCTTACCATGATAGGTACTAATAAAAAATAAAATACAGTTTTCCAGATAACTTAGGAAGAATCCCAATCTGAAAACTGAAAAATACCTACCAAAATATTACACTAATTACAAACCCAACTTGTCCCACACAATAACAAATGCAAAGTTGCAAATAAAACATCAATACACGATGATAAAGCGGGGTACACAACAGGAGCCGAACCACCCCGGGGACAGGGGTGTTCTAAGAATAAATGCCCTACATAAAACGGAGTGCTAGAAAATGTACGTGAACGTTCTTAGCACCCCATATGTGAGGGTGGTTAGAGAGATGATAGTACGGCTTTTCTGTTTTATTTTTTTTGGGGATTTTTGCCATAATGAAGGATCTAAAATAACGCAATTGTACGATAATATTTAGGTGATAGACCTCAATATTATCGTACATTTGCGTTATTAACCTTTACTGTGGATGCATTAGTAAAGTCATAAAATCTCTGTCAGTAAGTAATGAAAGGGAAAATCAGTTTAAATTAATTTAGTCGCCTGAAAAGAGAAATTATTATTGAACTAAAGTATTAACTATGTTATTTTTCTTCTTAGTGTTCTATTGAAATAATCTATAACATACATGATTTTAGAAAACTATTGAGTATATCAGTATGCAAGGCGTTTACTACATTGTTTACACCATAATGTACCAAAGGGTTAGATTAATTTTGCATGTAATCTCGTAATTCTTACGGCATGATTGTTTTTCTAGCATGCCTGAACCAATGTTATGTGTGACAAATCAAGTTTCCAAAAACAATCCAAACCCAGCAAAACATGCAATTAAATTTACCATCCGGTACTATCATCTCTATACAAATACCGAACGACTCGTTACAAAGACGGTTTTCTGTGGCGTAACGCTCGCAGTATCGCATTATATCATTTATAAACAAAATGTGTTAAAATAAATCGCTACGTCGCACCAGGAGCCGCAGATACGCGGTTTTAATGGCCACACACGACGCCTACATATTTTATATAGGATGTTTATTTGTGGCTCATTTTTGAGATGATTTGCGTTGATATGTCATGCTTTATTTGTTGCTAGTTGTTTACGAAAAGGTACTTCATGTATGGCGTATAAATATTTTAGAAAAAATATTTCTCAAAGGTATGCAAAGTCCCGCAATTGGCCAGCACGGTGGACTCAAGGCGTAACCCCTTCCTCATTACGGGAGGAGACCCTTGCCCAGCAGTGGGACAGAAAGACAGAGCAGAGTAGAGAGAGCTTACAGATTTATTCATAAAACTGTAAAACTGGCTCTAAGTATTATTGAATATATTCAATTCCAGTTGAAATATTCTCAAAAGTAGTCGAAATATTCTCAAAGTGTTAGTAAAGTGATACAGTGAGCAACAATTACGCAGTAGCTAGGTACAGTGGTGTACATAGTGCAGTTCGACAACCTTTTTTTTACTCTTTATTTAATTGGGAGCTTTTAGCTCTAAGATAATACAATCATGTCAGCTCCATCATACCCTAATTCTATTAATACATCTTATGAATTATTAGCTGACCCGCGCAACTTCGCTTGCGTCACCTAAGAGAATGGGTCAAAATTTTCCCCGTTTTTGTAACATTTTTCGTTGCTGCTCCGCTCCTAATGACCGTAGCGTGATGTTATATAGCCTTCCTCGATAAATGGACTATCTAGCACTGAAAGAATTTTTCAAATCGGACCAGTAGTTCCTGAGATTAGCGCGTTCAAACAAACAAACTCTTCAGCTTTATAATATTAGTATAGATTATAATATTAGTATAGATTCAATTCAGTTTCAGTTGAAATATTCTCAAAAGTGTTAGTAAAGTGGTACAGTGAGCAACAATTATGCAGCAGCTAGGTACAGTGGTGTACATAGTGCAGTTCGACAAGGTAGAAAGGTGCAGTGGCTGAAACGATAGGAAATTGTGCGAGCTTAGATTCGCTGGCGGGCACTGTCCATCTGGGGGTGCGGGTGAAAGAGTTGTGGAGATATGACTGGCTTTTTCTAATTTATTTTGAAAATGTTTTGTTTATAATAAGTACCTTGTTCTAACTTTTCTCTTAACTTTACAGATGACATTCTATATGTCTTACAAATTGTCTCATTGGTGTGATCATGTACAAAACAACAGATCATTTCGTAACGAAAAGATGGTGTCTTATCACACATAATTACGCTTTCGCATTCAGATACTTATATGTATCAATGACGTCTTTTCCCTGTGCACGACAAAAATGCATAACAAAAAATGAAGAGTTAAAATGATTTTATGTACTAAAATCTTACCTTGCCCAGAAGGGTTGATTAGGCCGCGAATCGATTCTTGTGAAATCGTGGCGAATTTGCCTCGCCTGGGCAAGGTCTAGAATCATCAATATAGTGTAACAATTACCTCGCTCTAACGAAAAATATTCCTTAGTCTTATCCATACAAATCGAACCTACCATTGAAAACAGCAGAGGCGTTATTACAGGGCGGCACTCGGCACTATTGAATATCGGACAAAGAGCTCTAATTGTTCGTGTACTAACACTCTGCAATGCGGCCCTGGCTTGCACCGGCCCTGCTCAGATCGATACAACACTTGAATTGTGGTTAGTTTATGAGATTTATTGTTTCTTCTGTTCTGGGGGGCTATCACGTATCTTAGTTGACAACTATTTGAAAGTCACTAAGCTGTACACTGTTTTCTCCCTTAGATTATAGTGATTAACACGTTACGTCAAAACAGCAGTGTATTGAATATAGACCATCAATTTGACGTAAACTAGTTGTCAACTGATGAGATACCTGATATGCCCGCTGTTGTACGGTTAGTGGTCAACCTAGTGTCAAAGTTGTTCAAGCCTCCCGAAAGGCATTTGACATTGCTTAACACTTGTTATCTTAATGGACAACAATCGGGATAGCCTATTTATGTGCATTCCGAAGCACGGAAATGCATAGTTCAAATACCACTATGCGGTCACCCATCTATAGAATGACCGCGCCATCGGTTGCTTAACCCGCTGACCGTTTACCGACCGGTGAGTGCAACTACCGATGAGCCTCTCTTAAATTGTTTACTTTAGAAAAGTGCAAGCGACTAAAGATTCAATGAAACTCTCTTTTTATTACGAGAGACAACCACAGCTGAAGAGAAAGACAATAACTTACGATAAAAGACGAAGGTACTTATCAAAACTGAGTTAGGTCTTTGCATCACGATATGCATTTTGAAGAAGCGCTAAATCAAAACATTAGATTTGGCTGAGAGTAACATTATCACCATGAAACATATATACTGTGCGATTGTGAAGCCTAGAAGATGCATTGTTTTCCTTCCTAAAAGAAACCCTAAACTTTACCTACCCTAAACCAGAAGACTACAGGCTACTGCCAATGAGTACTATCAGGCATGAACTGGCAACCCCACCCCTAAGATAAGGTAACATTATCACCATAATAATATTTTGTACACATCCAAATTTCCGTCTACTAACAATTATTGGAAAATTCTTATACCATTTAACTGACCCACTAATAAAACCTGAGACCCTTTCCTATAAATTAAAACAATGTATTTTTAACCATAAATTAATTGAATATTCCACAAAGCTGAAACTATCAGATAGGTAACGTGCGAGGTATTTCAAGTAAACTTAGCCTTTGTGCCTGTACGTACATGACCCGCGGGAACCGAATCTTTCAGGCATTTGATAACAGAGGGTACCTTGTTGTGTTCCCTTTACGGAGTGAGAGTTTGATACTGAAATGGAGTTGATATTTATTATAATTAGTTTAGTGCGATTGATTCTTCAAAATGACACGACCTAAAAAAAAACTGTCATTTTTAATCTATATCTATACTAATCTATACTAATATTATAAAGCTGAAGAGTTTGTTTGTTTGTTTGAACGCGCTAATCTCAGGAACTACTGGTCCGATTTGAAAAATTCTTTCACTGTTAGATAGCCCATTTATCGAGGAAGGCTATAGGCTATATATCATCACGCTACGAACAGTAGTAACGAAAAATGTTGCAAAAACAGGGAAAATGATGACCCATTCTCTCTTATGTGACGCAAGCGAAGTTGCGCGGGTCAGCTAGTTAACAAAAAATACAAAGATTCACATATGATACAGCCAATTAAACAACATAAAAATCCAGCTTGTATTGCATTGCCTACTTATCTTATATTTCAATACTTCGTATAAAATGTCACCGCTTATCGAAAGAAAAAAGACAATAAAATCAATTATTAACTAAAATGTCTGTACAATAATAAAGTATAGTTTAATCCATCCGAAATCATAGTCCGCTTCTCAATCTCGTTACCGATTACAGTTGACAGAAATTTTACCAAGTCAGTACTTGATAAAACAAACAATTATTTTCTAAATTAATATTGTATCCAACTTTCTGAACAATATATAAAAAAAGTATACACAATAATCATTTTTATGTAGAGTAACAAAACATCGTCAACTTCAACAATTAATCCTTCAGTAATCAGTATCTAATACGATAAACTTAACGTAATTGAAGACAAAGTTATGCGAACTATCGCCCAATGTCCGCGCTCTCCACAAAGAAGTTAGCCACACATCACTTAGCATAATAGTGAGATCAAACGAACGTAGACTTGAACATTAACTTAGAATTACTACAGTTTAATATATTACTAAATATCCATTTAATATTTTTAGACAATTAACATGATTTTGCATTATTTGTTTGCAAGTACGACCGGTGGAATTTATGCCCGAATGTCAAGCAAACCGAGGTAAAAACGCATGATAACGATTTTTTAGACTTTATTAATATTATAAATAATCATTTGCTCTAAAAATATTGCAAAACATTTTGATGAGATTTTGCATGCTTAAAATTGTTTTATACATTTCTTGAGGGGATACAAAGTCCTTTACCCAACAGCGTGGTGGACTCAAGGCCTCTCGTTTGGGATGAGACCTTATCCCATGCTGGGACAGAAATAAATAAAATAATAAATTTAACCTATTACTGTCCCTCTGCTGGGCAAGGGTCTCCTCCCGTAATGAGGGAGGGTTTAGGCCTTTAGTCCACCACGCTGGCCAAGTGCGGGTTGGGGACTTTGTATGCCCTCAATAAATGTATTAAACAAATTTTAGGCATGCAAGGTTTCCTCACGATGTTTTCCTTCACCGTTGGAGCATGTGATAATTATTTCTAATACACACATAACTCCGAAAAGTCATTGGTGTGTTGCCTCGGGTTCGAACCTGCGACCATTTGTGTGGGAGGTGTCAACTTATACCACTCGGCTGTCACTGCTAAATATGTAAAAAAAATAATTACATTGGTTACTCCAGTGAATCGCTAGTGAGGCGTTTTCTACTGGTTACCCGCTGCTAGTCTATATCATAAAAGTGTTAACTGTACTCCATAACACATAGTAAATAAATGATTTAAAAAAAAGAACGTTCGGATAAGATTTTTTTTACCAGTTATTTTATTTAGTGACAATCTCTTGATGATTCTTTAATCTGACAATATTTGTATTAGTGAAAACCTTCCAATAGTTCTTTAACAATCATAAACAGTTTATTATTAACATAATCGACTTTGATTCAATATTATTAAGTTAGACCTACCACTTATTAAACTCTATAAATTAATACAATTTTACTGAAACCCCGTCTACAGTGTTGAGAGGTCTGTACCTTAGTCCCTCCGGCGATATTTCTCACAGAGGTCTGCTCAAAGGCGATACGTGGTACATCGCTAGACCTCAAAGTTATCTATCCGCTACACTACACAATACATACTTTGTAACTAATTGTTAAAGCTTCACGTATTTTGATCTGACTGACGGTTTAAAGGATCATTTCGTGTTTAATTGTTTAAGTGTATTTTTGAGGTTATAAAACTTTAGGTTTAAAATAGAGATTATTTGTGCATATGTTTTTTTTTGGATGACTTTTCGGAGTCACATTGATATAAAACTTTATATTAATTAATATTTATTGTGTTTTCAAGGGCTTCTTATATTAAAAAAAAATCTATAAAGTTAAGAAACATGAAAGCCGTACATTGTTATTGTTTCTTTACAGCATCTACCACTTTAGCATTGAGTTATAGATATAAGGCATATTATTATATTAACAACACGATTTGGCGCAAAACTTCCTTTAACTTACACATGCTTTAATATGCAATATCGAAAAAGGACTCTTCTGATTTAACTTAATATGGAGTTTTTGAAACTACGAATGCATTAAAAATCAAACTTTTGTCTTCCAGGCCGTCACCACAACAATTCAGTCACGGACGTCAACCCAACAGTTTTATTCCAGACCAACAATAATAATATAATACAGCACCTTACTTTCCCCAAAACAGCCTAAGGCTTTACCACCGACCGATCAACTTATAGATTTCATAGGAAATCACTTGTATCTACGAAGGTGGCAATTTCCCCATACGACTGGTATATCGATACACCATGTCCAATCGGTGATAAGGTACTATGGACCCATCGGACGATATTACGATTAATATAATGATTTAGTTTATTGTAAAGATAACGGGTGTTTTACCATAGAAAATTTGATGCTTCAGGCGTTTTGTAATATTCGTATTATAAATGTATGGGACAAAATATGGTAGGGATTTAAATATGTGCGTTAAAATTTGTATAAATAACATTTATGAAGATACATGCAATACATTTATTTTCTGTCCTGCAATGTTGAAGTGTCATCGAAAGGTTCCATTCATTGAAATAAAATTGATTTATTTGCGAATGATGGTAGTAAGAATGTTTCTACACTGTAACAACGACACACACACAAACACACTTTCAATTATTTTCCTGCTCTTCCGATCTTAAAAATATTCTAATTCACATAATGTAGAATCATGACAACTAGTGTCAATCAAGTTTTAGATTTTAACTATCATCGTTTTGGATATGATATATTCTTAGGGCAATAATGTAACCCTACAAACATTTTTATAAACTAAAAATGATTTTTCTGGATAAATGTTTTCTGGATAAATGTGTGTTTTCATCACCTGTATCATCCTAAATACATATAATAATGTTTGATATATCTCATTGACTCTCAAAACTTTACGATCTGTAAAATCAACCGCACGCACTATGCATACTCAATCAACCCTTTAAAGTTGACCTTTGAGGTCGAAAGGTCAAAGTCAAAGGTTTATCGAGTGATTGGGTCCGGGAGGTGTCGAGTGTTGAGTCAATTTATTGGGTAAAGGGTAAATGTTTGATGGGTATGTTTTCGACACTTGTAACTATTTGACCCCTTTTGGGGTTGATTTGTGGGGTAGTAAAACTATCAGTTTGTAGGTTGAAAGCAATGATAATTTTGGGTACAGTTTGATTTAATTTGATTAGGGTGTTATCATATCGCTATCGCAATTTGTCTATAGGAGGCAGCTTAAAAAACAACTTTTTAAACAAATAAATAAATAAATATTTTGTGACCACTCACACACGGTCATTTGATTCCAAACTGATCAGAGCCTGTGCTATGGTAACCAGATAACTGATAAATATACTTACATACTTCTAAATACATACTTATATAGATAAATTAACAACCAGGCTCAGAACAAAATACTCGTTCTCATCACATAAATATTTATTGTCGCGAGTGGGATTTGAACCCAATAGTTTCGTTATTTTAAATTTGTCATCATCACTATTTTCACCTTATACCACATTAACTAGTATAAGGTGACTATGTTAATTTTTCCATTTTAATGCCATTTTATTGCCCTATAATTTGTGACCCTCCACTAAGCACAGCAAGTTTTATAAACATCTAACTGTCCCATAACCTTAAAACTACAAATTACCATTCATCAATAAAATCCTAATTCTTCTAAATATGTTCCTTAAACACCACCTAAATCATCCCCTAACTATCCAACCCCCACCACAAAACCGTAAAAAATAAAAAATCTACGAAAAAATCGCATCTCATCGTAACTTTACCGAACGATTTTTCAGTAAAAGGGCTGTAACAAACCCCGGGATCGCAGTTCACACCTGTTAAGCTATCAATATCGAAGGTCCCGTAGCGGGACCTCCGGTGGCCCGCCGCTGCTGAAAAACGATAAGTCGGTGTAGGGCTGCCAATGATGCACAATATTAAATTGGTGAAGAAAATTTTTCGTTGCATTTTAGTTATGAATTGGGAGATGTTATGAGGAATAGAATTGACAGAAATATAATTATTTTATACTATTTCCACGTGAATACAAAATCTAGCTAAATTCGCCGCTATTTTTGCAATAAGTTCATGAAAATCAAATGCAGTTTGTAACATAAATGTCGGTTTCAAAAAAAATCGCTATAAAAATGAAATGACAAGATTTTCTGAGTGATAATAGTCATTAGTTGTTTACTATTAACGATATACTTATCCACTACTATAGATAAAACCCCTAAACGTCCAAAAACGACTTTTCAATCAAAAATAATAAAATCCTGAAACATATATTCACCAAATAAAAACCAATCAAACTAGCAACCCTATTCCTGAAGCCGATACCTGTTGCATCGAACATTCGATACCCTTCAATGGGCCGTTAGAAAAGGACGTCGATATACAACGGTACCAGTGTGCGAGCGAGATGCAAGACAAGTGTGAGGGGCCCACTTGAGCCCACACGTTCCGATGGTTTCAGTGGACCTATAAATATATGTTCGAACTTTGGTGTCGATTAAGTGGTTTGAAAGTTGCTCTACTTGGTTCAAGGTCAAGGTTATACTGATTTATTTTGTTTGGTGCAGTTTTCTTTTGCTATTTATCAAGAAAATTAGTGACTTTTGGAGAAGATAGTTTATTTTGCGAGTGTTTTGTGATGTTTACGTCGAAGTAGTTCAAAAAGGTTCTTTTTTTTTGCAGAATATCTTTTCATAATTATTGGTCAGCTCAAAATTTGCAAGGCAAACTTAAGAAGTAAACTATTGCAATACATTTCAAACGATCCTCTAGGAAAAAACAATAAAAATAAAATAATGATTACCAATATTTTTAAAACGGAAATCAAAACTACGACTAATCTGCAGAAGTTAGGATTTCCATTTCCTTTTTGCATCCAGTAAACTATCCAAATTCTAGACCAGAACCACAAGAAAACCCCACAAACTTAAGTTAAGGCAAGAGAGATCAACCAAAAAGGATAAATCAATTTAAAAATATGACTAGAGCAACTTACTTACCATCACCACATCGAAAACCCATCCCGTAAAAGTGCCGTAAAAAAAAGAAAAGCCATCGATGCCGCCGTCCCGTAAGTCCCGTCCCGGGATATCCCGGGACCTCATTGAACCGGGATCGCATTTGCATATCGACAAGTGATTTTAAATTCAACTCGACGTTTCGTAATTGATATTGGGGAAAATTTCAGGTGCTTTTTTGAAACACATTTTTTTCGATACAATGTTAAGTGATTATTTTAATTGGAGATTGGTTTGTATTTTTAAAGGATGATTTATTGCTTTTTAATTGATTGTTTGAGCTATTTGCTTGTCTGATTGTTTGGTTAAATTAAACAAGTGGTTCCAGCTGTTTGTAAATACGGAATGTTCTGGGCTAAAGGGGAACTTTTGTATCCTTATATCTTTTCTTTGTGTGACTTATGTTGTTTTCAAACACTGCTTGGTACATACAAACACACACACCAGTATGAACTATTCCTGAGTGTTGTGTTTTGTCAGATTGGATAGGCACAGCGATAAATTGACCATTTTAGTAATTGTGCTTTTGTGATTTACTGTAATTTCATGTTGTCACTAGGGTCCTTGAAGCCTTCAAAAGAAATAATATAATTTCTGTAAAGAAAATATTACTTCCTATTAAACATAAAGCGTGATTTTGTATCTCTGGAAGTCACTGCGCTAGCCAAACAAACTCAATAAAAGATAAAAATGTACATTATAAGTAAGAATTATATGTCTGTCCGATTGGCGTCAAGACAATAACTGTCTTTGGACAATTTCCAGACGTCCGATGTTAATAATTTACAGCATTTTCTTTCCTTGATAGTAATCATTTTGATACTGGACTAACATAATAATATTATTTGGGAGGAGAATGTTGTATGTGCTATGATTTCAGATGGAGTTAATTGCCATTGCCAAACGACGCATGAAGCCTGAAGAATTAACTTTAGGTCGTACGTAGTATATTACCCGTCCCAGGAAGACAAACCTAGTCAGGAATGTCTCTGATCGTTATTTTAATTTACTCTATAGAGTCCAACAAAAACATGCCTGCCATGGCAATATTGACAGTCGTTACTAGTAGACAGAAGGTTGAAAGTCTGACAGTCTTACCGAAGGGTATCGTGTTATAAACCAGGTAACAAGGTTGTGGAGGTCAGATACTCAGTTACTACATGTAAAATACTGGTGCTCAGCTGCATCCAGTGAGACTGAAAGCCGACTCCAACTTAGTTGGAAGCAAGGCTACGCTGATAAATCTTATATTGACAGATTTGTCCACATTCCATATCTGTCAAAATATAAATAAATTAAATTCCAATAGCAATCCCCAATACAAATTAATTAAAGGTCAATATACCAAATAATGAATATTACTCAATAATCCGATATTAAGTTAAAACGTGAGCAATGAACGTTGAAATATTAACGGCCGTGTGTCACACCGACGTGTAATGTCACCATTATTTTATATCGTACATGATTTATTCTTTGTTAATTTAAACCGAATTTGTTCGTTTAAATTGTGATGTTTTATTAAAAATATTATAGTTTTAATTATTACTGGCTCATTGCATGGTTTTTAAATATTTTTGCCCATTTCTGTCCCATTGCAAGGCATTGGTCTTCTCATGTTATGAGTGAGCAGTAAGGCTCTCTGTCCAGCTTGTCGAGTTTAGGATGTGGACCTTACAATCCTTTAATAACTTTTTGTAAATTTCGGGCTTGCAAGGTGTCACGATATTTTCTTTCACCGTTAAATAAAGAGTATTTAAATTACACATAACTTCTTGAAGTCATTCGCGTGTTGCTTTGAAAAGTCATGGGTATTTACCGTGGGTATGGTATAGTATATACCGTATGGGTATCGGGTATATACCGTTTACGACTCGTAAGGGAGGTAAATATTCATACCACTTGAATCGAACTGTTTTCTACAGAATGCTACTACTTGTCTGTCTCTGCTACAGTTACCATTAGAATAATAAAACAAACGGTGTAACGTCAAGTCTATCATCTACCGCGGTTCAAACATAGCTGTCGCTTGAAGGAGCGTTTACAAAAAAACCGCGGCCGAACGAAAATTAAATAATGAAAAAATATAGCCTCCACTTCCCTTGTACAGATGAAATTTGATTAAAAAATCACGATTATTACACGACCACCCCATCGTGGAATTTTGAACTCACCCTTTTGAAACCGAAATTCAAAACGCAAGGGAATCTAAACTTTATTTCTAAAGCATAAGAGTGAAAAATTGTGAGGTAACGGTAAATTTATCGATGTATTTTTCAAACAGTCGATTCCCCCCTACCCCCTATCCTTCAGTTTGCACCCCCTTTCAATAATTTTTCATCGTTTTGATCTACTCTCTTTGTGGCGTACTCTTTATACTTAGATTAACAAAGTTTTTTAAATTAAAATCGGCGTAACAAAATATCGAAGAGGTTTTTAATTTCGCGCTAGTGAAATATTAATGAGGATTATTTTAAACCTCAAATGAATAATTGGTTCGTTTTGATATTAAAACCGGTTTAATTTTTATATGAAACAATAGAGGTAGAGAGTAATTTGTTTCAGGCATCTTTGTAAGAAAAATCGATTGGAATTTTATGGTATTTTGTTGATTCGTTTCTGCTCAGCTACATACGCAATACTATGGTGTGATGGTAAGCATGATCTGTACCATAAGAAGCAACTTTTTTAACCTCCGCAAACAGATTATCTTAACGTAGGACTTATTTTGGGCAAGCATACATACACGCCAAAACTAAAACGACTACTGTATTGTTTTTTACATGCAAACCGAACATACTACACTCAAATAAATTTTCTTTAATGATAGAATGATGATCAATGAACTCAGCCAATTGCTATTTATATTTTTTGCATTTTCACAAATTTAGACACAAAAAAACTAATTCTACACTTTAGTGTTTCTCAAAATATTAAAAACAGAATCAAACCTACGACACTCGGAAAATGATCACCCTTTACACTCAGCGTCAATTGTTCTAAGCTACATTATTCCATATTCCAATCATATCATCAAACCATTACCATATCCAAGAGTACTAGCACAGAAAAACAAACACTAACCCTACAGAATTACAAATTCATAAGTCATCTCATTCACTCACTCGTTCAGTCATTCATCATTCATCATTCACTCATGAATATGCTTCAGTGATTGAATACGTGGCTCTGATCGTCATTAGTAATCAGAGATCAAAGGTATTGTCACAATTGCGTATTGTGCGTTAAAAGAAAGGGGAAAGTGACTTGTTTTTTTGTATTTTGAAGAGGATTATTAGTATTGTTTGTTTTTTGTTAAGATTAAGAGATGTTTCAATTGATATAAAGTTGTAATTTAATCGTATGCAACTTGAATATTTGGATTATACAAAAAATAGGGACTTAGTATGATGGAATGTTTAATTCTGGAATATTTACAAATATAAGCGATATAACTTTTTGCTGAAAACAATTCTTCTACACAATTGAAGTTTCTTTGATTCTCAAATAGACGCAAAAGGAGACTCTAATTATTTACTCATCATCAATAAATCAGTCAATCAGTTGTTTATTTGCATTTGATATCATTTTGTCTTTCTTTTGTAGCAAACTTCCAGTGTAATATAAATTTACTGATGATTATCATTTTTATCATACTTCAGCTATTTTAATCAATTTATTGCATATACTCTAATGAACTTAAATGAAATAATAACTGTAATCGTATACCCGCAAATCCTATTTCCATAACTACTAAATTACATCCTCTACTAAAACCATCTAAAAATCCCCACAAAGATACAAAACCCAATCTCTGAATTGAAACTACGGGAAAAAACACACGGTTTTTTCAAGCTTTCGACCTGTGTCTGGTTCATCCATATTCCATGCGATACATATGCATGCATGCATGCATGTATGCATGCATTGTGCTCCCGATACGATTCTTTGATCTGTGGAAGTGGCTTCGAGTGATACTAATACGCCGTTATGCGCTCGTTGTCATTCCTTTTAGGGGTTTGTTTTTGCCGTTTGTGTATAGATTTTTTTGCCGTTTGTTTGAGAGTTAATGGGAATTGTGTAGTGGGAATTATTTTGTGGGAAATTTTTAGATAATGGTTCTGAATGATAGGTTTTCCAGAATTACACAAATTGTTTATACTCGAGAATATTTCTTACTAAATAATACTCGTCGGTTATTTCATTGGTTGGTGTGGTGCCGGTTATTCAAATATTCCGATTATTTGAAAAGAAGTTAATTAACATTTTGGTGGAAGGAGGCAAACTGTATCAGAATGTGTATCCATAGTTTATTTTTTCTTACGGATGATTGGAAACGCTTGTATTATACTTTTTACTTGCAGTAACTTTCTTCTTGCAAATAGAACTTAAATGGTTTCTACTTTACATAAAGAAACATACAAAGAATCAATGATTTACTGACTGTTTATTTAGCAGAGCAATTATTATTTATCTTACATCAAACACATCTTTTCCGTTTTATCCCATTTTTCCAAAAATCTAACAAAATAATCTTAAACAAGAAATTAGACCAAGATAACAATCGCGTTACATTCTAAGATGCTATAACAAGCTGGTTTGACAATAAAATTGACAATAACCGTATTACGAGCGAGTATCCACCGTCCGGCCGTACACAACAGATCAAGATTATGAACTTAAAGAGAACATGTAATTGTTGTTTGTTTCAATGATTCATTGAAGTTTAAACTACCTTTGAAGGAATGGGTTCTGCACCAAAATACTTTAAATTTTACAGTTTTTTACAGCTGTAGTGTCAATGTTTACATCACATTGAAGAGGGATTTATACTGCTTAAACAATAAATACAAATCTAATTCTGGTTCATATAAATCGTTTTTTATTTAATTTTCCTTTAAAGAGAGATTGGTGTGTTGGTGTTGAAACTTATAATTGGAAATTATTCGATCGGATTTTCTGGATATAGAGTGAATTGTTATTTAACAGGTTCACATCAATAGTTCCCTTGGTAAGAAAAAAAAAATTACTTTTATAAAGTTCCCGGGACTTAACCTTGGTGGGCTCTAGGACGTAAGGAGACCCTTGCCCAGCAGTGGGATAGTAACGTAGTTAAATTTATATATTACTTTTATCGAGTCGCGTTTTGATGAAAGACAAAGTATCACTTTTTTCTCAAGGGTTTTATTGATTACATGCAGATCCCTAAATAATTCAGCCATACCAGTTTCGTCACTCATCATTCAGGATATGATTACATTTATACCATATTGTATAGCGGCCATATTGCGTTTATTGTCTGATGGTAGATAACACGTTTTAGGCTCTCTCGTTAATGTTATGTCAAATGAACGGGTTTTACTTGAGTATTATTTAAGGCTGTTACTAGGGTATATGGCCATATGGTAACTATTTAAAGATATTTCATATATTACTGTCAGTATTGAAGGTGTAGTGCGGTTTTCTATATTCGATCGAGCAAGCGATTGACATTCAATCATAACTTTTAAACTCTCGCGTTGCATGTTTAATGTATAATAGAATACGGGAATTAACGCGAACACGCATTTTACCTTAAAATGCCTAACGTTTCGGCGCAGGTTGCACTCGCCGTGGTCCCAGGCAGACTGGAGCAGCGATGACAGGACTTCGTGTATATGAGGCGGACGAATGTCCATCCACCCTCATATTTTGATTTTTCCAACCGCCAACACACACTACACTAACCGTGTCCCTATTCTGTGAGCTAACCGATTGCGAAACATAGCGAGGTTTTGTAACAGTAATCACTGGATTCCACGTCGCGGATAATTTGAAGCCGTCTTCCCGATTGAAATTTGGTTCACGCCGGGGGCAAAAGTCAGCAGCATGGTGGGCACACCGAAGGATGTACTACCGTTTCAAACACCAGGTGTCTACAAGATCAACTGCAGCTGCGGTAGTTCCTACATAGGCCAGACTAAGCGGTCGATAGCTGAAAGGGTCAAGGAACATATCGCCGCTGTTAAGAACCGTCAAATCAGCAAGTCAGCCATTGCGGAACATCTACTCGAAGCAGGAACTAATCACTGGATTGAATTCCATCGCCCTCAAGTCCTCTCCACTGAACGACATTTCTACTCGAGGATTGTTCGTGAAGCGATCGAAATCAAGAAACATCCAAATTTCAATCGGGAAGACGGCTTCAAATTATCCGCGACGTGGAATCCAGTGATTACTGTTACAAAACCTCGCTATGTTTCGCAATCGGTTAGCTCACAGAATAGGGACACGGTTAGTGTAGTGTGTGTTGGCGGTTGGAAAAATCAAAATATGAGGGTGGATGGACATTCGTCCGCCTCATATACACGAAGTCCTGTCATCGCTGCTCCAGTCTGCCTGGGACCACGGCGAGTGCAACCTGCGCCGAAACGTTAGGCATTTTAAGGTAAAATGCGTGTTCGCGTTAATTCCCGTATTCTATTATAGATTGACATTCAAAATTACTTGAAGAAATTGTTTTAACAAATAACGCTAGGAAACGAATAATTTTTTCCATTCTTGGTAGTTACTCGATTGTCAATAGTTCATAGTACTAGTTTTTGGTTTTATAAGCAAATTGGTAACTAATATCATTAAACCATTGAAGTTTCTTTTTCCATAGAATTAAGTGTTAGCAGTCGTTAAATTCTACCAATATTAGCATATACACCATGTCTCCATTCAATTCCCTAAACCGTACAATACTTTTATAACGTGTATATCCCAAAAATATTTCCCAATAAACATAAAAATGCAAAATCCATTTCATCAAAAACCATATTCAGAATTCCCATTTAAATATCTCCAACAGCCATAATCTCATTTACACCATCGATTATAATATAAATCGTCGAATTTATACCCCCTTTCATACGAGAAGCAATAAAAGATACTCATAAAGTAGGCAACGCGTTGTCGATATAAAGTATGGAATAAAATATATTTTTCAATGCAAAGTTGCCCCGCCGCGTTGAAGTGTTTCCGACTTGGGAATGGCGTGGAGAATGTTTTAAATGTAAGAAAGGGTATGGAAATGTGTTTAAATAATAATATATGTTTTTGGTTTTTGACTATTTTAAAGCCTGATATAGTAGAATCACATTCTTTTACAAAGTTTCTGTAGATGTTTTACAAATTATTTTATACTTATTATTTCAGCATTGTGTACTTAGTAGCAATAAAAAGTACTAAATGTCAAAAAATCTACGATCTTGTTATTAAATAATTAGAAGTTCTTGTTTTCGTTTCTATTTTGGTAATAAATGATCACATCGCTTTTTCTACAATATAAGCCCCGCGACACAAGAGCAATTCTTAGTGCGGGAGTTGTCTTTCTAAAACAAAAGAAAAAAAAAAAAGAAAAGTATGAACATTCATTTATCGAAGTATAATTTCTACTATTTAAATTTTTCAAAAATATTTAAGAACAGTTCAAAAGCACTTTTGCAGACTCGGAAATCAAACCTGAGACCTTATTATACACTCGCATATAACCGTCCCGGAAATCGAACGTGAGACCTTGTGATCAGCACTACATACACTATCACTGCCCACAGAGACTATTAAATTAATTTATACAAAACTTCCTAAGACATCTCCATTCCATTCCATCGTGGAATACTTCCAGAGCGTACGGAAGCGGATATTGCAGCGGGGCGATGTCTCAGTCGTTCCATTTGTCACGCTGCCCGTACGATACAAAGATGTGACAAACGCGCCGCAAAGAAGTGTGAGCGATTGCAAGCTTTCTTTGCGTATCATTGTGAAATATACAAATAATACATAGGTTTAGGTTTTTTTGTCATTTGCGAGATTTTTTTTGTTTGCACTTTCCTAAGTCAGTCTTTTTTATGTATTTTTTTTCAGATGCTTTGCCTATTTGTGGTTCGCCTTTATTTTTCAAACCATATCATCACGGCTGTTATTCCTGAAGGTGCGGTTAATGCTGTATACTATAAAGTGTATAGAATGGTGTTTGCTAATGCAAGCACTAAGTTCGGACAACGGAAGCAGTTACAACACAATTTAACTATTAAGTCCTGCAAAGTCTATTTATACTGGAGACCTTAACTTTGATACAGTATACCAATTTTTCGAAACTCAAAATTTGACTGACCCAGGAACCAATCCTTATCCGTATACCTTGCTATACGTGAACCGACAATCACTCGACAGCAAAACCTCTTAAAAATATTAAAACATTCTCAAACTGCTCCCCTCAAAATACAGCAATTCAAGCACAAAAACTCACAAACATACAGACATAAAAATCGAGAATGCCTCTGCTTATCCACTAAGTTATGGGGAATGAATATAAATGCCTTCAAATACGACGATATGGCTGAAACTGAAATATGTTTACAATAACCGTAGATATACAACCACTTACTGAATGGAAGAAGGGGTAATGTAAGAAAGGGATAGATAACATGATAAATCGAAGGAGGAATCTAATTTATACAACACTTAAAGATATATACGTAAAACATATATGGTACCTAGTAAGATCTTTGCAATCTAACAAAGGTCAGTAAAATGCCTAACTCCTCCCTCATTATGGAAAGAGATTCTTGCCAAGCAGTGAGACATTAATGGGTTAAATCTATAGATACATTTAGTAAAAAAAAACAATATGACTTAAAACTCCTATGCGTTTTTGAAAACACAATCATCTGCGTCACTGGCAAATAATTGAAAATCGATTCTATGAAAGGGTAGTAAAAGGCAACGTGGGAGTACTTTGACCATGAACGCCACGCGCTTAGACACTGTAACCGCAACAAATACATAGTCGTACACAAAATCACGGCTTTTTCCATAAACGGCAAGCTAAGATTAAATAATGCAACTTTCTAAGTTAAAAACTATGACTAAAAATCTCTATCATATCCAACTAACAATTCAATTCTTTGCTATCAGGCACAAAATTTTATCAACCAAAACAAATCATCAAATAACATAATATATATCTATATTTAACCAAACAAACCACTAATTTTCAACAATTCGAAACCATCACAGAAAAATCTATTAAAACCATACACGGGCACACACACATGCTCACTTCTTTCTACACTTTATGTGTGTATGTGTGTGTAAGGGGGGAAGGGAGACAGAAATCTTCAGTAGATGGATGTTCTAATATTCAAATGGGATACGGAACTATTATTGTTGGAGCTACTGTCGATATGAACGTGGATGGAAGGGTTTTGATCGTTGAGAAGAATTTTGTTGAGATTACGCTGTAGTACTTACTGCGTTAGAGTAATTTTATGAGAAAGTTTGGGTGAATCTGAAGAAAAGCTTGTGGTAGAATAAAAAAAATCTTGCCTTGGAATAAATTTATACGTGGAGTATAGACAAGTGGTCACCACTGATGGCAGGGAGAAAGCATTATGGAAAAAAATAGATTAACTTAAGTATAGATGTAACATTTGTTGTGAAAACTTACAAGTAACTCACTCAGACTCATAGGGGTGTTTCAGTAAGTTATTACTAAAAAACATGTGAAGTAGTTGAATATAATAAAAAGCAAAATTAAAACCAATGTCACATTCAAACGTCATACCAAAAACCCTTTAAAGTATTCAAACTTCATCCAAACAAATTACAAACGCAAGATTACATATAATCTAACAAAAATCAAAACAGACTCAAATATTTCGCTTCAAAATGAGCTGTCTAAAGTTTAATGCCCTCGGGCTTGATGTGAAGGCTCAAGACTGGTAGAGCGGAGTAGAAGCAACTTCTTTGCATACTTCCTGTACGGGTGTTGGCGCGATACGTCACTTATATTATATTGTGTGCCTACATATTGCGGGTAGTGGTGGCGGGAGTCGATGAGAATGGATTATAATAGAGTTGAATGTTGAGTGAAGAAAACTTGTGATGTTTGTTTTTGTCTGTATTAACTTTTGCTAGAGCCTCAAGCAAACTGAAGTATCATTTTTAATTTTAAAATCCTGTGTTTTATTAGATTTTAAGGTTATGACCAAAATATTTGAAAGTAGTATAGAATCAAAAAAGCTTTTATTATAACTCATGCTGGTTTGATGAATTTTATATGGATCGTGTAATAGCGATATGACCTGCTTATACCACCAACATGATACCTGATGTGTTTTCTATAAGTTGTCCAAATAGCACCTAGTTGGACAACTTATAGAAAATACATCTATTAAATATGTAATTTTACATTTTTATGCTGTCATTCTACAACCACCATTAGCAATACTATTAATTCATATCAGAACGGTCTCCGTGGCGCAGTGGTTAAGGTGTTCAGCACGCCATTACTTATTACGTTAGTTGTTTGTTTGTTTTTGTTTTTTAAAAGACAACTCCCGCACTAAGAATTGCTCTCGTGTCGCAAGGACTTTTACAAACATACAAACAACGGACACAAATCACAAGCAGACCCGAAACAATTATTTGTGGATCTTACAAATAACTATTCCGTGTGGGAATCGAACCCACCACCTCCCGACGCAGTGGTAGCGGCGTGGTGACCTAACACACTGCGACACGGAGGCAGTCAAACTTGTCTTCTTAAAAAGAAGAAAGCATTATTCTATCGATATTAAAACCCCATCTCTACGATATATATCAGCTCACTTCATTTACTCATGCCCGTATCTTTTGTTTGCTGTATTTTTGACAAGTACAAAGCGAAATCTGCGCGTGTCATATGTTTGACAGACGACGTACGGGGAGGTAGGGGTAAGTTGTTATTAACTGCACTTGAACACCTATACGCTTATAGTTTCTTTTTAAGGGTGGGTTTTGATGGGACAGGATTTTGATGATGAGATGAGTATTGCTCGAAGGCATTTTTTGGAAAAATTACCGACATTTTTGTATATGTTTGGAAAATTACCAAAGAAATTTCTGATTTTGATTAAAATTACTATCCTGTAATTTAATTAAGAAGGCTATTGATAATATTTGTGCAAGTGTATTCACGTTCATAGTGCGATTGACAGGCCTTGAGCTCAAGATCTCAACTGCACATCCGACTATTACAATTACTCTTGAAATACGACCGTTTCGTTTTTTTATAGTTATGAAAGATCTATTTTGTTACTATAACATTCAAATTACATGCACGATTTTCTTTCTTCCGGAAAAAATGTCTTTTGTAACGGTGAGAGGCTTAGGTAACACGGTATGTAGGTTCTATTTTCATCCAACCATTTACGTCCAAAAATGATTACCTACTGCAGAATCTAGGAGGATTTTATACTCATAAATAATAAATGTAACCCATTAATGTCCCACTGCTGGGCAAGGGTCTCCTCCCGTAATGAGGGAGGGGTTAGGCCTTGAGTCCACCACGCTGGCCAAGTCCGGGTTGGAGACTGCATGCCTTCAATAAATGTATTAAACAAATTTTTAGGCATTCAAGGTTTCCTCACGATGTTTTCCTTCACAGTTGGATTATGTGATAATTATTTCTAATACACACATAAATTTTAAAACCCATTGGTGTGTTGCCTCGGGTTCGAACCTGCGACCACTTGCGTGGGAGGTATCAACTTATACCACTCGGCTATCACTGCTCTCTATATTTATACTCATGCCGTATTTAAAATCTTATTCCCAAATTATTGTAGTTCACCTTAACTCTACAAACAACAATGATACACGTGTACAATAAGACTCTGTCGCTCAACATTTGCACTCAAACGTCAAGTAAAATGAGTAAAGTAGAACAATTTGAGATGTAGTGTTATGTCGCTGTTCGCTAGTTCGATAGCAGTGGGATATTTCTGAAATGGTTGGTGTTATGTGGTAGTTAGATAGTAAAGGAAAATATAAGGCACACTAAGCAAGTTGCTTTTAGAAGCCAGTGGCTTTTTTTTTCAAATTTTGAATTTCAGAAGTTATGATAGTTTTAACAATACTATTTATCTAAAAGACTTATTATTTCGCCACAGTTTAAGAAACCAAGTCAAAACATTTTTCTTCAGAGTAGTCTATAAAGCAAATAATAGTAGACAAAAACTTGTTCTTCATTTTACTGTTTCACAACAAGAGTTTTCTTAAGAAATAAGAGAATTTGGTTTACTTTCCAATTTTATTAAGGTTTTTAATAAGGATTTATATAGATTTATTTGTGGACTTTGCATTCCTTTAAAATCTATATAAAGAAATTGCAGATGCGCTGAATTTTCCTTATGACTTATTTTTTTGTTACATTTATATATTAGAAAATGCATTGTTCTCTTCTCTATCAACAAACAAAACATGCGTGTATCACACATGACACCATCCTGCCTGAAACGTACATAATTTGATTAATTTTCGACTGGCACAAAATGCGAGAGTAATTAAAACTAGTGTAAGTGGCTGCTGCGATAAGGGTAGTTTGGGGGTGTCTACCCCCGCTTAGATGTGCCGTATCGGCTTTCGTATGGTATTGTTTGTACGAATGTTGCGAGTGAAGCCTTTAATGAAGGCTTTTGAGAAAGTAGGATAGCAATCTTGACTAGCAAAATAAAAGTTTATCATGTTATTGTAGATTGTGTAGTATGAAAAGCGTCTGTTTAATAGAGTCAAAATTTGATCCAATCGACACATTTATTGTCCCACATCTAAGAATTGAACGACTTTGCATATTTAAATACAGGAAATTAATTCGGCTCATATTGCAAGAGAAAAAAATAAGTAGCAGGCAGTCTACGAACAATATCTTAGAACTTCATGCATAAAAGAAGAAAGAGCTTCAGGAAAGGTACGTTCCTGAATTCTTCGCTTACGTCTTAAGCCTGCTTATATTAAGTGGTGCAGATGATTGACACGTAAAACCTTGATTTGAAAAAACTAAAATTTTTGTTAAGACTTTAATAGATTAAAGTCTTAACAAAAATTTTATATATTTTAGTATAGATAGTATAGATACTATCTATACTAATATTATAAAGCTGAAGAGTTTGTTTGTTTGATTGTTTGTTTGTTTGTTTGTTTGAACGCGCTAATCTCAGGAACTACTGCTTCGATTTGAAAAATTTTTTGTGTATTAGATAGCCCATTTATCGAGGAAGGCTATAGGCTATATATCATCACGCTACGACCAATAGGAGCAGAATACCAGTAATAAATGTTTAAAAAACGGGGAAAGTTATCTCTTATGTCACGCAAGCGAAGTTGCGCGGGTCAGCTAGTTACTTATATAAAATAGCAGTCCAAGAGATTTCTTCTCTTTTATACTAATAACATGGTACCAACAATACAATTTTAAACAACTACTCAAAGCTCGCACTTCAATTCCCCGCACGAATCACCCGTGTAGATCGCGACCGCTTTTCCCAAAGTACTTACACGAAACGTTTGACTTTGACAAGGCATACTTAACCATTAGTTGTTAGCTCATCATATCACTAACTACTTTTAACACCCCAGTGTGCGGTACAACTAATATAAAGTTGCTCTCAAACTGAGCGTAATGTTATATCTATTGGTTTAGTGAAATTAAACATTTTATGAGCAACTTTTTGAAATTCTAGGATCAAAATTATGAAGAACCTGTACTTCGATTATTGACAGGCGCTACAATCAACTAGCGAGCTTTTGATAGCTAAATTTCCTAATAAAATTCCATACAGATTTTATTATCTTCGAAGATTCGATAGAAGGTGATCATCTTTCATAGAAATTTGCCGATGCCTAATTGGTTATCGATACGCAAAAGTGTAGTGTGGAGTGCCAGACAGACGAATATTTGTCACATGAATCATCTGCAATAGATGGACACAGGCCAATGATGATGATGTTGAGTGTGTAGTACAGCAGAAAATCGCTTTGCGGGCTTGCATATTTTTTTTGAAGATTTTTTTTTATTTTCTTTGCTCGAATTCAAACCTGGTAGTACTCTGACAGTTAAAACAGTTTATACCATGCTAGTAAGCTACTTCACTACGGAATATAATAAGTATCAAACTCACTTCCTAGTAAAACTACTTCAAACCAAACAATACAATAATTCGTGATCTCAAATCAAGAAAGGCAACAATACGCAATAAATCTCAGAAAGCCAACATTTGGAGTACAACATTAGTCCGTTTGTCACCCTCTATCTCAGAAACTCACATCGGACATATGACAAAGATATGTTCATTTTCAAAATAATCAACACATAAATTTTACAGTTGACAGCTAAGCCTTATTTTGAAGACTAATGCTTACGCCCCCCTAGTTTGGTTGAAATTGTAGAATGACATTACTTCCTAGCTTATCGTGTGCTATTTTAAGGTGTGTCTAAACAACACCCACTCTTTTTCATTTATATTTATAATACCATTCAATAGAAGGAACTCCATAATGATGGGTACATCACCAAATTTTGACCTACTACAATCTCGAACAGGATCCCAAAAGCATTTTTCCCTGCACCAGTTACGAACGTCATAATGAGCAAATTGTATACCACATAGACCACCGAGACATTTTTTTTGGGACTTGCAAAACTTTAAATGTCTTTTCAATGATTTCATATTACAACGAAAACTGATGCCCATGAACAGAACTTAAAATCCTAACCTTTTACTCAGTAGTTCCAAAGTCTAGAAAACCTCGTTAACGCTGCAAGGTTCGACAAGTCCTATTCTAACAAAAATAATCTCAAGACTACGCATTCTTCACTACAAACTGACTTTTTAACAAAAGTCTCTTTACCCATGTGGTGAACCTAAACTCCACCTAAACTCCTTCTACTCTATGGTAGATGCCATATATTAATCATATAACGATTTGGCATTCTCTGTCAATAAATATATCAAACACGTAATGCTCGTATTTTATTAATACATAATATTGGCGACGAGGAAAAACTGAACCTAAATGGAAAAGCTACGTAAAAAACGGAGCACCCTACGTGGGATGCTCACCAGACTCGATACCTACATCGAGCAGAGGGCGACGATGTCTGACGAGGTCATCACCGCTCGCTCCGCAGCCTTGAAGGACACCATAACAGCACTGCGAGAGTTACAAGAGAAGATAGAAAACAAAACCATAGATGATAACGATGAAACAGCGTATTTACACGAACAAAATTACGGCTACGAATTCGAAGAACTTCACACTATTTTAGTATCAAAACTGTTAACAAAAAAAACCATTATTCAAGGTCAGCGACAGGAAGACCAACATAGAATATACCAATACCATAAGATTATACCAAAAATACAATTTAATCCTTTACATGAATCAGAAACGTTCAATAACTTTAAAAAACGTCTGGAAGTGTACTTTAGACTTAATGAAATTACTGAGCCCCACATGAAGACAAATATTCTTCTGTCTACATTATCACCAGAACTCCATGAAAAATTATGTGATTTAATAGCACCAGACGAACCATTGAATAAGACATTTAACGAAATTACTGAAACACTTGACGACTACTTAGACCCAAAACCTAGCAAATGGGTTCTACAACATAAATTTATATCGAGAACTCAAAAATCGGATGAAACAGTAGCGCAATACGCCGCAGATTTAAAAAAGCTCACTACCAACTGCGAATTTAAATGTCAACACTGCCAGAAAAACATTTCAGAAAGCTTTTTATCTCTTCAACTCATAAGAGGATTGAAAGATAGCGACGCACGTACAAAAATTTTACAAGACCGAACAGTATGTACATTTAAACACCTGACACAGATTGCAACATCTATTGAAATGAGTAAAGCAGAAAATACATCAATGCTTCCGAATGAACAACCAAGTAGTGACAATATCAATAAAATTTCCACTGATTCCTACAATAATTCAAAAAAATCTCCTTTTAGAGGAATCACACCAAGAGATTTAAAAGGGAAATGTTTCCGCTGTGGTTTAAATCACGAAAACAAAAAATGTAGCGCTATAAACATAACATGCTATAAATGCAAGAAGGTCGGACACTTAGCTAGTGTGTGTCTACAACGGCGCTCAGATGCGAAGCCCAGTAAGACTACACCGGATATAAATCAATTAAACGACTCAGCGATAAGCGATGATGATGAATGGAATGATATTAATGTTATATCTGGTGAAACATCCGAAAAATACATGATAACGGTACACATTGAACATGCTAAGATGAAAATGGAATTTGACACTGGAGCCACACTTACTTCTATGTCATTACGAGACTACAGAAAATTGAAAATCGGCAAAAGAATCTTTAAAACTAATATAAAACTCAAAACATATACCGGCGAAGTAATCGAACCTGCAGGTGTTGCATACGTTCAATGCAGATGCCAAGGAAAAGAATTCCACGGTAAATTATACCTCATCAACAACAACGTTGACCCCGTTTTTGGCCGGAGTTGGATGAAAGAACTCGAAACTCTAAATTTAGCAGATATAAAAACTTTACAGCAATCAGAAAATCTAGAATTAGACCGAGCGACTATGCAAACAGGGTGTCATCACGAAAGTCGACCACTCTGATTGGGGTACTCCAGTGGTACCAGTTGTCAAACCGAATGGGAGTATCCGATTGTGCGCTGATTATAAAGTTACACTAAATAAAGTCATACAAGATGAACAATATCCAATACCTATGATAGAAGATATATTTGCAGAGATGAACGGAGGTAAACTATTCTGTACACTCGACATCACCCAGGCATATCTCAACATGACAATGGATGAAGAAAGCGCAATGCTACAAACACTAAGTACGCATCGAGGCACTTTTAAGGTGAACCGCCTAATGTTCGGCGTTAAGGTCGCGCCGAGCCTTTGGCAGAAATTTATGGATAAACTCCTTCAAGATCTCGAAGGTGTAAAATGTTTCTTTGATGACATCATCATTCAAGGCATCAACAAAGAACAATTACTACAGAGACTTAAGCTCGTGTTAGACAAACTAAAAGAAAGTAACCTACGAGTAAACAAAAATAAGTGCCACTTTTTCAAAACAAGCATCGACTATTTGGAACACACTATCGACAAAGAAGGTCTACACAAAAACAGAGAAAAGATTAACGCAATAATTAAAACAGAACGCCCAGTCAACACCGCAGAATTGAGGACATTTCTTGGAATGGCAAATTTTTACAACAAATTTATACCCAACCTATCATCGATCACGAATCCACTGAACAACTTACTCAAGAAAGAATCTAGTTTTCGATGGTCTACAGAATGCGAACAGAGCTTTATACACATTAAAAAAGAAATTCTAAGCGAAAGAGTACTTATACATTTTGATCCCAAGAGGCCCTTGGTTCTTGCAACAGACGCATCTCCACTGGGAATCGGAGCAGTACTATCACATAGACTCCCAGATGGATCAGAAAGACCGATAGCATTCGCTTCCAGAACACTATCGGATAGCGAGAAGAAGTACAGCCAAATTGACAAAGAAGCTACTGCCATATACTGGGGATTGAAGAAGTTCTTTTATTATTGTTACGGTAGAAAATTTATCCTAGTGACAGACCATAAACCACTGACAATAATTTTCCACCCACATCAAACGTTACCAGCAATGAGTACAATGCGATTATTCCACTACGCTCATTTCTTATCTGGATTTGACTACAACATTGAATACAGAACTTCGCCTAACAACTCAAATGCAGATTACCTATCCAGGTTCCCAGTAGAAAACACAAAGGCAAACAAAATGGACCAGAATTACAGCTTTCAACTTCAACAAATACATACCATTGATGTCAACCCAAATATCATAGCGAAAGAGACAAGTATTGATTCCGATTATACACCATTAGTACTCGCATTACAAACTGGCCGATCACTTAAAACGCTCGGTTACAATGATAATGAATTTACTTTACAAGATGGATGTATACTAAGAGGAACGCGAGTCTTAATCCCAAAAACATTACGCGAACGAGTGCTGGACGAACTACACCTCGGTCACCCGGGCATTGTGAAAATGAAGCTACTGGCCCGCAGTTTTGTATACTGGAAAGGAATTGACAATGATATCGAAACAAAAGTTAAGTCCTGTAGAACATGTAGATTACAACAAAATGAACCAGAGAAAGCACCACTACACCACTGGGAACACCCAAAGGGCCCCTGGCAAAGGCTTCATATTGATTTTGCCGGACCTGTTTACGGATACTATCTTTTAATAGTTGTAGACGCATTTTCGAAATGGACAGAGATTATACCTACTAAATCAACGACAAGCTCTTGGTGCATCCAAAAATTGAAAGAACTATTTTGCACCTATGGAACACCTCTACTCCTTGTCTCAGACAATGGCCGACAATTCGTATCGGGAGAGTTCGAAAAATTTCTAAAAGACTGTATGATTTCGCACAAAACCTCTGCTCCATACCACCCTGCAACCAATGGACAAGCTGAACGATACGTACAAACAGTCAAGAGAATCTTACGAAGCTTAGAGGGAGAAAGGGGTAATCTTCAAGAGAAACTTGTCATGGTAAAAACTCGCCTCAGACGGACACCAAACTTGAATGGTCAGACACCTTATCAGTTAATGTTTGGAAGAGAAGTTCGAACAGCATTACACTGCATGTTTAGAAACACCCATAAAAAAACTACATCAAAACATCAAGAGATCAAGGTCAGACAGTTGGAAGTCGGCGAACGAGTACAGGCCCGTGACTACACGAGTGCTAAGCACCATTGGCAGTTTGGTACTATCACAAGACGTCTAGGCCGACTTCATTATCCCCCCCGACGGGTCTCCACCTTGCTGTGGTGGGGGGGCTTAGTAGCCGCAACCTTGAGTCCGCGGATTCGGTTGCGGTGAACCAAGAGGGACCCAGTGGAGAGGCCGCTTCCCCGTCTGGGTGGTACCGCTGTAGCCCGGGGGACCAAAGCGGCCGGCCGGCTGGGCCTAGGCGACGTAAGCCTGGCCGGTTTAGGAGAGGCTGGTCGCGGAGGAAGGGAGGTAGCTCAACCCTATCCTCCGCGACTGGGCGGGGCCGTACCGCGAGATGCGGCAACGGTGGGGCTGCCGTGGGGAGCCGGGGGTCGGGCGGTCGGACCCGGCTCTTAACCCATGGCGGCTGGTGGTGGAGAGGCCGCTTCCCCGTCTGGGTGGTACCGTTGTAGCCCGGGGGACCAAAAGCGGCCGGCCGGCTGGGCTGAGTGTACTCAGTCTGGCCGGTTTTGGAGAGGCTAGTCGCGGAGGAAGGGATGTATCTCATCCTCCGCGACTGGGCGGGGCCGTACCGCGAGATGCGGCAACGGTGGGGCTGCCGTGGGGAGCCGGGGGTCGGGCGGTCGGACCCGGCTCTTAACCCATGGCGGCTGGTGGTGGAGAGGCCGCTTCCCCGTCTGGGTGGTACCGTTGTAGCCCGGGGGACCAAAAGCGGCCGGCCGGCTGGGCTGAGTGTACTCAGTCTGGCCGGTTTTGGAGAGGCTAGTCGCGGAGGAAGGGATGTATCTCATCCTCCGCGACTGGGCGGGGCCGTACCGCGAGATGCGGCAACGGTGGGGCTGCCATGGGGAGCCGGGGGTCGGGCGGTCGGACCCGGCTCTTAACCCATGGCGGCTGGTGGAGGAGAGGCCGCTTCCCCGTCTGGGTGGTACCGTTGTAGCCCGGGGGACCAAAAGCGGCCGGCCGGCTGGGCTGAGTAGACTCAGTCTGGCCGGTTTTGGAGGGGCTGGTCGCGGAGGAAGGGATGTATCCTATCTCCGCGACTGGGCGGGGCCGCACCGTGAGATGCGGCAACGGTGGGGCTGCCGTGGGGAGCCGGGGGTCGGGCGGTCGGACCCGGCTCTTAACCCATGGCGGCTGGTGGTGGGACCGTAGGGCCCGGGAGCGTTGGGATCTCGCTCTCGGGCTCGTTGGTCGGAGAGGAGGTGGCGGCGGCCTACACATCTTCCGCCGCCGGCGGCCGGGACATGCTGCGCATCTGCGCGTGGCCTGTCCCGGCTTCCGAAGGCCCCCTGGCTGGCGAACTCGGGGGAGTTTGCTGGCCATTGCACAAGGGGGCATTGTGGGGGGACGGTACCCGTGTGTTGGGGTGTCGTCCCACACTGTGGAGGAGTCCACGTGTGGACGGCCGCGTCGGGGTCGCGGATGTGTGCTTAAAAGCGTTCCCGTGGCCTCGGTACTATGCGGCGAGGAGGAGGCAACACCTCGGTGGTTTAGTGGGTAGGCCTAGCCCTTCTGGTTCGGAGAGCCCCACATACCCCAGCGCTCCCCCGGGCGCTGGGGATGCAATTTCATGCATTAACCGAGTTAACAAAAAAAAAAAAAAAAAAAAAAAAAAAAAAAAAAAAAAAAAAGGCCGACTTCATTATGAGATCCGCACCGACAACGGCGATGTCTGGCGCCGACACCTCAACCAGGTGTTGGCTGCATCTTATATTCAGCAGAACAGCTAAGAGGTTAGGAGGGGAGAAATGTGGTGAACCTAAACTCCACCTAAACTCCTTCTACTCTATGGTAGATGCCATAATATATATTAATCATATAACGATTTGGCATTCTCTGTCAATAAATATATCAAACACGTAATGCTCGTATTTTATTAATACATAATAACCCACATATTCTGAAAATCCAAAACCAGCCTGACACACATACACAATACAACAACATCGACTTAAACTAAGTTATCGCGGAGTGCGAACTGACGACACACAGTCGAGAATAATTCATCGAACAAATGCATAAATCAAAGGCAATACTCACTTCCCAAATAACATCAAAACTAACTGAACTAAAAACCAAACAAATTTAAACTCTATGTCATAGATAATACGGTCTTCAATATTTTAAGTATCGGCTTTCGTAACGGTAAAGTTTGGCGTGTGTTCGCAGTTTGAAATTCAAACGGGCGCCTATCGTAGGCCGGTGATTGGTCAGGGCGCGGGTGGCTGCGATATAAATAGTGCGGTTTGCGCTAACTGTTAGGCTAATATGGAATATGGGATTGATTAATTGGGAAAATTTTCTGTATGAACGTTGGAACATGTGTGGGGTTCGGTCGTGTGAGGTATGGAATTATGGTTTTATAATTGGGTAGTTTATTGGAAAATTCATAGGATGTACAATAATTTTAACACCTTGTATCAGAAAATAATTTGTTTTAAAATTACTTTTACTTTGTGATTTGTTGTAGTTTGTTTTTTTAAACTTTCCGTTAGCTTTTCCGTGTCTTGAAGTCTATTCTACAAAAACAATAAGTCGAATTGATTGAGAAGTTCTTAAGTTTTGCGCTTATCAACATATCTGGCGATTCGTTTCTAAATACAGGAAGATAAATGCATTAAGATTCACGCTCATCATAATAATGACAAAATGCAATGCATTTTTTTCTTTGACATTCATAGCATGTTCCTACTGCATTTTAAGAATAAGCCAACATTTTGGTATAGAAAATACTCTTAAATGTATTATAATTCTAAAACAAGAGTCCATCTCCACACTGTAGCGTTGTCTAGTAAAATATGCAGAAGGTTTCACGGCGGACAGTGAAACGACATCGTGCTCTCACCTTATGTCGACCACGACCACCATACTGCGCTGCACACGTGCATATTGCACATACTGATCAACTAACTATTGATGGTAGAGTTATTTGTTTGATGATCTATAGATATTACTTATTTTACCTATGGGTAAAATGTTGGGAAAAAAGACAAAGTACTTCCGCCATTCGTTTACGTCAGCGCGTATTTATTTCTCATTTTGAAAAAGATGAATACTTTAATGAAGATTTTTGTACAAAATATGGAGAATAATAAAAAGTTCTCGTCTTACGTCGACTAGCAATCATCATATTGCACTGCACACAATGACATGTATATTGCACATACTGATCAACTAACTATTGATTGTGCTCTTATTTGTTTATCAGTGTCTATCTTATGTATCATCTGAAAGAAATGATTGCGTAATAAAGATGATGATTAATGTGGAAAATATTCAGATTAGTAAAAATACTTTGTTTATTCATCTTACGTCGACTACTGCAACCATCATCACTGTACTGCACACGTGCATAGTGCACATACTGTTCAAACATGCAATTGTGTTGTATTTATTTATGTGAGTAAAATATGAAAAAAAAATACAAATGCACACTGTTCTCTTCTTAATTATATTCTATTGATTCTGTTCTTGATAGCCCAGTCCGAGTGATTGCTTTATCTTAAACAGTCAGGTTTGTCAAATGGCATTAATAAAAAATATAAGGGCAAGTTAAATACTAACTATACAAAGACGATAAGCGATTACTAAACACAAGTCAAAACCCCTGACCTACTTTTAACTTGCTCTCCAATACTGCACCAAATCAACTATGGATCAGCTGAGTTGCAGTAACCGAAATCACTAGATGCCAACACATGCAAAAAGAATGCAAGCGACTTTGAAAAACCCAGGCTCGATTTCGAAGATGTTCATTGTGTATCGCGACTGTAAAAAAAAATAGAATTCGAGTTAGATACAATAATGCAATGGGACTTAAAAGCGATTGAAAATTGAAGGTTATACATAAAAGATTTATTAAACTTTATCAAAAGTATCAAAATAGCTTGCACTATGCACTGCGGTTTCTTGTTGACAATATACACACTCAATTATTAATGTATCAGAATTTAGTCCGAACATGCGGTCGCAACTAAATAATGGTTAAGCAATTAACTGTCCTGTACAAGTCTTAATCACGTAATAATAATCTAATTAAACCAAAACCATAATTATCATTTACGTGTACATCCATCAATTACATTAGGCTGATTACACGTTTGCGACTAATAAGACCGTCGCGACAATCGTGTCGCGTCTCTAATATTGAAATGGTGATTTACTACTGCTATAAATCTGTTTCGTGTCCACTTGTCCGGCTTACTAACGTTGGATAATCGCATGACGGATTTGTGTTGTCTGAATGTATGATCGTGCCTTTACGGTACATTGGCGCTTGGGTTTTTGATTGTAATTAGGTTTAGATCGCTTGCGTTATTCTTTTTGTTTTATATTAGTTTCTGATTGCTGTTTGATTCGATGTCTTAGGTCTCCGTTATCTTCGGATAACGGAGACCAGTTTCAGAGTACATAATGACAATCAGCGATGATAGTGCTTTTTTTAAATACAATTCAGTACCTATAGAGATCAGAGTATCAGAGTTTTTAGATGTTATAAGAGACGATAAGATAAAGAAATGTTTTTATTTCCGTAAAAACAAAATACAAAACTTAGTTTTAGATTGTCGATTAGCATTTAGAAAGAAAAACAGGACTGTGTTACTTGATTTCAATGATTTGATTACGTAAATTGTAAAAAACTAAAAAAAAAAAATGAAAATAATCTTGTGACGCAGAACAAATTACACAACTAACGGACACCAAGTTGACTTGAGTACAGGCATAGAGAAATAGCTACTTGTTAGTCGAACAATTTTTTTTCGCGTTCAATATGAACCCGAACGCTCACAGTGATAGCAACGTTAAGACTACTTCTGCACCATCGACGCCTAATTACTCTACCATCTTTCCATAGGGGTAGGTAGAGAACGTCACTTGTACGATCCCTACAAACTTCTTTTGCTTCATTCACATCCGTCATACACGACCGCCGGTTACGAGTACGCACCTAACCTTTTTGCAGGCCATCATCGATTTCTTTCTAGGATGTCCACTCCCGGCGCATCTAAATTCACTCATTCTCTACATGACTATGTCAATCAGCCTAACTTTCAGGCTTCCAACTACTGGTAACGACTGTCAAAGATCTTTGAAAAATGCCAGACGGAAACCAAAATTAAACTTGCCTTCTGAAACACGGAGAGACTCGAAATACTTAATATGGTCACCCATCCGCAGAACAACCTCAGCAAGCGCAGCTTAACCCCACAGACCGATCTGCGCGGCTGTTGTCAACTATGCCATGAACTCCTCATCTCTCCTATGACATCTTTTGCTTTATCAGATTTCTTTATTTCGGCTAATTATCCATAAAAATACGTCAAGACAATGTGTTGTCCACAAT
Source organism: Anticarsia gemmatalis (assembly GCF_050436995.1). Taxonomy (NCBI): domain Eukaryota; kingdom Metazoa; phylum Arthropoda; class Insecta; order Lepidoptera; family Erebidae; genus Anticarsia; species Anticarsia gemmatalis. The sequence continues at coordinate 1,193,321 of NC_134764.1, read as the reverse complement.
GATGTTCTATTCAAGCACTTGATTGATTTACGTTGCCGCTGTCTACGAGCGTCCGCTACATTGTACCGCAGCCATTTCCCAAGACCTGTCGCATCTAATTGCGACTATAATTCATGTCTAATAATAATCTTGTGTTATTATCGGATTGTGCAGGTGGACGCATTGTTTCCGAGTTTTGGGTAATAGTCTAACTAACTGCGCGTGTAATGTCATGGAAGTTGAAGTATGTAGAGAAGTAAGAACGTCGGATCTCAGTCTCACCGGAAGCTGAATATCAGTATTTTACACGGAGCAACTGCCTATCGGACTTTCAGAATCCACTTACCTTGGTTATAAGACAATACTTACCCTTGAGTAAGACTGGTTGTTAGACTTTCAAGCATCCGACTACAGGTAACGACCGTCAAAGAACTTTAAAATTTACAGCCGGTACTCACTATTTAACGTACCTTCCGAAACACGGAGAAACTAGTTACGTATAATATGATCACCCATCTACAGACCAACCTCGGCAAGCGTAGCTTAACCTGAGATAGCGATCCGCGCGGCTATCGTTACTCAACCACGAGTTCTCTACAAAGGCAGTCAATGGAATCAAAAATTCGTAACCACATAACTTCCTAAACAGTCCAGCGGGCTTATCACGTATCTCAGTTGACAACTAGTGTACGCCAAATTGAAAGCCACGATTCAGTACATCGCTGCTTCGACTTAACGTGTCAATCACTATAATCTAAGAAAAAAAGCAATGTACAGCGGCTTTCAAATAAATATCAACTGAGATTCGTGATAGCCTCCCAGGGCAGCATTGAGATGCTAACTAATGTTCAATTACACAAGACAATAGTCGATGTTGATGTGTTATTGATTAGCTCCAGGATGTTACTGCGATGATTAATTACGTTCCGTCTGTGTTCTACTAAGTGAATAGCCGTACATAAATCATGGGTTTTTGAGGAGGAATCTGTGATGAGGATGTACGGTGACTACGGCATAGTCAATATTGATTGTTGAGATAAAGACAATTTGGACCTCACAATCTAGATTATAGATAGTAGACTAGATTGATGATGACCTGATTATGAGAATGAAATACTCAGTTAATAATGTTGTGGAAATCTACTTAGCAAGAGACAATGATACTGGCGTAACGATAATCTTAAATAGTGTGCTGCACGCATTCTCCAAATCTTGCGCATAAAAAAAGACACCTGAAAAAAAAACTGGAAAAATGAATAGAAAAAACCGTTATACATATTGCCAAATTAAAAAAATATCTGTATATTTACCTTCTTTTCAGTGGGACACAGAAACAAGATACACAGTTTTTCATACAGATAATATGGTAAAAGAAAAAGTTGAAAATATAAATTAAATAAAAAAATGCAACCTTTTAAGCAATGGCATTACACTGTATTTCCTAAATCTTACAAATTAATTGATACGTTCTAAACCCATAATCTCAGCGAATCAATAACAAACAAACAAGCAAACATACAAACAAAACGACAAACCTTCACAAACGACGCGTGCGATCAACAAACCGCACTTGTTATTCAATAACCGTCCCCTACGATATCAATTTATCACGAGTTCAATGAAGGCGAAACTATATTTCATTGGGATACAACCTGACATTGAATCTAACATCAAAACTATAAAACACATTAATTCAACTACAAACGACAAACAAATTTCAATCGTAACTCTTTTACATAAGGTAGAAATTGCGATGTCGGTTTGGATGGTGTTTGAGGCGTTTGATTGTGAACTAGATGTTGCATATTGACGTCATCTAAAAGGGAGTAGGCAGTCGAATGCAAAACGGTTGAACCATGGATTTGGCATATGTTATAGGGTGGTAACTATTGTCTGACACACAGGTGGATTGGTTAATTTTGCTGTAATTTTGTACATTATAATTGAATATCTTAACTCAGAAAGTACTCACGTTACAAAATCTTTTTACTGTGATGAAAAATTGATACTTTTCGAAAGGAAAAAAAGGCAGATTTTACAGTTAATCATATTTTCCTCTTTCCATATTTGGGTCATAGTTTTCAAATTTGGTTTTTAGCTCCTACATATCAAGTTTTTTAATTGTGGTAGGCACAGCTGCTTGACTCAGCAAAGTGCTTGCATGATGGTCATTCCTAAGGATATAAAAATGTGTTGAAATGCCTACAAGTTTTTACATACACAAAATAAAATTTTCATCACAATATTTTTTTTCAGGAGATATTATTATTTTTTTGAGCTCTGTAGATCGGTGGTGTCTTGAACTGAACACTAAACCCTATAACTACTCAGGAGCAGGTCGGTTGCATGACTACATTGCACCATCCAGTTCTAATTAAAATCAGATCCAGACAAATCGTCCGTGTGTATCAGGCCTAATCTATATGTCTTAGCTGAGTCGAGCGGCTGTATTTCATATCGGAACTAGTGAGCATGCTACTAATTGCCGTTGGTCGTGCGTAGTGCGACAATTCCATTTGTCTGCCTGTCTGTATGAGGCCTTTGATTGAGCTTGTTATGCAAGGTGTTTTGCGTATCGGTATCGTTTATTGTTTCGTGTGTGTGTGAGGATTAGGGGATTGTGGGAGGTGGTTCGATTTTGGAATAGGACTGTGATTTAGATACAGATGATTCGAAGATAGATTACATGAAACATAGATAGATAGATATATAATTATGATGATACATTTTGGTTGCGATGATTAATAAATCTCTTCAGCAATGTAGTTTTGTTGTATTTTTTTGGGGAGGGGTTGTTATTCGCTAGGCAGCTTATTTTGACTTTGTAAATAGAATTCAGTTTTCGAAGAGGTGACCAATAAGTATGACTTGTTATTGGACAACTTCTGTGACTGTAATTCTTTATATCTGTACTGTAAAATAGCGAGGGACAAAAACGTTCATCAATTTTAGCAACAGAACATACAGAAACAAAAATGTTACTTCAGCAACTTTAACTTCCCCATTTTTTTTTCTTCTGCTAAAATCATGAGTTTGAAAGTCCAACTAATTTGACGATATCTTGCTTCCTTCCTCTATTTTCCCTCAGAAGTACCTAAATGGTACATGGTACATGAACCCAATAACTCTCACCTGCGTACAGCAGTGTGGTAGTGTCGTGAAAATGTACACAAAATGATCGCGCCGCAGTTATCTGCGACAACCCACCACCGATATGTTTTGTAGTCTCGCACGGCGAGTGCACGCCGCTTGGACGCGTTTCCATCTGCTTTAGAAGTAGATAGACGCTCCAAGTACTAATATTTAAAAACAATACATAGAGGGATGAAAATTTACAACACAATGGTTTGTAATAGTTCCATGAATTCGATTCATTGATATTTTGAATGATAAATCGTCGTCTATAAACCAATTGGTTTAATAATCTTAAATAATAGTTGCAGAAGTATGCAATGGTACTACCCGATTTGAGTAGTTTTTTGGAGAAAATGAAAAAATATATTGAGTATTTTTCAGGAATCCAGTAGAGCATCGGAAGTGGTACAATTATTTCCGACTCCGGTATTGACTTATGCTTAGCAAAGAAACATAGTATAAACAATACCTGAAAAAAAGACAATTTTAATTTAAAACACTTTCAGTGAAAAGCACCATCGCACAAAAATGTTAACCAAATATAATCCCCGGTTTTCAACCGGACATTCTACCCCAACTTAACTCTACGATCCCACCATACCATGTGGCTAGCCGAAATTTAGATGTCACAAGTAGCTTTCCAGCTAATGTCCGTACCTCGTTGTTTGTTACTGCCCAACTGCGGTGCGAGCAAGATTGAAGATAGCAGCAAATTATACCATGTGCATGCAAGCCTAATGGCCGCACTACTTTGTGTATTTGCATCTCCACGTTTGATTGATGTAGATGGCACGATAGGGGATGTTTAGGCTTGGTCTTGGGTTATTTTGTGGTCTGGCTAGTGCGTGGAGAAATAATTTCTGTATTGTTAAACAAGTTGTTGGGGAATATGTTGAAGAAACGCTTGCTTAATATACTTTTGTAGATTGCAATAGAAATCGATCGAGTTGCAGGAACTATGGTAAACGTTTGGAACAAGACGAATATTATTAATAAAAAAATGTTTTATGAAGGAATTGAAGTAGGTCACACAAAACAATTAGTTTGTTTAATGATAATATCAAACTCAGGGTGTCCGTGGAAAGTCATATGGGAACCACGTTAAAACTAATGTCAGAGTTTACGGGAAAAATATATCTCACTGAATAGTAGGTAGTTGTTATCTACCAGTTCGGGGAAGAAAATATGACGTCACACAAATCCCTCTTCCCTCACGACTTATCCATCACATAATACCATGAACAATCAATACATTTCCACAATTTCCTAAAAGCACCGCAAGAATTTTTAATCAAACCCCCCTAACCATCAAACGCCACAAATTAACAATTCCAACTTTCAATATACGTCATAACCCTAAAAAGCTGCGGGTAAAAACCGACTTAATAGGATTGACAAGATTCCCGGCGACCAATAAAAGATGGGGGCCGATCCCATAAAAACTATAAGTAGGAAATATGTTAAGAGGATATATCCTAAGCTATAACCGTGTCTATTCGTTGAGCCCGAATGTCATACCAATGAATTCATGCCCGGCAATTTTTTTCCACGGTTTATCGCGCTTTTTTATTGCGGTCGGTCTTTTCGACCCTGGCATGTATTTTTATGGACGTTCGAGGGGTTAGCTTGTCCCACAATTTGTTTATAACACACATATTGGTTTCTCGGTCTGTCTTTAAGTAGGTTTTTTGTAGGGTTTTTAATAATATCGTTCATATACCGTTTATTTCTGTTTTAGTGGAAATAAAATGTTTATTTGGAATTATATGGGTGGGTACGTTTTGCTTTTTATTCTTTCTTTATGTGTTATAGAAGGTTTTTGGCTGGATATTGTTCTAGTTCCTTTTATTAAGTCCTCAGAATTTTTGCATATTTATGATCTATCAAATTTATTGAGATGCCTTCTATGTTTACGGATTCTGGACGTACATTTGCTTCTATTTTTTATTTGAACCGAAAATACGATTCATTTTTAAATTTCATGCAGTAAACAGAATTCATTTCTTGCACAGCACGCAAAGGGCTCGAAATTAAAAAACTAATGTACACTGACCGTCACTTTACTCGGAAAATAGAACTATAAAAATTCCGAATACCCTTTACACAGGAAAAACTAGATCTCTTAACCAATTCAAACTCACTAACACAATTCAATAAGTATATCCGTCAAATCTGAACTATCTAATTGGAAAATTAAGAAAAGCTTTGTATTTTCGACACAATTCTCCCCTACAAATAGGCAACTCCTTGAAAACTAATAAAAAAACCGAGTGACATTAATCTTCGATATAATTATATCATTGAGAGCAGACAATATAGACATCAAACACTTTAATAAAACAAAAGCATTGAATACAAAGCGAGGTATTATAAAGTATTATAAAAACGAGGGTGCATTCAATATGGAGAGCCTTCGAGCCGATCTCACCAAGACATCCATTAGGTATTATTGAAAATTTTAATATCAAAAATTGCGATGAGATATTTAGTACATACGATACGATTTGTTAAGTCTTTGCAGTACTATTGATTGTTTTAATTAACTGCTTACTAAAGTAGGAGCAAATAAGGGAAAAAGAGAATAATTTTATGTATCAACAAAATTTTTAGTTTTTATGGGCATTATTTGACATTCGGTAATGTGAGGGAAAAGGGCTTGCTACTAAATCTTTATTTATTATGAGTCTTAAAACTTACAATAATTTTAGATATATCTACAATATTGATAGCAAATAGTGTCAATACGCCTTAAACGTCATTCAACTTGCAACGAGGGACCTTGCAATCAGTTATTGTCTCATACCTATTAAAAAACGTCCTAAGACAATTAACTTCGTTTTGTTTTGCAATTACGACTAGATTAAAAACAACTATTTCTGTTTATAATGCTTAAGATAGATCTAAATTTAATGAGACTATGACACGATATGCCATATTACTATCATCTAAGTGTTAAACAAATTTAAATAACTCAAAATAAAGTACTCTGAGACCCGACACGACTAATCGTATAAACTAAACCACATCGGAAATGTTTCAAGAATATCATTTCATATCGCGAGTGAGGCCACTTTTGTTTTATTGTCCTGCCGATCTCAACTCCTACTTTGTTTCAATCGATATTGTTCCGGAGTACTGGCTAATGTATTATGCTTTTATGTAATGCTTACTTTATATTAAAGGTTATGTTATGGTAAAAAGATATTCTTCTCCATTGAAAAAATAATATAAAACATATTTTTTGGTCGAATCTTATTTTCAGTGATGTTCAAGTAGGATAGTTGCATCCGGTTTTAGTTTGATAAAATAATTAACAAATACTGCTGTCAAATTGACCTCGAAATCATGGAGATTCCAAAATACCACTAAGTTAATCCATCTTTTGAACATCGGAGCCAATAGTTGCTCAACCTGCCTTAGGGAGCATTGCAATGCATATCGAACAAAATCATAAATCTTAGAATTTAATCCAGGTACTCAAAATCAGACTTATTTGTTTTGCTATTTAGTCTATAGCAAATTGCACACTTATTAGATCAAGAAACAAAAAAATATTGTTCAAAGTCGAATCAGTCTGCAAATATTTTCTATTTTAAATAACTCACTAAAACTCCAAAAAATCAAAATCCATTGACAACCGTAACCACTTTTTTACAAATTCCCAACATTCACACCTGTCATTATATCGTTCACAGATAATCTTAATCCATAGTCGTGAAACATCGGGAACGAACCACCCTGTATAAAATTATAAACCGTATCATATCCAGCTGTGTATTGTATCGGTTGTTTAGCTATGTGAAGCGAATGATTAGAGTTCCTTTGGTGAAGGAAGAAAACCATCATAAAACTAACGTTATTTCCAAAACCAATCTTGACCAAGTGATTATAAAGATACCAAAATAACCAAAGAAAAATCGGAAAGTCGACAAGAGGTACTTTTCTAATATATTTTTTTCAAACTGTTTGAGTGTACATCACACTTAATGAAAGGACAGGTGTTTTTTCCTGATTGCCTTTGCCATTACAGATATAAGATATCGAAATGATAAAGCGTGCAAAGTCAAACCACGCATATTAACTTAAAGACTACAATTAATAATAATTCAGTTACAAAACTAATACGTATACAAACGAAATCTTTAGCAATAAATCCTATCACTGTATATTACTTCATTTTAACGTAAAGAAACTCTCAATCATATCAAAAATTTAAAACTCCCACGACCTACGGAACACCGACCAAAAAAATCAAAGCACATCCCTGACACGTTTGGAAAAAAGAACGAAAAAAAAAGCTTTCGCGATTCGACCTGTGTTTAACCGCTGTCAAGGGTTGTCAATCATACGGGTTGCCCCGCCCGGTGCGCGCGTTTGACAGCCCTGGCCTTATATTAAACTTTTCCTTTTTGTTTGCCTGTTAGATGTTATTGTTTCTTATTAATTATAGATTGTTGTGTGAATAATATATTTATTTTTATAAAGTTTGTAAAAAGGTATAAAATTTTTGATTCTTAGAATGTGACTCACACAGTTCTTTAAATTAGAATTATAAGGGACGATTTTATGGCCGTTGTATTATTTTATTTGAACCATGATTAAAAAAGGCACTTTGCAAGAAAACGGCCATAAAACTACTCAATCATACATCCAAATTATAATATTTTTGAATAATTGTTGATAGTACAAAAAAAGACAATGTTTAACTTAATAATTCAAAACTATCACTAGCGATAAGTGAAATAATATTGCAGCAACAGACACTAAAACTAAAGCAACATTCTTTTTGTTTGATATTTTGAACTATTAAATACAAAAAAACAGTCTACACTTAATCAAAGTCCTCATAAATACCAATCCTTTCCTAATACAATTATAATTACAACATAGACATAAGTAAAAAATTAAAAAAACTGAGTTATAAAAAACACAAACATTTCGAGCGCATTGACACGTTCCCGACGTATGACTGACAGACAGACGAACAGATATTTATATGCACCTTGTATTAGATCATCAATCTAAATTAACTGGCACTAAGAAATCTTTGTTAATTGCTGGTTACCAGTTATTGATTAATTCATGTCGGATGGGCGGATTTGTTTTGGAAAGTATTGAAGGAATGTGAGCTATAGTAATTTTGAACCGTAAGTTAAGATAATGTATTGAGTTAAAATAATAGAGTAACCAATAATACATCTGAGAGACTTTTTATTTTTATTTTTACATAGACTTTTGGCGATTGTAAAGGGTGGCTGTGAGTTTTTTGCTAGCTCTTCTCGTAAGTCTCTACCCCCTTTCCGAGCTAGTGGTAGATTCAGTAATTGTAACGACTATCATAAGTGTCAATATTTGACCTACATAAAAAAAAGAATGATTTTGCTTAAGCTATATGAAAAACAAATTAAATTAGTATATCTATCTACTCTGTAAATTGTGTAATTTCCTTTAACTGTGAAAAATTATAAGTTTTAATAGAAATATTATTACTCATTATGCCAAATATATTAACAAGTTTATTTGTATAATTGGTACACTAGTAAAAACACTGAATTGAAATTTTATCGTCTCATATCAGGCTCAAAAATGTCAAGTACTTTAATAAAAAAACCGCCAAATAATCTTGAGTCAAACATGCCTGCCACAGTTAACCTCTCACCCACATCAAACGCAAAAATCGATTTCAAGTACCAAAAAACAGGCCGTATCGATTCACCTAACAAAAAGCTTTGAAAATTCGGTGTACCGTAAACACGTATCAAAATAATCGGATCAGGTACATCTGTCAAAAATACCGCAACACCGAGTTTTTATTTCAACACTTTTTTGTTTGTCACTCGCAGGAAAAGAAAAAAGTTTAAGCCGAACATTTTCTGGATTTTTTTGGTTATGCCCTTTTGCTATCGATGCGACATTTGTATTGATGTAGCTGAATTGAATCTTTTGCAATTTTAGTTTTTAAGTGATTTTGCAAAAAAATGGTTGGTTAAGGGTTTAGTTATACAATTGATCTCGATCAGTATTGACAAATTCTTTAGTCTGAGTTTCGATTTAGTGTGACGTCATAAACTTCAGTTCATCTTTGGTTACTTCAAATGTTTATTTGAATTGATATTTGTCAGTAAAAAATAAATTAAAATCTAGAGTTTGGAACGAGTCTCATTCACATTCATTCATCTTGTCATTACATCTTGTCATATGCATTTCATTAACAAGTGATAGATTTTTACTTGTCTACATAAAAGTTCCAAAGTTTATCAATTTATAGACCAAAAACCACATGATGATGCTTTCGTAGACACTAAAAAACGTATTACTAAAAAAAACGGTATTGACGAACAAATCACATCAAAAATTACACATCATCTACAAATCTTAGCTTTGACCTTCATATTGACATCTCAAACCAACTAGCACGGACATCAAACCTGGAGCGACTATTCAACGCGACGAAGTGTGAATGGCTGAGTGAAATGGTGCAATGCGCCCGCCTACTGTGAAGTCGTGAGATCGATTCCCGAGACGTGATTGGAGTTTATTGGTTGTGGCTTGCGTATTATAACTTATATTTTCTGTAGCTCGATTCTGTACAGTCGGTACTTTCGAGTATTGAAAGTTTGACATTAAAAATGTACTGCCAATACTACGACGCCCTCTAGAGATACTGAACCGATTGTCATACAACATTTTTTTATAGTAGTCGTAGAGAATCGCAGTACTGGAGTGCTTTTAAAATCTCTATGTAGGAATCTGTTTAATTTTTATGTATGTATGTTAAAATTTACCTAATAATGATAGTAAGTATGCCAGTCGATTACCCCTAATTTGCTTGTTATTTGTGCATATAAAATACAAAAAAAGGTTAAATAGAATACAAAATATGAATATACATGTAGGATAACGTTGGAGAACCTTGCAAGACACCCTATTGTATCTTTAATTCTCAAAAATTGGATAGATTTAAATCTAATTTCTAGTACGTCAATCTAACATCATAATTATTAAAACCATTCAGAAGCTTTCAATTGAACAAACTGTATGTCTGTTGACAACAATCAGGGTTTGGAACTCATAATCAAACATGGAAATGATCACCTCAAATACCACAAGTGGCCACCCATTTATTGACAGACCTTTACAAAGCTCACTTGCCTTGATACCAAAGTAAATGCACCGAGCTATGATCTAAATGCAGTCAATAACAGAGAGCTATGAGAATATTATTTGATGCATGTAAAACAATCTCCCATATTGGCTCTAAGTTATTCAAAGCTGTACAGTCGGATCTTTCCTCTGTTTTATTTGCTCATCGAGTTGCGATACTCTGTGTTTGGTTTATGTTATAAGATTTTGAAGTAATGATACCCTTTAATTCGTTTTTAAAAGTACTTTTGAAAATGTTCTGTGTTTAACTGCAGGTTTGGCGCAGTGGTTTAAGCGGTCACCTCGCCGCAACAACGTGCGCCGCGTGTGGTGGGTTCGAATCCTACCCGGGACAAATCTTTGTGTGATGAGCACGAGTATTTGTTCTGAGCCTGGTTGTCAAATTATCTGTATAAGTATATATTTAGAGGTATATAAGTATGTCTATCACTTATTTGGTTACCATACTACAAGCTCTGCTTAGTTTGGAATCAAATGACCATGTGTGAGTTGTCCAATAATATTTATTTATTTGGCTTTGCAGATGAAGTAGGCAAGTTAGAATTACGCAGTTTGTGATGTCAGTCTCATTAATTAGAAACCTTTTTCCTTAATACAAGGCACTCTACATCAAAGTCATTCAGACAGCCAATAAGTGTTTTATAATATAATGGTTCTTAGACAACAATAGAGATTGCAACTACTGCTACATATTAATTATAATACGGGAATATTAATATAAAAACAATGTATTTCTAGCGTACGAAGATCTAGCAGTGAGTAAAAAGGATAGCGATGAAAGCTAAAAAAAATACATTCAAGGTGAATACAAGGAATATTGAATTTCACGCAAAACATGCTCAAATGAGTCCATGAAATACAGGTCACTGTTATAATCAAAAATGTCTAGGATTGCATATCCGCTTAGATCTTTCAACTACACCACCTCGTAAAGGGGATGTCAGAATATACGTCAAACGTCATCGGTCTGGAAGACGGCTCTTCGGTTCTGATACAGCCATGTCTTATAAATATTATATCCATGTGCTCTCGGCTTTATACCGCACCAACATCATCTGCAATTTCAACTTTATAGTCTACGTTTTAAAGTTTATATTCGTTTGGTGTTGTCAAAGCTTTAATGGTCCCTGTATCCATCGGTTTGTCAAGATGAACAACCAATTATAAGCCAAGTTTGATATTACTCTTTACAATTTTGATTTCTTTCGATTCTTTTTATATCGGTTTGACGAGCGAAGTGGTTATTTATAATTAAAATGGCGATTCCTGATCCTCTGATGCGATTTTTAATTTTGTGTCGATCAAAAGGATTTAAGTTTCTTATTTAGAATTCAATTTTGTATGACTCACGGTTGAAATGGGATTATTTTTATAGGTGAGTGAAAGCTGTAATGCGAAGTTATCAAGTTATCTATATTTAGAACTTGAGATTAGATGCGCTTGAAATCTTTGTCGCCTGTGAAGTAATGAGTTTTATATCACATTTCAGTAGCAGTTTAATTTGTAGTTTCGGGTTCTCGCTTATTAAGTATATTCGTTTGAAATCGAAATAGCAACGTGCTATATAGAAACTTTACATAATTTGTGAAATATTGATTTAAAAACCACTCATGACATTACATACTTACTTTTAATAATTAATAACATTAATTAACTTATTTTTCACGTACAAGTAAGTAACAATGGTTTTATTTAGTAAGTATTTTAAATTAAAATTTTCCTATGATGAAGAATAAAAACTAAATAAAATCAACTATTGATATTGTTTCCACATGATTCGTATCTCAGCATCCCTCAATCGGAACAATTGTGAAACAAATCACGAATAACCAAATTACTCCATTCAAAGTCAATTCAATAAAAAACCAAAACCCATCCATTACTGCTCCTTTTATTTCAAATGACAATATTCTTGTGGCCATAAAAGATCGGACTAATAAAAATCAATACGAACTCGATATGTCTGCAAGTCAGTGGTCGGATTAACTCGAACATTGTATACAGATGTGGTCAGCTACTTATGGACCGATTTTTCTTGTAAATATGGTTAAGAGAAAAAAGAGGATTTGTGATTGTTTATTGTATTGAATCGTTTATGTACCGTTGGGATGTTAAGTGGATTAATTCACATTAAAAAACCCTTGTTCTAAAAGTGTAGTACCACTTGGCCTCTTGGTGGACTAAAGGCCTCTATCATTCGGGAGGAGAACCTTGCCCAGTAATCGGACAGAAACGGGTTAAAAATCACTTATACCCTAATTTAAAAGGTGGTTATTGAATTACATCTCCATTAATGTTGTTGCCAAAATCCAAGTTTCTTTTAGTCTGTTACACTACTATTATATTATCACGACTAAATGCAAGTGTACGTTATACATTTTTTCAATGAAGATATTTTACCATTGTCTCGCGTTAAATAAGCTTTTGTCAATCATAGTATCAAGCATCAAAGTACTAGTGAAAACCCCCACCCCACTACAAAGGGTATTTATGATTTACCAAAAGCTTTACAAAAATAAGATTGAGATTTTTTTTCCTAATCAGCCTGTAGGCTTGCATTTCACAATGAGGCTGTAGTATCTACCTTACTCATTCCATATTCCATTCCATTAGTATTATTTCCATTAACAGGCGTGTTTTGCTGACGGTACAGCAAACGGTAGGCAAATGAGTTGTGCGAATGCCGATACCTGTGCGGTAGAGAACTTATTTTCATATTTGTCCCTCTACATTATTTATTACATTTGTCTTAGGGCTGCTACTGCAGTTCCAAGTTCGATTTCTGTTTGATAAAAGTCATGACTTCGAAAAAAAAAATAAAGGCATAAGTTCACAATTATTGAAGTTACCAGCATATAAATTAGGTACAAAAAAAATTAAGCTAAATACTCCTTAACTACTTTGGTGCCATCAACCAGCCAGCCACATCAATTTTTTTTTTCTTACAGCCCTTCTTTGTTAACAAATCTGAACTCACTCAGTTGGTAATTAAGCAAGATTCTTTACACACACTACATTCATAGTCGTTCTTATTAACATTCGTCTTATTACAGTTTGTTTACAGTTCTTCATTTACTGTCATATGTCTACCTACTTATCGAATAACGTGTTAGCTAAAGTAAGATATACATATAAAAGACATTAAAAACAAACATCAATCAGTTCCAAAACAACATTTTTTTTATATCAAAATTAACAGAATTCAAACCACAACGAGGCAAAATTTCATCTTTTCGAAATAACCATAAAGATTTATCTAAACAACCTAGCGGCAACCATAACAGGCAGGTTGACGTGACCACGCTTATTGTTCATATTTTTTAGTCTGCCGATTGTCCCATAAGCATGGTATTCAAATTAGGTACAGCATTGTGCCCATGGAATAACATTGGCGATCCTCTGCGTTATAAAGGTGAGGTCGTAGTGGACAAATTTGCCTTAGACTTTAAGATTTAACTAGCTGACCCGCGCAACTTCGCTTGCGTCCTATAAGGGAGAATGGGTGAAATTTTCCATGTTTTTGTAACATTAATTACTGGTACTCTGCTCCTTTTGGTCGTAGCGTGATGATATATAGCCTATGTCCTTTCTCGGGTATCAAAATATCTCCATACCAAATTTCATGCAAATTGGTTCGGTAGTTAAGGCGTGATTGAGTAGCAGACAGACAGACAGAGTTACTTTTGCATTTATAATATTAGTATGGAGTATGGAGGATTTATGTACTTCCAGTCAACACGGTTTTATAATAATTTTATATAAACAAAGCCATTCAACGTTTTGATTTTGTAATAACAAACCCTTGCTGATTAATAAGGGTTGTGAAATCCCATGGAAGGGTTGAAATACGGGGTTTTTTAGAAATGTTTTTTAATCAATTTATTTAGCGGGTTTTTTATTGTTTTGCTTTTTTTTGAAAGTGATAAAACACAATGTTTGTACCTAGTAATATTATCAAAATTCAAATTAAAATTCAAATTCAAAATTATTTATTGCAACAAACATGGTTCAGAGTTCTTATTTATAATACAGTTTCACATATTTGGCCGTTATAGGGACGCTGCCCCCGCCGCCGCGGCCGGCCCGTACCGTGCCGCAATACTAATATCGTGATATCTCCTAAACTATATGTCTAAATAACACACTGTAAACTGCAAAAATAATCTAAATTAAATGCTCGTGATGATGAACTTACTTATTTTGATAAGGATATATGTATTATTGGTTATATCACCAGTTAAACATCACTCAACGAATTAAATGTTTTTTTAATACAGAAAAGTAGTTTTTGTGACTTAAATAAAAAAGCTGGATATATGTCATCGCGGACTTTTTTGTACAACTAATAAAGACCAATGTTTTTGCTATACATTGTTCTTACTTGTATCCAACGGTATAAGCGGCGCACGCACAAATGCAATCTTCAATTAGATTTTTTTTCTGACTTCTTGGACATAAATCGCTATAACTCAGCTAATATAGTTTCAATGTATTTCAATTATATATAAAAACCTGTCGGAGAAAATACTCTTTCTATTAGTGAAAACCGCATCAAAATCCGTTGCGTAGTTTTAAAGTTTTATGCATACGAAGGGACTACAGACAAAATGGGCGACTTTGTTTTATACTATGTAGTGATGTACTAAAAGTTTCTGCCTATAATACGAGCTCTTTTATCTGCCAAATCTGCCAAAAATTTGAACTTGTCTGGACTGCGTTTCGTAAGTTCGGTAATTAAGTCATAAAATATCCAGTCTAACATAGTTCAAATCCAAAAGCTAATGATGTTCCATAATTACCGGTTATAAGTATTAAACTAATTGCTATTTTATAAGTGGCTTTTAAACTAGTATTTAAAAAGAAAGAACAGTTAAAATAGTGGCCCAGAGCGCTTGTCAGCTCTTTTCAGTGACTCTTCATTGAAAGCTGATGGAAGATATGAGGTTATCTATCAACTATCATAACGACTATCATAAGGCTGAATGAGGACTAAAAGTAGGAACAAAAAATTTGATTTCAATTAATATTCCGCAGTGTACAAACCTAACAAAAATAACATGGTTTTCTTAATATTATAATGTAACGAGTCTTACACACGATTGAAAATTAAAGGTTAAAATACCTTATTTGTTTTCTTAACAAAATATCTACAGTGCTTCGTCTCACTGTGTCCCACCCTTACATGTTGAATAATTATCCTATTATGTATCGCATCCTAAGCAGATAGCTCTATTTGTGAGCGTTTCTTTGTTTTTCTCAACGATAATAACTTTCCGTGAATAACTACTGGCATCAGCAGTTTTGGGACACCTTGGATAAACATCAACGTAATACTTGTAAATCATACCTCATTGCCATCTACAGGCAATGAGGTATGATTTACAAATATACGTTTCTTTAGTGACTGTGGCGCAGTGGTTAAGGTGGTAGTCACACTGTAAGTAACGCCCCAATATGTTGTGTGATTAAGTTATAGTCAGTTTCGGCTTGAGTTAATTTTGGACTTTGTATGATGTGAATATCTACGGGGAATAAAATACTTAAGGCTTTTTTTAAAAGAAAATATTTATTTTTATAATTATTTACCAGCGAGCGTATCCCGTAACTCAGTTGACAACTAGTGTACGTCAACTTGATGGTCACTAATCACTACATTGCTGCTTTAACGTAATGTGTTAATCACTTTAATCTAATGGAGAAAACAATGTACAGCATAGTGGCTTTATAATCGTTGTTAACTGAAATAAGTAAACCCCCTGATGCGAAATTTACTGCTTTATATGTATTCATATGTATTTATCAAGTAGGTAAGCTAGCTAATTTTTTTCATTAAGTAATTATTACTAGTCAATCAATATCAAAACAAAAGATAATCAGCCCGGTCACTAAAATAACCCCTTAAACCATAAAAAAGTAGGTCCACAACACATCAACCGCAAATACAAGATAAAACGAATCTTCAGAACAAAGCGGGTAGAACGAAAAAATATTAAAAACTTTCCTTTCAAGAACTTATAACACCCTTTGCGGTGAAAGGTTGCAACTCACAAAACAATAACTGAGCGAAAAAAAAACTTTATTTTTTAAACACCCTACTTAAACAAGACAAGTCTCTCATGCCACAAAAAAACACAATCCCGGCCCTAAATGTTCACAAAAATATTTCAGATATTTAACAAATGGTTACCGCTAACGATGTCCTTTAATATTTCGAATATAAAATAAAAAATCCTCTTTTGTCGGTCGGCGAGTGGGAACTTTTTTTCTGTATTTTGAAACTGCGGTCTGTTTGACGAGAGGAAAAATGCGCGTTTGGCCCACGGAAAACTTTTTTGCGGTAAGAAAAGGTTGTCTACTGTTCTCTGTTTGTACAGTTTTTTAAACGTTAAAAAAGTGATGGTTCCAGTCTTTGATGTGAATCGACAACAATTTTACTGGAAATATTTTCTAGAGACCATTTTTGAGGTCTGACTGACTGAACATTTCGGAGTTTTCAGACCTTTTTTTCGGTTGAAAAATGTTACTGAAATTGTTTGATATTTTATTTGTTAACAAACTCACAGAGGTTTCATTTGGAGGTCGAAATAAAACCGCGATAAAATTCACTAAAGGTTTTAACAAGCATCAGAAATACCACTCAGAGATTCTTATTCAAATGTGCTTTATATATAACTGCTTACAAGTTTAAATAAAAATGATAAAGGATCATGCATCGATATATGGTTAGTCAGGACAGTCCAAAACTTTACTTTTTTCTAACAAATACAATTACCGTGGTGTCCTAAAATCATAAACTTAAGAGTAAAGCCAAGGTGAAAAAAATATTTTTTGTTAATTTCAATAGCCATCTTCCATTTTTTCTAATTAGTATCTTTTTATTTCAGAAATTTACTCAAAATAAAAAAAAACAGAATATCAAAATCTTTGAACGAAATACCAGTCTACAAATCAAATCCAAAATTCAGCTAATCACTTTACATTTTCACCAACCATTTAACATTAAACGTTAGAATTCAATGAGCTATCAGCATCTGCCCCCGGGGTACGTTCTATGTTCGGTGCACGTGCATTGTCATGTGCGATGACAATTGCAATGAACAACAGGTGGTGAGGATCCGATATGTGCTGTGTTTGATAGGGACTACTGGAGCCAGTGGGCAGGCGAGTAGATAGATTGATTTTGTAAGTTGGAATTTAGGTGGGAAAAGAGTTCATACTTAGCTATTTTCAACTAAAATTCCATCTGAATTTGATATTCCAACTTGGTTAAGTAAAGACTAGACTGATACTGAGACTAGATTTAAGCAAGATTATCAAGTAATTACTAGAAAACAAACAATATTTTTAACTATAGTGTGTAGAGTATTATACCTCTAGTAAAAAGGTGACTCTATTAGGTTAATAAGAAAATATATATTTGTTACGCTTTTCTTAAGTTAACCTTAGAACATTATTTGTTCTTTTATTTCACGAACTTTATATCTATTTGTGTAATAAAAAATTAGAAACATGGGTCACAGAGTCGATATTAGGCTCAATGTCTTTGTCAAATTAGTGGAAACGGCTGTTTTATTTTGGTTTAACAGTATTTTTTATTGTCTAAAGTCTGGGGAAAAGCTTAAAAAATATGCAGAATGTTTTGATTCAATATGTTAGTTAAGAAATGAATGTAAAAACACACTTAACACAAAACAAAATCAAAATCTATTATCCTAATCGTATATTCAAGTGACTATCACAATCTAAACACAGCATATTACCATCTAATTCTCAGAGGAACGCGACAAGGACATAACGTTACAACTAAGTTGGAACTACCTCTGATTTGTTAACACTTACTCAAATTTAAACAGACTAACACTTGGATCTGAGACCGGTTTCAACTGAGATTGAGAAATGAATTTTGAATTGTATTTGTTGAAGTGTGATATGGATGATTGGTTTTAGGAATTGAAGCTGTTGTAGCGACTTGGATATCATTTGTGGTTACTGTTGGTATAATTTTACTTTATATCCTGATTCTTGGAATGTAATTAACAACAGCTGCGCGGATCGATCTCTAAGGTTAAGCCACGCTTGCCGAGGTTGTTCTGTCGATTGGTGACCATCTTATACATATCGAGTTCCGCCGTGATTCGGAAGGCACGTTAAATTGTGGGTCTCGGCTGTCATTTTAAAAGATCTTTGACAGTCGTTAACAGTAGTCAGAAGCTTGAAAGTCTTACAACCTTACCGAAGGGTATTGTGTTATTGTCCAGGTAACTGGCTTGTGGAGGTCCGATAAGCAGTCGCTCCACGTAAAATACTGGTTTCCAGCTGCATCCGGTGAGTCTGGAAGCTGATTCCAACATGGAAGAAAGACTGGGCTTATGATGAGTTAGTTTGACAGTCTCTATGTTTGGCTTTTATTGATATCAGTAAGTTTAATAGAATACGGAAATTATAAATAACGTACTTTAGCTTAAAATACCTGACGTTTCAGGGCATGTTACACTGGCCGTGGTTGCAGGCTTAGCCAGCCAGTATGATAAACATGCATCGCGACAGTTTATAAGTTATCAATGCTTAGTTTATTTGATAAATGTCAGTAGAATGGAAGTTTGTAACTCGAGAAAGATTTTTACTTGATTTACATTATTGGTGTATCTCGAGAAAGAAAATAGGTAGCTTTTTGGTTTACATTAATAGCGTTTCAATGTGCTAAAAAGTGTAAATAAAGTTACAGGTTAGAGAATCACAAGATTCAGGATTTGATTCTTCGATTGATTAAAATGTTTTTTTTTTATTTCTGAAAAAGACAGTAGGCCAAGAGTCTACTGTCATTAAATAATACAAATTAGTTACTTTAAATCATATTTTTTATTGGATAAATGGCAACAGAATGGCTTTTTTAATAAAACTCGCAGGACTGAAAGGCGTACAAAAAATATGTGTTATGTCACTCCTACATTTATTCATATAGAGATGCACCTGAGAAGCAATAAAACTTCATATCCGAAGTATATTATTACGTAGAAAATAAAATATATAACTTAATGAACACGTATACATTAACTTACTGTAACAAATATGCATAAAAACTAAATTCATTAATCCAAATCGGTTCAACTCAAAATCACTAGTTGCAGTCAATTGAGGCTTTTACTACCACAATATATTACCACCTTCAAAAACCTTAACACCTTAGAATAAAGCTCAAAATTGCTTAACACAACTGCTGATTACAACAACATTTATTCGTAATAAGTGACATAGTTTTTCATGCGATGGATTTGGACTTTATGCCGTTGATTTAAGAGTGGTAATGGTTTGTTTTCACAATGTTATTTTTGTGGTTATTTTGCCTTAATGAACATTTAATAACAGAGTTTTTTAAGGCTCTGTTCGATACGCTCGTCTATACGGTTCAGATGGGACGCTTTAGGCCATTTTTTTGGTACAGAGTAGGTAAGGAATAAGAGAAATTAAGTTTAAAAGCTTAGATTCAACTAAAAGCTTAAAAGTTAAAATATACAACTGACAGATATTTTTTTACAGAATCTTTGAAATGATTTTCTTGTAGTATAATATTATTATTATATTTTTTTAGCCCTTTCTTATGTACCACTGCTGAGCAAGGGCCTCTTATTTATCCTTCCTTAGTTCTATACGATATGTTTTAAGAAAACGGTTAAATCTTAGGATATCTAGATGACAGTTTTTTTTTCACTTGCTTGGTAATTTCTTATGGTATACGTAGAGTCGATACAGTACCACTGCAATGCGTGTTATAGGTTCGACTTCCAACCATGACAATATTTTGTCATTAGGTCGTTAAATTATGATGCGGTGGCTTTGAGCTTCGAAATTACTAAATCAGTTTATTAGTTGTCAACCTTTGCCTATTTGAAATGAGATGACTATGTCTAAGCTATCCCAAAGTATTTATTTTTACATATTAAAGTTACTTTCAGTTGAACCCGAATAACCAACAAATCCATTTTTACCCTTACTTAATAGCGCGGAACTATCCAAAACCCATATGCTATGGAATTCAAAAATACATTATCTAAAATCTTTCGGGTCATATGTTCCATCATTCGCTCCGCATCGCTTCGCATCGCTCCGCTCCGCGGTCGGGTGGCGCCGCGTGTAATTTTTATCGTTGGTGCCACATCCACATCTGAAACTTCGGATTAATGATCCGCCGCGTCTAGTCATACGGTTCCGCTGAATGCCGTAAAAACGCTATGCGCAATTCAGTTTTGTTACTCATGTGGGAAGGTGGGGATGTGGTGGTTTTCGCGAGTGAAAGCACATAATATTCAATATTGAATTTCAAATTTCTACGGTTTGGCTCTTACTTCATTTGATTGCTTATAATCATCAATCAATCCTTTTTATTTTAGGTCAGTGTCGTCAGTAAGTTTGAAGTCTACAAACTCTTGACTATTATGTGTGCTCAAGGCCGACTGATTGTTATGTATAATCCCGTCATCATATTCGAGGTCCATCCAACAGTAGAATTGGGATACGTTAAAAAGCTTGTTTTACTTTTCACTAAAACTTTCTACATTTTTCTCTTAGAGTCTTAACTATTAGCATTGCGAGAGCGTAAAAATCGGCTTTATTTACTGGGAAATTAAAAATGACACTTCGTCAAAATAATTTCCTGTACACGAATTTCACCAAACTGTCCTTACTTTCAATTAGCTATCTATCTATCCAAAATAATCTATAACCTAAAAATCATTTTGCCAGCAACAACCATATCTAAATTGTCCCACATCCTCGTCATCCGACCTTTAATTGCTCTCATCTTGATACGGGTGCTATATCGAGCGGGAAAATGGGTTTTTCGCTGTGAACGCTAGCAACTTTGTACCAAAGCATTATCGGATTTGTAGCATGTTAGCAGTTTTGTACCTACAAGTACCAACTGACATAGTTGTGTGATTGGAGTTTATGCGATCATATTTATGATTTGTAGTTGAATTTTATTTGTGCGTTCGTCTCTCTGTATAATTTTATATACCTACATACTTTCACAATATTGTGGAGTTTATCTTTTTTTTTTCTTTTTAAATATAGCTTTATCTACACATAATCCCCTCAAGAAGTATCTCTGCGGTCTTTGTATCCAATACTCTATTTCCATATACAGGTTCTGTATATGGAAATAGAGCCTGCAAATCATATTCGAAATAAATATATTGCCATAAAATCATCACCTGTGATCTACTTTATAGGTGCCGAAAAACTAATGAGTTTTGATTACTCTCTCCCTGTAGACAATTAGCAATTAAACAATGCATCTGCCAATTCTCACTAAAAAGTGGTAAAAAGTTGTACTTTCTTAATCGATAACTAACCAATGCCTGTGGTAATTGAACCCGCGACATACCACGGTAACAGCTATGTGACTTACTTCGACCACTCACATATTCTGGGACCGCCATCATTTTAGGTTCATCGGTAAAGTATCACTAAGCAACCCATCTACAACCGACCCGCATCCTAGACTGCTTACTATAATAACAGGTGTCTATTTACCAACAGGTGTACTTTCTGTAAATACTAAATAGCAATTAAACAAACATATGAGTCAATTAAAATAATTCATCTTCGTCGTTTAGCTAGTAATTTGCGTAAAACAGATGTTTATTACTACTGTGTGGTCTCCATTTATATGGAGTTTTTATGTACTTAGATTATTAGTAAGTGATACTAACTATTAGTAATTGATACTTGTGTAACTGTGTTTTTATGGCCAACCTGACAAGGACTAAACCCTCCCTCATTATGAGAAACCCTACCCTACCCTATGGGTAAGTTATGAAATACCTTTTAATTTGACGTAATGATCTAGGTTATATCTAACTAATCCATTAAATTGTATTTTAAAGGATTAGCAAGTTTTTACAGTTTTTTTGTGTGCTCCTAATTTCAAATTAGTTAAAGACTAGTATGAATATGTTTTTTAAAAAAAATAATGTATGTTGCATTTCAGGTTTTATTTCTCCATGCTAATTTCATTAATATTAGTACATCTATTGGATAGTAAAATCGTAACAAACAGACTTATGCATTTATAACATTACATTCAATTGACAGCTGCAACCAACATTTTCACGCATCAATATTTTAAAGTCATTAACAAATTAGTACCTAGAACCAAAAAATCAAAGATTAATGAACCAATTTGATCTGCGCGTTAGCATCAAAACTAAAAATATTTGGGGCAATTAAAACACGGTCAGTTTTTTGTGTAAAAGAGACAAAAAATGTTCGTGACGCCTGAAGGTACATGGGATCGCCGCGTGCGCATTTCTGAATAATTATACGGCGTTAACGGATCGTGATTGAAAGGTCTTCAGATTTTGAAATAGAGTAGAGTGAGAGACAGAGCATTCCAAGTATGGAAGAATAGGTTAGTTTGTAAGATCTACAATAGAAACAATAATATGCTTTCAGAGAGTAATTGCAGAAGAAAACAGTAAAATTATATTTTTTTTGAGGAAAACAAGAAGTGGAAATAAGTATAAGAAAATACAAATCATATCGAACTGGAATACATAGTCACATAATCTTAACTATCTAGCTGTTGATCATAGAACAGCATAAAACAATTTGTTCATTAAAACGGGCAGAGATACCCCTAAGAGGATGAACTCTATGGAAAAGAGAACTTAGACAGAGCACGCAAGCACTTTTGTATCTGTGTACGGGATCTGTCACCTACATCGTCATGGCACATGTCACATTTATTTTTTTCTATTAACACTATATTCATTTAGGTACTTTCAATATAAACAAAATAAATAAGGCACGCAAATTATTCACAGAGAGAGATAATCTTTAAATATTTTTATTTATCCAACCATCTTATGGACAAGTATGTAAGCGACTTGCAGAAGATAATAATCTATGTATTACCGTATCTCACGTAAACAGGTAAATTTAAATTTTGGCAATAACTCCGACCTGCATCACTCAAAAATCTGCCAAATAAAGATAAACGACAACCAGATAATAAAATACAAAATTTCCCAAAAAATTCTTCTTAGTAACTTTATCAAGGATTTCAATCAATTTTACACAACATTTTACACACTGAAACCAGTAGCAAAGTAACAAACCAGTCTTATAAACCGAGAAAAATATAATCTTTTAAAAACATCAAAATTTCCTCGTCAAGTTTGGATCATGCAATCATAATTGTCTCGTACACCGCATACATAATATTCTAAAACGGGTGTCCAGTTTTCTGTTCCGAGAAAATACATAGTCGTCTCAGAATCGATCGGGCGGAACGTAACGTAACATCTCGCATCTCTTTCTTACGCACGTATATAAATGGTGGTTATTCGAGTGGGAGAGTAACGGATATAATTCCGATTGGTCTATAAACCACGCCCATACGATCGATCTGATAAAAGGAAAACCAGTTGTGCGCGCGCGCAAGCGATTTCAATCTCGTCATGAGTTGATGTTCGTTTCGCGATTACTTGTTGCTTTGTATTTAAAATTATCTTTATTACCTCATCCGTGGGAGTCTTAAATCTTACATTTAAATGTTTATGGCGACATGAGTCATAATTATGGACGTTTATATGTTCAATCGTGAATCTCTAGCACGGTCACCGGTCGTTGACAGTATTGAAGTGGTTTTTCGTTTGAGTTTTTTATCCTGTAATGAGTCATTTCATCACGTATATTAAAGATCATGGTATCACGTATTCAGATATATTGTTGTTTATGAATGCAGGTATACAAATTAGTGTTTAAACAGCAATTTGGATGGAAGACTTCACTTGCGAAGGCCAATATTCTGCAGTGAGATAGTACCTATATATTTTGTACGAGGCTTCACCAAGGAAAAGGCACATAAGATACAACCAACACTTATTTTGATGAATTTAGTGATAGCATAGACTATTTTCGTGTTGGTGCAAAAATAACGGCATCCCTATCTTCTGACAGATAGGCAGCAACCGGTAAAGTATATTAAAGTAAAGTATGTGCACTATACGTGCTGCCAAAGACATTAGATAAGGTTCTAGATCAAGTCTTAAATAAAAGGTAGTATTACCGTAGACAGGAAAGTAAGGCATCGTGAAAAGCTTCCATTGGAACTCCAATTTTTTAGTTAAGCCGGCCTAAAAAGTGACGTATTAAGACAGTACCTATTCATGTGTATGTCAAAATACAATATTTCCATTAGTGACTGCCATAGCATTTAAATAGCTTTAAATTCTTTAAATTATTTGTACCCATTATATGCTTAATAATATTCACTAATTTACTTAACATTTTCATTTTCAATCAATTTTACAAACATACTTTCCGCTACTACTCAACAGATGTCGCTACATACCTTAATCTCAAACATCAACTCTTGCGCATAACACACTAACGCCATCTCTTGACAAATAACGACAACACACGTAGCTAACATTGACCACTTTGATTAGGTCTCCGATATTCGAAGCGATTGGAACCAAATGTAAGTTTTAAAAGGGTCTTCATATACTGGCTATCAATAATTCGATTTTAATAGCACCTGAAGACATTTGATACATTTGTATGATGTGTACAATTACTTTTACAACGAATGATTGCTGAATGATGTCTGATAATTCGTATGGAGAGAGCTTCGAGTTGATTGCGATATTTCTTATAGCGTATATTGATGGCGTCTTGAAATAAGTATATTTATGAGTTCGAGATACAGAGAGACAGGTGATGGATTTTATACGGCGTAAAATAAATAGGTTTTGTAGATTGTAGGTTGTTTTAGTTTAATGTGAGGTTTCAACTGCTATATAGAATATAGATGCAGGTTTTAATGGATCATTTCTATCTATAGTAGCAGTTAAATGAAAATAGGGAATATGCGTAAGATTCAAATAACGCTCAAATATTTTTTTTCCTAAAGTTTATTGCCTAAGAATTGCGTACACGTTAATATTTTTTAATATAATTACGTTTTGAATTAGAAATTATGAAATAAAAAGTGCAAAAAATACGAGAAAAATTCAAATGAGCTGAAACGCAACGCTATTGGTCGGAACGAGTTGTGACGTCAAAGTCTATAATAACAAATAATACTGTTCTCAGTTCTGTGCTGTTAACGATTTAATTCCGTTTTATTGTGATTTGAAGTAAATATTGAAGTTATATTACATTTTTTTCGTAAAAATAAAGTCAAAAGACTTACAGAAAAATGACAGATATTGGTTTCGTCAAAGCACAATCGGACAATCTCCCGAAAATTGATGTGTTTATGATGACCACGTTTTTTGCATCAAACCTGGATTTTACGTCTACTGAAATAAAAGGGGTGAAAGCAGCAAGGTAATTACATAATAAATATTATGTTTATTCGATTCTCCACGCATTATTTAGATAATATTCTTTTAATTTGAGCTATTTTTAAAGGAGATGTTGATACTTCTTTACTAGGAATAGGAAATGGAGATACCGCTGTATTTTTTGTCTTGGCACACAAATTTACATTAACACCTTTACTCCTGTAATAGATTTTACTATTCACTTGAACAGCTTTGTCAACATACATCTTCTCAGTAGATAATGAAGTGCTGCAACCAGCTTCACAGAGGTTTTTCATTTCTATATCTTCTATGTTCACCTGAGATGAAGATGCACTTGTACTTGCTTCCATCTGATCAATTTGTGACAAATCAGTTAGCTTTGTAGTGCTAACACTTTGTTTAGCGGGTGGTACGGATAAAGCTTCTTCAATTATTTCTTTATGTTTTCTCTTTTTGTAAGCTTTTCTCTCCAACGATGGCTGGGTTTCAGTATCCTTTTGACATTGGAATTTGTGAGGTAGGATACCTTTCTTCAAACTTAATACAGTTTTGTGTTTTTCTTGCAAATTCATTATTTTGTACTCAATATAATTAGCTGTATCCTCTTCTAACTGAAAAACAAAAAATAAAACATGAAATTAAATGTGAAACGGATAAATAGTGCATATAAGAGTTTTTAAAATAATATTAGTTTGCAATAGGCATTTTTGTGCACAAATATATTGAAATTCTAGAATTCCGTTCAGTGTCACTGGGTTTCAGTCAGTCAAGTGGTCGTAATTGTACCAAACCTTTGAACATAGGGCCTTTTTCAAGCAAGGTTGTAATGCAAGAGGTTATAATGTGGGCACTAGCAAAGTTTAGCAGATAAATAAACAATTTGTACATAAAATGGAATGAATACTTACGTCGAAATGGTCTTCACAACAATATAAACAAGTTGATGGAGATATCATGTCTCTTTTCATGATTCTACACCATTTTTTCCTTACTGCAGCACCTCTTGGTACAAGAAAAAACACTTTATTTGGTGCATTTTTATTTGTATTTTTACATAAGGGCACGATACAGTACTTGAAAGTTGGTTTACTGCACTCCTGCATTGTGTAATTGAAATAAAACAAAATAATTTCATAAAATAGAGGCCGAAACACGTTTGTAGCTATTCACTAGTTGATTGCTATTGTAGACTTTGACGTCACGTCAAGCGCGCCAAAATGGCGGTCGTTTAAAATGATGAAATTAGCCTACTATTTTAAAACTATTTATTTCGAGCTAAATTTCGTTTTTTTTTTATCTGTTTTTTTTTACGTTCATATAATGATGTAAATTATCATTTAAGAAAATAAAAAAAATACACGCATATTCCCTATTAACAGTTGTGTGTTAAAAATAGCGACGTACTATGATGACAACCTTATTTTGAAGTGAATACCGAATAATGAATTTAAATACAAGCATTTGTCATCCAAATAGTTGACAGTGCCTCGATTCTCTACTACTATCGACTACCGACAACCGAACTGTCATCGAGAAATTTTGTATGAAAATCTGATCAGCGCCTCTGACGGGTGTCGTACGAAACATTTTGGCAGTACATTCTAAATGTCAAAATTTCTATAGCTAGCCGGTTGTCGGTAGCCGATAGTGGTAGAGAATCGAGGTACAGTTCAAAACATGCACATCAGTGACTTTTTGATATGTGTGTGCACAAATGTCATCGGTGTTCTGTACTTAAAGGGAACTTCATTAGTAAACCTGGCCCAGCAGTAGGACAAATAGATGAGAACATTATATCCTATGACGCGTTCAAGACAAAATTAACTACAAAAAATCATCTTAAACAAAGGAAAGCATCGAAACATGAAAAGACCGTTTTCTATTAAACACTCAACATTTACACTACACATACAATCTCTTTAAACAAAGTAAAGCATTAAAACAGCAAAGAAAATTCGATTTTAATAGCATATGCGCGTGACGGCCATATTGCGCTGATATATAGCACCTATTTGAAGTATCAAGTAAGTTATTGATATAACAATGTATACCTTAGATTAAAGCACAGATTTATTGAATTCGTGAGTGAAATTATATGATAGTTGCTCTTCTAGTTTATAGTAGAGTCACGAGCTGAAATATGTATATGATGTTTTATTTTCAATCTGCTTTGTGTCAATGAAATAGTACCTAAACTGATTAGCATTCAAATTAATGATATAGCCAACTTATGGGCTTCCAAAATAACTTACAATCTATAATTATAACTGTTAAAATAAAAAGCAATTATAATGCAGTTTTCATACATAAAATTAAGGCGGTACCTATGCGTAGTTTCAGTTTCTTGCTAGTTCTTAACATGATGGTCTACCCCCTTTACCTTTTGTTAGTGGTCGAATAAGTAAATGTTATGACTATCATAAGTATTAATAACCTAAATTAATGAACTTATTTTATTATGATTAAGCTCCCTCTTAGGCTAAACTATTGAACCAATTGAGATCAAGTTTTGCAAGTAACGTAGGAGAAATATTTTCCAAAAAAGTGTACGGGGGAGCAAAAAGCCTGTCATTTTTTTAGAATCAATGGATTCTAGAAGAATACATCAAGGTTAACCTATATTATCTTCCAACCAAATTCTTCAGCGACACTTAATATATTTTATTACAATTAAACCGAAACCAGCGATATAATCTAATTTATATAGTTATGCTAAATATTTAGCCTTCAAACATGCAAATATAGTTTTTTTTAAAAAACGATATATTTATGTAAATATTATGTCGTGATTATGATATAAAATTGTTTAATAAACGGTTGTTAAATGTTACTTGATATTCCATATATTTTAACTTGAATCGGCAATAGTTTTATCTTCATAGAAACGATCTAAATAGTTTTAATATGTAGTATGTGTGCTATACGTCGTTTATAGCACATAATTTGGTGATTTAAAAGATGGTCATGAGTTTTTTAAGAATTTTGAATTAAATTTTCAAGCTTTTGTCACCCGTTCTAATTAGTAAGAGTAAATATTGGGCTTAAATATTTTTTTGTTAATTATCGTCTGTATTAAGTTTCAAACCTACACTTGGCCAGCGTAGATAAATTTATTTATTTATTGACAATATTGATGTCAAATTAAGTTGTTTCTGCAATCAATGTGTAAGTTTTCAATGTCTTTTTTTTCAAACAAAATTGGTTTTTGTAAAAAGTATGCAGACTATTAAATTCGTTTTAGTTTTACTTCAAGTTTCTCTAAACCTTCGAATTCAACTTCGACGAAGAGTATTTACTTGAAGAAGCGATGTACCTGTTCACTAATAACTTAATCAACTACAAACTACTTACACATCATAACTCCACACCAATCTCTCTTATCAATAGGTAATTTATCATCAATTCTTCACTAATATCGTTACATCAACATTCAAATCCTCGATAAATAAAGATCAGGCCGTCAGTGCCCAATTTGAACCACCATTGTATGGTAACGACTGTAGGCACAAAAGGACTCCAGAGGAAATTGGTCCATAAGTAGCTTCCGTCAACGTTAATTGTTATTTTTAATTTGATGGTGTATTGTTATGGTGTTTACAACATAGACTGTAACATGTAACGTAACGTTTGACACTTGTCCAATGATTTTCCAATAATTTCTTCTAAAAACGCACTCATTCGAGGCTTTTAAGTCAGTCCACGCTATAGAAATTTGTGCTCAGCTCTTGCTCGGCTTCTCTAGCGTAGACGCAGCTCTAGAACGGCGGATTCAGTGCAAAGCTGCGCTGGGTATTAGGAAACCATCATAAGCACAGCTAGGCAAAAGTCTCATCCAAGATTGCCAATTGCAAACCTGAAATCGCGGAACCTTGCATCAAAAACTATTTTGATCGACTCTCAGCTTGTTTCACCATAGAACAACCAATTATAATTTCTAATACACACAACTTCTACGAAGAAAAACAACTCGTCAGATTTGAATCAATAAAAGAAGAATCGACAAAATCGGTCCACCTTCTAAACAAATATAGACTACTGTTCCCCTTTTTTGTTGAAGTTGGTTAAAAAGTAATTGGTGTGATGTCTTGAGCGCAAATTCTCGAGACAGCAGCCAGCATAGGAATCGAATGTTGCATGTTCCATTACCGCTAAACGTCAAAATCTTCATGTTACATTGCGTGCTTCATGCGTACATCTACGTCATCAAGATAGTTACATTATAGAGTCATAACTTAATTGTTCTTTTAAAAGGATGTTAAGTTATAGGAACAGTAATTGGAGATCGTAAATGTTCGTTGACTTGGGGTCTCTTTTAGTAGCTAAACTGTATAATTCGGATGGTTTTATTGCACTTCATAAGAGAAAGTTTATGGATAATTGTCTATACATGTCGTGAGGATCCTTGTATATAAAGATGGACAGTGCAAGGTCCATATTACGAGTTACGTTGCTTTCAACGTAACTTAACTGTACTTATTAAAGAAAAAATCGGAACAAAGTGTGTTATCTAATTTTGCGTGTTTAATTTTAAAAGAAAATCGTTCTTTAATGTATTTTTTTAAAATGATTTTGATGAATTTGCGAGTTAGACTAATCATCATCTACAGCCTTTTTAGAAACACAACCTTTCCGTCAGGGTTAGGTACCAGGCTTTGTTTTGTGGCACTTTATTGTCTACTTTAATAGAGCGAAAATAAATTTGATACATAACTCACAGATGACTGTCACAGTGATCTATTAACGCACGGCAAAATTTTAGCCCGATAAATCCAGTGGTTTGAACCACTGGATGTATCGGGCTGAAATTTAGCATTCAGGTAGATGTAAACTACGTAAGCACTTGCCATGGATTCACGAGTTGCCACTCCAGCCTCTAAGATCATCACAAAACATGACGAAACATAAAAAACTAACGCAATCGAACAAGTTGCCGTTGACGATTTACTTCCTCGCGTGGGCCGACATCGGATTATATTAACGAGATTAGATTGCTCTTAATGTCTGTGAGACAGCTCAGGCGTCGATTGTTATAATTAATGAGTCACGTTGTTATCAGGTCATGTGGCTCTTTGTCTACTTGGATGGCGTTTACTGATCATTTCACTATGCAACTTTGAATATACACTTGTCTATATACTACTATATACAGATATACTAATAATATAAAGGGTTTGTGTGGCTGTGCGTGCCGTTCGTGGCTTCACACCTTTGAATAGCTTGAAGAATTAGGATAACCACTATACATACTGTTAGAGGAAGAAAAAGAAATGCCATATGTATTAGAGGAAGTAAAAGAAATGATGTTGGTCACGTGACCGAGTCCATAAAAGGACTGCGAGCTCATTCTGAGCTCTCTTTTCCGTAGGATTCACTAGCTAAGGGGTACCTCTGCCCGTTTGAATGGTCACGCTGTATTTTTCTCATTATTTATTTGTCTGTAATTGATTTTTGAAGTGATTCAGTTTGTATGTGTAAAGAGCTTGTTAATTTGCTAAAGATTGTGACTTATAGTAAAACTGTTCTATGTGATAAGTATTTTCTTTTATTTGCTTCCACTTCTGGTTATCCTAAAATCAGAAGTGGGATACACCATACGCCTTCTATTCCGCTCTGACCATTGAATACGGCAGTTTGACATTTCTTTTGACATTTTCGTTTATGAGATTTTACAAAAGCGTATTTTATTGTTATAAATACGGATTACGTGAGTTGTTGAGCTACATGTAAGTATCGTGTACCTCCGTGAGATCTGGTGAGTGTTCCAAACTTATTCTTGTGCCCAACATCGCTATTGAAGCTAATTGTAATTGTGTCCTAAACTTTCGCTTGCTTGGTGTATAAAGAAAAATGTTGTAAATATGCCCAATAGCGGTTGTGAAAGCAGGAGCCGCCCTGGAAGACCCGAGTTGCGTTGTCATTGGCGTGATTTACGCTCTAGAAATGGCGAGTTCTGTTCTAGAAGTCGCGATACGTGTTGCGGCTGTCATAATTCAATGGCAGACCATATGTTTCTCTAATCCACTTACTAATTCAACAAATTTAACATGTTCTAGATCGTTTGTCGATGTCTATGATGGTTGGGGAACAACAGCGTACGCCTTGCGAGCCGACGGCTGCCAATGTGTCACATGCAACTCCATCGCTGCAATCACCGCGGCTGCGGCAGCGCGCGTGCATGACGCAAGCACGGTTGGGTGTGGTGCGGTGCTTCTTCAGGTTCATGAAAACGGACTCAAGCGAGTGGTTGGCTATTTTAGTAAGCGAATTTAGGGAGCGGTGTCTTGATACCATTCGTGTGAGCTCGAGACTCTAGCAGCTGTTAAGATCTTGCAGCACTACAGACATTATTTAGGCTGTATTCTCTTCAAAGTGGTTACTGACTGTAATGCACTTAAGTTCACGCAACAGAAAAATAAATCTATTGCTACGTGTTGCCGGATAGTGGATGTATTTACATGATTTTAACTCTACCTTGGAGTACCGTTAGGGTAAAGGACATGAATGTCACGTGCAGACTATTTTAGTCGTAATCCAGTTAATGTTTAGTCTTCTTAGAATCTTCCACGATGAACATGGACTTTAGAGATTGTTAGAAATAATTTTTGATTCCCTTGCTTAAGATCATTTGTGCAGAAATACACAAATCATTGTCTTATTTGTTACACGCATAGAAAGGTACCGAGTGCTCCACAACAACCAATACACTCTTGGTATAAACCTTATGTCTCTTAGACATACATAGTTCATGCAGATGTATTAGGTCCTCTACCTCAATCAAATGGTTAGCGATATGTTCTGATTGTAATAGATGCTTTTTAGGGTTCTTACCCAAAGGGTAAAACGGGACCCTATTGCAAAGCCTGCGCTGTCTATTTGTCTCCAGGCAGTATCTCGTAATTAGATCAGTAGTATTTGTGTGAAAGAGTAACAAACATGCATACATACGTTCATACGTACATGCATACATACACGCATTCTCACAAACTTTCGCGTTTATAATATTAGTAGGATGGTGGTACGGAACCCTTCTTGCGCGATTCTGACTTGTATATAGCCGGTTTTTAAAAAATATTATTCGCTGTGTCCTGTGCTTGGTCAAGGCACTAATGAGTTAAAGCGACTCTTTACAATTGTTGTTTCTTTATTCGGTACACCAGAATTAATAGTAACAGACTGTGGTAGAATGTTTCAGAGTTCAGTGTTTTCGAAATTTGTATCAGAGTTAGGTAACGATTCATATGTCATTATACCGGAGATGCATCATTCAAACAGGCAGGTAGAACGTTGTCGTTGAACGTTACTGAACGTGATCGTAAACATTGTAATTATCGTCGAGATGAATGGGCAGACATGTTGATCCTTAGCTACTGCGACGATAGTAAGGAACCCTACAGCAATATCACATGACGCGACGGGCTCCATACCCGGCCTGTCGTGGGACGAGGGGCGGACGAGCCTTCTGTGCGATGGAGATCAACTCGGTTCGTCATGAGGTTTTGTTGACAAAAGACTTGAGCTAGCTGTCCACGGTCCATGATGAACGTTGACTATGGATTGAGTTATTAGTGTTTAAAAAATAGGGCAGTATGTGTCATCATTGGCCTGTGTTCATCTATTGCAGATGATTCAGGTGGCGTCAGATAGAGGAATGAATTAGTAATGAGGGAACATCTTCGTTCGTGACTTAAAAATGTCGTGGTGTCCGTTTATGTGCTAACTTGTTGAGCCAGGTGCTGTCGTGAGTAGTGACGCCGTCAGCTAGTGTCCTTTTCCATGCATTATGTTCCTTAGCTTGGCTCACCCAGGTCAAGTGATCAATGCCAAGTGATGCCATGTCGCGTTTGGTGCAAACGAGAAACGTCCATCCGATGCACGTGTCCTAGCCAACGAAGGTGTCTTTGTTTTAGTAAAGCCATGACACTAGGTAGCTTAGCGATAGCAAGTATCTCGCCGTTTGTAAACTTCTCCTCCCATTTAATGCCCAAGATTTTGCGAAGACAGCGCATGTGAAAGTTATTGAGCTTTCGTTCCTGCTTAGCATATGATGTCCACGTCTCAGCTCCGTACAAGAGTATGCTTAAGACGCAAGCTTGGTAAACAAGCATTTTTGCGATTGTGCGATTTGTTAGATGTGGCTATGGTCGCCACGCCGCTATCATTGTGACGAGAGATTGTGAGTTCAATCCCCACACAGAACAATTATTTGTGCTTTGCACGATTAGTGGTTTTGAGTCCAGTTATACTTTGTGACCGTTGTTTGAATGATTGCAAAAGTCCCCGTGACACAAGAGTAATTCTTAATGCGGGAGTTGTCTTTTAAAAAAGAACTCAGTAGGATAATTAGTCCATCGCGTTCATATCCATCACGGACGAACGCGGACCAGCTCGCGCACGACACTCCATGGGAAGGGTCTTGTCCGTGGTAGCGCAGATCGTCTGTGGCTGTGCGCCGGTATCCGTCGCGAGGCAGTAACTTCAAAGGTGTGGTGCGACGGGATCCGAGTGTGTCTCATATTATGATAAGATTTTCCGAACCCTTCTCCATGATCCCACTGGAAGGATCACAGAACAGAGAATGTTATCTACTGTGATCAAACAAGGTTTCGTTTTAATTTTGTTGGAACGCATAATAGTTTAGTAATTGTTAATTGTTATTACAGCCGCAGTTGCTGCGACGATATGTACTTTCATTTTGGAATGAAGATTTACACAGACCAACGTGTACCGTTGAAAGAGCCCTGTCTGTGTGCGTTGCCGTCCGTGGTCGTCGGCTGTGAGTGATCCAGAGAACCACGTACCGTGGCAATCCAGCGTAAGAAAGATGGGTGTCCGTGTGGCGGCTGTCCTTGCGGCACCGTGTGGGCCGTGCGCACCCTGCGGTCCTTGCAGGCCTTCTGGACCGTGCTGCCTGTGTGGCTCAGGCGGTCAGTGCAAACCGAGGTGGAGTGGCTAATTGCGGTTATGCGGCTTTGTCTTCGTTCGGAAGTTGTGTGAGTGTCGTCACTGTACACGATGTTAGCCTGATTGAGCGACTGATCGACGCAATACTTTTTGGTCAACACCACAGATGATAAAAGTCATGTTTTTTTTCTGGTAAAGAGCCAATGCCATTGTTTAGATAAACGTTTCTTTCTGCTTGTGTATTATTTTCTGGTAACGGAGGTAATGTAAGGTATGGTAAGGTATAAGGTATTCTGGTAATGATGGTAAATAATTATGGCTACAGTTTATTTAAAGCTACTCTCTTAGTTTGATACCTACTGTGCTACGAGTAGGATTTCATCATCTATAGAATGACTGCGCCAAGGTTGTTTGTTTACAGTTTACTGGCTCGCCTCACTGGAGTGACAACGTGTTTGTCTCGCAATGGTGGTTGCGAGTGGATGGCCGATGCGGCGTTCTAGATGACCTGATGAGAAGTGCTTTCCTCGCATTGGTGGTTGCGAGTGGCTGGCCGAAGCGGTTTCCCGGATGACATGTTGGCGTTTGGCTGCTGTCTACGTCTGCTGTTGTTGTGTGAAGTGAACGTGCCTCTGTCTATATTAGGGATGAAAATGGCGAAAGATACTCATTTGTTTTTTTCGCAACTTTGAAACTTTCCAGTAAAATACATGTAACTTTGGAATAATACAAATATAGGGCTGTTTGAAAAATACAAGTTTACATGTATAATACGTGTATTAATCAATGTATTTTTCATAAATTACAACGAAACGAATTATTATTATTAAAACAAATTAATATATTATCGTGCAAGTAGTATTTGTTGGGGTTTATTTGTGAACAAGACAACAACCAATTGAATGATTTTTAATTATATATGTAAAAGAGGATGCTGATTAATGCTGATTTAACCATAAAGTTATTTTATCATTATTAGTCCTAAAATACAGTAAAATATATGTAAAATACATGTAAAAAACGGAAACTTTCGAAAGATACATCGTAAGACCTCTTTGAAAGTTTCTGTTTTTTATTGAAAAATACAAAGCCCGATTGAAAAATACATGTATTTTACTTGTGATTTTCAACCCTAGTCTATATCTTCCCTCGGTGTGATGACCTGAGGTGGTAACCAGTGGTTGGTGTTGGTGAGAAATATGCGAGTGGCCTCTATTTCTCACACCGGAGATAGCGAACGCAGGGCTTCCTCTCTGTGGTTTGTTTTGACTTTATAGACTTTATTGTGTGTGACTTTATTGACTTTATTATGTATGACTTTATGACTTTGTATATGACTTTGTATATGACTTTGTATATGACTTTGTGTTTGGCTTTGTGTTTGGCTTTGTGTGGCTTTGTGTGGCTTTGTGTTTGGCTTTGTGTTTGACTTTGTGTACGGCTTTGTGTACGGCTTTGTGTACGGCTTTGTGTACGACTTTGTGTACGACTTTGTGTACGACTTTGTGTACGACTTTGTGTACGACTTTATTGTGTATAACTATATGTCTAAAACAAAATAGATTTTGTCTTCATTGTTTTACAACTGGTGTTATGTTCTCAGATGATGTCAAGGTGACCTGAAATCAACGTCTAGGCTAGCTGCCACGTACGAGAGATTGACTAGGCCTATGCCTAGCACCTCCGTAGTTGCGGAGCCCCTGCGGTGCCCCTGCGGAGCCCCTGCGGAGCCCCTGCGGAGCCCCTGCGGTGCTCCTGCGGTGCCCCTGCGGTGCCCCTGCGGAATCTAAGAGGAGTCCGAGAACGTCCTCCTGTCAGGAGAGGCCGTGTTAGAGGAAGAAAAAGAAATGCCATATGTATTAGAGGAAGTAAAAGAAATGATGTTGGTCACGTGACCGAGTCCATAAAAGGACTGCGAGCTCATTCTGAGCTCTCTTTTCCGTAGGATTCACTAGCTAAGGGGTACCTCTGCCCGTTTGAATGGTCACGCTGTATTTTTCTCATTATTTATTTGTCTGTAATTGATTTTTGAAGTGATTCAGTTTGTATGTGTAAAGAGCTTGTTAATTTGCTAAAGATTGTGACTTATAGTAAAACTGTTCTATGTGATAAGTATTTTCTTTTATTTGCTTCCACTTCTGGTTATCCTAAAAATACAATTAATAATATAATGAATAATAATATCAAAAACTTTGACACGAGGTTGACCACTAACTATACGATAGAAATGGGGTATGTATAGTGACAAAAATGCCTATCTATCTCGGTCTGTAATGAACCTAGCTGCTGATCATGAGGTCTCTAGTTTGATTCTCGACTCAGATAAAGTTCTATTTGTCTTTTCTGATTTAAATTTGAATATGTATTAATTAGCAGTAGCCCCGAGTCTGGTTAAGTGCCCCGTAAATGGCAAAAGGCTCACTGCTACGAAACATGGGCGTATTTCATACTTGTGGTGATATTGTGTTAATAATTGTGTATGAAAAATAAATATAAATTGATTGCTATAATTTTCCTGTTGTCTCATCAATCATTACTTAACAATGACCACAAAAATATCAATTAACGTGTCCCACAAACTCAAAGTTCAATTTTTCAAGATAATTGTTCATATAATAAATAAATGGCGCCCAGTAAATACATCACATAGTTTGTGAAGGTCTATACCCAACTAGCACACAAGCTGCTTATACAGTCGTTATACAGCCTGATAGTTGCATAAGAGTCGTTCAAATGCTGTACAATTCTCTATAAGTTGTATACTAGCTATTTAAAAAACCCTTTAACAGCTAGGCGGGACAGTAGCCGTTTAGTAGGAAACTAATGACTTATAGTGATATATGAGCATGTAATTGCATCGCTAGACAGCCTAGGGAAGTATAACTGAGTTAATAGAATCTTCTATAACACCGTTAACTGTATAAGGGGACTTTAGGAGATAAAGGAGTTTAAACGGAGTTATGCGTTGCGCTTATAGCGCTCAAGAGCGTAAATAAGCTTTTTGTAATGCCTTAGGTTCTATAACAGATTTTTTTAGGGCTAGTGTATTACTCATCTATAAAAGAGTTGCGTAGGTCTTTAATAGCGCCTTGAGCTTTATATCAGATATTTATATGGCTTCTGTACGGCAAATAGATGTATAAGGTATCATTCGAAACATTTTTACAGCCATGGGGATTACAGAATTATGTTAAGCACCTAAAGCGCTATAACCGAGTAATATACCTTTATACTAAAGCTTAAAATTATTATCATAATATATTTACATAGGTGCAGTGGTGGTTCAGTCTGTCTAAATAATAATCTATGTAATAAAATAAAATAAAATAAAATAAAATAAAATAAAATAAAATAAAATAAAATAAAATAAAATAAAATAAAATAAAATAAAATAAAATAAAATAAAATAAAATAAAATAAAATAAAATAAAATAAAATAAAATAAAATAAAATAAAATAAAATAAAATAAAATAAAATAAAATAAAATAAAATAAAATAAAATAAAATAAAATAAAATAAAATAAAATAAAATAAAATAAAATAAAATAAAATAAAATAAAATAAAATAAAATAAAATAAAATAAAATAAAATAAAATAAAATAAAATAAAATAAAATAAAATAAAATAAAATAAAATAAAAAAGATTTTCAAACTATTTTAATATTCAACGACTGACCCCTAAAAGTACGAGTAAAATGCTGGTGTGCGACCAAAACAGTTATATTGAAGCACTCGTAAACATATTTTTTGAGGTTATTACGATCTTTTGAAGATCATATAAATCTATAGCCTGGTAACGTTAACATAATTAAAATCATTTTTTATTACCTATAACCCTAATTAAATTATCTGTAACCCTCAAAGTCTTATTTATGTTCAAAATACAATTTCCAAATCCACATATCTATATAATTTTTGCACTTAAAACTGAATATTTTGAGGGCGCATGAAAATATTGACGATAATATACATATATATTGACAGCAAACTGGAACTCGCACTTTCATATCACATACACAAAGAAATAAAAGCGATAGACTACTTGTTATTTTAATAATCCAATCCGTAAAAATAAAATGTCTCCTCATTTGTCACTGATGATTCATTTTAAAAAATATATTTAGTTTACACCATAATAAACCGACTATATTACTAATTTAGAGCGTTAGCATTTATAACCGTTACACAGTAGCGCTAAAATAAGGTAAAGGTGGTATAATCGCGCTGCAAGAGCTTTTTCGAACGCTCGTGGCGCTAACCACCTCTGTACAACAGCTGGTAAGCGCCACGAAGCTGCGAAAAAGCTCTTGTAGCGCGATTATACCACCTTCATCTTATTTTAGCGCTCCTGTATTACTACTATACTACGTACTATTATAATTACTATTTACGACCACTGTAGATCCAATGTAGAGCTATAAGCTGGACAGTATGGGCCTATTTGACGCTACAAGAGATCTGTAGCCGCTTATAGAACCACTATACTTCTTACTAAGGAGCCTAAGGCGTTATAAAAATCCTTTAACCGGCCATTGTACAGCTTGTTATAGCGCTTGTGTGCTAGTTGGGTAGTAATTGTATACAGCTGCTCATTCCGGCGAAGTAATTTATTTTCATCGGTATTTCTACTTACCTTTGTTTTAAAGTGAAGTTATTTGATGACTGATAGTAAATTTTACTTATTATTGTCCCACTGCTGTCAAATGATATCCATTCGGAATGATCTAAGTACAGATTGTCGACTTTAAATCCTTTCATGAACTGTTTCAAGGCACTATTAGACACGCAGAGCTTTTTTCATGTTGTTTTTCAAATATTTTCAGACTTTTTTAAAATGATGGGTGTCGCCAAATAAGTTAAACACAATAAGGTGTTTCTGAAAGCAAAAGACTCTTTGACAGTTCTGCCAATAAGGCGATCGAAGCGTAATTGTAGTCGCTCTCGCACCCTGCAATTTTCTTCAAGCGGGACTAAACATCATTGAGATGTAATGAAAATTTTCAAGTTGTTTAATAATCTCATATCAAGAACTTATTATGATTCGTGAGTTAGACCAATGAATAATGAAAAAAATTGTTTTATTAGTGTTTAGTATAACGGCAATTAATTTTCACATACACAAAGCTTTTGACAAGACGAGTATGTTTAAATAAATAATAATTAATCAGTCATATTAATTCAATTGCATTTACAAATCATTCTAGAAAAAAACATCCATACATATAAAAAATTACCTTTCATACTCAAGAAAGTATAAACTATTTCTATTGTATCAAACTTAATTCATACAAAACCCATTCAGATTCATCCACACAATTAATTTTTGAATAATAGATATCTTAATCAACAAATAGATGGAATATGTCATCATCATACATTCATACAAGTTGTTGCATGTATGGGTGATGGATGGAATTAATAAAATCATACAAAGATGCCATACAAAGGATTGACATTCAGTAAAGACAAATTGTGGCCGTAGTATAAACAGTATGGTAGTTATTGTAGTATATGTAAAGACGTAAGAAGCTTAGAAGCTTAGAAATTATCGTGTTTCTTTCGGATCTTGTGACAAGTTTGCTGTTAATACGGTGTTGTAAAGAATACATTTTTTAATGCTTGCCTTACTTAATTTAATATAAAAAATGCCAAAGAATTTCTAATTTTTGGTACTCCAGGATTGACTAGTTTTTGTATTTTACTATCGGAATTGCGTATTATTGATACATTGCGTATTATAAAAAAAATACAAAGCTCCATCAAGGCGACAGTTCACTGTAAATCACGTTTTTTTTTTGAAAGCTACATAAATACTAATAAAATATCTCATTATGTACTATGTACCTTAAAAAAATAAGTAAAAACTAAACAAATGCATCGTTTATCTCTAACAAAATTTATCTACAATCTCCCCATATACTATTAAAAAGCAAACGATATGAAAACTCTTAAAGGATTAGAGGCGGTGACAGATCCGTTTCCACAATAAAGCCTGTGCCACAATTGATTTATGATTGCAGCGAATAAACGTTGTGTGCTGGCCCTATGTGCCCCTGGTGGTTTATTTGGACCTTAGTGAATGGAGTGAGGAGTTCACGTCTATATTGGTAGGCTTAAGATTAAGGCTCGACCACCGATACTGTGTTTTGTATAAGCAGTTTTGTGGCATGACGTTTTGATTTTTTTGGATCGGAAGTGCTTTATTGGTAGTAGAGTTTGGTTGAGTTTTATGTCTTCGGTTTATTTGAAGTATTGAATGATGTGTTGCAAATTGGTTTTTTGGGGTTGTGAGACAATTTCCTTGATGTTTGATGTATAACTGAAAATCTTTCAAAAGTTTTTTTTAACTATTAAATCTGTTTATCAAGCCACAGAAGAATATTTTTGTTTGTTTGCTATCACTAAACTCCAGACGGTATTCATGTGAATTTCATTTGAAAAAGAAATTTCATGTGACACTTCATTTTAAAAAAAGCTCAAGTGATTGAAATCGTCACAAACGCATCTGATTTTGAAATATCTTTGAACGTGTCATTCATATTGCTTCGATTGACAAAATATTATACTAAAGCATAGAAAATAAGCTTAACTTTGCATATCTTTGAGGTTCACTACCTCATTGAACACTATCCTAAAATTAACTTAAAAATCCATACATTAAACAATGATAATTGAACAAAAAAGCGATACAAATGGTTGCAGGAGGTGGTCGTTACTGGCCGCTTATTGTCACCGTGCCACAATGGGGCCGAGTCAAAGCGTATAGTTGTGAGCAAAAATATCGCGCCGTGTCCGTGATATATGGTCGTGTGAGCTTCAGGGCTGTGGGGAGAAAGTTTGAGGAGTTATGGACTGGAATTAAATGTTTTGAAGAAGGTATATAACTATGAAAATATTGGGATGATGAAAAACAGCTGTCTTGAAGTGAAAATAAGCAAGTGCTTGTGTTTTTAGTAGGTACAACTAGCTTTTCGCTCGCAGCTTTACTATGTGGGAATTCATCCCCTTCGAATGTAATTTCCAAAAATCCTGGAAGCAATCTTCATGCCAAATTTCAGCTTTCTACGTTCAGTAGTTTTGGCTGTGCATTGTCCATCAGTCAGTCAGTCACTCAGTAACGGAAGATTTTTAAATATATTGATTCATGATTAAAGTACAATATTGTAACCTATAGTAAGAATCTACGGAATATTGGGAGATAAAAAGCAGCAATCTCTATTGTAAAAGAAGTTTATGAGTCTAACTTAATTACTCCAGTTATGATTGGATTGTCATGAAATGATGCCTAATTTAAACGTAAATATTTTAACAATTTATCCGTAGAAGCATTACACAGACAGACAATCGTGTTTATGATGACATTAATAACTCATTACTTAGTAAATATCATAATTTTAGATAAAAATAACCCAAACATTTTTCATTAATATGTAAATATACTAGTAATAATAATAAATAAACAAAATAATAAACAAGCCTACAAATACGCCGCCGTATATGAATACGTGTGTATTCAAATATAATAATTATAATAATCAATGTTGTGGCGGCGCGGCGGCGGTGACAATCCTGCGCGGTGCGTAGGCGCAGACAACGTTTGTGAATGGTCCACTCTACATCTGTGCAGGGGAGGACAACATTTGGTAACGATACTTTACTTTATAGCCTTTCTTTTGCTACTATAGCTTACTAAGGGTAGGGTTTTCTCTTATTCTTTAAATTATGTAGACGTTGCTAGTTTTGCACTCATTATCTGTTACAATCTTCAAAATATTTATCAAATTATGTAGCATGAAATAAAAAATTGGGTGTAAGCACCACTGCCTTCCTGACAGGGGTAATTATTAAAAAATATATTTACCTCACTAATAAAAAATATATTTTTACTGACCTACATTATTAGGTATATTATTAAAAATTTTACATATATATATATCTAAGAGAATAATAAGTTATTCCTGAAAATTTCAGCGTTGCATGATGCTATCCACAAAAATGAATTTTCAATAGAGACCTGTGGTTAATAGAAGACGTATAAAAACATATTTCAGGCTTAGTATTCATGACTAATAACTAAACTTAAAAAAAAACGTATCGTCAAACGTTCCAAAATGTTATCAAGCCCTATCTTTACACATGGGTCTCATAAAGAAATCATAAATAACACCACAGTACGAAGGCACGATATCCACTAATTTCAATGGTGTGGGATTCAATTTTATATGAATTAAAACTCGTCTCGCCAGCGTATATTGTTTGCTACTAACAAATAATAACTTTTTTGAACACAGTACTTTGAGTTTTTGATTTGGAATAAGGTGAGACTGTGGAGTATTTGAGTCATGTTGTTTGTTTATATTTACAAGTAGCCCTTTTTTCTTGATTCGGTCCATATTATTAAGTATTGACTTTATGACGGTTAAAATTTGTTTGAAAAATTTGTTCCTATAGGGCACGCTAAGGGCGCTGATTACTTTTAATTTAAAGTTTTCAGTCGCTACTCTATTGTTGACAGTCTATAAATAGTATGTAGCGGCTCGCTACATACAGCGACATCTACCGGGACCAGCGCGCAACCAACCACCACGCGCAGTGCGACTGACGTCACGAGTCCTAGATCGCGCTATCGAAGTTTGCACTGCAACTGACTATATATACAAGTTCCCGACTACAACAGTCGGGCAGCCTAGGCCCACCAGGCACGATCACCTCGCCTGGTCGGAGGATCCTCCCTTTGTGCTGGAGGAACATGATCACCTCGTTCCTCCACAGTGGTGACCCCGACGTGATTGAAAGCAGCCTTCACGAAGATCAGACCAGCAGCAGCAAACCTTCACACCCTCATCACTCCTCACTCCTACAGCAGCATCTTCGGCCACACCAGGGCACTCCACGAACATGTCGCTCACGCACATGACTGGCACACCCTACGGCCTCAGCGGCATCCAACCTGGGCATCATCGTCACGCTACTCTGACGCACCCAGGGCACCGCAACGCTTCGTCTCGACTCACCGCAGACAACAAGCACCTCGCCCCGACTCACTGGGGACACTTCACCGCACACCGCACACCGACACCGCACCTCTCCGACTCACTGGAGTTAGCGGCATACAGTTCCGACTCACTGGGACTTGCGGCATACAGTTCCGACTCACTGGGACTAGCGGCATACAGTTCCGACTCACTGGGACTAGCGGAATTCGAGTTCCGACTCACTGGAACTCATCAATGCATGGCACTGGAGAGACTGACTGACATGAAGAGAAGATCGACCTACGGTCTGAGGGGGAGTGATGTAGCGGCTCGCTACATACAGCGACATCTACCGGGACCAGCGCGCAACCAACCACCACGCGCAGTGTGACTGACGTCACAAGTCCTAGATCGCGCTATCGAAGTTTGCACTGCAACTGACTATATATACAAGTTCCCGACTACAACAGTCGGGCAGCCTAGGCCCACCAGGCATGATCACCTCGCCTGGTCGGAGGATCCTCCCTTTGTGTTGGAGGAACATGATCACCTCGTTCCTCCACAAGTACTTAATCACTTCTCAGGTAATAAGTGTGTAGCCAAAATAGTATTTTAGTGTCTAAGAGGTTGATTTTTACAAATGCAGGTATGTTAAGTATTTGTCTATGTATTTCCCTTTACTAAAGTACAAGATATTATTCAGAATAAAAACAACATAAAAATATTTCAACCAAAAATCAAAGCGAGTCGTGATCAGCATTGACACGTTACCGTTAGAAGTAACCTTCCCGAAGGAAAACTTCGTTCAGGGGTACATTAGGTTCTGAATTTTGTAGACAGCATTAAATTTCCTATGCTAACTTTGACGAGTATTATGCCTTCAAATACTTAAAAAGATGGCCAATTTAAATGGAAAAATTTTTACACAGTTAAAGTGTCAAAATGCCTGCAGTGACATAAAACGCCGCGACGCTGGGAACAAAACAA
Organism: Anticarsia gemmatalis; assembly: GCF_050436995.1. NCBI lineage: Eukaryota > Metazoa > Arthropoda > Insecta > Lepidoptera > Erebidae > Anticarsia > Anticarsia gemmatalis. Next base: position 1,148,864 of record NC_134764.1, on the reverse strand, counting down.
CTACACATCAAAACAATCAATTGTAATACACTTTATGATTGGAAATAATTGATACATACCAGTGTAATTAAGAATTAATTAAACAGGCGCTTGTTTTAATTAACTGCCCATTAATTCTCACACTCGACGGATCAGCTACAACACAAGCTTGTTATGCATTTTGTTACTTTGTTTGATGAACAAGGAAAATATCTTGAAGGGGCTTGTAATATTTTCTACAGTCGGTACCATCGAGTATCGAGAGATTGACATTTAAAATGTACTTCAAAATTGATTCCTATGGCCTCTAGGCGCCCTGATATTTGTAGACAGCTAAGCGATAGTCGACAATCGATAGTTGTGGAAAATGGCGTTATTGATGTCAAATTGGTTCTTGCATCTGCTTGTTTATTATCAATGTATATTGTGTTCAAAAAAGATTTATTTGGCACCAACTTGACTGCCCAATTTTTATAGCTCATGTGTCTTTGCTATAAACTACCTGGATAAATTGCTGTAGGGACATACAACTTATTCTGGGCATGTCCTTCCGGTATTGCACTTATCTATTCCACCAGGCTATGAGAGGGAAAAATTAGAGAGTGTACCTATGTATTGTGCGCACACTTGGACACTACAAACAAAATTCTGCACAATTGACCGGAGCGATGGAATAGAGAGTGTACCAGCTGTGTATTGTTCATAGACTTAGACACTAAACATAAATCCTGCACAGATGACCAATAAGCAACTGGCCGCAATAGATATCAGAGGTGGACATTGTTATCAAAAATAAGTCATACTAAACTTACAAAAACTCTAAAGTATGATACAAACAAGCCTTTCGAAAAAATATTTCCTTTATAAAAGAGTCCACGGCTCATTCTCTTGACAAACATTAGTACCGTCTTATTGAAGAGTTTTTGTTTGGCCACAACACATCGAGTCGTCATTGTGTTCACTAAAGGTGATTTATTATATGTATTTATATGGACATTAATTAATCTGTCATAATTCGTGGTCAATGGAGGATTTGAGGTTTTTTGTTTTGAGTTTGATGTATCAAACTGTCTTGATAAAATAAGTGCTTTTTGTATTTTTATTTGATACATAAAGTTTTGTAAATGTTTAGTTAGTTATAACTTATATGTGGTTAAAAAAAAAACTCTTGATTTGGACTAACAGCAATGTCATTTAAATTAGAAAAGTAAAGTTATTATTATAGTGAAATAAAATTCATTCTAGACTTATAAAAAATTTGATAGTACTTAATACATATTTATAAAGTTCAAGTCTATTAACCGTTTTAGAAAAATATTTATGCATAGCAAAGATATTACCAAAATACAATAAATCACTAGGTTTTATTTTTCTTTTCTTCTTCCCTTATAGTCTCCTTCTTCCTCTATCCCCTCCTTCATTACCCTCCAATTTTACTCAAAATTTCCCAAAACCTCCATACGAAAACAAAACAGCATCAAAACTCATCTAAGGGTGTCGTTACACTAATGTCATTGACACGGTATTGCGTGAACGGATGTCAAACGTATTTAATAATTAAGACTTTACACATCTCATGTATCACTACCTTAAAACACCAACTACCAACAATTAAAATTTGAACCTTATGCTATAGCAATAAAGTTGAGTTTTCTTTGGCAGTTGGGTGTTAGTTATAACGTTTTTGTTTGCATTAGGTATTGATGACCAAAGTCATTGGTATGAATATAGGATCATGCAGTCAATTATGGTCGGAGCGATCATCGCACGGATAGTATTATTACTAATTGAGTCTGTTTTTTTAGTTAGTCAGACGGTTTGGACAGTTTGTTGAGCAATTTAGGGTTGATAAGGATGTGGCGTAATGTTTGGTGCCCGGTTGATGTAATTTTTATGGGGTTTTTGAATAGTCATGTAGATGCTTGATTAAGGGATATGTCCTTTGTATATGTATTAGTTATGGAATAGAAAATTAAAAGGTTGAGGTTAGATTTTTCTTGTTATGGATTAGTAAGTAAATGAAAGTTCGATTCTATTTTAATTATTACTATAATTGTATAGAGTTACAGTTAATGTCAGGTATAAAAATAAGTATGGCTTGCCAAATACATTTAAAAATTAAACGGGACAAAATCTTGACTTCCTAAAACTTATTTTTGATAATCTAGACTTCCAAAAGATGTGAATAAATTTTAATAATACAAGTAGGTAGGTACTAAGACTATAGTATGGAGCGTTTCACACTTAAAAAGTATATACACTTAAATATATGCATAAAGTATATATTATACACGGTACAAAAATAGTAATTTGATTAGTATGGGTGTCGAACCCACGACCACTCACGACAACTACTTCAACAACCGCAACATATCGTCTTGTGACATAATAAAACTGTTACTTTTAAGCAGATTTCAATACTTTATGACTCCATAAACAGTAAAAATCTTTTATATTTAAATTATATTTATCGCTACAGTATATTTCTTTGACAGATATTCCATTAATACTTAAATGTACCTGCTGATAACTTAATCCCGATCGAAGTTTGTTGTTGTCTCGCTCACACTTAAGTGTTTGTCGATATGTACCTCTCTGTTTAACGGATGAGCGGAGCTGTCAAAACGTCAAATAAAATTAAGGCAAGGTGTTCAAAGATTATGAAGGGTAGATGTGACTGTTTCTTATTGTAGGTTCTATTAAACACTTCTTACGAACTTATATCACTGATGATAAGATACGAGAAAACTTTTATCTAGGTTTCGTTGTCTCGAAAAAGATGATGATTTTGTAATAAATGATATAGTTTCTGAGTAGCAAACGACACAGTTCTATTTGATTATCTTAATAATTACAAGAATCATGGACGAAGGTAAAGTTGTCCATAGTAAAAAATCTATTTAATTAGGTCATGATTTGAAATGTATCAAGATAGACACCAAATTGTGCATTAATTTTTCCAACATGACTTATCTCTATGTCGATTATTAAAGACTACAACAGCTTTTCACAAAGAACTTGTTAACTAACCGTATTGGACGTCACAATTTTTGAGATATCAAAAATGTTCGCTTATTTTCCATTTGTACTATTATAACCGTAAAAATAACGTATTAGGTAGAATATCTTAATCTAAACTTAGACGGCTTCAAACACATCGCCTCTTCAAACTTAATCTTTGCATCTCTAATCGAAAAATTGAGTCAGTAATTAATTCGGAAGCTTAGAAATTTGACGACAAACTTGATATTAAGGGGAATCGTTAAACGGTCAATTAATTTTGTTCCCCTGATCGGTTATTTGTTGATTCAATTATATTATAGACTGTGATGTTTTGAAGGCGCTAGAGTTCTTCACTTTTAATATTTATTAAAATGAAAGATTCGAGTTTGATCCAATGGCTTTAGAAGTGATTTTGATATTAATTTGTGTAAAAACATTGTGATAGCAGGAGCAAAGTTTAGGCTAAAATATAGTCAACTAGCTGACCCGCGCAACTTCGCTTGCGTCACATAAGAGAGAATGGGTGAGAATTTTCCACGTTTTTATAACACTTTTTTACTGTTACTCTGCTCCTATTGGTCTTAGCGTGATGTTATAAAATATACTTTTTTTTCACGAAAAATATTCTTAAAATTATTTATATCTCTTAATATAACGAAGTCGCGCTAAGCCATATCCGCCATTAAAACAGTTGCCATGACAACGGAAATTTGTTATTTATTGTCATTATAATATTGATTATTCGCGACTTCGTTCGCCACCTGAATTTTCCCGGGAAATGCGTCATTTTCCCGGGATAAAAAGTAGCCTATGTCCTTTCTCGGGTATCAAAATATCTCCATACCAAATTTCATGCAAATTGGTTGAGTAGTTTAGGCGTGATTGAGTAGCAGACAGACAGACAGACAGACAGACAGACAGACAGACAGAGTTACTTTCGCATTTATAATATTAGTATGGATAGATCTACTATTACTAATTGGCCGTTTTCTATGATGATAAAATGTATGTCCGTCAGTGTACTCTGGTGAAGTGTAGATAGTCTTTGCATCTCTTCAAGGGCTTTTTAAAGAACTATCGGGAATACAAGGTTTTCTAGGCTATATCTATCTAGATAATAAAACAAACAAAATAGGTGTGTTGCATTTGTTTGCTTTAACAGTGAAGGAAAACATTTCCATTCCCAATAGTGGGACAGTCCAGAATTATTTTTTTCTTTTGTCAAGAAATCGAGGGTAAAAAATCCCTTAACAAAACTAACTAATCCTACAAACGTTTCCCTACTCCAATCACCATAAAGCATTGTATAAAAATAAAAAGTTTTGTTCAAAAGACAAATCGCAAGTCGCAGCGATTAGTCGTCGCGTTTTTACGACATATCTGTCAGAGTTCGTTCGATGCCAATCTAACTTTGTCGAGACGTACCAACACGTTTATACCATTTACATGTGCCGCTGTTGGAGAGAAAATTATGACTTTTGGGGAAATTTCTAGAGCATTGTTTTATTAAAGCGAAGTGAAAAAAGATGACAGGCATTATAATTATTATACAGTGTCAAGAAAGGAAAGTAGTTTATTAGATAGGAAATCAAGCGGTCCAAAATTCGGTTAAATAATCTATTGGATTTTTCTTCTTAAAGTTATTTGTAAAATTTAGTTTGGTGTCAAAGGCTTTGAAATGGATGTAAATATACCTTGTCTAGAGTTACAATTATTGGTTATTATTTTTCCCTGCCATGATATCGAAAATTCAAAGTACAGCATGAGTCTTATCTGTAAAAAGAGTTTTAAGGATGAATAAATAAAAATACACATAAAAATACAAAACTATTAAATAAGAATTGACACTGCTTGACTTTCTACACTGCTGCTGACACTATACATTTGGACTCAACTTAACAAGACTGATATTATGAAAAATTACAGACGCAAGCAATCTTCAGACACATTTCAGATCTCCTGAAACCCCACACTCCCACGACACAGTACAGATACAACTTATTTTAAGTTTTTAATGTAATATCCTTTGGCGGAGTTCGGTGGTTGATCCGAAGTATGGAATAATTCAGTGGCTGGAGCAGATTCCCCTCGTGTGCACTACGCTTCAATAGACGACACGTTCACTTTTGTACTACAGTTACTTCTTGTCTTAGAAATATTAGCTGTTGTTTTTCTCTTTTTAGTAGACAAATATGTAGGTGTTCTAGTCACCTAAAGATTGATATATTATCATTATTGAATTGGCGCTACCTTCCGAACTGGCGGTAAATTCACTCTCTGTATCATTGACTATCATAGGTGACAGAATTTAACCTAAATGAATACCTAAATGATTTGATTTTGATTTTGAAGTTAGTGAAAGTAATATTTAATAAAGCTTGAATAGCTAAGGCACATACAGATAAAAGCCCGGCCAGTGAAATGTTAAGGATTAATCATATCATATTATGGCTCGGACAGTTGCAAAGATGGTCGATCGCTTATTTGCCGATGGTACAAGAAGCCGTAAAAATGAAAGAATAACTAACTAAATCCTGGCTAAACACTTAAAATACTTTGCAATTATAACGTTAAATATTTTTATATTATAACTTAGGAAATAAATAAATCAGCGGGCAGGACTACACGCATAGGTTATTTTTAATAAGTCTATGGACTTACAAAAACATAGGAAACATTTTTAAATATTAGTAATTGGTAATATAGATAAGAAATCATCATTAGATACAGGAATATTATTTAGTATGATCTTCGTTCGTTCTTAAAAAGACCTATGACTGACAAGAAATAAGCACCTACAAATCGCTACAATAAAAACACAACACACCCCCACTCTCCATTCCGGAATGGAAGGAAGTCCACTATTTATAAGTTGTTTTTATCCGAATCTTCGGTATACAATCAAAAGTTGTTCATCTCAATCAAACTTTTAAATGGCGACCCGCTATAATTCCACTCTTCTTTATATTAACGCGTCCCGAGATGTACTTATTTTTATTTGACTGTTAAAAAGTTTGGATGTTCTATCGTAATTGGATATATAGATACTGACTATGGTCCCGTGTTTGATTCCCAGGTCCAATGTTTGTTTGTTTGTTTGTCGTTGTGGTCAACCTAGTGTCAAAGTTGTTCAAGCCGTCCGAGAAGCCTTTGACGTGGCTAAACGACTGTTATCTTAGTAGACAACAACCGGGACCGATTTTTTACGTGCCCTCCGAAGCACGGAGACGCTCAGTTCAAATACCACTATGCGGTCACCCATCTATGGAATGACCGCGTCAATGGTTGTTTAACCCACAGATCGTTTACCGACCGGTGAGCGCCTGAGCCAGAGCTATGGGCGCCTCCAGGTCGAATAAATTTTGGGTATTTAAAATTTCCTTTAGAATATTTTCTATTGCAGTTAGTTTTGTCACGTGCGACGGAAGACTTACCACTTGACTGTATATCATACAACCCTGTCTACTCTTTCAAGTATTAACAGAGGGGTAATGTTGTAAAAAAGACGTATATTATATTATTATTTCTATTAATAATTAATTATAGCCAGTTGTATTCATCAGTTAAGCACTGTTTGACTCGGTCATTCTACAAATGGGTGACCAAGTTTTTCTATTTGGATAACTATATCCAACTAGCTCTTCTAATAAGGCTCTACCCCCTTTCCGAGCTAGTGGTAGATTCAGTAATTGTAACGACTATCATAAGTGTCAATATTTGACCTAAATGAATAAATGATTTGATTTCGCAATAAGCTTCTATCTCTCTCTTCATTATGTTTCCAATCAAATATAGCTTTACAAAAACAATCAAATTAAGCTATAAACACAATTATAGTAAAACATGGCCACTACAACACAGATTATCACAAAAATCACATAAAAGTACCGTCCACCACGTTTAACTTATGTCCGACAATAACTTTAAGTTTTAAGGCACTTTTAAAAATAAATTGCAAAATACAAATTACCGAATACAACATCAATATCGTATTCAGGCAATAATCGTCAGTTTGTTGCCTAAATGACCTTCGGGGGATGGGCTAAGGTGTGAGCGAATGACGGAATAAAAAATTCCACCGTATTATAAATATTGGTGGCCGTATAAGCTAATATTTATAATACGAACCTTGTCCTTAATACAAATATTTTTTTTTATATATTTTTTTATACAAAGCAGAATAGTAATTATTGAAGTTTTTTGACGACTTAAAATGTTAAGAAAACTTTTATTCTATAGTCCCACACTCGATCTAAAATTTAATATTACTAACTGTTCTAATTTAGATTTTGGAGAAGTAAAAACAACTATTTTTTATTTGAAGAATGATGATTACTACGTATTTTCCTAACGAAAGCCATAAAGAAATAAAAATAAGTTTTCTAAAAAATTAAAAAAGTATCTACTTAGTAGTTTATAAATATCTATAAACATACATACAAATATACATGTATAAAACACAAGCTACTGAACCATATAATATTACTCTTATACATACAATATAAATACATTATAATACATAAACTTATAATATATAATCAAAGCTCTTATACAATATATACATATATGTACATCTTAAGTACTGCTATAATTAAATGAGACTCGACCGTGTCCACAGACAAACTGTTCAAACAGTTTTGTGGACCATAAGTATAAGTTTCATGTAAGAAACACTGTTTTAATAATAATAAATAAATAATAATAATAATAACAAACACACTACACACTTAAACTCACACACGCTGCATCTACTTGGTACCCACCCGTAGATGCAGTTAAAAACCAGCTTTAAGCTGAGAAAAAATACACTTTACAAAAATAATAATAATAAATTACGAAAACGATCACTTTACTGTTCCAATACAATTTAAACATTTACCACCAAAATCGCTGCCAAAATCTCTCCCGCTTGCACTCACAACTTAAACCGGTCACAAACAGTAATGTCCACTTTGAATTATAATTATTGCTCGGTTAATGTATGTCTTCTTCAGTTAAAGCATTGGGTGTCCCTATTTTTTGTTGTCAAGTCTCGATATAAATGGTCGACCCGCTGGTTGTTATTGAAAAAAACAAAATTCCTCTTTAACCGATGTCTCCAATGCGTTTCCGATTTTGGCCGGTTTTTATGCGCATTGACTGAATAATGTTGTAATTAAATTTTATTTGTAGTTTTGTATTTAATTTGTATACTGTTGATGTTTTTGATTCCGTTTTGTGATGTATTGAGGACGTGTGAACTGTCTTAGCCGTCTCCAGGCAATTGGTGATTCGGGTTTAAAGAATCGTTTTTAGGCTCTTATGAGTATTTAGGATAGTAGCTTTGATATCTATACTCTGCTTATCCCAATTGGCAAAAGGGCCGATTTTATGTAGGTATTTAGCTATCAAAATTGTTTATGCCGTAATACATATAGATTATGCACCTGTCTATTGTCATATAGCGAAAAAGTCTGCCAATCTTTCTTTTTGCCTTCCACATATTAATAAGTTATCAAACCTAGTGACTTCATGCAGTTATGTGTTCGTTTGATTTACTATTACTCGTATAAACGGCGAAAGATCGTCAAAAAGAAACAAACTAAGCATGAGAGTACTTAAGACCTAATCCTAAATACGGGAATTTACGAAATCACGCATTTTAGATTAGAATGCCTGACGTTTCAGATCACCTTCTTTATTCTGGTAGGAGACCTTAGCCCAGCAATGGAACTGTAATAAGTATATAAATTAATTAATTTTATTGCAAATTTTTGCTCTCTTAGTAACTATATTTCTATTATAAATACCTCAAACACGTATCAATGGTACACAATGGCTGTAGGACTAATAGCGCACATAAACCATAGACAAAGGATAAAGAGCGAGCTGCTTGACCACACGAATAGCGACCACAGACTGTGTTGTAAAGACTTAGTTGTTTATGGAAGTGGCAACAACGATGAACCACTTTATTATGATCACTTCACAACAAAAGTGCATCACCATTATTGTAGTTGCTAATTACAAGATTAGGATACAACACATGTTTGTTAAAGTAATATTTATTTATTTATTTATGCATTGTTATGGCACCGTTAAACACGACCATATTTGTATGTTTATAACAAAAAAAAGCAATATGTTATACAAATCTTGCTATGAGAAACACAATATTAATCGCAGTAACGGCGGGTTTGAAATGAAAAATATTGTATGTCTTCCATAGGTACTTTTAAAGAAGGCTACAGGCTTATAATAATACTAGCTGACCCGCGCAACTTCGCTTGCGTCACATAAGAGAGAATGGGTCAGAATTCACCATGTTTTTGTAACACTTTTTACTGTTACTCTGCTCCTATTTGTCGTAGCGTGATGATATAAAATATGCTTTTTTTTCACGAAAAATATTATCAAAATTATTAATATCTCTTAGTATAACGAAGTCGCGCTAAGGCATATCCGCCATCAAAACAGTTGCCATGACAACGGAATTTTGTAAATTCAATGTCATTATAATATTGATTTTTCGCGACTTCGTTGAATTTTTTGAATTTTCCCGGGAAATGCGTCATTTTCCCGGGGTAAAAAGTAGCCTATGTCCTTTCTGGGGTATCAAAATATCTCCATACCAAATTTCATGCAAATTGGTTTAGTAGTTTAGACGTGATTGAGTAGCAGACAGACAGACAGACAGAGTTACCTTCGCATTTATAATATTAGTATGGATAACAGTACGCTATGACTAATAGGTGGGGAACAAAAAACTAAGACCCACGGTAGAAGTCGCTATTCAGAATAAAAGTTAGTACGCAAGCAGAGCCGCGCTGTGCAACTAATAAGATTATGAACCATTGCCTATACATAGTGTGCCTATTATAAAAATCTGCAGTTATAAACAAATACTACTGCCATATGAAGAGCTCATCCAGTAGTACAATATCACTGACATTAATATGTCACTTCTCTATCCTACCTGCGTGGGTGTTTCAAAGAACTAGCGAGCAACGCCGGGGTATAACTAATAACTTGTCGCAAATGCACACGTCTTCATCTCGTGCACGCTTGTATACAGTAAGATGTAATGATCAAAGTTTGATACCCGGTTGCTGTAAAGTAGTTGTAACTTAATAAGTGGTAGAACTTAATAAATAAGTTTGGAGTTCGATTTCATTATATGAATCTACTAATTAACTTAAAGTCTCCACTGAGAAGCAAAAAAAATGTATACTTAAGTCTCTATCAAATCGAAACAAAAATAGACGGCCACGATTTTTTTCTGTTGCTTTCAAATACATTTAACCCATAACTGTCCCACTTCTGGGCAACGAGGTCCTCCCGAAGCATTGAGACCTTCAATTAAGTGGAGAGAGACTCCTCCTGGAACGAGGGAAAGATCTTGACTCCACGCTAGTCAAAGATTTAGAGCATGTTATTTTTATTATTAACCCAGATAACTGGGTTGTGGAGGTCCGATAGGCAGTGGCTCCATGTAAAATATTAGCATTCAGCTGCATTCGGTGAGACTGATAGCCGACTCCAACATAGTTGGAAGAAAGGCTGATGATTTCTATTTATACATAGGGGTAGGCAGAGACCAAAGAACGCCACTTGGTACGATCCTTACAAACTTCTCTTACCTCATTCACTTCCATACATCTTGTCATATTTCTAATAATATCATATTTAACTTCTTCTTATAGTATGGTTAGTGATCAACCTAGTGTCAAAGTTGTTCAAGCCGCCCGTAGGCCTTTAACGTGGCTTAACGTCTGTTATCTTAATTGACAACAACCGGGACCGACTTTTTCTGAAGCATGGATACGCTCAGTTCAAATACCACTATGCGGTCACCCATCTATGGAATGACCGCGACAAGGGTTGCTTAACCCACAGATCGGTGATCACAACTGGCTATGGGCGACTCAATATCATGACAAAAGTATGTAAGATTATTCGCATCGTTTTTATCCCAAAACAAACTGAAATTATTTCCATTAAATTCCGCCATTTTGACAGCATATAAAATTATTATCAAAATTACCGGGTCAGCTTCCAACAAATATTTAAAACAAAGCACAAAGTAATAATAACACATAAAACCTGAGTAAATCCGTGTGTACGTGACATTGGCATCAAGATGTAAACTATCTTTAGTCGTGGATAGTTCATTCACTTCTCAGAAGGTTCAACTCTAGGAAAGAGCATTGAAAATTGCTACGTGCTTAACCTAGGGTTGATGTATGGGTTTTGAGTTACGATTCGAAGAAAGGGTTGCTTTTTTGGGTTACGATTTGTTTTTGACCATTTTTAAGAGAGATAATGTGATTAAAACGTGATTTAAGAAAATTGAAGTTAGATTAGGATAATATGACCTTATTCGTAAATTTGAAATTAATATCTTCTTAATTTTTTTAAAGGCAGCTTCCGCTATAAGAATTGCTCTCGTGTCGCGGGGACTTTTACAAACATACAAGCAACAGACACAAAGTACAACCAGACCCCAGACAACTATTATTTTGTGGATCGCACAAATAATTGTTCCGTGTGGGAATCGAACCCACGACCTCCCGACGCAATGGTAGCCGCGTGTCGACGGCAAACCACTGCGCCACGGAGGCAGTCATGAGACTGACTCTGTAGTCTGGATGACAGGGTATAATACCGATGACAAGGTCTTAAGCTCGATTCCTGGCTGAGCCAAATCTTTTCACGCGGACAAAGTCGCGGGCAGTAGTCAACATCTTATTTTTTTTAATCATCAATATATCCGAAGATTACTTTTTCTATTTATTATTTGTAAGCCGCATTGTTTCATTGGAATGTATTTTAAAGATTCGATCTTTCCAATTGGTCAAACTTTGCTACCGAACGAATCGAACTTACCAACTTTCAAATACACTTGTAAAACTTAAATTTATTACAAAAATAAACCTTAATCCCTTGAAATAAGGATCATACAAAAATTATGTAGCGGTAATAGAAAATTGCTAATAAATATTTTTAAATATATTTTCCGGACGAACGCGCGGTGCTCATTCGGCCATGTTTGGAACGCGTCAATCGAATTCGAAATTTAAATTCAAATGTGTCAATTTTACACTTGTTTTTTGATATTGAATTTAGATTAGGAAGAGGGAGCTTTGAATTTTTTATTTTGTTTTCTTTTTTTGTCTTTTTATAATAATATGTTTTATTGGTAATGGATTTGCGTGTGGTATGTTCATATTAATGTAAAAATATAAAAGTTATTCTTTTTGATATTTATTTAATAGTTGTAATGTAATGACGAGATAATTTATTTGTTTCAAAAATAAATTAGACCTTCAGTTTGAGTAAGTATGCTTACTATAAATAAAATATAATGGGGAACAATAATTATGATTTAACAAAAAAATTATTAAAAGGAACCTTATTTTTCGATCAACAAAACCTTTTCGCAAAATAATTAACATTAATTCAAATTTTAATCCGAACATTTTATCTGTAACAAATCAGCCCACAAATTAGTGAACAGATTAAAAAACATTTAAAACGACTAATGACCCATAAAGAATGAAGCCATAAATATAAAAAAAGGTTGTAATCTATTAACACTCGAAAACAGTGGCCCGGTAACGACCCGCGTATAGATTTTAAATTTATTTACATTTTACTATACAATATTAAATATACGACTTTACTAACAAATACTAATAAAATTCCGCCTTTCTATACATGTAAATAAAAGTCAAAGAAAATTAAAAAAATGGAACTTTAAACTTTGTCAAATGAATAAGTTACCAATTTATTGACATCTTTTTGCGTTCCAATTTTTATCTGTCAAGCAATTACCACTCTTATTGTGCACAAAATAAGGTTGTTGGTGTGATTTTAAGACGGTATATATGTTTGTATTTATTCAGGTATTTCTTAGTTGTGGAGGGTCTGTTATAAATAAATATCCATGCAGTTTGACAAATGAGTGGACACTGTCTTAAGAGGCGGTCTCAGAACAGAAAAATGGTGTAGCCATTTAAAATATTTCCAAAAAATTGTTTAAAACTTCAATAAATATTTAGAGAAATTCTTTGAGGTATCTGTTTGAAGAGAAATTGCTGGATTGTTTTTTAATTGTTGTATGTTATTTTTAGTACAAAGGTTTGTTTTTTTTTCGGTTGAAAAATTGGTGTGAAATCATTTTTAAATGCTTTATTCTTACTGTCTCTTGGCTATCATAATAATAATTGTAAAAAAAAATGGAAAGTTTTAATCACATACCTACGTATATTAACACGAAAAATAATTGTCAGCATCATATTTGTAGCACGAGTATGATTTCTACGAAATCGGCAACAAGAACTTAAGAACTTAACTTATATTAAGCCATAATTGTTTAGTAATATAATAATTTGGGTTTTTATTTAGGTTCAATAGGCAAAATAATCAAGTCTATTCAAATTTTCCTAAGTAATGCGTTACTCACATACTTCATCAAATATTTTAGAAATTTTGCACTACGATGCTTGTAAGCCGGAGACAAACGTAACTTTGTTTTAACCCAAGCCGCACATAACCAGAGCACCACGGCTTACCTAGACTAAAAAAACACTATCTCCCAAATATCCTATTGTCGGGCAGTTCACAAGAAATCTCTAAAATACTCCAAAGCTAATAAAATCACAGTCCATCCATCATTAAACGATAAACACAAAACATATCAGATTCCTTACAACGTATAAAACACACACGGAATTCATATTAGCCGATTAATAAATTCTCAGAAAATTTGAAATAAACTACAGGAATAGATGTAAATGTGTGTTTGTTTGTTTTTACTTTGATTGAAAACGGCTGAATTGTTTTAGATAAAATTTTGAGGGTGATAGGTTTATTCCCGAGATTTTGGGTCCTTTTTGCAAACTAACCCAGACATCAGGAAATTTGTCAATGTTTTAAAAGTGAAAGTGTATTTGTTTCGCAGTTTTTCATTCACATCAAAACGACTTACCAATTAGGATAAATTTGACATGATTAACACCAAACTTGTATATGATAGCGAGTATCTCTGTTTGTCTGTCTTTCACCAAAAAACAATTGCGCCGATTTTGATAAAATTTTGCAAGCTGATAAATTTACATCATAGGAAAGGATAGAAGCTACTATTAATAAAAATATAGCAGGCAAAGCCACATCACAAGACGCAGCTATAAGCTAATAAGACATAAATTAAAATAAAGCCCGGTATCGGCTTGATCTTAAGTGTCGGTCGTGGTATTGTTTTAGATGGGAGATTTGTTTGCGTGACCTCCGACGGCTTGGGCTTTTTTGACTTTAGGGTTGAAGCCGAGGTTGTTGACACTGGGATGTCACGATTTTTTGAAAATTTCTTTTGAAACTGTAATTACTTTTTTTCTGTGTAACTACCCATATTTTAAAGCTTATATAGTTAGCGTAGCTTGGATGTTTGTGTTGGTAGAGTAGGTAACTGCAGATTTAGATGGCTTTAGTTTGATTTCCAGAATATACAAAGTTTGTATTTATGTCCAAAAAAACTTGCACTCAATGTAGAATCAAAATAAAATTATCAATTAATTAAAGTCGAATTAGTAGACACTTAGAATAGTGGGTTAGGTTTAAATGGCTTAACAAAGTACTGCATCTTTTACAAGTAAAATTAGAATGAATAACATTAAAGCCTGAGTTTTTGTGATACAACGATTCTGAAATTACTAGACTCGTATTTGACTGTATTACAATGTTTTCATGATCAAAACATTTGCATGGAAGTTTTGACGTAAACATCACAACTGATAAACAACAAACAGAAAAACAACAAATAAAATAAAATCAGAAGGTCCACAATCCCATTCTCTATTAGCGGATTGCAGTAGAAATAATCAAAATAATGACACCAGACCACCGCATAGGATTCGATTACTAAAACTATCTAATTAGGACCACTGTAGAAATGCAAGAAAATTACCTTCAAACCAAGATCACTATAATTGCCAAGCCGGCTACCGGTGTTACGATTCACTTTCTCTTTCACACACATGAAAAAGTATATCCCTATCCTTTTCCAACTTTTAGATTTATAAATCCCATTCAAAAAGTCTTTTGATTTTTTTAGCAAGGCGATTGAAAAGCAATTTTGTGTTGACGATTCTTAAGCTTAGATTTGATTGTAGTTTTTTTGTGTGTTAAGACTGTTTGGTAATGGGGTGTTATGTCGATTATAGAGGTAATAATACACTGATTTGATTGTAATGATATGCAATACGAATATTCGATTTGTTAATTTTTGTTGTGATTTCTGCTGAGGTTGAGGAATGGTTAACTATGGAATTAAGCCTCCTATTGCTACTCTATAATGTTACATGTAAGTTTGTTAACATGGTAATTTTCAAAAAAAAATGTTGAGTGAGTGTGATGAGATTTTGAGTCAGTGAAAAAAGGTGTTTTACGAAAGGCTACTTAGTATCTACGAAAATCGTTACCAAAAATAAACTTTTGGACTTTTTCAACCACTAAAAGCATAGCATAAGCATTGCGAAAATCAAATCATTAACATATTGAAGATCTTTTCAATTTCATAAAATAAAATACAAAAAAAGACACAGAAACAAAAGGCAACCATAAAACAATAGCAAAATATTTATTTGCTTAAAATAACAGTTAATTTATCAACACTTAATACAGCACTTTTAGACGAACATTTAAAGACGTTTTTCAAACAAAAGCTCAGCTGATTCTGCCAATTACAGTCCAATGAATGACTACGTTTAAACAACATAAAATCGATTCATTCGGCATCCATCAAAGGCACCGCATCGATTCTCGTTACAATCGTAATTACACTCAATAAATCTAATTATAATCGGTATATCTTTGCAATCCAATGAAGTGGAGTTTATGGAGTCGATTTGCTACAATTATGACCTGCTATCGTTATAATTTTACGTGTAAAAATAGGTTAGTAGTAGTAGGGTTAATTCTTAAGTGTAGATTACTGGAACAAATTATAAAGTTGTTTTCAACGCTATTAAATGAAAATTGTAAAAATATTGACGTTTGTGGTGAAACAAAGTTATCAATGTCACTAATAACCCATTTACCTATTTTTTTTAAATAACAAAAGTGAGCAAAAATGTGGCAACTACGGCTACAAGCCGAAAATACTTATGTGAGATACTGATATTTGTATTAATAATACAAAAGAATGGATGACATCAATTTCTGTGATAATACATTTCCTGCCTTTTTTAAGTCAACTTAAAGATTTATAATCCGTATCACCTGTGTCATATTTGTTTCTTCATAATCAACAAAAACAATCATACACAAAACATCAATGAAAAACATAAAACAAATCAACTTTGAACATAATTACGTAAAGGAAGCCGTACACAGTAGCGTAGTAGTCAATTCCTCTAATAGATGGCGTTGGCGGCGGCTCAATTTACAAATTAAAGAGCGCGTGCGCATCGCCGCCGCGCCGCCGCTTGTGCCGCCACTGCGGCGGTGCCACTATTCTGTTACCAGAAGAAAACTGTGGGAAAAAGCTTTGATTTGAGGTTATTTTTATATTTCTTCAACTGGAAAAAATCTTTAGCCCGTAGACCCTACTAAAGTAGCTGTCGCACTGTACTCTCATGTATAGCGCAGTTATTCTCGTTTCAAGTCAACCAACAAGTATTAACTCTTATGCCCCATAGTAAAACATTTAAAGTTAGGAAAGGCCAAAAAAATAATGTTCATCTCTCCCATATCGAAACACAAATATTTTTAAAGCAATTCAAAGAAATCAGGAAAAGGAAACTACAGCAATATACTTAAATAACATAAAACCAGCAATAAATTCTATAGATTCTAAGTCACAATCACCTTCTCGATTTGTAAGCCGTTTATCCAGAATAAGCCTGCGGCTTCCGAGATTGAACTTTTATAGCTTTGCCCATCACAGACGATTGCATACAATATTGATTTTACGTCATTTTTTCATCGTCCACAATGAAATGACTCTGATAATGGACGCTACTCATCTTACAACGAATTGAGATATAAGAATATTGATTATTTCTGTTTTATTCGTTTTCTTGTATTATATCGAGTAGTTCATTTGGGAAGCCTTGAGAATGCCGCATTTTGGATGCTGTTGTTTCGCAGTCAGCTAAAACCTCTTCCTACATACTTTTTAAACGATTCTATATAAGATTTAAAGGCGGCTTCCTAGGTCACAAGTTGCATATTTCTGAATAGTACTCGGTTAATAATTCACTTAAAAATTTTATAAGCTCTTCTTTAATACGGCTTATAAGGTTTAATGGAATAATAGGACCCAATTGATACATTTCTGCACTTCAAAAACACATAATTCATAATTATTATTTATCTCAAATGAGAGAGAAGATTTACAACTTTTAAAGTTGGAGATACCATGTAAATTTTGTACCGAGCTCATCCATACATACATGGCCATTACATGGTCCTCATTTAAGGTCTCATTGGCTCCATACAATCTGTCATGTAATTCATCAATTACAGCATTTTTCGATGCCCACTTATGTCCATGACTATATTCTCATGCGTCATTACATACAAAAAAGAATTATGGCAATTTGTCGCAAACATGACGTCACTTATGTTTCAATGATTTATTATATTGACATTCAAGATTTATGTAATATACGTGGTTGTCGTAAATAATTACATTTTGACGCTACTCGGTAAAAGAGATAAATCTTTGAATTAAATATAAAGAGCTTATAATATCAACATTTATTTTAATAAAATTGAAAATATGGATTTCATTTTGATATATCTCGGATCTGAATCTAATGGTTGTCATCGTATGGTTTATTTATGAGAGATTCTGAATTTTTGTAACACTATACTTTGCCAAATGTCTACAGGTTATGATAAAATACTTGTATTTGCATATGAAATTAATCTGTATCATTTTTTTGTGTGATATTAAATAGTTGAGGATACTTCAAGCGCTTTATTTTTATTATTGTCCGACAACTTAGTAGAGACTCAGTATTAATCCATACTAATATTATAAATGCGAAAGTAACTCTGTCTGTCTGTCTGTCTGCTACTCAATCACGCCTAAACTACTGAACCAATTTGCATGAAATTTGGTGTGGAGATACTTTGATACCCGAGAAAGGACATAGGTTACTTTTTACCCCGGGAAAATGACGCATTTCCCGGGAAAATTCAGGTTTCGCCACCGAAGTCGCGAATAATCAATATTATAATGACATTAAATTAACAAAATTCCGTTGTCATGGAAACAGTTTTAATGGCGGATATGCTTTAGCGCGAGTTATATGAGATATAAATAATTTTGAGAATATTTTTCGTGAAAAGAAAAGCATATTTTGTTGTTAAGGAATAATTAAGTTTTGTATTAGTAAAAAAAAATCATTCACGCGAGCGGAGCCGCACGGGTCAGCTAGTTCCTTATATTTTCGAAATAAATTAACTGTAGTAACGGGCCACAGTTGATCTAAATGTTCTATTCCTCTGCCAGCCGCAAACCTTGCAGACAAGGCTCGTTAGTAAGTTGTCTGACTATGGTTCAAATAAAACTGTAGACTTTGAGATACAAATCTCTTGACTCTTACCGTTATTTTCCACAATTTCATAAGTATTTTTCTATAATGTTATACTATGAGAAAATCCATCCAAATGTCACAGGTGACGCTATCTACCAAAGCGGTTCACAAATTGTTTACATATCGGTACTAAACTTAAAGCACCGCCTAAAGCAATGACACAAAACTAAAAAAAACCTTTTTAAATCCTCCCGATCGAATAATTCCACGCAACGATTTCACATATGACTCGATTCGAACAAAATGTCTAATGAAAAAATCGATGCGGTGAAAAAAATCGACTAAAGTCAGTATCGATACCTGTTTACGACTCCCACGTTTTTTTGTCGTTTGACATTTGTAAGTAAAAAAAAAGATTTCTATTGTAATGTCCGTTTTGTTTGAGATACAAAAGAGTTTTATAATCGGTATCAGTTCTATTGAAGATTATTCGGGAAGAAATCTCTGTGCCGTTCTTGGGCATATGTGGATTAGAGTTTTTAAATCTACCAATATTTCGAAGTGTATCGAGATGATTGGTTCTAAGATCAAGTAATGGATACGTAGATCGAATAATTGTGCCATAAATATTAAAAGTACTAATACGGAGAATTTTAATGAAAGGAATGTAAGAAAACCGATACTCTTCAATGTTTTTGATATATTCTTCAGTACTTATTCCTTTAATCCGCTTGGAGTTGGAACAGATTGTGTGGACGTAGGTAGGTATATTAATTTTTAACCGACTTTAAAAAAAAAAGGCAGTTCGTAGGGTACACTTAATTACGATTTTGATAATGTTGAGGTATTTTAAATAATGGTCACAGTTATAAAAAATATTATAACACGTTGCTTATTCATCGTAAAACATTTCAAACGATTCCCCATCCACAATACAAAACAATTGATCTATAGTGCATTTCTTTTTCTCGTAATTATCCACAAAATACTTGCAAACAATTTCCTTACAAGCCCATGGCAGTTCATCAACCAACTTAACAATACCACTAACAAAACAAAACATAACACCTTATTACGACTACATAAAGCACATATTCGGATAAACATCGTCTAATCGAAGAGCATCTAAAAGAACTGTATTCGAAAAATTGTTAAGGGCGGATTGGTTTTAAGCAAACTTAAATTTGGTGTGCTACATATGCCTTATTGTAGTGGGGTAAGGTCTAGTTTTCTTTGAATTGATAGTAGAAGTTAAGTTGGTAATAAAAAGTGTCGTATCCCTAGCATTTCTTTATCAATCACGTCGACAGACAAAAAACGTCTGCACATCGAACTGAGAGTCACTTACGTTAATGGAAGTCCTCCAGTTGCAATGCTGAATACCAAAGAATAAGCTCATAGAATGTATTGCAAAATATTTACTTTTAATGCCTATGATATTTGTCAAAACTCTTCTAAAAAGTCTTGCCTGCATTTACTGCAATACACTTGCAAAATTTACCGCAGTTTACTTAAAAACAACTTAAAGACCTCATTGACCATGTTCATATTAGTTAATTTAATATTTATAGCTAATATTTATTCACGCCACGTCAATACGGAGAAATTAAGACTTATAAGTTCGAGACCTATGGGAACCTGCTTTGGTAAAATAGTGTTAAAGAGCGTATTAAGAGTTTTAAAATTTGTATGACTAGAACTTAAGACTGCCTCTAGGGCGCAGTAATTAAGGTCGCGACACAGCTACCACTGCACCGGGAGGTCGTGGGTTCGATTCCCACACGGATCAATTCTTTATGCGATCCACAAATAGTTGTTTCGGGTCTGGTTGTCCTTTGTATCCGTTGTTTGTATGTTTGTAAAAGTTCCCGCAACACAAGAGCAATTTTTAGTGCAGGAGTTGTCTTAAAGGAAAAAAAGGAATATAATTTACTTATGTATTCTGATATCAACCAAACAAACTTAATATTAGGCATAATATCTCCCCACTCAATTCTGGCAAGTCTGTTACCTAGATAGTCTCCACCAATAGTCATCAGGTATTAGCGGTGGTGAATCATTTGCTGATTGTCACATAATGACGGGAGGTGTGGGGTTCTATTCCGTGTTTCGTCATGTTTTGTATTTGTGATATTGAGTACAACCCAAGAACAACAAATGGAGTGTGTATTAGCATTTTGAAAAGTGATTTCTATACCAGTATTTTATATAGTACAGATATGGAGAGTTAATATATTAAAGAAGAAATTTCAAATTCATAATTTTTCTTGCGGAATAAACTGTTTCTATGGTTTAAGCACCAGTATTTACGACTGCTAATCACAAGGTCTTAAGTTCGATTCTCATGACAGGCAAAGTTGTTCTTGAGCTTTTCTTATTTGCATTGGAATATTCTCAATAGTAGCCCGGAGTTTAGTCCCTACTACAGCAATAGGCTCGCCTCCTATTGTATGGGTTATTTTAGTATCATATAACATTTTGAAATACCAAGAAGAATTTGAACAGTCCAAAAGCCTAATAAATCAAATTATGGATACATCACGAAGTAATCGTGTCATCTGTCGGGCATCAGGCGGGAATCGAACCCATTGTCTCGCGAGTGACGGATATCTCAATACGATGCTTTATGGGAGTCGATCAGTATTGTCGGCTTATACTAGTCCATCTGGATTGTGGTTTGAATGAATTTTAAATAGGGTGGAAGATACGGTTGTCGGTTGTTTGGTTATTTCATATTTCAAAAAAGGATTTACCCTCAATAACATTTTAAAGACTTTCAGAAGTTACATAATGTCTGGACAAAGTCTATTTTGGAAAGAGTAAAATGCTTGAATATCTGAATGTAACAATATGAAATACGAAAAAAAATGTCACAGTAAAAATCATTCTTTAAATTACCCAACACTTGAATCGTTAAAGCTTTAAGATTTTTATCTGTAAATAACAACCAACTTTTAAAAAATCTCTATTGTCTCAACTCAGTCTGCAATAAAATGCAGTATGTGATATTAATTTTTGTTGTTTTTTGTTTTATAGTAACTATTTTAGTCTTAGGTACACAGCATACAACTGCACATACATATTTTACTCACGGAAGTAAGCAAATACCTGCGAAAACCTTTGCTATGATCCTTTCAAACTATTATATTGTTCTATAACAAGTATTTTCTATAAAACTTCTTTAATTTCAAGTTTAACTCATCAGCCGACAACTAGTCCACCCACCCTACTTCACTCAGCATACAATAGAGCCGCGATATTTTATTGTCAATGTTAAATTAAGTCATTATATTGATTGAACGGTGCCTAACTTATTTTTTGTCGCTTCGACCGCATCGGTACAAATCGATTGTGATGGACGACACACCTTAAAAGACAACACCATTATCTATACACACGAAAAAATAACCACATACTCTTATGCACTAGAAAATAGAGTCGAAATTCGCTTGTGATTTTCTTTTTTGTACGTTTATGCTAAGTTGGTATTAAGAACTCTGTCCCTTGAAGCCTTGATTTAGAAAAATAGGCGTTAAAATCGCGACAAACATTTTGTATGTATGCTGATTTTTGATATTTTGCTTGTATTGAAGTTTTGACGTAAATATATGTATTGCTATTTGTTATTTGGTGTTGATTGGTTTCGGATTGAAATGTTAGGATTTTTTGGCAGCGGCACCTTTGTAGTGCCTTGTGGTAGACTATTAATAGTCATATAGAAGGTAATACTAATAATAGGTAATTAATAATTCAGTTCTACTGTTGGACTTGGGTAATTTTTTACTATAAGGTATGAGATTATCACACTGATGATGTCTGAATTTTTAGGTTTGATACTCCGTAATTAGTAAAAAAGCTTAAACATGATATTATTTTAGAAGAAAACTGTAGTTCTATGTAACACGAGTTCATCATAAGTCAGTAAAAGTCATGTAAAGCTTTTAATTACTGCAATGTTAGTTATAGTAAAAAAACAACTGTAAACAAAGTTTCGTGAGTGCCATTTTTACTTGCTTATTTTAACACATGTCAGGGCTGGCTACATAAGCTCAAAACGAAGATGTATTTCGTAATCTTCTTCAGCTACCACAGTGATAAGAAATTCAGTTTAAAATTTCCTAAGTAACGCAATATTTAAAAAAATATGGTCGCGTTCAAAATGTCCTCCTGTTTTAAATCGGTTTTAAAACAAGAGCTTTTAAATACGTATAAGTAGGTATAATTCTTGAGTAAAGCCTCAATAAATAAAGGTGGTATTAAGCGTTGTGCAGCCGTCGAACGTTGTTCGATTTCAAAGATTATCTATCACTGAGACAGTATCGCTGGACTCAGATCTTAGTGCCATGCGGTACGTGGTACAGGGTGTTTCAGTTTGTTTAAGTGAGAGAAAAAATGCTTTATATTGTAAATGAATGAAAACTCTTGATTGTATATAAAATCAACAAGAACAAAATAAAATAAAATTGTGTTGAGTAAGTAGAAGAATAAAATGGTTGGTTTGGTTTTGGGCTATTGGCAAAGTAATGCAATAATGTTAGATTTCAGGTGGCACACAAAACGTAGGGTTGCATAATATGTTTTCTATTATGTTTTGCTTGTAGTTATTTCTAAAGTGACTAAATATAAGGAACGGGTTGAAATCGTCCCTTTTATCTAACAATTTTACATTTAATAAAAGTATTATAGTAAGACAGGCTTGTTAGCACGGCATAAATACAAGAAGTCTATAGAAAAGCCCGAAAGAAATAATTGTAACTTAGACATAAAATATGTATGGATAAAAATAAATGGTTTATAGCTTCAACTACTCAACATTTTACTGACCTACTTTTTTTAATGAATTGGTGAAAATCTCCTTTACTAAGTCCGCTTTTTTTCAAATTTTACTGTTCTCCATTTCACCAACACCCTGTATCAATATGCGCAGTGGCAACAACCTGATCAGCTTCCACCGATCACGTCTATCACTACAATATCCAGCATCACGATCTGTAGGCGAGACTAATCATTTTTATCTTAAAGAAGATACAGTGATCGATCGATATTGGTGGCCGATACACCACCGGATGTTAGGGATTATTTACTACTAACTGTTGTTTAGTGGCTGCCATATTGACGTCAATTATCTATCTATAGATAGATCTATCTATCCATGGATAGATTGTTTAAAAGAAGCTTTCTAAAAGCATCTGATTTGAATATCACCCTGGACATATTTGTGTGATGAGCACGAGTATCTGTTCTAACCCGGTCTGTAAATTTATGTTTTGAGAATTACATACACAGGTAAGTATGTTTATCAGTTACCCGGTTACCGTGGTACAAGCTCTGCTTACTTAGGAATCAGATCTTTCAATCAAGTCTTTTTTAGATTTCTCAGCTCTGTAGACACATTTGATTTCATCAGACGAGATTTTTTCAGGGGCAATTGTAGCAGGCTCGGGTTAAAGTACAATCGGGTCGTATTTGGTCCTTGAATGCACCTATAACCGCAGCTTAGCCACTGCCTGCCTAAAAATAAAATAAAATTATGAACACTAACGATTGACAGTATCAATTCCTATTGCTTTTTCTGTATTCTTCAAAGTTTAGCTCAAAACCTGAATTATTTGCCTACAAGACTAACTAATCTCAAACGAAAGAATTCTAAAATTATTTGGCTTCTCAACATGAACCTAAGACCGTCCATTCATACATTCCTATACCCCTAATCCCATTCATTAATAAAAAAAGAAATCGACTCGAAGCAGAATCGAACAATAATATCGATATTAAAATTTCGAATCGATTTGATCCTTTGGAACTTTTGATAAATGAATCGAATACAAAGGTGGCCAGTCACCGGACGTTCGAAATTTAAAACGAAAAAAAAATCACGGCTACCGTCCGCTTGAACTATTAATCAAATTCTTATAAATCGACAAAGTTATATTTGCATTTCACTTGAACCTTAAACTCCTTACCTTAAGGTTCATTTTTGTATGAATTATAGTAAATATAGCTCGGTTTTCTTTAGTTATTGATAAAATAAATAAAAATGAAGAGTTTTTTGCTCGGACTACCGAATCTTTGAAAAGAATTACGTCTCTATTCTAGTCTACCAAACAGATTTACTTTTTGTTAATTTTTATTTTTAAAGTTAACTAAGTTAGTACAAACTTGCTTCTGGAAACAACATAATCAATATACAAAATTTTTGCCTAACATTTAATAAAAACGGCGGTCTTATATGACAAGACGTAAGGATGTTAATAAGGCAAGGGAAGGTTTGTAAAAATCGTATCAATTGGCATTCTGTGGTCTCAGCCTACCACTATGGGTAAAAGGCGTATATGTATATGTAGGATTTAATAGAAAAAACAAAAGCGAAAGTCCACAACAAAAACAAATTACATTATATTTCCTGTATCCTTTCCTATCCCATACCTATTTACTTAATTATCTTCAGGCCATAAGCCTTTAATACTTAAAATAATACAGTTACATTAATTTTCATTAAAATTAAACAAAATAACAACTCAAAAACACTCCGTATATTCAAAACTCAATCTAAAATCGGTAAAGCTGAACTCGCCAGTCAATAACCGATTCCGATTTATTTTAAGCAGTTTCCATTATTTTGACAGTTGTGACAAATTGAATACCTCCCTGGCGGATGTCGGAGATACATGGGCGACACAGGCCCGGACTCCGGATTCAAATTAATTATATTATTTTATTTCGATTGAATGTGTTTAAAATTGATGGAATGGAAGTACGATACAGATAAAGTTTTAGTAGGTATTTCCGTTTTGAAATTAAACTAGTATAGATTAGATAAAATCTGGAAATTATAATTGGTATGCTAAGTACATAACTATAACGATACATTTCACTCAGTAACGTCCCACTGTTTCCAAAGGAAGCTTTGATTAATTATCGAGTAGAGGGATAACAAAAAACAAAGAAATTTTTAATACTTGACACTACAATGGTTACGCAAAATTCACTGAAAACTACTACATTATTATCAGCTTTGAAATTGAAACACCTGCCTAAAGTCACACTATGAATCTATACCTTCTGAATCTATTCTGCTATTATTTTAAAATCTTTTCCTGAAATGCTATACTTACGTTAATTCCCATATTTAACTTTACAATAAGCCATGCAACGCGAAAATTAAAAGTTATGATTCTGTTATAGAAAGAGGTCAAAGATTTTTTTATTGTTTTTAAAATACAACACCCGCACTAAGAATTGCTCTTGTGCCGCGGGGACTTTTACAAACATACAAACAACGGACACAAAGTTCAACCAGACCCGATTTTTTTGTGTACAAATAATTGTTTCGGGTTGAAATCGAACCCACGACCTCCCGACGTAATATATTTACATTTTCATAAACATATTATTAAAACAAAATCCTCAATCATAATCTGATACAGAATTCCTCACACCCTTCCTCTTGTGATCTATAAATATAATAACTGTCCAATAAATAAGAAGAGAGACACTAAATCAATTGATGGACGGCGTGTCGCTATAATTGCTGCTTAGCACCCGACAAGCGCCGTTATGTTCCTTTTTAACATAAATCGAATAATATTGAAGCCATATTTTGAATTCTGATTCTATATTAGGAGTGATTATTTAAAATTAAACTCAACTTCTAACTCACACTTCTTGGACTATAGTTTTATTATAATGGTTTATGGATGCAACCATTGGCTGAAACTAATATTTTTATAATATACTTAGGTGTTATTCTGAAACATAAACAACATCACTGTCAAACGCTATAAAAAATCGTTCAGTAGTTTTGGATTGATTGAGTAACATTTGTCTGAACAGCCAAAAGGAGCGACATTAAAGACAATGTTAAGGGGTCTCGTCGAGGTTTACGTATCGATGGGTAGCCCAAAAAAGGCTTTCTCAAGACACTTACAATGTACAAATTACAAGTAAATAAACTACATTCAGAGTTGTTTGAAGAGATTTTGAGGTGAGAATATCATCTATATTTCTGACTTTTTGAGCTCCTTCAGCAAAAGCTCAAAATTCATAACTGTAATTCTTATTTTCTTCTTAACATTGATACAATGCAATATGATAGTCAAAATCGTTTAAACGTTTCACCCAATAAAGATAATCAATAATACATTACTTCGGTCCTTCAATGATTAGTCTAAATAACATAATTCAAAAGTGCACTTCTCAAAACAAAACAATTGAACACAGTAACAATAAGTATTTAAACGATATTCAGTTATATTTGCGTTAATAATACTTATCATTTGTTGCCGCCGTCGCCCACGTACTGTCGCACCAAACTACATTACCAATACAAAAAGGTAACTTCTTTGTGGGGATAAAATGCTGCTTATAACGTCCAAATCTTTCATTATTATTAACTAGTATAGTTCTATATTAATTTGTACGTAACTGTGAACGAAAAATTCAACTTAAAATTTTCAAAAAATTAAGAAATATTGGTCGAATATCTGCAGATATTAATATTTAAGAAGTCAAATGAATAAATATTTAATTTTACTAAGATTGATACTAAGATCAGATATTTTTGTCCTCAAATACTAAACTATGATTTTACTATCCTCTTTATGTGAACATATTTTTTAATGTATTAATCAGGGCCCGAACAATATCATCTCCTACCTTAATATAATATTATTTATCATCACACAATAAATAACTTCCAAAATATTTGCATCACATTTCCATTCACCGGTACATAATAAATAACACCTAACAATATTTGATTAAAATACAACTAAAAAGGAAACAAAATTTACTAAACCCATCAATCGAAGCCAAATGAACTTCATTGAGAACATTTTTCTTTAAAAAACGCAGCAGCATTTTGCTGTTATATTGTCAGCATTGATAAAATATGGCGTCCAAGTCAAAGGCCGTAAGGTTGGTACCTTTGGATTACGTCGACTATCGGCACCCGTTGAAAAGTTAGATCGTCCCTAATTATGATTTATTGTGTTGGTAACATTGGAGTCTCAACGGATTTCGAACTTTTTTATGTTATTGACAGTTTTGAAAAGATTTCGGTTTAAGCAGTTTGGGTTTCGAGGTTATTTGGGTGGAATTAATTGGGTTAATATTGAGATAAAGTAAACAAAATTTGAATTGTAATTTGAGGCTTAGAAGTTACGATGAAACTTTTATTTATGGATAGATAATAAGTGTTGATAGTAAACCGTGGTTTTGAATTCTAGATTGTACAGAAACGGAACTTTAGAATAAATAGGAAATATACCGCATATTTCCTATTTATTTATGCACATGTAGTTTATCAATAAGCATTAAACTGTAATTTATTCTTCGGCATTCAAAACTTGTGTCAACGAAAGCCAATGTACTTAGTATACGATTTCGACAATCGACATCAGTGCGTTACAAAACACTTATTTCAATATAATTGTAAATGTTGTTAATTCAAAAGCTAAACGAGATTATCGAGATAATAATACGAGTAGAAAATTACGCTACAGGTCTAATTGAATTTATTCACATTTAGCACATCTTTTTTACGAAATTGCAAACATTTTTGCCCCCGCCTGTACCGTATTGTCCGCCAAGGCGTGGGCGGGCGTCGAACGTTCGATATATGCATTGTACGAAGCTGATCAAGAATGCAAGCCGTTTATAAATATTTGTTTGTTTGTGCCAAATATTCAGATTTACTGCTCTTTGATTATGTAAAAAGAATAAGATTATTTCCGTTTGGTTGAGAATTTATTTGGTTCAGTGGCCATTCAAGACAGTGATTGTGAAACCAAGTCTGCGCATCACGTATCTCAGTTACTGTTGACGACTAGTGTACATCATATTGAAAGTCAATATACATTACATTGCTGCTTTGAGGTAACGTGTCAATCATTATAATTTAAGTGAGATAGAAATGTAAGTATAGAAAATTGTGGTATTCGAATAGTTGTCAACTGAGGTACTCATAAATGCGCCTAACTTTGCCCCTATAAAAAAGCTGAGTAAAATCGAGTTAAATTCTTCGCATTGTGTAATTAATTACGTGTTTAAATAGAATTTAAATTAGGTCATGGTTGACATAAGTACAGTTATACAGTTAGCTATCTTACTATAAATGCGTTAGTTTGGATGGATGTTTTTACACATTTACACCAAAACTCTGAAAGAAATTTGATGAAATTTTGTATACACAAATATTTTATAGGCTAGAGTAATACATAAAAAGAATACTATACTACTACTATTACTTCTACTTCAGAAAAGGACACATGGACGAAGTCGCGGTCTGAGATTAGTAAACTATAGTTCTTTAATAGGTATAAGTAGGTACAATAGTGTAACAAAATCAAAGAACAAAATTATACCTAACCTAAATTCCAAAATTAGTAACAAATACAATAATAGTCATAATCTTACTTCAAATTAATAACAATACTCTATCAAAATTTCATACAAAATTAAATGAATCTGAAAATCCAGCACACATGTAATTCCGTTGAAAATCCGTTCGAATCATTTAATTGAGCTAACATTTATACTTCTAGTGCATAGTACAGGAATCAGTTTTAGCGCGCCATAAATCCATAAAGAATTCGCTTTAAGCTCAGTAAACACGTTAGGTTTGGAATACATGTGCGACTAGTCGACCACTAAATATTGTATACTAGTCTAAAAATATCGACTTTTACGTTATATGAGGACTTAGACTTATACAGGCTAGACTGGGGCTAAGGCACAGGCATAAGACAGCTTTAAAAGCCTAAGTCCCAAGGTTTGCACAAGTTGACGAAATGTCGGATCTGCTTCGTTTACAAAATCAGTTACAATTTTCCTGCTTAATTTTCAAAATCTATTACAATTTTCTTTCGGTGCATTAGGCATGGTGTACTTGAAGACGGAAACAAAGGTGCGTTAATCGGTTGTTTTTTTACTATACTCGTATTTGTACGTAGGTAAATAAAGTTAGAGCCAGACAAACTTCAGTAAATCATTAAACTCTTCTACACTTAGTACCTACAATAAAAATACTAAGTAGCTCAATAAGAAATTCAAAACCTATATAAAGAAAACGCGACGTAAAATAAATTACACTACAGACTTCAGCACAAATATATTTATTTAAACAAAAACAAATTTTTCACTCTCCCTAAGCCGGTTCAGTAAGTGTCTCAAACTCCTTGCAGAAGAACGTTCCGACTTGCCGGTTGAAGACTTCAGGCTTCCACAGTATTCTTCCATACTCCATCTTTGATGCCCACAAGTGCTGCATGGAGTTAGCATCCAGATCTTTGAAGGTATACGTACCCTAGAACAGAAAGTATACTTTTGGGAACAATTCGATGTTTGATATAAATTTTGGTTGGCAGTAAAAAAATCTTATTTATTTTATACAACTGCTAATTTTGAGCTCAATTGGTTCTAGAAGTCTGGTTGGGCCGTTTTTTGTAGTGTGTCCGATTTATGGCAATAAGCTCTCCCTTTTTCACATGGGACTAACATTTTAAATAGCGAAACGCGGGTGTCGTTCATACGTCATTTGTACTTTCTTACACCTTCGAGTAAAAGTCGAGGTGTAGACTGGTCTACTTTTTTCTCACAAATAACTTAAAACACTATGCTATTACTTATCGGGTGTATCGACGGCTCACCTTCAAAAACATGCAGTTTTTTCTATCATACTTGACACCGGTGGCCACACACATCAGATGGAGCAGCATGCCGTGACAGCCGATGTCGTTCATGATGTAGTTCGGCCTCCATTTGCCGTTCTCCCAGATGAAACCCTTCATTCTGTACTGTAACATGTCGAAACGAAAGATGAAGAATGTAATTTCATGACTGCAACTAGTGTATATGTCTGCTAAACTCGAGGTCTTGGGTTAATTTATTAGGGCGAGCAAAATACAATTGGTCTTTTTCAAATTATGAGAGACTAGCTGACCCGCGCAACTTTGCTTGCGTCAGATAAGAGAGAATGGGTTATAATTTTCCCCGTTTTTGTAACTAATCTGCTCCTAATAGCCGCAGCGTGATGATATATAGCCTATAGCCTTCCTCGGCAAATGGGCTATCTAACACTGAAAGAATTGTTTAAATCGGACCAGTAGTTTCTGAGATTAGCGCGTTCAAACAAACAAACTCTTAAGCTTTATAATATTAGTATAGATGAATTATCATGAGAATGGATGTTTGTTACTTATTCATGCAAAAAACTACCGAGTGGATTGTGATTAAAATTAAGTACACAGGTAAATTTAAAGTCTTAATTAATATTTTGTCCGCCAAATCCCTCTTCGCGTAGAATATCACAGGCAGTACCCTCTTTTTTGTAAAATACCTTAACATTTTTAGCATTCTTGGCCACAGTAACATTCCCACTCAGAAGCATGGTAGTGGAAGTATTATAGATGACAGTATCTATAGTTATCGGAGAGTCCTTCACGTATGGGTACGAAGGAGACTTGCAGTCGTTCACGGCAACTATCATTGACTTGTATGGACCCTGAAACAAAAGAAAAAGTCATAAATAATAAGCAAAAAATTATCACGATGCAGGCAATCAACTAGCAACATTTAGGGTCCAACATAGTGTAATATGTGTGTACAGAACAGCGGTCTTTTGTCTAGACATAGACAGGACAGGACAAAATCAAAATCAACGTCAAAAAGGTCTATTTTTAAATGGCTCAACCTACTGGAAGACCTTTTGATTTGACAATAATTTTATTAATCTTATAAAATATAAAATTTAATAAAATGTATTATTAGTCTTGTTTACAATCATGTATAGCGTGGATAAGCTCAACTCATAGACCACAATGCGGCCACCCATCTAAAGAACGTCCGGCCTAAGCGTGTCATTACCCACTAATCGTTAATTGAACAGTGAGCTGACCTAGCTATGAGCGCACGAGGTATTGATACTAAAGATCCATTGCCAACTGAACTACGATGGCACAAAAATCAAGATAAACGAAATCACGGAAGAGGTTTTCCCTAGCAGTGAGATGACGAGGGCTAACAATGTTTATGTCTGTGAAATCAATTGGTCTAGAAGTAAAAAACTTACCGATGTCGTAGATTCCTTTGCAGACTTTGCACATATGAGGATATAGGAAATATAAATGAATAAAATATATCCAATATTTTTCCAAATCGACATGTTTATCTATGAACTGTTAGAATTACATTAAAAATAGTTTAGTAGACATTTTCTAGTGATTCGAGGGAAATGAGGCGTTAAAATGGGGAAAATATTACAATTATGTATTTAGAACGAGCAAGTATATTCCACTACATTGAATTGACATTATTGTTACTATATTTCTATACTAATAATAATGTCAATGCAAAGTTACTCTGTCTGTTTATCCGTCATTAACGCTTCCATGCTAAATTCAGGGACCGGTTGAATTCAATGAATGATGATTGGGTAATAGATTACATGTCATCAAAGATAATTTTAAAAACACTACGGAACAACGGAATAGCAGGTTCTCGGTGGTATCAATTGTTACCAGAATACAATATTCAGATTTTTTATTATAATTTTGTGGTGGTATCTGAAAGCATGCAAAAATATACAAAATTGATGCAAAATCCACACATTTCTATTTTTTGATATTTTGACATTTGATTTTCAAACGCGGAAATCAAACCGATCAAAAGTTGCGTACATTCTGTCGATCGCATAATAAACATGTCCACGAAAATTTGTTTTTGTCCACTTTTCTGGACATCGGAATCGAACCTGAGTTATCATTGTCAGTCGTACTTTCAAAAAATCTACGACAAAATAATCGCAAACGCGCACAACACCTTAAGCTAATTAAATTAAACGCTGGCTGACCTACAATGAGACGAAAACAATTTATTCGCAATAATAATAAAACGAGTGCATTGTTCTATACTAGTTGATAACGCCGACTTCCCTTGTGTTATGACTCGGATTAAATTGCTTTAAGTACCTGTTGGCAGTTTAGAATAGACTTATGTAGCTATTTAAGGCTGTTACTCCATATAAAGACGCAATATCTATTAACGCATAAGGATAAATATATGGCTAAAAGTTTATAATTCTGATATGAATTCGTTTTTGAAGGTAAAAGAAACAAACATTTATTAGTTTGTGATGTTTAGATATTTTTGAGAAATCTTTATTGGATATGTAAAATTCGCCTGACAAAGGGATGGAAGACATTGTATATCTGTGTGATTCAATAAAGTTTTTAATTTCTACCATTGGTGGTACTTTTTATCTTTTTGTTCTGCAAGGTATATTTATAGGTCATTTTACTACGGACAAAGTCACACATAGATCTTGTTAAAATAATGATCGTTAGACTATGTATGTCTAAACCGTTGCTCCAATTTGGATTAAATTTGTGTTGTAACTAACTCAATCAAAGATACACAGGTTCCTTATACTCGTAGAATAAATCCACACAGGCAAATCCAGGGGAAATAGCCCTAAATATACTCAAAGACAAATTAATATTACCTGTACGTATGTCAGAAGTGAAAATAATGAGTTAAAAATATTTCAAAAGAAAAGAAAGAATGTTCTAGACGATCAAAGATTTATCTAATGATGTATGAAGAGGAAGGGAAAATTATTGAATGTACAGACACGGTCATTACTATTTTGTTGTATGAGATAGGTTTGTTGTACACTACGGTGTAATTGTAGGAAAAAATGCAACGTAGCTATCAATTTAGATTTCATTGATAGTAAGAAGAATTATTCTGGTGCTAGCAGATGCAGTGCATCTCTTGGAAATTACCTTTATTGACTTTGGAAATAAGACAATCGTAAGTTCATAACGACTAACTATAGTATTTATGTAAGAATGTTAACGTTCTAATATAAGTACTATAATTAATCGTTTAATACAATGCTTTTTTGATCAATTAAAAGATCATATCATTATAATTATTTACTCAAAAAGTAGTATTAACATGTCTGCAGCAGAAATAAATTGATAATCATGACAAAACACGTGAAAAGATTGAACAATCGTTTGGAACTGACAATCAGCTACAAATTTATCAAATTATCAACATTCTGTTACACCCTAATGTATTCCACCCGAACTCATCGTGTTGGAAGCGATCCAATAACCTTGTCATGTTGATATGAGTCACAGTGTTGCGCGACACAAGATCCTACGTTATTATTGTGTTCGGAAATACTTGCATGCTAATAGTGCAACTGAATCATTTAGGATTAAGAACCGACCTAGTGAGTGGGGGGCTTTATGTCGGAAACGTTTAATTTCATGTTCTAGATTTTAAGCATATACTTGTGCGTTAATTAATTAAAATTATCTTTCGTAATACATTATTTTCTCTTATGCTTTTGCTATGCAGCGCAAGAAAGGGTAATATGTTTATATACCAATGTTAGTTTAAAGTTTTCATTTCAGAACAACTACTATTTAGAAAAATACAAAAGTTTCTTACATAATATGTTACAATTACAATCTATAAAATCCTCTAAAATTGTTATATGCACTCCGTAGACGTCCTTATAATAAAAAAAATAATTTTAGGATTTAGTAAAAAATAAAATTAAATTATACATAAAAAAGAACCACAATAGAATTTTATTACATTTTATACAGTACAAAACTTATATAACTAAATATTTACATTAAATTATTAAAATTAAAACTATATATACACATTGACGAAAAAAAAACAAATATAAATAAAAAAAAATTAAGAATATAAAAGAAAGGAAGCGCGCTACGCGTCGTAGTACTCCTCCACATCGCTGTCTATCGGGAACGTTCCCAGAATGCTGGCAGCATTGCCACGTTGTATGGCAATGCTTAACCTTTGTCCCAAGAAAATGCCAGCATTCTGGTCACGGGAACTGTCGACGAGGCGTTTGGCGATGTCTTTGTAAAGTAAGTGGGCGCTCGGGCCCCATGGTCCCAGCGTCTCGACCCCAAACGGCTCAAACACATACTCACCAACAAGACTTCTGTATTTGCGCCGCTTGAGGTCTTCGGCAGCCGCAGCAGCAGCTCCAGAAGCACCGGCCGTCCTTGGAAGATGAGACGGCGCAAGGGTGTCGACGCAAGTTGCATCCCACACCAAAGGCCGTCCCATCCTCCAAGGCATCAACGACATACCGTCCGGCCTCTTCCCGTCATCGCGCGCCAGCCCATTGGGTTCTAAGATGGCTGGCATTCCAGTGGCGGCAAGAGACCGGCGAATGATGTCGTTGAGGTGTGCGTGTCGGGGTATACGGCCAGAGCTCCTACTGCAGGAAAGACCATGGTGCCCAAGACGGTCGACAGCTTCTCCACAGAGACAGCGATGCGGAGAAACGCAAGGAGCACCCAAACGGAGGCAAGTGGCGATGCGAAAGGTAGCATCATCCATCATCGTGCCCACGTTAAAAGATGGAAGTGCTTGAACCCAAAGGCCCGACTCCCACTCTCCCACAGCCAACAGGCGAGCACGCTCCGCAGGAGAGGATGACGTCTCTAAAAGATTTTGTCTTAATAAACTGCAGAGCGGCGCGTCCCATTGTCTCTGGGAGGACAGGTTTCGGGGCAACTCGGCATTTGGAACGATCATTCTCCATGAGTTCATGGCGTCGGTCTTGCACGACACTTCAGAGTCAACCAGTGTGGGGGTTAAAATTTTCCTGGTTAACTCTTCCGTGTTGTGAACCGAGGACAGGAACGCAGGTAAGCTGACATTGGAAATTTTGCGGACGCCGAGGCCACCCAAACGGATGGGTAAGGAGGCCTGAAGCCACACTCGGTCGTCCAAAGCCACATTTAGAATTTTGCTCAGTATATTCTTGATGATACTGTCAATTTTGAGCAGAGGTGCTAGATTTTTCCAGAAAGGGGATGATCTTAGTGCATGAGTAAATTTTGGGACAAAAAGACAATATCGGATAATAGTGAATGCCGAATGTAGGTTAATTTTAAGTAGGCGGTCCGAAATTTCGTTAAAATTTTGTGTTTTTTCTTCAATGAATGGCACGAAACCCTCTTCTAGGATGGGGGCCCCAAGGAGGCGAAGAGAACTGTTTTGCACAATTTTGATGTTCGGGGCCAAAGAGTTAAATTTAGAAATAACTAAAGGTTTATCTACTTTATCGGAAAGGTAAATTTCGCTTTTATTTGAATTTAAATCCAAACCAATTTCGCTAAATTTGGTTTTTAAGAATGCTAAATCTTGCAAAACAGTGTCAACATCACCTCCAAGAGTTCCATCATCCAAGTACCAGACATTAAATTTTGAATTTATTTGTCTAATAATTGGGTGTATGGCTAAACTAAAAATGACCGGTCCAAGAGGGTCACCCTGTTGACAACCAACCGAAGATGCCAAAAGATTGTCCTTATATAGTAATTTTGTAGGTTGTCTATAACACTGATAAAGAAATTTGTATAATTTTGGGGTTCCTAATTTTGCCTGTGTCAACAGGGTGTCCCTATTAACCGAGTTAAAGGCGTTTTTCAGGTCAACCTTCAGGATAGGAAAAGAACCTACTTATAATTATCTTCTTCTAGATTTTGATAAATAATCACTCTAAAATGAAAACAATTATCACCCACATGAATGAAGCGAACAAAACAACCTCCTGTGTGGCGCAGAGATCAAAGCGTCACCATTCACATGATGTACTGACAGAGTCCAGGGTTGAGCGCCGACTCTATCGATACTAAGAAAATGTTATTATACGGTGTTCCACTATGATACTTACAATGAGTATTACTATAGCTATTTATACTGGAGGATTAACTTTCATTTTTGCCGAAATGTCAAAAAAATTAAAGTGTTGTTTAAAACCGCATACTGGACCTTATTTGGTTTTACATCTTACATGTTAAGAATTTTCATTAACAGTTACAAAAAAACGGTTTAATCTATTACTGAAAAAATCTCTCGATATTATATAGACGATAGAAAAAGAGGGATATTTTGTTACCCTATTTATTGCCATAATCAACCACCAATAAAAGGAAAAACCGAAACGTGATTTCTGCAATATTGATGAACCGCATTTACTCGTACACTTAAAAACTAAAATGTACCAACATCAAAATCACACAATAACAATCATAGATTACGAACAATAATACTGCAACAATCATAGTAGTGCCCCTGGATCCACTCCAAAAAGGCCAAACATCTTAAAGGAAACTCTAATTTTAACATTTGAATTGTGTTCAGTACATCCAATTAACGGGCAATGATATCAACCATATTTATAATTCATACCGCCCACTTCTCGTAATTTGTGAATGAAATAATTAGTCTAAAGTACTTGGAATTTTGGAGAATAAATTTCACTAAAATAAGGACTGTTTGATATATTTGTAGTGTTAGAAATGGATAAATTAAGGAAGCGTTTGTGAAGATTGTGTATGAAATAAGAACGAGGTTTAGAGTATTACTTTAATAGTACGAGAGTAAATTTATTGATGCGTTTAGTTGTTCAAAGTATATGCAACTGTTGATCCTTAATTATATATACTTTTAAATTATAATTGTACTCAGGTACAATAAAGACTTGCCTAGTTGTTTGGGATACCACTTCTATCGATCCTTGATTATACATTTTTTTTTATTTTTAAGTGTGATTGGTGGTTCTAAAAATACGTTCGTACCTAAAAATTATGTTATTCGAGTGCTGTGCATTGCCTTACAATGACAATATGTAACCAAAAAGCAATTAAAGTAAAATCTCCCTTGTTTCCAAAACCCTAACTTCTCTTTTTTGGATTTGGTAGTAAGTAGTCACTTGAGATCCAAATGCAATAAAATATACATACATTTTCAATCGACACTTCCGTACAACCTTCCGAGAAGACAACTTCAAAATAAACAACCAAAAACTCCAAAACAATAAATCAATAAAATATTATAATTCAATTCAAAGACATTCAATACAGCGATAAATCAAGTGCAACCGATGACCAATACATTTGTCTCGTAACACTTGCAAAACAAATACAAAGAATCTACCAGCGACCACCATAAAGCACTTCACAGCACGAACTCTGCCTATCTCATGTCTTAATTTGTACTTGAAGTTAAATATAAATAATATAAAAACAATGAATATGTACACTGACAACGTTGGGTCGTGCGAGTGTAGAGTTATTGAATGAGAGAGTTGGCAACGACAAAAACTTAAGCTTGAGATGATTTTTGGGAATAACCGCTTCATGTTGTTTGGATGCATTAATAAATAGGTGGGCAAGTGTCGTAACACAATGAGTCCTGAAGGTTAATGACGACGCGGACGTCGAGAGAACGTTGGCGTGATGATTTGAACACTTTTCTGGATGGTTGGTAGAAAATGGTCTAGAATAAAGACTGGTGGATGAGTTTGCGAGAAATCTTTGCCTAACAATGGGTTGGCAAATGGTTTTTTAGAAGCAGTTTTGACGTCAAAGTTTCTGGTTAATGTCCGTTGATGTTTTGACTTTAAACTATTATTACTTGAAACAATATTTATTATCATTCGCAGTACTTTTCTCCACCTTTAGCTTAGTCTGCCTCTTTCTGATTATAAATTTAGTTTTTTCCTTCTCATCCTCATCAACCTCTTTGGCTCGGTTTCACATAATAATATTATAAACGTCATGAATACAAAACCTCACATAATTTCCTCTTCATAAACAACCCAAGTTCCTATCTAATCGTCCCAACATCTGCGCATACGCACGCAGCGGCGAGTTTGACGTTTAACAGAAAAATCTAAAATCATAAAGCACTAACACGGCTCGGTGTCATATCGGGTTGCGATTGCCGCTTGCATGCTAATATCTCCACTACGAATCATTAAAGAAATATCAACCCTAAAGCCTAAGTCATAATAGCGATTTTCCCTTGTCAGTTAAGTGTTGTTTCTCAAGCTGATGTAGTAGTTGTTCGTATTGCTTGCCACGCGATTTAAGACCTTATTGATATTGGATTGGTTTGCAATTTAGTGGCTGTTGTGTCGGTTTTCTTTATTGGATGATAGGTTTATTGATTCGAATGTTGGTCAGGAGTTTCTTTATTTTAATAATGGTTCATGTTTTAAAATTATAACTTTTGTAACTAAATATTCTATTTTAAAATCTTCACTATCAAACCTTTGGATTATCGAAAACTTTGCTATTTTTTTCTAAATTTACTTCGCAATTTCAATATATAAAATTGATCAACCATTTAATTGCTTCTCCTTCTTTCTACTCTTTAAATGCTCTTTAATACTTATCTAAATTGTCAACTACTTTTCATCAACCAACAACTTTTTTTTTGTTAGCCTGTATTGTCCCACTGCTGGGCAAAGGCCTCCCCCATTTTATTCCAGTTCTCCCTATCTCCTGTTATGCGTGTCCAATAAATATTAAAGGCAACCAACAATATTACCAGAAATCTATCTAAATATCACTTTCAAACCACCAATTATTATCACTCT
Organism: Anticarsia gemmatalis; assembly: GCF_050436995.1. Classification (NCBI taxonomy): domain Eukaryota; kingdom Metazoa; phylum Arthropoda; class Insecta; order Lepidoptera; family Erebidae; genus Anticarsia; species Anticarsia gemmatalis. The sequence continues at coordinate 1,109,912 of NC_134764.1, read as the reverse complement.
CAACAAAACCCTACCCAAACCTTTCAATTCAGAACCTCAGTCAATAAATCGATACAAAACAACGAACGACATTCCGATACGATGTCCCAATCGGCACAGAATTAATATCTCATGTAACGTGTCATTTTGTTCGCGAGGTGCCACAATAAAGTGCGAGTGCGAAGACGTTTAATATTACATGATATGAGACGATGCCGCCTGGTAACGATGGATTTGTGAGCTATTGGTGATTTAGCTGGTCTTTTGTGGTTTTGAAAATATGTATGATTAAGGTACGAAGGATAAGGAAATGAATAAAGAGTAGTAATTGAAGATTTCAATATTGTCGTGTATGACAAGATATATGTGATTGAAGCAAAAGAAGTTTGTTGTAATCGGAGCAGAAGGCGTTCTTTGGTTTCTGCATACCCTCATGGGAGACTGTGAGTTGGAAGCTATATTTTATGTCTCTACGTATAATAGTCAGTACTTGTACAGACTGATATAAAAAACACTACAATTCAGTGTCATGTAAAATTTTATAGTAAAACACATTATGTAATTTAAATGTGATTAGAACGATCTACATCCAAGACATTTTGAAATCATTTCTATAAGTAATAAGTATGATGTTTACTAGGAAGATGATCTTCATGATTTTTTTAATGTTACAGGTATATTTAACAAATATCACGTATTCTTCTTCTGTAATTTGTATTTTTTCGTAAGTGTCCATAAAAAGTCATCTAAGCGACACATTAGAATTACAAAACAAACTGACATAAGCCACAAACACCATGAAGATGGAGGCTGTTTCTCACATATGATAAGAATACTAAATGTATCAAATCTTAGTTGCGACATCCTAACTTTGTAAGGTCATTGTAACGGCGGAGTAATACAAACTAGTTTATACATCTGGCTGTGATCATCTTCTTTAGGGGTCTTCTAATTTACTTTCTTACTTCTAATCTTATTTTGGGATTTGATGTTTTTAAATGTAGTTCTTCAAGAAATCGTGATTGCGGTTGCTTAACGCATCACCCTTATAGCTGGATCAATGAAAATAGTCTGTGGTGAAAAGGAAAAAATAAGAAAATCGGGTAAAATGGTAGTTCTCATTCCTAAAATGTCCCCTAACCGAATGATTTCTACTATATCAACATATTTATTACGCATTGTCAAAAAATAAAGAAATACTTTATAGCCCTAAATTAACTTTAAAGGGCTTTCTGTGTTTTTCGGAGTATCTACTCTTTCTGACACTGAGAATACTAAATTTTGCCATGTAATTGGTAACACTATTTTGGACTGTTCTGTATTTACTAAGCTTCTCTACAAACAAACACACATCACATACTTCATGATAATAATAGTATAGATAGTCGTAACAAGTATTGTTTAATATTCCACAAGTAAAACTCCCCGGTCACCTTTCATCTTACCGATAGACATCGCATGCGTCTGCGCATAAGAAGTATGAAGATAATGGAAAATTGTGCGTTTAGAAAGTGCTGTGGTTTATTTGTTTGGGAAATAGATCTTCTTGGATATGAAAAATTTATGATTGAGGATAGAATTAGATGGACTGATTGTAGTTAGTAATGAGCCTTTCCTTGTATAGTAAATTATGTTTGTGAATTATTTTAACTTGTTGGAATTTTTCCTTTTGAGAAAGACTTGCGTGCGTAAAATTACGCTATTTGCTAGACGAAAAAATATTAATGTTAATTGATGAAAAAAATTATGTCCATGCATTTTATGCTTTAATAAGAATTTCCCCCCAGAAGACGAAGAGTTTACTTAATTCAATGCAAACCTGATATTCGTTGGACCTTACAAACATATCGACGGTCCCTACGTACAATAACCTAATTGCAAAACGCAAATTTTACAGGAGAGCGGTTTGAAGTTTCAAACACTTGTATCTCAAGTTCTATCAATCGCAGAGCTATGAAATTTTGCACGAAGTCTTTATTTGTTGTCTTTTATGAGAAAATAAAATTAAAACGTTAAAATATATTCATTTTATGTTCCATTGGTCACAACCGTCGTTTTAGATCGGAAACATTCCGACTAGCATTTACCTAAGTGGTACTTACTGATTTTTACATGGGGGATTGAACAACGATCTAAATTGTAACTGCCTTTTACTAAATTTTACGTTGAGTATAATATTGAATTACGGTGTTTTCATACTGGAAGCCATGAGGTAATGGCTGATAATAAAATAAAAATAAATATTTTATAAACTTTTTTTATTAAATTCACAATAGGCAACCTTTTTCTTCATCATAAAGATATAAAACATTACATAGTAATAATATTGAGCAATCATAATTAGGTACTTGTTGAATATGGTTGCTCGAGAAAAATGTTTCAAGTATACATCAACACTTCCAAAGAAGGATGATGAAGCCGAGATCGAGAAGGATCAAGAAGCATACACGTTAATATGCCTTTACTTAGAATCTCATCTGTATCCGTATGTTCAAAATCTTACTTACGCAAAAGAAGTGTGTGATGCATTGACAATAATTTTTGAAGACAAGGAAATAAATAGGCGCATAACTCTGATGAATTGTCTCTTGGATGAGAAGCTGGAAAACCACCGATCTGCTGTCATGAGTCACGCTCAAAAGCGTAAAGAAATCAATCAAAGTTTCGATGACGATTTGGTTGCCGTGGTACTTTTGCGAGGTATACCTGATGTTTACCGCCCATTAAAATAAAATAGAGCATTCAGGAATGAAGATTACTTCTCAAAATGTTCGGCAAAAGCTTCTACAAGAAGATAGCGCTCAGAGCTCTTCAAATGAATCCTCGTCGAACTCGGCTTTAGTAGTGAAGAAACAAAACAAAACAAACAACTGCTTTTAATGTGGAAAGAAAGGTCATAAGAAGTTCGATTGCCCGATGCTGGACAAGGATATGGTGCACGCTTACCAACGGTTTCCTCGAAGTCGAAGAAAGTTGCGTTATGCTGTTCAAGTGTTCACTGTCGGTGCACACATCCTTCAGCCCCTCGACGTTTTATCTCGATAGTGGAGCCTCGACACACATGAGTTTTCAGAAGCAGTGGTTTAGAGACTTTAAGGTTACTGATAAGAATGTTGTGACGTGTGCAAATGATTATAGAATGTCAAGTGAAGGCAAAGGTGATATTATAGTTAATGTGAAAGGAGTTTTGTTAACTGTAAAAGATTGTTCCTTTGTGCCTGGCTTGAAAGTTAATCTTTTGTCGGTATCTAAGTTGGTACAGAATGGATGGAGAGTTATTTTTGATTCTAATAGCTGTAGGATGTTTCACCAATCGATAAGCGAGATAACGAGTAAACTTGTGGTTACTGCTAGTGAAGTCTCAGGTTATTGTTTTGCTATTGTAGATGGTGCTTTGGCTACGGTTCTAGTTGAAGACTCGTTGGCACTTTGGCATCGTAGATTAGAGCATGTTAACTTGAATGATTTACGGAAGTTGCCTAACATCGAGGTTGGAGGTAAAAGTGTAATGGAACCTTGTGCTGCTTGTATAAGAGGTAAGGCACATAGAATACCTTCTCCAAAGGGTGAAGCAAGGCGAGCGAAAGACAAACTCAGTTTATTACATGCTGATTTATGTGGTCCCATGTCGGAACGTTCTTATGGTGGAGCTCATAACATGTTCGTAATAGTAGACGATTTCACTAGTAAATTTCTTTCTCAGGGAGAAGTCTCAAGCTTTGAACTTTTTCAAAGACTTCGTGAGGCATGTGGAGAACGAAACACGTCTGACAGACCCAGACAGTATTGAAGATGCGGAGGAGAGCTCAGACTCAGCAGATGTGGATACAGATCCTTGTGTTGAATCTGTGGAGCCTGTGAATTCAAATGAATCTGATGCTGAACATTGTGATACAAGAGTCAGAACAGTAAGTGTGAATATCGAGGAAGAGCCTAGGTATCCTTTGAGGAATAGGCTTCGTAGCGTACAAAGTGGACTATACTGCTACAACAGTACATGCAAGTTAGAGGAAGAACCACGTTCGTACAAAGAAGTCCTTCGAAGACCTGATAGCCATGAGTGGATAGCAGCGATGAAGCGGGAGTTGGAGTCCATGAAAGAACACGATGTTCGGAAGGTGATTGAGAAACCCCCTGGAGCCAAAGAGAAGACGTCGGTTGTGGCGATTCCAATATTTCTGCTATATTTGAATCTGACAGTATTTTATCACCGAGCAAATTTGAAGCTAATGGAGCCGAGGGTGGCGTAGGACTCCTTTTTGCATGGATTTGAGCCAGATCTTAGTGTTCATCTTTTGATGCTAGCGAAAATGGACCCGAAAAAAATAACAAAAAACAACGTAAAATAACAGAAATGGTAATTACTTACATTTTAAATTAAATATTCTCGATGTAAAATAACTTAAGTGGCAGTTACTTAAAACAGTAGTAAATGTTCTCCCACGTAGAAACACTTATGTAACACTTAAGACTTTTTGATTCAAAACATTCCCAAGTAAAATAACGTCACTACCAAAAGCGACTAATTACGTCGGAATTGAATAAAGCTTGTTTAGATTACCAAAAAAGTAATTTAAGTTGATAATGTAATTAAAAATAAACTTTTTACTGACTAATAATTAAAGTTAAAGAAGGTACAATAAAATAAAACGTCAAATTCAACTTACCTGATGATATTTTGATGGTTTTACCTTTATCTTTTACATTTTTCATTTTCTTTTTTGCGCGAGCGCAACAAGCCCGCATGTGGGAGTTACGGGGGAGGCGCGCGAGGTTGTTGTTGACTTGCCAATGTAAAATGTCTTAACTCTCACTAATGACATTTTACATTGGAAGTGTTGTAGTTCTGGGGTTTGTCGAGTGTTGATTTAGGGTAGAATTAAAGCATTTTTACTAATTTTTCTTTAATCAATCGAAAGTATATGACAACCGGAAGGTCACGGAAACAAAAAAGGCAAATCCCGTAAGTACCACTTGTACGTAGGGACCGTCGATATATCACACATAATTTTTGTTCGAATATAACTATAACTTATAAAGTCTAAAGGTAAACTATGACATATCATAATCACAATCAAATCATTCATTCATTTAGGTGAAAGCACTCATGATTGTCAATGATACAAGGAGTCAATTTACCGCCAGTTCAGAAGCTAGGGCCAGTGAGTCATAATCTTTTAACACAATTAACGATCTTAACATAGCCTAAAACCTACATCACAATTTCAACAGTTAACATCCTAGCCCAACGTCACCCATAAAAATCAACTCAAAAATTAAAAAAACAAACAAACAAACACACAGCAATCACACTTACGTTGTGTGAACAGAGGATCTCATATCTCTGTTCATAACTCGTTTATTTATGTCTTACTTTACCAAGCTCCCGAATCGGATTATGTTACATAAAGTCATTGTTTATGCGCCGACTTCGATCGCTTCTGATGTATCGATTTCAAAGGATTTAGGGACCCGTAGCAAGATTTGAGATGACATTTTTGTTTTTGTCTGTAGTATGGATTCAATATTTTTCAAGACGTAAATTAATGGCGTAAATTATTATTTAAGAAAATATACTTTTAAATTCCGGGCTAGATTTTAGGATTGTAATAATAAGTTCTCTGCTTTTCGTAGAAGTAGTAAACACATTTACCCTTTTATTTACAACTAGCTGACCCGTGCGGCTCCGCTCGCGTGAATTTCGTACTGTTGCTTATTCGCTTCGCACGCGAATTGCGAAGCACTCGATACACCTACACATAAAAATGCTAACAACTCTTTTGTCATCTAATGGTTATTTACGAAAGGGACCGACACAGGCTCAGGTAGGCCTGATTTCCTGTGGTTACCTTCTTTTCCGCTCTCGTCTGTATCCGTACCAGTTTACAGTGTAAAATATAATACCTTATTATAGACTGACCATTGCTTACCCGTCTGGATTCAGAATATTATTACAGGTACAGACAGACCTATCTGCGCCGGAGCTCTTCACACGCGTAATAATGTATACTTGCGATGATACGTCCGGAACCGCGTAACCCGTAATTATTTTTATATATCATCCGTTGTTTATTTTTTAAAACTTACCACATAGTCTGTTTCATAGCTATCCAATTTATTTCCTTAATGCAACCAATTTGACTGCCTCCGTGGCGCAGTGGTTTAGGTCGCCACGCCGATACCACTGCAACGGGAGGTCGTGGGTTCGATTCCCACACGGGACAATTATTTGTGCGATCCACAAATAATTGTTTCGGGTCTGGTTGTGCTTTGTGTCCGTTGTTTGTATGTTTGTAAAAGTCCCCGCGACACAAGAGCAATTCTTAGTGCGGGAGTTGTCTTTTTTAAAGAAAGAAAGAAAAAAGAATTAATTTGGTTATGTGTTTCGAACAACAACGCCATCTGTTAGTTGCGGCGATCAACGACGACAAACGAAATTACTTGGTTTGCCATCTAGGATATCCCGACCGCACCGGACCCACGTAAACCAACATTTTTGTGTAATATATCATACAACATTTATGTTTGAAAATCTTAGAAATGTATAGCAGTTTCAAAGGTATTTTTTTTTACAATAAAGCCATCAAAATAAATTAATTAGAAAAAACATGCTTTATTGCGGGCTATAACGCCATCTATTGGTTGGTGCGAACAACAGGTATCGATACGGCAGGTGCCGCGTTAACTTTATGCGAATGTTGTGAAATGGAATATAACGCCATCTATGGTCTGTATAGGGAAACGCAGGTTCAAACGATTTCTACGTATTTTTTTCAATTTTCTAAAAATCTTTGAAGTTTTATGCTATAAAAAGTATCCTAGAAATTGCTCCACTACTTATTCTATGCATATACCAAATTTCAGTGCATTCTATTCGGTAGTTTTTACGTGATAGCGACACATACAGACGGAGGACAGACAGACAGAGGACAGACAGACAGACAGACAGACAGAAAAGAAAATTATTAATTGCAGATTCGGTATCAGTATCCGTTACTAAACATCCCCCATTGGTTTTTTTTTAAATATATTCAATGTACAGAATTGACCTCTCTACAGATTTATTATAAGTATAGATCTTTGATAGTCATAAGCTTCTGTGATTGACTTAAATTAATGTTTTGAGTTTTTTGTAGTTATAGAAAATCATTGATAGACTGTTACTCAAATATGTTAAGGAAAGTTAACATGAGTGTTTTTCCTTATCCCACAAAGATAGCTAAAAATAACGTTCTTTATTGTTGTCATAAACAGTTTTCCTAAAACAGACTGTTTCAATCATATGGTACATAAAAAAGAAAAATATAATATACAAAGGAGTAATGGCACTAATGGCAGCCATATTGTTATTCATCATACAAACAGATGTAATATAACTCAACGAATTGAACATGACTCACTAATTACAACATTCTCATGGCAATATAAACACAAATAAGTTATTTTGAATGTCACGAACCCATAATTTAATGGAAACTACCCGAAAACGTACCTTACGAGGCTTCTGAGACGATATTCTACCATAAATGACCATAAGTTCTTTGAAAAGATAAACTTTTTAGGCCAATTATGGGTCGGGAGCGGCGTTTCCAAAAATTCCCTATATACACTTTTTATCTGCCATCAGACAATATACTTACGTGGTTGATCCTATCTCTTTAATTTACAAACTTATTTATGCATCTGGAAATTTAACATGACCGAGAGTTTCTTCCCTATCGCTATAGTCTTAAAGTTCATAATCGTATGTATGTTTTCTTGCTTGTATGTTTCTTGTATGTATGTTTTTACTAAAATTGTTAGTCACGAATGCGATGGCCAGTGTCTTTTACTGTTTACAAGGTGATATTAAAAGTTGACACGCCATTTTGGTTTCGATAGTTTTTTTTGTGTGACGAAGTGCGTTTGATTTTGTTTATGTTGTTTGAGTTTTGTAATCGAATGTTTATAATGAGATGTAAATAGGAATAGGAATGAATTATTTTATTTTGAACTAAGTTTCTGAATGAATTTAATGTAGTCTCTAAGATTGTTTTTTCTCGAGGGGGCTTAAGAACCTAGAATTATCAGACACTAAGTCAAACTAGACTTAAAACAGGTATGTGTAAAGGAGTACGAATCGAATCCGAGACTTCCGTGTTGAATCTAGACAAACACCCATACTATTGCGTAACCAGAATTTAATATGGAAATAGCTTAAATATAATTGTTAGGTTGAACAAAAAATTAAAGGACAACCCTTGCCATAAGTACAATCTTTATGCTAACAAATGAACAATTACCGTACAAACAATATAACAGAACAAAACCTAATTGAATACAAAGAAGAAAACTGCTATAGAAAAAAAAACTTTACAAAAAAATATTTGATGAAAAAAATGAAAAGTGAAAGAATGACCAGCCTTCCACGAACGTCCATTTCGATCAAAGAGAAATAATTATGAAACATTTTATAACACAAACAAATAAAAAAATATATAATGGTCGAAACAAAAAAATATTCGCATTCTTCTCTCGTTCCAGTTGAATTTTTTCTTAGGGTGGGTTTCACAACCCTTTCTGTTTAAGGGAAAAGTAAAGCCGAAACAATACATGAGTTTTTTTTCTCGAAGACTCATATTTTAGGGCGGGAGTTGGATGAATAAAATGGTTTAATTTACGATTAAGATTTTTGATGTTAATTTATATATATTAGTGAGTATTATATGATTTTGGTTAAAAATAGTGGAGGTTATGTAACGAATTTTGATAAAAAGAGGAAGAAAAACAGAAGGCTGAAGTTGAATTGGATTAATATTATTAGAATTATTGGTTTATTATCTTTGGTAATTAAGTATATTTATATTTTCGGAAACAGCAGGCAATTTTATAAATTTTCCACTGCTTACACAGTTTATTTCACGATACTAATTTATTTTATAGTACCTTTCTTGAACTTGAATGACCCGCGTATATACCAAAATTATTTACTCTTGTCAATTTGAGATCAAAATATTTTTTTTTCTCTCAAAAACACTTAAATAAGTACGTGAAAGCGTGCCCGACTACGTCCCTGGTGGGTGGCGCGGGAACGTTGTGTGTTAATTGTTTGTTCTTCATTATTTTCGACTTCAATTGCCCTTTTGTCTGTGCCATTCTTTCCACCATTCCGCATTATTCCAAAGGTTTTCTTCCAGTAAACGATTCCGTTCATTTTTCAGTCTTTTCAGTGGCGTACCGAATTGTTTTCCTGCGTCATCATTAACTTGCTGAAAAACTGTTTTTTTATTATTATTTTACTGGTTTTTTTTTTGTTTCTTTTGCGAGCCGATGTGGAAATTCGGACGCGACGGGCCGAGTGTTTTTTTGGTAATTCATCTTTTGTTTATCGAAGTCATCAGCAATTAAAACGTGGGGTCGATTGTAGTTCGTTGTTTCTGGAGTTTGTTAATTGAGTGATTGTTGTCAGAACCTTTATAATATTTTTAGGTACTTAAGGCGTATTGTTAACTTTTTATTACGTCGCGTAGATGGTTGATTATTGAAATGTTTATGACTGTAAAAGATTCTTCTTGAAATAAATTATGAAGAGGCTTGATGTCTTTATTTAAAATAAATTCATTTGTAAACATGAATTGGGTCCTAGTGACTTCTGTCCCAAAACAGTTAAATCTTTTATTAACTTAAAGCTACTCTTACTCTTTTCAGTTAATTATTGACTATTTGTCACAAAACATTAGATGAATCCTTAAACTCAAAAAGACAACAACACCAAAAACATCCCCATTTTTAAAAACAATAACAAAAGCAATATTAACATTTAGAACAGAAATAGAGGGGAAATTAAAACTGATTGGAAAGCAGCCATTTCATGGTATTAAGTACCGTTCGGGCTTGGCCACGTTAAGTAGCTCCCGGGAGACCAAACGTTTGGCATTTTGAAAAAAAAGCGATGCGAAAAAACAAAATGGTGAGTGCTAATCTAAATTAGTACGGTGGGGAAATGATTGTTCTTGTTTTTTATTTGTTTGGAGATTTTATTGACGAATTATATTGCAGTTCTTAAGGTAGGCTTTGTTTTTCTTAGTTTTGTTTATAAATAATAGTGTTAGTGTACCTATTTAGTGCCAGACGTTGAGTTTATCTACTAAAATGGTATGAAATCTGTCGTTTATCAATAAATGGTTATCTATCAAGAGTTCATCAACACAATAAACTGTTGCCTTTCAATTTATTAATAGATTTGTTTTTTTCAAAAATAAAACAGGCTTTAGAGTGTATTACACACTACACAGCGCTGGGGTACTAAGCTCAAGATTTTATTATCACATACATGAAAATTCACAGCTTATACTATAAGCACATTGACAGTAACAAGATGAAAGAAAAACGTTCAAAGACCACACCAGATTAATAATATTTATATAATGTCTAAAACCCTATTAATTCACAAAAATAGGACTCATAATCTCTACTACTCAGTAATTATAATAAAATCGCAATATATTTTCCCAAAAAAAAACTCCTTTAATAAAACGTTGTGTTGCCGACGGTACACAAATCGGAACCAATACAGAGTCGTCGTAATTTTTTATTTCGTAATTAGTATTAGTACTGGCAGCCCATTAAGATTATATTTTTAAATTCGACGCTCTTTGGAGATTATTGTGAAAGCCAATGGTCTAGAGATTACTTGTAAATCTATGGTTTTGTTTGTTTAACATTGATTGCCTAAATATCTTATAAAATATTATTCTTTCAGTGCTTTTTAATTATTTTTACGTTATCATTTAATTTTGCTACCTAATTAAGTAAAATCATAACAACATAATATCACGCTTTTTTTCCCATAGGGGTAGGCAGAGGACAAAGAGTGTCACTTGGTACGATCCTTACAAACGTTTTTCTGCATTTTTTCAGATGATCATCATTGTACAAACTATTTTTTATGTCGACTTTAGTTAAAATATATTTTCTCTATTAAATATATTTTACTAAAACTTAGATACATTGAATATAGTATACGTATAGCATATTGAATATAGCATATTGTTAAGCGAAATATTTTTTTGTCACAAACTTAAATGTCTAAGAAAACACTTTCTTTGTTGTTGTTAAATATTTATAAAAGCAATACAAATAAAGATGTCAATAAACAATCAATGGTTCGTTGTGAGGTGCTCGTGATGATGGAGCCGATGTACTTAAACTTGAGGGTCACGGGGGAGTTCAGGGGACTGACACAGTCGAACAACATACCTTTGTCATGAGCCATTGATGGACTTGTTACGAGAAAACTTAATCATATCGATAATAATTAGTTATACATACATAAATAATATCACGCCTTCTTCCCATAGGGGTAGGTAGAAACTAAAGAATGTCACTTAAAACGATCTTTACTAACTTATTTTTTAATACTTCGCGTTTTTTATTGATCATCATTGTATGTATTTCTCATGGCGACTATAGTTTAAAATTTACTTTCCTAATTAAAACCATTTTACAAAGATTTAGCTAACGTTGAATAAAGCATACGAATGTAATGTAAGCATTGTAAAGAAAAAAAAAATTTTTTTTTCAGAAGTTTAAATGTCTAAGAAAACACTTTCTTCGTTGTTCTTAAATATTAATAAAAGCAATACAAACAAAGATGTCAATAAGCAATCAATGGTTCAGCGTGAGGTGCTCGTGATGATGGAGCCGATGTTCTTGAACTTGAGGGTCACGGGGGAGTTCAGGGGACTGACACAGTCGAACAACATACCTTTGTCACGAGCCATTGATGGACTTGTTACGTGTGAAATATTTTTTTTTTGGTTTATTGTTAAATTTGTAAAAGAAAATATATTTGGAAGAAAGACTAGGGTGAGGATGTTAATTTTGTGATATAGATGTATTGTTTTTCCTATTTGTTTTGAATAAATATGCTATCGATATTTTTATCTATACTAATATTATAAAGCTGAAGAGTTTGTTTGTTTGTTTGTTTGTTTGTTTGAACGCGCTAATCTCAGAAACTACTGATCCGATTTGAAAAATTATTTCAGTGTTAGATAGTCCATTTATCGAGGAAGGTTATAGGCTATATATCATCACGCTACTACCAATAGGAGCAGAGTACCAGTGGAAAATGTTACAAAAACGGGGAAAATTTTTAACTCTTATGTAACGCAAGCGAAGTTGCGCGGGTCAGCTAGTTTAAGGTATAATGTGGGGTGTACTGACTTTTGTTATACTTTAAGATTTAAATATCTGTTTTCTGTACGGAAGTTTTTTGTCTACGAAGCTAGTAGTAGGTTTATTAGTTAATAGTTAGTTAGTTAATAATTTATTTTCTTCCTTGAATCTAAGGTTAAAATTAAATTACATAAATTAATATTAATTCTGAAGTCCACTTTGTCAACAACAATAAGTTTTAAATTTAATCATTCTAGCACACTTTTTTTTCTTTTATATTGCCTATATTTTGGTCTCTGCCTAGCCCTTCGAGAACAAGGCGTGATTTAACTATTATCGTAAAAAAGAGTTGTTTTAAAATCATCGTGTAGATTGTGTCTTAGACTTGATTTGTTAACACACGGACATTTTGAGTAGGTAATTACTTCATAACAATAGCAATTAATAAAATAGCCAACAATCTTCATCAAACGTAATAAAAGCCCAATCGGAAAATCCTACAAATCAACTGTTTGAAAATTTTCGAGATGAACTGTAACAACCCTTTGGCTCAAGTGTGCTAGAGACTCGACAGACGTTGTCCCGGGTTCGAGTGCTTGTTTTGTCTCCCTTCACTATCCTTCCGATTTTGACGGCGTTTTTAATTAATTATAACTTTGACTTCTAGTTGTTGCGATGACCTGAAATTGTGGGTCGGGATTCGAACTTAGAGCTAATGAAAATAAATTTTAATGAATAAATCTTTATACTGTAACACCTGGATTTTGTGACAAATGATCGAAAATAACAATAGTTAGTTATTACCAGGAACTATTTTAATATCAAAGTTTCTTACCCTATACACTTACATCTCTTTAGAAAAAAAACAATAAAACGTCGCTTAACAACGATATCAAAACGATAACCTCTTGTTTTAGCAAATATTATTCCATACTTAGATTCAGTATTTAACGACCGTATACAAAATCTTTTAACACGAAAGATCTATGTTCAATAAAAAACTGTAATTGGTCAAGTTAATGTCTAATCAATAAAAATAACAAGGGTCTGGCACCAAAACAATATTTTAAAAACACAATCCTATCAAAATCTCATTTCAAAATCGTAACTCAATTACAGTCAAACCCGATCTCTTATTCGGAAGCCGATAATTGGAAAACGGCATTTGTAATTTCAATCATTTGTATCCATTAAACAACGGAACAAACAAACAAACAAACATGATTCGACCAATTTCGGAGGCCGCCGATCTGCTGCCGAAATCAATTAGCTCCGTGTAATCTGCAAGATATTTTAAATAATAAAACAATGGAATTCAAACTCTATGTCAAAAGAAATAGTAGCTAATTTTGCTCTGGAAAATTTGGCTTCCAAACATAATCGTAGGATGTGCAAACCGACGTTTTGGATTACCAAAAATTGCTACCAAACGAAAATACCAACATACAATAATTACGACTTTTTTCTTAGTTTTCAATATAAAAAAAAAGAAGCGAATAACTTATGCGATGCAATGACCGCGGGCGGCGACATCAAAAGGGTTACTGGCGAGATGTGGCGTCTCACTCACTCATTGGTTGTTAGTAATGATAGACAGAGATGGATAGATGATGTTGAAGATAAAAAATGCCCTTTAAGTCGGCATGAAGCGATGCCGGCACATTTGTAAGTACATTTAGTAGTGTCAAATGATGGAAAGTGTCATGACTCGATGTGCGTGCAAAATTGCAAATGTTGTTGTTTACTCAATACTTGTAAGGGTTCTTCAAAGTTTGATGACAATTAAGAACTTGTTTGTAAATATAAACTTTGGCTGGACAATTGTTGAGAGATAATTTGATGTATTAAGGACTATACATCGCAATTACATGCGTTTTGTACATTGTTAAGTATGAGGTCTTATCACATAATACTTACAAAATATTCGCTGATTGTGCTAATTGACTTGGCTCTAAAAATCGTGTTACTAAGTATTCGCTGTCTCCAATCTCCTGTTAGATACAGGTCTTCTTTCAAAATTACATTTTAATTGAGGTCTGTCTAAAATGCTTATCCCTTTAAGTCAACTGTTATTTTTTTTATGTCTAGACCACATGCATAACATATTGTGTAACTTAATATCGCTTAGTTTTTTGCTTTATAAAAATTAAGCTTTAAGTGTCACTATAAAATAAGTGTCGGCCTCTAGGAGTGATTACTTTGTATTCAATAGCCCTCTAGAATAGGCCCTAGTTCTGTCTTTCTGATATGGAATCTAGTAAAGAAAAATCCGTACCACAAAAATCTTCAATTTAACCATCCCATAAAATTCATACTTGGTTATAAATCTAAACTTTTCCAATCAACCCCTATTTATAACTTATAAAGGTTGAAAGAAAAACAAATTAAACTATTTTTTAAGTGTTGTAAATTCTGGCTGCTGTACCAAAGAGGAGAGCATCAATGATAAAGTAAGAGGATTCTTTCACGACTTATCCCTTTGAATATAAAAAGGTTTTACAGGGAAACTTTTAATCAGGCCCATCTGGATTACTGTTTGTTCTCGAATTTTAGTGAGAAATGGGGTGGAAGTAACGCGTATCATTTTTATAAGTAGTACATAGTTTTTTTATATGATAATTGATGCTTTAAAATTTACTTTTTATTTCGGTTCCGTCTGTATGTTTGCCATGTGTCTGCATATTTATCCCTAGGATATAATTAAAATTTCTGCTGTTAATCTTAAATAGGTTTTAGTCAGTGCAGTGGTAGTTTAGGCCGATAAATTGAGATAGCCCAGACGTTTAGTAAACCAAAAGATATTTATCCCTAGGATATAATTAAAATTTCTGCTGTTAATCTTAAATAGGTTTTAGTCAGTGCAGTGGTAGTTTAGGCCGATAAATTGAGATAGCCCAGACGTTTAGTAAACCAAAAGATATTTATCCCTAGGATATAATTAAAATTTCTGCTGTTAATCTTAAATAGGTTTTAGTCAGTGCAGTGGTAGTTTAGGCCGATAAATTGAGATAGCCCAGACGTTTAGTAAACCAAAAGATGGCAGCTTATGAAACCAACCCTCATAAAGCAAGGTAGAGTGTATTGAACAATACTAAAAGCACCTGAAAAGTGTACAGAATATTTCAGATCCAATTTAAAATTGTTAGCTATTGGGCATGATTGTTTAGTTGCAAATTTGCGGTACAACACATTTGGCCAGTAATTTTTACTTAATTGTCTTGTAACTGCACGTTTGGCGCAGTGGTTTAAGCGGTCACCTCGCTGCAACAACCGTAGCGCCGCGTGTGGTGGGTTCGAATCCCACCTGGGACAAATCTTTGTGTGATGAGCACGAGTATTTGTTCTGAGCCTGGTTCTCAATTTATCTATATAAGTATAAATTAAGAAGTATATTAGTATGTTTATCAGTTATTTGGTTAACAGTTAGTACAAGCTCTGCTTAGTTTGGAATCAAATGACCATGTGTGAGTTGTCCAATAATATTTATTATACTATACTCTATTTTCTAGATACTTAGTGCAAGATCTAGCAAAACTCTCACGTGATAACATTTCGAGTAGATCCCTAGTTAAAGCCAGGGGACATTGGGCTTAAAAATGAAAGCATAAATCACGATCTTTGGTCCTAATTAATTCCTCGAGGCTTCGTTAGGGGACTATGCTATGGGGTTGAATTATTTGAAAAAGTTTCACCTCTTTCGTTTCATTATCTTTTGGTAGTCACCTGCGTTCATGGTTTATGGTCTGCTCTTTTTGTTTTTGATGAAATTTCTTGGTGTATTGGATTTTTTAATCCATATTTGGTCGGTGGAGCCAAATCTCTGTCTTTCTTCTATGCCAAGATCACGATTGACCTACTGCTAAACAAAGCCGAACGACAGTCATAACCCATTTTTTATGTTTTTTTTTTCTATTTAATCATTTATATAAATCTATAAATGTTTAAATAGAAATATGATATAGTGTATCATTGTAGACAGTTTCATTGAAGTTATGAGTCACAGTATTAGCTGTTAACATTTTCTAACAAGAAGCAGAATTTATATTTTAAGTATTTAAAATGAAAAATACACAACATATTTATATTATTTCGAGGGTTCGAAATATATAGCCTAATTCCTAAAATCTTGAACTTTCTAATCACATAAAACAATGGCACACTGTCTGAACTAGGAATCAATCCCGTTATATCTTATTTTACTGTCACTATCAATCACAAAACCATAGTGTTTCTTCAAATCAAGAATTAGATTCCCACACTACCGTGTAATAAATACATATTTTGTTGGAAATTAACACGAAATATAAAATACGACACCTTTTATGACCATGATCACCAATTAAGATAATTATCTTGAGTATAGTATTACTCATATTTAAAAAAATATTCTTTTGAAGTCACGGCAGCCTAATGGTCTATAGTTTTGGACTTTGGATCGAGAGGTCTTGGGTTCGAATATCGTATAGTGCACTGCGATGGTTCATTCACTTCTTATAAGAGCTTTTAAGTTCGGTCATGGGGTTAGACAACTTGAAAGTATTTAAAAATATATATAAAAACGAAAAAATAAATCCAGAAGCTTAGAGTGTATTACAGTTACAGTTGTAGTAGTGCAGGTTTGATTACTGGGTGTAAGGAACCCACTCCTAACAGGAGCTTTTAAATTTGGCCAAGGTAAAAACATTTCAATAATATTTATTTTTAAAAAGTTACTTAAAAAATGCAAAGCAAAAGACATAAAAAATGTCCAGTAACAGTAGTAGCAGATTTGATTACGAGGTTAAGCAAAATTATGTTGAGTTATTCTAGGTAACGCAATAAATGCATATGGCGATGAAATGTGCATTATAAGTTAGAACTAGATTGGTGTTTTATTTTAAAGAATTGAACAGATTAGTTCTATAAATATTATTGTCCGTCGGTCTAGTATTAGAAATATTCTCACAGGCGCTTTTTTCAAAGCTCTACGGCGCCTAAAGCCTTTTAACAGATCTTTTCACCTACAATACGAACTGCCACGGTTATTTAATTTCTATAAATCGAATCGGATCATCGCTCTCGACAAAAACCTAATCCAAAGTTAGATATTATTTGACGACTATGGGAACCTATAAAGTGACGATTCATCCCGCTTTTTGTGGCCAAACTTTTAATAGAATCCGTCTCTGGATTGACAAAGTTATATTTTACACTTCATATACAAAACACAAGCGAAATTTAACCTTATATTCTTAGCCATAAGAACTACAAAATCTAAATTTGAAATAATCGAACGCAAATTGATTTAAAACTTCTAATTTCATTGATATTCGAAAACCAATTCTATTTTCTTCTTAATAACGTTCGAAATTCAAACTGAAATACTTGGTATAAAAAAGTTGCATCGTCATATATTTTTTGTTGGAATATGAACCGTATGGCTTTTAGAATAAGGTGTAATTTTGTTTGTTTGCTACTGGACAGTGGGACGTTATATTGGACAATAGATAAAGAATCGATGATCACAGGTTTTGGAATTGATTTCAATCAGACGGTCGGTAGGTGGCAACTGTATTACGATGACCATTGATATTGCATAGATAGATATGTAGCTCTACCACAATATTTTGAAGGTTTTGAAATATATTTTATACGATCGCGGATGTTATAGAAAATTCTAGCTAAAAAACAAAAAAAATCTCTGCAAAGCGTATTTGTATCAAAGTCCATACATTTATCGACGTATTTATTTATAGCATTTTCTAAGAACGGAAAAGTATGCTCGACAAAAAGCTTCATCTAATAACCTAGAGACTGAAAGAACCAACTGAAATATGAATACTTACAGCTTTTTACAGACAGGCACTATATCTAACTAAAGAAATGCCTTGTTGAATACGCTAATTTTGTACCTGACCAATTTTTGTTTATTAAGATTATCAGTATGTTTTTTGAGATAAATGCGCCAGATAGTCAATAAAAAAAATCTAAATTTTCTTATAAAGAATAGATGAGTAAATGTTATAAAGTAGAGCAACTTACTTTCATTTCACAGGTACTGACAGTCAATCAATAGTCCAATCTAATTAAGAATAGTTTTTTTCCAATGATTTCAATAAGTCCGCACAATGGTACAAGTTCAATCTCCTTGGACAATGAGTGACCAACATTTTGTTGTACCACTATATTTTGATATTTTGTATCGAGATATTTTAGATCTTGAGTAATGACGTCATATTTGATGCAGTGGTTAAGAGACTTTCGCTAGCCACAGGGGCAGTAGGTTTGACTCTCACAAATAATATCAAACAAATTAATTAAATAATTGGGAAACACATTTGTGGCATTTTCGTTCAAATCCTTGCAAAGAAAGATTCATCAATGTGTCTTATGTTTATTGGTCTTCCTCCGTGGCGCAGTGGTTAAGATCGCCATGCCACTACCATTGCGTCGGGAGGTCGTGGGTTGGAATCCGGGAAAAAAATATTTGTGCGATCGACAAATATTTGTTTTGGGTCTCTCACGTAGAAGAATATTTATAGAAATCATAATGAGTGTATAACTATGTCGCTGATGTTAATTAAAATGGCGAAAGAAAAACAGCGATTAAACGACAAAGGAAATGAATCTGTCGGTATTTCATCGGTACAGTTTGATCCTACTTAATTTTAACTTATCTTATTGATAATTAATGATTATTTAAACGCAAGAAACTTATGGATGAGTGCAATATGCATATTTATGGTTATTTACATAATTTAAATTCATCATATCCCTTAGGTATGTGTATACGTATGCAAAATACGTATAAAATATTTTAAGTAGTGAGTTTACCATTACAATCATACCGGTTTTCTAAAATAATAACAAGAAAAATACTGTAACATTAAAATGGTTGCTTAGCTTAAACAATACTAAAAACATACGTATGATTTACATAATATCATAACTCTCTAATCTTTAAATATTAGCAAGTTATAATCCAATCCTTAACCATTTTATGCGCCCCATAAGCTAAGGGGTTGTAAAAGAAATAAGTACGATTTTGTTTAAATAGCTATAAAATTTTGCATAAAAATAAAGGCACATCCCCACTATACCGTTGCCGATCGTCACCGCAGCGAGCAGGTGATCGCGCGCGCATGCCAAACATTACCCACCGGATAACCGAGTTACAGGCACGCGACTTGTAATGTAATTCAATCGCTAATTGTCTTTGAAAACGCCTTTATATTGGATAGAGCTTACAGGAGAACTTATAGGATTCAAGAGATCGAAAAGCTCTGAAGTTATTTTTTCACATAATGCTTTTGTCAGTCAAAAATACAAATAAGTAATATAAATGAGGTTTTTACTCATGAAAGAAAAGAGTAATTAAATAAAATTATCACGTTACATCATCCAAATTCAAACCATTTTGACCAATACGCTTCAAAAAAAAGTAGTATTAGTGTGAATTAATTGCACATGCGTAAGATTTTCTAGACATCGACTTAAATCTTTCAACAATAACCTGTACTATTACTAAACTGATAACACAATTTACAAAACTTTATATCAATGTAAAGAATATTTTCTAAAGCGCAATTCAACTTGCCTCCTCTAAAGCCTTTATAAGCTCACAATTCAGTTACATATCCGACATCGAGTGGCTGTTGCCTAATTGTACAGCCAATTAGTCACAAAACATAAAAAACTAATTAAAGTATCGCCAATGCCTCGCTTCCCGGATACGGGTGTAATGTGGCACTACCTTAAAATATTTTAAATAAAAACTATAAACTTTTTGACCTATAAAATGTCACTTTCGTTTATTTACAATGTAGTTAGTAATACGACTGGACTGTAAAGATTCGATTCCCATAAGAAGTAAATGAAAATGCTTTGTAAAACTATGTTTATGTATGTAAAGACTGCGGATATCGAAGTCTCGTGTTTAGTTCCTAGACCATATAAAACATTAAACTAAATATATCTTTGCTCTAAGACATGAAGTGTTAATTTTCTTTTTTGGTTACCTACTTTTCAACTGCCCGAAATTTGATAATACTTTTTATTCATCACAGCATTACACCATCTTTTTTTCTACGCCTGATTGAGTTTCCTACTGCTGGGCTAGAACCTCCCTCCCTTCCTTCCAAATCACAATATCGGTAGCAATATAATATGACCATTTCTTCTCAAATGCGTTCAGGTCATCCCGCCATTTTAAAAAGATTTAAAAAAAAATTAATGCTAATTTTACAAACCTTCCTTAAAGTATAGTAAAAAGCTCTTCTATACATTAATTATATTATAATAATAAATAAATAAATCATTAACAAACAAAACAAAAAACTCGTTATCAAACCATTGGAACAAGTACAAAAATACCAGTTGTTATAATATAAATGCGACTCTGCAAGGAGACTAATGGCCGCGTCACTTATAATTAACAATCGCGATCAAGATACATTTATGTACCGATTGAACAACTAATATTATTAATGAGAATGTTTGTTGGGTTGTTTGTAAAACGAGCTAAAATTGCTGAATAGATTTTGATGAAATTTGCAACGGTGATGTTAAAAAATTAGCAAAAACTTTTTTATGTACTTTTGAATTCAGAAAACTTTCTTTGGAATTGATTTAAAAAAAATCAATTAAACTATCAGTTACTAATATTATTTTTACAAGAGACGGTAAGAATAAAAAAATATTATTATGTCAATCTTTCAAGTACTTACCTAAAGTTAATATAAAATACATTTTGCACAAAAAACACGCACATAAGCTAAAAGGCACTTAATTACTACTGTCAACTAAAAACTATTGATTATCGTGGGATTTCGTATGAAAACTCTTATCAGTCACCCGAGTGAATATCGAAGAAATTAATTTTTCGAAGTAAACTTTACCTTTGAGTCCAACAAAATTATTAACCTTCCAAATTTTATCATCCAAGCAAAGCTCTAGGCTGATGCTAGTCTCAGTAATAGTTTATTGGAAGGATATCAAAATTTATGATTTTATATAAATTCGTTATAAATATCAATTTATTTGAGTTAATTTTTATTAGTTACATACTAAATCAATGGTTTTATTAATTGCTCATGTCGGGCTTAATAACTGAGATGTTATAGATAAAAATATTGGACTATGTGTGTGGTAAAACTTAAAACATGTAATATTATTTAAAGTATTCCATTTTTTACAATATAAGTATGATGACTCTGTATCTTATTGGAGGATCTCATACTATACACGTATTTATATGATCCAAGAGTAATTGTTTGAGGTCAATGAATCTAATCTCGTAATGATAAACATTCTAAATATCGATCCTTCCAATCTCAAAAATAAAATAATGGTGCTTTGATGTCGAAAAATCCAAGTATTTACTATCTGATTATAAGGTCAATAACATAAAACTATGTATTTCTGTTGCTATGTCAAAGTTTACCTCACGAAAATTCGTACTTGGTGCAAATCTTTTGATTAAATAGTTGTTTCAGGTTAAGTTACACTCTGATGTCAAACTAACATATAAAGCTTTGTACAAAATTAAATATTTATTTAAGTCGACTTTTAATTAACACATGTAAAACAAACAAATTCTAAAACAAAACATATTACATTAACATATAATATTCCTACATTCACCAAAAACTATGGTTTTTGGTGAATGTAGGAATAGTAGGAATGTAGGAATTAATTTTTTCAATGTTTTGTTATGACAAAACATTGAAAAAATTAATTGAAACAAAATCTGTGCAGTTGATTCATAATGCGGGATGATTTAAGGCGCGTGTACACTGCATTGTAAGGGTGTACGCCTACAGTAGCTGCCCACGGCGCGGCGATCGGCTAGATCGGCCCGCCCGCGCCGCTGGCCGACGGTGGCCGAGAGCGTGGCAATGGACTTTGTTTTAGACAGATTTTTTTTGAGCAGAGTTTTGATATCATGATGAATCTTGCGTAGTAAAGCTACTTTGATAGATTTTACTAAATCATTTATATTATATTTTTCTGCGATTACATGGGAATTCAATGCGACCGAAAGTATTCACCTTCATTCTCCTTGACGTTTCAGCCCCTGTAGCAGGAGCGGTAACCAGCTGATTGTAATTTGTTTAAATCATTAACTTACTCATTCTTATTTTTATAAGCAGATAGTTATTGATCTTTTGAGCAAGCTATTCGAAGGCTCAAAGCTTTCTTTTAAGTATAAATAGAAGCCGTAACTTATTAGCCACTTTTTGCCATTTAATTGACACTTACCTAACCGATGGTTTACCGATCTCTTAGTAACGATTTGATATAAGCATTTCAAAACTAATACAACCTAAAAAGACTCTTCCTAAGAAGCCTTTTCCACATTTTCTTACCCCAGCATTAACATAGAATAACTAAAAGCCAAGTAACAAATAAGGGAACATCCATTCAGTCATTGTGTTGCACATTTTAAATAATAATTGAATCAATTGTGCCGGCTATCGGCCATTGATTAATATGCGTAAAAATATTCAATAGCCTGCACTAGCCTTTATATCGGATTATTTATGTACAATTAAGTGGGTGTAGCTTTATTTTCGTTTTGGTGTTTGTTTGTTTGTACGGTTTTATCTGTTAAATAGATGGGCTGAGTGCGGTGTTGGCAATCGTAAGACTGGTTTTTGACAAAATATTTGCATTTTGATGCGAGAGTTTTGATAATTTGAATAAGCTTTCTATAAGGGTAGAAATCTTTTATTTCTTCCGATAGTCCTTTTTTACTGATATATTTGGATAATATTTTTTTAAACATATGTGGAATTAAAGTCATTGACTGCTGTAGTAGCATGGCCGCCAAAGTGGCCAAAATTAATAGTGTTAAAAAGGAAAGGCTTGTCTAACCAAACTTGTTATATGATAAATTACTGAAACATTTTACACGGCCTGGCTCACTTTTCAAGAGCTTCAGAGTTCAAATATCTATAAATTTACATAAATCCCATGCAAAGAAAGGCCGTTTTCAATAAAACATATCTAATGTCTCTATCATTCGAAAACTGCATCTCAAATATCCATTCCTCGAACATCGAAACAAAATGCATCAGTAATCTGATAGTTTGAAAGCAATTATGTTAGAATTTTAATTAGTATCATAATAAATAGATATTGCTTGCACTGTCAATGTGAACGATTGTAGAACTATCACGATTTATTGGGCGACGGGTTTAAATGACCCTTCGATTGCAGATAAGAGGTAAAGATGGATAGATTATTGGGACAGAAGGGGTAGAGGTTTGAAATGTTGATTTAATGGATTATATGTTATAAATACGTATGCTTACGTTTTAATTGCTGAACCAATTTCGATGAAATAGTAATGATGTATGATGTAAGTAACGATGTAGTAGTAATAAAATTAAGAATGATACATGATTTTCTTCAAAAAATCAACCCTTTGGTGGCAAAACGGAGGAGTGGAGAGCCTTTAAATAATATAATCGGTAATGAAATTGCTCCAATATAATTGAAATGTGAAAACCGATATTCGTTTACTTAATGTTTGTTAAAAATAGTGACACATAAAACTAGAAACGTAAAAAAAAATAGTTTATATTAAATTAAAAAAGACAACTCCCGCACTAAGAATTGCTCTTGTGTCGCGGGGACTTTTACAAACATACAAACAACGGACACAAAGCACAACCAGACCCGAAGCAATTATTTGTGGATCGCACAAATAATTGCTCCGTGTGGGAATCGAACCCACGACCTCCCGTTGCAGTGGTATCGGCGTGGCGACCTAAACCACTGCGCCACGGAGGCAGTCGAAGTAAGTGTATAATGTTTCAAAAAATAATTTTAATAGGTAGAAAACTCTACCTCGTCTGCTAATTACCTAATCTATATCTATAATGTATTAGCGGCAGGTGTGTCTAGTGTTGTGCGATTATGTTAATTCGATTTAGAATCGATTAGAGGAATCGATACATCGTTTGTAAATGACAAGCCGGTTGTCTTGTTAGTGCATAATGGTAACGTTATCGAAATACTACGATTAATTTTAATGCTTAAGTTCAAAGACCGATTTATGAGTTCGAGTTTAGACTACATGTTTTTTTGACCGTTTGGTTTTAAATTCAACGGTCAAAATTTGGTTATTCATGTAGGTAATATTTACTTGTAAAACATGGTATTTTTTGTTTCAGGTGGTTAGAAAGAGTTGAATGCACTCGAAATCGTGGGCTATCGTTGCCACATAGAACAAGCAACCGATGGGTATGGGAGTCTATCAGAGAATCCTTCGGCTGCCAGTGGAACGCTGACAAAGACTTCGGCACTAAAAAGTAAAGTTGACTTTTATTTCAAAACTTGAGACGATGCCGGAAGATTTTCTTGTACATATTATCTTACCCAGATGGAGCCTTGGAGAATCTAAATATTTATGTAAACAATATCTTAAGAATTAAAAAATATGTATTCACTATATCGCTAGGTATTGAACAATATCAAAAACTTTTCAGTAAGTAAGTAAACTTTACTCATATAATGCTACTTAAATTGAAGTGTAATCACCAACCGGTAGTGACCAAAAGATCACCTGAAAAGACTATCTTCATAAGATCATTGAGAGCAATAAGTTATCAAATTAAGTGCATGTCAATTGTAAAGGCCATGGTGAAGTGTTGCACTTATTTGAACGTATCGGAGCACGCATTCATTTACACCTTATATGGTGAGGCCATTGAGGTGCGAGGAGCACCATGATGGGGGAGGGATATTGTTTGTTCAAGTAGAAAATGATTTTTGAAGGACTTGTCATGTTATTTCTGGACGTAAGTGGTGATTTTGGAAGGCCTTGGAAAACATTTTAGAAATTCATTTTTAAAAAATCGATAAAAAATTACCAGCCAGAGCTTAGATTTAAGCGTGATTTCAGATATTTTTTTAACAAATTAATTGTATTGCCGTAATTTGTTGCTCTTTGTGGCAGAAAAAAATAATCATAAACAACTGGAGTTACTGTAATGCTGTA
This sequence comes from Anticarsia gemmatalis, assembly GCF_050436995.1. Taxonomy (NCBI): domain Eukaryota; kingdom Metazoa; phylum Arthropoda; class Insecta; order Lepidoptera; family Erebidae; genus Anticarsia; species Anticarsia gemmatalis. The sequence continues at coordinate 1,084,789 of NC_134764.1, read as the reverse complement.
GTTTTGGATTTTCTTTTTATATTAACAAGAGCCAAAAATGTTTTTTTTTTTATATTATAGGGGAACGCTATGTTTAATATTAATTTGGTAGATATATTCTACACATTTTTTCTGTACCCATTATCCTTTAAAAACCTTGATTAGTGGTCGCACTACGTCCAACATATCGTTCAAATCTTTCCTGTGATCACAGTCCCGCTACCGTTTCACAGTATTTTATTAAAACAGTATAAGCATTTTGGAATACGACTGGATCGGTATTTTGCACGTTTGGGGCTTGATTGCATCTCTTAGGATGTGTTTACGTGGTATTATGGAGCGGAAAGTTTTTAATGCCTTTAAGGAAGAAATACCCGAGTCTTCCTTAGATCAGTCTTTAAAAAAAAATTAAGTTCCTAACCCTTTTTCACATATGTAGTAGATCCAAGGTTTCTGGTCCCTTTTGCTATTGCAGGAGGAGACTTCAATTGAGGTTATCAAACTGTTGGTCAAAAACCTAGACGGTGGTAGCTTAAATTTACCTTCTTGACAGTGGAAAATGCCTGTGCTACATCAATCAAAGCATTCTTGCAAAACTAAAAACATTTTTTTTTATTTAACAATATACCTGCATCGAAACTTACATCTTCAATTATTTTAAATTTTTTTAAATAATAATTACTGCAGGCTAACTTATAAAATATCACTTCATATTACGATTTTTATACCCATTCTGTACATCTTATTAAAAAGAATTATAAACCTACCCTTACTACACACCGGTCACTCCAATCCGTATCTTGCACTAAAAAATCCAAGTTATTCGAAGCAGGTCTAATTTCTGAAATAACTGTAAAGATAAAGATTCATTAAACGTTAGCCATCACTTATATATGTTACCGCATAATTACCCAACTCGAGGTATTTTTATTTAGTCCAAAATCATCTGTTTTAGCTCCAATTACTGTTAAATATTTTAAACGGAAAATTGAGAATTTTAATTTGAAATATTTTTGATTTTGTAAGACTAAATCATGTTCAAGTAGTATAAGTGTCAAAATATAGCAAAAATGTATTTCAAATTGCCACTAGTGAAACTGGCAGTTTTTTTCTGTAGGTACGAACCTAGAGTTTCTAAAAAATATTTTTAGAATTCCCTACATTGTAAAAATATTTTTTACACATCTTCTATGGTGATCACATTTTTAGGCACAATTAGCCAGTTGATTTTATAATCCTTATGAATCTTTTTATGTTAATATTTCGTCGTTTGGAAGGCACGTGAGGTATCGGCCCAGTTTGTTGTCTACAAATAATGTTTTTAAATCGTTTAAAGGCCTTCAAGCAACTTTGACACTAGGTTGACCACTAACCATACAACAAAATAAAATTTCCATCTAACCAAAACTAGTCTACACAAAAGCACTAACACAGCAAGCTCTAACACTTGTACCATAGAGCCCATAGAGGCCACAGCACAAGATTAATTGCCAATACAACGGACACGACAAACAAACAAACAAACAAATAAACAGCACGACACAAGTCCCAATATGCGAGCAATAATTTTAAGTTTTGTTGTTACTCCTACGTCCAAGCGATGGTGAAGTACTATTCTGGGCTGCGAAAACGATATCGCAGTTTCGTATCTTTGGTCAAATATACGATAGATTATTATATGTAGGCAAAGGTGTATGAAAGATGCGAAGACTGACCTACGACGTTTAATCCCAAGGCAAAAAAGGCTGGCCCTTTTGCCATACCTCAAGAATGTTTCGGTTTACAGAGATAATACTAAAGCCTATTTAGTCGAAATTATTTAATTATTTATCAATCTTTAGGTGCTAATCTGTTGTAAGACAAAAGTCCTTTAACTGTATCTGAACTTAACTGTCTTATGCCAACCCTCTTTCTTTTATAAATAAAATCTGAAGCCTTGTAGCATTCTAATCGACTCAGAAATCGAACCGAACGGTCAAACTGTCCAACTATTATACAAGTCAGACCATTAAACATGCGTTCACTTCCCGAAAAATCTGCAATAAATAAAAAGTCGATCCGAAGCTCTCAGAATAGCGCATCTCGATCACGTCGGGTACATATCGAGTTGAAGGATTGGCTTGCCCTTAGCACCTAAATCAAATAGTCGATAAAAAGCTAAATGTTGGACGATTGCGAGGCGGGAACTCTCGCGCATAAATTTATGTAGTACTGATAAATTAGGTGACGCGAAACGTGAGTTATGGGTACGATGCTCGGCTGAGGTAGTTTTGATGTTTTCCAGTTCGATGTTTTTGAGTTATGCTTGTTTTTGTACGGGTGGGTAGGTTGGACCTAGTTTAATACAAGGTAAGGTAAAGTGCCCTATTACGGAGGTAGTCAAAATCGGCTCCTATTACGGTGGTATTTCTATTTTCGAGTTTTATTCCTGTTTTACTCAGTTTAAGTACATAAAAATGTTATCTACTTATACTAAATATACTACTTCATGACATAACTGAAATTCGCCCGTATTGCACATAGACAACACAACAAAATCAATCAGTTTGTGTAACGTCATCGATGTGACAGGTGTTTTCATACAAACGCGCGACAACAAAACTAAGTAAACTAATATTTATAAACCAAGTTTTTCGTATTAATAACCCTTTCAAGTTTGTTTATGTGTTGTTTATATAATTTTCCTACTAATACACTAAGTATTTAAATAACTTGTTTCAGATTTGTAACTCATTTTATGCCCAAAAAATCAAAAATAAAATACCGCCGTAAAAGGGTACGAATTTTATAGGTTGATCCTAATACGGTGGTATAACTCCGAAATAGGAAAAACACTGGTCATGTTTAATTGCTTATAACTTTCAATTTATTAACTTATTTCATTAGTTCTAAGTTTAATTGAAATAATTATTTATCTCATACCTTAGAAACCATATTCTGCGGTACGTGTTCTTAATTAGAAATCTAGTTTTATTCGAAAACATTTAAGAACAAAATGTTGGTTTCTTAGAAGTGGTCAGATTAGGAAGGTGTATTTTAATTGATTACAAATCATTATTTTGTATAAGTGTTGACTTGAGTTTTACAAATCTGAGCCAAAAAACTGTCAGCGTTTGATTAAGCATTTACAATCTTTTGTTTATCGTTTTTTTTATGGGTCAGAATAAGGATTATTAAAACAAGATTAGTTTTCGTATTACGGTGGTAGCTATTTCTAGGTAACTCTGTAATAGGTTCTATGATCTCCTATTACGGCCTCATTCATAGAATATACAATTTCAAGTTTCAGGGTTCTGTAAATAACTAAAAAGTTTTTCCTGGGAACGTTATGATAAAAGCAAAAGCGATAAAAACTTCTAAATGCATGTAAATTTGTTTTTTTATTTCTTTAAAATTAGTGAACGCTATACAGGTGCGTGTAAAAATACACTAATTACTTCTTATTCATGCTTATATACCTACGGAACCCGTCGGAATTATATATTATTTGTATCGGACTTTCGGACTCGTAGTGGCAACGAGTGTTGCATGCGGCGCATGAGGTCCCAGGTACGATCCCCGGGTCGAGCAAGGCGTTTTTGAAAATGCGTAGATATTTCTAGAAATTCTTAGAAGGAGCCCGGAGTCTGGAACTGTACCCGAAAATGGCAATAGGCTCGCCCCCTGTTACATGGGCCTTAAATAATATAATTAGCGAAATGTAGGTGCTGAATGTGCTGATACACCTCTGCCTAAACCTTTCGGGGTATAACAGACGTGATTATACGTATGTATGTATGTAAGTCACTTCAATGAAAAAAAATCTGACCCTCCGTGTTAGGAGCCGTCTACCGCCGTAATAGGCTCTCACCGAAATCATACCTCCGTATTAGGGGAATTCGACCCTGCTACTTAAATATTTTTTTAAAATAAGAATTATCGTGAAAAAAGACATACACTCAACAGCAATACAAAATATAGATACCAATTTTGACGATAAAATAGTTTGGCACCTATAAACACACTTACAAATGCTTATTTTTGTTTCTTAGTTTCAAATGTTGCGAAAACCCTCCGTAATAGGGCACTTTACCTTAGTATTAGTACTGTAATTTTGGTACAGTTTCTAAATGCGTATGAAGTAGCAATGAAACCTATAATAATGAGAAAAAGTCGAATATTTTACTATATCCAAATTTTGTTGTAATTCGTGAAGTGGCGTTCTTGGATCTCTGTCTTTTATTAATGTTTTCCCCTTTAAAAACGCTCTAACAGCCCTTGATAAACACCCATTGAACTCAAAAAAATAATAATCCCTTGCATAAAAACCAAAAATACCCCTACAATATGCAAAAACATATAAAACAAAACACATATCCACACGCAACTAATACACACAGTTGATAGTCCAGTTAGTCATCCATTAGAGCAGACGGTGTCACGTAACAATTTGAGATCAGGCGCGTTTCCTCTATCAATCCACATCATCACTTGTTTGCGCTTAATTTTGGAGGTTACCTAGTCTAATACACTGTAGGACAGAATAATCACACTACTTTGAAAGACTATTTTGCATAAAATAATATTTATTGGCTACATCGGAAGTGTTTAAGGTCATCATGGTACTACCACTGTATCGGGGCATGGTCACGGGTTCGATTCGTATACGCAACAAGTATTATTTTTTAAAGTAGTGGCGGGTCTGGTTGTAAATTTATTAATTAAAATTCTGTTGAACACTATTGCAAGGACCACAGTAAGATACTTTTTAGGTATTTAAAGAGAAATGGAAATTTTAAGAAGAATCCTTTAATCAACTTTGAGATACTGAAGCCTAGCAGAAATAGAAAAAGCCTTTTAGGCCCTTTACCAGGGATACTTAATTTAGTAAGCAAAGTATGTCCCTAAATATGGTCACTAACAGTTTACGTAATCAATTAAGATAACGACAAATATCAAACAAATTCTAGCATGCAGAAGACCATCATAAAAACACTTTAGTACTTGTGACAAAACGCATAAAAGTCGCAGTTTCACTACTTCTTTATCAAATAATTTATCTTTTTAACATTAAAAACATCGTACACTTATACAATATTAATTCAAGCCGTCGAAGCGACCCGTAGTGTACAGATAAACAGCGAATACCAGTCGGCAATAAAATTGATTGCGAAGTAACTGTGCGTCCTGCGAGCGCCTACGCTGCGCGCACGCCGATGTCGATTCAATGAATTTATATGTATTATTATGTTATTGGACTGTTCTTTCTAGATTTGTCTTCTTGTGTGGATGTGATTTTGTATGATCATCTTTGTTTAGTATTAAAGTTAAGTAACCAACACGAGAGCAGTTTTGCAATACTGAAGATTAATTTTGTTACGGTAAAATAGGCACGGGAGTTATTTTAGTTCTCTAGATTTTGCAGTTCACAGGTGTCCATATTCGGTTAAAAAGTATGGTGGCATTGATGCTTAATCTTTATATTGCTTATCAAAAACTGCAGTGTATTCTTGTTCGACTCACATTTTACTTCCCTGTTTTAGAACTAAACCACCGTTGAACTTATACTACAAAGTCTAAATCAAATGTTTGTTTTCAGGGTTTGATTGTATCTTTACTTCTACTAGTGCACTAAAAATGATGTTTTTTTTTGTTCAACACGTAATGGTAAAATGTTTTAATTATTGTTGCTTGGTATTTTTATATTTTTGGTGTAGTAGTGTATTCCACCACATCAAAGGTGTAATCAAATGTATCAAACATTTTCTTCTCGCAATTTCTTCAGCATCGGAACAGAATTCAGACAAACAAATAAGTAATGTAAATGCTCGATACCAATTACTATAATTTATTTCCTTCCTGATTCCTTGAACAAGTGTTGCCATCAATATCTGCCGTGTACTACAACTGTACAATGTTGCAAGCAATAAATTAATGTAGTGTTTATCCAACCATTGAAGGAAAGTGAGAATCAAAAATCATTATTATTTGTTAAGTTATCGTCACTTGTTTACACACTTTAATGTAGGATGTAAAGTAGACTTAAAATTTTGTAAAATGTAACGTTTTTTATTTCCAGACGTTTTGGCCGACTTACCTTGTGATGAAAGTAACTTATGGGTATACCTGTGGGCCATGGATCGATGGTAGCGGAATATGGAATGTTTAGTTTAAGTCTTTGAGTGATTTCCATTGCCAGAAGATCTGCATAAGTGTGTCATAGAACAAAGATGAGTGACGTACGGAAACAGATTTATGTCCAGCAGTAAGAAGGAAACAGTTGAAGATAATGATGACGAATATCCAATACTTTATCACTCTAAAAATCATCCACAGCTCGAAAATTGTACTGTTTTTTATAATCACTTGTTTCTTTCTTTAATTCCCTTACATTATCTACTTATGAACATTAATAAGTAATTAATTACAATAATCTACCCATTAAAACTATCAATTCTCTAATTATTCTAATAAAACATCACTGCGTGAGACTTTGAATTCTGTACATACCACTAATTTTATAATACGGCGTGACGAACGAGATCTCAAAACACCTCCGTCCCCGTATCAATAGTCGGTTATCGGGGATCAGGGAGACACCGAAACTCATTGATTTATATGAGAAATCATCTCCACACACCAATGGAAACTAAACTTTACTGTGGTCGAAATAAGGTCGAGTTTCATTTGCCGGGTAGCAGAGATTATCAAGACAATTTTGCTGAGGGAATTTAGACTTCAGTAGTGAAGAGTAAAGGTTGGTTTTTCAGTGTTCTGGTTTAAGATGCCATGCCACCTAAGACGAATACGCCACTTTCGAGTGATTTATACCCGATACGGCGTATTAAAAGTTTTGTTTTCGTTTTTATAAAATGTAAAAATCTGTTATTTATTATACCAAAATCGAGAGGTCCCGATTAAATTATGTCCGATACTATTCAGATTTATGGCTTAATGTTTTGTGCTTCCTCTATTTTTGGTTCTTTTTATTTTGCGGCTAAATGGTGGTAAACTTTTTTTGAACTGCATTGTAATGTGACAGACGTTTTGATGTAGGTTTTTGTAATTAAAATTAAGTTTTTTTGGATTTTGATGAGATGAGATGAATAGAAAATAGCATATTGCTTTTGTGTTAGGAACTATTCAGGTTAAGGGTGAAAGATTTTTGAAATTTTGAGACAGGTGTCAAGCAGCGGTAGCCCACTTTGGGTCTAAGTCCAACTACATACCAGAGGTTACAAATTCAAATCTTACAGTTTGCAAATCGGAATCAAAACTTCCCCTTCTCTTCAGTTAATGTTACTTGAATGTCCTTAATTGTAATTTAATTGACGCATACTTAGTAATATATTATGTAGCCAATAATTGTATACCTATAAAGGTATCAAACCTTTAAATTAAAAAAAAACTAACAAAAAACATATTCATCATTCATATTATGATCATTAAATTTAGAGCACTTAAGAGTTTATCAATATATTGGATTATGAAACAATAAGCTATAATGATCTACATATATACGGAAGCTATACAATATCGTATTGGAAGCAGCGCGGGCGCAGTACAAACAAGAGCAGCGGCAACGCGCTTGATTACACTCACATTCGGTGCAGGAGCATGCTTTAATTACAGCTCAAGGATGGGATATCGATCCTTTGGGAAATTGTCGATACATTTTATCGATAGTTTGATATATTTCGAAAACAGTTAAGCCTATATTGTGAGTGCATTTTTGTCACTGTCATTAGGAAAAATAGCGACAAAATTATGTTTTGTATGTGGTTGGTGAATATCGATAAAAATAATGACTACAATACTTTTATTTCGTACAATTATTAACGTGTGCATGTTTTTGATGGTAGATTGATTAACAAGAAAAAATATGTTAAGAGTATATAAAAATAATATAAATATTTCGATCCAAAAAATATACAAATATAACTCCAGTTCCTATGGTCTTAGCAATCGAAAAACAGAAGATAATATCTTATTCTAAAATCCTGTGTTTAAGTCTAGGTTATAGACTGCCTATGTATCAAAATTGTATCAAAACCCATTTAGCAATTTTGACATGATTGGTTAACAAACATCCAAACACTCGCACTAGTTATACCTTCGATTGTCCAACTAAAACCTTGCACTGGCTTGACTAGTCTCCTAGCCACTTCATCACTATAAACAGCTGTTTAAGCATCTACTACAATAATACGATTGACCGAACAGTCTGAAATAGATCATTGCTTCATCTAAACAGCGATTATCCGTAATGACATCACCGCTTACCAATCCACATGCCAATTGTGAACATTATTACAATATCCGGGAACACGCTGCATATAGACTGAGGTATATTAACACAAAAAATTCCTAAAGATTAATATTGTGGCTTATCTATCTATCTAGATATATATAGACTGGGGCTATACCGGACTTTGGGCAGTCCAGGAATTATTATACAAAATATTTTAAGAGCACTATTTTTGCTTTCGAAGTTTTTCGATAGTAAAATAACTTATATTGCAAGCTTTATCCTTGAGAGGTCAAAATAATATCATGGTAAAAACCATCTTAAATATATGTACTTACCTAAAAAACTGTTTACTTTGAATTACATTTTATAATCTAGTACGATATAGTCTTAATGGTATTGACTATTGGACTACTCATATAGATTCCAACTGACCTATTCCTAGTCAAATTCTGGGGTCGAATAAGCCATTTTTTCAGTATTTTGTAGACACAAAGTGTTTTGTTTCTTTCACTCCATAGCAAAATGAAAAAGAGAAAACATATTTTAGTAGTTTTTTAACTTAAATAGGTTTATAGAGTGTTTATGAATGAGAGGGTAAGTTTATGACCACCAATACATTATTGTATTTCAAATACCTTTGACTTTAACATCAAATATGGCAGGCGTGATATTATAAAAATATATATATTTTAGCAAAATAAGAAACAAAATTTATCGATATAAAAGTTGAAGTATTCCCTTCACTAAAGTGTTAATAGCTGTAACACCAGAGTCATTGAATATGGTCGTAATCGTAATTATTTTTAATTAATAATCAACACGCTTAGAGCGGTGCACCTAATAAGGATGTGCCCATGTCGATGTCCTTATGATTGAACTTGTTCATTCGTTCTTTGTTCACTTTTAGTGATGTTCATTTATATTAAGTTAGTTATTATCGTGTATTAGTGGTTTTTCTCTTCAATATTACATACCTTTAAATAATAATATACGATCTGCTTCTGTGCCGCGGTCGGTATTATGTCAGTCTGGCGATCATGATATTTCAGGTTCGATTCCGGGATATTTTTTTTTCCACTAAGAGACTAACTTTTATTTATTTCACATAATTAGAAGAAGCAAGACAGCCCCCTGTCACTAACCAAACACAAATTGCATTGAAATACACTTAAAAATCTAATATAATAAAGTCCGATCGGTATTGTGCATCCAACAGATTTACTCCCGGTTAAATTTTATAGTAAAATATGGTCTTTTCTGTTTTATATCAGAATATTTCTCAATAATAGCCCGGAGTTTGCTAACGTGTCGGGTATAATAGTATGGCAATAAGACCTTAGATGCAATTATTTTCGTAATAATAATAAACCTATAATTGTTATATCACGCCTGTTAAGAAACTTCTATAGTTAAAAATATGATAAAATACAAAATAAATTAGCTTGACCTTGGAATCGAACCAAGGACCTCGTAATAATCAAAGTTATAAACCCATTCACCCACTGACAAAAGAAGTCAACAATTCAATAAAATGTATTTACAGTATAATCGTAAAATTATTGGTCACTTGCCATATCACATCAATTTAATCATGCTAATATTATAAATGTGAGAGTTTGTATGTATGTTTGTTACTCTTTCACGCAGAAAATATTGAATATTTTTCGATGAAGCAAAGTGTAATTTTTTTAAACATACTAATGAATCATTTATTTTTTAAACGCGAAAGTTACGATTACTCGGATAAGGGCTAAGGTCTGATCCAATTTCTATGAAATTTATCATGAAAAGTCCTCAGTCTTCGACCATCAGTTATCCAAAAAACCTATTCGAATTTCACCCAAATTTACACGTAGGTAAGCGTTGCAAAGACAGCTAGTAAGACTGCAATGTGAACTAACACAATGCATACATTACATTTTATCCCGAAAAATCTCCGACAAAGTCGCGGCCAGAAACTAGTTAAACATACCTTACAAATCACATTTTCAAATAATCATACAACAAAACTTTCACTACTATATTATTAGATATAAACAGGAATGTATTTAAACCCAGGTAACGATCTTCACGATTAACGATTATAACGATTCGGCTCGTTAATAACGTTATAACGACCGATAATAACGATAACGATAAATATAACGATGTGCTGTTGTTGATGTCCGTTTTATATTTTAAAGTAGGTGGATATGTTTGTATCGAACATTTTATTATATGTATGTGATATATTTATTGAATTTGTATTACAAATAACTATTAATATATTTTTAACTTTGACTGTAAAAAGCAATGATAGCATTATTCGTACAAAATTTTACGTACTCTGCCTAGAGTGTCTCGGTAGCGTATTCGACTACTGATCATAAGGTCTCCGGTTTGAGTACCGGGTCGGGCAATAGACAATTAATGTTTTCTAATTTATATTACTATATATCTCAATAGTAGCCCGGATTTTGATAACGTGTCCAGTAAATAGAAATAGGCTCGCCCCTATAACATGGGACTAAGATTGTTGCCGATGGCGAATCATGGAGCATTTTATAAACACGTGTGATATATTATTATGTATGTATTTCACTAATCTATAGATATCGATTATTGGTAAATCGATAATATTAACGAATCGATAAATAGCTTGCCATTTCGATTAATGGTAAGTATTGATCAACGGTCGACAGCTTAACAAGCATTGACTGCGAAAGACAACTGCGAGGCAAAACTAGTGTTTATGAACAAAAACTTAACAAACGTAGGAACCAATTTGTACCCAAAAAATCACTATATTATAGGCTAATTTAATTATTTATTTCTTTCAAAGGCTCATACAATATTTATAAATGACATAATTACTGGAAATCAAACCCACTACACTACAACTGCAAAACCATTTTACCACACGCAGCGTCATATTTTTTGTTCTACTAAAAAGTGTTCATACATTTCATACAAGTTTCATACACGTTCATACATCTACTAACATTGAAGTTATTTGCAGTAAATACAGATTGTATAATTATAATAAACCTTTCTAGATAGAATTACTTTTATGCTCGTTGCATGTCGTATTGAATTTCTTAATGTTCGTAGATTTGTCGAGTATGAATTATTTGTATTTGAACTGGTCTTTCTAGTATGTTAAGTACTGCCTTTGAGGTCAATTGTGAGATGGGTGAATTGATTGATATGAGAAATAGTAATACATTTTGTGAAGTGTGTTAGGTTTTGAGGTAATAATGGTGTTCTATCATGAGGTATCGGGGTTTGATTTGTGGACTAGAAATTTTGTATCACAAAGAAGCGTTCGTAAGCTAAATGTGAGTTGTTAAAACGTTAATTATTACGTTTAATAATCGATATCTCTAATCTACAATGCACATTATTAGCAAATTTGCACTTCACAAGAAGAAGAATACGCCTAAAAGTATGTTCTTACTAAAAAAATGTGGCAAGCCAAACCGCGGCACATGACTAGTATACGTAAATACGGTAATAACCATAAACAAAACCAATAGTCGTCGAAAACAATAACTTAATCCCAAACCATTCACATTTCCAACAGAAAATCGATATTTACCGATAAAAAATCGGTTTCTTCGTCCCTCAAGAATCGTAAAACCGAATTTATACACGTGTTTATTGCCATCATAATGTATTCCTAAGTTTTTGAGTGGCCGAAACGATGAGTTTGTTAGAAATGGGGACAGCATTTTTGTAGATTAGTGTATGATATTTATTGCTTAATAAGTTTTGTTGGTAGCTTATCGTAAGTTTTGATCGGGTATAGAATTATTTTAAGTATAAATAGTAGCCATTTTGATGGGTTCCGTGAAATAGTTTTTTATCGGTTTTATGTTTTTGATTTCTGAATAAATTTGTGTGTTGTCAATGGGTTTGGTGTTATTGATACGTTGATGATATTGAAATGTATGTTTTAATTTTCTAAATAAGTTTTATGATATTGAGTCTTCCTTACATTTTGTGTCAACGATTTGATTTTTTGGGCTAGTTAGAGGTATTGAAACTGTTTATAATACATTTTTTTAAAAACAAACTTTACACGATACAAGTTTAACACTCCCGAAACTTTTATTATTTTCTACTTTTATTATTATCCATCTTCGACAACGCACGTCTTTACTTAATTTGAGGTCAAAATCAGATGATTTCGATAAGACAACTATTGGCAACAATTGGTTGTAATTGACAACAGCTAACTCACTATCATGAATGACCTCATCCTAAACAAAATTCACCATATTTGGTTAAGATATTGGGTTCTGGTAGTTTTGTATTAACGTACTTTAAATCAATTTGTGGCTCCTGTTTCCTCTTCTAAAGGCATAAATATCTACTTTTTGTTTCCAATAAGGAGTACCACTAATCTCCCATCTTATCTCCTGAACTACCACATTTGCATCTCAATCACCCCCTAGGACACAAAGACGCCATTAGAAATAGGGGGTCAGACGATAGATTTATTGCAAGGGTTGAATCACCCCCTTCGATTTATGTTTAGTGCAAGATGCTGAATTTTAGGGTTAAACATCAACACCCCTAGTGGGGGTGATAATTGTTATGATAATTACACTGTCGAATGCAAAGATATCGATAAAATAAAGAAAATAATGTATAAAAAAAAAATAATGTATTTTCTAAAACTGGTAATGAAATATTACTCAATTGAACAAAATCGGAAATCGAACCCTGCATGATGATCGCACGTACCATCTCATTAACATGAGATAAACATGTAGTAGTACATTTTTGTATAATATATTTTTTCGACATTTGCCGACGAAAGCGTCGTGAGCACGTTCTGATTTGTCGAGTATAGCTGACCGTGGCGGTCTAAGAGTTAATAACTATACCTTTCATCATAAATCATATTATTTTTCCAGTTCCATAATTTATTTAGTGGTCACCCAACGACTAAATGTCCTCAGTGAAGATCGCTTACCAATATTTCCCACGGCATAAACATTTAAAAACAAAACTTACCAAAGTAATTTTCAATAAGTGCGCAATAAGCATTATTTTAATCATTTTAAATTAATACGCCATTACATTTCAAATAAAATGGTTAACAAGGCTCCCACCCGAAAGGCAAGTTATTCGATATTAAATTATAACCAATGATAAAAAACAATAAACTATTTGAATGAAATAAACTCTTGCGCATGACACTTTGACGCGCTAAATCCGAATATTTAAAGTTAGTGGTACACTGAGAGCATTAGTGAATAATGTAAAAGTTGACCACGTTCTCCGTAACATAAATACGTTCTTAAAACCATGGCTGTTACACCTGAAGGTGTGTACATTCGCGTTTTACGGGTATCTATTTCGTCCCGTGTGGCAGGAGGTGAACATATTATTCGTTGTTTTTTGAACTATGTTATATCAATACGTGTGACCACTAAGGATGGATCTTTATAGAGTCGAATCCACAATCTTGTTCGCTTAAAGTTGACCAGCGCTTCCTTTGATTTGATATACACATAGAATTATTTTAAGATTGATAGAGAGTAGAGGCAACAAAAAAAGACAATTGAAAGAATACTCCTTTTAAAATCATGCTATTGTACAACATAATTAATTTGTGTTAATTACTATCGAACCACTTATTCTCTTGTAAGTTGACTTAATGAAAGACATTTTCAGTATAAATCTATACCTAATAATCTCAAGATAATTAAAAGCCAGAATACTTATATCAGCTAGTTATGCAGTGTGCAAGAATCTTGCATTACAGTCTCTCAGTGTATTACCAACTTTACAGCAATCCAATCGATTTAATTCACGTTATAAAGTATTGGGTATAATAAAATTTATATAAAACGTAAAGTACTTAGTATGACAAATGCATTTAAGACATTTTATTATATTATTGAGTACGGGTTTAGCGAGGATGGGATTCGATGTGGTTATACATTAAGGAATATTGTGTGGTGCAGAGGTAAAATGATGGCTCTGCTGCCTTAGTAAAGCGCGGGTAGCAGGTTCAATACATCACATTATGTTATTGAGTAACTATTTTAAGTCTATTTGTAATTCGTGATCATGAATTTAGAAATAATTATGGTCGAAAAATGTAGATATAAGTTGTCGTTACAATTATATGGACAAAACCTGTTATAGTAGGATTTAAATAAGAAAACATATTCAGTATTCAGTAGAGAGTTAAAATGATGATTAAATAAATAAAGATTGAACACATAGCACATAAAAAAAGCAATATGAGTATTCTGAGTTTTATCATGGGTACAATTTTTTTTTTTATAAAATATCAATAGCACTTCTCGAACTTGGAAATTGAACTGAAGACTTTGAAAGCAGCTGCTGCTGCAGTTATACTTAACTTAAATCGGACAACTGATACAAAACCTGTAAAAATATGGCGAATGACCTCACAACTCCAACCTGCAATATTATAAACATTTCCCCCATAATTAACGGAGCAACGGAGAAATTCCAAAAATCCCTTAATTATTTTAATAATTGACCTTAAGGCCATCAATTTGTAGGGCCCATAAAGTGGGACATATTCAAACATTCAGTGAAATTGCGACACGGTACAAATTTAGTGCTTAAAGGGTTCATATAATTACGCCGCAGCATTCCGGGGCGATCAGAGGCAGGAATTAAAATGAAGAAGTTTAGGGCACCGTGACTTATGGGAGGAATATCGGGAAAGGGTTGATAGAGTGTTAAGTTATAAGCTTTTATGTTCACGTGTGGGGTGACAATAGTTACGCTTTTGGTTCAATAAACTCATAATTGTGTGTGTGTCTTTTCAAAATAAATGTGGGTGTTGCAAAAGTCTTTGCTTAAATTTGTGGGAGTGTAGCCAGTTGGAGTCACCAATATAATATGATTGGTGGATTAAGCTACCTGAGTCGAGGACAGTTTATAGATGGGTGGCCGCGTAATGATATTTGCGACTGAGGTTTCTGAAGACAACTTTAAAATTCGGTGTCGTTTCTTGTATTAATACCAAAAATAGGGACCATATTCCGTTAGTAGGTACTTAATTCGATTCCAGTTTTAGACCATTTTTGCGTAAACTGCAATAAAACTTTTTAAATTAAATGCCTTAAATAAAACCTTACCGCCTAAATTACGATTTTTGGAAAATCCAATAAAAATCTTTGGGCTACGCTCTCCTTGTAAGGTGATTCAATATTTCTACAAAATTATAGTCAAATATATAAAATTCCAATGACCCCAATTTCTAGAAGGATCATCGAACAGCTTCAATGATGACGTAATCATTTTTAATCACTCCTCTAATTAGTGGCTCGGTCATCGATACTATCACGATACTCGGAACCGAACCGATCCGGGTTCGATGCTCAGATGTGTATCTATTGGTGTAGTAGTTACAAGTGATGTTTACTGTTAAATTAAAGCTACCGTTTTGGGTTCGTTTGCTCGATTTTGTTACAGCAATTTGTTCTTGGAATTGATAGAAGATAGTATTGGAGTTGTAATTAAGTAGTTTGACTAGTGTGGATGTAAAATGAAGCTGTATTTATTTTTGTTTAACTGTTTTGATTTTATGTTGTAGATTTGAATTTTAAGTATTATTTCTTGTAGTTTCACTCTTCCGGTATACTCGTAGTTTTATATTTATTTATTTGTAGTTAACAATAAGCTTGACCCTATTACATGGGACTAACATTGTGGATGGCGAAACTTCAGTGAATGTTATGCACCTCAACCTACACCGTCTAGTATAACATGCTTGATATTATGTAAGTATTTTTTATGATATGAATTATATAGGCCACCATTTTAAATTTTCATAAGGAATCAATATTTATTTTCAATAAATTTCTTAATATATTCGGGTGTTTATAGGCTGTGTATAGATCTACCTTCGATATTTGCAATTTTTAAAGTAATTCGGTGTATTATTTAAATTTAAAAGTCCTTTTTTGGAAACAATTTGAAACACAACTGTAAAACTGCAATTAAAATTACAACAAGAGAGTTTCTTCCGCTTACATATTGCTATCAATAACAATACACAATTTAATTACTAAACACTTAACGATGCAGTACATTTTATCACATATTATTTAACACTTGTCTAACTCAAAACTTTGCACATCCATCTTCAAAAAACCCTTTGGGGGGTTGATATTTATCGCGGGGTGTTTATAGCAGTGAAAATTATACCCCTAATGAGTTCCCGAATTCTGTTCCCGGGACAGAAAATCCTATTGGCTATTAACAGTGGAGGAATTGTAAATTATTGTGTTGTGAGCTACAAAGTTTGGGGAAGAGAGTCCTTATGCTAATACTTCGGTTCGTAATGGTTATACTTGTGCTGTTGTTTATAATGTTTTTGGTTGCTGTGGAGGTATTTTTAAGGTAGTTTTCTTGTTGTATGTATCTTCTCTGTATTTCTTAAATGGGCACGTTGCCTAGGAACTGCAATAGAGCTGGACTGAATAACTATTTTTTTTTCTTGCTGTATGGTATGATGTGATGGAGTGAAATTTCAGGGGGTGAAATAATAGCTGATTTATTTTACACCCTTTCAGGATTTTTTTTTCACTATAACAATTTATGACCTTATTCAGATTGTCTGTTTTTTATTTCTCGTGGTGGTTAGGTACTATAAGAAATAAAATTTTTTGAACAATCTTCAGATCATAGAAATTGTGCACATAAAGGTTTTTTTTACGAACTACTTCACGACTGCACTAAGTATGGCAATAGGCTCACCCCCTATTACATAGGACTAACATTACTAATAACGGAACGACTCTCATTTCATACATTTCTGCCTTCACCTTTAACAGGCGTGATGCTATGTATCAAATTCGAAAATATAAACAAAACAAGTAAACCAATACAAACAAAAATTAATAATCTTCGTTCGTACACCGCGTCACGTTCAACTTTCAAATCAATTGCTTGTCTAACACCTTAGTATGACAACTTAGTAGAGAGCAAGTGTACGCGAAGCGCCCTTGTAACAAAGGTATACAAAATGTAGAATATAGGACATCATTCACCAGCAAAATTATACAGCGGGCAGTTGCTAGTGGCTTAGATAAACAACTGCCGCACGGATCGATCTCTGAGGTTAAGCTACGCTTGCCGAGGTTGCTCTGTGGATGGGTGACCAGATTGTACATTTCGAGTTCCCCCGTGTTTCGAAAAGCGCGTTAACATGTAGGCTTCGGCTGTCATTTTCAAAAATCTTTGATTGTTGTTAACAATAACTTGAAAGTCTGACAACCCATCTTACCGAAGGGTATCGTGTTATAACCCAGGGAACTGGGTTGTGGAGGTTGTATGTAAGACTGGAAGCCGACTCCAACATAGTTGGAAAAAAACCTAGGCTGATTGAGTTGCTATTTTTTTTTTCTACACACCGAAATTTCAAAAATACTTTACATACATCGTGCATTCTAAGTCTCTCTGCTGAGTTGTCAGACTATAACACCTTCTCAAATAGACTTTATATTCCACACTCCCAAAAGCCTTGTATTTCCCCGAAACACTCTAAATGTACGTGCATCGTTTCTTTACCGATTTTTATCGAATTTTTATCGAAACTGGTAACCCTGAGACGTTTTTTTTGGGTGTGGCAATAAAATTTTATGTCTATATTTGATGGGGTATCGGTTGGAATAGGTTGACTGTTCTAATGGGATGTTTTGTGGTGCCCTTGAGTTGACATTGGGTGTATTAAGGCTTCTTTTACTTAGTAATAACGCTTTTTGGAGTGGTATTAATGACCAGATAGTTATTATTAGCAATATATAGAGAAATTTAGGTTCTTGGGTTTGATTCCCATTTAGAACACATACTAGTACTTGTACGTTATCTAAGTACATATGTTTTTGGTCTTAATGCCCGTTTGTTGTTTGAATAAAGCATATATACGATTATATTTTATTTATATACAAAACAATGACACAAGATGAAATCCACGTTTAAAAATTGTTTTAAAAAAACACTATCGCGAAAAATATTCTGCGAGAAAACCAAAATAAAATTTAAGAAACATTAAAATTCGCCGCTTTTTAATATACCAAACCTACCTAACAATACCTACCTCGATGATAACAGAAGCTGATACTAAAGAACAATATTTCACGTAAAAAAATACTAAAATATGCATTATTCATGTCTAACTTGCATAAAACTAAGATCTTCATCTAAATCCTAAATTCCTTTCAACACGTTCCATGCCAGAATAAAAACAGCTAAAAAATAGCATATAAAGTGTATTTAAATATGACATAATTTATATTAATTTACACTTAAAATACTCTATTAAAACATAATAAAAATTCGACGCGAAATATCAAAGAATTAAAAATATTAGGATGAAGACACATTTGGCTAATAATTTGCTGATATTTTTCTAGCAAATTTTTTGCTCATAGATTAGCTATAATATAAAATGTGCGATTGAATTTGGACAATATTTACCAGTACGGTTATGATGAAGATGTTTCCGACCAATTTTGGTCATGGCGACTACTCGACTCCTAATTAGACTCGCGCTGACATGCCCAGATATGACTTACCCCCGGTTTAGAGTACATTTAACGGTAGTTTATCTATTCAATAGCGTTTTTTTGTATGAGTTTTGACACTATTGAATAGATAAACTACCGCTAAATGTACCTCAGAAACCGGGGGTTAAAGAGCCAATTTACCGTAGAATCAAAGGAAGTGTTACTTTTTGGCAGTTAAAATTATTAACTGCCAAAAAGTAACACTTCCTTTGTGATCTTTGTTAAAAAACGTAAATTAATTCAACAAAATTTCAGCTAGTCTCCTAAAAGCAAGGAAAAAGCTTCTTAAAATTTGAAGGCTAGACTTGTCAATCGCAAGCTAAAAAATTATACACAGCAAAAGAATAAGAGAAAGTAAAACAATGTACTTATCGGAAAAGTAACTTTCTATAAAAGCTTTCAAGTTATTTCTTATACCTATTCAATATATTCAAAAACAACTATCTAATCTATGTATCTAACTATATTACAGGTATAATAACCAACACTTCTGATAAATTATTTCAAAGAAACAATCTCTACGAACAAGACATTAACTACAATAAACTTAAACATGACAATCAATTGAATGCACCGACCAATCAAACACCGTCTATTGTCTCTACATACAATTACAATGATTATAAACCACTAATGCGTATTGCTTTACGTGACTTGACACTTAAGTTGAAAATATACCTACTGTGTGTTAAATGTCCGCGGGAATAGTACGGTCTATGTTATGTTTGTAGTAAATCGAGGCGCCCATAGCCAGTTGCGACCACCGCTGCACCGGTCGGTAAATGATCTGTGGGTTAAGCAACCGATGGCGCGGTCATTCCATAGATGGGTGACCGCATAGTGGTATTTGAGCTGGGCGTCTCCGCGCTTCGGAGGGCTCGTAAAAAGTCGGTCCCGGCTATTGTCTACTGAGATAACAGTCGTTAAGCCATGTCAAAGGCCTCTCGGGCGGCTTGAACAACTTTGACACTAGATTGACCACTAACCATACGACAAACACAACAGTAGATCGATTGTGATTGATATCGTTGTGGTTTTTGGGTCTTTATTCTGGTGTGAAAGCTCTGGCTAAATTATATGGTGAAAAGAATAAACCTACATTCATACATTAGATATATAAAATAACGCCTTTTTCTCCACAAGGGAAGGCAGAGACCAAAGAATGCCACTTTGTGCGATCCTCCATAAAAAACTAAACCTGTTTTCAATACATTATCTTTTGATTTACTATTTTAAATATTTAAAGTTTATATATTAAACAAATGCACACTTATTGTAAGTTCTAAAGTCAATCCAATGTCTGTTACACATTCACGGGTAAATCGCTGATGAAATTTTGTATGAAGATAGATGAAAACCTAGTGGTCCAAACAAACGGTAAAAGTTAATAAAGAATCAATACATTTATTGTCTAAACATATCTAGCTAATTTCATTAAGACAAAATAAGTTCCAAGTGACAGGTGCATTTATATATACCGCTAGAAGAGTTAAAATATCAAAATAACTACACGCATGCCGCATACAATCAGCCGCTAATCATCAGCTCAATCAAACATCATCGGAATTTCGCCAATTTTACACTTGTAAAATAGGTGTCGATTCTCACTACCGAGATAGAAACGATAAAGTTTAACGATCGATATAACGGTCGATGTCAAATGTGGTTCTGCTTTTATGTACACCGCGACGGTACATAAATCAGTGTGGTATTCATATTTAATATAAGAAGCGGAGGATTTTATACGGAATTATTGCCGTTTCTCAGAATACCTGAGTTGTGATGTGACGAGTTGTAACGTAATGTTGTGTGCACAAGTGCTTTTGTTTTGTCGATTTAAGAGTTACTGTATGATAATATTTTTGTTACTATTTTATCTAGTATAAAGAAGGTTATAAGTTTGTGTTTAACTGTGATTTGTCGTGTATTTAAAAACTGCAGTTTGCTCAACTGTTAAAGTGTTTTGTGTTTTATTTTGCAATCTACTAAAATAAATCTTATTTGCTTATAGGGATATTACCGACGAAAATGCCTATTTTTTCATTTTAATAATAGGGGCTTTCATTAAAATACTGTAACGACTATGTTTAACAATAAACGACAACACTTTCATTAATCCGTAAATCGATGTCAGATTTTTTCTAAGACACTATGCGTCGGCTACCTAAGCCCAAAAAATATTCCAATTTTGTACCAAATAAATACTATTCTATATTTTTAAACCAATCTAAGAATTGGTTTGGCTGATCTTAAGACATCAGCCGTCTTTTATGTCCCACTGCTGGCAAAAAGCCTTCCTCTTTTCTTACAAAATTATTTTTAATAAGATATACATTGTAAAGCCTTCCCTTTTTACTGGCCATTCTTTATACTAAAATATTTATTTCAAACTAACTTCATCTTAACACTTATGTATACCTCTGTCCATGAGGCCAACACGTCCGCGCGTGCATTACTTTCAAGATGCCGAAACGAGATAGTCGTTCCATACGCATGTGTTATTGCCTTCACACTAACTGTTATAGTGGATATGTTTACAGGTAATGGAGAACGTTTGCTTTTAACTACGGTTCTAGGCACCTGTTGTTGCTACCGTGGGTTTTGAAACTATTTGATTTAGTTTAGCTCCAAATAAGAGATCATTTTAAGGTATTGGATTCTTTAATCAGGCATTTTCTTAGGTTTATTTTTGGTAAGATGTCTTGTAATTTGCGATATGATTGCTATCTTTGGGATTGATATTGTTGGTGCCAAAAAGTGTTTGATACATAATTGGATACAAAAGTTGTTGTGAACCTATTTATAAATTTTCGATAATATCATTTTTGTATCGATTGTTCGATATCAGAACTGTAAAGAAATAGATTTTTGCATACTTTTGTAAAGAAAAATTATGCTTGTTCAGTCATATTACATTTTACTCTATTTTAACTCTAAACTTTATTAATTCCATCCAATAGAATAAATTACACATTTTTAAGTAACTCTTTTTAACGCCAATTTTTCGGTAATTTCTTGAACGTAACTGTATAATGAATCAGATACTTCTCATCAGATACGTTCAACCACAATCGTAAGTTGTAACAAAATATTCTGGACAGGTTTACCCGATGACTGTTCGAGGTAACGTCACGTCGACACTGTGTCTAACAAGGCTTTTATATCAGAGGATCAACCAGTAAAATATATTTCAATGTACAGACGCTAACCATAAGCATTTATTAGGTATCAAAAAACCTGAAAAGTAACTAAGAATATACATACATACATTATGAAATCCCGGGTCAGACAAAGTAACTTAAAAATGTAATAAAAAAGTATATTAATTGCCTGAAATGTAAGTATTTGATTTCCCCTTAAAAAGAGCAAGGGTTAGCTACGTATTATTGACTTATCGAAATTAGATGACATTGGGAAATCTGATTAAGTAAGTCCATTTATTAGTTTCATTTACCCCTATGGCCAAATGATACGTATTTTTTTGTATTTTATGTAAACGAACATTAAATTGAGTTTTTAAACTGCAGTCAAGTACACTAACCCATCCCCGGTTTCTGAGGTACATTGAGCGGTAGTTTATCAATTCAATAGCGTTTTTTTATATGAGTTTTAACGCTATTGAAAAGATAAATGTACCTCAGAAACTGGGGGTGAATGCGTTAAATTTAATTTAACATTCTTCTTTGGCGAGCCACGCAGGATGTTGTGTCACTGATGTTTTTTTAATCAAGGTTTCTATAAGGACACTTCTTAGCCAATGATATCATACCTTATTATATTCTTACAGTATTTATTACAACAAAAACCAAAGCCACAATAAATCTACAAACAAACGTTGAACAATCACGGTGTGTACAATTTAATAGTTGTCTCTGAGATGATAATCTCGTGTAATTGCTCTATTAATTGCTGTTATAGGGTTATCCGACGGTAGCAAGAAGCTACTGTCGAGTGGCGTTAGTTTACTGTAATTACTGCAGATAGATATGATTGTTTTTATGGGATTTTTTTCTAGGTAGACACTGATTCCTGTTAAATTGTTCTAGGTATTAAAACTGTATACTTTTGTTACAAGTTGTTTTCTATATTATTTTAAAATAGTTATTTTCCTATGTTTCCCTTTTCTTGCAAATTCTACAAGTCTTGCCAACGTATAATTTCATCCCAAATGCCCGCAGATTATTGCATCACATGTTTCGTCACGATGAGGATAAATTTGTGATTCTTTTATTATTTGTGTCATTGTCCATACAATCACACATATTAACGCAAAATCAAATTTATACAATCTATTCAAGATAGTTCTAGAAACGTACCTTTAGGAACTCAGGTACCGCAGCGCAAATCTCTTTAATCACTACTATCGAGTATTGAGAGATTGACATTTAAAATGTACTGCAACAATAATTCCTTCAGCGCCCGCTAGAGGCGCTGATCACATTTTCATGCAAATTTTTTCGAAAGCCAATAGTTTGTCGATAGTCAATAGTGATCGACCGTTATCACTAGTTACGTCACTACCTTAAAGCCCAGTATTTTGAAACACGATCACATTTGGCGCATCAGTAGTTTTCAGAGCGTGGGTAAACGAAGCCGCAGCATTTAGTAATCAACCACCAGTTGGCAATCATCGTGATACTATCGTGCCTCATGGCAGGTCCCATTACGTAAAAATTACGATTACCGTAATGAAATAGTAGAGCTTTGATCTAACACTGGATGTGGCTTGTAGGTAAGGTAAGTGCGTGGTAAACGAAACTCTTAAAATAAGTGTTCTTGGTTTGAAACTATAAGTGTTTTTGGAGAAAAGACTCTAGACGCTATTGTAGAGTTTTTAATTTTTATGATTCTGTACCAAATATAGAATGTCATTGCAAATTTAGTCCTGGGCTCATATATATATGAAATTGCTTGTCACTTTATTGCATTATACGCCATAATTAAAACGAAATAAAATTTAGTCCAACGACTGGGTGAGGATCACCTCCGAGAAAGTGGGAAGCGGTGAGCCTTGAGTCCTAAAAGATAGATGATATCAAATATGAGAGAGGTTATGGTCAAACAAAGTATTTAATAAATTAATGTCAAAAACAAACAGTAACGTCTCTATTTAAATGCAATTCTAAATATCACCTTCTTCTACAACTTTCAAATCACCCATGAACCTAACCTCCAACCAACTACGCTCACAATTCTCTCCAACCACGCTTCCCCACCACATCTATTAACTCAACATCCGTCAGAAGACAGCGAGCCGCTTGAAATAATTACGTGAAGGTAATCAGTACAGGCGACGATTAGCCCGCAGATAGCGCCGCTCCTCTGAACACATACTTTAATAAAAATTATATTAAAACTACTACTGACTTTACGAAATACTATGAAATTTTAACTTTTTGGTTTGAAGGAAAGTGCGTTACGTAAAATTCTTGATTATCAATATCGTAATAAGAATTAATGGGAGTATATTGACAAATATCAATATAGATCAAGTGTGATCTCAAAGGGCCAATTCTATTTAATTTTGAGACTTATGGACCAAAATCAGATAAAGGCGATATTTTTGTGATTGGATTGCATTTTGAATATTTTCGGTACGACATTATTGGCCCTACAAGAAGCAGATGATAATAACTGACTGATAGACTGTAACAACATAATTCAAATGTTACTAATTAAAGTCCCAATCATTAAGTATAATTTTTGCTTTACAGTTTAATGATTTAATATAAGTATCAATAAGAAACTTATGGACATATGGATATTAGAAAATCATCGGTTCTAAAATAGGTTGACGTGAAAGGCAAACTAATACATTTCTACACAACGTTAATAGATGTGTGCTATAAATGTAAATTCAATAGATACTAAATTGATTGTGTTGATCGTTTGTCAATCTTACTTGTGTGTTATGAAGCTAATAGATTTGTTACCAATTGTAACATGTCATGGGTTCATGAGAAGTTTAACATGTTTACCCACGGTTATTGTAGAAATAGGCTTATACCATTTTGTGACAGAACTTAATAATATGAGCTTTGGCGTTGTGAAGATGGGATCAGAATTGACAACTTGTGAAAATAATGTAATGAAATTATACTTCGTAATTTTTTGAATGAAAATGAGAGTGTAGGGATTTCAATGCAATGTCTGGTCTCTGCCTACCTCTTTAGGTGTGGTTTTATGTATAATTAATTATGTTTAATACTATTATTAACAACTTTCGTATGAGCATTAGATTGATTATCAAGTAGAAAACAGACAGATTTTTTATACATTTGCTGTAAATTGGAAAATTTACTGTAATCCTATACGTTTGCTGTTATTTTATCTATAAGATACGCTATCAAGCACTTATTTAAGCAGCAAAACTAGCCTTGTATAAACAAAAAATATCTCCAATTTTCTTTAACAAAATCAATAAACTACCTCCGTTTACCGACAGATGGCGCTAGTGTAATACTCGAACGATGGCAATTACGCGTCCACGCATCGCTAGCATTACGGCTAAATTTATACCGGAGGGTAGATAGAGATCTAAACCACTGCGTATCGACGTACATACTACGACACACGATTTCTTTTGACTTTCTTTAAGTTTTTAATTATTTTTGTAGGCGATAGTATCGAGTTGCGTTGGTGTTGAGTGTAAAAATACTATTTTTTTTAAATTGACATGAGCCATTCATGATATATGTATTGATAGGTTTTTTTATGTTTATACAACAACAACAGATGGTTTAAATATCAAATGGTTCAATCAAGTTGTTAGTGCAATACGTGGTAAATCGTTAGATTACAGCCATTAAATCATTGGCCGAACTTGGACTGGTGACTTTGGATCCTCCAAGACGTTGTCGTAGACTTAAAAAAGCTTATGAGAATTATTTTCTATACATACATAGTAATTACTGCCCTTAAATTTGTCCTAGTATTTACCCCTACCTCATAAAAGCTAACTGCTACAGTAACAGTAAAAAATAAATCAATCTTTCTCCTTCCAATCTACATTTAAATACAAAACCTTGATTCAAATCAGAGTATAATACATTCAAAATTTCGCAAATACATCATACAATCTTAAAATCACGACTGGAGTCACCATTGTCAAAGTGCCACAATAAAATTGGTATTGCCACATGTGTGACGTCATCGAGGCTCTATTGTTAGGCTTGCGATATGTAATTTGATTTGGGCAATACTTAATGATTTTTGTTAGGTCGATGGAGATTTATTTGGTAGACTGTTGCTTGTGACTGGCAGTTAAAATGAGTGACAAAGCTACTATTTGCTACTACTTTATAAAATACCCCGTTTAAATTTTACATTGACCATTGCAATCACTCCTAGAAAGCTTAATATTTGCATATTAGTGAAAAAACCCCATCGATACTATGACTGCAAAACCAAATATTCGATCTTATAGCTTGCCAAATGGGTTTCTGACATTTTTATCCGTTGCATTCAAGACTCCGTTTACGATGTATGAGTAAAGCAACCTAGCTCGCCGATGTTCCATAGATTGGTCGAATTAATTATTTTTGTACCAGCGAAATTTGTTGTTTTACCTTTACAAACCGTCCCCTTTTAAATATCTGATCATTTTGAATGGTGTTATTTTCACAGCTAATAGCTCAACAACCTAATTGAAAATACACAAATAAATTCCAAACCTCAAAAGATGCCCTGAATTTAAAACTACGGGTATGAGAACCCAATATATCACAAAACTATGACAAATCTTATCAAGTTACACAAAAATCAACACACGTTTTTATACAAAAACACCTTTTTCTTATAAACTAGCTAACCCACGCGACTCCGCACGCGTTCAATGTTTCAACCAAAATCTACCTTTGCTTCGGGTTGTTTTTTGTAAAAAAACCTTATCTAACGTCGTTTTTCGACTAATAAACTATCACCTTGCAAAATTTTATTCAAATCGGTGCAGTCGTTTTGGCGTAAAGGAAGGATAAACAAACGGACACTTTTATATTTTTTTAAGTTTTAAGTAAGGATAATAAATTCAACGTTGAGAAGTAACTGTAGTGTTCATAAAAATCGTGTATCGTGTATGAAACAGTATCGAATTGTATTGTATTGTATTATGAATACAAATGATGTGTTATCAACGGATTTTGAACAAAACGTGGATTCGGTCGAGTGGGTTTATGATGGGAGGTTATGGTGCGATCGTTTGACCAGCAAATTGTTGGAGGTTAAAGTTGAAAGTTGGGTACGTTGGTACTTTTTTAGAGGTATTTTTACGATGCGTTGGTACTTTTTTGAAGGTATAGTTTAAAAGGAATCACTCAGGCAGTACTCAGACTTATAAATTCAAGTTGAAAATGACTTTTCATTTCGTAAACGATTTTTTTTGATTTGACTTATTAAAATGTTTTATTGCGACTATATCATTTCACAAGTGATAGTTATTACTGCAATAATTATAATAGTTAAGACTAATAAATGTAGACTTTCACTTTCTATCTTTCTCAAAATGAAGAAAAGAAAGCCCTTGAAAACGACACACACACTATTCACAGGACACTTCTCGAACATTCCTCTCTTTGCATCCAACTTGCTCGCCTTCCTTCCAATCAGTGAGTCCCCCCACATTGTGGTACACATCGACGCTGTCAATCAGGTGGACAATTATCGGTCTCCAGCCGACCGTGGCTAACCACTACCTTCACGATATCACCAAGAATAACATTCATTGAGAGAATGTGTTACTATTGAGGGTTTTGTCATGGGCTAGTGGGTTTTAGGGAGCTATTTTACATGTAGATCGATCGGTTTACGAAGAAACGTGGTAGATAGTAGATAAAGAAAAGGTACATTTTAATTTGCAGAGTCTGACTATCTTTCTTGCCAATAAGAAGTATAAAAGTATGCATGTTCATGTGTCAGCTTTCATAAAATGCCCTATTTCGTTCGGGGTAATCTAAAAGAATTACATACTTAATCCTTCCTCGAGTATACTATCAATTAATGAAAACACTCCAAAAAATCACTCTTTTGTAAAAACTGATTGAAAATCCATTCAACACATTTAAAGCTTCACGCGAACAGACAAGCAGATAAACGTGGCCAGGGAACTATATTTTATAATATGTAGTTGATGATAGTGATATTGATAATATATTCCTTTGACTATAAAGCTCTTTTAAAATCTCAAGATTAACCTTTCAATATTCTCGACTTTATTATATTTACAAGTGCATTTTTTCCATATTTTTTTACAGAAATCAGACAACTATCACATCTACACAATATTCTAAGGTCATGCCACGGTTCAGCGCTCATCGGCCGATGACGGCTAGTGACAAATTGATAGATGTGTACGTTTATTGAAATGTGACGTGTATTCAAATGTACCGTCTATTGTGAGTATGGGAACGTGTGGCTGAATGGAAACAAGTTGTTGCCTGTTCTGTTGTTTGCTAATTGATAGTCATTTACAAACTATTACTGTACTTGGTTTGAGCGATTTCATAACCTTTCATAGTACGAAAAAATAGCTTTAAATTTTGCATGGCTAATACCTTTTGATCGAGGTTTCTATCATCATCTTTACAGAACCAGCGTGGAGACGCAAAGCCGAAACAGGTATTTTACACATACATAACAGAAGGCCAATAATATTCTCTGGATTTCGATTGTTATCAGCCGGTTTTCCAGTTCGGTGAAGAAACTATTTCTTAACTGCTAAAATAGAGATTATGCTGTATTACTGGTTGCTTGCTTGCTTTCTGTACATACTTAACAACTATCTTGATGCTAAGAACTTAACATAATGTACAATTCATTTAGACCCTAAACTTCAATATATCTGTACATCATACAATTATTACAATAAAACTTGATGATGCTAACAAAACTTCGAAGCTACCTAATTATTTAACCTTTCATCGTATCAATCAGAATTCTCCAAAAATACTCCACTATTTTCGGTGCCTAGAGATTTTTCCCTCACTATGTCAAACTGACCACTTTCCCTGTAGTTTTCTATTCATATCATCAAACCATCACTATAATACAAGGGCTGTCAGCAATAAAGCCACTGACGTGTGCCGTAATCATTTCAGTGTCATGTTTTTTTCTCAATAGAATTCAATAACGCGCCTTTGTCGTAGAAAAACCTTCCAGCAAATAAGGCTGCTTGTTATACCGAAGTGTAATAAATGAAGGCTGTATTAGAAGGCCGTAAAGGAAGGTAGTTGTATCAGTGACAATTCTTTAAAAAAAAATTACAACATAATGAAATAATAATTGTGATGTTACATAGAACGATTTGTAAAAGACGAATTTATAGGTTTTTTGGGAATGAAGCAAGAACAAGCAAGCTTAAGAACTGCAGTGCCTCAATCGAACTTATCGCGTTTAAGATCCGTTAGTAATTTTGTATTATTTACTTACGCTCTTATTCATAAACACACTATAAACCTATTTTAGTTAAACAACTACTATAATATGTTTTCTCTTTTTCATTTCGCTAAGGAGTGAAAGAAACAAAACTCTTTATAAGCTTTTCATAACTTCATATATTTTAATGAATGAGAGGGTTAGTGTTTATTGTTACTTTCACACTTTATGTTTTAAATCAATAGAGTTTAACTAGTGATTAGGTACCAAAGTTAAAAGCTAGACATTGGAGATCTGACTTTGTACCAACTACCATACTATCTTAGAGACAATACAAGCGTTACGTTCCGGTGTAACACACCCCCGCTACCATTTAATAGCGTTCCTATTGTAACACAAAACGCGACCGACAGGAACCCAGACATCTAATTTGACGTTTGACATAATTCCACCACCCATTATATTTTGACAAAGATACTCTTTGACATGCCATTAATTATATTTCTTTCTTATTCACTAAAGAATAGAGTCGCTAATCGCTTGGCTCTTTGTATCGATATTGTGTGTTGTATTGAAAATATGAAAGTTTGTGATTTTGAGTTGTACAAGTGTTTTTCTTGTCTTGTCCTATTCAAAAGGGTCTTATTGAATTTAAAGTGACATAACAAATTTTATATTGTTGAATAACAATGATGGAGTCACTGTTTACTATGTCTCAAAAAATATTTCAACTTAATTTTATCGCAAACTACTACAAAGGGTTTTTATTCCTATGCTGTCTTAGATTCTAATACAGTTCCCATTGCTTTGCAGGCACCAGTATCATCAGTTAATCTAACTCCAGAACAACATTTACACCTTTTGCAAGTAGTTGCTTCCCCCTTTTTTGGCCTTCTTCATCTATCCGCTACTGGTTTTACTTTAAACTAGTCGTCTCATATTATAAGCCGCTGTCAACGTAATCTGATTTTCGGAAAAGAAATCAAACAAATGTCTTACTTTAAATTAAGACGCGAAAAGGGTCTAAATGGTATTGTTTTTAAATGGTTCACCATGGTACCACCAATAAATAATCATAACTTTTAAATTTTCGCATTGCTCGTTCATTGTATAGTAAAATTCCACTAATAGTGTCAAAATTCTTTAAATTCATCCACTTACAACATCCAGTAGCAGTTCCATCCCGTTTATTTCCTGTAAAGCAGGTGCTGATCTATTAAACAACGTCCTTGTTCACGATTGACTCTCCAGACAAATCTGAGTCATTACACCGAATTTTTTAGTCGAGGATCCTTTCTGAATCCTTCCATACATCATTTACTTCTTCAAAAACTATCTTCAAAGGATTTTCGACCTTTTGGCTGTTGAAATTAGGTATAGTTGTGTGTTTGGTGATGATTTTGTCAAGTGATGAGTCAGGAGGTCCTAGACTAAACAGTTTAAAGTTGGTTTCCTTTTAGAATGAGTCTAATTTATAATAACATGTGTCATGTTTGTGTGATTGTGGTTGGTATCTTCTGTTCTGCGGTTTTGGCTGATATTAATTAACCTCAGAATGATTAATGGTTAGGTAATAAAGTCATTGGTGATGTTTTTGATGTCTTTATAAACTTTCCAGCCAGGCAAGATAATTTAAAATCTTTACTTTATTTTTTTTAACTATGATGAAAAGCTGAAGTTTATTTTATAACGGCTAAGAGTTATTTAGCGTAATGGGAGATCCATATGGATTTTTTTGGAACTAAATTCGATACCAACTGTAATTTGGAGACATTATTTTGACTATTTTCTCTCATTCAAAGATCTTTAAGGGAAAGCAGGTAGCTATGCAGGTTTTGGCATTCCTGATCTCTAAAACTACCTGCACGGAGAAGCCTTAAGCGACTACCATCATATTATTTAAATTTTACTTTTTATTTGGCACACAAAAATACACTTAATCAAGAATTGAAAACTAAGTTGACTACTGTCAGAATTTCTTCACATCAGAGTGAACAGTAACCCGATTTCGCCAGAAAAACGCGAACGCATCCAGGCTAGTACTTAGCCGAATGAATGATAAACGCTAATTTTAATCTAAGATTCGTATCCGCAGCCTCCGTTCCCACGGATCATCAGAGACTACAACTCTTAAGAAGTGGCCGAGACAGGTAGATTTGGATAGAAAACAGAGGTTACATCAAGCATTTTTTATGCAAAGAAGCTTCAAGTCATAAAAATATTAAATACCACAAATTCTTTAATTATTTCAACACAGATAAAACTGATGTAAAATAACTTGTGTAGTTTTAGATATATTTTTTCCAGGGAACCATAACCTCTTGGGTGTATTTCTTTCTTAATGTGTTATGTTATCTAGTTCTTAAAAAATGCACTTCTTACAATTTCACTTAATTAGTAAAATTTTATTTATTTCTGTAACAAAGATATATGGTCTAACCAATCTTAAAAATTGTCAATCTTAAATATTACAAAACGAATTCAGGCACGTATTCAAGCTACAAATGTATTATCTCTCATTCTTTACACATTGAGGACATATAAGACAAATCTACATTTTTTTTAAGACTTGCAACCTCTGCTTCATATCTAGCTCTTCACAAAAGGTGATACGTCCAAATTGAGCTGCAACTATGAGTGAATTAGCGCAATTTACCCGCGCGTGTTACCTTACATAATGGGCTGAATAAACGCCTTGGATATACGCCGCTGTCAACCTTCATTACTGCTCATCCTCTCATTCCTGGATTAATAGAAAAATATGGGCTTTTTACTTCAATATTTTAAGTTTTGTTAGTCATTGGGAACTTGGTAGTTGATTGAAGAATCGTCGCAAGTTGAATATTTTTTGTTAAGTTTTTTACTCATGAGCAAGTCTTGACCCAGATGGGAATTATTTTCAATCATATGAAACGAATTTACCAAAAACAAAAACTACTATTTGTTGATGATACAAAATTTAATAGGTATTTGTTCCGACGAAAAACTAAAGACTCTACTGTGAAAGTAACGTGACACAACGATCAAACAATAGCACGACAATATGTGAAATCAAAGATTTTTTCGGAAAAGTATGATTTCTGCAATATTTTCGATAAGTTTGCAACAAGTACCTATCGTAACAAAGTGACTAGCCATCGTTTTTTAAACAAACATACAATGTACTCTTAAAGTCTTCAATACTTGTATTTTATAAAACAACCTGCCACACTTTATCGACAGCCTGGTCCAGGTGTCACACATCAAATACTAAGAAACCGACACTTTGACCGTGAGAAATAAAAAATACGCTCGAATATGAATTTTAACGAGTTCAAAAGAGGTGCTAAATGTTGACACTTCATATAACACAGATATACCAAACACACAAAACATACAACTAACAAAAACACCAATTCAAAAAGCCGAACCTTATGTCAATAAAAATAAAGATGATTTTCCCACAGCAGATGTTTCGTCAACTGTAAAATGTGTCCTGGTTATTGCAACTTATTTTTTAAGAACATGAGATGTTAAGCCAGATAATGAAGTTCAAGGGAAAGACTAGATGTTATCAATAAATTATTCCGGTGAGTCAGTATAAGATATTATTGGATATGATTGCCAGACTATATGGCTGCGTCCTATCTTGGGCTTGAGATGGCAAGATTGCGCAGTTAGATTTATTTTTATCACGGATAGGCTTTGCAAATTGTAAGCGATACTGTGGTGTGAGGTATGGGGCTAATATTTGCGAGAATTCCTCTTGGAAAAGATATTGATGATGATTTTGTTTTCACGGTTCATTTACTATCTTATTTTGCTTTGATGTGGCTTAACTGAAGTAATTTTCAACACATTTTTTTCATAGTTATGTGAAGGTTTCATGTAAAATAGAATGTATTTTATATGGTGTATTTTACAATTTATCACGTCTGCCTAAAATTTCAGGTAAAACTAGCTTGATATTATTAATATGTATGTTGATAATTTTGGTGACTTTGGTTAATGATTAGGTCTCACACTATAACGCCATAAAATTGACTTATACTCCGCATAAAATGTCTAAAATCAGAATGGCAATCAAATCTCCACTAATTTGGTATATTTCAGTAATTACAAATAAAGATAACCTTCCCAGTTCGTCGTTTATTGAGTTCAATAAATCTTGAAGATTTGTAAGATCAAAGACGTTGTAAATGACCTATCTCTTCACGGAAGAGTGTAAAGATTGATGTGAGTGTCTGAGTGTTACCGAAAACGAACATCGAACCAAATATAGACTGACTTGATCAGGAAACAACTTTTAATAATGTATGTAAGGGATTTTTATCAAAAACGGATATAGGTATAAACGTGTCTTTAGTCTGAGTGCCTGTTTGGCGCAGTTGGTAGTGTGTACGGCTGCTGATCGTGAGAACTCGGGTTCGAATCATGGGTCGAGAAAAGTGTTGTTGGTCTTTTCTCATTTAAGATTTATATCAATAGTAACTCGAAGTTTGGTAAAGTGTCCGGTGTATAGCAATAAGCTAGCCCCCTATTTCACGTAAAAAGTTTTTATATGCTCCTGTCTATACCTTTGCGTATAACAGGCGTGATGTTTTATGAGACTTTGAATGAACCTGTTGAAATGAAAAATACTCACACCCAATACAGAGTAGATAATAAAAATAATCAGAATTACTGAAATGCCGATCTAATGGTGAAGCCCTATTTTGTCACTAACCAACTTATATTTACCGTTGCAAAAACTGCTACAGTTGGAAATCAAACCTTAATACATTAGTACTAGATTGCAAATTAGAACACTATTAGAATTGGTAACAGCAAAATCTAAAATTGTAAATACGGGAACAGCAACATTAGATTTACACTCCAAAAAATCATTGACATAGAAATTCAAACCTAATTTCGGTGCGAATAAAGTATCTACCACCACAGTTAGATAGAAAACAAACCTAGTTATTGTTTTGTACAAAGCAATATGCAAATAACTGCGGGAAGTTCGCATGGTCACAAGTCGATTGTTTCGCACTGCGAATGAATGTCGATAAATGGTATTGTTGCGTAATATTGTCACAATGGCCGTGTTTAGTGTGATCGTAATCTAATGAGTTTATATGTGTTAATGTAGGAAGCTAATACATGGTCTAGAGGGGCTGAAGGAAGTGAAAGTAAGCAAGCACAACTTATTTTATTGTTACATGTGTTAAGTACGTTTTTATAATGGCTGTGGTAATTACTGCTTGATTGCAATAACGTATTTTTGTTCTAATTGGTTAAACTTAGTCAGTTATTGGCCTGTGTCCATCTTTTGTAGATAATTCTTCTGTGGCGTCAGATAGAGGAATATCTGAAACTGAATCTTACAAAATTTAATTCTGGGTAAAGAATCAATGTTTTGAGCCAAACTGTTTACAGAAAATTACTGTTTTAGCTTTAATAAGATGGGCACTGCTCCCTTTTCTGTGGAGGTTGGAAATATAGGACCTTTTCATTTCAAAAAGATTCACTCACTCATGCACTCATAAGTAATCAAGGGGTCACTGGAACTTTCAAAACCAAACCAACAACGGACAGATCTAAACAAAATATATGTACCTATTGGTTCCATTTGGACTCAAATTCACGACCCTGCGCTACTAGTTGTTTTTCTTTTTAAAGTCAAATCTCGCATTAAGAATTGCTCTGGCGTTGCGGGGACTTTAACAAACAACGTACACAAAGCACAACCAGACCCCAAAACAAATATTTGCTATGTGTGGGAATCAAACCCTCAGACTCGCGATGCACTGGTGACGCCACAGAGGCCGTCAAAAGTTGAAGTGGTCTCATAGCTATGAATGTTATCAAATTCTTAATTTTCTCTTAGTTTTAAACTGCAGAAGAAAAAATAGCAGCCCATTTACTAATTGTTGGTCTCAAATAAATTCACAAAGCACCCAATACACACCAGATTTATAGTCAGTTCCCTGCTTAGTGAACGGAACAGGCTCACGCACCATGCTTCACCAATTTGATCCAATCACGGCGTCCCTCGGTAAATATGTGAGTGGTCACACGTGGTTGCGTCTCCTAACGAGACTGAGGCTATTGATCAATTGGAAGGTCAAGGTCCTGGCTGAAAGGAAAGGAGTTGGAGCTGGTGGTAACAGAAGGTTCAGTTGGCTTCGTGAGGGTAGCAGAAGAATAGAGCGAAATTGTGGAAGCTTTTTTTAGGACGTCATCAAGTTTGACATGACATGGTTTTATGAGGATGTGGTCACACGTGGTTGCGTCTCCTAACGAGACTGAGGCTATTGATCAATTGGAAGGACAAGGTTCCCGGCTGGAAGGTGTTGGAGCTGGTGGTTACAGAAGATTAAGTTGGCTTCGTAAGGGAAGTAAGAGAAAAGGGCGAAAATTGTGATATGCTTTTTCTAGGATGTCATCAAGTTTGATAGTACGTGATTTAGAATGTGGACTGATTTTTGGTTTGTTGAAGATAAGAGCCATATAATAGTTAATCTGTTTTTCTGCATCTGAAAAGACCATGCATTATCAATTCACAGCATTTTTTTTCTTTATTCTCTTTATTTGGCCCAAGCAAAGTATAGGTTATTTCAATAAGCGTCTACTTCCTGTTAAATAGTAATTATACTAATTATTTACCAGATATTAACTCCAGTAGAAGACAGGCAATACCCGGAAAGTCATTGATTTCTGAGAACTTAAAGTGCGTGACACACTCACCACTACAGCAGTACTTAAAATTTTCAACACGTGTTTGTGGTGATTTTTGTCACCTTACCAAATCAATAACCATTCCTCAATTCCATCAGTAAAAACCAACATTAAACTTTCAATAGTACCTTGTTCCTCCAACACGTTGTTATAGAGGGCGTCACGGTCGCTACCCTCTTTGGCAGCACTCATATAATAGGGATTGTCGCGACGCCGATCAAATGTTCCTCTTCCTTCCTGTCTCGTCCTTTGTACGATGCAATCTCGGAAATATGCAGCCGTGTTTCGAACCCACTTATTCTTAATGGCCTTCTGATTTTTGAGTTTTGAATTCACACTTTTGTTGACATGGATCATAAATATTGAATGGATTTTGTTTTGATTGTCTATTTGAAGAGCTTTTTAAAGTCAAGTGGTTTTATTTTAGTTTAATGTGCTTTTGATTCGACTGGCGACATAAATGAGTGATATGTGGAAACATAATTTAGTTTAATAAAAACAAAATTTGACCAATCGGTTACCGGTAACATCAAATTTTGAATTTGGGCCGCTCTAAAGGATTGAATCCTTTCAAATTTCAAATTATACTATACAGTGATTAGAATTGTACATTTCGACTAAATAAACAGAAAACAGTGTTTTGAACACTCCCAAGTCTATCTTGCTTTAAAATAAAAACCAATATCTTTTCACTCTAAATCATAAAAAACCTGCAAAAATCATTCGCTAAATACACCAACCACCTTACTAACGCCAGCACCCAAAAGCAACCGAACACCTCATTACCGTCACAACGTCAATCACTTGGTTGGTTGAGCACGATCGAATCAATCAAACCCTCACCTGCTCATTGGGACCTAATGACCCGTGGCTGGTTGTGCTTAATTTAACATCATTGTTCTACAGAAGGTGACGGGTTAAATGGGAAGGAACAGAGATGGTTTTTGTGTCATAGGTGGAGTTTTTGTGCATATTGTTTTGTACTTTTATGTTTCCGGTTTTTTTTTTGATGTTAGTACTTATACCGTCGGCTGTAAAGGGAAATTGGGAGATTTGATTTAAATGATACCGGTACTTGCGTGGTGGACTCAAGGCCTAAACCCTTCCACGTTCGGGAGGAAACCTTTGCCCAGGAGTGGGACGGTGACGGTATAAAAAAATGGCTCTTTTAATAAATAAATAAAAACCATTTGAGCTTTTACATGATAGCCAAAAGTCAGAATGACCCAGTGTTTAGGTATAAATTATAAGTTAAAGGCATAAATAAAAATCTTTACTGTCTTTACAGTTTCACTGTTAGGCATATGGGTTTAGTTCCTGTGTAAGAGGATTTAAGTCAGGAGTCTACTTTGTTTCCTTAATAGGAAGGGTAGATATTGATTTCAGTCAACCACATATGGCCTTATAGGAAATTGACAATCCGAGATTTTTTCCAAAACTGTTTAAATAATTCTAAGGTAAAGTTTACTCCCTATAATTTCCTTAATCGTTAAAATAAGAGACAATTATTGTACACTAGAAAAAAAAAATCTAATTTAAAATTTTACTTCCAAGATTATATTTCAAATCGTGACAAAGATCTATCATCTACCGATACAAATACCTTGAAAAAAGAATTACAAAAGAGACGACTCACAGCAATCAAAACAATTAAACGCACGGTATATGACAAAGTACATATGTACATATTTGTGTATGTATTATATAGAATATGTTACAAGAAACACTGTGGCAGAGCGAGAGATCCAATAAAAGTTTATACAATAGACAGAGATGGAGATAAAGTTGTATGTGTAGTAGTTTTATTTTAAAATTCGTATTTTCATCATTTTACCTGTAGTGACAGAATATTATAAATTGTCTCCACTTATGACGCCTTGTGGTCGGTACACCAACAAAGCGCGAAACTTATTTTTCTACCTGCTTAAAACAAAAGACACTGGCTAGGTTACACATAGGTGGCACATCTTGTTCTCTCGGGCTGAGCCATTTTATTTTGTCCAGTAGGAGAATTAGACACTTAATGACTTTCAAAGATAATTATGCATACCAAGTGGCTCAATAAATATAGAGCTTATACATAAATTAGCAGTTTAATAAGTACCTAAATACGAACTATCAATAACCATACCCCGTATAAAAGCGAAATTTTATTTATCCGTTTTTGAGGTTTGATCGCCTACATCACTGAACGAAATTTTGTGGAAATTAGCATGCAGATAGTTCAAGACCAAGGGTAATATGAGCCGCTTAATTTTCCGAGATTAAAATTAAGTTGTTGGCAGAGTTTTTCAGTCGTGTGTAATGAACATCTCAATTGTATAACAACAAATCACAGATTTTCGTATACTCTATAAAGTATTTTCCAGGCTAGAAAAAATAGCTGGCACAGCCGCAATATAACTAGTAAGACAACAAAATCCCTTATTTTAAAATGACAACAGCGACGTATATAAAGTTGCAATGTAATATGTTATTAGATAGATCATTGAAAAAGACAGATTGAGTGATAAGACGGTACGCACGAATGAGGATGTTGTTATATTATTAAAGTTATTAAACATGGCTAATGGCGGGCCTCGATGTTTGATTGTGCTTCCAACTATGAAGTTATGTGTCTTTCAAATGATTTTCTTTGTTATTTTTCTTACTTTGATGTCATTTTAGGTGTACTTTGGGTTTAAAATGGTGACTTGTAAAGCCCAAGTATCTGTTCAAAGGAAGTGGTATCAAATCAGAATTGAGTTTCTGAATTTAGTAATAAATAGATAGAAAAGTATTATTTTTGAAAAGTATGCCTGAGGACTGATTTCAATTGAAATTTGTAGTTTCAATTTCTACTCTGAAATATTCAGGTAGCCAGATTTTTAGGCATCATTTTAAATTGTATGACAGAATCATTAAATTCTTTATTCTAAACTTTCGTTTGACTTAAATTACTACGAAAATCACTATGCTATTTCATAAAACATTATTTCACAATATCTAATATACCCCAGCAAACAAACAAACAAATCAACGTCGCAGTAGGTGTCTTTTGCATGCTTCTAAAAAGCACTTGTCGCAATCAAACAAATTTCTATCAGATCACAATCAAAACATCCTAATTTCATTTGTAATTAAACACATAGACTTCCTCACTATTAGTGAGTGTTAGCTGTAAGACAATAGCCGCGTCTAATCAGGAAGAGATAGCATCAGCTGAGGCACTAAGGTGGCTGATTGTTCTAGCTGGTAAATTGTAACACTGATTGGAGTCAGATGTTTGTGATTGTGGTAAAGCGCGGTTTTGGACGTGGTAATCTAAGTCTAAGTCTTGGTTTAAGAATAATTACGTGAAGGTGATATATGTGTTAAGAAATAAGAAAAAAAAATGGAATAAAGGGAAGAAAGTTTGGTAAGAAAATATGAGTTTTGAAATCAAACAGAGGCGTTGACTCACTGTACTCACTACCAATGTAATTAGTCGTATAATCGTTTGGTAAATTGTAAAATTTGGCTGCCTCTGTGGCGCAGTGGTTCACCAACTTCACCATGCCGCTGCCATTGAGTAGGTATAATAGTTGTCAACTGAGATATATAATAGCCCCCTAAGCTATACCATATACGCCATGTAATATTTTTCCTCCTAAATTACAAATCTATTCAAATAATTATATCACTTGTAGATAAACATCTATATTCTACTAGCTAAATCGAATATTGTACACCGAATATTGTGAATAGTTATACATTCGAATATTGTGAATAGTCATACCTACTTGGCCAAAACACCAAACTTTAAAAACACCTACTTATAAATAAATCAACTCATTGTAATTTTCTAGTACACAAACAATTTACGAGCAAGTAAAAGCAACACACAGCTACAAAATCACTGAACCAATTTCGATAAGCTTACATTGTTTTAATTACAAGCAGTGTGGGATAGATATTCGTTGAGATAATGTTTGCGTGAGAGTGCGTACGCTTTCTATAGCAATTATGTTGTTCTAGCTGTTTTAATCATAGCTATTTTGTTGGTGAAAATATTTTGATTTCGTACTCGTAAAGTGATAGTTTGGTAGAGAAATTGTTGAATTAAAATTTGCAGTTATAAAGTATTTAGGTTAATAGTTAGCTCTTAACAAATTAATATCCAAAGTCTCTTATTGAAACCAATAGGAGGGTATAGATATTTGAACAAATTGTACTCAATAGGTATTGAAAGAAAATGTAGGTATTATGATTGGATAATACTATAAATTGGGATAGAAGTAAGTGGCGTTCTCTGGTCTCTGCCTCCCCTATGGGAAAAGGCGTGATTTTTTGTATTTATGTTTAAATTATCTTTTAACTGATGTCATGTTAAATTATCTGCAATAGATGGTATTTGATAATATGGTACACGTACCATTTATTATAGTTTTTAGGAGATTTCAAAGCAAGTGTCGCACTTTAGTCATTATTTGATAAACGTATTAATGTCGAGTTAAGCGAATTTTTAAATTTGCTATCAAATAAATATTAGAATTGCCATGCTTTCTATGTAACGTTATAATAATATTTTCTTTTATAAAATGAAGCTAATGAGCTGCGATCTATAGTTTTAAATCTTCTACTAAAACTCTTCTTAATCCTTCTTCATCTTATCCATTCATAGCTTTATTAAGACACATATTACAAAAATCCACCAAATCACCCTAAGAATAGTAATTAATACATCTCCGATCAAATAAACATGAACAGCTACAGACAGAATAAATAAACACTTAAACAACCAAAGTCACATCAAAAACACAAGCTTATACCAACCTTAACACTTTGAAAATTGAGTCGATATTACATTGAACAAGTTGTGTTAGTTTTAGGACATGTTAATCGTGATAGTCGGGAGTGATCTGTGAATAGGCCGTCTGCAAACTTTCGACTGATAGCTGTTGCGATTGTAGCAAGTTTTGATGTGGTTGAAGTAATAATTGTGTGTCAACATTTTTGATTGAGTTCAAGCCAGCAATATGTGATTGTAATTTCACAGTGCCTATTTGAACAAGTGCAATGACTCGATTTCTTTTAAATACAAAACACGGATGTGTTCTTGGTTTTGTGTCTTGGAGATTTTTACAAACATACAATCAGTAAGCAGAGAGCATAATTGGACCTAAAATCTCATTTTTTTAAACACGCGAATGTTTGTTTCGTATGGGAATTGATCCGAAAACCGACGTAATTAACCATTGAACCACGGATACCGTTAATTTTACAGAAATCAGCCGCTAAAATTCTATGTAATGAATTCTTTGTATTTCATTAAAATGTATATTTTGTAATTAACCAGCGCAATTTTTCATTGTATTTTTTTAATATTAATTAAGGGTTTCTACGAAACTGTGTTTATATTATACGTTAACAAAACCTTATACAATACATCATTACAATATTTCTGTAATCTACGTTACCTTAAAGTTTGATTACACATTTATTCCCGATTAAATTCATTTTAAAATGCGTTTCTCACTTCAAGAAAATCCTTCAATCGGGTGCACATAAGTTTCCTACTGAAATATCCTAATTAAATGCGGATGAGCGTATCTTGGCCACGCATAGCGCCGAGTGATTTACTTAGTGCAAAAACTTAAGGAATTATTAGCTGTTCCACGTAATAGTGGGTATGATGTGAAATAAACGTGTGACGTCATCATTTAGATCGCTTCCGACACCTGAATGAATGGATACGTTAAAATCTGGGATACTGAAATACTATGGTATGATAAACGTTTTAAATACGAAATATAATAACTTAAATGTTTAATACTAATACTAAATTGTTTTACTACGTTAATATTTGTAGTTTTAGTCTAGTTTAGTTGACCATCAATAAGTTTACTGTTCATGGCACATTACAAAATTGTTTTTGTTTCTTAAAGGACTATCAGATTCGTTCAAAATTTTGAAAGCACTTTCGTGTAGAACTTTTTTGTTTTGGTTGTAACTTTCGTTCAACCATCTTTGTTAGAGATATCCACATGAATATTTTTAAGACTCCATCCAAAGTATCAAACGTATTTGTAACAGACTAATTATGTCTGCAAATCATTATGTAAACAGCACATTCCGAGACTAAACTTAAGCTACATAAAAGATAGATCATCATCGTTCATCAGCACCTCACATTTCTAGGTTTTTCTTAAATTCTCATAATTATCAAACTACGTGACAAGATTTTTTTAACAACAACCAATCCTGTTACCCAGTTGCGGCAAGACATTGATTTCTGGGATAACCTATATCTATCGCTACTTAATCTATTAGATACATTATCTAAAACTTATTTATAACCTATAAAAGTCCTAAAACTAATAAAATAGTATCTCAGTAATTGATGCAGCAATACATATGTCGTTTGAAACAGCACCTATCGATCATGTGCGATGACACATATGTTTGGGATCAAGCCAGCAACATCGACGCACAATAAGTATATATTACAAATAATTAATGACTGCAATAATAAATGGACGTAGACATGACTAATTATCTTTAAACTTTGTATGAAATTTGAAGGAAATTGCGAAGTGGACATTAATAGCCATGTATTTTAATGGAAGCGTGTCATAGGTGAGGTTCTTTGCTTGGCTTTTTTTCCTTCTTTCAACTAGACGGACTCTCGTTTCTGCAGAAGGAGTTCTTCGAGTCACAGTCAGACAAGACAACTTGTATTGAGATATGCAGCAAAATACGAAATAACTCCAAGTTAACCGTTTTTCTATCACCGGAATGGTTTTTTATATCATCAGGACCTTCCTTTGCCTGTACATAAAATGAGATTGTTCCAGCATTTACCTTTTTTTCTCAAAACACAATAAATTAGTGATCAGCAGACTGTTTGCTTCAAATTTATTGACTCCATCTGTAGACATCAGAATCTGTAATAACTTTTTCACAACTAAAATTAAAAAAGTGCAATTAAATTATATGAAACCTGTTTATAGAATTAATTTAAACGTTAGTAGAATATAAAATTACAGTCAGCAGTAACTAACAGAAAAACTTTATAGTCCATCAATTAGTTTTGGTTGGTGGAGGTTTATTTTAATATTTATCGGTTTAGATCTTCAGTGGTTCGTGACAACATCTAAATATCACAATATTTCCTCACTACTTGTATTAACATTATTACAAGATCCACCACAAACCAAACATCTAGCTAATTTCAAAGCAAACAAACTATTCCTAATACATTTCAATCCTCATCCACATAAGTCCAGTTAGAATAACAGATCCAGACATAAATCCAGGCTGCCGGTAGCGAATGTTTAGTGCCTAAGATATATTACACGTTTGGACACATTTTTGACCTGGACTGAATGCCTTTATGATTTGTGAGGGAAAAATATTGGCGAGGATTCTGCTTTGAATTTATCTGTTTTAGAGAAGATTCTACAAAAGGAACAATAGAAATAATAATACAATTTTTGATACTAAAACCAGTAACCCATTAACCCTTATAAGTTAGGTACATACATACATAAAATTACACCTTCTTCACTTAGAGATTTTACAGTTTTATGACACTCTTTAAGAAGGCAATTAAATGCAGAAGAATTACCTAAGGGTTAGCTTTCCAATTACCGATTAGTGAAATTTGGGTAATTGAAAAGTGGGCTTTGTACTGCATCATCTACGAAAACGAGTTTGTATTATATTCATCACAAATTGTCTTACGATTAAAAATTATGCTACTATGACTTTTTCCTAATGCAGTTACTTCTACTATCCTACTAATTATATATGGATGTATTACTCTCACGCAAAAACTACTGAGCCGATTTTTATGAAATTTTATTATGTAGTTAAGTTAGTTAAACGGGAAGACTATTTACGCGGGCAGAAGCTGTTTTATAATAATAACGTCATACCATATTAAACTTATATATGTTATTTTCACCCACTGGAAAACAAAACATCCCACAAATAATTGAACCAAAGAATCAAAACTGTGTTTTCCTTCAACTCTCCGTAGATAATAATCCAGGCATAAAAGATCATCAAAACATACTTTGTGAATCGCCAATAGCGATACGTCGGCTGAGCACCGGCGCGTGAGTTTCCGCGCATTGTTCACTACGCGCACGCGCAAATTTGCGCGCAACTGCCTTGTATTTATGCGCACTAGATTTGCGCTTTGATCTTCTGGGAAAATATGGCTCAACAATTGAGGTATGGTAAGGGCTGGTGTTATAATGATGATGATGTTAAGATTATAGATATGGAAGGGAATATTGACATTGTTTGTGTAGTACTTGAAGGGAATTAAGATCTAGATAGAGCTGTAAACTTGATTGAAAGTGTTGATACTTTGTACTGTAGGTAGTGAAGATAGAGGCGTATACATTGACTTTAAATCTAAACTCATTTTTATGTCATGCATTTCTGGTTTACTATAATCTTTTTTAATCTAAATCGATTTTGAGTAAATTAAATGTAAGGGAGTTAAAAATCATAAAACTATATTTTTCAAAACAATCGAAATCTCTTTAACATACGCAATAAATTTCTCTTTTGTTTTACGTAAACAAACCAAACCATGGTCGAAAATTACCAGTGTTCCTATAGAAAATATTATTAAAATACAAACAGCTTCCCTAACATTTCTTTTACCGATACAAAACAAAAAAACATCGCCACGTGCTAATATAAAAATGAATGCAACACAAGGGAAATCGGTGATCGTTTAAAAAACCATTAAAACCCCAGTTTCACCATAAGCTACCCGAAATGAACGACATCGTTTAGATATAAAAACAAAAAACTTATTGTCACCTATTCAGAAACAATCGAGCGATTTCTGCGATCACCAATTTTATACAACCATCTAGCAAACTCATGTCATTACAAAATAGCAGCATAATACCTTTGGAATAAGGAACAGAAGATGGCAATGCAACTGCAAATAAAAATCATCACATTCCAAAACAAAATACAAGCAAATTTATTCCTTATTCAAATGATACAAAAGAACATTTTGGCCTAGAACATCTTCAAGAATCTTCAGATCAAACAAAATGTTCTTGCAGTTGATGAAATCAAAGACATTTGAAATTGAGCTCTAACACAAGGAGATAAGGATCAAGGAAGT
Organism: Anticarsia gemmatalis; assembly: GCF_050436995.1. Taxonomy (NCBI): domain Eukaryota; kingdom Metazoa; phylum Arthropoda; class Insecta; order Lepidoptera; family Erebidae; genus Anticarsia; species Anticarsia gemmatalis. The sequence continues at coordinate 1,039,845 of NC_134764.1, read as the reverse complement.
GTTGAAGATACGCAAGAACGTGTTGTTGTTATAGTGGTTGGTGATAATGACGTCACGGTAGACAACCTTAGTCGTATTAAAATGACATTACTGGGTGTACGGAACAGTTATAATAATTCACGCCTTCGGATATTCAGATTTGTTTTGATTTGTATGTCGATGAGGACGAAATACTTCATAATGTGTTATAAATTATATGTGTGGAGACGAGTATTGTTATTTTCAATGATATTGAAGCAAAAAACAAGGTAAAATATATTTATTCAGATCAAGCAATCGGTAAAAATGATGACAACATAAATTGGCCAGCTGATGTCGTTTTTATAAGACTAGAATTTACTAAAATACTAATAACGAGTCGTGAGTTACATAGTAATAAGTCGGTGTTATAAAAATGTTTCAAATATCAAATAAATAGTCCATGCAATAGTAAAACAGTAAATTCTGCCAATCAGATACCAAATTCTTTTGAAGATCAACATTCCGTCAATGACATAAAAAAAATATTTTTGAACTAACACGTTTTATTGGTGCAAAAATGTCTTCAACACCTACATATACCCATAAACACATCACTGCAATATCGAAATCTAAAATAACTCAAAGATGACTAACCCCGGTTTCTGAGGTACATTTCGCGGTAGTTTATCTATTCAATAGCGTTTAAACTCATGTAAAAAAACGCTATCAAATGGATAAATTACCGCTAAATATACGCAGAAACCGGGCAATAGTAATCTAGTAACGCACAGCCCAAACCACTGGACGGATCGGGCTGAAATTTGTCATGCAGGTAGATATTATGACGAAAACATCCGCTTAGGAAGGATTTTGATCAATTTCACCCCCAAGGGTATAAAATAGGGGATGACAGTTTGTATGAAACTTTGTCAATTTTAAACCGATCGAGCTAAGACTTTATTCATGCATAAAGCTACTATGACGTATGCATCCCTAAAGAAAGGATTTAGATCAATTCTACTCCAAAAGGGATAAAATAGGGGGTAAAATTCTGTCCTAAGTCACAAACTACGCGGACGAAGTCGCTATACTCATAAATTCATTTCTACAGTATTGAAAGTCATAATAAGTTAAATATAGATTATCAATGATGCGTCAACTACCTATGTTATGCAGAATTGCGTTTGCGATAAAAACGCACAGCCCAAACCCCTAAACGGATCTGGCGGAAATTTTTCATGCAGGTTGATGTTATGACGAAAACATCCGCTTAGGAAGAATTTTGATCAATTCAACTCCCAAGGGTATAAAATAGGGGATGAAATTTTGTATGAAATTTTGTCAATTTTAAACCGATCGGGCTGAGACTTTGCATGCATAAAGCTACTATGACGTAAGCATCCCTAAAGAAAGGATTTTGATCAATTCTACCCCTAAGTGGATAAAATAGGGGGTAAAACTCTGTCCTAAGTCACAAACTACGGGGACGAAGTCGCTATACTCATAAATTCATCTCTGCTATTGAAAGTCATAATAAGTTAAATATAGATTATCAATGATGCGTCAACTACCTATGTTATGCAGAATTGCGTTTGCGATAAATGTAACGTGCCAAATAGCTAGAGGCTCATCAATAACTGTCTGTCATATGAGTGTAATAAATTCTTGAATGATATTATGCTTCGATGTTTGGAGATCGTGTAGGTCTGAGTGATCTAGGCGCTGTACCATCTAGTTGTTTGTTTATCTTGTATGCTGTTTTGTCAACAGTTGTCTTTGCTTTAATTTATGTGTTCTTAGATATGTGTTTTTGTTTTGTTTTGTTGCTAGTGAGTCTTTATAGTTTAAGTTTTTGATTTTGCTTTCATGTAGAGTATTAATTTTCTATTTATTGGACATTAGATGACTCATGCGACTCTTCTTTTACGTGTCCCACTGCTGGGCAATGGCCTCCCCTCTTTCCTTTCAAATCAATACTTCCTGTGCAATACCCAGCGATGGTGGATACTGCCTTTTCATTTTGGTTAGACGAAAAAAAATGCCAATTTTTGACGCCATTAGGTATTCTTTGTGCAGAATTATAAATGGTTCTCCAGCAAAAGTGTAATAGACAGATAGACAGAAAAACTTTTGCATCTTTTACTAGAATAGTTATACATACCAAAAAATGCACTTTATAAACATGAGTTTAATACAGAGATAGCACGCAAGCAATTAAATATAGATTACCAAAATTAATTGATGAATAACAATAAAGGGTATTTTGCTATTATCTTCCTTTTATACGACAGGTAAATTATAAACTATTGCTTTTGGGGTTCTGTACGTAAGAGGTACAAATCCACCAGCAGTGGAGCCCCATTACTAAGACTTTGCTTTCTGTCCGTCTGTCTACTTGTCTGCCTGTTTTTTTTTTCACCAAACTTAACTCATGAACCATGATAGTAAGACAGCTGAAATTTTCATGATGATGATTTCTATTGCGACTCCACAATAAATACTAATAACCTGAATAAAATAAATGTTTAGGGAAGGTTCCATACAGCAAACTAGATTTTTTCCTATTTTTATTTTTATTAATAATAATTCTGGTACGGAATCTTTCGTACGCGAGTCCGACTCACATTTGCTTTTTTTAACATTTAAAGCCAATTCACCTTTTCTATGAAGATCCATCGATTATTGTAGCTGCTTTTTCTTCTTGTATTAATTACTGTATCATAATCGATTATCATATTCATTAGCCAATTACTTTATTATAAACTTCGATTAAAAAACCTATCCGATCAGTATCAGCGATGTTAAGGTAATACGTATTTTTATATATTTCGTGTTATAATTAAGTTAACTATTATATTATAAAAAGAAGCGACAAAAGCCGCGCGGATCGATATCTCAGGTTAAGATACGCTTGCCGAAGTTGATCTGTGGATAGGTGACCATATTAAATGTAACGAGTTCCTCCGTGTTTCGGAAGGTAGGTTAAATAGTGATCATGGCTGTCATTTACAAAAGATCTTTGGCAGAGAGGAGCTTAAAACTTACTTAAAAGGCTATTATTGTGAATATTCTTACTTACATAAAATAAAACGGCCAAATCACTTTTCCTGATCAGGCAATCAAACTTGAGACACAGTGATCAGCAGCGTGTCTTATACAGTACCACTCAGACAATATTTGTAGGAAATATATAAAAAAATATCGACTTTTTTACTATTTCAAACATCCAAATTCTAAACTCCATACAACTCATCGTCAAACTTATAAATAGTATAAAAATCGCATTTGAATCGATGATGCATCGCGACTGGCTCGTATGATTTGTACAGCGACAGGTGTTCGACGCAAATAACCTGAACGGTTTCGCCATCTCAATTGGCATTTTGATAAGATTCTCAAACTTTATTTATTGATCTTGGCTGAATTTATTTCTTTTCAGAAAAACGAAAAGGTATAACGCTAATCTACTGTTATCTTAATAGACAAAAACCGAGGCCGGTGTTTCACGTGCCCTCAAAAGCATGGAGATACCCATCTGTATCCATCCTTTATTTTCATATAAATTCAAAATTAAAGTTTTATATACAGGGGAATTGATAAATATATTTATTTTGAAAATAAAGTTTGTAATTTGATTTGAAGTGAGTGCAAGTAATGTATGTTCCAATAAAATTTTACTAACACAAAAAACGTAATGGAAACATGTTACTTTTACATGCCTAAAGTTTATCAATAATACTTATTAACCAATACTTAGAGATTATTTAAAGCCATCATTGTAGTAAGTAAATAAATAATTTTGTTAAATAAAACCCTATAACGTAATATATATAAAATCAGCCTTGCATGACCAAAGGTGTATCATACACCAGCTGAAAAACAAAATCTACGAATAACCTAAATATAACAAAGTTTGAGTGCCGCAGCGCAATAAGTTGGGTCCGTCGATAAATCTATGAAAATGAACGCGCCACTAATGTCACCGGAATGCTTTCATGATCTGACCGAAACAGGCACGGATTCAAATCACAATAATTATTTATATTACTCTCTAAACTATATATCAGCCTAGCCTTTAAACTATATATATATATCAGCCAATTCACTTCCAACTATGTTAGAGTCGGGTTTCAGTCTCACCGGATGCAGCTGGATACCAGTATTTTACATGAAGCGATTGCCTATCGGACTTCCACAACCCAGTTACCTGGGTTATAAAGCGACACGCTTCTGACTACTGTTCACGACTGCCAAAGATCTTCGTAAATGACAGCCGGGACCCACAGTTTATCGTGCCTTCTGAAACACGGAGAAACTCGATATGTCTAAAACAGTCACCCATCCACAGAACAACCTGGGAAAGCGCAGCTTAACCGATCGAATCGATCCGCGCGGCTGTTGTTGACTACGTTGAATAAATAATAATACTATAACTCAATACTGTCCTTCTTGGGCACGAATATTTTCCTTCAGAAAGGCTTAGGCTACGTTGGCCAAATACTGGTAAGCGTCTTTGCATCCCTTCAAGAACTGTGTTAAAGAACTCTCAGTCAATATATATCAGCTTAGTCTTTCTTCCAAGCTATGTTGGTGTCGGCTTCCAGTCTCGCCGGATGCAGCTGAATACCAGTGTTTTACATGGAGCGACTCTCAGTCAATAATTCGAATAAAATAAATTCCTCACATTGGAGTCCGTGCCCACATTCATAACTAACCCGACCGACTGAGATCGAAGTGCATCTCTAAATATAACTTAGTCGCATCAATGTAAGACAAATTAATCGCAAGTGCGACCGCTACTTTGTTAAAGATATTATTTTGGTGGTTTATTCGTTTAGGTTGGGTTCGATTGCCGTTTGAGAATATTTTGATAGTAGCAGTGTAGATTTTGAGAATATTTTGAGGTTATATTTATGGTCAAAGTGGTTGCCAAGGGCCTTTTTCTTCATTTAATTGTACGACTAACTATCCGCCCGCGGCTTTGCTCGCGTAGAATTTCACCCCGTTCAGTGTGCAATTTCCAAAAAATCTCTCGTAGTTGCTCCTCTACTTTTCCTAAGGAATCTTCATACCAAATAATGTTTTTTTTTTGTAAAAAAACTGTCTTAAATGATTATAAACTATGCCGAAGAACCAACAACATTAACTTAAGTATAAGTTTTTCTATTTAAATGATAGACAGGAATTTTAGCCAATATTGGCTTGAGTTTATTTTCTAAGTAATATCTAAACATCAGTTTTAAACAATTTAAAAATCATAAAGACCAAGTGAGGGTAGGTGTAGAAACTCGCGCCTCAAGGAGACGACGCTTAGCAGCCACATCAGTCAGCCCGTGACCACGGTCGATGTGTGATCGAAACGTCGGGAACTAAATAAGATAACGTTAAAAGATGATCATGGTTTTAAGACTGTAGCAAGCAAGACGTTTAGCATTTTAGTGTTAAGTGTGTAAATCGTGATAGTATAAAAACTTTAATATTAGTTATGTGTGGACCATTTGTGGATACGCAAAACATGTTTGAAGAAATGTCAATAAGGTACGTGAGTTTTATTCTTTTAAAATATCTTATATACACATGACAACGTGCCTTATTCCTAAAGGAGTATGTAATCACAGCACGCAAGTTTTTAAGGTCCAGACAAACCTCTATTACCTCATCATCATTCATACATTTCATTATATTTTGTAGTATAAGTATTTATTACGTAAAAATACTACGAAAATCAAAATCAAAACATTTATTCATTTAGGTCAAATATTGACACTTATGATAGTCGTCAACTACTCCGTTAAACTAATAACTATAAAATCCATAAAACATATCATCGTAACCGGTGGTCCTGTTGTCCTGTATCTTATACAAAACGATCCATGTTCATATTGTTCACATGATGTGTCAACCAAAAGCTATTTACCATTTACAAAATCTCGAATACATTCACTTTTAAGAAACTAGCGTTCGAAAAACAATTTTTTTTAACGATTTTTACACATAAGATCTTTAAATATCGCAGCAAAGATACGCAGCTAACTTAAACTACAAACTCCACCCATGATTAAAGGCTATACAAAAAGATTATTTACCCTGCTTACCCTAGACATTTTTAACTTGAAGATATCCCCCCTCCTAGGTGGTAGGACTGCTAGGTGTCACCCCGTCGCCGTTAAAAAGCAATCTTCTTAATGGAATTTCAATTTTCAAGGAACTTAACTAAAAATCCGACGAGATGCAATATCGTAGAACGGTGAGACGGGCTATAAGATTTTTGTATGTCTGTTTGTTTGTTTGTTTGTTTGTGAAGTATTAAATACGAGTTTTGCTGTAGATATTGGATTTTTATTATTTTGATATTTTTGTATAATTTGAAAGGTTGTCATACCTTTCATGAAGCAAAGCATGTTTGGAAAAAGTGTTCTTTAGTCTCTGCTTAACCGTATTGGAACAAGGTGATCATGATTTTACGTATGTTACAAAGGTCTACACATGTTTTCTTTTTGACATATTATGGTATTAAATATTGTTGACTATTGACTTGGTTAGACTGTTGTGTGTTTTCAGAAAGTGTACTTCACTTTTCTGTAACTATTATGTAAAGTAATTCTCGATACATCAAGTAATAAGTCTTATTTTTGCGTCTCAAAGCATTTTCCTCTTTTTTTATAAGGAATGTCGAAGATTACTTCCATTGATAGAACTGCTAACGTACGTATATTTGTTTATTATTACGTATATTAATTACCTTCAAAGTCCCAGAGACATCAATATACAGGAATCACCACATTCCCGATTTTTTAAAATGCCTTAATAAAAGCATCTTTATTTACCTTAGTCTACTAACAAAAATGAGAGTTATAGTCTACCAAATAATATATACTAGAATTAATCTGAAAGATTCTAAAAGATAAAAACTATATCAAGTAAGCAACGTTCAGTGCAAGACGTTAATATCAGGAGCGCAACTAAAAAGAAAAATCTATAATAGCTAGGGGGAGGACACCCGATCCATTCCTCCTAGCTCACGTTTTCCAACTAGCGGTGTTTCGAACACAGTGTCAATGTTTTGTATGTGTTTGTGTGCACTGTGTCGATGTGGTGCGACTCTGTGAACGTGTGTTCTTGTATTGATTGTCTTTTGTTTTATAGATTTGTTGAAAGAGTGTTGGTAGTTCTATGGTAGAACAATGAAAGTAACTGCTAAGGCATAGTGAATTTAGTAAATTTAATAAATTTACTATGAATCAGAAAGATATTTAAAATATTTCAGTGCCAAGACAGGCTTTATCACAATAACATAATTAAGTTTATCATTTTAATAAACACCATGAAATGCAGTAAGATTAAGTATCATCTAAGTACCAATTTCTTCTGTTATTTCTTCCATAAACACGAGATAAACAGTGTATTTTCATGCTTGTCACAATACGTTTGTGACAAGCATGAAGTTGAGTGAAGCAGTTTTCGATTAGCAGTATATCATACATATTTAAGTTCAACTAAAACAGCTAATGTCTATACTAGATTCATAATTTACCGTAACTATAAAACTCATAACTATACAACTCCCAAACACATTATCTTACTACGTACTACCGAAGAACCAATACGTAAAGCACAAAAAACTCCTGAAAGAATAAAACTTTTCCGATCGGTCACTCAATACATAACGAGCATTACCAATCAAACGCTTCCTATCTACGTCCGTGCACTCCCATGTACGAAAGAAAAAACCTCGGAAAATCTACGTCACGTAACATAACCGATAGCCAATGGGCTATCGAACCTTCGAACAACACCGTCCAATTTGATTTGACCTCCCGCGCCCCGCAAACTACTCACAAACGCAGGCAAAGACGCAAGGAACGCTACAAATACAAAGGCCAAGCGAAAATAGCCGAGAGATATCGAGAATGCACGAAGCACTCTGATTGGTTGATCGGTTCTGCGCGATTGGGCACAACGGCGCACACTCGAACCGATATTTCGTATTTACTACGTTCGACGTTTATGTAACAGTGTGCGTGCATGAAACCGCCTTTGATAGGTATTTGTACATGTGTGCGTGTAGGTATCGATTTGATTTGTGACGCCTGCTCGACGATCGGTCAATCGCTGCGTCGCTGTCGATTTAAATTTGGAACGTGATATTTGAATTTGGTATGCATTCATTGACCGTTGGCTGTGACGTAATGTTATCTGATTGGCTGATGTACACGTGCCCGTCGGCTAATATTAGTGAGGCTATTTTAGATTTGATTTGATTTGTGGTTTATAGACTATTTCCTGTTACACAAATATAATAGTTGAGGCCGAGGCTAATTGCTTAGATATTAATCAGTGGAAAAGATAAAATATTTGAAACCGAGAACGTTTTAATAAATAAGAATAAAGTAGAAATCTTTTTCGAACGCATTTCACTCGACAATATTAAATATGCATGCAAATCCTCAACATATTTCATATCCACGCATCTGAAAACCATTCGAAATCTCCGTTAATTAAAAACTCAACCCACGATTTTACTATAACAAATCTCGAAAAAAAGGCTCGTTTCGACAAATTAAAAGCGCGTTCCACTCCATTTCAAGATACAAAAAAGTTGGAATAAAAAAAAAATTGCTGGTGAAAAAACATGCTCATCACGAAACTATTTATAGGAAAAAAGTGCGCAATTCTGTTCAGCGTACCTACTAATATTTAACGAACCCTAGATAAAGCAAATATACGCTTTCCCGTGCTTATTTAAAATGGAAAAATATTTTCCTACGTCCCGTCCCCGCTTCCGAAGCAGATAGCCGTAACTGCATTATGTTTGATGTTTTTCTTTTTTATAATGCGGTCAGCTAAAGATAGATGGTTTCTATTTTATACTATATGGGGCCTGATAGGGAAGATAAGAGAATAGCTTGCGTTTTTACTGAAGTTTATGTGTGAATCCGGTTGTATATAAACCAGTTTCATTTATTTAAAAAATGAATAAAAGTTGTGTTGTCAATGGTTTGGTTGTATATCATTTTTACTTGTTGTTACGGCTTATTCTTACCGTTCTGCTAGTTGTTGTTGAGTCATATTTAAATAGATTTTCGGGTATACTTCTTTTGGCTATCAAATAGTGTGTTTAATGGTATTTATTAGCAATTGTAGATTTTACTAAGGCACAAGATGAGCATACGATAATTACGCATAAACCAAACGCTAATTACGGCATACTAAAGCATACGACAATTACGGCAAAGAAACTTTTTTTCGTAATATAAGCCCAAAGCGACTAATCTAGAGGATCTCAAAGCGAACTTAACTTCTTTCAATGCTCCTAAAAGCCTTAAAAGCGCCGATCTTTCCATAAGAGTTTCAAAACTCATACTCTTAACTCAATACAAAACTTATACTGGTCAATTCTACCCGTACCAAAAACCAATTTCTTCGTATTCATATACCTAGTCCTCAATGTTAAATAACTACATAAAGTAAAGTATACATGCGACTGCAACAAAGGCATAAGTCGAGCTCGGGCGCTAGCGTCGTTATGAAATCGAGTATCGCTGCAGATATTCGCCATTCGGACGAAGGCGTCGCACGTAGTTAGGGAGACACACTGAGAGAAACACTACAATATATTAAAATAAATTATGTGTATTTATTAATAACTAGTAGCAAAAAAGACAAAAAGACTGTCAAACTTCCTAACTGAATATGAGATTTTTATCAATTGACTGCATTTACGGTCTGGGTAAAAGTATTTGCGACTGCAAATCAGAAGGTTTCAAGTTTGATCTCAAAGTTAGGAAAGTTTTGTTTTTTCCAATTTATGGAGAATAATTTCAATAGTAGCTTGCAATTCGGGTACAAGAGGCTTGTCCTTTACCGTTGTAAACCACAAAAGTCGGCTTGTCTTGATACATCTTCTCTGCTGACACTATTATTGATAACAGATTTCACTGAACTATCCAAATGTCTTTAACTGTGTGTTCAAAAGCTCAAAGCAAACCAAGACCTCATACCGTCTTTAGCAAATTACACCAGTTTTAAAACAAATCAAAACTTCTTCAATTCAAAGATATATATTCAATGTAGTGTATTTCATAGCCCAGTGTGTTCAGTCTCACATGGTACATACTCGTAGGTAGTGCTGGAATATGCTCGATATAGAGCACGTCGGCTCCACTCGATCCCGGTGAAACATTGCCACGACTAGTGATGTAGCTGCTGTGTCGATATCGATAATTAATTTAGTAATAGTAGTATTTGTGCCAACTTAATATGTCCGGTTTCTGAGTACATTTAGCGGTAGTTTATCTATTCAATAGCGTTTTTTGCCTAAATGCTATTGAATAGATAAACTACGGCTAAATGTACTCAGAAACCGGGGGTTAGTACTTTTTATTCAGTTTGTACATTGTTGTCTCCGAATCTACATCAGCCAACCGCAGTCAATTAGGTAACTCTTGGTGAAATACTTTCTTGATCTGATGTGATCCTTCATCATTAACAAAAAAATATTCAAACTGTGTTCATATTTTCTTGCTTAACATCAATAATTATTTTCATAAAGTGTTGTTAGCGATACTATGTTATAGTCTTCCGCAGCGATTATATCCGGTTGTAACGACACGTATATTTTTTCAACATTAACTGTCGCGAAACATACTTCATTTAATTCTTTGATCTAAGATCTTTGATCTTAGAAAATATGTACAACTTTAAATTGGTATTGTTTGCTGACATTTGACTACTGCTTTCTTAATACACTAAATTAAGTTATAATGCAAAAAAAGATAACATAAATGCACATCGATATAATTCAGCAAGAGTCCCATCACTATCAGCACTTCCGATATAATATTTCATATTTAATAGTGATGCACCACGAAAAATCCTCGGCAGATGACTCTCAGTTTATATTTTACATAAATTCGATGTTATTGCGCACATATTGAGTGCGAGTGAGTTTTGTACGAGTACCTTCAGTAATGAGGAGAGCTTCTGACTTGTGATGGGAACACTGTTAGATGGATACGTTGCTTTTTATAACTTTTGAATGTGTAGTGATACTAATTAATCTCGGTAGTTAGATCTTTGTCAAATTACTTATCAGACATTTGGAAGTCAGTGTTATTCGATATATCGATTGGTCAATGATTAGAGGTTCGTGATTAAAGATATAGATAAGCCAATATTTTTTTGTAATTACAGCTTTGGTCCGTGACTATTATGGGTCAGCGGAATGATAGGATTGTTTAAGTTACTTTTCAACCTCCTTTAACCGATTACTGTCCCATTGCTGGGCAAGGGTCTTCTCCGTTAGTTTATTCCGCTTTTGACCGCCTATAGGCTGGTTATAGATCCTTTAAAATTCACAGGAATTGAAGTTTGCACAGATCATAAACATAATCACTTTCTTTCCATCTAATTAAAAAAACAGACAGATTGCTTCTACAGTACCACCTAAGATCTAGATCATCAGTTCCTGATTTCAAACTCTACTATTCCATAAACTGTCAAAACACTATGAATAACTAACCAATACCAAACAAACTGCAATATAACAAAACTTTCAAATATAAAATCTGTTCTGGAGTTTGGTGGAAATTTTTCAATATTCTCCCCGAGGTGGAAGGTAAATGCAAGTTATATTTGCCTTGTTTTTAAATAAAATCAAAGTGTAGCTGCAAGTTTCCTTGCTGGTTCTTTATGAACTTCATAAAAATGGTCGTATTTACTGGGAAGAAACCTCTACTAGTTTTACTCGAAAGTTTAAAGAACGGTAGTAGTGAGGTTCGTGGTACGGGTATGATGGGTAATTGTAAAGTTTCGTGTGATGAAAAACCTATTTTCATTATATTATCAGGTATAAGTTTGATATTATTAAAGAAATCAGTATGTCACTTATTATTATCGCTTTGGTATTCCATATTTGTAATTGATATTAATTACTCTTTCGCGCAATAATTTTCACGTCACACGGTACCTAAAAGACCAAGTTCTTGAAACCAGTTTCAACACCGTTAATGAGAACTAAATCTTTAACGGGTACAACTAACCATTTAAAAAGAATAGAGTAAACTATAATTTATTTTAACCGACTGAAAAAAATGAGTAGATTCTAAATTCGTTGGGTTCTTTTCCCATTTATCAGAAAACTTATAGCCTCTGGTCTGCATATGCAGTTGAGAAACAATGATACTTGATGAGAAAAACTCTATGCTCGTTCTACTTTGGTAAACGGATCCGCTTCAGTGCATTACACGTGCATTCAATATTGTTGTGTTATTTTAGAACCTTCTCGAGATCTTGACCTTTCGTGATCTTTCCTCAAGGATAGTTGGTTAGTAATATAGGTCGACTTAAGACGAAGTCTTATGAGTTTGAAGTTTATATTTGTTCTTATTCTTAAGATATACCTAATGAAGGCAAAATGAAATAATGTAACGAATATGGCATTATTCTACACAACAAATTTCTAAAGTAATTATTTACAACAAATCTGAATTTCTTTCCTGAAACTGACGTACGAGTATGTAGTTTGATTTTGCATAATAATATTATAGCTACGATGTGACGTACGGAGCTAGAATCAGGAAATCTCATATTTGGTATTTCAGTGTTTTTACAGGATCATAGTGGGCAGAAGATGACAGTCAACTTTTATTTTACCTAACTTTTACGCGGGCAACGAGCGTGTCCACTAATACAGCATACAACATGCAATTGAATAATCGAAAGTAGCACTACCCTCAAAAGAAACATTATAAATCAAGCTTCACATCTTCAGGTTTGAACGCCTCAAACTTTCAAAGGTAACCAAGTAACACCGTTTTGATGGTCCTGCGCGAGTTTCGAATACGTTGCATTTTAACCAGTTTAAAATACTTTATGCATAGACATTACAGGAGCTTTCTGTACCGGGGAAATTTCATCCAATGTTCACTCAGATTGAACGAATTTGGATAAGGAAAGTGGGAGAATTTTATGTATTTTGTAAGATTGTGATGCTGCGTCGAGTTCCTACTTTCTTATGGTAGCTATGTATGACGCTTTTATGCCTCAACAACCAAATCGGTTTGGATGGAATTTTGTAGAAACATAGTTTAAGACGCGAGGTTATAGGATAGTTTTTTTTATTTCGGAAGCCATGTAACTACAGTCCCCGTGGACGGAGTCGCGAGCATGAGCTAATTTTGTAAAAAAGTTCTTGTAACGATCATTCATGACAATATTTGTAAATAAAAATCCATGAAATAGTTTCAACAACCAGTTACCAAGATTAAGGCTACTAATTTCATTTTTTAACCGGCCATCAAATATATTAAAATCACTGAAAGAATTTCCACTATCATCTTTTCAAATATCCAACAAAAACATCCATCCAATATTTCAAATTCATCTATCCATATTTAAAAGTTATTTCTCTCTACAAAATGAAATAAAACATAAATAGTGAACCCTTATCCAACTCTTCATCATTTCGTGGATGTAAAATACCACCCAGCGGCAGCCAATAGCGTCAGCCAATTTGAATATAGAACGCCCGCTCGGAATTTATAACGGACACACGAAACTTAAATGTTCGGTAGTGTTATTGTGTAAATGGCAACTTGTTACTGGCTTGCAAGAAATATTGAATTTAATTGAAAAATGTGAACGATTTTTTAATTTCTAATATCAAATTTTCTTAATCTGCATTTGCTTGAAAACCATCCAAACTAGATAAAAGATGTTTCTACTCTTTTGTGCCATTCAAAATTAATCAAAAATCAATGCTCATTATCCCATTCTAATCACTACAGACTTCAAACAAAGATATTTACTTGCCTAAAATACAACACACACTCCTATATTTACTTGCTTAAAATACTCCAATTGAGAAGAACAAAGCCTCTAGAAAAGACTACTCCAAGAAGAAAATTATAATAAATAAAATGTTTTAGTGTTATAAACAAAAATAAATTTAGTTTTATGTAGAGCATTTTCATCAGCTATTAGTGCTGTAGGTAACATGCATACAATCGACAGTGTCAGCAAAAAGTGTGTAATTTTGGAACGAGCGTGACAAACAGATGACAGCTTCAAATTTTTGACGTTTAAACTCCGTCACGCTTTTTTGCTACGAAACTAAAGTGATAGACAGTTGCAGGGAATCTTCAATGATGTTTATAAGCATGACCGATTTAAAGGTTATTAGCAAAGAACCTGCAAAAAAACATATTTTTTTAAGATAAGTAATAACGGCAATTAAAAAACGGACCCCATGGTTGAAGACACTCAAATCTGGGCAATTTTAGTATATTTTTTTATTCTGACTAGTGAGCATTCGACATTATAGTTTCATGAGATAATGTTTCTTAATAAAAAACGCTAGGGGCACTGATAAATTTTCATAATTTAATTCAGTTGTCGATAAATAATAATGGTAGAAAATCGCCATTTCTGGGTCACAGACACGTTACCGCATTTTTTTTTGAAAAAAAAATGACTACTATATTTGACACTTACAAAAGCAATTACAATCAAATACCAGCAACGGCTACCAGTCGCAAAGTTACATCATAACGGGTAAGTTTCGTTCGAATTTTTGTTCGCAATATTCGTTTTCATACGGAATCTGTACGTAACATCTGTAGCCCGGGACCGACGGACCAAATTCTGGATATGTTACTTTAAGAATATGTAATGGAAGAAATACTCTTTGTTTCTTGGTAAAATATTTTATGTACTACGAGAAGTGCTTGCTTCTTCTTTAACTAAAATACAGGTAAGTATTTTTATGGTCTTTTGTGGTCTAAATACATATTATTATGTCAAATCACGCTTTTTCCACATAGGGGTACAGATCACTATTACTCGGTACGACGCTTTTTGTGGTATACTGGTAAAATTGAAAACGTGGTAAATTTTCACGTCTTGCGACTATTTATGAACTCTGTACATTTTTTTTTGTCAATCAGTTGAAGGCACTTTTTCAATTTCATTTTTGTCATAACTTCAACATTGCTGCAGAAACAAGGATATGTGAAAAGCAGAATCATTAAAAGTCAACAAAAAACAGCACATTGAAATCCTTCCGACTTCAGTTAATTTTTATTTCAAATTTCAATTTAAATTCTCTAATACCTACACCAAAAATTAATAAGTAACCTAGTAGAGAAACGCTAAAACTAATAATGCAAGAATGGTCCAGATTGCACCGATACATTGCACCTGCCCGACTGGGCTCTTGTCACCCCGGCCAACCCCCTACCCCCCACTTAAAGGGGGGAATAGGGGGCGAAACGGGAGACTGCCGTAGTACGTGTGAAGCGATTTTTTTATATGTATTATATTATATTGAACCGTTGGTTTTGCGTTCAGGAGCTGAAGTCTTTTGTGAAATGTATTTATATTATTGAGTAGTTTTATTCGGGCTTTTGTTCTTTTTCTGGTCGTTTAATCGAGTTGGTGATCCTATATTATCTTGTGATGAAAACTTACCTCATCATGTTCAGGTATTTGAGGGTATTTTTTATGGCAGGTGTATCCCACAGTCCTTTGACGAATTTTGATAAACAGATTTAGCATTCCTTTAAGATCTTTTTATCAGACTATACACAGTCTACTTAATAACATTTTCGTAAAGAAATTGTTGAAAAACCAAGGCTTTAATCGCTTTTATTATACCTAAACTATAACATTTAACACAAACTATCTATCACATCAAGACCATGGGTTGAAAATTCATGAAGGTCATATAACCTTATGAGGGAAAACTGGGAATGACCTTGACACTGGGAACAAATAAACCTTATTTCAAGAGTTTCCTTAATAACGATCACGTATAAATGTTTCTTTTATATGAAGTGTTTTTTTTTGAGTTGTCGTTAAATGTATTTTTTAACATAATACATGGCTAGGCTTAGACTTAACACTCTACTTTAACCCTTAGTCTAAAATACCATGATTATTTAAAGACTACCGAAATGACAAAGGTGTTTGTCATTTTTCAAAACCTTGGATTTTTGTAACAGTAATAATATTTTAGTACTGAAATAGATACTTATTTGAGATGATACTCGTACGTAGAATAAAACTGAACAGCCTATCTGGGTAGGTGCATCTCGTAATTACCAGCTGATGATTCTTTTCACTATAACTCTCTAGTACGCATGTGAAGATTGTTAAACAAGACAATCATCAGTTTATCCTTTCTTCCAACTATCTTGGAGTCTGCTTCTAGTCTCAGAGGACCTGGATACGCGTATTTTACATGGAGGCACTGCCTATCAGACTATTACAACCCAGTTACCTGGGTAGTAACACCACACCTGACTAGAAAAGTTCTACCAGAATATACGGGGTATTCTAGTAGATGGGTATACCTTAATGGGTTTAATAATATACTTCTCAGTAGCAAAAAATAACAATACATATAATCTATCTGTCTCCAGCGACCGACATAGTACCAGGATAAAAAACTTAAAGCCTCACATTGGGGAGGGATCATAAGGCATTTTTCCGAACACACACGAATGCTGCCACCTACCCCCTACCCCCTACCCGGACGGTGATCTGGCCGCCCGATTGTGTAGAGTAGCGTGTGAATTTTTTGTACAGAGACTTCGAATTGTTGAGATATACTATAGATAGGGAATTTTTGACTGTAGTCTTAACGGTCGCGCAACGACTGCTGATCACGAGGTCTCGGTTCGCGGCCAGGTCGGACAAAGTGTTAATGGACTTTTATAATTATTGTTAGATAATTCAGCAGCAACATTAGTCTAGCAATAGCAGTCTGAAGTGTTCTAATATCTAATCTATTGAATTTTATAGGACAAATTACGGCCTTCCAAAAAATATGGTACAGTAAGGAACAGAGGTATACATGTGTATTATAAATTTATATAATAGTGTATTATATAGCCTTCAGTGTATTATAACATGTTTGAATTTAAATGAAAGAGAAATATTTAAGTAAGGATCGTAAGCAATTGGCGTTCTTTGGATCCTACTCACTCCTATAAAAGCTGTTTTATAAGCAGGTATGGTATGGCTTTATTAAATAACTAGCCGGATAAAAAATATACATTTCCTTCGTAAAAATTCAATTAACAGATCGTGAATTCGAATCCCGTAATTGTACAGTAAAAGGCTCATTGCCGATAACCTTTTCAAAAAAGCAATAATATATTGTTCTACAATAAATTATAGGTTTTATCGGCACCTAATTCATATTACGGCTAATATAAAACGTATTTTATGATGTGGATTAACTTTTTCTACAATACCTAATTGTTCCACATCGTTTGATTCGGGCATCTATCAAGGCAACCATGCATGGATATAATTTATACAGTAATAAAAATCTATCACTTATTCATAAGCTGATCATAAGTAGATATTGATACCTTCATCTTTATTCAGGCATTGAAAAAAATCTGCAATCTTTTTTACTGGTTTTTACTCGAAACTTTCATCGCGTGAAAATATTGCTTCGGGTAAAAAGTATTGTGTTAATTACAGGTTATAAACAATTTTTGTATATTTATTTTATTAGTATCTATTGGTTCAGTAGTCTTATCGTAATTGAGTGAGAGACATCCATTCAACCATACATACATAAAATCACGCTTTTCTCCCATAGAGGTAGTCAGGGTAAAAAAAAAATACTTGGCACAATCCCCACAAACTTTCCTTGCTTCATTCAAAACCACACTTCCGCATTTATAAAATTACAAAGGAGTTTATACTCATTATTTTAACCATATGATCCATTCTTAAAACAAATTTCAAAGGAAATAAGTAAATAACATAACACAATAATAAACTAGTCGATCACAAAACCATGTAACTGAAAGCGCGTCTCTGTATCCTCAACTAATCTACATCCACTCTTTGCTTCTTCGTCTCGCCGATAGCCTGCGATGTGTGCGGCTTCGAAACGCTGAAAGACGCCCTGTGACGCTGTAGCCTTCCTGAAAATGTATGCTACCCCTCCCCACCACCCCCTCCAGGCCCACACAGTCGCGCTCAAGCAAAAACACACACAGCGTCGCGGGAAAAAACCTCACAAGTGTACTAACAGAAAATAGTCGCATCTATGTGTGCGTCACTGAAAGATTACTCCTATGTAGTGGCAATACATATTCCTCAAGCGAAAGGTTCTGTGTCTGTGTGCGGTTGTGTGTGTCAACGCTGTTTCGTATTACCGTGCAGTTGTGTGTGTGTTTTATTGACATTTTTATACATGAAATTTTATGTGCGCGATTTAGATGTTTTTGTATATAGGTTTGTGTATGTGTGTGTGTTTGTGTGTGTGTGAATTATTTGCGGTCGTTTTCGATGTTCGTAGAATACTGAATGGGTGTAATTAATTCGTTTCAGATGGAACTGTTCGTGGTGCTTTTCCGACCAACATTCAGACGTTTTGTGAGAGTACTTTTAGTTCAACTATTCGCTTGCGGTTATGATTGAAGGTTTAAGTTTTGATTCGAATATTTGCTTGTTAATTTCTCCTTCCTTACATTTGTTTTATATCTAATAGTCCAATTTTGCTATTGAATTACCCTTTTGTTGAGAATATTTACAAGTAATATCATCATAATGGTATTCTTTGGTTACAAAACATTATTATATTGAATGTTTATATGCTTGTAACCTTATACCTTTGGATACAGTTATTTTTATAGGTTTGTAGAAGAGCAAAGAGAACAAAAAGGGTTGAAAATTCGATATAATAAGAACCAGTGTCACAATTGGTACTACTGATTTTAAAAAACTTATCTTTATAATTGAACTGAATATAAATTAAATGTAATTTCCCAGTGTTCCCATATTACTTTGATATGATTCTTGTTCGTAACAAAATGCTTTCGTTTCATAGTTGCCAGTTAACTTTGTATGATGAATTTATTAAGAGTTTTATGTTCGCTCTGATTTTTCAAGCATTGTTTTTGCGCAGTTGTGTGTGTTAGTGGTAATTGATAATTTGATTTAAGATTTTGTGATAATGTCTCTACCTACTTCAGTTAAAAGTCGTAATTTTATTTGCGTTAGAGAGGTTTTATTTTGTTTTTGGTATAAATGTTAGTTTAAGAACCTATGTAGAACGATTCAGGTCGAGGAAAAATCTATGCATTAAAATGTATGTATTTGAATGTAATAAATGACAATATATAATTACAAATTTTGAAGGTTTTGCTAACCCTAGGAACCAAATAATAACAAAGGAGTATAAATTCAAAAATCACACAGCAACTCTTATTTATTCCCACGTAACTCATTACCCCCTATTCCCAAAAATAGGGGGTAAAGGAAAAAAGCACCAAACGCTACGGCGAGAGAAATTTGCATAGCTATTAGGAATTGGCACACATACAGCTATTTAATTTCACGACTATGTAACTGGCCACTCACACAGCTGTGCACTTGAAATGTTATTTCGACAAAGAATATTTTCGTAGTACCCCTTTTTTGGGGGTGTATCGAAAACTAGTGGCTTTTTAAGCTTTGATTTTGTGCACTGATTTATTGATATATTGTTCTCTAGTATAAACTCAATAAATATGTTTGAATGAAGCAAGGGAATTTGTAGGATCGTACTAAGTTGCGTTCTTTGGTCTCTGCCTACCCTTATAGGAAATAGCCGTTGCATTACGTATGTGTGTATGTAATTATGCTTAAATATTTTCTTTTTTGACATTATAACTGACTTACGCCGTGTGAAAAATACTATTTTGCTTTTATTTACGTATGTATGTAACTATCACATCAAAATCAATTGATCATTATGTTACCTGTGTCTATTTAAAAGTCTAGTTGGTGCAACACAATGGTAAAAAGAAGCCCCTATATTCACACAGTGAACGTTTGGTTCCTGATACCTCTAGTTAGAATGTCGAAATAATTTTGACCCTTAAGTACAATTCTTGCACTCTCAAGATACTTGAGGTATCTCTAAATAGAATATTAGAAGAATTGTGACTATGCATGTACAGTGTAACAGTCTCATTATCTAATGTACATCTTAGTGTTTGCCAGTCTTCCTTGTTTGGAAAAACCTTCTTGTAACAAAAACAAAATTAACGCAATCCTATACTTATATACCATCATCAATAAACCCCACTACTATAAAGGACATGCTATAAATTCAGTACAAACTCATCTTTCCTACACACTGCTCGTCCCCGGGGACCGACAGTAGACTGTGTCTTAGTTTATTTCTTTTAGTTCCACTTCCAAGCGACTTGGTGGGAACCAGCTATGCGCTAGACTTGAATTTTCATCCTAAAATATACGATAGTTAGTTTATCATAAGTTTGGTGCAACAATTTGGTTGACATTTCGGCCCATAGTGAATGAGGATTTTAAAACGATAATTTGAAACTCAAGGCTACAAGTACTGCAAGTTTGCCGAATCGTCAAGCAAAACTAAATAAATAATGTAATTATGATCATGTTAATTAAAAAGTGAATTTGGAAATTGTAGACACATTAGGAGCTACATCTAGTTACGCTGTCTTAGATTTGATTCCCGGGACTTTTGATTTGAGTCAATGTTTAAAGTTACAAAAAAGTCTGAATTTTATTCTTAAATTCTTAACTGAGTACTCAAGCATACTGTACCTTTTAAAATTACTGAACAGTTTTTTATATAACTCTCACGCTGGCAGATTGACATGAACATAGTAGTACATTTTGCAACCCATACACTCAGAAAAGTATCTAATTAATACAATATGCAAATGTACACATAAACAACTAACACCAATTCATCAACAATTAAATTATCATGTTAAGAAATCGTTACCTTTACGCATCATTGCAGATCGCATAAATAAAATTAATTATACAGCTACTGGTTTCCAATCAATTACCTATAATTGAAACAAAACCAATAGTGAATAAAAAGTGAAATAAATTAGTGTTTTATTCAAACAAAAAATAATGCAAATTTGTATCGATAAAGCGATAAATATACTTCGATTTCCATTGCTTAGTTTTTCTTGATATAAACTTACATGGCTGTCTTATTGACGACAATGGATTTACATATAAAAATGTTACACAATTTTGAACCTTATGTACTTACAAATAAGAGTTACGGCGTTGTTGCATTGTATCGAGAGTTTTTTCTTAGTGATCATAATGTAAGGAAAATTAATTATCGCAAAAAATCGTTGCAAGGGAAGTATCGATGTGTTAGCGATCGATAAGAAGTTAATCGATTTATGAGTATAAGAAGTATAGGTGTAATTTATATATGATGGTTGGTTAGGTATTTGATTGAGAGGTCTACAATGTGGAGACGGAAGTAGGGGGTTTAGTTCCCGAGTGAAATAATAAAAGTTTAGGTTTTATAGCGTATAGTGTAAGGAAAAGAAACTGGATTTGATTTTTGGCTGGCAAAAATGTGTGTTGAGTCGAAGTAGTGACTTCGTGGGAAAGTAAGTTAAAAGAGATTTTATAAATATTCAAATAAAGACACTATAAATTATATAGATCATGCAAATATATATTTCTATCCTATTTCCTAATAGAGTTAACGAAACATTGGGATAACATATGGACGTTTGTAACGCTTTCAAACCAAGACTACTGAATAGATTTTCATGCAATTTGGTACATGGATGGTTTATAACAGGTAGAGTATCTTTAACTTAAAGATAATGTCTCATGTAGACAAAATCACAGGGAAAAACTAGTCTTTAAAACATCTTTGTCTATCAAAATATTCAAGTCGAACATAACTGCAAGATCCATCACAAAGCGTCCTGCTAGTTTCAAAACGTAAAGAGCATATGAATTTCTCAATTATCATGGCTCCGTACAAACTGCCAGGAATCGAGATGTATGATGCGACCTCCCCCTAACCACCCCCCAGCTGGGGGTGGGGGGTATCCGCGACCCATTTATCCCGGTAATATAGTAATGGCGGACGAACATTTATTAAATTGTAAAAATCTTATTGATTTCTTAGAGGGAGGATGGAGTGAGTGATGTGTGATTTATATATGTATGTATGTATGTATTGTGTGTGTTCTGTGTTGTGTGTGATAAGGATGGAGTGTGTGTTTCGTTCTTGATACTGTATGTTTTTTCTAGAGACTCTGGTATCGGTATTATGCTTTTGTCAAACGTGTTTAGCGATTTAAACTCTGGTTATGATTTAATGAGAAGATTCGTTAGTTCATGTTTATGATTGGGGCGAAATGATAAGATTAAGACTAGGTTTTGATATAAATAAAACTGAAATAACACTGTATTTTCGATGTGCAAAATTTTTTGAATCGTTATGGATACTATGAACTTTAAATACATCAATACAATCGTAAAAATTAGTGCAAAAAATTATGCAGTAACTTGGTCTAGATCTTTAAAACAAAACTATAGATTCAATTCAACAAAACATTTATAAGAAGAAAAAGTAACGTAAACATCTTAATTTCTTTAGAATAGGTTGTACTCCAAAAAATTAGCCGGCAATCCATGGGCGGTTGCTAGTAAATGTACCACTTCCTTAAATAATGATTAAAATCTATCAACCAAAAAAGCCAAACAATTTCACCATTTCATTTCATCAGCACGCTACACAACATAGAACTAGGTGCGACTAGAAGCGATATCCACGTCAGACTGGAGTGCGCGCCTGCACCTCGATGACCCTTCATGCACACTCGTGTCTCCACGTTACTATAGCTGTGTCTGTCTTACTACTTTCTTTGGTACTGTGAGATTCAAAGAAAGATATCGAATTTTGGAAAATGTTTCTTGTACTGTGTTCTGTTTAATATATAAGTGCTGTTGATTACGAGGTTCTAGATTGAGTTCCTAGGTTGTAAATTGCAATTAACCTGTTTAACATGTGTTAATTAATTTGTTCAAATTCTAGCCATTGATGTCCCACTACTGGGCATGGGTCATCTCTTAGAATGAAGGAGAGGCTTTAAGTCTACCACGTTGGTCAAGTGGGGGTTCAGGACTCTGAATTAAATTACTTATTTTCAATAATAGCTGAGTTTAGTAACGTGGCAATAGGATCACCCCTTATAATAAGAGACTAACACTGTTAAAGGCAAAACGTGGTTATATTATCTATACTAATATAATAAAGCTGAAGAGTTTGTTTGTTTGAACGCGCTAATGTCAGGAACTACTGGTCCGATTTGAAAAATTCTTTCAGTGTTAAATAGCCCATTTATCGAGGAAGGCTATAGGCTATATAACATCACGCTACGGTCATTAGGAGCGGAGTAGCAACGAAAAATGTTACAAAAACGGGGAAAATTTTAACCCATTCTCTTAGGTAGCGCAAGCGAAGTTGCGCGGGTCAGCTAGTCTTACATATCCGGATATAACAGGCTTGATTTTAATATGTAAAGAACACTTTTTTTCCCCTTTATTGTCCCACTGCTGAGCAAGGGTCTCCTCCCAAACTAGGGACGGGTTATGCCTAGAGTCCAGCACACTGGCCGGGTCACTGACGGGTTGGGTTACAAAAAACAAACATATTTCCGTATATTTTGTTTGATTAACCCTACAATGTTCAAGTGTTCAACAATGACAACTGTCACTGCGCGATTGCAAGTGTCAGTGCATGTCAAATTTCCCATGTCAGTGTTACGCAAAACCCAGTAATGAGCGGCCTGTGTGTCGCGAACAATGGCTATGTATGTACGAACTAATTGTGTAATGTATTATGTAAAATATAAGATTATTGTAAGGTTTCGGAAAAACTTTCGCTTGTCACGATTTGTGACTGAAGTGTGGCGGTGTTTTGGCTTGCTTGGCTAGAAATGGAGGGTTAAAATTTTGTCATTGTTAGAACTGATACTTACTTACCTAAATGAGTATCAGAAGTTGTCACTCGGTAAAGAAAATTTTCTTCCTTTTACAGTTTATGATATCTAGTAGTTTTCTTGGTAGCATGATGGACTAAGATATGGTGTGTCTCATAATTGTCGAATTTTTTCACAAAAAAATTGTTCTTGTTTCTTAAACAATGTCTACGAAATTAAAAAAAAAAATTAAGCCAGGTTTATTGAAGGAAAAAGACGTTTAAGCAATTCACGAGAAATTAGCGTCCTCGAAGGTAGCGGTTTGGATATCCACAGATATCCAAACCGCTACCTTCGAGGACGAAGTAGTTAGTACAAAACTGAGTTACGCTAATAATTATCATGTATCGTTCACACATTTGCCTTTATAATTCGTCTTCAAATCTTTCACAATTACAGCAGTCACTCTAAATCACACAAAATCCTTACAAAATCAAAACAACACACACACATGCACATTTTATTGTAGACAATAGAAATACTAACCTGAGAGAGTCGCTCTATCACACGCGGAACAAAACAGAACACCTAACAACTAACTCTACCTAGGACTCTCTAGCTCCTAACAAAACCGGGGGCTCAAAGCGTGCGAAAGTAGAGCCCTCTTTATCTAAGAGGCGTTGGGGGGGAGGGGGGAGACAAGTGCAACTCAAAGAAATGCAGATTTTACACGTCGCTACTCTTCGGGCGTGCGGATGTATCGCGGAGGAAGGACTGGCGGCAGATTGTACAGTCTTGTGTTTGGATTATTTTTGGTTTAAGATTTTGGTTCGGCTCATTAAATGTCGCCTTAATGTGTGAACAAAAATGTTTGTCTTACATATGATTGAAGATTCGCTTATACTTAACGTTGTGTTTATCAAATATTATGTTTTTTATATTACTAGGTTGTACTCAAAGGTGCATGCAGATTTGGAAGAAATACTCTTTGGTTTCATTTTCTGTGCTTTTTTTTATAGACGTTGATACTGTTTTGTACTAACTGTGGAGGAATTTAGAACATGTCGTCTCAATAAGATGTTAAATTGTTATTAATTTATGTTCGTGTTCAAAAAGTAATGGTAATTCTCTTTGATAGTTCAAAAAGGCATTCCGGAGCATTTTTCACTAGTATTCTTGCTATTTAGTCAAGTTACAAAATTATTCAATATTCTTTTATTTCTAAGAATGCAGTACGGTCGTAGGATTTTCTTCACATTTTGCTGACTCTACACCGAATATGAGACTCATTATAGCGCGCTGGATTTCTCTAAAATATGTCAAACGTAAGTAGGCAACACGATGTCTCGCCGATCTCTACATCTGTACATCTCTACATCTTTACATCTTTAAGACTCTACACTAATGCTCTCCGACTAATTGTCAAGGCTCTACTTAAATAAATAAGAACGTTTTAAGAAAGTGGACACTTATGTAGAGTCGCTCAAGGAAGAGTTGTGAACAATCCTAACAAAATGACGCTTTCAATGAAATATTACAAAAATGGTGACTCAACTGTCGTAACGAGGAGAAATTAAGCCTTCGATTCTCTGATTGAAATACCCTCAAAACCTCTACACAACAATTTAATCGATTTTAATGTATAAAAATAATAATAACTTGTAAATATGTAAAAGAAAAATATCATTTACTTTAATTAACCTTTACAAAACTTTGAATAGACGAATCGATTTGGGGGGTTTAAGCAAGAACCCTTACATACCATGACGCAAAGTGTGGATTTTGAACATTTTTTCAGGGCCGAAATCAATTCTGCAACAAGCGCTGTAAGTTAATGTAGTAAGTTAGTATTACAATAGTACATTTCTCAGTGCATTGTTATTTCCTATAAGAAAATAAATATGAAAAGCAATTTGATTTTCCTTTAAAACTGCTCGAGATAGTTTTATTGAAAAACATTATTACAGATTATTCTATTAAAATAAACATCCCCAGCGGTCTAGAAACACGTAATTATCGATAACCATTAACAGTTATTCTATCGAACTCTATAAGACTCTACGTAGAGTACGCACAAAGTTGCCGCGTTACGATCCTAACGGAACGATTAAAAGCAAAGTTTTTACTAAAGGGTGTGGTGTAGAGTCAGGGTTCAAATGTAGAGATGATATTACCGTATCGAAAGATATTTTAGTAGAGTGAAGAAATTCTGTCTTAAAAATTAGAAAAATAACTATTCTTCTTAACTTTCTTGGTTTTGGTAGTTTAACAAAAATATTAATTAGATTCTACAAAATACACAATCACGACTTTTTCCCATAGGGGTAGGCAGAGACCAAAGAATGGAACCTACAAACTTCCTTTTAAATTAGGTGATGATACACAAAAAATATTTTAGATATCACACTGAGACTTGGAGATTGTCGAGCTCGAATGCTCTCCAACTATATTTTTTTAGAATAAATTAACGTATCAATACGAAAAACCAATAAAAAATTAAAAATCTTCTATATGCTATTCCTGTAACAGCGAAAAATATTTAGATACTCTTTAACAAAGGCCAAAATCACACTGCAATAATACAAAATCACAGTACAAACGTCTCTAAGAGCGAAACAATTAGACAATCGGCGCATCGGTGGACCATAAGCCATTAGAGTTTTAATTGAAAATAGCGTAAAGGCTGTAAATCGTGGAGTGCAGCCCGATGTCTCGCCACGCGCGGTACTGCTCACCCCTCTGTGGCAACGGGGTATGTTCAAAAATTGCGACTTTTAATGTGAAATCGTGTGAAATAATTATGATTGAAATTAGATAGTCGATTTGGCGACTAGCCTTTGTAAAGCCGGCTTAAAACATGAGTTGATTTTCTTTTTAATAATTTAGTTCTTCATTTCGTAATTTTTTGTTATTGTTTGCAATTAGGCACAAGTCGAGTATATACGAAACTTTATTCTTAATTTATTTTGATGATTTTTCTTACTTATAATACAAAAATTGGAAAAAAAATTGCGAAAAGTTAAACAATTTCCTTTGAAATAACTGTTATATTTTAGCAGCTGAATTCAATTGAAACAAATTTTGGGAAATATACGTCTAGTAACTTGTCTTCCTGAAAATAACGAATCGCGTTAATTCCCGCGTTCTATTAAACAATACAACATAAAGAAATTACATAAGTGTTCTTTTCACTTGTTCCAATCAATGTACAATATTTATTCTTAATGTCCTTAAGTACAGTAGTGTAAATAATCATGCGAACAGAAGTAAAAGCTATAAAACAATACACATGTGCAACCAACTGTGTTCGACTGTGTTCGACTGTGTATGGCTGTACTACAATGAACAACATTCGTTAACAGAAATTATGTATATTAAATTCTCAACTGACTTTCTTATCGACATCAAAATGTATCGACTACTAGGCACCAGGTAACTTGATACTTGATACTTTCTTTCTTTATTTAATTTGGGATAGTAGTCAATTAATAGGAAGTTTGGGAGTTTCTCTGTACTGAACAAAATATTGTGATTTTAGGGTCTAAAACCGGTTTAACAATTTGCAAAACTATAAGTCTATTTAGGTTTGAAAAAAGACCCGCTATTTTCGAAAAACTTTTGGATTGAGAGTATACGTATACGTATGTACGTTTTAAAATCTATTATTTGTAAACTATTACCTAATCCATACTAATATTATAAATGCGAAAGTAACTCTGTCTGTCTGTCTGTCTGTCTGCTACTCAATCACGCCTAAACTACTGAACCATTTTGCATGAAATTTGGTATGGAGATATTTTGATACACGAGAAAGGACATGGGCTATATATCATCACGCTATGACCAAAAGGAGCAGAGTACCAGAAATTAATGTTACAAAAACTTCTCTTATTCTCTCTTATTGGACGCAAGCGAAGTTGCGCGGGTCAGCTAGTAATGAATATTTTTTTTTACAAGATACCAAACTGATACCATAATTGTCTTAGATTATGTTAAACTAACACTACTTGTGCAAGTTTCTAAAGAATTTTAAATAACAGTGCATTTTATATTTTTTTTATCAGACTTGCTTTAGTAGATAGCCAAGATTAACAATTTATAATAGTGCACTTTTCTTGCGCCAAATATTTTGCTATCACGATATATATTTTATTGAAGATTATTTCACAACAGTAGCCTAGATTTTGGTAACGTGCCTAGTACTTATATTATTATGGCACTGGGAAAAAGAAACGTGAGTGTATTTCATACACCTTTTTCTTCACCTTGGGGTATAATAGGCATGATATTATTACTTCTAATGGTAAATTCAAAAAACAAAATAATTGGTTGGATTTTTTAAAGTATCAAAACCACGTTTTCTCAAACATAACACGTTAATATCGCATGCGACTAACAATCTAATTACAACCCGCGGGAATCGAACCGCGATCGGCCGGTCCGATACGGGCCGATTACACTCCCGCCGATACAGCGCGTTAGTTAAATGAGTGTAAAGGGTCCCTCGCCATAATTATTACTTTTTTCTACTGAACTTTCGATGTCAACTTGTTTAAACCAATCTAATATTGTTGATGCGAATGTCTTGACCGTCTGTCTGTCTATCTGTCTGTCTGTTATGCTTTCATAGCTAGACTGCTAGGTTGACTTTAATAAAAATTAGCTTGGTTTTAGTAATTACCGGACTGCATTGAGTAACTTCACTGCTGATCAAGGCAGCCGTCCAAAACAAGAAAAAGTCTAAAGTATTTTTTAAGGACGTCGAACTGTCAAACGTCACTGAGTCGACGTGCGAAAGCAAATATCGAGTTTTTGCCAATAAACTAATAGTAAATACCACGCAAATGGGGGCGAGCCTATGATCATACATGGGACACGCTGTCCAAACCCAAGCTTGTGAATCTTAATATATATAATTTTACTGTAAGTGTGTATGTCACTGAACTTCTCTAAAACGACTGGACCGATTTTGATGAAATTTTTTGTGTGTGTTCAAGGGGATCTGAGAATGGTTTAGATTCACAATTTTGTCCGCTAGACAATGTTTTTTTATTTAATTTTTATGGCAAAACAAAGTCTGCCGGGTCAGCTAGTATTCTTATAAATTAAATATCCCGATAGCAATATTTCCCGACCCAGTAGTCGAACCTGAGACTTCATGAATAGCAGTCGCACACTACTAAGACTACAGAAACCGTATTTTCATTAATATTCACCAGATACGACTCCATCTGCTCCACTATCAGCTACCCCTCGATCAGAGCTGTATCAATTAACGGCGCAGTAATTTATAACACTTAGATAACAGTTGGGGCACATTGTCTTATGTTCATTGTGATTGAAGATACATGGTAGTATTGATAGAATCTGTGGTTTTTGACATTAAGATAACGGTAGAGTATGCTGACCATGGGGACACAGGTTTGAATCCCGAGTCGTACAAACTGCTATTGGTCTTTTATATTTTTTTTCGCGTTCACTCCGTTCCGTCTGTTTGTTGATCTTAAGGTCTAGTTTTTAATTTCTGTCAAGCAAGTTACTATTGGTCTTTTTTCTAATTTATATTAGAAATATATCAATAGTAGTAGCCTGGAGATTGGCAATAGTGTACCGATAACATACACCTCTGGCTACACTCTCGGATATAAAAAGCGTGCTCAAAAAACTCCACTTGTTACGAACCCTACAAACTTCTATGGCTTTATTCACATTCGTACATGTTGTCATACAGGGCCACCGGTTATGAGTAATACACACCTGACCTTTTTGAAGGACAACGGTATGATCTGTGTATGTCTTTTTAGGGCGTACATTTACTTCCGCAAAGTACAATAAAAAGAATTACTGGTTGCTGTCCCAATATAGGGTAGGACTCTCCTTATGTAATATAGTAAGGTAAGCTCTTTAGTCCACCACGTTGGCCTGGTGAATTGGGACCTTTAAATCTTTTCAACAATTGTTTTTAAAGAACTCTCAGGCTTCAAGATAACTTCAATGTTTTTCTTCTCTGATAGAAAAAGTGATCAATATTTTAATTCACACAACTTCGAAAATTATTGATCCGTTGGATTGGATTCAAACTCTTGACTCAAGTGACATTGAAACCATGACCAAAATACGCACGAAATTGGAGTTTAAAATGATTAACTAGAATAGAAACTTAATTCATTAATTAATCGTATGATTAGTCATCAACCTAGTGTCAGAGTTAAACAACCCACCCAGAAGCCTTTGGCATGGCTTAACAACTACTACCTTAATTAACAACAGCCGCAATCAACGTGCTTTCCGAAGCACGGAGATACTCAGCTTATATACCACTATGCGATCACCCATCTATGGAATATCCGCACTGAGATTACTTAACCCATTGATCGTTTACCGGCCGATCAATGTAACTATGAGAACCTCAAATGAAACGAAACAAAACACGTTATTTTAACAATTCAATTCTTAGACGAAGGTTCCGCATCGTTACAAAGGGACTTCCTTAACGAAACCACAGACTTACATGTGTGGTGCCCCTAATTACATTCATATTGGAGACCGTCTTGCAGGTGTACACCCAGCCGTAACGGACATCAGTCAAGCGGAAACACAAAGCAAAACCGACCTTAGTAATGAAACTATAGAAACCAAAATAGATTGCATCGTTTTCAAGGATATAGACGAAATCGTCGATCGATATATGATTCCTATTGAGAAAGTAATAGAGTTTATTATTGAATGTGTTATTAAATTTGGTAACAATGACAGTAGGTTTGCGGAAGGTCAATAGCTTGGTCGAATTCGGGATTCTTAATTACTGACCGATGGTCGAATGATTTTTTATTAGTAAAAGGTGGTTGTCGATTGTAATTTGAATTTGATGGACGGTGAACTGTAGATTGTACTGATAGTGCATTGGTGTGGAACTTTAAACCACATTGTACGGTTTTTGGAAATTATAAGGTGCTAAAAATATTCTGGGTGTTGGTAACCGTTTTTTGGTTAGCCGTGGTTGGTATGTTTTTTTACAAAAGAAATCTCTAGTGAGTATATTACTAATTATCATCATTGTCCAGTATACATATATAGCAGATGATTTCTAAGCAGGGTTTTAATCATAGTCAAATATTTTTAATGTTAAGCTACCTTTATCATGATCAATAATATCTTATTTATTAGTAATTGATCACTAATAAGCTGGTCACTCTCTATTAGTACTAAAGATGTTGTCAATGTAGTATTGTCTTCATGTCAATCTTCTATTTCTATGAAAAAATCTAGCTATATTTTGTTCTACTGCTGGCTTAACTAGTTATCAGTTGTCAGTTACACATCTGTAAAAACTATTTACTTAATGTCTTAATTGGGCAAGATTTTTTACGACTTATTCCTTTACAATTAAATCATATCAATAAATAACAATTATCACTATTTTCTGCATTATTAAAGTAATCTAATAGTCGTGTCTTATCTATAACATCATGTAATAGAACAAGTAATTACTCGAACTTCAACTACAAACACGCGATTGAAATTCGACATGCGCATCACAGAATACGAGAGATATTATAGACATACAAGAAACTGTAAAATTACAAAGTAATTTCATTAATACCTTCATACATAATACTATATAAAAACTGCTATATCAAGCGAGTTATCGCTAGGGGAAGCTTGATTTATAGAAGTTATAGCGTGATTGACTCCAGTAACTCAAAATGTAAATAAAAAATCTAAATATCTACTCCTTTACTAACAGAGATACATTCGAAACATTGCCGTTTTTCTGACCTTTCTAGATATTATAAATCACATTCATACATTGACTACAAGACCATCAATGCCTTTTAAAGTGCAGGTTATAAACATGCCAGGTTTTTCTACAATTTATAAAGCACTAATACGTCACAGACGAACTGCCAGACAAGTTTGCGTTACACTGTCGAATGCTTTACTAAGAACCACAATTTTGCTTCGAAGAAAAAACTTTCTACCAATACATGTATCATGGTTTTTGTAGGCTTTTTGCTAAGAATAATTATGTAAATATAGATTAAAGCAACGGTCGTGAGCCATAAAAACGTCATCATTTAGTATAAATGGCCACTTTCTAGTTGGAATTCAGTTGTGGACCTAGGTGTGGTCCTTGTTGAACTTCGCGTGTTCGACTTAACTAAACCATAATCTGTCATTGTATGGAAACGATGGATTTACAAGTATGCAGTCGTTAAAGTCGTTTTGTTGAAAAAATACGACTATTTTTGTTCGAACATGCATTTAATTTTAGAAAATTGACTTCGTTAATTATCTAAATATCGATGGCAATTTATGTTTTCTTGTTTAACCTTTAGTTTTTACTGTCGGTTTATTTTTATATTAAGTATTAATATAAGTAATGAAGAATATAGAAAATATTTTTTTCATTAATTTATACTTAATTACTTTTCCAATGGGTATATCAATGTCCAATAAGTTTCTGCTTAGAATTAATTTATATAACATTATTTTACTTGCTTACACACGTAAGAAAAAACTAAAAAAAATCAATCAAAATAAAAAATCTTGCATGCATAATATATATTTTACGGGATATTTTTTTCCCCGGTAATTCGAATTCCTTTTTTACCAGCGATGTTTAAAACCGCGATGTACAAATATTGCCGATCACGTAGTTTCTGGTTCCAATCAGTATTACTATGTCACCATATCTTAAACCTCAGGATATTTTTTATAAAGGTACAGAGATAAATTTGTCAAGGTGAAATTAATCATACTTAAATGCAAATTCCGAAAAAGACTAACTGATGGTTATATTTATTCCTTTTTTTCCTCTTAGCAGATTTAGAGATGAATTAAACAAACCAATCAAAATATCTTACTAATTTCCGAAATCTTTCATAAAGTATTGGCTGAACAGTTTTTTTGAGTAAGACAAGGTTTCAATAGTTATCAATGAATCAGAAGAATGATAACTTTTCTGTAGTATCCAACACCATTGGACAGCCTGGACCTGACTCTTCTGTCAACATCCAAGGACGAGAGTAATCTTGCCAAAAAGTGCACAAGAAAAAATAGTTTTGCATAGTATTCTTTAGTAAGTCTATCCCTTACTATCGATAGGTTATTGGGAATACCCGCAAGTCCTTTAAAACCGTTACCCAGTAATATCAAAACCACTTTCTTTAAACACCCAAACATCCTTTCTGTATTAACAAAGACACATCGCAAGGATGTGGTCATTACGACCGCGATACATCGATACGATATCGATACCATCGAATCGTTAAAAAAACGACCATAATTAACTGTTGCCAACAGACGCCACATGTCATTCTAAACAAAAGCTCTATACATGAGAAACTAATTACTAAAGCAAGTGCGATAAGGATAGAAGATACGGTTTTTAGTAAGAATGAGTGAGAGGTCCGATATTTCCAAGATCGGAAGCAGATTGGAACGCACCACTGCGCACTGTCCGAATATGTTTTTTACTAATTAAAAATGCAGGCGGCAGTTTGATAAATGGTATCCCGGTCGATTTATTTAGCTTTTGTGTTTTTGAGGTTATGTGCGTGTGCGCAACTCGTAATGGAATTGTTCAATGGCTGCTGATCGGACGCTCATTGTTTTTTTGTGGTATGTGTTGAATTGAAATAAAGGGTAATAGTATCTTTTTGTATTGTTTTGTACCGTATTTAAGTAGGTTATATGAGGTTAATATGTAATTTATACGTGTTTGAACGAAATGAATCAATAATTACGATTACTTGCCATATTTGTACAAAGTTCTCCACATTAATTGTGAAAGTAGATGTTTCGGGTCTATTTCGTGATCATTATTTTTGTTTTTTATGTCGGACATGACACGAAGACAGTTCGTTAAGCTCATGTTAAACACATAACTGCTCTTGATCAATTAACATTGTATTTAAGGTTGGAGAGCACCCTGCTATTTCATTGAATATTTAAAGAAATGAAAAAGAACTCTCAATATAATATTAATTACTGTACCTATCCTTAATTACGCGTATAAGTTGGAAAATTAGAGTATGCTTGACCACTTGTTTTCAACTACCTTCGTGGCAATTCATCAAGATAGATTCAGCCATTTTTACCATCGTTTAAACATAAGATGATAATATTCAATGGTGCACGTAAAATATTAAATATTTAGACATATAAACGAGTCAGAAATATTACTTCTCTCTTCACATACATACTCGATATTTTTCAAACCCATCAAGACAAACAAATATCACAAAAATATAAAAAATATTTACATCAAAGCAACATTAAATCCGTCAGCCGCATTATGCGTCCCAAAACGACATATTCATAGATTAAGTGCATTAAATCGTTAACCATAAATCCACATAACTTATACAAATATAAATACTAAATCACAATCATGCAAATAGACCTTCAGAAATTCAAATAAGCGCCATAAAATCGGTCTGGCATAAAAGCTGTGGAGATTTAGTTGAACAATATAAGCTTTGGAACACCACTTACGCGCCGATAGCTAGCTCTAATGAGCTATTGAAAAATGATAGCAAAAATAATTCAAGGAAAAATTATCATAAGCCATTTGAGGGTTAGATGTTCCCATGTCTTCACAACCATCGAAATGTGAACCTTATTAACGAAGAAATAAGATTCAAATTCGAGTGTTGTTGTATTGTAGAATCTTTTGAAAAGAGCATTCGAATCCTTGCATTCAAATTTTAAGTAATGTCAACTTTATTCTTATTTAAATAGAGTTTAAAATTGTTTGTAGTGTCCGTATGACGTAATGATATGATAATTTTTTTAACCCTTAAATGGCGTATGCAAATTTCGTCATTGTAAATCGGATGCGTTCCCGAGGATGACGCTCGAGGGTCCCGTCAATACGGCGATGACAGATGCTTGGATGCAAATAATATCGAGTTACTACACTTTCGATGAGCGAAACGAATTCGCGATTTTCGATGGTGATTTTCTCACATTAAGTTTGTATTGGTTAATAATTAATTGTTAGCAGGTTTCCCATAACTTGTTTGGGTATTTGTAACACTTGTTTTGATATAGGTTAACTTTACAATGTAACCAAAATACGTACTTTTTTACTGTCTTTTATGTTTTCATTGCTAAACCATTGAACCAATGGTACTTTGTCCTACCTGGGAATTGAACCATGCTGCAGTCGGCTACGCTGCCGACCGCGTCATATAGGCAGTTACATCTTGAAAATAATAGGTAAAAATATTTTTTCCAAAGGTTCATTTGTTCCGGAGATTACCTCCCACTTACAAACTCACATAATGTTTCTCTATAAATAGTAAAATTTACGATCATCGTGTTTTACAATAATCTCGTTAAAATAAAGAAACAAATAAATCTATACGCAAAAAACTGAAAAAATGGCTTTTATGATAAATAGCATGTGCTGTGAAATAGCTATTAATTAAATTTTAATTCGTTTTCCTATAATTAATGATGACTGAACATTTATTTATGGTAATGGTCATCGTCTAGACGATATTATTATGCACAATTGCGTAACTAGAATTATAAAAGCATCCAGCCTATGTATCTTACTATCGCAGTGAAACACTGGGATCTTAATAAACATACAAATATTGGACATGAAATGCCATGCAAAATTAGTTCCCGATCATCAAAATTTAGTTTTTGATTTGAAACCAAAACCTAAGAAAACTGTATCCCATCCATGTTGTATATTAGATCTCACAAAATACATATATTATTTAACATAAATTACTTCTCAAAATAAAGTGTGGATCATATAAGTTTTTCAATTTCGGAACTGAAACTACGAGAAGAGGTCTAGAGATCAATCTCTCACAAATTTCGAGCTAGCTCCTAAACTTACTAAAATATTGGATACTAATTATTACTCAAAATAAGTTCTAACTCACACAAATTTTAGCTCAGTTTTTGAACACCTACGATTTTTGACCACTACGCCACCATGCTCCTTCAAAATTTGGCTTAATATAGCGAACGCATAGTATGAATATTTTGATTAACTTATAAATTATCGGAGAAAAACCTCAAAAATACCCCAAATGTGGTCTAACAATGGTAAATCTTAACCTTCACAATGTTGCTAAACTTAAAACAGATTATTCCCAATATTCTCACGTATCGATGGCTATCAAACAATTTCAAACACCTTTCCTAAAACAATACAAAAAGCTCGCTAATCCTACAAAAAGTAATAAATCTATACCCATTCTATAAAGAACGTCTTACGAACCATTACACATAGACACAAAAACAATTGATTCATCGCTTAACTAGTTGACCTACGCGGGTACACTCATTTATCAACCCCTATTTTAACCACTTAGGGGATAGTTATTGAAAAATTAAATAGCCTTTATATAACTTTCAATCTTTAGCTATATCCTTGCCAAATTTCAACAAAATCGGACCAGCGGTTTGGCAGTAATAGAGTAACAAACAAACAGACTATAGCACTAATATTATGGAATCGTTCGATAAAAACTCGAGCGGTCTGTTGAAACAGATCGATAATAATATCGATTGCTGATCAAAATGACCGCTAATCATATTACTCGGTAATTATTAACCGACGTTTTACTTTCTTCGTTGTTGTTTTGTTGTGTGGAGAAGGCTTTTGTAGTGTGAATTTTTGCAAAAAACTCTGAATACATAGTATAGTACCGTACTAAAAATTTATTGTCATTGAAAGGATAGACTTTGATTTTTTTTGCGGTTATATTCATAAAAGACATGACATAATGCCAGAGAAATGACTCGGTGCTAAAAATAACACCAAATGCTGGAAAACAGGAAATTGCAGCCGGAAATACACAATCGAAAGGATAGGACGACTACCATTTTTGGAGAATCACATGTTTTCAATACCTTAGAGTCATTAAAAGTTCTTGGAGTTGTAACAAATATGTAACAGAGGACTAGCTAGGCTAGTAGATAACTGTTAAACTAAAAATCTCTCTTGAATAGTGAGTTACAAATTAAACAAAACCTATTAAATTGTATCAAAGAGCAAAATTATAATCATTTTGTGTCCATAACTTTCATAATCAAGGCAATGTCCATCTCCATACTAGCAAATTTAGTACCGCGAGATGCGGGCAGGTGTCGCCTCGCATCATTGCGCGCACACAGCGGCTACTTTAAAGCATTGCTCCATTCAACTATGTGATACATTATGCTAGAATTATAAAGTGTAATAATATTGTTTTTTGTACTATAAACTATGTTTTTACTTGTTTAGCAGTTTGTATTTAGTTAAGTAAACTGTTGTTTGTAAACATGGTCTAAATGACCATTTTAATTTATCCAATCGTCGCAAAATTATTCGTTGTCGTTATAAAACATATTTAGTAACATGAATAACATAAAAATATCTAACTATTGATAAAAAAAATCTATATTTTTATTTTACTCAACTATGTAAAGGACAAATATGTATCCCTCTTTTGCGTGGTGCAGTCGGATAAGAAGTCAAAATCTTGAAGAATTACATTATGAATCCCCGTTTCTTATTATAATGTAGCTGTATGATTTAATACTCAAAGTAGTTCAGCAATTGAATAAACATAAACGAAAAATCTAAAAAGAACTAATCCGAAATAACCAAAAAATAATATGCATTCGATTCTACCAGTTACTTTTCTACAATCATTACTACACAATAACCATCTCAACATCGCATTATAGGGTTAAGTCCAAACATTAACGATATCTAACCCTAAAATATTCACACCAAAAAATAATAATAATAAAAATCAAAATGGAACAATTGGTGCGAATTATTTTTGCATCAATTTTCTATAACTGTATCGTGTGAGTTCCATAAAATATAGATTAATGATATAACCTATGTTAGTTTGACAGGTACGTCTATTTGTAAATCGATAACATCATTTATATAAATTATACGGTATGACTGAACATTTAAAGATGTGTTTTGAAAAGAGATAGCTAATATGTATGCATTTTTGCTACCATTTTAACGACTCTAACTTTTAACGAAAAACTAGTTACTGACTTATGATAGAGATTTTTTAAACTAAAGTTCTAACTTATATAAAGTTTTATTTATCTCATGGTTAGTGGTCAACTTATCAGAATTGTCAAGCCTCCCGAAATCCTTTGACATGGCTTAACGACAGCTCATGTGCTCTCTGACACAAGATGATCAGCTCAAATATTATTAAACGGGCACCAATCTAAAGTTTGTCCGCTCCAAAGGTTGTTTACACGCTAGAAAATTACCGATTGGTGCACTCAAGACTATCGCCTTAATTGACTAGGATTTGTCTTTAAGCAAGCCAACAGTTTAACAATCAGCACAGATTTGAATTCACGAAATTGCATCATGAAAAAATATTACATCCATAGTCCATAGTCTGCTCATGTCAATATGACAAACCAAATGTGATTGATCCTCACTCGACCGATACACGAACTTACCCGACGGTTCGGGAGTCGTCGGACGGCCGACGACTCCCGAACCTTTCGATCCCATTTGAAATTCAAATTTGAAAATCCATTAGTGCGACTCGTCATATTAATGTGACAGAGTATCGAGTTACTCTAATTGATCGGTGCTCCGTTCGGTTCTTTTTTCAAATTTGAATATGAAAGTCCGTTGACGTTTTTAGAGTTCCGTACCCAAAGCGTAATACGGGACCCTATTAGTAAGATTCTGCTGTTTGTCAGTCTGTCTGTCTGTCCGTCTGTCTTGGAGACATGCTGTATTTCATAAATCATGATAGCAAGAAAGCTTAAATTTTCACAAATTATGTATTTCCGTTGCCGCTATAACAGCACATCCTTTTTTTT
Organism: Anticarsia gemmatalis; assembly: GCF_050436995.1. Taxonomy (NCBI): domain Eukaryota; kingdom Metazoa; phylum Arthropoda; class Insecta; order Lepidoptera; family Erebidae; genus Anticarsia; species Anticarsia gemmatalis. Next base: position 1,001,305 of record NC_134764.1, on the reverse strand, counting down.
AGTTTGAAAGGGAAGGGAGGAGGCCATTGCCCAGCAGTGGGACACTGAGACAAATACTAAAAATAAAAAAATGTTGAAGAGAGTCCCCAAGACATAAACGTGGTTTTTCGTATTTTTTATAAAAGTAGATGGTACGGAACCCTTTAGGCGCGAGTCGTACTCGCACTTGGCCAGTTTTTTTTATTCGTTCTGAAATGTAATTCGTTCGATATTGTTTGTGCTTCCGGACGAGAGGCCGGATGTGTAGGGTTTATCTGTGAAAAGATGACTTGTTATTTGAGGTTGTTAAAAAGATATTAGAGAAGAATAGTATTGAACTGCATTGTTAATTTTGACATTTTGTATAAATTATCGGCGGACTTATCACGTATCTCAATTGACAACTAATGTAAGTCAAATTCATAGCCACTGTGCAATACATTGCTCCCTTTGCGTAACGTGTATAACTAAGAATAATCTAAGAAATAAAACAATGTACAGCATAGTGGCTGTCAAATTGTTGTCAACTCAGATACGTGATTACCCCTCAGGTCATTTATAAAATGAAGCAGGGTAGCAGTAGGTACCGATACATTTTTGTAAGTTTTATCAACTTGTGAGGGCAAGTCAAGCCAGATATTTTATTACTTTCTACGCTACTAAACTCTTTAGCCAGATCATCATCCTGCCTTACTTGGATATCAAACCCGAGACTTCCCAGTTCGTAGCCCACATACTTCCTCTTGACTCACAAAGCGACTTGACTGCCTTCGTGGCGCAGTGGTTTAGGTCGCACGTCGCAACCATTGCGTCGGGAGGTCGTTCGATTCCCACACGGGACAATTTTATGTGCGATCCACAAGTAATTGTTTCGGGTCTAATTGTACTTTGTGTCCGTTAGTTTTATGTTTGTAAAAGTCCCCGCGACACAACAGCAAAACGAAGAGCGGGAGTTGTCTTTTTAAAAATGAAATGAAAAACTCAAGATTCCCAAAATGATCAAAATACATTTTTTTTCTAAATTTCCCTTTTTGTTGCTCAAGTTTTATCCCTTCAAACGGCTTACATATTTCTAAGAATATAGTATTATAAATTATGTAGAGCAGTATCAATAGTACTTTGATCGCGGAGCGTGTCGCCGGCACTTTTTGCAGCGGCTATCTAATTAAGTACGGTAGGTAATTGAGCCTCATTACAACAAGTGATTAATTATCTAATAGACTTAATCGTTGACGCCTATGAGTGCAGGTTTGATGCCTATGGGAATTAAGACTTTGTATGTTGTTGACGCGTCTTTGAAAGTATTAGAGCCAATTTACCAGTTTGAACGCAACAGTCATTTAAAAAACCAAATTTTGGGGGGCAGATACCTACCTTATTTGAATAAAATCTATACTAATATTATAAAGCTGAAGAGTTTGTTTGTTTGATTGTTTGTTTGTTTGTTTGTTTGAACGCGCTAATCTCAGGAACTACTGGTTCGATTTGAAAAATTCTTTCACTGTTAGTTAGTCCATTTATCGAGGAAGGCTATAGGCTATATATCATCACGCTATAACCAAAAGGAGCAGAGTACCAGTAAAAAATGTTACAAAAACGGGGAAAATTATGACCCCTTCTCTCTTATGTGACGCAAGCGAGGTTGCGCGGGTCAGCTAGTAAAATATAAAGACAACCAATAAATATAAGTAAAGTTCCTGGTAGAAGAGAAGTTGCCTCGAGTTCGAACCAGCAACTACTTGCGTGGGAAGTGCCAACGTAAACCACTTAGCTATACCTTATATTCTAATCTATTCAGACCAGGCACCATTCTCAACAAACTCGCGAATAAAGCTAGGATACTTAAGGGTAACAATACCGTTATCGAAAGGGGTGGTGGTTCGAAAATGTTGTGTATCATTAGTGAATGACAAATGATAGATGCACGCGTGGTGAATCTGAACAGATTTATCTCCCAGTGATAATACAAGGGTATGTAGTAGTATCTTGTGTAAATGATAACGTGAACTGGAGATAACGGTGGTTTGTGGGAGATTCCTTCTTGAAGGTTACTCCCACGATCTGGATGCATCTTGATTCACAGGGGACTTTGTATGTAGCTAACTTCGTACTACAATAGGCAGCAAGGCTTGCTACACACATTTTCGGATAACAACAAGTGAGTCGAGACTGATTTTACGGTTTGGTAAATATTGCCGAACCGAATTTGTGTATATAGCAAGCCTGACGCATTGCAAACAATGGTCGTAGGTTCGATATAATATACCGTATGTATCGACAATGTTTGCGTTGATTGCTGTTTGTACTTTTGCAAAAAGAAAAATTTTTTTTTAATAATGATGCCAATAAGTCATTGACATAGTAAGCACCTTGTTATAAGACTCAGTGTCATAAAATTTTAATAATAAAAAAAGATTGGCAAAACTCTCACCAAAAGCTTTTTATCAACGCTTAAGGTTTTTCTATGATTTCAATTCATAACTTCACTCAATTCGGGACATCGTGTTTGTAAACCTTGTACGTTCTAAACGTCCCAATGTATATACGTCCAATACAGTTCTTCATCCTTCAAAAATTTGCTCTATTTTTTGCCACAGATATTCAATCAAACATAACCCATTGACAATAACCCAAGTCATTATTAAATTTGAATAATAATACAACTAAACGAAGGGGAACCATCGTTGCATAAGTAATTATTACAATTATTCTTTGATAGATAATATATTATTTTTGACATTTCGCTTGTCGATTTATAAAAGGGGTGTTATGGGTTTTTTTGTACACGTGGCTTAATCTTAGTTCGAACTATAAGTATAAACGTCTGGTCACTGCTCCAAAAGCAGCTGCTTTCAATATTCTACCAAAGATTACAGATAGATTACTTTCTTAGATTATTACGTGAAAATTATGTTGTATCATCAACTGAACTCACTAGGAATAGTTATCCATGAATGATTAGTTAATGTTGTTGTAACAAATTAAGCCATTTTAGGGTGCTGGACTAGGCACTAGATTGAAGATGCCACCATGGCCAATGCAACCTGCGCCAAACTGTCAAGCAAAAACAAAATAAAAAATAACTGCCAGAACTAATCTCTAATTAGAAAACTAATAACAACCAGGATCTTAGATACACACATACAAATTGAAAACCTATTCTTATCACACAAATAGTTCTCTTGAATTATTGAGGATGTTATTGAGGCGAGGTGACTATGTTAACGTTTGCGCCTAATTGCAGTCAAAAACAGTATTTTGGAAATAAAGACTTATTTCTTTCAAAAGAAAGATACCAAAAATATATTCAAGTTTATCTTTAAAGAATTAACACGCCAAATTGAAATCACGAGAGTACTAAAAAATACACAATACAAATCACTGTATCGTCTCATAATGATCTTGATGGCTCACGATGATTGCCGAGAGGGATGCAAGATGTACTCCCAACGTGTTAGAGGGAGACAGCAATAGTGATACTTCACCGGAAACGCAGTAATATATGGTGCATTGTTAGTAACGAGAACGGTTTGTATGTCTGTCTGTCCGTGGGTGGACGCAAGCTACGTTTAATGATATATATTTTTATAAGGATCTTGTTAGTATTTTATGGTCGCTAAATGTTCATATTGAAGTATTTTTAGATATCATGATAACAATGTTTAAAACAAAATTATAGTATTTTAAGCCTTAAACAAATTTTTCTTCGACAAACTCAACATTTACATAGCGTGTCAATAAATGTAGTATTTGTCTGTCTTTGCAAACAGAATTTCGAAAACTACTATACCGATTTTAATAATGTATAAATAGAAAAAAGGTTAATTGTTTTTGATAACCAATTACATTTACTCCGTGATTAGAAAAAATGCAAAAAAAAACTTTTCCAACAGTGGAATTGGTAGACCAAAAACTAGTATAAAACGACACCACAATTAATATTTGCATATAATGAATCCAACAAATCACACATTTTACAAGTAATTCAAAACTATTTAACATCTAATTAGTTTAATCAAAAGTGTTTATTGTCAAAGTGATCAAAAGCGTCAAGTTATCAGAAGAAAAGCGTTAAATATTTAGTGACAGACTGTTGTGTTATTATTCCTTGTAAAAAATAGAAAAAAATATTCTCTAAATTATTTAAGAGGTTCCGTATATTTTTGAAAAATTTGTCAGTCGGTAAATATTTGTAGGATATGAAATTCTCCATACCGGTCAATGGATGCCTTAAGAATACAAGGTCCATGAGGTCCTAGATACCATTACAAAATGTCTTAGATTTAGTCATTAACTGGAGGCAAAAGGATTGACCCCCATTGCATAGTACTTTTACCAAAATATGTAGGTGTAATGTCAAACCGTTAATGAGCTACATTTCTACCACGGAAAAAGAAATACAATAATATTTCTAAAATAATAAGTTTTGCACATAATTGCAAATTCCAAAATCAATTCCTAGAAAAACATACTTTCGAAATTTTAAATCTATGGAAAGTTTCAAGCAGCTATGGGCCCAAAAAAAACCATGACATTAGCTCACAGTTTTATAATTTTTCTACAGAACCCTATAACCCTTAACCAAACAAACAATAATCCTAAAACGCCCTTGATATGCAAATGTGGTATATTTGTGACGCATCCACAAAAGATGGCCGCCGTTATAATAGAGCACTATAGAATATGAGACAATGTGCTATCTGTGTATTATATCGATTATAATGGACGATTATATTATTGAAATATCGCATATTATTATTGGTGGTGCAAGCTGTGTTTGGTAAAACAACATTGAATAAATTTTCATTTAGTAAAGATAAGATATAGATGCTTCTAGAGGTAGTGTACTAAAGTATGAATTCCTAGATTCGATTCCTGGTTTGTTCATTTCTATGGAATTTATTTACTTACTTGTCACGTTACAATCCTCAGTTCGCGTGTAGCCTATGTTTGATACTGGTCGTACTTAAATCTTCATACTGAATTTGATCATAATCAATTTACCCCCGGTTACTGAGGTACAGTTAGCGGTAGTTTATCTATTCAATAGCGTTTTTTATATGAGTTTAAACATTATTGAATAGATAAACTACCGCTAAATGTACCTCAGAAACCGGGGGTTAGTGATTTTGTTGAAAGCATAACTACTAAAAAGACAGATTTTCACATCTATAATTGTGCGTGGTGGCGCCACTGAGCACGACACTTAGCGTTAAGTTTTAAGAATTGTTATGTTATTTTCTAATATTCGACTGATTGTATTTTTATAAGGTAGATAATAAGACAAGAATTGTAAATATATATACTTTATTTAAGAAATTGTACAGAAATACACTAAAAATTGTTAATTAATGTAAGCGGCTCTCGTCGCAGTCAAGTTTCCTAGTACTTAAGCTTTTGTCCAAAATGTCTTACTGGAATCCTATTGGCTAAAATGCGGGGATTCTAATTGGTCCATTTTTATCGGCCAATAAGAGGGCCTACATTAATTTGAGGATTTTGTATAAATATGGTGGCCATTTGTACTAGCAACACAGTCCACAGCTAGCATCGAAACAATAAGGATCTGAGAATAAACTTTCTTCAAACCGCAAGAAGTCTTCTTATTTACCGGCACAGCATAATGTACCCAGTACATTAAATGGTCCTTCGAGCCGGATACAGGAAGAAAACATTGAAGAAAGAAGCCTGAACATTATTGAAGAAAGGATCCTGAATAACAGTGAAGAAACAAGCCTGAAGCATTATTGAAGAAAGGATCCTGAAAAACAGTGAAGAAACAAGCCTGAAGCATTATTGAAGAAAGGATCCTGAAAACAGTGAAGAAAGAATCCTGAAAAATAGTGAAGAAAGAAATTATTAAAACTGAAGATAGAAACGTGAACAAAACGAAAACATGCCGACTACGCGTTCAGAAGGAAAGGGGCGCAAGACGACCGCACAAACACCGTCATCGTCCGAGGGCACGGCCAGCACCTCGGCGACCGGTGCTACCACCGAGGCTACGGGCACCAGCGTCACAGGAACGACCGACAACACAGAGAACACAGCAGCCACCACATCGGTCACCGCGACGACAGCGCCCTCGGGACGAGCCTCGGCACCGCTTGCGCCACCAACAGACGAAACACCTTCGGTAACCGCTTCAACAGCACCGACGCTCCGGATGGACGCCGCGTGTATGCAGCCGCCTGGCAGGAGGACGGATCCCCTTCCGAACCACAATAAGGAAACTACGAAACCAGGTGAGACAGTGACAGTGCAAAGGAAAGTGAACATTAGTGTGCAACCGAACAAACCACAGTGCCCCTCCCCCCCGCCAGTGCTAAGGGCGCAAGGGGGATCAACCGCGAGTCGTGTTAAAGCTATTAAAATCGCAAAAGCGCGGGAAGAGTTGTTACGCTTACAAGTGGAGTTGGCTACCGCGCGCTTAGCCGTCCTAGAGACTGAGGACTCAGATGAAGAACAAGAAGAGATATCCGTGTGTACGAAAGAGGAAGTGAACGAAAGGGTTGACAGCTGGCTAGAGAGGCAAAACACACAACCAATCTTGGCGATCACGAACGAACCACATCAGCCGGAAGAGCCGTCAGTTATAAGAACCACTATGCAGGGAGATCAACATCAGTCGCACGGGACTCTCACACCGGCGGGAGCTCGACAAGACTTCAAAGAACTTGCAGAGGCCATAACGTCAGCAGTGAGAGCGGGTCAACGACCTAAGTTCATCGAACTACCTATTTTCAATGGTTCGTATCAAGATTGGCTACCTTTTCGCGCCGCTTACTATGAAACGGAAAGTGTGTATAGTACAGTAGAAAACATAAACCGCCTAAGAAGAAATCTTAAAGGAAAAGCCAGGGAAGCAGTTGAGGGTCTGCTTATCACCGACGCTCACCCATCCGAGATAATGCAAGCACTCGAATCTCGATTTGGACGACCAGAGTCTATAGCGATGATGCAAATGGAAGCGCTACGAGTTTTACCACGTCTCACGGAATCGCCCCGCGACATATGTATATTCGCCACGAAAATCTCCAATATCGTCGCTACATTAAAAACCTTAAGCTGTATCAACTACATGTACAACCCGGAAGTGAGCAAGACAATAGTGGACAAGCTGACGCCTACCCTGCGATACAGATTCTTCGACTTCGCCGCCGCGGAACCCAAAGAAGACCCAGATTTGATGAAGTTAGACAAGTTCCTGAGAAGAGAATCAACGCTATGCAGTCCTTACGCGCTACCTGAGCAAATATCAACACAACCGCCGTTCACCGCACAGAAGAGGCCACAGAGAGTTCACAACGTCACGGAAAAACCGTACACACCGAGATGTCCGGTATGCGAACAAACAGGACACTTGGTGACAGAATGTGGACGTTTTAAGAAGATGAATGAAGATGAACGATGGGACATAGCCAAGGCCAAACGACTCTGCTTTCGATGTTTGAGATATAGGAAAGTTACTCACCGTTGTGCTACGAAACAATGCGGCGTGAACGACTGTAAATACACTCATCACGCGCTTCTACACTGTAACAAGAAAGAAGATAAGAAAGAGTCCGAAGCGTCGGAAATCATCACCTCTACGTGGACGCCTAGAAAGAAACAGTCTTTCTTAAAAATCATACCAGTGCGAGTAGAAGGTTCTACAGGTCTAATTAACACCTTCGCGTTAATGGACGACGGCTCTACAGTGACCCTGATCGACAACGACCTAGCCAAGCAAATAGGAGCGACAGGACCCGTCGACCCGTTGAAAATACAGACAATTAGTGACGTCAAAACGTCAGAAATAGCCTCTAGAAGAGTCACATTCTCGATTAGAGGTATGAACGGCTTTGAAGACAGAATACAGGCTCGTACAGTAAGGAACTTCCAAGTATCGTCGCAACGCGTATCTAGGGAACACATCAAGGCGTGTCAACATCTGAGGGATATACAGGGAGAGTTGACATATGAAGACGTGAAGCCGAAGCTACTGATCGGACAAGACAACTGGCATCTCCTACTGACATCGGACATAAGGAAAGGAAACAAAGACCAACCTGTGGCATCTCTCACGTCACTAGGTTGGGTACTCCATGGCAGTTTGCTGAAACACAAAACCCAGAGCATCGACTTCGTATCCCATATGACCGAAACAAATGAAGACCACATAGAAACCTTAGTCAAGCAGTACTTCGAGATGGACGCGATCTGCCTGAACCCCAAGAGACCTAGATCAGACCCAGAGGAACAAGCTCTTCGAATCCTAGACAACACTACGAAAAAGACTGAAGATGGAAGGTATGAAACAAGTCTGTTATGGCGTAAAGAAGACTACAACTTACCCAACAACTACGAGAACTCCTTGAAGCGTCTACACAACATCGAGAAGAAGATCGATCGAGATCAAGTTTTGAAGACGAAGTACAAGGAACAGATGGAAGCACTCGTACAGAAGGGATACGCAGAACCTGCACCTCGAGAAACAACACCCGGTAAAACCTGGTACTTACCACACTTCGCGGTCATCAACCCCATGAAGCCAGAGAAGTTACGAGTGGTACACGACGCAGCAGCCAAGACGAAGGGAGTGTCTCTCAACGACATGTTACTCAAAGGTCCGGACCTCCTACAGTCTCTACCAGGCGTCGTGATGAAGTTCAGACAACATGCTATAGCCGTCACAGCCGACATCAAGGAAATGTTCATGCAAGTGCAACTACGAGTTCAAGATAGAGATGCGCTACGTTACCTATGGCGAGGAGATAGAAGAGACGACAATCCCCCCGAAGAGTACAGAATGAAGTCACTAATATTCGGCGCGTCGAGCTCACCATCAACAGCGATCTACGTCAAAAACTTGAACGCGAAACAATACGAAGTGTCAAACCCAGAAGCAGCGTTAGCCATCAAGAACAAGCATTACGTGGACGACTACTTGGACAGTTTCGAAACATTGGAAGACGCTATACGTATAACAAAGGACGTGCGACAAATCCATCAAAACGCAAGCTTCGAGTTGAAACAATGGAAGTCGAACTCACCCTCACTATTAGCCGCATTAGGAGAACAAGAACAAAGGGAAGATCTCGAGTTATATACGTCGACAGAAACCACAGAACGAGTGTTGGGAGTCATATGGAAGATCACTACAGACGAATTAACGTTCAATCTCAACTTGGCGAGAATTGAACCGCCACTACTGAAAAGGAAGACGCCGACGAAGAGGGAAGCACTCAAGATCGTTATGTCTCTATTCGACCCACTAGGACTCGCATCACCGGTGACTATCAAGGCGAAACAAATACTACAAGAAGTCTGGCGCAGAGGAACGGGCTGGGATGCTGAAATACAAGAGGATCTCGCAGAGGAATGGAAGATATGGATGGAACATCTACAAAGACTTCGAGACGTGACCATACCACGGAGATACCTCGGCTACAGCGATGCGACTAAGCTTCAGCTTCACGTCTTCACCGACGCGAGCGAGTCTGCCTACTCAACGGTCCTATATTGGCGAACGGAGACGCCGAACGGGGACGTAGCGGTGTCACTCATCATGGCTAAGGCGAAGGTAGCACCTCTCAAACTAACGTCGATACCCCGCTTAGAACTACAAGCAGCAGTGATGGGAACCAGAATAGCTGAAACAGTCATAGAAGAACATGAGAAGAAACCCGACAAGAGAGTATTTTGGACAGATAGTCGAACAGTGTTAACTTGGATACGAACGGGATCAAGATCATACAAACCCTTCGTGGCTCACCGATTAGCAGCGATTGAAGAGAGTACAAAGGTAAACGAATGGCGTTGGATACCAACCAAGATGAACGTAGCCGACGACGCCACTCGAGACGTACCTGTTGCCTTCGACAAGCACCACCGATGGTACAAAGGTCCTGACTTCCTGCTCACCGATGAAGAACTTTGGCCAACAGAGAAACACAACGAGAAGACGGAAGATTCGACAGAAGAAAAGGTACACCTCACACGCCACAAGGAAGATCTGAAACTAAGTCAAGGTTTACCCGATGTATCACGCTTCTCAGACTGGAATCGACTTCGATACACAACAGCGAGAGTTCTACAGTTCATTCAACTGTGTAGAAACAGGACGGATAACGTCAACTACAAAAGGACAATCAGAAACACAGTGAAGGACCCGAACTGGAATCAAACAACGAAGAGAGAGGTGGTCAAGAAAGCAACTTCCTTACGCAGCTACGACAAGATTATCCCGGTAACAGCTGAAACACTCAAGAAAGCAGAAGAACTTCTCATGTGTGCATCGCAAGTAGAAGCCTTCGCAACAGAAATAGAAGACTTAAAAGACAACAAACCGATCAACAAAGAAAGCCGTCTACATCACCTAAGCGTCGAGCTAACCAACGACGTCATCAGACTCAGGAGCCGAATCGACGCGATAGGAGCAGCCAACGAAGCCATCAAAAGCCCTATGGTGTTAGACGGAAACCATCCGACCGTAAAGTTGTGGGTCAACTCAGTACATCGACAGTTACATCACGCCGGAGTTGAAGCTACAGTGAACGAGTGCAGACAACAATACTGGGTCATACGCATTCGTCCAGTGACCCGAGCTATACTGAAGAGATGCCTGTTTTGTAGAATGAAGACACAAGTACCGCCACACCCAAGGACCGGAGACCTGCCAGCCTGTCGCCTCGCGCATCATCGACGACCCTTCACGTATACAGGCGTGGACTACTTCGGACCTCTCTCGGTAGCTGTTGGCAGAACAAGACAGAAGAGATACGTCGCAATCTTCACGTGCCTCACCACACGAGCTGTACATCTAGAAATAGCGGGTTCACTCACAACCGACTCCGCTATTATGGCGCTACGCAGGATGATCGCGCGACGTGGGTGTCCAACAGAAATCTGGTCGGACAACGGTACCAACCTGAAGGGAGCAGACAAGGAACTCAGACAAGCAATCGACGCAGGGACATCGCAGGAAGCAGCGAAGAGGACAATCTCCTGGCGCTACATACCCCCCGGTGCACCATTCATGGGCGGCGCATGGGAGAGATTAGTGAGGTCAGTCAAAGTGGCCCTCACAGCGACACTGCACGAGCGAAACCCTACGGAGGAAGTCCTGTCTACTCTACTTAGCGAAGCCGAGTACACCGTGAATAGCCGACCGCTGACTCACGTATCAGTTAGCGCAGAAGATCCTGAAGCTCTCACGCCCAACCACTTCCTATTGGGCGGACCCGGCCGAGTACCACAACCCGGTACATTCACAGAACGAGACGAACTTTCAACATCAAAATGGCGAGCAGCGCAACGACTAGCCGACGTTTTCTGGACGCGGTGGCTGAGAGAATATCTACCGGAACTTCAAAACCGGCGGGAGCCCCACGGACGCGGACCTGCGGTACGAGTCGACGACCTAGTGCAGGTCGTTGACCCCAACCTGCCACGCAACATCTGGCTACGAGGACGTGTGACAGCTGTCTACCCAGGCCCGGACAACGTCGTGAGGACCGTGGACATCCTGACCAAAGGAGGAGTTCTTCGCCGACCCGTCCGCAAGCTGGTGATACTGCCGCTCAGGGGAGACGACGCACCCGCACCGACAGAAGATGCGACGACCTCGCACGGCGGGAGAGATGTGCGTGGTGGCGCCACTGAGCACGACACTTAGCGTTAAGTTTTAAGAATTGTTATGTTATTTTCTAATATTCGACTGATTGTATTTTTATAAGGTAGATAATAAGACAAGAATTGTAAATATATATACTTTATTTAAGAAATTGTACAGAAATACACTAAAAATTGTTAATTAATGTAAGCGGCTCTCGTCGCAGTCAAGTTTCCTAGTACTTAAGCTTTTGTCCAAAATGTCTTACTGGAATCCTATTGGCTAAAATGCGGGGATTCTAATTGGTCCATTTTTATCGGCCAATAAGAGGGCCTACATTAATTTGAGGATTTTGTATAAATATGGTGGCCATTTGTACTAGCAACACAGTCCACAGCTAGCATCGAAACAATAAGGATCTGAGAATAAACTTTCTTCAAACCGCAAGAAGTCTTCTTATTTACCGGCACAGCATAATGTACCCAGTACAATAATATTATTATAAACCAAAAACATCACCAATCTTCAAACTGCTATTAAGAATTCCAAAATATGTACAAATCGCAAAAGAAATGCTCTACCCGAGAATCAAACCTGTGACCTCGTACACAACTGCTCAAACCTACTACAGTACAGGTATGCAAATAAGTAATAAAAAGTTCTACAACAATAACTTTCATTAGTCCCTTCACACGTTGAAAGCGAGGGTGGTTCAAAACATCTTGACAGGATATAACGACATCCGATACAAATCGATATTATTTCAATATCGGTGTTATGAGAGTGAGGGCATATTCTTTATAGTACTTTTTATAGTATAATGAGTGATAGGAGTGCTGAGACGCCCATAGCCAGTTGCGCTCACCGGTCGGTAAACGATCGGTAGGTTAAGCAACCCTTGGCGCGGTCATTCCGTAGATGGGTGACCGCATAGTATTTGAACTGAGCGTCTCCGTGCTTCGGAGGGCACGTAAAAAGTCGGTTCCGGTTGTTGTCAATTAAGATAACAGTCGTAAAGCCATGTCAAAGGCCTTTCGGGCGGCTTGAACAACTTTGACATTAGGTTGACCACTAACCATACGATAGATAGATAGATAAATAGTGATAGGAACAGTCGTTTATTTAGACATAAGTATTACCATATCGATGTAAACGTCGTGGATTCAATACATTTCAGCAGTTTTTTTTTTTGTGAATTTCTAGTCAGCATGTTTTTTTTAACACTTTACTGTTCTTCTGTTGGGCAAGGGTCTCCTGCCGAATTGAGGGAAAGGTCGGCAATAAGCATTTTGCTTTTGTAATTAAATAGATACTTTTAGCTATGAGATTCCAGGTTCAATTATAATTGCTAACCAAATATTACAAAAAAAACGTAAACTCAAAGTAAATGAATTCTTAAACAAAAATGATTTAAAGAAGCCTAACGTCTAAGTCCAGTTAAGTATGTAATTTGCACAACCTGAGCAACAAACCCTTTAATACCACTACTAACATTGAGACAATACGAAACATTCACAAACCGTTTATCAAATCATTCACCACTTGAAATAAAGATGCATTTAATATTTAATTTTACTTTCACAGGCTATAGGCCCATAGCCAGTTGCGCTCACCGATCGGTAAACGATCTGTGTTTTAAGCAACCATTGGCGCGGTCATTCCATAGATGGGTGACCGCATAGTGGTATTTGAGCTGGGCGTGGGCTGCTTCGGAGGGCACGTAAAAAGCCGGTCCCGGCTGTTGTCTACTAAGATAATAGTCGTTAAGCCATGTCAAAGGCCTTTAGGGCGGCTTGAACAACTTTGACACTAGGTTGACCACTAACCATACGACAAACAAACAAAACTTTCACAAGTATTCTATCCAACCAAATATCCAATAAGCTACAAACAAAGTAACAAATCAAACATATTTTTTGTCTCACTTCCTCACCAGATGTTGTCATTCAAACGATTATATTTAGATCAAACCCTTTTTTTGTTCATTACAAAAAGATAGGCAAAAACAAGTCTTTAGTTGAGGCAAAAAAAGCCTCATGAGGAAGGGGTTAAAAAAGTGTTAGTTGTCATCGAGTTTGGGTGACAATGTTGTGGCTACTTTTTAGTCTATGGGGAGCGAAATCTATCGACTTTTGACTACTAAGTGGACTGTCAGTCTAGACTAGTCAATATTGTGATGGGCTATGGCATAAATATCCGAAAACTAAGCGACTAAAGGGTGACTATAACGATTACCACAATCAAATCATCATGTATCTAGGCACTAAATAAGATAGGGCCCTTTTTACTTAAAAAATAAAGTACAAAAATAGATTTATGACGAATATAATAATTATGTTCGCACAGGAACCATCTACCATCTAACTGGCCACTAAACAAGGCAGCAGAACTCTCACTTGGAGATTATACAATAAACGAGCTGGACAACAGTAACTAATAAACATACTTTTACACTTTTAAATATAAACATTGTATAGACAAATTAATACCAAACTCCGAACAGACACACGAACATGCAAATATCTGATCTGTCTGGGGTTCGAACCCACACCACATGCAGCGCGGTAATCATTAAAATTGCAATCATTAGACGGTCAATTACCAAAATTATCCTCTTTTAAAGGTACCTTGGTATTTATGACAAGTACGAGATGTCATAAAGCAGGCGAAGTCGCGGGGCGGGTGTAGTGTTGAGTGTAAAGAACAGAGCGCCCGCATCATCAAATTTTAATTGTTTCGATGACGCCATTAAAATATAGAGCACAGAGATTATAGAGTCGTATGTTTGAAAATGGTCGAATATAACAAATACCATGAAACAGAGTGTCTTATGTATATGAAAAAAATACAAGCATGAAATAAAATTCTTTTGAATTTGATAGCAGTACTAGATTGGCGACAGATTTGGTGCCATGACAATTCTTAAAGCTTATAAGAATTAAATCTTAAAAAAACTAAATGTCTGCCTTCAGGGCAGACATTTAGTTTTTTTATTTACTAATATTCAATTATTTATATTAAATCATGGAATAACATACATACATTTCCAAAATTCATGCTTTTTCTACACCTCTGCCATCCAGCGCCAAACGGGGGTGGCTTAGCCCAAACAGGACTTAATTTTTTTACCCAACCACCTGAATTTCAGGACGGTATTAAGTATAAAGCCATCGTGTAACTACGTAACTGCAAATCAAGCCCACAATTCACCAATCTACCAGACTCTTAACTCTGTACCAAACTCATTTCACATGGCAGACCCATCAAGTGATATTTGAAGGATATAATGCAAGTAATTAATTAATGATGGTTTGAAACAAAGAGTCGCGGTGCAGGGTGTGGGGTCATTCTATGAGGGTATTACCACTTGTTGAGATATGGTAATTTTTAGGGCTTTTTATTGAAGATATTCGACTGCAGTTGGATTTTTGTTGCTGATATTAAGGAAAAGAAATTTAGTAAAATAAACAAATTAGTTTGTATTTTGTATTAAAGTAGCAGTAAACATAGATAACTTTTTATAAAAAAATATAGTTTTGGCTGGGACTTGAACCCGCGATGCATAACAGGACGGTGATAATGGCACGGGGATCAAATATATGCAAATAAAAATGGTACAACCATTTTTAACTTACTTACCTTAACAGTGATACCATAACCTTAACAGGAGTATATTGTTCCTGAAAATAAAAATTATACAACATCAATACATAGTACGTACAAGAAAACCGACACTTAAGAAACGCACGAACACAAAAAAAAAATACTATTTTAAAAATATTACTTTCGGAACAACCCCCACATCTCATTTTCTTATAAAATACACCTAAGATAAAGAATTCGCGTTTTCCTATTAGTGAAAATAAAGTACAAATTAGCTAATTTCAAATGCCAATCTTAAAAACAGCAACTATTTTTTATTAATATTAACTATAAATAGCGTTACCAATATCGGCATGTTAATGATAACAAGTAGTAACACGTATGTATGTTCGTATGTATGTATGTAAGTTAACATGGGGACATAATAAAGTGTTCACACTCATACATAATTAATGTTAGTTCTTACAGAAGCTCGGGACACTTTGATGTGATAGTGTGGTGTGAGGTGTAAGTTGTAACGATTTAATGAGGTCATACTAACCTAGTATGCTCTCAAAATGATACGTGTGGATAGAATTATAATAACATCGGTAACTTTGCCTTTATTTACCACGGTAGCCTGTTTATCACTTAAGAAAAAATAATAATCTATAAAAAAATATAACAAGTGGTGAGATTTTCTCGGAAATCTACGACCATTAGGGTACAAAAAAAACTATGACAACAACAAAAAACTAATCAATTACTTAACTGAAAATTAAGACGCAATGATAAAAGGATTGATCTACATTTTCAAAAAGTTTAACTATGGTGAATCTGTTTTTTTATTACCTTAAATGAATTTGGGCAAATTATATCATAAACTTGATAATAAAAGTAAATACACTTACTTACACATTTATTTATTTAAAATAGGTAAACGAAATCATTAACAAAAGTTAATAGCATATTAAGAGATACAGTTCCATGTTTCGCTCATAACTTGTTCCACAAACAAATAGTTGTTCAGCAGTGGGTGTCGTGGTGACGCACACGTGGACGATTGTCTGCCCGCGATGAATGCCAACTGGTTTGTCGCAGGTTCGAGTCCCGATTGAACCATCTTATTGTCTCCCCCTGACACCGTGTTACGTTCTTGCTTCTTTTTGTTGAATAAATTGTTATTGTTATACTATTTATTGTAATAATAATATCACAATTTTTTATTGAAGGGATAGGTAGGTGTGATGATGTACCAAAATTACATCCTTTTTTTAAACTAGAATTGAATGTGTGACTTTACGATAGGCTATCAAGTGCTTTAACGCTCGTACTACATGGACAGACAACATTTAGATTTCGTTTGTATTTTTAAAAAATAAGTATATCAAGTAATAAACCACTTAGTGACCTTCGTCATTTTGTCATCTGATCGAGTCCCAATGATAAAGGCGTGATTTTAGGTATGAAGGAAAACTACTTTATAACTTTCAGGGTGCTGAAAGTCATCTACACCGTCTTTTTGAACATTAACATTTTGTCCCATCAAAAACAGTTTCAGCAACTTTATTGTAGTAAATAAGCCAAAACACTGAAATCGTGGGTGCTGAAAGATCTGAAGAACGTCTGTAACAGTAGCAAGATGACCACCAAAACAAAAGAAATCTCATCAAAAAAATATAGGTACCTAAAAAAGTAAAATCATTAAAGAATCGCTCTATCAAGTCCGAACGAGGCCAATCCGGAATTTCTGATTAAAGAAATATAAAAACAAAGGGACAATTTACAGTTGAAAAAGACTCGATTTTCTTTACGTTAATTAATTCTATTGAACGATGGAAAAAAACTGGAACATAGCTTACCCTTTCTATGAGTGGTAAAGGAGTTTGTACAATGTACTGATGAATGAAATATTGGTGTTTGTTTAATCTGTGGTATGAAGGTCAAAAGGTGTTTGGTACTATTTTGCAACGTTGGGTAATTGGTTCGATTCTTGGATGTAAAAAAAATGTTTGTAGGTTTTAAGCTTTTGTTTCATTGGTATAAGAACTAGGTAGTTTGTATGCGATAAACTAAATTTTATTGGAAACAAAATATCATTATTTATGTCACCTGTTCTACTAGAAAAACTAGACAGAGATGTGTCAAACGGACCTTTTTCTGTGTGTTTGTAGTTACTACATACTACGTCATTACATACTTTATGTAACCTTTAAATCTCTCAGGTGCCTTTTGATCATATCTTTAAAGAAAAACTGCACTTCCTCATGGCAGGCAATCCCATTACCTGCTGTAGTACTTAAAACGGGCGTTAAATACTTCTATACAATAAAGAAAATACACACAATCAACATTTTCAATACCAAACCCTCTCATGTAAACACACCTTAACACAAAAATTAGCTTTTATAGAATATTTTTTCTTGTTAGAAAGGTGATAAATCATTTGTAAATTAATAATTAATATGGCAACACTGGGAGGCGACAGACCGTCTAGAATCAAACGAAAATTCACAGAAATTATTTGCATAAGAACGGGGTTTTTAACGTTAACATTTTTTTGCTTTTCGGCATTCGCTTTCCGATTGAGGGTGAAAGATTTGGGTGGATACGGTTATAGAGTATACTTTAGGAGAGTATCTTTCTTAAATAATGATTTATGAACTAAATCATTGATGAATGTATTTTTTTGTTTTTTCAAAAGCCAACTCCCGCACTAAGAATACAAATAATATTGTCCCGTGTGGAATCGAACCTACGACCTCCCGATCCACAAATAATTGTTCCGTGTCTGATTATTATTTGTGCCCGTTGTTTGTAAAAGTTCCCGCGACACAAGAGCAATTCTTACTAGGGGAGTTGTCAAAAAAATATACACTTAAAAACATATTTTATTTATTTATTTTTAAACTTCATATACATAAATGTATACAGGCGGACTTAATGCCAAAGGCATTTTCTACCTTTCTACCTTGGGGTGATGCAGAGATTGAAAGAAGTAGGTGTTTAAAAAAATAAAGATAAAAATATTTTTCATATATTAACTGCAAAACTAAAGGCACATCCACACTAAGTTCAAAGTAACCCTTTCCCTTTATATCGGAGGGATCGAGCAGATGTTTTTAATATCGCAGAGACACCCTCGCCCTGTTTACACTGAGACTATTGTGCGACGTCTTGGCTTAAGGGCGCATTGTAGCTAATACACTTTGATTTTACATATTACGAATATTCCAATAGACTAGCGGTCTCACTAAGTACCGGTTATCTTGCCTGAAAGAATACTGACGGATTTTTTCAAACCTTTGCTGCTACTTTGTCTTTTGAATTGACTATCCGACACTTTTTTATATGCCTGCCTCTCTGGCGCGGTCTGTAGTGTTGCGACTGCCGCGCAAGAGGTCTCAGGCTTGAATCCTGGATCAGGCCAAAAAGTCTTTTCTGAGATTATCTGTTTAAAAATTCTCAGAGATTGCCCGGAGTTAGGAAGTTGAGGTCTTAGACCTCCGTGCTTCGGAGAACACGTAAATCCGTCGGTCCTGCGCCTCTCTCTGGTCGTGTCGGTTTAGCCGTCCCACCAGACAATGAGAGTAAAGGAACAGAGAGTGTACCTGTGTATTGTGCACACACTTGTCCACTATAAACAAAGTCCTACACAGTTGGCTGGTTTCAATGAAACTGGCCGCCGTAGCCGAAATCGACCAGGACGACATCATCATATGCCGTGAAACGGGCTCTAGTTTTTTGCCAATGATTCAATGATTGTGGGTTAAAGTTTCAGCTTCAAATTTATGTCTAAGTGTGTATAAAACAAAAAAATCAACAACCTATTAAATTGGCTCGATAGTTTATTTTCTAGCTTTTCATATTACCAACCTACTAAGCAACCCAAGTATCGTACCTGTTACTCCAAAACAACGGCTTTACTACCACTAAAACGTATCTAACTTTCATTGAAGCCATCTTACAAGTAGATGAGTATAAAACTCAAACATTAATCAAATGTTGCTCAATGACAATTGTAGTTCAAATATTACAGTTTGCTAACCGACCACCAATTATATCGTGTAGTACAATTTATAAGAATAAGCGATTTTATAACTATTTCACTAAGAACTTAACAAAAAAATTTGATTTCTTAGACAATTGCTATAGCATTACTTTTCAAAATTAAAAATATTTATTACTAGCTGACCCGCGCAACTTCGCTTGCGTCACGTAAGAGAGAATGGGTCATAATTTTCCCCGTTTTTGTAATATTTTTCGTTACTACCCCGCTCTTAATGGCCGTAGCGTGATGATATATATCCTATAACCTTCCTCGATAAATGGGCTATCTAATAGTGAAATAATTTTTCAAATCGGACCAGTAGTTCCTGAGATTAGCGCGTTCAAACAAACAAACAAACAAACTCTTCAGCTTTATAATATTAGTATAGATTTACTTCAACAATAACAGTGCATGCCTTAGAAAATGTAAACTCCTTAAAAAGGTTCAATAATTTTATGGTAGGTATAGTTAGTGTTGAACCTTGTGTCAAACTTGTGCAATCCATCAAAAGGATTTTGACATGACTAAACGACTGTTATCTTAATTGACAACAACCAGGAACGACTTTTTACGTACTCTCCGAATCACGGAAACGCTCAACTCATATACCTATAAACTACTTTGTGGCCATCCATCTATGGAATTAAGACGGCCTTTAGTATATTAATCACACAACCAATACTAAGGAAAACAAAGATTATTTACAAACATAATTATCTATAGTAATAAGAAGACTGTCTTTTAATACATCACACACACGACTCAGAAAAAAGAATGAAAATATAAGAAATATAGCATTTATAATTACCTATATAGACCTATCTAAGTTATATGCATCCTACCTACAATGTACAGACAGACATTATGACGATATTTATTGGTTAAAAAGGTAAGTTTCTCACAGTAAAATTTTACGACTTACACAGAATTATAAACAAATACGTTCAAGTTATTTTTACTAGGTAACACGTGTTATTGCGACTTCGATTCCCATTCGAACAAAGCTGTGTAGTTTTTTAAAATCGTAAAACTTAATTATGTGAAATATGCTATACAACAAATCTATGTTTAGTGTTTTCAAATCGTAGAACTGATCACGTCGGCGATGTCTTGCAAAAATGTCAGGTGCGTAGTACTCGTAACCGGCGGTCTTGTATGACAAGAAGTATGTATGTGAATGAAGAATGGGAAGTTTGTAAGGATCGTGCTCATTCTCTGGTCTCTGCCTTCCTGTCTTTGATTTTCAAAGTGCTCAACCCGAACTTTTTCAGCGTGATGGACCCAACTCTTAACTCCTTTTCATTACAGTAACATAATGTTGCCTATTAGGACGGTATTACGTTCAATTTAGCTATGTTAAAAATACACCAAGTTATTGCACAAATATTGATGTGATCCGGAGATAGTTCTTTCGGATATGTACTATGTGTCCGTTGTTTGTATGTTTGTAAAAGTCCTCGCGACACAAGAGCAATTCTTAGTCCGGGAGTTGTCTTTAATCAATCTCTTATCAATCATATTACATGCGAATTATAGCGATAACTTTTTTCGGTACTATACTTTACTCGACGTTTTGGCACACATTACACTAGCCGTGGTCACAAACCGTTTACTTAAGTCTTGCAACACGAAACTTAAAAAAAAAACGATAGAAACGGACGTCTCAAACCTTTTCTTATTTCCAATCGCTCCTCTTTCCATTTGCACCATAGGTACTGTCGTCAGAATGGTTGCGTGCGCTCGCTATACATAATTACATTCGCACGATCGACTCCCGCGCAACGCAATTATTTTGTCACTATTTTCATCAACGCTAATTCCTTTTGTTTCCAAAACTTTTATTGTAATGTCTCCATTTTGTATTTGTAATTATAATTTTGTTTCCGGGAGTAAGCTAAGACTGCATTAGATTGAAGCTATTAAGACATTTGGACAGTCTTCTCAAAGAGTGAAGGTTTAGGGTCTTACCCCCCGTTTCTGAGGTACATTTAGCGGTAGTTTATCCTATTCAATAGCGTTTAAACTCATATAAAAAAAACGCTTTTGAATTGATGAATTACCGCTAAAAGTACTCAGAAATAGGTGGTTAGACGCCTACCAGACATGCAAGCATATTCATAGTATTGCACCGACTTAGCAAACACCTGAACAGATGAACAGCAAATTAGGTTTAGATAGTCCAGAATGTTATGTTAAAAGGATCTTACATCATCAAAAATTACCTTAACTTTTCTAAAGGTAAGCAAAGGAGCAGAACCGAATGAATTTCACAAAATTTTATATCATTTACTTACAATCAATTCCGCTTCGAATATTCTTAAAAAACAACTTCACAATACTACACCTGATTACTCTATAAATAATCAGAAATTACTAACATAATAATAATAATATTAATTACAAATAAATACAACTTGCAATCATCTCAACACACAAAATTTCCACTCCAACTCACATTTTATGGTTCATATCTAAGTCAAATCGACTTCTATACGAACCACAGTTCGTTCTCCATACATTCACTCAGTCCCCTTCGCGTTGTCCCTCGGAAAATGTAATGAAAATCGTGAAAACCGCCGCGTAATGCCATCTAGCGACGAGCGGACTGTAACTAGATTAGCGAAAATTTTGCCAACAAGGATTACCGAGTGATGACTTGAGACAAAAAGTTAGTTATGTGAATGAGATTATTGAAGCATAATGTGAAGTATTTAAAACTGAATTTATTATAATTATAATAACACATTATAATTAAGATGATTTTTCATATACTAATAGACGTTTTTTATAATAGTCGGATATTTAAAAGTTATACTTTGGTACAGGTGTTTCGTGTTTTTCCGAAATGAACTAAAATATAAGTGAGCATTTCTGTAAGGTATTAACCTCGGCCGGTAATTTACACCTGCGATACCATCGACCAATAAGTCTTTACTTGACAACATAATCAAACATTTTTTATCATAGCCGAGAGGTGAAAGGCCCAATAATTGTCGGTATTAAAGATTAATACCTCAACGAAACACGAACAAACCTAGTAACCGAATTTCGGGTGGCGCGAAACAAAAACTGACCTACATCTGCGCCCTACCGAGTTCAGCCACCCCTGCCGACAACTGAGACGATCACCCTACGCGTCTTGCCCTTACGTTACTGCACTTTCTAATCATTCAACGTGATAGCTAATACCCTATTTTTATTTTTCGATTGAAAATTTTCTTTACCAAAAAAATGTCGCTGCAAAAAATGGTTAAAAATTAATACTTAAATCCAGGAAGTTGAGGATTTTTTTATTGAATCATGTGTAGTAAAATATAAAGAAAAAAAATTAACGTGTTTGGTATTTTTAAATAGTCACAAAAAATGAGGGTAGGCGTGTTTGTTGTGGTCACAAGTGGTAGAGTAAATGTAAACAAATGTACGCTCCACGAGCCGGGCGTCCAAGGAGCGGGCAGTCAATCGCGCCGCAAAAAAAGCGCATCCTATTATCGACTACAACAAAAGGACTTGTGCAGTGATACCTAAGTACACATCTCGATTCATCGTCTCGACTCGATCCGCCGAACCGATCCTATTGGCGCGCCCCACTGTCGCCGCGGGGGAAAGGGACCGCAAGCGGCCGCGGAGCGAAGAGCGATAAGGAGGGAGACGGTCATCTTAGCTACCGAGTGGCGTCCCACTGGGCGGGGCCGCGCCAAGGAGTGAGCCTCAGATGCGCGTAGTGTTGGTGGGGCTACGTCCGAAGGATCGCACTGCAGTCGTGTGCCGCGACAAGCACGCGCGCCCGCCGCCACGCCGCGCTCCGCGATCCTCGCCTTACGTAATAATAACTAATCGGATCGAAACCCTACCTCCGATAATCGATTGTGATTGCAAACTGTCAATAATTGTACACTGATTTTTTTTATTTATTATAATTTTTTTCCTCGCCGCCATCGGTCGTTAGTGAACTTGAGTTTTGTGTACACTGTGTCATGTTTTTGTTTTGTTTTCGCTCAGACTTGAGAGATTATTTTTGGGCGTAGCTGACTGTGTTTCGCTTTTATAATTTAGTAACATTATTGTTACTAGTGCGAGTGTTACTGATAAACAATTGTCGAGATAAACAGTTGTTGTGAATTATTTTGACTTAGAAGTGTTATGTGGAACATTGTAAAGATTGTGATTGAACAAGAATCAGCCGTGAACACACGTAAGTGTTTGTTTCAGTGTTTTATATTTGTGTCGTGATAATTAGGAAAAGTGTGATTTTTATTAAGATAGATAATTTTGATGGTCGAAAATTCTAAGTGTCGTTTAGAAGTAATCTTACAAGTCCGTGCAACTTCTAACGTAGTTAACTCATAATTCTTGCGTTCTAACAAGATTTTAGGCCAACTGGACAAGAGTTTTACGACACACAATATTTCGAAAACTAAGTCCAGATTACCGGCTAAGTCTGTGAACAAAAATTGGACCGAGAAAATTCTACAGCACAAATAAATCTGACATAACCAAATAATGAACTATACAGAATTATATATCAAAAATCATCGCATTAATCCGTCCAGGAAATAATAAATATAAGGTTAAAATATTCTCAATTTCACCTGAGAATGTGTTCTCATTAAAAAATAAAAAGTCGGATGCAGTCGGTACATTTGATCGATAAATCAAATGATCAATTGCGATTGAAAGTTAAATGGCGAGGAACGCGGGCGGCGGCCTTCTGCCGGCGTTCCGTCTCTTAACTGTGACTGATCAGACAGACGATAATTGCTCACATCACCCTACATTTTATTTCTCAGAAAATAAAGAGTGAAAATAAAACAGATTTTTTTTCGTAAAAATAAAATTTTATTGAATTGAAAATTTTTTGTTTAAATTATTTTTTATGTTAAGTGTTTTGAAAAAGTAATAGTGATTAAATTAATTTTAGTGGGATAGTGAGAATAATATGTATGTTTTAACTGTGATATTTAAAAAGTGAAGCCTCTCGGCAGGTTTCAAAGACAATCTTGTTGAAGGAAAGATTTATTCGAAAGAAATCTACAAGTTCATATGTTTTACAAAAATTATGATAATCAGTATGATTTATTATTTTCTGCATATTTTACAAAATGTAGGAAGTTTGGTGAGATACCAACGTGTGAATTAATTTTATAGACTTAGGTTTAGTCTCAGAATTCATATAGAAGGACTAAGTAAATAATTTTAGGAGCACAAAATGATAAGTCCTTCAGGTAAAAAATAATATTTTTATGACCAAAATGTGGTTAGGATATAAATAAACTATAAATAAATCTGTTCAATTATATTTTTTTCTAGACATGTTCTTTAACTGTTTCATTCGAACGAGTTTATCTTTTAACAAAAGTCGGTCCATTTTTTGTTTAACCAAAAATTAACTTAAGAAACTAAAATGAAGTCGGTTTAATTATTCTCGTACAGATGGCGTTCAGAGGTCTTTGACCTCGCGACTTAACTGTTGAATTAAACACGACAGTTTCCGGACTTTAATTTATTTAAATATTAATTATTAAACAATAATTTTAATATGACAGTACAATAAAGCAATGATTTTTACAATTACAATAAATAATTGATTGGAAAAAAACATTAGCGTTTTATGCATAGGGTAGTCAATTAAGCGATAAATAAGTTTGAAAAATGCGATATGTAAATCATTACAAATTGCAAACTAATAATGAATATTGAATAATTGTACAAAGCGCGGACAGGTGTTTTTTACAGTATCACTTTGCAGTTAATTCTAATTAGTAAATGGATAAAAACCTAATCGATTCTAAACAGTATCGATTAACAGTGAATCGAATAACACGAGAACGTGATAATGTGGGATTTTTCCATTGTTACTTTGATATGTCGAGTTTTTTGCTGTGAGAACATATTTTTATGATAAATTACCTATTCTACGCATACATTGAAACAAATAAGAAATACGACGATTTCATTTGACAATAAAATACTGTCTTTACTATATTGTTAAATGAAAAAACATTAATTATTTTATTAAAAAATGTTTTACTGATCAACAATTTAGAAAAGTGTAACAATTTTTAAAGTCCGTATAATTATTATTTTTGTTCAAAATATATTAAAATGTTATGTAAAAATACAGTTCAAGTTTATAATAGTTTAAATTAACTTCGGTTATTGTAACCGTTGTCGAAGGGAATGTTAAGGGAGTGAACTACATTTGTAGGTGAAGGGCTAAGGCAATGTGAGGTCGTAAGTTCAAACCGGACCCTTTTGAACTATTACAAAGGGCTACTCATAGCGCAGGTATTTTAATAGCTTAGTAAAGGGTTCGCGGAAATATTGAAAATGTAATCGCATATTTCGGAATTTGAATTCATTTGTTTTTGGAAAAATAATTGTTAATTCGATTAAATTATTATTGTTGGACTGGAAAACTTATTGCAATAATTGTTAAGTTGACACATTAAGAGTGTTATAAGAAAATGTATTTTTCTATGCGTAATAAAAATCACACTTTTTCTAATATTGTTGTGTATGTGTTATTTAGTAATTGTGTTATCTCTAATTAGTTTTTTAGAAATGGTTCTAATTCTTATTAGAATGTACTTGGAACTGAAAAGTTTGAAGTTGAGGGATAATTACTAAGCTAGCGAGTTTGTCAACGAATTATTAGATTATCATACAAAAAGTTGTGTATAAGAGAGTATGAATGTGGATGAAATAAGAAGTACCGTTTTGATATCTCTGCTCACCGCAAAGGTTCGAAGGGATAACGTTTTCTTCCCTAATTGTAAGATGTTATAAATTAGATGTCGTTTTAAAAAATTGGCTAAGTCTTACTTAGATTAGAGAAGAAATAGAATAAAATAAGTAATTTTAAAGAATCAATTAAGTAATAGGTAGTAGTATGTTCATTTGTTTCTGAAAAATGTTAAGTCCCCAGCCCGGGAAGAGGGCTTGAAAAACCTCTCCCAATACGGGAGGAGACCCTATCGTTGAAACAACCATAGGTGAAATATATTTAGTAATAATGAATGCTGTTGCTATGCCGCTACTGTTCCGTCACGGGTTCGATTCCCACACGGAAGAACTATTTGCATGTTTTTTCTTGCTTCAAATCTGGCTGTACTTTGTGTCCGTATCATAAACGTTTTTTCGATATAAGATTACTTTTGCTTATAAACTTAGTAATAAAATGTTTATATGTAAACTAAACTAAAGTTCCTTTATGTCGCGGTTAGTAATGAATGATCATCGTGCGATCTCGGGTTCAATTCCCGAGCAAAGTAGTATTAGAATTTTCTAATTTAAATTAGATTTTTTCTCAATAGTAACTTGGAGGCACTTAGCCGGATAAATAGCAATGGGACATAGTAAAATGTGGGTATAATTCTCTTTTCTGCTTAAACCTTTGGGTATAACAGTCGTGATGTATGTTTTATTCGAGTGTGTATTTGCTCTACTTATAAGCATAGAGTCGACTCTATATATAAATCTGTCAAAGCTATAATGGTATTAATTAAATGATGATACCACATGTTAAGAACTCTACAATATGTAGACGGTAGAGTTTGTAATTATCTATACTAATGTTATAAATATGATGTATGAATGAGAATAAATATACGTTTAGGTTATGAAATTGAGTCTCTACTTTTATTATTTGTAAAATGTAGAAATAAAAAATCAAATCATTTATTTATTTAAGTCTATTACTTAAGACTTGTGATGGTCAAATACAGTGGGCAAATATATAGCAAT
This sequence comes from Anticarsia gemmatalis, assembly GCF_050436995.1. NCBI lineage: Eukaryota > Metazoa > Arthropoda > Insecta > Lepidoptera > Erebidae > Anticarsia > Anticarsia gemmatalis. Next base: position 974,354 of record NC_134764.1, on the reverse strand, counting down.
ATGGAGATATAATATTATCAGGTAGTTTCCGGGTTCGATTCCTGAGTACTGCAATTGGGATTTTATGTCAAGAAATGTTCGGAGTTTTCATGTAGAAGTTACTGAATAGTATACGGTAGAGATAAAAATGATACTTGGGAATGGATAAGACTTCTGCTGTTCTCTGCTTAGTCCTTTTAGGATAACTTGCATGTTTTCTTTTATGATATTAGGTCGGGAAAAAAGTCTTTTCGCATTATAGTATGTATGAACTTGTAATAAAATCTCTTTGGCTTCAGGAATCACAAATGAGTACACAGTTCATTAGGTTTCTTTCAGTGAGCTCGTGAGGTACCCAAATATCGAGCTTGTTTGTGTAGAGAAAAGATTTTATTACAAGTTTAAACGTACTATAATGCGAAAGACTTTTTCCCCGACCTAATATAATTTAAATAGATTTATAAAAGTTTCCTAATACATAGTAAATAAGCTATTAATGTGTTAAGTGTAGTTATTTTAGTGTGAGAACAAGGGGTTCAATTCCCATATAAACTTTTGATTTAGTTTACTAAACAGTTGTACTCGTAACCGGCGGACATGTATGTAAGATGTATGGATATGAATGAAGCAAGTGTTTCTGCTTAACCCCTATAGGATTATCACATGGCGCAAATTCTGGAGGTTATCTAGCTAATACCACAAGTAAGTTTCGGGTTCGATTCCCAGACGAAGAAAATATTTGAAAAATCTATAATATGAGTGCTGATTTTCTAAGAATTATTTTATGACAAATTCCATACCTTCCGTATATATTATTATGTCCTATAGGTTCGCTTCTTTATTCTAAATATAAATAAATTCTTTAACTTACATATTGGACATATTTATATAGACATATTATCTCACTATAGTCTAACAACTTAGTAGAGAGCCTAGTCATGCACGATTTAACTAGACTAGATAGATTATAATGAAGTACCTACCTCCTGTGTTTCCAAAATAAAATACCCATATCCAGCAAGTCACCATCCGTTGTATAGGTTCAAAATGTTGAACAAAAACCTTACGCATCTAAAAAGACTCTCTACTAAGTTGTTATACTATACAACATACAAGATACATACTTATTCACCTGAGTCGGCCCGCTATCGGACTTCCTGTCAATAGTAACTTACTACCTATATACCTATAGTTATATTTCAGGCGTGGGATTGAACCACGTCGTGTGCTCCCATATAGTTCGATTTGTGACGTCATTATTAGTGTTAGGTTATACAGGGTGTTGGTTTAATAAAGATTATGTTTTTTGTATTTATTTTGAGGAATATTGTAGTATGTGATAGTTTGTTCACGGACATTAACGTTATAAGTAATTTTGAATAGATAACAAATTTAGTTGTCAATGAAAATTGATGTTTGGTTTGCAATTTTTAATATTAATTGAAGCCATAGTATATGTAAGAAACTTATATTTAAACCAAAGTTTTAATATAATAGTTATGAAACTAATAAAGGCTTACCTTTTAGGTACGGGTCCCTAAAATTGGTCGTATTATTTTCAAAATAACGCCCAATGTCATGGCAAAAGCAATTCAAAATATTAATAATTTGCAGAAAACCATTTTCAAAAGAATTCTCAGCAATAAAAACTATCAAAATTTCAAATGACAAGAAATCGTTAAAACTCAGAGATTGTAAACATTTCGGTCGAATCCAACGCGAACGCAATCAAAGCGGTTTATTATCGAATATGTACCAAGTTATATTACAATTGTGTATCACACACACGCAATTATTACACATTTCGATACGCCAAACGCGTATTCGTGTAAATATTTGTAAATAATACAACATATGCTTCACATCTGTAGCTCTCAGAATAGTTTTGGACTAAAAATATGAATTATCAAAGGCCACATCGTAATCCCATTACTGTCCCACTGCTGGGCACGGGACTCCTCTTGTAATGAAAGGGGGAAAGGCTCCGAGTCCACCACGCTGGCTAAAGGGCTTGGTGGGAACTTGCATCTCATTTACAACTGTTTCAAAGAAGGCTCAGGCATCCTGAAATTTGTTATTTTTACCGTGAAAACAAATGACTATAGATAAAAATATTTCTAATACTTACATCTCATAAGATGACTAATCAGTGTATTGCCTAGGGTTCGAACCCTAGACCAAATGCGTAAAAGGCTAGGACTTTTACTACCTACTCGGTTCTATTAATCAACTCTTGGGTTTGAACCTAGGATAATTTTAGTAAACAGAATAATTATCCCGATTACCAATGACATATATTTTTTATTTGTTAACAAAATTATGCATAAAATAATAATCATTGGAATTAATTTGTAAAGGCATCAAAATAATCTTTAAAATAAATTTCAAACACCCTGTACATACTACAGCGTCTGATATTGTTTATTTTAAGTTTATCTGCAAGCCGGTAAGCCGAGACGCAACGCGACTCCTGCGCAATGATCGATAAATACAAATGATCTATAAGATCTATAGATCACAGGATGTCTGTGGGAAGTAAGTGGAGCCGGGATATTTTTATTGTTTCACTTGTATTGTTTACTGTGGGAGTTTAGGTTCGGTTCTTGAGTCGTTTTGTCTTGTAATAGGTTGTGCATAAAGTAGTCATAGTTAGAATCTATGGCAAGGTAGGTCACCACGCCTATAATCTGCTATGGGGTCTTGGGTTCGATTCCATCTCGGTACAAGTATTTCTGAAATTCATTGATGATTTAGAAAGCATGCGCTTTAAGCACTCTTTCGTAAAAACAAGTAGCAGCAGAAAGTTCTATAAAGTTAACCATTTTATGGTATAAGCCCATTCGCGACTAATTAGTGAACACCCCAGGACCAGAAGTGATACACTAACTACCCCAGACCATAGGGGCAAAACAGTTGACTCTAGTTAACCACTAACCATATACATTAATACAAAGTTACCATTAATTTCCTATTTTATCTTACACTTACCCTTATTCTGCTTACCACCTACTCAAAAATAGTTCCCATCTTAATTACTTATATCATTACCTATAAAAGGTAAAATTATCTAGCTACATATGTATATAAGAATCTCATTCATAACTCATACGATAGATGTTTCGAGAAAGTCGTTGGCAATTGACAAACGGTTACGGTAATAGAACACCGATTCATTGCTATATGCGCGTCCCGTGAATCCGCTTGTTTGTGTCGCGATATGTTACACCTTGTGGTGCAAGGTATAAGCAGAGAGGCGAGCGGAGAGCGGAGCGGATGATTGATAACGCTAACGTTTAAATTAGTAAGTTGATTTCAATATTTAAAGACATAATTTAATCAAATCTATAATTTTGATGATTTTGACCTCAAGGTAGTCTGTTTTATCTGATAATTAATCCTTAAAAATGATATAATAAAGTACTATCGCAAAAGTTAACCAAAATATATAACCGTTTCCTGTACCTATTTGTAAACCAATTGTCTCATTTAAATATAGTATTTACGCTAGGTTTAGAAAAACAAACAAGAACGAATAAAATACAGTGCTAAAGTTAGTTGGTAATTATTTACATTATAAAATAAAAGCAATTCAAGCAAACCTATCACGAAAAGCACTAGAACAATCCACACAAAATCGCTCCCACCCACACTTTAGACCAACGTCCCTTCATTCACGATTCTTTCCAACCGAATTTCAACCTTATTCCTTCACCAAAAGGTCCAATATCTCTTATCACAACCGTGAGAAAATATGTCAATTCTTTACTGGTTGATAAGAAATTGCTGATGGTCGAAATTAGAGACGGAAGCGTTTTTTATACGTAAACAAAATTATTTTTTCTGAAAGCAATATTTTAATGTTGTTGTATTTTTATTGATTAGTTAGCAGTTAGGTAGGTTAGTTACTAGTAATTCTGATAATCTAGAAGCTTAGGAAGCGGTATTTGTGTTAGTCATACTACGAGTTTGTTGTTAGGGGGTTAACAGAGAGGTGTGATGAAGTCTGTTTTGAGAATCTTATCTTTTGAATTGCTATACGTAGTTTATTTAGTTAGTTCATAAGTTTTTTTTTAATCCATCGCTGTCCCACTGCAGGGCAATAAGTAAGCAATAAGTCTCCTTCCAAACGAGGGGGAGGGGTTAGGCCTTGAGTCCACCACGCTGCCCAAGTGCGGGTTGGGGACTTTGCATGCCCTCAATAGATGTATGTGGAAATAAAAAACTTACCAGTCTAATAATACACTAACTACGTACTTACGTATAATTCAAAATAAAAATCTATTTTGGTATTACTGGGAATCGAATCCGAAGACCATTATTAACAATGCCGCTACTAAGTACCAAACTATAGTGATTAACACCAACACGTAATTTTTCAAAACTACTTTACCCTATTAAATATACTCAAGAGTATAAAATTTGCCTTTAGAAAAAATCTCCCAATGTTTCAAAAATCACCATAATTACTTCTAAAAAATTGTCACACAACAAACAATAATAAAAAGATCAAAACTTATAAAAAGTTCTAACCAATATTATTCTCAAAGTACATATGGCAAAATCGGTGCCTTTAGTCTTCAAAAAAAAAGAAAAAAATAGCTCCCTCTCCCTCTAATGTATAGCTCTGTCCCCCTCTTCTCGCACATGTGGGCTCCGACTGGTATCAATGGATATGATCGTTTTTTCAAAATAGTTTTATTTAATACGTTACTTAGAATTTATTGGTCATCATTGCTTGTATGATGTTTGAAACAAGATTTTCGTACATGTGTTTATTATTTTTATAGGTTATTTATTGAGGAAGAGACAAATATACTATGACTGGAACTAACTTCTACTAATCAAAGTCACCTAGAAGCTGCATATATTCAGATACTATCTTATACTGTATAGCAAAGAAATAATTCTGCATCTCAGTTGCTTAAAATATATTCTAATAAAAAAGGATATCAAACCAAATCTAGGTTATCTATAAGCCAAATTTCATCAAAATCTGTTCAGTAGTTTTTACATTTCAGAGTAACAAACATTGCCTTTACCCTTTTCAAAATCAAGAGACCAATTATTACAAAAATAGATTATAATTTCTTATAGACTATAATCATAAGGGACCAATTTGTCTAAAAATACCCCAGATTTTCTTCTAAACCAATCCATAATCTTAATATCTACTATATGATAACTAAATAAAACACATTGTATCGGCAAACAGCACCTGAACGACAAGTAAATCGAACCCACGTCCTACAATAGAACGACATTCATGTTACAATTAATAACTGAACCACATGTCATATTAACAATGTTACGGGCTGTTAAAATAACCTGTCATTTTCAAACTATAGTCAGGGTTGCCAGCTGGAAATATGTAAATATAAAATAAGTTCGAGAAGACTGGATTTAATATCACTGGTAACATTATTCTTGAAAAGTTTGGTTACAATTAACGCCTTTTTCTATTAGTGACAACCATAGCCAGTTGCGCTCACCGGTCGGTGAACGATCTGTGGGTTAAGCAACCTTTGGCGCTTTCATTCCATAGATGGATGACCGCATAGTGATATTTGAACTGAGCGTCCCCGTGGTTCGGAAGGCACGTAAAAAGTCGGTCACGGTTGTTGTCAATTAAGATAACAGTCGTTAAGTTAAAGGCCTTTCGAGCAGTTTGAACAACTTTGACACTAGGTTGACCACTAACCATACGATAGATAGATAGACTTTCTCCACGTCGTCCTATCCTCGACATCGTCTTTCAGAGTCATCCCTAGTGCCCAAAAATAGCCGTAGCCATTACATTGTGCAACGAGAGAGATCTGCCAATGGAATCAATAGCTCGACGAGCTGCCAGCGAGAAATGTCACGACACGTGCGTGCCTGCCACCTTTATTGAGATTAATCATTCAATACAGCATCATTATATTATTATTATAACTTAGATACGGGTTTAATTTTAATCTATTTGACATATGACTTGTTGGGCAAGGATCTTCAGCCTTAAATGAGAGGACATTTGATGATGCTTGATATTCCGGACAATAAGGAAGTTGTAAGTGTCACCCATCCACAGCACAACCTAGGCAAGCGGGGCTTGACCTGAGAGATGGCTGTTCTTTCTTAGCCACGAGCTCCTCATTTCATTCCCTTAACAATTGTGTAAAAAGTTCGTGCATGGGAAACCAAAGGTTAGGTAACTAAGTTACACCCGGTATCTCAGTACATTTAGCGGTAGTTTAAACGCTATTGAATAGATAAACTACTGCTAAATGTACCTCAGAAAGCGGGGGTTACCAATGCTCTTCTTTTCTTTAAGAACATTTCTTACTAGTTATTAGTACAAACAATCATAAGTCCATAGACTGTAGAAAATCGAACTACAAACATCACATGACTAACGATTTACAAAAAAACCTTTTCAACTAATCCTTGATTTACGATTACACATCAATTCAGAAGCTAAACTTTTCTAAAATCTCTACATTCTTAAAGAAGATTCAAAGGAAGTGTTAGGACAAATCCATCAATAAAAGTGTATCATAAATATGAGGGGTATTTGTATGTCTGTATCAATAACTTGGAGCGTTCGACAGTCCCAGTGAAACAGTGCTGTCCCACGCGAGGGTGGAATAGTCGTGATGTTGCCATGAAATTGAGGATAGATGGGATAGAATTAGGTTTGAGGAGTCTTTGAAGAACTGGTGCTAGATATTAGTTTTTGGGTTGAGGTTATTGTGTAGTGTATTCTTCCGTAAAGTCTGGAAATATTGAATACTATAATGTATAATCCTTTTAATCGTTTTATAATAAAACTTCCTTTCTCTAGCTGAGAAACAGATCAAAAATACAAATATCGATTAAATATAATTCGATAAAAAATAGAATCATTGGTTAATTAAAAGGCTAACACTTACTTAAACCAGACAATATTTTTTGTGCTTACTGACTTTGAAATTCACATTTTCAGAGGTTGCAAACTGATATAATTTTACCAATAAATCTATATTAATTATTAGTCGTATCCTAAATCAATCCGTCTCTTCCATAGTCACCCTACAATTAGGGGAGTCAAAAATGTCATATTAGATATTCGGATGTGTTTTTTTGTCCGTCACTACGACGGGACGCGGAATAATGTGCTACCTGTGTCTTACACACGTTTGGAAAACATTAAAAATCTAATATATTGTCTTTGAGTCTTTTATTGCAGCCCTGGGAATAAGGGTTGATTAACTCATAAAGTAAAAGTGTAGAAAAAACTAAGGTTTTTTCTAATAATTGACTTAGTAGATTCACCATTTCTAGCTTCTGATTAAAATGGCTATAACTGGCTTTAAGTCCATCACATATAGCCTATACGGTTAGGTGTTTAAAATGAGAAGTTTTCGAAACATATATAAAAAATTCGCAAAAGATAAACATAAATAAAATAACAAAAAAACAATAAAAAACCTTTGGGATAAACATTAATAATAAAAAATCAACTAAAACTACTATTACATATTTTCGTTTCTTCAAATCTCTCTTTCTCTCTCAAATATGTAATATTCCGTGTGTGTCCTCCCATCTCAAAAACGGCTTGTTCGTCTCAGATACTTTTTTCCCAGTTCAATAACCATTTTAGTGCGTTTTGGTAATAAATATATTGTCGGTATCCTCCCCTTCTATGAAGCGTTAACTACATAATTATGTCAACTAACAGAACGTAAAGTTTTTAATGAATTTTAAATTACTTATCAAGGGATGTTAATTTTTGGGTAAATATTTTTTTTTATGTTAAGTCACAGGTTCGGTGCTTGGTTCTAGCTAAAAAAATGTACAATGTACAAAAATATTTGTAGAAATTAGGATTATTATGCGGTATAAAAGTAAATTATAATTATATTAAATGCGAATGAGGCAAGGGAATTTTGTAAGGATTGTACCAAGTGGCGTTATTTGGTCTGCATACCCCTTTAGGAAAAAGGCGATATATTATTATGTATGTATGCATGTATATGTAGTTATAGTCTGTTCTTGACAAAATGTGCTGTTTTGAATCAATAAGCTTGTCATGTGTATACTTATATACCAAATATAGATAATATAATAGCCATATTATGTGTCTTATAAATAATAATTAATATTATAATAAATTCTATTAACGTATTACGTACGTTACGTATTATAACAATTCACCTTAAAAAAAATGCATCGTTACACATTTTACGACCTTTCGAAAAAAAACCTTCACTTTTATAATCTATTTAAAAATATTTTAACAAACTCTATGACAATAATTTAATGAAGAAAAAAGAAATTAACCACCACACCTGCCAGTGACACGCGACTCGATACAACTGTATCGATAATCGAGCATTTAATAATCGACTAAACTATCGTGATAGTAGGACGTTAGTGATGTCCCTTATCGCAAGTGAAATTGAAATTGATCATTTTGTTAAATTGACGTTTATTGGTCTGATAACCGTTATTTGTCGTGACAAAAATTGTTTTTGTGTAATGTGACATTTGGAAAAAGTCAATTGAATTTCTAATGCGTATTATTTTGAAATCTAATCGGTTTTACAGTTGATTACTTAATTACATTATTGGTTAACCTTTTGTTGTTGAGTTTGGTATATTTTTACGGAGAAAGGTAGACTTTCTTTGTTTTTTAAAATTTAGTTATACCTACTATTTTTCCTTACCGGTAGTTTAACTGCAACGGATACATTATTTACATGAAATATATTCTAGCAGAGTTCAATAAGTCATGAACAGTTGTCAGTATTATACAAAAAGCTGTAAACAATCGCATAATTCCACCACTATCCCACATTTACATTCACTCTACGCTACTCTCGCGAACAAACAAACTGAAAAACTTCACAGCCATCGATTTTAACTCCATTCAATAAAAGGACACTCGTTTTAAACCAATACGACAAAAGGGCACTTAGCACACGTCCGAAAACCGCTCCGGTTAAAAAGCGAAAACAAAACGTATCAATCAAAGAAGAGAGATGAAATAATCGAATTGTTGAACGACCGTACTACAAAGAGCACAAACGAAGAACCGCAGATTCGAAAAAAGTAAAAAAGTTCGCAACATGACTAATATCTGGCACAAAAGTTCAGTGTCGATAACTGAAACAAAAGGAAACGGAAGGGGGAAGGCATTCAGAAATGGAACGGGAATTGATTCTTTTTGAATTTCGAAGTCATTTGTCGGGATTTGGTTTCTTTTTTTAATTGACAGATGGAATAACTGTGTACCGATTTAGTCGATTATGCTTTTTGAGTCTATCTTAGTCGATTCAAAACATGTTACGTGTCAAGTGCAATTAGTTTTTTTGAGTTATTTATTGGTTCTATAAATGAAGCACGAAGAAATACTATATTAGCAATTCTAATAGAACAAAAAATATGAAAATATATCCAGTGGAACTAATCTTGTATTCTTCAGTTAATCCATTGCATGTGAATAAATAATTAGGTTAGAAAGTTTTGTAAAAAACGCCGAACTAAAAGGCATCGATTGAATGGAAACTAGCGAACTTTTCTGTCACGAAACACAACGTTTTCGATGCACGATAGATTTTTACTGCTGTTCACTATCGGCTTTTGTTCACCGCCAAAATTTATTTACATCCCATTCATAAACAAACCATGGGAAAATATACTCTATGTTACCGTAATAAGGACTATAAGGGTGAAATAGACAGAAGTTTATTGGTAATACCATTTCTTCGATGTATTTTAGAATTTGAGGGTATTTTTTATTTACAACAGTGATAAAAATGTTTGCGGCGATGTTTTTCCTTCGGATATATTGTCGAGTGTAGTCTTTGGATAGTCGTAAAATAGTTTTTAATGGTTTAGTAAATCATTATAATGATATAGGTAAACGTATACTGTGAGGTATGAGGGAACAAAGTATTTTAGGAACGATTTCGTTAATAGATATTAAAATAAACGACTGTTAATTTATTTTATTTCGACGTAATGGCACTTTAATGGTGGTATACAGTCGACTTTAAAACCAAATACCAATAAAATCGACCATTCGAAGTTTACTTTTTTTGTTAGTCGAGTCTCAAGTACAACACTATTACGATTCTATCCTCAAACAATTTTCAATTACCCGCCAATTTGGAACGACCAAGTACACGACACAAACCACTTAGCGACACGACAAATTTACAATTCTAATACACAGTTAATTTATATTATATTCTAACGTATACATATTTTAGGATTTTGTCGAAAAATAAAGTTGTTAGAAGCCATTCTAGTAGGGGACGGAACGGGCGGGCGGCACGCGAGAGATCTCTATCGATGACAAACTTACCGAAATCTATCGAACAATCGATACAATTAAAACAATCCTTATGCTTATTGAAATTAGGTTTAAGATTAAACAAAAGAATTAAAACAACTGCAAATGTAATTATGTCAACAGCCCCAGACGTCTGATTTTGAAATTTTATATTTTTTTTATTCAAGGTGTCTATATTTGAAGTTGACATGATAGGGAATGAATTTATACAGCCTATTTTAATTTCGACTACTGACATTAAAATTAAAAATGCATCCATTGATATTTATGGCTACAACCGTGACATTCAATAGACAGTTCAATTTTACTTTTTAAATTACAAATATCATGATGCAAATTGTACATAAATTTACCATATGTTACTTTCATGCATGATAGTGAAAGAAAATAGAAAATAAAAATATATTTAACCCATTGCTGCAAGCCACTGCTACTCACTGCTTTGCAAAAGAATGAGGAAGGGGTGTTGAGTCCACCATGCTGGCCAGCTGCGGAAATAAAAAGAGCTTACAAAAAATTAAATACAAGCAAAAATTTACAAAATGTCAAACGACGAAATGACACCACAGAATTAAATATCTTTAACAGCTATTTTAAACATACAACTCATTCAACCCGTCACACAAAACGATCGATATCTTTTCGATAAATTTATAAAATAAATACCACTGTTTAACAATATTATTAAAAACCCTTTTGTTATAACAGAAATTTCAAACAAATACGCAGGGGTAGTAACGAGTACTTATCTATACGATCTGACCTCCCCCCACTAATGAATATTAACTAATACGAGTGTGTAACTACAATGTATTCTCCATGACTCACTATAAAGGAAATGTATTAATTTTCTACTTTTCATTCGTAATATAAATATATTTTACGAGTATACTAACCGTAACCTAAATGGCACATCACTAAAAGTTTCGGATAACTTCGATTGTACTTTCAAATCCAGAGCTTAAAAATTAAAAAGTGAGCCGATTTCATTTTCATATAATTTAGAAAAAAGGCGTAACTTATTCACATTAATGAAAATGTGTTAGATGACTATTTGCTATATAAAGTAATATAATAATAGCAAATGTAAAAAAAAATAGTGTCAAAATACTATCTTAAAAGGTATTTAATGCGTACCTAGAAATACAGTAAGTAATCGTACCTAAAAATATTACAGATAGTTATAAATTTAGATATTGCAAAAGTAAAGACGTCTTAAGATACTCGTTTGACAATTCAGATGACATATGATACAGCATAGTGTCGTTCCACTCGACTAATTAACATCATTCGATTCGTAAAATCGACTAATCGATTCAAGGCGTGTGCTGTTCGTGCGGCCGGGTAATCCTGTTTGCATATCGGCCAGCACGAAACTCCCGCACTTATCATGTTTATTGATTGACACGCCAGTAACTTAGCGTACCAACCCCACCGGCCAACTTGGACGTACAATTCGTTAGTTTTAAGCGACAATACTATAAGAAAAGTAGAAATACTAACTCTCTTCTCTTTGACTGCCACCGTGGCGCAGTGGTTTAGGTCACCACACCGCTACCTTTGCGTCGGAAGGTCACCGGCTCGATTCCCACACGGAACAATTATTTATGTGATCTAAAATCACTCCTTATTCCCATAGAGGTAGACAAAGACCAAAGAACACCACTTTTTACGATTCTAACAAACTTCCTTTGCTTTTTCACATTCGTACATCTTATCATAAAGGACATAGCTTTAAATATCTGATCATCACTTTAACAGATAAAATCAAATGTCATTACACTAGTGATGTTACGGAAATATATTTATTTAACCGAACACACAAAAAAATATGTCCGAATAACAACAGGTAAATTTTTACGTAAAAAGTATTACAAAGTTCTCGATAATTATGAACAAAAACAATATATTCGCTACCGGCCATGTCTTGAGGCCCACAAATTCACAGGTAGCAGTTTACGGCCTTTGTTTGGGCGGCGATAAGTTTTTACATGTTTTATTGTACTATTTATTATAACATGAACTAAATAAAAGAAACAAATAACTCCGTGTAAGAGCCTAGTAAATATTTTGCCGCGGAAATAACGAGCTTCGATGTTTAAGTTCGAAATAAGTTTGTAAATGTAACTTGATTTTCGGGAGAATTCTTTTACGGAATTCAATGTTACTGCTCGAGTTTTAGGTTCGTTTGATTATGTTTTGATAGAGAAGTACTACGTAAGAGGCAAGAAATCAAATCTTAATTATGCAGGTCAATCTAGTGACAGATTTCATGTACACACCCACGCGTACAACAAACTATTTCCTCAGCCGAGCGCAATAACTCACATTAAATGACAAGAAACTGATAAAGTCAGTAATTTCGCCGTTCAAATTATCACCGAAATAAACCTAAGCATTTGACGTGTTATTAACGACTACGGTCATTGGCAAACCTCCCACTTTTCATAGCTTTCCTTCAATCTTTTGTGTTTCACAATCGCGGCAACGATTGTTCTTTTCGATTCACGAACCTGTCAATTTACTTTTTCGTAAGCTATCGCTTTGATCAAACTCGCAACCAAATTAGTTTCGACACGAAAACCGAGTGGCCGATTGTCTGCAGACAATAGAATCGATGTAAACCTTCCCCTTTCAATCGCCTTTTTCTTTTTCAGACTGAACAGCAACAATAAGAAAGAAAAAGTAGAAAGACACGCGACACGAATAGTCGATTAATCGATAGTCGAATGAAGAATCGACTCGTGGATACTTGGATGTAGAATGTGTTGTGATGAGGGAAGGTGGTCGAGTGCCGGGCGGGACAGTGTCAGTATGAGTCGTGCGTGAGACTCGGACGGATGCACCCCACGGGAGCGGCCAGCCTGCCCGCCGCACCGGAGGCGGAGGTGCAAGCTATGCACTCGATGGACTGGCTCTTCAAGAAAGAGAGAATATATCTACTCGCACAGTTCTGGCAACAGGTAAGCATACAGACCTCTAGCCAACTGTCAAACCACTCCCAGTGCCTGCTAGCTCCCACTCCACTTCCTTAGGTTCTTATTCAATGTCCTCCATCTAAAACAAAGAATAAACTAGCCATGACTATCTCAGAATGACACAACTTCTCTACCAACAAGAATATAGTAGGTAAAGACATTTCTTACACCAAAATAGGAAATTTCTTTTGGTAGGAAAACTACATCATCACATCACAACAACACACAAATTTTCACCAGCAAATATTCTAACGAAAAAATCATACAACAAACTAAACCCCACAAACCTTAAGCAATTATGTAAATAACCCAGCGGCTACGGGGTCAATAGTGGCCATTCGATAAGAACAATGTAACAAAATCAATTAATAGTTGGGCATTAGGTACAATTAACCCTGCAGCGACCGGCGAGATTATTGTACCCATTGTCTCTTATGGTAATAGTCGTTTTATGACATGTGCGCAACCTGTACTGACTGCTAATTGAAAACGATTATTTGCTGCAATAGATAAAGTTATTGGTGTATTTCTATTGAAGGTAAAGAGAAGAGTTGGTAAGGTTTTTGTTTCTTTGGTCTTTGCCTATCTCTAAGGGAAAAAGACGTGATTTTTTGTAGGTATGTATCGTTTTAGATAGCTTAAAACATTTGTGAGATAAGTTCTGAAAAGTGGCTTTTATTGACTGTGAAATATACATTTCTGCATCTATTTATTTAAAACGCAGTTCTTTGTTAATTTACCTACTTACTTGATAGGGTGACTATTAAACCTATTATGACTGTAACAACAAAATCATTAAAAATACTGATTCTGGCACTAAATTCATCTTAACTTAAACACAAAACATTCAATGTAAAGACACAAAGTACAACCAATCATATGAATCAAAATTCGACTTTAAAGATTCAATTTTCAAAAACGTCTAGAAATATCAAATCGTCAGTCAATGACTACAATCAAATAGTTTATAATACAGTTACAATATTCAATTAAAATGACCTAAGGAAACAGGAACTAGTATTATTAAATCTCAATAAAAATCAAATAAACAATTATATCCATTGTTTGATTCAATCTGTTGCGATACTTCAAGATTCATATCTCCATGAGGCCACAGGATGTTGGGAAACCATCTTATTATTCTTACATAATTTATCTATACCTAGAATAAAATACTTCAATAGAAATAAAAACTACTAGTCTATGACGCGACTTTGAGCTGTCAAAACTGTCACTTTCATATGACATTTAAATTTGACGTGACAAAAATTAGTTCCGAAAAATCACGCTTGAGGCGCTGGTTGATCTTTAACTCAAAATTCATATCAGTAGCTATTTTATAGTCATAGTATTAGGTTAACACTGTTTCTAAATAACATGGACTACTTTTTATTAATTGAAATAGTCATGAAGTCAAAAAAAATCTTTGCAACATTTAGCCAAAGTTAAGTTCCATTTCTTTACTTCGATATTTCGTTTAACATATTTACTTTCTTGACCTGTTTATAATTCAATCCTTGTCCAGTATTGTTGAAAGAGGTCACTACCGTCATACGATGAACTAAATTGACGATTAGTGAACCTTCGCTAGTTGTTTAAATTTCAATAAATTGTTATGTAAAACAAACAAAGACTTTTGGTATCCAAGACTCCCGATTGTTACTCTAGTTGTACCTTGTGGGGGTCCTTGGCAGGGGAAAAGACATTCTTTCATTACACATCCTATCTTTGCAAACACAGAGCTCAAAAATTTCTAAGTCTACCTGCATCCCTACTTTTTTAATGTCAAGAATATTCTTGTATCTAAGTCTAAACAGATCAAAAAGTCTTCTTAGGCAAAGATTTTATATTTATAACCTTAAGTCATACTTTTCTTTTTACGCGAATTACTAAAAGTAATTTAACTTTAACCATGACAAAGGTTATATCTATAGTTTCCACAAAAGCACTTCCTATCGACAAATCATAATACACAGACAGACATACATATTTACGACAATACCTATAAGAATAACAAGAGGATAATATCTAATAGCCGTTGATCTATGACACGTTGCGACGTCAAACATTCAATAATAGCACCTTACATTATCTTATAATGCATGTAATACCACCATACAAATATTATTTATTCGTCTGTCCGTCTTTTACGCTTTTATTGCTAAACTATTCGACCAATTTTGTTGAAATTTGGCGAGCAGATAGTTGAAGAATCAGGGTTTAATATGGTGTTTTTTTTTCTCTGACATTGTACTTCTAAGTGGTCGAAATAGGGGGTGAAATTATTGCGTGAACGGAGTAGCGTGAGTTCCCTTGTTCAATAATAAGCATCTCGAATGACACACACGTAGAAATTAACATCTAATATGGCTGATATTATGAATATTGTAAGAACGTTGAATTTCTAATCGCATAGACTTTATAGCTGTTTTATCGGCTAATGCGAATAGGCTACTAGACTATTTTGACTAACAAATATTTATGCTACAATAAAATTTAACACGTCGTTAAATAATTAACATTTGCGATTGGACATCACTAGTTCTGAATTTAAATTCGTCTTTTTTTTTGACAATTGTTTCAGTGGCCAGTGTTTCGAAACGTCAAATCATCTTTTGACATTTTTGACAACTAGTGTTGCCAACGTTTTATTTTAATGTCACAAATTTATATTTTAATAGTGAATAAAAAATCAATAAACATAAATTCGAGATTCAGATATGACGACAAATTACGAACAATAGTAATATTAAAGTGTATGCGAAATAAATATTCATTCTTGTACAGGGAACGTAGCAGCGAGCGATTCTTCTTAAGATACAGGTACATTTGAATGTACGGCGATACTATTGTTAGTGCAGGCAAGGAACATTGATTAAAAAGGTTTATTTACATATAAAATTTGCATAGTCCGTGCCTCGAATCGCACTTATCGATTAGAATTTTACAAGGACATTTTGTTTTAATTTCATAGTTAATTTTATACTTAGATTTGAATATGCTTCGCGTGTTTTGTTTAATATGACGTTTATATAAGTAGTTAGTACTTTTAACTGTTCTAGTATTTGATGTAAGTCTATAAGATTGGGAGTATAGTTTGTAAGACTATAATGTCTACTGAAGATTTCAGACCCTATTTTATTTTTCCTTTCCGAAATAGGTTCTGTTATTTCCTTATCATGTTTTAGAAATAATAAATATTGCTGATTTTCGGACAGTTATGGGTTATACTTTTTCTATACTGGCTGTTAACATAAAAGGCTAGAAAAGAAAAAATAAACTTTTTTGTATTTGGAATATTTTTGTTACAAGACCTAACTTGTAATCAGCGTTTCCGCTCCCGCTATCGCTTGTGATGTCTTTTCATAACTACGTTAATTTAAAGGTAGTATTAAGAAGCAGTAAATAAAACTAATAATTAAGATCAATAAAAGCTCAAGGGTTACAACTTCGCATCGTTTTAACGTCAATATAATTGTACGACGGCGAAACCATTGATCCGCTGCAAAAATACAACTCTACAAGTCTCTTCTAAACTAACAATGTTCATGAAAACACAAATATAAATGCTGAAATGAAGTAATTATACAAAATTGTTTCGATTATGAGTTTAATAAATTCTTAGCGAGTCGTTAGCGGCTGTAATATGTACGTGCAAAAACTATTCACGGCTTCGACGCCCATCCGCTTCCAGAATAACTTTAAATTTAAAAATTAAACTGGCAACATCGCATCCCGAACGTTAATTAGTGCTGGCCGAGGAACGTCACCGCAAACATTCGAATTTCGACGCCGTAATTAATCGACTCGATTCATCGGCCGATCGTATCGGTTCGGATCGTAAAAAGAGCATTTCCCTACGAGACTCAGCCGGAATGCAATTGGTTCCCACAGCCTTGATGCCCCCAAGAATGTGTCCTGTGTCCCGTTTAGAGAAAAAAATCGCGCGCTTTCCCATGACCACGTCAGTTCTGGGTCACATAGTGACGCCAGCAAGGACGTAGACGCTGCACAAATAAAACAAAACCTTTCTTTTCTTTTAAGCAAATGAACACTAAGTGTTCAAAGTTTATTTTTAGATACTTTTTTCACCAATTATCTCATTATCGAACAAAAACAGAGAGCACCGTCTCCAAAAACGTGGAATTTAGCGGCGCGAATGTGGCTCAAACAAAAACTGTAACCTGTATTTAAAAATCGATTGCTACCAAAAAATTGTCACTGACAAATGATTCGAACGCCTTGCGGTTGAAATTACGAATTCAAATCTTCGAATTTCGAACAAAAACCGCCATTAACAGACGGTTGTTACCTTTTTTCGGCTGTCGATGATTTTCGGGGCTAATCGTGTTTTTTGCCGATCCGTTCAAGGCTAATCGATGCATCGAGCTCACTAATTCGATTTGCGCCCCTCCCCCTGCGTCTATAAGTGGGCGTGACCTATCGATCCTCTCTAGCGATCATTACCCGAACTAATCAACTACAACGGCTGCAATTGGACACTTTCCAATTCCGAACAGGCAGTTGTTGAACATAAAATCTTTTAAAATTCAACATAATTTCGGTAGCGCAAAATCAAACGTTTAAACCGCGAAGCATAAACGAGCGAGTCCGACGTATCTCGATAATTTAATAAAAATACGAGTAAAAAAAACTAAAGAATCGATTGTGGTTGATGGGCCGCCGCACGAATCATCTGTGGTACATTCAAATCATCAAGCGCTGATGGTTTTTTAATGATATTTTTCACAATCGGCCCGATCATTGATGGTTATTAGGTATAGGCGAATGCCTCGAGACATGAATGTTAAGTCTTCGACACAGTTAACACCGCCTTACGAGAGTTACTTCAATACTTACACTAATATAGTCTTTATTACAAGTAGATAGAGGGTGTTATCCCGTGGTGTTTGTTACTTATTACTGGTATTTCCATGTGGTCGGTCACTTCACAAGTGGTGGGAACGTCTTGATGCGTCATACAAAAATTATAAGAATTGTAGATGTCGTACAAAATAGAAAAACTTTATGCTGTTCTGTTTCTTTTATTGTATTGTTGTTACATTGTATCGGAGTGATCAAGTACTAAGAATTGAGTTATTTTTAGAATAGTAGAAACACGACCTAACTATATTCATCAAATGTATATTAAAACGGTTCTTTTTATTACTACTATCACGTTTACAAATAAACTGAGCATCAAAAACAAAACAAAAAAAAATCGTCTAAAAAAAAAAGTAAATCCGCGAAATCGATTCCCTAAATCGACTAAACTCAAACAATAAGCGTGGTAGCATCCCGCCGGGGCGCAGTGGAGTACTCATTAACATAATCTTAACCGCTTTCAACTGGTTCCAACTAATTTCCCACTCGCCGCTCGCGTGTTTAGTCGAGTGAGTGTTTACAAACACTGGCATGAATGAAACGTATCGACAATGACTGCACTAGTGATATAACGATTGGTAACAACACTATTGATGTTGGTAGTTAATTAGGTCGAAACTGATTTTATTGTTAGATTTTAAAGACTTATAAAATGATCACTGAACGAGTGGTCATTTTGTAATATTTTTTGTTGCTTTTGAAGATATTTCTGAGTTTAATAGTAACGGCTTTGAATTATATTATTTACGTCTATCTTAATTTCTAATTGTATTTTTCTCATGAGTTAAAAACTTTTCAGCTGACTAACGGGTAGTTACAATATTTTCATTAATTTTAAATTCAATATACATAGAGGTAGACAGGGACCAAAAAACACCACTTGGTACGATCCTTACAAACTTTTCTTCCCTCCACATTCACCTCTTTATAATCCCAAATATAAATGGCTAATATTTCAAACAAAATTTTATAGACTAACGTTGACCAGAATTTGACTAACATTGTACTACTGGTTAGTACAAAAACCACCTGCAAAAACCTCCCATCACTAAATCCCAATCGATAACACGTTCACAGCACAAGTCTCGATAATCGCTATATATTAGCGTTTCCGTTTGTCTGTCAGTCATCACGTAACCGGCCCATTGAGCGTAATAACCAAGTGGGGAACCTTGAACTACTTAGCATTTGAATACTAGTTGAAATCTATTGAAAATAAATGATTAACTGGCAAATTGTTTTGTGGTTATTTTTTATGGTGAAAGAAAAGTTATGAAAAATTGTATACCATAGAGTTTAAGGGATAGAAAATGGAAGAACTGTACGTAAATTTCAACTGGTATATAATAAATGCAAAGTTTATATGTTGTACTAGACCAGCGTGGAGGACTCATGGTCTAGACTCTAGACCCTCCCTCATTTGGCGAGAAGACCTTTGCTGGGCTTAAATTACCGTAATGGGTTAATGATAAGGTCTAGATTGTTACCATCATTGGCACTAATAATAATAATCTCTGTTCAGGTAAAAATACCATTCAATCTGAACTAAATATCAAACTCTTTTTAATCAAACAGTGTTTAATTAACTGATAATATGATTTAGTAGCAGATAACTTTCAAACAATATTTATGAACAAATTAAATTTCATCAACGTCCACACAATTAACAATGAAAAAAAATAACGAATAGTCTATGACTCCAAACTTTAATAACGTCATTACCACATTCAAACGTGGAACACAAAAATTTGAATATAGAATGCCTCTGCATTCCAAATTCAAAACAAACACGACACGAATCGGAGATTAATTTTGACGAACACATTTGAATTAAGAATAAATTGTAGTTGAGTATTGACACTTAATTAATCGATTAGGTTTATCAAGGAATAAATAAATATTAGTGGACAACTCACACATGGTCATCTGATTCCAAACTAAGCAGAGTTTATACTATGGTAACCAGACAACTGATAAACAAACTTATGATGTACCTTAAATACATACTTAAATAGATAAATTTATTACACAAATATTTGTCCCGGGTGGGTTTCGAACCCGCCACACGCGGTGCTACGGTTATAGCAGCGAGGTGACCACTTTAACCACTGCACCAAACGTGCAATTTGCTTTTTTTTAATGAACACATTTGAATTGAGAATTCTTGTTGGGTATTGACACTTAATTAATCGATTAGGTTTATCGAGTAATCGATGACTTAGTCGATTAATAATTGTATCGAGTAACAGTTACAAATGGTTAGTGTTGTTAATTTACGATGCTATTTCCGTATGTGACAGTTAAGTGATGTCGCTCAAACTTAAAAGGTTAATTGGGTACTCTTTACCTAAAATAACGACCCGTAAACTTTAATGTAGAGTGCCTTAAGATATCGACCGGTGATATATAGGAAACTAATGTGAGATAATTTAAGGGTTTTCATTAGAAATCGTATTAATGTCGGGACATATATCACTGGACACTATTACAGTTTTTGATTCGATTTAATTAGATTACTGGGAATATCGATCACTCGATCGGTTTCTCGAAGTCGAAGATAAAAATATCTTACACATTTTAAAACATTTTTTTTGCTTTTGTTTTATTTAAAAAATATAAAAGATCTAAATTCATTTGCTAAGTTTTAACCGACTTCAAAAAAGGAGGTTTTTTAATTCGACCGTGTGTATTCTTTTTATGTCAGCGTTGTTCTGGAATCATAAGATCTTTGACTATAATCTATATGTATAATATCCTAAATGTTACAGAAACTGTCTATTTCAGCAATAACTTAATATTTCCATATCTTAAATCAATGACTAATAATTTTAACATAAACAGAACCTAAACCTTTCCATTAGAAATCTTAGCATTTAGCAAATAACTGCCAGTTACCTAAGCGAGAACAATTTATACGTTGTGCAAAACATGCCAAGCTAAAACTACCATCGAAATATCATTTGCTAAGCGAATTTCAACTTTATGTCGTCGAAATAAGGTATGTGGGTAGTTTTGACAGCTGTACGAAATGTCAGTTCGACTGAAATGTCATTCATGTTTGACTGATTGCTATCGAACTGCAAAATGTACGGAGTGCAAAAAAGTGTGCGACACAAGAGCTTATTGTTCAGGGATAGATCTGAAGATTTGTCTCGTATTGTTGTAGTTGTGAAATACGTCGATTATGTTCGAGTTAAGTGTTATTTGTTTAGGTAATACTGTTGGCATATAAGAATTGGGTTTTTAGTAACTTTTGTGGTACTCAAATGCAAATAATTTTGAGTAAGGGTCAGAGAAAATAAGGAAAACCAACTTACTTAGAAAGAAAATATGAATTTGCAGCACCGGCAGTAGCTTTCGATAGATTTCTTATATCTGAGTAGGAGTAAAGCATGTTTTTATTATTGTCTACGTAATAAACACTAGCAAAAGTATTTCTAAAGCGTTCTTAGAGGTGACAAGTTCGCATTACGAAATAGGCCATATCTCATTTCTTTAAATTCTGAAATACCCATAATAATCAGAGGTATACCTACTATCCCTAAATACTCTCCAAAAAAGCCGTACTTTTCGTGAAAACTTTCTCGTATGCAGTGCTGACGGTACGCGGCAAACTCAGCCATTGTTCGCCGCGATACGCATCTGTACGACTGTGAGAAATGACTTCATACCACCGGACTTTAAGTACCGATCGTAGAGAAACTGTAGGGAAATTTCAACTGCTTTATAATATAACATCTACTTATGTATTAGGTAGTAAGAGCAGTCGTTCCCGTGGCCTCGGCACTCAGCGGTGAGGAGGCAACACCTTGGTGGTTTAGTGGGTAGGCCTTGCCCTTCTGGTTCGGAGAGCCCCACATACCCCAGCGCTCCCCCGGGTGTTGGGGATGCAATTTCATGCATTAACCAAGTAAAAAAAAAAGGTAGTAAGAGCAGTGATAGCCGAGTGGCATAAGTTACACGCAAGTGGTCGACGGTTCGTAGCCTGGGCAGCACTGAGGACACCAACGAATTTTCCAAGTTATGTGTGTACTAGAAATAATTATCACTTGTTCCAACGGCGAAGGAAAACATTGCAATGCAAACATACATGCCTGAGAGTTCTTTAGAACAGTTCTTAAGGTATGCAAAGTCCCCAACCTGCACTCGGCTAGCATGCTGGACTCAAAGCCTAACCTCTCCCTCATTACTCCGTTAGGCAAGAGGTATTGTGATTTTGAAGTAAACTCTCAGTAATGTGGATTTGTTTAAGTAAGTCAAGGAAAGTCATGAATTACAAGAGTTTAGTAGATATCAAGTATTGCACTTTATAGATAAGAATCTGACATTATGACGTCACTATTCTTATAACATATTCTAAGCGTACATTTAAACAATGATTTTTGAAATTTGTCATCCGGGGTTTTCCTCTCTTACGTGGTTTTGTGCCAACATTACTGATTAATGCGAACTTTTTGAACATATTCCACAGGAAATAATGTTTTAACCGATCATAATTTAGGTTTTTGGAACAATAAAATCTTTTGTTTTGTTTTTCATACATTTTATTCCGCCACTAATCTGACAGTTTACGCAAGTTTCAAATTCTTACGTGTCAGGAGCCCTTTGTCACTGTTACACGAACACGCTGCAACAACAACGAAATTATAACAAATACTCATCAGCCGACATGACACCACACTCCAGAGACAATTATAAAATCTTAAACAAACGCATTTCATTATTCCGCGCAATTTTTCACGGCGCCATTGACGTCTCCCGGCAGCCGTTCGAAAATCGAAAACATTTCAAATTTAGAACACCCCGTCCGTGTTCGAACTCTTTCAAAATACGCGCGGGAATCGAAAACAGCGATTAGTTTTAAATGTCGACGTTCGAACTTTTAAAAATATGTCGTATTCTTAATTTAAAATATAAACCGACGAACGCGTTCTATTTCGTCGCCACTTTACGATGTTTGTCAGTTTAATGATTTTCGTTACGAAACATTTCGAGATTGGTAATATTAAATTTATTTGCGCTTTTAACAATTTTTCTTTTTGTTTTTATGATCGTGGGCGTGGATTATTTTTGTATATTCCGAGTTAGTGATGGGCGATTATCGTAACTAAGATGCTATGTCATAATACTAGCGCGTTTTAATGATCGACTTACAACATTTTATATGATCCATAATTTAAAATTAAAGTCTGTAGTAAATAAATTTTGACGTGGAATTTGAAACGGGTTAATTTGATCAAAAAATAAATAATTTTAGGACGACCGTAAACCTAAAATTTCGCTTCCCACAACATGGCTATCAAACTGAAAATAATTTTGAAAATGATTTCTTGTGAAATGGTGGAACAATCCTTGGAATCAATGAGCCGTGTTTAGAGCAGGCGAGAGTATCGTCTGAGAGGTGTCAGTCAGTAGTGTCGGTGTCAGACAGTGTCCGCTGTGTCGGCTGTGTCCGCTGTGTCGGTGGACACAAGGAACGTAACGGACGTCGGGGATTTGCGCGGAGATCGGTAAGGCCTTTAGGGTGATTGAAAGTAGGACAGCAATTGAAATAGAAATTTTATTAGAACAGGAAGTAAATTATCTTCTAGAAAACGAACGCACGGATGTGATTGATTAACTATTCATAATTGCAAATATCGACACTATAAACGTTTCCTTTATTATTCTCGTTTTACAAATCTAAATGTCAATATAATCGATATATGGCGGTCAATAAAACATCTCATTAATATGCTACCGATAAAATACACAAAAATATCAACTTAATACAGCTTAACATTTAATTATTCCATAAATATTTTATTTATAAAGTTATAAAAATCGATGAAATACGTTTTATTAATCATGTCCAAATCGAGTTTTACTACTGATTATACGAAAAATCATATTTTTATGACTGTATTAATTATTAAAAATAATTTTATAACTTAAACAGCACTAAAGTGTAAACGACTTAGTTTGTCCGCCCACATAATATTTTAAATAAAGAACGTTAAAATACAGATTATAGTCACAATAGATAATTAGAATTACTTTTTTCAGGAATTCGTATTTTAAATTTTGAAATTCCGAACAGCGATTCGAATTCCGCATGTCGTGTGAATCATCGCCATTCATCTACAAATACCGGGAAATTCGAACGCAACGTTTCATTTCACTCATCTTTAATCGCGACAACAATGTCTCCGAGATAGTGTGAACACGTGTTACGCTATAAAAAAAATAATCTTCTAACATTCCGTAAAACGGAGCGGTGTTGTAACCGATTTTGTAACGGTCACTAGAATAAATTCAGTTTTTATGACATTAATTTCTTTACAAAGTAATATTTAAATAAAAATGGTCTATAAATAGTGTCATTGTGTTTTGTTTCATTGACACTCACCTACTTGGCACATGTTTTTGGGATAATGACGCTTTTACTTACGAAAACATGTGAGTTTTTCATATTTTCCTTAATGTATTTATTCACTTGTACGAATAGCTTAATATAGAGATATAGATGTATTTATTTGTTTAAACATGTGTACAGTGTTACAAAAATGCATTCAGAGATGTTCAATATAAGGAGATCAACAATACATATTTAGGAAGAAATCGAGATCAAGTGCATTATCATCAATTATAACGTCATAGTTGGTAAATGAAGATTGATTTATACAAATAATGCATCTTCGAAGATTTGGATTGATGCAATTAATTAAGTTTTAAATTGCTATGGAAATTACTACTTCAAGATAAAGCAATAAGACTGCCAATCAAATAATTATTCGTGCGACTATACGATAAATATCGCATTTACCACAATAAAGTCAAATAATTAACAAGCAATTTACATAAACAGACTAATAAATAGATTATTAATGATCAATCAAGAATAAAATAATTTAATCTTTTCCGCACTGAAGCAAATAGCGTCGCTCAAATACATCTTTATTGCTCGCCTGAATGTGAAAAGCATGTGAAATGACGTCACACATTCAGTAGTAGCAGGCACTCAATATGAACAGGACATAAGCAATAACACGAGATGAAAACGTTAAAAGAAAAAGAACGTTCTAATTTTAAAATCGTAACGATATCCCCCTCGTGGTTCGATGGAGTTCGATTTTTGAATGTCGTTTCGTTCGGAAATAGCGCGCGACAGCTGAGAGACGACATCGGACTGTTTTTTATTACCTCCTTCGTGTTTATGAGCACTTTATGAGTTTTTATAGATTTTATTTTTCTAATCCAATGAAAGTCACACCGGCTTCGTGATCGGATACATTCTGAACGTTTGGAAATTTACGACGGCGACCTGTTCGCACGTTATTTATTGAAGAGTTTAACGAATCACACGTATTCCCCGTATTGAAGCTCAAAAAAGCAATGTTTACCACTAATGAGAACTTATGTTCTTAGTCCGATACTACAAATTTAATTATTTAACGTTATAGCCGGTTGTCTTTAATGTTCCAAAGACCCCTGACCACTTGTTTCGCAATAAATACACAAGGATATCGACAGATCTAAGATAATTAAACGTTGATATGCAATTCCAACGTGCTGTAGTTATGATGACATTAAATTTATATCGACTCCGGTTTAAATTAGTCTTATTTAAATAAAAACCCTTTTGATTAAATCAATGAATAGCCCGATCGATAAAATAAGCAATATCCTTTAAACGAGGTCACTTATCGAATGAATCTATAATCGAAATTCGAATCTCATTCGGTATTCAAATTACCGATCGAGTTCCGCACTCTATGCTTATTCAGATTTCGAAAAGAAATAAAACCTATTTAAAAGAAGCTTCTGTTTGAATTAAGAACGGAAATCAACCGTCGCGGCCGCTTGTTCCAAGTGTGAAAGGATCGATTCGAAATTTAAAAAGGGGTTATTTTTTCCAGCCAGCTCTTATTGACATGTTGCGTGTTGTTTTGTTTATAAAAAAACAACGGCATTGTCTTAAGGTTCTGACATTTGCGTTCGAAAACGCGAATAAATTACTCGGGTTTCGTTGTTTTGTTTTATCGCGCTAGATTTTGTTCGGCGGCATTACTCGTAAAGTGTTGATTTTCTTGTTCATAATGAGGCTATCACGAATACAAGGTATTTCACACCTAGTTATTGTAAATCTATATCTTAGCGTTATATTACTAGTCGAGAACAAGTCTTGATACGACTATAAAATTGAAACTGGAAAATAAGCTTTTAATATGTAAATATACCGATATATTACACAGATTACGGATAGGGAGGATATTTTTATTTTGTTAAATATAATTTTATTGTTTTTCGAGCACTTAATGAAGTCAAATTAGGCATTTCGGCTTCCATCTTTGAGTAATAAAATGGTAGTTAAATGTTTGGTATTGATCGTGGCCAAGTAAACTATTTTATGTTGCTTTTATTGTTATTTATAGTGAAATAAAAATGTTTTTATGTATGTCATCGGTGGGTGAGGGCGGGCGATGAGCGCATAGATAATTAAAGGTTTGTTTGGTTTTGCTCAGCCGCAGGTAGGAACGTACCTACTCACCTGCCTAGTAGTGGACGCATAGTAAAAAATATATTCAACAAGAACTCGTATATACGTTTAAAATACTAATTGATAAGAAGTATTTTTATTTTATTATTTAATGTTAAAAAATACTGTGGTAAAGCATTGCATGCCTTAAAATTCTTCAAGTCTTCTACATTTCTTAAAGTCATGTAAAGGCCCCTAATTGGCCAGCGTGGTGAACCCAAGGCCTAACCCATCTATCGTTCGGTAGGAGACCTTTGCTCAGCAGTGGGATAGTCATAGTTAAAAAAATTATCATCAAAGGCGTTTAATTCAAATGAGC
This sequence comes from Anticarsia gemmatalis, assembly GCF_050436995.1. Classification (NCBI taxonomy): domain Eukaryota; kingdom Metazoa; phylum Arthropoda; class Insecta; order Lepidoptera; family Erebidae; genus Anticarsia; species Anticarsia gemmatalis. The sequence goes on along the minus strand of NC_134764.1, from coordinate 947,361 downwards.
ATAAAATCTATCACTATACTATAAAACTACTTATATTTTAGTGTCTGAAAATCAAAAGGGATAATAAAATATAATGATAATTCAATACAAATTTAATGTTAGTAGTAAAACGATCGGCTATAAAGTAAATAATGTTAGTTATAATTTAATGGCGACGCCCGCATTGCTCTACTTTATAATCCTTTATATCTCCTAAAGTCCCCCTATCTATCACATGAAACATCACATCAAAGTTCTCCTCAGAAAAAGACAAAACAAATATCGATAATTCTTTTTCAAAAGCAACTACTCAAATATTTATAGTTTTTAAAAGTGTAATTTCGAAAAAACCTCTTCTTATAATATTTATTACCCTTCCTCATTCTGAAAGATCCTTGCACAATAATGGGCTGAAGAAAAATCTACGTAGATCATATTAATTTGCATATTAATTGAAACTGTACTTCTATAATCAAACCGTTCACGTCTTTTCAAAAACGATTTCTTTGTTTTTGCCTTTATTAATTTTAATTGTCTTTTCCAGGTAATTTAAGTTCCCGTATGAAAAAATACAGTGAGTACTCACAAATTATATTTGTTTAACAATTAACAATAATTTTAAAACTTCAACAATCATTATCCGTTGACAGATATTTAAAAATAAATATAAAAAAACTCTACAAAAGTTCATCGAAAGGTCAAATAAACAATTTTCAATGTAACCAAAGACAATTGTCAATATTCAAAGACAATCTTCTCACGAGTTCAAAAAACGAACACGTTTCGAACGTCAATGAATTTTGAAAACAAAAAGGGACGTTTCGTTTTACGCGAATTAATTATTAATTTGTTGCCATCGGTTGTCGCGAGAGGGCGTGTGTTAGGTACCTACTGTGTGTTTTGGTACAAAAGGCAATAAATGAAATAAAGGCATGGAGTTGTCAATAGAATAATGTGCAATATTCCGTACCTTTTGACGGTAAGAAGAATTATAATGTACTTTGTTTTCTATGAAAAAGAAAGTTCTGTATAGTTTCTTAGCATCAAGGAAACTTTAATAAGTGTCATTTAAATAATAGATAAGATTCGGAAGTCTTCTGAAACCAAACGGAAAGGACAAATATTTGATTGGTGAAAAAACATAATTCAGTTTCTAGCAATTTTATCTATTTTTCTATACATATAGCAAATATTATTAAATATAGTATTTTTTTCTAGCAACTAGTTAACACAAATATTCCTATAAATTCACATTACAATACCTATAAAGCCAAGAAACACATAAAAAACGATATTGAACACACCAACCCCTATCACGAACAAGTAATATTGCAGTGTTTGACGTGTTTGTCAATAAACGTCACGCTGAAACTTTTGACAACAGTGACGTGACTTGTCAAACATTGTGACGTCATTTGTAAGTCATAAATGTATGATTGGTGATTTTTATTGGTATTTTTGACTGAAAGTATACTATGAAAAGGTTATTTTAAGTTCGTTCAGTTGGTAGGAATAAAGTTGATTTGGCTATTTTATGGATAGAATAGTAAATATGTTTTGTCTATATTTGGGTCTATAAAATGATCTATTATTTTGATTTATTAGAAGGCAGAATAAAATAACAAAAATCATGAAAATAAATGGCTATTTTATTAAATTTCTTTGCGTAGTAATTATTGAAAAATAAGGTTTTCGGCATTTTATGTAAATTAAAATTTCTTTTTACACTACATAACGCTACGAAAACACTACAAAATAACAACTATACATAAATAAAAAATCCCTCACAAAAATGACATCCCACAACATATTGTACAAAATCAAACCTGCACCCCATAGAGTTATAAAATTGATTAGCATCGACACAGCCCTCTGTCATAAACCATAGATACATCTTAGCACTTTAAACAAACATGTTAAGGTGAAAATTGAATTATTGATAGATTTCTGGATAAGAGAATAACACTGGGTGGGTTTTTTACCCGACTGTGATGTAAAAACAACGTGTTTATTAGTGACTTTTTACTAAATTTTTACTATGTGACTCTTAGGCTCGGTTTAACCCTAAAAGCTAGTAAGAAACAAGCTTTTTTAAGGGTTTAGTTTCAAAATTAATTTATGAGTTTCTATTTAGCCATGTTTTCTTATAAAATTATAATTATGTTCTAAGAAATTACATACTCATGGCCATTTCTCAAAAATCACAAGATTTCAAGTAACATACATACTTCCTTCCTCTGTAATTTCATATCTATACTAATATTATAAAGCTGAAGAGTTTGTTTGTTTGTTTGTTTGTTTGTTTGAACGCGCTAATCTCAGGAACTACTGGTCCGATTTGAAAAATTATTTCACTGTTAGATAGCCCATTTATCGAGGAAGGAAGGAAGGAATATAACATCACGCTACGGCCATTAGGAGCGGAGTAGTAACGAAAAATGTTACAAAAACGGGGGAAATTATGACCCATTCTCTCTTACGTGACGCAAGCGAAGTTGCGCGGGTCAGCTAGTTTTTAGTATAACGGAAACTATGCCTACCCAAACCCAATAACTAAAAAACACAATTATTTTCTTCTTTTACTATATTTTAAATTACTACACCACACAAGCCCATAATTCGATTGACTTTTCATGTCTACACAATATCATAATATTCTCAAAAAACATGACCATAATACCTATTTTTATGGTCCACGACCACACCTGACCACACTAATGTACTATAATTAGATCGCTTAACACGTCGACTCATTAACCTACAATTATTTATTGAACAACATGAATTATTATGCGAAATTAACATTTAACGCAAAAAATACCCCATACTGGATGTATTATGGTAGAAAAAATAATAGTATGATGTTTCATCATGAAATGTAAACATCACGTGTTATCTAAGGTATAGGCAGAAGTTTATGAATTTGCCGTTTTTTATGAAAGTCCGATGTAAAAGAAATCTATTGATATATACTGGACACTTTGTCTATGTACCTACTATAAAATATTCAAATAATTTTTTTAATGATTCCAGTAGCGCTTTTTTTACTAAAGAATCGCACCCAAGACCACCAGACAAGTTGCTGAACTCAATTATGATATAACATAAATCAGAATTTAAATAGCACTTTTTCTGACAATCGAATTGAACCCAAGACCTCTAGATCAACAATCATACACCACCGTTACACAACACTTAAAAATATATATCAATAAAAATAAAAATCAAAACCGCATCAAAATAACTTCTGCGTATAAAGTAACGCAACCCAACGTATTAAAAAAATAAATATTTAAAAAGTCAATTTTACCGCGTAATGTTTCGTATTATGAAATTAACGCATAGCAATTACCTTATAAGTCATAATTCCTTTACAAATATGTTTTCAGTTCATATGATCTTTCTTGAGAATACATTATTTTTTGTATGTATGTACAAAACTTGTTAAGTACTATTAATACACTCGTTTGTCACCATATTTGTTGAAAGGTTCTTTATTTTAAAGAAAAGCTATTTTGCTGGATTTATAGATATATGGATATATAGGATTTTTTACTAAATGATCAAAGTGTTTTCGGTGGTGTTGGTAGCAGCTCCTTACATAATCAATGATTTATACCAGACATAATTATATTGTTAAAACCATTTGGCGATTAAAAAGAGTGGCCAAGAGTTTCTTGCCAGCTCTTCTCATTGGCCCTACCTTCCGAACTGGCGGTAAATTCACTCTTTGTATCATTGACTATCATAAGTGTCAGCATTTGACCTATATGAATAAATGATTTGATTTTGATTTTGATTTTAACAAGCGGAGTATAAACAAAAAGGATTTTAAAAAGTCTCTTACCTAATTCCGTGGTTCTTCAACTATCATTATATTAAATATTTTAAAAATCGATTCAGCAATTTAGCCGAAATAGCATAACAAAGAGTGTAATGAGATATAGAGTATCTTAGCAAAGATATCTAATCGCTCATTTGCGTTCATAAAATCATATTCTTTCTTTAGAGCTTTCAACACTTACCTTATAATATGTTTTCATATTATTTTAAGAAGACAGTGGCGGCATTACGCCCTAAATACCCAAAAAATCTTTAAGAAAATACAAATTTTCTTTACCCAATCAAACAAATCTCCAATTTCACAGAGAATACCATCAATAAAACAAACTTCGCAGACGTTTCAATACAACACCTTACGACGTAACAAAGTGTAACAAATACAAACCAATCGAAGTTTCAACCGCAAACATTTTCTTTTCCTTGTTCACAAGTTCAAAAGAAACTCCCCCTGTTAAGGGTAACATAGGTAAAGAGGTACTTAAAGGTATTTTTTAGAAAACAGATCACGTTCAACATGTTTAAGTAAGCCATCTTTGTTTCCAACCCTCGCAATTTGAACATCGAACAACTAAATCGAAGTGTCATTGATTCTTTTTTTTATTAAAAAGTTTGATTTTTGTTTTTCGAATGGGGGGTTATTAATGTAGCTATTGTTTGTGGGAGATGTATCGAGTGATTTTTGCAGTTGAAGAGTCAGTAATAAATATCGAGTGATTTTTGCGATTGTCAAATAGTTTTGAAGGTCATTCCCAGGCTGTTACAATCGTAAAAAATCTTTGCACGATACACAGATCTGAAAGATAATGATAAATCAAGAGTCCTAATCGGTGATCGCTATAACATGTTTATTAGCCGACTACTGCAGCCCATTCGCTAAATGCAACGTCTTAAAAGTCAAACGAATACTCAAATCTCATTGTAAAGGAAAAAATATTGGCGATTTAGTATTGTTAAGTTTCTGCGCACGGCGTAGTGTCGTGATCCCTCCCCGGCGATGCACTCGCTCGCCTCAATTGTCCGCCTATTATCCGATAATGCCGATCAATCTGTTTTGATTGAATAATCAATCGTTAGTCAATTGAACTCGATTTAGTTCGAACCACTTTGTACTCGACGTTTCGACGATGTGACTCGCTGGGATTGCGACCATTGCGATGAATTGACAACATTGCTTTATGCCAACTTTGTTGTATTTGGAGTGTGGTAATGTAAAGTTCACTCAAAGGTTATATTGTGGATAATAATACGGCTGAATAAAAATCTCAATAGACTTTTATAGATATTAATACCATTAACATTCGTAGTTCGACGAAATCACCGATCATATATTTATTATAAAATGAGTTTTTTGACAAATATTTATATGGTCTGGCTCATACAATTTACGATTATAAGACGATTATAATCTTATAATTAAAAACGTTTTTTCGGTCATAATCGTCCAATATCCGATACGTAAAATCGATATGAAGAATAGAGTCACCTACCAGAGGTCCTAAATTTTTACGAGCAATAAAATCTTGACTTATTCGAGGCCGGCACTCGCCACGTAACTCCACTAAAGAATTCTACACATTAAAAATTCGATATTACGACCGAAAGTTCTAATTTACGATGGTTTAAAACTAAACGATAGGGTTTTTTCAACTAATATATAGATACACAACAAATTGATGATTTTTATTACCTATATACGATTTGATGAAAACACAGTCGTAAAAATTTACAGTATCGTTATGAGACGTTGATTGTGGTACGTAATTCAGAATCAGATGATCGTTAAATGACATTTTGTAATGTGAAATATGGAGCGAGAAGTGTTGTGCGTCTCTTTTTGTCTCGTTAGTATTTAAAGGTGAAGAACGAGACAGGAGTATGAGTTTAACCGTGTTACACATCACATTACTGAAGGAATTAATACAAATAAAAAGTTTTTAAACGGCTTAAAGTAAGCGTACAAATGAGACCGGTTTCCTATTGAGTAAAAAGTGGGTTTTGCGTTTTGAGATTCCTGGCAAGGACACGAGAGAGCTGAGCGAGCGATGCAAGCGATGTGCAGCCTTTTAATTGTCGAAATTGCGCTCGCGTCGCGTTTGATGTTGCCGCCGAGCAGCTTGCTTGTGTTTGCACTTATGAGACTCTTAACATTCCGCTACATACGCTGCGAATCAGAGCAATGACTTAAAGGTTTCTTTGGAAGACGTAGGTTAATCAACTATTTATAAAAAATATAGTAAAACGTGTAAAATCAATGTCTTCTTGAAGATCGAAGTCACGTTCCCTATTGTTGCTATGAAGCATCTCAAGCTTTAATAAAGACCATTGACCCATTCATGCAACTTTGACTTTCTTTCAATAATTTGTAGGATTTCTTTCTCCTTTTGTTTCTCTTCAGGTGATGGAAATAATACGATTGCTGCTGAGTGAAATGAACCTTTTAATTTTTTTTATGAAATTGATTAATATCTAGTTTAGCAACGATATTTCTATGGACAATGGACTTAGGTTGTCTGCTTCTTTGCTCTATAGTACCTACCAAAAGTTTGAAACTAGGAATATTTAGCTTGGAATCTGGGCTATTTTAAAACCTCAACTTTGTCATACAATCATTAAGCTATCTTTTCAAAGCACTTACCCCCGGCTTCTGAGGTAAATTTATCGCTAGCTTACCTATTCGATAACATTTAAACTGATATAAAAAACGCTATTGAATAGATAAACTACCGCTAAATGTACTCAGAAACCGAGCAATAATAATACATAATAGTATATTTTGTTCAAAACATTTAGACATCCCATCAACAATGTACACTATACTTGAAGATGTTCCCTCACTTGCACCGTGCGCGCAGTGCGCATACATCTGTGCGAGGTGCGCACGCGGCGCTCGGCCCTGACCTCGACGCGCATCCACGAGCATACGTCATCGTAAGGGATACGATTTGCGCACTTATCAGACATATCCACTGCATGTTGACTACTTTTTTTGTTGTCAAACTAAATTGGCGCGTACATTTCTTTAAATGTGGTAGGTTATTTTGACAGTTCGAGTTTTAATGAGATTAAACTATCTTTCAACGAAATGAAAGTAGGTACCTACTATGTTAAAAATTATTCATATAATTTTTCTTGTTCTTAATAAAGATACTAGTAATTTTAACCTTTTATTGTCTAACTTAAACACCATACTTTAAAGGAAGAAAGCTTAAAATTAACTGTCAATCAATTTAGACGTCGGCAATTATAAAAAGGTTGATCTCAAAACATTCAGAGTTTTTGCGCGGATACCGATCACTGACGTGACGTTCCCACAGTCGCTACGGAGTCGAGCGATCGCCGGAATAGGCCCCGCGGTGGAATTAAGACGAATTCTTTTTACGAATTAGCGAATCACCTGTCTAATTACGCTACGAACACAAGTTTGAATTTGGAATGTTTTGATCAACGTTATATTATCGCTTGTTTCTACGAAGGGTGGTGTTTTAATATTTAAAATAAGAAACTATTTATCCATCATAACATAGATTAACTATTTTCTTAAGTAAACACAGAAAAAAACAAAATTAAACTATAATATGTAAAATAAAATAAATAATATGGTATTTTGATACGTAAGATCTCAAAAAAGATAAATAAATAGTAATGTCTTCAAAAACGATGTCTGACAATCAAACTCCGGTACGTTACTTCCAATACCCGTATCACACACTCACACAACAATGATTTTTTGACGACCGTTAAAATTTGAATTTATCACCCTGCAGGGAAAGTGTTGTAACCGCGTAAAACGAAAATCGGCAAGAAAACAAAGATTAACATAACAAAAGTGACGGAGTGTTGCGTTTGTTGTGAATTGACAATCTGACAAATTTACAACCGATCGTGGGGCAAAACACACAAAAGTGGCCTTTTCGAATGCAAATTTGTCAGAGGGAAGAATTGGAAAATTTTTTCTCCTTTTTTTTCTCTCCCTTCGATACTTCCGCCTATTTTCCCGCTCAACGCACATCCGGTAGGGGGCGCGGCTTCCGCTATCGGCTCTCGTTCGGAAATCGGATGAGTTTCACTGACAAAGATACGTCTATTTTCTACCCTCGCCCCATTGATTCTACGTAAAGTGGTCATATTTTATATTTCATATTTTTTATTGACTTTCAATGATTCTATTGTGACACTTGGAATTGTGAGGGAGTTGAATTTATTTTTATTTTTACAAGTGCTTTTCTCACTTGCATTGTTTATTGAAAAATTGTAGCACCCTTTGAAATACCGCGATTCGAAAACACGTACTACAATCTATTCACAACATAAAATTGCGGCCTATTGCAAAAGGAGTAAGTGACCAAAGCTCACCACTTATTTTCATTTAAAGACAGCTCCCTGTCTAATAATAAAATTGCTCTTGTGTCGCGGGGACTTTTACAAACATACCAAAAATGAACACAAAATACAACCAGACCCGAAACAACTATTTGTGCATCGTACAAATAATTGTCCCGTGTGGGAATCGTACCCACAACCTCCCACGCAATAGAAGCGACTTGCCGTCTTTCTATCCATACAAACTTCTTTACCATCATTCACATCCATACACTTTACATATATATCATCAAAACAAAAATTTCAACACAAGCTTTCAAAAGGCTTACTTCCCAATATTTTGTAAAACAATCAAACCATCTATTAAACTAAACAGCTTAACTAACCACAAACACAGATAGTTATCTACAGTCCCATAGCCATTGACCGGTTATCGGAGACCGCAACGTCGATATAGTCCCATTAGTCCCATACACCCATAGTCCCATCGATGGGTTTCACCACGATATAGTTGTTATAGAATTTAATGTCCGATTTTATCATTCCGGGTTTGAGATTGGTTAAACTATTGAATGGAATTGATACTACGTTTGAACCAAAATATGTATTTGGCGGTTAACAAAGGCATTTTGCTTATAAACTTTTAAAAAAATCTACTGAAACCTTTTTAGGATATAGCTCTATGTATTGGTGAAAACCGTATATAAAAATTACTGAAAACAAAAAGAGTTTAATAAACTAGACGTATTTCTTCTGTTCTCAAACGCTGATTAATTAATTTTTCTGAACGTAAATTAACTAAGTATATTTTTTCAGTAAGTCTTAAAAACAGATAGATTCCAGCTTAATAAGATAGAACTGTAAGTTAATAAAACCCATTACTGTCCCACTCCTGAGGGGCAAGGGCAAGGGTCTCTTGCAATGAGAGAGAAGCCTTGAGTCCATCACGCTGGCCAAGTGCGGGTTGGTTTGAGGAAAATTCAACTAATTGATACAAAAGATGTATTTTTAAACACAATACTTTATCTTCAAACCCTAGTATCTTATCAAATTATTTACATTTTCAAGTATCAAACCTAGATTATCAGCGTATACCTATGCAGATATTAATAGCAAATACAACAACTTAATAGTCTTGATACTAGTCATAAACTAATAAAAGTATCAAAAAATGCTGGTTTTTGTCGCATTCAAAGATAACATGTTGCTCGTGTTATAAAGTATATAAACATTATGTATTTAACATAATTCTGTCTAGTTGAAATGATGAATAAATTTGTTTATAGAGGAAAAAATATATTATGATGTTTGAATGACTTAATTTTATTGACAACGAATAAATTGATATGATATGAAAACTGTTTTTTTATATCTATGGAGTAAATATCCTATGTGTTAATCTAGGTTATAAACTCTATGTGTTCTAAATTTCATGAAAATTTGTTAAGTAGTTTCTGCGTGAAAGAGTAACAAACTTCCATACATACTCACAAACTTTCGTATTTATAATATTGTTTTTGGTTAACCTTGTAATCAACAAAATTAAATAGACCTTTTTAGTATCATTAAAATTGTATATTTTTAGCAAATAACGACGTTTGCAATTTAAAAAATAATTAAAGCAAAAAGGGGGCTCTACCGCAAAAATAGCCTAAGTACACGTCTCAAAATATCTATTCACGGTCCCAACTGTTCATCAACATAAAACCGAATAGTATTAAATATCTTCGTATTTCACTAATGGCTCGTAATCGAAGCGTTCGAAAACAACAGGTGCCGGGAATCAAACCTGACAGTTACGGCTTCCATATGCTAACAGCTAAACTACTATACTATTGGGATTACTTCCAGTGGCTAAATATAAATTGTCTAATTTCTTTAATAAACTGAATTTTATTTTTGTTTTATGAGTTATCTTATCTTGTGAATTGCTGACCCCGTTTTGACGCATTATGACGAGGTTGTGTAAATAATGTGATATTTTGTTGTCTTTATGAAAAACACTTTATTTATGCCAAAAGATGTGTGAAAATTAGATTTTTTAGGCGCATCGGGAAAAATCTCTCAATTTACAGGTTTGAGTTACGCAAAGAAGGGGGTCACCACGATGCTTATTTATTAACACGAGAATACCTATATTATTACTATATTTTAAGAGCAAAGTATTAAAAAATAATTCTGAAATTGACTATCAGTTTCTTTGTTTACAATATCGTCACAAATCCTATCATTCAACATTAAAAAGTCATTTCACCCTTCGAAATTTTCTGTAAAATTTTCCTCAAAATCTTCTTAAAAAATAGTCGAAACATAAACTTAACACAAAGAATTAACAAACTAACAGATAGAAACATTTGCAAGTCCAATTAATACAAGCATAACACCTTGCTTTTCTGACCAAAAACACAACAACCAAAAATACACTCTAAACTTAACAAAATAAGGTTGAAACTCGTATAACTGTGTGTACAAGACAAAGGGTGCAAGGGAAAAGGGTATAACTCAACAATAAAATACTTTTGGTAAGCCGCAACTCAATAAATACTTCATAGTATCGGTTTGAGGGCGACTTGACCGGATGTCCGGCCTCCGATCTCTTGCCCCGAGGGAGACGGCTTACATGCTTTGAAATTTAGTTATTTGTACGAATTATAGCGAGTGTTTCAGACTGAATGTTGGTTTAGGGTTAGCTTTGAAGGTCTATTATTTAGGTTTACATTGTAGATTTTTTTTCTGGCTGATTGTAGTCTGGTGACTTGGTTAATTTAACATCTTAATGTTTTTTGTTTCGGTTTTTTTTTTCATAGTTTGTTTTTCAGGCTATTTTATATTGATTTTTATAACTTTGTTTTGCATACTATTTATTAAGACTAACATAAAAATAATTTGTAAATTATTAATAACAGAAATCAGTATAAGTCATCGTCCTCAAACTAAAATTCGCATACCGGCAAAGAATCAAACAATTCTTTTACCAAAATTGAACAAGCTTTTCAAGTTAAAATATCACATAATTCAGCAGCGAGAGTTTAAAGGTCACTTTATAGAAAGGGGTCCGCGAGAAAAGTCCGGTCCAATCCGACTAGAAGCAGTTTGATCCTGATAACACCAGTATAACTTGACCTCTTGTATTTTACTTTAAAATAATATGTTCTTACAATTTATGTATGTTTGGATTTTATGAAAATGTGGTATAGTTTTGTATGTTTTGATTTTTTTTTATATATTTTTGTTTTTGTATTTTTTTATATGTTTTGTTTGTGTGGTTGTTTTTTGTGTTTTGTCCAGGGGTCATCTTAAATTAGTTTTCAGTAAAGATGTCAGAGGCTGGTCAAGAGGTGTTTTATTGGGATAATCCCGGATTACACTGTATCCTGTCACGGGCCATCGCCTTAATGAGGGTCAATAGTTCCGGGTTCGAAGTTCGGTTAAACAACACCCTTATTGGTATATTTGTTATTGAATAGTTTATTAGATTAAAGAACAAGCCATTGATTGGGGTCAAGTAATTTTGCGGCTTTTGGGTAACTATTGTCACTTGTATTAAAACATAAATCGTAGTAATTTTAATTCAGAGAAAATCTCTTTTCGAAAACTACAAGAAGAGGAGAAATAACAACACGTCATATGAAAAAAAAAATTAAAAAGATTATTCAACATTTATAAAACCGTACAGAACAATTGTATCTATGTACTCTTTACATTGACATTAGACTTATATAAAAGCTAAGCTATTTATCTCATTCCCCTATTTCCATAATTTCCTAAGAATGGTGGAAGTTCATTTAAATGGACCAAAAAATCTTCCACACAAGACACCCAAAGCTTCAAGACTTTCAAATCGTTAACATCATTAATTTATCTATCAATCGATCTTATAAATAATCTCAATACCTCAATCCATCAATAAATCTCTTTTAACTATATAATACATCAATATATTAGTAATAAATCTTCATTCATCTGGCTGTACTTAGCTCGCTTGATCGGACACCCGGTATGGAGCAGCTACTGTACTCATTATCATATTGGACTGCTCGAAATTTAATGTATTAGCATATATATGTAGATAAGTGAAGTGTCTGTCTGTACAGAAAAACAACGGTTTTTTTAACAGACTTTAGAAAAAGGAAGAGGTTTTTAATTCGACTGTGTTTTTTTATTCCTCCAACACCTTTATAAAAAGCGGATAATAAAGATTACGTCTAGGGTAATCTCCAAAACTGCTGAACCGGTTTCAATGGGATTCACTTTAAAATAGACCATTTTAGAGCATACATGTAGACTGCTGCGGGTTTAATTTCAATCGACTTATTCGATTTTACAGGAAAAAAAGCGAGGTTTACTACTGATTAGTGTCGTTTTATCTTAGAAACATTAAAATTTCTTACATGACAATCTCAAGAAAAATACCCAAATTTTGAGTAGAAGCTATCGCCATCGCAAGTGACACCACAGAACACAGCTAGTTATCTAATAAAGTAGATTATGTCATTACAATTTGACTCTCAACATCACCTGCTCGAACAAAAAACTAATCCCTGTGACGAATGCCACCATTGATCTCTTTCATCTATTGATTGATCGAAATACAAAGGACTTTACACTATCAAATAGTCACAACACCCACACTTTTGCTGTACGATTTTAAACTTTACAGTCGTAGTTATTGAGTTGATGTTGGGTTATTGGTGTTGTAACACGTGCAATCTGTTTAAGAAAGGTTAACGGATATTGCTTATTAATGTTATGACTGAATCAGACTTGCCAATAAAGATGATTGAAGCGGTTTAAGGATTTTAAACGTTGAATATTGTTGAAGTACTTTAGTATTTTTAACAAAGATAGAGTTTTAACTAGTCATAATAAATGTAACCCATTGCTGTCCCACTGCTGGGCATGGGTCTCCACCCGTAATGAGGGAGGGGTTAGGCCTTGAGTCCACCACGCTGGCCAAGTGCGGGTTGGGTTATACTTGACACAATATTTGCATGAAGAGTTGATGTACCTACATTTTGATAAACAGCTTGTAGGACCACCATACCAAGTACAAGTAATTGACAAACAAAACGGAATATACATACATACATACATACATACATAAAACTCCGATCCTTTCCCCGGACGAAGGTCGAGAAAAGGAACTAGCGTTCTTTCTTCGTTCTTTGCTTCAATCCCTAAAAAATGGAAAAACTAATAAAAATATACTTAACCCATTACTGTCCCATTGCTGTACTCGGGTCTTCTTCAGATTTGAAGCAGTTTGGCTTTGAGACCAAAAAGCCAAAGGCGGGTTCGATACCAACACCACGATTTAATTCTCAAAAAAGTCACGTAGTTATGACAAATGTACGCAATCTTTTTATGATCGATTCACACAGTAAAAATAAAACAAAGCATAATTTGCACAAGATTTAACAACGATTACAATTCAGTATCATTTTGTCAACTTTTCGACTGTTTTTCAACTGACATGTAACAAATATTTGTTTTCCGAGTTTATTGTACTGACTCATTAAACGAATCATCACATTGAACTCAGAATTTACGCATCCCAAATGAAAATTTATTATCCATAAAATATGACAAAGATCAAAAATAATTTTCGAAAAACAGATACAAAATCTTTTTAAATAAACAAAGGTTCATTAATAACGTTCTGACTAATTACCGCCACGAATACCGGGATTATACACATAATCATAATATAAATAAATCTTTATAAAAATCAAACAGAACTCCACACGATTGAGACGCCACATGTATCATATTTATGTTTTGAAAAGTTATTTCTAGTTGAATCTAAATAACGCGTTAACTGGCTTACACAAATATCTATTCAAAACTAAGATAACATAATAAAAATTATTCTAAACATTTGACGTTTTGATATATTTACGGTGTATTTTTTCGGTTAAATTTGACTTAGTACCGTTTTTGTTGTTGGGTGACACAAGTGACAGTTGTGGGATTTGAATTTGTTTTTTTTTAATGGCATCCTTTTGAGTGTTGTGTTATTGTTTTGAAACCAGTAATTTATAATAGAACTGTTGTAGAGCTTATGGATGTGAAAATAAACAAATCCCTATAAAATTACGAAAATCTGTTTCCATTTATGAATGTTACTCTTTAACGAAACAACTACTGAATAGATTTTAAGCAAAGACAGTTTATTACATGACTTACTACACAATATACTTTTACCACAGGAAATCTTTTCACGCAAACCAAGTCACTGGGAAAAACTAGTCAACCAAACCGAAGATTACAGTCATACATAACACGTCTTGTTTGTAGGCAGAGACGAAAGAACGCTACTTGGAACGGACCCACACAAACTTCCCTTACCTTATTTACTTTCATACATTTTAGTGAAAATCTTACACTAATAATAATTTTCTAACATTTTCAAACATTATCAATTTTAAATACATTCCTTGTTACTAAAACCAAGTCAATTGACAATAAACACCTAACGCCATCTATTAATAGCAATTGTAAATTACGACGGATATTATGTCACTCAAGATAACGTTATATTTAGATAATACAAACTAACTTGCTATTGAAACAGCTATTTTAATAACATCGTTATAATAGAGTTTAATTAACTGCTATTTTTACTAATCGATAAGTATTTTGGAAATATGGTTAGGTACGGACCCACAGAGATAGAATTTTTACAAATATTTTCTGAAAATTTTCTTTTAGTCTCAATGGAAGTCAAGCTGTAAAGGGTATTTTCAGGTTTTCTGCTTATGTTTAAGAGGTATTTTGCCTCTGCTTTGAAGTATTCTGCCTCTTCCGATGTAGGCGTGATGTTATGTACTCAATAAGTCCCATTATCAGTTATCAAGCTTATCACTAAAAGTGTCTTTACTCGTATTTACTATCACAACACTTTTATAACCACCTTAATACCTAATTTAAATAAATTACAATACAAACAGGCATATTTCAATTATACTAAGTACTAAGGCATCATAAACGGTTAGCATTTTAATACATTTTATTTGCCCATTATTGCTTGCTTGATAAGAAAGAATGCGCAGACAAAAGCCGGTCCTCATCTCAGGACGACGCAACGCCGAGAGGGACGCATGCATGGAAAAAACACAAGCGAGAGAGAGACGGCGACACCACCGATAACACGTCAATACATTCCTTCCACCCGCCACACACGACTACCATCCCTATCTCAACACAATACGGTCGAATATCGCTCGCTCCTGTTAATGGAAAACCGATACGACATCAATATGTTTTACTACAGCGCTCTGCAACCAAATTCACGCTTTATGCTCCTTATATAAGGTTGATTTTAGTATTTTTTAGGTTTTCTTAGAAGGCGTATTCGATATCTTGTAAGATAGTGAGGGCGTTCGGAACCGATCGAACTCCGATAAAATGTTATTGGAAAAACACCTTTATAGAGGTAGTACGAAGGTTTTATTCAACGGGCGTTCCCTACACAGACACGCCCAAGTCTTATATGGAAAAATGAGGAGTGACTTTTTTTATTTCCCCGATCGTACAATACGAGATAAGACGGCATATTATTTTATTTCATTGTACTGATAATATATTCTTTATCTTATTGTGCTTTGATTTCTTTTGCAGGTACGTTACGATGCTGTGTCTCTATCAGGTAAATATAGATAACCTAGATAACAGACTGTCTATAAGGCAAACATTACAAGCTCTTTTTAAACAAGAATTTTATTAAATACTAATAAGAATAGGTTGGCAGCACTGCTTTAAAAAAGAAATAAGAATCGAATTACAATAATTGGAACGCAAATAATTCGAATATTCCAATTTCAAGGTACCATTCATAAAGTCAGAAATCGGTTCGTTCCGTTAATTTGTATTGAGTTACACTCTAGTGTTCTAAAACAATTCGAATTTAAACAACAATTAGAACGAATAGGTGAACGAATGAGAACACAATGCGATTAAAAAGCGATCGAAACAAATGAAGTGAAAGAACGATTAACGATTTTGAAAAAACCATTCACCGTTCATTATTAGGATTTAAAACAAAGCATGGAGGTTTGAATATGGAACGCAATAATGATGGACAGTTTTACGCGTTCCTTTTTAATTATTTATATTCGGTATTTTTGCTACCTGTATGGTTTGTATGGTTGCGCCTGTGTCATGTATTTCATTATTTTTCGACCTGATTGACACAGGATCTTCGTAAAATGTCTATCAATATGACGTTTTAAGTGATGCCGCTGAGAGTTGGTTAATTCCAAATTTGATTCGGTATCGGTTGTTTACTTTTTGGTGATCGTTCGAGTGGAATAGATGGAACAATTATATTGTTGGAATGAATCGTTGGTTGATAAATGTCGGCTTCTTTAGACAAAATATTTTAGAATACCCACATTTTAAAAACATATCTTAGATTTAGATGTTTACAAACTATCAGACTTCAGGACTTTTATAATCAAAATAACTCTTTTGCTTTTTATAATAGGTGGGTACTTGTACATTCTTCCGCATTCAAATTTCCCTTCATATTTTACCTCCAAACAAATAAACATTCCTAAAAAATACATTAACGAATGTATCAAAACATCGAACATGCACTACAAACGTATCATAAACCGTTTGTAACACATTGTTCTATATCTTGTACACAACTGACATCTGCTGGGTCGACACCAAACAAAAAGGTTATAATCAAAGGCCGGTTCATACCGAACCACCGAACAACAATCGTGTTACAATCGCTATCGGAACATTTGTCCGGCTCGGCCACGCTACGATCCGATAGGCCGAATCCACGAACAACAATTTAAGTACCCAACAGTGATTGATACCACCGATACATCACTCGACGCGTTTTTCTATGAAAAATTGCTATAATCGACTTAAAAACTCATTAGGGCGAAGACAAAGAAATCTTACCGACCGCCATTCGTCTAATTTGAGTTTCTCGATCGAGACGAATTTCAGTCGTGATTACTGTTCCCCTTTTTTGTTATTAAATGCCATCAAAGAATTTTAATATCATCCTTAATATTTGGTGGTTTAGTATCATTGTTTGATAATGTGTTCATGTTAGTAGCTCTGCTGCGTGTGTGTGTGTGTGTGTGTGTGAGCACATGTCCTACGTCACCGGCGTCACATTCATTAGTGTTGACAGCACAGGAAATAGTAATAAAGCGTGTACGCCGCACAAAAATCATAAACAAGAATAAATAATTTAAATAAAGCATCCATATTTGAATGCGACTCGACACGACTGCGGAGGGGAGTCTTTCATAGTTCCAAAAAAATCGATCACAATGCTTACGATATGAAAAAAAAATATTGTCGCCGTCATTCAAATTAAACGACAAGATAATTTTTGAATATGTATCGCGGGTATATTTGAATAAGTGTTGCATTAATATTCTTTTGTGATAATTTCGAGTTCGGAACGCCCACGCCCGGCCATTGTCTCGCAAGTTATTGGCTCATTAGGCAACGTGTCGCTTTGTCTCGAACGATTTGAATTTTTGATTTTCGAATCGAACGTAATTGATTTGTGACTCGAGTTCGAACAACGAAACCTGTAGAATCGTTCCCGCCTGAAGCGATCGAATCACGAAACGCCATTGTAAACTAGATTAAAACATAAAATTAAAAGCTTATTGTTGTATAACGACACTCATTATTTCAATTTCAACGACAAAACGCAATCTAAATAAAAAATCTCGGTATGTCAAATTGACAGTTACAACTTCCGTATTACGCTGCGTTATCTGAAATCAAAACGCGATTCGAATGTATACAAAGGAGCGAAATGATATATTTGAACAATAAGAAAGCGAGAGCGCCCACGTGTTAGCTCGTGTGAGCTCGTGGGACAGATGTGCTCACAAAT
This sequence comes from Anticarsia gemmatalis, assembly GCF_050436995.1. Taxonomy (NCBI): domain Eukaryota; kingdom Metazoa; phylum Arthropoda; class Insecta; order Lepidoptera; family Erebidae; genus Anticarsia; species Anticarsia gemmatalis. Next base: position 929,339 of record NC_134764.1, on the reverse strand, counting down.
TACGTATGCTAATGTATCTTGTAATCCTTCCGTCGGACCTCCCTGCGCCGCGTCACCTTGTCTCGCGACATAATCGATCGATTATGAATGCGGCCAATGATTCTCGATTATAGTTTTGAGATGTCGCGTCACTCAGCGCCTACAGTTTAAACTTGGAACAAAACCGTCGTAAATCTTATTTGAATATTGAACTCGTAAACATGTTGTATCATGGCGGTACATCGTGTACTTATATTGTGTACAAATCAGTGGCAGGTATCGTTTATTAGGCGCTCGTTCGAATGGCATTTGGCGGCAACGGAACCCCCAAATATGAAAAGGAATAACGTCAAAAATGAATGAATCCGCGCGACATTACCGGTAATCATGTTTTATGAGTTTCCCCCGACGAAATAGACGCACAATATGCCGCCCCCATCCCTGACACGTATACTTGTAAAAAGTTAAAATTGCGCAATATTACGTTCACGTACTTATTATTGACATTCATCGCAATAAACGCACAAATTATCGGTGTACCGCCTCCGAATAGCATGTTTCTCGTTTAACTGGAAACGGTACGGGCGAGTACTCACATACACCTACCGCATTTGCATAGAACGCTCTATTATAAATCATTATCGTAAATTTCCGTTCAATATAATAACATGCGTTGTGTCGCGCGACAAAATTTTATCAATAGAAACGTTGCGATATTTCGTTTGAAATTAGAATCAGTACCGTTTCCGCTTCCGTTCGATATTTGAACTCGCGCTCGAATTAAGAACGTCGTTCTAAATAAATGATAACTGTCGATATAATTCAAATAGAGAACGCTTCGTTCAGGATCGGGAATATTTGTGGAATTTAATTTTTCAGAACACCTGAACCGTTGAATATTTTCCGTTCGGCAACAGATAGCAAGGGAAGAGGCAATAACCATTAAAAGCTTGCGAAGGGCCGTTCCGAAAGTTTTCTTTTCAATAACGCGTCTAATATTCAAATTAGAGGCACTAAGGCGAGGAATTCTCAGCGATATATCATCGAAGCTAATCAGATTTTTCCTTGCTCCGTACATTTCGTAAAATGTTTCGGGGATTAAATAGGGTACGTAGAGACGAGGATAATTTAGTAGTTTTGTTGCAGGATTTTATGCGAATACTTATTGTGTTTTCGTTAGATCTATCATATTTCTTTTGGCATTCGTATGCTTTTAGTATGGACGATATTTTCATATCTGTGTAATTGTATGATCCCCGCGACCTCAGAGAGAGACTCTAATATTCAAATAAGAATTTCCATCGACATAATCCCACTTGCGAATCACATCAGCCATTACTTTTTTATTCAAATTCAATCCCACAACGCATCAAATCTATCATGTGTGATTTTAAATTTCGAACGCGTCTCTATACCCTAGTGTGTAGACATTTATTTCAAGATGGCGAACGAAATGTCAAATATCAAAATGTGTCGGTTCATATAAAATTTACGAAGAAAGAGGAATATCTGGAAGGCAATTCCTCGATGTTGGCGAACTCTCAATACACTCGGGCGCCATAAAAAATAATTTAAATTGCTCTTACAGTGACTCGCTATCGCTCCGAACATTTGCATACTAAAATAATGCAAAAATCTATGCGCGGAACGCACTCGGCGCGCGTTTGCGTTGTACCACGGTATCTTGTTGTCGTGTCGTCAATTAAGAAGACGATATCTTTGTAGGGGAATATGAAATTCTTTTTTATTTGTTATTGGAATGGAATTAAATGTTTCTAGCCAGTCATATTGGATTTATATTGGAATGATGTCTCTTAAATTTATAAATTCTATGTGTCGTAATTTCTGTAGCGCGTCATCTATAACAGAAAGCATTATTTTACCTAAAATTATTTCATGATAATCAAGTGACTTCACCTAGTTTCATTTTTAAATTCGTGACTAACTTGAAATGGAATCGGCAACATCACGATACGACATTATCCTTAAGCAATGGAAACGCACACAAACATTAGACGCGTGGGGCAAAGAAATTTTTATGTGTTATTTTTTTTTCTTGTTTTGAAATATGTGCGCCGTTAGATTATTTATGGGCTCCATAGAGGTTATATTTCGGGAAGTAATGAGGTTTCGTTCGGAAAGGGCAATTTAAATGTGCGTAGATTGAGTCGTTAGGGGGCGCATCGGTTTCCCTTCGTAAGTAACCCGCGATCACGCGTGGCCCGATCACATTGTGGTGACTGACTGACAGACACCCTATTTCCGAGGTACATTTAACGGTAGTTTATTGAATAGATAAACTACCGTTAAATGTACATCAAAACCGGGGGATAGTGAGCTATTAACTCACAGCCCACTAGACGAATCGGGCTGAAATGCGGCATGCAGGTAGATGTTATGACGTAGGCATTCGCTAAGAAAGGATTTTGATCAATTCCACCCCCAAGGGGATAAAATAGAGAATCAAAGTTTGTAAGAAAATTCTGTCTTAAATCCCGCGAACGAAATCGCGTACAAAAGCTAGTAAAAAAGTTACAGTTGAAACTTTAACGAGCGTCAATTATTCGGGGCATCTAAAACAACGATTAATTGATAAAACGTATACGTAAAACGGAATTCAAATTCAATGTTAACGTACGCGAAACGGAGCGTTAATAACATTTATGTGTTCAAATACTGGTATATAAATGATACGGTAGATAAATTAAAAAATTCAGACCTGCGACCGCTACGTTTCAAATCTGATAATGAGCGGGTTATAAAATGTATTTTATTCATAATTTTTATTTATATTAATTAAACATGACGCTAAGTGTACCGTGACAGGGTCAATGCACGTTTTCGGCCAATATCGAAATTTTGAATAGAATAGTTTTATGTTGAAGTTTAGATCTGTTTCCGTGGCGCAGTGTTTTAGGTCGCCACGCCTGCTACTATTGCGTTGGGAGATCGTGGGTTCGATTCCCACAAGAAACAATTATTTGTGCGATCCACAAGTAATTGTTTCGGGTCTGGTTGTACTTTGTGTCCGTTGTTTGTATGTTTGTAAAAGTCCCCGCGATACAAGAGCAATTCTTCTCTATAATGAATTTAGAACAGTGTACCGTTAATTTGATATCTTAATGTTTATTTTTTATTGTGTGACAGTGCTTTGTTTAAAATTACCGTTAATAATAATAAAATGATTTTTGAAACTAGACTCACGAATTATTTATTCACTCGGAAAACAAACTTTTACTTTACCATTATTTAAAATACAATTATATTTTCTAAGATGAATGAATGAATGAATGAATGAATGAATGAATGAATGAATGAATGAATGAATGAATGAATGAACACTCAATTAACGAAAATTCAAAAATACATTTTTAAAAAATCTGTAACCAATTCCCACTATAAATAAGTCCTATATAACTTAATCAATAGTAAACATCTGACAAACTTCTACCTGCTACACTAACCAGTACTTATCTGAACCCCGGTTTCTGAGTTCATTACGCGTTTTTTTACATGAATTTAAATGCTATTGAATAGATAAACTACCGCCAAATGTACCTCTAAAATCGGGGGTAAAAGAGGTTGAATAGGTAAGCCGTAAATAACTCTGAAACAACATAAACCTATTTAAAACAATCTCAACATAAAAACATAACTTAGCACGTTAATTGAACTTCAATTGTAATTCAAACCGGTAAACAATTCAAATTCTACCCAAAGAGGCCATTGCGGTAAAAAATAATAATTCGAACGAATTAATATGAATTATTGTTTATGCCACACAATTACTAAATTCAAATTGCACTAATCCGACGCGCTCATTCATTGGACAAAACAATAATATTTTCTCATACAAAGTAGATCATCTTTGTTATATATATGAACCTTATTTACTTCACAATAAGAGTGAAATTACTTTAACTAAGTAATCTTAGTAGATAATTAATTAAAAAAGATTATATATCCACTAAAACATCTTTCGGAGTCAACGAATCGTTGGTCGTGAGAGTGCTATTGTTTTAATTTTTATTATTTTGAACCGTTACCACGATATACTTTTATAATTTTTTTTATTGATGGCTACTCTGTTCGGTTTTCGAATTACTTTTTTTGGATTTGGAATAAGTAGTTTCCGTAATGATGTATTTAAACAAGTTATTACTTTTTTTTATTTTGTTATTGTTTTAAACTATTTTTGACGTCGCATTTTTGAAATAAATACAATAGTCGCATCCAATTAAGCGACTAAATTAACTCAAAATGTCAAAAAAGCTTGTAAAATGTCTCGATTTTTTGAAAGTCTGACAACAAAATAACCTCGAAATTAAAAAAAAACCATTAAACAAATATTTTAAACAATGTCATTCCTATTTATTCTTTGTATCCAATAATACATCAGTTAACTAGAACACCACGTTAATTACAATGTCCTTCATTGAAACGTGTCAAAAGTTATCACAATTAGCGATGTTGATTCATCTGTTAATTTGTTTTTAATTTCACTCCTTTACAGCGGATATCGTTAAATATGTATATCCTGTCTCATTTATGAAATAGGGACTTTTAAAACTCGGACAAGGAATTATTTTGTATTTGGGGGACTTTAGAAATTAACAAAACAATCAAACCTAAAAAAAAATAGGCCAAAAAAAAATTTTTGTTTTAGATTGGAATCGAATCCACGAACCTTGAGTAGTCGACGTGTTGGTAACTCATACAGTTTCAAGTTTTTTTTTTCTAATATTATAATACCTAACTACTGAAATTTTACTATTAAAGGCTAAGAAAAAACTAATTTATTCTAGACTTCTAAAAATATCTATAAATATATGCATCAGCATCTAATTATTTCCCTACCTATTCATTTAATAATTACTTTTATAAAAATAGCTTTAATGGTCGTTATAATCACTTACCTGAACGTTTAATTCTTATAACTAAAAGTAATAATAAAATTAAAAATTCAGTTAGTACGAAGAAAAAATCTCAGCATATGCAAATGAGACACTAAAATAAATCAAGAAATTCGATCATCCGTAAAAATAATAAATCAAGAATCGAACCCACGGTACAAGTTATTCTCACAAAAAAAAACCAGTCGAAGATATTTAAAGGGAATCTTAATATGCAAATAATTAACCAGAGTATTACAACCCTTAACCCAGGGGCAAGAAGGTCAATAAATTAATAAAAATAAATTCAGAAATAACCGGTTTTATCTCACCCCTGAATTGTTCTTTGATTTACATCGATCGATCTACATATGGTAATAACAAATAATTATTATAAACGGTAAAACCTACTTAATATGTGAATAATAATTAGTGTTTCCTTATATTTAAAACACTTTCTCACGAAAGGGCTTATTGATCGGAACTGGTCCTTTTCGATCCAGGTGACCCGTTTTATTTAAATTTATCCTGTTTCATTGAAAGTAGAATACAAGATGAATGGCCAACTGACCTTTTGAAGTCCTAAAACCTGAACGGGAACCAGACATCTCGCTAATAATCGCAGTTATAAATGATGCAGAGACCCAAGCGCATCATATTCGCGAGTCTCACCACATATCTCACGATTTAAATACATTCAAAAGAAAGTTTGTATTCCAAACATCATTTTTCTACACTGATTATTGTCAGCATAAATCTTCAATACATAATACTGAGACATTAATGCACACAAGCGATCGCATCGTATTATAAAAAACCCATTTCCGAATTTCTTGAAGCGAACAATGAACTAAATATCAATACGGCGAATGCGACACTGACATCTGGAGCCCGAGGGTTCAAAAGTCTTAACCCTAATCCTATCTTACGACGAACAAAGACCCATCACATATATTTAAACCTGTTTTACCGATTGATAGCTCGATTTCGATATAAAATGTCGAACAACAATAGCGTAAGATGCATGCTCGCATCGATTTGCATACATCTTCTTTGAATATGCAAATGATTTGATACGATTTTTACAAGGAGCCGATAGTATGGGAACTAGCGAGGTTCGGGTGCGTATGTAAATGAGGCGATAACGTGTCGAGATGGGCGCGTTTATCTAACTCGCTCAGTTAGTTGCTCGCGCGCTTCTCATCTGTAAACGTCACGCGCGAGAATACCGCTTGTGTTTCACTCCAGTGTAAACGAACCTTCGATCTTTGAAAATATTACTTGTAATTATTGTTCGATTGAAAAAAAAAACAATTTGAACAATTTATTTTTTAATAATTGTTTTTGAAATTGGAATTGTTTTTTTTTCTTTTTCGAACAATAATTACAAGTTTTTTTCAATTCGAATGTTTGTTAATTTTAAATTGTTTTAGTTCTAGGTTTAAAGTGTTAAATTAAGTTAAAATAGAACTCTTTTTGAACAATAATTTAATAAAAACAGTGCACATGAATGAAATTTTTATAAATAATCGTAACTTTGAGAGACTGAAACTCATGTTTGTTGAAATTATGAAAATACGGAATTATTATCATGAGGTGAGTTTTTTTTAAATTTATCGTTAAAAAGTATAAATTGTAATTATTTATGTGTTAATTATTGTGTTTATTAAAGAAATACGTAAAATTTTAAAAGCATTACGCGTTTATATATATTGTTAAAGTTCGTAGTTTCTTCAATTTAGTCTCATAATTATGTTTAATTTTTGATTTAATTGATAAATGATTTAATTTTTTTTCACTTCAAATTAAAAAATAAATCGTCACATTTTTCTAAAATTAAGTCTTAAAATTTCAAATGCCAAACAATTTGGTTAAACTTTCCAAATTTAACAAGTCAGGTCAGGCACAAATCCGATCAGTAGTTAACTGCAACCTCTAACTTGCAAACTGGCTAATGAAAAGAGAATCTATAATGTAGGACAACTTGCGAAGAAAGAGGATACGGCATGTTTGAACATTAATTGTTTTAACGTAATTGTTTGAAATTAACCAAATTGTTTTTTCAAAGACAAATTTCTCTAATACGCTGCATTTATGTTACTTTTAATTTTACTTAGGTACGATGGAATTTTAAACAGTGGATTTTAGTATTGGTTTAAAATATAAGATTTGTTTTTCTTAAATTATCATTATAAATAAGTGCTAAGGGTAATCTTTATTAAATAATAAATTAATTAATATTTTAGAATTTAAAAATTCTAGTTATTAACATTATAAATAAGTTCTAAGGGTAGTCTCAATTAAATAATAATTAAACAATATATTCTTCTTACAAGATGATAAGTAATAAAATCAAATTATTCATAAGACGTCTCTCACTCCCACTATGAGTGATCAGTTTTCTAGATGATGTCACTACAATACTGCTCTAGAATGTCACATAATTGATGTATGTACCTACCGATACGCCACGAGATAATATTTGACTCATATACACGCTTACATTCTCAGCAGATAAAACTAACCTTTAAAAATTGCAGTTGCCTGGTTTTACGAAAAATTTGTAATTGTTTGTAAAAAAAAATACGAAAATTTCGTAAAAAAATTCGTAAACTCGGAAAAGGTTTATCTTAAATGCTCAGACTATGTAGCTTTTTTGTAAATAATGTTGTAATTATTACAGACTGAAACATTTCATAAGATACTTAATACCACCAAAAATATGACATAGCGACGTCGTATTTTCTATACTAAAATGTATACTTTTTAGCATTTCATAAAAAGTAGTTGATTTGACTGTTAGGCAACTACCGTATTTAAAACGTAAGCAACTAAACCGAAAAAGCTTCTTCAAAAATAAAACAATTACGTCAAAAGTAAACAAAAAGAACAATACGTAAAAACAAATTTGGGAAACGGAAAAAGCGAGAAACTTATTTAAATTTGTTATACCGCATCAAACGGCATGTGCCACCTAGCGCCGCGAATTTGTCCCCACATCGTAATTAACAGGCGCAAATTAGCAACACGAATAAAATAAGAATGTTTTTCTTTTACCCATGCGGGTACGTGTTTGAAGGTAACACGGTACCTTCTGAATTTAGTAGGATAATTACAGCTTCTTTTGATTAGGTTCTGTATTGATAGTCATTATTTTAATTATGCTTTAAACCTTTAATCCGTGGTTTCCTGTGACTCAGTTTTGTTTTACTTGTTTGTTTTAAATTTAAGGCTTTGTGAGTCACGTTGTTTGAAGGAATGTACACGTTATTGATAAGTTAAAGCTTTTTATTGTGAAGTTTCATTTATTTAGTTAAGGCTATAATATATGTTACATTATTCACATAACAATTTAAATATAGTGAAAGCTTAATATTCCAATAAGAACGAGCGTTACTTGATAATCTTGAAGCCCGTAAATTATTTTCTCACCTCTCCGTAGTCTTTCAGTTACTATAAAGTCCACAACCTGTAACAAAACAAATCTTTATTTACCAAAAAATGAATAATCATTAATACTCTTTACAATATTTAACATTGACACGTATGTTTTTCAAAGTTACAGTTAAGATAAGCATCACTTTAAATTGCAGTTAAAACTAATAAGAAATTCTAAATTTAAAATAGTTACTGACATTACCGAAGATTTCAAAAATTCTCATCCTGCACTTATTTAAAAGAAAGAACCTACCATAAAGCAAAGAATAATTCAAATCTAGAACACTAGAGTTTAAAAAACGCCAAGCAAGTATTTGAAGCTGACGGTACACGCATTAAAATTGATCAACACATAACGACATTATCCACATAATGCGACCCGACTCAGCGGTCACTTCGACATGGGCACACTGGGCACATTGGGCACACGCCCTTACCCATTTCCCACCCTTACCAACCCACTTTTTACGTCAATGTTTTTCTATAGAAACGGGTAGGAATAAGTGAATGATGGGGCTATCAAAACATCTCCCTTATCGGCCAAGGGTCCCAAGTTTTTAGGAAAAAGGATTAGGTACATGACGTGGTTTAACCGTGTGATGTCGATTTTGTGAGTGACTTGACGGTATTTAGTAGAGGGTATTTTTTGTATCACGTTTTAGTATAATTACGATATGTTTTGCTAGATACATGTATAAGATGTTCGCAGATTTTCTTAACTATCTATGTCGGTAGAAAGATTGACAATCAGAACGTAAGAAGTAGATTTTGTATAGACCAATGAGAATACGAAACTATTGATTTAAAAACCAATAAGAATTCCGAACGTCATAAATCCATAAACAGTATAAAAATATAAATCATAACGTTACAAAATCATTGATCTATATTCACCATAGATTACATAACATCGTCACTCACCATAGATAAATAACAACAACAAAATGGCGACATAAACCCGGGTGTCCTGTCAAAACTAATCCTAAATTACCATCGGACACTCGCTTCATAATTTTTCCACTCATATTAATTCCTTAATATCGACGCTGTTGGGGGTGGGTAGGGGGTGGGAGAGGGTGTCAAGGGGTAGATAACGGGAGACATAAAGCGTAGGAGATCGCTAATTCATCATAAGTTAAAGGGGTTTTTATGTACGGAACCTCTGCTTTGTAGGGTCCGCAAAAAGCCCGATGTCTGGCGATACAGTTTAAAAATTACCGTCAAAGGATGCGATATTAATTAACTTTTAGAAGGTGATTTTGTGAATAGATTTCAGACGGACTTTGTAACCTAATGTATGGATCTACTTTAGCGATAGCGATGAAAGCAATTTGTAAAACGCTGCTGAAATTTTATACAAAATTGTTTTCTTTACGTGAAATATTTTTGATACAGAATTCTTATTGGATTTATCCCTTATATTCAATAAGAAAATTTTAAGAAAATTCAAAGATTGTTAAGATTTTATTAGATTTAAACACATATTCAAAGCACTCATACGCCATAATGGCATTATCAACACTTAAACAGATTACAGTATCTTTACAAAATACATTTAACTTTTAAACCATTTAAAAGTTGTGAGATCGACAGACGTCAGAGGCAAATCCGTTCAGAAATTAATTGTATTCAGTTAAAACTTGAGTCTTAATCCTATCGATCGTTTGAGCTTTGGAAGGGTGTAAACAAAATAATAATACGATTATTATTTATTGATCTTAACAATAAACTTTATTATAATTTCGGAACGATACAAACGCATTTTAAGAAACATTCCTTTGATTTCTGAACTGATTTAATTTGACATTTGAAATGTCAAAGATGAAATAGTGTTGTGAATCACATGTATGGATGTTAATAAGGCAAAGGAAGTTTGTAAGGATCGTACCAAGTGACGTTCTTTGGTCTCTACCTACTTTGACAAGGCATGATTTTTATACGTTTTTAAGTGAATCAGATAGTTAACTTTCATTCTAATAATCTGAGGTCTAAATAATCCATATTTTCCAAATTTCGGTCCAGTAACAATCGGAACAATGTGTTCGCATAGTAATTAATTGATTAAAAAGGGTTCGGGAGCATTCGTTAGAAGTTTTTCTAAGCCCTCCACCCTTCGGGGCTCATACGACGATTTTAAAACAGGGCCTAATTGATTTAACTCCAAGGGATGTGGACGTACCCCTGCCAACTTTGACTGTTGCTTGATGCTTGAGTGCTGTTGCCAAATTCAATTGGTACGTGGTATTGATTGGGATACCTGCCTGTATAGGAGATAGAGAAGTCTTTGTCATGGAGATAAGGGAATCCTATAAATCTTTGGTGAAACAAGGACAATACATTGATTTTTGAGCGATGGTTTTCCATTTTTAGAAGAAATTTCATGTAGGTGACTTCTTATTAGAATCGTAAATGCTGTGTACAGTAATATAATCTTAAAGAAATACGGTCGAATTGAGAATCTACTCTATTCAAAGTCGATTAAATAGACTTATTAGTTGTCATAAAAATGGGACTCTACTCGGTCGTATGATTCCAAACTAAGCAGAATACCTGCTGTAACCAGACAACTGATAAACATTCTATCAAATTAAAATAAAATAATCGCCCCTATTGCTTGATACTACATTTTCACACAACATAAGTGTATTTCATACACCTCTGCCTAATCCTTCGGGTATAACAGCCGTACTATACAAAGACTAAAACAAATACAAATAGTCTATAGTGTTCTACCTAGACGGCATTCAGACGGTTCTAGATCTAAATCAACCGAGTTTAAACGAAGCGCATCGCATCCGTCAGTTGCGAGTCATCGCTCGTTTTAATTGATAGTCGATTTGTAAGTGCGAATCGATTGTCGACAAGCGGTCAATGATGGGTGACTCCGAGTGATTGGGCTAGCTATCTTGTTCCATCACTGATTTATTTTGTTAGTGAAGTTGATTGGGATATATATTGGGTTTTAATTTCTTTGTAGGAAGAAAGGTGGTGTCAAATAAGTTTTTTTTTTTGGACGGTAAATGCAGGGTAAATCTAGTGTTTTCTTTTTGTAATTATGCATACACATATTTCAACAAACACACATAATAACCAATTAACAGTAATTATAAATTAACGTAACGAGGGCCATAAAAGTCGCGAATTGCAAATATTACCGGAGCGACAGAGCGCCGAAGTTGGCCGAAGTTGGTCCAAACTTAGGCCGAAGTTGGACCAACTTGGGCCGAATTCGGCGAACTTTCGAGTGAACTCGATGAGCTACAAATAGGCATCGGAATTAAGTTTCTGTCGGTTTTCTGTGTGCCTTTTAATTATTTCTTTACCTCCCCAAGGTGGGTGATTGGCCCCTTCCAGTCGGTCTTTGATTTTGAATTGACTGATAGACACTTATAAATCTTAATTACGTTTGCAGATTTGATTTAAAATACAGAAATATATTTACAGACAACATTAAGGGCATAAATTAACTGAATAAGTATATATTCGTTTAACAGGTGAAATTGTCACATGTTTTCATGACACTTTATTTACCGGTTAGATTATTATCAGACATTTATCTGTAAGCCACACAACACTACAGAAACAGACCCTAAAAAAGTACTACATCTTTCATCAAAGAACCGACACGTCATTTCTCCGTCAATTTTCTCGTCAGTAATCTCGTCCCGTCATTGGAACACGATATTACATGTACGTAATGTCGTGTGATTCTTCGCGCTTTGAACATTGGTAGTTGGCACTAAGCACCCTTTTGTTGTATAGACTAAGTTGATGAACCTCCAGAAGGGATGTTTGATTGATTTGGAGGTGATAGGTAGAAAATGTTTTTTAGGTATTTTTGTAGATTATAATATAATAGGTTTCAGAATTTAGTTGTAGTACGATTTTTGTAAAAGGCTCTTTGATAGTGTATGTTACTGCTGATTATAGCGCCTCAGGTTTGTTTCTCGGGTCGGGCAGGACAACTGAATTTTTAAATTTATTGTATGGTTAGTTGTTCAGGGTTCAATTAGCAGGTCTAGTTGACCTATTGGATTTTCTAATTTGTATGAGAATATTCTCAATAGTAACTTGGAGTATGGTAATTTTCCCGGTATATAATTACAGGCTTGCCCTCCATTCGATGGGACTTACATCGGTATCGGCGAAACATTCTATAGATAGTTATTTTATTATTGTATCAAAAAACTTTATTTCAAAATGTTATTCCTGATTTCATTGTCACTTGTTTAAAGTAACTTACAACAAAATCTTCTTAAACCAAACTTTCTTATGTAAACCTAATCTTTTAAAACGTCGCATCTGCACATTAGTGTTTGTCACAATTAAGTGCGATTGGAGATAAAAGCCTGGTTAATATCGTGTCAATAAAGCCTTCATGGGGCTAAATGAAGAGGCGACGGAAATTACCGATGTTAGCCGAACATCGCCGAACGTACAGTTTTTAATGTATGTTGAAAGGGGGGAATTAATTGAACATTTTATTAGAAATTAGTGCTGATTTATTGAATATGTGATATGAAAATTGCTTCGTGGGCTTTTTGGTAATATATGAGAGCACCTGTAAATTATTTTGAGTCTTCAACAAAGTAGCTATCTTTATGCAAAATTTTGTGACATTCAGTTCAGCGGTTTAGTAGTAAAAGGGTAACACACAGACAGACGCCTTTTTTTTCAACAAGCAAGACATCAAAAATGTTATAATTCGATCTTTTACTTAATATTAAGTTTTCAAAAAGCCGTTTATTTAAAACTACAGTTAAATTAACTAATAGTATATAAATCATTGCAGTCTACGAAGATAGCCGAGCTAGCCCGAACGATTCCGAACGACTCCGAACAATGGCCGATAGAGATCTTAATGAGTTGAGTTAAATATTGTTTAAATGCGGACTTTTTGGTTTAATCATAGGCTCGGATGGGTGATCAGCAGATACGTGCACTTCCTTCTTACACCTGTCTAGGAAATAAGGATTTATTTGTGTGGGAAAGCGTGACAGTGACTAAATACTAAGTTTTAGTTAGTTAGTTTTTTTGTAATAAAGAATTTTTGTAGAGGATGATTTTTGGTTTCAATTGTTAAGTTAACGGTGTTTTTTTTTTGTTTATAGTTAACTTAAACTTGTATTGGAGACCTTGTAATAAAAAATATTGATAAACCATCTCTTATAATTTTGATTTTTAATTCAAAAAATATTTTATACGCCATTTACATCATCAAAATTTGTTAACAACTAACTTAAACTAATATTGAAAGAACTTCTAATTAAATAATAACAGAATAACTTATTTTTATAATTTCAATTTTCAATAAAACAAAAATTCCCGCCATTTGCAAAAAAATCCCGCCAAAAGTATCATCGAACTCAAATCGCAATTCAAATTTCGAACAATTCGCATTAGAACTTTGAAAGCCGCAGTCAATAAACAATACAGGTACAATAGCGAACACAAGTGCGTCTGCACGTAAAGTTCTAACAACAAGAGAATAAATGTCCCGCCACGGCACAACTTGCGAGCGCCACTGTACACACACTTGATTTGTGAAATTGAACATAGATTATTGATTGTATAGACAGGCCTTTTTAATTTTTATTGCAACCTAAAATGGTTGAAAATATTAAATGGAAAAAAGATGTGATATTGTGTAGTATGTTGGTTGGAAAATGAACTGTTAGTTTTGAAATTTCTCATAAAATAGTTTTCTAATATGATTGATTACTGAATACAACACACGAACTACAAATTTAAATATAGCGTTTAGTTTTGTTTAAGCGAAATTTGATAATATCTAACATTACTTAAACTTATTTTACAGTTCAATAGCTTACATTTCTACTACATAAACATATTAATCGCTTCTAATAGGATTGTATAATAAAGGTACAAAACTATTTTAACTTATCGCATCTGAAAGTTACACTCTACATCGTCGGCGTAGGTGCGAATATTGGGTTTTATTGGCACCCCATCCCTAAGTGCAAGTTTTTGATTTAGTTTCAAACAACCACATCCAAAAGTTAACTATAATAACATTACCGATACAGCGTTGAAACGCGAAATATATTCTATAAACTGTCGGAAATATGACATGTGTTCGTTTTAAATCAAATTTTAATCAGTTCTTGTAAAAAATCGTGTGATTTGTGATATTTCATACAGGCGATGATACTGCCAAGATGTCGTTTTCAATTTAGTAATTTGATTGTCCAAGTAACACGTCGACTGTCTGTCTTCTATATCATAAATATACTTTCTAAATTTCCGCCATGTTTCAAATATCAAATCTAGAATAAATCAGGTTACCTGTCTAAATTTTTAATTTCATTCCTTATTCTATGTCAATATTGTAAATACAAAAATATAAAAAGCTACTGGCCAGCACCAAAAAAGCGCGAATTTAAAAACACGACACTACACAAATTCTAATCGCGTTCCTGAATTAACGGGAACACACGAAAATTCAAATGTGGAACGCCGGAATCACCAATCGGATTATCGTTCTACATGTATAAAAGACGAAAATTCCCGTTCTTACCCCTTGCCCGACACCCCACGACGACGGAGGGGGAGGGGGTGGGGGTGTGAGGGAGCGGTGTAGCTAATGGCAGTACCACTCGGATTCATTAGTAAATTAGAAAGCGGATGAGTCCAAAGTTACGAAAATTCAATATCTAATAATGATCAACTCTTACCTGCCTATAGTCGATTGACGGCTGTTTGAACGGAATTCCGCCTTTCGTTTCTATTTGAATTTGTCAATCCGACTTTGTTCTGAATTGAATTATTTAGTTTTCGTTACGAGTCTGTTTGGGCTCCGTGTTTGTGTAGGTGAGGTGTTCATGCTTCGTGGGTTTTGTTTTGTCGAACGATCTGTTCAATAGGGACCTGGGGCCGATGGAAAAATATCCGCCATTTTCATTATTCGAATTACGTGTACATTTAAAAATAAGTTCTTTTCTTCAAATATTGAGATCAACCCTCTACAGTTCACATTAGACAGCTGAGTTTGTTTTTAGATTGACGAGGCACAAAAGACCCCGTAAACAAAATTAGAAATGTGAAGGAGCGTAATCAAATTACGATGTAGATGTTTTATTAAAAAATCACGTTTCTTAGTCTATTATATTGAACATTGAACACTTAATATCTCAATGTCTACGTTAATTTGTGCGCGTCGAGTTACCTCCGACGGTTTTATTTCGAGACTAAGGAAATATGTTTCGACAACCTACCTCGTACAAGACGCGCTGATCTCACGATGAAATGAAATATCGAACGATCTTTCTTTTTATTTTGACAGTTCATTTTTTACTTTTTTCACTAGCTTTTGTCTTACAAAATTTTCGTGACATTTTGTCATTATATTACGAAAGAATATTACCTACAATAGATCTTTATTTAGAAATGTGGTTAAGTATCGTGAAATTGTGAATACGTTTACTTGGGATGACGTGTACAAATTAATAGGCAAATTATCAGACAATGGTCAGACGGGCCGAGGAGAAGACGGGAGGGTTTAGGGTGAGGGTAAATAAAGTCCACGAAAAACACACACACACACACAACACATGTGTGCTTAGACGTGACACGTGTATTATATTTTTGTGATCGCCGTATTTTGGGAGCACATTGTTAGGAATATGATTCGGAGAAATGAAAAGTAATAAACGTATTGGATAGATGTTACTTTAGTTTAATATGAAAGATTTGACAAGAAAAAATAATTTGTTCACAGTTTAAGCAGGTACTTTTGTACCTCCTACAAAGTTTTTCCTGTTTTTCGTTCCAAATAATCCATTGTTCAGTAGACCGTCTAAAACCCCAGTACACCACACACATTGTGTATTAATATTCTTACAAAAACGTACTCTGTATAAAATTGATAACGATTGAAACATTACATCGGTCTAGTGGTCGCACTTCACTGGACTAACGAGACTCTACATCAGATCATAAGCTTTTTTACCAGATTTACTGAGACCATAACTCTTTTTTGTAATTGAGCTCTTATGACCACAATTCTCTACCACTATCGACAACGAACGTTATCGAAAAAAAATTGTATGATTATCGGTTCAGCGCCTCTAGCGGACGGCGTAGGAACTATATTTGCAGTACATTTTAAATGTCAATCTTGATACGATGGTACCGATTGTAAAAAAAATGCGCTATAGATCGAGCAAAGGACTAAAATATATTTTAGAGGTACAATCGATGCTAGTCAAAATAAACAAATATATTGACATTCTAATACGGCCACTGGGCACGTAAAAAAAGGTCCGAAGCCCTTCGTCTGAGCCAAGGAGGGACCTTTATCATATTTATTTTATTTCAATTCGGTACGAATTTAATCCTTTTCCATTAATTAGTGACCGCTCCCCGTATAATGTGGGGTCTGGGGGAGCCCTCGCGAGTATGCGTTAATTTTTCTTGGCGGCCGCCGCAGGGTTGAGTGTGGTGTGAGCGAAAAGCGTTCGACTTTCAAAAATTTGAACACAAATTTATTTACTTACTGGCTGATAGACTACTTCCTGTGCCACAGATAAACATATCAAAAAGTTCGTTAATATTATCTATCAAATGAGTTGCCAGTCTAATTAAAATACCAAAATCATACATTTATAGGGTGACAAGCCCCACACAACTTTCCAAGCATAAAAACATATAAAAATTCATGGGCAGTTCCCCGCGCCCACTGGAGCGTGCGGCTCTCACCGAAACATATAAGTTTTCCTTCATTATCATCATTTTATTATGTTCTAGAAACGTACTCATTGAGATTCACCTTTATGTTATCAGATCTAACGTACCATGTATCATATTAATTGGTCGTTTCATGTTAATTATAATTAAATCTTAATTTTTCGGCGGGCATTTTTCGTTAATTCGCTTTTTACTGTTAGATTTTACAATCTTATTGTTGGTTACACGTGCGCCTTTATTTCGTTATGTAAATATGTTATTAATATTCTAGTTTCAGAGATATATTAGCTATCATTAGTATTGTTGTATTATTCAGTTTGTATCGTGAAGATTGCCACATATAAAAAAATAAAATTACGACCCGTTGACACATGTATACCGCAAAGAAATCATAAAAGTCACTTTGACAATTTCTTAGCTGTAAAAACAAGAATCGTCATGTTTCGAAGCGTTTATTATTCTTTTGTTGTCATTATCAGTCATTAGTACAAAAATGCCGATGTGATTACACCTACATGCTATCCTGACTCACGTTTAGGCAGAATGTCCGTCGCCTGTGCCAATTTAGAATAAAAGTCACCTACACGTGCTCCGAATCTATGAAATATTATTAATTTAAAAATATGACAGACGTTATTTGTAATAAAATAAGTAGCTTTCATCTTTTGCTATCAATTAGATGAGAAATTCGTTTCAGTTTTTCACTTTTCACGTAATGATAGAATCTAATTTGAGTTATATTATTCTTTTGTCAACTTTAACATTAAATTATGTAACCTATAAATGAGTTACGATTTTAAAAAGATTTCGGTAAATAATTTCGGCAGCCATTTTTTTACACCAAGGGCAACTGCACCACAAAAATAATATCGCAATTAAAAATATGTTGAGTTATAAAATATTTCTTACACATGTCACTTATTATGAGTAATTCGTTGAAGATATTCATCTCTTGTCAACTGTCGCCGCCTCGTCATCTGCAAATTAGAAATGCAATAGTTTTTCAAGACACATTTAGAATTTGTGAAACTTAATTTAGTCTAGAACATATCGAGGTTATTAAAAGCTATTTAATTTTCATAAATATTACAAACGACTTGCGTAATATCACGGCTAATTTGAATAAAACTTGGCAGAAATGTCACATTTTTGTATATAAAATATAGATTAAATATATATTTTGATTTTGAAAACAATAAACAAGCGAACCAAGGAGGACCATAAACAAATCTCATTCGATTAGTTATAGACAATAGGAGCAGAGACAATGAACGTTCAATACAGCCTGATTGAATCCATTGATCGGTTGTCGGCTGCAAATTGAATAACTTTCATATTGTTTTATGTTTGTTTGCAAAGATTAAACGCAAAGACCACCACCATTTCAAAGAAGAAAGTGTAGAGAATTTATAAATCATGTTTTTAAAGTCCCTAACTCGCAGTTTTCCAGTGTGCTGGACTCAAGGTCTAACCCTGTTCGGGAGAAACTCCTGCCTAGCAGTGGGACAGTTGCGGGTTGAAAAAAAGTATCAACATTAAATCTCACCAATTCATGTGCCATGACACATCATACACTTAATCTGATCATCATAAAGTCGAATCAAATCTCTAAATCCATTCATATTTCTCAACGATTCCATTCTTTCGCTCATCTCCTATTACCAAACTAATAATCTAAAAATCTGCATGTTCACGAACGAATTGTGATTGGTGGACGTTAACTAGACCGGGTTATTTAGAGGCAACAGTACAATCATTCATTGACTCATTAAACATAACACCGTTACTATAATTGTTCTCCGTGAGACTACAATTACTAAGATTACACAAAACTTAATCTATTGCTCAAACACAATTTTGGAATCAGATGCCTCGGAAAGATACCATTCTTCGCTTGTTACTGGTCAACCACTATTTTAATTGTCGGTTCGGTTAGGTAGTAACGGTGAATACATTGATTACTATCTACTAATGGAAGCTTTAAAATATTCTTGTGCAAAATAAACACGATTTTTTGAAACAATGCCATCTATAACCGGCGTCGATCCGACACAGTTTCACACTCATCAAAGTTTTACATCTCTTTAATGTTTAAAACTATAATTAATCAATGTCTTCTCTTCCACCTGCCATCTTGTCCACACAATCGACTAGGTACTACAACGTTCCCACATTACCTCTATTCTCAAATTCGACGCTATTATAAAAACATTTGAGGCGACATCGACCGTTTTTAATTATTCAAAATTATTACAATCTCATTAGTGTTCACACAATGTGATATTTTGAGTTTATAATTGAATGTGCTACTTCCTATTTGATGGTTGCTTTCATACTTTCATACACTTTCTAGTTGTAAACATAATTTCGGTGTAATCGTTGTTTTTAATTTGAATTAGAGATGTATCGTTTGTCGGTACGAGGTGTAATGGCGGCCCTTCACGTTCAGTGCACAGAGATGACACGATAACTGCTGGTATAAATCTGCTAGCAACTATGTTTTCTATCTAATATGCTGATATATCTTTATTGCTTTTTCTACGTTCTTGAGTAGTTTTTAACGTATCGTGGCGATCTTCGCCGGTATCCGGTAGTTAGTTCGTGTCACTAGAGGGCTACTTTTATTTACATACAACTATCATTAATAGCACATTTCACACGCACGATCCATACTTCCATATTACTATTGTAAATGCGAAAGTTTTTACGCTTTCACGGCGAAACAACGCAACTGATTTTGGTAATCTATATTTATAAAACTCTTCCGTTACTGAATGACTGACTAACTGACGCACAGATATGAAGATTCTTTTAGAAGTGTAGAGAAGCACTAAAAGAGGATTTTCTATGCGGGTAAAGATGTGAGCGGAAGAGTAAAAGACTTCTTTTTCTCAAAAATCAACGCCCTAGAATCTTACAGCTAGCTACTAAAAAAAATATAACCTCAAAAAATTATAACCTAAAGTTTAAACTATTTCTAAAGTCCTTAACTCGTTCTATTTGGCAGATAATTGCACAATCTGTAAGCAGATATCTATCAATCAGTAGTAATTTCTTCTACCGTCAATAGACTAAGGCCCTCTGACATAATCAAGGGCAACTAAAAGCAGGGAGTGAGTCAGTACGATCAATCATGTTCAATTGTCGAGCGCTCGTTACGCAACCGTTATATAGGTGATAGGAATTATCGAGTGCTTTGAGAATAACCATTAAAGGGTTTCTTTTTGAAGTAAAGTTATTTTGTTTTTAGACTAGCTGTCAAAGCAGTAGGCTTTGTAAAGTGATTTGATTTTAAAGAACACATTTGTTTTTCCTATAATTTTATAATTTATTTTACCTCTTTACCAGAATCAAAAATCATCATATTTCAGCCAATATTACATATTTGTGAAATTATTGAATAATACAATGAAACCTTCCTCTTTAATTAATTTGTCTGTCGATGAAAAGTATAAAAATCTGTTCAGTAGTTTCCGAGTTAATTGCAAACAAACTGTTTGTGGATAATTTAATCAACTTCTCTATAGGTAACATAGATATATATGTGATTGCATTTAATAAAGAATTGTTAGTTTAGCGATACTGAGAAATGTTTAATTGGATCTCGGATACGCGAAATGAATAGCAATATTCCCGGAATCGAATTCATTACTCATGTATTCCTAGAACTGAGCTATTAATCTCTATGTATCTATATTTAAAGTGTATCAGGAAAATTGACATATTTTGATGTATTTTTAAACAAAAATTTGTAATAAAAGTATTTATTTTACAGTTTTTTTATGTATTTGTAAGTAAAATATGTGTTTTTAACTATTTTACTCCCTCAATCCAAGAGGAAACTTTTGCCTCGTAGTGAAACAATAATTAATGGGTATAAATTATTACGGAAGTCTATTTTAAGGCTTTCACACCAAAAAGCACTGAACCGATTTTCATGAAATTTACTGGGAAAGAAAATCCCGAGTCAAGCAGGTACTTTCAGATTTTCAAAAAACACTTATTCTTTCTCAAATTATATTTTTTTCAGCCGTTTATATCCATATTGCAAATACATACAACAATATAACGCCTTTGATAAATGAGAGATAGCAACTACATACATTACATCCATTACTCCATACATGTCTACATACATGATATTCAAAGTAATAATCAAGAAAGTGATGTTAATAATATAATTAAACGAGTACGGTTTATCCCACATCTTTGGTTTCATCAGTTAAAATGTTGTGTGCGTACATTTTTATGCGTTGAGTTAAAGGTGCTTCAGATTGTATATGCGTTGTCATTGCGGTGACGCTGCGTTTTTTATGCGTAGATAAAGCTACAGTTAAAAAGAAAAAGGTATTTCTTTTGCAAAAATGAGACGTATTTAGTAGTTATTTTCTAATTACGTATGTTATTGAATATGTTATAGAAAAAATAGTATTCTTTGGTAATTTACTGTCTCAAAATGAAGGTAACTACGAGTCACAATAAACTATTAGAAAAACACATTCATGGAAAAATATTTAATGTAATACGACTTAAGATTATAGAATTAGATAAGTATAAATAATATATTTAATGTGACAATGACACAAAGAAAACGTTGTTACACTTGGTCTAACACATAACCTAATTAAAACTAACGCAACACAATATAAGTTCATTAGTAATAAGATCTATAGCACAAATAGCAATATAAACAAAACCTCCAGTATAAATTTACGACATCGACCTTTCAAACCGCAGCGTTATACAGTGTGTAAACCCCTTTATACTAAGATATTATCTGTTTAGGCTGCGTATCGTCACGCGTGTGTAGCCACAGCCTTAGCTTTCTTAAACTAATCACTCATTAGTCTCGGCGCCATCTTGGATATTTTGGAAACCATCTTTTTAATATTTTATGACCGAGTCACGCTTCGCTGCTCACCCGCTTCAGTTAATTTTATATTTGGCTAGATTATTTTAATTGTTTTTTAGATTTTATTACTGAATTTAATTGTGGTAACTTTACACTTAGTTTTTAACTGAACACCTGTCGAATTATGCATCACATTGGAGTAAATTTGATTATAGTCAAATGTGGATTTATGTCATATATCTGTACCTACACCTTCGGTTACAACAGGCGTGATTATACAAAAGTATGTAGAAAAAACTAAACTAAATAGTGTTATAACCACCCATCAATAAAAGCACAAAAGGAAGCGAATTTCACGTGCGCATACGCAAATGAATTAATACAAACTAATTACATGTTCCCATATGACGTACTTCCGGTACATTCAGCCTATCGGCCGCATCACCGGAAGTGCTATCGGCATCAATGGCGGTGAATGGATCAGTTAATAAAGCCTATGTTTAGAAATACCTGATTGTTAATTATCTATTGTGTTAAATTGTCGTTGTTTCGATTTGTTTAATTAGATTAGGAGTTCTATTCCCAGGGAAAGCCGTCGTTTTTGGTAACCAAAAGTTCTCCTTTTGGAGGTTTCAATCTATAAAACCTATATGAAAAACTGGTATCAAAAATTGGACATTTATAGTCTTTTAACCTTCACTTCTGTAACTTTAAACCCTTCAACACAAATGAAAATCTTAACGCCACGATTGAAGTAACACTCTTTTACGTTACCTTACCAAACTCAAGACTACTATTGATTCAAACTATCTAACAATAAATAGAAATACCAAACATATTGCCCAATCTGAAAATCCAATCAGCATTTGCAGACACACTCACACACTCAAAAAAAAACAAAATAAAAAAACTTTATCAAATATCTAAAACAATCTTTCCCCTTGTTACAGAGAGCCACACTGGCCGAAAAAGAAGTCACCACACTAAAAGAACAGCTGGCAACCACTAGCCCCACCCCTATCCAAGCTACCTTGCCGAAGACCAATGGCTCCCACCTAGAACCCACGAGAGACCAGGCTACGGAGACCAGGGTCGACAGGTTCAGCCCTGACATCAAGGAGGAGAAAGACTTGGATGACGACTTAGAACATAAGATGGAAATGGCTGCTACTGGCAGGAGTAATAGCAACTCCTCGAGGAGTAGCCCCGTGGTTCATCAGGGAGGGAATCTGGAGAATGAGCTGGCTGCTAAAGGGAAAGAGGTAAGGATTTGCTTTTTTATAGTTTTACATGAGTGTATCGTAAGTAAAATAATAATAAATTTAGTAGCCTAACCCCTTCCTCATTGCGGGAGGAGACCCTTGCCCAGCAGTGGGACATTAATGGGTTAAATTTATAGCTAATTTTAAAGAGTTTATTGGTAATACGGAAAAAAGGTAAAAAAATCTTGGGTTTGATCTCAAAAAATTTAAAAGTTTAGTTTAGATTTGAGATTTCCTGTACCGTTTTAAGACTGATCAAAAGACTACCACTTATTTTCAAAGTGCAGTTTTTCCGTACTGTATAAATTGTTCAATAAGAGATTTAATAGACATCGGAAACTCTTTTAATCAAAAAAATGACAAAATGTTATGTTCTTTGTCACAGTAGGTTAATAGCAAAGTTAAATATTAATTTTAAAATATCATATTATTTTAATTCATAAAAAAATCGTTTCTCCTATGACGTCATCATTGAGTAAACTAACACTTTAAATTATACATCCGCTGTATCACCACTCTATTGGGCTCAATTAGAGGTGCCCCGCGTTAATTGTCTGTATCGATAATATTGATTGATCGATTAGTGGGCGTCGAACGTTTGAGCCGAGGTTATTGTGGTTATTGGTTTCAGTAACAGTTTCAAAGATGTGGGTTAGTTCCTTTGTATTATTTAACTATAATTAATGGGTTTATTTTAAAAGACTGTATTAGAAATCTAATCTATGGCCTCTAAAACCATAAAAAAATAGGTTATGGTTAGTATTGTTGGGTTATGTCTACTAAATAGTCATTACTCATTATCGAAGTTTTAAAAGCTTTACGTGCCCTCTAAAGCACGTTTTGTAATCTAACTATCAATTTAGTACTAAACCTTCGTTTTGCTTAACTTACAACACGTAAACAAGCCTTTTTTACACAATACTTTTAAAAACTTTTTTGCAATTACGAAAAACCCATTTCGAAAAAACAATCGATTGTACAACTTTAGCCAAAATATACGAAAATTCAATTAGAGGTCTTCTTTACGGAAAAAACTTATCATGTCCCCGTCAAAACGACACAGTGTGGGCAGAACACTAATTGAAACGAAACGCTCTGATCACTTGCCAATGCCAATTAACACTGGCGAAGATAATGTAATAGATAAGTATGAAAAATCAGCTTTTCCTGTGAAATGCCGTATCAATGAACATCTTCAAGAAATAGGTTAATTAGGAGCGAATTTACGTAGATATAGATTCGTTTTATAGATTTCTTTCGATTATGTAATACTAGCGTCACGGAATAACAAAAACTAATATAAAAATAAGACGAAATCGAATAAGATTTTTATGCAGCTAGCAAAATGATTAAGATTTTAGACGTCCGAAAGTCTCAAGTTCAATTCCTACCTATTGCATTACCGTGAAACCATTTCCAACACAAGCTTCTAAGCACACAATTTTACAGCGTAAATCGCTTATAATTTTAATCATGTGCTTGAAAACACATGCATCTTTATGGCACATAGAATGTCATATGGACCTTAAAAAAATTTACCCGTTACTAGGCATTCCTCCCGGAATCAATGTAGGGCAAATCTTTGAGTCCACCTTACTAACCAAATGCGGGATTTCAAGACCTTAGCTACTTATAGCATACAAGTCTTTAAATCATCCTCCGGAACTTTACTGCATACATTTTAGTTCAAAAGATCCCCAATAAAAGAGAAGTGTTATCGCAAGTCGCGTGTCTTACTACAAGCAGATATTTATGTAGTGCAAGGATTACGTCGCTTGGTTCGGTGCCGATCAATCATTCCATTGAACATATCCTGTTTCCTTTCGCTAGTGATGCACTCGCTTGATCGGTTATCGATACAATTTATTAAATGCTCGTGGCTAGTTGCAATCGGTCGGTAAAAGAGATGTGGGTTAATCAACATAGGCGCGGACGACCTATAGATGGGTTACCGCATTGTGGTATTAAAACTGAGCGTATCCGTGCTTCGGAGGGCATGTTAACGTTTGCATCCATTTCGTGATCGATTAAGTATCTCACATAAATGCAAGGTTTTCCAAGATATCACCTAGTATGTTATTACTATTATTGATGCCCTTATATTTAGAAAAGTTAGAATTATGTGTTACGACTACATAATAAAATAGTAATGCTATTTTTGTATTTGCAATGCATAGTTCCTTGGCTTTTTATAGACTAGCCTAGATATATTTGATTTGAATGACACTTTAGATTATTACTGTCAATTATAATAGCGGAAACTAATAAGAATTGTAGAATTTACTTGATATCATACTAATAAGGAAATTATTTACATTCTGCAGACGGTGGCGAGAGAAAACTTATTTATACTCATATATATTATTACATGGTGTCTAAGATTCTATACTTTATCTTCTGCCTCAAGCTCTTTGGCAAAAAAAAATAACCATCGGCAAAAATACTGTAATTGCGGAAAAAACGTACACGTTGTATTTTCTATGAAAAATCTGGCCACATACTTTTCTAAAACACTATCAATTGTGTCACCGAATTGAAACTATTTTGATTCTAAAGTTTCACTAGCAAATTATAACAAATTAAACAACCCATTCAGAATTGCAAATGCAAAAATACTACATTAAAATAACAACGTTTTATCGATAAAATCCCACCCACATACACGTAACAGCATCACTAGATCTGTCAAACTCAATTCACCATTGCCCCCGCGCAAGTAGCGAGCATGTAATTGATTTATTGATCGTACATTACATTCGATACGAGATGAACATCCTTTACTCTCCTCTCCTAGTTGACCGGCTGACCTCGTTAAGTCATCTGGTAGGGGACGGCTATCTGAGTTAGCTACTGCAGTTACTGGATACGTAATTGGATCAACAATTGATTGATCTATAGGTTTTTATCGTTATTGATCACTAGCTGACCCGCGCAACTTAAGAGAACACATAAGAGAGAATGGGTCATAATTTTCCCCAATTTGTGACATTT
The DNA here is from genome assembly GCF_050436995.1 of Anticarsia gemmatalis. NCBI lineage: Eukaryota > Metazoa > Arthropoda > Insecta > Lepidoptera > Erebidae > Anticarsia > Anticarsia gemmatalis. The sequence goes on along the minus strand of NC_134764.1, from coordinate 903,219 downwards.
TTTACTAGCACTCTGCGCCTATTGGTCGTAGCGTGATGATAGCCTATAGCATTCCTCGACAAATGGGCTATCTAACACTGAAATAATTTTTCAAATCGGACCAGTGGTTTCTGAGATTAGCGCGCTCAAACAAACAAACTCTTCAGGTTTTAACATTAGTATAGATACACAATTGATTTCAAATACTTCATAGAAAATCTACGCTATTTTAAGACACATACATACTTATACATAAAATCACGCCTTTTTCCCTTAGGGGTAGGCAGAGGCCAAATCTAACAATTCTTACAAACATCCCTTGCTTCATTCACGCCCATACATCTTGTGATATCACAGGTTACGACTACTACACCATTATAAATAGAAAATAAATCAACAAAATTCCATACATACAATAAAAGCAACATACAAATTTACATGAAAGAAACTACATAGACAACAGCAGCCGAAACCATTCCATTTCAAGTGCTACTCATCGGGGATGCGGCCGAAATTTCAAAGAACGGTACTGCAAGAGCCTTTCAGAATGCACCCATTCAACCTTCAGAATCATTAGTCTATTGAATCACCAAATTTAAAGAGAAAACTGGTTGGATTTGAAGCGAAATTCCCCATCTTTTGTTAGATTTTCAATAGCATCTATAGAATAACATGTTAGCTTGATCAGCGGGAAAATTTTGCTCTTTTACAGTCGGTTGGGTGTTAAGGAAAATTTAGGTGTAGTTAAGAAGATTACTTGTAGAACATTTCAACACGTTTTTGGTAGAAGCTAAGACTAACAGTGACTCTAGGCTACTAAAACTGTTTCATTACTAGTACGTCACGTGTCGAAAGACTTCCATGTAGAATAAATATTTGTGTGATCATTAAATCAATAACTTTATATTGTAGTATTAAAGTTGTCAATGTTACCACTGAAGAATGTGTAGGTATGATTGTCCCCAAAACGAAATCCGACTATGCATAATTAGCTGTGTTATAAACTTTTCCAGTAACAATTAAAAGACAAAAGCAATTAAAGTGAAAAGCAACAAAATCGTGTAACACGAAAGTATCAATAGTTGAACAGCAGAATACTTGTACACTTGTACAGTGTTCAGTGTCGAAACTCAATGAGTTCCGCGATATAAAAGCTGTTATTTGGCGTAACGAACGCCTTTGTGCCGAGGAATTCCTTTACAGGCACTATCTTAAAGATGAATTGCCGTACAATGCTGTGTGAGTTCTACGTACACCAGACACAAAGAACGATGACGCGGCAATGCAAACAATCCACGGCGATAGTTTCGCGAACAAACTAGCTATAAACAATCCGATAAAAGCACTGAACGTACAACTTTTGATAGTACGCCGCTTTTTATGCAAATACAAGTTGCGGAATCGATGGCAGAGTTTTTTTGTTTCACTCCGTTGTTCAGTTTCTTCAATTGCAGTTTAAGTGTTCAAGGAACCTGTTTTGTTGATTGCAAAAGTTTATAAAAATTCTCAATTACAAGCCACTCAATCAAATTCAAAGAGGAAAAGGTATCAGCGGACAGAGCTATTATCGAAATGTCATCAAAAAGAAGTAACGCGCCACCCTTTCGACAACTTAATTAAAAGCTTGGCAAAAAACCTCGTCCCTTCGATAAGGTTAATAAGTTTGTAACCACGGGTCCGGCGTTTGAAAAATTTTTCCCTTTTTCCTCGAAATTTGTCGAACAATCAAAGAATATCAAAGAATACATGCCTGGGGGTCCATTGTCGCGATTTCTCGACTTATAAAACCCTTTTGTGTTTGTTAAAGATTTTCCGTAGCTTCATTTGGCTTCTTGTTAGATTTTTCTAAACAAGTGTTTTAAAGAATAACTTGACGTAGCTCCAACTCTGGTTATATAAAGGATTTAAACTGTAAAGAAATTTTTCATAATTACGTATACTTTTTGTTTGAGGCGATGAATAGGTTTTTGTGTTTCTACATTTCTAGTTACGTGTGTTTTTCTTTGGAGAGCATTAAAGGCGTATTCCGATATATCTCTTTCATATTTATTTCGATCAATTCTCTTATTAGTATTAACGAAATAAGATTTAGCGCGTGTCATCTCCACATTGAGATAAATGGATGGAGATGATATTTCTTTTTTATAAATTGGCTATTTATTACAATAACCGTTTCCGACTTGTGAGTATTGGGTTCAACTCTTTATGAGTAATATTTCATTGATATTTCAATTGTAGACGAGTTTACAAGTGTAAACATTTTATAAATAATGTAGGTAAAGCAAGGCTTGGTTGCTATCTGAACTGAACTAGTAACCCGAAAAGTTCTCAAATTTGTTCAAGTAACAAATAGTATTTCATCATATTTGTTTTATTCATAAAGAATGTATTTAACTTAATACTTATAGACAAGATGTCTCTTGTTTACATACAACACTGCGGCAAAAGATAACATCAAAAATAACATTTAATAACTAAACCAACAAAGAAACCGTTACAAAATTATTATAAACAAATTATAACGTAACAAAAGTATAATTAAAACTAATTTAAGATTTATATTACATCTAAAACCAGGTGTAGAATATAAACAAAACAATATACAGCTACTATTTAATTTGGAATAGCAATAATATTTCATCATAAATCATAAACGACTTTCTTTTTAGGTTATAAAAAGTTGCTTTCATCTCGTCACTAGATGGCGTTGTAGTAAAACTGTAAATTATAGTTTAATGTCACTCCGGCGGGGGGACTTGAAAGAGTGACGTTGCTATTTTTGTACTCACAAAACGAATACACACGAAATTAGTTTATGACGTTTGTCTGTCGTTCGATTTATTTTAATTTTGTTATTTTCGGGGGGAGATGGGCTTGGTAAGGTGACTGCACATTGGATGTACTTGTTATGTTACGCTCCGGCGTATGCGCGACGTTTTTATCACACAGTATGCTTGTATCGCGAGAGTATATGCACTTGAAACGTGTACCTATCGGCTCATTAACGAGTAAAGCGTTTATTGGTTCCTAATACTTACGAAACTTACGAAAGATTATGAGACAAATCAATAACTTTGGTACTTAATTCGCTATTAAAACCAAAAACAAATTTTAAAAGATTTCACATTTTAATTTCCTCCTTAAACTCTTTCAATGCGAACATAAAGAACTTAACTAAAGCTCACAAAATATCGTATTTGATGAATGAATCTTAAAAAAAGAATCACAGAATCTTTGATTGAAATGTTCTGACTTAAATAATTATAATACATCTCATGTATGCTCCCCTCTTACCAACGTGGTTCGACACTGAAATATATCTCGTTCAGTTAAACTAATGGCGGCAGAACTAATTTAGATGTTATTGACATTTATCGATGAACATTGCACGCTGTAACTTGAAGACTTCACTCAGAGAAAACAGCTTTTTTAAAGACGATTTCTTTACTAATATTTTGTAAGAAGAAAGAACTTAAAATGAAAAGATTATGTCTCTGTATTTATAGAACTATTAAGTGTAGTGAAAAATTCTGTAGAAGAAAAATTTTTCGAGCAATAAGACACTGAAAGAAGCAAAATAATCAGCTTGTTAGCTATTGTAATAATAGTTACGTAGTGTTACTAGAAGAACATTGTAATTAACATATCACTTCACACTACAACGATCGTTCCACTAATTTATAGATACTTAACTAATCAAAACCTCGATACGACAAGCCACATAATTAAAATGATAACACGATCTAAATCTTCGTAACGTACGTTTTCCGACTTGCTATGGCCATGCAATAATTTATTGTAATCCACTCCAAAAGCTAATGATAAATACTACTAACAACTGGAGCAATCTACAGACATTAATCTACCCTGCCATATTCTACGATAATTTATAATCGAAACGATGCCAAATCGCATCGGCGCGACACCCAGAATGAGCTCGATAAATCATCGATATTGATAGATATGCATCGATACATAACATCGATAAACAACCAAGACAACGCTGAAGTTTCATCACATAACGACGATTGACGCAAACAATCTCACAATCGACACTAACTAGAATAATAATAATGTTTTCCCTCATGTAAATCCATGTTTGATTATAGATGAAACATGTGACCTTTGCGTTCTGGTTTCTAGCAAATCAAAGAGAAAGCATCGGGGACTTGAAGAGAGGCAATCAGATGCCCCATCAAACGCAACCTATCATCTTGTCAGAAATCGGCACGCACGTTAATTTAATAACAAAAAAAGCCTAGAGTTACATTAGAAAAAAGGACAAAAATAAAATGTAAGTAGAATACGCGCTCCGTCGTACGTAATTACGGTCCAAACACGCGAGCGACTTGAAAGCAAATGTCAAACTCACATATTTATTTCCAAGTATTGAATGTTGCGGCCGCTTCTCGGAAGATCCGATGTAAACATCATCGTGTCGATGATGAAAGCGATCTGCGGCTTTGTACTCGATGTCTTGTGCCGTCCGATGCTGATTAGTCTAATTTTATCCGCGCCCACAAAAAACACGACAAATATGTAATTTGTGTGTACCGTGACAACACCGACATCAGCCACACGAGTGAATCAGTGAGCGCTGGAGCTGCGTGACTCCCGATAATGACCGGAAAACGAACGCCTCCGAACCTTCTCCGAGTGGAAACTTTGTTAGTCAGTCAGCAATGTTACTTTAATAACCTCGTAATTAACTAAAACGAAGACGGCTCGTCGAATTCGTCCCGGTTTATTTATACACGGTCCCGCGTCGATATTCAGAAGCCAACTTGATAGATTCATAGCAGCGAACATCAAAGAGCGTACATTAATCATAACTCACATCAATCGCCGGTGAAACATTTCTGTTTTTATTGTAAATCAGTATTAAAAAGCGACAGCATAAGCATATGAATCAAACGTGCGCCTCGAGACGTCGACTATGTGCAATAAATTCGTGAAAACGTAAATAAAAAAGTGTGGCGGGCCGATCGGACCACCCTGCGGTACACCTGTTGAGTCTATTACCGTGTGCGCCGCGCGCCGACAGATACCATCGAACGTACCGGCTCGTGTCGCTCATGTACCTCATGCCGTGTGACCACCTCACTATCCTCACGTGTCGTACGTCATGATACGCGATAAGTTCACAAAAATCATCTTCGCCAACATCTGTGATCTTAATAATGTATCGAGTAGATCTATATACTAGTGTGTAGTATATAGAGTGCGGAGTCGGACGACCTACAGTGTGGCTGGCTGGCTGCACGGTCACCGCACGCACAGATCGCGATGAGTTTCCACGCAAATCGTGCGTGAAGTTTCTTTTTCAAACGGCCGGTGTAAGTGGGCCTCGACTGCGCCAAACTAATAAAACTAACTTCCTACGAAATGATATTTATGTATGTACCTACGTCTGGCTTCCATCGTTTTATGATCGTCAACAGTTACATATTTAATGTTCGATGTTTATCAACATTTCTTTCTTATGCAGGTTTTAGTGGAGCGATAAATTATATATCATCAAAGACTTGCTTATTTTGAAACTTTTGTTTCTTTAGCTCGGTAATTACTGGCTTTGTGCAGACGTCATTGGTATTATTAAGTAAACTTGGTATTCTTTTATCATAGAATTTGATGTATTAAGGATGGTTTGTGAATTTGTTGATAATGTGGACGTCTGAATCGGCAGGCTTGTTGAGTTTATCACTGTTCACACAAGCTGTGTCAACTAGTTAGTCAGTAGTGATATAGTGTACAGATTGACTCACCCTGTAAGAGGTAACGTGACGCACTTAGCGTATATTCCTAACAATGATTTTCAATTAAAATATTTGATGAGTCGTGTCTAGTTTAATGGAGCTTTTCTAGGAAACGCTGTTAAGATTAGCTGTTATTGGCATATAAAATACATTGCTTCCGCATAAATTAGATTTACGCCAACATTGGCTCCAGTATTGGACTAATTATGCATGACCAATATTGGCTCCAACGTTACCTTTAAGCTTTTCATGCAATGATTCATTGTTCGATTTTACTCGCAAGGTCGTGGGACATGTACCGTAGACGTTTTTTTATTTAAAAGCTCTTTGTCTGAGAGTGCTCCTCGTTTAATAAGAGACATCTGTTACAACTATATTTTGGGGACATCGCCTTTGAAACGTCATATAGTAGATAGATATTTGATTACAGAAGAATATTACTACTAATTTGAACCTTAATGCTTTGTAATAAGGGCTTAGTTGGGTAGTTTGTTTACCTTTGATGTATCTCGATTTCTTTTTGTGGGTGTCAGGAATATTCGATGGCTCATCGGGACAGTGTGAGTAAAGATGAGACGAAATATCAATATTTATAACAGCTTATTCATACTGTTTCATTTGAGTCTGATTTGTACAATAATACATAAATAATAAAGATTTATGAGTTCTTGAAATTGTGTGATACATGAAATGAAAATGTATGAAAATAAATATTTGTATGTTCATTATTGTTTTACGTATCACCGGTTTATCTACTTCTAGATAAGTCTCGGTTAGCTTATCAGCGGGAATTTAATCAACGGAATTATTTATATCTTTACCTATACATTCTTATTTACTATGTTCTATATAACAATATCCATTAACAGCAACTAAGTCGCAACTCACTCCATAATTCGTTTGACAGTCTCATGTAATATTAATGACGTCATAATTAGTTCGATCTCAATCATTAGATCATCAATATTAATTTGCAATTACAATATCACGCCTCCTTACTTGATTACATTCATTGCAACGTCTGATCAAACATCGCCGTGTTCTCTATAATCAACATCTATTAACATTAGCTTTTTCATCAATTCCGTGTCAGCCATTCCGCAGTTTTTCACCTCCATCGATCACTTTTTACTCGACCTATAAAGGTTTATTGTTATCAGGCGATAATTAATCTTAATTAATTCATTAAACTACGGATATGGGCTTTAATTTCTGGTCCACTGGACGCTTAAATAGAATAATTCGATAGCGTGGCTCCAGTAATATACATTATTAAAGTTTATTAATAGAACGCAATCAATATTGTTTCAAAATATTAATTGGAAAGAAATGCTACTGAATAAAATGGCAATAATGCTCAAACGTAACTCATAAGAACACATCCAATCTTCTTAAGTCGATTGGTTTTTAATAAAAACTGTAATTATAAAAGAAAATGGCTCCAATACTTATACATAAGCAATTATCGTCGCGAATAACGATCAACTTGGCATATTACACTTATCAGACGCGGTTATTGCCTCAACTAAAACCTTATTGGGTTTCAATAAGAACCAATTTGTTCCGCGGCTACCGTATTTTGAGTTTCTATAGATTCATTTTGGACCAAAATTCTTAGTGGTTAAGGTACTGTTTTGTTTGTATTTGCGTGTTCCCATGTAGGGACGTGTTAGTTTGAAACGTAGCACGTGTGAGGAATATGTCAATTCATTATAAACTTTGTGTCGTATAGAAGATGATTTGTGACATATTATAGAATAATGCGGTGTCTGTTGGTACATGCATCCATTAAGGACTTATTGTTTGGTGCGAGATACCGCCGAATTCTGAGTAATTGTCGAATTTCTGTCGGTGTTCAGTCATCGTGTGTTTAATTAGTTTCTGTTTATTGTTCGTATTATCGATTCTAGTAACGTTATCTCAATTGTCGAAGGAAATTTGTGTGTTTGTGGTGAATCGAAGACATTGTGCGGCTTCTTTGTTTGTTTAGGAAACTGTTTGAACCGTTTAGATTATTCACGATTGAAAAATAAGTTCGTGAAGAGTCTGGTCTTCAAAATAAAATCTCCATTTTTCTTTATTATCGTTAATATTCATAAAACTTGGCCATTCCCCCACCTGTAACTTTGAAATGCAATTACAGAACGTCGAAAACATTCTACTATTGTTTTTATTAAAATTAATTCTGAAAATCAATCAATTCGACAAAGTTTCTTGTCCCCTCGCGATTCTCAACATTTTTCTCGCCCCTCGGTTAGACAATAGAAAATGGATATTAATATTCTGTTGTAAAAAAACACGGTTTTTGCTAAACAATGGGTGTTGTTAATTTACTCATTAAGGATTCATGGGGTGTGAACTACCCCCGCAGGGAGAAGGGTGGCACAATCCCAATGATATTGGCCTCCTTTGATACATTCGGTTTTGGTACAAATTGAAATTTAATTTTATATCAGCCTGCGATGTGTCTGGCGGCTAATCTGCGGGTACTTCAACATTACAACAAAGTTTATACTACTTTTTACATCTACATGGAAGTTGGGAATTAAATTACACGTATTTATGTTTCTATTCACAACAAATACAAATATAAATCACAGATTCGCAACACAATAGTTAGTATAGTACAAAACAACCGATAATTTTAATACTATGAATGACAAAAGTGACCACGTGTCGAGGGTCCGAACTGGTTTCAACCGGTTCCTAATAAAACACTATTCAATCGAAATTCGGACAATCCGCCACAAAAGTATACAGACTCATACATTTTCATACACACTACTTTAACCACTATAGCAAACAAAATAAGGACTATTTTGGCTTGGTTTCAAAATTTTTTAATCTACGCAGATGTCCAGCTTTAAATCGAACAAGATCTATTGATACGATTTTTTATTGTCGTTATAATGGTGATTCTGAGTTCTCGCGTGACGATTTTAATCTCGTTTTATAAAAGGAGGGAAATTCGTAGGAACTGGTTTTTATTGAACTAAATACATTGACAGATTTTAAATGTTTGCTTCAGATTTTTTAGGGGATATGATTACTGTTTACTAGATTTCGAACTGGCGAAATTCTTATACAATGTTTCCCTTAGTTTATTCTTACTAGAAATTTAATTTTACTCTAACAATTGTATAAAAAATGACCCTACAATGTTACTTTTACATACGATTTTGTGTAAAAAAACTATTCTTAGACACAGATATTCCACACATAATATGACAATGTGCTGATTTAAACACATCCCTTGCACACCAAACACTCAGTACTTATCAATATTATACAACCATCTTCTTCAGCAAAAAGCGTGAAAAAAAAACAAAAAAATTAGCACCCCAGTCTTGTGATTTTAATTGAACGCTCTGCTAGCATCGAAACAAAGCTTTAAAAGGAATATTTCGAATAAATTATCGTTTTTTTTCCTTCACACTTCATTGTGGAGATATCGTTAATATTTATTTTTTGACACGGAAACTGTAGGGACTTTAATATTCGGTAAAGAACCCTTTGTTATTGAAATACCGGTGTCACTTACGTATAGAAAGAAGGTGAATTTAATTTTATGCAACTCTTTTGGGGCTGCGAAGATTTTTTTCAATCACAATCAGCAAATATGGCATCTATATTTATTCTTTACTGATATTTTAGAGAGTATTGTAAATATATAGCTAAATCATCAGTGAGTAAAGTTATTTTTATCGCAAACATTATTATAATGGGTGGACGCAAGAAAATGAGAGATATCGTCAGAGAAATTCCCAAAAATAGATCCTCCATTTTGAAAATTGTTTCAGCTGTATTGATCAAGATTAATATAAGCTACTTTTTATCCAGTCTAAGAATCATTAAAAATACTAGTTATGAGTAAAATATGGTGTGCTTCCATACTTTTTATTTGCAATAACTAATAATTGGTTCTGCTGCATTGAACTTGATGCTAAGTAGAAACTATGCACTGATTAAAATAGACACATAACTTATTTAACATACATAATTACATTAAATAAATATTGTCTAGAAAATATTTCCAATGTTTCTTGTCTCATTAAATTTAGAAAGCTATAATATAAACAAAAAAAAATATAGCGGCTTAACTTAAGCTATCTTTCTACAAGTACGGCTTAACATCGGCTTCCCATGCAAACTTTTTTTAACTTACGCATATAGGTGTATCTATACTAATATTATAAAGCTTAAGAGTTTGTTTGTTTGAACGCGCTAATCTCAGAAAGTACGGGTCCGATTTGAAAAATTCTTTCAGTGTTAGATAGTCCATTTATCGGGAAAGGTTATTATTGGCTATATATTATCATGCTACCAAAAGGAGCAGAGTATCAGTGAAAAATGTTACAAAAACGGGGAAAAATTTGACCCATACTCTCTTATGTGTCGCAAGCGAAGTTGCGCGGGTCAGCTAGTGTAACATACATGTCACATGACGCAAGTACACGTGTAAGTCCGATTGATTGTAAACAATCGATGGTAATCGTGACGAGTCAACGGCCGGCTTATCGCGGGTCAGTTTCGACAGTTTAGCGAACTATTATCGCGGCTACCGCGGATGTTGGGGTGCCCAAAGTTTAAATATTACTTTATGTATTTATTAAGTATATTACAAGTATATCAAGGGCCTCCTCCCGAATTGAAAGAGGGACACTTATGGCTAACAGAAAATATGGTCAATTACATACTTAATTTCATCTTATACAAACTATTCTTTAATTTGAAAGCACAAAATTATGTTTTCTTTTTAAATAGTGTCTGTAGTTTTTAATACTAAAATACCTGTAACAATTATTAAATTTATTTTATGTAGTAACTTTCATATTTGTTTATTACATCCTAAAAAGAATATAGGCTACTTATTTTCATAAGTAGGTAAAACATCTTACATTAGTCGGAAAAAAATCAACGTAATTTTTTCTCAAAAAAACTTTGACAACCACAATGTAGAGATCGATACAGGCATTTAACCAAAACAATATGGAGTATAGATAAGTATTTATATAATATTATTTACTTGCCTATATGCCAGTTATATACTGTACGTGCATCCGTTTGACAGTGATTGTGGATTATTATCATTGATACTGAGGTTTGTTTTTACGAATATTTTAATATATACTAGTTAATACTACGACTTTGCCTGCGAGGTTATTTAAGGTGATAGATACTCTATGTGTTAATACAGGTAAAAACTACCTGTATGTTAATTTAAATTAAAATATTTTTGGTACTTTTGATATGAAACAGTATCTTACAATAATTTATACCGTCATATATACAAACTTTTACATTTATTATATTAGTAGGAGGAAATAGGATGATGATAATTTCTTGTAATTGCACACTAAAATACACATTTGCGTAATCTATAATACTGATAAAGTTTCATAAATATATTATATTTGATGTTCTAAAACAAAATACAACAAAAATAAAAAATACTTTTTTCATCTTACAACCTTATTGCGCTTATTGTAATTGCAAAAACCTAAGACCAAGTACACATAAGCTCTACAACATGTGTGTTGAATATCCGAAATTCACAATGACAATAGTCTCCCAGTTGCCATCAGAGACTTAACAATATCTAAACAACAACACTAGTTACCTCGAAACAAAACGTTCCACCGTTTAGAACACATTAAGCGATTTACTTAATACCCTATCACTACTCCAATCGATATGCAACCTTATCGATTGTATACAAGATTGAATTTCAAACACCAATCACTTTCGTTGAAATATTAGGGTCATTCTCAAACCGACTTTAACTCAATTTAATAGAGTTTAATTTTATTTGTTTAAATGTTGTGTGTTGTGTCGTTTTAGTGTAGTGTTGAAATAGTTCTCTAAGGAGATCGCCTAATGCATTGTCGTTAAATTAATGCTACGATTTATGACAGTAGGAATTAGCCTCGAACAGCCAGCAATGGATCAGTATTCAGTTTTATTGATCAATGTAAATACAAATAAGATGACGTCCAAGGGATTTTGACACTTATTAGATCAACATAATTTTTACAAACAATACTTGTGAGTTGGCATTCATGTATCTGTAGAAACTTTACAAACATACTAATATTAAACATATGTAATATCAAAAACTGATTTCACTCTTATAGGATGAGCAGAGATTACGGCATTCCACCAATAACGATCTCTAAATCCCTTAATAAAAACTTTTAACATTTTACAAATAATAATTCAGCATCTATTAAATTGTAATGAACATCAATATTGACAGTACCTCAACTATTTGAAAACATAGAGATAATATATTTATCTTAAATATTACAAGTCAATATTGATTCGTTATTATTTCACTTATCTAATGTTTACATTTATGTTTCTAATCGTGCGCAAATATTTTTTTCTACTTTTACCTTGTTTGCTAATTTATAAACTAGTCGATTTAGTCTATTTTTAATAGACTAGTTAACTATTCATACTATTATATAAAGCTCCCCCTTTTTAAGCCACCAAGGGGTAGTTTTTAGTCACCATTATCTTAGGAATTCAATTGTTAAGCATCTTTTACTTTGGGTAGATAACATAAGTTAAGATGACTATGTCAAAAAATAATGCTTTTTGGAGAAGAGTTGCGCATTTTGAACCAAAATATACCCTTGAGTGTAAATTTACCCCAGAATTGTGACGTCACAAATCGATCAACAAATTGTTGAGCGGTTTATTTGTAAAGGAAGGCATTTGTCTCCGAAAACAATAGGATTCCCACCCCCTAGCCCCCTACCCTCTCGATAATTGAGAGGGGGTGTTTTAATAACCTTCGCTTATTTACTTAAGACTTACAGACACCTGAACCTTTGAAAAAAAGAAGGACTAATTATTTCATTCTACCCTTAAGCGATCCAAAAGCGACTTAAAAGCTATTGAGTTTAAGTCCAATATTGAATAGCGATTGTTCAAATTTTCTTGCGGTAAATTGAACCGGGAAGTTAAATCTTGTTTGCATTTTTTTCTTTTTCAAAATGTCTGTGGTTTTTACAATTGAAACCTTTTAATTATGATGACAGATTATTGCGTACTTTTATTAATATAGAAAGCTAATAATCAATTAAATCTCAACGATAGCGTAAAATATTGATAATCCTCAATACCCTGAAATTTGTACCCTACTATTATACTAAACACCCGTATTTTATCACACACACATTACTCTAAATTTAAATACATTCAGTGAAGTTGTCTATCATAAGTGTCACACACTTAACAGAAAAGCAATTCCCCTTTTAATTCAAAAAGACATACATACATACATACATACATACAAAGACAAACCGATACACAATTATACAAGGAAACAAGAGTTGTAAGTAGTAATGCTAAGACGAATGTTGCGTAAAATCGACGGCTCCCACCCCGCCGGGGTAGGGGCGCCTGATTTACGATGTCTAACCAATGGGGGTTGTATTTCTTTTCGGTTTTAAATATGCAAAAATTTTACTTAATTTTTGCTTTGGAGTAATGTTTCGTAGTTCGGTTAATGACGCTACAATACTTGTGCACGATAAAGTTATTGATTTGATATTGAAAATAAAGTTCGAAGTAGGAATACGGCATAAATAAGTACCTTGGTATAGGAAAAATAATAACTTTAGTCTTTACGAAGGTTACCTACCAATCGATCACATCAATCAATAAATAAAAAAATTAGTCACTGTATTACGTTAAAATGCAACAATCTAAAAAATGTTGTATTTTGTTGTATCATTAAAATACAAAATAATATATATTTGTGCGTGCAACACCCCTAGCTTGCCCCCGCACAATTCGGCGTTTTCTTTCTCTAATTGATAATTCTTGCGCGATCCCTCATCGGAGCTCCTACAATAATACAATTAATTCCCTTATGCCGGGACCTACTTATAAATTTCTTACGCGCAACCCTTATTAGGGAACATGCACATTGTACACGCAAAAATATGCAATAGATAAAAGAACTGTCCTTTGTGTCACATTATTAGAACGTACATATATTTTATTCATCCAGATGGGTTTAAAAAAAGACAGATTAGATATCAAATAAAAAGGTCCGTCATTTTAAAATACTGAAGCCTAATTTCAATGTTTAAAGATAGATTGCTATATGTGATAATTGTTTGTAGGTGACATTATATACATGCTCATTAATCGATACAATGCTTAAGACATTTATTTCGAGGCTAGTTTCACTCTACTTTCAAACTAAACACCTCAGTATAATTAACTGTATCTTTACAATTTTTTCCTAAAAATACAATTTTAAAGAACATATCAAAAGTTCCACTCATAAACATTATTAGAAACTAAGCTTTTATTTGTAAACAAAACTGTGGAATAGTTTGTCAAAAACTTCGTGGTACATAAATAGAATCAAGTTGAACTGCAACTTCATTCACTCCGGTTATTTGGGGCTCATTCTCTACTATACGAACAGATAAAAATACTTTACTCAATTCTATAAGCTTCGTTTTAACCGCCTTCGGAAAAGATTAATACAACTATTTCTATTTTAATAAATTATATTCATAGATTCTGTAATTTATTTCGTATAGTAAAAGAATCAGCAATTATGAATAATGTTACTCTAATTAGAAACCAACGCATTTTTACACCCTCTTATGTAATTAAAATACAGTCTTTAACTATTTCTCAATTATTATTTTCTTTAACAGTTTTTCTATTACAAGATATTTTCAAGAAATATAATGTCTCTTTCCTTTAACAAGATCAATGTTAAGTGTATCATCTCCTTAACTTGTCTATGTGTCGTGTTCACCCTTCAGACATTGGAGACTAGCAGTAATTGCTTCCCCGATCCTCTCTCTTTTGTTATACACCACACAACAAAAACATATTTAATACGATGATACTTTTCGTATTCGTATTCATATTCACTTATAAATACAAATTATTTGAGAATAACCCTGATTTTTTCTTGACTGTCAAAATAATGTCAAAACCTTTTTTTATTTCGTTCAAAAATCATATACTGAAAAAATTAAAACATTTTTGTATAGATTATATTGTAATTATTAGGCAATCAATCTTCAAAATGTAAGAACTAAAAAAATCTCATTCACTAATAAACCATTAAAAAATCTCAATGTATTTCTCTTCGATTAGCTCATAGTAACAAAACAACTAATTTTAATTACCGATAAATTGTAATGGCCGACCTATATGCTGACCTCTAATCGTAAACATTATCTAACAGTGACTCACAATGATAAAGCACAAATAACAATCAATTTGTGAATTTACTTTCGTTATTAATATTCAAAACGTGTGTCATCATTTTATTTTAACATACCATTATCCTATTAATATTATAAATACGAAAGTTTAAGGATGTATGTATGTTTCTCTTTCATAAAAAAAAACTACTCAATGGACTTTAATAGAATTTGTGACACTGAAAGCTTATAACACGTAGATACTTTTACCCCGGAAAATCTTTTCAGGCAAGCAAAGTGGCGGGTAGAAGCTAGTTACAATATAACACAAACCATTAAAAAAAAGCATTTAAACAAAGAATGCAATCCACAACACAGCCAATTAAAAAAAAGAAAACAAAACACTACTCTCAATTTTAAAAACAAACACCAATTCTAAAAAAAGTATTAATATAAAAAAATTCTAACCTCACAAATGTTTTATAAGATAGGTCTGATTAAATGTCGTTGTACTAGTATCGATAATTCAGTAACAAACGAGTGTTCCGCCCCCTCGTTTCCAGATGGTTTGCCGATTTGCCGCGACTCCTTACATTTAAATATGGCCGCCGATGTTCGGATACAGATGATCGTCTGTTTTTGTTGTCATTCCGTTTTATTGATAATTGAGTAAGCAGAAGGCTTGTTTCAATTATATTATTTTGGTATAACCATTGGCCTCCCACATAGGTTATTTGAGTTCTAATTAACTCGGACTTTTGTAAACTATATGTGTATTAGAGTAACTAATTGTCCTTCTTAAGGAACCATCATGAGAAAGGTGTTAAAGATGCATTAAAAGCTCTATGATTCATTTTTTGTATAGACTATGGTCGATAATGAAACCATTTATGTAAGTTACCCATTAATTTTGTTGAATCAAATAATCTAATAATATATTTTTCTTTGTTACAGGTAAGCATCAAGTTAGAAAGTCAACAACTGGTAAAGTTTAATAAGAAGTTATTGCGTCATTAAAATACGTCATTAATAGGCGCCATGTCACTCTCCCATCACAGTTTAAAAGATATTCAAACAATCAGTACATTAAAATTCAAACCCACTCGATCACAAGAAATTTGTCAATATTCGAAGCGGCCATTAATATTGTTAATCTTCAAACGTCAAACGATTAAAACATCGCGTGACTATAAAAAGGCACCATTTTTAAACGACTTATCGACTGTCAGTGTTTAACGATAACACATTTAAACTGACCGTTGAAACTAAAGAGCCTTTCACAACGAAAGTTAATGTTAATCTATCTTTTTCTATACATTTATATAAAAAACTAGATCGTGTTTTGATCCTGTTTATATTAGCCTTTACTGGCTGTATAGAGAGGTGAGTGTTTATCATGCGATACGTTCAATAACCAATCCTCTTATGGATTATCGAACACGTATGTATTTTAAATGTTGAACGAAAAACGTTTTATTACCAAGATACACATGATCCGATTATTTAATATACTTATAACAAGTATTGTTAGTCTAGACACGAATACACATAATTATTAGTAAAATGTCAAGCAATAAATTTAAATACTTAATAATAATAGTAAAACAAACAACGCTAGAAAGCATGACCGGTGTAGGTGTATTTATATAAAAACCGATTTACGATCAGGAAAAAAATATGTAAAAAACGGTTGCCCTTTTTAAACGTAATTGCGTAATAAAACTACAAGGCGGCAATAAAGTCACAAAATAACGTAAAATCGATAATCTCGAGTGAAACAAAGAAACGTATAAAAGCAACGGACGGGTTATTAATTCTTTCATATTTAACATTTTTTAACTGCGCAAATATTCAAATGGGGATTTAACGATTATTTTTATTGACACTTTATGGTTCGGAAACTGAAAATGACTTAGATATGATTCGATGTTTGACGTTTAACGACTGCACGCGACGCCATTTTGTAAATGAAAGCATCTCGGAATGAGTTACAGCTCCATGCAAATTAACTTAAATATATTTGCTTCCTTATTTAGAACGATTTACAACCGAATAGCTTACTAGTAATAACGTGAGCCTGAGTTTGTGAAATATTAAAAATTGTTCAACCCTACATATCCGTACATTTACCCCTTTCAGCCTCCAAATATACAAAGTCATCAAAAATCAATGAGGCATCTTGTGAACACCAAAAGATGCGCATTAATCATCTCTCACCATGTTACGACAATGGCCAGCATCTAAACACATCCCGTTGGGGGGGAAACCACCCCCACACACGTTCTGTAATTAATTAAAATTATTAATGACATCGCGTAATAATGTATAATCGATATCTCGAGTTACAATTATGAGGGATTAGGCTCACGACGCGGTTGACTTGTGCGTTGTTTTAAAAAAGTACACCTGCTTGATAAAATGGCGGGATAATTGACAGTTTGCGATTAAATAATTGATTACTGATATTAGCCATTGATGTTTGAAGATTGATAATAAATTGCACTAATTGCGTTTTATTGGTTCGCAGCTTGTTCAAATTGGATGAGACGTAACTAATAAATAATTTTATATGATATTATTTTATGACAGGACTAATTGATGGTTATGTCGATTATTTTAAATGCCTGTTAGAGTTTATAAATCATAAATGTAATATATATACGTAAACATGTTTAGATTGCAGGCACTTTTCCGGGTAAAAAAAAGAATAAAAAAGCGTTCGCTACTAAAAAGTTTCCACATCTGCTTAAAACATATTTAATCAATATTTCTATTCAAAACAGCGCCAAATGTGAGTTCGTATTTATATGATTAATTATACACATTTATTAGTACACTAGGGTACGTAAGAAAGGGTTGGACGCCATTAATATTTATTTCGCATACATAAACTTATACGAAGGATTGATTACTGAACATATTCCGCCATGTTGATTGATGTACTTAGTGAAAATAATTCATATTTTTATGAATAATTATACATACGGCGTTTCTTTGTTAGCTTTTTTTTCTTTGAATATTAATTTTGTGATTGTGTGACCTACATTCGCTGTGTTCAATGACGAATGACGGTGTGGCGCAGTTGTTAACGTGGTCGCCGCTCCATTACCATAGCACTGCAAATACTGAGTTTGATGCTAATTCGAACCAATTTTTTGTATCATAAGTACTGCGATCCTTATGTCAGAAGATTGGTAGAGTTCTAAGTGCTTCACAAAAACCTATCAACTTTTCGAAAGAAAACAAAAAAATATAGCTGAAATTATTTAACAAGAATCGAAGCACCAACACCTTCCCTCCATTATCTACTTACCCGCTATTACTGCTATATTATAAAAATTGCCACTTAAAAAAAACTCGGTGCCTAGTTACCGAAGCAAACCATACGATGATAACAATCACTAATTGCACACCAAAAAGCAAGACTTTAAATGCGAAATTTTGAGTGTTAAAACTACAGACGATTTCGTGTCAAATAGTACGGAGTTGGTCACGCAAACACAACACAACACTTTCCAACTAGCAACACTGTGTTCAGAAACCTGCACTAATTTGTATAGTGTAAAGACACAGTGCCAAATTTTTGTGTTCCGTGGTCCTCTATCTGTGAATCGAAATGTTATCATAGCCTAAGTATCGCATGGTGTAGTATCATAAACTGCATTTAGTTATAAAACTTTTAGGCGTACCTAAATAGCTTATAATGTAAAATTAGCAGTCGATTGTACTATTTAAAGCTGGGACGGATCGCCCACGCGTTCGGCTATAGTCTAGGCAAGTCGCCAACTACATGAATTCCATTAAGTCCCATAAAAAGTTATAATTAGTCAATATAAACAAACTAATGTTGTAATTATATGCCGCAGCTGGGCTTCCTCTCAGATTGAGGGAGATCAAGGTCTTGAAAATACTTTTTGATTTTCCTGTCGCAGTTAATAGAAAACATCATTATCGTAAGTAAAATTTAACATAAAATACGAAACTTCTCGTCGTAATTTCTGAGCAAAGTTGGGGTTAAAAGCTAGTTCCCCAATAAATCCGTTCACAAATAGTGAGACAAACAGACATTTTACATATACATTAGACAGTATCAATGCGCACCCTTGCAATATTTTAAACTTACCCCTTCGCTACACCCCTTTGATCGCGAGTTTGTGATCAATCGATTGGGCCCTGACCAACCCTTATTATTTACTTATAGATTTTATACACATGGAACTTTTTATATAAGGATCAGTTCATCAGCAAGCTTAACATCCCTTAAAGCATAAACAATACTTTTAAAAAGTGTTTAAATTTTTGATAAAAATCATGCGACGTTCATCTTACAAAAATGTCTTTTAATCTTCTCACTATTTCCAATATGAAAAGCTTATGCAATTTTAGAAAAAGCAAGCTGTCTAGCATATAAAGAATGGTTTAGTAATTCCGGAGATAAACAACCAAACATAAGATCTTTTCTACAGCATGTAAGTCTTGTCTTTATTCGTGTAGAAATCCAAATTACTTAGAAAATACCACTTAGTATCGCTACATATGAAAATTGGTAAACAATCTTATATTATAATAATTTTGGAAACTATTACCGTAGGTTTGTTTTAATATTAAGAAGAACTTAGAAGGTAATGTCACGGTGATGCACAAACAGATATAATTGTGCACTTATGGCTTACTAAAAATATAACAAAATTACCTTTTTATATCTTACAATTAATTTAAATACAAGAGAAACTAAAAATATAAACTATTGGATCAAGATCTTTTATTTAAAAAAGCTATTGATATATTGACAACGATTATCTTCTAATACAGTAATTCTATGTTACTACTATAATAGACATAATAAAGCGCTCTACTTATTTGATACTTTTATAATAATAATTCTTACATTCATTTCTTTACATGAATCATTTCAATTGATATTCAATACTACTATAATTCTGGTATTCAGCTGCATCCGTTGAGACTAGAAACCGACTCCGTTTTAGTTGGAAGAAAAGCTAGTCTGATGATTATTATAAACGACTAAAATTTATTAAGAACGACTCACAATACACATAAATGAACACCAATTCAAAAGTATTTCACAAGCCTAATTTTCATTACCGAAAATATTCATCAAAATAATTACATAAAGAAGCCGATAAACTCCCAATACGTTCGTTACGATGTCCAAAAATCATCCCCTAATATGTCACCCCTAACTCACACAAGCACAAACTTTCGATAGGGCTCAATTGGGCTTGATTTTTGAAGCCCCATCTCAAATTTAAGTCCCCGGAGGGCACACCCTTTTCGATCTTATGTGCAAGAATTGTACATTATAGTTAGTATATACGAATTAAAACTGTACCCTTGGGCGTTAGTTTTAAAGGGGCCCATATGTTTGGAGCAAAGATCTGTGGACACAAAATAAATATTTAAAAACACATTTCTAATTTGGTATAATATTAACTTTTAGTAATCTTTACTAGTAATATAGTATGTATCCTCTTAATTCTTCATTCTATCTTCAGAGTACTTCAAAACGAATCCCGCCTTTCAAATTCTCTGCAATTAAAAATCCATATCACTGAGAACCTCTTAAACACAGATAATGCATCAAACGTTTTTCATTTAACCCAAAACACTCAGTACCGCAAATATAAAAAGCAATTTCAAAAATATCCACAAATGATTCCAATATTAGCGCAAATAAAAACAAAACGCAGGACAGAAGCGTCCCTCAACCCTCAAAAACAATAAAAAACATATAGCACGCATACCTCAGACGGACAAGCCGAACCCCTAGAATTAACCCTTTCGATACCGGAGGTGAACAACCCAGTTAAAAACGGGACTTTCTTACCCCGATGCGAGTGATGGGATTATGCGATTTTTAACCGCTAATAGGCGAGTTACGATTGTAAGAATCGATGCTAGATTTCAGTGTTATATTTCCTTAATGGGTTAAAATTTAATTATAATACATTGCTTAAATTTATTATATTATTTAAGATATTGGGTAATATAGTTTTTGTGTACGCGCTAAACTTAATGCGAAACAATCATGCTAAAAATATACATTCCCATAGTACGACTGCTATGAAAATTTGTAATTTTATCGTCATTGATGTTTTTGCGGTTTAGTTCCTATTTAAAATGAAATCGCTACCTCTCTTCCCGTGTCCATTAGCCGTATATTATAATCTGCAACGATACGCATGTTACAGAATATTCATATCGAACTTAAAAAAAGGTTCGTTCATTCGTATATAATTTGGAGCGCGGCCAAAATGTCCGCCCGTGTTATTCGTCTGTAGATCAAAGCTTTTCTAATTGTTGTATATTGACAGCGAAGATAATTATTGTCAACTGTTTGAGAAACTAATAAAAACATTCGTCTCATTATACAAGGTTTTTGCAAAACAAATTCAGTGATAAATTTCAGTCGAGTTTTAAAATTGTCTAATCTTGAGACAAAGACGATGTAGGTACGTCTTAACGATACTAATCTATAAATACGCTACCCTGAGTCGATGCATCACCAAGAATTAATATAATTCGGCTCGTCAGACGTCCGATCGTCTCGGCGTCGTCTTCGCGACTGACACTTGACATTGACAGCTCCTTAATGATGGTTGACAGGTGGCGCCCTCCTACGGCCCTCTTGCCAATTTGCTTCTGCAACGTACTTGAACACGTCGTGATGTCAACTGGATATGTTTAATTATCTTTACACGAGTATTCGAAAAAACAAAATGAAAAACATCACTCATAATAAAAATTCGATATCTCAAATGTTTTTTCTGGAAAGTTTGCGAGTGAACCATTCGATCATCAACGTAATATTTTAGCGCAAACCTTACAAACTCGACGCAATCAAAACAAAACGTACATCATTAAATATCTGCGTACGATCGCTGGCACAACTGAAAAGTAAATTAATTCTGGAAGTGGAACAAAAAAACTGCAAAACAATAAGACTTCGAAGGAAACCGCACAATTCGACCGCCATTAATTATTCAGTGTCATCATCCGACGACGGATATCAACGTTTATAATAAACTCGTATTTTGTGCGTAGATGTATATTGCGTGTGTCGAGACAACATTGAGAAACTTCCAGAATCGCTTGCTAATTAGTATTTTAGTCGATTATTAACACAGCCAACATCACAACCTACAAAAAACCGCGTCGAGTAACTGGCAGCATTGATTCTAAAATTGTAAAATAGAACAATTCAAAATCGTATCCGCGATTCTATCACGAATAAAACACACTGAGAAGGGCTTAGCATTCGTACAATGAGTACAATTTATTACAATCAATATACACACACATAGACAATTATAAATTCGTCGTGCACACATACAAGTATTAACGAAACTCATGCATATTTATAAACTTAATGTGTATATTATTTTATATCTGCGCCTGTGTGAGTAGGGAGGGTCTTAATAACAGATATTCAATCAAAATCAACCCCTTTTCCTGTCCGATATCTTTGCACTGTGCATCTCCCCTTGCGTGGGTTTTGTTTTGCTACCAGGTATACTTATACTGATAGATATCCAATCATATTCATACCAAAAAATACTACAAATGAACATAACACTAGTTTAGTAGGGCCTCATGAGAAAAACTGTTACTTATTCTTTAAACATCTGCAAGTACAACGTAATTACAATGCAAAACTATAACATTTTATTACGCACTGTAATTTAAGTTCCCCATTTTTTTATTTTGCAAAGATGTCGATCTGCCGTGTTCCCTATTCGTACATTTGCATCACAATAACACACCTTTGACATCACTATTTTAAAAAACTAATCCCCCTGTCCCACAGTTCAGTTCCAAGAAACTTAGACTCGTCTAAAATATCGCACATTAGATTGTCTAGCGTTTTCCCCGAATACATTTTTCCCGCAAAAAAAAAACCTCCCTCACCTTGAACGTTCACAAAACGAGCACGACTCTTTACGTTTCACGCTAGAAAAACCTTCCATTCCAATAAGATATTAGAAACATCAATTACGTAACAGAAATATACAATTAATAACGACTCCTCCAAAACAAAGGTTTTGGCAGACGCCTAAAAAACGTGGAAACATATAATGCATCAGTGAATCGTAGAATTTGAACTGTATCGTGGAACGGGGTGTATAAAATGTATAAATCTTTCGGGGTGGCCGTCTGGACAGAACCTAGCGATGCCTGTGTGTAGATATTTAAAATTATTCCCTTTGATACGAATGATAATTTGGCTCGCAGGTCTGCAGCGTCAACAGAAACATACATTCTTGTTTATGATTTTCTAACTAGGATTAGTTACTATGTTTACATTTAGATTACTAATATAGTGAGTAAATCATTTTGCAAGTCTAAGAAGCTTACTAAGTTTTATGACGCAGACGTCGTCGTCAATAATATCGGGAGCCAATAAATCGGACTTAGTAACTTTGTAACGGAATAGTCGAGTAGTTGAAAGTAATGAGCGTCACCCATCGCTATGATTTTGAAGGATAAGAATGTAACATAGTGATGTGGTCCCACACGTGTCACGTGTATGTCGCGGAACACACGGCACTGGGGGAGCACGCGGGACACGCGGGACACGCGGGCCGCAGTCGGCAAACTTTTTCCCGACGCAACGAGTTGGCTGTGGAAGTTCGCCGGGGCTTTGTTTCGCGCAATCATACGCTACGTTGTAAGGATGCGATGCGCACCGCGATCTCCACTCATCCTTTTGCCAACAGTACTTTGATTTCCGAACCGCTTTGATTCAAACTTTTAAGCATCCCGTGTTTTGACGTGGAATATTGCATTTCCGTGTATGTTTAATTTGATATTTGTTTGGAACTACACCGCCCGTATATCATCTGTATTTGAATTTGAAAACTTCAAACGGCGATTCCGATGAACGTTATTTAAAATGTTCCGCCGCGCCGCGATCAGGCCAATAACACTCAGTTTCTAGTTATTCTCATTGTATACAATCTCACCCCACCGACCGCGACCCTCCGAGAAAAAATAATAAATTATTTTAGTTAGTATGCAAATAAGCGCGGACCGATATTTTAACCTACACCCCATTGAAATAGCGCACTTTTTATAAATATCTGTTCTTTATGGTACGGAACAATGTTCTTGTTTTTAACGATTTCATTTGGAATCATAGAACATGCGGGACTCGCAGTTGTCGAACGAAGGCAATGCTGTAAGAGATTGTAATTCAACTATGGTTTTAAACGATGCGGCTTGACGTGGCCCCTTCAACATTAATCTAGATCTTAACGCGGCTGCGCTTGTGTGTGTGTGACTGTGAGAGACAGGGCAATGATATTTAATTCGAAGGGTAGAATTTCTCATCGATTTTAATTTTATGCGCGCATCCCGTCTCGGTGTGTATTATTTGTTTTTTATGTAAATATTCCCGATCTCTTATTCAGACGAGTGGCGTCCATTTTGCGGATTTTTTCCCTTTTCATATATTTAGACGTTGGAATATTTTAATAATGGGTTTGGAGTTTGCATATTGGCATAACTTATTTGGAAAATTCTAATTCGTTCTGTTTTGTCAGACGTGTCATTGGCCATTAGCAGACTATTGTCGATGTCGCCTCTCACGAATTATGCACGGCTGTTTATAAATATAATATTCTCATGCACTATTTTAAAATTAATAGAAACTAAACTTGATTACTCCGAACACTAATTAAGGCTCAAAATTCATGTTTACATAATTACAAATGTACACAAGTTTTGCATACAAACAAAATATTTCTCGAAACAGCAAACACGGCCCGATATTTCTATGCAAATATAATAGATACATGATAGACACGGTGTCTTAAATTCTAATTAAGAGGTCAATGGCGTAATTACGAGCCGCACACACACACACACACACATACATACACACACAAATACCTGTCGATATATCAGACCCACCCCCTATAAACCCACAAAATTAATATAGCCGAGAGCTACGTCAAAAATCATTATATTTTATGAGCGGCCAAAATAAATGACGCTTATACGGTACTGGTGGAAAGTTTATATTCAAATTTCAGTCAGTCCGTCGGTCCGGCATCTCCAAGGATCAATTTACATATTTTCACAGGTTTCCACGATTACATTTAATGTTAGATATGTATGCGGAACCGTGAGCGTTAAGGATACTTTCCTGTTTGCGCTTCACGTGCTCGCCTCCACGTATAGTTTCCTTCGCCCAATTACTTTGTACTTTGAAAAAGAAAATTCTCTATGGAACAAACATGGCGGCGTAAACAAAAAAGCCCAGAGACACGTGTGAGAGGCGCCATGATGAATTTTCTTTGTCAAACTTAACGTGTTTTCTAATTACACGTGTGTTTTATACAATGTAAATTCCAATTAATTCTCGCGAATACTAAATAATGAAAACAAAGGTTTATGTGTACGGAGGACCATGGAACACGCAAATTAATTCTGAAGAAGGCGAATGTCAAAAATAAGTTGCCGTCAAACGGTGTATTCAATTAAAATAATGATAGCGATGTGTTTGTTACGCAAATAATGATGTCGGTTTATATGCCGGTTTGCTTATTCTGGGGAAAAGGAAACGTTTGTTAGAAAACCTATTTTGTACTTATTTATCAAACAAATATGAGACACGTTTCCCGGCTCTGAAAACAAATTAAATTGATGTACTCGTAGTTTTCCTTCACAATATACTTGTAGTACTGAGAATAAAAGAAAAATATGTAATATACAAGTATGATCGATGCAAACTTAGATTAACAAGCATACGAAACAGAATATAGAAAGTATCAATATAAAACAACATCAGACAACAAAGCCGCAGAACGGCAGAATCAATTCTGAAGAGAATTAAAAGCATTAATAATACAAAATTTGATTATCCCATAAAAGATTCGCTCCATAAAACTCATAGTTGGCATAGTGTGCAGTTGCCGAATGTACGAATTAGAAACCCTTTTGATCGTGTGCCACCCTCTGTGGGCGCTCTACCCCGCGCCCGGCTGCCATTCATTTTCATAATAAAATCGTAACAAACGGCCCAGGTAACAAAATATGGAGAGAGATCCTAAATTTATGTGAACGCAATGTGATTATTTATGTCGAAACTTGAGATTTTACTAGAGATACAGCCGATGTATTGCCGCTGACGGACTTGTGTTATGATATATACCCGACTGAGTACTTTTGTTGTTGCGGATTTTGTTATATTACTTACTTGTAGATGTGAATGTATTTTTTGAGAGTGTTATTTATAAGAAAATAGCAAGAAAACACGTATTTTATTAAAAGCACGAACTTTCATTAGATGAAAATGTAAAGTTTCTAAGGTTATTACTAAACTTAACATACCTTAATAGTTTTATATGATAAAGCAATGCAACAATATCCTTACCTCCGCATCTGTAGGAAGGGCCCAATCAATCTGTCTGTACGAGATACAGCCTCTAAAATCTAACTATTGTTCACGAATAGGGAAATTTCCATTTGGATTTATTCATTTGTCTAACTATTGTCGGCTCTCCATTTTGTATATTAAAATAATTGTTTTGCCGCCAACATTTCGACGTTCTAAATTCAGACTCGTGAAGTTTCGTATGTGTTTTGTGCCAGTGTTAGACCATAGATAGACTAATGGATAAACTTTTTTGTTTCAAACTTTTTAATCTAATTATCCCTAAACGTTTCACTTTTCATTACAATAACACTTGTAATTAATTTCTCAACCGTAAAATCGACGTCTAAATTATTAATACTTAAATCCGAAGCCTCAATAAACGTTCCATTTCACATCGAAAACCGAAAAGCCTCTGTATAATAAATTTAACGACAAATTCCGATAAGAATCGGCGACGCACAGACGCAATTTTCATAGATATAGCTCAATTAACAATTGGTTTCAATCGCGAAGACATTTCGTATAATAAAGTGCTCCCCCCACGCGCGGGGGTGCCTTCAGGCAATCTTATTTCTGTTTGTAATATTGCGGTGTCAATTTCGCATATTGAAGTGTGAGCACGAATATGGAACGCCATTGTTTGAATCTATATTGTCTATGAACTTGCTTGTCTCTGATCTGGCAAATTGGATCCTCGGGCTCCGTTGAAATTGGAACGAGTCGGAGAGGATTTTAAAAATGCATTCTATTCTTAAGTGTGAAGTTGCTCTCGAAGTTGTCAAACAAAAAGCTTTTGAACAAAAACAATGTGATCCAATTAGGTGATCCACAAGCGCAATATCAAACAAACGTTTGTAAACAAACAATCAATAAAGGCCAAACATGTAAATAAAAGCGCCAATAATAATCAACCGTAACAAAACGATGAAAAAATTAAACCATTGTGTGCGAAAGAATTACACACAATATCCAATTGTGGTTGCGTCAACGAGATTTGTAATAAAAAACCTCACCCCACGGACCACATTAATACCAATCTACGTGGCGTGAGTGATCAATAAACGATAATAAAAAAATACCCTATTTTTTCATTCGCCCCTCTATCACTATTTTATCGATGATTCGTATCGTCTGTTTTGATTGGACCCCTCTACAACGTTGTCTATTGAATTATCGAGTATCGCATTTTAATTCCACGAATATGATTTATTCCGATTCGGTTTAATTTATTCCGATTGAATAATTCGATTTCCTTAATTGTTTATGGTTATAGCTTAATTTTTATAATCGAATGTCAATTGACGATTCTATTACTGTCAACGTCTTGTTTAAAAATAGAACAAGTTCCGTTTTACAAAATGTAAATTTTATATGCTTAATTACTGATTTCAGTTTAGTTCTAGATTCGTAGCGCTAATAACTAAGTTAAATATCAATCAAAGGAGCAAATTGAGTAAAACAAAGTTTATTCTTGTTTTATCATTCCCTCATATCGTACAAACGGCTCACCGTAACTTGAAAATGTTCAATAAATATACATCTGTTGAAACTTGGTACATTTTAAACTCCATTACTTATCACTCGCGTCTCAATCCTGTACTTAATTACACTTGGCAAATACAATGACATCACATCGATAGCTACAATAGATAGCTAGGTGGGTAGCTAAGATGGGGGAGGATGGGGAAGATAGGAATCGTATGTTTTCGGATTAATTCGTTCGTAAAATCGTCTCGTCCCGATAAGAATGGTAACTGCTCTGTACTAATTGAATCTACAATTGCGTCGGCATGTCTGATTTCATTAGACGCCGGTGTGTGAGGGAGCCAAGTATATCCGAACTGATGGAACGCTCTTCAAAGTTTCACTCACAAAATTTTTGGCAATATCGGTATCGAAGTTTAGAGAGCTCGGATTTTTCTCCTATTTTCAACAAAACTCACTGAACCGTTCATAAAAACATGTGTAATTATTTTCGAGTACTTCATTTTCGATGATATCAATTCTAAGAGAATGTTTTATGTATGAAGTGAGTTGAGAATTAAATCAACATGGAGAAGTTCGCACAAACACACGTAACTGAGTTTGAAGAACAAAATCTGTGAAGTGTGCTACAAACGTGTTATTGAATACCCTCAACAAAACAGGGAGGAGAGCGAGAATTGTTTCAGAATAATGGTATTTATATGCTACATTGGTTTCAAGGGAAATCACTCTTTGGAATAGTCCATAACGTCTGGTTGTTCGTAGATCCGCCGAAGAATACGGCGGCGTCTCCCTTTACTGCTGTACGTGGAAATGTGATGGCTGAATTCGATATTACTTAAACTCGTATTGAAATGTTCGGGATGGGAAACATTCGGAATATTAAACATTCACGTTTATTAGTTTGTCCTCGACGTATTTGGTAGTCTAAACGAGGGTAGTTTTCGATGGGAAACTTGGAAAGTGTGTTAACGAGTTCGCCCTTAGAGTGTAGTCGATTTTCCTAATGGGTATTACATTTTAGTCGATTGTGTCAGTTTTGAACTAACTTTTGATGTAAGTTTTGTAAGTTTGTGATGGCTCAGTGCACTAATGGCTTCGATTCAACTATCGAAGGGTGCCTGTGGTTTGGGTTAACATTGATTTCTTAAAAGATTATGATAATTTTACATTCGGTAGGATTCCTTCATCAACTATAGAAATATTTTTATGTTTAATTATGATAAATATTTAAATCATTTTGTTCAAGAACTAATAATCAACTTAAAAACGAAAAATAAAATTAATACTTACTCACCTCAAAGATCAAACAACCTCACAAAATCAGTCAAACATTTCAAACAACCATCCAAAAGTCAAATCAAAGAGAGCATCCATTAAAATAAATCAAAAATTCAATATCTTACAATACAGAAACCTCTCTTAATCGATGGCTCTCAAAAAAAAACGTCAAAAGAAAATTGGTATCGTATGATCTCTACACAGATAGCTGAAGGGGCCCACAAAGGCAGCTATCGGAAGGAAAACGAAAGGGTAATGCGGGCATAAGATGCGCATCGGCACACACGGCCTAATCACGACACCCCCGACACCCCCCCACACCCAACTTTTGCATATTGCCCAAATTGCCCCAACCTCCCAGTTTCGCCGCTAAGCGCACATTTTTGCTGGCCGGATAACTCTACGTTTTACCGTTTTTATTCATATTCACACACAATTTCCGACCTTATTAACGTTGTAATAAGAATGTTTGGTTATTTTTGTGTTTGTAGTTTACATTTGTTTTTTGTATAAGGGTGTCATGACGTTTGAGGGATGTTTCGACTCAGAGGACTTCTTAATTGTGAGCATGCAGTTTTGCTATTGATTTTTTAATGTGTCTCTATGTGTGGGATGAGATGGGGGCTTTATGTTGTGTTTTAACTACCCTCTTATACATTTTAGTGTCATTTTGGATAGCTTGCGTGTATTAGAAGGGTCCTATTAGTAAGATGAGCGTCTGTTCTGTTTACATTGAAAACTTGAGTCGAGAAAATCTGCGTAGTAATCAATAATTTTTCAAAAGTAATTTAAAGTGCTTTCTAGCATGCGTGTAAAATATGAAAAAATCTAAAAAAAATAGCGTGTAAAGTGTTAAAATTAGGATTAATAAAATGAAGGTACAGTAAGTAGAGTAATACTGTAATAGTGTCCAAAGACACCGCTCTATATTAAAACATGTCTATAATTGTACCACAGAGTATGATACACACAGGATATATTACAATTAAAAAGAAAAACTGAGGCGGAAATTGTTGTCTTTTTAAACCGTGTGTTGCTAGTGTCTTTAAATTGATTTAATCATATGGTGGGATACAATTTTCTTGGTATTGTAATGCCTTTTTAATACGCGACTTAATATTATGATACAGAACTTATTTATTATCATTATAGAGATATATTTTAGAACACTGTTAATTGAGAAACGTAGGTGTATTACAAACGTTTCTATCTATACTGTGATATCAGTGATATTATATATGTATAAGGCTTTATTCTGTATACATTATATAAATACAGTTCAAGAAGTCGCCATTAATAGGTACTTCTCTATTTCTTCGGTATTCAACTCCGAACTAACTAACACTCATCAATACTGCTACAAAACAGCTGTACATAATAATAGTATAATTCCAGGTAAAGCTTCACTGCATAGCTTGACTCTCAGACATTAATCTCTATCTAGTTAAATTATAATAATTGCTTCAACATTTAATAACTACGTTTCATTACACACATTTACCTTTTCTCGTACTAAAAGGAATTATTTTCTAGAAATTACTAACCCACTTTAAAAAAAACATAAGGACACGTAATTAATGTCAATTTTATTTATAATTACGCGCCGGCCGCCGCCAGATGGCGGTATTTGCGTAAAAACATGTCTTACGAATGAACTATGCGATAATATAAATATTTCTTGCTATATTAGACTTTAGTATCTGTGCTACAATTTTATTATTGTAATCTATGACTGCGTGCCTTTTTAAGTAATTTTGTGCTAATATTTATGTAATTTAACCCGCACTTGGAACTAAAAGAAATAAACAACTATCTTTTTATCTAGTTAAAAATGCTCTACTTATGTGACAATATTGAACTATAACGTAGATGCTTGAATGCTTTTGAATTGATTTATCATTCATAATTATCAGTATCTCCATATTTCTTACTTAAGCATAACTACTGACCAATAACTTGAATAATTTTACTACATCATGATGAAACTATTTTAGGAAAAGATTGCAGGGCGCGACGGCAAGCACTATTGCGCTTTGACCGATTGGTAGAACGGTCAACCGAGAGTCCTTTACACTGTGTCTACGTTCAGTTTACTTTCTAAACTACTAGTATTCAAGTTATTTAAGCTAAAAGCAAGGAAACACTCCCTCAAAAGAAAACCGCAAAAATATTCAACTAAAAAATGGCGCCTTAATCTGACAGTTGACAGTTGTCAACATGACACGCTAATAGCATCGATTATACTTGAACAATCAATATGAGTTGTAAGTACAGTAATCTACGGCCATCAGCGTCTATCAACGTATGATATGAGTACAATTAGACGTATTAGTGGTAACAATAGTAATGGCGGTGCATTGTGGCCTGGCCTTGCAGCGTAGGTGACGATCTTGTGTACTTCCTTCATACTAATAGCGAAGTTGTTTTAATATTGTTTTTTTTTATAGATTTGTATGTTGAATTAGGTTATTGTGTGTAAAAGGTCGGTAAAGGAGTTTTTTTTTTTCATTTTTACGTCGCAAAGTCGCACTTGACTAACGTGGTGGACTCACGGCCTAATTCCTCCCTCATTGCGGGAGAAGACCCTTGCCCAGCATTAGGACAATAAATGGTATAATTTATAAATATTTATTTAGATTTTAATATTAACGAGAATAGCAATAATATATTCAAAATAGGAACATAGCTGTTGAATTTTTCGCGCTTTTTTATAATCGGACTTCTTAACCAAACTTTTTCAACTCTATGGTATCTGAAGTCATTATTGCCAATATTAAAAAGGTTACACTATGTCATAATAATGTCATACTTTGTATATTTACTCCAGCATTTTGAAAGGAAATTTAAAATTCAAAAATTCGTGTTACGAGACGCTCGGAGCGTTGGAAAATCTCAAGGATATAGTCAAGTATGTTTACGTTTTTAACTTTGAAACTAAAAGCTAAGGAATTAAAATGAAAGGTCGTAAATTTGATATAAGATTATAAAAAGTATGTTAAAGTTTACTTTATGAAAAACTTAAATATATTAAATTACTTAACTATTGGGCCCAAGTCTTCTTTCAATACGAAAGCAATTAAGTATTTGATCTGAAAATCAACTCAGATATGGCCATATAATTCTATATACATTCAAGAATTATACTAATTTTTTTCCAACAATACAAATTTTCGCAATTTTCCTTCACCATATTACGGTTTAGAGATAAACCTTTTATGCCTAGTATATAAGTAATACAATGTCTGAACTATTAGTGTAGTAAATGAACGATATTTGTAGAACAAAATATCGTTTTCCATTCTCTTTATCTTGTCATATTATTTGCTTACGAAGCCTGCATACGGGTGCACGAAGAATTAGAGAACAACTGGAAGGTGCATGTAATAGAACAATTAGTGTAGTTTAGCCAGTTAAAATATTCTGATGTTGAAAAACATTGAGAAACAGATTACTTTCGATATTCGGTAAATATTAATATGTAGAGTTGGTAGCAAATAAGAGACTTAAGTTTCTTTCATAATATGTAGTACTATAACATATAGGAATTGCCTCCAGTTTGTTATTCATTTATGTTCATTAAGACGATAATTTAGGACAATTTTCTGATCAAAGGACTATAAAAATTTTCACCTTAGTCATAATTTTTCAATTTTATTTCTCAATTTGATTTTTGACACACACAATCCTAAATGAATCCTCATACAAACTCCACTCTACTGTACCGTATCCAGTATATGAACATCTACACTCATTCCCCCTTCTTCCATTCTATTTGCACAACTCCTTAATGCTTTATTTCGTTTGTGTGCTTAGTCTAATTAGAAAACTCCGAATCTACTAATGGCTAATATCGAATTTTGCCGCTTTTTGTTTTTCTATGTCTTCGTATTATCAAATTATGTTCTTTTCCATACGAGTTTGAAGGGAATTTGATCGTGAAAATAACATTCATTTCTAATTGTAACTGAAAATTTACACGCATTTTATGAAGTTCATCGATATTTATGCCTTCAGTTCACATGTGTCTCAATATAGGAAGTCTACAATCTTTAAATCAAGTCGAAAGCTTTCAGGCTTGAACTATTTTGACACTAGTCAAACTATTATATTAGTAGTAGATGAAAAAAAATAATTTGAGGTTGTATAGTGACGTCACAATAGCTTAATTCGAAACTTAAGTATCATAATTATATTCGTTACGCAAAATCTATGAAAAGAAACATTAGTTTAGAACCTAGAAACGTTTAATTTTTTTTGACATTCGAAATAGTTTAAACCTTTTAAAACTAACGGTTAGAACGTTCGAAATCTAAATCCAAAATGTTAAATTAGGGATGTGCAAAACGATTGACATATTGAATGAACTGAGAACAGTGACAGTCTCAATTCCGTCAATCTCCGGCCGGTTCCGGAACAGAACGTGTTACGATTACGTGGGACGTGTTGGCAAGGGAGGACTTGCTTCAGTTCACTTACTTCACTTGCAAGATATTTATACGCTTTCAAAGATGAGTTTTGTATGAAGTTACACTGTAGTGTATTGATAATTAAGTTTAGTTAAGAGTTAACTGAACTATTACTGTTCTACTAACTAAAAAAATTCTCCAATAGAAGAGTGCTTCAGTCAAAAAAATGGTTGTTAATTAGTCTTTTCAAGGAAAATAGTTTTTTAAAATTTTATTATAGGAATGAAAGTGACGTTGCATGCATGACCTAGTCAATAGATTAGAACAAAGCACAACTACCAAGTACAAATTCGTATTAAAATTCATTCCATTTAGCTATAATTCATTGCGATTTCGCATCTTATCGCACGGAACAAAATAACGCTCTACAAAAATAAATGTGATAGCGCGAAGCGATAGGTAACTATAAATTAAAATAATTATCGCGCTTTTCGGGGGTAGAATGCAAGGCCTTGCGATCAGCTGCGGCGCATTACCCTCGCCGCCCACCAGGTGGCGTGAGAGAGCACACCAACCTTCCGCACTGATTGCGGTAATTTATTATTTGAAAAATAGACCAAAAACTTTAAGGTGTTTAGAAGGCAATAGGTATTTTTAAAACAGACACGATAAATAAAAACGCGGACCGGCCAATTCCTTCGCCGCCATTTTAATTGCACCGCAACACTATATTTTATCCATGGTATGCATTTTTTCAGTCAGTCCCGACAGCGGGCCGTTAGTCAAAATAATCTAGGCTAGATATCGTACACCCCACGTGATCTACTGCCTCTACCACGGAAGAAACACGTTACACTTGATATTTTTCTTTTAATCCCCAATGACGTTTGTACGTAATTGGCGGGTTATTTTCGTTCGCGTGAGGTTGGTAACATGCAACGTTGGGTACTTTTTAAAAATGTTTTATCGGATATTTTAAAAATGGAAGATGACAGTTTTATTGCTTCTTGACCTTAGTGACCGTTGGTTAAGTTATTAATCTAAATAAAATGACAGTTGGTTCGACTACCATTTCTATTATGAGTTTGTCAACTTTTTATTTATGTTGTTTAGAAAACTTAGCGTAACGACTACTGTCGTTATTAATAACAATAACAAGTCTCCATTCATATGCAAAACATTCATACGTAAATTCCCTTATAAACTATACTATAATAAATCGAACTACTTGTTTTTATTAACACCACATAATATACTACTATACACCATTAAACACTAATCATTCTTTGACTCCCATTCCAAACAAATAACAAACGCATAAACAGTCACAAAACAAAATTAAAAAACAACATTCCCAACTGCAAATCATAGTACTAAATCAAAACAATCATCGAAACAAACGAGCAAAGGTAACTATCAAACTGCCAGCGCCTGAAATCCATACCCAGACATTAAAACCACAGCAAATCGTGTTCAATACGAATTTATCGAAATTATACGAAATCAAACAACGACAC
The DNA here is from genome assembly GCF_050436995.1 of Anticarsia gemmatalis. Taxonomy (NCBI): domain Eukaryota; kingdom Metazoa; phylum Arthropoda; class Insecta; order Lepidoptera; family Erebidae; genus Anticarsia; species Anticarsia gemmatalis. Next base: position 868,206 of record NC_134764.1, on the reverse strand, counting down.
CCCAACAGGAGCATCACACCACAACAAGCAAAACTTAGTTTTCCATCCAGTTTTATAACGGTGAACGATAGACAAGCAATAAATGAGCTCCCACAACTTATAATTGCTTCATTTCGTTCAGAAACTATGCAGTTTGCATTCGGCTTGTCTGTGTCGTGTTTCTGAACGATAATTGGATTGTCAATAAAAATGTGCTTGTACCGCCTATTCGTATTGTTTTTTTTAATAGTGTAAATTACGTATAAGAAAATGAAATGTGAACGTAATCAGCTATTTTGTAATACTAATTTCTATTTCAAACTCCTAAACGACAAAGTCATAAAAGCTGAACTTCATCAAAACTGAAAATACGTTTCATTAAAACAGTCCTGAAATGAAAAGAACAAAATGATAGCGCCGTCAATCCCGAGTCTTAAATTCGCCGGCCGCCACGAATATCCTTCATTCAACGTTAATCACGTCTGTTACACGGTTCATTAAAAACTATCCTCTATTTAATACTGACACAATCTCCGCACGTAAACTTACCAAACGTGAACTGACAACGTCGAAAAAGTAATAATCGAAATGATCACGATCCATCGCTGTGTTTATCCGAACGCCACCGACGTATCATGTCAAAAGTGCATGTACAACTTCCAACTCACTATTTGCCGTTAAAATATACTCCAAAAACAATCCTGCAAACAAATATCAACCCTATCGTCAATACAATAACACTAGTTTCATATACCACACACCTGCCCTTGTCCGTGCTTATTAATTTTTACCATTTTCACGCTCCACGTTCGATGTGACACGTGATTGATGATCGCGACGTTCATTGTCAATCAAACTGTTACTGTAAAAGCATTTGCCGAAATGTGAATATTTATGAATCACAAACGTTTGTCCCAGCGATACACGTTAAAATAATCATTTTCATTCGGCCGTTTTAATTCCGATAGATGCGATGACAGCTGAAGAGCACGTAATAAACGGATAGTAGGAATCTTTTTGAAACTCTCGTCCAACTGTTCAATCATTCGCGTCGTTTATCATTTTTTTCGAAACGAAACGAAACTCGTCGCGTCAAACTAGACAGACTATAGATGACGTAAAAAGAAAAACTGCCGTCCCGCCGTAGAAGCTTTCCGAACGTCTTTTTGTTCCTACAGTTGGTATTGCTCGCGTTCGAATTCGAAATTTGAATTTTGCCGCTTAAACGTCGGCCTAATAAATGTTTCCCGGCAATTCGCGATTTCGCATAGGGTAACCATCGTTTGATAAAGCTATCCTTGTAATATACTTATTGAATTAATGAGTTTCATTACGACATTCAGATTGTAGCGCTCTATTGCGGATATTCAGCGCGGTGTATAATAAAATGACTGACATTGAGGGGCACTGCAGGTAAATATATAAGAAAAACTGATGTTTTATGCGGCCTAATTAACGAGAACCGGATACTTAGTTTGGTTTTATTAACAAACAGTTTTATTTATTGCCATAATAACAATCACAGTAAGTAAATTATTACCTAATTACTGTATTGTATTTCGTTATTCGTATCACTGAAATTATCACAAAGCAGAATACATTTATTGTTGAAATCATTTACAAAACAGATTCACTTTGAATACAAAACGGATCGTATCAGGAAAAGTCGAAAGCGTTGTCACCCCTAAAATGTTTGACCACTTTGACAGATAGCTAACATGAACTCTTTCTGATGTCAAAATGGCGTATTAGGTTTTTTTATTCCGTTGTCTCTCATCACTTCCTTTGTGATTGAGCACTGCATTGACGCATTGTGCCCTGAATTGATTCCGTTTTGTTACTTTATTCGAGTTTTAGACAAAACGGCAGACATCTTTGTTGCTTTTGCATCAATCTTGGACGGATGAAAGAGGTTATGGTTTTTGCAAAATGGAACAAAAGAATTGAATGTTTGTAGAGCATATGGTTTTTAAAAATGGGAATGTGAAGCGAGCGGCCAGCATTTTTTGATGAAGAATTTGTAGTTATGGCTGCGAATTCGATTTGATTTTGTAATCAATTATAAGCTACGATACTGTTGAACATTAAAAGTATATATTAAATACTGAAATACATTAAAATCTTCTAGTTTTAATACAACTAAAAGCAAGCAAACATAAATCAAAGCGACACTTGTTCAAAGTACAATCGGCTACAAAAATACGTGTAGACTAGAATCGAGCCCGTCTGATAAGGCTGGGTGGATTTATGGCAAGCGACGTGTCATTTGCATCGGAAGGAACATAAGAATGTGATGCACGCATACACAAGCACTTTGTTTGCAACCTTGGGACTCGAGGTAAATGCTAAATGCTTGCAATTTCTATTTATGTTGTAGTCTGTTTAATAGAATTGTATTTTATGTCCAAAGACATAAGCTAGAATACTGTCAAAATGTTTTAGCAGTTTTGACACAAAGGACAGACAAACAAGCTTTAATAAGGTTGTATTTAAACACAAAATCTTCTTTTATATGGTCTGTATATCGAAGTAAAGACAAAATTTTGCAAAAACACAATCTAGCAAAAGTCATCTACCTTCAAACAAGCCTTTTACACATCAACGTTTAACTCCAAAACTAGAAGTTGTAACCTAAAAAAACCCATCGCAACTTGCTAACACATGTAAATCTCACCAAATTGTCCGAAAGGTCTTTTTTAAGAGAGAGCTATCCGAGTTAATGGACGTCACAGTGGGGTGATCACAAACCCCGGTGGCTAAGGTATAATTATACTAAAAATGTGGTAGACTTCAATAAAAAGCTGAAACTGTGACGGTCCAAAACATAATTGTACTGTAATGATTGTAGGTAATTGTGCGAGGGTTGCCCTTAACCCTTTGCTGAAGGAACAGCCCTTGGATGCTGCGTAAAATACGGGCGGCAGCGGCGACTTTGATTTTTGACAAATTTACGCTGTTCACAGTGATTTCTTGTATTCCCGGTACGATTAGCATTACTTTGAAACGGTTGCTTTACTTTCTTGTTACTAACTAATACGAATTTTATTTATATTTGCTTGACGTTTTGGCACAAGTCTCGTGTCGTGGTCGCAGGTTGCTTTATTTTTTATCTTAGATTTAACCTTGCTTTAAGTAAAGTAAAGTAGAAGCCTCTTAGGCTGTTGTAACTAAAACATAACCTTAGCATTATAATCCACAAGCAATCGTAACTTAACTTCTGTATTTTCTACAATCATCAAACTACAAATTCTACTCTCATTCCGCCGTCGCTTCTAAGTTGTGTCTAAGTTAATAGCGGTCAGCGGGCTCCGAATTAAGACAATAATTACTCGCGGTCCTGTCCGGACAAATTTTCGTTTCGGCTAATACTTTTTATTGCTGACTGTACTATCCTGAATGGCGGGCCCCGTGTTTACATAGCCTTTACGACCATACGAAGAACCTCTATGAATTAACGGTGAAAAACACCGTGACAATTTGTTTACACATTTTAAATTAACAAAGGACTGATACAGCAATACGTTTGCATAACAAATTAAAAAAAAAACAATTTGACGTTTCACATGTCAGCCATCTTGAATATTCTGTCAAAATATTTCATCTGTTCTCATTAGTTCTAAATTAATATAACAATTTAATGATGTCTGAAGGATGTTTTTTACGATCTTATATAAAAGGTATTATAAGTATATAATGGTAGATTATTTACGACAGTTTCAAGGCTCCGTCAAAACTGACAATATTTACTGAAGTATTACAGCACTGATAGGTATTAAGATATCGATGTCAAGGTGTATTAGAAACAAATTATATTGAACCTTATCACGTATAATACAAAACTCATTTTTAATCAGCAGCTTTTTTTATATTTGGTACAAAATTAGACATAAGATTTTAACTAATTTCAAAGATCATTGTTTGTATTCATGTACATAGAATAAATACAATTACAATACAATTTTATAGAAAAAAAACAATGACTTCGTTCAATGTTTAAAAAACTAACCAATTATAATATTATCGGCTATGATCTTTAGCAATTGTTAGTAATAAGAGTTATTATTCTATTCAAATTAGTATAATAGCGAAACATTTTTAATTATGCCATTTAAAAACCAACATTAGTTAATATTTGTGCTATACTTTTAAATATCGGAAGTTTAAAAACTTACAACCATTAAAAAAAGAACACATTCTCATTGGCATACACAACCTTTTTCTTTAAATTTTTTTGTCAATTTGACAGCTGTCAGTTTTCCCGCCTTTTTCGATACAAGTAATTGTCAAAATTGCCTATATTTTGGAGGGCATATAGTAAGTAAATCTTGAACAATACGATACTTAGCAGTCACCTTGTGAGGTGACCTTGGAGCTAACTATGAAACAGAACATCAATCAGTCTATTGTGTTGTATCTGTCAATGCGGAAAATGGTGAAACAAAAACACATTCATTTGATGTTTTTGTTAAGATTCTATAGAGATATATGCTTAAGTAATTCATATTTGTGTGTACTTAAAATATCAACGGAGTATATTGGCAGTTATTTAATTTCAAATTCAATGCAATTCTAATATACCCCAATAACTATTAAGTTAAGCAAGGAAAACTTAGATATTTGGTGGTTAAAATAAACTCATATTAAAAACTACTAAGTGCATAATATTTATGACTCCTTTACTTTAAAAACCTTCATGAAATTGGAAATTCGGACGTCGATAACGCCCTTACTTCAACACATTTCTATCAACTTTTCACCCAAAACATTACAAAAATGAACATTACAAATCTTCACTGATTTGCCTAACCTTAAAATCTAATGTCCCCGATTCCTTACCCCAAAATCGATACAGATACAACAATTTTCTCAATACAAAACTTTAAAAATCAATGTAGCGAGTGTTGTAACACGGGCCGGTCACGTGACGCGTGCGATTTCCGCCGCATTCATCTTTAGATACATATCTCTCCGCTTGGATGCTCCAACACCCTACCTGATGCCATTACAATTGATATCTTCCGAAGGTCGGATAATAGCTACGATCTTATCACAAACACATAAGGTCTAATTTCCAGCACATTTTTACTGGCATCTAATTGAAGTGTCTGCAATTTTATGAATAGATCGCCGATCGGTCAACGGAAATGCGAATTGAGTTGCTGATTGTAGACTACTGTATATTATTTTTTATGAAGGGAAAATGTATACTCTATAAATAGGTACTTACCAAAAAATAAAAAGAAATTTAAAAAAAATACAGATCAAAATGGCCGCAAATAATTGACATTCGAATTACAAACTGTATTTTTTTCTATATGATTAATTATGAGCGCCAAAATCCGTGTCGTTATTTTCCTTGGCTAAAATAATTGCGTAAAAATAATACTTTATGACAATTGTTTCAAATAATAAAACATTTAATCACTTATTTAACAATAAACAGGAAAAACCGGTCATATTTATTAAGAATTAGGGGAAAATCCCGTATAAAGATATATTATTATTTAATTATCATTACAGTAAAGATTGGAGAGAATACCTAATCATATTAATTATTTTATTGTTCTAGATAACACTATTAATGCTATTATAAGACTGATTTATCAGGGGAATTGTGACGTACGTAAAAGTTTGAAATGAAAATCTTGAATGCAATAAACTATGTCAATAATCCCCGTTTTTTTCCATGGTTCTTTTTATTCAAACAATAATTTCACAGTTTTAACAGGAACTCGCATATGAACTGTCAAAATCGTTAAAAAACCGTTGTATTTAAAACCCATCGATGAAAAATTTTCCCTGATACAATAATATGCGTCATTTATTTATTTCCATTCACTTCATGGTAAAGATTATTCAATGATAAAGTCCGAATCTTCGAAGATTTTAAACTTCTTTTATGGAATAAGGTCGCATTTTTAATCCTTGTAACTGACACTAGATCCCTTGTATCCCAATATCCTATTTAATACGCTACCTACCTGTAAGGAAAAAAGGCGTGATTTTATATAATTCCAGTCATATTTATCAAATCTTTACCTTTTCTTTTCCTTTGTCCCAGATCGCCCAGCTGGTAGAAGACGTCCGCCGGCTGCAAGCTTCCCTGACGGCGCTGCAAGAGGCCCACGCGCAGCAGCTCCAGCGCTTGGAGGAGCGGCTCGACGAGAAGAAACAACACATCGCGCGGCTTGAAGCACGCCTCGACAACCAGAGAGATTATGATGATATTAAGAGGGAAATCAAGTTAGTATACTATTTTTTATACTTTTGTAAAGTATTGAAGGCTTCTAGGAAAGGTTTCAATGTGTTTTTATGACCAGTGGGTAGAGGAGTAAACGTTAACTTCTTAGGGAGGTTTTTTTTTAAAGTTATTTGGCGATAGGTATGTTTTAGAGCCACAAAGCTGTACGAAACTTGTCTAACGATCTAGGAGTTATAGAGTAGCCTTTTTGCTACAGTTCATATCATTTTTTATAATAAAATTCTATAAATTCGTGTCTTATTTTATCGATAAAAGAGAGTCCTACTTTCGCATCTATCAAATCATTATCTTAAAATTTTAATCCAAAAGCACATAACTAACTTTAATATACAGAAAAACTCACTAAAACAACCCAAAAACCTTTTCTAATGACTGTCATGTCCCAAAAATCGTATTAAACGCTGCTGATCTTTCATCTTCGTACCAAAGAGTATCACCTAACAATATTATACCACAAATTACTTGCAACACATAGGAGTGTTAATAAACTTGATAACGTGTATCGTACATTCACCTGAGAGTACACACGCGTATCTGTTTGCCGAGCGAGCCTTGAAGCCGGCCAGGGAGACAAGCTTCGTGCAACATATGCTTATGTCTATGCTACATCTATTAACTAAGGTATATGATGATAAAAGAACAGTTTCAGTTTGAAAATAAGTGTTAAGTTTGCTAAAACTGTGTCAAACTGTAAGCTTATATTGCTTTTAATAAATTAATTAATATTAAAGACTTAGTAGCAAGCCTTGTACAAGATTTGCGGCAACAATATTCATAATTTAGAATATCAGTGACCCACAGACTTATTTAACCGACGTTGGACTGTTTAAAGTTAAGTCTTATTCTTACAGACAAACAAATTACGAACACAAAACATGTCCACCGATTACAAATCCATTTTAAAATCTACTTTTGTCTATCGCATATATATATTTTAATTCGAAATCAGATACATCAATAAACACATTGCTTTGATGTGGCAGCCATTACACATACTGTCAAACTTTTAAAAAAAGAACGTCTATGTCGCGGCACTGACAATTGTTTATACAGCCTACAATAATCACTGTTTAAGTGCCGCATCCTTAAGGAACTTTTATGGACTTCTCGGTACAAATGATTGAGTTGTCAGTCTTTGAAAATCTTTTGACATTTTAGTTCTGGCTTTGTTTATTGCTTTGTATGTTCAAGTTATGGTACCTTGTTCACTAGAAAGGGTAATTGGGTTTTAGACTACTCTGATAGAGAAAAAAAAATAAAAGTTTGGTTACTATTTCAGAATTAACTAAAACTAGAACCGTAGAAAAATGAGATGACCGATATAAAAAAAACAGTATCTCTTTGGTGATTGGTCCCGCCCAATACCTTAAACTCCAAAGTATATTATAAATAAATATTGTAATATACACATAAGCGGTAAACTCACTTACGATTATTTACTCATACACCCATCGGCTCCCAAAAACGTCCACTAAGGAGGTCCGAACACCTTTTTTTTCGTTTGACGTTTCATTTTTTGATCCTGACGTTTTTTCATTCGTTCGGAAATCGAAAAGCACTTGTGTCGCAGTCTCATGGATTTCACAGCTATACGCTAAACGTTCGAGATATGGAATTTAGCAGCCTCCCTTTGTATTTACACACGTTATTGATATAGAAATCGCTCCCTGAGAACTGGGTTTTTTTATTTTCCTGTCCCATCAGTGGGAAATATAAATAGAATAATCGAGGGATGTTTTTTGACGCCATAGTAGAGTGAGATATTGTTTTTTTGATTTAATAATTCTTATCGATGACTGCATTTCGTTTAGCAAACAAACTAATAAGCCGTTTTTTATCATAATACTTAACCAAAAACCTACCCAATAAAACACTGATTTATTTTGCAATTAAATGTTATCGATCAATCATTTTGATATTTTTAATCGCAAAATAATTGACACATGTCAAAACTTAATAGCCACTACACAAACGCAACAGATCTTGATACTTGAACACTAAAAATAATTTCCTTGACAAATAGAAACATAAATTGAGTAACATACTCAACAAAGGCGCCTGCTTATCAGTCAAAGGTACGGTCAGCAAACACAGTACACAGTACACATCGAACATATGTACTTAAGTACACAGTTTGTGTACTGTGTACCTTAAGTAAAGGATTATGTTTCTAGCCGTGCTGTTGACTAAGTAGAGCCTTGCTGACGGGAGATAGGAAGGCGATGAACTTAATGAGTCAGATTCTTATAATTGTTACTCAATTACAACATTAGTCATATAAATAATGGTTAAGTTTCAAACTAGTTATATTATAAATATGTAAGAAAATTGCTGTGATTGTGATTTCTGTTTGGGAAAAAAGTGTTCTATTATATGATTTCTATTAAACTAAGATCTACAAGCTTCTTTCGGAATACAAAAAAAGTTATGCTACATACAGTAGTTTTCGAGTTAATTTTCCCCAAACAATTAAATCGTTTTTAATTACTAACGCTTTTAAACCTAGTACACAAGTAAAATTTCGTTTGAAATGTTATATCGACCATTTTCTGCACTAAAGTTGCACTTTTCCCTCATTGACAAACGACATAAGTAACTACAACTTAACATCATCTTACGCCCTTTTAAAATCACCGCACTCCCAAAAACATTTTCCTCCAACTTATTCCAAAAAGGTCCTAAGTGGTTTCTAATTAGCAGTGCCATAAGCTTTTATAGTCCTGCAGGTGAGACATTGTTTATCGATCGTTTGATAAAGTTAGCTACTAATACGTTATCGGGTGATGGATGTTCAGGAAGTTGACTGATCGCATCCTGATTGCTTTAAAGCTTCAGCACGTGGGAAAACTACACTATTAGATTGAAAAGTTTGATGACGATTTTGTAAATTAGTTGATGAGAGTGCACTATTGATGTAGTACAAGCTCCTTCTTATGGTAAAAAGTAGTATTTTTCGTAAACGGTTTTCTTTTGCTATTCGTGTTGTGTCTTTTAACGACGAAAGTGTCCTGGGTTGGGTCCCTTTAAAAGAAATATTGATGGAAATTATTAGTTTTCGTAAACTTATAATATATCATACATGCAATGCATTCTTCTCCCCATAGGGAATAGCAGAGACCAGAAAAAGTCACTTGCTACGATCCTTCAAAACGAATAATTAGTAATTTATTCTATTTTATTATGCGCACAGTCTTTAAATAAGCTTTTTCAGCCCCAAAACAGTATATTCACTAAAGTATCAAGTCATATCCGTCCCCAACAGGACCACATCACAAAAGGGTGTCGTTTACCACTCAGTCTATATATATCACTGTAATAACTTCAAAAACCAATGTTTTTGTACTTTTTATGTGTTATTTCTACCAATACGGTCTCCAAACTCTTTGATGTACCGTCAAAGAACATATCACACAGGCCGGCGACATAAAATCCACGCTTGTGCAAACACGTTAAAAACTAAAAATAAAAAAAACGTTAATCGATGCTTTATGACAGGAAATCGGAAATTGGAACGCGTTATTCATGTTTAGAATGTATAGCGAAAATGTTATTTTAGTGTCTATAATCTTTTGAAAATTATGAGATGTTTTCATTTCGCGATATATTGATCGCGGCGTATTTTTGTTTAAGAAGATTAGTCTCATGTGATTTTGAAACAATTTTTTTTATAAAAAGTTGTTTCAAAGTTTCTAGACCACAGACAAATCTAAACTCTTTTTAACAACTATAATATCCAGTCTATAATAATAGAAAATTTTCATAATTATACTAATTTATACAGAACGTTGAACAAACAAGACGAATATGATATCAAATAAAGGTAGCTAACAAGCATACAATAACAAAGCAAATATCCGAACATCGCAATCACATAACGAACGTAATATACCTGTCCACACGACACACTATGATAGAAAAATAAACGGTGCACAACCATTTCAATTATTACTTCGAACACGCGAAACGACATTTGCTACTTTTCCCATCATTGCTTTCTTACAAAAGATAACCTCACATAATCCTATAAGATCTATAATTCTCTATTATATCTGTGTATAAACACAAGCACCTGCACTGCTTTATAGCTTATTTATTCCGGTTCTCAAGTAAGGATTAAGTTATAGCCAACCCCCAAAGATTAAAGCTTAATGGAGGGAGAAATGGATTGATTTCTGAACGGCACGCGGTTCCCGCCAAATCTCCGCTTACGTTGGCTGCGCGGCGATTACGTTCGATTTATTTGTTATCTGTGCTCCGTTGCAGGGATTTTATTTAATCTGTGGCCTTTATAATTGTATTGCTAAGACGCTCGGCTTTGTTATGTGTCCCTTTTCCATAAATTACGCCGCCTTATTTAATGAAAAACAATGTTTGGTTCGAAAATATAAAAGTCAGTTTTACGACTAGGCAAATAGTTTTATATTCCAGACTAACAAAAATATTTCATTATAAATTCACATTCCTAACATGATCAACATTCTAACGCTCACATTTGATTAAAAAAATAGTAGAATGAAGTTACGATGTTGACACGTCAAAGATGAAATTTTAAAAAGTACAAATAAAGATTGTAGTCGGTTATCTCTTGTTTAATTAACTTGTGAGCACACACGATTTACATAATTTCAACGAAACATACATGTTATATTATGTGGCGTTGTTTGCGTCCCTATATATCAATATAAGAGCCTATCGCGGACACCTGTCTCCATTTGCTTAGGCGATGTTTGTCTTACATTTAACGAAAGTTTAGCCTAACACTGTCGCACACAAATTATCAACTAATTTACGCTCCCCGACGATTTTTTATGCCATAAAGAATGCCCGTCGGCCCTAAGCTTTTTACGCCGTGTTGACAGAGCATTCATAGACAAACGTTTGTCATAGACTAAATATGGAACATGGAGTTTGTGTCAATACGAACGTTTGGAGCCAATGGCGTTTGTTTGACATTTTTAAGTAGTTGAAATGTAGGCAAAGGCGTTAGTTAGTGTCCGATCGATCGGTGATTGGTCAGTCGTGCGGGGGCGGGGCGTTATCGGCGATCGGACTGATAGCGAGTGACGTCACCGCATTGTCCGCCTAGGAAATAGCCAGATCACCTAGTCATTTGAATACAATCGATTGTTGACATAACACGCCTAAGAGTGTCAATGTCAAAACTAATGTCAGAGTGACGTTTACGAAAAATCTGTGGGTAAAGCAATTTGCAGAGTTTTGTCAAGTAAGTTGTGTTTGTTCGTTACGCGCTCCCCAATGACACATAGACAATAAAACAAGAGGAAGAACTCAACAGGAATTCGTAATTCGCTAATCAATATAACATCCCTTTACGTTCAACCCCTTTGGAAATATGTCTTTGAAATATTCCCTTTAAAGGGTGAAAACGAGCCGCGGCGATCAATCAAAATTTTGTCACAGATTTTGAAATATGATAGTCATTTTGCAGTTATTTGTCTATGGTCGGGGACAAACGAACTGACTAATCGGAACGTTTTTAACTTGTTTACTTGTCACTTAGAATAACAAGTTTAAACGTACTATACTCTTTAAAATATAGCTTGATTAGAATGGCAGATGTCAAACTATTTGACTAGGGTTGTAGAAGTATTGATCAAAATCGATAGCAAAAAAATCGAATCTAAAATAATTATATTCGATTCAATTATTTTTGAATTAGCTTTTTACTAATTGTTGTTGTGAATCTTATTGTTTAAGCAAATTCGTATAGGACGACCAGCCCTACTTTTAACACCGCACGGAGACCTCTCCTAGTTTAGTATTAATTAGGATCAATTAAATAAAACAATGAAAACAGTTAAAAAAAAAAAAAATATTCAGTTAATGGTGCAATTCTGATGATAGGGATGAGGATGATAGTAATATAGGATGCGCAGCTAATGGTGCGCATCCTAAATCAGTATCATTCTCATCGGTATCATCAGAATCGCTGGAACAATCTTGGAGATTAATTATTAATTCTTGGTCACAAATAGTATCAAAGTGTACTTCGCGATTAACGATTAATCAGTCGATTTACTCTTATCTATTGTGTCTCCTCACTAAAATTTTTGCAACATGACGTAGAGGAGACGGGAGAGGAGACGCCTTGTAGAGAGGTTGAAAATTATTAGGTTTATTTTTAAGACTAAAGAAAATAGTACTGATTTTTAGTTTAAAGGCTGATTGTACTGAATTATCTGATTTCTTATTGAGGATCTGTATTTAAAAAATAGTTATAATGCTAGACAAGACAGATTTTTCGTGTTTCAATTTGTAATACTCGTGAGACGTCACTACAAAGTTGCGTCATCTGTTTTGCTTAGAACTGTCATTTTAATCAAGCTATATTTTAAAGAGTATAAGTTTAACTTTCTAAACTACTTTTTATCTGTATTATTTCAAACAGAAACACACCTGTAATGTCATCATAATATCAACGAAAATATCTATAAATTCTCTTAAACAATGTCTTCAAATACCTAAATCATCATCATTTCTAGTTTTAACACTACCATTCCATTATCTTCATCATCATTCACTCCCAATTAATACAAAAAACATTTATCATGACTCCTTCAATCTATACATACATCTCAATAACCCTCTCTTACCCCATCCTTAGCTAAATTCCCTTTAAAATCAAGCTAAACTAAGTTTTACCACAGAACATATTAAAAGTGAACTTTGGTAATGAATACGAAGTAAGGGTATGTACACAACATCGGTTACATCGGCGCATCAAATATTCAGTGTGCACACGACTTACACCGAAGGCTTTTGGACAAGACAAAGATGCTTTTAAGCTTTCGTTTAGAACAAGGTTACGATGGAGTGGATTTTGTAGAGAAATATTTTTTGAGGTTAGACTTTAAATATAATATTATTATCCGATGCACGTTAAATTTGTGAGTCCCGGCTCTCATTTTGACAGTCGTTTAAAGTAGTCAGAAGCTTGACATTCTGAAAACCAGTCTCCCCGACGGGCATCGTGTTATAACTGGGTTGTGGAGGTCTGATAGGCAGTCGCTCCATGTAAAATACTAGTATTCAGGTGCACCCGGTGAGACTGGAAGCCTTTCAACATAGTTGGAGTAAGGCTAGGCTGATGATGACAATGCTGTAATATCAAGAAATGTATTAACTACATCGACCTCTTACTTAATATTTCAAACACAATAACTCACACTAAAACGTCGTTGGAAATGTAACATCCCAAACCACTCAACAGTTTCCCAAACTTTGCTCAACAACTGTGTCATCCTCTTCATAATGTATCACTTTTAAAACCAGTCGTAAAACATTAGGTTAACCTAAGGCTAACCTTCCTTAAAACCTTTAGAACACTTTCCTAAGTCATTTTGCTTACCTTTTTTCTTAATATGTGGGTTACGTGAAAAGTTTGAACTACCTTTAAAGTTTGCGCGCGAATTTTTGACGTTTAACTGTCAAATGTGACTATAGAGAAAATTTACTCTTGAGAACTCAATAGAAAATATTATAATAAAAAGCTTCTGTTTTATGTAGTATTACTGCCTTTGGATAATGTATTGGTTAGGTTAACAAATTATTATAGATTTGCTATGAATTAACTGTCGCTTCTATGTAAAGTTCCATGTAAGTTTATAAAGATTCCAACAAAATATCACTATTTTACCTCACAGTTTTGTTAAATAAATCCAAAATCTCCCTTTCTATAAAACCAAAAAGTTGAAAACAACTTAAAAAGCCAAACGTAACAAATAGCAAATTAAACTACAACTACTTAACAAAGTCCCGTATAAACCTCATTCATACACAATGAGCTGGCAACACCTCTGAGATTCGACTACCTACCGATCAACGATTTAATTGGCGATATATTAAATTGTAATTAACGTGCAACCCTATTGTGCCTCAGGTACGAAACAAATTCCCCGACTGATCGACCGACTAGTCGTTTAAATGTACTAGAGTTGTACCAACTAGTCGAGTGATTGAAACTTTAGTAAGTCGAGTCGCTAGATTTGTTTGTCGATCGAAAGACCGTATTTCGTGAGTTACCTTTACAATATGTTGTTGATAGTTTTAGTGTTTCGGTCCCTTTCTGAACGTAAATAAATAAATACTCTACATTAGAAATTAGTCGACTAATTACGTATTGTTATATTTATGAAACATTATATTTTTTAACTAATATCTTGTTCATTGTTCTGCGAAAGTAATTAGCGTAAATATTTTTTGTTGAAATTAGCAATCTTTAATTAGAAAACGTTTGTGCGAATCTGATTTCAATGGTGGTTTTGTACTAAAACTATACTATAGTATATAATTAAGCTTGGCAATTAGTCTATAGTAATTTTAATAGTTATATTACAACTAAGTTTTAACAATTGAGTTTTACGTCAAACACCGATCGCCGTGACGTCAGAAATTTAAATTAATCATTCACGAAGGTTGAATAGATAGCAGTCATTATTGTAAAAATAGATTGTACACAATAAAAACTATTTTTGAAATATCACAGATTTTATCGGAAACCGTGCTATTATTAGTTTTACAATCAAAATGTACATAGTAACTGTGGTAACAAATTATGTCTATGATTTTTTAACTGTACAACTTTTTTTTATTCCATTTCCGAACGTTCTTTAAAACGTCAAATTCTTTTTTTGGAAATTTGAATTTGACAATGGAAGAGTGAACTGTCAGATTACAACCAGGGACTTTATCCCCGAATGGTCGCTTAGGGGTCCCCTAAAGTAACGCAGTGTTAAGATATTAAGTACACATAAAATAATAGCAATAAATGGACAGGTAGGGTGGGTCTTATCTCCTAATAGCCGTAAGATACCGCTCACAGGGTCCCAATCTCAATAAATTTATTAAAGGAATATTGCCAATAGAGGGCCTTACTTCCTATTAATTAGAATACTTAATTAATTCACGTGGAAATTGTTTAATCAATTCACTCCTGGCTCAATTTATTGGGGTATCGAACGGTGACCGCTCACCTGGCTATAATTAAAACCCCTTGTATTATAATCAGGATAATCTATGGTATTCTCTTTTAATTATGATCAAGGTATTTGCGGGTAGATGAACATTTTACGTATATCAAATTGCGATAACAATTTTATGATGTGCATCCCAAAAATGTCGGAACTAAATTTCTTTATATGTAACTCGGTCGATGATTATTAAATAGCCATCGACATTTTACGAGTACCTATATTTTAAAATTCGTTTTTCTCTTCCGTAAAAGTTGTCTGACAATGAATGTCGGTTTGCCGTTACTTTTATTTTTCGAGTCATCAGTCATTACTTAAGTAAATAGAAAATGACTCTATTATTTCTTTTTTTTGTACAATTAACTAACTACTCTGACTAACTACTTTTGACTGCCTCCATGGCGCAGTGGTTTAGGTCGCCACGCCGATACCACTGCAACGGGAGGTCGTGGGTTCGATTCCCACACGGAGCAATTATTTGTGCGATCCACAAATAATTGTTTCGGGTCTGGTTGTGCTTTGTGTCCGTTGTTTGTATGTTTGTAAAAGTCCCCGCGACACAAGAGCAATTCTTAGTGCGGGAGTTGTCTTTTTAAATAAAAATTTAAATAAATACTTAGTAACAGGAAAAAAGTATAAATTTAAATATTGTAATGTATAATTTAGTTTTGCCACGTGAGTCCAGTAGATTTTCATTATAAGTATAAATTACAAAAATATAACGGGTTTTGAAAATTATATTTTGTGTTTTTATCGGTATCAGTTTTACGAATAAATTCATATCTATTGTTCATTCGGAAATAAATGCTAACATAAGAATAAATCACAATTTCCTAAAATGAATACCTGTAATTATAATTGTAAGTTAACTATCAAAGTATATAAAATATAGAATCTATCTCTAATAAGTCATTTCAATTGTTGCAGCATGCTTCGAGCCCTAGACCTGGGCGGTGGTGAACGGTCGCTTGAGCGGTCGCTTGAGCGCAAGCCTGAGCTG